>NW_026262637.1:21696195-31436452 GCF_021869535.1 Mytilus californianus
GTCCATATAATAGTTCAGAGACCCAATGTCACAACAGTTCTGTGCTTAAAAGTCCAGTATAGTATTTTTCATCTTAACTACAATATCAATAATGATGTTTAGAATTTTTATTGGTTCATGGATAGAACTGGTATTGCAACAAAACAACAAAATATTTTTATATCTTTAATTTAGCTCTTCTTTTTCCTTTGAATCTAATACATTAGTGAGTAAAGTCTTTGAAAAGATTCGTCGATACAGTGTAATAAATCATTAATGTAGTTGCAGTTTATTGTAATTTATTCAAATATTTATGATTACATTGCTTTTATTGTTATCGATCAGATGAAAATTCGTATTGATGAAAAAATCGAATGGTTGAGCTGGACAATTTTATAAAAGAGATTATAAAAATCAGATAAATGTCCAATGCAACCAGACTTACAAGTGCAGTCAGTCATTAAATCAATCACACGGCATATTATAAAAATTCCGAGACGAAAATATCCTTTGAATACTTTTTATGATAAATAATTAATGACCGAGTTTCCTGTATTTATATACCATAACATATTTATAATCCACGAGTGAAAGCATGACGTATTGTCTGGGCACTTTTCTGTTGTTGAAGACCTTTTTTTGACCTTTTACTAGTCCTCCTTTTTTTGTGTGTTGTTGGATTGCTATCTTATCGGCGTAAACCCTAAACATCCCTTTACTTATACGTGTATATAGCAGCTACTTCGGGTATTCATGTTACTTGTTTATATAAGTTATTGCGATAAATCAATATTCAATTAAAATGCATATCATTTACATTTCAGTTTCTTGTCAATCATTTTGCCAAACTTCAGCTGAAAAAAATGATTTGAAAGGTAAGATAAGAAAATATTTCGAAAGAAGTATTATAATTTGATATTGTCATTTTATTCTCGAATGGGATCGTATTGCCAATATAGATTCCTTGCAATTGATCAGAATTATATTACTATAACGTGATGAACTGCTTAATCAGCTTTCATTTGATGAAGTACTATTTTTGTTTCATACCTGGAATTAATAAGTATTTGATTTCAGGCAATCATCCTTTTCTCTGTAGAAACTAATCTAACGAATTCTCACTGGTATAGTTTCTTCTATTGTGGATAATGATATCAAAGTTACAAAATTGTAATTCATTCCTCGTGAATAAATAATTTTCCTGATGCAATTTCGAAATAAAATTATTTTAATTTCATTTTGATAAATGCGAAACAATTGTAATAGCAGTTTTCATACATCATTGTTATAACATAAGGACAGATCTTCAATAAATAAAAAAAACGTTAAGCCCGTTCTTAGCTTTTATGAGATTATTGTTATCCTACGGTGCACAAGACATGGGATCAGTTCTATCAATTGTACAATGTTTTAATCCAGTATACTCTTATAGGTTGCACTTTGTAAATACAGCTGTTTCACAAACCATGCCTCTTTTGGGGAGATATATGGGTCATTTTCAAAAAATGTCGAATTTTGAAATTGAAAAATTTATTAAAAGTTACTTATTCAAACAACCCTCTACATAAGCAAATCAAAACAAACAGTACTTAAAGAACAACATGTTAAAAGATGCAATGTTAATAATGTCATACAAGAATATCTTGAAACATTTTTTGATAGGTGGTACAATATTTTGTCTCTCCTGTTACCATTTTCAAAAGAAATTTTGGGTTATTAAGAAATGGTTTAGATAAAATTTTAAGCTTGTTTTACGTAGCCAATTAGATAGTTTAAAGAGAATAAACTTCTATATATATTCATTCTGTAAAATAATAGATTATTTGCCAATTTTCCAGGTTGTACTGAAAAATGCCTCTAAAAATTGGTTTTCAAAGGTTGTAAAAATTACCACCAGTAATGCAAGTCTAAGATAGCAATTCATATTGTTTGGCATTTTTTTCTCTCTTTCAAATAAACCCAACATCAAGTAAATCCCTCATAAGTTAGTTTACTTTTCTCTTTATTTCATTGGTAACAGGAACGTACGTTTATGATATGTCACTATATAAAAGTCTATCCTGTTACCTTTTTGTCTATCCTGTTACCGATATCAGTATTGCACCTGCAAATGCTTAATTGGGAAGAATAAGACGTTATAACTTTAAGATGAGTTCAAACAACGAAATGTTTCATTCGTTTTGCAACTATATGTTAAGATAATTTTTTTAACGACGTTTCTGTCTACAATTGTCTATCCTGTTACTGTAACCATAGCAACCATAGTAACAGGATAGACATAACAGGATAGACAAATTTCTTCATTTTTGAATGCTGTTGTGAAATGACTACTCCCTTTGGTGAAGTGATTATGGTTTTCTGTTGTGAATTTGATTTCCAACACGATATTGCACTTTTTACAAGTATACTGTTGGTGTAATTAATCAAAATTGTTGGTAACAGCATAGACATGAAAAAAAGTACCCTCTAATTTTTTTCACTTAATGTCTTAAAATTTCTGTTCTCTACACTGTCGTACAAGAAACGTGGTGTTTTAAATGTAAAGGTAACTTTGAACTTTTGAAATCAACATTGACTTATTCGATATTCATAGGGAGAACGATATCACGGCTGATTAAAGTAACGGTAACAGGATGGACATGAACCTCCCGTACGCTGATTGAATTTAGTTTGTAGATAATATGTTACATATAATGATTAAGAAGCTACGATTTTTCGTTAGATTAACTATTAACGTTCTTAAAAAGTCCCTTTTGCAGATATCAAGGCGATCAGAAAATCGGGAAAAAATCATTTGCAATGTGTTTTTCTGACACTGTACGCACACAAATAGCCCCCAAATCGGACTTAAATACATTTTAATCTTATCAAAATAGATGTAAATCGTGTTTATTATCGATGTTCTAAATCATAAATCCGACAAGCTTTCATTTAAACCATTACAACTGAAATTTCCATTAGAAATACAAATTTTAGCATGGGTGTACTGAAAATTCGACATTTTTTGAAAATGACCCATATAATATTCATAGATATTTTGTTTTGTTTACGTTCTGGTTCCCAGATATGATCTCTATGTTTCATCTCATAGAGACATAACTTGGGAATGTTACCAGTATAAATGCGCATGGTAGGCGGTGGAATTGAATTCTGAGAAAGACCTAAAGTGAAGTGAGGGGTAGTGCAGAATTTTAGTATAAGTTAAAACTCTTAGAAGTTCGGGGCATATAAAAGTTGAAAATATGCCGCACAGCCCTGTTTTGACCTTTGAATAAAAAAGTAGTGCATATAAACTTTCCATTCTATGGTATAATTTTTTACGAAACTTCATAGTAAATAGTAAAAGTGGCACAGTTTTAGCCGTAAAGGGAGTTCCTATGGGAAATTGCATTGTCTATATTTACAGAAATGCAACCTATAACTGCTTAAATAATAACTTGTTAATACACTTTCGTGAATAAAAGGAGATGTGGAGTATTCGTCAGATTAGACATCGACCCACTTTTAAAACCACATTAATCCAGTTTTGGACCAGTACACTTTACAAAACTATGATAGTATGGTGAAATCGATAAAGACAGTAACCGCGTAGGGAGTGGGCTAACATGTTTGGGGGAGTGGGCAAACTTATGAAAGTGACAAAAAAAAACAGCTATTCTATAGTCTAAGAGTTTTCGTTCATTTTCAATACCTTTTTTTCGGCCAAAAAGTTGTGGGGCAAATTTTCCCCCTACTTTCGAAAAAGGGAGACAATTGCCCCCACTTGTCCTTCTTCCCCTGGCTCCTAAGTCAGTGGATAAGGGGAACGTGTTTGGTATATTTGCTACTACAATGTATTTTTATTAGGATATTTGGCATATTTTGATAATGTGGTTTAGTATATATTTCTAACAGATTAATGTTCACACATATCCAAATTCCTTGCATGCTTTTCTAATGGAACGGGTTTTTTTTCACATAATGAAATATTAACCAACTGATAAATAGGCTTTGTTCGCAACTTTGAACGACATAATTATGCAGTAACTATTTAATGGATTGATAATTGTTAATGTTACTTCATGTAAGCAAATGGTTTATGCAAAGTATTGATGAGAACAAATTGAATAAACCATAAACCTATTTGTAAAAGTTTGAAAATTCCATTTCGATTTTAAATATTATAAAGGTCAAGTTAATTAATTAATATTTTTTTCTTTTATTACATAATATTGTTTAAACAAAATTCAAACGAGATCAAATTTAACAATTAAAGATTCAAATTCATCAAGTACTATTAAGAGGGTCGACCGACAATGATCACAGTGAAAATGATAGAAAAAAATGAAATTTTAGAAAAGAAGGCATGCTAGGTAGTGTCAATTTTGTCCTACAATAGGTCGTCTAAAGAAACACATCAATGAGTTGTGAAGTATCGGATTAAATATACCTTTACCAATCAAACATGGCTATAGATGCATACCTAACACACAGCTAGACGGACGCTATCTTTAGCAACCGTCTTACTCCTAACTGGCTGATGAGAAAAATCCCTATTGTTGTAATTATTTCATTTTTGTTAAAATATTGTGTTGCATCCTTTCAAATTTAGTATCTTACAGTTACAATTACCCAGAAAACAAGCAGTCGATCGTTTAAGATTATCATGAACATACCAAATATCAGAGCTATATAAGGTCGCATTGTTATTTTAATACACATACAGCAGTTTTAAAAGATAAATTTTGTATTTTAAACACGCTCTCTTCACAAGTCTATTTGACTTATAATACAGTACAATGCAAAACAATTTTGAATTAAAGATATTTTTATCACCTATAGATGTCTATTCAAAGGACAATGACAAATTTAGACGACATTTCTTAACTGCCTAGCAACACAACGTATTAATGTCTTATTTATCAACATATTTTATGATATTTTAACGGATGCTTTATTTTTTTTACAACAAAAGAAACATTGCAACACATTTAAAAGATGAGAAATTAGTCTGTCTCATGTCCGGATGTTCACCCTGATTTTCAAACTATAAAACTGTGAAGGTCAAATACATTCATTTTGGAAAATGTTATTTCGAATATTTGTAAATTAAATAATTAAAGTAAAAACAAAGCCTATTTTTATTTTTAAGAGAAAAATGGCCTCTTTTGATTTCCCCTCAAATGTGTAATTTTTCTTTACGTTTTCCAGTTGCAACATTTTGTCAGAATAGTGTAGCCTCAGGAAGTTCAGCTATCATTGACGGTTATGCAGCTCATGGAACAGATACAGATAAGACGTGTACCTGTAGTACCACTGTGTCCATACCAAATAATGGCACTTCTAGTCTTGCCTTTAGTGCTTTGTTTAGTCTTCACCCACAGTACATTGGCTGTGGTAGCTCAATAGGTGTTAGAGTAAACAATTCCGGTCAGAGTACGAGAATAAGGTGTACCATTGCTGGTAGTATAACAGTGAATAATGGAGACAATGTCCTTATCGAATTGAAGAAAGAATCATCACCTGAAGATACACGATATTGTATGAAGCTTCAGTTTTCAGGTAATTAGAACAGATTTCAGTCAGTTTAATACATGGTTCAATGGTTGCTGTACAATCCTAGATTAAAATGGTATTTCGACAGTATTTTGTATTTTGTGTTCATCCATTTCTTCAAAAAAATACTTCAGACGACACTTTTATTAATTCATGTTCTTAAAATAAGACTTTTACTGCAAAATAAACCTTTGAAGAGTACAGTTAGGGTTAGCTAGCTATAAAACCAGGTTTAATCCTCTAGTTTCTACATAAGAAAATGCCTGAACCAAGTCAGGAATATGACAGTTGTTTTCCATTCGTTTGATGTGTTTGAACTTTTGATTTTGCCATTTGATAAGGGACTTTCCGTTTAGAATTTTCCATAGAGTTCAGTATTTTTGTTATTTTACTTTTTAGTCCCAACCGTAAGACCAATCACGTGTCGAAATATCTCTAAAACGATCATAATTTTTTTCAAGCCAAAAAAAATATTGCTTTAGTCTGTAACTTTATAATGTAACGCCCACATTAGATATAGTAACACTCAGATTAACCAAAATACCATTTGATTATGTAGAGTAATATCTCTTTGATAAGATTATATGACAAGTGTATATATGCATAGTAGCCGTTAACGGACGCAACATATCCGCCATTCGAACTCAGTATATGCAATAACATTAACGGTACCAATTTTTCTGTACCAGACCGTTGCGCATTTCGACAAATTTATATTTGTGTTCAGTTATTCGAAAATATTTTAAAATCCAAATACTAATACAAACTTTAAAGCTGGTATAACCGAAAAGGACCTAAATGTCTTGGCAAAACCGATCTGCAAGGCTTTCGGAAAATTTGAACACGTCTGAAACAGAAAATACCTAATTGTACAAGCTTGATAATATGATTCATCAATGAGTTTCTTTACAATTGAACGAGCAATAGTCCAGGGGAGTAGCTGCCGTTAGGCACTTTAGGCACGTGCCTACACATAATTTTTTCAAAATTTTTGTTTTTTGTATTAAAAAAGATAATGACAACGTTATCTGTAGATGCACGTGAAGTCGTCAAAATTCTTTAATTATCAAATGTAATTTGTACACTAGTCTATCATCCTTAGTGAATGGAGTATTGGGTAGAATTGTATGTATGGTCAGAAAGGGGATGTTAACTCCGATGGCTAGTGTAGAGAGAATGCCACGCTCTTTGCACGTTAAGAATACTTGCAACAACTCTTTGAGGGGTTCGAAGGTGGTCTGCTGAAAGGCAAAATTTCTGTCCCTATCCATTAACCATCATTTACCTAGCTCCGCTACGCGTCGATAGGTAAACTCAATTTGCGACAGTAAAATCTACGTTTTACGAAGGCCAAGCTTAAAATACAATACAGTTATCTCCTGATTTTCTAATGGCATTTTCAAATTTTCAGACCTTCCTCCTGGACGACCCCTATTACAGGACCTAATGGCTTCCTGTATTTATTGTAAATTTGTTTTTGCCCTGAACATGCATAACTATTTGCCACTGGACGTCAAGTTAGCAATCAATCAATCAACTAGCTTTCAGTAACTTCGAGTACTCTCAGATCTTCGTGTAATGACCATAATTATTCCTAAGCAGGTAGGGATTTTACAGTAGAGGATATCAGAAAATATGAATTTCTTGAATTTTGTCACGATAGTATGAACAAAACCGAACTTCTGCATTGGGCATCAACTGTGTTTGAGTGTATGTGTTTGTGTGGCCGGGCTGAAGGTTTAAGAATCAAAAGATGGATGGTCGATGTCTAGCCCAAAGGATAGTATTATTATATATAGTAATCTCAGTGTTTACGTGCCTATTCTTTTAATTAAGGATCGTCAATATGTACTATCAATTAACGTATATATCAACTATCCTCAATCAGAAAGGAATAGATATGAAAATACTAAATAGGATGTACTGCTTAATTAAAGGGCTACGCTGATCTACGCTAGGCAATGCATATTGGAAATAAAAAATTTTTTTTTTTTTAGATTTCCGATCGTACTGCTCTAATTCACCAATTATTTATAATTCTTCGAACTTTTCTTCATGTATATTATCATGATAAAATAACCAGTAAATATAATATTTTTTGTACACAAAATTCTGCAACTAAAATGCTGAAAACCGTTTTCCGTCGGAGGGCTTCGCCCCCCTGAACCCCCTACCAGGGCTCTGCCCTGGACCTGCTGGGGGCCTTGAACGGCCCCCAGACCCCCTGCCGCAATTTGTGCCTACACTTGATTGGATACCTAGCTACGCCCCTGATAGTCAAAGGAACAGAAATATTAGAACACTTATGCATATATACGTATAAAAGATAATAAAATAAAAGTGTTCTTGTGTAATGTAGGAAGCAAACACATTGTAAGAAGCGTGTTGTTCTGTAGAAACATTCACTACAGTCTGTATTGAAAAAAAATATATCACAGATACTAGGTCTATAATTTGGCATGACAGACGCGCGTTTCGTCAACATGTGGCTCATTCATGGTGCTATTCAAAAGATTAAATACAAAGTTCAAGAGCATTGAAACCAATTGTGTGCTAACTCTGGCTAGGACCATCTATGTCTAGTGGAGATATCTGCGATTTTTCTTTAGTAAAAGTAGTAGGTACTATAGTACTGAACTGATTATCTCAATTAGACTTTCAAAAAAGTAATTGCGCCAAACAACGACACAGCTATTTGCTCTTCTCATATTTCATCAGTGGTCTCGTGCTCGCGTCAAGTTCTGGAGATCATGGGTTCGACCCCTGACCGGGTCAAACCAAAGACGTGAAAATGATTTTTGTTGCACGCGGCATTTAGGAGGAAAATCTAACATTGGTCGGCTCCGAGTCATAATGATGTGTCCGGGTAGGGTGACATGTCTTCATATTGACTGTTACCTTGTGGACTAGCACAATATCTGACTCAGTGAGTCGATCTAGTACAAAGCAGGGTTCAAAATCATATCGCATTAACATGTTCTCGTCCTGAATATGCATTCAATTTGGCACTGGACGTTAAACAGCCATCTATCGTTCCATGTAAGCTCTTTTTTCAGATAATTTTATCTTTGATCTAAAATGATTATCATTTTGTTATCATTTTAGATCCAACAGCAACTCTAATAGTGAATTGTAACGGAGAAAATGTTCCTGTTCCTCCGACCCCACCAACAACAACTGTTTTAACACAATCATCTATCTCATCTTCAAATCGGACAGAAGCACGCTCAACATCGACCTTATCGTCCACAACGTCACAAAACATAACTAATAACTTTACATCATCGAATCCAATAATATCATCCACAACAGAAGTGGCCTCTTCTTCTTCAGATTCCCCAACACTTAAAACGAATTCATCGACCATAATATCAACAACAGTTTTGGAAACATCATCAACAACTAAAGCCAACGTAGAAAATAATATGAGCACATCAACAACGACAAACACATATGACGAAATGTCTTCTAATTTACCAGAATCCGGCAGTACAACAGATAATTCAACATTGTCGTCAATGGATGAAAAATACACGACAACAATGCAGATGTTAACTGATGGTGATATTACTTCCCAAACTGAACAATTATTAACAAAATTAACAACAATGGCTGATACAACCGTCATTGAAACCAGAACTCCGACATTGATTAAACAAACAACTACATCTCTAACTAAAACAGTATCAACCCCAACATCAACTCAATCTCCAACTTCAACAGCAACAACTTCAACAGCATCAACTTCAACATCAATTAAAACTACTAGTCAGTTATATGAAATTGAAAGTACAACTGACCATGGAATCTCTGCAAAAGCAAATAAATCATCAACTGAAGAATTGAAAAAAGATGAAACTACTGTTGCCGTCCGACTAACATCCCCAGAAAAACGAAGCACCAAAGATGAACGATCAACACAGACATCACAAACAACACCACAACAAACGACACAAATGCCTGGGGATACTGGTAGCTCCAAAGATGATGACATTCCAAGTAAGATATATAACTGTACTATAGAAATGTTTGTTATTTAAATTGATTGTAACCGATTGAAATTTTTACGTTCAATGAAGAATGAACAAGTAAATCATGTCTCTATTACATATTTCTAAAAATTTAACTTATGATCATAGTTTATATATATATTTTAGCACGATTGATCATCTTTTTTCTGCTTTTTTGTGAATTTCGTCTGAAGGGGATTGTTTCAATGTTTGTAGATCAAACTCCCCGATATACCCCATAGAATAAAAAGGAAATAACGTTTAATTTTCAAGGATTGAACAGGAAATCTGCTGCGCTACTCTGTTTCTAAATAACAAGCCGTTATAAATTGATAGTATATGCCCTCTGGGGAAACTGTCCTTTACCTTTTAAATTTTAGAATTGTACCAGTTCATATCGCACATTACTATTTTTATTTAAAGCATATCTTTGCAGACTCTGTTGTCAATAACTGTTTACCAAAAAAATTAGAGTTGTACAAGCGTCTCTATGATGTTCGGGTTTAACTGTTTTATTGTATAAATTTCAAGATTGTTATAGTTTTATAATCAGAATAGATTCATTTTACATCATATTCATACTGCTGAAGGATATCTGTTATCCGAAATATTTAACATTTGTTCATTTTATTGTTATTTTTTTGGTGATGTTGTACCCTTTTAGACTTGTTATATATTATATTTTGTAGTGTACTGTATCATAATTATATAATCCATCGCCCCGTAAGATTTATCGTTGGCTATTATTCAGTCATTATATATATATATATATATATATATATATAGATTGAATCCCAACAAAAATTGGATGATTTTATCAGACATGCAAACAACGCACACCAGTCAATTAAATTTACATATGAAATTTCCGACTCCAAAATATCTTTCTTAGACACTACTACAGCTATTAAGGACGGTGTCATATCAACAGATCTCTACTGTAAACCTACAGATAAACATCAGTACCTTTCTCCCCAAAGCTGTCACCCCAAACACTGTACAAAAAGTATCCCGTACAGTCAAGCTCTCAGAGTAAAGCGGATTTGCTCCTCTGAGGAGGCTGTCACTAAACGGTTACAGGAACTTCGCGGTTTTTTGACCAAACGAGGTTATAAGACATTGGACATAGATAAGGGATTTGCGCGTGCTAATAACAACAGCCGCAATGACCTATTACAGTACAAACAGAAGAGGCGCAGCAAAATAGTTCCGTTTGTTTTAACATACAATCCCGCCTTTACTAACCTTTCACGTTTGATCCGTGCCAATTGGCAAACTATTGCCAAGCACCCAAAATTGTCCAAGATCTTTCCCAGTCCTCCTGTCTTAGCTTTTCGGAGACCAGCAAGTCTGAAAGACTTATTTGTAAGAGCTGACGTCTCCTCTAATAAAAGCTGTTCAACTGCAGGATGGTGCAAGTCGTGTGGAAACAGACGATGTCTGACTTGCCAACAAATACTGAATACTCAAACATTTACTTGCCACTCCACTGGGTCTGTGTACACTATATTTTGTAATGTAACTTGCAAAACACAGAATATTGTATACCTTCTTCAGTGTCGATGTGGCATGCAGTATATTGGCGAGACAGAACAGCCATTCAACAAACGCATGAATGGTCATCGAAGTGACTACACCTGCAAGCCCGACCTCCCCGTAAGTCGTCATTTGAGATCACCTGGATACGCCCAAGCTGATCTCAAAAACCTAATACAATCACAATCATAGACCACAACGAGGGTTGGTCAAGGGCCGAAAGACTTGCTCGGGAAAGGTTTTCGATAAGAAAGCTAAGGACAGTTTCCCCAGAGGGCATAAATGAAAAAACATAGAATGAGTCACTCATTTTCCCTACCATCACTCATTTTCCTGACATCATTTGTTTCCAGTTACTCCGGCTTCCTTACTTGACTCTTACAGTTTTAAGGATTCTTTTGGAATTTTTTGAATTTTACTAGTTTAAATACCAGGGTTCTTTTCATTTGGTAGGGATGTACAAGTACGCATCCACGTCCAATTATTTAACCTTAGCCCAAATTTACTATTATTTTTTTCTTTTTATTATAAAACTGCTATTTATTTGGGATGATAAATACGCAGCCTCTGTTTGACATATTTTACCAGCTTATATCGATCAGTGCTGTTTTTTGGGAATGTATTTACACGCAGTTGTTGTAACATCTTAACTGACGTCATTTTGGAATTTTAGAGTTGTGCCAGTTCATATCTCTAATTACTATTGTCATTTTAGCATGTCTTTGAGTCGTTTTTTGGAAATTTAAAAAAAAATTAGCGTAAAATTGAGAATGGAAATGGGGAATGTGTCAAAGAGACAACAACCCGACCATAGAGCAGACAACAGCTGAAGGCCACCAATGGGTCTTCAATGCAGCGAGAAACTCCCGCACCCGGAGGCGTCTCTACATATGATGTTCGGGTGAAACTGTTTCACTTTTTTTTATTGTATAGAATTCAAGATTGCTATAGTTTAATAATCAGAATAGATTGATCTGATTCATATTACATCGTGCTCATACTGATGAAGGATATCTGTTATCCGAAATATTTATAGTTACATTTGTTCGTTTATTGTCATTTTTTGGTGATGTTGTACCCTTTTAGACTGGTTATATATTATATTTTGTAGTGTACTGTATCATATTCATATGATCGATCGCCCCGTAAGATTTATCGTTGGCTATAATTCAGTCATTTTATATATATATATATATACTGCGTTGGATAAAAACCGCAATTTTTATACGTGTGCATGCAAAACAAATTTCTTGGTAGAGGGGTCTAAATACAGCACAAACAACATTTTTCAAAAGACCAAAAAAAGTGTAAAAGTATATTTTAACATATATATAATATATAACTGAACTAAAAAAAAAGCAGAAAAAATGCAAGGTTTATGTCCTTGTTTTTGAGAACATTTGGCGGAAAATTATTCTCTCTAGATTTTTCATACATATAACATTGGTACCTTTATTTCTTTCAAAAACTATAAAAACATAACAAGGATTTGATACGATTTTCAAAAATAGGTTTAAATTAAATGTCATAAATTATGAACAGAAAAGTAGGAAGTAGCGGGCAATATTTTTAATGGCACCACATGAATAAAATCAGAGGATTCCGAATATCTGACAGTCCAAAAGAAGACAAGCGAACATTTCAATGAGTCAGGTACGCCCCAGACTTAGAGTTCTGGAAGCTTAAACTTGATATTGAATAATACATTTTGGGAAGTCAAATCAGTATATTGAAAATAATCAAAAATAATATTTAAATGTGCACAATATGGTTTTTTTCTGGAATATTCATAGGAATTTTAGTTGGAACACATGTCTTATCAGCAAACACATTAAAACCTAGTATAGAAATATTGAAATTTCTAAAGTTAAATCATAGGTTGCAACTCCCGAAGGCCAAGTTACCCTTAGTCAATTGTGGTTGTTTTGTTAGAGCTTTTTCGCTTTTTGTTTGATTTTTTTTTTTGTGCTGTCCAAAGATTTGTAGTTTTGGCGTCTGGGGCGTACCTGGTGGTGAATATTCCAGAATAAACATTTTGTTCATCTAAATCATACTTTTATGTATTTTCAATGATTTGATTTCCCAAAATGTATTATTCAATATCAAGTAGTTATATTCTGTAGGGAGGACACTTTTATTTCGTTATTCGTTTATCCTAGTTTTAAGTGCACCAATTAGTGTACTCTTTAACCATCGTTATTGTAAGGGTTCATTTCTTGTGCAGTTTTTGACGCCCATAAATTGCAAGGTTTCCTATTCAGAAATCCAATAAATAATATGTATATATGGTGTATACTATATTTGTAGTTGAAGTCGTAGCTCCTGTCGCCAGTGTTGGTGGGTTGATCATCGTTTGTGTGATTATTTGTATAGTTGTTGGAATAAGGTAGGTTATTCTACATTCAACCTTCTAGATTACATTTGATTAAGTTGTTATTGATTTACCATTCCAAATGTTTTGATTCGAGCGCCAATGGTGAGACTGGTGTAGAAGAAACACGCTTATAATGTACTAAATTATGTTAACCTGTTAGTTTAAACAATATTCATTCAGATAAATCATCACATAACGATATAATACAATTGAAATAAATATTAAGGATTCAGAAACAAGCAAATTTGCTTTTAAAAATCTTGTCTCCTAGTACACAAATGATACACTTATTGAGCAATAGATACATATAAATGCTGGCATGCTCTGCAATAAATATTTGAATATGAAAAAGGTGAAAAAAACAATAGAGAAAAAAAAGAATAAACATGAATTTTTGTAATGTATACAGTATGAAATGTTTGGATTCTTATTGGATGATGAAGCAGTAACATCAAGGGTTAAAACGTTTGCTTTTGATAATGTATTCCTGCACCAAACTAAATAAATAAAATTGAGAATGGAAATGGGGAATATGTCAAAGAGACAACAACCCGGCCAAAGAGCAGATAACAGCCGAAGGCCACCAATGGGTCTTCAACGCAGCGAGAAAATCCCGCACCCGGAGGTGGTCCTCAGCTGGCCCCTAAATAAAAATGTGTACTAGTTCAGTGAAAACGGACGTCATACTAAACTCCAAAACATATAAATGAACTAAAATTGAAAAACATACAAGACTAACAAAGGCCAGAGGCTCCTGACTTGGAACAGGCGCAAAAATGCGGCGGGGTTAAACATGTTTTGTGAGATCTCAACCCTCCCCTATACCACTATCCAATGTAGAATAAAGAAACACAGAGCGATACGAACAGTCAAAATGACTATTTTGCTCGTCTGAGAGTACCGTTGAGCCAAAATGCAAAATGTGTGTGTCAACTTGGACAGGAAGAACTAGAATATATATCATGTCTTAAATCGGTGTATATGGGACAAGATAACAGGAAGTTAGACTTTGTTTCAAAATCACCACAACGACAATTTGGGGAGACCTACTAAATTACGATAGAATAGTTGAGAATTCAATGAACTTGAATCCAAGGCTCCGTGTTGAAGACCGTACTTTGACCTTTAATGGTTTACTTTATAAATTTTGACTTGGATGGAGAGTTTTCTCATTGGTACTCATACCACATCTTCTTATATCTAATTAAGCGAGCATGAAGAATTTGACCAAGACGATATCCTACATAGTAATACATTGGGACCTTACTATTTTGGGTTCGAACTTGTTTTTTGAATAATGGTAAGAGATTCACATTTTCTTATGTTTAAGTTAAGTGTGTTCCACAGTCTTATTGTTGCTGGGATAAAATATTCAGAATATAAACGGGACCGTGTGTTGAGTTGAGTAATATTATTTCTTTGTCTTGTTTTATGGTCATGTTTACTTCCCACTAAATCAGGCATTAATTTTCTTTAATATATTGGAGTTTTATTATTAAAATTTTTGTGAAAAAGTGTTAATCTGTGATTGCATCGTCCATCAGATAATTTTTCCCATTGAGTTTCCGCATATAAATTATTAATACTGGATAAGTTTAGTACCCTCGTGACGATACGCTCCGCCGCATCAAGCTAGATATTTTCAAGTTTAGTAATCAAATTCTGATTTTGGGAGTCCCAATCGACATCTGCATATTCGAGAATTGGGCGAACAAATGATATGTAATTTCTTTTAAGATATAAACCTATCAAGAACATTTTCAATTTTCCTCATATTTATTCTTTTGTAAAATTTAGGAAATATACATTCAATATGGTCATTTGATCCGTTGTTGGAGAAAAAGACACCTAGATGTTTATGTTTACTTACTATTTGTAGCTCTTTGGTATTCATTTTTAATGGAGGATGACAGGGTCTTTTATGTTTGTTTTTTTTTAATTATCATACTTTCAGTCTTTTGGGCATTGAAATTCACAGGCCATTTCTTTAACCAATTATAAATTTTATCTAAATCATTATTTAAAATTTTAGCTGCTTCTGTTGGATTTTCAACCATAATATACAATGAAGCGTCATCTGCAAATAGTTTAATTTGAGCTTGAATGTCTTCGACAATATCGTTTATAAATGTAAAAAAAAGTAGAGGACCAAGCATGGACCCTTTTGCGACGCCACTATTTACAGGTAGCCATTCAGATCTTGAACCGTTAATTACAACCCGCTGGACTCTAAAAAATGTACAAATAAAATACATGAAAATTGATGCATTCATTGTAAACCAAAGGGCAAAAATAAAAATGTTTATCTATAACATAATCACGATATTGTTGAAAGGACCAGAATGTAATTGAAAATTTGCAATATGACTTGTTCAACAGATAAGACACTTGAGACCTAAATAAGATTTTTCTTATTGTATAAGTCTAAAATAGAAAAAACCTGAGAATTTTTAAATTATTTTCGTCGACTTAATCATGAAAGAATATAAATACTTATCAATTTAGGTGGAAATATTTTTAACGAGGTAAAACAGCAAACTAACCAAAATTTATATTTTTTTTAAAATTACAAGTAACAAAAACAGCTATCTCTATTATCTTAAATCTAAAACAATGGTTTTAAATAATTGTCCCGCAAAATTACCAATTTCTGTGGAAAAGATTTTGTTTTATTAAAAAAAAATGAATGATTTTCCATTCTTTCCTTTAAAAATTTGAGAAATCTATCGTAAATTAAATATATGAAGCACATTATGCAGAAATGTACCCACTGGTTAAATCATCCAGTTGAAAATGAGTCTTGTCCATTGCAACCAAAATCATATTAAATTAAAATCTGCTTCTTTAAAAAACATTACACGCTGGATGAAAATGTAAACATTTAAAATTAGTTAAAGGGGTATGAGCTGTCAAATTCATGTTAACCGATTTGACTCCAATTTTCATATTTGATTTATATCATACTAAAACGTATATCCAAATTATAAAAAATCTAAAATAAACAATTAACAATACATGGACTCGATAATATGTATCAGCATTTCGTGTGTATTTTAGTCTATACGCCATCTAATTAACCATCGAGATAACCTCCGAAGACTACCGATGATCATATAACCCGATATGAACATAACCATAAATATATAATAGATAAAGACCACTTGCAATTGGATTTTTTCTAGGTGCGTTTGATTTCATATTATAGGTTAACAAATATGTTAATTATCATTTTTACCTGTATACGAATGATTTTTTTGTGGATCGAATCAGTCAACCAAATGGCTCACTCACCCTTGTTTCACTTTCAATGTTGACATTATTTCCCTTTTAAAAGCTGAACACGCCCAGTAAATGCGTAACCCATCTCTAGGTAATGTGTTAAATTGAAGGTCACATGAATACGGATTCAATGAGGTCAAATTATTGACTTGCAAGTGAATAATACATCAGCGATGATTTTTATCTTATTTTGACAAATATTTGCCAAACTGACTGCTTATAACGAAATATTATTTCAAAATTCCGCTTTTATTAATACTTTAACCAAAGAGAATCGTATTTTAATTTTTTGTCTAAATTGAGATAATGCCCCTTTAAAATGCTGATTTGTTTTTATAATCAGTGTATAAAAGGCAAAGACTTTGAACGTCTAACGTCTTTATTTTTCTTTTAGAACTTCAAAGCAGAAAAAGGACCTCAGATTTACAGTAATTGCATGTTTTGTTATTTATGTAATTTTAGTAGGCAATAATTAAAAAAATATGATCGATGGGCATTTTTACATTTACCCTTATTTACTACATGTACAATAATATTAAGAGGAATATTCTCCATCTGTAGATAACTTAGATTAGATAGAGTATAGTATTGAAAACAAACTACTAACTGGCATATACGTTATATTTTCCAATAACCTACAATGTATATGCTGTGTATAAGTTGTAATTTTGCACAAATACATTTTTACACACTTTTTGTACAAGCTATAAGTATTTTTTATACATAACTTCGGAAAATACTGTAACTTGTACAAAATAACAACGTGTGCACAACATTTACATAAAAATCCTCCCAAATATTATGTATTTAGTCTGTATATATGCAATCACTATATCTGCCATATTTATTTTTTTTGCATATGTTCCATACAGTTTAGGGACGACCGCTAAATATTCTGGGGGAGGAGGATTTTTTTGTCGATTGACTAGGCATTTTTATCTGTAGCTACGCAAGCTTATTTTTTCCGCGCGATTTTCATACTGTTTTGTGCAAGATTATTTATTTTCATCTCTTACCAGGCCAGGATATGAATTTTCAAAATCCTCCTCCCCCACTCCCAAAAATCTAGTGAGTGTCCCTTGATGAATATTTTATTTCGACTATTATGATTGCTACCGCGGATAAAATCTTTGTTTAAATATATACATAAACTATTCTCAGAGGTTATCTTGCTTTGTTGAAGTTTTTGAAAAAAAAATCGACATGTAAATGAATTATTTTAGATTGGTCGGTACTGTGTATATATAGTATGACCAGGTACAACTATTATACTACAGTATGTTTTTGTATTGTGTTTACAAATGTGCAAACATTATCCTCGAGTTTATCAATTGTATTTCTCATTTTATTATAATTTCTAGGAGAAACAAAACAGGAAAACACAAGTTTTCAGTGGTAAATTTTCTTTGGTCGGTCATTACATATTTTACTGTTGTGTGAAGCATGTATATTTTGTATGTAGCATGTCTATTACATGTATTTAGCCTGTGTATGCCATTAAAGTACAAACATTAATAAAGTGGATCCTGTATACTTTTTGAAACATATATGAGATTTTGAAAATACGCTTTGAAAATTAAATAACCAATAACAAATGTAGCTTTTGTTTATTCTGCTTACTTACTAGGATACAGATCCTGTCATATACAAAATTTACAATAATGTGGTGTCGGTACGGGCAAACTCGGGCTAAATGTGTGCAGATAATAGATAATATTTGTCGAACCAGACATATACAGTCTCTGCTTAAACGGATGTGGTAGTTTCATTTATATTGGCTACAAATATGGAGACAATTCACTTCTGCAAAATTTGGACACGTTTTATCAAATATTTTGTTATTTTTTGTGTGTTGGTGTCATTTATTTTAGTTCGTGTTTAAGCACTGCGCACATAGTAAATATGCATATCTTCGGAAAATAGACAAGTAATACACGTAAATGCAAATCAAAGGTATACAATGTTGAAACTTTTTACAAAATATCACTTTAAAAATTCAGATTCAACAAAACAAACAAAAGATGAATGACTATTATTTACAAAAAGTAGTAACTTAGAATAAAAGATACAGAGAAATGATAACACAAAACAGATAATGTTCACATATAGTGACATCTCTTGCAAATCACTATAATGTTTAAACAGTGTTGATATCAATTAAATGACCATAATACATTTGAAGCGCAAACGGCAATTGTTGTTAATTATCGAATCTGACTATTCCATGACACTTTTCTAAGATACCGGAATGAAATCTTAACGTAAGTAATATTATTTCGGCACCTTTGTCCTTTCATATAAGTTCATATCATCTTGTTTTGCCTGAATTTATTTTAGTCGATCTCGTGCATCAAGTGAACAATAAGGCTCGCTTTCCAACCAAATTTCGCTGAAATATAATATTGAATAGAACTGGCTGTTGATATGAAAAACTATTAAAAAGTTTTAATAAAGGAAGACAAAAAGAAAGGAACTTCATGTTTCAATTTAATTATATATAAAAACGGTTACAAGTTAAACATGTCATCTTTTTAATTTTTATTTATCATGGCTATGCTTTGTTTACTTCTAGGCGTAATGGATGCGGGTGCACTGAAGATACATTACCTCACAGCAATACACTAGTAGAAAAGGCTTCAACTGAAATTAAAAACAGAGAAAAAGACACATATGTAAATCCATTGTATGATGACATATCGCTTACCGGAAAATCAGATCGTTCCGACAGAGACTCTATGATGCAAGAAATTCCTTCAGATGACGATTCGGATGATTCTTACAGATTACCGGAATCAACAAAAATTGATGGTGAATTGTGGACGCATTTATGATAAATTTTGTAATAGAATTCTGACTTGTGCCATTAATAATTATGCTCATATGACAACAATATAACCACCGACATCGTTTTGTATTCTTCGTTTAAGGAATTAAAAGTCAAATCGATTAGTTTCAGATAAAAACAAATCGTTCCATTTTAGGCAAATCTATTAATTCAGCAGTGAACGATTAAATATATATGTAACTGTGATATGGAGGAACCTTCAACATTTTTGCGATTTTTTTTATGACTGTACCTAAGCCAACAATTTAAGTCGTCTCATTAGAAAATCCATATTTGTTTTCCAGAAATCAAACATTTCCTGAATTTCAATTATCTTTTATATTTACACCTTTCATTGCGAGAATACGCAACATGAAAACAGCGAGTTCTTGGTGAAATAAAATCTGTTAGAACATGTTAATAAGGTTTCCATTTATCCAGTTTAACAATCTTAGATTTCAGTTCTACACTCTAATACCCACTTGACACGAAGATGAAATCATTTCCAAGCTGGATCAAGATTGTTTTAGGGAAAAGTGCAATTTCAGGAAGAAGATATAATAAGAAAATGGGTTTGGTCCCTTGAATTCGAATATCAAAAAGTATTATAAATCTACCAAATATCATCATTCAGGTGATCATAAGATTATCAAATATCAAAATTAATATTTTGAATTAGTTCTTGCCTATTTGCATAAGGGCTCCAACGTCTTGCATTTAGAGCAAAACTTCGAAAAACTGCCAAAATAGCCTCGTTTTGAAATCATGTCATTAATATTTAGATATGAGCAAAGCTCTACACCCAAAAAAGCATTTTGACTCAAGAAGTATTTTAAAAGATGCTAGTTATATATTTGTCCCAGTTTTGATACAATTCATATATTGAAAATCTGATTTTGTTGACGTTAAAAGGGTTAGATTGTACACTCAAAGTAAAGATATGTAGGGTTGTTGTTCTGAATTAATTATGCATTCAAGTTGATGCTTAAATTAATAGCCATAATTAGCAATATAGTCAAAAGATATACACAACACAATTAAAATTTACAGAATGTATATTTATGAATATCAAAACTTCCTCGTGTTGCGATGGCACTTGTATAATTAATGAAAGGTTACTTTTTCACAAAATTATGTAAAACTGAATAGAATGACACAAAATTAACCGAGTTCTCGAAATCTTTTTCCTCTGGTGGTCCAATCTGCTGACCCTTGCTCTTTATTTCTATTGCAAAAAAAACAAAATTGTGTCAGTCCTTGCAAAAGTTTGGTGGTCAAAACCTTCGGACCACCACTTTTAGAGAACTCTGATAAACCATAATGGTTTTATTATCATGACTTATTTTACGATAAAAATGTACGATTTATTACTTTTAGAGATTGGGTGGATAATTCGCGACATATAATGCAAATTGTACGCAGAAAGACTTTCGTGTATTATCATTATGAATAATTTCGAATCTTATAGACAATTTTTTCAATTTGTTCAAAGTCTGCTACGTAGTATCTTAGACAATATTATACGTTTATCTTAAGATTTGAGTTGCCTCGCCTTGCCCTATAAATTATACAAAATTGACTGAGATATCAGAGACAAATTGTATTATGTGTCTCTGGTGATATTAATGAATTTGTTGTTCTAGTTCTTGTAGAATTCTTTGAGAAAGTTATAAAGGTATTTACAGTCCGCATTTTCCTGTTGTAATGATGTCTGATACTAGTAATGAAATATTTACAAAAAAGTATAATTTGTACCCAACAAGCTTTCTTCTGAATCTTCTAAATTGACCTCATGCAAATCAAAATGAAAAAAAAAACAGCTTTACATTTGTTTATTGTGACATTTTTAATATTTTTGTGTTATCCACAGCATTAATGGTGTGATTCAGTAGATGTATCGTAAACACTGGATTGATTATAGTCACGAACCAAAACAGCATTAAACCATTGTTAATGTTTTACAACGCAGTATTTGTGGTTTAAAGGCTATTTATGGTTTTACATTGAATTACACATCGACCGCATATCGTGTATACACATTATAACTTACACAACATGTATCGTTTTTGTTATTTATGTTAACTGTTCAATATACGAGTTTTTATAGGTTGTTAAGGATATGTGTCATATACCACAATTTTTGTAACTATGAAACATGGTTTGTCCTAGTCTTATAATGTATGATGAGTTATTGTTTTGTATTAATAATATTGCTATGTACACATATATCATTTGATGAATATAATTCTTTTTTTATTTTATTTATTTGTTTTAACAGAAAACGGAACAAGCAAACACGCACATATTCAAGAGAACATATAGCATGTATAGCACATAATTGTGGAATCAAAGGGAAAAGAGAACATGCACAAAACCCATAACATACACACAATCACACAAAGAAAGAAAGAGAGGGATTCACGTTGTGTAAATACATGTCAAAAAAAGAATTTTTAATGAAAAACATATTTAAGCAGAATTAATGTTGACAATTGTTTCTTACGTGCAAATATTTTAAATATCCCAACTACATCGGGTCATACAGTTTAATAAGATTGTAAATACCAACACGGTTGTGGTTTTTTTAAACATTAAATAGATGAATTTAAACAAAACAGTGCTAACCTTTTTTAATTAAGTCAAGGATATTATTTCACGAATGGACAAAACTATCATATTACGCAATTTCTTGCATCGTTTTCTGTAAACCGACCATCTTTGTTAAAGATGCCCCACAATTTTGGTTGTCACACAATATAATCCTCAAAGTTACAACTTGTAGTAAGTTTTAATGCACTTGCTGAAAACTATCAAAACAACACAATATTATGTGTAAATGTGGTAATCTTTTTTTATGATCCTTGTACTCATGCAATACTGTCAAATAAGAAATTGCGTGGATACAAAATACAAAAACTTGATAGCAAGATTTGTATGCACCATTTCCAGAAATAGCGAAAAACATTTGCAATCATAAATGCACGCACACATATTAGACTGGTTCCCTGTCCTTTATCTTTTTGGCTCTGACAGATATAAACAAGAGTGTCTGAGATACCCGTATATTGCAAGGGAGAGGACCAGCCAAGCACAAATATTTGAATTTACAATTTTTTCATGTTACCATACCGCTGATGCCCGAGACTGATTGTACCGCAGTGTTATAGACCTACTCCCGATTTCATTTACATAAGTGTCCATCTAGGGAACATGACTGCTGAGAATTTGCTGTGTAAACTTTGTGTGTGTAAGCTATTACTACAATTCCTGTAAATTCTAAACAAATACTGTACAGACCTTATCAACTACCAATATCTAAACAAATACTGTACAAACCTTATCAACTACCAATATCTAAACAAATACTGTACAGACCTTATCAACTACCAATATCTAAACAAATACTGTACAGACCTTATCAACTACCAATATCTAAACAAATACTGTATAGACCTTATCAACTACTTATATCTAAACAAATACTGTTCAGACCTTGTCAACTACCAATATATAAACAAATACAGACATTGTTTTGGGGATATAACTGGGAATTACTTTATTCGTTTCATAAATAATATGCATCTAAATTCATTTCTAGCTGGCCATGGTTTATCGCAGTTGTAGTAGCTGATAGAAGAACAATTTTCAGAATGCAAGGTTCGAATTTTAGTTAAATAGGAGGAATATTACACAAGAAGCTCGTCGTGGTTTTTTGTTTAAGTATCATTATTATAATTTCAACGCTTCAGTGCTTTTCTTCATTAGTGATTAATAATTTTGAAGTTTCTGTCAACTTTATTGATTTGTCCAGAATTAAAAAAATGGTCGTTTAAGGGGAAAAGTCTTCGTTTGTGCTACAGGGGTATAGAACGTGAATAAAAGTTACATTTTCGTGCAGTAAAATGAATTAGGAATCGAATGATGTATGATTTATCTAACGACCCCAACGAGTCCTAAAAAAGGCGGCCATGAGACGTCAGGGCAATCTCGGACTAGTTGGAGTGATGATAATAGCACGAATAATGTGAAGATTCACTTTATAATTCTGTTATATTGCATAGTTTTAACATGAATTGACACCCGGTTTCATTACAACATGAAGGTTTTTAGCTGGAAAACACTGAATCATGTAAAAACGATATGGTAAAACATAAAGCTTTAGGTAATAGGAAGTCCTATCAAAACTAACATAAAGTCAGGTGATCCAGAGTTTAAGCAAATACAACCGGCAATGATTCAAAAAGTTGATGAGGAAATCAGTGAAAGAACTGAGGCGATCAGAAAAGTTTTGTGACTAGTTGCTGTACCCATTGGAATAAGGTTTATCGTTGAGTTAATATCTCATTGCTATACTCAACATATTTTTGTTTTTATTGCACTAAGAAACCAAGATGAAATTAAAAATATAGGATGCAAAAGATAGGGAAATGTACTACAGTATTAAATTATAATATGGCCTTGCCATTTCATGAGTTATCTTTTACTTATATCCCAGTTCAAAACAACCAGACTCAAGCTGGCAGCCACTTTTAGCAGCCAATCAAGCTAGCAGCCAATTTTTATGGTATATCTAAAAACCAAAAAAGTGTATAAGTCTCAAACGTGCATGTAGTTAATTGTTGAAATATGAACATGTTATGAGACATAACACGAACGTTATGATCTTAGTGTCAACGGGAGCAAGTCTTAGCAACATGACTGGTCATCATTTTCTTAACCATTCTCAAATTGTATGAGAGGTGTTTTACATTTGACGACAAGCTGGTTTCAGTGAATGCACCGAAATATCGTGAAAATGAACCCATCAAATAGAAATACGATGTTAAAGTACTTATTAATGTTTGAAGAACAATATCAAACTGTGCGTAAAAAGAAAGAATACCTTTAAACAGGTCGGAATTGGACGAAAAAGAAGCAATAAGATGTTAAAAGCGGAAAATTTGCTTAGACGGCTTCAGACCTCAATTAATTCCCTATTTTTAAAGTTTTATTGAGCATTTCTTCGTTATTTTTTGCTACAGTTTTCTTGAGAGTTTACTATTAAAGTAGTCCGTTATTGTTGCATATATATTGAAATAAGTAAAAAATGGAGGGAAAAAAAGGGAAATTAGTGATTTGGCCAAAGTGAAGGTAGGGTAGAAATAAGCCTTCAGATTTTCTTCAAGAATCAACTTCTACCCTTTGGTTGTTTACAGGGCTCTCAAGAGCGAAAACAGCGATCGATTTTGTTGGGACAAGCATATTTCATTAGAATGACAATAGTCTTATAAACAGTAATATTTGTTTTATATCTGAACTGGCTCATTTAAAAAACAATTAAATTTGACTTTTACAAAGAAAAGCATTGGTGAAAATAATTGTGGTCTGAGGGCAGATGCTATCTTTTTTAATGACAAAAAGTTATTAATACAGCCGACAATATGCAGTTTTTCTTGATAATAGATGTAAGTATTGATAGTACACTTTGGTATCGTAATGATCACACCGACAGGGGAAACTCTTATGAATCGCAAGGCCTTCATGTCTCTTCTTATGACGACAATGATAACACTATCAAATTCAACCTTCTAACGAAGATGCTATGGGGCAAAAAAACAAACGACAACACTATGACAATAGCTCAATTAAGCTTATTTTGAAACACTAAACATGTATCTTATCAACTGTTACAGTTAAAGGATTTCTAAAATACCGCGAAAAGGTCTCCCTCGGCAGATATATATCCTTTACTCTGGAGCAGATTTCGTTGAATATTTTGGGGACCATCGATCACGTTCTGTGGATTTTGTTTTCTGATTTTCAAACAAAAGATTGACACTCTGATTAGCACCAACTGTATACCATTCTTTGCATATTAAATTCTTCCCTTGTATGAATTAGAATTTACCGTGTTTGATATTTATTCTTTTACCCTATATTGACCCTTACCTAATTTGACAAATTGCCAACATTGACCACTTGACAATATGGTGGGTGTCTAAGGGAGCTACCATTTGATTTTTATGGGGGGGGGGGGGCTAGGACGAAAAAATTTGTCCTGCCTATTTATTTTTCCCTCTATTCGGTCCTGCCTTTTTATTTTTCACTCTATTCGGTCCTGCCTTTTTTTTTTTAGTTTATCCTGACTTTTTTTTTACATAAATTGTCATCCTGCCTTTTTTTTTTTTGCAAATAATCTCATCCTGCCTTTTTTTTTTACTCAAAACTCCTGTCCTGCCTATTTTTTTCAAATTTCATCCTAGCCTCCCCATAAAAATCAAATGGTAGCTCCCTAATGCACATCAGAAAATACTTATTCTTTTTGATCACCTGGTATCACTCCTTGTTGTAATTAGAGTTTGTATTGCCATAAGCTTTCGTTGAAAATGTTGGCTGTTCGATAATGTCTTTTCTTGTTTGTTCGTACATTTTGAATCGTTGCTTGAGATATGTGTCCTTGTATTGCCCTCTGTATTCTGATTGCATTTCCGTTGTGTTCAACATTAGGCATAATTTACATCGAATTTAAATTGAGCGCTATCAATAAACAAAAATAAGTTTATTAGCTTTATTCAGTTAATCAAAATCGTTTGACATAGCAAACCCTATTTTTATAAAGTTATGAAAAAGTTATATGACATGTAAAACTTTTATTTGCTTTCTTGTTAATCATAGTAAAAGCTATACAGTAACAGTTATACGTTTTGTTTTTAAAATTTTTCAAATTTAAAATATGATATGAACTTAACCCCTTCGTCCCCAATCCCGCCTGTAGTCGTGATTGTAACCGCCATTCCGTTTAATGGCACGTATGACTCCCCATACTCTTTTAGAACTGCCACCAGCTGAACCCTGCTGACTAAAGTTGTCGTCAATTTATTTCCAAGGGAATCCATATAAGAAAAATTTCCCTGGGAAACTATTAGCTTTCTTGTGCAAAATATTATAAACACTCAAGCGTAAATAGTTCCACTTTACTTTACCATTTCCCTGGGAAACTTTTCATGAATACTAGTTGATTATGTATAGTTTCCCACGGAAATATTTTTGTTGTCCGTTTTCTATGGATTTTATTCATTTTCGTTAAAAAAATATATTCTTTTTGGTTATTCTTTTTCATAAAACATAATCCTATATGAGATATTCCTTTTATGTATCACTGATTGTTCGTGTAATCCATTTTCTCAACTACATAGAAGAAGTTCATTTGTGTATATTTTTCAAAAGTGTCTATAACCTTTTTCCAGTTCGTTAAAGTATTCATTTTTTTTGTATCCCTCTGAAATGATGAAGTATTCAGATAGAGTCAGCTGAATTTCAGAAGCAGTGCTAAATCATGATGATTTGAACTCTTTGTAGTTTTTACATAATAATTTTTTTTGTTATCATTCACATTTAATTGTTTTTCACTTAGATCATTTTTATTGCTTTATTTTTTTTGCTGAATAATTTTCAATTAACTTTTTGAACAAGATACTCTTTTGTTCATAGTTGTCACTTATGTTAAAACTAAAAAAGCATACTTCTTGAACCATGACATCTCATAATATAATATTGTTTGTAAGTATACTTTCAAATGAAATATTAAACCTGTAGCTTGATTTTCATTAGTAGTACTTAATCAAGTTGGTAAATCTCCGCATCTGTCCCACCCTATATATGGATAACAATTGAAAATGTATTGTTACCCAAAGAAATGTTATCGTTGTCTGTTTACAGGGTAGATTATGATATCTCTTTGAAAAAGACAACAACATATTTCCTTTGTAAATAATGCATATTTATCTACCATCCCGGACTAGTTTCTCCAGAAAAAGAATCACCAAAAACACATTTCCTTGGGAACGTATACATCTTTATCTATTATCCATATCTACTTTTCCCGGGAAACTAACAACAACAAAAATTTCCCTGGGAAACAATACATAATAATCTATTATCCCTGACTACTTTCCCCGGGAAACTAATAACCAAAAAAATATTTCCCTGGGAAACAATATATATTAATCTACTATCCCTGACAAGTTTCCCCAGGAAACAAACAACAAGGGAATATTTCCTTGGGAAGCATATGTTTTGCTGTTTGTTTCCCGGGGAAATTATTCACAAATAATAATTGTAAATGTCAAATTTCCAAAGGAAATGTTTTTTATTATTTGTTTCCGGTAAAATTATGCATGCATAACAATTGAATATTTATTGTTTCCAATGAAGAAACGTTTCTTGTTTTTCTCTGACTGTTAACGACGTCTTTACACTAAATCCATGATGTTGGATGTGTACTGATTGATATTTTAGTCTTAGATACATGATTTTTTTTAATTAGTTGTTATTGGCTTTGAACTAGCTGTCAGATCTGTAAATAGTGTCCTTTTTGTTGTTAGGGGCGAGGGATGGATAAATACCCTGCCACGTCCGGTCTGTGTTTATGTTTGTTGTTTTTCTGCTTTGTATCGATCTGATGAGTTCAGCCTTTTTCAACTGATTTTATAGTTTTTTCTTATGTTGTGCTGTTACACCACTGTTTGAGATTAGGGGGGGGGGGGGGGGTGAGTGCTCACAAACATGTTTAACCCCGCCACATTCATTATGTGCCTGTCCCAAGTCAGGAGCCTGTAGTTCAGTGGTTGTCGTTGGTTCATGTCTGTCATATTTGTTTTTCGTAAATTGTTTTGTTATAAATTAGGCCGTTAGTTTTCTCAATTGAATTGTTTCATATTTTTCATGTCGGGGTCTTTTATAGCCGTCTATACGGTATGGGTTTTTTCTCATTGTTGAAGGCCGTACGGTTGCCTATAATTGCTTACTTCAACTTTATTTGAACTTTGGTAGATACCTCATCTCCTTATTTTTATATAGAGATACGTTTGTTTGCTAGTTTTTTTCTCTCATATAAATAATGCTATTGTTATAAGAAATATTTCTTTCTGTACCACATTCAAATATCATTATTTATTAGTGTAATCATCTAAAATCAAACCTTTGACCTATAATTGTTAACTTTTTATTCATTGTGACTTGGACGGAGAGTTGTCTCATTGGCACTCATGTCACATCTTTTTATTTATATTGTAAGATTTAGATGAGTTCAAATAGTTATAGTATCAAATTATTTTCAGAAATCTATTCATTTTCCATACCATGTATGTATATGCAGGAAAGTCGAATTTATATTGTTTCCCAGGGAAATTCCACATTTAACAGTTAAACAAGATACTCTAATGTATATATTAGTATATACTCATGTGGTCATGACTATACGCGTATGCTCCAAATACTCATATGGTCCGGAACATATACAGTTTTCATAAATGTCAAGACAAAATGAAATATCGTTTTTTTCGAATCAGCTCTTAATATAATATTTATTTGTAATAATTCTCTCAAATGACATACTAAACCAGTGGCGTTTAATTGAGTTGCATTTAGTCTTACTAAATCATAATCATGAATCTCTGCATCTTTCCTACATCATAAATAGATAACAGTTGCTGAAAATTACAAACAAGAATATCTTTTTTTTTTAAGAAACAGACAACATACACCATTTCCTTCTAAAAACTACAATTTTGATCATTATCATGATTATCCATGAATAATTTTACAAGGAGACAAAAACCAAAAATGTTCCTACGGGAAGCAATACATTTTCATTAGTTATCCATATATAGTGTAGGACAAATGCGGAGATTTAACAACATGATTTAGTACTTCTTTTGAAATTAATTATATGCTACAGGTTTAATATTTCATTTGAAAGGATACTTGTAAACAAAATTATATTATGAAATGTCTTGGTTCAAGAAGTATGATTTTTTTATAGTCTTAACATGACTGACAACAATAAACAATGAAGTATCTTGTTTTAGGTTTTTTTTTAGAGTTAATTGAAAATTATCCTGGAAAAAATATAGCAATAAAAATTATCTGGGTGAAAAACAACTAAATGTGATTGTTATTATAAAAATATATAAAAACTACAAAGAGTTCAAATCAGGAATTAGTACTGCTATTGAAATCCATTTGACTCTATGGGAACAAGAAATAGCTTTTCTAAAAGCTAGCCGTCTTTAGCTGATGAAAGTGAAAAATGTTTTCGCTTTGTAGTTTAATTCATTCAGAATAGCCTTGTATATCAATTGTAGTGGATTACAAAACTTATAAAAGTCTTATACATTTTATTAGATTTACCAATATCTTTTTTGGGGAATGTATTAATACTGGAAACGGAGGGGTAATGTCTTAATCATCTGCGTTTGTAGCAAACTTTTGAAAATATTTGTTTTTTCAGTTTTTTCTGATAGATGGACTTAGTTTTTTACAGTTAACATTTACAGACAGTCAGGTGTTAAACATTTTTGACATTTTCAAACCTTCATGGATTGTTATAAAACCTGGACATAAGCTTATCTTCAAGACCAGGAAAAAGCATCTAAAGAAAAAGTTTGATTTTTTTTTAAAATTCTTTATACTAATAAATGGACTCACTTTTTAAGTCAACATTACACCTTTACACTGATAGCAGCAATCGCAGGCGAGACACATGGTTCCGCAGAACCCCTTATGATTTTTTTGCTATTAAGATATTTTTGTACATGTATTCACAACTATGCTATATATTATAGCTAGACTTGGGAGGATAAAGAACTTACAATATTGTAATGACATGTCCATTGTAAAAGACCGTATGTTGAACTTTAGAAGTAAATTGTTTTGTTTGTTGTTTAATTGCATTGCTTTACATTATGTATACTTCACATCTCCTTTTAAATCATGCATATCAAATATTGCTTAAAATATGCTAGCATACATGTATAATTGCTTTTATCGTCTGAGAGTAGTTTTGTTTTATTCTTCTTATATTTCCCTTTAGAGTTTTTTTTCTGTTCTTCAACGTCTGCTATCTTGATAGGAAGAGCTAGGGACAGCTGGACAACGTCCAATCCAACCCACATCCGGATCCTCTAAAGATCTTGGGGTATGTGGAAATTGGGGGGGGCACTTATTATAATGAGTGGAAGGGATGAGCCGCTGGTCGAGAAATTTAGGTGAAATATATAACAAGGTCAATGATTGTGAATCTGAAACTATTCAGATGTCGATATTTTTTTACAGATTCAATTAAAATTACTGTCGTAAATGCTTAAGACACTTGTTATGATTGTCCCAACCAATCAACGAACTTCACTATTATAGAGTCAGTAATTATCTTCCAATCAGATAGTAAGAAAAATTCAGCCCGCAGACTGTGCATCGTTCAACTCTTAATTAAGAAGACTGTCTCCGAGGAGACGGTAATAATTCATCATATCAGAGAGAGACAAAAGCCTGAATTTAAATAGGTAATAGAAACTTTTGAAAAATATACACAAATAAACTACTTCTTTGTTGTAGAGGAAATGAATAAATTCCAAAGAGAACGTGTTTTGTCTAGGAAACAATAGAAATTCGACTTTTCTCCATCCACAATGTAAGAAAAATGCATAGATTTCTCAAAATGATTCAATATTAATAAGTATTTGTAGATGTTGTAAAATGAATAATATTGAAGATGAATACCATTTTGTGCTGATTTGTCCTGTATAAAAGAACACTTAGATGTATCTTTTTGCCTAAATATTATTGTTCATGGCAAAATACACGAAAGCTGATTTTTTTGTTACAAGCTGGGTAAAAAAGAGCAACAAAGAAACTATGTAATTATTTAAAGGCGGCATGGAAATTAAGATCGCAAAATTATCAGTTAATATGTTGTATAGATGTATGTGTTATTATAAGTTATCTCTGCATTATTTAATTGTTCTCTGTATTTTGTCATATTTGTCATATATGTATATACCTTTTTATTTTGCTAAAGCAATGTTGTTGCAAATGCAATGAAGATTCACTCATTCATTCATTCAATTGAAATCGTCTCAATTTAACAATAGAAAAGAAAGGATATGGGGTATTCATCCATGACACAAAATCACTACATGCACTGCAAAAATCACATAAAGCAAAGGAACAGCGCTTTTATTGCTTTTCCGAAGTTCATCTCAAAGTCATAGTGAGGCATTCAACATGGAGCAAAACAACTCTCACCTCACTGCAAGTTTAAGACGGCCCGTAGCACTGATTTGAGCGGAATTCTTTGCAAACTGGCGATCACGCCACAACTGTGTGTTAACTTTGTAAGTTTAATTTCAGAGGATCAAACGAACAATTAGTGATACAAAAAATAATATCTCATATAGGATTAATTATAATAAAAAGGAAAAGCCTCAAAAATATATCTTTTTACGAAAATGAATAATATCCATAGAAAACAGACAACAGAAAATTTCCCTGTGAAAATATACATAATCAACTGGTATTCATGAAACATTTCTCAGGGAAATAGAAAGTAAGATGATACTATTTCACGCGTAAGTATTTCCGATATTTTGCACCAGAAATCTTAGAGTTTCCCAGGGAAATATTATTTATATAATGCCAGCTGAACTGTGTTGACAGTAGGGAGTTCAACCATTCAATTCATGGTCCATAAACTCTTCCCTGATGTGTTTTTATGATATATGACAACCTTAATGCACTTCTTAGAGTTTAAAATCGGAAAAATGTGAAAAGTAGCCAAAATAAGGTGGGGGTGGGAGTCATTTGATGGCCACTTCGTTAATGGTATGGGTCGTAGGTATTAACTATTATCCTAAATACATGCATAAGTAGTATAGGAACAAAAAGAGGTATAATTTGGCAAAAAACAAATCTGGTCTGTAAAATCTAAGTCACTGTTTTGTCAGAAATTTGTAAAAACGGACATTTAGGCAGACCTGGCTTGCCAATTATAATTGCCCAGCAAGACACTCAAGTCACATTTACTTCCAGTCAGTATGGATGGACTGCTTTAACTACAAGGTAATAGTTGAATGACAAAGAAACACAGTTTGGTAAAGGTTCACCTCTCAAGGTCGTATTAACATCGAAATGTAGACTGAAAACTACCATTTTACAGCTGGGGTAAAAAACCCACTAGAAAATATGTTCTAATGTTCTCTGTATACTGAAACTGTACTATTATAGCTATTGCAAAGAAGTTTCCATAAAACTATAGAAATGTCACGTTGGTTGCAGTCAACCGATCCTTTTAACAGAAGAGATAAAACATAACTCCCCGGCGATTACAACGGTAGGTTAAGATTGTTAAAATTGAATAATACGCACGTTGTAATAATGTATAGCTTAATAAGCTGGTTTAGGGAAGTACATTCATATAAAAAAGTATTCACGTAAACGAATTTACGACAACATCAATGTATGAGAAAAATGAGCTCTGCCAGATATATATATTAAACAAACGTGAATGGTTTGTACATGAATTATTAGGGGTCAAGAGATTGAACGTTAGTATTTCCTGCTTTTTCGTTAAGCACGTGGCTTAAGTAGAAAGAATAAAGACTGGTTGGTTCGGAGTCCGAATAATGTGTTCGAGTAGGGTGAAATGTCTCCCTACGGACAACTATAGAAAGACATGGAATAGGATCCCAGTTACAGGATACCACGACTGAAGTCCCTAAACAAATCTACCATCTTTTAAATGAGATATTGTACCGAGATGAAAATTATGTAAAGATGCTTAAAATTGTAGTATATCTAAAGGGAATTCATTAACCTTTCAACTTCTGTTGAATTTTAAGTGATTCTGAAATGCATAGGGTGGATGATTGTCTGGGTAAATGGGCCAAATTTTATTTTTTGATTTTAACCAGAAAGTTAATAAAATGACCCTATTAATACTCAAAACAGTATTGCTCTCTTAAATGCCGGTCATGACCCTCCAAGAATCCCACAAGAAACCATGAAGGGGGCTACTAGTTAGAGAAAGTAACTGAAATTTTGCAGTCTAATATAGGGAATAAAAAATATGTCCCTCAACTTGGATAAAATTGCATTGAAGTAATGGGGGAAATAATTGGGTCCCCGTTCCACATTATAAGCGAAGCGTTAACACAGAATTTGTCTTTTTATCTGATTGAAAACCACGCATCACAAAATGTGAGACTATCCAAAAGATGAAACCAAGGATCTGATTTATACACTTGTTGTACCAGCTAGTCGGTCAAACACAAAGCTATGTTTACATTCATTTCACATAAATATGTTTTTGTGCTTATTTGCATGTAAATTTTTCCAATGGACGTTACGAGCAAACTCATTCATCCAAAAATTTGGAAAAAAATCAGGAATAGAATACAATCAAGATTGTAAAGCTTACATAAACAACCTGTATAGAATGAAATTTTAACAGTGGTATTACAATAAGGAGAGGTGGTGTGATTTTCAATAAGACATATGTCAATAAAGACCAAAAATTCGTAAGGGTTCCGCGGAACCCAGTGTCTCGCCTACTTTTTGCTGTTAATCACAGGCTCAGCAAAAATGAGGAAAAAAATTAATAAAAATATTCCTCTCTATACTATCTTTTGATTGTAAGTACCTTCTGTCCAAGTTTGGTAAAAATCCAGGATAGTTTATGAATCTAATAAATGTTTTAAAAACTTAAACTGCAGACTGTATGTAATGTTAACTGGAAGAAAAACTAAGTCCATTTATAAGTAAAATACGGGAAAAATGGAACAAAATTTCCTTCTAGATACTAGCTTTTAATCATAAACAAGCTTCTGTCTAAGTTTGGTACAAATCCAGGATAGTTTAAGAAAGTTGTTCAAATTTTAAAAACTTTAACCACAGAGTGAATGTAATGTTAACTGGCAGAAAAACTAAGTCCATTTATAAGTAAAATACGGAAAAAATGGAATTTTTTTTTACAAAATTTACTTCTGGATACTATCTTATGATCATAAACAAGCTTCTTTCCAAGTTTGGTAGAAATCCAGGATAGTTTAAGAAAGTTATTAAAATTTCAAAAACTTTAACCACATAGTGAATGTAATGTTTCCTGGCAGAAAAACTAAGTCCATTTATAAGTAAAATACGGAAAAAATGGAATTTTTTTTTTACAAAATTTACTTTTGAATATTATCTTATGATCATAAACAAGCTTCTGTCCAAGTTTGGTAGAAATCCAGGATAGTTTAAGAAAGTTATTAAAATTTCAAAAACTTTAACCACAGAGTGAATATTTGTGGACGCCGCCGACGACGACGACGACGACGACGACGACGACGCCGACGGAATGTAGGATCGCTATGTCTCGCTTTTTCGACAAAAGTCGAAGGCTCGACAAAAATCAAAGATGTGACGAGTTACAAGTAACCGTACGACTTCAACAATGAGCAAAACCAATACCGGATAGCATATCATGAAAGTCCCCGGTATGACAAAATGTATAAAACCGTTCAAAAGACAAGACAAAACAAGCAGTCTGAAATAAACCACCATAAATGAACAGAAACAGATATGGTAGACAACAACTGGATTACTGCTTTTCTTCAGATTCTGGTACCTGGCTATGGACAGGCGCATAAAGAAATTAAAGAATTTAACATATGAGTCTGGTTTAACTACAAAGCATAGGATGAAACTTTAAAAATCAGTTGGAAACGGCTTGACTTATCCACATGCGTTTGGGGATAGACCCCCTTTTTAAATAAAAAAATAATAATATAAAGTAAAATTCTTAATTTCTTTGTTATTTTAACTTATTTTTCCCACTTTTTTACGTATTCTTGGAATTATCTTTACGATTTAACAATAGCAGTATTTTTTTTTACCGATATCTCTATTCTTAAGAAGAAAGATAATTCCAAGAATACGTTAAAAAGTGGAGAAATAATCCAAAATATTTCAAAATTTTTAAAGAAATATGTTTTTTTTACTGTAAATGAATTTAATAAAGAGGGGGGGGGGTCCATTCGCCAAGCGTATGTGAACTTATCAGATCGGTTCTACGTAGTTCTTTATTAAAATTCATTTCAAAAAATGGATTTCACATCATGTTGTGACTTTCAAATTAAACTTATTATTTGAGTTCTTAGTACATGTTTTTTTTTCTCCAAAATAAATGTGTCTGTCTACAAATAAATCTCAGAGATGAAGTGTTAGACATATTTGGAGTGAATGAAGACGATCAATTAGAAAAGTGTGTTTTACAGCAATATTGATTACCTCAGTCACTCACACCTTACACGGTTCATCATACATAATGTAAAACAATAAAAAAAAAAAAACTAAAAGTTATACGCAATTGTAATATCTTATCTTATCAGGTTAACTTAAAAAAACAAGCTGAAATTAGTGCATTTTCTTATTTTTTTTTTATTTTTTTCTTTTAATCGTTTTTTTATTTTTTTTTGTGGATGGGATGGGGTGGGAGAGGGTTCTATATCCGCTCTTATATGAATATTCGCACTTAAGCTTTGTGTTCATTTACTAACATTATGACTAAATTTTAAACTAATTTCCACGGGATATTTTGCTTGTTTGGTGATCAATGACTAATATAGGGTTGGACCCTTGTCGTTTATGTCAATAGCTGAATTTTTTTTTATCAAAGATAGTTCCAATATTTCGATTAAAAAGTCACTAAATCTACTTTATGAAATAGTGACCCCATATTGAGATGTACAAAACATTGCCACATTGAAGCAATTTATCGTCTTATATCCTTTTTATTAAAAATTCCATAAATCAATTTAATAGTGTCTACAAAAGTAATGTATGAGATGTAAAAAAAGCGGTTTGCAAAACTTTACTACAAATTCCCTTGAGAGTGATCTAATAACAAAGAAGGTTTTGTCAACACTCGACAAAAAAATCCCCAAAACGGTCAAATATCAGCATTATGACTAGGATAAAAACTGGCCACATTCTGACTGATAAACTGATTCCCATGTAGTAACACTTTATATTTGTCATTACCCTAATATTTATTTTCATGTACCACAGTATTTTGTACATGACACGCCAAGACTGTAAAATTGTACAGTAAAAGTGAAAGTTGTCGTGTCGTTAGTCTGACAGATGACCATTCATCACTAAGTCCACTTCTTTACGTTATTACCGCCCTTTACACTTCATGTTTGTATACCGGTGATATGATATGTATTTTATCGTCTAATTGTGAAATGTTGAAACATTGAAGTGTTGACTTTAGTGGATTTTTTAACACAGTAGGATAAAGATATTAATATATTTCAACATTATTGTGGATTTATGACAACGTATAAAATAAGATACATGTGCAGCATCTGAAAAACAAAACAACAACATTGGATTAGCTTAAGGAAAACATTAAAATACGATGTAACTTCAGGAGAGACAGATTTTACATACCTGGCTCATACAAAAATATTATATTGAGTTGTGTTTAAAATGGAAGTATTACAGCTAATCAAAATGTGTTTGACTCCATTATTTGTTATAGCATTTGTAAATTTCTTTGTTCTACAAGGTATGTATGTATGTAGCACCACGTTGTTGAGAGGTGTAATTCATTTCTTTTAATTCATTATGCATAAATATAAACGTAAACTAATTAACATTTTATTCATTAAAGATGGTTTCAGATTTCTTGTTCTATTCACTCTGGTGTGAAATGCCTTTTTTATTTTTTATTTTCTTAACTTACATGTCAATTTTTTCTTTAATTTATCTATTGCAGTAGAATCAAGGACGTTTATCTAGCGGTAGTTGTTATACATTTATATATATATATATATATAGAGAGAGAGAGAGAGAGAGAGAGAGAGAGAGATAATTATGTTGAATAGTTTGTTATATTTTTCAAGTTAAATGCTAATCCTACATGCATTTCTATTTTATTACAGTCGAGGGAGGTGTGTGTCAAGGCGATCCATCTAAAAGTAAGTTGTACATAATCCTTGATATATTCAAAATGTTCGCTAACAAGTTGATATGTATATATCAACACATAAGTCAGCAATCATTAAAGTACATTTGAAAGAAAACCCTTTTTATAACAATATAATTTATTGATTTCATTATAAGTACGCAAAAAACTTGTGTGCGGTTCAAAGTGAATATATTTAACTCTTCGAACTAGGTTTCAGCTACTGCGAGTACTGTTAGATCTGAAATGTGTGCCTTTGTCTAATTGTTTGTTGTGTTTTGTTTTATTGGTGTTTCGTGCCGACCTAATGAGATAATAGAAAAATAAAAAGATGTTGCAATGAGACAAATCTACACCAGAGACCAAATTACATAGATGTTAACAATTAGAGGTCATCGTACAGCCTTCAACAATGAGCAAATCCCATACCGCATAGTCAGCTGTAACAGGCCCCCAAATGGCAAATGTAAAACAATTCAAACGAGAAAACTTACGGCCTGATTTATGTACAAAACAATGAACAAAAACAAAATGGATATATAGCAACAAACGACAACAACTGAATTACAGGCTCCTGACTTGGGACATGCACTTACAGAATGTGTTAAGGTTAACCTAGTTTGCTGGCGCCAAACCCTCCCTAAACCTGGAAAATTGGTGTCACAATACAACATAAGAACAAAATATAAAAATATAAAAATCAGTTGAAAAGGGCTTTACTCAACAGATCGATACAAAGCAGAAACACATCTAACAAAACGCTGAATGGACGTGGCATGGTATTTATACATCACCACAATTAAGCTTGTTCCAACTGATTTTTACCATTAGTTCTTATGTTGTGCTGTTACAATGTTCAATGTTAAGGAAAGGGTTGATCGCTCGCAAACTTGTTTAACCCTGTCACATTCTGTATGTGCCTGTCCCAAGTCATAATTCGATGGTTGTCGTCTGTCTGGTTTGTTTTTTATTTGTTTTTCATTTATTGGTTTCTGGCCGTTAGCTTTCTGTTTTGAGTGTTTTCGCATTTTGGCATGCCAGGGCCTTTTAAAGCTTACTTTTCTGTATGATTTTACTCATTCTTAAAGGTAGTAAAGTCTCTTTAATTGTTTATAATCTCTTCCTTTGTTCAAAGTGGTTAGTTGGCAATCATAACACATCTCCTTATTTTATATGCAATTGCACTTAGATCACAGAGATTTACTTTGTTTGCGAAAAATATTTGGGTATGTAAAACAAAGAAACTCAAAGAGCTTGTCATCTGTAAAACAAGGCATTCTGTTATGTTGAAAAACACGTATGCGAATGTTCATAATATCTCCATAACATATTGTTCTAAGTTATAACTCTGAGTGATTGTTGAGTTGAATATACATATTCATAAGTTTATTACCGTTTCATCATATACAAAATACAGTTAAACAAAATATACAGCATGCATGTATAAATTGTTTTAAGTGTATGAATGTGCAACTCATAATAAAATAAGAGATAATTTATGAAATACAGATAAATATAGGCCTATAATCATATAAAAGAGCAATTAATTGCATAGGAGACGAGTTTTCCTAGTTAAAGTATTATTGCAGGTTTTGGCAATACTATTAAATTGGATGTTTCTATTTAAAAGATACATAATATTTTATCATCAGATATCATCAAAAAATGATTTATATCAATGTACATGGCATGTCTTAGATCTTCGAACAAGTACATGTTTTTCGACTTCTTATAGATTACAATTAATCTTGTCTTTCATGACGACCAGTTTCAATTTTGAATGATGCTACACACTGCATCTAAAATCTAAATTCGATCGAGAGAGAGAGAGAGCAATTTTTATATGGACCAAACATCTTCTGTTATTTCAATGATAATTTTTATAATAATGGTATCAAGTTAATGCTTAAGTAATGTTATTTTTTATGCTATACCATTAACCTTTTCTTTGTTTGCTTTGTTAAGCAGTGATGTTTTAATTGAGTGCTTTGAAATTCATCATGTTCAGCTCTGTAAATGAGGATACTATATGACACGCGCTGTGGCCTATATTAGAGTGTAAAACGGCACGGTTTCACAAGCTTAGAGTAACTGCAATCATTCTAATACAGTAATACACCTTCATTGTAGCATTATTCAATTGTATTTTATGACATGTAATACTGATTTCATTGATTTTAGAGGTTATTTTTTTTGGTTTTACTTTCTAAATAAAGTCATCATAGGTATCAGGCTGAACATTTTGTACGCTAGACACGCTTTTTGTGTAACTGTTTTTGATGTTCACCCACTATTTGATGAAATGAGGAGATTGGGTCCTAACAAAGGACGTGGTTATCTCTAGAAGTCTATTTTACGTGTTGCAAGCTTTTTTGTTTGATGGACAGACGTTCACTGTACATTATTATTCATATCCAACACGTGATTTTTTCCACTGATTCGCATTATATTACTCTTGTAAACTTACCACTTAATTTCAATAATGAATTATTCATTAATATAATGCATGTAACACACGTTTCGCCTGTTCATGATCTCTTTCCATCATCTGCAATTATTTTATTTATTTTTTTTTTTTTTTAAAAGCTGCCAATAAGTAAACTGAAATGTTCCATTAGTTGTGGGGTAACGTTGATTATAAAATTAACATATTTCAAAGTTAAATTTCAAGAAATGAAAGATCCGCAATCCCATATATCTAAATACCGATAAAAGGTTGTATACTGCTATCAGTTTAAATAGTTCTGTAAGTGTATTTAGGGACCTCGATAGCCGAGTGCCAGTCTAAATATCAAGAGAGAAAAAAATAGTCAATAACAAAAAAGTAGTTCAAGTAGCTGTCAACGGTGATATTATGAGTTCACAACCTCGCACGAGGCAGGTGTGCTCGGCTCCAATTTTAATTGACAAGGGTTGTCAATTTTCCTGCCGAAATTTGGTGGTTCTTTCCGGGTAAACCGGCTTCCTCCATCAATAAAAACTGACCGCCACGCAAAAGCCAATAGTACTGAAAGTGGCGTTAAACACCAGTCAACCAATCAATCAATATATGTGTATTAATATGAAAGGGAGGTTACATGTCATAATTTTGTCCGAAAACATGTCTTGATTTGATTTGATATTCATTTATTTGTTATCATGACAAATAAGTTTTTAATTAATTTTATAGATAAAAAGTAACAGTTGACATCCCTATCGAACAGATATATAAATATTGTAATAAAACACTCATATTTACGGTTCAAATAACCACAAATCAAGTATTTTTTTCAACACTATTAAAAGCATTATTATACAACATAAACTTATTTTTGATATAAAACAGATATAGCTCACCCTGAGGAAATAACATGGACATGCATTTATAGGTACACAGGACATGCAATTAACAGTAGTATTTTTTTAGATGTACCTTCTTTTAAGTTATAAACAGAAACAATGCATTTAATGACATTTACTTATAAACTGAGACTGTTATCACAATATTTGTATATTGCAAAATATGCTTTTAATGAGTCAGCATTACCACTGATTTCTAACCAAAAATTCACCTAAACTAAAGAGGATCACTACCATCTCAATAAATATTAAATTGAAAAAAGGAATATTTACATTAAATATATGCAATACACATTGTTTACGAAAACACAATTACTGCTGGTCCGAGTACACAGTTATTTCGTAGTGCATTTCTTTTAGACAATAAATGAAAATTAAAAAAATCCCACCTGCGCTTTCTCAATAATTTTTTTACAGTGTGTTGTACTACTTTTGGGACAAATTATATCAAAATTATAGAAAACTTCATCGGCTCTAACTCAAAATATGGACAATTTTATGTTAAGGGGGTCTTGAAATCTTTTGACAGCTTCCGAAGTGCTTATTTTTAACCTTTTTCAGCTGGACCAAATCACTACTTTACTTTAAAATTCATGACCCAAATTTTTTACAGTGTAATTTCATCCCCCTACTTGCTATTTGAGGCATAAAACATGGAGAAATAAATTTGGAAGGGGTATAAAAAAAAATGGCAAGTAACACACTGTCCACACTAGGGACTATATTTGTCAAAGGACGATAACTGTGTACTCGGACCTGTTATTCGTTCAACCGTTAATGTTGAAATCATTATCATTATTTAAGTAAATTTGAAAGCGCAAGGACTAAACTATCATCAATATTGATAACTTCAAAAAATATGCCAAAATGCTAAATAACTGACGATAGACTATTGGAGTAGCTGGTCCAACATTACAAAAAGTTTGGCAAAAGGGGTCCGCCAAAAAATGAGAAAACTATAGAAAAGAAAATAATGGCCACCCCTGGGTCCGTCCCAAGCTTTGTGTATTTCTATAACCCGTCAATCTGTATGATTAATTAGATAGTAGTTACGTGAAGTCTTTCATATGATTAACACATCTGACTTGCTTTGATAATTAAATTGACAGAATTTTCTCATAATGTGTAAGAATTGAGATATAGGCTTGTAGCAACATAGATGTTGCGTAACTAATATCTATATCTGTCATCTTGATGAACAAGGTGCTGATGGATATTAACACTAAAGGTTACGTTACATCTGTTTAATATGTATGTAATGTTGACAGCAGGATTTAAATCAAAGGAAATATTTTTAAATGAAAGTTACCTGACTTATACAATATATTATTCATTTTTCGTAATTTTAAATTACATAAATCACAAAAGAGTCATTAAAAGATACAAATAAGTCGATTTTGAAAATACAGGGTTAGAATAGATTTTGCTCATTGTTGATGACCGTACGGTGACATGAAGTTACATCCCCGCCAATTGGTCTCTGGAGAATACTTGTCTCAATGGCAATCATATGCATATCACGTTTCCTTACTTTTAATGTAGAAAACTGATCTGAGGTCAAAATATCATATAAAAAGAAGTATATTTATGAACACCTGAACACGATTGCAGACAAATATGGAATCTTTAGTACAAAAAAGTGTTCCAATGCAATTTCCTTCCCTTTTTTATTCGTCAGCCACTATACTATAATGGAATGTCGACGAATATACAATAATTAAAGTAAAGGAAAACAATGTTCTATAAACGTCTAAGGGACTATAAATCAATCAAACGCTGTGGTCAATATGATGTAATCCTTACAAATACTCAGTCACGTGTCAATATTGATGTATTGGGATTATTAACTGATCACTTTTATGACCCAATGAAGCTGACTGGAATGTGAAGCATGTCGCTATAACCTTACTAGGATGTAAATTACATCATTGCAATATCTTAATTACTAATTAAATGTAACAGGAAAATCATAACATGATACGAACGATAGAATCCATTATGCAATATGATTTTTGCGCTATTCCTTATTCGGGCATGTTATTTCTGAAGCCTGTCAATTTCACAAAAGATTAGTAAATTACTATATCGACATAATAAATGAAATTATATTTTGTTCATATGGAATATAAACAAACATCTTAGCATAATTTATGTAAATAACGTTATAATAACACAATAATTGTGCTACAGATATACGACAAAGTATTGTGCCTCATGAATAATCATTCCTTAATTATGGAGAAGAATTTCAATCATCAGTTTTTTGAGGTTTTGTAAAATATATCTATACCATTAAATGAGAAGTCCTCATTTTGTGTGTCGCTTCTCTTCCTTCCACATTAAATTAATCATCATGCCTCTGTGTCCTAGAGGTACCATGCATAGTCGCATTTGTCATCCTAGCTTATGATTATTATGTTCGGGTTATTTGGGGAGGAAAACGTAAATAAAGATATTGTTTCCGTCATCGGACGGACTTTTAAGTCATAGACAAGACTTCCGCGTAGTACTTTTTAAAATTACACATAATTTGTATAGTTACTTGGGGACAAGAGAATTATCTTCGCGTTTTTCTGTATACTATGAACATACATATACTATAAATAAAATGTATTTGCTCTTTACCATCAATTCCACGGCGGTCACTGATATATTATATAGAGAGTGTGTATATAATATACAGTCAGTGACCGCCGTGGATAGTAAACTTAGAATTGATAGTAAATAGCAAATACACTTTATTTATAGTATATGTATGTTCATAGTATTTAGAAAAACGCGAAAATAATTGAAATTAATAATAAACAAAATATAACGGCTTTTGAAAAAAGGGGGAGGGCTTAAAAAAATATTGTCCTGTCCCTAAGTACCTATGACTTAATACCTTTCCTGAAATTCTCCAGTCATAAAATCTTTTACTAAATTCATCCTACAACAGTTTACATACTTTTAACCACGCTCTAAATGCCCGCGATTTCGCGGGTGTGTTCTAGTGTCTTTGAATTAAACCATTCTGCAGAAATTTTCTTAAAATGTATTGGGGTCTCAGGATAACCATTACCAAAATAGCAGTTCTTGAGCTTTAAAAAAAATCAGATGATTGATTGATTGGTGTTTGCTTAACGTCCAGTGGCATATATGTCATGCATGCAGGAAAACGAAACCAGAAGACAGATCGAAGTATAATGAACATCTACGGTTTTCTGATACGACGCTGAATCTATATGATAGTACAAATATTTATAATTAATCACATCAATTGTGCTCGCTTTCTTTTCATTATAACTCATTGCTCCTATTCATTTTACCTTCTGTTACATTCATTGACAATCCAACTATACTATTTATATTTCTAGTTGTCTCCATGTGTCAAGAATCGTCTGTTATATCATCAGCTATCAACATAGATACTTCATTTTTCTCCAAAACAATGCTTGGACAACGCTGTACATGTGAAATAATTGTTAATTCAACTGCACTTTCAATTAATACATTAAGTGCTCCTTCGACATTAGAGTGTGGTACAGTTGTGACATTCAAACTAGTACAAAATCCTAAGATTGAATGCACTACCTCTAAGAATTATATCGATACATCGATAGAAAAACAAGGTGTTGTAGAGATATCGACTACTAGTTCAACCGTTACTGATACTGGATACTGTATCGAAGTTTCCACTGGAAATGGTAAGTAGAAATATTGATTCTATTCTAGATATTATAGACACTTGATACTGTATTTAAATGACCACTGAAAGAGATAGGTAAAAATATCGACTGCTAGTTAAATCATTACTGACATTTAATAATGTATTTATACAAATGACCACTAAACGAGGTAGGTAGAAATATCATATCGACTGCTAGTTCAATCGTTACTGACACTGGATACTGTTTACAATAACCATTGAAAGAGGTAGGTAGAAATATCGACTACCAATCAGTCCCGACACCGGATATTCTACACAAATTATCACTAAATAATGTATGTAGAGATACCAACTACCACTTCAATCGTTACCCACACTGGATACTGGATCCAAGTTACCACTGACAGAGGTATAGGTAGATATATTGACTACTAATTTAGTAGTTACTTACACTGGATACTTTATACAAATTATCACTAAATGAGATAGGCAGAGATATCAACTACTAGTTTATTCGTCACTGACAATGGGCAATGTATCAAAATTCCCACTGAAATAGGCAGGTAGATATTTTTAATCTTTCATCTCAAGCGTACCTGGGTGATGACGGTTAGTTCATAAACACGTTTCGTGCACATCGAAATCGCTATCATACGTTAAGATAAAACCACGTTGCTGTTTTTTGTAATCTAATGAGTATTATAGATCTGCTTACCCTTCCGGAGCACCTGAGATCACCCCCAGTTTTAGGTGGGGTTCGTGTTGCTCATTATTTAGTTTTCTATGTTGCGTTTTGTGTACTATTATTTGTTGGTCTTGTTCTTTTTTAGCCATGTCGTTGTCAGTTTATTTTCGACTTATGAGTTTGAATGTCCCTCTGGTATCTTTCGCCACGCAAGTTGTTTTTGATATAATAAAATGTTGTCAGAAATCGAAACTTAAATAATACCAAGATTGGATCTAAAACTAGAAAAACCAAACAAAAAGAGCAAAATAAAGATAATCAATTTTATGAACATAACATATTGGCTCGTCAATTTTCTGAAGAGTAAGTAAAACTGTTTCTTAACCCTTTCGCCCCCAATCCCGCCTGTAGTCGTGATTGCAACCACCATTCTTTGAAGGCTCATATGACCCTCCATACTTTTCAGAACTGCCCCAGATGATCAGTCTTGACAGCAGGAAGTTCAATCATGTAATTCATGGTCCATAAACTCTTCCCACAAGTGTGTTTATGAAAATATGACAACTGTAATGACCTTTTTAGAGTTCAAAATCGGAAAAACGTGAAACGTAGCCAAAAGCAGGTGGGGTGGGGGTCTTTTGATGGCCACTACGTTACTGGTATGGGCTTTAGGTATTAACTATTATCATAAATAATGGGTCTGAAAAATCTAGGTCACCGTTTTGTCAGAAATCGGTAAAAACGGACATTTAGGCAGACCTGGCTTGCCAATAATAATTACCCAGCAAGCCACTCAAGTCACATTTACTTCCAGTCAGTATGGTTGGACTGCTGTAACTATAAGGTAATAATTGAATGACAAAGAAACACAGTTTGGTCGTTGTTCACCTCTCAAGGTCGTACTAAAATCGATAAATAGACTGAAAATGACCATTTTTCAGTAGTGGTGGGTTCAAACCTACCAGAAAATATACCACCTCCCACGCCACCCCCAGCCATGCCATCCGCCCCCAAATCTCAATACATAGTTTAATAGATCAACATCAGTTACAACATCAAGAGTCTACTAATATGCATATAATTTGCATATGTTAGCAAATTTTCGAAAATGCCTGATTTTCCAGAAATGTCTTGGGGTCGAATAAGTTAAAGGCTTAGGATTGTGAACGATAAATGTCACTGTAGGAATTGGTCACAACAGATAATATAATATGCATAGGCTATGGCAAATTAGTTTAGTCCATAATCACCAGATAATATTAATTTGTAAATTCATTTCTTAGATTCACTGTCAACCCAAGGTAATAATTACATTATTCTATTCATGATTTTAAAGGAGTTAAAGTATATACAATAACCCGTCAGTAAAAACGGCCATTTTGACATCTTAACATCATATAAAAAGTCTGAACAGTAAATCAGTAAATCATTCCCAGTCTTTCGATCAATTCTCAGACTTATTTACTGCGGTATATTCAGTACTGTTGAGACAATTTGCATGCAGTCAATTCAGTACTGTTCAGTAGCTTTTCAGACTATTCAGTATGATGTTGATGCGAACAGGTAAACAGTAACTACTGAACAGTCTGAACATAGAAAGGACATATCTTAATTGACTGCAAGCGACCTGCCTGAACTGTACTGAAATTACTGCAGGGTATAAATCTGAAAGTTGACTGACAGACTTAAAACGACTAAATGATTTAATGTTTAATCTTTTGAGAGCTGTTCAGATCAAAACGACTGTTTTCAGATTAAACTGATGTGCTTAGTGGTAGGCTTCACTCAGTACTTTCTGAACTTTCGATAAAGGAAAATTGTAGATTTTGATCTCAAACATTTTTCGTTTTCAGCATACAAACTAACATAAGGAATTATGATATTCCTCTGGATTTTAGACGACCAATTTTGTTTCATATAATACGATTTTCCGTTTATCTTCGTCATGTCAGTGCCATTATATGTACTATAGGGAAAACTAATCATCAAACCCAAAATTTAGTAATAAAAATGTAGGACATTTAATTTTGTTCTATATTACACGTGTTTTTATATCCAAGCTTGTTAGATACCCCTGAGGTTATAATTTTGGAATTTCAAATACATGAATATAAAATATTGACAATCAAAAGATAAAAGTACATACTATCGAGCATATAATTTTCAAGAACAAATTTTGTTTTATATCCATTTACTTTTGCAACATATAGTAAGCAAATTTGTATTTTGTGACAAAAACTGACCGTGTGAGGGCGTACTAGCCAGTCAAGGTAGTTAAACACCCCTGAGTAGTAGTTGTATTTTGTTGAGGACAAATGTTGATCAGAACGTCCTTTCATATTTAGATTGTATTTCCTAAAAAGTCCTTTCTTTGATAGAATGTTAAACAAACTATAGCGCTTCATTTCTGAACAGAATATTATATGTACCATTTCGAGCGTACCGGATGAAGTTTATTCCAGACGCACGTATATGTATCTTGAAATTCGCACCATGCCTTTACACCTAAGTTCTATGGATGCTACCACAGTTTTGTTGATCGATTAAATGTCTAATTTTCTCAACTTACTTGTTGCATTTGAAGACTGTCATAGATCCCAAATGTGCACTATTGTCAGTCTGACATTACTCCTGGTTTTGGCATGTTTCAATCTTTGATGGCTACTTCTAGATATGACCTATAGTTGTATTATAGGAGATGCTTGCTATGTCGACGGCCTGTTTCATTCCAATTGCAATAATGTCTTCCGATAATTTTAGTCCCTATGTTTTTACCTTGACCTATATTTGATTTGACTTCGGTAAACCACTTTAATATTTTACCTTTAAATGCCTTAATTTACCTTTAAATAGATATAAGAAGATGTGGTATGAGTGCCAATGAGACAACTCTCCATCCTTTAACTACCTTTATATTACCTTTAAATGCCTTTATTTTCCCTTTAAATGCCTTTATATTACCTTATTTTAGCTGATGAGATGATAACAATGACCTGTTATGAAAATGAAGTCACAGCGACAACAGAAATTCCACCAATATCTGTCATGAAAGAATTACTGCAACAGAATAATCAAACTTCTGAAGCAGTTCTTGAAGAGATGAGTAGAAATCCAAATGCTTCTGTACTTTTCGAACCCCTGATGTCATCCTCCGAGTTGATGAGTTTTCTCAATAACACGGAACAACTTGCAAGTACAAAAGAAAAAATAACATCAATGCCTCATAATAACAACACGGAAAGTACATCTAATACTACAGAAACAATACCTGTTGAGGTGGTAAATGCAGTTATCAAACAATACAATGGTTCCAATTCTAATGAAAGTGACATTTCAACTGTTTTGTTCGAACCTTTCAACTCAACAGATATTCCTTCAATGATGATAAATACTACATACAAAGATACAATACAAAATGTCACTAGTAATGAATATACGGATATGAATAATTCTTCATTGATCTTCAACGGTAAAAGAACTACATCCACTGAAAAATACAGCGAGTCACTTTCTGGGAATGCACCATTAATAAGCGCTCAATATAAAACTACCACGGAAAATGTACCAACAACGTCTGATCTGTCCCCGATGAATCTGTTTTCTTCGTATATGGAAAAAGAAAAGGTTACCGATAATCAACTTAACAACGCGGTTAATGACCAAGTAACGGTTCAAAATAGCTCCCCTGTTCCTGACATACAATCGTCGAAAGGTGCATGGTCGTTTATACTTCCAGATGATACAAATAAAACAGATGACATAATGTCAAAGAATAAAGATATTCTATCAAGTGCCATAGAGCAAGACATTCTATCATCCGAAACATATAAGCAGTCGACAATATCTCCGTCTAATTCTGATACTATTTTGTCTTCAGATTTTGACTTTGAATATCTCAAACCGACAATGTCTTGGGAAATCTCTAATCTAAAATCATTGTCATCTGCACTAGCGCCTTTAGCCGATATAACAAGCAACGATATGGCCTTTATGTCCATTGTACCCTCAATGTTAGCTATCGTTCCTACGAAAACCAGTGAAGTAACAAGCTTGACACAAGTTACTTCTGTTGTAAATTCTACATCGTCTACTTTATCAATGGATGAATATCAAAGTAAAGCAGCTGATTTTACAGACATGTTACCCCCTCAAGGTAACGACGCCTTCCTATCAAATACCGAGACTTCTACTTCAACTCTACCTATGGCTACATCAGAACAGCATGTCGATGTAAATGTTGAGGAATCAACATCAGTTGTAATGTCAACAGATCCTGAAACAACAAAACACCAGTTTGAAACTACAGAAACAACAATATCGTCAACAGAGTCTGAAACAACAACACAACATGTTGAAACGACAAAAACAATAGTTCTATCAACAACAAATGCGTTCATTCAAGCAGAAACCACTACAGAACATGCAAAAACTCCTACGGAGGAACCACCATTGAATGCGATACCAGTTATACCAGGATTAGGAACTACAAAAGAGTATGAACATATACCATTTATACCAGAAACAGGAACTACAAAAGAGCATGGACTTATACCAGTTATACCAGAAATAGGAACTACAAAAGAGCATGAACATGTACCAGTTATACCAGAAACAGAATTTACAAAAGATCATGGACATATACCAGATAGACCAGAAACAGGAACTACAAGAGAGCATGAACACATACCAGTAATACCAGAAACAGGAACTACAAGAGAGCATAAACACATACCAGTTATACCAGAAACAGGAACTACAAGAGAGCTTGATCATATACCAGTAATACCAGAAACAGGAACTACAAAAGAGCGTGAACATATACCAGTTCTACCAGAAACAGGAACTACAAGAGAGCGTGAACATATACCAAGTCTACCAGAAACAGGATCTACAAAAGAGCATGGACATACAACTCAGACAAAGCATCCAATGAAAATAATGCCAATTATTCCAGACCAAAATATAAAACAAAACATAAGATTGCTGCCACCGGTAAATCAAAATGAATTAGATAAAATATTCAGCGGTATATCAGATAACTTTTTCACCACGAAAGTACCAAACACTGGTGAAAATCTTGAACCACAAGGTTCAACAGAAGAGGAAGATGTACTGAGTGAAGAAACAGTAACAAGTAAGTGCACGACTTTTGATTAAACTGTTTTTTATTTGAAATTTTGTATTGTCTTTAAAATTGTGTTCTAACAGTTGGGCAATTTCTGCTATTTGTAAACTTAATATTCTAAAAGGAAATTCATTTGTGTTTCCTTTGACATTGTTGTTGACGGGCATTTACTCACCTGATTAAGGGTATACTAGTAAGAAGCAAGTATATTCAATTCTTGAGTTATTCAAACATATCTAATTTATCATATGATAGCATAGAATATCTGTTCTAATTTATGGAAGCGCAGGAATACGGTGTCTCAATTCATGAAGCAAAACTAGTGCATTGGCATAAGAAAGTAGAAGCAAACAAATAGCGCTTTTATTGCTGTCTTTCATCTTAAAACTGTTTTAAAATTTAAGCACCCTGAAGCCAAAAAACTACAGGATGTTAAAATTTACAAATGGGACTGTTTATATAATCATTTTGTTGTTCCAATGTTTTCACTTTTTGTTTGCTGATTTATTTAAGCCATAAGGAAAAAAACGAAATTGTTTAGCATCGTATTGAAATTAGGATTTTTTTTATATTTAATGATTTTCTTCTGTAGATCTTTATTTTGATGTTTCCATTTTGAGTATACTATGAATTCCTGCTACGTGTCGCTAGGTATATCCGCATTGTGACAGTAAAATCCAAGATCGTAACCCCTAAAAAAATCAAGTAAATTATATTTATCTACTATCTATGTTTGAAAATATGCAATGCTTTCAGTGTAAGAAGGATTATTTATGTATCAGCAGATGAATTACATTAAGCATGTTAAAAAGCTACACACTCTCTTCGATATGGTATTGTGTATTTGTACTGTCATTGTTACCTTTATCGTTTTAGTGCTGAATAACTTGACAAAATATTTGCATTGCAAGATAGGGACACTGCTTTTGTTCATTATTTGAATATGACCGCTTTCCTTCGCCGTTCTTTCAAATTGGCATTTTTTAAAATGGAATATAGGTAAACAAAAATAGTAGATAACATTCTTTATGTGCATATTCCAAGTCAGAAGCCTGTAATTCAAATGTTGTCGTTGGATCATGTATGTCATATTTCCTTATAGTAAATTGTACAGGTCCGTAACTTGCCTCTTTTAAAAGTGAGGCAACATTTATTTGCCGTGCGGAGCGAGGCGAATTTTTTCGGCGAAGGTTCTGGGGCCGCTCAAGGCCCCCAGAAGCTCTGGAAAAAATGACGCAAAATCGTGCATTCTGAGTGTTTCCCAGACCCTTTCTTTATCTTTAACGTAATTTTTTTTAATTATTTTTTCGACAGAGCATGCAAAATATAAAGATTCATTGTAAGGATTCTAGTTTTTAGGAACAACATAAAAAACCGATATGTAGGATAAAGCAAAAATCGTAATTCACAAAAGTAAGTCGTTGTGGCTGCTGTTTTTTGTTCTTTTGTTCTTTTGTTACTGAGTTTCGGCTTGCAGAAAAACGTATTATACCTGTCAATCAGGTTTTCAAATTAAGTTTAGAGGGGGCTACTTATCATTGATTTAACTATGTTAATTCGGTTTTTATAACACATTTATTACAACTTGATGTAGTTCCTAAATGAGATAAAAGAGTACACTCAGGGTAGACTCAGGAAAACTGTTCTTAGACCTCATCGCTACATTTTATACCAGCTGATTATCGGATCCGTCTGTTCTGGTCTTGTATTGTGTTTTCTTTGTGATTTATTCATAGTACAATACTTTACACCGCTTAAGTCGACGCTAGGGGCCGTCTTGACCTTGTTGTAGGGTATAAACGATTCTTTCATTGTTGAAGACCCTCCAGCGACTGTGAAGATGAAGAACAGGAATAAAACCCTGTTCATTAATAATTTGTATTTTTTTCTATGTATTGAGCGCGATTTGTCCCATTCACATTTACTCTATGTCACTTTATTTTCTATTTAAGGGCCTGAACACGGCTTAATGCAAGTTTAGCCCTTCAATATAAAAGGTCATATGGCAATACATTATTTTTCTTTTTAATGCCTCGTTCACACGTACATTTAATTCGAATTGAATTCGAATCGAATGCGAATCGAATTCGCTAATCGTGTTCACACACTCTTCTTTTTTAATTCGAATTGATTCGAATTGGCTAAATCGCATAAGGCGACGTCAGAGGATGAACAGAACTTGCTTCTTGCAAGACACTTGCCGTGAAAACAATTTGATATGAAGACTAGCTTTTGTTTCAACTTATTATTTTTTTATGAAATTTCCAACATGAGGCATTTGCCTCATTTGCCTCAATGTAGTTACGGCCCTGCTGTATTGTTTCTAAATTTGGCCGTTATCTTTCTCGTTTGAATTGTTTAACATTTTTCATGTCAGGGTCTTTTAGAGTTGACTATGTGGTACTGTGGATTCATTATTATTCGTGGGATTCGAAATTTTCGTGGATTTCGTGGATAAAGGTAAACCACGAATTTAAATGTTCAACGGAGTAAAGATTTTCTATAAGTTTATATGTAGATTTAGGCAAAACCATGACATCAAATATCCACGAAAGTACAGTTTTTCCCCAATCCACGAAAATTGGTGACCACGAAAATATTTCTCAGTATTGAAAGACTTATAGTGATCTATAATTGCTTATATATTCGTCATTTCAACTCTGGTGGATAGTTGTCTCATTGGTAATAATACCATCTCCTTATTTTTATATCATACGTTATTACAAGTACTTATTTGTTTACAGTTATAGTGATTGGATCAGTGATTGGTATCTTAGCTTTGGTTGCAGTTATAGTTATCCTGACAACAATTCTACAGAAAAGGTACGTAGATATAGGCATTGTTTCACACGAAAGGCAATCTATAAAGCAGATCTAGATACATGTATCTCACATTGTTAACAAGTTTACAAAAATTAATTTAAAATGTAATATTGGAAAATATATCAAATTCAGCAAATTTTGATAGTTATTTTTATTGAGATTATGACATTCTTTATCTATTGCGAAAAACAGAACAGTGTCTATCGTTGATGAGTTTATTTCAACAAAGGTATAGGAAGTAAATCCATCAAGTCTGGATGGGGAAGGGTCCTTCATTTCTGTATTCTTGAATTTTTTAGGTCATTTTTTTTATATTTTCTTGTTTTGCACATAATTCTCTTTTCTTTATATTTAAGCGCCCCATTTTTCTCTATTCTTCAAATTTTTGGTTTATTTTTCTCTATTCTTTCTTTTTTCCCCCTATTTTTCTGCAATATTGGCCCATTATTCTCTATCCTATGAACCCCGCTTAGACTCTCATACACCATACCATAGGTTGTTTACAGCTGCTTTCATTTTTCATTTATATAATGTTATTAAGTTTGGTTCAGTTTTACTATAAAATTTATCCTGTAGTACATTGTCCAAATGTAGGTGATATTCGTACATATAATCACTATCTCAGCTCAAAGTTTAACTTTTTTCTTAAAATACAGTTGTCTTTACGATCCGGATGTTTGAGTTCTGAGTTTTCTTTACGATCCAGATGTTTGAGTTATGAGTTGAGAAAGATGACACAGGGTGTTTGATCTATGGGGTTTTCACAACAATTTGACCATGACACCAGTGTTGACTTCGGTGTATACCTTAAAAACCAATATGGATGAATCTGTATTTACAACTAGTGAATCTGACCTTAATTACGTTTACTCATGAGGCTTCACCTTGATCCTAAAAACAAATAACCACGATCTGTATATGTGACAAGTTTGTTTGGAATTGACCCAGCCGTTTAATATCATATTCATATGATGTAAACACACCATTTTAACTCACGGACGTACACATTGAATAATATTCTAAAATAACAAAAATACCGAACTCCAAGGAAAATTCAAAACGGAAAGTCCCAAATGGCAAAATCAAAAGCTCAAACAGATCAAAGGAATGGAAAACAACTGTCATGTTCCTGACTTGGTACAGGCCTTTCCTTTTGTAGAAAATGGTGAATTAAACAGAACGCATTCCCCATTATATAATCTTCCATGTCCAATATTACATATTCTATCCATTTTAGAAATAATGATAAAACCATCGAACAATTTTATAAATTACAGGAAAAGATCATCTAATATGGCTGCTTCTAAAGATCTTGAATTAAACGGGAAAGGTATTGACAATCCACTTATGGAATTAGAAAGACAAAATGAAGTGAATTCGTCTTTTGGACAAAACGGAAATGGAACTATTCACGAAGAACCGGAACTTGAAACAGCGGAAGTTGAAGGGGGTCGAAATGGAGAAGCTTCTAGTGTTCCCGATTCAAAACCAGAAGATACAAAGACACAAGAAACTAATGATGCTTAGATATAATAGTTTGTGATTAAAAAAAGTGTTATGTGGACAATTATCTTTGAGAAGCATAAAATGGTTCACAAAATATGTAACTAAATGACGATCCAGAAAATGTATTATCCATCATGCACGTGATACATGTGCTGTAATAGTGAATTATTGTCATTAGCAAATGACATGAAATACGTGGATTTCAAACCTGAAAGACGTTTGTAAACACTTATGAGTTAAAGAATACTGTCCCTCTTGTAACATATTTGTAGCGTAAACACATACGTTGTTAAACTGACTAGCGCTTAGCGTATTTGTTTTCGTAAGTCTATAGTTGTCAGACTTTCACATTTCATTATTCACATTTTAAACTCAATTTATGCTGATAACGCTTATCTGCACATTGACTCCTAAACAATAGGTGTGATATGAATGAATTATTTTTTCTCGTAGAATATCGATTGATCTGTATAGACAGACATGTTAGCTGTTTGTCTTATTAATGTAGTAGTATTTATATTATTTCATCAGCATTTCGTATTTTCAGTAATTTCATAATCAATAAACATTGCTAAATTAACAAGATTTTGTTCTGACGTTATGAAAACTGGTTTCATCAAAACCATGTGAATGATAATGTGAAGGGTTTCATTTTCCCATTTTATTTTCTAGAAACTGACACATATTGTTTTCTAATAGATGATTTTATTATTGCAGCAACTCCCCACGGTGATATTCAAATGAGCTTTAGCCGAAATTTGTTGATATAGTAGACATAAAAGTACTATTATTGTCTTTGGTCTCCATAAGCTCTCATTGTCGTGGCATCCGTCCATGGATGTCACCACTTATGGATTTCTAGCGACTTTGTACGTTTTGAGTGTTTTGGATTTCTCTGCGATTTCCTTTTTATGATGGTTCATTTGTTTAGCTTGTCATAGACATCGATGCTGTGTCGCCGTCCTGTTTCCTGTTCCACTACTGGTGCTAATAGATGATTTAATACAAAACCGTTACCAGGTCGATGTGAAGAACGCGGAGAAATCAATTGCATAGATCGTGGTCTAGATTGTTGTTTAGCTTCAAATTCATAGGCTTCTGATTTTTCTACAAATATACATATATTTCAGTGTTAGAACAAGCTAAGACACATAAAAATCACTGAACATAAACATGCATTAAGCCCCAAATAAATTTACAACGCTCAAGTTATTTTGAATTAAAATACATATTTTTGATACGATGAACGATAGAATACTAAAGTTATGTTGTGCCAAATAAAATCATTCTTGTTATTGTCATAACTAAAATTAGGAAAATAGTCTAGTCACAAAATTGACGCTAATTTAAACATAAACACTATTGACCACGTTAACTTTATTTTGCATCGATTGTTGTTTGAAACATTGAAGTATTTCTTCGAAATGTTCGAATATGTTATGACTAGTAATTCAATTGATTTGCAGAAGTGGTCGCCCACGTAGATTACGATGAGTTTACCAATAACTATTTGATATACGAACTATCATCAATATCGGTTATTTTGTGCTGAAATCCCATCAAACATCTTTTGTTTTTTACCTCTTTCTTTACATAACAAGGTCTTCTGGGATTTCCTGCAATTTACTGATCTTACTTTCATTCGTTCTTTTGATATATGTTATTGTTTCTGGAATGTTATGTACTCGATTTAGCTCACGTAGTACGAAATTCAAAATCTTAAGCAAACATCGTTTACGATGCATCTTCAAAAATGTAAGAAGTTTTGCAGACCGATATTAAAAAAAAAATAAATATATAGAATAAAACATGAAAAGAAGTTAAACCTTTGAGCAAAATTCTTGCCATTCGGAATTTATGCCATCGAGTGATACAGTCATGGCAGCTTTTAGTTTAAGACCCTTATTGTCAACTTACCTAGAAGTTTTGGATTGGTTGTTGGTCTTATTGAAACTTCTGTTGTTGGAACAGGGGATCCTTCATACAATCCAAAGAATCCTAAGTATGGGCTTACACATCTTGCCACTAACTTTTCAATTCTCAGATGGTTTTCGCTTGGTGGATAGCCATCGTGAACACTCTAAAAAAAAGCTAAAGTTATGCATCTCGTGAAATAAGAGAAGTAATTATTGTATATACATGTTAAGGTTCACATTTTAGTGAACTAACAACTATAGGCTCTTAACAGCCTGTGACGCTCTTCTTATTCTATGGCCATTGCCAACAATCAATAGAGTTTGATAGCGATTGGTCATTCAAGTGTTTTTTTAAACGAATTTATATCATTCGTTGTCCTTTTTGTTTTTTAGTTACGGTTTATGTCGTGTGTTAAGACGGTCGGGTCATCAACTAAAATTCTGATGGGGATTACAAATGTAATATTTCCTTAAAGTTTGATACAATTTGTCCCTTGGATGATTTTTATTCTCATTCTGTAATTTTATCCCACAAGTTTTTTTAAGCTATATCAGCCTTGTTGGCTTGAAAACGGTATCATCGGAAATAACTATTAAGGTATACCCTAAGAATGATGTAGGCCAAGTTAGTTCAAATTAGCCCGAATTTTTAGAGGAGACAATTTTTGAAAAAATAGATCGACAGACTACAGAGGACGTACCCAAACATATAAAATTTGTTTGCCCTTTTGGCAAGGAAAGCTATTAAAAACCAGTTCACATATTTGATTCCACTAGGGTTTCTATGCATTAATTCATTTAGTCGCATCTTCTTTTCGTGAAGTTCTCGCTGTCGGCAAAGTAAAATGAAGACAAATCTATTCTAAAAAAAAAGTAGTCGATGAAGTTTCAGAAGTACCTGTAGAACTAAGAGCATCTGTCTTACGTCTGGTGTAATATCATCATCCGGAAGTGACGACATTGTTTCTGAAAAAAAGATACAATGCATATTGTCATTAATTTCCTAATTTGAGTTTTGATGAAAATTGAGACTGCCGTTTGGCATATCTTCTGAAGTATTTCTGATTTGCATTAATTTGTTTTCCCTACAATATGATTTTAATTGTATTTGTGCTATGAATAAAAGTAAATGTGGGTATACATCAACGAGACAGCAAACCAACATCACAAAAGATAAAACAATACATCTAGAGGTAAACATGAAGTTCTCAGCTCGATATCGCCTGAAATCTTGAAAAGCTTTAACTGAATTTGCCATCAATACTAAATTACTTAGCATGTTATTCGGGCATCATAGAAAACAAACAAAATTCAAATGATCAAAATATAAGAACTTTTACATATATTTGGATATCTAAAGGTTTTGGTAAGTGTGTGGGGGTGCATTAGACGTAGACTTCTTTTATAAGCGAGTGCAGCAGTTGTGTGCATTACCAAAGCGAAGGCGATCGAGATCAAGTTTATACGGGTTTTGTTTCTTCATTTAGATTTTGTTGTATGCTTTCATTTTATCTGCAATCTCCATCTGAATTGTCGGCAGAAAGGCAAAACGGATTGGTTACATGCGATAGAATTTACAACATATATTTGGAAATAATAGCAAATAAAGGTACTTTTATCTGCCTAACATCTTGACATATTCTGGAACGTGATCGACGATGAACTTTAGAACTCGCACGTTAAAGCTATATCAAGATGGATTCTAACATCAATTTAAGTAGTCTGACATTGTAATAATGTTATGTAATATCTAAGTCAATCAAACGGATTTTGTATTATTTATGTACCTGTATTTTACATATTTCAAAATGTACCTGCCGCTTGTTTTATATCAAAATATTAGCGAATATTTAATTACCTTCTGTCCCTACTTTCAATACAACAATATCACGAAAACTGAGTAACGTCACTTGTCGAACTGATTTATCGCCAACTTTCACCTGAAAAAAATGTCATGTTACTTAAAGCATTTAAGACCTCCTGTAAAAACAAATAACAAATAAAAAAAAGAAAAATGGAAATGATTCTACAGTAACAGTTGTGCCAAATAAAAAAAAGAAAAATGGAAATGATTCTACAGTAACAGTTGTACCAAATAAAAAAAAGAAAATGGAAATGATTCTACAGTAACAGCTGTGTCAAATAAAAAGGTTTTTATTCTTCCTTGCAACCCTCTTTTCTTCTTGATTTAAAGAGGTTCCAACACGCAGACCATTAGCTTTCTAGTGTTGTTTTTCCTGTATTTACCATTTATGTTTAAGATTTAAAATAATCAAAACAGGGTTACACGGGCTATGCTTTCTAACTCATGGTCAATTTTATGACTGTTTAGATGTAATTTTTTACATGTTTGTGCCTGATACCAAGAGTTCCAAGTGGTGAAGTTGAAATCATCCCTTCGTAAATTTTACGGACGCCATCACGAGTTGGTTGACCATTATGGAATATCTGTTTCACAGATGACAACGGATATGTTCCAATTGTCTTAACTACAATCCCGTTCCCTTTTCCGCGAATGTGACCAACCGAATAACACTTATCACCGGGTTATACTAATATGAGCAACACGACGGGTACCACATGTGGAGCAGGATCTGCTTACCCTTCCGTAGCACCTAATATCACCCCCAGTTTTGGGTGGGGTTCGTGTTGCTCAGTCTTTAGTTTTCTATGTTGTGTTTTGTGTACTGTTGTTTGTCTGTTGGTCTTTTTCTTGTTTAGCCATGGCGTTGTCAGTTTGTTTTCGACTTACTAGTATGAGTTTGAATGTCCCTTTGGTATCCTTCGCCTGTCTTTTGACAATGAATATAATGTGTTCCTGTGTGACACGCTTACTGTCCAATCCATACAATAGTCTTCAATCTTCATCTTGTTTCACGTCATATACGTTTTGTAATGTTTTGTTATGAATTATTGAATTTACTAACCGGAAGTTGGTATAACATTGCTTGTATTGTTGGTAATATTTCTGTGTAAAAGTAATTCCATTGGTCACTTATTTTATTCAAAAGAATGGAACCTATATCGAAAGAAAAGAAAAACACTTTTAATACATTATCAAAGAACAGGGTTTTACAACATAGGGTTACCGATCCAAGACTTGCAAAACTTCATGATATGATGAAACTTTATTAAAACGCTTCCAGTAAAATGAAAAAAATTACTGACCAAACTCATATGCCATATACTCGTCTATAGATCCAGATTTCTAACAAAACAACAGGAATAGATTCAACGTATTCATGCATTTATGCTCATGTTTGGTGTATCTAAGAATATGTTTAAACAACAACATTTATCCATTAGTGACCGCCTTACCTAAATCGTTTTTCATATATTCACGTAGAATAACCATTCCTTTCTTCAACAATTTATCCTAAAAGAGACATAAAATATTTATACTTAAATAACACCATAATTCTACAGTTTTTAGTCATCTCATCGAAAGTTTTACGGAAGCCATCACGAGTTGGTTGACCGTTATGGAATATCTGTGTCACAGATGACCACATATATATCCCAATTACCGTAACCACAATCCCGTCCCCTTTTCCTAAATTGTGACATCACCGAGGGGACTCATCACCGCATTTGTACATGCACGAACAACACGACGGGTGCCACATGTGGAGCATAAAATTATAACCCCTTCCGGAGCACTTCACCTACATGTATGGGTTTTTGGTAAGGTGCGTGTTGCTCAGTCTTTAGTTTTCTTTGTTTTTTTTGTATTGTGTCATGACGTTATCAGTTTTTCTTCAATTTAAGAGTTTTGAATATCCCCTTAGTATTTTCTGCCATTCTTTATGAAACAATCTTTTAACATTGTTGAAATTTTTGTCTGTACATTCCTGATCTTCTACTGTACTAATTAGAGTTTGTTTGAGTTCAGTATTGAAATTTGTTTGAAAACATTAATGAAATTAAATGTATACAACACATAGAACATATTACCTTGAAATAATCATAAATCAATGGACCAGCTTCTGTCTTCACAAGCTCTCTATAAAAGATGCAATTGTAAATACAATTATTGTGATGAATTCACTTCTCAAGTCTGTGACACTAACAATTTCAGAACACTCAATAAATTACGTTCAAATGGATCTGTATTTAAACGATCTTACAATTTGTTCAGTTTTTTAATTGGCTGTGTAATTGATTGATTGTTGATTGGCGTTTAGCCAATAAATAGTCAGGTAATACATGTATTAAAGGCACCTAGTCTCCACTTTAAGAGTTTACTAATGCAACAGAAAGATTTATATTTACAGAACATCTTGTGAGCTCCGGTTCTTTTTGTCACCCGCGCGTTGCGCTGCTGTGAGTATAAATGTAATGGTCTCCGTCCGTCCTTCCATCCGTCCCACCGAAACAGATTTGTGCTTAACATTTTAATATTTATGCTTCTAAAGATGTTTAATAATGATTTTAGAGAATAAATTATTTAACATTTATTCATTGTCTCTTCATTCCATTTATTATGTATAATCCCTGACATATTTTCTAGTGATTCTACATAATCCTTAAAAATTGCAGAGATTCTACATAATCCCTAATTATACACATTTACTGTAACATATATACATGTTGAAATTCCTTTTCTTTGAAATGTTTGGGGACACTTGTTTTTGTTTTCCTTCGATCATTTTGAACAGGATTTGAACTGAAATTAAATCTCGTTTAAATTTACATTTGGATTTCACAAGCACTATATCAACTTGATAACTTATTTTCATTTGATTTTCATTTGATTTTAGTTTTCATATTATCACACATTTCTTAAAACTAAAAATTTAATTAAAGATTAAGAAACTGAATCATGTACTGCACGTTTTAAATGGTTCTTATAACTGATACAAAGAATCACAGGTATGCAACTGGGGTATATTTCATGGGACAGACAGACAGAATGATGGAATGACGGACAGGCAGGGGTAAAACTGTGTACCATCTCCTTTGGAGTGGGGTATACAAAATTGAAAAACTGAATACGGAATTTGATTCAACATTTCTAACGCAATTGGAAAGGGAATAATGTCACAATTTCTTGGTTAATCAAGTTTACATTCTCTAAAACAACATGAGAGTTGCATATTTCTGACTTACTAGTAGTATATATAGGTATTTAAAGAGAAATTCAACTTCCTCTAACAAGTACAAATAAGAGAAAGTCAGACATAACTTGGAAAATTAAATTGAGAATGAAAACGGGGAATGCGTCAAAGAGACAACAACTCGACCAAAGAGCAGAAAATAGCCCAAGGCCACCAATGGGTCTTCAACACAGCGAGAAAATCCCGCACCCGGAGGCGGGCTTCAGCTGGCCCCTAAACAATAATGTAAACAAGTTCAGCGAAAATGGACGTCACGCTAAACTCCGAAACATATAAATGTACCAAAATTAAAAAAACATACAATACTTACAAAGGCCAGAGGTTCATGACTTGGGACAGTCGCAAACATGCGGCGGGATTAAACATGTTTTGTGAGATCTCAACCCTCTCCTATACCTCTAACTATACTCTAGCCAATGTGGAAAAAAACAAACACACAGCAATACGCACAGTAAAATTCAGTTCAAAAGAAGTCCGAGATGCATATTTAGTTAATTGTATCTTGCATTTAGAAAAGTTTTCTTTTAATTTTACTCTAGCGTTAATATACCTGACATGTTCTTGTAATGTATAAAGTTCGCCTTCCTGTAACTTCTTCTTTTGGAACATCTGTATAACAGCGATCTGAATGCTGCAGTTTAAAATTTTGTAAATTTAACAAAAATACAATGTAGTCATAAGAATATTACATAATATAAAGCGACCAAAAATAGACAATCAATTTAAATACATCTCTACATACGTACGAAAAGAAAAACTGCGCGAAAACTTTAAAACTATATGAAATATATTTTCTTGAATAATGAAAACAAAATCAGAACATAGCTTCTAATTTACATTAAATAACGGAGAAAAAAATGTCGGCTGAAATACAGTGTATGAAAAAATGGTGAACCCGGATATTTAAATGAACATAACATGTAACATGAAAAATTCTCTGGACATGGCTGGTAGATTGTACATATAATCAAAAATAAAAAAAATACTTACCATTCTAAAGACTCGTGTCTGGCAGCACAATCGAGTGCATTTCCGGCAGACATGCGTATTGAACTTAAGGTGGATCCACGTCTCCCACCAACTGTGTATCCTTTCCACGCATCTGCAATATTTGCCAGACTGTGTCTGAAGATAAAAAATGTGCAGTTGATATACACGAGACATTCAAGTCTAGATGCGTACTAGAAGAGTATTAGACTATTTCAAAATATTTAATCCAAATTATCATCTACGTTTGTCTGGCATGTTTGATAATTCTTATTCAATTTGCAATTTGTAGAATAGCATCGATGGTATCTAGAGAATGAGATCGTGAGTCCGATCCAGATCAACAGCTGGCAAGCTCAAAGCCAGAAGAATGTACTTGAGTAGATAATGAAAATAACATGTTGAAAATTTAGTGCGTCCGAAACACTTTTCTGGATTGAATTTTATTTGGAACGCCCAAGAGCAAAACATTGAAAGACTATAGGATGATAATTTCATACAGAATTTATTCTGTAATTTTCTGCAACTTCTGCTTAGTGCAGTTTTAACATATGGTTCGAAAAGTGTCTGTTACATTATATTTGTTGTGCGTGCTTGTGAACTATATACAAATAATAAGAAAGCCTTGGAATCATAATTTCAGTGTACGTATTATTATGCAATCGCATAGAAGATCTGCATAATTCATGCACGAAAACAAAAATGTATATAAAGAGACTTACACACTGCGAAGTCGCCTATTCCTGATGCTTTTAACCAGCAATTCCCTTTTCAAACTCATTTTTCTTATTATTGAATCTTCCTTTTAAATTTCACTTTTTTATTGTTCTTTCCTTGTCTCTTCTATATATATATATATATATATATATATATATATGAATATGCATGTATGATGTACTTACTGTGAAAAATATTGTTTTGAGTGGGTTAGGTCATTCATTTTCAGTTCGTTGAATTTGTTAAATATTTAATAAATACTTCTTATGTAAACAATAAGTTTGTTTATCAGACGATATCACAACTTCCGGTGCAGAGGGCGAACATCCAGAGAACAATTGCGGTGTTTTCCTGTTTATATATTAGTACATATCTATAATGTGATAAACTATTATAACATGGGGGTGGTGAGGTGACCTTAGATTTATTCATTCAGTGTTATAAGACAATTTTATTCAGAAATTTGAAAAAGGGGAATACATATTTGATAGGGAGATACCCGCCTAGTTTTCGTCGGTTTTGGTGTGAGTTTTGCTTGACGCTTTTCTCAATATGTTATTTTTGTGTAATAAATTAAATTTAATATGCATGGTTAAATATAAACTTTGGATAAAACTAAAGATTAAAGAAATCTAAAAATTATGAAAAACTTGGCAAATCTGTTTTGGTGAGGGGGTTTGAGCGTTTCAAAGGAAGGTAAATTCAGAAGTGTTATTTTAACTTTCTGACACTGGGTCAAGACCACTGGTGGTCGACTGCTAGTCTCCGATGGTATCATCAGCTCTATACGCTAACATGATTCTTAAAATCGCCGTTGATTTATTTAGATTTTTTTTTTATCTTAGGTGGATTTGGTTGTTCTCTTATGTCCTTCTTGGTCATATTACCCCTTAATTAATCACCCTAGTCTTTCATGCTTTTCCCTTTGGGTGTTACTGATAAAAGTAAATCCAGAAAGCGCTTCGGACACACCAAATTTATAACGTGTTCATCATCTAGTATACAATCGATACCTCCTATTTAGAGCTAGAATGACAAATGAGACCAACGAAATAGATCAGACCTTAAGCATCTGCAAGATAACTTCATTTCATTACCAAGGGCATCTATTGACTGTTGGAAATTCTTTTAAAACATCTGTCGATTGTTGCAAATTTTGAAGTTGCCATTTAAAACCAAAGTCACGTATCAAGTTCTATTTATTCATAAACACAGAATTAAAAGAGCCGCGAGATTTGCCTTATATTGGTTACGCTTGATTGAACTGTTTGATGCAAAGTTTTACTATTTTCAGCATTAGATACACCGTATATTTCTTTTGGTAGATCTTATTATATGGTGTATTCGTCTTGTCATATGTGACCAGCCATGATATTTTGTGTCCAAATTAGGTCCATGGTGCAAAATAAGATTATTTTTTTTTGCAATAAGTACCTTTGTGTAAGAGAAACATACTACAAAGTTTCAGGGTGATATGGACTGTAGTGTTTAAGATTCGGCTTTTTGTAATGTTCAATAGTGAAAATTGACAATTTTGCCCTTGTTTTTGTTTTTTTGTGAAAAAACAACATAATACAATAACTGTGTTTGTTTTTCTTTTGTCCAGTTGATTGAAACAGTGGTCTGTATTCCATGTCAGTTTATGTATACTAGTATTATGAATTTATATTTCTAGGTTAAACAATATTCCATGTCCTTAATAGTTATTACCGTCACCATGTAATGGTTTTTCTAATATGAATAAATTAAGAAATTATTAAAGAAATAAAGTTCCTACTCCTTCAGGAAAAGTTGACCTTATATAGATTTTGCTATTTTGTTATGTCCTTATTTGTCATATGCTCTTCACGTGTTTCAATGCTTAAACATACTTGGATTTCAAGTATTTAGTTTTAATAGTTCCAGATGAAGGTAAATCTAGAAAACGCTTCGGACGCATGCAATTTATTAAGCGTTATTTTCATTTTTAGAGCACTGAGTTCATATATACCGCTGCTAGTGGACTAATAGTCCCCAAGTGTAGTCAGTGCTTTGGTACTGACATGCTTTATAACATACTTTTCTTTAATTGCCTGTTGGTAAATTTAGCTATTATTAAGAAACTAAGAAAAGGATCCAACTACCGCAGTCAATGTTGACCTTAGATGTATTTGGCTATTTTGAAAGGTCCCTTCTGGTCAGTTAGCCCTTCACGTGTTTTGGTACTTACACACATCCCTCGCTTTCAAACATTTGGTTTATAGCGTTCTTTATGAGAGCAAGTCTAGAAAAGTGTTTCGGACTCATGACATTAATAAAGTGTTATTTTCAATTTTTTTTAGTAATAATACGCTTTCCTTAAATAATCTTTATAAAAAGGTTCAGTCGATCAAAATACCTTATCTCAGCTTAAGTACCATGCATTATAAAGTCAGATAGTCTTTATTATCAGTCCAAGTCGGTAAAGAGGACATATGAATTCACCAAAACTTCAAAAGGTCACGGGAAGTCTATGTTCGCTTCGCGTGCTGTGATGGGTATCAACGGAAATACGCGTGCTAGTTTGTCGTGACTCTGTACGTAGGACGAGAAATGAAATTCCTGATTCTGAATAAAAACTTAAAAAGAGAGTTCAACATCTTAACTGTCATTTTACCCATATTTATAAATTGAGATTCAAATCAAATCAAATATTTTATCATATCAACCATGGACCCACACGAGGCATTATAACACATACCAATCATATTTTTTAAATAAACAATCTGAAATAACAACATATATACAAGGTATAAGATACAATTGTTTTTGTAAAACAAAACTGTTGCTTGTGAATAGATTGTGACTTATGTCTATGCTAGAGTATTTAACGTATGTTTATGTCTTAATACTTGCTATTTGATTTAATAGGTAGCAAATTAGGAGAAATCAACATAGATACCTTTTTGTATATTGTCAAATTTTAGAATAGAACCTAAAAAATATTCGATGATAATAAATTAAATACAAAAGTATATTAAAGAAACAAAGTGGATATTCTGAGGACTTCCGTGTTGTCGACAGATAAAAAAAGTTGAGATGTAAAAATGAAAATTATATGAGTAACAAAAATTACAATGGCAAAATACATCAAACAGCAAATCTACAAAGGATAACACTTAAACTAAGTGTCGCTAATGTTTAAATCTGCAAAGAACCGCACCCATTAAAATTAGTTGTAAACAAGATTTTATTTGCACTCACCGTCAAGAATGTACAAAGTTGTTCTTAAGGGCAGACTACGAGTTGTGTATTGAAAGGTGTATTGAAAGGTAGTACATATCATTAATTATGTAAACATAATATCAATCTTCTTGTTTTCACTTCCGTTTATTTTCATTTTTTTAAATGTTACAGGTATTTTCTTACATCAATATATATACTCTTAATTGATACTGAATCCGGATATACTGAAAAACTAAAGCTTGAAATGAGCCAATATACCGCTCAGATGGCCCGCGTTTCAGAAAAGTCAGACGATTTTCGACCAATAACCGTTTGTTTAGTTTGTTTAGATGATGATGATGATGATGATGATAATGATGATGGTGCATTACATTGTGTTCAACGTCCAAGGGCTATTATTGCACGCATTTCAGAACAAGAACTCGTACTAAAAAATCCTTCACAGACACGCTAATCCGGGATTTTAACATGCTTATAGTCCAAAAGGTAACAATGGAAGACATGTCACCCTAACATATTTTATTTTTTGACTTATATTAGAAGAGTAACTGCGCATGAAAATACCTGTTCTCAATTTAAACCTAACTTGTGACTAGGCTAACAACCTTTGAAGTTCCATTCAGAAAAAGATTGATCAGGGGTTTCCTTTATCAAGTCTTATCTGATTCGTCTAGGTCTATTCACTGAATAAAACTATTGAAATATTCATCATTTGCAACTATTTAATCACCATTACTAAATATGTTATTTTTAATCCATTTGATTTCCTTTTAATGTAGAAAACAGCCTAAACTGTGACTAGGTGCACAGCCTTTGAAATTCAATCAGAAGAGATTTGAGTAGGATTGGTCCTGTGCCCAGCATATCCTGGTTTGTCTGGTTGTTGTCGGACAATATAGCATTTGAAAACTTATATATTGTGTCTGATAATGTGTCATTTACAACCATCGGAGAAACCATTCACACATTGATAAAATCTTATTGGAACCCCTTGCAGAAACAAAAGTGGCAAGAAATCACCATATATATCTAGTCTTTTCTCTTTCTCTTTCTTTTTTTTTGGAAGGGGGAGGGGTCCCAAAAAAGCTTGATGAAAAAACTTGTAACTTTGATCTTGATAGAACATCTCAGTGCACGTTTTCTTTTGTTTGTTTTTGCTTTTGGTTTTGTTTTTGTTATTTTTTTAGAGGGTAGGGGGTGCGTCTCTTTATCATATATATTTAAACATAGACGTAGTTCGACAATAAACGCTTTGACTTCTTTGTGTCGTTCTCGTGCTACTTTTAAAATTTCTGTCAAACGCGTATCATTCGCTCATCTGCAATACAAAATCTCTACATCTATAAGAAGATGATTTTTAACAAAACAAAAATTAAAAAAAATATTCAACTATAATCTACAAAATATCGACTGGTAAATCGTTGTAATATTTTGTGTTTATCCTGGTATTATGTTAAATCATCCAAAGTTTTGTTAAGTGTCAAAACTTCCTGCTTATCCAAGATGTTACACTTCTATCAAAATTCAAGGTCTAATTTAGAATTTGTAAAAAACTGTGTTGTTCTTTAGTTTATAAGGAAATTAGCTGACCAAATACATATATTACGTTTCTGAAAATGTTAAATCAAAGTGTTTTATATTTAAAACGAATCAAACATACCAGGCACATAATTGACAACGCATGACATGCGTATCGTCTATAGATTCATCAGTGGCGCTGATATAACAAAATTTGGAATGCCAAACCAATAGCGAAGTAAAAAAGTATCGAAAGCCAAAATTCTAAAAAGCTGTAATAATTTTGGTGATTTTAACATTTTTTATATAGTGAATAAGTTAAATTTACAGAATGTGACCGCATGAAAATGACCAATACAAGGAAGTTACCAATCCCCATCGTGTTGCAATCAGTAAAGTACATTTATCAAAACGATGACTATTTACACAGGTAAAGGTAGACAACACACAATTGATGGGTGGTGACTGTTTCAGATCCAGTGACAAATTAAATGTAAATTCAGGATGAGAATATAATAATGTGATATGAATATAAACCCTGCTTTGTTCTAGATAGACATTTTGAGCTGGATTTTTTTAGCGGTCACCGGATGGAGAAAATGTTGCTGCTTTACACCTTACTATATTAGTAGCCTTATAGTCAAACCTTATTATTATTTGAAAGTTTGTTTACCCGCCCCAATTTAGCAAGATGTATTGAATTAAAAAAAAATTAATTTACCCAAAGGAAACTTTATCAAAGAGGGACGAAAGATACCAGAGGGACAGTCAAACTCATAGATCGAAAACAAACTGACAACGCCATGGCCAAAAATAAAAAGACAAACAGACAAATAATAGTACAGATGACACAACATAGAAAACGAAAGACTAAGCAACACGAACCCCACCAAAAACTGTGGGTGATCTCAGGTGCTCCGGAAGGGTAATCAGAGCCTGCTCCACATGTGGCACCCGTCGTGTTGCTTATGTTATTACAAATCAGGTAAATAGTCTAATTCGGTAGGTCACATTCGTGAAAAGGGAATGGTATTGTAGTTACGACATAAGGATCATATCCGATATCATCTGGAAACGGTTATTCCATAACGGTCAAATGAAACATGAAAAAATAGTAGACATTGTATCTTGCAGAAGAGTTGTAGAAATAGCATTAATTTACAGCAAAAATTAAGAACTGGGTTGTTTTCTAGCGTATTTCACAAGATAGCATGTAACTTACAGTATATGAATTCGTATGATCATGCGTAGAGAAGAGGTATTAATTCAAATAAAAATAATACCACCCAAGATTGTCAAAAATCCTCATTACGATAAAAAAATTAAATAAATGAACTGAAAGTGTAACTAGATGATATATAAATCACACTCCTATACGGCAGTAATGTCTTGGGTTTAGTAAAGCAAGACAAAATTGACTTTAAAGAAAACGAAGAAAGTATGCTAACTGTGCTTTATCTTAAAGTTACAAACACAACACAGCAATGAACAACAATTAATTGGCGAATGGAATCTTCGTAAAATTTTGTATTTAAACAACAACAAAAACAAGAAAGTAAGCATGTAACTTTTACCAGTTACAAAAAAATAATTAATGTCGCCACTACAACTATAGATACTACTAATGTTTTTACCTTTTCATGGTAGATACCCTTTGACCTCCAGGTAAAAACGACATTTTGCACTTCCACTTTTTACATCATTTGCTGTCAAAATATTTACTTTTCGCTTACTAATAAAGTCTGCGATCTATAATTGCAAATCGGTGTTAAACCAATAGATGTGGTTTACTGGTAAGGTAAGCCCCAGAGGAGTATGTCACTGTTAGAAGAAAATTAAATGTAACTTTAAAATAGAAGTGTTGTCCGACATGTCATCAAATTTGCCTCGGGGGTAATGTCCGTGTAAAACAATTACAATGTACTATATTTATATTTAGAACACGTTCTGTCAAGTAATAAACCATATTCCATAACGTAATCAATTTTAATTATGGTTAATCTTGAACTCAATCAATTCTGCTGAATAAATAAGGATTGAATTGCATCACTCCAAGGCATCGCTAAAGAGATAAACTATAATTGTTCTATCCGTTTATAGTTTAAAATAGTAATGCTGACTGATCAGTAGGATTTCACATGTACAGCATCTTCTTCCTACAAAGTCACCAGGTCAATGTATATATTTAAATGATGACCCAATCCACGAACTGTAACTGAAATCTATAAGTGGTTTTTAGTCCAATTACTTATGATATGTCCAGTTGGTCAAGCAATATGTCCGTGTTTAATAATTCAACGTTGCTATCAATTCGATCACATAGAACTCGATGACACCTGTTCGATTTCAATGATACAACTAATTGCCATCTCAAAAATATGAACAGGCCAGGCTGTGTACTATTATTGTCTCTAACTCTTTGTAAAATCTGCAATTAGTGAATTTATGCAAATTTAGTAAATAACTATTTCATACTTCACGTCGTTATATTGGTTGTGAAATAAACGCATATATTTACAACCAGGTTCTATATATCCTAATTAGTGGTATATGTAAATATATTGTTCATTCTTTTCTTCATAAAGTTATCGTGAACTTTTAAACGAATCAATACCAAGTTAGTAAATACTTTAGAAATAGCAGTTTATTAATTTGAATGCTATCTTGAAAAATACTTTTAATTAATGTAGATTTAACCACAGTGTGACAGCTTCAACCTAAAACATGATTAAACTTTACAAGTAAATATATGAAAATAGAGCGTAATAATGTTTGTTACACGATGTTTTCCTTCAACGAATGTCCGAATACAAAACGCTAATACAATTTGCCAAAGTAGATTTTTGGAAGTATATATCAAGGAATCAGCAACCCGACATCACAAAAATAAAAGTCTTTTAAGAACATACGGTCTTCATCAATAGAGGTGTTCATACAATTTGTCAATTTTGAATTGCCTTAAGATAAGAAAAGCAGTAAACAAATTAAACATCACCCTAACGTATTACACATTAAGATACATTAGTTTGTGGTGCATATACAGAACTTTAAACAACAAACATATTTGTTAGATGATAGGAATTGTTTCGCGTTACCTCATTTTTTATTTAGATTTGTCCCGAGCCAGATATCATTTCCATATTAAACGATGTTAATGGGAGATCTACGATAGAAGCTAAAACTGATCTAAATGTCATCTTTGGATGGTTTACATCTGTTGTATGGTAATAAAACGTTTATTGAATCCATATTTTGTCATATGCTTTAAAATTGCACTAAATGTATAGGTTGTAATTTAAAAACAAACAGTTACGTAACAATTCATTTCAATACAAAACATTTAGGTGCAAACTGTTTTGAATCTTGAAGATATCTCCTCGTCAGTTCTATTGAAATCTACGAAAGTCGCTGGCAATAGGTCTGATTTAAAAAAAAAATATCTTTATAAAAGGTGACTGAGTAAATCTATAAAATTGGACTGAACGCACTGTTGTTTTAAACGATGGACAGCTATGTTAAGATAAGGAGGGTCAGTATTTTTAAATGATAATGTAAAATTTGAACAAACATGTGTTTATGTGGTCCTTTATGCGTGGAAATAGAAAAGTAGGTCAATAAATAGTGAAAGAGTTAGTCGGCTATTCCTTTTTTCCTTGTGTGTTTGAGAGTACATCGCGTTGTCCTTAATATCTACACAGGACAAAACGATATAACATTACGCCCCATATTCCATTTTCTTTTTCAGTTTTAAGCTACATTTTGGTTAGTAAGTTCCAATTTTTTTTGTAAATACTTTGGAAGATGATGTTAAAAATTTAAATGTTTAAATTTTGGTAGAGGAAGAGAAAATATGTAATTTGTTTTAATATGCAGATGATATAGTTTTACCTGCTGAAAATACATTAGATTGACAAATGCTCTTAGATGTGTAATAGAAATTATCTAACTGTAAACGTAAAGAAAAATGTACGCTAAGTCGTGCTAAGCATACCCGCACTCGTAATTCAACGCATCGGAAAACAGCAACAGATCCTAAAAGCGTACACATTTTACAGTTCACCACTGTTAAGCTGCTAACCAGATATGAAAACATCCTGTTCTGTAGTTTTCGAAAATTTGTGACGAAACATGTTAAGTACATTCAGCATATTGATTAATTCGTAGTATTGACAAACAGGAAGTAGGTACCTGAGAGATCCGAAAAGTGCTCATCACTGTCAAGCTGTCAAGTATGAATATAAAGATAAGGAGATGTGGTATGATTGCTAATGAGGCAACTATCCACCAAAGTTCAATTGAAGTGGATGTAAGCAATTATATAGGTAACCGTACGGCCTTCAACAATGAAAAAATCAATATCGTATATTCGGCTATAAAAGGCCCCGACATGAAAAATATGAACAATTCAATTGAGAAAACTAACGACCTAATTTAAAACAAAACAATTTACGAAAAACAAATAAGACAGACATGAACCAACGAAAACCACTGAATTACAGGCTCCTGACTTGGGACAGGCGCATAAAGAATGTGGCGGGGTTAAACATGTTTGAAGGCACCAACCCTCCCGTAACTTGGGACAGTGGTGTAACGGCATAACACAAGAACAAACTACAAATGAAGTCCTCATGTTCATTAGTTCCTGAGAAGAGTGTGACGAACTGACGGGCAGTCATGGTGATTGCAATATAGTCCCGATATAATGATTCTAACATTGTTCATTTCAGAACTCATTCATCTCAAAGATCGGTAGATCAGTTTATGCATTGTTATGACAACATTGAAATAGTTTCACAATATATCATTTACTGAGCTTTTAAAATTCATACTTTATAGCAAAAGCTGTTACCAATTCTAGTAAGATCTCTTGGGCTATTGGTTGCCAGATGTTAATCAAATGGTGGTGTTTGATATTCTTTATGCACAGAGCTTGTTGACACACTTTGTATGGTGAGTCATGGAATATATATATATATATGCAATGTATATGTTTAATTTTTGGCCCAAGAGACTGTTTTTGTATAAATGTGGTAAAAAATAGAGCAATGCGATTTTCTGTGGGTGTAACTGGTCGGCTAGGAGTCAGAATAATGTGTCCAGGTAAGGTGGCATGTCTTCCTGCGGGCTGTTACCTTGTGAACTAGCACGTTAAAAATCCGGCTCAGCGTGTCGGACTAGTACAAAGCAGGGTTAATATTTTCATGTTCTCATCCTGATTATGCATATTATTTGCCGCTGGACGTTAAGCAACTATCCATCATCATCATCTGTGGGTGTAGGCTGAGGGTGTAGGATAATAAATACCACACATATCCCTTCATGGTGATATAGGTTGGATGCACTGCAATTTCAAGCAATAGAACTGAATTAAAAGAGCAAAATACAATCTTATTAAAATTTTTATCTATATTAACTCGCGTGCTTGTATATATAAGCTCATATAAGGATAACGAAATCACATATCTATATTTTGATTAGATTGGGCAAGATAGAGTTGGAAATATGGTATAGACACCTGTCTATTGTTGAAGGCTGTATGTTGCCCTTTAGAGGTCATTTTGGTTATTGTTGTCTTTGGGTTAATTGATTTATGAATCACATAACTTCTGATTCATTTTATTTTCAAGAATTACTTATCAAAGGTAGAAACAGCAATTTTATTTTTTTTTATTCAAAACGTTTTTCAATCATTACTGTAAGGAGTGTATCAGAGCTTCTGTGTTCAAATATTAGTTGTATCATAGATGTAATTACATCTATGGTTGTATGTTTGAACTGTTGACCAAAATATAAATGATTAAAAAAAATTAAATTTCTTTAAAACTTGAATTTCGATAGATTTTTGTATAATTCTTTAAGTTAGTTTAAAAAGCAATGAATAAAAGACGTTTTGATGAAACTCAAACTATCGGAAATAGAGGTATGTTTTATCTTTTAGATACAAATTAATTCATTTTTGTTAAGGAAGTGATTCGATGCAAATTTTATAAAGACATGTAATTATGCATCAAAATAGCGCTGATTTTGAAATTCTTATGTTTTGTATGAATTATAGTCATTTCGTACCCTAACCATTTCGTACCCCCATTTCGTACCCTGGCAAAAACCATTTCGTACCCTGACCATTTCGTACCTTGACCATTTTGTACCTCATGGAATATTAACATGTTTACCATTTCGTACCTCATGGAAAATTCCAAGTTCTGTTTAATCAAACCAATCATCGGTCTTTATAACATTTCTACGGCTGGATGCATTTTATTTATGTTATATTAAAAAAAATCAAAATCATCTCAAAATGTCTTATATCTTAAAAAAATGAGACATTTACAAATATATGATACGAAATAGTAAACATGTATTTAGTCCATGAGGTACGAAATGGTAGATGCATTTGACCCATAGGGTACGAAATGGTTTTTATCGTGGGTACGAAATGGTAAATATTGGGTACGAAATGGTAATTTGGGGTACGAAATTTCAGCGGTACGAACTAGTCAAGGTACGAAATGACTTGCTACCTTTTGTATTACTGTCAATTTGTTGAAACTGTATGAAGTGTTAAAGAGCTAACGACTCTCAGTCTGGGGTTGATAAAACATATGATATGAAAAAATGTAATGTCATATTGATTATGGCATACGTTCTTAAACTTTCCACTTAGAAAAACGTTACTGTATTAAAGCGTTTATTTCAATAAATATCCATATCAGCTATGTACAAAATATTGACAGACTTTATACTGCAAATATACGGCTTAGACAGCTAAATATATTTCTTAATATTTGAAAGACAATGCAAGGAAAGCAAGTGACTAGTCACATGTGGAGCAGAATCTGCTAACCCTTTCGGAGCACCTGAGACCACCCCGGTTTATTATGGGGTTCGTGTTGCTCAAACTAGTTTTCTGTTTTGTGTTTGGTGTCCTGTAACTGTTACAACTGTTTGTCTTTTCGTCGTTTTTCGTTTTTTGCCATGGCGTTGTCAGTTTGTTTTATGAGTTTGAATATCCCTCTTGTATCTTTCGCCTCTCTTTTGTACACATTCTTCTCCTATATCCTATGAGTATATATTCATTCAGCTGATCTTCCAGTTCGAACACGAAGCAGAAATAATTGTCTCGTTACGTTCAATGTTTTAAATTTTTATCAACTTTTTTTTTAATCTGATTTTTGTTAGCTATTTATACAAGATACACAGTAATGAAAACGATTTATCTTCTATCATTTAAAGATAATAACTGCTCAGTAAACATGGTAAGCACAACAAATTTCCCAGTTCCGTGTTAAGTAGCTATTATATGTATGTAAATACGGTATTAGCATTGTAGAGAATCGGCTTGATTCCGGGAACGCGACGTTTCAATTAATACGCATGACAGTTGCAGTACAGATGTTACAAGGCTATATTATTCCATCAGTGCAGATATTACAGGGATGTCTTATTCTATTAGTACAATGCTGCTTCGGAGAATGTTTGTGTTGATTTAACGACATACATTTTTACTTGTTATGAAGCAAAGAGCTATGGAGATCGTCATGAATTACAAAATTATGTAGTAGTACCAGTCGATCGCAGATAAATTAGAACCGAGTATTATTATAATTATGAGGAGATGTTTGGTATGTCAATGAAAAAGTAATCCAACGACATACATAACCAAAGGACATCTAGAGGTCAAACTATATTCTAAAACAATAGATTGGCGTCTTTACAATATGTCAATCAATAAATCGCACCGAGGCTAAAAGAAAGTGATGAATAAATTGACCAATACCACAACACAAGTACCAAAAACTGCATTTACACATAGTGCCATAATATTACACAACAAAACTCAATTGTTAATTTTTTGATAAAATAAAACACATAAATATCCTTGCACCAAAACATCCCCATATAAGGTATTTTTTTAACAGAAAAATGGAGTTTGATTTAATTTGTGAATGCTTTTCTGTGGATGATCTACATTCTTCTTTTAATGTGAAAGTAATTCATACAATCCTAAAGTTGTTAAAAGATTTCAAGATTTATTATGTAACACCCAGACACATTTATAATGTATAACAAGATGTCATCAAATATAACATATGTATACAGTAAATTAAAATTGTTTAAGAATATGACTATCTAGGTGGGATTTTTTTATTATTAGCTTATCTAATCTATCAAACACAGAGTTGATTTTTCATGTTATAGCTCTTTACGTTTGACTTTCCTTTTCACTATAAATATCATGTTTACCTAGGTAAAGTAAGTCCTTGTCCATTTGTTTCGGAATTAGTTCCAAAAAGGTTTTGGTTACATTTGTTGTTGATAGGGGGTCAAATGGTTCAAGATGACCAATTGATTTCATTGGTAAATGCTTATTTTTAGCAGTATTAATTGTAAAATGCTCTCTGCCCTACCAACTATATAATAGGGAATCGCTTAACTTGGAAAGTCGTTCATTCTACATGATATAAAAATAAGATGTGGTAAGAATTCCTATGAGACACTATCCCCAAGAGACCAAGGAAAGTGTACGGTATGTAAGCAACTATAGGTCGTCGCAAAACATTCAACAATAAGCAAAACGATGTATGCTTTTAAGAAGTTTTTTTTTTTGTTCAATGCACCCCTTTCATGAAAATGCCTTGTCTGGCGAACGATACAATTTATTTAGATGTGTTTCTAAAATACGGTTTTAATTTGTTTATGATATCTAAGTTGTAAATGTCGCTCCTTTTTGGGATATTATATTTATCTACTGTTTGAACTTGTAAACTGCTACAGAACGCTGGTCAATAGCATGAACAAACAAACTATACAGATGGCTCCTTTGAATTGCTATATAAACTAAGGAGATGTGGTATGATTGAGTAAACTATTCACCAGAGACCAAAGGACGCAGATGTAAACAACAATTAGTCACCGGACGACCTTCAACAGAGAGAAAACACATATCGAAAAGTAGCTGCATAAGGCCCGGGCAGACGAAATGCGAAACAATTCAAAAGAAAAAAACTAGCTGTACGATTTATGCTTATAACAGTAAGCGAAAAAGACTATGACATGCAGCGACCAACGACAACCACTATAGTACAGGCTCCTGATCTAGTTTATTGTGTTTTTTGGGTTGTTTTTTGTTTTTTTACTTTTGTGCTTTTTCGCGAAAATGTTCTCAACTATCTGTCCTGCTATCGTTAAAAAAATAATATATTGTCACCAGAAAGTGAAAACGCTCCACAACAAAAATTTAACCAAAATAAATCTGTGAAAATTTCGCTTTTATTGGTACCAAGTTGATTCAAATCCAACTAGAAATTACCTCACAATTTTTTTTTTAAAGTTGTTTATGAATTATATAGCAAATAAATGTAGGTGACGAATAATCATTGAAATACAAAAAGTTCTAAAGCGGCCTCTGTTGTAGATGGTCTCCCAGCCAAGGTATAGTTTAAGATATTTAACCTATAATTGTACCACAAATAATATCATTAATTCATCATCTTTAGAAACAGAATTAAACATCGCTACAATATAAAACAACCAACTTGATAAAGCGCCTGTCTCTTTACTAGATTTATCAAATGCAAAATATTATGTAATATCATATTCCTTTAGGTGCAATAACATCCTGGAAATCCCTCAGGTAAAACCCATACCATGTGCACCGTATGGTAACACAAGGTTTTGGATTTACAGCCGCTGCTCTGTTGGAAAACCTTCCTATCAGGACTGATAGATTTTTCACAATACAGTCTTTGATTAGATCGGAGTGTCGGTACCGCTATTCTGCATGCAGATAAGCTTCTTGTAATATTATTATTTTCAGTTTTAAATGAAACGTAAAACTTTTGTTCTCATAAAATCAAAAAGAGGTATGCTGTTTGAGGATCAATATTAATTACATGCAGCCAAATAATAAAATCAGTCCAATTGGAATCCTCATCACTTGCTAGGAACTCTACATTTTTGTTTATTGATGATGATTAACGTCAACATGGGAAATTAAATGCACATTAAAAACGGATTCATTAATGTTATATGAATATGAACCTTGCTTTGTAATAGACCGATATACTAAGACGGATTTATGATGACCTAGCTTACAAGATAACAGCCCACAGGCCCGTACAAAGTATTCTAGCGACTAGCCTTTGCTGATACTGATTACGGGAAAATTAGCATATGGCCGTTTGCATTTCTTTTGTTTGACCTGGTCGGGGATAGAACCAACAACCTCCTGCTTTTTCAGTTGATGGAAAGTCTGAATGGGTTAACGTTGAAATAACAAGTCAAGTGAAAAATGTTAGAACAATTTTATTACTTTTTATAAAAAAACAAAACAATAAATAACAGTAAATAAATTAAAATTCTTTGCTGCTCTATTTTGTATCCAGCTGATGAGAGCAGCATAATAAGCTTACTCTTTTTCTTTTTCTTGCTGGCTTGCTCTTTTTATTTAAAATAATGTCTGTGTCCTCACTTGAAAAATCCCAGAATTCATAATCTTCAATAAAATCATCTTGTATCAGATTATCTTCTGCTTGTATGGTCTGTTTTTCCTGGAGTTGTAACCACTCGTTGTCTATAGACGAATACGTTAAATTGAAATCTGAAAAATATATTCGACACATATTGGTTACAATCTTGAGCGGGGGATTGTTATCAGTATGAAATAATAAATAGAATATTCATGGACTTCATTTATCATTACCAAATTAATTAGATACGAAAAAAAAACATTTACTAGTTGAATATTTAATTTAGGTAAATGTTCGATTAGTTAGGCCACTGCAAGAGGTAAAACGTTTTTTTTTTGGCGCTAGCATATCCTGTCAATAAAATTGTGCCTCTGGAAGTACAAAAAGTTTAGTGATGTTATGTTCGTGGTGTAAGTTTATTTCCCGAATTCAATAAGGGGGTAATATGGTTAGGAGTAGATATTGGTTAAGGGAGACAACTCTTAATTCAGTGATGCATTTGTAATACATGAGCAGTAGTGTGAAACCGAAATAAAACAATCTGGTTACTTAAAAGCTTAGAAAATATTTATAAAAAAGATTCACATAAACGTACCACTGATTTTTAACGTTTTCTCCCTTACCCTAGTTTGAAAAACATATCATTGCGAACCAACAAATAATTGCTTGTTGTGTACGAAGCGATAAAAGTGTTATTTGTTTTTTCTTTGCGAACCGAGAAAAATTAATGATTGGTTTGTATTCCTATAATGAACACCATTATTTGTCTTTTTTTTCATATCTCTTATATTTGTTATTTTGTAAATTGTTTTGTTATAAATTAGGCCGTTGGTTTTCTCGTTTAAATTGTTTCACATTTTTTGCCATGTCTTTTATAGCCGACTATACGGTATGGGATTTTTCTCATTTATGAAGGTCGTACGGTGGTCTATAATTGCTTATTTTTACTTCATTTGAACTATGGTGAATAGTTGTCTCTATAGCAATCATACCACATCTCCTTTTTATACCAATAAACCGTTTTATCGGTTCGCAAAAGAATACCAGACACCAATTAATCAGTGCACGTACACAAAAGAATCATTTCTTGCTTCGTAATTCGTGTAGAATGCTGGACAAATCACGTTATAAATACCTTGTTCATAATATTCTTCCTGGAAACAAAGCGTTGTATCATGTGTCTGTGTTGCTTTGGAAACTTTATTATTCGTGCAGTATGCTTTTATCTGCAATAATAAAAACTGAAAATAGAATTACATATATTTTAAAATCATGAACATTTCGTACTTACACATAAAAGATAAAACTATTTGAAAAATAATTCTTCAGTATTCAGGAAAGTGTTTATTGGTACGAATTTTCAATCTAGTTTAATTTAACTACAAAAAAGTAAAATAACAAAAAATACAGGAAAATTCAAAACGGAAAGTCCTTTATCAAATTTGTAAGCGCATAATTATTGGAAACTGCTTGCATGTCCTAACGTAAAGTCACAGGCTAAATGCACGATGCATTTAAAATACGAAAACTAGCAGTAATCCAACACGGTGTTTCCTTGTGGATTTTTCAAAACAAGACTTTGTATCTTTTTGTTTGTTTGTTAATCCAGTGAAGCTTTTTGTATCAGTTTTCTTAAACAATGTTTCATGTAAATGATTAATTTATACAAATTTGGGATTTTTTTCATAATTTGTCTAGTCCTGAATATACATGAAATATTTTCCAGTTTTTGAAGCAACGAAAAATAAGCAATCGTTTTAACCAAATTTGAATCTACTAGTGTAAATATTTTGAAAAAAATTCGCTTTGAAAATGTTTGTTTGGTTCTGAGTTTAAAGACTTTAGTATGATTTAATTTACTATGCGTTACCTTAATAATCTTCATCAGTAAACTATAAAGTGGATTGACTTTCTTCTTCATATTTTCTTTGTTAACTTTTCCTGAAAGATATATATATACAAATTATGTACTTATGTATTTAATTAAGGTAAAACACAGAAGTAAACACTAAGTTATAGCTGGAACATCGTTTGTTGGCATTCGAGGAGTTAATATTCTATAACATATGATATTTAGGCTTTGCAGAAAGACATCCTTGCAGGCAAAAATCTATTTTCTTCTTTTTTCTTTAACAAATAACAGTCTCCGGGACAAGTTTGCACTTCCGCTGAGTGCAAAAGTTGTCACCTTAATTTTTGGAGTTAAGTCAAAATGAAGTTGATAACTTGGTTGGTATTGGTTCCCTGATATTTGTCCTAAAAAATTTTGGCTCTAGCACCACTGTTGAAAAAGTTATGCCCCTTTTTTCAACAATTTCCTCAGAGGAAAAGTAGTTTTCCTCAAGGGAAATCAAATTTCCCTAAAGGAAAAAGATTTTTCCTCAAGGGAAATTGTATTTTCCTCAAGGGAAAAAGATTTCCCTTAGGGAATTTGCTGCATTAATATTTCCTTTGTGGAAATTCTATTTCCTGTGAGGAAATTTGCGGCTTCAAATTTTCCTTTGAGGAAATTCTATTTCCTCTGAGGAAATTTGAGGCTTCAAATTTTCCTCTGAGGAAATACTTTTTCCTGTGAGGAAATTTGCGGCTTCAAATTTTCCTTTGAGGAAATACTTTTTCCTGTGAGGAAATTTTGTCAACAGCTATTTCCTGTGAGGAAATTTTTGACAAACACTTTTCCTTGAGGGAAAATTCAAGACCACAAATTTCCTCTAAGGAAAGCATTGTTCTCCAAATTTCCTCTATGGAAATTTCAGTTATTTAATTTTCCTCTATGAAAATTTCATAACAGTAAAAACAGTATGAATATAATTTTTCCTGAGACTGAATAATAGATACAAAAGTTAATTAAAACTTTAATAAAATGTTCACTGATGAGTAACATGACATACAAAAACAAAAGGCTAGCTGTTTGAGACAATACAATAACAAGCAAAACGCTATGAATATCGTACTATTTGTGATGTTATTAATATTGTGCTCATATTTGCAGATTAAATAAAATAACCACTTTTCATGTTAATTTAACTTTTCTTCTGTTTAAGCTGCTGTGTACAATTATTCAATCCCCTATATAACAGTTCAGTGCATAAATAATTCCATCCACCAGACATCTTCCTTCAGTTGGTAGAGAATACATTTTTGCAATTTGTTCTTCAAACATCTTCCTCTGTATATTTGATATGACAGAGCTATGTACATGAATGGATAAAGCAGGTGTTTATTTCGACAACAAAATACTATTTTTCTACATTTCTCCATAATCCTTCAGTGAATATATAGGTTGTTGCAATTACACAATTGTGTTCTTGTGCATCTATGATTGTACTCCATTTGTACAGCCATTTTGTAGAAATTTCCTTTTTTCTTTTTCCAGGTAAGCACACATTTCATTTCACATTAATCCAATTAGCACACAATGTAGAAAAGTATTAACCTTAAGTTTCCTCTTCTGTATTGACCTGTTGATGATCATGAAAACCAAGAAGTCTAACCTATAAATACACAAAAAAATAAATTGAGAAAAAAACAACAATATGAAATAAGCTTATTTTATCATGTTTAATATGAACATTTTGAGAAACTTAAATTTGATATTCTTACTAATCATGATTATGAGTTCTGTTATTTCAGTGCTTTGTGTCTACGACTTAATATCATAATATCAGTCGTTTTAGTGCTTTGCAGTGATAATGAGTTGAGCCACTTGCAACAGTGTTTACAGTTTGTTCATATGGTGTGCTATTTGAACCACTGTCCTGGATTAGGTTAGGTGGAGTGCTCACAGACATGATTTTTTTATTAATTGTTATTGGCTTTGAACTAATTTGGATCGTTTAAATCTTTCATGTTGGGGTCTTTATTGGTTGACTTATAAGGTATGGGTTTTCTCATTATTGAAGGCTGTCATTGGTCTTTAACTGCTTGCATCCATTTCATTGAACTCTGGTGGATATATAACTCACATACCACATCTTCTTATTTTTATGATAGTCATCATTCAAGGGCAATCACTTTTATTATATAGAAGTGGTCTTACCATTTAGGCCTTGTTGTCTTCTGTTTATCTTGTTTTGTCGATCATTTCTACTGTACAGTTGTAATTGTTTATATTTTTCTTTATCTTCTATATTTCTTGCCCTAAACTTAAAAAAGGTAAAAACTATAATTTAATGACTATAACTATTATTATACATCAGTATGTGTTTTTCTATATACCATGATATAAAAAAGGAATGAAATATTTGTGCAATTTCATTTCACAGACTATTTGCCAGTCAACAGTTTCAAAGACATAACCAAGGTCAATAGTTTAACAAACAAACATTCCCGTACTTTTTCATCGTTTTCATACTAATTTTTCAATAGACAACAATGACGTGATTAACTATTCTTCTATGATTTGTGTGCTTTACAACATTAAACTCTGAAATACTGTTAACGGTATAATCTGTATGTGTCTGTCGTCAAATTAATATATTACTTACAGAAGCAATTAAAACAAGAGGCTCGCAAAATGAATGTGGTCTAAGAACTTAAAAATTTTTAATTTACCTATTCAAATCATATCATTATTGTTTGCTTTTATATGCTGTAGAAACATTAATTTTCGTGGGGTTTAAATTTCGTGGTTTGGTCTGTATATAATAAATTCATGGGGATTTAATTTCGTGGTTTCTAGTAAATAGAAGTGATTTTATATGTAGGTTAAATTTTCATCAGGGTTTTAATTTCGTGGATATATTCTTTCCACGAAATAAACGAAATTAAATCCTCCACAAAAATTTCTGCTTTTACAGTATAAATCAGAAATAACCAAATTTTAAAGAAAAAAAAAGGAAAAAACTTCCCCCCCCCCAAATTTTTTGAACCCCCTTATGATTCATCACCCCCAAATTCAATGCCAGCCCTCCCTATGTGGTATGGTACCTTGCAGTAGAATTTCAGAGAGATCCATACACTTGAACACAAGTTATTGTCTGGAAACTAGAAAAATGCTTGTTTTTTTGCCCCTTTTTAGTCCCAAATTCCTAAACGTTTAGGGCAATTACCCCCAAAATCAATCCTAGCTTTCCCATTGTGATATGGAACCTTGTAGTACAATTTCATAAAGATCCATACACTTACACACAAGTTATTGTCCTAAAACTAGAAAAATGCTTGTTTTTTGTCCCTTTTTGCCCCTAATTCCGAAAATTTTGAGGCAATTACCCCCAAAATCAATCCCAGCATTCCCTTTGTGATATGGAACCTTGTGGTACAATGTCAGAGAGATCCATAGACTAACACACAAGTTATGTCTGGAAGTTACAAAAATGCTTATTTTTGGCCCCTAATTCCTTAACTGTTGGTACCATAACTCCCAAAATCAATGCCAACCTTCCTTTTGTGGTATTGAACCTTAAGGTAAAATTTCATAGAGATTCATTCACTTAAACTAAAGTTAGAGTGCGAAAACCAATGTGTCTTTGGAAGACGACGACGACACCAACGTCATACCAATATTTTGACCGCAAAATTGCGGTCGTATAAAAACTGCAAAGTTTCCTTAAAATTACCTAGTGGCAGCAACCCAACAATGGATTGTTAGATTCATCTGAAAATTTAATGGCTGATAGAACTTGACATAATGAACAATTTTACCTCACATAAGATTTGCTCTAAATGCTTTAGTGTTTGAGATATATAAGCTGCATTTTACTCCTATGTTCTATTTTTAGACATTGCAGCCATGTTTATTGATGAAACAGAAAATAAAACACATGCTTTATTCTAAATACCCTACGGATCATTCAGCCTAAGTTTGGTTGGAATTGGTTCAGTTGTTTCAGAGGAGAAGATTTTTTTAAAGTTAGAAAACATGATAAACAAATTGTGTAAAATTGTCGATAAAGTGCAATAACTCCTTAAGGTGTCCATTGACAATTTTGGTTATAGAAACTTATTTGTAGATCTTACTTTGCTGAACATTTTTGCTGTTTACAGTTTATCTTTATCATTAATAATATTCAAGATAATAACCAAAAACTGCAAATTTTCCTTGAAATTACCAATTTAGTGACAGCAACCCAACAATCATGACAATAGGTTATTAGATTTATCAGAAAATTTCAGGGCTGATAGAACTTTGAACACCTAATGAACAATTTACTCTGTGTCAGATTTGCTCTAAATGCTTTGGGTTTTGAGATAAAAGCCAAAAACTGCATTTACCCCTATGTTCTTATTTAGCCATGACAACCATGTTTTTTGATGAAACTAAAAACAAAACACAAACTTTATTGTAGATACCCTAAAGATCATTCAGCTTAAGTTTGGTAGGAATTGGTTCAGTAGAGGAGAAGATGTATGAAATATGTTACACCCGAGGGATGCCAATGGTTGACGACAGACGACGACGGACGCCAAATGCTGGCAAAATCTCACTGTTCCTTCGGAACGATGAATTAAAAAGGCAAATTTAAAAAATTGTGCTGGCTCTGTCCAAAAAAGATTTTAACAGTGTAGTGTACTACTTTTGGTACAGGACATATTAACATAATAGAAAAATCTATAAGCTATAACTCAAAATATGGACAATTTTATGTTTAAAGGGTCTATAATTTAGTTTGACAACTTCAGACATACTAATATTTGACCTTTTCAAACTATACCAAATCACTACTTAAGGATGTTCGCTACTCTGTTTCAAAATAACAAGCTTTTTAAAAGACTGTTATAAATTGAAAGTATATGAATAAAGGAACTAAAAAAACAGAAAAATGAAGGGTCCGTGTGCTTGTTTTTTAGATATAAGCCATTAAAAATTTGGCGGGAAGTGATTCTCTCTAGATTTTTCATACACTTAACACTGGCACCTTTTTCTTTCAAAAGCTATGGAAAAATAACAAGGATTTTATAAGATTCAAATATGGCTTTTTAAACTATGTAATAAAAATATGAAGAGAAAAGAAGGGTTTGCTGGCAAAATTTTTTAATGGCACTGCATGGATAAAACCAGAGGATTCCGAATAATCTGGTAAAAATTCAAAATCAAGAGGAGCGAACATCCTTAACCTAAAAAAAATTGCCACTTTTTTTTCTAATGTAATTTCATCCGTAATTATTTAAAGCAATAAATTTGGAAGTATGAACATGATGTACTTTAATGTAAAGCAGCTGAATACTTATTTGCTGTCTCAGATTTATTTCAATTCTTCAAAAGTCGAATTTATATGAGCCTATGCCTGAAAATAGAGATTTCAAATTAAGGGGGGGGGGGGGGGGGGGGGGGGGGGGGGGGGGGGGGGGGGGGGGGGAGGAGGAGGCTAATATAAAAATTCTTCATGTATATTTAAAAAGTTATTTGTATTTCAAAAGGAAAGAAAGTTACTTATCTGCTGATAGCATACCACATGAGTAGAACAAGGTCCCATTAGGCCATGCAAGACTGAATAACATTTAAGGTCAATATAGGCAGTGTATATGAAAAGGCATGACACATAACGATGCATAAGCTAGAGGAAATAAAAATGTGTTTCTTTTTGGTAATTTGTAGGCTAAGGTGACATCATACAAGAAGTATGAGTGATTCTCAAACTAAAATAAAATAATTTCATCCCCCTACTTCATTGTACAATTAAGTTTACTTTTTATGCATAAAAAATATAAATAAATAAATTTTGAAGTAATACATGGTTCACACTAGGGAATCTTTTTGTAAAAAATGAAAATCAATGGATGATAACTATGTACTTGGACTAACAATTAAGATTTCACATGCTGAAATGTCTCGTCAGCCCAATCTCAATCCTGCAATCAGTGAAATAAATTATTGTTTTTTTTTTTTTAAAGTCATATGGAAGTAGCCCATTAAGGGGGGGGGGGGGGGGGGGGGGGGGGGGGGGGAGGAGGAGGCTAATATAAAAATTCTTCATGTATATTTAAAAAGTTATTTGTATTTCAAAAGGAAAGAAAGTTACTTATCTGCTGATAGCATACCACATGAGTAGAACAAGGTCCCATTAGGCCATGCAAGACTGAATAACATTTAAGGTCAATATAGGCAGTGTATATGAAAAGGCATGACACATAACGATGCATAAGCTAGAGGAAATAAAAATGTGTTTCTTTTTGGTAATTTGTAGGCTAAGGTGACATCATACAAGAAGTATGAGTGATTCTCAAACTAAAATAAAATAATTTCATCCCCCTACTTCATTGTACAATTAAGTTTACTTTTTATGCATAAAAAATATAAATAAATAAATTTTGAAGTAATACATGGTTCACACTAGGGAATCTTTTTGTAAAAAATGAAAATCAATGGATGATAACTATGTACTTGGACTAACAATTAAGATTTCACATGCTGAAATGTCTCGTCAGCCCAATCTCAATCCTGCAATCAGTGAAATAAATTATTGTTTTTTTTTTTTTAAAGTCATATGGAAGTAGCCCATTAAGGGGGGGGGGGAGGAGGAGGCTAATATAAAAATTCTTCATGTATATTTAAAAAGTTATTTGTATTTCAAAAGGAAAGAAAGTTACTTATCTGCTGATAGCATACCACATGAGTAGAACAAGGTCCCATTAGGCCATGCAAGACTGAATAACATTTAAGGTCAATATAGGCAGTGTATATGAAAAGGCATGACACATAACGATGCATAAGCTAGAGGAAATAAAAATGTGTTTCTTTTTGGTAATTTGTAGGCTAAGGTGACATCATACAAGAAGTATGAGTGATTCTCAAACTAAAATAAAATAATTTCATCCCCCTACTTCATTGTACAATTAAGTTTACTTTTTATGCATAAAAAATATAAATAAATAAATTTTGAAGTAATACATGGTTCACACTAGGGAATCTTTTTGTAAAAAATGAAAATCAATGGATGATAACTATGTACTTGGACTAACAATTAAGATTTCACATGCTGAAATGTCTCGTCAGCCCAATCTCAATCCTGCAATCAGTGAAATAAATTATTGTTTTTTTTTTTTTTAAAGTCATATGGAAGTAGCCCAAATAATAATGACGCATTGCAAGGCTTTTTTTTCTCTCTCTGACGCCGTAGGAAGTAGAAGTGAGTTGACATAACATGCATGTTATCATGCAAAATTAACAGTAATGAGTATACCTATTATTGTCATCGTCACTGCAAATGGATCATTAATACTAGGGGGAATGGAACCAATAAATTGATCGGATCCGATATGAAGGTCCAAGTAACGGAGAACCTCTAACCTGCTAACTTTGAGGTAATATTATTAGTGTCGGTGGTCTCACAAATGAATCAGAGTGAATTGCAGGTACATTAATTAGCAGAGAATCAACTTGTTATTCATTATCTCGCAGTTATTTACGGTTAATTAGCTGTATATATCCCAAAACAGGTGCTCGGAGCTAGTACTTAGTCTATGACTTTTAAGTAACAATCATATTTATATTCACAATCAGTGGCGGATCGAAGGGGGATGGGATCCAGGGGTTTGACTCCCCTTTTTGTGAACGATCAATGCATTTAATGGAGACATATATTTGGACCCCCTTTATCCTGGCTGGAATCGCCCCGGATATTACATGTAAATCAAGTCCCGGGTTACTGTTAGCATAGTAGCATAACGGTAATCACAAAGAGTGTGGTAATTTTAAAAAGGACGAGGATTTATAAATATACAATTCTTGAAGAGGGGGGAGAGTGCACTTCACGATGATCGAAAAAAAAGTGCCTTGCACGTTATTTTCATCATCTTGTCTGAAACAGTCTGAATAATGAGCTTCAAGGCGAAGCGCGAAAACAATAAGTTATGTGTAATACTAATGACAAACACGTTGTACGGACAAACCCTTAAATCCCTCAATGTTATGTCAAATGAATTATAGCGAGGAAAGTTAAATTTAATTTAATATCAAAACTAAACATTTCTTATATTTCGTTCCTGATTTCTCAAGAAATCATAGAATCAATAAATGTATAAATTTTAATTATGCATGTCTGTGTGAGATCCATTTCATGAGACCAAGGATTTCTATAAAATCCTTGATGGGACCCTTTATATATACAGTTTTCTATTTTCCCCGGAAAAAAAATTAAAAAATATAATCTTTTGGGAAATAATCCGATTTTGTTGAATTATTTCCCTTCATAATTATGATAAATCCTTTTAGTTCTTCAATTTTAAATTAAAATAAATATTTCATTTTGATCTAACGACAAACTTTTTAAATTGTATAGTGGCATGGTCAGTCAACTGATTAGTTGCATGGCTGATTACCAGTTTACTGGTGACCCAGTAATTTTCCATATGACAGTGGCGTGTACCCTTGGGGTGTGTATAACTTATTTTGAATACCTTAATTTTCTGAGGAACATCCTGTCCACGTGTAATACTTAGTATATATTGCAACGTAGTGACATTAAACAAATTTTCTTTGTAGCATCGGTGTCCATTTCATGTTCAACCACTCAAAATTTTCACAAAAAAGATAATATAATAAAATCATTAAAAAAACACTAGCAAATAAACTTCACAATGAGTAAACGGGGATTTGTGTTTTAAAGGGCTTATTTCCAGTGGATATATTTCATACTAGATAACTAGACCTGAGATAACTTTTTTTTTGTAATATATATTTTATTATTTTCATATCATTCTCAAATATCGATCATCTTAAATAAAGATGTACAAAAAATTAATTTTGTTATAACTCATAAATATATTGTAAATCATTATTGTCAATGCCCGATGTGCCGCCGTCTGTTGCAAAACTACGATTTAATCTTTTAAATGAAAGACGTGCACTGCCTTCATCGGAACAGAGGAAAGTCCACCTAGTATACATTAAAGAGTGTCCGTTTGTTATTCTGAAAAAAAAAAGAGATCGTCATAAACTTTTTAGCAGACCTTCTCGTGTAAAAAAAAAACTAAACTTTTAACTGAATTAAACAAAAAATTATCAATCAAAACTCATTAGAACACTCATAGTAACATTTTGTTTAGACCTGAGATAACTTATAGTAAGATTATTTATATAGAACAATTAAAAAAAAGGTCCGATCTGATACACGTACCTATAATGTACAAAATTTTGAACAGCTTCAAATATATGGCCTTATCATTGGTAATATATCATATTTGTATCATTTATTGCTGAACGTGTAACCAAATTAAAATGAAGAAATAGGCTCGAAACCGCATTTTTTAAAGATATTTTTTTTTCAATCCCAAAATAGATAATAGATATACAGATTAAAGTCCAGATGAGAAGATTAACTTTCTTTTCTACCGAAGTAAATATATTAACAAGGAATTAGGATATCAATAAATTATTAAATTCATCAATTTATTAAATTTGAACATGTCAACCAAAAATTAAAAAAATGAATAGATTGGCTATACCTTTTTGGTATAAGCCATGAAGCCATGTATGTACCAGCCATTTTAACTTATTGTTTTCTTAACCTTTAAAGAATACATTTTAAAATGAACTACTTTATTTATAGTAGTTCAAGAAAAATATATATATATATATTAGATAACTCTTTCCTTTATAATCAATGGAACAAGAAGCGAATTCGTTAGCGAACTAGAGTAAATATAGAAATCAGTGGCGGATCCAGAACTTTTCATAAGGGGGGCCCGCTGACTGACCTAAAGGGGGGGGGGGGGGGGCCGCACCAGTCATGCTTGAGTGATTCCCTATATAATCAACCAAATTTTTCCCACGAAAGGGGGGGGGGGGGGGGCGGGCCCCCCAGGGCCCCCCTGGATCCGCCTATGGAAATAGCGTCGTTACAGGTCTTCTTCTGACCGGCAATAAATCCTTAGCAGTAATGATAGTGGAACGTCCATTGGGCTGTGCTCAGCCACGTCCGAATGGGGACGTTGAATCCTTGCAACACCTCTTCGAGTGGACTGTAAGTAGCCTGGTATTAGGCCAATTTCCTGTCCCTCCTTTTTCATTGGCAGTCGAAATTTTCCGACCGTATCACGGGCGGTCTCAATTACAAGACCTGCATGTACCTATCATGTATTATTCGGTACCGGTACGTCAGACACACCCGACATTAATCAACCAAAAACTCAATATTTTACAGTAGGGAATGAATATCTCCCACGTTCACTTGTCCCTTGAAGGATCAATATTGAATTTCTTCCATCGCCCCCCCCCCCCCCCCCTTTTATAAGATTACATTATGGCGTATGTTTTTTTTTAAGTTTACGAAAGACCAACAAATCGATTTTTATCATTAAATTTGTCTTTGCTGAGATTAACACTAAAAAAGTATAACAGAACGTAACGATTGAAAACTCACAGTTTAGTTTTTAAGATATTTTTTTCTTTGGAAACTAAGAGACTAATTTTCAAAAAGTTTTTTCTTGAACCATTATTTATTAAAACCAGAGACATATATACAAAAATAGTGATTTCGACAACACTGTACATAATGTACGTTCATTTAGGAAATTCATGCAAAGGTTCCACAAATAATGTAATTGTAGGTCAATCAAAAATTAATCATTTAAATCCGTTTTCCACGAGACAAAATTCTACTGGCTACATATTTTTTTTATATAAAAAAGTTTGCTTTCTGATTTCTTTTTTTTACATGTTAAATGACTATTTTTGTTCCTGATTGAATACTATAGTAAAATGTAGGACAGTAAGTCAGAGGACAAAAAGTCACGGACGAAAAGTCACAATTCAGTTTTGAGATTATTTTTCTCTGAACAAGGAAAACACTAATTTTAAAAATAATTTTTTGATTTTTTATTGAACTATAATATATGAAGCAACTTTGTAATTAAAATTTATCCAATAAATATCAATGATGATCAAATAATTGTTATGATAACAAAATGTCAAAGTGGTTTGGCACTTAAATGGCTTCATGGTGCCAAGAAATATATTATTTGCATGATTAAATTTAATAATTTTTCATTTATCAAGGCTTATGAACAATTTCCTGAACTTAAAAATGAATAAATGTAAAAAAAGATATTATTTGAAGATCTTTCTCTTATATATTCAGACAATTGTCAATAAATTATTTGTGACTTTTTGTCCTATCCAATTTGTGACTTTATGTCCTGTGACTTTCTGTCCGTTTACCCTATTCATAGTATAGCCCAGTGTTTCTGTTAAAATAAAGTTCTGGTCATGGTTAAAATAATGTCATAATTTGTTTAGTTGTAAAAACAATTACCAAGTAATAATCCACTTAGACTTCACCTCCGGCAAAATTCAGGTGATCGGAGGGCAATAAATTGCGTAATCGCCTGTGAATCCACAGTCACAACTCTAAGGAAATAATGACCGGAAAATCGGACACACATAATTTCACTGTGTAATTTAGAAGCAAACTTTAGCAAAGAAATGTTTCTTGTAATATCATGATCATTACCAGATTTTACTTTTTAAATTAAAAGAAATGCCGAAAAAAAGAAAAAAATATTTTCTCATTCAAATACATTAAAAAAAATACAACTATTTCAAGTAGTTTTTTAGAAAAAGAATTTATTTGATCTGAAATAAGTTTTCCTATTACTTTCTTGATTAGCTTTCGAGGTTATTCATCCCTGACTTGTCTACATGTTGTAGAATAATTATCGACGAGAATCTCATTCCGGGCCGCGTTTTTTAACGGGATTTCACGGAGTTGCCAATCTCTGTGTATATATGTCTCTGTTAAAACGAATTTGTAAACAAAAGTTATCTTAAATATTAATAATGATCAATGATTGTAAAGAAAAAATCCATCATAGTAGTTTGTTAATTTACTGGATCCATGGTGTTAAACATGTCACCTTTCTTTTACAAATAACTGATTAAAAATATGAAGCCTTTACTGTAAAATAAATCATTCTAATAAAAATAAATTCATCCAGATTTTTCTCTCATAACCTTTCAACAGTTATTGTAAAGTAATTTATTCGAAATATAATAGTCCTATGACTTGCTGTCCGTTTACCAATATTTATACTTTATTAAGTGTTTTCATATTCATTGATCATCAACTTCATGTTTTGCGAATATTTATAAGGGGGGTAATTATTAATGCCAGTAATAGCTAACAATTTATCTAAAGAAAACGAGATGCTATATTCAAATTCTGAGATATGAATCTAGTTCTTTAAAAAAAAAAAATCTCAACAACAAAATTCTACACTTTCATTTATCTGGGTCTTTTTGTCTCCGCTTCGAAGCCGCCATCCGTACCAACCATATCTATTCTTTTGGCAATATACAATCATCATGATCATGTAAGCAATATACAACAGGCAGTAGATCTGAATTTGTAAATTGTTATTTTGGATTTTACCTGATTAGGACGTGTCTCGTTGAATTTTCTAATAAACTTACACACACCAAGGAATTGTATATAAATATACAATTCCTTGCACACACATAATCTGACTTTTAATCGTAATGTTATGAGATCTATAAGAACATAGAGCTACTGTATAGGCCTAGTTGCATGCAGTCTTTACAAATTATATATTTTGGTATGCTATAGTTTTTTTTATAGACTATTTGTCATTTGGTCGGGTTTTTTTTTGTTTGTTTTTTTTTTTTAGTTTTGACATGGCGTTGACTCGAGTTTGATATATTATGCATCTGTTGTGCTGTATTTTAACAATTATTTACAAGCATGCTGCATGTTTACACATTCATCACTATACCGCATCTAAATATAGCTTTATTGTTAAAAAAAAACAACAAAAAACAAGGAGATGTAGTATAATTGGTGATGAGACAACTATCAACCAGAATTCAAAATACCTGATATAAGCAATTGTGACTAACTTTCTTTACTCAGAGTGATCGTGAATTAATCAGATAAGCTGGAGGAGAGGTGGGGGCTTCATATTAAAAGAAAAGAAATTAGCATTAGCTTTTTGTGATAAATATATAATAAACTCACAGTAACAGAAATAGCTCTTGAAAGCTCTGTCAGATCCCGGCACTTTTAACTGTTTTTGACGCGTGCTAAAAAATGCAGCACCTGGTTACAGGGGCTCATTTGACAAATTATCATCTTTCGTAATTTAAGTTATAAAATCTAAATTTAAAGTGATCTAAAATGTTTATGACTAACGAGTTTTTTCACTTGTACGATTTTTCTGTGAAATGAGTCTAAGAGTATATACATGTATATCGGGATACTGACTGCATAGTAAAATATTTATGTACCTATTAGTTGCGGCTCATTTTGGTCTTTTAAGTAAGTTTCCTTCCCCTGCATTACTTGATCGCGTTTGTAAAAATTAACAGCACAACAACAGCACTCGACATCAGTATTGTACCAAAAAATGAAAAAACCATCAAAAAGAAGGCTAACAAAATTCAAATATTGGTAAGCACACACACTAACTTGTCACTACGGACATGATCTTTTTGTTAATGCGCCAAACGCGTTTCTTCCACAGGACGATGTCGATGGTGGGGAAAATGACGTCTTGCAAGGCTATTTAGGCGTCCCAGAAAAAAAAATTAAAATAGCCTTGCCAGACGTCAGAATTATTTGGACTTGGGAAAACCCAACAAATCATTAGTTCCCCAAATGAGTATCCTAGTTTAAAGGTTTTTTAATATGATATAGCTATTTCATATTGGAATGGCACATAAATTCATGAAAAATCAACAAATGATCCAAAAGTCGGAAAGATGAATATAGTCTGACTTCACAAACTTGGAAACAGTTGTGATGTTGCTTCGCTGAGCTATAGATAACCCTACGACCATCAACAATGAGCAAAATTCACACCATATAGACATAGGTGCTTGAGGACAGGAGTCGAGATTCACGTTAATAGTAAACATGCATATTAAGAGTAAAAATATGGTATATTAGTATATATATGGTACAAATAAGTGATATATATTGAAAAATCTAAGATTGATGATAAGAAGGGGGAGGGACTAGGGAGGGGGGGGGGGGGGGGGGGGGGGGGGGGGGGGCATCGGCACTAAACACATTTATTTAAAAACCAGTTGTTGGCATGACACAGGTTATGTTCTTCTCATATATGTTATGATGGTATGATACTAAACCCCTAACGGGAAGGATTGTGCCTGATATTCATATGATGAAGACATAATCTTTCAATCAGTTTAATTGAAGTCTGGAGCTGGCATGTCAGTTAACTGCTAGTAGTCTGTTGTTATTTATGTATTATTGTCATTTTGTTTATTTTCTTTGGTTACATCTTCTGACATCAGACTCGGACTTCTCTTGAACTGAATTTTAATGTGCGTATTGATATGCGTTTACTTTTCTACATTGGCCATGTTGGCTAAAGGTATAGGGGGAGGGTTGAGATCTCATAAACATGTTTAACCCCGCCACATTTTTGCGCCTGTCCCAAGTCAGGAGCCTCTAGCCTTTGTTAGTCTTGTATTATTTTTAATTTTAGTTTCTTGTGTACAATTTGGAGTTTAGTATGGCGTTCATTATCACTGAACTAGTATATATATTTGTTTAGGGGCCAGCTGAAGGACGCCTCCGGGTGCGGGAATTTCTCGCTACATTGAAGACCTGTTGGTGACCTTCTGCTGTTGTCTGTTCTATGGTCGGGTTGTTGTCTCTTTGACACATTCCCTATTTCCATTCTCAATTTTATTGATATATACATTAAACAAAAAAATAATTATTGATGCAAGATGTCATTAAATAATAATTTTTACTCTTTTTATGTGTAGAACAAGAACTATAGAAGATACAGAGAAATTATAAACAGCAGAAATGATAGGCAATTTAAAATTTGCAGAAGTCAACAAAACTTAAATGGTAAGTAAACTCATCATAGATACCAGGATTAAATTTTGTATTTAAGCCAGACGCGCGTTTCGTCTACAAAACACTCATCAGTGATGCTCAATAAGACTCATAAGGCCACTTTTATAAAAGTTATTGCCCTTGAAAGATGATTATCATGATTATTATAAAAATAAAAAGATGTGGTATATTAAATATGAAAACTATTGATCATGGCTCTAAGAAAGCAATTATAGGCCAGGGACGGCCTTCAATAATGAGAAAATCCATGCCCTATTGTCAAAGTAGTCAGCTATAAAAGGCCCTCAGATGAAAATTGAAATAATCCCAACTGTAGAACTAATTGCCTAGTTTATAACAAAACATATTAAAACAAATAAATATGACAGAAATGAAACAACAACAACCACTAAATTTTAGTGTCAGAATAAACTACAGGCTCCGAACTTGGGACAGGCACAATCAGAATATGGCAAGGTTATATAAAAATAAGAAGATGTGGCATGATTGTCAATAAGACAACTCTTCACCAGACAAGAAATGACATACCGGTAGATTTCCTGCAAAAAAATAAACAGTCCAGACTAAGCAGGAAATTTATACCTTTCCCTTAATCGAAAAGACACAAAGATCTGTTAGTAATCACAGTTACTGACATCTAGTTAAAAATCAATAAAAACTAATACATGTAATAAAAAAATCAGGTTTGTGAGCACTCAACCCTACCTTAACTTTGGACAGTGGTTTAACAGCTCAACATATAAAGAACAAACTGTAAAATAACTGCTGCAATTGCCTCAAATCGAAAGATTGATAAAATGCACTAAATCAACTAATATAAAAACCCATAGACAAAAAGCACGGAATTGAGAGAACTCACAATAAGAAAGGAAATATTCTTAAAATGTTCATAAACATGACAAAATAAGCTTTTTTATTGCTGTTTTTCTCTCCATTTATAACATATTATTTGTTTATTTTGTGTATTTATAGGTGATCAGACATCTTGGTTTTCATGATCAATAGGTCAATATGAAGAGGAAACTGAAAGTTGATATCTATCTTCATGGTGCGCTAATTGGATTAATGTGAAATGGAATGTGTGCTTCCCTGCAAAAAAGAAATAGGAAATTTCATCATAATCACATGATAAGGGCTATAAACAAAATGGAGTTCTATCATAGATGCAGAAATTCACAATTGTATAAATGCAACAACATATTATATATATTCGTCGAAAGAAGGGAGAAATGAAGAAAAAAATAGTATTTTGTTGTTGAAAGGAACACCAGCTTTATCCACTCATTTACATCGTTACCTCATATCAAATATACTGAAGAAGATCTTCGAAGAACAAATTGCAAAAATGTTTTCCCTAAGAATTGAAGGAAATTGTTTAGTGAATGGAATAATTTATGCATTGAACTATTACGTAGTGGATTGAATAACTGTACACACATTACACAGCAGCTGAAACAGAGGAAAATTAAAATTTACAAGAAAAGTGTTTATTTTATTATTAAATTTGCAAATATGAACGCATTCTTAAGAACACCACAAATGGTATGACATTCAAATTGGTTGCTTATTAATGTATACAATTGAAACAATAACAAAGAAAACAGAATACTTTGCTACAAAAAATATTTTATAAATCAAATTTAGAGTCATATACAGTATGTACAATACCTTGACCTAAACAGTCAGACTCACTGTATTGTGTTTGTATGTCATGATAATTTTGAGGCAAAAATTTATTAAAGTTTTAAATATCATTTGTATCATTTATTAAGTCTTGTAAAAATTATGTTCATACTGTTTGTATAGTGAAGAAATTTACAATGAGTAAAAATAGGGGAAAACATTTCCTACAGGGAAAGTTGATGTACAGAAATTTCCTTAGAGGAAATTTGGAGAACAATGTTTTCCTTAGAGGAAATTTGGAGAACAATGTTTTCCTTAGAGGAAATTTGGAGAACAATGTTTTCCTTAGAGGAAATTTGTGGTATTGAATTTTCCCTCAAGGAAAAGTGTTTGTTAAAAATTTCCTCAAAGGAAATTGCAGTTGACAAAATTTCCTCACAGGAAAAAGTATTTCCTCAAAGGAAAATTCGAAGCTGCAAATTTCCTCAGAGGAAAAAGTATTTCCTCAGAGGAAAACTTGAAGCCGCAAATTTCCTCATAGGAAATAGAATTTCCTCAAAGGAAAATTTGAAGCCGCAAATTTCCTCAGAGGAAATAGAATTTCCTCAGAGGAATTATTAATGCAGCAAATTCCCTAAGGGAAATCTTTTTCCCTTGAGGAAAATACAATTTCCCTTGAGGAAAAATCTTTTTCCTTTAGGGAAATTTGATTTCCCTTGAGGAAAACTACTTTTCCTCTGAGGAAATTGTTGAAATAAGGGGCATAACTTTTTCAACAGTGGTGCTAGAGCCAAAAAATTTTAGGACAAATATCAGGGAACCAATACCAACCAAGCTATCAACTTTATTTTGACTTAACTCCAAGAATTAAGGTGACAACTTTTGCACTCAGCGGAAGTGCAAACTTGTCCCGGAGACTGTTAAATGCTTGCTTATTTTAAATCAGTCATGCGAAATACACATTACATTAAACAGAAATAAATTGCGATCGTTTAACCATCATTTGTCAATGAAAAGTTCAAACACTAAATAAATAAAAGTCCAAATAAAGTCGCCACGAGCAAAACATATTTTTCTTTTTTCTTCTTCTTCATAAAACGGGCATTGATTTGTATACTCACCTTTCTCTTTTCCATATTGCATGTCCTTGTTATTTTCCTTTATATTATCCTGAAAAATTTCCATGTTGTATTATTTTAAATGTTTTTAATACGTTTGAAAATGTTGAAATCTTAATTGTTTATGTTATTTATATATCAAAACCTTTTTCAAATATTACAAGTATAGAGTGATTTACTTATTGACTTAATTGCTCATACTTGCTCGACACTGAGTACTGATCATCTTGTTTCTCATAATGAACAATCAAAACAAATATTCAAATTGTTACCTTAATTATTTTTTGAATTCCACCAAAACGCAATCAAGGAGGCGTTCACACGGTATATCGAGGCAAATTGCCGTTTCTGAAAGAACAATTGACGATCAAGTATTGCGATCGGATCGTGAAACTCGTATCAGATCGTGAAAGAAAATTTATCGAGAAAACTCATGCAAGGTCAGTATATTCAATGACGAATTGTATGAATAAATCTGAGGCGGAACGGGTGCACGTGACACCCCCTTGTGGTTGAAAAAAGTGCACCATTTAGATTATAAATCAATTCTTTATAAATTTACCAATTGGTCACTAAAAATATATTTGTCATTCTATTTCCAATACAATAGATTTACCTTAAGGCAAAAATAAGTTTGTTAATTTATTCAATACATTTGATGACCGACCGTTAATTGCTAATTCGGTTCCTTTAATGTGGAGGTGTGAAAATGGAGCGACAATTCTCAATTATACACGTTTTTCGTTCTTCAATTTTATATATTTATATTTAAATTGAATGAATTCTTTATTTGCAAAGCAGCAGTTAAACGCTATAGCAACACAAACATATTTACATTGTGACACACAATAAACAGCAGAGAACAATATTCTAATATAGTACAATAGACAAATAATCAACTAATTAGATGTGATCTAATCTGCCAAGCAGATTTCAAATAATTACACAATTTTCCAACTAATGATCTAGATTTTGTTTGATACAAGTACCTAAGTTTTGTCATATTTGGCCACGAACAATAATATGTTGGTAAAAACTGCATCCTTACAAATCTATACACAGGACACACTAAAGTAAAATGGTAGTCATCTTCAATACTTGTCATATTACAGCAAGTACATATCCTGTTTTCTCTTGGTATATTTGTATACCGCCCAACCTCAACATTTAACTTCATAGTACCACTACGTAGCTTTGAGAAAAAATGTGAATTATAATTATAATCTACGTAATCTTCAAAGCAAAATTCTAATTTTATAATTCTGTACATAGTAAGTTTCTCACAATCCTGTATAGATGCAAACCAGCTTTTAATATATTGATCTTTCATCCTAGTTTTTATAACATCTAATGATATGTTTATATCAGACTGCTGATACCATACAAAGTTTAAACCAAGACTAAACATTAGGTCACGAACATTAGAAACCCAATTATTTTTACCATTACTTGCATCTCTGAGTAACAATATATAGATATCATACACAATAAGAGGTTTATGAGTTACAATATTTAACCAGTATTTTATAATTTTTTGTTTACATACATTGGCAAATGCCATAACTCGCCATATAAAAAACAATTTGGCGTACTTTTACCCAGGTTCAAAATAGATCGACAAAAACGGTTATGGATAATTTCAACATTATTTCCACGATGAAAACCCCAAATTTCCGAAGCCGATGATAATTTATCACAGACGCAACCATACTATCGAACAAGTCACATTGCTTTTTCTTCGTCAAGTATAAACCATGTGTAGAATTATTTAGAGCTGCCAAAGATCGTGAACCTTGCAAGGCTAATCGCTTCTGTGTTTGTAAATTTTTTCCATTACAGTGTATCAGCATTCCAAGATATATGTACGAATCGACAATTTTCAGTTCTTCGTTGTTGTGAAAATTTGCAGTTACCGGTTGCCAGCCATTTTTGAATACAACAACTTTCGTTCTGTTAATATTCACTTCTATATTCCATTTATTACAGTAGATGAGTAGTTTATCAAGTTGTTCCTGTAGAATTTCAGGAGATTTCCCAAATAATACGGTATCGTCTGCAAATAGTATTAAGTATATCAGAACTTCATTAATATTAACTATGTCAACTGAAGGACTAATATCTATGTCTTTAATCAAGTCATTTATAAAAAGTAGAGGTGATAAGGGTCCCCTTGTTTTACTCCTAGAAAATTTTCGAATGAGTCGGACAGTAAATCGGCAGTTTTGACATGCATTTTCACAGACGAATATACTGATCTTACCATAGTTACAAACTGTGAGCTAACATCACTCCGTAATAGTTTATAAATAAGAATCCTCCTGCTAATTTTGTCGAACGCTTTACGGAAGTCCACAAACGAACAATAAAGTTTTCGTTTATTTTGAAGTGTATGCGAAATTATTCCAAGTAGAGTAAAAATAGCGTCAACAGTTGATTTGCCAGATATAAATCCGAATTGGTTATCGACCAATTTGTCTTCTTCTTCGGACCAATTGAGTAAACGATTTGTCAAAATTGTAGTGTAAAGCTTCGATAAAACACTAATCAATACAATAGGTCGATAGTTGTTAGGATCGGATAGATCACCACTCTTTGGGACAGCAACAACTTAACATTCTAACCATGAGTCTGGGTATATTCCCGAAGAATAAATATGATTGAATAGAGTTTTTAATATTGGCGCAAATACGTAAGGACAGGCAGAAAAATTTCACGTATTAGTCCATCGTTACTCGAACTTTTACCGGACCTCATTTTTTTTTATCGATGCTATTACTTCGTCTACAGTAATTTCAGAGTCTAATAGTGTAACATTTTTATCGTCAAATACCGTATTGTCTATAAGATTACGAACTTCTTCACATAGATCTTGCAAACTATCTCCTAGTATCGACTCAAAATGTTTCATCATGGTTTCATTATCAATTTTACACTTATAATTCCCTTTTCGTTTTATCGACGACCAGAACTTTCTCGGTGCGGTACTAGCTAAATCGCAGAGTTCGATACCTTTCCGACGTTTGTATTTTTAAAAATTGTGCTTTTTGTTTCATTTTATTATAGTTGTTTCTTGAAATAACGTATGCCTTTCTGTTGACGTCTGACGGATGACGAAGAAACAAATTTCTAGTCACATGAAAACCATTACGTGCAATCGCACAATTATTATCAAACCACTCGTTGTTCGGCCTAACTTTATTTTCATCTTGACGTATTAACAAGGTTCTGCTAAGAACTTTATGAGCACTATCAAAATTTTTTTTGTAAATTCCTGATTAGCATTATACATTATTGCAAAATTTTCTCCAACATTAATTTTTCGATACAGTGATGCCAAAATCCAAACGATTTTTCATTCGTTCTGATTATTATCAACGTCCTTAATCATATACCCCACCCTTTATACATTTATTAAATTTTAACTGGTTCACCTGTTTTGAAATGTTTACCCCTTTTTCGCCAGGAACTGTGATGGAGAGTTGTCTCATTTTCAATCATATCACATCTCCTTTTTATATCAATGTCAATTAAAAAATTGAAATAGTTTGAAAATTCGTTTAAGTGAAACCCCCTGAAAAATTTCTGGACCCGCCCCTGATAAATATTGAAAACAAGTCTCCCAAAATGGTTCGGCAAAATGACTAATATCGAAGGCAAATTCTGGTGCTCATCAACATTAACCCGTATATTTAATTTTATGCTAACAGACCTATCTGAAAACGTTCATTTTAAATTGGATGTTAATTGTTCAACAATTTTTTGTAAAATATTCATCCATATTCAGGAGAACAAAACAAGTTAAAAATACACCAGTTCGCAGAATCGAACAAGATGAGACATGTAGAACCGATCAAGGGTCGAATTTGTTTACTGACGCTGGAAAACAAAGGCGTGGTGGGTAGGTTTAAATATTTTGTCCTACATCAGGTCATTCATCCCTTGGAAAAGTTGTTGTCTGGGTTCTGTAATATGCAGAGAGGAAAATTTGATTTAACTATCCTATTCCGACCAGAAGTGGCTTAATTTGTACTTGTACATCCCATATAGCAAAGCGAATATCACATAACATATATAATATACTTGGAATAATATAATAAATGATATATACTTACTTACTTACTTATGCCCTTGGCTCCTCCGTGGAGCATAGGCCATTGACGAACTCCCTCCATCTAACTCGATTTAGCGCCAGTGTTCCAGTTGTATCCTTGCTGCTTTATTTCAAATTCTGTGTCCCTACGCCAGGTGTTTCTTGGTCGTCCTGTTTCCTTTCCCTGAGGGTTCCACTTAAGTGCCTGCCTTGTAATGCTGCTTGTTGGTTTTCGCAGTGTGCGGCCTATCCATACCCATTTTCTTTTCTTGATTTGGATGTCAATAGGTTCTTGGTCAGCTCTTTTCCATAGGTCTTCACTTTTTACTTTATCAAACCTTCTGATGTTCATGATTCTCCTTAGGCAGTAGTTGATGATATATATACGGAGACATATAATTGCTTTTATCCTCGTCATTTGAACTCTGGTGAATAGTTGTCTCATTGGCAATTTTACCACATCTACTTATTTTTTATAATGAAGTAAAAAAATGTTGCTCCTAACAATATTGCATGTTCTACAAAGGAATTGTCCTTTAAATTAACAAACATTCTGTCCGCAGTGAAAGAAGGTCTTCAGCAATACTGTGAAGCTGTTTACTCGTGTATATATATATATATATATATATACAAGTCTTAATTGAAAACAACGTTCAAAACTATGATTGCGTTGGATAAAAACCGCAATTTTTAAACGTGTGCACGTAAAACAAATTTCTTGTTAGAGGGGTCTAAATACAGCACAAACAGCATTTTCCAAAAGACCAAAAAAGTAAAAAAGTATATTTTAACAAAACGCATTTGACTAACAGGTCGAACAACAAATGTTCTTAAACCCTGCTGACTGCCATTGGCGATTGCCAAATAAACGGATCACCGATGTAATAAATGGATCTTAATTATAAATTTAATACTTAACAGAAAACAATAAACTAGCGGAAAAGATGGTATACCGCAAACAAAAGGTGCAAAGGTTTTTGTACACCATATCCGGATTTCGACAATTAATGTCTCTTCAGTGATGTTAGGAATCGAAACGGTATTTGGAAAGCCATACAATTTACCTCTATTTAGGATAGACTTTTTAATTTTGAGAAGTCAAAATAGGATGAACGGATCATATAAACCCGAAGGCAAATATAAAACAAGCCCAAACGAAAAAATATAAACAAGTCTGAATTGAAAACAACGTTCAAACCTATGATTGCGTTGGATAAAAACCGCAATTTTTATACGTGTGCATGCAAAACAAATTTCTTGTTAGAGGGGTCTAAATACAGTACAAACAACATTATCCAAAAGACCAAAAAAGTGAAAAAGTATATTTAACAAAACGCATTTGACTAACAGGTCGAACAACGGATGTTCTTAAACCCTGCTGACTGCCATTGGCGATTGCCAAATAAACGAATCACGGATGTAATAAATGGATCTTAATTATAAATTTAATATCAAACAGAAAACAATAAACTAGCGGAAAAGATGGTATACCGCAAACAAAAGGTGCAAAGATTTTGGACACCATATCCGGATTTCAACAATTAATGTCTCTTCAGTGATGTTAGGAATCGAAACGATATTTGGAAAGCCATACAATTTACCTCAATTTAGGATAGACTCTTTATATATATATATATAAATAAGTCTAAATTGAAAACAACGTTCAAACCTATGATTGCGTTGGATAAAAACCGCAATTTTTATACGTGTGAATGCAAAACAAATTTCTTGGTAGAGGGGTCTAAAAACAGCACAAACAACATTTTCCAAAAGACCAAAAAAGTGAAAAAGTATATTTAATCAAAACGCATTTGACTAACAGGTCGAACAACAAATGTTCTTAAACCCTGCTGACTGCCATTGGCGATTGACAAATAAACGGATCACAACATGTAACAAAATGGATCTTTATTTAATTTATTAATTTAATACCAAACAGAAATCAATAAACTTGCGGAAAAGATGGTATACCGCAAACATGAGGTGCAAAAATTTATACACCATATCCGGATTTCGACAATTAATGTCTCTTCAGTGATGTTAGGAATCGAAACGGTATTTGGAAGGCCATATAATTTACCTCAATTTAGGATAGACTCTTTGAATTTTAAAGAGTCGAAATAGGATGAACGGATCATATAAACCCGAAGGCAAATATAATACAAGCCCAAACGAAAAAATATAAATAAGTCTAAATTGAAAACAACGTTCAAACCTATGATTGCGTTGGATAAAAACCGCAATTTTTATACGTGTGCATGCAAAACAAATTTCTTGGTAGAGGGGTCTAAATACAGCACAAACAACATTTTCCAAAAAGACCAAAAAAGCGAAAAAGTATATTTAAACAAAACGCATTTGACTAACAGGTCGAACAACGGATGTTCTTAAACCCTACTGACTGCATATATATATAGTGGTATTAACCATATGTTAATTCTAAAGATCTTCTTGATAATTTTAAAACTCGATCTTTCTCTGAAATTAATTCTATCAAAAACTTTGATTTATCAACTCTTCATACCACCATTCCCCATGTGAAATTGAAAAATCGTCTGAAAGAAATAATCCACTATTTCTTCAATATAAAAATGGTAGCATACGCTATAAATTTATTGCTTTGGGATACCATACGGCACATTTTGTTAATAGTAAACAAAAAGGTAAAACATGCTACACCGAGGAGTAAATAAGTGATCAGTATGCTGGAGTTTCTTATTGGCAACCTATTTGTTGAATTTGGAGGTATACTTTTTTTAACAAATTGTGCGCCTCTCCTTGTCGACCTCTTCTTATTTTCATACGAGTCGAAGTTCCTTCACACACTTGTCAAACACAAGAAGATCAAAGAAGCCAGATCATTTAATTTCACATTCAGATATATTGATGATGTTCTTTCCATTAACAATCCACACTTTTCTAATTTGGTTCCATTAATATATCCTCCAGAACTAGAAACAACAGACACGGCTTCCTCCGCCTCATTTTTAGACTTATACCTCGAATTTGACATAAAACATCATCTCAGTACCAGAATCTATGACATACGAGACGATTTTAATTTTGAAAGTATAAATTTGTGTTTTGTTTTAAGAGTGTCTATATGCCATTTTGTTTTTTCTTTGTTGACATAATTGTATGTTTTTATAGTGATTAAGAAACAATTCCGAAAATTTTCAAAATTGAAGAGGCTAATTTGTTTCAATGACTACATTGGCGTAAAGATTAAAGTATGTTAGTGCGCGATATGTGAAAAATTGCCTTAAACATGGCGTCGAAAGACCCGTTACTCTGGAAAACACACCCCTATTTTTCAAAACCGAAAGTTAGCTTTCTTCATCAAATTCCGATATTCGCAAATTTTGATGGAGGGGCGGATTATATATAGCTTTTAAGATTGCCAGTGTGAACTGTTTGAATATACTGGATGTATAACAACACAGTTACGTGCGATCTGAATTTGTGAATTTTGCGTGTGTGTGCGGGTATACCAATCACTGCCAATGTTAGAACTCTCGCAACTACATTTGCTTGCAGACACCTGTTCAGTGGTGCTGGGTGTTTATTACAACTTCTCTTGACAATGAAGGCCGTTTGGCTGTGAGGGATGTATAAATACACAGTCACATCCTCCTGATTAGGGATGTTTAATCATTCGTTTGTGTGTGAGTGTGCGTGTCAGGCTCTTAGAATGGAAGGGTTTTCGTTTGGATGTATAGGACGTTAAAACACATCCACGTTTGTTTGACAGTGCAGGATAGGATATATATAGATTCTACCACTGTATCGAGTGTAATACGATATTTATCCACTCGAGATAGTTAAATTTTCAAATTTTAAACTCAAGGCTCGCCGAGCGTTTTAAATATTGAAAATTTAACTGTCGAGAGTGGATAAATATCGTATTACACGAGATTTGGTGGTGGAATCTGTTTCTCTAATGATTTACAAACAATAAGCAGGCAAACTTATTCCTTCTTTTCGACTGATCTGCAAAATGATGCGTTCTTTCTATGTGACGTCATCAGGCATGGTCGCCTTTTTTCATGCCGTCACAATAAGAAATTCAGAGGAAAGCAAGAAAATTCGACGTCATATTCGGATTTTAACCAATGAAGAACTGAGATCAAACGGACCACACGTTGATTAAATTTTTTTATACAATGGGTGCAGAAAGGGATAAATTGACGAAGAATTAGAGAAATTATTATATCGTCGTTTCGTCTTTACGGTTGTAACACAGTACATGATGCAGTGTGGCATGTAACGTGCTGTCTATTTGGGAATGTTAAATCAAATATATATGTGAGTTGTGTCCTTTTTGCTATGTGGTATGCATTTTTACACAGCCATACCGATATCTGTAACTTCTTATTGGTATTTCACTGTAAGCTCTGATAACTGCTACCCACGAGTAATGACTTTTTCACAAAATTTTAGCACAAAACGGGACGTTGTGCGTTTGTTTGCTATCCTTAACATATGTCAACATTTGAAAAACAAATATCAGTATTCAACCTATGCCAAATAACAAACTACTGTAGCTGTTTTATAACAATTAACGTTAACACTTAATAGGTAAAATACAGTCACTATATTAACCACCTCAAAATATTTTCTCAAATTTAGATGAAATAGAACACTCAACATTTGTTGAACAAAATGTGAAGAAACAAACAACCAAAAATTAAACTTCATGTTAGACAATTCATTAAGGAATGAGACATGTATGATGGAATACAATTTATTTGATTTGATAAAATATGGAAATTGACACTATAAGAAAAATATGGTTGTGTAAAGATAGAAATAAATTATAAAGGTTAAATGTACCCTGAAGTGAACAGAAAAGAAACCAACCACAGGTGGTTTGGCATGAAGATCCCTATGAACTCCTATCTTTAATTTCCTACCTGACATGAGAAACTAGAAGGAGGAAAATGATCGGAATCAAGTCTACAAGTGTAGTCGATGCATCAAGATTAATTTTCAAACGGGTTGAATGAACTATTTGTTTGATGGTAATCAATCTTTAGTAATTTAGACTTTTTCCGTATCTCTTTCTTAGAAAGTGACATAGGGGTGTAGCATAAAATCTATTTTCGAGCACTGGTTGTAGAATTCAGTTCATTTTAAATGGGAATCATTAGAGCAGGATACACCTCTTTGTAGATTTTTGGGTCTACAAAAACAGGTCTACAAAAAAAGAGTCTTGTCCTTTGTACATTTAGTATTGTCCTAATAATGTTTTCCATTAGACCTTGACTTCAAAAGAGAGGCGAAAGACACCAGGACATTTAAACTAATAAGTCGAAAATAAACTGACAACACAATGGCAAAATAAGAAAAAAGACCAAAAGACAAACAGCAGTACATAAAATACATTATAGAAAACAAAAGACTTGGCTACACTAACTCCACCAAAAAACCGGGGAGGATATCAAGTGCTCCGGAAGGGTAAGCAGATCCTGCTCCATATGCTACACCCGTCGTGTTACTCCTATAAAATAAGTCGATAAGTTATATCAAGTTATAAGGCATCACAAAATAGCGGATTGGTAATTGACTCTTTCCTAACCGTAAGACATCACCAAATTGATAAACCATAGGTAAAGTAAATGTTCTAACCATGAAACTTGACCGACTGTGAAAATTAGATTTTTTTTATGACAAAAGACAGACGTGACTGTTACCGATATAAACAACACATACATTAAAAAAATCAAAAAGCACAAAGAACAACACCTAAAACTAAAGCAAGAGCGACACGAACCTACCAACCAATATTTTGCTCATCTAATAGTAATTGAGTTATCTTTCTTTGATAATACCCGTAAAAACATATAGCTTCCTATGGCTTTTAGTGATTACATCACCAAAAGCAGGCAATAGCAGAAGCACTGGTGTTAAACTGATAATCGTAACTGGAATTACGACGATCCCAATATGGCGACGGCAGAAATAGGTAAAATCTTTTCAGTCATTTTTCTCAAATGTAGCCCGTTGTTGTCAAGAGTTACTCAGCTGCAAGGTTTTTCTATACCATTACATCATATTTGAATCGTAACGGTGCACTATAATTGTCTAAGCGCTTAGAAAATTGCCGTCGAAAAATTCGGGATGATAACCGTAACTCGCAAAAATGATAATCGTAATTTCGGTATTAATAAATAAGAAGATAATCGTAACTGGATAGTGTTTGATTGGTATTGACACGAAAAACGTCTATCTAATAGCATATGATGAAAATATGGTGATGAATTAATCACGAAAACATTCCCACATCTTATGACATTTCTTTGTGTGCATATATGATTAACAGTTCTAATGTAAACAGCTACATACTAGTATATATTATAAAATTGGAAGGGGGACCAGCTTCAATAAATTTGTAAATGGGGAAACACGAACTATGTTAAATTACTGAAAACTCCAGGAACTAGGACCGTCACAAAATATGGGAGAACATTTTAAAAAAAAGTCATCATGATCTCTTCATGTTTAGAGTTAAAAAGAAATATTGTTTGGTATTCTATTTAAATACGGACTTGAAAACAAATGTAACACCTTTTTGAATGTGTTAAAAGTTGTATAGCCCATAAATACTATAAAAATGCTTAGCTACTTCATGACCGTCACTGACATTTCGATATCTCAGAAAATAACTATAAATTTTAACAACACCAATTTAGTTTGGCATTCTAATAATATGACATCCTTAAAACGTTTAATGATAATATAAGAGTAGAGAAAAGTTGGAATGCTTATGTGTTATGGAGTTAAGCATATGGTGGCGTGGAGTTCATTGGCAAACATGGATTTGTGTTCTTTAATAGTTTGGCCAAAAGCCCGAAGATCAAGAAATCAAATTGATGTGGCCTTAAATTACCTTACAAGCTATATTTATTCAAAGAATGACTGCAACTTTAAGAAATCATAGCGCATATTCCGCCATATCAGAAACAAACTGATTCAAGAAATCATAAATACTTGGTATATGAAAAATATGCTGCATACATATGCATGGAAGTTATTGTAGAGAACAAAATATTGAAGGTAACAAAGAACATTTTTGTACTTGCATAATTACCATATACTTAGTACTTTTTTATCAAATGAAAACAAAAATTAGCCTTTCATAATTGTCATGCATTTTTCTAAAGCACAAAATATTTGTTTGATTATCTATTAAAGTCTTTGTAATTAAACCAGTTTCGACCGTGATGATCTACATATTATGCCTTCTGAGGACCAATACACATATATATATATAATATATATTTGTGTTTTTGTTCAGTCCTTCAAATGCTTCGCAAGACTATACGCGCCATTTAGTCAAGACTAATAAAAACAATAAACACAAGGAACAATAAACACATGGAACAATAAACACAAGGAACAATAAACACAAGGAACAATAAACACATGGAACAATAAACACAAGTAACAATAAACAATAGTAACAATAAACACAAGTAACAATAAACAATAGTAACAATAAACAATAGTAACAATAAACTGGTAACTATTCTAGATCCTTTACCATCCACCCTGTTTAAAGAAACGTCCTAAAATGTATGGGTATTTAATCAAAATATTTGAAGTTAATTTTTAAAATCATATAAAATATCAGTGTAAAACAGAACAAAAGTTAATTTACTTGAAAAATATGAACGGCTATTTTAACCGGGATACATTTCACTCCAAAATTAAACTATATGTATTTCTATTGAAATATAAGGGAAAGGGCAAAATGAAAACTCATATCCACCAATCAAAGTATCAACTGTTAAATCCAATAATGCAGTTAAGTAACTGATGGAAAATTTTGTTCATTTCTCGCAGAAATTTAGTATAAACGTTCAGTTTATAGCACCCCCCCCCCCCCCACCATTTCCCTTTCACATAATTTGTGGACCCATCCCCGAATATAAACAACAGGGAACTCAAAACTGACTACGATCTTATGATAAATGAGGTCTGTATAAGGCACGGGGGAAGGGGTGGTGTCACTTCTGGCGTGCTGCTGAAATTAAAAAAAATAATATCATATATTGCCGAAGACCAAAAATCTGATCCATGTTATAACTTATATGTGTATATAGGAAGTAACCCACAGCCACCCCCGTGGTATAGGGAATATTAAGATAGGGGAGGTTAACTTGCCCTTTTTATTGATTTAAAAGTTGATTGGATATATGCAATATTTGAGGCAAAACATATGGCATATTGAAATGTGGTATACGGGACTTGAAAGGATTGCACTTTTGGGATATGGGATACTGCTAATACCCCCCCCCCCTCCTTCCCAACTTCCCAAAAAAAAACCTAAACGCGAAAACAACATTGAAACTTTGAAAGAATTTAAATTATCTATTTACCACAATAACTGACTCGACAGCTGCTTCATTTTCCATATCTTTAACAGGTACATGTATATATTAAAAGGTTATGCATATTGTTGTCAGTTATAAATCGAGATATATATACATGTAAGTAAATTTGTCCTAAATATTAACCTGTAAGTTGCTTCATTGTTTTTTTTTTATTTTGCGCGTTTATGTCACCGTTTAACTGGACATTGCCGTTTTTACACACAAAATACCATTGACAAGCTGGAAGACACATTTATCATTTTTCAGTTACTATTATCCCATAAAGAAATTACGATTATCAAACAAGAAAAATGCCATCGAATTACGATTATCATCCCGAATTTTTCGACGGCAATTTTCTAAGCGCTTAGACAATTATAGTGCACCGTTACGATTCAATATGATGTAATGGTATAGAAAAACCTTGCAGCTGAGTAACTCTTGACAACAACGGGCTACATTTGAGAATCAAAGCGCGAAAGCGCTGTAAAGGCAGTTAATTACAGGTTGTGTGTATTTTTAGTCCAGTTATATCATTATCTTGCATAGTACAGTGTACATGTACTTATCAGAGGTGGCTTTCAGTATTTAGGATTTAGAGTTTTCTAATGATATTGAACAAGTTTTATGAATGTCATATTCTGAGCACTATATGAAGGCGATTGTTCTCACTTGTTTATGAACTAGTGCATTATGTCCAGTTTGTTCCTTTTTTGTCTATGTTTATAGTCAAATTAGTTATCAAAGGTACCAGGATTATAATTTAATACGCCAGACGCGCGTTTCGTCTACATAAGACTCATCAGTGACGCTCAGATCAAAATAGTTACAAAGCAAAACAAGTACAAAGTTGAAGAGCATTGAGGACCCAAAATTCCAAAAAGTTGTGCCAAATACGGCTAAGGTAATCTATTCCTTGGATAAGAAAATCCTTAGTTTTTCGAAAAATTCAAAGTTTTGTAACAGGAAATTTATAAAAATGACCATTTAATTGATATTCAAATACTGTTTAAAATAGTTAGGCATTTTCTTTTTAGTAATAAGTAAATGTTATCAACTGTATTTTATTCAACTCTGCAAATGTGGTTTGTTACTGGTAAGTATGGATGATAGTTGTTTCATTGGCAATCATAACACATCTCCTTATTTATATAATGATCTATATTCAACGACCTCAGGTACAAAAAAAATGTATGTAACTAAACTATGATGGGAAACCTTTGACTTCTTTCTTTTATATAAACTTTTGATTTGGTACCATAGAACTATTTAGAATAAATGTACATTGCAACATGTCAACTCTTTCAATGACAATACTTTTTTTAGAAACTTTAACTCCAAGCAAAATTATATTTCCAAGTATAAAGTAATTTATGAATGAAAAAAGGAGTTCTTAATTAAGAAATAAACTGATTCGCTGAGCACAGCTGGATACACCCACAGATGTCCAACCCTGAACAGTTGGGGCAAAAATGGACACAATATTCAAGCTTGATACAGGTCTGAATTTGGATTGTAATTAAATATTTGACATATTATAGTTTCTGAATAAATGTAGTCAAAGAACTTGAAATCGGTTATATGAATTGAATTTATATTCAATTAAAGATTTCTTGCTGTTGTGCAATACACTGTGCTGTTGCGCAATACCTTATAAATCTGTTGCCAGACTATAAACAAATAAAGTTCAATTTCCTCTCAATGTCATATTTGAAATTTATGAAAATCAATAGGAGAGATTTACATCAATAGCTATAAATAATTCACCAAAGTTTCATGTGAACTGCTTAAAGCATTTTTGAGTTGTCCAAAAACTGGAAAATCCCCCCTTTTTTAATGAATAAAACCCCATTACTCAGAAATGTAAAATCTAAAATTTATAAAATTCTAAAGGGAGCTTACGGATTGATAATTTAGTCTTAGATGCAAGATTTTTTTATCAGTTGTAAGTGGCTTTGAACTAGCTGTTAGTAACTGCGAGTACTCTCAGATCTGTACTTAGTGTCTTTTTGTTGTTTGGATGTACAACTACCCGACCACGTCCACTTGTATTTGTATTTATCCATCTGATGAGTTAAGCCTCTTCCAACTGATTTTTATAGTTTGTTCTTATATTGTACTGTTACACCACTGTCCCATGTTAGGGGGAGGGTTGGGATCCAGCTAACATGTTTAACCCCGCCACATTCTGTATGTTCATGTATGTGCCTGTCCCAAGTCAGGAGCCTGTAATTCAGTGGTTGTAGTTTGTTTATGTGTTGCATATTTGTTATATTCGTTCATTTTTTGTACATAAATTAGGCCGTTAGTTTTCTTGTTTGAATTGTTTTACATTGTCATTTCGGGGCCTTTTATAGCTGACTGTGCGGTATGGGCTTTGCTCATTGTTGAAGGGTGTACTGTGACCTATAGCTGTTAATTTCTGTGTCATTTGGTCTCTTGTGGAGAGTTGTCTCATTGGCAATCATACCACATCTTCTTTTTTATATTTACATCAACAGATATAAACAATTCACCAAAGACAAGGTGAGACAACAAAACTTAGTTGTAAGATCTCTGAAATTTTTTACACAGTACAAGTTTTTCTCATTGTTGGAGATTGTACGGTGACAGTAACACCTGTAACTGCTTAAACCCATTTCTTATGCACTTTAGTTCGATAAACTCACTGAATATCATACCACATCTCCTTATTTTTATATGCATTACAATTTACATGTGCATGTAATTGTAAATATATATATATATCAGAACAAAATTCATTGCGTCACTTTTATTTATGCATCCTTTGGCACAATACAAGTTGTAAAATTACACAACATAAAACAACTAAATGTTATTTCAGATGAAAGTTTTGTTTCAGTTCCATTCATAGGATTTATTAGGATTTTGTATGTTTTGCCAAGTCCAATAATTCGCTCTATGTGCACGTGTTAATTGGAGACCTTTCTATCCCGTATAAGAGTTTTGGAACTAATTCTGTTTCTTTTTTTGAAAAAAGTTAGCAAACAAATCATGCACATTTAAACCTTTGTCTGCCATCACAGTCACCTGGATCACATAATTGAACTATTCTACATCTTTCAACTATTTCATAGTCACTGGTACAACCAACATATGCATTAGGGACATAGTTGACTAAACCACCAGGTGTCGAACATACAAGAATTTTCAGTGTTTCTGTTTTTATATGATGACAAGGTTGCCTGAGCTCTAGGAGCTTTAGGTTTTATCACGGGATATTCTGTGCTGTCAATAATAATCCAAGTCGTAGGAAACTTTAATTTGAAGTTGGATGGCGAAAAATAAATGACTAAACCACTAGATGGCCAAGTGTTAGCCTCACACCACTGTATGGACATAAAAACAATCCATGTATACACAATATTCTTAACACTAGATTCAATCTAGAATCTAGACAGTTCAAAGTTGGTTGTATAATGCCTCAATTTCATCAAAGTCACAAAAAAACTGATTTTCAACTGACACCCTATCAATTTGAAAATATATGTATCTCAAACAATGTGCTGCTTGACCAAGTGTGGTCAAAACAAATAAAAATTTAGTATACAACTCTAAACCGTTATAAAAATGCATGGCTGTGTCACATGTATTCATTTCAAAATTCTCTGCTGAAAACATAGGCATTGATGGTGTTTGCGTAATTCCATCTGTGAAGCTCAACATTAGCTCAGCAGTTGGTGGTGGACAGTCATAAATCCTTTCTGCAGTATGAATGACTTCTTCAGGAAAACCAACTTTACAATCAAAACTTTCCTCTAGATTTCTACTACAATATTCATCAAGTTTAGTTCTTTTGTTTTCACAGGAAACTGCCCTGATTTTTCTTTTTGCGGACGATTCAGTCTCTTGCTTGGTCCAGGAAAATAGGCTGGGAATGGCAGTAGACTTAAGTCTCTGTATGGTGGGTTTGCGCCCTGAAAAAGGTTATAAAACATTAGTTTTTTGATAATTAAATGAACTTCCATTTGCAATGTATACTTTATACTACCTGGCGAAATATTAACTAGATTTATTCATTACAATCTGGATAAAACTATGTTTGCCTGATTCAATGAATGTTATGTAAATCCAAAGGACAAACAATGAGAGACTTATGCAACAAACGTACATTGTATGTACCTAAATAACTATAATATAGATGAGAGCATGTCATTGTTTTGTTCCTTTATTCTAATATTGTAGATATACCTAGGGTCCGAACATCAACCTATGGTAAGAACTCTTTTAAATACACAACTGCTGTTTTATGGAATGATCTACCTGATGATTTTAGAAAAATTGCTAATTTTAGTCAGTTCAAAAATATTTTAAAGTCATGGAATGGAAATGACTGTAAGTGCACAGTTTGTGCAGATTTTTAGTTAATATATTATGCTAAAATTATTTACCATTTAGATCATACCCCCTTTTTTCTTTAAAACATTTTATGCTATGCATTTTACCAGCTTTTATGCCTAGTTTACACTTATATGCTTTTAGCTCTAATACCTAGCTTATGCTTATATTCTGCTTATTACCATCATGCTTTTTAGTGCTTCTTTTTGTGCTGTGTAATTTATTGCATGTGTATTATGTGTTGTATTGTTATATGTTGTATTGTTATAAATGTCTTGTATGTCGGTTAAAAGCTCATTAGAGCTGATGTTTGTCTTTGTTTGTATACCTTGCCGACTCTAAATAAAGCTTTTTATTATTATCATTATTATTATCCTGTTAACATTGTCATTGATATTTTTCAAGAAAGTCTATGAGGCATAGCTTATGCATTCCTGTCATTACTACATTAGCATAATTACTGCTAAAATAATTCTCAGTATGATATACCTCTTGTAAGAAATCATTATAATTGTAGCAATCACCAAAAAATCTCAAACAGATCACATTGAATCGTAATCCAAAAAATTATGACGTCTTGAATTAACCACCCCCTTTTATTCTAAAACGATAATTGCGGTTGTAAACAGACTTTGGTTTATTCGCATGGCGATTACATATATAACTATATATTTCAAAAAGAAAATAGAGTTTTACCATGAATAGTTTCCTGCACGTAGTCTTTTTCAGTAAAACGTGCCTTGCAAACAACAGCTGATTGAGATGGACTCCTCGATTTCATCGACATCGTGTTCTCGTCCAATCTGCGTATGGGCCATGGCGTTGATCCAACTTTTCCTTCTTTTTAAGTCATTTGGAAATGCATGTCCTCCTCTTAAATGACATCCAGGTACACAACAACAAGTACTTGGCATCGTTAATTAAAAATGTAACTGAAATAGTTGCACAGTGCAGAAACCAGAAGTTGAGGAACAGGATCGGCTACCACGGCGCCACCTATTCAGGAACGATAATTTGCTACTTTGTATAACTGCGAAATAACAATAACGTTAGACGGGTTCACGTGCATAAACATAAATACGCTATAAATTGTATAATATAATTCATGTTCAGTCGACCTTTAATTATTATATCAACGACTGAAATGATTAATAAACATCTAGATTGCAGATAACACTCGAAATTAACCCGAGCTCTTTCCACACGGAATTCAAATAATTCTAGTTTGTCAATCGGTTGACTGCTTATAATGCAAAATACAAATATATCAAAAGTTCTTAAAACTAACAAAACACAATGATCGTTTCTCTATTTCCCAATGTAAATGAAATGAAACAAAAAACATTTTATATCACCATAAGAAGAGGAGAGAATTCAACATTTCCGGATCTACTTGGAGCCTACTGACCCCCCACGTAGATAAGTTGGATATCGCGGAAGGAAGGATTAACCCGGCAACCAGAAAGGCATTAAAGCACTGCCTTTAAAAATGACTGAAAAGATTTTACCTATTTCTGCCGTCGCCATATTGGGATCGTCGTAATTTCAGTTACGATTATCAGTTTAACACCAGTGAGAAGGAAGATATTTATAGTCCTTGCTTTCTGATTGTCAAGAAAAAAGTTCAAAATGACAAAAAATATTTATTTTCATCGTCAGTATTTGATACTTGAGGGGAATTAACTCGGAAGTTTTCGTTTAAACATATCCGTCTTTGGGAGCTACCATTTGATTTTTATGGGGGGACTAGGATAAACAATTTTGTTTAGATTAGTTGTTATCTCTGTCCTGCCTTTTTATTTTTCACTCTATATGGTCCTGCCTTTTTTTATTAGTTTATCCTGACTTTTTTACATAAATAGTCACCCTTTTTTTTTTTTGCCAAGTTGCTCATCCTGCCTTTTATTTTTTACTCAAAACTCCTGTCCTGCCTTTTTTTTCAAATTTCATAACTCATATTAAAAAAATGACGATTTCAACCGTATAAAGTTATTTGTAGATCGTCTAATGCTGATTTTTTATGTTGTTATGACAATATCTCTCTATCTGTTATAATTTTTAAGATAATTTAAAAAAAAAATTGGTAAATAAGTCATTTAAGGGCCACAATTCCTATAATGTTTCAATTGACGATTCCAAACAAAAAGTATTGATTGATTGATTGAATGGTGTCTAACGCCACTATCAACACCGTTGTGCTATTTCGTGGCGGTCAGTTTTTATTGGTGGAGGAAGCCAGAGTGCCCGGAGAGAACCACCGACCTTCGGTAGGAAAACTAACAATCCTAGTCTATTAAGATTGGAGTCGAGTGCAAAAGTAAGAATGGTAGATCTTGACGTGCTGATTCTTCGCTACCTGTTACGAATTTCAAGATAATAGTCGAAAAACTGGTTGATTCCTTTGTTCTATTTGTTGACATATCGCCATGTGTTTTGCTTGGCGGACATACACGGCATAAAATATAAACTAGATATACCATCAGAGTGATTGTATCTAAGTTTGGTCCAGATTGGCCGAGTGGGTTCAGAGGAAATTTTGAAAATGTTCACGCACGACGGACGCCAATATATATATAGCTATTTCTTACATCAACATGTGAGCCAAGGTGAGCCAAAACACAAACGGCATCTAGCTGTCAACATTTTGTCTTTATTTGTTAATGGCAATATCTCACATTTACCTTGATCAAATGTGAGCTAAAACATAAAGCCTTAGGCATCTTAAGTTCATTTAATTTCCCATCGTGTCGAGAGCTATTTAGAGTTTGACATATGATAAAAACTAATCATTATCGAAGACCGTGTGTTGCCCTTTAGAATGTGTTACCCTTTAAATGTTGTTTTATGTTTGTTTGTTGTTGTTGTTTGTTATGTTGGTTTTTGATTTTGTTTTTTTTTGTGGGGGGGGGGGGGGGGGGGGGGAGGATATTCGGTGACATACACTTGTGATAACAATTCAAAAGAGCACGCTATAACTGCATTCAAAGTATAAGATATGTTTTTAGTTCAGCAATCCCATGCAGCTAATTTAGTTACAATTATTACAAATGAAATATGTTATTCGTCAATGTTATAGTCAACAGAAACAATAAGAGGTCAAGGTCAACAAATTATCTTTCCTCAACAATACATTTACCAATATTGCGTGCTCTTAGTTGTATTTGGAAAGAATCAACTATTTGACCATATCAAATGAATGGTATATATTGCGAAAGATCTGAAAAATTAATCTTATTTTCGATAATATATGAATAAATAACAGAGAGACCTCGACAATGAAGTCAATCTTAATTGTTATCAAAGTATAAAGTAAAGTTTACCACGACACTTATGCGTCATAGTTTATTCAAGCTGTGCATGAAAAACGCTTTGGTGTCATTGAAGCAGTTTTTCTTCTTTATTTTGGTGCTTGGCATTTGAGTAAACATACTTGCTCACGTCAGAATTTAAAAACGTAATTCCCAGAACGATATCGGCACGGAACTAAGTTGTTTAATTTTCTGTTTATTACCTGAAGAAAATGTTTATAAACACTTTATAATTCCTCAATATTCCTTGTGAGAGACCACCACAAACATTTTTCAAGAAGTTTTATGACATTTCAAAAGGATAAAATAAACATTTCATGAAATATTCATTTATTGCTCTGAAAAGAGATGGATGCACGAATCAGTCATTCCAGATTTCTTGGAATTTCCTATAACTGTGATCTTATAGCAGATATATCTTAAAACATTGTGCGGTGGGATTAAAGTATACAATGCCAAACAATTAATTACTGATTTTTCGAAAAATGCCATTTTAAAATACGTTTTGTACTTATTTATTTTGCTTTATGAGAAATTGTATTTCTTTCTCGTAAAAAGGAGGTATTGCCAATTTTCCATAGCCCAAGGTATCAAAATCAGAAAGTTGTTTAAACCTTGAATCCAAATATGAATGACACTAAACGGTATATTTTAAATATTTTATAACTATTTTTACATTTATTCATAAATCAGAACTGCAGTTGAAGACATTTTTTTCTGCAGCCTCTCAAGCTTTTTTTTTTTAATGTTTTTGTAAAATTTTTTCATCGAAGATTACATGTATCCTTCACCAACATGAATTAATTTGTATATGAACGACAAAATCATAGCACTTATGAACCAACCATCTTTTGGAGTATGATTTAGTTCCTTGTTTAAACTGGAGTGTACACATATAAAACGGTGATACTGTAAATTTCAGAAAGATTGAAAGAATTTTCTAAAAAATGTCCCTGTAGTTAAATATATTCAGTGGAAATTCTCTCTCTCACTGGGAAACAAAAACAAAAAATAGTATAAAATTAAATAAGAAGACGTGTTAATTGCCAATGAGACAACTCTCCACCAGAGACCAAATGACATAGAAGTTAACAACTATACCGTACGGTCTTCAACAATGAGCAAAACCCATACCGCATAGTTAGCTGTAAATGGCCCTGAAATGACAAAGGTACACCAGATCTGTTCCGCACTTATAATATGGTTAGGGTTCAACAACCGGGACACTCAATTACAACATTTGTTTTAAAGTACTTAAAATTTCGAGTGAAAGAAATGCTGTTATAGTATAAAAATCACATTTGGTATGATTACCAGTGAGACAATTGTGCACCAAAGACAGCGGCTGCCCCCAATACAGACCGGATGTTTACATCGATTTCTACGTACTTTATATAAAGATAATAATTAACTTTGTACCATTGCTACTACAACTCTTCAACCCAGATTAGTGTGTGTTACTTACACGAATTCTTTATTAAAACTGGATACCAATTAAAGACTTCTAAACAAAATGCATTTCCTTTCACGCCATTTAATTTTACTTCAAAATCTTATTTCACACGTACCCACAATTAAATCGTCTGTGAAATTGAGTTCGAAAAATCATTTTTCTTTAATCCTTCAAGAAATTGCTTTTTCCTGGTCATATTATAAAGTATTGCAAACGATAAATATCGTATTCATCAATTGATTAAATAATTCATGAATAATATAAGCCCAGTGCCAGAATGAACGTGTGAAAAACTTTTCGTCAGATTGCTATAAACAAAGGCATGACGAGCTTTCAATAATTCAATCATTTGTTGAATATGGTAATTGACCAAGGATTATTGGAGTCATTGAAGGCAAACATTCCGTTACAGAGAATACTAGCTGTCACTGTGTATATCAGAGCATTTTCTTAAGTCTATTATATAAATACATGATATTGGATATTGATGGAGATATGTTTTGTAATTAGGTAAGATGCTATTGTATTACGTTTAAAACGGATTTTAATATTTCTGTTAAGATGTGGACTGATTTGAAAAAAAATAATACGCTCATTAGACCCTTTTGGAATGATAACAACAGCATGTTCTGATAATAAAAGCATTGTCATTCTGGAAAGTGATAACAAACATATATATAATCATCACTTATTTGTTCACTTTTGTTATTTTGTAATTTTTGGAAACAATTTTTGGAAACAACTGAATTGAATTTTAACAACTAATTTTTGCAAATAAAGACGTCACCTTTTTCGTCAAATATATATTTGGTCGCTTCATTTTCCTTCGCCTTATTTTCTTACTTGTATTATTTCTGGACTTTAACATAGAGATTCCCCCGTTACCATAGCTTGTTTGACATCTTGCCTTTTATTTATCCTCTTAAAGATCGTTCAATGCCAAAAGATTTTATCTGCAAATTGTATGCATAACTTTCGTTTGCATAGTTTAGAAATAATCTTATTTCTAAAATAACTACTTTCATGCAAATGTAAATGTTTAGCTGCTGATGGTACCGGGTAATAACCTTTTCTACAAACATTTGGTAAATATTCTACTGAACATATATTTATGAAATCATTAACTTTTTAATCAGCTATCTATCTTTAAATGTATTTTTGTACTTATGTACTTTACAAGTAAAGACAGTAAATATTTACTATACTTCAAGTTCTTGTTGATATAAAATTTAAATCATTATTTATTTAGTGACATTTCTGTTTACAATGAAGAACAATCATAGCAGAGTCAATAACTTTTAAGTTTATATTTTTTTAATCCACATCATAATTTACATGTTTACGACCTATCGTCGAATTTTATTTTTCTGCACTTGTGATTTGTTCGTTTTGTAGACTTGTCCCTTTATTTGTGTGTTTTAGAGATAAAAAAAATATAATTTTTAAAAGAAAAACATAGTTCATATCATACAAATACAACTGAAACTCATTTATCTTCTGAATCAGAAGGATCTAAAGTTGCTCAGTCCATATCTAAAGAATTGTGTTCAAAATAGGGAATTTTTCAGATTTTTTTCCCCGATAATTAAAAAAAATATGCACATATAAGTACTTCTCTCTATTGTTAGTGTGTACAATTATAATTTTTAACTCTTGTTTATATAAATGATTATCTATTTGTCTAACAGAATCCTACACACATTTCATGTTTGTTTTCGAGACCATGGAACAAAATCTATGAATTAATTATATAGAATCCCATACAGGATATTAAAACAACAGGAAAAGACAAAATAATAGAAGGATAAAACATATTTAGAAATATAAATTAAAGACAATACACAAACATTGTGACAGTGGTAATTAATTTAAATTATGCAAAGACCCTATATATAGCTTGTTAAGTATTCCTAAAAATACAAATTCAAAGATCAAAAAGAGATTTCTAGTTACTTAGAAAGCAATACACATAAATATAATGGTAAGTTGTGGTATGAAACGTGAAGCTATTCTTCTCTGATTTTTACACAGTGGTATTGTATATATCATAGATATGAAATAATGTCGCTGTAGTTGTGTTGCGTTATAACCAATCCTTAATTACTGACCAGAGTAATCTGGATTATGTTAAAAAAACAAAACAATAAAAAAATCAAATCTCAAAGAGAGAAATTCTGCTATGAAGCATGTGTTTCACCATTTGTATAGAATATCTGATGGGGACAGAAATAGTTTTACTCTGTATTAGTCAAGTAGTCGTATTGATTATTGATTTTGTAATGTTGATGAAGTTGACACAAGTACCTGATGATATGTGAGCACGTTTTATTGTATTGTTTATATCCTTCCGACCTTTACATTACGGATTGATTTTTGTCTGGTCATTGCCATGAGGCGAACTAAGGAGTAAGTTGTCTTTCTCGAACTTGAAAAATTGAAATTTTGTTCAACATATATTCTCTTTAATAAGAATTTGAAATTCGTCTTTGAAAATGTTTCAAAAGTCCTAGTCAATCTTGACATTATATTCTCTGAACCCCTTCAAGCAAAACAAATAACTTGGGATGAAGAAAAATACCAAGCAAGGAAACATGTGAAGTATATTTTTTGTCAAGGAGAAGGCAGATAAATTACATTTAGATACAAAATCAAGATGTGCAAACTTGTGTTTACAATTTACTTTCAAAATCGCTGATTTGTTTTCTTTATTTATAAAACGCGGTAGTTTTAATTGTTCAAGGAAATGTTACGATAAAGTTGTTTCATCAACAGACCGCCGAGTCTATCTTGAAAAGTACATATTTGTAATCACGAAAAAAATACTTGACTTTTAGGTGTTAAAATTTAATTGGTTCCAGTCAAGTTCCGATCAGAGAATTGACCATCCGATTGTTTATCTTACGTATACGTCAATGCCCGATGCGGTTGCCTAGGCGTAAAGGATAAAGAAATAAAAAAGAGACTCTCATAATTAATGGAAGAGAATTATAGAGATAAATAAGAAGAGTCCAAAGGGAGCAATAAGTTAGACATACTCTATCAAATATGTATCCTTCGAAATACCAAAACAAACACGTCATGATGTGAACATTGAACCCTTGACATTTAAATTAAGTGACAAAAATTTTGATATTTAAAAAATATTTATTTGTACAATATGTGGATGTGTACAATATATGCCTCCATCGCATGGAAGTGTTTACATTGATTTAAGCCTTAAATTAGGTGTGTCAGGATCTGTTACGACTTAATTAACAAGATCAGAAATTGACAATAGGAAAATGACATTCCCCATTGATTTGGAGGAACTGATTATTCTATGATGGAATAAAATCTATACAAGGTGAGTGAGGATTTTGAATTATTAATTTTGCATCTTAATTATCAAAGAATAAATATGTATATTGTATTAACGTCGAAAAATCGTTTTTAAGTACTGAATCAGGTTGCAGCTTTAAATTCGAGGGGTTAATAATTTGATTATCAGGATGATTATAAACACATTGTGAGTGACAGTTCGTGTTGATTCTGGGAACTTCGTTGTGTTACAGAGAGTAGTTACTTGTTTTAGATGCCATCAATTTGGATATATATTCCATCCCAGCTTTGAACAGAAAAAATACCCTATACGGAGTAAAAAAAATATTTAAAAACAAACTTTTGTATTATAGTATAGTACATATGTTCATACAAGCTCTCGACATTTATGAGAAGTATTCCCAAGTGAAGAAAAGGCTGAAACTCGGTTCGATTCTCACATAGCTAATGTAGGTAGTGGCATTTTTAGAATTTTAAAATTGCAGCTACATTTATAGCAGGGTTGTAGAGGTTTACAAATTTTATTTGTTAGATAATTCTGATAAGGGCAGTGAATAAAGGAGTTGGCGTTTACGTAATAACCAAGAAACCCTTGTTGAATGACCTCTCGATGGAACGACAAAACAAGCTCATTTTATTTTATTCAAATTTTGTATGAAATTAGATCTTTCAATAAGAGTTGTCTATCCATGTTGATGAATTCTTATAATGAGAAAAAGAATAAAAAAAAAGGAAACCATTTTGCATTCCAATCTATCTTTAAGTGTTTGGTATAGGAATTATTGAAGTATAAATCGATAGGGTGAATTATAGAAGAAGAAAAAAAAAATGAACGAAAAAGGACAGAGCAATAAACTACGTCGTTTAGCCAACGTCGTTAACAACACCCCCCCCCCCCCCCCTCCCCTCCCCCCATACTGTCAATAACCACAGGGATTTGTCACTAAAAAAAATACCTTTATAGTGTTATATTATGGTATATAGGTACTTTTTTCATAAATAAGTGCCTGGGTCAATAAATTATAACAACGCAATATAATGACACCCCAGAAGTATACACTTTATATGAACATGTTGGTTAAAGGTTTCTACCGTAAATGAAAAATCACAATGGAAACATTGCCGTCATGACATTTCACATGATCGTTTGATCTCCGCTTCCTATAATAGTCAATTTCTAGATGAAACCCGATCGAGGTACAAATGGACCAGGCAAACTGCTCTATCTGTAGAAATCTGCATAACCTGTCAAGTGAAGAGGGCAATTTTTCGGAAAATGTAACCCATGATGTCGATATCAATTATATATTATATTTCATAACAAGTTATAATAAATGAAGACCAAATACCGATGAACAAAACAAAACATCAAAAGCAAAATAAAGATTTAATAAAATATCTGCATCCGTATACAATATTATCTTCAACTATACATTTAAGTATTTCTTTGAAAGCTTAAAACAAACTTTACATTGTCACTTGTAGATTTTAAAGATCAACGAAATTTATAGCCGTAAAGATAAATTTGGTTCATCTCTCATTTCATAACCATGTTTATGACATGTTTTCAAAACATGATCAATTAAACGACAGCAATAAATCTTAATTCTTAATGTTAATTTTCTTTAAAATTGTAATAAACTCTGTAAAATCTTTATTCTTTAAACATAAGTTTCGAAATTTATATGACATGTATATATATGCGTACATTGTCTAACTGTCTATAATTTACAGTATTTCAAAATAACGGTTCACGCTCTATGCGTTATGCATCTACACAGTTGAAATTGAAATAAAAGTAAAATAACAAAAATACCGAACTCCAAGGGAAATTCAAAACGGAAATTCCTTTATAATATGATAAAATCAAAAGCTCAACCACATCAAACGCATGGAAAACAACTGTCATATTCCTGACATGGTACAGGTATTTCCTTATGTAGAAAATGGTGGATTAAACCTGGTTTTATAGCTAGCTAAACCTCTCACTTGTATGGTAAACGGACAGAAAGTCACAGGACAAAAAGTCACAGGACATAAAGTCACAAATTGGATAGGACAAAAAGTCACAGGACAAAAAGTCACAAATAATTTGTTGACAATTGTTTGAATATATAAGAGAAAGATCTTCAAATAAAGTCTTTTTTTACATTTATTCATTTTTAAGTTTAGGAAATTGTTCATAAGCCTTGATAAATGAAAAATTATTAAATTTTAATCATGCAAATGATATATTTCTTGGCACCATGAAGCCATTTAAGTGCCAAACCACTTTGACATTTTGTTATCATAACAATTATTTGAATATCATTGATATTTATTGAATAAATTTTAATTACAAAGTTGCTTCATATATTATAGTTCAGGAAAAAATCAAAAAATTATTTTAAAAATTAGTGTTTTCTTGTTCAGAGAAAAATAATCTCAAAATTGAATTGTGACTTTTTGTCCTGTGACTTTTCGTCCGTGACTTTTTGTCCGTGACTTTTTGTCCTGTGACTTTCTGTCCTACATTCACTTGTATGACAGTCGCATATAATTCCATTATATTCACAACAATGTGTTGGCAAAACAAACAGACATAATAGGTAAAAATGTCAAAAATTGGGGTACAGCAGTCAACATTGTAATATAATCTTAATCACTATAAAAACAAACAACTATTTCGACAAAGAAAAAGAAGATGACATCTAGACACTCAAGACACTTGTACCAAAAGTAATGTTATAACATTTCATCTCCTTTTTTATCTGTGATTTTCCATTTAAAATATTAAAATAATTTTTTTGTGTTCGTGTCGATCTGGTGAGTCAAGCCATTTCCAACTGATTTTTACAGTTTGTTCTACACCATTGTCTCATGCTAGAAGACGGGTTGAGCGCTCACAAACATTTTTAACCCCGCTACATTCTGTATATGGCTGTCCAAAGTCAGAAGCCTCTAATTCAGTGGTTGTCGTTTGTTACTTTATATCATATTTCGGGTTTTTTGTACATAAATCAGAGCCTTTTATAGCTACCTATACGATATGCATTTTGATAATTGTTGAAGGCCGTACGATGAACTGTAGTCTTTGCAATCATACCACATTTACTTGTTTTTATATATTATCTTTTTAGAGACTCATTTGACCACAAGAAGAGTTATTTGGCAATTGCAGGGTTTTTTCTCGAATAATCAAAAATATATATATACAAACCTTACATTTATGTTTTTCATATAAAAAAGTGTTTCTGAAAAATGCACACAGTAAAAATGTCTGAATGTAGGTACAAACGGTTCTAAGATTAGAGAGAAAACGGTTCTAAAATTTGAGAGAGAAAATATTTCTTGAAATATTAGATAAACTTCGTTCACTCGACTATAAAAATCGATATTGAAAGCCTCTTTTTCAAGGTCCAAGTCGAGTTTCAGATCGAAAATCAAGTTAACATGGAAAGAAAACTTATTTGAGGACAAATGGCATTGTAACTGCGATATACATGTATAAGATGAAATACGATGTAAACATAATCGAGATAGCAATCGAACAATAAAAACGATTTTTGTTTGATTTTCAACAAATTGAAAATTCAATGCTTCAAACCGATACTTTTTAACAATTCTAAGTATGACCGACGATGAATAATAATTTAAGTAATTCAACGGCAAAAATCAAAACGAGACCTTACTAAATCGTTTACAATCATAGCTGTTCAATTATAGGTCATTATAAGGTTGTCGATTTATTCCCTGCTATTTACTACTTTTATAAAGTTCAATGACTGTAGTAAATGATGAACAAGTAATGGAGATATAATGTATTTATGATATGGTACATATTTTGTGAATAATTATTTAATGCAATACTTTGATATGTATCAATTCAGAAGTGATAACTTTGTTGGTTTATTTCACTCGAAAATTGTATGAAATTACCATCGAATTCAAATTATATCAAAACGTTTATTCTAATTTATTGTAAAATATGCTCTTTTTTTCTACCAGTGAAAAATAGTATATGGAATTAAATAAGGGAATCGGGTATTATTGCTAATGAGACAACTATCCATAAAGACCAAAAGACAAAGATGTGAACATTTACAGGTCACCATACGGACTTACTTCAATATTGTATTACTTATTGATTGCTGAAACTGTAACCTTCAGCGAAAACTCGATATTTCAGTCATAATTAGAACAGAATAAGAATAAGAATGAATAAGAACTTTATTAGTTTAAAATCCAAACAATAGGATTGTTACTAAAGTAAAACATATAAATAACAAAACATGAAGCATCGAAAGAAAGTGTTAATATTTATTACAATACTATTTTTGACAACATGCCTCCTCCATAAAGTTATCATTTCAAATATCTTGATTATATATATTATAATATTAGTCATGAATCATACACACTTTATGTATTGACATTATAGGTGTTTCTCTCATTATACTTTTCACTTATACTGTTAACAATGATAATCAATATATCGCATTCTTATCAAGAAACTATAAAATCAAATTTGTTTTCATTACTCGTTGAATTAAAACGAGGAACAATATTAGAAATTTCATTAAACTTTTTGATCCTATGTTTATTAAGTTCTGTACATGTAATGATAAAATGGAATTCGTCTTCCACCTCTTGATGGCATAAGTGTCATATTCTATTTTCTAAGGCTGTTTTGTTGTATCGACCATGTTCAATAGCTAGCATACTATTACTTATTCTTATTTTTGCATAATTATTTAGTACTAGAACAAACTAAGCAGAATATGATTTGGTCCGTTCTGTACACTTTTGATTGATGGTATTTGATTGTCTCATAAACTTGTAGATTGTCAGATGATCGTCACCAATGTAACGAGTATTCTGAATGTTTGACAAAAGGATCAGTATATTAAAATCAAATTTGTTTTAGTTTCGAGAAGGTTTTACAAATATAAACCACTTAAAGGCGACGCCAATAAGAACCACAATTAATAAGTATTTACCACAAAGTGGTTGAGTGTGAAATCAGTGCCTGTTACAAACAATAATTATTGTATATTAAATATTGAACCAACACTGCCTGTTGAAAGTGTCCCCATCCCAAAATTACGCTTACCAGGAATTATACTTTGCGCTTCTTTCGATGCAAGCTTTCAATAAATTAAAAAATATATAAACTATGTATCACTAGACATATTGTCACGGATATCTTCCTAGTCACTGGTTTATAAAACACCATTTGACAAAATTACGGTTTCATGACAATAGTTTTCTAACTGTAATAGACTAAGCTATATTGATGAATTATATTTCAAATTCTACAGATTCTGATGACCTACATCATTGTTACTCTAAATAAATTACTAAAGTGAATTCATTTATAATGATCAAGATTTATTGAGCTTTTACATAATAATTTGATCTTTACCTTTGATGCTGTAATGGATCTGTTCTGGGTTTGATTTCATTGCATCCATGCGAACTGCAAATCGGGCAGTACATAGAAATCTTAATGCGTATCAAATCCATCCTCCTTCAATTAGGGTTTCGTTATATGGCATTACAAGTAGGGACCAAAAGATACTGCGTAGGAGCAAAATACTTGGTTCTTTATGTATCCAAGTTAAACATGCATGTATTATTCAAATGTAAGCATCAATTGTTTATTTATGTTAAAATCGAAAAAATCAAGTAAGAAAATACAAATCAAGATAACAAACGAAAACTGAGGGAATGGGATTAACCCCAAAAGGAGCGCGACCGTATGCGTCTCTTGCTATACATGCACCTCCCTCCATTCGATTCCACACTAAGTCAAAATGACAAAATCGGTAAAATTACAGATTAGATGACTAAATCTAAAACCGCCAAAATATGTCACGTGTGAGTTTGGACACAGACACATCATATCGGTCAACCAACTTGAGATAGTGACCGTCAAACTAATGAAGTGTCAACTCCAGTCGTTCTTCCTCGTAACTCTGTTGGAACAGGTTTTGTAAAAAGCACACCTCTGTTAATGAAGTCCGTATTAGAATGAGCATGTACGAGCGTAACGGATTGTATGTTAACGCTGTTTATGAACCAAAACCCAAACAATTCAAATTATGAACTCAAATGCTGATTTGTTGAGGTAGGTGTTTACCCTCAAATTATCACTCTGTTAAACAATCACAAGAATTACAAGGGCAAGTACCTTTCCAAACATGACATATTTCCATATTGAATGCAAAACTTCAAGAGTTGAAAACTTCCGGCAGACACAATTCAAGTTAAAACTAAAATTTGCGTTAAAAAGTATAAAATTAACACTAGCAGCAGCTTTTAATACATCGGTCGTTTTGATCTCAATAACAACCCTTTTTATGATAAGATACAATAGGGCAACAAAATAATCAGTCAAAAAGGACAACATTATAGTTTAAAAAAAGTGTCCCCAAAACAATTCACTAAAACTAAACACTGAGCGGCGTCACTCTAACAATTTAAAAAAGCTGTAGCGAAAATTTAAAAAGTGCTTTTGTAAAGAATGTACATTCATGGAAGGGAAACGCATCATCTGACCTGTAAAATGGCTCTGTCATAATGTTTGTATCTAATGGGTTTTGGGTGTAGAAATATACAGATTTCCCAAGTTATGTCCGAAAGGACCTACATAGACGATTCTGAATGGATACATAGAATGTTCTGAAAGGATACATCTACCCCGGGTATTTGGTTGTGCGAGTAAATCCGATGTTAAATATTGTGAGAGTACCGCGTCATCTGCGGGTTAAATAACTCATGCGACAAATCCGCAAGGGCCCAATGGTTGTCCAGTGGAAAATTGCTGCCCTACCAAAATACTCTGCTTTTTACGTGGCATTTCAAGCCGTCCCGACGTTGCAGAACATCTGACTAATCTCTTTTTCTTGTTCTCAATATGTTGCGTGGTTTATTTACTGTTAGAATTTTAAAATATTAAAAAAAATCAAATCATTTGTTTTGCTTTAATTACTAGTATACTATAGTTGCTATATAGTTGCTTTTTAGTCGAGAACGCTGTCAAATGACAACAAATGCGATGTGATTTGCAGTTTTTGCTAAATTTTGCTAAATACAAGTGTTTCTCGCGGATTTCTATTAATATTTTCTTTTTGTAAGGATTATTTTGATCGTATGTACAAAGAATTTGCTATACTGTTGGTTAATTCACATTTTACCTATGAAATTGTTATGTTCAAGGGTTGATACAAAATGAAGAACATATCTCTCATATTTAAATTACTCAATTTACCACGCTTTATTACACAAGCTACTATAATGAAAACTGTTCGTCTCGACCAATAACAATTATATAATCAAAAGCTTTCATGTGTCATTCATTAACATACAAATGTAAAAAAACAAAAGATAAGGTCAGTCATGCGGCATTTATGGGTCATTCACATTGCCTTGTTCACTGACCCCTTTTACTTTTCAAATCTGTAGTTACATTAATAAAGTGTATTCATTACTAATTTTTTTAATCCTAATTTTCACCAATCTTATAAAAAATATTTATTAAAAACGTTATATACCACTCAGTGGAGCACAGGTCTTCAGTATAATCCAGGAAACTCTCCCGCAAATTGGCGGTCCTTGATGAAGAATATTTCTTTACTGAGTTTATCCCTCTAGATGTTCATCTTTTATATAATAATACGGTTAACAAAAAACAAGAACGCTTGTTTGAATTCTTCAAAGGATTGAAAACTTGTTGATAAAACTCAAGATACCATATAAAAATAAAAAGTATAATTACAAATGTATTCCGATCTTCAACGAGTCTAGGAGTACCAAAACTTTGACCATTCGAGTGACACAGATACTGATTTTTAATCTAAGCGCTTTGTGATATATTGCATGCGCTGGTTGATTGATTGATTCAAGCTCCCAATAATATAATCTCGTGGTTGTCGTCACATAAGAATAATAATAAGAATAAGAATATTTATTATTCCAATCAAGGGCCCTTGATGGGCAGCATAACATGTACACATAAAACAATACATCATGGTTTGTAACAGAAAAACATTTTTATATATTAAAATGAAACATTAAAAAGTTCAGACAGATGTTATTATCTTCATTCTATAAAAATCACATACATTTAATTCCAGGCAGGATCAGAACTATAAAATCATTACAATTATCATTGTTATTACATACATTAATGAACATTTCGTCTAGCATCTAGACATGTAATAATATAGCTCCCTAAATATTTAAGTATAGACAAATTTTCATTAGTAAATAACCAAACAAATTTTGCCTCATTTGAAAGATATATAAAATTGGGACAGATACAGTTTATCTCCTTGAAAAATATTGACATACATCTAACACCCGAATATTTAACGAGACTGTCATGTTTCGCAGATATTCATATATGCCTAGATCAAATGTCTGTGACTGTCAACATAATTGTTTCGAGTTTTTTTTAAAGAAATTGCATATTTATTCAATACATATAATAAACTGACTTTTCAGAAATTCTTTAACTGACCTTAATGTTACAAATCTATCACGATTTTATACACTGGACATGACAAGCATCACTTTTTTTTGCAGTAAACACAATTTTGTTCCCACCTTAATTTCCTAAATTAACAGTTATAATTGTACAAGTAAATACAACAAAGGCCTTAATTTTCTCTCCATTATTAATATCAAAAGTACTTCATTATATAAATTCTTTAATTATTCTTACACAGAGATGTAATGTATTTGCAATCTATACACATATATAGGAAGTACACCACTAATTCATGGCCCCATTGCTTTCTATGTTAAATTCCTCAATTTCAAGCAGGCACAGCTCTTTTATTTTAAGTTCAAATAAAGTGACAATCATTGCATGTCAAAGCAACACTTTATGGTGTCTTGTACTGAAAAAATCAACATACATTTAATGGCATATAAGAAAGAACTGGTTCCCGGAACTTCAGATGTACAAAAACAGGTACTTCAGATCTGACAAACAGGCAAAATGTACCCTCTTTTTAAAATTTGGTGCAGTTTTTTAAATATTCAAATTTATAAGTCAAAAAGTGTTCTACAATGATCACCAGTCATTCAGCTTTCATTTGATACCAAAAATAGCTAAATATTCTACATATTTTGAAAGTTACACTCATGCGTAGGAACTATTTTGTGTTAAATATGTACTACTTTCTGGTATGTGCTTTCTGGCCGGGCCCGAATTAGTGGTGTTACACCTATATATATATTATATATTAATTTTCAAAATTCTTGTAGCATATTACTTGTAAAATATATGGAATTTTACAACTATGACGCTTAAAAGTTCTTTGTTAAAGAAATAAGGACATTTCTAAATTTACATTTCTTTCCTTTTTAACAAAGCATCCATTCTTTTTCATCCCAAAATGAAATCTACAGAACCTTTTCCGTGAACAGGGCAATATTTCGGAAGATGTTAACCATGGTGTCACTAACAAGTGTAAATTATATTTCATTAAATGAAGACCAAATAACGATGAACAAAACAAAACATCAAAAGCAAAATAAAGATGCTATAAAATATTTCCATCCGGATACAATATTATCTTCAACTAGTCATTTAAATGTTTCTTTGAAGGCTTAAAACAAACTAAACATTGTACTTGTATATATTAAAGACCGACGAAATTTATGGCAGTAAATATAAATTTGGTTCATCTCTCATTTTATAACCATGTTTATGACATGTTTTCATAACAGGATCAATTCAACGACAGCAATAAATCTTAATTTTTAATGTTAATTTTCTTTTAAATTGTTATAAACTCTGTAAACTCTTTTTTCTTTAAACTGAAGATTCGAAATTTATATATGATGGATACATATGCGTATAACAATCTATTTACAGTATTTCAAACTAAGTGCATACTCCTTTGTGGAGCGTTATACATTTACATAGTTGACATTAAAAATGACACTTGTACTCAAATTAATATTATAAAATTTCATCTACTTTTTGGCATCTGTGGTTTTTCATTTTAAGTATCAAACCAGTCTTTTTGTTCTTCGTGTTCATCTGATGAGTGTAGCCATTTCCACCTGATTTTTACAGTTTGTTCTTATGTGTACTGTTGTACAATTGTCTCAGGCTAGGAGGAAGGTTGAGCACTCACACACATGTTTAACCCCGCTACGTTCTGTACGTGCCTGTCCAAAGTCAGGGGCATGGAATTCAGTGGTTGTTGTTTGTTGCTGTATATCATATTCGTTTTTTGTTAATTTTTTGTACATAAATCAGGCCGTTAGGTTTCTCATTTGAAGTGTTTCACGTTTTGTCATGTAGGGTCCTTTTAAAGCTGACTACTAGTATACGTTATTGTATAACAAATTTATAAGTTGCAGAGTGTGCTAGTGACCTAATACGATATGATATATATGGGTTCAGTAAATTCCATATGAATATTAATTTCAGCAATCCAACGACAACACTTCTGATTGATGGTATGTGATGTCTAATAAACTTGTACATTGTCAGATGATTGTCACCAATGTAACGAGTACTATGAATGTTTGACATACGGATCAGAATATTAAAACCAAATTTGTTTTAATTTCGAGAAGGTTTTACAAATATAAACCACTTATAGGCGCCGCAATAAGAACCACAACTAATAAGTATTTACCATAAAGTGGTTTAGTGTGAAATCAGTGCCTGTTAGAAACAATGGTATATTAAATATTGAACTGCCTGTTGTAGATGTCTCCATCCTAAAATTAAGCTGAACAGGAATTCTACTTTGCACTTTTTTTAATGTAAAAGTTCCATAAATGAAAAATAAAGTAAAAGTAAACAGTCGTTCCCATAGTTTTATGTATCACTAGACATAGTTTTCACTATATTTTGCAGCTTAGTAAACTTGAATATATTTAACATGCTACTGAACTAATATACATTATTATTTCGAGGCCAGCTATAGCCCCCGCCTCTGGGTGCGGGATTTTCTCGCTGCTGTGAAGACCCATTGGTTGCCTTGGGCTGTTTTCTACTCTTTGGTCGGGTTGTTGTCACTTTGACGCATTCCCCGTTTCCATTCTCAATTTTATTGAATATATTTTACATGTTGGTACACAAAAAATGTCAAAATTGCATCTCGTATTTCGAATGATGTAACACTCCTGGTCGTTCCTCTATACTTGTTCCAGTAATTTGATACATTTGACAAATTACTTCTCACTCTAATAGACTAAGCTGTATTGATGAACTATTTTTAAATCTTGAATCATCTTTCTAATCATAATTCTACAGATTCCGATGACCTACATTATTGTTACTATAAATAAGATGTTAAAATAAATTCATTTATAATGATCAAGATTTATTTAGCATTTGCATAATAATTTAATCTATACCTTTGATGTTGTAATGGATCTGTTGTGGATTTCATTTCATTGCAAATGTGAACGAATAGCAATTTAAGCATTAAATAGAAATTATGCTAAATTTAATGCGTATCAAATTCATCTTCCTTCATTTAGGGTTTCGTTTCATGGCATGACCAAAAGATACTGCGCAGGAGCAAAAGACATGTCTATCTTTTTTGTTTTTTTGGTATCCAAGTTAAACGAGCGATTATTTTTTAAATGTATAGGCAGCAGTAGTTTATTGAAATCTAAAAAAAATCAATTAAGGAGATACAAATCAAAATAACATGCGCAAAACTGAGTAACTTCAAAAGGAGCGATACCGGGTGCGTCGACAGGGTTAGCGTCTCTTCATATGCATACACTTCCCGCCATGTGTCTCAGTTAAAATGACAAAATCGGTAAAATTACAATGCAGACGACTGTTTTGGTACCTGAAATTTAAAACCGCGAAAACATGTGGCTAGTGAGTTGAGACATAATCACATCGTATCGGACAATCAATTCGAGATGGTGACCGTAAAACTCATGTAGTAGCGATTTCAGGTGTTCTTCCTCATGTTTTATTTATAAAGTGGTACCAAACACCTTAACTAAAATTAATTTGGCTCGTTTAATTTTCATAAAATTTTGACAAAATATTTAATTTGACCCTTTGACAAAAATATAAAATTTTCAATAACTTAAACCGAACACTTTATCGGAAAAAATTCATTGGATATATAGCAGTTTGACAAACACTAATTTTGATCATTGAGAAGCTTAATATTTCCTTAACAATAGAACGTGATTAAAACATTCAGCTGATTTTTAAAGAGTTATCTCCCTGTAGTGTTATGTACCACCTTAAAAGGAGTACACCCCTGTTAATGAAGACCAAATAGAATAAACATACACGCGCGAAACGTATTGTAGGTAAACGCTGTTGATGAACCCGCCCAAACACAACCAATTATGAACTCAAATGATGGTTTATTAATTTTCTTGAAAGTTTTTATCCTAAATTATCACTTTGTTTAACAATTACGTTTTACAATTACAAGTAAAGGCCAAACGTTTTCCTCTTTCCCCATATGACATATTTCTTCATTGAATGCAAAACTTCAGGAAATAAAAAAAATCCCAGCAGAGTAAAGTAAAATTAAATTTTCATAAAATGTATAAAGTTAACATAAGCAGCATCTTTAAGTTAAACGGTCATTTTGATCTTAACAACTCTTCTTATGATAAGATACAATACGGCAAAACAAAATCCTCAGTCTAGAAAAACAGACAATATCAGGTTTTAAAAAAGCGTCCGCAAAACAATTCACTAAAAATTAAATATTGAGTGGCGTTATTCTACCAATTTAACAAGCCTGTATTAAAAATTTTAAAGGAGTTTTTGTAAAGAATACACATTCATGGTAAGGAAACGTGTCATCTGATCTGTTAAATGGACCCACACTAATGTTTGTATCTAATAGGTCTTAGGTGTAGAAATATTGTCAAGTAGACTTCCCAAGTAATGTCCGAAAGGACCTACCTAAACCGTTCCGAAAGGATAAATCTATTTGGTTGTGCGTGTAAATGCTATGTCAAATGTTAAATTACTACTTCGTCATCAGCGGTTTAAATAACCCATGCGAACTTTCCAAGGGCCCCGTGGTTGTCCAGTAGAAAATTGCTGCCCTACTTAACATACTCTGCTTTATACGTGGGATTTCAAGCCGACCCACCTTTGCAGAATATCTGACTGATCTATTCTTTTTGCTCTCAATATGCTGCGTGAAATATTTGCAATTATAATTTTAAAAAATATTTAAAAAAATCAAATCATTTGTTTTGCTCGAATTATACTATAGTTGCTTTTTTTCGAGCACATTGGCATATGACAACAAAAGCGACGTGATTTGCAAATGTTGTTCAAAACAAGTGTTTTTCAAGGATTTCTATTGATATTTTCATTTTGTTAGGATTATTTTGATCGTATCTATTAAATCATTTGTACAAATAATTTGCTGATGATGATTAATTCGCATGTTATCAAATAAGTTCAAGGGTTGATACAAAATGGGGAACAGCACTCTTATATTTCATTACTCAATTTACCACGCTTTATAACTCAAGCTGCTGCAATGAAGACTGATGGTATCGACCAATAAAAATTATACAAACAAATGTGTCGTTGAATTCATTTTTTTAATACAACATTTACGAATGTACTTTGTTAATTGTTGGGTAGTAGGTAATCTAGGAATAAATTCAGCAAACCCATTTTTTAATGAAATTTATAAGTTAGAAATTAGAAGCTTTCATGTGTCATTCGTTAACGTACAAATGTTTTCCCATATTTTGCAACAAACAAAAAAATAGGGTCAGTCATGCGGCATTTATGGGTCAATCACATCGCCTTGTTTACTGTAGATTGGGAATTAATTCCTCACTGACCCCTTTTACTTTCAAATCTACAGTAAAATAAATTAAGTGCACTCATTTTTTAACCCTAATTTTTGTCAATCTTATAAAAAAATATTCATTAAAAACGTTATCGTACTCTCAGTTGAGCACACAGGTCTTCAGTGTTACTAGTATCAAGAAAGCTCTCCCTCAAATTGGCGGTCCTTGATAATGTAGTATATTTATTTACTGAATTCATCCATCTAGAGTTCATCTTTTATATAATAATCTAACTAAAAAAATCATGATCGCTACTTTGAATTATGCACAAGATTGATAAAGTGTGGATAAAACTCCAGATATCATTTCCAAAACGTTCAATTATATTCAAACATTTATTTCGATCGACAACAGGTCTCGTAGTATCAAAACTTTGACTATTCAAGCGACACACAATTGAATTTTAATCTAAGTGCTTTATTATATACTGCATGCGCTGGTTTATTGATTGATTGGTTTTTTGCTTTACACTGTTTGGAGCAAAATATATAGTGCCGCGAGAGCTTATTTTAGTAATTTGATGAAAGAGAGTGCTTATTATCTATTTCGGTAGCTATATATAGCCGAATGTCCGTCCTCCCATATTAACAATGTAAAACAGATAAAGAAGAAAAATTAGTTGATCGAAGTCTAAGATAGTGTATGTAGTACGTCTTAACAAACTGTACCATCATAAAAACCCCATGGTAGTATCTGTTCAGCTAGTGGCACCCTTAGCTGGTCAGTAAATGAATAACAAACTGTACCATCATAAAAACCCCGTGGTAGTATTTGTTCAGCTAGAACACCTGTAGCTGGTCAGTAAATGAATGACAAACTACACCATCATAAATACCCCATGGTAGTAGTATCTGTTCAGCTAATGGCACCTGTAGCTGGTCAGTAAATGAATAACAAACTCTATCATCATAAATAACCCATGGTAGTATCTGTTCAGCTAGCGGCACCCATAGCTGGTCAGTAAATGAAACTGTGGAAACTTTATGCAAACTGTATTCTACCGACTCCTTGAATTCTAAAATGCGATAAAATATCTGGACACAACCATAAATATTCAACCTAAAACAATGAATTTGTACAATAAAAACAATAACTACTTCAAAAATGTCAAAGTGAACAAAACACTGCTGAACCAGGGCTTACGCCACAGAGTTGGAGTGAAGAAATGTTTGTATATCAATTCAATTATGAATAATCATCTTATACCATTAATTGATTTTGAAAAATATGGCATAATATCTGTATTGTAAACATTATTCTCATTCGATCAGGCAGATCATTTTACATATAAATGAAGTCATTAAGTCTAAATCAGGCGTTAAATAATCCTAAAATAAACATTCAAGACCTTTTCATTATCCACATCAATTTCATTTTAAATCTTTATTAAATAGTTATCCTTATAATTCATCATGCGTCTTTTTTTCATTTCATGCGATATTTTCGTCATTTAAATACATAAAACATTTCTCAACTAATAAAGCATCTATCTAAATTCATGTATGAAAAGAATGCATTGTGTTTTCACTTCATCTCTCTTTACTATCACTTAATAACGGCCAAAAATTTGCATGTTGAAGAAAGTCTTTGTTCGATGTTTAAAAAGTCACGCCCGAGAAAATGTGCAATTACAGTGCACATTTTATGAAATAACAATATTCCCCTTTTATATTAATAAAGTAAACACTAGTCCACTTTGTGTATTGTCGACCTGTGATCTACAAACTGAACCATCGTAAATACCTACAGAAATTGACGTTTCCTTTCAGTCTGATCTCAAGATTTCTCAGGTAAGGGTAATATATGATAAATAATGAACATACCTATATAAGAATACAATTACGGCCTTGCAAATATTTGGATAAAACTGGTACAAGTAACAGGTATAGATTAAACATCCGTTGGAAAATAAATCTTTTAAAGGTTACAGAATGTCGAAGCCGTCCATTGATAAATTAAACAATAAAAAAGAATAACGGTGTTCTACATTGCATTGATGTTTGAAAAATAAATATCAAAGCTAATATTTAAAAAAAATTTAAATTTTAATTTGAAACTTTTTTTATTGTAGAATAATTTGCAATATAGTTAGTTGGTGAGGATGACGATTATTACAGATATGATTGATTCAGCAGGCTTTTTGCCGAGAAAAGTCACTGAAGTTCCAAGGGATGTGATTCTTAGTTTTCAACATTCTAAAAAAGTTGGGAATTATCTTCTTGGGAAATCAATTGGTGAAGGATCTTTTGCTAAAGTAAAGGAGGCCATGCATATTCTTACAGGAGAAAAGGTAAATTGCAGTTTTGTCTTTGTTTTAATTTTGATTTTGTTTTTTGATTTCATTTTGCGAAACATTCAGCAGCATACACACTGAATATTATATAAATTATAAGTATATGCGATTTTTACAGAGTAAGGTAGATAAACATGAAATAACATACATAATTTCTACTGGACAGTACAGGTATTATAAACAAATGCAGTATGTCATTAAAATCAGGAGATGTATGAGCTATGATTTCCAACAGTCCACCAGAGGCCAAAAGAAGTGGATGTAAGCAATTTCCATACATTACCTTCAATAGTTAGCCAAACCAATACCGTATAGCAAGCCATAAAAGGCCCCGACATGACAAAATGTGTAACAGTTCAAACAGAAAAATGCGTCGTGTCCACTGAAACGGTTTTGAACGATATTCATAAATGTCTTACCGATGAGAATACGCTTTGAAGAATGAGGTAGCGTTGGTGACATTCAACTGGATATACCAAACTGTTTCAACTATATGGTCTTGTCAACATCCATTCTATTTAATTTTTATTTTCATATAATATGTATATGCAATGACTTAATCAGATTTTTACGAGTTTGACTTTATTCTAACTTAATAGTAAATCTCATATACTATCGGGTAAAGTGTCTTCTATACTAGTCTTTTAAAAGTATTTTCATATTTTTTGTATTGAGCTTTCCCGATGAAGATAATTCAAGAAAAGCGCTTCGGACGCACCAAAATTATAAAGTGTAATTTTCATTTTAAAATCATTTAAAGTACTAATAAGTCATTTGTTAAAAAAAATCATACGAAAAATTAAAATCGCCAAAAATATAAAACTGCAGGTGCAAATAAAAATTACGCCTTTGAATTCAACACTGTATTATTGTTACCTACATTAAACAAATCATTTCACTTCAGTTATATTTGTAATTATTAATTCAAAATCTGGTGTAAATCTTGCTTTATCTTAATATATGTGTACATTTAGATAAACGCTGATGATTTTCAATACTAAAAGTACCATAAAATTAGTCATTAAAATATATGTCCCTTTTATCCAGTAACGTAATATCTTTGGTTGTAATTAAAGGTTTAATTTGTAAAGGCACATTCTATTTCTAGTGTATGTTAGGTGATACTAACTTTCATACTTAAGTGCTCTTGTGACAAAGTGTTATAGGTCCTATAAAGGTAGATAACCTATTCGGTAACCTGACAAAAATGGCTTTTTTTCATCTTAGTGTTGTGTACTTGTCTATTCTGACATTCTTCAAGATTCGGTTCTCTTCTAGTCCTACATTTCGGTTCGGTATTCTAATCTATACCAATCGTCAATCTTCGTGTGAATCCGCTACTCTACTTCTAGGATAGATTGATGAACGGAATCGACCGTGGTGAGACGAATGAATCTACTTGCTTCTTCAGTACTCTTCTTCTCCACTGCTTTTTTTTGGTTCTCTTTTAATAACTACTTCATTTTCGGTACTATTATAATCACATTTTTGCTGATACGGATACTCGTCAAACTATCCTTTATGTTTCGATATTCTACTAATCATTGCTTTTTGCTTCGACACTCTCCCGATATTTACGTTCTGCTTCCGAACTTTTCTGGTTTCTTTTACTTGCTTCGTTGATCCTTTGGCTGCTTTGATACTCATCTTACTTTATTAGGATTTACCTTTCTAGGTTTGGTTTTCAGTTGCTATATTTGTGTGAGAATTCCAGAACATGTATTTCTAAATTCGTTTTGAAACTGATGTCATTTAACAAAAACTAACCACTGTTATTACGACACCTTAATTCAAATACATACATAATCTGTTTGCGGTCTTTCTAGATTTAATTTTAGGTTTCTAACATAAATTTTCCGTTTGGAGGCTATCTATACTTTGCTTGTTCGGTACTTTGTAGACCTCTTGTTGATGTTGCTGACCTTTCGCTCACCTTCTGATATATTTACTGACCAATGTCCTTGTTGGTCAATGTCCCTGTTTTCCTTGACGATAAAAGATGAGAATCACGTGAGAATAATTTATATATTACCCTGACTGTTTAAATAAAAAAAATAATGGAGTGATAATCTTTCCACTGACCATATACTATAGCTGTCAACAGTTGTAAGAGGGAATGCATATAAGTATTTACATGCATATATGATCAGTAATACCTCTTGGTCAATGACCATGTGATAGTTATTAGATTTAGTTATAATAAAATAAAAACAGTAAAAATTGAACCAGTAGTACTTACCCAGTTGCTTATACCATGTTGACTATATTTTATCTTGCCTTAGTGATCTTCCTACGAAAAAAGAATAATGTGTTCTAAAACGAATAAAAAATCTCATAAAGGAAACGGTTGTTTACCGAAGCTTTTGTGAGAATTCCGATTTATGTGAATATAAAAGCAACATTAGTCGGTAACTAGGGGTGCACAATTATTACCCACTGGAATACCGACTATTTGTAGAAATATCAACCCCAAACGTTAACGAATGTGCAGTTTATTCAACAAAACTGTCAGGAAGACCCTTTACTTGATGCTTCGGTACAGTTTAATTTGACTTCTGTTTGAAGCTTTTGATGGCCGAGTTTGAAAAATCGCAACAAAAAACTATCAGAAACGAGTTATCCAAATGGAAGATGGCCCTTTCTGTATTTCACTTATTATATAAGTACTTAACTAAGATAAAACCATTACCATTAACCTACCAGCTTATACTTATTCAAGCTTTTAAGCGGTCATTATAATTATTTAGTTGATATATTTTGTTAGCAATTTTGCTATGTGCGCTATTGAAATTATTATAAGCAGAACAATACATGTATATCAAACTTCTTTTTAGTGGGAACTATAAATTTTTAAATATCACCAAGGATAATGTGTACTTCTTAGCTGTGTCTGCTACATGCTTTTTGTATTGTTTTTCATTTTCCAGAAGAAAAAAAACACAAAAGAGCTTTTTTAAAGTTGAATTCGACAACATGGAAAGACTTCAAAATATTGAAAATGTTAACTATAGCAAATCTCAACAGACATTTTTGTTGTTAATTACCATGGAAATTTCAGTTAGATTTTGATGAAGCGTTAAATAATTGATTGCAGTCATTTAAAAAGACACAAAACTGAGCAATGTACCGGCACAATTGTTACTTAAGCCAAAAAATGTCGAAAATGCAAATGCTACTGTTGTTAACAATCTGATTTACAAATATTCAGGTCGAAACATTGAGTCTCATTCATCTCATAATTGACTTTGATAAATACAATTCTTCTGACTTGTTTTGATACATGGTTAGAAGTCTATTGTTAAATTAAGAATGGCGAGTAACAAGAGAAAATACGAATAGGATTTTCAGATTAATCAAGAACAAAATATAGATGTAGCCGCATACCAAATGAATTAAAGGCATTATTTTCTAATTTTGAATAATAAAACCGTTTTATTTCCAACTGCATTGTTACAAATGTTCATTTGCAATGATGCATAACATTTAGTTGAAATGACGGTTTCTTTTTGTGGATAATTTCAATAAAATTTGTATTATGGTGTGATATTTCTAGATTTTATCTGCCAAATGAATTTTTGTTTTGCTTTGTGAATTCAATCAAATTGACAGCTTTGATGACATGTTGAGATAGTAGAACAAGTTTTAATGATATTTTGATGTATATTATTGTTGCAAAAAGAAAAACAGTAAACAACTATATCCACTGAATTATTAATAGTAATACTTTAACCTCCGGTATCTGGTCCTGTAAAAAATGCAACGAATGACAATACTCCAAAAAACGTATTCATTGGAGATAAGCGACCCCTCCATCAAGACATATGACAGATCAATTAACACGTCACGGATAATAAATTGATATCTTATATGTAAAAAAGCATTTTTCTATAGTTTCTGAAATTAATTAAATCATCGAATGAACACATGCACTTAAATAAGTATAGATACACGTATACAAAGAGTCCTGAACGTTTATATGGTCTCAAAATAGATTCATTTTGTTAAACACTTTGAACGCACGAAATTTACAAAGTGTTGTTTTCATTTTAAAGAACTTGTACAATGAAATAAATCAGGGTACAACAGTGTATATAGTAATATTAGGACTAGATTTTTCACACGATATATACAAACTTTTTGGTTGATGGTAATTATATAAAATGGGTCCTCGACAAACATGTTATTAATGGGTGTTGGTATAGATGTAAATCATGTAATTCTTAACAAAAACAGATTTGGATAAGTGAGTGCACAGTACTAAAATTTCACTAAAACTTGAGATAAAGCCTGATCAGAATATTTTCTTTTAACATTAGATAATGGTCATATTGAAGATGAAAGTCTAAAGTACTTTGTCATATATATCATATACCGGATACAAAACATTTCTTCGAACATTAAAAAAGAACAGTAACACTCCTCACGACCTTAGGCGTGTTTCCGTTAAACCCTTATAAGATATTTATTGCAACGTTATCTTATAAAATTATGACCGTGAACTTCTTCATCATTTATATTGTAATGTTATCTTACAAAATTATGACCGTGAACTTTTTCATCATTATTTAAAGAAAACTTTATAGAGCAAATAGTTTTATACAATAGATAAAAAGCCATAAAAGACTTTTATTAAATATGTCCGAAAATTAAAACGGAATGAAGGTATCTTAAAAGAAAATAAATTTCTGTAAAGTGCACTGACCAAATGTGAATTACATGTACTAAGTAATGTACAATTAGATTTCCGGTTTGCTGTAAACAAAATAAGTTAAAGGAAGTCTTAATTGGATATCTCATTATTTTATATTCCATTGGAGATTCATTTACAAAAAGGTACACTTTTCATGTCAAGTAAAATACAAAGCAAAGGAGTATCAAATGCAACAATAATGACTTATTGACAAACAAGAGACAGAAATTGGTTTCTGAACACTTATACATATAAACGGTTGAAAAATCAATCAGACTCTGTTACAAATGTACAGATGTAAGAGCAACCAGGCTATACAACATATGAACGTATAGAAAAACCAACTAGACAGTAATACATATGTACCGATGAGAGAACCAACAAGACATTAATACATATGTTCAAATGGAAGAACCAAGCCAAAACTTGTATACGTATGAACAAACATAAGTATCAGCTAGACAGTGATGCATATGTACATATTTTATTTAAAAATTGCAAACTAGACGTTGATACATATGAACTGGTGGAAGAACCAACCAGACATTTATGCAAATAAAGAAACAAATAGACATTGCATGGTATTTGAAATCTAGAGAAATGTGTTTTTGTACCAGGTATCATTGAGTAGTTACCAACAAGGATGTTCTGTAGTTGTAACGATCAATCAAATCATGATGGCACTCAGGAGTTTCTTTCCACGCATTTTAATTTAGTTTCGCGTTCAGCCGTACTCTGATGTTAACAAGAAAAAAAGATGATCCAGTTAGTAATTGTACTCTGGTCAGTTAATGATGATTAACTTCCCTACCTTATGTTTCCATCTGCAGATTCTGCACGCAGCACCATTTGGTTCTCTATAGGCAGATCTTCATTCTGTTCTCCTTCTGTATATTCTAGCTTTCTTCCGGTTATCGGTCCATATTTTTCTTTATAGTCATACATGCGGGATTTTCTTGCTGGGTTAAAGACCCGTTGGTGGCCCTGAGCTATTTTCTGCACTTTGATCGGGATCTTGTCTCTTTTACACATTCCCCGTTTCTATTCTTAATTCTATAAGTTGGTGGTTATTCCAGTGCTTATCTAGTCTGTTTTCACATTGGTGAATGGTCTAAGATGTAACTTACTGAGCTGGTGAGCTGTTCCATAGATCAATTACTCTACCGGTGAAGCTGTTTTTTCTTTATTCTCACTTACTACGATGTTTAATTACCTTATGTGTGTTCCCTCTTTTTCTTTTGTTGTCTCTTAACTGAAAAATTTCGGTAGTGACTCTCTTATCACAATGAACTGTTATTGTATTAAAGTTTTCAATCATATCTCCTCTCCTGCGTCTATACTTCAACGTTGGCTACTTTAACTTGTGCAATCTTTCCCCATACATAATTCATGTTCTTCATCTTGATCTTAGATGGATGTGACTATTCTCTACATTTCATTGTGTCTCTGCTGCTTTAGCTGCTTACAGTATTTTATGTTTTTTGGTCTAGCAATTGGCAGGCAAAACCTAATGAAGGTTTCAAGAAGCACATGTCGTAGCCTGAATTGATACGTTTATATTGTGTTATACAGTTAATTATAACTGTAATGTCATAAATAGAACTATATACGGAATGCCATGGAGGAGTTTTTGAATACTCGATATTCAGTTTTCTATGTTGTGTAATTGTCTTTTCGCCATTTTTCGGCTTTTTGCTATGGCGTTGTCAGTTTTTGTTTCGACTTATGAGTTTTGAATGTCCCTTGCTATCTTCCGCCTATTTAATACAGTTATCCTAAAGGGACCACAATCATATACAACTGGAAATATCAATACCTAGACAAAAATACATTTACTAAGTGTCTTTTTTGTTGTGGGATGTATAGATACTCTGCCACGTTCGGTCTGTGTCTTCGTTAGATGTTTTCTGATTTGTATCGATCTGATGAGTTAAGCCCTTTTCAACTGATTTGTATAGTTTGTTCTTATGTTATACTGTTACACCACTGTCCAAGGTTAGGGGGCGGGGGTTGACGCCAGAAAACCAGTTTAACCCCGCCACATTCTGTATGTGCCTGTCCCAAGTCAGGAGCCTGTAGTTCAGTTGTTGTCGTTGGTTCATGTCTGTCATATTTATTTTTCGCAAATTGTTTTGCTATAAATTAGGCCGTTAGATTTTTCAATTGAATTGTTTCAAATTTTTCATGCCTGGGCCTTTTATAGCCGACTTACCGGTACGGGTTTTTCTCATGTTTGAAGCCGTACGGTTGCCTATAATTGCTCACATCCACTTCATTTGATGTTTGGTGGATAGTTGTCTCATTGGCAATCATACCACATCTCCTTATTTCTATATTAACAATTTGACGTATAGAAGGACGTACATTGTCATGAATTGTGAAAGACGACATTCAGTCAAAAGTTGAACAGCAAAGTATGTGCGAAAAACACTTGTTTTCTAGAATAGTCATAGTCAGGCACGATGGTGACCAAAAGTTTCGGAAGCCATATAATACATATCTGATATCAACTGATGAGTTATCGGTAAAACTTCACAAAACTACAAACTGGACTTATTTTTCGGTTTCTAAGCCAGAGTGAAACTATTGAAATTTTAATATTAATTTCTTAAAATGATCTTCAACAGTCGTTGATATTTGCATAAACGTTGCTGTTGAAGATAAATTTGGTAAATTTATATTTCGTTGTATAAGTTTACATCAATGGACATCCGAAACCAAAATGTGTGTATTTAATGTTGAACATTGTATTCACTTTTTTGCATAAATCTCCAATTTACCAGAATCAATCAAAATTTAAATGTTGAGCCAACTTTAGGCATTTTTAATTTGGACAATTCTTATACATAAGCCGTAATGTTTAAGAAAATCAAAGTACACATGAGATGCTTTGATACCGTAATTGTAAGTAAAGGTTGAAGAGTTTGAAAGTATAAAACCTGGATTAAAATGTACTCAGGGTAAACATGGTTTTCCATAACACCTTCATTGTAAAAGGAAAGAAAACGATTTGTACATTTGAATTTTTTTAATATAATACTGTCGGCAAAAAACTTCAGTGTAAGATTCGAATTAAATACAGATTAATCATATATCGTGATCTTTAACTTATAAATTATGAAAGGTGAAAAGGTCTACTCAACAACTTTTTATTGATAAACGTCAAGCTAGGGGGTTTAATGAAAGGAAAAGTAAGACAAACGTCAAACCAGGGGGTTTAGTGAAAGAAAAAGTAAAAATCACTTTTAATAAAAAGTTTTGGTATTGTTATTAAACATAACACTTGATATTGACAACTGCTAATAACAGTCCTCTGAAATCGAGCCGAAGAAATCTATTGTGTCACATAGCTCAGTTGTTTAATATGTATTTAATTCCCGCATGAATGTAGGATAGATCTGGGACATAATATATAAGTATAATAGTCCCAGGATAGATTGATACTGTATCATTGTTATAAAGGAGTTTACTACATAATTTGTTCTAAAGAAGTGAATCAAACGGGTAATTGGTTGTATTACTCTCCAATGGCAACGTATCTGTTTTTGTATATGCTTCAAATCGTAATTTCTTAAATCATTTAGGTTTTCTTTCTCATTTTTCCGTTTTCTTGACAAAATAGTGTGTTTTTTTTTTTAATAATAATACACATAAATGAGTGGACATACAAAACTAACAAAAAACACAAGTCAAAGTTTGCTTTCCATTCTATTTTCCAAGACCAAACCATCTTTTTCATCTATACTGTTTTCGCATAATAAATCACAATATTCCCATAGTCTCTACGATGAATTTTGTTCTTATTATAAATGATATTCATATAGAACACAATTAGGTAGATGCCCCTATTTGACGCATCGCATTGCGAGATTACTGGGCCAAAAAAGTGCAAGTTTCATTAGGATAAGTACGCTCAGCTTTGTGTCAAAATTCCATAATCACGTACATAACAATATAAACGATATATATACATTTAAATTAGATATCATCAAATATCATCGTCAAATTGCTTACAAATTCAATATATATTTAAACTGATAACATTATAAGATCTCTTTATCTAACGCTTTATTCCCTTACCGTATATTAAAAACAACTTGTATTTAGAAAATCAATTTTATAAAAGCTATATAACACCAAGCATTAGTAGATGATTTGAAAAGAAATAGATTATCTAATTTAAATTTCAGTACATAAAAGCACAATGTTTACTCCATAGTGTACTGGAGCTATTTTTGTCGCGATATTGAAAAAATCAACGATTTATTTTGAAATGCATGCAACAATATATTTAAATATAACTGAAAAAAATGTATAAAATTTGTGATGGGTCAACAAATTCATTTTTTCGAGACATCTTTATCATACTCATCAAACATATTTTATCAAATTCAGGGTTATGCGATAAGTGTCTATAGACTTTTTATTAATGCGATATGTGGCTGATAGAAAGGACTTATTTTGAATAGTGACGCCAAGTGCTTTATTTGCATTTTCTTCATTGTTATCAGAAGAATCAAAATTCGCCTTGGCATTCTATTCATTTCATTATATAATTAAATAGTGTAGGTGATATATATGAGTTTTATAAAAAATATTGAGCGAAAACAGCATTCTCTAGTTAAATGTCCTCAGACCTAATTCAATCTGATTAATTAGTCATTGTCCCTAAGCAAGTAATATTGTAACGGCTTTTAGTATAAGTGTTGTACATGTCCGGTCGTAACAATTGTGTTGCCAATGTATAACTCTACTTTCTTATGTGAAATCATCATCAAACATTGTTTAAAAAGAAGCGGAAGAAATGGAGGGAACTTTCAAAACGCATAAGTCGAATAGAAACTGACGACGCCATGGCAACAATAAAAATCAACTAAAATACAAACATAGAAAACAAAACTCTCAGCCATTCAATGAAAAGCCATATAAAAATGAATTCATCTGATTTTATTTCAAGGTTAGAGGTCAAATATCGAGTCATATCATCGGCATAATCATAACTTTCAAATTTAAAGCGTGTACGTTCGTTCAACACTAGCAGACGTGCCTGAAACCAATATATGAATAAAAGATATGGATATGATGTCCATGAGACAACAATCCAATGATAAAACATCCATTACTCTTATTGACGACGAAGAGTGCTCTGACAAAGTTTAATTTCAAAGGTTGAAGTTGTAGATCGCGTAGAGAAACAGTTTAATGCCCGGAATTAGGTATGGCTTGAATTATCCATCTTTTTATGAGTTACGTTTGACTGTGAAATGCCCGTGTTTTGAATACATATCTATATCAAAGTTTTTTTTATCATGGAAGTTCCCTTTTTGCACAATTCAAGGAAATTTAGATCAGAAAAAAATAGTATAACTTCTTAGTAATTTGCGAATAAACAACTTATAGTCTTGAATGTTTTAGGTGGCTGTCAAAATAATCGATAAACGCAAAGCAAAAGAAGATTCATACGTCAGAAAGAATCTCCGGCGGGAAGGAAAGATTTTGCAAATGGTTAGACACCCGAATGTTGTGCAGTTACTGGAAATTATGGAAACAGAAAACAGTTACTACCTTGTTATGGAATATTGTAAAGGTGGAGATCTCATGGATTACATTTGTCAACGCAAGAAACTTGAAGAGAGAGAAGCTAAGCGATTTATTCGACAAGTGATTTCAGCAATAGACTACTTACATAGAATGGGAATTCTGCATAGGTATGGACGTTGTTTTCATTATAATAGAAATAAGGAGATGTGGTATGATTGCCAGTAAGACAACTATCCACCAAAGTTCAAATGAAGTGGATGTAAGCAATTATAGGCAACTGTACGGCCTTCAACAATAAGAAAAACTCATACAGTATAGTCGGCTATAAAAGGCTCCGACAAGAAAAATATGAAACAATTCAATTGAGAAAACTAACGGCCTAATTTATAACAAAACAATTTACGGAAAACAAATATGGCAGACATGAACCAACGACAACCACTGAACTACAGGCTCCTGACTTGGGACAGGCACATACAGAATGTAATCATGTTTGTGAGCGCTCAACCACCCCCATCCCTAACCATGGGACAGTGGTGTAACAGCACAACGTAAGAACAAACTATAAAAATCAGTTGAAAAAGGCTTAACTCATCAGATCGATACAAAGAAAAACATCAAACAAAAACACAGACAGGACGGTACCATGAGTTTTAAGATTTTGAACTTTAATAAGTACTCTCTTGTTTCAAAATTCAATAATCATGTACAGTACAAACTAAGAATCTAAGGTAGATTCATTCAAGAAAAGAATATAAAAAAAACATGTATATGATTTTCGAGCGCCCAAATTTTGGAAATTGCATATATTAATTGTTTGAGAATATAAAAACCAATATATATGAAAGAACAAATCGTCTGAGACGAACTTTTCCTGAGGGATTTGTACTTTTTATGAGTAATTTTATGAACTACAAATTTAAAAACAAAATGTGGCATTTCTATCATGTCAATATCTGAGCACTGGCTACTGGCTGAATGGAGCCCCCGGGAAACATCAGCGGTAACGATCCAGCAGAAGTAAAACAAATTATATAATTTCCTTGCTTACAAAACGTGCTTCTATATAGCTGCCAACAAGCAACAGGCACGCTCGTGACCGACATTTAGGAATCCCCGAAAAAATTAATAAATGAAGATTTAACGTTTATGAGCATAAAAACTTAATAGGTATGAATATAGAAGACACATTCGTTCAAATTTAAATTTGTGTATGGCGTGGGAACCTTAAGATTAGATCAACTACATAATTTTTATGAACTGAAACTTAACATATAAAATGCACTGGCTTCTGGCTGCATGGTACCATCGGGAACTTAATGGTACACCAGCAGCGGTATGGACTTAAGTGATAGTAAAAACAAATAGAACGACTTCCATGCGCGCATTACCGTGTTTCTGGAATTACCGTCGTCAAGTACGCTACAGCCTTTGTTTTCTTTAGTCTGGATTTGAGTTCTTAAACACTCATCTAAATCCATTCATCAGAATATATCAAGTTAGATTTTATTAGGAACTTTATTTTCGTTGCAAACAAACTATATATGGCACAAGTAACCTGTTATATTATTCACATATATTATATCAAGTAATTGACTTTCCATTTTCATCATGTGCATGAAAGCAACTGTGATTAGATACGAACATTATGTTATATTATGTACCTGCAATTACAACATCTAGACTCCATCAATCGACTGTGGCATAATTACATGTATACAATTTCATTTATTAATCAAAATGAAACACGCACCTGCTCACATTATGTGTCTGTGTACCGTTCGACCTAAAAAAGTATAATACCTTACTTAAGATTTCATTATAGCGGTAATGTTCTTGTATTGACATTAGGGTCATGAATCATGTCAACTCGTTCACAATAGCTACATAATGTAACTGTATGGGAAAGAATAGTGAAAATGCAGGGTATACGTAAATAAGACAAAACAATAATGTAAAAAGAAGTAAAATAAAGACATTTTAACGTTGATTTTTTGTTAGATGTTATGATAGGCTGATAAATGCGTAGCTTTTAGAACAGCAAATACACTTAGATCTGTATTTTGTGTCTTAAGTCTATTTGCTTGTTTTTTGTTTTTTGTTTTTAATTTTGTATGCTTTGTATAGATCTGATGAGACAAGCCTTTTTTCACTGATTTTTATAGTGTGTTCTTATGTTATCCTCTTACGCCACTGTCGCAGGTTAGATGAAGATTGGCACCTTCAAAAATGTTTAAACCCCGCAATATTATATATGTGCCTGTCCGAAGTTAGGAGCCTGTAATACGGTGATTGTCGTTTATTGCTGTATATCATATCTGTTTTTCGTCTGTTGTTTTGTACATAAATCAGGCCGTTATTTTTCTCGTTTGAATTGTTTCACATTTGTCATGTCGGTGCCTTTAAGCTTTCTAGGTGGTATGCCTTTTGCTCACTTTTGAAGGTTGTATGGTGATCTATAGTTTTTAACTTCTACGTCATTTAGTCTCTGATGGAAAAGTTGTCTCATTGGCAATCATACCACATCTATTTATTACATTTTATAAATTTCCACTGACTGAGCACGTGCCTCATTTCGTTATTATATCGACATGTCTCCCTCTACTTGCGTCAAACTATCTCTTTTGGACTATGCAATGTCTTATTCCTTCAGATTAAGCAGCACTTGAACACTAGCTACTAGTACTCCCTTAAACTAGCCGTGATAAAACCAACTGTCGAAATGAGTAACTCTAAGTAATGCAAAAACAGCTCACGAAGATTCCCATTTTCATACCATATATATTTTTTTTATCTCTTTTTAACGAACAAATGAAGGAATATTATATAAATATATAAATAACACATAGTTGAAAGGGAGAAAGAGCAGATTGTATCCCCGAGAAAACATTGTCAACTGAGGCGAAGCCAAGGTTGACAATGTCTTTTCGAGGGGTAACCATCTGCTCTATCCCCCTCTCAGATATGTGTTATTTAATTTATTATACGGAATGTTCTGTTATTACTGTCTATTAGATTTCAAATTCAAAGAAATAGACTATGACGTCTTGTACATAACAACCATCCGTATTTAATAAAGCGCACACTTGATCAAGCGTCTCCGTGAAGGGTAATAGAATATTTGCCATGTGATAGAGTAAATTATATCCCTCGTATTAACCAATCAAAATCTGGCATTTTTACATGAAGTATAATAAACCTTCTTACTCATCATTCGTGTCCGCGTATATTAAAATCCTTAGAAAGTATTTCAGCTAGAATACAGACCTGTATATATTTTCATTCCGCTTTATGAGATATTCCTGTTGGCCCCCAAAAAGCACATTTCCTTCTGTGCCCTTTCGGAGAACCAGAGTATATTTCCGTTTTTATAGTGAGGTTCATATTGCTTAATTTTAAGGAAGTTCTGTGTTTCATGGAATTCATGGAATGGTGTATGTTCTTCATTTTGATTGGATGATGGTGTTGTGTCTTTTTTTACTTCGACATATCAATTTTGATATGCAGATTGGTACATGTACAACAATGTATCTTCTCCCCTTTTTGTCACAAACCTCAGCAATTTCTCACATCAAATTGCCATTGGTATCGATACACTTAGATAATATATTTTTATATTCCTCTAAGAAGAAGAGTTAAATACAATATACGTCCCAACCGGATTTCAAGCTTTCTATTTAATGATAGGGAGTTGTGGAATTTATTTATTTTTATTCTCATCAAAACTATTGATTAGTTCAATTTTCACAATATTGGGAAAATCAGAACTATTTTTCTTTTTTGGAAGGGGGCTAGTACAAAAATTATACTATTGTTGTTGTCCCCTGCATAGTGCTTTGATTTCTTATAAAGTTCTATTAAGTCTGAAAGAAGGTTTATACATGTACCTACTCTAACTTCCTTCACCAACAAAACTGGCCGCAATGATATACACGAGGTCCGCTGAAAATGGCGTTAAACACCAACAAACATTCAAACATTACCTTAATAAAGTAGTTGCTATTAACAAGGCTATTTTCTTTGAAAGAGCCATATTAGAGGTCGTTAAACCATAATATTTACTCATGAGATTTACCTTTCGCAACTCTGATGATTAATGAGACGAAAATACATGTCATCAGTGGGTCAATTTAAAACATCAATTGAAAACGTTTCAATAATTTGAAAAATCAATTTCATATGACTGAAAACAAGAAGTGAAAGGAAAATAACGTAGATTTGTACTTGGTACCGTGTGAGATATTAATCTAATGTCTGATAGTATTTTCGATTATACTGTAGAATTGAATGGTAATTAATCACGGAAGTCCGTTAATGATCTGTAAATAGCTATAGATTGTTGATTGTTTCACAAAGACTCCCAATTTTTATTCTGACAACAGTACCAATGGGTTTTGAACACCGACATGTATATATGACTATATTTAGGTACAGTAAAAAAAAACCTATAACAATAACAGGATACACAAACGACAGAAACACCTTAACTGTCACAGTTTTCTCTAATAAAGATATAGGTTTGACAGTTGGGTGGCTTTCTGTTGTCACGCTTGTAAAAAAAATCACACTTTTGTTTTTATTGTAAACAGGGAGTTGATAAGCGATCAATGTGAAAACCTATTACGGCACGGTATAACATGATCACAGGGAGCATTGATACCAAATAAAGGGAGGTTCTGATCCGTAGTTCTTCAGAAAAATGCGACGAAAATTGCAAACAAAGCTATTCTGTGCAAGGATATACAATGCAGCAGACGGAATAGCATGCTTACATAAGCCACTGTATCTTCTCATTCGGAATATGGGTATAATTTACGAACTAAACCCTATAAAGACATATACTGGTTCTTTATAATGAGTTAGTTGCTAAAGGAACACACTTGGACTTATTATGTGTTATTATGCCCTCTCCGTAGACAAAGGGGGTATCAAGTGTTACCCTTTACCGTCCGTTTTTCCGTCTTTCCGTCTTTCCGTCCTTCTGTCTTTCCGACCTTTCCATTTTTCGTTTCCGCACTCTAACTTAAGTTTGCCAAATCCAAATTATATGTAACTCATACACAATGATAAGAACCAAAACTCGCAGACGGAGTTCGAATTTGAGTAGTGAGTCACTTACCGTTCTAGAGTTATGCCCCTTAATAACTTGGTATATTGCAAATTTGTTCGTTTCCGCACTCTTATTGAAGTTTTCCTCGTCCAAATTTTATGAAACTCATACACAATGATAAGAACCAAAACTTACAGACAGAGTTCACCTTTTGGCAGTGAGTCATTTATCGGCCCAGAGATATGCACCATTTGACTTGGAAGATTCCAAAGCTTGAATGGGACATTTGTGTCCTCTGACACATTCTTCTTTTATTTCAGTATTATTCATACCCACTATGGCATGATTTGTATTATACTTTTCTTAACATTTCCATATGATTAAGTAAGAAATTATTGAAAAAAAACAAAGGTTCAAACTCCTTCATGCGAAGTAGACCTTCGATTAAATTTAGTATTTTCTGTAGGTCTCTTTTGATCATATAGCTCTAAACGTTTCTACAGCTTCATATTTATGTATAAATATGCATCCCCGGTTTTCAAATGCTGAGGTTCGTGCGTTCCTGATAAAGGTAAATCGAGAAAATCGCTTCGGACGTACGAAATTTATTTTATATGTTATTTTCATCATCAATTTGTTCTGTCTATCAGACTGTTCAAAAAGATGATTCCTCTGTTTTGTTTAAGTTTGTTTAATGTTAAATGTGCTATCATGATGTTCATAAATACAGGGACAGTAGATATAAAAACTAAATTTTCTATTTTCGATGTGTTTTAAATCTTTTTTTAGATTTTTATTTATTGCATATTTGATTTTTACTTTTATTTTAGAGACCTCAAAGTAGAAAATCTACTACTTGATGAGAATAGAGATATAAAAATTATAGGTAAGTATAAACCGTACACTGCAATTTGTTTTTGTTGTTAGGTATTTAAGATAGATTTATCTCTCTCTAAATTATTTCCGATATTTAAAAGATTACACTTATTTCTAGGAAACCCGTTGTGCTTTTAACATATATTATATCCGATCAATAGATTAATACATTTGCACTAAACAACACAAATGCAATGAAAGTTACATACAACACGTTTAAAACTGCCATTGAGTACAATAATTGTACGATACGTGTTCAAAAAGTAAGCTTGAACCAGTTTGATTGCCGGCAATTGTTTGTGAATGTTCATTATACGATACGTGTTCCCAAAGTAAGCTTGAACCAGTTTGATTGTTCGTAATTGTTGGACAGATATTATTTCAAGCTCTATTTCATGTGGAACTTACGGATTTCATAACTGGTGCAAACTTACCGTGAGAATGAATAAACAAAAACAAAAGTTAAATGCATGTATGTTTATTTTTCACTCAAATGATCAACGTATAATCTATTGCCTCATGTTCACTTACAAATTTAGTATTCATGCATTTTTTGAACAAGAACTAATATGCGATAAGTTTGGTAAGTTCAGTGGGTGGACAGAGAGAATAGCCGGGAAAATATATGCATGATAGATATTGCTAAATATTTTGACATACACCAGACAGCCAACTGAACTCAAAATCGCATACACTTTTGGAAAGGTTTTATGTGCTAAGAATCTGACACTTTTCAAAACAGAGCATCGATTCTTATGTCCCTAATTTTCATAAATATGATATCTTTTGTTTTGTGAACTGATTAAAGTAGTTTTATCTGACACATCCCTATGATTATCTAATAATGAAAAGCATATTCAAGTATGGACGTATTACACACTGTTAGGCAGTAAAATATACAGTGATTAAAATAATAGTACTAGTAGTTGTTTTCTTTCATCATAGACTTTGGTCTTAGTAACAAGATAAAAGTTGTCACAACAAAAGATGGAGTACGAGCCCAGGAGCATCTAGTCACACAATGTGGAAGTCCTGCTTACGCTGCGCCAGAGTTACTTGGAAGAAAGAAATATGGACCACAAGTTGATGTCTGGAGCATGTAAGGACTGTTTCATTTTATTTATGAGATTTTACTCCTATAAAATACATACGTTCGCATTACTGTTTATCACACCACTTCTATTATAGACTTTGTTTATGGCAGTACTACCGACAGCTACTTGTTATACCTTTTCACTTTTGAAATAAACACAAAGCAGAGAAATTAAAGATTCTATCACAATAATATGTTGATGATATATTTACTCGAGATAGTTGAATTTTAAAATTACGACGTGTTAACTATAAAAAGTTGATTTATATCATATTAAATGGGATAAAGATTTAGACTCTGTTTCTATAATACTCAGCGAAAACTCCTGTATTAAAATTTAGGTTTGGAGATAAATCACAACAAAAATGGATTTAATGAACATAAATGCACGAAGAATAAAAGACGGAACTTTCATCTAAGCTGTAATAAAACTAACAAATTATAACATTTATCAATATATATTATTTATCAACTACAACGTACTTGATTATATTGCAGCATATTTTAACTTTTTGAGATCGTCTTTTTTCAATTTATTAACTTTTGATTTCTAAACCAGGTATATTTCTTTTTTTAGTGGCGTCAACATGTTTGCAATGCTGACTGGAAACCTGCCATTTACTGTTCAGCCATTTAATATTAAAGTTCTCCACAATAAAATGATAGCCGGTCAAATGAATCCAGTCCCAGATACGATAAGTAGAGGTATGTAATGTGAGATACATAATACATATACAAAACTCAAGAAAACAAGAAAGATGATATCAGCAAATAAAGCATATAAATTGTAAAAGCCGAGTAGATGTTATGTCATCTGACATTATCTTGTTGTTGTAGATGTATGAACGAAAGAACTGAAACTCAAATTATATTGATTTTGTTTAGAACAACTGTTCTGTATCACTGCTGGTGGATTATTATTAGTCACCGAGGGTATCATCCATCCATTTACCTTGCTTTGATATTGACTTAATTAAAATGATATATTTTGTTTGACATTTCCTGTTCATAAAATTATGTTATTGTTCTGAAACTAAGGCTGCAGCTAGGCCTTTTTTTTCATCACAAATTCAAACAAAATATGTAAATACAATGGCGCATTCACACTGGTTAAAATCGATCGTTGTACTTTATGAATAAACTCATTGCCACTCTGCAAAATATCTTTACATTCATCATGCTTAACTTTCAAGTTTTTATCATATTCATATTATGTATAATAGATGTTGATTGATTGAGCAGAGATCCCATAATGACAAACAGTATATTAGTGAAGATTATAACCCCAATAGGTTTCCACATTCACAATAGGAATGTTGTCTTTCTTTGTAAAGTTGAATTAAGTGCTTTTTATCTTTGAATATTGTTACTTTCATCTCCTGTATGAAATTGTTTCTGTATTGTTTTTCAAAATGTTTATTAAAAACCAATTTATTACACAATCATTTTGATTGTTACTAACGAAAGGTTTGAGTGTTTTTGTGACAAGTGTATGCATTAGGTGTCATGTGCAGGAAAGACTTGGGATCGCGAACTGACAGGTTCCATAATATCATTTTGAATGTATATGGTTTCAATGGGGTTTTAGATTTACACATAGTTAAAGCACAACAGGAAAGGCCCCATTAAAAAATGCCATAAAATTTTAAGTTCAATATATATATTTTTTTTATTTTATACAAAAAAAAACACTGACGCTGCAATTCCTTCAGGAGAAGTTGACTTCAGACGGTTAAGACTAAGCTTTCAAGGGCATTGAATTATAAAACTATCGTTTGCGTTCCCACTCTGGTCTCCTCGATCACTCCTTATGATTGTTGTCGAGAATTACGCTTTAAACTTGAAAGTGCATATAGAAATTACATTAAATATACGATCATATTATTGCACGGTGCCATATAATGCCACGTTACATTTTACGTTCTACATCCATAATTGAGCTGTTTAAATTATTACACACCACTTGTTTATTTCTTTTATGACATATAAATTAATCCATGCACATCAGCACTAGATCATTTTATGTAACATCTTCCCACAGACTGCCGAGATTTAATACGGAAACTCCTGACTCCAGATCCAGATAAAAGAATTACTTTAACTGAGGCAATGAAACATCCATGGATTGCTGAAGGTAAGATTCATAACAAAAATAAAAAAAATAGGATAGATAAATGAAGGAAACAATCTGAAAATTGTGATAAAATGATTTAATGAATACTGCTTTCATTGAAAGTCTTCAACAATCCTCATCAAGGTTTCATGTTTTGTTCATCATGGGTTCCAGACAAAATACATACAGTTAATGTACCAACTCCCTATTACAAAGTTGATCTTAGATGGATTTGGCTATATTGTTAGGTCCATTTTGGTTAAATAGCTCTTCACGTGTTTCGGTACTTGTCCATCCTTAGCTTTCAATCATGCGTTCATGATGAAGGTTTATCCAGAAAGTCGCTTCGGCACATAGGATTTATAAGTGTTAATTTCATTTTTTAACATAATAGATCAAGGATGCTTTTAGTTTTGCATTATATATTTTAATAAGGATTTTTTAAGTGTTTTCTTAACCAGATAAATTGAGGTTATAGTATTTATTATTACTTTCCTGTCTACATTTTTATGTATAAAGAAATGTTTCTGCATGTCATACTCTGTATTTAAAATTGATTAATGACTCAAATGAGTAAAACAAAACAATACATGTCAAAGGGACATAAAATATCTCTGCTTTAATACACAAGAAAGCAATCTAGGTTATATTCTTTGTCCTGTGTGGTTGAATGATTGCTTACTTAGTAACACAACATGGCTTTTCCATCGAGGGTTTTTAAAATGCATTATGCAAAAAAAGATGTCATACGTTCGACCATTATACAACAAACAATTGGTTTTTCAGTAGCGAAACAGCGCTTAGTTCTATTCAAACTCTTTTATTATTCTCGGCCTTATTCTTATGCCGTTAAGCTTCAAGTCTGACTTGGAAACCGCTTTTTCAGAAATTAACGATAGCTACATTTAAAAACAACATACTAGTACTCTAAAAAAATCAAATGAATATGAATTGTTATCAATGAATTTTACCAACATTCAATTGACTGGTGTTAGAGATGTTTTTATATATACTAAAACACGGTGCAAAAGTACGGGTGCCAAGTGGGACTGGTGCCATATGGTTGTATTCCAGGTTAACTCTTCAAGCAGACATGAAACGTGCAATAGTAATTTTGTATGAACAGTCAATTTTGCAAGAAATTCCTTTCAATACGTAATGTCTTAATGTTCTCTTATATTCATAGGTAAAACAAAACCCCTTGAACGATCAGTGTTTCCAAATAGACGAAAGAGTGATGAGCTAGATGAGACAATTTTAAAACATATGAGTGAAATCCAAGGATTTCGGTTGGGTGAAGTCATTCGGTTTGTCACCGGAAATCTGCCAAGCCCAGCCCTTTCTATGTATCATACCCTAGATCAGAGATTGAAAAGATATTATGCAGATATGAGAGTTAGAGGGAAAATGTCTGCTTTAGAAAGCTACTCAAACAGAGCAGGACAAGCATTTCAGACGTACCAGGTAAATGTTAAAAAATTGATACGCTCAATACATGAGATAAAAGAGGGACGAAAGATACCAGAGGGACAGTCAAACTCACAGATCGAAAACAATCTGACAACGCCATGGCCAAAAATAAAAAGACAAACAGACAAATAGTAGTACAGATGACACAACACAGAAAACTAAAGACTAAGCAACACGAACCCCACCAAAAACTGGGGGTGATCTCAGGTGCTCCGGAAGGGTAAGCAGATCCTGCTCCACATGTGGCACCCGTCGTGTTGCTTATGTTATTACAAATCCGGTAAATAGTCTAATTCGGTAGGTCACATTCGTGAAAAGGGAAGGGTATTGTAGTTACGACATAAGGAACATATCCGATATCATCTGTGAAACGGTTATTCCATAACGGTCAACCAACTCGTGATGGCGTCCGTAAAACCCTACAGTAACACTTTCGAATAGAAATGTCACCCTCTTGGATACAATACTATTTAAAAATGTTACAAGAATTCACGGAAGATTATCTTTATTTGAGAAAGTAGTTTCATTGTGAACTTAAAGGTAAAGATGGTCAACTCTAATAAAGATGATAGAGTGATCTATAGTAAAATTTACTCCAGAACTACAAATAAGTATATTTAACCCTAGTTTTTGGTGGGGTTTGTGTTGCTCAGTCTTTAGTTTTCTGTCTTGTGTTTTGTGTACTGTTGTTTGTCTGTTTGTCTTTGTCTTTTTTTGGCCATGGTGTTAGAAGTTTATTTTCGACTTATGAGTTTGAATGTCCCTTTGGTATCTTTCGCCTCTCTATTATATAAATATTTAATTTGTTTAATTTTGAAGATGCAAGTTTATTTTGGTACATTTTATCATGCTATTTTGTTTATCATATCTATTTTCTCATAACATGTATAAATATAGACAACAGTTATTAACCGATGTTAACATCTCATGTATCGATTAAGAAGACAAACCAAGGTTGCAAACGCAATCAAAGATTATAAAAGAAAACAAAGTGCGCATGGAAGTCGAATCGTTTGTATATTATTACCACTTCTTTCATACCGTAACACTGCTGTCGGACTGTTAGTCTCCGAGAGTACATCACTAAATAGTGAAATGTCGGTTTTGTCACGGTTTAAATGATACTTCTTTCCAGTTTATAATAGTATGCAATTGTGCTGTAAAAAAGACTGTAATTCAATCAAATTAAGTTGACCCAAGTCGGTTTTTGTTGTACTATTTAGGCCCGAGACCCTTTATCTTTTTCATGCTCTAGGTCGTTTTTAATTGTTTTCTTTCTAAATGTTTTGTCCATAAGTGTACCAGACAAAAGTTATCATCGAAACGTCTGTTGTTCGTACGGATATCATTTCATTTCTTTTATATTACCACTGGTACGTTACCGCTGATGTGGGACTTGTAGTCGCTGAGATGATCGTTCGCCCAGTATCAATTCCGACTGTATTGAAATGACAGTTTTAATACTTGTGTACATAAATTCCTGTTTGTAGTTCTTTGTAATTGTGTTTTAACTAAGGACATAACTTCCTCAAGCACAATTGACCAAAATTCGTTTCGCCCGTTCTGTTTATTTTCCTTATATTTTTATGCTCTTAAATCTCAACTTACTTTATTGATTTGTAAATTCCTTTTGGATTTACGGGATTTCAACACTTGTAAACTACTATTATATCTGGTTTTCTATTGTTCAGACGTCCCTCCGTATTAATATAATTTCCTTGCAATGTTCTTAGTCTCAGGAAATATAAATTAGAGCTTTCTGAAATTTTGTTTCAAGCTTAATGTGAACATGCTATATCGTGTGATGCGTTTACATACCCATCTTTCATAAAATTCTTGTTTACCGAATACTTCAAACATTGTTTGAAATGTTCGTCACTTTTTGTCTCAAGAACCGTCGAATCAGATCTAATTCTTCTTGAAATTTGACATTCAGCTTTAAATGACGATGTTATACACTGTGATATGTTTTCACATATTTCGCTCATCACCTCCCTGTTAACTGAATATTTATAGCGGGGGTATGTTATCATTTAGAAATAGCTCATATTACGTCTTGGTCTTTTTCATTGATATTTTACGTTTTGATTCGTTATTCCAGGTGCGGAAAAATAGATCAGTGCCAGCTTCTCCAATACCGACAGCTCCTCTAATGAAAGAAAACAAAGAAGAGAAGAAACAGACTGCACACACCGATGGTGTGATATCAAATATAGAAAAGGATCTCACTATTGTAGAAATAGATGAAAATGCTAACCATATTAATATTAGAGGTATAATTTGTTCGATTAATCTTTACAAGTGTTCATATTGTACACAATATCACATCTAAGTAAAAATTCGGGTAGCCCCAAAAATCTATTCCAAAGTCTGACGTATTCTCCGCGAAAAAGCTTTTGATTATAAGTTAACTAGAATATTCAAATAAGAAAATGGTATGACTGTCAATGAAACAACTCTCCACCAGAGATCAATTGCACGGCTTTCAACAATGAGCAAATCCCATCTGCATATATATATATATATATATATATATAGATATAGAAAGATGTGGTATGAGTGCCAATGAGACAACTCTCCATCCAAGTTACAATTTATAAAAGTAAACCATTATAGGTCAAGGTACGGCCTTCAACACGGAGCATTGGCTCACACCGAAAAGCAATCTATAAAGGGCCCCAAAAAATTACTAGTTTATAACCATTCAAACGGAAAAACCAACGGTCTAATCTATATAAAAACGAGAAACGAGAAACACGTATGAACTTCATAAACAGACGACAATTACTATATATATTAAGCTATAAAAAAAAACCGAAATGTCAAATGTAAAATAATTCACCCGTGAAAACTAACTACCTGACTTTTATGCAGAACGAAGATTGGTTTCTTGTAAAAATTTTGTACAGTAGTAAATTTAAAAAAAAAAAACATTATTTTTAGTACCGTTGGGGACGCGTTGAAAGTAATGTATGCAAATAAGTTTGGGTGTCTGTGTATATGTGTTGTTACTTCGGTAAGGGCAAATTTAACGGGTAAAAAGAACATCACAATCAGTTACCGAAATAATAACACCACGTTGCCTTTCTGTTTAATAATCTTTTTAGTGAACATACATGTGACAAGTGACAAGTTTCTGTTCACGATGCTACACGCAGATGACTTGCGAATTGGTGTTATAGAACAAGTGAAAATTGTACAAAATTATTTTTAGAGAGAAACGTGTATTTGGTGAACGTTCTTTCGGTTTAACAGATTTTAAATTGATGAAACCTGTTACAATAGTTCGTTTTTTAGTTATGTGTTTGTCATATTGCAGTTTGTGATCCTTTAAGAACAGAAAAAGGTCAAGGCAATGAACAAGAAGGTAAAGAAAATCAACAGAAACCAAATATTGATACTAAAATCAACAGAAAGGAACAAGCAGAGAAAAAAGTATTCATGCCAAAACTAGCTCATAAATGTTCTGTGCTTGACCGTAACATGCCAGAAAATGGTGCTACATCTTCGCTATCGCCTTCCCCTGTAAAGGAACGGTGTGAATCGCCAACAAAATCTCGAAGAGGTTCACTGACAAAAGCAATTTTATCTCCAAGGAAAGTAACTCCAAAAGCACAGACTGATTTAGGGCTTTCTAAAGACAAAACAAATAAAAACGATAATTGTAGAACATATTCTGCTCAAGCTGGCTTCAAAAGATTCCAAAGAATATCGGTGGATGGTTCTAGAAATACACAATATGACTTGAATGGAAGATTCATACGAAAGACAGAAGTCAAAATTGTAAATAACAAAAAGAAAATTGATTTGATTTATTCCACAAAGAGTGACAACTCATCTGACAACAGTTCGAAAATTTCATGTCACTCACCTACGCTTTCTGAACGTTTCAATAGTCCAATTGTAGAACAGACAAAAATGTTCTTACGAGCAAAACTGAACAATGGAAATATAAAAACAGGTATTTCTAAAGACCAATCAAAAGACGATAATTCAATCGAAGAAATTTCGCCTTTATCTTCACTGTCAAAACAAATGAGTTCTCGCGCAACAACGCGAACTGAGTTTTCTTCATTTGCAAAGGATGGACAAATTGCACTTCCATGTATTACACCAGTACACAGAAACAGTTGATAATTTGTACAAAAGTAAAGTAAGATTGTCTTTCGACATTGTTCATACAAATGTGTATCTAACAACCAACAACGAAAATACTTATATTGTTGATCATTTTGTTATTATTGATTTGCTTTTTTCTGTAAATTGTGCAATATGGATTATCAAATAAAATGTTAAATTATTGATTATAATATTTTTTTTTTTGCCTTAGCAATAGCATACACATTTACTTAATCATAAATTAATTCCTGTTATCACCTGCGCAGTAGTCAGGTACTTCTGTGCTGACATGGTATATAATTGATGCCTGCATTAATTTCTATAAATTTTCTGCTCATCTGCTCAAATGTTAAAATCACTCGAAGCACTAGGGGTTTTCTACCCTAAGCAAAGATGGTCTTAGCAAGATTTGTCATAACTTTTGAAAATGTTGAGGTTGAATGCTCTTCGCCTAATTTTTAGTTTTGGTTTAGTACCACTGATGAGTTTCATGTAGGCGAAACGCGCGTCTGACGTACATGTACTTAATTATAAGACTTATCTTTCAAAAGTGTTTATGTTTTATAGAAAGCTTATTTGTGTAACTCGCATCGTTTTTTGTTTGTTTTAAAAAACTTAATAGAGTAAGCGTATCAGAATTTCGTACAAATTAAAAGGAAATATGGTCGATGCAAGCGACGCTTCCAATGTGAGGATATAGCACAGATGTTTTTATAAGTGTGAAACTTTTCCCTAAATTGAACTTAAAATAAATGAGTAATATCAAATATGATATCGTACCTGAAAAACAAATGGTCCAATAATATTATCATATTTCCATGTTTACTGAACAATGAAATATGGGATAAAACCTTAATTTTGCATATATTTTACACATTTTACATCATAATGAATATGTGTACAAAGTTTCAATTTGATGTGACCACAACACTATTGTAAACAACATTAAACTAAACCTTTAACATGATACGGGACGAAAAATAGACGGACGCACTGATAAATGTAGGATTAAAAGACAAAGTAAAAACAGTACCGCTCTACGTTACGTATACACAAGGACTATATCTATTATCTATTTACTTGCTTAAATAGGTGATGGACTAGTCTCTGCATATTAACAATGACAGTGGTCTTGGATCAACAAAAGTTCCCTTTCAATCAGATTTGATTGCAGTTGGTTGTCATTACTAGCAATACAGAAAATTTTCGAAAGTGTTTTCGTTTTTGTACAACCTGAAAAAGCAGCTGACGTTGTAATTGTTTAGATTCAAGTAAATACGCATAAAAACTAAAACATAAGAACTAAATAGTGTTAGTGTCGTCTAGTACTACTATTTGAAGTATGCAAAATATAAGGCGAAACTACCAAGTTCCCCTAGAACTGCTTAAAGAGAGTCGAAAGATACCAAACAAATATTAACTACTAAGATAGAGAACTTTTTATTTACATCTAAAATATACTTTATATATCTAAATAAAATCATTGACACCACAAAAGAGGTTGGAGATACTAAGAATCAATAAAATTTCATAAAGCGAAAAGAAACCTTGTTATCAGAAACCCACTATCAGTGATAATACTAGCGTAATTTCATTCTTCGTGAGAGGTTTCTGTTCGGAGTCTGCCTCATAACAATACAAAACAAATTGACAAGAAGAGAAGAATATTTCGTTCACATAGAAAAGTCAAATGTCTGTTGAAAAACACATTCTACAAACGTAACTGATATGTTGTAAATAAAAAAAATTATAATGTCAGCTTCAGAGAATGTTTTAATTTGTACCAACGTTGGCCATTTATTTTTATGAAACAAAGTTAGACTAATTCTTTTAATCTGTCTGTAAGTTTAGAATGAGGAATTCGGTTTGTCTATTCTTTTGCAAGAGTAAAAAAGACTTAGATCGTTCACACTTCCATACACCTTTTCTCGCTCCGCGCACTATGATTAGTGGTGTATGGAAGATACTTCTAGCTGGATGAGTGAAGAGAGATAACTCTACATTTTTAAGTAGCATTTTCACAACATACAAAACTAAAGAAGTGAGCAAAACAAACTAAAACAAAACCCGGGGGTTATCTCAGGTGCTCCGAAAGGATAAGCAGATCCTCTCCCGAATGTGGCACCCGTCGTGTTGCTCATGTCAGTACAAACTCGTTGATAATTCTAATTTGGTGATGTATCATACCAGGAAAAGCAAGAAAGAGCACGGGATTATCGTTACGATAATTGGAACATATCCGTCGTCAACTGTGATAACGGTTAACCAAGCTTTCCTTAAAATTTTGGAAGGGATGACTTCAACTTCACCACTTTTAACCTTTGCTTAAATCGCTTTCTTGTTAGCAGCAACCTGTTATAAAGGAAATCAGAAGAGAAGCGATCTCAATGTCCTGCTAATGGACCAAGACCCTCAAACAAATGTCTCTATGAATTGCGGTTAGAAGTACACAAATACATCTTTTATGTTAAAGACAAAAAGAAAAAATATGTTAACTCTTAAAAATGTCACCGGATTGCTTCCGTCAAAATTGATTAAAACAGCATAAGGATGTAACAAACAATTTTGAATAACGAGTAACTCGATACATTCTAAAACAATTTCAAAGCAGTAGCGATGACAAGAAAAACAATGTACGGATCAACAGCGAATGTCATATGCAATAAACCTTTTCGAAACAAAACAATATCACAAGATCATCTAGCAGCGGGAAAAATTCGAACAAAAACGGAAACGTGGAAAGGCCTAATAATAACAATGATCAAATGACATTATCGAATTTATTAACATGCAATGTTGTAATTAGGCAGTTTTATATCATTTTTTTCAGTATTCTTACGTATTACCTATTATCCTTGACAGACATAATACGCGTAATCAGTGTTGTTTGGTTTATTTCAGTTATAATGATTATGAGTTATGGTCATATGACTGTTGCTTGATCATATGCATGTACGCCAAAATTTGGTATTTTATCTTACTTCTTTGTTGACATTGTTAAAATCTAAAATCAAATGTCATTTAAATATGTGCATATGCTTGTCATGCAAAATACGATTTTTTTTCATACAAGATGATCAGGAATACTTTTTAAAAGATTAAAGAATATCTATATTTCTGACTTCATGGGATAAGTATACTTTATTTGCCTTATATAATCAGTAATGTTGATATGAGAATATATATTATGTTATAGTACGCAAAGCAGATCAACATTTGATTGTCGTAGAATTTGACAAATATTAAATTGGGTTCGTGTTGCTTAGTCTTTAGTTTTCTATGTGGTGTTTTGTGTACTTTTGTTTGTCTGTTTGTCTTTTTCTTTTTTTAGCCATGGCGTTGTCAGTTTATTTTCGATTTATGAGTTTAAATGTCCCTCTGGTATCTTTCGCCCCTCTTTTGCAGAATTTGAAAAATTATATTATTGTAGCATTTGACAAACTAAATTATTGTAGAATTTGACAAATAGTTAGGCAACTGAAAATTTATGTAAACATATCAATAACAGAAACATTTTCTGTAAGAGTTAATGCTAATGTTTTGAATATACATACTCCATATCTGAATCAAAATTCAATGAGTTTAATAATATGTACAGTCTTTTGGACAACAAAAAACGCACTCAACAAAACCAAATGTAGCCCTCGTCTACGTTCTATTTTTAAGGACTGTTCAATGGAAGTATCAAGCGTCTTAATTCTTTCTGTACACAAAGCCCTCTATATAATACAAAATGTATATACGAGCAGTATAAGGGCAGTATTGCTTCCTTGTGAAGACAAAATGAAACTTTACTTGAGATCTTCTATTCAATTAAATGCTGCTTATTGGTAGCGAAATTAGGACGACTATTATTTCTAAAATATGCAATTCTTAATAAAACGTAATTATTTTTGGAAAAGTAATTATCTTCTGTCTGTCGCCTGTGTATTCGCGCAACGCGACATCATTGAATATGGTGCATTTTAAAGCTTTATGTATATCGTTTGTTGTTTTTCATCTTTTCATTTATTTGGTACAGAAAATGCACTTTTCCAAGATCTTCTAAGTATGATGATTAAAAAATGAAAACAGAGAAGGATAATGGTATGAACGGTGTCTAGTTATGTTTGTTGCGAAAATTAAAAGAACCGGATTTATCATTTGATCAGTCGTTACATTACAAATACAGATGTACATATAAACTTATCCAATATTCGTATAGTATACACATATCATCTCTTGGTACCCTGGTTTTATAATGCACGACCGGTTATATTTGTACTACTGTTAACAGCACAGCTCATGTTCGTGTCCTGCTTTAGGTCCGCGTCTAAGCAATATAGCTTTCAAAACAAAGACAACGACAATAACTGATCATATTAGCGTCGATGTTAAATTGAAGAATTTAAGAGGGAAAATATAAAAATGTACTCGCTACAAAACAGAAGAACAGCTCGGCGATCTATTCTATCTTTCTGTTAAAAAGCAATTATATACACATATAATTTTTATTTTTCCGACAATATCTGTAAATAGAATATATGAAATTGCATTCATTTTTATAACCATATATATGTGTGTGTGGACAGAAAAATTAAAAAACTCAAACAAACGTATGTCTTAATTCTATTGAGTCTGATTAAAATTTAATGAAGGCATGCAGGCATTACATCTATTTTTCAAATATTCAAAATATTGTAAAATAGTTATTTGCATAAAAAATACCAAATGACTTTTCGATTCATATCGTTCGTTTCCTTTTCGATTATTTTTTTTTTAAATAACATGAATGCACCAACCTTTTTTTCTTATGGTTAACATTAACCAAGAGCCCAGCAATAATAAAAGTAAAACATAACCAGTTGGGTCTGAAAATAACATTAAACGATATCAATTTTACTGCAACACATGCAAATTTCGACAATTATTATCTCTTTATTGATGTTTGATGACAAAAGATTTGAAAATAATCCATTTTGTCTGATGTATCCAAAATAACCAAAAGCTAAGCTAACCCAGACCTGGAATCAGACCTATGAATTGGAGAGATGCATTATTCCACAATTTCAAATAATCTAAGTTTTATAATATCAAATGTCTTAGTTATGCATTTCTTCGTCTTAAGCAGTTAGCAGCCTCAATATATCTTTACAAAACTTAAAACACTTTTAGTATATTTTATAGCATTAAACATGAAGAATGCTTCTTTTTGCTAGCAACATAGAAAAACTTAAAAATTTTACACATAACACACAGACACCGGTTAAAAGTAAAATAACAAAAATACCGAATTTCAAGAAAGATTAATTCAAAACGGAAAGTCCTTTATCAAATGGCAAAATCAAAAGCTAAAACACATCAAACGAAAGGAAAACAACATTCATATTCCTGACTTGGAACAGGCATTTCATACACCATTCTCGATTGGAATGCCTATATAAGGTATTCTGATACTGAAGTATTATGAAACATGTAATTACGTTCATGTGTAAAACAGGAGTCAACAGAATCCTTTATTTACAAATCTTTCTGGTGTCAATTTCAATTTAGTAATGCATTCTGACATCATATGCTCATAACTGAATAAAAGTAAATTATTATATATGTTTATATGCATGATTCAAGACACAGACACACAACCGAAAATATAATTTTGTGATAAAGCAAGTCTTTCAACTCAAACTTCACACGCTAACTTAAATTATTCTGATTTCTGTACAGGAATAAATCAACATGACAAATATTTTTCAGCCTTTGCAGTTTCTGTAACTGCTTAAAAAAACATTGGGAGCTGGCGAAACTGTAAAGGTTGACAAAGTCTAGAAGAACGTCAATAACAATTTTGATCCAAGTACTGACGTTTACACAGCTCCAAACCAGGGGTGTACCACTATTCATGTTCTATGGAAAAATGACATGAAGACAGTAGCTACTTTTCCTGGTAATCATGATCATAACATGGCTACTCTCAATATGGTATAAGAGCTTAAGAAAGGTGATAAGTATACATCAAGCAATGTGTATCAAGGACATACCTCTATAGTGAAGCTGCAAGTAATTTCAGTGTGTTTTCTGGATATCTTATTCGATGAATTAAATACATTCGAAAGAAGGCAAAATTAAGTAACTAAATGTTTTTTTTTCTGTTTTTATTTTTCTATCAAATTCAAATACACACTCTTGTACTTTGTCATGTGTGAAGCGCTTACAATTCGCCATTTAAGATTCCCGAGTATTCTCGAAATTTTGATCCAGTTCACGGGGTTTTATTGGGGTATTTTTTTGGAAAATCCAGACCAAAAGAAGTACTGCAAATCATAAAAGCTTGCACAAAAAGGTCTTAGTAAGAAATAGTTTCCTTCAGTCCAATGTTTGAAGTCATATAAGTACAATATTTGCCAATTCAGAGTAAGATGTCAGGCTAGGGAGCTGTTTTCTCCGATTCCGAATCCCGGAATTTTAAATGTTCCAAAAAACATTAAAATTTCTTTTTTGCTGTACTAATTGTGTAAGGTGGTTAACGTTTGCCCAATACCTCCTTTTTAAAAAGAATCATCAAAGAAACCAGGATTTAGAACACCAACACCAAATGCGCGTTCTGTCTTAATAAGACTCATCAGTGGCGCATACATCTCTCATAATATGTTTTAATTATTACTAGACATTAAGAATAGAAAATTACCAATATACAAATCCCAGGTATGTTTAAAATATCAATGTTCATTTACACCGGTAACTTTGAAGGAAGATTGATGCTATAATGTCCAGTAAAATTGGTAACCATTAATTTTATTACTACAACTGGGTCGATTCCTCTGTAGGTGGACTGTAAGTACCGATGATATCACCAGCTCAGTAGCCCGTTTTTTTGGTACTGGCATGAAAATACGGATATCTTTTAAATTGAAATTTGCTATCATAAAATATTAAGTTCTTTATTAGGGAATGTATAGCTCCGATTCCTTTGCCTGTCCTGGTTTTGCTCTACCTTTTGTTTTTTTCAGGATATATCAGTTCTTCAATGTTTGTATTAGATTTTGAATTTTAAAACATTTTGGCCTCGATACACTATTTGTCGAAATGTGCAAATTCGCAGTAAAATTGGTATCGTTCACTGGGTTGATACCTCTATATAATGCAATATCCATCTCCGAGGGTTCAACCAGCCAATTTGTATTGTTGACGTTATTAAATCCGTGTTCGTCTCCATTGTATATCAACAGTTAACAGTTGACGTAGTAGTCAGCACTTTTGTAGGTTTTTTCTACAACCAGGCGTAGATAATTGAAGTTGTATTAGGCACAAGTTATCAGAATATTCGGTTATAAATGCTCTTCAACTTCAAATTTGATTTCCCCTTCCAACTGATTTGATACGAGTGAGTCTTTTGTAGACGAAAAAAGTATAACAAAAGTATCGAACTCCAAGGTAAATTGAAAAAAGGGGAAGTCCATAAAAACTGACGAAATCAAACATTACCAATCAACGGAACCAGTGAAAACAGCTGTAATATTCCTGACTTGGTACAGACATTTCCCGAAGAAAATGGTGGGTTAAACCTAGTTGTATAGCTAGCTAAGCCTCCTACTTGTATGACATTTGTTTATAGTTTCGTTATATTAACAAAATTAGGCAACCCAAATAGACAAAATAGGTGAATGTATGTGACAATAACTGGTATCCAGCAGCCAAAAATGTGTAAACATACTTCACAACCGACTAAAAAATTCAAACAAATATACAAATAAATCTATCACAAACTTTTGTGTTGACATCAAATATCATTGAAATGTTCAAGTTCTGCAAATGGACTTTTTATAAAATGTTGAATTATTCGAAACACTAAGGTTTTTCTACCCCCAGGCATATTTATACTGGCTCTAACTACTTAATACCACGTGCTTTGCAGAGAAGCAGCAACTATCAATTGTTCAAGACTTTGGTTAATTGAACAGTCCAGTCAATCCCACGAACTACCACACTTCAGACGGGCACGAGTAAAAAGAAATTGTTTTTCATCGGCCAGAAGGACAGATTCGAGGAGAAAGGAATGCCTTTATATGCAATTGTGGACGGACGTATAAAATCGAATTCAAATTTAAATTTTGATCAGATTTTGATTATAAAATCTTAGACAAAGGCTTATAATTCAATAACAGTTTATACTATACAGTGCTTTAATTAGGTCAAAACAGGCTTACTGGAATGTTACTTGTTTTAATCCTAAGTTATGTTTATAACAACAGCAGCTTGCTTATCGGTCAGTTGCATCGTTTTCTTCACTTTGACCAGTTCACACCCAAAATAACTAGATATCATTGAGATGGGAGCCATCTCTGTGGGCCCCGCTGTGAATAATGTGCGTTAAAAAATTTGTATCTTTACCATAGGACATGGGGTTGTGAACTGAAACCAAAGTTTTTGACCTTGACCTTTGACCTTTGAAGTTGTACATAAATTATGACACACCCTTTGGTGTTGGTTTGTATACATGTAAAGTATAAACTTTGAAATCATACCTGTTCTCAAGATATAGAGCGGACACGATCTTTACTATAGGACATGGGGTTGTCAACTGAAACCAAAGTTTTTAACCTTGAACTTTGACCTAGGAAGTTGTACATAAATTATGACTCACACTCTGGTGTTGGTTAATATACATGTCAAGTATAAACTTTGAAATCATAACGGTTCTCAAGATATAGAGCGGACACGATCTTTACCATAGGACATGGGGTTGTCAACTGAAACCAGTTTTTGACCTTGACCTTTGACCTAGGAAGTTGTACATACATCATGACACACCCTCTGGTCATGTCAAGTATAAACTTTGAAATCATAACGGTTCTCTATATATAGAGGGGACACAATTTGTTACGGACGGGACGGACAGACGGACAGACTGATCACTATACGCGTCCGACATTCGGCGGAGCCCTAATTATTGTGGACGTCTCATAAGTGGCTTCAGAGAAATTGTTTGCAAAGTTTATGCGAGACGGACAACTTACAAACAGTAATGCCAAATTCCTCTACTGTCTTTTAGGGCAGGTGAGTTGAAAATCATACCAACTTCGAGAATCATTGGTTGTGATCATTGAGGGGTAAAGATTGCTTTCATTTTGCAATGTGTTTTTAATTGCAAAGGAGCAAATTTAGACAATATATGTATTTTGAACTGGAGTTATCTTCCTTTGTCTTTAATTGCAGTTGAATCGAACTAAGAATAGTTTTCTTTACAAATATGGTATTACTTATACACATCGTTTTCTAAATTGAATTTTGGAGTATATACTATTATTTTGTTGCTTGACATGGGTATAGATATGATCTAAAACATAGTCAACTCACTTCACTATATTGTTTTAACTGTAAAATGTAGAGATCAGGCCTGAAGATATAGCTAAAAAGCTTGAATTTCATGCAATCTTTTCCCCCAAAACAATCATTTTGTCTTGCAGCAATATAAATAATACTTTTAACTTGACAGAATTATTTTACAAATGTTCAGCTGACATCATCCACTCGGAAACACTTCTGTTCTGACAAAATGTTCCACTAGATACGCTGCTAAGGTACAAAATTGAAGTTGATATGATTCTACTACAGACTAAAACATCCAATACTTTAATCAGTGAAGCATTTTACGTTGTCTCCTGATTTATACAACTTAAGTCTGTTAGTTAAACTTACTTCTGCTTGTTAACATTAACACAATTTTGTTTTCCTGCTTTATAAGTTACTCATTGTATTGTTTGAATTACCATACGAATCTAAAGAAATACAATCATAAAAAACAATTAAAATATTTTTATTGTACATATAAAAGTAAACAAAAAACGAATTGCCCCATTGTACATTACAATTGTTAATAAATATTAAAGTATAAAATAATGCTACATCTTACCAACCAAATAATGCTTGGAGAGTTAAACCAATTGTCAAACTGATTGAAAAGTAGACATTTTCCTAGTTCAAATGAAGCTTTTGCAGCAATCTGTTTAGATTCAAAAAAACATCTTGTATTAGATTGTTCATATATTTCAAATTACAGGTTTCCAATTTTAGAATTTAACACACAAATGGAAACAACTACTACGCAGGATAAACTGTTTCCCTGCATATACTAATCTTAAGAAGCATGTGTTGATAGCACCTAAAAATGTGAAAAGCATTTATCAAGTCATATTTGTGTCAGATCTCATACAATACACCATGCTCCTTTCACTTGCTATGCATAGGAAGGGATATATACAATGTGTCCTAACTTAGTAACTAGGAATAGTTTCTTTTTCCCCAAAAAAGTCTAAAATTGGAACAAAATCAAGGCTTGGAAAATTGATTATGGTCACTGAATTTAAAGGTAAACAAACTGGTTCATTTTTCAGCAAAGAGTATTGCCAATTTACCCTGAATTTATGAAGGACATTATTTACCAAACCATAATTATGTTGGAAGAACATCAGTTCTATGCATTGTCTTTCAGGTACAAATTAATTCATTTTGGTTAGCAATGTCATTCGATGCAAAATTTTGTATAAAATATGCCTTTGACAGTAACATGAAGCCCTGAATACTTTAATGATTTTATGAAAATATGTAAAATTGTGAAATGCTATGCAGACAAATTTTCAATTTCCAGTAGGATTTGACAGCTTTTAGATTTGCCTCTGATTGAAACAAATAGTGAAAATCAGACCTACTCCTATTTTTTTTATTATTTTTTTTCCTTTTATGGTTTAAATTACACTGTTAAGTTGAAAGATGATAGCTTTTAAAATAAAGCCTTGTTAATTAAACTGTGGCGGTTACAACACATTTACAATATACAACAAAGCAGTTACTGTAAGTTACTGGCAGGACTAGCTGATGTGTAAATATGATGTCAACTTGCAGGAAGTCAACATAGACTCTGGACTGGATAGTTTTGTACAATCTGATGTTGCCTCAATTTTTCAAAAATAGTAAATGCATAACCACAAATATTTAAGTCATCAACCTATATATATAATCAGCATTATTCTTATCATGTTTACAAAAATATTTCATAACCGTATAAATTGTTCAAACTCTTCAATGCAAACATTATAACATAATTCATACTTTTAAGAAACCATACAATGTATAAATAGTATAAATATATAAATATATACATAAAGAGCACCTTATACTTTGATACATCAAAAGCTTTGCAATGATTAAATACTATCATCATTCTAATCCCTAACACCGATGAAGGTACAACTTTTCACTAAATCATTTCATGTTTTACCTTTTTTGTACAATCCAAAAGATATGGATACAAGATACAAACAAGCACATATGTAAAGATCTTTTAGACCTAACAAACAAAACAAATGGTATCTCTAAAAACTCTTTAACAAGCTTAACATATGGTCTATTTTCTGTTTCATAAGAAATTAAAACGCATGCCCTTTTATGTTTGTGCCTAGCTGTGACTTAGACATGGTCTATAACAAGATCAATGACATTCAACCATCAACTCCTCAGTTTTAAAATATTTGTTTTTACCTAAAAATCATACCTTTAGCAGACTTATGATGACAATATCACATCAAGAAAGAATGATTTTTTATGTTTTCAAAAATGACATTTGATACATTTTCATGGGAAATAAATATGTGCAAATAATACATCATAACGCTATGATTGCTAATTCGCTAATTAGGTATCACTATTTTAGAATGTAGGCAGCCATTAAATATCTTCATAATATGAAATGTATTTCTGCTGTGACTTTAAGGGACAAACTTGTAAGGGACTAAACTTACAAGTTTTGTAGGATTTCCAAAAAAATGTTTATATGAATGAAATAATGTTGTGATTCTCTCCCTTTGAAAGATTGCTGGCTAACTAAGGCAGGACTAGAATAAAATTCTACATCAATAACATATTGATCATAAACTAAAGTTGCTTTTATTCACATACATTGTATATCAAAAAGCTGTCTTTCTGGGATACAAAGATCAAATGATAACTACAAGAAACACAGCAGGGATAAAATATTTAGTATCAACTACAGAAACGCAGTAATAACTCTGGACCTATATCAGTGGAAGACTGCCAATAGGGATGGAAGCTCTGTTAGATTTATCCTAATGTAAATTGCACGTCAGAATATTATGCTTGGCAATAGAGTAAAATATATCATTTTAAATATCACTGCAGCAGATTAGGTGCTCATCCATACCAATTCTCAACTTCAAATATTTCAGTGTGAAAATTTAAGTGTAAACATTTATCTTTTTCAGATTCTCATAAAAATGAGAAATATGTACCCATATATCTTACAAAAGGTAATATTTCTCTGAGAGTTTGCACTCATAAAACACAATTATCAAAATTTGAGGTTTAATGTATGACATTTGTAAGCTTGAACTCAAAACGATATCTGAATAAAATGTAAATGGGAAATGCCTGATGTTTACAAATGGAGTAAACTTTCTTTACATTATGAGAAAATGGCTCTCATTAAACCTTAATCTCAAAGTCTTAAGACTTTTGGTAAGTAAATTTTTACCCTAGAATTTTTTTAAAGGATTGGTGACCTGCAGAAAGGAGAGTGGCCATGAATCCTTAAGGCATATACAAAGAAATATAGAATTTCAAATTTAAATTATAGGTGCCTGAATTAATGCATTAAGTTAATTTGCACAAAAGACAGACTACTGACAAAGTGGAAAGTATTTGCTTCCATTATTTTGATATAAGGAGTCCTGAATAGTCACATTTTTTTAACTACCATGCTGGTATCTAAGAACAATGAAAAAGTACTTTCTGTTGCCATAGTCTCTTGCATATTAATTTTTTTTAGTAATTACTGGCTTTAAAAAATAAGGCACTTGAATAAACATAACAACTCATTTATGACTACAAAGTCTGTTTTGTCCATAATTGGCTGAATAACCATAATATTATAACTTAGTATCTGAACTTGGGGCTGTAAATTCATACAAATTTAATGAAGCCAAAAATAGACCAGAGTGACAACAATTCATATGAATTCAACAAAGCCAAAAAAAATAGGCCAGAGTGACAAAATTTTCCTTAGAATTTTTTATACTCTTTTACAAAATGTGTTTAATGCATCCTTATCCCAAATTGTAAAACTCAAATGATGTAAATGGAGGGAAGACAATGTATAGGTCATATTGACCTACTTTTTGAATGAATATGTTATACTAAAAAATATTTGTCCTAATACCAAGTTCTATCAGTTGTGTCACTTAATATTAGGGATTTTAACACTATACTCTATAGTGACAATGGAGCTAAAAATATAGACTAGACTAGAGGGACTTATGCTTGTGGGAGGCTGATATACTTCCCATGGTGAATCCTAACAAGTTATATGATTGTAGGTCACTTACTTCATGAATTTTGAAATAGGACTTAAAACCAAATTGGTATATTAATGAAAAATGTAGGTCATTATGATTTTCCATTAATGGGAGACTGTACCATTCCCACTAATGCATCCTTACACCAATTACATGGTTGTAAGTCACCTTATATCGCACAAAACTCAATCAAAGTTGCTTAAGCATAATATGTATATTAGATTGACCTGAATTAAATGTGAGGCTTTAATACTCACTTAGACACACCCTTACATCATGATATAGGATTGTAATAGACTTAGTCTCTGAGAACAGAACTTGGACATAAAACAAACTGAAGTTTAAAATCAGTAGCACATCTACTGAACCATGAGACATGGTCAGCCTCTCCGTGATGCATAATTACAAAGTAGTCCCCTCAAATTTGATACAGACTATCAAAATATTTTGTGTAATCAACAATATACTCATTTCAAACTTAAAGTTTACTTGCAATTGACAGAAAATGCTGATTCTTCTGTCTTTTCAAAGTCGTTTTTCAATTAAATCCAAAATTTAAAGTATTTCAAAATATTGTGTTAAGCAAATGCATGCATATAAACTTATATCTAGCAAATATCACTTGTAAAAATATAAATGTACAAACAAAATAATACTGGTCTAGTATTTTCCTTTGGTCCAATCTTTAATAACATCATTTGATCCTGTAAATAATAGTAAATATACTACTACTGGAATATTTGCTATATAATGTAATAATTAAATTTTGGATGTAACACGTCTTCTGATTGGCTGAAAGTTTTTTGTCTATCAGCTCATAGACATAATTTTGTCATGTGACCGTGACGTCATCAACGTTTTTTCATGATTTACTCCTTAAAAATGGAATTTAGAATTACATGGGTTATTTAAAAGTGTGCACAACATTTTTGAGGTTATTTCAAATAGACAGAAAAAGATATTACAGTCATTCCTTAAATACATAGAATGATCTAAATAAGATTCTCTGACAAAAGATTGTTTAAAATAATGCCAATTGCAATAATATAAATTCTTATAATGTTTTATCACAATTGAATGAAAGAAGGTGAATCCTTTATGAAAGATTTTCTCCTCTTATCTGCACATAATGATGAAAAGATGTTTGTGCTTAATTATAAAATAATCAAAGTATGTTTTAAAATAAAAACATTATAGTCTATAAAGTTAAGATATAGTTTGAACTTTAGACTTATGAATAACAGATCTACTACAGTTATTACATAGTCCACATTTTTCTTCAGTATTATGTATCTCAAGTCCAATGAGTATATCAACATTTTTTAACTGGATCTGATAATTAACTGCAGTAAACTAATATATCTGTCATATCTGTTTTTCATAAATTGTTTTGTTATAAATTAGGCAGTTTGCAGTTGAAGACCGTACGGATGGCAACAGTCCTTTTGCGCCAATTACTGTTTTTCAGGGGTATCATTTGCACCAATTTGTTTTTTTCAAAAGTATCAATTGCGCCAATATTCGGAACTCATTTGCGCCAATTTACCTTTACACATATTTTGCATAATATTACATATTACTGATTAATATGTATTTTTGTTATTTTTGGCTTATAAAGTATCACATGTGCGGGGCTATTTCAAGAGGAGAATTTCTTGAAATGCATAAGAAAGCCTATGCACAGAGAGAGAAGAAAACTTTGCTGAAGATTTAATACATGATAAGCCAAAACAGAAAAAAATAAAACTTTTGCTGATTATTTTAAAGCCATATATGTTGATGACATTGCTTTGTTCCCACCATTCGTATGAACTGAAACCCCATCTACTGCAAGACGTACATATATTGGGGCAGAGGCATTCCACAAGAATTACAATGAACTGTTGTGCATCCCATCCTTTAATGTTTGTACTGTTGGACAATATAGTGAAGCTACAAGCTACTACATACATTAAATTGCGTAGCAGCAGTAAGAAGTAGACATGTTTCAGAAAATAAAACATTTTCGGTGTAAAGGCCGGTCCCAAGCCCGGATAAAGTAGGAGGGAAGTCATTTTTCTTTCAAATGGCGCAATCGTATGTTTTATTTTTGGCGCAAAAGATACTATGTAATTTTAAAACCGGTGGCGGGACTGTGGCGCAAACGTAGCATTGGAGAAAAAAGTTGTGGAGCAAAAGGACGCATTTTTGGCGCAAACGGATGTCCCCCGTACAGATACCTATACTTGTTTACATCCACTTCATTCAAACTTTGGTGGATAGTTGTCTCATTGGCAATCATACCAAATCTCCTTATTTTTATATACTATAGTTAGTCAAAATTATTAATTGTTAATTTTTCTCAGTGTAATATTTCACACTTTTTTTATATAAAGTGTGAAATATAAAAAAAAATACTATCTTTTCAGCTGCTGGGTTCTCACTAAGGCCAGTCTATGACAGCAAGCCATGAAAATCTGTCTTGACTCATCATTTTCAAAACTGGTGAGTCCAAAGATGCATCAAGATTGTAAAATGTTGTAACATCTGAGCACAAACATCATCATTTTATGACAAAAATAATTAAAACTTGATGTCATTTCCTTGCTCTATTTTGTCATGGGGACTAAAATGATAAATTATCTAGAAATAAAATTTCATCTCCTCACTGCTGGACTTACCATGGCCAAAAATTACGAGTCCCTGGACTCGCCTTCAAAATTCCTAAGTGAGAACCCTGTGCTGTGACCTTCAGTCTTACCAATGTCAAAAAGAGGCATCTTCACTCTGTCCTTGCTGAATACTGTATAGTTTCATGGCCAAGGTGTCTCCAAAAGTGTTTCTATATCCAGGACTCAAGTTATCTAATAAGGCATATATGGTCTCATAACATCTTGATTCCAAGTTGTCAATCTTATCAAAATGCCGACTTACAACCTGTGATTAAAATTATTCAGAATTAAAGAATCTGTATATATGAATAACACTACATGTATACATTACTTGTTTTCTTATAAATCTATTATCTTTTTATGTAGAACATGTAGAAGGAAAGACAATTTTAAACCTTCATCCCTTTTTTCTTCATAAAATTTTGTTAACTTCTATATTTATTCAAATGAATATATAAAAGTTAACCACCAACAATAACCAGCATTTATTGTAAAAATTCCCATTACAAGTGAGATTTACCTCACCTGATTCCCTCAATGTAAACTTTATATACCATTTAGTAGGAAAAATAAGAGTGATAAACTCATCCATGTCATGTGACAAAGTTTTCAAGTCACAACTGGAGATTTGAAAATTTTCATCTGGAGTTTGGGCTTCATAAATGGAGATTTTTTATCAATGTTTTCAGTGTTTATTTTGATGATAAAGCTACACATTTCCCTTTTTTTAGATAACAGTATTACTATTAACGTATTCTCTCAACAAGATAAATGTATTATTGTTGGTTAGTTGGAAGAGAACATTTCTTATACACTCCTCACAAACCCCTCACTTACATCCCATCCCTAAAAAAATTATTTGGAAAATTTTTAGTTGCACATGTATCCAGCACTTGGTTTTGTACTGCATTCCCCTTGTATTTTAGTCATTTCTGTTTTGGTAATGAAGATATATCAATAAATAATGCAAATGTATATGTTGAATGAAATGACATTTACAATGCCATTTCAGACCATGTTTTCATTCAACATTGATTTTTAGCTAAAACTTACATAACCTTTGGAAACATCTGTTTGACATTTTAAAGTCAACAAACAAAATGTAGAAAGTCAACACATATAAACAATAACAATATCCTAATTTTATCATAAATACCAGTCATGCTGGTAGGGATCTCCGGGAAAATTTAACTATGGAGGAACTTTCAAAGGGACAAAACCCTCCTTGTTGTGGTTGAAATCATTGCAATCCTCCATTTCATTGTAAGAAATAGTGAATAGACTGATACATGTACATATATATTGTTTATTGTAATAATTTCAATATTGAATAACCAATATTATCATTAATTGTCATTTGTAATAATTCCAATATCAAGCCTGGCTTTTCTTTGTCAGGGATGACCACAATCAAGCTGTCCTGTTAATCATGTTAAAATCTGGATCAAAACATGTGGATTAAAATTACTTAGACCAGTGAGAGAAAAAATTAATGAACCATCAAAACCACTGTTTTGTGCATTTTAGTTAAATGAATAAAGATATGGATTAATATTGATACATGTAGATGTATACTGTAGCTGTTTAACTTCCAGTGCGAACTAAATGCATTTTTAGGACAAGAACATGTTAATGTGATATCAATATCAACCCTGCTATGTACTAGAGGCGAGTACGCTACCACAAAACCACTGAGTAAGCCGTATTTTTAACATGCTAGTTCACAGGGTAACAGACTGCAGATATGTCACCCTACATTTGTACCGGGACACATTATACTGACTTCAAGCCAAGCAGTCTTTTCTATAACTCCTTAATGTTGTGTGCTAAGCCGAAAAACAGTAATTATTAATTTTAAAGTCTTTGGTTTGACCTGGCCGGGTTCGAACCATGACCTCCCACACACGAGGCAAACACACTACCATGAGACCACTGAGGGGGTAAAATAACTTAGAAAGGTAGTCCAAAAAGTGTTGTACTGAAATAGGTTTTAAAAAAAGATCAGATATCTTTTGTTATTATAAAGCATCCATTCAACTATGCATCCCATATTGGCTAATAGGACCTGAAACTATTTTAGTGTTTAGACCGTTGAAGGTTGGGATGGTTTTCTTAAGATACATTACAGTGTAATACCCTGTGTCCTTGCGGCAGATGGTATTGCTCATTAACTGATTTCATCATATCGGCAAACCTACATATAGAATCGTTCTTGTACTTGTTTTAGTTTTTCACAGGGACAGAAAATGTTTAAATTGAAAAGTTCAAGCATAAATTTATAAATGCAATCATATTTAATCATTTTCCTTTAAAATTAATGACATCTTTTGATAAAATTGTTTCATCATAGGGATTTTTTTTTATCAAAATGAAAAAAAATTTAGCTTTTGTAAGTATATATATATATATATACATGTATTTATGAGAATGATGAAAAAAGATTTAAAAACAAATCAAAACAATAATCTTGAAATCATACAAATTAATTTATAGAAATTCATACAATTTATCGAACATCAATAAATATGTTAAACTTTTACTCCAACTGTATGTAGTTGAAGCTACAAACATATATTTTTTTATAGAACATCAATAAATATCATGAATATGTTAAACTTTTACTCAAATTTTGTGTAGTTCAAGCTACAAAAATATTTTTTTGTCATGCATCCGATTTCACCTTGAGAGATGCACACGCCTGATGAAGCTAATTTGTTTAGCGAAATATTGCGTATTTCTATTTAAAATCTAATAGAACTTTTTAATGTATTAATTAGAGTGTTTAAGTTATATTCTTAGACATTTATAAAATTTTAATTCGGTAACTGTATCAGTTTATTTTCACAAACTGATCCACGCCTAAATAGATTGGATGTTGATTGTTGCTATTTTTAGACATTATATATACATGTATTCACATTTTACATGTATATAGAGAGTAAAGATGAAAATAAAAGCTTTAATTAATATTAATATTAATATTTATATAATATAATTACATTACATAGAAGTTTCATATGATTTGACAACCAACCATGTATTTATTACCTTTGGTGCCAAAATAAAAGAGATACTTGATTAATTAAATCTAATTACATGAATTATTTACTCATTTGTTGCATGTTAATGTTCTTACATTACTCTGAAAGCTTGGTAAAAGTTATTTATCATCATCAAAGATTAATAAATTAGTAGAAATGACTCATCTTAATCAGGGTGAAACAACCTGGATTCAAAGTAAGGGTACAATGTAGGTAATGGGAGGGGGAGGGCAGGAAACAAGTTGAGAACTATATATATATATATATATTATAATTGTAAAACATTCACTATAACAATGACATACAAATTTGAATATTTCTCACATGAAATCAATGTATGTACCGTTAAATACTATATCAGTAATACCTAATTATGAAGACCCCTCCCCCTTTTCCCAATTTTTCAGACGACAAGCAACAAAATGAACAACTACTGTGAGTCTTGTGGTTTCACACATTATCCTATGATATGGAACGATTTCAAACTATACAGAACGTTCTACAACACTGTCAAATTAATTTTACTATAACCCGTTTATAATTTCAAGAATTACTCATCACACTTTCAACTATCTATTTCCCATGTCTGCTTACCCTGAATCCACGAACTGACAATTCCACGCAGAATTCTTCATTTTCCTTCGTTTCCAAATTGAGATAAACTAGTTGATTGTTGCTTGGTAAATTAGGAGATATTATAACAAACTTTACAGCGTATGACACTTCTTTTACAACTTCTTCAGCTTCTATACGAAGTGTATGTTCATCATGATCCATTACAAATGGGAGGCAACTCTATTACTCTAAATATCAAAAGGGAGATAATACTTTTTTTGTTTGTTTATGCATCGCCTTTTTTTTTTATATTTCACCAATAATTATTTTAATCAAATTTATGAATTAAATACCATATGGGAATTGCTGACACATATCGACTTATAATGTATTAGGCCCAGATTGATAAAAAATTACCTGCATGCAAACTGATAACTTCCCGCAGCGTTAGCAGAATTTCAATACAAGAAAAAATTATTTTGATTCGGCATAAGTTTTCAACACGAGCTCTAAGGAGCTTTTGACCGAATATAAAAATATATACATAACATAAAAACAGTCTAAGATATAAACAACCTGCAATACAAAGTTGAATCTCACTCATAGCATGCAATAAAAATTTAGCAACAAATGTAGAATGGAGTAAAGCATTTATCTAATATATGTTTTTGGGGCCCTTTATAACTTGCTGTTCGGTGTGAGCCTATGCTCCGTGTTGAAGACCGTACCTTGACCTATAATGGTTTACTTTTATAAATTGTAACTTGGATGGAGAGTTGTCTCATTGGCACTCATACCACATCTTCCTATATCTATTTACCTATTTAAAAGGTTTACCGTTAAAAATATGGTAACTATCTAAATAGATAGATTTCTTTTATAAAAATCAAATTAGAAAAATATCTCTCAATAATGACAATTATAAAAAAGGTATTTTTTTTATCCAAACTGGGCCTTATACATTATAAGTCGATATGTGTCACCAATTCCCATATGGTAACTGACTATGCGGTACGGTGACCTACAGTTGTTAATTTCTGTGTCATTTGGTCTATTGTGGAGAGTTGTCTCATTGGCAATCATACCACATCTTCGTTTTATATCTAATGATACATTTGGTCCCAGATACATTGTAATTTCAGTTATATCTTTGAATAGTATATCATGTCCTAGTAGGCGAGTGACATTATTCCGAAAAGGACGCTTAGTTGACGACTTTAATGCACCCACCTAACATACGGCTATATTATACATCATTCGAAAGCTTATTATCTGTATCAGTTTTACCCGGTCGTCAACAATTCGTACGGTGCAATTTTTGTTAAATCAAGGTCAAAGGTTAAGAATGAACATTCATAAATTTCGCAAGTATTAAACAAAATGACCTTTGCTGTTTTTTTTGTGATATTTTTTTTCTAAAAATGATATGATCATAATAGAACAGAATACCATTATCAAAATCAAATGCACATTAAATGTTAATTGCGCAATATTTACAGAAAACTGCAATTCTTATTACAAAAATCCTTCAAAAATAGTAACATTGCGATAAAAGCAAAATATTTCTTAAGGTAGCAATATTTAATTGCAAAAATAAAATTAATTTATCGTTTATAGGTTCAGGGTTATTTTTTTTCGTCATTTAAAACTGCAATTAATATAATAATGGTCAGGAATCAGCCTTCTAAAGAAGCTTTACCATATGTAAAAAGGGTAATAAAAGTGCTTAAACTGTTTGCACCACGTGCACGCGCTTTATAATCACAAGTCCGGGTATTTCTTTTTTTGTTAGAACATTATTACATATACTTCATTAGTTGTTTTATCAAATATGACTGAAATTGATATTGTGGAAGATTGAGTACCCTTCCTGGGCAACTTCAATTACCACCGGTTTAAGTTAGTGTTCGTACATTTCGGTGTATTGTTTAGAAGACTGTTGTTTGTCTCTCTTACTTTTATCGCTTTGGTGTTATATGTGTGATATATGTGTGTTTATCGAAAATGTAGGAATGATATTGTCCTTACGTTCATTTGTTTTTGTTCTTTCCGTTCATATGTCCATCCATCGATCAGTTTAAAATCTTTGTAATGAGCAATACTCCTCCTACATCGCTGGTAAATTTTAGTGAAGTTCAAAGTTTTGAAGTGCACATATGGAGATTGTATATGAAGGGATATAAGGATATTATTCATGATATACACATTCAAATAGAGTGAAATAGAAAGCAATTCAAATTCATCATTTAAGTCCTGCGTTTAAGTTATCTCATTGTCAACGCTTGTTTTTCTCACATTTAAACACACCATTTTGTATTTTTTTTTAAGTCATCTAAGTCCTATTGCAGTTATGAGATCTTCTCACCATTAGAAACCAAAACGAACAGACTATAGCATGCAAAGCATTGGAATGTAAAAAAAATCAACAATTTTACTTTTTCATGTTATTGTTTGGATAAAGTTTTAGGGTTTTCTTTATAATTTAGTTTTTGAAAAGACAATACTTCAGACGAACTAATTTTGGCAATCAGTTTATTTACGCGACTTTTGTGATTAGAAAAATAACGCTCTAGTACGTAAATAAAGTGTGAAAATCGCCAAAATTTCGCTGCCAGGTCAACAACAGAAGCTTAACGCGGCAAAATGAAAAGTGCTAGGTTTTTCATAGGACTGGTTTGAAGATGACATTATTCTGAGAAATCCTTTTGATAGATCTGTATATATACATATATATAGTCTAAAAGATCATTCAATTTTATGGACTTTGAAAGACCAGGAAGGTCTCATCGTCATTTATGCGGTCTCCGGTAGGTTTTCACTATATATTTTGAATATCAAACTGGCACTTTGAGCCCTCCATAAACATAGAAGACAAAAAGTTTACCCAAATTCCTTTTGGTGTCATTTGTATCTTTATATTAACTTACTATCTGTATAATGTTATGAAGATTGAGAGATCAGGGGGGTCTAGCCATCGCCCTGTGCCTTTTTACCTGAATTTTCGACGATTTTTAGTTGAAAAGTGACAATTTAAGCTCTCCGTAGTTATCGAAGATGACATTATTCTGGGAAATCCTTTTGATACATAGTCTAAAAGATATTCAATTTTATGGACTTTGAAAGACCAGGAGGGTCTCACCGTCATTTAAGCGGTCTCCGGTAGGTTTTCACTATATATTTTGAATATCAAACTGGCACTTTGAGCCCTCCATAAACATAGAAGACAAAAAGTTTACCCAAATTCCTTTTGGTGTCATTTGTATCTTTCTATTAACTAACTATCTGTATAATGTTATGAAGATTGAGAGATCAGGGGGGTCTAGCCATCGCCCTGTGCCTTTTTACCTGAATTTTCGACGATTTTTAGTTGAAAAGTGACAATTTAAGCTCTCCGTAGTTATCGAAGATGACATCATTCTGGGAAATCCTTTTGATACATAGTCTAAAAGATATTCAATTTTATGGACTTTGAAAGACCAGGAGGGTCTCACCGTCATTTAAGCGGTCTCCGGTAGGTTTTCACTATATATTTTGAATATCAAACTGGCACTTTGAGCCCTCCGTAAACAAAGAAGACAAAAAAGTTTACACAAATTCCTTTTGGTGTCATTTGTTTCTTTATATTAACTAACTATCTGCATAATTTTATGAAGATTGAGAGATCAGGGTGGGGGGGTGGGGGGTCTAGCCATCGCCCTGTGCCCTTTTACCTGAATTTTCGACGATTTTTAGCTGAAAAGTGACAATTTCTTTTTTTTTCTACAATTAATTCTATTTATATTTTTAAATGTTACTAAAAATAAAATTAAAAGTGATCGTTTGTTTTTGTTTCTAGAAATATCATGTATAAAAGTACAACTTTGATTGCATTTTATTGATAAAAATCTATATTTCATAAAGAAAAATATGCGATTTACATAAAGGTTTATATTTGAGGACAACGGGAATTTGCGACAGCTTGAAGGGGTCATAAAACGATTTCCTACTTATCTTTTTACTCCTTTTATCTATGACTATCATTTTTTAAACGTTATCGAATATTAAGATTTTTATTATCTTCAACTAAGAAATTTGAATATCGAACCGACTGCTAGCAGCCGGTTGGATATCGAATAACGAATAACGAACCGGCCGCTAACTTCACATACATCATTTTCACTGGAATTTCTGGAAAAAGGCGCTGTTCATTAAAAAAAAACGTCATTAATATTTTAAAGTGCGTTTGATAATTGACTAATAGTCTCTGTTCTAAAAGTTTTTCATATTTCTATGCAGATTTTTATTATTTAGAAGACAGAATACAGGGGCGGATCCAGCCATTTATAAAAGGGGGGTTCCTAAACCAGGATAAAGGGGGGGTTCCAACTATATGTCCCCATTCAAATGCATTGATTGTAAAAAAAAGGGGGAGTTCCAACCCCCGGACCCCCCCCCCTGGATCCGCCACTGGAATATGCAAAAAATGCTGACGTCTTGTAAAATAAAAAAACTGTCCGTCCTTGACTTTATATCGTGATTTGACAGAAATTGCACCGTACGAGTATTTGACGACCGGACAAAAAAGATAGTACAGATGCTATACTTTCGAATGGTATATGATTTAGCCGTATGTTAGGTGAGTGCATTAAAAATGAAATTTTATTGTTAATGTTACTCGACTATAGGTTATACAGAAGAATTTAATGAACATTCCCTTTATAAGACAAAACAAAGAAAGTGAGATAAATTATAAAATGTCTTAGAGTATTTATTGTACTATGATCATTTATATATGCCCATGTCAGCTGAAATGAAAATACAAAAACACAAAACAAAGAAAAATCACACTAGAGTATAACTTGCGCGTTCTAGTATTGATTTTTTGTTGTTGTTGTTGATGTTAAATTTGTTTAAACCTTTTCGCTGTTCCTCTAATAAATAAACTACACAAGACAATACAAATTTTACGGTGATGTTGTTAATATAAAAATAAGGAGATGAGGTATGATTGCCAATGAGACAACTATCCACCAAAGTTAAAATAAAGTGGATGTAAGCAATTATATGGCCTTCAACAATGAGAAAAACCCATACCGCTATAAAAGGCCCCGATATCAAAAATATGAAACAATTCAATTGAGAAAACTAACGGCCTAATCTATAACAAAACAATGAACGAAAAACAAATATGACAGACATGAACCAACGACAACCACTGAACTACAGGCTCCTGACTTGGGACAGGCACAAAAAGAATGTGGCGAGGTTAAACATGTTTGTGAGTGCTCAACCCTCCCCTAACCTGGGATAGTGGTGTAACAGCAAAACATAAGAACAAACTATAAAAATCAGTTGAAAAAGTCTTAACTCATTAGATCGATACAAAGAAGAAAAACATCAAACATAAACATAAACCGGACGTGGCAGGATATTTATCCATCCCTAACAACAAAAAAGACACTAAGTACAGATCTGAGAGTACTCGCAGTTACTGACAGCTAGTTCAAAGCCAATAACAACTAATAAAAAAAATCATGTATCTAAGACTAAAATATCAATCAGTACACATCCAACATCCAATGGATTTAGTGTAATGACTTCATTAACAGTCAGAGAAAAACATGACCTTGTTTAATGCCAAAATGAAGGTATCGACATATTGTAGGACCGTTAAAGTGCATATGTGTTTAGCAAAACTATTTAGTATGATTTTAATTTACTGATAACAAAATCAATATTTATACCATGCAATAAAAACAATATTCAAGGATCTAATTACAGTGTTGAATTGGTAACCTTTTAGAATAAGTTTATTTAAAGGATTGATAAGTTTACCCGGATCGTATATAAATTTCCGGGCTCGATCAACAACATCACCGTAAAATTTTGGATGTGCTATTCCGTCTGAAATAAGTTTTTTACAGGCACAGCCAAACTTGCAAACCAAATCTTTGTATCTCTGGAAGAATTTAGTAAAGGTTTTAAGTAATTTGTGATAACGAAATCCCTGATTTAATAATTTACCAGTAATACATATATTACGCTCACTGAAATCCTAAACGTCACTACAGACACGGGCATAACGAACGAGTTGGAATATATAAACACTGTAAGATGGTGTCAGAGGAATATCACCGTCCAAAAAAGGAAAATTAACAAAAGGGGAAGAAAAAATCATCCCCTTTGTCGTAAATATTTGTGTAGGAGTTTCTGGTGTAAAACTGAAATGTCTAAATCTAGGAAAGGACACTTATTGCTGTTAATATTTGATTTATTTAAAGTAAGTTGCTGTGGATAAATTTTGGCGGTATATTTAGAGAATTCTTGATTATTTAACGAAAAAATATTATAAAGATAACGGTAAGTGTTGTTGAATTTATCAGTTAAATGGAATTTAAACGGGTCTTTACTGAGTTTGGTCATAAACTGTGGTTCATAACAGTACAGGGACAAGTCTGCTATTAAAGGGGCACAATTGGTGCCCATAGGAATACCTACAATCTGTCGATAAACTTTATTGCTGAAACGTACATGAATGTTGTCAAGGAGACATTTTATGGCAGTAATCATCTCATCACACCTCCAGTAAGTATAGTTGTTTTTCTTCTCATCATGTTTGCTAAAATAGTTCATCATGGACATTATTTACCTTTTTACGGATGTACATTAATATCGATGTGTGAACTGACACCAAAGCTTGAAGAACTGTATCATGTGTTGAAGACCTCACCCATTGCCAAGTACTACGAACCATAACACTACTCCACTAACCACATGACGGTCTACGATATCTGGCATGAAAAGGATAAGTTTAATCCATACCAATATAAATTAAATGGTGTTGAACAACCCAAGAAAGGATTAAACGATATGACTGAGCTCATGAAACCGGCCTTGTACAGAATGGGTGATAAGATAAAGGACTTTGCTGAGTTAGATTCAGTCCCCCTGAATGGTTTCAAAATGTTAAGAAGACATCACCGTTCCAGTTTGATTATTACTGTAGATATTGCTTCTACCCAGCAAGTTTCTAGCTTACAAAACTTGAGGTGAACTCCTATGTTGTTTAAATCTATGGAAAAATTTACGCCATATCTACAGGTATTTCCGGAACATGACAGAATTGAGCCAAAATAATCAATCTGGTTATTTTTCAAGTACTGTCAAAATTTGATTTCCTGTTAAATTGCAATAGGAAACAATCAAACATATCTATAACTTTCACAAAACAAAACACGACATAGTCATTTTGAGCCGAAATAAGAAATAAATGTATAACGGTCGTGGAAGAAGGCAATCGGCAGATACTTTATTATACCATCCAGTTAGTCCGACAGGTTTCGGCTGCACTAGTTTTTTAACTTGACATCAATGACTCTATGCACTTTATTCGCACGCGTTTGAACTTGATGCCAGTTATCAGTATGACATATTTATATTTTGTAGCTTACGTACATTCTCTGAATATCTACTTTTTCAATGCAGAAGTATGTAATTTAATGTCGCTTTTAGTTTTGAAATCAAATATAAGCACTCATACCACATCTTCTTATATCTATATAAGTTATATTTACAGTACGAGTGACGGTCAGTATCTGATTTACAATAAAAAGGCGTGGTTATTGTTCGAGTCCGTTTGCGGACGAAATCAATAACCGCGCCCCTTTATTGAATATCAGGTACAGAGTGTCAAGAGTTCTGTAAATGATTTGTGCAATGATCCAATGAAATCTTGCAATGTTGAAAAAGTTCTAGAATATTTCTAGCACATGGTTTTGAGTTTTCAATGCGGCATAACTTGAAAAGTAATGTAAAATGTTGGACGTCGACTTTTTAGAGCTCTCACATGATGAGGAGATGGAACCTGTCAGCCACGTCAAGAAGTAAGAAGACACTAACTTATTAAGTTCTTCCTTGGACGATTTAACTCTTTCACAAATTGCCGAAAACATGGAAAACGAACATTTTGTGTTCCAGGAAATGGAGGATTTATCGATTAGTCAGACAATGGAACAGTATCTTTAAGTATGTGTTTTTAATTTGGATTTTCCTACGTATCTTAAATTTGATATAGATGAAGAGGACCATACAAGATTCGTAAAGCCTGTTTCTGATGAAGAAATCAAACTTTTGGTAGAGAATCAAGAGAATGCGAAAACTAAAAGCAACACAAAATGGGCTATAAACGTATTTAATGAATGGGGTGAACAGCGTTGGGAAGATATTCCGCAACTGCATGAAATGAACACGGACACTATGAACTATTGGTTGCAAAGATTCATTGTTGAGGCTAGACGAAAAGACTGTGCGGAATACCCACCGAAAAGCTTGTATTGATATCATTTGGCCTATTGAGACACTTACGGAATAATTCTGTGTATGACAAGAACTTTTTTGGTGAAAACAATGTTGCTTTTGTTGAATCCGGAAAGTCCTAGACGCACAGATGAAAACCCTCATTAACAAAGGACTTGGGTGCAATTTGAAACAGGCAGATCTTATTACCCGCGAGGATGAAGCTAAATTATGGGATACTCATGATTTCGGCAGAGATAATGCAGAACAACTACAACAAACTGTTTTTTTTTTTCTTTGGATCAAAACTCTTTGGTCTCCGTGGCTGTGATGAGCACCATGACCTTCATTGCGAGCAATTTGAAACAGGATCTGACAGTAGAGGGAAATTTATCAGATTTATTGGCAGATCAACGAAGACATACAAAGGAGGATTAAGCCAACTTAATGTTAGCAATAAGGATATCAAACATTACTGGGAACCAGGTAAGTCAGTTATTGCTCAATCAACCAATCAATAGTTATTTTTAGTGAAACATACCTTTTAAGGATGTACGCTTCTCTTGTTTTTGAATTTTTGCCAGATATTCGGAATCCTCTGGTTTTATCCATGTAGTGTCATTAAAAAATTTTGCCCGCTAACCCCTACTTTTCTTTTCATAATATTATTACGTATAGTTTAAAAGGCCATATTATAAAATCCTTGTTATTTTTTCATAGTTTTTGAAAGAAAATAGGTGCCAATGTTAAATGTATGAAAAATCTAGAGAGATTCATTTCCTTGCCAAATTTTCAATGGTTTATATCTCGAAAACAATCATATGGACCTTAATTTTTTTTCTGCTATTTTAGTTCCTTTATGTATATACTATTGATTTATAACAGTATTTTAAAAAGCTTGTTATTTTGAAACAGAGTAGCGAACATCCTTAAGCTAAAAATAGTATTCATATTCATGATGTAAAAAAAAAAAAATTTGCCCCTCCCCCCTCGAAAATCAAACGGTTCTTGCCTTAGTACTGCAGATTTAGAATTTCATGTTTTATGTTTAACGTTAATATTGAAATATCAATACACAAATCATATTGCCACATACAGTACAGTATTGAAAAGTATAATGTATAAAAAAAAAAGAAGAAAATCATCCCACAAGATTTCCGTTTGCTTTAGATACGGAGCCACAGTTTTTATGTTGTTTTTTTTTAGTATGACCCCGAAAGTGCCCCCAGTAACAGTTTAATTTTTATGTCCCAGCTAGGGGCATTAGGTTTTTCGGTCTGTGCGTCCGTTCGTCCGTCCGTCCCGCTTCAAGTTAAAGTTTTTGGTCAAGGTAGTTTTTGATGAAGTTGAAGTCCAATTAACTTGAAACTTAGTACACATGTTTCCTATGATATGATCTTTCTAATTTAGACCCCAATTTCACGGTCCACTGAACATAGAAAATGATAGTGCGAGTGGGGCATCCGTGTACTATGGACACATTCTTTTTTTTAAATCATTTAAATATGTAACTTATGAGAATTGTTGAAAGCGGGAGTGTCCACTCAAACCTATTATCTTGTATCCGCGAATCTTTCAGGAACAAAATAAGAGCTTAAGTTACGAATATTCAATAGCTTTGAATCTGAAATGATTATTTATACTATATCGTAACACCCCCAATATATTAACTATCGTCAACAATCGATTTCTTTTGCAGGTGATTGCTGTATTGCTGACTTCTTCGAGGATTATCTAGGAGCTTTAGACGAAAGCGGGTCGTTTTACAGGAGACCACTAGATGCACTACCACGAAGGTTTATTAGGTTCTCAAATCAGAAAGTAGGCGTCAAAAAATTAAAAGAAATTATGAAATCCATATGCGAAAAGGGCGGATTAATTGGACATGATACAAATCATAGTGGGAAACAAACTTGCGCCACTCAGTTACGTTGATGAGCAGGAAATCATGAGGAGAACTGGCCATCGATCATCAACAGCTGTAAGAAAATATAAACGTGCTAGTGACGAAATGAGTGCAAACGTTTCCCACATTCTTGATCCGCCGAAGACAATACAAGAAAACTGTCAAATTCTGAAAGAAATACAGGCTAATTCCACTACTCCTGAAAAAAGACTCTGTACAGAAAATATTTTGCGAAGCGAATGTGACTCCCGTAGCAAGCACGATGCCGGTAAAGTTTACAACAATTGTCACATCCATTATTACATGAACATACCATCAAAAAACCAGTAAATGTTGTGTTTTATGCATTAACTTTGTTCTTTTTGTATTTTATAGTTGTTCCTATAGTTTATTTGTTTGAATTAAATTTTTTACTAATTAAAAGATTTTCCTTTTTTCTGTTTCAAATTTCCATGAAACAAAAACAAAAACTTGAACAGACACGTACTGTAACTGGAGATACAGCAAGTTAATGTACAGTTGTGACATCAATATAAGCTCCACCCCTTGTAACTGGAGATACAGCAAGTTAATGTACAGTGACATCAATATAAGCTCCACCCCTTGTTCTTCTTTATCTGTTTCTAATTTACAGTACAAAGAACATCAAAGAAAATACTTCACATCATTCCACAATTGTTAATATTGACTAACATGTTATATGAAAACACTTTGTTTTAAAGTCTTTTTACTCCATCTATACGGTAATTTTCATTGTTTAATGTTTAAGAAAACGACATGTCTTGCGGGCCGTTTATTTTTAACAGACGGATGCCGATCATTACGATATATATACTGTTTTACCCTAAGATATGTTGTTTTTAGCTTTCAAAGTCTAGACAACCAACTGATCCTACCTTGTTTAAATAAACTATATTGCGAATATTATTTTCCCTTTTATACCTAGCACATGACAAATAACTAAAAATGTGGAAATAGTATTTGTATTTCAACAAGACAAAACATACAATGCTAAACATGATTTCAAGGATAGAGTTGATTAAGACATAAAGCATATATACATTTATTAGGAACAGAAATGCATATTATATACTGTTTAATAAAAAACATCAATATGGGTTCCACTTGGAAGACAACATTTCGCACAATAAAGGGGACAGATCCTAAGTCATTTGCTCATTATTGCATCTCTTTCTTGGCACGATGACTGTAACAACTTATGTAATATATATAAATGATATATGTGTCTTTAAAGCCAATTAAATTTGTTTTCGTCAGAAAGTTAACAAAAATTCTTACTATTATTATCTATTTGATCTTAGTATGGTTTCCATACGGTTAAAGTCATATGACGTCAAATTAACAGTTGATTATGTTTTATATACTTGAATGGCTAAGTTTTACTTTAAAACACTTGTACATGACCTTTTTGTTTTTTAACGAAAATCCTTTATCTCATTAAAATCTTTAGAAATGTACTGCTATTGAAGTTTTGTCTTCCCATTCTCTAATTCGCCGATTGTTTTTTCGTATGCAATAACCTTAACCACAAGACCTCTCATAAGTATTTCTGCAGCCACACAACGCAAGTATGAAGAATAAATCGTGACGAACGAAACGATAAACATACGTGGAAGTTATAGATAGTGTTAATTGATTTTGAAAGAAAAAAATTTATACACTAAATCATAAACAACTGTTATGACAAAGTTTAATAAACAAATTTTTTTACTTATGTCTGATCTCATAAGATATTGTTTTCTTGGAGTTAGAACTTTCGATTCAGGAATCGCTTATCCTATTGATGAACATATCGTGCTCCGTTCGGAATGCAACGATTTGTTTAATTGGTCTATTCCAAATGGATTTACGAGTTTATATAATCTATCTATTGTTGCCTCGAATTTCCCCCTAAATATATACGTTGTCGCCAATACATTTGACAGGATAAGATGGACAATCTAGACTTCCTTTCCATACATTACTGATCAAAACGACCGCGCATAGGACACAGAGCCTTCAAAAGTGAGCAACACTCATACCGTATTATAAGCCATAAACGGCACTGGTATGACAAATGGGAAACAATTCAAAAGAGAAGACTATCAACCTGATTCATACTTCAAAATGTCATACGTATAATTCAGACATTCAAAAATCATGTGGAAGATAGTATTTGACAGGTCAACTTGTTTATCAAAAAGGAATTGTGATTACATGGCGATATAGCATAGTATTAAATGTATCATATTTTTTTGGCGCAAGACTTTCAACCTTTATAATTTTTTTCTATTGCAGTAGGTGAGTACCTCGACAAATATCATTGGAACAAATAAATGATATAAGTCTATTTTTCATGGTTTTCAATCCACGTTTTTAGTCCTCCTCCTAGCCTAGCTATTGACATCTACTATCATCCATTGACCATAAACATTTACAATTTTATCTTCTTCACTAAAACCGCTTTCCAAATGTATACTAGACAAGATTTCCTAGTAATAGTTGATATAAATGCATTGAATATATTTAGGTACAAGTTGAAATAACTTATTAATTTTTTGCCAGTTTGTTAGTCAAAAACAAAACTGCGAAAACTTTGAATACAATCAATTTTTCATTTCATTTCTTAAAATGTCATCCTCAGGTTGCTAATACATGCCTATTATTACTATAAGTGTTTATTTGAAACATCATGGAATTCACACCGACTACTCTGTATATATTCGCTAACTCAAAACAATCTCGAGACCTCAAAACTTACCTAGCATTTTTGCATTAAAATGATCCAAAGCAACAAGAATATTTCTGTTACATGGAAACTGTTTGGGCGGAGAGTTTGTTTGGCTGACACTTTTGCTTTAATACATTTCTGTATATTCATTATTCTTTGAAAGATAAAAAGCAGGAATTAAAACAAATTGGATTAAGATTGGGATTTAGGTACGCACAAAAGCGCCTGCAAGGAGTAGATTGACATGGATGTTTGTTTCAAATTCTTATGAATTAATAGGCCTGTAATACAATGGAGTCCATTGTTTATGTTTTAGGACAGTAATAACCAAGACAGGTTTCCTTTGTTCGTTTTATGAATTCATACCAATAGGTAATCGTTACAGTCATCACTGCCTTTTCTTCGTCTCTTTCATATGAATATGAATCCTGACTCATGTTTGTCCTTTGTAGTTAAAAGTGATGGTGATAGATCCCTTTTTGGCAAGTCTGTATGAAGACTTTCGTTAGTTCCTCCCTTCAAACTAGTACTATGTTCCTTTTCGTGGTTTTATTTGTATAAACCAAAACAAGATGTGTAGTTTGTTTTCAAATATAAAAATTTCCATCGAATTGAATTTCTTGATGAATTTGATATCTATAAATTATGTCCACTGTATCAATATCTTGCCGGTAAGACCATGCAGAACTATTCGAATTTGTTTGACCATTTTTCCTCCAATAAAAACGGTCACGGCCAATAAATTATTCAATCATTAGAATAACCAGCATACGTTTGAGTCTCTATAAAAAAGCTGTTTACCAAAAAAAAAAACCAAACACATTAAAACTGACCCAGGTTCAGGAAATGCTCTAAATAAGAATTCCATTATCTATCGATAAAGTGCCATTAGCCTGATTCAGTACCTAATCGTTTACGAATTCAGGAATATGACAGTTGTTTTTCATTCGTTCCGTTGGTTTATATAGTCTAATGTATGATTTTATCAATTTTTAAGGACTTATCCCTTTTTGAAATTACCTTGGAGTTCGGTATTTTTGTTTAAACTTTTTTACGGTTATTTCGAAATGTATTTAGCTTTTCTGAGCTTTTCCGTAAGCATATATATATATATATACAAGTCTAAATTTAAATATATATATATATATATATATACAACAAGAGGATTGGCTGTTGATAATGAGGTAATTTCTATAAATAAATATTGTTCATCTATTTATTTGAACTTGTCATATTTTAAAGTAATCATTTAATCAAAACGGAACTACTATGTGTTTTAACTAGCAATTGATTCAATCGGTTCTCATCATGTCTGCTAAAATAGATCAACAAGGGCATTATTTACCTTTTTATGGATATTCAATAATATCTATGTGTGAACTGACACGAGTGCTTGAGGAACTGTACCACGTGTTGAAGACCTCACCCATTGCCAAGTACTACGAACCACTACACTTCTCTACTTACCACATGACGGTGTATAATATCTGGCATGAAAAGGAAAAGTTTTATCCGTACCAACATAAATTAAACGGCGGTGAACAACCCAATAAGGGACTAAATTATATGACTGAGCTCATGAAACCAGTCTTGTTTCAAATGGACGATAAGATAAAAGAATTTCCGGAGTTAGATTCAATTCCCCTGAATGGTTTCAAAATCTTAAGTAGATCCCACCGTTCGAGTTTAATTATAACTTTAGATATTGCTTCTCCCGAGCAGAATTCCAGTCTACAAAACTTGAGGTATTGGTGCAAGGACAATTTCGACAAGTCTGACTCCGATCATTTATTTCACATCACTCTGGGGTATAATTTCAAGGAAATTAAAGAAGACCTAGAACCTGCATGCAAGAAATTAGAGGATTGGATTCAGAGTAATATTCCAACTATTGTTTTAAGTAAACCTACTCCTATGGTGTTTACATCTATGGAAACTTTTATACCATATTTACAGGTATGTCAAGAGCCTAGCAGAATGGAACAAAAATAATAAATTTGTTATTTTTTTCAATGCATGTCTTAAGGCAACAAATGAATAAAGTGTTATTTCTCTTCAACAAAACGTAATACCTTCTGTTATATTTCAAAAGAAAACAATCAAACATAGTGTGAATTTCAAAAACAAAACCTGCATGCTTTGAACAAAAGCGATAAATGTATTATCACATAAAAATGCCAACAAGAAAGAAATCAAATCAATTTCATTTTTTAAGATAAAATGAAAATTTTATTTTTACTTTGAAATATACAAACCTATCAACCTCAGACGTACATAATCTGTATTTAAATAAGGTCTTATCATGACCATATTTTCTTGGTTCTCGTGGAACATTTAATCGACACTCCTTTTTCTCCATACACACATTACGCTTATAGTGAACTAACTATTTCATATATAAAGATTACGTGACAAGATATATAAATAGTTTTATTTGCTTCGATGAAACGTTAGATAGTGTTTAGTGTCTTTTTGAGGGCTTGATTTAACTGTATTATTTGCTGTTTCTTGTACGCATTTAATTATGATAGAAATTGTTTTCCTGTCTTTTAAAGGGAAATGAGTTTCTTGTGTCATTTTTTTCTAGTAAATCTACTTGCATGTTTCTGTGATACTATTTAAACATTCATTTTCTCGCTGTTGCACATATTAATTAGTGAAATATGATAATCATATTCTACCTATGTTAATCGACCGTCATGAATTCATATAAACATCTATAGGTGGTATCATGTTAACCTGTGTGCCCCCAGTATGGGAGGTCTTTGGATCGAGTTCTGTTCTGATTAAACCAAACACTTTTGTAATTGATAAAACTTGCTTTTTTCAACAAGCATCGGACATTTAGTAGTGAAAACAAATACTGGTTGACTCTGAGTAAGGATAATACGTCAGAGTAGGACAGCTTATCCTGATTTGGACATCTACATTGTACGCTAGCATGTTAATTATCCGACTATGCTTGAATTTATACAAAAAAAGAAATATCCATCATGTTAAACACATGAAACATAGACGGAGACATTTTGTATATATTTTCGTTGTTGGTTTTCGCTTGTTGTTATTGTGATTCATAAGACGAACATATATATTTTCAGTATTCTGCTTCAATGTTTATCTCTTTACGCATAATTTCAGAAATAGGTTGGAGGCATAAAAAATATATATTAAGAGTTAATTACACTAGTCTACTTGTATGTTAACATTTATAATTAACATAATTAGTCGAAATTCATCATTTGGGGGCAATAACTCCAAAAAGAAGTCGATCGACAATTTATTTTATGTTGTCTTATCTGAAGACCCAATCTTACTGATTATTTAAGCTATCCACAGTTACTCTCTCCCTTTTATAGTTCGCAAGATAAAAGCCGAAAACAAAAATATGGGTAAAAATTGTCATATAAGAAACATATTGTCCATTGATGATTTCAAACCGATGATTTAAACGTAAATCTTAGTTTGGTCATTATTTTGCTGTTTTTTTTTTTTGTTTCTTTCGATCTGGTATTGCTTCTCAAGATGGCCAGTATTTATCAGTCTTGTCTTTCAAATTTTTTCGGGTTGAGCGTTCCTAATGACGGTAAATTCAGAAAAAGTTCTTTGGAAGCACCATTTTATACATACGATGCAAACTTCATGCAGGAGCTTCTTAGTAGGAATAAAAAAGCTAGCATTATCCTTTTAGGATCACGTTCCACTATAAAGATGAATTTCTATCACTTAATTCTCAAGTTTGCTGACTATGTTGAACGTATCTATCCCATCGAACTGATCATGACTTCCTTGATAGAGCGTTATTGATTAAAATGAAGTAATTGAACCAATCGTTCCAAGTGATAAAGTTGAAGTTACTCCTTCGAAAGTTTTATGGACGCAAAAAAGAGTTGGTTGACTGTTATAGAATATATGTTGCACAGATGACTACAGATATGGCATTATACTAACCATAATCTATTCCTTGTCATAAAGACAACAACCCGACCAAAATGCAGAAAACAGCCCAAGGCCACCAACGGGTCTTCAATGCAGCAAGACAATCTCACACCCGGAGGCGGGTTTCAGCTGGCCCCTTAACAATAATGTATACTAGTTCAGCGAAATGGATGCTTCTAAACTCCGAAAGATACAAATGAACCAACATTTACAAAACACACACAAGACGAACAATGACTAGAGGTTCCTGACTTGGAACAGGCGCATAAATGCGGTTTTTTAAACATGTTTTGTGAGATCCCAACCCTCCCCCTATACCTCTAGCGAATGTGTAGTAAACAAACACATAGTAAAACGCACAGTAAAATCAGTTTAAAAGAAGTCCGAGGCCAATGTTAGAATATGTAACAGAGGAAACTAAGCAAAATGACAATGATAAACATAAATTGATAAAGGACTACTGGCGGTTACTGACTTGCTAGCTCCAGACTTCATTTAAACTGATTAAAAGATTATGTTTTCATCATATGAAAATCAACCACAATCCCTCCTGTGAGGAATTTAGTATCATGCCATCATAAAAATTATACGAGAAGAACATAACCCGTATCATGCCAACATCTGGATTAAGAATAAATGCGTGAATCAATATAAAAACCAAAAATGCCATGTTTAATGACTTGACAACAGTATCGTAACTATATCCCTTGTGAATAAGTCTGTATAAAGGTTTGGTTAGCTTTTGAGGTGAATAACGACACATTACCATAAAAATGGGAGGTGATATACCTGAACATATATTATGTCTGCACGTTGGTTTATATTTACGAATGGTGTCCTTGTAGCGATGATAAAATTTAGAAAATTTAGAAAAAGTTTTGACAAGTTTGTGAACTTGTTTGTCATTTCTTCGTCTTTCGTTTCTTTGGGTTTTTTTTTTGGCACTAACATTGTCGGTTTTTCTCGAGTTTTTAATGTCCCCTTCGTATCATTCACCTTTTATTTTATTGAGAAAACACATTTGTGGTACGAGCAGAACTCTTAATATCCATTATATTGGACAACAGAATGGTCCGATCGCATTTGTGCAGATTACATTATATATTTTTAAAGGATATTATAATTATTATTTTTAAGAAAATACTCCCTCGGGTACAGTTGACCGTACCTGAATTTGAGCTATTCTTTTTTGGTCCCATTTTGTCATAAAGTTCTCATTTACTTATCTATACATCCCTGGCTATCAAATGTTAGGTTTGAACGTTCCTGCTGAAGGTAAATCAATGAAATCGGACGCACGAAATTTATAGAGTATTATTATAATTTACTAGTTAGTCATTAACGCTGCTGTTGGACGTTGCCATCAGCCCAGAAGTCAGTGCTTCGGTACTGACATGAATTATTTTATTTGTGTCTTAAATTCACCGTTGATAAATTAAGAAGTTAAAAAGAAAATAAGGTTCAAACCCCTTCTGTCAAAGTTGACTTTAGCTAAATTTGACTATTCTTTTTAGGTCAATTTTTGTCATAAAGCTGCTAATGTGTCTACGTATTTGCACATCCTGCCTGTAAGGATTAGAGCGTTCTTGATGAAGGTAAATCCTGTAGAGCGCTTTGGATGTAACTTATAAATTGTAATTTTTATTTGTACCTCCTGTTTCTCCAATGCCTTTATAGAACTCATCGTTAGTGTGAAGGTGACCCGAATCAACTTCACTTGATATTTTTTAGCTTCCTTGGCAGTTTGATACTGCTTTTCTGTTTTGTTCAGTTTCGATAAGGAATGTCATTATAATCTGAAAAGACTCTTTGTATCTTGAATGAATAATGCTATGCTTTCCATTTAAATAAAGATATTATTAAAGGATACACAAACTAGTCTCCGTTTTAAATGTTTATACTATTTTTTTTAATCATTAAGGTTAATACAAATGCTTTCATTAAAACTTCGCAGTTATTTTCTGTTAATAAATCAAGAAGTTTTTAAGAAACTTATGTTCTAACACCCTCAGGCTAAATTAACATTAACTCTTGATCATATAGCTCTTCACATGTTTAGGTCTTTTAAAAACATACTCTGTTTACATTCACTTCGGATAGTGTTATTTTCATTATGATATCATTACAGTATAAACTAATATAAGTTATTTATTTTTTATATTCATCATATTGTTCAGGTAAATATTCACTTTCATTGCTATTAATCGATTAAAGTTGATGACACTTTTCCTAAAACTTCAGGTTACTGTTAGTTTTGCATACTGGGGTATTCAATAACCCGTTAACAATAGCGATATCAAAGAAATTGTACGACGATACAGAGGGAACAGTAATAAAACATATACTAAGCGGTTTTTTTCTGTGCTACGTATAGCATTTCAAGAAATACGAATATCTAAACGATTATAAAAGGATACTTAAGTTCAGTCAAAATCATAAGCAGAGATGAAAGACAGTCACACAACATCATGACCAAAACATTGCTAAAAGAGAAAAAAAAACGAAACGAACAACAGCCCTCAAACACTGAATAGAAAAACAAAAGATTGTGTATAACAATAAAAAACCACAAAAAACGGAGGTAAATTCATGCGATCTGAAATGGTTTGCTATTCTTTCGCCACTGTGTCACCTGTGAACTTTCATTGCTATTTGTCAAACACACAACTTCATGTTTTGTTTATCAAATAAACACAAGTTAGACTATTAGAAGATTCTTTGTGAGACAATCATAACTCTTAATTTTCAAAAAGTGGTACAATCGAGATACAACATATTTACTTGAGCACCTGAGATCATCTCAGGATTTTGTTGGAGTTCGTGTTTCTCAGTCTTTAGTTTCTCGTGCTGTTTTTTTGTAGACTGTTGTTTGTCTTTTTTGTCGTTTTTCGGGTTTGCCTTGGCGTTTTTAGTTTATCGTCGACTTATGAATTTGAATATCCCTTTGGTACTTTTCGCCTATCTATCCTGTACCAAGTCAGGAAAATGGCCATTATTATATTATAGTTCGTTCCTGTGTGTGTTACATTTTAATGTTGTGTTTCTGTTGTGTCGTAGTTCTCCTCTTATATTTGATGTGTTTCCCTCAGTTTTAGTTTGTAACCCGGATTTGTTTTTTTTTCTCAATCGATTTATGAATTTCGAACAGCGGTATACTACTGTTGCCTTTATTTAAAGAACATTGGTGAAGTTGAAATTATCCCTACGGACGCCATCATTAGTTGATTGAACGTTGTGGAATATTCGTTTCACAGATGCGTCGGATATGTTTCAATTGTCGTAACTACAATCCCGTCCCCTTTTCCCCGAATGTGACCTACCGAAATTAGACTTGTTACCGGGTTTGTACTGACATGAGTAACACGACGGATGCCACCTGGTTAGCACCTGAGATCACCCCCCCTTTTTGGTGGGGTTAGTGTTGCTGAGTCTTTTGTTTTCTATGTTGTGTTTTGTGTACTGTTATTTGTCTGTTGGTCTTTTTCTTTTTTTAGCCATACCAATGTCAGTTTATTTTATACTTGTGAGTTTGAATGTCCCTTTGGTATCTTTGGCCTCTCTTTTATGGGAAGCTTCAGTTCTTATACATCCTTGGATTCCAAATAATCGGTTTGCGCGTTCTTGATGAAGGTAAATCCAGAAGGCGCCTCGGAAGCATGAAATTTATAACTTGTTGTTTCAATTTTTTACTGGTGGACTATCAGTCACCGAGGGTATCATTAGCTCAGTAGTCAGTACTTAGGTACTAACATGATTTATAACAAACCTTTCTAAAATTGTCCGTTTATAAATAAATTTTGAAATTCTAAAGAAGCTAAGGTTTCAACTCCCTTAGGCAAAGTTGACCTTAGATGGATATGGCTAATTTTTAGGTCCATTTTTGGTCATATAGTTCTTCAACTGTTTCGGTTCTTACACATCCTTTGGCTTTCAAATATTCGGCTTTGAGCATTCTAGGTGAAGGTAAATGCAGAAAAGCGCTTCGGACGCATGAAATTTAAAACTTGTTGTTTTCATTTTTTTAGAGTTTCTTCAAAGCAGATTTACTAAATAATCAATATAAAAAAAAATTACACGAAATGTTTTTTTAACATCAAAACGTTTCTCAAATTGTTTCTTGTGAAATTAAATACTTTCAAAAAGTAATTAGCATTTTAGCTTTATTTCAAATTTAGTCATTCTGCATGCTGACTACAAACTTTTTTTATCGCTTTTTGGTTAAAATTGCATTGAATATGTTAACGTTCATTTAGTCCGAACTAGATTGAACCACATGTTCTACAGTCTGTTTAAGTTTTGAGACAAAAGAAGCTTGCTTGATTGATTGTTAGTGTGTTTACGCAACATCAGGACACAACTCATTTCCCGCAACAAGAGAAAATTATTATCAATAAAAGCTCTGAAAATCCTATCCTAAAACAATCTTATTGTCCACGAATGAAAAAAAAAACACTCTGAAAACAGATTCTAATCAAAGATAAGATAACTTATATAATGTCTTCTGGCTATTTTTGTCATTTGGTTACTGCATATGATTCCCCATAATTCCTTTTTTTCACACACACTCACACGCATGTAGCGAATAGATAGATATTGTTTAATACTAGTTTTTTAAGCAGTTTTATTCGATTGAATGAAAAATGATCAAAGGCCCGTTCTGTTTCACGTTGTATTAGGTTTTTGACCATTCTTCTAAAAATAGAACCGAAGAGTTCCGAATGAATGTAAACAAAACATTCAATTATTCCCATGGATTATTTATATTTGAAAAATGTGTTAAATATTGTCATTATTGCACCTTTTTTTCGTGTATGCTTTTCTGAAATAGTGAAACCTAAATGTTACTGGTACATTGGTGGCGATTATAAAGACAATATAGATCTTAAATCTGTATTGAAAGACAACAGTAATCAAACTTTTATTACTTACGACAAAAATAATTCAACACGATTTTATTACAACCCATGCTACATGCTCAACAATGTGAATCCATTTTGTAATACAAGTGCGTTGTGCAAGGAAGACTTACTGAATTCTAAATTCGAAAATATCGGTGATTTTTCTGATGTAAGAGTAGAAATATTAAGTAATGGTGACTACTACAGGATCGATTATAATGTGTTACAGACATCAGTGAAAAAAGGTATTGTATTTTAGAAGTAATTATACGTTTCCTGGATTAGTTTCAATAACTTCAATAAAGATGTCTCTAAACGGTTCAATTCTACTCTAATGTATGTCATCGTCGCAATGGTTTTGTGATACACATTTACAAATGTATACTGCAGCATTCCATGTGAGTGGGGGTGTCGTGGCTTCAACCAAACGAATTTAAAAACTGTTTTGCTGCTTCTCATCATGGCCAAGCACTCGGTATTTATGAGAAAGAGCAAACATTGGTAAAGTTACATGTCTTAAGTTTAAAATTTATAAATACAAAATAACAGATTCTTTGACCACTCGTTAAGTGATGTGAATAAACTCACAATAGATACCAGGATTGAAATTTTGTACGCCAGACGCGCGTTTGGTCTACAAAAGACACATCAGTGACGCTCGAGTCAGAAAAGTTAAAAAAAAAAAGGCCAAGTAAAGTATGAATGACCGGTTTTCTTTTGATCTGATGGCTTGCAGTGTTTTAAACTAAATCATGTTTTGGTCGTTTAGATTTGATGGCCCTTATCCGAACACTTCAAATTACTGAAAGTTTTGCACATGCAGGCATTCGATAATCCATTACCAATTACGATAGGAAAGAAAATGCACGATGATAGGGAGGAACAGTTACAATACATAGATCTACGAAGGCGTTTCCTTCTATGATACCTATAGCATTTCAAGTCATACGAATATCCAAAAAAGTATGAAAGGATACTAAAGTTCAGTCAAAGTCATAAGCCTAGATGAAGGACACACATCATGACCATCACATTCCAAAGCGAGAAAAAATGAAGCGAAAAAACAGTCCAAAAACACTAAATAGAAAAACTAAAGATTGAATATAAATACCAAAAACACCAAAAACGGAGGTGCATACATGTGAACTTGAATGGTCTGCTGTTATTTCGCCACAGTGAAAGTCGTGGTGTTACTCAGGCTAAAATGCAGTGAGAGTGGATTAAGGGATTTCTCATTTCTAAAATTAGATGACAAGCTAACACGGTCGGTCGCATCTATTTCATTGGACATTAGATAAAGGATACAACAGGTATAGTTAGGTTTGCTTCATTTGATTACTTATTAGCCGAACCGCATGGCGTACCAAACTATAAGCTTGGGGAGTTTATACATTTAGAGGTTGACAGTGAAGGTCGTGTGTGACATCAACGTCCATGGCCATTGCAAACATTTCATTTTTATGAAGCAACATTTCTGCCTTTTGGGCTTTTTCCTTTTTATTTTTGCCATGGCGTTATCAGTTTATTTTCGCCTTGTTAGTTTGAATATCCCTTTGGTATTATTTGCCTCTCTTGAATACGAAAAAATCTAATTAAAATACTTTAAATACTTGAAATGAAACTCATCAATGATTAATATTGAGATTTTCAATCGATTAAGAAGTAACAAATCAGAGGTAATAGCCTATAACGGAGGGAATCGCATGAACTCCAAAGCAGCAACACTGGGTGCGTTGACAGGGTAAGTGTCTCCCACTATACATTGCATGCATCACCATACGAATGCACACCCAGTCAAAATGTCCCAATCGGAAATAGGATACGATCCGTAAAATTACAGATGAAATGACGATAGGGTATCAAAAGATTTAAGACCGCGAAAACATATCGTTAGTGAGTTACTACACAGACACATCGTATCAGTCAACAAATTCCTGATGGTGAACGTAAAACCTATGTATTGTCGTTTTCATTCTTTCTTCCTCATAACTCTCTTGGATCAGTTTTTTGTCAATGGAGCACATCCCCGTTAATGAAGTCCGTTTAGTGTGAACATACTCGAGCTCAAAGTACTAATTAAGACACGAAAACGCCATACGACGGGACAGAGGGTATGTTACTGCTTCGAAATGGGAAGTTTACAAATGGAAAGTAGAAATCATACGGTTTGTCATTGATTCTTATTTGAAGTCGTCTTTTTGAGTAAATATCGAGGAAAAGATCGAAAAATGAAGTAGACCTTCTAGTTTTGTATTATCCTAAATTTCAAGTTCCGTGGGATATATGAGATTTAAGCACTCACTAGACTGTGGGTTATGGAGGAACATGACATCATCATTATATCTGAAAAAGAAATTAAAGCATAAGGAACAGTAGTTATAAAAAATAAAAATTGTAAAGTCTGTGATTAAAGATTTTTTAGTAAATCTTTAGAATTTTTAAAAACCACTAACCTGAAAAAAGAAATAAAAACGGCACATAATTTGGAAAAGCATGATCAAAATGTAATCGCTACAACAACAAGCTAGATAAGCCATTTGCGGTGGTTAGTTGAATACTGCCGTTAAAAAAAGAGAGAGAGGATGCATTCATTATAATTATATTATCAACACGTAATGTTAGCGCTACATTTTTATGTTCACGTATCTATTGCAGATAGTACAATAACTTTGAAATGTATGGACACTAATAAACCACAATTTCAATATAGAAGATCTGAACTACAAGACAAATACCTCTTTTCCATGGCATCAAAACGATTCTGCAGAAGTAAATTCAGCATTGGTACTATAATATGTGTTTCTTTTTTATCCATTGTACTCGTGTATCTAGTCGTAGGTGAGTATCAATATACATGATTCCAACAGTGATTATTGTTATAAAAATGTTAAATATTTGTATTCGTGTTAAGCTCGTCCAAGTTCTTTTTTGTGATTATTGCTTTGAGCAATACTTAGCTTTAACCAGGAAAAATTGGTACCATTAATGTTATTTTATGTTGCAAAAGAATGAAGTATTCAATTGGTAAAAACAGGACAGTGGTTAACTAAAGAAGACACGTGAAAAAAATCACAAGCAACATCTAAATGGACAGAACTAGGGTTATCGCATAGACATGCGAATTGTTAATTAACGGACTCCAGTTTATCAAATGAGTAAAGCTAAAATACAAATTCCTTTTAAAAAGAAGGAAAGTCATATCAAGTGTTTGAACGGAAATCATATTCTGACGAGTAGCCACCACTTCTGTGTTGACAACAAATATCATTGATATGGTCATATATATATATAACTCAACTATTAACAAAACTTTGAATTGTTCGAAATATTATGGATTTTCTACCCCAGGAATAAATAGCCTTCGCTGTATCTCGCAAAACCTTTCGGAATTCAGGGTCCTCAATGCTTGTCAACTTCGTACTTGATTTGGCCTTTTTTTTTAACCTTTTTGATTCGAGTGTATAACTGATGGATCTTTTGAAGATGAAACGTCTGGCGTATAAACCAAAAGCTTGGCATCTTTGATGAGGTTTTTTTTTTTGCAGCATCCGTCCATTAGCAGTCAGTTTGGTTCAATTTTGTAAAAATTAAAAAAAAAATTCGATCATGTATTATTGGCTTCACGTTAAAAATCTAACCTCACGTCTGCAACTTGTTTTTTTCTTAATACGATTTGTCTATGATCATCGATGCTTCGAGGAGGACCGAAATTCTAGAATGTGCCATCGACTTTATTGAGTTTTCTTAGAGCAGTGAAATGATAAAAATAAATATGAGAGGACAAGAGTTTGAAATTGTTGTATTACATTTTACACATTTAGAATATGAATATTTAATCGAATTTTCCTTTTTTCAGGTATTCTATACAAGAAAGCTGTATTAGGAGTCTCTGGTGTACAGCTTATACCAAATGTCACATTTTGGAAAACTTTGCCGGGTTTAATAAAAGACGGGTACTTGTTCTTTATAAGCCCATGTATTGGTAATAGAATCGAATATGATGCTTATGAGCGCATTTAGAATTAGGCATATGTTAGTTGTCACACTGTTAAAATATAATGGTAAATGACGGCATTGAACATTTGAAATCCAGTGTGCAATATTATATAATAAATAAGAAGATTACTTATGGTTAATCTACCTAACTATATAATTACTGAAATGATTCTTTATTTTAAAGTATAATGTGACATTTAATGATAATTACAATCCTTATAACATATTTTATAAATCCACTATATGTGTTCGATCAGAAATGATGAATCGTTATGGTGATTGAAATTAGTTTAACATGGACGAGACAGCAAAACTTTACATTTGTAAATATACAAATGGATTTAATATATTTACCAGCGGGTACCTGGTATTAAAAAAAACTGTTTAAATTTGGGACATGTATATGTCTTTCGTGTTCGATTAAATATAATTATTATTGTATGGAATTTTTATTGTCAATTTGTACATTGATATACTATTTTAGAAGACTCTTTATTATATTATTTTATCATATTTGGAATGTGCTTATTTATTTTCATGCTTTCAACTCTTTTTATTTATGAAAAATTAAAACGCAGCATTTATTATAACAACCTTTATTTGTTAATGTTATTATAATTTTATGATTTTTTCGTCAAATAAACTTATGTCTTTGTACAATGTTGTTGCTGTCATTATTGGCAATATGATAGTATTTCCCTATTGCCCTATGTAAGCTTTTGTAGTAGACCACTTTCACTGATATTTTGAGGCAATGGTTAGATTAGCAGATTAGAATGGTTTCCTTTAATTTACTAGCAGTCCACAAATTGAAATTCTTTCGTCTAATGTCATTTTCATCTTAATTTTATTTTTTTTATAATCATTTCAACGGAAATAACAGTTTTGCATAAAGCATTTGTAGTGATATAATTTCAAATCACATTGCACTTCAAACTATTTTGTTAATGATATACATTTTAACCATCTTGAATATATCGTAAATCCCATATTCATTGCATATTTATTTATGTAAACAAAACATTGGTAAACCATAGTTTTTGTAACAAAATAAAATACAGAAAAATAAATTCAGTTTTTTCCCTGAATATTCTTAAAAAGTAAAATAGCAAAATACCGAACTCCAAGGAAAATTCAAAACGGAAAGTCCTTTAACAAATTGCAAAATAAATCAAAAGCTCAAACACATCAAACGAATGGAAAACAAATGTCACATTCCTGACTTGGTACAGACATTTCCTTATGTAGAAAATTGTGGATTGAACCTGGTTTTATAGCTAGCTAAACCTCTCACTTGTATGACAGTCGCATAGAATTACACTTTATTGACAACAATGTGTGAGCAAAACAAACAGACACAATAGGTAAAACTGTCAAAAATTGGGGTACAGCGGTCAACATTGTGTTATAATCTTAATCACTATAAAAAAAATAACTATTTCAACAAAGAAAACCAAAATGGCAAATAGACACTCTATAGACAAAGACATAATTATGCAAATAGCAAGGACATGTGTATCAGAAATAGTCCCTTTTCCTGAATTTAATGTGGGTTGTTGTCCAAGTGAATGGTCAAACAACACTATCCATATAAGAATTTCATACATAATAATTGAGCTTTTTGTAGCATAAACTAATGACCCTTAAAACAAAAAAATATTAATATTACAAAATTAGTACTATTTTTGTCGCCGTTTTAACTCACTGGCTGACATGGGCTCTATAATTTCTGCTTAGCGAAACTGAGAAAAACTTTTTTGCAAGAACGACTGAACCAATTTGAATAGAACTTGACAAATATGTTCCTGTGAATGTCCTTGAGTGTTGTTATTTTGGTTCAAATCGGAAATTAAATATCGTTACTAGCGGAGGTTAAAGTTTACATTGTGGACATTACGTTGATTTCCTTTTCTTTTCAAGAACGGATGCAGTGAATTAAAAACATAACATGTAAAAATGTTTTGAGAAGGTAATCACCAAGTGTTGATAGTTTTGTCCTGATGAAAGTCCAAAATAGCTTCGAGTGAACAATTCAAAATGACTGCCATCTGAGGGTAACGTTTACATTAAAACCCTTCTGGAAAATACATTTTGCTTTCATTTTTTAAAGAACAGAAGAAGAGATATGAAAACAAACTGCACAGAAACATGCCTTAGAAGATAATAACCAAGTTTTTGGTCCCATGTGGCTTCAAATGGCCAATATATTTAGCTTAAGATCATGATATTGGTATGCTGCTTACAAAACAGCTACTGGGTTAAGGGGTATTTATTAATAGTAATTTTATAGTAACTTGTTGGTGGTTTCGTCTTTTGATGTCTGCATTGCCTATCTTCTCTATGAAGTGTATGGCCTATGTTAACCAAGTGTGACATAAAAATGTTTCAAACGAAATTTGTACAGAAACCTTAATTTTTTTCGATTCTACGAAACACGTGACTGCGAAAGGCAATGCTTGATTCTGACAATTTTAAAGTTTCTTTCCTAAAACAAGTAGACACTATATATTTCTGATCTTGTTAAAGGAATGATGATTGGGTGACTTTTTATGCGATTTCCTATTTTATGCTTGTTGGAAGCCTTTATGAACCCTATTCTAAAAAACAGCAAAACTCTCTTGAAAGATTCGTAGAAAGTCATAGTATAGAATGCTCTTTCACTTTCAGTGTATATTCTAAGCATGCCATACCAACCTTAGAGCCTCTATTTATATCTTTTGATTTGGTAGTAAAAACTCCTAATGAGTCGAGCGAAATAAACTGTGCTACTGTCATGACAACTTACATCCGGGTAATTTCTGGACTGATGTATAATGGAAAGGGTACATGTAATTTTCAGATCTCTGAATTATATATAATTTAATCTGTAGGAACCATTTGGAAATTAGGATTAAACTAACAAACTTTCTCGGTTTTGATATTGAATAAAACATAACTTTGTACTCTAGACCCGCGTTATTTGTCTACACAAGACGCACCAGTGGCGCTCTAATAAAAACAGTTAAAAGGCCAAATCGGTTGGACAAGATTTCAATCGATTACATGTTAAAATCTAACGGGAAAAGGCATTCGGGTACCGTTATTGTATTTTGTACTTTTGATTATATGAATTAATATGATTGTACGAGATAGTCCAGTCAACAACATCTCTGTTACACAATAGAGATTGGCTGTAAAATATATACAATCATTTTAATGAACTTTAAACCTATGCCTAGTGGATCAGAAGTTCAAGAGTAGCACCTGCTAAATCGATAATGAAGTCCGTTCGTAACTTTTGTATCCACATTTATGTCTGGTTGTTAGTCGATAAGGGTATGTTAGTAAACTGTTGTCGAACAATGTTTTAAATGCTTTATATCTGATTTATATATGTTTTTTAACTCAGCCAAATCGTATCAGTCAAATTTGGAGGACTTCACTAGTCGTTTGTAACGACTCGGTCATTTTGCATTGGTCCACTAACTTAAACACAGAAATTGTCCTTTTCCTGAGTATAAAATTTGATGTTATGCCCGCCTCTGATAAATCTTTATAACTTGCTGAATTAATTTTCTATACATACAAATACCGCTGCATTAAAAGTGTACGTACAATGTATATTTTCCTTTAATGATTGTATGCTGGCGCAATTCAGCAAGTTTGATCCGACTATTGGGATCCACACGAATAAGACAATTAAGAGGTGTTTAGATTCATCCTTACACTTAAAACTTAAGACTCATTTGTGCAGCTGAAGAAGGTTAGCAGCAGCTAGGTTAATTTTTTTAGTAAGAATCGAAAGAAAATTAGTGCTCAAGAAGCCTGCGCGTGTAAGAGTTAGTCAGACAATAGTTAATAACATAATGTTTATTTAATAAGAACTTAATGAGAATTTTATTATATTTGCACATGTCTTGTGCATTTATTTCATCGTCTGAACATAACTTTTATATATGGATGTTACGAGATATTTTTATCTGTTTTTTTTTTCTTCATATCAGCATGCTTTATATTTCAGCAATCTACTTTTCTGATAAAATTTCTATTGAATACCTTTGAAGTTTCAACATAATCTTTTTTGTTTTGTGAAAATATGTTACTTCCCTTTAATGTAAAAACATTTAAATATGCAAATATACTGAATCATTGAATTGATATTAAACAGTAAATACACCTTTAAATAGTTTACCTGATTCTATATAAGTGGAGGTCCGGAGAGAACGGTGATCCTACATTCATTCTTATAGACGTTCGCACTATTTGACCCCTTTTTGCAGCAAGTTCTCATAAAAATATTTATCTCTTAATAGTGATTTTCATTCAAAATATTAAGATCTCCTAATAAATACGTATGATAAGCGGGGAGCTTAAGTATACTATGATCGTAATTAACTTTGTTAAAGTATACCTTCTCAATTGTTAAACTCCCTTATCTGGGGTAATATATATTCCCCCCTACGATTTCATAATTATAAACTAGTAGAAAAAAAGAAACTGTGCATCATAAAAAAGAATTGTCTAGAATTAAAAAAACCGAATATTTGAAGTTATAAGGTGCCAAAATCCTGTCAAAATGATACTTTTTGAGTTACCGGTGATAATCGAATCCACGCAATTTTGAGAAAGAGTTGGTCCTGCTTTGTTTCATAAAAAAGAATGGCCAACGTAGATATAAGTATATTGTCTAAGAGAGGGATAAATCGAACTTTGTAAAAATCACTCTGATTCAAACAAAAAATTCTCTGAAACTGACATTATCAAGATTCTTAATTTCTTGATTGGCAACATATTTGTTACGTTTGGAGGACGTAATTTTCAACAAACAATCGGCATTCCCATGGGAACCAACTGTGCTCCACTTCTTGTCGATTTGTTCTTTTATTCATATGAGACTGACTTTAAACTAAAACATCTGTACACCAAAGTATCTAAAATCATGTTAACCAAGATTTCAAAATCTCACCGAAGTCACAAGGAAGTTCGACCGTACATTATATCGCTTAAATTCAATCAATCTGTTCCATATATCAAATAACATAAACGGTGCCAATTTTTCTGCACCAGATGCGCATTTCGACAATCAATGTCTCTTCAAAACCAGAAATAATGTAAAATGCACAATGCTCTATAATTCAGACGGTTATATGACTCTACAGTGTCACCACACGACACATAAACATGTGCTATTGTTCCATGACGAGGTTTTTACAAAGGGACATTGCGTATCCTAACATAAATTTTATCCAATTAACCATATTACAGACATATATAAGATTAATGTTTTCAAAATTTGTCATGCATTGAGAAATGCACAGTTTTTATTTCCTCTATAAATAGCATCTGAAGCATTTTCATGTTGATATTGAATTCGGTTAGACAAACTCAACGATATAGCAGTTAATTATCCCATTATCAGAAGGAAAAAAATATATTATGGATCTACTCTTTAAAATTTGAATTAGAAGGATTCAATGCTGCCAAATAAATCATTCGCATTTCCGCTAACAATTTGAAAATATAATGGAAGCGCACCTGCTAAAATATTAGATTTAATTGCAATCATGAAACTTAAAAAGAAAAAGAAAATTCCTTAAAAGCTTCCTACTAATGACAAATGGAACAATCAACATAGTGGAAATGACACGATTATGACATTTTCATTTGTCCATATATATACAAGTTATACACAATAAAAACCATTGTCATTATGGATTTAAAAACAATGGAACCTTTATATACTAATACTTTATTAACTTTGTTGTTTGCATTTAGTTTTTGTATGGATATCAATGATAAAACTTCGAAATATCTACAAAATTCAACAGCACTCACACCAAATATCAATGAATCTACAACTGATAATACATATGGTCATGATTTGTCAACACGATTAACATTCAATAACCCTGCAAAAATTTCCGACGACTTCAGCAGCATTCTACAAGTCACAACCCTAGGCTTGGACGTTCCCTTACGATATAACGTTTCAACGTCAGAACCAATACAGTATGAGAGCAATACTGGCTTGTCTGTTCAATCTGAAAAACAACATTCATTTGGCAAGATGTTCAATTCTTCTATTAACCAAATCGCAAACGATCCTTTACGACATATGTCCACGATGACTTCGTTATTTAAACCAAAAGGAAAAATGGATCTTTTTAGTTTGGACTCATGTTCACAGTATGGTACGTGCAAGTTTGTTTCAAATTTGTCTATTCCTTATTGTCGATGTGATTATCTTTGTACATTTTTTAATGATTGCTGCATGGACGCTAACCATTTAAATCATTCCACAGTAAATTTCAATTTTCATTTCGAATGTTCGCCTCATACATCTAGAAAAGACAGACTCGATGGTATATTCATTATCAAAAATTGTCCAGAAAATTTCACAGGCACAGACATTGATTTGAAATGTCGTTCAAATGATTTATTGACAGTTGGACCATGGGTGGCAAGCGAGGATAATGTTGTTTTCCAAAATCAATTTTGTGCAGAATGCAATGAAGTGACTGCTTTTCAATATTTTACAGTGAATTTTTCAAATGTTGATTCAAAGTATCTTACAATGGAAATCAACACGACAATGTTGCATAAACTAGTTGACGTTTTAAACCTTTACGACTTTATAGATGTTCAGATGGAATTTATTCCTCCAAAAACAGTTGCAGTGCGGCAATGCATGTTATTTGATAAACCAAAGGCAGAAAATACCGAAAACTGCTTCAATTACTACATGAATCCAGTATTTCGTGCAAATGGTGGTAAACATGAATTATATATGAATGTGTTTTGTGTTCCTCCTGATTATGGCTGTTCATGTTTTGGACCAAGTGATTCGTTTGGTCAGTGGTATGACTGGTTTCCGCTATCAGTGGTATTCTCGTTTACAGACAATGATCTGTACTGTAATAACAAGGTAACGTATACATATTAGAGTTACTCTACGCTTATATTATACGAAATGCTTTCATTGCTCATATTTATCTATAGAATACCAGCAGCCGATACATATAATGTATATTGCATCCGATGAGTGTGTCTTTGACATCGTTAACATTAAGAAAAAGTTTTGGGAATGATTTCAAACATTGTTTAAGTAAAATGGCTTCAAAGTGATACAATATTTGAAATTAATACTTTAGAATAACTCTGATAAATCTGATAAAAACAATTGCATTTGAATATCTAACGTTTCCTGTTGTTGAATATAACACTGACACTTACATACAACAGAAAAAATCATTTCGTATGATGGTAAAACTATTCATAAAACGGAGGGCCATGTGGGAGTTAATGGACTGGGTGGCTATCTCCCAAAAAGTATAAGCACCGACGCAAACTAAAGCTGAGGTCCATTTGGTTTTTGAGAGATGACAGAGCTGCTTATAAACTGTTAATAGGTCCGAAGTGACATGAATGTTTTGTTATATTCTACTGACCTGCTAAAGATATCACACAAAAGAGAAAGGTTATAGCACAGCATTTATTGCTGTTTATATTGGATTCATTTAAAGTCAGTTACCTTGGATAAACGCCAGCAGTATAATGAGAGATTTGTCATTGAGTATGAGACTTGTCACAGAATTTGAACTTACCATGAGCAACATGACGGGTTCCACTAGTGAAGCACTTTCCAAGCACCTGATATCAACATAAGCCTTGGATGGGGTTCGAGTTGCTCAGTCTTTAGTTTTCTATGTGGTGTTTTGTGTAACTGTTTGACTTTTCGTCGTCTTTCGATTTTTTTTCATGACGTTGTCAGTTTATCTTCAATTTATGAGCATTAGTAATAACAACAATAACATAAACGGTACCATTTTTCTGCACCAGATGCGCATTTCGACAATCAATGTCTCTTCAGTGATGCTCGAGGTCAAAATATTTGAAAATCCAAAGCTTAATAAAAAGATGAAGAGCTATAAGCCAAAAAGGACAAAAAAGTATAGCCAAAGCCGGGCAGGGAATCAGAGCTTTGCTGTTCCTTGATATTTCCAAGCAAAAGTGTTGATATTGTTTTCTATTGTATTAAGACGGATCTTTACTGAGTTTTGACATACACTGTAATTCATAACAGTACACGAATAAGTCTGTATAAGACTCTGCTATCAAAGGGGCGCAACAGAGGCCCATATGAGTATCTACAACCTGCCGATTAACCTTATTGCCTCTCTAAGGCAGAGTTGGTCTTAGATGGATATCACTATTATTTTTTAGTCCCTTTTGGTCATACAGTTCCTCACGTTTTCGCGAACAATATGAAAACAACTACATTGGGTCAATGTGCTGCTTCAAATTGTAGGTAAATATATTATGGTTTGCTATCAAAGAACAATAAATAAGGCAGCCAACGACATTCATTGGACATCAGGTAAATAAACGTAATGGGGTTAAACTTGTTATTCAGCGCTCAACTCTCCATTAATCTGATCATTAGGCAGTGGTGTAACAGCATAACATTTAAACATTGTATGTATTTTAATGTCGTTCTTTTATCTTAGGTAAACAAATTCTGCATAGGGGATGAAACGTATACTGGTTATCGTACAGACAAAATAATTTACTGGCTGCATCCGTTTTCAATGGAGGACAAAATAATAAAACAAATTCAACTGGTTCTGGCATGGTCGTTCCAGCGAGATATTGACACAATGGATATAGCCGTATATAGATATCAAACATATAAAAAGAATAATACACATTATGTTACTCCAACCAAAATGCGACTAAAAATCATCAAGAAGCTCAATGCAATTGAAATGTTAAAATTTGAAACTAAACTACAGAACTGTTTATGGTTCATTCGAATTAAATCATCAAACAGACACGTACTCGAGTTTTCCACGTTTAAGTTAGAGTGGTTGTTAAATGAAACTGATGTTACAACCTTGAGTAAAATGGATATGTCGTATGCAAAGTTAAATGTCAGCATCAAAACCAACTTTAAGGAACATCTATGTGACAGTTATGTGGTTGAATCTGAAATAGAAGAAAAATCGGCAGCGATGATAGTTACGAAGGTAACATGTCGGGATGAATTTATAGAACAAAAATTAACATCACAAGATTTTAGAAAGAATATAATAACATATACTGGTATGGGTGTTTCTATACTTGCATTAACTGTATACCTGATTGTACACAGAAAGTTAGGAATGCATAAAACAATTCCTGGTTCAAACGTTGAAAATTTATCTATTGCTTTGTTACTGTCAGATATTTTATTCATGGTAGGTGTTGGCGCCAATGACCATTATATAGTCTGCTATACCGTAGGTGTTGTTCTTCATTACCTTTGGCTGTCTGTGTTTTCATTCAAGTCTGTTGCCTTGGTCTATATGTGTCATAATATAAGACAAATGTCGGCTAATAATGCACATGAACTTGGTATAAAAAACAAAAAAGCTTATCTTACAGTGCTTGGTCTTCTGTTGCCAGTTATATTTGTAGGACCTGCTATGATACTTGATTTAATTATTCCTGGTGTCACCCTTGATTACAGCGGGAGGATTTGCTTCCCTACTGGGTATCCCGCTAACTTAATCTTTGTATCTGCTCCGATAGGTTTGTCTGTTCTTATCAATGTTGCCAGCCTTATTTGTATTGCTGTTGTAATAACTAAGCAGTCATTTGAGACACGACACATACGTAAGTCAAGTTCTTTTAAGTTCATTCCAGTTTTTGTTCGAATAAGTATCGTGACAGGTGCATTATGGATAACTGGAATATTAGGAGTCGTTGTTCAGACTGAGTTTATGGAATACTTGTTTATAACTACTTGCAGTATTCAAGGCTTGTTGTTTGCGATTGCAAATTTGTCAACAAGACGTGTTTCCCGGTCAATCAGAAAAAGTTATGATTAACCAGGTTAATGTAACATTTACACATATTCCACTCAAAATGGAGGCTAGTTTCGATACAACGATCCTCTTGTTATTGTCACTGATTATCTGATTACTAGTACCTCTCATTTGAAAAGAGATATTTTTTGTATCATACAGTAAGGTTGCCTTCTTCTATTATATAAATATATATTGAGGAGGTTGAATACATGTAAAGCAAATGATACGGCAAAATTCAATTGCACCATTACTGGATATTAAAACTAAACAAGGACTATCTTATGGTTTAGTTGTTTTCAATTATTTGCGCTTGTCGTTCCTATGATCAATTTGCGTTATTATAATTGTTGTCGAGCAATGGTGAATACCTCCATTAGCATGTCAAAGATACTGACTTTTAGTTATCTCTTTTTCAAACTTTTGTAGTTTCATTGTGTCATTCCTTATTTCGATAGTGAAGTCGCATTCCAATTTGAAAGGTTGTTTTTATTTTTTTTTTTTTGGCAAAATGTATATATTCAAATATAGCTAAAATTATAAATGTCAATACTTTTTCGTTTTAAATGTCTCCATCATCACAATCGTCGTCTTCGTCGTTGTCGTCAGTTTAAATATAGTATTACAGGTTTGTTCTTCAAGTTAAAGAGTTTCAATAAAAGTCTTATGTACCAATTGGGTTTTTTGTCTCTCCTGCCTACATATCCCAAATATACTGTAATCATATACAAATAATATGTCTTATGAGATGACCGATATATTAAACCGTAACAAATCAATGTACTGACCTGAAAGGAAGTTATGAATACATCTAATCCTCATCCAATGTTAACATTTGTCAGAATTGTTTGAAGTTTATATCGAACGCACTAACATATAATATTGTAAGGTTCATGATCTTTGGCTTCACAAAGTGTTATTTCCATTTCTATTTTTTATGCTTATTTCAGAATTTGGAATTTAACAAATCTCAACATTGAACTTAAAGATGCAATTGAAAATCACAAGGGTCGGATTGATATGATTCCTAATTTTCGAAAGAAACCCTATTACAATAGAAAAATATTTAAGATGTGGTATGATTGCCAACTGAGACAACTGACCAAATGATGTGGATGTCAGCAACCATTAGTTTTGATTAATATGTGCATCCACACTAGTAGTTGTATTTAAATCGGAACAGACATTTTTATCTCAACATCATCTGAAATGTTTGAACATAAAAATGTTAAAGTTAAAGTTCAGGAACTTTTAAGATGTGTCCCATGTTGAAAATCAAGTTGTTTACGAAACAGATCTTAATTCACCGCAAGGAAGGGTCTTGACAGAACTTAGTTTACTGCCGATATATTCCACCTCTTTTAAACTAAATCAGATATGGCTGAACATTGACTAGAAAACTGAACATGACTTACAAATTTATTCGCTAAAAGTAGTCAGCTCAGATCAAGATCAATTGGGCCTTCCAATTAAAATTTCATTTACAAGTACCAGTTATATATTACTCTATCATGGCTCTGTTTACAATATCAAATAAAGTCAACAGTAGTATACCGCTGTTGAATAGTCATAAATCGATTAAGCGAAAACAAATCCGGGTCACAAACCAAAACCGAGGGAAACACATCAACTATAAGAGGAAAACAACGGAACAGCAGAAACACTGAACTGCAACAAAAACAAACACCAACATGCATAGAAACGGACTATTTGATAACAACTGCCATATTCCTGACTTGGTACAGGACATTTTAAGAAAAAATGGTGGGTTGAACCTGGTTTTATGGCTAGCCAAACCTCCCGCTTATATGGCAATGTTAAAAATAGCGCTAAAATGACAACATTACGTGACAGGAATACAGTACAAATAAACGCAAAAACACTCAGGACAGAGAAACACATTAATAAATAATATAATAGTACATTACAACATGTAAACCACCGAATAACAACGGACACCTCCCATGAATCCACGACAGCACACCAGGACATCACAAACGAATTATAAACTGTGTGTCACACGAATGTATCAACGCCACAAAAAGTGACGTATTGTTTGTGATTTTATATCATCACAGGGTAATTTCTAAAGATAGAATAGATTTGTTGTATTGTAGACACGTACAAGAATATAAGATTAAGTTTGTAATGGTTTTATTTTATGTATATTCTAACCAAGACAAGATTATTAAAATGGAATTGTGTTTGTAATGGTGTTATTTGTATTTTCTAACCATATAAAAAGAAGATGTGGTATGATTGCCAATGAGACAACTCTCCACAATAGACCAAATGACACAGAAATTGACAACTATAAGTCATCGTACGGCCTTCAACAATGAGCAAAGCCCATATTGCATAGTCAGCTATAAAACGCCCCGAAATGACAATGTCGGTTTTTCTTCTAAATCAAAACTGTGTATAAACAAAAAAAAATCCTGTGCATATAATTGCTTTAAAAAGGAAATAGCTGATTAATTATCATAAATTAACTTTTACATACATATCGAAAATAAAAATAAAAAAAATGTAATATAAGGCAAGATAATGTAAGACCAAACAGTAAACACACTTGAAAACAAACAACGTAAAACAAAAACACTGTAGACGAACCACGAGTCACTCGACTATACTGACAATTTGAATAAGACATATGTGAAATGTTTCGAAAATACAGAATTCAAACCACAAGAGATAAGACATAACACAATATCGAACCAGACTTACAAAAGAAACATCATAACTAAATGCATGAATGTTGGATGTATTAATACCGAGACACGTCGTATAGCAATGCGAATTCACACTCGTCGAAACAGTCATATTCGGGAATAGGTAACATTCGGTACTTAGCAGACCAGACGACGTAGATGGTAAATCACAATCTAAGACGTGGTTAAAATGTCTTTAGTTAGTTAAGACACAGACACATCGTATATACCAACCAGTTCGTGATGGTGTCCATACAATTTACGGAGTGTCATTTTTAATCTTTCCACCTCATAACTCTGTTGGAGCAGTTTCTGATTTAGGAGCACACTCCTGTATATGAAGTCCATATAGTGTGAACATGCACGAGCATATCTGTTCTTACAACCTTCGTAATTTCGTTATCAAATTTTAATAATAATATTTACTATTCAATGATTATGCGGAAAATATTGGAATTCGTGAAATAGATGTGTTCCTTTGATAGTCAGCTTTTGTCTCTTTTGACTATTGTTTTAGAACTGATGTCCGGTAACCGTCAAGTAATCATATGCATATGTGTCTGCATACAGTTCTCAATTTACGACGTATGGCTAGACACTAAGGTACTTAACATGTAACGGGGAAGTCCAAATAATTATGACGTCTTGAAAGGTTATTTTAATTTTTTTCTGTGATGCCTTCCTACGACGTTATAAGGGAGCTACCATTTGATTTTTATGTGGGAGCTAGGATGAAATTTGAAAAAAAATATGGTAGCTCCCTAACGCTGAAGCCATTATTTCCGTCTGGACTTTGAGAGAGAATTTTGGGGGGAACTTTGAGACCCAATTTTGGCAGGAAATCTTCATTAACGGTTAGAATTTTTGCAAAGATACAAAGTCTCACCTTTTTTGTGCTTATTGGTGCAAATATTCCCAGAAATATCCAAAAGAAATGATTAATAAGATACGATTCAATTTGAGGTGGGTAAATATTTATTTCTCTCTCAAAGTCCAGACGGAAATAATGGCTTCTGAGCGTTATAACGTCGTAGGAAGGCGTCACAGAAAAAAAATTAAAATAGCCTTTCAAGACGTCATAATTATTTGGACTAGTAACGGGGTTAAACTACTAATTGTTATTTGTTTTTAACCTAATTCTGTGAAACCAGACATGCACCAGAAAGACACCATCATGTAGTAATTGAAGCAGTGTTTTCTGCGTATAAAGAAAGGAAAAAAGAATCATAGCTTTTCGAAAACTTCCAAAGATGTGTTTCACACTGCAGAAATGTTCATATAATAAATTCATTATTACGATATCAGGATTAAAATATTGTACGCAAGACGTGTGTTTCGTCTACAAAAGACTCATCAGTGACGCTCGAATAAAAAAGTTTAAAAGGCCAAATAAAGTACGAAGTTGAAGAGCATTGAGGACCCAAAATTTCGATGGGTTTTGCTAAATACAGCTAAGGTAATCTATTTCTGTAAGATTGTTTTCAGAAGGGGTTGTTTGTATGGGTGTGTACGTTACCATTCCCAACTCAGTTTATCTTATAACCATCCATTTAAAGATCAGATTCAACTAGTCTACCTTCTGCACATACTGTTTTATTTTCAAATTGCTATAGACAACACTAAGGTGATGTGTTGGTTTATCGTCTCTCTTGTCAGCAATGATGTTTTTGAATACTAGTTTGTATCTACTGTATTTATTATCAAAGCTGTTGGTGTAGTTCTCATTTTGATATATTAACTTTCAAGGGGATGCCATGTCAATGTTATCTGATAAGGTTTCCAGTGTTAAAGTTTAATTTTGACAGTCAAATCTACTCTCAAAGACACTTTGGTTTTAGCTTCAAACTTACACAAAAGTATTTATAAATCTTTAGCCACGTTTTCGGCTATTTTTGTTCATAAGAGTAAATCCAGAAAAAAAATTGAATTACATATGGCATTAACATAATAATCTGAAAATAAAACTAACTCATGATGGTGACAAAGGTACATATATATTATTCTATGCTGAATGTTCACTGACTTTACTTTTACTTTGTTCTGTACACTGAACATCAGCTGATATAGATAAAATGTGTCCTTAAAATAAAACATTCACTATTTTGAATGTTAAATCATTTTTTATGTTGTATAGTTATGAAGTCAAACATCTCCTTTTATACTTTGATATTTGTTCTCCCAGACCCAGGTATCAAGTACTCCCATCTTTGTCGATTCCATTTATTTTTTTAAATTATCTTCAATATCTCATAAACCTCCAAGGAACATTGAATAATGTATGGCATTTATGAGTTAGAAAACTGTCCACTCAAATACTATTTGATTAATAATTAAACTACTATTTAATAAATGGGACACATATTATGCCCCCGCTTCCATATAACATTATAAAGGGACATAACTCAAGAATGCTAAAAGTGACTCTACCCAAATTTGTATTTGATCTGAGTTTTGTGGTAATAAGCATTGAGTGTAAGTTTCATAACATTTGAGGCAAACTAAAGTTAGAGAATGGAAACAAAAAATTCAGCAATTTTTCCATTTGTAAAGGAACATAACTCTAGAACGATAAAAATGACGCCACCAAAATTCACCCTTGATCTGTGTTTTGTGGTAATAAGCATTGTGTATAGGTTTCATAACATTTGGTTGAGGCAAATTAAAGTTAGAAAACGGAAACCAATTTTAGGACATACGGACGGACGTACAGATGGACAGGGATAAAACTTAATGCCCCCTCTGCTAAGGCGGGGCCATAAAAAAATAATAAAACAAAGATATGTTCCAAAACTGTATCCTTCAAATGCCTAGTAAAGTTATTTAAAGCACCATAAAGCACATTACATAATCAAGTTTTCCCATATAATTTGATAGTCATTGACAAAGTATCAGCATTTTCCTGTATATGCATGAAATATTTGTCACTAGTCATTCACCAAATAACAATCAAAGTTTCAGCCTATCAGAGGCCAAGTACAATAATGACTTAAGATAAAAATTCTAATGTACACTATTATAATCCTGGTATCTTCCAGTTTTTTGGCTGACAGGGATATGATTGACCAATCAAATTTAAAGAAGTTGGTCATTGCATGGTCCTCAAGCAATGGAACATTTACATCATTTTTGGATTAGAAGTTATAATGCCTTATAAAATAAAATGATATGTATGTATTAAGTGGTTTAATATCTCAATAACAAATGTTTTATACAATTGTTCACAAAAACTGAAAATCAACAAACACTCATATTGTCCATTACATTTTCAAAGGCACTTCAGTAGTTCATTATAAAAACAAAGTAAATGAATGATGTTGAAGTTCATTGAAAATATCTCAAAAAGTTAAAATCCTGAGCATCAGAAACAATGTATACTCAAAAATATTACTAAACTGGCTATTTTCAATAACTTGAACTTTTCTGCTTTTTTAAAGCTATCTATTTGGTTATGTTCAGTCAAATTCAATGTTAACATAAAAACACATACATTCTCATATAATGAAAGTAACCAGATAGATGTTTCCACACTTTTGCCACATCAAATATCTTCTGATTTAATGTTTTTATCATGTAGATAAGTCATCAATTGTGCATTGTTTTCAGTAACATAAGCTTTAATTTAAACTTACACGACTTTTATTTTCCAGTGAACACTGAATGTCAATAACATTTGTTTGTGATTAAATCAGAAAGACATTTGTGTAAATATAAAACTGACACTGAAATACCTCTCATCTAAATTATAGTTTATTTGAGAGCTATTTCAAAATAAAATGTATGGGGTTTGAGGGGTTAAAAGGCATTTTTTTCTGCAATACCCCACTCATACAAATTTATTAAATAATTTAACTCATTATTGTGTGAAAGGTTGTTTTGAAATCCCACTTACATGTATTTTCAGTGCCTTTTATCCCCCTGGATTTAATTTAGGGATAGCCCTTACATTATTCTATTCAATAATCTCAATGATTGCATTTGCATACAATGATACATAAATGGAAAATGATTTGATTAAAATTTGTTCTGATTTGATGAAATTAAGTTACTTCTTCTTTAATCACATGTTTATTATTCATTTACACATATTTTATGAAAAGCATAATGTATTGAAACGAATAAAATTAAAACTTCTTTAAAACTTCTTTTACCACACAAAAAAAACAATAAAATAATGAAAACAGTAAACTCAGATTACTCTTAACTTGTAACAAACATATATTGGCTTTTATCTTCTGATTTTGAAATTACAAACAATAAAAAATAAAGGATGCTTCAAGGAAAATATGAATCTATCATCTAGAACAAGAGTTATGGTGGAAAAAAAACATTGACCCTGCAGTGAAACAAGGACAAAGAAACACCTATATAATATGAAAGCTAATTTTTGATGTGGTATCAAATGTAAAATGACACATTTTAAACCTTATCTTTCATACACATTAAAACATATCTCTATCTCACAATCATAATTATGCTATTTTGCTTTCTTTAACTTAAAGTTAATTATAAATAGACCTAAAATTTTCCATTTTTTGTTTCATCTGCTTAAATGATTTTGACATTGTGATCACAATATAACCTGTTGTATTTAATTGATTTAGACTTGTTAATAAAATAATTTCATAGAATTTATAACAAAGATTTTAACAGTCAAACGACTACAATGGCCTCCAATAGTTCGGACTAGTTAAGTATTTATAATAGATAGTAGTTTCAGGACAAATATTCAGAAAATGGAAGCAGATATGAAGTTTTTCGGAGTCTTATTTTTTTCTGGAAAAAGGTAACCTAACTAGTTTTCACTTTGACTTTACGTTTAATAAAAAATTTTCTATGCGAGTAAAAAGTCCAAACTTTCTTTTTATCTATTTTTTTTTTTTTAAATTACATGGACAGATGTTTCAAAAACATGAATTCAGTTTGTTTACAGTGGATTTCATTTGTTGAAAATCATAATACAATATATCGGTAACAAGTAATATGGTCATAAAATTAACTACATGGTTCTGTGCTTCATAAAATAATCTGCATGTTATCCAAAGTCTAAAAAAATCTATTTCTTGTTTAGGGTTTTAATGAACTGGTTCCCTTTTGTTTTAGGTAAAGCTGAATTTAAGTATCTTGCTCAATACAACATTGTCTGAAAATAAACAAGTATATCAATGGAAACTTAAGTCTTCAATTAACAAAAACAAAAACATCAAGGTTGAATACACAATAATATCGTATATTTGTAAATCACAGAGCTTATAGCATAAAAGGTATTACACAGCAATCAAAATTTTACTAATTGATTGTTGAATGCTTAAAGCACAGTACAATCCAACAGCAAAATCCCTTTCACTGTATTCAATGAAACACAAACAGACATAAGAATACACACAAACATGATTTAAGTACTTTCAACATTGTCAATACTGTTTTATGATTATCAGTTTTATCTTGTTACAATAATTATCTAAGATTATCATTCTTATTTTGTAACAGTACTAATCTAAGATTATCATTTCATCTAAGAATAATATCTATGTCTAGATTGAACAGGAACTTAACTAAAACTAACCATTAATCTTGTCATTTAAACATGTCCGATCTTTTGAAACTGAAGGTGGTATAATGCAAGTTGCACAAATTATTGAAAAAACGTTTTGAGATATGATCAAAATAATAAAGGATCTAAATTATTACTGTATGTGACCTGTGATTATTTTTATAATGACTACATGTATTTCATTATTGTGAAATAATGATTTATTGCTCACCAACTTTTATCTATTTTAACAATTCTATTAAAAATGATAATATTCTTACCAGATTATGATAGAAAAAAGCATTTTTTAAGGCAAGAGAACAATCTAGTTACTTATTTGATAATAATACTAACAGAGGAAAAAACTGAACAAGAAAGCAAGCTTAAATTTTTCATATTGTTTATATCACTATCATCATATTAAACATGAAATATTTGAAGCAATGTCATACAAGTTGAAATGCTTACTATGAAAACAGTACCAATTTGATTTTATAAAATAAAAAAAATGACATAGTAACTTATTTGAGTAATGTGGTAGGTTTGTAATCAAATGTTTATGTTGGTTTCTGACTTATGATTGAAACAAATTAATGCTATGAACTCTTCCAGAGATTGTCTTCTCTTGAGCAAATAAAGTCTATCTGAGCAAGACCTTAAAATAGATATGTTAAATCTCCTATGATCGTTTAAAATACCAGAAAAATCTGCAGAATATGAAGACGACAAAAAAATGATTTCAATTCTTCAGAAACAGCTTCTCAAAGAGCACCTTATGCACGTGTTCTCACATCAGTGAGAGTGAACATATACACTTATTTAACTAACAAAAGAGTGTGCTAAAATTTTGTAACACATACTTGTTAGTGGAGGACATGTAAAAATAATAAATAAAGTCCCATTACTCTGGAACTGCATAAGTAAAAATTGTTAAAAAGTATGCAGACCCTTAAACCACCATTCCTAATAATTTGGTATGAAGTAAATCACTCCAGGCATTCTTGAGTTAGTGCATGACATGCTTACACCAGATGGATGGGGGGACAAAAGGTTACAGAGAATACGTTCCACTTAATGTCTGTATAAAAAGGGCTGCTGCATATATTTACTTTTTCTAAACTCCTTTCAATATACATGTAAACCTTTACAAAATATCAAAACATAAATTTTCATAAAAATGTACTGGCCATTCATATTTTATAGAAGATATGAGCTTGTTTTCAATAGAAATGATCAAATGCAAAATAAAGTGGCTGGGCTGTTCTGCTGTTCAATGTAAAAGAGGGTCAGGAGGCATTTACCCCCCCCCCCCCCCCCCCCCCCACCACCACCACCACCATTCGCCCATCTATCAAGTGGTTATTTTGTACACCCTGTCAAAACCTATACCACAGTTTCTAGAACACCCCCTAACAAATCAATTACATCTGCTACAGTTATGTTTTTTTTTCAGATTGGTATGGTAAAAATATTGTAAAGTCTGACTAGATGGTCAACATTATTACCCATTATCATTTTAACATTTGGCACTAGATCATAAATTCAAATTTTAATGATTGTAGATGACTCACACTGTCAAATTATAATTGCTGAAGTAGTAATACATATATTATCTGCATATCTAATATTCGTATCACAAATCAAAACATAACTGAAAAACTTTATAAAAATTAACTTCTTCATTACTATCCCCATTCAAAGTTTGCAGATGAAAAGAAAACAACAATTTTTTAATATTATGAGTAAAAGAGTTCAAATAATGATTACTACCTTATAATATGAGAACAGGAAAACCATTCATGTCTAAAGAGCTAAGATATTTCAATTTTTTTTTCTTTTATCATCTAATTTATTGGATTAATGTTAAATAAATGAAACCATAGATTACATTTCATTATATTTACAACTCAACCTGAGTTTTATCATCAAATATGAGACTACACACATAATTGTTATTTGTTACAATTGGACATCATAAATACATGTCATGCTGTGCAATTTACAGAAATAATTTGCATAAAACATAAAATATATTATTAATAATTAGTGTACAAAGAAGTATTTTACATCTACAATTATGTCAGGAATGTGGATAACATGGAGCAAAACTCAGGGAACAAAAATGTAATTTACTTGACTTATCAACATACAGGAAAAACCAATGTGTAAAATAGTAATGTTTCTTTCATATCTATTATCTTTTAACTAAGAAATTAAAATTGAATGTTCCATCCATTCATGCTGCTTCCTTAATTAAAACAAGTTAAAAACCATGTGATGAATTATAATTCCATCCAAGTGATTTTTTTCCTTTCAAAGATTCTAAAGTGTGTAACACATGCAAACTCATTTTCGACCTTCAAAAGGCAACTATGTCCTTGGAATAATGTTGCTCATGGAATATTCAAAATCAACATTTCACACTTGACTAAAAAAATCCAAACAATATCTTACATGCACCAGAATTTTAATTCAACATTTTGAATAGTAAAATTGCATATATTATTAAAAAAAAAATACTTTAAATTCAGAAATTATTGCATGCATTTATTATTGCAATTTTTGAAGAATGGACAAAAATGCGAGATTAATTATTGCGATTTTGGGAAAATCTGCATACACATATATGTATCAGATATAAGAATGTGAGTTCTTAATATTGCAATAATCACCCAGTCACATTATTCGCATTATTAAAATCCTCGCAATAATTTCTGAATTTACAGTAATAAAAAAAATTAATGCACCAAAAAGGCACAAAGGTAATGAAAAACAATTAGGTTCTTTGATTACAGTATTTAAGGCATTGAGAATATTATTTCCAAATCTGAACTAGGTCATGTATATGATTTTCAATTACACTTAGTACATTGCAAACTTTTATGTTTGCATCCTTTAGAAGTTTATCTTGTTAGTTGGGCAAAAATGTAAATAGTGTGTTTGCCCTTTCACCAAATTATCCCTATCCAAAAAATATTTACTTCTATTTCCATTCAATTAAACATATTTTGCTAAAATTTAGAAATTTATTGGTTTTCATTCAGATAAATTTTGAAAAAAAATGGAGTAGAAATTTTTAACAGCTTTGAAAGCTAGTCTAGTAAAACTGAAACAACAAATGTTTGTCAACTTTCAGCTGCATTTTTTTAACAAAAATAAATAATCTCTTAAGATATCTACAAGCCTCTTAACAAAATATGCAATTGCCAAATACACTCTTTTATTTAAAGTTTATTCTATTTTTCTAAATCTAAATTTTGTACCTCAAGAAAGATTTTTTTTTGACTGAATTGTTTGCAATGGATACAGAATAAACAAAAATTGTTACTTAAAATCAAATTGTTCTCTTGCATATATAAAGAAATTGTCTCATCAAATAAGAAACTACATTTATTTAAGATCTCAGTTATACATTTTGTAGAAGCTTATATTAAATTTTATGTCTGAATTTCAATAATAGCTTTTCCAGAATTAATTGCACTAGTTGTTGGAAGGCACTTGAAATGAAATATGACAGCCAAAGGTTGTTTCTGTAGATCTGTTTTAGAAAACCAAGCAAAAAGTCAATGAAAATTTCATCTAGGGTGTGTTATATGAAGTCCCTCCCTCCTCTACATTTATTTCTGGAAAAGGTCCCAACTATCATTTTCTTCTCAATGTACTAATGACTATTTTTTCTAACATTTTTTATTATAAAATTATAAATTTAATATATTTACAATTGTTAAAACAAAATATATCTACATTTGTAACAATCAATTATGCATATTTTAATCAGCATATTTTATTTATAAGAGATCTGCATGTGGTTACCACAAGATATCACTATAGAATTTCTCTACTAAAACAATCTCTATCACTAGGTGTCACTCTAAGTTAACTTCCTCTTTTAAAATACAACACAGCAGCTACAGCAGCAAGACAGCACACACCAACTGCTATATAACCTATGTTAGATGGTAGAGTGTAATTAAGGGCATCACTCTGAAAATATAAATTATTCAAATTTAATTTCTGTATGCATTATTCCCCTTTCAACAGTTCCTCCATCAGTATTTAACAAATAAAAACTTGAAGAAAAAAAAAATGTTTTGCATTTTGGGTCACAGGCATCAGATGACCCATAACAGTTTAAAATGTCATCATTGCAAGATATGAGTATTGTAGATACACTTTGGACAGCTATTAAAATAAATGGGGCATGTGTCCATGGGATTTCATAACATTTGGTTGAGGCTAACTTAAACAAGAGAACAGAAACGAAAAATACACCAATTTTTCCATTTGAAAAGGGACATTACTCTAGAACTGTTAAAGTGATGCCACCAAAATTCAAACATGATCTGTGTTTTGTGGTAATATGCATTGTGTATACGTTTCATAACATTTGGTTGAGGAAAACTAAAGTTAGAGAACGGAAACGAAAAATTCAGCAATTCTTCCATTTGTAAAGGGGTATAACTCTAGAACGGTTCAAGTAATGCCACCAAAATTCAAACTTGATCTGTGTTTTGTGGTAATAAGCATTGTGTATAAGTTTCAAAACATTTGGTTGAGGCAAACTAAAGTTAGAGAACAGAAACCAACTTTGGGACAGACGTACGTACATACGTACGGACGGACAAGGGTAAAACTTAATGCCCCCTCCACTACGACAGGGGCATAAAAACATTCAAATTAAGGCCAGGGTTTTTTATTTTGTTGTTTACAGATCTGCCGACCCTATTTTTATGATTTTCCCCAAAAAAATAAAATAGATATTTACGATTTTTTATTTCGCCGACCCCAACAAATACAAATACAATATCCATGAAATATAAATAAAAATATCTGCGCAGTAACTTTTCCTGAAATTAAAAACATTATTTTAGCGTGTTAAAATATTAACAGAAAGAATAAAAATCTAAAAATAATCCATAGCATTTATGTTCCTAAAAATAGACAATCAAAACTTACCTTGAAATGTTGTTTACACAAATATTTTACGAAACCTATGTTAAAAGCCAATTATAATAAGTTAGTTTTCCTTTTTTTCCATAATTCCTTAAGATTTTTCATCTCATAGATGAAATGGACCAGTCCAAACGTGAAAGATGTCAAGTAAAAAGTAACAGATATCCACTAACAATATGGGATTCTCTTGTTTCATATATTGAAAAAAAAAAAAAATGGGGAATGAGTCCATGGGACACAGATGATGCTTCTGCTTGCATATAACATGATAAAGGGACATAACTCAAGAACGGTAAAAATGACGCTACCCAAATTTATACTTGATCTGAGTTTTTGTGTAATAAGTATTGTGTATAAGTTTCCTAACATTTGGTTTAGGCAAACTAAAGTTAGAGAACAGAAACTAAAAAATATTGAAAATTTTTCCATTTGTAAAGGGACACAACTCTAGAACAGTAAAAGTGACGACACCAAAAATTAAACTTAATTTGTGTTTTGTGGTAATAAGCTTTGTGTATAAAATTCATAACATTAGGTTGAGGCAAACTTAAATTAATGAACGATTACGAAAAATTCAGCAATTTAGCAATTTGTAAAGGGACATAACTCTAGACAGGTAAAAGTGACGCCACCCAAATTCAAACTTGATCTGTGTTTTGTGGTATTAAACATTGTGTATAAGATTCATAACATCTGGTAGAGGCAACCTTAAGTTAGAGAAAGGAAACCAAATTCGGGACGTACGGATGGATGTACAGACGGACATGGGTAAAACTTAATGCCCCCTCCGCTATGGCAGGGACATATAATGTTTGTCAATTTGGATATCGAAATCAGGATTGCTGGCCAAAAGATGAAACCAATATCCTCGTTTTTTCCTTTGGACAGGTCTACTTCATTTATGAAATGGATGGTAAAGAGTTATTTTCTTGTGACTAGTATGCAATTCTTATTTCATATGTTTTTGTGCTTGAATTTCATTGTTCAATATGTTTCCTGAAAGTTGATAAAAAGCAATATAGCTATAGCTGGGTTTTTTTCGTTCGTGAAATGACCATTTATTTCCCATTTGTCCTTGAACATACCCCCTTTTTACAAACTTATATATGACGATGGCAGGCATTGTACGTGTAAAACGGCTGAGCTCTAATTTTTGGAACTAGTAATTAAGAAAAGCATATAAAATCTATTGTAAATTAGCTGAAATATATATTTAATCTATACATATTTCTGTCTTGTAAGATATTTTTTTTCTTTTTTTTTTCAACTGACCCACCCGACTTTTTCACATAAAAAATCTGTAAACCTACAAATTAAAAAACCCTGGCCTAAGTGAGGACAAAAATGCCTTTGTAATTACCAGCACATGATATTTATATTTATCATTATAATATGGATCAAGAAGTAAAAACAGTAAAGTGATTTCTGGTATGTTATTATTACAGCAATTACAGTTTCAATAAGGTATACAGGATTGTTGTAGGAACTTTTTCTTTTTTTTTTACATTATAACAGTCCCTGTATTTTTTTTTATTAAAGTTTTGTACCATGTAATTTGGAAGTTGAGATGTATTGAATCGATGCATTCTGAGAATTTCCTTGTTTTTATGGAACCAAATTTGGTGAATTAAAAAAATGAAGAATGAAATTTTCATTTATAGGATACTTTATTTTTACAAAATCTGTATACAAGCCTACAGATAATTTATATTTTGTCCATTGACCCATGAAATCCAAGATGTCCATTGACCCAGGAAATCCAGCATGTCCATTAACCCAGGAAATCCAGGAAAATAAGTACCTCATGAATAATAATGTATCAACAATATATCTAATGATTGTACCTGATGTAGATGAATCTATTTCTGGAACTTCAGTCACAAGAAAAAATATCCTACCAAATAGGACTTGTATCAGTGTAATTGTATATCTCCATCATAATGGAACTTTAGACAAATACTGCAGATTCATTATTATTCGTAGGATACTAATTTTCGTCGATTTCGTTGGTATACAAAATGGTATAGGTGAACCACGAATTCAAATGTCTAACGAAGCACAAATTTTCCATAGGCATGTATGTAGACCTCATCAAAACCACGAAATATTATATCAACTAAAATGCAATGTCCTCAATCCACAAAAATTTTTATTCATGAAAATAAATGAATTCACAGAAGATTAACTATGACAACTTACCCATCCACCTCGTTGAACAATCCATCCCACTATTTTTTCCCTGATAAATCTGACTACATAATGAACTATTAGTTTTACAAACTGTCCAAACTGAGAAGCTTTTTCTTTAGATACTTCTATCACAATACGATAGGCAAAGCATAATAATGCTGCTACACGTCCCCAGTTTATACCCTCAGCAAAAATTCTGTCAATAGACAATAAACATGGAATATTTATGTAAACATAATAATACTGCTACACGTCCCCAGTTTATACCTTCAGCAAAAATTCTGTCAATAAACATGGAGTATTAATGTCAACATAATAATGCTGCTACACGTCCCGTTTATACCTTCAGCAAAAATTCTGTCAATAGACAATAAACATGGAATATTTATGTAAACAAAAATACCTATCCACACTTTGTGTCAGATATGGCTGTATGAGGAGTTTATATAAAACCACTAATTGAACTGGTTACGTAATAAATATGACTAAATATGAAGTCATGCTATTCACTAGTTTCTGATATAAGTTCAATGAAAGTATTTGTTTTCATTCAACATGTTTCAAAATTCAAAGTATCAGCAAAACGATAGAACTCGACTGACAGATCGGAAAGGTGCTAACACTTTACAACTCATCAATGTGAAGCTGACCAAATATAAAGTATTTCAGTTCTGTAGTTCCAGAGAAAAGCACAAAAAAAATGTGTATGGCAATGTAACAATTGTAAGCTTATTATAGGATTAAACACCTTTTTAAAGGAATTTATTGGTGTATATAAACAGGACCAATTCACCCACAAACAAATATGATCCAGTTTATACACCAATAAATTCCTTTTAAAATGCATTTGATCCTCATAATTCTTTAAAATTGGAGATAAGGCATTTAATTTCCCCACTCGTAACCTCTATCACACATAAATTGTATATTTGTGAATTGACCTGGCGCGTGAATACATTATGGTTAACGCAAAAAAAATGTACTCCATGATATTTGCTATCTGATAAAAAAATAAGCTACAAAACTATCTTATTATTATTCAAATTAATGTTTTGTGTTTATCATTTAATTCAACGATAAACGGGAAGTGAAAATAAATATTTTAAACGTCGAGTCGGTTTGTGTTATAATCGCCGCTATCTCATTTACATTGGTTACAAAAAGTAGTTCCGTCAACATCGTCTATCGAAAAAAAAAAATAACTTCAAGAGCCACTACCTGAAGCCATCTTGACCAATCATATAAACGTATTCCCTAATATGCAAATCATATAAGAATTATATACAAATAGAATCAAAGTGCTTGTGAAAACTGTAGGGTAAGTATTGCTTTCATTTTGCATTGTGAGCTAAAAATGCATTGTATCAAGAAACAGATAATATTAAGGCAATATTTGAATTTCAGAGTTATATGTCAGTCCATAATTGTAGATAAAACACAAAGATGCCCTACACTACTTTCTATAACTTATGTAATTATCAATAAAATAGTTTTCTTTACAAGTACAGTTATTCACATGCAGATGATTTTGTAACCAGAATACCTGAGTATATATGTATATCATAAATAAATTGCTTGAAAATATACCAACAACTTTAATTTATTTTTGACTGTGGTTTCTGGTAAATGCAATCTAACTAGTTTAAATAAACCAGAAATAAACCTTCTTACTTTTTGGCAACTCTGGCAAAGACATCATATGCTGTGTCTTGAGTAATTCTCAATTGTTGTATCATATCACTGAACTCATCAGCATACCTCCTATTTATATCATCACCAATAACGGCTAGCTGCCTGCCTACTTGTGATGCTTGACTGAAAAATAAAGGTACAATGTAGTACAATGTAGTATGACAAGTGCTTTGGATGAAAAAAATGTATTATATAAGTTTCAGCAGCCACTGCCACAGCTGTTTTGGGTCTCACAATATTTATAAGGAAGCAAAAAATTGTACAACCTCCATCAAAATGTCTTATTTTTCCTTAATCAACATAATGTACACTAGAATAGCTAAATACAGTGCAGAAAAGTATGATTCTTATGAAAATGTCTTTACCATCAAGCTTCAATTAGGTCAAATGCAGGTCAACCATAACAAAACTCTAATATTTAACTAAGCATTTTGCAGGAAGTAGACCTGGGCATCACTATCATATAATTTGATAATTATTTATGTCTTTATATCAATAGGTACATTTATAGGGACCTAACTTTAAAAATGTTGTAATCTTTTTATAAGTGACTCAATTCATTTTTTAAATATCCTTTATACATGTATATCTGCAATCATATTACAAAAAAGGCCAAAATAAGATCCAAAACCAAATTCAAAAGATTTTGATTTAATTAATCATTTCCTTTTGATTTCCCCTAGCCAATTTTTAATGTCCTAATTGAATGAAGTAATTCTTTTACAAATCGTTTTTAAACCAGTTGATTTTAACCAATGGTTCACAGGTTCACAATTAAAACTGTCAGATGTTCAATTTACATTGTTACAGTTGATGTCATTTTTTTTCTCATGTTCTTTCTTTCTATAACTTTTTCTAAGTATTTGAATGTTCTTTGTATGCTACCCTATCTTCTATTTTCAGTGGAGCTACATCTTCGCTAGCCAAGGGTTATGATCCAGTCCCTTCCTCTCCACCCTTGGCGGATTAAGATAGAATTTCGGATCCACGAGGTAGAGGTAATTGGTCGCAGTTGTAACTGGCTGCATCTAGTCAAAAAGCACTTTTAAGATGATCACATGTAAATGTAGAAAATGTACATAAACAATTGCAACGTGCTGATTGTGCAACATGTCTTTACCCCCAAAACCATATGACGACATTAAATGACAATTTTAAAGTTCTTTATCAATTAATAAAAAGTTCTTGGGTATGTTTAAAGCAAAAATATTGGAATGCCAATATCTATTTTCGGCTCCAGCTTTACGAAATTTGTAAATACTAGACGCAACCATTTTAACACCTCCACACTGAAGAGAGTTCAAGTGCTGCCATTGGTCAAGAGTGATGTAGTAGATGGCGCAAAATTGTTATCACAAATGTTGGCTTAATCTGCCAAGGGTGGAGAGGAGGGGACTGGATCGTAACCCTTGTCTAGCGAAGATGGTGGAACTAAAGTTCTTTTATTGTCTAGCTATGTAATTGTATCATATTACCTCATTGGGTCTGATGTAAAATTCATAAACTCTTGAATCTGAGGTGTTGTCTCAGTTGAACTGTCATCTGACTGACTGGATAGGTCCTCTGTGTATCGTTCAAATAAAAAATTTCTGACAACATCCTCTGTCTCTTCTATAACTTGTTCCTCTGATTCTGGAGTTACCTGCCCTATACGAGGAGAAAGCTGCCTCATGTCAGATGGTTTCTTTCCACCACTTCCCGAGCCTCCATCCCAGTAGGCCATACTTCAACCCTAAAAATGGATATATAACATAATTTAGTAACACACTTCCTATCAAACTAAATTATTAATATGAAAATATTTGTATATTGGAGTATAAATAAAAATTTTGGGAAATTACTTCATAGACATGGTAAAAAAGAATTTTATTAGATAAGTTTTCATCTGATTTGACAGTACAAAATAAGAATACTTTTAATTCATATCAGAGTTGGGATCAAGCAGGAGTAAAGTAAAAAACCTCCCCTTAAATTTTAATTCAGAGTTTGCTACTAAAACTTTGATATTTTTTTGCTTTGAAAAAGCATGTATAGGTCTTCGGTCAGGTTGTTGTCTCTTTGACAATTCCCCATTTCCATTCTCAATTCTATTCTAAAAGTGTTGGCTACTAAATGAATTTAGAAAAAATGTATTGGATCCCCGATGCTGCTAATGAGATTAATTTACCATAAACATTGTACAAAAATTAAAATCTAACAAGCATTCTGAGAGTATTGCATGGCAATACATAGTCCCCTACCGGTTAAAAATTCATTGTACTGGAACAAAATGCTAACTTGATCTATAACTTGTCATGGTGTAAACTATATAACAAATATCAAGTCAATATCTTCAAGCATGACGAAAAAAGTGTGGAAAACTGATCATTTGAGTGAATTTTCTAAGTCCAAGGACCATAACTCTGCAGAAAATCATCAGACTGGAACTAATGCGAACTTAAAGGGAAATCACACTATTGTTTATACGCATCGCTCTCGGCGCCACTATAGTGTCGTGACCGTATTATGACGTCGCCGTTTCGAGTCCGTCGTAAAGGTTGCTAATTTCTAAAATGGCGACCCGCTCAAAGGGACGTTCACTAAATCAAGAGAAAGCAAATGACGTTTTGATTTAAGTGCAAAAAATGAAAATGCTACTCGAAACTGACAAAATGTATGGCAAAAAAATAGCCGAAAGTGGTCTTGATATGGTCTTGAATTACCTTACATTTGGGTTTAATTCAAATGAGTTACTCTCTTTAAATAAAGATATTATTATTATTATTATTATTATTATTGAGTTAGTATTTACATACAATACCATTTATACAATTATTTTTCTTAAAGGTTTATTAATTTCACCGAAAAATATTGTTAGATATGAGAAATATCAACATTTTTTGTTGATCTGGTCTTTATTATTTGTAGCGAAATCCGTCAGCTCAACTTTTTTTTGTAGAATTTTTTTTTTATTTACTGGAAAGTTTATATTTTCTTATATTAACATATTTATTGATCTCGCAGATTTTTTAGTTTCACGAAGAAAAATAAAATTTAAAAACAAAAGAGATATTTATAACACTTTTTGTCGATCATTTCAGTATAATCAAAGCGTACATCGGCGAATGTGAAATCCGTCCGGTCAACTTTTTTTTTTAGAAAAACATTTTGTTTTACTATGAAGTTTAAATGTTCATGTAAGATAACTATTAATATCGCAGATTTCTTAGCTGTATGAAAAAATATTGTAAAACAAAAGAGATATTACTAGTAACACTTTTTGTCGATCAGTTCAATATTGTAAAGCGTACATCAGTGAGTGTGAAATCCGTCCGGTCAACTTTTTTTTGTTAAATATTCATAAAATATAGTCTAATATTTCTAAGGTCTTCAAATATTAAAATAATCTATCAAATAACAAAAAAGTTCTGACTATTTATATCTCATCCGGTCAATACGGGCAATTGTAGATGTCATTAGTGTAACCCAACTGTTGGCAGCGTATCGTCGCGATGCGGTATGTGGGAATATACTGGAAGAAATAACAATATACCAAGAGTAACAGCATGTAAGCATACAGCTTCCGGAATTTGTAGTTTTCTGTCCAACAGAGGGATGTAAATAAGAACAATGAGTTTCGATGTTCCTTTGGTGTCAAACGCCTCTCTCTCTCTCTCTCTCTCTCTGTTTCTTTTTTTTTTTTGGGAAGGGGGGTATGGGGGCACAAACACATGAACACGAGTGATTCGTAGAGTAATCATATTTGTTGAAATATCAAACGTTATATAAGAATAACGCCAGTTAAACATCACTGTAAAAGAAGCATACAAAATTTTATATCGGTTGCTGTCTGTCGAAATCAAAGAAATTTAGCACCGTATTATATAGTACATTATACTCAATCTTCCTTTAATGCTTTGTACAGGCTTACATAATTTGGGCACAAAAAAAAATCATATTTTGTAGTATTTCTTCAAACTGTCAATTATAGCGAACTGTACGACCAGCAAGTTAAAAAATAAGGCCGCTAGACGTCAGAGCAATCTGGGAATATCAAACACTATGCCTAGTTATTTTTGTACTATTGATGACCGTACTGCCTACAACAACAACAACAAAAAATCCACACTGTATATTTGGCTTTACAAGACTCCAACAAGAGAAATATTTAATACACATACATGTATTTATGTAGAGTAACATGTCTTTCAGAGTGCTAATCTGTAACCATCACATTAAGGTCCGTCTTGTGAAAGAGTTTCATCTCATATAGAAAAAAATTTTGTGCTGATATTCATGTAATATTTGCCACTGAAAGTTTTGCAAAAATCAAGAAAAAGACGAAAACAAAAACAAAACAAAAACTAGTAGTTCAGATGTTGGTTCGTGTTCAGATCACTCAATGTGATCACTTGCATGTCAACAAACAGTGATATAGGGAGATTGTCAGATTCCGATCATGACTGTAAAGGACAACTATTTGTTTAATACAGAGGTAGCTGATTTACTCTTGATACCTTGGTTCTTTAAAAAAAAAATGGCCAACATGATATAGCAGAGTGCTGAAAGTGGCACACACAATCAATCAGTTATTTTCCAATTACCAATCATTAATCAGTTTTGGCAAAAAAAAGTAAATAGGCTATACCATACTGAAACATAAATGTGATAAAAGAATTATACAATTCAAGAAAGAGAGGTGCACCAACAGAAATTAGAAACTGCAATCTTTCTTTTAATTTCATCGGATCTCAGATCTCAAAATTTTAACTCTTACCAGAATTTATTCTATCTTACAGTATAACTCGGAAGTTTCTAAGTGGAACTCGAGCTTTAACTAGAACTCTTACTCGAATTAACATTCGAACAAAAAATAAAACTGGAACTTTAACTCTAAATTTAGCTGGAACTCGAACTCTTATTCTACATCAAAGATTATCCACACTCTCATTTGTCATCTGATAAAAAAATTCGTAAGGGTTCCACGGAACCCAATGTCTCGCCTACTTTTGCTGTTAATCGCAGGCTCAACAAAAATGAGAAAAAAAATCAATAAAAATATTCCTCTCGATACTATCTTTTGATTGTAAGAAGCTTCTGTCCAAGTTTGGTATAAATCTAGGATAGTTTATGGATCTAATAAATGTTTTAAAAACTTTAACTGCATACTGTATGTAATGTTGACTGGAAGAAAAACTAAGTCCATTTATAAGTAAAATACGGATAAACAGGTACAAAATTTTGACAAAATTTCCTTCGAGATACAAGCTTTTGATTATAAGCAAGCTTCTGTCCAAGTTTGGTACATATCCAGGATAGTTTAAGAAAGTTATAGAAATCTTAAAAACTTTAACCACAGAGTGAATGTATTGTTTCCTAGCAGAAAAACTAAGTCAATTTATAAGTAAAATACAGAAAAAATAGATTTTTTTTTACAAAATTTATTTCTGGATACTATCTTGTGATCATAAACAAGCTTCTGTCCAAGTTTGGTAGAAATCCAGGATAGTTTAAGAAATTTATTAAAACTTCAAAAACTTTAACCACAGAGTGAATATTTGTGGACGCCGCCGCCGCCGACGACGACGCCGACGACGACGCCGACGACGGAATGTAGGATCGCTATGTCTCGCTTTTTCGACTAAAGTCGAAGGCTCGACAAAAAACTAGAGTTAGATAAAATATATCGACATGTCTACAGAAACACGGATAGATGTAGCAGAACAAGAAAAAAAACTAGATCCGTTTATTACAAATTAAAAGATTTTTTTAAATACATCAACTGGGAACATTATATGTTCCTGATATCAATATGGCGATGTGTATTTTATTGTCAATTAACTCTAAATTATCAGATGCATTGTATTTCTCATAACATACCAACGTTGAGCGATTAATCGAACGGTAATAGAATATACGTAATACATGTACATAAAGTTTTAATACACAGGCGATGAACATTGAACATATTATGTACAATGAACATGAAACGATGTATGAAAAATGGGTGCGGGATGATAGAACTCAGAAAAAAATTTGGTTTCCACAGTTCGAATAAATTATGAAGCGTTGTGTAATTACGGAACCAATTTTAAATTCCTACCGAAAATAGGTTTCTTTTAAAGTGCTGAGTTTGTGGCATTTTTAACACGGCATTTCAGGTTTTATCTTCCCGGTGCGAATGGACAAGCTAGTGAAATTATGGTAACGAAATTATTCTGCCTGCAGTCTAAAAGGAACGTGTTACTTTTCAGCCCGGATACCCTCAGTCTTCCGAGGTAGAAGATTCTTTATCTGGAAGCCGAAAATTATTTCTATAATACGGCATGAGGCAAACATTCGTTTTCCCCATACAACAAATGCAATTAAAAAAATGAGATGACTTCAACTTTGACAATTACTTTATAATAAACTGTTATTGTATCTATGTTTAACGATTCGATAGATTGATAAAGATATCAATGAATAATCAAAATACCTTAAAAAATGTTCAAAAATGATATTATATTTTGTAGTGAAAAGGTTTAATTCAACCCAAGAGTTGCAAGAAATGCTGTTATGCCAGCAACGTCGTTCTATAACGTTAAAAGGTTATAGTTCCCGCCAAAATTCAATAATAAAGATTATTTCCGTTTTAGCGGATTTAAAACATCGGTGACCCCCCTTTTTTATTTATGCTTTTAAAATCTTCCCTGAAGCTGCAACTTTTGCAGAAGTTTGAAGGGAAAAACATTAGTAGATTTTTTTTATTTCAAGAAAAATCTATTATAAATAGCAATTAAAAATGGCGGGAAATGTTTAAATGTCTTCAAAAATAAGGAAACCGAGACAAATAAATGTTCATAAGGTACAAGTTACATTTGACTGTTTTTGTTATTCCAGTTAAACATAGTTTTTCAATAAGTTTGTCTTTTTTTAACAATTTAGAGCGGTCTTTCTATATTTCGTTATAACGCGATTCTTTAAGTTTTGATGACGTCATATCTCGAAAACAACATCGGTGACCCCAATTTTTTTTTCGCCTAAAATATCTTAATAAGTATGATCTGTCTACATGCAAAATTTCAATGAATTATTATTAGTAGTATAAATAGTGTGATTTCCCTTTAATCTGTAACTAGTCATGAAAAAACTATATACCAATAATCAAATCAATATCTTCAAGCATGACGAAAAAAGTGCGGAAAACTGATTATTTGAGTGAATTTTCTAAGTCCAAGGACCATAACTCTGCACAAAATCATCAGATCGGAACAAAATTCGACCTTGATCTGTAACTTGTCATGATGAAACAATATACCAAATATCAAATCAATATCTTCGAGCACGAAGAAAAAAGTGTGGAAAACTGATTTGCCGGACTGACAGATGAACAGACAGACAGACAGACGGATGGAGTGCAAACCTAAAGTCCCCTTCGACTTCACTTAGTCGGTAGGGGACTAATTATGAAGTTGTAGGCACATATCAAACACTTCAAATGTATATAATTACATGTATATATAAAGAAATGTCCATAAATTTCTGCAAAAGGTAAAGAACAGTAAATAAAAGTTAAAATTTGTAAAAATGCTGATACACATGTTCATGTATTATATTATATTACATTATATTATTATATTACTTAATTAAAATTCACAAAATTTAATGAAAACGTCCATTATCCTACCGGTTTCACTTTTGATCATCAGGGATAATGATAATGATAATGATTATCCCTTATGATCAAAGGTAAAACAGGTAGGATAAATATTGCAGAATTAGTCATTTAAATGAACAGTTAAGTAAACTTGTAAAATGATAACTCTTCCTAATTTCAAACAACAGAGATTAAGTTGTTACAGATTATTCATTTTGGTGCAAAGTTACTTGTCCTGAGTCCTTTGAAGGCCTTCCACCAGTTTTATACAGTAGGAAAAGGTTTCCGTTTTTACAGATTTCTGACAAAACAGTGACCTAGTTTTATCAAACCAGATTTTTTTGGGCCATATAATACCTCCTTGTGTTCCTTAACTACCTATGCAAGCATTAAGGATAATAGTTAATACCTACGGCCCATACCATTAACATAATGGCCCTCAAATGACTCCCACCCCCACCTGATTTTGGCTACTTTTCACAGTTATCCAATTTTTAACTCCAAGAAGGGCATTAAGGCGGTTATATTTTCATTACAACACATCTGGAAGGAGTCTAATGGACCATGAAATACAAGATTGAACTCCCTGCTGTCAACATAGTTCAGCTGGGGCTGGTCTTAAAAGGTATGGTGGGTCATATTAGCTATCAAAGAATGGCAGTTGCAAGGTGGGATTGGGGGCAAAGGGGTTAATAATTTTGAATAAAAGTAGGGCGAAAGAACCCAGGGCGAACAGACTCTAAGGGCAAATGAACCCAGGGTGAAGATCTTATAAGGGCGAGAGGACCTGACACCTAAATATCAGAATAAGATTAAAAAACCTTGAATTATACCATTAATATTATTTTATTTATAACAATTAGGGCAAAAGAACTACATGGGCGAACTAGGGGGAATGGACCTGATACGGAGAACACAGAAATTTATGCCCTTGGCCTGAATACTGAAGCCCAATAGGTCTACTTTCATTTCCAATAATGAAGATTAAGGATTTATATGTATCAACCTTATTGACTATCAATTTTCAGTAGGCAGATTGACAGATATGTAGAAAATTGACACACATGTTGAATAACGCTTTGTTGACAAAAGTATGGCGTAAGCATGTTCGATTCTAAATTTAGCTTACTCTACGGCACTGTTTTCCAACGGAATTCTTTCATGAAACAATTATCTTTGTGGCTCAGGGCTTCGTTTTATATTGACAGTTTTTTCTTAGTTTTGTCTTCTACTGTATTTATTTTTAAGATAGTTATCCTTTGTGCGTCATGGTTTAAATCCAAAAGTGTTTGGTAATGGAACTCTCCTCTGAAGAAGTTAATTACAAATATGATCAAAGTGGATACCACATAAAACAGTTCACCAGAAAGTACGTAAATTAATTTCAGATGTTTTATTTTTTTGTAAATTTATAAACTTTAAAATGTAGGGTATGCGCAAATAGAACTATAAAATTTTCTATATGATAAGAAAAGAAAACATTAAGATATATCTAAACATAATTACTGACGAGTGTAAAATTTTCAACATACAGTCGATACAGTATTCCAGTAGTACTAAGGGAGCAACCATTTAACTTCAAAGGGGGGAAGGGGGGAGGGTGATGGTTTTTTTGTCCGAGTCAGAATTTTTTTTTTTTAGTTTTTCGACGCTATCAATCAAGTTATTTTTTTTCAAAATTTAACACTATAATTAAGGTATGCGGAAAATTTGGAGAGTAAGAATATTTTTTTTGTCATCTGCTTGACCACAATATCATCGAACTGGGAACATACCCCCCCCCATTGAAGTTAAATGGTCGTTCCCAAGTGTGCATCCCTACTGGGCGACTTGTTTTTTGTACTTACATGAACCTTCTTAACGACAAAAAGAAAAGGCAATCTTAAAAAGTTCTTCAATTTCACTTTCTGGTATATATTGATGATGTCCAGTCACTGAATAACCAACATCAGAGACATTGTATTATGTCTCTGACCACTGCATGGAGAGTTTACATCTCAGTCATATATATATACAAATACTGACACTATGAGTTATGCTTGATATATTGATCTTTCCCTCGATATTGACCCCGATGGAAGACTTCAAACTAGAATCTATGGCAAACGTGATGATTTAAAAGTTTTCAATTGTCAACTCAAGTTCCATTTTCTTAAGGGAGCTACCATTTGATTTTTATGGGGGGTTGGGGGGGTTGGATTAAATTTGAAAAAAATAGGCAGGACAGGATCGAATTGAGTAAAAAAAAAAGGCAGGATGAGACACTTGCAAAAAAAAAGTAAGGATGACAACTTATTTAGGTAAAAAAAAAGTCAGGATATACTTTAAAAAAAAAGGCAGGACCGAACAGAGTAAAAAATAAAAAGGCAGGACAGAGATTACAACTAAAAAAAAATGCAGGACAAAATTTTTCATCCTAGCCCCCCCCCCCCCCCCCCCCCCACCCACATACACTCTCAGGCGGTCCCATCGTATGGCGTTTACATATCTCAATTATTAATGCTTAGATTTCGTGCATGTTCACACTATAAGGACTTCATAAGCAGAAAGGTGCTCCTTACACAAAAACTGCTCCAACATAGTTATGAGGAAGAACGACTAGTGAAATCCACTCGGCTAGCAGATTAAATTTTTTTAACCAGTCTAGGATTTTTCAGTATGCGGATATGGATAGTAAACTGCACATTGCTAAAAAAAAGAAATATTGATACCATCGTTAAATACGTTAATAAAGTAATACAAATAGACAGGAAATACAAAAAAAAATAATAATAATAAAAAAAAAACATTGATTTTTTTTAATCTGCTAACCGAGTCCCTGTGGTCACCATCGGCACGAGTTGGTCATGGACTTGCAGTCATTTCAGTTTTTTCATGGTTCCGTGTTGAATGCCTCGCTGTGACTCTGAAAAAAAAACAACAATGCGAGTGTTGCTCCTTTTCTCTATTTTTTTCATGTGCTTGTAGTCAGCGATTTTGTGTCATGAATATATCCGCATCCGCTAAATCTTTCCATTTCCATTTTAGTTAATAGTCACTTTTAGTCATATCATTTTTTTTGTGACATTATGTCTGTGCCTCTTATACAGCACTTCGTTCAGGAATTTGAAGTAATATGAGATCTTTTTAGCTATACATAACATATATCCCTGCTGCCCTGAATGGGAAATTCCTCAAACGGTGATAATGAAAACAGAGACATATATATTTGTAATATAGACATAAACAAATGAAAATGAATCGAATTATGTTGGGAAAAAGTAAAAAAATATACCAAAATGCACACTTTCAGTATACTAACACCTATTCTACAAAATAATAATTGGTGCAGGGTTGAAACTATACGTACGAGGACTTAAGATGGAAAACCGCTTACTCTATAAAGATCCTGCCCCTTTAAAAAATTGTTCAAAAACTAAAATTAAATGTTGTGTACACTATTGAGAAAAAAATCAAAATACATATATCCGACATAAACATCGTCATATCTATACAAAACAAAAGTGCACACGCTGAAATGTATCGCCTACTATACTTACCATTGATTTTATGTTGATAGTCCTAAATATAAAGTTTTACTATAAGTATCACATTAACATTTATGATCTAAGAAAATGAGGTCAAGCCGGAAATACATGTGCACCTTTAATACAATCATTCCATACACCGAATATATATGACCTATTGCGTAAAGTATAAAAGAAACAGACGAAACCATGGAAATTTTATATTGACCAATGAAGCATACAAATGAGCTCAAGGTCAGATGAACCCTGCCAGACAGACATGTACACCTTAAAATCATTCCATGCATCAAATATAGTTGACCTATTGGTTATAGTATCTAAGAAACAAAGTTAACCAGGAAAACTGAACATTGACCAATGAACCAGGAAAATGAGGTGAAGGTCAGATGATACCTGCCAGACAGACATATACACCTTACAATTATTCCATACACCAAATATAGTTGACTATTGCTTAAAGTTTAAGAAAAATAGACCAAAACACAAAAACTTAATATTGAACAATAAACCATGAAACTGAGGTTAAGGTCAAATAAAACTTGCCAGACTGACATGTACATCGTAAAATATTTCCATACACCAAATATATTTGACCTAATGAATACAGTATATTAGAAGTCTGGAGCTGGCATGTCAGTAACTGCTAATAGTCTGTTGTTATTTATGTATTATTGTCATTTTGTTTATTTTCTTTTGTTTCCTATTCTGACATCGGACCCGGACTTCTCTTATACTGAGTTTTACTGTGCGTACTGTTGTGCGTTTGTTTTTACTACATTGGCTAGAGGTATAGGGGGAGGGTTGAGATCTCAAAAAACATGTTTAAGCCCGCCGCATTTTTGCGCCTGTCCCAAGTCAGGAGCCTCTGGCCTTTGTTAGTCTTGTATCATTTTTAATTTTAGTTTCCTGTGTATAATTTGGAGTTTAGTATGACGTCCATTATCACTGAACTAGTATACATATTTGTTTAGGGGCCAGCCGAAGGACGCCTCCGGGTGCGGGAGTTTCTCGCTGCATTGAAGACCCATTGGTGGCCTTCGGCTGTTGTCTGCTCTATGGTCGGTCGTTGTCTCTTTGACACATTCCCCATTTCCATTCTCAATTTTATTAATTTTATTTTAGTATATTAGAAAAACAGATCAAAACACAAAAACTTAACATTGAGCAATGAACCGTGAACATGAGGTCAAGGTCAAATAAAACGATTCACAAACACTGTTGTCTGAATTTTTAGTCAAATATGATTAAATTCAACAACTGGTAATTTTGTGAAAAAGCAAAGAAAATAAAAATCTTGTCTGAACGCATATCTTCAGTACATGTGCAATCTTCTATAAATGAAAAAAATTAAGGCTGAATCTTTTATAATATATGAAAAGTTTGCTAAATGTTTGCGGAGGTACTGACAGGGACACTGTTTCATCGCCAGGGTATCCACGTTTAGGTTACATGAAAATAAGAACCAGAAGACGCACTGATTATACAATATGTCTCCTTTTCTGGAAGGATGACATCAAATAGATTCCACATGGAGCCTGGATCGTTCACTTCGCCGATATGCTGTGTTTAAAACATTTAAATGTTCTTTTATTAGAACCAAAGCAATTATGCGGTTGTCGTTTGTTGCTGTATATCATATTTGTTTTTCGTTTATTGATTTGTATATAAATCAGGCAGTTAGTATTCTCGTTAAAATTGTTTTACATTTGTCATTTCGGGGCCTTTTATAGCTTGCTATGCGGCATGAGTTTTGTTTATTACTGAAGGCACTATAGTTGCTAACTTCTACGTCATTTGGTCTCTGGTAGAGAGTTGTCTCATTGGCAACCATACCACATCTTCGTATTTTTATATATACATTGTGCCTTCTAAAGAAAGTATCTGCAAATCATTTTTTTTTAATTTCCTTTCATTTGTACTTACAACGAAATCAAAACGTGTTATCTCACAGCGTATCCTCGCGATCTTTCCAAATATGAAGTAGCAACAATTGTTGTAGATTTTTACAGTAACATCCCTGTCACTTTTAGTTTCGATTGATTCTTTGGTATTTGAACATTAACTTGACCACACTCAGATTAAATTGTTGGCACTTTAAATTTAAGCCATATTGAATCTTTTTTATCAGGACCAAAATAATAACACTTAGTAAGTAGCTTCTAAATATAATTTTGTATTTCTCTTCTTTTGTTCTTGAAAGGAGCAGATAAATGTCTTTCCCATAGGTTTCAATGTTAACGTTGACCTCCGTTGTCGACCGTATTGTATTTCAAATCGGCATCAAGTAACATCACTTGTTAAGTTCATTTACAAGAATATACCGGTATTTAACAAGTTTTATTTCAATCAGTTCAGCAGTGCTTGGAACTTCGGGCTAATTTAACATTCTTTTTGGCTCTTTGAAGCCATATTTGACTGTTTATCCGGAACCAAAGTAATTATAACAACACTTGTTAAGTATACTATCTACGGAACATTTCTGTGTAGATGTTTTCCATGTCACTTATCTGCTCTTGAAAAGAAAAGCAAATTAGGAACGAGTCAGCATGTCGAAGAAGAGGAGCACAGTTGGTTCCCTTTGGAAGGCAATTATTTGTTGAAATAAAGTAATCTTAACGTAACCAATATTATTGCACCAAATGCGCAGTAAAAATTATAGAAAAGAAATGCAAAATGTATTTCCCCCAGTGGTTTCTATGTAGACTTTGACCACCACTGGCAACCATTCTGAGTTTCTGATCGGCGACAAATAACAACACTTTTTAAGGACTTAATGAATACATCTGTAAAGATAAGTTTCCATTGGTTCAGCTGTCCTTGAGAAGTTTACCTAAATTCAGCCAACCAGACATTAAAAATTAGATAATGTCATGGAAGTCATATGTATTGACGAATCGGCACCAACATAACAAATTCAGAAATGACCATGCAAAAACATCTATGCCACTAGCTTGATTCTATTCTGTACAGTGCATGGTTTCAAGAAGAAAATCAAAGTGTGAAAAGCTAACAGACGGACGCCAAATATTGGCAAAAGCTCATGATGCTTTGGCCAGGTGACTTAAAAATGGATAGGAAGCGTGCATCTCTTATGGTTTTAAATCTGATAGGCCATATGCAGGAGTTGTCTCCCTTAGGTCTAGGTCTATATATAAATTGATTAAGAAAACGTATTTTTCTCCAGGTCACAGTGGCTTCCAAAAAGACTAAATAGTTTGTTAATGGCATTGTTTATATGTTACTTTGTTTAAATGTGTTTACATGTTTTGTTTAGATATGTTTACATGTTTTTGTTTAAATGTGTTTACATGTTTTTGTTTAAATATACTCAAATCACTCTAATCATTCTAATCATTTACTTCGGTTTTTGTGAAATAATTCATTTGATTATATTTCTCAAATTTTGGGCACCATAATTGGTTAATAAAAATATCTTACAATCTTATACAAGGTAAAAACAAAAAGTCTTAGATGACATGCTTTAAATTAATACATCATTTAGAATACTATCAAGGAATCCCTAGGGATGTATCTACTGATTTCAATAAATTATCAAAATTAACATAGTTGTATATGTAAAACTGTTTGTATATTCCACAAAGGTATTATCAAAAAAAGATAAATTCTTTCAAAATGGGTACTCTTCATCAAAATGAAACAATTCTTGAGTTTTACCATGTCCAAAATCTACAAAATTATCTACAGTCTTAGTGCACATAAAGGGAAAATCACAATTTTCAATATATATACATTCATTCTAGAACGCTTGGAGACGTTGTGTTGCAAACTTCAGATGATTATTCAGAACAAGTAACATATTTTGGTCATTGACTGCCTGACACCTGCCCATCCATTGACTGCCTGACACTTGCCCATCCATTGACTGCCTGACACTTGCCCATCAATTAAATGCAAGACACATCTTCATCCATTGACTGCCTAATAAAAAAACATGCCGATCATTTAACTGCTGGAGACCTGCCCATCCATTGACTGCCAGACACCTACCCATTAATTGACTGCCTGACACCTGCCCATCCATTGACTGCTAGGTAGACATACCCATCTATTGACTGCAAGACACCAGCCCATCCATTGTCTGCCTGTCATCTGCCCATCCATTGTCTGCCTGACATCTGCCCATCCATTGTCTGCCTGTCATCTGCCCATCCATTGTCTGCCTGTCATCTGCCCATCCATTGTCTGCCTGTCATCTGCCCATCCATTGTCTGCCTGTCATCTGCCCATCCATTGACTGCCAGACACCTGCCCATCCATTGACTGCCTGACACTTGCCCATCAATTAAATGCCAGACACATCTTCATCCATTGACTGCCTTAAAAAACCTGCCTATCATTTAACTGCTGGAGACCTGCCCATCCATTGACTGCCAGACACCTGCCAATTAATTGACTGCCTGACACCTGTCCATCTATTGACTTCAAGGTAGACATACCCAACCATTGACTGCAAGACACCAGCCCATCCATTGTCTGCCTGTCATCTGCCCATCCACTGACTGCCTGTCATCTGCCCATCCATTGACTGCCTGACACCTGCCCATCCATTGACTGCCTGTCACCTGCCCATTCATTGGCTGCCTGACATGTGCCCATCCATTGACTGCAAGGTAGACATATCCATCCATTGATCTTGACTGCCAGTCATCTGCCAGGCACATGCAGGTACATGCCCATTCATTCTCTGCCTGTCATCTTCCATCCAATAATTGTGTTTTACCTGTCCATCTATTGCCTGTCTGACACCTACCCTCCATTGACTGCACGGCAATTGCCCATCCATAGACTGAAAGACACCTGCCATCTGCCCATCCATCGACTGTCATGATCTGTTCATCCATTGACTGCCTGATAAATGCCAATCCATTGACTGCAAACACCTGTACATCACCCAATATTTACCTTACATCTGAATTCGATCAATGTGGAGTTCTATCCCAAAAAATGAACTACTGTGCATGGTTCAAACTTCTGAAAGTGATTTTAGATGCTATAAAATTAATTTTGACCACAGGACTACAGTTCAGATAGGAATTCAAATGTACATTATGCAAATCTTTAAAAAAATACTCTTGCATGGTTACATTTACATTATTCTAAAGATATCAAATTCACACGTCGAAAATTAAGTAGAGGTTTTATAGATAGCTACATATCTGCAAAAGAGGCTGAATATTAGCAAAAGCTTTCGTTTTCTTAACTTGTTCTAAACCGTTTGAAATTAAGGGCAAAGAAGTCACTTGGGAAACAAAACTTAACATTGACCAATGAACCATGAAAATGTGGTCAAGGTCAAATGAACTCTGCCAGACAGGCATGAACACCTTGTAAACATTAAATACACCAAATGTAGTTGACCAATTGCTTCTAGTATTTGAGAAAAAATCTTAACATTGACCAATGAACTATGAAAATGAGGTCAAGGTCAGATAAACCTGCCAGACAAACATGTTCACCTAATAATCATTCCATACACCAAATATAGTTGACCTACTGCTTACAGTATCTGGGATATGGACTTGACTACGAAAACTTAACCTTGATCACTGATTCATCAAATGAGGTCGAGGTCATGTGAACCTTGTCTGATGGACATGTAGACCTTGCAAGGATCCCATATACCAAATATAGATATACTATTACTCATAATAAGTGAGAAGTTCACATGACAAAATAAAATGCTCCGCTGGGGCGCAGCTTGATACGACCGCAGAGGTCGAACCCTGAACAGTTGGGGCAAGTATGGACACAACATTCAAGCTTGATACAGCACTGAATTTGGATTGTAATTAAATATTTGACACAGCAGAGGTTTCTGACACAGAATGAATGTGGTCTAACAACTTAAATTTTTTTAATTTACCTATTCAAACCATATCATTATTATTTGCTTTTATATATAAATCAGAAATAACCAATTTAAAATGGAAAATTTTAAAGAAAAAAAAGGAAAAAAAATCCCCCCCCCCAATTTTTTGAACCCCCTTATGAATCATCACCCCCAAACTCAATCCCAGCCTTCCCTTTGTGGTATGGTATCTTGCAGTACAATTTCAGAGAGATCCATACACTTGAACACAAGTTATTGTCTGGAAACTAGAAAAATGCTTGTTTTTTTTACCCTTTTTGGCCCCAAATTCCTAAACGTCTAGGGCAATTACCCCCAAACTCAAGCCCAGCTTTCCCTTTGTGATATGGAACCTTGCAGTACAATTTCATAAAGATCCATACACTTACACACAAGTTATTGTCCTGAATCTAGAAAAATGCTTGTTTTTTTGCCCCTTTATGGCCCCTAATTCCTCAAATTTTGAAGGAATTACCCCCAAAATCAATCCCAGCCTTCCCTTTGTGGTATGGTACCTTGCAGTACAATTTCAGAGAGATCCATACACTTGAACACAAGTTATTGTCTGGAAACTAGAAAAATGCTTATTTTTGGCCCCTTATTCCTAAACGTTTTGGGCAATTACCCCCAAACTCAATTCCAGCTTTCCCTTTGTGATATGGAACCTTGTAGTACAATTTCATAAAGATCCATACAAATACACACAAGTTATTGTCATGAAACTAGAAAAATGCTTGTTTTTTACCCCTTTTTGTCCCCTAATTCCTAAAATTTGGAGGCAATTACCCCCAAAATCAATCCCAGCATTCCCTTTGTGATATGGAACCTTGTGGTACAATGTCAGAGGGATCCATACACTTACACACAAGTTATTGTCATGAAACTAGAAAAATGCTTGTTTTTTGCCCCTTTTTGGCCCCTAATTCCTAAAATTTGGAGGCAATTACCCCCAAAATCAATCCCAGCATTCCCTGTGTGATATGGAACCTTGTGGTACAATGTCAGAGAGATCCATACACTAACACACAAGTTATTTCTGGAAGTTACAAAAATGCTTATTTTTGGCCCCTAATTTCTTAACTGTTGGTACCATAACCCCCAAAATCAATCCCCACCTTCCTTTTGTGGTATTGAACCTTATGGTAAAATTTTATAGAGATCCATTCACTCAAACTAAAGTTAGAGTGCGAAAACCAATGTGTCTTCGGACGACGACGCCAACGTCATACCAAAATACGACCGCAAATTTTTTTTGCGGTCGTATAAAAACTACAGTTTTCTTAAGTAGTTGCTGAACCATGAAAATGACGTCAAGGACATCAGACATTTGACATTAGAAAACTTGGTAACATAATGCATCAGTATTCTCTATACTACAGACGACAGACACACAAATGACACCCTTTTCTGCCACTGACAGCACACCAACAACACCTTTTTGTACGCATGGCAGAAAAATAAAACTCAAACACAAATTCAAATTTGCCGACAGCCCGTCGTACGTGATGGATGCCAGATATAATTGTATATAATATATAATCGTGACATATCATCAAATAAAACATATAAATCAGTAATCAATCGGCATTTTCATTCACCAATCATATCATTATGTACAAAACACAGCAAAATATCAAAATATTGGCAGCTGTACGTTTAATAAATTACCCCTCATTGATAGCCAAGGCCGACCAGGAAAAACCGTATTACGGAAACCTGTATCCGAATCAATGCTCGAGTCTATCTCAGGATAATGACGTCGGACCTCGTCGGTTCAAACAGTTAACGAAAAGCAAAAATATTTGTCTAACAATAGATATATAAACATCATTTAAAATAATGGAGTTTACTCGGTCAATACGACGGTTAGAAGTGAAGTTACCACACAAAAAAACACCTTATATATGACCACAACTCAGCCCCCTGATTGGATAGATGTACATTGGCCTACCGAAAATTAACGATTCCATACCGAGAATACAACATTTTCCCGCTATACTGATCGAAACGCGGGAAAATATTAATATACATGGTAAGACGCATCCTGGTCTTCTAGCCCTTGAAATGCATGTATAAAGTTTCATACAATTGGTTACACTGCTGTCAGATTGTAATCCATGTGTTTTACATTCTGCAAATTTTGTCACATGCAAGACAAAAATTAATCAACAAAGAAACTTAGACCCATGTATAATGACACATGTCAGACGAACATATATCATTCTTTTAACAAGAATTTACATACTAAATTGATATGTATATTATACAGTATTGCATAGTTATTGGGAACATTAATGAAGCTAAAAAAACATTAACATAAAACTAGAGTCAAAATGAGGTCAAGGCCTAATAATTAATCAACATACCAACTTGTGACTTTATTATAAATCGTTGCTGACAAGGTCTTATCAAAGCTTTTGAGTGAATAAGTTTTTCTCAACCCATGTGAATGAAGGAATAAAACATCAAGATATTTACTGTGGATTCATTATTATTCGTTGGATACCAATTTCCGTGGATTTCCTGGGTACAGGTGAACCATGAAATTAAATGTTCAACGAATAAAAAAAATTCTATAGGCTTGTTATACAGACTTCGGCAAAACCACGAAATTAAATATCCACGAACACGTAAGTTTTCCTTAATCCACGAAAATTGGTACCCACGAAAAGAAATGAATCCACAGTACAATGGATAATGATGCTGTTAATGTCAGAAAAGTAATACTGTGTTTCATACCAAGGGATTTTTGTTACATGCTAGACAATAATAAAACAACCAACCAATTTGACAAGACTCATTTAATAGGAGAAAGTTAACAAACTACTCACAATGTAAGAATGCATATATCATTTATCAGGATTATTTCTGTTAACATAACTATCTTTCCAAAGCTATTCATATGGATTTCACTTAATAAACTGTGAGCAAATGACTGAGTATTATGCTATTAGTATTGATTTTGGTATTTTTTTTTATATATAAACTGAAGAAATGGAAAGAATTGTCAACTTTACAGTAAATTTAAAAAAAGACTCTATATGTACGTTGATCATTGTACCCAAATGGTAAAATTTAACTCAATACTGTATTATCAAAATCATATCTTGGCCACTATACATATTTTATTTTTTTAATCCGGCCATCTGACATTAAATAGTTGTGATTACCATATTAAACAAGTCAATCTGCATTTATTTTATTACTTTCAATAACTTTTCAATTCTGAAAGAAACAATTGGATTTTTTCTCCTTCGAAATTGATACTTTGAATATATATAATATGAACACAACTAATAAAGATGAACTTAACAACCATCACATCTTCATATTAAACATATTCAAATGCAACCACATGTCACAACTGATCAATTATAACAAATTTTAAATGGTAGAATAAAATTCAGTAGCTGTCATAAATGGTAAAAAACATAATTTTTTAAGAGACATATTCATTACACAAAATTCTGACTTTTTAACAAGAACAAGATATCTGAAATGTTTGTTGACAAATTTTTAACAAGACAATATATATATGATTATATTTAACAACTTTATATGTCTTCAACAACAAACTAGTATATTTTCAACAATGTTGTTAACTTAACAAAAGAAAAATGTCTATTATGTACTGTTATTACCGGTATATATATTTAACATGAAATATTTCAACAACATTTTGAACACTTGACAAAGAGATTTGTTTTCAAATAAACAGGCGACAGATTTAAGTAGAGTATATTTGTTGACTAATTGTATACAAAAATATGAAAAATTCCAAATTATCTGATGATTTAACAAAAGTAAGAAAGTAATTGGAAAACAATAAATATGTATATATATTACTGTCATAACAATTATCAGATATACTTTGCAATATGAATAAAAGAATAGAGTTCCAATGTCCCCCCGCGTTGCACATATTCTATCTATCCAGGGGCAATAATTAAAAAAAAAAAACTTTTTTTGTTGTTCTTCAAAACAATTTATAAATAAAAAGCTTGTGCTGGGGACAAAAAAGGTTTTTTTATTGTATACTAAATATTTCAAACAGACCTTCAAGGGCATTACTTATAGTATACTATAAGTTTTATAAAAAATTGTATCTGTGAGAGCGCTAACGAGGCCATTTTCCATAAATCTAATATTTCCAAGGGTCATAACTCTTTCAAAATAAAAAGTCAATTGTCCACCATTATAAAACTTGTCCAAGATATTGCTGATATTAATCTGTAGTATAAGTTTTATAAAAATCTGGCAAGAATTGTACCCTTGAGAGCGCTAACGAGGCCATTTTCCATAAATTTAATATTTCCAAGGGTCATAACTCTTTTAAAAAAAGTTGATCATACACCATTATATAACTTGTCCAAGATATTGCTGATATTAACCTATAGTATAAGTTTTATATAAAATCTGGCAAGAATTGTACCCGTGAGAGCGCTAATGAGGCCATTTTCCATAAATTTAATATTTCCAAGGGTCATAACTCTTTTAAAAAAGTCGATCGGCCATCATTATAGAACTTGTCCGAGATATTGCTGATATTAACCTAAAGTATAAGTTTTATAATTATTTGGCAAGAATTGTACCTGTGAGAGTGCTAACAAGACTGGACAGACGGACAAACGGACGGACGGACACACGCCCGGTATTTCGATGTCCCCCACAAAGTGTTACGCGGGGGACAAAAAATCTTCCTGTAAAAGCACGGTAATTCAAATATGCTAAATAGCTCAGTCATCACATTCAATTATAAAAGTACAGCATTTTAAAAGTTTCATGTAGTCATTTAGTCTAAGACAAAGTATTTTTAGCTTCTCAAGCACAACCCATATTCAAAACCACAGCATAGACCAACTTTTTGGATAAAACAGAAAAATTATTGTTATTTATTGGGGCCAGGTTTGGTTTAATTTTACAATAACAAAATTTACAATGAAACATTTTCATGGTTTGAAGTGTTAAAATTTTATTTCCAATGTTTTTACACAGTTATAGAAAACAAGTCCATCCAGATGACATGTTTGTTGATGTCAACGACTGCAGTTAAATGTTTTTTTAAGTGCCTTTATAAAATCTAATTTAAAATAAGCCAATCTGATTAAAATCAGATCTTTCACTATGTTCTGATAGATTTGTTTTTTAGGGTGTGTAAAAGATCTGATTTTAATCAAAATGAAAATTGTCTTGAGGAGCAAATACTTTGTACATGTATTGTATATATGTTCCAGAATTAAACATATGGGGACATGGAGTCACTTTTTTAATACTCCAACAACCCATAATATTAGATTTTTATTTTACTAAAATTCTAAGGAAAATAAATGCAAACATCCCCCATTAATTAAGTGCTTCAATCCCCCTACATGATCAGTTTTGGAAGAGCCATGATGGCTAAAAATTATATACTTTTGATTTATTTATTTTCATGGATTGAGGAAAAACTATTTACCTAGATATTTGATTTTGTGGTTTTGACAAAATCTGAGCACAAGCCTTTAAAAGGAAATGAACACATTCACACCTATATTTAAATGAAAGCCATGGTTAATAATTATCCCACAAACAACTAAGTATTCAAATGATTTTGACTGACTGCCTTTTTCCATAAAAATAACAAGGCAGCCATGCATATAGAAAATTCAGATGTATAAATGTAAACATTACTGGCCAAACAGAAATATTACAAAACAGTTGAAAATCTGAACACAAAATTCTATCAATGCCCTCAGAAAGTCACATTCAAATTTTGTATTTGTATTCTGTAAATGCATTTTGAGGAAGTTACAAAAAATTGCTATTGGAATATTTCAATTTTGTCTTTATCAAAATTGAAATATTACAAAACTGAAACCAGATAAATAAGGACCCATGGTATGACAATACATGAAATAACGATAGCATATAAAGGAGATTTCTAAGCATGTTTATGAAGAAGGATAGATATTTTTGTTTTTTAATTGGATTTCAGATTTTCAAATATAGAACTCATATGAGAACCACTAGATGATTTTCCACAGTATTTGTCAATTTGAAAACCACCCCTCTTATAAATTTTCATATGGTTTTGCATACACTTGATATTTCCAACTGACAAAAAAATCGAAACTACTGTAATTTTGTCATCTTTTTACCTTAAAATCTGAGTGAATATTCTTAAAATGTGAAGTTGCATTTACATTTTTTTCGAACAAATTCGTATAAATTTGTAAAACTTTGCTGTTTTAGCACAAAAGGCCCTTAAAATATGTCATATCTAGATCTTATAATAGACTATTTTCATCTTACTGACTTTTGACTCTGGATTATATAATTTTTCAACAGGTTACCTTTTCTTTGGATGGACATCCTGGTACTCGGTCCTGTAAGAGCAACAAAAATAAGTAAAATCAAACATAAAATCGGTGTAATTTAAGGGGAAAGTTTACTGTTTTCCGATGCTTTTGTCGTGTAAAAAAAATGTAAAACAGTTAATTTTCCCCCAAAATTGTACCGATTGAAAGCTTGGTTTTACTTCTTTACCTTGATCTTACTTGACTTGGTACCAGGATGTCCTACCACAGAAAAGGTAACCTGTTGAAAAATCATATAATCCGGTTTATTATTTTTTAATTTATTTCAATCACACTGGTACCCACCTCAAGTACCATCATTAGGATTTAATTCAAAATTGTATTAATATAAGCACTTTATTAGATATTAAACCATAAAACTTTTTCTTCGGAAAATGTGAAAATAAATTGAGGTTAAACAAAAAGAAAATTTTGCTCAATAAAAGAAATTAAAAACACACTAGCTACAAAAACTAATATGAGAAAAAACCTCATATTCCACTATTACAAATAAAAAACTTAAAAGTAAAAATTTGTAGTATTCTTAAGTATAACAATCATGATCCTAAAACAGACCTTAAATATACAAAATGCTGGAAAAGTCTATCAAAGGTAAAGCCAATTTATCTAGGTTTCTGACAGTTGAAATTGAATCTTAAGTGGTACTTCTTTCTTGTTTTAGAAGTAGCCCAAAGATGTACATAATACACACACATTGTTACAAATAAATATATAGTAATATTGAAAGCAAATCTAATACTACAAATATAAAGCGGAAGTTTCCCAGGACAGCTGCAAAGGCTACATTGAGTCCACACATTATCTACATTCTGGACCTCAATTGGGAGACTTCCGGACCACATCTCCTAGATGATTGGTCGTGTGTACATGGTGTAAGTAAGATTGTAGTTCTGGAAGGCACAGAACTGATGATCTTTCCTCTTATAGCCTTTCAACCGGTACAAATCTTCAAAATGCTTGTGAGACTCTTTGGCAATGGAAATCTAAAACAAAGAAATGATATATTGACATTTATCTATTCGTTCACAGAACTGTAGTCATGTGAAGGTCATACCTTACAATGAATTAATGAGATAAAAAGGATTCTCTTATGGTTGTGGCCTGTTTTCTATTTCTAACATGAAGAGAGATATTTCTGGTATCAAACTGAACAGTGTATATGAATAAGTGATATGAAAAATTGGTTAATTTGGTTGGCCTATGTTGCAGTGTGATACGAAAATGCAACAATTTCCATGGGTTACATGTTAGGTCAATGATGACTTTCAAAGGTCATAATGGACTCTTTTCCCATGTGGCAAAAAAGATTTGTGATTTCTTCAATAATATACAAAACACTCACATATTTCACCTGAAAATGTTCTTTTTTTCAAATTTGAATTTATTCTAAAGATGTTTAACACAGGAAGCAAACTTCTGATGTCATATTGTTTAGGTGCAAAAGGCAAGTACAATGTTTGCCCTAAATTTTTTTTAACAAAAAGATAATTTTTTACCATATTACAGTGAAATAAATTTAACAACTTGTGAGAACTGGATATACCTTAATATCAACTATCATTATTTAATTTCAATAATAATAATAAACTCACACAGACTCGTTGATTATTATATTGAATTAAATAACTCAAGTTGATATCAAACGATATCCAATTTTCACTCATTTTGAAGCCTTTAGCTGTACTGGTTTGGTTATACACAGGGGTGACTAACAGGTTTATAAATGGAATTTTATATTACTTGCATGGTGATACTCACCTTGTTAGAGAAGACAGTCATCAGAAATTTCCCTGGATTGAAGCAACCCAATACTTTATGAACCAAATCATAATATGATTCCTGCAAACGAAATAAAACTCACTTTATTACAGCAGCCTTTAAAAATTATCGATTAGGATTTTTTCTGCACATGCATGTTTTTAGAATAAGCTTAAGAAATGATACGTAACATTTAGACAGTCAAAAATATCAAATATCAAACGTTGGGAGAGCAAAGAAACTATATATATATAAAACAAGAGTGCACACGCTGAAATGTCTCGCCTTCTTTACTAATCATTGATATTATGTTGATAGTCCTAAATATAAAGCTTTATTACAACTGTCACATAAACTTAACATTAACCAAGAAAACTAAACACTGACCAATGAACCATGAAAATGAGGTCAAGGTCAGATGAACCATGCCAGGCAGACATGTACAATTAACAATTCTTCCATATAACAAATATAGTTGACTTATTGCTTATAGTTTAAGAAAAACAGACCAAAACACAAAAACTTAACACTGAGCAATGAACCGTGAAAATGAGGTCAAGGTCATATAAAACCTGCTCGACTGACATATAGATCATAAAATATTTCCATACACCAAATATAGTTGACCTATTGCATATTGTATTAGAAAAAAAGACCAAAAACTCAAAAACTCAACTTTGACCACTGAACCATGAAAACGAGGTCAATGTCAGATGACACCTGCCAGCTAGACATGTACACCTTACAATCATTCCATACACCAAATATAGCAGACCTATTGCATACAGTATAAGAAAAACAGACCAAAACACAAAAACTTAACTATAACCACTGAACCATGAAAATGAGGTCAAGGCCAGATGACACCTGCCAGTTGGACATGTACACCTTACAGTCCTTCCATACACCGAATATACTAGACCTATTGCTTATAGTATCTGAGATATGGACTTGACCACCAAAACTTAACCTTGTTCACTGATCCATGAAATGAGGTCTAGGTCAAGTGAAAACTGTCTGACGGGCATGAGGACCTTGCAAGGTACGCACATACCAAATATAGTTATCCTACTACTTATAATAAGAGAGAATTTAACATTACAAAAAATGTTAACTTTTTTTTCAAGTAGTCACTGAACCATGAAAATGAGGTCAAGGACATTGGACATGTGACTGACGGAAACTTCGTAACATGAGGCATCCATATACAAAGTATGAAGCATCCAGGTCTTCTACCTTCTAAAATATAAAGCTTTTAAGAAGTTAGCTAACGCCGCCGCCGGATCACTATCCCTATGTCGAGCTTTCTGCGACATAAGTCGCAGGCTCGACAAAAAACTAAGATTTGGGGAGGGCAATCAAAATAGAGTTTCAGTAATGTGTGTCAACTACAGTTATGAAAAAAATCAGCAACACAAAGAATTTTCCCTGATAAAAAAAATGAAATTTTGTAAAAACAACAAAAAAAAGAATTTGTTTGCCTTGATATATTTTTTATACAAAATTGTTCTTCTTTGTGACCACATGTATATTGTAAAATATTTGTTTTCCATATAACTGTTGTGATCTCTAGGAACTTAGTGTTAAAGGGGCACTAGCTGTCAAATTCATGTTCACCGATTTGACTCAAATTCTCATATTTGATTTATAACAATGTAAAATATTTATCCAAACTATTAAAAGTCTAAAATAAACAGTTAACAGTACATGGGATGATAACACATAGCTTCGTTTCGTGTGTATTTTAGTCTAGACGCCATCTAATTAACTATCAAGTTGACCTCCAAAGTCATCTGATGACCATATAAGCGATGTAAACATAAATAAAGATATAAATAGATTAAGCGAACTCGTGCAATTGCATTTTTCAAGGTCTGTTTAATTTCATATTATAGATAAAAATATATGTTTATCATCGTTTTTACCTGTATAAGAATGATTTTTTATGGATCAGATCAGTCAATCAAATGATTTACCTTTGTTTCACTTTCAATGATGACATTCTTTTCCTTTAAATAACTTTACACTTACAATTCACGTGTTATCCATCTCTAGATAAGGGGTTAAATTGAAGTTCACATGAATACAGATTTAATGAGGTAGAATTATTCACTTGCAAGTGAATAATTCATCATCAATGTTTCTTAGCTTATTTTGACAAAATTGAACCATCCTGGCGGCTAAAAGGGAATAACTATTTCACTATTTCACTTTCATTAATGATTGAAAAAAAAAAAAAATCATATATTAGATTTTTCATATATCTCGTAGCTAGTGCCCCTTTAACATTGTACAGTACTACTTTACACAAAACAAAATTTGTGTGATGATAGAAAAGTACAACTCTTATGCACCAAATCTATTTAGGAGTATGTTAATCAACTCTTTCAAAATAAAATTCTCTAGTTTGAACAGTACTTACTTGAGGAACATTGCTTTCAAAACTAACATAGGAGCAATGTGGCTCTGGTGTAATGTGAATAGTAATGTAATATCCCTAGAAAAGAAAAATAAACATGTTGTTGAGTTAGGTTTACCCCACCCCGTAATTCAAAGTATCAGAAAACTTAACAAGAAGTAGGTGTTGAACAGATTAAAAAGTGCTCACACTTTACAACTCATCACTATCTAGTAGTAATTGAGAAATTAACATGAAAATCTGAAAAACTTCTATTCCAAATTCAACTTTTACCTCAGAAATTTACATGAATATAAGATAAGGAGATTTGATATGATCCTAAATGAGACAAATATCCATCAAGGATGTAAGTAACTATAGACCACCGTACAGCCTTCAACAATGAGCAAAACCATACCGTAAACAGTTCATAATCACTTCTACTTGAAATTCAACTTTAAGTTAGATATCTATATAAGGTTGAGTTTCCCTTCTATTTGAAATACAAAACCTCAGAAATTGATACGAGGTTAAGAATTGCTTCTATTTGAAATTTAACACTACCTCAGATAAAGTCATGCAGTTCAAAAAATTTCTATTACATATTGTATGTCTTCCTACACTCATACTATGTTTAAATGGAAAATTGATGAACAAAATAAATAAATAAACAGCTGTGCCAAGAGGGCATGATACACCTTTCTAGTGCATATTAAAATTGTTGCAAGAATGAAATGGGATATTTAAATGGCATTTAATCAGAAGCAAATAAAATGGCTCTGTAGAAAAACATGTCCGAGAATACCCTTGGGCGTATAAATATTGTGTTAAATATGACCCAGTACTTAATCCAGGCAGAATTCACCCATAGATAAAGTATCTTGTACTTACCCCTGGCAGAATTCCATTCATAGAATATCCACATGGTTCAAACAAGAAGTCGTCAATCTGAAGACCTGGTATGATATCAATTATCCCAGATTTCTAAAAAATAAATGAATTTTCAGGCTATGTTTTATGTTCATTATGTTCATTTAAAACATGCTTGTTTTTTTAACAAAATTAATTTTTGTATGCCTGTCCCAAGTCAGGAGCCTGTAATTCAGTGGTTGTTGTTTGTTGTCGTATATCATATTTGTTTTTCGTTTATTGTTTTGTACATAAATCAGGCTGTTAAATTTTTCTTTTTAATTGTTTTATATTTGTCATTGCCGGGCCTTTTATAGCTTTGATGCAGTTTTCTTTCTAGAAAAATATTTATCAAACAAGAAAAATTACCTTCACCCCTATCCAATAAAAATTTTCAGTTAAGCTGAAAGATAACAAGACTTAATACATGATTACTACCTTTGTAGCTTCTGAACCATTTTCTGAAATTTCCTTGGTAAATATCTTCATCTTCTCTGGACACATGTCCCACATTAAAAGGTTCATAGGTTAAGGATAAATTTTAAGTACATTGTAGTAACATATAAAGACAAGTAAAATGCTGGCTCTGCCAGTTGATGTTCCCTAACTGCACATGAATTGAGCGAAAACATTTGTATTAAAAGCATTCAAATACAAGTATGCTTAGAGAGATAAATAAACATCCATGCATTTAAACTCTGGTACATAATGGTCTTATTGGAAATCATACCACATCTCCTTATTAAAAACAATCTCTTAATCATCAGCCATTAAATTTAATCCCTAAAACCTTGGCACTTATTTTAAAAAGAAAATATAAGACTTGTTCAACATATATCATATACCTGGAGATCTCAAATAGTCAAGTTTAACCCCACCATATGGTCATATATAGATATTTGTAGTACAACAGTAAAGAAAAGATGATAAACCGTATTTAGCCGTATATAGTACACACCCCCTTTTCATCCCTCCAAAAATCATGAAAAAAAAAAATAAAATAAAAAGAGAAAGAAAAAGGTAAAAAAATTCATTAAAATGTTAATTGGATTTGTATTTTAAAGGATATTTCAATGGTCTGATCTGGATCTTTCACGCCAGGTACATCTTCCAACATGTACAAGTGCCTGAAACATTCAATATAACTACTCAAGATTTCATTCACAAATAAAAAGCTGTCAAATTAAGAATTGTACCATATACATGTATTAGATTTATATAAAGTTGAAAAAACCTAATTACAAACTTTTTTCCTGATTATAATTTGAAAGAAAGATCAAAATCAAATACTAATTTTAAACAAAAACCAAATTATTGTGATTGTATCTGTTTATTATCAACAATAAATCGGTCAAAAAGTTATTTCTAAATTTTGTTTTTGTGCTTCTAATTTACCTTGATTCAATTACAAAAAATTTCTTCAATGATTTGTTGTTTCCATAAGAATTAGGACAATAACTGCAGAGCTGAGAGAAATAATAAACAGTTGGGCTCTTTGTCTGAATATGATTATCAGTTTCATCATCAGGTGTGTAAAAACTTTTCTATATCCCGAAATTAAAAGTTAATCTGAATGACTATTAAGGCCCAATATATAAGGTTAAAGGACCACTTTCTGTGTGGAAATATACTGTAATATTATTTTCGGTATTTCGTTAATCATCAAGAATTTCTGACAATTTACTCCTGACCATGAAGAAATATCAACAAAATTATTAGCTATTATAATTAAGAAATGTGTCAATAGGACATCTCACACTATTACATTTCCATTTTCAGAAAATTATTTTGAAAAGTTCAGAACATGTGTAATAAGTTTGAAAATGTGTGACCACAACTTCATGGTATACTACATACGTATCTTAAACCTTAATTTAAACCTACATTAACAAAAAACTTTCACGTATATTGGGAAGGAAGAATGGACAAAAGGACACAAGGATGTACAAGCTGGGAAACATAATGCCCCTGGTCTTCTATTGTAGGAAGGGCAGACAAATAATTTCTTATATCTAAGGCTATAGTATCATCATGACTTTTCTATCCCTTATTTTAAAAACATGTAAGAAAACTGTATGGAACACTCTAATTACAGGAATGAGATCTACATATAGATTTTTCAATAATGTTATTGATTAATTTTCAACTGTGATAACTTATGAAGTATCCTAGATAAATGCACAATTCTGTCATATTTCATTAAATAAGAAGAAAAAGTTGTGAATGTCAATGTGACAAAAGTATTTTCAGTCTTTACCCAGTGTATATTATTAAATTCATTTAAGAATCATAATGCATATATATTGCATATATCAAAATATATATATTTATATATCAAACTCAAAAACCAGTTATCTCAAGTAATTTCACTTATTCCAATACATGTACAAATATATATTTACATTATAGTCTGTAAAAACATTCAGATACATACAATTTTCTCTTCCCTTTTTTAAATATGAATACAAGCAGAGGAGATATCGGAGATCATATACATATAGTGCTTTATACAAATAATATGTCTGGTTTTGGTAGTAGCAGAAATTTTCCTGGTGAGATATATACAAACTCTCTACAGGAATAACTGACAATCTTTGAAAAGGAAAATGCAGGTCATACACAAAGTTATAAATCTCAGGAGAGTGCGGACTTTTTCCTTTTTTTCTAGAATTTTTGACAGATTTTAGGATCATGTGAGTGGATTGCAATCAACTATTACAATTAAAGGCTATTTATGGACCTTTTTATCTGACTTTCATTAGTAATGTAGTTGAAATCTCAGTTATTGATCAATCTATTTTCAGATAGGCTTATAGATTTTGCCAACATCAATTTCAGATTTAACTTGGCAAATTACCTTTGAACTTTTGAAATTAAATTCCCAAAGGTTGACTTGGGATATAGAAACATGGTCACCTGAACCCCTCCCATCCAGCATTGACATATATATACTGACTACTGAGGGAGACATCTGTTTGGCTATGTGTAATATATAAATTGTCCTGAATATGAATGAAATATTTGCAACTGGACATTCAGCAAACATATATCACAGTTATTTGAAATGTGGTCCAAAATTGGGTAGAAACCAGATTTACTCAGTCAAAGAAACTTCACTGATTTCAAATTATGTTGGACTATACATCATATATACAATGTTAAAATGTTCAGAGCCGGTGGTATAGATAACGTTAGTAACCTTGGCAAGTTGCCAACAGTAAAGTGCCTTATCATTGTTTCAACTGGTGTCAGATTATAGAACTTTCTATCTATGAACCAGATAAACTGTTGATATGGTTCGCCTTTATGTAATTTTGATAGTATAATGCAAATATTAAAACATAAAATGGCAATACTCTAACATATAAACTATGCAAAACATTCAGATAATGAATCATAACTAAAGGTACAGACTGCAGGATTATATAATCTTTGTTGAAATGAGAAATGCCAATGCTAATACAACTGTATACCAAATATCATTGACTTATCATAAGTAGTTCCCTTTAAGCTGACCTAAACATAAACTTTGACATGTAGACTATGCAAAAAAATCAAAGTCAATGAACCATTATGAGGTGGAAGGGACACATAAAATCCATGGAAATAAGACTTGCAAATGCTAATACAATTGCATACCAAATATTATTGACTTGCCATTAGTGGTTCCTCTTAAACTAACCTAATCACAACTTTGACTTGTAAACTAAGCAAGTTTCAAAGTCAATAGACCATGACTGAGGAAAAGGGCCAAATAATCTCCATGGAAATGAGATGTGCAAATACTAATACAACTGCATACCAAATATCAATGACCTACTACTAGTGGCTACCCATTTACTGACCTAATGACAAACTAATACATTGTTGTTGCTGATGCTGCCGGAAATAGCACTTCTAAGTCTCTCTTTCCCAATTTCATCAAGGTGAGACAAAAAAAAAAACAGTTCAGGTGGTAGGTATGATTTCACTATCTTATACTACAGTATTGTCTCTATAATGAAGTAATACCTTCTTCAAAGAGGAATTTACTTTATAAAAGTGTAGTAAAGACTAAAGTATATATAACAATTTTAATAAAAACTGAGTAGTACTGCTTATCACAAAGGACTGTCTTTGATCATGTTGATACAGACCAGATAATAAACAGACTTCTCTTTCACATTCTTTTCTTGAAAATCAATATTTCAAGTTTTTCTATCAACTATTAAATTTAAGAACAGTTTTTTTTTTAAATTTTATTACACTAAGCATTACTTAATTGCAAGGCACAAAGAGTGATTAGCAGGTAACTTTGTATAAAGGTACAACCTGGGTCATAACAAATATAACTGGCTGATGTATGACCAATCTGAACCCCAGTTATAATTTAAATTGACCAATCAAATTTCAGTTTGAAAACTGAGTTTGTGAATGTAGTCATACTTTCAAAGCCAATCAAAATTTGTCATGACCGTCCGTTCATCCTTGGCCATGGTCTTAAGCACCAATTTTCATTTGGTCCGATAACCTGTTCAAGAGGACAAAATAAATAATTTCAGTAAGATCGATATAAACAATTAAATCAAACTTTTCATGCTATCATTTTTGCTCTATTTTCAATTTATTATAAGAGTAAAAATTCGATAAAATCAGTTTTTCCTTCATAAAAAGGTATGTTTTGTGATAAACGATATATTATTAATACTGAAAATAAATTAAAATACTTTGATATGGAATCATGTGAATACTTTGAAATGCTTTTGTACTTAAAAAGCAAAATTAGTAATACTATTGCTTTTGAAACTTTGGTTATTATATGTCATTGTATGTATCTGGAATATTTTCAAATTAAATCATCAGTGTAAAATTAAAAGAACTATATTCTTTTAAAGCTAAAGTAAAAGATAGATATTTCTATGCCAATGTGAATAAAATATGTGTGTTTGAGAATTACCCAATTGATATTTATAAGAAGTTACATCAAACCCCTTTTCTGTAGTTGATGAAATACCCCCTCCCCTAAATCCCTATCCCTGAATGTGGTGACATCTATGGACAACGTACATGTATATCAGTCTGCACCCTTATACAGCGGTATTATTTTGAATGGCCATAAAATTACTGCTTTCTGCTGCATAAAAGGAAATGTGTGTTTTGTGTATAGATATAGCATATATAGGTTTTTGAAAAAGGGAAAAAGTCCAATAAAATGTTTGTGTGTGAAAAACATTGGAACTGTATATTATAATCAACTTACCAACAGTCTTTATTAATCTTCCCAAGTGTGTAAGCTGCGCCATCTACAAATAACATTTATATACAGGTTCTATTAAAATTTTGTTCTACATCAATCAATATGAGGAGATATGATAAGAGCCATTCTCTTATGCTGGTGGCCTGTTATCTATTTCTCGCATGAACAGATATTTTTCGCATCACAATGCACTGCAATTGATACAAAAAAGTGATACGAAAAATGTGTTAATTTGATTGGCTTATCCAACATCATTAAACAACATTGCAACTTTTCCATCGGTTATTCGTTATGTCATTGATGATTTTCAAAGGTCAAAACGATGTACATTCCTCCATGGCAACAGAGATATATAATTTCTTCGATTATATATAAAACACTCACATTTTTTATCTGGAAATCTTATTTTTGTCAAATTTTATTACATTCTGAAGTGTACATAAAGTTTTAAAATGTCGAATATTAAAGTTTGACACCAGAACAGGACCATGAGGACATATGAGGTTTTACTGATATGTGCAAAAGCATACTTTTCTATTTAATACGAAGTGAATGTTTACCATAGGAGAAATAGGTTTAACAACTCGTGAAAATTGGATATCCCTTAATATCAACTCTCGTTATTTAATATAAATAGTAATAATAAACTGGCATAGGCTTATTTATTATTATATTGAATAAAATGACTCAAGTTGATATCAAGGGATATCTAATGTTTACTCATTATGAAACCTACAATTATTTGGCCCCTGAAATTACAAAAAAAATAAACTTATTCATGTCTTTATAAAATCATTATAAATATTTTATCGATAAATGAACCAGTTGCTTTAATTTGGAAACTTTTAGTGCAGAATGGTCACTTGTGACCGCAATATGGCACCGGGCTTCCAAAAAATATTTGTGCCAGCCGGACATATCCCGATTTTGATCCCTTGAGACTACGTAACAAAAGGCAATCATGCTATGGCTGAGTATGGCATATAAAATTTTATGAACTTTACCTAAAATTGCCAGTTCACACATAGTTTTTGTCAAAATATATATATGAGCAAGAGCTTTTACCCAAAAAGAAATTTTATACGCCTTAACATCTTTTTGGGTTAAGCTCTTGCTCAAATATAAATTTTAATGGCAAGTTCTGATAATGAGGCTATTTTGGCAGTTTTTGATGTTTTGCACTAAATGTAAGAAGTTTGAAGCCATCATGCAATAATATAAGACAAACTAGAGGCTCTAAAGAGCCTGTGTTGCTCACCTTGGTCTATGTGCATATTCAACAAAGGACACTCTCCAACATTGTAGACGAGAATAGAATTCATGACAAAAATCTCTGTTTTGTTGATCTTGTATTGCTGATCATTTAATCGTTTAGTTTCTCTCTATTTTCATCACTTTTTGCTCAAAACACAAAAGAGGGTAAAAAATATCCTCATTTAAGGGCAATCACTCCTGTAAAGAGTGACAGTCTACTAACTTTATCGGCATAATTTGACTTGTTAGTAGATCTTGCCTTGCTGATCATTTTTGTGATTTAAAGTGTCTATTTATCTATTATAATTTTTATCATATGAGGAAAAACGCAAAAAAAAAAGGTACAAATCGTCAGTAAAGGGCAATAACTCCAATAAGGAGTCGTCCGACAATTTCCTCAATTTTGTCTTAATTGTAGATCTTGTCTTTCTGATTACTTTTGCTTATTTAAGTTTCTATCTATCTATTATAATTTTTAAGATATAAGGCAAAAACGCAAAAAATTGGTAAAAATCATCATCAAAGGGCAATTACTCTAATAAAGTCGATTGATGATTTCGATCATTAGACTTATTTCTATAACTTGTCTTGCTGATAATTTTTGCTTATTCAAGTTTCTATCTATCTATTATAATTTTAAAGATATATGGCAAAACACAAAAAATTGGTAAAAAATCAAAGGGCAATAACTCTAATAAGGAGTCGACTGACAATTTCAACCTTGCTAGACTTATTTATAGAACTTGTCTTGCTGATCATTTTTGCAATTTAAAGTTTCTCTCTATTACAGTTTCAAGATAATAGGCAAAAATGAAAAAAATGGTAAAATTTGTCATTTAAGGGCAATAACTCCTACAAGAAGTTGTCTGACAGTTTTGACATATTTTGGACAATTGGTTCAACATTCTGAACATTTATGTTACTGTCAGATTTTCTCTATTTATAAGAGTTTTCAAAATAATAGACAAAACTTGCATTTTACCCCTATGTTCTATTTTTAGCCATGTCAGCCATCTTGGTTGGCAGGCGGGGTCATCGGACATATTTTTTAAACTAGATACCCCAATGATGATTGTGGCCAAGTTTGGTTAAATTTGGCCCAGCAGTTTCAGAGGAGAAGATTTTTGTAAAAGTTAACAGAGGACGACGGATGCCAAGTGATGAGAAAAGCCCTTTGGGCCAGGTGAGCTAAAAATGAATATATTAACATGTCAGACAGACTAATGTCTTATGAACATCTGAAGTATGTTATTTGGTAGATCATACCTTCTCCTTTCATCATTTTCATACAAATAATTGTGTTTCTTGTCTCAAAGATCTTTTTATTAAACAGCAAAAATTTTGCAAGGGCAAAATCTTAGTATAGTCAACTAAATACTATTGAACAAACCAGTGATACCCTTTCTAATATTTAAGGTGTATATAAAAGTCTATAAAAAATTTAAAAACATTTTTTCAATGATTTTGGCACATTAATATCAGATAAAAACATATCATATAAATCAAGTTTCACGTTATCTGTTACACTTACATACTATGTCTTCCAAGCTGGTTACATTCTTGATCAGGTCACATTGAGGAAATTCAACATGACATCTCACTCAAAGCATGCAAAGTGAAACCTTTGCTCATACTTAATAGCATACAATTATCATAGTCAATGAAAAATGTGTTTCATTAATTTTGCATTAGAATACAAGATCTTTGGTCAGAAACTACTTACTTTTAAACAACTGATCAAGGTGGTGTACCTGAAAGAAAAACACACTTCACTGACATGACTGAATTAATATTACAATAGAGGAGGCACTGATAAAAGCCATCACTTGGCCCCTGAAATTGTAAAAATGGGTAAGAGACTAAAGGAGCCAGGTTGAAATACTTGTGATAGTAATTTGAAAGGCTAAATAAATATGAATGACTCTAATGAAGAAAGTTTCACCATTTCGAGAATTTTCAGTAATTCTTCAAATAAATATCTAAGTTAGGTCATGAAGCTACATACATTAATCATCCTGTAAAATTCGAAGCCTTTTGGTTCTAAGTATGTGTACTAAGAAGATGATTACACAAAACAGGTACACTCATTTCCCTGCCTGCCAAGCATAAGCACAACACTATAAGCTGGATTTGCTCTTTGTGATCACATAAGCACACACGTTTGTGATGTTATAAACATGTTAGAATTGATATGTCGATAAAAATCAGACAACAGACTTGCATTAACATCTGTGTATATGACATCATGTGGCACAATTATCTTTTCCATAGGGATGTTGTTCAGATCTAAATATCTGTGGGAATATTAAAAGATTAGGCAATTTAAGCAGTTTTTCATTAAATATGAGATGCACTAAGTAAATAGTGACAGTGAATTCTAATATATTGTAACTAACATACTAATGTCTTATAAACAGCTGGATTGTTTTTGGTAAATTTAAAAAAGTTTTCAATGATAGATTCACTGATAGCCCTGCTGTACCTTGGAGCTTACATCTATGCTAGAAACTTGTTAGAACTTCTGTAGACTACCTACAGAGTAAGACTTTGGGTCTCACTGAAGACCCTAGGATTCAAGAGAGCAAAAGAGCCTTGAACTCTTGTTTTGAATATTTTTTACTGCATAATGTGCCATGTGTAATTATATGATGTACATTTAACAAGTACAAGTTCTTCATGTTCTTATATACTGTAAATTCAGAAATTATTGCGTGCATTTATTATTGCGATGTTGTCATTTTAGAATAAAATGCGATTTTAATTTTTGCGATATTGAAAAAAATCCTGTTTAATTCATATAAAAAATTTCAAAATGCGAGTTTAAATTATTGCGATTACAACCCTGTCGCATTTTTCGCAATAATAAAAACATTGCAATAATTTCTGAATTTACAGTAATCTTTTTTTTTAAATTTATGTCAGAATGATAGGTTGAGGCTTGCACTGAAGAAGACAGTTTAAAAAATAGTCTGATGATTTACCTCATCTTCAAAAGTTCTGTGTATCTTGTGTTGTTGCTCTGGCTTTGCAAATTTCTTCCTCGAGTAAAACACATCCTATAAATATGCATATTTAAAATAATAAATATATTTTGACTTTTTACTAATAGATTACTTCATGAAAATAAGTATGTGATTCGCATGTTTTGACCTTTAGATTAAGAAATATTTGTAGTTATGACATCAAATGAAAATATTACCACTATGCATGATGTTGTCAAACAGAAAGAAAAAATCTTAGCTTTTTTCAATTGAATATTTATCTCAAATGCAAAAATATTGTATCTGTGTGCAGTGAATCTGTGTGCATGTTATAAAACACAAAATAAAAGATTGCAGTCATTTTCCCCCCAAAACAATGAATGCATATTATTTTGTTCAGAATCATTGGTTTAATTAGTGTAGGGCCCTTTCATATTTTTACATTGGAAGTCTAAAAGACCTTTTCAAATATCAAATTTGCTCGAACCACCAAATAATGAATATTTGTAAAAATTTCTATCTTAACACAATAGTTGATACACGCTGAATAATGAATTTTGTAAAAATTTCTATTCAAGCACAATGGTTGATACACGCTGAATAATGAATTTTGTAAAAATTTCTATTCTAGCACAATGGTTGATGACGATCAAGGACATCAACAATAATTCTTAAAGTGGATCGATTATACAAGTAACATGTTATACATAATTTTTCAGAAATTTTGTCCTAAGGTTGCTATCTAAGTAATGAAGGCAGTCATAATTCATGCTTGTTGGTCAATAACCATGATAATGTTGATTATAAATGCAATATTTATCAAAAAATTTGTTGCAAAATATGCCCCATTTTAGGTTTTTTTTTTTTATAATTTTCAAACATTTTCTATCAATAATATTTATGAACATTAATGGCTGCCTTATTTGATGGGAGTTGGTGGTTTTTAACCATAATTCTTAATGGGGATCATCACTATAACTTTTTCCAAACACATAAAAATAAATAAAAGGAATTTTTCATTACTTTTATTACTTTTATTCTATTTTTACATTTTCCTAGTAACTTCAGCAATCTTGATTGATCTGAGAGATTATCAGATCAATATATAAACTATTCATCCTACAGATGATTTTGACTAAGTTGGCTCAGTGGATTCAAAACAGAAGATTTTTAATTCACATTGTCTAAGGGGTGGCAGACAACATATACATGACCTATGGCAGAAAATGGTGGCAAAGTAACTTTGCCTTTTTTTCAGTCATGCAACAAAACCCTAGGGACATCTATAACCTACCACAACTTTATGGTCACCACATTTCTCCTGTACCAATCTGATTAATGGTTCCATGGCAAGTAGCAGAGTCGTCCTACCACAAGTTTTTAGTATGAATCGTTTCTGTGTTATAAACATACTGCTTTCACTGCAAACAAATATATAATACAGCCAAATAATTAAAATGTCAATAACAAAAAACAGCAATGTTTGTCAACCAATTAGGTCATACAATAAAACTCTCAAACAGAACATTCTACATGTAAAGACTACTAGGTTAAGTTTGTTTTGTAAAAACAGGAAATCTAGATTTCTAAATGTCCTTCCTTTTTGAAAGCTTAAAGGGGCATTAGCTAATAATAAGACCAGAAATTAGAGTATGATTTGTTTTGTTTCAAACATTTGTAAAAGCTGAATATTGAAATAATAATTTGCTTTTAGCAGCCAGTTTGGTTCAATTTGTAAAAATAAGTTGAAAACATCGTAGATATATATTATCGTCTTGTAAGACAATAATTCAACCTCATTTGGGTCCATATGCATGCAACCTTCAATCTAACCCTTAGTGGGAGATTGTTGGGCATGTGCAAGCATGTCCAGTGATTGAAACCAATGTTAGGTGAAATAACTAGGGAAGACAGCGACAGGAAGACTAATTTCCTTGGTTGATTCGACCCACAAAAAAATCAGTCTTTTATAGGTTATGAGTAAATGATTTAAATTTATTTTAGATGTTTTATCTATAAAATGAGATCAAACAGAACTGAGAAAAAATCAACATTATACTGTGGCATGTGCTTACTTGTCTATTTGTATTTGTGTTTACCTGTCTGTTTATATTCATAATAATTATGCCAAATGGGGTCACACGTCCATCCTTAGTAATCATGGGTCATGCCTATGGTTAATTAGATGGCGTCCAGTGTGAATACACACAAAAAAGTGTTTATACTTTATAACGATTTCATACATTGTGTTTTGTTTTCTATGGATGTTTTGAAGTTTTGAATTATCATGATTATGTTTTAATACATTTTAAATAAATTTTTTAAAGAGTTTGAATAAATTCTATACCATAATGGGCATGATATTTGGCAACTTTTCCTTTAATGAATCTTAAATGACAGGTTCAGCATTTGGTCATTATCATTATGACCATAGGAGTAAAACATAAACATTGGTTTCCAATGATGGTTTTATATTTACCTTATTCAATGTTATAAAGTGCCAGTCTTTGTAAGAATCAGGCAATTTAGAAGAATATCAAAACATGGCAGAAAAAACCCTCGGACCTAATCATCCTATTTTGGTGTTAACTTCATCATGTTCATCCTGAGTTAGAAATGGTAGGTCTTTGTTTCTGAGTGTCTGCTAATCGAGTAATCTCTAGATACTTTTTGGTTAGAATGATAGCAAATTACTGAGTTAGCTCCCCTTAATTGTTAATTTCTAGTGCATTTCATCCAAATTATATCTTGAAATAACAGAACAGATAAAGGAAATGAATGTTATATTCATGCACCATTGAACATTTTGAACTTAAATGAATGTAAACTTGAGCAGGTTTTTGTTTGTCATGTTTTCACCACTGCCTGATTCTTAGGCAGATTTGCATTTAATCTTCTTCATACCTAATGTCAGTATTTGCTTAAACCAGGGTTCTCAATCCTTAGGTCCAATGAAAAAGCCAAGAGTACATGTATGCAAAGAGCAAATTTTTTTATCATTACATGTACAGGAGTCCTCCACATAAAATATTATGTTACCTCAGGACAGTTGAATGCACCAAGTTCTAAGGATAATATATTATGTTACTTCAGGCATTTGTCAGGACGGTTGAATGCATCAAATTCTAAGGATAAAATATTATGTTACCTCAGGACAGTTGAATGCATCAAATTCTAAGGATAAAATATTATGTTGCATCTTAATTTGATACTTAAAAAAAGAGGATATATTCCTGGACATTGTTTTTCAAGATTTGCTATTGTATAAAGATTGACTTTTGTTAGCCTAATGTCTAGTGGCAAATATTGCATGCATATTCAGGGCCACCTTGTATGAAGAGCTTTCGTATCTAATGGGAAGTGCAATGAGGCCAAAAACCTTTATTAAGTATGTCATGTATATGAAAAGATGTCATTCAACATCTTAAAATAATTCCAGAATTTGAAAACTTACTATATCAACATCTTCACTGAAAAATAACCCTTTCATGGTATCAATAATGATAGCAATGATAAACATCATGCTGTATGATATCTATTTCAAGCATAAATCGAATAAGACAAAAATAAGTCTTGAATTGGGTGTCTCCCGTTTTGTCAAAAATGCTAGATTTTTAAATTTGATTTATTTAAGAAATATTGTTTACATAAACAGCTGCTAACAGTAAAAAGATAATTAATAGATTTTATGCATGTCAATATCCTTATCAAGATGTAATTACAATAACAGCTTGGACAACAAGATGTAAGCTATTACTCACCAATGAAACCCTAGCTAAAACCATGAAAACTATTGGTTAACATGATGTTGATAAGCAATGGCTGTGAAAACACATCACACAGTATAGAATATGCTCACATAAAGCTTGATACCAAATTTCAGGAAACTCTGATTGGGTGTTAGAATATATAAGTATTTGGTATACATGAAGTTTAGTGTCATAGCACTTGCAGACCCAAATTAGAGGGGCACAGTGCCTCTGTGTCCTCTCTGTGCTCCCTTCTGACCTTTTGCTCCTGCACTATATGCTTTTTGTTTTCTGAAGGAAAATAAGTATTTTTCAGTGCAAAAAAATTGTATTTTCTACTTGTTAAAGCTTTTACAACCCAAAATACCATAAATCCAACAAAAAACATTAAAGCCTTCAATTATTCCAATTTTTTTTTTAAAGTGCACCTCTGCCCTTAAATTCTAGCTAGAACCCTGAAGTTCATAAGCAATTCGTTTGAAAATGCATCAGACAGTATACCATACTCACATTAAGCTTGATACAAAATTTCAGGATGACCTAGTTTATAGTTCCTGAGAAAAAAAGTGACAATAATTTCACAGAGCAGATGGACCAACACAGAATTGGACTATCTGACAGAGCTGAACCAGTTTTACCCCCTCACCCTTGGAGCTAGGGTAAAAAGATTAACTAGATGACCAACAATTGTATCCAGGGAATTATTGATATTCTGATACATGCTGTAAGATGCTATAACAAATAAAAGTTAAAAAAAAAGAATGAGATGGCCCTGGGATGCATGAACTGCAAAAAGTAGGAGGTCTGAAAAAAATCATGCAACAGGGACCATGGAGCTTACGTCTACTACAACTCTGCTTATTGTAAAAAAAATAATGTCCATGAAAAGGAATTCAGGTATTAATTCTAAAAGTCCACTTAAAATTTGTTCAGACTTGTATTTCACCAAACAATCCATTATCATAATTACTAAATAGTTCTTTAAAAAAATCTGTTAAAGTGAACCATCTAAAAAATTACAGAAACTTTTTAAAACTGTCATTATAAATATGGAAATTTTCATATCTAAGTACTGGCAAATTTTCATTGTGATTGTTTTCATATCCAAGTAAAACAATTGTTCCTTGTAACTAAGTGTTTTAATTGTTGCAAACTTATTTGAAAAAGAAAGTTAATAACTCTAATTGGATGGTAGAATATTTGTTTATATTACATTAAACTTGCTTTATACTAATATGACTAAACAACCTTTCACTAGCAATTGCTTGAAATTTTTTTAATAGTTGAGCAGTTTGAATTGAACTTGAAAAACTATTTCAGGTGATTTATGAATGAGTAAAGATCACTGAGTATTTAAGCACAGTAAAACTTGTTTCTGTGTAGGAATCATTTGCACAAGGAGTTCAATGAATAAAATTTCTGTTTTAAAAATTTCAAAAACACAATCTCAATTAAAAAACTAGACAAAGTGATGCCCCGCACTCCACTCTGAAGTAACTGTATTATAACAAAGTCAAAGTAGGACCATAGTACACGGATGCCCCACTCGCACTATCATTTTCTATGTTCAGTGGACCGTGAAATTTGGGTCAAAACTCTTAATTTGGCATTAAAATTAGAAAGATCATATCATAGCAAACATGTGAACTAAGTTTTAAGTTGATTGGACTTCAACTTCATCAAAAACTACCTTGACCAAAAACTTTAATGTGAAAAACTTTAACCTGAAGCAGGACAGACGGACGAACGAACAGACACACAGACCGAAAAACATAATGCCCATAAATGGGGCATAAAAATGACAAAGTGCAACTATCTCCCAAAAGAGCAAATATTAATAAAAATTCGTAAGGGTTCCGCGGAACCCAGTGTCTCGCCTACTTTTGGTGTTAATCGCAGGCTCAACAAAAATGAGGAAAAAAATTAATAAAAATATTCCTCTCTATACTATCTTTTGATTGTAAGTAGCTTCTGTCCAAGTTTGGTAAAATCCAGGATAATTTATGAATCTAATAAATGTTTTAAAAACTTAAACTGCAGAATGTATGTAATGTTGACTGGAAGAAAAACTAAGTCCATTTATAAGTAAAATACGGAAAAAATGGAACAAAATTTTATCAAAATTTCCTTCTAGATACTAGCTTTTGATCATAAACAAGCTTCTGTCCAAGTGTGGTACAAATCCAGGATAGTTTAAGAAAGTTGTTAAAATTTTAAAAACTTTAACCACAGAGTGAATGTAATGTTAACTGGCAGAAAACTAAGTCCATTTATAAGTAAAATTCAGAAAAAATGGAATTTTTTTATTACAAAATTTACTTCTGGATACTATCTTATGATCATAAACAAGCTTCTTTCCAAGTTTGGTAGAAATCTGGGATAGTTTAAGAAAGTTATTAAAATTTCAAAAACTTTAACCACAGAGTGAATGTAATGTTTCCTGGCAGAAAAACTAGGTCCACTTATAAGTAAAATACGGAAAAAATGGAATTTTTTTTTTACAAAATTCACTTTTGAATATAATCTTATGATCATAAACAAGCTTCTGTCCAAGTTTGGTAGAAATCTAGGATAGTTTAAGAAAGTTATTAAAATTTCAAAAACTGTAACCACAGAGTGAATATTTGTGGACGCTGCCGACGACTACGACGACGCCGACGGAATGTAGGATTGCTATGTCTCGCTTTTTTGACAAAAGTCGAAGGCTCGACAAAAATCAAAACCCTGACCACATGCACACCTTCAATATATATACAAACAGCCAACAAAGTGAAAACTTCCTAGCATTCAAACTGTAGGAGGAGTTATGTGGAATAACTATATACCCATAATGGGACGGACAGATGGAAGGACAGATGGAAGGACGGACGGACAGGGGTAAAACAATATGCCCCCCAACTTTTAGTTGCGCGGGCATAACTACCTAACAAGAGGCTGTCAGAGAGACAGCAAACCGGATTTTCCTGCAGAGGTCGAACCCTGAACAGTTGAGCAAGTATGGACACTACATTTAAACTTAAAACAGCTCTGAATTTGGATTGTGATTGAATATTTGACACATCATAGGTTTGTGGCACAAAATGAATGTAGTCAAAGAACTGATAGATTTGAAATTGGACATTTAAATACCTATTATGGTCCAATATCCAAAAACTAAGTACATATTAGAATCAGCATATCAAAGAACCCCAAGAATTCAATGTTTGATGAAATCAGACAAAATTATAATCTAGGACCCTTTGGACCTCAATGTGGACCAATTTGATAAAGGAGCCCACAATCCAAAATCTCTCAATACATGGTTAGATTCAGCATTTCAAAGAACCCCATAAATTCAATTTTTCTTGAATCAAACAAAGTTTAATTTTGGACCCTGATTTGGACCAACTTGAAAACTGGGCCTAAAAATCTAATATTTAAATAGAGTTTAGATTCAGCATTTGAAAGAACCCTATATATATATTTAATTTATGTTGAAATGAAACACAGGTTAATTTTATCCATAATATTTTCTGTGCAAATGGAAATAACTCAAACTGGATAAATAGTTCTCTAAAATAAGATATGATGCAATTTTTCAAATTATAATCAATAATAAACAACCAGTGATGACTAAGTTCTCTAAAATTAGATATGATTTAACATTCAAACATTGTTAGAATCAGCATATCAAAGAACCAAAGAATTCAATATTTGATGAAATTAAACAAAAGTTTAATTTAGGACCCTTTGGACCTCAATGTGGTATCATCTTATTAATAATGAAAAGCTCAACCGTTTACAAGTTCTTAAACAGGAGGGGGGCCGGGTGACCCAGGGGGACTCACCTTATATTTCATTTGATTTGTTTTATTGTCCCATACAAGAATATATATGGTTTCGGGGTGGGGATCTTGACCATTTACAAGTTTTCAAAAAGAAGGGGGGTGGGGGTTACCCCAGCGGACTTTCCCTCAATTTCATTTGATTTGTTTTATTGTCCCAGACAAGAATATATATGGATTAGGATGGGGATCTCGACCGTTTACAAGTCCTCAAGCAGGAGGGGGTGGGGTGACCCAAGGGGACTCGCCTTTTATTTCATTTGATTTGTTTTATTGTCCTATACAAGAAAATATATGGTTTCCGGGAGGGGATCTTTACTTTTTACAAGTTTTCAAAAAAAAGGGGGGTGGGGTGACCCCCCCTGGACTTCCCCTATATTTCATTTGATTTGTTTTATTGTCCCATACAAGAATATATATGGTTTAGGGGTAAGGATCTCGACCGTTTACAAGTTCTCAAACAGGAGGGGGGTGGGGGTGACCCAAGGGGACTCGCCTTATATTTGATTTGATTTGTTTTATTGTCCCATACAAGAAAATATATGATTTCGGGGTGGGGATCTTGACCGTAAACAAGTTTTCAAAAAAAAAAGGGGGTGGGGGTTTCCCCAGGGGACTTCCCCTCAATTTCATTTGATTTGTTTTATTGTCCCATTCGAGTATATATATGGTTTAGAGGTGAGGATCTCGACCGTTTACAAGTTATCAAAAAGAAGGGGGTGGGGGTTACCCCCATGGACTTCTTCTATATTTCATTTGATTTGATTTATTGTCCCATACAAGAATATATATGGTTTCGGGGTGGGGATCTTGACCGTTTACAAGTTCTCAAAAAGAAGGGGGTGGGGGTGACCCCCATGGACTTCCCCTATATTTTCATTTGATTTGTGTTATTGTCCCATTCAAGAATATATATGGTTTAGGGGTGGGGATCTAGAATGTTTACAAGTACTCAAACAGGAGGGGGTTGGGGTGACCCCAGGGGACTCGCCTTTTACTTCATTTGATTAGTATTATTGTCCCATACAAGAATATATATGGTTTCAGGGTGGGGATCTTGACCATTTACATGTTTTCAAAAAGAAAGGGGGTGGGGATTATCCCAGGGGCCTTCCCTTAATTTCATTTGATTTATTTTAATGTCCCATTCAAGAATATATATAGTTCAGGGGTGGGGATCTCGACCGTTTACAAGTCATCAATAAAATGCTTCGCTGGGCGCAGCTTGATACGACCGCAGAGGTCGAACCCTGAACAGTTGGGGCAAGTATGGACACAACATTCAAGCTTGATACAGCTCTGAATTTGGATTGTGATTAAATATTTGACACAGCATAGGTTTCTGACACAGAAAGAATGTGGTCTAAGAATTTCAATTTTTTTAATTTACCTATTATGGTCCAATGCCCAAAATCAAAATACATGGTTAGATTCAGCATATCAAAGAACCCCATATATTCAATTTTTGTTGAAATCAAACAAAGTTTAATTTTGGACCCCAACTTGGACAAACTTGAAAACTGGTCCCATAATCAAAAATCTAAACACATTTTTAGATTCAGCATATCAAAGTACCCAATAATTCAATTTTTGTTAAAATCAAACTAAGTTTAATTTTGGACCCTTTGGACCTTAATGTAGACCAATTTAAAAAACGGGACCCAAAATTAAAAATCTAAATACACAGTTAGATTTGGCATATCAAAGAACCCCAATAATTAAATTTTTGATGAAATCAAACAAAGTTTAATTTTGGACCCTTTTGACCTCAATATGAACCAATTTGATAGCGGGCCCACAAATAAAAAATCTAAATACATGGTAAGATTCAGCATATCAAAGAACCCCATATATTCAATTTTTGTTGAAATCAAACAAAGTTTAATTTTGGACCCCAATTTGGACCAACTTGAAAACTGGGCCAAAAATCTAAAATCTAAATACATGTTTAGATTCAGCATATCAAAGAACCCCATATATTCAATTTTTGTTGAAATCAAACAAAGTTTAATTTTGGACCCCAACTTGGACCAACTTGAAAACTGGGCCCATAATCAAAAATCTAAACACATGTTTAGATTCAGCATATCAAAGAACCCCAAGAATTCAATTTTTGTTAAAATCAAACTAAGTTTAATTTTGGACCCTTTGGACCTTAATGTAGACCAATTTAAAAACGGGACCCAAAATTAAAAATCTAAATACACGGTTAGATTTGGCATATCAAAGAACCCCAATAATTCAATTTTTGATGAAATCAAACAAAGTTTAATTTTGGACCCTTTTGACCTCAATATGAACCAATTTGATAGCGGGTCCACAAATAAAAAATCTAAATACATGGTTAGATTCAGCATATCAAAGAACCCCAAGAATTCAATTTTTGATGAAATCAAACAAAGTTTAATTTTGGACCCTTTTGACCTCAATGTGGACAAAGTTAATAATGGGGCCCATAAATCAAAAATCTAAATACATGGTTAGATTCAGCATATCAAAGAACCCCATATATTCAATTTTTGTTGAAATCAAACAAAGTTTAATTTTGGACCCCGATTTGGACCAACTTGAAAACTGGGCCCATAATCAAAAATCTAAATACATGTTTAGATTCAGCATATCAAAGAACCCTAAAAATTCAATTTTTGTTAAAATCAAACTAAGTTTAATTTTGGACCCTTTTGACCTTAATGTAGACCAATTTGAAAACGGAACCAAAAATTAAGAATCTAAATACACGGTTAGATTCAGCATATCAAAGAACCCCAATAATTCAATTTTTGATGAAATCAAACAAAGTTAAATTTTGGACCCTTTGGACCTCAATGTGGACCAATTTAAAAACGGGGCCCAAAATCCAAAAACTTAATACTTGGTTAGATTCAGCATATTAAAGAACCCCAAGAATTCAAGAATAAAACCCCATTGAAATTGATCAAGAAATAAGCAATTTATATGAAGTATCTTCTTTTGCACAATACTGTGCAATTGAATATTTCTTGCTATTGTGCAATACTGTACAATTGACAATTTCTTGCTATTGCGCAATATTGTGCTATTGGAGATTTCTTGCTATTGCGCAATACTGTGCAATTGAAGATTTCTTGCTATTGCGCAATACTGTGCAATTGAAGATTTCTTGCAATTGTGCAATACTGTGCAATTGAAAATTTCTTGCTATTGCACAATACTTATTATATAATAATTTACACATTCTGTTTGGTGTGTATCTCCTACCATATCATTATTATTTGCATTTAAATATTAATCAGAAATAACCAACTTAAAATGGAAAATTTTAAAAGAAAAAAAAAAAGGAAAAAAAGAAAAAAAAAGAGAAAAAAAAATCCCCCCCCCAATTTTTTGAACCCCCTTATGATTCATCAACCCCAAACTCAATCCCAGCCTTCCCTTTGTGGTATGGTACCTTGCAGTACAATTTCAGAGAGATCCATACACTTGAACACAAGTTATTGTCTGGAAACTAGAAAAATGCTTATTTTTGGCCCCTTTTTGGCCCCCTATTCCTAAACATTTCGGGCAATTACCCACAAACTCAATTCCAGCTTACCCTTTGTGATATGGAACCTTGTAGTACAATTTCAGAAATATCCCAACACTTACACACAAGTTATTGTCATGAAACTAGAAAAATGCTTGTTTTTTGCCCCTTTTTTGGCCCCTAATTCCTAAAATTTTGAGGCAATTACCCCCAAAATCAATTACAGCCTTCCCTTTGTGATATGGAACCTTGTGGTACAATGTCAGAGAGATCCATACACTTACACACAAGTTATTGTCTGGAAGTTACAAAAATGCTTATTTTTGGCCCCTTTTTGGCCCCTAATTCCTTAACTGTTGGTACCATAACCCCCAAAATCAATCCCAACCTTCCTTTCGTGGTATTGAACCTTATGGTAAAATTTCATGGAGATCCATTCACTTAAACTAAAGTTAGAGTGCGAAAACCAATGTGTCTTCGGACGACGCCAGATGACGACGACGACGACGACGCCAACGTCATACCAATATACGAACAAAAAATTTTCAATTTTTGCGGTCGTATAAAAAGAAGGGGGTGGATGTTACCCCCATGGACTTCCCCAATATTTCACTTGATTTGTTTTATTGACCCATACAAGAATATATAATGGTTCAGGGGTGGGGCTCTCGACCGTTTTTAAGTTATCAAAAAGAAGGGGGGTGACCCCCTGGACTTCCCCTATATTTCATTTGATTAGTGTTATTGTCCCATACAAGAATATATATGGTTTAGGGGTGGGGATCTCGACCGTTTACAAGTTCTCAAACAGGATGGGGTGGGGGTGACCCCAGGGGACTCGCCTTATATTTCATTTGATTTGTTTTATTGTCCCATACAAGAATATATATGGTTTCAGAGTGGGGATCTTGACCGTTTACAAGTTTTCAAAAAGAAGAGGGGTGCGGGTGGTCCCGGGGACTCCCCCAATATTTCGTTTGATTTGTTTTATTGTCCCATACAAGAATATATATGGTTTAGGGGTAGGGATCTCGACCGTTTAGAAGATAAAACTCAAATTTATTTCCATGAACCAGTAACAAAACACCAACATAATTCTCTAAAATTAGATATGATTTTATATCTATCAATTAAACACATCACTTTTCAAAACAAATAACTCAAACTTATTTCCATAAACCAGTAAAAAACCAGTAACAAAACACCAAAATAATACTCTAAAATTAGATATGACTTAACCACTCATAAATCTCTAAAATTAGATATGATTTTATATCTAACAATTAAACACATCACTTTTCAAAACAAATAACTCAAACTTATTTACATAAACCAATAAAAAACCAGCAAAATACTTCTCTAAAATCAGATATCATGTTATATCTATTTCCATATTATAATCAAATTTAATTAATAGTTGCTAATATTGTTTCTTTCATGTGTCAAAAAATAATACAGATCTGCAACTTATCTATCAATGTCAAAAACTTTATCTCATAATAAAAATAGATTATTATCTAATTAAAAACAAGTTTAGATTCAGCACTTAAAGAACCCTATATATATTTAATTTATGTTCAAATATAACACACACAAACTGATTAATTTTCCCAGGGGACCTGCCCTTTATTTCATATGATTTGTTTTTTTGTCCCATACAAGGATATATATGATTTAGGGGCGGGGATCTCAACCATTGACAAGTTCTTAAACAGGAAGAAGGTGGGAATGACGCCAAGGAACTCACCTTTCATTTCATTTCATTTGTTTTATTGTAACATACAAGAATATATATGGTTTCCCCGTGGGAATCTTGACCATTTACAAGTTTCCAAAAAAAAGGAGAGTAGGGGTTACCCCAGGGGACTTGCCCTAAATTTAATTTGCTTTAATTTATTGTCCCATACAAGTTCATATATGGTTTAGGGGTGGGGATCTCAACCGTTTACAAGTTTTCAAAAAGAAGGGGGTAGGGTTTACCCCCGTGGACTTCCCCTATATTTCATTTGATTTGATATATTGTCCCATACAAGAATATATATGGTTTCTGGGTGGGAATCTTGACCGTTTACAAGTTATAAAAAAAAAGGGGGGTAGGGTTTATCCCAATGGACTTCCCCTATATTTCAATCAGAAAACAGTAAATTTTCAAATAAATCTGTCACTCCAATGATTATCATATGCTAAAATATTTCAAAGATCTAATTAATAATGAAAATAAATCATTATCATATGCTGAAATATTTATAATATCTAATTGAACAGAACTATGCTTGTTTAACATAGTACTCTAACATAATTAATAATGTAATAATCTTCAAAATGTCTAATGATATAGCTTATAATCATTACCACTTAGGAAATAGATAATTTTCAAATAAATCTGTCACTCCAATTTTTATTCTGAGATAAGACAAATCATAAAAAGATAACAACAGTAAAATATTAAAAAATTCTACTTTTGGATATTAAAAATGAAGATAACTCACAAAGGAGATATACTAAAATCTTGAAAATTAATAGAGACCTTCATTTAGTCCCATGAAACAACATATTTAAATTTGAAAAAAATTTGTTAAAGCGTTTTCATGTTATTGTGCGGACGCTGTTTGGCAGCCGCCAGAGCCGCCCAGCCGCCCGCCGTATATAACCATTTTAATAACCGATATTTCCTTCGAAAATCCGGTTAAAAATATATTTATAAAAGTGGCTGGTCACTTTGACAGGTATTTAATATAAACATTATAGGTTTGCTTTAACTTTTTAATGGACCTTTCACCTGTAATTCAATTTTAAATATTTTAAGTTTACCTTTCATATTGTATTATACCTTTTAATATTTCAAACTTTTAACAGAATACTACTGAAGCATGAACCAAGTACTAAACACAGCTTAAAGATTTAGACTGTGACTTATGTTAGAGGTAATCTGATTAACAATCATTCAATATTTTAAAGTGTAAAAATATTTCATAGATAAAGTAAAGAAACACCAAATCTATTTTAAAATTACTGAAGTAAATATATATTCACTTTTGTAGGGAATATATTAAATTTTGTAAATACAAAAAGACCAATATCTCACTTGCATAAATATTTTTGGTAAACAATTCTATCCTATTTACATAAAGTTTTATTCTAAATTTAAACTTATCAGAAATATTATAATTCTAATCATATTTTTAATGTTAGAAATAAGAAGATACATTCAACTTCATTGAAGTAAGCTAGGTCCCTAATAATCCAAGAAAATTCTAATTTTCATCTTAAGGCACACCATCAGCTTCTTCATGATGTACATGAATGTGTATACCATAATGGCATATCATATATATAGCTATATGTCTATAAGTTTCTGGGAAATGGCTGTGGGTGTGCATGCAAATACCAATGCCAAGGGAACAACAACAGCCCCCCCCCCCCCCCCCCTTCTCAACTTTGTTGAGGCAAATTAAAAATAGTCAAGTCTCCTCTTTTGAGACAACAAACTCATTACTTTTGCCATGCAGGATGGTAATTTTTTCTGAAATCTGAAAAAAATGAACAAAAAATATTTTTGTGTGTGAGGCCAATATTTATGGATAGGTGTGTAAACATTGTACATGTTGTAAAAGATATTTTGATTTCGTCCTTATAATATAAAAAAAAATATTTATATATACCTTAAAACATATGCATCCATATCATCACTGGAACTCTTGCTGATGATCTCACATCTCACTATCCTCAGAAGATGTTCCCAGTCTAACCTATAAAAACATGAACACAGAATTTATTTATTTGGATGATGACTAATGAAGATTTAGATTTCAATATTTCTCTTAATGACTATTTGTATAAAAAAACAAGCATTCTGTGAGTATTGTCTGGCAATACATAGTCCCCTACCGGTTCAAAATTCATTGTACTTGCACAAAATGCTAACTTGATCTATAACTTGTCATGGTGTAAACTATATAACAAATATCAAGTCAATATCTTCAAGCATGACGAAAAAAAATGTGGAAAATTGATTATTTACGTGAATTTTCTATGTCTAAGGACCATAACTCTGCACAAAATCATCAGACCAGAACAAAATTCGAACTAGATCTGTAACTTGTCATGATGAAACTCTTTACCAATTATCAAATCAGTATATTCAATGCAAGCATGAAGAAAAAAAGTGAGGAAAACTGATTATTTGAGTGAATTTTCTAAGTTCAAGGACCATAACTCTGCACAAAATAGTCAGACCTGAACAAAATTCGAACTTGATCTGTAACTTGTTATGATAAAACAATACACCAAATATGAAATCAATATTTCAAGCATGAAGAAAAAAAGTGTGGAAAACTGATTTGCCGGACTGACGGATGGACAGACAGATGGACGGAGTGCAAACCTAAAGTACCTTTTGACTTCGTCATTAAAACATTAAAACAATGGCAATGGTTAACATATATATATATATATTATGTCGTGTACTAATTTTTGCACCTTTTGTTTGCGGTATACCATCTTTTCCGCAAGTTTATTGTTTTCTGTTTGGTATTAAATTAATAAATAAGATCCATTTTGTTACATCTGGTGATCCGTTTATTTGGCAATCGCCAATGGCAGTCAGCAGGGTTTAAGAACATCAGTTGTTCGACCTGCTAGTCAAATGCGTTTAGTTAACATTTACTCCTTTTTTGGTCTTTTGGAAAATGTTGTTTGTGCTGTATTTAGACCCCTCTTCCAAGAAATTTATTGCCTTTCTTGTTTTCAGCATACTGTAGGTGCCCTTTTGTTAATTTTCCATACACTATAGGTGCCCTTTTTATAAATCTTTGCGCGCTCTAGATGCCCTTTTTCAATTAAGTTACCATGCCCTTTTTGAGTGATAGGGGAAACACTATTATACACGATATATATATGAATATATATGTATATATACATGACATATATGTAAATACAAATGTATATATTTGTAAATGCCTTGCCTGCTTCACTTTCATGATTGAATTTCTGTTGAAAGTCTTTATTTCAATATTAAGATATTCTACAACTATCACATAAAATTAACATTATCAATACTACAAAAAAAGACCATGTACATGAAGTCAAGGTCAGAAGAACTAGAAACACGAAAATTTAAATATATTTGGAATGGGAAGCCAGACAAAGTAAAAAGAAACATGATAATACGTCCATATGAAAAAGGGGGCTTAAAAATGGTCAATTTTAAAAGTTATTTTATGTCGCTAATGGGTATCATGGGTATATAGACTTGTTAATGGTAAATATGCCAACTGGAAGCTTATACCTTATATATGTGTTCCAGAATTTTATAGAGAAATAATAAAGTCCTGGATTTTGACTGGGGGTGGGCAAACAAAACAACCAGTTACATATGTCATGTATGTTGAAATAAGAAAGCAAACGATATGGGGGAATAAATTTATTGAATTTCATAATAAACCAATTATCTTTGATAACTGGATTAACATGATTAAGAGTGATATAATATACTTAAATGACATTCTGGATGACACTATGTCATTATCAGAAAACTATATTTTAAACAAATTAAAGTGTAAGATAAACTGGATTGCTGAATTTCAAAATTTGAAACAATCTATTCCACAAAATTGGATTCACATAGTTAAACAAGAAAATTCTGTTAAAAGTACAGTAAATGTCCAGAGAAGTAAGATCACATGGAAAGATCGTTATTTTGAGACTACATGTTTTTCAAAATAATGTTATATGATTCACTAGTGAGCAATAAAAAAGAATCGTCAGTAGGGATAAACAGGTGGCTTAAAATTCTACCAATGCAAAAAGCATTGATTTTGGCAACACATATACGACCTCTTAAAAGGAGTAATATAGATTTTTTAATAAAACTACAACACCTGATATTTGGATACAAAATCACAGACAACAAGTATTACTCAATAAATTTTTTAATTACAATACTTAGTTTTTCAATATTTAAGTCATACTATGTATCTGAGCAGAAAACAAAAAACATAGATGTCTACAGAATTTTTGTAAATGAATATACTAAGAGAGTAGACACCAATATTAATGGACATAAGATAATAAGTCCAAAGTTACTAACAATTAAAAGAAACATAATCAATGATTAGTTTTTCTAGTATTGTTATTCTAGTGTTATCAACAAAATGTATGCCAAAAAAAAAAGAAAAAGGTCAGATGAACTCTGCAAGATGGACATGCATATGTATGCCTTACAATCATACCATACACCAGATATAGTTAACCTAATGCTTTGGTATTTGAGAAACAGACATTTCTATGACAGACCTATATATGAAACTTACATTGACCTTTTGATTTTAGTATCTGAGAAACAGACATAACCAAGAAATATATACATGACCAATGAACCATGAAAATGAGGTAAATGTCAGATGAAAGCCATCATTCAGACAAGTACACCTTACAATCATTCCATACATGAAATATAGTTGACCTATTGCTTATAATATCTGATAAATGGTCCAAACCACTAAAACTTAAAACTTTGACCAATGAACCATGAAAATTAGGTCAAGGTCAGATGAACTGCCAGACAGGCATACACACCCTTCATTCATTTTATACACCAAATACAGTTGACCTATTGCTTTTAGTATCTGAGAAACAGACAAAACCACAACAATTTAACATTGACCCATGAACCAGTAAAACAAGGTCAAGATCAAATGAAACCTGCCAGTCAGATATGTACAACTTACAATCATTCTAATAATTCCATACAAGAAATATAGTTGACCTATTGCTCAAACATGTGAATATGACCAGGAAAACTTAACCTTGATCACTGATCCATTAAATGAGGTCGAGTTCTGGTGAACCCTGTCTGGTGGACATGTAGACCTTGCAAGGAACCCATAAACCTAATATATATATCCTATTACTCATAATAACTAATTAATTCACATGACAGAAAAAATAAAATGCTTCGCTGGGCGCAGCTTGATACGACCGCAGAGGTCGAACCCTGAACAGTTGGGGCAAGTATGGACACAACATTCAAGCTTGATACAGCTCTGAATTTGGATTGTGATTAAATATTTGACACAGCATAGGTTTCTGACACAGAAAGAATGTGGTCTAAGAACTTCAATTTTTTTAATTTACCTATTATGGTCCAATGTCCAAAATCAAAATACATGGTTAGATTCAGCATATCAAAGTACCCCAAGAATTCAATTTTTGTTGAAATCAAACAAAATTTAATTTTGGACCCTTTGGACCTTAATGTAGACCAATTTAAAAAACGGGACCCAAAATTAAAAATCTAAAAACACGGTTAGATTTGGCATATCAAAGAACCCCAATAATTCAATTTTTGATGAAATCAAACAAAGTTTAATTTTGGACCCTTTTGACCTCAATATGAACCAATATGATAGCGGGCCCACAAAATAAAAAATCTAAATACATGGTAAGATTCAGCATATCAAAGAACCCCATATATTCATTTTTTGTTGAAATCAAACAAAGTTTAATTTTGGACCCCAATTTGGACCAACTTGAAAACTGGGCCAAAAATCTAAAATCTAAATACATGTTTAGATTCAGCATATCAAAGAACCCCATATATTCAATTTTTGTTGAAATCAAACAAAGTTTAATTTTGGACCCCCAACTTGGACCAACTTGAAAACTGGTCCCATAATCAAAAATCTAAACACATGTTTAGATTCAGCATATCAAAGAACCCCAAAAATTCAATTTTTGTTAAAATCAAACTAAGTTTAATTTTGGACCCTTTGGACCTTAATGTAGACCAATTTCAAAAACGGGACCCAAAATTAAAAATCTAAATACACAGTTAGATTTGACATATCAAAGAACCCCAATAATTCAATTTTTGATGAAATCAAACAAAGTTTAATTTTGGACCCTTTTGACCTCAATATGAACCAATTTGATAGCGGGCCCACAAATAAAAAATCTAAATACATGGTAAGATTCAGCATATCAAAGAACCCCATATATTCAATTTATGTTGAAATCAAACAAAGTTTAATTTTGGACCCCAATTTGGACCAACTTGAAAACTGGGCCAAAAATCTAAAATCTAAATACATGTTTAGATTCAGCATATCAAAGAACCCCATATATTCAATTTTTGTTGAAATCAAACAAAGTTTAATTTTGGACCCCAACTTGGACCAACTTGAAAACTGGGCCCATAATCAAAAATCTAAACACATGTTTAGATTCAGCATATCAAAGAACCCCAAGAATTCAATTTTTGTTAAAATCAAACTAAGTTTAATTTTGGACCCTTTGGACCTTAATGTAGACCAATTTAAAAACGGGACCCAAAATTAAAAATCTAAATACACGGTTAGATTTGGCATATCAAAGAACCCCAATAATTCAATTTTTGATGAAATCAAACAAAGTTTAATTTTGGACCCTTTTGACCTCAATATGAACCAATTTGATAGCGGGTCCACAAATAAAAAATCTAAATACATGGTTAGATTCAGCATATCAAAGAACCCCATATATTCAATTTTTGTTGAAATCAAACAAAGTTTAATTTTGGACCCCGATTTGGACCAACTTGAAAACTGGGCCCATAATCAAAAATCTAAATACATGTTTAGATTCAGCATATCAAAGAACCCTAAAAATTCAATTTTTGTTAAAATCAAAATAAGTTTAATTTTGGACCCTTTTGACCTTAATGTAGACCAATTTGAAAACGGAACCAAAAATTAAGAATCTAAATACACGGTTAGATTCGGCATATCAAAGAACCCCAATAATTCAATTTTTGATGAAATGAAACAAAGTTAAATTTTGGACCCTTTGGACCTCAATGTGGACCAATTTAAAAACGGGGCCCAAAATCCAAAAACTTAATACTTGGTTAGATTCAGCATATTAAAGAACCCCAAGAATTCAAGAATAAAACCCCATTGAAATTGATCAAGAAATAAGCAATTTATACGAAGTATCTTCTTTTGCACAATACTGTGCAATTGAATATTTCTTGCTATTGTGCAATACTGTACAATTGACAATTTCTTGCTATTGCGCAATATTGTGCTATTGGATATTTCTTGCTATTGCGCAATACTGTGCAATTGAAGATTTCTTGCAATTGTGCAATACTGTGCAATTGAAAATTTCTTGCTATTGCACAATACTTATTATATAATAATTTACACATCCTGTTTGGTGTGTATCTCCTACCATATCATTATTATTTGCTTTTAAATATTAATCAGAAATAACCAACTTAAAATGGAAAATTTTAAAAGAAAAAAAAAAAGGAAAAAAAGAAAAAAAAAGAAGAAAAAAAAATCCCCCCCCCAAATTTTTTGAACCCCCTTATGATTCATCACCCCCAAACTCAATCCCAGCGTTCCCTTTGTGGTATGGTACCTTGCAGTACAATTTCAGAGAGATCCATACACTTGAACACAAGTTATTGTCTGGAAACTAGAAAAATGCTTATTTTTGGCCCCTTTTTGGCCCCCTTTTCCTAAACGTTTCGGGCAATTACCCACAAACTCAATTCCAGCTTTCCCTTTGTGATATGGAACCTTGTAGTACAATTTCAGAAATATCCCAACACTAACACACAAGTTATTGTCATGAAACTAGAAAAATGCTTGTTTTTTGCCCCTTTTTTGGCCCCTAATTCCTAAAATTTTGAGGCAATTACCCCCAAAATCAATTACAGCCTTCCCTTTGTGATATGGAACCTTGTGGTACAATGTCAGAGAGATCCATACACTTACACACAAGTTATTGTCTGGAAGTTACAAAAATGCTTATTTTTGGCCCCTTTTTGGCCCCTAATTCCTTAACTGTTGGTACCATAACCCCCAAAATCAATCCCAACCTTCCTTTCGTGGTATTGAACCTTATGGCAAAATTTCATGGAGATCCATTCACTTAAACTAAAGTTAGAGTGCGAAAACCAATGTGTCTTCGGACGACGCCGGACGACGACGACGACGACGCCAACGTCATACCAATATACGACCAAAAAATTTTCAATTTTTGCGGTCGTATAAAAATAAATTAAGCAGTCGCTGAACCATAAAATGAGGTCAAGGACAATGGACATATGACAGATGGAAACTTTGCAACGTAAGGCACATGTATACAAGGTATGGAGTAATTGAAATGCCCTTTGCCATGTCTGTGTGCATTATATATATAGGAATAAAGATATTTGTAAAAAAAAAATGTATTTGTATTGTACACCTGGAAAAGTTTTAAGGCCTGTTTCAGAGCAAAGAAAATACAATTTCAACCATGCAGAAGATGGTAAAGCAAATAATAAGCTGATGTTTAATTTCACATCTTTAATACAGTCCACTCAGTTACTTCTTCTCTTTGTAGATTCCTCCGCAACGAAGCACCCGTGTCACACGGTAGTAAAATATAGAACCTTATCTTTAAAATTAACATTAATATAAAAGAAAAGGTGGTAAGGGGATATATTTACAGCAGGCCATTATTTATCTTTTTAGTATACTTTATCTACGGTAAGATGTTTTAAAACGATGTTGATAAAAAAATTAAAATAAGTAAAATTGGTGCTCAAGAATTTACAGTGGAAATATTTACATCAGTTGATTTAATTGCATTAATAACATGAATATGGTAACTCCTAAAATTTAAAAGTAACTCGATTATAGTGACTAAAACCTTAAAAATTATTACGATTGGATGTAAAAAAAAAAGTAGCTTCCACAGGTTTGTACATGATACATGTAATAGTGCCCTCAATCTGTGGTCTTTATCTTAATATAGATTATCAACCCTTATCTGATATGTAATTCCAATGATTAAATTCAATAAAATTAAAAAATAAAATTTAAAATATACAGTCATTAGAATTTGTGCCCATTGGGTGAAGATCACTTTATAAAGTCTTAATCTTCTTTTGCATCAATATTCTCTGAGTATGGAGTCCATAGCATAGATCTTTACTGAGATTTTCTATTTGAATAATTGTCTCTGGACTAAAGTTCATTTCTTGGGCCAATATTGTACAGTCTATAATTATTTGAATAATTAATCATGCCGGGTTCCCTTTGAAATTTCATTCCATTTGTTATATCCAACAGACTGTATGATGAGTTTTTTCAACTCCGGGAAACTTTTTTGCCGTTTATCATATAGAACTTGGCACTTGAGTAAGAAGTGTTCTAGAGTTTCTATTTCCAAATGACACAGAGTACAATTTGCTTTTTCTTGCTCCCTTTTGAATTTCTGTATGTCACATTCTAAGAGGTATGTACCGGTGAGTAATTTGGCTTTGATTTGTGCCTTTTTTACCTCATATATATGTAACTGATGGTAAGGAGTTCCATACTGGATGAGTCTGATGTATTTTGAGCTCTGTTGTATTGCAGAATTTAAGAGTGGATTTTTCTTTCATTTTGGTTTGTAGCTTACTTGTCCATTTATCAGCTATGGCTGTGTTAATTTGCCTATTCCACTGTTTAAATCACCTATTGTTGCCAGGTAGATATCAATTGTCCTTCTATTGTCTAAGGTCAATCAATACAATACCATATACAAATAATACCGGAGGAAAAATCTCAACAAATTTTTCAACTAAATTTATGTTGACAACATATATGTACCAACAAAAAGTGTACTTCAAAATCTAGGAAATTTTAATTGATTTTATGAACCACAATATATGCATTTACAGGTCCAGCCAAGTCTTCAAACTTTTCCAGTTAAACAGGTTTGTCTACATACTTATTTGCATATAACAATCCAATTTATAGCTGCCCACCATAGATAGTCATGCACAAACCAGAAAATACTCCAAGGACCATACATTTTGGGTTAGTTCTGCAGCTAGTATGTACAAGTGTACTCAAAAATATTTTTCTATGTCAACACGACCAAAAGATTAAGATTATAAGTTAAAAATGTAGTGGCAAACATTGCTACTCTGGTAGAACTACTATTACAGATTTCGCAATCATTTCACGTGTCGTAAGAAAAAGACCCGATCAGCTGATACAATGACAGTGGTGATAGTGTCGAGCATGTTTCATCTACGTCTACTTTTAATTTTATTCTTACACTTTACTGATGTCACTTTTCACTGCTACCGTAAATGAATAATTACCTTTCTATAATTCTAAGATCAAAACTGTCATCTCCGTTTGTTGATTCAAACCATACTTCAAGCAATTTTTCGGTTCCCTCAAAGAAATGTGGATCCGACTGCACACCGGCCATTTCGAATTCGGTGAAGGTCAAGAAATGCTCTAATTATTTAGCTATGCCAAGAAATAAGGAAAACAACCGAAACAATCCGAGTAATGCATAATGAGTTTGACTAATCACTAATAAATAATACACACCACAACGTACTACTTACTTTTTTCAAATGAAAATTTAATGAGATCATATGTGGGATATATATGTTAGCACAAAATTTTGAACACATTTAAAAGTCAATGTATGGTCTTTAAAAGAGAGGCGAAAGATACCACAGGGACATTCAAACTCATAAGTCGAAAATAAACTGACTAAGCCATGGCTAAAAAAGAAAAAGACCAACAGACAAACATATAGTACACAAAACACAACATAGAAAACTAAAAACTGAGCAACACGAACCCCACCAAAAGTGGGGGTGATCTCAGGTGCTCCGGAAGGGTAAGCAGATCCTGCTCCACATGTGGCACCCGTCTTGTTGCTCATGTTAGTACAAACCCGGTAATAAGTCTTATTTGTTTGGTCACATTAGGGAAAAGGGGACGGGATTGTAGTTACGACATAAGGAACATATCCGCTATAAAATTATAATCATCTGTTAAAAGATATTCCGTAACAGTCAACCAACTCGTGATGGCACTCGTAAAATTTACAAAGGGATGATTATAATCAACTTCACCACTTAGAACTCTTGGTTTAATTAAGCTTCCTTGTGAGCAGCAATCCTCCATCAAGGAAATCATGATCGGAAATACAAGCCCTGGAGTATCGTATCAATTGGGAGATATATACTCCGTATGCAGGCGCTGCTTCAATAAACAAAATCCAATTCAATTGCTCTAAATGGCCCAGAGTCTTGAACAAACTTTGAATGCAGACACTATAAATCCATCAACACCAAAGTTTTATAGCCACTGACCCTCTGATCATTTTGCTTTTTTCAAAAATGGTAAAATCCATATTGACAGGACTACAGGAAAGACCTAGACAGGTTTCATATATACATGGCTCACATGTACTATTACAGTTTAACAAAGAGAGCGTGTGGATTAACTCTCCGTTTAATTGTTATTCTAAACACTTATTTGCAGTTTAATATTTCTCTACAATTGCAAATAAAAACCACATGAAAACAACAATTTAAAGATCACTCTTTCTATAAATTTGATAAGATAATGGTAAAACCAATTGTATTACAGCCATCACTTTTAGTATGTAATACTAACTCTAATAATTACAGCCATCACTTTTAGTATGTAATATTAACTCTAATAATTACAGCCATCACTTTTAGTATGTAATACTAACTCTAATAATTACAGCCATCACTTTTAGTATGTAATATTAACTCTAATAATGCCAGCACCCTCTTTTTGGTAAGTGTAGCAATTGATATGGAGTTGAATATAATGCAATTCACTTGAAGAACTTCAATGATAAGAAAAACCCATACTATATAGCTAAGGTTATCAAGTTTATACAGAGAGTTAATGGCACCAAAAATATGATTGATTGATTGTTAATTTCATCACACTTGGCTATTTCATGACAAGTTTTTATTGGTGGAGGAAGCTATTAGTACATGAAGAGAACCTCCAACCTTCAGCAGGAAAACTGACAATCCTAGTCAATTAAAATCAACCTTCAACAGCCCTCCATAAATATACTGAAGGCTCAAAGGTGCCTGTATCATCTTGGTAGACTGTGTTTTGGTGCCATTCATGTTGCTCAATTTTTAGTAATATAGGCTGCTGTCTTTTTTCTGTAGGCCAAGGTTTTTTGGTCATTATTCTCTGGCCTGCTATTTTAATTGCCTCTTGGTATCTTAAATAATCTTATTTTATTTGTTTAAAAATTATGGTACATGTACAGTGACTATGCTACGAATGTCATAGTCTGCACAATAACCATGTTTAGCATATATCCTTCTATTAATAAATTTATTAGCATGTATTGCATGAATATAAGATATTTTTAGAACAACCAAAAATGGTTGTAGGCTTGTACGATATCCTCTCAGTAAGATCAACATGTAATCTGTGTTACCACATCATCATAATTTTGAAATTTGAGAAGTGACCTTTATGAAGAATCAAAAATATAATCTTTCAGCCTGTGTTAATCCAATCAGAAGGAAAGGGCCTTTAAAACTCAAGTTTTAAAATATTTTTTTTCACCTACAGCAGGTACAGAATTCTTCGGATTATAAAATATCAGTTTGTATGATTATGATCTCTTAGTTGTATACTTTCAAAAAGTTTGTACTTCATGTTTTAAACACTTAATATATCATTCAATATGAATTTTGACCCCTCAAAAAAGTTTTGCAAGGTATGCAATTAATTCCATTGAACATATAACATTGAATAATTTAGAAGTTACAGTAATGTTTTATAGATACAGCTATTATGTAAGAATTCTAGATTAATACCAACTTCTTTTTCAATGAAATAAATTTCTTTGTCAGTTTGTTTGTAAAAATCAGGTATTTTTATTAAAAGGAGGCACTTTTCTTTGTATGGTTCTTTGTGAAAACAGGGATGTCAATTGATAGGGTTATCAGATGTAAATTTGAAAATCAACAATCAAAGTAACATTCCTGTGAAAACCAGTTCTCATCTAATAATCAGATTTTTTTTATATATTCCTTTTGGGAATTGGATAATATGTGTATGGTAATTTCTGAGGAATTTATTCCTTTTTTTTATTTAAATGATGACAATACTTACTCTGGCACATTAGGATATGCAACCATTTATACAAAGATGCCTTTCAAAAAATAACATTTTATTCTTTTTCCCTTTGTTCTCACTTGATCAGGCATTTATTCCTGTGATATTTTGGGGTTTTTCTATGATAAAGTCAGTCTTAGTACTCATTTCTTGACTTGCATGTTTGAATTTGCTTTGGAAATAAATGTAAATACTGAGTTTATGTTTTAGGTTATATATATTAGTTCCAAATGCCATATGGTTACATGTTGATTGGCACTCTCATCCTATGATCTTTGGTGGATAACAGAAGTTGTCCCATAAATACTTATACCATGTATTAATATCTTCATTATAGTATAGTCTACATGAGAGCAGTAATCAATGATGGAAGAATAAAAAGATACCATTTCACTCAATATTATTTATTTTACACATCTTCATTTAAACAATCTCACTACAATACAAAAATGTGTTTACTCATACAAACAAAAAATTAATTATACTCATTCAAACTTAAATAAAAGGACATTAAAGGTGATCAAAACATGCAGACCACAAAGACATCATAGGAATATTGCAAATATATTCAAAACAGTTTTTAAATGTTCATTTACAATTTTTTTACATTTCAACAATTTACAAAAGTAATAATAAAAATTTCTAGGCCATGCTAACTTAAAACAGATTGTAAAAAACAATTCTTTCATTATTTTATCTTGTGTCAAATATCAACATCAGAGGTTATTTTTGCGCTTGTTTTATTAAATCTATTAATATATAATAGGGATGTCAACTCGGTGAACAATTACTAATCAAGTATTTGTTGGTTTTATCGAGCGATACTCGAGTACTCGCTCGGGAAAATATCTACAACACGGAAACATAAAAATGCGTACTTTATATTCTATCGTTTGTTGTTCAACGGACGAAAAACCATCTACATAAGTATCTGGAACAAGGAATTACACACCATAATTAAAAGCTCATTACCTACAAGTACTAATTAAGTAAAAAACAATAATCTAATCAACATAATTTAAAGAACACCTATTTAAAAATTATAACAAGGAAAAAACATATCAAACAATAGTATTTGGTAATCGTTAAGAAAACACATTTAATGTTTACAAAGGCGTAATGATTAGAAGTTTAACTATTCACTGAGGGTCATCAGACTGAGGATGCAACGAATTTGTTTTATTTGGAAACATTTTCTTGTCAACTATTATTGGGGACAGTCGGTTTTGCAACTTTGTAAATTACAGTCTTGCAGATGAAAATATTTGCTCTGACGGTACCGATGTGACGGAATGGCTAAGACATGTTTAGTTTAAAGTGTTAGCCTAGGTATAGCCCACATATTTTCGGAGGCATTTTAAATGACAATTTAGCACAAGCATTCGAAACAAAATGTATTTTACTTACTAGTATGATTAATCAGTGATGCCTATTTAATTTTCCAAAAGAGGATCTCAAGAAGACCAATTTAATATAAAGAAAACAGCAATATTCTAACAGGAAACCCATTAGTCGAGTATCGGTTTGGTATTCGATACTCGGTACTACCGAGCAATACTCGAATACTCGAGTACTCGTTGACATCCCTAATATATAATATTGAAAAATAAATGTGGATAGTGTCCACATGTGGACACAGATGATGCCCCCGCTTGCATATCATATAGTTATAAAGGGACATAACTGAAGAACGGTAAAAGTGATGCTACCCAAATTTGAACTTGATCTGAGTTTTGTGGTAATAAGCATTGTGTGTAAGTCTCATAACATTTAGTTGAGGCTAACTTTAGAAAACAGAAACTAAAAATTCAGCAATTTTTCTATTTGTAAACACGCATAACTCTAGAACGTTTGTTTATAAGTTTTATAACATTTGGATGAGACAAACTAAAGTTAGAGAACAATTTTTATGTTTATAAAGGGACATAACTCAAGAATGGTAAAAGTGTCGCCACCAAATTTCGTACTTAATCTGTATTATGTAGTAATAAGCATTGTGTATAAGTTTCATAACATTTGGTTGAAGCAAACTAAAGTTAGAAAACGGAAACAAAAAATTTGTACTTGATCTTAGTTTTGTGGTAATGAATATTGTGTATAGGTTTCATAAAGTTTGGTTGGGGCAAACTTAAGTTACAGAATGGAAACTAAATATTTTGCAATCTTTCGATTTATAAAGGGGCATAACTCAATAATGGTTAAAGTGACACTTCCCAAATTCAACTTGATCTGTGTTTTATCAGTGGAAGTCAAAATTAAACATTGCATTGTATAAAGCATTGATAGTAGTTGATTCAAATATAATCATGGACAAAGGAAGATAACTCCAATTTTAAAAATTACTTGATATTTAAAAGAAAATAAAAATTTTCCAATTTTTCCATTTATAAAGGAGCATAACTCTAGAACGGTTAAAGTGATGCAACCAAAATTCAAACTTGATCTGTGTTTTGTGGTAATAAGCATTGTGTATAAGTTTGATAACATTTGGTTGAGGCAAACTTATGTTAGAGAACGGAAACTAAAAATTTTGCAATTTTTCCATTTATAAAGGGGCATTACTCTAAAACAGTTAAAGTGACGTCACAAAAATTCAAACTTGATCTGTGTTTTGTGGTAATAAGCATTGTGTATAAGTTTCATAACATTTGGTTGAGACAAACTCAAGTTAGAGAACGGAAACCAATTTTGGGACGTACGTACGTACAGACGGACAAGGGTAAAACTTAAGGCCCCCACCGCTACAGCAGGGGCATAAAAACTGTTTGTAATGTAGGTCTTTTATTTTTTTGGTACGTTTTTAATAAAATAATCTACTGGCATTTGAAAATTCAATATGATAGGTATTTCCAGGAAAATCCTAAGCTTGGCAATATTACCCAGAATGGTAGCCAGTGGCCTTTCAAAATAAATAACAAATCTATGGATTAATTGAACTAAGTACTATTTTTTTTTTAATTAGGATTATAAGGTTTAAACATCTTTTTAATAAATTTATAGGGCCCTTAAGTTTTGTGGCTAACCATGTTAATGAGTGAAAAGTTAATGAATGATTTGAGGGATAGTTATCATATAATGTCTGACATAGGATTGACAATAATATTTAACTGCCCATTTAAACAGAAATAAAACAACACATAAAGGATGTATTTAGTATTCTGAATTTCCCAAAAATCTACATTTTCTTTCAAAAAGGGACATAATACATATGTGAAATTAGATCACATTACCAACACTAATGGACTAAAATTGTTTGCATTTGATTAAGACAATCTAGAAATCTAGTTATCGAAATCAGTGATGTGCTTAATGTATTAGCTTAAATGATAACATATAAATCAAGATAAAGAAGATCAAAATAATGTAGATCATAATTGCATGTTAAGATTTCTGATAGGTTGATCGAGAAAAAAACATCAACAAAACTTTATGTGATTACTGAAATATATACATACAATAATTGGGTTAAACTTAGCGTCCACAAAAATTTTACCAACCAAGTTTACAGAGAAGCACTATGAACACATATTCAAAATTAATAACTGATTCAAATACATCTTAAAATAATGCCACAGGAAAGAGAAACATTAGCACCATTTATGGCCAGGAATGATATGTGTAATACAAAAATATCTTTAGATTCTATATATTAACCATAACATTGCACAATCTATTCACAAAATGAATTAATTTAGACATCATCATTTAAGTTTTATAATGGTCTAAGCCATGTGAAACAATTTTAAAATGTTATTTCCTATGGAGAAAAACAGGACCATATTTGTCACCATAACAGTCATGTTTGCTATTCCAAAGCAAAATAAGCCAAGGATATTTCTCTTATTCTTCGTCAATTTATCCCTTTCTGCACCCATTGTATAAAAAAAATTTAATCAACGTGTGGTTCGTTTGATCTCAGTTCTTCATTGGTTGAAATCCGAATTTACTTGCTTTCCTCTGAATTTCCTATTGTGACGGCATGAAAAAAGGCGACCATGCCTGATGACGTCACATAGAAAGAACACATCTTTTTACAGATCATTCGAAAAGATGGAATAAGTTTGCCTACATATTGTTTGAAAATCATTAGAGAAACAGATTCCACCACCAAATTTCGTGTAATACGATATTTATCCACTCTCGACAGTTAAATTTTAAATATTTAAAACGCTCGGCAAGCCTCGCGTTTTAAATTTGAAAATTTAACTGTCTCGAGTGGATAAATATCGTATCACACTCGATGCAGTGGTAGAATCTATATATATACAATTTCATCAAAAATTTAACTGTACTTTCCACATGTTTGGCATCATTCTAACAGTTGAAGAAATAGGTCAAACCAAATCACCTCAAAAGAAACAGGTCTGTAATAATCATCTAACAAAAGTAATGGGTCAATCAAAATCATTTCAGAAAATAAACAGGTCAATATAATCATGTCATAAATGAAATAGGTCAATCAGATTCATCTTAAAAGAAATAGCTCAACAATAATCTACTTAAATAAGGATAGGTCAATCAGAATTGTGTCATAAAAGTAATAGGTCAATAACAATTATCTCAAAGTAAATAGGTCAATCCAAATAATCTCATAGAAAAAGGTCAATCAAAATCATCTCATAAAAGAAATAGGTCAATCAGATTAATCATAAAAGAAATAGGCCATTCAGATTCTTCTCATTAAAAAAATTTGTAAGGGTTCCGTGGAACCCAGTGTCTCGCTTACTTTTTCTGTTAATCGCAGGCTCAACAAAAATGAGGAAGTAAATAAAAATAAAAATATTCCTCTTGATACTATCTTTTGATTGTAAGAAGCTTCTGTCCAAGTTTGGTAAAAATCCAGGATAGTTTATGAATCTAATAAATGTTTAAAAACTTTAACTGCAGACTGAATGTAATGTTAACTGGAAGAAAACAAAATTTCCTTCTAGATACTAGCATTGATCATAAACAAGCTTCTGTCCAAGTTTGGTACAAATCCAAAATAGTATAAGAAAGTTATTAAAATTTTAAAAACTTTAACCACAGAGTGAATGTGTTGTTTCCTGGCAGAAAATCTAAGTCCATTTAAAAGTAAAATACGGAAAAAATGGATTTATTTTTTTACAAAATTTCCTTCTAGATACTAGCTTTTGATCATAAACAAGCTTCTGTCCAAGTTTGGTACAAATCCAAAATAGTATAAGAAAGTTATTAAAATTTTAAAAACTTTAACCACAGAAGGAATGTGTTGTTTCCTGGCAGAAAATCTAAGTCCATTTAAAAGTAAAATAAGGAAAAAATGGATTTATTTTTTTACAAAATTTACTTCTGGATACTATCTTATGATCATAAAAAAGCTTCTGTCCAAGTTTGGTACAAACCCAGGATAGTTTAAGAAAGTTATTAAAATTCTAAAAACTTTAACCACAGAGTGAATGTAATATTTCCCGGCAGAAAAACTAAGTCCATTTAAAAGTAAAATACGGAAAAAATGGAATTTTATTTTTACAAAATTTACTTCTGGATACTATCTTATGATCATAAACAAGCTTCTGTCCAAGTTTGGTACAAATCCAGGATAGTTTAAGAAAGTTATTAAAATTTCAAAAACTTTAACCACAGAGTGAATATTTGTGGACGCCGCCGCCGCCGACAGAATGTAGGATCGCTATGTCTCGCTTTTTCGACTAAAGTCGAAGGCTCGACAAAAATAAGTCAATCAGATTCATCTCATCCATATAATCTTTCCAGGTAATTTATTCAATCACATAAACATGAAATGAGATATCTTTGTAAAAGATTGTTTAATTTTTTATCATTTTGACTATGTTTTAGCTTTAGAGCAGTACTGTAAACTTAGAGAATGGAATGAAATGTAAATAACACTTTTTGAAATAAAAAAGCCATGACAAAAGATAATATTATCATTCAAACAAGGTAAGTTAAACTGATGACTGATCTAAATATTCTAAAGCAAACCTCTCAACTATAAAATTTTATATAAACAGTGCATTGTAATTGTGCCTTTATCTCCTGTACTTAAATTTACAATTTTTTATACAATATAAATGATGGTGTACATAAATTCACATTACTATAAAAATAAAGAGATGAGGTATGATTGCCAATGAGAGTCTATTATGAGACAACTATCTACCAAAGCTCAAATAAAGTGGATGAAAGCAAATATAGGGAACCATACAGCCTTCAACAATGAGAAAAACCCATACTGTATAGTCTGCTATAAAAGGCCCCAACATGAAAAATATGAAACAATTCAATGTAGAAAACTAACGGCCTAATTTTTAACAAAACAATTAACAAAAAACAAATATGACAGACATAAACCAACGACAAACACTGAACTACAGGCCCCTGACTTCATATTACTGCATATATATAATGTTATCAGTAAATATCTGCTAGAACTTATTTCCATGAAAAAGTATCTCCTGAGAAATAAGTGAAATAAACGAATGTACAATGCAAAAGTATATACAAACACAATACTTTAAGTTTACAAAAATACAGATACTTATATATAGATAACTTAGTTGACACTCATAATTATAACATAACAGTTTAAAACTCTCCTTATTTGAAGTTGTCAATTGTTAATTAATATGAAGCCTGAAGCATTGTCAAATGTACCAGTAACTCGATTGCAAAGTTCCAACAACAAGAAGTAAAAAAGCTGGCAAACGGAGGTTCCATACGTGTTCTGTAAGTTTCTCGTTTCAAATCAATTTATAGCAGATGGTGACCATTTAAATCCCTCAGAATCTTGATGTATATGTGGATGAAGTTGATGTCTGTATATTGCTGGAGGAAAACTGTAGTGCCTGCTGTGCTTGAACATTATGAATATGCTACAAAAGAAGAAAACTTTAGATTGAATTATAATTTACTTTCATATAATTCCTAGCTCCTGAAAAAAGCATTTATTTCCATTGTAAATCATAATTAAATGTAAAACAATAAATTATATGCTCAAAACAGTGATTCTCAATACAAGAATCAATCTTGTAAAAAGCTTGAAAAAAATAAATAAATGGAAACTGTATTTATATACTAGTGACATTTCCAAAACAGTGATGTTCCAAATAATTCATAATCAAAACAGAAAATAAAGCGTAAGACGATTTAAGTTTCATAAAAAAGAAGCTGAAAAGTAAAATACTATTGTTAGAACAGAACTAACAGTTAAATATAGATACATGTAACCTTCAATACTTCCTCTAAATAATATTTGATATTATACAAGTCTCTTGGCCCCAAAGTCTTTAATTGATATTAGTAAAACAGGGGCTTATTTATGGAGGGAATCTTGAGGAGTATGACTGCCTGATTAATAACTGGTAGCTAAATATCCTTTAGAAAATGTTTTATTCCTATTCAGCATTACAGAATGTTGTGTATTTTCAGACTGAAATATGCTGAATTCAGTTAAGAATTACACCTAGCATGACATGAGATGACTACAGCAAGGTGATATGAGCTTTGATGCAAGAACAATGTGAAATATCAAGGCTTGCTTTTTTTTTTACAGTAGTTGCCATTCTAACAGAGGACTTGTAAGCAACAAAAAACTTGTGCTTGGAAACAAAAAAAAAACATAATGTTGTATAGCAAAGTATATTTTTGTCAATGTTAGATTATTTATATTTTCGATTAAATACAACTTAGAAACCTTGTCTTTACCGTGCATATTCATAGAGATCATGTTTTTCATTTCCCCCTTTTTTTCAATAATGCATGCTTTAATATTTCTTGAAACAGCAGCAGTAATGTTATATATATGAATAATACTGTTTAAACAGAGATAGGTATTGTCTGCTTTGTAGCAAATTCAAACACAGTAATTTGATGGAATGCAATATTGTATAAAGAAATGGATATAACTCACCAAGTACTTCTTAATATCACCTTATCAGAAAACTTAACTTTGAACTATGTATTATTCCTTATTCAGTGGAGATAAATAGTAAGGTTTCAAAATCTCCTTAAGATATATATGTAGGACTCTAAAGTGCGATGGGGACGCTAAAGTGCAATGGGGACGCTAAAGTACGATGCCTCCATATGCTAAAGTCTGATGGTCCGCGAAAGTAAAGACGTAAGAAACGTAGTTGAATTATGACGTTAACAGTCGTTTATACAAACCAAAAATGAACATGCCGGAAGAAAAATTAAGAATATTTGATTAACAACTTTTAAACCAAATGTCCATGACTTAATCAATTTATACCTAACCGTGCTTTGTCTGCTGAAGCAAATGTGGTTTTTTTGGGGGTGCTGGAAGAAGGACTTGTATCCTGCAATCGACCATTTTCCTATATAGATACAAAATAGTGTACGCATAAGTATTCTGTATCCAGCTTTTATCGGAAGCGAAGAGATACATTTGAATCATTGTTTATGTTGCAGTTTACTTTGTGGTCCCCGTTAAAATATTGTCGATTTTATTGAAAAGTAACGTCGGCAAAATAAAGGTACGTTTTCATACGTAAATTATAAATTGTCGGCTAAAACATTAGTTTGAACATTATAGGAAAATATAACATGTATTTGTACTCGCTACGAAATCGGAGAAAGCTCGGGTGAACATCGCCTTTCTTTCTCATTTAAATTAAAGCTTAAACAAATAAATGTTATACATATTCCGACAATGAACCAATTTTGTATTTGTAATTTACAATGACAGCTGTAAGGGGAGATGTTCACATTAGTGATAGACTGTGTGAACGGCAAGCTACACCAATTATCCAAATATTTAATAAGCCCGAATTATTAAAAATTCATTTACAGGAAATTTAGTATTTTGTGACACCTAAATAACCTTTTTAGCAATTATTACCTGGTCGGTCTTCTAAATTTAGAAACAATCACTTAAGACTACCGGTAAATTATAAAGCCTATCACATATGTTATACCTTAGCATACTAGCTTTTGCAAAAAAACTATTTTTTAACATCCATGCACTTTAACGTTTTAAGCCTCTAACCTTACCCTTTTGGTCCATCGCACTTTAGCGTGATATACCATCGTACTCTAGCAAACAAACAACCATCACACTTTAGTGTGAGACACCATCGCACTTTAACGTGACCATTGCACTTTAGAGTACCATCGCACTACATATATATTTAAATGCGAAAAAATACCATTCTAAGTATCAAATGGTCTTTCTCAAGTTTATCTTCATCAGCCTTCTGAGTTAAAAATATTTGTAATTTGTAATTTGAAAATGCCAAACTTCAGAATTCACTGAAAAACAAGAAGGTGGAACCTAATATACTACTTGTACCCAATGCAAATGCATGAATGTAATTATAATACTGTACCAAGTTTCAATAGTTTTATTGTATGTTTCCTTAATCAAAACTTCTTTTTTGAAACATCTTATGACCAATTAACAACATTTGCTCAAAGTAAAAACATACAATAGTCTTGCTTTCACTCTTCAGTAACTCTCTTCACAGAATGGATATTCTAATGCATATGTTAACCTATCCAGAGTCTTAATTCTGATGTAGAATTAATGTGTTGACTACCATGCAAGAGAAATAACATCTACGTTTCACTTCTTGCTTTTCAATATTCATTGCAGGAGAGGTGAAGATAATTATAAATTACTTTTTAGAATTCATGAAGATTATGAAATTGTAAGATAATTAATTAATTAATAAGAAAACTTAAAGATAGTTACAGAGTTCCATATATTTAGTTCAGGTATTTAATTTGTATGAGAGGAATTTCATTAATTGTTGTTGCAGCAGCCAATAAATTTTGTCAGAATGAATATGCTAATGAGAAAGTTCAATCAAGGACCTTTGGACACTTTCACAATAAGAAAACTAGATCTTCAAAAGTTGCACTATTTTTTTGGATTAATAAATTGCTTGCCAACAAAATGAAAAATCTAAAAAGCAGTCTATCCTATTAAACCAGAACCACAAACCACATGCAAATTCCCAGAGAGCATTAAAATAGGAACATGCTTAATTAATCATTTAATACACTTTTTCATAGATCATAATTTCTATGAGAAAAATTCCTCAGTATCAACACATCCAAATTGTATGTATAATCTTATAAACATCCATGACTTCCTGTTCCTTGACCTCATGTTCCTAAGTCAGAAAAATGGGACAAAAAATTCCAGTTGGAGGTTCTAATTTCAATGAGTGCAAACTTGTGTGAAGTGTCAAAGATCAAGGTTTAAAACATCTTTAGATGGAAGCACAAATTAAATAGGTATCCATTTTTCAACATCCACTCATTCACCATTTTACATTTTTTGTGCCAAATTTATACATATACTTGTATATTATTCTTCATACAACCTAGCCAGAAATACTTTGATAACCAATTAACTATTTAATAATAGGTATGAAATCTGTTATATTTGGTATTCAAATAAATGTTTTTTTTGTTCATGAACAAATACATATCTCAAATGGGTGAAAGTATTTGACCCCGTGGAGTATTTGACCCCATGGAGTATTCATGTCAATCTCATGCTTTTAATTACCCTCTATTTTTCATAATGCAAGACATTAGATCATGTGAGTTTTATTTGGAACTGGACAATTTTTCTTATTATATAATATGGCTGTGGAAAATATTGATCACATGCAAGAATCATGGAAATATTTATGAGATGTGTTGTTCATCCAGACAAATATCATTAATGTCTAGTAAGATCTTATATGCACTCTATATTTTGGAATCCAAAATTCCCTTCTCAAATTTAAATATTTTCACAAAAACACTTTCATATCACATTTCTTTGACATCCTAGTTTTTCGTGTTAAGTCAATGATTTTAAACTTAACCTGGTATAAGTTATGACCATCAAAACTTTAAAAAAGAAATGAATTGAATAGGAATAATAAATTTAAAGTACAAATTCAAGTAAAATTAGGCCAAAAAAAAGAATAGATTTTATGTCATCTATGGTCAGGGTGCAAAGACATTTGATTAAATGTATTTTCTCTGACCCCACAATTTGTGCAGTAAAATAATATATTTTTCTTTTAGTCATTATCGTAAGTGATCTGAACAAATGTGGATTCATTTTATTCTATTGTTTATGAATATAGGCATGCAGTTATCATGACAAAGTCTAGTATTTAACCTGAATGTGGTATCATGGGAAATATCAATATAACATCATACCATATTGTTCAAGATTATTAATTGAAAATGTAAATTTAATGAACCTGAAAAGAACAACCTGAATATTTCTGATCGCTGAAAACATTTGATTGGTTGGATACCAAAAAGTTAGTAGTGAAAAAAAGAAACCAATGAGAATAAAATTGTGTATAAAAGTTACGGAAATTTCAGACTTACTTGATTTTTGTAGGGGTACCAATTCTGTGCCTTGAAATATACAAATGTTAAAAGAGATATAGAAAGCAAAGCAAGACAAAAACACATGCTGTATTAGTGAGCTTACACTCTGTCAATCAGGTAATGTAAACTTTATTTGCAGGTTATCTCCATAGATTGAAGCTTTCACATTCATAAAATTTCAAAGTAAGGTTTAAAATGTCAAACAAAAGTCATTCTGTCAGTCCAGAATGTGACATGGTAAACTGCTGCAAGTCAAATTCCTTTTGAAAAGTCTGAATGATCTGCAAATATTTTCATCTTCCACTCAATACTGATTTACTTATTGCCTTTTCCACTTTTGGGCTAATGTTTCCAAGACAATCATGTATGATTTTCATCATTCCCATTGTTTTTTCCTCAAAATTAAAAACTATTTGACTTTTAGTTCGGATATATCATGAAACTGTGTAATACAGGTTGAAGCCAAAATATACTGCTACTTACTTTAAGGACTCAAAAGACAAAAACCTTGACCCTGTTAATCAAAACCTTCCAGAACATTCATTTTTTTAAAAGTTACCATATGACATTTTCAAAAACATTTTTCTTGCAATAAATCTAAGAAAATGGCCTCTAATTGCTTGTGGCTAGCAGGTTTAAAAACATTCCAACATTAATTTATATTTAAAAGATCTTTTATAATAATAAAGTACTAAAGCATGTGCAAGGTCGTGCTCTTAAGAATAAAATGCAAGATTAGAAAGCTAGTAGCCTATAATCTAAAAAGACAACTCCATTGCTTGTAAAACAAACCTTTTTACCAAGGATGTATGCACAATTACAGCATGTACAGTCCTATCCAGAGCAAAAACATCGTGTCTGTTCTTGTGATTTGTATTTAAATTTGAGGAAGCCATTTATCTGCTAGAAGTTTTCATATATATTCCAAAAGATGATAAAAGCCAAGACCAAAAAGAAAATTCTTGAATAAGTCCACTTCATTCAAACTTTCTTTTTCAAAATACCATAATTCATCCAAAGACTAAACAAAATTTTCTGTTGTCAAGCAATTCAAAATAATTAAAGCACATCAACAAGGAATGTTGTTGATAAATAACAGAAATACTTCTACTGCAAAATATTTGTTCCATGCAATAATCTATTTAGAGAATCTATACTTTCATTTCCCATATTGTCCAATGAGGAAGTGAAAAGCAACAATGATGGGGTAAACCACCTAACACATATCATACTAAAACTTAACATCACATGACAATTGTGAAACAGACTATTTACTATATAACATGACAACTCTGAAACAGACTATACTATATAACATGCTGGGGACAAAATGTTGAGGTCAGTATACATTCAATGTTAACACACACACCTTGTACATTTACTTTCAGGAAATCATTTTTTAGTACAATCGAACTTGTTTTCTATACAAGAAAATTATTCTGAAAACCACTGTATGCCAACTTTTTGGTATATAAAATGCATCTCCTGAAACATTCAAACTCCTAAACATTCACAGAGCTTGATGTAACCAAAACTGTGTACAATTAAAAGTCAAAGCAGTCATGTTTATTGATCAACCTCAAAACAAATCACAAAGTTTATAGTTTACATCCTCAAGATAAAGAAGACAAACTTTGGATTCAATCAATTGAGCAGTTTCAGAGGAGAAAATTTGTTTAAGACCGACCACAGACAATGGACCAAAGTGATGGCAAAAGCTGACATGACCTTTCAAGCCATGTTAGCTAAAAAAGGGACAAATTGCATAAAATTTGCATACTATTTCAGTATCTGACATTAACTTTTGGACAAGAGATCTAAACAGTAACTAAGATAGTAGTTTAAGAGCATTTACTATCATCCTTTATTAATGTCTGCATTCCACAAAGGAATACTGTAAATTCAGAAATTTTACCATGCATTTATTATTGGGATTGTTGTACATGTATAATGAATTTACAGTTTCGGAATTGCAAGGGTATTATGATTGGCCTTAGTTTTGGTTTCAAACATCATTTTCTTGTATTAAAAATTGACTCCCTGATACATGTTTTGTTTCCTTGGTAACAGCTGCACACAGTGAAATAACTAACACAGGTTGAAAGCATGGAAAGACGTGGTGAAATGACTGATGTTTTGATTGTTTAACAGTGATAAAATGATTTGTGGATTTCAAATGATAAATACCTGAAAAACCTGCAAATTAAAATACATCAACCTGATTAGCAAGCATGTTAACTAAAAACTACTTAAACATAAATGCCACACAACTAATAATATAATTCTAATTATCTACAGATATGTTGCCATGTAGACAACTCAAATTAACGCCACACACAAACCACTAAAACACACACTACATCTATTACTTTTCAACAAAAAATGTCATGCATTAATTGATAGTGTGATAGTTCATTTATTTACTTGTGCTCAATGTTATTCTTATCCAGAAATAATACTGATTAATGGGTTATTAAATTCCTCACTATTTAAAACATTTGACAATCCAATTGACAAATTACTGTTCTTTCTGGGGCACTTTAAAATATGACAGTTTAGTGTATCAGAAAATTCATGAAAATTTCAGTGAATGTTGTTCGTGATTTAAGTTTTTCTTATTACTTGTGAGCAAAAATTGCCTATATCATAGAGTAAATTTAACCTAAAAATTTGTACAAAAAAGGGTTTGAATTTTGTAATATTAGGGTACAAATATTGTTTTTAAATAAGTGACAATTAAATAAACTTGTGAACCTCATTTTTTCCAAAACTTCTATTAAAATATGTGGTTAACTTATTTTTTCCTGTGTTTGAACAAGTTGCTCTCAAAATTCTTTCCAATGAAACAACTTCATCTCTTGACAATTATATTTGATGTGAAAATATAAGAATTCTCATAATTTTACATTCCTAAGTTTATTTAAAAAGTTATCAAATATACACTTGAAAATACATTTTACTGTACAAAAATATGAGTGACTATTGGATACATAAGACAACACAGAAGTGCATTGCTATTAAAGAAACTGTGCATATTTTACATAATAATAAACACATATGTCATTTTAAATAGTTTTATCAAATTTTCATTTCGTTTACTTCAATTTGAACATAAAATAGTGACTTTACTGAGCCATGGATACATTGAAAAATACAACATTAACTTCCAGAAAATTTGATTTTTATGAAAAATGTTTTATTTCAGAAATAGTGAACTGGAAATTCTTTACATTTTAACTCCATTGGATTTTTTATTCTTCTATTTCATTCTAATTATTCATCCTGATGTAAATTATCAGAAATTACTTTATGCTAAAAAATCCCCCCCCTGAATTTGTATACCAGTACTAAAAATTGTTGAAATACTGCTATGAAGCAAATGTCTAAGATGTTTTAAAGGGGCATTAGCTGTCAAATTCAAGTTCACCGACTCAAATTCTCATATTTGATTTATAACATACTAAAACGTATATCCAAATTATAAAAATTCTAAAATAAACAATTTAAGATGCCCATATGGGCTCAATAATATGTAGCATTTCGTGTGTATTTTAGTCTAGACTCCATCTATTTAACCATCGAGGTGACCTCCGAAGACTGCTGACGGTCATTTAAACGATATAAACATAAATATAGATATAAATAGATAGCGAACACACGCAATTGGATTTTTCTAGATCTGTTTGATTTCATATTATAGGTTAAAAAAATATGTTAATCATCGTTTTTACCTGTATAAGAATGAGTTTTTTTTGGATCAGTCAACCAAATGGTTCCAAAAAACCCCCAAAAAAACCTTGGTTCACTTTCAATGGAGACATTCTTTTCCGTTTAATAGGTGAACACGCCTAATTTATGCGTAACCCATCTCAAGTTAGGGGGTTAAATTGAAGGTCACATGAATACTGATTCATTGAGGTCAATTTTCTTGCAAGTGAATAATTCATCAGTGATGTTTCTTAGCTTATTTTGACAAAATTGAACCAAACTGGCTGCTGAAAACAAATTATTATTTCACTATTTCACTTTCATTTATGATTGAACAAAAAAAAAATTTTTTTTTTTTTTTATATCTCGTAGCTAATGCCCCTTTAAGATAGGTGTGTATGTGTGATAGAGAGTGTAGATGAAACATTTTATTAGTGTTCTCCTTAAAGTAGGGTAAAAGGAAGTTTTCTCAATATTTGTTCATGTCATGTTGCAAGATCAACCATTTATAAATTTTGGTCCTCAAGTTTAAAGATAAAGAAATTAAAATAAATTTAGTTTTTAGTCATTGTATTTGACCCCCTCCCTCCCTTGCCATAATAAAATACACAAATATTAAATCAAAATTTGTTACAGTTACTTATATCCTGATATAATTGCTAAATAAACATCCACATTGTTTATGTGGAAGATATACATACTTATCAATGTTTTACTTTATATATTGCAATATCAAGACACTTTCGTTAAAAAATTATTAGAGTTATTTCTGGCAAGATTTTTATCATCTTGATGCCACTAGAAGCAGAAATGTTGATGGTTATTTATTTTTTTATTTGGCTATAAATTTTCAAGAAGCACTCTCATTTGCTGATGATGTAAACACAATTATCATTTTTGTCCAGAAATTTGCAGTGTATTTGAACTAAATCAAACATAAATCATTATGTGTCTTTCAACACCCAGGTGGTTAAAATTAAACCATAAATACCTTTAGAATAATTTTTTTCTAATGTATCATTATATGAAATTAAAGCAAACAATTGTAGGTGACAATATGTATATCCCTGCACTGTTAAAAATGCTTTAGGTCACCAGGTCATTTTTAAGCAAATCTAAGTATAAAGTCTTTAAAGTAAGATTTTTAAAGGTCACATGTCATTTTAAATGAGAAGTAGGGCCGAAAGGTCACTGCCAAACTTTAATCCAAACTTTGTCACTGCCAAACTTTAACCCAAACTTTTTACAACAAAATTGAGTGCTTTTCCAGGTTCTGTGTGGGCATGTTCAATGCTTAGAACTGGTTTTAAAATTGAAAATATTATGATTGCTGTTAAGTATCAGTACTTTTTTTTACATATTTCACTAGTTTTGTTTTTGTATGCATTGTCATCATCATGGTTATAGCAGCATGAATAAATTAGTAAGACATAGCTTGCAGTAAAGCACATTCTATAATAGGCAGTACATCATATTGTTAATAGCATACAATACAATCATTATTACCAGTGGCTATTTTAATGAGCATCAAAGCATTTTTACATGCTATGTAACACCAGATTAGCTAAATGCATACAAGTCAGGTGATTAATGCTAATACATATATCTTAACAACACTTGTTGTTTCATATGTGTATTGATGCGTACATGACGATAGTTGTACACATCCTTCTCCTTTTGGTCTTTGGTAAAGAGATGTCTCACCAGCAACTATACCACATCTCTTTATTTTTATATAGAACTGTTGTTTCATGTACATATACCCTATTCACCTTCGTTTACATTTACTGATTTATTCTTTTTATGTATGACATATCTGTATATTATCAACTACCAGTACTAAGAACTGTTTAGCTACTTTGTCTATCTTGCTTGCTATGCTTATCAAAATGAATAAGCTTAGACTAAATTCAATTAAGCAGTTGCCATCATTCAATGTTTAGCAATTTTCTAAATCAATGTGACAGTCCTTTAGTGAACCCATCCTTCATCGCTTCCATTATTTATATTACGGTGCAAACCAAATTAGAATATACATATTTTTACATAAATACATAAGTCAGTTAACTTCAGATTGTTACTGGCATTATACAAAATATTGCAGGTGGATTGAGTGAATTTAGCTTATCTATAAATTGTAGTTTAATCTTACTTCTGACAAAGAAAAGAAATCTTTATTTTTTTTATGTTTTTGTAACATTGGAAAGAGAATTGAAGAAAATAGGATTATTGTATTGGTTTGTATAGTAATTCAATGGGGAGGTTGAGGCTTTTGAAGATAAGACTTAAATCAAATAAAGCTATACTATCTACAGTGTTACAAGTCATCAATTAGATATATCAGTATAAAGTCATTCAATAATGTATGCAAAAAACAGACAGCATTCTTTCACAGTCATTCAATATAAGAAGTGAAACAGAATTTGGAAAAAATTTTAATTACTACTATCATGTGAAAAAATGGACAAAAGTGAAAATAAACTTTTCTAGGAAATAAAATTTAAAAAAAAAAAGATAATAAAAAAAAGTAATTTCAAATAAAATTTTGGAATTTCCCTCCCAAAAAACTGCTTTAAGTATCATTGATTTTCAACATGTATTATCTTTCTCCTGAGCAAAATTAAGTGGTACAAAAATGTAAATTGTCTACTTTTCCAAAAACTGTTTCTGTAAGTACAATATCAAGGACATTCAGTACACAATACAACAACAAGAGGAAGTTGTAATGTGATTTACCTGATAATCACTTGAAACCATTGAACTACTGACCGTAGAAGGGGGCATAACTCTAACTCTCTTCGCTGGTGGCTGATTGTGTCCTGATGACTGATCGGCGCCTCCAGCCTGTAATTTAAATTCGAAGTTTACATAGTTACAAACTAAGCACATATCTTCTTCATATATAACAATGCAGTTTTTAAGCATAGCCTCACTTTCATTTTTGATACCTATTTGCCATATATATCCACCCAGTATTTAATCATTTTGTGCTACATAATACGTTACCTTTTATTAAAAGAGTGAAAACAACGTGATTTCTATATTACAAGATTTAATTCTTTGAGATTTGATAGTTCATTTATTTACTTGTGCTCAATGTTATTCTTATACAGAAATAATACTGATTAATGGGTTATTAAATTCCTCACTATTAAAAACATAAAAATAAGTGACTTATTTTTTTGAAAAAAATATTATTAACCATGTCTTTTTCCTTTTAATAAAGTTTTACTTTATTTAGACAAGAGGGGTATCTTTGACTATCTTCTTAATGTCTAGTGTATATGATTTTCTATAAGAAATTTACCTTGCTTGCTCCTGTATCTGCCTTGTCATCATCATCATCAGTGAGGAATTCACGTTTAGGATATGGAATGTTTTTGCCTTCAAACACACTGTAGCAGAACAAATGGTTAAAATAAAATGTAAAAACCCAGATATTGTGATGATTTTTCATTTGACAGATAATGTTAGTTATCCATGCTTTATAAGATAATAATTTGTGCTTTCTTTGTAAAAGTAAAGGTTTTTTTAAACTTTTGAAGACTAAACAATGCTCTCAAAGACATTTATTAATAAATTATTGTCTTATTTAGTCTTAAGCTATTCTTTGATGTAAATAAAGTAAATTTAATCTGATCAGGTATCATTTATACTGTTCATGTTGCTCAGTCTTCAGTTTTTATGTTTGCGTTTTGTATACTGTTGCTTGTCTTTTGGTCTTTTTTCTTTTTTTGCCATGGCATTGTCAGTTTATTTTTGAATGTCCTTTTGGTATCTTTCGCCTCTCTTTTACTTACTCCTGAGATGGTAGGGGGTCCTCTAAAAAGTAGGGATCTTTCATTGCTAGTTCTGAGGTAATTCTTTTAGTTGGATCCATAGTCAGCAACTTTTGTAACTAAAATGAAAAGCATAAATTTTAAGATACTAAAACAACCAATACTGGGAGTGTAAAATATGCAATGGTTTTGATGTTAAATACAGAAAAATACTGTATACCCAGTTATTGATGGATTTGCCACTTACAAAGCTTCAATTTACTAGGCAGTAGTATACTTACTCCACGTCAAGTTTGTTTCATATTCCAGCTGAAATTAAGTTTGAAATAAGCCAAAAACATACATGTGTCCCAGGGCTTCCAAAAAATATTTGAGTCAGCCAGACATTTTTTTCAAACCCATTTTTTATCCCTTTAGACAGGTTACCCCCTAACAAAAGATGGACATAACCATAAGATAAAGCCATTCAACTATTAAAGGACGATAAACTTCATAGACTTCATATTTTTTCAGTTTTTATATAAATTCCACGTTTGACATGAACAATTACATTGATAGTGCATGGTTCAAATTGGCAATTATCCGCAGACTTAACAAAGTGTATTAGTCAGTCGAGGACCAGCTTAGTTATTTGATAAACACGTTTTCCAATACCGGATATTTACTAGACGACGATAGAACGCGGAACAGAGACAGTTGTGCAAAATCCGTGTATTTTTATCTAGCATTATTGAGTTTAAGCAGTTCATTCCACGTTATTTCTTAGGGAAAATACTTGAGATGAATGTAAGATAATGGTATAAATGACATTTTTATCGTTTTGGATGAATTCGGATGCATTATTACATAATAAATATCTCACTTGTGCACATACGCACACTTCTAACATTTCAATCGACGTGGTTCTGTCTGTTAAACATTTCTGATAGTCTAAATCTGTTTTGCTACAAAGTAGTTAGATTTAAACCAGGAATGTTTTTAATTTTAATAAAAAAATAACTTCCAAAAAGATTGATTGATGTCCAGTTCAAATAGTTTACCTGACACATGTGATCACAGGTAAATCTCACCTGTTAGACACTTAATTAACCTTGATTGTAATGAGAGGGGATTATAGTAGGGCTTGTTTATAGAGTACTGCCACTTTTATGAACGGAAAAGTGTGGCTGTTAAAGGCACAAGGTCAAGTCAAAATGGTTGATTTTTCTGAATTACATGAATGTTGAAATGACAAACCCACGTATGATGTCCGTTTCATGCTTGGCCCAGTCAGACAATGTCCGATAAATTTATATCTGTCCAGCAAATATGACCGTTTTGGAAGCCTTGATGTGTCCTCTGCTGTAACTATTTGTTGAAAAGACACTTAGATAATAAAGTTAATGTTTTGATGAGGAACTAACTATCTGATTTAAATACAGACCCTGTGTCAGCACTTTGCTTACAAGGATCCTGCCTATAGGAAATGAGTGAAATCAAAATGAGATAATCAACTAGACTGAAACATGCTTCTGCTCATTTAACCTTGCAACAGGAGAATAAGAAATAGGGTTTTTGTTAGTTTTTTTGGCTGTGCTTGTATGAGACATGTGATGTCCACAAGTAATATCATGTACTTGAGGTTTACATGAGCATTTAAAGTGCTGCATATGCTGACAAAATTCTTTACGTTCAACAACCTATAGTTGCATAAATAGTGTTACTAACCAGTTAAATGTTTTAAAGCTTGTTTAATTTGTATACTCACCAAGTGAAACTGTTTACTGTCGGGCTTTACTTTGTGTTTTTCCATATATTTTACTAAATTACAATTTACATAACTAAAAATACAAAGAAATAATAATACTCAATTGATATTATATAAAAATATTTCAGGCGATAAATAATCTAATGCCATCTTTGTCTAGACCAAATAAAACACTCCCTTATAACCAGATCAAACTAGATGAAAATTGATAAAATATAAACAGCATCTTAAAGAATTTTGAAGTTTTGAATAATCAACTTTAATTAGTATGCTCATGTTAATATGGTAGATAAATGGAATAAACAGCTACAACATAAGCACTCTGTTTAATATATATCTTTTTCATACATCATGTAAATATTTTACATGATGTAAGATAAGCATGCACATGCTGAAATGTCTCGCCTGCTTTATTTATCATGACTGAATATGAAGGGTGTACAATAATTTTCAAATAAAATTAACGTTATCAATGATCACTGTAAATTAGGTCAAGTTCCTATGAACCCTGCCGACTGACATGTACACCATATAATCATACCATACACCAAATATAGTTAACCGTTTGAATATGGTATTCGAGAAACACACCTAAAACAACTAAAATGCTTCGCTGAGCGCAGCCTGATATGACCGCAGTGGTCGAACCCTGAACAGTTGGGGCAAATTTGGACACAATATTCAAGCTTGATACTGTCTGAATTTGGATTGTGATCAAATTTTTGACATAATATAGGTTTCTGACACAAAATAAATGTGGTCAAAGATCTTATAAATCCATTGCGCAATACTGTGCAATTAAGATTTCTTCTTAAAACTTTTCAAAAATTCAAAATTTTAAAAATTTTGAAAACAAAATAAGAATCCCTTGAAAAAATTGGGAAAAAAATCCCCCAACTTTTTGAAACCCCCCTTGGAGCAATACCCCAAAACTCAATCCCAGCCTTTCCTTTTATAGTATGGAACCTTGTAGTACAATTTCAGAGAGATCCATACACTTACACACAAGTTATTGTCTGGAAACTAGAAAAATGCTTGTTTTTGGCCCTTTTTTGGCCCCTAATTCATACATGTTTGGGGCAATTAACCCCAAACTCAATCCCAGCCTTCCCTTTGTTATATGGAACCTTATGGTACAACGTATGAGAGATCCATACACTTACACACAAGTTATTGTCTGGAAACTAGAAAAATGCTTGTTTTTGGCCCCTTTTTGGCCCTTAATTCCTAAACTGTTGGCCCCCATAACCCCTAAAATGAATCCCAACCTTATACTTGTGGAATTTAACATTGTGGTACAATTTCAGAGCTATCGAAATACTTATACTCAAGTTATTATCCTGAAACTAGAAAAATGCTTGTTTTGGGCCCTTTTTTGGGCCCCTAATTCCTAAACGGTTGGGACCATCATCCCCAAAATCAATTTAAACCTTTCTTTTGTGGTATTGAACCTTCTTACAAAATTTCATAGAGATCCATTCACTAAAACTAAAGTTATTGTCCGGAAACCAATGTGTCTTCGGACGACGACGATATTATACCATTATACGATCCCAAAAATTTTTTTGCGGTCGTATAAAAAATGAAAATAGACATATGAACCATGAAAATAAGGTCAAGGTCAGATGAATCATGCCAAACAACATGTACACCATGCAATCATTCCATACACCAAATATAGTTGACCTATTGCTTACAGTATCTGAAAAACAAAAATAACCATGAACACTTTACAGTGACTAATGAACCATGAAAATGAGGTCAAGTTCAGATGAACACTGCTAGACAAACATGTACACCTTACCATCATTCCATTCACCCAATATAGTTTGCCTATTGCTTATAGTATTTGACAAAACCATTAAAACTTTACATTGCCCCTATGAAAATGAAAATGAGGTCAAGGTCAAATGAATCCTGCCAGACATATATACATTGAAACATCAAATATAGTTGGCCTATTGCTTATAGTATCCGAAAAATAGACCAAATCAGAAAAAATTAACATTGCCCACTGAACCATAAAAATGAGGTCAAGGTCAGATGAATCCTGCCAGACAGACATATACACGTTGCAATCATTCTATACACAAAATGAAAATGAGGTCAAGGACAATGGACATAAGCCAGACTGAAAATTTCGTAACATAAGGCATCTGCATACAAGGTATGAAGTAGCCAAGTCTTCTTCCTTCTGAAATATAAAGCTTTAAACAAATAGTTTACACGACCTCAGGATTAAATCCCTATGTCTCGCATTCTCAAAAAAAGATAGATTAGGGTAGAAGCAAGGTTGGTATTGTATGAAATCCAACAAAGATGTTAATTCTGAAAACCATATAGTATCCTTGCACTGGGTTATAAAATTAAAACATGGACTAAACCATTCACAATTTTTGGTGAAACTAAAATAATAAAAGTGACAATTCAAAATTTTGACAAGCTTTCTGTTTTTAATGTTAAGACTATATAAATATTTTATTTTATTCATTTTAGCAAACTCAAACATATTGCATGAAATAAGAAACTGCGGATGAATGTTGTATATTTGAAAGGCATTGAAAAATCTCAATCCAACAGATTTAAACTTACTTTGATCTTTTAAAATCTTTAGTCAATGTGCCATGCTCTGGCATTTTTCTTATATCTTCCCAATCTTTATCTGCAAATATCAATAATAAAAATCAATAAATAAAATGCTTCGCTGAGCGCAGCTGGATACGACCGCTGAACAGTTGTGGCAAAAATGGACACAATATTCGCGCTTGATACAGGTCTGAATTTGGATTGTAATTAAATATTTGACACATAATAGGTTTCTGACACAGAATAACTGTAGTCAAAGAACTTAAAATTGGTTATATGATTTGAATTTATATTCAATTTTTTGCTTTTGTGCAATACACTATGCTGTGGCGAATTGCCCCCCCCCCCCCAAAAAAAAATTTACCCGTTTTTTTTTTGCTTTTGTACAATACACTATGCTGTTGAATATTACCCCCCCCTCCCCCCCCCCCCCCCAAAAAAAAAAAAAAATATTTGAAGAAATTTAATTGTAGCCCCACAAATTCTCATTTACCCCCCCCCCCCCTCAACTCCCCCTTTCCCTTATTCCAAAAATAATCTCAAATCAAATTTCTAATAGAGTTTGCAACCATAACTACTCATTTAAATACATCATAAAATATTAAAATATAAAATGACATACAGTCATGGTTAAAATTAATATTAATCATGTTAATTAATAGTAACTTCTAAAAATAAATTTACAGCTAATCATCTCAAGACAATCATCATTTCTTAATACATAATTTACAAGCAGTGTAAGGGAGGTTATCAAACATATATACAACAGTATTCTTTAAATGGATTGGATTACCTCCCTTACACTGCTTTTAAATTGTCTAAATTGTCCTTTAACCATAAAAACCCTTGTTTTTCCCCCTTTTTTGCCCCTAATTGCTAAATGGTTTGAGCCATAACCCCCCATTACCATCCCTTTGTTGTATGGAAACTTGTGGTATAATTTCAGAGAGATTCATACACTTAAACACAAGTTATTGTCTGGAAACTGCAAAAATGCTTATTTGGGCCCCTTTTTTCGCCCTTAATTCCTAAACCTTTGGGACCATAACCCCCAAAATCAATCCAAACCTTCCTTTTGCGGTTATAAACCTTGTGTTAAAATTTTATTGATTTCTATTCACTTATACTTAAGTTATTATCCGGAAACCATCTGTCTTCGGACGACGACGATGACGACAACGTGATACCAATATACGACCAAATTTTTTTAATTTTTGCGGTCGTATAAAAAAATCAAACAAATAAAGTCTTGACCTAATAAGGGTCAATTAATATAGAGTTCCACAGAATAGCCAATGACAAATACAATAAAGGCAAGCCACCAATTATATCAAAAAACATCTAGGATACGCAGTCTCAGCTATTTTGCAATTTATCATTATACCTCACACTGGCCACGTGAGCAAAACATATGTGTACATATCAATAAACTATTTTCTATGTTACAAAATCTTACCTTGGGGAAATCCCATTACATTAAATATACGATCTACAGAAAAACTTACCTTAAGGGAAATCCCATTGCATTAAATATACGATCTACAGAAAAACTTACCTCGGGGGAAATCCCATAACATTAAATATATGAGCTACAGAAAAACTTACCTTGGGGAAATTCCATTGCATTAAATATACAATCTACAGAAAAACTTACCTCGGGGAAATCCCATTACATTAAATAAACAATCTACTGAAAAACTTACCGTGGGGAAATCCCATTACATTAAATATACGATCTACAGAAAACCTACCTTGTGGAAATCCCATTACATTAAATATACGATCTAACTGGTCATGATGATACGGATTACTTGTTTTTATGTCTTCTTGACGACAATGAAATATAGGTTCATATGTTAATAATTCTGCAAATATACAACCAATAGCCCATATATCTGAAAAGAAAATAACAACAAATATGTATTACAAAAATAAGAATATGTATTGATTGGCTTTCTCTAAACAGCATGAACCATAATCTACCCCTATCTCATGAAAAATTTCAAAATTACATATTTCTGATAAAATTTTGATTTATTTTGACAAAATTGGGACTGTTCAATTTTCAGAAGGAAAAGGTTTTGGACATCTTTTTATTGCTTTTATATGAAACTGCTTATTGATATAACATATTTTATTATTAGATAAATAATATCATTTAAATGGACATGTCTACAATTGAGACCTTGGGTCTGTATGCATGTCGTTAATTTGACCCATAGTTGGAGAAAGGTTGTGAGTGTGCTCAGCATGTCAAGTCATTGAAACAAATGTCAGCTGAAAAAGTGAAACTAAGAAAGGTAACAGCAGAAAGACAAGAGTTCATTGATTGATTTGACCTGCAAAACAAGTCTAAAACATGTTATGAGTAAATGATTTTCAGTTCATTTATATACCTGTATTTTGTCTATGATATGAGATCAAACATCAATAAGCAAATCAACATTGTATTGTTGCATATGCTATGTCTATTTGTATTTATGTTTATCTGTCTTCTTATATTTATAATTGACTCAAACTCTTTATCTCCAATCTTTTTATGTTTCTTTTTATACAAGCAAGGGAAACTCAAGTAAACTTAAAACACACAGATGGAAAGAAGGATGGACAAAGGACAAAGCCCTTACTATATGATACTATACATTTTTGGGAAGTCTAAGGCTAGACTTTTTATAGGCACTTCTGTCAGGTACCTACTTCCTGTTTCGTTAAACTTTAAACTTTTCAATACAACAATCTTTTAAAATAATAAAGGGAAAAAAGGTTTTTATTAAGATATATATGATGAACGCTAAGCGCAGCAGCAAAAGACACTTCAAAAGGTAATCCTTCCTTCTAAATTTATCTTAGGGAATCAAGGGTTATTTTTTTATAAATACAATACCTATAGCTTTTGTATAATGTCTAGCACCAAGTAAAAGTTCTGGAGCTCTGTACCAGAAAGTCACAACCACTGGATCTAAATCAGCAAGAGGTTTTAATGGTGAATTAAATAATCTGGCAAATCCCATGTCAGCTGAAATCAAATACAAATTTGATTATCAAACATAAACAGTTGAGAGAAGTTGAGTAAAATATTTTACAGAGTGGAATTTAAAAAGCAATAGGTAGCAGTATGGAATCAATGTTTCAGGTTAATGAAAACCTTATTATGAATTTAAAACTATTATTTTAATTATTCATTTATTATTACTTCATACTTGTACAGCAGGTAATTGCGATTCTGAGATACTTTGGATCTTCCAGCTGTAAACATTAGCAATTATAAGTAACAAATCAGTAGCACTTTAAAAATTGTTTCATTCAAATCTTAACTGAAAGTCTCTACAAAAAAAAACTTGTTTGTACAAGTGTTGTTTGCTTCAGTTTTCACTGAAATATCATAAAATTGCAATTATTGGACAATGAGGTTTCAAATTACTCATTCATGTAGTTGCTTAAAGGCCAAACCTCAAAAGTATTTATTAAGGCTTTAATCCATTTATTCAAAGAAGTATGACAAAAGTGATTTTGGATGTTCTTTGTAATTTTGCATCTAAAAGAAGAAAAACTAACATATAATTATGTTAATTGGTAACATTTTGTGTACCCAGAAAATTATCCAGTTGATTCTTGCATATGCTCATCTACTGGTAATCAAGTAGCCATTAAAAAGTGGATAAAAATCTATGTACTTTTAAAAAAACACTAAATAATTAGATTATGAACACTGAACCATTTTGAACACGTTTTTTGTCATTTTCTTCAAAAATTTCAATAAATATGTTAAGAAATAGAAGTAACAGTCAGTTATATACCTATTTTGACTCGGCCTCGTTCTTCACCTTCACCCATCACTAAAATGTTGGCAGGTTTCTGAAAGTAGACAAGAATCTCAACTTTTTATATCCTGATACTATACACACCATATATCTGTACTTCTGATTGAAAAGAGTTTCTTGTAAAATGGAAAATATAAATAAAATATTTGAGCTATACATTATAATTATACAGTTATTCCAATTCTTATAAAGGCTAGTTCTTAACTATGAATTGCAAGTAACATCACGTTTTTTTATTCGGACCAATCATAATCTATTTTATAAATAAAACTGCATTTATAGGATAAGATAAAGAAACAGAAGTTTAGATTCTCATCATCATAATACAACAAGTTTTGTCACAACTCCAGTTCTATTGAGAAAAATACTGACTTGAACAGGACACCAAAATGTATCATTTAATTTTTATTGTTGGGCAACAAATGATAAATTTGTTGACAAGACTTTACCAGTTTTACATGAAATCTAACATGCCTAATGATTTATGTGATAATAGATACAATGAATTTGTTATCCCAAATGCCCAAAAATTCCACTTGAATTAAATGAAACAAATCACAACATCTTGTCAACAAATTAAACTACAATAAGATTGTCTGTCTTGTACATACTCACCAGATCTCTGTGTAACAAATTACAATAAGATTGTCTGTCTTGTACATACTCACCAGATCTCTGTGTAACAAACTACAATAAGAATGTCTGTCTTGTACATACTCACCAGATCTCTGTGTAACAAACTGCAATAAGATTGTCTGTCTTGTACATACTCACCAGATCTCTGTGTAACAAACTACAATAAGATTGTCTGTCTTGTACATACTCACCAGATCTCAGTGTAACAAACTACAATAAGATTGTCTGTCTTGTACATACTCACCAGATCTCTGTGTAACAAACTACAATAAGATTGTCTGTCTTGTACATACTCACCAGATCTCTGTGTAATACCCAGTTAGCATGAAGATAATGTATCCCATCAAGGATTTGGAACAACAAAGATTTCACCATATTTTTTGGTACATCTATCTGTTTTTTGTTTGCTTTTGCTGATCTATGAAATTTTATTATATGCTGAAAATAAATTTAAATGAAAAGCAGTTATCAATGGTTTAAACTAAGAATGGATTCTATTTCAAATACACAGACATACCAATAAACGTTTTTCATAGTAACAACATATTTTTTTTCTTTTTCCTCTTGAATTTACAAAGACAGTCAGGGTTTGATAAAATTCAAAGTGCAGTACAACTAAATTGATACATAGTTTCATAAGGGTCTGACTATTTACCAACATTTTCAAAATTTAAGTGGAATAAAACATACAGGCAAAATAGTACTGCATAAAATTTTCAAAAAGAATCAACATTCAAATGTCTTTTGATACAAAAAAACATAGATATGACACTGAAGGTGACTGGTTGTATAGGATAAATTTTTATTTCAATTATATAACTACACAATTTTTATTTTGGTGAATTCTTTGAATATTTTTATTTTAAAAATGCACCGTTTATACATGTATAAAATGTCATTAATTTTTAATATGGCAGGAAGGAGGATTTTTCAGTAGATGGTGTAGGATTACTTTTTATATATCAAATTTTGATTCATTTTCCAGAAAGAGTCTTTGAAAATGTTCAGCAACAAAATAAGTTAATAAAATAGTTCATTGTCATTTGATAATTTGGTCAATTATGATTGGCTTAGTTGAAGTATAGATTCCTATTAGATTTCCACCTTTGGGTCAAATTCTAAGTTGATTGTGACATTTGTCGATCAGACTTGTATTTTATCAATACCCTTACTGACTAAATTGACCTAACTAACAAACAAATACATACATGTACTTTGTACTTGAATAACCTTTTCTTAAAATATAACACACAATTTTTTCACAGTGCATATTAACTAGGCAAGAGAAGTATCAGGAGTTCAATTTACTTTAAGCAATGGAAGGTCCAGGACCTTTGACCAAAGATACTTAAAGGTCCTCCATTATTCTCAGAAGGTCCAATTTTTATTGAAAATTCAATTTATAAAATCAGAAAATACTTACCATAACATTTTCTGAATTTTTAAAATAAATTCAGTCAGAAAAAGGCTTCCCCTTTTTCCAACACTATATGCTGTGTTAAATAACACTTTGTACCTTTATAATTGGTTTGGTTTCAATTGCTGCTTAAGAACACGGGCATAACTTTGTGCCAGATAACAGCTCGACTTCCTTTTCAAACTTGGGGTCAGATTCTTTTAATCACTTTTTTTGGCAAGATACATAGATGCTGGGTGGTTATTTTTCATCACGATTTTTTCTGGGGTCAAGTTTTAATTTTTGTTGTCCAATGAACCAGGGCACTTTCCCTTTCACTGTTTGTGGGAAAAATTTGCATTCTTGTTTTTCCCTGTCGTATTTTTAGTCTTTAGTCAGATCCTATCTTTCGGGCTGTGTTAAGCCGTTTCATCAATCACCCCCTTTGTATCCCCTGTTTCATCAGGTTTTCTTTTGGAAGGGGTCACTCCAAATTCAAACAGACTCATACCGTTTACTGGTTATGTTTTAATATTATATTCTTGAGTTTCCTGGGATCTTGTACGACGATCGTTCACATGACTACACATCGATTCAATTGTGAAGAATTTAAGCAAATACATTAGTTTCCCTTCAGTAAAGTTGCATATTTCAAGATTATTTTTATTCTTGATTTCATATATTCTTATTCAAATTGCTTTTGTAACTTTTTTAACCTGTAAAATACGAAAGTCTGTCGGGTGTACCTAACTACTGGTGGGAAGGTCCGAACCCGTAAATGGAAGGTCATGGACCTCGGACCACCGCTAATTTGAACCATGAGTATAGGGAACTATATTTGAGTGTATGTAGATTTAGTACATGGCTACATCCTGGTTTGTGAGTAGATGCATTAGGAAAGAATTTGAACAATAATTCCAATCTTTTTAAAAACCTACCCATAAATCATGTTCTGCATAGTCAAACAGTAGCCATACTTTTCTGTCTGTGTGTGACAGGAAAACTTTCTGTAGACTGATAACATTTGGATGCTTTAACTCTCTCAACAGCTGAAAGTAAATATGTAATACTATTTACCTCATAAACAAATATTTTTGCATTGCATTGACAGCTTTGGTGCAAATTGAAAACAGCAATATCATAGACTCTTCTTTATTTTCTTGAGGGAAATAAGGATATTACTTACAAAAAACTTAAATTACAAAGTAACCTACATCATGTACATGGTAGTAGAAAAGTTGATAGTTGCAAATATAATTATGTCTATCATTGTCAATATTCATCAAACTGATAAAATAATTATCAGTGCACATGAAGAGTTCTTAAAATTACTTTAAAACTCTATCTGATGAGTTAAGCCCTTTTCAATGGATTTTTAATTTGTTCTTATGTTGTATTTTTACCCCAAATTCATAGGTTAGGGGAGGGTTGACAGCTCACAAACATATGTTTAATGTTGCCACATTCAGAAGATTAATTATCCAGTGGTTGTAATTGGTTAATGTCTGCTATAATTGTCAATAACTTCTTTTTTTTTGTTTGTATTATATAAAAATAATCTATTTCATTATTGTGTCATATATTGATTGACATACATATTACATGTATACATTAACATTAAAACATACATAGAACAATCAATACCCAGCCATATCAATTTGGCTCTTTCTATCTTTTTGCTTTTGTCTTGCACAGAATTTAAATAAATAGCCATTACAATGTCTTAGCTGCGTACAGCAATATAAAGATTAGACATAACATCACATATGGAGGTAGTTGTCTAACAACAAGAATCTTCACTACATGTACAACAAAATTCCATCAGTTTATCTCTGACAGAAAAGTTTTGTCAGCCAGGAGGTTAAATTTCTAGTTTGATAGAAAAATAAATGGAGAATGTGTCTATGGGCCACAGATGCACCCGCTAGCATATATGCATGAGTCAACTTCTGCATACAGTAACAGATGCAGGATTCACGTAGTTAAGATCGTTTTGTGATTATAAGCATAAGTTCCATAACATTTGGTTGAGGCAAACTAAAGTTAGAGAACGGAAACAACGGATTCAGCAATTTTTCCATTTATAAAGGGCATAACTCAAGAACGGTAAAAGTGACGCCACCAAACACCAAATTTCGAACTTGATCTGTGTTTTGTGGTTAGTATTGTGTATAAGTTTCATAACATTTGGTTGAGGCAAACTATAGAGAACGGAAACGAAAAATTCAGCAATTTTTATGTTTAGTAAGGGGCATAACTCATGATCGGTAAAAGTGACGCCACCCAATTTCAAACATGATCTGTGTTTTGTGGTAATAAGCATTGTGTATAAGTTTTATAACATTTGGTTGAGGCAAACTAAAGTTAGAGAATGGAAAACTAATTTTGGGGATGTATGCAACGGACGAGACGGACAAGGGTAACACTTAATGTCCCCTCTGCTAGGGCAAGGGCATAAAAACTTGCCAGTAGGGTCAAAAACAAGTTTTGTTAACTTTTCTGTTGTATCAGAATGTTTTACCAGTATATTTTTTCCTGACCTATTTTCTTTAAATGATGTTTGATCATTCTAGATTCTGCTATGTAGCTATATAGGTCAGTCAGGGGTACTACTTGTACAAGTAATCTTTATTTACTTGAAGAAGTAAATAAAATATACTTATACAAGTTAATTATAATGTTTGAATAATCTCCCCTTAATTTTCTGAAAAATTTACTTGTATAAGTAAATTTTTTTTACAATCCCACAAAAATTCTCAAGTTTTGAGATGTAAAATCATGCCTTTAACAATTTTTCTCAGGTTAGCTCATAATTTTTGATAAGAGTTCAATGTTTCATCTTATTAATTCAACAAAGAAACTGATTGAGCAAAGATCTTAAGTATTTGCGCAAGGCCTTCAAAAATTGCTCCTTGGGGCTTGTAAATGAGCAGTGTTCTAAAGATAACATACAAATGAGATTTTCATTGTGCATGAAATTACACTTAAATGAATAGTAAAGACATCTACAAAGGACAGACAATTCAAAATTCTGTTAGAGCAAAGAAGTTCTAAGAATTCAAGAAAGGAAGATAGGATGACTTTTTTACTTGTATAAGTAAAAAAATCTGAATGTCTAAGGGACATAACTAGGCCAAAAAAAAATTTACTTATACAAGTAAATAAAATACACTTGTATAAGTATCCTACAAATTTACTTATATAAGTATATTATAATTACTTCTTCAAGTAAATAAAAATTACTTGTACAAGTAGTACCCCTGACTGTAGGTCAGACAAGACATATAGATAAATTATGCAGTGGAAGATAAAATATACTTACAGCAATTTCTCTACATGCTGACATAGAAATTCCTGTACCTTCTATCTGTTTTAAGGCATATTCTCTTCCATCAGTACTGAAATTCAAGTTATAAAAATATTTTGAATCTGAAATTGCTATTTCAAAATTTATAGCTACAAACCTGACAGATATAGAACTTATTTCCAAATCACACAAATGGTATTAATTTCATGTTGTTTTTCTTTAAATCTTTCAAAATGTAATAAAATCTCATACATCATATTTTTATACATTTTCTCAAAAACTTCAACGAAAGATACCAAGACCTATTTGATAAATATTCCGTACTAACTTCACGAATAATACATGATGGTCTTGAAGTATAGATTCTAGGTACTGACGTTGTTTATCATCTTAATTACATGTTATAGTGTTCTTTTATTTGTCTTGGTAAATTATTAACCTTTACTGTTTAGTCCATTTTTGGTAATATCCTTTCGGCGTGGGTCGGTACTTATATATCCCGCCATTGTGTTATTGTGCTATGGTCATTTTTTGTATTCTTGTCTTTCATTTTTGCTTATGTGCTTTGTCTATGAGCCATTTTGTTTTTCTTTGTTGACTTATTTGTTTGATTCTATAGTGATTAAGATTATAACACAATGTTGACTGCTGTACCCCTATTTTTGACATTTTTACCTTAGTACATTGTATTATGTCTGTTTGTTTAGTTCACACATTGTTGTCAATATAATGGAATTTTATGCGACTGTCATACAAGTGAGAGGTTTAGCTAGCTATAAAACCAGGTTTTATCCACCATTTTCTACATAAGGAAATCCCAATATGACAGTTGTTTTCCATTCGTTTGATGTGTTTGAGCTTTTGACATTTGATAAGGGACTTTCCGTTTTGAATTTCCTTGGAGTTCGGTATTTTTGTTATTTTACTTTTTTCATAGCATAGGATAATTTAAATTTATAAATAAAAAGACCTAGGATAAAGAAGTCCATGAAGTAATTATTAGTATATGAGTGACCATAATGCGTTCATTGTGTTAGGCCATGTAGGCTTGTAGTTTTATTCCTGAAATTCCTGAAATAAATCATATTCATATTATTTCACAATGTACAAAAATGTATATTCAAATATTGCCATATTTGGGATTCCTATAATCAATGCTATTCCTAATGGTGATTTTTAGGATAACATGAACTAAGGAAAATCTATCTGTACTAGAGAGATACCAAAGGGCCATTCAAACTCATAAGTCGAAAATAAACTGACAAGGGCAATGTCAAAAAAAGTAGAAGAAAAAGACAAACAGTCATGACAGTATACAAAACACAACATAGTAATCTTGATTAAAAGATCAGAATAGAATTTTCTGGTATTATATTTTTATAAATTCTCTAAACAATGGATGTAACTGAAAGTAATTGAAATATTATTGGAATTACACACCTTTTTCCAAATGTAATTAATTAAACTACAATAACATGTAATTGAAACTTGACAGGATTACACATTATATTCAATTACAAGGGGGGTAGGACCTTTATCGGGACTCCGGGATCAGGTGTTTTAAGCTCGGGATTTCGGGATTGATCCTTTCGGGATCCGGGAATTCTTTTTTTCGAATTTCGGGATGTCGGGATTATAATTTTTTAAAATTCGGGACCTCGGGATTCCATGTTTTTAAGCCCGGGATTTCGGGATCAGTACCCCTCCTACCCCCCCCCCCCCCTCATTACATGAGAAATTGTAATTTATAGGGTCATGTACATGTACAGCAACTTTTTTCAATTACCCAATCTGAATGGATATCAAAATGTTTTAATAAAGGTTTCCTTGTTCATCATTAACCTTTCAAAAGCCTTTCTAACTTTGAAAGCATTTAGAACCAGTAGATTGATTGATTGTTGGTTGCTTAATGTCCAGTGGCAAATATAGAACCAGTAGAGAACATAATTCATAAATGTTTGTTTACATTGAAACAGAATGTGACACCTTCTATATAAATCATAAAAGAAACTGCAGAACTATCAATTTGTTTTAATAGAAACGAAAAAGAAACACTGCTGTGTGTGTGACCAGAATTTGGCAGAACGATTTATTCTAATCATTGTTTTATTGTCATGATTATAAAAGATTAAAATATGATTTTCTAAATAGCATGAATAGTAAATATTGACATTTAAATAATCTGTATTCTTAGGTTATTACTTATGACAAGATGCATGATAGACGTCTATGGACATGATGGTGATAAATACTCAAAAGTAAAGAAATAATTCTTAAAAATACAAAATTATCGACGACTTAGTGTGCGAGACATATGCTTCAAACACACTTTAACCTGTTCTTCCTTTTGCCTTTATACACATGTCCATAAGTTCCTCGTCCAACTTTGCATCCTTCGTAATCGAAAAGGTCCTCTACTTTCGCTCTTTCTGCATTCGTTTTCTGTTTATATTCAAAATCCATTTTCTCAGACGAGGCAAAATATTTATTTTTCCTAAAGGTGCTTTATAAATGAGATTCCTATATTAAAAGCGTATTGATGATCAATACGACTTAATTTCAGAAAATTCTTGGAACGACTCAACTATTCCGGGTTTTTAACAATGGACAGTCATAGAGTTTAAACATATGAACATAAATTCGGATGAAAATATTAAAACAAAGTATCATCAGAGATATGCATATGGTTTTATATGTCTCGGGCATCACATAATAATAAGAAGATGTAGTATGATTGCCAATGAGACAACTCTCCACAAGAGACCAATTCAATCTTCAATCTTTGTCGTGATGACAGGGTAATCTCTCTGGTAAATTATCCTTTGACAGAAATTAACAATTATACTGAGGTCACCGTTCGGCCTTCAACAATAAGTAAACCCGTGTATATATAAAAATCTGTTCTGCAAGAAGCTGCAAAATATATAATATTAATGATTATGATTGTCTCTCACTAAGAAAACTACTCAGGAGTGCCAGTCTAAATTTTCGGTACTGATGATGTTATTACTGGAGAAATCCATCAGTATTTAACTTATATAATTGTTATCTGTTTATAATATAAAAGAACTTCATAATTTTGGAAAGTATTTATCATCACGGTATTGCCGAAAGCATTCGTAATTGTTAAAATGTGTATATCATGCTTCAAAATTGTTGAATTATGTTTTATTTTTTGCAGTGAGATGTATCAAGGAATTACTATATTGTACGAAGTGATGTCGGAGACATATATATCATATGTCTCCTCTTGTGATGCCTACTATATTCAATGTAATATTGATTGTACTTGATACATATTAGCTGTATTGCTTTTGGAATAAAGAATATATATATAACATATTTGTACACGTAAATTATTGATTTAAGGTGCGGTTAACGATACTTTTATTTTCGATTATTACTAAAAAATTGTTAACTTAACAAAAGACTTTTTCAATCCGCCATTTTTATTTTAGATTATATATGCGACAACTCTCCACAAGAGACCAAAAGACACAGCAATTAACAACTATAAGTCACCGTACGGCCTTCAACAATGCCGGAGTAAAACCCATACCGCATAGTAAGCTATAAAGGGCCCCGAAATGACAAATGTAAAACAATTCAAACAAGAAAACTAACGGCCTGATTTATGTACAAAATAATGAACGAAAAACAAATATGATATACAGCAACACACGACAACCACTGAATTATAGGTTCCTGACTTGGGACAGGCACATACAGAATGTGGCGGGGTTTTACTAGTTTGAAGGCGCGCCAACCCTCCCCTTAACCTGGGACAGTGGTGTAACAGTACAACATAATAACAAACTATAAAAATCAGTTGAAAAGGGCTTAACTCATTGCAGATCGATCCAAAGAGAAATACATTTAACAAAAACACAGAGTGGACGTGGCAGGGTACTTATATATCCCGACGCCAAAAAGACACTATGTACAGATCTGAAAGTACTCGCAGTTACTGACAGCTAGTTCAAAGCCAAAAACAACTTATAAAAAAAATCATGCATCTAAGACTACAATATCAATCAGTACACATCCAACATCCAATGTGATTAGTGTAAAGACGTCATTAACAGTCGGAGAAAAACTTGACCTTGTGCAATGTCAAGATACAGGTATAAACAGATTGTAGAGCCAAGAATGTGTATATGTATATAGAAAAATAATATTTAGTTTGATTTTAATTTATTGATAACAAAATCAATATTATTACCAATAAAAACAATATTCAAAGATCTAATTATAGTGTTGAATAGGCAACCTTTTAGAATAAGTTTATTTAAAGGATCGATAAGTTTACCCGGATCGTATCTAAATTTCCGGGCTCGGTAAACAACATTTCCGTAAAAATTAGGATGTGCTATCCCGTTAAAAATAAGTTTTCTACAGGTATAACCAAACTTCTAAACCAAATCTTTATATCTATGGAAGAATTTAGTAAAGGTTTTAAGTAATTTGTGGTAACGAAATCCCTGACTTAATAATTTACCAGTAATACATAGATTACGATAATTGAAATCCAAAACGTCACAACAGCACGGGCATAGCGAACGAGTTGTGATATATAAATACCGTGAGATGGTGTCAAAGGAATATCACCGTCCAAAAAAGGAAAACTAATAATAGGGAACGAAAAAACGTCCCTTTTTTGTCGGAAATTTTAGTGTAGAGTTTCCCGTGTAAAACTGAAATATCTATATCTAGGAAAGGACAGTAATAATCATTTATATTTGATTTATTTAAAGTAAGTTCCTTTGGGTAAATTTCGGCAGTATATTTAGAAAATTCTTGATTATATAACGAACAAATATCATCAAGATAACGATAAGTGTTGTTGAATTTATCAATTAAATGCAATTTAGACGGGTCTTTACTAAGCGGGAGTTGGATTATTCAAATATTGGAGAACCGTGAATAAACCAGAAAAACGGACCAAAAACTATAAAGAATCGAATCGAATAACTGGGTGCAAAAACATAAAGAATAGAGAATAATGGGCAAATTAATAAAGAATAGAGAAAAATAGCCCCAAAATTAAAAGAATACAGAAATGAAGACCACCCCATCCAGACCCCCAGTTATTCATCACTGAAGCAAATAAAATGGATCTCTAGAAAACTTATCAGATAGTAGTGTTTGACAAATATCAAACAGTGGCCCATGTGGCAAGCACCTTCCATGGGCAACTGTCTGGTACACCAGATAGAATGATTTATCGATTGATGGTTGCTTAACATCCAGTGGCAAATATTTCAAGCATGTTCAAGACGAGAACAAATCAACAATAAATATAATAGGAGGTAGTTCCTTTTATAAATGCCGTCCGGGAAGAAGGTCGGGAAAATGACTGCCACTGGTACACCCGACAGCAGAGGTCAAAATAGAAAAGTTTTAAAATAAGCATTAGATAGCATCTAAATAAAAAGAGCCGTAGAGCTGAGTATAATAGCAAACACTCAGTATAATTATCGTCGAATTGAATGCATACAGAACAGTAGCATGTCATTTCTTACCGACCGATTGTTTCGCCGAATCTAGATTGACTTATATCTTCGTCATTTGAACTCCGGTGGGTAGTTGTCTCATTGGCAATCATACCACATCTCCTTATTGTTATATAAGTTTTGAATTGAGAAAACTGTTTTCGTCCGGAACACCGTTCCACAGAGTAGCTGCAGCTTATATGAACGATCTTTTACCACAAGCAGGTGTTCTTGCCATAAAAAGATGATTTAACCAAGTTGAACTTAGTCACTAAGTTGTAATAGAGACTTTTATCAGTCTAATGTTACACACCGTGTAGCATCACCACCGGATATAGGTACCCCCGAAGCGGTGGAAAAAACAAATGTGAAGTCATGTATAGGGTCAAATTCTTCTTATTTTTATTATATTCTACGTTTTGCTGACAAGTAAAGTTTTGTGATACTGAGTCCTAATAATGTAGCTACTATTTAGGACTGATTATGATCCTTAATTGGTGTTTTCTCTTCAAATCGTCAGAATCGGCGGCTAGAGGGGTACCTATTCAACGAAGCATGTGACGAGTTCAAACTTTTTAAAACACATTTATTTTCCTTCAACTACTCATTTAACGTTTTCGTAGAACAAAGGTATATCATATTTAAGTTTGACAACACTGTATTTCGAAATATAGATTAAAGTACAGCCTCATTAGTCATATTTAAACAAGAGGGAACTATTTCACTAATTTTGGAAAATAATTGTTCTCTAATTGTATTTGATACGATACTTCAGAGCTTGCATTCCTGTCGTGATTTCCTGGATATAGTGTTGTTGCTCACAAGGAAGCTATTAAACCAAGAGTTCCAAGTGTTGAAGTTGAAATCATCCCTTCGAAAATTTTACATATGCCTTCACAAGTTGGTTGACTGTTATGGCCTTTAGTTTTCTCAATTGAATTGTTTCATATTTTTCATGTCAGGGCCTTTTATAGCCGACAATACGGTATGGATTTTATTTATTGTTGAATGCTGTGCGGTAGTTGCCTATAATTGCTTACATCCACTTCATTTTAACTTTGGTGGATAGTTGTCTCATTGGCAATCATACCACATCTCCTTATTTTTATATCTATATATATTATCGGTGACTGCTGTGGAAAGTTAATTAGCAATTGATAGTAAATCGTAAACAAATTTTGTATCTAGTATATTTATACAAGTATAACACAAAATAAAATGCTATATATGACCGCAGAGGTCAAACCCTGAACAGTTGGGGCAAGTATGGGCACAAAATTCAAGCTTCATTCATCTCTGAATTTGGATTGTCATAAAATATTTGACACAGCATAGTTTTCTGACACAGAATGAATGTGGTCTAAGAACTTTTTTAAAAATTTTAAATTGGACATTTACCTATTATGGTCCAGTATCCAAAATCTAAATACATGGTTAGATTCAGCATATCAAAGGACCCCAAGAATTCAATTTTTGATGAAATCAAACAAACTTTAATTTTGGATGCTTTGGAACTCAATGTGGACCAATTTGATATCAGGGCCATTAATCCAAAATCTAAATACACGGTTAGATTCAGCATATCAAAGAATCCCATATATTCATTTTTTGTTGAAATTAAACAAAGTTAATGGACCCTTTGGACCTTTAGGTGGACCAATTTGAAAATGAGGCCCAAATTAAAAATCTAAATACACAGTTAAATTCAACATATCAAAGAACCTCAATCATTAAATTTTTGATGAAACCAATTTAAAAGCAGGGCCCAAAATCCAAAATCTCAATACACAGTTAGATTCAGCATATTAAAGAACTCCAAGAATTCAAGACTTTGAATTAAACCCCATTGAAATTGATCAAGAAATAAGCAATTTATACAAAGTATAAGAAAAGTATTGTTTTTGGCCCCTTTTTTCTAAATGGTTAGGGCCATTACCCACAAAATCAATCCCAACCTTCCGTTTTTGGTATGGAACCTTGTGGTACAATTTCATAGAGACCCATAGACTTATACTCAAATTCTTGTCCGGAAACCAGAACATCCTTGTTTTTTGGCCCCTAATTCCTAAACAGTTTGGGCCATAACTACAAAAATCAATCCCAACCTTCCTTTTCAGGCATGGAACCTTGTGATACAATTTCATAGAGATCCATACTCTCATACACAAGTTATTGTCCTGAAACAAGAAAAATGCTTGTTTTTGGCCCCTTATTCCTAATAGTTAGGACAATAACCCCCAAAATCAATCCCAACTACTTTTTGTTGTATGGAACCTTGTGGTACAATTTCAAAGAGATCCATACACTTATACTCAAGTTATTATCTGGAAACAAAATGTGATCGGACAATGTCATACCATTATACGGTGGCAATAATGTTCAGGTCATATAAAAACAAGAGGCTGTCGAGTGACAGCAAACCGAATTTTCCTGCAGAGGTCGAACCCTGAACAGTTGAGCAAGTATGGACACAACATTTAAGCTTAAAACAGCTCTGAATTTGTATTGTGATTGAATATTTAAAATAGATTATTATCTGATTAATAATGAAAATGATATTTGCAAATCTGAACCCCCAAACAGGATCATGTAAAAATTAAACATTAACACACACAACAAAAATAAAATACCACATACCAACTGTGACATCTACCTTCATAACACACATGACTTAAATAAAAATAGTTATAAAGAAATTTTGACAACTAATGACTAAAATTAATTGAACAGAATCCATATACTTACCGTAATGTTATCATTACTGGTTCATGGAACAAGTTTGAGTTATTTCCTTTGAACAGAAATTGTTTAACTAATAAAGCAAACATAGTTCTCTAAAATTAGATATGATGTAACACAATGTATATCTATTTTCAAATTATAATCAAATATAATTAATAGTTCCAAATATTTTTCTTTTATTTGTTACAAACTAATATAGATCTGCAACTCAACAACTTTATCTACACAATGTAATGTAATGAAATATACCCTTTAATAAAAATAGATTATTATCTAATTAAAAGAGTTCACTTCATAAAAAAAAATTAAATATATAGCATTCAGAAAATTAGTTTACACGAATAATAAACAAACCTACCACAAAATTCTTCAAACAAAAAAATCCAAAATGTCATTTATCATTAATACAATGTCTTTTAAAAATCTTTTTAAAAAAATGAGTTATTTCCATTTGAAGAGAAATGTAGTAATTATTAAGTACTTCATCAAGAATTGAATTCTTGGGAAAGGGCTATAACTCAACAACGAGAAAAGCTAAAATCGTGAAAATTGAACTTGACCTTCATTTAGTCACAGGAAACAACATATCTAAATTTGTTTAACCATGTTAATCTGTTGTTAAAAGCTAAAATACCAAGTTTACACACGAGAAGAATTAGATTAAAACAGTTTCGAAACAATAAATAACTATAAGCACCATCTGTTATATCAGATTTAAATGTTAAATAAAATATATATAATATTTCAGATATACTATTTTATTGCATATCCCATGGAAAAATAGTCTTTCGTGTACTCCTTTCCAGTTCTCTTGAAGTTGAATACTTGAAACACATTATAAGCACAAGGCATAATTGTATTTAATACTTTCTGCTTTATGTGTGCAACTTTTAATGCACAATTTTTTATTTGCTTTGCTTGTACTGCTTATGTTTCTGTGTGCTTAAGGTTTTCTACTTTGCATGTTTTTATAGATTGTTTATAAATATGTTTTTTAAATGTGCTGTATGTGTTTCATAAGTCCTTTGTATGATGCTTGAATTATTTTAAATGTGTGTTTTGTGTTTCATATGTGCTTTGTATGATTTATGTATATGCGTGTTGCATTTTTTGTACATGATTACTTGCATGAATGTTCTTATGTCGGTTTAACATCTCAATTTGAGCTCATGTTTTATTGTTACTAATGTTTGTTGCTATATTGTTTGACAAGTTGAAATCAAATACAGAACTCAGTCATTACATTATAAGTAAACTTTCTGCCACATTTGGATCAGCAGTTTTCATCCAATATTTTTTTTCATATTTAACACAGGCTCCAATATGAAACAGTCTCTTACTTGTGGCCACATTGTTTGGCTGTAAATCCTTAGTCTCAACACTATGTGAGAAATACACATCAATATTTTTGTCATATCAGGTTTCAAATGGTTGAGAATTTGTTAAGTTTATTCTTCTTATTTCCTAGTATAAGCTCAAATGTTAAAACTATTATCCTCATGTTTGGCTTATCAGCATCATGGTTCCATAAAATACCCCATGGCATATATGATTAATATGGGTACCCGAAAAAGCCTGCAATTTTGTTAAGCTTGATGTCATTTATGGATTAGGAGAGGTTCCAAATGTTTGTGACAGATGGACTACAGATGCAGTGATGGCAAACTCTAGTGTGTTCTTAAGCCAAGCTCAAGTGGCCTGTGTTTCATGTTTTTTAGTAGCATTTTCCAGCAAATACATCTTATCTGCCTTCATTTTTTTCACATGAATAAGGTTCCAAATATAGATTTAATTGCATTTCTGAATTCAAGAGGCTGTCAGTCAGGGGTACAACTTGTACAAGTAATTTTTATTTACCTGAAGAAGTAAATATTAATATACTTATATAATTAAATTTGTAGGATACTTATACAAGTGTATTTTATTTACTTGTATAGGTAAATTACTTTTTGGCTTAGTTATGTCCCTTAGACATTCAGATTTTTTTACTTATACAAGTAAAAAAGTCATCCTATCTTCTTTTCTTGAATTTCTTAGGACTTCTTTGCTCTAATAGAATTTTTAATTGTCTGTCCTTTGTAGATGTCTTTACTAATCATTTAAGTGTAGTTTCATGGACAATGAAAATCTCATTTGTCTGTTATCTTCAGAACACTGCTCATTTACAAGCCCCCAAGGGGCAATTTTTGAAGGCCTTGTGCAAATACTTAAGATCTTTGCGCAATTAATTTCTTTGTTGAATTAATGAGATGAAACATTGAACTCTAATAAAAAATTATGAGCTAACCTGAGAAAAATTGTTAAAGGCATGTTTTTACATCTCAAAACTTGAGACTTTTTCAGGATTGTAAAAAAAATTTACTTATACAAGTAAATTTTTGAGAAAATTAAGGGGAGATTATTCAAACTTTATAATTTACTTATACAAGTATATTATTATTTACTTCTTCAAGTAAATAAAGATTACTTGTACAAGTAGTACCCCTGACTAGCTGTAAATGAGATAACAAGACATCACAACTTGCCTGCTTTACTGATCATGATTGATTATATCAAGTCTTTAAGATAAAGGATTAACTATCAGATAAACTTAACAAATATCAATGATTTATGAAAATTAGGTCAAGGTAAGATGAAACCTGTCATTTGATAGATTTATAATACATTGTACCTTTTCAAATTCAAGTGGCCAAAAAAGTGGTTGCAACATACTCAAAGTAACCCAAACATCAATTATAGGTAATGGTGTATTGGTGAAACATCAATTATAGGTAATGGTGTATTGGTGAAACATCAATTATAGGTAATGGTGTATTGGTGAAACATCAATATAATTGGAAGGTAAACTTGAAATATGGAGCTTAACACATTGTGGCCAGATGGATAAACAATACTTAACACATTGGGGACAGATGGATAACCAATACTTAATTGATACCAAGGCCACCTGCGTGAAGGCAGAATAACACAAACAAAAATGCCATCTTGTTTTTGAGAGTTGTATCTCATTTCATACAAACAATCAACTTCAAGTAGTGTCATACACAAAATCTAATGTAGAATATTTACTGTCAAATTTACAAAAATTAATAAACATATTTCCAAGTTCTGTCCTTCGCTGATATTTCTCCAGCCCTGCATTTTCTTTCAAATTCTTGCTGCAAGGATAAAAAATATTTTCCTATCATATGAAAAGAAATGCATGGTAAAATTAAAGTGGTCAATTATGGTTAACTTGTATCATTGGATGGCTGTCCCATTTACATTTACCCTACATCTGCAATGTAACTCTACTCACATGTTCATGTAAAAAATCAAATGTTTTATTAATCCTTGGTAATTTTGACAAGTATAATAATTATAATTAGCATTGACTAAAGGGAATCCCACAGTGATTTTTTTATGAAAATTTGCATACAATCTATTTTTCACCTAGTCAATTCATAAAGGTAAGGAAAACAATTCAAATGCAATACCTTCATGTGTTACTTTTAGAGATAAATATTAATGGTGTGGAAATTTTAAAAGATTTACCCAAAATTTCAGGTTTTGGGACATTTCTTTCCTTTGGACAGACATACCTAACCTTTTTGTTTCAAAAGATAAACACAAGTGGATTTTTGTAAAACATGAAGAATATCTTATTTCCACAAGTATGCTCTAAATTTGTGTGAATGGATGAAAAAATCATCAATTTGTTCATAAAAATTGGAACAAAAAAATCTTCATACATAATTAAGCTAAATGTCATTTTAAAAAAGAGGGGTCCATGTACTCTTCTTCAAGCTAATGATTAAAATCAGCAAAAAAATACATCCTTCTCAAATATGTCACATTTTGACGTAGAAAAAAATAACATTTTACATTAGCAATGTCATTACCTCCCCTGTAACTGTATCCTATGCCCTTAATATTATTGTCAAGATTATAAGATCTATATGTATTTGCAAAATCATTTACCTAATTAGAGTTATTTTAATTCATTTATCCCAGAGGTTATTATGAGGGTACCTCAATATGTAGTTTCATTGTTTGTCATAATAACATAAATGGGGAATTTGTCCATGGGACACAGATGATGGCCCCCTGCTTGCATTTAATGTTATAAAGGGACATAACTCTAGAACAGTAAAAGTGACGCTACCCAAATTTGTACTTGATCTGAGTTCTGTTGTAATAAGCATTGTGTATAAGTTTCATAACATTTGGTTGAGGCAAACTTAAGAGAACGGAAACGATAATTCAGCAATTTTTTTCATTTGTAAAGGGGCATTACTCTAGAAAGGTAGAAGTGACGCCACAACAGTTCAAACTTGATCTGTGTTTTGTGGTAATAAGCATTGTACATAAGTTCCATAACATTTGGTTGAGGCAAACTAAAGTAAGAGAACGGAAACGAAAAATTCAGCAATTTTTCCATTTGTAAAGGGGCATAACTCTAGAACGGTAAAAGTGACGCCACCAAAATTTAAATTTGATCTGTTTTTTGTGGTAATAAGCATTGTGTATAAGATTCATAATATTTGGTTGAGGCAAACTAAAGTTACAGAACGGAAACGAAAAATTCAGCAATTTTTCCATTTGTAAAGGGCATGACTCTAAAACAGTAAAAGTGACGCCACTAAAATTCAAACTTGATCTGTGTTTTGTGGTAATAAGCATTGTGTATAAGTTTCATAACATTCGGTTGTGGCAAAATCAAGTTAGAGAATGGAAACCAATTTTGGGACGTACAGACGGACAAGGGTAAAACTTAATGCCCCCTGCGCTACGGCAGGGGCATAAAAATAGATTTCTTGGGGCTGCAGCTTTCTATTCATATTTTATTTCTGTTAAACTGAGTATTTGTCCATCACTGAAGATCATCTGAGGAAACCACATATCTATTGACATTATTTTATCATTTTATGTTGTATGGTCATGATAATTGTCATATATCTTATTTTATCATAGATTCTATTTCATAATAAACATTTACAATTTTCTATAGGTAAAGAAAAACAACTAAATGGAGAATGTGTCCATGGGACACAGATGATGATGCCCCCACTTGCATATAATGTTATAAAGGGACATAACTCAAGAACGGTTAAAGTGATGCCACCTAAATTCGAACTTGATCTGAGTTTTGTGGCAATAAGCATTGTGTATAAGTTTCATAACATTTGGTTGAGGCAAACTTAAGTTAGAGAATGGAAACGAAAAGTTAAACAATTTTTCCATTTGTAAAAGGGCATTACTGTAGAAAGGTAAAAGTGAAGCCACCCAAATTCAAACTTGATCTGTGTTTTGTGGTAATAAGCAGTGTTTAAGTTTCATAACATTTGGTTGAGGCAAACTAAAGTTAGAGAACGGAAACCTATTTCAGGACGTATGTATAGATGGACAAGGGTAACAATTAATTCCACCTTCCACTGCGGCGGAGGCATAAAAATGAGTACAATCAAGTTTGTAATTTTGTTCATCAGATAAGTCTGCACATTTTGATTACTTACATTGTTGTGTAAACTGTAAAGTTTACTATACCAAAAAATTTGTAAGGGTTCCGTGGAACCCAGTGTCTCGCCTACTTTTGCTGTTAATCGCAGGCTCAACAAAAATGAGGAAAAAAATTAATAAAAATATTCCTCTCTATACTATCTTTTGATTGTAAGTAGCTTCTGTTCAAGTTTGGTAAAAAATCCAGGATAGTTTATGAATCTAATAAATGTTTTAAAAACTTAAACTGCAGACTGTATGTAATGTTAACTGGAAGAAAAACTAAGTCCATTTATAAGTAAAATACAGAAAAAATTTTAACAAAGTTTTAACAATATTTCCTTCTAGATACTAGCTTTTAATCATAAACAAGCTTCTGTCCAAGTTTGGTACAAATCCAGGATAGTTTAAGAAAGTTGTTAAAATTTTAAAAACTTTAACCACAGAGTGAATGTAATGTCAACTGGCAGAAAAACTAAGTCCATTTATAAGTAAAATACGGAAAAAATGGATTTTTTTTTTTACAAAATTTACTTCTGGATACTATCTTATGATCATAAACAAGCTTCTTTCCAAGTTTGGTAGAAATCAAGGATAGTTTAAGAAAGTTATTAATATTTCAAAAACTTTAACCACAGAGTGAATGTAATGTTAACTGGCAGAAAAACTAAGTCCATTTATAAGTAAAATACGGAAAAAATGGATTTTTTTTTTACAAAATTTACTTTTGAATATTATCTTATGATCATAAACAAGCTTCTGTCCAAGTTTGGTAGAAATCCAGGATAGTTTAAGAAAGTTATCAAAATTTCAAAAACTTTAACCACAGAGTGAATATTTGTGGACGCCGCCGACGGAATGTAGGATCGCTAAGTCTCGCTTTTCCGACAAAAGTCGAAGGCTCGACAAAAACAATAAATTATGATTGAATCTACAGTATTTATATTTTATAAAATGCCATATGAACATAGGAACACATGATTTATTTAGAAGTTTTTTTAGGCTTTGAACTAGCTTTCAGTAACTACTAGTACTCTTAGATCAGCAGTTTGTGTCTATTGTCTTTGAGTCAGCTGTTGTTTTGTGCTTTGTGTCAATCTTATATGAGTCATTTCCAACAGATTTTTAAAGTTTTTGTTCTTATATTGTACTAGTACTGTTATTCCACTGTCACTGGTTAGGGGAGGGTTGGGAGCTCACAAACATGTTAAACCCTGCCACATTCTATGTGTCTGTCCAATGTCAGGAGCCTGTAATTGATTCAGTGGTTGTCCTTGGTTACTGTTTGTCATTTTTGTTTTTGTTTATTGTTTTGTCATAAATTAGGCTGTTGGTTTTTTTTCATTTTCAAAATTTGTTTTACATTTTGTCATATCAGGGCCTTTTATGGCCAACTATAAGGTATGGGTTTGCTCGTTGTGTAAGGCTGTATGTAGACCTATAGTTGCTAAATAATTAAATCCCCTTCATTTACAATGTAGATAGTTTAATATCTCATTGGCAATCATACCATCTACTTATTTTATAAAGTTGTTTGGTTAAAATTTAAAGAATTATCATTTATCACATGACATTACATGTATTTGTTAAAATCTGGATAATGAGTCTAACATTTTTTTATATAAACAAAAGCAGCACACACAGTACTTAGCAGAGAGAATCATCTTTTGATACATACCCTTGTGTAATAAACATAACTAAATAACACTGCAGGAATAACTCCTAGAAATATACCACCAATGATTCCAGTTTTCTTGGTTGGACGAAAATGATCATACTGTGTTGCTTTCAAAGCTTTAAACCTCTGTATTGCTGGATCAAACTGAAATAACATTTAATTTAAGTTTAATTGATTACATTTTTGAAACAAATACATAATATCAAGGATGTATATATAACTTACATATGTCCTTGATAATATCCATCAATGTCCATATATAAAATTAATAATTTGACAACATGTGATTATTTGCATTTGTTGTTTTTATACTTTAAATTGTGACAATTAATCGTAAATATGCTGTGTGTGTGCTTGAAGCCATTTTGATAATATGTTATGTGTTGTTGATTTGTTATGATGATGAAATTGTGGAAAAAATATTAATCAAAGCACTGTAAGCGCTGTAGGCAGTTATCCAAAAACCAAGGCAAACGTAATTATGAAAACTGTGGCAGTGTTGCTTCAATTTTTTTAAGATTTGAAAGAACAAACATTAAACATTCGTATATTGTACATTTATGTTCATTAAATGAATTGATTATTAAGGCAAATTAATTAATATTTCATCAAGGTTTTCAAAAGCAACTCATATATCAATGTAAATGACCCCCATCTTCACCCCCAAGTGCAGGATGTTACTCCATACCAAGTTTGGAATAAAATGACAGGTGATTATAAAACAGTTGGTCAAACATTCTCGGGCTTTACACTGCTTGAAAGATTTATATGTTTTCTTTAAAATGGGCCATAAATGAAAATTATTATAGGCCCAGAAATAATTTAATAAATAATTAAAGTAAATTCAATTAACCATGTTAACCTAGACTAATTTTTTGCATCAATAAAATTTTTAAATAAACAAGAAATAATTGTAACAGGATGCCGTTACATGTACGAAGTCTCCCAAACAAAGCCCCCATAATTCGTCATTCCCATGGTCTCCTGACATTGGGCAAAGTCCAGTTCATATTGGTTTGGTCTAGTAAAGTGATATGCATATGTGACACCTAGGAGATTGACCCTGTATGTCATTCAAATCTTTTTGAAATGATGAACAGGAATAAATATGGTTTAGGTGTGGGTATCTCGACCATTTCCAAGTTTTCAAACAGGAGGGGGTGGGATGACCCGAGGAACTCCCCAAACTCCCCATATATTTCATTTGATTTGTTATATTGTCCCATACATGAATATATATGGTTAAGGGTGGGGATCTTGACTGTTTACAAGTTCTCAAACAGGAGGGGTGGGGTGACCCCCAGGGACTCTCCCTATATTTCATTTTATTTGTTATATTGTCCCATACATGAATACATATGGTTTAGGGGTGGGGATCTCGACCATTTCCAAGTTCTCAAACAGGAGGGGGTGGGGTGGATCTCGACCATTTCCAAGTTCTCAAACAGGAGGGGGTGGGGTGACCCAAGGGACTCCCCAAATATTTCATTTGATTTGTTATATTGTCCCATACATGAATATATATGGTTAAGGGGTGGGGATCTTGACTGTTTACAAGTTCTCAAACAAGAGGGGGTGGGGTGTCCCCATGGACTCCCCCTATATTTCATTTGATTTGTTTTATTGTCCCATACATGAATATATATGGTTAAGGGGTGGGGATCTCGACCATTTCCAATTTTTCAAACAAAAGGGGGTGGGGTGACCCGAGGAACTCCCCATATATTTCATTTGATTTGTTTTATTGTCCCATACATGAATATATATGGTTTAGGGGTGGGGATCTTGACTGTTTACAAGTTCTCAAACAGGAGGGGGTGGGGTGTCCCCAGGGACTCCCCCTATATTTCATTTGATTTGTTTTATTGTCCCATACATGTACATGAATGTATATGGTTCAGGGGTGGGGATCTCAACCATTTCCAAGTTCTCAAACAGGAGGGGTTGGGTTGAGCCCAGGGACTTCCCATATATTTCATTTGATTTGTTATATTGTCCCATACATGAATATATATGGTTTAGGGGTGGGGATCTAGACCGTTTAAAAGTTCTAAAACAGGAGGGGTAGGGTGACCCCAGGGACTCTCCCTATATTTCATTTGATTTGTTTTATTGTCCCATACATGAATATATATGGTTAAGGGGTGGGGATCTCAACCATTTCCAAGTTCTCAAACAGGAGAGGGTGGGACGACACCGAGGACTCCCCCAAATTATTTTCATTTGATTTCTTTTATTGTCCCTTACAAGTATATATATTGTTTAGGGGTGGGGAGCGTGACGGTTTACAAGATGAATGTACATTTTCAAATTGAAGGGGGTTGGGAAGACTGCATGTGTCTATCACTTACTGTTTTCGAGAAAAAGTCATTTGAAAATTAAAAAAAATAAAATCCCATAGGGTTCTATAGTAAACCCCTCCCTTCTGCAGGCCCCTCCAAATACCCCTAAATAGACCCCAATGCACAAACAAAAGATTAATGGCTCCGCTAGACATGTTAGTCTAATATTTTATGAAACCCTCAGTATATCTGACAAACGGTCAAAGTTGTCTTCTTAGAATGTTTGAGTGGATTCGGTCCGACTTGTCCACATTACTTAAAACATCCCATCGACGTCGATTTCCGCATCTGTTTCATGACCTAGTTTCATTCATAAAATAACAACAACCTTATTTGGCAAGATAAGTTAAAAATTACCGCCCACTTATTTAACTTTATTTCCTCTATCATGTCTATCATAGAGATTTGTTGTACATGAACAATATTCCTGCACATTTTGCCATTTGGGAAATATAAACGACTTGTAATTACCGATTTTCAGCGATGAAATATTTCATACAATTGTTTTTTGACATCGTAGCCAAAAGCACAGGGGATAATAAACTACGTACGGTTTTCTATTGAGCACTACTTCATATGTGCAACTTCAAAAGTTTTGGTTAGTTTGACGATCATTTAAGGTTTTCTGGTCATATTTTTTGTATTCCAGAAATAAAAGTTTTAAAAAAATGTCCAATTAGTTATAAATAACATAATAGCCAGCTAGATAATAACAATGGCCCGTATTTCAGCATTTATTGGTTAGAACACAAATCTAGGGTCAGGGACAAAACTTAAAGGGAGCCCAGTCGCCCATGGCTCCTAGATTTTGAGCTGGGCCCCTAAACTTTCAGGTAAATTTCAGTTGAACATATAGAAACTAATTATGAAATATCTGGCCTCGGCTCCCAGCTTGAAATTCCCAAGTTAAGTCCCTGAGGGTGCTCGCATAAGGCAGCTTAACTGCCTAAAAACATCCAAAATTAAGATACATTTTGAGGTAATCTTCTTGGACCCTGTGTTTTGTAGTTAACCGTTTCCTTTCGAGAATGGATGGGCAATCTCAGAAGGGGTTTGTAATGTTATTCATTATGTTCATAAAGTGTAAATTTTATAAGTATAAACATACTTAATCAAATCAAAAGATTTACAAATGTATTTTAATTTTCAATACTAAATAAATATATCTAAAATGTAACTTATTTCCTTCCATTTCTGTTGATGCATATGTAGTTTTTTTTTCCCATTTAATTTATTTTAAATAATGATTATGTATATAAAATATGGCAGTATTGTACAATTGTGCCAAATGGAAGGGGATTCAGTCTGATATTGCCCACTTACCACAGCGCTATAAAAAAAATCCAGGGGAGAACAGTGGATACCAGTTTGCTATAATTCAAATAAAGTTCAATGACAATGGAGTGAATATAAGATAATTTTTGCAATGTTTATTTGTTCAATTTGGCATATTGGGTTGCTGGTCCCAAACTGTTTCACCAATTGTCTGTTCTTCAAAATGTCTGTACAATACTTTGCAGACAGGAATAATTATATATGAACATACTGGGAATTCTGCTTTGAACGGATCAGTGACCTTCCTTTGCCATTCAGCTTTTAGTGCAACTCTTTGCTCTGCCCGTCGCCGTATTGCATCCATTTCAGCATGACTTAAATCATACAATTTATGTGGATCCCATAATTGGACTCTTTTCCTCTCTGTCATCTCTAAATACTTTTAACCGGTTTAACTACTACTTTAGTAAAAACATTACAGATGTATAACCGGATGTAAACCGTAAATTTGAGATTGAATAAAGGCAAGGTTATAAAAATGTGTCAAAACTAATGAATACCAATATTCTAATATTGATGCTGAATAAGATATGTTCCCATGAGAATAGAAAATTCTAGTATGTTTTTATTAGTTTGAAAGTGGTTGTTTTCATTTTTAATGCAACAACAATATATATAAGAACAGCACTGATCTAGCTTTTATTCTTCGAAATCTCGCGGATATTCGCGGGATTTACAAAATTTGCAATATTTTCAAATTGAAAGTAGACGTAAATGAGTAAACTGGAAATGGAGGAAATAAAATGCACAGAACATAGTATGTTAATGTTAAATGTTCTAGAAATAATTTAAGAATTCAAGAATACACAAGTATTTATTACCAACTAACAGATTAAGGTGCTTGCAGAGGAGCATAGTATTTATAATTAACCTATTTATATAGATAATTAACCTATTTATATAGATAACATTTAATATAGATAACATTTAAATCAACCAAAATAAGACCATGGCCTTCGCATGTCCACTAACTCTTTATACCCTGGTGACTGGTTTGATACTCCTGAAGTTATGCAGTCAGCCTATACAAACAAATAACCAGGCAACCAGTCCAATAAACACCATTGGTAACTTACATGCAATAAAATCAGTAAACTTCTCAAACTTTAGAGAAATTGTACAACACCTTAAATCAAAAAATGTGAAAGCATCAAACCAATACTTATCCCTTATGTTATTAGCTCTTTCTGGCGACACAGAGCTAAACCCTGGACCAAGAACACCTAAATGGCCCTGTGGTACATGTAAAAAAGCAGTCACTTGGAGCCAAAAAGCTATCTGTTGTGATACATGTAACATCTGGTACCATGCAACCTGCCAAGGCATGCCATCCCTAAACTACAAATGTTTGGACTCATCAAACATATCTTGGCATTGTATACAATGTGGAATGCCAAACTTTTCATCATCAATATTCGACTTATCATCACTCGAAACATCAAATTCATTTGATCCCCTAGACGACCAATCAGTGGGAAACTTAAACTTACAACCTACTGCATCTTCAACACCGAAAAAACAGGTGAACAAGCAAACTCAGTGTAAAAAAGAAACACCTCTGAAAATTTTAAACATCAACTTTCAGTCACTTAAAAATAAAAGACAAGAATTACAAGAAATCTTGATATCAACTAAACCTGACATCATCATAGGTACTGAAACCTGGCTCAACAAAGACATATTATCATCTGAATTTTTCCCAATGATAGACTATACTGTATATAGGAAAGACCGACCTCTAAGCGATAAAAATCTTAGCCATGGGGGTGTACTTATTGCAGTAACAACAAACTTACTATCTGAAGAAATTAGAGATCTACAAACAGACTCAGAGTCTATTTGGGTACAAATAAATATGACAAATGCCAGAAAGTTAATTGTTGGAAGTTATTATCGACCTCCATCTGATAATGGCACATCAATTGAACAGCTTAAAATTTCACTAGATCGCATAAACCAAAATACAAAATCTACAATCATTCTTGGTGGCGACTTTAATCTTGGGCACATAAACTGGGATATTCCGTGCACCATCCCGAGCAAACCAGACATCAAGCTACATGAACAACTTCTTAACCTTATGAATGAACATTCACTTGAGCAGATTGTAAAAAAGCCCACAAGGGGAGATAGAACACTTGATCTCTTTTTCACCAACATACCAAGCATAGTGAACAAATTGGAAACTATGCCTCCTATCGGAAATGCAGACCATGATATAATCGTCTATGCAGAATGTGCACTATCTCTAAAACGCAACAAGAAAATGACAAGAAAAACTTACCAGTATAGAAAAGCTAACTGGGAAAACATCAAACAAGATGTGAACAAACTCACACAAGAAATCAAAGGTCATTATCATAGTTCATCTACCGATGATCTATGGAATACATTCACAGGAAGGCTACTTCAATCAGTCAAGAAAAACATCCCCCAGAAGACAATCACAAACAAGAAAAAACTACCCTGGGTTGATAACACCTTAAAAATCATGATAAACAAAGTTAAAAGACTACATAAAAAGAGCAAAAACAGTCCAGATCAAATGAAAAAATACAAAAACTTAAAAAGAACATTACAAAAAGAAATGCGTAATGCCTACTGGAATTACATCGAAAAAATGATATTTGACCTACCAGTAGAAGAACCAGACGACAACATCAGAAAAAAACAACCTAAGAACTTGTTTACATACATCAAAAGTATGAAAAATGACAATACAGGCATTGCTGCACTTAGAAAAGATGGTAAACTAACTGATAACACATCTGACAAAACTAACATCCTAAATAGTCAATTTAAACAAGCATTTTCCGAAGAAACAACAAGTGAACCTATTCCGGATAAAGGGAAATCAAACTATCCAAAAATGAATAACATCACCATTTCCAAGAAGGGTGTAATAAAATTACTGGACAAGATCAATCCTAATAAAGCAACTGGTCCAGATCAAATTTGCGGAACAGTACTTAAAGAACTTAGTAGTGACATTTCAACTGCAATCACCTACATCTTTCAAAAATCACTTGACACAGGAAAAATCCCAAAAGATTGGAAACATGCAAATGTCTGTCCTGTTTTTAAAAAAGGTGATAAACATAACGCAATGAACTATAGACCAATATCACTCACATGTATACTATGTAAGATCATGGAACACATTATAGCCAGTAGTATGATGGACCACCTAGAAAATAACAAAATCTTGTACGACCTTCAACACGGATTCCGAGCATCTAGATCATGTGAAACTCAACTAGTATCATTCATCCAAGAACTAGCAAAAAATAACAACAATAACATTCAAACTGACATAATTGTGATGGACTTTGCCAAAGCATTTGACAAAGTTCCTCACAAAAGACTTCTATACAAACTGAAATATTATGGCATAGAACACAACACCTTAAAATGGATAGAAGATTTCCTCACATCTCGCACACAAACAGTCATTATTGATGGTGTTCAGTCAGACAAAATTAACGTAACATCTGGTGTTCCCCAAGGAACAGTTTTGGGCCCTATCCTGTTCCTTGTGTATATCAACGACTTTAATGAATACATCAAACACAGCACCCTAAGATTATTTGCAGATGACAGTATAATTTATAAAACAATACGAAACAAAGAAGACACACAAAAACTGCAAGAGGACCTTACATCAGCAGCAAAATGGGAGAAGGACTGGCTCATGTCATTCCATCCAGACAAGTGCTCAGTCCTCCAGATAACAACCAAGAAAAACCCATTAAAATTTGACTATACTCTCCACCAACATGTACTGCAAAAAGAAACATCAACAAAATATCTGGGCATTACTATACAAACTGACCTAAAATGGAACAAGCATGTAAACAACATCACAGCTGCAGCCACACAAAAGCTGAACTTCATTAAAAGAAATTTAAAGGTAAATTCAAAAACAGTTAAAGAAAAAGCATACATAGCACTAGTAAGACCAAAGCTAGAATACAGCAGCTGCGTCTGGGACCCACATACCAAATCACAAACACACCAACTTGAGATGGTCCAGCGCAGAGCAGCAAGGTACACATGCAACAGATACCATAACACCAGCTCAGTCACTGAAATGCTGCAAACACTAAATTGGGCAACTCTTGAGAAAAGGCGAATAAGAACACGCATCATCTTCTTCTACAAAATCATACATCATCTTGTAGCCATATACCCGACAGATCTACTCACACAATCCGATACAAGAACACGACAACATTCACATATTTATTCTTTCAGACCCATACAAACCACTAAAGACTCATACAAGTACTCATTCTACCCAAGAACAATCTTACAATGGAACCTTCTCCCAGTAACTGCAGTTCAATGTACTACTCTTGAAAGTTTCCGAGAACAGATTCCAATATCTGTTCTCGATAAACATCTAAACATTTAAATAAATTCTACAATGTATATAGTTTTAAACAAAATGTAAAGTACAAAAACAGAGGAAAAAGAAATTAAATTTTTATTTTTGTATATTATTCACTAAATAAAAATTAGATCCCACGCACGCGCGGCATAGTAAAATCAGTGCCCGGCACGTTATCATCAGTATGTTGATGGAGTGCTGAATTATAAAGAAGAAGAAGAAGAAGAAGAAGAAGAAGAGCACCCTAGTGCTCAATAATAATAATAAAAAAATAATCGCAAAACTTAACATTTTAAAACCAAAAGTAAGAAAAGTCTAAATGATATATTTTGATATGTAAGAGCTGCCTGGTGAGCTTCTGAAGTCTATTGGATATTACAAATGTCATTAGATTTTATATGTTAAGCTTTTGTTTTGAGTTGTCAAACATTTCGTGAATCAGATATATAAAATTGAAGGAAATCATATGCTTTAATTTGATGTTTGGCACACCTCAGCAGATTTAGCAATCCAAACTAATCCACAAACGTTTGCCAATTGTCATTTTGATGTAATCCGATACAAATAGGCCCCTAAACAGTTAGTGCAGCCATGTTGAATAGGGGGCAGATTTTCATAATGGACATGATGGAGGTAAAAACTGTTTGATAGATACAGGAAAACATCATTAAAACAGAACAGTTGCTTGGAAACATGCATAGGATTTCTGATCCTATCATTCTATTTCCACCTCTATCGTTTCGGCGATAAAGTGTATCGTCTGGTAGTAGGTATTCCTATGGGCACTAACTGCGCCCCTTTAATAGCAGATTTATTCCTGTATTGCTTTGAACATGTTGAATCTCAGTTTATGACAAAACTCAGTAAAGACACATCATTGTTACATTTGGTTGATACATTCAACAATACCTACATTGTACCTTTATCTGGATGATATTTTTCGTTAAATAATCCAGAGTTCTCTAAATATACTACCGAAATTTACCCAAAAGAACTTACTTTAACTAAATCTAACATGTACATAAACAGCAGCAGTTGTCCTTTTCTAGATTTAGACATTTCAATTTCTAAAGGGAAACTCCATACTAAAATTTACGACAAAAGAGACGATTTTTCATTCCCTATTGTTATTTTTCCTTTTTTAGACGGCGATGTGCCTTTGGCTCCATCATACGGTGTTTATATATCCCAACTCGTTCGGTATGCCCGTGTGTGTAGTGATGTCATAGATTTTAACGAACGTAATCAATGCATCACTGGTAAATTATTAAGTCAGGGATTTCGTTACCATAAATTACTTAAAACTTTTACTAAATTCTTTCATAGATACAAAGATTTGATAAGTAAATTTGGCTGTACCTGTAGAAAACTTATTAAAAAAGGTATTTCACATCCTAAATTTTACGGTAATATTGTACTTAAAGCGCGGTAATCACTATGTGATCCGTGTAAACTCATCGAACCTTTAAACAAACTTATTAGTAAGGGTTATCGTACCAATGTTGTAATTAGATCTCTGAATATAGTTTACATTGGCACTAATATCGATTTTGTCATTAGCAAATTAAAACATAACTAAATTTGTATTTTCTTTTCAAACGGGATGTATAGAGACACACACACTTTCATTTTTATCTATAAAGAAGTCACTCCTAACTATCCTACTACCTGTCGATACATTTATTTTTGGCATTGCACAAGTCTTGTCTTCTTTGACTGTTCATGACGTTAAAATACTAAATCCCTGGGATGTGTTTTAGTTGATTTCAGTCTCTGATGCATGATGTTTTATTATTAATTGTTTTGGCTTTTAACTAGCTGTCAGTAACTGCGAGTACTCTCAAATCGTACTTTCTTTTTAATTTGACCTGTTGATACTATTTGTAATGCTTTTTTGTTATTTAATGTTAACATGGATCTTGTCTATATACCAGCTTTGATTATTTGGTATTACTACTAATTTTCACTTCTTCGTACTATGAACATCAAAATTATTTCATTTCTCCTTAAACATGTTAAATACTGTACAGAAGTTTTATCTAGCACTTATTGTATAGTTTTATTGTTGATATTCACCCCATATGTACCAAGTGTTAAATATGTTTTATTGATATTAAAGAAATTTCTTGGTATTCCTAAACGGAAGATTTTATACACACAGAAGAAGAAGTATACTTAACAACAAAATTATTTTCATTTACCTGTGTGTAATATGATGCAGGTTTTTTCAAAAGTGATGATTTTCTAAATACTGTTTAACATTTCACAGGGGTATCATACTTTAACTTTGTTTAAACCTGTTTATTTACTTTTGACCTTAATTATTTATCCCTTATAATTTTTATTAACTATGTATTTGCATTCAGGTATCACAGATCAAATTTATTCGTTCATTGTGTGTTAATTTAAGTTTTTTGATTGAGTTAAGCCTTCCAATTGATATTTTATAGTGTGTCTTTCTATGTTGTGATGTTATACTATTGTTTCAGAAAAGGGAGAAGGTTTGGTACCATTAAAACGTTTAATCCCGCTGCAAATGTTTGCACCTGTCCTAAATCAGGAATCTGATGTACAGTAGTTGTCGTCTGTTTATGTAGTTCATACGTGTTTCTCGTTTCTCGTTTTTGTCGAGCTTTCGACTTTTGTCGAAAAAGCGAGACATAGCAATCCTACATTCCGTCGGCGGCGGCGGCGGCGTCCACAAATATTCACTCTGTGGTTAAAGTTTTTGAAATTTTAATAACTTTCTTAAACCATCCTGGATTTCAACCGAACTTGGACAGAAGCTTGTTTATGATCATAAGATAGTATCCAGAAGTAAATTTTGTAAAAAAAAAATAATTTTTTCAGTATTTTACTTATAAATGGACTTAGTTTTTCTGCCAGTTAACATTACATTCACTCTGTGGTTAAAGTTTTTAAAATTTTAACAACTTTCTTAAACTATCTTGGATTTGTACCAAACTTGGACAGAAGCTTGTTTATGATCATAAGATAATATCCAAAAGTAAATTTTGTAAAAAAAAAATTCTGTTTTTTCCGTATTTTACTTATAAATGGACTTAGTTTTTCTGCCAGGAAACATTACATTCACTTTGTGGTTAAAGTTTTTGAAATTTTAATAACTTTCTTAAACTAACCTGGATTTCTACCAAACTTGGAAAGAAGCTTGTTTATGATCATAAGCATGATAAGATAGTTTCCAGAAGTAAATTTGGTAAAAAAAAATAATTTTTTCAGTATTTTACTTATAAATGGACTTAGTTTTTCTGCCAGCTAACATTACATTCACTCTGTCATGTCCATGATGTCTGTGGTTAAAGTTTTTAAAATTTTAACAACTTTCTTAAACTATCTTGGATTTGTACCAAACTTGGACAGAAGCTTGTTTATGATTAAAAGCTAGTATCTAGAAGGAAATTTTGTTAAAACTTTGTTCCATTTTTTCCTTATTTTACTTATAAATGGACTTAGTTTTCTTCCAGTTAACATTACATACAGTCTGCAGTTTAAGTTTTTAAAACATTTATTAGATTCATAAACTATCCTGGATTTTTACCAAACTTAGACAGAAGCTACTTACAATCAAAAGATAGTATAGAGAGGAATATTTTTATTAATTTTTTTCCTCATTTTTGTTGAGCCTGCGATTAACAGCAAAAGTAGGCGAGACACTGGGTTCCATGGAACCCTTATGAATTTTTATATAGATTAGACCGTTGGTTTTCCCGTTTGAATGGTTTTACACTAGTAATTTTTGGGGCCCTTTATAGCTTGCTGTTCGGTGTGAGCCAATGCTCCGTGTTGAAGGCTGTACCTTGACCTATAATGGTTTACTTTTATAAATTGTTACTTGGATAGAGAGTTGTCTCATTGGCACTCATACCACATCTTCCTATATCTATATATGGTAATTTTATTTTTATTTCAATTAATTTTTGTCCTGTCTGCGATGAAAGTCGCGGGAAGCGTGACATGGGGATTGCTTTTTCAGCGACGACCGCATCAGCATCAACAATTAAGTTTTCTGCTTAAATTTAATAGGAACTACTTGTGATAGATCATTGATAATTACTATGAAGTTGCATTACTATCAGTACATATCAGTTTGACGACTATTTTGAGGCCCTGCCCCCTAAGTCATGGTCCAGTGACTTTGAATTAATAAGCAATTTTCAATGTTAACTTTTGCTTAGTCTACATGTATTAGTTTGTGATCAGATCAGTTTAAGATGAACCACTAATGTTAAGTCAATGATATTTGGTATGCAAATGAACTGGTATTTGCAAATCTCATTTCCATGGAGATTAAAAAGCCCCACCCCCTCATCATGGTTCATTGACTTTGAAACTATTACATAGTTTACAAGTTAATGTTTGTGTTTAGGTATGTTTAAAGGGAACGACTTATGATAAAACCAATGGTATTTGGTGTGCAGTTGTATTAGCATTGGCACATCTCATTTCCGTGGAGATTGTTTAGCCCTGTACTTTCAGTCATGGTTCATTGACTTTGAATATTTGCATAACTTACATGTTAAAGTATTGCTATTTTAATTTCAACATTTGCATTATCAAAATAACAAAAAGGCGAGACATATCTCTGTGTTAACAGTTTATTATTATTGCTATTATAAATTTATACTAGAACATCCTCAAATTTGTTCAATGGAACACATCAACTTTTGTAAGAATTAGAGCATGGCATAGAAACTTATCTGTTGTTGAAGTTGACCATTGGAAGTCTTATTGTTATTCATGAAATACTGTTGTTTGGTTGCTGCCTCATTGGCCTGTACCTCACATGTATTTTCATATTTGCTCGTTTTTTGTACAGACTACTGCAGTGTCTGTCTAAACTCAAGCCTTACAATGTATCAATAAGGTCTGACTCCCAGAAATATAAGAACATAACCTATATATATATATATATATATGCCTTTAGAAAATACCAGAACAAAAGTGCAACCAGTACCAATAAACCATTTGATATGATTTGTCAATTATGAAAATGTCATTAATATTTAAGCATGTTAAGCTACTTTCGGTTCAGTAAACAACTAAAACAAGGTGATAAATTTAAATATATTTCATATAATGGATATAAATTGCAAGCAATATATACCTATAGGCTAAAGACTTTAAATGTTTCATTCATAAGATATGTGCTTTGTGTCTTTCTTTGTTATATTTTGTGTTGTGTGTTTTGGTCCTGATTGGCACAATCAAGTTCATTATTCCAGGGCCTAATCTAGGATTTTGAAGAGGGAGAAGTGGTCAATTTCTTGGAGAAGTGAGATTCCATTACCGTTTCGGTTGCATCGTGTTTTCATGCTTATCACTAAGGAAATTGTTTTATATTCAATAAAAGATATACTTGCAGTTTTTTCATATGTTATTGTACACAATGTATATATAGAAAGTTCTTAATAAAAAGGTTTAGACATTATATAGTTGTTTTTTATTTATTGATACCATTGTGTTCTAAATAAAATTTGTTGATTGGGACATGAGGGAGTAGCCTAGTAATATTATCATGATTATGATGCATTAAATTCATGTGCAACTGCCTCAATTTATTTAAGTCCAGAAAAAATATAACTCCCAGTTTTCCTGTTGAATTTCACATGACTGGGAATTTAATTTATATCACCACTTGTCATTATTTTGTAAAACATTATTGAATTCATTTTTATGCCCCGCCTTAGCGGAGGGGTCATTAAGTTTTACCCTTGTCCGTCTGTACGTACGTCCCAAAATTGGTTTCCGTTCTCTAACTTTAGTTTGCCTCAACCAAATGTTATCAAACTTATACACAATGCTTATAACAACAAAACACAGATCAAGTTTGAATTTTGGTGGCGTCTATTTTACCGTTCTAGAGTTATGCCCCTTTACAAAAGGAAAAATTGCTGAATTTCTCGTTTCCGTTCTGTTACTTTTAGTTTGCCTCAACCAAATGTTATGAAACTTATACAAAATGCTTATTACCACAAAACACAGATCAAGTTTGAATTTTGGTGGCGTCACTTTTTCTGTTCTAGAGTTATGCCCCTTAACAAATGGAAAAATTCCTGAAATATTTGTTTCTGTTCTCTAACTTTAGTTTGCCTCAACCAAATGTTATGAAACTTATGCACAATGCTTACTACCACAAAACTCAGATCAAGTACAAATTTGGGTAGCGTCACTTTTACAGTTCTTGAGTTATATCCCTTTATAACATTATATGTGAGCGGGGGCATCATCTGTGTCCCATGGACACATTCCCATTTATTAAGTCTCCCAAACGAAGTTTGGGAAGACTTATTGTTTTTGCTCAGTTCTTATTATTAGGTCTTTCCACTTTTCCGTGGAAAGACCTATTGATTTTGTTCTGATTATTATTTTTTTTTTTTTTTTTTTCTTGCGTAGTATTGTTGTTTCATAAGCTGTCGCTTAGATATTTGGTATATGATATCGAACAGTTTATACGCTTTTGAAACTGCCAACCGCTTAACCGAATACTTTACTTTGTAAGAGTTATCTCCCCAAACACTGTTTTTCTTGTGGCCACTACTCCTTTGCAACCATAAAAGATTATGACAAATTTATTTTACCAAATTGCTCGCTATATCTTCAGGATGTTGAGTTTGGTTTTCACCGAAGCGTTCCGGAGACTCCATATGAGAGTTATTTCCCCTTATGCATTTGATATAAGTGATATGTATTTCTAACTGGCAAACCATAAGTGATAGAGACCTAGGGTCTTTTGATTTGAGGTCCTTGGTTCAAAAAAATGAAAATTTGGTCAAGGTCAAAGGTCAAGGTCATATTCAAAATTTTGATTTTGGCTTATTTTCACTTCTTTTCAAAAACCGTATAAGATATCGACAACATATTATTACTAAATTGTTAGTTGCGACATGTCGTTACACATACATTTTGGTTTAAAGGGTGCGCTAACATTAAATTGGAGTTTTCTCCCCTCTTGTATTTAAAAATACGCGTATGGTGATATAACTCATTAACCATATATAACTAAGACCTAGGGTCTTTTGATTTGAGTTCCTTGGTTTATGACCTTCAAATTGAGCTCAAGGTCATAGGTAAATTTGACGTTCTAGATGACCTTTGCTTTTACCTCATATGTATACATGATAAAGCCATGGGACTTTTTGCATTAGGTTGCAAGCCATTTGATCTTGAAAAATCCAACCGGAAGTAACCTCATGTAAACCGGAAGTAGCTATTTTTTGTACTTATTTAATATAAAAGTATATAGAACCATATATTTTTGGAATCAGTGTCAAGTAAACATTCAAATTATACCGGAAGTAACAGTTTTTAAACCGGAAGTAACAAATTATCTCCCTTATTTAAAAAAAATGTATATAAACCATATTTTTTTGGAATCGGCGTACAATAAGCTATCATTTGACGCTGGAAATGACATTTTAACAGAATTTTAATATTTTTATATCAAAATAGATCTTTATGGATGGAAGACCTTCAATTGTTCTCTGAACAATTGGTTTTTAATCATTATTCTTCTTCTTCTTCTTCTTCTTCCTCCTCCTCTTCCGCCGCTTTTAAATTTGAACTTGTCCGCACCCATTCTCCAAAACCGCTTGTCAGATTAACTTAGGGTTTCACATTATGTTAGACTAACATGTCTAGTGGTGCAATCAGGGTTTTGTTTGTGCAATGGGGTTTACAAAGGGGTACTTTGAGGGGCAAACAGAAAAGAGGGTTTTACTATAGAACCCTATGGGTTTTTATTTTTTTAAATTTTCAAATGATTATAAATTGATATACACAATCTTTTTAATTGAAAATGTTCTAAATGATATAGCCCATTAAATGAAATACAGGGTTAGTCCCCAGGGGTCACCCCCACCCCCTGCCATTTAAGAAAGTTCTAATACCTTGTAAGTGGTCAAGATCCCCACCCCTAAACCATATATATTCTGGTTTGTCATGCTAAGATGGTGTGAATGATATACAGGGTTAGTCCCCAGGGGTCACCCTGACCCCCTGCCATTTGAGAAAGTTCTTATATCTTGTAAATGGTCGAGATCCCCACCCCTAAACCATATATATTCTGGTTTGTCATGATAAAGCATATCAAATGAAATACAGGGTTAGTCCCCTGGGGTCACCCCCACCCCCTGCCATTTAAGAAAGTTCTAATATCTTCTAAGTGGTCAAGATCCCCACCCCTAAACCATATATATTCTGGTTTGTCATGCTAAGATGGTTTGAATGATATACAGGGTTAGTCCCCAGGGGTCATCCCGACCCCCTGCCATTTGAGAAAGTTTTAATATCTTGTAAATGGTCGAGATCCCCACCCCTAAACCATATATATTCTGGTTTGTCATTATAAAGCACATCAAATGAAATACAGGGTTAGTCCCCAGGGGTCACCCCCACCCCCTGCCATTTAAGAAAGTTTCAATATCTTGTAAGTGGTCAAGATCCCCACCCCTAAACCATATATATTCTGGTTTATCATGCTAAGAAGGTTTGAATGATATACAGGGTTAGTCCCCAGGGGTCATCCCGACCCCCTGCCATTTGAGAAAGTTCTTATATCTTGTAAATGGTCGAGATCCCCACCCCGAAACCATATATATTCTGGTTTGTCATGATAAAGCATATCAAATGAAATATAGGGTTAGTCCCCAGGGGTCACCCCCACCCCCTGCCATTTAAGAAAGTTCTAATATCTTCTAAGTGGTCAAGATCACAACCCCTAAACCATATATATTCTGGTTTGTCATGCTAAGATGGTTTGAATGATATACAGGGTTAGTCCCCAGGGGTCATCCCGACCCCCTGCCATTTGAGAAAGTTCTAATATCTTGTAAATGGTCGAGATCCCCACCCCTAAACCATATATATTCTGGTTTGTCATGATAAAGCACATCAAATGAAATACAGGGTAAGTCACCAGGGATCACCCCCACCCCCTGCCATTTAAGAAAGTTCTAATATCTTCTAAGTGGTCAAGATCCCCACCCCTAAACCATATATATTCTGGTTTGTCATGCTAAGATGGTTTGAATGATATACAGGGTTAGTCCCCAGGTGTCATCCCGACCCCCTGCCATTTGAGAAAGTTCTAATATCTTGTAAATGGTCGAGATCCCCACCCCTAAACCATATATATTCTGGTTTGTCATGATAAAGCACATCAAATGAAATACAGGGTTAGTCCCAAGGGGTCACCCCCACCCCCTGCCATCTGAGAAAGTTCTAATATCTTGTAAATGGTTGAGATCCCCACCCCTAAACCATATATATTCCTATTTGTCATGTTTCGAACATTTGAATGACGTAAACGGTCAGTCCCCAGGGGTTCCCCCCACCCCCAATGTTCCAATATCTTGTAAATGGTTGAGATCCCCACCCCTTAACCATATATATTCCTGTTTGTCATGTAATGAACATTTGAATGACGTATAGGGCCAGTCCCCAGGGGTTCCTCCCCACCCCCAATGTTCTAGTATCTTGTAAATGGTCGATATCCCCACCCCTAAACCATATATATTCTGGTTTGTCATGCCAAGATGATTTGAATGATATACAAGGTTAGTCCCCAGGCATCACTAATGCATATAACTGTACTGGACCAAACCAATTTTCACTGGACGTTTCCCAATATCAGGCGACCCTGGGAATTACGAATTATGGGAGCTTTGGTTGGGAGACTTCGTAACAGCATCCTGTTACAATCATTTCTTGTTTTATATATATTTCAGAACAACTTTGCTATTTGAAGACTGGAACTAAAGCTGGACCTAACTATGGAGTTAGTTTCTATGTGTGTCCTCTATCATGTGGATTCTTCAAACAAGCGCAGTATGTAACAAACAAGGATTAAATGGCAGTTAAATATTTAGGATTTATTAAAATATAAATCAGACCATGAATTATTAACTTTATTTTGGAGAAATGTAATTATAATGATCTGAGAAGGAAATACTGTAAAACCTGTTTAAATCTTACCAAAAAATTTACTAGATGGACAATCTCTCCAAAGTTTTTTATGTTTGCGAATGTATTGACATTTGCTTCGCATGGAACATCTTGGTATTTGTAAATAATGATGTGGTAAATTATTGTCCAGATACAGGTTTTGAAATTATCTCACTACATTTTGTGGCACTAGATGATGGTGCCATACAGAATATATATAGCAAATGTTAAATGATGTTTATTTGTATTATCACAGTTGATTATTTCCAATTTATTCCAGAATTTCTTCTGCAAAGTGTCCTCAGCATCCAGATGAGATTGTAGATTTACAAGCAATATTTTTTGGCAAGAGTTCTGGTGAGAAAAGGTATATTAGACATTTAAAATTTTATAATACACACTAGGATGTTGTTTTTCTACTTAAGTATGAATACATAGAGATTTGGGGTAAACAATACAATAAAACATGAAAAACCTCTTGATGTATTAGTATTAACCCCTACTACTGAATCATATGCCCTAAAGGTAAATTGGTTCTAATATATTATGGTAGAATTTTTGAAAAAAATTAAGAGTTTTGAATGTTAATTGAAATTTCAATTAAAAATGTTTAGGTCACCTATTTTTGCATGCAGTTTACATTTTTTTGGGGGCATAAAACAAAAAATAATCTACAGGAGTTGATAATATTTAGAAACCACATTATTTAACTCAAATTTTGTCAAGAAAAATAAATAGAAATGTAAATAGCTATTCTTCTTTTTTGATATTTCTTGATTTGATTAATCTTAAATAATGTCTAGTTAAATTACCCCCCCCCCCCCCTCTCCTTAAATTGACCACATCTGCAAAAGTTGTTTCCCTTGGTGAATCTATAAGCCTATGAGTTGTGAATAAATAAGTGATGATAGAAAAAAATTTATCCTTTAAGAATGATAGAATTTTTTGAGCAAGTACATTTTCTGAAAATAATGATAAAGTCTCATGTTTATTTTATGTTTACAAATATCAAAATATATGATAATAGCTTTAAAAAAGTAAAAGTCCAACATGACAGCCCCATAAACTACTAGGTGAATGCTCTGTCTAACAATGTCTATCTACCTTAAGATATTTTAAGCTTTGAAAAATGTGAAGTGAATTGGAGATTGATCATCATACAGATTGGTAAATGTCTTTTATCTAACACTAAGACATTGTATTGTACTATAGTGCTTCATTTGTCAGATTATTTACTAATCTATTGGTTATTTTTAAGGAGATACCACAGATGTCATGGAAGAATTGAAGGACAATCTTGGTGTGGTCATATCTCTGAGAAAAAGGTAAAAAGTAAACGAAAAAATCAAGTCTAGAAATATTTTTTTCGATTTATTAACTAATATTTCATTTCATAGCTAACTTTCTTGTGTTTAGATATGACAAATATAATGCATATCAATGTCCAAACTAAAGACATCCTTTTTGTTCTGTAGTAGTGATAATTGGGAAAATATATCATAATTTAGTTTTGAATTGGAATTTAATTTCTTATTTTTCATTTCCTAATGACTCTGGGTCAAAGGACACTTTTTTCTTTAATCTTAATTTAAGCAATTCTGGTATTTATTGAATTTTCTTTTCAGTCTTCAGTTAAGCCATTGGGTGATCATAACCATCAATATTTAGAGAGGCAGACAACATCAGACAGTATGCCATCTGCCATTCAGAAGCAGACAAAAACACCACCAAAACAAGATAACAGCAGTGGATCATCTTCAGACCCTTCAAAATCACAGACAGACAAGCTACAAGGCCAATCAAATTCCAAAGCAAAGTCACATGGTACTGAGACAGATGATGACATCATAGATGGCGTTGTTAACTTAAGTATTATTGATGACTCAGATGAAGCTGATCAGCACTCCTTTGAGAAACAGAAAAAATCAGCCCAAAAATATATATCAAATACATCTACAGAAGAAGAAGGGATGAACCAGGCTATGGCTAATTTGAGCACAAATGATGAAAAAGATTTTACAGAAAATCATTCAGACAATGAATACAATTTAGGATCAGACTCTTCTGGCTCTTTGCAAAGTCCTGGTTTTTCTGCTGGAGATGGCAAAAAACCACCAAGAACTGATATTGCAGAGAAGTATAGCAAATACAAAATAAAGAAGAAATCCTCATTAAGCCCAAGTCAACAAGAGAAAGAGGGTTTCAGTGCTAATAAACATGAAAACAATGCAAAGCAGCAAAGTTCTAATTCAGATGTAAATTTGCCTCTTTCTGAAAGAATCAGACTAAAATCAAATGAAAGTATAAAGTCTTCTTTATCAAGTTGTTCCTCGACGTCTGACAATGTTAACTCACCTGGAGGAAATTCAGACGTTATTGATTTGGTAAGTGACAGTGATGAGGAAGAAAGTGAAAAAGATGATGGGTTACCAAGGCAACCAAATAGATATCAGCCTCCATCACAACAGCAGACAGCAAGTCAAGGACATCAGAAATCAGGATCAGAATCTATCATTAAAGATGCTGTTAAACAAATGCAAGATCAGAGAAGTCAAATGAAATCATCACTCACTCAACAGGTGACACAGAATATAGTTCAAAGTCAAAAGCCAAACACACAGTTCATAGCACCAAAGCCAAGTGCACTGACTTCTGCAGATATGTACAACTTACAGCTAGATATTGATAGAAGAACTGACTTACAGAGACAGTTAGAAAGGTTGAAGGTATGATATTTTTTGAAGTAATATTGCAAAAAGATGTCATAAATGTTCAAAGTGTCAGCTATCCATCAAAATGTGAAGGATTTATTAGTCAATGCTTTACATCTGCTAACTTACATTTTATAAACAACTGACGATAGGCAAATTAGAAAAAATGAATACAAATGCATCTATAGTCTTGTATGAAATATGAAAACGGGAAATTATATGAACTTTGATTTTGAATACATTTTTATCTTGAAATTGATCTGCAAATGTGTGGGTATACAGGAAAATTAAAATCTGTTATTTCAGATTTTAATATTGCCGCAATTCATATATTTTTTCAAACTTTTTAGTCTATCTGATTATTTTCAGCATGTCGTTGCTACAGCTAAAATGTCAGCATTGCCTGATAAGGGGGAGAAACTCATAAGACAAGTAGAAGATGTTGAGAGAGCTCTTAAAGCTGTCAGTAGGAAGATTGACAATACCATGCAAAACATGAGAAGTAATAAGACAGGGCAGGATACAGGAAGTAACAATAAGCCTGCAGCAACTCAGGGTATATATAGCTTACTCACAAAATTATGGGGGGTTTAGAGGTTTTTTAAAGGCAGTGCTTTAATGCCTTTCTAGTTGCCGTGTTAATATTTCTTTCCGCGATATCCAACTTATCTACGTGGGGGGTCATTTAGCTCCAAGTAGATCCGGAAAATGTTGATTCTCTCCTCTTCTTATTGTGGTATAAAATGTTTTTTGTCTCATTTCATTTACATTGGGAAATAGAGAAACGATCATTGTGTTTTGTTAGTTTTAAAAACTTTTGATATATTTGTATTTTACATTATAAGCAGTCAACCGATTGACAAACTAGAATTATTTGAATTCCGTGTGGAAAGAGCTCGGGTTAATTTCGAGTGTTTTCTGCAATCTAGATGTTTATAAATCATTTCAGTCGTTGATATAATAATTAAAGGTCGACTGAACATGAATTATATTATACAATTTAAAGCGCATTTCTGTTTATGCACGCGAACCCGTCTAACGTTATTGTTATTTCGCAGTTATATAAAGTAGCAAATTATCGTTCCTGAATAGGTGGCGCCGTGGTAGCCGATCCTGTACTTCAACTTCCGGTTTCTGCACTGTGCAACTATTACAGTTGCATTTTTAATTAAAGATGCCAAGTACTTGTTGTTGTGTACCTGGATGTCATTTAAGAGGAGGACATGCATTTCCAAATGACTTAAAAAGAAGGAAAAGTTGGATCAACGCCATGGCCCATACGCAGATTGGACGAGAACACGATGAAATCGTGGAGTCCATCTCAATCAGCTGTTGTTTGCAAGGCACATTTTACTGAAAAAGACTACGAGTCTACGTGCAGGAAACTATTCATGGTAAAACTCTATTTTCTTTTTAAAATATATAGTTATATATGTAATCGCCATGCGAATAAACCAAAGTCAGTTTACAACCGCAATTATCGTTTTAGAATAAAAGGGGGTGGTTAATTCAAGACGTCATAATTTTTTGGATTACGATTCAATGTGATCTGTTTGAGATTTTTTGGTGCTTGCTACAATTATAATGATTTCTTACAAGAGGTATATCATACTGAGAATTATTTTAGCAGTAATTATGCTTATGTAGTAATGACCGGAATGCATAAGCTATGCCTCATAGACTTTCTTGAAAAATATCAATGACAATGTTAACAGGAACAAAACAATGACATGCTCTCATCTATATTATAGTTATTTAGGTACAAACAATGTATGTTTGTTGTATACGTCTCTCATTGTTTGTCCTTTGGATTTACATAACATACATTTTGATGTACATTGAATCAGGCTAACATAGTTTTATCCAGATTGTAATGAATAAATCTAGTTAATATTTTGCCAGGTTACGAGTACAAAGGAAATATAGTTATCTCGTACCATTGTAACTCGTACCAATGTCAACTCGTACCACTAAACAAAAACTCGTTCCAATGCAAACCTCTTAAGTCTGTAAAATGTGTATAATTTGAAATTACAATAACCAATTTGTAGCTAATTTTCCTTGTCTAATTGGATAGAGAAAACCGTGGCAGATTGGCTTTGTTGTCTCCCTTGAATAGACTCTTTTTTAAACTTTTACTGACAACTATTTGATTTAATTTTTAATCATTCCAAATCAGTAACATTGAATAGATTTGGGTATTTTTCTATTGTTTCTAAAAGGAATTTTATTTAATGAAAGAATTTATTGATTGTGTTTTAAAGGTTTAAAATTGTTTATGACCAACAGTTAGAAAGTATGAAATTTATTTTTATACAATATTCAGCACATTTCAGCAGAATATGAACATGCTTATATGATTATAAAAGTTGATTAGTTAATAATCAACCAATAATCACACAATCAAAGGAATTTAATATATTTATTAGCATGGTAATTAAGAAATTACATTTGTATTTTTGTCTAAGTTTTCATTAAAATCTGGTATAAATTTCAAAGATATTTTAATTTTTTGTATAAAGCTTAAAAAAAAAATAATCATAAAACATTCGTATTTTTGTCTAAGTTTTCATTAAAATCTAGTATAAAATTCAAGTAATTCAACTTTTTTTATTTAGTTTACCAAAAAAAAAAATCATAAAACTTTCGTATTTTTGAATATATTTTTAATGGTACGAGTTTGCAGTGGTACGAGTTCTGATTGGTAGGACTTCCCAGTGGTACGAGTTTACGTTGGTACGAGTTTACAATGGTACGAGTTAACTTGCTTCTGTACAAAGTATGCATTGCTAATGGAAGTTCATTTAATTATCAAAAAACTAATGTTTTATAACCTTTTTCAGGGCACAAACCCACCATACAGAGACTTAAGTCTACTGCCAATCCCAGCCTATTTTCCTGGACCAAGCAAGAGACTGAATCGTCCGCAAAAAGAAAAATCAGGGCAGTTTCCTGTGAAAACAAAAGAACTAAACTTGATGAATATAGTAGTAGAAATCTAGAGGAAAGTTTTGATTGTAAAGTTGGTTTTCCTGAAGAAGTAATTCATACTGCAGACAGGATTTATGACTGTCCACCACCAACTGCCGAGCTAATGTTGAGCTTCACAGATAGAATTACGCAAACACCATCAATGCCTATGTTTTCAGCAGAGAATTTTGAAATGAAGACACGTGACACAGCCATGCATTTTTATCTCGGTTTAGAGTTGTATACTAAATTTTTATTTGTTTTGACCACACTTGGTCCAACAGCACATTGTTTGAGATACATATATTTTCAAATTGATAGGGTGTCATTTGAAAATCAGTTTTTTTATGACTTTGATGAAATTGATGCATTATACAACCAACTTTGAACTGTCTAGATTCTAGATTGAAACTAGTGTTAAGAATATTGTGTAAACATGGATTGTTTTTATGTCTAAACAGTGGCGTGAGGCTAACACTTGGCCATTTACATGTAGTGGTTTAGTCAGGTATTTTTCGCCATCCAACTTAGAATTAAAGTTTCCTACAACTTGGATTATTATTGACAGCACAGAATATTCCGTGATAAAACCTAAAGCTCCTAGAGCTCAGGCAACCTTTTCATCATATAAAAACAGAAACACTGAAAATACTTGTATGTTCCACACCTGGTGGTTTAGTCAACTATGTCTCTAATGCATATGTTGGTTGTACCAGTGACTGTGAAATAGTTGAAAGATGTAGAATAGTTCAATTATGTGATCCAGGTGACAGTGTGATGGCAGACAAAGGTTTAAATGTGCAAGATTTGTTTGCTCACTTTTTTCAAAAAAAGAAACAGAATTAGTTCCAAAACTCTTATACGGGATAGAAAAGTCTCCAATTAACACGTGCACATAGAACTAATTATTGGACTTGGCAAAACATACAAAATTCTAATAAATCCTATGAATGGAACTGAAACAAAACTTTCATCTGAAATAACATTTAGTTGTTTTATGTTGTGTAATTTTAGAACTTGTATTGTGCCAAAGGATGCATAAATAAAAGTGACGCAATGAAGTTTGTTCTGATATATATATATAAATATTATTTACAATTACATGCACATGTAAATTGTAATGCATATAAAAATAAGGAGATGTGGTATGATATTCAGTGAGTTTATCTAACCAAAGTGCATAAGAAATGGGTTAAGCAGTTACAGGTGTGACTGTGACCATACAATCTCCAACAATTAGAAAAACTTGTACCGTGTAAATAATTTCAGAGATCTTACAACTAAGTTTTGTTGTCTCACCTTGACTTTGGTGAATTGTTTATATCTGTTGATGTAAATATAAAAAAGAAGATGTCGTATGATTGCCAATGAGACAACTCTCCACAAGAGACCAAATGACACAGAAATTAACAGCTATAGGTCACAGTACGGCCTTCAACAATGAGCAAAGCACATACCGCACAGTGAGCTATAAAAGGCCCCGAAATGACAATGTAAAACAATTCAAACAAGAAAACTAACGGCCTAATTTATGTACAAAAAATGAACGAATAACAAATATGCAACACATAAACAAACGACAACCACTGAATTACAGGCTCCTGACTTGGGACAGGCACATACATGTACATACAGAATGTGGCGGGGTTAAACATGTTCGCGGGATCCCAACCCACCCCCTAACCTGGGACAGTGGTGTAACAGTACAATATAAGAGCGAACTATAAAAATCAGTTGAAAGAGGCTTAACTCATCAGATGGATAAATACAAATACAAGTGGACGTGGCCGGGTAGTTGTACATCCAAACAACAAAAAGACACTAAGTACAGATCTGAGAGTACTCGCATTTACTGACAGCTAGTTCAAAGCCACAAACAACTGATAAAAAAATCTTGCATCTAAGACTAAATTATCAATCCGTAAGCTCCCTTTAGAATTTTATAAATTTTAGATTTTACATTATTGAGTTATGGGGTTTTATTCATTAAAAAGGGGGGGATTTTCCAGATTTTGGACAACAACTCAAAAATGCTTTAAGCAGTTCGCATGAAACTTTGGTGAATTATTTATAGCTATTGATGTAATCTCCCTATTGATTTTCATAAATTTCAAATATGACATTGCGAAGAAATTGAACTTTATTTGTTTATAGTCTGGCAACAGATTTATTAAGTATTGCGCAACAGCACAGTGTATTGCACAACAGCAAGAAATCTTTAACTGAATATAAATTCAATTCATATAACCGATTTCAAGTTCTTTGACTACATTTATTCAGAAACTATAATATGTCAAATATTTAATTACAATCCAAATTCAGACCTGTATCAAGCTTGAATATTGTGTCCATTTTTGCCTCAACTGTTCAGGGTTGGACCTCTGTGGGTGTATCCAGCTGCGCTCAGCGAATCAGTTTATTACTTAATTAAGAACTCCTTTTTGTCGAGCCTGCGACTTTTGTCGCAGAAAGCTCGACATAGGGATAGTGATCCGGTGGCGGCGTTAGCTAACTTCTTAAAAGCTTTATATTTTAGAAGGTGGAAGGTCTGGATGCTTCATACTTTGTATATGGATGCCTCATGTTACGAAGTTTCCGTCAGTCACATGTCCAATGTCCTTGACCTCATTTTCATGGTTCAGTGACAACTTGAAAAAAAAGTTAAGATTTTTTGTAATGTTGAATTCTCTCTTATTATAAGTAATAGGATAACTATATTTGGTATGTGCATACCTTGCAAGGTCCTCATGCCTGTCAGACAGTTTTCACTTGACCTCGACCTCATTTCATGGATCAGTGAACAAGGTTAAGTTTTGGTGGTCAAGTCCATATCTCAGATACTATAAGCAATAGGTCTAGTATATTCGGTGTATGGAAGGACTGTAAGGTGTACATGTCCAACTGGCAGGTGTCATCTGATCTTGACCTCATTTTCATGGTTCAGTGGTTATAGTTAAGTTTTTGTGTTTTGGTCTGTTTTTCTTATACTGTATGCAATAGGTCTACTATATTTGGTGTATGGAATGATTGTAAGGTGTACATGTCTAGCTGGCAGGTGTCATCTGACCTTGACCTCATTTTCACGGTTCAGTGGTTAAAGTTAAGTTTTTGAGTTTTGTCTTTTTTTCTAATACTATATGCAATAGTTCAACTATATTTGGTGTATGGAAATATTTTATGATCTATATGTCAGTCACGCAGGTTTTTTTTTACCTTGACCTCATTTTCAAGGTTCATTGCTCAGTTTTAAGTTTTTGTGTTTTGGTCTGTTTTTCTTAAACTATAAGCAATAGGTCAACTATATTTGTTGTATGGAAGAATTGTTAGCTGTACATGCCTGCCTAGCATGGTTCATCTGACCTTGACCTCATTTTCTTGGTTCATTGGTCAATGTTTAGTTTACTTGGTTAATGTTAAGTTTATGTGACAGTTGTAATAAAGCTTTATATTTAGGACTATCAACATAATATCAATGATTAGTAAAGAAGGCGAGACATTTCAGCGTGTGCACTCTTGTTTCATTCATAAATTACTTTATACTTGGAAATATAATTTTGCTTGGAGTTATAGTTTCTAAAAAAAGTATTGTCATTGAAAGAGTTGACATGTTGCAATGTACATTTATTCTACATAGTTCTATGGTACCAAATCAAAAGTTTATATTAAAGAAAGAAGTCAAAGGTTTCCCATCATAGTTTAGTTACATACATTTTTTTTGTACCTGAGGTCGTTGAATATAGATCATTATATAAATAAGGAGATGTGTTATGATTGCCAATGAAACAACTATCATCCATACATTGTACTTACCAGTAACAAACCACATTTGCAAAGTTGAATAAAATACAGTTGATAACATTTACTTATTACTTAAAAGAAAATGCCAAACTATTTTAAACAGTATTTGACTATAAACATAGATAAAAAAGGTACTAACTGGACATAATGCACTAGTTCATAAACAAGTGAGAACAAACGCCTTCATATAGTGCTCAGAATATGACATTCATAAAACTTGTTCAATATCATTAGAGAACTCTAAATCTTAAATACTGAAAGCCACCTCTGATAAGTACAATGTACTATGCAAGATAATGATATAACTGGACTAAAAATACACACAACCTGTAATTAACTGCCTTTACAGCGCTTTCGCGCTTTGATTGTAAGATAAGAACATCATTATTGATGGCTGTATGGTTATCTATGGATGTTTCACTTCAGTAATCAGGATGCTCTGTTTTATAGGATAGTGTTTCTGATTTCTTCATATATCAGTTCCTTATCTTCTGTCCTTAACCTTATTTTGTGTATTGGCTTTTTGTTTATCAAGAAAAAAATTTCAATCTGCAGATATGGTATGTTTGACTTTTGTTTACAATCAAAATGCATTGTCATAGATTTTTGTAAGATTTATCACACAACTTAGACATGTTGAACTGAAACAAAAAATCTGAGAAATAATTGATTTAACTGTTTCATTTGTTTAAATATCATTACTGGTAAGACAGATGCACATTTATTAAGGATGCATTTGAATGGTTGTCAGATGATTATATAATTATCTTTAAATCTTCATTCTTCCAAAACCAGTCTATAGTTATTTCTTTAAAATTTATAATGTTTTTGCTAGTAATTTTTTTCATAAGTATCAAAGGCTTACAAAATTGGTTTTTGGTGTATTAATGTTCAAGTGAAATTATAAAAATATCCAAAAATGTGAAAAATACAGTAACAATTCATTTTATGATTTTCCTTTCAAACATAGTAAAGAAAAACATTTTATATAAAAAGATAATAAGATTTTGAACTGAAAAAAAATAAATGGAAAGTTTTTATTAGTAAAAAGGTGTCAATATAGCATATTTTTATACCAGTTGAGTGATTCAGGCGCCTTGGAGCCTTTAGTTTGTTGTTTTTCTAATATATATTGTTTGTTTTAATTTAAGTTTTTTTTAAGGTGCAGTGTCTACAAATAATACTCAACAACCTTCAGATTCATCTCAGTACCAAACTTACAAAATTGTTCAGCCAGGTATGTAATTTATATATAATTTGACAATGGTAAATGCATAAAGAAATGAATTAAATTTTATTTAGAATAGGCGTTGTTTGCAAAACAAATACCGTAATCGGGCTTGTATAGTTCGCACTGGTACATAGTCCGCACCCCTCTTCTCACCACGAAATTTCAGGTAAAAAAACTTTTGTAACTGTTAGAAAATGTCAAATGAAACTCCGGTAATTTCAAATCGTGTGTGGTCGTTTGTGGTATTTTCATGGAGAAACCCGTTTTCCATCATCAAAATTAAGTTGAAACTGCTTGTAAATGATTCTAGAACACTTCACAATTGTTAAAATAAGTAAAAATCACACAAAAAACAGTTTAGAAACTTGTGTATGTTCAAACTGGAAGTTTGAGTAGCACATGTAAAAGAAAATAAAAACGGTGAGACTATACGGAAAATCCGTACTTAATAGATATCATTAGAATACAACTTTGAAAGTTAAACAGTTCCATCCTTATGTAAAACAATGTTTAATATATCTATCACATTAATGTTTGAAGGATCTTTAGCTTATACAAAACATGCGTCAGTATGAAACACCAAAACGGAACGAAAACCGATTATGTTTTGTAGTTTAAACATTGACAACTGGTTTACGGTTGACTTTTATACTTTTTTCGTTCCGTTGGATTCAAGCAGATTCCAGTTTATTATAAGCAATGCAGTGAAAAGAAACGAGAAATTTGTAATGAAGTATTTAATTTCTAAATTTAGCAGTATTAATTTGATATTGAATAAAAAATAACATATTAATATGGATAAGGTAAAATTATTAGTTTTGAAAATGATAAGAGCGCCCTCTACAATATCAATAACAAACATGGCGGTTTGTAAACAAACCACCCGCTAAATCGAGTTTTTTCTCTTATTTCTTGCTTGTCGTACTCTATTGTCCGCACCCCTGTCTGGCAGGTCCAATTTTGGAGAATAAAACTGCGGACTATACAAGCCTTTATTCGGTAGACACTACATGAGCTCTACTGAGCTTTTATCCAACATAAATTATTAGTTAGAGAGAAAATGGTTAAACCTTTAAAATCTAGCCTTCAATAATATATTATTTCTCTGCATATATTACAAAAATCTACACCCCAAACAAAATTTTCACCTATTCAGATTTATGCACAAGTTCACAGATGACTTGTAGGTTTTGAAGTGGAAAATAATAGAATAAGCTTGAAATTCAAGTGTCTTGGTAAAAGATTTATAGTGTGTTTGTTATGTTCCTTTTATAGCTAACTAGAAAAAAACAGGTTTATAACTTATGCAACAGAGCTAAGGGGAGATGTAAGTAAGTAACCCTTCTGTTCATGTGCCTGCTGGAAGTTTTGAACCAGTTTGATAGCTGTTTTTAATCACATTTTTATGCTGTTTTTTCAATCAATTTAGGAATTTGGTGTTGATGGAAGATCTATCATAGGCTTTGTAAAAATATTTCACAAAAGTTCTAGACAATATTGAGCTTGACATGTCTTTTTTTAAAGACCCTTTGTTGTCTGGATGTCCTTTTTTTTTTTGTGTAGTTTAGTCATTGTGTCATTGTTCCTTACATCTTTTTTTTTTATTTTAAGTTTTATATCAGTTTCCCTTTTTTTTCTTTGTGATAGAACAATGATATTTTGTATGAAGTTGCATTACTATAGTACATATCAGTTTGACGACTATTTCAAGGCCCGGCCCCCTAGGTCATGGTCCAGTGACTTTCAATCAATTAACAATTTTCAATGATAAGTTTTCTGAATAAGTTAGTTTGATAGGAACTACTTACAATAGACAATATTTTCTATAAAGTTACATTGCTGTCTATACATCTCAGTTTGTCAACCATTTCGAGGCCCTACTCACTAGTTGGTCCAGTGACTTTGAATTAATTAGCAATGTTGCTGTCCATCAGATTGTCTTTTTCTGAATTTTATGCCGACAGGCGACAGGCGAGACATATCTCTTTGTCAACAGTTTATTATTCCTTTTCATTTATATAGATGGGAAGACGTCTGTTGTAAAGATACCACTGACAAGTGGAACCACACAACCTATATCCAACCACCAAGCCCACAATCCACAGGGACTAAAACAAACCAGTATACTTGCCCACACACAGACTATACCACCACACATCATGCAACAGTTATATGCAGGTAAGCTATGTATATACTTATCATATAATGGATTCTATATTTTGTGTGGAAAATTTGTATTGAAAAATTTTGACATCTTTGAATGTAAATTTTTTTTGAAAAAAATATAGTATTGTTCAGTCATGTCAGTTACATTTCAATAATATCAATTGTGTAATTAACATGATAAACCAATGATTATCACATAGTGTAAAAAAAAGTGAAAAAAAAAAGAAATTAACTTAATTGGATGACTATTACAAGAAATCAAGCATAATTCAAAGAACTTGCAAAAATATGTTATCTGCTTGAACTTGTAAATTTAGTATAAATTATGAATCTTGGCATAATGTTTCTAGCTCAGTGACTGAGTCTCTCTCTGTGGGTACATGTTCATTATTATGTGATTTTATTAAAACGTAAGTAAAATTAGGTTTGATCTAGATTTTGCAGTTCAATGTGATGTGAAAGTAGGTCATAGTGTCCTATTGACACATATCTTGTTAGTAGATTTTATAAATCTTGAATCATATTTTGATATGCATTAGGAAATCCAGATAACTTGTATAAAAATAATTTTTTTAAAGCAAATCCACAAGCTATGCAGTTGTATGGAGGCAGAATGACAAACCAGAGAATGAGGGAAGTCACAAGTATAACAGCTGAGGCTATAGAAAAACTTCATAAGTAAGAATTTATCCTTCTTAGTTAGAGTGGGTGGCGCATATTCGCCGTGGACACATTTTCGCCGTTTTTGCAATTTTTTCTGTAAATTTCGTGTGCCTTTACCAAATACTTGCCTAAATAGATGCTAAACGCTGTTTATAATGTTCGAACTGTTGATATTCCTCTTTACCCCATTTCCAATGTTATTCGCACATATAAAGAAATACGCAGGTGTTTTTGAACGATTTTGGCAATTATGTAATATTTATATGGCATGCATGCGCAGTCATAAAGTAAATATTTGTTAGAAAAATCGTATAGGAATGATCTCTCAGGCTAATTCATGTAATTGCAAACAATTGTTTTTATAATATACAGGGATAATGAGGATGGTCATATCATACATTGCGGCAAAAATGTGTCCCCCATGGTACAAGAACAACTTGATTTCCTCTTCAGTTTGCGTTCATTTTTAAAACATTTAAACAATGTTTTGAAGAGAATTCCTTTATCAAACATTTTTTTCATATAGTATACTTTCTGAAACCTACATAAAAAGTTTAAAATATTCGAATGTAGGTGGGATGTTGGTGGAAATGAACGAATTTTGCGGCGAATATGCGTCACCCACTCTACTGAAATTTTTAAAAGTAAAAAATGTAAAATACCTATTAGTACAATGAAGAAATGGAGTTGTTGAAAACAACAGTTAATCCACTTCCCTATATTTGTTTTTTTAATTCAAATTCAGATTTAAAATGCAAAACTGAACCAAATGCATCCATGTGTAAAGGTCAAGGTAATCTAGTTTTAATGTGGACTTTTGTCACTAAATGATGCATCAAGTTACAAAAGATAATTGCTATAATTATATGGGAGTTTATTGCATTCTGAAAGTGACTTTATAAGTGTGTATAATTTTAGACAAATAAAAACTTGTCCTGATGACACCTATGAATTAGAAGATCCTGAAGGGTTAAAAGTTCCCTTAATGATTCATCAAAGACAAGCTATAGCATGGCTGGTGTGGAGGGAAAGACAGCAACCAGCTGGAGGAATTCTGGGTAATGTTGTTTGTACTTTAGCATGTGATTCGTGAGTAAGTCTTTGCAATAGTTAGTTATACTCACTCTTATAGATGTTGTCGTACAGTGCATTTTAATTCATCTGTCTGTCAGTTGGTCAACCGAAAATGTGGTGGATAATTTTATGTTCATATTTTGTTTTTTTCTTGAAATTTCACTATACTCATTGACTGAAATTTTTAGTCAAAGTATATCTGGTTTCAATGAAAATTAAAAGTGATGTTCTGTCTGAAGATTTAAAACTAAAGGTTGAGTTTCAGTGTTGAAGTCATTTTCAGATAATAGGTTCAACCAGTTGCAGTTTCTTGGTTAGTTTGAGTTATTACTATACAAAGAGATCATGATATTGATTAAAGTATTCATGATTTGTATGTAAAGAAAGGATTGTATGTCTGGAGATTGATGGTAATGAACAATGTAAGTGATTTTTATATCTTCTGTGCACTATAGCTCATTTATTAAAATACTATGTCTAACATTTTATTTTAAATCTTCACTAGCCCTGACCATGAGCTTAGAGCTAGTGGTTTTTGGCACAGACTACCTGTACAGTTTATTTGGACTACATCATTATATAGTCAAGGACTCAAAAATACATCTTAATTACTACCATGTGATTATGGTTCTGAAAAATCAATCCCATCTCTCAAGGAGGAAAATGAAGAAATGTGATGGTTCTGCATTATATACCACTAGGTATTCTTGTTACATACCACAATAAGTATTATAAATGATAATTGTATCTTTATTTTGACTTCATTATATTGTTTTGTTGGTAGCTGATGACATGGGTTTAGGTAAAACCCTGACTATGATCTCACTGATAATGAAACAAAAACAACTGAAGGAAAACGGTACAGATGAAGATAAACAGACTTGGTTAAGTAGAGACAAACAGTTAGAAAAATGTAAGTAAACATAAAAAAAGAATTAGAAAATGTGTGGAAACAAAATAAAAAATTGTTAATAAAAAACAGAGGGGTTTATTAATTTGCCTGCCATAAGGAACCTTGTCAGTGGTTTTACTATTTGTGTTTAAGTCTTCTTTTTGGGGATCTAATTGTTATATAAATATAGGTAACCAGGCAAACTGTAATAAAATGATTTGTTTCATTATCAGTGTTACAATTGGCTCATTTGCTTGTTTTTAAAAAAAAATAATTTTTTTTTTTTTTAAATCAGGTTAGAAAGTAAATCACAATCTTATCAAACATAGCCAATTTGAGATTTATTGTTGTACTGTTACAGTAAATAAAATATGTCATCTTTGCCACATCTTCTTAATGTTTTTAAACAAGCAGGAAAGTCAGTTATTTTGCACATCTTCCTTTGGAAGATAATAGTTACCAATTTAAGATGATTATGGATGAACTTATATCTTTCAAAATAATGACCCTTACTTTACATCTTTTTATATATTGGTAAGTATGAATTTTTAATTTGATTTTAAACCTACTGAAAAATTTTTTTTTCTGTTTGTCTTAAAGTGAGCAAAAAGTTGGTTAAATCACGAGCTACTTTGGTGATCTGTCCAGCATCTTTAATCCATCAGTGGAAAACAGAGATAGAAAGAAGAGTTAAAGGAAGTAGACTGAAAGTGATGCTGTATCATGGACCTGATAGAGAGTCAGATATACTAAGGTAGAGTTATGTTCCCCTGAATAAAAAGGGGAGATAATCTTACAGCTGATCAATTCAAGTGTGTACTTATTGTATAAAATTAAAGTTTGCTTGCTAGATATACCATGAATTCTTTGTTAACTATTAGACTGGTTTAAAATGCATGAAAAATGCTACAAAAACCTTCTTTGAAACAATCCAGAAACAAATGGGTAATAATTTACTATATCCAGCAGAACATGTTATTTGGCCTTCATAAGTTCTTTGATTGATCAGTTTGGCATTGTTAACAGTAAACTGCTCATCTCTAAGTGCCAGTTATTACATACAGTACTATTTTTTTCTATTTACCATAGGTATTTCTCAATCTTTTCATCTTAAATTGAAACTATTAAATTACAGTACTTCAAAATAATTAACCTTAAATTACTAACTTCTTGATGAATGGCTTACCCAACTTTTTAACTTAACGAAAGAAATATGAAATTGACATTTTCGCCATTTTAAGGCTATCAAATAAATGAATTTTTATATTGCTTATAAAACAAACCTATACAATTTAACATCTACATTTTATAGATTAGCTGACAATGATGTAGTACTGACAACCTACAACCTGGTTGCTAAGGAGGTTGGGGCAGCAGATATTAACGCAGAGGATCCTGCTAAGGATGAAGATCCTGATGAAGTGGATCAAAAAGATGAGGTAATCAATTTTGTACCCTTATGATATGATTATGAAATTTTGTTCATACATGGACAAAATTTCATAGATTGATAGAAGTGAAATTTTGTCTCATTAAAGGGCGGTTGTCAAATTTATATTTTGTGTATCTTGAGACAATATTTCATGGATTGTCATGAAATTTTGTCTCATGAAAGGGAGGTTATAAAGATTAATATTTTAAACAATGAAATTATTAAAGTGTTTGCCTTATTGATAATAACATATATATAAGTGATTGTCAGTACCTTACTTATATTTATGAATTATGATATTTTACAACTAACATATTTGACTTTTATCATATATAAAATGTCTCATATATCCAACTATAATGTATTATTTCATATCTTACATGTATTGAATTGTATGTGTGTCATGTATATGTTCTTTTAATAGTTGGATTTTTTAGAAATAACAAAAACAAAAACAAACATTTCCCATAAGGACAAAAAAGCTATGTCTTTTAAGTAATGAAGGTTTATTGTTTTCTAGCTATCTGCAGTGAAACACAAGTCAGACTCAAAGATGTTACGCATTGCCTGGGATAGGATTGTATTAGATGAGGCACACAACATTAAAAATCATAAAAGTTTGACGGCAGTATCAGTGTGTAGACTGAGAGCTGGTTTCCGCTGGGCACTGACTGGCACCCCAATACAGAATAAACTTCTGGATATTTTTTCCTTATTGAGGTATTTATAAAACATAAGTTACCTTTATTGTCTAGACTTCATTTATAATGTGAAGTTTAGAAACACGTTCTATCAATATGCTTAAAATAACATTTTAATTGAAATATACATTGAATTTAAATGCAATGGCAACAGCTTACCATAGAATTTTTGTCCTGGCTGGAAGTGATATCTTTATAAATTCTTTTCTCAAGGACTGGATTGAGGTTTCAATAGGTGTTTAACTTTGAATTTCAAAAAGACATTATGACATATATGTGATGTTTCATATAAAATATGGAGATGTGGTATGACTGCCAATGAGACAACTATCAACCAGAGTCCAAAATGATGTGTATTGAAGCAACTATAGGTAACTATTAAGTTTGAGTTAATAATTATAAATTTCAGGTTTTTACGGTGCTCCCCATTTGATGAATACAAATTATGGAAGAAACAGGTGGAGAGAGGTATGTTAATAGTACTGACTGTTGAATATAGACATGTTCAATATAAAATAAGGAGATGAAAATTAAATTATTCAACTTGACTACAACTGTGTGAACTAAAAATTTATTTGAAAATGGTGGGATTTTTTATTTCTAAAGTATTAATATAAGTATTATTTTCAATTAGACAACTTTCAACCAGTAAATGACAAGAAAGTAAACCTCTATAGGTCCCGTTCAGCCTTCAACAATGACCAAAACCCATAGGTAATAGTCAACTATAACATGCTGTAGCTTGACAAAAATGTAAAATAATTTAAATGTAAAAACCTACAGCCTAATTTATGACAAAACAATAAACATAAAACAAATATGACAGACAGTAACCAATGACAACCACTAAACTACAGGCTCCTTAATTAGGACAGGCAGAATTGAGCGGGGTTGTGTGTGTTCAACCCTGCTTTTATCACTTTGTTATTGCATGACTATTTCACACATATATAACAACTTAATTACATTTTAAATAATTAGTGCATAAAAATTTTATAAATCTGTGGAATGAACTTACAAGATTGTTGAAAAGAGAAATGGCAATGGAGGTAGCTAGAAAATCAAATAATGCCCAAAAAATTGCATTCACCTGATTTTTATACGCCCGTCAAATTTTTGACGGGACGTATTATGGTATACAAATGTCCGGCGTCCGTCCGTCTGTCTGTCCGTCTGTCTGTCTGTCCGTCTGTCTGTCCAGCGTAAACATGTCGCACCGTAACTTGAGAATGACTTATCCAAATTTCATGAAACTTAACATAGTTGTTTCTTATGATGGTCAAACGATCCGTATACTTTTTGGTGAAAATAAGATTAAAACTTTTTGAGTTACGGGACTTAGTAACTAAAACAGGTGTGTGTTTTTTTTCACATGTCGCGCCGTATCTCAAAAACAGTTTATGATTATTGCTTAAAACTTTACACACTTCTTAATTATATTAATCTTAAGATCTGTATACTTTTGGTGATGATTCAAAATTTTATTTTAGAGATATTGAGTATTTTGTTAAAAAAAGGGGGAGGGGTTTTTCACATGTCGCGCCGTATCTCAAAAACAATTTAAGATTATTGCTTAAAACTTTACACACTTCTTAGTTATATTAACCTTAAGATCTGTATACTTTTTGGTGATTATTCAAAATTTTATTTTTGAGTTATTGAGTATTTTGTAAAAAAAGGGGGAGGGGTTTCTCACATGTCGCGCCGTATCTCAAAAACAATTTATGATTATTGCTTAAAATTTTACACACTTCTTAGTTATATTATTCTAAAGATCTGTATACTTTTTGGTTTTGATTCAAAATTTTATTTTAGAGATATTGAGTTTTTTGTAAAAAAAAAAGAGGGTTTTCGCATGTCACGCCGTATGTCAGAAACTATTTATGCTTATTGCATAAAAATTCACACACAAGACGACGGGCATATCATGCGCTCATGGCACAGCTGTTTTTTTAATATGTTTAACGGTCTTTTTAATGTTTTATTTGGTAATCGCTGGACAATGTAATTGATTAAATTTCTTTCAATTAATCATTGAACAATATATGGCTAAAATTTTAACAACAAGTATGTCTTCAAAGGTCACCTGATGATTAATTAGATGGTGTGTTGGCTTAAATATACACGAAATGCTGATACATATTAGTGAGTCCATGCATTGTGAATTGTTTATTTTAAACTTTTTATAATTGGGATATATGTTTTAGTATTTTATATGAGAATTTGAGTCAAAAACAGTGAACAAGAATTTGACAGCTAATGGCCCTTTAATGCAGTGACATTAATTTACCAAATATATTTTTTAAATTATTTTTGTTGTACCGTAGTTATTAATCAGGAATTTCCGTCTGCAATGAAAAATGTAATTCTAATGTTTAAAAAAGGGTTAGTCGTAATATTTATATTGGGAGTCAAAATTTATTATTGGAAGTAGCCTGGTCCAATTTGTGCTTCATTTTGTTAGTGCTGGGTATTAAAAAATAATGTGACCAATTTTCAACACTTATAGTTACTGATGTTACTTTATACTGCAGATGTATAAATTATGTAAAAAAAAACCAAATCAGTAGCATTTCTGATAAACAATATATTCAGTATAGTTTGGTTATTATTATATCTATACTATAATGGTATTTTGCATAAATTGTAAGATTTTAAGTAAATATTTCTCATCATATTATATCAGGAACTGATGCTTTTCCACAATGCATTGTTCTTGGATCCGTTAATTGTCAAGATGTTAATGTGTATTCTTGGAGTTATGGATTCATGGTGAGAAAAGTTTTGTTTTTATTACAGACAGTGGTCATAGTCGACTGAATGTTTTAGTGAAATGCTTATTGCTTAGAAGAACAAAGACTCAAGTTGACAAGGCTGGAAAACCATTGGTAATTCTTACAAACCTAGTTTGATCAGATTATTATTGATTGGTTAAGTGCCCTTATTTTCCCCAGCTTTTTGAAATGGGTTCATGCCTGTAGATTTTATAAGGACTAATTTCTTCTAATACTCAATTCATATTTTTAGTAAGTTGCTTTTGTATATGATTGTTTCTTTTGAATTGAAAAATGAAAATATCTAAGCTCCTGAGTTTCAAGCCATTCAAATTCCGTAACAATTCTCTCCATTATAAATATCTTATTCTAATATGAGGTTCTTCTTTCGCTTTGAAAACAAAGCCATGTTCTAATTCCAATAAAACATGGGCTGCACATGATTGTTGCACAATTGAAATTGCAACGTCAGTTGTATTTTAAACAACGCTGGAGATCAAAATGGACATTTGTGTTGGTGTTGCTCGCTAGGAAATTAAATAAAATCATTCTAAAAGTAAGTTTACATGTATCTGTTAATTTTTCTATCGTGAAACGGTTGATTTTCTATATCATTTTGGTTTCATAAAATCAAAATGGCTGCCCTTCGAACGTTATTATATGTCCGCATCGAAGTACAAAAGTTATAAATATTCCTATTAGAATTGAAATAGTTCTATCATGCCATGCTCTATGCTAATTTTAACATGGTAGGCATTATATTTGTCAGCATTTTACACCTCGCTAACACTTGGTATAAAGATATTGACAAATATAATGCCTACCATAATGGGGCTTGTATAGTTCGCACTGGTGTATTGTCCGCACCCCCTTCTCACCACGAAATTTCAGGTAATAAAACTTTTTGTAACTGTTAGAAAATGTCTAATGAAACTGCGGTAATTTCAAATAGTGTGTGGTCGTTTGCGGTATTTTCATGGAAAAACCTGTTTTCCATCATCAAGTAGAAGTTGAAACTGCTTGTAAATGATTCTAGAACACTTCAGGAGTGTTAAAATGTGTCAAAGTCACACAAAAAACAATTTAGAAACTTGTGTATGTTTATACCGGAAGTTTGAATAACACGTGTAAAAGAAAATAAATACGGTGAGACTGTATGGAAAATCCGTACTTAATAGATATCACTAGAATACGACTTTGAAAGTAAAACAGTTCCATCCTTGTGTAAAACAATGTTTAATATATCTATCACATTAATGTTTGAAGGATCTTAAGCTAAAACAAAACACACACTCAGTATGAAACACCAAAACAGAACGAATAACCAATTACGTTTTGTAGTTTATATATCGTAAGCTGGTTCTGGGTTGACTTTTATACTTTTTTCGTTCCGTTAAATTCAAGCAGATTCCAGTTTTCAGTGAAAAGAAACGAGAAACTTGTAGTGAAGCATTTAATTTTTAAATCTATCATAATATATTTGATATTGAATAAAAATAACATATTACTATGGATTAGATAAAATTATTAGTTTTGAAAATGATAAGAGCACCCTCTACAATATCAATAACAAACATGGCGGAACGTAAACAAACCACCTCGCGAAATCGATTTTTTCTCTTATTACTTGCTTATCGTACTCTATAGTCCGCACCCTGTCTGGCAGGTTCAATTTTGGAGAATAAAACCGAGGACTATACTATATATTTAACAGTACCCATGTTAAAATGAGCATAGAGCATGGCAGGCAAGAATTATTTCTTAAATAATAAATTCCAGTGTTTTTTTTAATTGTTATATAATCTTTATCTTAAGCAGCACTTACAGATTAGCTCTGTCAAAAAAATGTCATTTAATTGTAAATTTGCAGCAATACATTTGTTTTGAACTCCCTTTAATGGCATTCAAATTTCCTATAACAAACCATGATTTTGGGTATTGACAGATAAACATTTCTTAATCTAATAAATGCATTTCTTTTGTAGGTAGCTTTACCTTCAAAGACGGTGAAGGAATATGAAATCAAGTTATCTGAAAATGAGAGAAAAGTCTATGAAAAGATATTTGCTCAGTCAAAGTAAGTGGAGCTTTTTGATAGAGTTCTACTGTCAGTTTCTGGTCTGTCTGTTAATCTTTGGTTGTCCTTGGTCACTATCTGACATTTTATTTTCACTTATTGCTTTTTGCCTAAATCAGGAAATTGGTTTTCATTTTTTAATTGTTTTACATTTTTTCACAACAGGCCTTTTATAGCTTAGTATAAGGTTTGGGTTTTTCCCATTGTTGAAGGCCTTACAGTCACTTGAAGTTGTTTGCATTCTCATCCTTTGGTCACAGGCGATAGTTGCCTCATAGACAATCATATGACATCTTGTTATTTTTATTATGCCCCCGCAACTGAAAGTTGGGGGGCATATTGTTTTAACCCTGTCCATCCGTCCGTCCGTCCTTCCTTCTGTCCTTCCGTCCGTCCCATTATGGGTATATATCTATTCCAGATAACTCCTCCTACAGTTTGAATGCTAGGAAGTTTTCATTTTGCTGGCTGTTTGTACATATATTGAAGGTGTGCATGTGGTCAGGGTTTTTATTTTTATTGATATTTGCTCTTTTTGGAGATAGTTGAACATTGTCATTTTTGGAGTATATACTTGCATAAGAGATGCATAGCGTTTCTGGATAACTCCTCCTACAGTTTGAATGCTAGGAAGTTTGCTGGCTGTTTGTACATATATTGAAGGTGCGCATGTTGTCAGGGTTTTGATTTTTATTAACATTTGCTCTTTTGGGAGATAGTTGAACTTTGTCATTTTTTGGAGTATTTACTTGCATAAGAGGTGCATAGTGTTTCCGGATAACTACTCCTACAGTTTGAATGCTAGGAAGTTTTCACTTTGCTGGGGGTTTGTACATATATTAAAGGTGTGCATGTGGTCAGGGTTTTGATTTTTGTTGAGCCTGCGACTTTTGTCGCAAAAGCGGGCATAGCAATCCTACATTCCGTCGGCGTCAACAAATATTCACTCTGTGGTTAAAGTTTTTGAAATTTTAATAAATTTCTTAAACTATCCTGGCTTTCTACCAAACTTGGACAGAAGCTTGTTTATGATCTTAAGATAGTATCCAGAAGTAAATTTTGTTAAAAAAAAAAATCCTGTTTATCCGTATTTTACTTATAAATGGACTTATTTTTCTGCCAGTTAACATTACATTCACTCTGTGGTTAAAGTTTTTAAAATTTTAATAATTTTCTCAACTTTGAGTATTTTAAAATAACACTTTGCATCTGCGGGGGCATCATTTGTATCTCCAAGATACACAATAATATCTCAAAGAAAGTCCTACATTGACTTTGTTATAATACATTTACTTCAGAGTGGAGTAGTGGGGCATCACTTTGTCTTGTTATGATACATTTCTTTGAGTTGAAAGACCCTAGGTAATCTGTTATACAGTTTAAACGAGTTTCTTAGGCATATCAATGATGTTGGCTTATGATGTCATCATTTCTCACTTTACTTTACTGATAAAAAACATTTTCAGTTGAGTAGCTTGATATAAATAATTATCACACAAAAAGATCAAAGCAAAATTTAAGAAAATAGGGATTAAGACAGATAACACTTTGGTCAAAAGAAACGAAAGAAAGAAAAACAAGTCTATAAAATGCTTCACAGAAATCTAAAAATTGGTGAGGGGAGGGATGAACTCTGGTGCTAATGAAGCAGTTTCTTTTGCAAATTTGGAACGCTGGAAACCTTGGAATTCCTAAAATAATGTGATGTGAAAGAATTTAGAACTTCCTGTATTTGCTGTATTTTTTCCAGAAAACAATATCAAAATTTCAGTTTTATCTCAATAGCTGCAAATTTAAAGAGCATTTTTAACTTCAAAATTAGCAACATTTTTATGAAGTACACCCTTACAGATCCTCAGTTGATTGCTTAGTGTCAATTTACTGTAACTATTTATGTGTGAATTTTAAACTTGGTGCCAATCACTATTATTTTCATGAAAATTTTGTTTTATTTTATGTAGAGATGTAATGAGAGATTATTTGAGACGACATGGAGAAAAGGATATTGACGTTTCAAGTCAATCTTCAGCATCGAATGTAAACCCATTTCAAGACAAATCACCCTCAAAGATTGCAGGTCAAGGGTCACAGGTGATGGGAAGTGGTTTGGCAATAAACACAACACAGAGACCTGGAGGTCAAATGATCTTGGTTATGTTGCTACGGTTACGACAATGTTGTTGTCATTTAAGTTTAATGAAAGATGTAAGTATGTAGAACTTCTCCTTTTGTAATATATTGGGAGTTTCATAAAGTATAGAATAAAAGGCATTGATATTAATTTTGAAATTAAACATTAAACATTATTACACAAATAATGTGAAATGTGTTATAATGCAGTAGAAAGAATATTTTCATATTTAACTGTTTAAAATAGCAACTGCTTTTACAACATTAATCTAGATTTTTACATTGTCTCTTGACATACTCACAAGTCTCTCAGATGGCTGACTTAATTTAACATAGGGCATTTCATAATCTACGTATATATTGATTCTTGAAATGGTGTGTTTTAGACAAAAAGATTGATATGTTGTAAATTCTGAAATTTTTGCAATTTTTTATCTCCCCCCTCATATGATAGTAGAGGGGCATTATGTTTTTCTGTCTTTGTGTCTGTTCGTTTGTCCGTTTGTTTGTCCGTTTGTCAGTCTGTCCCGCTTCGGGTTAAAGTTTTTGGTCAAGGTAGTTTTTGATGAAGTTGAAGTCCAATCAACTTGAAACTTAGTAGACATGTTCCCTATGATATGATCTTTCTAATTTTAATGCAAAATTAGAGCTTTGTCCCCAATTTCACGGTCCACTGAACATAGAAAATGATAGTGCGAGTGGGGCATCTGTGTACTATGGACACATTCTTGTTTATAAATGTAAAAATTGTAACAGGATAGATTTTGTCAAAAATGAAAATTTGCATTTTAAATTTTGATTGCATTCATTGTATTTTATACTGAAATCCTAATAATTAAACTTGCAGTTTTATCACGTGTTCAATAATCAATACTCAACAAATTAAGTAATATGAAAACTATTTAATGCAATTATTATGTAATATATAGAAGGGGTAAAAGGCTTTTGTTTAGTTTGTCATCAAAGTATCTAATGTAACATTTTTGCAGGCACTAGAAGATGAAATAGCAGAGGATGAAGGTTTAGAGTTAGATATTGTAGAGCAGATGAGAGGAATGGGTTTGGAGGAAGAGGGAACCAACGAACCTTCTCTAACCAAATCTAATGCCATCTTTGAAAAGGACTCTCTCAGTACAAAGGTACTTTAAAAGTGTTAAAAATTAAGTATACCATATTTTGTGTTTCATTGCTTGATTACATGTTTAAAGGCAGCTAGAATTTGATGTTGATATCATATCTTTGATAGTCTCTCTTAAATTTTTAATTACTGTAAAGGCAGAAATTATTATATTCATTTATTATTGCATTTGTTGAACAATTGACACAAATACGAGTTTAATTATTATCACAAAAATTTCTGAATTATCAGTAATGTGATTATTGGGCACAAAACCAACATACACATTACAAATCTGGAAATTAAAAAAATATATTGATTTAGCCCCAAAAAAATAGAATTTGACATGGAGGATTTTTTCTGGGTCAGTCATGTTTTGGCACACCAAAACATGTTTTGAGTTTGGTCTCAAAAGTTTTAACTATTAAATAGATTGAGTAAAGCAGAAAATTTTTTTCCATGTCATTTTTCCCTGGTATTGAAAATGTGTTTTGTTTTTGTTGATTTTAAACGATAATCAGTTTGGTTCAATAGAAAATGTCAATGTTTTAACACTATTGGCGGTTCATAGTTGGTCTGTTGCAAGGCAAAACGACATCCATATTTATCATATCCTAATTTCCAAATGCCGTTCAAATCCCTCATTTTTTGTCTCGCCTGCGATGAAAGTCGCAGTATGCGAGACATAGGGATTAATATCTGGTGACGAAGTTTCCGTCTGTCATATGTCCATTGTCCTTGACCTCATTTTCATGGTTCAGCAACTGCTTGAAAAAATTATAGTTTTTTTGTCAAGTGAATTTCTCACTTATTATGAGTAATAGGATAACTTTATTTGGTATATGGGTTCCTTTTAATGTCTACATGTCCGTCAGACAGGGTTCGCCTGACCTCGACCTCATTTCATGGATCAGTGATCAAGGTAAAAGTTACATGATTAGGTCCGTTTCGCAGATACTATAAGCAGTATATCAACTATAAGTGGTGTATGGAATGATTGTAAGGGGTACATGTCAATCTGGCCGATTTCATCTGACTTGACCTCATTTTCATGGTTCATTGGTCAATGTTAATTTTGTGTGTTTTGGTCTGTTTTTCAAATACCATAGGCAATAGGTCAACTATATTTGGTGTAAAGAATAATTGTAAGGTGTAAATGTCTGTCTGACAGGATTTATCTGAACTTGACCTCATTGTCATGGATCTTTAAGAAAGTTATGTGATACTTGCAATAAAACCTTTATCTTTAAGACTTTCAACATAAAAGCAATGGTCAGTAAAGCAGGCGAGACATTTCAGCCTGTGCACTATTGTTCCAATTTGAACTCACATTGCAGAACCTACCTACCTTTTATATTAATTGTCAATTTGTTCTTGTCCAGAATATTCATGAAATATTTGCCACTCAAGTAATCATCAATAATCTATTTAACATACAGAGTATTTATGCACAAATTTTGCTTTTGTATTCAGGTTATCATGAAAATTATTTAAAATATAGTTCATACATTCATGTTTACTATTTTCTCTGCAACAGTTGGTGTAGCAGTTGAATATAAAAGAAGGAGATGTGGTATGATTGCTAATGAGTATAAATATTTAATATAGTGATTTGTTTCTTTGAATATTGAAACTTTCAGGTGGAGGCAGTAATGAAGAAACTGAAAGAAATAAGGGATTCTTCAGAAAAGAGCAGAAGGCAGAAAAGGTATTCAAAAGTTTTCTTTTTCTTTATGAAGTGTATACTGCTGTAACAGGTCCATCTACATTTTAATGATTTGTGTCATATTATCTTCACTATTTTGAATCTTGACATACTGAATAATAATGCAATAAAACAAAAGTATAGTTAAATTTTGTAAGATTTTAAAGACTTTTTAAAGTTGAATGTAAATAAGGAAGAGGGAAGCACAGATTTTAAAGTAAGCTTTATTGTTTTATTTTTTTTAGTTCTGGCAATATAGGCAAGTGCTTTATATATTGTTGTAACGCTTTCAGCTTTACAGATCAAGACTATATTTGTTATTGTGTTCTTGGTCTGTGTTGTTAGAGCTATCTGAATTAGCTTGGGTATTTTTCTTCCAGCAATACATTAAAATCATTCAAAGAGAAAAATATTGAAACTCTTTTTTATTAATTGGCAATTGTACATACTAATGAATTAAAAATTTCAGCATTTTTTGGCCTCCAAAAAAGCCTCTTATTATACCATGTTCTTTGAATTTGATGCATATTCATAAAAAATAATGAACCAATGTATCAGATTTGAATTTTAATCAATTTTTTAAAAAATTTTGAACTTGTAAATGAATCATGATGTATTTCATATATGTATGTTTCAGTGTAATTGTGTCTCAGTGGACGAAGATGTTAGACATAATAGCTGTCCATCTAGATAGAATGGGTGTTAAGTACAGCGTCATCCAAGGCAACATTCCCCCTAAAAAGAGGAATGAATTTGTAGAAGATTTCAACACTAATCCTAAAGGATCTGAAGTAATGTTGGTGTCCCTGAGGGCTGGTGGTGTTGGTCTTAATCTGATAGGAGGAAACCATCTGTTCTTGCTAGATCAACATTGGTAAGTAATGATGGTGTCCCTGAGGGCTGGTGGCATTGGTCTTAAATCTGATAGGAGGAAACCATCTGTTCTTGCTAGATCAACATTGGTAAGTAATGATGGTGTCCCTGAGGGCTGGTGGTGTTGGTCTTAATCTGATAGGAGGAAACCATCTGTTCTTGCTAGATCAACATTGGTAAGTAATGATGGAGTCCCTGAGGGCTGGTGGCATAGGTCTTAATCTGATAGGAGGAAACCATCTGTTCTTGCTAGATCAACATTGGTAAGTAATGATGGTGTCCCTGAGGGCTGGTGGTGTTGGTCTTAATCTAATAGGAGGAAACCATCTGTTCTTGCTAGATCAACATTGGTAAGAAATCATCTGTTCTTGTTAGATTAACATTGGTAAGAAACCAATATTCAAGTTAGATCAATATTTTATGTTTAATGCTGTTTGTGTGCAAACATCTGTCCTGGCAGTATATTGTGTGTTGTATAAGATATTAGTTTATAAATTTGCTTTCATGGACAATTTTTGTCTTGCATTGGAGCATGTTTAATTATGAGTTCAATAACATGTATCTTTCTCATATTTCTGTAGACCGTTGGAAATTTGAATATTGTACTGCTACTTTATTTTCGTTTTTTTGCCTAATCATTAAATATCATCTCATGTAGGACATTGCATCTATATTCCATTTTACTAAACTTGAACAGATCTTAATGCAGAATACCAATTTTTCATAATACTCCAAATGTATGTACATGTACTAACCATATATTGAAATGTGAAAGGTTGCCTATAGTTGTAAAATGCCTTGACCTTTTATATTCCTTTGTTACAGGAATCCAGCATTGGAAGATCAAGCTTGTGACAGAATATATAGAGTAGGACAAACCAGAGATGTTATGATACATAGGTAAAGAATAGATTTACATAAGAGAACATTAAAGTTCATAGGTGGGAGATTCATTAAATTTTCAATTGGGACAGTTTATGTCTCGCCTTGATGGAGTCAAAAAGCAAGACTTGGGTATGCTGTTTCCATCAGCGTCAACATTGTATTAGTTTGTGATTAGGTCAGTTTATGGGTAACCACTTGTGTTAGGTCAATGATATTTGGTATGCAGTTGTATTAGCATTGACACATCTCAATTCCATTGAGACTATTTGGCTCCACCCCCTCAGTCATGGTCTATTGACTTTGAAACTTTTGCTTACTTAACATGTATTAGTTTGTGATTATGTCAGTTTAAAGAGAACCACTAGTGGTAGGTCAATGATATTTGGTATTAAATATATTTCTTTTGAATCATCAAATTCTTTTAGGTAAATCACCTAAATTCATAAGCACTCATTAAAAAAGAATCAAGAAAAAGATATTTTTTAAAAATTAACTTTATTCTAACCCTAACGACTAGTGTGAGCTATTGGCACCAGTTGGCTTCCATAAATTTAATTAATTTAAACTATTAAGCCAACTGTATCTTATTTAGCCACATCTAGAATGAGTTTGTTGTGCATTTCCTTTTTACCAGAATACCTTCTTTACATGCTAAAGATGATGCGGAGACATATGTACTGGTATAAGTCAACTATATAAGCTCCACCTAGTTCTTGTTAGATTAACAAGGAAAAAGAAATTTGAAATAAAATTATTGAAAAATAACAGAAATGCATTAAAATTATTAATCTATCTACAAAATACAAATATTTGCAATATTCATTTTATTTTGACAGATTTTTGTGTAAAGACACAGTGGAAGAAAAAATTGTACAACTTCAGGATAGAAAGAAAAAACTTGCTGATAATGTTTTAACGGGGTATATATTTATTATCATTTGTGAGCAGCCAAGTTGATAGAATATCACAAACCATGGTCTGCATTATTTATTTTGTGACTTGTTAGCTTTTAGCCTGTGCTCCTCATGAGACCAATCAATGGATTTCAGTTAAAATTTAGAAAACACATTCAATTTTAGTCTTTGTATGAGGTTGATTTGAGGATATATCGACCTGAAAGAAGTATATTGACTGAGGATTAAGTCAAAGGTCAATATTATTCTTTAGGTTGATATATCCTCTAGTCAACCTCATACAAAGTTACAGTTGTCATATTAGTATTGTCAATTTGCCGGAAATAGAGCAAAATTGATTTCATTTGCTAGTACGATTGCTTCAAAAAGTATTGAGGTTTTCAGATTTGTATTTTTATATATTTTAAAAATAACAATGCAATATCACTTTTCTTATCTGCCATTTTCAGTCTACCTTTCAAAAATACAGTTGAACATGAAACTCTTTATGAACGAATTATATTAGAGTATACAAAATAATAATATACCATTATATTATTTATTTTTCAGATCAAAGACAACAAGTTCCAAACTAACATTACAGGATCTGAGGATGATATTTGGTGTATGATGGATGATAAACTATATGAACATACATGTACATGAATTTTTCTTGCTTTATTTATTTAATAGTAGCTATATAACAATTTTAGAATTTTTAGATCTCTTGTGTTTTTATATGTCATTTATTTGATAAAGACATATTTGTATTGGTGATTTATAGTTATTGCATGCATAATTCCCAACTTTTTTTGTGCAATATGATGCAATAAACAAATGCAGATTTTTATTCATTATATTTAAAAGAATCTTGGACATTGAACAGCTATTTTAAGAAAAATGATGAAAATGTTGCATATACCAACATGAAGAGCTGTATATTTTTATCAATGAATACCATTAATTGTCCTGTGCATACATATGTACATAAAAGGTTTTCCCTTTCACAGTACTATATAAGTTTGTGTGTTGTATACATTTTACTCTCAAATTCAAATTGCCATACAGGGATACATATCATACAGCAATAAATGTTAGAAATGAAAGAAATTTAAGTTTTTATTAATTGTTTATTTGTATTTTCTGCCATATTTTTCTTTTTCTTAAATAAAGGAGAACATCAAGGACAACCGCTTAATCATACTTCAGTGAATTTAGAAGTATTACATTGTGCACAGTGAATTTAAAAGTATTACATTGTTCACAGTGAATTTAAAAGTATTACATTGTTCACAGTGAATTTAGAAGTATTACATTGTTCACAGTGAATTTAGAAGTATTACTTTAATCACAGTGAATTTAGAAGTATTACATTGTTCACAGTGAATTTAAAAGTATTACATTGTTCACAGTGAATTTAGAAGTATTACATTGTTCACAGTGAATTGAGAAGTATTACATTGTTCACAGTGAATTTAGAAGTATTACATTGTTCACAGTGAATTTAGAAGTATTACATTGTTCACAGTGAATTTAAAAGTATTACATTGTTCACAGTGAATTTAGAAGTATTACTTTAATCACAGTGAATTTAGAAGTATTACATTGTTCACAGTGAATTTAAAAGTATTACATTGTTCACAGTGAATTTAGAAGTATTACATTGTTCACAGTGAATTGAGAAGTATTACATTGTTCACAGTGAATTTAGAAGTATTACATTGTTCACAGTGAATTTAGAAATATTGCATTGTTCACAGTGAATTTAAAAGTATTACATTGTTCACAGTGAATTTAGAAGTATTACATTGTTCACAGTGAATTTAGAAGTATTACATTGTTTAAATGTAAGGTTTTCTTATTAGGTCTAGTTTGGAAGATATGCTGTTATGAAGAATAGACCTTTGATGTTTAGTTTACTATTATATTAATATTCATCCATATCTAAGTTATTTGTGCCTTTAAGTTGCTGTCTCATCTCATTAACTTAAAACCAACAAATAATTTTATTTAAATCTTAGAGCTGTTCCATTAAAAAACAAATATGGTACCTAGAGAAGGCACTTTGAAAATGGGATAACAATCTATAGAAGTAATTTGAGAATTTCACATACATTTTGATTTTACAAAAAAATAGTTGACACCAATCCATAGTTGAGATTTGGAAGTGCCTTTTGTGGTTATGTATGTGACTTTTTATGATATTTCAAACATAATTAATTTAAGGACAAGGAAACAAAACAGAACTGTTGCATAAAATTGTAAATGGAGAGCATGTAATTATATTGTCTTAGCTGAGATAAATGTTGCAGAATGCTAGAAATAGGGATGCTAATCTGATAGGATATTTAGTATATGGGATCCTTGCAAAGTCTACATGTCGGTTAGAAAGGTTCCACTGACCTCGACCTCCTTTTATGGATCAGTGATTAAGCTTTAGTTTTCATGGTCAAAGTCCATATCTCTAATACTTTAAACAGGAAGTCAACTATATGTGTTGTATGGACTTATTGTAAGGTGTACATGTCTGTCAGATAGGTTTTATCTGACCTTGACCTATTTTCAAGGTTCATTGGCCAATGTTAAGTCTTTTTGGTTTGGTCTGTTTTTCAAATACTATAAGCAATAGGTCAACTATATTTGGTGTATGGAATGAGTTTAAGGTGAACACGTCTGTCTGGCAGGTTTCATTTGTCCATGACCTCACTTGTATGGTTCTGTGGTCAATGTTAAGTTTTCACAGTAAGGTCTGTTTCTCAGGCACTATAAGTAATAGTCAACTATATTCAGAGTAAAGACTGAGTCTATCTTGCAGTTTCATCTGACCTTGAACTCATTTTCATGGTTCAAAAGTAAGCGTTAACTTTTATCAGATACTACAAGCAAAAATGAACTTTATTTGGTGTATGGAAATGTGTGGTGTACATTTCTGTCTGGCAAAATCTGACCTTGACCTCATTTTCATGATTTATTTTGTTGATAATAAGTTTTCTTGGTTGGGTTTGTGTCTCAGATACTATAAGAAATAGGTTAACTGTATTTGATGTATGGAATGAATGAAGGCATACATGTCTGTCTTACATGGTTCATCTGACCTTGACCTTATTTACATGTATCATTGATAATGTTATTTTTTTGTAATACTTGTAGTGTTAACTTTTTCATTTTTTCATTGAGACTTTCAATGTAAGTTCAATCATGATCAGTAAAGCAGGCAAGACAAAGCAGTGTGTGCACTGGTCATGTTTTGATACAATTAAGCAGTGCAACATGTAAGATAAATACCCTCTTCGAGTGAAACAAGACAACCAAAGGCAGTAGTTAACTCTTGTCAATATTCAAGTTTATTCCTTTTAAACTATTGAATGATGATTTTGAGAAGCTCTGCAAATATTTTCATATCTTGCTGATCAGGTAGCAGAAATTTTCCAATTACATACACAAAGTTGCATACACAAAGTTAGGTACACATCTTCAATACATTTTAAAATTTGTTTGAAAGTGGGTTGAAAACTGAAGCGGATTAATTTATCATCAATCTGGGAGTCTTCTAATTAAAATAAGTTCTGTTTCTTTTGTTTAGGAAAAACCTGCATTTTTACAGAAAATTTTACATAGAATTTGAAAAAAAACTCAAATCAGTGTAAAATATGACTATGATTAGTAACTAAAACTCAAATCAGTGTAAAATATGACTATGATTAGTAACTAAAACTCAAAACAGTGTAAAACATTGCTATAATTTGTAACTAAAACTCAATCAAGTTTAAGATTACAAACAATGTTGTCCTCTATCAGGAGACTTCTCTGAATAATGACAAGCATTGCTTCTTTTTTTTACAAACATGAACAAAAATAACTGAAATGATTTTTTCAAATCTATATTTTACTGATACTGAATTACTTTTTACTAGCATCAGCTTCATTCATGTCTTTTATGAGTTTATTAAGGGCAGATAATCTAGCATCCCTCCATTTGTATCGTTCTGGTAATTTATCAAGTGGTGTTTTCATCGTCATTTCCTCTTGTATTTTACTGAGTACTGGAACATCATTGAAAGGCTGTGGTGGTTCAAATGTCTTTTGAACTTCAAGTATTGGCTTAGCATATCTCTGACTATAAACATCAAAGCCTGAAATATATAAACAGGAAGATTACAAAAGTCATGATCTACCTCTTATACAATTCATAGCACAGCACAAATGTTGGTTTCTTCAGATAAATGAGGGGCCTGATGGGTTATTTTCGTTCTTTGTGATCGGCACATTTTCGCTATCGTGATCCGTTTTTCTACAGATTTTTTTTTTTTTATATTTTCGTGATCCGTGATCATGGAAATTTATTTTCTGTGAATCGTGATTGACAAAAAATCATATCGTGAATCGTGATGTGACCCCCCCCCGATCAGGCCCCTCATAAATGTAGCTTCCAGTGTCAAACACTTGGAGTTTAAAGAAGAATAAAGTTAAAATAAGCAGTTATATGATAGATAAACAACAGATATGGGGTATCATATATGGAGTTATATGACTCTATTTTACTGCTGCTTATTGAAGGTAAGATTGCTTTTGCATACCTATGGTGTAATAATACACATTTATAAGATATTTATTCATAATAGGTAAAACTGCATTCATGGTCCCGTAGTAGTGTGACCCCCCCCCCCCCCCCCCCCAAAAAAAAAAAACGAAACCTCATCAGTTTGATCCCTGGATGGGTCAAAACAAAGAGAGTACAATTAGTATCAGCTGCCTCACCACTAAGCATGCAGCACATAGAAGGTAACGACAATGCCTGGTTGGTTTAGAAAAAAGAAAATGTTTTTGTGTTGGGTAGCATTTTTTGTGACCTGTTTCCTTGTAATCTAGTATACTGATTTAACCGTCTCAGTGCAGGTGGAAACCCAGTTGAAATTAATCAAAAGAAATGGAACTCTTTGTTAGAGATGGCAAAAAAGGCCAAGTTGGTAAATTTGAATTGTTTACATCTGTTTCTATGTGCTTTAAAAGTTTAATGAATGTGCCTAATTTAGGATTTTATGCGTCTTATGCATGTGTTTTTACTTAAATTATGGTATGGAGCTTCGAGATATTTGTAAACTTTTAAATTATAGACAAATTTTCACAAAACAGTCGATTGTGGTTGGTGCAAATTCATGTGGATCTTTTTTGTGCTTAAGCATGAATTCCACCGAAAAAAATTTCAAAGAAAGATAATAGATTGATCTTTTCAAAGCATTAATTTGCATCTCTGTCCTCCCGGCGACAGTTTTGGGGAAAAATCCTCAAAATGGGCAATAATTTAATCGAAAAGAGAAAGTCCAGTACACCTTTTCTATTCGGGCGTGTTTAAGTTGACTATTCTGTCTTGAAAACGTATAAAAGAAAAATATTTGATGCATCGTCTCGCTTCAGATTCTGTTATTTTTATTTATTTAGGCTCTTGGTCGATATAATGACAATACAAATTTACAGTACTAAGAAATGAAATATATGGGTCAAGTGAAATACCTTTCTAATGAGTCATAACAACAGAGGAGTTGTGTTCGAATAACAAATTTTTACTTAAAGTACTTGACGACAGACTTTTCAAGTGGATCTTAAAAATGCATAACTTAAAAAAAACTTCATTTTTGTGTGTGTGTTATCTAGGTTAATTAGTCTTCAACCTCTGAAAATTTGTAGTCTGCCCTTCCACGAAATATTTAGTTAGTATTTTTTTTTTAATTTTTGAACTTTCGAAAATTCCCCCTGACAACCGAGCAGACAATAATTTTAAGTTGATCAAATGCATAAAAGAACATTAAATGATGCTTATTTATATAGCTAGTAGATACATTTGTCTTTTAAAGTACAACTGCCATATACGGATCGTTATGATGCTATGTGGATAAATTTATTCAAGAGCTAAATTGACAGCGCTTCATCACTACAGTGGCTTCCATTTTTGCGATTATAAATTATGTGGCGTAATGGGGAGATAGTTTTGAAGAAGTAGAATCCTGACTGAGTGTACCATCTTGAACAAAACATGACATGTTTATATCTTGTTTTAATTCAGAATGTGCCTACAATATTTGCTGCTGGACAAAAAAAATAATGCAATTACTATTCATTAACTATTGGATCTGATGTAAATGGCTTGTAGAAAGTAAAAAATGAAACATTTGTGAAAAGGGATATCTGGAATAAACTTAGTCACATCGAGGAAACTACTGTGCCATCAATGACTTATAGTCCTACAATTTTAGTTTAAACCTGAAAACTCGTTTGTCCCACTGTTTTTGTTGCTTGGTATATGTGTACATACCATCAGCATTCAAGTAAGCAGTTTCTAACACTCCAATAAAGGCATATCGTCTTCCCAATCCTTCCGTCATCACTAGGTCTATATCTGTCGCTGTCATCACTCCTTTCTGATCATACAAATTAAAAATAGAATAAAACTTGTATTCCTGAATTTTTCCTCTCAACTATTCTTCCCCTCTCATTCTTCTTACTACATATGATTCAGTGATGATCAAAATTTTGATTAAAAAATAAATTGAATCCACAACAGATTTTTATCAATGAAAGGCATTATAATCTTCGCTAACTTTGAAATCGACGACATTTTCATGTCTGGGTTTTATTTACAGTTAAAATGAACAATGTCTGTCTCCAATTTTTTTTACTAAGTTTTATTCAACTTCACCCACGAATTAAACAATTACCGAATACATACCCTAAACAAATCAAAGCATTCTTTGAAGATTGCATTTTGTAATCTGTTCAACACTAGTCCATCCTTTTGCTTTTTGACTGTGATTGGAGTTTGTCCTATTTTATTCATCAAATCCTTAGTTTTTGCTAAGACATCGTCATCAGCCCATGGGGATGGGAGGAGTTCTACCAGAGGCACATAATAGGGTGGATTCGTCTAGAAAATAATTGGATACATGTATATTTTACAACTTTATGGAAAAACTCTGTAGAACAGAATGAATCTGAGTGAAATAATGTTTCTGTTAAACGTAATATCAGTTGCTGTACTGTTGTTTTGAAAATTTATAACATGCGACATGTATAGCGTGAACAAAGTTGATTTTTAATAATGCCAATAGTAATTTTGTGCACAGGATTAAAATATTGAAGAAAAAAAATGATTTCAACTCCGATTAATTTTCCCGTTTAATATGGATTGAAATGTTGATATAACAAAGCATCATTGCGATTGAATTCATGCACAGGTGCAGTGTTTTTCGACATTTAGCCAGGAATATCTTCCAATCCGTTGTTTTTTGGTCAATAAAAAGCGATACATTATCATTAATTACTGTTTGAACGACAAGAAGCAGTGATGGTACTTGCATTTAATTTAGAAAACTACCGAATACGTACTTGCTTCTATTGTTAAGAAAAATTGAATATCATTTAAAAAAAAGTAAAAAGAAAAACGACAAAAAGACGAACCCTACCAAAATAACGGGGGTTATATTAGGTGATCCGGATGGATAAGCATATCCTGCTTTACATGTGACAACCTTTCGACAAAAATTTACTATAATAATGTTAAACTTTGCCAAGTTCAATATAATTTTAAATACACCACTTCTGATGGTACAAGTGACAGTTACGTCAACAACAAGTAAATAAATATGTCCCTTCTTTCATAGGTATATATTTCACCAGCTTCTATTTTAAAACGTGCACCATTTACTTTCTCTGTTGGCGTTGAACAACCTTAGCTCCTTGGGATATATATACAAGTCTAAATTGAAAACAACGTTCAAACCTTTGATTGCGTTGGATAAAAACCGCAATTTTTATACGTGTGCATGCAAAACAAATTTCTTGGTAGAGGAGTCTAAATACAGCACAACCAACATTTTCCAAAAGACCAAAAAAGTGAAAAAGTATATTTTAACAAAACGCATTTGACTAGCAGGTCGAACAACGGATGTTCTTAAACACTGCTGACTGTCATGGCGATTGCCAAATAAACGGATCACCAGATGTAACAAAATGGATCTTAATTAAATATATATATATGTTCTTAAACCCTGCTGACTGCCATTGACGAAATAAACGGATCAGAAGATGTAACAAAATGGATCTTATTTATTAATTTATATATATATACTGCAGAAATTCGCAAACTAGTTGGAGCTTTTGTTAAAGCATTAATTAATTTCTCAGTCTATTTCTTTTTAGATTTTTTCAATTTTGCTGAAAACATTTTGCCCATTTTGAAAATATAATGTCTAGACTGACCGGGTGAGCAACAATAAATCTATTTCTATGTCTAAGTTGGTCAGCAATCCGGGCAGGTAGAATACAGCTAGTAGAACTCGCCAGAATGGCAGCGTCGCTCATTGTAACGTCTATCTTACTATGGACTTGTCGCTTTAACTCTACTTCCTCGAATACACATTCCTATAATTAAAGGCATCACTAAACAATCTTATAACAGTATGTGATCATATTTCTAAAAGCATTAAAAGAAAATTCAAGTTACAAAAGCATACTTAAACATATCTCACTTTGCAATGATGTGATGTCATAGAATTATCATAAAAAGATGTAATAGTTTTCTGAATTTGTTACCAGTTACTAGTAACTTGAATTGTCAAGTTTAAAAAGCGTGTTATAAATGCAACAGGGGGAAAATTTGACTTTCAGCAGACATAATAATTTATTCGTCATACACAATGTATCCGACGGTATTGGTGAAAGTTTCTATCTAGTCAATCTAATTATATGTGACTTTTGGGTTGTTTGAATTTAGCTTTATCTTAGATTTTTCGTTTTTCTCTAAGAGATACGGATGTTTTTGCAGCTCATATAAACTTCTGATATTATATAATACAATGTAGTATAATAAGACTCAATTGTAAATTGACATTAAGCTAGATCGAAATTTGAAAAAAAATATATAAACCTAGTACGTATCGGGTCATACCTGAATATAAAAGGCATTGTTTATACACGAATTAAGGTCTGTTGTTCCTTCTATCAACGCTATTTGTTCCTCAACTTTTAAAGTTCCTCTTAGTTGGTCTGCAGATTTTAGGCTTTCAAGCTCCGATCTTATTGCATCTAAACCTTCCTCTAATTGTTTTGGGACCGTGTCATAGATAGAAACTTTGTAACCACTCCCAGCAAATATCATAGCCCAGCTCCGACCTATCATTCCACTAAAAATGATAAAAATACAATGTAGTGTAAATTATCATAAAGCTATCCACCAGATTTTCAGTAACATGTTCGTCATAAGAGATGTTATACGATTGACAATGAGACAACTTTCCAACTGAGTTTCAGTGACATGTTCGTCACAAGGATATGTGGTATGATTGCCAATGTGACAACTTTTCACCAGATGATCAGTAACATGTGGTATGATTGCCAATGTAATAACTATCCACGAGAGTTACAGTAACACCTTTGTCATAAAGAGATGTGGTATGATTACCAATGAGATAACTTTTCTCCAAAGGTTCAGTAACATGTGGTATGATTGCCAATGAGATAACTATCCACCAGAGTTTCAGTAACATGTATGTCATAAAAATATGTGGAATGATTGGCAAGGAAACAACTTTTCACCAAAGATCAGTAACATGTTTGTCATAAAGAGATGTGGTATGATTGCCAATGAGATAACTATCACCAGAGTTATAGTAGCACATTTGTCATAAAGATGTATCATAATTGCCAATGAGACAACTTTTAACCAGAGGTTGAGTAACATGTCGTATGGTGGATAATGAGATAACTATCCACCAGAGGTTGAGTAACATGTCGTATGGTGGATAATGAGATAACTATCCACCAGAGGTTGAGTAACATGTCGTATGGTGGATAATGAGATAACTATCCACCAGAGGTTGAGTAACATGTCGTATGGTGGATAATGAGATAACTATCCACCAGAGGTTCAGTAACATGTCGTATGGTGGATAATGAGATAACTATCCACCAGAGGTTGAGTAACATGTCGTATGGTGGATAATGAGATAACTATCCACCAGAGGTTCAGTAACATGTCGTATGGTGGATAATGAGATAACTATCCACCAGAGGTTCAGTAACACATTTGTCATAAAGAGATGTGGTATGATTGCCAATTAAACAGCTTTTCATCAGAGTTTCAGTAATATGTGGTATGTTTGACAATGAGATAACTATCCATTCAGTAACAAGCTCACAGTATTTGTCTGATTTCATATCTAAATGTTTTTTTGTAATCTTTTGTAAATACAGTAGTGTTTGATATAGTCACAATCTTTCTAGACTCGGGCAATTTAGAACTTGACATATAATGCTTAGACATATGTCTATAATTGAAGACTGTATACTGCTGTCTCACTTACGTATACCACATATCTTCTTTTCTTCAGAATTATTTCTTTATATATCTGCCATCATTTAAGTTGAAAATAACCAAAGTTATTACATTTTAGACAACTCTTTGTTTAGTCTCTTAGATTTACTAAATTTTACTAAAGAATTTCAATTTAAAACTAAAATGTTTTATGTTTAAATTCGAAAATCTAACTGCGGATAAACTTGGGACACATTTTGACTAAAGTTGGTTCATATTGGGTAAAGTATAATCTTTGAAACGAATTATTTTCAATAAATTAGTTTAGAAAGTAATAACACGGTAGATGTTCATTAACTTAAACAATCGTTTGCAAAAAATACCTTCATAAATTTATAAAACACTGTATTACAGACAAATCTATTATTTTATCTCCCCCATTTCTTGAATAATAGTAAATAAATCAGAGATTGTGTGCAATAGTATATATCTACTAGTAAGAACTTTTACCACGTTTACTAGTAAGAAAATATGTAGGTCAGTATTACATGGCATGCAATGATGATTCCTTATATAAGTGTGTAGTATACTATGAGAATAGTAAGAGATAAACCATGTAAACCGTCCATTAAAATCTTCTGCAATAGTTGAATTATGAACGACTGTTATATAGTTATAAATGTCAGGAATACAACCAATTGTTCTTATAAGTATAAATACAAAAATATCGTTCTAATAACACACACTAAACATGACTCCCCATTTAGCATTTTATCTTATTGTTCTTATTACAGTAGCCGTAGCTATGCAGCTTGTCAAATCACATGATCAGATGCAAATTGAAAATAAAGTAAATATTATTGATAACTGGATCATTGTTTTCTGAGAAAAAATTAATAGATAAACCATAAAGGTAGTATGTAAACTATGTTCAACAACGGCGGCCATTTCCGATAGCCAGTACATTTCTCAGGACATTTCTCATGGATATTTACTTAAAGTTAACTTTGAAAAGTTTTGATAAATCATGTCTTTCGTTATAGCGGCTACATTTGGATTATATTTTTCTAATGTACTCCTTAGGAATGATTTATGTCGAATTTTGTTTCAATTTGTCTATCAATTCCTTTTCACTTTTTTAAAAAGGCGAACAGAAGACACGATACAAAAGACGAAGAGTCTTATGATGGCGAAAGTAAGCACGTACAAATCCTGTATCAGGACTAAATGGACTAGATAAACTGTTTAAATATAGGAAGTACTTTTAAATACATGTGTAAAGATTTTTTGTACGAAAAATAACAATGCGTCTAACCATCCTATTGTAGCCACCGTGTCCGTCCTAAACAATATGCCAGTTTACCAACACAACCTTAATAGTTAGGGTGTCAACAAACAAAGTTGACACCCTATTCTTAAAACCTATCGAAAATCAGTTCTGTAACGATTGCCATTTGGCAAGTATTGGTAATGGGAAAAATGTGAAAAGGACCGTCATACCACTTATAGATCATCTCACAAGGACTCCATCTTTGTTGAAAAAATGACATAATTACTACTAAATATAATACATATGTTCTTTACACGGTAACCGAAACTGTGCTACTTGTTTATATCATGATCACATACAATTTAAATGTTTAAGCACCCCTCGAATCATTCACTCACAAAGCTTTGATATGTCTAAACTATTGCTTTGGACAAAATGTGAATGAGTTTCTTCATAAAAACTATGTTCGACAATGGCGGCCATCTTTGATAGCGAGTAGATTTCTCCGGGATATTCCTGTCACAACTTCTAAATCTAGTTTTTATAAATACTTTTTTCATTACAGGGGCTACATTCGGCTGATTTTTTCTTTCAAATATACACTAAAATGATTTACGTCGAATTTTATTCAAATGTCAATCAGCTTATTTTTAACTTAAAAAAACGTCTTATGAGATGGTGATAGCAAGCACGGTCCTTTGTCAGGACTAGATAAACAAAAAAAATGTTAAAAAAGCTAAGAAAAGATTATCAAAAATCATTATTAGGTATAAGTATATTTCTTTCGATTGATCTATATAATATTTATGTAAGAAGAAGCAATAAAACTTACCATCCTATTATAGCAACCTTGTCCATTTTAAACAATATGCCGGCTTATCGAAAACAACCTTAATAGGTAGGATGTCAGGAAAGTCACACAATTTATGCAAATCTGAACATTATTCATACGGTATAAAGATAACGACACACTCTTAAACAGAACACATACTTAGTCTATAGTACACGTGATTTTCAGGCAGACTTTAATTAGAAGTTTCAAGACTGAATAATTTAAAAGTAAGTACAGTGTTCATTTCTTTAATTGTTTGGTGTAATAACATTTTCAACTAAAACTGTGAATTCAACTATATATATAGTATGACTTAGTTTTTAGTTAGACAGCTTGTTGATTCTTCATGAAGGATAGCATAACTGTCGTAAGATTATAACGGATACATAAAGACTTCTTTCTGGATATGATTTTTCGTAGATGTACGTACGTTTACACTGTATTTTCGTTTATCAAAATTTTGTTTTGTTTGAAATGCAGAAACTCATGGAAATTCCTCTGGCGTAAGGAATAGAGTTATCAATTCAAGCAGCAAACATTAATGAGTAGTATTCATTCTGATTACCCTATATGAATTATAAAAGGATAAGAAATATCAATGGGGAATCATTATATTAAGAAGTAGAGTTCATTGCACACAAAATATCTCCTGAATCCACTTCATCGGGTACTATTTGAATGTCCAAGGTTAATAGTTTAGAAAGTAATTTGAAAAAACGAGTTTCAAATAACACAAAACAGTCAAGTTCAACCTTGGCTAGGATACACTGAGATTTCAACCACAATATGAATGAACTCATGTAAGAACTCAAGCATTTGATAATCGATTGACGATACCATCGGGGAAGCACTGATATTAACCCATTTGTATCAATCCAAGAAAAATAGTGTGTGTACAAATTATGTTACATCGTGTTTTTATATGGAAGAGGTTGGTAACATTCTAATTCTATATATTTACCAATGCTAAAACTAGTGTATACACAGTGTATCTGGAATAGCATTGCTGTCAAATGTTACGCTTGATGTCAAACGCTTGATGTCAAACGCTTAATCTCAAATGTTACGCTTCATGTTAAATGGTACACTTGATGTCAAATGTTACGGTTGGTGTCAAATGCTCGATGTTAAATGATACGCTTGATGTTAAATGTAACACATGATGTCAAATGTTACGATTGATGTCAAACGTTAGGTTTGGTGTCAAATGTTACGCTTGATGTCAAATGATTGGAAAGTCAATAACACATAAACATGCGAAACCAAATACAGCAGCAATCGACAACCACTGAATTACAAGCTCCTGACTTGGGACAGGCACATACAGAATGTGGCGTGGTTATACATGTTAGCGGGCGCCCAAACCCTCCTCTAACCTGGGACAGTGGTGTAACAGTATAAAATATGGACAGCCTATAAAAATTAGTTGAAAGGGCTCAACTCATCAGATCTATACACTGCAGAAAACCAAGTAACAAAAACACATACCGGACGTGGCAGGGTATTTTTACATCCCTACAACAAAAAAGACTCTAGGCACAGATCTGAGAGTACTCGCAGTTACTGAAAAATCATGTAGCTAAGACTAAAGTATAATGAGTTCACATCCATACTTACCATTTATTTATTTAGATTCCAAAAGGAAACTGTTGTTTGATGAATAACACAAAACTTATGAAAGAGATTGCTTACTTCTGGAAGAAGATTTTTTATACAAACATTTCAACAGTATATGTACAATATAAAAGTAAGAAAATGTGGTATAATTGCCAACGAGACAACTCTCCACAAGAGACCAAAATGACACAGAAATTAACAACTATAGGCCACCCTACGGCCTTCAACAATTAGCAAAACCCATATCGCATAGTAAGCTATAAAAGACCCCAAAATGACAAATGTAAAACAATTCAAACGCGAAAACTATGTCTGTCGCCTAATTTATGTACAAAATAATGAACGAAAAACAAATATGATACCCAGAAACAAACGACAACCACTGAATTACAGGTTCCTGACTTGGGACAGGCACATACAGAATGTGGCGGGGTGAAACATGTCAGCCACAATGTACATATATTGCAATCTGATTAAAATCCGATGTTGTGATACGCTACACTCCCTCAAAGTTAGGGTGGAGAGTATTGTAGCGAAAACTAACAGCTGATTTTAATGAGATTGCATATATTGCTTTTGTCCTGCGGTTTACACAAAAAGAAATATTCACATAACCGCTTGCTCAGCATGGAATAGAGACAATCTCCAAATCATGCTTAATGTTTCAGAAAGATACTCCAATCAACATCATTACACAATTCATCCTACAAAAACAAAAATTTTCACATGTGGAAATGTCACCCTGATTGGACTCTATATGATACTCCGGTAACAGTATCAAAAGAAGCAACTCATTTAGGTATAGGAAAAAGGAAGGAGAAATAAATGTGGCAAATAGAATAAAAGTTGCAAGACGAACTTTGTATGCCCTAATAGGCTCTGTGGTGCATGGGACAAATGGCTTGGATCCAGTAACATCTCATAAAATCTACAACATATATGTTCTGCCAAGACTCCTTTATGGTTTGGAAGCTATTCCTTTAAAAGAGGGACGAAAGATACCAGAGGGACAGTCAAACTCATAGATCGAAAACAAACTGACAACGCCATGGCCAAAAATAAAAAGACAAACAGACAAATAATAGTACATATGACACAACATAGAAAACTAAAGACTAAGCAACACGAACCCCACCAAAACTGGGGGTGATCTCAGGTGCTCCGGAAGAGTAAGCAGATCCTGCTCGACATGTGGCACCCGTCGTGTTGCTTATGTTATTACAAATCCGGTAAATAGTCTAATTCGGTAAGTCACATTCGTGAAAAGGGAAGGGTATTGTAGTTACGACATAAGGAACATATCCGATATCATCTGTGAAACGGTTATTCCATAACGGTCAACCAACTCGTGATGGCGTCCGTAAAATTTACGAAGGGATGATTTCAATTTCACCATTTGGAACTCTTGGCTTAATAGCTTCCTTGTGAGCAGCAATCCTCTATCAAGGAAATCATGATAGGAAACACAAGCCCGGGAATATCGTATCAATTTGGAGATATATACTCTAAATAAGACCAATATAGCACAGCTGAAATCATTTCATAGAAAGAATTTAAGACATCTCCAATCTCTACCTCAACGTACGGCAATAGCTGCGATATACCTCTTGATTGGCGGACTCCCAATTGAAGCTGAACTTCACAAAAAGCAACTGTCCTTTCTTCACAATTTACTTTCCTCTAATGTTCAAAGAGTAAAAGATATCATCATCAGGCAAATGTCAGTTAACTACGATAACCCGAACAGCCTTTTCTCAACAATTCGAGAACTCTTATCAAAGTATGGACTGCCTCCGATTCATCTTCTTCAAGAATCTCTCCTTTCAAAAATGAAATGGAAATTTCTTGTAACAAAGCAATTGAACACCTACTGGCTCAATACGTTAAAAGACGAATCTGAATCCAACTCTAAGATATATGGAAACTAATCACCTTCTTATTGGCAAAAATCATCCAGTCTGGAATATCTTTGACAAGACAAAAGCTGAAGTTCGAAAAGGTGTTATTAAAACTAGAATTAGTTTCAGAAAAATTTATACTCAATTCTGATAGAGCGAAAGTTAATCAATCACCTTCTCCACTTTGTCAGTTATGTAATCTTTATCAGGAAAATATCTCTCATTTTCTCTGGGATTGTCGACTATTATCCAAAACTAGAATTACATATTTTAAACCTATCAAGGACTATGTTATTCATCATAAAACAGAAGAAGTCTGGCACAATGTGTTTCAACTTAAACCAAACATTATCAGGCTAATTATAGACTGTAGACATTTTTCACAAATACTAGCAGATATAAATATTATGAACACGATAGAAACCATAACTAGGGAGATGTGCTATAAACTGTATATAAAACGCTTAAAGTTGCTTGAGACAATGGATAGTTGACGGTCTGAAATAAGCAGTTTTTTAGTCCGTATAATTTGAGTTTTATTATTCATAAATGACAGTTTGATTTTATGTGTAAATAGAAAAGTTTTACTGTTTATTTTACCGTTGGACATTAACTTTTAAAATACATAATATATTTGACCGTGTAAATATAACCATTACTTGGATTTTATCCTTGGTGTTCCTTACAAAGGAAGCTCATACTGAGAGAAGAAGAAGGAAACAGGGTAACAGGAGACTTTTTGTTATATTTGTACATTACAAGTAAATTATTTGAGTAGCTGTTAATTGTACAATAATTGGCTGATATCAGGATAAAAAACTACGCGTTTTTGTTTCTTTATAACATTTGGCTAATAGTGCAAAGACTGGTTGATTGTACTATCCAGTTTCAGTTTCATTATCTAGCCGTGATTTGAACACATCCATAAAAAGTAACCTCTCAATAAAATTAAAGATTTAATGTTATTCATTACAAGTTCTATAATTTACATGTGAAACGATCTTTAGGAACATGAAGAGATATTGTAAAAAGTAAAATCACAAAAATACTGAACTCCGAGGAAAATTCAAAAAGGAAAGTCCCCAATCAAATGGCAAAATCAAAAAAAAAAAAAAAAACACATCAAACGAATGAATAACAACTGTCATATTCCTGACTTGGTACTGCATTTTCTTATGTAGAAAATGGTGGATTAAACCTGGTTTTATAGCTAGCTAAACCTCTCACTTGTATGACAGTCGCATCAAATTGTATTATATTGACAACGATGCGTGAGCAAAACAAACAGACACAATAGGTAAAAATGTCAAAAATAGGGGTACAGCAGTCAACATTGTGTTATCATCTTAATCACTATAAAAACAAACAAATGTAACGAAGAAGCACAAAAAGGCATACATCAAATTTAACATCCTCATTTTGCTTATATTATACGATTTTATTTATCTATGTAAAATCCACCCATAAAGGATGGAAGGTTTTAAGTACTGGCGTAAAATCGCGCATTTGAAATTCACAAAGGTAGACATAAAATAATTTTGTCGTACAAAGTATGAGGGGATACATAAATACAGAGTCACGTAAAATGGATATAACAAAAAACAGACTTAACAGTAAAAGTAATATTAATAAATAAAATAAAATAATTGTGTGATACAAAGTATGACGATATACATAAGTACAGAGTCACGTCAAATGTATATCACAAAAAACAGACTCAACAGTAAAAGTAATATTAATAAATTGAATAATTTTGTCGTTCAAAGTATGACGGGATACATAAGCACAGAGTCACGTCAAATGGATATCTAAAAAAACAGACTTAACAGTAAAAGTAATATTAATAAAGATAAATAAAAGAATACTATAACACGTTATTAAGATGATAAACAACGTCAGTACGCAAAATCTATACTTCAAGACCATCGTGTATTATTTGTGAAGTTGATACGGAATATTTATCAACAAGTTCTTAATTGGTACCTTCCGATGAACTTTTTTAGAAAAAGGACGAGACGTTCTTTGACATACCCCTGGTTCGTCAACTTTTTGTTCAGACACTGGTGACGTTTTACAAAGTCTGAGTAGGAGCTGCAAGCTCTTGAATACCGAATAAGTTGGGAAATATATATCCCATATGCAGGTGAAGTTGGTATATTGCTACTAAGGTGGGGGAAATTGATAATTTCAAAATTAAAATCGTCTCGTTTGTCATAGATTATGGTACTGAGATGACTGTGACAAATTCGAGGTCTAAGTCTAAAAATGAGGCGGAGGAAGCCGTGTCTGTTGTTTCTTTAATTTCTAGTTCTGATGGATATATTAATGGAACCCAATCAGAAAAGTTCGGATTGTTAATGGAAAGAACATCATCAATATATATGAAAGTGAAATTAAATAACCTGGCTTCTTTGATCTTCTTGTTTTTGACAAGTGTCTGAAGGAACTCCGATTCATATGAAAATAAGAAGAGGTCGGCAAGGAGAGGCGCACAGTTCGTTCCCATAGGAATGCCGACAATTTGTTGAAAAAGTCTATCTCCAAATTCAACAAATATGTTGTCAATAAGAAACTCCAGCATACTGATCACTTGTTCCTCTGTGTAGCATGTTTTACCCTTTTGTTCACTATTAACAAAATATGCCTTATGGTATCCCAAAGTAATAAATTTTTAGCATATGCTACCATTTTTATGATGAAAAGCATTGTGGATTATTTCTTTTAGACGGTTTTTCAATTTCACATGGGGAATGGTGGTATACAAGGTTGAAAAATCAAAAGTTTTGATAGAACTAATTTCAGAAAAAGACCGAGATTTAAAATTATCCAGAAGTTCTTTAGAGTTTTTAAGAATCCACATATGGTTAATACCACTACGCGAGTAAACAGTTTCACAGTATTTGTGAAGACCCTCTTTCATTGCGGACAGAATTTTAGTCATCTAATGGACAATTCTTTAGTGGAACATGCAGATGAGCCGACAATGTACCGTTGTTTGTACGGAATTTTGTGAAGTTTAGGTATCCAATACAAACAAGGTAAGTCCTCCGCTTTGTTGTTCCATGCAATGTTCATTGAAGCCATGAAGGACTTATGATTCGCCAAAATCTCATCCTTGTCAAATGATATGTTTTTGTATGTGGGATTACCTGAGTGCTCATTTATTCCTAATTCTTTACATAATTAACCAAACGTATTTTCGAGACAATGTAATACATGTTCTCATGTTTTGTTTAAACGCCTGCAAAATTATAGTCACGTATGTCACCGACCAATAAATTTAAAGTAAGTAATGTATCCAAGATGACGGTCCTCATAAACGTACAGTGGGATGTCCAGTCCAAACACAATTTCTTTCGAATTATTCTTATACAGATAAATCTTATTCTTCCTTATTTACGATTTCTCCATATCCAGCATTACAAAATCCCTTTAATGCACGTTCCTTGATTGGAGAATAAATTTCTTTTCTATATTATTTTAACAATACATATATTGATTAGAAGATACGTAATACACAATTTTTGTGTTTGTAGATAAATCATGGAGAGAGTTGCAATAGTGGGGAGGTAAGGCCAGATCATTTTGTCATTTAAATGTTTATAAGAAAGAAAGAACTTTAAACACGACATCAAATATACTTTATGAAACCTTTTCTAAATCGTCCTGTTGACATGGGGATATCCAAGTGTTTGGAGATTGCTATGTTTTCTGTATCCTAAAAAATAACATTGCAATAACTCTTTGAAGTACATGTAGTACGTTATTACCTTTTGTAAAAGAAGTCCAAACATCCATACCTTTATCCTGATCCAACCACTTTGTAGACTTTATGCTAAAAAGATAACTTGAAACACACACCATCAGCGATATTATTTTTAATAAAGCGTATAATTATGATCCTTTATGAATAATTACATTTCCCATCTTTTATAATATATTTTTTTCCGAATAGCGCACACAACTGATATGAATAATGAATTTTATATATTGAAGTGGTCTGATTGGACGGAGCTGGGCCATGTTGTTTGCTGCTGCAGGATACAAAGTTAGAATATACGATATTGAACCAAAACAGATAACCGACGCACTTTCCAACATTCGCTCACAACTAGAACATTTGGAAGAAATTGGTTTGATGCGAGGACACTTGACTAAAGAGCAACAGTTTCAGGCTATAGAAGGAACAAATGATTTGAAATATTGTATAAAAGGAGCAATATATATACAGGTTTACTTATTTAGTGTTATATCTCGTCTCACTATTTTTAATATATACCACCTTTGATAAGTGTTTGGTATGACGATAAATTTTCACTTCTGTTCTCGTACTGTGAACAACAAAATTATTTATTTTGAAATAAATATTTCCGTACTCCATGTATACCTTACAACAAAATTATTTTTATTTACCTGTGTACGTTATTTTATTTGGCGGTAGTTTGTCCAAGGTTATGGTTGTCTTTCTGATATTGTTTTACATCTCACCCCTTTTTTTTATTAATTTTGTATTTACATTGTGTCATAGATCAAATTTATTCGTTCAGCGTGTGTTCACTTGTTTATGTTAATATGTTTTTTGATTGAGTTAAGCCGTTTCAATTGATATTTTATAGTGTGTATTTCTTTGTTGTGATGTTACACTATTGTTTCAGGTTAGGGTGAAGGTTGGCGCCTATTAAAACATTTAAACCCGCTGCATTTGTTTGCACCTGTCCTTAGTCAGGAACCTGATGTTCAGTGGTTGTCGTTTGTTGATGTGGTTCATAAGTGTTTCTCGTTTCTCGTTTTTTTTTATATAAATTAGACCGTTGGTTTTCCTGTTTGAATGGTTTTACACTAGTAATTGTTGGGGCCCTTTATAGCTTGCTGTTCGGTGTGAGCCAAGGCTCCGTGTTGAAAGCCGTACTTTGACCTATAATGGTTTACTTTTACAAATTGTGACTTGGATAGAGAGTTGTTTTATTGGCACTCATACCACATCTTCTTATATCTATATATATATTGCATAAAAAAAGCCAAATATTTACAGGTAACATGTATATACCAGATCTTCTTATATCTATATAGTTTTTTTTTCTTCTCGATGTCCTATGTTAAATTTCCCATACAATTATAATCGCTTTTCTTCACATATATTTCACGAACATTGATTAGTTGTGGTATATATAGCCAACCCAACTCTACTTTCTTAATTAAAATGACGAAAAAGTTTGGGATACTGATAGTAGCTCGTGGTTAGAAGATCTGATACCTACTGTCAGTGAATTGAGCTACAGAGTTTGTTTTTACAAAAAAATATCGTTTCACCAGAATGAACGTATTTATTTAAAGCGTAAATTTGGTCCATTTTTACTTTTTAAGGAAAATGTTCCAGAAATTTTAGAGTTGAAGAGAAGTGTTCATCAGAAGATCGATGCTATTATGGACCCTACGGCAATACTAACCTCTTCAGCCAGTACAATTGTACCTTCAGATCTGTGTAGCCACTTGAAAAACAGAAATAGGTTTATCGTTGCTCATCCTGTAAGTTTACTGGTTAGCCGATTTTATAATTTTTGCTTAATTGCTCGTTTACGTTTGACAAGTTCGGAATTACAAAACCGGTTCATGGTTTCAAGCAACAGTTTTCGGTATCGTGTAATTCTATTAACTTGCATTTTTTTTAAATTGATGTCAACTCTTGTTTTTCATTTTAGCATACCGTTTTTGAAAAAAAGTTAATAATCGTGAATAATGACAGGCATCAGTCTTTCTGTTAACGTGTAACAGCCAGATTTCAGCAAACGTAAATCGATGTCAAAATATTCGGGAAAAAAACGTTATACTGATTGTTTAAGTTAGATCATATTTTGTATGTAATCGAAATTAAACATTCTCAACTAGTTTTTTCCGATCGTTGTCAAACTTTTTGCAACAAGATGGCATTGGTATTATTTGTTTAAATAAGACAAAAAACGAAATATATAATTGTTGTTATAATGGCCGTTTTTGCTTGTCACATATAAGTGTTTAAGTGTTCATATTTCTGTGTATTGGCTTGAGTGTCCTTTAAGGACCTGCCCTTGGTGACTCCTGCATATGAACAACAATACTATTTGTTCATATGCATCAGCCACGAGGAAGGACTTGACTCAAAAGCTTTTTTTATAATGAATGCTATGCTGCTTCTGGTGCATGGTCAATAAACACTAAACATACTGGTTTATGTGACTACATGTATTATTAACTCAATTTATATTTCATGTTTTTTTCAGTTGTATTTCTTCTTTTTTTATTTTCTTGTGTATTGTCTTTTGCAACTGTGTGATATAAAAAATCAATGTACTGACTATGCCTATAATGGGTCCTCTATTGGAAATAAAATTTATCTTATCTTATCTTATAAGGGATTATATCGTAAGGGATTGGAAGATGTATATTGTCTAAGTCATAGCCATTACCAAATTCCGAACACTAAAACATGACCGAAGGGGAACATTTTAAATAATAGTTCGAAGCTAATAATAACAAATAGTACATATGATAGATGTAAACAACAGAGACGTTAAAAAATGTGTGAGTCTTTCAAAGGAAGATGTATATCGCCTGCCAACTTCAAGTAATTTTAGAAGGAAATGGACAAATCCAATTAGGTTTGTATGAGAAACATCAAAATCACTCAGATTAAAGGTAAATAGTTCAGGTGCACACATTTTCGTCTGTATAAGTTTGTTTGCATTTTTCCAAGCTGTTTTCAAGGAGTCGCGGATTAACATGATGTTTGACACTAAAGACGAAACAAGGCTACTGAAGTGATCCCTTTATGTGGAAAGCCAAAATATCACAAACAAGTAACGCAGCAACATGAAGAAAACCAACACAATTCCCATAAAAAAGTTTGGAAACTAATGTGTCCCGGAAGGGCACAAAAATCATCAAAGATACTAGGCTTATAGTTAATTAAGCCAGACGCTTTATTTTCGTTTTATATAAGAATTATTAGTGGCACTCGAATCGTGTCAGTTGGGAGGTCAAATCAATTAAGAAAATGAAGAGCATTGAAAACCAAACTGGTAAGCAGGTCCTGGTCCATTAGTGAGAATATATCGTTTTAATGTTGAATGACACAGTTAGTGAAAGTACTCTGAGCTTGCTTTAAAAACTTTCAGAATACTTCGTAATTTCATTTTATTATCTACATTCGTATGTAAAATTTATAATATACCTAATACTTTTCTGAACAGATTTTATGGGGTGCCTTTATACCATTTCAATTTTATTTCACCTATCATGGCAATATTGTATGAGTGTGCATTGAAAAAACGCTATTTAAATTACCTCCTTTAAAGTGCTTGTTGTAAGTCTGGTCTTTTGTCATTGCCGTTTTTTATGAAAAGATTTTGGAAGTACCATTTTAAATTTCTGTTCTCAGTTGATATACCAGAAAAAGTCCAATTGATCTTAAGGGTTGTACTACAATGAAAACGATTTTTCTATTTAATTCAATAGCTATCAAATGTTCAATCCTATTATATTAATGTTTATAACATGAAGAGATGCAAATATTTTGTAGACAAATCCGCCATTTTATGCTCCATTGGTAGAACTTGGACCTTCTCCATGGGCAGATCCAGATTTGTTGCCACAGACAACAGCTTTAATGAAAACGATTGGACAAAGTCCTGTTACTGTTAAAAAGGAAATATTGGGATATGTCCTCAATAGGATACAGTATGCTTTATTACGGGAATGCTTTAGTCTTATAAGAGTAAGTTCCCTTTATATAGTATATATTTCATTTTTATCATAATGTTTTCTCATATCTATATTATTTCGGACACATACCGCTTTATTTCAATATAAAACTAAGGAGATGGATATGATTGTTGCCAATGTTGCCAATGAGACAACAACTATAAATAAAGACCAAAAGGACATTCACAGGTCACCGTATGAATATATTATCTGTCTGGAATAACAAGCAGACAAAAAATAAGATTGTGAGTATACATTCAAAAATGAGAGAATGTGGTATAATTACTATAAAGACAACTATCCACCAAAGACTAAAGAACAAAACTGTGAAAAGTTACAGATAAACAACGGCAAAAACCCATACCGTATGGTAAGCCATAAAAGACCTCGGGATTTCAAAACCAAAAACCAACGGTCTGATTTTTACAGCGACGAACGAGTTTAGTTTTGTTCTGCGTCCAATGAAAATCGATATTCATATAATCTTGCTTTTTGGTTACACATATAAATAAACACGTATGTGATTATGTCTAGGTATGTCTTTATTGTCTAGCTTGAAGTGTTGGTTTGATTATTTTCCTATTGAAATGTATACCCATTTTATATGCTGCACAATTTCATGTTTTCAAAGATATGCATTTGAGGCTATGTATATATGAGCTACAGTTCCATATTTCTGATCAATTCTGTCTTTAAGACAAATAATAACTGGGAATGCATACCCCCGCTTGGTAAAACAAATTGTATAGTGACTGCTATGTCTGTTGTTAACGCGCCCATTCACACTTGGTATCAATATCTCCACAGTGACCGTTTGGATATTTCAGAATATTCAGAAAAAGTTTTTTGTGCTATTATTTCATTTGTTTTCATTCGAATGAATGTTTTGGAAACATTGACTTTGCAATATGTAGTCAAATACAGTACGAGGCTTATGCAATTGTTAGTGCTGCTTTTTTTCTAGTTGCTCCACCAGTCCGTCCATCTAGTTACTAAAAAGCAACACTAAATATTCTATAGATAACACAGGTATATAACAGAACTTGACACAACTACTTCACATCGTGGTAGTTATGAACCTAGCCTGTTATTGGTTTTTTTATGAGACTGATATTTTGGGTTTCAAATAGCAAAACATTGACTTCGCGTTTTCTACATATAGAGAAACTTTTTCAATGAACAAACTTACCACAAAAATATTCTAGTACCTGAACACTTATCCCACTCTGATGTATCTTCCACTGTCTGTGCTTAAAGCTACTGGTGATTAAACCAATTTTCTGCAGTACTACAAATACACTTTCATTAATTTGCATTGTAATTGTTATGTCCTTTAGGAAGATGTTGTAAGTGTCCAGGATTTGGACAAGGTAATGTCTGATGGACTAGGCCGCAGGTATGCATTTATTGGACCATTCGAAACTGCTTACTTGAATGCTGGCCCAGATGGTAATTTTGTTTTTAATAATGGTTACTAGTAATATATATGTTGAAGATACATCAAGATATATTTCAAAGAGTATACAAGTGTGGACACAGATCAGTGTGGATAGTATGTTTGGATGTTTGATAGTGTTTTCTGACAAAAAGAGTTCTCTGGTTTTCCCCATAGGGTTCTATGTTGAACTGTTGTGCCCAGTGACAGTCAACCTGTACCAAACACTGAAAATAGCAGTCTTATATTCAATATTGCATTTTACTGTTCAATATATATAAGAAGATGTGTTACGAGTGCCAATGAGACAACTCTCCATCCAAGTCACACTTTGTAAAAGTAAACCATTATCAGGTCAATCAAGACTGTCATGTAGGAGACACTACATTAAATCAGTGCTGACCGATTTTATTTAGCTAGACATTGCTTTTAATATCAAATCTACATATTGGCCAACGTGCTATGATTGCTTCCTGTATATAATATGTACATTCCTGTAAATAAATTTTGTGCATGTGCAACGTTACATTGGAGGATTTCCTTTCAACATTTTAACTTTGAAATAACTTCTATGTGAATACATTAACATTTTTATAAATGATCCGTTAAGGGAACACAGCTAGTTCAAAGAGTATATAATTATGTTCAAAATAAGCAAAATGCTGGTCTGTTAACGTATGGTAGCAATTTCTTATCTGTAAACGTATGGTAGAAATTTGATTCTCTATAAACGTATGGTTGATTTTTAATTCTTTGTAAACGTATGGTTGTGATTTATTGTCTGTAAACATATGGTATAGATTCGATTTTTGTAAAAGTATGGTAGGGATTGGATCGTCAGTAAACGTATGATAGAGATTTAATTGTTTGTAAACGTATGGTAGAGATTGGATCGTCAGAAACGTACGGTAGATATTTGATTATCTATAAACGTATGGAAGAGTTTGGATCGTCAGTGAACGTATGGTAGAGATTCGATTGTCTGTAAATGGATGGTAGCTATTTCATGCATGTAAACGTATGGTAGAGATTTTATTGTCTTTTTATGTGAGGTAGAGATTTGATGGTCTGTAAACGTATGTTGATGATTTCTTGTCTTTTAACATATGGTAGAGATTCGATTGTCCGTAAACGTACAGTAGAGATTTGATTATAAAAATAAGAAGATGTGGTATAATTGCCAATGAGATAACTCTCCACCAGAGACCAAATGACATAGAAGTTATCAACTATAGGTCACCGTACGGTCTTCAACAATGAACAAAAACCATACCGCATAGTCAGCTATAAAAGGCCCCGAAATGACAAATGTAAAACAATTAAAACGAGAAAACTAACGGCCTGATTTATGTACAAATAAATGAACGAAAAACAAAAATGATATACAGCAACAAACGACAATCACTAAATTACAGGCTTGGAACAGGTACATACAAAATGTGGCGGGGTTAAACTAGTTCGAAGACGCCAACCATCTCCCTGACCTGGGACACTGGTGTAACAATACAACATAAGAATAAACTATACAAATCAATTGAAAGAGGCTAAACTCATCAGATCGACACAAAGTAGAAATACAAAAACATAGATCGGACGTGACAGGGTACTATACATCCCTACAACAAAAAGGCACTAAGTACAGATCTGACAGTTATCGCAGTTACTGACAGCTAGTTAAAAACCAATAACAACTAATAAAAAAAGCACGCATCTAAGACTAAAATAACAATCAGTACACATCCAACATTCAATGGATTTAGTGTAAAGACGCCATTAACAGTCAGAGAAAAACATGAACTTGTGCAATGCCAAGACACAGGTATCGACAGATTGTAGAGCCATGGATGTGCATTTGTATATAAAAATGATATTTAGTTTGACTGTCTCTTAACGTATGGTAGATATTTTATTGTCTGTAAAAACGTATAGTAGAGATATGATTGTCCATAAACGTATGGTAGAGATTTTAGTGTGCATTACGGATAGTTACTGAACTGCTCGAGACAAGAACTTTGGAAGCTAAATAAATAAACCAGTAATCGATTTTTGTCGACTGGCATAAATAAGAATTGGTGGAGGTTTTATAAAGCTACGTCTGCTATTTCGCAGCGAAAAGTTGATTTATGTATCCAAACAGTATGATTACAAGTAACAAATGCAAAATTGATTTGGCCCTCTATTTTTTTTTATACGAGCGTCATTGATGAGTCTTTTGTAGACGAGACGCGCGTCTGGCGTACAAAATATTAATCCTGGTATCTTTGGTGAGTTTGTTTTACTGGTGTCAAAATACCTGTTAGATCTATGCATTGTCACAACGCCTGTTTAATTGTATACTTTCAATTACAACGTTTCATTCATGTGTTTGTTCATTTTTAATCAAATTTACATGTGTTACCTTATTATGTCCTCTATGTAGTTTTCACTTGTGAGTAAAGTATCTTTTTTTTTCGCAAACTTAAAGCATATTACATTGTCCTGTTTGTCGTTTAAAACTTTCAGTTTTCTAAACTGGTTTTGTAATTTATAGCTGCTTCTTATATTTAATCGTTGTGGATCCCCATAAGTAACTGAGCAGGTGATCTTTCCTGTTTTGCTCAACGTTGCCACAAATATGAACATATACAATTGACAATTGTTACATTATCAAATAAACAAAAAAAAAATCGTCGAGGAATTCCTTACTCTAAGTTTAAAAGGAATGAATCGTGAAATTTTGTCAGCAAATTGTTATCATTATACTCTTTGATTCCACTCTAACTCTGATTATATGGAATCTGTTTACGTATAAATTGGTGCACAACATACACTTCATTTCAAAAAATATTAACCTTTAAACCATTTATTGATTCCTTTTTGTAAACGAAACCATCTACCATTTTTATCTAATTATAAAAAAAAACACATTCACATATATATGTATATATAATGACCAAACCGTATTCTTTAGTGTGTGGTTTCAAACGTTCAGAAAACGGATTGCTTGTTCTTTGTTGCTTAGAAAAATAAAATCTTATATTTTTTATTATGATTTTAAATAAAGTTTGTAAAAGATAACTAATCCACGACATTTAAAACAGAAAGTACATCCCAACAGGATTCTATATAGAGATATTCATTTTAGGTATGATTGGTTGGGGTCGGAAATACGGTGCAGATATTTTGAGGGTGTGCCAGTCTTTTGGAGGCCCAGAACCCTTTGAAGGACCAACAGTCGATAAAATGCAAAGTGAAATGGTGAAATATTTACCTTTGGATAAACTGGACGAGAGAAGAAAATGGCGTGATGCGAGACTGTCAGCACTTGCAAAGCTAAAAGCTTCTTTTGATTCCGAAGAAGACAAAGATAATTGAGTGAAAAAAAATAATAAACCAAAATTTCATTGTTAGTGTACTAGTGCAAAGTATTTTCCCTTATTTTTTATGCCCCCGTCGTAGGCAATGGGGGCATTAAGTATTACCTTTGACCGTTCTTCCGTTCCATTTTTGTTTCCGCACTCTAATTTAAGTTTTCTTCATCCAAATTTTATGAAACTCAAACACAATGCTAAAAACCAAAACTTGCAGACAGAGTTTGAATTTTGGCAGTGAGTCACTTACCGTTATAGAGTAATGCTCCTTTATAACTTGGAACATTGCAATTTATTTCGTTTCCGCAATCTTACTTATGTTTTCCTCATCCAAAATTTTTGAAACTCATACACTATGCTAAGACCTAACATGCAGACAGGTTCCGAATTTAGGCTGTTAGTCACTTACCAATTAAAGTTATGCCCCTTTTTAACTGGAAAATGCTGCAAAATTTGTGTATTCGTGTCGTCAGACCCATTCTTCTTTTATTTACTTTATTTTCTCATGTCGCGTAGATGTATATGTTGTGTACAAGTTGTAACTTTGTACAAATTATAATTTGTATACAAAATAGCAATATTTTTAGAACCTCTAAACATGCTGATTGTGACTTTGAAAATTACAGTTGGCATATTTGCATGACTATATACTATATTCTTGAACACAACACGAAAACAAAGTTTTGACGCCAAATTAAGGACATTTAAATATGATCAAAAAGACGAAATAATTATGTTTTAAAAATATGCTTCTATCTGAAGATGTCGGATATCTTTTTGTCGAGCCTGCGACTTTTGTCGCAAAAGCGAGACATAGCGATCCTACATTCTGTCGTCGTCGTCATCTGCGGCGGCGTCCACAAATATTCACTCTGTGGTTAAAGTTTTTGAAATTTTAATAACTTTCTTAAACTATCCTAGATTTCTACCAAACTTGGACAGAAGCTTGTTTATGATCATAAGATAGTATCAAGAGGTAAATTTTGTAAAAAAAAGAATTGTGTTTATCCGTATTTTACTTATAAATGGACTTAGTTTTTTTGTCAGTTAACATTACATTCACTCTGTGGTTAAAGTTTTAAAAATCTTAATAACGTTCTTAAAATATCCTGAATTTCTACCAAACTTGGACAGAAGCTTGTTTATGATCATAAGATAGTATCCAGAAGTAAATTTTATAAGAAAACAAATCCTGTTTATCCGTATTTTACTTATAAATGGACTTAGTTTTTCTGCGAGTTAACATTACATTCACTCTGTGGATCAAGTTTTAAAAATTTAATAACTTTCTTAAACTATCCTGGATTTGTACCAAAACTTGGACAGAAGTTTGTTTATGATCAAAAGCTAGCTGTATCTAGAAGGAAATTTTGTAAAAAATTATTTCCTGTTTTTCCGTATATTACTTATAAATGGACTTAGTTTTTCTGCCAGTTAACATTACATACAATGTACAGTCTGCTGTTAAAGTTTTTAAAACATTTAATATATTCATAAACCATCCTGGATTTTTACCAAACTTGGACAGAAGCTTCTTACAATCAAAAGATAGTATCTAGAGGAACATTTTTAATAATTTTTTCCCCATTCAATAAATTTATGTTTCAACTCTTTTATAAATCTATAGATTTGATTGCATACTGTATTCATTTTTTACAAGCATAACCTTTTTCATACATTTCAAACGTTTTATTTCATGAACTGTGAATCTATCATGTGCATTCCCCTATCACACTGGAAACATAGACAACACCAAAAGTAGGCGAGACACTGGGTTCCGCGAAACCCTTACGAATTTTTTAAAGATAGTTCTTGTTTATAATAACATTATGAAGTATTTTAGGAACTTAAACTCTGGTAAAAGCATCAATAAAATGTAAAACATTAACAATTCGACTTTTAAAGCACTAACTTTCAAAAGGTTGCTCCAATTGATAACGGATTTTCCAAAAATTGTAACCAGCCAACTATTGTCAAGAAGACTATATTCAGTATACTACCAAACTACAACATAACCTGGCATTTTGTAAGATCAATGTATAATGGAGATAGCTGTTGAGTTTTATGAAAATCCAAGATGATTTGAAAAAGTTATAGAAATTTCAGTTTAAAGGTGACTATCTGATTTTAATCTGAACTGAAAATTCTTGATTTTTTTACCTATTAATTAAATCGTTAAATTTGACAGCAATAAACCAAAACTACCAAATAACCTGGCGTTTTGTAAGATCAATATATAATGGAGATAGCTCTAGAGTTTTATGAAAATCAAAGTTGATTTGAAAAAGTTATAGAAATATTTAAAGGTGACGATCTATAATTTATTTTGAACTGATAATTCTTAGATTTTTTTTACCTATTAATTAAATCGTTAAATTTGATAGAAGTGAACCAAACTACCAAATAACCTGGCATTTTGTAAGATCAATATATAATTGACATAGATGGGCTGATTCAGACCGATTCAAGACCAAATCTGAAGGTCAAGACTGGTCGAGCATTGGTCGAGACCATAAGATTATCAATCGAACTTATTAAGTAAAGTCTCGACCAAAATTAAGTACAGTCGAAATTATGTCGAGTCTTGTCAAGTAAAATCTGTGCGCGACCTTACTTACTGGTTGAGCACAAAATATGATCTTTTCAGACTTTTAGCAGTTTGTAGTGCATCAAGATGGCAACACACAGTTTTCTACAATAGACAGGTGTCCATAGAATGTGTCAAGCTTTCAAGCGCTTTGAGTTTATAAAGCTATGAATAAATTAAAACAGAAACAATTAAAGATAAGCTATCAACGACGAATTATCCAAATAACAAAAAACAAACAAACAAGAAGAAAATTTAAATGATATGAAATAAGATAACCACTGACAAGGTTGCTGCCGTGGTAGACGTATATTAGAAGTTATCCTAGTTCAATTGTAACCTTGGTATGATGTTGTGTATCGATCTAAGTTGTATATTCCAATTCAAAATTCTATAAAAACAGGATGTCAATTACTAATGGACTTTATAATAAATATAAAATTGAAAATGGAAATGGGGAATGTGTCAAAGAGACAACAACCCGACCATAGAACAGACAACAGCAGAAGGTCACTAACAGGTCTTCAATGCAGCGAGAAATTCCCGCACCCGGAGGCGACCTTCAGCTGGCCCCTAAACAAATATATATACTAGTTCAGTGATAATGAACGCCATACTAAACTCCAAATTGTACACAAGAAACTAAAATTAAAAATAATACAAGACTAACAAAGGCTAGAGGCTCCTGACTTGGGACAGGCGCAACAATGCGGCGGGGTTAAACATGTTTATGAGATCTGATAAACTATAAAGTATAAAGTTTTCAATACACACATTTGACTTGGGACAGGCGCAAAAATGCGGCGGGGTTAGTTTAAACAATATTTATTCAGATAAATCAACATTAAACGATATTATACAAATGAAATAATATTAAGGATTCAGAAACAAGCAATTTGCTTTTACAAATCTGTCTCCTTTTACAAAAAATAATACACTTATTGGACAATACATAAATATAAATACTGGCATGCTCTTTAATAAATATATAAATATGAAGAAGAAAAAAAATAATTAATTAATGAGAAAAAAAAAATAAATAAATAAACATGAATTATTGTAATGTATACAGTGTGAAATGCTTTGGTTCCTATTGAATGATGAAGCATTAACATCAAGGGTTAAAACGTTTACTTTTAATAATATATTTCTGCACCAAACTAAATAAAAGACTATTTTGCTCATCTGAGAGTACCGTTGATCCAAAAAGCAAAGTTTTTGTGTTAACTTGGACAGGAAGAACTGAAACAGAATCTAATAGTTCATGTCTTAAATCAGTGTATATGGGACAAGATAACAGGAAGTGAGAATTTGTTTCTACATCACCACACCGACAATTTGGAGAGTCTACTAAATTACGAACGAATAGGTGAGAATTCAATGAACTTGAATCCATTCTTAAGCGAGCATGAAGAATGTGACCAAAACGATGTCCTATATAATAATACGCTGGGACCTTACAATTTTGGGTACTAATTTGTTTTTTGAATAATGATACAGATTCACATTTTCTTATGTTTAAGTTAAGAGTGTTCCATAGTTTTGTTGTTGCTGGGATGAAATATTCAGAATATAAACGGGTCCGTGTGTTGACTTGTGTAATATTATTTCTTTGTCTTGTATTATGATCATGACTTCTTCCTACTGGATCGGGCAATAAGTCTCTTAAATACTCTGGGGTTTTATTATTCAAAATTTTGTGATAATGAATTAGCCTATGATTGCGTCGTCTTTCAGATAATTTTTCCCATCGAGTTTCAACATATAAATTGTTTATACTGGTAAGTTTAGTACCCCCAGTGACGATACGCGCTGCGTCAAGCTGAATATTTTCAAGTTTAGCAATCAAATTCTGATTTTGAGAGTCCCAAACGACATCGGCATATTCAAGAATTGGGCGAACAAATGATATGTAAATTTTTTCAAGTGTAAACCTATCAAGAACATTTTTCATTTTTCTCATTATATTTATTCTTTTGTAAGATTTAGAAACTATATATTTAATATGGTCGTTCCAGGATCCGTTGTTAGAAAAAAAGACACCTAGATGTTTGTGTTTACTTACTGTTTGTAGCTCTTGGGTATTCATATTTAATGGAGGATGAAAGGGTCTATTTATTTTTTTTTAAATTATCATACTTTCAGTTTTTTGGGCATTAAAATTCACAAGCCATTTTTTTGACCAATTATAAATCTTATCTAGATCGTTATTTAAAATTGTAGCTGTTTCTGTTGGATTGTCAACCATAATATACAATGAAGTGTCATCTGCGAATAGCTTAATTTGAGCTTGAATGTCTTCTATTATATCGTTTATAAATATCAAAAAAAAGGAGAGGGCCCAGAATGGACCCTTGTGGGACGCCTGCATTTACAGGTAACCATTCGGAACTTGAACCGTTAATAACCACCCGCTGGACTCTATTTGTAAGATAATTTTCAAACCACCTTAGTAAAGAACCCGATATGCGGGGTTAAACATGTTTATGAGATCTGATAAACTATAAACTATAAAGTTTTCAATACACACATTTCAGTTCTCATTGATCTATAAATCTTCAAAAATTGATAAATTAAAATCAGATTGTCCATTGAATTACGACGTTTTTCCGCGGAAGACATTTTTCAGTATAGAATACGAACTCGGACAATTGATTTAGAAATGTAAGCTCAATTAAGTAATTATAAGAGATGGATATCCATTAGGTCTGATATTAAAGTATTATAAACAACGCGAATGAAAACGTGAATAACCATGACAGCCAATCAGGTATTACGTGTTCAAAATTCTAAACAATATAATTTAAAAATCAAAGTAGAAGACCATTGTTTGTCCTTTTAATTTCAAAGTACTGTTAATGATAATTGATTAGCTGAAAACCATCATCCACTATAAAGGCTGGATTGTGAAATAAATAATAAAGCTGGAGACGTATAGACCAACTTTATTTTATTGATTGACAACAGTGTTAGAGTTCGCATAATAGAACGGAAAATATCCCGATTCTAAAATATCATTCATCATATCATTTACATTCTGTCAGAAGTTTAATGATTTGCTAAAGTTGTAAGCCATCGAACAACCCGAGACTATCCGAAAATAAGTACATGACGTTATACTTGTAACCTTAAATGGTCAGACGGTACCTACTTAACCCAAGAACCGTACTATACATACGTACTTGTTAACTTACTGGTTATTTGAGTAATGTATTGACAAGGTTCATTATTAAGTATTGCCAGGAGTTACCAAACCTAATTTAATCGGCATTCAGGATAATTGCCGTCATCGACAATATTGACAAATGACTGATCGTATGACTCAACGTGATGTGTGAGTTGTTCGAAGCCTTTACATGGAGTGAATATGAGTCAGATTTAGCAAAAATAGAGGAAAATGAAGTAGATGGTTATTTAACAGTTGATAAGATGGAAGACGAAAAGGATGAAGAGTGGGAAGTAATAGATGAATGCGTAGGTGATGAAGGTGATAATGTAAGCAGTACAAAAGATGACACAGGTACCAATATTATTGTATAAATTGGTGAATCATAGGAATCACGGAAAGAAACAAATGTAGAGTCTCGGTCTCCTGTTAAGGCTGTAACAACATCAAAATAACGTTTCGATAACTGGTAAAAAAAAACAAGGGGCTATTGATGCTACATAACTCACCAGATATTTAAGATTGCATGACAAAGAGGCGAAAGATACCAAAGGGACATTCAAACTCATAAGTAGAAAATAAACTGACAACGCCATGGCTAAAAAAAGATAAAGACAAACAGACAAACAACAGTACACAAAACACAACATAGAAAACTAAAGACTGAGCAACACGAACCCCTCCAAAAACTGGGGGTGATCTCAGGTTTATTTATTCATTACAAGTAATTTAATAAAATGAATCACTGGAACTTTTACAGACAAGGAAATTAGATGCATGCAATGTAATGCAGAAAATTACAGTGAAACACCTTGCTCGACGTTTATAGTCGACAATCTCATCATGTTATTTGTCTTATTCATCGCCAAATATATCACCACTTTATAAAAGCCTGTAAAGACTGAAGGAAGGTAACGACAATTAAAAAATTCTAGCAAACTCCTCAGCAACCATGGATTAAACGTCACAGTTGAAATACCGACTGAAGTACATAATTTTGAATTTATTGATACACATTTTCATTCGGACTTGTTATTAAGCAGATTAAATTGTCCTGCTAGAATTTTGAAAAAAAATATCTTCATCTGAGAACAAGTTCTTGTTTTGCATTGCCAACTATGTCTTCCCAAATAACTGAAAACTTTGGTTAGACCAACTCAATCAACTACCGTCCGTATTTTTCCACATATTGCTACTAGGGGTATATCTGAACGATTAAAATGAAATCTATTACCAATCCTGAATGTGTTGTTAATGGAGAAACCGGTTTAAAGTACACTACATCTTGTAAATCAAGAGAGATGTATGGACAAAATTAGAGCTAACCAGGAATGCAGTTTTAAATTTCATTAACAGTTGGCAGATCACAAGGGTTTGCCAGATGTTACTAGTATTCATAGTACGGATAATGGAAATGGCTAAGCTGCAAAAAAGAATTCTAGCACATATACGTCAACATAACTTCACACATCTTTCTTTACACCGACATTGTTTTTGGGGAAATTGGAGTGGATTTGAAGAATGGCGAAAACTACCCCGTTTTATCTTTGGAATTCTGAAACAAATTGCATTTCTAACAACGAATTTATAAAAGGAATAGTTTCTATAATTCCTGACCATCAACTTGTTTTTGAAACATATGACTCCTTTCTTGTTCCTTTTACTGTGACCCCAGTAAATCATCTATGGAATATGATAGAAGTAGCTCAGATGGTTTCAATGCCATCAACAACAATGCCAGATAAATTTTTTTTATAAAATTTAGAGATTTGATATATACATATTGCTGTGTTCCTGGTAGTTCCTAGATTATTCTTGACATTGATTGGGTGGTATTTCCATTCATTTTAATTGACTGTTAATACCTTGAGAGGCTTCACACCCCTTGTAATTAAGTTCTTAGACAAGTTAGTGCTTTGTTTTTATTGATTGTAATTGCCTTTTGAGGCTGTATGCTTCTTGGGTTTTAAGACAAGATAATGCTGGTCTTGAGTAGTTTGTATAATACACATAGTTGTTGTGGTGATATAAATAAACTCATCATAGATACCAGGATTGAAATTTTGTATTTGCGCCAGACGCGCGTTTCGTCTACAAAAGACTCATCAGTGACGCTAGAATCAAAAAAGGTTAAAAAGGCCAAATAAAGTACGAAGTTAAAGAGCATTGAGGATCAAATTTACTTTCCAGTTCTAACAATAGAACATATTTTTTATTTTACATAGTATTGCATATTTCATGTTTTTTTGTTGTATTTTTCATACATTTATCACTTTTATGAGGTATTACTAGTATTATAATGAGCATCGATAATTTGGGTTTTCGATATACCTTTTCAGTTCATTTTGTTGCACTTTTAATGTGTTTGATGTCAAACTTGACATGTTTTATATTTTTATTTGAAGCTGATGTCCAAATTTTACAGAAGAAGAAAATCAGGATAATATGTCGTATATTTCTCTATAAAGGGTCCTCGGTGGCCAAGTGGTCTAAGTAGTCGAACTTCTGTATCACTAGCCTGTCAACCCTGAGGTTTTGAGTTCGACTTTGCACGTCACAGGTGCGCTCGACTCCAATTTTAATCGACTATCCTAGTCAGTTTTCCTACCGAAGGTAAGTGGTTCTCTCCGGACACTCTGGCTTCCTCCACCAATAAAAACTGACTGCCACAAAAAGCACAATAGTGCTGAAAGTGGCGTTAAACACAAATCAATTAATCAATCATTACCTTATAAAAATATATTTTTTTAATTATAAAGTCACAGTGCATTTGTTATGTGCATTTATGTTGTTCAATATTGGTAGATTTCTTTTGATTTTCTTTGTTTTGGGTTTTTAGTGGAAGTATTTTAATTTAATGAAATCAGCCATAGGACTATACATCACATATTCTTTCATAACAGTATACATACGGATAATATTATACAGTTTAACACTCAACTATATTATGAACTAACTTACTCAATATCATACATATGGACAATAAGAATTGTTTGAATTAACATGAAATGAGAGCTATTTATCAACTTTTGAATCACTGTTATTTTGGAGATATACACTGTTTAACAGGAAGAGGACGAATGTTGTGACAACACTAGTGTTATAGTCACCAAACAGCCCGATAATGTCCGAAAATAAGTACATGACGTATTAATTGTAAACCCAAATGGTCATACAATACCATAGTACACAAACGTGTTTGTTAAACTACTGGTTATTTGAATGCTGGAGTTGTTCAATGTACTGACATGAGTGACCAAGTCTGTCTGTATCTATTTACTCAGTATTTACTATACTAATGTAAATTATCAGGTACGCATGCTGGTAATTTTAAATATATTTCCAATTATTGATGGGTAATACTTGTGGTTATTTTCTCCATTTTTAAATTTAAAAATCAGTGCAATTCTTTTTCTGTTTTGCTTAAATGGCGAAGAAAAACAAAAATATAGTGTCCTAGGACGATTCACTAATTACTTTTAATTAGATTTTCTAGATCAAGTTTCAATGATTGTTCATATGGGTATTGAACTTCACTAGGATTACCTATCTTGTCTACATGTCCTTCGATATTTATCCTGGATGATAGGAAATTCGCAAAGGTTGTTCTTTGTGGGATTTTTATTTACATGTCCTTTCAGCATATTCATGGCCACTAATAGCTCTATCGCATTCATCTGTAAACCATTGTTTGCTTAAATGATTCTGATCCTAAAATTTAGGATTGTTCTTTCAGCGATGATTGTGAAGGTAGTATTCAATGAACAAATAAAATTCTTACTATAGACCGAAGCTCTTTTCGACAAAGATACTCATATAGAGGCCAGGATAAAATCTGCTTTTCCTAGTTATAAACAAGTAGATCTAGCTGATCGGGAACCGTGATAATGGATAACTGGACAAAAGTCACTACCATATACGAATCTTTTTTTTTTGTCTTTATCCTTTTGAAATTACGTTGCCATATGGGCATTTAGCTCATCATTGTTTATAACAGCGGGGGAGTCATTCTTAAATTTTCTTTTCACTGAGCTATATCAAGAGAAAAATGACATTGACGTTATGAGATTATAATGCACGGATAATAAATTTCTCCACTGAATCGAAAATAAGTTATAACACTATTGGTAATAAACAGTTTTAGGTTGGGTATCGTATTTAAAAAAAAAGATATTTGAACATTCTCAAACGGCAGGTGGTGGGGATGGCCCTCTGGTCTTCACCCTTTACGTCATTTAATTTATCTTGACATGTGAGACAAGAAATATAAGGTTAAGGGACGGGGATCTCGGCCATTTTAAAGAGGTTTAACAATCTAAAATAGCAAAAGGTGGATATGACCCTCTGGGTATCACTTTGTATGTCATCCAATTAATCTTGACAGACATAAACAAGAAAGTTTATGAACCATTTTCAAGATATTTGAAATCATATTCGTGGACTTATCATGCATTTCATTTGATATTTCCTCTTATGTAGAACATTTTCCATTTATTATACTCACCATTTCTAATACGGTTTTGTCCTTTAAAAAGTGTTTAAGGTCATAAGTCACTGGGTCATATTGTCAAATGATTATTACTGAAGACATCATGTCCCTATCACTTTCTGTCACAATTTAAACATGACACCAACTTTTGGTTTTTATAGTAAACCCCACCCTTATGTTACTCCAAACTATTCCTTAATTAATCCCCTTGCACATTTAAAATACTTTATTACTTTAAGTACAACTAGATATGTAAGCAACATACGGTAAAACCTTAATTTCATCTGTGGTTTCTTAGACCTGCCGCGGACAAGTTCAAGTGCAAGAAATACATAAGAAGGAGACAAACACCACGTCTCCAAATCTTGTTTGGGAGCATTCAATAAAACAACTTAATAAATAATCAAATCTTAGAATCTGAACTAACTATCAAATTAAGATCTCCTATATGTATTTCGCACTCGGGTCTTACCGATAATATTATTTTAAAGTTAACAAGTTGATAATTGTCTTCAGATCTTTCTATTGTGCTCAATAACATTAATGGTATCAATTTTACTGTTGCTGTTCAATCACTACGTCTGGCATATTTTGGAATAATCATCTATTGGCATATTCAAAGTTTGAATCAATTTTGAAATGGTATTGTTTTATTTTTTGTGCATTGAAATTCTTTGCTGTTCGTATTTGGCACTGCACAAGGTCGTTTCCTTCACACTATATATGACTTTTCTATAAAAACATTTACTACTTAAGTAAATAAAACGATATTTGAATGTAGGACAGCATTGTTTTATATCAGCAGGTTAATTACTTTTAGCTTTCCTTTGCTGCGAACAATCTTTGATACTATTATTCATTACTTTTGTACTTGTCATTTCTCATCTACTAAATTTTTTTGTAGAGGTAAGTTCTTTTCAACTGAAATGATATTTGTTGAATGTTCTTTTATTCACCTTTTGTTCGCTGAACTAGATGTGTTCGTTTACTTGTTCAAAGTCAGGAACCCCTCGTCAGTGGTTTCTGATGTCATATTTTAATGTTTTTCTTATTGTTATTTACAGTTTTTGTATTAACGGCTCAATCTTCCCTAATTCCTGTTAAATTTATTCACAACTGTTCTAGACTCCTGACGATCAAGACATTGACATATTGGATAGATCCCTGCATTTATTGTTGAAGACTGTATGTCTTCTGTTCATTTGTGTCCTAGGGTCCAATTGATGGACATCCTACATCTAATATTCATATATATTTATGACTTCTACTACTCTTTTTCACGGTCATATTTTTCCAATAGAATTCGTTTTCCGAGATAAAAACAATCCCACTTTATTTCCTTATATATCATGCCATTTTCGAAATATTTTTAATAGCTAAGTTCAAAATGTAGATGCAGATGTAAAATCTATATGGTTTATTTAACATTTTTGATTATCGTCTGTAATAGTCACGAGATAAAACCAAACAGAAGGATAGGCAGTATAATTAAAGTAACTCACTCAGTATTTGCTTTTCATCTTCAATTTTAATAAACATCAAACAATTATCAGAAACTTTTAGTAATATCAATTATCGAATAATCTCTGGTACAAAAGCAAACTTTTTTCTCAGAATTATGTAGTTTACATGAATGTGTTGTTCCTGTAGGATACATATCGACATAATATGAGCACCGAAAATAAGAACATATCTACATCCAATACAGAACCGTTACATAATATTGGTGATCTGTGGAATGAATTCAGTCAGAATACTGGATTTCATGGAGTAAATAAATTGTCTGGAATAACAAACAGACACAAAATAAGATTGTGAGTATCAACTTTATTTGAACGTATATTATTTTTTCAATCACTTGTCGGTCATTTAATTTAGCTTCTAAACTGTTTTCAAACTTTTGTTAGAATTGTGTGAGAGGAAAACACAGTCAGACTTGACTAGTTGACCTCTAAAATAAAATAAAAATACCCATGTATTTTAAACACTTTTACACCATTTAAAATTTCAGAACATTAAATATAATGTCTTGCAACTAAATTTCAATTTGTTCGTTTTCTGGTTTCAGGTTATTATGGACCTGTGTTATATTATCATGTGGTCTATACCTTATAGTAACGGTGGTGGAGGAGATAAAAAAATACTATAGATATCCAACAACAATGACACAGTATACCAAACCTCAAAATGAAATAGAGTTTCCATCAGTGACAGTTTGCAATTTAAACTCACTAAACAAAAGTGCAATCAAAAACGATTCAATGATAGATAATTATTACTCTAGCATAAGTCCCTTCGCTGTTTACTCAAATGTTACGACAAACTGGAGCGATCCGATTTTTGAACAAGAAGGGTTTTACCTGAACCGAACATTAGAAGATGTTATGACAGATCAAAAAGATATTCTTGACCCTGGTGGAATTTTGTTATATGCAAGTTTTCATTTGAATAATTTAGATATCAAGAAATACTTCAAAGTTAAATTGACCCCAAGTGGAGCATGTTTTACATCAAATCCTGATATGAAAATAAAAACGAACCACGTAGGATCAGTCTTTCATTTGACATTAATGATTGATTTGGACCGTGCAAATAACTACTACGGCACCTTGTTCGGCGAAGGACTTCAGGTATTTGTTTTCCTATATACAATCAACAACACCTAGTTTATTTAGACTTACTTCAAAGGCACAAAAATGTCCATTAATATTGAAGTTAATCATTGGAAAATATTAGCGTCAATGATACAATTGTTTCATAAATACTTAATGTCTCGAGGGAAATTACAGGGTAGAAAAAATATATGATACTTCGGTACTGACGTGATTTATAACAAACCTTTCTAAAATTATCCGTTTATAAATTTTGAAATTATAAAGAAACTTAGGTTTCATTTTTGATACGACGATTATTGTAAATCCGTTATAAGGGTGTCTTCAATTCTATATTTATAAATCATGACTCGGTAAATGCATAGTATGATTGTTTTACTCTACAAGAAAGTGTATCGCGGAGTTCATTTGAATTTTCAGCTTAAAAGTTAAAGTAAAATATTTAATACAAATTTTTCCACCCTTGACTATGCGACTGTCATACAAGTGAGTTTAGCTAGCTATAAAACCAGGTTAAATCCACCATTTTCTACATAAGGAGATTTCTGTACCAAGTTGGAATATGACAGTTGTTTTCCATTCGTTTGATGTGTTTGAGTTTTTGATTTTGCCATTTGATAAAGGACTTTCCGTTTTCAATTTTCCTTGGAGTTGGGTATTTTTGTTACTTCACTTTTTTCTAGATCTATATTCAAGCATTGTTTTTACTCAATATCTGAAGTACCACTTATAGTAAATTAAATACTTACTAAAATTGTTCACAACTGACAGAAAGTTTGCTGTCGTTGCGAAAAAAAATGTTTTTACAACTTGATATGTGACAACTTATGACAGACGATCTCCATGGGATACATCATATACTTTGTTACAATCTTTGATAAACCCGACGAGGACAGGCATTTCTCGACTAACGAAAGCTATATAAATATAGACTAGCCAGCATTGTTCGCTGAACACAGAGCAGGCGTAGTAGCATAGGTTAAAATCCCACTTAAAGAAAAAATGTAAATTTAATACCATGCTCCGCGCACTTTTGCATTTCTATATTCAAAGAACTGCTAAATCTAGGTCGAAACCCTAATTTGGCATATATTTCTAAAAAAAGCAAACACCAAAATGAGGATGTGTACTCATGTTCAAATTGACGTAATAACAACTTCATGATAAACAACCTGAACCTAAAATTTTGACCGTATACACACTGTCACATTTCCATGCTCAGTTAACCCTGAAACTAGTTTCAAATTAATGTAACCACATTTTCATGGTTAATAACGTGGACCAAAAATTTAAAACTGATATTGGATGTACGCACTGACCAGAAAACATAATACCTCACTCCACTAGCTTTCGTAGGCGGGGCATAACATTTTATCTCAATTATAAGTAGACTGGCATTAAGCACGGTGACTTCCTACTGGCACTGGAAAAAGGGTTTGTAAGATAGTCACAAAGTTGCCTTGCAGCAGGTCGCCTCACCTCAAAATGCAAAGGTCTGATTCCTTGTCCAGATTTTGTTATACTTAAGGTCCTTTTTGGTTTGATCATCTCTTCAACGCTTTTTATTATCGGCCTTGATCATCACCGAAGAGGCATTAATTATCGAAATGCGAATCTGATGCAGTTAAATTGTAACCGTTATTGTTATTGCAACAACATTTAGAGGGGTGCGTAGATTAGAAAACATGTAACCTATCATGCTGACCGACTAAAACGTTGAGGTAGAGAGATAAGATAGTGAAATCTGAAATATAAGGTATAGATATGCCAAAAAGTAAATACTAAATTCTATATTAAATTTTTCTCAGTTCTTAGTTCATGATTCGAACAAAGATCCTATTTTCCAAGGAATAAGTGGTTTTTATGTTGAACCAGGAAGAGAAGTTTTTGCTTCAGTGCATAAAAAACAGGTAAATACATTTGTAAAAGAGAGGCGAAGGATACCAAAGGGACATTCAAACTCATAAGTCGAAAATAAAACTGACAAACCATAGCTAAATAAAAAAAAAGACAGACAAACAAACAACAGTATACAAAACACAAAATAGAAAACAAAAGACTGAACAACACGAACCCCACCAAAAACTGGGGGTGATCTCAGGTGAACCGGAAGAATAAGCAGATCCTGCTCCACATGTGTCACCCGTCGTGTTGCTCATGCCAGTACAAACCCGATGATATGTCTAATTCGACAGGTTACATTCGAGGGAAAGGGAACGAGACAGTAGTTACGACAATTGGAACATATCCGTCTTCATATGTGAAACAGATATTCCATAACAATCAACCAACTCGTGATGGTGTCCGTAAAATTTAGGAAGTGATAATTTCAACTTCACCACTTTGAACTTTTGGTTTAATAGCTTCCTGGTGAGCAGCAACCTTCTATCAAGAAAATCATGATAGGAAATACAAGCCCGGGAATATCGTATCAACTGGGAGATATATACTCCGTATGCAGACGCTGCTGGAATGTTGCTAAATAGAAATGGAAAGTTCACAATTGGAAAGCTGAAATTGATCTCTTTTGTCGTAAAGTTTTGTTTTCAACCAAACCTTATTGTCAATTTCTAGATATAAGTGAAGATATGTGGCAGATTTAACTGTATCTGTTGTATCCTTTATCTCAAGTTCGATGGCTAGAGGCGTTCAGCATAGTCACCGCATTTTGAATTATTTAGTGATAGAACATCATCTATATAGTGGAAAGTGAAGTTAAAGGATACTTCTTTTCTTTCTTCCTAAGAAGTTAAAAGTATTTTAATGGTAATGGTTTAAATTTAATTTCAATGATGAATCATGTCTTAGCTCTTCAACTGTTTTGGTATTTATACATCCCTCGGATTTCAAATATTTGACTATGAGCGTTCCTGATGAAGGTAAATCCAGAAAAGCGCTTCGGACGCATGAAATTATTAAACGTGTTGTTTTCACTTTCTTACCATATTACATCTGCATGGATACAAGTTTATTTTTTTTACCACTCAATTGGTAAAAAATTGTATAAAAATTAAAACAAAATATCCTTATTTCAATAAGTTTAATCTACAAAAGATCACTATATAAACACATTTACAATCAAATATCTCTGTATCGCAATGTTGATGTAAAGTTTTCGTTGCCTTAACTAATAGCAACACCATAATTGTTTTCTTGTTTTGAATATTAGATTATTTTTAAGATTTTTTATGATTGCCTATTTTAGTTTGAGTATTTGCCGATGCCCTATGAAGCAATGGGGAATATGTTTTGCAGAGATCGCACGAAAGACGACGGTTCTGAATACTATAGAAGCTCTTGTTACAAGGATTGTTTATCAACTTTTCTTTTAGACAGATGTAATTGTCTCCCTTACACACATAACAGTAAGTTGACAGAAATAATTAACTCGAAAAGAAATATTCGGGGATGAACCAGATGAGACAGAACATATATCAACTTAAATTTCTCATCTGTTGCTGTAAGGGTTCGTGTCATAATTACCGGTACCATTTAATGATTCGACCAAAACTATATTAATTTGACTAGACAGTTACCGCATATACGCGAATGGTTTTAATTGCAAATACTTTGAATAGATAATAATCAACAAGGAGTATTGCGATATCATCTTTTGAGATGGGCTAATAAAAGCGCGGTAGTATCAGCATAATAACCACAACTAAAAGGAAAAAAAAAGGAAACCATTACATGATTACGTTATATATAGCGTATCACATGACTTTGTCAACATATATTCGTTGCACCGAACAGAAGTTCCCCTGGAAACTTTGTTATAAACAATGTCATTATATCTACTCCTGTTGGAACAAATATTCTTAACATTTATTCCGTTAGGAATAAATACTGTATATTCTATAACATTTCTTCCCTTTGGAACTAATATTATGAGGAACTTATATTTAGGGACACTTTTTAATTGTCAATTGTTAAAACTACAAACCTTACTCTGTAACACCTGGAACATTTAATTATGTATTATAATTGATTAAATAGAATTCAAAGAAAATAAGAACTCAGATATTGTCAGAAAAGAGAATGTTTTCGTAGTTGTGGTTTCAATAGAAAAAAACTGCCATTTCCAGTAAAGCATTTTAATCTCATACAAAATAATCGAGTTCGTCTTTTTTAGAAGTACAGATATTGGAGATGTAAAACAATTTTACTAGTTTATACGTAAAAAGAACATATAACGGTATAACGTCTATGTTTTCTCGTTTGAATAATTTAATATTTTGTAATTGTACTTGAAATAGGAAAAGTATTGATAAAATATGTGCACTTCGTTGTAGATACATATTACTGCTCTAAGTTTAAAGTGGCTAGCTGTATTATGAAAGCAATAGGTAAAGTATGTCTTCCTATTCTCAAATTTATATGTACACGTTGCTCTAGATATTTTACCGTGGACTCATTGTCTAATAAAAAAGAATAAAATATAGAGATGAAGTTCAAGACATCTTGTGTGAATATAGTTATGAACAAGATTGTACACGATTTCTTTTCTGTGATGTAATACCGGTATTGCATCCTTTCATCATACAATACCAAGTGTAAAAACAGTTATTAACTGATAGAAATCTTAACGTTAACCACACTAGGCTAAAATGGACATAGACATTGATAGAACTTAAACAATTTATCGGATTGGAAACAGAAAACATAGTTATTACCTTAACGTATGGATTGTTTTGTAATAGCCTTCATGCAAAAATCATTCAAATCCGTCTGTAGCATTATTTTTCATCACTTGGTATTTATCATAGGACGCAAACTTTAAACCTGAATCTAAAACTTCAGACTTGTTCTAGATTGATTGCTTACTGTTCGCAAATTTCATGTGTAATAAGGAAAAGAACTAAAATTAACAGTAAACCCATTAGGTAGAATTGTTGTTCGCCACTGAAAAACGAGGGTGTGTATATTAATGGTAAATGTATTGCCGTGTTACGGCAACCGACTGATCCATCGAAAGCTGTTACAAGAATTTTTAACTGAAAACGTGACACTCTCCCTTTGCGAGACATTGGATTTAGTTTACCCATTCCGATTTGACGTGGCAGCGTATTTACGCCTGGGTTTTACTGCCGGATGGGAGAAGTTGGAGTAAAAAAGGTAGACTTGATCTTGACGAATGATACTAGTACTTATCATGCCATTACTACATAAAAACAAACAACCCACTTCAGTACTTTTAGAGAAGACACATTCTCTGTTTAGAAAGTAAAGGATAACGGTTGTTGACAGATATAAGCTTTGTCGTATTTTTAGAGAATCAAACCTGAATGTAACAAACTGAGCTGTGTTTTTCGGCAGATTTTTGGGTCTTCAATGCTTCGATCTTTATTTGGCCTTTTTAACATTTTTGATTCTAGCGTCAGTGGTGAGTCTTTTGTAGGCGAAACGCACGTCTAGTGTACAAAATTTTAAGCCTGGTATCTAAAATGAGTTTATTAATATATTTTTTAATAAGATCAACATATGGTATCTAATGCAGTGGTATGCATTCTAATCTAAATAGTCGCACTTGTATTACAAAATTATGGTGTAATTCCCTTCCAATTATAATGGCATTTTTTCTTTAGTTGATCAATGATCAAAAATAAAGGCAACAGAAGTATACCGGTGTTTAAAAGTCATAAATCGATTGAGAGAAAACAAATCCGGGTTACAAACTACAACCGAGGGAAACACATCAACTATAAGAGGAAAACAAAGGAACAACAGGAACACTGAAGTGCAACAAAAACAAACTCCAACATACATAGAAACGAAATATTTGATAACAACTGCCATATTCCTGACTTGGTACAGGACATTTTAAGAAAAAATGGTGGGTTGAACCTAATTTTAAGGCTAGCCAAACTTCCCGCTTATATGACAATGTTAAAAAATATCGCTAAAATGACAACACTACGTGACAGAAATACAGCACAAACACACGCAAAATACTCATCAAAGTAAACGCACAAACAAACAATATAATAGTCGACACAAAATACATGCTTTTGATAATAAGTGTTTGGTATTACTATAAATTTTCACTTCGTACTATGAACATCAAAATTATTTATTTTGAAAAAATATTTCCTTTCTCTATTGGAACTGTACACGTATACCTAACAACAAAATTATTTTCATTTACCTGTGTTTAAAATAATTGCAAATGGCTGATATTTTTGTTCGAGCATATTGTTTTTCTTAAATTATTTAACATTTCATACCGATATAACATGTTACTTTTATTATTCTTCCCTTAGTTTATTTATTTTGAATTTGCATTGTATCATAGGTCAAATTTATTTGTTCATTGTATGTTCATTGGTGTTAATATGTCCTTTGATTGAGTTAAGCTATTTCAATTGATATTTTATAGTGTGTCTTTCTATGTTGTGATGTTTCACTATTGTTTCAGAAAAAGGGTGAAGGTTTGGTACCATTAAAACATTTAAACCCGCTGCATTTGTTTGCACCTGTCCTAAGTCAGGAATCTGATGTTCAGTAGTTGTCGTTTGTTGATGTGGTTCATAAGTGTTTCTCGTTTCTTGTTTTTTTATATAGATTAGACTGTTGGTTTTCCCGTTTGAATGGTTTTACACTAGTAATTTTTGGGGCCCTTTATAGCTTACTGTTCGGTATGAGCCAAGGCTCCGTGTTGAAGACCGTAATTTGACCTATAATGGTTTACTTTTTAAAATTTTGACTTGGATGGAGAGTTGTCTCATTGGCACTCATACCACATCTTCTTATATCTACAACATGCAAACTGCAGATCAAGAACGAACATCTTCCATCAACGACAGACACCACAGGACATCACAAACAGTGACGCACTTACGTACGAACATTCAATCTCGAACTTTATACAATTATTTTCACAATATCAGTCCAAACAATTTTCATGACAATGATGGTATTGAAAGGCTGTTTTAATAATTTTATTTGGACTACAAACGATAAGACATAACACATTATCCAACCGAAACCACAGCAGAAACATCAAAAATAAATACATGAATGTTGGATGTACAAAATACCGAGACACGTCGTATAGCAATGCAAATTCACACGCGGTATTACAGTCATATTCGGGTATAGGTCACGTTCGGCACTTAGCAGACAGACGACATAGATGTTAAACCACAATCTAAGACATGGTAAAAATATCATTAGTTAGTTTAGACACAGACACATCGTATAGATCAACCAATTCGTAATGGTGTCCATAAAATTTACGGAGTGTCATTTTTAATCTTTCCTCCTCATAACTCTGTTGGAGCAGTTTCAGCGTAAGGAGCACACTCCTTTATATGAAGTCAGTATAGTGTGAACGTGCACGAGCATAACGTATCAATTGAGATATGTAAATACCATACGACGGAGCAGAGGGTATGTTACTTCTGAGAAATGGGAAATTGATAATTGGGAAGTTGAAATCATCCCGTTTGTCATAGATTTTAGTGTGAAGTCGTCCATCTGTGTCAATATTAAGGAAAAGATCAAGGTATGAAGCAGTCCTTCTTGTATCAGTAGTATCCTTAATTTCAAGTTCACTGGGATATATGAGATGCAAGTACTGACTGAAATATGGGTTATTCAGTGATAGGACATCATCAATATATCTGAAAGTAAAATTAAAGAATTTTGCAAGGTGCTTTTTCTTTTTGTCTTTTAGAAGGTTCTGAATGAATTCTGCTTCATACGAGTACAAAAACAAGTCGGACATAAGGAGTGCACAATTAGTACCCATTTGGAATACCGACTGTCTCTTGAAATAAAAATCCTCCAATTTCAACAAATATTTTGTCGATTAAAAAGTCCAGCATTTTGATAATATCATCTTCACTGTATTTTCTGATAGAATCAGGGTGGTTCTTCACAAAATAAGGATTATTATAACCCAAAACAAGAAATTTATATCTACGATTCCCATTTTAATAGAAAACGCTCTGTCTAATGAGATTGTGAAGTCGATCTTTCAATTGAGCATAGAAAATAGTATTGTAAAGCGTAGAAAAAATCAAAGGTCTTAATGTTGCTGCAAAATTGCAGAGATTGTGATCTAAGATTTAGCAGTAGATCTTTAGAATTTTTGAGAATCCACATCTGATTGACACCACTGGTTGAATATATCTCATCACAATATTTTTGAAGGCCATCTTTTACTGTAGAAAGAATAGTAGTCAACACTTTAGAAAGATGTTTAGTCGAACATCTTGATGATCCAGCTATGTATCGTTCTTTATACGGAGTTTTGTGAAGTTTTGGTATCCAGTATAATGCCGGTAGATTTTCTTCGTTTTCTTTGATGGGCGTTGTATCACCTACGATCCTGTGTGTTATATATTGAACATTATAATAGATAGTTATTTCTATTTCTATTCATTTCTTAAGGAGACTACTACAACCAAACAAAGCTAGTTGATAAGTGTGATTGTCCATTGCCGTGTAAATATACACATTATGATGTGTCATTGACGTCATCACTATTTCCATCGGATTTCTACAGTAAAAAGATATTTGATGTCATTGGAGTAGTAGATTTGGATTACTACAGGTACACATAACGAGATTTTTTGCATTTATTTAAGTTGTGTTGACAACAGTCGTGTTTAGACAACGATATTAAAGTTGTCTGTGTTGTTTTAATCAACTCACAATTCTGTATATGTACGCTTTTTTGTAACATTGAATTCAGGATTTTGGAATATAGCCAATTAAAATTTTTATCAACTACACAATAGATAACCCACATCTCTTTGGGCTTTTGCCTACCAAAGAAAACATCAGCGAATGCCAGTAGGGGTAAATAGACGAGTTAGAAATTCTCATTACGAAATTTGTAGCAGCATATAAGCTGAATTTATTTATTACAATGGATTCTCAATTTTTTTGATAATGGCTTAGGCTACTACAAGGTCGAACATAAGTTTGTAAAATATATTCAGAATAATATATTGTCTTTTCAGAATCATAATAGTCGACATTTATAATGAATATCCTTGCGCTTTCAAAGTATTCAAAGATATAAATAGGTAATAGTTAAAACATTCAAGTTATTGATTGACTTTTACAATATTTACTTCTTACTTTGATGAGCGATGAAAACCTATATACACACTCAAAAGAGCGACGGAAGACACCAAAAGGGATATCAAAATCATAAGTCGAAAACAAACTAACACTGCCATGGCAAAAAACGAAAAACGACCACAAGACAAACAACAGTATACAGAATATAACATAGAAAACTAAAGACTAAGCGACACGAACCCCACCACAAACCGGGGATGATCTCAAGTTCTCCGGAAGGGTGGTCAGATCCCTTAGCTGTTCAACTGTTTCGGTTCTTATACATCCTTGGCTTTCAACTACTCGGCTTTTCAGTGTCCCTGATGAAGGTAAATCCAGAAAAATGCTTCGAACGACTTATGTTTCATATCAGGATTTCTAGAGAGTGGCAAACATTGCGGATTCAATGTGCGGTTTATAACGGACGAATTGGTTTTAATTTCCCATCTGATGTCGTTTATGGATCACAGTTGATATATGCAATTTATAAAATGTTGTTTTCCTGTTTAGACTTTTTACAATTAGGTATACTCTTTCAGCGTCGTCAATAAGAATTACCTAATATATGTTGACCTCTTTATGTCTTTTGGTTATTGCATCGTTGGTTACACATATATCTCATTTCAATATCTTAATCACATTTAATTTATCATATGTCGTCGGTCAATCGAGGAATTTTTTTTTTATTTCCATGCATTCAAACTACAAGCTAACAGATTTAAACCGTTACACCTTCTTGCACACAACAATTAAATTACTATTAAACTTTCTCAAGGAAAAGCTCATACTTAATATAAATAAGAAGATGTGGTATGAGTGCCAATGAGACAACTATCCATCCAAGTCACAATGTTTAAAAAGTAAACAATTATAGGTCAAAGTACGGCCTTCAACACGGAGCCTTGGCTCACACAGAACAGCAAGCTATAAAGGGTCCCAAAAAAAGACTAGTGTTAAACAATTCAAACAGGAAAACCAACGGTCTAATCTATATAAAAAAAGAGAAACGAGAAACACTTATGAACCACACCAACAAACGACAACCACTGAACAACAGGCTCCTGACTTAGGACGGGTGCATAAAAATGCAGCGGGTTTGAACGTTTTCACAGGTGCCAACCTTCACCCTAACCTGAAACAGTTGTTTTACATTACAACATAAAAAGACACACAATAAAATATCAATTGAAATGGCTTAACTCGATCAAAAAGACAATACACGAAAACAAGTAAGTTAAACTGAACGAATAAGTTTGATCTATGACACAAAATAAATAAAAAGATGTTTCAATGTCAAAAAGACAACTTTAACCTAGGGCAAAATGGCGTTAAATAAAGTTACGTACAAAGGTAAATTTGAATAAAATAATTTTGTTGCTAGGAGTACAGAAACATTTTTTCCAAAATAAATTTGTTATTCATAGTACAAGTACAGGAGTGAAATTTGTTTTCGTCATTCTAAATACTTAAAGGTGGTACATATTAAAAATAGTAAGGCGAGATATAACACAAAATAAGTAAACATTGAATAACAGAAATGCATTACAAATTGTATCAACAGGTCAAATTAACACGAAAGTACGATTTTCGAGTACTTGCAGTTACTGATTACTGAAAGCTAGTTAAAAGTCAAAAAGTTCATTTGTTTGTATTTTTTAATCGTTTTCGTCGAGAACATGGTACTTTGTTATGAAACACATATTCAATATTTTAGTAGAAAAGACCCTGACTGCCATTATCATAATACTTAGACCATTTTGACATTGACTATAGATATGCATGCATTATACTAACTATTTAATGAGCCTGTATTGTATGTTCTGCTGTTAACCTTATCATTCAACTCGTCGAGATGAATAGTGGTTCTCGCTATTGCTTAGGCTCCTCATTATGTTTCTGTGCCTTTCAAAGGTCAGAATGAGTTGTTGTCCTTATTCATAATTTAGAATTGAGTATTGGTTGAGTTCATGAACTTTGAAAGTGTTTGAAATATTTATTCTTAACTTGTATAAACTCCATTTTGAGCTTCTGCAAATGTATATATTGACCTCTAGAAGTCTATAATATATTTAATATAGTACTGTTTCGGACATGAACTATAAGATAATTTAAATTTGATGTTGTTATTTTTATTACAGAAAAAACTACATTGCCCTCCATATTTATTTTGACCAGCTCTCTACAACGATTTCAAAGCAGGTACCAAAATATGCCTCTGCTGGAGATATATTTGGTATGTATGTCATCATTTTAATCTGCTCTTCAGTGACATTGTTATTTATCGCAAGTTATATATTCGTTTAACCGGTTCCACTCGAATAAAAGGGCCTTTTTAATCGCTGGTTTTTTGGTTTGATTTGTGTTGCACGTTCTTCAGATTTCTAGGTAGTGATTTTTGTAATGATATGTGTCTTTTTCGTCGTTTTTTGTTTGCGTTGGAATTGTCTGTTTTACTTTGACACTTTTTTTTATGTCTTCTGCTTCATTTATTTAATATTCATAAGAATTGCTATATTAGTGCGCGAATCTGTTTTAAGGGATACAAGTACAGAATAGATCCATTTTTTTTATCTACAAATAACAACTTGTAAAACGCGTTGGAAATATTTTATAGTAAAATAAATGTTCGTTACACGGATAATTTTTTTTAATATCAAATAGAAACCTTGAGTTTGCTTATGTATTACTGAATTTTGCCTTACATATTTGCATTAGGACTTCAGGTTTCTTTAATATAGTGCAAAACTGCATAAACTTCTAAAATGCTTCTTGCCAAAATGTCTGATTTTGACATCTTCTTAAAAATATTTAGATTCGAACAACAGCTTTTCCCAAAAAAGATATTTTGGTACTAGATGTATTTTACACAGACACTAATGTGTGTAAAATATATTTTTTTGGATAAAGCTGATGCTCATATCTATTTTCAAAAACTATGTGAAATAGTCATGTATGTATCATGGCACGAATATGTTAACTTTGGTCATTTATCAAGTTAACAAGTTTACCTTTGAATTAGGGCTTGAGTAATTTTACTATTTTGTCCAATCGAGGTGCCAAACAATGCCTCTTCTTTGCAGTGAATGATAGATCTTGATAGAAACTTTAAAGAGTTGTTGGAATAAGGTTTTTAATGTTCACAGAATTTGGCGCTCTTATAACATGAAGTATCGGATTTAATGACCCCATTCAAACTTGACGTGGCTACATAATTATATATCACGCACCGACAAACGGACGCCACCTCATCATTGGTCGTATTGCCGAACTGAAGAAATAAAGATAATCCTATTTCTATATTAAGTCACCCTTTTGGTCTCTTCCATAAAAATATTTAACTCAGATACTAGATATATCACATTAATTCGAAAAAAACCTAATGACTTTATTCAACATAAATTCAGGACTTCATATTCGACAAGGTAATTTTTACTTTTCGATAATATATTTTCCAAAAGACAATTCGTAAACCAATAGCTACTTATTATGCTCCATTATTAGCAGTAAAAGTTATCCAGATCTCAAAAAAGATTTTGTTAACATTCTTAAGAAAGAGAAAACCATACTGAAACTGTCTTATAACCGGTAATCCTCATCTATGATATTATGGTCGTTGTCAACGAAGCTGCCTCGAATCGGTGTGATCGTGTAGATTCCTTGGAAATTCTACCTTGATAACATGATGAGTCACTAAAATAAAAGAACAACTAATCGAAGAATTGGAATATCCCAAATTATCCAACTCGTGACCTAAAGGAGAGTCGAAAGATACCAAAGGGACATTCAAACTCGTAAGTCGAAAATAAACTGACAACGCCATTGCTAAAAATGAAACAGACAAACAAAAGTACACAAAACACAACATAGAAAACTAAAGAATGAGATACACAAACCCCACCAAAACCTGGGGGTGATCTCATGTGCTCCAGAAGGTATGCAGATCCTGCTCCACATGTGATACCCGTTGTGCTTTAAGTTATGTGCTCATTCATTTGTTGAATATTTTTCAACAGACGAATTCTTGGATTAGATATTCTATAAATATTAGTGATCCTGTAATTATGGGTACTACACAGACGACTCATGTTTCATATCAGGATTTCTAGAGATTGGCAAACCTTGCGGATTCAAATGTGTAGTTATGACAAAGGAATTGGTTTTCAATTCCTATCTGATGACGTTTATGGATCACAGTCGATATATGTCAGAGCATATGATAATTGCAGATTTGCAAACTGCTCTCAATGTTTTCTGTTATCTACAAAAAATATTACAAACAGGGTTTGTGGTTTGGGGAAGATAAACTGAAAGATGTAACGTTGAATGTTTGACTGTTTTATTATAAATAGGTTGAACATGTCAGTGTCATTTACAAGCCAAAATTTAAAACCCTACAACGTATATCCTTTTTCCAGTGGAAATAAAATTTATCAGTCCTTCTTCCCGGTCGTATAAATTAACACAATGTACATAACCTAATTATTTATCGCGCTTTTTCATCCTAAATATGTAAAAAATATTTGCCACTTGATGTTCAGAACAGCAATGTTATAGCTATTGTATAATGTTGACCTCGATTCAGGTATAACACGGCAACAATTTGATTTCATAATAAACGAATTTTTTACTTTCATTAGCTATCCTTGGTGGACAGATGGGATTGTTTCTTGGCGCCAGCATTGTTACTCTCACAGAACTTTGCGAGTTCCTGGTATTTGCTCTCTGGACGTTAGTTTACAACCTAAGAAACAGGGAAAACAGAGTAGAGAAAATAGCAATTAAATAATGAAGAAAAGAAGATTGTTCCAAGTGCAAATATCAACAGTTTGATTTGCAGTCAACTGTTTACTACACGAAAGGTGAAAAAAACAAGTGCCGATTATACTCTCGCATACATTATATGAATGATGTATAATCAATAGTTAGTTCTTTTCATTTAATCTTTGGGTTTTTTTTTCAGGAAAGCTGAACGAAATTTCCCGAATTGACCGTTTCTGTTAGAAATTCAGACAAGAATTATAAAGTTTAAACAAAAGCACGGCCATTTATATCAAAAACATCATATTCCCTTCTTTTGCAAAGTTCTTTAATTTTGCTTCAGATATTTTAAAGATGTTCTGTCACTAAATAAACCACATTTCAATAAGTGTTTACTTTAATTCTTAAAAAAAGTACGCCGAAGATGATATCATTATTATGCTGGATTTTTTTATTGACAACATATTTGTAGAGTTTGGTGGATTGATATCCCGACAGACAGTCGGTTTTCTAATGGGTATACCAATTGTGCACCACTAATGGTCGAATTGTTTTTATACTCATATGAATCAGAATTCACACGGAACCTTCCCAAAGAGAAATTTCACTTTCAGATATATTGATGATGTTATATCATTCAATAACCCACACTTCAATGAGTGCAGAGTACCAGTTAATAAGTCACGTTCGTGCATGTTAACACTATACGGACTTCATTAACAGATAAAAGTATAGTCGTCTGATCTATAATGTTACCGATTGTGTCCTATTGTGACATTTTGATTGAATGTGCATGCATAGCAGGAGACGCTTATCTGTTCACCTGTGTTACCTTTCTCGCTTCTTTTGGAGTTCATGAAATTCCCTCAGTTTTTTTTCTCTTACTTTGATATATCACTTCCAAATCGATTTACGAGATTTAGATATCGGCAAACAACTGTCGTCTTAATTTACATATCAAATATCCCAGTGAATTTGATTAAGCGATACTACCGAAAATAGAAAGTGTGCTTCATATCTTGTTCTTTTCCTCGATGTTGAAACAGATGACCGGCTTCAAGCTGGAATATATGACAATGATGATGGCTTCAACTTTCCAATTGTCAACTTCTCAATTCTCAGCAGTAAAAAAGAGGCGAAAAATTCAACCTCTGTGAAAACCAAAGTAAAAACTGAGCAACATGAACTCAACCAAAAACCGGGGGTGATCTCAGGTATTCTGGAAGGGTAAGCAGATCCTTCTTATGTAAGTACAAACCCGATGATAAGTCTAATTCGGTAGGTCACATTCGGGGAAAGGAGGACGGGATTGTAGTAAAGACGATTGGAACATGTCCGTCGTCATCTTTGAAGCAGTAACATACCCTTTGCTCCATCATTTGGCGTTTGTATATCTCAGGTTATATGTTAAGCTATTGTATGTTTACTCTTTACGGACTTCAGTAACAGGGATGTACTCCTTACACAAAAACTGCAGCAACATTGCTATGGCGATGAACGATTTATGGCGACATTACATAAGTTTTGCGGTCTCTATCACGAATTGAAGAAAACTAAACGATAAAATGTTAAGATAAAATTTGAGAAGATAGCTTTCATTATGTGCCTTTCAGATAATAAACAAACACTGGGACCATTGCGATTTGTTTTCTTGCTACAAAACATAATAGGTAAATTCTCTACACTTTTCTTGATACAAATTAGATTATCTCTTCTTATATTGGCTCTGTAAAAAATAAACGTTATACTGTATTTGTACAAACAGTCATATTAATAAGATAAAACGCACAGTTTTCTTCATTTTGATTGAAAGTCTTACAAATGAACTACTAGTATAATCCTCTCTCGAAATTTGCTTATTTCATTAAAGAACTAGACCGATTGTTTTCTGCTATTTTATATTTGCTAAGGTGACTTATTGTTATTTTAAATGCTTAAATGCTATATGGTAGTAAACATTTGAACTTGTTCACCACATAACAAAAACCTTATGTGTATTTGATTGTTAATAAATACATTTATTTTCTTATTCACGGACTGGAACGCAAAATCAGAGTTTTTAGCAAAACATAGAACACATATCTATAAGAATAGATTGCCTAGACAAGTGCAGCAAAATTTCGAAAAAAAAGGGGTGGGCCAAAACATGACATAATCATATTTAAAAACTATAATTTGGTGAAACTGACAACCTTCATATTTAATTTTCTTTTACATAACCATAATTGGTCCGATCAGTTTCGCGTCTATATGAAAATAAGGAGATGTGGTATGATTGCAAATGAGACAACTACCCACCCAGGTTCAAATGAAGTGGATGTAAGCAAATATAGGCAAACAACTGTACGACCTTCAACAATGAGAAAAACCCATACTGTGTAGTCGGCTATAACAGGCCCCGACATGAAAAATAGGAAACAATTCAATTGAGAAAACGCACGGCCTAATTTATAAAAAAACAATTTACGAAAAACAAATATGACAGACATGAACAAACAACAACCACTAAACTACAGGCTCCTGACTTGGGACAGGTACATAAAGAATGTGACGGGGTTAAACATGTTTGTTAGCGCTCAACCCTACCCTAACCTACCCTACCCTAACCTTGGACAGTGGTGTTACAGCACAACATAAGTACTAACAATAAAAATCAGTTGAAAAGGGCTTAACTCATCAGATCGATACAAAGCAGAAGGACATCTAACAAAAACACAGACCGGACGTGGCAGGGTATTTATACATCCCGAAAAAAAAAGACACAGATTACAGATCTGAGAGTACTCACAGTTACTGACAGCTAGTTCAAAGCCAATAACAATTAATAAAAGAAATCATGTATCTGAGACTAAAATATCAATCGGTATATATCAAACATCCAATGGAATTAGTGTATAGACGTAATCAACAATCAGAGAAAAATATGACCTTGTGCAATCCTAAAATATAGTTATCGACAGATTTTAGTACCGTGAAAGTGCATATGTGTAAAAAAAATACATTTATAATGGTTTTAATTTACTGATAACAAAAATCGTTATTCAAAGATCTAATTACAGTGTTGAATTGGTAACCTTGGTTAGAATAAGTTTATTTAAAGGATTGATAAGTTAACCCGGGTCGTATATAAAATGCCAGGCTCGGTAAACAACATCACCGTAAAATTTAAGATGTGCTATTCCGTCTGAAATAAGTTTTTTACAGGTACAGCCATACTTGGAAGAATTAAGTAAAGGTTTTAAGTAATTTGAAATCCCTGACTAAATAATTTACCAGTAATACATAGATTACACTCATTGAAATCCAAAATGTCACTTCAGACACGGGCATAACGAACGGGTTGGAATATATAAACACCGTAAGACGGTGCCAAAGGAAGATCACCGTCCAAAAAAGGGAAAATTAACAATAGGGAAAGAAAACTCATCTCTTTTGTCGTAAATTTTTGTGTAGAGTTTCTGGTGTAAAACTGAAATGTCTAAATCTAGGAAAGGACACTTATTGCTGTTAATATTTGATTTATTTAAGGTTAGTTCCTTTCGGGTAAATTTCTGCAGTATATTTAGAGAATTTTTGATTACTTAACGAAATCATATCATTAAGATAACGGCAAGTGTTGTTGAATTTATCAATTAAATGGAATTTAGACGGATCTTTAATGAGTTAAGTCATAAACTGTGATCCAGTACAGGAACAAGTCTGCTATTAAAGGGGCACAATTGGTGCCCATAGGAGTACATACAATCTGTCGATAAACTTTATTGCAAAAACGTATATAAATGTTGTCAAGGAGAATATTTATGGCTTTAATCATCTCATCACATCTCCAGTTAGTATATCTAGCATATTTACCTTTCTCATTTGAGAAAAAGGCTTAAACGACCATTTAATTAGATAGGAAAACTTTTTTTATAAGATTGTGTAGGAGTGTAGTATAAAGAGAGGAAGAGTCTAAACTGTCAACCGAATCAAAAGGACCATCTAAAGCTCGTAACTTATCTAAATCATACATGATTTTTAAAAATTCTATTTTTATTTTATTTGCAGCAGCTGCTGCCGTTGTTCCACCGGATGTCAAACTAAATTGAAGACCAAATTAAGTCTTGTCAAAAACTAACTTATGAAAATCTGACAATAACTTGTCCCTAGCAGAAATATAAGATAATTTTTCAGAATTTCCGAAGTATACCACTGTTGTTAAATTTTTTCAAGATCGAACAAGAGAGGCGAAAGATACCAAACGATATTCAAACTCAGAAGTCGAAAATAAACTGACAATGCCATGGCAAAAAACGAAATACGACGAAAAGACAAACAACAGTACACAATACACAATATAGTAAACTAAAGATAGAGCAACACGAATCCCATCAAAACCCGGGTAGACCTTATTTGCTCCGGAAGGATAAGCAGATCCACGTGTGGCACTCGTCGTGTTGCTTATATAAGTACAAACCCGACAAGTAATGGAGTTACTCTTAGAAATAAGAACATCATTACACTCTCTATACACATCTGTTTTACTTATTTCGATAAAAAGTTTTCCATAAGAATAAAAAAAATGCAATATTATTTCTTTTCAAATTTGACAGTTCGAAAAAACGTAAACAACCTGAAAGTACAACAACTCTTTCAAAATCGACTTTTCATTACCATATATTAATACAATATCTTTCAAAATTTCCGGTGTAATGGGCGCCCATTTCGTTGAATTAGCATACATTATTGTTAAGGGACCAGCTGAATTCCGACTACGGGTGCGTGCGGGATTTTATCGCTGCGTTGAAGACCCATTGGTGGTCTTGGGCTGGTTTTTTTTTGTTCTTTGGTCGGGTTGTTGTCTTTTTGATACATTCACCGTTTCCATTCTCTGTTCTATTTGTTTTGTTTACCGTATGACCTATTAATCTTAAAGCGCCTTCTTTGACTAATATATCAAAATCTGACTTACACAGAGCAGTCGATGAGCCCAACTAATACCAATCATTTATCTTGTTATATCAGTTAGCAGATTCGGTCAAATCTATTAGTTATAGAGAAAAATGAGTGTCAAAACCTGTTAGTAAGGTATTCCATTAAATACATACCAATAAGTCTAAGCTTTATAAGAATATTTTTAGTTTTGCGTTGTGTTTTCTGATCCTGACGAAAGCCAAAAGTATAGCAACTTAACTGAAAATTGTAAAAGGTGACTGTTCAAAGATTTTGTTTTGCAATATTTTCCATCTACCAGATGTATTATACCCGAAAAACGTTTACATCATACATATTTTATAATAAGAACACTGATTTATCATGATAATCTATATAATGACATTATGAAGTATTTTGGGAACTTAAACTCTGGTAAAAGCTTCAACAAAATGTAAAACATTAACAATTCGACTTAAGCACTAACTTTCAAAAGGTTGCTCCAATTAATAACGGATTTCCAAAAATTGTAACCAGCCAACTATTGTCCAGAAGACTATATACAGTATACTACCAAACTACAACATAACCTGGCATTTTGTAAGATCAATATATAATGAAGATAGCTGTTGAGTTTTATGAAAATCCAAGATGATTTGAAAAAGTTATAGAAATTTATAAAGGTGACTATCTGATTTAAATCTGAACTGAAAATTCAAGATTTTTTTACCTATTAATTTAATCCTTAAATTTGACAGCAATAAACCAAAACTACCAAATAACCTGGCGTTTTGTAAGATCAATATATAATTGAGATAGCTGTAGAGTTTTATGAAAATCCAAGTTGAATTGAAAAAGTTATAGAAATTTTTAAAGGTGACGATCTGTAATTTATTTTGAGCTGATAATTCTAGATTTTTTTTTCACCTATTAAATAAATCCTTAAATTTGACAGCAATAAACCAAACTACCAAATAAACTGGCATTTTGTAAGATCAATATAATTGACGTAGATGGGCTGATTCAGATCGATTCAAGACCAGTCGAGACTAAATCTAAAGGTCAAGACTGGTCAAGCATTGGTCGAGACCATATTCAGACTATACAAAGATTATCAAATACTCAATCAAACTTGTTAAGTAAAGTCTAGACCAAAATTAAGTACAGTTAAGTACAATTAAGTACTGTCGAGATAATGTCGAGTTTTGTCAAGTAAAATCTGTGCTCAACCTTACTTACTGGTTGAGCACAAAATATGTTTTTTTCTGACTCTAAGCAGTTTGTGTTGCATCAAGAGGGCAACATACAGTTTTCTACAATAGACAGGTGTCCATACAATGTTTCAAGCTTTCAAGCGCTTTGAGTTTATAAAGCTATGAATAAATTAAAAAAACAGAAACAATTAAAGATAAGCTATCAACGACAAATTATCCAAATAACAAAAAACAGACAAACAAAGAGAAAATTTAAATTAAGATATATATGAAATAATATAACCACTGACAAGGTTGCTGACTTAGTAGACGTATATTGGAAGTTGTCCTAGTTCAATTGTAACCTTGATATGATGTTGTGTTTTCGATATGTGTTGTATATTCCAATTCAAAATCCCTAGAAAAAACAGGATGTCAATTACTAATGGACTTTATAATAAATATAAACTATTACGTTTTCAATACACACGATTCAGTTCTCATTGATCTATAAATCTTCAAAAAATTATAAATTAAAATCAGATTGTTCATTGAATTAGGACGCTTTTCCGGCGAAGACATTTTTCAATGTAGAATACGAACTCGGACAATTAATTTAGAAATGTTAGCTCAATTAAGTAATTATAAGAGATAGATATCCATTAGGTCTGGTATTAAAGTATTATAAACAACGCGAATGAACACGTAAATGGAATAAATGAACTAACCATGACAGCCAATCAGATATTACGTCTTCAAAATTCTAAACAATATAATCTAGAAATCAAAGTAGAAGACTATTGTTTGTCCTTTTAATTTCAAAGTACTGTTAATGATAACTGATTAGCTGAAAACCAACATCCACTATAAAGGCTGGATGTAAAATAAATAATAAAGCTGGAGACGTATTGACCAACTTTATTTTATTGATTGAAAAATAGTTCGCATAATAGAACGCAAAAAATATCATTCATCATATCAATTACATTCTGTAATTTGCTAATGTTGTAAGCCACCAAACAACCCGAGACTATCCGAAAATAAGTACATGACGTTATACTTCTAACCTTGATGGTCAGACGGTACCTACTTAACCTAAGAACCGTACTATACATACGTACTTGTTAACTTACTGGTTATTTGAGTAATGTATTGTCAAGGTTCATTATTTAGTATTGCCATAAGTTACAAACCTAATTTACTTGGCATTCAGGATACTTGCCGTCATCGACAGGATTGACAAATGACTCATCGACTGACTCAACGTCACGTGTGAGCTGTCCGAAGCCTTTACATGGAGTGAATATGAGTCATATTTAGCAGAAATAGAGGAAAATGAAGGAGATGGTTATTAAAGAGTTGATGAGATGGAAGACGAAAAGGACGAAGAGTGGGAAGTAATAGATAAATGCGTAGGCGATGAAGGTGATACTGTATGCAGTACAAAAGATGACACAGGTACCAATATAATTGTATAAATTGGTGAATCATAGGAATCACGGAAAGAAACAAACGTAGAGTCTCAGTCTCCTGTTAAGGCTGTAACAACATCAAAATAACGTTTCGAACACAGTGGTAACAAACAAAGGGCTATTGATGCTACATGACTCACAAGATGATTGTATGACAAAACAGAGGCGAATGATACCTATGGGACATTCAATCTCATAAGTAGAAAATAAACTGACAACGCCATGGCTGATAAAAGAAAAAGACAAACAGACAAACAACAATACACAAAACACAACATAGAAAACTAAAGACTGAGCAACTCGAACCCCACCAAACACTGGGGGTGATCTCAGGTGCTCCGGAAGGGTAAGCTGTGTTAGTACAAACCCGGTAATAAGTCTAATTCAGTAGGTCTCATTCGGGCAAAAGGGGACGGGATTGTAGTTACGACAATTGGAACATATCCGCTGTCATCTGTGAAACGGACATTCCATAACGGTCAACTAACTCGCGATGGTGTCCGTAAAATTTAGGAAGTGATGATTCAACTTCACCGCTTGGAACTCTTAATTAATAGCTTCCTTGTTAGCAGCAACCCTCTATAAAAAAAATCAGGATAGGAAAAACTTCACTCAGAAACATACCGAGAAAAAACCTTCAGTTGACGGAGAGTACTACAATAATACAGACGACATTATTAAATTACATAAAGAAAATGAATTATCAGATAGTTTTTCATCATATGAAAGAATTCCTCATGCTTTTTTCCTCAAAACATTGTTACGGCCAGAAATCACCTTTAAATTGTACTCAACAAAAGACACAACTCAATAATAAAATTTAACAAGATTTATTATACAATTTTACACGAAATATTATACAAATAGAAATGTTTACTAAACTGTTAAAATATATGTCCGATCCTTTGTCTTTTCTCTTTCCGGAATTCTTCTCTTAACTGTACGGAATCGAATGGAATATATATGTCCAATAAGTTCACAATCTAGTATGATGTTGTTCGTAAATAAAAGTGTCAATCCAACAACTCCATGCAGAGATCTTCTGAGAATACAAGTATATTAATGTCAGATAAGTCTAATTTCGGTGTTTGTATATATAATTGTAACGGAAACTTCTAGAACATTGTAGAAAAGAAACTCCTAGACAAATGTAGAAGGGAAGCTCCTAGACAAATGTAGAAGGGAAACTTCTAGAATATTATAGAAGTTTAAATTACGCATCGTAGATTATGATCATTCCGGAATTATTATGTAAGTCAAATAGAAAGTTCTAATCATTCCATCAGTATCTTTGATTGTTCCAGTGATTTCTAAACTGCACAATTATAACAATGTTTTGTAAACAATTATGTAAACATCTTATAAGGCCACACAAAACAGAATAGGATAAGATAAATAAATATGATAATTACAATATCATAACAACATAAAATTCTGCCGTGTTTTTGAGCAACCAATCAAATGAACCATTCTTCGAACTCATTTCCCTTGGTTTTGGTCTACAACAACTGCCTATTGGACTTGCAAAGAACCGACAGCACAACAAAGTACAGTTACTTTCCAACACACTATGTATCATAACCACAAGAACAACAGGGGTAATCAAGAAACTCAACTTTCGATAATATTAACATACACAAATGATGTTAATTTATAAATGGAGCTCTTTATTTGTTAGTTTGTTGGCTGGGACTTCAAACTTTGGATAATCTGTTTATTTATTCATAACAAGCAATTTAACAAATGAATCACTGGAACTTTTAAAGACAAGGAAATTAGATGCATGTAATGTTATGCAGACAATTACAGTGAAACACCTTGCTCGACATTTATAGTCGACAATCTCATCATGTTATTTGTCTTATTAATTGTCAAATATATCACCAGAAAAGCCATTAAAGACTGAAGGAAGGTAACAACAAACACCTCAGCAACCAGATTAAACGTCAAAGTTGAAATACCAGCTGAAGTACATAATTTTGAATTTATTGATACACATTTTTATTTGGACTTGTTATTAAACAGATTAAATCGTCCTACTAGAGAGGCATTCGATTTTGAAAACAAAAAAAATATTCATCTATATTTTTTAACACTACTGAAAACTTCGGTTAAACCACCTCAATCAACTCCCGTCCGTATGTTTCCACATATTGCTGGTCGGGGTATATCCGAACGATTAAATCAGAACTAAAGAAACCTATTACAAATCCTGAATGTGTTGTTATTGGAGAAACCGGTTTAAATTACACTACATCTTGTAAATGCAGAGAGATGTATGGACAAAATAAGAGCTTACCAGGAGGTCAGTTTTATATTCCATTTACAGTTGGCAGATCACAAGGGTTTGCCAAATGTTATTCATGGTACGGATAATGGAAATGGCTAAGCTGCAAAAAGAATTCTAGAACATATACGTCAACACAACTTCACACATCTTTCTTTACAACGAAAACAAGTACATGACGTATTAATTGTGACCCCAAATGGTCAGAAAGTTCCTGAGAACCATACTACAAAGACGTGTTTGTTAAACTACTGGTTATTTGAGTACTGGAGATGTTCAATGTACATCATTTAGTATTTCCATGACTGACCAAACCCTTTTTACTCGGCATTTACTGTACTAATGCAAATTATCTGGTACGAATGCTGGTTTGCAATTAATAAATTTCCAATTCATCGATGGATAATACTAGTGGTTATTGTCTCCATTTCAGTTTAATTCTTCTTCTGTTTTGATTAAATGGCGACGAAAAACAAAAAAAAATAGTGTTCTAATGGCGTGTGTTAAGTGTTTGTTCCACCTAGCTTATTTGATATTTGATTTTACCGACGTAGCCTAAGAAGTTTCACTGATTTTTTTAATTAGATTTTCTAGATCAAGTAACAATGATTGTTTATGTGGACGTCGCGTACGGTGTTGGTGTTAGTTTTGGTAACGTTAATTTGACGTTATTTTTCATGCATTGTATAAATAAAGTCGTACTTCTTCCATTTCGTGCAGATAAACTAATGTTTAAAGTATTGTGCCATTGTGGTTTTTTAGTACTGTGCCATTGTGGTTTTTTAGTATTGTGTCATTGTGGTTGTTTCAATTGCTGAGCAACTTTCAAAACTATTTTTTTAGACCAAGAAAGAAATATATATATTATATTTTGTCAGAGATATAATATCTTCAAGAGACACATTTCTGATTATTTTAGTCCATGCTTGAAATTTTACATTATTCCAACATTTTGTATCTTTATTCATGTGATCTATAACACAAAAGTTTAAAAAATAAAAATATTAAAGATCATGGTTTTGCATGAAATATGAAAGGAAATATATTTGCAACGTTAGGCACTACATGTCAAGTTATACAGAACATAACGTCAAAACGAGTAAAAAGGCATGGTGTGACATTCTGACTAGACAAAAGTAGTCGATGACTGTATCGTTAATATTTTCGATATATAGTCGAAAATGGGTTCAAATAAATCCCTGAAATGTAGATTTTTATGTTAAATAGTATTTTTGTGTTATAATTTAAAAACAATTTCACTACAAAACTGTTTTATATGACTTATCATACTTTTAACTAAAATGTAAAAAACGGCGTTTTGTGATATTTTGACTAGACAAAAAAAACAAAAAACAAAAAAAAAAACAAATCGTATTATTTTCTATTTAATATTTTCCCTTGAAACATCTACATATTTTTTTAATACACCTAAAAATCATCTTTTTTCGTTAAAGTACAATTTTAGATCGGATCATTGACGCAAATAATTTTTTTTTTTTTCATTAGACACTTAACAAATGCGCCGAAAACGTCAAAAACGGATTTAATAAAATGAACAATATAGGACATAATTTAAACAATATTTACTAATGGAAGACATAGAATGTTTTATATTTATTGTATAATTTTGACACAGAAAGGTTGGATATGTAAATTGTGATTTGTGTCTGCAGCATTCGTTCGAATTTTGAAGAGCTCTTTATAAAATGAGAGATTTGTGTTTTGTGACATAAATAAAAATTTCAAATAATCGTAAATTCTGCGACGATCTTTTGAAATATTGTACCAAACTTTTTTTCCCTTGTCATATACGGAATAAAATGATATATTATTTTCGAAATAGTTTATTTGAATTATTTTTTAATATTGCTCTTACCTTCTCCCCTATCCATATTTTTTTTACTTTTTTCGGCTTATCCACAAAACAAAGTGAACCTTTCGTGCTGGTCAGACGCGTCCAGTTAACGATGATGTCATAAGTAAAACATACGTCATTAACACCAAAGACTGTCCTTTCTAGTAAAACCTCTTTTTAAAAAAAAAGTTTAAAGAAAGACGAGAACAGCATTAAAACATCGCTGGTCATATGTTACGGTCTTACTTGTCTACCCGCGCAAAATCAGTGTTATTTGGGATCATTCGAGTTAGAAAATGAAAATAGTATTGATTTTAAGGCATATTCCATTTTAACTTTTAATTACGCACATTTTGATATATCCATTTGTATTGTTATTGATTCCGAAACTTCGAACAAATACAATAAAGGCGAAATGGAAAGCAAAACCCGTATTATCACCAACACCGTACGCGATGTTATTATGATTACCTAGTTTGCCTAGGAGTCCTCCGATATTTATCACGGCGGATAGGAAACTTGCTTATGCTGTCCTTTGTGGGATTTGTATTTATATTTCCTTTCAGCATATGCATGGCCATTAATAGCTCTAACGCATTTATCTATAAACCATTGCTTGCTTAGATGATTTTGATTTAATTGCCAAAATTAGGGATGGTTCTTTCAGCGATGACTGTGAAGTTAGCATTCAATGAAACAAATAGAATTCTTAACATAGACTGAAGCTCCCTCCGACAAAGATATTCAAATAAAGACCAATCTGCTTTTCCTATTTATAACGAGGAGATCTAGCTGATCGGGAATAGTAAAGAAGGAAAACTGGACAATAACCAAGACCATATACGTTTTTTTTATTTGCCTTTATCCTTTTGAACTTGGGGCAATAAACTCATCATTGTTAATAAAAGCATGGGAGTAATTCTGTTATAATTTTTCCACCGAACTATTTCAAGAGAAAAATTGATCTTGACATAATAAGATTATAATGCAGGGATAATAAAAGTCTCCCCCAAAACGAAAATAAGCCATCTCCAGAGATAACACTATTGGAAATAAGCAGTTTGGGTTTGGTATCGCATTTTCTTTTAAAGATATTTGAACATTCTCAAACGGCAGGTGGTTGGGATGGCCCTCTGAGCTTCAGCCTTTATATCATTTAATTCATTTCGACATGTAAAACAAATAGCAAAAGGTGGATATGACCCTCTGGGTATCACCTTGTATGTCATTCAATTAATCTTGACAGACATAAACAAGAAAGTATATAAACCATTTTTAAGAAATTTGAAATGATATCCGTTGACTTATCATGCATCTCATTTGATATATCCTGTTATGTAGAACATTTTCCATTATTATACTCACCATTTCTTTTACGGTATATGTCCATTTAAAAGTGGATAAGGTCATAAGTCAGTGGGTCATATTGTCCCATGATAATTACTGAAGACATCATGTCCCTATCACTAACTGGTTTAAACACGACACTAACCATCCCCCCTAGGCTTTTATAGTAAAACCCATCCTTTTATTACTCCAAACCATTCCTTAATTAATCCCCTTGCACATTTAAAATACTTTATTACTTTAGGTACAACTAGATATGTAAGCAACATACTGCAAAACCGTAAGTTCATCTGTGGTTTCTTAGAACTGCCGCGGACAAGTTCAAGTACGAGAAATCCATAAGAAGGAGAAGAACAATAAGTTTCCAAATCTTGTTTGGGAGCATTCAATAAAACAATTTAACAAATAATCAAACTAAAAAAATCTGAATTAACTTTCAAATATAGATTTCACATAGATATTTCGCACTCAGGTCTTACCGCTAATATTATAAATAAAGTTCACAAGTTGGTAATTGTCTTCAGATCTTTCTATTTTGCTCAATAACATTAATGCTACTAATTTTACCATTGCTGTTCAATCACTGCGTCTGGTATATTTTTGGGATAACCACCAAGTCGCATATTCAAAGTTTGAATCAATATTGAAATGGTTTTGTTTTATTTTTTTGTGCATTGAAATTCTTTGCAGTTCGTACTTGGCACTAAACAAGGTTGTTTCTTCTTACACTATTAACGACTTTTCTGGATTTTTTTTTTACTAAATTAAAAACGATATTTGACTGTAGGACAACATCATTTAATATCAGCTGGTTAATTGCTTTTAGCTTGCCTTTTTGCGAACATTCTTTGATACTATTATTTATAATTTTTGTACTTGTCATTTCTTATCTACTAAATTGTTTTGTAGAGGAAAGTTCTTTTTAACTGAAAAGATATTTGTTAAATGATCTTTAATTTACCTTTTGTTCGCTGATCGAGATGTGTTCGTTTGCTTGTTCAAAGTCATGAACCTCCTCAGTGGTTTTCTGGTGGCATATTTTAATGATTTTTTATTGTTATTTTGAGTTTTGGTGTAGTCGCACTATTTAAGGCATAACTAAATAGTTGACCATGTAGGGTTCTGGATAGTTTTATTATGAAGCATCAAAATGAAACCCTCCCATTAGGTACAAAGGTTATGCCTCAACGTATATCTACATCATATGCAGAACTCTGTAAAAATACATGAAAAAATCGTAGAATTCCCCCAATACAAATATGCGAAATACGAAACAGCAAATACAGCAAATAAAGACAAAAGAAAATATATGATACGTGTGTTCAGTTTGAACATCAATCCACAATTAACTATATACTTCAAAAGAAATAAACCGCCAAAAGATATATGACCAATGAAATAATAGAAAGTGTGCGGCCAAATCAAGCGTAAAAACAATGACTATCAAAATAGAAGATGTGAGTAACAATAAAGACGAAACTAGTTAACCGTCAAAGTCTGTCAATATAAAATACAAATGGTACGACTCATAATTAATCACAATCCGTAATCAATCTATTTGAAAACAAAAACACAAATATGAATTAGGAATAAAATCATCTTTATTTTAAAGTAAATTCAAATAAGGAATTAAATACCAATTACAAAATTATATCAATATTTATTCAATCATCAATAAATACACGCTAGCACATTGGTATTAACGGCTCAATCTTCCATAATCCTGTCAAATTTATTTACAACTATTCTTGACTCCTGACGATCAAGAGCTTGATATATTGCGTAGACGTCTGCGTTTATTGCTGAAGACTGTATATTGAACTTTATATGTCTTCTGTTTATTTGTCACGTTGGGTCCAATTGACCGATATCCAACATCTAATTTTCATATATATTTATCACTTTTACAATTGTAATTTAACAGTCATATTTTTGCAATAGAATGTGATTTCCGAGATAAAAAAACCCACTTTATTTCCTTATATAACATGCTTTCAGCTGCGAGTACTCTTATATCGGTACTTTGTGTCATTTGTCTTTTTGGTAGTTGTTTTTTTTTCTTTGTTCTTCGTACGGATCTGATGAGTTAAGCAATTTCTAACTGATTTTAACATTAATGTGTTCATAGAAATGTTTAACCCCGCAACATTCTGTATATGCATGTCCCAAGTCAGGAGCCTGTATTACAAAGGTTGGCGTACGTTAATGTCTGTCATATTTGTTTTTCGTTAATTGTTTTGTCATAAATAAGGCCGTCCGTTTTTTCTCGTTTGAATTTTTTCACATTTTCCCCATTGTTTGAAAAACAAATGATATGGGGTATCCATCCATGACACAAAATCAGCACATGTACAGCAAAAAACATATAAAAAGCAATGGACTAGCGCTTTTTTTTAAAGCTGACTATACGGTATGCTCATTGTTGAAGCCGTACGGTAATCTTTAGTTGCTTATAGCCACTTCATTTGACTCTGGTGTATAGTTGACACAATGTCAATCATTCATACATTATGATGAAGTATTGTTGTATATATTGTATCTGATTTGTGGAGGTTTCTTGAAAAACCTCATCAACGATAAAAGGCTTATAATTATGTACGCCAGACGCGCTTTTCGTCTACAGAAGACTCATCAGTGCCGCTCGAATAAAAAAAATTAAAAGGCCAAATAAAGTACGATGTTATACATGGGAGTCAAATGCTCTTGGAGTTGATTAAATAAAATGCAAATATTAATAAAACCAAAGTTCTTAATAACTTTACACTATCATTTTGCGTACAACACATTGGCGAACAATAACGGAGTTGTCAACACTGATGTGTCATAGCCCATTATTTAATAAACTGTAACAAATAAAAAAATGAATTGGTTTTAATAGCTTAGTTCAAAATGTAGATGCAGATGTAAAATCTATATGGTCTATTTAACATTTTTTATTATCGTCTGTACCTGAATACTCATGAGATAAAACCAAATAGAAGGATAGGCAGTATAATTAAAGTAACTGACTCAGTATTTGCTTTTCTTCTTCAAGTTTTATAAAATCAAATAATTATCAGAAGCTTTGAGTAATATCATATTATCGAATAATCTCTGCTAAAAAAGGAAACTTTTTTCTAAATTATGTAGTCTACATGAATGTTGTTGTACTGTAGGAAACATATCGACATATGATGAACACTGAGAGTAAGAACATTTCTACACCCAACACTAGACCATTACATAATATTGGTGATCTGTGGAATGACTTCAGCCAGAATACTGGATTTCATGGAGTAAATAAACTGTCTGGAATAACAAGCAGACACAAAATAAGATTGTGAGTATCGACTTCATTTGAACGTTTGTTATTTCTTCAATCGCCACTCGTCATTTGATTTAGCTTTTTTAAAACTGTTAGGATTGTGTAGGAGGAATACACTTATAGTCATTCTAGATTAGTTGACCTCTAGAAAAATGTACTTTGAATATTTTAACAATTGAAACTACTAATTTCAGTTTATTAAATACTATGTCCTGCAACTCTATTTCAATGTTTTCCTTTTCTGGTTTTAGGTTATTGTGGACCTGTATTATTTTATCATGTGGTATATACCTTACAGTAACGGTGGTAGCGGAGATAAAACATTACTATAGATATCCCACAACAATGACACAGTATATCAAACCTCAAAATGAAATAGAGTTTCCATCAGTGACAGTTTGCAATTTAAACTCACTAAATAAAAGTGTAATAAATAATGATTCAAGGATAGATAATTATTACTTTAGCATAAGTCCCTTTTCTGTTTACTCAAATGTAACGACAAACTGGAGCGATCCGATTTTTGAACAAGAAGGGTTTTACCTAAACCGAACATTAGAAGATGTTATGACAGATCAAAAACATATTCTTGATCCTGGTGGAATTTTGTTATATGCAAGTTTTCATTTGAGTAGTTTAGATATCAAGAAATACTTCAAAGCTAAATTGAGCCCAAGTGGAGCATGTTTTACATCAAATCCAGATATGAAAATAAAAACGAACCACGTAGGATCACTCTTTCATTTGACTTTAATGCTTGATTTGGACAGTGCAAATAACTACTACGGCAGCTCGTATGGCGAAGGACTTCAGGTATTTGTTTCCTATGTTTAATTAGCAGCACCTTGTTGATTTAGACTTATTTCAAATGCACCAGAATGTTCATTAATATTGAAGTTAATCATTGGAAAATATAAGCTTAAACGATACAATTGTTTCATGAATACTTAATGTCTCGAGGGAAAATATAGGATAAAAACAAATATATGATACTTGATACGACGATTATTATAAACTCATTATAAGGGTGTTTTCAATTCTATGATTAAAAATCATGACCCTTCTAAATGCATAGTATGATAGTTTAACACTACAAGAAGGTGTATCACGGATTAGATTTGAATTTTCAGCTAAAAAGCCAAAGTGAAATATTGAGTAGAAATTTGTCAACCCTAGATCTATATTCATGCATCGTTTTTATCCAATATCTGAAGTACTACTTATGGTTAATTAAATACTTACTAAGATTGTTCACAACTGCCAGGAGGTTTGCTGTCGTTGCGAAAAAAAATGTTTATACAACTTAATATGTGACAACTTACGACTGACGATCTCCATTGGATAAACCTTGTACCTTGTTACAAGTCTTGATAAACTCGACGAGGAAAAGCAATTCTCGACTAAAGAAAGCTATATCCACATAGTCTAGCCAGCATTGTTCGCTGGACACAGAGCAGGTGTAGTAGCATAGATTAAGATCCCACTTAGAAAGAAAAAAACTGGAGATCTAACATTATTAGGCAGAATTTAAGACGAAGTTTATATGTAGCTGTAAGGTCAAGTTCATAAACTGAGCTGAACGTTTCCCCCTTTTACGCATAAAAAAGCATGTCCACCCTGTATTTTAATTACCCCATAGAGATAATTAATGAAACTTCACAAAATGTCTATCTCTTCAAGAAAGTGCGGAAAAGATTTTGATATCTAATTTAAAGGTAAAAATAACAAACTTAGTGCGAAAAGTTGCCCACAATAGTCCAATATTCCTAGATTGTATCAACTTCATGTTCTGATATGATACTTTGTATGAGTATTCTACCAGAAGCGGTTTCATGAAATTCTTTTGAATTCCTATTAAAAGTAAAATGCCTCACACTTGGTAACAAGTTGCCCAGCTTAGGTAAATACGTTCACCAAATATTGGCCGCATTATATCTCAAGTATCCCTTGAACTGACTTGTTAATACTTTTTTGCCACCTGAAGATGTGTATAAAAAAGACTGAAATCACAAACGAAAAGGTCAAGGCTACGTATACAAACCTTACTAACACCCTCCCCAATTTCTCAATTTCCACAAAAGTACCTCAAGCAATTAAGGAAATAAGTGAAAATGTTGTCAAATAAGTTTTTTTTACACATTAAGAACATTACTGATAATGAGAACATTAATTGAAGCTACGAAAAAAATAAATGTTGGGAAATATATTAATTCATTGTTGAATGAAAGGATTTTTAGCGCACAAAACCATATAAAATAACAAATCAAGCAAAGAAAGATCTTTAAGTTTGTCAACATACGGCCTCCAATTACAGACAAATGCATGTCCATACCATATGTTAAGCTTTTAATAACACCGAATAATCCATACTAATGAAACAATTATTTATTCAATGGATTTTTGGGGAGTGGGAGAAAACACAAAGAACATATCAGTATGATGGTTTAATGTTTACTTAACGTCAAATGGCACATGATTCTTGCATATTCAGGTCTAGAAAACAAAATGTAAATTTGACACCTTGCTCCTCGCCCACTTTCGGATTTCTATATAACCGCTAAAAAATATAAATCTGGGTCGAAATTCTACTCTGGCATATACTTTTAAAAAACAAACACCAAAATGAGGATGTGTACTAAGATATAAATTGACGTAACAACAACTTCATGATAAACTACCTGAACCTAAAATTTTGACCGTATGCGCACTGTCACATTTCCTTGTTCAGTTAACCGTGAAACTAGTTTCAAATTAATGTGACTCCAACTTCATGGTTAATTACATGGACCAAAAACTTTACTGTTATTGGACGTACGCACTGACCAGAAAACATGATATCCCACTCCACTAACTATCGTAGACAGGGCATAAAATGTTATCTCAATTATAGGTCGACTGGCACAAAGCACGGTAACTTTCGACTGTCACTGGAAAAATAGGGTTTGTAAGAGAACCTCGATATACAATATAAACACGATGTAAACGATGTAAACAGAAAGGTATAGACTATATATACGTATGTCCAGTGCAAGATGTTTTGTCGATATTGTCTACATCGCAATGTCTACTTTATCATGTCATTATTGTGTTTACATTGTATCCTATCTATATATATGTTCTGTACCTTTGTGTTTACATCGTTCACATCGTATACATCGTGATGTTGACAATATCGTGTCAACAACGTGTTTATGTTGTATATATAGAGTCTATACCTTTCTGTTTACATCGTATACATCGCAATGTTATTAATATCGTGTCAACATCGTGTTTATGTTGTATATCGAGTCTATATCTTTGTGTTTACATCGTTCTCATCGTATACATCGTGATGCTGACAATATCGTGTTTACATCGTTCACATCGTCAACATCGTATTAATGGTGTGTACCAAGTCTATACTTTTGTGCTTACATCGTTCACATCGTATACATCGTGATGTTTACAATATCATGACAACATCGTGTTTATGTTGTATATAGAGTCTATACCTTTCTGTTTACATCGTTCGCATCGTATACATCGTGATGTTGACACTATCGTGTATCCATCGTCCACATCGTTTACATCGTATTAATGTTATGTAACAATTATTATAAAAAAGAAGATGTGGTATGATTGGCAATGAGACAACTCTCCACAAGAGACCAAATGACACAGAAATTAACAACTATAGGTCAGCGTACGGCCTTCAACAATGAGCAAAGCCCATACCGCACAGTCAGCTATAAAAGGCCTCGAAATGACAATGTAAAACAATTCAAACGAGAAAACTAATGGCCTAATTTATGTACAAAAAATGAACGAAAAACAAATTGTAACACATAAACAAACGACAACCACTGAATTACAAGCTCCTGACTTGAGACATGCACATACATACAGAATGTGGCGAGGTTAAATATGTTAAAGGGATCCCAACCCTCCCCCTAACCTGGGACAGTGGTGTAACAGTACAACATAAGAACTAACTATAAAAATCAGTTGAAAGAGGCTTAACTCATCAGATGGATAAAAATACAAATACTACAAACACAAGTGGACGTGGCCGGGTACTTGTACATCCAAACAACAAAAAGACACTAAGTACAGATCTGAGAGTACTCGCAGTTACTGACAGCTAATTCAAAACCACTAACAACTAATTAAAAAAATTCATGCATCTAAGACTAAATTATCAATTCGTACACATCCAACTTCCAATGGATTTAGTGTAAAGACGACATAAACAGTCAGAGAAAAACATGACCTTGTGCAATGCCAAGATACAGGTATCGACAGATTGTAGATCCATGAGTGTGTATATGTATAAAACAATAATATTTAGTTTGCTTTTAATTTACTGATACAAAATCAATATTAGTACCAATAAAAACAATATTTAATGATCACATCGTATACATAGTGATGTTGACAATATCGTGGCAACATCGTGTTTATGTTGTATATAGAGTCTATACCTTTCTGTTTACATCGTATCGTTAATAAATTGTAATATATCGATGTAAACATTTTATTACATTTCAAACATTATAAATAATGTTGACACAATATCGTGCGATGTATACAATGTAAACAGTATAAACAGCTGTTACAATGTAAACGATGTTGACACAATATAGTGTTAACATCGTTGATATCGCGATGTAAACACGATATCTTTACAACATTGTATACATCGCGATGTTAACGATGTCAACGATGTAAACAATATATAAGAGTTCATACAATATCAACGATGTTGACACAATATCGTGTTAACATTGTAAATATCGCGATGTCGACAATATTGTTTTAACATTGTGCATTGGACATGGTAGTTGTAAGATAGAGTCGGAATGTTGCCTTGCAGCAGGCCGCCTACCCTCAAAATGCTGTTGTCGGGGTTCATTATTGTCCCTATACGATGCATCGGAGTGAACGTTTCGATTCTGATCGGATGTGGATGCGTATTTGTACATTCCGCACAACTAAACGGACTCCATCTTCAGCATGGGTTTTACTAACGGACAGGAGTATTCAGGTAGACCTATTGCTTTTATACCTCGGTCATCCCTTTGGGTATGAAAATGTTTCCAAGAGCAAGGACTACTAAGTATACATTAGGGTTAATTAAAATGCAAATAAAATCTTAAACACTGTAAACAAACTTATATTCATGACTCACGTGAGTATAAATTGTTGCGAGTATGTCAAATTTTGATCTTCTCAGGACCAAAATTGTAAAATAGCGAATATAAATCGCCTCGAAATTGGCTAAAAAGGGCTAAACGCAAAATAGTTGGTTTATAGTATATTTTGAACATTAATCCTGGTTAAATATTGCATGAACGGATACATTAGCGATTTAAGGTATAAATTGCCCATTTCTAGACTCACCTTCATTAAGAAAGTAAGAAAAACCAGAGATTATTAACCGAATGAGACTAAAATTTCCAAAACAGATCTCAAATATCCATTCTTTCAGCAAGATATTGCCTAGGTAAGTTGCAACCATTTATGGGAAAAAAAACCAACCAATGACCAGTTGAAAACAAAACTCAAGAAAAAAAACGTGTTAAAACTGAGAGAACAATAACTCTTTTAAAAGAAATCCCGATAAATGGGCATATGTTTGTCCAAAGTCATGATCAGAAACGTGTTTAAATAAGCTTAAATGTGAGAAAAAACTAAATACTAACAACACACGATGAAATGTCTCGCCTGTTGACTGATTATTGGTTTTATGTTAAAAGTCTTAAAGATAACGGTTTTACTACAAGTATTACATAAACTTAACATTTTAAAGACCCATTAAATGAGATCAAAGTCAGATAAATTCTGTCAGACGGACATGCACACATTATAATTATTCCATTCACCAAATATAGTGGACCTATTGCTTATGATCATTGAATGACAGATCAAAACTCAAAAACATAACATTGACCAATGAAACATACAAATGAGGTCAAGGTCAGATAACACCTGCTAGATGGACATGTACACTTAAAATGATTCCTAAAATTAGGTCAATATCTAGTGAAAATTGTCTGACAGGCATAAGGAGCTTGCAAAGTACGCACGTACTAAATATAGTTATCCTAGTACTTATAATAAGATAGAAGTTAACATTACAAAAAATCTTTTTTTCAAGTAGTCACTTAAATACGAAAATGAGGTCAAGGCCGGCCTAGGACAATAGACATATGACAGACAAAAACTTCATAACAAAAGGTATCTATATAAGGCATCTATGGTCTTATACCTTCTGAAATATGAAGCTTTTTATTAATTAGTTAATGCTACCGCCGCCACCGAATCACTATCTCTGTCTCGCTTTCTGTGACTGAATATGCATTAACTATTTGCCACTGGAGTTCAGCAAGTGTCAATCAATTTATAAATTTTTAGGGAGAAGCTAATCAGTAAAAAACAGAATTTAAAAAAAAATTCAAAGTTTTTCTTTTGATACTTTTTCATGGTCTTGAAGATTAGCTTCTGTCCAAGTTTCATAACAATCCATGAAGGTTTACAAATGTATCATGTCAAAAAAGTTTAATCCCAGACTGTCTGTGAATATTATCTGTAATAAACTAAGTTCATATAGCTAGCTATAAAACCAGATTTAATCCACCATTTTCTACATAAGGAAATGCCTGTACCAAGTCAGTAATATGACAAGTGTTTTCCATTCGTTTGATGTGTTTGAGCTTTTGGTTTTGCCATTTGATAAGGGAATTTCAGTTTTAAATTTTTCTTGGAGTTCGGTAGTTTGCTATTTTACTTTTTTTTAGTAGAAAATACTAAAAATAAAAAAAAAAATGTTTTCAATAGTTTGCTTTAGACATTATCTCTTAATCATTAAAAAGCTTCTGCCAAAGTTTCATAAAATTCTATGAAGGTTTGATAAAGTAATTGATGTGTAACAAACTTTAACCCCAGACTTAATCTATTTGTTAAATGTAAAAAAAACTAAGTCCATTTATCAGTTAAATACGGAAAAAGAGAGTAGAGTAAAGGCAACAGTAGTATACCGCTGTTCAAAAGTCATAAATCGATTGAGAGAAAACAAATCCGCAGGGGTGGATCCAAGAATTTGTCAGGGGATGGTCACCTTTGAAATCTTAAATTAAAATTCATTTTTTTTATTGATATCATGAAAATAGTTACAACTATAGAATACACAAGTTACACATGATTTATAAAATTGATTCTAATTTAATTTTTCTTGGATGCCTGCGTGCAAACATGTCAACGATCACATCAAGTTCTAAATCTAAATTGTAATGCACGTGCATCAGTGCAAGTCCATTTAGTCGATCCTGAAGGTGAGTACACTAGCCCATCATAGCGATTCAGCCAATTCAGCTGAAACAGTCTGTTCTTTCCTGCATATTTTTTTATGGGAAAGTTATAGTTTATTCCAGGTTGAAATTAATTTTTTATCAAATTAAATTTCTCTTCGTTTGTTAATTTACGTGTTGATTGTTTTACAAAACCAATGTCGTTTGTACTTATATGTAAGTCGGGGGTTGTTTCTTTAATCTGATCACTTTTATTCATATCAATGCTAACTTTCTGACTGGTGATTACGATAGACAAATTGATTTAATCAAAGAATTTATTTTTCAAAATGTTCAAGGTGCACCATTTTTTTGGTACATGGTGCACCATTTTTGCAAACACAGGGGGTGGTCACCGGCGCCAGGTGACCAACCCCTGGATCCGTCTCTGATCCGGGTTACAAACTAAAACCGAGGGAAACACATCAACTATAAGAGGAAAACAACGAAATAACAGAGCACAGAAGTGCAACAAAAAACAAACAAGTAAATATTTTCAAACTTACTCCGGGATACTGTCTTTTGGTCAGAACTAAGCTTTCCTAAAATTCCATGAAGGTCTGACAAGATAATTGATGACTGAAAAACTTTAAAAAATAATAAGTCCATTTATCAGTTAATTACTGAAAATGAAAACAAATATTTTCAAACTTTAGTTCTGGACATTATATTTTGGTCATAAACAAGGTCCTGTCCGAATTTCATAAAATTCCATGTAGATTTGACAAGGTCATTGATGTTTAAAAAAAACTTTAACCACAGACTGAACCTAAATGTCGACGACGGAATCTAGGACCTCTCCCGCCTGGCCCATGCTGAGGGAGCACCCGTTTTGCTTTGCAGGATCTATCAATACGCAGTCAGAATGGAAAATTTAAATCCGATGCATCGCATTTAAAGAGTTTCACTCTCTCAGTTTTTAAAAAACCCTTGCTAAGCTCTGATTCCTTGTCCAGGTTTTGCTATACTTTGGGTCCTTTTTGGTTTGATCATCTCTTCAACGTTTTTATTATCGTCCTTGAGAATCTCCGAAGAGACATTAATTGTCGAAATGCGCATCTGATGCAGTAAAATTGCAGTAACCGTTATTGTCATTGCAACAACATTTGGAGGGGTGCATAGATTAAAAAACATGTTATCTAACATGCTGACCGACCAAAGCGTTGAGGTAGAGAGATTAGATGAAGACATTAGAAATATTAGGTACAGATATGCCAAAAACTAAATATTAAATTCAATGTTAATTTTTTTCTCAGTTCTTAGTTCATGATTCAAATGAAGATCCTATTTTCAAAGGAATAAGCGGATTTTATGTTGAACCAGGAAGAGAAGTATTTGCTTCAGTGACTAAAAAACAGGTAAATACATTTGTAATGGTTTACATTTAATTTAATTTCAATGATGAATCATGACTTACCATATCACATCTGTATGAATACAAGTCTTTTATCACCCAAATGGTAACAAATTGTATAAAATAAGAAATTACCTTTATTTCAATAAGTTTTATCTACAAAAAATCACCATATAAACAAATTTACAATAAAATATCTCTGTATCGCAATGTTAATATAAAGTTTTTGTTGCCTTAACTAATAGCAACACCATAATTGTTCTCTTATTTAGAATATTAGATTATCTTTATGATTTTTTATGATTGCTTATTTTAGTTTGAGTATTTGCCGAAGCCCTATGAAGCAATGGGGAATATGTATTGCAGAGATCACAAGAACGACGACGGTTCTGATTACTTTAGAAGCTCTTGTTTTAAGGATTGTTTATCAACTTTTCTTTTAAACAGATGTAATTGTCTCCCTTACACACATAACAGTAAGTTAATAGAAATACTTAAACTAGAAAAGAAATATTCGGGGATGAACCAGATGAGACAGAACATATATCAACTTTAATTTCTCATCTGTTGCTACAAGGGTTCGTGTCATAATTACCGGTACCATTTAATGATACGATCAAAGCTATATTGATTTGACGATACTAGACAGTTACCCGTATATGCGCGAATGGTTTTAATTGCAAATACTTTGAACAGATAATAATCAACATGGAGTATTGCGATAGCATCTTTTGAGATGGGCTAATACAAGCACGGTAGTATCAGCATAATAACTACAAATAAAAGAAAAAAAAAACATCACATGATTACGTTATACATAGCGTATCACATGCCTTTCTCAACGTATATTTGTTCCACCTAACAGAATTTTCTCTTGAAACTTTGTTATAAACAATGCCATCATATCTGTTCCTGTTGGAGTAATACTTATTCCAGTGGAAATAATATTTCATAACATTTCTTCCTTTTGAAACTTATATTACGAGGAACTTATATTTCGTGACACCTTTGAGTTGTCAAATGTAAAATTTCAAACCTTACTCTGGAATATTTAATTGTCTGTTATAATTGATTAAAAAGAAATCAAAGAAAATAAGAAAACATATATTGTCAGAAAAGAGAATATTTTTGTAGTTGTGCTGCAATAAAAAAAAAACCAAAAAACAGGAGTTTCCAGTAAAGTATACTCTAATACAAAATAATCTAGTTCGTCTTTTTTAAGAAGAACATTTATTGGAGATGTAAAATTTTACTAGTTTATACGTAAAGAAAACATATAACGGTATAAAATACTTGGTTTTCTCGTTTGAATTGTTTAGCATTTTTTCATTGTACTTGAAACAGTAAAAGTATTGATAAAATATGTGCACTTTGTTGCAGATACATATTACTGCTCTAAGTTTGAAATGGCTACATGTGTTATGAAAGCAACAGGTATAGTATGTCTTCCTATTCTCTAATTTATATGTACACGTTGATCTAGATATTTTACAATTGAACTCAAACGGATTTTTGCGTGAAGGCTATTATCAAAAGTAAACGTTAAGGTAATAACTATAATTTCTGTTTCTAATCCGTTAAATTGTTTTTAAATCTTATCATTGAACAAGATTGTACACGATTTCGTTTCGGTGATGTATAATTGCATACAATAACAAGTGTAAAAACAGTAGTTGACTGATAGAAATCTTAACTTCAACTACACTGGGCTTAACTTGAAATAGAAATTATGAAATTCAAAAACAATTTTACGGATTAGAAACAGAAATTATAGTTATTACCTAAACGTTTATTTCTAATAAAAGCCTTCATGCGGATTTGCAAAAATCCGCCTGCATCATTATTTTTCATCATGTGGTATTTATTATGGCAAAACGTTTTTGGTCCTCAATGCTCTTCAGCTTCGATCTTTGTTTGGCGTTTTTAATTTTTTTGATTCTAGCGTCACTGATGAGTCTTTTGTAGACGAAACGCAAGTCTGGCTTACAAAATTTAAGCCTGGAATCTATAATGAGTTTATTTAGATATTGTAATCAGATCAAAATATGGTATCTAATGCAATGCAGTAGTATGCATTCTAAATAGCCGCATTTGCAATTCCCTTCCAATTCTAACGGCATATTTTCTTCAGTTGACCAACGATTAAAAAGACAGGCGTTGTATTATCTACGATCATAAGTGTTATATTTAACATTATATTTAACAGTTATTTATATTTTTTTTCATTTTTTAAGGAGACTACTACAAACAAACAAATCTACTTGATGAATGTGATTGTCCATTGCCGTGTTCATACACACATTATGACGTGTCATTGACTTCATCACTATTTCCATCGGATTTCTACAGTAAGAAGATCTTTGATGTGGTTGGAGTAGAAAATTTGGACTACTACAGGTACATGTAACGAGATTTTGTGCATTTATTCAAATTGTGTTAACAACAGTCGTGTTTAGACAAGGACATAAATGCAGTTTGTTTTCTCATTGTTGAAGGGCGTACATTTGCCTATAAATGCTCACATTTACTTACTGCATTTGAACTTTGGTGGATAGTTGTCTCATTGACAATCATACCACATCTCTGTACTTTTTATATGTGTTGTTTTTATCAACTCACAATTCTGCATATAGTAGAGCGGCGGAAAGGACAATTTTAGAAATTTAAATTACCTGAATACCTTATGGCATTTTAATAGCTAATTGGAAAGCTTAAATCGTGTACTTTTTGAAAATATGTGTCGTAAATAGAAAAGCTGGTGCCATCATGCCGTAAATCAAGGTCAAAGGTCATCACTTAAAAATATCCTATTTTCATATAGAGAAACAAACCATTGATATTTTTCAAAATTAATAATCTATTTAATAAATAATATAAGTAGTGTTATCTATCAATGCTTCAGTTCATACTAGATGTTTTTCATATTTGCACATGACGTCAGAACAAAGTTTTATTTACCTTTTTTGAAGGTAACACGTGTTATAAAATTTTCAAAGCCTAATAAATAACAGTAACAGAATAACCTTAATATTTGACCTCGACAAATAGCATTTTTGGAATACTTTAGAATAAAAGAGTATCCAAAACGTATTGTTGATAAATCAAAGAACATTTGCAGTCATGTTAAATTTTTTTCAGTTTCCCAGGATTCGACATGTCACTGAGTTTTCTTCAAATGAATTTCAACTGTTCCAATACACGATACCTTTTCAGATGATGCCAGTAGCAGCGTGAGCTATTGGAGTTAGACCACGTTTAATGTTCATTCGACATTACCGCAATGAGTGCAAGCGTGTTATAAAACAAATTCAAAAAGTGAGACATGACCGTTTTCATACAAAATGAAACGTCGAAAAAATTATAGCAAATTAAAATTAAGTTACAAAATATTTAAAAAAAAAACAATTTTCATGATATTTCATCCGTGTCATCAGCTATGTCGGCTGATACGGCCTGGACATTGTTGCAACTACCTACATTTTGACAAAAACACAAATCAGTGCAAGGAAGACCCTGCTCCTTACAAACACATACTGCCTGGCATGACTTTTCCCCCTTACACGAACAAATAAGATCTTGTAGAAAGTCTGATGCCATTTGTCCCTCAAAGAAAACTGGCTCTAACTTGTCATTTTGCACAATGTTCCAACCAAAGGCACATGGAGAACCATTCTTTGGGTTGGCCAAATTTATGACACCCAAACTTTGCTCTGCCACATTGCACGTAGTACGTGTTGCCTAAATACGGATTCACATGGCGGAAGCTTAATAAGACTTTTATCTTTATTTATAGCCAACTGATGTCTTAGCAAATTTAAATTGTTGTGCGATTTCTGAAATTTGCATTTCGAGTCGTATAAAGCAGTAACAAACACCATAGCAGCATCTACAGCACTATCAACATCATCGTGTGTTAAGGCTAAAAGATTACTGAAGCGGCTTGGTTTCGTCCTAAGGAGGTTGAATACCTACTTATTACCGATTCCCAAAAAACTTGAAGTGGAATCACACCCACTCAAGGCATGTACGACCGGCATAATACCGGTGACAACTGGTCAAGAGACGAAACAATGGCGTGAACTGGTATAAATCGTCTGTTATCCTTCAAGCTGCCAATTGAACCAGTTTGAACCCATAATTCTTTTGTCTTTTTAAGCATTGGGTAGAAATGTAAAGCCAGAACAAGTACATCAGTATCATCTGATTTGATAACAATTCTACCCTTGACGCCTTTCCCACCAAACATTGCATCAGCGTGAAAAGGATGAAAAATCATTCTGGTATCTGCTTCCTCATGGTTACAACGCATAACACCACCGTCTGTCAGCTTTTGTGCAATTTCCGGATCGGAAAAACAACCAGCCATGTACAAAGCGTTTGGAAACGGCAACTCAAATTTGGCATTTAGATTTGATGTGACATATTCACCAAGAAAATGCAAAAATGATTTTTTGTTTTGAGAGACAGACAGAAATCGTTTCTAGTCTGGAACAATGCGACTTTCAATGAACTGGTAAAGTCCAGCATGCCCTGTTTTTGACAGCATGCGTTCTCTTTCACTACATTTGACTGATAGATATACGTCGTACTGTCAAAAACATCAATCACAATTTCACTTTGTTGGTAATTGGAAAGAGCTCTGGCAACATAGTCGTTGGCAAGGTCACCGAAAGTTGAATTTTTTTCACATGAAATGTCTGAACAATTGCCCTTCCATCTCTGATCTCTAATAAATACTGTTTTTGACTTCAGAATCAGGAAGCGCTGGAACAGACGTAGCAGTTGCCTCGAGCTTGTGGAGTAACTCAGCGTTAACCGATTTTCTCATTGAAATATTAATGTTGGGACCGGGCCAATCGAAATTGCTACAGAAGAAAATGTATCAAAAGACTTTTTGTCAAGTTATAAAACGTATCAAACAGGGTGGCAACATTGCTTCTAGCATTTCCAACGAAACTTCGTCATTTGCAGTATAAAAATCTCCAGAAATATAAACATTTTCCATTTTTTGTCGTAATATTGAGGCGACTGAATAAAGTAAATGCATATCGGTTTGTTCGTTGGTTTTGATGGAGCTACTGAAGTCGGCTTTTATCTCCTGCATTTCTAATTCTGCTTTGATGTTATTCGCGGCCTTAACAGCGTCGCCAACAGAATTATCGCTAGCAAATACAATGCTAGATTTACCTTGACCTTGTTGAGCAAAGAACACAATGGCATCCCTGTAGTGCTTCTCAAGTTTAGCCTTGAGTTTACTGGGACTACAGTAGGTCTTACTAATGTTATCTGGTAAAAAAGACTGGTACATTGTCAAAATTGATGATATTACAAGAGACTTTTTGTCACGAATAAGGTTCTGTCTATAGTTTCAACTTCTCTTTCAAACGCCAAAGGTACGCAGATTTATCAGTGGATTTTGGTCTATATGCCAAGTATGTGGTTAAACATGCCGCATGATAAACTGCATTATTGAGCAAATTCTCTAGTTTTATTCGATAAATCATTTCAGCGTCGCATGCTCTAACAGCAGCATCTTTTAGATTACTAACCTTTCAGCAGATGAAAGGGTATGTAATGTTATCACCTTTTTATGAGACAGTTTCTTGCAAATAATACACTTTGATGTATTGAGAGGATGAACATTATTTTCAGACGGCAATGAATTAGATAAATCGGGCTTCATATATGGTGCTTCCTTTTTAGCCGAAGAACGTGCTACTGATTTCAAATTCTGCTTACTTGTGTAGCTTATGGTGCCTAAATACGGTTGATTCAGTTCCTGTATCATTACAGAATTCATTCAAATAAATGAACAAATCATCACGCCTCTTTGCTGCAGCATTTATCAGACTTTTTCTTCCAGATTCTGTTGATATAATTAAAATTTCACCACTAAAGGAATCGCAGATAATGCATTTGTCAACACCAACTTCAACGCTCCTTTTCTTGGCATCGGGCGGAGCAAGTTTTAACGAGACAGTGAAATTGTCCATTTACTTGAATACAAAACAAATCAAACACACCTGAAAACCAAACGAACCCTACAATGATATTCACTTTCGCGGTTAAATTCAACAAAAACGAATAAACAACATAAAGAAATCACAAGGCTTCGGAAATTCTAAAATGAACAAGAAATATGATTGATAATGACTACAAATGACCCTCGCTAAATCGCCTAATGGTTGCACTTCTGTAAATATAGACAATGCAATTTTCCATAGGAACTCCCTTTGCGGCTAAAGCTGTGCCACTTTTACTATGAAGTTTCGTAAAAAAATTATATCCTAGAACGGAAAGTTGATATGCACTACTTTTTTATTCAAATTTCAAAACATAGGACGTTGCGGCATATTTTCAACATTTATATGCCCCGAACTTCTAAGAGTAGTTTAAACGTATACTAAAATTCTGTACTATATCTACCTTTACTTTGGGTCTTCCTCAGAATTCATTTTTCACCGCTACCATGTGTTTTTATACTGGTAACATTCCCAAGTTATTTCTCTATGAGATGAAACATAGAGATCATATCTGGGAACCAGTACGTAAACAAAACAAAATATCTAGGATTATTATATATCTCCCCAAAAGAGGCGTTGCTTGTGAAACAGCTGTATTTGCAAAGTGCAACCTTATGTGAGCCTATAACTAGAAACCACAACAGTATCGGTTAATGTGTGACCAATATTCGGACTTGAAATCCGGATGAAAAGCAGATATTTAGCCAATTATTTATCTTCTTAAGAACTAACTTCAAAAAGTAAATCGAGTCGATTGAAGTATTATACGGCGGCTTTACTGTTGTACCTTTATAAAACACCTATACTGCACGTACAAATAATGCTAGGTATAAAACGATGATTTTTCAGTGTTATTTTTAACCATTTTTATATGCATTGTGCTTTACATATACGACTACTTAAAAATGCTCTTATATTGTATGAAGTTTAAGAGTAACTGTATTTACCAATTCCGTTCACAAATTATTTTTAGAAAGGGTTAGTTATGAGATTTGTCTACCGAATCAGCAGTGGGGTATTCGATACAAGTTGAGTAACGTCAGTTAAGGCTGTTTTAACGTCATTTGGACAACATTTGATATTAACGACAAACATTTTTCTGAAGTTGAATAATAGATAGACATTTTCAGATATGGTATTTAGGTAATTTAAACTCCTTAACTAAGCGACTTTTTCAACATTCACCGCTCCACTAATATGTGTGCTTTTGTGTAACATTGAATTCGGGATTTTGGTATCTAGACCATAGGAATTTTAATCAGCTTTATGACAGATACACCACAACACTTTGACAAAGGGGGGGGGGGGGGGGGGGGGGAGGGCGCTTTTGCTTACCCATGCAAATAACTCAGAATGCCGGTCGGGGTAAATGGACGAGTTCGACATTCTTATTATGAATTTTTGTAGCAGTATATATGCTGGATTTATGTATTACAATGGAATGTTCATTTTCTGGATAACGGCTTAGGCTACTACAGAAGTTTTTAAAGTGTATTTAGAATAATATAAAATTTATAAGGAATAACAATACATGTGTAGCTAACGTTTATAATAAATACCCTTGCGCTTTCAAATAATATAAGAACAAAGGATATGGAGTATATATATCCATGACACAAATCAGTACATGCACAGCAAAAACACACAAAAAGCAAAGAAACAGCGATTGCAAAGTATACATAGACATATAAATAGATAATCGTTAAAACGTTCGAGTCATTGGTTGACTTATACAATATTTACTTCTTATTTTGATGAGCAACAAAGACCAATATACGCACTTAAAAGAGCGGTGGAATACACCAAAGTGATATTCAAATTCATAAGTCAAAAACGAACTTAAAATAACATGGCCAAAAAAAAAAACGTCAAAAAACTGAAAAAAGACAAACGACAGAATACGCAACATAACATAGAAATCTGAAGACTGAGCAACATGAACACCATCACCAATTGGGGGTGATCTCAAGTGCTCCGGAAGGGTGAGAAAACCCTAAATTATTCAACTATTTTGGTTCTTAGATGGCAATACACAGTTAAGAAAAAAACTTAAAATTGAAACCCATAATTTTTAACCACCCTCTTTCCCTTCCTTTCTAACAAATAAGACTTTATATTTGTGTTATGCATGTGTATATTTATGGAAAGAGCATCTGCCATAGATTTATTTCCAATAGTTATAATGGTGAAATATAATCTCTGTTTGGTGTAACCAAGGCAATAATCTGCATTTATTTGATACAAAATATTGCAAAAAGGGGGGTGAAAATGCCACAAAAGTCTCAAAAAATTTGGTCCAGAGGAGAATTTCAATCCATTAGATTGATACCTTTCCCGAAAGTATAGACAGTTATCTATCAAAATGTCCAAAAAAAATCATATGCATTTTTGCTCGTTTTTCCATAAAATTGAATTGAAAAGATCGAGGGTCAAATCTTTGTTGAAAAACACTACAATAATTTCTGGACGTATGGGATGTAAAAATACGGACTGTCGAAAAGAAAAATGGCCTATAAAACATGCTAAAAACAATCTAAATGTTCATATAAACCCACTTGGAAGGCTATATTTTTTTTTAACTATCTAAAAATCAATTTTATTGTACAAAAACTTTCTTATTTAAAAATTCACCATGGCCAAAATGCGAAACTAAGCTTCTAACTGTGTATTGCTACCTTATACATCCTTGGCTTTCAAATATTCGGCTTTGAGCATTCCTGATGAAGGTAAATATAATACAGAAAAGCGCTTCGGACGCATGCAATTTATAAAGTGTTGTTTTCCTTTTTTTTCCTTTTTACAATTAGTATAAAAAATAAGGAGATGTGGTATGATTGCCAATTAGACAACTATCCACCAAAATTCAAATGAAGTTGATGTAAGCAATTGTACGGCCTTATACTCGAGGTATACCCTTCCAGTTTCGTCAATAAGAATTGCCTTTTATATGTTGACCTCTTTTTGTCTTTTGATTATTGTGTAGTTAGGTACCCAAATGACCATACCTCACATCTATGTCCTTTTTAATATATCATTTGAGATTTTTTAAATGTCTTCGATTAACCGAGCAAAACATTTTTTCCCATGCGTTCAAAATATAAGATAACAGATTCAAACCTTTACAACTCCTTGCATTAAACAATTAAATTACTATTCAATGTTCTCAAGGAAAAGCGCATACTTAAGTTTATTTATTGGTATTATTAATCATTTTCGTCGAGAACATGGTACTTCGTTATGAAACTCACCATTCAATATTTAAGTAGAAAAGACCATGACTGCCATTATCATAATACTATGCCATTTTTGACATTGACTATAGATATTCATTTATAAAACTAGCTATTCAATAATGAGCCTATATTGTATGTTCTTCTCTTAACCTTATTATTCAACTCGTCGAAATGAATAGTGGTTCTCGCTATTGGTTAGGATCCACATTATGTTGGTGTGCCTTTCAAAGGTCAGAATGAGTTGTTGTCCGTATTTATAATTACGAATTGAGTATTGGTTGAATTCGTGAATTTCGAAAGTGTTTGAAATGTTTATTCTGAACTTGTATAAAGTCCGTTTTGAGTTTCTGCAAATGTATATATTGACCCGTAGAAGTCTTAAATATATTTAATGTAGTACTGTTTCGAACTTGAACTATAATATAGTTAATATCTATTGTTATTATTTTTATTTCAGAAAAAACTACATATCCCTCCATATTTATTTTGACCAGCTCTCTACAACGATTTCAAAGCAGGTACCAAAATATTCCTCTGCTGGAGATATATTTGGTATGTATATCATTATGAAGCTCTTCCTCAGTGACATTGTAATTTATCGGTAGTCAAAGCAGGTACCAAAATATTCCTCTGCTCGATATATATTTGGTACGTATATCATCATTTTGATCTGTTCCGCGGTGACATTGCTACTTATCAGTAGTCATAGCAGGTACCAAAATATTCATCTGCTCGAGATATATTTGGTGTGTATGTCATCATTTTAATCTGTTCCGCGGTGACATTGTTATCAATCGGTAGTCAAAACAGGATCTAATATATCCCTCTGCTCGAGATATATTTGGTATGTATATCATCATTTTAATCTGTTCCGCGGTGACATTGTTATTTATCGGTAGTCAAAACAGGTACCAAAATATTCCTTTGCTTGAGATATATATTTGGTATGAATATCATCATCATGAAGCTCTTCCTCATTGACATTGGTACTTATCGCAATTCATAAATTCGTTCATCGGTGCCAGTCGAGGTGCAGTACCTTTTTACTCTTAGATATTTTAGTTATTATTCTGTTTCTCATATTTGCTTTTCGTTTATTGATTTGCTTAGTTTGCTTCGTGTTGCACGGTCTTTAGATTTCTAATTAGTGATTTTTGTAATATTGTTTTTTTACTCTCAGATATTTTAGTTGTTATTCTGTTTCTCATATTTGCTTTTCGTTTATTGATTTGCTTAGTTTGGTTCGTGTTGCACGGTCTTTAGATTTCTAATTAGTGATTTTTGTAATATTGTTTATCTTTTCGTCGTTCTTCTTTTTTTTGCGTCGGTATTGTCTGTTTTACTTCGACATGTCGTTTTTTTTTTGTGTCTTTTGCCTCATTTATTTAATATCTGTCTTAAGGGATGCGTCACGTACGGAATTGATCCATTTTTATCTATAAATAACAACTTTTAAAACGTGTTGAAAATATTTTTTCTATCAGTACAAATGTTCGTTACACATAATTTTTTAATATCTATGAAAACCTTGAGTATGCTTTTGTATTATTGAATTTGTCTTGCATATTTGTATAAGGGCTTCAGACTTCTTTAATATAGTGCAATAAAATTGAGAATGGAAATGGGGAATGTGTCAAAGAGACAACAACCCGACCATAGAACAGACAACAGCAGAAGGTCACCAACAGGTCTTCAATGCAGCGAGAAATTCCCGCACCCGGAGGCGTCCTTCAGCTGGCCCCTAAACAAATATATATACTAGTTCAGTGATAATGAACGCCATACTAATCTCCAAATTGTACACAAGAAACTAAAATTAAAAATAATACAAGACTAACAAATGCTAGAGGCATAAACTGCCAAAATGCCTACTGCAAAAATGCCTCATTTTGACATCTTCTTAAAAATATTAGATATGAATAACAGCTTTCCCCAAAAAAGGATTTTGGTACTGGATGTATTTTACACAGATGTTATGTGTGTAAAATATATTTTCTAGGGTAAGGCTGATGCTCATTTTAATTGTAAAAAAACTATGTAAAAAAGTCATGTATTTATCATGGCACCTTGATTATATTAATCTTGGTCATTTATCAAGTTAACATACTTTTGAAGGTCTTGAGTAATTTTACTATTTTAGGGGCCAAACAATGCCTCTCATCGTACCTCCTTCTTTGCAGTGAATGATAGATCTATAAGGTTTTTCATGTGCAGAGAATATGGCGCTCTCATAACACGACTTGTCAAATGTAACGACCCATTCAAACTGGACGTGGGTATATAATTATATATCCCGCACCGACAAACGGACGCCACCTCAGCATTGGTTGTATTGCAGGACTGAAGAAATAGATAATCATATTTCTTTATCAAGTCAGCGAAGTCACCCTTTTGGTCTCTTCCATAAAAATATTAAACGCAGATACCAGAGATGTCATATTAATTCGAATAAACCCTAATGACTTTATTCAACATAAATACAGGACTTCATATTCGACAAGGTAATTTTTATTTTTCGAAAATAAATTTTCCAAAAGGCAGTTCGTAAACCGATAGCTACTAATTATGCTCGACTATTAGCAAAGTTATCCAGATCTCAAAGACGATTTTGTTAACTGAAACCGTCTTGTAACCGGTAATCCTCATCAATGATGTTATGGTCGTTGTAAACAAAGCTGCATCGAACCGATGTGATCGCGTAAATTCCTAGAATATTCTGCCTTGATAACATTATGAGTCAATATAATAAAAAGAATAACTAATCCAAGAAATGGAATATCGCAAATTATCCAACTCGTGACCTAACAGCACTGGTAACTCATGCTTTGTTATGTGCTCAGTCATTTGTTGAATATTTTTCAACAATTCAACAAACGAATTCGTGGATTAGATATTCTATAAATATTAGTGATCCTGTAATTATTGGTACTACACGGACGACTTATGCTTCATATTAGGATTTCTAGGTTTTGGTAATAATTGCGAAATTGAAATACTTTAGTATGTGGCTGATGACAAACGAATTAGTTTTAATTTCCCATCTGATGGCGTTTATGGATCACAGTTGATATTTGTCAGATCATATTATAATTGCAGTTTTGCAAACTGTTCTCAATGTTTACTGTTATCTACATAAAATATTATAAACAGGATTTGTGCTGTGGGGAAGATAAACTGATAGATGTAACGTTGAATGTTTGACTGTTTTATTAGAAATTGGTTGAATATCGTCGTGTGAATCTTATAATGATGTATTTCAAATTAAAGTTTAAAAGCGCAGTATCATAAATATCTAAATGAGACATAAAAATGTATATAGGAGTTGAATTTACATACGCGAAGAGTAACTCTTTGTTTGATTTTTTTTTGATAGACAAGGAACTTGGAGAAATAAAGCATCCTCTTTTTTGGAGATAGAACATTTCACTACAAAAAAATGTAGTTTTAGAAATTTATCCCAATATTTCCATTTGAGATAGACCATGGATTTTTTTAACTTTGTAATATCCCAAATTCTGTACTGCTTGATTTGCTAAGAATTGCCCATAGATTGAGTTCAAAACATGCACACCATTTAATCATAGTACTACTAAGTAAATTTTGATAACAATTATTTAACAGCAGAAAACATGAGAAATAGTGGAGATACAACACTAAAAAAATATTTTTCTTTGAACTAACTAGATGAATAAGCCATTATAATCCAATGGGAGTGTGGAGATAGAACAGTGTAGTTCTGACAAAAACTCGTAGACTGTAAACATCTCGTATTATGGTTGTATAGGGAAATAGACCATTGCACTTGGATCTCAAATATATAGCTATCTTTATATGAAAAGTGGATATATAACATCATACGATTTCATCCTAAATATGAAAAAAAAATATTTGCCAATTGATGTTCAGAACAGCAAATTTTATTGCTATTGTATAAATTTTGACATCGATTCGGGTAAAACAAGGCAACATTGTGATATCATAATGAACAAAGGTTTTTACTTTCATAAGCTAACCTTGGTGGACAGATGGGATTGTTTCTTGGCGCCAGCATTGTTACCCTCACAGAACTTTTTGAGTTCCTGGTATTTGCTCTCTGGACGTTTGTTTACAACCTAAGACACAGGGAAAACAGAGTGGAGAAAATAGCAATCAAATAATGAAGAAAAGAAGATTGTTTCAAGTGGGAATATCAACAGTTTGATTTGCAGTCAACTTGTTACAGCACGACAGGTGAAAAAACAAGTGCCGATTATATTCTCACATACATTATATAAATGATGTACAACCAATAGTTAATTCATTTCATTTCATCTTGGTTTGTTTTAGGGAAGTTGAACGAAATTACCCTGACACTTTCTTGTAGAAATTCAAACAAAAAAAAGTTTAAACAAAAGCGCGGCCATTAATATCAGCAACATCAAATTCCCTTCTTTTGCAAAGTTCTTGAATTTTAGTTTAGATATATTGATGATGTTATGTCACTAAATAAACCACATTTCAATAAGTGCTTACTTTGATTCTAAACAAATACGCCAAAGATCATATCATTTATATTCTGGACTTTTTGATCGACCGCATATTTGTTAAATTTGGTGTATTGATATTTCACCAGACAGTCGGTATTCCAATGGGTACTAATTGTGCACCACTACTGGCCGAATTGTTTTTGTACTCATATGAATCAAAATTCACACGGAACCTTCTCAAAGAGAAAAAGAAAAAGCATCTAGAGAAATTCTATAATTTCACTTTCAGATATATTGATGATGTTATGTCACTCAATAACCCAAACTTCAATGAGTGCAGTCTAAGTTAATACATTACGCTCGTGCATGTTCACACTATACGGACTTCATAACAGATAGCAGTATAGTTGTCTGATCTGTAATTTTACCGATTGTGTTCTATTGTGACATCTTGACTGAGTGAGAATTTGCATGGCGTATAATGCATGCATAGTCGGAGACGCTTATCTGTCGACTCACCCACCCGGTCTCGCTTCTTTTGGAGTTCATGATGTTTCCTCAGTTTTTGTTTATTGCTTTGATTTGTCTCTTCTAAACATCGGCAAACAACTGTCGTCTTAATTTACATATCATATATCCCAGTGACTTTGAGATAAGGGATACTGCCGAAATAGAGAATGTGGTTCATATCGTGTTCTTTTTCTCGATATTGACACAGATGGCCGGCTTTAAGCTAGAATATATGACAATGATGATGGCTTCAACTTTCCATTTGTCAACTTCTCAATTATCAGAATTAAATAAAGGTGAAAGATACCAAAGGGACATTTAACCTCACAAGTCGAAAAAAACTTGACAAAGCCATGGAAAAATAAGACCAAAAGACAAACAACAGCATACACAATACAACATAGAAAATTTAAGACTGAGCAAAATGAATCCCTCCAAAAACCAGGGGTGATCTCAAATGTTCCATAAAGGGTAAACAGATCCTGCATATGTAAGTTCAAACCCGGTGATAAGATTAATTCGGTAGGTCAAACAGTTATATACCCTTTGCTCCATCGTATGGCGTTTACACATCCCAGTTAATATGTCAGGCTGTTGCATGTTTACTGTTTATGGACTTTATTAACAGGGGTGTGCTCCTTACACATAAACTGTACCAACATTGTTATGGTGATGAACGACTAAAGGGAACATTACATAAGTTTTACGGTCATCATCACGAATTGAAGAAAACTAAACGATAAAATATTAAGATAAAATATAAGAAAATAGCTTTCATAATGTGTTTTTCAGAAAATTGACAAACATTGGGACCATTGGAACTCGTTCTCTTGGTACCAAACAATAATAGGTAGATTTTCTGCGCATTACTTTATACAAATTAGATTATCTCTTCTTATGTTGGCTCTGTTAAAAACAATTAAACAAAAACTATTCTGTATTTGTACACACAGTTATATTAATAAGATAAAACACACAATTTTCTTCATGTTGATGGAAAGTATTGTAAATGTCTCGAAATTTGCTTATTTCATTAAAGAAATAGACCAATTGTTTTTTTCTATTTTATAATACACGATGGCGGGAGACATCCGATCTACCTTAACTTTGTTTTAAAAGTTGACTTATTGTTATTTAAATGCTTAAATGCTATATGGTAGTAACAACAACCTTATGTATATTTGATTGTTGATAACTACATTTATTTTCTCATTCGTGACCTCAACGCAAAATCAGAGTTTTTAGTGCAGCAAAATTTGAACGAAACAAGGAGATGACCATAAATGGACACAATCATATCCATGATTTTTTGTAAACCATATTTGGCTAATCACTATCTCGTCTATCGTTGTGCTTTTTGAAAATTCTATCTTTATTTTATTTGCAGCAGCAGCTGCCGTTGTTTTACCGGGTATCAAAATATGAAGACCAAATTTAGTCTTATCAAAAACTAACTTAGGAAAAGCTGACAATAACATGTTCCTGGCAGAAGTATAAAAAAAATTTCAGGATTTATGATGTATACCACTGCTGTTAATTTTTCAATAACTTATACCTAGAAATATATATTCCGTACTACAATTAGAAATATTTGCTAGGCTTCAATACCCGTGTAACATATTGATCGGACAAGAGATGAAAGAGATACCAAAGGGTTATTCAAATTCATAAGTCGAAAATTAACTGACAATGCCATGGCAAATACGAAAAACGAGAAAAGACAAACAATTGTACACAATACAACATAGAAAATTTAAGACTGAGCAAAATGAATCCCTCCAAAAACCAGGGGTGATCTCAAATGTTCCATAAAGGGTAAACAGATCCTGCATATGTAAGTTCAAACCCGGTGATAAGATTAATTCGGTAGGTCAAACAGTTATATACCCTTTGCTCCATCGTATGGCGTTTACACATCCCAGTTAATATGTCAGGCTGTTGCATGATTACTGTTTATGGACTTTATTAACAGGGGTGTGCTCCTTACACATAAACTGTACCAACATTGTTATGGTGATGAACGACTAAAGGCGACATTACATAAGTTTTACGGTCATCATCACGAATTGAAGAAAACTAAACGATAAAATATTAAGATAAAATATAAGAAAATAGCTTTCATAATGTGTTATTCAGAAAATTGACAAACATTGGGACCATTGGAACTCGTTCTCTTGGTACTAAACAATAATAGGTAGATTTTCTGCGCATTACTTTATACAAATTAGATTATCTCTTCTTATGTTGGCTCTGTTAAAAACAATTAAACAAAAACTATTCTGTATTTGTACACACAGTTATATTAATAAGATAAAACACACAATTTTCTTCATGTTGATGGAAAGTATTGTAAATGTCTCGAAATTTGCTTATTTCATTAAAGAAATAGACCAATTGTTTTTTTCTATTTTATAATACACGATGGCGGGAGACATCCGATCTACCTTAACTTTGTTTTAAAAGTTGACTTATTGTTATTTAAATGCTTAAATGCTATATGGTAGTAACAACAACCTTATGTATATTTGATTGTTGATAACTACATTTATTTTCTCATTCGTGACCTCAAACGCAAAATCAGAGTTTTTAGTGCAGCAAAATTTGAACGAAACAAGGAGATGACCATAAATGGACACAATCATATCCATGATTTTTTGTAAACCATATTTGGCTTATCACTATCTCGTCTATCGTTGTGCTTTTTGAAAATTCTATCTTTATTTTATTTGCAGCAGCAGCTGCCGTTGTTTTACCGGGTATCAAAATATGAAGACCAAATTTAGTCTTATCAAAAACTAATTATAACTTAGGAAAAGCTGACAATAACATGTTCCTGGCAGAAGTATAAAAAAAATTTCAGGATTTATGATGTATACCACTGCTGTTAATTTTTCAATAACTTATACCTAGAAATATATATTCCGTTCTACTATTAGAAATATTTGCTAGGCTTAAATACCCGTGTAACATATTGATCGGACAAGAGAGGAAAGAGATACCAAAGGGTTATTCAAATTCATAAGTCGAAAATTAACTGACAATGCCATGGCAAATACGAAAAACGAGAAAAGACAAACAACTGTACACAATATACAACATAGAAAACTAAAGACTGAGCAACAATAACCCCATCAAAAACTCGTGTTGATATGAGGTGCTCCGGAAGGATAAACAGATCCTGCTCTATATGTTGAACCCGTCGTGTTGCTCATATAAGTACAAACCCGACATGTCATTATGTTACTCTTATAAATTAGAACAACATTACACTCTCTATACATATCTGTTTCACTCATTTCGAATAAACATAAAAATCATAACATGCACTATTATTTCTTTTCAATAAACTTATCATAGATACCAGGATCAAATTTCACAGTCCGGAAAAACGGTAACAACCTGAAAACGCAACAAATATAAAAATAAGAAAATGCGGTATGATTGCCAATGAGACAACTCTCCACAAGAGACCAAATAACACAGAAATTAACAACTATAGGTTAACGTACGGCCTTCATTAATGAGTAAAACCCATACCGCATAAAATCTATAAAAGGCCCCGAAATGACAAATGTAAAACAATTAAACGAGAAAACTAACGGCCTGATTTATGTACAAAATAATGAACGAAAAACAAATATGATATACAGCAACAAACGACAACCACTGAATTACAGGCTCCTGGATTGGGACAGGCACATACAGAATGTGGCGGGGTTAAACTTGTTTGAAGGCGCGCCAAACCTCCCCTAACCTGGAACAATGGTGTAACAGTACAACATAAGTACAAACTATAAAAATCAGTTGAAAAGGGCTTAACTCATCACATATATGCAATCTTTCAAAGTCGACTTTCAATACATATAACAATACAACTTATTATACTTCATGTCAAAATGCCAGATTTTGATTGGTTAATACGAGGGAGACAATTTACTCTATCCTTTGGTAAATACTCTATTACCCTTCACGGAGACGCTTGATCAATTGTGCGCTTTATTAAATACGGATGGTTGTTATGTACAAGACGTCATAGCTTATTACTTTGAATTTGAAATTTAATAGACAGTAATAACAGAACATTCAGTATAATAAATTAAATAACACATATCTGAGAGGGTGATAGAGCAGATTGCTATGTGTTATTTATATAATGATTCTTTTTTGTTTACCGTATGACCTTTTAATCTTAAAGCGCCTTCTTTGCCAAATATAACGAAATCTGACGCACACAGATAAGCTAACCTTTACGAGCCGGTGAGTATTCATACCATTTTAAAATCATTCAATTACCTTGCTATGTGAACGAGTATATTCGATAAAATCCATTAATTATACAGAAAAATGATTGTCAAAACCTGGTAAGTAAATCCATGCTTTTCCCAAGATCGTTACTTTACAGTATCTGTGCCAACAAACAAAACTGTTCATATAACACATGTCTAGCAGCCTCGAGCTTTCATTCTAATCTCTAACACTGAGGAAGTAAAACAATCCGAATAGAAAATAAAAATTTTATTCAAACCTTCATATAAATTCCGTCTGTGTTTTGAAATTATAAAACGTCAACAACGTTGTCATATCTCTTTTTATAATAAATACCAAAACACTGCAGATGTTCTTTTAGGGAAAGTTAACGTTCCGCTCGTCTTTATATATATAGATCCATTTTGCTACATCTTGTGATCCGTTTATTTGGCAATCGCCAATGGCAGTCAGCAGGGTTTAAGAACATCAGTTATTCGACCTGCTAGTCAAATGCGTTTTGTTAAAATATACTTTTTCATTTTTTTGGTCTTTTAGAAAATGTTTTTTTTTGCTGTATTTAGACCCCTCTACTAAGAAATCTGTTTTGCATGCACACGTATAAAAATTGCGGTTTTTATCAAACGCAATCATAGGTTTGAACGCGTGACAATGAGACAACTCTCCATCCAAGTAAAAATTTATAAAACTAAACCATTATAGGTCACAGTACGGTCTTCAACACGGAACCTTGGCTCACACCGAACAGCAAGCTATAAAGGGCCCCAAAAAATACTAGTGTAAAACCATTCAAACGGGAAAACCAACGGTCTAATCTATATAAAAAACGAGAAACACTTATGAACCACATCAACAAACGACAACTACTGAACATCAGATTCCTGACTTAGGACAGGTGAAAACAAATGCAGCGGGTTTAAACGTTTTAATGGTACCAAACCTTCACCCTTTTTCTGAAACAATAGTGTAACATCACAACATAGAAAGACACACTATAAAATATCAACTGAAATAGCTTAACTCAATCAAAGGACATATTAACACCATTGAACATACACTGAACAAATAAATTTGACCTACGACACAATGTAAATACAAAATAAATAAACTAAGGGAAGAATAATAAATACCATCCATTTGCAATAACTTTAAACACAGGTAAATGAAAATAATTTTGTTGTTAGGTATACCTGTACAGTACCAATAGAGGAAGGAAATATTTTTACAAAATAAATAATTTTGAATACAAAATAAATAAACTAAGGGAAGAATAATAAAAGTAACATGTTATATCGGTAAGAAATGTTAAACAATTAAAGAAAAACAATATGCTCGAACAAAAATACCATCCATTTGCAATAACTTTAAACACAGGTAAATGAAAATAATTTTGTTGTCAGGTATACGTGTACAGTACCAATAGAGAAAGGAAATATTATTACAAAATAAATAATTTTGATGTTCATAGTACGAAGTGAAAATTTATAGTTATACCAAACACTTATAAAAGCTGGTATATAGACCAGATATAACCCTGAATAACATTGAATAACAAAAAAGCAATACAATTAGTATCAACAGGTCAAATCAACAAGAAAGTACGATTTGAGAGTACTCGCAGTTACTGACAGCTAGTTAAAAGCCAAAACAATTAATAATAAAAAATCATGCATCAGAGACTAAAATCAACTACAACACATCCCAGGGATTTAGTATTTTAACGTCATGGACAGTCAAAGAAGACATGACTAGTGCAATACCAAAAATAAATGTATCGACAGACAGTAGGATAGTTAGGAGTTTAACCTCTTTATAGATCTAAACGAACGTGGGTGTGTCTTTATACATCCCACTTGAAAAAATTACAAATTTAGTTATGTTTTAATTTGCTGATGACAAAATCGATATTAGTGCCAATGTAAACTATATTCAAAGATCTAATTACAACATTGGTAAGATAACCTTTACTAATAAGCCTGTTTAAAGGTTCGATGAGTTTACACGGATCACATAGTGATTTCCGCGCTTTAAGTACAATATTACCGTAAAATTTAGGATGTGAAATACGGTTTTTAATCAGTTTTCTACAAGTACAGCCAAATTTACTAATCAAATCTTTGTATCTATGAAAGAACTTAGCAAAAGTTTTACGTAATTTATGGTAACGAAATCCTTGATTTAATAATTTACCAGTGATGCATTGATTACGTTCGTTAAAATCTATGACATCACTACACACACGGGCATAACGAACGAGTTCGGGATATATATACACCGTATGATGGAGCCAAAGGAACATCGCCGTCTAAAAAAGGAAAATTAACAATAGGGAATGAAAAATCGTCTCTTTTGTCGTAAATTTTCGTATGGAGTTTTCCTTTAGAGATTGAAATGTCCAAATCCAGAAAAGGACAACTACTGCTGTTTATGTTAGATTTAGTTAAAGTAAGTTCTATTGGGTAAATTTCGGTAGTATATTTAGAGGACTCTGGATTATTTAACGAAAAAATATCATCTAGATAACGGAAGGTATTGTTGAATGTATCAACCAAATGTAACAATGACGTGTCTTTACTGAGTTTGGTCATAAACTGAGATTCATAGTAATACAGGAATAAATCTGCTATTAAAGGGGCGCAGTTAGTGCCCATAGGAATACCTACTACCTGTCGATACATTCTATCGCCGAAACGTACATATATGTTGTCCAGGAGAAAATTTAAAGCTTCAATCATATCTTCACATTTCCAGTAAGTGTATCTAGCATACTTTCCTTTTTCGTTACAGAAAAAGGCTTTAAACGAGTTACAGCAAATAAATGTGTAATGAGATTTTTCAAAAGACCATTTAATTAAATATGAAAACTTTTTCTTGATAAGATTGTGTGGAAGTGTAGTATAGAGAGTAGAAAAATCATAACTGTCAACAGAATTAAAAGGACCATCAAAAGCATGTATTTTATCTAAAACCTCTAAAGAATTTATAACACTCCAAAAATAATTAATACCATTATTTTCATAAGCTTTATTACAAAAGTTAATAACAAGTTCTTTGATAGTAGTAAGGGAGGTAGTTAGAAGCACTGATAGATTAGTAGTAGAACACTTACTAGATGCGGAGATGAAACGGAATTTAAATGGTTTTTTGTGCAATTTAGGTAACCAGTACATAGTAGGGACTTTCAGATGTTCGGAAGAGGCCTTAAGCTGGGTAGTGGCAGTGATATGCTTGTTTACAATTTGACTCTCTGTGGAGCGTACGGACCTGAATGTAGATGAATTTGTAATTTCGTTTTGCAGAACTTCCGTGTAGTATATGCGTCACACCACCACTACATTATTTGCTGCTTTGTCTGCCGGTACGAACACAAACCGCTTTGCGAGTACTTGGAGTTTATTTTTTATTCTGGAAATGGGAATATCATGGACCCTATTACTAATTTCAGAATTGTTTTCAAAATGAGATATACGAATATTAACAGTATCCATAATTTTATTCAAATAACTGTCTAGAGATTTTTTATCAGATTTTTCACGTTTACACTAATTTTTACAGTAGACAGACAGAGCGTCTTTAATGATCTGACGACACTGTTTCCAATCTATTTTAGATGGAGGACGATATTTCGGTCCTTTCTTAAGAAAAGTTATGACCTCACGGTCTTCGACGATGTTGAGGTCTCCTGTAAGGACATGACCATAGGGAACATATCTAAAACTAGATGTTTCACAATCTCAAGTGGAAGGAACATTATTTTCTATATTGACGTCTGATGTAACTGACGTATAATTAAAAATCAAACTTCTGCTGGGTTTTTTTTATAAGAATACGAAATAATAGGTGGTTCTATATTATCAAAATATGGAGGTATTTGGCTTTGGATGGTAGAGTCATTGAATATACTAGATAAGTTAATAAAATCAATACCTCTATTTATATATTTTAATTTAAGAAAATGCCGTTTATGATTTTCAGGTTTATCGATACTAGGAAATAGCCTATGATGACAAAAGGCTGTAATAATACGGGTGTATTCATACATTGGGCTAAAAAAAGAAATTGTATCACACTCCAGAAAAATAGCATATAATTTACTTATTGGTATCTGACCCAGTTTGCATAATACTTGATGTCTGCCATTATTTTTTATTATAGATAACAGATCAGCAAGTGTATAATTTATACGATGTTTAATACGTTGATTACGGTTTTTGCGTTTGCCATGAGACCTTTTATTTCTAAGTCGTTTATCGACAATATTAATGACATCGATTGAAGTTTTAGTTATGTTCCCCTGTCCTAATATTTTGTCATTAAGACCGAGAGGATAAGCTGTTTGAAGTCTTTTTATCCAAAATAATTCGCGAACTTCACGTGATTTTTCAAATTGCTTGTGTGATTCTCCTAGTTGTTTCTGAACGGTTTCAAGTGGTTGGAATTTAATAAATTTTAGATTGTGATTATGCTTATCTAAATGTTGATATATCAAACTTTTGAATTTTTTAGGTCTACGAAAGCGGTAAAGGTGTTCTTGATTTCTTTTGTAATACGCTCGTCCCGACTGTCCCACATATTGAATACCACACTTAGGTTGGCTTCAAGTTACCACATATATAAGGTTTTGAGTTTTTCAGGTAATGTCACAGGAAAAGGAGAGCGAAAAAGCTCTCCCGTTCACTGTTGATCGTACAGTATTTTGTGAAGTTAATCTAAAACAGGTTAGTCACTTTTTGGCATTGCACGGGAAAATTTGTGGATATCCACGCGCATTTTTGTTAAACAATCTGGCTGTAGAGGCATTACAAATACGTTTAAGCACGTGGATATCCTAGAAGTTGTGTTGTTAATAATTTTCTTTCCATTGCATAAAATCATGATAATTAAATAGGGGTATAGGAAAAATAAAAAAGACCGGAGGTTGTAACAATGAATAAGGATCACAATTACGGAATAGGAAATAATAGGCAAAGCAGTAAAAGAAATCTTACAAAAACTGTTACAAAAGGCCCGACGTAAAGACTTAAGTATTACAATACTGACATATAACAAACACAGGGCAAAAACAGAGATTGTAAGAAATCTTAGTAAAACCATAGCAGGGGGCAATAATAAAAATAGCAGGCGTGAATGAGTATTTATACATCCAAACACCATAATATATAATTGACAATTAAGAACAAAGATATAAACATGTGAAAGCTCTCTCACAGGCAAACAACCCATAATTAAAAAAATATAAGGGCATACACCACAAGCATGGGGACACATTCTACTGCATCCACACAGCACGAGCAACAAACCCTGCAGTAAATAGATGCGAAGTTCATTAAAGCGAGGCAACTCTGAGAAAAACACGCCGGTTCCTGCATCGTGCAAATCAGAAAAGAAACGTTCTCGAATATCATCCTATGCCTGGCATTTCAAAAATACATGCAAAACAAATTTCTTACAATTTCATGCGGAATTACACAGCATTCAATGGAAGACAGTTTGATCTAGTCAGAAACTTAGCACCAGAGGCCCAAAAATCATAAACTTTTGTTAAATAAGATTGTCGTGCTTGTGTAACGTAAAATAAACGGTAATCATCGAGGCTTCGCTTTTCACTTATGCTTATTACAAGCTTCTATATCAAAAAACTTATTAAACGTGTCCATGTATATAATGATATTCAAGTGGACTGGAATATGCAGTTAATATGATTAAGATATTTATTTTTTGATAGTTTAAGTTAAAAATCATTTTGCAATATCTTGTACCAGGTGAAGAATATAACCTTTGACGGTTCAAAATTTTTTGAAGATTCCCATCCTAACTCCGATAAAACCAAGCATTTTGGAGTTTCTTTTTAGAGTTAATTAAAACTTTTTCGACTTTGTACTGCCAACTGTCTAGCATTTCGTTTGAACTTTCCGGTTTTTGACGTGGGGTACAATACGCCACAAGCATGAGCAATGGGTGAACGTATAACCGAAATCCACAAAGCACAGCCAAAATTAAACCGATTAAAATCACCGTGTTCTCCTAAGACGCGAATAATATAGTTAAGTTTCTTTTCAAAGTTTTCCTTCAGGTATTTCTCGATATGATTATTAAATTCTAACGTTCTTGAGAAGCTCCCAAGTATTTATATTCGTTTACTTCATCAATTAAAACATCCCCTAGAAACCAGTTATTGGTGATTTTGAATCTGTTCAAAGTTTTGATTTTTCTACCCTATATACCACTTTGCCTCATATTCTTATTAAGAAAAAATTCACACACCTAATTAAATGGGCATTTAAAAAGTTGGAATGCGAATACATATGTTCAAACTCTTTTAAGTCATTTTTTAGTAGCAACAAACAAAAGAACTATGTCAATTGGACATGCTTTGATACTATATCTGCCCTTGAATTTTTACTTGATAACATTTTTGTTCGCTTTGGAGATTCCGTATATCGTCAAGTTATCGGAATTCCAATGGGGACTAACTGTGCACCACTTATTGCGGACCTGTTTTTGTATTGTTATGAGTTACAATTTATGACTAAAATCAGCAAAGACCCATCGAAACAACATCTGATACAAAAATTTAACAATACTTTAAGATATTTGGATGATATATTGGCTCTCAATAATGACGACTTCAGTATGTATACTAAAGAAATTTATCCTGTTGAACTTACTTTAAATAAAGCTAATACTAACAATGACCACTGTCCTTTCCTCGATCTTGATATCTATATCATTAACGGGAAGCTTAATACAAAAAATTATGATAAAAGAGATGATTTTTCATTTCCTATCGTTAATTATCCATTTTTAGATGGTGACGTTACCTTGTCACCATCTTATGGTGTTTATATATCTCAACTTGTATGATTCGCTCGTGTATGTAACAACGTATTAGATTTTAGCGAGAGAAATTTATGTATTACTGAAAAATTATTACATCAGGGTTTTCGATATCATAAACTAGTCAAAACATTTACTAAATTTTATCATCGGTATAAGGACATCATTCGTAAATATAACTCAACATGCATACATCTTATACGTTCTGGTATTTCACATCCAATCTTTTATGGTAATATTCTTTACAAAGCACAAAAATGTCAGTATTCACCTCAAAAGCTAACAGAACCTTTAAACAGACTTATTAAGAAGGGATATAGTTACGATACTGTTGTCAGGTCATTAAAGATTGCATATTTTGGCTTTAATATTGATTCACTTATAGGGTCTTTGCATCGGAATTAAACACATTTATTCTAAAACCAGTTGTTGGCATGACACGGGTTATGTTCTTCTCATATATTTTATGACGGTATAATACTAAACCCCTAACAGGAGGGATTGTGCCTGATATTCATATGATGAAGACATAATCTTTCAATCAGTTTAATTGAGGTCTGGGGCTGGCATGTCAGTAACTGCTAGTAGTCTGTTGTTATTTATGTATTATTGTCATTTTGTTTATTTTCTTTTCTATTGTTTCCTATTCTGACATCGGACTCGGACTTCTCTTATACTGAGTTTTACTGTACATACTTTTGTGCGTTTGTTTTTTCTACATTGGCTAGAGGTATAGGGGGAGGGTTGAGATCTCAAAAAACATGTTTAACCCCGCCGCATTTTTGCGCCTGTCCCAAGTCAGGAGCCTCTGGCCTTTGTTAGTCTTGTATCATTTTTAATTTTAGTTTCCTGTGTATAATTTGGAGTTTAGTATGACGTCCATTATCACTGAACTAGTATACATATTTGTTTAGGGGCCAGCTGAAGGACGCCTCCGGGTGCGGGAGTTTCTCGCTGCATTGAAAACCAATTGGTGACCTTCGGCTGTTGTCTGCTCTATGGTCGGGTTGTTGTCTCTTTGACACATTCCCCAATTTCCATTCTCAATTTTATTATTTGCGTTAAGTCTTTTTCCTACCACTAGAACTTTCGATTTTTTTGCTATTAAACTCTATGAATTTTGAAACAAATTCACTGGCAACATTCAACACGGTTTGTAATTCTTCTTCGGTTTTCCCTAGTAAAACAATATCGCCTGCGAACAGTAGACTATTTTATAACTTCTGTCGCTACATGAATACCGAGGTTCTTTTCATTTATCATTGAGAACAGTTCAGACATTAGAACAGAAAATAAAGTAGCAGAAAAAAAATACATCCTCGTTTTAGCAGAGTCAATGAAGGGTGAAAACATGATCTTCAACTCTTCTGTCTTTTCTAAAGGCGCCTTCAATTTCACCTAATAAGTTCTCATCTTCAATATAATTCATAATTTTGTCCTCAATAATTTTACAATAAACCTTATATACATTGGAAGTTAAGGTTTTGCCACTTTAATTATTCGCCGTATCATGAGCCGAGCCTCCTTTGTAAATTAACTTTATTATACCTTTGTGGCATTCAACTGGAATGCATTCAAAGTCAGTTATCTTAGTGAAAAGTTCAACAAGGGAATATATCAGTATATCACCACCGTATTTAAGAAATTCATTAGGTATGTTGTCGGGACCACTAGCTGAACTGTTTTTGATTCTCTTTAGAATTTGCAAAATTGCTTGCTTGTCTATTTAAAGCAATAAAGGTGTGTATCCGCCTGATTTGGATTGTTATCTATTTTGTACACCAAATATTCAACGGCGTTGACTAATTCGGTTTTGCTATTTTGCATTGATCCTATTGAATTAAAATGGTCAGATAAGGCTTTATTGATTTGATCAGGTTCCGTTAATCTTACACCTGATTTAACAGGATCTATTATTTCGCATAGCATACTACCATTTTGCTTTACTTTAAGCTATAAAATGTTTGACAACTCGTTTATCAAAATAAATCGCAGGAACAGACAAATTGTTCTCTCGAAACAAGTTCGGTTTTAAAGCGGCTATATTGACGGCAAACGCATTCCAAAACAAAGAAATGTAACGCGGTTACTTGGAATTAGATCACTGGCAAAAGGGCCGAAAGCATGTGGACCTCAGATTTCATCGATAAAATTGGAAAAATTAAGCTGACATCTTCACTCTTCATGGTTAATCACTTAAGGCTAACATATTCGGCGTACGTACTTTTAGAAATTCAGATTGAATACCTACTTTGTTGAGAGCAAACAGAAATTGTGAAATTTTGTAACTCTAATGTTACGCTTCTAGATTCTGGTTATCGGTTAACAGTTTCGAAGTTCTCCCTTCAAGACATAAAATAAAATAAAAGACTGTCCAATTGCTTTCATTTCTCTCTATGTAGAGCTCATTTGCATTTCTTAGCGATGCCACATCTGATAAAAAATCTTATTATTGAATTCATCAGTGTATGCACCGTAAGCAAAATTGCAGAACACAATTCGAGCCGTTTTACATTGACACTTGTAATAAAGCCAAAAAAAGGAACTGGGATCTACAAGTACCCGGCCACGTCCACTCTATGCTTTTCTTAGATGTATTTCTATTTGTATCCATCTGATGAGTTAAGCCTTTTTCAACTGATTTTTAAAGTTCGTTCTTATGTTGTACCGTTACACCACTGTCCCAGATTAGGGGGAGGGTTGGGATCCCGCTAACATGTTAAACCCCGCCACATTATGTATGTATGTGCCTGTCCCAAGTTGGGAGCCTGTAATTAAGTGGTTTTTGTTTGTTGCTGTGTTACATATTTGTTTTTCGTTCATTTTTTTGTACATAAATTAGGCCGTTAGTTTTCTCGTTTGAATTGTTTTACATTTGTCATTTCGGGGCCTTTTTTAGCTGACTATGCGGTATGGGCTTTGCTTATTGTTGAAGGCCATACGGTGGCATATAGTTGTTTATTTCTGTGTCATTTGGTCTCTTGTGAAGAGTTGTCTCATTGGCAGTCATACCGCATCTTCTTTTTTATAAGCCTACAAAATCTGACCAATTTGACAGTGGTGATGGTGACACCTCCTTTACCTGAACTTATTTCATTTATCTGGATAATTTTATTTGTACTGACGCAGTCAGTTATAGTTTTGGTTTGTTCAATTTGACCTTAAGGACGCTTAACTATGGTAACGGCATGCATGATGTCACCAATCTTAGCTCTGATTGGACAAAATTACCGAATTGAACAAAAACCTACAAAAAAAGATATAAGCTACAATAGAAAGAAAACGTTACAGACATTAAAGCAACCTAAAAAATGAAATTATTAACGTAATGGAAGTCCTGTTTGTTACACAACGTGAATATATTGGACAACATTAATGATTATAGGTAGCATTGATACTAAATTTCTGAAGATGTATCGAGAATAATGCTGAAGTGACTCCATCGATTTTAAAAATATACGAAAGGTGTTCTGATTATAATTGTTTGAATGCAATGGCTGCATAATTTTTAAACCTTTAATTTTTCCCGATCGACTCACTTTACAAAACCTACCTATTGAATTTATTTATTTGTTTTCGGCCTCAATGTTCATGAAAATATCTTCCACAGGACGTAAACACAATGATCAATCTTTTTCTTAATTACGAATAATTTGGTCCGGATTAGCAGCTGTTCACTCCTAGCCTTATGGAATCAACGTTAAATTTTCATTCTCAAAGGATTGACTTGGTTTTTGGAAAATGACGCTGTCAAAGCGTTAATTTTACTATACCATTGACCAGATTTCATTTTATCGCTTCCGGTCGCTTCCAAGCTGCCTTCCGAACTCAGTTCCGTATTTTACATAACTATGTCCTGTACAGAATTTCATTCTTAACCTGTCCATATGTTTAGTGTTATTAAATGGTATTTTGAGCTATCCCTTTGGTATATTTTTCATATTATATGAGCTTTCGCTTTTTTTGTGCATGACTTTCCATCCGTAAAAAAAATCAGAATATAAATAGATCTGTATTGTTTGGTTTTGGACTTTTTACATACCAATGATAACAAATCGCTATCGCTAGAAAATAGTTCTTGAAAGAATGTTTACCTTTCTTGTCAGCTGAACTTTGAAATCATTCAAAAAATAATAATCGGAATCATCTTGAAATTCATACGAAAGATAATGGTCTTTATCAAGATTTAAGAAGTTTTTAAGAATCGAAAATTAGTAATACGGTTATATCCACGCGGTGCGTATGTATTTGTAAGTTACTGCTGCAGACATAATATAGGTCAAGTATCGCAGGGGCCAGTTCTATTAAAGAATACAATGGCGATAATTGCAGAGTTTTTTCTTTCAAAAAGACTTTATTTCTTTCTGGATTTCTTCACTTTAAAAAGAATTATAAGATGCAGAAACTTTCTGAAAGGAGTAGGCAGTGCTCAATAAATCATACCAAAAGTATTTAAGGAAGGTTTTACCCTTTCTCTGACAACGTGGTCTCGTCCATTTTTGAAACATTACGATTAGTTCATTACTTTTTCGAGTTTAAAACAACTAAACTATTGAACCTGTATTGTTTTGAGAAAAGCATTCCCGTTGTCCAGGTGTTCTTTACAGGCCCGTATTTTACGATTACTTTTTCAAAATCGGATACGAAAATTTCTTGAAAATAAATAAAAAGTATTGAGATTTGCCATCCACTTTTCAATAAATATTAATTAAATATTAATTTAAAATCAATGTTAACTGTGGATGACTTGGATAAGGAATGGCATTTAATGATTCCTAGAGATACAGCAAAATGTGTAAACAGGAAGTTGTGAAGGGAGACAATTTCAAAAGTGCTAAAACAAGTATTGTCAAATCTTGTAAAATATTTCTGGTGGCAATAATTCACATATTCATAAAATAACTAAACACAACTTTTAAAGGTGGTTGTTATGTTTCAATTGGCAAACATTTATTTATTGATAATCCACCTTTAATAATAAAAAAAAACTTCTTAAAAAAAAGATTTCTATCATATTTATCTTGGAATTTGATCAAATATGTTAGCCTATTTTAAACATGCCTTTAATAACATTTCAGTATATATGGAAAGAGTTATTCCATTTCTTCTTTCATATTTAAGGATATAGCAATTTTAATTGCAAATTGTAATTTGATAAATGTAAATAAAAATTAATGAAGAAATTCCAATTTTGTCATTGTAAACCTTCTTAAATATGTGTATAAGTAAATTGTGAAGCTGTAAAGGATATATAACTAGTTTATAAGTCAAACAACTGAAAGTGAGAAAAAAAGATATACCTATTGTGCTACATTTGGGGACGGGTGGTAATAAAATCAAATTATTTAAGTTATCTAGGCATTTTAATTTTTAAAGTTTAATTAATAATGGAAATGTCACTTATTTGCATTTCAGTTAATGCACTTGGCACATATATAAAAAATCCAGGTCTTTGTCTATTCAATAAAATAAAACTAACATGATAGTTATAAATAAATCTAACATCAAGTCACAAACATGAAACTTAAGGTGAATCAATCTTAAGCCGGGCGCTAATACCACAGCGCTATAAAAAAAATCCTGGGGAGAACACTGGATTGTATTGCTTTCAGAGTTATATAATACACCTTGCCTAAGAAAAAGGTCTAGCTAGGTCCTTAAAAAAATGAGGCTATAATGATGTAAAGTGACTTATAACTGCCAACAGCCACATTATTTAGACTCTGGTGGATAGCTAGCTAGTTATCAGACTGTTATCTCATTGGCAATCATGTAACCACATCTCCTTATTTTAGTACGGGTTAATTATTTGAAATAAATGACTCACAAACATTTGAAAAAAAGATAATTCTGCAATAATTTATGTTGTCATTTAAAGATTTCAGTTTATATATATATAAATATCTGACTATGAGGGATGGGCTTTGCTCATTGTTGAAGGCCTTACGGTGACCTTTAGTTGTTAATTTCTGTGTCATTTGTCTCTTGTGGAGAGTTGTACCATTGGCAATCACACCACATCTTCTTTTTCATATTCACTTCACACATACATGTATATATATATATATATATCTTGACAAACAAATAAAAAAGCCATAGACATTGAAAACAATTCATTTCTATTCCATTGTCAGTCAGCATACCTACCATGAACTGAAAAGTCTCTTAAGATTCAGTAGGTAATTAAATTATGTGAAAATCAAGACTTGCATAAAAAATATCCCAATATTAGAGACAATGGCGTCATTTTTCCTCAGAGCTTTCAGATCTTTGATTATACATATGGTTATCTCTAATCCTGTAGTAAAACCCATGCTAAAGAGGAGCGTCCGTTTGTCTGTACGAGATGTATAAATACACAGCCACGTCAAGCGTAAATCAACCACAAGGCTATTACTAATTTCCTGTACGTCGAAATATCCATTCAACATTTCACTAAGGGTTCCGTAGCAAGCCACAATTTTTGTCCCTATCCAATGGCCCTCAATTTTCAGTGGCTCCGCGCCTTTCATCCCAGTCATCCATTTTGAAGGACTGCATATTGGGGTTTCTGTTAATTTGTTATCGTCCTGAATATACTGGACGTTATCTAAACATCAATCAATCATAGTTCTGGGGTATTTTATTTCAAAATATTGCAATGAAGAGTTATTTACACATTGAAACAAAGAAAGCGTTGGATCAACTGTCAACCCTAGCCTTTAGGTACAATTTTGGAGAGTTGTTTCCGCTGTGTCACCTCTGGAATGAAGTTTGTTCCAGTGATACAAGAATAGTAGCATCCTTGTATCTCTGGTTTATGGCCGGCTTTTGATCTTGTATCTATTCAATATTTAAAAGGTCGTGATACAATAATTGTGTGACAATTATTAAAACTTAATAAAGTAAAGAAAGAAAAAAAAATGAATTTACATACCTAAGTGACTTGTCAAATGTATGGGACCTCGAATATTTATTTATTTCTTCGACAAGAGCTCAATTATTTTGCTCTAAGTTTTCCGATTAACTCTCATTGCTCGAAGGTCTGTAATAATATTTACTTAATTGGACACCATCCATGGAATAAAGTTATGTGCTAAAAGATATTACTGCTACTAGAAAATGAGGGTAGTTTGGATAGGATTGAAATAATTCCTTGCAATAAACAATTATGCAGCTTTCAGAGGAAGTCTGACGCTCCATAGATAAGGTATCGGGTATTACGTCTGACCTCCTTCCGACCGCACTTGGCTGCTTATTTATATATCCTGCACAGCTAAATCAGCGCCTCTTTTTTAACAGATCAGGAATAGTAGAAACCAGCTAATAATTATAGAATGTTTATTATAAGAATTGTTGTTAAACGACAAGTTGTCTTCTTAGGTGTAAATTAAATGGTTGATTACCAACAACATAACAAGAAGATATGTGAATGTGAACTACACAAAAGGAACAACGTTATCAAGGCAAAGCACTGAAATGGCGGACGAATGTATTGAAATTAATGAATTATTTAAAAAAAAAGTTTTATCAAGGAGTTGGGCATTTAAAACACTGAAAAATGTGCTTCAAGGCCATGTTAAAAAATGTTATCTTGTATTTGCTACTCAATTATCGTGCAAGTACAAAGGAAATCTTCTCACGAGCTTGCACCATTGAAGGTTTTTGAGGCAGATCCGGAATTCGTGACAGCACAAGTCACCGAGCCATTGCGTGACAACCTTTTAATTCAAAAATTTTTATTGAAATAACCATTTTTACTCCAAAGTCCACCTATTCAACAAATATCAAAATACATAACGAAGACAGATCCGGTAAGATTTTCACTTTTGAACTGGTTAGAATCCTTACATTTTTATAATTTAAAATATCATTTTGTTTCTCTGCAAACCAACCCCTATGGTTGACTGGGATTTAGAATTGGTTTCCCATGTACTTAACACATCTGACAAAACACATAGTTTTTCTATATTATTGGCCTTTCACTATTTTTCAATGTGCTATTTTTGACAAAATTTGTCGAGGTATATCATTCATTCAATCAATTATATTTTTATCCTGTAGTGATTAGACCGTTTTCTTTTAACATTATTGAGATGTTTGTTTATTGAAACAGTTTAATATTAACTTATTTTTGAATAAAGAAATGTTGAATCATTATATTTTATTTATAATGATTCCGGAAACTTAGTATTCATTGTCATGTTTGTAGAGAATTGAGGAAACACTTCGTATGCAATGGTAAAATTTATAATTATTTATGTATAATTTAATCAATTTATTATATGAGAAAGGCTTTCCTTTACAGCTAAAGTTAACCGATGAAAGGTATATGTATTGCCAAACTTGCAGGACGTCAATCGAAATATGATACCTCTTTTTTAAGTGGTGTTTATTTTTCTAAGTATGTAGTGATCAGTTTTGATTTGTCGTACAGTATGAATTATTATAATAAAACAAACACTGTCTATGACGTCTTTACACTTAATCCACTAGATGTGTACTGATTGGTATTTTGTCTTAGATGCATGATTTTTGTATTAGTTGTTATTTAAATCGGCTTGGAACTAGCTAGCTTTCAGTAGCTGCGAGTATTCTCGGATCGGTACTTTTTAAAAATGTTTTTGTTAGCTGTTTTTACTTATTTTTTTCTGTATCAATTCCATCTTCATGCCTAATATATATCATGGACTGTGTTAAAACTCTAGATTCTACTGACGAGGAAAGGTAACACTAGGCCACCGAAGGCTGAATTATAAGTTCTAGGTGGCCGTGTTGGGTCTAGAGCGCCGGACACAGTGCAAGCGGTGTTGTCTCGATATCCCAATAACATGAGTTCGAATCCCAGCGAGGGAAGAACAAAAAATTGCTTCCGCAAATTTGCAGATTTAACATTGTTGTGCTGATATTAAAGGTGATTATGAATATCATATGTGTTTTCAGCCGTGTATCACCTTCAATGGTGATCCAATGGATGGATCTGTCGTAGAGTTGTCACTTGTTTAGACGTACTTATCAAAATAATTATTTCTGTGACTGTATATTACGATCCTTTACGATAGATATTTAGATAATCTGCAATCAATTCCATCTTCATGCCTAATATATCATGTACTGTGTTACAACTCTAGATTCTACTGACGAGGAAAGGTAACACTAGGTCACCGAAAGCTGAATTGTATTTCCACGCAGTTGTTGTAACATCTTAACTGTCGTCACCTTTGGAATTTTAAAGTTGTGCAAGCTCATATCGCAAATTATTACTATTTTTATTTTAGGTATGTCGTTGCGCCGTGTTTGGAAATTCTAGAATTGTACTAGCGTCTCTATGATGTTCTGATAAAACTGTTTTTTGTATAGAATTCAAGATTGCTATAGTTTTATAATCAGAATAGGTTGATAAGATTCATTTTACATCGTGATCATACTGATGAAGGATATCTGTTATCCAAAATATTTATAGTTACATTTGTTCATTTTATTGTTATTTTTTGGTGATGTTGTACCCCTTTAGACTGGTTATATATATATATGTATATATATATATATATAATTCGTCTAAACAACAGCCCAACAATGTTATATCTGTAAATTTGCGGAAGCAAATTTTTTGTTCTTCCCTGGCCGGGATTCGAACTCATGCTACTGAGATATCGTGGCACCAAATCGCCATGCACTATGCCCGACGCGCTAGACAACTCGACCACCTAGGCTCTATAATAATAAAGCTTTCGGGGGCCGGGTGTTACCTTTCCTCGTCAGTTTTTATTTAGCATCGTAACATAGTACATGATATATAAGGCATGAAGATGGAATTGTTACAGATCAGCTGAATTATCTATTGTAAAGGATCCTACAAGTTAATGTAAGACTCAGTCACAGAATTAATTATATTATAAGTACGTCTGAACCAGTGACGACTCTACAACAGATTTTATCCATCGGATCACCAGCAGTGATGCCTGATGGTGATACAAGGCTGAAAATACATTCTGCATATATAATTCAGCCTTGTATCACCATCACTGCTGGTGATCTGATCGATAAAAATCTGTTGTAGAGTCGTCATTCTAATTATTTTAGTCATGACATGACATTCAACACGCCTTTCACTCGAGCTCACATCCCTTACATTTTTATCAAGAGCTCTTGAATTTGGATCTAAAAAATGAACATAAAAAAATCATTTTTGTGTGTGTTATCTAGGGTCTTCAAATTTTTAGTGTACCACTAACTGAAATAGGACTTTTTTAGTCTTTTATTGAACTTTTATACCCCCCCCCCTCGACAACCAATCACACAATAGCTGTAGACTGACAAAAGTAATAAAAGTACAGAAAATGATTCGTAACAGCTAGTAGATACATTTGTCTTTTAAAATACAATAAATAAGAATCGCAATTATTACGTGTGAATAAATTTATCGTTTTTCATGAGCCAAATTTACAGCGCGTCATCTCTTCAATGGCTTCCATTTTCATGATTAAAAAAATAGGATTGTAAAATGTGGCGATTATTTTGACGATGTTGAATTTTGACTGTTTGGGTTTACTAAACATAAATCTACGCGATTTAGCTGTGCACAATGTTATTTTTTCAGAATGATATTAAATATGTTTCAATGTTGTTTTTCAGATCATCAAGTGTTCATGTGTATTAATAGGTCAGTTATTTACATCAGTTTTAGGAAGAAAACGTATAGATAGGATCTTGATATTGTGTGTCATATGATTATTTAAATTATTTAGAATCGCACGAAGTAAGTGAACCTTTTACAATATTCAAGGCGGTCAAGTTTTTGTTGTCAATCGATTTAATAATTAATACAATAATTCTCATCACACCTTTATTAATAAGCAGGAACTATAAATGTCCCTTAATTTCCACTACTTAAACCAAGTGTTCATGATTGTTTTTATACACTCATTAACCAACATATTAGCTAATAATTACATTATATTTTTATTTCATTACAATTCATAATTTTGATTGGCTGACAACAACATTAACAATCGTCAGGCACTCCAATTTCAAATTTTATTTCCGTGTAAAATAGTTATAACTGAACGTGATATCCGTGACAATGAATTGGCGCGGTCTAACATGTTTATGAGTGCTCATGAAATCAAATCCTTACAATATGCACACATTCAGTTTACCCCCCCCCCCCCCCAAAAAAAAAACAAAAAACAAAAAACAAACAAACATTCTGCCAAAAACACTAAGACGAACGGACGGAACATGATAAAATAATGTGTCCTTTTTTTGTCGCAGGCATTAAAATGTGAAAAAATATGACATATAGATTATCTTTTGATCAGATTATGTATCATCAAAATCAGTCAATTTCAAACACATACAAAATCAAAGCGAAAGATTCTCACATTCATAACTAGCAATTTATAACAGTGCAATGTCTTTTTATAGTTTTTCTTGGAGTGCAGTTTTGTTTTTCTGTGGCTACAAAAGAAAAACCTGGCCTCCTGACGTTTACATGGGAAACCAAAAGGGCAGACATGTACCACGTAAGATGTGACTTTGAGTCTGGTGAACAAATTGCTTTTTTCTCTCTTTATGCCTACAAAGATCAATACAACAGAGATAAATATAATTTGATAAAAAGCAGAACGATAAATCGGTTTCAGATTTATATCTATAACGTTACACTTGAAGATGAAGGTTTGTACTGCTGTGCATGGTTAAATGAAGAATACAGTGAATTGCATACAGAAACGGCAGTCCTAAATATAACAAGTGAGTCCATTAGTTCTAAGAAAAGTTTGGTCATAGTGACATAGAATGGTATGTCTCGTAATATGCGTCTGATTATTTATTTATAGTACATGTATATGTAGAGCTTTTTTAAAAGCCACAAAAAATAACAGCGTAAGGGAATTATCTCATGACATGTGGGCTTCAAGATTGACCACCAGTGGCCGTTCAAAACCTATGAAAACTATTTACATCTAAACGAATATGGTATTTCTGATATACCTAAATACTCTTGAAAGAGAAATAGTCAGTGGTTCCTTTAGATGGAAATTATCATGTGATCTGTGTTTATATTTTATCTAAACAACTTAAGTTAATCCATTCGGTACAAGTTATAAATAACACATAGCTGAGAGGGTGATATAGCAGATTGTTACCCCGAGAAAACATTGTCAACTGAGGCGAAGCCAAGGTTGACAATGTCTTTTCGAGGGGTAACAATATTCTCTATCACCCTCTCAGCTATGTGTTATTCAATTTATTATACTGAATGTTCTGTTATTTCTGTTTTTAAATTTCAAATTCAAAGTAATAAAATATGACATCTTGTACATAACAATCATCCGTATTTAATAAAGCGCACACTTGATCAAGCGTCTCCGTGAAGGGTAATAGAGTATTTGCCATGGGATAGAGTAAATTGTCTCCTTCGTATTAACCAATCAAAATCTGGCATTTTGACATGAAGTATAATAATATGCTCTACCTTATATGCAAATTAACCATGTACATAGAAACTGGGACACAAAAGTTGTCAACTTTTAAAATACAATTCACAGACAGTTTTAAAATACACAAGTCAAAAATACATTGCAATATATCATATATCTTATAAAAATAATAAACACAATAAACTATGAATTTTCCTTATGTAATTTTGTTTGAGAACATTTTTTTTAATAAGGTAAAGTCTCTTAAAACATGTAGGTCAGCCAAAACTCAAAGTTGTCTAGTTATGATGGTCTATGTTTTTCAGCATAACGAATGTATATGCTCGGAGGGAGGCAATGCACGTGTTTGATTTAAAAGGTTGAGTTGTAGTGTTGCAACATCTAGATTAGATTACACATCTGCCAGAATCTCTTCTAGGCTGTAGAATCGTACAATGATCTTTTTTTTTCTTTTCCTCTGCTCATGTTAGCCTATGCTCGGCCTGAAACAACATTCATCGACGCTCTCCTTCGGTATCTCTTAAAAAAGAGGCGAAAGATACCAGAGAGACATTCAAACTCATAAGTCGAAAATAAACTGACAACGCCATGCTAAAAAAGAAAAAGACCAACAAACAATAGTACATAAAACACAACATAGAAAACTGAAGACTAAGCAGCACGAACCCCATCAAAAACTGGGAGTGATCTCATGTGCTCCGGAAGAGTAAGCAGATCCTGCTCCACATGTGGCACCCGTCGTGTTCAAAGAAAACCCTGACATGCAAATCGGACGTTACTTTGTCTGACAAGGGGATTCTGACCACACCACTTACCACCAAGTTTCATTTCAAGCCCCATTCTCCAGCTTTAGACGTTCATTTTCTTTCGATGTGTTTTTTTCTTCAACACCAGGGATGAACCTGTTGTGTATGTCTTCCATAAGTTGTGAATAAGAATCAAGGTTTTCTACTATGTCCATTAGTAATTTGACCTCTGTTTTCACAATTTCAACATCCTCTCTAATTTAAGGTGCAAACTTGCAAAGCAATCGGACACCGACTTTGATTCATACATCTGCTTAAATGTCTTATACCTTTCGTGTTCCCTGGTGTCCATGTTTATAAGCCTGTATCAGTATAATACGCAAATTGACTGTCGACTCTGACCACTGTTTACAAGAGAAAAGGATTTCGGTCTCCTCGAATTATCCTTTTAACTAATGTTTTTAGCAATCAAATAGTCTTTTTACCAGATATGTGTCCTTATAAAAATAGAGTTGTCACTGAATCATCTAACATTATTATTTTGAGGCCTACTCATAACTCACGTAGGCTTATAAACTAATTATCCACTAAAAAGGCGGAGAGTAGAAAAACTCAATGACATGCAATCTCAATGCTTCTGGAAGTCCGCTGAGTGTAAAATGTTTTTTTTTTATTCCTGTTACTTGATATAATTGTTTATTCCAGATGATCTTATAGTACAAATACATGGTGAAACAGCAGTAATAGAAGGCGATATATTAAATATTACATGTTTCTCTCAAGCCTTTGTACCTTCTACCTTTTTCTGGTATAACTTATCACAGCATGGATACTGGTATAGTATAAACGAAACAGGCGATTCTTTGATTATTGAGTCAGCTGACAGAGAGAATTCTGGGAAGTATAAGTGTTTGGCAAAGAATGATGTAATTAGTGGGTCTGCAGAAATTTCCGTCACAATTCAATGTAATTATCAACTCAATGTTTCTCTGATTCAAAAATATCCTACTTTGAGCTTTTAACTAATAGTAGTAAATGCATATATGATCGATACCTACATGAAACAGACTCAGAGATAACGATCAAAATCCGATTAGTTCTAAATTGCTAGTGACCGTAAGAACCGCAAATCGGCTTATTTTGTAAAAATATTTCCTTTCTCTATTTGAACTGTACACGTATAGCTAACAACAAAATTATTTTCATTTACGTGTGTTCAAAGTAATTGCAAATGGCTGATATTTTTGTTCGAGCATATTGTTTTTCTTAAATTGTTTAACATTTCATAGCGGTATAACATGTTACTTTTATTATTCTTCCCTTAGTTTATTGATTTTGTATTTACATTGTATCATAGGTCAAATTTATTTGTTCAGTGTATGTTTACTGGTGTTAATATGTCCTTTGATTGAGTTAAGTCATTTCAATTGATATTTTATAGTGTGTCTTTCTATGTTGTGATGTTACACTATTGTTTCAGAAAAAGGGTGAAGGTTTGGTACCATTAAAACGTTTAAACCCGCTGCAATTGTTTGCACCTGTCCTAAGTCAGGAATCTGATGTTAAGTAGTTGTCGTTTGTTCATGTGGTTCATAAGTGTTTCTCGTTTCTCGTTTTTTATATAGATTAGACCGTTGGTTTTTCCGTTTGAATGGTTTTACACTAGTAATATTTGGGGCCCTTTATAGCTTGCTGTTCGGTGTGAGCCAAGGCTCCGTGTTGAAGACCGTACTTTGACCTATAATGGTTTACTTTTATAAAATTTTACTTGGATGGAGAGTTGTCTCATTGGCACTCATACCACATCTTCTTATATTTATTATCAATTTATAGTTACTTGTCTAACGCGGCAAATATTTCATGAATATATAAGACATAATATAATAAGTACGTCTAAACAAGTAACAACTTTACAACAGATCCATCCATTGGATCACCAGTGAAGGTGATACACGGCTGAAAACACATATTATATTCATAATTACTCTAAATATCAGCACACCAATGTTAAATCTGCAAATTTGCGGAAGCAAATTCTTGTTCTTCGCTAGCCGGGATTTTAACTCATGCTATTGGGATATCGAGACAACACCATCTGCACTGTGTCCAGCACCCTAGATCACTCTGCCACCTAGACTGAACTGAACATATATATATATATGTATATCTCTTTGGGCTTCTCAAATTAAATAATATGTCTTTTCGGTCATTAATATTAAACACTTTTAAAAAACAAATTTTTCTGATTTTTTATATACTCTACAGATTATCAAATCATTTCAGATAATAGTTAGTCCTCCCACAAAAGATTTAAAAACATGTAAACAAAAACACTCACGTGCAAATTATCAACTGACTTTATCATTGATTTTTACATCTTTATATTTTAATTCAATTTACAAGACCCACCAGAGATTCAGTTAATCAACAGATCAGACTCTGTCGATTGTATCGTAAGAGGTGTTCCAAACACTTACACGTTCTACAAATGGAACCATGAATCAGAGTATGGGGAGCACATCCGTTATCTCGATGGTTTTGCAAATGGAACGCTTACTTTAGATAATACAGAATATCCTTATATGAGAAATGGTATATATACGTGTACAGCCAGCAACGGTATACGTGACAGTAAAGGGAACAAGAAACAAACAGGATCTCGTCTGATAATAATACCAGGTAATAATCTATTTTCATATTACCGACTTTTGCCTTCGGATTACTATATAATTTCTCGACAGGTTACCTACTCTGCGGTAGGACATCCTGGTATTCGATCAAGTAAGAGCAACCAAAATAAGTAAAATCAAACTAATAATCTGTGCAATTTGGGGGAAAGTTTACTGTTTTCCGATGATTTTGTTGTGTATAGAATACATAAAACAGTTAATTTCCCCTCAAAATTGTACCGATTGGACGCTTGATTTTACTTCTTTACGTTGCTGTGACTTGACCGAGTAACAGGATATCCTATCACATATTAGGTAACATGTCGAAAAATTATATAATCCGGAGTCGAAAGTCGGTAATATGAGGATTGGAATATTTAGATCCAGGTTAAAGTTGTCGAACATATCTTACGTAATTGAACAATGCAATTTTATGAAGAACTGAGAAAACCAGACGGGAGACAGGCTGTGTCTGTGTTTATGGTCACATTGACTTATGTTTATCACACACCTCCATTATTTTTATTCATAAAAATGAACATCAATAGATAACGCCAGTTATCAAGGGCTTTTTAAAAACCGAAATGGAACATCTCCCCATGTCAAACAGTTAATGCATATGTTCTCATTTCTTCTAACAAGCAGAAGTTGTTTTTCTTATTTATTATGGCACGACACATACTCTAGTCATTTAAAACAAAAAAATATATTAGATGGAAAAAACTAAGCAAAAATATAAAATCTCAAAAAAGTAAATATAACATTCGACGAAGCAGCGGAATGAGAACGTTCAATCCGTTGGCACATTAAATTATACGTTAGTATTTTGAACACTTTATGATTATCCTGTAGAACATCATTATTGATTTTCAATTGCAAAAAGAGGGAGACGATACCAAAGTGGCGTTCAAAATTCAAAAGTCCAACAAAAACCTCAATTCCAAAAAGTTTAAACAATGAATATATAAACTGTCCTCAAAACACTAAACAGGAAATAAAGAATTGATAAACACTATTAGTAAACCTGTCAAAAACTGAGATTAACGCAAGGGTCCTCCGGAAGGGCACCCGTCGTGTTACTCATTGCAAGTATACATTCGATGATATCACAATCCAGGAAAAATGTACCGGATTGTAGTTTGGACAAGTTGAATATATCCATGGTCATCTATGACGCACATATTCGATAACGGTCAACCAAGTCTTGATGCCATCTGTAAAACTTTCGAAGGGATGACTTCAACTACACCATTTTGGATCCCTTGGTTCATAAGCGTCCTTGTTAGCAGCAACCCGCCTACAGGGGAATCATGATAGGAAACTAGGAAACGCTAGCCCTGAAATATCGTATCAGCTTGAAAACATATACTTCATATGCAGACGCTTCTGGAATGTTGCAATACATAAATGTAATGCTAGGAGGTAGGGCAACAACTGCTTAGCTTTAATTGGGTCTTTAAAAATAGAGGAAGCACTACTGTTGGTAGACAATTCAGATTTTTTACAACGTCTTTACAGCATTAACCCATTCAGAGACAACGGTTACGTCTTTGCATTTAGTCCATTGTCTTGTATAAACCTCGATTGATGTCATTACTACTTTAAATTTCTGTTTCCAGTTTAGGGATATAAGCACAAGGTATTTCGGTCATTTGGGTTCCACGTTTCGTAGAGAAGAGTTGTTGACGTCACCAGCTATAACGTAGCCAGCCATGATATATGAATAGGAACCTTGTACATGGCAATCATATGGTTAAGACCTGATGTCCTCTATATTGAGATCCCCGGATATATGTTTTTAGTTGAAAAAGTTGGTTGCAATATGTGCGAGATACTTATAACAGATTTTTTGTTAAATAGGGAGGTAATTAAGGTATGACTCCTTATTGACGAAGAATAGTTGCCTAAAATATTTAAAAGGTAAAATAACAAAGATACCAAACTCTTAGGAAAATTTAAATCGGAAAATCCCTTATCAAATGGCAAAATCAAAAGCCCAAACACATCAAAGGAATGGGAAACAACTATCATATTCCTGACTTGGTACATGCATTTCCTCATCTAGAAAATGGTGGATTAAACCTGGTTATATAGCTAGTTGAATTCTAACTTGTATGACAGTCGCATACAATTCCATTATATTGTCAACAATGTGTGAAAAAAACCAATCAGACATAATAAGTAAAAATGACAAAAAGAGGGGTACAGCAGTCAACATTGTGTTATAATTGTAATTAAAGGTTTTATTATTGACATTTATTTTTGGTGTATATATCAGTTTATTTTTTCATAATTTATTTTGTTTAGGCGAACCTGCATTTTTGAATTCAAGTTATCAAACGAATGTATGCAGTCTCAAAAGAAATTGTGAACTGACATTTTACGTGTACAGTAACCCAAGAGTTGACAGAGTAGAATTGAAAAGACTAAACGAACAAGAAAGCAAAAACATGGTACAGTTTAAAATAACCTCAGAAAAGTATATGCTACCGACCTGTTGGAAAACATTTCACATCACCGGCTACAAAGTAGAAATTATAACAAGAATCCTAGAGGAATATGATTTTACTACTTACGAACTAAATATTTGGAATTCATATGGTTCAACGTCGTTCAACTTTTCAATTGTGCCAGTGGGTAGGTTCAATTTTTTTTGGTATTGCATCGTATCTTTTGAAATTGAAGTACCCAAGTATCTTAAATGCTTATTTAGAATTTAAAAAAATCATGTGATAATTAAAACCATAATTATTACTATTTACTTACTATAAAAACTCCTCGTTGATACAAAACTTAAAGTAAGTTGGGTACGCCAGACGAGCGTTTCGTCTATATAAAACGCATCAGTGGCGCTCGAATCAGCACAGTTGGAAGGCCAAATAAAATATAAAGTTGAATTGCATTGAAAACGATTTCGAAAAGTTGTGCCTAATACGGCTATAGCAATCAATGCCTTGGGGGGAAGAAAGACCTTAATGTTACCAACATATCAATAGTCAACAACCAGTAAATTTGCAGAAAATAAACATATGAATAATATTTCATGTAATAAAAATGTGTCCAGTGACAAAAAGGCTGGTGATTCCCTCTGGGACGAAACGTGTACTAGCTACGGCGGCATGAATGTTAGAGTTCCCGCTGAAGGTCAATCCAGAAAAAGCTTTGGATGCACAAAATTTGATCTTTTTATTTTTATTTTTAAAGTTTTTAGATAAGATATGCGAACTTTACAAAACCGAAAGGACTGTTGGCTTTATGAACGTGAAACGTCCGAAAAAAATATAATTCAAACATATGAAGACAAAAGATTCTATAACATGTATAATTCTTATAATGCATATCAAAATTTGTCTGCCAGTCATACTTTAAGTTTTATTGAAATATTCATTATTATAGATGATATACAAAAGAGCAACAAACTAAAGATGTATCTGATAATTTTTGTAACTTTATCATCCGTACTCTTCCTGTATATTGTCACAACTCATATTTGGTTTCATCGACGAAGCAGACAGTCGTCTTTGGATGGCGATAATCAATACGTAAATTACGACGAAATTGGAACAATCCTTTCACAATTTATAAACATCCGTCCGTTATCTGAACAGCAGCAACGCATCGTTCGCATAGATGTTGAACACGAACCTACAGCTGATGCCGAAGATAGAAATGACACTTCTGATTTATCATCCAACCATTCAAGAATACATGAAAGTATTAATAACCTTCAATATTTGTCTTCAAATGACGCAATTCAACAGAATCTTGGTGAAACTGGGACCGACTCAAGATGTTGAAGTGGACCAAAGACATATGCAACCTCTCGAAAATCAATTGGCGAAAAGACGTTACATCAATCTACAAATATAACCTCATGATGATTTGAAGAATGTGATTGAAGCACAGTTTAATCTTATAACGACCAAATAAACCTCTGGGCGTGAATTCTAAAACATGTAAAAATAAAAACCTTTACAAATACGACAAATAAATCATAAGCCAAAGACTGAGCTGTGTATGAAATGTTTTGTGTATTCAGGAATGCACTACCATAAAAAAATGCGTCCAAAACACTTTTGATTTTAAATAAAGTACACAGAAGTACTTGACACAGTTCTGATGAACCTATGTGCTCTGCAATGTATTGTCTTGATTTTTTGTATTATATTTTTTATCATATTTGATTTTTTTTTTACTACATGTATTTCTTGAATTGCTTCATCTTTTATAATGATACATTGAACTATATGATTGTAATTTAACTATGCGTAAATATGTTTTGGTTTTAATTGCATTGAAATTTGTATGTTAGGGCCTCGGGGAAGATTAGTTTGTTGTAACTTACTGTGTTTACCATCTTTATAACACGTATTAATTACTACTGTTGATATTAATAATAATTGTTACTAGCCACACAAATAAAGTAAGGATTATTATTGAACGTTAAAACAAAACTCGTCCTTTCAAATAAATTTTTGTAGGGAAAGACAAAGTTTAAACAAAATTAAACCATAAAATCAGCACATGCTAAAAAGTAAATATGTAACAGTAAAACATGGAACTGGTCTATTAGGAAAGGTACGTCAGTCATGTGTGATGAGTTTATATTTGAACCATCTATACCACAAGGTCTTTATTAAATTCCAAAAACAGTAAAGGGATAGCAATGTGTTCTGAGGAACGAACGAATGTGTGACCGTAGAATCTTAATTTTCTTTTGACCTATATCTATATAATGGAGCCTTTGGAAATGCAACCCGAGTTTTCAAGTACCGAGAATTATGACTTATTGAATGAGTTTATGGCTAGGGTTTTGAACAAAACCTATGGAATAATTTATGAACACCGAAAAACTTTCAAAAAAAAATGAAATATCATTAACTTAACTGTAATCTTTTGACGAAAGTAGTGTATTCGAAATGATTTGCCGAATACCCATATATTAATGACTTTTATTATATACTTAGTAGTAAATACAGATAAATTGTATGTGTAATACAATCATTGGCAATCGTGCTGGATCAGCCACCCGTGATGATATCGATATCAGCACGGTTTCAAAAGCTTTATCACACCTTTAATCTGTATGACGTTACGTCATAGATTGCAGTGCAAAGGCTTTATCAAACCCCTAATCTGTATGACGTCATGTCAAACCTATAATCTGTATGACGTCATTTCAAACCTCCTTATCTGTATGACGTCATGTCAAATAAAAAAACATCTACGTGAGGTATATGTATATAATAAAGTGTATATGATATGGCGTTTTCAATATCACACACCGTATCAACCCTCAACCAATATAATCCCTCGAGCAGAGCTCTTGGGATTATATTGGTGTCTTGGGTTGATACGGATGTGATATTGAAAAAGCCTTATGATATTCTCTATGTATGACATTCCGCGTTAAATACTGTATTATATCGCATGTTCCTTACTTTGATACTTACCTTCGGATATATTGATAGGTGATGTATGCCTAGCAGGAAATGCTTTCCCTGTCAACACACCTGCTATTGGAGTTCAAGCGATTACATTTATTTTCGCTCCATATTTGTCTGGTTTATATCAATATATGCTTTTTATATATTTATGCTATATGAAATGTTTGCTGAACATCGGTATATTACCTATATATTTTTTTTTTAATATTTTTTCATACAAGCACTTTGAAAATGTTTAATCAATGACTATTTGATAGGTTCCATTCATCCGCGGTGAAACTTTAAGAAGGCCGAGTGAACTTGCAGTCTGTATGACCACTAACATTTTTGATTTAGAATATAAATGTATATACTTAAATTGCACTTTGTAAATACAAAACGTCTTTTATGTAGTAAACGCTGAAAGGGTGATGTGTTTTCTAGTAAACTCAACTCTAATTTAATTGTCCCATGCTAAGGAAAGATTTTATCGAGGAGACAACAAATATATGCACTAGTAACAAGAACTTTCACTAACTAGTTTAGCACGTAAGATATTTTTTATACATGACAAAGGGCACAAAAAAGTTGTGTCAATATGTTGTAAATACTTTAAGAATTAGATGTTGAATCATAATAGCGAGTATGATTTTATAATATTTTATCGTTACCATAAAATTGAGAATAGAAATGGGGAATGGCAGCAAACAGCCGAAGACCACCATTGGGTCTTCAACACAGCGAGAAAATCCCGCACCCGGAGTCGGATTCAGCTGGCACCTAAACAAAATGTTTACTAGTTCAGTGAAGATGTACGTCATACTAAACTCCAAAACATATAAATGAACTAAAATTAAAAAAACATAGAAGGCTAACAAAGGCCGGAGGCTTCTAACTTGGGACAGGAGCAAAAATGTGGCGGGGTATACATGTTTTGTGAGATCTCAACCCTCCTCCTATTCCTCTAGCCAATGTAGAATACACAAACACACAGCAATACACACAGCAATACGCACAGTAAAACTCAGTTCAAAAGAAGTCCGAGTCCGATGTCAGAATAGGTAACAAAAGAAACCAAGCGAAATGACAATGATACATAAATTAACAAAGGATTATTAGCAGTTATGTCTTCATCATATGAAAATCAAGCACAATCCCTCTCGTTAGGGTTTAGTATCATACCTTCACAAAATATATGAGAAGAACATAACCCGTATCATGCCAACAACTGGTTTTAGAATAAATGTGTTTATTTTCGACGCAAAGACCTTATGAGTGAATCAATATTAATACAAAAATATGCCATCTTTAATGACCTGACAACAGTATCGTACTATATCCCTGAATAAAAATAAGTCTGTTTAAAGGTTTGTTTAGCTTTTGAGGTGAATGCCGACATTTGTGTGCTTTGTATAGAATATTACCATAAAAGATTGGATATGAAATACCCGAACGTACAAGATGTCTGCATATTGATTTATATTTACGAATGATGTCCGTGTACCGATGATAAAATTTAGTAAATGTTTTGACTAGTCTGTGATATCAAAAACCCATCGTGTAATAATTTTTCAGTAATTCAAATATTTCTTTCGTTAAAATCAAATACACTGTTACATATACGAGCGAATAGAACAAGTTGAGACATATAAACACCATAAGATGGTGAAAAGGGAACGTCACCATCTAAAAATGGATAAATAACAATAGGAAATGAAAAATCATCTCTTTTATCATAAATTTGGTATTAAGCTTCCCGTTAAAGATATAGATATCAAGATCGAGGAAAGGGCAGTGTTCATTGTTAATATTAGCTTTATTTAAAGTCAGTTCAACAGGATAAATCTCTTTAGTGTACATACTGAAGTCGTCATTATTGAGAACCAATATATCATCCAAATATCTAAAAGTGTTATTAAATTTTTGTACCAGATGTAGTTTCGATGGGTCTTTGTAGAATTTAGTCATAAATTGTAACTCATAACAATACAGAAACAGGTCCGCAATAAGTGGTGCACAGTTAGTCTTCTTTGGAATTCCGATAATTTGACGATATACGGAATCTCAATAGCGAACAAAAATGTTATCTAGTAAAAAATCAAGGGCAGTTATAGTATCAAAGCAGGTCCAATTGGCATAGTTCTTTTTTTTTTTGTTGTTACTAAAAATGTCCTCAAAGAGTTTGAACATATATATTCGCATTCTGACTTTTTAAATGCCCATTTAATTAGGTGTGTGAATTTTTTCTTAATAAGATTATGAGACAAAGTGGTATAAAGGGTAGAAAAATCAAAACTTTGAACAGATTCAAAGTCACCAATATAAGCATACATATTCGTGAAAATCCTGACACATTACTGAATCAAATATAAGACTGATGGTAAGTAGTAAATAAACTCATCAAAGATAGTAAGAAATGTTTCTCTTTCTCCAAATCTAGCTGGAAGTCCTTAATATCTGTTTATTTCAGATAGTAGGATTATCATTTTATGTAAACAGTATTTTATAAATGCAATACAAATTTAATTCTAATTAGTCCTTATCGTCTTATTGGTTTGTTGTTTAGTTTGATTGTTATGTTATTAATAATTACATTGTTATTGATCCACCCTTAAAGGGCATCTAGATTGGTTAATAAGACAGTCTGTATCTGTATCTCTCGATTTACTTATTTTACTAAAGGTTGTAACCAGCATTTTTAATTTTGGTGTACATAACGTTATTATCATCGCTTGTCGAAGCAAAAGAGAGGTGAAAGATACCAACGGGACATTTGATCATAATTATTTGAATAGTTTTGCCATTAAAAGAGTTATGGTGACAATAAATAAGGAAAAATAATAATTAAAAAGTAAATTAATAAAAATAAGAAGATGTGGTATGATTGCTAATGAAACAACCATGTATCACAGATCACATGAATACGATATCAACACCAAAACATAAGGTTATTAGTATTATGCAAACATACATGTGAAATGAATATACCGGGCGCCCGTCCGTCAGGTCTTGATAGCTTTCAAGCCTACAATTATAGTTTGATTGTTTTAGGAAATTTGGAGCATTGGTTTATATCGTTAATGTCTCGGACGAGTTCGAAAATCAGCTATTAATTACATAAGTACTAATCCTTGGAAATGTTAACTTTATGGATAATTGCATTATAAGCGACCTCGTTTCTACATTTCTATGCACAAGGTTTATATCCGCTACATCTTGGTCTAGTCTGGGAAACTTGAATAAAGACATCTTAAGAAATAACAAATAATTAAACACTTTAAAGCACAACAAACTTTTAAATGTAGATTAAATTTAGGTATTTCAGCATTCAGCTCTTACCGTAATATTATTTATAAAGCTTATAAGTTTGTTAATTATATTTTAAACCTTTCTCTTTGGCTTTATAATCTTATGGATGAAAAGTTATAATCTAACTGTCGTTCAATCTCTGTGTCTGGTATTTTTCGGGATAATCATCAAGTTTCATACTCGTAATTTGAATCAAAACTGAGGTGTTCCTTTTGTTTTTTCTGCATTGAAATTTTGAAATTCTTTACTGTTCTTTCAGTTGGCACTATTCAAGTTCGTATCTTCTTGCACTGTTTATGACTTTGCTACAATAAAACAATCTTTTAGTGAAGTACAGAAAAACGATATTTGAGTACAGGACATCATGATTTCATATCAACAGGTTAAATACTTTGAGCTTGCTTTAATTAACTGTGAAAATTCTTTAATACGTTATAATACTATTGACCGTTGTATTGTTCTCGTATTTTCTTATTTCTAAACAGGTTTTTGTTACAGTTACCGTTTTTTACTGTACCGATTAGAATCGAATGTTCTTTTATGTATATATTGTCATCTGATTAAGATTTAAGGGTTGAGATGTGATTATTTGCTGAACGATTTAGAGTTTGACATATTGCGTAGACACCTGGCTATTGTTGAAGACTATATGCTGACCTCTTGCTGTATTCTGGTCATGTGTGTCGTTGTGTTCCTGCCCAATTGACAGATATCCCACATTTCCTTATATTCATATTTATTTATCCCTTATACTACTGTATTGAACGGTAAATTTTATTTTCAATATTATTTTTTTTTCAAAAAAAAAAAATACAATTTATTTCATTATGTAACATGCCAACATCTTTTCTAAGGAAAATATGTCAGGAGTGTCCCACAGAACTATTAATATGTTAAGTTTTACTCTTCTTAACAAACCTATCTCAATGGTTGATATATATACTTTAGATATATACAATAAAATCAATTACTGGTTTTGAACTAGCTTTCAATAACTCTGTCAGAATTCTACTTCGTCGAAATTATATCCCCATTACTCCATCTAATTTTTACAATCGTAAAATTAGAGGCAATTGTAGGGATAACGCGCTGTCAATTTAGCTCTTAAAAACCGAGAAATTTATCCACATAGTATCATTACGACCATTATATGCCAGTTGTATTTTAAAAGACAAATGTATCTATTAGCTATTGAGCATAAATTAATGTACTTTTATGCCTTTAGTAAATTTAAAACTATTGTCTGATCGACTGTCAGGGGAATTTTTGAAACCCTAGATAACACACACACAAATTGAAGTTTTTGTTAAGTTATGCATTTTTTTAGAGAGATGCAAATTAATGCTTTTAAAGATCAATCTTTTATCTTTCTGTGGATTTTTTTTCGGCGGAATTTATGCATATGCATCAAAAAATCCACATGTATTTGCACCTACCAAAAAATTTGTCTTTAATTTCAAAGTTTACAAATATCTCGAAGCTCCATACTATAATTTAAGTAAAACCACGTATTTTAGATGCATAAAATCCTAAATTATTAAACTTTTAAAGTCCATAGAAAAAATTGATGGCTTTTTTACCTTATCTAATAAAGAGTTCCGTTTCTTTTGTTTAATTTCAACTGGGTATCCACCTGAACTGTGAGTACTCTTAGATCGGAAACTTTTTGTAATGTCTTTTTGTTTTTTTATAAGGTTTTAAATGGGTATGCCAGTTTTGTAACATCACATTACCGGCAATACTATTAAGTATTTAAACCGTATGAGAGCAAGAAGTTTTATATACATCAATTCTATTGGATCAACAGTACTACTAGTGCGACACAATTTATAAAAGAAAAGCTTATGGTAATTAATAAATAAACGATTTCTGACTACTTTTCAGTTTATTTCTATGTTGTACTGTCCCATGTTAGGTGATATTTTAGTGCTAGTACTCATAGGCATGTTAAACCCGCTAAATTCTTTAAATGCATGTCCCAAGTCAAGATCCTTTAATGCAGTGGTTATCGTTGGTTGCTCGCTGTAATATTTGTTTTCGTTGAATACTTTGACATAAATCAAACCATTTTTTTTTCTCGTTTGAATGGTTTCACATTTCATTGTATCAGGGACTTTTATAGCTGTCTATACGGTATGGGTTTTGCTCATAGTTGAAGTCGTACGGTCAACTATAGTTGCTTACAGCCGCGTCATTTAGACTCTGGTGGAAAGTTGTCACATTGGAAATTATACCAAACCTCCTTATTCTTATATTGTATCATATCTAATGATGAACTATCGTTGTATATCCTATATTTGATTTTTGAATGAGGTTTGATAAGATACTATGAAGGTAGGAGTCAAAGTTTAATATTCAGCTGTCAAATGAATTTGATGAGTTTGAGATGAAACTATCACAAGAGGAAGTATGAGTCTTAACTTCCCCCTGGACCAATATGCTGTATATTCGTGAAATACAATCAAACTACAACTTCTACGTCATTTGATCTCTGATGGAGAGTTGTCTCATTGGCAATCATACCACATCTTCTTATTTTCATATATGCTATCATCTACAAATTTTTTTGAGGACAGAAATCAAACAAAAATCTAGGCTATAACTAAATAAATAGTCGAACAATATCTGTACAATAACTCAGTTGTCAACTCTGATGTGTTAAACCCATTATTCCATATAGTATAACGCAGCAATACAAAATTTAAAACAATCCGTTTGAAATTTGTTTTGAAAGGTAAGTAGATGAAGATGTAGAACAAAAAATCTATATAGCCTATTAAAAATGTTTGATTATCTTCTTTGCATGAAAAGTCAGGAGAAATAAATCAAACAGATGGATAGGCAGTGTAATTAAAGTAACAGACATAGTGTTTGCTTTTCATCATCAAATTGAATAAAATATCTAACAATTATCAGGAGCTTTTAGTTACATTTTGAATGTAAAAATCTCTGGTAAAAAGCTTTCGAAATAAAATACCTGAATGTGATTGTATAAACTGTAGAAAACATATCGACATATGATGAACACTGAAAGGAAGAACATTTCTACTATTGGTGATCTTTGGAATGAATTCAGTCAGAATACTGGATTTCATGGAGTAAATAAACTGTCTGGAATAACAAGCAGACACAAAATCAGATTGTGAGTATCAACGTTTGATATTTCTTCTTTCGCTTCTCGTCATTAAATTTAGCTTCTAAACTGTTTTAAAAAGACACATGTAGGAGGAACACACTTATAGTCATACTAGGTTAGTTGACCAAGTATTTTAAATACATTTAAAGGAGTAATACCATCATTGTTTTTCCCCTATTAGTCTTTGTTGAATTGGCATTTTTCAAAAAGTTGTGCAGAATTTATCTTTGTTTCAAATAAAGAAATACTTAGCATGAGTAACGTTTTATTCTGTCCAGTACTACAGTGAGCATTTCACATAACATTTCATTGCCTATAGTAATATTACCATCACCGGAAGTAAATTAAACAAATGTTCGCCCTTTTTTTCTGTTTGCAAGCTGTAGTAACCATGACATCTGAAGTTACCAAAATAGTTTATAGAAGCACCAAAAAACAAAGTGCTTCTAAACACCCAAGATATATGTTTATGACTAGAATATATTTTTTTCTGCAATGAAATGCAAGGTTATTTTCCTACAATGTCAAATTCAAGGGAACCTTTTTTCTACCCTTTTTCGTTTGAAACCGGATGTGACATACTATGACTTGGTGCTATTACAGCTAAAACAATATAAAATACTAACTGCAGAACATTTGATATTAACTGCACACATATTTTTTCATTATTTCCTTTTTAATTCAGGTTATTGTGGACCTGTGTTATTTTGTCATGTGGTATGTACCTTATAGTAACGGTGGTGGAGGAGATAAAACATTACTATAGATATCCCACAACAATGACACAGTATACCAAACCTCAAAATGAAATAGAGTTTCCATCGGTGACAGTTTGCAATTTGAACTCTTTGAATAAAAGTGCCATCAAAAATCATTTAGAGATAGATAACTATTACTCTAGCATAAGTCCTTTTGCTATTTACTCAAATGTTGCGACAAACTGGAGCGATCCGATTTTTGAACAAGAAGGGTTTTACCTGGACCGAACATTAGAAGACGTTATGACAGATGAAAAATATATTCTTGATCCGGGTGGACTTTTGGTTTATGCAAGTTTTCATTTGAACTATTTAGATGTCAAGAAATACTTCAAAGTTAAATTGACCTCAAGTGGAGCATGTTTTACATCAAATCCAGATATGAAAATAAAAACTAACCACGTAGGATCAGTCTTTCATTTGGCTTTAATGCTTGATTTGGACAGTGCTAATAACTACTACGGAAGCTCGTATGGCGAAGGACTTCAGGTATTTGTTTCCTATGTTTAATTAACAGCACCTTGTTTATTTAGACTTATTTCAAATGCACCAGAATGTTCATCAATATTAAAGTTAATCATTGGAAAATATCAAAATAAAAGGTACAATTATTACATGAATATTTAATGACTCGAGGGAAAATAAAATCAAATATCTGATACGATTATTATAAATTAATTATAAGGACCCTTCAATTCTTTCATAAACCATGACTGTTTCAAATGCTTAGTATGATTGTTCAACACTACCAGAAGGTGTATTGCAGTAGAACTGAATCTTCAGCTTAAAAGTCTAAATAAAATATTTTGTTGAAATTTACCCACCCTAGATTTATATTCATACATCGTGTTCGATGAATATCTTAGATACCCCTTAGGCTTAATTAAATACTAAATAAGATTGTTCACAACTGCAAGAAGGTTTAAACCGACGAAGAAAAGCATTACTCGAAAGCTATATATATATATATAGCCTAGATGTTCTGGTCTAGTTCTCTGGGCAGAGAACAAGTGGAGTAGCATGGGTAAAAATCCTGCTTAGGACAAACATGCAGTTCTAAAGTGAGTAATCTGACAAAAAGTGATTTGGTTTCTGTTCAAATAAATGTTTGAATATTGTTGATATTCGCATATCACATTCCAAAAGTAAGCAATACGCCTCTTCTATGATCAAAAACAAAATTCAAGTACTCGCAAAGCGTTTTGTGTTCGTACCGACCGACAAAGCAGCCAACAATATGTTGGTGGTATGACTTAAATACTACAAGTAAGTCCTTAAGGGTGAAATTATACATTTAACTACATGAAAGGCCGTACGCTCCACAGAGAGTCAAATAGTAAGTAATGATGTCACTACCACAGCCCAGCTTAAGGCCTCCTCTGAACATTTGAAGGTCCCCACTATGTATTAGTTACATAAACTACACAAAAGACCCGTAAAATATACCGTTTCATCTCGGCCTCTAGTAAGTGATCTACTATTATTCTTTTAGTGCTTTTAGCTAGTTCCTAAATTACCAAAGAACTCATCATTGACTTTTGTAACAAAACATGAAAAATAGTGGTATTAGCTATTTTGGAGTGTAAACAATTTTTGGGATATTTCAAATAAAGTACTTGCTATTTATAGTCCTTTTGATTCGGTTGACAGTTTTGACTTTCCCAATGTTTATACTACACTTGCACACAATCTTATCAAACTAAAGTTTTTCTATTTAAATGTAATCAAATGGTCGTTTGAAAAATCTGATTGCAAATTTATTTCCTGCAACTCATATAAAGTCTTTTTATCTAATGACAAAGGTAAGTATGCTAGATATCTCACTGCAGATGTTGTGAGATGATTAAAGCTGTTTTCTCCTTGACAACATTTATTTACGTTTCGGCAATAAAGTTTATCGATAGGTTGTAGGTATTCCTATGGTTACCAATTGTGCCCCTTTGATAACAGACTTGTTCCTATACTGTTATGAATCACAGTATATAGCCCAACTCAGTAAAGACCCGTCTAAATTCCATTTGATTAATAAATTCAACTACACTTACCGTTATCTTGATGATTTTTGTCTTGAATAATCAAGAGTTTTGTAAATATTCTACCGAAATTTATCCAAAGGAACTTACCTTTAATAAATGAAATATTAGCAGCAATAACTGTCCATTCCTCGATTTAGATATTTCGGTGTTACATGAGAAGCTCTACACAAGCATTTTCGACAAAAGGGACGATTTTTCTTTCTCTATTGTCAATTTTCCTTTTTTGGACGGTTTTGTTCTTTTAGCACCGTCTTACAGAGTTTATATATCCAAACTCGCTCACTATGCCCGTGTCTGTAATGAAGTTTTGGATTTCACTGAGCGTAATCTATATATTATCAGTAAATTATCAAATCAGGGATTTCGTTACCACAAATTACTTAAAACATTCACTAAATTTTTCCATAGATACACAGATTTGGTTCGGAAGTTTGGCTTTTCCTGTAGAAAACTTATTTCAAACGAAATAACACACCCTGATTTTTACGGGGATGTTGTTTACCGAGACCGAAAATTTAAATACGATCTGGGTGAACTTATCGTTCCTTTTAATAAACTTAAAAGGTTATCAATTCAACACTGTAATTAGATCTTTGATTTTTTTAAATTGGTATAAATAAAGATTTTTTATCAGTAAATTAAAATCATACTAAATATTATTGTTAAACACATATGCATATTCATGGTTGTACAATCTGTCTATACCTATAATTTGGCAAAGCACAAGGTCATGTTTTTGTTTGACTGTTAATGGCGTCTTTACACTAAATCTATTGGAAGCTGATTGTGGTTACGACGCTTGGAAAATACCCGTCATCATTTATCAAACAGATATCTCATTACGACCAATCGTATATATTCACGATTCACGAAGGTAGAGAACGCGAGTACAAATAGTTGCGAATATGTCAAACTGGGATCTTCTCACGAACAAAGTTATATAATCCCGAATTTTAATGAAATCGGTTAAAAACGAATAAATTCGAAAAAAATGATTTAAAGTACATTTGAAATGCGTTTGAATATTAATTCCTGGTTACACATATTTAGTGGAAACATAAGGAATTTTCACGACGGTTGAATAAAATACATCTTGTGATATGTGCTGCTTTCGATGCCCATTTCTGGAATAACCTTCATTAAGAAAGTAGGGAAAACCACAGATGTATAACTGGATGGGACTATTATTACCAAAAACAGATCTCAAATATCCATTCATCCTGGAAAACGTTGTTCGGCGATTTTTGTTTACGCAAAAAAAAAAAAACAACCAAAAAGATTATCAGTTGGAAATTTATAAAAATTAAGATAAAAACACCGTTAAAACTAGGTAAATAATAAATAATTTAAAAAAAAAACATGATATTAAAAGTGAAATTGGTGTGTGTTAAAAAGCTTATTTATCCCCAAATTTCGACTTATACTTGTCCTAAGTCAAGATCATCATAATCGTACTAGAAACGTGTTTTTTCATCAAAATTTAAATGTGAGAAAACTAAATTTAAAAAAAATAAACATTGAAATTTCTTTTCTTAGTGATAGCTGCTATATTGTGTTTTTTGTGTGCACCTATCTCTATATCTAGCATTCCAAGGATGATCTGATGTAAAGAAATAGCATTATTACTGGACGTCTCATATCCGACTGCAAAACAGATGCTAAATGGGAACATCCAAATGAATTTACGGGATGTATAAATACGCAACAACGTCCAGTCAAATGGAGAATTGAAAACCGATGCCTCGTACAGAAAGAGTGCCACAATCTCTGCATGTCGAAGAACCTTTGCTACAATTATTTTAGGTAACTTTTGAAAAAAAAAATAATAAAGTAGGACGCAGTCGAAGTTTTGCTCTGCCCAAGTGCTTTTACAGAAAATATGATTTAAAGAGTAACCTAGACCTCTTCTGTACGGCAGTATGACCCATGCTGAAGAGGCTTCCGTTTTGCTTTGCAGGATGTGTCTATACGCAGTCAATGCTCTTCAACTTCGTACTTTACTTGGTCTTTTAACTTTTTTATTCGAGCGTCTTTGAAGAGATTTTTGTAGATGAAACGCTCGTCTGGCGTACAAAATTATAAGCCTGGTATCTTTCATGAGATTTTTTTCAGAATGGGAATATAAAATCCAATGCATCGTGTTTGAAGACCACCACGATCTTTGCATTTTAAAAACACTTTCAACAACATTTTAAGGGTGCGTAGACTGTCCCCTAGAAGGCAAAATTATGTCCCTTTCCAAAACTCTCTTTAATCAGAAGCAGTTCAGAAACGTTTTTCAAGTGTTTGTTAAATTATTTTATCTTAATTTTACAGAAATTATTAACCCCTGAACGGGAAATTCTTGAAAAAACAACCAATCTATCAATCAAAGAAGTTTTACAATGTACTACGATGACCGCTACGTAAAGCAAATAGCTGTTTCTGTTCTATTTGGGGTTAAGTAAAAGGCATAAAAATGATATACTGATGCAGATGAAAAAAAACCCAACACATTCCGACTTCCGTGCTTTTAGATGCACTAACATTGTATAAAACATGTTCCCTAACATGTTGACCTAACGAAACTTTGAGGTAGATAGATAAGGTTATGAAAGGTATATATTTAGGACTCAAATCTATGGCGGGTTCCAGATCTATGGCAGATTCCTAATCTATGGTAAATATGACGTCATGTCATCCCAAATCTATGGCAGTTTTTTTTAGAATCCTAATCTATGGCAACTTTTTAGTTTCCTAATCTATGGCATTTTTTTTAGTTTCCTAATCTATGGCGGATTTCTAGATTTCAAATCTATGACAGATTTTCTGCAAAGGTCGGACCAGTCAGTACATATCTGACCAATGATTTCGAGGTCGAAATGTCCAAAGGTAGCAAAAAAGCTGCTTTTAAATAAAATCCAGTATAAGAAAAACAAATAAGAACTATTACTAGGAAGCATATACATAACCGTTTGTAAAATGAGCACAGACTGTAGGTTTGAAATCATGTGCCCCGGAAGAATACTTATTTCCTACTCTGTGTATACTAGTAGTACCTGTGTGACCCTCTAAAAAAATCCTTATTTCTCCAACAGTACAGTTTTTCGACATATTTAGAGCGGAAAACGATATTAATATCTATTAGAAATCTATATCATATTTATTTTTTCCAAATCTCAAGAAAGATTGTTTGCTACAATAGTACAGGTAGTCACTGTTATATAGACATATATACTATGACAGATTTTCTGCAAAGGTCGGATCAGTCAGTACATATCTGACCAATGATTTCGAGGTCGAAATGTCCAAAGGTAGAAAAAGAGCTGCTCTTAAGTAAAAACCAGTATAAGAAAAACAAATTAGGACTATTACTAGGAAGCATATCCATAACCGTTTGTAATATGAACACAGACTTTAGGGTTGAAAGCATGTGCCCAGGAAGAATAAGTATTTCCTACTCTGTGCATAGTACCTGTTTGACCCTTTATTTAACCAAATCCATTAACAACACACAAGCAGTTTGAATTTTTAACTAATATCTATTTGAGCGTTGAATAATATAAATCTTGTTGGACTGATGACGGTTTAAGTCCTTTAATGAACAATGACTCGCCTCTAACACGTGACTCTCTAAACAAATCCTTATTTTTCCAACAGTACAGTTATTCGACATATTTATAGCGGAAAACGATATTAATATCTATTAGAAGTCTATGTCATATTTATTTTTTCTTAATCTCAAGAAAGACTATTTGCTACAATAGTACAGGTAGTCACTGTTATATAGCTGACAAAATACTTTATGTTGTGTTACTTCTTACAGAAAATTAAAGAGATCATAGGAATACAAAAAAAAATAGTATAAAAACACAAAACAGCAAACCAAAATGAACGGTAAAAGCTCGTACAATTAAGGGTGATGCCAACACCAGCAACACGAGAAGAAGAAAACAAGGGTAGAAACAAACACAATTTTGAATTATAATTTATTTATTAATTTTTATCCTTTTCGATCTTTTTCTTTTCCTTTGTATAACAAAACCGTCGTCGTCATCGGCAGCTTCAACGTTCCATGACGTTATTTAATTGTGACGGAAAATTACGTAGTATCCAAATCTGCCATAGATTTGGAGAAAACAAAAACTGCCATAGATTTGTGATTTGTTTGGCGTTTGTGACATCATATTTACCATAGATTAGGGATTTGCAGAAATTTGCCATAGATCTGGAACCCACCATAGATCTGAGTCCTACATATATAACGTATAGCTATGCCAAAAAATTATTACTAAATGTTTAAATTTTTCAGTTCATAGTGCATGATTCTAAAGAGGATCCTGTTTTCGAAGGAAAAAGTGGGTTTTATGTTGAGCCAGGAAGAGAAGTGTTTGCTTCAGTGCATAAAACTCAGGTAAATACTTTTAATGGTTTATATTTAATTCCAATCATTATGTTAAATCATGTATTAACATATTACATTTATATGGATACATGTTTAACTTGATGCAAATAATAAGCGTTCATACATACTTAAGTTGTTAATTTCTGTGTCATTTGGTCTCTTGTGGAGAGTTGTCTCATTGGCAATCATACCACATCTTCTTTTTTATGATAATAATGCACATTGAATATATGTTCAGTCAAGAAGGCCGAAAATGTACGGGTACTTACATCATTTAGAATGTTAAACAATGGTAACATGGAAAACAAAAAAACCTTAACAACAACAGGGACGGTTCGTGATATATATATTAGCGACAATAAGTGAAATTAGGCATTAAGCTTCAATCTTAGGTAGTAAGCTAACGCCTAGGCATTAAGTTATTGCCTGAATCTCACACATTAAGCTTATTTCCTGTAATCTGATGAAGATTTGTCCATCTACAAATGTGTTGTCAAACATAATTTCAGACAATAAGTGAAATTTTGGATTTTTGTTTTGTCTTCCAAATATTAATATACATTCATCGGTTGATAACTCAAGTAAAGTAGAATAAGGGAAATTTCAAATATTTATTACGATAATTGGAAACGTTCATGAGCGCTCGTACTTAATTCTAAAGAAAAGGATTATCATTGTCTAACGTTTACCACAAATATGAAAATTAACTTTATTTCGATAAATTTAATCAACAATGGTTCATCGATATACAATAACATTAACGGTACCAATTTTTCTGCACCAGATGAGCATTTTGACAATAAATGTCTCTTCAGTGATGCTCGAGGCCAAAAAAGTTGAAAATCCAATGCTTATTAAAAATATGAACAGTTTAAAAACCAAAAAGGACAAAAACGTATAGCCAAAATCGGACAAAGAATCAGAATTTTGCATGAGGGAGATAGATTCCTTAACTTAGAATAATCAGCAATCAAAGTATATCAAATATCTCTGTATCACAATGTTGATATAATAGATTAGTTGCTTTAACTAATAGCAACATCATAATTGTTTTCTTGTCTTGAATATTCTATTATTTTTACAATTTGTTTTTATGTCTGCCTATTATAGTTTGAATATTTGCCGCAGCCTTATGAAGCGATTGGGAATATGTTTTGCAGAGATCACACGAACGACGACGGTTCTGATTACTATAGAAGCTCTTGTTACAAGGATTGTTTATCAACTTTTCTTATAGACCAATGTAATTGTCTCCCTTACACACATAACAGTAAGTTCATAGAAATGATGAATGAAGAAGGAATATTCAGGGACTAACATATATATATAGCAACCTCAGTCTTTTGACTGTTATTTCAATAAATCGTTCAAAATTATATTAGCTTGACGATACTAGACAGTTTAATATCCGCGCAGGCAGAAATAGTTTAAATCGGTAATACCTTATATGTAGAGTGTAGCAGAAACATCTTTTGAGATGGGCTGATACAAGCTCGGTTGTACACAGCAACACTACAATAACTAATATTGTTTGAATAAATAATGTATAAAATGGAAAACAAAAACAATTACATGATTATGTATTATATAGCGTTTCACATTACGTATAAATAATGAATTGTAAACTTCATGTTTAACCCCATCACATTTTGTATGTGTCCCAAGTCAGGAGCATGTAATTCAGTGGTTATCGTTTGTTGCTGTATGTCATATTTGTATTGTTTTTTACACAAATCAGGTCGTTATTTTTCTTGTTTGAATTGTTTTACATTTGTCATTTCGGGGCCTTTTATAGTAGACTATGGGGAATATTGGTTTTTCTCATTGTTGAAGGTCGTACGGTGAACTATAGTGGTTAACTTCTATGTCATTTGATCTCTAGTGGAGAATTGTCTCATTTATGGCAAGCCGTTCTCGTCAAAACTATGTTTAAACCATTTTTCGAAAAATTTACACACTGAGAATTAAACAAAAAAAACACAGACTGAGATTAAAAAACCTAAAAACACATACTGAGAATTAAGAATTACACACTGAGATTTCATAAAAACGCACTGAGATTACAAAAAATAAAAAAAAAACACACTGAGAATTGAAAATTACACACTGAGATTTCAAAAAGTCACACTGAGATGAAATTAACTCAAAAACACACACTGAGAATTTTAAACTACACACTGAGAATTTAAAATTACACACTGAGATTTGTGCGCACTTTTTAAAACAACTACGGGACAGAACTCGTTTGTCCTTCAATTTGGCGCTAAATGTTTTATAAAAAACACTAAGAATACAACGTATAGAAAAACTACGTTATTAAAGATAATTTAAGACCAATAGAACAAGAAAAATACCCACTTACTCTCATTACAAAATATAACAAAATGGTGAAAAACTTTATTAAAATTAAAAGAACACTTTGGAACAATCTGCAAAAATACAAACAATGCAGTGAATTTTTTCCCCAAGTGCCTATTATAGCATATAAACGTAAAAAAATATAAAAAATTACCTTGCGAATTCAGGGTAACAGTTGAAAGACTTTTGAAAAGGGACCATGCTTAAACAGTTTTAAGCAAAACATCCCGATATACAGTTAATAATAATCTGAATTATAGGCAAAAAAAGTTGTTAAGTCTTGAAATTTATTACGAATGTTGGTTGTAGGAACTGCATTTCATTATAATGGCAAGAGTTCGGGAGACCAAGATATTAATCTGTTGAATTATTCATCTCATGAATATTCATTAGTAATTTGCATATTAATCTCAGTGTGTTTTTTTTAAAATCTCATTGTGTAATTAACAATTCTCAGTGTGTGTTTTCAATTTATTTCATCTCAGTGTGTCTTTTTAAAATCTCAGTGTGAAATTTTAAATTCTCAGTGCGTGTTTTTTCATTTTTTTTAAATCTCAGTGTGTAATTTTAAAATCTCAGTGTGTAATTTTAAATTCTCAGTGCGTGTTTTTCATATTTTTAAATCTCAGTGTGTAATTTTTAAATCTCAGTGTGTAATTTCGATTTCTCAGTGTGTTATTATAGGTTCTTAAATGTCAGTGTGATTTTTTTAATTCTCAGTGTGTAATTTTTTTCGAAAAAATGGTTTAAACATAGTTTTGACGAGAACGGCTTGCCATACTCATTGGCAATTATATCACCTCTTCTGATTTTTATATTCAAATTTCAAATTCTTTATTAACTTTGAGCACTACAGTGTATTCAAATACAATATATACATATGACATATTACAAACAATATCATTATATATAAATAACAATAGATGACGTCAGAAGTTTCATGTTTACAAAATATCTTTGCAATACACTGTTTCTAAAGTTAAAAGAGAAATGTATATAAGTTACAAAGCTGTTTGTGTTTTCAACAGACAATAATGCTATTAACTTAAAACTTAATGGCCTAGACCAGTAATTTTTCTTGATATATATATTTGTACGCAAATCACTTTATCTGCTACATTGTAGAATGAAATAAAAGTCATCCTCTATCACTCTTAAATCACAAAACATACAATTTCTTTCATTCCTATTAGTACCAACATAACGCCAGTTTGCAAAACTACATTTGTTTCTACATACTTATGTAATCTACACTTTGAAGAAGAGTCTAATAAAATGTAACTCTTGTTTAACTTGATCGAACAAAGCTGTCTAAATAAAGGTAAATATGAACTGTATACATTCAATGGCCTCTGATTATCCTAAAAATTATCCATACCAATTCTATATAACAATCGTTTTATATGTGTTGCCAAATCATACATTTTGACAATTTAACACAAGCTCTTTATACCAAGACCTTAATATACAATTGTCACTTACTAAAACTTTAATCAAAAATAAAAGTATTCTAAAATAACGCCCATACTGAAATGGAAATCTACCGAATTCAAAGTAGGCCAACATATTTAAGGTCGAATTGTAAACTTCTAACCATAGGTCTAATTACATCCTTGGCTGTTAAATGTTTGTGTTTGAGCGTTCCAACCGAAGGTAAATCAAGAAAAACGATTCGGACGCAAAAAAATAATAAAATGTTATCATTTTCAAACCATACCGGGTAACATTGAAATTAATCAAATATTGAATACAGTCGATAAACAAACGAAGAACCATTTGTGAAAATAAAAATATCGGTCTATTCTCCATTGGCTCCACGTTAAAATTTATGTATCCTGCATTAATATTTTGTTTGGTTCATTTCATCATAACTTTTTCTATCAGGACTTATATCAGATTTACTTGTGCGATCTATTCTTCGACCGGGTATATATTTTTGAAAAAATTCCTTAAATTTTGAAGTTGTGCACCGGCTGGTATAAATTTGTTTTAGTTTGTTACCCTGATTTGTTTTTACTTACTCGAATTATGACAATTGAACAGCGGTATACTACTGTTGCCTTTATTTTAGGTTTTCTTTGACAACGAGAGTCAGTTTGTTGATTGATTAACCGTTGCCTGTTTTACGTGCAATGTCAATTATGTAATACATATTAAAGACATAACGAATTAAAAATCTATACAATAGGTCGGTTAACTAGGAGGAAGGGCTGAACAAATTGGAGTGCAACAAGGAAAAGAAGGTTTGTTGGATAGAGCATACATTTCGCCCATCAACCAGCCGCCTACGGACCACTCAGAGTTATTGCAAGGTTCATCTTCTCGCTCTACACAAGGCATCTGATAAAACGTCCCCAGTTTGATCTGACCTAGCCGCGAATGTAAATATTCCGCACAGCCAAACAGACTCTCTACTGTAGCGAGGGTTTTACTTGCGGACAAAAGAGGCCCAGGGATTGCCATATTTCTATTCCCCCTGCTATTCAGTGAGGTTAAAGTCGGTTTAGAACTTAGCGTTACGACAAAAGAGATAATTTCCTGTACCAAGTCAGGGATATGACAGTTGCTTTCCATTCGTTTGATGTATTTGAGCTTTTGATTTTGCCATTTGATCAAGGACTTTCCGTTTTGAATTTTCTTTGGAGTTCGGTATTTTTGTTATTTTCCTTTTTTTTTCTTCTTCAATTGTTGATGGTGAGCTTTCATTTCCTGTGTAGCAACATTGTAAGAATTGAAGGCCGTACTTTGGCCTATAATTGTTTACTTTTTACACATTGTGACTTTGATGGAGAGTTGTCTCATTGATACTCATACCACATCTTCTTATTTCTATTGTACTTGAAACAGTAAAAATATTGATAAGACACGTAAGTGCTCTTTTTTGTAGATACACATTACTGCTCTAAGTTTCAAGTAGCTAACTGTATTGTGAAAGCAATAGGTAAAGTATGTCTTTAAAATACATTTACTCAATTCCTATACTCCAACTTCTATATACACAAGATATTTTACAATGAAAAAAAATACCCTCAGTGAATAAATATTGTAAGATTGAGACATGCAGTTTAAGACACACTTTGTGGGGAATTTAGTTTTAATCAAGATTGTATAAGCCTTCTTTTCGGTGTAATAATATAGCATTCTTTTATCATACAATAATAAGTGTAAAAACTCATCAAAGACTTATAATTGTGTACGCCAGACGCGCGTTTTGCCTACATAATACTCGTCAGTGGTGCTTACATCCATACAGTTGATTGGCCAAATCAAATACGGAGTTGAAGAGCATTAAAAATAAAAAATTCCGAAAAGTTAATCCAAATACAACAAAGGTTATCTATGCCTCGGAGTAGAAAACCATTAGTGTTTTACAACAGATAGTAACAAAATTACATGATAAGAATCAGTACTTACTGTGAATGTACTTTTAGTAGTGGGTATCAATTTTCGTGGTTTGAGCAAGTTACATGTTCGTTGGTTATTTTTTGTGGATTTTAGTTTTCTCGAAAACATCGAGTGGAGAAATTGAAACCATCACAAAACGAAGATTTCTTGAAAATAGTCATATATTGTTTTATAATGATTTGTGGAACAATGCAAAATAAAGTGTTCATTTTCACTAACTTGATCGTCTTTCATTACGGACAACATTCTTCAATTTTTTTTATAAAATAATTGCTTTCGGGAAAAAAAATGAAAACGATTGTCTCGATTGAAGGAAATTGCATAGTAAACATTGTAGTTGTATACAAATCCTTGCACTAATTAACCAGAGATCGAATAATCAACAGATTAGCGATTATCAAAGGTGTTAATTGGGCCATAAACATTAAGAAAACGGATACATAAAAAAAATATTACAAATATTCTTTGAATTATGAAATTAAATCTTATGAAATGAAAAAGCAAATCCAATATGAAATATTTTGTTATCCTATGAGAATTATGAGGATATAAAATGAGCACTACATAATCGCATATCATCACCGGAAGTCTGACTTTCATTGGTCAAAACTAATTTTTCATGAGAATTAAAAGGTTAAAAGTGGTTCAGTTTATGATTTTTAAAGATTAAATGGGTAAAATCCTGTCTGAAGTTGTTTATATAGTTTACAGTGCGTTTGCTGATATTCGATTTATTATCTAGATTATATGGTTGATCCATACGATGTGTCTTTTTCCAAACTAACTAAGGACATTTTTACCACGTGTTAGATTGTGGTTTTTCATTACGTCGTCTGATCTTTTAATTCCCGAACGTGACTTATTCCCGATTGTCACTGTTTTGCTGAGTGTGAAACCGCATTGCTATAAGACGTGTCACGGTACTTTTCTATCCCAAATTCATGTATTTAATTTTGATGTTATATTTGTTATTCTCGTCGGATTTTGTCAAATGTCTTAACGTCTTTTCTGTTATATTCGTGTGTTATGGTAAAGATAATTAATCACCCCCTTCATTTATTAGATTTTAGTTTGGTTCAACGAAATTTATACGATATATTTGGTTTACAGTTTGATTCAGAAGAAACACCGACATAGCTAGATAATACAATTAATTATCTAATGACTACCACAATTTGATATTAATAAGTATTGTAATTTTCATTGTTAATATAAATGTAATTTCAGTATTACAAATCTAATGTTGAATCAATCCTAATCCTATCTTATTTTTGAGAAATATTTTTACAAATTCAAATGTGACGTCACTTTGTGTGTTTTTTTAGAATTTCAAATGTGACGTCACTTTGTGCGTTGAGGCTTTGGCTAACTCGGCTGTGTATTTTTATGTGTTGGATTAAGTTGTTTTATGTAATGTATCCGTTTTTATTCTGTAGTTAGTCCCCACTTCGGTTTTATCATGTATATCTATCAAATATTCATTTTATAAAACTTACTGTTTGCAAAATTATAAATTATTCTAAAATAATAAGGATGTTCTTGTCCCAGGCAGAAAACCCTGGCCGTGTTAGGCGCAACTTTATGGAAGTTTTGGTCCTCGGTGCTCTTCAGCTTTGTACTTGTTTTGGCTTTCAAACTTTTTTCATCTGAGCGTCACTGGTTGGTCTTGTGTGGACGAGACGCACGTCTGGCGTATTGCATTTTAAGCCTAGTACCTTTAGTTAGCTATTATTCGTGTGTTTCTTTATCCTATATGTTCTCCAATTTATTTGTATTGTGGTCCTGTCATGTGATGTTGTCGTTTTGGTGTTGTGTTTGACGTTGCCATAAAAGCGGGAGGTTTGGCATGCCACAAAACCAGGTTGAACCCACCATTTTTTTCTTAAAATGTCCTGTATCAAGTCAGGAAAATGGCCATTGTTATATTATAGTTCGTTTCTGTGTGTGTTACATTTTAATGTTGTGTTTTTGTTGTGTCGTTGTTCTCCTCTTATATTTGATGCGTTTCCCTCAGTTTTAGTTTGTAACCCGGATTTGTTTTTATCTCTATCGATTTATGAGTTTCGAACAGCGGTATACTACTGTTGCCTTTATTTATATGCCCGAAATCATGTAGTCAAACCTTAGATATGGGAATCTTTCTATGTCTTCATTGGGACAACAGTTTTTGTATCTCGTTGGACACTGAAATTCGTGGATAAAGCCATCCTCGAAAACCATGAAAATTGGTATCCAACTAATAAAAGTACTTTCACAATAGTTGACAATCGTAATTAAAGGTAAGCGGTGTCAATTTATTCATTATTTAATTGACGCTTAACATTGTTTCACTTTATTTGACGTTTGTCCAACCCAGTCATGAACTTTACTTGTAGATGTTAACATAGAAACATAGGTGGCAAGCAATGAAAAATGACTATTGCAACAAACTTATCTTGCCGATGACCTACCGAATTAGACTTGTTACCGTGTTTGTACTAACACGAGCAACAGACGGGTGCCACATGTAGAGCAGGATCTGCTTACCCTTCCGGAGCGCCTGAGATCACCCCCAGTTGTTGTTGGTGGGGTACGTGTTGCTTAGTCATTAGTTTTCTATGTTGTGTTTTGTGTACTGTTGTTTGTCTGTTTGTCCTTTTTTTCAGTTTATTTTTGACTTATGAGTTTGAATGTCCCTTTGGTATCTTTCGCGTCTCTTCTGTAGGCAACAAATGCAACTGTCACATATTTCAATAGGATTAAACATGTTGGCAACAAACTAATCTTGTAATTACTAAATAAAAATAACCCACTCATTAATTTAAAAGGTGACACTTTCTCTTACTAGATAGTGAAAAATGACGGTCGTTGATAGATAGGCAACAAACCATAAATTTTGATAGGTTCATACATGTTGGCGAACACAACTTTCATCTATTTTAGTATGATCAAACCTGCTTGCAAGAAACTTTCATATTTGAATAAGATCAAAATATTATAACGTCTTTTTTCTTTATGAAACCAACGATCTTAAGTGTAATATATTTAACATTATATTAGAAAGTTATTTATATTTTTATTCCTTTTTTAAGGAGACTACTACAACCACACAAAGCTAGTTGTTAACTGTGATTGTCCATTGCCGTGTAAATATACACATTATGACGTGTCTTTGACGTCATCACTATTTCCATCGGATTTCTACAGTAAGAAGATCTTTGATGTAATTGGAGCAGAAGATTTGGACTACTACAGGTAACGAAATATCTTTGATTTTTCTAATTGCGTTAACAGTCGTGGTTAGTCAACTATAATAAAGCAGTTTGTGTCTGTGAGTTCATTATTCTGTATAAGTGTTCTTTTGTGTAACATTGAATTCGGAATCTCGAGATCTAGCCCATCATAATTATAATCTACTTAATAATAGATATTACACTTCCAGGCAGGAAGGTCTGAAATTAGTTTGTAACGTCTATTCAGAATAATAACACAGGTATTTGGGGACAGGACAGTTTTTATTTTGTTCTCCACACTTTTTCCAAAAATCCGTTATATTTTGTATTCTTTCAATTCAATTATATTCGTATTTTTCTGTATTAGACTTACATACATATATAATAAACAACATTTGTTTACTATTTACTATCAATTACTAGTTTACTTTATCCTAGTAATTATAATGAGTTAATTTATTACCCGCTCACTGATAATATATATACAGGCAAGGTATCTCATGTCCTACCTTATTTCCTTTTCTCCAAAGTGAATTTTTGGTGGAATTCCAAGCCTTATTCATAACATACTCACTTTCCTTTGGGTCAGTGGACATGATTCTGCTATCTTACGCACACATTAGTTCATTTAATAGTATGTATGTAGGAATAGTAAATGATACAAAAAACACTTTGTTATGAACCACACTATTCCAGTATTTTAATAGAATTGACCCAAACTATCATTATCAAAATACTTGGAAGTAGACCAATTTTCAAGAAGTTAACAATCCAATGAGTGTCACGTGTAAACATTTTTTGCACTTTCTCCACTTCATAAATATCTTTCTAAAAGCATAGGTTTTTTTTATTTTTCCGGATCTCAAAACTACATGATACGTATTGATTTAAGGGCCTCGCGAATCAGTACTTATTTAATTTCCAGTGAAAGAATAAACCAATTGATCACTGCCAAGCTGTTGATTAAATATTATGTCAGTTTGTTTAGTAGTACTGGAGAAATGCGAGACGAAAATTTTTAAGTTAAACATTAAAATTCAAAGTGACGGGTATATTTGTTTCAAGAACGACCGTCGGACAAGTGAATGCAATATAGTCCCTACTGTAGAGTAAAGTTTTTAAATGATGGGCTTAAATGACGCGACATTATTATCATAGAAAGTACCAAGTTTTATTACATACAAACTAGGTTGGCGTCTTCACATTCCAGTGTATGGTCCTTTTAAGAAGAAAGCAGATGCCTATCCAGAATTGTATATTAATTGATCGGTGTTCACCCTTTGTAGATATAAATTATATGAAAAAATTGCCGTGTTAGCTCAATCGACCTTACAAAGTGTTACTTAGGTCCAGTTTAAACAATTATTGTCAAAATGATCATTTTTGTCTTGCTTTGATTGTGTTTTTTCTGCACTGTTCTTTCCTCTTGAACAGTCATTATTAGATTGCCCCCGCATCAGGCTGGTGTGTCTTTCCAAGTTCAGAAACACCTTCAATGAGTATTATTGTCTTTATTTACATCTAATTGATTTTGTACTTTTTATTTCAAAATTGAGTATTGTTGGAATTCAAGAATGTTTTAGTTGCTGTTAATTTTATTTCTATCTTGACTGTATAAATTTAGTTTGATTTGGAAGACTTTATACATTGACCACTAAAAGTCTTTAATATATTATTTCAGTTAAGACTTCACATGAACTATAACTTATATTTATTGTAACAAATGATATATTTTTTACAGACAAAACTACATCGCCCTCCATATCTATTTTGACCAGCTCTCTACAACAATTTCAAAGCAGGTACCAAAGTATTCCTCTGCCGGAGATATATTTGGTATGTATAACATCATTGAAGCTTGAATTTATTTTGATTCTATCATGGGATAGGCCCTTCATACCTACCCCCATGGATAATTTCTATTCTAATTGGACAATTACGGTTTGTGGATCGACGTGCTCTAGATCAAGGCAAATATTTGCCGTTCCCGTAATTTAACTCACTTCAAGTAGTGATGTAAAAGCTCACAAAAACTGAGTTAGTGACATGCTTAAACAATTTTCAATTGCAGGTAAGGTTTTCCGTAGTTTACAATAATAAAACTTCCCAATTCGATTTCTACTAGTATTTCGATTTGAGCTAGAACTCAGTGGTACCGCCAGTAGTTTCCGTCAAGGAATATTTTTGAAGGAGTGCGTTAACTGAATGATTTTTTAGTTATTGCACTCTCCAATCCCGCCGTTGGTCGCTTCTCCTCGGAAAAGCTAAGAATAGGAGGAGCTTAAATCAGTGCTCTAACTTCTATCTCAGAAGTTGTTATTGAACAGTCTGTCTCTGCCTCCTTGGAGTAGTAAATAATGAAAGAATTACAAAAATATAATAAAAATGACCATAAATTTTCATACAATTATTTTGGTTGGATATCTGTTTTTGTCGTGTGTGATTAAGTATTCAAAAAATATTCGTCACTGGATGTTAAGTAGTCTTCTCCATTTTATAAAGGTCTATATCCGTGACTTGAGCATGCTTCAAATATTTGTGCCTGAACCTTATACGCAATCAACAACCACTCAATTAACCGATCTTTTTTCTAGTCGTATACGTAATTGGAATTGAAAAATGTTTCCTTCTTATCACAACGTTAAAACTCCTTTGAAACTACACGTCCTATTTGGATTTAAAGGCAGATAAACATCGAATAGAATTTTGCATCTACCACCTCCCCCTCAAGAATGTTCGGGAAGAAAAAGCTATTTAATAACCACATAAATGGCTCTCGGGTTTGAATCCCACCGGCAACTATTCATTTAAATGTACCTGTATCTGAAATACAAATCTTACTGCCATCTGCTGTATTTGTTAATTTTCTGAAAATGAGATATAGTATCTCGCCACTATTTGAGTGACATATTGAAAAGGACAAGAAAGTTTAATGGCCCATTAATGTTACAAATCATATATAGCCATGCCTTACCCATTACCATATTTAATCCACTCAAAGCTACGCTTTTCGTGAAATAAATACGTTAATTCCTAAAAGGCGTGCTATATATATAACTTTGCGCTGTATAATTGCATGACAGAATTTATTCCCTCCTAGTGGCAGTCAAATTTTTCAGTTATTCATCTCGGTCGACCTAATAGACCACTTTCGAATTATGTCATTCACCGGAAAAGTTCGTCAATTATGTGTGCCTTTATGACGTCATTTACCAGATAGAGGGGACCGTCTGTATCCCTTCACTGTTAAAGTTCATCAAGCGTCTTCGTGATTGTCATTATGTAGCATATACTAGAAATAATGTTTGTTCCGTAGGTACTAAATCACTATTCCCTAATCACAGCAGTGCTGATTATCAATTATAGGAATTTAATTTGCCGAATAATTCGTGAAATATAGCATCATATTTTTTCAACCGCTCGCTCAACATGGGAAGGAAGTGACGATGCTCCTAAACGCACGAATGATGTTATCTAAAACCAAAGTTTTTGACGGAAATGCAACGAACTTGAAAGTGGTCTAACACAAGGCAGAGAGATAATTACTTTTTTTCTTCATTATTTTCGTCCTTTTTATACAAGAAATACAAGTTCAGAACCATAGCCTTCAAGCTATTGCAAAGTTAGAGTATACCCTGTATAACTATGACCTCGATTCAAGCAAAAAATAATCTGCAAAATTGTGACATGATTTTTTACTTTCATAAGCTAACCTTGGTGGACAAATGGGATTGTTTCTTGGCGCCAGTATTGTTACCCTTACAGAACTTTGCGAGTTCCTGATATTTGCTTTCTGGACGTTCATGAACAACCTAAAAAAGAGAGGAACCAGAGTGCAAAAAATAGCTATTAAATAAAGATGGTTTCAGATGACAATCTGAAAATTTTTGCTATGCAGTCAACTGTACGAAAGGTGACAAACAAGTGCCGATATTAATACAACTTTCAATAGATATGAAATTAATGATGAGCAGCCAATTATCGATCCTTTTCATTTTTTGGTGTAATTATTGCAGAAAAGTTGACATTTCCCGAAAAGAACTGTTTGTTAGAGTTTCAGAAAAACTTTAATATAGGTTATCCAAATACTCGACCATTGATATCAACAAATTATATTCCAAACTATTGCAATATTGGTGAGTTTCTGTGCAACATTAATTCAATTTTTATAAAGAGACGCTCACATACACACTGTTATCTGTTTTTTCTATATTAGTTGCTTATCATACGATATCAATGAATAATCAATGTTGAAATTGTCAGAAATCATAATAAACTAGCATGTTATACTAGATTTGTTAATTTGCTAATGTATTTGTATTGGCCACAGCTCTATATATTAAAATCAAAATATGTCGCCTCAAGTCAGATCCTCAGAACTTCCTTAGCAAGGAGGTATGGCTTTCATAAATAGAAAAAGGTTCCGATTGTGAACATCAATGAATCAGAGGATGTCACAAAGAGTTCAGTTCAATCAATTACGCTTTGGAGAAATACCTCCAGCTAGGACTATCTGTATAGAAATACGAGTATTAATTACCACTTTATAGTTTACATACGAATCGATCTTGCAATATATTATGTTCTCTAAAATTTTAAAAATAGATATACAAGTTTAAACTTTCAAAAAAAGTATGGAGTACTAGTGCTTTGCAATTTTGTTTTTATAATTTTTTTTTTTCTGGAAGTATTTATTTACAAGAAAATGTGCAACACTAAATTGATTAATTTTGACCAGTTTTCCTTAATCAACTAAAAGTTATCCATCAAAAATCGAAAATTGGTATAGGGGAATAACCCCTATAAAGATTTGATTGACAATTTCGGTCATTCTTACAATTGTAGATCTTGTCCTACTCCTCACTTTTGGTTTTCTAAGTATCTATCATTTATTATAGATTTCAAGATGATAATAACTCCTGTAAGGAGTTGACTGAAAATTTAGGCAATAGTAACCTTTACGTAGATCTTGTCTCGCTGGTCAATTTTGCTATTGAAATTTCGATTTATCTTTTATAGTTTTCAAGAAAATATGCGAAAAAGCAAACTATTGGTAAAATTGTCATTTGAGGTCAATAAGTTCTTTAAAGAGTCTAGTTGTGTGGATCATTTTCAGAGCTTGAGGCGTTTTTTCTAAAAATCGATTCTTGTTATAGAAGTTTACTGCTTATAAGGAAGTTACTGAACAAAGGATTCTCAATATGATTTGGTTAACCATTTTATATAATATGTCGCAGATGACCAATAGTTCTAAAGGAAATAGTAAATGGAACTAACATTGCTCGATTGCCGTTTTAAAACTCATGTTTTAGTCCCCTCCTTTGTCAACTCAAGTCACCCCCTTTTTCTTATTGCAGTACTGAAGATGTACATCTAAGATGTCCTGTCTAGAAAAGAACTCAAACATCGACGACATAAGTGTAATGCGTCCTCGTGATTCATAACATGTGATGTCAGAAGACACATAGCTGGTTTTTTTTTTTGGTAAACAAAAATGAGGTCTACATGCTTTGTACCTGAGTTTTTTATGCCGCCCGATAAAATGTCTGAGGGCATATTAATTTATCCCTGTCCGTCCGTCCGTCCAGATATAGATACATGATATGTCCATCTATCTCCTCCTATATTTTGGTACTAGCTGCATTAAGAGATCATTATTTGTCTGGCAATCTCCTACTACAGTTTTGGAGCTACAACTTTGTAGGTTTTTTTGTACACATAATGGAAGTGTATAAAAATAAGGAGGTAAGATATGATTGTCAATGAGACAACTATCCACCAACGTTCAAATAAAGTGGATGTAAGCAATTATAGGCAACCGTACGGCCTTTAACAATGAAAAAAACCCATACCGTATAGTCGGCTATAAAAGGCCCCGACATGTAAAATATGAAACAATTCAATTTAGAAAACTAACGGCCTGATTTATAACAAACAAATTATCGTAAAAAACAAATTTGCATGTCCACAGGATTTTGATTTTTTATTCAATTATTCTCAAAATGCCAGTATTTGAAATTAGTAATTTGTTTGGTACTCAGAATAAAAATAAAAGATAGATCATCATACAGTGTTAAATCAATAATTTCTTATGATCAGGCGGGTGCATAATTTGTGTCTTACAGACTTGTACTTTAACATCACTGTTTGTCAAATCTAAAGTATGTGGAACTATAAACATGCATACGGCAGAGCAGGGGGGCATCGTCCATAGCTAGTTTATGTCCTCATTCTCTGTCACATCTGCGTTATCCTTCAGGTTTGTGTATCTGTTCTATCGATCACCTTGAGTGAGACTGGGAACTCAATCTCACTTCATCTTGTCAAACAGCTTGTTATATTAGTTCACTCGGTTTGTATGCATCTGATTCACTTCCTTATGACATAAAGTAGACAGTGAAAACATTCCAAGTCGTCGTTGTTCACATTGACGATTCCCTGCTTTCGTGTGACTAGTTTTTGAAGTGAAATGTAGGAATTCCACGCCAGCGCCTTGTTTATGTGATTTCCTAGATATTGAATGTTTCCAAAGATCGTGTTGAAATTAAGCTGTATTTGATATTTTGCTTCATGAAGCCATTCCCAATACCATGTTCCTTGACATGGTTGTAATTGCGTCAGAATATCGAAAGTTTGGAACAACGTTTGGTTTCTCTTTGATCGTTGAAGTAATTGTACTTTCAATCCCTTCTCCTTCAAAACCGTCGATTTGCTTTCTCGGATACTAACGAGACTCAGATTGAATAAGGCCGTGTTAACATTGAGCTAAACTCGGTGTGGTGTAAGTGTACGTAACACTTAAACTAAACTCTATTGCGTTTCCATTGATAAAAATCAATGTTTACATGTAGTTTAAATCAAGTTTTGCAGTCGATAGTCAATGTAGGCCTCGTGTGGGTTAAGTGTCCAAAAAACTAGATATTAAGAACGAGGATTTTATTATGATTTTTTAAGAAAGTTACATATATTGAATAAACATTATTATAATTATGAATTAAGTTATTTACCTAGTATTTATATGACTGAAAAATTGATCAGTTAAAAACATGATTAACTTTAAATAGCCTTAGAGGCCCATTTGATTTTTAGTGGGAAGGGTATTATTTGCTGATGGAATATTCATGTTACACCTGTTGATTGTACGGCTTATTTATCTAGCGCGAAATTATTTTCACTTTTCGTACACAACTATTGCTTGTAAAGTCCTGCATTTTGTAGGACTAGATACTCATTTTCATCCTGTCTTAGACAATGTTATTTTTTACAGTCAATACCAGTTCAGAATGTTCATTTCCAAAATCACCCAAGGGAATAACCATGTTTGTTACACAGGTACTTTTTTAAACTTCATGTTGAATCCACCCACCCTTCATGTTCATTGGAATCATACGATTATAAACAGTTAATCTACCACCACCCCAAAAAAAATTGATTTAAGATTAAATAAACATGAAATTGGTCTGCGCCTTACTGATACAAAAGTTTAGAGGGATATGTTTAAGTCAATTCTATGTAATGTACATGTAAATTACGTGTACATGTAGTTTACTGGTGTGAAAAATTCCACTGTACAGGTATTTAAAACCGATGTACAAAATGAGAACAAATGCAATGTGAAAAACAGTGTTCATTACATGAAACTAATTATAAACATGTTTACAGAACGCGACGTTTGGTGTAAACACGGCCTTAGATATATGTCCACATCTTGCGCTTTCAAATTATTGCATCAAACCGTTACATCGATATCATATCGATATGGAGGCCCCTCGATGTCATTAACACAAACTTCGACAAGCCATCTCTTCAAAGTGGAATAGTTGACCAAACTATGTTTCCTAACGACAACTTTCAGCGGCTTCCTCGTAATAACCTCCTCGGTTGAACTTTTTGTTGTTTTTACCTCAATGATCTTCAACAACAAATCCTTAGAGCATCTGCTGCGATTGGACATAATTACTATTTTAACGCACATCTCATAAACTATTGAACAAAATACGGCTCAGTAGTAAAACATTTATTTTGCTTGGTCAATTTATTAGAACTATTGCTGTGTACAAAAAACTATCTTAAAATCAACTGAACTGAAGTAAAACAGACGTGTATCATATCTACAGATGACGTATAAATAATTGTGTGTTCTGTATTTGATTGTTAAGACTGGAGATGAGAATCATTAGATAAAAGTAGGATTTAAAGTGAAAGATTTAATTGTCATTTGAGAGTATCGTTTGACAATATCTAACAAATTGTAACTGACACTACCAAAATAAAACCAACCTCAAACAAACGCACCATAAACTTAAGCTATAACTAAACCAAGAAAACCAATGTTCTGGACTGCGCGCTTTCATTTGTATATGCAAAACTACAAAACAATAAAACAAGATAATATCTTTCAATAATTCGTTTGTAAGCACTCATGCTTTGTGGCCCATTTTTCATACTTCATAAAAAAAACGACAAAACGCAATATTCTCCATTTTCTAATCGATATAGGTAAATAGATGACGATGTTAACCTTACGATTTGGTCTATTTCTAGTATGATCTATTATCTCCCATACCTTAAGAGTCCTGAGATAAAATCAAACAGACTCATTGACCGCGAAAATAAAGTAACTGTTTGCTTTTCTTTTCAATTTGAAGAAAAAATCGAATAATAATCGGAAGCTTTTAAAATGATTTTTGACGGAAAAAACTGTGTTTAAAAGCTTGTTTTTGAAATAAAATACATAAATATTATTGCTCCCGTAGCTTACATATAGAATATGACGAGTAAAGACATTTCTCCGTCTTATACTGGACCATTACAGAATATTGGTGACCTATGGAACGACTTCAGTCAAAATACAGGATTCCATGGGGTAAATAAACTATCTGGGAAAACGAGCAGACCCAAAATAAGATTGTGAGTATGAATTAATTGGAATAAAAATTCGAAATTAATTTTGTATTCAATCAATCCGGCTTCTAAAATATTTAAAACTTGTTCATGACAGTAAAAATGTACAATAGAAATTATGATAGGACAATTAAAATTGTAAAACAAATTCTAAAATCTTCCAAAAGTCTAGAAGTTGCATGAGTAGAAACAAACTGCTTATTTTAGTGCAATAATATCTATTTGTATGTCATCCAACAATCTTTCATGTTGACGTTTCTGGTTTCAGGTTATTGTGGACCTGTGTTATTTTGTCATGTGGTATATACCTCGTAGTAACGGTTGTACAGGAGATAAAGCATTACTACAGTTATCCCACAACCATGACACAGTTTAACAAACCTCAAAATGAAATAGAATTTCCAACAGTGACAGTTTGTAATTTAAACTAAATGAATAAAAGTGCCATTAAAAATGATTCAAGGATAGATAAATATTACTTTAGTGTAAGTCCTCTTTCTTTGCACTTCCCGAATATTCCTACAAATTGGAGCGATCCCATTTTCGAACAAGAAGGGTTTTACCTAAATCGAACATTAGAAGATGTTATGACAGATCATAAAAAAGTTCTCGATCCTGGTGGGCTATTGGTGTCTGCAATGTTTGATTTTACTTCTTTAGATGTCAAGGAATACTTCCAAGTTAAACTTTATCCAAATAAAGCATGCTTTACATCAAATCCACAAATAAAAATAAAAACGAGACATGAAGGGTCAGCCTTTCATATGAGTTTAATGCTTGATTTGGACACTGAAAATAACTACTACGGCACCTCGTTCGGCGAAGGACTTCAGGTAATTTGTTTTTTATGTTTGTAATCTGCAACATTTAGTTTATTCATACTTATTTGGATATTTGGATAAAAAAAATGCCAATCAATATTGAATTTAATCATTATCATTTGAAAATATCAGTGTAAAATGATAATTGTTTCATGAATACTTGATGATACGAAGGAAATATCACAGGGAAATATCAAATACATGATACGTGATACCAAGATAATTATCAAAGAAAGGCGAAAGATACCAAAGGCATTTTCAAAGTCATAAGTCGAAAATAAACGGACAACGCCATGGCAAAAAACTAAAAGGACCAAAAGACAAAGAACTGTATACAAAACACAACATAGAAAACTTAAGACTGAGCAACACGAACCCCACCACAAACCGGGGTTCATATCCGGTGCTCCGGAAAGGTAAACAGATCCTGCTCAACATGTGTCACCAGTCGTGTTGCTTATGTAAGTATAAACCGGTGATAAGTGTAATTCATCATTACGGTTCTGAAAATCGTGACCCTTCAATATTCCTTTTGTAGTGTATATGATACTTGGTATGTGTCTAACACCTTGTATAAAGGTTTACACCCATGGCTTGAAGGTCAAGGTGAATGAAATAGTTATTGTACAAACCAAGAGCCGCACGTCTAACAAATCGTGCATTATTTTATGTCGTGCGTTCTTTTAACGTTTATCAGCTATGTTTCGTATGAATGATCAACTCCACCATGGGATGTATCACAGCAAAGATTTAAATATTCAGCTTACAGGTCATAGTAAAAACAAATAGTTTATTTTTTTTTTTCAGATTAGATCTGTATTCATACATCGTGTTCGCTCCATATCTTAAGTACACATAAACGTTAATCAAATACTTACATGTACTATGAATGTACGCAACAACCAGAAGGTGTGCTGTCATCGCGAATATATATTTGTAAACTTTAGGCTTATATATTCCCGTGTGTGCAGCATTGTCAGTTTTAGACTATCCGATATTCATTACACTTGCTGGTAGGTTGTGTTCATAAACTATATATGTGACAAATTACGACAGACGTTTTCCATCAGATATACCATGAACTGTATTACAATCATAGATAATGCAGATGAGGAAAACCATTGCTCGACTAGCGAAAGCTATATTCATACAGCCTATTTGGCTTACAGATCTAACATTGTTGGACTGAATTTAAAACAGAATACATATATATATAAAGCTTGAAGGTCAAATTCACAAACTCAGCTGAAGGTTGCCCCTGTTACGTCCAAAAATTCGTGTCGTCCTTATAAAACATTACAAAATAAAACGTAAGACTATATCAACCAATGGAACGAATGGAAAACAACTGTAATATATTCCTGACTTGGTACAGTTAATTTCCGAAGAAAGTGATGGGCGAGAGTTTGTAATTCATTAATTGTCGTTAGTCGTCTATCATATTGGATCTTCGTTTTATTGTTTTGTATATAAATCAGGCCACTGGTTCTCTCGTTTGAATTGTTTTAAATTTTGTTATGGTGGGGTCTTTTTAAGCTTACCATATGGTATGGGTTTTGTTCATTGTTGAAAGACTTAGTTTGCTTAAATCAATTTTATTTTGCCTCTGATTGATAGTTGTCTCATATTGACAATCGTATCTTTTTATTTTTATATTGACAAATAAATCACTTGTTCCTCGACTTAAATATCAATCAGTCCATGTTCGATATATTTAGTGTAAAAACTGTATAAACAGTCTAAGAATAGCATGACTTTGTGCAATGTTTGAATATAAGTATCAGGATGATTGATTGATTGATTGTTGGTTGCTTAACGTCCAGTGGCAAATAATTCATGCATGTTCAGGACGAGAACAAATTAACAATACATACAATAGATAGATGTTGTAATTGAGGCCGTTCGGGATAAGGACGGGAAAATTTCAACTGCAATGGAATATAAGGATATATTAGATAGGACAGAAATTTGGCCTTGCAACAGGCCACCTACGGACCCCTCAACGAGTTGTTGCAAGGGTTCTTAACGTGCAGAGAGCGTGGCATTCTCTCCACACGAGGCATCGGATTTAACGTCCCGATTCTGACTGGACGTGGCTGCGTACTTGATACATCCCGCACAGCTAAACGGACGCCCCACTTCGGCAAGGGTTTTACTGCCGGTCGGAAGAAGATCTGTAGTGACCATATTCCTATTCCCCAGTCACCCTATGGGACAAAGTATCAGGAGGATGTAGAAGTGTGCATATCTGTATAGCATATGACTTAATTTATTAAAAACAAACATCAATGTAAGGGGGAAAACAATATTTAAAGACCTAACTACAGTATTAAAACAAAGAAAGGGTTACCTCTAAGGAGCAACAAGTTGTCGTGGATCAACATCACGTTAAACGTAAGATGTGATAGCCAGTTTGTAAAAAAAGGTTTCTACAAGAACAGCCAAACTTCAAAACCAAAATTAGTGTAGCTTTGAAAATATTTAGTTCAGGTTTTACGTGATTTGTTGTAACGAATTCTCTGACTGAAATATTTACCTGTAAAACGTCACTACAAACATGGACATAGCGAACGAGTTGGAAAATATACACACCGTAAAAAAACGTCTAAAGGAATAGCAACGTCAGAAAATGGAAGGTTAAAAATAATAACGTAAAATCGTCCCTATTTTCGTAGTTTTTTGTGAAACTGAAATTTTCAAATCCAAAAAAAAACTCATCAAAGATACTAAGCTTATAGTGTGAGACGCCTGACGCGCGTTAAGTCTACATTCGACCCATACGTGGCGCTTGAATCAAAACAGTTGGAAATCCAAATCAGATGAAAAGTTGAAGACCATTTTGCTGTTTATATTAAATTCTCTGATGCAAATTTGTGAAGTATTATAAGAAAATTCTTGATTATTTAAAGCAAATTTATCATAAAGATAATTGTAAATTTTAAAATAGATGGAATTAACGGGTCTTTACCTAGTGTGGTCATGCACTGTGATTTATAACAGTACAAGAGCAATTTTAATACGAAAGGGGCGCTATGGTGCACAGAGGACAAAAGAACACCTACAAACAAGTTTGAATCAATTTTTAAGGACCATTTCTGTTTGAATTGAAGAATAGTGTAGAGATTTAAAAACAATATGTTCGTCCAGTGGCAATTGATTCATGCATATTCAGGATGATAATACATTGATAATTAAACCAATAGGTAGGTCCTGCTATTTTGGTCGAGTAGGGTGAAGGTCGGGAAATTTGAAATGCCACTAAAAGATCAGAGTATATTGGATCGGGACTGAAATTTAGGTTTGCAAAATGCCACGTACGGGCCCCTCAAAGAGTTGTCATTATAAAGGTTCTTTAACGTGCAGAAACCGTGCCAATATCTCTACACGAGGCATTGGATTTAAAGTCCCCATTCTTACTGGACGTTACTAGTTGCAAATTTACACATCGCGCACAGCCACACGGACTTTCCACTCTGACAAGGATTTTTTGAGTTGACGGACGAAGACCAATGTGAACATATTTATATAACCAAGTTACTCTTGGATGGTTTTTTAATTGAAGCAATTGAACTAGTAAAGAGACCAGACAAATTTGTTGTATAACCCTTACTAGAAGACGTCTATATAGCCAATACATAGTAGATAACTTCAATGTTTATATAAAGGAGGTCTTAGGCTGATATGTTCTAATGATTAATGATAACTGTCAGCCGTGTGACTGTCTATGTTTTTTTAAAGTTAGTTATGTATGACTAATAACTCATTTGTTCGGCTGTGTATAGAGAGCACCATAAGGATTGACTGACGGTATAAATAGATATCGTCATTGCTGGACTTCTCCTATATGCCATAAAGCATGTAACTTAATATGTTAACCGACATAATTTTTGAAGTCATTTCCTATTAAAAGATAAGGAAATGAAAAATATAAGGTACATTTATGTAAAACAGTAATGCTAAATGCCATGTTTAACTTTTCTCAGTTCATAGTTCATGATTCGAATGAAGATCCTATTCACCAAGGAATAAATGGGTTTTATGTTGAGCCAGGTAGAGACGTGTTTGCTTCAGTGCATAAGAAAAAGGTAAATATTTTTTTTTATATGATTTATATTTATTTAATGTTAAAATTCCTCCAGATTTTTGCTGGGGTTTGTGTTGCTCAGTCTTAAGTTTTCTATGTACTTTGTTCGTTTATTCGTCGTTTTTCGTTACCATAGCTTTGGTAGTGTCTTCGACTGAGTTTTGAATGTCCCCTTGCTATCTTCCGCCTCTTTATTTGTCTAACCATATTACATCTACATTTATGCAAATTATTATTTGTGCCAATAATTAACGTTCATTTATATAAATAAAATGAATATTTTCTGTCAAGATACACGAAATGAATGTATATGCATATAAAAAATATAGAAGGTCTTAAAATGAAAACATGCAATGCATGCAAACTTTAATATCAAAAAGGAAGAGTCTGTCATAATTATTGACCAAGGGAGGAGATTTTTAGTTAAATAATATTGGACATTACTACCTTTAAGAATTTCATCGATAAATTATGTTGCAGTAGATATAAAAATTGATAGTCTCGCTGCATGCTTTTAATCCATAGGAAGTAATTTATACAAATCTACATATTCTAATCTCCTCTCAAACGGTTTATATAATTCATAGAACTGGAGATACTTTGAAAAAAAAGCATATTTGTTTCAAAGCCTCAAAAAGAACACTACGAGAAAATTCTCGCAATGCCCATATGTTATAAAGTATTCAACATACAATGAATTTACTCCAAATTGTCATAAAAAATGTACCACCTTGTAATGACAGATGATGTCCCACAATCGCCCAATACTAAAATTACGCTTGGTCAGTTTAAAAAAAATATTACGTGTTCTTTATGGCACATCTACACTGAAATGTTAATGTTAATGTTAATAAAATACATATGTTTTGTCAAATAAGAATATGTTTTCGATGCTGATCGGTTGAATTGGCGTTTTGGCATCTCTAACATATAGCATCGTGATTTAAATAATCGAATATTTTTATGTTTGTCTTTTGTCTATAGTATGAGTATTTGCCAAAGCCATATGAAGCAATGGAAAAAATGTACTGCAAAGATCATATGAACGATGATGGTACTAAATATTATAGAAGTTCATGCTTCAAGGACTGCTTATCAACGTTTCTTTTGGATAGATGTAATTGCCTTCCTTACACACATAACAGTACGTCAATAGAAAAAATATAGGTTGTAACTAGTAGGAGGAATGTTGGGGGGATTAATAAAGGCAACAGTAGTATACCGCTGTTCAATAGTCATAATTCGATTAAGCAAAAAAAAAAATCTCGGTAAAAAACTTAAACCGAGGAAAACACATCAACTATAAGAGGAAAACAACGGAACAACAGAAACACTGAACTACAACAAAAGCAAACGCCAACATACATAGAAACGGACTGTAGATAACAACTGCCATATTCTAGACTTGGTACAGGACATTTTAAGAAAAAATGGTGGGTTGAACCTGGATTAACAAGATACCCTTATTACAATAAGGCAAACATGCCGAAGCCGCTTTGAAATCCTAAATTGTCCATCTGCTCGCTCTTGGCTTCACTGTTAATATATGGTTCTAAAAAGGATATTTTTTCTGGCTCAGTTCAACTTAACTTTCGAAAGTCTTGTTTTAAAATACGATCTACCTTAATTGGATAGTACAAATACCCTAACTATTCGTCAGATGGAATGACCCATTGTGTAAAATAAATCTATAATAGAAAAACAAAGGTATACTAGTTTCTTGCTCAGTCTTTTCATGTTGTGTTTTGTGTACTGTTATTCGTCTGTTTGTCTGTTTGTATTTTTCGTTTTTAGCCATGGCGTTGTCAGTTTATTTTCGACTTTTGAGTTTGAATGTCCCTTTGGTATCTTTCGCCTCTCTTCTTGATTTATTCATTGAAAAAAAACATATTTGTTTTTTATTGGAAGTGAGTGCACATGCTCAAATCTCTCTCGATTTGTTAATTGTCTAATATAATATACTTATTTATTTCGTAACATAAAGGTATCGTCTAAATGTTTCAGAAGTCAAATTCACAAATGCTTGTGATCATACAAATTGAAACAAAGTACTTGAATATTTTATAATTGTAATTTGACCATGTATAACGATAATTTATTGGGAAATATACAGTTATCAATCAAATTATACACTCAAATTAAAGTTGGCAATGAACCAATCGTGAGAGATTGGAGCATGTGCACTCACATCCAATAAAAAAAAATGTTTTTCAACGAATAAATGAACACTAGTACACCAATTTTGATCTGAAACTGTCATTTTGATATAAATATCATTTGAAAAGTCTGAACAATAAATCTTTCAATCATGATCTCCCTTTAAGAAATTTGTGCGACAATAATCTTGTATATTCAATTACCTCGGGTAAATCAGGTATTGAATTTTCCTAAACAGAAAGAAGTGTGGTTATCATGAAGATAAATCATGATTTGGTAACATAAAATCACAAAAATGTGGTGTGCTGCGTTTTTTAAGTCCGAAGAGAAGACCCTATTATTATTAAAATTTAAAGGTCACAGTGCCTGTAGATAAATTGACACGGTGATAAAAACTATTTACAATTCTAAGTTCCAAGCTAAGGCCAAGACCACAAGTATCAATTTACTGAAGTATGGGCCAAATCTTTTAAACAATATGTCAAACCTGAACCAATCTATGTGTGAATATAATGCTAGAAAAGAAAATAACCATTATAGATTTTTGGGTCAACAGGTCAATTTTACGGTGATTATGAATGGACTGAAATATTAGGACAAAAAACTATTAACACATATACCGAACTCCACGTAAATTCAAAAAGGAGGAAGCCCATGGCCATAAAAACTGACAAAATCAAACGGTCGTTTATATCAACAAACAGTACCAATGGGAAACATATTCCTTACTTCTTACATGCATTTTCAAATTAGTGGGTTAAACCTGGTTTTATAACTAACTGGTTCCAGACAGCATCTTTTGGGCCAAAAATCATGTCTTTCGGTGCCATACTTGTTTTTATAATGTCCCATGGAAAAACACCTAGTAACGTTGATGTTATTGTATCAAAGGTCACAGGAGAAATAAGAATGAAAAAAGCGAAAGAAGACACCAAGAGGCAATCGAAAATCATATGTCCACTAAAAAACAGACAATACCCTGGCAAAAAAACGGAAAAAGACAAACAACAATAACAAAAAAGTATAGCAAAAATACCGGACACCTGGGAAAATTCCACAAGGGGAAGTCCATAAAAACTGACAAAATCAAACGCTATCAATCATCAGAACAAGTGAATAACAACTGTCGTATTCCTGAATTGGTACAAAACATTACCTAAAAAACTCAAGACTAAGAAACACGAACCCCTACCAAAATCGGAGGTTACCTTCTGTTCCGCGGAAGGGTAGGCAGTTCCACATGTGGCAACCGTATGGTTGCTACAGCAAGTAAACATTCCGTAATAAGTAATATTCCAATATGTCACAATCGAGAAAGAGGATGGGGTAGTGGTTACGACAAATGAACATATCCGTGGTCTTATGTGACACATATATTCCATATAATCATGATGGCGTCCGTAGTACTTCTGAAAGAAAGACTTTAACTTTACCACTTGAGCTTACACGCTTTAATGCAATAGCTTGTTTGTAAGCAGTTTCCCATTTGAAGGGAAATCATGACAGGAAAAGCAAGCCCTGGAATAGCGTGTCAACTGAGAGAGAGATATGAATACTCAATATTCAAGACATTTTAGAAAATGTTTGTTTATTTTACATCTTTTGTACCATACATAAAATAAATAAGTTTGGTAATGTTCCACATGAAGAGAACAATAAGGGATAATGGTTTTTTTCATGGTAAACCATACCGTATATCCATTAGTATCGAAACTTTGGCAACGATGATTTTTTTTTAAAGTAGGACCTTTCGCTAAGTTTGTAGGCACATTATACGAGGCATATTTGAAATATTGATATAATACGTGTACTTTGTTGTAGATAAACATTACTGCTCCAAATTTGAAGTGGCTAACTGTACTACGAAAGCTCTAGGTAAAGTATGTAGAAAGGATCTGTAAGGTTGATTGCCGGCATAAATGAAGGGAAATTTGGATTCTCACTTGTAAATTAACGAAGCTTTGTATATAGTGTATACGTTTATATTGTAGTAATAGCCTTCACGTTAGAATATTGTATTCTACACGTCATAATCTTTCACCATTTGACGAAAAAAATAACACAATAAATTACAGGTAGGTTTCCAAAGTGGTTCAACCTAGACCAAATGCGTTATATATAGACTACCATAGCAAGAGAGAATATGTAGGATAGGGGCAGAAATTGTGCCTTGCAAAAGGCTACTTATAAACCCATCGAAGAGATGTTGCAAATTGTTTTTAACATTCAGAGAATGTTAGACTGTTTCTTATACGAGCCTTCGGATTAAATATTCCCATTTCGGCTTAAAGTGGATGTATAATCAGTATGACCCTTCTATAATTGGTTTAACTGCCGGATATGAGAAGTCCGAGTGACCAAATTTCTATACAACAGTTAGGAAAACTTGACACATGATATCCAGATTTATCTTACTTCCTACACATTATATTTTAATTCACTTTCATTTCTCATAAGGCTGGTTGTCACTATTAATGTTTTCTTTTTTTCATAGTGAAAACCGTCAAAGAACTTTGATAAAAAAAATAAAAAACTTTGACAACTTGAATGGAATAGAAACTCATTCTATTTTTCTTGAAACTTGGATGATCTTGGACTGGAATTATCTAATCATAGTTCAGGGTTTTTTTACACCAAGTTTTTGATGAAAATCGTTGATAGTGACAACAGATGACTTGGACCAAGTTTACCTGGTCAAAGAAAACTTTGACCAAGTTAACTTTGATAGTGACAACCAGGCTTTATATCTGATTTTCCAAAACATTTATTTTTTATCTTTCACTTTGCTTAAAAGCCCTCAATCAATATAATCATTAGTTGAATAGCTGTGGTGTTTAAGGATTACATATTTTTACAAAACAAAATAATTTTCAAATACAAACTACAAAAAGTTGTACATCTGCAACGCCATAAAAAATAAATAGCTGCACAATGAATGCATGAATTGCCACCCACAAATAATTGAATATAATTATAATGATTGCAATTTTGTTTGGAGGTGCACTAGTATACAAAATAAACTTGAGTTATTGTCACACTTAAGTATAATAAATTAGGTAAAAATTCAACCAAATTGGTTCACAATAGCTTGCATGTTATTTTCTCCAATTTTTTACAATTGAAATGCTGGAACGACAAATCTGTAAATTTTAAAACTAAAAAGGAACATGTTTTCATGGAAATTTGGTGTACAAAGCTGTTAAAACAAACTTGGATTATCCAAAAACTTGCTCAGAATTGTAAACAAAATACAATAAAAGAGCTATAACTCTTGTATGACCAACATGAAAATCATGAAAGCTACAAGAGTTTTTTTCTGTAGCTAAACATTGTGTACAAAATTAAGTAAAGATCTATTAAAGCAAACAATAATGGAATAGGCTCAATTGGACTGACAAGAGAGTACCATAGTATGTGTCCATCTTTGAAGGACATACTCGAATTGCCATTAAAATAAATCTTATATAAATGCCAACAAATTATGTAAATAAGTGAGTTTGATTGAATAACACATTTTGAATCAAGTTCAGTAAAAATACTGTGATATGCAGACGTTTCAAAGAGTTATATATATATATATGTACCAATTATTAAATAAATTATAAATCATAGTAAAAGTAAAGACATGTGGGAAAATATAAGCACCAAAAGTCTTCTAGCACATACTTAATAAGGCTGTTGTTAAGTTAAAAAAAAAGTTTTATTAAAAATATCAACTACTTTTAAAAATATTACAAATTTACAATAAATTTCTACAAGTACCTATGATTATTATATAAATTAATAAAATTGAATGATAATCCTTACAGTTTTTACAGATATTAGTGTTTATCTTACCTTCTATACATTTCTAGCAATATCGTTGGTTAAAAGCGAACACGTGGAGACCGTGTATGTTTAATATTGGGTTAGTGGGCGTGTTTTATTTTAATACACGGTTAGTTGCGGTGTTACGTCCCTTTATAAAAGAACATGACGTTGAAGAACAATCTGAAACGTTTCGCCCAATCAACAGATGAAGAAACTGATGATAAACGATTGAAAATAAATGCAGAAAACACATTAAAAGCTACTGAACAAATTGTTAGTGTTGGCATTTATTTTTGTGAACAATGTAAGTAGTTTATAAATATTGAACACTTGATCACTTTAATAGGCCACTTGTCTTAATTCAACATGTTAAGATAGTCGGTAAGATAAATTCGTTACAGTGTGCTAGTGACCTGATACGATACATACGGGGTCAGTTAATTCCATATAGGGTTCAAGCTTCGCTCTCACCCCTTATGGATTCCTGATGGAAATGAAATTTACTGACCCCGTATATATCGTATAAGGTCACTAGCAAACTGTGTAACTAATAATATTTCCATTACTAAATAAATATATTGCACTTGGATTATTCTTCTGACAGAAAAGATGGCACTTGAGTACTTCTTTTATAGAATAGATGGCACTTGAGTATTATAATGACTAAATGTAAAAAATAACTAGTGGTTTAAAAACCAGCTTTCATACGTTGTTATAGAATTTAAAAAAATGGCATCAAATGCAACAGAATTCTTTGAAACTGTCGCATGTGTACAAAATTATGTTTAAATAGCCCTCAAATTCAAATGCTTTAGTTGTTTTTCGCCAATTATTAGACGTGCGCTGTCTTACCGTCGATTTGATGTGCTACATATTGAATATCAGTAAGTCTTATTTTTCTATTCAATTCTTTCAAGATGACTACTACAACCATACAAAGCTGGCTTGTGATTGTCCATTGCCATGTACGTTTACCCATTATGAGGTTTCAGTAACATCCTCCCTATTCCCATCAGACTTCTACAATAAGAAGGTCTTTGATGTCAATGGAGACAAACATTTGGACTTCTACAGGTAACGAATAACACGCAGAAATTGCGTATGGAGCCAAAAGTAAATAAAAATTAGTGTGAAAAACTGAAATTTTAGATATTTATTTTATTTATTTTCAAATGAAGTCTTGTTAGTGAGATAGCTATATAGTGATACATGTATAGCTATTCTGCACAAACACCACCGTCGCCTTCGTAGTAAACCCAAACAGATTATCGTTTAAACTTTCAAATAATTTATTGTTCAAAATATTTACTTATTATTCTCATATAAGCAATCAAGATCAAACCACTAATTTACCTTTTAAACGCATTGCCATGTGGAATTCAAAGTTAATTGTTTCAAGGGATCTACTCTACAAGCAATGTCAATTAGAACTGGATTCTTAAAAATTGCCCTCAATCACAATACCACATAAACGTTAGGCATTAATCGCGTTTTACGTTATTGTACGCATCTTCTAGTAAAGACAGCTACGAATGTTTGAGGGTGTGATAGATTGATTGTTGTTTCCTGCACCTCCAGCTACAATTCTACCAGCAATTGGAAAATTGGGGTATGTTGGACAAAGGTCAGAAATTTTACCTAGGAACAGGCCACCTACGGAGCCATAAGATTTGTTGCAAGGGTTATTAAATGTGCCCTTCAAAAGACATCAAATTTACGTCTCCGTTCCGATTGTAAGTGGCTGCTAAATTTATTCATCTCTCGCAGCCAAAAGAACGCCCCTCTTTTATCAGGGTTTCAGTGTTTTAACAGGAGTAGTCCGCGAATGACCGTATTTACATACCCTCGTAACTCTTGGGATCTAGAGTGTAAGAAGGCATGATTTCATTATTCAGAAGGTTGAGTATTTGAAGTAGCATTCAATAACTATGATCATTCTTTGACACGGTACGGTACCTAGGACCAATAATGCGTGTCAATAAGACAACTATCCACTAAAGACCAACCAAGAATATAAACAAAAACAGTTGCAAGTTAGATAATCCACTAAAGATTAAACACGAATATAAACAAATACAGTTGTCAATTAGCCAACTTACCACTAAAGACCAAACAACAAGAAAGTAAACAAATACAGGTAAACAATTACATCGGCCGTTCACAATGAATAGAAAGCTTTTAATTGATATAGATAGAACAGTTTTGTTGTGTTACTGTCTTCGACTTCACATCTACTTCAAATCCATCTTAAGAGTGATTGTTTTTATAACAGGCAAAATTATGTCAGCCTCCACATTTATTTTGACCAGCTCTCTACAACAATTTCAAAGCAGGTTCCAAAATATGCATCTGCTGGTGATATATTTGGTATGTATTCTATCATTATGAAGCTCTTCCTCGGTGACATTGTTACTTATCGTTAGTTATTAATCCGTGTATTTCATATTAACATGTATAAATTAGTCTAATATACTACACAATGGAGTAACTGCATTTCATATACATTAACTTTCTTAAGATACATTCACGTCTAGAAATCAAAATGAAGTTGATTAAATCAGAATAAATGTTTTTTCTTAATGACCTGTAATATTTCTCTGAGATAAATATTTATCTTCAATGTCATAGACAAAAAGGGAAAATTACAGATTAGACTACTATTTCTTATCTTAAGATCTAAGACTGCGAAAACATATTTAAAACGTTCCAAAAACTATTTTACCTTCTGAATTTTGAATGTTATAACATGATATTTTCAAACAGCTACCGAACGTGAAAAATTCAAGTGGTTTTCCAGGCATTGCTTGATGAATACTTAACGTCGCTTCAGCACAAAAATGCTATATCGCAGCAGAGACATATAATACAAGAGATTCGCAACTCTAGTAGAGTCTGTATAACAGCCAATGAAATTGTATTATATGTCTCTGATCGCAGCAATCCAAGTCTTGAACGCCTGTAATATAATTTCAGGCTTCTTTAAATTTTTCAAGATGAGATGAGAGCATATTGACAACGTAACGATTCAAATTTTACTTTTGTAAACTTCTCATTCTTAATCAGTTATATACCATCTGGTACATTCTATGGCGTTTATGGTTTTCAGTTGATGTATACCAGCGCATGCTTTAATGGCATTTTCACACACTAATCCAACAGAGTTCTGAGTAAAGATCGTTGTAGAACATAGCTTCGCATTTCTATTGTGTTAATGAATTGTTTGAATGTTACGAGAGTCGTACTAGCTCTGACATAAATAACAATGTCCGTCGGATGTGGACGTTAAATCCGAGGTCCCGTGTTCAGGGAGTACCACGCTTTTTGCACATTAAAGATCCTTTTCATCAAGCTCTTTTTGAGTGGTCCATAAGTGACCGGTTGTTTGGCAAAATTATTTCATACTGGTTTTAGCTTTGATATATTTTTCTGTGGTTTATAATTTAACTATTTGGTAATTTGGTTTTCATGGTCTAACTTTTGTATAAAATCTGTTAGTATTCATACTTTGATGAGTTGAGCCTTTTTTCAATTAATGTTTTATAGTGTGTCCTTTTATGTCGTATTGTTACACCACTGTCTCAGGTTAGGGTGAAGGTTGGCGCCAGATAAAACGTTCAAACCCGCTGCATTTGTTTGCACCTGTCCTAAGTCAGGAACCTGATGTTCAGTGGTTGTCGCTTGTTGATGCGGTTCATAAGTGTTTCTCGTTTCTCGTTTTTTTATATAGAGTAGACCGTTGGTTTTCCTGTTTGAATGGTTTTACACTAGTCATTTTTGGGGCCCTTTATAGCTTGCTGTTCGGTGTGAGCAAAGACTCCGTGTTGAAGGCCGTACTTTGACCTATAATGGTTTACTTTTACAAATTGTGACTTGGATGGAGAGTTGTCTCATTGGCACTCATACCACATCTTCTTATATCTATATTCACTGTACTCACTATTGGCCATTCGATATTGTTACCGGATTGTAAAGTTACTGGGTCTGACGTTTCCTACTATATTTACATCTGATATTGCAATACAGGTATTGTATATAAAACAAAATATGTTATGTATCGTATTTTCAGAACCAACACAGCTGAAATTTTTCCTTTTTTCGAATATGCAAGAAATATTTACCTTTTCAGGACGTTTAAAAAATAACAAATCATTCGTTATGCATTTATAAAAGGCTAGTCCGAACAATCTTTACTTCAATTCATGATTTATGATTCATTCTTCTGCCATGATAATAAAATGCATGAATATTTTAACACAATAAAGCATGAACATTTTTACTTTCATTAGCTAACCTTGGTGGCCAGATGGGATTGTTTCTTGGAGCCAGCATTGTTACCTTGATAGAACTTTCCGAGTTCCTGATCTTTGCTTTCTGGACGTTCATGAACAATGTTATAAAAAGGGAACAAACTAGAGTGCAAACAATTTCAATTAAGTAACAAAGAAAAGAACAATTGTTCTAGGTAACAATCTAAAACATTGCATGACAAGTAAGTAAACAAGTGTCGTTTTGATTCAGTCAAGTGCATTTGGTGACCATAGAAGCAGACCTAACCTGAATGTTGTCAATTCAAATTACATGAATGCTGCTTATGTTTAGACAAACAAACAAATCAAACTGCAAGTCTTAATTTCAAATTTGAATGAAATGTAAAAATAAATTCATATACTAGAAGAGTTTAATAAAAGAATGCAAAATATTTTTGAAAAAATGCTTCTGTTTAATGGTTCAAAAAATTCCATTACAATTTCAATCAATTTTAAAAAGTAGTTCCCCATTTATCACCCAGAACCATAAATCAGGAATGACTAAAAGCGAAAACGACGAAAATCAAACTTTATATCTCTTTATTGCATAAAAATTTCAATCAATTTCCTTTTATTATCCAGAAAACCAACCAAAAAATTATTTTTCTAACTTTCAAGTACCATAACTCTGAAACGGTCAAAACGAAAACCGACGAAAAATTAACATACCCTGTCTTTAGTGGTCCAATTCATTCCTTTACGATTTCAATCAATTTGAAAAAGGACTCCATTTATTATCCAGAAACCAAACAATTCTGAATTCTTCAACAATCAACTATTATATATGGTACGGTAAAAGTGAAAACGACGAAAATTGAGCTAAATCGGTCTTTAGTGGTCCAAAACATTTAAATTTCAATTATTTCTCTATTTATCATCTGGATACCAAAGGAGAGACGAACGGACATGACGTTTTCTGTTTCCAGCCCCCGCCCCACCGATTCTGTCAAGCGGGGGTTTAACGAGACTTGTGAGAGACACCGTTTCATTTCTTCTGAATGGACTGTGTATTTATATACCCAACACATGCAAAATTACGACCTTCAGCCTCTAATAGTTGGATGGGACATGTCCAGGTAATAGTATTTTCATATAAAAGTTAACCCTTGTGTGTGTACAGGAAAACACTTGTAGATAAATTAATCAAGACGGACCAGTGCCTAAATGTCATCAATGTAAACTAGTTTGTCAGATATCATTTGCCAGGAGACATGTTTTTAAATCACAAGAAAATAACCTTTTTTTTTACTGTAGATATTATATTATTCACCGATCTTTCGTCTTTTGTTAGGGGTTTTATTCTAAATTTCTTTTACAAAATTGTTTAAGAGGGGAAGTGAAAATAATAGGAAAATTAGGGAAAGAAATAAATTCTGCATTAAGTTTCAAAACACATATTTCCTCCTGTTTATTATCAAACATAATAAATTGTTTTAGTTGAAATTCGAAACAAATTGATCGATTTATTGCGAGAAAAAAGCCACACCCCCGTCCAACCCCCAGAATATATTAATGGTCAGTGCCTGATATGAAATATAAAAACATAAATGGAAAAATCCGTTAGAATTTCACAAAAAGTATAATGATCCAAATGATTTTTTTTTTCTACTATACACTAACAAATAATACATTCGATTATGTATGTGCAATGTTCATCGTTTATCGCATTCACCCGAATATCTTTTCAAAATGGAGTATACCAGGCGATTGCTTGTGCACTATTTAATATTTTTCACTAGATTTTTTTAGGATTTAATCCACATTCACAATTGACATAAGCGCGTTGTGTAATTTGTTTATCAAGATAATATGCTATATTTAAAAAAAAAGTAAATTATAATTTGTAATAAAATAAATCTAGGAAAAATCTAGAAGTATTGTCAATGGTTTAGATTATGATAAAGTATTAGTAAGAACAGCAAAGTCGAGTTTTCTTGCATTTGAGCTAACATTGTATACAAGATAAAAATAAGAATATGTGGTATAATTGCTAATAAGACAACTCTCCACTAGAGATCAAATGAGGAAGAAGTTAACAACTATATTTCATCGTACGGCCTCCCAAAATGAGCAAATCCCATTCCGCATAGCATGCTATAAAAGGCCCCGAAATGACAAATGTAAAACATTTCAAATTAGAAAACGCACGGCCTCATTTATGAACAGAACAATTAACGAAAACAAAGGCATATCTAATATGAAGTTGGTGTTAATGACAGGCGTAAAACGTATTACATTTGTTTTGTGAAAGTGGTCTAGTAGAAGCGGATACAACAATAGACTCCCCAGAAAGGTATACATTAGAACGCAAATAAATGTATCGTGTAGTTCCTTATCCTACAGAAAAGTTTATCTTTCTTCTTTTGCCATGGCGTTGTCAATTTTTCTTCGACCTTTGAGTTTTGAATGTCCCTTTGGAATCTTCCTCCTGTTTTAACAACCATTTTGAAACTAAATCAAAATTGGATACCTTATAACTTTCAGAATTTATCCTAAAAATGTATAATGAAGTAAGGTTGCAAAAAAAATCTACTCAATGGTGTGCTTTATGGCTGTAGAGACACTGGCTTTGGCCAATAATAATAATGTGTTTTCTAAGATTTTATGCTTTTTTGTTTGTTTCGCAGAACAGGTCTCGAAACGTAGAACTGGAACTTCATCGGACCGCTGTCTGTTCAATAACTGCCTGTCCACGACAATGAGCTGACACAACAACTGTTGGAAATCCCATTTATGATTTTACATTTACATATATCAATTTGTCACGTGTACGTTCGAAACGATCGGAACATGTTCTACAAAAGAAAAGCATCTGTCGTGGTAGATTTTAGTGTTGTTGATATTTTGTTCATCCTTGTATATATATATTTACTAAGTTTTTACTTTATCGAGAAAGTGTATACTTTTATACGGTATGTACTATCAACGACAAAGACTCTGTTTTTTTTGTTCACGTCATTGTCAAAGTAAGATTAATTTGTATGTTTTTTTAATTTTTTAGTGAGTTGTGTTGTATGACGTGATGTATGTTTACACAGTTTTGGCTGCTGGATCCCAATTATTGTCCAATTTACCTATTATTTTATGTTTTGGTTGTTCAACTAATTTTGTCAATATAACGGAACTATAAACTACTGTCATACAAGTGGGAGGTTTAGCTAGCTATAAAACCAGGTTTAATCCACCATTTTCTTCGGGAAATGGCTGTACCAAGTCAGGAATATGGCAGTTGTTTTTCGCCTGTTCCGTTGATTGATAGCATTTGATTTTGTCAGTTTTTATGGACTCCCCTTTTTGAATTTGCCTTGGAGATATTTTTGTTATACCTTTTCATTTATTTTTGTGGTAACCAATTATTTCCATGGGTTGAGAAAAATTGGTATTTTCATGGATATTTATATGCAGTTGTATAGGCTTTGGCACATCTCATTTCCATGGAGATTATTTGGTCCCGCCCCCTTGGTCGTGGTATATTGACTTTCAGCATTCGTGGTTCTGCCAAATTAAGGAGACAGTATTTTACCGATGTTAAAATCTCGTAAATTGATTACGTAGAGACATATAAAGGTAACAAAAAGAACTTATGGAATATCATGAACTCCATAAGGAGCGGAACCGAATGCGTCGGCAAGGTAGTTACATTAACGGTTCCCATTTTACTGCACCAGAAGCGTCTCCTGCTTTGCATGCATCACCTTCCATGAGAATTCACAATCAGTCAAAATGTCACCATCGGGAATAGGACGACACAGTCTGTAAAATTACAGATAAGACCACTATACTGGCATCTAAAGATCTAATACCGCGAAAACAGTCTGTAAACACCCTATAAAAATGTACACTTATTTAAATATTAAAATTCGTGGATAACCATAACCTTTACCCACGAGTTTCTACAACCACTGGGTCGATACCACTGCAGGTGGACGTTTCGTCCCCGAGGGTTTTACCAGTCCAGTAGTCAGGAATTTTATGATGACAAGAAATATCATTGATCGATCAATTCATTTTTCTGTAAATTAACTGTTTATAAAATGTTGATTCATTCGAAAAACGTAGGTTTTTCTACCAATGGTATAGACTTTCTTGGTCTTATTAGGCACAATGTTTTGAAAATTTCGGTTTTTAATGCTTTTAAACTTAATATTGTATTTCGCCTTCCAACTGTTATGATTCGATCACTACTAACCAGTCTTATGCCGACGAAATGAAATGCACGTCTGTCGTACCAAATTATACACCTGATATTTTTGATGAGTTTTTTTGCAAGATTGCCCAAGAAGTAGAGTAAAACCAAGAAAAAAATTAAGGCTAAGAAGATATGCCAGGACGATCCGATTTCGCGTAACAGCAAGGACCAATGTAACATCTAAGAAAATTAGAATCAACAAAACATGAAGAAAATAAGAAACACACAAAATCAACGGAACTATTAATACAGAAAGATAATACAAACGAATCTGCTGAAGTATATGGAATGCAGCAATGAGGTATGGACTGCGGCAGACAAACAGGTTCTGTTTGAAAACCAAAATACTAAAGTCAGAGATATAATCTTAGATTCATGTGGATGGTTAGATAGAATATTTATAGCTGCTTCAGTTTATATACTAGGACATCAGTTCACACATCTTAAAAGTCTAGATTCATCATCACTTGCTGTAGGACGTACTTTTTAAAAACAATGTAAAGCCATTTATACAAATAATTTATAGATCTCAGGATCTCTCGCTGGCTGACTATCGTCAACATAGGTTTTCAGAAAGGTAAACTTTGTATCTGCAATTTGGTATTTAATGACACGTCCAGGATGGATATCATGGCTATATGCAGCTAAATTATGTATATTCTGGTATGGACATTCACATTCAAATTCTAGATGCATTCCAACTTAACAGCAACTGCTACTGTGGAAATTATGGTATCCCCCTAACCCCGCTCCCTTACCATTTGACACAAATTTTCAGCAGACTTTACACACTTAACAGTCTTCAATGTTCTTGACGCAAAAATCTGTTTCTTTAGCACAGATCTATAAAGATCGGCCTATGCACCAAAGGTGCTTATAGGTAATTTTGAATGTTACGAAATGTGTGTGTTATTTTCATTTGATATGAAGCAGATTTTGTAAATCGAGGAGCAAAAATGTTCAAAATAAAAATAAGAAGATGTGATACGATTGCTAATGAGACAACTCTCCACCAGAGACGTAGAAAATACGCAACTTAATACCACTGTACGGCCTTCAATAAAGAGACATACCGCATAATAAGCTATAAAAGGCCCCAATATGACAAATGTAAAACAATTCAAACGGGGAAACTAACGGCCTAATTTATGTGGAAAACAATTAACGAAAAACAAATGTGATAAACCACAACCAATGATTTACAGGCCACGTACTGACCTGTGACATGCACATACAGAATGTGGCGGGGTTAAACGTGTAAGGTATAAAATACCGGGATATAAAGTCGTCATATACGAATCTCAAAGGTCTTTCTGGAATTTTCAAATTTTTTTTATTTTTTTGTCCATACAAAAATGTCAAGCCAAAGACAGTTACTCAAAATACAGTTTGCAAAATTGTAAGTTTCTTTTAACTTGATTTTATTAAATAAGATGCAATTCTCCTGATACCATTTATCAGTTTGAAAGCCTTTATACACAAGTTACTTGCAAATGCATCAAATTTAAGTGTGTATTCTAAAACAATTCAAAGTAACTTGACAGTTTCATTACAAGACAAGCAATATTTTTTGCTGAATTTTGATTTTTTTTCAAAGGTTTTTCCTGCAGCCAGACCCTGAAATTTATCAGGATTTCCCTTCATTTTATTTTTTACTTTAAACCAATCAACGACACTTGAGACTAAACTTGTACTATAGATATGAGACACTGGTGAAAGAAAACAAATTGTATCCTTTATGAAGACATTAAATAAAAGGGGTCCCGATATAAGCAAGTTCTTTTATGTTCGAGTTATTTTCATTTGTAGTGTCACTTCGGTCGCTTTTTTCTCACCACCCATCCTGCAGAAAAACAGCTAAAGTGGGGCTTCGATTTGGCAGTGGAATGTATAAATACGCTTATAAACATTTATAAACTATATTAAGCAAAAACAGTTGTTTTTTAATATTTCTCACTGTCGCTGTTCTCCATCACGAATCTCTGTATATCAATAGCATCATTCTCAGGTAGGTTTCATTTGATGTATACTATCTTTTTTTCATAGGACGGATCTTGAATCCAGTAAACAATTAGTTCATAATGTGTCCCATTAGGCAGAGTTGTCCTTTCTTTTTTCTTTACCCCAACATTACCATCAGGAATGTTTGATCTAGAAAATTTATTACTCCTTGTTGGCTTTTTTCGTATTAGAAGTTCTCTTGTCGCATCTTCTGATTTTTGATACATAGATGTTGGTGCCATAAAACGCTTCTTTCTTTCTTTGAGATAATCTTCTTTGGTATTTTCAAGTGCACACTCTTCTCTTCCCCAGATTTATTCTTCTTTTCCAGTATAACTTTTCTCTGAATCCCTTATGTGTCTCCTTTGGTTTCCTCTGAATCACTGATCTATTTGGTTGTTCTGCCGTGCACTTCTTTGAGTTGTCAGGGATACGAGACATTGGTGATGATGTGTGAAATAAATGCATCAGGTCTTTAGACAAAGGATGCATGTTCTCATCTTAAAACCCTAAAGTTATAGGTACTGGCGACTTGATATGTGATTTTTCATCCTTATATTTACCAGAAAATGCTCCCCACAAAAATTGATGTGATTTTTCGGGTGTTCTTATATTAAATTCCTCTACCATAGGTTCCCTCTTCATTAGTGACACATGTGTAGTGAATGTAGGATTGTGCCTACTTTTTGCCTTTTTACTTTCTTGTCTTCTCTGTGTTTAATTGATCAGTTTATCTCCTCATCTCATGTTCCATCATCCTAAAGATAAGACTGAGGAATCCATATAGGATCACCATTTACACTCTATTCTATAGTCTCTGGGTGTTTGTTTTAACATATCTCAAGAGTTCTTAATAAATTCTACATGTAGTCATTTTGGTCTGACATTGATTAAGCTTTTGTCAGCCCGAACACACTTCTGCTGTCAGTGGGATAGGGAATGTTCTGGAGAACTATCCTAAGATCTTGGTTAAATCTCTACTTAAATCCTTTGTCATTATAAAGTTTGACTTTGAGCTTATCTGAAAAAGTTGAATACAGAAAAGTGTTTACCGGATCTAGAATCTTAGAACAAATTGAGTTTATACTTTTTTTAACTCTTTGGTAAAATGTATGATTTTGCAATTCTCGATTTGATAGTGTTTCTAGGTGGTATTGTACATTCCAGTTCTATTATAATTAGTGTAATCGACGTAAGTTTTGAAATACATTTCCTTCAACAAATACACTTGGTAAATAATAATCATATCTTCTTGCTATATATATAATATGCGATTGTAATAAGTTCATATTTCAGAAGATAAATTCATCTTGATCTTGGCTAATTGACAAAATCTGAAACATACGACTGTTTCATATTCTCTGGTGTCTCGGAAAATTATGTTTGGTGTTTCAATTTAAGATGATTAAGCATGTTCCTGGTACCACTACTATACACTCATTTTTTGAATCGGCATTCCGTTTGAAATATGAACAAGCGTCCACATGTACATGTACGTCCACACAATGTTAATAATGTACTAATTTACTGTATATACATATACCATGCAAAATTACATTTTTAAATAAGATTCCCATCCTTCGTTCTAGTTGACCCGTATGTTGCAGAACCTACCTATTGTATTTATTAATGTGTTCTTGTCCTGAACTTTCATGTTATATTTGTTACTTGACGCAAAGAAAACAACAATCAATAAATCTGTAAATAGGGTATTGCCCCTAGATTATAGACGATGGCTTTGGGTCAATTAATTTTGTACAATTGAAATGTGTTCATTGTTAAACCAAGTTATCAGTATCCTGGACAGTTGATGTGATATGAGACTCCGAAAGATTTTTACTACTTCTGTCAAACATCTCATAGGAACAAGGGAATTTCAGTCAGAGATTTGCAAACTTAGACAGTAGCGCAAGTTTATTAAAATACTGTCTGTTCTTCATCCGTCACAATCAAGACAAAGATCTTTTAAAGGAAATCAAAGAAGAATTTGCAGTATTTCAGAAATTGTCAGCATAAATGGCAAAAAACTAACCTAATATGATTTTTATATATCTATGTACACTATTTTGTTTCGTACTACTTCCAAAATTTGGTCACCGATCTTAACAAACTATTGATTTGGTTAACTTTGTCTTACGAAGAGTAACCAGTACACAAGCTAGTGCTCTATCCGCTTCTAACGCGGAATACTGTTCCAGACCTTCCGGCTTTTTTTTTATTATTTGTGAAGCTTTACATCCGGTGAAAAATTTACTTCGCAACTGAAAACTTTGCAGATGATTATGCTTAAATACAGCATTTAATAATGTCTTTTAGAGATTAAGAGTAGACTAACATGTCGACAATAGAGTTCAAATTATATAAGTAGAAGCAGGTTGTTTTGTAATTATTGTATCATGGAAATTGAAGACGATGTGAGAAAGCTTTTGGCTGGAGAAATTTTGCCTGTATCAGACGTTGACACGGGGCTTGATAAATCTAGTTAGTAAATTGCTAGTAATTTCAAAGACCATTTAAAGTGTCAAATAATCATTTATCATGCCAGTTTGCTTCCCATGTATATAAACCATTGATAAACCAAACATTATTTCACACTTGCAAAAATGCAATTGTACAACTACAAGTGCCGAAGTGGGTACAACTCCCAAAACCTCAATATGAACAAAAGATAACTAATATAAATTACCCAAAAACTATTTTAAATTATGTAATACTGCTTTTATTAATAGTAAAGACTAAATTTGAGATATGTGTAATTTTGTCTCAATAAAAGTACAATTTAACTTCAGGAATTTGATTTGTGTGTTTTGTATGCAAGTTCTTTGTATAACTAATTATATGCAATGAGGACAGAACAATAGATATGTTATATTAAGTACAACAGCATAGCACAACTAAATGTTTGTGTTTCACACATTGACATCTTATAGAAAATAAACATTTTAATTAGAATTATTTTTTTAAATTCATTTCTACAGAATTCAAGCCAGTGACAAAGAATAATATGGGATACATTGTATCAGCAGTTGTTGTTAATGAAGCAAGTCAAGTATTAATGATTCAGGAAGCAAAATACTCCTGTCATGGAACCTGGTATCTACCTGCTGGTCGAGTAGAGAAAAAAGAAACTTTAGTGGTAGGTTTTACTTATTTTTGCACAACACTTGTTATGATTTTTCCCAATTTTTTGCATTTTTGTCTATTATTTTGAAAACTAAAGTAGATCGATAGAAACTTTAAATAGCAAAAATAATCAGCAAGACAAGATCTACAATATTTACTTTGAATTTTTCAGTCAATAAGTCTTTCCAAAAGACTCTATGGATAAAGTTGGTAAAAAATCTGACAATTTTCAGAAATTCATGCACATATGTATCTCATTCTGTTAAATTTGTTCTGTGACAAACTAAATCATTACAGTGTGACTTATTTTCATTGTCATGTTCTGTACCTCCAACCGCAAAGGTAAACAGTGTTTACTGGATGTAAAATGATTCTTTTGTGAATTTTATGGTGTAGTGAATATCTTTTCTTATACTTTTTTAAGGAAGCTGCGAAGAGAGAAGTGAAAGAAGAAGCTGGATTAGAAATTGAAGCAGTTACTCTGTTGTCTGTGGAATTTGGATCAGGCTCCTGGATGAGATTTAATTTTACTGGAAATGTTACTGGTACAAAAAAAACATGATCATTGTTCTTGAACTTGCTTTTTAAAATATGTCTGATTTGTCAGTATGTCCAACAAGTCGTATATAATGTTTTAATTTTATCTTAAATATGAAATGCAATAACAGAATCAAGGTTTGGTCTAGGTTTCAATCGTTATTTTTCTGTGGATTTTTGCCTAAATCACACAAAAATAACAGACAAACTAAGTGGAACATCCCAACGTTTTTACTTTGTTAATAAGAGTTTTCAAAATGACCTTAAATCCTCAACTTTTTTAAATGCTGGATCAAGAACTTATAGTCACTGAATCCTTACTTATTCTTTTGCATGGACAACAACTAAAAGATAAGTTGTGCATTTCCTATGATATAAAAAATAAAGAGATGTATTAAACCAATGAGACAACTATCAACCAGAGTTGACTTGTAAACTTTGACCAATTCTCAGGGAACAATTTTACATATATTTTGAAATGAACTGTTCCTTATTTGAGTGAAATATCTCACATACCTTAAATATTTCTGTTTCAAAGAGAAAATAAAATAAATTTATTGAAAACTTATAATATTGAGCTTTTTTTTATGAATGGTTTTATCTTTACTTATTTTAATACCAGGTGGAGAAATAAAAACATTAGATTTGCAAGACAAAGAATCTTTACAAGCAGAATGGATAGACAGAAAACATCTAAAGGATGGCTCACTTAAAATCAGGTATGTGTCTTTTACAATTAATTCAATACAAATGTATGAAACCTTAAATAAAAAGAAGTCCAGCAGAATTATTTTGCTTTACAAATGCACAAGCAGTTGAAAGTTAGCTTTTTAAAAAATGATTTCATCTTCCTGTTCTTCATTTTATGAATATTATTTACCAATAGTGTATAAATACATATATTGTAAATTCAGAAATTAATGCATACATTTATTATTGTGAATCCTTGACCATTGTTAAAAATGCGAAATCTTATTAATGTGATTGCAAAAATTTTATGAAGGAACTCGCTCCTGAAACTGATGAGTGCCAGCTTTTATTAGTGCTAACCTGATACTGTTGCATTTTCACGTTTTTAAAATCATCGCAGTAATTTCTAAATTTACAGTAGTTAAAAGATGGTAACTGTTCTGTACAGATATAAATATTTTACAATACAATTAATAAACGTCAATATTTCTACAACTGTTATCCTTTACAGGACTTTTCAAGATGAAATGTGACTGTGTAACATATACATTTGTGTATATGCTTTCAGTAGCCACCAGTTTTGTCAATAAAAGATGATAATTTTATTCCATAATGAACTACCGGTTTTGGTTGGGTAATATTTCATAATCATATAACATCATTGTTATTTTAGAGCCAAAGACATATTTCCACTGATAGAAATAGGTTACTCTTATTATGGAAAACCACCACGAAGTAGACATATGAATTGTTTACCAACTCAAGTACCTCATACGAAAGCTATACACAGACCTGTCATCGTGTGTGTTTTACAGGAACGAGAGCTCTATCTTCTAGTAAATACCAACACAAAACCACATATACCCTCATGTTACATAGGTTGTGCTGATTCATCATCTAGAACATCAGTGTATTCCATTTTAAAGGTATGCATAATTCTACCCTGCTCCAAAGGAAGGGGTTATACTGCTTTACATCTGTTTCCTTCCAGTTGTCCCATGAAATTGTGGTTGCATTTTTCTTAGGATTTACAGATTAGAGCTTCCTGAAATTGGGTATCAAGCTTCATGTGAGCATGCATGCCATACTGTGTGACATGTTTTTATCCATCACTTATCAAATTGTTGTTTATACAGAAAACTTATAATGGGGGAGCTCATTAGAGCAATAGCTCAAAGTTAAAATTGACATGCAAAGATTAAAGCAAACATTTTGTCGTGTTTTCAGTAAATATGTTTACTTTTTAGAAAGTTTCACGGATAGATTTTTTTTTGGTCTCTGTCACATAACAAGTACTTTGTTTTATTATACTTCATGCTAAAAGGCCAGTTTGTTATTGGTTATAATTAATACAAGAGTAATATCTATTCCTCAGCAGATAATAATATTTTGAAAATTACCCTGTTGTATTAAAAAAAATGGCAAACCACAAATTAATAGTTTTAAGACAATATTAACAGAACATTTAGTATGATATAAATTAAATAACACATGGCTGAGGGGATGAGAAGATTGCTAACCTCGAAAAAGAATTCGACCTCAGATTGGCCCTGTTAGTTAATGTTTTCTCTGGATAGCAATCTGATCAGCTTTGCCTCAGTTGACAATATTTTTCTCAAGGTAACAATCTTCTTTATCACCCTTTTAACAATGTTTAATTAAATGATAAGAAACATTATATATATGATTAGAATGTAAAAATCATCTCTACAAGCCAATAGAATCGAACTAAAATTTTCGCCAAATTTAGCTTCGGGCCTGTAGATTTAAAACTTTAACGTGAAGACTGGGACAGGCACATATCAATGTGGCAGGGTAAACCATTTTTATGATAACCATTAAGAATAATTATTCCACAAAAAGTTTGCATGGATTTTATCATAAATGTATTAGCACTATTAACAACATCACTGTAAAAATCAGGATGTGATATTGGTGAAAAATTGTTGCACCTGCCACTAAGTGGTTTAGACATTTAGTGTTTCCCTGTTTTGAAACTACAATGTATGTCAGTTGTGTTTTACTGTGCGAAACATTTGACATGGAGCTATTGTTCTGAAATCATACACATAACTGGTGTTTACTGTTGATTCCATTATGATGTGCTTCTTTTCCTTTGTAAACAACACCGTGATAAAATTCTCTATATATCTATACTTATCGCAGACTCCGAGATGCACATAATAAAAAGGCTGTTACAATATACCTCCCACGTAAATCCATATGTATCGAAACCTATGTGCAAGCGCTATGCTGATTTTGCTGTGTTAAAAATTGCAATTGAAAAACAAACTACAGAACCTTTATTCTTATTCTGATGCATAACAAAAAGAATTGATGCATTAGAGCTCGGAAAAATGTACAAAATCAAAATAATTTAAATTAAAATAAAATTCCATGAAATTCCATTAATGCTTTTGGCGCATTAAAGTCAATTCAAAACATTGACGTCATACGAATGAAAATGCTAAAGCTTAATGTTCTTCCTTTACATGAACCCTCCAAATTTGGATGGTATTGCATTAAAATGGAGTTTTGAGGTAGGTGTTGTTTTATTGTCTATTCAATTGCAATATTCGCACATTTACTGATTTCAGCAAGTCAACATGGCCACGCCTTAGTTACGAAATGTCAACTGTGGATTTGACGGTAGATTACGAGAAAAAAATGTAAATTAAAAATGGCAAATGTTAGGTTTGAGATTTAAAAGAATTAAAGGTTATTTAAGAAATAATTCATGCAAGCTATAGATTTATTGGAAATTTAAAGCTTTATCTAACAGGGGGTGAAATAGAACAGCCGCATACGGCATACCCAGCTTCGCTTCAGTTTTTTTAATTACCGTATTTGTCCTATTAGAATCTAAATAATTCGTGGAAGCGATAGATTTGTTGGAAATCTATGGCTTCCATGGATTATTTCTTAAATAGAACACAGATTAGATAACACAAATAGTTTTTATTCTTTGCATTGGTTTTTGTAGGAAGCAGATGTAGATGGTGTACAAGGTGGATATATAGAAGTTTGTGGACTTTTATCTGTGGAATATAACGGTGAACCGGACGCCAAAATCAATGGTATCTGTCTGACATCTATTGTTACCATGACTAGTTCTGCAGTACCAAAGATAGCCAATGACAGTTACACATGGCACCATATAACTTCATCTTTGAAAGACGAATTATTACAAAAAATCAAAGATGAACGTTTTGTTAAGTTCATTGATTTATATTGATTTCTTCAAATGAATTACCAAATTTTTTATAGTTATAGTTTGAAAGAAGCATTAATTTAAATAGGGATTCTTTTACTTCATTGAATTCCAATTTTCACAAGATTTATTAAGGCATGGATTTGTACCCCAAGTCAATTTTATTTTAATTCAGATCACAAAACATTAATTTTTCATGCAAACAAAATATTTTAATAATTTAATAATTCTTCTGAATTATGCTAAATTTAACAATTGCGATTTCATTTCTAAGATTTTATTCCTTCTGTATACTGTATAATGATGTAAGCAATAAACTTTGTAAAACTCGTTTGGAAAAAAATGTGAATATAAGAAAGCTGATCTGGACTAATGAATTTCCATTATTTTATACCTTATCAGTAATTTATTGTGAACAATTGTTCTCTTACTCTGTAATATTTTCTAAGGAAACCAAATGCAGAGTTATTTGTGATATTATACCTGTTATAATCAAAAGCTAAATTTATTATTTTCTGTTTGGTTTCAGAAAATAAAATTAGGAATATTCGATAATCTATGATATTTAACACTGTGGTTTCAAATTGCAGATAAGAGATGCACAATTTTTAGTCAGGATATTTAGCCGTCAAACTACTAGTGACTTTCTCATGACTGAAAAATGTCTTTTTTATTCAGGGTTTATGTTTGATATTTATTTGAGCTAAAATGGTAATATCCAAGTTTAAATCTTGTTGTTATGTTTATGTATGTGTGTTGATTGTAATGTTGTGTATATTAAAGTGTTCATTTTTAACTTGAAGTAGAATCATGTATTCCTGCAGTCATGTGTCTTAAGAAGTTTAGAGAAATATTTCACAACAGCAGATAAAAAAAATTTAAGATTGTTAGTTGCTTATTTTCATTTATTCAAATTGGCAATTTCAGAATTTAGGTAAAAGTTTTTAAAAGCATACACCAATCTTTTTGATTGGAACAAAACATAAAAAATAATGGATATAATATTTGCTGAAAAAGTTACTTTCATTCATATTTTGTTTATGGACAGTGAGTTTACCTATTAAGCTTAGACTCTATTCAATCAGAGACATATATGCACTGTATATATGTCTCTGACTCAATAAACATTCAAACAATCATAATGATAAACTAGTATTTGTTTCAAGGGTATTTATTCCTCTAATTTGTCTATTGTCAAATCATGGATAAAGTTAGGGGGCTAACTAAAGTTCCTTTGAACTTCAAAACCAGCATTTACTAAATTCACATGATGTTTCGAGCTTGATTATATATTTTTTTTCTGCCTGAGATGATCCAAAAGATAAAAATGTTTAATGCAGAGTTATAAACATATATTATATTAAAGTATATCACTGCCATTAGTGTTTCTTGCAAGCAGATTTTGCCTGGTATCACGCCATGCTCTTTGTTGCCATTATAGAAGTACTAAGATGTGCTATGATTGTCAATGCTTGTTTAACATTTAGACAATAAGTGCTATGCATTTTTCATTGACACTATTCCCTTTGTCCAAGCAATATATCTATATCATTCCAATTTTTACAATTAGAATTTTCTTTTCAGTTTTTATTTTTCTGCAAGAAGATATAGTTTTGTAATTTTTTTTATACAAATTAAACTGATACTCTTTACAATTTTTTATTAAAAAACAGTTCTCCAAGAAAAACTGTGCTGAAGGTCATAGATCATCAGAGATGCCTTTAGAACATTTTTGTTAATATATAGCTTCCTTGAAAAATTCATCTTGATAACTACAAGTGTTTTTATATCATTTATAAACTTGCATCAGTTGTAAGGTTCACATAAAATACCGAGATCATTCACACGTATATGAAAATTATTATAGCACATTATTAGTTACACAGTGTGCTAGTGACCTAAAAGAATATATATTGGGTCAGTAAATTCAATATGGGGTGAGAGTGAACCCCATTTGAAATTTACTGACCCATATATATCGTATTAGGTCACTAGCACACTGTGTAACAAATTTCTCTTACCAGCTATCTGAACATGTGGCATTTAGACTAGTGGCCTATCAAAGTGATCAAGTTTTAAATATTAAGAACCTACTTTCATTGGTCTATACAAAACAAATGCCAACAATAACAACTTGCTTTTAATGTTTTTTCTGCATTTAATTTCTATCTTTATCATCAGTTTCTTTATCTTGTCCGGGCGAAAAGTTTCAGATTTTACTTCAACACAGTGTTGTTTTTAATAAAGGGACGTAACACCACTACTAACAGTATATTAAAATAAAACACGCCCACTAACCATATATTAAATATATAGGGTCTCCATGTGTTCGCTTTTAACCAATGATATTCCTAGAAATGTATAGAAGGTAAGATAAACACTAATATCTGTAAAAACTGTAATGAGTATCATTCAATTTTATTAATTTATATAATAACCACAGGTACTTGTAGAAAATTATTGTAAATTTGTAATATTTTTAAAAGTAGTTGATATTTTTAATAAAAAAACTTTTTTTTTTTAACTAAACAGCCTTATTAAGTATGTGCTAGAAGACTTTTGGTGCTTATATTTTCCCACATGTCTTTACTTTTACTATGATTTATAATTTATTTAATAATTGGTACATATATATATATAACTCTTTGAAACGTCTGCATATCACAGTATTTTTACTGAACTTGATTCAAAATGTGTTATTCAATCAAACTCACTTATTTACATAATTTGTTGGCATTTATATAAGATTTATTTTAATGGCAATTCGAGTATGTCCTTCAAAGATGGACACATACTATGGTACTCTCTTGTCAGTCCAATTGAGCCTTTTCCATTATTGTTTGCTTTAATAGATCTTTACTTAATTTTGTACACAATGTTTAGCTACAGAAAGAACTCTTCTAGCTTTCATGATTTTCATGTTGGTCATACAAGAGTTATAGCTCTTTTTGTTGTATTTTGTTTACAATTCTGAGCAAGTCTTTGGATAATCCAAGTTTGTTTTAACAGCTTTGTACACGAAATTTCCATGAAAACATGTTCCTTTTTTAGTTTTAAAATTTTCAGATTTGTCGTTCCAGCATTTTAATTATTAAAAATTTGAAAATAACATGCAAGCTATTGTGAACCAATTTGGTTGAATTTTTACCAAATTTGTTATACTTATGTGTGACAATAACTCAAGTTTATTTTGTATACTAGTGCACCTCCAAACAAAATTGCAATCATTATATTCAATTATTTATGGGTGGCAATTCATGCATTCATTGTGCAGCTATTTATTTGTTATGGCGTTGCAGAAAATGTAATTAACCAAAAGTTAATTTTAAATGGCAGTTATTTAAGGTAAATGATATGTTCTAGTTGTACAACTTTTTGTAGTTTGTATTTAAAATTATTTTGTTTTGTAAAAATATATAATCTTTAAACACCACAGCTATTTAACTAATGATTATATTGAGTGAGGGTTTTTAAGCAAAGTGAAAGATTAAAAATAAATGTTTTGGAAAATTCAGATATAAAGCCTGGTTGTCACTATCAAAGTTAACTTGGTCAAAGGTTTTCTTTGACCAGGTAAACTTGGTCCAAGTCATCTGTTGTCACTATCAAAGATTTTCATCAAAAACTTGGTCCAAAAAAAAAACTGCACTATGATTAGATAATTCCTGTCCAAGATCATCCAAGTTTCAAGAAAAATAGAATGAGTTTCTATTCCATTCAAGTTGTCATATTTTTTATCAAAGTTCTTTGACGGTTTTCACTATAAAAAAAAGAAAACATTAATAGTGACAACCAGCCTTATGAGAAATGAAAGTGAATTAAAATATTGTCTGGTTTTACATATAATTATAAGTTGTAATGTATATTGAATTTTTCAAATTGTATATGTTTTCACCGAGAAGGAATTTCCATTTCAGGGGGTGATATTGTACAATAAAAATTATTTATTTTTTACCAACCGTCAAGTATGAATTATAATTGGCCATTAAATTTAATTTTTCGTAATGCAGTACTTCATATAATAAAAAAGTATGCTTCGTAAGCAGAAGGTTAAATATTTTTTCTTAATTCTTGGTTTAACATATTTTTGCTTTCATACGAAAAATAAAAATATTATGCATGCAGTTAGTCATTGAAAGATGCCTTGTTCTTATGCATTAAACAACAGACAGAAGTTACACAACAAGTGGGTTTAAATTGAAAGTAGAAATTTTAACCAAGAAAACCAACAGAAAAAAAGAAAATTTCTCAAATTGTTCATTTGTTGTTACATGTTTGATGCCAACAGAAGGCCTTTAAAAATGACAGTCAAGAAGTAATAGATACTAGATCATAGTGGCTTTGCTCTACAAATCAATTATACTTTCTTTATACTTTCTTATTTTCATAATATTGCTAAAGCTATGTCATTTCCAGTGGTATAATATAGGGAAAGTTGTAATTTTGACTTCTTGTTTATATTTATGTTTATCTAATTTAAAACCACAATTTTGTTTTTGTCAGTTTAATTTGTATAAAAAAAAATTTGATTGTATGTTACAATTTTTTAGAAACACTTTGCTCTTTGAAAAAACACAAACCGTTATGATTTTACTCCTTCTGAAATTGGAAGAGATTTTATTCCAAGAAGAAAAAGTCAAACAAAAACGAGAAAGGGGGGTAAAAACTTCATAATAATAAAAAAATCAATTTGTTATTGTATGTAAATTACTTATTTGTTTTTAATTTTTAATGTTTCAAGATTTTTTAATCATGAAATCCAAAATTAATTTATGATTTACGTGTCTGTTTTTTATTGTTTAAAATGTAATGATTTTAAGAAAAAAAATCAGGCAAAAGAAGTTGTATATGTTATATTTCAAAGTTTGTATTTTGACTTGTATATGTTATGTATCAGAGTAAAAAATTTCAGATGTCTATACTATAAACTTTACTAACACATTTAGTTCCTTCTAAAAATTGAAAAACTTCAGCACCAGGAAAATATTACTAACAAAAAAAATTAACCATTAAATTTCATGCTTCTTAAAATATGTTTGTAAATAAATTTAATAATTTTAATGTAGCCTGACAGCGTTGTGACTGCGTATAGGGATCACTTCTGTCGTCTTGATGCTTTGTTTTCCACATTGTTGTTTTCACACTTTGTCAATCCAAAATTCAAGGGTAACTGCTTTACAGAATTCAACCAATCTTACACTGTTTCATATACAGAACATAAAAATAAAATTGAGAATGGAAATGGGGAATGTGTCAAAGAGACAACAACCCGACCATAGAGCAGACAACAGCCAAAGGCCACCAATGGGTCTTCAATGCAGCGAGAAAATCCAGAAACAGAACGTTTAGTTGTGACCTCTTCTTTCAATTTTTCATCCGAGTGAAATTTTGGGTTTCTCATACCAAAACATGGATTTAGCCATTTCTGCTTATATCAGTTTGTTAATTGACATCTTCTTCATTACAGGTTGAAAGAATTCCAGGTAACTTGCATAGATTCTTATACAGGACATGAAATTGTGCACCTGTTATTTTAATCTTTGATCTGAGTGATTTTGGGGTTTATCATACCAAAACATAGAATACTTTGGAGATGTTGGGCAATACATATCTTTCTTTGACAATTATACTTTTTTATTAATGTCGCTTTATAAAAAGGGTATTTATCATAAAGTTTCATTTCTTATATATTAAATATTAGTTTTCTTTGGGTTTTTTTTTAATGATTTAAAAAAATAAACATCTGTATTTGTTTATTTAAACATGAAGATTTTGTTTCTTTTCAATAATCAAAAATATATCTAACTTATGTTGTATTGAATTTATCAATAACTTGTCTTTGTTTTCTAATATTTTTTTTGTACAATTAAGATGGTACCAAACACCGTGACTAGAATTAATTTAGCTCGTTTAATTTTCATAAAATTTTGATAAAATATTTACTCTGACCCTTTGTCAAAAATATAAAAATTTCAAAAAACTTGAACCACACATTTTATCGGAAAAATTTCATTGGATATATAGCAGTTTGACAAACACTAATTTTGATCATTGAGAAGCTCTTATATTTCCTTAACAATAGAATGTGCTTAAAACGTTCAGCTGATTTTTACAGAGTTATCTCCCTGTAGTGTTATGTACCAGCTTAACTTGTTTTATTTTGGGAAAATGTTGTTTTGATTGGTGGGTTTTGTTTGGGTTGGGATTAAAAGATATTTTAAATATACAACTTATAACTGTTACAGTTACTTAATGTTTTAAAAATGTGTAAGGTCCTTGAGGTTCAGTCATCATGGCTTGGCTGTCACCAATTCATCAAAGACCAATCATTGCCTTGTTAACAGAGGCAGGACTTCACATGGTAATTTCTGGACTTTTGAATTTTAAATCAAAAGATAATTCTTACATTTCGGGTAGCTTGCCGTACAAAAGTAACATCTAGAATTTTTTAATACTTTGCAAAAAGTTTTTTTATGCCCCCGCCGTAGCGGAGGGGCATTAAGTTTTACCCTTGTCCGTTTGTATGTACGTCCATACGTCCCAAAGTTGGTTTCCGTTCTCTAACTTTAGTTTGGATCAACCAAATGTTATGAAACTTATACAAAATGCTTATTACCACAAAACACAGATCAATGTTGAATTTTGGTGGCGTCACTTTAACCATTCTAGCGTTATGGCCTTTTACAAATGGAAAAATTACTGAATTTTTTGTTTCCGTTCTCTAACTTTAGTTTGCATCAACCAAATGTTATGAAACTTATACACAATGCTTATTACTACAAAACACAGATCAATGTTGAATTTTGTTGGCGTCACTTTAACCATTCGTGAGTTATGCCCCTTTACAAATGGAAAAATTGCTGAATTTTTTGTTTCTGTTCTCTAACTTAAGTTTGCCTCACCCAAATGTTATGAAACTTATACACAATACTTATTACCACAAAACTCAGATCAAGTACAAATTTGGGTAGCGTCACTTTTAACGTTCTTCAGTTTTGTCCCTTTATAACTTTATATGATATGCAAGCAGGGGCATCATCTGTGTCCCATGGACACATTCCCCATTTATTTAATTCTGCTATTTGAGATAAATAAAAGGAAATGTAGGTCACTGGCATTTTAAGAGATAAATTTCTTTTATTCTTTCAGAATGTAAAAGAAGTAGTGTCGCTGATCCTTTTTTTGTTGTTGAAATTTTATTATTTATCAGTCTTTTATAAGCTTAAAAATCTAACATTTCAATGGGCTACTTTTACTACATATGCAAGGTCGGTAACTCTTGAAGATATGAAAAGTAGGAATTTGTTTGAAACTTTGTTATTTACATCTACCCTGTTATTAATGGTTGTCTCTGTTTTAATATTCGGTCTGAGAATGAATTTTCAATATCAAGCATACACATAAGTAAACAAAGAGCCTTTATAGATTGTATATTAATTTGTTTTATTTTGTTGCCTAACACACTCCTTATGTTAATTTATATTGTTATATATATTGTTATTGGATTTATGGAATAAAGTTAATTTTGTAAAAAGATGCTTCCTTGTTTTTTTTCTATCTGTGTGCACCTGATGTGTAGGAGAATTGTGGTATATAGTTCGATAGTTACCATAACAGATTGGTGAAATTTGTTTGCAGAGTAATTCTAATGAATGCATCACTATTACTGCTGTAGTATTTCATTCACATTTAATAGTTTACATTTGCTTGTTGTTGAATATAAAAATAAACAACTATCAACCAAAAGACCATAGGATAGGGATGTAACCAACTGAAGGCAACTATCAACCAAAAGACCATAGGATAGGGATGTAACCAACTGAAGGCAACTATCAACCAAAAGACCATAGGATAGGGATGTAACCAACTGAAGGTCACTGTTCAGCATTCAACAAGGAGCTAAATCCATTACTGTATTTTGACCTCAATTTTTTTAATGGTTTTGTGTTACTGACATATATGCTTTGTCTTCTTTTATTCATCTGACATTAGACAAATATAAGACATTTTTGAAGAATAAAAAATAGAACAGTTGTATGGATATGAGAATTCTTAGGTTCCTTTGCTTTTTCTGTGTTTTTTGCTGTGCATGAACTGATTTTATGTCATGGATGGATACCCCATATTCTTTCTTTTTCTATAAAACGTGTCAAGCAGGGCTTCCAAAACGGTCATATATTCCGGACTTGACCGAAACTTTCATAAAAAGACCGGCTGCTCTCAGCCTCAAACGGTCAAATAGAATTGGTGTGCCACATTTTGTTATTCAAGGCATTTTCATGAAACGGTCATTTCAATTTTTACCAACTATCGATCGATAAAAATGTCCGTTTGGGGCTTTGGGCATGTCCGTTTGGGCATTTTAGTTTATAATTGTGGCAATCTATTTCACAAAGATATTTCGGTCATAATTGGGTTTAATAAAACAGAAGCAGCATATTTCAGATACTTTGAAGTGTCTCAGTTAGTCTAATCCTCTGGGTACATAAATGTACGGCTTGGTCTTTAGCTTGTGTACATCAATAAAAAGTAGAAAAAACACGTTTTCTTTTATTTAAATAACAACAAGCTGTCAAACAATTATCCCTTGAATAAGTTATATTGAAGCCATAAATCATTCACTGATTACAGGTTTGTTACCTTTGATGAGGTGTCCTTAGCTTATCTTTATCAATAGAATTAATGATGCATAACAATGTACATAAAGGTAATCCGGTAAACGAGGTCAAACATGTAAGCGTGTATGGAACAACATCCTATTTAATTACGCTTTATAGATATTATTTTAAATGAGCATTCAGTTTTAAAAGTATCCTGATATTTAAAAGTTATTCTTCAAATAAGGATATTTATAAATGAATAAGTATGATATATATTATTTTATTTAACACAGTACATCGTGTTAAATACTGGGGTACTCTCAAGGGGAAAATTTACTAAAATATATAGGAAAAACCAATGGACAAATTTCAGTCAATAAATGATTTAACTTAGTTAAATGGTGCCGTGATCACTTCTAAATTATATCAAGAGAACAATGCCTGCTCCGAATTTATTCAGACAATTTCCGATGTTATAGAGAAAGAGGTGATGTCCGACGTAAAGTTAAGTCCCGCCGTGGGAATTATGATCGACTAAGGTGTAGTCTAGGTATTGACGCTTTAGATCAACTTATGAGGATAAGCTTAGTAGGTGTAGATGTTAAAGACTTTGACACAATGCATTTAGCAAGCTCATGAATGTAAAATCTTTAATTAGACTAAATGAACTCTAATCTTGTGCTGTGATCTGTGCTTCTTTTCAATGTGCTCATTGTAATATGTATTGCGTGTGTTTGTCAGCATTGTGCTCTTCTGACATTTTATTGTTGTTATATGCTTACATAAAATATCATGTTGTTATTCATTAAATTATTTATCAACTGAGTATGTTTTTATTTATTCCTTATTTTCTAAATCAGGTTGGGAAATTGTACAAAGAAAAATGTTATCACTGTTCAGTAGATTTTACACGGTTTAAAACAATATCCTTCATCGGGCCTCCTCAATGTTATCTATAAATACCGCATCAGTTGTAAAAGTCACGTAGTCAGGTAATCAATACACAAAAAGAAAAGTATCACGTGTATTGATGATCAAGTTGTACTGCAATTAAAGCCAACATCAACAGTTTCAAATAAGATGGCCTTAATTTACAAAGTGTTAAGTACTCACAGAGAGAAGATAGATTATATAAACAGAAACAAAAACATGAGAACAGTCAGGTACTGAAGCTGATTGATGCAATGATGGTTACTGTATTACGATACACAGAAAAATGACACAATACCGAGGATAATATTTTATTTATTTTTAGAATGAAGAAAACAAAACAGTTATAAATAATTTTATTGCATATAACACTACTAATTATTTAGACACATATATCAATTTCTGCATCCTCTCAGTTACATTTAAGTATACAGCTGATCATTGACCGTCAAAAATATTTCTTTGAAAAATGTCCGGCTGTCGTCAGGAAATTTTGGAAGCCCTGGACTGTCAAGATTATTTTTCAAAAATCTGTGCCAATGTCCATATTATGTATGACTTACTAGTTCAGAAAATCTTCTAAACCTGTCATCCTGAATGCAATAAAGCTAGGATCAAATCTGTCTCCAAAATATTTCTTTGGTGGTAATTGTGGAGGCATCCTGTCAAAATAAACAGAATAAAACTTGTTACAAAAGATATATGCTTGTTTTCTCAAGGGTTCAAACAAAGTTCCATGAAGATCAAATTTGATATGACAATAACAATAAAATTACTAAACATAAAAGTTTAGGACTATCATATCATTCAACTTAAATAAAATTTCTGCAGTCTGTGCAGCATTGCCAACAAAAAGCTGTTCTTATATTTCCATGGACCTATTTTAAATTATTTTCCAGAGTGGCAGTCATCTTTGAGTTCAGATCAATTGTAAAATTTAGGGTGTTCCTTCATCTGATTATCCCTACAGTATTGTAATTCAATCTTGAAAAAGCTTTTAGTGGGGATAATGACTTTGGGTGTGTTTTCCCTTTTTGCAGAATCATAAAATAGATATCAATGCATAATATCACTCTACACAAGGAGCAATTTCAATAAGAGATTACATAGTATTTACTTTTGCTTCAGGATCAGGAAAAAAAATACATTCCTGACAATTTGGTTTCATTTATCCAAGTGGCTCTGCAAACAAGCTATATATTGACATTTAACAAAAGTTTACAAATTAGACAGATGAAACGAAGGCACTGGTCACAAAGTAAAGAGAAAAAAGTCACATAGTGAGAAAGGGAACTCATTGTAAAATATGGAATTTCAGCTAGAATTACATACACTAAAGGGTGATGATTCTTCAGAGTTTTCCTCAGCCATTCAAACTCTGAGTATCTTCTTCTTGTGGTAGATGTACTCAAACAGAATGACTTATTAGATGTCTGTATTTGTTCTAAAAATATTTCAGGAAAGCATATAGTTGGTGCTTTATCCCTTTGTCTGCAGAGAGTGGAGTTCATGTTTAGGTTTACTATGATGATGGCTGTGTTTCTAGAGTTAACTTTACCCATTAACTGGAAACTTTTATGGTTCTGTGGTGATAAATATTACAAAAGATGGATTTTAATGTTCTTGTCATGTTGGTTCTACCATTCTTTTTGTTTTTATTTTTTTCCATATCTTTGGTGTTTCTGATAATAGTTAATGAAGACACATTTTATAACATGCATTAAATTTTATATGTGTTAATTTTGGTCCAACTGCAAAGGAAGGTAGATTAAGCAAATTTATACAATTTTACCAGACAATGATATGTTTATGTTTTGCATATGCGTCTTTTATAACTATATGTATAATTATTATTACAGCAATGGACAAATACCCATACAAAACTTATGTTGGTAGGTGTTTGCTTAATGTCTAGGTCAAATCTTTAATACAAATTCAGGATAAAACACATTATTCCATGCATGAATGACAGGAAAATATAGTGTATGAAATGATTAATCATTGATAACTCACCAGTAGAAATGTTTTCTGTAGTGATACCTGGAATGAAGTGTTCATATTGACTTCATCTAGGAATTGAATGCTTCTTTTTATAAAAGTATTGACCGAAGCACATTTTGTACGAAGTGCTATGTAAAAAAATGAAAATAACACGTTATAAATTTCATGCATCCGAGGCTGGATTTACCTTCATCAGGAATGCTCGAAGCCAAATATTTGAAAGCCAAGGATAAATGCATGATTGTGCTAGCTTAGAAGCTACATTTGTTTATACCAGTGAAGATATAAATATAACAGGATATACATTATTTATCTGATCAAACACCAGAGTAATGTACTTCTAATGTCTCATATGGTGTTATGTATTATGACTTGTGTTAATTTATCAGTTATTGTATTTGCATATATGTTTAACATGTCATTGTGATGATGAGCATTGTTTGCTTAAAGTATTGAAGAATTAAAAAAAAAATGTAGGTGGACTACAGTGCCTTAACACTCTGTTGTGTGTAAAATTAAAATTGGCATTTGTGGAGGACTGTTGAAAGTACAATTCGTTTTATATTGAAGGCTTTACTTTAATAATGTTTTTAATGAGAGGTTGCTTTTTTTCTTGTTAAAAACTATTTTGTATCAATAATATTCATAATAAGGAAACATTTTGAAAGCCAATGTTGAATTTTCCCCCAGTATTTTCAATTGAACAAACTTTTAGAAGGCTATATACAAATCATTGAGAATCAAACAATTTATCAAAAAAAATACATTCCCCCAACAAAAAATAAATGGAGTGCATAATCCATTTTACTGTTTGAGTATTAAAATTTCATTATTCAGAATTCTTGAGGTGTGCCTATATTGGCAAAAGTTATAAAGACACAGATACAGATAGCTCTTTATTTTGGAGGTAAGAATATTCATGTAAACAAATAGTACGGGAAATATTTCCCAGATAAGAAGTTTGAAGTTGGCTGATTTTTTGTTAGATTGGGTTGACAGTGGTATGTATTGAAAGAAAACCGTTCAATAGAAATATTTATTGATTTTGTTTATGCATTATCCCCCCAAAATGCTGAGTTTCGATGTAAGAATATAAATTTACTTATGTGAGCACTACATTTTGCATTTGCAAGATAATTTTGGCCTTGAACATTTTGTGTACTATTTTCAGGTTAACAACATACATAACTACTGTTGGAAAACTTGATAGAAATCAAATGGAATCGATTTTAAACAGACCAGGAATTCAAAAGATAAAGTCTCCTGATAAAAGGGAGAAGGTATATATATATATGATAACATCTTTTAGCTGTGCAGTTAGATTTATCTGTTAATATATTATTATATACTGGAAATGAACTCAATATTGAGCAAAAATGTTATCCAGGATTTAAGTGTGTGTCCCACTGTGTCAACTATTCGCTCGAGATAACTGACTTTAAACTTTTCCCTGTTTTACATTTAATTCCACTGTTTGAAAATGAGTTCCTAATTAAGAGGTTAAAAAATATAGTTTTTGGGGAAAAAGGAATGTTTGTAAAAGTCAGCATTTGCTCATTAAATTTCCAGTTTCTTTTAATGTGAAGTTCTTGACAGTCTGTTGTTATCTTAAATGTGATGTCTAATGGGAATGGCTATTTTATTCAATAATACAAGGCGCTGTTCTCCACTTCTTTGCCCAAGAGGTTTCCAACCAAGATCCATCATGGAGGTGACATTTCTCATATGCATATTTTTCGCACATGAACCTAAGCCGCCCTTTTATTGTATGCTCTTTATACGGTCAATATCTTTCTGCAAATATGGATGCCATACTCACGCAATACTGTGCAGGAGTAATCCAGCACTGAACGAACCAGACAGTTTTTTAATTTTTACCTAGTGTTATATGTTTTATATATTTGGACCTATTTAGCTCATTTGATGTTTTATTGTGTTAAACATTGACATATTCTGAATCAAAATATAATGTTGTTATCTTATCTTACATCATGTATATTAAGGCTTTCCTTGACCTAATTGCAAATAATTACTATGCCTAGGAAGGCTATATGAAATCTCAGCCAAATTGTTCACCCCTATACAGAGATGTGGTATGATTGCTAATGAGACAAATATCCACCAGATACCAAAGGACTTGGATCTAAACAACTATAGGACACTATATGGCCTTCAACAATGAGTAAAACCCATACTGATAGTAAGGTAAAAAAAAAGGCACGACAAAATTACCAACCTGAAGTTTTTTTATGGTGCTTTTTCAAAAAAACCTTTTACCCAAGGTTTACGATTACCCTCAAATGTTTTTGTTGAATAGTTGAGTGTCTTTCCTTTGTATATGAAATAAAATATACTCATAAAAATATTGACCGACATACATGTACAGTATATTTAAATTATATATGTTTGTTTTACAGGTTTGTGAAGCATTGGAAAGTTTAAGGTTTACGGAAAATGATGTTAAACAGATGATGAAAGTTTTTGAGGAACAGATTGATTATGCAAATAGTTTGAATGAAAAAGACAGGAAGAAATCAGATTTATTCTGGGAATGTACATATGTCAGTGACCTTGTGAAAGGAAATGGTAATATTACTGTCTATACAGTTTAGTAACTGTTGTACAATGTGGTTACCTGGTGCACATATGTCTGTGGTTATTTGGTCCATATTTACATTTTATGAATTTTTAAGCTGTCTTTCAGTTACACACAATATAACCAAGTAATTTTTTCAGTGACAACAGAGAAAAAACAAAGAAACAAAGAAAACACAGGTTGAATAGATTTACTGTGACAGCAACTCAGGTCAGGCGTTCCATTCATAATTTAACACAATATAACAAATATGAATGCAGATTGTCTTGATCTAGTCTGTCATTTGTATTTGAATGAATGGTACTGATAAAAATAATTGAATGGCTGTTGTGGTCACAGTCTCAATAGGATGGATTGTGAAATACATATTTACTATAGAGACCTAAAGGACAACTATATATTTATTTAAACACAAGTGAACCAACGCCTGGTAAATCTTCTGTCAGTAGATTCCATAAAGTGGATACCTTGGGTACATATTTATTTAATTGATAAAAAATTATTGGCAATTATGTCGAGTTTTCTGAGCAAATAGAAAAAATTGGGATGTAAAATCAGCTACCATGTATGAAGTTTGGATTATAAATCATTTATTTTTTAAAATTTATATAACACTGAGAACAAAGACCAGAATCCAAGTTTATCTATAGTCACAGTTAGTAGGGCATAAAAAGCAGAATAAAGCTCCTCTTGGAATCTATTACCTTTTTCGAACAAGGCTGTATAGACTAGTTATAGAAATACTAATGAATCAATGATTTATGGCACACATTACTGAATTGCTGTCCTTGAGTAGAACTAACTTTCAGGGTATTTTTTCAATCTTTTACAGAAAATGGTCGATATCTTGGATTAGATTTAGGGAGTACCAACTTCCGAGTAGTACTTGTTGATCTCCAAGATGGTGTAGCGAAAACTACGACAAAATATTATAATCTTACAGATGATCAACTTTCTGGACCTGCTGAACTGGTACTGTATTTGTATAAATATAATTTTGCTGTAAGAGTTTAAATGATAAAAGACTCAGGAATGTTATGAATTTATTTGAAAAGAAAAATGTTAAATACTGTATTATCTTCCAGACTGAATTTGTTAAGAAATCAATCATCATGATGATAAATCTGAAAATTGGAATTTTTTTATTAATTCCATTAATTAAACTGCTTGTATTGATGACCATTAATTTCTGTTTAAGATAAATCATATATTGTAGAAAATTGTAGAAATGGTTGTTTAATGAGGAGTGAATTATAAAATAAAAATTCTTCAATACAAAATTGTCTAAATAAAAAAGAAGATGTGGTATGAGTGCCAATGAGACAACTCTCCATCCAAGTCACAATGTATATAAAGTTAACAATTATAGGTCAAAGTAAGGCCTTCAACACAGAGCCTTGACTCACACCGAACAGCAAGCTATAAAGGGCCCCAAAATGACTAGTGTAAAACAATTCAAACAGGAAAACCAATGGTCTAATCTATATTAAAAACGAGAAAAACCTATGAACCACACCAACAAATGACAACCACTGAACAACAGACTCCTGACTTAGGACAGGTGCATAAAAATGTAGTGGGTTTAAATGTTTTAACCTGAGACAGTAAACCCAGTTTAAAAAATGTTTAAAATATTTGTCAATGATTTTGATGTAAATTTTACTGGATTTGATCATTAATCAAACATTAATTAGAGTTCAGGGTGAAATTTAAGTTATTAGTTAAATATTTGTGTATGATGGTATAATTTAAATCTAGAAAAAGGAGTAAGACACAATACAACATCTTCTTCTGGTATACAGTATTTTCTGACACAACATTTTTTTTTCCGTCAATCATAAACATTACAATATTAAAGATTATACAGTTGAGAAAAAGAAAAGAACATTTTTTATGGTGCCCTAGTTTATTTGCTGTCGAGTTTTCTAAGTACAGAAATCTGCATTTTGACATATTTTTCATGGTTCAGCAGTCAATATTAAGTTTTTGTCGGTTTCTCAAATAATATAAGAAATACCTCAACTATATTCGATCATGGATAGAATTATTGTTATTGTACATGTCCATCTGACAGGGTTTATCTGATGTTGACCACATTGTCATGTTTCATTGGTCAACATTAAGTTTTCATGATAAGGTTAGTTTCTCAAATCATTGATCTTAAACACTTTCAAAATAAGCTTCAGGTATGCAGGAGAGAAATTTCAGCTCGTGCATTTTGTTAGTTCTCTATCATGTTATCCTACAGAAGTCTTGATGGTCATGATGGTGCCATGTAGGTGCTAGGGGATGGTTGAGATTGACAGAAGTCTTGATGGTCATGATGGTGCCATGTAGGTGCTAGGGGATGGGTTGAGATTGACAGAAGTCTTGATGGTCATGATGGTGCCATGTAGGTGCTAGGGGATGGTTGAGATTGACACAAGTCTTGATGGTCATGATGGTGCCATGTAGGTGCTAGGGGATGGGTTGAGATTGACAGAAGTCTTGATGGTCATGATGGTGCCATGTAGGTGCTAGAGGATGGGTTGAGATTGACAGAAGTCTTGATGGTCATGATGGTGCCATGTAGGTGCTAGGGGATGGGTTGAGATTGACAGAAGTCTTGATGGTCATGATCATTATCACTGAACTAGTATATATATTTGTTTAGGGGCCAGCTGAGGGATGCCTCCGGGTGCAGGAATTTCTCGCTGCATTGAAGACCTGTTGGTGGCCTTCTGCTGTTGTCTCTTCTGTGGTCGGGTTGTTGTCTCTTTGACACATTCCCCATTTCCATTCTCAATTTTATGATGGTGCCATGTAGGTGCTAGGGGATGGGTTGAGATTGACAGAAGTCTTCATGGTCATGATGGTGCCATGTAGGTGCTAGGGGATGGGTTGAGATTGACAGAAGTCTTGATGGTCATGATGGTGCCATGTAGGTGCTAGGGGATGGGTTGAGATTGACAGAAGTCTTGATGGTCATGATGGTGCCATGTAGGTGCTAGGGGATGGGTTGAGATTGACAGAAGTCTTGATGGTCATGATGGTGCCATGTAGGTACTAAGGGATGGGTTGAGATTGACAGAAGTCTTGATGGTCATGATGGTGCCATGTAGGTGCTAGGGGATGGGTTGAGATTGACAGAAGTCTTGATGGTCATGATGGTGCCATGTAGGTGCTAGGGGATGGGTTGAGATTGACAGAAGTCTTGATGGTCATGATGGTGCCATGTAGGTGCTAGGGGATGGGTTGAGATTGACAGAAGTCTTGATGGTCATGATGGTGCCATGTAGGTGCTAGGGGATGGGTTGAGATTGACAGACGTCTTGATGGTCATGATGGTGCCATGTAGGTGCTAGGGGATGGGTTGAGATTGACAGAAGTCTTGATGGTCATGATGGTGCCATGTAGGTGCTAGGGGATGGGTTGAGATTGACAGAAGTCTTGATGGTCATGATGGTGCCATGTAGGTGCTAGGGGATGGGTTGAGATTGACAGAAGTCTTGATTGAGATTGACAGAAGTCTTGATGGTCATGATGGTGCCATGTAGGTGCTAGGGGATGGGTTGAGATTGTCAGAAGTCTTGATGGTCATGATGGTGCCATGTAGGTGCTAGGGGATGGGTTGAGATTGACAGAAGTCTTGATGGTCATGATCGTGCCATGTAGGTGCTAGGGGATGGGTTGAGATTGACAGAAGTCTTGATGGTCATGATGGTGCCATGTAGGTGCTAGGGGATGGTTGAGATTGACAGAAGTCTTGATGGTCATGATGGTGCCATGTAGGTGTTAGGGGATGGGTTGAGATTGACAGAAGTCTTGATGGTCATGATGGTGCCATGTAGGTGCTAGGGGATGGATTGAGATTGACAGAAGTCTTGATGGTCATGATGGTGCCATGTAGGTGCTAGGGGATGGGTTGAGATTGTCAGAAGTCTTGATGGTCATGATGGTGCCATGTAGGTGCTAGGGGATGGGTTGAGATTGACAGAAGTCTTGATGGTCATGATCGTGCCATGTAGGTGCTAGGGGATGGGTTGAGATTGACAGAAGTCTTGATGGTCATGATGGTGCCATGTAGGTGCTAGGGGATGGGTTGAGATTGACCTTGATGTAGGTTGGGAGCTTTTAGTTCTTGAATTCATCTCGCAACTGTTAAAAGAAGGAACAGCAATAAAAGCACTAGTTTTTATAACTTTATTATTTCATTGTGATTTTTGTTGAGCCAATTTTATCAATCCTAGATTCCGTCGGCGGCGTCAACATTTAGGTTCAGGCTATGGTTTAAGTTTTTTTTAGATATAATAACTTTGTCAAACCTACAAAGAATTTTATAAAATTTGGACAGAAGATCGTTTATGACCAAAAGACAGTATCCAGAGCAAAACGTTTTAATTATTTATTTTCATTTTTCCGTATTTAACTGATCAATGGTCTTAGTTTTTTTTACAGTTAACAAGTAGATACAGTCTGGGGTTAAAGTTTGTTACACATCAATTACTTTGTCAAACCTATATAGAGTTTTATGAAACTTTGGCAGAAGCTATTTGATGATTAAGAGATAATGTCTGAAGCAAACCTTTGAAAATATTTTTTTTTTTCATTTTAGTATTTTTCTGATAGACGGACTTTGTTTTTTACAGTTTTAAACATTTACAGACAGTTTGGAGTTAATTTTTTTTGACATGATAAATTTGTAAACCTTCATGGATTGTTGGACAAAAGCTACTCTTCAAGACCAAGAAAGAGCATCTAAAAGTTTGAATTTTTTAAAAATTCTGTATTTTACTGATAAATGGACTCACTTTTCAAGTCAACATTACACTTTTACACTGACAGCAACATCAGGACACAGGGTTCTGTGGAACCCCTTACAAATTTTTTAATAGAAATTAAGAAATGTATCTACCTCATGCATAGCTCTGATTCTTTGTCGGGTTTTACTAGACATTTTAATCCTTTGCAATTATCTGCTCTTTAGCATTTGTATTAGGTTTTGTATTTTTGGTCCTGAGCATGTATGAAGAGACATTAATTTTCGAAATGGGCAACTGGTACAGTAAAATTGGTACCATATAATATTATTATTGTCTGTGTTCATCCATCTCAATTTTTTTCTTTTTTCTTGATTTAAAGAGAGAATCTAATTAACCAGAAAAAAGTAATGTTGACATTATTCCATTCTATATGCTGTACCCTTCTTTCAGGTGTTTGATCACATTGCAGCTAGTATGGAAACTTTCATCACAGAGGAAAAGATAGAGAGTAAAACACCAATAGGTGTTGGTAAATATTAGTTAAATCCATATTTGTTTACCTTATTACTTATTTATAGTGTAAAACAGGAAATATGTATAAAGGTCTCACTGAAAATATTCAAAGAATTCCAGATGTCTTGATTGTTTATTCCTGCAGGTACATTTTGTACCTGTGTTTCATGATAAAATTTTGCATAAAACGATTTAACTAAAAATTATGTATTTGAAATACCAAAACAGCATACAATGAATCATACATTCTAATACAACATTTTTTGTACATTTTCATTTTTATTGGATAACACCACAAATTTCAGTGATTTATTTTATGATTTATGGTCTTAAATTGTGCATGCAAACCCAGACATTCTGTAACTGACTGTGAAATGTACAATTTAGCTGTGTTTTCTTTCAATTGCATTAGAATGTAGATAACAGATAGTTTTTGAGGATTTTTGAAAAGTTTTGATTTGATGATAACAAATAACTGTTTATTGGCTCTCTTTACATGTTGCCGGAAAGCTCAGTTTGCAAATATCAAATTGACCATTGATACCTGTAAATTTTCATGTACAGTATTCTTATTTCTTAATTACAAATGATGAAATCAAGTCAGTGGTGCAACTGACAATATTTTTCTTAAGCCTCAAACCAATTCTGAAAGTTTAACATTAGTTTAGCTATGTATTTCACATCTTCTTTTTAGGTTTCACATTTTCGTTTCCAACTGTTCAAAAAACATTAAAGAGGAGTATTCTGGTAACCTGGACAAAAAGGTTTAAATGTACCAGTGGACCTGGCCTTGATCCTTGTAATTTACTGGAAGAGGCCATTGAAAGGAGAGGGGTAAGATTTGGAAAATTATAATATTACAGGATTTTGATTAACTATCTTGAAGTATCTTCAAACCTCAAACAAATATCAGGTTGCCTATAATTGCTTACATCCACTTCATTTAAACTTTGGTGGATAGTTGTCTCATTGGCAATCATACCACATCTCCTTATGTTTATATCACTAAGTCACTAAGATTAAGCATAGGTAGAAAGAAACTAAACAGCAACTCAAAAAAGTTTTTTTGGGTAAAGATTGCATGAAATGCAATCAAAACCCTATGTTACTGACTTGATATCTATATCTTCCAAGGTTAATCACTACTTTTGATATGCATAAAATATAGTGCATTGCTCATAACATTCTATACATCCTATCCATCCTATCAATTTATCAATGAAATATATGATCAGATATTTATGTTACAAAATGATGTTAAACTTGGCATGAAAATTACATAACTTGTGCAAGGTGCAGGAATCTAATATCTGTGGTCTAAAAATATCAATGATGTCATTGTTTAAGTAATCTTTAAAATTGGAGTTATCATCCTTTGTCTGTAATTAAGTCTCCCAAACGAAGTTTGGGAAGACTTATTGGTTTTGCTCAGTTCTTATTATTATTATTATTCTTGCTCTTCCGCCACTTTTTTTAATGAACTTGTCCGCACCATTTCTCCAAAACCGCTTGTCAGATTTACTTAAGGTTTCACAATATGTTAGATTAACATGTCTAGTGGTGCAATCAGGATTTCGTTTGTGCATTGGGGTCTAAAAAGGGGTACTTTGAGGGGCCAAAAGAAGGGAGGGGTTTACTAAAGAACCCTATGGGATTTTTTTTTTTTTCTTCAAATGATTATAACTTGAAAACCGTTAGTGATAGACACAATCTTTATAATTGAAAATGTTCTACATGATAAAGCACATCTAATGAAATAAAGGGTTCGTCCCCAGGGGTCACCCCCACCCCCTGCCATTTGACAAAGTTGTATTATCTTGTAAGTGGTCATGATCCCCACCCCTAAACCATATATATTCTGGTTTTTCATGATAAAGCACATCAAATGAAATAAAGGGTAAGTCCCCAGGGGTCACCCCCACCCCCTGCCATTTGAGAAAGTTCTAATATCTTGTAAGTTGTTGAGATCCCCACCCCTAAACCATATATATTCTTGTTTGTCATGATACAGTCCATCAAATGAAAAAAAGGATTAGTCCCCAGGGGTCACCCCAACCCCCTGCCATTTGAGAAAGTTGTAATATCTTTCAAATGGTTGAGATCCCATCCCTAAACCATATATATTCCGGTTAGTCATGATACAGTCCATCAAATGAAAACAAGGATTAGTCCCCAGGGGTCACCCCCCATCCCCTGCCATTTGAAAAAATTCTAATATCTTGTAAATGGTTGAGATCCCCTCCCCTAAACCATATATATTCTTGTTTGTCATGATAAAGCACTTCAAATGAAATAAAGTGTAAGTCCCCAGGGGTCACCCCCATCCCCTGCCATTTGAGAAAGTTCATATATCTTGTAAATGGTGAGATCCCCTCCCCTAAACCATATATATTCTTGTTCGTCATGATAAAGCACATCAAATGAAATAAAGGGTAAGTCCCCAGGGGTCACCCCCACCCCCTGCCATTTGAGAAAGTTCTAATATCTTGTAAATGGTTGAGATCCCCTCCCCTAAACCATATATATTCCTGTTCGTCATGTCACAAAGATTCGAATGATATATAGGGTCAGTCCCCAGAGGTCCCCCCACCCCCAATGACCTAATATCTTGTAAATGGTCGAGATCCCCACCCCTAAACCATATATATTCTTATTCGTCATGCCAAGAAGATTTGAATGATATATAGGGTCAGTCCCTAGGGATCACCCCCACCCCCTGCCATTTGATAAAGTTCTAATATCTTGCAAATGGTTGAGATCCCCACCCCTAAACCATATATATTCCTGTTCGTCATGTCAAAAAGATTCGAATGATATATAGTGTCAGTCCCCAGGGGTCCCCCACCCCCAATGATCCAATATCTTGTAAATGGTCGAGATCCCCACCCGTAAACCATATATATTCTGGTTTGTCATGCCAAGATGATTTGAATGATATACAGGGTCAGTCCCCAGGCATTACTAATGCATATAAATTTACTGGACTTTGCACAATGTCAGGCGAACCTTGGAATGACAAATTATGGGAGCTTCGTTTGGGAGACTTCGTAACAGCATTCTGTTACAATCATTTCTTGTTGTAGTTAAATCAACAACAACCAATGCTTTATACAATGCAATGTTAATTTTCCATCCAACTGATAAATTAAAGAAATCTTTACCCTTCAGTGCTTACAAGCACTTTGATTTTTACCAGTAGCTGTTTCTGCAATAAGTTTGGAAAGCCAAAGATATGAAATTATTGAGAGCATGAAACTAAATAGGACATAAGTAAAACAGCCAAATCCTTTTAAGGTTAACCATACCTGAGGAAATTGTATCCTTGGTGTGAGCACAACTTACTTAAAAATTTACACATAAAAGTTATACTCTAAATCAGAAACAAGTTTAAATAAAGTCAGAACTTGATAGAAATAGTTAGAACATGTCCTCAGGTACTTGGCTTTTGTGTTGAAAGGCATAGGAACATTTATTATAGATTATTAGAATGCGTTTAACTTGACGAGGATAAAAAATAAATATTGCATACTGGTACTTTAATATTTTTATTTACAGGGATTATCAGTACCAGTCAATGTGATGGCCAGAATAAGTGACACCACAGGCACTTTAATGGCTGGAAGTTATTATGATAAAAAATGTGCAATAGGACTTATTTTAGGTGAGTTGCCTCCCTTAGATATTTTATCATAAGGGGAAGCTTATATCGCCAGTATTAACTTTGACAATTTTTCTACATTGAAAGGGCAGTAGCTGTCAAATTCCAGTTAACCAATTTGACTCTAATTCTCATATTTGATTTATAACATACTAAAATGTATGTCCAAGTTATAAAAAGTCTAAAATAAACAATTTACAATGCATGTACTTGATAATATGTATCAGCATTTCGTGTGTATTTTAGTCTAGACGCCATCTACTTAATCATCTAGATGTTCTATGAAGACTGCCAACGGTCATATAACCCGATATAGACATAAATATAGATATAAATAGATAGAGTTCATGTGCAATTGGGTTTTTTTCTAGGTCTGTTTGATTTCATATAATAGGTTACAAAATATGTTAATCATCGTTTTTACCTGTATAAGAACAAGTTTTAGTGGATCGAATTAGTCAACCAAATGGTTTACCCTTGTTTCACTTTCAATGTTGACATTCTTTTCCTTTTAATAACTGAACACGCCATGTTTATGAGTAATCTATCTCTAGCCAAGCGGTTAAATTGAAGGTCACATGAATAGGGATTCCATAAGGTCGAATTATTCATTTGTAAGTGAATAATTCATCAGTGATGTTTCTTAGCTTATTTTGACAAAATTGAACCAAAATGCCTGCTAAAATCGAATTATCATTTCACTATTTCACTTTCGTTAATGATTGAACAAAAAAAAAATCACATATTTTAATTTATTTTTTTTTATATCTCGTAGCTAATGCCCCTTTAATTAAAGGCTTATATGTCATTTTCTATAACTTTTTTTTTATTTAAATGCTGTCTCTTTAATGTTTATCCCCATTTCTACTGTATTCATAAATAGTTACTATGGTTTGGTGCAATTACATAGTGAAAATATATTAAGAAGTTAGTTATACATTCTTTAAAAAAAAAATTCCTGATGCAGTAAATTTTCTGTGTATAAGTTATTGGAGTTTATCTCCAGCCAGTTATTACAAAATCATATTTTCATCTTAATATCAAGCTGAAAATTTGAGCTAAACGTTTAACTTGATTTCCTGTTTAAGGAATATAAGCACTTGTAATTTAGTATTATAATTTTGGATCTGAATGATGATAAGAATTTGTATAATATTTAAGGGTCAGGATCAAATGCTTGTTATGTAGAACAATGATAAGAATTTGTATAATATTTAAGGGTCAGGATCAAATGCTTGTTATGTAGAACACTTGAAGAACTTCAGAAAACTAGATCCTAAGGAAGCCAAGTCAGATAAGGTAAAATACATGTGTATGGCTTTATGTACCCATACTTACTTTTAAGCATTTATATTTATTATTCTACTATATTGCTTTAACCTTGTCCGTCCGTCTGTTGTACTGTTCTTCCTTCCATCCATTCCTCCAACAAAAATTTTGTCACACTTTTCTCAGTTATTACTGAAAAAAATGACTTTATATTTGGTCAGCAGCTTAACAGGGATGAGTTGTAATCTATGAGCACTTTCCGAATCTGTTGGACACCAACTATCTGTTCACAGATAATTTGAACTTTTCAATATGTTGAATGAACTTAAAATTTTTCGTCACACTTTTCTCAAAATGAATGATTATCAATTTGGTCAGCAGCCTAACAGTGATGAGTTGAAACATGTGTGTGCCTTTTGGATGTGTTAAACTTCTACCCTCTGTTTTCTAATACTTTCAATTACAAGTGGGGGTATGCTTAGTACAAAAACACATGTATTCTAGTTAAAAGCTCCTGTCAGATTAAATTTTTAAGCAAATTAAAACTAATTTCTAAGGCATAATTAGTATTTCAAATGGCACTTTTTCATGGTTTTCATTTTTTGCACTGAAATGAAAAAATGGCTTTTTAAAATTCTTATGATACTGTTAGAGAGGAAGCCTGTTGTTACCATTTTAGTTCATCCTTGGACTTTGGTGAATGATATAAGTTTTCTTGCATAATGTTTCCATAGGTCCTTATTATCTGACAATATTTTATGTCTTTGAACTTAGGAATAATCAAGAATCCAGGTACAATTCTGTTTATTTCTATGAATTTATTATAAAGGAGTAGGCCCGGTAAGACCCCTTTTTTACAAAGTTGTTGAAAATGTAAACTTTTAGCTATTTACTGGAAAGTGGAATATTTTTGTTACATAAATATGGGCAGTTTTTATCCGACCGCAAAAAAAATTTGCGATCGTATATTGGTATGGCGTTGGCGTCGTCGTCGTCGTCGTCCGAAGACACACTGGTTTTCACACTCTAACTTTAGTTTAAGTGAATGGATCTCTATGAAATTTGAACATAAGGTTCAATACCACTAAAGGAAGGTTGGGATTGATTTTGGGGGTTATGGTACCAACAGTTAAGGAATTAGGGGCCAAAAAGGGGCCAAAAATAAGCATTTCTGTAACTTCCAGACATAACTTGTGTGTTAGTGTATGGATCTCTCTGACATTGTACCACAAGGTTCCATATCACAAAGGGAATGCTTGGATTGATTTTGGGGGTAATTGCCTCAAAATTTTAGGAATAAGGGGCCATAAAAGGGGCAAAAAACAAGCATTTTTATATGGACAAATACTTAAGTACAAAACATAATTTAAAGCAGTGTAAGGGAGATAAATCAAATACATCATTTAAATTACCTCCCTTACACTGCTTTTAAACTATGTATAAAGTAATGGTTAATGAACAATTAAGACAATTTAAAACAGTGTAAGGGAGGTAATCCACATACAACACTTTGATTACTTCCCTTACACTGCTTTTAAATTATGTTTTAAGAAATGCATATTTTTATAGGAAGACCAGTAAAAATATCTGCAAATGTTGCATCTTTTTTTTTTACAAAAAAATCCATATGAAAGATTTGACACCATATTTTAAATTCTATTATAAAATAAATTAAGTTAGCACTATGGTAAATTTAAATGGGTAATTATGGTTGCAAATTCCATTGGAAATTTGAATTGAGATTATGACCATATCTTGAGGGGGGGGTAAAAAGAAATTGTGGAAGGTCAATTTTTTCTCATTTCAGATTTCAGAAATTAAAAAGAATTATTCTTCAAATATTATTTTTTTTTCAAATTTCAAGAAGTAATCTTAAATTGCACAGTATGGCGCATTAGATTTGTAAAATCTTTGACCACATTTATTTATTTGTTATGCCAAATCTGACTGTGTATTAAGATTTTTAATTTTGGGTCCAGTTTTCAAATTGGTCTACATTAAGGTCCAAAGGGTCCAAAATTAAACTTAGTTTGATTTTAACAAAAATTGAATATATGGGGTTCTTTGATATGCTGAATCTAAACATGTATTTAGATTTTTGATTTTGGGCCCAGTTTTCAAGTTGGTCCAAATTGGGGTCCAAAATTAAACTTTGTTTGATTTCAACAAAAACTGAATATATGGGGTTCTTTGATATGCTGAATCTAACCATGTATTTAGATTTTTTATTTGTGGGCCCCACTATCAAATTGGTTCATATTGAGGTCAAAAGGGTCCAAAATAAACTTTGTTTTATTTCATCAAAAATTGAATTATTGGGGTTCTTTGATATGCCAAATCTAACCGTGTATTTAGATTTTTAATTTTGGGTCCCGTTTTTTAAATTGGTCTACATTAAGGTCCAAAGGGTCCAAAATTAAACTTAGTTTGATTTTAACAAAAATTGAATTCTTGGGGTTCTTTGATATGCTGAATCTAAACATGTGTTTAGATTTTTGATTATGGGTCCAGTTTTCAAGTTGGTCCAAGTTGGGGTCCAAAATTAAACTTTGTTTGATTTCAACAAAAATTGAATTCTTGGGGTTCTTTGATATGCTGAATCTAAACATGTGTTTAGATTTTTGATTATGGGTCCAGTTTTCAAGTTGGTCCAAGTTGGGGTCCAAAATTAAACTTTGTTTGATTTCAACAAAAATTGAATATATGGGGTTCTTTGATATGCTGAATCTAACCATGTATTTTGATTTTTGGGCCCGTTATCAAATTGGTCCACATTGAGGTCCAAAGGGTCCAAAATTAAACTTAGTTTGATTTTAACAAAAATTGAATATATGGGATTCTTTGATATGCTGAATCTAAACATTTATTTAGGTTTTTGATTTCGGGCCCAGTTTTCAAGTTGGTCCAAATTGGGGTCCAAAATTAAACTTTGTTTGATTTCAACAAAAATTGAATATATGGGGTTCTTTGATATGCTGAATCTAACCATGTATTTAGATTTTTTATTTGTGGGCCCCGCTATCAAATTGGTTCATATTGAGGTCAAAAGGGTCCAAAATTAAACTTTGTTTTATTTCATCAAAAATTGAATTATTGGGGTTCTTTGATATGCCAAATCTAACTATGTATTTAGATTTTTAATTTTGAATCCATTTTTCAGATTGGTCCACATTAAGGTCCAAAGGGTCCAAAATTAAACTTAGTTTGATTTTAACAAAAATTGAATATATGGGGTTCTTTGATATGCCAAATCTGACCGTGTATTTAGATTTTTAATTTTGGGTCCCGTTTTTTAAATTGGTCTACATTAAGGTCCAAAGGGTCCAAGATTAAACTTAGTTTGATCTTAACAAAAATTGAATTCTTGGGGTTCTTTGATATGCTGAATCTAAACATGTGTTTAGATTTTTGATTATGGGTCCAGTTTTCAAGTTGGTCCAAGTTGGGGTCCAAAATTAAACTTTGTTTGATTTCAACAAAAATTGAATATATGGGGTCCTTTGATATGCTGAATCTAACCATGTATTTTGATTTTTGGGCCTCATCATCAAATTGGTCCACATTGAGGTCAAAAGGGTCAAAATTAAACTTTGTTTGATTTCATCAAAAATTGAATACTTTGGATTCTTTGATGTGCTGAATCTAACCATGTATTTAGATTTTGGATATTGGACCATAATAGGTAAATTAAAAAATTATAAGTTTTTAGACCACATTCATTCTGTGTCAGAAACCTATGCTGTGTCAAATTTTTAATCACAATCTAAATTCAGAGCTGTATCAAGCTTGAATGTTGTGTCCATACTTGCCCCAACTGTTCAGGGTTCGACCTCTGCGGTCGTATCAAGCTGCGCCCGGCGGAGCATTTTATTTACACTACAATGGACATGCATCAGGTACTAGTATCATTATACGGCCGCAAAAAAATATTTGGGATAGTACAATGGTATGATGTCGTCGTCGTCTGCGTTGTCGTTGTCAGCGTCGTCGTCCGAAGACACACTGGTTTCTGGACAATAACTTTATTTTAAGTAAATGGATCTCTATGAAATTTTTTAAGAAGGTTCAATACCACAAAAGGAAAGTTGGGATTGATTTTGGGGATGATGGTCCCAACTGTTTAGGAATTAGGGGCCCAAAAGGGGCCGACACAAACATTTTTCTAGTTTAAGGATAATAACTTGTGTATAAGTATTTCGATTGCTCTGAAATTGTACAACAATGTTTAATACCACAAGTAGAAGGTTGGGATTCTTATTACGGGTTATGGGGCAAACAGTTTAGGAATTAAGGGTCTAAAAGAACAATGTTTGTAGTTTCCGGACAATAACTTGTGTGTAAGTGTATGGATCTCTCTGATATTGTACCATAAGGTTCCATATCACAAAGGGAAGGCTGGGATTGAGTTTGGGGGTAATTGCCTCAAACATGTAGGAATTAGGGGCCAAAAAAGGGCCAAAAACATGCATTATTCTAGTTTCCAAACAATAACTTGTGTTAGATGTGTATGGATCTCTCTGAAATTGTACTACAAGGTTCCATACTACAAAGGAAAGTTTCAAGAAGTAATCTTCAATTGCACAGTATTGCGCAATAGATTTGTAAGATCTTTTACCACATTAATTTTGTGTCAGAAACCTATATTATGTCAAAAATTTTATCACAATCAAAATTCAGACAGTATCAAGCTTGAATATTATATCCAAATTTGCCCCAGCTGTTCAGGGTTCGACCTCTGCGGTCGTATCAGGCTGCGCTCAGCAAAGCATTTTATTATTTCATGCAAAAATACTTAAATCTTCACAATTTTATCATTTGTGCTAATTTTAAGAAGGTTTTTGTGTAAAATGGAAGTAGCCGCATTTGAGCGTCAATATTGACCAAATCAGTTTAAATCTTTAACATAAACTAATTGAATTAACTGGTGTAGACACTTAAATGTTTAAAAAATGTCAAAAATCTTTCATCAGATGTACTTTGAATATTTAGTTTTATGGTAATATGGTTACAAAAAAAAAAAAAAAATTCCTGTTCATTTTATACAAAAAACCTGTTTTAAACATAAATGAGGGTCTGGATGGGGGCTTTCATTTCTGTATTCTTTAATTATTGGGGGCATTTTTCTTTATTTTTAAAAATAACGCTTTTTCTGTAAAATTCCTATGAAAATTATTTACTATTAGACTTATTTGTTATTACATGATTTCTTTATTCTATACATGGTTCATTTCTGTAATCAGTAATTTATTACCTTATTCTTTAGATTTCACAGTTTTTATGCCCCCGCCGTAGCGGAGGGGGCATTAAGTTTTACCCTTGTCCGTCTGTACGTACGTCCCAAAATTGGTTTCTGTTCTCTAACTTGAGTTTGCCTCAATCAAATGTTATGAAACTTATACACAATGCTTATTACCACAAAACACAGATCAAGTTTGAATTTTAGTGGCGTCACTTTAACCGTTCTAGAGTTATGCCCCTTTATAAATGGAAAAATTGCAAAATTTTTAATTTCTTCTAAATATCAAGTAATTTTTAAAATTGGAGTTATCTTCCTTTGTCCATGATTATAGTTGAATCAACTACAATCAATGCATTATACAATGCAATGTTTAATTTTGACTTCCACTGATAGATCAAGTTGAATTTGGGTAGTGTCACTTTAACCATTATTGAGTTATGCCCCTTTATAAATTGAACGATTACAAAATTTTTAGTTTCTATTCTGTAACTTAAGTTTGCCCCAACCAAGCATTATGAAACCAATACACAATATTCATTACCACAATACTAGATCAAGTACAAATTTTTTGTTTCCGTTTTCTAACTTTAGTTTGCCTCAACCAAATGTTATGAAACTTGTACACAATGCTTATTACTACATAATACAGATTAAGTACGAAATTTGGTGGCATCACTTTTACCATTCTTGAGTTATGTCCCTTTATTGAAATTGCTGAATTTTTCGTTTCCGTTCTCTAACTTTAGTTTGTCTCAACCAAATGTTATAAAACTTGTACACAACCGTTCTAGAGTTATGCGTGTTTACAAAAGAAAAATTGCTGAATTATTAGTTTCTGTTCTCTACTTAAGTTAGCCTCAACCAAATGTTATGAGACTTACACACAATGCTTATTACCACAAAACTCAGATCAAGTTCAAATTTGGGTAGCATCACTTTTACTGTTCTTCAGTTATGTCCCTTTATAACTATATGATATGCAAGCGGGGGCATCATCTGTGTCCACATGTGGACACTATCCACATTTATTTTTCTTTATTTTTTTCCCCTCATTTTTCTCAATTAAATTTTTTTGGCCATTATTCTCTATTCTGTAAACCCCATCCAGACCCTCATAACTATGGAATTATGTTTCCCAAAACCAGCACTTTTTATAACAGGAAATGAAGTATCCCCGAAAACCACAAATTTCGTGGAACTCTCACATTTTGACAAATCAGCAGATTTAATCATTTTCATTCACTGAAATGAATGCTTAAAAAAGTCTTTACTGCAGATACTAGTATGCCCAGTATGCATTTTGTCTACAAAGGTGCTAAAAGGTTGGTCTGAAATGACCATTTTGGTTGAAAACCATTTGAAAAGTCAAATCATGAAATTTGTTTATATCAAGTCATGTTTTAAAGCTAAAGTACTCTTATTACAATAGATTTAAGAAATGTTCAGACATTTTATACTTCCTGTAAAGATATGTATACTCTCAGGCAATTTAGTAATTAGTGGTTAGCAAATGTAAATAACAGCTACTGAACATCCTGAAAAAAAGACTGAACAGATGTGTATTCCCAAGAGAAGAGTCTGAAAATTTCTTAAATAATTAAACACATTTTTTTATTGCTTAAAAAATTTTATACTTAGTTTTTTATATGCTAAGAATCAACCAGTTTTAACTTGTTATAAATCTCTGACAAATATTGGAGTAGATATTGGTGAATTGTGAGTGGGGAGCTTTTGGAGACAATGGTTGTCTAGATTTCTGTAGAAATGAATTTGAAAGAGAAGTTGATCAGTATTCCAATTTTCCTGGATCTTATACGTAAGTTTACCATTCTGTTTTGTATACACGAAACATAAAATTTAAAAGCCATCAAATTTTAGTTTGAACTTATTTGATTTATTCTTGTCAATGTATTTTTCTATACCGTAAACTGAAGTGCCATAAATGTTTCCTTGGAGCAAACAATTATTTGTTGAGTTGTCTCTCACTTTGTAAAAGTTTTTGGAACATGATAGATTTTATGTTGTCATTCCAATCAGACATTTTATTGAATTTATAATGTGCACTATGCCATAATATACATTAATAACAATTTAAAAGGAATCTTAAAGGAATACTAAGAGTATGAATACAAAAGTAAAAGATCCTAGATCTTGGACATGTACAATTTTAGACTACCATGCCACAAAATTGTCACCCCAAAATTATATATCTTTTCATGTTTATTAGTGTTGTTGTGATTTAAATGATTTATCACAACTTTGTAATTGTCTTCCTTTTACACAATATATCTAAAATTTCTCACATTTTGAAAACAAAAATCTTCCCCTCGTTCTGTCTATTGATGACTTAGGAATGCATAGATATACACACTATTTTACAGGTTTGAAAAGTCTTTTGGAGGATTTTATTTAGGAGAAATGTTCCGTCTAGTTCTAGTTAAATTAACAAAGGCAGGTGTTTTATTTGATGATAAAGGATCAGATGAACTTATGACAAGATGGTTATGGAAGTCAAGGCAGGTTACTACAGTTGAAAAGTAAGCATGCACAATACATGTTTTAATTACAGCATAGGAATACATTTATGAGGTATAAGATAAATACAAGTCAATTTTATATTTCACCTATGCAAGATTAAGTGCCATTGATTAATCTAAGATATGCATGTTTAATCCAAAATATGCATGTTTAATCCAAAATATGCAAGTTTTTAAAAATTTATGCCCTCAATATAAAGGAAAATAGCAATGTTTGGTTTCTGGACAGTAACTTTAGCAAGCTTGAACCAAATCATTTTTAATTTCTGATTGTTTTTTATTTTACTGAAAACATGTCAAGTTCAATTTCTTACTGAATTCATAGTTATTATTCTTGAGTTATGCCCCTTCACACTGTCAAATATACATCAATTGATGGTTCAAGGTTTGTAAGTTTCTAGTTGATATATCATCCATAGCAGCTTACACAAGATGGTTCTTGTTCAGTATTTTGATGCAGTCACTGCCCAAAACCAGGATATTTTATACATATATAGACAATAACTGTTGAGTGTCTTTAAATATCAGCTGTATTTGTACGAGGCTAACAAACAGGTGTAATGCCAGCTTCAGCGAGCTATTACTCGTTTCGAGCCGAGTACAAATACAGCTGGTATTTAAAGACATTAAACAGTTATTATCTTTATCTTGCAATTAATTTTGTACATTTTTTTTTCCATCCCAATCGTTGAATTTGTTTTTGAAAGAAATCCACATGACTTAAATGGGGACCGCAATGAGGACCCCAAATTGAACTGTGACGTAAACAGTAATTTGACATAACTGCTCGCTCACACCAGAGGCAGGATACCAGGCGACTATATACGTCTAGTATACGTGTATCGCTTCGTGTTATCTGTACACCTGTATAAGTATAGTAGAAAGGTGTATTGCAGGATAAAAGAATGTAAAAATGCTTTAGTATAAAGCGCTTTGGTAATATTTATAAATTATCTGCTGACAGTACTTTGAATTTTTGGAAATATCAAGGATTTTCTACACCAGGGATAGATTACCTTAGCTGTATGTAAAATGCTTCTGTATAATGTACTTTTAGCTACCTCTCAATACCTGTGAACTTCCTTTCAGACAGTATAATATAATATTGTTTTTCATATATGGCATAATTTATTTTATTGAAAAGAGTTATCGTTATATACTGCTCAGTTAACTTAATTGAAAATAGTATTTAGTCATCATGTGTGAAAAATGATGTTAGAAATACAATTTTTTTATAAGACCGCAAAAAAATTTTTGGAATCATATGATGTTGTCGTCGTCTGCGTCGTCGTCCTAAGACACATTGGTTTTCCGGACAATAACTTTAGTTTAAGGGAATGGATCTCTATGAAATTTTGTAAGAAGGTTCAATACCACAAAAGGAAGATTGGGATTGATTTTGGGGATGATGGTCCCAACCGTTTAGGAATTAGGGGCCCAAAAGGGGCCCAAAACAAGCATTTTTCTAGTTTCAGGATAATAACTTGTGTATAAGTATTTCGATTGCTCTGAAATTGTACGACAATGTGTAATACCACAAGTAGAAGGTTGGGATTTATTTTAGGGGTTATGGGGCCAACAGTTTAGGAATTAAGGTCCAAAAAGGGGCCAAAAACAAGCATTTTTCTAGTTTACAGACAATAAGTTCTGTGTAAGTGTATGGATCTCTCTGACATGGTACCACAATGTTCCATATCACAAAGGGAAGGCTAGGATTGAGTTTGGGGTTAATTGCCCAAATATGTAGGAATAAGGGACCAAAAAAGGGCCAAAAACAAGCATTTTTCTAGTTTCCAGACAATAACTTGTGTTTAAGTGTATGGATCTCTCTGAAATTGTATTACAAGGTTCCAATTACTACAAAGGAAATGCTGGGATCGAGTTTTGGGGTTATTGCTCCAAGGGGGGTTTCAAAAAGTTAGGGGGGGGGGAGGGTTTCCAATTTTTTTAGAGGAATCATATTTTTTTTTCAAAATTTTTCAAATTTTGAATTTTTGAAAAGTTCAAGAAGAAATCTTCAAGTGCACAGTATTGCGCAATAGATTTGTAAGATGTTTGACCACATTTATTTTGTGTCAGAAATCTATATTATGTCAAAAATTTGATCACAATCCAAATTCAGACAGTATCAAGCTTGAATATTGTGTCCAAATTTGTACCAACTGTTCAGGGTTCGACCTCTGCGGTCGTATCAGGCTGCGCTCAGCGAAGCATTTTATTATTGAATCTAGTGAATTCTTTAACATGTCATATGAAAACAAGTCAGTGTTTTTTTTAGTAAATATTTTTTTTTAATCACCTTGATCTTCAGTTGTCATATTTTCATATCCATGAAGACAGTTTTGAAGCCATAACAGCAAGCAAGGTAATGAACAGGTCCAATTTTTTTTTTAGTTATGACAAAACATTTTCACTTTATTATGAAACATTAGAAGAACATGTCCAAAAGACATATTTGTTCAACTCAATAGACCACTTTCGAGTTTGTTGCATTTCCGTCAAAAACTTTGGTTTGAGTGAACATTATTAGTGCGTTTAGGGGCATCGTCATTTCCTTTGTATGTTGAGCGAGCGGTTGAAAAAATATGATGCTATATTGCACGAATTATTCGGCCAAATAAAATTCTTATAATTGATGATCAGCACTGCTGTAATTAGGGAATTGTGATTAAGTATCTACAGAACAAACATTATTTCTAGTTTATCCTGCATAATGACGATCACGAAGACACTTGATGAACTTTAATAGTGCAGGGATACAGGCAGTCCCCTCTATCTGGTATATGATGTCATAAAGGCACGCATAATTGTTGAACTTTTCTGGTGAAGGACATAACTCGAAAGTGGTCTATTAAAGTCCAGGCCTTATACAGGTCAAAAAGATGTCACAGCTTGCAAACTCAATAAAATACTTGACCTCCTAAATTATTAAAAAAAAAAGAAGACAACACTTGATAAATTTCATGCGTATGAAGCGCTTTTCTGGATTTACCTTCATCAAAATGCTCAAAATCGAATATTTTAAAAGCCAAGGATGTATAAGATCCGGTAACCATCATGAAAAAACAATGCCATTTCAAAATAGGTCATATACAAACATCATAATTTTATAGTAATGGCTCAATTTGAATTAAAAATCTGTATGCTAAGAAAAAGAAGTATCTTTTGATTGGTAGTTTTGTTTCAGAGATAATCCTGGTTCATCAGAAAATACCATGTCTGTTTTAAAAGAAATGAAACTGGATACCATTGCAACAGAAGAGGATGTTATACTGGTACAAGAGGCATGTTACCTAATGTCACAGAGAGCTGCATATATAGTAGCAACAGGTAACTTGCTCAAATGTTACTTTTGATTATTATAGTACTTCAAAAAAAAAAAAAATTTTTGTCTCGTTTTCAACAAAAGTCGAGGAAGAAGAGACAAAGGTATTGCTTTTAGGGTGTCGTCGTCTTCGTCTGGTGACATCAACAATTGTTTAGTTTTCTGCTTAAGTCAGTTTGATAGAAACTACATGTGATAGCTTAATGATATTTTCTTTAAAGTTGCATTACTATCAGTTTGACAACTATTTTGAGGTCCTGCCCCATAGCTCATGGTCCAGTGACTTTCAATTAATTACCAATTTTTAATGTTAAGTTTTTTACTTAATTTAGTTTGATAGGAACTTCTTATGATAGACAATGATATTTTCTATAAAGTTGCATTAGTATCAGTACATCTCAGTTTGACCATCATTTTGACGCGCTGCCTAGTAGGTGATGGTCCAGCAACTTTTAATTAAAGTTGCTGTCTATCAGATTGTCATTTTCTGAATTTTATGCTGACAGCAATGGGTGTTTATGTCTGAAATAAAGTCTGCTAAGATTTAACTTAGTTGTAAAGAAAAGTAAAAACGAGCAAATGTTTCAGAAAAGGTTTTAAAATCCATTATTCCACATCCATCATGCACAGAGAACACTCAAATGGAATTTTTTAATCCATATTTAGCTTTTGATGATATAAGAGGAAAATATTGCTTCACTCTAAAGTTTAAAGGACAGAATGTCAACAAAACTTTCAGAAATCTTATGATGCAAATAAATCAGTCAGGAGGGGAGTAAACATTGTTCAGAAAAAAAACTTAATGAATCACTTTTCAATGTGTTGATGGGCAAGAAGGCTAGAGATTAATTGATGTATATGTAGTGAAAGAAAGTCCTTACTATTAATATATTGATAAGCTAAAGTTTGAAAGAAACTGAACAATTGATTCACAAAAACAAAGTCATATAGCATTCAGTGCATTAAAGCAATTTACAATATCACAAAATTAGAACATCATCTTTACTGACATACACACCATAAGATATCCCTCTTGTCAAAGGGTGTATACTTCTACTATAACAGATAAAGAAAAATGAATAACATGTAAATTATGATTGCAGACACATTTATAGTAAATCAGAATTATGATACAGACGGACTGGTTATTATTAGTAAATTGGGAAAAAAAATTGAATTATATTTGAATCTGTCCAGAGTTTTATGCATAATTTTGATGGATCACAAGAAGTTTATTACAGTTATATAAATAATGATAAACGTATATGTTGATTCAAGATTGATTGATTCACAACCAGTTTATTACAGTTATAATAATGAAATACATGTTCAGTGCTGCCAAAAATTTGTGTTGAGTAGTTAAGGTGATTTGAAAAATGGAGGCGGAAGATACCAAAGGGAATGTCAAACTCAAAGTAGAAAACAAACTGATAAAGACATTGCAAAATACGAAAAACGATTCAAAGACTAACAACAGTCTACAAAATACAACGTAGAAAACTAAAGACTGAGCAACAACAACCCCACCAAAAACCAGGATTGACCTTTGGTGTTCTGAAAGGGTAGGCAGATCTTTTTCCTCATGTTGCTCATGTAAGAACAAACCTGGTTATAAGTCTGATTCAGTAAGTCACAGTTTAGGAAAAAAGGACAGGATTGTGGTTATAGCAAATTGTGATTTTAATCTCCAGAGTTAAATTGTCTGGTTTTATTTCAGCTCTAGCAGTTTTACTAAATCATATAAATGAACCAGAAGTTTCCATAGGCATTGATGGATCTTTGTATGAACATCATCCTCGTTTTCATGATCACATGACAACATTGTTACAGAAACTAGTTCCTAACACAAAGGTATGGTATAAAAAAATGTTAAGGAAAGTACATCAATTTGCTTTTTACTTAAATACTATTTTCAATACATTTTAACTTCATCTTCATAAATTTTAAACTCAAAGGTTTTTGGTTGCTTTGTTGTCATATGAATTACAGTTGATGTTGGTTTTGTGTCAAAGATACAGCAGCACAACAATGCAAAAACACAATAGGCATTGTTTTTGAATTATTTATAATTATATCTTATAAGAGATCGTGAAAGTGGCGGTCTGAAGGTTTTGACCACCAAAATTTTGAAAGGACCAACACAATTTTGGTATTTTCCAATAGAGGTAATAGTGAGGACCTGCAGATTTTTTTCCAAAACACCAGGAAAAAAAATATTTCGAGAACTCTGTCTTTTTTTTACATAGGTTTGTTTTTATATGTAAACAATTGTGAAAGTTTTTTCTGGGTATGCAATACATGTATTTTAATAAAAAAAATTACATGTGATTCTTTTTCTGTTGTAGTTTCGATTATTTCTGGTAAAAGATGGAAGCGGTCAAGGTGCTGCATTTGTAGCTGCTGTAGAATCTTCATAGTATTTGTTTTATTATATTGATTTTTATAATTAAGAAATATAGAAATATAACCATTTGAAGAGTGTAATATATTAAAGTGATGTCTTCCATTTTTCTTTATTATGCATGTTTATTCTACTTCTAAGGTGTGTTAAAATAAATAAGGGATGAAATCAGATGCAAAACCATAAATTTTATTTACCTATAAGAATGCACAAAATGTGAAAAATGGGGTGGGAAGACCTAAAGACAGAAATGAAATGCCTCAAATGTAAAAAGTATGGTAGTATCAGCACTATTCTCCGACACCATCACAGTTACCATGATATCACAATTACCATCTTTGAATGCCATCACTGCCCAGTGACCTTCACCAGGAAACATGCTGCAGGATAATACATCCTTATAAAAATTTAAAAAAAACAAGAAGAAATCAGAAATACACTTAAATGAAAAAAACCACAACACCAAAGGACTCAGCAAAAACAGTTGACAAATGGACAACACTGGTTTGTGCTTGCCCCAGTAGTGTTAACTGGGACCTGGGACCCAAATTCAGGAATAATGGCAACACCTAAATATACAATGTCAACTCCCACTAAAGCAGAAACTAAAGTCGACATACTGATACAAGATCTTTACATCAGTGAATCAAAGGTCTCAGATGGTGATATAATGTATATTAAAACCTCAGGACCACAGAAATATCATACGAACAGTTACTGTTACCTTGCCGAAGAATGTGAAGAATTAAATCCAGGTAACATTAACAACATGAAAGCAACTTCAAGTAGTGCATACTGATACAGGGAACCAGTGCATAGTAACAGTAACAAAATGATTTACATGTAGGGATGAACTTCCCAAAGAGGAATAAAACAGATAAGTACCTGTCAGTGGAATATAGTGCATTTTTCAAGATAAGAAAACGTTATAGATTTGATACCATTAACCTGCACTTCAGGAATTGTCCTGAAGACGATAATGTATTCAGTGAAACATGTCAATCAATAAAAGTTGTAGTTAACTTCAGTGGTGTTGTCAATTTTGGGGGATAAATTTATTTTGTGAGTACCACATTTTTTCTTTAGTCTGAATAGAAGACATTGAAGTGATTTAACATTGACAAACTATTTCTTTAAGCTAATATAAAGAAGATTAAACAGATCAAAACAGTTCTCCAATACAATGCAAAGATACAGAATATATCATTTTCAATGTAGACTTAAGTGTCAGACCAACAAAAAAAAAAGCATTGAAAATATATCACATAAGTATGATTAAAAGGAAATGTGTGAATCCTGTCAATGAGACAGCAACCTAATAACACAAATAAACAAAAGACAACTGGCGTGCAACATATAGTCTTCAACAATAGAGCAGTCTCTATACAATATGCCCAGCTCTAAAATATTCAGAGATCTGCCATTCACATTAAATTCTTTATATAACAAAAAATATTCAGATATGACACAAAACAACCACTGTTACAAGACTCCTGACTTAGGATACGCAAGTGGATATGTGATGGGGTTTTACTAGTTTCTTTTAGTTTTCAAACCTCACCCTTTTAATCTATACTAGTTGATTTACAAAAGGTACATATAAAAAACACGAATAACTAAAATAAGTTGATGTGTAATAAAGCAATCTTCTCGTAAGAAGGGCTTTGCTATTTGCACTGGTGGTATGCTGTCAATTATTATTAGGAGCAATTCTATCTCATGTTTTATATAAATCTTATTGTGTGGTTACGACTATTGAAACATATTCATCGTCATCTGTGAAACAGATATTTCATAAAGGTCAACCAACTCGTGATGGCAGCTGTAAACATTTTTGAAGGGTTGATTTCAACTTCACCACTTGAAACTCTTGGTTTAATAATTTCCTAGTAAGCAGCAACCCTCTATTTAGGAAATCGTGATAGTAAATGCAACTTCTGGAATATTGTATCAACTGGGAGATATATACTCTGTATGCATGCGCTACTGGAATGTTGCTACATAGATATGGAAATTTCAGAATTGGGAAGCTGAAATCATCTCTTTTGTCGTAGAGTTTTGTTCAATGACCCTCACTGTCAATATCTAGATGTTAGTCAAGATATGAGGCAGACTTAAATATCTGTTGTATCCTATATTTCAAGTTTAATGCGATAGATGCGTTCAAAATAATCACCAAACTTAAAATATTTAGTCAGAGGACATCATTTGTATATTGGAATGCGTAGCTAAAGATAATGCTAACTTCTTTTCATTCTTCCTGAAGAAGCCCCTGTATGAAATCAGACTCATAAGAATAAAGGAACAAGTTGGCAAGAAGAGGAGCACAGTTGATTCCATGGGAATGCCTATTGTTTGTTTAAAAAACACGTCCTACAAACGTAACAAATATGTTGCGATCAAGAAATCGAGCATCTTGATAATATCAGTTTAAGAGAATTTTTGGTTTGAATCCAGGTGTTTTTTTACAACGTACGATTTATCTCTTCCTAAGACAAGCTACTTGTATCTACGTCGGTCATAAGGTCCTCCTTTATTATGAAATAAAGGAGGACCAATTCTTTAATTTTTCTTTTAGTTTGAGATGGGAAATACTTGAGTAAAGGGTAGACAAGTCAAATACTTTATTACTATCACTACAAACCAGTAAAAGTCTGAAATGGCCTATATCTGTACTCGACTGTACTAATTTTTACTCGACCAGTCTGAATTGGTCTGAATTTTACTTAATATTACTCGACCCAGTCTTAACCATACTCGACTGTACTAATTTGTACTTGACCCTTATCTTTGCTATTGAAAATAGTCTTAACTATTACTCGACCAGTCTGAAACAGTCTTAACCCAGTCTGGACCAGTACTCGACCAGCTCTCGACCTATTTTTTCAGTCTGAACCATACTCGACCAAAGGTCTGAACAATACTCGACCAGTCTGAACCATACATGACCAAATAACCTCTTCTTTATAATTTTGATTGTTAAAATAACTTTCTCTTTAACTTACATGACAACAGCCACAATTAAATAAAGATATATATAAAAACATTTTTTTACATTCTTTAATAATACATGATTCTCTTAGATTTGGTAAATCGAGATAGTTAAATTATCTAATTTTAAAGTCTGAGTCTTGTTAAATAAAAGACTTTTTTTACCTGAAAACCACACCTATACTGAGGGTAATAAAACCTTATTAAAAATAAGGTGCTTTTTGTTTCGCATGTGTTTTTTTTTTAATCAAAACTTGATTTTCCTAAATTCCTATATAAAAACTAATGTAGGACAGAATGTCACAGGACAAAAAGTCACAATTCAGTTTTGAGATTATTTTTCTTTGAACAATAAATCACTTATTTTTAAAAAAACATTTTTGTATTTTCTTGAAACAATATCAATAATGATCAAATTATTGTTAAGAAAACAAAATGTTACAATGTATTGGTACTTAAATGGCTTTATGGTGCCAAGAAATATATCCTTTGCATGATTAAAATTTTATAAATCTTTATTTATCAAATTAAGTCTTATGAACAATTTCCTAAACTGTAAAATGAATATGTGTACATTTGTAATAAAAAGTAAACATTTCAAGATCTTTCTCATAAATATTCAAACAATTGTATACAAATTATTTGTGACTTTTTGTCCTATCAAATTTGTGACTTTCTGTCCTGTGACTTTTTGTCCTGTGACTTTCTGTACTTAGGTTTCATGGTTACATAAAATAGCTATATAACTATCTTTTTAATGAGGTAACAACAGCCAACAAAATCACTGACATTGTTTAACCTTATATCAGATATATATCTTTTCCTATTTATAATTTGGGATATATATATATTTTAAAAGGGATAAAAAATTAAAGAAATGAATAAAATTTTTCTTCTGATTAGGGGTAAACTATAAAGTAATACATCCTGCTTGACGCACACCGATTAAAAAGATCACACCTGGTCAGAGAGTAATAAATTTTAAATAACATCCATTGAAAATTACAACATCCTGTAAAACTTAAATAACAAGGCCTTTTGAATTCACTAGATAAGTAATACACGAGTTTAAGAAAAATATGGTTTTCTTTTTACCTGTAAAACGCCTGTACTGAGGTAATTAAACCATTAAACCTTATTAAACTGCTTCTTGTATGCCATGTCTTTAATTTTGACAAAACGGATTTAAATTTAATTAAAATAAATTTCTACTGCAACTTTGGAATACATTTCCTTTTTTAAAAGGTTATCAAGGATTGCTATGAAAGTTTTATTATTACTATTATATTAAATTTTTGGTTTTACAAAACAAAGGTGTCAATTTTAACATTTATTAAGTTGCTTTATATACTATTTTATATATATTTTGATAAAAAAAAATTGAATAACATTTAAGATATTTGAATAATGGTTGAAAGTTCTAGTATTTTTGATGTGCATAAATCAATGTGAACATGATATCATGTATATAAAAATTAATTTAACGAATTTAATTTATTACATGATATTTTTTTAATCCAACCAGAAATTTGATCACCTTGTTTTATTTTAATTTTAAATGTGATATACATTTTTTATATATATATATGAATAACAGTTCCTAAATTAATGAAAAAATAATATAGATAGATACAAAAAATAGGTCTAGGTTGGTTAAGACTTGGTCGAGTATGGTTCAGACTAGGTCGAGTATGGTTCAGACTAGGTCGAGCATGGTTCAGACTTGGTCGAGAATGGTTAAGACTATGTCGAGTATGGTTCAGACTCGTATAAAATGGTTAAGTACTGGTCGAGTACAAGTTCAGACTGTTTAGTATGGTTCAGACTACAGTCGAGTAATATCAAGTAAATTTCAGACCAATTCAGACTGGTCGAGTAAAAATCAGTTCAGTCGAGTACAAATATAGGCCATTTCAGACTTTTACTGGTTTGTAGTGTATTGCAAGAGAAAACAACATTATATTATGTGTACACTAACAGATCTTTGGAATTTTTAAGTATCCACATATGATTCACGCCACCCCTAGATGAAGCCCGTCTTTGGTTGCTGATACGGTTGATGTTAACAATTTAAAAGAGGATTCGTGGAGCACGGGGAAGACCGAGCAACATAACGTTATATGTAAGGACACTAATGTAATTTGGGTATCCAATACAGTGAAGGGAGATCCAGTTCTTCATCTTTGGTTGAGATTCCAAAGAAGAATAGAACAGACCTATGATTATTGAGGATTTCTTCCTTGGTAAGTGTTGGGGTATATTTTGAGTTTCCAAGTGAATTGTCAATTCCTAATTCCTTTTATATCAAGCAGTTTATGCAATGTGGTTTACAGAAAAACGATGTTGTTTGGTGCTTTATCTGATGGGAACAACAAAATATTTTTCATGGAGGTTGGATAGATACTTAGCACTTGTGGGTCTTTAAAGATCGATGTAACATGTGTGTGCATAGACCTATTCAGTTTTTTTTTAATCTTATTTGTATCAACGACCTCATAGCCTTACCCGATTCGGACAGTGTGTCAACGTCTTCTTTTTTCGCGTTTAGTCCATTACCTGGCATAATCCTCTACTGAATCCCTGAGTATTTTGAAGTTGTGATTTGTAAATTGATGAATTTAGGCTCACGATATATCGGGCCTTTGGATAACAAATTTTGCGAAAATTTCGCAGAGAAATATCATTGACAATGTTCAGGTCACCATTAATAACGTGGCCAACCGGATTATATATGAATGGGACACAGGTGCAATCGAGAGGTGTAGACTTGAATTCGTCATAATTTAGATCCTGCAATACGTGTTTATAATTGAAAATTTTAGTTGTAATTTGTTTGGTATAGGTATAAGAGATGATAGATACATACTAATCTTTAAAGTAGGGGGCATTTTCGAGTGAACTGATTTATGATGAAGGATATTGCCCAAGTTGATGGCATCGACACCTTTGTTGGCAAAGGAAAGTTTAAGAAAGAATCTTTTCTTCTTTTCATCTTTCCTAAATGGCTTTAAAATATCAACACTGCCCGGTGTACCCACCACAAAATGTGATTGCAATGGCACATTGTCACATCCAGGTATAAGATAAGGATTCTATCCACACACAGTGATTATTTCACCAAACGAAGCATAAGCAGCTTAAAACTATAAATATTTACTATATTACATTCGTCTCGGTAGATTTCGAATCTTCCTGGGTGTGCTCTCAGGTTAATTTTTACTATTTTTAACACCCATAGCTCCTTTGATTGGTGAACATTCACAATTGACGTGCAACTAGTGGGAGTATAGTTATTTGTGGATGAATGACATTCCTTGGTTTCAGATCTATTAACATTGTCTATTGCCAATAAGTCTACAGCTAGCTCAAGAGTACTATTTATCCCTACTTTCTAGGATCTGTGTGCCTAAGGATGATATATTTTCATACTCATACTGTGACCAAGAGTTACATCTGTAACACAAAACGGCAATATATGCACAATGTTTATCCAAGACCTGGGACCTAATATACTTTATATCATGTCTTATCTCTATTATAACATATCCTTTGCCTCGTCATATGACGTTTTAATTGTTCTTATTAATAATTTCATTTCAGTTAGTTAACATAAGTTTTACGGTACCAGTCATGAATATGCTGATAGATGCAATTTGTCTGCGCCTCAATTCACAAGAGACAGGTTTTCGGAGTCTTAATTCTTAACACATTTTATCCTAATGTGTCCTATTCTCTATTGTTACTGAGTTCGTACTGGGCAATGCATACATAGAAGAGGTGCTTACCCCGTCTGACTTCATTTGTAATTCATTCATATTCCACAGGTTTCATCTCTATAGACTGCATACGAGAGTAAACTATTGTTGCCTCTCATTTATTATCCAATTCATATTAAATATGCATAGAAATGTTTAGTCATAGAGATATCAGTGGCGGATCCAGAACTTTTCATAAGGGGGGCCCACTGACTGACCTAAGGGGGGCCCGCTCCAGTCATGCTTCAGTGATTCCCTATATAATCAACCAAATTTTTCCCACGAAAGGGGGGGGCCCGGGCCCCCGGGCCCCCAGGCCCCCCTGGATCCGCCTATGGATATATATCTGTTGTAAATACTTAACCTTCGTAAACTTTGAAATTTTAGAATTATACAAGCGTAGTCCGTTTTTTAATTTATAAAACGTTTAAAATGGTTTTAGTTTAATCATAATAAATTGATATGATTCATTTAACATCATCATTATCATACTGATGAAGGATATCTGTTATCCGAAATATTTATAGATACTCATATTTATTGTTTCCTTTTTAATATTGGTGTTGTTTTGTATATATACATGATGCACTTGACAGCCAATATAAATAGTTTATAGACTGGTTTTGAGTTATATAGTGAAAAAAGTAAAATCACAGTATAAGCATAATATTACAGAAAATGATATAGATTAACTTAAAATACACTTTTTAAAAAAACGTGTTTTGCTGATTTCTCGAATTGTGTACCGGTAATGATCCAAGAACTAACGTGAAACCCTTTCAAAAACACCGTCTTTCAATCAACTAAATAATTCGAAAATTCCATCATGGCTATACCTATGAAAAATTAATCTTATTGATTCAGAGATGTTTCAAAAAGTCAGATGAGCGATACTGGCTCTATGGAGTCTCTCAGTGGTATATGAGGGTCTGGATAAGGGTCATTCACTTTAAATTTTTAGCCTGTCCATTTTTCTGTATTCTTTATATTTTTTACCCATTTTTCTGTATTCTTTATATTTTAGCACCCCATTATTCTCTATTCTTTAATTGTTTGCCCTATTTTTCTCTATTTTTTTATTTTGCCATTTATTTTGTAATTTTACCCATTATTCTCTATTGTGTATCCCCATCCAGACCCTACTATATTGAAACTTCTGTTTTGTATTTAAAACTTTTCATTAATTTATTTCATCTTTATTGTATAGCAGTTTAATATGGCAGTTCAAAATATTGAGTAGGGTTCCTTTTTATGTTACGACGTCCTTTGTATTTTTTAAGTTTTCTCTCGTAACATAAATAGTAAATAATGTCCGGAACATAACAAGTTTCCGGGGACGTGGAGGATATATTTCTATGCATATGAGAAATTTTTCAAGTTCATTGTCACAATAATTTCATAATGTACCAGCACGTGTTTTAAAACGTGTTAAATTTGTAACGTTTTCCTCAAGGTTCGCCATGATTCTGTCATCTGACATACTTACCACATCATTTACAATTTCAGTCGTCAAAGACTGTATTTTGTTTTATGATAAAAGATTTCAGCAGACACATCACCCTCATAGATAGCTAGAAATCAACTTTTTCACTTCTATCAAAGATACTATATATTTGATTCAATACAATTTTGTGGAGTTTGAAGTGCCAATTTTACTGCACCAGAGCTGCATCTTGACAAATTATGTCTCTTCATTGATGCTCGAGGACAATATATCAAAGTTTGGTAATAATGCAATAATGACTGAAAACGACAAAAAGTGTAGTGAATTCCGGAAAAGGAATCCGAGCTATGCATAAGGAATATATATCCTTATATTCAAATAAATTCCTAAGTTTTATCACTGCAAATACTACAAACGTACTGAGATACTGGGCTGGTGATAGTATCCTTGGATACTAACAGTCCACTATCACAGGTACCAGTAGTAATAATAACAGTAAACAGTACCAATCTTACTGCACCAAATGAATATTTCGTCAAATAGCGTCTCTTCAGAGATGACCGTTTTGAAAAATGAACATCTAATACAAACGCTGAAGAGCAGATTGCTGATTTGACTGAAAAGGATCAACAATATAGCTTCAATATCACTCACAACCGAATGACTAATTTGTCGTGAAGGAATTGATTCAGATTTTTAACAATTTACTTTCACGGGAAAAATATTAAAGTTTAATCTTTGTTATTTAACAACTGCGTAAAAGCACACCTTCCCTGAAAAAAATTTAGTGCTTTTGGTGTCATTTTTTACTTAAACTTACCAACACATTTGCAAAAATGAAACTTTTGGTGAAAAAGAAATATATTTAGTCAATTTGAGCCAAAAATTTACTTGTCCATGAGTTTGCATTAAAAATTTTCCATAGTATACATATTTAAGATTTCCAGAAAACCAGGGGTTATTTTTAGTAGTAGTTGCCTTCCAAACGGTGATATTTCATTGCAAGACTTTAAACATTGGTTGAGAAAGGTGATACATATACAATTTAGGATATACCTGGTTTCTATGAAGTTCAACCTAAGATGAAATACTTAAAAAGCTGTGAATTTTTTTAAAAAAATAGTTGAATAGATAGGGATTTTGAATTAGCGGTCTGACACCTATTGTGTAATGTGAATTACAATCCGGCATGGTTTTGGTACCAGAAATGAAAGAAGTCCGGAGAATATATGGAATTCTACATACAAGTGTAGCTAGCCATAAAACCAGGTTAAATCCAATATTTTTTACATGAGGAAATGCCTATACCAAGTCAGGAAGGAATATGACAGTTGTTTTTCATTCGTTTGATGTGTTTGAGCTTTTGATTTTGCCCATTGGTAAGTGATTTTCCGTTGGAGTTCGGTATGTTTGTTATTTTGCTTTTTTCAATCGAAAAATAAACTGAACTACCAGTAAGGTTTGTAACTAACCATAGTAAATAATTGTTAGTTTTGTGAATTATATGATTTTAAGATTTATTATTGAAATAACTCAACACAGGAATTAAAGTCAGATAAAAGTAAAAGCAGAATATGTCCCGAGTTGGAAAAGTGTGACCATTTCTGCACGATAAAGGACACTTGCAACAACGCTTAGGGGCATCTGCTGGTGGCATATTCCAACGGTAAACTTCTGCACTTACAAAATTTTCCTTTTTCTGCAGCGGCGATTAAATTTTCCGCCTTCATCACATTCTTAATTTTTGATATGCCTGAAATATTCGTCACTCGATGATCGGAAGTTGGTCCCTAAACAACTAAAGCAGATAAAAAAACACACAAAGTTTTTGAACCATATAAAGCATCCAAAAACAGAAAAGTTTGTTTATATATTTACTTTTGTCAAAGGACAATTGCATGCATGATTATTTTAAAATCTTCCATTTATAAGTTGTAATCTTTAAAAAAAAAATATATAATAGTTAAGTTTTATTGTAGTCTTCCCACAATTTTTTTTTTTATTGTCTCAGAGAAATATCGGAGTTAAAATTATATATCTTTATGGTCGCCCCGACAGAGTATCAGTGGTGCTTGGTCAATGTGACATATATCTAAAAGTGTTAAACACCTTGAAATATATCTCTCGACTGGCTAACCGAAACCTCGGTAATAAGTAGAAAATCATCAAAGATACCAGACTTACACGTCTTTAATTTTAACTTAACAGAGTTAGCATTAGATTTTTGTAGCTGACAAATTAAAAAAGTCTTGCAACCGGGTCATCAATGGCTACACAATATTTACTGTTTTACATGTTTTATTCTAGTATGTAAGTATAAGATTGACATAGAAGTAATAAATAAATATTTTATTTTTTCTTTTGTTCTAAAAAGAGCAATTAGTTTTGATTGAACAGGAAAAGTGTCATTATCTCAAATTTTCAAGATGCAGTAATACTCTCAGAAGATGTTTTGTAGTTGTGGATTTGGAATGAAATCTTAATTGCGTCTATTTTTACTGTCGTCAAATTGATACCTTATCACTGCTTTTATGTGGCTATATGAATCTCTGTACTATCTTGTCTTTTTCTGATTTAATTGCCATAATCTGAACTTTTTGAAAATAAATGATAACACTTCTATGTAATATACCTACGAAAAATTGTTTTAAGGTTCAATATTTTTCATATACAGAAAAAATCAATCACTTTAAGATAAGATTCTGAGCAAATTACACTTTGTTCTACAACAGAAGAAAACAGAAATTTCATTCACTTCAATAAAAGATCCTGAATAAAGTACATTGTATACTACAATAGAAGAACTATTTTGAGTACAATTCGTTGTATTTCCATTACACTGATTCCCATCCATTCTATTCGCTTTATTACAAGAACATATAGCTCCCACATAAAATGTATAACATTCTAAGAGTACATGAAACCGCTTCTAAACGGCGACTTATCACAAGACAAATGCTTGATTAGACTTGGCAATATCGGCTTGATTATGTCCAAATGATTCCTACGACAAAAAGTAATCAACCATACGTTTGAACCAAATCTTAGGGTATTTCAATTATTTCCGTACAGGGCATTTCCTGCATAATCACATTCTGATATCATGCATTAGTGATTCATATAGTATTAAAGAGATGTGGGTTTCGACAGGGTTAAATTTGTAACAAATCTTAAAGAGGATAACTGTCCTCTCATCTTGTAGTGAAATGTCATTTACAACAATAGTTTTGTAGTGAAATTCGGTTAACTTATTCCACAGTCAAAAGTGAGGAATTCAACTTTCTGAACGTAAAATAAAATGCATATATCAATTTGATACGTTACGCTCCTACATGTTCACACTATACGAAAATCATGAACAGGGGTGTGCTCCTTACACAAAATAAAACCTGCTCCAACAGAGTTATGAGGTAGAACGACACTACATAAGTTTTACGGTCATCATCACGATACGACATGTTTGTGTCTCAATTCACTAGAGACATGTTTTCGGAGTCTTATATCTTTAGATACCAGAATAGTCGACTAATCTGTAGTTTTACCGCTGGTTCCTAACCAAGTCAAGAGATCAAATAAGTATGGCGCTTACCCTGTCGTCACACCAAGTCAAGAGATCAGATTAGTATGGCGCTTATCCTATCGTCACACTCAGTCAAGAGATCAGATGAGTATGGCGCTTACCCTGTCGTCAAACACAGTCAAGAGATCAGATGAGTATTGCGCTTACCCTGTCGTCACATCCAGTCAAGAGATCAGATGAGCAATGTGCTTACCCTGTCTGCATACCCAGTCATGAGATCAGATGAACATGGTGCTTACCCTGTCGGCACACCCAGTCAAGAGATCAGATAGGCATGGTGCTTACCCTGTCGGCACACCCAGTCAAGAGATCAGATGAGCATGGTACTTACTCTGTCGGCACACCCAGTCAAGAAATCAGATGAGCAAGGTGCTTACCCTGTCGGCACACTCAGTTATGAGATAAGATGAGCATGGTGCTTACCCTGTCGGCACAACCAGTCAAGAGATCACATGAGTATGGCGCTTACCCTGTCGACACACTCATGTCAAGAGATCAGATGAGCAAGGTGCTTACCCTGTTTGTACACCCAGTCAGGAGATCAGATAGGCATGGTGTTTACCCTGTCGGGATACCCAGTCAAGAGATCAGATGAGGATGGTACTTACCCTGTCGGCACACCCAGTCAAGCTTTTTTTACCTAGTTCAGATGAGCATGATGCTTACCCTGTCGGCACACCCAGTCAAGCTTGTTTACCTAGTTCAGATGAGCATGGTGCTTACCCTGTCGGCACACCCAGTCAAGAGATCAGATGAGCATGATGCTTACCCTGTCGGCAACCCAGTCAAGAGATCAGATGAGCATGGTGCTTACCCTGTCGGCACACCCAGTCAAGAGATCAGTTGAGCATGGTGCATACCCTGTCGGCACACCTTGTCCAGCTTTTTTGAGTGCATGCGATTCCCTCAATTTTTTTTGTTACCTTCATTTTTCTTAATAGTTATAGGAAATTTTAATATCGTCATCGATAAACACCTGTTGCCTATTTCTAAAGATCGTGGACTGCAAAAACATGTTTTAACACATAGGGGGTGATCGAGTGGGATGTGAAGAAGAAAAAGATGGGTGCAGTTATCCAAAACTCAAAGGTTTTCCTATCCCAAAGTATAGATTGCCGTTTATCAATTTATGAATTATAATAATCAACTCCCTCATGCAAAGTTGACATTACATGGATTTGGCTGTTTTTATGTCCTTTTCATTATATAGTTCTTCAGTTGTTTCAATTCTTATACATCCTGGCTTTCAAATATTCGGCTTTGAGCGTTCCTGATGAAGGTAAATCCTGAAAAACGCTTCGAACGCATCAAATTTATGAAGTCTTGCTTTCTTTTTTTATTATGATTTTATATAGTATTTTGTATTTTGGTTTCGCCCATCCTGTCTACACAATGAGTTATTGACTTGGCTTGAGTCAAATGGACTAATAAGTAAAATTGACCTAAAAATTTAACTAATGGAATACTAGTCCGCAATAGTTTAACTTAAATACCCATCTCAAATTTTGGCCTAAACAAACATTAGCTCTAGCTGAAAAAATAATAATATCAAGACACTAATCATTTCAAAATTAAATCATCTGTTTTTAACATTACAAGCACCACGGTATACTACTCTTAAACAACTTATTAGTACAATTTACTAGTATTCATTTATTTTGGAAAACAAGCCTGACTAGATTAAAAGAGATATATTATGTCAGGATCATAAATTTGGGGGGCTGACAATTCTAGACATTGAAAAATATATCAAAGGGCTAAACCTAACATGGGTTTGACGGTTGTTAAAAATCAATAAAAAAAACTTTAAAAGCTAATAGAAAACACAGAAAATATTAATATTGAAAACCTAGTATTGTTAGGGCCACCAAACAGATGTAAAAATCCCTTTTGGAAAAATGTGATTAAAGCATGGACAGAATTGCAAAATAAACTTGTACCAAAAAAAACGAATCTGTTTTCTATAAAGACTGGGCTGATAAAGGGATCTTGTTGATACATGATCTGCTAGATAATGAGGGTAAATTAATGTCTTTTGAGCAATGCCAAAATAGTTATAAAATAAATTTATTATGGGGTAATATAAGCAATAAAATCATATCAAAAATTCCTCATAAATAATATCTCTGTAGACAGTCTATGTTAAATTCATGGACCAATTCTTCCAAATAATGTAAAAACTTTTTTTTATCAAATAAAGGCTCAAAGGATATGTTAATGTTTTATTAGAAAAAATAGCACAAGGCTTAACTGTGAAGATAAATGGTCTCTAAGATTAAATAGTAATTTTGATAGGAAAAAAGTGCACAATATGTCTTTTTAAACCACAAAAAGCTCAAAACTTGAGTGGTTCCAATATAGAATAATACACAAAATCATAGGCACAAATGAATTTGTATTCAAAACTAAGATATAACAAACAGGTAAATGTACTTTCTGCAATGAAAATATTCAAGTAAGTAAGTAATGACTTTATTGAAAGAGGGTGACTCAATTAGCATTCACTAATCTACCTTGAGGCCCTCAAGATATTGAGCACATTTTTTTGGACATGCTATAAAATATCAGATTAATGGATTAAACTCATTGATTGGATTTATTACTAAACACAAATAATAATTCCATAAAATTTGGATATCAGTTTGTTTTTTTTTAAATTTAGGAACGACAGGAAATAATAGGGTAAAAAACTTAATACTCCTGACAAAATTCTATATTTATAGAACAAAACTTTGTGAAAATCAAGTAAATTTTAAAGGACTAAAAAACTACCTAAAAAATCTCTAATACTAGAAAGGAATATATTATCAAAAGTGAACCTTTTCATATGGCAAATATCTGATGGAATCCCTGATTTCCAATACTAGAATAATTGTTATTATAATATACTAGGTACTTTGTATTCAATACTTAGTCTCACTTTACATGTTTTTTTACCTTATCCACATCACCATATATGTTATAAATTTAATATTGTTATATGTTTGTTGTTGTGTCTATGTTTATATCTGCATTTATGTTTCTCATACTTGTACAAATATAATCCAAATGAAAAGAAACATCCTTGTGAGCTGTATTGAATCCTGTAAGTAGGACATATATTTTTGCTGTTGCAAAAATTGCAAATTTCTGTGATTTTTATTTATTGAATTTTTTTTTACTTCATTTCTTATTTCATAAATACTGATCATTCTTTATTGGTATATATATTATTTGGATATATTATAATTTCATAATTTAGAAATGTATATATTTCAGAATTAAGATAACTAATAAGTACTAACCAAATTATTATATACTACCAATTGTTAACGATACTGGGATATGGCGTAGCTAGGTTCTAGGTGAGCGCTCAGCAAGGGTACAGCTTGAGGTCAGCTCCGAGGATTTAGCAAAAACAAAGAACAATTTTTATGCTGGATTTTTTTTTTTTAAGAATAGAATTGTATGAAATGGCAGGGTCTACCTCGAACAGACAAGGTGGTTGGATTGATTTATTGACGACAATCTATTCATTTTCCAGTGTAATGCAACGCTGGTAATTTGCCTATTGCGTAGACTAGAGTACTAGACTGAAACTTTTAATTTTATTTAATTAGATGTTATGTCACAGAATTTTACAGAAATGATAATTTGGACGAAACACAGAGAGAAACAGTATTCGAATTAACTATTTTCCCGGAAAAGCTCATATGATCCGAGCTTGTGAAGATATAATATATTTTCATTTTCCTTGTCGAAATACAAAAACAAAATAATGAAACAATCCCATTGAGGTAAAAACTATAACTTTCCTTTCAAATTAGATGTCATACGAGTACAGGCGATAAAAAGACCAGCATTAGTTGAGCGTTGAGGAGGCAGCATCCAAAAAAAAAAAAAAATCTCAAAAGATACCTTACTTAGAATTTAGTACGCTAGACATGCGCTCTGGCTACAGAAGGCTCATCAGTCGGGACGTACTTTCATCATCATACCATTTGGGTGTATATGTTCAGTATGTCAGAGGCAACAGTTCGCATTTTACTTGATTAATAATAATTATATTATATGTCATATACTAGCATCAAAGGTGGTTAGAAGTTCTCTCACGATTTTCAGAAACAAAATAATTCTTAATTAAACTCTGCGGTTTCCATTCTGACAGGTTATAATTAAGATACAATAATTACCAAATCTCAAGTAGGTGTATTCTCTTTGTACATGAAAGACTCGTGACCTCGCTCAGTATTTAAATGGAATGTAGATCAAATTGTTTGTTTATGATTTATCTCAACATTAACACAAAATCTTACAACTACCCAATGACCGATTGTACACTGAAAATATAGTCTACAAAAAAATTGTCCGCATGTAAATGTTCATACGGAATAACTTGCGATAAAAGTACTATATTGATATTTATACAAATGCAGAAAGAAACGTTCAAGAATAAATGAACTTGTATCAAGCTAATCAAGATCATCGACTCTTCCTATACAAGTTGTAACGATGACGTCAATACATTAATAAAGAAATAAAACAAACGCTTAATTGATATCTAGAAAATCAAAATGTATATTTATTTTCATGATTTTCTAAGAAATTTTTAATTATCTTTAAGGATACTAAATATTATTGTTGAAATAAATGATTTTTAAAGGAAATAAAATGCTTAATTTTAAGGAAATAAATTGTTTAATATATAAGTGTCCGTCGTGCGTATGTATCTACGCGATGTTGTCACTTTATACTTAATATAAATAACTTCGAAATCCAATTCATTGTTAAGCGAAAGTGCCACGCTCTCGGCATCTTAAAGAACACTTGAAACAAACTCTAAAATGGAATGTATAATTTATACAAGTAAGAGGTTTAGCTAGCTATAAAAGCAGATTTAAGGTAGATTCATGGTATACCGCCATCTTGGATTGTACAATCGCAGTACACAATCGGTCTAGTTATTTGCTCAAATGTACAAATTTGGAGACAGATTTGCAATTCATTGGGTAGACTGTTTATTTATATAAGGAAAACTTGGTGATTCTTTGTTTTATTCAAAATATTTAAACAAATATCAAATTTTGCGTTTTTAAAATCATTTTTTTTCAACTCAGCCATTTTAGGGGAGATAACTCTTTTAGTAAAAAATTATACTAGAATGATAGGGAAAATTTTAATTTTTACTTGTAGCAAGAAAACAAGTTCGGTGACACCATTTTTTCTTTTTATTTTCTTAAAACATATTATAAAACCTATCTTCTCACAATTTATTTCAAAATTCTATCTCATAGATTTCTTTTTATGCACACAAATGTGTTTTTTCATGAACAATCTAACCAAATTTAGGCAATTTTCAACGACTCATAGCTTGAAAAATAGCACGGTGACCCATACTTTATATTATATTTTTGAAAAAATCATAGTAAAATCTTCATTTTGACAAAGTATAAGAAAATTCTATCTCAAGAAATATATACCTATGATCTACCTTAATCCACAATTTTCTTCGTAAGGAAATGCCTGTACCAAGTCTCGAATATAACAGTTGTTTTCCATTCGTTTGATATGTTTAAGCTTTTGATTTTGCCATTTGATAAGGGACTTTCCGTTTTGAATTTTCCTTTGAGTGCGATCGGTATTTTTGGTATCTTACTTTTTTATATTACTTTTTTACTAAGTTCGAAACAAATAAAAATGCATGTCACTATCCAGCATGTCATCATTTTCCAATGGCAATCCAAACCCACCTTTTGTCGCAGTCCACTCTATTTGCAGAGCCTACATAATACAGTCCTTGTAAATTTCCACTCATCCAGAGTATGCACGAAACATTTATCACTGGATGTTATGTAAGCAATAATCAATCAATCTGTAATATTTGTACAGTATTTATCTATAAGTAGGATATGAACCTTAATCAATTAACGCATATGATCTTTGAAAATTTCTTCGGTAAAAATATTAATTTTATAATCAATAAATAGATTGTAACAAAACATTATTATTTTACAGCTTTGAACATTAGTTGTCCTACATTCTGTTGATACTTATTTTATGACATTGCACAAGATCATGTCTTTCCCTGACTGTTTATGACGTCTTAACACTGAATCCATTAAGCTGATGGTACAGAGGTGAGATTCGGACAAAAGAGTGTTTGTCAGTATTGATTTCATTTTGTTTACCCTTGTTTTTATATTTCATCATTTTGATCTTTATCGATACTATATATACTGTGTGTACTTTCAACTACAAAAACATTTTTGTTGGCGTTTTTATTAAATTTATTTGGACGTAAACCACCAAAGATCAAATGAAGTGTATGAAAGCAATTATAGGCAACCGTACAGCCTTCAAAAATGAGAAAAACCCTAATCGGCCTTAAAAGGCCCAAACACAAAAAGTATGCAACAATTCAATTGAAAAAAGCGATGGCATAATTTACAACAAAACAACAGGTGTGGATATATAAAATTTAAGTGTATTTTGTTTTTCAGAAAGATAAAATCTTTTTTTGGATTTTGAAAGGTAAGTCTGTACTTCGAGTAGTTTTTGAGGTGTAAGTACACCCATTTTTGTAAATTTGTTATGATGAACCTTAATGGACTGGAATGAGATTAAATATATATACGTAGAGTTCTTTTCAACAGTTTTAGCGTTAATCAGTTGTAGTTGTTGATTGAAATATGATGGGATATTCTGTATATCCAGAGATATATATATGTTGTGTACAAGTTATTTTGTACAAATTATAATTTGTATTTTGACTTTGTACAAATTGTAATTTGTACAAAAAGTGCCTGTACAAATTATAATTTGTACAAAATTTGACTAAAATTCACTTATAAACTTGTACAATAATTTATAGTATGGATTTTGTTATAAAAAAGCATACACACTGTAAATTTTTATTCAATGACCACACAATACACCTTATTTACAAAATACAAAAAACAATTTTTTATCATTTGTTTAAGCATGTCAGTGAATTATGGCATCGGAAATTGCACAATATCTTTTGCTTTTTACCACTACATTAAGAGGTGCTGTAGCCCCCCTCCCTTTTGCATTTACATGAAAAAAAACGCTGACCACCAGTTTTTTTAATACTCTTTGACTGCTTCACGTACAGCGAAAGTTGAAGCTCATGAACCGTTACTGCGAATAAAGATGTGATTTTAACAGCTTCAATTTGATTTCTCGACAAATATCCTTTTAAAATTCCGACAGCTGTTCCAATGCGGTACCCAAATTCTCCAGATTCAGTAATTAGACCTAAGATATATCGAGGATCAGTTGGAGCATGATCATACTGAGGAATTGGTATAATGACATTATCCCCCACAGCAAGTTCTGATAATTTCCGTCTCGCTTTTTTTTTGGTTAGATATTCGGCTTTGATCTGTTGGTCAGACAGCGCACGCTTCCTGACACGTATGATTTGGTGATTCAACGTGAGTGTCATCCTGATTGTCACTCGGGCAAGTTTCTAATATACAATCAGAATTGTCACTGGGGCCAAATTCTATTATACTAAGAGCATTGTGGCATGCATGTTCATTTCGTGTCTCCATCTTGGTATTTTGTATTTTGTAAATAAGGTTTATTGTGTAGTCATTGAATAAAATTTCGATAGTGTGTATGATTTTCAATGCTTTTTTATTACAAAATCCATACTTGAAATTATTGTACACGTTATAAGTGAATTTTAGTCAAATTTTGTACAAATTGTAATTTGTACAAGCACTTTTTGTACAAATTACAATTTCTACAAAGTCAAAATACAAATTGTAATTTGTACAATTTTTTTGTACAAATTATAATTTGTACAATTTTTTTGTACAAATTATAATTTGTACAAAAGATAACTTGTACACAGCATATACACACATATATATATATATATATATATATATATATATATATATATATATGTGTTTTTTTTATATCGACTTCAGTTCTGACGAGACTAAAGTTACCTTAATGACGGGACTAACTTAGTGTACAAACTTGACGTCAAATGTTGATACTGTAGAAGAAGAATAATTTAGATTACAGTAAAACAATCCAGAACAATTTAACTCCAATAAAATTGCAAAGGTCAATGGAAGAATTTCCCGCGCAAATGCCATGTGTCAAACGGGGTAAACCAAAAACATTTTTAGGGGTGTGTTGTCGTTCACATTCGGATCAATTTACACAGTTGAATAAAATATAAATGTCAACTTTATATATAATGGTTTTGAATTAAGTTACTTTATCAAAAAAATGATTTATTTCGCGCAAACAACGCTAAATAATATACATTAAATCGACTCTGAATCTAAAAACTCCTAAAATAAAATGGTATGTGGAATCGTCCGAAACAGGTTTTCCCAACATTGATAAAGGTAAAATACGTAGATTCAACATTGTGCACAAAGAAATAAGATAAGAGATAAAGCTCTATGTAAATTGAAAACCAAAAAGCACATGAATTGAATCATCGCTTATTAAATTTGCTTGCATAAGAACCTTGAAGTTGGAACTACGAACGATTATGTGTATCCTGTCAACCCCTAAAAAATAATACTGTCTACTTCCGCGCGCGGTGAACTGAATTTTTAATATATTGTTATAGAGTATGTTAACTATAAATCTTATTGTCGATAAACTTCAAAATCCAATTCTTTGTTTACGAATGTGCCAAGCTCTCGGCATCTTAAAGAACCAATGAAAAAAAAAACTCTAAAATTGAATATATAATTACAATACAATTGAGAGATTTAGGTAGCTATAAAACCAGGTTTAATCCACCATTTTCTACATAAGGAAATGCATGTACCAAGTCAGGAATATGACAGTTGTTTGCCATTCGTTTAATTCGTTTAAGCTTTGCCATTTGAAAAGGGACTTTCCGTATTGAATTTTCCTTGGAGCGCGGTATCTTTGTTATTATACTATTTTTATATTACTTTTACTAAGTTCGAAACAAAAAAAGATACGTGTCATTATCCAGCATGTCTTCATTTTTCCAGTTGCAGTCCATACATGCCTTTTAATCGAATCCACCCTATTCGCAGAGCCTACTTAATACAGTCCTTGTTAATTTTCACTCATCCAGAGTATGCACGAAATTTTTGTCCCTGTATTTTAAGTAAGCTATAATCAATCAATCTGTAATATTTGTACGATATTTATCTATAAGAAGAATATGAACCTTAACTAATTAACACATATGATCTTTGAAAGGTTTATCCAACATTTGATAATTATAGACTAAAACAACAATAGGGATTAGGGGTCCTCGTAAGGCTTGGCATCTTGATATTAACCTGTAATTCACCCGTTTCAATTTCTTAACTAAAATATTGTTGAAATGGCTATTTTTTAAAGATTTATTGTAAAATATTAACAAAACATACATTTTTTTAAACAATTGGTTTTTCATTTTTTTTTTTAAGATAGTTTCCCCAGATGTTAAAAGTCGATGTAAAGTGATGTAAATTTTAATTTCACTTTGTTTTCATATTTTGTTCTTTATTTTCCATGATAATGTAATATTGATTACAATGTTGCGATCTTGAATAAAAATAAACATTTCACATTCTAAATGCTTATGAATTTATAAAAGTTTGAGTCATTAAGCTTATATAAAAGTATCAAATGCTGCTTATTATCAAAAATTGAAAACAACACGTTTAATAATTTTATGCGTCCGAAGCGCTTATCAAAGAGGTAGTATATTTGAATTTCTTAGTCAGCTTGCATTAATTGTCCAAAGCTGACAAATCGAGAAGACTTATATTGTCCCTTTTTCGTGGAAAAAGTGAACAGGTATACAACTGACTCTTCCGTCTGCTTAAGGCAGCATGCCAGGAACATTGACTTCGGCTCTTATGATATACAGACAGAACAACCAGGTAGACGATATATGGTTCTTCGCACTAGAAGACAACATCTTTCGACGACTTTATACGTACATACAACTTCGTTGCTGTGTAACGTTTTAACTTTGGATATCTACATGTAACACAAAATCAAAAACACATCAAGTAACAGGATGAATTACTAAAATGAAGTACAGTCAGTGAGCATTTCGATTTTTCATGTTATTTTCAATAAAAAGTTTTCAAAAAGATCTTTTGAGATTATTTCTTTATCAATTTTTATGAAATTTTCACAGTTGGGGAAATGTTTGAATTTTCCTTGTTTATTTATGGAATCCTTTTGTTGAATGGCTTTTTAGTTTTGCAATTCAAACACGGATAAAAATAATTACGTAACATTTACTGGTTATATTCAACCAAAAATATATATGAAAATCAAATTACTGTAAAAGAAAAAAATATAGATATGTTTTAATGTTTTAATATATATCTTCAAAATATACCCCTTTTTACAATATTTTAGTTAAGAACTGATACATGTGAATTACAGGTAAATATCAAGATGTCAGTCCTTAAGAGGACCCCATAATCCCTAATGTTGTTTTAGTCTAATTATCAAATGTTGGATAAACGTGAATAAACCCTTTGGTAAAACAATGATTTTGTAATCAATAAATATAATATAACTTAATATTATTGCTATACAGCTTTGAACATTTGTTGTCCAATATTCTGTTGATACTTGTATTTTGACATTGCATAAGATCATGTCACTAAATCTATTAAAGCAGATGGATCCAGAGGTGTGATTCAGATTTAAGAGTTTTTGACAGTGTTGTTTTCATTTTGTTTACCATTGTATTTAAATTTTACTTAGTTTGTACTTTATCGAGAAAATGTATATGTACTTTCAACTAAAAAAACATTTTGTTGGCGTCTTTGTTAGATATATTTGTATATTTGTTTGAATTTTAGTCAGTTGTGTTGCTTGTCTGTGATAAAATGAGAATGGAAACGGGGAATGTGTCAAAGAGACAACAACCCGACCAAAGAGCAGAAATGTGATGTATGTTTACACATTTTGTCCTTTTATCCCCTTTTATGTATGTTTCGGTTGCTCATCCAATTTTCTCAATATAACAGAACTGTAAACAATTATCATACAAGTGGGAGGTTTAGCAAGCTATAAAACCAGGTTTAACCCACCATGTCCGTCGGAAAACGCCTGTACCAAGTCAGGAATATGACAGTTGTTTTTCATTCGTTTCGTTGGTTGGTAAAGTCTAACTTTTGATTATGTCAGTTTTTAGCGACACACTCTTTTTGAATTAACCTTGGAGTTCGGTATTTTTGTAAATACCTTTTTTTCTTCATTAAATGTGTACTCAATGATATTTTTTTGTCAGTTGTTATTGGTTTTGAATTAACTTTCAGTTAATGCGAGTAATCGCAGATCGGTACATTTTGTAGTAATTTATTTTTTCTTTGGATTTTTTATTCGTGTGTGCTTTGTGTCGATCTGATGAGTCAAGCCTTTTTTAACTGATTTTTGTAATTTGTGCTTATGTTGTGCTGTTACACCACTGTCCAAGGTAAGAGGAGGGTTGGACACCCGCAAACATGTTTAACCCTGCCATATTACTCTATGTGCCTTTCCCAAGACTGTTCTTCAGTGGTTGTCGTTTGTTGTTGAATATTATACCTATTTTTTTTCGTTAATTTATCTTTACATAAATCAGATCTATAGTTTTCTCGTTTGATCTGTTTTAAATTTGTCATGTCGGGGCCTTTTCTAGCTTGCAATGTGGTATGGGTTTGCTCATTGTTAAGACCGCAAGGCTATAGTTGCTACCTTCTACGCCAATTGGTCTCTGATGGAAAGTTTTCTCATTGGCAACCATACCACATCTTTTTATTTTAATATTATCTTGATTAATATCTGTGCCTTAGGGGGAAAATTCGATGCATTAAACTAACGTGTACTTTTAGAAAAATGTCATTCTAAATATGGTTTAGCTGTTTATCTAACAAAATGATACTTTTTTAATAAGAAAAGATAATACATTTTCGAGGTGTCATGAGCGTCATCTCTGCTCTTTGCTAGAGTTTGACATTTTTTCGCCCTTCTCTGTATGTGGTAACCCTTCATGTCTTTCTTTGGGTTTTCCAATTCACAATCGGCTTGCTATTTTTATCAAGCAAAGTGACTTTTCTTTTAATTAGAAAAGAATATATTAAGTGTATGAGATTTCTTCACTTGGCTAAAATTTGGCATTCTTTCGCCCTTCTCTGTATATGGTAACCCTTCATGTCTTTCTTCTTCGGGTTTTCCAATTCACAATTGGCTTTTAAAATTTGATTTTTTACATATTTATTGTAAAGTATCTTGATATTTACCTGTGCAGCCGGCCAAAATAAATATGCGAATTCGCAAAATTTGATCAACTATTGCTGGCGCGAAAAGATAAGGCGACTGACTATAAAGGTAAGGTCGCTAAATATTCAAATTATTTTAAACCTCAAAGATTGTTCCGCTTTTTGATGTCTTTGTTCCTTCATCGATTTATAAATTATTTGCTTAAGAAAAAAAATTAAGGTTTTGCTAAATAATATCTGCCATCTCAACAAACTTCAAGTCATTAATTTGTCCCCCAAAATTATATTCTAATACTTTATAAAGGTGATAAAAAATAGTAAGATGTTGATAAACTTGAATTTAAAAAAAGGAAAATGTGGTATGAATGCCAATGAAACATCTATTCACTCAAGACCAAATGAAGTAAATATAGGCAAGTAGAGGTCAGCCTTCAACATGAGCAAAACCCATACCGTATAGTAAGCTATAAAAGGCCACAGCAGGACAAAGCGTGAAGCAATTCAAACGAGAAAACCAACGGTCTGTTGTACAAAACAATAAACGAAAAAACAAATATGACAAACATCAACCAACTACAACAACTGAACTACAGGCTCCTGCCTTGGTACATGCACTTACAGAATGTGGTCGTGCTAAACATGCTTGCGAGCGCTCAACCATCCCATAATCTGGTACATTATGTTATTGTACAACATAAGAACAAACTTTAAAAAAAACAGTTGAAATTGGCTTGACTCGTTTTGTCTCTTTGGTTCCTTTTGTTCCTTACTTTACATGGTCTCTCTGGTATCTGGTTTAGTCTTTGAACAATTGAATTTGCAATGATAAATTGATCATGAATTAGCCAATAGATAGCTAATTTGTTTTTTCTATTACAAAAAATAAATAATTTGCTTTATTAAATTCAAGCCTCATTTTACATTTTGTAATTGATAGCTCTATTGTGAGCAGACATGGTATATTATTAATTCCGAAGAATTCACACAATAAAATTTCCATTTTAAGTAAGTTGAATCAATAAGTAACAATATGGATAAAGTCCAATTTTCTTTTGAAGTTAATGATAGGGAATGAACACCAAATTGAGTGCACCGACAACAACAGAATCACTACTGGAATTACCATATTCAATAGTATTATTCTGATACTTTAGCGAGGTGAGAAAATCAGATATTCTGCAACTCAATTTTGAACATGCTAGCTGAACTTTTGACAGATGTCAAGCACGTTGGAAATTGATGAAAATCAGACTATTTACCTGACAGCCCTTTGAAAAATATATAAATGATTGAGCTGGCTTAGTAGTTATCTGTCAATCAATTTGAATATAAAATTCTAGACAATACTGAATGTAATGATAAACTGTAGTGACGCCACAGAGGGAAATCCTTTTATAATTGATTTTGATTATTCCAGCTCTCCGTGTTCAGCTTGTAGTAAAAAATTTAGAGGCGAATAAAAGGTAAAAACATATACCGGAACCTTGGTGTCACATTTAAGAAAGTAGACCTTATGACTATGAAATGATTGAATAGTGTCTTTAAGTGCGTTTATATTTGGCACCTGGTTTTTTTTCTTGGTTTTTTTTTGTTTTTTTGGTAGTTCAAAATAATTTTTTTTTTTATCATTATATTGTTAAAGGGGCTACTACGAATTAGACAAAAAAAAATCACTTATAAAAGCGGAATATAGAAATAATATTTTGCTATTTGCAGTCAGTTTGGTCAAAGTTCGACAAAATGAGCTAAAACAACATGTAATTTATGCCAGTATCGATTCATATGATCATCGGCAGTCTTCAGAGGTCATCCCGATCGATATTTAGATGTCGGCTAGAATTTTTGGTTTTAATGCTCTTCAACTTCGTATTTGAATTTGCCTGCCAACTATTTCAATACGAGTGTCAGTGGTGAGTCTTATTTAGACGAAATGCGTGTTTGGCGTTCCAAATTATGATCCTGGTATCTTTGATAATTTTTTTAGCATGCATAGAACGGTATAATGAATGTCGCTGACAGACACTTTTACATCGAAAGAAGGACGAATAAGAACATTTCCGAAAGTAAGGTTGTATTGATATTTGAACAAACAGGCTTCAAACATTTATATTTACTGCTTGATTTGTTTGATCTTTTAATTTGGTTGGGAAACTGAATTTAAAAGTTGTTAAAAAAAACTCATCAAAATACCAGGTTTATAATTTTGTACGCCAGACGCGCGTTTCGTCCACAAAAGACTAACCGATAATGCTCGAATCCAAAAAGTTAAAATGCAAAATCAAGTACGAAGTTGAAAAGCATTTAGGACCGAAATTCTCAAGCGGTTTTGACAAATACAGCTAAAATGATCTTTTCACAGGGTAGTCTTATTTAGAGTTTTTAATTGTTTTAAAAAAGGGACGAAAGATACCAGAGGGACAGTCAAACTCATAGATCGAAAACAAACTGACAACGCCATGGCCAAAAATAAAAAGACAAACAGACAAATAATAGTACAGATGACACAACATAGAAAACCAAAGACTAAGCAACACGAACCCCACAAAAACTGGGGGTGATCTCAGGTGCTCCGGAAGGGTAAGCAGATCCTGCTCCACATGTGGCACCCGTCGTGTTACTTATGATATTACAAATCCGGTAAATAGTCTAATTCAGTAAGTCACATTCGTGAAAAGGGAGGGTATTGTAGTTACGACATAAGGAACATATCCGATATCATCTATGAAATGTTACCCCACGTTTGTCTTACATTATTAATGCCACAACTTTTACAGTAACCTGATTATTGACAAAAGTAGCTGTCGGTGACAAACTCGTGATGTCACTTGTTTTGTCAACAACCTGAAAATATGACATTACAATAGCATACTTATAGACCTGTTGGAGTACATAAAATGACAGAAAAAAATTGTTAAGACTATTTTTTTAAAAAGTGACCTGAAAAGATTTTCATCCATAGTTAAACAAAACAACACTTTCTTACTCAGAAGACGTTGCGCTCGCTCATGTTCATACTATACGGATATGAGTCTGACCAATACGATGTGACTGTGTTTCAACCCGCTAGCGACATGTTTTATCAGTATTAGATCTTGAGATACCAGAATATTCGTCTGATATGTTTTTTTATCATATTCCTGATTGTGACATTTTGATTGAGTGTGGATTCGCATTAAGGATGAAACATGCATAGCTGGAGACGTTTAACCTGTCGACACACCCGGTCTCTCCTTTTGGAGTTTATACGATTGCCCCAGTTTTTGTTTGTTACCTTGATTTGTATCTAATTGATTTATGAGATTTGAACATCAGTAATCTACAGTTGCCTTATTTAAGATTTTGATGCAAGAATATTTCTTACACTGTGAGTGACTACAAGTATTTATATGATGGTCGTTAGGTCAGACTCTTAACATTAGAAATCCAAAATTATACTATAGATGGATATAAGTACTTTTATATCATACACGGGATTTTTAAAAATCAGATCGTATTACCGGTATTTCATTTCGAAAAGTTCAAAACTGACAGAGACCATTTGTTGTATCGAATATTCATCTTTCTACATGATGTTTGTATTTATCTTTTATCAGTATCGTTGCTCAAATCTTTAGTCTTGTATAATTGTGATCCCGTTTCCATATTTACGTCATTTCCAGATGATCTGCTCTTCTTAGTTTTCTGGTTTGTAACTTTACTCAGTGATAAACGTACAATAAAAACTTATATCTCGGAGAGAAATCTAGAAATCCTGGGAATATATCCTCTTTATTAAATGAGCAGTGTTGTATTGCTGTTCTGAGGGTTTTCAGAAAATGTTGTAAAGATAATGAATGCCCTTGTTATACGTGGATTTGCATATCAGTCTTGTATATATTCACTGCTTCGGTTTAGACATATCTGTTTGTTAACAGTGTAATAGCTATGTTTAAAGAATCAAAAACAAAAAAAGAAATAAGGGATTATATCCTTCTCCCATATGTGTTTAAGAGGGTTGTTATGTTTACGTCATCTCTTTCTCGATCCATTTGTTTATATATTGCTATTTTTCTCTTTACAAAATAGATGCTGAAAAATTTGTTAACATTGATTTATGATTTATGCATTTATATCTTTTGACTTAGAAATTGTTAGTTGCGGAAGGTATTAACAAACATGAACTCCAGACTTCAAACTGACCAGTACCTTCGGCTTAAGATTTTTAGTCCCAGAAGATGTCACCAAACATGAAGCCAAGCTTCGATACTGGCCAATACCTTTTGTTGTATGTTTTTCTTAATTTTGTATAAATATGTGTTAAATAGACATTGAGGTAAAAATGTCAATTTTACCAATTCTATGACATCATAATTACATTACAAATGGTCTTTTACTCTAAATTGTCCAAATTATATCATCGTATTCATGTATCCATAAAATTTCACTATTTGAAGGCTCGAGGAATATAACTACATTTGCTATATCTGGCGTCAAATAATGCCTCTTACCTTATTATTTAGTGTATTTTGATTTGGACTTAAGGTGATAAATGCGTATCGAATATACATTGAAACTTACTTTTAGAATGGTTTTGTTTAGTTTCCTAGCGAGCAACACCAACACAGATGTCCATTTTGATCAATGTTGTTCAAAATACAACTGACGTTGCAATTTCAATATTGTGACGTCAATCACGTGCAACCAATATTTTATTCGAATTAATAATAATAATAATAATAATAATAATGATAATAATAATAATAATAATAAATTCTTTATTTAAAGAGGGTAAACACAGTAAGTTACAATTACTAATCTTCCCTGAGGCCCTCATATACAATACAAGAAAAAAATAATAATAAGAAATAAAAAAATAATAATAATGAATTAGAACATGGGTTTGTTTCCAAAGCGAAAGAAGAATGTCATATTAGAATCTGCATTAAAACAAACCAAGGATTCTCTAGTGGTTGTTTATGTCATATCTAAAGGTTTTTTGTTAAATAGAAAATTTAGTGTTGATGTCAGAAATTTAAAAGTTTCTGTTTGATTTTTTAATAAATATCAAATATTTTCCCTTCAATACAATGAGAACTTAAGGTTTATCGATCCATTCAGTTGTTACTAGGATGTCTGGTTTAGATGGTTTAGATGGCAAAACAGAACACTGTACTTGATTTTTTATGGATATAAGAGTATTTCTGTTATTTAAAACCATGATCCTGACAGACAGAATCGGGCTTCATGCCACTCTAGAGATTCCGCTTTAGTCAATCGCCTGACGTCATAAAATTAGTGTCATTGGGTTAAAGTGCAGGCATGTGTTTTTCTTCAAAAGACAAACAAATAAAATAGATAACCAAATTAAAGGACAAAACAATGAATATGTTTATTAGTGTGATGATTTAAAATTACTTTAAAATATATAGTCTTTTTAAATGTATTTTCCTGAAACTTATAACTAAAATAAGTAAAATAAAGGTTTAGGTTTTCTTTTCAATTGATAACTGAGTGTTAGCAAATGGGGTATAAGTAAATTACTGAAATATTTTCCAGTGCATTATTTTATTATATTTATTAAACTATCTTGAAGTTTAATATATTTCAAAAAAGGTTATTCATCAGGGAGATGCTATGAAAAGAGCCCGATTATTTTGCTATAAAATAATAGCAAAATATTGAAATGATATAAATCTTTTAAAGTTATATTCACAAAAATAAAGGAGAAATTGGGTATACTCGTAAATGACTAAGTAATGGAACAAATGAAAACATCCAATTCAAGAACATCGATAGATGGTTGATAGTTCTTTGCTTGACGACATCCAGTACAAATATCACATTTATATTCTAATCGAGAACAAAATTAACAATCAATGCAAAAAATTAAACTCTGATGTTATAATGAAGAAAATATATATATACTATGCCTTAAGACCAGTTTTAAGATAAATGCTATTATTTCTTTTTAACGAGAAAGTTTTCTTTGTTGAGCAATTTGCTGTAAATAATAATCTACACGGATAAATGTATATTTGTAAAGATAATGTACTTTTATTTAATGTTGAATATCTTATGTATACTCAGGAAGAATTGTTTTGGTTAATTAGGCTATCCTCTTGAAATTAAAATTGTTTATTTATTCGTATATTTTTTATTAGACAACATATCAAAATATAACTAACACTCAGGACAGGAGCATTAGTATTTTGCGGGTTAACCTTTTGTAGTAATCTGCCGGTCCCCTTTTTAATATTCACCAGTGTTATGAGAAACAAAATACATAAGAGAGAACATTCATCAAGAAACCAGGCTGATAATTATAGTAAAGTAAAAATCAGTAAACACAAACACTCTACTCTATACCATTGATATGATAGACTTAGGTACCAGAAAAGCAATACTAATTAGATGGATATTGTAACAATGAACTCTCTCTGTAACTGAAAGCAAGTCACATCAAAAGCTAACCAAACCTTTAAGTGTTTATATTTCACAACTCGTTCGCTATGCCCGTGTCTGTTATGTCGTTTTTGATTTTAACGAACGTAATCTATGTATTACTGGTAAATTATTAAGCCAGGGATTTCGTTACCACAAATTACTTAAAACCTTTACTAACTTCTTCCACAGATATAAAGATTTGGTTTTGAAATTTGGTTGTACCCGTAGAAAACTTATTTCAAACGGGATTGCACATCCTCATTTTTACGGTAATATTGTTTACCGTGCCCGGAAATTTAAAAACGATCCTGGTAAACTTATCGATCCTTTAAATAAACTTATTCTAAAAGGTTACCAATTCAACACTGTAATTAGATCATTAAATATTGTTTTTATTGGTACTAATATTGATTTTGTTATCAGTAAATTAAAAGCAAACTAAATATTATTGTTATATACATATACACATTCATGGATCTACAATCTGTCGATATCTGTATCTTGGCATCGCACAAGGTCATGTTTTTCTCTGACTGTTTATGACGTCTTTACACTAAATCCATTGGAAGTTGGATGTGTACGTATTGATAATTTAGTCTTAGATGCATGATTTTTTTCATTAGTTGTTAGGGGCTTTGAACTAGCTGTCAGTAACTGCGAGTACTCTCAGATCTGTACTTGGTGTCTTTTTGTTGTTTGGATGTACAAGTACCCGGCCACGTCCACTTGTATTTGTAGTATTTGTATTTTTATACATCTGATGAGTTAAGCCTCTTTCAACTGATTTTTATAGTTCGTTCTTATGTTGTACTGTTACACCACTGTCCCAGGTTAGGGGGAGGGTTTGGATCCCGCTACCATGTTTAACCCCGCCACATTCTGTATGTATGTGCCTGTCCCAAGTCAGGAGCCTGCAATTCAGTGGTTGTCGTTTGTTGATGTGTTACATATCTGTTATTCGTTCATTTTTTGTACATAAACTAGGCCGTTAGTTTTCTCGTTTGAATTGTTTTACATTGTTATTTCGGGGCCTTTTATAGCTGACTGTGCGGTATGGGTTTTGCTCATTGTTGAAGGCCGTACGGTGACCTATAGTTGTTAATTTCTGTGTCATTTGGTCTCTTGTGGAGAGTTGTCTCATTGGCAATCATACCACATCTTCTTTTTTTATCTTTAACAGACTTATTCGGAAGGGATATAGGTTACGATACTGTTGTCAAGTCATTAAAGATGGCATTTTTTGGAATTTATATTGATTCACTCATTGGGTCTTTGCATCGGAAATAAACACATTTATTGTAAAACCAGTCGTTGGCATGATACGGGTTACGTTTTCCTCGTATAATTTATGATGACATGATACTTAACTCCTAACGGGAGGGATTGTGCTTGATTTTCATATGATGAAGACATAATCTTTTGATAAGTTTCATTGAGGTTAGTAACTGCTAGTAGTCCATTGTTAAACTATGTTGATCATTGCTTTTTTTTTCATTTTTGCGCCTGTCACAAGTCAGGTACCTCTAGCCTTTGTCAGTCTTGAGTGTTTTTTAATTTTGGTTCATTTATATGTTTCAGAGTTTAGTGTGGCGTCCATTTCGCTGGACTAATATACATTATTGTTTAGGGGCCAGCTGAAGCACGTCTCCGGGTGCGCAATTTTCCCGCTGCGTTGAAGACCCATTGGTGGCCTTGTGTTGTTTTAGAAAAGATACCGTCCTAAACTCTGCTATCATCCGCTGTACTTTCGCAATGATAAAGGAAGACATGATATTGTGCAAACACAAAGTAAATCTGCAAAAAGGAATGAAAGTGTCACACAGAAAATAAAAGTGTCACAAAAATGAAAGTATCACACGGAATATGAAAGTGTCATATGTCACACCAAAAATAAAAGTGTCACACAGAAAATGAAAGTGTCACACGGAAAATAACAGTGTCTCATAGAAAATTAAAGTATCACAAAAATGAAAGTGTCACAAACAAAATTAAAAAAATCTATTCAAATTTGTTTCAAACTGAAGATGAGTTGGATATTAACCAAACCATAGCGTAATAAGCAATGATTTACCAACAGATACATGATGGTATTTTCATCGAACTAGTACTAAAAATTGAAAACAACACTTTATAAGATGACGACGGATATTTTCCAATTGTCGTAACCACAATCCCTTCCTCTTTTTCCCGAATGTGACCTCCCGAATTAGACTTATCACCGGGTTTGTACTTACATGAGCAACACGACGGGTGCCAACTGTGCAATAGGATCTGCCTACTCTTTCGAAGCACCTGAGATTCCCCCCCCCCCCCCCCCCCCCCAATTTTTGGTGGGGGTGTTGCTCAGTCTTTTGTTTTCTATGTTGTGTTTTGTGTACTGTTTTTTTTCCATGTCAGTTTATTTTCGACTTATGAGTTTTAATGTCCCTATGGTATCTTTCGCTTCTCCTTTATAAATACTATATACCGAAGCGCATATCTGAATTTTACTTTCATCAGGGACGTTCAAAGCCAGAAAATTTGAAGCCCAGGGATGCATAGAAACACGTTCAGAACTATATGACAAAAAGGGACCTTATAGATAATATCCAAATTCATCTAAGATCAACTTTGCCTGAGAGGGTTGGAACCTTAGTTACTTTATAATTTTAAATTTACCAGCAGAGGCTTGAAATAAGTATGTTATAAATCATGACAGTATACCGAAGCACTGACTGCTGAGCTGATTATACCCACCGGTACTAGTAGTCCACCAGCAGTGGTATCGAGCCAGTGATCGAAAATGAAAATAACTCTTTATATTTTCAAATTTTATTGGTAAACATATGAAAACAAAATAATTGTCGCTTTTTATCATTAATGTTTTATTCTTACATTTGCATGTTCAAATATAGCCTGTATGTGGTGATTTGTAGTAAAAATAACCATTTTAGTAAATCAGCGATTTTGTTTTATAAACTGCATATCGTTAAATAAGGCAATTTTTTACGGAAATGAGACCATACGATTTTCTTACGGCATGTTTAAAAAATACGTTAAATATTTATTCTTTCATTTAAAAACATTTCCAGGTGTGTGTTCTTTGGGTGCATTAAACCCCTTAACTAAGCGTCTTTTCAGATTTCGCCGCTCTACTATTACAAATGGTATGCATCCGAAGAGCTTTTTTGAATTTACCTTCATCGGTAACCTCAAAGCCAAAAATTTGAAGCCATTAGATGTAGAAGTAAAGAAACACATTAAGAGCTCTATGACCAAAAGGGGCCTAAAGATAATAGCATATAATTTATCTAATATTCAACTTTGTCATTTTATCAACGTAGGCTTGAAAAAGATATGTTATAAATCATGTCAGTACCGGAGCACTGACTACTGAGCTGATGATAACGTAATTACGCAATTACGTATACTATGCCTTCAGGTAGAATAGGTGTGAATACATGCATCCTGTAATTACATCTACCAAGATTTGTTAGATGACAGCTTATTTATTTGGTCGTTCAGTTCAGCTGGAGAGTCAGATAAGATATTTAAAACTGCATGCGAGTGCGACGCTATATTTATACTTGACGTCGATATCAATGGGCGGCTTACATAATTGAAAATTATTGAAAGGCTTCAACCCTCGCTCGCGGTAAAATCTACAAAAAAAGTAGCCTTATTTCTAAAAGGCAAGTGAAATATTTGTTATAAACGTACTATTTCAACAACACAAGCCTAATTACCTAAATCATATGTGACATTATTGAAAGCAGAAAATAGTTCTAGTGTGGAGCTTGGCAACAATTTTACTATTGTAACTTTTTCACACTATTTAGTAATGTTATCATTAAAAAGCAAGGCTAGCGAAAAACTTTATCATGTATTCACAATGTATTAGATAATATTATAACATTTAAGGAGAATCACCAGGAAGTGGCCATTCATTGGTACTAGTACGTAAACAGACACTTGTCAACATGTACCAACCAAAAGATGAATCAAACAGAAATAACTGAATGAATAAGCCAAAATGTGTATTATTAACCCCTTAACCCTTTGAGAATATGCTATAAGAACTTCATCAGTCATATTATGTCATATGTTATAGAAACTGAAAAAAAACGACAAAGACTTGGAAGATATTGTTTGTATCTCAATACTTAAAGTTTGTCAAAGTTGTCTAAGTGCAAACAGCTCGGCTAAGATTGGTATTTTTCCAGTTTATAGATTTGGTCCAAAAATAAGGTTTGAAACATTAAATTATCTATCTTTATAATACTTATTGATATCCATCATTCTATTCCCCATCCAAATAAAAAAAATATGTTGTGTGTATCTATATGATAAATGACGTAAGTCTATGTATATAATCAAATAATATCACTGAATTTGGAGAATAGAAAATTTGTTACCAAAACAGACCTTAGGTACTTTTTAGCTTCAAATATGCATATGAACTGCTTCATTTCCCTTAATTTTCAGTAATGCTTCCAAGACATAGAATCTTTAAAAACTGTATACCTTGCTGCACGAGCTTTATTGAATTATCTTCGCCAGGCTGATTTATGGTGGATATTACTGACAATAACAGCATATGATATGTATCTACCATGTCTCTTTCCTCGGTTAAGGTTAATCCAATAGTTCTCTAAGGAACCCTTGTAACAACTTTTTGAAGGGTCCGTAGGTAACCTTTTGCTAGTCAATATTTCAGCTTTTATCCATCATACAGTCATAACTAGTGGTAGGCTAAATTTCCTGCAATACGTTGCAGAATATAGATTTTATATTACTTGCAGTTGTTAATTTTATTTTCTTACTTATTATGCATGCAATATTTGGCACTGGACGACGTTAAGCAAGCGTCAATCAATCAATCAATTTAACCAACGACATGGATTCGAATCACCAGGATGTTAGATTCTTCCAGGTGTTACATTTTCCTTCTCAATACTTTTTATCATTTTCGTTTTCTTGTAATTTGTAGATGTTAAAAGTATATATGATTATGAATTATAGCCTTTGCTAAGGGTGGCTTCTCTTCTTTCGTTATTTAAGGTTTGTTGTCTTACAAAAGCAGAATGGGGGACTTCCACTATATGCATCTCTAGTTTCAAAGTCCCTTTATTCTTATCATATGTTTCATTCAGGTTTTAAGATTTAAAACATTGATAATCTGTGATTGTCTGTCTTTTCTATTTTCTTTCATTCCATGTCTCTGATTCATCTCCCCGTCTTCACCAATTTGCTCCAAGATCTTGTATTCAGCTTCGATCTTATCTTGTGAGATTATCATATGATTCATCCTCCCCACTCAAGTTTTTTTTACGTTATAAATTTTCTCAAACGTTTCCTTACATGGTGATCTCTTATTCAAATTGTCTTTATTACCCACTTCAACGTGTGATTTGACTCTACCGGCTTAAGTTCGGTTGCAAAGATCAGAGGTCTAGATGGGCTATGGGCTGTAATTCCCTTTCTTGCTTACTGCTCACGTGTTACAGAATATCAAAGAGCCTTTTTAAATCCTTCAAAGATACTCTTATACTTTTTCCTTCGTCCTTCCTCTATCTTTCTATCAACAATAAGCAGCTTTAGTTCTGATGGCAATAGTACTGGGCAATTCAGATTTTTTTATTACTATAATATATATATATATATATATATAAATACAAGTCTAAATTGAAAACAACGTTCAAACCTATGATTGCGTTACATAAAAACCGCAATTTTTATACGTGTGCATGCAAAACAAATTTCTTGGTAGAGGGGTCTAAATACAGCACAAACAACATTTTCCAAAAGACCAAAAAAGTGAAAAAGTATATTTTAACAAAACGCATTTGACTAGCAGGTCGAACAACTGATGTTCTTAAACCCTGCTGACTGCCATTGGCGATTGCCAAATAAACGGATCACCAGATGTAAAAATGGATCTTATTATTAATTTATTACCAAACAGAAAACAATAAACTTGCGGAAAAGATGGTATACCGCAAACATCAGGTACAAAAATTTGTACACCATATCCGGATTTCGACAATTAATGTCTCCTCAGTGATGTTAGGAATCGAAACGGTATTTGGAAGGCCATATAATTTACCTCAATTTAGGATAGATTCTTGAATTTTGAAAAGAGTCGAAATAGGATGAACGGATCATATAAACCCGAAGGCAAATATAATACAAGACCAAACGAAAAAATATAAACAAGTCTAAATTGAAAACAACGTTCAAACCTATGATTGCGTTGGATAAAAACCGCAATTTTTATACGTGTGCATGCAAAACAAATTTCTTGGTAGAGGGGTCTAAATATAAGCACAAACAACATTTTCCAAAAGACCAAAAAAGTGAAAAAGTATATTTTAACAAAACGCATTTGACTAGCAGGTCAAACAACTGATGTTCTTAAATCCTGCTGACTGCCATTGGCGATTGCCAAATAAACGGATCACCAGATGTAAAAATGGATCTTATTATTAATTTATTACCAAACAGAAAACAATAAACTTGCGGAAAAGATGGTATACCGCAAACATCAGGTGCAAAAATTTGTACACCATATCCGGATTTCGACAATTAATGTCTCTTCAGTGATGTTAGGAATCGAAACGGTATTTGGAAGGCCATATAATTTACCTCAATTTAGGATAGATTCTTGAATTTTGAAAAGAGTCGAAATAGGATGAACGGATCATATAAACCCGAAGGCAAATATAATACAAGCCCAAACGAAAAAATATAAATACAAGTCTAAATTGAAAACAACGTTCAAACCTATGATTGCGTTGGATAAAAGTCGCAATTTTTATACGTGTGCATGCAAAACAAATTTCTTGGTAGAGGGGTCATAATACAGCACAAACAACATTTTCCAAAAGACCAAAAAAGTGAAAAAGTATATTTTAACAAAACGCATTTGACTAGCAGGTCGAACAACTGATGTTCTTAAACCCTGCTGACTGCCATTGGCGATTGCCAAATAAACGGATCACCAGATGTAAAAATGGATCTTATTATTAATTTATTACCAAACAGAAAACAATAAACTTGCGGAAAAGATGGTATACCGCAAACATCAGGTGCAAAAATGTGTACACCATATCCGGATTTCGACAATTAATGTCTCTTCAGTGATGTTAGGAATCGAAACGGTATTTGGAAGGCCATATAATTTACCTCAATTTAGGATAGATTCTTGAATTTTGAAAAGAGTCGAAATAGGATGAATGGATCATATAAACCCGAAGACAAATATAATACAAGCCCAAACGAAAAAATATAAACAAGTCTAAATTGAAAACAACGTTCAAACCTATGAATACGTTGGATAAAAACCGCAATTTTTATACGTGTGCATGCAAAACAAATTTCTTGGTAAAGGGGTCTAAATACAGCACAAACAACATTTTCCAAAAGACCAAAAAAGTGAAAAAGTATATTTTAACAAAACGCATTTGACTAGCAGGTCGAACAACGGATGTTCTTAAACCCTGCTGACTGCCATTGGCGATTGCAAAATAAACGGATCACCAGATGTAACAAAATGGATCTTAACTATAATTGTAATACCAAACAGAAAACAATAAACTTGCGGAAAAGATGGTATACCGCAAACAATATATACGCCTAAAAGTTTACATATCAACACCAATATTAAAAAGGGAAACATTTAGAATAAGTGTCTATAAATATTTCGGATAAATAAAAGCAACAGTAGTATAGCGCTGTTCCATAATCATAAATCGATATAGCGAAAACAAATCCGGGTTACAAACTAAAACCGAGGGAAAAAACCTCAACTATAAGAGGAAAACAACGGAACAACAGAAACACTGAATTGCAACAGAAACAAACGCCAACATACATAGAAACGGACTATTTGATAACAACTGCCATATTCCTGACTTGGTATATGATATTTTAAGAAAAAATGGTGGGTTGAACCTGGTTTTATGGCTAGCCAAACCTCCCGCTTATATGGCAATGTTATGATTACCGCTAAAATGGCAACATTCCGTGACAGGAATACAGTACAAATAAACGCAAGGACAGAGAAATATATAAATAAATAATATAATAGTACATTACAACATGTAAACCGCAGAACAACAACGGACACCTCCCATGAATTTACGACAGCACACCAGGACACCACAAACGAAGTATAAATTGCGCGTCACATGAATGGATCAATGCCACAAAAAGTGACGTATTTTTTTTGACGTTTATAATATCACAGGTAAATTTCTAAAAATAAAATAGATTTGTTTTATTAATAGACACGTACAAAAATATAGAATTGGGATTGAGTTTGTAATGGTGTTATTTTATGTATTTTCTAACCATGTTGGTTTTTCTTCTAAATCAAAACTGTGTATAAACAAAAAAATCCTGTGCATGTAGTTGCTGTTAACTTAAAATTATATAAATGAAAAAGCTGAATTTTTTATCTTAACTTTTACATACATATAGAAAATAAACATAAAATAACTGTAATATAAGGCAAGATTATGTAAGACCAAACAGTAAACACACTTGAAAACATAAAACAAAAACACTGTAGACGAACCACAAGTAACTCGACTATACTGACAAATAAGACATATGTGAAATGTACCGAAAATATAGAATTCAAACCACAAACGATAAGACATAACACAATATCCAAGAGGACTTACAAAAGAAACATCATAATTAGATACATGAATGTTGGATGTATAAATACCGAGACACGTCGTATAGCAATGCGAATTCACACTCAGCAAAATAGACATATTCGTGAATAGATCACGCTCGGTACTTTGCAGACCAGACGACGTAGATGATAAACCACAATCTTAGACGTGGTAACAATGTCGTTAGTTAGTTAGTTTAGACACAAACACATCGTATAGATCAACCAATTCGTGATGGTGTCCATAAAATTTACAGAGTACCATTTCTAATCTTTCCTCCTCATAACTATGTTGGGGCAGTTTCTGCGTTAGCACACTCCTGTATATGAAGTCCGTATAGTGTGAACATGCACGAGCATAACGTATCAATTGAGATATGTAAACACCATACGATGGGGCAGAGGGTATGTTAGTGCTGAGAAATGGGAAATTGATAATTGGGAAGTTGAAATCATCCCGTTTGTCATAGGTTATAGTGTGAAGTCGTCCATCTGTGTCAATATTGAGGAAAAGATCAAGGTATGAAGCAATCCTTCTAGTATCAGTAGTGTCCTTAATTTCAAGTTCACTGGGATATATGAGATGCAAGTACTGACTGAAATATGGGTTATTCAGTGATAGGACATCATCAATATATCTGAAAGTAAAATTAAAGAATTTGCAAGGTGCGTTTTCTTTCTGTCTTTTAGAAGGTTCTGAATGAATTCTGCTTCATACGAGTACAAAAACAAATCGGCCAGTAAAGGTGCACAATTAGTACCCATTTGGAATACCGACTGTTTGTTGAAATATCAATCCTCCAAACTCAACAAATATATTGTCGATCAAAAAGTCCAGCATTTTGATAATATCATCTTCAATGTATTTGCTGATAGAATCAGTGTGGTTCTTCACAAAATAAGTACTATTATAACCCAAATCAAGAAATTTATATCTACGATTCCCATTTTTATAGAAAAAGCTCTGTTTAATGAGATGGTGAAGTCGATCTTTCAATTGAGCATGAGGAATAGTAGTGTAAAGAGTAGAAAAATCAAAAGTCTTAATGTTGCTGCAAAATTGCAGAGATTGTGATCTAAGATTTAGCCGTAGATCTTTAGATTTTTTAAGAATCCACATCTGATTGACACCATTGGTTGAATATATCTCATCACAATATTTTTGAAGGCCATCTTTACTGTAAAAAGAATAGAAGTCAGCACTTTAGAAAGATGTTTAGTCGAACATCTTGATGATCCAGCTATGTATCGTTTTTTATAAGGAGTTTTGTGAAGTTTTGGTATCCAGTATAATGACGGTAGATTTTCTTAGTTTTCTTTGATGTTAATACCAAAAGAAAGAAGCATAGATTTGTGGTTTTCTAAAATTTCATTCTTTTTTAATGAAGTTAAAGAATATGTAGGATTACCAGTTTTGCTGTGTATTCAATTGAAGCTCTTGTGTGAGACATTCCAAATAATGGTTTTTACATATGAAGACAATATCACTGGAGGCTTTATCTGCTGGAACAACGACATATTTGTCATGAAAGAGGATATAGCATTCACAACCTCCGGGTTCTTGAATGGGTTAGAAACCCTTGTGCTCATAGTACATCGTAGTTTCTGAATGCGCTTCTGAATGCATGATCGAATAGCTTTGATCCATTCAGACAAAGTGTCCAGTTCTGGTTCATCAATATGATTATGATGATGTAAAATGAATCATATCAATCTACTCAGATTTAACCATAACAATTTTTATAGTTTATACAATTAAAAACCGAAAAACGCTTGTATAATTCTAAACTTTCAAAAATGATGTAGGTTAAGTATTTACTACAGAGACTGCATAGATATGCTTCTAAAATGAATAGTAATGTGCGAAATGAACTAGTACAATTCTAAAATTTCACAGGTGACGAAAGTTAAGTTATTACAAGAGACTGCATAGAAATACATTCCTAATCAATAGCATTGGCCGATTTGAGCTGGTGTAATATTAAAATTTCAAATTTGACGAATGTAAAGTAATTACAACAGAGGTTGCGTTATTACACACCCCAAATGAATAGCAGTTCGATTTGAGCTGGTATAATTTTTAAATTTATTTGTTTTTTATATTCGTGCAGTGCTATTTATTTGGGTTGTATTACTACGTAGTCTCTGTTGCTATTCCTTTACCTTTGTTAACTCTGAAATTCTAGAATTATACCAGTTTAAATCGCTATTCTAATGCAAAATGAACAAACCAGTCCAATTCAGTTATTATTTTGGTGTAAAACATCATAAAACGAAAACATTCCGCGAAATGATGTTATCGTCTTTGGTTTTTTTAATTAAACAAGGTGGCGTCATAATGTATGTTTCCGGCGTCAAATGTAAAAACCGGGCGTTTTCATGCTTCTTGTACGCCTCAGAATGTAATAAAATAAGATAAAAAGAACATTTAAGGTGAAAAAATGTGATTTTTTTAGAATTTATTATTGAATTATATAATATTATTAATATTATTATATGGGGGGGGGGGGGTAAAACGAAACAGCCACAACAGTATCGTGTGTATACGGGCTTTCAAGGTTGACAAAATTAACGTATTTGCTTCGCTCGGGATAAAATAATCGAATATAAATGCCCAACCCATGGTTAAATGAAAACAAATCTACGGCTGCCATGAGTTATTTCTTAATTAAGATGAAATGAAATAACTAAATCGTAAATTTGATCAGCTTACAACTGTTCAATATATGTTTTTACACATCTATACAATTTATATTTACTTTAGATTTTGTCGCAAGCTGATAGACTAAGTCTTCGTGCTAATTACTTTAGGTTAAATGGTAATGTATTCATGGTTAATTAAGTCACAAATGTACTGGATAATTGATATCATTAAGTACCACGATAATCATGTCAAAATATTAGTATTTTTTTATGATTTCAATATAAAGTCTATGTCAAAACTAAAAAAAACTAGAAAAGGTTAGATCAATCGGTTAATAATTTTGGCATTCGATATTCGGTCCTTCCGACGGTTAACCGGTTAACCGGTGACAACACTGAGTTGGTTGACCGTTATGGAATAACCGTTTCACAGATGATATCGGATATGTTCCTTATGTCGTAACTACAATACCCTTCCCTTTTCACGAATGTGACCTACCGAATTAGACTATTTACCGGATTTGTAATAACATAAGCAACACGACGGGTGCCACATGTGGAGCGGGATCTGCTTACCCTTCCGGAGCACCTGAGATCACCCCCAGTTTTTGGTGGGGTTCGTGTTGCTTAGACTTTAGTTTTCTATGTTGTGTGATCTGTACTATTATTTGTGTGTTTGTCTTTTTATTTTTGGCCATGACGTTGTCAGTTTGTTTTCGATCTATGAGTTTGAATGTCCCTCTGGTATCTTTCGTCCCTCTTTTGATATATAGTTTGACATTCCGCCCCATTTGTTATGCTAGTGTTTTTAGAACTAAAAGAAAACTGTAGCTTTTTCATGTGTATTTCCTCTTTTGGCTATCCTGTTAGGTACCTTTTTGTCATACTGCTCCTTACGTATCCAAGTAATTATAAATCCTTGGCTTCCGGTTGGTTTTATTTAAGCATTCCTAAAAAAATCCACGAAAGCTTTGCGGACGTGCAAAATTTATAAAGTGTTATTTTAACTTTTAAATCAGTCAGGATCTCCTACCCTGTACCTGATCGATTAGACCAATTGTTAGAAAGACCATCTCCTACCCTGTACCTGACCGATTAGACCAATTGTTAGAAAGACCATTTCTACCATGTACCTGATCGATTAGACCAATTGTTAGAAAGACCACTCATTAAAATTTCTTCTACACATTGGTCTTAATAATAACATACCATGGTATGTCCTGAAATAAGCTGTCGAGCATATGAGGATTGTAATTCTACTACATTTAGAGAACTAGTTTATTCAATTCTACGTCATTATTCGTACAATCCCAGACCATCATTCTCGGAATAGGCTTATCCCACGATGGAACAATTCTTACCTAATCATAGTGTCAATCAATCACCACGGTAATCTGACGAGTGTTATCTTGCACTTCTCTTTAAATAAAATCAACATTATCCATTTTCTTTTCCATATGATTAATCATTTTCTATATTGGTACTTATTCAGAAAAAAATTCTTTTTTGTGAAGAACCACACTGATTCCAACAACAATTACACCGAAGATGATATCATCAAAATGTTTTTTTTTTATCACAACGTATTTGTTGAGATGGTGGATTGATAATTTGACAGACAGTCGATATTTCAATGGGTATTAATTGTGCACCACTAATGGTCGACTTTTTTGTACTCATATGAAGCAGAATTCATTCAGAACCTTCTCATAGACAAAAGAAAATTCAGCTTGCTATTTTTTTTAATTTGACTTGCAGATATATTGATTATGTCCTGTCACTCAAAAACCAACATTTCAATGACTGCTTACATCTTTTATATTCCAGTGAACATGAGATTAAAAATACTACCAAAAAAGAATGTCTTCTGGATTTATTCCTCGATATTTACACAATTGGATGACTTCAAACTAACATCTATGACAAACGTGATAATTTCGATTTTCCAGTCGCCAACCTTTTTGCAGTAACATACCCTCTGTACCATCGTATGGCATTTACATATCTCAGTTAATACATTACGCTCGTGCAAGTTCACACTATACGAAACTCATTCATAAGGTTGTGCTCCTTACGAAAACATTGCTCAAAGTTATGAGTTAGAACGACTGAAATCGACACTACATTAGTTTTACGGTCACTATCACATTGGTTGACCGGTACGATATGCCTTTGTCTCAACTCACTAACGACATGTTTTCGTGGTCTTAACTCTTTAGATACCAGTTTGATCTGTTATTTTACCAATTGTGCCCTATTACCGATTATGACATTTTGACTATTTGTGGATTCGCATGGCGGGTTATGCATGCATAGGAGGAGACGCTTACCCTGTCGACGCACCAGGTCTCATTTCTTTTTGATTTTATCAGTTTTTGTTTGTAAGCTTTATATCGATTTACGAGATTTGAACATGGGTAAACTACTGGTGCCTCAATAGAGCATCTTCCGTTTTTATTGGTTCATAAATATATATATATACAATGTCGATGTCGTCACTTATTTAAATTAAATGTCACTGCCATCGGGATATGCCGTTTTCCCGCACATGTCTTCGTTCTATTATTCGAAAGGTAAGTCTCTGTGGCACACGCTTGACATGTACTGAGAGAAATCCGCCATCTTTGATAGGACGAAAGGACCAATGCATTAGGCTTCATGTATACAAACCGAACGTCTCCAGAAACCTGCACATGTTTTCATTAAAAAAACTTGTGATTAAAAGTAATTGAAAGTTATAATGAAAACTTGATGATTAATAAATAATTTTACTCGCAAGATTTATTGGGACATTTTTATGTTCGGCCGTCAAAGTTTTAATAGTGTACCCTTAATTGATTTGATATCTTATATTTCAAGTTCAATGGGATATATCTTATCAACATAGTTATCGTGAACTTTGAAATATTTTACGTAAAGACAACACGTGAAGTAAAGGATAATCCTAGCTTCTTTTCAAAGTTGTATGAAGTCATCTTCATACAAATAAATGAACAAGTTCACAAGAAGGGGAGCACCGTTTGAACCAACATCTGATTATACTAAAGTATAAGCCTAGTATCTTTAATGAGTTTTTCAGTTCTTTATATTTGGTTGAAATTCAAAAGTAATAATCAATAGACCAATGACTTTTAGGATTTCTTCTTTGGGAATTGTCGTGAGAATATATGATGGGTTTCCAAGTAAATTGTCAACACTTAATTCCTTTATAAATTAGAGGCTACGAATTACTTAACAGTAGTTTACCGATGTTCAAATTATATAAATCGTTTGTTTGTTGAGTTCGGAGACAATAACACACTTGTCATAACATAACATATTTGTCATAGCATATAATTTTATAAAATGCTTGATTTGTCAACCATCTCCAGGTGTTCCTGATTCTTAAAGAGTTGAAAACTACCTGTAAACGAAAGAACCATAATTAAGTACTTTCAACAACATTGAATTTCCTTTGTCAAGGAAGTGTTTTACATTAAAAACAACCTTTTGAATAATGAATTAAGTGTACAATGTGAACTCTCTATAGATATTACTACCAATGAAAATATGAAGGCATAATATTAGTCTCTTATCGTCTTTTATTATCATTTCATAAATATTTATTCAAGTACGAAGCCTGCCAAGATGGTACCAACTGAATAACGAAGATATGCAAAATTGTTTGCATTTAAGAAAAATAATCCTTCATAAATGAAACATCTTGATGTGAGATTGAGACAACGATTTGTTTAAATTAAAGGTTTTTTTCATGAAATATGATTTATCTTCTTTTATAAAGCATTATATTTGTATCTATATTTATCATTCTCTACTTCTTTCAATCTGTTCTTTTCTATATATATTTAAGTACATATAATAATTTGAGTCTCTCTCTTCGTGCAATAGTATGAAAATTTTGATTTCTCTGCCATTTACAATTTTCATTTTTTTCTAATAGTCTTTACAACGTTTGTATTTGTTGTAATAACGGTAGCATGTTTTTTACCAACAGGGTTGATACGAACTATTTTGGTAGGAGCCTATGCTATTGTTAATTTAGCAGATTAAGCCATTTTTATTCTCCCTTGGAGGTCTCAATAATAATAGCTCAGCTCGAGTACTGGGTGTCGTAGGTTCGATCTCCGACGACTTTGAAATTGGCATTTGCTTTTTCTCCTCGAATTTAGGATTAAGACCAACAATTGTTGCCTCCGAGTATGATTAATGTATCCGGGAAGGGTGACATGTGTTCTTGCGAACTGTTGCCTATTGAATGAGCACATTAAATTTTGACTCAGTTCGTCAGTCGAACAAAGCAGTGTATATTCATGTAATCATGACATCATGAGTGTCAGTCTATGGCAATGAATCTTATGTGGAGTAGCGATATTTTTTAATATGAAATTGTAAATATGCAGACACACATCTGTTTGTTGGGCATAATACTGTTGTCCATATAAGAATTCATTTTCAAGTTTTATTGTAAACCGTATAAGCTTGAATTGTATCTATGAATATTTCTTTCTTTTTTATGGCTATTTACAGCATGACCTATGATACATTCGAATCGTTCGAAGGAAGAGTAAGAGTAGCCACATTAAAACTCCGCCAAAGCACCAATATTGGAAATATAATTACTCCAATTAAAACCATATGATCGTGTATTTTGTATATGAACTTGGAAGGTGGTAAAAACTGTGCAAACATTGATAAGAGAAAATAAATTTGATCGATTCTCAGTCAAACTCCCTAAAGATTCGCAAATTTCCATGTAATTAATAAATTTAATAATACTCGTTACCTTGATGATGTTATGGTTTTTTTTTTTAAATAATCAATTCTCTTATTATACCGCTCAAATTTATCCAAGGGAATAAATCTTATATTAACAGCAATAATTTTCCTTTATTTTAGATTTAGATATTTCAATTCCACAATTACAAAATCTAAAGAAAATTTGAGGTCTAAAGAGACGATTTTTGGTTCTCCATTTTTAATTTTCGAACGCATTGAAAGTGCATTCCACTGTCTTTGTTTTATGATAATCTTAGTATTTGTACACTTCATAATTACAGATCATACAAATAATATAAAATAAAGGAGATGTGATATGATTGCCAATGAGACAACTATCCACCAAAGTTCAAATGAAGTGGATGTAAGCAATTATAGGCAACCATACGGCCTTTAACAATAAGAAAAACACATATCGTATAGTCGGATATTAAAGGCCCCGACATGAAAAATATGAGACAATTCAACTGAGAAAACTAACGGCAAAATTTATAACAATAACAAGTGACAGACATAAACCAACGACAACCACTGAACTACGGGCTCCTGACTTGGGACAGACACGTATAGAATTTGGCGGGGTTAAACTAGTTTGCTGGCGCAAAACCCCTCCTTACTTGGACAGTGGTGTAACAGTACAACATAAAAGCAAATTATAAAAATCAGTAGAAAAGGGTTTAACTCATCAGATCGATACAAAGCAGAAAACTGTTAACGAAAACACAGACCGGACGTGGCAGCATATCTATACAACCCACAACAAAGTAAAGATCCGAGAGTACTCGCAGTTACTGACAGCAACTCAAAGCCAATAACAACTATTAAAAAATCATGCATCTAAGACTAAAATACCAATCAGTACCCATCCAACATCCAATGTATTTAGTGTAAAAACGTCATTTACAGTCAGAGAAAAACATGACTTTGTGCAATGCTAAAATATAGGTATCGACAGATTGTAGTACCATGAATGTGCACATGTGTATTACAATAATATTTAGTATGGTTTTGATTTACTGATAACAAAATCAATGTTTACTAGTATACCAATAAAAACAATATTCAAAGATCTAATTACAGTGTTGAATTGGTAACCTTTTATAATAAGTTTACCAGGATCGTATCTAAATTTCCGGGCTCGGTAAACAACATTTCCGTAAAAATTAGGATGTGCTATTTCGTTTGAAATAAGTACAACCAAACTTGCAAACCAAATATTTGTATCTATGGAAGAATTCAGTAAAGGTTTTAGGTAATTTGTGATACCGAAAATCCCTGACTTAATAATTTGCCAGTAATACATAGATTACGCGCAAATCCAAATCGTCACTACAGACCCAGGCACAGCGAACGAGTTGTGATATATAAACACCGTAGGACCGTCCTAAAAAAGGAAAATTAACAATAGGGGAGAAAAATCGTCCTTTTTGTCGTAAATTTTGGAGTAGAGTTTGGGCAGAATGTTTAGAAAATTCTTGATTATTTAACGAGAAAAAAATCATCAAGATAGCGGGAAGTGTTGTTGAATCTAGCTATCAAATCGAAATTTGACGGGTTTCTTCTGCGTTGTGGCCACAAACTGTCATTCAAAACAGTACAGGAACAAGTCTGCTATCAAAGAGGCACAATTGGTGCCCATAGGAATACCTACAACCTGTCGATAAACTTTATTGCCGAAACGTAGATTAATGTTGTCGAGGAGGCAAATTTACAGCTTTAAACATGTCATCACACATCCAGTAAGTATATCTAGCGTATTTATCTTTCTCATTAGAGAAAAGGGCTTTATTTGAGTTGCAGCAAATAAATTTGCAATCAGATTTATCAAACTACCATTTAATCAAATAGGAAAACTTTTGTTTGATAAGATTGTGTGAAGGGTTTTATAAAGAGTGGAAAAGTCAAAACTGTCAAACAAATCAAAAGGACCATCAAAAGCACGTAATTTATCTAAAACATCCAAAGCGTTTTTTTACACTCCAAAAATAGTTAATTCCACTATTTTCATACGGCTTTGAATGGACTTCTCTGTAGTATTTACGTCATACCACACCATAGTGTTTGCTGCTTTGTCGGCCGATACGAACACAAAACGCTTTGCGATTACTTGAATTTTGTTTTTAATTCTAGAAATGGGCTTATAACTAAATTATTTTCGAATTTCGTTGTATACCAATTTTTACAATAGGATGAAAAAGCATCTTTTATGACCAGATGACACTCTTTCCAATTTGTTTTCGTCGGTGGACGATATTTTGATCTTTTTTTCAGAAAGATTTTAACCTCTCGGTCTTGAATGATGTTGAGGCACCTGTAATTACATGGCCAGAGGGATCATATCTAAACTTCGATGTTTCAGTCTCAGGTTGAAGTAGCATTATTTTCTATACTGACGTCTGATGTAACTGGCGTAAAATTAAAATTCAAACTTCTACTGAGTTTTTTATACGAATAAGAAATTGTAGGTGGCTCTATGATATCAAAATATGGAGGTATAAATAGAAAATGAAAGGATATGGAGGTATAAATAGAAAATGAAAGGATATGGAGTAAATGTGCATGGGACAAAATCGCACACAATACATAGAAAACATAGACATCTTGACAGTTGATGTATGGTCTTCAACAATGAACGAATCAGCCATACCCTACAACAAGGTCAAGACGGCCCCTAGCGTAAAGTTTTGAACGGTAGAGTCATTAAAAATACTAGACGAATTATTAAGAAAATCAATACCTCTATTAATGTATTTTATTCTTAGAAAATACTTTTTTATGATCTTCGGGTTTGTGAATTCGAGTGAACAGTCTATGGTGACAAAAAGCTGTAATGATACATGTACACTAATATTTCGGACTGAAAAACGATATTGCATCACACTCGTTATAAATATTATGTAATTTACTAATTGGCATTTGACCCAGTTTGCATAATAATTGATGTCTGCCATTGTTTTTAAATTTAAATAAAAGATCATCAAGTGTAAAATTAGAACAATGTTTATTTCGTTGATTGCGGTTGTTAATGCGATTGCCATGAGACACGATTTCGTTGTCTTTTTATCACCAATAGTAATAATATCAATATAGGAAGTTTTAGATATGTTCCCTTTGTCCATGATATTGTTATTTAGACCTAGGCGATACATTGTCTGTCGTAGTTTAATTCAAGACAGTTCGCAATTTTTACGGGAATCTTCAGACTGTTTATGTGATTGTCCTGGTTGTTTCTGGACGGTTTGCAGTGGTTGGAATTTTATTAATTAAGTCGCCAAAACGGAGTTTTGGGGACTTTATTTTTTGTCCCGTTTATTATTATTATTATTATTATTATTATTATTATTATTATTATTATTATTCCTCTTAACCCTTAAACTGTCCGCCCATTTTCTTTGAGGTCTTAAATGATGGAAATATAGTATTGTGTTTGTGTTTTTCTTAATGTTGGTAAATTAAACATTTGAATTTCTTAGGTCTGTGGAAGCGGTATAGATGTTCTTCGTGTTCGTTTTGAAAAATTCACGTCCAGTTTGCCTTACATATTGAATACTACATTTCGGTTTTGTACATGTTACAAGATATATGAGGCTTTTGGTTTTTCAAGTAATGTCATATGAAAAGAAGAGAAAAAAGTTCTTCCGTTCACTGATGACCGAACAGTATTATCTGAAGTATTATCTGAAGATAATCCGGAGCAGGTTTGTCATTTTCTGGCATTGCACGGGAAATTTGTGGATATCCACGTGCGTTATTAGGTTTTCTTTACACAATACATGGGAAGTTATACAGACGTTTGTCCTGTTAAATATGTCCATGTTTTAAAATGGAAAACAGTTATCTGAAAAATCTTCTTTTGTTCTTTTAAATGTGATATTCGTCTGCGATTCTCTGCAATGCATCTCATTTACCAAAGAACGTATCACTACTCTTCATAAGAAACAGTTTTCTCGATTCGCATTTTCCATAGACTCACTGAGTTTTATAAACGTTTTTTTTTCCAAGTGGGCACAATATAAGTGTTTTGTCAACCTCTTTAGAAAGGTTATGATTTTTACATTTATACTTATTTTTTTATGTATATGCTTGTTCATTTATTCATTTATTTGTTGGAACTCTTCGCAGATCTGAGAATTTAAAACGAATTGAACATGGAAAATTATATGTTTATTGCACTAATTTCAAAATCATATAAAAACCACAATGTGTTTCATCGAATTTAACATTTAAAATATCGATATTTAACGCCAAATTAAGCAGCATTTGAATAATGGCCCAATTTTGCATGAAACTTAAAATTAAATCTCGATTCACGTTGAATTAAAATTACAGGATACCACGAAACAGATAAACGGTATCATTTCTGTATTCAAATTTGCATTTAGAGTGGAAAATGTATTCCAATTCAAACGATGAAAAACTACTAAAAAAGTCGCCATATACAATATCTCATTAATTCTGAATCAAACGAAAATCGATTGTAAAAGAAAGACATAAACTATTCAACAGCTCCTGTTTCACTAGTTGACACATTTGGTCATGGTTTCTGGTAGGAGATAAAAAACATTCAACTATTGTTTATAAATATGGTAAAGTCTTTGTGTTAGACAACAGAAACTCACCAATTCGCTATTATATAATACGTTATCACCTGGTGTAAATCTTAACGTATAAGTACACTGAACAGTGTCAATAGAGGAGCAGCCTCCATTTATCAGTTATAAACATTGAGATCAGATATATATATTTATATATTATTTCAAAATCCCATTTTTTTGTGAAAATTCAAATGGGTCATTAATGTCTTATCGTTTTGTTCTCATACGCTGTGTAATAGCGGTGATCACGTTTTACTTCTATTTCGTGTTTTTTGGTTTTGACGTGTATTATAAACGTTGGTGATTAAACGGTATACATGACTTTGAATTAAAACAAGCTAAGATTTATTATCACCATCGTCGAGTAAAAAACAATATCATATTACACAAAGCTACGACAATAGCTCGTATTAACACAAAGACCCAGGTGAGCTATAAAAAATTGTTAACGTTTATTGCATTATCCAGGGCAGGCATTCGTATATGTTTTGTATAATTTATTGATAAAAAAAATCACCTTTCGTCAGCAAAGACGTCGTCTGAGGTAAAACCTGTCATTTGGTACAAAGAATTTGAAAAATACTACATATATCACCAATATTACATGGAAACGTAAAATAATATCTTCCGGGACCGTTAGTTTATGTCTGATGACGTAAAACGAACTGATCCATACCAGACGAGATGTCCCGAAGGCGACATAAATAACCGATTAGATTATTTAGTATGGGGAATATGAAAATTTTTGCTGAATATGATATGTTTTGTGGTTATTGAACAATTTTTTGAACACATTACACAAAAAAGTTGACACAATAATTTGTAAAGAGTAGATGATTACATTTCCGTTGTATGGTGGGTTTTTTAGCTGGAGATATGTGCAGTTTTTTTTTTAACTTTTTATAAAGATTTATTGAAAGATTGTTATTTTCATTACATTTTTCGTGCATACAGAGAATATTATGCTATAATAAATATACCAACATTTAAGTAATTTCCATGTTTAAGCGGTGGAACATTCTTTAAGGGAAGAGGGGATAAAAGTTGAAGGGCAAGACTGGAGTGAATTAATATCTTCTGTTTATCAAAAAAAAGTTTGGATGTGTTTTATCGTGCATTTAAGCAGATGCATTGAGGACGAAGCTTACAATTTGATATATACCTCGCTAGCGGTGTTCCTACACAGGAGCTTCATTTTATAAGTCCGGCGGTCCAGAAGGACATATAGATTATTATATTTGATTACTATATATTGCTGCTTACTCATATTTGTTGATGTTATTTACCATGTCGTTGTAAAACATAGGTTAGCCAAAACGACAATTGAAAGTTTTTGTTTTCTATTAAATTAACATGTATTTTTAAAAGATAAATTAACGACTATTTTCAAGGACAGGTCGATCAGCTGGGCAGCCCGCACTTCCTGTAGATAAAAGATGGTAGAATGCGTCGATGACGGAGGCATAGATAATAACAGGAAGCCCAGTAAAAGCATTTGTCCAACATTTATCAGCCACAGGTTTTCACAGTACATGCAGACGTGGTTAACCATTCCTTCTGATTAATATATAGATCCTATTTCCACTCTTCGCTTACAAGTAAAGCGTGGACACAGGATCTGTATTTTAATTAGATTGGTTTACCATTAAAACTTCGTACTGGAACGGCGTTGAGTGTTTACTATGGTCATATTCCAGTATACGTGTCACATCAATATCTAATCAGGAGACTTGCATGCAGATAATCAGGAGCTAGTCTGGTTCGACCGACCTTCTATATCATGACTGATGTATGACTGGTCATACTCAATTCTTTGTATTAATTTATTACTTAGTATATGGTATTGACCTTGATCTCGCAGACTAATATTCAATAAAAACACAACAGCACCATATAGCAGATAGTTCGGCATATACAACAGACAATCGACATTCATATGGGAACCAACTATACGCATCTACTTACCGACTCTTTCCGTTATTCTCATGAGACAGTCTTCATACAGGAGCTTCTCATGAAAACTGAAAAAAAGCTGACATTAACCTTTAACATAAAGTTCCGCTATATAGATGATGTCCTTTCTTGAATAATTCAAATTTGAGTGACTATGTTGACTGCATCTATTCTAATACACTTCAAAGAAAGGATACCACGGACAGTCAGTATTCTTTTACCCGAATGTGACCTACCGAGTTAGAATTATCACCTGGTTTGTACTTACATGAGCATTACAACAGATGCCACATGTGGAACATGATTTTCTTACCCTTCATGAGCACCTGTGATAACCCCCGGTATTTTGGTGGGGTTTGTGTTGCTCAGTCTTTAGTTTTATATGTAGTGTTCGTTTTTTCATTTTTCATTTTTTTCACATGGCGTTGTTAGTTATTCTTCGAGATTTATCATGTCCCTTGGTATAACCCGACTGCTTTTAAACACTGTGGAGATTTCGGTCTGGACACATGAAAGATTGAACAGTTAAGAACCTTTAGAATTATCGTTTAATCCATATACACGACGGGTACTTCGTGTGGAGCAGGATCTGCTTACCCTTCCGGAGCACATAAGATCACCCACTGTTTTTTTGTTGTTTTTTTTTTAGGGGGGGGGGGGGGGTTCGTGTTTCTCGGTCTCTATTTATATGTTGTGGTTTGTATTCTGTATTTGTCTTTTGGTCTTTTTTTTTTAACTTTTTTTTCCATGGCGTTGTCAGTTTATTTTCGACTTATGAGTTTGAATGTCCCTTTGATATCTTTCGCCTCTCTGTTAAGTCTGATTTGTATCCCGACTCATATCTGGTAATTGATATCGATGCTCGGCTGAGAACTTAACTTTACTCGGCTTTGAATGTTCCTGATGAAGGTAAATCCAGAAAAGCGCTTCGGACGCATGAGATTGATAAAGTGTTGTTTTCATTTATTACAGCACTGGGTCGATACTGCTGTTGGTGGACTATCAATCCCTAAGATTATTAATAGCCCAGTAGTCAGTACTGACATGATTTATAACAAATCTGAAATTGTCCGTTTTAGAATTAAGAAATTATTAATAAACTTAGGTTTCAACTCCCTCAGACAAAGTTGACCTTAGATGGATTTGGCTATTATTTTAGGTACTGTTTGTTCATATAGCTCTTCATCTGTTTCGGTTGCTATACATCCTTGGCTTTCAAATATTCGGCTTTGAGCATTCCTGACAAAGGTAATTCCAGAAAAGCGCTTAGAACGCATGAAATTTATAAAGCATTATTTTCATTTTTAACGACAAAAGAGGTGATTTCAACGCCATCATGATTTGGTTGATTGTTATAAAATATCTGTGTCACAGATCACCACAGATATGTTTCAATTGTCGTAACCACAAGCCCGGCGTCCTCTTTTTTTTCGATTGAGACTTTACCGAATGCGATTTATCACCGTATTTTTACTAGCTGTAAGTAACGTTACTGGTGCCATTAATGGAACGGGAACTTCTTACTCTTACTCTTACGGAACACAAGAGTTTACCCCTTGTTTTTGTTGGAGTTCGTGTTGCTCTATCTTTAGTTTTCTATGTAGTGTTTTGTTATTGTTGCATGTCTTTATGTATTTTTTCTCTTTCTGACCATGGTGTTGTCTGTTTTATTAGACTTAATACTTTAAATTGTTCCTTGGTATCTTTTCTCTCTTTTGATACACCTTCAATGATTGACAGCGTCGTTAATCGTACAAGCTCTAAATCTCTAAGTCTACACGATTTGTAAATAAATAAAGTTAACCCATGACTTTGCAAAGACAAATATTAATAACCAGTAAAAGAGAGTGTACAGCAAGACTTCATCTAATTCCTTTTGATTCATGTCTACTGTTGAAACTGGGACTATTATACTAACGTTAGTATAATAGTCCCAGGTTGAAATGAAATGAAATATTAACAAATAATCATTTAATCGAAACAAAAATCTTTAATTGCAGTTCTTCATCTTTAAAGTTGCTAAAAGGTCTTCCACTATATGAATGACAGAGTTAAGGCCTTCAAATCAACATAACAACTAAGGTCGTCTTACATGTATGTGGTAGTGTTTGATACATATTGATTACTGCTATACTAGTATATTTATTCAAAAGAATATATGTTGGTGTAGTATATATAATATGACTGCCTCACGATTAACATGCAGGAGCAGCGATGGTAGAAGTTGTTGTTGGCTAATTCTTTTTTTTTTGTTATTTCAGACAAATAACACTGCTTGTGTTTTTTTGATCCGTCCATTGCAGCAAAATTGATGCTAAGCAAAGACTGCGAACACGTCATGACGATGACAGGACCGATACGACAATAAGCCCCTGGTTTGTCAGAAATTGATTTTTCTGTAGAAAATTTAGTTGCAACGGATTTGCTTTCCAACTCCGTATCCTGTTAATATGTTGATGTGTGTCATTTTTATCTTTTATGGATTCTACGAGTATAGGATAAATTGATAAACACGACAAAATCCCATTAGCTTCTCAATTTGTTCTACACATATGGACTGTGGTCATTATCTGACTTGAATGGATAATGACAGTCTTCACAGTCACATGTCCGTGATCCTTGTCTTGGCGAAACTGTTATCATCGTGCCAAACATGTTATTTCAGGGAAATATGATAGACACAAATATCATAGAAAAGATCCTCGGTAAAAAAAAATCAAATGAACTCTAAGCGTGCTATAATATAATAAAAATTTCCATTATTCTAAAATGATGTTTATTTAAATAGATGTCAAGATTTTCATTTCAGTAAATCTTACAAATTTGACAACCATAGATTTGTTAAAGAATTGATTTAACATGCCTGCTTTGTTAACTTCATTCTTTACCATTATCTTTTACTATTTTTGTAAGTTTTCAATTTCATACTTTACTCCTTCTAAATATTAATTAGTCATAGTTTTTTGGTCGTCATATTATGCTCAAGAAGGGTTATATTAAAATCATTTATCCGTATCGTTTCAAAGAATTACTAATAATTATTTCTCAATGTGTCTGAAGAAAGATTGATGCTAAAAAAACAGAGAACAAATACGTCACGTGACAGATTACATTACAGAGAGCTCGTAAATGTCTGCTGATCGATATCTGACAATCACATGACTGACAATAATTGAAGAGAGTACGTCTTTACAGGTGGTCAATGGCAATGCAATGCTGCCGTTTCATTTTCAAGAGCACTCCAAGAAGAGAGAAATCAGATTCAACCATTTTGCTGAATAAAAAATGTAATATTAAATGTTCCTGATGTAAATTCAGGATTTGTCCGTCCATTTATTATTGTGATTGTCGAACACTGGACGAAAATGCGAAAATTAATCATTCAGAAAATGCTGCATACAAATAATGCTAACCTCCTTTGGTAAGTATTTCGGACATCACGAGTTGGTTGACTATTTTTTACTGTCTATGTAACAAATGTCCTCGAATATTTCCAATTGTCGTGACCACGCCAAGTTTTGTCCTCTTTTCCCCATCTGTGGTATATATCACAGAAGAACCCTTGCCGCCGAATTTGTACCGAATTTCTACTTTCCATAAAAAAAAACTTGACGATTGCCACTAATGTGCTTACATTTCTGGTGTACCCGAGACCCGTTCGTGTTTCTCAGTCTTTAGTTTTCTATGTAGTGTTATGTGGACATGTTTTTCTTTTCGCCGTCTTATTTTTTTTGTCATGGCGTTGTCAGTTTCTCTTCGACCTATAAGCTCTGAATATCCCTTTGGTATCTTCCGCCTCTTTATATAAATACACCAATAAAACTAATTGTTGCGCTCCGAACGAAGCGCCACCGATTCGTCGATAGGTTAAGTGTATCCTGTTATTCTGGTATCGAAAGATCTTACAAGAAAAGTCTCAATGAGATGAGATACAGATCAAAGTAAATAAGAGCAAAAATTCATTGACGTGTAAAATGTCGCTTAATTATATTTACTTGGATTTTTTTTTTAAATTTATTTAGTAAGCATTCTATATAGATGAAAATATTCATATTTTTTGTTTATAAAACTATTCTAATTAGATCTGTTTTTTACCAGATTTATCATGCAGCAATACTAGTTTATCTAAAGAGCACACCAAAATGCTGCTTTCAACGTGTACATATATATGTGAAAATTGAAGGTCTTGAACGAACCAAAAAAATAAGGTTGTTACTTTCTTACTTACGCGAAATCCGTTTTATACGGAAGCCGATAAGGGTCATTCGAAAAAAATAATTTAAGTCGTAATTACGACATCGCTATGTCGTAATAACGACAAATTATGTGGAAATAACGACATCGCTATGTCGTGATAACGACATATTATGTGGGAATAACGACATCGCTATGTCGTAATAACGACATATTATGTGGAATTAACGACATTGCTATGTCGTAATAACGACATCCTCATAGCATTGAAACACTATGGGAAACAACATTTTCATCTTTATTTTAAGAACCACTTATCATAACTGAATCAAACTTGATATACGTTTGCACTATAAGGTCCTATTCAAGTGTTGTTACTTATAGTTACCAATTGGTTAAAACACATGACCGCCAGGGACTTTGAAAATGTTCAAAATCTTCTTCTCAAGATCGCTGAAATGACTGAGTTTAAACTTAGTATAAATATACATTGTGTACCTAGTATCCAGGTCCTTAAAATGAGTTGTTACGTTTTGACCTGATCCGAAGTTAAATATGGCCGCCAGTGAGGGCAAAGTTAGTATCAAAACCCTATCGTAAACATATTCATTTTCTTTTTGAGAATGATAAACACTGAATTTAATCAAGCTTGATTAATATTAAAGTTATTTACTCTATATGTCTGCACATACTAGAACTTTATTTCATAATCAAGTCTAATGGGACCCATTGAAATGGTGAACGATTCAGGCTCCTTGGAGCCTCTATTTATATTTGGCATGTATGTAGATCACATCAAGAAGACGTGTTTAGTACCCGAAGGGTTATGTGTGCTATTGCAATTGTTTGTCGCCCGTCATCGTCTGTAGTTAAAATCTGCTATTCGCCATGTGGTCTATTTGTATAGTATTGTGAAAATAATTGTATAAAGTTCGTTTTTTTATATCCTGTGGTGTTTGTCGTGGATGAAATATGTTCGTTGTTGTTCTGCAGAGTACATGTTTTGCGACTATTACTACAATGTAGTATATTATTTGTTTGTGCGTTTCTCTGTGATGAATGTTCTTGCGTGTGTTTGTGCCGTCATTTCAGCGATATTTTCTAACATTGTCATAAAGCGGGAGGTTTCAAATTGGCTAGCCATTAAACCAAGTTTAACCCACCATTTGTTCTTAAAATGTCCTGAACCAAGTCAGGAATATGACAGTTGTTAACGAATAGTTCGTTCTATGTATGTTACGGGTTTATTTTTGTTCACTTCAGTGTTCCTGTTGTTCATTTAACACGGAAAAATCAAACTAACTTTCAAAGAATTTTGCACAGTAGTTATAAAGGAGATTTAAAAAAAGCACTTACGACAAACGACGACGGACAACAAGCGATAGCAATCGCTCGCATACCATTTCGGAAACGAGACACAACTTCCTTAGGTGATAGGTGAAGGTCAGGGGATCCATTAGGTTCGAGTATTAGGGGTCCAAAGTTTAACATAGGCTCCAATGGAAAAAGCTATGAAAATCTTCTCCTTGAGAACTATATATATACCAGGCCACATTGGACCAATCTTAGAGAATGGATGATCCTTATATGATGAGGATTAAATATAAAAAAAGAAGATGTGGTATGATTGCCAATGAGACAACTCTCCACAAGAAACCAAATGACACAGAAATTAACAACTATAGGTCACCGTACGGCCTTCAACAATGAGCAAAGCCCATACCGCATAGTCAGCTATAAAAGGCCCTGAAATGACAAATGTAAAACAATTCAAACGAGAAAACTAACGGCCTATTTTATGTAAAAAAAAATAAACGAAAAACAAATATGTAACACATCAACAAACGACAACCACTAAATTACAGGCCCCCGACTTGGAACAGGCACATACATAAAGAATGTGGCGGGGTTAAACATGTTAGCGGGATCCCAACCCTCCCCTAAGTTTGTAGGAATAGTTGTCCTAAGGAACATTGGTTAAAAGAACTTGGGGTACAAAGTTTTAATAAGGCTTCAATGGGGAGGACGCTTGAAGAATCTCATTAAGATCAAACAGTAGCAATGCAGTTATAATTTGCATTAAGCATCAGTAGGACTTAAAATTCAATTGTGTCCATGGGTCTGAGCACTAGGAGTCCAAAGTTTAACATAGTCTTAATTGGGAAAAGCTTAAAATTCATCTTATTCAGAACCTGCAAAGGAAATGCTGTCATATTTTACACGAATCTGTACATGCCAAACATAACTAGAGGCTCCAAGGAGCCTGAATCGCTCCCCTGTTCAACTGGGTCTTATTTGACTTGATTATAAAATAAAGTTCTAGTATGTGCAAGTAAATAACGTTAATTAAGCTTGATTGCATTTAGTGTTCATTATTCTCAAAAAGAAGATGAATTTGTTTACGCTACAAACTTTGCCCTCACTGACGACCATTTTGAATTTCCTATCGCCTCAAAAAGTGAAAACGCTAAGGTTGTCTTTATTATGACATAGCGGTCAGGAGTCTGTAATTCAGTGGTTGTCGTTTGTTGCTGTGTTACATATTTGTTTTTCGTTCATTTTTTTGTACATTTTTAAAATCGTAAGTTTTCTCGTTTGAATTAAATTGTTTAACATTTGTCATTTCGGGGCCTTTTATAGCTGACTATGCGGTGGCTTTTCTCATTATTGAAGGCATTATGATGACCTATAGTTTTTAATTTCTGTGTCATTTAGTCTCTTGGCAATCATGCTACATATTCTTTTCTATATATAGCGATGTCATTATTACGACATAAGGATGTCGTTATTACGACATAGCGATGTCGTTATTACAACAAAGTGATGTCGTTATTACGACATGTTATGTCGAAATTACGACATAGTGATGTCGTTATTACGACATGTTATGTCGTAATTACGACATAAATTATTTTTTTCGAATGACCCTTATCGGCTTCCGTAGTTTTATCTTGTGCCAAAAAATATCTTATATGTCATAATTTTAGTATATGTCCTACTTTTCAGTATATACCTGCTGACAGACTTTAAGATTACTTTCATGTCATAACCTTATTTGATGTTTAGATTGTGAAATTACATGACAAAACCCAGATTGCCTCCTTTACATGCATATTTGACTGATCCTTCGTGGACAACTTTTGATATTTTCGGCTGTAAATAGTTACTTGTGGACTCACTAGCGATCCAGCGCGATCGAAGAGAAATGAATGGCAGCTGGGATTTCAAAGTAATAGCTTCGGGTAAGTAGATAAAACTTATTTCAAATAGGACAAAGATTCTCATGAAACAACATAAGAGCAGAGGAAAACACACTATTTTCGTTCAATTTACTCGTAACGTTGTCACTTCATTGTGGCTTTTGTGAAATAGCAAGTATTTAACCTCTCCTGAAATCACAACTGTGCCACTGATTATGTTTGCACCCAAATCATTGCTATATGGAATGATATTTATAAATAATATCGTACATGTATCAATATTCTTGTAGGTCTTTGATACGTTATGTAATTATATTTGTAATCTAAATAGGAAAACGATACAAATTTCTGAACATTTATAAATTTATTAAACGTTGTAAAATTTTCCAGATGTTTCAATAATTTTTAGAACACACAAGATATCAGTTACATGATGACGATTTATATAAGGACAGATAGGGATCTTTTTAATCCATTCTTTGTTGTATTTTTTCGATTCGTTGTACAGTATTGATAAATTTTGATAAGAGACCATTTTCACTCTGGAAATAGCTGGACACTGTTAAACAGACATCAAGGATCGTTCAATATATTGACACATTAACGTCCAACTTTGTTCCAAAACACGTGACAAAAAAATGACCAAACTAGATATAGATACCTTATATTAGGAAGGGATAAATCATACTTTGTAAAAGACCATTCTGATCCAAACAAAAACTTCTCCGAAACTGCCGGACATCATCAAAATGCTTTAGTTTTTATTGACATAATATTTTTTACGTTTGGATAGCGTGTTTTTCAAGAAACAATCAGCATACCTATGGGAACCAACTGTGGTCCTCTTTTTGGCGACTTGTTCCTATGTTCACATTAGGCAGAATTCACACTGGAGCTTCAGAAAAAAATGAAAGAAACTAGCATTTTCTGTTAAGTTCACTTTCCGCTATATAGATGTAGTTGAATGACTGTATTGAACGCATCTATTCCATCGAACTTGAAATAAAGAATACCACAGATACAGTTATGTATGCTTCATATCTTAACCTATATTTAGAAACTGAGAATGAGGTTAGTTTAAGAACAAAACGTAACGATGAAAGAGTCATTCAGCCTCCCAATTGTTAACTTTCCAGTTCTATGTTGCAAAATTCCAGCATCATCTGCATATATGGGATATATATATCCCAGTCGATCCGATATTCAAGAGCTTGCGTTTCTTATCATGGTTAACTTTATAGAGGGTTGCTGCTTACAAGGAAGTTATTGAACCAAGGGTTCTTAGTGGTGAATTTGAAGTCATCCCTTCGAAAGTTTTACGGTATTTGGTCGGAGTTCGTGTTGCTCAGTCTTCAGTTTTATTTGTAGTGCTTTGTTTACATGTTCGTTGTTTCGTCGTTATTCGTATTTTTGACATGGCGTTGTGAGTTTTTCTTCGATTTATGAGTTCTGAATGTTCCCATAGTATCTTCTGGCTTCTTTTTAAACGCTGTGGAGATTTCAGTCATGACACATGAAAGATTGGACAGTTTAGAACCTTTACATTAACCGTCTAATCCATATACCGTATTCGTATTACAGAATTTGTAAACTTTATTTTGTGACTATGTCTATTTTTGGCTTAAACTTATTGATATTATTAAACTTTGTAGAATTTTCACGATGTTTTAATAATTGTTATAGCACTCAAGATTTTAGTTATGCTTTTAGGATTTTTAGACTTTTTAACTTTTTGTTCGATAATGGTTATTACCCTGAAAATTGGAATGATGGAATTGTTTTATCTGTTCCAAAAAAGCAGATTTGTCAAACTCGAATAATTATAGACCAATCATACTTGTCAGTATATTTTCAAAACTTTTCACTTATATTTAAAAATTAACGTATAATAACATGGGCTGAAGAGAATGAAAAACTATTAGCTAACCAATTTGAACTTCGACTGCATAAATCAACCATTGATGCAATTTTCGTGCTACATGGTATACTTTACAAAATAAAGAAAAACTATTCAGTAGATTTGTTGACTTTTGCAAAGCATTTGACAATGTAGACAGACGAATATTATGGTATAAGCTTTATAATTCGGGAATAAGCAGCAAAACGATTAATATGATGAAATCGGTATATGCAACTGTACGCCTCCGTGTGAAATCTGAAGGAGAATTTTCTGAAGTGTTTGAAAATATTAGTGGCGTAAAGCAAGGGGAACCTTTATCACCTCTTCTTTTTATTTTTTTCATAAATGACATTAATACAGCTTGAAACAAATAACAACGACGACTACGTTAGTATGAAAAGTATTTTGATTCATCTGCTACTTTTTGCTGACGATACAGTTTTTGTTCGGTAAAACTCCAGCGACACTACAGCTACTTCTTTATAAACTTCAAAAATATTGTTCAAAATGGAACATTAAAGTGAATAAAGATAAAACTGTAATAATTGTATTCCGTAATGGATGGCAACAAGTAAATCATAGTTGGTATAACAACAAACACGAGCTTACTCAATAATGTTGTGAACTCTTTTGTTTACCCAGGGAATCTATTTCACTACAACGGAAAATTTCAGCAAGCCCAAAAGAGAGTATCCCAACAAGGTGATAAAGCACTTGCGTCACTCTTTAATTCATTTAAGATGTTATATATATCAACTCAACAGAAATGTGAAATGTTCCATAGTCTTGTTGGATCGATCTTGAGCTATGGTTCTGAGATCTGGGGTTTACATCATGCCAAAGACATTCAATTGGTTTATAATAAAGTAGATATGTACTAAAGTTGGTAAAAATTCACCTATATGTGCTGTTATTGACGAACTTGGTCATTTACCAATGCATATTATTAGAAAACAAAGAATACTTAAATATTGGTTAAGAATTGTTACCAAGAAACCTCCTATTGTATTTGATGTATATAAAATGTTAGTTGATGATGCCGAGAATGGTAAATTAAACTGGGCGTCAAATGTTCGTACCTTGTTAAATGATCTTGGTTATAATGTTTTATGGTATAATCAAGAAAATGTAATATTTTCATTTGATGTTTTGAAAGTACGCCTGTATGACCAGTTCATGCAAAGCTGGCGTTCTAGTATGTTAGATTGTGAAAAATTATATGTTTTGAAAATGTTTAAATCTGACTTTTGTTTGGAAAAATATTAACTTCTTGAAGTTAATGTTAGACTCTTAACACAACTCTTAACACAACTTAGATGTGGTTCACTAAAACTCAACATCGAAACTGGAAGATATAACAACGTACCTCGTACTGAAAGACTATGTCAATGTTGTAAAATATGAAAACCATTGAAAATGAATATCATTTTGTAATGATCTGTCCAGCCTATAGACATTTGCGACTAAGATTTTTGCCTAAATATTTTTGGTTTTGGTCTAATATGTCAAAATTTGTATCACTTATTCAAACATGTTCAAAAACTTGAGTGTATAAACTTTGTTCTTTGTTAAATAAAAATTGGAAACTACGGTCACAATTGATAAAGTAGATTATAAGGTATTATTAATTGTAGTATATTTTTTCATTTCTGTTTTCAAGTATATTTTGTCGCTTTCTATATAATATATGTTATTAATGCTATAGCATTTTTTTAATGCTGATTGCAATAAACTTATTACAAGAGGAGATTTTGATATTAACTATGTATTTTAATGTAGATAATGCATTTGTCGATAATCAGAAATGAAAGCATGATTGCATTTACTTTTATAGTATAGAACAAATATTCGACAAACTTGCAAGACTAACAAATAAATGTGTAATCACTATAGACCATATCTATACTACAGATGTAGACCTATAGTTATGCTGTCAGCAATGCTTAACAGAGGGTCTGGATGGGGTTTACAGAATAAAGACAAATGAGCAAAACATAATATGATAATGGAGTGCTAAAATATAAAGGAAAGAGAATAATTGGTCAAAAAAAAAAATACGAAAAGAGGAAAATGGCCAAAAATATCAAAGAATACAAAAATGAAGACCCCTATCCATACCCAGAGCCTCATAACAAGAAAGCTCAATCCTAAGATATAACAAATATGGATTTGTCCATTCAAAACAGACGGTAAGAAATTTCCGTGACAATAAGTTTATTGAAAATTTAGCAAATACTAATTTTTCTCTCATTGAATCACTGGATGGTGCTGGAGGAGCAGCGAATCTTTGGAGAAATTATTTTTTTTTTCACACAGTAAAGAAGTATCCTCCAAAAGTTACACTGGTGAAGAACACCCAATAACCAGGATACAAAAAGTGTTTATTAATACTAGATTTCAAATATGGAGCATATCCACAAATGAGATAAAGGTGTATAATACTCTTGTATCTTTAACAAATTAATTTCATGAAATAAAGGAAATTGATATTCAACTTCATCAATCATATGTGATATTGTATATGCGTGTAGATAAGATATTTGTTTATTATATTTCACGTTAAAATGTCAGATTTTGATTGGTTAATACGAGGGAGATATTTTACTCTATCCCATGACACAGCGGGAGACGATTTTTTGAATATCATCGTGCATACAAATCAAAAATCGACAATCAAGTTAAAAGACAATGAATTTGATCAAGGATTTGTATAGTCGAACTATACAACCCTTGATTTAATCAACATCAATATCTTTAAAGACAATGCTCAAGTTCTACGTTTCGAACTCAGGTCATTTTCATAGACTGAAACATTAACAACAATACATCTTGCTTCACTTTTGTTACTTTTCTTATGACGTTCATGAAATCATAGTTTATTACTTTTAATCTAAAATTTAATAGACAATGATGACAGAACATTCAGTATTATAAATTAAATAACACATGACTGAGAGGCTGATAGACCAGATTCTTACCCTGAGAAAACATTGTCAACCGAGGCGATATGTATGTATGATGATTTTCTAAATATTATTTAACATTTCACAGTGGTATCATACTTTAACTTTGTTTCAACCTGTTTATTTAATTTTGACCTTAGTTATTTATCCCTTATAATTTTTATTAACTATGTATTTGCATTCAGGTATCACAGATCAAAGTTATTCGTTCATTGTGTGTTAATTTACGTTTTTTGATTGAGTTAAGCCTTCCAGTTGATATTTTATAGTGTGTCTTTCTATGTTGTGATGTTATACTATTGTTTCAGAAAAAGGGAGAAGGTTTGGTACCATTAAAACGTTTAACCCCGCTGCAAATGTTTGCACCTGTCCTAAGTCAGGAATCTGATGTACAGTAGTTGTCGTCTGTATATGTAGTTCATACTTGTTTCTCGTTTCTCGTTTTTATATAGATTAGACCGTTGGTTTTCCCGTTTGAATGGTTTTACACTAGTAATTTTTGGGCCCTTTATAGCTTGCTGTTTGGTGTGAGCCAATGCTCCGTGTTGAAGGCCGTACCTTGACCTATAATGGTTTACTTTTATAAATTGTTACTTGGATGGAGAGTTGTCTCCTTGGCACTCATACCACATCTTCCTATATCTATATATATATGATGTACTATGTTTAACCTGTAACATTATTAGAGTAACCTCAGGTAAAGATCGTTGAGATCAATTTTGTTTTTCAAACTTTTGAATTTGGTATCGTTTCGAACAGATTTATTCATTTTCTTTTTCGATATTCCTTTTTTTTTTTTTAGAAATTCATATTCACTCAGTCATTGATTTATTACTAGTAGTCTCTTCGATATTTGACTAATGTCTTTGCACGTTTAGCGTTCGGCACTCATTTTGAACATTGATAATAATTTTCTATGTTTTAGCTTTTCGTATTTTCACACTAGAGACGTTCACTAGTTAATTGTAGTTTGAAATTCACACAGACATTTTATTTCAATTTTCGCATTTTGTTTTGAAAAGAGGTAAATTTCACTCAATTTATTTGCTTCACGCACGAGGTCAAAATCTTAAAGTTATATCCTATATGAATTTTAAAATTAAAAAGTTTAACATATGATTAAGACTATTAAATAAGTTCCTAACGTTTTGAGATAAACTATCAAAATTTCCAAAAAAAATGTCACAATCCGGAGGTATGATAAGAGCCATTATTTGGCCCCAGAAAATACAAAAAATCAAATTTATTCAAGCCTTTCAAAATTATGTCAACAGGTTAATAAAAATGGTCACGCAGAACAGTCATTGTGATGTCAATCGTTTTGGGTAAAGCTATTGCTAATATCGAAATATGAATGACAAGATCTCAAAATTAGACTATTTTTAGCAGTTTCTGCTGTTTTGCACTAAATGTAAGAAGTGTAAAGCGCTAGTGCCAATATGTCAGACAAAATTCAAAAATATGAATACTGATGTCCGACAGACTAATGTCTTATGAATATCTGAAGGGTGTTATTTGGAAGATTTAAAATACTTTTTGATTTTCGAATTCAAGTTGCCAAAAAAGTGGCCTTATCATACCTTCTCCTTTGGTTATCTGTTTAGAAATAAGCCATAAAATGTTAGAACTTTAAAGTACATAAATGGTCTGTGATATGCGAATTTTATTAAAAATCGAAAGACTTTTAGAAAATGATCCTGTTGTGAAATAAATTTATGGAATATTTGCCCTGCCTATTTACATTGGGACATTGAGATTGAGATTCGATGCTCCGGGCATGCGTACTTTCACATTCAGTCACAACTTGATTTTGATTTTTTTGGTATTAATTCAGCCGAAGTTGCTTTTTTTCGAAATTTTATTATTTTCATTTTGACTTGTGAAACAGTATAAGAGACTACGAAATGCAACTTATCACAAGCGTTTTGACTTGGAATGAGCAGCGCGACGCGTGCCAATAGAGGTGTAGGAACTCCTTTCTCCTCAGTCACGAATTCATCCCATGTTTTGGTAGGTGTCTTGTTGCTCAATTTTTACTTTGAATTTTGATATTTTATGAACTCTTGTTTGTCTGTTTAAATTGTTTCTATATTGGTCATGGCATTGTATATTGTTCTTCGACTTGTTTGTTTTCGATGGCCCTCTTTGGTTTTGTGTTTTTTTTTACATTAACCTAAGGTGACAGTACTGCTCTAAACAGTCGATTAAATTAAAGAATGTCGATCTGTGAATTTTAAACTTCTAAATGAAAACAAAAGACTAATATGGAAAATCAAAATCAATTTGAAAAATTCACTGATGTAATATAGCAAAAAATCAAGAAAATATGAAAATGAATGTTAAACTATGAAATTTTAAAGGTCAAAATAGAAAATATTTATGAATTCAAAAATAGTATTCAAATGAAAATATAACTGAAATTTTACATCAAAAATACATAATTTAAACTGTCGAAAGTAAAAAGGGAAAGTCTGAACAAAAATTGAAACGATTGAAAACCGATGTGAATGTGAACATTCCCAGGTGAATAAATGGGTGAAAATTAAAATAAATTTCAAAACACAAAATGTAACATTCAAATTGAATATTAAGTAAAACCTAAAGTCGACTCAACTGTGAACATACAATATCTGAAAGTCGAAAATAAAAGGAAACACAGTCTATAAAAATTTGAAACTACAAAAATATCGACAAGCAATATGTCAGGCTTCGAATTTTCAACGTCAACACATACAGTTACATTACAACATCGGAAATCAAAACAAAAACAAAGTAGAGCACGTACCATAAGAGGTTTCCCGATTTGCTACCGTACCAACCGTAGTACGAACTGGGAGCCGTCATTGAAGAGGGTAGGAATGCCATTTACCGTCAGGCGTCAAACGGTCATTTTCGGCTACCGTTAGCGTCACATTGGTTAAAATTTTACCGTGATTCGTCAAAATATTCTTAACGTGTTTCGTCAGAGGTCTCAAATAATTATCAGTACCGTTATTTTTGAAAAAATTAACGTGATTCGTCAAAATCAGTCGATTTTTTTATCGTTTAAAAGAAAGTGTACATTTTATCGTCATGCACCAAACATTGCCGTTAACGTCATTTGGCAAGAATTTTTACCGTTATTCGTCATGAAGGTACCCCCATTACGACCCTCATTGAACTTTTGAAAATAATTCATATATGCCCTTAATGTCAACGTATGTTTTATGAATCATTACCAAAAGTATTTGGAGGATTTTTAGCTAAAAATTGGTATAAATTTCATATGGATATGTTCCTATTCATAACAAACGATATTGTGTGTACTCGATTATGCTTTCAACCAACCGTTGCAATTAACCGTTGCACGAACAGTTTATAATTAAGATTTATTTCCCCTGAAATTGCACAGGCAAAAAGAAGTTAAATATGAAGCACATTCATATTTCATCTAATGTTCGACTGTTATATTGATATAACAGTATAGAATAAACAGGTTGGCATTTTTTGGGGTAGGCTTTTAGAAAAACATGATAGAATAAGAGCCATTTTAACATACAAAATTGACCTCAATGAAAATGTATTAATGGTGAACATAAAGACAAAACCTGTTCCGCAATCTGTTTTCCCGACCTGCAGAAGGCTGTATAGCCAGTTAAAAACTGCCATCATCAATATGTTTAACATACATCGAAAAACCTCGTGTGCAATTCAACTTAAAGTATGATAATATAAACACGACTGAGCAAGTCTGCAGGTATACATACAAACTTGAGTCATATCGGTGATCAACAAACTATTTTGTATTAAATAATCAGTATCAATTCTTCGCATTCTTAAATAAAATTTAATATTGTAAGTTATTTTAGTAGTTCAAATTCATTATCTATACCATTTTTATATTTTTCTGCATTTTCGCATAAATCGTCAAACACACGTATGAGAAATTTGATCAAAGTTAAAAGTACGGAGAAAGGGTCGAATAAAGATACGCTAATAAACTATTCAAAGAAAGTGTCGGTACAATTTACTATAATCATATGACAATTATACTAGTCTTTTAAATTCAATGATTCAAGACATTGGTGTTTTTTTCCATCGACAACAGAATAGTGAATACTTATTTTTCAATAGTTTTTCAGTTTACTTTTTTTAGAATTTATTTCTAGAAACAAAATCTTACGTTGTTGATAAAAAAAAGATGAGAACAGTGCTCTTTTCTCACTCAATATGAAATCTCAGCTCTCTCATCCTCTCAAGGAAAAATCTTCTGCTGTAATGATCGAAATAGATTACCTAAATAATAATAACTAATTTCAAAACCATACAAAAACTAATTATAATATGAAATCAACACAATTTTAACACGTTAAGTTAACGAATATAAAAACCCAGTAACACGTGTGTTAGAAAGTAATTCTAGTTATTATTTTAATTATTCCAAATTCTGTTTGTACATAGAAAAACATCCTTTTTTCTATAAATAAACGAAACAAAAACAATACCTTTAACAAACAGAAACGCAAATCTATATTTAGAATATAAAGGCCTTGTCAATTCAGTTCGTTTAAGGTCTGTTTGATTCATGAACTTGTGCACAACTAAATAATCTCATAAAGAATCATAAACAAAGTGTTCTAGAAACGTTGAAATCGTTATCAAATAAAACGTTAAGCTAGTTTTATGCTGATATGCATTTCAATTCTTTTAATTTTATCATGATGAATAAAATAATCCCATGCATTAAATGATACCTCCAAAAACAGCACTAACCGTTGAGTAACGTACCAACCGTACCTGATATGTAGCAAATCGGGAAACCTCTATTAAAACCTGGAAGGATATTAGAGAGGATAGCGAGTGAATGCGTGAAGAAAATGAACAAAGGACCTGCTGGTGTATAAATGATCTCCTTGACAATGGATCTATTACTATTTCAAGTCAGGACCTTGCTGTCCCTAGTCAGGATCAGCAATTTACATCTTTTTTTATATGGATTGACGTCCAGCTATAGGCACAAGAACATACGTCAGAACAATCTTACACTAAACTGTTTATTTCCTTAATAATCATGCAATATTTTCCGAATGTTAAGAAATTAACTCAAAATCAAAACAATGGTAATGAATCTATATTCAGACAACCCCCAATAGTTAAACAGCACTTTAGTCAAGTAGACCTATATTTTTGGAACTTACTTTAAAAAAAACCTCATTTAGTCATGAGCATTTTAGTATAACTTACGATCAATTTTAATCGGAAGAATTTTTGCGAAAAGAGCATCATAAGTGTACATATATTATATAGTAAAATAAGTTAATGAATAAATAGCCGATGCAGGTATGTAAAGCCAGCGGCATCCATTTTAATATTACAAAGCAAACGTTAACAGTTTGTCAAAACGTTATCTGTTATTGATGTTACGACGAAGACAATATCTCTGCCAGTTTTCTATGTAATATAGTGATGCATGAAATATATGTCAAATAATATCGGTTAATGACGTAGAAGTAATATATCAGTTGTATGATTCGGTCTTGTGATACGTTCAGGCTTCTACTCTCAACCTTTTGGGCTGTAGAGTGTTAACTGAAATAAGCCATGAGATTTATAAATAGTCATATAGATAATTTAAATAATTCCTTCTTAAAACTAGTTAAAACATATTTTGTTAATGATTAACAGATCGAGTCCGAAAAGTGACAGTGTTTCTTGTACGTAATAATGAAAAACGTTTTCTTTAAACTTGTAGGAAATGGTACATTTTTCTATTGCTCAGTACAAATAACAAAATTGAAAGCTCGATGATTCCAAACTCGAAACAGATTGATGATTTTCGTTAAAGGATTTAGAACTCACGAATACAAACAGCCAGTAGCCAGTACGTAACATAATTTTAATGATACACGTTGTCTTTTAATATCAGTTATACTTGTACTAAGGTTGCAGGATCTGACTACCCTTCCAAATACATGCTATCACCCCCGGTTTCGGTGGGTTCGTTTTGGTCAATCTTTAGTTGTTCTATGTTGTGCTTTGTATATACTATTGTTTGTTTTTAGCCGTTTTCCGTTTTATGCCACGAGTTTATCAGATTGTCGTCGACTTATAAGTTTGGATATCCTTTGGTATCTTCCGTCTCTCTCTTGCAATTCCCTCGGGATTATTTACCTCTGGTGTTCTGTGAAGATCCATTCAATTTATATGCTCTCCATTGTTTTAGAGGGCTTTCCAAAACTGTTGGTGTTTCTGCTGAAGGTTAATCCGGAGACATGTGACATAATTTAAGTGATAAATTATTAAACTATGTAATTGTACAGTGTGTACTATACTAAGGTTGCAGCTCTCCAAGGAAAAGTTTACAGTAGACGGTTTATATGGGTTTTGTTGTATTCATTAAGAGAGACGCTACAAGGTCAGAGTGCAGAGTCGTGTTGAGTTTATGAATCAGAGTTTATTTTATAATAGTTACTATTTTAGAACTTTTATGGTTTACTGACACTGTTCGATATATAGAATAATAACGGCAATGGTCATAATAAACAATGAAGGATGGCTTTCGTATTATTTTCGAAGAAATGGCTACCATTGTGAACCCTTTTTATTGTCTATCAACAGAAACTGATTATTTCCAAAAAAGGTCGTGTGGGGCATTTTGGGAGACTGTGCTTTGTGCAATATAACGATTGTTTTTTTGTTTTGTTTTGTTTTTGTTTTTTTTTGGGGGGGGGGGGGGGGGTATTTGCTTATAGTTGTTGTTTGTTGTATATATTTTTTTGTTTTGTTTTGTTTTGATTTGTTTTGGGAGTTTTTTTGTGGGGAGGGGGTTTCCTTCAAAGTTAGATAATATCCAGTTTTTCATCTGTAGCGGAAATTCTTAAGGAACATAAATTATATTTATTTACCGCATCCTTGTCCTTTAGTCATCACACCACATTTTTATATACCTCAAACTTATATTCATTCAGTGTTTATTTACTTGTTTTTGTGTATTGTCTTTTTGATCGAGATAAGCCATTTCAATTGATAGTTTATTGTGTGTCTTTTTATGTTGTAATGTTATACCACTGTTTCAGGTTAGGGTGAAGGTTGTTTGTGGGGAGGGGGTTTCCTTCAAAGTTAGATAATATCCAGTTTTTCATCTGTAGCGGAAATTCTTAAGGAACATAAATTATATTTATTTACCGCATCCTTGTCCTTTAGTCATCACACCACATTTTTATATACATCAAACTTATATTCATTCAGTGTTTATTTACTTGTTTTTGTGTATTGTCTTTTTGATCGAGATAAGCCATTTCAATTGATAGTTTATTGTGTGTCTTTTTATGTTGTAATGTTATACCACTGTTTCAGGTTAGGGTGAAGGTTGGTGCCTGTTAAAACGTTTAATCCCGCTGCATTTTTATGCACCTGTCCTAAGTCAGGAGCCTATTGTTCAGTGGTTGTCGTTTGTTGGTGTGGTTCATAAGTATTTCTCGTTTCTCGTTTTTTATATAGATTATACCGTTGGTTTTCCTGTTTGAATTGTTTTACACTAGTCTTTTTTGGGCCCTTTATAGCTTGCTGTTCGGTGTGAGCCAAGGCTCCGTGTATTGAAGGCCGTACTTTGACCTATAATTGTTTACTTTTTACACATTTTGACTTGGATGGAGAGTTATCTCATTGGCACTCATAACACATCTTCTTATTTATATGTATAAAACAAGCAGTTGACTGTCCCGAATTTTCTCTTTGGTAAGTTACGTCGAAGTATATGCTAATTTTCCAAAAGGAATGGATTTGCCTTATTTACACACATTAACGATATTGTTTGGGGTTTTGTCTGAGGGGCGAACAACAAATTTGCCAGGGAATTTAGGCGGATGTCTAGCATTCTTTTGGGTCTTTGAAGATAAATGTATAATGAATGTCCATATACCCATTAAGGTATGCAAATCTTATTTGTATTGACGATCACATAGATTTAACCCATTCAGAAGGAGTATCTTAACCCTTCTAAACTGATAGCTGTATTATTTCTAGGATTATAGAAACAAACAAGCAAGGCAATTTATACTCACAGTCATTATTTAGTAGGATTTTATAGTAGGTAGTTGGTACAATTAAAGTCCTTGTTACAAATGACTAGAATTTTTATTTATTTCATTTTATTTCTATTTTCCCATAACGTTTACATTGGGGGAATATTTGATTGAGATTCAGATCTATCGGAACTCGCGTGTTCGTCAAGGATAGAGATCTATATTTTAATTAGATTGCATCGGAGGAATCTTTTTGACAGTCAAATTTGGTTAATAAATCAGTCATGATATGCTATGATGTGATACAAGTTGATTTTATTACTTTTAATAACTGAGAATGATTAGTAGAATTGCAGTATTAACAAAAGAAACTGTTGGTTATACGACAAAAAGATTGTAACATAAAGAAAGCCATGATATTGTCACTGTTATAATTTCTTTTCATATTTCCGTTTGGCGATATTCTTTTCATTAATGTGCAAATTTGGTGCTACTTCTAGTGGAATTAGTATTTATGTCATATGCCTTACTATAGTTTTCTTTGTTTTTAATCAATTTGGAAGGCAGACATATTAAGATATCGTGATCATTCCATTCTTGTTGATTTAAGTTGATCGTCTTGGAATTTCCATATATAGTCTGCCTTTCGTGGTATGCAAGAAACACTTCGAGAGATGTTCGGTTGAAACATTAATATAAAACATTGGGATTTCCCAAAACAGGATATAGACCTTGATACCATATACTTTCGACTTTCAATTGATGTGTCAATTACCCCCACAACCTCTCTTAACAGAATAATCTTATATCTTTCACGTATAGACTGTACATGAAGACCTTATTAATACACTTTTCTATCTCTATAAACATTGATTGCTCTGTAACAACTCGCCGAAAAGCATGTTAAATCCATATAGTTTTAATTACGTTTTCAGAGAATTGACATTTTCCTTGATTTACTACTGTAATCTCTATACTGATTGATTTCATTTCACCAACGACCAAAAATGCTTTGCATATTTATTGTTAGCTTAAGGTGTTTGTGAGCACATTTTTTTTACAGTGACGAGGTAATAGTGCCATCTTCAAATCTTCCATGTATCAGCTAACATTTTTTACAGTGACGAGGTAATAGTGCAACCTTCAAATCTTCCATGTATCAGCTAACATTTTTTTTACAGTGACGAGGTAATAGTGCCATCTTCAAATCTTCCATGTATCAGCTAACATTTTTTACAGTGACGAGGTGATAGTGCCATCTTCAAATCTTCCATATATCAGCTAACATTTTTTACAGTGACGATGTAATAGTGCAACCTTCAAATCTTCCATGTATCAGCTAACATTTCAAAACCACAAAAAATATTTCCTATATACATTTTTTATAAAGGTATATAAGTATTTTTTTCAGAAAGTAGTGTCCGTGTTCAAAATCCAGTATAAGCTGGTGGTAATAAACAGATATCATTTTATATATTTGTAACTATTCATAACTGTTGATAGAATACCAACTTTGGGTTTTATTGGCTCAGCTATACGGACATGTATATGTATACTATAGACCAATATTACAATGGTCATTTTCAGTATTATGTTTGAAGCGCCCCGGAATCCAGCAACCAAACACGTGATATTACTATAAGAAGTGTAGTTAAAAGTGTATGCTTTACATAGATTCACCTCATTGGTATATCTAAAATGTGTCTTTTGCGCAGAAGGTATATCAAGGACATATGTAATAGTCTTAAATTCTTTTGGACAAGAACCAGGTTTCGTTGGCAGTTCTCCCCCTGGTCTTAACATAACAGAAATATTGTAGAAAGTTTAGTTGCAGAATCTTTGCTGGTGAACAAAGATAAGACAGTGAAGAAAGATAGATAATGTTTCGAAGGAACAAACGACGATAAACGAGATCTACCTGTTAAATATTGGAAACATACACGCTATACATTATCATGAGAAAAACATTGAATTTTAAACTCGTTTCACCTCTTAGTATTTTGTTTTTACGAAGACGACGACAAAGGTTTTTTTTAACAACCTTGACTATTCATGAGGGTCTTGCACGGTCGGCTTTTGCGAAGCAGAAGCAGACACCATATTTGTACTGTTGCTGCTGATTTTTCTTCATTGTTTCTGTGACACTTCTTTAGTTATATTCAAAGTGAAAAACAAATCTTATGTTGAAGTTGACAGCTGAATATTTCATTGTAAACATGTCATATAACATTGGCTGCTGGATATAAACGGTTAGTCAGTTCAACTTTAATTTGAAATCATTCAATTATGTATAAATTTGAAATAAATGTATAGTAAAAGAAACGAAGTTTGTGGGTGTGTATGAAAGTACAATATCGAAAAATATCTAGAAATTAACAATATAAAGCATTGGAAAGCACTGTTTACTGCTCTCTAATTTTCATTAACAACTATTCACCGACGGTTTCTGCTTCGTTGAAGGAAAGAACTAAGAAATGAAATAAGTTTGAATACTTGAAAACTTGGTACAGGCATTTTCCGAAAAAAATAGGGGGTTTAACCTGCTTTTATACCTACCTAAACCTCCCACTTGTATGACAGTTGTTTTTTAAGTTCCGTTATATTGACAAAATTGGGTGAGCAACCCAAACAAACATAACAGTGGCGGATCCAGAAATTTTCATAAGGGGGGCCCACTGACTGCCATAAAAAGGGGACCGCTCCAGTCATGCTTCAGTGATTCCCTAAATAATCAACCAAATTTTTTCCACAAAAAAGGGGGGGCTCCCCCTAAATCCGCTTCTGCATAATAGGTTAATATGACATTAATTGGGATCAAGCAGCAAAAACTGTGTAAACATACATTACAGACATACAACACAACTGACCAAAAATTTCAAACAAACTTGCATGCAAATAAATCTAACAAAGACGGCAACAAAAAAGTTGTTATAGTTGATAGTTTATTTGACAAAGACGCCAATTTTTGTTGTTACAGTAGTTGATAGTGAATTGACAAAGAAGCCGATAAAAAAAAGTTTTTTTAGTTGATAGTCCATACCGTATATAGCATACACTTTCTCGATAAAGTACAAATTCAGTAAAATATAAAAACAAGGATAATCAAAATGGAAACAACCAGTCTGATTAGGCTGCATACAGGGAACTCTACACATGTTTCTAAACAAGTTTCGAAGGGAGTTTTGTAAAAGATGTAATCCAAATTTTCCCTTATTTACTTCACACCAGTGCGTTTTTAAAACGGTCTTCCAATCATCACGGTAGGCCTCTAGTACGGGACTTATCTTTTGTATTTATTATTAATTTATTCTCTATCGGAGGGGGTGGACAGGGGGTACCCTTCTCCCACCTCCCACTTTTAGAATCTTTTTTCTCTTCCACCTATTTTTTGTCTCCCACCTCCCGCCCCCTTCTCCCACCTCCCTCAAAAGCTGTCCACCCCCTCCTATCTGAGCATGCATGAAATTTTGCCACTGTACACTAAGCAACCAGCAATCAGTCAAGCAATATTTCTCTTGCATAATAAAGCAAAATCGTAACAATAAATCGCAGATATTTGGTGAAATTATTCATTTTAGAAATGAAAGGAAAAATTATTCTTTGTATAATACAAGCTAGTTTACGGCAAGAGTTACACAATGGGTGGATTCGGGACTGCTGATCCTTTCGTAGGGAACACATAATTCAATCTCTGGTTATAGCAGGGTTCGTGTTGCTCAATCACATTTTTTTGTTGTTGACTTGTATATCAATTTGTTCTTTCTCCGGCATTTACCTAGAGGTTAAAGTTTAAATTCATTTAATTTTGTTTCCCAAATTTCAATTATTTTAACACAGAATTACCCGACCTAACTAAACAACCACCTTTTCCCCGTTTCAGATGAAGTGATCAAGCCTTTCTTTCTTCTCAATAATTTACATCTACACAAACCCAACTGACATGATGGTTTTCAGTATGGCGACAGATGAGGACTGTATTAAGGTTGGAATTCCGAAGATATTTGCTGTCAAAATGAACTCGCATTTGATATTCATGAAAAATATGCCATTGAACTGTACACAAACACAAATATATCAATAATAATAATTCTGTATTGTCATACAAGTTAAACAAGATACGTGTGAAAAATATTAATGATAAACAACAACAAATAACAAACATCCTTTGTTTCGTTTCGTTTCGTTTCGTTATGTCTTGTTTCGTTTCGTTCATTGCGTTTCGATTTTGTTTCTCATTTTAGCACAACCCGAAAATCACACAAGCGCTTTCGTGATAAAAATTTTACTTTTTAGTCCTTTCTTAAAAATAGATAAAACATTTAAAAATCAAACTTTCAAAAAAAGAAATGATCAAAACTGCATGTTAAGTTTAGTATTTTTATGGTTTGATTAAATTTCTAAAACGAATAATTTTCAAAATTTGGAATCTTGATATTTTAAAGTTTTGATCAAAAAAATTATAAAAAAAAAAAATTTAAAAACTTTTTAACATTTTGAATTGTTAAGTGTTACACACACCCTGAAGGATGTAAAACTTCTCACAAAATATAAGTTATTAATTTCTGTGCGCTTATATCTGCAAATCCTCGAATATATAAAAATTCAAATTTCATGCAGTATCATGCCTATAAAAAAATCCAAAGTCATGTTATCAATAAGTTTTAGAGCTATTTTCCTAATGCTTGTAGTCTAAATTGGAGTGGCCATTGATAATGCTAAAAAGAGGAAATTCAAAGATATAATTGAGTCTGAAAATATTGAAAATGATACCGTTGCCGGTAGTGAAATTCCTAGTGATATAATCACGGCATATATAGGATCCGTCGGAAATTTCAGTTACAAATATCAAGTGTTTATTATGGAATGTAAATGGTGGGTTTAAGGCGAAAATTAAAGATGTAAAAATTAAATAATTTTGTGTGCACTTATGATATTGTGTTTTTAGAAGAATGTTGGATAAATAATACATGTGATGTGGAAATTGATGAATTTATTTGTAAAGCAATCCCATTGTCAAAAAAGAAGTATAAACACGGTTGTGGTCTCTTTGTAATGATTAACAAATCTATTTTGCTTCATATGTGACAATAATTGAAATATCTTATGAAACATTTGTTTGGTTAAAAATATCTAAAGAACTAAAAGAGGGACGAAAGATACCAGAGGGACAGTCAAACTCATAGATCGAAAACAAACTGACAACGCCATGGCCAAAAATAAAAAGACAAACAGACTAATAATAGTACAGATGACATAACATAGAAAACTAAAGACTAAGCAACACGAACCCCACCAAAAACTGGGGGTGATCTCAGGTGCTCCGGAAGGGTAACTGGTACAGTAAATGACTATATCATTTGTAATGTATATTTACCACCCTATAGCTCTTCCTTTTTCAAGATACATGATGTGGACTTATTTTATGAACTGGAAACACAAATCATCAAGTACTCAGATGAATGTCCGAATATTTTTGTTTTTGGTGACTTTAATGCAAGAACTGCTCATTTAAATGATTTTGTATAAAATGATTTATTACATGATAGTATTTTAGATAGGGTTGGTGAATTATGTTTGCTTACGTTGCTGACGAGACTTTACCAGACCGGAGTAATCCTGACCCTGGAACCAATGATTATGGAACAAAACTCATCAACCTAAGTAAAAGTAGTGGGCTCCGAATTCTTAACGGTCGTCATGTAGGTAGTCTCGCTAATGATTACAAATACAGTTGTCCAAAAGGTATGAGCGTAATAGACTATTTATCAACTAGATCAAGTAATTTCGACATAGTGTCAAAATTCATAACTTGTAATTTTACTACTGTATACAGTGACCATGCACCCGTACATATTCAATTCAAGACTAATTTTTCTATTAAATGTAATGGTGTACAGTCCAATTTTGTGGATGCTGAGACATCCAAATTCTTTCGATGGAATGAGGAATATAAGGATATGTGTCGTAATGCACTTTTAATAAACTCTGACAATATATATAAATTCGACACTCCAGAATATAGAAGTGAGTCTCAGGATGATATGGATTCATGTGTGAACGATTTTACACGTCTTTTCATTGATATTATGGCTCCATTTTTTCAACAAAGTCATAAAAGTGGTACTGAAATAAAACGAAACTATAAGAAGGAAAATAATCATATTGATCAGCCTTGGTTTGATCAACGGTGTAAGGAACTTTATGTAAATTACTGCAAAACTTTAGCTATATTTAATGGTAATAAATCAAAGAATAACCATATTGAATTAAATTGTGTGAAGAAGACGTATAAAGAAGTACTATGAACGAAAACGTAGACGTATATATATATATATATGCGACAAGAAGGCGATACCCTATGTAAATTAAGGAAGGACAATCCTAAGAAATTTTATTCTGTATTCAAAAAGAGGAGAAAGGTCAACAGTGATCTAGCAGTAACTGACTTGTTTAATTATTTCAAAATTCTAGTATAAAATACTGACGAGCACAACAGAAGAACAGAAATGCCAGATAATTAATGTGGTGTTTTTGAAGAACTAGATATGGATATAACCATTGATGAACTTATTAAAGCTATTCAAGACTTAAAACACGGGAAAAGCCATAGTCCTGATGGTTTTTTAAACGAATTTTTCATTGAGTTTTAGGACCTCGTACTGCCCTATATATGTACTATTTTCAATGCTGTTCTGAGCTCCGGATATTTTCCGTCCACTTGGTCTGATGCTATTCTAGTGCCAGTATTTAAATCCGGGAAGTAAACGACCCAGCAAATTACCGTGGTACACTGTAAAAACAAGTGTAATTTTAAAAACATTTCAAACACTTGTAAGAAAATCGCAAATGTTTTATTTTAGACGCAAGTGTTTTAGAATAAACATGTGTGCTTTTGACAAATTTCTTCTGTTTATCGTTAAACACTCGTGTTTTATTTTAAACAGTTTACAATGACGGTAAAGAAATAGCCCCAATTTATTGTTTAGCGATTTATCAACATAAAGTCGAGTGATCAGCTTCAATAGCAAAGCCGGACACTTTAAATAGTAAAAAACGTCATGTAACTAAAGCTAACCATGCAATTCAGATAAAGAAAAGTAATTCCTGGTCTTTTTTGAATATGATTTTCTATGGCTTATAATTGAAATTTGGTTGAAAAAAACTATAAGTACTGAAAAAAGGGTAAAATTAAACAAATGCTAGACATGATCATCCGGGGGTGCAGCAATAAATATTGACAGAGGGTCATCGCTCAGATATTGTCAAAACGGATAAGCGTTTTTGACATATGAAAACTAAACACACAGAAAAACACTCGCGTTTTCGTAATATGATACACACGTGACCAGCCTTTAATACCGCCAAAGGTATCCAGTGTCCTAGCTGCAGCTGAGAGGGAAATGTACAACTACACAGGGCTAGAAGAATCATGATTACAATCTGGATTAAAAGGTACGTTTAATTGTTATAAAAATTATTGTCATCTAATTCGTGTTTTACTTTTCTTGTTTAATTGCATTGTGAAATTATCCTCGGACAAGCAAATTAGTATTAATATTTTAACCGATGTGGAATGTTTTGGTCGAAAGCCGCATCCCAGATTAATTTGGCGGCAATTTATTTACAAATGCTTTTACACGACTGACATAAGCGTTATAATATTTAATTCTAATATTTAATATAACTCTTTCTTTTGTGATCATTTAAATAAAATTGTTTTAAGTTAGGCTTAACTGCTGGGGTACAGCAAGGATTTTCATAGTAGTAAATTCTTCGTTTAGCGAGGGTAAACAGTATATCTTCCCATGTGATATAGTGATAAGCCTGACTAGTTTTCGTATGTGTATTCACAAAAGAAAATCTAAGAAACGACTGATTTACGAACGACAATACTCGACAAATTGTATTTTTGTGCATCTGAAAATCACCCCATTTAGGACCCCAATATATTTAGCAAGATAAGTTTTCTCCCTTGAAAGCAATTTTCTGTATTATTTTCCCGTAGTTTTTCAACAGACACACAACAAAGATGTTAGTTATTTTTTGTAAGACTATAATATTAACAATAAGATTACAAAATGTAAATTATGCTTCTTAATTGTTATCTCATAATCAATAGAAAAAATAAATGACATCATGTCGGGTTAACTTAAGCCTTAAGGTGTTTCACTGTTTTTGTTCCTGTGTCGATGTGTGTGTAACTCCAGGGACTTTCTATACTAAGTACTTAGTATAGAAAGTCCCTGGTGTAATACTAATCATGTTAATAATGTAGTTTGTTGATTTGTGGGTATGTATGTGTACATTGTATGTGTCTTTTGCATGTAAACTGTTATTAAAATTGAAAGAAAACAAATGAAAATCGAGATTAATCTACTGACAGTACAGTAGCAAATATAGAAAATTTCAGTGGCGGATCCAGAAATTTTCAAAAGGGTGGGGAACTGACTGCCTAAGAGGGGGCCCGCTCCAGTCATGCTTCAGTGATTCCTTAGATAATCAATCAAATTTTTCCAACAAATGGGGGACCCCCCCACCCCCACCTAAATCTGCCTCTGTTTTTTACACCTGAGACTATACATGTACTGTTATAGATTTATATAGTCTCAGTTCATATGTACATTCTGTAGCAAGGACTAGGTCATGCTAGTGATTTAAATATTTATATTGAAAAAAAATCATGATGATGGTGCAACAATTAACCTGTTAACTGAACAAATATAAAATTTTCAGGATAAAATGTACTTCTGTCTTCAGAATTCCATTTTATTTAGTATAAGTTGTTGTACAAATGTAAGACTTTACAAGGAGGTAGAATATCAGGCTAAAGTTAAAGACTGTAAGACAAATTAGGTTTATGGCCTGCAATCATAATTGTGTTGCCTATCCAATTTAACTACCTCATTTGTCTATTATTTTGTATCATATTTTATTTTACTGTTTTTCAGCAGTGAGTTCATTGGACAGCATTCAAAAGAAAAAAATTGAAGAACACAGAAAAGAAACACCTGAAATCATGGTATGTTATTTTTATGCCCCGGCCATAAGTGGCAGGGCATATAGTGCTACCTATGTCTATCCTTCTGTGACTTCAATATTTCCAAACAAAACAGTTGTCTTGACTTTGTTTTGAATAATGAAACATAAATGTACATATACTGAGTCATGTTAATATACATGAATAAGAAAAACAATAGTTTTGAGATATTTGTATTTGTGTGTTGCAGTACATATTATCAGGGTCTACCTTTTAATTTAAAGTCAACATTTTAACCAGAGCATTACACGTAAGCTTAAGGGTCCTCATATGACCATGATTTCATTGAGAAGAAAACAGAAAAAAACATTGAAAATACAAACTTAGATTTATTGGTAGAGTCATGCCAAACAAAATAATATGTGTTTCAGGTTTCAGTCATTTTGTCGGTATTGATTACAAAAATGGGATGTAGGTACATATAAGAATAAAATTTAGTATGATTGCCAATTAGATAACTCTCCATCAGAGACCAAATGACGTAGAAGTAAGCAACTATAGGGTACTGTATGGCCTTCAACAATGAGCAAAACCCATAACCAAAAGTGCAAATGCAAGCTATCAATTCAAACAATGTACATTTTCGTACATTGTACATATAAATTATACGATTGCAGACTAAATATCATAAAAACAAATATTTCTGTTCCAGATATTGGATGAATTTTAATATATCAAGATGCTGAAGTATAAATGAATATGAAGGTTATAGGAAGTAAACCTGAAAAAGTTCTGAGGTGTTTTACCAAAGATAAACAAAAAAAGAATTGAAGGTATGACTAGATTTACATAGTAACATGTATTTTTCAAGCAACTCCTATTTATGAAATCATTTTTATTCGTTTAAGATATTAACAAGATATGATAATTCATTTTTTATGACAGATATCATCAATATTTTGAGTATTATAATGAAAATAAACTGGTGTCATATATATTACCATTAAAAATTCAATATGACAAAATATCTGTACATCAACATATATGTATAAAAAGAAGATGTGGTATGATTGCCAATGAGACAACTCTCCACAATAGACCAAATGACACAGAAATTAACAACTATAGGTCACCGTACAGCCTTCAACAATGAGCAAAGCCCATAACGCATTGTCAGCTATAAAAGCCGGTCTTAGACCCCGAAATGTATCTACTGTGGACTTTATTCATAAGAGTAATATGATTGGTTGCTTATTAATAGAATGGTGTAACTTAAAAGATGTATAATGTTAACCCCATATGAAAGTACAGCTGAATAATTGCTTATCAGTTAACCCTTTTATAATGGAAAAGTGAGGTTTACCACTGATCTGTTAACCATTATTATCAGGGAACAGTGCAGCAATTCTCAGATTTGTTTACTTTCTTTTTTTACGCACTCAGTCTTAACATTTGTCCATTAGTTTTCAAGGTTAAGGTTTTTTTTTTTCTCCAGGAAATCACTTTGAACACAATAAATTTGGTATCTGTTGATTTTTAATGAACTTTACACATATATCTGCATATGTTTTGTAATTAACTGTGCAATGTATAAATAGATTTTATTTAGAATGACAATATATCAACTCACAATTATTTTCAAGAAAAGGGGCATCTAGATTCAAGTATATTAGGTAGTTAATATTCACTTTTAAGTTATGATTTAAACTTTATTACCTTCAAAGGCCATACATAAATGAATTGAACAATATTTCAGGAGGCAGAGTACAAATTTCTTCCTGAAACTGGATACTCAAAGGCAAGGGGAAGAAGTCGCATACTTTCATATCCATACATGAAAATGTTGTTGAAAACGAAGTGGATAAGTACACAAAAAGCCACCATGAGGAGGGACTCAGATCAGCTTTATATTTGAAAGGGACAAGAACAATTAGAAATGTCAGATATAGCGACTGAAACTTTATATTATTTTACATGTTCCATCTATTATACTGTTACAGTATCAATCTTGGAAAATATTTGTGATTTTATAAAGAATAATTGCAATGAATAAAATTTCATACATTTTTTTTTATTTCTCAGTATTTATGATGCCTATACAAAATTTTATATTAGTGTAGGAGATTACTCTTGGTATAACATGTACCTTGTTTTGGAAACAAACAACTGGTTGCACTATAAGGGTATTTTTTAGTTCGAACATTAATGAGTAAATAATGACAAAATACTCCAGTCATGAAACCTGACAAGTTTAAAATATTTGGGGTATAGGAAACTGCAAAGGACAAATTTTAGTGGTAAGATTTTCTATACAAGCCAATGATACAGATCTTGTCATTTGAAGAGCAAAAGGAACAATACTAATGCTTAGCTAAAACACATTTTAAAAACACACATTTCAAAACATACAATGCAAAAACACTTGCGGTGTACACATAAAATCAGACATGTGTTTAAACAAAAACATATCTCATTTATAAACACTTAAAAGTGTTTTAAAAGTGTCTCCTTCATAAACACTTAAAGGTGTTTTATATTAAACGCTGAAGTGTTTTAGGTAAAACATCATAGTGTTATTGACAAAACATGTGTGTTTTGAAGGGAAACATTAGTGATTACTGTATAAAACATTTTAAACGTTTTATATAAAACACAAGTGCTTAGAACTAAACACTTAAAAGTGTTTTAAAACTGTGTCTGATATGTGTTTTAAAAGTGTTTTATTTTGAAACACTTGTTTTTACAGTGTATAAGTCTTGTCAGCAATCTAGGTAAACTATTCACTACTTAGTATATTGAATAGTAGATTATTGAAGTGGGCATCAATGAGCGATATTTTATCTGATGCACAATTTGGTTTCCGTATAACGGTTACAGTACAGTAGATGCTGTGTTTTGTATATATTCTGTCATACAAAATTCTTTCTGTAAAAGTAATAGATTATATTGTTGCTTTGTTGACTATTTAAAAGCGTTTGATTCAGTTGATCGTCTATGTATGTGGTACAAGATTTCTAAATTAAGAATCAGAGGAAAATTGCTTATTATTTTAAAATCTATGATTAGCAATGTAAGATCTTGTATAAGGTTCAATGGATTTAATTCTAAATATTTTTTCAAATAACCTTGGCTTAATGCAAGGAGAAGTTCTTTCACCTATATTATTTTCATTTTATGTTAATGACTGCGAGAATTAATTCATCATTAATGGAGACTGTACACTTGAATTTCAGGACATAACACTTTTTTTTATTAATGTATGCTGATGATATGATATTGATGTCTGAATCAATACAAGGCTTGCAAAATATGTTAAATACTTTATCTGGTTATACTGAGAAATGGGGTCTTTCAGTTAACACTAATAAAACCAAGATAGTAGCTTTCCGTAAAAGTGGGCCCGGCGAAAATCAGACCTAATGAGACATGGATTTATAATGGTAAAACATCAGATATTGTAAATCATTTTTGTTATCTGGGTGTGTTATTTCATTATAATTGTAAATTTTATATTACTCAAAAACACTGTGCTGAACAAGGCAGGAAAGATATGTTTAGTATGAGGAAAACGGTATCAGCCTTATACCTGAACACTGTTACTTCTATTATAGTTTATTTGACACTTATGTATGTAGTATTTTAATGTATGGTTGTGAAGTATGGGGTGTTCATAGAGTACCAAATGTAGAAAAAGTTCATTTGGACTGTATTGTAAAATTACTAGGGGTCATGAGGTCGACTGCTAATGTAATTGTATATCATGAATTAGGAAGATTTCATTGTTATATGAGCGAAATTTTAGGATGCTCAAATTATGGTTTAAAATTCACGGCAGTGAAAATTGTATTATAAAGTCATGCTACAAAGAATTAGTAGCAAATAGTAATAAATGCAAAAACTGGGCAACTTGTATTAATACACTGTTATATGATCTTGGTATGAATAATTATTGGGACAACCAATCGGTACTTTGTTTGGATAGTTCATTTTTACAATTAACCAAACAACGGTTATATGATCAAGCTAAGCAAGAGCTACATTTTACGCTTGCCACATCACCAAAGTGTAGAATATATATGTATATTGTGTCAAATGTAGAATTACAATTTTATTTACAAAAATGTATTCCTCTAATGATTCGTAAATGGATAACGAAAATTCGTCTGTCCTCACACAATCTATGTATTGAAACTGGTCGTTTTTATGGAATTAGTAAAAATAGTAGAATGTGTATTATGTGTGATCTAAATGCAGTAGAGGATGGATTTCATTTTATTTTACAATGTACAAATTATACTGATATACGTAAGAAGTTTATCAAGAAATATTATTGGTCTAGACCTTCAACTTATAAATTACTTTCTGTTGAAAACACTAAGGAACTTTGTAATTTTGGAAAGTACTTACTCTATGCGTTTAAGTGCAGAAACAATATTTAAGACATATTTATTTTATATGTATTCTGAAACTCACATACTGTATAAAATGTGACTGATATTTCTGACGTTTATTATTTCTGTGTTTGTAGCGCTATACAACTTATAAATTGTATATTTATGCATATTATACTGATGAACTGTATTGTTCAAAGTAATAAAGAATTAAATGTTTGCTTGGCTTGCTTGCTTTGTTTGTATAAATGTTAGCTTAAGCATGGTAATTAAGATTGACATCTGCAATCAATAGATAGGCGGAGCTTCAGCTTGTATACATTATACTCTGCATTATAACATTTAAGTATAATGTATACAAGCTGAAGCCCCGCCTATCTATTGATTGCAGATGTCAATCTTAATTACAATGCTTGAGCAATTATTTATACAAGCAAAGCAAGCAAGCCAACCAAACCTTAAACCACAAGCATTAGAAAAATAGCTCTAAAGTAATGAATCATTCATGTCATTCATTCATTCATGTCTTTATTTCCTCATAATTGAGATATAATGAATACACAAAATTAATTAAATATCACACAACAAAAAGAATAAACGAAATAGGAACAAGAACAAAATAGTTGTTTACATTTACAGACAAATATACACTTTAGTCACTCGGCATAAAGTCCCGCTATGCAATCTTTAATGATACAATATCATGTATTGCCTAAGCTGACACAACGTCCATATGTTGCTATGCATTGAACAACATGGACGTGGCAAAGCTTCTCAAACTCCGAATGTTCGGCAATTACACTTAATGGAATTCGTCCAAGTAAAATTTGGTAAACATCCTCATCGTCATATTCACTTAGTTCGCAATACAGTTGTAGTGAAAAATTCTCAATAATCATATCCCACAACATTTCACGCAGCTCTGTAGTACAAATGCAAGTACAACATACATATCAAAGTATTTTTTGCATGCGACGCACTTATTTCCTGATGAATTTGGTATTTCGGTTAACAGTTTTGTAATAAAATAGGAATTCCGTATTTCTGCAAACGATAGTGCCTTTTTCCAGAAGTTCATCATAGAAACTGTCTTGTGAATATTTTTAAAACGCATAAAATTGTCATCTGACGCAATACTGTTGAACCAGTTGACTGACTGTTGTTCATTAACTGTTTTGTGAACAATCGATTTCCATTGTTTTTTTGATGGGAAACACCCAGTATCAATATCCTCTAAAAGACGTCCCAGTCTGGGAAAAATATTACCTTGTAGACTATAGTATAGTAGATCTATCAACTTAACCTGAATTCCCAGTTTGTTTTAAAAGGTTGTCTGTCTTTTATTGTGAACTTAAGTGAAAGAAAAATGGCTATTCAGAAATATAAACCTCGAGCCTGACCTATCCATATATGTATGAAGTTATAAAAAGTTTTTAAATCAATTATTCATACCGTGAAAAAAATATTTTCTATTTTTTTACTGATACTACTACAACACATGATTTATATGTGTAGTCGTACGGTGACCTATAGTTGAAAACTTCTATGTCATTTGGCACGGTCCCTGGTGGAGAGTTGTCTCATTGGCAATCATACCACATCTCCTTATTTTCATATACAACGGTATATTTTCATGGTTCTCATATGTAGAAAATAAAGCCAATACAAATAAAATAGACATAAATTAAATACAGGAGATAAACTATAAACAAGAGAAGAGTTCATTCTTCAAAAAATATTAAAAAAGAACTAAAAGATAGCTTTGAAAATATATTCTTTGAAAAATTAAAATCAACTAATGAAACAAGTAAAATGTTCTTGAACAGTAAAATTAAGATAAAATATGAATTAGACAAATACATTCTTAAAAATAATTTTGAAAATCGAAATAAATATTGTGTAAAATGCGAGTAAGTGACCATTTCTTGGAAATAGAGCGGGGGTAGATATAAAATAATTCAAAGAAAAGTTGAATAGAATATGTAAACATTGTAATATTAATGAGGTTGAAGATGAAACCCACTTTTTCTTAAAATTTAAAATTAATAAATCTTTACGAAAACAGCTTGAAAAAGACAAAAATATTATTTGTCCAGAATTTATCTGAAAAGATAGATTACTTCTATCTTCATTTGATATTATGCAGCTTACTGCCGTTCTGCACTGAGGACTGGAGTGGACACAACACCTGCATAAATATTATTGCTTTTTTTACTACCAATCAGTGTATATGATGTTTTATATTTTATTATTTTTGCATTGTGTAAATATTTGTATTGTATTGTTTATATGCCTTCAAGTTTCAACATCTCGGGGTATAAATGTGCATAAGGATTTGTATAGAAATCCTTAATGTGCATTTCATTAATAAATAAATATATCCGATTTACTCCCATCTCAAAAATATCATGCAAATAAATAAATTTGCACTCGAGGGATCCGCGATCATCAAGGAAACATTTCTAAAGTTCGTAGAAATCCAAACCTGATATTATGTTTTTTATGTTATCGTTAACTTGTTGACCCCATCTTGAACCCCAAGAAAACATTTATTATGATTTTTATAATCGATACACAACGCAGAGTGTCAGGCCTGATTGACCACCACGTTTTTAAACGTATTAGTGTTTTGTCGATGTGTATTAGATTAAACATAAAAATGGGCTTGATTTATCAGAAGAAACTTGTAGTTTTCATATGTCCGTAGACAGAGTGAAAGTAGAAAGTTTACTTCCGTGTTATAAAAGCTGCTGCCGCTAGGAGGCTTGTCTCTGTATTTATGTTTTTACCCACAATTCCTGAGATGTAGCAGTACAAGGAGAAAACAGATGAATACACATTCTGAAAATGGCATTACACAGGTCTTCAATTTCTGCTCGAAGAGGATCTAAAAATGACGCAAACAAGGACGAAGATGAACCGGAAAATAATGGCTATATTCAGATTTTGGTAAAACCACTGGAACAAGGAAATTTTAGTTTAATACTCAACTGGTTAGGCCTGTCAAATTATTCCTCAAACCAACTCGGGGCAGTGTACGGTTTAGGATTTGTTATTACTAGTTTATTATTATATCATGTGCTAAGGTGTGATATTGGATCATTATTTCAAAGAGTTTGTGGGGTCCTTGTACCCGTTTTTACAGTAATTTGTGCGTATTATTGGTTGTCATTATACTTGAGAAAAACTTGGAACACAACAAGTGTGTATTTGCTATTCTCATCATGTTTTTTGGGAGAAACTGTTGCCCAGATAATACTGGGTGCTCTATCCGATAGTAAAAATACTTCAAGTTTTGTGACGCAACCATTAATTGTATTTATTGTATTATTATCTATTTGCATATCTAGTGTTTTTTCGTCACTTGAAACACAACATAGTGCTGCCGTTATTTCACTGGTTAGTTTTACAAGATTTTTAGCGTGTTCAACGCTCACAGATATCCCACAATGTCTCCGACCTTATGTTGCTTATATTTGTGGTTTAACTGGTGTGATTATTTCTAAATACATGGAAACTATATTGAAGCCACCTATCAATAATTTCATGACGAGTGAGGGCAAAATTCCAGTAATAAAGCGACGACGGTCAAGCACATCCACTAGTCATGCTTTTGCTCCACACAAGAATACGAGAAGAACTTCACTTCCAGCACTTATTCCTAAGTCTCAGGTAAGTTTCCCTTAATTGAAAAATTCTATGGGCATGATACTGCAAGATTTCATCAGTTTTAACCTACCAAAATCCTGTGATCCTTGACCCTTAGTCTAGTGTGACAATATATTTTATTAATGTGGTACAAGAATCACTGTTACAATATTGTGTTAAGAATTGTTTGTTCTGACGTCAATATTTTGTGTAATGCGAGACAAATAGCAATGATGTGTCTATGAACAAATGCACCAGCTACATTGTACATGTACGTGTACAAAAAAATGTAGCTACCATTCAGTTGAGTTTCTCTCTGCATAAAATCTTCTGGATTCTTGTTAAAGGTTGAAGCTCAACCCAAAGTTCAAACATTTACATCTACAAATGTACCATAGTATGAAGTTGATACTCAACCGAAAAATGAAGAAATCTTATTGATTGTTGATTATAACTACATGTACATATTTTAAGTAATTTATCTGACTGAAAAATATAAATGACGTGAATGTTTAATTAGTTTAAAGACCTATGGATTACATGACTTTGGTTTTTTTATCCAATTTTATATTGTTGTGTTGTTGTTCATTGTATTTAAGGCCTTTAAATTTGGTAACAGAATGAGTTTTGATTTTATCAGCTCTCAACAGAGTAATTAAATATAACTATACATGTTATTATTTTGAATTATCCCATTGTTACAGATACAATGTAACAATACATGTAGTCTTATTAGAGCTGAGACAATTCCGCTTTAACTGATTGTTCATCTTTGATATCGCTAACCGAATTTTACATATATACTATTAGAACAAATTGAATTGAACTTACTGTAATACATGTATAAATATCAGTTTTCAAGTGGTTCATCCAGTGGATTAAAGATTTAGGCCAACATATAACTTTATGGTTTTGCAGTCTTTGAGTGCAAATTAAAGTGTGTTTAATATCTGTATTAAAAAAAATCGCTTTATTTTATTTAGTAATTTTGAGTATTCAGAAATTTTTAATGAGTTAATTATCAGTTTCAAATTTAGATTACTGAGAAGGTATTTGGCAAAATGTTTATTTTATATTGTAAGAATATTTTTGATACACTACAGTACAAAGTAGATCAAAATAATATTAGAAAAAACATTCTACATGTACAAAGTAAAAAATCCAAGTAAAAACCTTAAATACAATATTTCATGTATTCCGCTAAGTTTACAACATACTTTGTACATGCTATTTTAAAAATTAAGTTTATTGTCAGTTTTGCATCTAAAAATTGTACAATTCCCAGATCTAATATATATCTTTACAATATATTTCAAGACATACAAAGTATGGATATGGATTTTATATGTACATGTAGATGTTAATTTACAGGAACTTCCCTTCATACAAGTATATACATGTATGTACAGAAATGTATGTACATCATAATTTTAATTTTATAATGAGAGTGTTTTCTGTAATCAAATAAAATTGATGGTTTTATTACCAATTCGCAAATATTGAATAAATAGCATGAATAGATAAAATTGTTTGTACCAGATATCTATATCATATCAACAAATTTACACCTTAACCTAAATTTATTGTTAGTTAACACATTGATGAAGTAACCATTATGTTTATCTCAGAATTGACAACACTATTTGTAATCATGGAGACATCTGGTTACCATTGTCCAAATTTAATTTTAATGAAAGACAACTCATGTATCTTATGTCATAAATGGTAGAAAAAATATGTTGTATTAAATGTTGTACATATGTAAATAGTATACATACAACATTAAAGGTTTCCTGATGCCAGATTTAAGTTTGAAAATTACTAAAGGAAATATAATGCATACAGAAAAAATCACATGTAATACAAACTATGAAAATATATATTGAATATAAAAAATAATATATTTGAATTGATTAAAGGCCTGGCATACCAAATGATTTACATACATGTACATGTAATATGTACAATTTACACTGAGGAACTGGAACTGCCAAGATTTGGCAGGATCATAAATCAGTCATCATTATAGAGTTACATGTAGTTCGAAAATACATGTACATGTATGTAGTGGATAGGCAGGTGTTAAGAATGTTACTGTTTGGTTAGTATTGTACAAAACAATTCAAGATTGAGAAGTGTTTTACCAAAGGGTGACGTCTATTTGTAACGGCAGTTTACTGCACATTTTAGAGAGTAAAGTTCTATAGCCTCATATATACTGCTCCAAAACTCACAATATAAATATACATGTATTCAGTTATAATCAAGAAGAGTGAAATTCATTATATTATGTTACAAAAAACATGAAAAAACTACATATATATATATATATATATAATGCCGTCAGGATTTTAAAGTGTGAGTTCTAATGTCATTTCCATCCTTAGAAAAAAAATCAAAATATTCTGAATGTACATTTGCTTTCATTTATTTCAATATGAAGGTTGACAATGAATTTACTATTTATAATTGTCCTATATACAATTGTAATTTTAAAATGACAATGAATTTACTATTTGTAATTGTCTTATATACAATTGTAATTTTAAAATGACAATGAATTTACTATTTGTAATTGTCCTATATACAATTGTAATTTTAAAATGACAATGAATCTACTATTTGTAATTGTCCTGTACATTTGTAATTTTAAAATGATAATGAATTTACAATTGTAATTTTAAAATGACAATGAATTACTATTTGTAATTGTCATGTACAATTGTAATTTTAGAATGACAATGAATTTACTATTTGTAATTGTCATGTATAGTTGGAATTTTAATAACTAATTAAAGATTGATTTATTGTTAGCTCTTTAATGTTCAGCAGCAAATAATACTTTCACTGTCAGGAGTTTGCTTTGAAGTGTGAATATTTACAATGTCTGCCATTTTCAGGCTTCATTATAAAGTTTTTTGGTCAACAAGGCCTTGGCAATTTTGCATTTTGTAAATTTGAGTTTATAAATTTTTCTTTTCTTTTATCTCTCTTTTAGATTAAAAGAGTGTCATAATGATAGGAATTTCTATCAAAACTTGCTCTAATGTTATTTTGTAACTTAAATTTAATTTATTATGGAATCTTGCTCAACCTTCATGTCAGAGAATCATAGACTAGGTGAGATATCATAAAACTTTACATGTAAGAGAAAAAGAACTTAATTTGAATGTTAAATCTAAAAAAAACAATGTTCATAACTACTTGTTAGTTTGGTTATGACCATAGAAATATAACTACATTGTAAATCTTATTAATCACTTACTGATTATGTCTAGTTATTTAGATTTCTCACCTGTAATTAATGTCATTACCTGTACTAATCGGTCATATATCAACCTTCATTTATGGATCAGTGTATTTGATCAGTCCTTGTAAATTTTAATATATCAGATTCATAGATAGGAAATAAATTTTTCATTTGTGCTGAAATTTAAATCCTAAAATTATTAATGTAGGTTGTAAGGTCTCATTTAAATGGTAATACCTAATGTTGGTTAAAAGTGCAAGTTTGCACATACTGACAAGAAAGAATGGCCAGTTGTTGAACTAGGAACCTATTAAATGTATAATAATCCTTTAGTATATAGGCACTTGACATACAGTGTAGACTTAGAATTGAATATTTATTTCCATTAAAGTATTTATTTAGATTATAAAAAAACAGCTATGGATGTAATGTAGTTGTGACAATTTGTGAAGTGAGCAAGTCAAAGATTTCATTGATATAAAATCCAAAACACAATTGAACACTCAAAGATTTCTTGCTCAAGACCATTTTTTCAAGAAATGCAAGCAATCAGAGTTAACATGGTTAAGATAATAATAAGATGATTTAGATTATCTATTCCAAATTAAGCTCTTCCTAAATACACAATAAATTTTCAGCATTAAACAGTAAATCTTTGCAAATATATCATAAAAATGATCCTGTTATAAAACTTTTTTTAATTAATGCACAAATTCTCGGACTTAATATATGAAGGGACTTAATGTTATTATGTATATTGTGCTTGACATTGAAAATGAAAACAATTTTAAAAAAAATTGAGAAACAAGGTAAAGAGGCAAATTTAGACAACCTTTGTGCACTCAAACAAAGGAGATGGTATGATAAGGCCACTTTTTGGCCCCTTGAATTTGAAAATCAGAAAGTATTATAAATTTAGCAAAAACATCCTTCAAATGTTCATAAGACACACAACTGCTGAAATAACCTCATTTTGAGATCTTGTCATTAATATTTAGATATATGCAACAGATTTACCCTAAAAGATGTTTATGTGTGAAAATATCTTTTTTGGTAAAGCTGTTGCTCATATATCTGTATAAATTTTGAACGAAAACGTAAATTTCCACTCGTTTGTGACCTCATAGTGACATTCATAAGTGACCTTTCTCTACTAAAGTTTCCAGATTATATTAACCTGTTTATTCATCACTAAAATTAAATAAATTTGAAAGGCTTGAATAAGTTTGCTATTTTTGCAATTTATGAGGCCAAATCGTGGAACTTAATCATAACCTCCTCCTCTAATAACTTTATTATCAATTATCAATTGTCACTTTTTCTTCAAACCAATTTTTATAAGGCAAGGTTTAGGTGAATAAAGATGGAGAGTGGAGAAATGTCAGGACTAATAACTTAAATGTGGAGACTTGAAATACAAATAATATAAAAAAAGATTCTAGGAATAGGAAAATAGATGTGTAATTTATGTACATGATGTAAGGCGTTGAAATAATTGTTTCTGCATGTAAATACAATGTATGTATTTGCATGATTTATTCTATGACAGCTTCTAGTTAAATGCTTAAGTTTTACTTCGACACTATATTTTCATGTTCAAAATGTATTTTGAACAAGAATTTGAATTTCTGTTACCATTTAATTTTGATTTCTGGATTAACATTTGTATGCTACATGTATGCTGTATATTTTATAAAAAGATAAAAAGTTTTCCCATGGCCAAGAAATAGATATTAAACATAATTGAATTCCTTATGTGTTTTAATAAGACCTCATTTCTTTGACACACAGTAATTCAAGTTCCTTACATTTAGATTGTAAAGTTCATAACTATAGATTTACTCTCTGTCATCCAGGGATTTTGTTAGCATCAAAGGACTTTCAGGTGTGTATTGGAATTCTATCCACAACTTTTTCATATTAATAAGTTCAGAATGAAATTGATTTTAGTGATCAACTTACACGGTTATAACATTTTCCTCCTAGGAATGCTAATAAAAGCTTACATGGTTATTAAAAATCTCTTAATTTGTATTCAAATGGGAGTCTGCTTTGTTACACATCCTTTCCTTTGACGGAGTTCAATCATCAAGTGTATTTTTTGTCCAAGTTTTCCAGCGAATTGAATATTTAAGTTATCATGATATTATGATATTTCAAAATCTCATTTGTTCATCAATCATAATGGGTACAGTATAGAATACATGTACATATATAACATTGCTTGTGAATATATATTAAAATATTTTTATGTTCAAGCAAACTTTATAGAATTTAAAAGTTTACAAAAAAAGATTTATTAATATTTTCTCAATACATACATACGCATATATGGGGGTCTGGATGGGGTTTACAGAACAGGGAATTTAATGGCCAAAAAAAAATAGTGAATAGAGAAAAATGAGCCAAAAAAAATGGGGTGCAAAAGAATAAAGAATAACTGAAAATTAAAAGAATCAAGTAATAAAATACTGATTACAGAAATGTACCATAAACAAAATAAAGATATCATGTAATACCAAATAAATCTAATGATACAATAACTTTTATGCCAATTTTACAGATTAAGCATTATTTTTAAAGATAAAGAAATTTTTATTTAGACAATACCCAGAAAAAGCCAATAAATTTGTGGAAACAACAATTTTTTTGGCATCACCACAGATTTGTATAGTAAACAATACAAATCCTTGGCATCACTATAAAAAGAAACTGAAAAAAGAATGTCCTATAGACTACGTTAAATGTCAATGAGACAGATTAATCCAACAAATTATGTTAATTGGAAAAATAATCAAATCTGAGATCTAATATCTGTCTTTATAAGTTATGCAATGTTTTGGGTGATAGATAAGAATCTGATTGCAAGAGACCAGTGTTGAGTCTTGTCATAAGAAGTAAGGTGAGATTGTACATGTAGTTCACAGATTTAAGAAGTAGTTTTAAGTTTGTCCTTCTATTATGAGGATTTAGATTTCATTACAAAAATCTATGGACCATGCTTCATACAAAATGTTCTTGGGTCAATGCTTGGCATCCTAATTAACGAATGCAGAAGTATCAAGGGCTTAAGTATCCTCTTGAACTGTTTCATTTAGCTTTGTATGTTTAACGAAAATTTGTATAAACATTATAGGAATGCTTTTTTGTGCCTTGTCTACAATAAAAGATGGTAAAGGGGTGGCATTATATTTTTGGTTTGTACATCCAGTCTGTTAACGTCTGACTTATATCAGGTTGAAGATTTCAGTTATGAATTGGTTACGTCACATCAACTTGAAATTAAGTACATTTGTTCATTACGAAGTGATATTAAGGTTATTAAGGTTTTAACCCAGATTTTTCGGTTTTCACTAAACATGGAAGTATGATAGACTGATATTGCATTATAATTATGTTAAAGTTTTTGGTTAAGGTAGTTAAGTCACATGATAACTTGAAACTTTACACATTGTTCATAATGAAGATTTAAAAATACAGTATATGCCAAATATAGGGTTTTGTCCAAGATTTTGTAGTTCACTAAATATCATAATATGGTAGTGCCAGCAGAGCATCAGGTGTCCTACGAACACATACATGTAGTCTTTAAGATTGAGTTACAGTAGTTGATTTTACAGTTATTTTGTAACCAATGTCAGATCTTAAACCTACTTGAGACAAATTTTGTCTAATTATACATAAGAAGTTGAAGTACTTTTTTTAAAATACCAAAACAGATGATACTTGTCCTTCAGAGATATATGTAAATATGTATTCAGCAAATTGCTTTTCATGTAATATATCCATCTGAGGTTGACTGTTAGCTGTGGTCATCAACATTTAATAGTAGCAATGAAAGACCACTGTAAAAACAGTTTGGTTTACTGAAGCACAAATAGTGGACAAACACATGGTTTACTGAAGCACAAATAATGGACAAACACATGGTTTACTGAAGCATATATAATGGACAAACATATTTCTATTATATCCTATACTAAATATTAGGATTTGTTAAAGCTTGAGGGACGTCATAAGTGTTAAATGGTATAAACATATAATAACAGAAAGACGATATATGGATCAATTTTGGCATATTTAATTAAATACTATAATGAAGTATTTGAGAGGTGAATTAAGTTGGCCAAAATCTGGGGATTAAGGTATAGGACCATTTCATATATATTTATATTCCTCTAATGTTCTGTAAAAATATATAGATATGAAAAGAAAAGGGCAAGAAAAGTATTTAAACCTTCCTTGCTTAATGTTTATAGATGGGATTATTGTTGATGAAAACATTGAAAGAAAAATATCTAGTGCTGTAAATTGAGAAATTTTGCTTACATTTATTATTTGTAATTGCTGTCAACAATGTGCAAAAATGTTAGATCAGTTATTGCAATTGCAGTTAATGCTGCTGACAAATGATGCTTTTAAATTTTTAATTTGGAACACCTATCCATTGCAATTTCACAATAATTTAATAAAAAAAAAAATAGCAAAAATGTCTTAATTTACTTGTACAGTATAGGATCTGTAATATTTTAAAAGATAAATGTAATATGCTAAAGATATTTGATGCAACTAAAAATGAGACCTATAGAATTAACTCATTACCAAATTTGTACTAACATGTCCATGAGCAACATGATGAGTGAAGAATGTGGAGAAGAATCTGCTTACCATTTCGGAGCACCTCTTAGATCGCCCTGGAACAGTTTTCTATGTTGTGTTTAGTGGAGTGTTATTTGCTTTTTGGTCATTTATCTTCTTTTGACATGGTGTTGTCAGTTTTTTTTTTTTCGACTTATGAGTTTGAATATCCCTGAGGTATCTTATGCATCTGTTTTAAAAGTAGTAAAGATTTGAAACAAAATAGGTGTCAAACGTTTGAAGATTGAGAAAAAACATCTTGAAAAACATGAATAAATCCAACCTTTATGAAATTACAAATTCTGATCTTATGCACATTAGCCGAAATTTACACTGTTTCCATTGGAATGTAAACGTTTAAGAAGAAATTTATAGCTCATTTTCAAAAAATTATGTCATGTAGATGATTGAAATTAGTCACACAAGCTTAAGAAAAATAAAGTCAAATTTAAATATGTTCTCAATTTTCTTAATCATGTATGAGATGGATGTGTATTTTATTGACTAAATGATCAAAAGGCTTAATTGGGTAATTTCTGTTCATTTTGCAGTTTGATATTGAGAAATAAATGGATAACGTGTCCATGAGACACACTTAATGCCTGGCCCTCCGGTGACGGTGGGGGCATAAAAATAGGGACTGCCATTTTTAAACGAGCATTTTTAAGGTCAGAATGTGTCTCCTGAATTTACTATTAAGACATTTATTTACTTTTTTGTATAATTCTTTTTTTGAAGTCCATTTTCATGGAAAACTGGATATATTATGTTACTCTGTTGATGGATGTGACAGAATGCAAAATAAAGGGATGCCATATATGAGCAATAGGAAAACTATATAGATCATCAATAATGCAGTGATCAACATTAAGTTCTTGTTGTTAGGTCAGTTTCTCAGATACTACAAGCAATAGGTCAACTAAATTTTGTTTATAGAATGATTTTAAGGTTTACATGTCCATCTAGTAGGGTTCATCTGCCCTTAACCTATGTTTTAATGATTAATTGGTCAACTTTAAGTTTTCTAGGTTACAAGTACACATACATGACATAGGATGCCTGGGTACCATGATCTTAAATTTTTCATCATAAAATGCAATCATGATCAGTAAAGCAGGCCAGACATTTCAAAGTGTTCACTTTTGTTGTTTTTTTTGGCCATCATCAGCAATCCTTTTAAAATTCATATCGCATATAGCCTGGAAATATAATTGCAGTTAAATTATTGTTTTACACCAGATGTGATTGATAAAACCTTATATAAGGTTCTATTTGGTTACCAAAGATTGATTTTTAGTCTATTGCTGAAGGGAATTCTTCACTGATATTGTAGATTAAAACATAATAAAGCTTCTAGTTTCCATTAAGAATGACAATAGAGACATCTTTATTAATCTCAACTTGGATAACTTCTGATATTAAGAAATGAAATCATTGATACTTAAACTGCAGATTTTATGTAAAGTGACAAGTACTTCTCTACAAGTACAGTTGATAATATTAGAATATTTGAAAATCCATATAAAAATAAGGAGATGTGGAATGATTGTCAATGAGACAACTATCCACCAAAGTTCAAATGAAGTGGATGTAAGCAATTATAGGCAACCGTACAGGCCTTTAACAATGAGAAAAACCCATACAGTATGGTTGGCATTAAAAGGCCCTGACATGAAAAATATGAAACAATTCAATTGAGAAAACTCACAGACTAATTTATAACAAAACAATTTACGAAAACAAAAAAGACAGACATGAACCAACAACAACCACTGAATTACAGGCTTGAGCGCTCAAAAACATGTTTATACATGAAAAACATGAAAAACAATGTGAAAAAAGAGAGAAAATTAAGATACCAGAGGAAAAATGAAAATAAGTAAAAAAAAAAAAGAAGAATGTGTCTGAGGACACGAATGCCCCCACTCAAACTTTGCAGTTTTTCAAGTTTAAAAGGGGCATATCTCTAGAACGGTAAATGACTCACTTTCCAAATTCAAACTCTATCTGCAAGTTTTGGTTCTGTTCATTGTGTATGAGTTTCATAAAATTTGGATGAGGAAAGTTAGAGTGCGAAAAAGAAAATGGGACGGACGGAAAGACTGATGGAAGGATGGTCAAAGGTTACAAACACTTAATGCCCCCATTGCCTATGGCGGGGGCATAAAAATCAGACAATACCAAGTTGTGAGGTTGCAGAAATTCTGAGATTAAACATTTCACTTTAAACATTATTGTTTTCCCTTACATTGTAGTGTTTCAGCCTTGACCTTCCATTATTGTTTTCCCTGACATTGTAGTGTTTCAGCCTTGACCTTCCATTATTATTTTCCCTTACATTGTAGTGTTTCAGCCTTGACCTTTCAATTTTTGGCGTCAGTTTTACTTCAAACTAAATTGGAATGAGTTAACCTAACTTTCTGTTGTAGTAAACATGACAATATGTAAGTTAAGCTTCCATCAAATGATGAAATTACAGCAATGTAATGCAGCGACTAAGTTATGTTAAAGTCATTATATATCTTGTAAAATCAGGCTAAAAAAGATTTGTACTAGTACTTTGTGTGCATATATCACAATAGTCATAGATTACTTGTTCATTTATGTAGAAAGAATAATAAATTATGATTTTTAATAAATATGAAAAATATTCATATATATATGTTTACAGTGTATGATTTCAAAAGTTGGCAAATGTCCAGAAGAAAAAAAAGACATGGATATGTTATTTGGCAATAATTCATAATTGATACTTATAGAAGAAGGATAAAAATTTAATGTCCATTATTGTTGACTTAAATATTAAAATGAAAATACATTTGGTATTGGTGTAGGTTATTTCATATTGGTATACAGATTAAAGCAATGTAAATACTATCTAAGTGTTTAAGTGTCATTGGTAATGTGATGATATAAAATGCCTCATGCTGTGTAATGGATCAGGCTAACAGAGGCTGCTACAAAAAATCGTCAGAAAACTTGCAGATCTCATAAGCTTTAATCATGATTTATTGTTTAAGAGGGGAAAGTTATGCAATGTGCATGCTGCAAGGGGTTTTTTGTCTGCATGCGATTGGATTGATCTCCTTTTGTTTGAAATGAAATGATTGATTGATTGTTGCTTGTTTAACATCCATGAATTACAGTAGATTTGGTTCATCTAAGTCCATGAGACAGTAACCTAACAACATGATTAACTAAAAAAAGTGTCTTTAGAGAAGCATATTTAAAATTGAGTGGAAAAGAAAAGATGTAATGGATTAATCTGTACATACACTTGTTTGTTCTAGATCAAACAAAATCTGTACACACACTTGTTTGTTCTAGATCAAGTTTTAAAGAAAATTATCCATCAGAAACCTACTTGTACATGTACATGTTGAAATATTTCCGTGCAAATTTCCAGGAAAATAATGAATAAATAAAAATATATAAAATCTTTTGAAAACTTGATATTTAATACAGTAATAAATTATGCCAATTTTTTTTCTTCATTAAAAACATTAGTTAGTATTTACGTTTATATATATATTGTCCCTCGGTTCAAAACACAAAACATATGATTGTCTCGTATAATATTATAATACAATTTATGCAAATGAGATAAACTTTTGATCCTCTTACAGTAAATAAGAAGTTCTTTAGATGTTACATGTATTTTCTAATTATACCTTTATACATGTCATAAGAAGCAAATTATTTTTAAAGTATTTTGATTAATGTTTTTAAGTGTACTAGATGTCAGTATAGAGATTGTCTGTTGTCTGTATTAAACAAAGCTATCAGATATTTGGTTTAAAATGTCCTTTCTTATATTTGAACAGATTTTGTTAATAACTTATATAATTAGTATTAGATTGAGCTCATTCAAGATAACATTACCTAGTGTTATTTACATGTATTTTGTTTATAAAAAGTATGAGTTGAAGCCCTGTTGTCACTATCAAAGGTAACTTGGTCCAAGTCATTTATTGTCACTATCAAAGTTTTTCATCAAAAACTTCATAAATAAAACTTTGACCAGGTAAACTTGGTCCAAGTCATCAGTTGTTACTATCAAATTTTTTCATCAAAATATGGTCAAAGAAAAAACTTCAATGTGATTGGGTAATTCCTGTCCATCCAAGTTTCAAGAAAAATAGGATGAGATTCTATTCTATCCAAGTATGTCAAAGTTTTCTTTGCCAATTGCCACTTTAAAAAAATCCATCAAAAACTTTGACCGAAGAAAACTTGTTCAAGAAACTTTGATAGTGACAACGGGCCTTAAGTAACACTAACAGTGGAAATATGATTTTGCTGCAAAAATTTCTACAGATCTTCTCTTGTAGTTTAAATTCTATAAAGTTTACTTTAATCTTTTTGCGTAATGAATTAAAAAATTAAGATCATTTAGATCTTACATGTGAATGTAGAACTCTGTCTGGTAAAATCCTTAACCTTCATCATCTCAAAGTCAAATAATAAATTGATAAATGCACTAAAAATATTTCAGAAATGATAAAGCTTGCAAAGTGGTAAAGCATCATTTATCAAATCATCTGTCATGTGTATACATAAGTTTGATTGTTAAATCATTTCAGTATTTAGGATTTCACTTTTCTGTTGAGGATTCACCTGGAAGATACAAGTTCCGGATGGTAGAATTTTCTTGCCTCAGAAAATGTGAGAATAGTTCAATTGAGATAATATTACAAAAAAGTAATAAATGCATATATATATTTATATTGTAATAGAGTAAAAGAATAAGAGAAGCAAATGTCTTGATCCAGAGCAGAATTGGTTGTGCTGACCAAAATGGAGACAGTTCTCCTTGAGAGGAGACCGGTCAGATGTAATTACATGTACAAAAGCCACTACATTGGAGGACATGTTTTACACTGTTGAATGAAGTGAAAATGTGGAATTACTAAACCAATAAACAGACCGAATTATCATTCATTAATACATTGATTCTAATCTTTACTTTTCCATCAAAGTATCTGGTTTTAGATGACATTATATTACGTCATTTGTGCATTTGTTGGACATAAAATCTACGTCAGTATGTTGATCAAAGGGATGAATATATCTTAATTGGAATAATTTCCATATCTCTAGACTTGGATAAATGCTACAAATTATAATGCTTTGAAAATGTCAAGCAGACATAATGATCCTGTCTTCACTAGGATGCAGGGATCCTAACTTTGCACATAAAACCTTTTAATGATGTCATACATCCATGTATAATCAAAGAGTTCTGGTAATGGAAATTGTACAAATCAAACCTTTTTTTATGAAGAGGTGCCTTATAAGTTTGAAGGTACACAATGTAGAATGGTATTTAAAGTTGAAAGGAAAAGTAGGAGGAGAATTGACTACCTTCAACTCTCTTCTCTGCATATTTTGGTATATTTTAATTTTTACAAATGGGGTATTGAATTTACTGAAATATTGAAGGAAGAATATTTGATATTATCAAACATTTTTGTGATGTAACTTACTAGACATTTAATAGTCATTTTATTGTAACATTTAAGTGCTTAAAAAAATTTGGTTTTCAATTATACAAAACAACTTCTTATGCAATGTAAATATGTACGATGTAGATATGAATTATTGTTTAATGTTTATAGATTAAAACATGGCATCCATCTGTAGGGCAGTTTGATCCATTATATATATATATGTATCAAGGAATTTATTTCTTCAACTATACATGTACTATAAGTAATGTTTTTATATGTTGGTGACTCTGAAAAACATAATTTCTTACATAGTTCTCCAAATCATTAGAAAATTAGTCATAAACAGTTGTTAAATAGGACCAACTACATCATAGTATCAATTAATGCATGGTATCTAACTTACCATGACCTTATAATTTCATTAATCAGACAATCTAATGGCTTTGACTTGGTCCAGATGTGATCTCAATCAATTTATATTACAATTCAATTTAATTTAATGTTCTTTTTATAGCAGAAAAATTGTAGCAGTTTATAGAGAGACTGGTGAATATTGATTTGAGTTGAAAGAGGTCGCCTGTATTATAAGGGATATTTGGCAGGTTTTGCCAAAAAAATCTGTCCATTTGAAAATACAGTTAGGAATGAATTAAGGTTTTTTCCATGAATTGAAGTTTTCAGTTTGTGATGAATGCATCAGCTCCAGAGGTTAATTTGTCTAATCAAAAGTTTTATACAATGAGATTATCACAATTTTGCAATCAAATGTCATAAGTTGTATTTATAGGACATACAATCTTTCAGCTTAAAAATGTCTAAAGAGTATGCAAAATTGAATTTTGGGGTTTTGCAGAAGAAATATGTAATTGTATCAGTATTGGCCCTTTTTGGCCAAGTGGGTCTAAGTAATACTGTGATCACTTATAAGCCTGTCAACACTGAGGTTACGAGTTCAAACCCTGCTTTAATTTGGGCAAGGATCTGTGTTCAACTCTGATCTTAGTTGGCTCAGGAATGCAAATTTTCCTACCAAAGGTTGGTGGTTCTCTTCAGGCACTACAGCTTCCTCTTCCAATAAAATCAGGCCACCATGATATAGCCAAGAGTGCTGAATGTGGCATTAATCACAAACAATAAATCAATCAATCAATCCACTTTTGCTTATTTACAATTATATATATAGTTGAATCTATTACTAACAGTTAAATTCAATGTGTGGGACAAGCTACAGTCAATTAAGTTTGGTTTTCTGTTACATGTTTATTTTTATTTAGACTTGCATATGAATAAATAAAGTACAACTACATTAGTTATAGTCATAATCTATTAGACAGCAACCCTATGATAAAAATAGCCAAAAAGACATCTATAATGACAACTCACAATCTTCAAGTCTTCTGAATGTCCTTATAATTATGATACTCAGGGGCGGATCCAGCCATTTTTAAAAGGGGGGTTCCCAACCCAGGATAAAGAGGGGTTCCAACTATATGTTCCCATTCAAATGCATTGATCATAAAAAAAAAGGGGGGTTCCAACCACCGGACCCCCCTTGGATCCGCCACTGATACCTTTTGTTTTGCACATTATTATTTACTGCTTAACCAGAACTTTATATTTAAACTCTAAATCAAGCAAACAAATCTTTTATAACTGGGACACAATATTCTCAAAAAGGGGACTGGAGCAAATATCTTTTTTCTTTTTTATACAATTTACATTAGCATGTATAAAAAATCCTTAAAGAAATGTATGTAAAATGTAGATGTCCATTTTATACAGTTTATAATTAATCACATAATTTTATGAATGAATTATAAGCATGATAAGTACATGTGGGTTATAATTTATTTTAGTTAAAATTTTCTTTGACAAGATACAACACTGACATACATAAGTCATATCTTGTCCCTTTAACAAGATGAATTTTGACTAATGAATGATTTTGATAGATTAGTTATAAGCAAGGTCACATCGTATGATAAGTTATGTACATTTACATCCTTAAATGACGTCAAATGATTTTCCACTTTATAGCAATTTATGCAGAAACATTATAAAGTATACATTGAGGCACATGTTGTGAATTTGAGAACACGGCTCTTATTACTAGTAGACACAAGTTTCATTTATAAATTATGTTATTGCTTGTTGAGTGCTTAAAAGAAAAAAAAATGATTGATCAATTGTCAGAGATATTAACTTTTCCAGATACTGTCAAAAAATTTGTTTTGTATAATGTCTGTTCATTGTACATGTAGACAAATGTTTTGTCACCATTTTGGGTTAAGTACATGTTGTACATTATATATCACTGGCAAAATTAGGAAGACCAGAAGAAAAACCTTAAGTCAGATTTAATCCCCCATAAATATTATTGAGTCTGAAATGAAATTTTCTGTAAGAAATGGGTGGGGGATGCTAATATGGCAAGCAAAATCCTAAAGCCAAAGAAAGAGAGTCCATCAAATATTACACAGTAAACTATAAAAGATTGACTAAAAGTAGGGGGTGTACTTGATTATACTAGAATTTGATAGGACTTGACATTTGCAGCCCTAATTTTGATCCTTCTTCATGCCATAGCATACAGATCTTGTTTGCTCACCTGGGAGATCTGTATAAACATCTGTAAGATGTCACAGTGACAGCACTATCTTTGAGGAGATCTTCATGGTCCTGAATCAATGACTGTCCAAGTTCTTGTATTTGTATACAAATCTTGCTCAGAAACAATGCAGAGAACAATCTAGGTAATACAGTTAACATTCTCAGGTAGTTAACACAAGATTCTTGGCAAATTTTATGTAATCAGTCAAAACAAATAGTTCTGCACTGTAAATGTTCTTAACATTACTTATGTATTAATAGAATTGCTTAAGAAATTCAGAAAAAATGCGGTAGAATATTGTTTATAGATATCTAGAAAAATTTTACATCTTTAATCAGCAGTTTTTATACGACCGCAAAAATTGAAAATTTTTTGGTCGTATATTGGTATGACGTTGGCGTCGTCGTCGTCGTCGTCGTTGTCGTCGTCGTCGTCGTCGTCGTCCGGCGTCGTCCGAAGACACATTAGTTTTCGCACTCTAACTTTAGTTTAAGTTAATGGATCTCCATGAAATTTTACCATAAGGTTCAATACCATGAAAGGAAGGTTGGGATTGATTTTGGGGGTTATGGTACCAACAGTTAAGGAATTAGGGGCCAAAAAGGGGCCAAAAATAAGCATTTTTGTAACTTCCAGACAATAACTTGTGTGTAAGTGTATGGATCTCTCTGACATTGTACCACAAGGTTCCATATCACATAGGGAAGGCTGTAATTGATTTTGGGGGTAATTGCCTTAAAATTTTAAGATAAGGGGCCAAAAAAGGGGCAAAAAACAAGCATTTTTCTAGTTTCATGACAATAACTTGTGTGTAAGTGTTTGGATATTTCTTAAATTGTACTACAAGGTTCCATATCACAAAGGGAAAGCTAGAATTGAGTTTGGGGGTAATTGCCCGAAACGTTTAGGAATTGGGGGCCAAAAAGGGGCCAAAAATAAGCATTTTTCTAGTTTCCAGACAATAACTTGTGTTCAATTGTATGGATATCTCTGAAATTGTACTGCAAGATACCATACCACAAAGGGAAGGCTGGGATTGAGTTTGGGGGTGATGAATCATAAGGGGGTTCAAAAAATTTGGGGGGGGGGGGGTTTCTTTTTTTTTTTCTTTTTTTCCTTTTTTTTTTCTTTTAAAATTTTCCATTTTAAGTTGGTTATTTCTGATTTATATTTAAAAGCAAATAATAATGATATGGTAGGAAATACACACCAAACAGGATGTGTAAATTATTATACAATAAGTATTGTGCAATAGCAAGAAATTTTCAATTGCACAGTATTGCACAATAGCAAGAAATCTTCAATTGCACAGTATTGCACAATAGCAAGAAATCTTCAATTGCACAGTATTGCGCAATAGCAAGAAATATCCAATAGCACAATATTGCGCAATAGCAAGAAATTGTCAATTGTACAGTATTGCGCAATAGCAAGAAATATTCAATTGCACAGTATTGTGCAAAAGAATATACTTTGTATAAATTGCTTATTTCTTGATCAATTTCAATGGGGTTTTATTCTTGAATTCTTGGGGTTCTTTAATATGCTGAATCTAACCATGTATTAAGTTTTTGGATTTTGGGCCCTGTTTTTAAATTGGTCCACATTGAGGTCCAAAGGGTCCAAAATTTAACTTTGTTTGATTTCATCAAAAATTGAATTATTGGGGTTCTGTGATATGCCGAATCTAACCGTGTTTTTAGATTCTTAATTTTTGGTTCCGTTTTCAAATTGGTCTACATAAAGGTCCAAAGGGTCCAAAATTAAACTTAGTTTGATTTCAACAAAAATTGAATATATGGGGTTCTTTGATATGCTGAATCTAACCATGTATTTAGATTTTTGATTATGGGCCCAGTTTTCAAGTTGGTCCAAATCGGGGTCCAAAATTAAACTTTATTTGATTTCAACAAAAATTGAATATATGGGGTTCTTTGATATGCTGAATCTAACCATGTATTTAGATTTTTGATTATGGGCCCAGTTTTCAAGTTGGTCCAAATCGGGGTCCAAAATTTAACTTTGTTTGATTTCAACAAGAATTGAATATATGGGGTTCTTTCATATGCTGAATATAACCGTGTATTAAGTTTTTGGATTTTGGGCCCCGTTTTTAAATTGGTCCACATTGAGGTCCAAAGGGTCCAAAATTTAACTTTGTTTGATTTCATCAAAAATTGAATTATTGGGGTTCTTTGATATGCCGAATCTAACCGTGTATTTAGATTCTTAAATTTTTGGTTCCATTTTCAAATTGGTCTACATAAAGGTCCAAAGGGTCCAAAATTAAACTTAGTTTGATTTTAACAAAAATTGAATTTTTAGGTTTCTTTGATATGCTGAATCTAAACATGTGTTTAGATTTTTGATTATGGGCCCAGTTTTCAAGTTGGTCCAAATCGGGGTCCAAAATTAAACTTTATTTGATTTCAACAAAAATTGAATATATGGGGTTCTTTGATATGCTGAATCTAACCATGTATTTAGATTTTTGATTTTTGGGCCCCGTTATCAACTTTGTCCACATTGAGATCAAAAGGGTCCAAAATTAAACTTTGTTTGATTTCATCAAAAATTGAATTCTTGGGGTTCTTTGATATGCTGAATCTAACCATGTATTTAGATTTTGGATATTGGACCATAATAGGTGAATGTCCAATTTAAAATTTTTAAGTTCTTAGACCACATTCATTCTGTGTCAGAAACCTATGCTGTGTCAAATATTTAATCACAATCCAAATTCAGAGCTGTATCAAGCTTGAATGTTGTGTCCATACTTGCCCCAACTGTTCAGGGTTCAACCTCTGCGGTCGTATCAAGCTGCGCCCTGCGGAGCATTTTATTTCCACTTGTGTTTGATAGTATTTCATTAGGAATGTCATTGTATTTCCAGCTCTTGCGTTGAAGTTAAGAACTGATATAGGTGAATTACGGGTGCTTATCCAGAGCCAGTCCTTATGAGGACCCCTTAATCCCTAATGTTGTTTTAGTCTAATTATCAAATGTTGGAGAAACGTGACTATACCAGTATTTTACCGTTTGTTTTAAAGAAAGGGGTAAAGAGAGCTCTTCATTTAAATCAACATTAGGCAGATTAAGCAAAAATGTAAAAATATATCTTAATTAATGAGCCCTTTTGATTGGAAACATTTGTCACAGTAACAGCTTACCCTTTTCTAATTCACCTGGGTTTTTAAGTGTGGTTCTTGCTGCTTAATAGTAAGATGTAATGTTTCGTTGACTAGATGACAATTAGTTTCTTGTGTTTTTTGGTAACTCCTGGCACATTTAGATGATACTCAGCATCTTTTATTCATACTGCTTGCTGTTTTGTCATTTTCTTTTTACCATGATTTTGTCTTTCTTTCTTTCTGTGACTTATAATATTTGGTTGGTCCTTTAAGGTATCTCCATATTTTTTGTGGTGAAGGGTTTATCTTGGGTTCATATGTTCAGAATATGCATGTTTTCTGCTCTTTGGTCGGGTTGTTGTCTCTTTGACATATTCCCCATTTCCATTCTCAATTTTATGAAATACTTCCTGGATGTTCATGGTGTTACGTAGACATACAACAACTTAATTACATGTATAAGTAACAACCAAAATGGTAAATCAAACATTTGAAAAACAAAGACTGCAATTTCTTTGTCAGTTAACTTTACACACTTGATTTGAAGAGACCATATGTTTGAGCGTACATCATCATTTGACCTTTTGCTTCCCAAGTTTCTGAAGAAGGAAAAACATTCTGATTCTGTTTATTAAATTCCATGTTCCCTCAAGATGAAATAACTTGGTTTGTTTACTGTAATGGTGCATTGTCTTTGAACGCAGCTGATTTGAAAATTAAATAGATTCAGTGAAGTTTATCCCCTGTTTCTCATTAAATTGCATTTTCAGCTTGTTTGTGAAAATTACATCATACAAAAGATGAAGAATGAGAGCAGAGTTTAAATTTTCGCTTGTTTAATGCAATTTGTGAATATGATACTTTGATTATGATTTCTAGGTTATTATAAATGGATCCATAGAGATAGAAAAAAAATGTTTTCATGGCTGTTTCCAATTTTTAGTTCCATGATAGCAGTATTGATTGTTAATGGTGACATTTCGTGTAGACTTGTAGACCCTGTTATAATGTGAATTGCATTGGAAAACTTGATATGTCCATTACTCCATGTTTAACAAGTATCTTGTAGTAGATTCCAAGTGATAGGTTCATTTCAGATTTGTTAATATGGGAACTCTACTGCAAAATGCATTCAATATCACTTCTTTACCTAGAAATGGTAATTAAAAGTCTGATAATATATTATCATGTCAGTATAATGTTTTTTTCACAGAATATATTAATATTATTGTATAAAATTGTAATTAGATATAGATTTTTGACTGCAATTACAGTGTTGCTTAACTGAAGTGTTTATGGCGGGGTTTTAACACCCCATTATGCATTTCATGCTGGAGAACATATATAATTTGAATTCTGAATATTGATCTGTTGTTAAAGTTTTTATATAAATATATACATAAACAAGAAGTTTGCCTTACTTTCAAATCTTGTTTTCATCTTTACCTTTGAATAAACCCTGTATTGAATGACATCCAATTTTAGATTGCATTTGTAGATTAAAGTACATACTGAATATCTACTGTTTAAGATTTTGAAAAAAGTACAAAGTGTTCACTTATATATTTTAAGGTCATGTTCAGTATATAAAGAAATTTTTCTATGTAGGTTATATAATATATCATTGTCATGAAGTAAGACTAGAACTTTTGAGATTTATTTCATCCCTGCCCACTCTCTCATTTATAATTTTTTCAAGAAATGATTTTTGTATGTGAATGCCTAGATTAGCTTGTTGTATAATTCTCTATATTTTCAGGCTGAATCTATTTGTTTTCTTTCCACTTTGTAATTCATTAGAGTTGATGTTTTATAAATGGTATTCAGGATTTACTTCTGAAAAAGTTGTCATCAAAATAATACACTGAAGATCAGTAGAGTGGTCAGTATATTGGTTTAATGGTGTCTGAAAAATAAAAGCCTCATGGCAGGGAGAATTGATTTAATTCCAGTCTGTCAGTTATGTTCTGAGAACATCAAGAAATCCTATTTTAGCAATGTGCTGGATTGTTAGCTGCTATCATTAATTGCTGCGTAGGTCACTTCAGCCCACCCCCACTTTTGTTGGATGCAACTTAAACCTGTGCAGATTGCTTAAGCCATCACCCCTATTTTTTGCTGCAAATTAAACATGTACAGATAACCCCTGCCTGTAATCACCACTAAAAATGGTTTTTGGCACCTTTTATTAAGGATAATTCTTTATTTGTTTTAGTAACAACTGGTGTATTTTATTCTTCATTCTCTTGTTTTATTTTTTCCATAAATACATGTACAAATTTAAGGTGTACAGATCACCTCAGCCTATTGTGACTATAGCTGGTAGAAAATACCTAATACAAATCACTTTAGTCTATCACTTTTGTAGATGGAATTTAAACTACATTAACAGACCACCTGAGCTTCTTGCCACTTAAGTTTGTTGCAACTTACCTGTGAAAATGACCTTACCTCAGCCTGTCACCCCTATATATGGCAGAAATTTCTCATACAGGTCACCTCAGCCTATTACCCCTATATATGACAGAAATTTCTCATACAGATCACCTCAGCCTATTACCCCTATATATGGCAGAAATTTCTCATACAGATCACCTCAGCCTATTACCCCTATATATGGCAGAAATTTCTCATACAGGTCACCTCAGCCTATTACCCCTATATATGGCAGAAATTTCTCATACAGATCACCTCAGCCTATTACCCCTATATATGGCAGAAATTTCTCATACAGGTCACCTCAGCCTATTACCCCTATATATGGCAGAAATTTCTCATACAGATCACCTCAGCCTATTACCCCTATATATGGCAGAAATTTCTCATACAGGTCACCTCAGCCTATTACCCCTATATATGGCAGAAATTTCTCATACAGGTCACCTCAGCCTATTACCCCTATATATGGCAGAAATTTCTCATACAGGTCACCTCAGCCTATTACCCCTATATATGGCAGAAATTTCTCATACAGGTCACCTCAGCCTATTACCCCTATATATGGCAGAAATTTCTCATACAGATCACCTCAGCCTATTACCCCTATATATGGCAGAAATTTCTCATACAGGTCACCTCAGCCTATTACCCCTATATATATGGCAGAAATTTCTCATACAGATCACCTCAGCCTATCACCCCTATATATGGCAGAAATTTCTCATACAGATCACCTCAGCCTATCACCCCTATATATGGCAGAAATTTCTCATACAGATCACCTCAGCCTATCACCCTTATATATGGCAGAAATTTCTCATACAGATCACCTCAGCCTATCAAACTATAGATGGTAACATTACTACATGTATATACTGACCACCTCAGTCTATCACCACTCTAGTTGGTTGATGTTAGACATGGCTCAAGCAAATCCTAAAAAAGGCTGTCAGACGAAAGAGCAATCTTGGACTATCACCACTATAGCTGGTAGAAGGTTACAAGATCACCTCAGCCCATCACCACTATAGATGGTTACGTCTGTAGAAATTACATTAAAGAGTGAGAGCATCTCAGCTTTCAATAATTAGTTATGCCTATATATATAGCTACAGCTGGTAGAAACTACCTATACAGATCACTTAAACCTATTATGGACTATAGTGAGAAACTACCTATAAAGTTCACGTCTGGTGATTATGGCTATAGTTAGTAGAATCTACCCTTGAAGACACTTCAGTCTATCACTGCTTTGGATACGTAAGCCCTTCATGCACTGCAGTCAGTAATCATATAGGTGTTATTAAAATGTGAAATTTAGCTTCATTTTGATTTTTGTGATAAGGAGTTTAACATTTACTGGATCCTTGGCACAATTTCTCCAGCCAATGGTTAATGGTCCATTCTTTGCACAATTCCTCCAGCCAGTTGATCGACATAATTAAATTATGATATGAAGTTATTGAAAGTTGAGTTAAATACCAATTGCTTTCTGTCAGTTTTGTACATTCCAAATTTTCCTGTGATCTATTATAAGAAATGGGTTAATATAATCAAATAAAAACATCATAGACGAAAAGAATATTTTTTGAATTATATCTGGAAGAGTGAATGAAAACTATTTTCATGTCAGTAAATAAAAGATAATCAGAAAAAATTTCTGTAAGATCAATTTCTGAATTTTTGGAAAGTATCTCATATCAGATATCAGATTGAATGAAATTCCTCAAGTTTTGCTTTTTTTGTAAGTAGGTAAATAAGTAATAATCAAATCAAAATTGTATCAACATATCTTCAGTAATAGATAACATTCTTTTCCATCTTGAATGGTATTGATATTTTTACATCATAGAGTCACGGTTTTTGGCACCTCATCAAAAATTAAAGATGTATGAAGGATAAATCTTTATTTGTTCTTCAGCTGGTATTATATTCTTCATTATATTTTGTTTGATTTTTTCACTAATATATATAGCTGTACCTTATGATCAAAGCATGCCATTGGTGTAAATACTTCACTGACAATGACACTCCTGCAAATAGAAACTAAATAAAAATTAAATAATTTTGCTACTACATGTATTTTATGCATTAGATGAAGGTTTTGGCATTTGTTTGGCATTCATACATTTTACATTTATGCTGCAAAGAAGATTGAATAGGAAGAAGTATAAAATTTCAAATAATGTTAAATGTTTAAAAACCGAGCTACAATGTAAGAACAAGCATCATGGGATTGAATTGCCCACAATTGTATAATGCAGTATACAATTTAAAGCAGTTGGATCAGCCATCTATGCCCTCATTTTCACTCAGTCCAGTATGACTTGTCATTTAGCATTTGACCCTCTACTATTTATCCTTCTGTTCCATTTCTGCAGATGTTTAAAAAAAAACCCGAATATTTGATATACATTAATTTTAGAACTTGTAATAATATCATAAAGTCATATATTTCACTTAAGTTCTATTATTTAGATTGGGATGCAAAGACCATCTGTTGAATGGACATGCAATGTATATGACATCTTAATGATAATTTCGAACATCACAGTGAGTGCTCTGACCTGACAGTGCACTTAACACATTGCTGAACCATGCCAGAATCAATATTGGTCCTCCTGATGAAGTTTGTTAGAAGTCTTAGAAATTACTTTGTTCATTACTGCTGATGTTTTCCAGTTTCACTTTATTATCCATCACAATAGGAGCTAATTACTCTGATATTTGGAGCGCACAGGTTTAATCACTGCACACGACTCTTGCTGATATTGGACTTTGAACCAGAGGCTTTGGCAATCATCAAACATGAATTTACATTAGACTATTTAACACCCCTCTTTGCTCAAGGTCAATCATTTAATTGTTAAATATAGTTTTTATGGAAGGAAGTATTCATAGTTTATTGGCAAATTTGTATAGCAGTGTAATATATTTTATCTTGTAAAATCAGCTTGCAGTAAATCAGCTTGCACTGAATCTTAGATTTATGAATGATGTCTCAGTTGCTGATGGAAATGTAATATTGTATAAAAAATGAAAATATTCCTTTTATTTTCTCCACCTTCAACATTTCAACAGGTCATTTGCATACTTATTGCTCATTAATTAATTTTTTTTCTTTTCAATACTGTTAATAGTATTGTGTCAATTGGGTATATATTAATTCGTCTAAATAACAGCCAGACAATGTTAGATCTGTAAATTTGCGTAAGCAAATTTTTGTTCTTCCCTGGCAGGGATTCGAACTCATGCATATATATATATAAATTAATGCTAATTACCATATGTACATTGCTGTAGCATTTTTAAACATCAAATTGTAGATATATGAGTTTTAGTTACCAAATGTCAAACGTTTGGTTATGTGTAGATACACGATAGGAGGGACTAAATTGCACGAGAAAGCTCTGCTTTCGAGTGCAATTTAGACCCTCCTATCGTGTATTATTGGGACAAAGTTTTGTAAAATACTAAATTTTAAATATTGCATTATTTCGTCATTTGTCGGTAAACCAAACCGAATTAACATTATAGAGAAGGCAATTAAGCAATCCAATACACAAATAATGCACGATTCAATTATGAAAAAAACTATATTTTTTCATGATGGTTATTCATAAGACAAAATTTTCATTTTTTTTTCAAAATAACTAAAATACATAAGAGTTTATATGCCTAAAATAACATAATAACTCGCGGATTTGACAAATATTTTTGATATTTTACTTACTGGAAATCATATTTTAGCGACTTATTACGAAGCAATGGATGGAGACTTGAGGAGACTTAAGAAGATTTAGAATGTTCTAATATTGTGTTCTTTGATTGACATAAATTTTAATGATTTTCACGTGCTGACATTTGTAAAATTTACAAAAATCTGTGCCTTGTGATTTCGCAGAGATCGAATAAAATTTCCCGCCATTACAGTGCATTTCTTTATTGATAGAATTTACTTTAAAGATAAAAAACATAAAGAAAATATTTCATATAAAGTGATCTTCTATCATTGATTAATCTTTTTGTTTCAAAACTTTCTATATTTTCTGCGAGTGCAAGAGAGTATATTTGATATAAAAACATGAACAAATCGATCTTTTCCAGATTCAAAATTGTTGAGGGATGCTAAAATCGTACCACGTGACCTACAAAAATTTGCACACAGCACCTAAGGCTGTCACCCCTCCTCTGTATAAGGCTATACATATGAAATTATTAAGAATGAAACTTTTAAATAATTCATTGCAATAATGAGGACTATGAGTTTATGTTAGAACATTTCAATTAGTCTTAAAGCATGAACCATTTTAATTTTGAGAAGTGCTTATTTAATCTTATTGCGAATTTTTTTCAACAGTTAATTGGAATTCATTATGTAAGTTAAATTTGTTCCCCATCAAATGTATTTTGAAATAAGTAATGATAATTGACAATTTATTTTGAACAATGGCCAAAACAAAAAATTGTCTCCAAAATAGGGGTTAGTGTGCATAAATAATCCTGAAACTCCTCTGTCTCCAAAATAGGGGTTAGTGTGCATAAATAATCCTGAAACTCTGTCTCCAAAATAGGGGTTAGTGTGCATAAATAATCCTGAAACTCCTCTGTCTCCAAAATAGGGGTTAGTGTGTATAAATAATCCTGAAACTCTGTCTCCAAAATAGGGGTTAGTGTGTATAAATAATCCTGAAACTCTGTCTCCAAAATAGGGGTTTGTGTGCATAAATAATCCTGAAACTCCTCTGTCTCCAATATAGGGGTTAGTGTGCATAAATAATCCTGAAACTCCTCTGTCTCCAAAATAGGGGTGTGTGTGCATAAATAATCCTGAAACACCTCACTTAAAAAAAACTGTTCATACTTGAATTATTGTGTTAATTGGGTTTTGTCTCACCTACTGCAATAGTTGCATTATGTGACTTAGATAAGCTGTGTTGAGAGTGTCAACAATCAATGTTATTTAACACAGGTAAGACATATCTCTGTGTTAACAGTTTATAATTCTTTACCTCCTTTCCTACTTAAATAAAGGAAGAAGAGTGTTGTTTTTTTAAGTAAATGTACAAGAATAAAAACCAGGAAAATTAGTTATCAATCACTTCCTTTGCATACATTGAGATACTTTGTTATAGTGAAATATAGATGGACAATTGTTTACACAAATAATTAAAGCAATTTTCCCAATCAAATGGACAGCAATTATTTGTTGATATATCATTAGGTTGCTTATTTATAATCAGATAATAGTAATCATTATCTTTAATAGCTTAATCATACAGGTCAGCATGGCCATTTGTTGAGGTCATTGTAACACAACATTACACTAATATACATATTTATCGGCACTGTGTACATTTTCCCTTTGATCATACTGCCTCATATTTTTCTATATCATGGACAGGACCTGATACTCAAAAATATTAGGGAATGACGTCACGTCACGTAACATTGTAGCAACGTCACATAAAAACATACTGTTAAAACAAAATTGCTGATAAAAAGAATAACAGCATTTTATTTTTTTATACTGACCTCGACCTTAAGGACTCACTTGATATTCTTGCTGATAAAGTCAGTATCAAAAACAAAGATGCCATTGTTCTATATGGATTTCCATTATTACTTGCATGGTCAACACAGGTATTTTGGGGGAGATGGTTACATGCTATAAAGAATGAAACAGAATTATTTGTAAAAAGTATGTGTCAGTGAGACATCAAAGAAATGAAATCTAAAGGTCAACAAAATGCTTTGACCAATGTACAAGGCTCTATCCAAATTATGACAAGTTCTAAATTGCTAGATTTAATGTAAATAAATATAACAGCGATACAAAAGATCAGTCTTTAACACTAATATAAATAAAGGGCAAAAAAAAAGGCCACTGAACTAAACAGTCCACCAGGGACAAGTTTCCGAACTTAAGGCACTTTAAGCACATAATTTTAACGTGGCTGTTCATTGAAAGCTGTTTGCATAAACTCGGATATCTTTGGTTGCTTTAATATGGGTCTTATCAGAGACTATTGTATTACATATGTTAATAACCATATGAAACATGTTTAGTAAAAAATCAGTGTACATGTACTAGCTAGGAGTTTTGTATACATGAGGATTGAAAAAAAAGGAATTATTTTAAATAAGGAGTGTTTCATTCGATTTGATTTAGATTTAAAAGAGATTTTATTAGTTTACAGTCCTTTTAAATGCTGACGTTAGCTTCAGTAGTCTTTGTGTTGTAATGACTAAAGGATTGGCACCAGGAAATGGCATTTTATGCATTAGTTTGTATATTATTGTTATCCTTTCATCTTACTGGTATCAAATTCTATTGCATAATGGAGCAGATATGGTCTGTCAGACTTATTTTCATTCACAAAAAAATGTTTTACTGTAAATGGGAGAAGGAAAAATAAAATTTCCTGAATAATTTAGGTTTTTTGTGCATGCATTTGTAATTTTGATTTGATGAAATTAAATTGAGAATAGAAGAACTTTGCATATTTTACAATGAAATAAAAAAAAATTTGGGAAATTGATTTAATAAATGTCGTTATATCAGATAAAGCATTTTCGATAAGTATAAGATGGAATCAAAGAGACAACAACCAATAAAACACAAGTTTTCAGACCTCAGTAAGGAGTTATGTTAAAAAGAAAGGAATGAGTTGGGGAAAATGCTTTTTGATTGAAAGAACATTTATTAGAATTAAAAAAAAAAGCTCACATTTTTGGAAAGTATTAGTTTTGAGCTCACCTGGCCCAAAGGGTCAAGAGTTTGTCCTTGGTTGAATATGCAAATAGACCAAGGTGAGCGACCCAGGCTCTTTAGAGCCTCTAGTTATAAATTCAATATTAGCTAAGTAGTCGTCTGCTTTGTGGTTGTGTTCGGGCGCCCACTTTAGAAACAGTAAGAGAGGTGATTCTCATTGAGCTTTATACTTATTTTGTAACAAGTGTAAATGAATTTTCATATTTTCAATCATTATATTCATGAAAATCTACCAAGAGTATCTGATCATTTACTTAATAAGAGTTTGTGAAAGCTTTGAAGCAAAGTGCATGATCATCCTTGTCAATCAGTGTAATTAGTTTGAACAGGAAAAATACAAATAAAGAAATAGTCAATATATTTGGATATCAAAATAAATACAGAACTCTCAAGACTAAAATTATAATTACACTAATTAAATGGATGGATGTACAGACTTTTTTCAAATCTGTACTCATATTTGACTCTTCGTGTTAGTAGTTGTGGTTTCCTGAACTTTAGTAACTGTATGAAACATATTTTCATTCAATGTGGATTTGAAAAAAAATTTAGTTGTAGTAAGCTCGGTCACATTTTTACAGATAAAGCAGGCATAGATCAAGCTGTTAGTTTTCTCATTTGAATTGTTTTACATTTATCTTTTCGGGTCTTTTATAGTTTACATTATGCAGTATGGGATTTGCTCATTGTTGATGGCAGTACGGTGAGTGAGTGACCTATAGTTGTTAACTACGTTCTACATCATTTGGTCTCTGGTGGAGAATTGTCTCATTGGCAATCGTACCACATCTTCTTATTTTTATATAGAATATTTAAGTCATTAAATTATTGTTATTAGCATTAGAGGTAGGATATTCACTAAAGATTTTGCTTGTTCTGTCATGCTCAGTGTCATGAAATGTGCCTAACCTGAAAGACCAGTGCTTCTAAAGTCCATTAGTCTAGATCTTTCCTGTAAGTAACTAAATCACTCTGGGAATTGAATAAAGTAGTGGGTGATTTTAATACCCCACACCCTGAATGTGTTAATCATTGGTTAATTTATATTTAGTTTATATTGAAGATTTCACACCTTTGTCTTCAGGTGGCCAATCCTGTTTCTATTCCGTAATTAACACATTATTTGATAAACATTATACAAAAACCTGTAGGTCTTATCAAAAGTTTGCCAAACTATCAACTTCACACAAAAACTTTCTCGTTAGTGAATGAACAGGTGCTAGCTCCAGCAATTGCAGGGAAATCAGTTTTACACATTATTAATAAAATATTTATGTAGATTTAACGAGTTGCACATTCTGATACCAATCATAATGACAACGTGATTTCTGGGATCATGCCCAGGTATGCTGACATCATAACTAGGTCCATTGGTTTGACGCCACTTGTGCAATTTGCTGATTGACGTCAGATCTTTTCTGCTTGTAAATCCTTTTGGTATACACAAATTGTACTCATTGTTAAGAATTTTAAACTGACTATATGTCACATTATTATTTCTTTTGCTTTATATATATATAAAAATATATTAAGATTTACTCTACATTCCTTTGTAAATTATCAGAGTTATCTCCCCTTTTTAATCAAAGTTCTAAATTTGAAAGAAATAAAAAAAATGATCTGTACATGTATTTGTAAAACAGTTTTATCAGAAGATAAGATAACCAATTTTCTTCATTTGAATGAAAGTTCCTACAAATAAATTGCATTGCTGCATCATTATTTCAAAGATGGTGGACCAATCATTTGATATTATTTGAGATCAAAGATGGTGAAAGACTCCAATGCTAACATAAGTTGTCTCTAAATTGGTTGTAGTATCAACATTAGCTGGGTGTTTCAAAATTGGAAAAGTTTAAAGTCATGTTGCATTAAGGAAGCACCACTGTTTTGGATCTTCAATCATGGTCCACATTAAATCACCATTATGATGAGGCTGATTTGTGCAGCTTATTTTATTAGGACAGAAGGTGATTTCTAAATTGATGATGAATTTATCATGTTCACATCATTATTTGAAAAGAGAAAACTAAGTTTACCAGTTTTGTTGTAGGTTGATCAAACCAGTATAACTGAAGTGGTTCAAGTCTCACAGTTTAAATTGTTGCAAAACAACAGATTTCTTGGATTTAAATGAGGCAAACTTAAATTTGCAGAATTTCTTATGCACTACACGTACTGTGTACTGTACCTTATGAATAGGTAAGGTACATACTTCCTGCACTTCTAAGAAAGTACTTTTAAATGCCTTATGTCAATTCTTGATGTCATATTGTATATTCTGAGAATTGTTATGGTCAATTTAGAAAGTGCATTTTACCTACATTGAGGATTATATTAACTGAAACTTCTTTAGATAAGACCGACATAGCTGTTCATATTTTCGGTAAAGTGGAATGCAAGCCAACAGTGTTCAAAACAGCTTTGTTGCCAGAAATTGTTAACATGCTTTCAAATTGTTCTTTGTTTATCAGAATTAATTACCTAAATGTTTTTAGATCATGTACTTCTGATTTGATTAAACAAATCAACTATTTTAAGATGTTTGGGCTTGTTTCAAGAGTGTAAAGGACAAATCTAGAATATGCTGCAAATTACTGTCAGAAATGTAAATGTTTAATTTTGAATAGGTTTGTTATTAACAATGAGAAATTTTCTTAGGCTTGAATATGCAAATATCATAAAACCACAGAGTATGAGCCACTTCAGCTAGGGAAGGCAGACATTCTACTCAAATAGTGGGACTGTGGATTCATTATTATACATGGGTTACCAATTTTCGTTGATTTTGTGGATATCAGTCAACAACTTCAAGAAAGTACAAGTTTTCTTAAGGGTTGTACGCTCATTCTGGCAAAACCAAGAAATCAAATATCCATGAAAATACAATTTGTCTTCAATCAACGAAAATATACAAATCCACAGTATTTGGTTTGGAAAATATATGTAACATGTGTACATGATACCTATATTTACTGATTCTTTTTTCCCAATGCAAATCACCTGATACTTCTGTTCTTTTGTTTTCCCCAAAAATGTGGAAAATGTTTGTCATGGTAACTGATGCCTCATTGCCAAGGTTCTATCATGGTGCTACAAAGAAATTTTAGGTCTTTTCTTAAGTATTGAATGAATAAATTGATGGATTCAGGAGCATCTACAAAACTTCCCAGGTTAATATAAGTAACATAGAATATTTGTATGGATGAGAAAGTAACAAGGTAATAGTTGTTTAATTATATGTTCTACTATGTGTCTACATTTGTTCTTGTCACTTCTTACAATCAGATTAATGATGTTCTGTACATAAGAAACAGGAGAGAACATTTGGTTTGTATGTATGCAGAGCAGTACTTGTGATTCTTTGTTGGTATAACCACATGAAATGATTAATTTGTAGATATCAAGGGGTTCAGTGATCTTTTGTTTGAAAATAAAAAGGGTAAAGTACAACTTGTACTCAGTTTAAACCACAACTTAAAAAAAATGATAAATGATGTCAGTGGAGATGGTTAATTTTCTTATTAGTCAAGTGTTATGTATGATTTTGTAATTTGAAATGCTGTGCACAATATGTGAAATGCTGCGCACAATATGTGTTGGTGTCAAGTTATTTAGAGCTTTGTTTCTATTGGTTTCAGCACTTGTCCAATGATGTGGGTTGAATTACAACATTTGGAGATTTTTTTATGTGAATCTTTGCTTTTTTATTTAATGTTGTGACATGCTATGGTTTTTTATTTGTTTAAATTTTTCATTGAAAAATTATAAAATACAGTTAGTGTATGGTAAACAGACCAATTTAATTTTTGGTAACTTAATGACCAGTGGAAAATATTTCTTGCATATTCAGGACCTTAACCGACCTTCTTAACATTAATGATCCGTTCAAGAGTGTGGAAGAGATATGGGACACACATTCAATTTGACGTTGGGTATTCATGAAAAAAGTATTTCAAATTTGGAGAGCACTGTTTAATTAAGCATTTTGTAAAGCCTACAATAATTCTTCTTCTTTTTACATACCGGTATACAGTACAGACAAAGTTTGTTTTATGTACACAAAGAGATGATCACTCTCCAACCACAATCTACACCCAGGGTTTTCTATTGCTAAACAGTTCCTACTCAGACCCCACATGTCACCAGTGTGGGTATCCTTCTAAGACACTTCTGAGGGTCAAGTAGTATAGTACATGCTTGATTGAACATGTATTTTCAGTCTGAATATTGTGTTAATAAGTACTGTGTTCACACATCTGGTACTAAAATGTACGACAATACAATATGCTAACTTATAAATAAATATATAAAGGTTTGAATAAGGTCATATTGTGGATTCATTCGTGGGATACTAATTTTCGTGGAATTTGTGGCTACAAGTGAATCACAAATTTAAATGTACAACTAAGTTCAAATTTTCTTTATGCTTGTATGCAGACTTTTTTAAAACTACGAAATTAAATATCCATGAAAATACAATTTGATCTTATAAATCCATGAAAAATTGGTAACCCACGAAAATAACTGAATCCACAGGACATAAGAACTTTTCATAGTTATCTGAATGATGAAAATGTTGTCATATACAATTTTATGTGCCAAAAGTAATACATTGTATAACACTTAATAAGGATGATAAGTAATGGCTAAACAAATTAAACATCAATGTAAATGGGATCTTTTTCAAAGGTTATATATAAATACATTACCGTAAACAAGTCATCAATAACAATTATTTACGCCACAAAAAATAGTAAAAATAACTGTTATGATTAATGTTCATGGCAAATCATATAAATTAATTCATTTTATGAGTAACAGTTTAATTTTTTTTTCTGGTTTAACAATAATGGTAACCAGTTACTGTATTACTGTATAAGGCATTGCTCAGCCTAATAAGCCATTTCTATTATGTTTTGTCATGCCACTGGACCTAAAGCTAACAGCAATCAATCTAACTTGAATTTGTAATTCTCTTGTTGATGTTCTTGAAGTTTTTTTAACTAACAAAAGACCAGGACAGCCTTTCCTTTTTTTTTATAAAGGGAAACTGAGCTTAATGTATCAGATGTCTGTTTTATTACATTTGGTTGGGTTGCTGTCTCATTGAAAATAAAAAATTGAAATTAAATCACCTACTGATATGAACAATATGTGTAGATATGAAAAAAACAGACATGTTTAAGATCCATACAACAGCTGGGAGAGATGTTTATATTAAGTACATATAGAACTGTTTATTAATATTCCTAGATTTATGCATCCTGTGCATATTTATATACATCATCCCATGTCTGGTCAGTATCATATAGTCAAGGGAAAGTGGGTCATCAAGTTAATTCATTTCATGATACTTTCCTCAATTATTCGAGGTCTACATTTTAAACAAGATTGTTGTCTCATTGGCATGTCTTTTTTTCTAATTTTGTATGGTGGCTCATTTGGAAGCTAAGACATTTTCATACTTTTATAAACTTTACAAAAATGTAACATGATTCTTCATCTTAAGAAGAGCTTTTAATTATGGACCTCCAAAAAAAGGAAGTCCCAATTTTAACCCCACAAAATTCAATAAAAACATCTTCTTAGCAAACATATAATAACTCTATTTCTTTATTGGGTGGTATGCTAGCAGCATGTGCAATTAAATAGTAGATTAAACTTTCGCTCCTCTGTTTCAAAATAACAAGCTTTATAAAAAACTTATAAATTGGTAGTAAATAAATAACGGAAATGAAAAAGCAGAAAAAATGAAGGGTCCATGTCCTTGTTTTTGAGAAATAAGACATTGAAAATTTGGTGGGAAATGATTCTCTCTAGATTTTTCATACATTTAACATTGGCATTTTTTCTTTCAAAAACTATGAAAAAATAACAAGGATTTTATAAGATTTTCAAATATGGCTTTTTAAACTATATGTAATAAAATTATGAAAAGAAAAGTATGGGTTATATAAGCGGGCAAAATCTTTATTGGCACTACATGGATTAAACCAGAGGATTCGGAATATCATGACAAAAATGCAAAAATTATGAGGAGCCATCATCCTTAAATAATTTTGTCCCTCACTAATTGGGGGCTTAAATGTTTATATACCACCTTCTATACTACTTGTCTTAACAGCAGGGGGACTTTGGAAGAGCAAGCAGTTCCTGTTTGTTTGTTTTGTGAGACATTTAGATTAAATCAGCAGAGTTTTCTTGAAGTGATATTGTCCCCACATTTCTTTTTTACATTTATATTTATATGATAGTTTAAGTTATTGAGGCCTGGGTTTAATATAATGAAAAGGTGAGTCAAAAGTGCTAAAAGTGCACTATTTGGTGAAATGGTTTGGATACTTGCAGATTTTTTTCTAGAGAAAAATGAATAATTAATAGCACATATTGTACCCTTGGTTCCAGTAGCTAGGTAAAATTAGCTACAGACAAAATCTTCCTGATCATTACCATGGCTGTAACAGTACATTTGTAGTGTTATTGTCAATTTAACTATAAGCTTTTCAGTTCTCAATTGTATTATAACATTAGCATGCAGAAGGGACCTGGGAACTCCCCAGTCGTCCAATGATACAAATGTTGTCATTTGTATAGAAAATAAAAGTCTTTTCTAATGGGCACTGATTGAATTAATTGAATAAGTTTCAGTGAGAATGAGAAACAATCGATATAGAACGAGGTATTGATAACAAGTTTTTATCCTAGCTTCTTGTTCTTCTATCTGGGGATTTGTCTTTTAATACTGTATATGATGGAAAACATCCGAGATTTAATTATATTTGTGAAAAGCATACTCTGTGGTTACAGTAATTGATTTCTTTTGATTCCTAAGCTGAAGTTGTTCTTCATATTGTCAATTTTAGTTGATTTGTGTCAATCAGATTGCAACCATCCAATATATCTGACCTCAGTGACAGTGGGCTTCAAATCTTAACTCTGAAGTGTTTTGTTATATACATGGTTACAGGATAAAAGTGAGGTGATATGATACGATTGTCATTGAGACATATCTCCACTTATCACCGCAGACCATAGAGAGACAGTGAAGAAGGTTAACATTTACATTCACATCCATAAGTCACATTAAAGCCTTCATGATGTGCTACTTACTGGTAGACACAATACCATAATGCAAGCAATAAAAGACATTTGGTAAATCCACTTTTAATAATCTATAAGTCACCTTAAAGCCTTCAGTGATGGGCAAAGACATACACCATAATGCAAGCTATGATAAAAAGGCCTTTGGTTAACAAAATGTATACATCCACAGGTTATCTCAAGTCATACAATACTGACTGTAATGCAAGCTATGTACTACTTTCCTGTATGTTTTTTATTGGGCCTGATTTGATGGTGATACATCTTTTTTGCTTAACGCCTTCACATGTTGAGCTGATATTTAGACTATGCGAGTCTACTTTGATGAGTTACAAATTGAGTTTTAAGTTCGGTTCCGCTCAATTGATTTTTGCTGAAATTACGGGCTTAGGACTTCATGAAAATAACAGTTATACAGACTTTTATTCTCAAATTTTCACTTCTAAAAATGGCTCCAAGCTTTTTTGCAAACGGGGCCATTCGTGTCGTTCAGACACATCTAGTGTAAAATAGAACCTCTAGTTTGAGTTGAGTTTGTTAGAAATATAAAGTCAATGTGTAAATTTATTTTAAAACCTAAAATTCATTCCCTTTGGCAAGCTTGATGTAAGATGCAGCCTGAGACAACAAACCAATTTGAATCTAGCAATTTTTTGTAATTATCACTTAATCAACATACCCTCTTATCCACTCTCTCTTATCGGAGAAAAAAGACAAAAATCCTGTCTTTTATCTGACTCATTGCATACTATAAGATGCACCAAAGATTAATCACTAAATGTATGATCAATGTTTCAAATCTTCAGGTTGATCAGACGATTTCCTAGAGCTTCACTGTCTAAGAGCACTCAATGTCTAACAATTGAAACAAACCCTGAAGATAGACTTTGATCAGTTTCAACAGAGATGTCACTATCAGTAATATATTCAATTACAGGATATTCAATTTCTGTCAAAGTTACTAAGCAATTTGCATGGTAGTGAGACACTCTTTTAAGATTCTTGATTAAAGGGATTTATGTGGCCTTTATTACAAAGTATCGTTTTGATGAAGATGGAAGTCATTACTGTCTGTTCTACATATATGTCATTATTCTTACTAAATTCAATTTCTTTACAATTCCACTTAATAATTGTCCTATTTTCTTTTGCTGAGTTTTGAAAGACTTCCTCCATAAAAATCAAGCTCTTATAATGTATGGTAGATTAAATTGAATGGCTTAACTAAATACAAAAGGGAACAAGGTCTAGACTCTTGTCTTAAGTTAGAAATTGAGGTTTTGGTCTTATTAAAGGCTTTACATTCAATGATTTAATATAATAACAAATGTAGGTCAGTGGGAGCAAGGATGTCAGTGAAGAAACCCTGGATAAGTATACCAATGACATTTTATTTAATGTCTGCATTGATTGACCAGAGTGAGTTTTTCCCCAAAAGAATACAATATTTTACAGGACAATTAGCCATTAGACAATAAAATTGACACTAAGTACAATTTTGCTCCAGAGAAAAAAAATTAACATCCGCAGACACATATCAATAAATGCATTTAAAACTTAGTTACATGTATTGATTAGCACCTTAATTTTTCTTTCTATTGATTAGCTGTAATGGTTATATTTCATGTAAAAAGGTTGAAGTTAGATGTTTGTTTATTTTGTATGTGAAGTCCACCATGAAAATGAAGAATAACGAGGAATTAAGGTGATTTACCGAGATGCTCAAGGCATTTAACATCCTACTTGTTTTAGGATCAATGCAATTTTTGTAACATAAATGAACAGAATTGTTAGGAAACAGAAAAAAAAACCTTTTTCATTTCTAGGAAATGTGATAAATCTGGCAACAGCATCATTGTAAGTTCATTGCGTAGGTTGTTCTTAAAAGTCAAGTAGTTATCTTCCACTCTTGCACATAAATTGTCCTTTGTGAATTTTCTTCTTCATCATTTAATATATTGTTACTCAAAAACGCAAGATTTATAAAATTTGGTCAAGTTGTTTTGAAAGCTGGGATAGAAGTAGATGTTTTAACAATTACAAACAACATATTTTATTTTTAAGTGTTTAACCCTAATTATATATTGGTCAAGTATTGAAAGCATGCATTTCATTGTAATGGTCACATGCCTTCTAGATCCCCAATGAAAGCTTTGAAAGAGTAGTTGTATGGTCAATAGCCTCCTAGATCCTGTGTAACCCAAATAATTCAGTTGTTATATTCCGCTGATCTACAATTACTCCATTAACGCCTGAATGCATTGACAATGAAAAATCTTCAATCAATCATTTGGAATTGGCTCGGGATTTACCTATCTCGCTAAAATTAGCTGATTGGTCACCTTTTCTACAGGGCACCAATCAAAATTCAGGATTCGTGATGAGTTTTCATCGTGTAAGGAATTCAGTCCCTCACAAGTAGGAGAGATCGATTATGGGGAAGGACTGAATTACTCGGGTTAGATCCTGTGGGGACTATGCTATAGTAGTTGTAAGGTAACTTGCCTTCTAGATTCCTGAGGGGACTATTCTAGAGTAGTTGTACTTTGGTAACCTGCCTTCTAGATCCCATTTGGACTATGCTGCAGTTATTGTAAGGTAACTTACCTTCTAAATACCTGGGGGACTATGCTAGAAGTTGTACTTAGGTAACTTGTCTTTAAGATCCCCAATGAGACTATGCTAGAGTAGTTGTGTGATCATTTGCCTTCTTGAAGCCAAATGATAACAATGATACAGTATTTGTATGGTCTGAGTTGCATTCTAGATCCTGACGGGACTTAGGAATTGCTACAATAAATGTCACTTTCATTCTATACCCCCTAGGATACTATGCTATAGTAAATGTGAGATAACTTACCGTCTGAATTCCTGAGGGGACTATGCTAGAGTAGTTGTGCTTTGGTAACCTACCTTGTAGATCCCATGGGGACTATGCTACAGGAGTTGTAAGATAACTTGCTTTCTAGATTACAGTGGACTATGCTAGAGTAGATGTACTTTGGTAACTTGCCTTTAAGATCCACTAGGAGACAAATGCTATAGTAGTGGTATGGTCAGTTGCCTTCTAGATCCCATGGACACTATATAATGCTACAGTAATTGTAAGGTAACTTGCCTTCTAGATTACAGTGGACTATGCTAGAGTAGATGTACTTTGGTAACTTGCCTTTAAGATCCAATAGGAGACAAATGCTATAGTAGTGGTATGATCAGTTGCCTTCTAGATCCCACGGAGACTATGCTACAGTAGTTGTAAGGTAACTTACCTTCTAGATTACAGTGGACTATGCCACAAATGTATAGTAGTTGTACTTTGGTAACTTGCCTTTAAGATCCCCTAGGAGACTATGCTAGAGTAGTTGTATGGTCACTAGCCTTCTAGATTCCCAATAAAAAATGCTAGTGTAATTACATGGTCACTTGCAATCTAGACACCCTAGCTAGGAGACTATATGCTAGAGTAGCTGTATGGTCATTTGCCTTCTAGATTCCTAAAGAAGTTATGCCCGATTATACATAGTTGAATGGAACTGTTGGCTAGTTCCTGTTCTACTCTGAATTTGATTATCAACACATCTTTATGGTTAGATGCCTTTCAGATCATCTTTCTAGGAAACTCTTGGTAAGAGTTGACTGTATGCTTGGTCAGTCCTTTTTGCCATCAAGAGAAATCTTTATACTCATTTTCATCTGTACTTGTCAATTTTTGTCAAGATTTTAAATGAGACAGCTTGTATCAATTATTCTTTTCATGAGTATATCAGACCACTAAAATAGTGTTTTTCTACATTCCCATTACTTTCTCTGAAAAAAAAATATATATTGCCAAGAATCTGTCAGGGTTCATTAACTAAACAGTACAGTAAGCTCCAGTTATCATGTTTGTTTTATTGATGGATGTCACAATCAAGATTTATATAACATTATTGGAATTTCTGTCCAATATATGTCTCCAAATTGTTATGTAAACATGCTTTACAGAGAATGACAAACACAATTACAACTATTTATACCAATATTGCCAGTGGTTTTGACTTCACAGTCAACGTCAATAGTTCATTTTGTATGTTGTATGCTGTATTAATTACCCTTTGAGATGTTTGATATTAAGACTGATAGTTTTTAGCATGAAAGTTTTAAAGTGCTGTGTAAAATTGAGCAACATTTTTGTCTTTGTTTGAGGTATTTGTTAAAAGTAGGTCAATGCTACCTTTATGTTACTTTACATTATGGATATTGTAACCAACCAAAAGTGTAATGCCAATTAACGAAGTCTTTTTGTCTCAAGTTCTATTTTATTATTTTTGTCTTAAAAAAGTATGAAATATTAGCCACTGGACATCAAGCAAACTAACAAGCAATCAATCAATCCCATTTTGGGGTGTATTGTTTCAATAGCTTTCCAAATTCATGAAATTTCTTTAGTGTAGATCAGGGATTAGGCTTGGCATGTCCAAAGGGTAATAAAAATAAATGAAACAATGTTAAGATGACTGAAGATGAGAATAATTATGAATTATGTTTCCTTCCCAGTATTGATATTAATGAATTACATTGTAAATATTGCAACATTAGTAGGTAATTCTGCTGGTAGGTACTGGCATTAACTGCTACAGAAGAGATGATGCCACAGATAACCTAATTATTACTCACCAAAATATAATTATTATTGTCTGTTAGGATCTCTATATTTATTATGTAATAATTGCATCATAAAATAACAACAGCATTGTCTTTTGTAAAGTAAAAAGAATGAAAATTACTCATTTCTCTGCGTAACAATAGATGGTTAATTATCAGTAGGAGGTATAGTTAGTTCTGCAGGGTACAGAAATTTATCTGTTTGGTGAAAACTTTTCACTGTGTTCACTATGACTCAGTTAGTTGGTCTGTGGTTTTAATCACCTTCTGAGACTTTTACAGTTACCAGTTGTTACCAGTCTGTTGACAAGGAAAACAGTTGTTTCTGGATATTGTGATCTTTTGAAATAACTTAAAAGTTTAATATATTTTTATGCTTCCTTAATTCTTTGAGGATTTTTGTAACAGCAGTTTTAATTAGGTTCCAGTTGACAGAAGGAACCAGTATGAATAGTAAATCTATTCTTTCTGCCTATTTGTCTTTCAATTACAAAAAGAATCAACTGATTGTTCAACATCAGAATCTTGAGTCTTAGGTTAAGGTCACAAAATTAGTTTGATTTACGGACTCTAAGGTTTATGTCTAAAATGATTTTTCCTTTGTCTTTGCTTTCCATCTTATGTGTCGCTGGGATATAATGATGATATTTTTTTGTTTGATTGTTCACCAATCATTAGAAGTTTTAGAAAATATTGTCATGAACAAAGAAAGATATCTAGCCAAGTTCACAAACTTAATTGAATTTGACCAACCCCAGGTTCATGTTTACAAACTGTAAACCACTCTTTATATCAGTTTTGTATATATGTGAGATGAGTGAGTTTACTTTGCACGCTTTTTCACCACCAGTAGAAGGTATCTGGCACTATTGCATTTATCTATTGGTCCCAGAAGGTCACAGTGAAGCAATCAAGGTTAGAATCTCTGATTTCAAGGTCAACATTGGTGCCTAGAATTATTCTTCAAGTTCTGTAACATTAAAGATAGGAAGTTTAAAGTCACTGAATTGGTTTAGTGTGTCAGACCATCATTCAATGTTTAACAAATGTCATAATCAGGTCATACATTCTACTTGATCATACTGAATATTCTTCTTAATAATATTTCCTATGAGACAAAGTGACATGCTTTTAAGTGTACTGTAGGAACAATTCATACTTGAAAAAAATTGAAATTACACATAAGTGGGACCCTCTAGAAGTTGTCTCCTTCTCAAAGATAACTAGATCAAGAAGTTAATCATTTAGTTACATGTTCTTGCCATGATTTGTACTGGAGTAATATTACTGGAGTAGATGAAAATGACAATTACATATGAGGGAGTAATATTACTGGAGTAGATGAAAATGACAATTACATATGAGGGAGTAATATTACTGGAGTAGATGAAAATGACAATTACCTATGAGCTGCATCTGATAGAAATCGACCCTATGCAAGTGCAAGTGCACCTATACATGTTCATGTATATAAGACTTTGATGATTTTGGAACATTCAAATAAGAAATAAAAGATGAATTTTGGTCTATTTTGTAGGGTTCTTATATCAACACAATTTTCAAACAGTTACAGTCTGACTTTGCATAGAGATTTTTTCAACGTGAAAAAGATTAACAGAAAGATATTCATTTGCATAGGGTCGATTTCTATCCGATACAGCTCATATAATAACATATTATCTTGAAGAATTATTATAGTTTTAATAAATAAACTCATTTTTACGATGTTTTCCTATCTTAATGGCTGTTTTAGGATGGTCAGTTTTACTAGTCTGAAGGTCTCATTTTGAACCATGTATTTTTATCAAACTACTGAGGATTGCCAGTGTTCCTGCCGAAGGTTGGTGGTCCTATTCAGCCACCAATAAGAACTGGTTGCCATATGTCCAACATAGCCAGGTCAGTGTAAAACAGACCTTAAACACAAACATTAATCAGTAGGGTATACATTATATATTTTGCTGTAAAAAAAGTTGATATAGCATTATTAGTTTGAGTGACATGAGATAGAGAAATTAACCCTTGACAAAAATATTCTTTGATGAAAGATTGAGCACTGACAGGATTAAAAGAGCACATTTAACTGTGCATTAAAATGCTAAGAATAAAAAATTGTAAAGATAAATGAAAGGGTTTAATCATTGGATAAATGAATTAATGGTATATTCAGATTTGTAGAATTCAGTCAACTATAAATTTGAATATGAAAAATTTCCAAATGTCAAAATCTGTAGAATGTATTGATAAAAAGATGATTTGTAATGATGTAATCTTGGTGGAAATACATGTTTTTGTTGACAGTTCATATAGTTAACTGCGAACTGCATATTAGGAATTCACCATTCAGCAGCTGAACCATCCAACTTTTCTTATTCCAAATTCCACATTGGAAAAAAATATTAACTGAAGGACAATTTAACAGTCTAAAAGTGGATAATTACTATAATCTATTGTATTGTATATCAAAAACATTAGACTATAATTACTGATTTAAATTATTGAAAGTCAAAACAGATTTAAGGCTTATCTTACTGTTCTAAACCAATAAAATAGTTTAAATCATACAGTATAAGGGAAGGGGTATTTCCCTTATACCTGCTTAATATAACTGGTAGAAGTATTTCAATAGCTTTGTTATATCGAATGAAATAACCAAGGATTTGTATAGTTAATCCTTGAAATAACCTAAAAAATTACTATACATACCTCAATAACAGATAATCATCCCAAAAATACTTAAGCTTGATGAAAGATCAAAATTGGGTAAAGAAAGTATTTTTTGGGATAAAAATGACCCTGTTCCAAAATCATGTTCAATTCCTTGTAAAATTTATATCCTCAAGAGTTTGAAAATGCATAAGAGGCTTGTTGTTGCAGAAAATTTTAAAAGGTACATATTTTTTGGCAAATCTATTTTATTATGATCAATCTTGAGAGAGAAATAACAGTGTGCATGAGTTGTGAAAAACGATTCAAGAAATGAGTGTTCGAAAGAAGTGTTGTCCATTAGAAAAGAAACAAATGCAAACGAAGATTTAAAAAAAAAAAAGACCATTAAATTCACACTACTGTTTTATGTTGAAAAAAATATCAAAAATGTAAGTTATCATCTTTCCCATTTTATTTTGTGTTGATATATAGATAAGTATTACAGGTCTTAGCAGCTAAAGAGCTGCCTCTAAAATTTACACAGAAAGTTTTGACATCTGCAACATTATTCTTTTTTGTTTTTTTTTGTCACTGAAATCTGTTAGTTGGTTGATGATGATTCAAAATTAACTAAGGTATCATCACAGCAAAGATGTAGTAGAGAAAATATGTTACTGAGGTTTTTAGATTTCTTATTCCATGTTATGCTTCTCGCAATTTTTATATAATCAAATTCAAAGAGCTAAATTAACACATCTCAATTGCATCATTTTTAGCCCACCCCCGATGTGAGCTTATGCCATCACTTTGCGTCCGTCGTCGTAAACTATTTCAAAAATCTTCTCCTCTGAAAACACTGGGCTACCTTCAAACTTGAACCAAATGTTCCTTAGGGTATCTAATTTATAAATTGTATCCGAAGTTTTGATCCATCGACAAACATGGCCGCCATGGCTAAAAATAGAACATAGGGGTCAAATGCAGTTTTTGGCTTATATCTCAAAAACTAAAGCTTTTAGAGCAAATCTGACACGGGGGTAAAATTGTTCAATTGGTCAAGATCTATCAGCTCTGAAATTTTCAGTTGAATGGAACAACCCGTTGTTGGGTTGCTGCCACCGAATTGGTAGTTTTAACAAAATTTTGCAGTTTTTTGTTATTATTTTGAATATTATTATGGATATATATAAACTGTAAGCAGCAATAATGTTCAGCAAAGTATGATCTACAAAAAAGTTAAATGACCATAATTGTCAATTGACCCCTTAAGGAGTTATTGCCCTTTAAAGACAATTTTACACAATTTGTTCATCAAGTTTGCTAACATTTAAAAATCTTCTCCTCTGAAACTACTGGGCCAATTACCTTCAAACTTTAACTTAATGTTCCTTAGGGTATCTTGTTTATAAAGTGTATCCGAAGTTTGTATCCATCGACAAACATGGCCGCCATGGCTAAAAATAGGACATAAGGGTCAAATGCAGTTTTTGGCTTATATCTCAAAAACTAAATCTTTTAGAGCAAATGTGACATGGGTAAAATTGTTTAATTGGTCTAGATCTATCGGCCCTGAAATTGTCAGATGATTCGAACAACCCATTGTTGGGTTGCTGCCACAGAATTGGTAGTTTTAACAAAATTTTGCAGTTTTTTGTTATTATTTTGAATATTATTATAGATATATATAAACTGTGAGCAACAATAATGTTCAGCAAAGTAAGATCTACAAAAAAGTTAATATGACCAAAATTGTCAATTGACCCCTTAAGGAGTTATTGCCCTTTAAAGACAATTTTACACAATTTGTTCATCAAGTTTGCTAACATTTAAAAATCTTCTCCTCTGAAATACAGGTGAGCGATTCAGGCTCTTGAGAGCCTCTTGTTTTACTTCTTTTTACCTAAAATCAGTAAATTCAAAAGTTTGATTTTCACTTTCTTAAAATTGATACAAATGTCCTGCTAGCAAGTCGTCCTCAATAGTCTCCCACGAAATGTTAGTTCTTACCAATTTATTCAAAAATAAGTTTGACCTCGATGTCTTTTGGTGTTTTTTTTTTTGTGTTATTGGGTTGATGACGTAATTCCTACATCTCCTTTTTATTCATTTTGAATATTGGGCTTGTATCTGAAAAGGTATAGATTTCAATATGAAGCTTGACAAATGAATTATTTTCTCATTATTTGTGAAAATGGAGTGCTTCTTTTATGTTATTGGAACAGTTACATTACCAAATGCTGCAGGCAATATATGCTTCATTAGCAGATGTAACTCTTTCAAAGAAAAGATTTGTACAAATTATGTCATAAACTTTAGTTTTCACATCATTAGCAAGATTTTCCTTCATATGTATAACTGAATTAGTCAAAATTTGCTTTAAATTTTGTCATAAATCTGTTATATTGCATTCATCACACAATAAAACACATTTAAATGCATTAATGCATTTTAGACTGATAAAATCCAGCTTAAGATGAGTTTGTTTAAATGTTAAGCCAATAAAATGTTTTAATATCTTAAACTTTAATATTTTGATATTTTTTTCTTGCTTTAAAAGATTACAAATTTGCGTGCCAGACTTTTTGCTGGTTTTATGGTCAAAATTGCCATACATCTATGTACATGGTAGCCAGAACGAAATGAGTGTTCGAAATAAGTGTTGTCCATTAGAAAAGAAACAAATGCAAACGAACATTTAAAAAAAAAAAGACCATTAGATACTCACCCCTGTTTTATGTTGAAAAAAATATCAAAAATGTAAGTTATCATCTTTCCCATTTTATTTTGTGTTGATATATAGATAAGTATTACGTACAGGTCTTAGCAGCTAAAGAGCTGCCTCTAGTTTGTGATGCTGAAATTATTTTTCTCCATTTTTTTATGATAATTCCTGATGTTTGCTGTTTAAAAGTTTCATTGTTAGCTCACCTGGCCCGAAGGGCCAAGTGAGCTTTTCTCATCACTTGGTGTCCGTCGTCCGTCGTCGGCGTTAACTTTTTACATTTTGAACTTCTTCTAGAGAACCACTGAATGGAATGAAACCAAACATGGCATGAATGTTCCTTATGAGGTGCTGACCAAGTGTTGTTACTTTGTAGCCGATCCATCATCCAAGATGGCCGCCAGCGGGGGACTTAGTTTAACATAGGACCCTATGGGAAATGCATACAAATGACTTCTTTTAGAGAACCACTGAATGGAATGAAACCAAACATGGCATGAATGTTCCTTATGAGGTGCTCACCAAGTGTTGTTACTTTGTAGCCGATCCATCATCCAAGATGGCCGCCATCAGGGAACTTAGTTTAACATAGGACCCTATGGGAAATACATACAAATGTCTTCTTTTAGAGAACCACTGAATGGAATGAAACCAATCATGGCATGAATGTTCCTTATGAGGTGCTGACCAAGTGTTGTTCCTTTGTAGCTGATCCATCATCCAAGATGGCCGCCAGCGGGGGACTTAGTTTAACATAGGACCCTATGGGAAATACATAAAAATGTCTTCTTTTAGAGAACCACTGAATGGAATGGAACCAAACATGGCATGAATGTTCCTTATGAGATGCTGACCAAGTGTTGTTACTTTGCAGTCAGTCCATCATCCAAGATGGCCACCAGCGGGGGACTTAGTTTAACATAGGACCCTATGGGAAATACATACAAATGTCTTCTTTTAGAGAACCACTGAATGGAATGAAACCAAACATGGCATGAATGTTCCTTATGAGGTTCTGACCAAGTGTTGTTACTTTGTAGCCGATCCATCATCCAAGATGGCTGCCAGCAGAGGACTTAGTTTAACATAGGACCCTATGGGAAATACATACAAATGACTTCTTTTAGAGAACCACTGAATGGAATGAAACCAAACATGGCATGAATGTTCCTTATGAGGTGCTGACCAAGTGTTGTTACTTTGCAGTCGGTCCATCATCCAAGATGGCCGACAGCAGGGGACTTAGTTTAACAAAGGACCTATGGGAAATACATACAAATGTCTTCTTTTAGTGAACCACTGAATGGAATGAAACCAAACATGGCATGAATCTTCCTTATGAGATGCTGACCAAGTGTTGTTACTTTGTAGCCGATCCATCATCCAAGATGGCCGCCAGCGGGGGACTTAGTTTTACATAGGACCCTTTGGGAAATACATAAAAATGTCTTCTTTTAGAGAACCAATAAATGGAATGGAACCAAACATGGCATGAATGTTCCTTATGAGATGTTGACCAAGTGTTGTTACTTTGCAGCCGATCCATCATCCAAGATGGCCGACAGCGGGGGACTTAGTTTAACATAGGACCCTATGGGAAATACATACAATTGTCTTCTTTTAGAGAACCACTGAATGGAATTGAACCAAACATGGCATGAATGTTCCTTATGAGTTGCTGACCAAGTGTTGTTACTTTGCAGTCGATCCATCATCCAAGATGGCCGCTAGGGGGGGGGCTTAGTTTAACATAGGACCCTATGGGAAATACATACAAATGTCTTCTTTTAGAGTACCACTGAATGGAATGAAACCAAACATGGCATGAATGTTCCTTATGAAGTGCTGACCAAGTGTTGCTACTTTGTTGCCGATTTACTGTTCAAGATGGCCACCAGGATATTTTATTAAATAACGGGACCAATATTAATCAAAAAATTTTAAATTTGGCCTCAATCAATATTTGGGTATCTGTTATGATTTTTATCTATCTTTACATGATTTCTAAAACCAAAGTAGAGTCAGGTGAGCAACACAGGCTCTTGAGAGCCTCTAGTTTAAGTTTGTAGTTTCTTTTCATGGGTTTTTTCAACTGCCTCTGTGGTCTTGTGGAAGCGTGTTCGCCTCATGTGTGGGAGATCGTGGGTTCAAACCCTGTCCCTGTCAAACCAAATACTTTAAAATTGGTATTTGCTGCTTCTCCACTAAGCACGTGACATTAAGGAGTAAGAGCAAAGACTGGTCAGCTCGGAGTCAGAAAAATGTGTCTGGGTAAGGTGACATGTCTTCCTGCGGACTGTTACCTTCTGAACATGCTAAGCGTGTTAGTCTTGTACAAAGCAGGGTAAATTTTCATACTTTAACCGATGTTCTCGTCCTGAATATGCATATTAATTTGCCACTGGATGTTAAGCAGTCATCCATCATCATCATCATCATGGATTTTTCAGTTCTACTCCATTTTCTAAAAATCTCTACATGAAAAATTCTAAACATAATGAAAACTATCTTTACATTTAATATATATAAACTTATTGCACAGGCATACAACATCTTTGATAATGTGATTATAACATCAAAACAATGGATATATCACATTACAAAATATTATAGGTTTACATTAAATCATATCTGTTCAACAAAGGTAACATGTGAGACAAATGTGTTAATATTGAAGGTTGTATTATTGTAAACAAATATAGTCAATGGAAGGCAGTGTTACATGTAACATTTGTAGAAATAATCAATGTTAGAAATAATATTTCAAATTTTACAGTAAATTCCCTCTTTGGAGACCTTATCTGTGACTTTAAACACTTTGAATTTCACTTATCAAAAGTAATTTTGGCCTAAGCATAGTGATTTCAATATGATTTGAATTTGAGGATTGGTTGAAGAAACTTGATATTTCTTATAAAAAGAGCCCCAAGGCATTAACAGTTTCAGAGAAGGTGGCAATTATTATAAAAACAATTACTCCTAGTCAATGTATTCCAAGCAAGGCTGAATTCTCTAACGACCTGATTACAAAAAAAAAGAAATGGCACTGGTTTCATATATGTTTTTTGTGGTCAAAGAATATGTTAAAGAACTCATATAAGTAATTCTAATGCAATAATTTTGAATCAATCACTCAGGTTCTGATTGGATGACAATCAAGGTACAAATCTATATATACCTGTATGTAACTATGGGAAGCCAACATTTTGAAGTCAATTTCTTCAAAAATCAGCCAAATAAAACCTCACAATTTGCACCTAGAAATCTTCTTTTTATCAAATCTTATTACATTCTGAGGTGGACAAGAAGCCAGAAATCATCTGGTGTTTAGGTTTGACACATACCTATGATGTCACCTTCTTTATGTGCAAAAGAAGATAACATCATTTCGCTGAATTTTCGTTTAAAATTTCTTTAAATTTTTTTTACACAAAATTATCACTTAAATTGAATGATTTGTTTATTTTGCATTAGAAAAGAGATAAATGTATTGTATTTGAAGCTTTGCAGACGGTCTATCTGTAGTTTTACTGTCACAATATCTCTGCTACGTGTGGCCAGGTAAAGTAAATTTGCGTGTGGCCAGGTAAAGTAAATTTGCGACAGTAATACTATGGATGGACATCCGCAAAGCTTTAAATACAATACAGTTGTCTCTTTAATTTAGTTGATAATAGGAAGATCGTTGGTAAGCTCCTTGTATAATAATAAAGTTAAATGATCTTAAATGAGAAATATTTTTATTTCCTACTTTTTAAAAAGATTCATAATCAATTTTTTTTTTAAAAGGGATTTATAGGGTTTTCATGGATAACAAAAGTTGGGTCTCTCTCAACATCATTCAAAACTTCTAAATGGTATTAGAAAATGAAACTGTTGTGAGATTGTATTTTAATATACTGAAAATCTTGAGGTATATTGAAATCTACTAGGAACTCAATGATGGATGGTTTTTAATTATTATTCAAGCAATAAAATTGTTTTTCTCTCAATATGTTAACGAGGATCCTTCAGAGAAAAAAAATGACTTTATTTTTCATATTAAACAGAATTTAGCTGAATTAATTTCCTTCACCTATCATAGCAGCGTGGTTCTTGTAAATCATCCGGCAAGCAGAAAATGAATCTATATACTGATTGACGTCATTCAAGTCTGAACACAGTACACCTTCTAATAATGGTGGAATTCTTTCCAATTATCTATTTTTGAATGAAAGGTTCTTCAGAAAATCAAGTAACATAAGAGGAGAAACCAATTGCACACAACTATTGGATATTGACATGCATGCTCATCTTTGATAAATCATAATTTAATATCTGAAGAAGAAGTTTTTTAAGATCTTGTGTATTCATCAAGATGAGAATTGTTTTAACATTTGTTCAATCTATCTTTTCCTGAATATCAACAAACAGATTTAATTTGTCATTTAACCTTAAACTTTTAAATCATTTTCAAAAATAAGGTAAACAAAATTTAAGATAAAATGATTTGCATGTAATTTAAATCGGATTTAAAAAAATTCTCAACTATTGATTTCAAATTTATAAAAATTAGAAGGTGCTGATAAGGATTACATTCTTTCATTAAGTTAGGATTACTCATGGAATCTTCTGTCTGCCCTGAATCATTTGAAAGAATTCAAATAGATTATAATATAAACCCTCTCTTGGATGTATACATTTCTGTTTACTGTTATGTTTTAAAATGAATTTGTCTTGATTAAAGGGGATCATTGAAGCAATCTTTTATTTGCTTTTATGGTGCAAGAAAAGGTTCATTGAAAGAATTTAGATTTTAACATAGTGTTTTATATAAATCCTTAAGGGGCTTGGAAAATTGTAAAAAAAATTAAAAATTTATATGAATAAAAGGATGTGTGCGGTATACATAAATAGCAAAGCAAGCCTTATACACAATATAAAGACATCTGGCTTTACAGCCATACAAATTTTGAGTACTATTATATATCATACTCAAGATTGAAAAGTCAATCACTCAAAATACTAGATTTGTTGTTTTAAGCAAACATTTTATGATTGAGCATTTAAAACAAAGTGTCTCAACAAAATATCAAGCTCAAAGTCTAAATCCCCAAGAATCTTGAAAAAGCTCAAAGTTTAAATCCTCCAGAATCTAGAAACAGCTCAAAGTCTAATTCCCATAGAATCAAGAAAAATCTCAGTATAAATCCCCCAGAAAAAAACTGAAAGTCTAAATCCCCCAGAATCTATAAAAGTTCAATAGAATAAATAGTCTATACTGATTTATAATGATCTGCCATTTATATCAATTCCCAAAATGACATGAAAAACCATTTCAGGTAGAACTAAAAACTACTTCTTATGAAGTTTCTTACTTGGGACAGGCACTGGCATATGGGGTGGGGTTATACTATTATATTGAGATTTCAACCCTCTTCCATCTCAACATATAAATTGCCTGAGTGCAGAAAAATGAGGCTTGTAAAACCATTTCCTCTTTCCATCTGATTCAGTATGATGAAAGTAATACTGTCTGATATATGCAATAGTGAACACTGATTGTGTTCATAGTATAAGTTTATATACACCACTGCACACAAAATATAGACAAATTCAATTCTTTATTATAAATAAGTTCATACTGCTAACAAATTATTTGTGCAAATGAAAGGAAACAGGGCATACATAAATAATATAGCAACCCAACAACACAAGCAGAGATAAAAAAAAATCTTCAGATCTATATAAACAGCCATATAGAATAGAAAATCTTTTCATAAATTTGCCAAGCTCTTAATTGCTGGAAATTGAGCAGAGTATACTGACAGATCTGCATTTTAAAGAACACAAAAACCCGCTAAATACCCTCTTGAGATATAAACAGAAAAAAAGCACTGATGTGGTTTGTACTATTGTATATATAAAACAGTAATTTGTGAAGACTAATCATAGTCTAGTCTGGTAACATCTGCTTCATTTAATTTGCAGACAACACAAATAATACCATGGCGATTGTAAGAAATAATGTTCTTGTTTTTAATAAAAAGTTTTGTTAAGGATAGTAGAAAAAGTATTAAGCTTGTATAATTGGTTTTCTGTGGTTATATTTTGAACTTCTTGTCATGCGCAGATATTTAGTGACGTATTTAAAAAAATAGTTGTCAAGGAATTGTCTTTGTTGCTAGGGTTGCCTTTAATGTGTAATTTATTGCAAACAATAGACAATGTGTGGTCATTAATTTTTCTCTGATTGAAATTGAAACAAATGAAATCAGAAAAGTAGGTAATTAGTTCTAAGTGAAGTTACAAGAAATTTTGTACAATATTTTGAGATCTGGATTTGTGTTTTTTATCTTTTTTGTTTAGCAGTATTCTTAAGTGTATTAATAATAGGACATCACTGTTAATATAGTTTAAGGCTGTTAATATAGTCAAGAACTACACGGTAGAATCTCTGTATAACATGGTTAACCGAAATGTAAAGAAATGTGAATGTTACCAAGAAATGGTTAAAAACGTAACAAACATGATTGTCAAAAAAGAAAAAACACTAATTTTTTTTACTAATATTTTCTCGTTCAAGATTTTCTTATCATTGTGTACAACACAACCTAGATTCTTTTGCAGTATTTTTTTTGTTTTATTATTGGTCAGTAATTATTTTGAATGTACAATATTTTCAGCTGAATCAATTCATGATAAATGTTTTTTCATATAATTACAATTTTATGGGTAATATGTCTGGAATTCCTGATTAAAGTCTTAGATAATACGACTTCACCAAGATAAATGATTTCTGGGGTTAATAAGAGTGATTGTAAAGCATTATAGGTCTTCCACTCAGTGGCAGGACCTGTATAATCCAAACTGTCATACGCTGAGGCGACTGTTTTTTTCTTAAGTTTCTGAAAAACTAGAAAATAACAAAATTTGACTTTGAAAAATTTGTATTGTATTTTTTTATGGCTTTTTTAAAGAAGATCCATCATACATCATATCCCAAGTTGTAGATCTATATTTGCAATTAAAAATATGTGCTAAGAATGTTAGAGTTATCTCCCTTATGACATTAAAAATATCATTGCTTCCTTTCCAAAATACTATACATGTGGGCAAGTAAATAAAGGCTAAAAAATAAGAAAAAGATATGTAGGTTTTATCACTTTCTTTGCCAAAAGCCTCAGAAAAGAAATAAGTAATCGAACGTAAATCATACTCCACATGCCAGGGTCAATCCTGTAGTATGCCAAAATAAATATTTTCATTTTGATGAACTCAATAAATTTTGCCCCCAAAATTTTTTTAAATTGAACTTCCTTCTTATATACTTTATTTTTCAATTTTTGCAATCAATCTGAGAAATGATTGTTTCTAATGTGAACTGATATGTACATGGTTTAACAGTTTTTGATTTTAAAACTTTCTAAAATTAATGAAATGAATGTCAGCTGTTAATTGTTTATAGTTATGATGTCTTTATATTTATTATAACTATAAACATGTTGTTAATTGAAGGTAAAATATCTCAGTTTGTGTTTATGTTAGAAATTCTTGAAATTGAATTTATTAAATCATAAGAAACTTGATTAATTCTAAATCAAATAGTGAAAATCATTTTAAAAATGAATTCAAAATGCTTTAAGAAAATGAACAAATTTGTATATTAATAATGGAGAAAGTATTGAATAGTGAAGGACTTGTGTCCAGTTGCTGTCTATATGCACATGTACATTTATTTAGCTCACTTCAAATTGTATGGAGGTTAAAGAGCTTCTTGACATGTGACTTAGCATTGACATGTGACTTAGCATTCTTGTCGGTCTTGGGTCAGTGTTAAGTTTACTGTAACTAGTTGTTATAGACTTGTTGTAAAACTAATATGAACCATATGTAAAATCCTATTTTTGACACAGATAATTTGTCATGTATATGAGATGTTTATCACATTTTTTACTTGATCAATATGTCTGGTAAACCTTACCCTAATGCTCTACATAGGAGAATTGAAATTAGTCTGTACAAGTCTCAAGTCAGTTTTTATACGACCGCAAAAAAATTTTTGTGGTCGTATATTGGTATGACGTTGGCGTCGTCGTCGTCGTCGTCGTCGTCGTCGTCGTCCGGCGTCGTCCGAAGACACATTGGTTTTCGCACTCTAACTTTAGTTTAAGTGAATGGATCTTTATGAAATTTTACCACAAGGTTCAATACCGCAAAAGGAAGGTTGGGATTGATTTTGGGGGTTATGGTAATAACAGTAAAGGAATTAGGGGCCAAAAAGGGGCCAAAAATAAGCATTTTTGTAACTTCCAGACATAACTTGTGTGTAATTGTATGGATCTCTCTGACATTGTACCACAAGGTTCCATATCACTAAAGGAATGCTGGGATTGATTTTGGGGGTAATTGCCTCCAAATTTTAGGAATTAGGGGCCAAAAAAGGGGCAAAAAACAAGCATTTTTCTAGTTTCATGACAATAACTTGTGTGTAAGTGTATGGATCTTTCTGAAATTGTACTACAAGGTTCCATATCACAAAGGGAAAGCTGGGTTTGAGTTTGGGGGTAATTGCCCTAAATGTTTAGGAATTTGGGGCCAAAAAGGGGCCAAAAAACACATTTTTTTCTAGTTTCCAGACAATAACTTGTGTTCAAGTGTATGGATCTCTCTGAAATTGTACTGCAAGGTACCATACCACAAAGGGAAGGCTGGGATTGAGTTTGGGGGTGATGAATCATAATGGGGGTTCAAAAAATTTTGGGGGGGGATTTATTTTTTTTTCCTTTTTTTTCTTTTTTTCCTTTTTTGTTTCTTTTAAAATTTTCCATTTTAAGTTGGTTATTTCTGATTTATATTTAAAATCAAATAATAATGATATGGTAGGAGATACACACCAAACAGGATGTGTAAATTATTATATAATAAGTATTGTGCAATAGCAAGAAATTTTCAATTGCACAGTATTGCACAATAGCAAGAAATCTTCAATTGCACAGTATTGCGCAATAGCAAGAAATCTTCAATTGCACAGTATTGCGCAATAGCAAGAAATATCCAATAGCACAATATTGCGCAATAGCAAGAAATTGTCAATTGTACAGTATTGCGCAATAGCAAGAAATCTTCAATTGCACAGTATTGCGCAATAGCAAGAAATATCCAATAGCACAATATTGCGCAATAGCAAGAAATTGTCAATTGTACAGTATTGCGCAATAGCAAGAAATATTTAATAGCACAGGATTGTGCAAAAGAAGATACTTCCTATAAATTGCTTATTTCTTGACCAATTTCAATGGGGTTTTATTCTTGATTTCATGGGGTTCTTTAATATGCTGAATCTAACCGTGTATTTAGTTTTTGGATTTTGGGCCCTGTTTTTAAATTGGTCCACATTGAGGTCCAAAGGGTCCAAAATTAAACTTTGTTTGATTTCATCAAAAATTGAATTATTGGGGTTCTTTGATATGCCGAATCTAACTGTGTATTTAGATTCTTAAATTTTGGTTCCGTTTTCAAATTGGTCTACATTAAGGTCCAAAGGGTCCAAAATTAAACTTAGTTTGATTTTAACAAAAATTGAATTCTTAGGGTTCTTTGATATGCTGAATCTAAACATGTATTTAGATTTTTGATTATGGGCCCAGTTTTCAAGTTGGTCCAAATCGGGGTCCAAAATTAAACTTAGTTTGATTTTAACAAAAATTGAATTCTTAGGGTTCTTTGATATGCTGAATCTAAACATGTATTTAGATTTTTGATTATGGGCCCAGTTTTCAAGTTGGTCCAAATCGGGGTCCAAAATTAAACTTTGTTTGATTTCAACAAAAATTGAATATATGGGGTTCTTTGATATGCTGAATCTAACCATGTATTTAGATTTTTGATTTTTGGGCCCCGTTATCAACTTTGTCCACATTGAGGTCAAAAGGGTCCAAAATTAAACTTTGTTTGATTTCATCAAAAATTGAATTCTTGGGGTTCTTTGATATGCTGAATCTAACCATGTATTTAGATTTTGGATATTGGACCATAATAGGTGAATGTCCAATTTAAAATTTTTAAGTTCTTAGACCACATTCAATCTGTGTTAGAAACCTATGCTGTGTCAAATATTTAATCACAATCCAAATCCAAAGCTGTATCAAGCTTGAATGTTGTGTCCATACTTCCCCCAACTGTTCAGGGTTCGACCTCTGCGGTCGTATCAAGCTGCGCCCTGCGGAGCATTTTATTATTATACTAACGAGAAATATTTATCTCTCAATTTAGATGTACTATGTACTGCTGTTGTCTGTTCTATGGTCGGGTTGTTGTCTCTTTGACACATTCCCCATTTCCATTCTCAATTTTATAATTCATTCTGCTAGCTAAAACTAAAAGCTTTATAGGTTACAATTGTAAGTAATATTAATTACAAATATAATGTCAGTGCCCCCATTATTCATAGTGTGCCAACAGTTGTATTCCAGATTTAATGATGTTTTTGATATTTTGATCCATAATCAGGTCAATATTACATTTGGTGAAGGAAATGTAGGATTTGTGATTCAAGGTCAATATTACATTTGGTGAAGGAAATGTAGGATTTGTGATTCAAGGTCAATATTACATTTGGTGAAGGAAATGAGGATTTGTGATTCAAGGTCAATATTACATTTGGTGAAGGAAATGTAGGATTTGTGATTGAAGGAAATGTAGGATTTGTGATTCAAGGTCAATATTACATTTGGTGAAGGAAATGTAGGATTTGTGATTGAAGGAAATGTAGGATTTGTGATTCAAGGTCAGTATTACATTTCTTGAAGGAAATGTAGGGCGTTGAATGTTTTTGTCATAAGGCAATTAACCTTTACATAATGAAATGAAAATAAAAAGGAATTTTATTGGCTTTATTTATAAACTGACTTTAAGCCAAGAACTATTACAGAATCTTTCTGATTTATGGGATATTTTTGAACTGCTTTTTCCACTTGATTTGGTTGCTATTAGCCCTGTCAACAGTCAGTAAGAATTCTTTTAGAGTGAAATTAGATTGTTAAGTAAATCGGAGAATGACTGAACTGGACAGATTACAGTGGAATTAATTCAGTGTTACAGATAGGATTGTCTTTCTTTGAATGGTTTAATTTCCAATTCTCAAAAATAGTCGTTGCAAAAAGGCCACAGCTACTTTCATCTACAATATGTTTGGTTACCAATTGTTTTATGGCAATAACACTTGGTTATAATTTAACTTGTATATATATTTAGTATGTTGCAAATATGGCTACATTTTATATCATGTAACATGCATGAATTTTGTACACCTTGTCTCTTATAATTGCACTAAGTTTAGTCAAATTCATGTAATTTACACCAAAATGGCTGGACAGAGGATTAGAAATATAGTGATGAGGAGTGCTTCTGGACTCCTCCCAGACGGCAGTAACACCATACTTTCCCTCAGGGTGTCCACATGGCTACATATGCACAATGTATATATAAGCTGACTCAGCCACAAACATTCAATACATTCCTGTACATTAAACTAGAGTCTAAGGTTAAATAAAACAGAAGTTTAATGATCTATTGATCTATTTAATGTAATTTTGTTAGAAAAATAAATAATTGTCCAGCTTAGATTCTTGCCAGCTGACAAGTGGTTAATGGCATAATAAGATCTAATTGGGATTACTTGTCATGCTGGTAACAGGAGAGGATTATCAGAACGTTTGCATCATCTTCTAATTTCTAGATGAAGGAAATGCTTTTTAACGATACAGATGAATACCGTTCACCTGTGTACTCTTCAGTAATGACTAGTTGTGTTAAAGTACTTATTTACAGTGTTAATTGAATTGCCAGACAACATTTAATCACTTCAAACCAAATTTTTTCATCTTTTGGCAATAATTTCAAAACAAGAATTTTGTCATCCTTTTTGATAATCTGGCTAATTAGGTTCATGGCATAGATGTAGTTGCCCTATAGTGAACAGTTATATATCCACCAGTCTGTTGGAAAAATTAGTCCACTTGAGAGTTTAATTATGTTACCTTGTCAGTTATATGGTTATGATCAGGTGTATTGCAAAAAAGGTTGCCATCTCTTACTTGAATGTCAAGGTCAGTATTCCTTTTGTTTTACAATAATGTTTACTCTTGTTATACAGTTCATTACCACTAGATGAACACAATGTATTGAGTGTCAAGATTGATGTTGTAAAGCATTATTGCTATAAAGGTTGGCATCTCTTACTTGAATGTCAAGGTCACTAAAATTATTGCTAAAAAGTATTTTCTCCCTTGATTGGATGGTGGTAGTAATTTGATTACCTAGAATGCAGGAAGTCATGGCTAAGTTCTGATTACCAGCTTGACATACTGTATAGAGTATAGACACCTATCTGTTATTAATTAAAGACTGTATGTTGCCCTATAGATGTTCTTTGTTTATTTTTGTCACTTGTTTGCTGTCTCTGACCCTTTTAATCATTTGTACATGCAATTGAGAGGACCAAACCTAAGTGTAAAAAAAAAGTTTTTAGTAAAGTTAAAAGGAGTAAGAAATCCAAAGATTTAATGAAGGAGAAAAAAGAGATTAGATAACTTAAGTTTTATGAATTATTGATATGATAAATGATGGTATATTTTTCTAGAATTAAGCAGCTGTGTAACAGAAATAACTAGTATATGAACATTTAATTTCCATTAACTCATAAGATCCTCACTGATTTATACTGCACGTTGTAATTGAGTGGAAGTGATCTGAGTAAACAGAATAGATATATAGTACAGATGTTGCCTTGTTCCATGTTGTGTCATTGTCTACCATAAAAGGAACACTCTTGACATTTAGATTTTTTCTGCCGGCATATTACATAGAAGATAACTTTGCTAAATGCCAATCCACTTCATGCGGTGTAGCATTGCATTGAATAATTAATTCTATAAAGCTTTTAAATGGCTCCTTTAGGCCCGTTTTCATATTAATCAAGTTTTACCCGTTTAGTATACAGTGCCTCTTACAACAAATAAAAGATACGCTATACTGTTACGTATCGATTTGTATGTAAATTGAAAGGTTGATAATAATAGGTGCTACCGGCCGAGTTAAATATTTAATCAAATATTCTTGATGACGTAATCACTGAAATTTAAATTATAAAGAAATTAGATGTTATATTCTAAATGATTGCTGATAAATGTAAATTGGACAAATTATTAACATTCTATGGAAATGATGATGTTACAGTTTGTAGTTGCATCAAAAAGAGCAAGTCCTGGTTTTCAAAAAAAAGAAACCAGACCTTGGACATTAAAACAAATGTTGCTTGTCACTGTGTACATTGGTGTATCCAGTGGGCAGATTTCAAATTTTCCAATCCACATAAACTGACAAATTAAAGTGAAAATTGTCAGAAATCATGCTATAATTCATCTTTCTCTAGATTGGAAAGGATGGAGCTCCTAATATTGAAAGTGTTGAATTTGTCTGCAAAGCTGTTAGTACTTAAGTTGATAAAGAAGGTTGACTTTGGAATAAGATAAATTAATTCAAGACAAAAGTTACTATGCTTGTAAAATAGATAAAAAAAATTATGCCCTACCTATGATAATAGAGGGGCATAATATTTCCCAGTCTGTCTGTGGCCTGGCCTGTCAAAATGCAACCATGGTTGACCATGGTTACCATCGCAAACCATTGATAACCATGGTCAAACCATGGTTGGATGTGCTTTCAACCATGGCCTGCCATCTGTCCATTTGTTTAAATTTATAAATACATGCACATGACCAAACCTATAGTTACTTTATTTCCAGGTTATCACAGATATTCTTTTATATATTATAAGCATCTTAATTTTGCTTGTGAGATAGTTTCTTTAGTACATTTATAGTCTGCTTTTAGAAGACTAGAATAAATGTTGGAGAGAAATCATTCCATACTGATGAATTAAATTATCAAACGGGCCTGATTGTTGCTACGGTTTTAATGAATTTTGAAGTAGAATTAAATGTCATTACATCACATCAATTTCCAAAAATTAAAATGCAGATATAAATATAAATACAGATATGATATAAGTTGATGTATATCACTTTGAATTTGAGATATTTGCATAGAAATAAAGTAATTTTGTCATAAAGAGTTTCCACATTAAATTTGATTACTTTCAAAGATCGAATTTGACTCAATTATGTAGCCTTTCATTTTTAAGTTAAGCAATGCTTTGAGCTATTAAGTTGAAGATAAGAATTTTTAAATTTGAGGAAGTGTTGTTGAGTAAGAGATATTTTATAAAAGTAAACTATGTCAGTAGTAGTAGATCACCTGAAAGAAAATAATATATTATAATTAGCGATTGACGTCAATGGTCACACACGAGGGAGCCGTCTTTCCTTAGGCAAGCTATTGTATAGAAGGCTTATGCTATTACCATAATTAAATACAACAAAAATTTTTAGTCATTAATGTCAATGGTGTATATAGGAGTATACGTCAATGGTATATATATGAGTATACGTCAATGATATACATGTATATATGTACATATTTGTACTCCACTTTCACATCTTGTCACATTGGCAGATGAAATTTCTATGGTGAAAAAAAATCGACAGAAAAAAAAATCAAGAGAAACCCATTATGAATTGTTCAGTGTTTGGATGTTGGTCAATCTTGAGGCCAAAATTTGATATATTGACATATATTTCAGCAGGACACTTCTCAAACTGCAGAATATGATTATAAATAAGACACTGTTAATGTATAATTATAGTGTAACTAAAAGAAGATTAAGGTTATAATTGTCAATGAGACAGCAACCGTTTGGCACAAAATATATAGAGATATGTAAAGGTCAATATAAGGTTTAAATCAATAGAATAGGGTTATAGAATAAGTAAGTGTTACGTAAACCAAAAGAAAAATTAAAGGACGATCCTTTTACCTGTTTCCTTAAAAAATGAATTACTGTGAAATACCACTTTTTATTTGGGGTATAAAATGGCCAAAAAAAAAGGATGGAAAGACAAAAGTCAACAAAAAACTAAAGATTGAATTAAACTCCATTAAAATCTGGGATTGAAATTAGGTGTTCCAGAAGGGTAAGCTTCTCCTGGTCCACTTATTAGTCTCGCCCATCTAAATATTGCTCATTAGTTTAGGGATAAATCTTAAATTTTTACAACCTTCACATTTCATTATGGAAATAATTTAGTGTGATTTTGAACAAAGGTGAAGGTCAATGGTGAATATTTAGGTACCTACTAACTGTCTGTTTCAATGTGTATGAACTCTTACAAATGTAGGATACCATGACTTAAAAGTTTGATGTCTAATAACAAAGCCTTGCTAATGTCAGAAAACCTATTTCCAAAAACAAAAAAAGTTTAAATTTAACTTTTGACAGTAGAACTTAAAAGTTTATTGGAGGAACAACATTAACTACTCTTAGGTTTCAAATAAACAAACAATTAGAGAGATAAGTATGTAATAAACGAGGAACTCAAAATCTTCTACAGCAATAAAAGTATACATTTAGTGGAATTTTAAAACAATGTAAATATTTTGATATCTTTCTTCTTGAAAGTTTGAAGTGTTATGGCTCTTTGCTTAAAATGTAATTGAGAAATCAGGATTAAAAATCCAGGGTTGACTTTTAATGCACCCTCTTCACCATGAGGTGTCCCCGGGATTAGGAATCATGTCCTTCCTTATGTCATAACTAAATCATTGAACACTTGTCTGGGCTTTTTCAAGTAATGCCTGTATATAACGAGTAGATTTTTAAATTCAGATGCAGATCAAATTTGCATTTCTTTCCAGAGGACACAATTTTAATAGCAGCCCTTCAAATTTTGCAGCAAGAAGTGACATTTGTGGTATCCTGTTACATCTAGTCTGGCATTGTATCATCATATCACATCTAGTATGACATAGTGTCATCCATCTAGTATGACATAGTGTCATCCTATCACATGTAGTGTGGCATTGTGTCATCCTTGTCAAATGTAGTTCTTGTCACATCAAGTGTTGCATTGTGTCTTCCTGTCACACCAAGTGTGGCATTGTGTCATCTTAATTTACGTCTACAATGTAGTAATGACATTGTGTCATTATATCACATGTAGTGTGACATTGTGTCATTCTATCAAATGTAGTTCCTGTCACACCAGATGTGGCATTGTGTCATCCTATCACATCTACAAGGTAGTATGACATTGTGTTATCCTATCATATCTAGTCTGACATTGTGTCATCCTATCACATGTAGCCTGGCATTGTATTATCCTATCACATCTAGTTAGGCATTGTGGGATTCATATCATCAATTCTTTAATTGTGTTGTCCTATCACATCTAATCTGGCATAGTGTCCTATCACATGAAGTTTGTCATTGTGTCATCCTTTCACATCATGTCTTGCATTATGTTATCCTATCACATATTGTCTGGCATCATCTTTCTTGTGCTTGAGATTTTTCATTCATTACATTGACTTTTTGTTAGTTTTAGCTCAATCTTCAGCAGTAACACTTACATCAAGGGAAAGTTATTATAAGTACTTTAAGCACAAAAGGTTTGTATTGTCATGGTATATTTGTATCTTCTAACAGAAGTTTCACTGGAAAGTTTGTTATAAACAATACTATATTATCTGTTTCTACTGGAACAAATATTGTATACCCTTTATTCCATCTGTAACGAATATTATATACCCTATATCCCATCAGAAACAAATATAATATACCCTTTATCCCATCAGAAACAAATATACCCTAAAGGGTTTATTCCATCAGGAATAAATACTGTAATATTTCTCCCTGTGAAAATATTCTAGAATATTTATATTCCCCCCCGCCGTAGCGGATGGGGCATTTAGTTTTACCCTTGTCCGTCTGTACGTCCGTCTGTACGTACGTCCCGAAATTGGTTTCCGTTCTGTAACTTTAGTTTGCCTCAACCAAATGTTATGAAACTTATACACAATGCTTATTACCACAAAACACAGATCAATTTTGAATTTGGGTGGCGTCACTTTTACCGTTCTAGAGTTATGCCCCTTTACAAATGGAAAAATTGCTGATTTTTTTGTTTCCGTTCTCTAACTTAAGTTTCCCTCAACCAAATGTTATGAAACTTATACACAAAGCTTATTGCCACAAAACACAGATCAAGTTTGAATTTGGGTGATGTCACTTTTACAGTTCTTGAGTTATGTCCCTATATAACGTTATATGCAAGCAGGGGCATCATTTACAAATGGGAAAAATTGCTGAATTTTTCATTTCCGTTCTCTAACTTAAGTTTGCCTCAACCAAATATTATGAAACTTATACACAATGCTTATTACTACAAAACACAGATCAAGTTTGAATTTTGGTGGTTTCACTTGTACTGTTCTAGAGTTATGCCCCTTTACAAATGGAAAAATTGCAGATTTTTTTGTTTCAGTTCTCTAACTTAAATTTGCCTCAACTAAATGTTATGAAACTTATACACAATGCTTATTACCACAAAACTCAGATCAAGTACGAATTTGGGTAGTGTGACTTTTACCGTTCTTGAGTTATGTCCCTATATAACGTAATATGCAAGCGGGGGCATCATCTGTGTCCCATGGACACATTCCCCATTTATTTCCTTTTGGAACCAAATATAAAGGAACTTCTAGTCCATGACAGTGCAACCCAACCCTTCCCCACACACCAAAAAAGAAAGGAAAAAGAAGAAAAAAAAAACCTGACAGTTAGTTCTTGTTTATACTAAAGATGGCTATTTATAGAGCTAAAATGGTTTTATTTTATAGACACCTGTCTTTGTGTTTACCTCTAGATGACTTTTGGGCTGCTGTTTCTATGATGTTTACCCCACATCACCTTTTATTCAAGTTGTATACATGTTAAGAGAGAAATGGTGAAGAACTTAAGGGACATTGACCAAAAGGAGATATAGGGACATCTGGTACAATAGAATATTTACAACAACTCTCATGTTGTCATGCTGTGATTATAAATAATATTCCCATATAAACATATGCTTCCCCGTTCATATTTCTGGTTGAACACAAGTTCATTAATGCAAATATACATTAGTGAATAGAGTATGGTCTGTTGCTTGGGAGATGGGTGTTTTTCACTTCTTATCCAATAACAGTCCCAGTGTCCATAAAGTGGAATAAACAGATGTTAAAGAGAGTGCACTGGTACCCTGTGCTTCTGTATATTTTGATTCCAAATGTATGTACATGTATTTGATAGTAGACTATGGACCCACTTTAAATCATAAACTGATACATTCAATGAAAAAGGGGAGGGGGAAGAGAAATGCCTAGACCAAAATGAAAATTACTTATATTATCAATTTCCCTACCTTCCTTATTTTTCTAGGCTTCAAAGTACAATCCCTAAAGCTTTTATTGGCATTTTTGTTAATGTATCTGTCAACCTATACCTAATAGAAGTTCCACTGGAAACTGTTATAAACAGTGCATAGTTAATAATTTCTGTTCCTATTTGAACAAATATTCTAACCCTTTATTTTGTCAGTATTGTAAATATTTATTCCAGTGAAAATAATGTTCCAGAATATTTCTACCATTTTAATCTAATATTATAAAGGAACTAATTATTTCAAATGACAAGTCTTGGTCTCCATCATACTTGTGTAAAAAAATTTAGCAAAATAAGAAAAAAATTCTTACCCACATGTACCTACCCTATTCTTCTTAAGGAGGAAACCCTAAACACATATTATTTTGGTGTGACCCTATCAAACATTAATTTTTATCTCTATTCATAAAGGTAAATGTGGATTCCTTGTCATTGAGATTAGTTTTTTTTTTGCTAGAACCCTAATCTTCTGTGCCTATATTATTTTGTAACACATAATATAACATTGTACATACAATGTTTTTTTTAGGGGGAAAAAGATTAACTATCAACCTATATTGATAACGGTTCATATAGAAAGTAGATAACTGTTTAGTCTTTAGTTTCATGCCCTCTCTAAGAGGTCAGTGCAGGTTTACAATTCCTGCAAGTTGAAAAAGAAGTTCACATAAGAGATAAAAGTCTGGTAGATGTTGAGATTGTGTTTATTCTTTGTTTTTATATCATGGTTTTATAGGACGAAATCTTCCTCATATCAATAAGTTTACTAAATTAACAACTATATCTATGGGTTTGATCATAAATTGACCAATTATCCGACTTGTTGTTATTCTTTAATGTGTATCTTGATTATACCATGTACCAATACTAACTGGCTTCTAAATATCTTTTATAGTATTGTAACCTTACTCAATGTTTTTTTTCTTCACATGGTCGATTCTTTTGTACTTATTATACAAGAGACTTGTATACAATCGATCTATTTTACCCCTTTGGAAGTTTTAGTTTTCTTTCTATAGTCGTAAAGAGTTTTGTGTTGGAAATTTAAACGGTTTCATTACGATTTCATATTTTAATGCAGTCAAGTTTTTTCCAATTATAATTTTAATTGGAAGTATAGAAATTGTTTTTATTGAAATTTAGTCAAGAGTTTAATGTCGTGAACAAAAGATACCCCTTATTTAAGCCTTCCTCCCATTCTTATTGTGTATACATACTGAGTTACTCTGGTAGAAAAAATTTGGAATTTGTCCATCTTTCATTTTATAAACATGTAATGAAAATGGTAGCTTCATCGACCATTGGATAAACTGGAGTTCATTATAACAAATGGTATAAACATTTGGGATAATAGAATAAATTTCTTGAGTAGTGGAAATTTGTACTTGTAATTATTGTTCGTAATAAAACTGGAGTCTACAATGTAAACTGTTTCGTCTTAGAAATAAAAAGCAGCACAAGATAAGCTCTTCATATGCAAATAAGAGTTTTTAAATAACTGTAGTATTAACTTGGGATTTTTTAAAGTGATGTTGTTGGCTGATCTTGTGAAAGTTTGGAATTTTTAGCACACAGATGTGAAAAACTTGCTAATATTGCATATTAATATCTCAGAGATCGATTTTTATCTATTAAGTAAGCGCTTGGAAAATATCAGTTCATTTTTCTGGAGGTGAACATTTTTTTTTTGTGAAAATCAAATTATGTCAATTGAATTGAGTCGTAATTTAATTGTAAAATATTGAGAAAATATATGCCTTAGATCTGATGGAGAGACAGGATTTAATTCATTTACTAGGGAACACGACATAATGCAGTCGAGGAAAGATAGAAAATTCTAACATTGCAAACTGGAATGATTTCAATTTGGATCTTACTTTTAAACTTTCAAAACTAGGAGAAAAGAAAAGGAAAAATCAATTTGACCTATATGGACTTTAAACGTATATTGATGAACGAAATGAAGGCCACAGAACACTAGAGAAATCTATGTTGAAATTTAATTGTGTTCCGAATGTTGTATGATAAAGTTTCAACACATTAAAATGAATAATTCAGACATATCTGCAGAATTTCATATGAAAAATTGAAACTTGTACATCATCTAGATAGAAAGTGATTGTGACAGTGAGAAAAATCAATGGACCAATATTGATGTGATTATTGTGTATCAGTAGGACACAGTCCCAGTGGACCATTTGGTCCAATAGTTAATATCATATACCAGTAATTGTAGGTAACAATCAAGCAATGCAGAATAACCAATCTTTCTTCATAATGTGTTTTAATCAATGGAAACCACATCAGGTACTCAGAGTACCTTTGCTCTAGAACTACTATACTTGAGTATGTGTTTTTGTTTGGACAATTGTAGTATCACCTGGAAAACTTAATTAGAAAATCATGTCATCTATCTTGTTAATTGACATTAGTAAACGGTTTAATATCAATTTGCCATTTTTAAGTGACAACTGATGGGTAAATGTTTTGGTCATATTTTTCATGTGATTATAGCAATTGATTTTGGACAGTTATTGCAAAATCACTTAAAACCTAATATGCAAATTTACAAAAGTTTACAAATATTGGGCTATAAGTAAAACAAATACTTGTGACCTGAAATGAGAATTTCATGTAGTTTATTGGAATTAGCCAAAATTAACATTTTAGAGATGGTTTGCTGTTTGCATATACCTTTCACGTACCTGCTAAACAAATATTTACACAAGTTTTAAGAAGATTGAAATTTTGGATGATCAGTTACAGTTATTATTTAACCATATTGTGTGAGTTCATTGAAACTGATAGGAAGTGGTGATATTATAAATTACTTTAAAAAAGGGAGGACTTGTAAAGTGTTTGGTTTCACTGGACTATGATGTTCCATCGTGATAGGGCAGTGCAGTGTGACATTGGAGATGAAGAGGAGTATGAATTTTTGCTGGTAAGTTCTGAACTATAGTGATAAGTTCTGAATTATAGTGATAAGTTCTGATTCATTCTGTCAAGTTCTGAATTAAACTGATAAGTTCTGATCATTTTGACAATTTCTTATTTATATTTAATAAGTTCTGATTCATTTTGACAAGATTCTGATTTATACTGGTTGGTTCTGATTCATTCTGACATTTCTGATTTATACTAAATAAGTTCTGATTTATACTGACAAGTCCTGATTAATATTGGTTAGTTCTGATTCATTTTGACAAGTTCTGATTTATACTGGTTGGTTCTGATTCATTCTGACATTTCTGATTTATACTAAATAAGTTCTGATTTATACTGACAAGTCCTGATTAATATTGGTTAGTTCTGATTCATTTTGACAAGTTCTGATTTATACTGGTTGGTTCTGATTCATTCTGACATTTCTGATTTATACTAAATAAGTTCTGATTTATACTGACAAGTCCTGATTAATATTGGTTAGTTCTGATTCATTTTGACAAGTTCTGATTTATATTGGTTAGTTCTGATTCATTTTGACAAGTTCTAATTTGTAGTAGAAAGTTCTGATTTATTTAGACAAGTTCTGATTTGTAGTAGAAAATTCTGATTTATTTTGACACTTTCTGATTTATATTGGTTAGTTCTGATTCATTTTGACAAGTTCTGATTTATACTGGTTTGTTCTGATTCATTCTGACATTTCTGATTTATACTAAATAAGTTCTGATTCAATTTGACAAGTTCTGATTGATACTAAACAAGTTCTGATTCATTCAAACAAGTTCTGACTTATACTAAAGATGTTCTGATTTATTTTGACACTTTCTGATTTATATTGGTTAGTTCTGATTCATTTTGACAAGTTCTAATTTGTAGTAGAAAGTTCTGATTTATTTAGACAAGTTCTGATTTGTAGTAGAAAATTCTGATTTATTTTGACACTTTCTGATTTATATTGGTTAGTTCTGATTCATTTTGACAAGTTCTGATTTATTGTCGAGCCTGCGACTTTTGTCGCAGAAAGCTCGACATAGGGATAGTGATCCGGCGGCGGCGGCGGCGGCGGCTACGGCGGCGGCGGCGTTAGCTAACTTCTTAAAAGCTTTATATTTTAGAAGGTGGAAGGTCTGGATGCTTCATACTTTGTATATGGATGCCTCATGTTACGAAGTTTCCGTCAGTCACATGTCCAATGTCCTTGACCTCATTTTCATGGTTCAGTGACTACTTGAAAAAAAAGTTAAGATTTTTTGTAATGTTAGATTCTCTCTTATTATAAGTAATAGGATAACTATATTTGGTATGTGCGTACCTTGCAAGGTCCTCATGCCCGTCAGACAGTTTTCACTTGACCTCGACCTTATTTCATGGATCAGTGAACAAGGTTAAGTTTTGGTGGTCAAGTCCATATCTCAGATACTATAAGCAATAGGTCTAGTATATTCAGTGTATGGAAGGACTGTAAGGTGTACATGTCCAACTGGCAGGTGTCATCTGACCTTGACCTCATTTTCATGGTTCAGTGGTTATAGTTAAGTTTTTGTGTTTTGGTCTGTTTTTCTTATACTGTATGCCATAGGTCTATTATATTTGGTGTATGGAATGATTGTAAGGTGTACATGTCTAGCGGGCAGGTGTCATCTGACTTTGACCTCATTTTCATGGTTCAGTGGTCAAAGTTAAGTTTTTGAGTTTTGGTCTTTTTTTCTAATACTATATGCAATAGTTCAACTATATTTGGTATGTGCGTACCTTGCAAGGTCCTCATGCCCGTCACACAGTTTTCACTTGACCTCGACCTCATTTCATGGATCAATGAACAAGGTTAAGTTTTGGTGGTCAAGTCCATATCTCAGATACTATAAGCAATAGGTCTAGTATATTCGGTGTATGGAAGGACTGTAAGGTGTACATGTCCAACTGGCAGGTGTCATCTGACCTTGACCTCATTTTCAGTGTTCAGTGGTTATAGTTAAGTTTTTGTGTTTTGGTCTGTTTTACCTATACTGTATGCCATAGGTCTACTATATTTGGTGTATGGAATGATTGTAAGGTGTACATGTCTAGCGGGCAGGTGTCTTCTGACCTTGACCTCATTTTCATGGTTCAGTGGTCAAAGTTAAGTTTTTGAGTTTTGGTCTTTTTTTCTAATACTTTATGCAATAGGTCATCTATATTTGGTGTATGGAAATATCTTATGATGTACCTGTCAGTCTTGCAGGTTTTTTTTACCTTGACCTCATTTTCACGGTTCATTGCTCAGTGTTAAGTTTTTGTGTTTTGGTCTGTTTTTCTAATACTATAAGCAATAGGTCAACTATATTTGTTGTATGGAAGGATTGCAAGCTGTAATACATGTCTGCCTGGCATTGTTCATCTGACCTTGACCTCATTTTCTTGGTTCATTGGTCAATGTTTAGTTTTCTTGGTTAAGTCTGTATCTTAGAAACTATAAACAATAGGTCAACTATATTTAGTGTATTGAATGATTGTAAGGTGTACATGTATTTCTTGTTTGGTTTATATGACCTTGACCTCATTTTCTTGGATCATGTTAAGTGTATGTGATAGTTGTAGTAAAGCTTTATATTTAGGACTATCAACATAATATCAATGATTAGTAAAGAAGGCGAGACATTTCAGCATGTGCACTCTTGTACTGGTTTGTTCTGATTCATTCTGACATTTCTGATTTATACTAAATAAGTTCTGATTCAATTTGACAAGTTCTGATTGATACTAAACAAGTTCTGATTCATTCAAACAAGTTCTGACTTATACTAAAGATGTTCTGATTTATTTTGACACTTTCTGATTTATATTGGTTAGTTCTGATTCATTTTGACAAGTTCTAATTTGTAGTAGAAAGTTCTGATTTATTTAGACAAGTTCTGATTTGTAGTAGAAAATTCTGATTTATTTTGACACTTTCTGATTTATATTGGTTAGTTCTGATTCATTTTGACAAGTTCTGATTTGTAGTAGAAAGTTCTGATTTATTTTGACACTTTCTGATTTATACTAAACAAGTTCTGATTCATTCAGACAAGTTCTGATTCATTTTGACAAGTTCTGATTTATTCTGGTAAGTTCTTATTCTGAAAAGTTTTGATTTATTATATCCCCGCTTTAAAAAAGTGGGGGTATACTGTTTTACCTCTGCCTGTCCGTCCATCCGTCCGTCCGTCGGTCTGTCCCATGAATATTTTTCGTCACATTTTTCTCAGGAACTACATCATAAGGATTTCTGAAATTTGGTTTCAGGGTTTATATAAGTCAGCTAAACCGTGTGATGTTTTTCCGATTCATCACTCAACAACTTCCTGTTTACCGAACACTTATATATTTTTACACTATTAAAATTATCCACTTGCGATGGGGTTATCATCAGTGAGCAGTTAAGCTCGCAGTTTCACTTGTTATTAATATATTCTGATTTATACTAAATAAGTTCCGATTCATTCTGACAAGTTCTGATTAATACTGGTGGGTTTTGATTCATTCTGACATTTCTGATTTATACTAGCTAAGTTCTGATTCACTCTGACGATTCCTGATTTATATTGGTTAGTTCTGATTCAGTTTGTCAAGTTCGGATGTGTAGTAGAAAGTTCTGATTCATTCTGACAAGTTCTGATTGATACTAAATTAAAGTACTGATTCATTCTGACAAATTCTGAAATATACTGGTAAGTTCTGATACATTTTGACAAGTTCCTATTTATACTAAATAAGTTCTGATTTATACTAAATAAGTTCTGATTCATTTTGACAACTTCTGATTTCTAGTGGTAAGTTCTGATATTTTCTGACAACTTCTGATTTATATTGGATAGTTTTGATTCATTCTGACAACTTCTGATTTATATTTGATAGTTCTGATTCATTCTGACAACTTCTGATTTATATTTGATAGTTTTGATTCATTCTGACAACTTCTGATTTATATTGGATAGTTTTGATTCATTCTGACAACTTGTGATTTATAGTAGAAAGTTCTGATTCATTCTGACAAGATCTGGTTTATACTGAATACTTAGTTCTGATTCATTCTGACTTATTCTGATTTATACTGGGAATTTCTGAGCAAAAAACTAATCTTTTCCTGAGACTTTAAATAAAAAAACATTTGATATAGATAAATACTAAAAACTAAACTAAAAAAGAGGAAATAAGTCAACACTTCTAGATGTGAAAATTTTTGTTTGAACTTGTCACACTAAGGTTGACCTTGTCATACTAAGTATCATATCAAAACATGAAGTACTAGATATACTCCCAAGGGCTTTAGTCTAATAGTGGTATATTTAATTTACACCATGATCATTATAGTTAACACAAAATGATTGCTTTCAATAGTTTAGAAGTGTGTCTTTCAGAAGTTTTCCCTTAGTTTAGGACAAGCATGATATTGCAGGATATCCAATTACTTATAATGACAGCATGGTGTAAACAGCAAAATTATAAAGTAAAAGCTTTAACGGGCATATTCAGTAACATAATATAGCAGATTATTTTTATTAAATGGATAATATCATATATAAGTACAAAAAAGGTATGCTGGTTTGTCTTTAAAGGATGCATGATCTAAAAACGTGTTGTCATTGATAGGTGTCTTTGACTTTGTTTCTATATTTTTCTGGAGAAGTTGGGTGTTGGTTGACCGTTGTCGGTGAGAACTTTCGTGCTGTCAAACTTCAAACTTTTATTTCTCTAGACCCCATCAGAGGTATGTGAATATAAAAAGTAATAACAATAAAATATATACAAAACAGTGAAATGAATGGAATGAGATGGTTACATATGCAATGGTGTAAAGTACATGTTTTACGAAACTTGCAGTGGAAGGCAAATCTGATTTATAACAGACAGAACAATTTTACAAAATTTTGCAAGTTTAACAATTAAACTGCAATCATCAGAATAAAAAAGTTCACAATACTTTATAGTATTAGGCTTTTTAAACACATTACAGGGCAAAAGCCTTTATCTTTCATTTGAGAAAAAAGTACATTTAAACAGATAGTGTCCATTATAATCGGTGTCCTGGTATCCTATTTATGTATCAATTATTAGTCTGTTTCTGCAAAATTTATGGTACTATTTCTGGTCAATTTTTGTCATTTTAGACATTTTACCCTCCCAATAGTTTGCTTGATACATGTTGTTCTTACATTGTAACATTGCTGATAATTTCTGCTCTAATGGCACATGCATGCAAAGCTGTGATACAAGAATTATGAAGCAATTGAGATTATGCAAGAAAGTTCAATTAAGTATAAATATCTTTTCTTTTTGTCTTGCATGTGGCAAATTTCACAAAGGAGGACATTTTTGTTACTCTTCTGTCATCAGCAACATTGTCCTTATGATCAATACATTTTTTTCTAAGTAGGTCCATTTACATCAGATAGAGCATTCTCATGAAAAACCATTGATGTTTTAAGTACATTTAAAAGGTAACAGAGTATTTTTGTATAGTCATTTGAAATATTATGTCCTTTCTAACAGTTATGTTCTAAATGATTTAATTTTTTTTAGATTGTTCAAAAGTGACGTATTTATAGAAAAAAGTATGATACAACATTGAACTTATAATGAGGATAATTTGTCTGTTTTCTATGTGAAATAAACTTTTAAAAAAATGGATTATCTTACAGGCTAATCAAATTTATCTGTTTTAAATTTTTTTTAAAAGTTGTCTTTCTTTTCCCTTCATCTTTAAGAATGTATGTTTTAAATACAATTATGTTTGTCATTCTGAACCTAGAATAATAATATTTACATAACAATAGGTATTCAGTACATTTTCAATCATTCAATTTTGCTTTCTGTTTAGAAATTTTAAGTAGGGAAATTTTTCTGAAATTTAATTAATTTACATATCTCATAGTTTGTATTCATCCATTTATTGGTAATCATTGGCTGGTTATTGATAAGAAATCAAATAGAATCCATGCAACAATTTGTAAATTTGAATTATTCAGAATAAATTGTTAAATTTTTAATTATTTGGATAATGGCACGGCAACATTTGTGAATTTGATGCCATAAATTCTTCCCCAAAGAATAATATTTAATAATTGCAAACAATAATACATATAGATGTATTATTCTGAGATAGTTTAGAAATTTGATTAAAGGATTCTGGAAAAATAAAAATAAAGATAGAATGATAAAATAAAATATGTTGAAAATAATACTGGAATGAAGCTATTAAAATGCCTGTTAAATTTAGGAAATTCTTTGCAGAGTCCTTTATTATAACAAAACTCCAATTAATTTTTAACATTTGTTTAATTTTAAGACATAACAGAAATTTCAGGGATAGATTATAAGGTTTCACCAGTGTAAATTAGACTTGGCAATTTCCCAGAGAACTTTTTTAATGCCAAAAACTGTCATTTTTACCATGAAGTAAAAAAATCATTTACTGGAATAGATGTTAACATGCACTACTTTTGTTTATAAGGACAAAATTTAGGGTTGTGGAGCATTTTCCAGCATTTATATGCCTCAAATTCCTTAGAGTTTAAGTTTATACTGAAATTGTGTACTTAACCCCTTCCTATACAATGAGTTTTCCTGAGCATTTGAATTGACCACTTTCTATCCAACTATTTATACTGGTAAAATGCCCAAAAATTTCTAAGACTATTTGAGTACCAGTAGTCCCCAAAAGAGGCTTGGTTTGTAAATCAGCTATATTAAATTCTCCTCGCCCTGCTCGTCCGAATTTAAAGTATTTCTACTGTAAATTCAATTGGCTATAAACAAGACAAGCACAGAAATAGGATTAGTTGCTTGCAGTAGCATATTATTTTCTCTTGCGATACAATTTTTATTTTGATTAATTGAACAGATTTCTACCATTCAAAAAACATATAAATACATGTAATAATTGTAGTACAACTGAATATATTCTAATTTGACTAACTTCAATTCGACGTTACTGCGAACATCTTCCATACTAATACATCTAAATACCAAACCATAAAACCCCACCCATTAAACCACCAAAACTTTTGTGTGTCCTATGCACATTACATCAAACTTTATAAATAGTATTTAAAAAGTTCCGTTGCAGAATTAGTTATACTAATTCCCATCATTATATAAGTCCACAAATAGCAAACGGGAAAAACCTCATACTCATAGGTATGATAACTCTGTGTATAAAGGGAGGTAACTCATATTTTATTTTAGAAATTTCATTGTTTTTTTTTTTTTAAGACTTTGAATAATTTATTGTCAAAAAGACCTTTTTGAAAAGGTCAAAATATTTATTATTGATTTGTTATTTAAACAAAACATGTTTGTATTTAAATTCTGGTCTTGTTTCTGTGATTTTAAGGAAAAGCTGTGTATAATTAATATGATAATAATCTATTAAAGTATATACATATGAAATGTCCTAAACAATTAGATTGATTGATTGGTTGGTATTTAACGCCGCTTTCAACACTATTGTGCTATTTTGTGGCGGTCAATTTTTATTGGTGGAGGAAGCTGGAGTGCTGGAAGAGAACCACGACCTTTGGTAGGAAAACTGACAATCCTAGTCAATTAAGATTAGGGTCGAGTGCTTCTGCCCCATGCGGGATTCGAACTCACAACTCAGTGTTGACTGGCTAGTGATACCCTAAACAGTTAGAGAGTAGTGTGTAGCATATGATATATAACCTGAAACTATAAGAAAATCATAAAAAAAAATCTATCCCTTAACCTGAAGTCGTTGATTACAATACTTCTTCAGTCATAAGCAAATTAATCCCAAACTTGAAGAAAAAAAAAATCTCTAAAAATGAAAAGATATGGTTTTAAAGAATTAATCTTTTTTTTTTAAAAGAGAAATGCTATTTTGAAAAGACATTTTTGGTGAAAATGTAATCTTGAAAACAATGGTTTTTATTGTAACCAAATAATCTATCAGATCTTGTGGAATATAGAAAAAATTCTTGTTGGAACTGAAAGATAATTAAAACAGAGCAAAATTTGCATACAAAATTTCTAGGAAATTTGGTGTTTTACTTTGCTGAAGATTGTTGAATAATGAATGCCTTTAAATTTCTTTGATTTGCTCTGTGTGTGTGTGCATGTAGTCATATGATATTATCAGAGTGGTGTGCCACTATACAGCGGACTTTTACTACCCTTTGTTTCAAGTTGTAAATAATTTGAGAAATAGAAGTAAATGTCTTGACAAAAATTGTGTAATTTCTACTTACAAGAATGAAAAAGTATATGTATGCTTATAATGATTGCTAAAAATGTATTGAATATAACAATCGTAAAGATTTTGCCTCTATTTCTTATATGGAGAGAAAATGATATTCCACAGGATCTGACTCAACTGGTTAAGTAAAATCACACTATAAAGTAAGATCATGGATTTAACATTGCGGCATTTGTGCAAAAATAATTTTTAGAGAGATTTTATAGCACTTGTATAGATTTATATTGTACCTCTTGAGGCTTTATAAAAATCTTAATGGTAAACTTAATTGTATATGACCTCAAATAAAAAGTAAAAATGCTTATTCAAACTTAATACTTACTTACAAATCTACTTGAAATGGAAAAGGAGGACTTTTTATGAAGAAAGAGACAGTCTAAATTGAATTGTGTCAGCTCCGAGTTTGTTTCCTGATAAATTAACGATAGAAAACAAATATTGACATTACGTCCTCTGTGACTAGTTAAGATCAATTTTTGATTTTCTTTTGAGTAGCATTTGATGAATTCTTGTGACATCTTTTCAATGTTGAATGTCATCAGTGCACGTCTATTCACCAAGACGAGCGGTTAACAATTTATCGGTAGTGAAGGATATAAGTAATTGATTTTTTTGCTGATTTTTTATTTTGTTTGTATTCTTGGGTTTTGTGAGATACAGGTCAATTTCTAACACTGATCAATACCACTAAGTAGTGTACAACAAGTGATTGTGAAATATGGCTAGATTCCCATCATTTTGATGTTGCAACGATTTATCTGCAGTGACACCTGTTGTATGAAAGGGGAGCTGACATTTGTAATGCTGGAAGAAATGACAAGAGTCTCAGTTCCACGACTCTATTTCTTACAAAGTTACATGTTTTATATGATTGGATTATAAGGGATTTAAACAAGTACAATATGGCTGTCAACTTAAAAAAAGACAAATTAAGAACTAATGAATTAAAAACGTATAGCGAAAGACAGAGAATCAGAAGATGTTTTAGTGAGGTAAGTAGACATCTCAAGAGCATTTAAAAAAAAATATATTGGCTCAAGGCATGAATCCATTTTTTATGGGAACTTGTAAAGTATCCATACACACTCAGAAAAAAACCCACCAATTACAGAAATTACTTATTTTTCCTTAAAAGCTGAATTTATAAATCTCTGGTGAATTGATTTCTTATTTACTTAAAAGCTAACATAAACAGATATTTGTTTATAGACAATGTACTGTTAAAACTAGCTTATTTGTATTACTTATAATGTTTTAAGTTAGATTTTGTAAGTCAAATGGATTCGGAATTTTGAATTTGTAACTCAATGGAAGATGCATTCTCTTGTATTGGTTTGAAATTGAAAGTTTATCATCTTGAAAATATTCATTATAAATTCATTCTTGAGATATTTGAAAGTTTTGGACAACACTTTTGAAAAAAAGTATGTTCAGTGAGTATTTGTTCAAAAGGGCAACATGTAGTTACTGGGTAAATCATATGTTTGTTCATTCATTTGTGACATTTCTTCGGTCCAATTTTTCAAATTCATCCATCCGTCCTTTGAATCCACAATCCATCTAGCTGATGGACTTATTTAAATGTAACTTTCAGAAAATCATTGAATTTTAAATTCGATTTGAATAACTTTTTTTTATTGCAAAACATGATTGTTTGACCTATCTTTTATTTTAGCTGGACACATTCTGAGTATTTCTCAACATTTTATCAACCTCTGTTTCTTCCTCTGACTGCAGAATCCATGACACCATTGAATTATTGGTAGAAAAACACATTTAGGGGAAAATCTGCTGTTGCCTTGAAGTTAATCTTTGTTAGAATATGAAGGTAGATTATTCTGACTCCAATTTTACCAGCCTCTGCTCTTAGTGCTTTGGGAAGGTGAACAGCAGCAAGTGCCAATTTTAAAGTCTTTGGTTTGACTGAGGACCAAACCCATGTCTTTCTCTACTTGTCGTGGCACACACACACACACTGTCAGGAGACAACCAAAGACATAGCTAGTTTACAAGATTATCATTAAAATCATGTTAGTTACTGTCTACTGGATTTAATGCTACATCTGTTGGAAATTGCTTAAAAGATACCTTTTTTAATTTGACTCGTGGAAAAGGTATTTTATTGAAAAAAGTAATTCAAATTGTAGTCCAAAGTTGTTTATGTAAACACTTAAAACATTCATTTCATTTCATGGATGTTTTGTATTTAATTTTGATTAAAGAAATAACATTTTAATTAGTAAAGTCCCTTATTTAGGTCAAAAGAAATTTATTTTGAGAAATTTAATAAGTATATCCTATGACGAAAGAAATAATTTCCTTAAAATGACTGAATTGTCGCTTCCTCAGTGTATTGAGAAAATATGAGAGGGTCATATACGTATCCTGTTGTAGACACGTACTTATCAGTATAATTTTGTGGAATGGTAAAAAAGTCATGGTTGAAATACCATTGTTTGAAGAAATTTGAAGAAAAAAATGTATGCTGTGGAGTTTGATTCTTGTGAAAACTGTTGGATTTTGGTAAATTTCTATATGAGTTAGTTAAAAGGAAAAAGGGAATAATACAAAGCAATTGGTGCTGATCTCAAGTGTTGAATATCTTCAGTATTTCGCACATAACATGCTTTGTGAAATTCATTATTGCCTTGAAATAATAATAAATGTTATCAATGTAAAATATTCGTACATATATTATAATCTTAAGAGGTCATGGAAGATGTACTTACAAATTTTGTATGAGTGATTTCATAATTTCCAAACATATTACCTTTTTCTTTTAATTTTCTTAAATTTTAAACATTTAAAAAATTTAAAAATCAATTTAGATATGAAATGAATACTTTCATTCATTTAAAGGCTCCTGCTTAAAATGATGACTATGTTAAAGGTTATGGAAAGGGTTAATTGAAGACTTCAAAAGTAGGTATATACATTTTTTAAGATCTATAAAGTTTGTCCACATTGTCACATTGTAACTCACGAAAAACCTCTATGACATCAACTCCTTCTTGTATTTATCTTTGAAGATATCCATTTTCTTCATTAAAGTAAAGATAAATCTATGAACCAGTTCAATGTTTATGGAAAAGATTAAAGGCTTACTGGGCTGTAAAGTCTGTAGTAATCTGAGATTTAGTTCTAATTAATTAGGGGGTCTATCTGATCAGTTGGGTAAGCCGAGGATTTCCCTCTAGCCAATCGTTACCTAGTGTCTTGATGTGCACGTACGTCATCACTACAAACTTTAACCCTATTGTTTTACATCTATTGTTATAATTGATTTATGCATTTACACCCTAGAGATTTAACAAGTTGTTGCATTGAGCCTGACTTTAAAGTTAAAATTTGAACAGATTATTACGTCATTGCGACTCACCGAGCAATATATACTCTATTCAATGAATTAAGCAGAAATCGTGACACATTTACAATGAGAAGGAATTCAAAGTCAGTAATTTAACGATTATAAGAGGGAGATTGCAAAAAATAAATATTAGTTATAGTTTTACATGGCAAAAGTTACGTAATATAATTTTCATGAGAATACTGAACTTGTAGCTTAATGGTTAATTAATATTTCCTTTATCAGTAATGATCCCAGGATCATTAAGTTCTGTTTTCTGTAAAAGGAAAAAAGTTTCTTTTTCTTTTTTCTAAGCCATGCAATTATTTAGTTATCTCTGTTGGCAGTTGACATGTACAGATTTTGCTATCATTTATTTCTGATGTTCTATAAGAAAAATGTTGTGGTTGTCACTCTTTGGGAAACAACATTTCCTTTATTAGCTCTCTATTCACATACTTTACTGGTGTGCCCACGAATGATAGTTTTATATGTAGATCTAGAATGACAGATCTCAAATAAATAGCTTACGGCATAATCTTCCCATCAATTCCAAAACATAGCCATTTATATTCTTTTAACTCTGTAGTGGAAAATTTTTATGCTTTCTGGCTTTTGTTGTTATATTTTGTTAAGAATATAGTTGTTTTTAATGAGCGGTACAAATAAAGACCATGTCAAAAGATTTATTCAAGAAAATGCTGAAAAAGCATCGAGGAAATTTGCTGCGTCAGGATGTAACAGAGATGAGCGATGTGGGTATTTATGTTAATTAAGGTTCAGAAATTTCTCGCTTTTTTTCAATACTTTCTTTGTATTATAAAATCTTGGCTCTTTGTATTATAAAATCTTGGCAAGATTTTTGTATATTGATACTGGGTTGAGAATTCACAATGATTATGAACAAGGTCTTTTTTTTTAATTGATGAATTATGTAAATTTATGTTGAAATATTATTTATTGAATATGTTAGGTGACAAATGATCAGTTTACAAATGATGATATCAGGTACAAAAGGACCATGTATTGATATTGAATATTTAAGAAATTTGATTATTTTCTCACAAATTTGTCCTTTCTATTCCCAATATATAAATACAACTAATGTAGTGATTTGTTAGTTGATATAATTTCAATGGCTGATGTGGGAGGTTACATATTAAATTACGTACTTCTTCCAGATGACATTAATGTCAACTAGTGGAAAAATTTGAATGACGTTGTTGAATTTTAAAAGTCTTAATTCAGATTTTTATACCCCCGTTTATGGGACGTATTATGGTATACCGTTGACCGTCCGTCTGTCCGTCCGTCTGTCCGTCCGTCTGTCCGTCCGTCCGTTGTCAACATGTCGGACATTAATTCAAAAACGCTTTAATCAATATGCATGAAACTTTGGTGAATTGTTTATATCTATTGACGTGAGCTCCCTTTCGTTTTTTATAAATTTCAGATTTACCATTTCCGAGTTTTGGGGTTTTATTCATTAAAAAAGGGGTGATTTTCTAGTTTTCGGACAATAACTCAAAAACAATTTCACCAATTTGCATGAAACTTTTGTGAATTGATCATATCTATTGATGTGAGCTCCCTTTCGATTTAAAAAAAAATTTAGGATTTACCGTTTCCGAGTTTTGGGGTTTTGTTCATTAAAAAAGGGGGGATTTTCCAGTTTTCCGACAATAACTCAAAAACAATTTCACCAATTTGCATGAAACTTTTGTGAAATGTTCATATCTATTGATGTGAGCTCCCTTTCGTTTTTTATAAATTTAGGATTTACCGTTTCCGAGTTATGGGGTTTTATTCATTAAAAAAGGGGGGATATTCCAGTTTTCGGACAATAACTCAAAAAAAATTTCACCAATTTGCAAGAAACTTTTGTGAATTGTTCATATCTATTGACGTGAGCTCCCTTTTGATTTTTATAAATTTCAAGACTATACGTTTCCGAATTATGGGGTTTTATTCATTACAAAAAGGGGGATTTTCCAGTTTTCAGCATTTTTATGAAACTTTGGTAAATCTATTTTTGTAAGCTCCCTTTTGATTTTTATAAATTTTTGTTTTTATGTTTCCGAGTTATAAGATTTTATTTGTTTATAGTCTGACAACAGATTTACTAAGTATTACGCAACAGCACAGTGTATTGCACAACAGCAAAAAATCTTTCATATAACCAATTTGAAGTTCTTTTACTACATTTATTCAGAAACCTATAATATATCAAATATTTAATTACAATCCAAATTCAGACCTGTATCAAACTTGAATATTGTGTCCATTTTTGCCCCAACTGTTCAGGGTTGGACCTCTGCGGGCGTATCCAGCTGCGCTCAGCGAAGCAGTTTATTTTAATTGTTGATTACCATCTTCAAAATTTGTTGATACTGATGCAGTGCAAAATTTAGAACTCTTAATATTCTTGGAACTTATATCACTAAATTGACTTAAATTTTTACCTTTCAGTTTTCATTTTTACTTTTCATATAAAAATAGGAAGATGTGGTATGATTGTCAATGAGACAACTCTCCACAAAAGACCAAATGACACAGAAATTAATAACTATAGGTCACCGTACAGCTTTCAACAATGAGCAAAACCCATACCGCATAGTCAGCTATAAAAGGCCCCGAAATGACAAATGTTAAACAATTCAAACGAGAAAACTAACGGCCTAATTTATGTACAAAATAATGAACGAAACACAAATATGATACACAGCAACAAACGACAACCACTGAATTACAGGCTCCTGACTTGGGACAGGTACATACAGAATGTGGCGGGGTTAAACTAGTTAGATAGCACCAAACCCTCCCCCTAACCTGGGACAGTGGTGAATCAGCACAACACAAGAACACACTATAAAGAAACAATAAAGGAAAAACAAATAACACCAACAAACAACAAAGCGTAACTTAGGAGCTTGATAACTTCAACAATAAATAAAAGGATAAAACATCTATAAGGCAGCAATCAAACAACACTATAAAACCACCATATGGCCTTCAGCAATTGTCAATGTATAAGGTATATCATAGATCAAGTTCTAATTTTTTCCCAGTGGAGACATTGTGTTAATAAATTCAGTGGAGATTACCAAAGATTTGCCATCAACATCAAGTTTGTTTAAAGGAAACAAAATCTTAAGATATAAGCCAAGATAACCATTGATTAGGCTCCTCACCTCAGACAAGTTCATATCAAAATGTTGCCAAATATTGGAATATTTTAGCTCTGTCTTTCAAAAGGGAAAAGGAAAAAAACTACATATTTTTATATTATATAAAGAGATGGTGTCTTAATGCTTGTTGCTAATGTTAGATGTAAATGAAGTTCTTTGAAAATTCAGTATAATCTATCAGCTAGTTTCCAAAATTCCTTGTGATTAATTATGACTGGAATGGAATGCGAGATAAACCAAAAATTAAAACTGATTTGGGTTTTAGGGAAACCCCAGAATTTAAATTGACATTTGTTTTTGTTCAGTAGAAACCCAACAACACAATTTAAGCAAGGATATATATACAAAAATGTAATAAGGCCACTGAAAGCTGAATTATTAGTTCAGTCTAGGTGGCCGAGTGGTCTAGAGCGCTGAACACAGTGCAGGCGGTGTTGTTTGATATCCCAATAGCATGAGTTCGAATCCCGGCGAGGGAAGAACAAAAATTTGCTTCCGCAAATTTGCAGATTTAACATTGTTGTGCTGATATTTAGAGTAATTATGTATAAATTATTATATATATACCCGGTTAACCTCAAGTTAAAAATTTCTCTAATGTGAATTAAAAGAAATGGTGCACAAAAACAGCAAACATAAGTCTGAATGAAAATCCTTAATTTGGCAGATTTTGTTGTTGTAACATACTGGTTACTTACTCAATGATTAAGAGCTTTGCTGACTGTTATAACAGAACATGTTCACCAGTGTATAGCTGACTGTTATAACAGACCATGTTCACCAGTGTATAGCTGACTGTTATAACAGAACATGTTCACCAGTGTATAGCTGACTGTTATAACAGAACATGTTCACCAGTGTATAGCTGACTGTTATAACAGACCATGTTCACCAGTGTATAGCTGACTGTTATAACAGAACATGTTCACCAGTGTATAGCTGACTGTTATAACAGAACATGTTCACCAGTGTATAGCTGACTGTTATAACAGAACATGTTCACCAGTGTATAGCTGACTGTTATAACAGAACATGTTCACCAGTGTATAGCTGACTGTTATTACAGAACATGTTCACCAGTGTATAGCTGACTGTTATTACAGAACATGTTCACCAGTGTTATTACAGAACATGTTCACCAGTGTATAGCTGACTGTTATAACAGAACATTTTCACCAGTGTATAGCTGACTGTTATAACAGAACATTTTCACCAGTGTGTAGCTGTTCCCCTGATAAACATAGGGCTGAGTACTTACAATCTTGTCACACCCAACCATATTTTTACATGGCCTTTCCATTGTTGGGAACCTTGTCAGTTAGTGTCATTGTTTATCTCTTATTTAGATGTGTTGTGTTGATGATGTTCCGTTTCCTACTGATTTGAAACTTGTATAGATCTAGATGTCTTTTGAGTTTTTGTGCCAGTAGGTTGCTGCCTCATTGAGTCATGCCCAGTACATCTCTTTTAAATTTGTAATACTCTCAAGATTTTGTAAAAGATAATCAGCAAAGATTGATAAAGATTCATTCATACTGATGTCTGTTATCTGAATTATTTATATTTGTATTTATTTTTTCCTTTTTTTATTTTAGTTGCTAGTTTTAATTAGTATGAATATGATTTATGTGAAATAAACAAAGGTATCCATCATAGCAAAAGTTTTGATTTGTGATCTAGCTTTACTGTACCTTTGAGCTTTGATAATTAAACACAGAATATTTCAGTACAAACCCATGCTGCAAACAACTATAACAAAGAAAGATTGATAGTTTTCAATTTATTTATGGTGTGAATTATTTAATTGCCAATTGCTTCCAAGTCTATCAAACAGTTTCATAACAGTTGTGCCTTTTTGCTTGGAAAGTTTTCCATCAAGATAAAAGTAGTTCAACTAATTTTGACCAGTTTATGCTGATAACAGTTCTGAAGAACGAATTGTCAGTAAGACATAGAAATAGACCAATAATTTAATGACTAACTGTTATTAGTAACAATTAACATTTGCAACATGGATCCAGGATTTAAGATTAGTGGAGGTGAGACTCAAACAATGTCTAAAATTTTATTTGCTTTTTATTATGCAAAAAAATTTTTTTATCTTATTTTATGGGGCATGTGCCAGGTGTACACTGAGTCTGAACACAACCCTGATACCGGGATAAATTTTGAAACAGCAAAAAATGTCTTTGCGGTATATCATTAGCCCATGTTATGTTGGTAACTAGAGTAATATATTTGACTTGGCCTGTTTTAATCAGAATGATGTAATTTCATCAGTCACTAAGATTGAGGTGTTATTATCACTTGTATTTAGTGTGATGTTTTAATGAAAATTTCATTTGAATTGTAATGAAACAGGAAATGATTTTGTAACAATGGAAATTTGTTTTTGAATACAGATATGCAAATTTTGAAAACTCATTACTTGTAATGTGCAAATTATACATTTTTTACATATAGAGCTAAGGCTGTGCATCAAAATTAATCAAATTAATCATGTTTTAAGTTATAAGTCAATATGGTACAAGGTTCAATATCTTTATTATTAGATATTGTCAGTTATTTTACCTTGAAACCTTAAATCAGAAAAAAAGTGTAATAAAATATAATTGTATTCGTTATTGACCAATAGATCACTATATAGAACATAAGGTTAGAACAAAATTCATAATACAGCTTTTTTAAAAGCTTGGGATTTTCTCTAAACTACTTGAAAATGCAAATTGACTAGAATTTCTATACATGTACCGTATGTGATTTGTTATACTATATTATCTAAGATACTTGACCTAATTGAATATCATGATTTTAAATACTGTATGTTTTCCTTAAATCCATCAAATATATATGAGAAAATCATTGGTTTCCTTTTTTTTTATTCATGGTAGAAATTAAACCATTGGTTTTGATGTTGAAAAATACCATGAATAAAAAAGTGTTTGAACAAAATTTTATAAGTCAGGGCATTGGTAAATTGAATGTTTCATTACCAAATGACAGACAGGTTATCCCCAAATCACCCAATTTAATTTTAAAACAAGTCTAAGTAGTTTTTATCTTTTCTATTTTCAGAGCTCTTCAGCAAGTTTTGAATCAGCATTACTTGGAGAAGCTCATGGGTTGATTACAGACATGTTGGCCGACACAACCTTACCATCACATGTTGTCGGCAGGCTAAGAACAATCAGTAATTTACTGAAACCTCCAGAAAATCATTCATCGTTCCATAAACCACGTGTCAGTCCATTGGTGTCTCTGACAGAATCATCTCATTATGGGTCTGATACAGAAGAGAGTCCTTATACTGGAGAGAGGCCCTCTACACTACCAAAGGTAGGTATAATAATGGTATCACATAAAGTAATCTCATTATGGGTCTGATACAGAAGAAAGTCCTTATACTGGAGAGAGGCCCTCTACACTACCAAAGGTAGGTTTAATAATGGTATCACATAAAGTAATCTCATTATGGGTCTGATACAGAAGAGAGTCCTTATACTGGAGAGAGGTCCTCTACACTACCAAAGGTAGGTTTAATAATGGTATCACATAAAGTAATCTCATTATGGGTCTGATACAGAAGAGAGTCCTTATACTGGAGAGAGGTCCTCTCTACACTACCAAAGGTAGGTTTAATAATGGTATCACATAAAGTAATCTCATTATGGGTCTGATACGGAAGAGAGTCCTTATACTGGAGAGAGGTCCTTTACACTACCAAAGGTAGGTTTAATAATGGGTAATATACTCTTAAAGCACATTATGAGGCCGATACAGAAGAAAGTCCCTATGCTGGAAAGAGGCCCTCTACACTATCAAAGGTAGGTATAATAATGGTATATTATATAAAGTAATTACATACATAACTTAATTGGACTCAAACTGAGCTGACTGAAGTTAGGGTAAATTAAGGCAGTTATTGAATGGCTGAATTTAGGTTAAATTACCAGTAGACAGTAATCCATGGCTGAGTTGAAGCTTAAACTAGGCAGCAATACAAATGACTGAAGGCTTTGGATAGACAGCAAGAGAATAGGAAGACAGGAGAGAGCATACATCATACTTAAGATGTTTCATTTGTCTGACATTTTTGTCGAGCCTGTGACTTTTGTTGCAAAAGTGAGACATAGCGATACTACATTCCGTCGGCGGTGGCGATGCAAATATTCTCTCTGTGGTTAAAGTTTTTGTCTCGCCTTGACGGAGTCAAAAAGAGAGACATAGGTATGCTATTTCTGGCTACGGCAACGGCGGCGTCAACAATGTATTAGTTTGTGATTAGGTCTAGTTCATGGTGAACCACTAGTGGTAGGTCAATGATATTTGTTATGCAGTTGTATTAGCATTGGCACATCTCATTACCATGGAGATTATTTGGCCCCGCCCCCTCAGTCAAGGTCTATTGACTTTGAAACTTTTCATAGTTTACATGTATTAGTTTGTGATTAGGTCAACTTATGGGGAACCACTAGTGGTAGGTCAATGATATTTGGTATGCAGTTGTATAAGCATTGGCATATCTCATTTCCATGGAGATTATTTGGCTCCGCCCCCTTAGTCATGGTCTATAGACTTTGAAAATTTTGCTAAGTTTACATGTATTAGTTTGTGATTAGGTCAGTTCAAGGGGAACCATTAGTGGTAGGCCAATGTTAATTGGTGTTCTGTTGTATAAGCATTAGCACATCTCATTTCCATGGAGAATATTTGGCCCCGCCCCCTCAGTCTTGGTCTATTTACTTTGAAACTTTTGCTTAGTTTACATGTATAAGTTTGTGATTAGATCAGTTTAAGATGAACTGCTAATGTTAAGTCAATGATATTTGGTATGCAAATTTATTGGCATTTGCAAGTATCGTTTCCATGGAGATTATATAGTCCCACCCCTGATCATGGTTCATTGACTTTGAAACTTTTGCATAGTTTACAAGTTAATGTTTGTGTTTAGGTTTGTTTAAAGGGAACGACTTATAATAAGTCAATGGTATTTGGTATGCAGTTGTATTAGCATTGGCACATCTCATTCCATGGAGATTGTTTAGCCATGTACCTTCAGTCATGGTTCATCCACTTTGAATATTTGCATAGCTTGATATAAGAAGATGTGGTATGAGTGCCAATGAGACAACTCTCCATCCAAGTCAAAATTTATTAAAGTAAACCATTATAGGTCACAGTACTGTCTTCAACACGGAGCCTTGGCTCACACCGAACAGTAAGCTATGAATGGCCCCAAAAATTACTAGTGTAAAACCATTCAAACAGGAAAACCAACGGTCTAATCTATATAAAAAACGAGAAACGAGAAACACTTGATGAACCACATCCTGACTTAGGACAGGTGCAAACAAATACAGCGAGTTTAAACGTTTTAATGGTACCAAACCTCCACCCTTTTTCTGAAACAATAGTGTAACATCACAACATAGAAAGACACACTATAAAATATCAACTGAAATAGCTTAACTCAATAAAAGGACATATTAACACCATTGAACATACACTGAACAAATAAATTTGACCTATGATACTATGTAAATACAAAATAAATAAACTAAGGAAAGAATAATAAAAGTAACATGTTATATCGGTATGAAATGTTAAACAAATAAAGAAAAACAATATGCTCGAACAAAAATATCAGCCATTTGCAATAACTTTAAACACAGGTAAATGAAAATAATTTTGTTGTTAGGTATACGTGTACAGTTCCAATAGAGAAAGGAAATATTTTTACAAAATAAATAATTTTGATGTTCATAGTACGAAGTGAAAATTTATAGTAATACCAAACACTTATCAAAGCTGGTATACAGACCAGACATAACCCTGAATAACATTAAATAACAAAAATGCAATACAATTAGTATCAACAGGTCAAATAAACAAGAAAGTACGATTTGAGAGTACTCGCAGTTACTGACAGCTAGTTAAAAGCCAAAACAATTAATAATAAAAAATCATGCATCAGAGACTAAAATCAACTAAAACACATCCCAGGGATTTAGTATTTTAACGTCATGGACAGTCAAAGAAGACATGACTAGTGCAATGCCAAAAATAAATGTATCGACAAACAGTAGGATAGTTAGGAGTTTAACCTCTTTATAGATCAAAACGAACGTGGATGTGTCTTTAAACATCCCGTTTGAAAAGAATACAAATTTAGTTATGTTTTAATTTGCTGATGACAAAATCGATATCAGTGCCAATGTAAACTATATTCAAAGATCTAATTACAACATTGGTAAGATAACCTTTACTAATAAGTTGGTTTAAAGGTTCGATGAGTTTATACGGATCACATAGTGATTTCCGCGCTTTAAGTACAATATTACCGTAAAATTTAGGATGTGAAATACCGTTTTTAATCAGTTTTCTACAAGTACAGCCAAATTTACTAATCAAATCTTTGTATCTATGAAAGAACTTAGCAAAAGTTTTACGTAATTTATGGTAACAAAATCCCTGACTTAATAATTTACCAGTGATGCATTACATGTTAAAGTATTGCTATTTTAATTTCAGCATTTGCGTTATCAAAATTACAAAAAGGCAAGACATATCTCTGTGATAACAGTTTATTGAAATTTTAATAACTTTCTTAAACTATCCTGGATTTCTACCAAACTTGGACAGAAGCTTGTTTATGACCATGAGATAGTATCCAGAAGTAAATTTTGTAAAAAAAAAATCCTGTTTATCCGTATTTTACTTATAAATGGACTTAGTTTTTCTGCCAGTTAACATTACATTCACTCTGTGTTTAAAGTTTTTAAAATTTAAATAACTTTCTTAAACTATCCTGTATTTCTACTAAACTTGGTCAGAAGCTTGTTTATGATCAAAAGCTAGTATCTAGAAGGATATTTCGTAAAAATTTATTTCCTGTTTTTCCGTATATTACTTATAAATGGACTTAGTTTTTCTTCCAGTTAACATTACATACAGTCTGCATTTAAAGTTTTTTAAACATTTATTAGATTCATAAACCATCCTGGTTTTTTACCAAACTTGGACAGAAGCTTCTTACAATCAAAAGATAGTATCTAGAGGAAAATTTTTAATAATTTTTTCCCCATTTTTGTTGAGCCTGTGACTTTTGTTTGATTGCATACTGTATTCATTTTTTATAAGCATAACTTTTTTCATACATTTCAAACGTTTTATTTCATTAACTGTAAATCTATTATGTGCATTCCCCTATCACACTGAAAACATAGACAACAGAAAGAGTAGGCGAGACACTGGGTTCCGCGGAACCCTTACGAACTTTTCTTTGCAATCTGTCCTGTTCAAGCCTTTTACTTCTCAGTTGAAGTTCTGAAAAATGAAATATGTTTTTACAGAATTTTCCATATGAATATAAAAAGAAATATTGATGTTTGTGTCAATGAAACAGCAATCCAAAGCCACACCAATTCAAAAGACATGTTTTAGTTATTTTTGTGGTTGGGTTGCTGTTTCATTGGCCTTTACCCGACATCTCCTTTTGTTTATATTTACAGGTCAATGTTTTCTTCAATAGATGTTAAGTGTTGGTTTGTCTGATCAAATGTCAGATAAGGAATAACAAAGCAATGATATGATTGACTTTATAAAACAAAAGACGTTATCGTATAATTCGCTTTACACATAAACGTATGGTTAAATGATACAAAAACACAAAACAACTGTTAATTAATATAACTCAAACTCTTATTCCACCTACATTAATCATTGAAGTTTGGACAAACAAGCAAGGATCAATCCTGACATTCAGGATTAAGGCATTGACCCTACATATTACACTTCCTACATTTTATTGAAATTTATTTACTCTAACAAAAAACCAAAATCTTGGTGACAAATACAATAAAGTGATAATAAGACTTACCTTGATGTATTGATATTAGATTCATTTCTGTTATTATTTGGTCATTGTATCTATTTTAGCTGCTCCTTCATTTTCTTTTCATTTGACAAAAAATCCGTCATTTTGGAAAGCATGAGAAGATATGGAGATGGTATGTTAATGTAAATAGGTGAAAAAAAAATTTAATTGTCAAATGGTATAGTTTATACTTTGATGACTCTGCTATTCTTTTTTCAGATTTATAATAATTTTGCTTTGTTTTCCAGAAAATACGCAAAAGTTTGCCACCAAGCTTAATTAGACGAATGTCAACCAGTACATGGACAACTACTACATCAGCAACAGGAATGCCAACTTTGGAACTGGAGCCCTGTCGTATAAGAAGTTCTAGTTTTCGTCACCATAGAGATGTATCACCAGGAGCTAGCCCTGGAGGCAGTCGTAGTAATAGTCCTTCACCTAGCTCACCCACTGTAGTGTTGACAATTCCAAAATCTCGTTCTTTTTCATTAGCTACCACACCTACTCCTAGTGGATCTATTCATAGTAAAAAATTGGCAAGGAAAAGTATGGCGCCCTCTGTGAGTCAAGACAGCAATGTAAGTTCTAAGCATTCAAGTTTGCTTTGTAAAACTGATGCTGATTCCCAGGACGAGGGGGACGGATCAAATTTTATGAAAGACATGCAGCATACGTCTGTTAGGACACGTGCAAATATAACTTCTGACTATGAGAGCAATGACTCTCCGAGCAGTAGTGACCATAGCGATAATGTTGTGACTAATGAAGATTTTGTAATAGGGTCACCTCCTAATAAGTCTCTATTTAGTACTAGTATCCATGAGGATTCTACTTTAGTACAAAAACAAAGGGTAAGTTAGTGGTAGAAATCTTTTTATAATTTTGTCAGTACAGCTAGAGTGAGTTTTGAATTTTGAATTCCACATGTCTATTGATGGGATTAGTAAGTACAGGAAAACCATCTCTTGAGACCTAACAGTTTCAGTATTGCGTACCTTTCTCGGATAGAGGTGATTTTCCTGTGAGGCCATCTTAGATTTAAGGGTTATTGATGGAACGGCTGTCAGATAGAAAAATAGTTTAAAAAAAAAGAAAAATTTCATCTATATTTTTGCAAACTTTTGAGAAAAAATTTCTGACCTTAGACACCTGGCTGAAAACTGATCATATCTATTTTATGTAATACACGTTACTTTAGACAGAGATGGAATATACAACTCACATTAGCTGTACTGTTCCTGATGCAATAGGAAAATTTCATTCACATCCCTATGGTAACATTTTTCTTTCGTCAAAATTGAGGAATCCATACTTATGTCTAATTTTATAATTTTTTATTATCACCTCCTACTTATATTTTAATCACAATTTTTTTTTGAAATTTGGTGCCCACCTTCAAGATTATTTATTGCTGCACACAGCCATATAATGATAAGACAGTATCTAATGATCCATCCTCCTCAGTGTTGTAGTGTTTTATATAAAGCTTTGCATTTTACCAATAGATGTTCAATGTATGGCTTAGTTTTCTCATGGCAATTTTTAGATATTGTGTGCAATGATTTTTTTCTGATGCATCAGATTTTTTTTATTCATATTTATATCAGAATTTGATACATTCATTATACTCATATTGAGTTCAGAAAATATACCAAATATTCTGCTATTCCATAAGCTAAATATATGTTACTGTAAATTCAGAAATTACTGCATGCATTATTTCAATTTTTGAAGACTGGACAAAAATGAGTGATTAATTATTGCGATGTCAGGAAAATCTACATACATCTATATGTATCAGATATCTACATCTATATGTATCAGATATCTACATCTATATGTATCAGATATCTACATCTATATGTATCAGATATCTACATCTATATGTATCTGATATCTACATCTATATGTATCAGATATCAGAATGAAAAATATTCACCCAGACGCATTATTCACATTGATAAAAACCTCGCAATAATTTCTGAATTTACTGTATATCCATTACATTATAGGTTTGTATGCAAAAAAAATATTCGTTTATATCACTTCACTATGCATGCATGCATATAAATAAAAGGAGGAGTGGTATTTTTCAGTGAGACAATGACCAAACAGAACATTCATAGTGAAGAAACTTTTTGCATTTATAAACCCCCCCTTTAATGGTTATTATTGATGACCTCAATCAATATGAAAATTGCTGCCATTGAGACAAAGTACTAAGTAGAATCTTAATCAGCAATTAGTAGTATTTCCTGTTTATTTAACCCAATAAATTTTAATCTGATAAAAAAAAATTCAGACCATTGACCAGGAAAAGGAAATATACATTTATACTGCATAAAGTAAATTACTGATGTCATTAGAAGGTAAATGACATTATAATCTCCTAATATGGTATTTTTTCAAAAAGAATTAAATGTCTTTAAAAAAAACATGTATCCTTCATTTACTACTTTCTTTTTACATAGCATATTCTTTTGAGTCATTTCAAATGTAACAGTGAATCTTAGCTAAGGCAAAACAAATCAACAGTAAATCAATTTTAGTCCTAAATAGTAATTATACGACCGCAAAAAATTTTGCAGTCGAATATTGGTATCACGTTGTCATCGTCGTCCGAAGACATTTGGTTTCGGGACAATAACTTTAGTATTAATAAATAGAAATCTATGAAATTTGAACATAAGGTTTATAACCACAAAATGAAGTTTGGGATTGATTTTGGGGGTTATGGTCCCAACAGTTAAGGAATTAGGGGCCAAAAAGGGGCCCAAATAAGCATTTTTCTAGTTTCATGACAATAACTTGTGGAAAAGTGTATGGATCTCTCTGAAATTATACCACAAGTTTCCATACCACAAAGGGATGGTTAGGATTGGCTTTGATGGGTTAAGGCTCAAACCGTTTAGGAATTAGAGGCAAAAAAGTGAGAAAAAACAAGGGTGTCCTGGTTAATGGACAATTACTTAATTACAAATTACAATGTAAGGGAGGTAATTCAAACACAACTTTGAATTACCTCCCTTACACTGCTTTTAAATTATGTATAAAGAATTTTTGTATTGTCTTGAGGTAATTAGCTGTCAATTCATTTTTAGAAAATTTAAAAAATGCTGATTAAGGTAAATTAAATTTAGCTATGATTATGTATGTCATTTTCTATTTTAAGACTTTTATGATGTATTTAAATGGGTTATTATGGTTGCAAACTCCATTGGAAATTTGAATTGAAATTATGACCATGACTGAGGGAAAGAATTTTTTTGGGGAAAAAAAGGCAGAGGGGGAGGGGGTAAAAAAAAATTTTGGTGGGGGGGACAATTTTTTTCCTCAAGATTTCAGAAATCAAAAAGAAAATCCTTCAAATTTATTTTTTTTTGAAAAAAAAGTGGGGGAGGAGGTCAATTCGCAACAGAATAGTGTATTGCACAAAAGCAAAAAATTGAATATAAATTCAAATCATATAACCAATTCTAAGTTCTTTGACTATACTTTTCTGTGTCAGAAACCTATTATGTGTCAAACATTGAATTACAATCCAAATTCAGACCTGTATCAAGCCCGATTTATTGTGTCCATTTTTGCCCCAACTGTTCTGGGTTGGACCTCTGCGATCGTATCCAGCTGCACTTGGCGAAGCAATTTATTTTGATCTAACATCATCTGAAAGTCTAAAACTAAAAACGTTAAGTCTTGTTGCTTTCAGTCAATTCAGTATTGTTCAGTACCTTTTCAGACAATACAGTATGATCTTATTTTGTACAGGTAAATTACAGCTACTAAACATTTTGAACAGATCTTAATTGACTGCAGGCAAATTGTTTAAACAGTAAGATAAGAAAATTTTTTATTTTGATTTTGCATTTTTTTTAAACTATACAACACAAGCTCCACAAGGTTGAAAGCGTTTTTGACCGAAATTTACTGCATTGGATAATTCTGAAAATTATCTGAGATAAAATTGAGAATGGAAACTAGGAATGCGTCAAAGAGACAACCCAACCAAAGAGCAAAAAACAATACAAGGCCACCAATGGGTCTTCAACACAGCGAGAAAATCCCGTACCCAGGCCTTAACTGGATCCTAAACTGAAAGACTGAACAGAACTTAAAAATTTATTGTTCAGTGTCTTTTAGGAGCTGTTCAGATCAAAATAACTGTTTCAGTTCAAAATTGGTTTACAATAAATATAGTTGTGTTTCCTGACGCCCTACCTTCACTTAATTTTCATGCCTACCTAAACACATTTTATGGACATTTTAACTACTAATGCAATTAACGTAATCATTAAGGGCAAACTTGAGATTTTGAAAATTATAGGATAATATTTTTGATTGATTGATTGATACACACACCACACTATAACTGAAACCATCAACTTATTCCAAAAGATCTATTGATCTATTGTTAATGAAATTGTCCATCAACCAGGAACATCATTATCAACATAAAATGGATGTCCATATCTACTACAATCTGACATATACATATAGGAAAGGAATAACTTAATTTAAAATGTTTCAACTAGCCATGCACTAGTTTTGATAGGTTAATACAAAAGAAGCTATTTTAAACATTTCTAGATTTTAATTCTGCATATGTTTTTTTGAATTTTTGCCCTTGTCAGTAAGTTCAGTAGCCTTAATAGCGAAAAACATCTGTATAATGACTTCAGATTTTACATGGGAAAACTTTTGTTTAAAACAACTGGATTCCTGATGGCTTGTCATATTGTGTCCTCAATTACAGGAGTTCATTAGAACGAAGCAACAAAGATGATGAGTTATTAACATTTCAGAGTTTTCTTTTGTCTGCCCTCAAGATCTGTAAAGAAAATGTTTGACATTTCATTTGGTTGCTAGGTGATAAGCAGCTACATTTGGAATTCTGTATAAAATGGCTGTAGGGATTGTTAATAAAGCATGATGGAGAAATTATTTTTAGGGAGCAAATAAGTTAATTAAAAGAAAAACGTATAGAATTCCGTTTTTGGTGACTTATTTTGCACACTATTTTTAACATTCAGCTTTAATTAAACTATTAGACCTAATGTTTGACCAGCAATTACATATAAATAGGGGATTCAAAATTAAAACAAAAAAACACAGTTATTAAAAATATAACTAAGATCTGTTGTCTGTTCTCAGTTTCTCAGGACCTGTTTTTGACTTGCGTTATAATTACTGATTTCGGACCAAAGTGCCATTGTGAATTATTGAAATCTCTTGGCGTCTACACCCCTCTGAGTTTAAACTTCTTGAAATATTCTCAACCATTTGGTTAAGTGAGACAAAACTTGATCATAGACATCCTTTGAGGATCTGTACTCCAAAACTTTATTTCTATGCCAACATATAAAATGAGAACATTGGGGTAAAATTTATAAAATTTACAAAATTTTCTGTTTGTAAGTCTTTAAAAATTATCTTAATCTAATTCATTCAAAATTTAAGGGAATTTGTGTATCTAAATCATTCAAACTGAATATTTAATTTGATAGGACCAAGACTAAGAACACTAAACTTGATTGGATGTCTGTTGCTGATATTGTGTTAAACATTAAAAACGATTTCCACCTGCATGAACATTTCTGCTCTCTATTTTAAGTTTACTTTTAAGATGAAATTGAAGTTATAGGATTGTTCTTCATGTTAATGTCCAAAGAATCATTGACCTTTCATAATTTTACAGAAATGGTTACTGATAAATGACTAATATATATATATATATATATATATATATATATATAACAGCTAGTTTATGAAATTTTCAGTTTGTTTGAAAACAATCCAAAAGTACAATGATATTTCGAAAGAAAATTGGTTGCTTGGAAAATTTGATTTCTTTCCAAATTTCTATAATTTCTCACTAAGACTTCCATTTAAAAGGAAAAACTGAATTCTTTGCAATAGAATATGATTAATTGTATTTTGATGGAAAATTTAGAAATAGACTTCACTTTTGAAATCTATAAATGTGCAAATTACCAATGAAAAATAAAATATAACTTGAAGTCGTGAGTTAATCTAACATACTTAACCAGGCATAAGGTAACAGATTTGTAAAGGATGAGCTTGTTACATAAGAGACTTATGTTTGATGACCTCTTCTGCCTTCAAACGTTAGCCACTACTGATACTAAAAATATAACAAAAATTATTCAATGAAATAGCTATATAGCAAGAGTCATTTTATCACAACCACAAACAAATTTTTGCGGTCGTATATTGGTATGACGTTGGCGTCGTTGTCGTCCGAAGACACATTGGTTTTTTAGCACAATAACTTTAGTTTAAGTGAATGGATCTCAATGAAATTTTACCATAAGCTTCAATACCACAAAAGGAAGATTCGGATTGATTTTGGGGGTTATGGAACCAACAGTTAAGGAATTAGGGGCCAAAAAGGAGCCAAAAATAAGCATTTTTGTAACTTCCAGACAATAACTTGTGTGTTAGTGTAGGGATCTCTCTGACATTGGACCACAAGGTTCCATATCACAAAGGGGATGCTGGGATTGATTTTGGGGGTAATTGCCTCAAAATTTTAGGAATTAGGCGGCCAAAAAAGGGGCAATAAACAAGCTTTTTTCTAGTTTCATGACAATAACTTGTATGTAAGTGTATGGATCTTTCTGAAATTGTACTACAAGGTTCCATATCACAAAGGGAAAGCTGGAATTGAGTTTGGGGGTAATTGCCCAAAACGTTTAGGAATAAGGGGCAAAAAATAAGCTTTTTTCTAGTTTCCAGACAATAACTTGTGTTCAAGTGTATGGATCTCTCTGAAATTGTACTACAAGGTACCATACCATAAAGGGAAGGCTGGGATTGATTTTGGGGGTAATTGCCTCAAAATTTTAGGAATAAGGGGCCAAAAAGAGGCAAAAAACAAACATTTTTCTAGTTTAAGGACAATAACTTGTGTGTAAGTGTATGGATCTTTATGAAATTTTACTACAAGGTTCCATATCAAAAAGGAAAAGCATGGTTTGAGTTTGGGGGTAATTGCCCTAAACGTTTAGGAATAAGGGGCCAAAAATAAGCATATTTCTAGTTTCCAGACAATTAATTGTGTTCAAATGTATGGATCTCTCTGAAATTGTACTGTAAGGTACCATACCTCAAAGGGAAGGCTGGGATTGATTTTGGGGGTAATTGCCTCAAAATTTTAGGAATTAGGGGCCAAAAAGGGGCAAAAAACAAGCAATTTTCTAGTATCAGGACAATAACTTGTGTGTAAGTGTATGGAACTTTTATGAAATTGTACTACAAGGTTCCATATCACAAAGGGAAAGCTGGGTTTGAGTTTGGGGGTAATTGCCCTAAACGTTTAGGAATTTGGGGCCAAAAAGGGGCCAAAAACAAGCATTTTTACAGTTTCCAGACAATAACTTGTGTTCAAGTGTATGGATCTCTCTGAAATTGTACTGCAAGGTACCATACTTCAAAGGGAAGGCTGTTATTGAGTTTTGGGGTGATGAATCATAAGGGGGTTAAAAAAATTGGGGGAGGGATTTTTTTTTCCCCCCTTTTTTTTCCTTTTTTTTTTCTTTAAAATTTTCCATTATAAGTTGGTTATTTTTTATTAATATATAAAAGGAAATAATAATGATATGGTTTGAATTCATCATAAATTGAAATATTGGGGTTCTTTGATATGCTGAATCTAACCGTGTATTTAGATTCTTAATTTTTGGTCCCTTTTTCAAATTGGTCTACATCAAGGTCCAAAGGGTCCAAAATTAAACTTAGTTTGATTTTAACAAAAATTGAATTCTTGAGGTTCTATGCTGAATCTAACCGTGTATGTATTTAGATTTTGGATATTCGACCATAATAGGTAAATTAAAATTTTTTAAGTTCTTAGACCACATTCATTCTGTGTCAGAAACCTATGCTGTGTCAAATATTTAATCAAAATCCAAATTCAGAGCTGTATCAAGCTTGAATGTTGTGTCCATACTTGCCCCGACTGTTCAGGGTTCGACCTCTGCGGTCGTATCAAGCTGCGCCCAGCGGAGCATTTTATTACAAAAATAAAAATATTAACAAAAATTATTCAATGAAAAAGCTATATAACAAGAATCATTTTTACAAAAACAGGAAAAATTAAGAAATTTAAAAAAATATAATCTTTTAACATAAAAATGAAAAAATATGTGGTATGAATGTCAAAGAGCGAAGGACAAGGATGTAGGCAGCAATAAGGTACCAGTTGCTGACAGACTTTGAATAATGCATGCAGATCATATTTAATCACTTTGGTTGATGACTTGATGCTTCAGGCTTTTACAACTATCTAAAAAATAAAATTGATGAAAAAACTCAATGAAAAATCATTTAAAAGACAACATAGCTCCAAACTTTGGTTAGATAATTGATGTACTGTCCTTTGTAAGACCTTTGGTTGATGGGTCCATCTGCATGTAGATATGACTGCCACTGTTAATAAAACTAGAAACTTTGACAAAAAGTCCCAATAAACCTCTTGTATGGACTAAGTGCTACAAAACATTTAAGGATTAAATGATGTTTGTTATATGATAAAAATGATATAAAAAAGTGGTAATGATAAAATATATCTGAAATCTTAAAATCATGAATTTCAGGGGTGAAATGAAATTTGAAAAAAGTAAAATGATGTTGTAAATACTACAGCAAACTGTAGAAAACTCTTAGTAAACAAGATAGGGGAAGTAAATACTACAGCAAACTGTAGAAAACTCTTAGTAAACAAGATAGGGGAAGTAAATACTACAGCAAACTGTAGAAAACTCTTAGTAAACAAGATAGGGGAAGTAAATACTACAGCAAACTGTAGAAAACTCTTAGTAAACAAGATAGGTGAAGTAAATACTACAACAAACTGTAGAAAACTCTTAGTAAACAAGATAGGGGAAGTAAATACTACAGCAAACTGTAGAAAACTCTTAGTAAACAAGATAGGGGAAGTAAATACTACAGCAAACTGTAGAAAACTCTTAGTAAACAAGATAGGGGAAGTAAATACTACAGCAAACTGTAGAAAACTCTTAGTAAACAAGATAGGGGAAGTAAATACTACAGCAAACTGTAGAAAACTCTTAGTAAACAAGATAGGGGAAGTAAATACTACAGCAAACTGTAGAAAACTCTTAGTAAACAAAATAGGTGAAGTAAATACTACAACAAACTGTAGAAAACTCTTAGTAAACAAGATAGGGGAAGTAAATACTACAGCAAACTGTAGAAAACTCTTAGTAAACAAGATAGGTGAAGTACAGAGAGTATTTGAGATTAAATGTTTTAAATGAAAGGATTAAATAACAGAAATTACCAAATATATCTGACAGTTTGATAGACCACACCAGTATCTACCAATTTATATGTTATAATCTGTTAATATATAAAAAGGGATAAAAAGTTTGCCAAAAAATGTACACAGTACAACAGATCACGTCAACCCCCAACAACCGACTCTTCTGAAGAAAAAACAACCAGACATACAAACATGGTCCAGATAGCCTGACTTGCTATCTATGCACAAAATGTTGTGGGGTTAAACCAGTTTTACATACCCACAAACATGTAAACCTACTGCCTTTGAAATTTGTAGATTTGTGAAACTCTGGTGTTTGACACTGGAGGATTCTGGTCACATAAATTCTCATAGTATAGATATTGATTGTCTCAGAAACGACAATCAAATCAAATTGGCGACATACGAAATGAAACCATTGAAAAACAAAGAAGGCAATGTTCCAATAATAAAGTCTCTCTTTGACAGTAAATCTAAATCAGTGTTGCGTTTAATTTACATATAAATAAGATGTGTTGCATATTGTTTTGCAGTCACATGATTTGTTGTGTATAAAAGTTTTATTTACGATGATCCTGTCTGAATAAACTAAGAATGAATGCTCTTTTCTGGAACTATTATACATTCTGATTCCATTGAATACAATAAATGACATTGGGAAAACATTTATGCCATGTTTTTCATTTTAATTTACATAAATTGCCACAAATAAAGGTAAATTGATATATACATCAAGGAGAAATCATAGTCTCTTGTCTGTGGTATCAAATCCCTTTACAATGACTTCAGTCAGTTTGTTATGCTTTGATCTTTAACTATTAAGAAAAGCAAAGAAAAGAAGTAATAAAGAAAAGATATTCTTTTATTCCAACTACAAAATATTGATAATAAAGATACAAAATTTTTTAGGGGGGGGGGGGGGGGGATAACTCTTAGTTATTTGAGGTTTTCAAGAAAATCCTGATGTATTTTCATATACAAATAATGGTTTATGTTTACTACATGTAACTACTGTAACTTCAGGAATATAAAATTGAACAAGACAATATGTAACTCTAAAACTGCCTATTAAATAAATTATGCTTTCCCATTGTTAATTAAATACATTTGGAATGCAATTCTTTAAAAGTTGTCAATATATTATGATGCAATTTGTTGGGAGACATAATTTAACATTTACAAACATGGTTCAAAGATTACCCTGCACCCCAAATTAATCAATACTTTATTTTATAAATTTTAACTGCATCTATCCCTACAAAATAGCTCAATATAACACAATATCTGAATAGAATTCCCTTATTTATTGGTTAGACCTATATTAACTGTACTGAATACATAACATCTACTAATGTTTACTGAATACACAACATCTATTAATGTTTACTGAATACACAACATCTATAAATGTTTACTGAATACACAACATCTATTAATGTTTACTGAATACACAACATCTATTAATGTTTACTGAATACACAACATCTATTAATGTTTACTGAATACACAGCATCAATTAATGTTTACTGAATACACAGCATCTATTAATGTTTACTGAATACACAACATCAATTAATGTTTACTGAATACATATATATATATATATATTATGAAGTGTATTTCTATTTTCAGGTGATAAAAGAATCTTTATTGACACAGAAATGTTCAGATATATCCGCTGAAGATGCTGACAATGAAGATGAGACCGAAACAGACATTTCTGAGAAATGCAAAGCTATTAAATTAGATTCAGACAAATTAGACAAATTAGACAATAATGTTGAATTACCCTGGGATGTAACTAGACTTGAATCTTGTGAAATTTTATCAATTCAAAATCTAAATGATTGGGATTTTGCTATCTTTGATTTAGCCAAATTATATCCTGATACACTGTTAAGTAAGGTGAGTATCATTTTAAGGAGGTTTTTTTTAAGGGGGGGGGAATGAAAACATATCTGTATACCATATGTAAAAATATCACCATTCAAAAACAACAAAAGTAATTTAAGAACTTGACTTAATATAACAATAAGCTGTGTAAATAAACATATGAAGTCTATATGGATGGATGTTCAAGTCCAGCAGGTCATTTTAAGTCATAAATAACATAATAACATGTTAAAATACAGTGCCCTATAGTTGTTTTTCATCCTTGTCCTTTTGTCTCTGGTGGATAAATGTTTCATTGGCAATCATACTGCATTTTCTTATTTTGATATATATTGAATGAACTTGAACAGAACAATGATCATGATATTTACATAAAGGTAACATTAGTTAGAGGATATATCCACAACCTTGAACACACTATTCTGACCTTGAGCTCCAATTTATGAACACCAGCACACTACCCTGACGTCACTCTGATTTACTTTGAAAATTTTATGTATTTCCTTCCATTTCAAAATAATTTCAACATAATTTTAAACATATTGAAATTCTAAACCTGGTTAAAAATAGCTCAACAAAGTAAAGTATATATAGAAATATTAAGTTTTAGAATCTCTGAAAATACGATATACCTAATAGCAGCCATTAAAGATGTTGAATTGTGTTTACCTTTCGTACGTCACTATTTTCAATGAAACGACTTACCCTCCTTCGTGTTGATTTTCTGCCTAACTATCCTTTTCCATCTTAATAGATTAATGGATTAAGTCAAATAAAATTGAATTTGATCAGAAGAAATCTTCTTATGTTCAGTTAAACTGATGAATGACACAACTCTTAATTCAATAAATATTTCTGTTTATCAACCTCCATCACCAAATTAAATGACAAAGATTTGATGATATTTATTGAACAAGAGTGCACAAAAGACTTTGTACTACTTGATTTAAGAAATTGGCAATTATTATTATTAAAATTAGAAAATATTTCTCTTTTTTGCTAAAGTTGATATTGTAGCTAAAAAGACGGACTAACAGATTATATTACTTGTTAACAATTTTTTGCATGCAACCTTTGGTTATTATATAGTGTATAACCCCATTAATTGTGCTGGGATGACATCAACGCTTAGATATTTAACCATATATTAGGTGGCCTACAGATGATTTAAGGGAACACTCTCGTCAATGTCTTTCCTTGGAATACACATATTAGGCCTCTAGTTTTCTCAATTGAATTGTTTCATATTTTTGTCAGTCCGTCCGTCCGAGTCGATATGTTGGACAATAACTCAAAAACACTTTAACCAATTTGCATGAAACTTTTGTGAATTGTTTATATCTATTGACATGAGCTTCCTTTTAATTTTCATAAATTTTGGATTTTACGTTTCCGAGTTATGGGGTTTTATTCACTAAAAAAGGGGGATTTTCCCGTTTTCGGACAATAAATCAAAAATGTTTTGAGCAGTTTTCATGAAACTTTGGTAAATTGTTTATATCTATTGATGTGAGCTCCCTTTTGATTTTTTTATAAATTTAAGATTTTACGTTTCTGAGTTATGGGGTTTCATTCTTTAAAAAAGGGGGATTTTCCAGTTTTTGGACAATAACTCAAAAGTTCTTTGAGCAGTTTTGATGAAAATTTGGTGACTGGTTTATATGTATTTAAATGACCTCCCTTTAGTTTTTTTTATAAATTTCTGATATGACATTGAGGAGTTATGGAACTTTATTCTTTGAAAAATCGACGGGCGTATCATGCACTCATTGCGCAGCTCTTTATTCTCATTGTCGAAAGCCGTACAGTTGCCTATAATTGCTAACATCCACTTCATTTTTACTTTGGTGGATAGTTGTCTCATTGGCAAGCATACCATATCTCATTATTTTTTATATAATATAAAAAAATGATGGAAATTTTCCACTAGAAAGTTGTACACTATTTCAATCTTATTCATTTAAAAAATAAAACAAAACAAAGAACTTGCAAAGAAGCAAATCTTTTTATGTCTTAAGGATGTGATTGTACTATTATCACATAAGGTAACTTTTCTTTCTTCTAAAACAAAGGTCACAAGACATTCATTGCTATAGTAACCTTACGTCAAGTCCATCTTCTTGTAAGGGCAGCTAGCATCAGATGTCAGAGAAATATGAACAGATTAATGGTAGAGAATATTAGTAATTGGAGAGGAAAGCTGACATTAAATATCCATTGACATAACTGGCTTAACCAATTTATTGACATAAGACAATTATAGAACATTCATGTTCAGACTTTTCCAGTCATTTTATATTTTCATACTCAGAATTTCTTTTCGTCAAATTGTTGAATTATCTTTTATATTTTTTGATAATGTAAATTGTACATATGTAAATTGCAATATTGATCTTACATATTTAGATGAAAAGGAAAATTTGTAAGAAAATGTGAATTGGACATCTACCTTACAATCGTCCAAAGTATGCTTGAAATATTTGCTACAGGACATTAATTAAGCAACAATAAATCAATCTACCTTACAACATTTACCTTACAGTCGTCTGAAGTGTGAATGAATTATTGCTACTGGACATTAATTAAGCAACAATCAATCAATCCATCTACGGTACCTTACAACATCTTGTGATCAAAAACTATATATACATATTGATAAAATAATAACAATGTTTACATTTTATTACAGGTTGGTTATAAGTTATTTATGGAAGTAGGGTTGTTTGAAACATTCCGGATACCTTTGCCACAGTTTTTACATTACTTCCATTCTTTAGAAAAAGGTTACAGATCAAAGCCATGTAAGTATGGTAACAGGACATTTACTGTTATACCCACAGATATTAACCACGTAGCCACACGTGACATCTTTTTTCTTTGATCTTTTACTTTTCATAGCATTTAGGGTCATTATATTATGTTGTGTACCATAGATTTTTTTTATGAACCGCTGTCATGGTGATTAGAATAGGGGATTCCATACTACAAATGAAGAAAACAAGATTCTGAAAAAAAAACTTGCAAACTTTTAAACCACAGGTTATATATATATATATAGTTGATGCATTAATGTACTCCAGAACATTGTTTAAAGGAAAGAATATTAATGATATTGTTAGAAGAACTTAATGGTTAGTAAGTATTAGAACAACTTAACTGAAAGTGTTAAGGTTGGTGTAAATTCAGATATTTGACAGAAACTTGAACATGGGATACTACTTAAAAGACCAATTAAAAATCTTGTTTCTAAATGTCAGTTACCTGTACATTTCATGTTTTATTTGTCACATTCATTATTGCTAAGAGTTTAAAAAATGTCTGGATTCAGCAGATAAATTTGATGGAACGGTTTCCCTGAAAGTGTAAATGTAATCATGTAGCTGATTATTTTCTGAATGCTCTTAGTTAACAACATAAAAAATTAAAATAAATTGATAATTATACTATAGTGCAACAGATTCTAATGATACACTTGGATTTGATATTTAACAAAAAAGCCCAAAAGCTATCTAAATATTGTTCAGGAAACTTCACAGAATTTTATTTTGGGGAATTAAGGTTTTCTTTGCCAGTTTTCATTAAAATTTCTATTTGAATCTCTAGTAAAAATTTTACATCACAGATTTGCACTTTAAATTTAATTAAGTTTAAATGTTATTATTTAGGATGAATAAAACGAAATTTGTTTACTCTTTTACAGAAAGATGAAAGGGACATCACATTTATAGATATGGAATACTTTTTAATTTTATGTTGGTTAATAGATACAAATTTTAATATTCTTGGTTTAATATCCTTCTAGATACTAGCTTTTGATCATAAACAAGCTTCTGTCCAAGTTTGGTACAAATCCAGGATAGTTTAAGAAAGTTATTAAAATTTTGAAAACTTTAACCACAGAGTGAATGTAATGTTAACTGGCATGAAAACTAAGTCCATTTATGAGTAAAATACGTATAAACAGGATTTTTTTTTTACAAAATTTACTTCTGGATACTATCTTATGATCATAAACAAGCTTCTGTCCAAGTTTGGTAGAAATCCAGGATAGTTTAAGAAAGTTATTAAAATTTGAAAAACTTTTAACCACAGAGTGAATATTTGTGGACGCCGCCGACGGAATGTAGGATCGCTATGTCTCGCTTTTGCGACAAAAGTCTCAGGCTTGACAAAAATAGAGGTCGATTTCAATATTGACAATTTTCACAAATACCGTTCAGGAGTTATGGTCCTTTATAGATTTTAAAATTACCAGTTATAACGTGTCTGTGTAATAATCTATAAACTGCTCAACCAATGCTTTTCAAATTTTTATATGTTGTTACTGATGACAAAATGGAGGTATATTTCAAATTGATGATCTTCCCTTTTAGCCTTCAGGATTTATGGTCCTTGATAGATTGGAAAATAAGCACAGACCGTGGCAGGTCAAAAAAGCCTAAAAGCGCCTTTCAAAAAATAAAACCCAATTTGCTGTCATTTTGACAGCTCATTTCTTGTTGTTTTCCAATCTAAAGTATTAACCATGAGTACAAAATACTGGAAATAGTAATAAATGCATATAAGACCGCAGTTTGTCTAAAAATTTTCAAGTTTCATTGACCTTGGCTATATAATAGCAGCCAGTTTTATAGGTGGAGAAAGTTGGCATGAAAACTTGTAGTTCTTGTCCATGGAAAATAAAAGTTCAGTATAAATCCAATATTACCCATGAGGACAGTAATCACATCTAGTTATTTCTTGATTCAACAATAAAAGTACACCAGATTTCAAAGTTTGAATAAACAAATGATTTAATGAACTGTTGACCTTCTAGAAACCAATGTCCTTGGAATTAATCCTGGCAGTATACTTAACATCCCCACTAATGGTTATTGCAATGAGAATATTCTGTAGTGACCCAGGCTTTGATTGATTTAAAAGGGAAATTATAGTTATCAACATTTGCATGATTTTAGATGATTTATCAAACAGTGACATGAAATGTCAATTTATTAGAAGGAGGACTAGAATATACATACTTTGATTTTCATTGGTTATAGAGTATACATGATGGTCAGGGCTACTTTGATTTTCATTGGTTATAGAGTATACATGGTGGTCAGGGCTACTTTGATTTTCATTGGTTATAAGTTGATTATTTGTTTGTTATTGTTTAACACTATTTCCTGCATTCAACTGATTGAAGAAGTATAAGTGACTGGAGTAAACTGGAAAGAAACATTCAAGAGACTTTAAGGCTGATTTATATTTTGAAATATATAGTCTCTGATGTAAATCAATGAGCTCTGATTTCGTCTTCTGTTTGATATTTAACATGACTTCTTTCCCACATCTGGTTTTATTTATATGTAAATTGTTGCTGTGTTCTACCGTTCTCACTTATATTGTACCAACAGAAACATAGAAGATGCTGCTGTTGAAAAGTTTTATTCATTAATAAAGTTGATAATGCAAACATGCTAGTGTTTTTATGCCCCACCTACGATTGTAGTAGGGGCATTATGTTTTCTGGTTTGTGCGTCCGTCTGTCCGTCCCACTTCAGGTTAAAGTTTTTGGTCAAGGTAGTTTTTTGATGAAGTTGAAGTCCAATCAACTTGAAACATAGTACTCATGTTCCCTATGATATGATCTTTCTTATTTTAATGCCAAATTAGAGTTTTGACCCCAATTTCACGGTCCACAGAACATAGAAAATGATAGTGCGAGTGGGGCATGTGACTGTCAAGGCCTCAACCCCTACCTTTGCAGATGCTATGCTGCCAATTATTTTTTCTTCATCATTTGTTAAAGGAGATGTGGGGTATACATCAATGAGACAGCAACCCAATGACACAAAGAACCAAAAACAAATTTAATTTTTTTTTTCTGTTCACAAATAAAGTTAAAAAAGTCACCAATAGAATCTATTGGTAAAGGGAACTTTTGAACACCACACTACACTACTTATTTATTTCCAAGTTTACACAAATGGAAAATTGATACAAATGAAAAAATACAATAAGTGTAGTTTATCGAGTATAAATTTTAAGACATGTAATACAAGAAGTTTGAAATATTAAGATGATGGTGATAAAACTCTAGTAGTTTTTTTATTGATAGATACTGTTACATTTGTAAAAAAGTTGATAGAAATTTACTGCCTAAAAGGCAACAGTTTAGTATTGCCAGGGTATTGTTTGTCAAGATACAAATGATCATTGATTTTGTTGGTAAAACTTTTCTATGTTTATAGAAAGGTGGTTCTTTGATTTTTATGTGCTGCCATCAATAGAAGAAAGGCATTATGTTTTTGTTTTATGATCTGCCCTTGATAGTGGAGGACATTATGTTTCTTGGTCTGTGCGTCTGTCTGTCTATTATGACATTTTTAGATTATGCCAAATTATGTTTCTGTAATGGTAAAGAACTCTATGTGGCATTTAATCGTGAGTTTTAAATCTTTTATTATTCCTGTCAGCCTCTAATCAGACTTAATCAGTGTTACTTTTATATAATTGAAATCTCAATAACAGAGTTTGATGTCTCCATTTGTCCTGTAAACATCTAAGATTCACTATATTTCAAGTCAAAAAATGTGTGTCTGTATCATTTGAGACTTAATCATATTACCTATAACATATGATTTTTCTCTTGCTTTCAGATCATAATAGAGTGCATGCTACTGATGTATTACATGGAGTGTACTACCTCACTACACAACCTATCCCTGGATTTACTCAAGTACATAACAGTGATATGTTTAACAGAAACGGGTCCTCTAGTGAATCAGGTATGTCAATAGTCTACAGTTTTTAAAGTCTCTGGTATAACCATCTGGCAGCGGTGGCGTAAACTATTTGTATAAAGCTTTATATTTCAGAAGGTAGAAGACCTGGATGATTCATATCTTGTATGCAGATACCTTGTTACGAAGTTTCTGTCTGACATATGTCCATTGTCCTTGACCTCATTTTCACGATTCAGTGACTGCTTGAAAAAAAATTATTGTTTTTTTGTCATGTGAATTTCTCACTTATTATGAGTAATAGAATAACTATATTTGGTATATGGGTTCCTTGCAACGTCTACATGTCCGCCAGACAGGATTCACCCAGGCATGGGGTAATGCAAATTTGTAATTGTAATGCATGGTAATGCATTACATTTTTCCAAGTAATTGCATGTAATGTGTAATGCAGCAATTTGTGCATTACATGTAATTGTAATATAATGCATTACTTTAGCAAAAAGTTGTGTAATTTCATGCATTACATGGCATTACATGTCATTACTTTTTTCACATACTACTACATCTTTAACATGATATTGTTGGAGTTTTAACTAAACCAAATTTAAGATTTCTTGATTAACTAAGAATATGTTAATCATTAGATTATACTCTTTTTTTCATCTTATTTCATACATTTCCCAGCATAAAAAGATTGATATTTGAAAAGCATAACTGTATTGTTGTCATAAGATCAAAGAATATCTTGTCTTGCTTAAATAAAAGATAATTAAACTTTGTTATAAAACACTAACTAGTTTGTTTTACAATCAATATTTTCACCATTTAGACAATTGTTCATTAATTAAGGTCTATGTTTATTTTATAATTAGGGAAGTAATTCACAGTAATTAAATATTTCGTTTAAAATTAAAAAAACAACAAAAAGTGTATTTATAAAAGTAAAGTCAACATTAAGTTAAAATAATTAAAATTGTAAAAGCTGAATTAAATAGACTTTTTACATTTATACTTATATTCAATTCATGGAACAGTTACTGCATATGCTAGAATCTTTTGTGACTTCTAGTTGTCTTTCAAACTGTAATTTTTCTATTCACTTAATAAAATTTTCAAATGTAATGTGTAATTCAAGGCATTACTTTGCAAAAGTAATTGTAATATAATGCATTACTTTGATAAATGCATGTAATTGTAATATAATGCATGGTTTGGTCAAAGTAATTGTAATATAATGCATTACATTGCAATGTAATTCGCCCCATGCCTGGATTCACCTGACCTTGACCTCATTTCATGGATCAGTGATTAAGGTTAAAGTTATGCAATTAGGTCCGTTTCTCAAATACTATAAGTAGTAGGTCAACTATATGTGGTGTATGGAATGATTGTAATGGGCACATGTCAGTCTGGCAGGTTTCATCTGACCTTGACCTCATTTTCATGGGTCATAGGTCAATGTTAAGTTTTTGTGTTTTGGTCTGTTTTTCAAGTATTATAAGCAATAGGTCAACTATATTTGATGTATGGAATGATTGTAAGGTGTACATGTCTGTCTGGGAGGTATTATCTGACCTTGACCCCATTTGCATGGTTCATTGGTCAATGTTAAGTTTTTATGTGTTTTGGTCTGTTTTTCAATTAATTACCATAAGCAATAGGTCAACTATATTTGGTGTTTAAAAAAATTGTAAGGTATATATGTCTGTCTGACAGGATTTATCTGACCTTGATCTCATTCTCACAGATCTTTAAGAATGTTAATTTTATGTGATACTTTTAGTAAAACCTTTACCTTTAAGACTTTCAGCATTAAATCAATGGTCAGTAAAGCAGGCGAGACATTTCAGCGTGTGCACTCTTGTCTCCTTTTTCAATTATAGTCCATTACAGTGATATGTTTAACAGAAACCGGTCCTCTAGTGAATCAGGTACGTCAATAGTCTACAGTTTTTGATTCAGCCATGCTGGATCTATGTGATCACTCTGTTTTTGGAGATGGTGCAGAATACTAAGTTGAAGACATATCATGAAACTAATTATGTGTTTTTTTGACTTGCAGAAACTTTCTACATTATTTTAGTCATCAACTGCCAACTTTTGACATATTATTTGCCCTTAAATTAAGAAAAGATTGGTCGAACAACCCTTTTATTTTAGATATACACTTGCATATAGTTCCTTTGTAAATCAAAATTAATAATGATTTACTATTTATGTATTAATTTCAAAAAGTATTTGTACATCAATTGAATCAGTTGATAAGAATTTTGAAAGTATAATATTAGTATCTTATGCTTGTGTAAATTATTGTTCAATAAAATGTAGGTCAACATGTGTATTAATATATCTAAGTTGATTCCCACTCTTTTTTGAAATGGTATTACTCCAATTCTTTCCGTTGGCAAGTAAGAGTCAGTATGATCATCAACTGTCATGATTATCAAATAATTACACTCAAAGGTGTAAGTATTAATTGGAAACAACCCTAGTCTTAATTCACCACAGTTAATATCTCATGACCTGTTACATAATTAAATAAGCACAATTCATTACACACCTATCTGAATACACACATACTTGACCTCAATAGTAAACCTACAATTGTATTATTTATTTTGAATTACACTACATTAAAATATTCTGTTAATTTTACTAGCTAGCTGAAATTAATCAGATGTGGTTTTTTTTTCCAAAGAAAAGACAAAAATGAAAAAAAATATGTATTAAAATGTAAGCAAATTTTATTTCACTTGTAAAATTAGTGTCATTATCATCTGACATAAGTCAATAATCAAGATCTAATGAATTAGTTACAATTATCAGAAATTTGGTTGAAACAATAAATAAAATTGCATAACTCTTACCTGAGCATTTTCTGCAATAAAATTTATTTGTTTGTTCTACATTTATATCCCATTATATTGCTATTTAACAGTAATTGGAAATATCTCAGCATTAAGTATTTGTAAATTTAAATTTGAATACAGGAAATGTATTTTTTCTTAATGAAGAATGAACACCAATTTAGATAAAAAATAGTTATTATTTTAAAAATTTTTGTTGTTGAGAAAGTGCGTTTCCAAGGTCTCTTTCTGGAAATTATTAAGCCAGTTATTATTAATGGCATATACAAATATATATATATTACTATGACGATTTCCCTTTCCAGAGTGTAAATTAAAATATCAATATCTATATTAATATTGCAAAATTCCCTACCTTTGGACAATAACAAAGGAATTTTTCAGTAAGATTAGAAATGAAAAGAGAAAAAATATTGAAAAAAGTATGGTCAGAAAGAATATCAGACTAGCTATGAATATGGCTGGATCACAACATTGACGATGCTTTGATTATCTCTTCGTAAACTGTTCTTTCTGATAAATGTTGAAGTGTAAAATCGAGTGCAAAAGTTCCTTTCTTGGCTTATTTAAGGTCTATCCAGTGGTGTTTTTTTCTCTCTCCAGAATTCACAAGCAACAGCCAATTACAACAAAACAAGTTAAATCTATATATTTAGTTGGTCTTTCTCAGAGTATTTATGTTTAAAGGTGGTCACTTTTAGAGAAGGACTTACTAATTATTCTTCTATTTAATTTATTTTATTTAGATGACTGTGTATTTATCAGTACTCGTAGGATACCAATTTCATTGGTACAGGTAAACCACAGTTTTGAATGTTCAACATTGTACAAATATTTTTTATAGGATTATAGGCAGACTTTGGCAAAACCACAAAATTAAAAATACATGAAAATATGTTTCTTCCTCAATCCAAGAAAATGAATAAATCCACAGCACTTGACCTTTAATATCACATTAGTAAACTTTGTAAAGAGTTTAAAGGTCACTACTTTCATTAATTGAAACATGTTTTCCCAGAATACATGCCTTCATTTGGTTAAAAGTACATGTTTGAAAGCTGTTTCAATCCTCTCTTTAAATATTGTTGTTGAAAATGAGAGTAAATTACCTTATATAACTAGAAACATTATGAAATAATTACAAGGAATTTCTATGGATTAGAATTGGCAATAAAATAAAAAATGTCTTTATATTTAGTGTGAAACATTGCTGTTTTAATTAGTGTATTGATTATGTTTGTTTTCCATGATGCTGTATTAAATGTGTAATCTAGCATTAGCTTGGGAATCTTCCTAGAATACTTGTCAAAAACCATTACATGTGCAGTTGGCAGAAAAATCAATCGGCCTGTTCATATCTTTGCTATCATAGGTAGCATTTACAGTCTTGATCTTATAAAACTGAGGCCTATTGAGATCAAAATGGGTTAACATCCAGGATCCCGTTGTGTCATGTGTAATTTAATTCTGGCACTTGCCTTAATGGCTTGATGTCCCTAATGACTGTTTGAAGATGTTTAATTTTGACGCAGAATTCGATGAAAACAATAATGTCAAGGAAATATTTAGCTATTTATTTGAAACTGTGCATTTCTAAATTGAAACTGTGCATTAAATGATGGTAGAGCTGCAATTTTTTGCACGAGTAGAATATTTAGCATCCAATTATTGGTTGGCAGTTTTGGATTAAAGGAAAATTTGTCATAATTGGGTTACTTCTTGTCAAACCAGGCTTTTGATGTTTAGAAATCATTTTAAAGCTTGGAAAAACACAATATTTGTACAATTAGTTTATTATTCAAACAGAAGTTTGAAAAATATCACTGTGTCCAAGAGACATTCTATTAAGATGATGTTATAAGCTCACCTTTTGGCCTTTACAATTGAAAAGTCACAAATTGTTATATTGATTGATTGATTGATTGGATGTCTTACAGATACATCACCCTCATCATGCATGAACTATTTGTCACTGGACATTAAGCAAAACAAGAGTTAATTAGTTAATCCTTGGAATATAAGACTACATAACCTAGTCAATTTTCTCATTTGGCATAATTTCTGTTGGTTCCTATATGTAAGTGATGTTGAGGAATAAAAAAGGCAAATGCTACCAAAATTGTCAGGTTTTGAATCTTCACATCAATACTTAGATATGACCAAGAGGTCTTTCCCAAAGATGTTGATGTGACATCTATGATATGAGCAAGAGGTCTTTCCCAAAGATGTTGATGTGACATCTATGATATGAGCAAGAGGTCTTTCCCAAAGATGTTGATGTGACATCTATATTAGTTTGGGTCGCTGTTCATGTTTCACTTTCTTATTAACTATGAATGAATGAATTTTTAGAGGTTCAGTTTTTGGAATAGGTTTTGGAAGGTATTGTGATATGCTATTGATATGTTTGTGACAAGTACATGGCAAAATATACCTCTATATTCATATTGCAATACCATAAAGCCTAGAAAAGGATAATCTATAAAAGGATGTTAGAAATTGTGTTAAGTGCTTGGATAGTAAGCAGCACCACAAGACTTAACAATTTTCTCCTTTAGGCAGTCAATTAGTAAAGACTCTGCTTCATCAAATAATATCTTACATGCAATAATGGCTTAGCTGTAATATATTATTGTCTATTGTCAATTTAACATTGTTTTTCATCACTTGAAAATGATTGAATTGTTTGAAATGTGCGTCTCAGCTGTTGAAAGAAATAACAAGTTTTATTTTAAGATCTTCAAGTGTTAGAACAAATTTACGGATTTTCCTTGTACTCTATTTAGAAATTGCTTTTTATATAGATGAATGATGCAAGTCTTAATAAGTTCTTTTAAGATACTATCTCTTCAAATGGATTGCAGAATTTTAAGTTTGACGTCATGCATGCAAATAAAAAGTCTGCCTTTCTTATAGTAATTTGAGGTTATTTTGAATAGACATAAGTGTTTTTCAGTATGCATATTCATTGGTTAAGAAAAAATTGTTGGAATTTCAGTGGAATTGGGATATATGGAAGAAAGAACACTGTCTCAGGTTAAACTGGATTTTATGGACTATAGACAAAAAATAATTTTGCAGAATAGAACACTTTATAATATAAAAAGCAAATCTTTATTTAAGTTATGCAATAAATTCAGAGAAACATTGAACCATTAACACCTACACTTTCTTACAAAAAAAGAAAGTTATTTTTACTGAAAACAACCATCATGTCCTAAAATCTGATGAATTATGATGTCATAATTAAAACCAACACTAACACCTCGCATGATAATTGACATTATTTCTTCTTAGTAGTAACACTATAACATCAAATGATAAATGTCAGTGTTTCTTCTTAGAAGTAACACCTACGCTTACACCTCACATGGCAAATGTCAGTATTTCTTCTTGGTAGAAACACCTACACTTACACCTCACATGGTAAAATGGTAAATGTCAGTATTTCTTCTTGGTAGTAATACCTACACTTACACTTCACATGGTAAATGTCAGTTTTTCTTTTTGGTAGTAGCACCTATAATTACATCTCACATTGTAAATATCAGTATTTATTCTTGATAGTAACGCCAACACTTACACCTCACATGGTAAATGTCTGTATTTCCACTTGGTAGTAACACCTACACTTACACCTCACATGGTAAATATCTGTATTTCCACTTGGTAGTAACACCTACACTTACACCTCACATGGTAAATATCTGTATTTCCTCTTGGTAGTAACACCTACACTTACACCTCACATGGTAAATATCTGTATTTCCACTTGGTAGTAACACCTACACTTACACCTCACATGGTAAATGTCTTCTTGGTAGTAACACCTACACTTACACCTCACATGGTAAATATCTGTATTTCCACTTGGTAGTAACACCTACACTTACACCTCACATGGTAAATATCTGTAATTCCACTTGGTAGTAACACGTACACTTACACCTCACATGGTAAATATCTGTATTTCCACTTGGTAGTAACACCTACAATTACACCTCACATGGTAAATATCTGTATTTCCTCTTGGTAGTAACACCTACACTTACACCTCACATGGTAAATATCTGTATTTCCTCTTGGTAGTAACACCTACACTTACACCTCACATGGTAAATATCAGTATTTATTCTTGGTAGTAACACCTACAATTACACCTCACATGGTAAATATCTGTATTTCTTTTTGGTAGTAACACCTACGCTTACACCTCACATGGCAAATGTCAGTATTTCTTCTTGGTAGTAACGCCTACACTTACACCTCACATGGTAAATGTCAGTTTTTCTTTTTGGTAGTAGCACCTATAATTACATCTCACATTGTAAATATCAGTATTTATTCTTGATAGTAACGCCAACACTTACACCTCACATGGTAAATGTCTGTATTTCCACTTGGTAGTAACACCTACACTTACACCTCACATGGTAAATATCTGTATTTCCACTTGGTAGTAACACCTACACTTACACCTCACATGGTAAATATCTGTATTTCCTCTTGGTAGTAACACCTACACTTACACCTCACATGGTAAATATCTGTATTTCCACTTGGTAGTAACACCTACACTTACACCTCACATGGTAAATGTCTTCTTGGTAGTAACACCTACACTTACACCTCACATGGTAAATATCTGTATTTCCACTTGGTAGTAACACCTACACTTACACCTCACATGGTAAATATCTGTAATTCCACTTGGTAGTAACACGTACACTTACACCTCACATGGTAAATATCTGTATTTCCACTTGGTAGTAACACCTACAATTACACCTCACATGGTAAATATCTGTATTTCCTCTTGGTAGTAACACCTACACTTACACCTCACATGGTAAATATCTGTATTTCCTCTTGGTAGTAACACCTACACTTACACCTCACATGGTAAATATCAGTATTTATTCTTGGTAGTAACACCTACAATTACACCTCACATGGTAAATATCTGTATTTCTTTTTGGTAGTAACACCTACGCTTACACCTCACATGGTAAATATCTGTATTTCCTCTTGGTAGTAACACCTACGCTTACACCTCACATGGTAAATATCTGTATTTCCACTTGGTAGTAACACCTACACTTACACCTCACATGGTAAATATCTGTATTTCCACTTGGTAGTAACACCTACACTTACACCTCACATGGTAAATATCTGTATTTCCTCTTGGTAGTAACACCTACACTTACACCTCACATGGTAAATATCAGTATTTATTCTTGGTAGTAACACCTACACTTACACCTCACATGGTTAATATCTGTATTTCTTTTTGGTAGTAACACCTACACTTACACCTCACATGGTAAATATCTGTATTTCCTCTTGGTAGTAACACCTACGCTTACACCTCACATGGTAAATATCTGTATTTCCACTTGGTAGTAACACCTACACTTACACCTCACATGGTAAATATCTGTATTTCCTCTTGGTAGTAACACCTACACTTACACCTCACATGGTAAATGTCAATATTTCTTCTTGGTAGTAACACCTATAATTACATCTCACATGGTAAATGTCAATATTTCTTCTTGGTAGTAACATTTACACTTACATCTCACATGGTAAATGTCTGTATTTCTTCTTGCTTTTATTTAGTGTGACAATAACACTTTTACCTCACATGGTAAATGTTAAAATTCAGTCTTGGTAGTAATACCAGAATTGACCTCCACATCAACATGCCATATGGTAAATATCACTGATTTTTCAAGAAATAATTGTGTAGTAACACCTACCTTGACACCAATACTAACACCTTATCTCGTAATCTATTGTTAAACAGCAATAGTCATGTGTCATATACTGGATAATCTCTAAGACTTACCAGAACTTTTGGTAGTACACCTCTACCTTAACCAACACTTACACTTTCTCACATGAAAAAGACAAAATTTAAGGGTATTGGGTAGAAGCAAATATTTAACCCAGGTATAGGTCACCTGTGGACCCCTAAGATAGTCAGTTAACATTTTACATGTTGAGAATGTGGCAATCTTCCAACCTTAGCACCAGATTTCATGTCTATATTCAATGGAGGTGGCTGTTTATTTATTCATAGAGGGCAGCCAAACAGTTGAACTCTGAGCATATATCTTACTTATAGACAGGTAAAGCCCATATAACCATATTTCTAAACCACATTCAGCCTACTGGGAGACTTAACACATATTATTTATAGATAGTAATAAGTTTCAGTGGTAAACCCAAAATTAAGATATGAGATATTGTGTTAAATTAAAAAGCAAATTAACAAGATATCATATTACGTCCATAAAACTTTTCCATTCACTCAGAATATTGGTTTGTTAATGCTGTGTGAATCATTTGATTACTATGACAAATATTTTCCAAGAAGAAAAATCTTTTTCTGGTTGATTAGAAATTCTTAGGGCTTATATTGTCAATCTTGTTGATTATTTTAATATATGTCAAAGGCTCAAACGATATGACTCTAGGACAAACTCTTATTAACATACAAAAGTACAAAAAGAAAGAAATGATGGTAGATGTCATTGTTGTGGAGGGCATCCTGGAGGTTAAAATTAATTATTGTATCAATGAATTGGTCAAAACTCTATACTTCCGGTGTTGCAGTTTTTCTACTTTCAAAACTTGAATAATGTCAGTTTTTGATATTCATCTTTTGACACTAAGCATTTTTTTCTTGTACTCCTTAACCCAGTCCACATTGAATATAATTTCTACCTGAAATCTCACAAAATTGTCTAAAAACAACTGACAATTTAAGATTTTTTTTTATTAAAAATGATTTTTTTTTTTGCATCTGTTGGTAAAGAAATGCACATATCTTGTGTAAAGCTTGCTAATAATGAACATATTTGATCAAGAAGAAATTGGATTTTCAGGAAATTGGTAATGTTCTTAAACTTTTTGAAGTGAGAAATTGGAATCCCTGGATGAAACCCCAAGTGTCTGAATTAATCAACAATGTTTAACCAAGCAATCTTTGTCAACCTCACCAAATTATTTTGTACTGTCTAAAGTAAGACGAAATGGCTTCCTATTCAATACAAATCAGATAGATAGGCTGAAGTTTGTCGAGAACACTGATTACGTTGACAGCGACGATACATTGTGTCAGTTAAGGAACCTGTTTTGTACTGTTGTCCTGCTATAGAGGATAGAAAGTCGTTATATTGAGTTAAATTTGTTCTTAGAAAATGAACATCTGTTGTTGTCGTCTGCAGAAATTTTCGTAGTTGTCAGTAAATAAAAGTACAAATATAATCAAACAAAAAAATAGGTTTAACAAGGTTAAATTTATTCTGTGATTCATATTATTTTGCAATTTGTATCATGTGTATAGAATTAGTGGTGTTGGTTATTAAAAAGACTTTATGTGTTCTCTATATGTCTATTGTTGATGAAGTTGTATTGGTAAATTGCTGTCTGGTAGGCAATTACATCCACATTTCATTTTATCCACATACTAATTACAATTGAAAATAGTAGCAATTGTAGCAAACAAAATGCTTTTGAAAATGTCTGCCAAGAAAAAGCCAGAAAAATTTTGACCTTAGTTACTGACAACAACTATTATACAACAGACTGCATTGTAATCTTAACACTAGACCAAAGCAGAACAGTCTTATATGGGTACTCATACATGTATCGGTTCTCACGTTTTGAATGATTTAGAAACTCATTTAGATATGAGTCATACTGTTCATTGGCTTATTTGTACTATATGATATTGATTACTTGAATATTGTAATATTGAAAGTGTTAAGATTCAGGTTTCATTCATTCAGTATGTAATTGGGCCTGTGTTATTAAAAAATTGATGAATTAAAAACCACACATTATTGATTACAATTTCACTTATATAAGTTGATATTGACAGAGTTTGCAGTGCATTTTCTACGGTATTTTAGCCAAAAAATGTGTTGTGTAATTTACAGAAATTTTGACTTTACTGCACTTTTATTGCACCTAAACACAAAAGACCAATAGACGAACTTCCTCTTTTTTTAAAACTTATTATTTCCCCATTAGCAACAGATGTTTCTTGTTCTCACATTTTGAATGTTATATTGTAGTATTATATAATATTTCGTGTTTGAATGCTGTTCATGCATGAAGAAACCTAAGACTGACGTCAATTGACAAAAAATGAAATGATGGCACTTCTTAAAGTTCAAGAGGAATCGATTAAGAATTTACAAACCACAATTGTTTAACATATTATATCATAAACTCAGTAGTCAGTACTATAGTACTCAGATCATTTAAAAAAATTATATATTACTAACCTTACTAAATTTGTCCGTTTATAAATTTATAAATTATGAAGAAACTAAGGTTTCAACTCCATTCAGGGCAATGTTAATGACCAAAGATGGATTTGGCTATTTTTAAAAAAAAATTTTGGTCCTTTTTGGTCATATACTCTTCATCTGTTTTGGTTCTTATACATCCTAGACTTTCAAATATACGGATTTGAGCATTCCTAATGAAGGCTAATCCAGTAAAAGCACTTCCTACCCATAAAATATACGGATTTGAGCATTCCTAATGAAGGCTAATCCAGTAACAGCACTTCCTACCCATAAAATTCATAAAGTGTTATTTTCATTCATTTCCCTTGTTTTCAGTTGCACTAGAAATTGCATAATCACAGTATCTTTTTCTTTGTTTTCACCTACCTCTAAGCTTCTACAAAGTGATGTATTTTTAACTTGTTCTCATGGTGAATACACAAAATATTTATCAATGGAATTCAATCAACTAATTAATCCATTAGAAGGTAAATTGGAGAGTAAGAACTCAGCTGTAGAAACATGTTAATACCAATTTCTGGTTTAATATGAAAATGGCATAATATCATATTTTAATAATTTTCATTTCAGAATCAGAACTTTTATACAGATCAAACCTAACACATCGAGCGAACAGTTTTGCTGCAGATGACAGCTATGGAATTATGGGTGGAAATTTTCCCGCTTTGGAGTTAATGGCTTTATATACTGCCGCTGCCATGCATGATTATGATCATCCTGGACGTACCAATGCCTTCCTGGTAGCAACAAGTGCACCACAGGTAAACAGCTGTAATATGATTCTAAAAAAAAGAGTGTTTCCTCATTCCTGGAGACTTTGGATATATTTCCCCTTTACAGATGTTTCTCAACAGTTTCATAGAAATTTCCTGTAAATCAGCCAATTGCATTGCAAGCAAATCAAGAATTTGTCCAAAGCAAGTCCATGTCCAAACAGATAAACATGCAACTATTAGATTAAGATTTAGGACATGAAGACATGATTCTTGTCAGTTAAAAAGACATAGATATATTGTATGGGTGAAAAAATTTGTGATGTTGACCATAAAGCTTGTGTAGTGTTGTTTTCAGTCATTCTCCTTCTTAAACTAGTTGTAGAAGTTTTTACCCTATAAGTACACCACAAAAGTAGGAACACAACATAGAAGTTTTTACCCTATAAGTACACCACAAAAGTAGGAACACAGCATAGACGTTTTTACACAATAAGTACACCACAAAAGTAGGAACACAACATAGAAGTTTTTACCCTATAAGTACACCACAAAAGTAGGAACACAACATAGAAGTTTTTACCCTATAAGTACACCACAAAAGTAGGAACAGTACACCACAAAAGTAGGAACACAACATAGAAGTTTTTACCCTATAAGTACACCACAAAAGTAAGAACACAACATAGAAGTTTTTACCCTATAAGTACACCACAAAAGTAAGAACACAACATAGAAGTTTTTACCCTATAAGTACACCACAAAAGTAGGAACAGTACACCACAATAGTAGGAACACAACATAGAAGTTTTTACCCTATAAGTACACCACATAGAAGTTTTTACTCTATAAGTACACCACAAAAGTAGGAACACAACATAGAAGTTTTTACTCTATAAGTACACCACAAAAGTAAGAACACAACATAGAAGTTTTTACTCTATAAGTACACCACAAAAGTAGGAACACAACATAGAAGTTTTTACCCTATAAGTACACCACAAAAGTAAGAACACAACATAGAAGTTTTTACCCTATAAGTACACCACAAAAGTAAGAACACAACATAGAAGTTTTTACCCTATAAGTACACCACAAAAGTAGGAACACAACGTAGAAGTTTTTACCCTATAAGTACACCACAAAAGTAGGAACACAACATAGAAGTTTTTACCCTATAAGTACACCACAAAAGTAGGAACACAACATAGAAGTTTTTACCCTATAAGTACACCACAAAAGTAGGCACACAACGTAGAAGTTTTTACCCTATAAGTACACCACAAAAGTAGGAACACAACATAGAAGTTTTTACCCTGTAAGTACACCACAAAAGTAGGAACACAACGTAGAAGTTTTTACCCTATAAGTACACCACAAAAGTAAGAACACAACATAGAAGTTTTTACTCTATAAGTACACCACAAAAGTAGGAACACAACATAGAAGTTTTTACTCTATAAGTACACCACAAAAGTAGGAACACAACGTAGAAGTTTTTACTCTATAAGTACACCACAAAAGTAAGAACACAACGTAGAAGTTTTTACTCTATAAGTACACCACAAAAGTAGGAACACAACGTAGAAGTTTTTACCCTATAAGTACACCACAAAAGTAAGAACACAACATAGAAGTTTTTACCCTATAAGTACACCACAAAAGTAAGAACACAACATAGAAGTTTTTACCCTATAAGTACACCACAAAAGTAGGAACACAACATAGAAGTTTTTACCCTATAAGTACACCACAAAAGTAGGAACACAACATAGAAGTTTTTACCCTATAAGTACACCACAAAAGTAGGAACACAACATAGAAGTTTTTACCCTATAAGTACACCACAAAAGTAGGAACACAACATAGAAGTTTTTACCCTATAAGTACACCACAAAAGTAGGAACACAACGTAGAAGTTTTTACCCTATAAGTACACCACAAAAGTAAGAACACAACGTAGAAGTTTTTACCCTATAAGTACACCACAAAAGTAGGCACACAACGTAGAAGTTTTTACCCTATAAGTACACCACAAAAGTAAGAACACAACATAGAAGTTTTTACTCTATAAGTACACCACAAAAGTAGGAACACAACGTAGAAGTTTTTACCCTATAAGTACACCACAAAAGTAGGAACACAACGTAGAAGTTTTTACCCTATAAGTACACCACAAAAGTAGGAACACAACGTAGAAGTTTTTACCCTATAAGTACACCACAAAAGTAAGAACACAACAAACAGTAAGGCCAAAAAAAATATGTGTGTTTGGGGTCTCCTTCCTAAAAATTATAGCATTGATAAGTTATGGTGGACCATGGTCAATATAGTGAGATCTATGACAGAGTAAGAACTGCTCTAGAAAATCAGCTCATTTGTAATGACAGAGTAAGAACTGCTCTAGAAAATCAGCTCATTTGTAATGACAAAGTTAGAACTGCTCTAGAAAATCAGCTCATTTGTAATGACAGAGTTAGAACTGCTCTAGAAAATCAGCTCGTTTGTAATGGGTACTATAGAATGTATAACTCAGTTAATATAAACAAATGCATATTTCAAAAATAAAGTTTATCAGTCAGTTATATTCAATCTATTATGTGTCAAATTTAAAAGTTCTTAATTTTATTCATTGTTCTCAAGACTCTGAATAACAATAAATAGAGAAGTTTGCATGACCCTGTCAGGATTTATGTAAGATTCAACAATTAGAGTACTCAACACTATTCATTGTTGCCAAACTTAAACTAGAGCCAGGTATAGTTTTAGATGATATATTTAATATAAACATTAAATGTGCCCTCACTTAAACTTTGATAATTGAGTGTTTAAGAACCTAGGTAATTAACATTCCAATTTACCTAAAAAACTTAAGTCCTATAATGTCCTTCTATATTTTTTCTTTTGTAAGTTGTTTTAATATAAGGTTTGCGGATTCAAATTTTGCCAAATAATCGTAAATTTATCGTAAAGGCAAACTCCCTTAAATAATGTAATAGATATTGATGTCAATTTTGAAATGTTGGTTTATTGATAATTATATAATTATGTGAAGAAACATTATCGTGGACCCAGCTGATTGTCAACAATAATATGAATTGTGCCACACAGGGAAGCTAGTTATTAGATATAATGCATAGAAAGTCTTTATTTTATATGGGAAGAATAAATATAGAAAATAATATATTCTTAACACAGTCATATTTGCCGTATTTTTTTTATCTTGTACTTTATCTATCAAGTAGATTTTTTTTTTGGTAAGTTTGATAAATAAGGTATTTTAGCTGATGTTAAAAGATTAAACGATGTCAAGTACTCCTTCATTGTGTGGCTAAAAATCTCACACCTTGTCCTAAACCTTAAGTCTAGCATTTAATGGCAAACAAATATTAAATTGAATTGTTAAAAAGGTAACATTGGGTATTCATATCTTTTAGTTTTTGGATACACAAGATTATGCATAGAAATTTCAAGCATTTTTTTAAACTCTAAAACAATAGTTCTTTGAATGGTTCCGTTGACCATTATAGAGTAAAGCATCTGAAAGATAACTCGAAATGTAAGTCCAAAATATATTCCATTCTCACATCCCACTTGTAAACACATATTTATGTTTGTTGTTAGGTTGATGTCTCATTGATGTTTACCACACCTCCTTTTATTTATACAGGGCCTTGGTTGCCAAGTGGTCTAAGTAGTTGAACTACTGTTTTACTAGCCTGTCAACTCTGAGGTTGTGAGTTCAAACCTTGCACATGTTAGGTGCACAGTAGATTCAAATCTTTATTGTCTAGGATTGTCAGTTTCCTGCTTAAGGTCGGTGGTTCTCTCTGGGCACTCTCCTCCAATAAAAATTGAGTGCCATGAAATCGCCATAGTTCTGAAAGTGCTGTTAAACACCAATTAATCTATCAATCAGTCTTTTATTCATACATATAGTATATTGTTAATTTAGTTCTTGTTGCCACAGTTAGGACTGGTGTAGAGTTGAATATGAATGTCCTTTCATAGCACCTGTTAACTCTCAACATTTTATATATACCAAGGTTTACATCTCATGACGTTGTTGTCTTCAGATAACATGCTAAATTAATTGTGTGCTGATGTTCATATTTTATGGTCTTGTCTTAGTCTTTTTGATATTTTAGCTTTTCTTTGTGATGTTGAATCGATACTCTCCCACTTTGGACTGTACAGAAGTATTTAAATTCTGCTTATTTTTAGAAATTTATATGATTTGTAAACAACAAAGTCCTTTTTTCAGCAGTTATTGATAAACATATTAAGTATTCCCATATTGTAATCAAAATCACTGCAGGTGATCTGATGTCAGAAAGATTTAGATAGATGCCTTGACCAATTTTAGTAGAAAAACATTGATTTCTAATAATTAGGAACTGATATGTAGGAAAAGAAAAGCAAAAAAACAGGAAATATTTACAGGCATAACGGGTCTGAACTACCTTAATGAACTAAACTGATGCCGATTTGACTAAAAATAGAAATGTTCGTCATATTCCAGATGCCTTAAGTAAAGAATATTGCATGATATTAACCTGTTTATCGTTAATTAACAACATTATATTTTATGGCAAAAAAGAACTTGATAAACTTTTTTGATATGATACCCTTTAGTGGTTCTAGTTTTTGTCTATTTTACCAGTGTAAATAAAAACTGCTAATATTTTCTGCAGCAGGATGTATGTATTTTTACAACTGTTTACCACATTTTAAACAGTACACTTTAAAACAGTATAGCTATATCATTAACAGTTTCGTCCTGAACATGCATGAAATATTTGTCACTTGATGTTAGGCAACCAACAATCATTCAATTGGAAGATAACCTTCTTAGTAAATACAATGTACAAGTTTGTGTTGTCTGTGGTTGGTATCAATGATGTTCTAGCTAGCAGTGTGTATCATTGTTTTGTACAAGTTTGTGTTGTCTGTGGTTGGTACCAATGATGTTCTAGCTAGCAGTGTGTATCATTGTTTTGTACAAGTTTGTGTAGTCTGTGGTTGGTATCAATGATGTTCTAGCTAGCAGTGTGTATCATTGTTTTGTACAAGTTTGTGTTGTCTGTGGTTGGTATCAATGATGTTCTAGCTAGCAGTGTGTATCATTGTTTTGTACAAGTTTGTGTTGTCTGTGGTTGGTATCAATGATGTTCTAGCTAGCAGTGTGTATCATTGTGTTGTAAAAATTTGTGTTGTCTGTGGTTGGTATCAATGATGTTGTATCTAGCAGTGTGTATCATTGTGTTGCAGTATGTCACTAGTGAAGCTGGTACTGCTGACTCTTCCAGCACAAATAAGTTCACCTCGGGTTTGTGATGAGATTTGTTTTGCTCCTTATAGAGGTTATTGCCCTTAAATGGTGAATTTTGATTTTAACATTTTATTGTGTTTTGGGCAATTACCATAGAAGATCGAGAGAAACTGCAGACAGTAAAAATGACTTCTGATAAGCATTACTGTCCTTGAAAGATGATTTTAACCCATTTTTGTGTTTTGGGCAAAAACTATAGTAGATAAAGAAAAAAACTAAAAAGATCAACAAAAATTTTTTGTCTGTCTTCAATGTTGGAGAATGACCTTGTCGGACCTTTATCGGGACTCTGTCTGATTTAGACCCCAAACAAATTTGTTTGAGTTTCGTGTTACACAAGCTTAAATTTCGAAGCACTCTACAAAGTTATTTAAAGAATAATGTCAGTCACTGTGGTAGTGATCACCCATACTACAGAGCTTAAGAGGGCCCATATTGAATTTTTTTTTAAATGTTGGTCAAAATTAAATGGAAAGACACAAATAAAGAAGTATCCTGGCTTCGGACTGGCGCACAAAAAAGTTGCAGAGAAAAGAAGAGTGATAACATATTCTATCATACTTCAAGTAACTGATGAAAATTTCTTACCTTCTTTTATTGAGCTAATACTAGCCCTCTGATTTATGTGTTTTCTAAGTTTAGGAATGTCGCAGTCTCCATATATATATATAAACCCCCCCCCCCCCCCCCCTCCTTCTAGAATTTAAAAGAAATGATTTTTTAAATAGTAAAAAAGAATTGTTGTGCCTTTATTTCTTGAGAGGCAAGTCACTATCTGAATTATATTTCTATTTTTTACTCTGCACATTCTGCATAGAAATATGAGGGAATTATTCTTTCAAAAAGTTCTGCTTGTATCCCTCCATGATTTAGAAACAGATTCCTGGGGTTTGTTTTATCATAAGGCATATTCAATAAAATAATACAAGTTTGAAATATCAAGATATAATTTTTATACGACCGCAAAAATTAAAAAATTTTTGGTCGTATATTGGTATGACGTTGGCGTCGTCGTCGTCGTCTGGCGTCGTCCGAAGACACATTGGTTTTTGCACTCTAACTTTAGTTTAAGTGAATGGATCTCCATGAAATTTTACCATAAGGTTCAATACCACGAAAGGAAGGTTGGGATTGATTTTGGGGGTTATGGTACCAACAGTTAAGGAATTAGGGGCCAAAAGGGGCCATAAATAAGCATTTTTGTAACTTCCAGACAATAACTTGTGTGTAAGTGTATGGATCTCTCTGACATTGTACCACAAGGTTCCATATCACAAAGGGAAGGCTGTAATTGATTTTGGGGGTAATTGCCTCAAATTTTAGGAATTAAGGGCCAAAAAAGGGGCAAAAAACAAGCATTTTTCTAGTTTCATGACAATAACTTGTGTGTAAGTGTTTAGATATTTCTGAAATTGTACTACAAGGTTCCATACCACAAAGGGAAAGCTGGAATTGAGTTTGGGGGTAATGGCCTGAAACGTTTAGGAATTGGGGGCCAAAAAGGGGCCAAAAATAAGCATTTTTCTAGTTTCCAGACAATAACTTGTGTTCAAGTGTATGGATCTCTCTGAAATTGTACTGCAAGGTACCATACCACAAAGGGAGGGCTGGGATTGAGTTTGGGGGTGATGAATCATAAGGGGGTTCAAAAAATTTGGGGGGGGGGGGATATTTTTTTTTCTTTTTTTTTTCTTTTTTTCCTTTTTTTTTTCTTTTAAAATTTTCCATTTTAAGTTGGTTATTTCTGATTTATATTTAAAAGCAAATAATAATGATATGGTAGGAGATACACACCAAACAGGATGTGTAAATTATTAAATAATAAGTATTGTGCAATAGCAAGAAATTTTCAATTGCACAGTATTGCACAATAGCAAGAAATCTTCAATTGCACAGTATTGCACAATAGCAAGAAATCTTCAATTGCACAGTATTGCGCAATAGCAAGAAATATCCAATAGCACAATATTGCGCAATAGCAAGAAATTGTCAATTGTACAGTATTGCGCAATAGCAAGAAATATTCAATTGCACAGTATTGTGAAAAAGAAGATACTTCGTATAAATTGCTTATTTCTTGATCAATTTCAATGGGGTTTTATTCTTGAATTCTTGGGGTTCTTTAATATGCTGAATCTAACCGTGTATTAAGTTTTTGGATTTTGGGCCCCGTTTTTAAATTGTTCCACATTGAGGTCCAAAGGGTCCAAAATTTAACTTTGTTTGATTTCATCAAAAATTGAATTATTGGGGTTCTTTGATATGCCGAATCTAACCTTGTATTAAGATTCTTTATTTTTGGTTCCATTTTCAAATTGGTCTACATTAAGGTCCAAAGGGTCCAAAATTAAACTTAGTTTGATTTTAACAAAAATTGAATTTTTAGGGTTCTTTGATATGCTGAATCTAAACATGTATTTAGATTTTTGATTATGGGCCCAGTTTTCAAGTTGGTCCAAATCAGGGTCCAAAATTAAATTTGTTTGATTTCAACAAAAATTGAATATATGGGGTTCTATGATATGCTGAATCTGACCATGTATTTAGATTTTTGATTTTTGGGCCCCGTTATCAACTTTGTCCACATTGAGGTCAAAAGGGTCCAAAATTAAACTTTGTTTGATTTCATCAAAAATTGAATTCTTGGGGTTCTTTGATATGCTGAATCTAACCATGTATTTAGATTTTGGATATTGGACCATAATAGGTGAATGTCCAATTTAAAATTTTTAAGTTCTTAGACCACATTCATTCTGTGTCAGAAACCTATGCTGTGTCAAATATTTAATCACAATCCAAATTCAGAGCTGTATCAAGCTTGAATGTTGTGTCCATACTTGCCCCAACTGTTCAGGGTTCGACCTCTGCGGTCGTATCAAGCTGCGCCCTGCGGAGCATTTTATTTACTTTTATAATAATTTTTTTTCTTTTTAGGCTGTCATGTACAACGATCGGTCAGTATTAGAAAATCATCATGCCGCTGCAGCATGGAGGCTTCTATTAAGTGATCCTAAATTTCTCTTCCTGTCCGCATTAGAACCTGCAGAATTTAAAAGATTCCGATTCCTTGTAATAGAACTAATCCTGGCCACAGATTTAAAACGACATTTTGAGATTTTAGCAGAATTTAATGCAAAGGTAATTACATATAGTGTAAGAAATGTGTATATGCTAGTGTGTAAGTATTTAACATGTTGAGAATAGATTTATATATCACTCTTTCCTTTGAATAAATTATTGAATTTGATATATTGATGAGTCAGTGGTGGATTCAGGGGAGGGCTACCCCCCACCCCCTTTGATGTAAAAAAATATATTTATTTAAGCCTAATATCGTCCAAAATTTTGTTTCACTCGGCGGAATATATATCCACATATCTGCATTTATGCCCTTCTTTCAAAAAATACTGGATCAGCCCCTGTGAGTCAAAAAAGACTTGGATGGTCCAAATTATAAGTTTTGTTTCACCTTTAACTAACTAGCTATGTGGAAAACTATTTCTTTTACCTATCTATTGAAAACAATTAGGATGATGAGAGAGGAAAGATTTTATAATCTTGGTCTATAGTATTGTATACTGAAATAACTGTCAATTTCAAAGAGCAGGAGATAGCTGTCATACATTTGTAATGGCCTTTTTCATCTATTTCGTAATATCTGGATGAAAGAAAATTCAGATTTCTGTTTCAAAAGAAACAAGAACATATTTCACTCAAACTCATTAATTATTTAATACTGGAAGACAACTAATTGTGTTTGATCTTGAGCTTTTTAAACAACCAATGTTAGAAAGTAAAAACTAATGTATGCATTTCATTAAAACCAAAAATGAAATAAAGATCCAGGGGCAGGGTAGTCCAAAAGTTGTATGTAGGTCATATTTGTGACCTAGATTCACGCCAAACTGGTCAAAGTAAAAATGTAGAATCTTCTTCTGCTATGATAAATATCTTATGTTTTTAGTTAAATGTATTTTTGTTCAATTGCTTGTACAAAAAGTAATCAAATATACCAGTCATATGATTTAGTACTCCAGAGACATGTTTAGTCTATAAGACTCATTACTCCAGAGGCATGTTTAGTCTATAAGACTCAGTACTCCAGACGCAATTTAGTCTATAAGACTCTTCCGTGGCACACAAATCAGTACAATTGGAAGGCCAAAACAAAACCATTTAAACAAAAATTCCAAAAGTTTTGCCAAATTTGGCTATGGCCATCTGTCTGGGTTGAAAAGCCTAAATGTTTTTAACAATTTTTGACAATTTATGAACAGTAACTTTGCTAAAAATGAGGATATCAATGGTACTTTATGTCAGCATCCGAGTATTGACCTCTTGGCTTGTGAAACCCTTGGAACAAAACATCTACCAGCAGTGGTAATTTTGCTGTTATAAAAATTTGAACTAATATGTGTCCATGGTAAGAGTTTCTGACATATCTTACAGGCCAATGATGATGAGGCACCAGGCATTAATTGGACAGTGGAAACCGATCGTCTGCTGGCCATGCAAATGGTGATTAAAATAGCAGATATAAATGGTCCTGCTAAAACTTGGAAACTTCACCATGATTGGACAACCAGAATATCAGAGGAATTCTATGAACAGGTCTGTAATCAGTATAAACCTTAATTTGAATAATCTTTTAATGTCCCACCTACAATAGTAGAAGGGATTATGTTTTCAGGATTGTGTGTCCTTTCATAATTTTGTCTGTTAGTCTGTCCTGTATCAGGTTTCAGATTTTGGTTACAGTAGTTTACCATGAAGTTGTGGTCACATCAACTTGAAATTCAGTAAACATGTTCATTATGATGTGAACTTTTAAAATTGTTTACCAAATTACTGTTTTAACTTCATGGTTCACTGAACATGGAAATGTGATAGTGTTAAATGAGTACATTCTCATGTTAAAGTTTTTGGTTAAGGAAGTTTAAAGTTTTGGACACATTAACTTGAAACTAAGTACACATATTCATTCTAATGAGAAGATTTAAAATTATATGCCAAATTATGGTTTCGACCCTCTATTTCATGGTTCACTGAACACAGAATCTGTAAGTGTGAAATGAGCTCATTCTTAGATTAAAAAAGATGTGGAAGTTACCATGGGGATATTCAAAACTTATAATTCAAGATAAACTGAATATACCATGACTTAAAACCAAAGACAACAAATAGACAAACAAGTGTAAAACACAACATAGAAAACACTGAGGAACATGAACCCCACCAAAAACTGGAGTGATATCAGGTGCTCTGGAAGGGTAAGCAGATCCTGCTCCACTTGTGACACCCATCATGTAATTAAAGTGTTTGCTTAAGGTAGTTTACTATCAGTTCATGGTCACATCATCTTGAAACTCTTGAAACTTAGTACACATCATTATGCACATCATTATTTTTACATGTTTTCACAGTTTACTGAAAATTAAATTTGATAGAGCAAGCAGGGCATGGTGTCCTATGGACTGGAACGTTTTCTTGATTTTTCAAGTTTTGAATTGTAATACATGCTCAGTGAACCATGACCTCCTTTACATGACATTTCAAGGGGCCTCGGTGGCCGAGTGGTCTAAGTAGTTACTACTGTAATCACTAGCCAGTCAACACTCAGGTTGTGAGTTCGAACCCTGCTCGTGCGGGTGCACTTTACTCCAATCTTTATTGACTAGGATTGTCAGTTTTCCTATCGAAGGTCGGTGGTTTTCTCCAGCACTCCGGCTTCCTCCACCAATAAAAACTGGCCACCGCGAAATAGCCCAGAAGCGGTGCTTAAAACACCAAAAATCAAATCAAATCAATTACATGACATTTCTTTAGTGACAGTCCTTCTCTTGTTACCTCAGATTTAATGTTTACTTTTTGAGAGAGAGGAAAAATGGAATAATTTAGTTTTTATTTGTTTGATAATCTATACAGCAAATATTTTGCTTTGTCTGTAAAGTTAGTAATGAAATGAGAGTTTAAAATGTGTCATACAAAGTGCTTTACAGTTTGAGAAAATAAATAGACACAAAATGAAAAGCTATAATCTTGATTGAATATGAAATAGTATAATTACTTCCTGAGTAACAACATAATAACTGTGGAAAATGAATCAAGTCGTAAATAACATTATAAATTAAAACCAAACCACTATGCTGAGAAGTCTGTTGATTCATTTCACTGACAGGCTGAAATTAGTTCTTCAGACCTTTAAGGAAGTGTTTTAATGGCGAGGAATAGTAACCATTAATTACACAACTCATCAGAAAAAAAATTATATCGTCCCCTTTTAGATAGCTTCATTGCAACATATAAAAAAGAACTATATATCTGGTTTCCATGATATGACTTTGACATTTTGTGGGGGAAAATTGTCTTTCCGATGTATAATACTTAGGGGAAAGCTGTAGATATCAATAACTAGCTTTAGAATTCATTTGTTCTCATTATATTGTCATTAGTGGGATGTAAACCTTATGTAATGTCTTTTGGTGTATGACAATACAAGAGTAACTATATTGTATTTGAATGTAGCAGATTTAGTTTTCATGAACATGTAAGGATTGTTTGGAAAGACAAGACTACTACTAGAGTGGTGTTTAATGACCTTTACTACCCAAGGAGGTATTGCAGGGTTGGTAAAGACCGACAAATATTTAAAATACAGTATAATTATCCAAATTTAATGCAAAAACTTACTTCTATTCAATTTATTATTAAAATTTAAAAAAAATTCATCCACCCCTAGTTTTCAGTATTTCACTAATTTGGGCTTTGTCATATACAAAACTGTTTATTATATTACAGGGAGATGAAGAAGCCAGGTTGGGGATGCCAATTTCTCCATATATGGATAGAAAGATTCCTCAGCTAGCTAAGTTACAGGAAACTTTCATAAATCATTTGGTGGCGCCATTGTGTAATGCCTTAGTAACAGCTGGTCTGTTGCCAGGGACATGGGTGGATGAACCAGACAGTGATGGGGATGGTAAGTTTGGTAACTATATGCTAGAGAGCTAGAGACATGTGACAGTTTGGTAACTATATGCTAGAGACATATGACAGTTTGGTAACTATATGCTAGAGACATATGACAGTTTGGTAACTATATGCTAAAGACATGTGACAGTTTGGTAACTATATGCTAGAGACATGTGACAGTTTGTTAACTATATGCTGTAGACATGTGACAGTTTGTTAACTATATCCTAGAGACATGTGACAGTTTGGTAACTATATGCTAGAGACATGTGACAGTTTGGTAACTATATGATAGAGACATGTGACAGTTTGTTAACTATATGCTTAGACATGTGACAGTTTTTTTAACTATATGCTAAGACATGTGACAGTTTGGTAACTATATGCTATAGACATGTGACAGTTTGGTAGCTATATGATAGAGACATGTGAGTTTGGTAACTATATGCTAGAGACATGTGACAGTTTGGTAACTATATGCTAAAGACATGTGACAGTTTGGTAACTATATGCTAGAGACATGTGAGTTTGTTAACTATATTCTGGAGACATGTGACAGTTTGTTAACTATATCCTAGAGACATGTGACAGTTTGGTAACTATATGCTAGAGACATGTGACAGTTTGTTAACTATATTCTGTAGACATGTGACAGTTTGTTAACTATATCCTAGAGACATGTGACAGTTTGGTAACTATATGCTAGAGACATGTGACAATTTGGTAACTATATGCTAAAGACGTGACAGTTTGTTAACTATATGTTAAGACATGTGACAGTTTGTTAACTATATGTTAAGACATGTGACAGTTTGGTAACTATTTGCTAGAGACATGTGACAGTTTGTTAACTATATGATAGAGACATGTGACAGTTTGGTAACTACAGTGTTCCCGTCTGCCCTAAATAGAAGGGTGGCCCGCCCTTGGTGCCCTTACCCCCGCCCTTTTGCCCTCCAAAGTAAAAGAATGCACCCCTCTGCCTTTTCAAAAAAATAAAATTTCCAAATTTCATGCCTACCGTCGTTTCCGGTAAAATTGTTACCTGATTGTGTAACACTAATTAACTGACAATGGGATTAAGTTAAATACCTAATGCTTTGGCAGTTTTACCACCTTTGTTAATGATTGTTTACTGCTAATTAATGGATTTAAGATAATTGAACAAATACTAGATATTTAATACAGAATGAAATGTCCACATGTTATCCATTTGTAATGTTTATGTACAGCATGTATACCTGAACAAATTTATTTCAGTAGGCATAACATAAAAAATAAAATCTTAAACAATTTTATAGGCATACATAGTTTTGACTTAATTGGTAAAAAATGTTTTGTTTCATAATCCATGAGTATGAAATTTAAAGAAGAATCAAAGAAATTTGTACTTTGAACATAACAAGATTCACTTCCTGTTTTACCTCTTGTATTTTATAATCCTCCTGACATAGGAGCACTCAACAAATTTATTTTTAACAATGATGGAGAAAAAAGTAACTGTTTATACCTTCTGCAATATATTATTGCATCAATATAATATGATCATCTCCTGTCTAACCTGTTATATTTATAAAACTCCTTACTGAGGAGCACTTTGGTGTGCACTTGAAAATACTTTTTTGTAACAATTCAAATGATAATAAATAACTCTAAATTACATATATACTATATGTTTGAACAAGCAATTTAAATGTTGATAATTTAATTACATTAAGCATTCAATTTTGCATGTATAACTCCATCTTTCAAAACTACTTGTTTATTTTTATAGACTGGTATAAGTTATAAAACATTGAAATTTCTGATGATTATTTTCCTTACCAAATGTACAAGTTTGTTTAGATTAACATCAAAATGATATGCTTTGTTTCATGGTATGATAATTTGATAAAAAAAAAATTCTTAATGGAACCAACATGAAGAACATATTAATTTCTGAATATGGTTTAAATACAACTAATGTTCTCAAGCTGAGCCTATCAATATTCAAGGTAATTTATACACTGTCCAACAGTGCCCTTGAATTCTGGGTTATAACGCTAAAGTGCCCTTTCAGACAACTAGCACCCTTCTGCCCTGAGATTCAAGCTGGAACACTGAACTATATGCTAGAGACGTGACAGTTTGTTAACTATATGATAGAGACATGTGACAGTTTGCATAAAAATGATAAATCAGAAGTGCTTTTTGATTAAGAATGTGCTAAATTACTTTCTTTTTGCTAAAAACTGACAAAATCTTCATTTGAATCCCTCAATCCGGAAAATACACATTATATAAAAATAAGGAGATGTAGTATGATTGCCAATGAGACAATTATCCACCTAAGTTCAAATGAAGTGGAGGTGAGCAATTATAGGCAAGTTGGTTATATGTTTTAGGCAGTAGAAATCATAATATAAAAGGCAGACTTCTGTAAATATTTTATGGTGGAGATTTACCAATTGAGTATCCAATTTGTTTCATACTTTTCATATCTGTCCTTCTGCAGGTGAAGGCATTCTCCTCATCCTGACACATTTAGTTTAAACACTTGATTTTTTCTGAAAAGATATTTTATTGAAGAGTCATATACTAGGGTAATCACTATCCTACTTGTAATGCTATTGTATTTATGTCAGATAGTGAGGTGTAATACTTATATTGTGGTCTACTGAATTTGAAATATACAAATCAGATTTATGAGTGTAAGAATTACTTGATTCATGCAACAATTTGACAGCTAATTGAATTGCTAGTTTTGGGGGTAAAGATTGCATGAAACCTTTATGTGGTTTGCTTGATAGGTATTTCCCAACTTTTATCACTTTTTTTTAGATTAACAAAATATAGTACATTGAGTACAAGATTCTATACATCTCATTATTGAACATTTCAGGAAATTTACAAAGATTACTATATTCATATATTCAAGTTACAAAATAATGGGTACATGTATAACCATACTTGTTATGAAAATTACATAAATTGTATATTAGTGATGTCATTGTTAAAGTAATACTTAAATTTGGAGTAATCTTCCTTTGTTCATAATTTTAGTTGAACCAATTCTTAAGGCTTAATACAATGCCATGTTTGATTGTATATTCCCAATTCAAAATGAATGCAATCTTTACCTTTAGTGCTCTCAAGCACTTTGATTATTATCATTATTAATTGTTATTTATATGTAAAGAAGAAGAAACATCTCTTGGTTTTGTTTATTTTAGTTTCGGGACACTCAGATACAGAGATATGTGACATTACATGTAAAGATACAGAAGATGAGAATGAGACAGATCATGAAACAGGTAAATATTCCCCAAAAAACTGGTAAATATTCCCCCAAAAGCAGGTGAATTTTCCCCAAAAAACAGGTAAATATTCCACAAAAACAGGTAAATATTCCACAAAAACACGTAAATATTCCACAAAAACAGGTAAATATTCCACAAAAACACGTAAATATTCCACAAAAACACGTAAATATTCCCACAAAAACAGGTTAATATTCCCCCCAAAACAGGTAAATATCCCTTCCAAAACAGGTAAATATTCCCACAAAAATGTAAATATTCCCCCGAAACAGGTGAATATTCCCACAAAAACAGGTAAATATTCCAACAAAAACAGGTAAATATACCCACAAAAACGTAAATATTCCCACAAAAACAGGTAAATATTCCCACAGAAACAGATAAATATTCCCACAAAAACAGGTAAATATTCCCACAAAAACAGGTAAATACACAAGTAAAGGCAAATATTCTCACAAAAACAGGCAAATATTCTCACAGACACAGGTAAATATTCACACAAGTAAAGGCAAAATTCTCACAAAAACAGGTAAATATTCACACAAGTAAAGGCAAAATTCTCACTAAAACAGGTAAATATTCACACAAGTAAAGGCAAAATTCTCACAAAAACAGGTAAATATTCCCACAAAAACTTACATTATTTGTTTTATTGTTTTGATATACAGTCTAATTGTTCATAAAGGTTGTTATGCAGTATTTGCAAACTACCATTTTAGTAGGTACCTATGTAGACTAATGATGACTGTTCATTTCAATATTACCTAAATGATTTTCTTCAAAATTTTGTACCAAAAATATCCTTATATGTAACGTTTTAATCATTACCTTTTCTCCTTGCACAAATTGCCTTCCTTAGCAAAGCTCTTGTCTATTACCTGTTACCCAACCTGATGCATATCAGATTTACGTTAGCAGGTTATTATCTTCGGTTATTTTCCCCTAGCAGTAATTGACATCTCTACTAAATTTTACTAAATATTTTGATGTTGACAAGACATGTGGATAGGCAGCACCAAGGAATGAGTTGAAAACATAGTACTAGCTATTTAAAGTAATAATTGCTATCAACATTACATTGGCAAATAATAGATGTTTGTCATTTTTCAGAAGCCATAAACCACCCAAAAATTAAAAGAAAACCAAGAAAAGTAAATTGTTTATTGACAAAGAATATGAAAGAGAATCATGAATTCTGGGTAGCTAGGATAAAAGAAGAAGAACTACAAAAGTCTGCATCTGAAATAAAGTCAGAAAAACAGGTATGTTAAAAATTTGTATATGTATTTTTAGTTTTATGAAATACAAACGAATAGAGGCAGTAATCCAACAACTACAATAAAAAAATAATTAATTTTAGTTTTACTGTAAACAGGACAGTAGAAAATGTTTTTGGCTACACTATCAATTTTATGTCTCTTTAGTCATCTGCATGTCTTTGAATATAATTCAGATGCTCTATAGCTGCTTATGTTCATACCTTTAGATATAATTGAGATTTTAGATATTTTATTGAATTCGAAAATTTAAAAGTATTTTCTTTGAACATCTCTGTAAAACCTGATGAATGTTATGTGCCAAGTGAATTTTGGAATGAATAAAACAAATCTTGTGCTTTACATAGAGCAACATGTTCATGAGAACGAAATATGAATAATAAAAATACACACAGTTGGACATTGAAAAAGTTAGGAAAACAGCTCTGAACAATCTGAACTACAACTTTTGGTTTAGCTGTTGGATATTTTGTATGGAATCTGAGGTCAAAATGCTGCAAAATAATTTCCCCTTCAAAATTGAACTTAGGATAGGAAAACTTTTGCATCATTCTGTTGTGTTATTCCTTAAAGTGCTTTCTGATTTTATTCCATTGATTATTGCATTTTAAAATCACCCACATTTCATCTAAAGTTATTAAATGAACCACACATTTTTAATATTTTTGATTTTTTTCTCCAGGAGAGTGAAATGGAACCAATAAAAGAAGAGACAGAATCTCCCCATTCTGCCAACAGTTCTCCCAGTGCTCCAAGTACTCCAACACGACAAAAAAAGGATGAGAAATGACAAAATACTCAAAAATATACCAAAGGAAATTAGGACTAATTTGAGATAAAAACTTTACCAATTAGATGTATACACATATTTAATAGAAGTGTTGACTCAGCTTGATCTCTGCTGAATCTGAATTTGTATCGTTATTTCTGCCATGTCTGTCAATTACGCAAGCAGACGACAAATAGAATAGAGCATAAGATGAAACATTAAGGAAGAATTTCCAGATTAAAGGAAATTTTATAACATGTAGGAAATAATATTTTCACGGGTCATAAGCATATATGTTTGTATTCTCTGTATAAGCCTCCTTTCTTAGGAGCACCACCATGAGTTGTGGTGTAACGGACAACATATCCATTTCAAGAAACTAGTTTTTGTGCAGAAACATTCATTACATAAATTTATTGTATGTATGTTGGTTCAAGTAATGTATATATTTTTATGAGATTCCAGTACAGATATGTGTTAGAGATGTAAAAGTCTGTTCAGATGGTCAATAGATGTTGTCTGTTGTGATTGACTGCACATCTTTTATGGGAACTATAAATCTGTTGTTTTATTAGAAGAGACGTTTCTTATGTTTGTTATGATTTGTTGAGAAAGAAGAAAGGTTTCTAGATGTGACAAAAAACTAAGAGCTAGTCTCAGTTGTTCATTTTTCATATTTTTGCCATATTTTGCATTTAATTGACTAATTTTCTGTTTATAACTGTTAAATGGGAGACAAATCTTGCTCATATTATATATACAATTGATTCCAAATTTGTGTTTTTTCTGCCTGGAGCAGTTTCTTGGGAACATTTATTCTACTATAAAGTTCCGGAACATTCAGATCTTCAATCACTCTTAGGTAAGAGACACTCCTGACTGGTGTCCTGGGATATATATTGAAATAAATTAACTTACAGGAAACATGAAATTTTCCTAGTTTGAAAAATAAAATATTTTATCCCCCTCCCCCTTATAGAAGTTATAATTGAAAACTCACCACATAACATTACTGGCATATGAATTGTCTAAGATACAATATCTTATTTAAGAAGCGTGGATCATTTGTTTAACTATCATGCTGCTGTTAGTGAACAATAAACAAAATCAGGAAAAAATTGAGTGGCATTTTTTATGTCAATTATGGATAATAAATCATAACTTATTTTATAACATGAAGCTGTTCTGGGTAGAAAGTTTAAATCATATGAATCTAAATGCTGAAATTTGGTGCTAGTATACTCTTTGTTTTAACCCACTTTTAGTCAGAGCACCCAATGCAAAGTCCATTAAAGTGTTTTTTAATTTGTGTATTAAATTGTTCTAAACCAACTTCATCTGTGAAGAAAGTATTGAATAATTTGTTGTTTTGTTATGTATACTTTTGTATACTATGTTGAAATATTTTTCTTTTTGATGGACACTTTTCAAAATCTTTAATGTCAAAGAATATGGAAATTGTTCTAGATGGTATTTTTTGGTTGCCCACTAATTGAGTAATAAAACTCAAATCTTCTTTTATTAATATTTAGCAAAGAAGTTGGTGTTTTTATTTAAATGTATGCGTAGTTAACACAGTGATTCAACAAATAGCAGACAGTAGTTACAAGTGAAAACATTTGACATGACTGTACTGATTGACTAATTTTTACAAACTTAACCTTCTTATCATAGAAAAGCCCATCCTTAATTCAATTTTTAATTGACTTATATAGAAAATATTGTGTTATAGGATTGAGATATTTAGATTTATAATTTTGTAATGGATCTTTTCATAAATAAAAATTGTTTTGAAGTTTTGAATAAGACAAGTTCCATTTCTTTAAAATATAGGGATGGACAGTAATGGTAGAGTCACCACATCTGATTCTTTAGATTGCCTCATTTTTCCAGTGTCCTTCTATTCAATGGAAACTATAAATTTCAATTTTTTTTTATATCTATGATGTTAAGACTGATGCCCATGCTATTAAAAGAAACATTTCCCTTTTCAGAACTTCTAACATAAGGCAATATTTTCCAAAACTAAGTTATCTAAGTTGACCTCACTTTTAACCTTAAGGCTAACCTAATGGGAAGTCTTTTATTATCTCATCTTGTTTAGTCATATACTTATAAATTATTGATGGTTTTTCAAATGAGAGGGTGTTTCTCGGCTACTATCTCATCGAAGGGTGAAAGTCCTGAGATGAGATGTTGCCAAGAAACATCTTACAGTTTGTAAGACCATTGAAAATCTGTTTATCTCTATTTTGCCTATGATGTTGTTGATGTTTACATTGACAACGGCACATGTACCCTTAGTTTCTAGCAATAAGTTCTATCTCAAACAAGTAGCATGATATTCAAATTTATCACACAAAAAAATTACACAAAATAGCGATAATTCTTGTTAGTAAAAGCACTAAGAATTATAAATAATAATGCACATATGATTTCTGCCATTATACAACTGCTGACAATACTCGTTTAATTATAACCTCAAAATCCATTTTATATGTAAACATTATGACAGAAGATGTATAATTTATTTATATTGTATATATTTGTACATATTGATGTTAGTTTTAAGGTCAATGTGACCCTGATTATTGTAAATTGTAAAAGAGAATTGTTTAAAATTTTTAACAGTTCAAGAGATATATAGTCCTGTATTATGTATATGTTTTTATGAATATTCGATAATTATTTTGTCAGGAGGGGGACCATTTATGTTTCACTCCTTGTTATAAGCATGTCTATATGTTTCAGATAAGTAAAACACAGCATTTACACTCAAATTCAATCTTTAGTATCATTGCTTTAGCTTGATTATTGCCATGCTTATTCTGTAGTTCAAACAAATTGAAATAACACAGTTAACCACAAACATTAGAAATATACAGGTTTTTAAGGAGTGTCAGGCTTGGATTTTAAAATTAAACTTTATTTTCATATCAAAAACAAATTTAAAAGATTGTATCTTTTATATGCTTGTATAATGGTAATCCTTTGTCCACTCATTCTTATCTTAACATTCACTCATATTTACACAACCACTTCTTAAGACAACTTGGTTTTGCTTTAATTGAATATCCAAACATTTTCAAATCATCGAAGTATTGAAATAACAGTACCGATCAGCGCAATACATTTTTTACAGTTTCCGAGTTGATTAATGGTGTCAATGAAAAATGTGTTTTTCTCCACTTATTATTTGATGAAATTGTTTACTTTCACTGAATCTGTTGAAATGTTTACACAGTTTTAGGGTTGATACAAGTTAGTTTTTGTTTTTAGATTATTTCACCTTTGTCTTTTCAGATTTATGAAACCATAAAAAAAATGGACAGTTTTGAGATTTCATACAATACATGTACCATTTTTCCATTTACATTTGAAATATTTACTGATATACAAGTTAGTTCCCTTTATTTTACAATCAGTTGGGGAACAAGCATCATTTGCTCACAGTTTAGCTGATTATTTATTGACGAACTGTATAGTATGTTCTCCATCAGAACTGTTGATATTTTAATCTGAACAAATTCACTACATTTTCATGTTTTTCCATTGATTTTAAGAAAGTATCTAAAAATCTTGTATGTTATAGTTTTAATTAGCCCGTTAATACCTCATTTTAATCAAAAATTTATTTTTTCTCAGGTAATGCATCAGCTTGCTTGTTTTTGTTTTTGTATATCATAGCCAGATCTGATTTTATTTTGATGCAGGGTATATAATTGAAGATCTTTTATTTATAGTTGCATAATTGTTTGTTCTGATTCTTCAGTTTTTGTTTTTTTTTTAAACAATAACAGAAAAGTAAGAAAGAATGAATACAGATAAATGCCTACTAAAGGTTACGTGTAAATAAAAGCGAATCATACTGACTGATTAACTTTACTTTTTTCTGAATCCAGTTTACTATGTATAAAGCAGTGGTACCAGGCTAAAAATTGTGCTTATTTTGACTTTTATATACTCGTAAAATAGAGCAGAAACCCATTTCCTTTGCAGATTTCTACCTCTTCTGTGACAAATAAGAACACAGATATATACATATATATATATATATATATACTCCTTCGTCTCTAAAGTAAAGACGAGAAATTTAAGTGCTTATGTCTAAGAAGTAACAAACTACAAGTCAACAAGGTGTTTAATTCATGTAAGTTATAATGCTTACATTTTATTTTATGATATGCTTGATCTGCACCTATTGGTAAGTGTAGGTATTTTAAAGATTTTTGCTAGACCTATTACATGGTAATTTTCTTCCAAGATTTTGAATAGGCCTAGTACAAGTGATTCATTTAAAAGATTCTGTCTATGCCTAGTACAAGGTGAAACATTATACAACATAAAAGCAGTATAAAGATAAGGAGATGTGGTATGCATATAAGACACATATCCATCCAACACCAAATAAGATTTAAAAAAAATATCCATATATTAACAGGTAAACTAGGATACTTTTAATAAAGGTTTTCTGAGATTGCTGTTTTAAAAAGAATTCAACGTTATGATGGGGTATTGTCTGTTGCGAATACTCAGAGATGGTTTAATAAGCAATATAAGAGATGTTTGATTCTTTCTGCCTTTTTTGTTGCATTATCAGACTTCTATCACACTATGAAGTTACTATCATGAGATCAGATTAAGCAGACTTTATATACTATTCTACTGTATTTTTATGATATCAATATGTTTTTATTTTTGTAAAATCTTGTTTAAGAAATTCTATTTATAAAAGTAATCAGGGACTTATACAATATGTATTACTATATTGTGTCCCAGAGTGAAGTGTAATTTGAATTCCTAATATATGAAATTTGATTGGTCAGGATTTATCATGTCTCCATGACAACTTATTATCATGTATTTGTTGTGTATAGTTATTTTCGTATTTGTTGCTAAGTTGTCATGATCTCCCACGCAACATCTTTGTATATATAGATAGGCTTGCATAGTGACCTTTCCTGTAACTTGATCATGGCCGTCAGACAGGTGTCTTGAAGGTGTTAGTTATCTGATACTAATTTTACCTCCATAAAACATAGAATTACAATGTACATTAGCATCCATTCATAGATTTTAATTGGTGAGTGAGCTGTCTAGTAAGATAGTAGACTACAATCTCTAAACATCATCTCTGGCAAGAATGGAATCAGCATTGGTCAAAACCATCAAATCAAGTACCCATGAAATTAAGTACCCATGAAAATATCATTTTTTCTTAATCCACAAAAATTGGCACCTGCAAATACAAATGAATGTATAGTACGTAATCAGTGGCGATCCAGAACTTTTCATAAGGGGGGGGCCCACTGACTGACCTAAGGGGGGGGCCCGCTCTAGTCATGCTTCAGTGATTCTCTATATAATCAACCAAATTTTTCCCACGAAAGGGGGGGCCCGGGCACCCCAGGGCCCCCTGGATCCGCCTATGGTAATGTATCTGAATGCTTTCCGAAATCAGTTGAAAAACTTACATTTACATATATTTGAAATTTTATTAATGCTAATGTACTTGTTTCTGTGGTAAAAGCATTGTATATTCACATCTCAGAACTAAATTTCAACACATAAACAATGCTAGCATCATAGAGAGACACCTATTTGTATAGCTCTATCAATGCTAGCATCATAGATAGACACCTATTTGTAAAGCTCTATCAATGTTACCATCATAGAGATACACCTATTTGTAAAGATCTATCAATGCTAGCATCCAAAAGAGACCCCTATTTGTAAAGCTCTATCAATGCTAGCATTTTAAAGAGACACCTATTTGTATAGCTATATCAAGACCTATTGTGATATTTGTATATAGTCTTCTATCCAAATATTTATGATATCCAAAATCTTTGTTGAAATATTAGAATTTAAATGTTCAATTAAAAGTTTGATTTTAATCTAGAGAGAAGATAATTATTGAGTCAGTCAATAAAAGTGATACAAGTTCATTGTATTTATTATTTTTAGTTTATGCCAACAATATAAACAAGGCCAAAACATTTCTGGATATGTTAGAAAGTTCTCCATGGTAGTTTTGTTGATATTTATCATAGGTGAGAAGGATAGTTTTGTTGATATTTATCATAGATGAGAAGGATAGTTTTGCTTATATTTATCACAGGTGAGAAGGATGGTTTTGTTGATATTTATCATAGATGAGAAGGAAGGTTTTGTTGACAATTATCATAGGTGAGAAGGATGGTTTTGTTGATATTTATCATAGATGAGAAGGATAGTTTTGTTGATATTTATCATAGATGAGAAGGATGGTTTTGTTGACAATTATCATAGATGAGAAGGATAGTTTTGCTTATATTTATCATAGGTGAGAAGGATGGTTTTGTTGATATTTATCATAGGTGAGAAGGATGGTTTTGTTGATATTTATCATAGGTGAGAAGGATGGTTTTGTTGATATTTATCATAGATGAGAAGGATGGTTTTGTTGATATTTATCATAGGTGAGAAGGATGGTTTTGTTGATATTTATCATAGGTGAGAAGGATGGTTTTGTTGATATTTATCATAGGTGAGAAGGATGGTTTTGTTGATATTTATCATAGATGAGAAGGATAGTTTTGCTTATATTTATCATAGGTGAGAAGGATGGTTTTGTTGATATTTATCATAGATGAGATGGATAGTTTTGCTTATATTTATCATAGTTGAGAAGGATGGTTTTGTTGATACTTATCATAGGTGAGAAGGATGGTTTTGTTGATATTTATCACAGGTGAGAAGGATGGTTTTGTTGATATTTATCATGGGTGAGAAGGATGGTTTTGTTGATATTAATCATACGTGAGAAGGATGGTTTTGTTGATATTTATCATTGGTGAAAAGGATGGTTTTGTTGATATTTATCATAGGTGAGAAGGATGGTTTTGCTTATATTTATCATAGGTGAGAAGGATGGTTTTGCTTATATTTATCATAGTTGTGTTCATGTAGGAAAACAAACCCGATGATTATTACTGGTAAAGTACGACAATGCCACACCTCTACTCTAGTTTAGATGTTCCACCTCTATTATAAGAGAGAAAGATTTTGTTGGTATGAACAAGAACACATTGAATTTAGGAAAATAAGCTGATATAATAAGAAAGATTCTTAATGTGCATGGAATATTTGTTGAAATCCTTCATGCAAATATATAGAATAAAACATTACTGAAAAACAATCATAAAAATACAAAAAACATTTAACTACATGAAATTATAGAAATGAAGAGAATTCAGCAATTACAATGAATGATGTCAACAATTACATTATATTATAAATCATACATTACACTATAAATCATACATTACACCATAAATACACTATAAATCATACATTACACTATAAATCATACATTACACTATAAATACACTATAAATCATACAATACACTATAAATCATACATTGCCCTTTAAATCATACATTACACTATAAATCATACATTACATTATAAATCATTGATTTCTCAATAGTTATCTCTCTTATAACAAAGTTTTCTTGCAACTAACAAATTCAATTTAATCCAAAGATACCAGGTATTTACGCAATTGTTAGATATTAAAGTCAATATTGATAAGGTTAGTCAGCTTTATTCAGTTGGTTTTTTGGGGTAAAGATTGCAGTTATGCAATCAAAACCCTTCTTCCATGGTTTATCACTGGTAGTAAAAACAACATAGTGCAGTAGACGTGAACATTCTTTAGATTTCAATCCAGGCAATTACATGCAACTTATTAATGATATGTTATACTCCCACATCAAAGTTTACAAAATGATGTGTATTTAAATAACCATACTTGTCAAGAAAATGGTTTATTAAATATTTGTTGTGCATGGTGTATGATTCTGCTTTAAAAATAGGTTAAACATAGTACATATATGTAAGCCTCAAATCTATGTCCTTTCCGCAAATCTATGTCCATTTCAATATTGCGTCATAGACGTTCCAAATTTATGTCCTTTATTGTCTCAAATCTATGTCCTGTATTGTCTCAAATCTATGTCCTTTATTAATTCAAATCTATGGCCATTTTTGTCTCAAATCTATGGCCTTTATCGAAATGTGGTGACGTAAGACATAGAAAGACGTCATCAAATTTATGATGGCAATAATTTGTACACTGAATTATGTTGTGGTTGTTGAATGTTGATGTCATGGTACACAATGGATTTTAAAAAATACATAGATTCGAAACTGGAATAATTTCACCAGAAAAAAAAATCTTTTTTAATAAGATAGTGGCACAAAATGTCGTTGTTAAACACAATAAATTATCCCCTAAACATTTTTATGTGGTACCTATACATTGAAACATTGAACAAAACGTTTGCAAATAGGTGTATGTGTTTATAACTTACGATACAGAATAGGTTTAATTCATTGTTGAAGACCGTACATGTATCTTTAGTTGCTTGTATACAGATGTCATTTTGTCTCAGGTTGTTTATCAACTTATATTTCGTATTTGTCAAGACGTAATGAGTAAAGTGAAGTAAGATTAATTGTTCTGTAGTAATAAACGTTTTGTTCAATCTTGAGCAACTTAGGTCTTAGCCAATGATATTCGTGATAAAACTGAAATAGAACTGACTCTTGCAAGATAATTAAGAGAATGCATGTGAGGTTCAGTTTGAAGTAAACCTTTGGTATATTAAATTCCCATAAAGATCAGGCATACATAGGATGCATTGAAAAGTGTGAACAATATCATGAATCGCATTAACAATTTAGAATTAGTATCTTACAGGGCAAGGAACTTAAATATCTGTCTCTAATATGCATGGAATATTTGCCACTGAAAGTTAAGTAACCAATAACCTAACAGAGATAGTATTGGAAAGTCCTATCAATGCCCACTCTCCTTTCTTTGATGAAGGATCTGAATTCGAGACAGCGAAAGGCTGTCGTGCATACTAAACTGTGTCTACAGATTAGCACTTATATTAAAGGTTAAGGCTTATTTATTCTTGAGACAACTTCTCTTGAGTGCTACTTTAATTTTCTTTGTTTATATAAATTGTTCTGCAGTCCATCTTTACCATATTCGGGAAATAACTTATAACTTGATGTACCTTATAGTTATACATGTTTTTGTTTGTATTGATTTTTTATTTTGCTGTGAAAGAGTCTGGCAGATTATTACAGTATTGTTAGATTTCTTTAACAATTCTTGCCTGCTTTGTTGATTATACCCCGCTGTTTCATTCTTTTGGTTATTTCAAGTGTGTGCAGGAATATTTTGTTATGAATAAACCATGATATTATCTCTTCTTTTTTTCGGAACAAAATTAACGCTAAATTTTTGCCTAGTTGAATTCCTGTCGAATTAAACCGTAAACGAATTTATATTATGCAATATATTACGGTTGCAGAAGAACAGATGTTATTTATCCACCATACCTTATGTGTTCATCGGTAAATATCAGTTGCCTTGACGATATTCAACTGATTAATGGCTTTGTCAATCTCTTCTGATATAAAAACTAGGGGTACAGCATTTTGATTACAGCTTTCTTCACTAGTGTCTATATCGAATTCTTTGTTGTTATAGTCAGAATTTCGGTTATTAGACTCAGGTGTTGCGAGCTTGCTGAAATGTTCGTTTCAACCTTTGAGTATTTCTGCCTTTGTAGAATATGTTTTGCCTCTTCTATCTTAAAATCTGTTTATAGCAGTTGCTTTAAGTTTTCCTTTGTGCATTTACAAGCTTATGAAATATTTTGTTGTCTCCTTGTTTAGCTTTCATTCTATGTAGCGACCCATCTCGTTGCCATGCAATTTCTTGTCTTCTGGCTTTGCGCAAATGCTTTTTAGTTCGTTTTCGTTCTTGCATTGTTTCACACAAACTGTTGGTTTTTATCAAGTGATGATTTGTTAATTTTCAATGAAAATTCTGTGTCATCATTCACAATATATATAAAAAAGAAGATGTGGTATGATTGCCAATGAGACAACTCTCCACAAGAGACCAAATGACACAGAAATTAACAACTATAGGTCACCGTACGGCCTTCAACAATGAGCAAAGCCCATACCGCACAGTCAGCTATAAAGGGCCCCGAAATGACAATGTAAAACAATTCAAACGAGAAAACTAACGGCCTAATTTATGTACAAAAAATGAACGAATAACAAACATGTAACACATAAACAGACGACAACCACTGAATTACAGGCTCCTGACTTGGGACAGGCACATGCAGAATGTGGCGGGGTTAAACATGTTAGCGGGATCCCAACCCTCCCCCTAACCTGGGACAGTGGTGTAACAGTACAACATAAGAACAAACTATAAAAATCAGTTGAAAGAGGCTTAACTCATCAGATGGATAAAAATACAAATACTACAAATACAAGTGGACGTGGCCGGGTAGTTGTACATCCAAACAACAAAAAGACACTAAGTACAGATCTGAGAGTACTCGCAGTTACTGACAGCTAGTTCAAAGCCACTAACAACTAATAAAAAAAATCATGCATCTAAGACTAAATTATCAATCCGTACACATGTTTATTTTGGATCGTTGTGTTGATATTTTGGTTGATGGTACTATGCTGTTTTGAGCTCTAATTTGGCACCAATTAGTTTGGTTATAGCAGTTGAATCGTTAATGTATTCAAGTAGACTTTTCTCGAGGCTTTTGATTCTGAAACATTCCTGATATTGTTGTAAAAATCTTTTTTCCATTTTATTCTATTTGATGTTAAAGTCTAGTCTTGTCCTTTCTTGGTTACAATTTCTATTTCTTTTTACGTTAACGGTGGATATGTGTTGTTTGATAACATATCCAGGCTTATAGTGTTGTAGACTTTGTCAGCCAGACTGTCATGTACATAACATATCCTGTCTTTTGGTGTTGTAGACTTTGTTAGCCAGACTGTCATGTACATAACATATCCTGTCGTATAGTGTTGTAGACTTTGTCAGCCAGACTGTCATGTACATAACATATCCTGTCTTATAGTGTTGTAGACTTTGTCAGCCAGACTGTCATGTACATAACATATCCAGTCTTATAGTGTTGTAGACTTTGTCAGCCAGACTGTCATGTACAAAGGTATCATCAATTGTTCATGTTTCATTTCTATTCGGATGAATGAACGTTAATAGGGTTGCTTTAATTAAACGTTAACTTCTAATCGATGCTGATTTATTTGTGGTTTTCATCAGATCACAATTCCAGTCTCCACACAGGACAGGGGTACATGTATCAAAGTATTTGACTATTATTTTGTGAAGCTGGTCTAGACATTCTTCGAAGTGTTCATTTGCCTGTGTTAACCCTCTGCATGGCATACAAAGATTTACAGAATTGTAATGTCTTTACATTTAGTTTAATGCATATGATTCCCTCTGAGCCATCATAAACTTTTTCTACAAAATGGGGCAGATGTTGTTTCCATAGTATAGTCATGTCTATACGTTTTTTTTTTTTTGTATGATTCCCATACAAAAATTGCCAAGTTGTGGTTCTCACTGACGTTTGGTACAAAAATAAGGCAAATAAAATCATAGATACCAGGATTAAAATTTTATACCCCATATTCGTGTACAAAAGACTCGTCAGTGACGTTCAATCAAACGGTTAAAAAAGTGAATGTTTCTGAGTTTACTTATCTTTAAAGTCTTTCTCAGCAATGCAAAGAGCGAGTTGGCTTTCTCAGAGAAGTATGAAATATTTTATTCACCTTTCTGCCTTTGTGGTTTTAGAATGACATCTGTCTTATTTACTACCCCGATATCCTTTCCTTCAGTCACGTTAGGTTTATTAGGATTCATTAGTTTGTATGTAAGGTCTTTGTACGTTCTACTATCTATATACACGTGTAACTATGGTAGAGATGAAATGTTAGTCAAAAGAGCAGAAAATACCAGGTGGGACAATCAACTTTTTAATAAAAGAGTCTTCAAATAAGAATTATAACCAACAAGAAAACTTCACATGTATCAGATCGCCTAGGACCAACGATACTACAATCAGCAAAAAAATATATATAAAAAGTCAAAATAATTGTGCAGCGATTCCGATAAAAGATAAATACGAAGTTGAAGTAGATGGCCTTCGTCAGTGTCGATCTTTTCAAAGTGATTCAAAGTGAAATAATACAATCCGAACCTCCTGTGTATTCCCCTTTTTAATGAGTTAAAAGTAATTTAAATTTTAATCCTTAATTTTGAAATTAACAGAAGAAAAAAAACCAAAGCTTAATGCGTGTGCTTGTTCTGATACAAAATGTCAAAATGCACTTTACGTGCAAAAAATAAAATGTGCATCCAACAAATCACTGAAAATATTTTAAAAAATCCAACTATTTCTTTCTGTTATTGTCATCCGTCTCCAGAATATATTCAGTTCTATTAATCAAAATATTTGCCGATCTTCCTACTGAGAATGACATTTTCACAAATATTGTTTATTTATATTTATCTATTTGTTTGTTTGTTTGTTTGTTTGTGTATTGATCAATTGTGTTTGATTTGAGTTATTGACTATCAAACACTCAGACGTCTACAGGGTTGAGCAAAGTCCAGCGAGATAGCGGTGGTCTTTATTTTCTTATTTTCATTCATATATGTGTGAGGCGATAAACTGTGGTAAGGTTTTGTTCATTTTGATGTCAATTTCTTCTTTTTTTTTAATATTAAATACTTGTGAATATGATTTGATTTGATTATAATTGAGGTGGGAGTCAAGTCGTCGTTGTTTGTTGGTAGTTATTTATCAATGAAAGGTCTTAGAGAAGAAAAAGAAATGTATCATCTCGATTTATTATTTATACGAAAGGAAAATAAATAAAAGAAGACAGATAACAGCTAATTGAACATTTTCTTATTGCATACTTTTTTAATCTATCATTTTTCACAAATATCACATTTCATTATTTTTTTTCAGACAGAAAAGATGAGGATTAGTGGAAAAATGATAACTATATCGTCAGCATCTCTTTTATTTGTAATAATTGTATGTAGCAACCTTGGTAAGTTTCATAATCTCGAACACATACCCGATCTGCCAATTACTATCCTTTCACATTTGATAAATTTATTTTAAAAGGGTATCAATTTAATACTGTAGTAAAATCCTTGAATATTGTTTTTATCGGTACTTACATTGATTTTTTATTTAAATATATAACAAATCATAACTAAATATGAAAGTATTGATATACAGTTATTAAAACTTATGGTTTTATTATGTACCTATATTTTGGCATTGCACAAGGTTATGCCTTTTTTGGACTGTTTATGACGTCTGCACACTAAATCCGTTGGATGTGTGCACTGATTGATGCTTAAGTACTAGTCCTGAAAAACATGATTTATTATCATTTGTTATTGGCTTTAAACTAGCTTTCAGTAACTGCAAGTACTCTTCGATTTGTTCTTTTTTGTCTTTCGTCTTTATGTTAGTTGTTTCTTTTGTCTTTATGTTAGTTGTGTCTTTTGTCTTTATGTTAGTTGTGTCTTTTGTCTTTATGTTAGTTTTGTCTTTTGTCTGTATGTTAGTTGTGTCTTTTGTCTTTATGTTATGTGTCTTTTGTCTTTATGTTAGTTGTGTCTTTTGTCTTTATGTTAATTTTGTCTTTTGTCTTTATGTTAGTTGTGTCTTTTGTCTCTATGTTAGTTTTGTCTTTTGTCTTTATGTTAGTTGTGTCTTTTGTCTTTATGTTATGTGTCTTTTGTCTTTATGTTAGTTGTGTCTTTTGTCTTTATGTTAGTTGTGTCTTTTGTCTTTATGTTAGTTTTGTCTTTTGTCTTTATGTTAGTTGTGTCTTTTGTCTTTATGTTAGTTGTGTCTTTTGTCTTTATGTTAGTTGTGTCTTTTGTCTTTATGTTAGTTTTGTCTTTTGTCTTTATGTTAGTTTTGTCTTTTGTCTTTATGTTATGTGTCTTTTGTCTTTTGTCTTTATGTTAGTTGTGTCTTTTGTCTTTATGTTAGTTGTGTCTTTTGTCTTTATGTTAGTTGTGTCTTTTATCTTTATGTTAGTTGGTTGTGTCTTTTGTCTTTATGTTAGTTGTGTCTTTTGTCTTTATGTTAGTTGTGTCTTTTATCTTTATGTTATTTGTGTATTTTTTTATGCCTAGACTGTTGAAAGGATTGCCCAAATGTACGGAATGTTAATAATAAATACGAAGTCATCATTATGAAGCTGTAGTCTAGTCTTCACAGCTGACTTATATATGGCTTGAAGAAAATTTGCAACATCTCTGATATTTCTTATGGTACTAAGTAATAGAATAAAAATAAAGAAAAAGGTCAACAGCATGAATTATTTTATATTGAAAGAATTTCTATACATAAGAAGTTTAACGGTAAAGGCCAACATTTAATCCTTTTTCAAGATAAAACCACAATAGGGAAAAGGGATGGAGGCAGCTGTTTTGCAAATAAAAAGACAGAAATAGTCAAGGGTGCAGTAATATAATTGTAACAGTTTTTGGACGGTAATCATTAAATTAAAAGAAACAAAGTTTATTGACCTTTCTTCATGAAATCTGTGTCAGTATTTCGTATGAACCCTGAATTTTACTGATAAATAATGTTCATATCTTGCATGCATGATCATATTGTATGTATAAGATGAGGGTGTTAGTCTGATTGTGTGTATCTTATTTACATGCACCATGAAAGTATGGTTAATACATTTAATGACATCTTGGCGTAAGTATTAAATGCAGTATTCTCATATCTGAGTGGCGTCTGCTTCTAAGATATGAGACGACTACATCTTATTTACATAGAAGTAATAAATAGTTATTGTATCTTTACCCTTGTTCTAAAAAGAGCAATTGGTTTTGATAACACAGGAAACGTGTCATTATCTCAAATTTGCTAGATGCAGTAAAACTTTCATAGTTAGGAATTTGGAATGAATTCTTAATTGTTTCTAATTTTATGTCATCAAATTGATACCTTATCACTGCTTGTACCAAGTCAGGAATATGACAGTTGTTTTCCATTCGGTTGTTGTGTTTGAGCTTTTGATTTCGCCATTTGATAAGGGACTTTCCGTTTTGAATTTTCCTTGGAGTTCGGTATTTTTGTTATTTTACTTTTTATATTTTTGTATGGCAATATGAATCGCTGTACTATCTCGTCTTTTTCTGGTTTAATTGCAAAAACCCTTTGAATAAATGATAACACTTCTATGTAAATGTTGATATAGGTAGCCGTTCTAGCCGAGTTCTACAATTACCTAAAATAAAATTTTATATTGGATTCAATGTTCGTTAATGCATCATTTCTTTCATCTTTATCTTTATTCCATGTTTAGAAAGGTTTTCGTTTTGAATATACTGATAACTATATTAATCACTGTTATCAAATTGAACTCTGATTCAGATAGACGGATAAATCCAGCTTATTTTAAACTTAAATGTATAGTCAAGATATATTTTACAGAAGGCAACCTTCAATACTTATCATTCTTTACGGTTGCCTATAATTGCTTACATCCACTTGGATAGTTGTCTCATTGGCAATCATACCTTATTTTTAAATTAGATGCATGATTATTTTAATTAGTTCATATTAGCTTTGAATTAGCTGTCAGTAACTGCGAGTACTCTCAGATCTGTACTTTGTGTCTTTTTTATTGTGTGGGGATGTATAAATACCCTGCCACGTCCGGTCTGTGTTATTGTTAGAAGTTTTTCTGCTTTGCATCGTTCTGATGAGTTAAGCCTTTTTCAACTGATTTTTATAATTTATTCTTATGTTGTACTGTTACACCACTGTCCCATGTCCCTGACTACATATTTTCACTTTATAAAATGAACAATATAAATTTTTTCGGACAGAAGAGATCACACCAGACTACCTTGACAGATGTCCAATGTCCATCAAACTTCATATTTATTTAACCTGATAGATGTCTTATGTCCCTCAAACTTTATATTAACTTAACTGGACAGATGTCCAATGTCCATCAAACTTCATATTAACTTAACTTGACAGATGGCCAATGTCCCTCAAACTTCTTATTAACTTAATTTGACATATACTGCAACAGCAAATGCAGGAACCAATCTTGTACAAGTGCAAATAAATTATCGCACGGCAAACAAAAATAAGCATGCATACATTTGTAGCAACAGATGAAAATGAAAAGTCAATGCGAAATCAATCCTCCCACCCCAGAATATCAAATGGTCGACGACCTCTAATAGGCCGTTTCATCGATGTATTTTAAACATTTTTGTGGTACAGGATTAAATTGATTTTAAAAGTGTACATTATTTTTGCATGGAACGTACAAGAGATCTCTTAGAGAAGTGGAAGATACCAAAGGAGTAGTCGAACTCATAAGTCGAAAACGACCTGGATGCATGCCATGGCAAAAATGAAAAACGACCAAAAGACAAACAAGTCTACAAAACAAAACAAAACATAGAAAACTTAAGACTGAGCAACACGGACCCACCAAACACCGCGGGGATGATCTCCTGAAGGTGCCCCGGAAAGGTAAGCAGATCCTGATCTACATATGGCACCAATCAATAAGAGTTATACCCCTTAACATAGATTTAATAATATTGAAATTGTCAATTTTAGTCACACATGTTGAATCACGGTCTGTTCGCCAGAAGAGAACCATCTTCCAGCTATGTACTCTGATCAACTATTATACAAACAGGACATGTACTGATTATAACGACTATGGTTGCTATTGTGGTTATGGACAAGCTGTTGGCAAACCAAGGGATTATGCTGATATGTAAGTACTGTAACTTTACATTTGAAAAGGTTAAGTGTTTACAATGAATAAGTGATCATAACAAAGAATGGATCGGATATTAACAAGTATAATTATATATGACCGAATTGAATGCGAATGCCAGATTGATTTGTTAATTGATTGATTGATTGGTGTTTAACGCCATTTCCAGCCCTAGTGTGCTATTCCATGGCGGTCAATTTTTATTAGTGGAGGAAGCCGGAGTGCCCGGTGCGAACCATGGACCTTCGGTAAGAAAACTGACAATCCAAGTCAATAAAGATTGGAGTCGAACGCACCTGCCACGTGCAGGATTCGAATTACGACATGACAACCACAGTGTTGACAGGCTAGTGATACAGTAGTTCGATTACTTAGACCACTCGGCCACCGAGCCCTCGCGAACGCTAGAAATACTTCATGCGATATTTACAGCAAAACTTGCATAAATATCGATTAACCAGTGATAACCACCAAAAATTTAATTGTATATCAAATTGCTTAAGGGGTTATCAATATGCATTCTTTACAGCAAGATTTCTGTTTTTACTGAATAAGTTTTGCTAATAACCTGCACGATGGTGATTGTGTTTAAAATCTTCATGTTGAAGTTACTGACGCCATAAAGTTCTATTGAATTTTCAATGTAATGCATGGGTTGGTTGATTGATTGTTGATTGCTTAAAGTATCATAGTATAATTTAGAGCAAATAATATCCATCAAAGATACAATGCTTAAAATTTGGTGTATTTGAAGCGCGTTTCGTCAAGAAGACTCATCGTTGGTGTTTGAATCAAAACAGTTGGAAGGCCAAATCTAATACGAAGTTGAAGTGTACTGAAAATCAAAAATTTCGATAAATTGTGCCGAATTCAAATACGGCTAAGGCAATAAATGCATATGTGGGGTGGGGATTGGGGGGGGGGGGGGGAGGGGGGGGGGGGGGGGGGTGGCGGTAGACAAACCTTAGTACATTCACAGAATATGATCTCATCATAAAAATTTGATGTCAACACAAAAGTGCTGACTACTAGGCTGGTGACTGGACTATCCACCAGCAGTGGCACCCACAAGATTCAAAGAGGTCGGGACTATTTGCCTTGTGTTTATTTCATCAGCTAGTTCATTTTCAAATAGGCCTTGAATCTTTACTAAAATTCACAGTTTCATATTCTCGTGTACTAGTATGTACCTCATTGTTTTGAAAATAGTATTATGAATATTCAATAAAATTAGGAACGCAATTTTGATATCAGTGACATAATTGATTAAAAACTGAATATGGAAAAACTGATATGTTGGTATACGCCAAGGAGACACAAAACATAAAAAAACACAAAACATAAAAAAATCACGCGAATGGCATTCCAAAGTAAAACAGAATTCTAACAAAAGTAAAGTTTTGTGTGATTTCAGATACAATTTTTGATTGCTTCTTAGTGCAAACTTTTACAAAATGTCTACAATATTTAATAAAAGTTGCCTTCCATGCCATTGAGTGGACCACACACTTCATTTACCCCCCACCCACCCCCAATAGAACTGTACAGACGTTTGTATTTTATGGAAATTTTCACCACGCAGCAACAATAAAGTCAGTAAAACAAACGTATCAAGTAAAAATGTCCATACATGTAACATTTTCCTATGGTTTTGTTTAAGTATTAATGTTCATATAAAATTATACGAATATAAAGAAAATTAAATTTTTGTAGATGTTGCCGAAAACATGACAATTGCTACGGAAGGGCCGAAGACATTTGTTATCTGTTTCCACAGATAGTTTCGATTGGATATACATGTGATGATAACACGAGGCAGTGTCGCTGTACAGGTATATACATTTTACTAGTTTTAGATTCAACGCTCATCACTCATGTTGTTTTGTATTGTTTAACCCTCTTAGTGCGGGCCGATTTTACAAAACACTGTCCAGAAACGGCACAATTTCAGTACCAAATAACATGTTCAGTGAATTGTTGTAAAATCTTGTATTCTAAAATGAATAATTAGGGACATAACTAGATATACAGTAAGCACGTTATTTTTTTTGAAAAGTAACGTTCCTAATATGACATCATATAACGTCACAAGGTAAAAACGTCACGTCTACAGCAAGTTTGGCGCTTTTCAATTAAATAACGTCAAGCACTTTGCAGTGCTAAGAAGAAAAACATAATTTTTTTCCGAAACGTAATGCAACCACAAGATTATTCTTCCAGTTATTCTGTTCACTTACGAAAGCGTTAAATAAATTATTTGAGACCTATACAACTGATCTTTCTTATGTCATGATTTTGAGAAGGGTGCGTGTAGCTGTCTTTTTTCGTATCAAATTACAGTAAATGTGTATACGTGTATCTTTATTTGGTCGACAGAAAAAAATCATACATTTTTCCAATTTTTAATTTGGTTCAATGACAGTTCACTTCACAAATCGTAACCCATCGTTACGTAAACATATAGTAATACTGCACACTAAACACTGTTAAAAGAATTCCACAATTTTATTTTACTCTTCGTGTTCACGTTGCTTGTGTTTGTGATAATCTTTGAAACACTTTCCAAGACAGAGACCTTCTCTGCACTGTTTGCACCAAGTTCGAACCTTCCTATTGTGACAGGAAACACATTTCCTCCTCTTTCCTCGAGGGATTTCATACATGAAATGCTCTGATGTTGCTCTATGACCCATTTCTTGTCCATTCCTACCAAAAACTCGACTCTGAATTTTATATTCCCCAACTAAGCCGGTCACAATGTCCTGTTGGAACTGGAGATGGGTTGACTTTTTCCCCAAGAGGAATGATCTCTTGTGGCAAATATATGCATTCACTGTAAGCAGGAACGGAATAAAATAGTTAAATAATAGTTTTTGAATCAAAAATTATTTGGAAATATTAATTGCATAATTTAGAGTTAATTGTGAAATCACGTCCAAATTCGTTTCAGCAATTACGTTATTGTGTGACTGCCGTGTAGTGATATTTAGTCTTTATACGCAAAAACAATTTTGTACTTTGTACATTATATGTATTTTAGTTGACAAATTTTTATGCGTAAAAATCTTATACATCAGTGTACGTTATATTTTTGACATCCTAAATTCAGCTAATTAAGATACTTCTTTAATGATAATAAATACGGATATAATAGCATATGTATGTTGAAATGTTTGCTAATAAGACGGACGTTGGTTTTCTACCGGAAGGATCATTCGGAATTTCGGACAGACGCAGTAGGTAGACGTACATTCATTGAATATTGATTATCCGAATCACTTTGTATACGTATATATATGAACGACAAATAATTCCCATTCCTTTTTTTCTTGTTTGATGGTACCTTTGATTATCAAAAAATAGTATTCTAATTACTAAAATACTAACCACATGCAGTCAATAAAAGATTAACAAGAATCTTTTTCCATAGTTTCACTGAACGTATGTCTGGATCATAAACTGATATTAGTTGATCTCCTAAATCTACTCCCCCCATGTTTTCATTGTAAGTGTGCACAACTCCCGGAGCGACCTTTTCCTTTCCCTTAGAATTTGAAGCAGTTTCCAACCTTGCAATAAAAATAATCATGATAGAATATAACTTTACTTTCAAATTACAAAGTTAAACTATATTTGCTACAACAGAAACAAATCAATCATCATCATCATCATCATCATCATTTTTATTGTTATTGTTGTTATTGTTGTTGTTGTTTTTATCACTATTATCATCATCATTACTAGGATCTGAAAACTCTATACATCAAATTACAAAAATTAAAAAAATCTTAAATCATATATTTATTATAAAGGTCCTTAGGCAGCTTATCTGAACATAGCTTATATGAAAATAACAAACCTGCAATGATCAGACGATGTAAGAAATCGCACCTGTCGACGATCAGACCAATGAATTGCTAGTATATTTCCCTGTTTCTTAGCCTTGACAGTTCCTTTAGGGGTTTTTAAGGTTTTGAAACTCAACGGCATTCCCTTTCTGCCGGCAATGACTGTTCCGGTGGAGTAAGTGCCATTGCCAAGTAGGTCGTGAGTGAGTTTTGGACTGGTAAAGAGACTGTCTGTTGTTACATGATGAAATTTATTATAGTGTGGCTCTATTAACTCTGTTACAACTGAATAGCCAACTCCATGAGGATATGGCTGCAGACGGTTACGCCTTTCATAGTACAACTGTACGTGCTCGGTATATCCAGTATCAGACTCACTAAGAACCCATACCTTGGCTCCCCACTGATGAGATTTTTTCTTTGAAATGTAGTGGACGATATTATGTCTACCTTTAAATCCTACTATTCGTTCATCTACACAAATATCTCTTCCTAGCCTGACGGAGAAAATATTTCTAATGAAAATTACTATTTTTTTTAATTGAGTTTTTTTTAATATTTACAATTACACAGTTCAATAAAGTTACATGTCATGGTCGAATTAATTGAAAATTTTATAAAACAACAAAGAAAAGAGAATAATATCTTAACATATTTGTAAAAATATAGATTTATTTGACGTGCTTGGAAAAGCGATACAAAAAGGAACTGTTGTCTGACTGCGAATAGAGAGAATGGATCGACCTCAATGCCATTGCATATGTCATTTAGTAAAGTACACTTCGGATGAAAATAACCTTTTTGTATCCAAATTAACTCTTCCGTTTGGAAGTACATCTATCTTGAAAACACGGATTAATAACAATTACAAGTAGCTAATGTGTATCTATTTGTTTGTGTATTTATTTAACATGTTTATTTACTTTTTTTTGTTTATGTTAATCTTTAGCAATCGACTTTTGTCCGGATATGCATGCAATATTTGCCACTGGAAGTTTTAAAGCGTATTTTTTCATCGGATGAAATACGAGAGGGGGGGGGGGGGAGGGTTACTTCGATTTTTTTTTGTAGGGGTGTGCCATTTTTGCCTCAAAAAACGTACCCATTTTAATATAACATTCACTGAAATTCAGTACCTATAGTTATATTAATATTTAAGAAAGAATGACCTATACTTATAAACAATATTTAAAATATGACCGATGCTTATATATAAGCACTAAATCTATACATCACTCATAATTCATAAATATACAGATACCCTTAAGTTTTTTAATATATGAATTTACATCCAGGTTTCATTTGGGAACTTGTTTGAAAGGTGAACTTTCAAATGCATTGATTTAATCTAATATAATAATTGACCATTATAAATGTAAGATTTTCAATCATGGCATATTTATATATGATATGTAGATCATACTTCAAATCAATATACAGTTAGCAAACGTAAATGCATTTTAATATAGGATGTCATTAAAAAAGAGGGTCATTTTAATATAAAATCTCGCAAAATTATGACCCTGTAAAAATGTTGTACCTGTAATGTTGTACCTGTAATGTTGTACCTGTAACTCTTCCTAAATGCTGTGTTGCAAACATCAATAACTGGTCTAATTTTGTGCATTGGATCATATTGTGGATGATCCCTTGGTAGTGCTGTCTGGTTATTACTTGCATGTAGATTAGATAGAATTGCCAAAAATCTGTCCCTTGCCATAACAGAACGGAAGGAAGGAGTTCTTCTCAACCACAACTTATCCTGAGTTTCCCAATACGAAGCTATTGTTGGCTTCTGGATTATGCCCATTAACAGCAAGAGCCCGATGAAAGCTTTCATCTCTTCATTGCATACTGGGCGCCACATTTGAAGCCTTGATCGTGGTTTCAAATTTCCCATTGATATCCGATGTTCAGCATATCGGTTTGTTTCTTGTACAAGAACATCCACCACATTGTTCTCTACATTTTCTCGGTCAGTCACCATGGATAAGAATATTTCATGTGGTTTGTCATCTGGCCGAATATCAACTGGTCCTAAACGATTTCCCCGGCCGAAATTGCTGCATGTCTGGCATATAAAACTCTTCAGTGTTTAATACCGGAAACCATGGACCATGATTAAACGTTTCATTCTCTAAATTGCTATCTGAATCTGTACCAATTTCGGACATTTCTGATTCATATTCCATGGATTCTTCGGATTCCAAATCGCTCATTGCTAAATTTTTTAGCTCTATTTTGCCGTCAACTCGATTGCGACGTCTTATGACGTCATATGATTTATGACGTTATAATGACGTTTTAAGTAAAAGAAGAGTAAAAAAAAACAAAGATATCTTTCCAATTTTTATATTCTATGGAATAAAGGATGGAGGGGGTATAGTTTTAGCACATGCCATGAAATCTTGAAAAACAACCGTATTTCGCATACATAAGGACATATATGTCCTTCCCGCAGTAAGCCAGGAGAGGACACATATGTCCTTCCCGCAGTAAGAGGGTTAAGGGGGGTTGTAGTGTTTGCTTTTTCTCACAACAACATCTTTGCATAATACATGTTATGACAAAATATCTTTTGGCCGCACAATGCTGTTCCCTATCTTTACATTCATGAGAATATATCACAAATACGCAAAACCCGTTTATCCCTTAATAATTTAATTTTGGATGTAACGCGTCTTCTGATTGGCTGACGTTGTTTTGTTTATCAGCTCATAGACATATTTTTTTCATGTGACCGTGACGTCATCAACGTTTTTTCATGGTTTACTCCGGTTTAAAATGGAATTTAGAATTAAATTATAAGAAATGACTGTAATATTTTTTCTGTCTATTCGAAATAACATAAAAAATGTGGTGCACACTTTCAAATAAACCGCTACGCGGGTTATTCAGTGTGCACCACATTTTTGATGTTATTTCTTCATAGACAGAAAAAATATTACAGTCATTCCTTAAATGCAAGAAGTTTTAAGGCCTAAAGCAAATATTAAGACAAAATTCAAATATATAATTACTCATATCGGACAGGTTAATATCTTGTGAACATCATTCATGTTATCAAATTTAAGTTGCCAAACAGAGATCTTAATAATAACATGAAGTCTCCTTTTCGCACTATTGTCTTAAGGTGCGTTTACACGATACGATTTAATGTTCGATTTTCCATCCGACTTGATACCGTCGCAAAGGTAAATCGTACAGCGTTCTGTTCACACGATACGATTTTCCATTCGATTTTGAGCAGATTTGAACAAGTGCTTTTATTTTTCTAAACGCAGCAACTTCCGAAATTATCTATACGGCATGTAATCGGCAATTATATTATCAAAATTTAAACAAATATTATTGAATTATTGATTGGTGATTGGTTAATGAATGTTTACCAGAGGCTCCAAGGAGCCTGTGATCGCTCATCTGATTCACAGAAGCCAAGAAAAGAATTTAATCAAAAAATTTAAACTAAAAAAATTTGACAACTGAAAAAAAAAAGCTAAATAAAAATTGTCATTTGAAGTCTAATGAATGTCAAAACCCGTTTCCAATGACTATTCCTGCAAAATATGATTCCATCCAGCCCAGTTTTTCATAAATGTAGCTTTTTATACTTTTATATGAGATTTTATGTTTCTTTATTTTTATTAAGTTTAGTACATATTGCACTACCATAGTGAGCGTACTGGCCGTAATAACGCTTTCTTCGTAAACCTGTAATTTCCGTGAACGGATAAAAGACCCAAGCTTGACAAAATATTTAGCACAATATAGAGTGTGGTATGAGTTATAAGGTTACCTTGAATCATTTTGTTTATATCAATGGTCATTTATTCCAAATTATATCAGTCTTGAAACAAAGGTGAAAAATGCAAAATTTGTTCAGCATGTAATCTCAGACTCTGTTTTTTAAACAAACACCAATTTTGAAAATGAATTTTACACCCAACAGATTGATATCGGTGTCAACATTTAATTCTAATACAACTTCTCTCTTCAGATACACGTATTATGTTTTATAAAAGACGAAATAGTCGAAATGTAACCTCCGTGCGTGAAATGTAATATCCGTTGAAGTTTTTGGTGAAGAATGATTTCTTTTACGTCCGCACTTCTGTCGAGTATGGCATGCCAAATAAACATTTAAATAATTATTACGGATGACGAATATATAAATTACAGAACAAATACGTACATTGCAATTCAGACGACATAAGGAGGCACCATGTGACACTTTTAATTTTTCACTGAATTGTTTAAGTGTAACAGAGTTGGTTTTTTTCTCATATCTAGAAAAAAAAACGAACCGGATATTTTTACATCAATATTAATGCAAGTAGATAAACCCGTTTTCAATATTCAAGAATTGAAACTTTTATTAAAATATAGATCTAATAGAGAATTCAATACTATTAAAGAATGGAACTCTCTAAACAGATAACAGTTGCTTCATGCGTCTTGATTTATTACTACATGTACGTCTTGTATGTATAGGCACATGTTTTTGTGTAATTCACGTCTTTTTGATAGAGTTAAGCCACTATGTTCAATTAATATTTTATAGTGTTTCTTTTTGTGTTGAAATGTCATACATATACTACTTTTTAGGTAAAGGCGAAGGTTGGCGCCTGTTAAAACGTTCAAACATGCTATATTATATGCATCTGTCCAAAGTCAGGAGCCTGTTGGTCAGTGAATGTCGTTTGTTTGTGAGTTTCATAGATGTTTCTTGTTTCTCGTTTTGTAAATTATAGATTAGACCGTTAGTTTTACTGTTTGAATTGTTGTACACTGGTCATTTTGGGACCCTTTATAGTTGCTGTTTTGTGTGAGCTAAAAAAGGCTCCGTGTCGGAGGCCGTACTTTGACCTATAATTGTTAGCTTAAATTCGCTGTGACTTGGATGTTGTCTCTTTAGCACTTAAACCACATATTCTTATTTATAATGTTCACAAGTATTTATAATTATTTGTGATTTTTTTTCAAACTTATTTTAAATTTTATATACATGTGCGAACTAAAGTAGAGTTTAAGTGTGGCATGAATATAGGAAAATAATACCTTTTTATAAAATAACGTTAAAGGTCTTCGAATCCATGATATAGTCCAGCTTGTGCAATACCATAATTAGAAAATTTAGAATAAATAAAGGGATATGGGACTTTTCAATCCCTGAAAAAATTTGCCAAGATTCAAGGTCGCCACACGTCAAAACATTATCGGACTAGGAATAGCTAGCATGATTTGTTTTCCTTAAAAATGTCAATTCGATTTTTCAGTATTATAATGATCCCTAGCAATACTCTCAGTTCACAAATTCCCGGATCTAATTAAGTTTTACCCCGAAATGCAGAAGTTTACATTTTTTTAAATGGCACGACTATTCCAAGATCTAAGAAAGTTTGACCTAATTTTCTGATTTAGAGGATCGTCAATGGTTTCTGAGATACAAGAGGGGTTGATTCCTGATGAAGCCAGAGGCGAATTTAGGGGGTGGGGGCAGGGGGCCCGCTCCCCCTTTTTGTGGGAAAAATTTGGTTAATTATATAGGGAATCACTGAAGCATACATGACTGGAGCGGGTCCCTCTTAGGTAGTCAATGGCCCTTCTTATGAAAATTTCTGGATCCGCCACTGGAAGTGGTATAGATTTATTTTTCATCCGATTTAGATGGAATTTTTTCCATTGTGTTATTCATTTTGATCCCTTTTGGAAATGTCAACGGATTTTACATAGCTCATACTGTTATTGAGTTAAAAGGGTAAAATACTACTGAAAATTACACTTTGCTACACTTTTCTTATGGTATTTAATATTTTTATTTTCCAACCGAGATAATGGGATCTTTGGCATAAAGTTCCTCATTTTCATCTCTTTTAAAAAATAGAATTAAATGCCGTATCCAAATCCTTATTGTGTCTACCTTATTACTGTGTCCACACTCTTTGTTTCAACACTTACCCAATTTACCGCGATTTCGCGGGAATCATCTAGTGTATTCTTATATCAAAGAAAATACCTCGGCTAGACGTTTTATAAATGTATTCGATAATCGTTATATTAAAACATATATGTGTGCATGTCCATAGGATTTTGATTTTTGTTAAATTTTATTAAAATGCCAGGTACAGCTTTAACATTCTGTAAGATGTTAATACACATTATTGGGGCATGCCTGTCCACAAATTTTTTAGCTCATCGGGGCCCGAAGGGCCCCATGTGAGCTTATGCCATCACTTGGCGTCCGTCGTCGTCCGTCGTCTGTCGTCGTCCTCAGCGTCGTCTGTCGTCGAATACTATTTAAAAAATCTTCTCCTCTGAAACTACTGGGCCAAATACCTTCAAACTTTAACTAAATGTTCCTTAGGGTATCTTAGTTTATACATTGCATCCGAAGTTTTGATCCATCGACAAACATGGCCGCCATGGCTAAAAATAGAACATAGGGGTCAAATGCAGTTTTTGGCTTATATCTCAAAAACTAAAGCTTTTAGAGCAAATCTGACATGGGGTAAGGAAATAATGTTCAGCAAAGTAAGATCTACAAAAAAGTTATTAAATGACCAAAATTGTCAATTGACCCCTTAAGGAGTTATAGCCCCTTAAAGACAATTTTACACAATTTGTTCATCAAGTTTGCTAACATTTAAAATTCTTTCTCTCTGAAACTATTGTGCCTAATTTTTTTTAACTTTAAATAAATGTTCTTTTAGGATTCTAGTTTATGAATTGTATCCGAATTTTTGATCCATCAACAAACATGGCCACCATGGCTAAAAATAGAACATAGGAGTCAAATGCAGTTTTTGGCTTATATCTCAGAAACTAAAGCATTTAGAGCAAATCTGACATGGGGGTAAAAATGTTCAAAAGGTCAAGATCTATCAGCCCTGAAATTTTCAGACAAACCGAACAACACATTGTTGGGTTGCTGCCACTTAATTGGTTATTTTAAGGAAATTTTGCAGTTTTGGGTTATTATCTTGAATATTATTGAAGATAGAGATAAACTGTAAACATCAAAAATGTTCAGCAAAGTAAGATCTACAAAAAAGTTTTATATGACCAAAATTGTCAATTGACCCCTTAAGGAGTTATTGCCCTTTAAGGACAATTTTACACAAGTTGGTTATGTTCTTTAACTTTAAAAATCTTCTCAAATAAATCTAGTATAAATTTTGTATTTTATTTCCTTGTACGTCAAGAAACATAGACACTATGGCTAAAATGGAACATATAGATAAAATGCATTTATTTGCTTTTGAAGAAAATATGACAGATACAATGAACATTTAAATTGTATTTTTAAGCCACTCATTAATATATTGAATATTGAAAAGCAAAAATAATCATAGACGAAAGATTTAAGCAAAAGAATAACAGGTGAGCGATTCAGGCCCTTGAGAGCCTCTTGTTTTTTTAAATATATAGAAAATTATAGATAGTTTGACGAGCTCATTTTTTCATTCAAGCTGCATTAGGTAAGTTAACTGCCTTTTGTTAAAGCTTGGAGGTTACAATAAACCATTAGATTTTATGGGCGCAACATGGTATTCCGAATTAAGAGTATAGCTAATCCTGATTGGTTGATATGTGCGGCCGTTATTTTTTGTTATTAGAGACTTCGTGGATTCTGCATTATACCAAAGGCCAAATAAATTATTTTCCTTAGCCCAAACGGAACTGAGATGTCTTTTAAACACTAGGATGAGACACGTATTTTTAAGTGCAAAATTGATAGGCAATTGGACCCAAAAATACTGTCCTAATAACTTTTCTTTAATTCTAGCAAGGTTTCTTTAAAAAAAAACACTTTCTAAAGTCTGTATCTCGAAAAAGGCTATCATTGTCGCCTATGGGGAAATTAATTGTTTGTTTCAATCTGGAAGAACAACATAATGGCATACTTTATAGAATTAATTAACTATGGCAGGGGCACCAAACCCGAGGTGTCTTACGTGTATACACAACCAGTTTACGGTTTTCTTTTGTATTTAATTTAATTTATGCAGACCTATCTGCATGCATACAGACGGGCCACGGGGTTATATTCAATATGTAGTTTTTATTTATTTTTCTCTACTGTAGATAAGTGACAATTTTATTTCCAAAAAAGTGATACAAAAATATTATCTACAAGTGTAGTTTTAATTTTAAAAACTGTTGCGTTTTAATGTGTATATACTATTGTAACTATGTATATTGTTTTTTGTGTATTATTTGTAAAAAATAATGATATGCATTGTATTAATAAGTTCATTTTGAACTCTTTTAATGGGAATAAAACATCCTCCTTTAAACGTTTTGTCGATTACCACTGTGCCTGAAGTGAAATAATTATAAATAGATATCAGAACGCGGACGTGATAGAAAGCCTATTTAGTACATTGACTAGATGGAACTCGGGAAGGAAATAAGATGAGTTAAAAGTTAAATATTGCAGTAGCTAGTTAGTTACGCCAGGATTTACGTATTATTTACGATCATCTTAACTTACGACGGCTTTGTGAAACGGCTGTAAAACCTACGATTTATTTACGATGGACGTACGATGAAACGTAGACTTACGAAGGCTTTGTGAAACGGTGGCAAGGTTTATAAACAAAAGATGACACTGTTCCCTTTACGAAATAAACACGTTTAGAATGATGTGAAAGTCGGAATATTGTCGATTAAAATTATTTGCTTGATTTTTTCAATCGACTAATGAATTTAGTCGATTTGGCGTTCACACGATCCGATTCCAGTTAAAAAGTCGAATAGAAATAGCGTACCTTTCGATTTCAAAACGACGTTTCGACTTGACATTCGACTTCAGATTTTAGTGTTCACACGGTACGATTTTAGTCGAAAGCAGGTGCATAGGTAAAAATCGAATGAAAATCGAATGGAAAATCGTATCGTGTGAATGCACCTTTAGACATATTTGTAATGTAATATGAAAACGGTGATCTTCCAAGTTTTATACACAACTCCGGACATATCAAAGATGAAAGCGGTGATCTACAAGTTGGGACAGAGTTGGGAGAAAGATGCTCTTTGGATACATCTTATTACTTAAAGTCAACCACAACTACCACTATTTCCTTCGTTTTCATATTTTACAAGTAAAGATATAGATATGCGTATCTTTCATTTCGTTTTAATGGATGGCTAATATGCGTGGTTCATGTAATAGTTCCTCATTTCATTATTATCCTTTTTTAATTACTCAAATTTTATTTTAAAATAAACAGAAATTGGGTATGTGCACAATGTGTTTCATTTACACAAGACTCCTCAGTGATTTACACAAGACTCTCCAGGGAGGCGTCAACTCATTAACACAAGACTCCTCAGGAAGGCGTCAACTAAGGTTACAACACCATATACTATCGTAGACTGTTCAGGCTCATTTAATTTTCATACTTCATAACCAAAAAATATGAGTTAACAAATTATAGTAATTTCATAAAGTTCACCAAAAATCACAGTTTGACGAACAATTTACAAAATCGAAACTGAACATTTCGATATACTATCTATTTTTGCTGAATCCCCATACTTCTGTGTATAAAAAAATGATATAAACCATCTTATTGAACAATTCTACTAAACATTCAATAAATATATTATGCATGCAACCTCTTTTAACCCCATACATTGCTTTTAATGCCTTCCGATTGCGTAACGAACATTTCTGGTACTGCTTAACTGTATACCAAGAACATAAATAAATTCATGAACTATCTCCTGTTTAAAGCTTTAAATCGGCTCTATGGTTCCTATTGAACATACCATCGTTTTGGTCTTATCAACATAAACCTTTAGCCTCAATGTATTACAGAACTCTCTAAAAGTCACTCATGAAGATAGAAAACATAAAATGTTTTGAACCTTTCACTTAATGTACTTGATAAATGTGAAAAACATAATTGTCTATTTTCTTGAAGTAGGTCACCGTACGGCCTTCAACGATAGGCAAAACCCATACAAAACGCATAGCAAGCTATAAAAGGCCCCGAAATGACAAATGTAAAACAACGACAACTAGAAAACTAACAGCCGGATTTATGTACAAAGTAATAAACAAAAAACAAATGATATATATCAACAAACACAAACCACTGAATTACTGGTTCATGACTTGAATGGGAAAGGCACATTCAGAATGTGGCGGGGTAAAAATTGCTTGTGGGCGCGTCAACCCTTCCCATACCTGGTGTAATAGCACAACACAAGAACAAACTATAAACATCAATTGAAAAGGGCTTAGCTTATCAAATCGATACAAAGAAAATAAAAATGAAAACAGTTATCAAAAACATAAAAGACACAAAGTACAGATGTGAGAGTACTCGAAGTTACTGAAAGCTAGTTCAAAGCTAAAACAACTAATTAAAAATCATGTATCTAAGACTTAAATATAAATCAGTACACATCCAACTTCCAATGGATTTAGTGTAAAGACGTCATTAACAGTCATTAAAAAAAACATGACCTTGTGCAAGGTCAACATATAGGTATCGACAGATTGTAAGACCGTGAATGTACATAAGTGTATAACAACTAGATGCTCTAAAGAGCCTGGGTCGCTCACCTAGGTCTATGTGCATAATCAACAATGGAATCTCTCCGACATTGTAGACAAGAATAGAACTAATGACAAAAATTCTTTTTTGTTGATCTTTTATTGCTGATCATTTGTCTGCTTAGTTTCTCTCTATCTTCTTTAATTTTTGCTCAAAACACAAAAGAGGTTAAAAAAATATCCTCATTTAAAGACAATCACTCCTATGAAGAGTGACAGTCTACTAACTATATCGGCAAAATTTGACTTGTTTGTGGAAATTGCCTTGCTGATCATTTTTGTTATATAAAGTTTCTATTTATATATTATAATTTTTATCATATAAGGCAAAACGCAAAAAAGATGGTAAAAATCGTCATTAAAGGGCAATAACTCCAATAAGGAGTCGTCGGAAAATTTCCTCCATATTGTCTAAAATGTAGATCTTGTCTTGCTGATCACTTTTGCTTATTTAAGTTTCTATCTGTCTATTAATATTTTTAAGATATAAGGCAAAACGCAAAAAATTGGTAAAAATCGTCATCAAAGGGCAATAACTCTAATTAGGAATCGACAGACGATTTCGACAATGCATACGTATTTTGTAGATCTTGTCTTGCTAATCATTTATGCAACTTAAAGTTTCTCTCTATCTGTTATAGTTTTCAAGATAAAGGGCAAAAATGAAAAGAAAAAAAACCTGTAAAATTTGTCATTTAAGGGCAATAACTCCTATAAGAAGTCGCCTGACAGTTTCGACGCCAATGAACAATTGGTAGAGCTCAACATTCTGAACATTTTTGTCCCTTCTCTATTAATAACGGTTTTCAAAATAATAGACAAAACTTGCATTTTACCCGTATGTTCTATTTTAAGCCATGTCGGCCATCTTGGTTGGCAAGCGGGGTCATCGGACACAATTTTGAAACTATATACCCTAATAATGGTTGTGGCCAAGTTTGGTTAAATTTGCTCCAGTAGTTTCAGAGGAGAAGATTTTTGTAAAAGTAAACGGACGATGACGGACGACGGACGCCAAGTGATGAGAAAAGTTCACTTGGCCCTTTGGGCCAGGTGAGCGTAAAATATTTAGTTGGGTTTTAATTTATTGATAACAAAATCAATATTTATACCGATAAAACAATTTTAAAAGATCTAATAACAGTGTGGAATTGGTTTCCTTTTAGAAATTTTTTATCTAAAAGATCGACAAGTGTACCTGGATCTTATCTAAATTCACGGGCTCGGTAAACAACATCGCTGTAAAAATTAGGATGTGCTATCCCGTTTGTAATAAGTTTTCTACAGGTACAGGCAAACTAGATCTCTGTATCTATGAAAGAATTTAGTAAAGATTTTAAGTAATTTGTGGTAACGAAATCCTTGACTTAATAATTTACCAGTAAGACATAGATTACGTTCGTTGAAATCATTGTGTATATTTATTTCAGATGCAGAGCCTACCTGTGAACGTACAGTATGTGAATGTGAAATAAACCTAGCTCATTGTCTGTCTAGGGCACCGTATCATAATACATATTACCACATGGACCGTACCAAGTGTAATTAAAGACAACCATACATAGTGTCATTACAGTACAATACCTTGTGTAACTAAAGACCGAATGAATCATTACTTGTGTATACATAACAAAAGAACACTTTCGTTTGCGTTACATCTTATCCAGTTGCATTTCCAAGTAACAAATCTGTCTGTTTTAGAAAAGTACTACTTTTACTTTTGTTTTTAAATTTATATTTCAGTCAGGCGGACAAATGTTTATATTTTATTTGTGCCGGTAGGGAAAAATCATTAGAAGATCGGAATAAAAAGTATAGAAGATCTAAAATATATAAATTGGAATAAACTTTCCAATAGAAAAAAATGTTAGCACAAATAAACCCATCTTAGACCAATTATGTCTGTCTGGGTTGCCAAACGAGTCTGATGGTGTTGCATTCTGTTGCTTTGTCTATTTGTTTTACTAGTATTAAAAAATTGAACATTAAAAAGGTATATTTCTACTATATTTCTTGATGTAGCAATCTTCTCTGATATTGAGTTGTGTAGTAAGCAATTTTCTTTAGAACACCAATATGATGCCAATGTCGGTTTGACATGAAAGTACAAATAGTCCGAAAAAATAGATTTACTAGAAAATGATCAACTAGTTTGCCTTCTGCAGAAAATTTAATATGGCTTAGTCCATACTTTATCTCTATGTATTAACTGAATACAAATTAGTTTGTCCTGAGTTATTTAAGTTCCAATACAACTGGTTTCCATACGACTGTTTACCAGGCATTCGTCCTTTATCTAGACCACTATTAGGACCAACAGTTGGTTTCGACAACGCCTTTACTAAGCTAAGAGCACACAACATACAACACGCAGCAAATCCAGCATAAATTCCCTCATTTGCACCAGCCGACAAACGTATTGATTCATAAATAAAGGAAACGATGTCATAATCAGCTTTTATCAAGGTCAGAAATGAATGTGTTTGATTATCTAAGTATTGCATGCTTCTTTTTTTGTAATTTTATTGGGGTGTACAAGCGTTAACCGATGCATATTTTGTATGAAGCGCTGAAGCTACTGAAAAGCTACTAAAAATTTGTGCACGATCAACGCTTTTTTCAACCATATAAGTTATAAAAGAAGCTTTCAATTAATATAACTACATTAATATGCTAGTGCTTTGTTGTGACGTTGTCATGGGAAGCACGTGCAGTCATGAATGTTGCATTTTATTGATAAATGAAATATAATTTTGGAATGTCTCGTGATTGTTGTCAGCCAATCAAAAGTACGGACTCTTGTGAACCATACATGTAATGGAATTATATTCCAATGAAATCTAACATGATGCTAAAATCAGTCGATGAAATGAAATAGGGAATGGAAACGGGGAATGTGTCAAAGAGACAAAAACCCGACCAAAGAGCAGAAAACAGCCATGGGCCACGAAAATGCTTAAGTAAATGGTCTTTTATTGCCACCTATTCCAGATAAATTGAAAAAAACAACTCATCGCTGTTAGAATACCATTTATGAAAATTATACAGCTACCAAAGGTAAATCAGCGAGGATTTATTGGACCATGTGTTTCTATTCCAACAGACATTAAGAAGACCACCAATGTTCTTCATACATGTGATAATGAAGCTGTTAATAAAAGAGGAAAATGGAATATAGAGGCTAAAGTCAGTATGATTTTGTTAGAAGCAAAAACATATGAAAAGGTTTGGAATATTTACAGTAAAAAACCATACAACTATGATAAATTATTCAATAGAAATGGATAGAACATATTCCTTCAGATTTTCCAGATTTCGTTGTCAAAGAGACATAAGTTACTGAAATGTTAGCACAGGAACAAGATAAAGATACTTCTCACAAGTAAGAAGAGCAGTCATTAAAAGACTTACGCTTACCTTCAGACACATAACTCCAATCTCTGGATTTGGGACTGGAAATTTTAGACCAGCATTTTGATAAAAAAAAATATGTTGCTTCAGGAGAAGGAAATACACCTAAGAGTATGTTGCCCGAAAAAAGCAACGAAGCAATGTCATTCTCTGTTCAATTTCATGAAGGATCTGCTATGAACTTTAGCAGGTTATATCAAAAATTTCAATAGCATTGCCCAAAAGGAAACATCATACCAGCAAGTATGTCAACGGTTAAAAACCAGCTGACCAGGGATATTTGGCAAACCATTGGAACTTTTGGTCCTCAATGCTATCAAAACTTCGCTCTTTTTAATTTTTTTTTGGTCTATTTTGATTTCGGCGTCTGACGTACAAATGGTGAGCCTGGTATCTCTGATGAGTTTATTTATGACACCAATCAGAGGTACTGTATTGTCACCTCTATAAAGGCAACGCTACGTAAGTTAATGCATAGTATACGCCAACTAGGAATTCCTACTTGGATTGCAACTTTCTCTGATGCTGCCTTAGGATGAACAGAAACACTTCAAGTAATTTATATTGTGGCATAGATCAAATTTATTCGTTCAGTGTATGTTTACTTGTTTTTGTTTATATGTCTTTTTGATCGAGTTAAGCCATTTCAATTGATATTTTATAGTGTGATGTTTTTATGTTGTAATGTTACACTACTGTTTCAGATTAGGATGAAGGTTGGTACCTGTTAAAACGTTTAAACCCGCTGCATTTTTATGCACCTGTCCTAAGTCAGGAGCCTGTTGATCAGTGGTTGTCGTTTGTTGATGTTGTGCATAAGTGTTTCTAGTTTCTCGTTTTAAATAGATTAGACCGTTGGTTTTCCTGTTTGAATAGTTTTACACTAGTCATTTTAGGGCCCTTTATAGCTTGCTGTTCGGTGTGAGCCAAGGCTCTGTGTTGAAGGTCGTACTTTGACCTGTAATTGTTTACTCTTTACACATTGTGACTTGGATGGAGAGTTATCTCATTGGTACTCATACGACATCTTCTTATTTCTTCTAATGGAACAACGAAAAACTACGTAGTCATTGGAAGATCTTGACTGGTCTGACAAATCAAAAGTATTCTAGAACAATCCGTAATGAGTGCTGTTGTAACCGATTACAGATTTAACACATTCCTTTAAGAAATTATGGTCAAAAGAAATGTTATTGGTTATGTTAAGGACCATTTCCTCGCATTGAGTTTCAACAACGCGGCTCTCCACATGCCCATTGTCTTTTTTGGATTAAAGATGCACCATTACTTGACACACATGACGACAAAACAGTGTAAGATTTTGAGGACAGATACTTTACCTGCGATCTACCTGGTAATACTGTTTATCCCGAATTACATGAAATAGTTAGCAGTGTACTGCAGCACAGCAAGAATCACTCCAAATCATTTGCCAAAAAAGGAACTAAATGCAGGTTTGATTTCCAACGATCACCTTCAGAAAACAAATTGGATCTCCAGTACTTAACTGATGCTTATGCATGTGCTATGCACACCATATCCTATATTTCTAAAGCAGAAAGAGAAACGAGAGTAGTCGGGAAATGTCAGATAAGAATCAGCAGAAGGTAATTGTGATGCTGATGATGCCATGAAGAAAATAGGAGGGACATACTTCCGCCAGCGGGAAGTAAGAGCAAGAGGTTACACGTAGGGCATGTGGTCTTCATCTGAAAGAGTCACTAAGAAAGGTTCAGTTCCTTCCTGTAGGTAATGATCAAGTCAAACTGAGCTGACCACTTTTTATTATAAAAAGAAAGACCAATCAGTAAGATGACAGTATACGCAGGAATTCGTCGTGTGAAAGATACAAGGCTTAGTCCAGTCAGTTTACAGTTTGATATTATCTTTTATGCATCGTTTTCATCTGAGTTCTGTGTTTTGTCACCTTGACAAGAGAGGCGAGGATACCAAAGGGACAATCAAACTCATAAGTCGAAAATAAAAGGACAACGCCATAGCTAGAAAGAGAAAGACAAAGACAAACAGTACACAAAACACAACAGAAAACCAAGACTGAGCAACACGAACAACTTCTACACAAATGAACACCCATCATAATTTGTATACAATCTGCAAAATGATGTTGAATACTTTTACTAAAGTACCATAACAAAAATACCGAACTCCAAGGGAAATTCAAAACGGAAAGTCCTTTATAAAATGGCAAAAAAAAAAGCTCAATGGAAAACAACTGTCATATTCCTGACTTGGTATAGGCATTTCCTTATGTAGAAAATGGTTTTATAGCTAGCTAAACCTCTCACTTGTATGACAGTCGTAAAGAATTTCACTATATTGACAACAATGTGAGAGCAAAACAAACAGACATAAAAGGTAAAAATGTCAAAAATTGGGGTACATCAGTCAACATTAATATAATCTTCATCACTATAAAAACAAATAACTACAAAAAAACATTCTCGAACAGAGTCAGCCGTTGTAGCATATACAAGATTTTCGAAGAATAAAAACCTGAGTTATATTATAACTCAACTCTACAGCTGTTTTACCTCATATGATGGACGACCAGTTAAAACCACTCAAATTAAAAACCTTAAAGAAATGTATTTGACATGAGCAGTAGTTTAAAATGTTTTAAAGCAGCCACAAAAAGAAAAGACGATTGTAAAATTAAACAGACAAAACATTCAACAATTATACCACCTAAATACAGAACAGAAAAGATTATTTTATCAGATAAGACAGTGGTGTCTAGGTCCGGAAAATGGCAAAAATATAGACCTTTTCAAAATTTTCATCAATGAGGGTGATTGTAAAGGAAAGAGTCATATCTCCAGATCCTCGTGTAAGCTTTGCTTCATACTTTAACTTGAAAAAATAGGGGATCTTTGTTATAAACTTTTAAGCTAAATTTGTATGGGGTTGTGTAAGAGAATTAAAGATATTTTTAAGTGGAAAAAGACACACACAATCAGACATTATGTATACACGCATAATGTTAAGAGGTAATCTATATAAAATAAGGATGTAAGCATTGTTATATATATCTTTATTCTCAATAAATCATCATTTTGACGAGGTAAAGAGAAATGTAAAACTTTGAGGTTATTTATTTCGTTAATACTTTTCACCAAGACTGTTGCAGAATCTTGAGTTTTCTTGAAATAAGTACATCCATCAAAGTTTGGATTTTCTTTGTCTTGGTAAATAACATTTTTTTATCATCATTATCAATATTTATATGATGTCTCTCTGCGATATAGCAATTTGAGCTGATGAGGTGTTTAACAGCCATGGCCATTAATCAATTATTTAATTATGTAATGTACATACATGTGTGCATTCATCATTTTGTAATAACGGTGAACTTGTCGTTTTAGGAAACATAATGTTGCACTAATTCGACAGACACGGGAATTAAAAATATAGAGCCTTCACGGCATATAAAAAAAAAATTATACTAAAATTGAGAATGGAAATGGGAATGTGTCAAAGAGACAACAACCCGACTATAGAGCAGACAACAGCCGAAGGCCACCAATGGGTCTTCAATGCAGCGAGGAACTCCCGCACCCGAAGGCGTCCTTCAGCTGGCCCCTAAACAAATATGTATACTAGTTCAGTGATAATGGACGTCATACTAAACTCCAAATTATACACAGGAAACTAAAATTAAAAATGATACAAGACTAACAAAGGCCAGAGGCTCCTGACTTGGGACAGGCGCAAAATTGCGGCGGGGTTAAACATGTTTTTTGAGATCTCAACCCTCCCCCTATACCTCTAGCCAATGTAGAAAAAACAAACGCACAACAGTACGTACAGTAAAACTTAGTATAAGAGAAGTCCGAGTCCGATGTCAGAATAGGAAACAAAAGAAAATAAACAAAATGACAATAATACATAAATAACAACAGACTACTAGCAGTTACTGACATGCCAGCTCTAGACCTCAATTTAACTGATTAAAAGATTATGTCTTCATCATATGAATATCAGGCACAATCCCTCCTGTTAGGGGTTTAGTATTATACCGTCATAAATTATATGAGAAGAACATTACCCGTGTCATGCCAACAACTGGTTTTAGAAGAAATGTGTTTAATTCCGATGCAAAGACCATATAAGTGAATTAATTAAACCAAAATATGCAATCTTTAATGACCTGACAACAGTATCGTAACTATATCCCTTCTTAGTAAGTCTGTTTAAAGGTTTTGTTAGCTTTTGAGGTGAATACTGACATTTTTGTGCTTTGTAAAGAATATTACCATAAAAGATTGGATGTGAAATACCCGAACGTATAAGATATCTGCATGTTGAGTTATATTTACGAATGATGTCCTTATACCGATGATAAAATTTAGTAAATGTTTTGACTAGTTTATGATATCGAAAACCCTGGTGTAATAATTTTTCAGTAATACATAAATTTCTCTCGCTAAAATCTAATACGTTGTTACATACACGAGCGAATCGTACAAGTTGAGATATATAAACACCATAAGATGGTGACAAGGGAACGTCACCATCTAAAAATGGATAATTAACGATAGGAAATGAAAAATCATCTCTTTTATCATAAATTTTTGTATTAAGCTTCCCGTTAATGATATAGATATCAAGATCGAGGAAAGGACAGTGGTCATTGTTAGTATTAGCTTTATTTAAAGTAAGTTCAACAGGATAAATTTCTTTAGTATACATACTGAAGACGTCATTATTGAGAGCCAATATATCATCCAAAAAACTGCTTATTTTGTTGAAATCTCTTCAAACTGTTTTATTGGAACATAGACGATTGACTGTCATAGTTCTTTATGGGGCATGGCTGTGTATATATTCATTTATCCAAAAGATCGTGGCGGTGTATTATTCATCCCGCACATCCAAGTAGCCACAGGGTTTAGGTCCAGGAGCCTTGCTACACTTTAAATCCTTATCGCTTGATCAGTTCTTTCAACGTTTGTGTTAGGTTTTGGATTGTCAAATATTTTAGCATTTATCACCACTGAAGAGACATTAACTGTCGAAATTCGCATGTTGTGCAGTAAAATTGGTACCGTTGATTACTGCATACTCCAAGACATGTATTTGATGAACGTCCACAATCAAATCGGACGTGGCTGCGTATCTATACATGCCACAAGGCCTCTATTTGACAGACTTATTTGTTTGAGTTCTTGAAATACAACATCATTTTTCTTTAACATCAAGGTTTTGTTTCCATTCACGAGCACCGTGTTCGTTGATTCCAGTTATGTTGGGTTATACCGTAAATAAATCCGTTGACAGTTAGTCAGTTTCTGGAATTTGGATTTATATTTATATATCTACTGATGACAGCTTGCTAAACAAAGTATTCATTCAGTCTGACTTTTTTTTAAATCACATAAGTCACGAAATGCAGTCAGCAAATATTGCGCAAAGAATTTGAAAAAGAAGTAAGATTGAATGAATATTTTGTGTGAAAACTGTTGGACGATTGTAGTATAGTAGTATGTGTAAAAGAGAGGCTAAAGATACCCAAGGGACGTTCAAAATAATAAGTCAAAAATATAAGCTGACAACGCCATGGCAAATAAAGAAAAAGACCAAAAGACAAACAACAGTATAAAAAAATAGATTGAGCAACACGAACGGGTTGGAAAGGTATTAAAGCTATTTGCAGGATTTTACTTGACAAGCAACGAAAATAAAATCGTAATAGTTTAGTTGTCTGTGTAGTTTAAAGTATACCGGTCCACCGAAGTTAAAATTAATCACGATGATTGCTGTATGACCAGTGTACCCGAAAATTGAGGTTTAAATAACAATCGATGCACATGTACAATGCAAGCCCCAGTAATGTTGTCAAGGAAAAAATCGGCCATTTTGACTATCGATTCGATTGTAATCTTCTAACATGCTCTTCAACTTCGTTCTTTATTTAGCCTTTTTAACTTTCAGCTTCACTGATGAGTCTTTTGAAGACGGAACGCGCGTCTGGCGTACACAATTTTAATTCTGGTACCTATGATGAGTTGGTATGTAACTAACATTGTGATTATGTATTTTCTAATTGCGTCAAGTTAGATTTTGGCATAATGAAAAAACGATTTAAAATGGAGGAAATACGCAGGCGTGAACATTAAAAAGACAAAGAAGCCAAAGCTTTGTCGTATGCATTCGGGGAAAACAATAAAGGGAACAGTAAGGTTGCACTTGAGGTAAAAAAAAAAAAAGGTCAACACAATAGAAAAAAAAAGTTGTGATCTTGAATAAGTAATGCTTGTTATTTGTAAAACTCATTTGGTTAGTGGAAAAAACAATGAGAAGTGTTTTATTTTCTATTTTGTATGAGGTAAGGTAAGTGCTGGTTACGGACACTACTTGTAAAATTAACCTCTAGAAATTTATGTCTTTAATGAACTATCCCAAGTCTTTTTGCATAGTTATAATTCGAATGCAATTTATTAACAGAATATCAACCAAAAAAATTACAGGAATAAAGTTTAACTTTAGCATTCTGCAATATTATACCCCCGTTCTTAATAAGTAAAAAAGGATTATTGTAAGATCAGCACATCTCTTTAAAATGAAAGACTATATACATGTAGCCCATCAAAATCATTAAGAGTTCACCTTCTATTCATGGGAATATAAATCACAGCAGAAAATGTATTCCTTACATAAATGGTATCTAAAATAAACTCAGTAAGTTATTTGATTTACGGACACTACATTGATCTTATGTTTATAATTTACTCAATATGAATAACTTTTCATGGGTAAAATATTAAGTTTGTGTATTTTCTTTTTATTGTTTACATTTTTTAACAACAGAATGACCAATGATTGTAAATAAATATATGTTATTAAAGTTATTTACATGTAAACATACATGACATGTTTATCATTTCAAATCTGAAGTAAAACCTTAGACATATCTAAACAAAGTAGGTGCTATTCACTTAAAGGAATGATAAAAAAAATATATTTCTGAAAAGAAAATCCTTAGAATTACATTTGTTAATCAGAAAAAAAGAAATATTGATGGTTACGGACACTACACACTGGCTACTTTTTCCAACAATTTTCTAAAAGTAACATACTTTTTGTGGATTAAAGGGTAGTCATTTCTACAGAACTTCATGAAATAAATGTTTTGTTTTTCTATCATAAGACACTACCAGAATTGTAGATAAAAACTAAAATAAAGCATACTTTACCTTCAAATATACTTTAGTTCATTAAATTAACTTTTTAGTGTATGTTATAAAATGTCTTATACTAATGTCAAGTGCAGATCTTTAACAAATCTACATGCTAGTATACATGGTATAAATCAGTTGGATGAAGAAAAAACAAGATATTTTGAAAAATGAAAAATATATTAATTTTTTTGGACTCAGAAATAAAAAATTCCTGGGTTACGGACACTACAAAAATAATCTGAAGATATAAAAACCATAAAATTAATCATGAAGATGAATTTTCTAAGCCTAACATTACAAAAGAACTCATCTTTTGAGTTTATGACAAACTGATACCAAAATGGGGGTTTTACAATATGATTTTCTGGTTTCAAATTAGTAAGTCAAGGATTACTATCAGCTCAAATATATTTAACAGTTATCTGTTTTCATAATTTATTCTAATTTTTAATCAAAAAACAATGATGATGCAGCAAAGTAGACATCATAGATCCTAGAAATTAAACCTATTTTGATGAAATAAAAATATTTATAATATCATGGTTACGGATACTACATCATTTTTGTAGTGTGCGTAGCCATATTTTCAGTTATTCTGACTAAATTCTAATAAGAAGGTGCTAAATTTGTTATTATAATAGTGTTAAGTGTCAAATCTATAAAGAAAAATAGCTTATTGTTTACTGTAGCTATTCTTTCTAGGAGAATAATAAACTGGTTACGGACACTACACTTTTTTGAAAAATATTTTTTTCTACTTTGAAAATTTCAAAAATATTCTTTATGAATCATATCATTTATATAACTGTATTTTATTTTAGTATTATTATATGCGAGTATGTTGACATACATATTTAATGAATAATCTTGCAATTAGTTTTATTTTAAGGGCCATAAATGATCAACACTTAATCAATTGAAAAATGTATAACGAAGCACTACTTTTACAATTCTGCATGTTAAATTTTTAAATTAGCTCAGATTTTTGTAATGTTGGAATCATTTTAATCGCCATTTAATAATCTGTAAATGATAACAGATTTTAAAGATAAAAATAATGTAAAGTTTGTAAATGCAATCGCATAACGTCTGAAAATGACTATTTTTGAACCACTAATCTCACTGGTATTCAAAAACTATTCAAGATAGAATCTTAAAATTTTGAATGAGGTTAAAACACTCAATGTCAAATATTTAAAACAGAAAACTGGCATCCAAATGTATTTAAGTTAGCTTACATAACAAAGACCAATTGTAAATGTCCCCGTTATTGTTTTTCACACGATTGGATGCTTGATACCTTTTGAGCATAAAACAATAATTTGAAAAGGTAAGTTTTTATTTTCAAGAGCGTTAGAACCTATAAAGTTTAAGAAAAGCATTTACCTCTTCTTCCGGTTAAATATAAGAGGCTGTCTCAAAAAAAAAAAAAAAAAACACTTTTAGTTTGGCATTTTTGCAGTAATTTTGGTAAGCATTTTTCATAACTTCCACTTTATTTAGGTTCCGTCTTCCTATTGCCATATTTTCCCTATATCTTTAGGTACCATACACCTCCCCTACTAGATAAACAAGACCTTATGAAAAAAAAAACTTGGCACCCATGTTGAACAAAACAATTTAACAATCTTGTTTGAATTGGTAGTTGTAATGCTAAAACAATATCACAGAAAAGAAACACGAAGAAATACAAGAACAGGGTATGTCATCATGTAAATTCATTTGTTTAAATAAAATCATCATAGATACCAGGCTTCATATTTTGTACGCCAGAAGCGGGTTTCACCGTAAATGATGAACAGGCTACAAGACAAAGAAATAACGTGATAGATTTATTGATTGTTTTATGACGTTATATTATACATTTCGTACATGTATGTATCACTTATACATAAGAGTATAAGGAGATTAAATTGAAGTCTTTATAGACATCAATCATTATGCTGGAATTAAACAGGGAGAAAACAACATAATTGAAAAAGAACATTGGGATACCTCGAAATGCAACTGTATTGCATGGGAAGAAGAAACAAAAGAGACTTGCAGACTTTCATTTCCGGAAAATGCAAGTATTGAAAACCATAGCAAGTCTGAATATACATTGAGATGCTGCAAGAAAAAAAAACATATTCTAGCAGTAAAATTAAAGAAAGTCATCAATTATACAACATCCGCCAAGACGGAATCATCAGGTCAGAGATATGAAAACAAAACTCTATAAGTCTCAAAGAAAATTCAAAATCGAAAGTACACCAGAAAACTTTGAAAAAATTATGGAAGCAAAGAATGATTTATAAAAATAGAAGCTCAATTAAATGACCAGACAAATTATGCGAACAAATTGGATATGCAAAGTCTGTTAGAAATACATGGCAAAACTTAAAGAAAAAACTAACCAAAAAGAAATAAAAAAAATACATACACCCATTTGCAAGTTGCATGACAACATCACAGAAGATACCTGCTTTTCAAATCAAGAAGAAAAGTTATAGGAATTCATCTTCAAATTACGAAATCGTCCTGAACATGCACGAAATATTGGCACTGAACGTTAAGCAACCAACAATCAATCAAATTATGAAAAGATTCAGCTCAAGGTCCAGATTTTTCTACACAGAACCTTTTATAAATGGCGGAGAAAAAATTAAAATCAAAGCTATTAAAAATAATCAACAAAACTTGGAAAGACGAGGAAATCATACCGCTAATTTGAAAACGAGGAAACTTAAAATATACAAAGAAATTAAAAGAATCTAACAACAATTTACCATCTGCCTTAAGATCAACAAGTTTAACAATTGTAGTAGCAAATCTTTTCGAACGAATTATCTTATAAACACTAAAAGGATATATAGAGACGAACAACATCCTAAAACGCAGAAGATATCGATCAGATCGTTGACACCGTTATCAATAAATATTCGGACACAAATCTCATAAAGATGCGCTAGAAAACACTATCAAATCGATAGGCGTTGAACAACCAAAATTTGACAAAAAGTTGTGCGCTTTGGAAGGGGATATGACCGAAATAAAGTGGCGATCAATGAAAAATAATTTTATCTTCACGTGTTTTGGGTATCAATGAGATGGCGATTCTATGCTCAAGTGCCGTGACTCAAACTCCGATTCAATTTGGGAATGTCCACAGATTTGCAAAGAAAGATAGAAGTGGACATAGCCCAACCATTGCAAGATTTATTGCAAGGCGAGACTTAGAGCTTGTGATAAAATTCTCCTACCGTCTTAAAATGAACTAATTTGGAATTCGAGAAAAATTTTCCCAACGAAATTGAGGATAGATTTAATAAGTTATATACAGTACTCAAGCAGACAAAAAAAAGAAAGAAAGTCGGTACGTGATAAGCTTTGTATTGACGTAGTGCTTTATACACAGTAGGAGCAGAAAAGAGAATTCCGGGATGTGGTGATCTCTAACAAAAATCCATCGAAAAAAAAGAAATGTATGTGCTGTGATTAATGTACTGCAACTATTCAGCATTTATCAATGAAGGTTAAGCAATTACAGAATAAAGTAAGACATATAAATGTTTTAAAATGTAACCTGCAAGTAAAACCTCAGCGAAAATATATAAATGATTTGAAACTACATTAATCAAAACATATTATCAAGAATAACATATCTTGAAAACCAGTACTTGTCGATAAAAGCTCTCAGTGCAACGCTATGAAACTGATTATATCGCAATTGAAGTCAAATATAGACTAGACTGTCAAATAGACATGGCACATGAAAAGACAGAAAAGTGAACCAAGAAAAAAGGGAGCTAAATTTAAGGGAGAATAAATAAGGTAAAACCGTTACTGATAAATTAAGGCAGGTGTATTACTGCTTTCGTAGCCGAAAGATCTGTTTAGAACATATCGCACCACTCATAAAATCATTTCTGTCTCTTGCTGACATTAGCATATCAACAGATGACTCTACCAAGCATATCTACTGCAGCAAAGCCAACTTCAGAGTTAGGAATAGTGGGTGGCAAGGAATCAGGTGAAGGAAGAGCTTGCTCCGTTAGACAACATAACGATGCAAAGAGACACTACAACAAAAAAGGGTAGACATTTTGTGGGTTTAGAGTTTTCGACTGGTGACAAAATCTGCTACATAGGTATCATGTACTAATAAAATTTTCAAATGACATACAAGAAACGACAGAAACTAACAATAATATTGTTTAAGTTTAAATCCTTCACGACAGACCGTAGTGCCAAAGAGCACAAAGCGAAAACATTAATATCTGATGATATACCGAAAGAAAATATGCAATCCATCCGTTATAATAATTGAGCGATGTATGTAGCAAACAGATTGTTGAACTTGAACAGGATAACAATTGTTTTGTAGATGGATTGGGCAATATGTCTTCAGCATATTTTTCATAGACATGTGTTTCTAAGTAATTCTGACCACCGGTTGAGTTTTTCCAAAAGACCTTGCGAAGGTTCATTTTCGTGTTTAAATCGTATGTCCCTTTTGTCCTTCGTAAGGCCATCGTGAGGGCATCTTGTCAAATCTTGTCATTTACTTCGTGTGACCGGGCATTTTTCGCCTCACGAAGACAATGCGAAGGAAACAAGAAGCTTCCCGGCTGTCTTAGGAAGGCAACACGACTACGGTAAGCCCTCGCAATGCCGTCATGTAGCCATCGTATTATGATACAATGACATTAAGATGGGACCATGGTATCGGCGAAGACAGCCAAATTTGTGTAGCTCAATGTTTTCACATGTGTCATGGTAACGTGGACATATAAAAAGTCAGCCTCAGAGCATCTTCCTCAAACAGTCCTGAGCAACTCTACAGAACAGAGAAGTGTGTAACTCCCAAAGCTTCAATCGCAATTTAATTCACGCAGAATGGCATACATTGATGATGAGACAACCAGGAATAAGAAAGCAACAGCATTGCTTATTTGATGCATCTCAGAGAACATGATGCGCAACTCTTACAGGCCCAGCACCTCCTCTTACAGGTAAAAGTTGTCTTTTTTAACTTTGTCATTTCTTGCTATTTGCCTTTCCAACATTCGACAATTAACTTATCTTGTTTTGCTTTTTATTTACCTAGGCAGGGGCAAACCAAGGCAAAGAAGGAAACCCTTGTCAATGTGGGTAAGGAAATGAATGTCTAACAAATTAAAAGATCGCTATAGCCACTTTAGCACTCTACTAAAGGAGCTGATGACAGAAGATGAGAAGGCACTCTACAACTACACAAGACTTCACAGAGGCCTCTACAATGAGGTACTGCAAAAGGTAGAAGGCATAATAGAGAAGGATACATGGTATAGAACGTCTCTCCATACACGAATAACATATCATCAATGGATTCTCCAATGCCATCAAAGCCCAGTTTGCTGCTAAGGTGATTCAGTGTCCTACTATAACTGAGGTGTGGACCGCCATTACTGAGCAGAGAAGAGATGACAATTTACACACTGCTTTGGTGATCTGGATGGCAATCATGTGGCGGTCACCTGTCCTTTGAATACTGGCTCTGTGTACAGAAACTACACGGACTTCTTCTCCATTGTTCTTATTGCCCTGGTCGAAGAAGTTTCTCTGGATTGATGTCGGCCTCGATGGTTCCAGCAACGATGCCAGTATATACAATGAGTTAGAACTGAAGGAAAGCCTGGAAAGTCCGAACAACATGTTTAATCTCCCTGTAGAAAAGTCTCTACCTGGTAATGACGTTCCTGCCCCATACTACATTGTAGGGGCCAATGCTTTTGGGATCAACAAGTCCCTCATGAACCCGTTTTCCATTAGAAACATGGAGCACTTAGAGTGAGAGAATATTTAACTACAGACTCTCCTGAGCCAGGTGTGTAGTGGAGAATGCCTTTGGTATTCTGGCACACAAGTTCCGAGTTTTGCTGAGGACCATGAACCAGAGGCAAGATACATGCAGGAAAATCATCACAACGTATGTGACCCTTCACAATCTCATCAGCCTCAGATATCGCGTCACTCACAACAATCTGATGGACTAAGAGGACCAGAACCAGAATGTCATCACAGGGGGATGGAGAAAGGACAAAGTAATTCTTCTTGTTTACTATGAAAGGCACAGCAGAGCACTGGATCCCAGGAGGGGATGGAAATAAGAAAATAACTGGGTCAATACTTTACTACAAAGGTTGGGTCGGTGCCATGGCAGGGCAGGATGATCCTGTAATTATTCCCACAAAGCAGTGACAGTAATGACACTAATATTGAGATCATGAACAAATTATTTTCACACATTGCATTGTAACTTTAAGCAAAATGTGTATGGAGTAATAAATTTTGTCTTGAAATTTTGATTGAAAATTACTTTAATATCAAAATGAAAATTACTTGTAAAGTAAGGATAAAGGACAAAAAAAAATAATTAAACTAAGTTTCCAACGGTTGACCGAAGGTTTTATGCCATCTGGAGGTCTCGTGACGCCTTCGTGACCTAGTATTCTCAATACTTCGTTGTGTAGCCATTATGTGGCCTTCACGTGTCCTGTGGGTAAATATCTTATTAAAAATTCACGTCTTTGTGTTGCCTTCGTGTGTGTGTTTCGGTTGCCATCGTGTGACCTTCTGTAGGCATCGTACTTGCTTCGGGTGATGATTGGCTGTTGAACAAGTTCGGGGCAATCTTCGCGCGAAATTCAAAATTCCATATTCGTATGGTCATCTGGTGTCAATTTCGGGACAGTGTGATGCCTGCATTAAGAATAACTTATACAAGAATTCAAATATCGAAAAAATATACAAGTGACCAAACAACACTTAATCATATAATTCGCGTATTGTTGTTCGGTCATGTGTTTAATATTTTTTCGATATTTGAATCTTTTGTATAGCCATTCTCCTTATTACATAAATCGAAACATATAGAAAAGTTCGGAACTATATCTTTTCTACGCCTTTTTCTTTGTTTGGATGCAACGTTTTGATAGCAAAGACGTCAGAGGAGTGAACTTACTAGATATTTTTAAGATTAGAAACTATCTGTTTTCATTTGATTGGTTAATCATGGTATTTCATTGCAAGCAACTTTATAATTATAGAATAATTACTAGTAATCCAAAAATAAAAGTATCGAAAATTATTTACCGCGTGACCGAAAAACATTTTCACGAATGTCAAGAAATATTTATTACTCTTGTTCTGAATGCTTCTTATAATAGAACCGTCTGGATCGGTGAAATGTCATAGCACACTCGATGCTTATTATCAATATTTGTATCACAATTTTCCGTTGATTAATGTCTTTATCCAGCAAGGCTTGCTGAGCATTTTTCTTTTAAGAACTTCAAAATTAGTTGATTGAAAGATTTTTGCCTTGTGTCCAGTGGCAATTATTTCACGAATACTCGCCACGAGAACATATCTACAATGAATCTAATACACTGGTTCTGCAAAGCGAGTCGACCAGGATGAATCAAGACTTTCACTGTAAAATGAGGGCATGTTGGATAGGGACACATATTTTGCCTTACATACCCTTAAACTGTTGTTGACAGGGTTCCTTAACGAGCAAAGAGAGTAGCACTTTCTCGACATGAGACATCTGATTTAACGTCAATATTCCGACTGGACATGTTTGGCTATATATATCCGCAAATGCAAACAGACGTCCTTGCGGCTGGAATCCCCTAGTAAACTAATTTCAGTCTTAAACGGTCCGAAAGGACTGAACAAAAATGATTAAGTCATGTTCAATCTTTCAGTCAATTTTCAGATAAATTGACTGTGGTAATTTCAGTACTGTTCAGACAACTCGCTAGCAGTCAATTCAGTACTGTTAATTAGATTTTCAGACAATTCGCTAACAGTCAATTCAGTACTGTTCATTAGATTTTCAGACAATTCAGTATGTTGTTGATCTGTGCAGGTATATAACAACTAATATACAGTCTAAACGTGTCCGAAATTACTGCAAGCGAGTGGTCTGAACAGTACTGAATTTACAGCAGGAGAGGAGGATTTGAGTCCCTATTTTTCAGAAATTATTTTCCGTTCATTAAATAACCTGAACATAGTACTTAAAATTCATGGTAAAAAATCGGACAAATAGGAATTTCTGTTGGCCTGTCAGTTGAAACGAAAGGTATGATCGTCCTATTGTTTATGCATGAATCTTGGAAGAATGATTGTTTGAATGTCAGAAAGACCACATATGCTCTATTTTTTTACTTGCATAAATTATAAAATAGATTGATTGACTGATTTTTGTTTGCTCATTGGCAAATATTTCATGCATGTTCAGGAGGAGAACAAATTAACAATAAATAAAAAAGGTCGGTCGACCAGGATCAAAGGTGGATTGTTTGGAAAATGAGGGTATATTGAATAGGCATAGAAATACGGAGTCCTCATGGTTCTGTAATGTGATTAGAACAATGCATTCGCCCTGCGTATTTGTACATCCCACAAAGCTAAACGGACGTCCAATTTTTTTTTATTTTCAGTTTTTGAATAAGTATTTTATTTAGTTAAAATTAGCAAAACTTTTAGGAATTATGGGTCCTCAATACTCTTCAACTTCGTACTTGATTTGGCCTTTTTAACTTTTTTGCTTCGAGTGGCAATGATGAGTCTTTTGTAGACGAAACGTTATACCGGATGAGAGATTTCCAGAGATAACAATACACTGTTTTATATATCCTAGTCAACTCTTGGGGTTTGACAAAATAGAAAGATACTGGACAAGTCTATGAAAATACAAATTCATCCACAAGTTAAATAGAGATCGTCTAACGGTATTAAACATTGATTGCTAGTAAACAATTTGTATGACATACATAATCATAATTTGTACTAAATTATACTACATGTACATAGAAAAATGGAAACTCAACAGAGGGTATAACAAATACTATCCAACAAAAACATCAAAATAACTGGACGAAGAGGAAACTTGTGTAGCCTACGACCATTCCGAGATTCGAAAAATATATAGTACAAGTATTAATTATTTTTATGTTATGAAACGCTGCAGTTAATTCTAAAATTCGACTTGTCACGTCCGCTGTGTCATAGGGTTTTAAATAATAATCACAAAAAATATAATTTATAGTCTGCTTGTGGTCCGATGATAAGCAAATCGTTCCATCTGAACAAAGATGTTTTCTGAAGCGATCTTTCCTCAAACAACACAAAAACTTAACTATCTAATGATTTTGTCAACGGGCATTTGGATATAAGGAACAGTATAATGAAAGGAAATTCGATATATGATTTGATAACTGATTTAATTCATTTTTTTTTAAACAGTTTCTAAAAAACTCTAAAGAACTTCTGGATAATTTTAAATCTCGATCTTTTTCTGAAATTAATTCTATCAAAACTTTGGATTTTTTCAACACTGTATGCCACCATTCCCCATGTGAAATTGAAAAATCGTCTAAAAGAAATAATCCACAATGCTTTTCAATATAAATATAGTAGCATACGTTATAAATTTATTATTTTTGATACCATACGGCATATTTTGTTAATAGTGAACAAAAAGGTAAAACATGCTACTCAGAGGAACAAGTGATCAGTATGCTGGAGTTTCTTATTGACAACATGTTTGTTGAATTTGGAGGTAGATTTTTCAACAAATTGTCGGCATTCCTATGGGAACGAACTGTGCGCCTCTCCTTGCCGACCCCTTTTATTTTCATATGAGTCGGAGTTCTTTCAGACACATGTCAAAAAACAAGAACATCAAAGAAGCCAGATCATTTAATTTCACATTCAGATATATTGATAATGTTCTTTCCATTAACAATCCAAACTTTTCTGATTGAGTTCCATTAATATATCCTCCAGATCTAGAAATTGGCTTCCTCCGCCTCATTTGTAGACTTATACCTCGAATTTGACATACGCGGTCATCTCAGTACCAGAATCTATGACAAACGAGACGATTTTAATTTTGAAATTATCAATTTCCCCCACCTTATTAGCAATATACCAACTTCACCTGCATATGGAATATACATTTTCCAACTCATTCGGTATTCAAGAGCTTGCAGCTGCTACTCAGACTTTATAAAACGTCACCAGTGTCTGAGCAGAAAGCTGATGAAAGAGGTTTATGTCAAAGAACGTCTCGTCCTTTTTCTAAAAAAAAAAATCATCGGAAGATACCAAGACCTTTGTTGATAAATATTACGTATCAACTTCACAAATAATACATGATGGTCTTGAAGTATAGATTCTAGGTACTGACGTTGTTTATCATCTTAATTACGTGTTATAGTGTTCTTTAATTTGGCTTTGTAAATTATTAACCTTTACTGTTTAGTCAATTTTTGGTAATATCCTTTTGGCGTGGTTCGGTACTTATACATCCCGCCATTGTGTTATTGTGCTATGTTCATTTTTTGTATTCTTGTCTTTCAATTTTGTTTATGTGCTTTGTCTCTATGCCATTTTGTTTTCCTTTGTTGACATATTAGTTTGTTTTTATAGTAATTAAGATTATAACACAATGTTGACTGCTGTACCCCTATTTTTGACATTTTTACCTATTACTAGTATGTTTTTTTGTTTTGTTCACACATTATTTTCAATATAATGGAATTTTATGCGACTGTCATACAAGTGAGAGGTTTAGCTAGCTATAAAACCGTGTTTAATCAACCATTTTCTACATAAGGAAATGCCTGTACCAAGTCAGGAATATGACAGTTGTTTTCCATTCGTATGATGTGTTTGAGCTTTTGATTTTGCCATTTGATAAAGGACTTTCCGTTTTGAATTTTCCTTGGAGTTCGGTATTTTTGTTATTTTACTTCATACAAAAGGTAAGGACTATTTTGATCAATCGTTTAGAATGTTGCGTTTAATTGTTCCGTGATATATAAATGACAACACCACAAAATACCCGATCGAAGCATCAACCATCCTTAACTCCTGCTTCTTCATCAGAGTAGCCGGTAGACATTTTGTAAAGCGATCGGAGGACCAACTTCCAGCCTTACCCAAAATGCTCTCTTTGGAATCATGGCAAATTAGAAGCACACGCTCAACTGAAACCAGTGAGCAATCCGACAGCATCGGTACAACGATTGACTAATGTACCGGTACAGACGTATCATTGTTTACCCAAATATCGGAAAATAGCGTTATCGTTAATTTAATTGGAAAGTTAATTTTACCGGGGATTTAATCGGGGAGCAAACGTTCTGAATATACACCGTGTATTTGCGTTACAAAAACTTTGTATCTAAAATAATTCCTTTTCAAATACGTCCATCTTGAATTTTAACAGTAGTTCCATGAAGAATAAGCAATTTAGGGGGCCATCATATTTGGACAGTGTGATGGATTCGTATGGTTAAACAGGCACAAGGAAGACCGATAAAGGTTATTATTATTCTGTGGTTTTTCTTCCATCATTCCTTCTATTTTTTGTTATGAACATCAATTGCTCATTAATAACTTGAAAGAAAACAAAACAGTGTGAATTAAAAAAAACAATTCTGCATTAAAAGTCTTTAATATTTGGCCAACAGAAAAAGCATTAAAAAGCGGCACTCACTAATTGGACACAATGTGGAGAGTTCTACCTCTTTTAAAGAGCTCATTCATTTCGGAATATATCCATTTAGATATAAATCAAGGGGGAAACTGGGAAGTTGCATGAATTCAAAAGGAGCAAATTCAGGTGCGTCGACTAAATGAAACATAAATATATCTCTGTGGAATGGTAAATAAAGTGATCTTATCATTTAATGTATACTTACATTAAGAAAATATCCTTTAAAAGAGCAAAAGTTAACGAAAACCATATATCCTAAAAAAGGGTATGCTCGTTGTTTCGTTCGGTTGAGGTAACCGTTACCAAAACAATGTCATTTATTGATTTTTATTCGTCATTTCCTCTGCTTTCAAATATTTTGTGCCTATTCATGACGATAATAAATGCTTATTTTCAATAGGTAGACTGTAAAAAGGTACGACCTGGATGAAAGGTCGGAATTTCGACTGTCACTTGAAACTGAAGGTTTGTTGGATAGGACAAACATTTTGCCTTGCAACAGGCTACCTATGGATTCTCAAAGTAATTGTTGAAATGATTCCTTAACTTGCAGAGCTACACTATACCTAGGGGTGGGTTTTATTTTCCCTATTCTGACTTGAAGTGGCTGTGTATTTATACATCCCATTTTTTCCTTAGAATGTTTATAACTACTAAATATAAATTTCATCGAATTTGAGGGCCAATATTGACCCTTTGTTTACATACTCACTTTGAAGCATGCAGTACCTTACCTGAACTAATTTTGCTTCAATATCTTTTAGGAAAAATTTTAAATGTCTTGTTAATTTCAGTGGATGGGATAACATAAACGGCAGAGAGGAAAGAATTGACAATAAATCAGATGAGTAAAATAAATCTTACACATGAAGAATCCATTGCAATTTAATTAGGAATTAAGAAAGGCTGTGTGGTTATGATACTTAGATTTTGAAGCTTGCAAATTCTATATTTAACATAACCAGGAAATGTGAGTCTTTAAAAAGGTGAACATAATAAGAGAGATTCCTCAAAATAGCAATGCTATAACAACTAAACCCAATAGAAGATAATAAGCGCTCTTGCAAACTCCCCTCGCCTCCCATGTGGTATAGAAACTGATCCCAGTTTCTCCGTATGAGGGATACGAAATCCGAACAAGGGTCGTCCTTTTGACTTTACGGAATATATAAATACGCAGCCACGTCAAGTGGAATGGGATCGTTAAATCCATTTTCTCGTGTGGGCACGTTAGCAGTCGAGAAATTTTCCATCTTCATCCCGGTCGAACCACTTCGCAGAGTATACTTGTTACATCGGATCTTTACAAGGAACACCATGATCATATTAATATATATATATAAAATAGGCATTATGATTTCAACCAATTTATAGGCAAGATGTTTCGTTGATGTGTTTGATACGAGTAACACTAAATACTTTAATGCGGAAGTTCGATTCACAATACCGGCATTTTTTTCACATAATTTCAGCGACCAATTTAAGAGGCTTGATTCTAGAAAAAGAAACCACTGTTAATGAATGACGTCAACACAGTGGTGTAACTTGAATTCTGACTAAGGCATTGTTTTTACAGTGGAATAGTGGCCAGTCAATAGTGGAGAGGATCTCAAAGTTGTGGAAAAATAAAGCAGGGTTATCAGAGGTAATTCATTACACACCAATCATATATATGATGTTACCCATAAAGTAAAAAAAAAAATACAAAACGCAGAGCAGAGCAGAATAAATCAAAGGATACTGTCGAGGAGAAAGATGAATTAAAACATCGGAATTTATGTCTTCATAGGAATCTGAAATTTTCAAAAATATCGCTGGTCCTAGTTGAGCACCTTGTCTTACACCACTGTCAATAACTACGGAGAGGAAGAAAAAATGTTCAGGATATGAAGTTAGGGTTTATGTAACTCCGTGCATCTAGGTCAGAGTTAATTCGCAGGCATGATCTCGACTCCTTTCCTTATCACGGCTTTTACTGCCAGATGAGAGATGTCCATGTGATACAAACTATTTATAAAAACTGTTTCTAAAAAATTTCTAATAGCGCATTATATAATATTAATATTACCCTAAGCGCTTTACAATATAAAAGTATTGCACAGATCTATACAAGTATATACAATAAAACATATATATCCAGGATAAAAATTTAACATTTGAGAAGTGATCACTAATAAGATTTAAAAAAGATGACAAAGAAATGTTGAAATTTATAAAAATCTTATTATAAGTATCTTGCATATTTTAAAATCTAATAATAAATATACTGCTTAACAGCAAAATTTTGGAATACGTGTTAGTTCGCACATTTGTAGATGGTAACGAGTTCTTGTAAGGGAACGACCATCTAACTTCAAAGGGGTGGGGTGGGGTTATGGTTTGTTTTCTAAAAAAATATTCGGATCCCCAATTTGATGAAAAAAAATATTGAGGTCAAGCAGATGAAAAAAACAAATCTTCTGAATCCAGATTTTCCCCATACCTTATAGTATTGAATTTTGAAGTTAAATGGTTGCTCCCTAAATAGACATGGACCTCCTACAGATGGTGGATGTAATGCTAGATTTATACGTAAAGAATATCGTTTCAAACATTTGAGTTCCATTCACAAAATTCCGAAACAAGTTGCTGAAAATAGAAGAAAATGGGAGAATAATCAGTGAGGATAAAGAAAATACTAAATTTTAGGAATTTTAGGAACTAATTCACTACTTTACAAGATGAAAATAAATAGTAGCAACATATGTACATTTTGCAAAGAAGGACAAGATACCATAGAACATGTTTTTTGGAGCTGTCCGATGGTCGCCAGTCTCTGGCATGCACTAAACATCTGTATTTTTGAAATGACAAATATTGAACTGCCTTTGAATATAATGATTATTCTATTTGGTATCTACGAAAATGTTAAATTGAATTTTGTTAAAAATAAGATTATTCTGCTTTCAAAATACTATATTTACCGAACAAAATTACAAGAAGTTTTGCCAAATTTAAATGCTTTAAAAAACTATTTAAAGGAACACTTGAACTTAGAAAAATACATTTCATTTAAAAACCTCTATGTAGATGAATATAACAAAAACTGGAGTCCCTGGGCCCCTTTTATAGAATAAATAATAAATGTCGAATTTTGATTGAAACACCAATAATAGATATTGCAAGAACAAATAAGATTCCAATGTTATAAGAAAATTATTTATTTTCAACCTATTGTTGCACCATCATATATTCAATTGTTGTTTAATTATTTAATACTTCCTTTGTGTGAATATGTCATTCTGTATACCTTTGTTCATACATGTTGTGCTAGTCTATTTGTTACAATAAAGAAAATCAATTATAAAAAAAAGAAGAAAATACTAAAACAGGAACAGACTTTAGCGATGTTTGAACAAAAACACCAAACCTTGTTCTAACATTTACCTGGACTACTGCTTCCGACATCAATGTTGATCAAGTATTTTCTGAAGTGGAATTCGAACTTTAATATTATGAACATTTCAATTATATTTCGATTTAATCGTGTTGGAACGTCGCGAATCGCTAATTTGCATTGATTTCATAATATCTTTGTTACATGCACTGTCTCCTTTCTTTTTGCTGTAATTTAATGATCAATTACTTTTACTGATAACACCGTTAATTGTATTTAATCTAAATGCTATTTATGCAAAAAGTTAAATCACAAAAATACTGAACTCCGAGGAAAATCCAAAACGGAAAGTCCCTAATCAAATGGCAAAATTAAAACCACAAACACATCAAACGAATGGACAACAACTGTCACATTCCTGACTTGGTACAGGCATTTTCTTATGTAGAAAATGGTGAATTGAACCTGGTTTTATAGCGCTAAACCTCTCACTTGTATGACAGTCGCATCAAATTCCATTATATTGACAACGATGCAACGGAGAAACGAAATGTATTTTTGAATGACTTATAGACATCACTTTGTAATTTGAAATTAGAGGTAAAATAAATGTTATGTGTTTATATTGAATGCACATCCTTCTTCCAGTGAAAGTTGTGATCATGCCTGCGAATTAACTCTGACTGAAATGGAGTTACATAAACCCTCACTTCATTGTCCTCAACACTTTTTCTACCTCTCCGTACTTATTGACAGTGGTGTAAGACAAGGTGCTTGGACTATGACCGGCGATATTTCTGAAAATCTCGGATTCCTATTAAGACTTCAGATTCCGATTTTTAGTTCATCTTTGTCTTCGACACTATCCTTTGAATTATTCTGCTCTGCTCTGCGTTTTGAATGGTTTTTTTTTATAGGCTATATGGGTAACATTCGTTTAGTGTATAATGAATTGGGAATCTAACTGCCAATTTGAAGTCTTTTTTTTTTGTTATACTGGTAACAAACACACCAACGAAACATCTCGGCTATCAATTGGTTGAAATCAAAATGTCTATTTTAGATATATTACTATAATCATGGTGTTCTTTTAAAGATCTGGTGTGACAAGTAGGCTCTGCGAAGTAGGTCGACCGAAATGAGGATGGAAAATTCATCGACTGCTATTTTTGGACGGTGGCAGATTCTTTTTTAACGACAACAATCTACATACCCTCTTAGAGTTGGTTGCAACACTTTCTATAACTTACACACACGAGAATATGTTCCCGTTCAACTTGACGTGGATGCGTATTTATATATCCCGCAAAGTCAAACGGACGACCCTTGTTTGGTTCGTACCACTTAGACGGAGAAACTGGGATCAGTATCAGTTTCTGTAGCACATGGAAAGGAGGCGAGGGGGCATTTGCAAGAGCGCTTATTAACTTCTATTCGGGTTTGTTGTTATAGAGTTGGTATTTTGAAGGAGTTTTCTATATATGTTCACCTTTATTGTGACTTACATCTGCTGATTATGTTAATTATAGAATTTGCAAGTTTCAAAATCTAAGCCTTCATATAATATTTATTTTCTCATCTGATTTATTGTCAATTGTTTCCTTCCATTGATACCGTTTATGTTATCCCAACCCCTAAAATATATTTGAATAAAAGATATTTAAGCCCAAACCAGTTAAGGTAAGGTGACTTATGCTTCAAACTACGTAGATTAACGAAGTGTCAATATTGGCCCTCAATTTCGATAAATTTAAATTTAGTAACTATCAAAAACATTCTATGGAAAAATGGGATGTATAAATACGTAGACACTTCCAGTCGGAATAGCAACGTTATATCCGATCCCTGATATAGGTGTAGTGTCGTTCTTTGCACGTTAGGGAATTATTTCAACAATACTTTGAGGAATCAATTATAAGTGACCTAATACAAGACAAGATGTCTGCCCGATCCAACATACCATCAGTTTCAAATGACAATCTAAATTCTCACCTTTCATCCTTCACCCTGGTCATCCCCTTTGCAGTATAACTTCTGTCTATAGAGTGTCTATATGCCATTTTGTTTTACTTGGTTGAAATTGTTAATGGTTTTTATGGTGATTAAGATTACAACACAATGTTGACTTTAGTTCGTTATTTTTGTTATTTTACTTTTTATTGAAAATAATCATGTATTCTCGTCATGAATAGGTACGAAATATTTGCAAGCGGACGAAAAGACAAAACAAAATCAATAAAAAAAATGATGTTCCATTTAGTCGATGGACCTGGTCTTGCTCCTTGATTTGTATCTTCTTAATAGATTTTATCCCCATATGAATGAACTATTTTAAAAATTTAAAACTCCACCACATTATGTCCTAATAGTGAGGTTTACTTTAAATGTCTATTCTAACCAAATGGGATAGAATTTTAATGCAGAATTGTTTTTATCGCACACTTCTGTTTTCTTTGGATGTTTATTCCCACAAAAAATGACGGAATGATGGAACAAAAACAACAGAATAATTATATCTTCTAATGTCTTTATTGCGCCTGTATAACCATACAACTCCAGTTACATTGTGTCCCAATATAACATTTTAAATGGTATTTCTCTCTTCAAGTTTAAAAGATATCAACTGCTAATACTTAATAGATGTTATGACAATATATTCAGAAGACATGTTGGTATTTTTTTTACAAAGAATTTGATCAACAGAGGGCACAGACTTGTATTGGATACATCATTTCGCCCTTTGTTTAAACATTTTTATACGTTTTGTCTACCGAAATTCTTTGAAGAGGAAGGCAGTTTGTTTTAATTGTGTATGTTTGTGTTCATAACTGGTAAGAAAACATCAAAAAGTATATTATTCCTATAGCAGTGTCCATGTTTTTTGTTATTTGTTTATTTGTTTATTTTTCATTTCAGCATTTTCCCTGCAAAGAATTCAAAGGCTGAACCTCTCTGGTTACAAGTTTTGTGTTGCGTGAAGTATCAATTGTAACACATTTTAGTGACTGGACAGGTTGAATAATGGCATCACCAGAAGAGACGCTTATTTTAGAACAAAATTAATACACTGGACAAATAAATTTTGGCAAAATATTTTATCACGATATATTTCATACCTATAAAATAACTTATATATTTAGTTCACATTCTTCCGAAATGTTGCTAGATCATGCCTAAAATTTTTTTTAGATTATTTTGATAATATCTGTAAATCATTTTGGTGACATTGAAAACAAATATATGAAAACGTTTATAATATATTGTCCGGATGTTTTCAACGAACATTAATAAACATCTTCTTAATTATGTCGATTAAAAATTTCAATAAAAATGTACATTCGTACAGCCATACAATTAACCTCGGCGAAATCATGATTTTTTTAAGATATTTCTGTGACGTTTTGTAAAATATTTAAAAAAATATTTTTTGTGCTAGCTGATCCGTGTATCTTTTTTATTTTTATATCAGTCATAAAATAACTTAATTTGCTAGTATTACAGAAGTTTCTGGTCTGAAAAAGCATGTTAAATGGTCTGATCAAATCTTCATCATAATCACTGATAATTGAAATATATGTCAAGTAAGTTAACGGAGTTTTCCAAAGATAAGTCTGCAAATTTAAATTTGAATTGGCTACTGCAGCCATCAGACTTTTCGAGTTCGGACAGTTCCAGTTTAACTTCAATGTGTCTATCTATAATATAACAGAGATTTCAAAAAACGGGGGTATACTATGCAACGTTCTGATTAAAACTTGTCAAAAGACTATGCATTAACCATATATGCAGCTCCATAAAGGGGGGCTTTGGTCCACTGTCCCCTCCTAAATCCGCCACTGACAGGCATATTAAGCATTATTCTAATGACGGTAAGATTACTTTTATTGTTAATTTTTATAGATATTGTACTAATATTTTACAGGTTGTTCATTTCATTTGAAAAGTGCGTAAATTTACCTTTAGCTTTTCGTACAAACGGCATTGTTATTTGATAAGCCTGATTTATTATTTTACGTCCAGCAGTCCTTTACGTGAGCATAACAAAAATATCAAAAGTTTTAACTTCATTTATGTATTATTAAAAAACACTATACAAACTCTGGAGAGGGGGATAAATTTTCAGGAAATGACATAAAAATAATCATGCTGTACCGTAGCTAAGCTCCGCCTTCTTTCCTATCAGATTCTAGTTAGATTTCATGTTTAGTTATCAAAGTATGGTACAACATCAAATTGCAGATAATAGACCATGGGTTTCCCTCAACACACTTGTTAAGCAAATTATTTCATTAAAACATCAAAAGAAAAAATATATTACTATTGCTATTAATACACTGTGACTTTTGAAAGTGCTCGTTGTCAGATTTTCTGCATAAAAGTATATCCAAAATATTCTTTTTTGTCGGCATCTTTCACTGCCCTGCTCAATAACAAAAGTGTGTATCTGATGTTTCCACAGTATACACAGGCACAATGCTCCCTGTGACTGGCTGCAAGTTTGTGGATATTTTTAGGTCTTAGAGCTGCAAATGTTCCTAGGCTAACAGGCTTTGGATGATTTTCTGCCAGGTTTTTTGCTTTCACGGAAATTGGCATTACATCACCGGTGGCATCTTTTGTAGCAAATCTTTTCTAGGGTGTTATCCTTGAGATGTCTTTCCTTTTATACGCTCTTAACCTACTGGCGTACATTATGTTTTCTCCATATCTTTGATATAACTCGAGTAATAGTAAGACCACTTTCAAGTTCGTTGCATTTCCGTCATAAACTTTGGTTTCAGTGAACATCATTCGTGCATTTAGGGGCATCGTCACTTCATTACCATGTTGAGCGAGAGGTTGAAACATATGCTGCTATATTGTTCGACAATTTAAATTCTTATAATTGATAATCAGCACGGCTGTCATTAGGGAACTGTGATAAAGTACCTACGGAACAAACATTATTTCTAGTTTATCCTGCATAATGACGATCACCAAGACGCTTGATGAACTTTAACAGTGTAGGGATACAGGCGGTCCCCTCTATCTGGTAAACGACGTAATAAAGGCGCGCACAATTGAAGAACTTTTCCGCTGAATGACATAACTCGAAAGTGGTCTATTAAATTTCAACTTTTTACTTATACATCCTGCCACATGTGGAGCAGGATCTGCTTACCCTTCCGGAGCACCTGAGATCACCCCCAGTTTTTGGTGGGGTTCGTGTTGCTTAGTCTTTAGTTTTCTATGTTGTGTCATCTGTACTATTATTTGTCTGTTTGTCTTTTTATTTTTGGCCATGGCGTTGTCAGTTTGTTTGCGATCTATGAGTTTGACTGTCCCTCTGGTATCTTTCGTCCCTCTTTTACATCAAACAGCGACTTTGTTATAGTTTTATGGGCATGTTTGCCCTCTCTAGGTGCCTTTTTGTCGGTAGGTATGCGAGGCAATATAGTTCTTTTACCATTAATGCCAATTCTTTCCATATATTTTCTTTTTCTTGGTGAGGCTACATTCTTCAATTTTGGCAAATTTAACCGGTATATTTTGGCAATGAAGCCCTTGGCTTTGTTGTAACTTTCCATTCAATTGGTTTTGAGCTGAATGCATTTCCTTGATGATCTTGCATGATTATGCCCTATTTTATTGATGTATGAATCAGCTTCTTCCCTTTGTGTTTTTTTTTCTTCTTGCAGCTTTCCTTTCTGTTTCTTATTTTTTCGGATCCACATCATTTTCTGATATGACATATTACTCTATTCTAATCGTTTTTATCTGTATTTTTGTATTGCATTTCTGGTTTGCGTATCTGTAACTTTGTCTTCTTTCTTTGATTTTGTTTCTACGTACTGGTTTAGCCTCTGCTTTATTTGTTCTAATAGTTAATGTTTTTGCTTCATCAGATGTAGTTTTTTTCTCTAATTCTTTTTTTTAAATTTTTTTTTATAATCTTTCATGTTTTTTTAAATACACTGAATATTTTAGAGCTTTTTCTTCTTTTAAGTTTTTTTTCTATATTGAGCAGGTTTACTTTTAACTTGTTCCCCATGCCAATGAACTACAAAAAATATTTCCTTTCCCATATTTCCAACGAAAGAGCAGGGGGTGTCATCCCGATTTCCCGCAAAAATAAACGCTAAATCCCTCAAAAATTAAATAGTTAATCCGTCAAAATATGACGATCGTAATAACAAATTGTTGTCCACGGGTTGTATATATGTGGTGTTCTCTTGTTTTCTATTGAATCTCACGGAACACTAACGCTATTTTAATTGATAAAAATGATGTGCATATTATTAGAAAGTTTTGAATCAGGTTGTTGACGGTCCAACACACGTAACACTGTAACACTGTAAACGATTGATCAAAATAGTGGATTTATTTTGTATGAAAATGTTTTAAACATTCTAAATTAAGCACGTTTTCAAATCATCTAACCTTAAATAGATATAAGAAGATGTGGTATGAGTGCCAATGAGACAACTCTCCATCCAAGTCACAATTTGTAAAAGTAAACCATTATAGGTCAAAGTACGGTCTTCAACACGGAGCCTTGGCTCACACCGAACAGGAAGCTATAAAGGGCCCCACAAATGACTAATGTAAAACCATTCAAACGGGAAAACCAACGGTCTAATCTATATGAAAAACGAGAAACGAGAAACACTTATGAACCACATCAACAAACGACAACTACTGAACATCAGATTCCTGACTTAGGACAGGTGCAAACAAATGCAGCGGGTTTTAACGTTTTAATAGGTACAAAACTTCACCCTTATCTGAAACAATAGTGTAACATCACAACATAGAAAGACACACTATAAAATATCAATTAAAACGGCTTAACTCAATCAAAAGACATATTAACACAAGTGAACATACACTGAACGAATAAATTTGATCTATGATACAATGTAAATACAAAATCAATAAATAAGGGGTGAATAAATAAAGGCAACAGTAGTATACCGCTGTGAGATGTTAAACAATTAAAAAAAACAACAACAGCCTTGAACAAAAAGCCGCCAAATACAAATATATACACAGGTAAATGAAAATAATTTTGTTGTAAGGTATACAGTGTAATGGAGAACGGACATATTTTTTTACAATATAAATAATTTTGTTGTTCATAGTACTAAGAAGTGAAAATTTATAGTCATACAAATAAAAAAGCATTACAAATAGTATCAACAGGTCAAATTAATGCCTATTTACAAACTCATAGGAAGTACTGTCTTTCAAATAGCTAGGTTTCAACGTCGCTCGGGGAAATGATTGCTCTCCGAATTCAGGAAACGACTTTTTTTATAGCTGGAACGATTTGTTTATCATCGGACCACAAGCAGACTATTAAATTTTATTTTTACATCGGATGTGACCTTGAGAGGTTATACCGGTGTTATGTTGCCGCAGAAATTTTCTTGCCGTTTGAATGATAACCGAACGTATTTCGTATAGCTACGCGGATATTATCGAGTGCAAATAACATTCCTTATCGCTTGTTATATATTTATTTCATCAATAAATATTCATGAAAATAATTTTAAAGAACATAGATAAATGTATGAAAATGTTTTGTCGTGAGAAATATATATATCAATAACAAATCATGGATACCAAAATTTTGTGATAACGCATGCGGAAAAATATCTAGAGAACGTTTTGCAACAAAAGCGGGAAAATATGAATGCCTACTCAAATCCAATCTATTAGAAAAACGAATTATTACAGAAGAGTGTCCACCATGCACTTGCACTGCACTATTATTAGAATAGTAGTATAGAATGATATATAAATGGATGAAAATTTGCCTGTTGAGTTATTAAGGTGATTTGCTAAATATATATAACTGGTATACAAATATTAATATAATATATAACAACAAACCAGAGTATACTGATAACAATTGAATATATCACAACAATATAATAATTATTACGGTGAGGTTGAATTCCCTGTCATTTATTCATCATCCACACAGGAACTTGTCTCAGAAAAAAATATATCTGTGTATCTTAACCTAAATTTCAGGTATAGAGATGTGATTTTTTTCTGAGACAAGTGCTTGTGACCATCCACCAGAACTTGCGGTCATCCGATGTTCAGAACTTCAGTACTTTGATTATTATTATGATGTACGACACAGCGGAAGTGACAAGTCGAATTGTATGTCTTTTGTGGCAAATAATCTTTTGCATTATGTGCAGCTTGCACGTTTGGAATAAAATTCATACTACTCGTCTACACTGATATTATTGTTGCTGTCAAGTAGTCTCTACGTAATGAATTTTTATAAGAAAAACCCTGTAAGTTTTTTCTCCAATGTATTTTATAGTCTCCTTTAAATGAACAAGGTTTCCCACATCTTCCATAAATGTCAAAATCAATATATTTCGATATGTCTTTCAGTTGATAACGACCCAAGCAATGTTTTTGTTTGATTCTTGAGTATAGAAGTTTACTTGAATGTGAAGTTGTTTCATCACAAATGCTCGCGATGAAACCATATTGAATCTTTTCGTCACATAATTGTCCAATTAAATTCATCTTTAATGTTTTAGTGTTAAATCTTTTCTAGTATGGTAAGGATTCTTTAAAGTAGAAATTATCCATACCTGACCACTAAGTTTATCAGGCAATGTTGAGAAAACATTTTGATGAAAGATGACAGCTTCACTTGTGGAAAATAATTTGTTCTATTTTTTTTTAAATTCACAGTTTTTGTACAAATACGCAGCAACGTCCAGTCGGAACAGTGACATTAAATCCGACGCCCAGTGTAGGGTTAGTGCCACGCTCTTAGCACATTAAAGAACCATGAAGACATGTATTTCTGTGCTTATTCAATATACCCTCATTTTTCCATCATCCCACTTTTCATACTGGCCGACTTACCATGCAAAACCTACATTTTGTAATAATTGTTAATTTGTTCTCGTTCTGAACATGCATGAAATATTTGCCATTGGCCAATGAGCAAAAAATAATCAGTCAATCAGTCTATTTTCTAATTTATGCAATGATAGGATAGTGCATATGTTGTCTCCCTAACATTTCGACACTCACACTTCCAGATTCGCACTTAAACAAAAGGCTAATCATACACTCTGTTTCAACTGAAAGGCCATAAAAAATTACTACTTTTTTTCAATTATTTTACACAGAATATTCAAATATTGCGTTCTGGCTATTCAATGACCGGAAAATAATTTCTGAAATAAAAGGACACAAATCCTCCCTCGATTAATGATTTCAAACTCGTTTGAAGAAATAGGAAAATTTTAATTATATGCCAATATGATCATCAAACTACTAAATTAAAACCAAACAAATGTTAGTTTAACCATATTTACAAGTCTGAACTTGTTCTCGACCTTTACTCGACCAGTACCGTTAACCATTTTATAAGTGTCTGGACCATTCTCGACCAAGTCTGAACAATGCTCGGCCTAGTCTGAACCATACTCGACCTAGTCTGAACCATACTCGACCAAGTCTTAACCAACCTAGACCTATTTCTGCATCTATCTATTGTATTTCATCAATTTAGGAACTATTTTTTAATTATTTCCCTTGGATATAAATTTGAACAACAATTGAAATCCAAAATGTATTTAATTTAGCATTGAAACCAAAATTTCATAATAAACATAATATAATCATCAACACCATATTCATCATATATATCATCTCTAAAATAAAAATAAAAACAAGATGATCAAAAGAAATGATTTCTGGTCCGATTAAAACAATATCATGTAACAAATTAAGTTTTCAGTTAAATGAATTGTTTTAAACATGATCATGTTCACATTGCATTATGTACAACAAAAAATACAAGAACTTTCTACCATTATACAAATGTTATTCAAAACTTTTTTAATGTTCAGATATAGTTTGTGGTTACTGGAAAATTTTCAACAATAACTTAATCCTGGTAAAAATTTATATAAACGGACGGAAAGTCACAAGTCACAAATTTAATGGGAAAAAAGTCACAGGACAAAAATTCACAAATAATTTATTTATAATTGTTTGAATATATTAGAAAGACCTTGAAATAATTACTTTTTATTACATTTATTCATGTGACAGTTAATGAAATTGTTCAAAAGCCTTGATAAATGAAGATTTATCAAATTTATATCATGCGAAGGATATACTTCTTGGCACCATGAAGCCATTTAAGTAACATGCAAATTTGACAAATTGTTTTTCTAACAATTATTTGATCATTATTGATTTTTTTAGAAGACATTGTTGTTTACAAAATTGCTTTTATATATTATAGTTAACAAAAAATAAAAAGATTTTTTTGTCCTGTGACTTCTGTCCTACATTCTAATTTATTGTTTCCATCGAGTTTAGTTAATAAAGCAATGAACTTTTTTTAAATTGACATTATATTGGTACAGAATGAAAACTAATTACTGTGGGTATGGTGTACCCCTTTTTTTAAATTTTTTTTAAATTTGTCGAAACAAATTTAAAAGTTGGTATTTTAAAAATTTTGCTTTCTCGTGAACATTTTGAGCATTTAAGCATGAAATTGCTTCAATGGTTGAGGTCAGTAAAACTACGCCCTCTACCTTTTTCTAGATGTTAGATTTCTCATCAATATGAAAAACAAGTTGCTTTCTTTAAAAAAAAAGAGCATTACGTGAACCCGAGCCCGCTGACCGGTCATCAAAAAATTATTGTTGAATTTTTTGTTGCTTTTGATTATAAATAATTGACTGTGAATAGAAAAGGTAATGATGATGTTAAAACACTTTTATCGAAAACATGTAATTGTGTGTAGATTCTTGCACAAGTCAATTGAAAGCAATGTTGGATTTTAGTTGTGAATAGAAAAGTGAATATATACAGCTACTATTTGGATTTACCTTTTAAGGCTTGAGTATTTGTTTTATTACTAAGGATGTACATCATTTTTTCTTAATCCTTTTGCAAATCCCAGTTTCTGCAAACCGGGTGTCAATCAATCGTAATATAAATTTAAGCACTCAGTTTGCTTCATAATCTAGATGCATTTATTTTATCTATCATATCCCTGGATGCCTTCAATTATTCTTTTACTCGTTATTGAAACTTTCTGTACTCATGGTAGATGTTGTAAAGATAAATTCAAAGTCCAATTTCCATGTGAAGTGAAACCCTGTGGCTTGCAATGTACAAGAAGGTTTCGTATATTTTTCTTGAGAGTAACACACCAGCTTCATTGGAACCTCTTAAACACTGACAATTATTGTTGTCTCATAAAACATCTCAAATTATTAGGATTTCCTGAAGTTACTTAAATCAATCCAAATATTCTGCAGGAAAATTTGGTTTTGAAGAGTATGTTATTTTCAGAAGTTTTATGAATACCTGCATATCTTGTTATATTAATTGGTTTCTATTGAGAGTATGTGCAGATATATAAAGATACCAGGATTAAAATGTTGTATGTAGCAACATTCCCGCAGCGCCGGCATACGGAGTATATATCTCCCAATTGATAACGATATTCCCGGGCTTGTATTTCCTATCATGATTTCCTTGATAGAGTGTTGCTGCTCACAAGGAAGCTATTAAACCAAGAGTTCCAAATGGTGAAGTTGAAATCATTCCTTCGTAAATTTTACGGACGCCATCACGAGTTGGTTGACCGTTATGGAATATCCGTTTCACAGATGATAGCGGATTTGTTCCTAATGTCGTAACTACAATCCCGTTCCCTTTTCACGAATGTGACCTACCGACTATTTACCGTGTTGGTACTAACATGAGCAACACGACGGGTGCCACATGTGGAGCAGGATCTGCTTACCCTTCCGGAGCACATGAGATCACCCCCAGTTTTTGGTGGGGTTCGTGTTGCTTAGTCTTTAGTTTTCTATGCTGTGTTTTGTGTACTATTGTTTGTCTGTTTGTCTTTTTCTTTTTTAGTCATGACGTTGTCAGTTTATTTTCGATTTATGAGTTTGAATGTCCCTCTGGTATCTTTCGCGCCTCTTTTTTTGTACGTCATCCGCGAGTTTAGTCTACAAAAGACTCATCAGTGACAAAAAAGTCAAAAGTCAAAAGTCAAAAAGACCAAATAAAGTACGAAGTTGAAAGGCATTGAGGACCCAAAATTTCGAAACAAAGGTTTTGTAGAATACATCTAAAGAAATCTATTCCTGGGGTAGAAAATCCTTAGCATTTCGAAAATGTCAAAGTTTATACATGTAAAAGGACAGTCACTTAAAAAAAAAGGGAAACAGCTAGATGTCAGAATACCTTAAGTAATGATGACCCTGCTTGAAAGTCACATGCCAAGCTCTTACTGCCGTGTCCTGAATTTAGATAAGAAAAGCGAAAATTCACATTCGCGAGTGAAATTGAAAATTATGCATGCACGTGGTTTTTGGTTTTTATTTTGCGCAAGAAATAGTACATAGAAAGCATACGCACTGATACTCTGGATAAAAATACGCATTTGCGTCATCACATATATTAATCTAGGCTCAAATCTAATGTTTAATAGTAAAATTCGGATGTCAAACTACCTCCCTAAAGTGTTTTGACTCTGGATTTATTGCCTATAATCCGGTATTTGGGTGAACGCAAACCGATAGTGTGTCGTGTGAACAGGGTGCAGGGTGATATACAATGTAAATGAATCAAGACGTGTGTGGTATAGCTGGTAAACACAATGAAATTCTTTACAATTTTCAAATCGTACCATATTGCAAAGATTTAAATGCTATTAGGTTGAACAATTAAAAACAAAGAATTGAAGTTTAATTAACATACATTCCTGTTAATGAATCTTTTCCGAAAATTAAGAATACAATATCAATAAACACAAAGTATTTACTGATGGACATTTATTTATCAAATCAATCTCTTCTTGAAGACTTACTTTCCATCATATGAATATATTGCTATACAAAATATAAGCAGATACTTATAAAATAATACTCAAATAGTATAAAATAATGAGTTTTTTTAATGTTTATTGTAAAATATCAATTTCGTTTTTTGTGAGATACAAGGATTTAAAATCCTTGTGAATTGAAACCATGCAAGTATTTTTTCATTCAATACCGTTTAAAATTTAGATGCTTACTTGTGTATACGCATCCCTGCTCATTGGTGCTCATATGTTGCATATACTTTTCATAAATGTATTCACTGTTCATACCTATGGGACATAATACACGTATAACACTATTTGTCATATTCGATTAATGATAAATTTAGTCTCAGTTTGAAATTAACAATTTTAACGAATATTTTCTTGGTCTGGTAGTATCTATTATTAAAATTAATTATATTTGACAGAAAAATCCTTTTGTTTTAATTATCTTTCTGCTTTCCGACCACTGTGTTTCAATATTTCCTTCATGCTTTCCGACATTTTCCAAGGCTTTGATTGAAACATAAAATATCACGCGATAAATGTTTAGAAATAATCAGTTTATTCTTGGACATTATATATTAATAAACTATTCCCAGGTTTATTGTCACAATGCACAATAACACGCTGTATTACACTAGTCATTTTTGGGGCCTTTTATAGCTTGCTGCTCGGTGTGAGCCAAGGCTCCGTGTTGAAGGCCGTACTTTGACCTATAATGGTTTACTTTTACAAATTGTGACTTGGATGGAAAGTTGTCTCATTGGCACTCATACCACATCTTCTTATATCTATTTATTATAATACTTGATCATGATATTTAATAAACATTCGCATTATTAAATGATTTTAGACTGCAACTTATTCGTTATGTTTTTGCTTTCCGATCTACAAATGAACTTTGATTGTTGAAATATACAATGTCATGTGAACGTAGAGGGACCGTATTAAAGAAATAGATAACTACCTGTATAAATGATTGAAAATGTTCGAGAGGTTCCGAGAATCTTGTTTCCAAAGATTTCCGAATAGCCCATAGAAGCTACCAAAACTCACCAATATATAGGCGTGAACCCAAAAAATTAATGGTTACGCATAACCTTTTGTCTTGCACGAGACTGATGCTGTCAGTGTAAAAGAGTGATGTTGAATTAAAAAAAAACCATTCAAGTCTATATATAAAAATAAGAAAATGAGGTATAATTGCCAATGAGACAACTCTCCACCAGAGACCAAATGACACAGAAATTAACAACTATAGGCCACTGTTAGGCCTTCAACAATGAGCATAACTTGTTTATCAGTAAAACAAAACATAATGAACAAATATGGAAAAATATTTGCTGAAGAACCATATATCTTTATTCTCATAAAGCCAATGCATCACATCGGTACAGAGATAACAAATACAACAATAAATATTTACACAAAACAAGTGAGAGATGTTACAAAAGTTACAAGCCAGGAGTACGAACACAAGTATTTATACTTTTAATAAAAGAACAAAGGTTCTTCAGAACTGGTTTTCTTGTACTTGACTTAAGTTCAGAGAATTTAACTGTACTTTGACGTTTTGTAAAATATGCAGTCAAATACTCTTTTCGTTTTTGATGGAAAAAATTGCATTCAAATATATAATGATGTTCGTCACCAATCTGTCGATTGTTACATAGACTTCAAAAGCGGTTTTCTCTTATAACGTTTTGCCATCTTCCTGTTTCAATCGGCAATTTAGTATTAGTGGTTCGAAATCGGCATAGAACAATAGCGTCTTTGAAGTCCAAAATATTAAAATATTCCTCGAATTCCAAGTTTTTCTTAAAAATTTTGTAGTTAATACCTTTTGGCGAATTTTGAACGAGGGAATTCCAATTCTGAAGATATTGATCTAACAATCTCTGCTTTATAACAGATTTTAACCATTCTTTATTAATAAAGTTTTGTGTTTCCCATATATATGAGAAACCACAGTCGTGAAATATTTTTTGTACAAACAAAATCCATTTTATCTGCTTATTATGGTGATCGTTCATATGACGAGAAAGTTGATATGAAAGGCAGGAAAACTTAGCTTGTTTACCGGATATCAAATTTGCCCAGAATAGTACTGTTCTAACTTTAATATCTATTGCGATCGGATAACGACCTAGTTCCCCGTAAATCATATAATTGGCGTTGAGGATTTCAAGTTCAAAAGAATTTTGCAAAATTTTAAAAGAATCTTTTCCAAGATATCATTATTACTAAAGCCCCATACTTAGCACCTATACAACAGAATAGGCTTGATCATTTTGTCAAAAAGATCAAGCTGACATTTTGCAGAAAGCTGATACATCCTTCCCATTTTCAGGACTTCGTACATGGCGTTTAAGGCCTTGTCGGATAAATATTTTTAGTCATATTAAAATTTCCTGTTTTAGTAAAAAACAATATCCAAAGAGTTAAACTGCTTTACTATCTCAATATTTATGCCATTATAAGTAAATTGGAGGTTTTTTGGCAAACGTCCCAAACCAAACACTAGGGTTTTGGTTTTGTCAACGTTTACTTTTAGTTTCCAAACCTTACAATATTCATGAAAGGCATTGTGTTGCGTCTGCAGATCCTGTGCTGTTTCGGCCTACAACACCGTGTCATCTGCGTATAATATGATAAAAATCTTTAGATATATTTCTAATTCTCTTTCAAGATCTTCTGATATGGTTCTAAGTCCTGTAATATTTTTACTGACTAAGAAATCTTCTAAATCGTTTTAAAATGAAGAAAATAGGAAAGGTGATAGGTTTTCTCCGTTGTCACAAGCAAAGTATTCCGAATTACAATTATTATATGATATACGAGCTTTAGTATCACAGTACCAGGGGCGTTTCTAGGATATTTGAAAGAGGGGGCGTAGAATCAAATGTTTTGCCGAGCGGAGCGAGGCGAAACATTTTTTGGACCTTTTTTTTGCTAAAAAACATAAAATAATTGTGAAATGCACTATGTAACAATATTAGCAGATTACGATAGTTTTTGGGGCGTACGCCCATTACGCCCTCACCTGGACCCGCCTCTGAGTACATATTAAATATAACCTTATACATCTTACCATTTATACTTATGCAAGTTATCGCCTTGAATTACTATAGTATATATATGTATATCCAATTTAGAGCAAAATAACCTTAAAACTACCCCAAGCCACTAAAACCATATCCTACAGATAAAGGATAATGGGTTTTTGTACATTGGTTTTAAAATTACATAGTTTTATAATTTTGTGTCTGTTCCAAGTCGAGCAATCAGGATCAAGTACATGTATTGTTTGTAGACATAAAATAAGTAATACATAAATAGACATAATTTATTAGTTTTCCCACATTAACCACAAATATATTACAGTCATGGCTATAAATGACGTGAAAATGATGCAAAAATACAATTAACAAATTGAATAAAAATTTATTTCTGATTATGAGCACATATACAGATAAGATCAGATATTTTATTTTCCAAGACACAACAAATATAATCGTTACAACATACAGTATTTTACATGACATACAGTATTATCAAGAGCATATCAATTAAAAAAACTTACATCACACACAATCTGTGACATAGTCCCTCTCAGATGAAGTCGGCAGTCTATATCTACATAAATAATTATTATAAATAATTAAAAACTGATTAACAGTTATATATGTTGTGTACAATATGCAAGTTTTTAAAAAATATAATTTGTACAGGGTTTTTGTGCAAGTTATATTTTTTTTTCACACATACCTTTTTGCACCAGGTGTTAAAATTTTATCTCCTAAAATATATAAGTTTAATGTCTTAAATTCAAATTTATGTACTTCAACATAACATTTAGTGCTATTCTTCTTGTCCTCAAACTGGAAAAATTCTATTTTTATTTTTCTCCTTATACCAAAACCATATCCATAAAAAGTCAATGTAGAATTTTGCACAGACAAAACAAACGATTGAACACTGTACATGAAATAAAAAAAAACTAGATTGTGACGTGTATGTTACATTTGGAAATAAGATATAAGAAACTATTTGAAAAAGGAGAGATTTCAAGGTGCAAAACAAACAAACACAGTTGCAAAAAGGTAAAAAAAAAATACAAACAACTGATGAAGTTACAAATCACTACACATTAAATATCGAGTAATACAAACACAAAAGATATACTGCAGCAAGATAGTATATGCCTAAAACTAGCAACATATTGATTTTTGGTAGAGTTATAAAACATTTGTAAGTAGAAACCACTAATACCATTTAGATTGAAAAGTAACACTTATGCTCTGTTTTATTGAATTAATTTCAGTTTAAGTGCAGCAGTCCAGGCAGATACAAGTGGAGAACAAGATTCATTGCAATTATGGTGGGTTTGTCTTGATATACAACATACATTTAACAATTCATCTGTATTCTACATAGATTAACCAGTTGAAACATTTTTTTTTTAATATTTCTTCTATTTATAAAAATATGATGGTGATTTCTATGTTTTGTTATAATCTATCATCTGCTAGGGGTTGTATTTTAAAATCAAATCCAAATAAGAAACTAAAGTGGTAGCCAATAGTTTGTACAAAACCACCTGATGTGTACCCTTTGGTATACTAACGGAAGAAGCAGTTTGAATCCTACTTTTATCATGTACAGTGTGCAATATAAATAGAGGAAATGGAGTACATGTACAAAAAGACTGCAGCCCATACATTATTTAGAAGAAGAAAAATAAACTATTAAAAACTTACCTTAATGACCAAATTCACATTCTGGTCTGGTCAATACTAGTAGCAAATAACCAAATAAAAGCAAATGCAAAACTAGTGGTAGCCTGTAAGCCACCTTGGCAGGGACGAAACAGTTTGAAATCTATTTGTTGATGCTTTGAATGTTTTATTTAAAGAATTTCTAATAATAACATTGATATCTTGAAATAAGCTAATTTTTCATTGATTACAGTATTATGTCAGGTCCAGCAGTCAAAGAAGACAAAGCTAAAAGTCAAGATGAAGATTTATCAAAGCTATACTCGTGGGTATTAATGCATAAAAGAAAAGTTTTAACCCCATACTAGAAGCCTCAGAAATATAACATGTGTATCACATATAATGATCTAATGTCTTAAATGGACAATTTTTCTTTAGTGTGACGATAAATGAATAAAAGTATTTAATATATATTAAAAGATGTGCCCTATTTTCACAATTACACACTCAATAAAATGATGATCATGAGAACAAATTCACATACAACACCATTTCATCGAATACAGTAATTAGTAAAATTATCTGTTCAAGTCAACCATTAAATGTGTTATAGTGTTAAGGATATTTTAGTTTAAAAAATTCAGGGGCAATAACTCTTGAGAGTCAGTTATTACACAATTGTAGTATTTATATATTGCATAAATGATAAAAACAGAGACTTGTTCTCATCAAAAAGCTGAAAAATTTTACATTAAAATATGTGAATTTTATTTTTCAATTGTAAAATAAGCAATGTGCATGGTCATGGAGATTACATGAAGTATACTTTTATGAAATTTCAGAGAACATGATTACAGCAGACAAATATCTTAAGGTCATTTCAATATACCTATTGAATTACTGTGAGTAATGTCTTATTTATACATATTGGTTACTATACCTTCATGAAAGTGGACTTGGATTAATTTGCTACTTTCAATGTGTCTAACTCTATCTATTTATTCATCACACTACCTTTCATTTTCACTTTTTTATCAGAAGCTAAATGATACAGTTCCTCAATAGTTTTAAAAGACCTACATATTTTTGTCAAGTACTTCTTTAAAAAAATTAACAGTTACATTAAAGCCTGATCGTACAGTTTAAATTAATTTTGTTAACCTCAGTAAAGGTTTTCAAAAATATAAATGATAAGGTCTGCTATAGAATGTGGTATCATGTCTTATTATCAATGAAAATGCCATTAATACTTCATGATACATGTGTAGATGATTATTTCTTTTTTTACTAGAAGGGAACAATATACATTTAAATGCATTTCCACATTTTACACTGTTACTTCACTTCCTCCCACTATCAAAAAGTGTAACAAGAGAAGAAAATTGAACATTTGAGTAAGGCTACATTATAGAAGTATTTTATCTCTGGTTTATTTTGATGATTAGTAAACTTTGAATTCTTTGATTTAGATATTAAATCAAACGTCAACTTACATTAATTTTTCTAGTTGTGCATGTTGGGTAAGCAAGGTAAAAGTTTAAATTTAAGCCAGTATGTTTCTCTGCATTCGTTTTATTTATCCAGAAACATCTCCTGTCACATGGCATTTCATTTGGCAAGAAGGGAATTATTATGAATTTATTCTGCAAAGTATATTTTTTGGAAAAACTAGGGTCTCAGTTACCGGCGTTAATACTCATGGCTACAAACCTTTAACTATCTGTTTATAGGTAGACTTCGTTGTCTTCGAGGTACCAAGATCAGGTAGCACGTCTTGTTGGTTGAACTGTGTCATCGAAGTGAGGTTTCCGGTGTTGCGCATTGTCACGTAAATGTTCCTCCGTGATTGAAGCACCTCGATATTGAACTTGACCACACTCCACTCCATTTTCTTTGGGAAAGTTTCATACTATTTATTTGAATCCTGATCCTAAAATTGTGGCAACTAAGTTGATATATCTTTTAATTTACGAAATGACTGTTTCAGTTAGTAATACTGTTGAAAATCCATCAGTGGTTAGAATACTATTTCGGCAAATACTTTAACTGTAACTCAACATTTATACACTTTATACATCAAATTACAAGGCAAATATATTCCGAGTCAACGACTCAATATAAAATTCAGTGGTCGTCGACTCCTGTTCCAAATAAACGCCTTGAATAAAGAAAACCAGAAAGACTCCAGGTGAATTTCATTAGATCAAGAAAATTAAATATAGAAATATACGCAAAATTATTCTTAGAACAGAGTAAATATAAACAGTTTCTTTATATAACGAAATAAACATATATACAACAAACACAGTCAATTCCTCATCTCTAATCCCTCTTTCCATATATATTTTTTGGGTATTTGAAAATGTAATTACAAAGACTTGCTCCACTGGAATGCTTAATAATTTGGAGATTTCTTCTGCTACAAAGTTGACAATATACGGGTTTGGAATTTGGTTTTCTTTATATTGAATATACGGAGCATCTGATTCTAAAACTAGGCGATCAATTCCATTTTCTTTGATAATGTCTCGAATATTTGGATAACGGTTGCCAAAAATAAAAGGGGTAATGCCGAAAACTAAATTGATGAAGTGTCTTGAAGCTGTTAGATAAATTTCTTGGAATGAAGTGAAGCAATGCCAGTGGATCTTCTGTTCTTTTGGGCAGCAGTTGACAAGGGAGGTAAGTAGAGTAAGATGAAGGGAATCATTTCCACGTCAATGTATGACGATTGGAAGACTATTTTTTACGGCAAGTCGTAGTTGTTTCTCAAGATACTCAATTTGTTTAGATAGATTAACATTCCTATCGGAAGTATCCAGTCCACACTCTCCAATGGCAACAGTCCTGGAGGACTGGACAAGGTACTCTAAATCTGTCAGATGTCTATGTAGATTTGACGGGGATGAAGAATTGACGGTGCGTGGGTGGATACCAAAACTGAAATGGACGGACGGGGTTTTGCGCAATTCTGTTCTTTGCGAAGAATTTGGCCAAGATGAAGGAAAACAGAAATTAGCCACCATAAACATCAGGCACGTTTTGTAGTAGTCCCGAGTTACAAAGTCGGACAGCTCATGGAAACCAGAACAACCGGTACGAACCAAGAGCGTGTCCAAATGGAAATGGGAGTCAGCAATTGAAATTGGTCCAGAAAGTTTGCATCCCAAAGGTCCTAATGAAAGTCCTGTTGCAGATTTATATTCTTCAAATGTTTTAAGCCAATGTTGTTGATCAGACTGTAATTTTGAGATGACAATAACCAAAACTTTCCAGTGGATTAAGGAATGAAGCCTGTAGACGGACTTGGATTTTAATTTCTTTCCTTGTAGAACAGGATAATCATTCAAACAAAGACAGTTCTTGCTCTGTGAAATTTCGGTTTGTTTTGACCCCTGCCATTATTTCACTTACATAATCCATTAACCCTTCAGGATACTCCACTTTCTTCACCTCTGCCAATGCCCTAAACAACCCGTTCATAAGTTGAACCCAACTTTCCCCATACTCATTCTCATCCCACAGGAAACATTCCTCAGCTCTATGATGTTCCTTGCCGTGGTACTCTAATCTTCTTTCTTGCTTGTTACAGCTCCAGCATGCAGTCTGCGGAGCATAGTACCAAGGAAGGTGTTTCTCCAATGCATGTCTGGCTGGGTGTCTGGCCTTAAGTGGGCACAGTGGACATTGCGGAGCCTTTGGATCTTCCTCAACCATTTCATCCAGCACCTCCATCTCCTTCCCCATAATCACAACCGTCCTATTCCCTTCTAACTCGATCTCTTCCCCTACATCGTATTCCAGTTCGCGTTCAATGGACGCCATTCTACTTATAAAGCTGCAACTACACAATTACAACATAAAATAATATATTTACACAGTTACAACACAACATAAAATATTTACTCACAAAATGTTCAATTAGTCAACATACGTCGTAACATAATCATCCAGATATTTCGGACGTTTCCTCGAACGAACGACATACTCGTTTTCTTCTGAATCCTCTACTCCATAGAGAAAGGTTTCATCTAAATCACTTTCACTAAATGAGTCGTTTAAATCTGATACCACCCTATAATGATGTTCACACTCCTTTTTACCAGCACTGCCGGTAACACAAAAGGGGCATGAACTAATAGCTTCAGCATCAACAACAGGGCTATGAATACTTCCTGGGGTATCTATAACCTGATTATTCACATCAACATCTTGGACAGAACTTCCATTAGTGATCTGATCATAATTTCCAGAACTACCGGAGCATATTATGGTCAGATCATTGTCAGGATTTTCATTTTGGAATCACACCGAGAGATCATGGCCAATATCTGGATCTTGTATCATAATATCAAAATCCTCATCCTCTTGAGGAACGCCTAGTGAAAGCCTATGTCTCGCATATTTAAGCCATTTTGGTAAAACTCTGTCCTCACAGGGTTTCAATTTATCATGGTGCACAACGAGAGCTTTCTTGCGCTTTTTGATTCTGTACAAAACCGGAGATATGATTTCGATGACTAGATATGGCCCCTGCCAAGGTGACCTCAGTTTTTTGCTCTCCCCTACTTTAGTAGCAGAATCTATTCTATAAACAGCATCCCCAACGTCATAGGTTCTTTGAAAAAGCTTAGTATCGTAATCTCTTTTCTGTCTGAATTGTACAGACTGGATATTCTCCCTGAGTGTACTTCTTCCATTACTTGCCTTAGATCTTTAATATATTCAGACGGTTGCTTATTGTTACCGCTAGCGTGTGAGGTGCCCATTAGCAAATCCACAGGCTGCTGCACTTCTCGTCCAAACATTAGCATGTTTAGGGAATACCCTGTATTTCTGTTTTCAGTTGATCTAATGGCTCCTGCTAACAGCTGTAAATTTTGATCCCAGTTTCTTTGCTTTCCTTTTAAAAAAACAACGAATACATTGAATGATAGTTCTGTTATATCTTTCCACCTGACCGTTGCAGCAAGGACGATATGACGTGGTTCTTGTTTTTGGAATTTCAAGAAGACTGCAGAGTTCACGAAATAGATTTCCATCTAATTTTTTCCCCTGATCTGAGTGTATCATGGACGGACATCCACATCTTGATATAAAATTATCAGTTAATGTTGTAGCAACAGTTTGTGCATTTTGATTAGGTAAAGCATAAAATTCGACCCATTTGGTGAACTGGTCTATTACAACAAGTATACATTTGTTTCCTTTTGCCATTTCTTTAAGTGGACCTAAAATGTCTATATGAACTCGTTCCATGGGGTAACCAGCATGGAATTGTTCAAGAGCTCCCTTTGCTTTTCTATGTGGCTTCTTATTGATGTTACATATGTCGCAAGTTCTAACATGAATTAATGCATCTTGCCTCATACCATGCCACATGAATCTTGACTTAAGTTTGTTGTAAGTTTTCTGTTGTCCAAAATGTCCAGCTATTTTTGTATTGTGACAATTTATCAAGACTTCTTGTTTCATCGATTTAGGAACCATGACAAGTAATTTTGGTGGCACGATGTCCAGCCACTCATAGACAAGAACTCCATCCTTAAATTTCAGCTGCGAATTACAGCTCCACCAATGTTTTGCAGCTGGACTGCATAGCTGTAATTCAAATTCACTGGGTACTTGATCTTTCTTTAACCACTGTATAATCCTGCATAGGTCTGAGTCCTTCTCCTGTTCTGCAATAATGTCTTCCATCCAGTTGCAGTGGTCTGTTTGAGTATTGTTGACATCAGTCTCTGCTACTGTCCTCACAGCAAGTGGAATGACGTCATCAATATCAGTTTCAAACTGTCCCCAACTTCTCTGTGCTCTACAACAATTATTACAGCCCCCGCTTGGCAAACATTCCAACTTTGCACCAGCAAAATAACAGTCACAAGCCTCAAGATTATCAGGAATCCTCGAGAGACCGTCCGCATAAGCATGCTTCTTACCAGGCCGGTGCTGTATTATCATATCATACTGCGAGAGTTCCTCTAGCCATCTAGCTAACTGTCCTTCTATCGCCTTAAACCTTAAGAGCCATGTTAGACTATTGTGATCAGTTCTAATTATAAATTGACGACCTAGTAAATAATTTCTAAACTGACGTGTGAATGTTATTAATGCCAGTAGTTCTTTTCGTGTGGTGAAATAGCGCTTCTGAGCAGGGGTAAGAATCTTGCTTGCGTAACAAACAACACATTCCTTTCCATTGTGTATCTGTATGAGTTCAGCACCAACCGATGTATCAGAAGCATCAGTATCTAGTATAAACTGTGTATCTGGATCTGGATATACCAATGTTGCAGAAGTTACAAGAGCCTGCTGTATGTTTTCAAACGCTTCCTGGTGTGTATCTCCCCAGTGGAATGTTATTTTCTTTTTTGTGAGCTCATGTAATGGACGAGACAGTTCGCTGAAATTTTAAATATGGTCTCTATGGTAATTAGCGAAACCCAAAAAAGATTCGACATCGCTCTTCTTTTTTGGTATTGGCCATTTCAGAATGGTATTTCGACTCTCTGGATTAACAAATATACCGTCTCTGTTAACAAATTTTCTTAAAAACAGGACTTCTGTCTAAAGAATGAACATTTGCTTGGTTTAAGCTTCAAGTTATTGTCTTTAAAACGTTGCAAAACTTTATACAGGTTTTCAAGATGGTTACTAAAATGTTTACCTAATACAATAACATCATCTAGATATGCGAGACATTCTTTCCAAGTTAAACCAGTCAAAATCAGCTGTATCAGCTTCTGAAAAAATCCTGGACAATTACAGAGACCAAAACTTAATCTGATGTATTCAAAAAGACCATACTTGGTAAGGAAGGCTGTTTTATGTCTGTCAGACTCATGAATTTCGGCTTGATAATAGCCTGATGCCATATCCAGACAGGACATAAACTGTGTTCTTTAAGGATGTCCAAACAAGACTCAATACGAGGGAGAGGAAACGCATCTTTTCTGGTCAAAGAAGTTTAATTTCCTGAAATCAATGCAATACCTCAGGGTTCCACATTTCTTACGAATAAGAACTGGGGCAGCTGCCCACGCAGAAGAAGACGGCTGAATAATCTTTTTATTCAATAAATCATGCAAGTGAGCCTCCTTTTCTTTTTCGAATCCTAAAGGAGTACGCCGCAAACGTTCTTTCACAGGAGCTGCATTCCCAGTATCAATGCGATGTTTTAATTTGGTAAAGTGTCCAATATTAATTTCATTTTTTGCAAAAATATCTTGGAAATGCACTAACAGTTTGGCCAATTCTCTGGATTGATCGAACGATAGGTTTTTCTTTGATTTCATAAACATGTCCTGCAAATGTTCTGGAATACAGCTTAATATATCTTTTCCTGAATCAAATTGTTCAAGTTTTCTAACTGTGAGTGTTGGACAATCTTTGGCTTCTTCAATGACTTCTGCTACCTCCATTGCCGTTCCAATATTACAGTTCTTCTTTTAAGTAATATATTTATCAGTGACATTTCTCAAAGACACTGGTACCTGATGTTCAGCTGTACTCAATATATTTTGGAATAAGCAACCCCTTCAAGTTTGTTGTAGGTTGGACAATAATATCATTTTCACAATCTCCACTCAGTTTAGCCTGTAGATGAACTTGTGATTGTGGTGGAACTATTACATCTTTCCCTAACTGCACCCTACATATCTTTATCTTGTCGTTTTTTGCATTGAGAACTGTAGCTGGAAGTTTTTCGCCATCAACTGTTATGGTCAAATCAACTAAATTTATAACAGCTTTTATGTGTTGTAAAACATCTAGTCCTAAAATGACCGGATCTGTTATATCGACAACTATGACCCTCCATCTTGTTTCAGTTTTGCCAACCTTGATGGCTACTCTATCTGTATATTTTGCACTGATGCTGTTGTCTTTCCCTGCTCCAGTGGACAGTGTTTGACGTGTCAGTTACTTTTGAAGTTTCTGTAGCTTGTATGTTGCTTTTAGGATTTTTTTTCATGCTGTTCTATTGTTTCTGTAACTCTTTTGGACATTTGTAAATGTTTTATTTCTTCTTCGAGACGGTCACATTTCTTTCTTGCAAATTTTTTCGCGTTCTATGGTGAGTGCCTGTATTGCCCGCTCTTCATTTAATTTAGTTATCAACTGATTTGTCTTTTCCATAAATACAGTTTTCTCACTTTCAAACTTCTTCTCTATGGATTCCATCATATCTTTCATTTCCCGTCTTTCTATTTCTAACAAATCCATTTGTTCTTTTTGTTTTTCAAGTTTTTCCAGTTTGTCTTGATCAACCTTGATCAGCAATTTTTCCTTTTCCTGTTGATTGAACTCCTGCAGGGCTGATGACTCCATTGCATACTTTTGTTTTATTTCTTCTATCAATTTAGCATTCTTTTCCTCCATTTCCCCTTCCAATGCATCTTGCAAATCTTTTATCTGATGTTTTAATTCATGTTGTATGGTTGCCTTTTCTTGAGTTGCAATTAACAACCGTGTGTCAAAATTGTTCTGAATTTTTTTCATAGCCTGTTCAGCATCTTGTTTTTGATTGACAAGTTCTGTTTTCAAATTCTCGATTTGTTTTTTCTGATCCGCACTGTCATCAATGTCAAAAATAATTCGACCTGCTGCTACGCGAGGGTCCCACATAGTATTTGGAAGACCTTGAATTAATTTCAAATCCTCAAGTGTTAATTTTCCCTTATCTGTCCTTGCAGCAATAATAATTTTAGCTCTTGCCTCCCCAATATCTTTAATTGTAATCAGTTCTTCTTTACTTGCCGTGTTTATATTCACCACTTTCGACATGATTGCTTTATATTGTATTATGTCAATATACGGCTTAGTTTACACGCGATATATGGATGTAAATTATTTACGGTGTGTAACAATAATCTAGACCGACAAATGTAATATTGATCAGATCTCCCGGTAAAAAATATTACACCTGTACAATCAATAAATACAAAATTGCCTCCTTAAGCGTTTTTTTTTTTATTATTATTATCAATGTTCTGTTAAATGCACTTGTAATTTCCAATCCAGATCAACCGTAAAATGAAAAAGTACCAATGCAGTTAACAAAAATGTATTTTTGTATACATGAGTATAATTCAATCCAGACCAACCGGAAAATTGATTAATAATAATGTACTGTCAGTTAAACTTAGTGTATGCTATAAAAAACAAATATTAACTTGTAAATATTTAAGTGTGTCTGAACAAAATTGAAATGAACACTTTATTTCAATTTTTTTTTTTTACAAATGTTCTGCTCCCTGTAATAATAAAACACATAAATATTGAACAGAAAATATATGTTACTTCAGGGGAATCAATGTAAGTATGTATGCAATAGTTTATTACAGACCCACGAGCGAAATCACGAAAATATAATTTTCTGAATCCCGCCAAATATGAAATTGGCCGTGTCAAAATAAACACAGAAAAATCTCAATTTATAGCCACGACAGCGTTCACATCTGACACCAATGTTGTGTCTCAGTTACGGGCGTTAATACTCATCATAATAAATAATAATAGATCATGGCTACAAACCTTTAACTATCTGTTTATAGGTAGACTTCGTTGTCTTCGAGGTACCAAGATCAAGTAGCACGTCTTGTTTGGTTGAACTGTGTCGTCGAAGTGAGGTTTCCGGTGTTGCGCATTGTCACGTAAATGTTCCTCCGTGATTGGAGCACCTCGATATTGAACTTTACCACACAGTGCCTAAATCTTTTCATCTTCATTGTTGATTTTTCAGCTTTGTACTAATTTTTTTATGCATTGGAACTCGTTGAACTGAATATGAATTGAATATCGAAAATGGGTTATAAAGGGTACATAAGTGAAAGTATATATAACAAAATCTCTATTTTTCACTACGTGGCCCAAGTGGTACATTGCCGAAACGACCAAAACAGAACCGGTCATATGGCCGAAAAGTCTGGTTTACAATTGTGCAAGTTCTCAATTCAAATATTTTATTGTTTAAATATTCGAACTGATACAAGATGGAATGAATAATATAAAATATTACGGAACTGCCACTATAAGTCTTTATCCTGATATCGTTCAGATCAATCTGCATAAATTTTCGTGTTTTTCACTTACCTAGAAGAATTACAGTCTTCCCGAAAACAATAGGAAGGTTAACTACAACATCTTTATTGTTTAAAATAGCTGCAATTCCAGCCAGCTGTTCTCTTTTTATCAATAAATCTGGGTAGATTTCCTGACACACCTCACCTCCTTAATTTTATCATCCATTTCTACCCGGGAATTATGGAGTAGTACGTGTTGAGTCACTACACCCCAAAAAAAAGTTCCAAATACTTCGCGTTATTTCCTTGCTGTATACTTCATTGTTATCAAATTTATTATATATTGTGTAATTGTTTAATAAAATTGACAAATCGAAGAATATCTTAAATCATTTTGTTAATAATTAAACGCAACCACAAGAATCTTGTGATTTTGAAAAGGGCTGATGGCAGTGGTGTAAAGAAGCGTAGCATGATGTCACCAAAAAACTGTTTCGGAGTTTGGTCCAAGCTTTGTAAAATTTCCAGAAGGTTTGACATAGTTATCCAAATTTTAAAATCTTTAATCACAGACCAGACTATGCCTACATGTCAACGTTGGGTACAAAAAAAAGAACTTATTATATTTATCATGGTTTTTATTTTTAATCTAAATGGCTACGAAAAAGCTTCAATAAAAGTTTCATGAAACTCAATGACAGTTTGAAACAGATTATTAATTTTTAAATCTTTAACCTCAAACTGTTTGATCTATTTCTTAATGTTAACACACAAAAAAAGGAAGTCTATTTTCCAGTATAACATGTAAGATATGGGGAAAGTAAAATAAAATTCTTTAGATCCTTTTTCTTTATATTGAAGAAACTTCTTTTTTCAGTTTCATAGAATTCCATAAAATTGAGAATGGAAATGGGGGATATGTCAAAGAGACAACAACCCGACCAAAGAGCACTCAACAGACGAAGGCCACCAACGGGTCTTCAACGCAGCGAGAAAATCCCGCACCCGGAGGTGGTCCTCATAAATGTTTGACGAAGCTAGGCATAAAATATAATACCTGTGTTTCTACTAACATGCTGAAAAAAAGTGTCAATAGATATGCAAAGAATTCTATTTTCAAAAAGTTTTTGATTTAATTAGTGCTTGTTAATAAATGATAAAATATCTTTAGGGTTGGCACTAAAATCTATTGTAGGTATATAATATGAAGGATTGGTGGAAAAAGATATTTTTGTTCAGGCCTTATCGATGTCTTAGAAACATTTTAATCAGGCATGAAATTATTTAGCGTGTTGTTTTCATTTTTTAATCACAGACTAAACATAATTGTTGACAATGATGACTGAATATATGATTGTTACGTCTCACATTTGCGACCTTTGTAGCAGGCAATACAATAACATCTAAGAACAGGGCTCTTAATACACCCGTTTTGTGCATATTGAAATTGTTAAGAGAATAAAGTGGAAGATTTAAAATATAGCATCTAATCAAAGTTGTTAAATGGCTCAGTTACAAAAATTGCTAGTAATATCCTTTAGGGAATGACCGTTTAACCCTGAAGGGGAAGGGTAATGGTTTTTCGCTAAAAACAATTCTGATTCACAACTTTGAAGAAACAAATGAATTGACCAGGGAAAAGGAAAAAAATATTTTCTGAATGAGAGTTATTTTCATTAAATTTTATATTAAGTTCTGAAAAAATGTTAACCAACAAAAACAATTAATAATGTGAGGCTTGCATGGTACGATAAAAAGTTTCAGAACGAAACAAAAATTCGTAAAGGGTTCTGCGGAACCCTGTGTCTCGCTAGAGATTGGTGTTGTCAGTGTAAAAATGTAATGTTGACTTAAAAAGTGAGTCCATTTATCAGTAAAATACAGAATAAAAAAAAAAAAAAACTTTTTCTTTAGATGCTATTTCATGGTCTTGAAGATTAGCATCTGTCCAAGTTTCATATCAATCCATGAAGGTTTACAAATGAATCATGTCAAAAAAAGTTTTTCCCACACTGTCTGTATTTTTTTATTGTCAAAAAGTAAGTTCATCTATCAGAAAAATACTGAAAATGAAGAAGATATATTTTCAAAAGTTTGCTTCAGACATTATCTCTTAATCATAAAAAAGCTTCTGCCAAAGTTTCATAAAATTCTATGAAGGTTTAACAAAGTAATTGACGTGTAACAAACTTTAACCCCAGACCGTATCTACTTGTTAGATGTAAAAAAAAACTAAGTCCATTTATCAGTTAAATACGGAAAAATGAATATAAACATTTTCAAAACTTTGCTCTGAACTGTATTTTGGTAATAAACAAGCTTCTGTCCAAATTTCCTAAAATTCCATGGAGGTTTGACAAAGTTCTTGATGTCTAAAAAAACTTTAACCACAGACTGAACCTAAATGTTAATTTTTGTTATTATACTTCACGTTAAAATGCCAGATTTTGTAAATATGTAAATATGAGGGAGGTATCCTACCCTATCCCATGGATCCCATGGCTTAAATCCTATTATCCATCTCGTCAAGTTACAACGCTTGATCAATTGTGAAATTTATTAAATACAGATGGTTGTTATGCATGTTATGTACATGACTTCATAGTTTATTATTTAAAAGACAATAAAAACAGAAGATTCTATATAAAATAAATAACACAGCTGAGAGAGTGAAAGAGCAGATTGTTACCCAGAGAAAACATTGTCATACTTTCCCATATTAAAAATGTTATATTGAAAAATGGACTTACTTTTTGGAGTAAACATTTTACATTTGTTGCAGTATGCGTGACATAGGTATTACAATCCGGCGGCGGCGTAAACTATTTGTTTAAAGCTTTATAATTCAGAAGATAGAAGACCTTGATGCTTCATACCTTGTGTGCAGATACCTTATATTTCGTCTGTCAGATGTCCATTGTCATTGACCTCATTTTCATGGTTTAGTGACTGCTTGAAAAAAAAAATTGTATGCCCCCGCCGCTAGGCGAAGGGGGCATTAAGTGTTACCCTTTTCCGTGGCGTGGGTCACTTTTACCGTTCATGAGTTTATATTATGAAACTTATCTACAATGCTTATTACCACACAACACAGATCAAGTTTGAAATTGGATGGCGTCACTTTTACCGTTCTTGAGTTATGCCCTTTGTGAATGACAACATGTAGAAATATATGTCATTAACTTTAAAAGAAAAGACAATGTCAATAATTAGTACATTGATTGGTGCATATTTACAATACAATAGTAATGTAATACTCACTTATTATGAATCATAAGATAACTATATTTGGTATATGGGTTCTTTGCAACGTCTACATGTCCGTCAGGTTAGGTTCACCTGAACTCGACCTCATTCCATCGATCAGTGATCAAGGTTAAAGTTACGTGATCAAGTCCGTATCTCAGATACTATAAGCAATAGGTCAAATATATTTTTGTTGGAATGTCAGACTAACAGGTTTCATCTAACCTTGACCTCAATTTCATGGTTCGTGGACAATATTTAGTTTTTCTGGTTTGGTCTATTTCTCAGATACTATAAGCAATAGGGCCACTCTATTTGGTGTACGGACTAATTGAAAGGTGTACATGTCTGTCTGGCAGGTTTTACCTGACCTTAACCTCATTTTCATGGTTCATTGATCGATGATCAGTTTTCGTAATTATATCGGTTTATCGATACTATAAGCGATAGGACCACTATATTTGGTGTATGGAATGATTGCAAGGTGTACATGTCTGTCTGGCATGGTTCATCTGACTGTGACCTAATTTTCATAGAACATTAATAATGTTAAGTTTATGTGATATTGAAGAAAACTTTCGTATTACAGATTTTCAACCGTAATCCAATGGTAAATAATAAAACAGGCGAGACCTTTCAGGGTGTGCACTCTTGTTTAGCAGATGATACAGTCTAGTGTTAAAGATTTTAAAGCATCAATAATCTGATTCAAACCAACAATGAGTTTCATGAAACGTTTACTGTGACTTCTTCAAAGCCATTTAGATAACTCTGAAAATCCTGATTAATATACGTACCTGAATTTAGTTATTTTTGTTATAATTAACATTTACATGAAGGTACAGTCTATGACTTAAGATGTTTAAATTTAAATAAGTATGTCAAGTCTTCTGAAATTTTACAAAGCTTGGACAGAAGCTTCTTGAACGTGATAGTTTCCTGAGCAAATATCTGTTTTCATATTCACTGTTTTGTTTTGCTAATAAACATGTTATATAACTTATATTTCATGAATATATAATGAAATAAATGTTGTTTTTTTTTTGGAATTCAACATTACTATTTTACACTGACAGCATCAGTCGCAGGCAAGACAACGGGATATGCGTAACCATTTACATATTTTTTTATATTTCTAAGAAATCTAATATCTAAGAAATAGGGGGAGGGGGTACATTTACTTCCCTCGACCGTTGAAGCAATGTTATGCTTAAATGCTCAAAATATTCATAAGGCAGCACAATTAAATACCACCTTTTTTTTATTCTTTCGACAAATTTTATAATTTTGAAAAACTAAATTTTTTTCAAAAAAAAGGGGGGGTGCACCATACCCAGAGTGATTAGTTTTCATTCGGTACCACATATATTCTCATTTATAATTTACAAATTTGTGTCAGAAATGCAAATATAAATGGAAGATTTTGGCTTATTAAGTTCAAGATGTTTGATTGTTCATCTGTATGGCAATCTGGATTTTTGTGAAAATGGACAATTTTTTAATACAGATATTTTTTTAAAGAAAAAAACAACACACGACTTTCTTTTTATTTCATGAACATCTAATATGTTGTCTTTCAAAATTCGTCAGTGACATGTTATGGTATTGTTGGTCTTGTGAGATAAACAGAAAATTATTAGACAGAGAAACATAAACTGACTACATTTTATAAAATAAAAAATGGATTCTCTCCAAGTTATATGATAGATTTATTAGAACCTTGTCTTCCCACACAAAATGATTACAATCTTAGGAGAGATTCTCAGAATTATACCATCCCAAGGTGCAGAACAGTTTCATATTATAGAAGTTTTATACCATCTGTTGTTAAACTCTGGAATGAATTATATATATATAGATACTAATGTAAAAAATGCTTTGTCGATTAACCAGTTCAAATCTGTACTTAATAAAATATATAAACCAGAGATTCCTCCTAAATATTTTTGTTCTGGTATAAGAAAATTTAATATTATTCATCGTCAATTGCGAAATGAACCAAGTAATTTAAATTCGCACTTGTATCATGATTTTTTTTATTGAAGAACCTTCCTGTCCTAAATGTTTATATCAATGTGAAGACAATCAACATTATTTTTGTGATTGTCCATCATACACTTTAAACAGGATCATACTCCTTGATAAACTGTTTACTTATGAAGTTGATATTGATTTAAAGTCATTACTATTTGGTGATCAATCTATGAGTAATGAAGACAATATTCAGATAGTTAATGCTGTTCATGAATACATAAAAAATTCAGAGAGATTTGTATAATGAAATATATTTTATAGTCCAAAACTAAATAAATTTTTACTTTGTATATCTGTATTTTATTTTATATTCAAGTTCTAATACCCCAACCGGCTGAAAAATAATTAAAATTGAAACAAAAATTAAAAAATAAACGACAATATATTGTAATTGATATTATAAAAACTAAAAAACTAATAAATGCACGTCTATTTTTCTATATCGTTCAAACCATCTTTTGTATATCTTTAGTTTCTTAAATCTATTTTTTTATTATTATTATTTTTTCTTATTAACATTCTTAATTCTTTTTTATATTATTATGATTCTTTAATGTATCAATATGGTTATTACTCACTGTCGTTATTCTTCAGGTGCGATAAATTAGTAAAAATAAGTACATGCTATCAAATATGTTGTTTTGAAAAATGAGGTATTAAAATTATAATATTGAACAGCTGACTGGAGACTGTTTAATTTAATGTCAGGCATCTAAATCAATGTTGGAGTTTATTACCTTGAATATAATTTTTTTTTTCTGAGTTAACTACATGTATTTGAAGCATTCTTAAAATATTCATACTTTTTATCTGAGTTAACTATTTGAAGCATCATTCCAGTCAGCTATGAGGTATTTTTGGAAAATTAATTCTGTGTTGCCATTATGTTTGTGTATGTTTTGCTTTGTTTGAATGTAATATATTGTACCTTGTTTTATGGAGAGTGCTTACATAGGCTATGCCTGTTGCCCAATCCAAATAAACTTATTTGAATAAAATACTGTTTAAACTAAACAGAAATGAAATTTGGCGATTTTTAAAATTATTTATCATAGAATTTTAAGGTATTTTTAAATGGTTGCTATGGGAACAAACTATAACGTATATTTGAAATTTTAAAGTTTTTGAATAGTGTAGTGTTTTGTTTGTCAACAATATAAAAATGCTTATTATTTTTACTGATTAACTTTATTTCCATGGTACTTTAAAATCCCTAATATTTTTTTATTTTCAAAGGCTATTTTTTGCACGTATTTAGGCAAAATGTTAGGATGGTTTCCATGGCAACAAAGGTAAAAAGAAAAAATAAATACATGAAACTTAATTTCATACTATACCTTCTTCAAAAACAAAATATAAAGACGTTTGAAGAGGGGTCATGAATCGTCAATGAGGATGGCGTCAATCACGTGATTATTTCTGTATTGGCCTGAGGCGAACCGAAGGCCAATACAGCTGGCTGAGGACCAATAACAAGGCCAATTCAGAAATACTCACGTAATGATATCTTTATTAATTAACTACAGTGTTACATTTTTTTTCATTTCATTTCACAAGAGATTAACATTTTTTACCTTAAAATGGAACTATCCAAACCCGAGTTGCAATGCCAAATGATCTGGTGCTGTTTTGAGATGTCTTCTACATTTTCTGATGATTTCTCACCCTTTCCGGTCACTATAAAGTGTTACAATTCATATTTAGACGCAAACATAAATAGTAATTGGAAAGGTGCTGCCATTGCATGAGTAATGCCAAGACAAAAGGATTTTTTTTTCAAATAAAAGTAGGAGATGAATATCATTGACAATGAGACAACTATCCATAGAGTTATTAGACCAACTGACCAAAGACTTGAACAATTACAGGTCAACCTTCAACAATTCATATGCCTGGTTCGGGTTGAAAAATAAATGACACTTACAAAAACACGAGAAGCGAAAGTAAACTGTAAATCGATTTGTACCCATTAAACTGATTAAATGTTTTTAGTTATGAGGTCAACAAAATTGTCGAGAGATTAGCTTTGTGATAATCTACAGACTTGTTGCCCAAACCTGAAATAATTAAATCATCTGCTTACAGAAGGCTTTTTTAAATGACTCGGTATTTATGGTGTGTAAATTTCTCTCAGTATGAGCTTCCTTTGGAAGGAACACCAAGGATAAAATCCAAGAAATGGTTATATTTACACGGTAGAATATATTATGTATTATTAAAGTTAATGTCCAACGGTAATATACAAAGTAAAACTTTTCTATTTACACATAAAATCCAACTGTCATTTATGAATAATAAAACTCAAATTATACGGACTAAAAACTGCTTATCGTAAATAAAACAGCGTCTTCCAAACGACAGTTTACATTAATTTGGTGTTCATCATGACTTTCGATTTAAAAATCCGAGACTTTCCGAAATTCCTGTATTGGCCGGATCAGAACTCGGCCAATACGAAAAAAAATCAATATTGGCCGAGTTGACACTTTTTTTTATAGCACAGGCAGTTATCATCATATTAAGTCCAATTACAGAGTAGTTAATTAGTAAAGACATATACCGGTATGGTTGAACACAAGATTACATACAATAAATATCATATAAGTGGCGGCTAGTCTACTTGTTGTCTTTATAAAGGTTGCATATCTGAGAGCCAAAGTATGAGCGTCTGCTCATTTCAAATCCTAAGCGGTAGACAAGTTATTAACAAGTTGTCAATTTCTCAAACACATTCGTCCTCAGAGCTGTCACTTTCTATAACGTAGCGACGACGCTTTGTTGGTTGAGGTGACGGTAAGTTTGAAATATTTATATTAAAAGTCCCTCCACAGATGGTCCACCAAAGAGGCAACTTAGACCAGTTGGCGCAGCCGCCAAATTTCCAAAAGAAACTTGAGTTTCAGAGACAGCTGTTGAGACATTTTTTTTTACATTCTTTCCAACCTGGTCATTGTTTATCGTTACTGTCCTTGTGGTTTGTGTTGATGGCATACTTTCGCTATTATTGTCCAATATCGTCCCCGAGATCTCATGATGCTTCTTGGAATTTGATTTTGAGTAACTGGAAATACTTTGGATGTTTTTGTGTCCAGATATCTGAAAGAAATTATAAGAAAAACCTTAAGTGACAACTATTGAAGGTTCTGCACAAGAAAAACCGAGATGTAACAGTATATGATTATGTTTTGTCAGCTTAAAATGAGGCAAAAAGCAGAAAGTGTTTGAAAACCTCTCATATATACATATGCCCGCCACATTCTATGTGTGACTGTCCCAAGCCAGGAGCATGTAGTTCAGTGGTTGTTGTCGGTTCATGTCTGTCATATTTATTTTTTGTAAATTGTTTTGATATAAATTAGGCCGTTAGTTTTCAAGTTCAATTGAATTGTTTCATATTTTTCATGTCGGAGCCTTTTTAAATTATAGCCGACTATATGGTATGGGTTTTCTCTCATTGTTGAAGGCTGTACGGTTGCCTATAATTGCTTATATCCTTTTAATTTGAACTGTAGTGGATAGCTATCTCATTGGCAATCATACCACATCTCCTTATTTGTATATATGTAACTCCGAGAAGAATCATTTCTATTTTTCTCATAGACAAAGGGTGATGTGTAGAAAGATTAACTCACTCTACATTATATTTAATACACAAGAAGTATAATTTCTAAAATAATAAAAAAAACAAACAAAAAGAAGATGTTCCTGGCTGGTATGTTATATTGGGCTGAGCGTTATATCTATGCCAGTACATGTGATGTGCTGTTTTTGGTGCATTTATTTCATCAGAATTTTCACACACTCTACATACGAGAATTAACAATTCTTAGTACATGTATATCTTATCTCTGATATTTTCTCGGTTGTTTTTTTTTTCTTTCGTTTTAACAGTTAAGTTTGATATTTAATTGAGTTGAATCTTGATACTTTTCCTGGATTTTTGTAGCTCTTCACTATCAACAGTTAAACTTAAAATATCCAACATGTCAAAAGCAATTGACGAGCTTTGCTTTGTAATTTGAAAATTTTACTGTCTTGAAAGTAGAAATATTGTATCACACTGCACATAATGGTAGATAACACAGGAATAAGTTAATTACCCACCTTGATTATGTAACCGTACATGCATGTATATACACATATCATAGACATATAGTTCGCCTAACAATATTAACCTGCTTATTAGAATTATGCTCAAATCCTGCATCATCATGTTCTTGTGGCATAAATCTTCTTGCAGAATGGTTTGTAAGGCGTCTATTGCCCGTGTCATTTTCACTTTCATCATTGTCATCATGTTGATCTTCTTTACTTTGAGTAATCCCTATTATATGAACATAAACTATTAAAATTAGATATCAATACATGTTCTAGACACACATTAAATAATTTCTTTATTCATGACCAACATTTTTTTATGACATGTTGATATTTTTATTTAATTTCTCTTGAAATCAAAAAGTAATCAAAGACTCTAAACCTGCTAATTTAATACACTATACCAGGATTTCCTTTATCTTACATAATAAAACTGGTATCCTGCTTCTGTTGCAAACAAATTACTGCTTTATTATTACTGGTTTTATCACAGTACACTTTAGGATTCTATTTGTAGAACGTGTAACGGTGTTTCAACCATGTTTATTTTTTTAAATTTTATTCAAGTTGGGAAGTAATAAACTGAATGAAAATAGATTTCAACTGCTGGATAAAATCAATATTGTATCGTAGAACTATCTCCCAGTGATAGATAATTTGTCAAGATGGTGGTTTGTTTGAACTCAATTCTTCATTTGGTCAAAATTCAATTATGACGTTTTTTTTTTATTGTGACGTCATAAAAAAATGAGACCATATCTAATGAAGTCATATAGAAAGTACACATATTTTTGCATATTATTGTAAAAGAAAGATAAATTTTGTCTGTATGTCCTCTAAATATCATTCCATAAACATATTCACCAGTGAATGTCGTTAAATACATGTATGATATTTCTTCACTCTCGACACTCAAATTTTAAATATTTAAAAAGCTCAGTAAGCCTCGCTTTTTTAAATATGAAAATTTAACTGTCTCGAGTACACATGTATCGCATCACACTGGATGCAGTGGTAGAATCTATTGATATATATATATATATATAGGTGTTCAGATAAAAGAATCGATAAAAGTATATTGTTATATTTATAGTCTCCTGGTATCCTGCTTCCCAGAAATTCAACAGTTAGGATTTTTTTTTAAAAAGCTATATGTTTAAGCTCAATGTTTATGTAGGATAAACACAATATTGATATAGTGTATGAAAACATAAAATATATTTGTACTCGTTACGAAACAGTAGTAAAGCTCGGCAAGCCTCGCTATTCTCTCGACATTTTCCTACACTGTACGAATTTTGTTTATATACAGTATAATATGATTTATCTTCACTCTCAACAGTTACATTTTGAATATTTAGAATGTAACCATTTTGGATGGAGAAATGTTGTATCACACTCTATGCTGTGCTGTATAACAGTATAATACATATGTACATAAATCTAAAAGCAAATTCAGTATAATTGATTAAATCAACCAGGTTGATACATGTATGTTTTTCTTTTACAAGTCTTTTGGAGAATAGTAAACACTAGATTATGATGGTTTATCTCTTTTGCTAGACTTACTTTTCTTTTTGGAAGATGTACGAATGTGAGTGGTGGTGATTATCGGACTTACTTTTCTTCTTTTCGGATGGTGATGCTGATGAGTGGTGGTGATCATCGGGCTTACTTTTCTTCTTTTCGGATTGTGATGCTGATGAATGAGGGTGATCGTCGGACTTACTTTTCTTCTTTTCGGATTGTGATGCTGATGAATGAGAGTGATTATCGGACTTACTTTTCTTCTTTTCGGATTGTGATGCTGATGAATGAGAGTGATCATCGGACTTACTTTTCTTCTTTTCGGATTGTGATGCTGATGAGTGGGAGTGATTATCGGACTTTCTTTTCTTCTTTTCGGATTGTGATGCTGATGAGTGGTAGTGATTATCGGACTTACTTTTCTTCTTTTCGGATTGTGATGCTGATGAGTGGAGGTGATTATCGCACTTACTTTTCTTCTTTTCGGATTGTGATGCTGATGAATGAGAGTGATCATCGGACTTACTTTTCTTCTTTTCGGATTGTGATGCTGATGAATGAGAGTGATCATCGGACTTACTTTTCTTCTTTTCGGATTGTGATGCTGATGAGTGGTGGTGATTATCGGACTTACTTTTCTTCTTTTCGGATTGTGATGCTGATGAGTGGAGGTGATTATCGCACTTACTTTTCTTCTTTTCGGATTGTGATGCTGATGAATGAGAGTGATCATCGGACTTACTTTTCTTCTTTTCGGATTGTGATGCTGATATATGAGAGTGATCATCGGACTTACTTTTCTTCTTTTCGGATTGTGATGCTGATGAATGAGAGTGATCATCGGACTTACTTTTTTTCTTTTCGGATTGTGATGCTGATGAGTGGTGGTGATTATCGGACTTACTTTTCTTCTTTTCGGATTGTGATGCTGATGAATGAGAGTGATCATCGGACTTTCTTTTCTTCTTTTCAGAGGAAGATGATTCTGAGTGGGAGTGATGATGGTGATCATCGGACTTTCTTTTTTTCTTCTTTTCGGGTTGTGATGATGTTCCTGCTGAGTCTTCAGACTTTCTTTTCTTTTGTGTCTTTTTTTTCGGTGCTTCTATTGAGTCTGAATCATTATCATCGTTCACACAATTTTCTTTGTATTCAACATTTCTTTTGCGTGCATGAATCACTTTTAGTACTAATTCTTTTCCGTTCCATGTGTACGTCTCGAGTACTTTATCTGTGGCAATCTCTCTAAGGTAAGCGGGTATGTCGATACAAGTGCTGCTGTCCTTACCTGTAAGATTACTATGGCACATTACAAGCAACCATGCTTGAAATTCGTTTGTAATTTTTATGTCCTTAACACTGGTAATCCTGTCTTCACCATAGTATTCACAGGAGCAAGTGCCGCGTTGAAAACTTTTAGCCACAGTCATGGTGTTAGTAACATTACCGTCAAGTTTAAGTCCGTGCTTTTTTGCCACATCACGGTATATGTCTTTTACACATTGGCTGGCCATTTCGTTATAATTGTAAAGCCAACTGCGTGCCATAAAGGTGGCGTTACCAAGAAGACGTTGTCGTAATTGATTAATGCTAAACAAAGTGTTAATTTTTGAAGTTTTATCCTTGCACATCGTATGACGGTGATTTCTTACCACTATGGCGAGTTCAACGGACTGGACAATCAAACCCAACGGGTTGGTTTCAGATTTTTTCGTAAGTTCAATGTATTTGATGTACTTCAGGTACGGAATCATAGTCTTGCATTTACTGTCCCAACACTCACCGCTTAAAGCACGCATGTCAGAAATATATTTTTTGCATGTTGTGATTATGTGGTCAAAAGTTTCAGGCGTACCCAGTATTTCTTTGCATGCGTCATCATAAGAGAAATCTTCGTTGTAAAAGTTTTTATTACGCTTCTCGGGATCTAAAGTTTGCACTATCCTAGCCTGAATGTTTTGGAACCTGCGATTCCAATAAGAGCAAGTCCAAACGTAAGGAGATAATCCAATGTATTTCAAAGGTATATTGGAAGAACTAGCTGTAAACAAATCTACTTCCTCTACAGAAATGGCTCTTCTCTTAAAAAAATCTCTAAGTTCTTTGTTTGTCCTAACATCATCACCCGTAATATTATTGTCTGCTTTCCTCTTTCTTCTTGAAGTAGTTGGTGCTGCTGCATTTTTATTTCTTTTTGGAATTTGACCGTAGTCGCCGGTTTGTTTATCAAGTCCCAACATATCTCTATCAGCTTGAACGCTCAGTTGTTTCAAGTTATTACTAGAGGAAGTGTTGGCTTTTTCTTTCTCTTCGGCTGCTTTTCTGTCTTGGTTTTTGTGCCACACATTGACTGCATCTGTGTATGTCTTTGACTTTTGGTACATTTTCCGACATTTCGAGTCCATGTTTATATAGTTCTTATTACCTTGTCTGAAAATTTGTATCATCTATAAAAAAATAAATGATTTTTGTTAATTAACTTTAAATATAAATTTATAATTAAAATTAAAAAAAAATAATAATAAAAACCATAACATAAAAAAAAGTCCGCCATCTTTGTTAATGCGTACGTTCTTTTGTGTGTTGATATGAGTTTTTAGTGGGTGCGGGTGTATATTTGTACATCCTACTATGTAGGAGTACGCCGATATATAATCTTTCTTTATTGTCATATAAACAAATTAAATTATGTTTGTGACAAACTGAAAAAAAAATACACTCAGATGTATATATAAGTTCACTGGTAAAAATATCCTGAGAATCCTGTTTTTTTTACAGTTTCCATCATTTAAAATACACTATACATTAATATAAGAAAGGAAGAAACACTAAGATAACTTCCGGTCGATCAATTATATCTACAAACATTCATTTACGCTGAGTTGCGTGTGTACACATATAACACGTGTTTACTACAAGCCGATAATGGCAGATTTAGGCAAATTGAAAATTGACTTATCGATTGACAAAACTTTAAATGACTATCCTCTTTCATCTCTTCCATCAAAGCAAAACAAGAGGTCCGGTAAGCAAAATTAAGCCTTTTCGAGCAAATTGATTCAAACATATAATGGCAAAATAGTGGTTGCATCATCTCTCTTACTACTCCTCGACTCGACAGTGTAATTTTCAACACAAATGAACCAATCATAAATGCCTTGTTGAAACAAATATATGATGACAATAAAGATGTTCTACTTGTTGATCATGGCAATATATTGCGAAATGGAAACCCAAATGCAGAGCTACTAAGTGAAGATAAATTTCATCTCTCTGACTCTGGCGTGTCTCAGCTATCGGCAAACTTGAAGCGTGGAATACACACTGCCAAATCGCGCAACACAAGAGGACGTGGACGTGGACGTGGCAGAGGTCATCATGAATAACTTGCTTTTTAATATTATACATATTACCATATCATTATGTTGACTTCCTTTAACATGATGATTAAACATGTTTAAAGTCATTTACATATAATTTATATATACATGTACAACTTTATATATTTCTTTTTTTTGGGGGGCTGATAAATTCATATTCACATTTGAATAGATTTTTCAAATGAAACAGCCACTATGTGAAGAAGTCACACTATTACATGGTCATATATATGTAACCTCTGCTAGGTGTAAAAGTTCCCCTTTTTTTATTTTTTTTTTTATTTTTAGTTTTCACATTTGAATCATACTTTTGATCTTGAATTAACCCAGGATATCAGGTTATTCAACCCAAATCAATTTAATAGTTATTCAGTTAAAAGAGGATACATAGAAAAGAAATTATCTGTCATTATATCATTGACTATTTGTATTTAGAATACCATTGTAAAAACTATCCTCTAAATAAATCTACTTATTTCAAATATTTACATTTCTGAATATTTTCCTTATTGTCTCTTCCTTTTATTTAGAGACAAATTTTTATTATTTTTTTTATAGATAGAAAATCTATTCTTTTATTTATACCAGATTTAATTGTATCAACCAAAATGCCAAAATCAAACCAATCATCTGTAAAATATAGGTGGCTTATTTTCAAAGGGCATGAATAAAGCAGAGAATCCCCTTTTTCTGAAACATATAGAGAATTACGACATTGTTTTTTTAGTCGAAACTCATGTGGGATATAATTCCCAAATAGACAATATTGGTAAATTTCATTATCATCCAATATGTATAAAATTACCAAATAATAACCGTCATTTTGGGGGTATAGCAATTCTACAGAAAAGTCACGTTAAACCTCATGTCAAAATATTGATAAACAGTAATCCAGATTATCAATGGATTGAATTAGAAAAATCCTTTTTGGATTTTAAAGTGACCTATTTATTTGTGTACTGTACAACCCCCCTGTTACGTCTAAATATACCCAAGAACTCTCTTCTGATGTTTTTGAATGCATAGAAAAAGATATCTTTCAGTATAAAAAAATGGGTGAAATTTTGTTATGTGGAGATTTTAATGCCAGAATAGGCTCTGAAAATGACTTTATAGAAAACGATGATTCAAAATTTACTCCAATTTTTTATACATACCCTACTGACAAAAACATTATGACAAGAAAAAGTCGAGACCAAAAAATTTATCAAAGAGGCAAAAAAATTCTGGATTTTTGCATTAGTAAACAAATAAGAATTTTAAATGGCAGAGTTCTTGGTGATACATTTGGTAATTTTACTTGCTATACCCCCAATGGTGAAAGTGTGGTTGATTATGTTGCTGTGTCGGAAGAAATTCTTGAAAATGTACTGTATTTTAAAGTATCCAGATTTATTCCCACATTATCTGATTGTCATTGTAATTTTGAATGGGAATTATCTGCAAATATTGTGTTCCTGGAGAAAATGATATTCCAATCCATTTAAAAAATATGACACCTAATTATATCTGGACTGACTGTTCAGCAATAAAATTTCAAGAAACACTTTCTTCAGATACACTACAAAACTACATACTAGAATTCAACAACAGCACAATTTAATTTACTCAGACATCAGTAGATGAAGCATCATCAAAACTTTCAAACATCTTTTTATCAGCAGCAAATCTATCGCTTAAACGACCTTTAATAAAACACGTAAACAAACAAAAAAAAAACAAAAAGTGGTTTGACGCAAGTTTACAACAAGCTCGAACTAACTTGCTTAATTATGGAAAAATTTATTCAAGATTTCCATATGATCCAATTATAAACTAGATAAGAGCCTGTGTCGCTCACCTTGGTCTATGTGCATATTAAACAAAGGACACAGATGGATTCATGACAAAATTGTGTTTTGGTGATGGTGATGTGTTTGTAGATCTTACTTTACTGAACATTCTTGCTCCTTACTATTATCTCTATCTATAATGAACTTGGCCCGGTAGTTACAGTGGAAAATACTTTGTAAAAATTTACAAAAATTTACAAAATTTATGAAAATTGTAAAAAATTGACTATAAAGGGCAATAACTCCTTAAGGGGTCAATTGACAATTTTGGTCATGTTGCCTTATTTGTAGATCTAACTTTGCTGTACATTATTGCTGTTAACAGTTTATCTCTATCTATAACAATATTCAAGATAATAACCAAAAGCTGCAAAATTTTCTTAAAATTACCAATTCAGGGGTAGCAACCCAACAACGGGTTGCCTGATTGGTCTGAAAATTTCAGGGCAGATAGATCTTGACCTAATGAACAATTTAATCCTCATCAGATTTGCTCTAAATGCTTTGGTTTCAGAGATATGAGCCAAAAACTGCATTTTACCCTATGTACTATTTTTTAGCCATGTCGGCCATCTTGGTTCGCGGGCGGGGTCATCGGACACATTTTTTAAACTAGATACCCTAATGATGATTGTGGACAAGTTTGGTTAAATTTGTCTTAGTAGTTTCAGAGGAGAAGATTTTTGTAAAAAATTACAAAAAATTACGAAAAATGATTAAAAATTGACTATAAAGGGCAATAACTCCTTAAGGGGTCAACTGACCATTTTGGTCAAGTTGACTTATTTGTAGATCTTACTTTGCTGAACATTATTGCTGTTTACAGTTTATCTCTATCTATAATAATGTTCAAGATAATAACCAAAAACTGCAAAATTTCCTTAAAATACCAATTCAGGGGCAGCAACCCAACAACGGGTTGCCTGATTGGTCTGAAAATTTCAGGGCAGATAGATCTTGACCTAATGAACAATTTTATCCTCATCAGATTTGCTCTAAATGCTTTGGTTTCAGAGATATGAGCCAAAAACTGCATTTTACCCTATGTACTATTTTTTAGCCATGTCGGCCATCTTGGGTCGCGGGCGGGGTCATCGGACACATTTTTTAAACTAGATACCCTAATGATGATTGTGGACAAGTTTGGTTAAATTTGTCTTAGTAGTTTCAGAGGAGAAGATTTTTGTAAAAAATTACAAAAAATTACGAAAAATGGTTAAAAATTGACTATAAAGGGCAATAACTCCTTAAGGAGTCAACTGACCATTTTGGTCAAGTTGACTTATTTGTAGATCTTACTTTGCTGAACATTATTGCTGTTTACAGTTTATCTCTATCTAAAATAATGTTCAAGATAATAACCAAAAACTGCAAAATTTCCTTAAAATTACCAATTCAGGGGCAGCAACCCAACAACGGGTTGCCTGATTGGTCTGAAAATTTCAGGGCAGATAGATCTTGACCTAATGAACAATTTTATACTCATCAGATTTGCTCTAAATGCTTTGGTTTCAGAGATATGAGCCAAAAACTGCATTTTACCCTATGTACTATTTTTTAGCCATGTCGGCCATCTTGGTTCGCGGGCGGGGTCATCGGAAACATTTTTTAAACTAAATACCCTAATGATGATTGTGGACAAGTTTGGTTAAATTTGTCTTAGTAGTTTCAGAGGAGAAGATTTTTGTAAAAAATTACAAAAAATTACGAAAAATGGTTAAAAATTGACTATAAAGGCCAATAACTCCTAAAGGAGTCAACTGCCCATTTTGGTCAAGTTGACTTATTTGTAGATCTTACTTTGCTGAACATTATTGCTGTTTACAGTTTATCTCTATCTAAAATAATGTTCAAGATAATAACCAAAAACTGCAAAATTTCCTTAAAATTACCAATTCAGGGGCAGCAACCCAACAACGGGTTGCCTGATTGGTCTGAAAATTTCAGGGCAGATAGATCTTGACCTAATGAACAATTTTATACTCATCAGATTTGCTCTAAATGCTTTGGTTTCAGAGATATGAGCCAAAAACTGCATTTTACCCTATGTACTATTTTTTAGCCATGTCGGCCATCTTGGTTCGCGGGCGGGGTCATCGGACACATTTTTTAAACTAGATACCCTAATGATGATTGTGGACAAGTTTGGTTAAATTTGTCTTAGTAGTTTCAGAGGAGAAGATTTTTGTAAAAAATTACAAAAAATTACGAAAAATGATTAAAAATTGACTATAAAGGGCAATAACTCCTTAAGGGGTCAACTGACCATTTTGGTCAAGTTGACTTATTTGTAGATCTTACTTTGCTGAACATTATTGCTGTTTACAGTTTATCTCTATCTATAATAATGTTCAAGATAATAACCAAAAACTGCAAAATTTCCTTAAAATTACCAATTCAGGGGCAGCAACCCAACAACGGGTTGCCTGATTGGTCTGAAAATTTCAGGGCAGATAGATCTTGACCTAATGAACAATTTTATCCCATCAGATTTGCTCTAAATGCTTTGGTTTCAGAGATATGAGCCAAAAACTGCATTTTACCCTATGTACTATTTTTTAGCCATGTCGGCCATCTTGGGTCGCGGGCGGGGTCATCGGACACATTTTTTAAACTAGATACCCCAATGATGATTGTGGCCAAGCTTGGTCAAATTTGGCCCAGTAGTTTCAGAGGAGAAGATTTTTGTAAAAGTTTACGGACGACGGACGACGGACGACGGACGCAGGACGACGGATGCCAAGTGATGAGAAAAGCTCACTTGACCTTTCAGGTCAGGTGAGCTAAAAATCACTTTTATAAACTGAATCGTGAATACTCCAAACTAAGGAAATATAAATACAAACAATACAAACAATCATTGATTAGTCAGCTGGACTTCTTGCACGAAGAGAATCCAAAACTGTATTGGAACTTAATTAATGAACTACAGGAAAAAAAACGAAACACAAAAAAAATGTGGAGTACAACCATCAACTTTGATATCACATTTCCAAAAGTTGTCACAACTGAAAGGTGAATTTCAAAGTAGATATACAGAGCTATGTGAAAAACTGAAACAGTTAGAAAACTCAAAATGTTTCAACGAGTTGGACTCCGCCATCATAGAGTCTGAAATATCCAAAGCCATTTCACATTTAAAATGTAATAAATCATCAGGCGTGGGTGACATTAATAATAATATGATAAAAAATGGACAGACATTCCTTTTAAAAAGTTTTCAACAGATGGTTAATACTTGTCTGTCTAACACACTACATCAGATGAATTAAACATCATGGTATGGTTCAATAAATGTCATTTTAAAACTACTTGGAATTGACTATACAAATGCTAAAAATGCTCCATTTTATGAATACTTATACAAATTTCAGAAGTATGTACAAACCAAGCTATCAATATTGTTCATTACAATGTATAATAATAAGCTATTGGAAAAAACAACTAGATAAATTTTCAGACAGTAAACTGAAAACCTACCATTTATATAAAACAATTGAAACTTTGGTTTTGAAAAATATCTAACATTGATCAAGAATTTTGAGCTAAGAAGAATTTTTACAAAGTTACGTGTATCTTCTCATAAGTTACAAATAGAACTAGGTAGATATCAGGGTATTCCCCGACTTGACAGAATATGTCATAAATGTTCTTCCAATACTGTCGAAGACGAGGCTCATTTTCTTTTTGATTGCAACAATTTGAGGATGATAGAATTCATATGTTAGCTAGCATTGCAAAATGTAATTCTTTAAGTTATTTTAATAATATGAGCAGTCAAAACAAAACATCTGGTTATTTTGTGTAGAAAATGTTGATTTACTTAAAATAATATGTTATTTTATATACTGTAACAAACATCTTCCTTAGTGAAAATTATTTAATGGGAATCTATGTGTGTATGTACATTTGATTGGACATCTTAGAAATATATATTGATCTGAATATCACAAACATACTAGCCGATTTTTTTTTTTTTTTTTTATATATATATTTTTAGAATACATTATTTATTCAAATACTCTCTTATATCCTTAAGGCATCGTCCCCTGGTATCAACTGCATTCAAGTTACCTATGATGCTACCTTGTTTGCTTTTGATTCCATTAGGCACGAGACATTTACACATATTTTACATGCCTATGGTCCATAAGGTATCACCCCTTGGTGTCAGCTGCCTTTAGGAAACCATAATGCTTTCCTATTTGCTACTGACACAGGATGGCCAGTAGACAGGCTTAACTTTTTTTTGGCTAGTTGATTATATGTTTATCTTAACTAATTATGTGCAATATATATATATATATGGATATCTATTTTGGCTGTTTGTTTGTTAATCTATATAAACCACACTTGAATTATATTGCATTATATACCGGGTATTTAAAATTATATGTTCATTATCTATATATTACTTTAAGAACTTAATTTTTTCTTAATTTTATCTTTTGTTTTTTATCTCATTGTTTATATTGTATTGTGAAAATTATTGATGTTGTAATGTTTATGCCCTTTGGGGCCAATAATTGGAAATAAAATATTCTTCTATAGAACGGCGATTCATACATGATGAAGACATAATCTTTCAATCAGTTTAATTGAAGTCTGGAGCTGGCATGTCAGTTAACTGCTAGTAGTCTGTTGTTATTTATGTATCATTGTCATTTTGTTTATTTTCTTTGGTTACATTTTCTGACATCAGACTCGGACTTCTCTTGAACTGAATTTTAATGTGCGTATTGTTATGCGTTTACTTTTCTACATTGGCTAGAGGTATAGGGGGAGGGTTGAGATCTCATAAACATGTTTAACCCCGCCGCATGTTTGCGCCTGTCCCAAGTCAGGAGCCTCTAGCCTTTGTTAGTCTTGTATTATTTTTAATTTTAGTTTCTTGTGTACAATTTGGAGTTTAGTATGGCGTTCATTATCACTGAACTAGTATATATATATTTCGCTGCATTGAAGACCTGTTGGTGACCTTCTGCTGTTGTCTGTTCTATGGTCGGGTTGTTGTCTCTTTGACACATTCCCCATTTCCATTCTCAATTTTATTGTGTACATGTAGAAAGTTAATAACAATTATTATTAGCTTACCTTTAATCTCTTTCTCTTTAAAAATAATACGTCCGCTCTGATTGAAAATCTTTACAAGAATGGATAATGATGTAAACATTTCCTGTACATGTATGAAATTTTTGCGCATGACCAAATGTTTGAGAAAACCAAATTTGATCACGTGATTTTACTACAACGAGGTTTTACAGAAGGGGCATCAAGTCTTTTTGCAGCCTTTATTACAACAGAAACAATTCTTTTATATCGTTTATTACAAATATTATTAGAACTCGTCGCTCTAGATGCAGAAAAGGCTTTCGACACGCTAAGCCATGAGATCATGTTAAATAAACTTTTTCATGATGGAATTGAAGGAGACATGTGGATTTTACTTCGTAACATTTATCAAGATTTGTCTCTAAAAGTAAAGTGGAACAATAAAACATCAGAAAGCATTAATATTTTGCAAGGGGTACGTCAAGGTGCAAAATTATCATCTCTATTGTACAAACGGTATAATAACACCATTCTCAATGCAATATCCACCAGCGATTTAGGCGCAAAGCTAGGCAACATACATGTAGGTTCACCAACATGCGCGGACGATATCGCTTTACTGGGAGAACAATCCGATATACAAGCAATGCTAGGCATTATAGAATTTCACACCAAAAGGGACATGGTTAAAATTAACCCAGATAAATCCGAAATTATGTGTGTCTCTAAAGGATCAAAACAACAATCCAAATCATACAACTTCAACGGAAAAGAAATAAAAAGAGTAGAAAAATTGAAACATCTAGGTATCACTAGAGCTACAAATGGCAAAGTCAACTTGGATGAAAGACTTAAAACAGGCCGACAAACTATATATGCCTTGCTAGGTTCTGGTCTACATGCAAGAACAGGAATGTCACCCATAGTGCTTAAAAAAGTATGGAAAACCTACGCTGTCCCACGTTATCTTTATGGGCTCGAGGTTCAAATATGCACAAAAAAGGATATATCTGAACTGGAAAAATTACAAAGGAAGATATTTAAACAATTCCAATGTCTACCAGAAAGAACAGCATCCGCAGCAGTATATATACTAATAGGAGCTGAGCCCATTGAGTCGATTTTAGACAAAAACATGCTAGCACTATTTCTCTCAATCTCTCGCCTGGATAGCTCGATAGAACGTAAAATATTAGAATGGGAATTGGAAATTAGTTCAAGTTTTGACAACTCTTTTATTTGTCGTATAAATAAAATTTTGCAAAAATATCAATTGCCAAAAGCAGAAGAAATTATGGAACATCCTCCATCAAAATATATGTGGAAAAAACAATTGAAAACATCAATAAATGAATACTGGTCTTCAATTTGGACAATAGAATGTAACACAAAATCAACACTTAAACATTTATCTCTTCAAAAAAATCCGGTCTATAATCCACATAACATTTGGAAATGTGTTAGAAATAACCAATATGACATAAAAAAAGGCAGAATTCAAATGTAAGCTAGTAACTGGTACCTACATGCTCCAAAGTACTAGGGCAAAATTTAGTAAAAATGCTATTCAACCAAATTGCAAGCTATGCAAAGAATCTGAAGAAACCTTGGAACATTTCCTACTACATTGCTTAAGTCTATCTGATGTTAGGCAGCGATATATGGATAAATTATTCAAAATGCTACGAGAAATAGAAAGGGGTGGTACAACAAATGTTATTAATAATGAACTATTACTCAAAATTATATTAGACTGCTCAGCACTAGACATAATGAGTAATCAACCAATAGACAAGTTGCTAGATATAGAAAGGAAGACACAAGATTTATGCTACCATTTACACATGAAGCGTACACAACTTTTATGTGATATCAAGTGACATGAAAACATAACAGTAATATTAAATATAGTCTGAACAGTCTGCATGGGATGCCAAGCTAACTGGTTCAGTCTATAAATATCAGCATAAAAGATGCAATATAATTTTAACATTTGCCTTGGCAGGGCACCTATTGACTAGAAATCGTTAGGTTGTAAAATTTTTATTTATTCATATTGGTGAATCAAAGTGGCGTAATTTGTAACGTGTGAATAATATATTTTTTTTTTTTTTGTATTAATATCTTTTAAAATATCATCAAAGACATTATAAACTTTTATTTTATTCACTTTAACTAACTAATTTTATTTTAAAATTATATATTTTTCATATCGTAAATATAAAAATATCCGCTTTTTCGGTTAAGTATTTAAAATTAAAAAGTGGAGTGCTCCGATAAAACGGAGGAATATACCAGAACAGAACAGAACAGATTGGTGAAGACAGACGTACACAAGTCACAGAACACATAAATATTTTGTTTGCAAGCATTCAAGGGCAGATCCAGGATTTTGGAAAGGGGGGGCGTAGTATGTATAATTCGCCGATCAGAGCGAGGCGAAAAATTTTTTTTGACCTTTTTGGGGCTACAAAACATAAAATAAGTGTAAAATGCACATTTTTGGTGACGGTTCCTAACGTGAGGTATGTATATTTTATAGTTAAAGTGTAAGCTTGGGTTGGACATTTTTGTTGCCGCATTCTCCCCATTAGTTGTCTATTATAAAATGATTGAATGGATCTAAAGCTATGTACTTATATATTTGATGTGGGATTTGTCAGTAAAAAATGGACATGTAAAATTCTCGTTTGTTGTATGGTTAGTTAGCATAACCTCACAGATTACTTGTTGTAAACATGATATACGGCTATTCAATGAAGTTTAAAATACGACCGACACGAACAAAGACAAACAAGCAATTTTTATCCAAATGTTTGGTTGAAATGTTTCACTCAACAAGGGAAGTGAGGGGTTCCAAATCAACCAACGGCTACGAATGAGTCTGAAAATCAAATGACAACGAAATTGTAAATGACGGTCGACAAATGGAGACATAAAGGCCACACCCAGCAGGCAGCAGACATTCCGGTCAGATATGGGATTTACATGCAACCCCCCCCCCCCCCCAAAAAAAAAAAAAATTACGCCCGTTTTTTATTCACCATGTTCATTTAATACTGAATAATTCTGTTGGGTTTTTTTTTCTTATAGCAAAAAAGGGGACACGATAATTGTTTTCATTACAGATACGGCCAGAATTTTTTAAGGCAAAAATCAGGGTCAGAATTTTTTCTTTAAAATATCTCAGACTGTCCGTACCTTAGACTTTAAATATATCTAGAGCTTAATTACTGACTGGGGATCATTATTCAGCAATTAATTGTCTGGGGCGTGTGGGGTTAAACATATTTTCGTAGGTAAATAATATTGCCGTGGAATTTTTTTTTCTTCATGAGAGTGTAATAGAGTATTACTTTCTGTTGAGTGGAAATATGAAATAGAAGTCAATACGTTCTTGCTCTATCCTTTGTCGCTTTGAAGGCGTACGTCATGCTTGTCATCCTCCGCCTAAGCAATGTGTTACTGTAATTTGAATTTCAATATGACTGAGTGACGTTTCAAATGTACTGATCAACTCCACCATAGCGAAACATATGACTGACATAATCAATAATATATTACAGTAAATACGAGCGAAAAATATCTTTATAAGTAAAAAATTGTCGCATAAAAATTAAATACACGACCGGGAAATAGCTAAGTTCACGAAGTCTAGTCTGATTCATCATTTCAAGCAAAAGGGGGGAGGGGGGGGTGGCGTACGCCCTCTACGCCCCCCTCTGGATCCGCCACTGGCTGTGGCCAATACTGCCAACAAATTTTTACAAGCCATGTAAACATTTCAAATACGTTTATTGTTATCTCCCTTTTGCCATTAAACTTTTGAATTAAACAAAAATCGTATAGTTTGATGTACGTAAAACGCCTAAACATTGTGTTTGTCTCCTTTTCTCCATTTAGTTCAAATCTATTTTAAAATAGCGTATCCCACGATAGAGAGCGTTTTCACTTATATTTGAACATACTATACGAAAATGCAAACATTGTTCGCAGGGGACACATATATATTTTAAATGATACACAGTTAACAATTTTCCTACCTTCGTAGAAAAAAGAGTTTCTTTTCAACTAATTTGTCATTATAGCGTGCCGCTTTCAAAGAGTATACGAGAATATGAGTTTTTTGAAAGTATTTCTTCTAAAAGGGATAAAGTTGATCAAAGTTTAATGACACAAGTTCAGTAATTTAGGTAAATATATACCTGTAGATTGTAATGTTTTTCTAATTTTTAGGCATATTAAAATAGCCCGATTATATCATTATCAGATCGTTTTGAGGGTAATTATTTGATTGCCATTAAGGATTTTTATAATATTTGTAAGATTACCAAACATGATTTTTTTTTTGGTCTCATTGACAACTCAATTATTTTTTGTTAAAATGAATGATCTGTGTCATGTGTGTGGCATTAAAAACAATCTATCAAGAAAAGCAGTTTGAAAACTTTTACCTAGGAAAGCTCATTGTGACAAGTGAAAACAGAACAACTCGCGGTGTGATAAATTTGCCATGTTTAAAATCCCTTGAAGGATGCAGATTCAAGGGTGTCAACAAAGGTGATACGGACGGACGGACCGACGGACAGGCAGAAGGATTGAAGGTAGCATTGTGTTACTATTGCCCTTCGATAGAAGGTGTTTCCGAAAAGGACGCAATAGCATTGCACGTATGTGTTACCAAAGGATAGAGTATTAGAGTATGATTTGCTAAATTGCGTATTCCATATAATTATTTGCTGTCAGTGATAATCTATTTTTCTGTAAAACCATTTTTTTTCGATTCATGTGCTGACCCCCTCCCCCTAAGATTTGCCTGTACTCGGTGATACCGAATACTCTTTAAAAATATCCGGAAGACCGTATACCAAAAGGGCTATACGCTCCTTACATTTACCACCCTCCTCCCCTCCCCCTTCCTCCAATGTGATGTTGAATTCTATGATTTCTAAAATAGATTTAAGATGGAAACGTGGAATGTGTCAAAAATACAATAACTCAACTAAACACATGGCAACCAATTGGTCTTCTATGAACAACTATTAAAGGAACGACAAGTTAACCTGAAAAGGGAGGGACGTGGCATGTTTTTTTCCTAAATAGATAATGTTATGCTGTTTTTTTTTTGAGAAAAAATATAAAGAAATTTGAGAGCGGAATTTTACCACATAAAATAATGTAATAAAAACTAAAAACAAAATCGCGAAAACATCATTCAAGTTATATGGTCGGTCCTTAACTGATATAAATCGAAGGCACAGAGAGCACGAATATAATATATCCTCCTTTGAGGCGGACATTAGCTGCCTATTATGTCTGTTTGTTTTGCTCCCACATTGTTGTCAATATAATGGAAATCTATGCGACTATCATACAAGTGAGATGTTTAGCTAGCTACAAAACCAGGTTTAATCCACCATTTCTACATAAGGAAATGCCTTTCCATTCGTTTGGTGTGTTTGAGCTTTTAATTTTGCCATTTGACAAAGGAATTTCCGTTTTAAATTTTCCTTGGAGTTCGGTATTTTTGCTATTTTACTTTTTTCTGTAACTGCGAGTACTCTCAGATCTGTACTTTGTGTCTTTTTTGTTGTTAGGGATGAGGGATGGATATCTTACCCTGCCACTTCCGGTCTGTGTTTTTGTTTGATATTTTTCTTTGTATCGATCTGATGATGATGAGTTAAGCCTTTTTCGACAGATTTTTATAGTTTGTTCTTATGTTGTGCTGTTACACCACTGTCCAAGGTTAGGGGAGGGTTGTGCGCTCACAAACATGTTTAACCCCGCCACAATCTTTATGTGTCTGTCCAAAGTCAGGAATCTGTAGTTCAGTGGTTGTCGTTGGTTTATGTCGGTCATATTTTTTTTTTCGTAAATAGTTTTTTTTAAAATTAGGCGGTTAGTTTTCTCAATTGAAATTTTTCATATCGGGGACTTTTATAGCCGACTATTCGGTATAGGTTTTTCTCATTGTTGAAGGCCGTATTGTTGCCTATAATTGGTTACATCCACTTCATTTGAACTTTTGTGGATAGTGTCTAATTTGGTGACTATGTTGAACGAATCTATCCCATCGAACTAGAGATAAAGGATACTACAGATACAGTTAAGTCTGCCTCATATCTTGACTTACATCTAGAAATTGACAATGAGGGTCGGTTGAAAACAAAACTTTACGACAAAAGAGATGAGTTCAGCTTCCCAATTGTGAACTTTCCATTTCTATGTAGCAACATTCCAGCAGCGCCTGCATACGGAGTATATATCTCCCAATTGATACGATATTCCCGGGCTTGTGTTTCCTATCATAATTTCCTTGATAGAGGATTGCTGCTCACAAGGAAGCTATTAAGCCAAGAGTTCCAAATGGTGAAGTTGAAATCATCCCTTCGTAAATTTTACGGACGCCATCACGAGTTGGTTGACCGTTATGGAATAACCGTTTCACAGATGATATCGGATATGTTCCTTATGTCGTAACTACAATACCCTTCCCTTTTCACGAATGTGACTTACCGAATTAGACTATTTACCGGATTTGTAATAACATAAGCAACACGACGGGTGCCACATGTGGAGCAGGATCTGCTTACCCTTCCGGAGCACCTTAGATCACCCCCAGTTTTTGGTGGGGTTCGTGTTGCTTAGTCTTTAGTTTTCTATGTTGTGTCATCTGTACTATTATTTGTCTGTTTGTCTTTTTATTTTTGGCCATGGCGTTGTCAGTTTGTTTTCGATCTATGAGTTTGACTGTCCCTCTGGTATCTTTCGTCCCTCTTTTGTCTCATTGACAATCTTACCACATCTCCTTATTTTTATACTAATCCAGTCCTAAAACAGTTTGAAATTGAAATTTATACGAGAATATACTTCGGTTACAAAGTAACTATGCAAAATTGTAATAATTGTGGACCACCTGTTGAGTAAGCTCCCTATAGAAATGTTCCTGTTTGGTTAGATAGAACCCGTCGTGCAGGGACGGGGATTCATGTGCGGGTGTTGTTGATTTGCGTGCAACACTCGGTGCGCCAGCACCTTGAAGTACCACAACTACGGTTGTCTGGTACAAAGCAACTAAATTTTACATACACCTTTTGGCTATTATTATTTCGGCTCCAAAATGCATACAGACAATATTGGTGGTGCAAGTGTAGTGCGAAATTGCACCACCAATAAACCCACGCTTTTGGCTTTTAACATTACATTCACCTTTTTGATTTCTCTGAATTATACATAGCAGCGTTCCTCAATTTGGCTTTAGATTTTTCTTTCTTAATTCAGTGGACGTACACTTAAGCTTTAACGTTTTGCTTTTTAAATCCTTTCCACACATAAACATTTGCCATTAATTTTCTTTCCAACTTGGCGGCATCCTCTCAAAATTTGGCATTGATGTTTTTAATTTCCAAATTTCCAGCACGGGTTACGGCAGTCCTCCTTTACCATTGCGTTCTACAGTGTTTTTGTTTTGTGTTTTTTTTTTATATAACTTATTTAACTTTCAACATTATTATTTTTCTTTTTGATTTCTTTTTGGCTTATTATTTTTCATTAATTATAACTTTTAATTATTTTTCTTTTGTTTGTGTTTGGTTATTAAATTTTTATTTTTTTGCTTTAAAAATATCAATTATATATATATAATCATATATAAATATTAATATACCAAAGCCCGGCAAAGGGCCGACCATGCAGACCTATTTAGATAGAGTCAGGTAGTAAAACTCCCATCCGTCAGTTCGATAGAACGCCGACCATGCAGACCTATTTGTATTTAGGTATAGTTATGTTGCTAAGTTCCCTCAGTCCTGGAAAGATGGAAGGAATGAAAAATGCAGGGATTTTGATGCGGAACGGATTTTTTTTTGGCAAGCTTCGCGGGCCAGATGATGTTAATATTAGAAAACTATCTTATGGGCAAAATGTGGGCCATCTTTTTTTTAACTCAAGATGCTGACCATCTGTGTGTCAGCCACCTTTGGGAAACCATAATGCTTTCCTATTTGCTGCTGACACAGGATGGCCCATAGACATGCTGAACTTTTCTTTTTTTTTGGCTAGTTGATTATATGTTTGTCTAAATTAATTATGTGCTATATTATTAGTTACATGGTGTATTAGTGACCTAATACGATATATATGGGGTCAGTAAATTTCATATGGGGTGAGAGCGAACCATATGGGGTTAGTTACCATATAGGGTTAGTAAGGAGTTACTTCCCTTTAAAAAAAAAAGAAATCTGATAGGTTTCAACAGACGAAGAAATTGATAATGAACGATTGAAATAAATTCATAAAACAAATTTAAAGCTAACAAGTTGTTATTGTTGGTATTTGTTTTTTTTTTGTATAGACAAATGGAAGTAGGTTCTTAATACTAAGTATTGAAGACCAATCACTTTGATATGCCGCTAGTCTAAATACCACATGTGAAGATAGTCGGTAAGATAAATTCGTTACACGGTGTGCTAGTGACCTAATACGATATGTATGGGGTCAGTAAATTCCATATGGGGATTCGAGCTTCGCTCTTCGCTCGAATCCCCATATGGAATTTACTGACCCCATATATATCGTATTAGGTCACTAACACACCATGTAACTATACAATGATATATTTAAATTTATAGGTTCTTTATCTATATATTACTTTAAGAACTTAAATTGTTCTTTATTTCGTTTTTTGTTTTTTATCTCATTCATTGTTTGTATTGTATTGTGAATATTGATGTTGTAATGTGTATGCCCTTTGGGGCCTATATTTGGAAATAAAATATTCTTCTTCTTCTTTTTCTTCTTATGTTTTATAATTGTAAGCCTAAGTTACTTACGATAACGTACGTAAGTTTCGTTTGAAACTTAAAATTGCCAGAGAACATAGTTATTTCGCAGTGCATTACTTTTAGACAATAAATTCAAATTAAAAAAATCGCACCTGCTCTTTCTCGAAAAGATTTTTACAGTGTAGTGTACTACTTTTTGGGACAAATAGTATCAAAATTATAGAAAAGTCTACCAGCTCTTAACTAAATAATGGACAATTCTATGTTAAGGGGGTCTATAATTAGACATCTTATTATAGTTTCTGGCTTCCATATAGTTTGATATTAATGTACATTTATGTATATGTGGTCTCGGGTACTTGCCTATTACTGAAGGCTTCATGTATACATGATTTGCTTAACATTTTTGTTTCGATGAAATTTGATCCGTATCCAGTTATTCTTATGTTGAGTATAAATTTATCCCACACTGGTAACTTGTCAAACCAATAACTCAAAAGTGTATTCCACTTCTTCAATTATTTTAATATGCAGCATCTATTAGCAAACAGGACAGCTTCACAAGAAAAATATCTTCTCCTGTGAATCTCTACATGAAAATAAGGAGATGTGTTATGATTTTTAAAGAGAAAACTCTCCACCAGAGTTTCAAATAAGATAAGATAAGATATTTGTATTCCAATTATAGGGTCCATGAAGAGCAAAGTAATTTATAACAATGATTTAGATAATTGACACAATAATCAAATGTTGATAATCATATATAAATGTGAATATAATTATCTCAATTCTAATATGTTAAACCACAGCCAGACCAGAGTTATACACATATTAGTAAAAAAGCATAACAATTATATTTAATATTAACAGGCAAATATTCTCAATGGGTTACATAAAAACATATCTGTACTATGTTGATAGTTTTCTGAGTTCAAAACATTTATTAATATAAATTGCAATAATTTTCAATGCCTCTAGGTTTTCTTGAATAAAAAGCCAATTAGACTTGGCACTTGTGTTTAACATTTCGAAATTTTTACAACTTATCAATATTTTATCATAAAACTCTTTTCTCAAGAGTTCATAAAGGGGACATTGACATATAAAATGTTCTTCGTCTTCAACTTTATCCAACGTGCATTTTTTACATAATCTTTGTGATTTATCTATATAGCTTTTTTGCATATCTATCCGTCTCTATTTTTAGGGGGTGTGCACTTATTCTGATCTTGCACAGTGCTTGTCTACCAAATGACCTGGATATAAGCAATTATAGGTCACCGCACGGCCTTCGTCAATGATAAAATCCTAAATCATATAGTTAGCTATAAAAGGGCTTGACATAAAAAAAATGGAAACAATTCCAATGAGAAAACTAACAAACTTATTTGTAACAATACAATTTACGAAAAACAAATAATTATGACAGACATAAACCAACAACAACAACTGAATCACAGGCTCCTGACATGGGACAGGCACATACAGAATGTGGCGGGGTTAAACATGTTTGTGTGGGCTCAAACCTTCCCCAACCTGGACAGTGGAGGAATTCGACAAGACTTACTTTTATATGATTTTTTTTATAATTATAATCCAAGTCATGTCACTGATACTTTAAAGCTGATTCTTCTCTCACATTGTCTTACTAGATATAATATATCTACGATAAGAGCAAACACTTGTTTAGTATCAATTTTCTCAGATGAACAGGCATTAAAAAGTGCCCTTTTTATTTTTGTTTTACGATAAAGAAATTATGTCTACACAAACACAGAATGAATATTATGTATAATTGTGTCTTCTTTCTCTGTTGGAATTCATTTTCTTTTAGTTCCTCTAAGCATTTTTTAATTCTTGATATTTTTAAAATCAAATCTGTGTCCAATAATCAACCTTTGTTTGTCTCTACAAAAGAAAATAAATGTAAAAATCATTTTTATTTTTGTCACCAGCATATATGAAGACAAAATATGTTGTTTGAAAAAAAAATAACATAATGGAAACCTATATATTAATTTCAGTGTAACCGATCAGTGTCAAAAACATATGAGCTGCGTCTGATAGAAATCGACCTTATGCAAGTGCGCGTAAACATGTACATGTATAAGACTTTGGTTGGTTTTGGAACATTCAAATACGAAACAATAGATGATTTTTTGTCTGTTTTGTAGGATTCTTATGTCAACTCAATTTTCAAACAGATACAGACTTTGCATAGAGATTTTTTTAACCCGAATTTAAGTTAAAAGATGTATTGATATTCATTGCATAAGGTCGATTTCTATCCGATGCAGCTCAATTATATTCCTGTATATTGACATATAGGCACTTTTGTCTTCATCTTTTTTAAGACTTCCTGATGCCCTCTTGATGTCTTTTGGTAAAAAAAAATTAATGGTACATGTACAAAATTGTTAAGACAAAAAGACACACTTCAATACAGTTTAACATCGTTTTGGTAGAAATTTAAGCTAGAGAAGTAGTTTAATGAAAGTCTTTTAGGGAAAAATACAAAAAAGAATAAGTATTGTCGGAGGCATATAAGAGGGTCTGGATGGGGTTTAAAGAATAGAGAATAATGGCGTAAAAATTAATGAATGGAGTAAGATGAGCAAAACAAATAAATAATAGAAAATAATGGGGTGCAACAGTATGAAGAATAACTGTGGAAAAAAAAAGAAGTCGGCAATATTATACTGATTACAGAAATGAACCACGTACAGAATGAAGAAATCGTGTAATTACAGATAAATCTAGTTGTAAAATAAAGTTCATAGAATTTTACAGAATCAGCTTTATTTTTAAAGATAAAGAAAAATTCCACAGAACATTAAAGAATACAGAAATGAATGACCCCCATACAGACCCTCATAAAATATGTCTCCGGTATTGTTAATCAATGAAAAAAATATACGAAAACTTAACATGACTTAATAACAGAAGATGCACTTGATCTTATTTCAACTAAAAGATCTTAACAACTGTGTATAAATTGAGACAACTTGTAGTCTTGGTTATGAATAATAATGTTTGAAACCGTTTAAGTACTTATAGTGTCCCTTATTGGAAATGTACATTGGGCATCACAGCGTCATGGAGATGCACAAAAGTCAGTTATTTTAATCAGAGACATGTCTGTTATAACATTCACATTAATACACTGATCCACACCGTGACTACTGGTTTTATTGTTTTTTAGAACATACTCACCCCTTCTCGTCCAATGAAAAATCATTTTTTTCCTTCTTATTTTAATAGTACATGGCTTTCCATGCACTATACTATGCTATACATGAATGATATTTCATTGTAGATTAATTATGAAAGTGAACTATTGATAACTACACTAATGACTATGTTGTGTCATCTGTACTATTATTTGTCTGTTTGTCTTTTTATTTTTGGCCATGGCGTTGTCAGTTTGTTTTCGATCTATGAGTTTGACTGTCCCTCTGGTATCTTTCGTCCCTCTTCTTTAATGAAGTGTACAATGCCCTTAGGCATTTTCTATAGGAAAACAGCTTACTGATTAAAGATGAAAGAGAATAGAATTATATAACATTTTGAATATTGCAAATGTTTATAATGGAACATATATGGAACAACGGCAAAAACAAATGAAATAGGGCAAAGGTGTAGGATAAATAATCTTTAAATTTATTTTGAATACCAGACATTAGAGTCTCAAAGAAAACAATGTCAGACTGCTGATATTTAAAGCAAAGGAATTTTTTGAAAAAATCCATCTGATGTTGAATGATCGTAACTCTTAAATTTATTGAATGAGTTTTATAATTACAAACAAATATACAAATTCCAAAAAGCTAATTTATATAGTATTGCCTGCTTTTTATAACCAAGAAATTTAAGGTATATAAGTATGAAAATTTACCTGAAGCAGAAGAAAAACTCAGTTTGAACATAGATGTAAAAACCCGGTTTGTACATTTATGGTTTGAACAATTTATCCTTTATGTCCTCAAAAAGCTATGTCAGTGCTATTTCATTCCATCCATTGAAATAACCATTACATATGTTATACATTCCTTTTGTTAACCAAGTTAACACTTCATTATAAAAAAGTGAATTATAATTAAGGTTTGAATATTACAATGGAAAGGATAATTTTGTAAAGTCACTCGAAGGTGTGAATATGTTCTAAATTGGTCAGACAATACTTGATCATGTTTTATGAACATTTTAAACCCTCGGCTACGCCTTGGGCTTTAAATCTTCATAAAACATAACCTAGTATTGTCTAACCTATACGGGGATAACGGAAGTGCTATTTATAGATTAAATTCTATATTTAATTTTTAGTTACGCCCCCTATTAGTATCTGACCAGTCCGGTAAAACAACCCAGACGCGTCTTGGTAATCGAGTCTACAATTGACAGAAAGATGCCATACATTATCAGTACGGAAGCCCTGGAGTGCCATGCAAAATAAGATTACAACTCTTGCGCACGAGTTTCTTAACTTTGGACGTAATTGACATTTGCGTAATTTGTACAAAGAATGATTTTTCGGACGTTTACGTCTTTCATGATAGGAATGGAGACAGTGGTGAATTGAAAGAAAATGACAGCAGTAGCGGTATTAATCAGTACTTATTATTTTGTTTAACTGAACAGCTATTGTGATATTCCGGTTTTTAAAGGCAGTGCTTTAATGCCTTTCTGGTTGCCGGGTTAATCTTTCCTTCCGCGATATCCAACTTATCTACGTTGGGGGTAATTAGGCTCCAAGTAGATCCGGAAATGTTGAATTCTCTTCTCTTCTTATTGTGATATAAAATGTTTTTTGTTTCATTTCATTTTCATTGGGAAATAGAGAAACGATCATTGTGTTGATGTGATTTCCGAGTATTATCACTCAATACTAATACTACTAATACAATTCAACGCCTCTAATTGTACTAACTTACCAAATATCCTATGATACGCTCTGGTAATATGTTTCTCGCTCGCTATATATTCCCGCCAATACGCCAACTCTCGTTACCTGGTAACTATCCGAGATCTTATCCTGAGCTGGGTAGTTTACAATGGATCATTCCGGGAACCGGGCTACGCGGTATATCTAACTACCGTACTGTCTACATAGTAATGTCACGTCCATTATACCATATTACACAACACTCCCCCCCACTTTGAAAGGAGTGAGTTTACTTCCTATTCGAATATTCACTATCACTTTTTAGTCCACCCCGTCTGGTCGCACCACGGGGATAAAAAAATAAATCTCCAAATATATATTTATATATATTTTCCAATGTTGACATTTTAACAACATACATATATTTCAAAATTCCACAATTGCTCCGTTGTCGCTATGCGGAGTTATTTTAGAACTGACATATCATTCCTTGATATATATATATAGATGTATTAAACACAATCTATTCACATATGATGTCCAATCAAAATTTACAACTGATTTCCTATGTCCACATGAATCTGCTCTATTTACATTATAATATCCTGTCTTATATTTTAAATTACCTTGTGGTACTTGAGTCCTGGCACCGTGGACATCTAAACTTTACCATAGTGTCTGCCAGTGCTGGTGTCAAATCTATACAAGCTCCGTGGTACCACTCATCGCAAAATTCACACTGTATCATAAATAGTCCATCATCTGGTTTTCTGCACAAACAGTGTAAGTCTGGGTAAGTCGCCTTGGTCACATCTTCACCGTCCTGTAACCGGTGCTGGCACTGTTTTAACCAGGGTGGTACTTCTCTGTCTTTACATGGCTTTAAACGGTCATGATTTATTGTCAGTACAGTTTTTTGTAATTTTATCTTGTACACATACGAAGATAATTTGGCACATACAATTCCTTGACCTTTCCAAGGTGGGTCCAATTTCTTCGCTCTACCTTTAATTTTTGCTGTGTCTAAAATATAAACTAAATCTCCTATTTTGTATTCTCTCTCCAGAATACGTACATCATAATCACGTTTCATGGTATTCTGTGTAGTTTTTAGCGTGTTGCGCGCTATTTCATGTGCAGATGTTATGGCATCTCGGAGTCTTATCACATACTCATCTTGTGACTCGTCTGTTATTCGTTGTGTCATACCATACCATTGATATTTCGCCTTGATTCTCAATGTGGTTCTATTCATACCTTGGTGACCTGCAGCAGGAATATCATGACATAATGATATCACTTGTTCTACAAGATCTCTTGGTACCACAAGTCTTGGTGTTCTGTCTTTCTTGTCCAAATTTCTCAATATTCCATTATCATCTAAGTAGAACATATCTTTGTTTATCCAATATTTCTTAGCTATTGGACTGCATCTGAATATTGTAGCTTCTGATGGTTCTGTTTTGTCCCTGAACCATACCAGTATTAACTCCAAGTCTGGGTCTTTAGACTGATAATCTCGTAATTGCTCTGGTGAATAAGTACTAGCTTCTATACCTGTCTCAGTAATGGCATTTACATTTGGAAGGTCCAAATATGTCGCGTAAACTGACATACCAAGTGGTGTAGTGACTATTTCCACTGAACTGTGACAAACATTGTGGTTCTGGTTTACTGTATCTTGATTGGTACTGTCAAATACTTGTGGCTGGACCGGAGATGTACCTAAATTCTCATTCACGTGACTTGTCACGTTCTGGTCCCCGTCTTGTGATATTGAACTATCTGGTCTAGCATTGTCCTTTATAATCACATTTGTATGTTGTGTAATGTCCTGTTTCATTAATTTGTTCTCTGAAATCAAAGAACTCGGTAGTACTGTAAGTGGTCCTATATTGTGTGGTTGCTCATAAGTTTTACAGTCTTGATGTGAAGCTAAAGGAATAACGTTATCTACGTCTTCTTGAAAACCAAGCCAACTTTGGTGAGCACGAGTACAATAATCGCATGCTCCACAGGGTAGATTGTGTTTTAGCACGTTTCCAGCTGCTAATCTATTCTGTGAACAGGTTAAATCTGGCAGACGTGATAATGCGTCCGCATTTTGGTGTCTTTTACCTTGCCTGTGCTTTACTGTCATGTGATACTGGCTTAGCTCCTCTAACCATCGAGCTAGTTGTCCTTGTGGCTCTTTAAAATGCAATAACCACGTTAAACTGCTATGGTCTGTACGGACTATAAACTCTCTTCCTGAAAGGTAATGTCTATAATGTCTGGTGAATTTCACTACTGCAAGCAATTCTTTCCGTGTCGTGCAGTATCGTTTTTGCTCATGGGTTAATGAAAAACTTCCGTAGGCAACGGGACGCTCTACACCATCTTGGACTTGTATTAATTCTGCGCCAATTGCGAAATTGGAAGCATCTGTGTCCAAAATAAACGGATCTTTACTGTTGGGTAATGCCAATAACGGAGTTGTTGTCAATGCCTCTACAAGTTTGTCAAAAGCCTCTTGCTCTGAATCTCCCCATTTGTACGGTTTCTTACCGGTCAATTGATACAAAGGGTAGGATAAATCCGCAAAATTCTTAATGAAAGTTCTATGATAACTAGCAAAGCCAAGAAATTGTTCAACCTCTCTTGTTGTTGTAGGTTCTTTCCAGTTTTTAACAACTTCAACATATTCACTACCAATTGCCATACCATCTCTATTGATTGTTCTGCCTTTTTAAAGAAATCACATTTCCTGGGTTTCAATTTGAGCCCATACTCTCTGAAACGTTCAAAAACTGATCTCAAATTCTGTAAATGGTCTTCAAATGTCTTTCCCATTACTAGAATATCGTCCAGGAAGGCGAGTACAACATTCCATGTTAAACCTCTGAGAACGAGATTCATTACTCGTGAATATGTTCCAGGGGCATTGCAAAGTCCAAAACTCATACGGACAAAGTGGAATAATCCATATTTAGTGGTGAAGGCAGTCTTTTCCTTGTCTGAGTCCTTCACTTTAATCTGATAATATGCACTATTAGCGTCCAATTTTGAAAACCATTCGTTTTCCGCTAACGTGTCCAAACATTCGTCTATCAAGGGAAGCGGATAGACATCTTTTTTCGTCACGGAATTCAACTTCCGGTAATCAATGCACCAGCGCACGTTGCCATCGCGCTTGCGCACAAGTACTGGGGCAGATGCCCAATCTGACATAGATGGTTCTATGATACCTGCATCTAACATTTTCTTTAAATGGTTTTCTTCTTCGTGTGCAAAACACATGGGTGTTCGTCTTATTCGTTGTTTGATAGGGCGCGCATCGCCTGTATCAATCTCGTGTTCAATATGGATAAATGTTCCCAAGTCAAAATCATCTAGTGCAAAAACATCAGCAAATTCATGAAGTAAATTTGCAACTTTGGACTTTTGGTCTTCAGCAAGTGTACTGGATTTATCCAATATGTTCTGCAACTGTTCCGGTAGTGTATTGTTATCTCTGGCTATTCCAGTTGTTGCTACTGACGGGGTTGGCCCCGTTTCAACAACGTCAGCTTCAATTGCTTCGCCTAAAAGAGTTCCCTTTTGCAAAACTATCTTGTTGTTGGTTACATTAAGTAAACTGACACATGGCAAAGAACTAGCGTTGTAATAACCACGTGGGATTAACAAATCTATCTCTTTATTAGGTTCAATTATAAAATCAGTTAACTCTGTTGACAAATCTGACTCTAATTGTACAACTGAATTAGGAGGTATGACTGTTCTATATGGAACGGTTATTTTAGCTACTCTTGCTATAACGTTCACAGGCGGTACCAGTCCAATATGTCCATGTACCATAGGTAGTGCTTCTCCATTGATGAAAAAAATTAATTTTCTGCAGTCTAAAATTACTTTTGCTTTGACTAGAAAATCAAGTCCTAATAGCATGTCATTATCAATAGGCGCAACATAAATATCTGTCCGATATGTTCTTTCACCAATTTGTAATTCAACTGGTCCCACTACAAACGCATCCATGTGCATACCACGCCCTGCTGCATGCATTGTTGCTTTTCTTTTCATGGGTGGTTTTTTGCTAAGAGATTCATAAACTTTGTCAGAAATTATTGTAACTTCTGCTGCGGTATCTACTACCGAAATTACAGGCTGTCCATGCACTTTTAAAGTGAATCGAAGCATAGATGCTGAGCCTAACTGGCAAATAGTTCCTCCTAAGTGTACGGGATCTTGCAACTGAAGGTCAATTACTTTCTGTAAATCATTATCAGGCTCCGTTGTGTGCAATGATGAATTAGACAGAGTATCTGTGGATGTTGACATGTCACATGTTTTCAACGGGGTAATCCCCGAAACAGGTGTCTTGTTTCTTTCGTTTGAAATAGTGTTCAACGTTAGGCGGTTAGGTGTGGTCTGAGTCAGTGTTCCGCCCTTTAGCCCGACTCTTTCTAGTTTAAATGGTCTGTGTAATTTTTTCCTGTTGATGAATGCAAGTCAGGACAGTCCCGTTGTATATGGCCAAACTGGTGACAGAAATAGCAAGCCATATTTGCTAATTTTTCAGGTGGAATAGGTCCCCAGCGCCTTTTAAATTGTGATTGTCGCTGATTATCTTGCCTATTTTCCCTGTTACGCCATTGTTGGCGATTACCTTGATTTTGTTGGCTGAATGGTTGGGTTGCTGGCTGGACTTCATTTTGTGCAGGAAACTGTTTTGCCTGCTGTTGTTTTTGAAGCTGCTGTTTAATGTCTCCAATTTCCTGCTTATGAAATGCTTCCATAGCAGTCATCTTTTCTAGCAGTGTGTTCATTTGTTTAGACAATTCGGACTTGGTGTCCGTCTTACCCATAGCGTGAACAGCTAGGTCGCTATCATAATCACTTGGTTCATCCTGATTTGGTGTTGGGTCACGTCTACCGGTTGGTTTACCAAATATAGCTGTGTGGTTATGTTGGAACCATTTTATCTGGTCAATTGCTGCTTCAACAGATGTTGGTCTGGCTGTGGCTCCATGTTGACCAGCTTCTTTATCTGAGCATCCCTGGCATATTTTCCAGATAGCTTGTGTATACATATAACTGTCGGGAAGATTTCTAAAGGCTTTACAGGCTAACGAGAGAACTCGGTCTGCCCAATCTTCCAATTTCTCATTTGTATTTTGTCGTGCACTCATGAACTGAACTTGCAACGTCTCTGGTAAGTCTTGAAAATTGAACCTTTTCTCTAATTTGTGAATTAATTCAAAGTAATCCACACCTTGGTCTCTATCCAGTAAATTTGCATAGTAATCACCTGCTTTACCATGTAAACACCAACACAGTTGGTCTTATCGTTCCGTGGTAGTCCACGATAAACGATCAGCATACCTATGAAACTTGGTGTAAAACGTTTTCCAACTTGAGGAACCATCATACTTCAGTCCTTTAGGTATTTCTAGGTTCTTTGATTTTGGCTTTGCTGGAGGCATTAATTGCGGCGACTCCCCATAACTTAAATATGGTCTTGGGGGGTACATATTTCTGTTTATTGTAGAAGAGTATGTTGGATTTGGTGTTCTCAAGGAATATATTGGTTCCCTAAATATTTCTGGTGAAGGTATTCTGCGACGGATTTCAGGTGAAGGTATTCTGCGACGGATTTCAGGTGAAGGTATTCTGCGTCGGATTTCTGGTGAAGGTATATGTGATTCTACCTGTTGACGACGTCTTGGGACTGGGACTGGCCTTTCTGATCTAGGTTCGTGCTCGTTGGGTCCTTGCTGCCATCCCAATTGTTTTGTCTGCTGTTGTGTATTTCGATTACGTGAATTATCACGTTTTTCAATGTGCTCATTGAGACCTTGCTGCCATCCCAATTGTGATGTCTGCTGCTGTGTATTTTGGTTACGTGAATAATCACGTTTTTCAATGTTTTCCTCAACATTTAATCTGATACTTGGTTTCGTGTATCCTAATTCATCTGTTCTATGAATTTTGTCTGGCTTAAACTGTCGATCAATTGAAAAATCTTGAACTTTATCCTGGTCATCATACTTGGTTTGTAGTAATGGTTTTCTTTCATCAGGTCTTGACAATTTTGTTGAATACTGGTGGTCCCCATACTGCAAAGTGTAATTTAATGGCTTGCTCATCGCTGAACTGGGACGTGATAACTCACGTTTGACTTCCTCAGGCTCAGGTTTAAGCAAACATTCATCAGAAGGTGTGTCAGAATCTGAAAAGTCATTGATTTCTGCTTCTCGTCTTGCATATTCCGAATGAAATCCAGATGTTTTAACTTCACCATAATCAACATAGTCTTGTAAATCATAACTTGACTGAGTCCGTGATTTGTATTCTTGTTGCTGTGCAACTGGTGAAAAATCTATCAAATCGATCAAAGTTTCAGTAAGTCGTAGTCTTGGTATTTCAGAAAGATGCTCAAACTGAATATTACCATATGTCTCTCTCAAAGAGATAATCTTGTCAGCTATGACATTTCCCACACCAGGTAACAACCTTAATTCTTCATAAGAACAGCTGTTAATTTTTACACATTGCTGCTGAAAAGCTAATGTTGTCATAATGTTATATTAACACAAACACAGTTCAATTAAATCACTGGTTGCTGAACCAGAAAAAAAAAATTAATGTGTATGTGCTATGTGGCTAACCACACAAAAAACGGCTATTTTTTCCGAAAATGGCAAATTTTCTCCAAATTGCTCTGATAACGGCTAATTTGTCTAATTTCTACATAAAACGGCTAATTTTAGCAAAACGTAAAACAATTATCGAAAATAAATTCTGTAATTAACGCAAGTTTTTATGCTTATATTATCTCCGTGTTCAAACACTTCATAATATACCAAATATAGCAATATGAACTTCGCAATTACACGTGACGTACTCACTTCTGTGTCTCGATTCAAATCGTCTTTTTAACACAGGAAACCCTGCTCGCAGCGCCAGTGATGTGATTTCCGAGTATTATCACTCAATACTAATACTACTAATACAATTCAACGCCTCTAATTGTACTAACTTACCAAATATCCTATGATACGCTCTGGTAATATGTTTCTCGCTCGCTATATATTCCCGCCAATACGCCAACTCTCGTTACCTGGTAACTATCCGAGATCTTATCCTGAGCTGGGTAGTTTACAATGGATCATTCCGGGAACCGGGCTACGCGGTATATCTAACTACCGTACTGTCTACATAGTAATGTCACGTCCATTATACCATATTACACAACAGTGTTTTGTTAGTTTTAAAAACTTTTGATATATTTGTATTTTGCATTATAAGCAGTCAACCGATTGACAAACTATAATTATTTGAATTCCGTGTGGAAAGATGTCGGGTTAATTTCGAGTGTTATCTGCAATCTAGATGTTTATAAATTATTTCAGTCGTTGATATAATTAAAGGTCGACTGAACATCAATTATATTATACAATTTATAGCGCATTTCTGTTTATGCACGTGAACCCGTCAAACGTTATTGTTATTTCGCAGTTATATAAAGTAGAAAATTATCGTTCCTGAATAGGTGGCGCCGTGGTAGCCGATCCTGTTCCTCAACTTCCGGTTTCATATCCAACTATAGCGGTCATCACGTGACTTTTACAATTCAGTTGTATATCATTAATGGCCGATTGATTATCAATGAAAATGAACGGGCTACATAGATTAAACGATCATAACTTTTTTTTTACATTGTGTTATTTACCTTCCAACCCCGTGTTTTATAGTATTTTCATTTTTACAATTAAAAATGTTTTAAGTTTCAGTTCAGAAATATGATTTCTTGCTTCAAATTAAGTTTGAAAATGGAGGTGACATAACCACACAGCCTCCGTTGACTTCTTCGTTAAAACTCAATAAAATTGCAATGGGACCTTCTTATATGATCAATTTTCTCAACTTATTATTTGTTAATAATATCCTTCCAACCCCTAGAAAGATCGACAACACATTCATTAAAATGAAATCGAAACCCAAATCAGTTTAGGTAACAAACTTTTTGCTTCAAAATTTGATTGAAAAGTTTACATTTTGGCATTCGTTAACAATATTATGAAAATGGCGGCCGATGTCGTAAGTAAACAAAGACACGACATGTATTCATTTAGCAATTAATTAAAAAGTAATTTGTGAAATATTTATTAAAGTGTGTCTTATTGTTTTTAGAAATTTCTTATTTCACCTTTAATTTAATATATTTATTAGAAACAGTCTCTCGCACTCAAAACAAAGATTCATATGCATCAACCATGCATTGTTTACATTGACCATGTTGACAGCGTAGGTCGACTTGTGAAAATATATATATTGTAATAATTTTACGATGAAAATCAAAAAACTGTTGGATGCATGCGTTTTCAGTTTATGTCTTACCTTGAAGCAGCATATAGAATCAAATATTTTGTCTTTTTGATAAAGTGGATACATGCTATTTGTTTTGATAAAATTTCGAAGTTACGTAAAAAAATGGCGACCAAACAATTTTCAAACGTAGACGATGTTCGACACTAATTTTGCCCATGCAAATAACACAATTTAATTTCACTGTTTATATTGCAATTAAATATGACACATTATTGTCACTCTAATAATACCCAAGGACATAGCTTGATTAAGGAGATATTAAGTCATCAACGTGATCAAAGAAAACAAACACGGCACATAATCACGATGTAAGATCATGTAAGTTTTGACAAGACTTATGTAGATTAGTATGGTCCGATTCTTATAGAAATTATTTTATGGTATTATTTTATATTAATAAAAAAAAACCTCGAAACCCCGAGGAGAAATATCTATATTTTTCAATTTTCTAAATTAATCATTCATCACACGGGTTACCAGTAAATTTTTCATAATCCTAATTAAACCAGTAACATGCAGAGTTATCGAACGTAATTATGACTGGTATAGTTGCATATGCTGCACTGTGCAACTTTTTAATTAACGATGCCAAGTACTTGTTGTTGTGTACCTGGATGTCATTTAAGAGGAGGACATGCATTTCCAAATGACTTAAAAAGAAGGAAAAGTTGGATCAACGCCATGGCCCATACGCAGATTGGACGAGAACACGATGAAATCGTGGAGTCCATCTCAATCAGCTGTTGTTTGCAAGCCACATTTTACTGAAAAAGACTACGTGCAGGAAACTATTCATGGTAAAACACTATTTTCTTTTTGAAATATATAGTTATATATGTAATCGCCATGCGAATAAACCAAAGTCTGTTTACAACCGCAATTATCGTTTTAGAATAAAAGGGGGTGGTTAATTGAAGACGTCATAATTTTTTGGATTACGATTCAATGTGATCTGTTTGAGATTTTTTGGTGATTGCTACAATTATAATGATTTCTTACAAGAGGTATATCATACTGAGAATTATTTTAGCAGTAATTATGCTAATGTAGTAATGACAGGAATGCATAAGCTATGCCTCATAGACTTTCTTGAAAAATATCAATGACAATGTTAACAGAAACAAAACAATGACATGCTCTCATCTATATTATAGTTATTTAGGTACAAACAATGTACGTTTGTTGCATAAGTCTCTCATTGTTTGTCCTTTGGATTTACATAACATACATTGAATCAAGGCAAACATAGTTTTATCCAGATTGTAATGAATAAATCTAGTTAATATTTTGCCAGGTAGTACAAAGTATACATTGCTAATGGAAGTTCATTTAATTATAAAAAAAACTAATGTTTTATAACCTTTTTCAGGGCGCAAACCCATCATACAGAGATTTAAGTCTACTGCCATTCCCAGCCTATTTTCCTGGACCAAGCAAGAGACTGAATCGTCCGCAAAAAGAAAAATCAGGGCAGTTTCCTGTGAAAACAAAAGAACTAAACTTGATGAATATTGTAGTAGAAATCTAGAGGAAAGTTTTGATTGTAAAGTTGGTTTTCCTGAAGAAGTCATTCATACTGCAGAAAGGATTTATGACTGTCCACCACCAACTGCCCAGCTAATGTTGAGCTTCACAGATGGAATTACGCAAACACCATCAATGCCTTTGTTTTCAGCAGAGAATTTTGAAATGAAGACACATGACACAGCCATGCATTTTTATATCGGTTTAGAGTTGTATACTAAATTTTTATTTGTTTTGACCACACTTGGTCCAGCAGCACATTGTTTGAGATACATATATTTTCAAATTGATAGGGTGTCAGTTGAAAATCAGTTTTTTTATGACTTTGATGAAATTGAGGCATTATACAACCAACTTTGAACTGTCTAGATTCTAGATTGAATCTAGTGTTAAGAATATTGTGTATACATGGATTGTTTTTTTGTCTAAACAGTGGCGTGAGGCTAACACTTGGCCATCTAGTGGTTTAGTCAGGTATTTTTCGCCATCCAACTTCAAATTAAAGTTTCCTACAACTTGGATTATTATTGACAGCACAGAATATCCCATGATAAAACCTAAAGCTCCTAGAGCTCAGGCAACCTTTTCATCATATAAAAACAGAAAAACTGAAAATACTTGTATGTTCGACACCTGGTGGTTTAGTCAACTATGTCTATGAATAGTTCATTTATGTGATCCAGGTGACAGTGTGATGGCAGACAAAGGTTTAAATGTGCAAGATTTGTTTGCTAACTTTTTTTCAAAAAAAGAAACAGAATTAGTTCAAAAACTCTTATACGGGATAGAAAAGTCTCAAATTAACACGTGCACATAGAGCGAATTATTAAACTTGGCAAAACATACAAAATTCTAATAAATCCTATGAATGGAACTGAAACAAAACTTTCATCTGAAATAACATTTAGTTGTTTTATGTTGTGTAATTTTAGAACTTGTATTGTGCCAAAGGATGCAAAAATAAAAGTGACGCAATGAATTTTGTTCTGATATATATATATTTACAATTACATGCACATGTAAATTGTAATGCATATAAGAATAAGGAGATGTGGTATGATATTCAGTGAGTTTATCAAACCAAAGTGCATAAGAAATGGGTTTAAGCAGTTACAGGTGTTACTGTCACCGTACAATCTCCAACAATGAGAAAAACTCGTACCGTGTAAAAAATTTCAGAGATCTTACAACTAAGTTTTGTTGTCTCACCTTGACTTTGGTGAATTGTTTATATCTGTTGATGTAAATATAAAAAAGAAGATGGGGTTTGATTGCCAATGAGACAACTCTCCACAAGAGACCAAATGACACAGAAATTAACAGCTATAGGTCACAGTACGGCCTTCAACAATGAGCAAAGCCCATACCGCACAGTGAGCTATAAAAGGCCCCGAAATGACAATGTAAAACAATTCAAACAAGAAAACTAACGGCCTAATTTATGTACAAAAAATGAACGAATAACAAATATGCAACACATAAACAAACGACAACCACTGAATTACAGGCTCCTGACTTGGGACAGACACATACATGTACATACACAATGTGGCGGGGTTAAACATGTTAGCGGGATCCCAACCCTCCCCTAACCTGGGACAGTGGTGTAACAGTACAATATAAGAACGAACTATAAAAATCAGTTGAAAGAGGCTTAACTCATCAGATGGATAAATACAAATACAAGTGGACGTGGCCGGGTAGTTGTACATCCAAACAACAAAAAGACACTAAGAACAGATCTGAGAGTACTCGCAGTTACTGACAGCTAGTTCAAAGCCACTAACAACTGATAAAATAATCTTGCATCTAAGACTAAATTATCAATCCGTTAGCTCCCTTTAGAATTTTATAAATTTTAGATTTTACATTTCTGAGTTATGGGGTTTTATTCATTAAAAAAGGGGGGATTTTCCAGTTTTTGGACAACAACTTAAAAATGCTTTAAGCAGTTCGCATGAAACTTTGGTGAATTATTTATAGCTATTGATGTAATCTCCCTGTTGATTTTCATAAATTTCAAATATGACATTGAGAAGAAATTGAACTTTATTTGTTTATAGTCTGGCAACAGATTTATTAAGTATTGCGCAACAGCACAGTTTGCACAACAGCAAGAAATCTTTAATTGAATATAAATTCAATTCATAAAACCGATTTCAAGTTCTTTGACTACATTTATTCAGAAACTAGAATATGTCAAATATTTAATTACAATCCAAATTCAGACCTGTATCAAGCTTGAATATTGTGTCCATTTTTGCCCCAACTGTTCAGGGTTGGACCTCTGCGGGTGTATCCAGCTGCGCTCAGCGAATCAGTTTATTTCTTAATTAAGAACTCCTTTTTTCATTCATAAATTACTTTATACTTGGAAATATAATTTTGCTTGGAGTTATAGTTTCTAAAAAAAGTATTGTCATTGAAAGAGTTGACATGTTGCAATGTACATTTATTCTACATAGTTCTATGGTACCAAATCAAAAGTTTATATAAAAGAAAGAAGTCAAAGGTTTCCCATCATAGTTTAGTTACATACATTTTTTTTGTACCTGAGGTCGTTGAATATAGATCATTATATAAATAAGGAGATGTGTTATGATTGCCAATGAAACAACTATCATCCATACTTACCAGTAACAAACCACATTTGCAAAGTTGAATAAAATACAGTTGATAACATTTACTTATTACTTGTTTACAGAGAGTTGGTCCATACAACCAAGTTGATCAAACTTAGTGAATGAGATTGAGAACAATCACTACAGATATTGAAGAAAAAAAAAGATTCAAATCTGGAGGCCCAATTTATTAAGACACTTCAAGACATAGTTGAGATAATCACAAATAAAGATTTCAGTCGTTATCTTTTTATTTTCATTTCAGTTTGCTTTGAAATATTTGATTCTTTTATCACCCTTTGAACATCCTTAAAAAAGGACTTAACGGTTATTGGTACATCACTTGGTTGCGTAATTTTCTTCATTTTGCACGGATGTCAAGTTAGTTCAATATTCAACATTCAACATTCATTTTTTTTTTTTGTTAAACATTTTATTTTTTCAATTTTAAAAAAAAAAATTTTCATTTTGTTAAACATTTTATTTTTTCTATTTTCGTTTATTTTTTATATTCGTTTTCAACATTCAACATTCGTTTTCAACATCCCAACATTCGTTTTCAATATTCAACCTTCAAAATTTTTGGTCAGATTTTTTTTTCTTTTTTTTTTTCAACACATTCGATTTCAACATTCAAATCTTTTTTTTTTCAAATGTTTTTTTTTTCTTTTTTGTTGAACCGTTCATTGTTTGTTTGTAAATTTTGTAGAACTTAATTTAAGCCACTATTCATTTGTAACTAATTTCTTTTTAAAAGATAAATCTTATTTGGAAGTGTGCTAATTTATACAGACAATTAAAGCACTTCATATGTGATAATTTTGAATAAAACCATTGGTATGCAACTTTTCTTTTCACCTGAACATTAAAGAAATCAATGCTTTCAAAAATTTTGTACAAAGGTTATCAATGATGCGAACATTTTAAGTGGGGCCAAACATGACACTTATCATACCCGTTTTCCTTTTCATCATTATTATGTTATATTGCATAAATGATATTTTTGTTAACTGCATAACCCTTAGTTTACATCGTCTGTATTGGTGTATTTACCATGTTTACATACACATTTGTTCGACTAAAATCACAGACATTGTTTAGTGATGAAATACAAGATTATAAGCGCCTATACTGAAAAATTGAATGCTTTTATTTTTAATTCATTGGGATGTAAAGCGTTAGACGTGCGCACAAATTTAGATGATGATGATAAATGCCTGCTTAACGTCCAGCGACAAATTATACGGATATTCAGGACGAGAACGTGTTAATGTTATATGAATATTAACCTTGCTTTGTACTAGACTGACACACTGATTCGGAACAAGTTTACAAGGTAACAGTCCGCAGGAAGATATGTCACCCTACCTGGACACATTATTCTGACTTCGAACCGACCAGTCCTTGCTCTTACTAGTGTGCTAAAAGAAGATGCAGCAAATACCTATTTTAAAGTCTTTCGAACCCACGACCACTCGCACTTGAGGCGAACACACTACAACGATACCCACGAGGCGGTTTTGCACAATTTTAGTATGAAGACTATAGAATTTCAAAGAGAAGCATTCAATTCTTATAAGAAGAAATCTTATGCTACAACCTATGAATAACGAGTTAAATCAAGCCTTTCGTTTGTTTTCCTATTGTTTTAAAGTTGCCACAAAGAGCACATGCATTCAAAGATGTTACACTTTAATGGGAAATAAAATATATCTTTTTTGAAAGCCTACGCTTATTTAAACTCCGCGCATTGACGGACCAATAACAAGCAGAAGACTTCTGATTTGTATTAAAATTTAGAACATAAATAAACATATTATTAAATCCGAAAGTTGTACGTGATATTTTCTACAACATGTAGTTCTAGTGTAATGGGGAAAAAGTAGAAATGCACAGCAAAATGATGAATACATTGACCCTTCCCGGTTTCGTTCTAAAATTTAACAAAGCAGTAACCGGTTTCGTCATAGAGAATTATACATACTAGTATTATGCAAATTAAACTCAGACTTTTAACCGGCGTTTAATAGCTCGTTGCAAAATGATTTTTGAAAGGTGACAATGTATTTGAAGCCGTGAAAATTTGAATTTCTGCTTTATTGGCACAAACATTTGTAATCTAAATTTGGCATTGTGTTAAATGAATACTGTAACGGCGAAATACAAACAAATGAAGATTTGATGCTTTACCTCTCTATACGTTTTTCTATGTTACTGTGACTTGACCAAGGTTTCATACAATTTTTCTTTCGAAAAGTCTTCTATATTCATAAGAATCAGACATCATTTGAATTAAAACATTTTATATTCAGTAAAATACGTGTGAAATTACAATACGTTGTTAGGAAGTTTCCATGGGAGATTATCAATTTTTCTTTCGAAAAGTCTTCTATATTCAAAAGAATAATGTTTTAGGTTATCTCCCATGGAAACTTATTAACAACGTATTGTAATTTCACACATATTTTACTGAATATAAAATGTTTTAATTCAAATGATGTCTGATTCTTATGAATATAGAAGACTTTTCGAAAGAAAAATTGTATGAAAGCTTAGTTTGGACATTTTTATAGCAATTCAAAATTTCTATCCATCACCTTTAGCATGACAATAACAATAAAATTTCTATACAAACTGTTAGACTAATTTTTCATAACATTGAAGTGGAATTAAAGTCTTATAGGATTGTAAGTATGCTTTATTTTATCACCTTGCACTTTCACGACTTGACTGGTTTACTACAGCAGTCTGTCCAAATTTCTGACCAGTTGAACAGTTTGGTTTTATAAAACAAATTGCTATTTGGCCAGAATTTTGAATAAGTTGCAATAGGTGGAGAGCAACACTAACAGTCAAGTCACAGTAATAATGTGAATTTTCAATCATATCCGTACCATGTAAAATAATATGCAGATATATATCAAATAAAAGACTTATTTTTTGGCAGCAGAACGGTTTCCGAAAAAAACAGAAGTTGTTTAGATCATCTCTATGTGTTACAATCTATTATAAAGAATAGAAAACTTAAAAAGAAAGATACATTTGTTTGTTTTATAGATGCAAAAAGGGCATTTGACAATGTAAATCGTGATATGTTGGGCATAAATTAATTAGTATAGGCATAAATGGGCTATTTCTAAAGGCTATACAATCCCTATATAATGCTACTAAAAGCGCATTGAAGGTAGGACATTACTTGACTGATATTTTGCCTGTTAAATTTGGTGTAAAACAAGGCTGTAAAATGTAGCCTTCGTTATTTTCTATTTATGTGAATGATCTAGCTGAAGACATACGTGCTCTAAATGCTGGTGTTGACATTAATGATATGAATGTTTCAATTTTGCTATAAGCTGATGATATTGCACTTATCGGGCAGACGAAAATGTAAATATTGTACAGATGATTGTGTAGAAGATGAAAAACATTTTTTAATGCATTGTGAATTTCATTCAGATCTGCGATGTGATTTATTTTTGAAAGCAAGTGCAATTAACCCAAATTTTAACGATTTTAATAATGATGACAAATTTATTTTTCTGATGTCACATGACTCTATACAACCCTTTTTGGCATAATCTTTTTTATGTTTAATCGCCGAAAATATTGTGCATAGTATGTTCTTTTATTGTAAAAGCTTTATTTATTAATTGTTAATGAATGATCGAATAAGTCTTAACTGAAAGTGTCTCATAAGTCAGTTGTGGCTGGATACCGATATCTTAACTTAGATTTAAATCTTGTTTGTATTATTATACTTATAATATGATGTGTGATCTTGTTTTATATTGGTATGTGACACTATAATAAAATATTCTGTCTGTCTGTCTGTCTGTCTGTCATCTAAAAAAAAATTTGAATGTTGACAACGAATATTGGATGTTTAAACGAATGTTCAATGTTGAAAAACGAATGTTCAATATTGAAATCCAATGTTGGGGGAAAAAAATGAAATAAAAAAAAAAAACTTTGATAAAAAATTTTGAATGCTGAATGTTGAATGTTGAAAACGAATGTTCAATGTTGAAAACGAATATTGAATGTTAAAAAACAAATGTTCAATGTTGAAAAACGAATGTTGAATGTTAAAAACGAATGTCGAATCTTGAAAAACGAATGTTGAATATTGAAATCGAATGTTGAATGTTGAAAACGAATGTTGAATGTCCATAGCGAATAATAAATGTTGAAATCGAATGTTGAAAAACGAATGTTGAATGTTGAAATCGAATGTTGAATGCATGTTGAAATCGAATGTTGAATGTTGAAATTGAATGTTGGTTGGAGGAAAAAACATGAACAAATATTTTGAATGTTGAATATTGAAATCGTATGTTGAATGTTGAAAACGAATGTTGAATGTTGAAAACGAATGTTGAATGATGAAATCGAATGTTGGGGGAAAAAATATGAAAAAATATTTTCAATGTTGAATATTGAAATCGAATGTTGAATGTTGAAAACGAATGTTGAATGTCCATAGCGAATAATGAATGTTGAAATCGAATGTTGAATGCTGAAAACGAATGTTGAATGTTGAAAACGAATGCTGAATGTTGAAATCGAATGTTGAATATTGAAATCGAATGTTGAATGATGAAAACGAATGTTGAATGTTGAAAACAAATGTTGAATGTTTAAAAAGGAATGTCCGCAAATGTTGAAAAACGAATTTTGAATGTTGAAAACGAATGTTGAATGTTAAAATCGAATGTTGAAAAACGAATGTTGAATGTTGAATGTTGACATCGAATGTTGAAAAACGAATGCAGAATTTTGAAAACGAATGTTCAATGCTAAAATCGAATGCTGAAAAATAAAATGAAAAAAAAAATGTTTTGAATGTTGAAAGTTGAAATCAATTGTTGAATGTTGAAATCGAATATTGAATGTTGAAATAGAATGTTGAAAAACGAATGTTGAATGCTGAAAACGAATGTTGAACATTAAAAACGAATGTTAAATGTTGAAAACGAATGTTGACTGTTGAAATCGAATGATGAAAAACGAATGTTGAATGTTGAAAACGAATATTGAATGTTGAAAACGACTGTTGAAAGTTGAAATCGAATGTCGAATGTTGAAAACGAATTTTGAATGTTGCAAACGAATTTTGAATGTTGAAATCAAATGTTGAAAAAGAATGTTGAATGTTGAAAACCAATGTTGAATGTTGAAAACCAATGTTGAATGTTGACATCGAATGTTGAAATACGAATGTTGAATGTTGAAAACGAATGTTAAATGCTAAAATCGAATGTTGAAAAAAAAATGTTTTGAATGTTCAATGTTGAAATCGAATGTTCAATGTTGAAAACGAATGTTTAATATTGAAATCGAATGTTGAAAAGCGAATGTTCAATGTTGAAAACGAATGTTGAATGCTGAATGTTGAAAAAACGAATGTTGAATGTTGAAAATGAATGTTGAATGTTGAAATCGAATGTTGAAAAACGAATGTTGAATGTTAAAAACGAATGTTGAATGTTGAAAAAAATATTTTGAATGTGAATGTTGAAATCGAATGTTAACTCGCCAAAGGCTCATATATTATTATATTGAAATTGAATAAATCGAATTGATATCAAGCTATATTCAATTCTCACTCGTTATAAAAAAACCTATAATTATTACACACATAAGGTCTCATTTATCCTTTAAAGAAATAAAATAGATTGTGTTTGTATCTTACCAAGACTACAGCAAAATTAAAAGAGTCCTCTAAACCTGCATTAATTTCCCAAAAGGGCTTTGACAAGATCGTCGACTTCATGGCTCTCCAAGTCATCATCTTTCTTTCTTGGGCGACTTAGGATCTGTGATAGACCAAGATATGTCCGACTTTCAAACTTACAAAAATCGATAATTTTCATTATTTCTTTCGGGTTTTTACCTAAATACAAAGCAAAGTGTTGTTGTGAAACAAAAACTGTAAACTGCAACTCTGTTTTCTACTGTGCAATTTTTATTAAAAAAAAATAATGTCAATTAAATTTACTTTTTCACAGTTGAAACGTCTCACAGATTTTTTTCTTACTCACACCCCCTTATACCTTTGTCCCACAACCACTGATTAGTAATATTTGCTAATTTCTTGGACATAATTTGTGCGATCTGTACGCGTACTTGTATCTCCAGATCATTAGATCAATGAATTATATTTAATGCCATTTATGAAATCCTACAACACAAAATGTGCATAATTTGTCTTCATTAAAATAATGTTTTGAAAGACATTTGATTTTCCATTTCCTAATTATATCCATACCAAAGTGGTCATATTGAGATGACATTAGCTATCTGAAATTGTCTGTCAGAATTTGATTTTGGTATTTAAAAAAAAAATACTGGGATAAAAGACGCTTTAATTGCATCTTAAATGAAGTGAAAAGGCTACAATTATGCCAAATTAAGAGACATTATTTAATCTTGAAATGTGAAAATAACATCTAAAGTGTCTTGCACACTGCTGAAATGGAAAAAAAAACAGATTCAAATCACAAAATATCGTACAACACAAATTGATCGTAAGTTACACTGAACTTACGAACACTTTTTCTTGTAAAATCATTCGTGAAATGAGTCGCAGAAATGGAACCACAGAAAAAAGCAACAAAAACACAGGAGAGGAATGCATTTCTAGTATTGCTTTCAAATACCAATGACAAAACAGTACATATTTTTTTTCTAAATTTTCTCGGATAAACATGATATTTTATTGGTTATTGCAAATAGGTAAAAAATTCTTATGCATTGGCTTGAATGTTACCCCACTTTTCAGTGAGGTTTGTGTTTCTCAATTGTTAGTGTTCAAGGTAGTACCATTATTTTGCTATTGTTTTCTGTTTTTCTGTTTGATTGTTGTGTTGTCTGTTTTCAATATTATGATTTTATGGCCTCTTGTTATCTTCTCTTTCTACCCCCTTTGTTATTGTTCAAACTCATTTTTCGAATCATGGCAATTATTTCCTGCATGCTAATATGGTAGCAAATATTCAGCCCTGTTTATTTGCACATTTAAAATATTGTTTCTCATACAAGTGAGAGGTTTACCTATCTATAATCAACCATTTTCTACATGAGGAAATGCTTGAATCAAGTCAGGAATATGACAGTTGTTTTCCATTCGTTTGATGTGTTTGAGCTTTCGATTTTGCAATTTGATAAGGAACTTTCCGTTTTATATTTTCCTTGGAGCTCGGTATTTTTGTTATTTTACTTTGATATTAGGGTATTTCATCTTTGCATTAATATAATTATCTTATTTTGATAACTGGATAAGCTTATTATATCTTTGAATTAACATGTATGTTTATCAATACAAGTTTAAGAAAGTGTTTATCACCTTATTGTTTTGTCTCGGCCCTGAACTCCACCATTTTAGCTTAGTAATTGCTCTGTCCTCTGATCAGGTTTAGGAGCAATGCCTACTTGATCACTATCTTTATGATTATTTTTGGTCATGAATTTTGTCTGTATTAGAATAATCAATAATAGTATTAGTAACATTGAATGTTGATACGTCAAAACTTTCCACATCTTCTGAGTCTAAACAAAGAGAATGTTCCTTTTCATTATTTTCACTCTGACCATCAGGATGCAGGTCATCCATTCTACAAAAATCAGTATCCTGCTCAGGCAAAAGATCACTTACTGACACAACTGTTGTTTAATCACAATGCACTATACTTAGTCAAATATCTCTGATTTATTAAATTTATCTTGATTATCAAGGGCAGTTTCTCTCTTGAGATCAGCAATCAACTACCCTGAAAGATGTTTGATTTAGTGCAATAAATTGCAGTGTTATGTCGCTTTACTACCAGTACCATTTTCTTTGCTAACTTTAAAAACAAGAATTCCATAATTTGGTTGTCCTGTCATTAAACATCGTTTTCCCATTTATCGTATTATTTATGTCCCCCTATCACTTGCTGTTATTTTGACTAATACTTTGTCTCCAATGTCGTTCTTTACATCAAAATCCATGTTTTGTTTATGAAATTTCAAGTATGCATACTGATTCCATTCTTTCCTTTGAAACTGTATGAATTTGGTGTTTGAAATTGTCTCTGAGTTGTTTCACTTGCATACAATGTCTTCTGGTATCTGTGGTTCTCTGCCAAATAAGATATAGTATGGTGACATTCCTGTTGAATCGTGTCTTGTACAGTTATTAGTGTTATAGAAATAAACAATGGTTAAGACGTCCGACTTCCAATTTGTTTGGCTTGTGGGTTAAGTGTTCCTAACTTGTTGCATATATATATTATAATGTGCTATTAAATATTTCACAAACTCCATTTCCTTACGGATGAAAATGGATTTGTTCTGGTTTTTGTCATACCAGTTATTTTTCAATGTTCCCCATAGCAATCAGTTTACCTTCGAAGTTAATTGGCACCTTGTTCACTGTGAATAGCAAATCCTAAATGCAAAACAAAGGCCACTCAAATTTCCACAATTCCTTGTATAGCATGAGCATCTTTGATAGTTCTTTCGTTTTAATGGCGACAGTCCATACACATACATGTACAGCCTTAATTTTCCATTTTTCTTACGACACAGGACTATTATTTCATGTTTGATGTCCGTGGGGAATATGACAATTTAATTACACCACTAGCTAACAACTGTTCTGTATGGTTTCATACTTTTTCACACATAAAGGATCAAATACGCTTGTGTATCTGTGTATTAGTTATATTCTATGTTCACTTATTTGTATTGATCTATGTCCACCTCATCCTTGGTCATGGTGTCAACATGCTTACCCATAAGATTGTTTCCTTGTATCTCTGCAATCCATGCATAAAGTCATCAGTGAAGATCGTTTTACTCTCTTCTGTAGTGGATTAAGATACTTCAGTCTCAAATCATTTACTCTTCTCCAAATTTGTGTATTTTCTCTATAGTGATTGGGTGCACACAAAGAACAACATATATTAATAGTCACAGTTCTTTTAGACATTGTTTAAATACACACTAGCCATCTTGGTTTGTCCACATGTGTATTGAACAGTAGTTCTATCAATATCATTTAGAATTACTGACCCCTTTGTTGAGAGGGTGGTATTGTAGTTGTTTATCCACATATTCTTTTATGTAATCTCAGAACTTGGTTTACTAGTAATAAGAAAGAGATTAGTTTCGGCTGATTTTATAATGGCCAACCAATGGTTCGGTTTCTTAAGTTGTTTCTATGTAAGAAACAACAAATAGAGTTCTGCACACTGATGTATAAAGGCTGTGCATTTTGTAAATAGTTGTCACCGTAGGTCCAGCTTGTCACTGTATTATGTCAAAATACTTGTATTTGTTCCTTTTAGAGAAAAACACACATGCGACATTATATAAATAACACATAGCTAAGAAGGTGATAGAGCAGACTGTTACCCCGAGAAAAATATTGTCAGAGGAGGCAAAGACAAGGTTCACAATGTTTTTTTTTCGAGGCGTAACAATCTGCTCTATCGCTTTCTCAGATATGTGTTATTCAATTTATTATACTAAATGTTTGGTTATTTTTTTTTTGTTTAAATTTAAATGACGTCTTGTATATAACAACCATCCGTATAAAATAAAGTGCACAACTGATCTATAAGTGTCTCCGTGAAGGGTGATAGAATGTACGCAATGTGATAGAGTAAATAATTACCCTCGTATTAACCAATCAAAATCGGGCATTTTGACACGAGGTATGATAACACAATCTACATTATACGTAAGAAGAGAATAAGCATATGATGTATTCGTAATGGAATGAAAGTTGTCTCTCTTCCTACATAAAATCAGGTAATAAAGTCGTAAATTAGGCTTCTAATTTTAAGTATACATAGCGAATATACAATACCGTAGGTCAGATATCAAGATTGGTCCCCCTCAATTATTCTTACTATCTGTGGCAACTGTGTAATGTAATGTCTTCATTAGTCCTTTCTTTCTTAATATGTGACCCGCCATGACATTTCCAGGCTTATGGCGGTAAACGTCATAATGAGAAAACGTCAATGTTAAGTCACGTAACGTAATCGAGGCACCTGTTATTGAATGTCCAATTATATCATGCGGTAAAATTTCATTTTTTCATGACTTGAGGAAATTTGAAGTTTTATATTAAGATATACAAAACAAGTAGATTTTTTACGTAAATTTAATAATTTAGGTTAAAATCCCGTATAGAATCGCGTTCTACATTCACACAATTTATCTTTTAGATTTCATTGCGCAAATCACTTTCTGCTGAATCATCAATATGTTTTCGATTATACAAAAAATTACACCACCATTGCGAGATATTATTTAGAAAAATAAAGTACCGAAAAATTATAACTTTTCCGAAACAGATTGCATCATAAACACCAAGTTTTTGGAGGAAATCTCATTGTTTCACATTAGTGTCTCATCCCATGTTTATTCCTATTTTTTTCTATGACTGTCTTAGAACTACATTAACAAGATGTATGTGTTGTTGAAAGTTGTTTTGCGTCCCTTTCAGCTACATGCCCTAATATTATTGATCATGCTGATTTTTTTTTATCTTACTCTGCATTAACATATCTTTGATTTAATCACTTTGTCATGATACACGTACAATATGTATTCATGATAAGATAATAGATGAACTTTAGAAAGCATATTAAAAAATACATAGCTCATTGACGGTTTATTATATATCTTGGTATTCACTTTAATAGCATCGATGTATTTTTCTTACGGAAGAAAGAAACATGTTTAAGTCATTATGATTTTGATTGCAGATTCCGAAACATTGTTGATATGGCAACCAAATTAGAATTCTTCTGCTACAATTACATTTGTATTTATTAAAAAAGACTTGTACCCAACCCCCCCCCCCCCCCCCCCCCCCCCCCAACAAAAAACAAAAAAAAACTAAAGGCTCCTAAGAGCCTGTGTCGCTCAACTGTATCTAGTGTTGTTTTGGAAAGCACGTAAAATAAGATTAAAATCATAATTAATAATATTAGGTACCCTAATAATGATTGAGGCCAAGTTTGGTTTAATTTGGCCAAGTAGTTAAATTAAAAGCAGGTCATCCTATTGTAGTCTTACAATAGTTACTGAAGATCCCTTAATTATCATTATTTAAATTAGTTTACAAGTTTTGACCATTTGAAATTGTTTTTTTTACAATTTTCCCTTAGACTTCTATAGTTAACCCCTATGTTCTAATTTTAGCCATGTCGGCCATGTTGGTTGGCAGGCAGGGTCATTGACATTTTTTTAAACTATATACCCTAATGATGATTACGGCCAAGTTTGGTTAAATTTGTCTCAGTAGTTTCAGAGGAGAAGATTTTTGTAAAAGATTACAAAAATTTACGAAAAAATGTTAAAAATTGACTATAAAGGGCAATTATTCCTTAAGGGGTCAATTGACATTTTTGGTCATGTTGACTTATTTGTAGATCTTACTTTACTGAACATAATTGCTGTTTACAGTTTATTTCTATCTATAATAATATTCAAGATAATAACCAAAAATTGCAAAATTTCCTTAAAATGACCAATTCAGTGGCAGCAACTGTTAGCGTACTTTTATTCCGCCGTGTATTTATTCCGGGTAACTGTTTTTCACTAGAGAATATTGGATGTGAATAGTGTGAAAGCGTCGATCTTGATATTGTTGTTTTGTTTATATTAGACCGGTTTATTGTTTACATAAATAAATGGGTTTAAATCAAAATAATTTTCCAAGGAACCAGTTTAATTAATCTGAGTCAATCTAGTAAATAATATTGATGATGACGAGGAGGATATTTTTATAACTCAAAATACTTTATCAATGATCAGGACATTGAACTTGATATAAACCAAATTTAAAGAGCAGATTTGTTCTTACATAAAGTTTCAATTATAGAAGCATCCTTTGATATTGACGAAGAAGATATGATTTTATATCCAAGTCGACCGAAGAGCAAATACACAGAAAAACTTCGGCAATCCAATAAATATAAATATTACAATTAGTGAAAATTTAAAAGCATATGATTTTATAGATTTGCATACAAAAATTATTTAAATCTTGTTCGTTATTAAGCATTATTGTGTTATCGTGTGTTCAAAATGAGTACTAATCACTTCATCAATGTATGGATCTAAAGCACTAGTGTAAATAATCCCGGTATAAAATAACTAGTGCAATCATTCCGGTACAAAATCACTAGTGTAATCATTCCTGGTTCAAAAACACTAGTGTGAACATTCCTTTGATGAAAACTCTCCACTTTTTATATAAATCAGCTATGCAAGTTTCATATACACTAAAAACTATTAAGCCACATTTTATATATATTTCCCCTTCAAAAAACCCTTTTTGGAACCTTATAATGACTGGTGGATGTTTTACACTGGACCCGGATAGAAAAACCTAGTGAATTTTTGTTGGTGGATAAAAATCACTGGGGATTTTCTTCCACCGGATAAAGTACACTGGCGGAATCAAACCACTGTTACACAACCCAACAACGGGTTGTCTGATTCGTCTGAAAATTTCAGGGCTGATAGATCTCAACCTGATAAACATTTTTACTACGGTCAGATTTGCTCTAAATGCTTTAGTTTCAGAGATATAAGTCAAAAACTGCATTTTACCCCTATGTTCTATTTTTTAGCCATGTCGGCCATGTTGGTTGGCGGTCGGGGTCATCGGACACATTTTTAAAACTAGATACCCTAATGATGATTGTGGATAAGTTTGGTTAAATTTGGCCCAGTAGTTTTAGAGGAGAAGATTTTTGTAAAAGTTAACGGATGACGGACGACGACGGACGCCAAGTGATGAGAAAAGCTCACTTGGCCCATTGGGCCAGGTGAGCTTAAAAGAAACAAAAAACAATATGACATAACAACTACAATACATGTGAAAATTTTTAATAAAATCGAAGCTAACAAAAATGACCATAATTTTGTTATTTTGAAGAATCTAGCAAAATAACTTGTCAGGGTGTTTTGAATTTATGTATACTTCATAAAAAATTTTTTGACCCTTCATAAGCCTGAAAATCTCATTGCTGGTCACAATGAAAAACTGGGCCATCTCATGATCCTTCGCCTATTATCAATGTCCCCTTAATCAACATCCTGGATCCGCCCCTCGTATCGTCTTCATGAGGTATCTGATTACCATCCGCAAATTTTCAGAAGCACTTTCTGAACTGATTGTTATCTAATCATACAAAGCAGTTATGTGCTGTGTAACATTCGTGTCCACATCTCCAATATACGGTACCTCATCTTCTGCAAGTACATGTTTAAGTTTGATATGAACCATTATTTCTTTATGACCGAGCGTGGTAATTTGATAGATTTCCTTGGTTCTGATATGGTAAATCTGTTTCTAAAGCCTGGTTGTCACTATCAAAGTTAACTTGCCAAGTTCTCTTTGATCAAGAAAACTTGTTCCATATCATCTGTTGTCAATTTGACGGTTGTCACTATAAAAAACATCAAAAACTTAAGATTATTATTGTTTATTTGTTACCGGCCTCTTCTGCAATTTCCTCTTAATATAGCATTGTTCATGAAAATTCAATCATTTCTATTGTTGATATCTGTACTGTGTGTATCATTCTTCTTGTCATGTATATTAGCCACCAGTTGTTGAATCATAAGGTACATTCTAACACTGTGTATTGTTCAAGTTGATATCATCATTTTGGCTGGTTGAGGTATAGTTTCATTCTTCAAATATGCTTCTTGTTTATATAAGGCTAGTGTAAAGTTGAAGCCTTGAAGTTTCAAGGAACTTTGGGTCTAAACCACTCTAAACCATGAATCAAAGGTTATTTTCATTTCTTACTAGTTTCTGTTTACTTGCCTTGTAAAGTATATCTTCAATCAATTAGCCCCATCAATTACATCTTCATTAACAGTACTAATATTAATATTAATTTAACACATATATTGGCAGTTATGTTTGATGGCAGTGCACTCTTTAACAAACATTCTAATAGGGCATCATACATGTATCAATTACCTAAAGTTAAATGGCAATTCATCGTTCATGCAATTTTTGGCATCATTTTTATGGAACTTTTATTAAAAAAAATTTTTTTTTAGTAACAGTGGCTACATTGGAATCAACAACCATAATACTCCAAGGTCATCAATATGTATCATTTAGCCAGGATTTGATAGTAATTGGCAATATACATTTATTGGAAATAAAACATTTTTGTCTGCAAGTACAGATAATCATTGAGGATTACGTAATATCAACTGTGTAGTAATTTTATCTGGGGATTAGCCATCTGGGGTCTAGGGCAGTATTGTACATCATGAGTGTAGAAACTTTATCTCCCGCCTGAGGCCAATGTATGCTATGGTCAAATAAGGAAGTGGATGAGCCAGTTATTGGGAGGGACAATTAAGATCAGATTATTCAAGAACTTGGACATGCAGTCTTCAGCTAATTTCTCTGAAAGAAGAAACATCTTTTATTTGAAACTTGGAAAATATTTTGTAACTTTTTGCAAAAATCTCTGTGTATAGCTGGAGCTGAAATTGTGAGGTTGTAGTTGTTTTTTTTTCAAAAAAGGAGGTTACTTATTGTATGCAGATTTGTGTGTGAGATTCATAGAGCTGACTGCATTTAAAGACTTTCCCAGAGCTGATTTCAAACTACTTGTTAAATTCCAAAGATCTGAGGAAGGTCCATCTTTGTTGAAAGTACAGCTATATTTCAGGTAAAAGCGAACTTTAAATTATTTTATTAATAATTTCAATTTTTGCCTTTGAACCATGATCAGACGTGCATTAATTTTTGGTCACTCTTTTATTCATAGATTGGAATCATTTGTGTTTAAAAATGGCTATCAGGGATGGTTTAATTTGGGGTTTGATGGTACAGACATTCAAGTAGAATATTTCGGTTTGGGTGGAAGTACGATTCGTCCGGGCCCAAAATGCGTTCAAAGGCAAGAATTTATCAAAATCATTGATGATTATAAGCCTAATTGTGTTTTTCTTCAAATTGGCGGCAATGATTTATCCGCTGAATCAAATCCCGCTAGATTAGCAAGAGATATAATAGTTTTTGCCGATTACATAATCAAATGCTATAATGTTCGTCACGTGATTTTAGGTCAGTTGCTCCCGAGATACTCCGGGGGTTTGAAAGACAATTATAATAACAAAGTTATAGAGATAAACAAAGAGCTACGAAAAAATGTATATCAACGTTGTGATATTAGCTACTGGTAGCACAGGGTTTTTTGGAAAAACACTCGAGCACTGTTTTCAAATGACAAGGTGCATTTAAACGCTATAGGTATGGTCAAATATGCCAAGAGTATTCGTGCAGCTGTAGGTAGTCCAGCTCGAAGTTAAATAGTTATTTTATCACTTTTGTTTGATATTGATGCAATTATCTAATATACAAAAATTGGATATGGAGGCTCTTGTCATGTGGTAACTTGACAAAATATTATGGTTATTTACTGAAAATATGGTACTCCATTACTACTTAATTTATATTATTTAACATATGTTTCCTCTGTCTTGCTTTGGTTTATTATGGTTGTGACACAAAAATGGTTGACATTACTAATGTCTTATATTATTACATGGTTCAGTTACATGTTATGTTTTACATGTGGATTAACTATTTAATCATTTTCCATGTACATACATGTGTATTGACTTTGGTTCAAGCAGAGGAACATACTAAATGGTTTATTACCCTATATGGTTGTGTCACAATAGGGTAAATTGGTTGTAAAATTTAATTTTACATGTTTTCTATACATATAATATTTGTAGTTCTGGAGTTATTATATCAGTATGTATAAATTTTAAATTCAATATTGGTTGAATCTATGTATTTATTTACACATGTATAGGCTTACAAATATGCCTAAAAAGTTTTGGATCATAATTTCCTCAATTGGCCATATTAAGAAAATATTTTACTAACAATTAAAATAGTATACACATATATTTTGTTTTTAATTCTTAATTATTTCAGTCAGAATGCCAAAGCAAAGAACAAAAAGGAAAGCTTCTCCCGGACATTTGACTGAGGCGACAATTGGGGATGTTTTTGGGATGGAGACTACTGCTTTGCTGCCATTAAATAGACCCAGGACAAAGAAACGAAGGAGTACTAGGACACAACCGCAACGAGCTGATTTGCCGGACAATATTATTATGAGTCCTTCCAACAATAATCTTCATACCAGTCCATCCGCTGATGACATTGCTGAAGCATTATTTGCAAAGTTGCACAGTTCTGGCATTCAACTAGTAAAGGACAATAACGTGATGCCGACCAGTGAGATTTCAGCCATACTGAATCCTTCATTACAAACGGGTATACCACCGTTGACAACTATACAACATGACAACAGTGATGACCATGGCTCATCATTAGCATTATTTCAGCCAACATTATCATCGGATCCGTGTGTAATACCTGGTGAGCAGTTCCACTCAAGCTCTGCTAATGTAGACACTCCCTATGCATGTCATATGTTAAAACATTCTATACCAATAGATTTTCATGTTAGTTGTAAGCTAAAAGATGATGTTTGGGCAGACAATTATGTGAACTTTGCCTTCTTGCTGCCGTCTCATATTGAGGAAGATTCCTCAACTTTGTTTGAAAATTTTAACATCACTATTTCAAATAGGAAAAACAAAGGGGAGCTCCAATCAATTCATCAGTGGATGAATAATTTTGACATATTTATGTCCATTTATTTAGGAAAGTCTTTGAATTCTGCTTTGGCCTTGATAAAGTATGGTTATACTATTCGTGGTTTATGTAAATCTTTGGGGTTTCAAGCAGCTAAAACATATGATGAGAAATTTAGAAGGGTTAGAAAAATTCTACATTTGAGATGGGATACCATAAATGACGAGTTATGGAGGTCTGTATCTCTGACTGAACGGTCTAACAGTGTCACGTCTCAGGATAGGAGCTCCTTTATGAATACCTCTAAAAATACATTTCCAAGAAGGGTCCAGCAACAATTTCAGTTCCCCATCGGCTATTGTTGGGCCTTCTGTAAGTCAGGGGAATGTACCTAAAAAAACTGTAAACTTGAACACCAGTGTGTCCATTGCAGCATAAAAACATTGTACCCTCATTTGTACAGAGAGCCAAGTTAAACGAGCAACCTCTGCCAAACCTTCCTTCTCCGGTAAAAGTTCATGAATTGGATAAATATTTATCGGGTTACAATCAACAGTTGAAAGAGAAATTGATACATGGTTTTACACAAGGGTTTTCAATAAATTCTTCTTTTTCAAGATCTGAATAAAATTTTCCTCGAAATCATAATAGCGCCAGAGAAAATCCAGTTGTAGTACAATCAAGAATTGAAAAAGAATTAAAGTTGGGGCGTTTTAAAGGTCCCTTCAAAAATGCACCTTTCCCTAATTTTGTTTGTTCCCCTTTAGGGTTAGTTCCAAAGAAAGAACCGGATTCATTTAGATTAATTCATGATTTGTCCTACCCTCAAGGAAATTCAGTTAATTCTGGTATTTCTCCAGAATTCTCAGCAGTGCAATTCCAAAATATTGAGACAGTTATAGAGTTAGTCCAGTTGTATGGTTCACGGTGTCTAATGGCTAAAAGTGACATTAAAGACGCATTTCGCTTAATTACTATTTCAGAAAAGGATCATCATTTATTAGGATTTCAGTGGGATAGTAAATATTATTATGACGCATCTATACCAATGGGGGCATCCTCGTCCTGTCAGTTATTTGAAGCTTTTTCAACGGCACTTCAATGGATTTTAAATGAGAAATTTCACATTCATGGGGTATCTCACTTACTTGATGATTTTTGTCGAGCCTTCGACTTTTGTCGAAAAAGCGAGACATAGCGATCCTACATTCCGTCGTCGGCGTCGGCGTCGTCGTCGTCGTCGTTGTTGTCGTCGTCGGCGGCGGCGTCCACAAATATTCACTCTGTGGTTAAAGTTTTTGAAATTTTAATAACTTTCTTAAACTATCCTGGATTTCTACCAAACTTGGACAGAAGCTTGTTTATGATCATAAGATAATATTCAAAAGTAAATTTTGTAAAAACAAATTGCATTTTATCCGTATTTTACTTATAAATGGACTTAGTTTTTCTGCCAGGAAACATTACATTCACGCTGTGGTTAGAGTTTTTGAAATTTTAATAACTTTTTTAAACTGTCCTGGATTTCTACCAAACTTGGAAAGAAACTTGTTTATGATCATAAGATAGTATCCAGAAGTAAACTTTGTAAAAACAAAATTCCAGTTTTTCCGTATTTTACTTATAAATGGACTTAGTTTTTCTGCCAGTTAACATTACATTCACTCTGTGGTTAAAGTTATTAAAATTTTAACAACTTTCTTAAACTATCCTGGATTTGTACCAAACTTGGGCAGAAGCTTGTTTATGATTAAAAGCTAGTATCTAGAAGGAAATTTTGTTAAAATTTTATTCCATTTTTTCCGTATTTTACTTATAAATGGACTTAGTTTTTCTTCCAGTTAACATTACATACAGTCTGCTGTTTAAGTTTTTAAAACATTTATTAGATTCATAAACTATCCTAGATTTTTACCAAACTTGGACAGAAGCTACTTACAATCAAAAGATAGTATAGAGAGGAATATTTTTATTAATTTTTTTCCTCATTTTTGTTGAGCCTGCGATTAACAGCAAAAGTAGGCGAGACACTAGGTTCCGCGGAACCCTTACGATTTTTTTCTTTGTAGGAAAGTTTGGTACTAATAATTGTTTGACAGCATTGCACACTTTTATGAGCCTTGCTGAGAAAGTGGGGGTTCCCATAAAAATGGAAAAAACAGAACTCCCAACAACCTGTCTTGTAATATATGGGATTGAAATTGATTCCGTACAGATGGTTGCTCGTTTACCTGATGAAAAAATTCAAAAAATTTCACTATTACTCAATAAATACAAATGTAAACGTAGTGTAACTTTAAATGAGTTACAGTCATTATTGGGTCTTTTGAATTTTGCCTGTGGGGTCATTGTTCCAGGTAGAGCTTTCTTACGCAGATTATTAGATTTGACTATAGGTCATACATCTCCACATTATAGAATAAAGTTAAATTCTGAAGCAAGACTAGATCTTAAATTATGGGATTTATTTATTAAAGATTTTAATGGCAAATCATGTTTTTTATATAACAAATGGGTTTCCTCAGATGTTTTGAAACTTTATTCAGATGCTGCTGGGACACATGGTGGATTTGCTGCTGTTTTTGGCATCAAATGGTTTGCAGGTGAATGGCCACAGGAGATAAGAAATTTACCCATTACAATAAAAGTACTTTTTCCAATTGTTTTGGCAATTGATATTTGGGGTTCATTTTTAGCCAACCATAAAATTTTGTGGAAAAGAAAAAGAAAAGAATATTATGAAATTGGTCCGGAGATTGGTACTAGCTGCTTTAAAATACAATATTCATTTTCGAGCTAAGCATATTCCTGGAAAGACCAATGTAATTTGTGACCTGTTGTCTCGTTTTTCTTTTCAAAAAGTTCATCGGATAGCTCCATGACTAAATCCTTCTCCTGTGTACATTCCACCTCAATTTTTGAATCTGTAACTGATAAACTCATTTGTTTTTTTTTTGTCGAACATGCTGGACTTACTAGTAGATGTCAACATGGTTTGCTCTGCAGTCTATTGTACCTTTTAGTATATTTGGGTAGAGGTAAAGATGGCTTGCTCTACATTGGTTTTTCATTCAACATGTCCAATACATGGTGTTTTGTGTAATAAATATATTTTGTTCGTTTTTTCTATATTCTAGAATTTTTAGTGAACATTTTTACATGACTATTATTAACAATTTTTTATTTTCACATGTGTTTTCGTCTATATGGACAGTACAGTTCAACATGGCTTCCTCTGCATTTAAGTGGTCAGTAATGGCTTATTTTCCTTAGCTTTATATACTGTCTTCCCTAGTTCTGGACAGGGAGTCCTCGGGTGGGGATCCCCTTTGGAGATTTGTGGCATTTTCTAAACCCCACCTTTGCTTTTTAATGTCATTGTCATTTATTTGCTACTATTGATATTGTTAATATGTCATTCTCAATTAATGATAAATTTTGAATAAATGACATTTTGCTCAACTTGAGTTTTATGTTAACAGCAAACTTAGCTCGGCCTCCCTATGGATTTGTTGAACATCATCTTGAGAAACCTTGGCCAGCAAAAATAGTTTTTTCAGAATTTTTTACCCAATTTTGTAGTTATAGTAGCTGAATCAGCCATGTTTGATGGCTTTTGGTGTCATCAACCATTTTTATGAAAGACAATCATAAGTGTTTCATTTATCAAGATTTTTTCAATTGATTTCTTGTCCAGTTTAATAGCAGTGGTCATGTTTATGGGAATCAACAATAATTCTTAAAGGGATCATGAATGTATCAGTTTGTCTACAATTGGCAGCTATATAACATTGCAATATAATAATGGATTTTTAATATAATGTTATATTGGTTTTATTCCCCTCCTTTCCTTTGTTATGTTTTAGGAACAGATAATATTTTTGTTGATCTACAGAAACATCAGATTAGATTTTGAAAATGGACACTCGACAGACTATAATTTCAATTTTACTAGTCACTAAAGATGGATGCTAAATGAGAAGAACGCTCAACTCTTTAACCTTTTTATACCTGTAATATAGTTTTTTCCAGGCCAACATTCTTTCATCTTGCATAAAAAAATCAATACAACAAACTTATAATGTTTTTATTGAATATTAAAACTACATAAAGAGGTACAGTAATACAAAGAACCCTGGTATAGTGTTAAATTTTTACAAATGAAAATTCGATATCTAGTCTTATCGACTAATACTTCTTTTTTCAGCCATTTACAGAGCAATGTTGAGTATTTCAAATGATTGTACAAAAAATATTCTAGATTGTACAAAACATATACTATACTGTACAAAACATACAAGTATGCACAATTTCATTTGTATATAGCAAACAAAAGGTAAATTTAGGGGCTGATATTATTGGATACAACTTGCCTGTCTACAAAAAATACAACTTGTAGCATTTATGAAAACATCTGGGGTCATCTATTAAGACAACTCAGCAGTCATTCTGTACTTTTTATTCAATTATGAAGGCATAACCAAGATATTTATGCAGATAGTACACTTGGTTTGTGAAATTTTGGCTAAATATTTTTGTTACATGTTAGTTTAGTCACCGTTTATAACCAACAATGATTTGAATTACTCTTCAAAATGTTAAATTGTTTAAGCTAAAAAGTAAAAGATATACCTGTCATAATATTTTACAAGAAATACAAAATGATGAGGTACATAATGTAAACATTGGAGAATAAATTTTAAATTAAAAGTCCAATCAATTAGATTGTTTATACTGTGAAAACAAGTTGTATTTCATAGGTTTCATATTGCCCTTGTTACAGACAAACATGTATGTAATCTAACATATCATTATTATTATTTCCACTGAAAGTTTAAGTTACAAGGTGACATGTGGATGATACAACATTTTAGGGCATTTGAACAACATAAAGGCTAAATAGCTAAATATTTATTTACATATTAAGTTTCCAAGAATTCTGTGTCATGTTTTTATTTAATCTTTTTCTCCCACAGTAAAAAGGTTTCCTTAGAATAATAATATTATGTTTTTCAATTGTATAAATAAATCATGTTGCTATGGAACACCAAAAAATATCTTAAAAAGGTCAGAAAACTCCTGTTCAGATAAATGCTTTCAACACCAAAAAATTCTTGGTTGTCCATTCAGTCTATAATGCAGAAATTGTTTATAAAATATAAAGCATCTGGATCTCATTGAAAAAATTAAACACAGGATTGTTCTTCTAGACATTGAAAATAGATCAACATTAGTTGTTTCGAAAACAACAATAATCTGTTATTTTTCCCATGAATAAAAAAAAAAAAGTTGAAAACACGAGTCTACAATTAAAATACTGATATACTTTGTTATTTTCAAATATATAATAAATGACAATAAGACAAGGGAACAGATAATGGAGGAAAGATGTAAACAAACAAAGAATACTTAAAAACAAGGATTTGGACAATAAGATCTCCCTCAAAGTGATATCTTGTACTCATTAAGGAAAGACAAAGCATATGCTGATTTACATGTAACACAGTGTGTAAAACCTTTTTTTTTCTTACTCAGCAAATTGGCGAGAAGCTTTTCATTTCAACTCGGCAAATTGAAATTCCACTTGCCAGCTTGTCAAGTGACTAACTTTGGGACTCTCTGTCTTTTCCATAAATAACTATTGTATGTAATAAAAAGATATTATTCGAAGTCTACTTACAAAATGTATGAACTTATGTATTTTATTCAAATCTTTAACTAGTAACCTGACAAATTAAATTACAATCTACATATATAGTAGTCTCAGTTATACAATTGTTATAAGGGAGCAATCTATTTAGTTCCTTCCATTTTTTAATTGTTTAGCCCTACAAACTTGTCCATATTGAAATTACTGTTTTAAAATTTGCCTCCACAATGACCAGATTGAACTTGTTGAACATTCAAAGAAGTATAAAATATGGCCTTCAAATCTGGTTAACAAATACAATGTCCATCCTGTATTTCTCTTAAAATAAACATAAATGGACCAAAAGAAGGTAAACATATTAAACATTTTTTTTAATTTGTGACTCATTGATACCCAACTATATCCATAAAAAAAATTTATTTCAGTCACGTCACGAAATGAAACTCAGTGTGGTCGGGATCTTATTTTAAGTTTTAGAATACTACTTCAATGAAGTGTCAAGGTTGTCAAAATAATGTTTTAGTTTGCCAATCGTGATTTGAATAAATTGTTAAGGAGCTAGGAATATTATTATCTAGTAACACTCCACATTGAAATTGGTTCAACAGACTTAAAATTCATGAACCTTTGACAATTTAAGTCCTTGCAACTGTCAAAATACTTCAACTGTCATGATCGTAGTCTAATAATTACATTGTCATGATTGTTGTCTGATAACTGCATTGCAGTCTAAAGAATAGGATAGTTTCACTTAACATCAGTTACCTTAGTTCTTTTCAATGATGGTTAGTTTAAATGGTAATTTCTGGGAATGAGTATTGATTAAAATAACTACAGTTTGGACCTGAAATTTTGGCGATAAAATTAAAAGAATTATTTTAAAAGAAATTTCATAAACAAAAAATTGATAACAAAAATGTATAGTGAATATATTTCTTCATAAAATGAATAAAAGCCCTAAGATAAAAATGTAAGGACAAATGCACAACTATTCTGACAAATATTCTTTAGTATAATAAAGTCTCCAATGTAAAAATATAAAATGATTTTTCCGTACATCATATTATGACAAAATGACACTGAGATTCCAAAACTGGTTCAACAGTTTAATATATGAATAAAAGTTCTATTTACATACAAACACAAATAATGTAACTGTAGAAATTATTGTGTATACTTTATAACACTTTTATATATCAACAGACAACAATGGTATATTAATGTATTTCAGAAAACGCAGCAAATAACGCTAAAAAATTAAAATCTACTGAAAACCATACTTGCAATGCTGCATTTTTCACAAAGAAAAGCAATTATTTAAGGTATTTTCCAAAATATTGCAAAAATTTCTGAATTTATATAACATTTATTACTAAAATTACTTAAATTGAAAAATGAAAATGAATTTCACTAAATCTATTTCAGAAATATTTTTAAATCTTGAAATTTTTAAATTATACAATCACCACTCGTGAAGAAAATTCAACCATGATCATTAATTTTCTGTTTGTTATGTTTTCAAACAAATCTTTATGTTAAACAACTATTTACAAAATTATATACATTTGACCAGCATTGAAATTCATATTAAGAAACTGTATTAAAATATATATACATATACAACCAATGGAAACTTTGTAAATAACAAATACACATTAAAAAAAAGTATATAAAAAAATTCTTTATTATAACCTGATAAATGCAATTTGACTTGTGAAAGATGAACTTTGGATTTTTTACCCATTTTTATTTTACAGAAATAATTTATAATTAATGAACAATGCTATGAATAATTGATAATTGTAATGGCTAAGATGATAAAATACATGAAGTTTTTTTGTGATCATTTATTTTGTCTGTGTAAAAAGAAAACAATACTTCAAAGCATTTTTTATTTTAGAGATGATTATATAATTTAAAAGCTAAAATGTCTTGCCTGCTTTAATGATTATAACTGAAGTTTTTTAGTGGGATTTTTGTTTATAGTTGGTAGTCTTACTGCTAAGACAATTTTTTTTTAACATGATCAATGATCCCTATAAAAGAGGTCACAGTCACAGGATTTCTGCCAGACAGACATATATACCTTACAAGGATTCTTTACACAAAATTTATTTGACTTTTAACTTAAAGTTACTGAGATTTATGCCTTGCTATTATTCGATATACCAAATACAGTTGTTCTATAACTCATAATGAAAATTGTAATGATAAAAAAACTAGGTTCCTTTTTGCATTCATGAACCTTGAAAATGTGGTTAAGGACAACGGTCATCTGCCAGATGGAAACTAGTGACCATAAGGCATCTTTATATAAATATGGATTGTCAAGCTCTTCTACCATTAAAATGCAAAGTTTTGTACAAAAAAAATTGACAAACACTGCTGCAGGACTAGCAAATTTGCATTTCAGGTCAAATATGTCACAGGCTATACAAAAATTGTTTATATTTCCATATTATCTAGAAACATGAGAAAATTCTTTCCACTTCTCAATTACAAATTTGTATTCAATACATTCAGAAGATCAGCAGATTCCATATTACAAAATTCTATTAAAAGTTGTCATGGATACATTTAACATAGGTTTCATTTGGGATTAATTTTAAAATGCATTCTACCGCTAATGATAATGTACCTATTTTGGCCTTCTATCTATATTTATCAAAATGTAGAGAGCATTATAAGCATCCTCAAGTTACCAATGAGATGACCATTTGTTTATTTACAAGAAGTAAACTTACACAATAAATTGTATTTTATACACAGTCTAAATGGTAATGAAAAACTTGATATAGCAGTTAAGATAAAGAAAATATAACAAATATTAAAAGCAAAATCTTAAAATATCAAATAAAACTTCATGGCTATAACATGCCATTTGTATTTTAGTTTTTTCTCCTATACAATAAAAAAAAAACGGTTGTTTAAACTCCATATTGTGTGTTCTGTTATTTACCCATTGGGAAATATTTAAGGATTCCAAATTCTTCATTAAAGAGCCAATAAAGATATCTCTAGATGTTTAATTAATTAATAATTGACTTCACAATTAATTTTATATATATTTTACTTTTTTAGAACACCAAACAGTATCTGAAAAAATAAATAAAGTGGCCTCCTCTGTTGAATTAGATTCTGGCAAAATTTCTAGTGATATAAAATTGTACTCTGTATTTCTTTGCTACAAAAAAAAATTTCATATAACTCTTGAAATTTCAAGAGTGACATAATATTGACTTCAGTGACATGACTCATGAAATGAAGAGCACCTCCAATTGATAAAATATACAAAAAATATACACATTTACTACTAGAAGTCATTAACTTATATTGGGATAAATGGTTTCTCCCCCATTATCAGGATCTTTGGGATCATTATCATCGTTATCGTTGTCTGAATTGTCTTTGGGTTCTTTCTCTCCGTCCTCAATTATGTTTAGTTCCATATTCATGTCAGGTACGTGGTTCAAATCAGCTGCCAGCTCGGCTTGAGATAAGTGAGCTACAATTCCTGCACCATAGCTGTCTCCTAAAACATTGATGGCTGTTCTAATTCTGTCTCTGAAATAATATGATAATATATTTGTTATTAAAAACTTTTTTATTTCTTGGATACTAAAATTCAATACACATCAGAATATTCAAAATTGGGGAAATACTTACGATCTTGTCAAATGTTAACGTCACCTATCCAAAGTCAGAAACCTCATCAAAGATTGTCTATAGATATATATACATGCCTTTGTCCTTCAGGAATCTCATCAAACATTGTCTATAGACATACTGTAAACTAACTAATTTTTCGCAAGCGATTTAACTTAACAACTTTAAAATATTGCAAATTTAAATAGTCGTTAATATATCAAATTTGATTACTAATCTTTTATATGAATACACCAACAAAGATAGGAAATCGTGAAAATTGGCTAGAAAGGGCTGAATGTGAAGGTAACCCTCATCAAAGGCTGTCTTTAGATAGATCTCCATGACTTTTGTCCTTTTATAAAGGAGTAGGTCCAGTAAGACCCCTTTTTGGGCCCGAAATATAGCCTTTTTACGAATTTATTGAAATGTAAACTTTAAGCTATTTATTGGAAAGAAGAATACTTATGTTACATAAATATGGGCTGTTTTTGACAATACAATGCACATGCATCAGATACTAGCATCATAAATTCATGCAATATTACTGAAATCTTCACAATTTTAGCATTTGTGTTAATTTTAAGATGGTTTTTGTCTCAAATGGAAGTGGCCGCATTTGTGTTCAGTCTTAATATTTAAATATATGTTGTATTTGGTGATAATACATAACATATATAAAGGTTGTGACTGAACACGAATGCGGCTACTTCCATTTTAGACAAAAAACATCTGAAAAGTGACGTTTTATGGCATATTTGATAGATTTTTGATACTCAAGCTTGAATTTGAACGTCTTTAATGACCAAATCAGTTCAAATCTTTTACATAAACTATTTGAATCGACTTAAGTAGACACATAAGTGTTTAAAAAATGTAAAAACTCTTTCATCAGATGTACTTCGAATTTTAGGCCAAAACTAGCCCTTACTGGACCTTCTCCTTTGTTGTTGTTTGCAGAACTTTTGTAGTCACTGTTATATTCAAAACTTTTCTAGAATTTGGGGGAATTCAAAGCTTCACATATGGGATGGATACTTATTAATTATTATGTTGTTAGGTTGCTGTCTCACTGAAACCAACTCCACACCTCCTTTTAATCATATTTATATTAAATGGAATTGTAGAAATGTACTACATTAATAAGATCTATTTCAATACAGCAGCTACATCTTTATATGGGTCATGTAATAAATAAATGTTGCTATTTCATAACTGAATTTAAAATGTTTGAATTCTGAATCAGATTTAGTGAAATTCACGTGAATCTTGTCTGGAGATAATGATCATTGCTTTATTGTCAACACTTACAAAGTTACTTAAGGATGTAGTCATTTCAGATTTACGAATTTTGTCAGATGTTAGGACTCCTTGGTTTTTTTTCTACGATACAGGGTAAAATATTTTGACCCATATCACCCATTTATCTTTTCATAGCAGACTTCAATAGCTCATAAAAGGTCATTACCAAAATTTAAGCTGATTTTAGATCTCTTTTCTTACGATTTGAGACCCAAATTATGACAATGCTAAATATAAGGTAAAAGTCCACGTCAGCCTTTTTCCCCATTTAAAAAAAATCAAATATCTCGAAAAGGAGTTCCATAGCCTATCAATACTTTTAGCTTATTTTGTTCCCTTAACTAATGCTCTTCTGATTTTTAGTATCAATTCTAAATTTCTGATTTTTTTTATTTCACCCGACTACATCCTTAATTCACAAACAATTTTGAAAAGCAATACTTAGGGAATGTGGATATTTCTCTACATAAACAATTAAATCTTTCTCTGTGTTACTTACAGAAACCAGTCAACAGCCAGAATGAGGCTGATATCCTCAGTAGGTAAGTTAACAGCTGTCAGAACCATCAACATGGTAACCAGTCCAGCACTAGGGATACTCGCAGCTCCAATACTGGCACAAGTGGCTGTCAAGCTGTAAAATAAAACATCAAATTTGTCATTTTACACTTAAACGAATCGGTGGTCTAAGTAGTTCATCTACTGTATCACTAGCCTGTCAACACTGAGATTGAGAGTTCGAACCCTACACACAGCAGGTCTTTCAACCTTAATCTTAATCGACTAGGATTGTCAGTTTTCCTTGGGAAGGTCAGTGGTTTTCTCTGGGCACTCCTGCTTTCTCCACCAATAAAAACCATATAACCAATAGTGCTGAAAGTGTCATTAATCACCAACAATCAATCAACTTAAAAGTATAATTATAAAAGAACAGAGTTCCAATGTCCCCCACGTTGCACATATTTTATCTATCAAAGATACAAGGGCAATACCTAAACAAAAAAAAATTTGTTTTTGTTCTTTAAAAGTTTTTATAAATATCTTAAGAGAAATGACGGCATGCAATGCGATTTTTTGTTATAATAAATATTTCCAAGGGCACAACTCATTAAAATATTTGATCAGCACTTATTTTAGAAAGTGTCAAAGTCATTGCTGATATAAACCTATGATATAAGTTTCATAAAATTCTGGCAAGAATTGTACACATGAGAGCACTATCAATGCAATTTTCCATATAATCAATATTTCCAAGGAGCATAAATCTTTTAAAATACAGTCAAACCTGGGTAAACCGGACCCTGAATAAACCGGTTTCCTGTCCATTCCGGCCAAAAATTGAAGTCCCATTTTTTCCCCTTCAAAGTCTTTGTAAAACTACCCCAGTAAACTGGACCCTGTGTATTCCAAATTCCGGTCTAATTATGCAGTCCCAATACTCTTAATCACATTAATTATTACCTGTCAAAACCGGTTTGTTTAATAAGTGATATCTGTATTGATTGATATGCAATCAAAACATAACTGTTTATACAAGATGGTTTTTCAGGATAACCAATTAGCAAGGTTAAACCATGAACTTACATTAGAGAGCTTTATTATTGAAACACTATTAAGTTTTAATCAAAAGAAACTAAAAGAAACGCCAAATATATCTCGGATAGAACTTTATGTTGTATCTTTGATAAATGTTTCAAATCGCAATGGAAGAAATTTACATCAGATGACCAGGATGACAACATTCCAATTTCGAGATTATGTGTATCATACTTTCTACGACAATGTTTCAATCATGATGAAATTTCTTTTGATAAAATTCTTGATTCTAAATCGGCTATTCCAACATAGAAAATGAACTATGGAAGTAAAACGAAACTATTGTCGAACAATTCAAACAGCTCAAGGATTTTGATGCAAATGAAAACAATGAACTCAAAAGTGAAACTGACAATGCTACCGAGGTCGATTTGACATACGAAGATATGTAAAAAAAAGTTAAAATATAATTTTTTTAAATTTTGGAGAACAACCAATTACTGAAATTTCTAAAGCCAATGAATATGAAGACTCAAAACAACAATCGTGCGTAGTTAAATGGTGAAAAGGCAGGGAACACTTTTAATGTTCATGTCACAATATTTTCACACAAATCATGACATAACTTTTAATAAATAGATTATTACGGCATTTGTATTTATTAGTTTACAATTTACAATGAGGCAGAACTTTTACGTGCAAAATATCTGACGTCACAAGTCAAAAACTTCCTGTCAACCTGAATAAACCGACCCATTGTCCAAACCAGCCCCTTTTCATAGTCCAATTATAAGCCGGCCGGTTTATACAGGTTTTACTGTAATTGGTCGGCATTGATTTTTCAAACTTGTCAAAAACATTGATGATATAAACCTATAATGAAAATTTCATAAAAATCTGGAAAGAATTGTACACATGAGAGGGCTAACAATGGAATTTTCCATATAATCAATATTTCCAAGGGGCAGAACTCTTTAAAAATAATTGATCGACACTGATTTTTTAACTCGTCAAAGACATTGATGATATAAACCTACAATATAAATTTCATAAAATTCTGGCAAGAATTGTACTCATGAGAGCACTAACAATGCAATTTTCCATATAATATTTCCAAGGGGTATAACTCTTTTAAAAATAATTGATTGGCACTGATTTTCCAACTCCTCCAAAATATTGCTGATTTAAACCTATAATATAAGTTTCATAAAAATTTGGCATGAATTGTACACATGAGAGCGCTAACAATGTAATTTTACATATTTTATTAATGTTTCCAAGGGGCATAACTCTTTTAAAAATAATTGATCAGCACTGATTTTGGAGTCGTCCAAGACATTCCTCAAATAAACCTATGATATAAGTTTCATAAAAATCTGGCATGAATTGTACACATGAAAGCGCTAACAATGCAATTTTCCATATAATTAATGTTTCCAAGAGGCATAACTCTTTTGAAAATAATTGATCGGCACTGATTTTCAAACTTGTCAGATACATTTCTGATATAAACCTATGATATAAGTTTCATAAAATTCTGGCAAGAATTGTACATGTGAGAGCGCTAACAAGACTGGATGGACGGACGGATGCCTGGTATTTCTATGTCCTCCACAACGTGTGTACGGGGGGAAAGAAAAGCTTTTGACATTTCCAGAATAGTGACTCAACAAATGAATGGGATTAAAATATCAAGAAACAAGTTAATTTTGCTAACTATTCCAAGGCACATAGACCTTACACAAGTTTACAAACAGCCTCTCATTGGGTATAAATCTGTTTTTTGTTTGCATCCTCCTCATCATGCATACAAAGATTTAATGATGGGAAAATAATTAGCATTGCCTACATTCCTCAATTATATATGATTTGTGTTACTGTTATCAATATTTAATGGCTAATCTGTTGTTTGTTTATTAGAATCTGATCATTCACAATTCTATTGTTAATGATTACAGAAATGATTGTGTGCATTTATTATTGAGATTTTTTAAAGAATGAACAAAAAGCGAGATTAACTATTCCAATTTAAGGAAAATCTCTATACAGATATGTGTATCAGATATTAGAATGAGAGTTCTTAATACTGTGATACTGAACCAGTCGCATGACAAAACTCGCAAAAAATTCTGAATTTACAGTAATCAAATGATCATTCATGCAAGGAATGATAAATACAGTCCTTAATATGAAATTATTCTTTACTTTTAAATTTTGAAAGGGTTAACTAGCATGACCAATTATCTATCTAGAAAAAGTTTCAAGATGCTAATAATTTATAATGTTGTTTTTTTAAAATGAGATTCTTGAAAATTGATGTATTAAGTCAAAGTTGAATTTATATTTTATTTACTTTAGTCATATTTCTTTGCTTTTGTCAGAAAGTAGAATGTCATGTTGGTAATTCCATAAGTCCATTACTAGAAGAAGTGTGTAAGCTCTGCATGTAATAAGTTTAGTAGATCACAATGTCCCCAGTAGACTTAGAGCTGTTTATAAGTCAGGGCTCTGTAGTACTATAAAAATGTGAAATTTTCCAAAAATATGAATAATAGATTTCCTGCCAGAGTTCAACTGCAGATAACATTTCACATTAAAAAATGTTTTCATTTTTTTACTAACACATAAAACAGATACATTGTACAGCTAAATGATATGGCCATGCTAATTAATTCATGGAATAGGTAAACAAAATTTCATACCCAGAATGCATTATCGAGTGCAGAACATTTTTCTGGACATCAGGATTTACATTTATCAGGACTCAGGAATAAATGATTAATTTTTTGGGATCCGTGAAAGAATGTTTTGTTTTTCAGGAATTCATGATTCAGCCTTTAATCTTCAAGGAATTCGTGATGACACCCCTCCGACCCCCATTATCATAGATACACTCTTGTTTATCCATGAAGTTTGAATTAATGGTAAACTTAAGGCCACTCATTGTTGCTGCCCTACATGCCAATGGCATACTGGGCAGTAAGTAAGTAAGTTAAGGCCACTCAATCATAAAAGAATATTACCTGACAATGATGATTTGTCCAAAAGAGAGATCAATGCCATTCATCTGAGCAATGAAAATAGGTGCCACTGCTTCATACAAGGCTGTGCCATCCATGTTGATAGTGGCACCAATTGGCAGAATGAAACGTGTCACACGTCGATCAACTTTCAAGTTTTCCTCTAAACAACGGAATGTAACTGGCAGTGTAGCAGAGCTGAAAAATCATAAACATATACTTAATATGCAGAACCAAAAAATCATTAACACATGCTTAAGATACAGAACAAGAAAAAAAGGAAAAAAAAAACATTTAGATAACACTACTTTCAAATCAACATATTTCTAGCTCATAAAATTATGTAATTGCACTAAAAAGTTATGTTTCAACTCCTTCCAGTAAAGTAACCATAGAACTTTGTTCTGTTTATGCCTAATTAGTTTAAATGCTATCATAAGTTTTATATACCTGATGAATATTATTCCAGAAACACATTGTGCACACAGTTATATCTTACATCTCTCTATCTCTCTCACTGTTATTCATTATTAAAATATTTGGACATGTATTTGATATGTGTTTAAACTAACAACACCCTCATTTGAATGTGTAAACAAGTTGTGTTCATTTTTAAAAATTTAGTTTGTTCCTTTTTCTTTTCGAAGATAGGCTGGTTTAAGGGGATGTTTAAGGGGATTTTATACAGTTAAACACTGTATTGTCATTCTTTGTGATATGTTGAAGATCTAGATAGGCTCTTATAAAAATTCACAAAATAAAATAAAGCTTACCGTGCTTTTTTCAAGAAAAACATGAAAAATGAAGTTTGATATTGGGAATTTTTGTAATTTTTATGAAATTTTCATTCACCTTTGAGATTTTGGAAAACAGGTATTTTTAGTGATAAATTAGACAACTTGGATATATATCTGAAAGCTATGATAAAATGAAAAACGTTGATAAAAAATCTCCAGTTATAAGGCCCAAAAACTCCAGCTGAAAATTTTCAAATCTACAGTTGTGACAAGACAACTCTGTCAAATGTATGATTTTTGTATTATTTGTTATAACCTTATTGCACATTCATTATTGCGTTAATAATTTTCTCCACTGAAACTGTTACAACTTTCGTGAAATAACAGAAACTGATTTTTCCTCCAAGTTGAAATGAGATATTACCTGGAACCAGTTCCCAGAGCTGTAACAAAGGCTTGCAGTATTCCCTTGAACAATACAAATGGATTCTTCCTCGTAAAGAAGAAATAAATGAGTGGTAAAGTAACGAGAGCATGTATAAATAATCCTGATAGCACCGTCACCATATACATTCCCAGTCTTTCACCGACAGCTCCAGGGTCCTCAAGTGATAAAATTTTACCCGTAACTAAGAACATGATACCTACTGGAGAATACCTGAAATAGATAAAAAAAAATGTAAAGATTACACTCTCATTATTTGCACATTGAAAAAATTCCTTTGATTGATCTAAATATCTATTTTACACTTGTTTCACTTCAGTGAATGTATTTATAATGTGATATACCATTTTAGAAGCTGAAATCTTTCTGTGTAATATTTTCAAAAATGTACTCCAACATTTGTCAGGGGTTAACAACTTCCTTTAAACGGAAATTTCCATCTTTATCAAATTCGAATCCTTTTTTTTTATGTACATATGAAGTGAGCTAAGGGTTTTCATAATATGTAACAGAGATTATTTACTCCACATTTATGATTACTCATGGTATTTGCATTTGTTACACTGATTGTTGATTGCTGCATTCAAATTATTAATTATACAGGATGGAATGTATGATCACTATGTTTTGCAAACACTTTGATAGTTGTGAATAAATGTCCTTGCTAATCACCTACTTCAATAATTTTTTTTTATTGTAATGGTGGAATGTTTGCTATTGGACAAGTAACTGTGTAACAACTACTACATACCACATCACTATAGTAACCATTCTCATGATAATCTCATTGAGTATTGTGAAGAAGTTGATCATCAATTGTGCCTCCTCTCCCATCTGACTCAACATCATTCCAAATGCAGTGAAAAAAGCAATTATACCTGTAATTATACATTCAAAATGAAACTAGCAGAAAGTCAATCAGTTAGAAGTTTGCAAGGCAGCATATATAAAAATAAGCAGATGTGGTATATCTGCCAATGAGACAACTATCCACCAAAGTTCAAATGAAGTGGATGTAAGCAATTATAGGCAACCATGCAGCCTTCAATAATGAGAAAAACCCATACCGTATAGTCAACTATAAAAGGCCCTGACATAAAAAATATGAAACAATTCAATTGAGAAAACTGACAGCCTAATTTATAACAAAACAATTTACAAACAAGAATGTGTGCATAGTACATGGGTGCCCACTCGCACTATCATTTTCTATGTTCAGTGGACCGTGAAATTGGGGTCAAAACTCTAATTTGGCATTAAAATTAGAAAGATCATATCATAGGGAACATGTGTACTAAGTTTCAAGTTGATTGGACTTCAACTTCATCAAAAACTACCTTAACCAAAAACTTTAACCTGAAGTGGGACAGACAGACGGACGGACGAACGAACGCACAGATAAAAAAACATAATGCCCATAAATGGGGAATAAAAACAAACATGACAGACATGAACCAACGACAACCTCTGAACTACAGGCACATATAGAATGTGGCTGGGTTAAACTAGGTTGCTGGCGCCAAACCCTCCCCCTAACCATGGACAGTAGTGTAACAGTACAACATTAGAACAAACCATAATAAAAGAACAGAGTTCCAATGCCCCCAGCGTTGCACATATTTTATCTATCCAAGGGCAATAACTTAAAAAAGTCCCTTTTCTTTGTTCTTTATAACAATTTATAAATATTTTAGAGAAATGAAGGCTTCAGAGCAAATGCAATGCGATTTCCGTTAAAATTAATTTTTGCAAGGGGCATAACTCATTAAAAATATTTGATCAGCACTTACTTTCGAAAGTGTTAAAGACATTGCTAATATAAACCTATAATATAAATTTCATAAAAATCTGGCAAGATTTGTACATATAAGAGCACTCATAAGGCAATTTTCCATATAATTAATATTTCCAAGGGGCATAACTCTTTTAAAAATAATTGATCGGCACTGATTTACGAACTCATCAAAGCAGTGCTGATATAAACCATTGATATAAGTTTCATAAAATTCTGGCAAGAATTATACATATCAGAGCATTAATGATGCAGTTTTCGATATAATCAAAATTTCTAAGGGGCATAACTCTTTTAAAAATAATTGATTGGCACTGATTTTCGAACTCTTTCAAGACATTACTTACTAGATATCATTGAGATGGGAGCCATCTCTGTGGGCCCCGCTGTGAATAATGTGTGGTAAAAAATTTGTATCTTTATCATTGGATATGGGGTTGTCAACTGAAACCAAAGTTTTTGACCTTGACCTTTGACCTAGGAAGTTGTACATAAATTATGACACACCCTCTGGTGTTGGTTTATATATATGTCAAGTATAAACTTTGAAATCGTAACGGTTCTCAAGAAATAGAGCAGACACAATTTGTTGTATCTGTATCATTGGACATGGGGTTGTCAACTAAAACCAAAGTTTTTGACCTTGACCTTTGACCTAGGAAGTTGTACATACATTATGACACACGCTCTGGTGTTGGTTAATATACATGTCAAGTATAAACTTTGAAATCATTACGGTTCTATAGATATAAAGCAGACACAATTTGTTACGGACAAACGGACAGACTCATCACTATAGGGCGTCCGCCATTCCGCGGGGCCCTAATTAAACCTATGATATAAGTTCCATAAAAATCTTGCAAGAACTGTACACATGAGAGCGCTAATGATGCAATTTTCCATGTAATTAATGTTTCCAAGGGGCATAACTCTTTTAAAAATAATTGATCCGCACTGTTTTTTATAAAGACATTGCCTTTATAAACCTATGATATAAGTTTCATAAAAATCTGGCAAGGACTGTACACCTGAAAGCTCTAACAAGACCGGACGGACGGACGCCCAGTATTTCTATGTCCCCCCACAACATGTTATCAGTTGAAAAGGGCTTAACTCATCAGATCGATACAAAGTAGAAAACATCTAACAAAAACACAGACCAGATGTGGCAGCTTTTCTATACATCCAACAACAAAACCGACACTAAGTAAAGATCTAAGAGTACTTGCAGTTACTGACAGCTAGTTCAAAGCCAATAACAACTTATAAAAAAAATCATGTATCTAAGACTAAAATATCAATCAGTACACATCCAACATCTAATGGATTTAGTGTAAAAATGTCATTAACAGTTGGAGAAAAACATGATATGTCAATTTCAATACTAAAATTAAGTTCATTGCACAATCAACGCTAACTGTGATGTAAGATCATAAGCATGGGAAAATGCACGAAAGTGAAAGTCTTCAAAACATGGAAAAACATAAAAACAACAATGATATGATTTGCTGAAGCCCATTTTCGGTTAAATAAAAGTAAGATTCATTAATTTTATTCAGTAATCAAGCAAGTAAATATACAAACGAAAGCGATATAGGTCTAAAATATTTATTTTTGGTTTGCATACACAGATACTTGCATCCGACCTACTTCATTCCACAGTGCCATTTGATATATATTTGTTTCACCACAGTTTGGCTCTTTATAAGTTTCAGTCCCAAAATTCCCAACTAATATGTTAGTTTATAAAAGCACAACATTTGACTTCCGTAATTGAGTATTCCTGATACGGTAAATAATAGTAAAATGCATTGAAAGCAGTAAAACACTTTTGATTCAGTAATTGCATCTCTGGAAATATAAATGGGGAATGTGTCCATGGAACACAGATGATGCCCCCGTTTGCATAAAACATTATAAAGGGACATTACTCAAGAACGGTAAAAGTGATGTTACCCAAATTTGTACTTGATCTGAGTTTTGTAGTAATAGGCATTGTGTATAAGTTTCATAACATTTGGTTAAGGCAAACTAAAGTAAGAGAACGGAAACGAAAAATTCAGCATTTTTTTCATTTGTAAAGGGCATAACTCTAGAACGGTAAAAGTGACACCACCAAAATTCAAACTTTATCTGTGTTTTGTGGTAATAAGCATTGTGCATAAGTTTCATAACATTTGGTTGAGGCAAACTAAAGTAAGAGAACCGAAATGAAAAATTTAGCAATTTTTTAATTTTGAAGGGGCATAACTTTAGAACGGTAAAAGTGACGCCACCAAAATTCAAGCTTGATCTGTGTTTTGTGGTAATAAGCATTGTGTATAAGTTTCATAAAATTTGAAACTAAGGTTGTAGAATGGAAACCAATTTGGGGACGTATGTACGGACTGACGTACAGACGGACAAGGGTATAACTGAATGCCCCCTCCGCTATGGCGGGGGCATAAAAATTTGCATTTCACTGATTGCTGAAGTTCCTATTTTGCTTTTCCCTATCAAAACCTTTGTACACAGTTCAAATAATACTGATTCCACTGTATCTATTATCAAAAATTTTTTTTTGAGAGTTTGAAATTAATTCCGTTACATATAATGATAAATTACCTAATACATTGATGCCATTACTAAAAGGATATTGCTGAATAGTCTTGTTATATGGCACTTTCATTTTGATAAGTGTGTAGTTGTAATCATCAGACATGTTGTATCGGCTTATGTTTACTACTTTAGCATTCAGCATCAGACCAAGCGTCTTGTTGACGTCATTAGATGACAAATTCAAAGCATCATAATCCGATGTCAATATCTTCTTGTCTACTTCTTGAAACTTGACAACATCTTTATATTCTGTCCTGACATGAGCAAAGCAAGCTTGTACTATGTTAGTTGGGAATACGTTCCTGTAAAAAAATTATTCATATTGTGTGTATATAACTTCAATTGGTGTTATCTATTGTATGTACAATTATATTCACTAAGTGATGTTTTGTAATCATGCCCACCACAGGCCTTTAATTGGTTTAACATGAAGTTGTTGTTCCTGAGAACGCTGTGACAAAATAGTTGTTTTTATTTACTGTGCTTGTCCTAAAGGCTTTGCCCTTTCACAATACCAATTGCTGAAATGTTTTACCAAAATTGAAGTTTGAATTCAGCTCTACAAACTGATCAACTGGCAAAACAGTTAAGCTCAAAGATAGTGAAAGTTTGGTAGTATGAAGCCAGTGCAGATTAATTTATTATAAGGAGACGTGTCGTGGTTGCCAATGAGACAACTATCCATTTAAGACCAAAAGACAGAGATGTCAACGATTACAGGTCACAATAAAGCCTTCAACAATAAGCAAAATCTATACAGTACAGTAGAACTGAGAATTTGATCCAATCACCGAAACTTAATGTCAATGTAAGAAATTGCCCCATGAAAACTAGAACTGTCCACTAAGCTGAACTAATACTTCCTGCATCCAGGATTGACTGAGTATACTAGTGATTGAAATACAGGGAATCAAAAAAGGTGATGATGTAAAATTGAACTTTTTTGTAGTATTTTATTTGATTTTGTCTCAGATGCATGTACATCCTACATACATGGCCCGAGAACACAGTTATTTCGTAGTGCATTTCCTTTAGACAATAAATTCAAATTAAAAAAATCGCACCTGCTCTATCTCAAAAAGATTTTTACAGTGCAGTGTACTACTATTGATAAAAATAATATCAAAATTATAGAAACTTCTACCAGCTCTAACTCAAAATATTGACAATTCTGTGTTAAGGGGGGCTAAAATTCAGTTTGACAGCTTCAGACATTCTAATTTTTGACCTTTTTTAACTGGACCAAATCACTACTTAACATAAAGATTCAGCACCCAAATTTTTTTAACATGTAATTTCATCCCCTTACTTAATATTTCATGCATAAAATATCAAGAAATAAATTGGAAAAGTGTATAAAAAAAAAATGCAAGTTATACACTGTTCGCACTAGGGACTATATTCGTAGACAACGAAAACCTAAGGACGATAACTGTGTCCTTGGACCACATACATATATTTGCATGTCGGAATCAAACAATATACTAAATTTTATATAGATATGATAAACCATCTTTGAGGAATTGCCATGACATGGTAGGAGCTGGACAAACTTTTCTAAGTTAAAAGAGTCATGACTCCATGGCCAAGGGCATTCTGCCCACATATACATCTGTATATTATCATCTAACGATATACCAAATTTCCTGTAGATACGATAAAATGTGTAGAGGATTTTGATGACAAGTTGAAAAGAGTATAAATAATCCACAATTAGTGTTTTTCATTTAGAAATCAACCATAATTTTCAGAAACACACTGAAGTACCAATAATTGTTCCTACCTTATGAGATCAAGGAATGCATCAATGGAACTAACTCTGTCATCACCTTTACCATCTCCTAAGTCTTTTGGTCGTAAATTTTCATCACCAGGGTGAATAGCTGTTACAAGCACTATTCCCAATATAATGGCACAAAATGTAGTTCCAAAATAATAACATATGGCTCTGAGGCCCATTTTACCACTCGTGTTTGCATCAATGGAAGCCAAACCTGATAATTAAAAAATCAAAAGATAATTTAAATACATTCACTGACCCCTTTTTAATTTGTCAGAAATTATATGTTTTTTCTAACTTTTTCCTTAACAATGTCAATATATTTTATCATAAGGTTAAATAAAGCTTCAAAAAACCAAGGAGTAGATCCAGAAATTTCTTTGGAGGGCTGAGGGCCTGAAAAGTTGAATAAAACAGTAATTGCTTTGAGGATGTTTAGAGGCAGTAGGTTGACTTCAAATATTCTTCCTGAAGGTACCCAGGGGAAAAGTAATAGGTCCCAGTTTCTCCCTCTGAGGGGTACGACTCCTGGACAAGGGGTGTCTGCTTGTCAGCAGGGTGTATAAAGATGCAAACACATCCAGTTTGAATGGGGACTTAAAATCTGATGCCAAGCATATTGAAATGCCAACTTGTCTGCACTTTAAAGTGTCTTTTTATCAACTTTTTGGGAGGTCTGTAAGTTGCTCATTGCAAGACAAAATTTCTGCTAACTTGCCTTAGTTTTCCCGTCCAAATGTCACCCCCTTCATCCCTGTGGACCCTTCTTGGAGCCCCAGTCAACAAAGAAACAAAAACTCTTTTATCTGAATTACCATGTAAACAATTCAATACAAGGCAATATGTCCATACACAGAAATATCATGTGCACATGTTTTTACTTTTTCTTTCTGTATATTAACAAAATATATAATAGATTCTGATCAATATAAAAGAGAAATTTTTGCAAATATAATTGATTGAATACAGTTATATCATTTGAAATTCAGATGGGAAATAAATGTTGATTTCAGTTTTATTCCAGCTTTCATTAGAAAAGATATTCATGTGATAGGAGTACTGTATAATATTTAGTGGCATCCTGGTACGTTGCAAATTGAGTTCATCAGCAAAGCCAATAATAATAAATATTTGCAACTAATTGTATTATTTACATATTAGGTATTATTTATATTGTGAATTTAATTAATAAAATATGTTAACACTACATTAATATGCAACTGTAAAAATAGGAAAAGAATTTCCATTTTTAGTAACCTATTTCTGACAGTATATCAAATTAATTCAAAGACGTCTTTTTTTTTTTTAATACTGTCCAATTATATTGCCAATACAAACTTCAAAGCGGCCTCGGTGGCAGAGTATTCTTAGTAGTTCAACTACTGTATCACTAGCCTGAGGTTGTGCCTCTTAATTGACTAGGATTGTCAGTTTTCCTGTTGAAGGTTGGTGGCACTACCACTTCCTCCTCCAATAAAAACTTACCACCACGAAACAGCAAATAGTGCTGCAAGTGGCATTAAACACCAATCAATCAATCAATCAAACTTTAATTACGGCATTAGAATCACTGATAAGGGAAATGTAACTAAGAACAGTGGATATTTTGTAAAATTTCAGCCATAAATCTATTGATGCAAAATGACCTAACATACTTTGAATCATTTTCCTATAAGATATCACATAATCAAATTGATGGGAATGTGGTGTAACAATGAGACCGCAACCCAATGTCACTGCTTTAATCTTACAAAATCAGCATTCAATTTTCTTCTCTTAAATTCACATATCGTTAAACTAATATAAAACACAGATCATATCAAATGATGACCTACTGTTAACACTGTCAAACCTGTTAAAGGTCACGACCTACTGTTAACACAGTCAAACCTGTAAATAGAGGTCATCATTGAGAACAGAAAAACTGACTCCATAAAACAAGTGAATTTGAATTGAGGTTAAAAATGTATGCATGCATAGGTATAACCAAAGCAGGGTGACCTGAGATGTCAGGGTTTGCTTTAAAAGAGATGACTTTATAGCAGGTTTGACTGAACTAAAATAAATATTTCTTCATTTAACAACAAAAATTATCACCTAATTGTAGTCTTGATAGAATAGATCTTCAATCTCAAAAAGCATTTTACAAAGTCAAGAGTAATTAACAGAAATTAATTCAGACCAGAAATTTAACACCTCATCTGACAACAAATAACCATAAACTTGAACAAATATTACATGATAACATCAACTTAATGAATTAAAAGCAAAATGTCATTATCTTATCATCTTTGTCCATTATAACTGATGTTTCTGGATGAAGTTGGTTTTTATCTCAATTAGCTGTAACAACTTTCACTGAATCTATGAAATGACTATAGGCTGTGTTGATGAAACAAGTTTACTATAAACTATAATGAATTACTAAAACTAGAGACCATTGTAGTGTGAATTAAAAATCAATTCCCTCCTGGTTTCATCTACTAAAATTAATAATGCAAACAGAATGTAATAAAAATGCATCAATGATTTTCTAAATTTTGAATTCTCCTTAGATTTAAAATTAATCATGTAAATGACTCTTTATTAACAAACAAAAAAATACCCATACAATAATATGAATGAATTAAACCAAAGATTAATTTTTTTCACAGTTGTAAATAATTTATCACCAACCTATTTTAAAGTACATTTTGTTGAGAAGATTGAGAATTTATACTGATGGTAAAAAATTACAGACAGAATGGACACATTAATTGTTTAATCTTGTGTGTACCTTTTTTCATTTCACTGATAGAAATTAAAAAGAGGGAGGGTTAAGAACTCTTTTTGAAATTAATTTGCCGCACCCTATATTGGTGCGACTTTCTCAAGTCAGAAAACTCCTCGGTGGTTGTTTTATGTCACATCTTATTGAGGGGCGTAAAGGAGGGGTATCTGCACGGAAGAATGCGAAATAAAATTGCCATTTCACGATGAACGAACAATTAAAAATTTCTTGCACGTTGATCTTTTTACAGGTTTCACGAAACACGGTGAATAACGAACCTTTTTCACTGCTGCTTGTGAAATAAAAATGGCAAAACACGTTGCACGAAAATAACCCTTTACCACCCTCCTTAATCTATTTTTGTAATCTGTAGTATAAGAGTTGATGGCAGTTCTTTGATATTTTCTGTTCACAACTTTTTTAGACTTGGAATAATTTAGAGCTTGACATATTGTAAAGACACCAGTCTGATGTTCTAAACTGTGTGTTGACTTCTAGATGTCTTTTGGCTATTTTTGTTATTGGTGTACTGTCTAAATTATATATACACCACATCTCCTTTTATTCATAAATATTATTATAACTGATTTACACTATATAGAGTTAGAGGGATGGTTTAACCCCACCAAATTGTTGATTAACTGGCCCCAAGTCAGGGGCCTTGGGCTCTTTTTACAAAAAGACTTAACTTTAAGAATTGATCTTAAGTTATATTGAAATGTTCATAACTTACGAATATTTTTTCTAATAAGATTTTTATTGAAATCCAGTGGTTGTTATTGTCTGGAACCAGAGAAAACTATTTATCTAGCACCTTTTTCAGTTTTTAAAAGTGTTTTTCGATTAATTGTAAGGAATGCTTACTTGGAGTGAAACATGTTGAAAAATTGCAAAATTTGTATGATTTATTTTACAACATCAAATTACTTTAAGGAAATAATTACAAATGCATCACACATCTTCCAACTTGATTCTACAGGTCATGCTGGCCAAAAGTCATTACTAAATCAGGTATCAAACACGGAAACTTTTATGTGGGATCTGAATTAAGATATACAGAGAGGAAATGGTTGTGTATTTAGCTATCATACAAGGGATATAATTCAAAAACTTATATAACATAAGGGAGGTAATCTATATCTTATATGCTATAAGGGAGGTAATTCTATAATTAATATAATATAAGGGAGATAATTTTATTACTTATATAATATAAGGGAGGTAATTCTATAATTAATATAATATAAGGGTGGTATTCTATAACTTATACAATATACAGGAGGTAATTCTTTTATTAATACAATATAAGGGAGGTTATTCTTTAATTAATATAATATAAGGGAGGTAATTCTATAACTTATACAATAAAAGTGAGAAATTCTATGACTTAAATTATATGAGAGATAATTTTATGACTTATATTATATGAGAGATAATTCTATGACTTATATTATATGAGAGATAATTCTATGACTTATATTATGAGAGATAATTCTATGACTTATATTATATGAGAGATAATTCTATGACTTATATTATATGAGAGATAATTTTATGACTTATATTATATGAGAGATAATTCTATGACTTATATTATATGAGAGATAATTCTATGACTTATATTATATGAGAGATAATTCTATGACTTATATTATATGAGAGATAATTCTATGACTTATATTATATGAGAGGTAATTCTATGACTTATATTATATGAGAGATAATTCTATGACTTATATTATATGAGAGATAATTCTATGACTTATATTATATGAGAGATAATTCTATGACTTATATTATATGAGAGATAATTCTATGACTTATATTATGAGAGATAATTCTATGACTTATATTATATGAGAGATAATTCTATGACTTATATTATGAGAGATAATTCTATGACTTATATTATATGAGAGATAATTCTATGACTTATATTATATGAGAGATAATTCTATGACTTATATTATATCAGAGATAATTCTATGACTTATATTATATCAGAGATAATTCTATGACTTATATTATATGAGAGGTAATTCTATGACTTATATTATATGAGAGATAATTCTATGACTTATATTATATGAGAGGTAATTCTATGACTTATATTATATGAGAGATAATTCTATGACTTATATGAGAGATAATTCTATACCTGTTATCATACAAGAGGTAATTAAAGGAAGAATCATTAACTTTAACATCCTCATTAACACATCTCCTGGGAATGATATAAGTAGGATGGCTTGCTCTGAAGGTTCTGCTTGCCGTAAAGAAAACCCAAGAATCAGTCCTGCAAACACACTGGCTATTGTCAACGTTAATAGCAGATTGTCTTTACCCCAGGTTCCCAACTGAAAAGGAAAAAAAAAACAAATTTTTACTTCATTTTTCATAATTTAAATGCATACAATATGTTCCAATTATTAGCATTTTTTCTTGTTTTTGCAAATATAATAATCCATGTCAACTGACTTCTGAGTCACCCATACATGCATTTTCTTTGTTGCTGTAATATATCTAACTGGCTGTTGGTGGCCATGACTATATATTGTGTCTTGATATCACAAAAATACAGTTCTTCCATTGTTTTTTCCAATATAATTTTTCCTGGCTATAGTTTATTTCTATGATATGATAGTGTATGGCTTGAATCCCCCTTGATTGTTCTCCACTATCCACTTGTTTAAATCTTAAATTTAAATATGACATCACATACTTTTGCGGTTCTAGCTAGAACTTGACTTTGAATGAAGTGCTAGATTTATTACCTTTTGCTTTTTGTTAACACAATTCATAAACATTCATTTATTTTAGCTGTTGTAGCAGGATCTGCTCACCCTTCCAGCCTTTAATGAGGATTAGTTTTAATTTAATATTTGTTTGTCTTTTAGTCTTTTTCTTTTGCATAAAGTGTGGTTTGAACTCATCAAATTATGATTTTTTTTCAACCCCCTTAGCATGTTCTTATTTTTCAACTATGTCCATGACTTCCCTTATATTGACTGTAGCAGTACTTTTTTATGAAGGTCAACCATTGCAGAAGTTTTCAACAACTGTCGACAATTCGTCTTATACCACAGTGAAAATAACATCAAATAATCATAAAGCTCTCTCAATCAAATAATAATTGCAGGAACACTTAATAATGCAAATTAGATTAGAAATTGGAAACTATATGAGATGGCTGAATGTATAAACAATATAACTGTTTGTTAAATATCAACTATTTACTAGGGAGGGCTCTGTGGCCAAGTGGTCTAATTAATCGAACTACTGTATCACTAGCTAGTCAACACTGAGGTTGTGAGTTTGAATCCCGAACGTGGCAGGTGCGCTCCTCTCCAATCTTAAGTGACTAGAATTGTCAGTTTTCCTACCTAAGGTCATTGGTTTTCTCCGGCTTCCTCCACCAATAAAAACTGACCACCATGAAATACCACAATACTGTTGAAAGTGGCGTTTAACGCCAATCAATCAATCGATCAACTATTTCCTACCATGTCTATCTTTGTGTGAACAGTTTGACATTCAGAAAGAAGACATCTACATTGTAATATAGTGTTTTCATATAGAAGTACCAGCTGATATTAGCTTCTGTGCAAAAATGATTATTTCATTAGAAAGCAGGATGATTTTTATATCATAAGAGCATATCAAATGGTAGAATTCTAAAACATAATATTGTAATTAAAAAATATTGAATTTTAGTGTTTTGTTGAATAAAACTCTATGCCAGTTTTATAATGTAATGGCAGAACTACATAAGGTTTTCTATCCTTCAATACAAGCTAATTTCTGTCAACTCTATATAGAATTATATCCCTTTAATACCATAGGATCAGACATATACTTGCTAACATGAAGAAATGGATTTGATCTGAAATGAAATTACTTGTCAATAAAAGTGAATTTCTTCAAAACCTGTCATGATGCATTAAGTCTGTCTTTCTTCATCAAGCTTGACGTGTGTCAAATCTCTGCAGAGCAATTTATTTATTTATGTCTTGGTTTAATGTGCAAACAAACCTGCAGATCTAATAGAAAACAAATACATAAGATTTTTCAGGCAGATAAGTTCCCATTTCTGGTAAACATTTTTTTCAAGGTGTTTTTGGAAAAAACCTAGATACTCCTACTTTCATTTGGTGTTAACAGAATTTATTACATTGATTGCTATGAAATAAGGGTAAGTCCAAGGAAAGATATGTGTAAAAAAAATTATTTGGTCACAGACTTAATGCAGAAAATTATACCAATTGTCACCACAAAGCAACACACTGCAATATCTGAATTGTTCACTTATCATGTTATTATGGATTCTGACTGTCTCTAGAGCTTCATATATTATCTCAATGTACATTTTCCCACTAAAAAGTCAATTATCCGTCCTCTTAAACTGACTCACTATCACATTATGCATGCATGAAAATGATAAAAAATTCACTCATAGGTACTGGTAAAGAAATGCATGCTTATATTGAAATTGTGAATTATGTCTTATGATGCATAACTTTTTATATGAAGAGATGATGATGGAGGGTTATTTAACGACTAATGGCATATTAAATATGTATTAAGGACCCCAGTGCATGTAAATGTGAAATGAATATGAACATTGTTTTGTACAAGACGGACACTCAGAGCTGTATTATTTTTAAAGGACTAGTTCACAAAGTAACAGTTCACAGGAGGACATCCTACCAGAGACAATTTCAGACTCCAAGCTGACCAGTCTTTGATCTTACTCCAAAATGCCACTTGCTTGGTTGGAAGCAGCAAATACCAGTTTACAAGTCTTTGGTTAGACCTGGCTGGGTATTGAACCTGGGACCTCCAACATGTGCACACTACCACAAGAGGCTGTTTTATGTAAGAAGCAACCTAATTCTATTCACTAAAGAATTCTGTATTGCCTAGAAGATTTTGTTAAAGTTTAAATATTTTGTTTTGTTCAATAGGTCCCTTACATCTGTCATAAAACTTTTGGTTTGGGTCATCCCCTGGATTTCCATTTTCTGATTCCCCTTTTTAGTACAGATTTGGTTTATCCTATCAGTTATTCAGGTAAAATTACCATTTTTGAAAGATTATTGTGGTCATTACTTATCCAATTTCCATGATTTTTTAAAATTTTTATACACAGAAATGCCTACTCATCTGCACATACTATTGACAACAGCTGTACTGACTATCAAGCAAAAGCACTCTATTCCCAAAATATTTATCTTATCTATGCAAAAATAAAGAATTCTGATTATCAAAGAACATGTGTTACATATTTGTTTTTCGTTCATTTTTTGTACATAAGTTTTCTCGTTTGAATTGTTTTACATTGTCATTTCAGGGCCTTTTATAGCTGACTGTGCGGTATGGGCTTTGCTCATTGTTGAAGGCCGTACGGTGACCTATAGTTGTTAATTTCTGTGTCATTTGGTCTCTTGTGGAGAGTTGTCTCATTGGCAATCATACCACATCTTCTTTTTTATATTTACAGAAAGTATATAATACTGTTTTAATTATTTTCAGGTGACTACTTAATTGTGACTGGGGATTGATTCTCACATACTGTAAGTTCAGAAATTATTGATTGTAATTTATGAAGAATGAACAAAAAATGGGGAATGTGTACATGGGACACAGATGATGCCCCCACTTGTCTATCATATAAAAATATAAAGGGACATAACTGAAAAAACGGTAAAAGTGACGCTACCAAAATTTGTACTTGATCTTGTGTTTTGTGGTAATAACAATTGTGTATAAGTTTTATAACATTTGGTTGAGGCAAACCTAAGTTAGATAACGGAAACAAAAAATTCAGCAATTTTTCCATTTGTAAAGCATAACTCTAGAACAATAAGAGTGACACCCAAAAAAACAAACTTGATCTGTATTTTGTAGTAATAACAAATGTGTATAAGTTTCATAGCATTTGGTTGAGGCTAACTTAAGTTAGAGAACGGAAACTGAATTTTTCCATTTGTAAAGGGGCATAACTCTAGAATGGTTTAAGTGACACCACCAAAATTCCGATTTAATCTGTATTTTGTGGTATTAAGCATTGTGTATAAGTTTCATAACAATTGGTTGAAGCTAACTTAAGTTCTAGAACGGAAACGAAAAATTCAGCAATTTTCCAATTTGTAAAGGGCACAACTCTAGAACTGTTAAAGTTACACCACCAAAATTCAAACTTGATCTGTATTTTATGGTAATAAGCATTGTGTATAAATTTCATAACATTTGGTTGAGGTAATCTAAAGTTAGAGAACGGAAACCAACTTTGGGACATACGGATGGATGTACGGACAGATGTACGGATGTACAGACAGACAACGGTAAAACTTAATGCCCCCTCCGCTACGGCAGGGGCATAAAAATGTGAAATTAAAGCTGCATACAGATATATGTATCAGATATCAAAATGCGGTTTCTTATAATTGCGATACTCACCCAGTCGCATTATTCGCATTAATAAAAACCTCGCAATAATTTCTGAATTTTCAGTACATTCAACATCATATTACCTTTTTTACTCTCTTCCTGACTTTACGAGGTTTCAGTTTAAGAAATCTAGACTTCTTTTTAGAATTCTTATCTACATTATCCTGTTCCACCATAGGCTCGGACCCTTCCTGATCAGCCATGTTGTTAACTTACAATGATTTTATCAATTTACTATCTGAAAAAAAACAAACACATCATTATTGTCTTTCAAAACGTTATTTTCAACACATATACTCTTGGTATTATTTTATGTTTGTTCTAAGATGTAAAAGAATAAGACAGCAGATCATGGTCACGTGACATCTTTCTTGATCAAAACTTTTCAGCAACACTCAAGAAATTGTGCAGTATTAGCTTTTTAATAAGAAACTGGCAGCCATGATATAGCTAAGTGTGCTTAATATAATAAACTGTTAACACAGAGATATGTCTCCATGGAAATGAGATGTGCCAATGCTAATACAACTGCAAACCAAATACCAATGACTTTTCATAAGTTGTTCCCTTTAAACAAACCTAAACACAAACATTTAACTTGTAAACTATGTAAAAGTTTCAAAGTCAATGAACCGTAATTAGGGGGTGGGGTTATATAATCTCCAAGGAAATGAAACTTGTAAATGCCAATACATTTGCATACCGAATATCATTGACTTTACATTAGTGGTTCATCTTAAACTGACCTAATCACAAACTAATACATGAAAACTAAAGCAAAAGTTTCAAAGTCAATAGACCATGAATGACGGGGCGGGGCCAAATAATCTCCATGGAAATGAGATATGCAAATGCTTATACAACTGTATACCAAATATCATTGACCTACCACTAGTGGTTCCCCATAAACTGACCTAATCACAAACTAATACATGTAAACTAAGCAAAGTTTCAAGGTCAATAGACCTTGACTGAGGGGGCGGGGCCAAATAATCTCCATGGTAATGAGATGTGCCAATGTTAATACAACTGCATACCAAATATCATTGACCTACCACTAGTGGTTCACCATGAACTAGACCTAATCACAAACTTATACATTGTTGACGCCGCTGCCGCCGCCGTCGTTGTTGTCAGAAACAGCATACCTATGTCTTGCTTTTTGACTCCGTCAAGGCGAGACAAAAATAAGAAGATGTGGTATGATTGCCAATGAGACAACTCTCTACAAAATGATGTAGTAGTTATAAAATAGCAACTATACAGTCTTCACAATAGACTTTTGATTCTAAAGGCCTGAAACTGAATTTTAAGAAAATTTTAGTTACGATTATATTGGCCTGTGGAGATGATTTTTACAGGCCAGACAGAAGTCTTACAAGCCTTGGCTGGTGGGCCTGTAGTTGAGCGTGAAAACTTACTATAGGTCATTGTATGGCCTTCAATAATGAGCAATACCATTACAGCATAGCGAGCTATACAAGGCTCCAAAATGACAAATGTAAAACAATTCAAATGAGAAATATAACAGCCTGATTTATGTACTTATCCAATTTCCATGAATTTTTCAACAATAAATGAAAAACAAAATTGGCTTTGAAGACCTACCATCAATCAATCATTCATTATGATATAACAGAGATAACTTTTTACCTGGGTAAGGGAGATAATCAGCATACCAACAGCTTTATTACATATTCTATCATTCATTATTAATCATGTGCTAGTTCCTTTAGATATTTGATCAGCTATATTGAAAAAAAAGCACATTTTTACTAATAAAACAAGAATGTGTCCATAGTACACGGATGCCCCACTCGCACTGTCATTTTCTATGTTCAGAGGACCTTGAAATTGGGGTCAAAACTCTAATTTGGCATTAAAATTAGAAAGATCATATCATAGCTATAGGGAACATGTGTACTAAGTTTCAAACTTCATCAAAAACTACCTTGACCAAAAACTTTAACCTAAAGTGACCAAAAACTTTAATCTGAAGCGGGACAGACGGACAAATGAACGGACGCACAGACTGAAAAACATAATGTCCCTAGGTTTGGCATAAAAACCGAACTCAAAGGTAAATTTAAAAAGAGTGAAGTTCATAAACAACTGACTGACAAAATCAAGCTTTAGACTTTACCCAAAGGAACGAATGGAAAACAACTGTCATATTCCTGACTTGGTACAGGCATTTCCAAAGAAAATGCAGCAAAGAAATTTAGTTTTCACAAATAAGAAGGTCATAAGCTGATAAAATATATAAAATTTATATGCTATAAATAATCATTTCTGAATAAGTTCAAATCAAAAAATCAAATGTGACCTACCTACGACTGCCTGCACTCAATATCAATGACTGCATGCCTGACATTAAATGATGAAATTCCCATGAGTTAGTTATATAATATTAAAGAACACACTATGTAACAATTTATAAAGTCAAAGTTGTCAGATACATAACAATTAGAGCACATATAACATGCTGCTAGATCTTTATTGATGTAAATTGTTGCAAACTGATTCAATTTTAGGACAGAAGCCCACTAACCTACATAGCACAGTCGTTAAATAAGAAATGATAGTTTTATCATCAGAGATCCTTATGGCTACAAATAAAATTAACTGAAAATCATTTAAAATATATCTGAACATACCTTAACCAATTCTAAAAACTTTTGAACAAGATTTTCAAGCATAAAATAACATAATTCAGTTTAATAAACTGACAATATCAAACTGTTATCATGTACCAATGTTTGAAGGGATTCAGAGGTACACCTAATCACTCCAATCTTTGAACATTGAAATGAGGTCAATGTATGATAGACTTTAAAACATTTACCAAATATCTCTGACTTTTCTTGTATTGCCTCGGTTACTAAGTTGTGCAGACTATATCTTGAAAACTTAAAACCTTTTCCAAGAAAACAACACAAAATATGGGAGTAATTGAAATTTAGGTCAAAGCCATATAAAATAGGTCAAACTAACATATACTTCTTATCACTAATCCATATAGCAAATTATTGTCTGGTAATGTAAGAAAATAGGGTCTGGGTTAGATGAAAATCATAAGCTGATAAGGTTCCTGTCTTAAAATCTTCCCTGAAGTATACATAACAGGGTAAAAACCCATTCAGGTATCTAACATGTCTAACAGAATCCTTATTCCTGCTTCCATTTAGGGCTTAGCATAATTATGGTATAGACACCTTTTTGTTGTTGAAGACAATACGTCAACCTTTAGTGGGCTTGAAATCTATTTTAACTTTACTGTATTGATAGATTGCTGTTTCCTTTTATTCATATCAAGATAAAGAGCCACACATTTTCAGCACGTTAATTACAGGTCAAACAAAGTCCGATAACGCTTTATCTTATATTAGAATGCCTGTAGAATTATTTGAGAAAATCTTGGCTTATTCCATATTTATGTCGCATGAAGACTTGAGGTCTAATGTCTACTTGTGGACCTAAAATTGGAACACTGTATAACTCTGTTGAGTCATCAAGACATATTGTGGTCATTACACCTGTATTACAAATTGTCTTTGAAAGTTTGAAGGAAACACTGTGGATTCAAGTATAAATTTTGCATAGGCTTGCATACAACTTTGACAAATCAATAAAAATAAAATTAAGTATCTACTAAAATTCAATTCTTCAATCCTCAAAAATTTGTATCAATGAAAATAAATGATTCCACAGCAAGCAAAAGCATAACTAAGTTAATAACAAAATATGTATTGAACAGACTGGCAGACATATGTTGACCACTGTTTGACCGATGTACAAAAAGTAAACGAAAATCCACTATCTTGTTCTGCTTCAACTCTATCCATGGTTTCACATTATAAATGTTATAATTATTTCTAATTTCTCCGGATATTCCCATAGTTTTATAGATTGTTATTATAATTATGCAGATTTCTATCATGGTAAATAATTGTGAAAATTTCAGGAAAGGATAGTTCAAGGTCAAATCTACATCAGCATAACATTTTATCTGTTTGTTTCTCATAGTTTTACTACAACATTTGAATAGTCAAGGCTATAAATATCAGTATTTGATCACTTGAAAACTACCATCCATGTCCTTCATTTATATTTGTTATAATCACAAAACAGTTAACAACTCTTAAACTGTTATTATTAAGTAGACATAAAAACTTCTTGTGTCAAGCTATTCTGTAAAAATCTGTTATATATTATATATTAGGGATATCACTCTCTGAATTGGCATCAAATGAAAAACAAATTACTAGGCTTAAATTCCTCACATCCAACCTAAAATCAAAAAGATTGCTACACCATAGTGAAATGCCCCCCACTGCTGTGTAAATGAGTTGCACAACAGGAACATTATAAGCTAACATTAAGAGTGCATTTGTATCAAACCCGAAATTTTGTCATTGATGACTATAGTTTAGTAAATGTTTAAAAGCTGCTAGAAACAAATTCATCGATTAATAACCTTTATCCATCTCTCGTATAGTGAGACAGAAATAGATTACATACACGTATCGTAAACAAACAGGATGGATGACCAGGACTTATTATAATAAACATGCGGTCGTAATTAGTTGAACGACAGAAACTACGCAACTATTTTGCCCATACATTCTTTAGGTGAACGCCATGTCGATGTTGACCAAAAAATATAAGAAACAATTGTTTACATCGTTCAGGTTAGGAACGAATATGTTCTTAGCTCTAGTCATTTCAAAGTTAATGTAGTGTTTCTGTAAATTGAGGAATACTCATTATACTGAAACCCTATGAGATGGTTCATCTACTGTACCACAATGACACTTAGTCTGTTTGGCCTATTGAATAATGACACCTTGTGAATGCATCACAATATTTACGTAGGAAATAGTTTTTGGAAATAGCAATTTGAATTAAAACACGTTCCAAATTTTGTTTTAATTTTTTGTTCATATCCAAATTTCCTTGCATATATGAGTTATGTGCACACATCTCATTTTGGAAGGATAGTAAAACAAAAGTCAAATTCCCATAACTCCAGGTAAAATAGTGGATTCAAAATGACAGTACGATATGTAAAACAGTATGATGACATCAAACAATCCTACTAAGTATGAGAGTTTTCTCAGAGGAGATGTGAGGTTACACAATAGTCCAAAGTTGGTGTCCATACGTAACTCACATAAAATTGTCAAATCAACCTGATAGTATAGTATGGTCAAGAGAATATAAAGACAAATAATCCTACCAAGTATACAAGCTGTCTGTCACATGGTCTAAGAGTATGGTTGTGTTTCAGACTGTTTACTGTAAATCCCAAGAAATATTTTGCTGAGAAATAAAACCATTTCATTAAGCAGTAAATCCCAAGAAATATTTTTGCTGAGAAATAAAATCACTTCATTAAGCAAAGTTAAAATCCTTTACTAAATTGTCTTTTCATTTACTAAGTTTCTATTTTACAAAAGAGACTACCACTTCATCATTTGAAGTTGACACTTGTGATGTAAATATACAAACAGAATGTATTATGTTACAAAGTGTTCAGATGTTAATTAACATGTAACACATATAAAGTCATCTGTTTTCATACATGTAATGTAACCAGTGAACAAAACTGTCAACTTAAATATGATTGAACATTTATATATCAGTGTTATATAAATAAGAAGATGTGGTATGAGTGCCAATGAGACAACTATCCATCCAAGTCACAATGTGTAAAAAGTAAACAATTATAGGTCAAAGTACGGCCTTCAACACGGAGCAAGCTATAAAGGGCCCCAAAAAGACTAGTGTAAAACAATTCAAACAGGAAAACCAACAATCTTATCTATATAAAAAACGAGAAAGGAGAAACACTTATGAACCACACCAACAAACGACAACCACTGAACAACAGGCTCTAATTTAAAGTTTTCCTCTGAATACTTAGATGTAGCAGTCAACTCAACTAGAGGCTCTCAAGAGCACGTGTCGCTCACCTGATTCTACTTTGGTTTTGGAAATCATGTAAAAATAGATTAAAATCATAACAGATACCCTAATAATGAGTGAGGCCAAATTTGGTTTAATATTGGTCCTGTAATTTAATAAAAAATCCTGGTGGCCATCTTGAACAGTAAATCGGCAACAAAGTAGCAACACTTCATCAGCACCTCATAAGAAACATTTATGCCATGTTTTGGTTTCATTCCATTCAGTGCACCTCTAGAAGAAGCATTTGTATGTATTTCCCATAGGGTCTTATGTTAAAGGAAGTCCCCCCATTGGCGGCCATCATGGATGAAGGATCAGCTTCAAAGTAACAAAACTTAGTCAGCACCTCATAAGAAACATTCTTGCTATGTTTGGTCTCAATCCATTCAGTATGTGGTTCTCTAAAAGAAGACATTTGTATGTATTGTCCATAGGGTCCTTTGTTAAACATTGTCCCCATCTGGCGGCCATCATGGATGAAGGATCAGCTTCAAAGTAGCAACTCAAAAGGAACATGCATGCCATGTTTGGTTTCATTCCATTCAATGGTTCTCTAAAAGAAAACATTTGTATGTATTTCTCATAGGGTCCTATGTTAAACTAAGTCCTCCGCTGGCGGCCATCTTAGATTATGGATCGGCTTCATAGTAACAACACTTGGTCAGCACCTCATAAAGAACATTCATGAAATGTTTGGTTTCATTGCATTCAGTGGTTCTCTAAAAGAAGACATTTGTATGTATTTCCCATAGGCTCCTATGTTAAACTAAGTCTCCCGCTGGCGGCCATCTTGGATGATAGATCAGCTTCAAAGTAACAACACTTGGTCAGCACCTCATAAGGAACATTCATGCCATGTTTGGTTTCATTCCATTCAGTGGTTCTCTAAAAGAAGACATTTGTATGTATTTCCCAATAGGGTCCCATGTTAAACTAAGTCCCCTGCTGGCGGCCATCTGGGATTATGGATCGGCTTCAAAGTAACAACACTCGGTCAGCACCTCATAAGGAACATTCATGCCATGTTTGGTTTCATTCCATTTAATGGTTCTCTAAAAGAAGACATTTGTATGTATTTCCCATAGGGTCCTATGTTAAACTAAGTGCCCCACTGGCGGCCATCTTGGATAATGGATCAGCTTCAAAGTAACAACACTTGGTCAGCACCTCATAAGGAACATTCATGCCATGTTTGGTTTCATTCCATTCAGTGGTTCTCTAAAAGAAGACATTTGTATGTATTTCCCATAGGGTCCAATGTTAAACTAAGTCCCCTGCTGGCGGCCATCTTGGATTATGGATCGGCTTCATAGTAACAACACTTGGTCAGCACCTCATAAGGAACATTTATGCTGTCTTTGGTTTCATTCCATTCTGTGGTTCTCTAAAAAAAGACATTTGTATGTATTTCCCATAGGGTCCCATGTTAAACTAAGTCCCCCGCTGGCGGCCATCTTGGATTATGGATCCGCTACAAAGTAACAACACTTGGTCAGTACCTCATAAGGAACATTCATGCCATGTTTGGTTTCATTCCATTCAGTGGTTCTTTAGAAGAAGTTCTAAAAGGTAAAAAGTTAACGACGACGACGGACGACGGACGACAAGTGATGAGAAAAGCTCACTTGGCCCTTCGGGCCAGGTGAGCTAAAAATGAAAGTAAGGGAATATTTAAACACATTCATTTAGCAATTGACATCAATTCATTAGAGGCTGAATATTCAATCAGGAGAACTGGATTCATTTGAACATTATATATTATACCAAATACACTCATAAATAAAGAAATTCTCCATTTATTACTGATCTTCAACTTTGACAGTTATAAACAGTTATCATTCTCTCTTTGGGTGGGGGTGGGCCAGGGATGTAGAATTCTAAAATTGTATTTGTGAAAAATTGTTTTCATACAAGCCCGAAACATTTTGTTCAGACATGTGTTACAGAAAAATCCATATTCATGTGTAGTATTTTGGCTGGACACAAAAATTCTAATCAAAGGGATTATAGAGCTAGACCTTTCTCTCTCTTTAATTGGTGCATTATTCCCATTTTTTGTGATTGCCAGCACCACAGAACATTCTATTCCAGTTTCTGACTGTCCTGCAGCTGTCCTTTTACATCTGTAAATGGTTAAATGGTGTTGAAGGACATGACTTAATTGAACATACTATATGACAAGGTTCATGCCCCATCTATGAGAGAAATTGGTGTATGGAAATTGAGGCCCTACAGAGCAGTTTAATTTTTCACTTACTAAAAACATTTCAATACAGTTAGTAATTTTACACCTGAAATGGAATAGAACCTAACTGAAGTGAGGTCAAGGTCAGAGGTGAATTTCCTATCCATACATCTTTTTTTTGGTTAAAAACATGGGAAAATGCACATCATGCAGATTGATAGTGTGATGAAAATTCATCTTCTTAGAACAACCAATAATAACACAATGGAACAACCTGATTAAAGACTATCAATTGGAAAGAGAGAGATTGTTTTTCAATTCAAAACATAAATCAATCCAACAATGAACACCCCATCTACATCCCCCATATCAATTCCATAATGAAGTGAGTGACATGTGATGCACTGTTAAGATAAGTCAAGGTGCATATTTGTTAACACATTTGACAGAGTGCATGTCTATAACATATGGCAAATATTAGTCAAAGCTGGCAAAATCTTCTTTTTTTCCCATAGTATTGACCTTGTTTATTACTACACCCAATAACATGATAGCTTTAAACAGTTTAAAACATGATATGGAGAGCAGAGGACGGGGGTATTTAAGGATTTGACATTTATTAAGATAAACATGATCATACACATGTTTTAAATGCTGAATTTTTCAAATAAATTTAATGACATCATGGTTTAAGTTATGTTTGATTGATATTGACCTCATTTTCTCTATTTTAAAGTTTGCTTTATTTATTTATCTTATAATAAAATGCTCCGCTGGGCGCAGCTTGATACAACCGCAGAGGTCGAACCCTGAACAGTTGGGGCAAATATGGACACAACATTCAAGCTTGATACAGCTCTGAATTTGGATTGTGATTAAATATTTGACACAGCATAGGTTTCTGACACAGAATGAATGTGGTCTAAGAACTTAAATTTTTTTTAATTTACCTATTATGGTCCAATATCCAAAATCTAAATACATGGTTAGATTCAGCATATAAAAGAATCCAAAGAATTCAATTTTTGATGAAATCAAACGAAGTTTAATTTTGGACCCTTTTGACCTCAATGTGGACCAATTTGATAGTGGGGCCCAAAAATCAAAATACATGGTTAGATTCAGCATATCAGATACAAAGTTAAATTTTGGACCCCAACTTGGACCAACTTGAAAACTGGGCTCATAATCAAAAATCTAAACACATGTTTAGATTCAGCATATCAAAGAACCCCAAGAATTCAATTTTTGTTAAAATCAAACTAAGTTTAATTTTGGACCCTTTGGACCTTAATGTAGACCAATTTAAAAAACGGGACCCAAAATTAAAAATCTAAGTACATGGTTAGATTTGGCATATCAAAGAACCCCAATAATTCAATTTTTGATGAAATCAAACAAAGTTTAATTTTGGACCCTTTTAACCTCAATATGATCCAATTTGATAGCAGGCCCACAAATAAAAAATCTAAATACAAGGTTAGATTCAGCATATCAAAGAACCCCATATATTCAATTTTTGTTGAAATCAAACAAAGTTTAATTTTGGACCCCAATTTAGACCAACTTGAAAACTGGGCCCAAAATCAAAAATCTAAATACATGTTTAGATTCAGCATATTAAAGAACCCCATATATTCAATTTTTGTTAAAATCAAACTAAGTTTAATTTTGGACCCTTTGGACCTTAATGTAGACCAATTTGAAAACTGGACCCAAAATTAAAAATCTGAATACACGGTTAGATTCAGCATATCAAAGAAATAAATGTGGTCAAAGATTTTACAAATCTAATGCATCATACTGTGCAATTAAAGATTACTTCTTGAAATTTTTCAATATTTGGAATTTGCAAAAAAAAATGATATTTGCAACCATAATTACTCATTTAAATTTACCATAGTGCTAACTTAATCTATTTTATAATAGAATTTAAAATATGGTGTCAAATCTTTCATATGGAATTTTTTTGTAAAAAAAAAAAGATGCAGATATTTTTACTGGTCTTCCTTTATAAATATGCATTTCTTTAAACATAATTTAATAGCAGTGTAAGGGAGGTAATCAAAACATTGTATTTGGATTACCTCCCTTACACTACTTTTAAATTGTCTTAATTGTTCATTAACCATTACTTAATATATAATTTAAAAGCAGTGTAAGGGAGGTAATTCAAATGATGTATTTTTTATTTATCTCCCTAATACACTGCTTTAAATTATGTTTTGTACTAAAGTATTTGTCCATTAACCAGGACAACCTTGTTTTTCCCCCTTTTTAGCCCATAATTCCTAAACGGTTTGAGCCATAACCCTCCAAAGCAAATCCTCACCATCCCTTTGTGGTATGGAAACTTGTGGTATAATTTCAGAGAGATCCATACACCGTTCCACAAGTTATTGTCTGGAAACTAGAAAATGCTTATTTTTGGCCCCTTTTTGGCCCCTAATTCCTTAAATGTTGGTACCATAACCCCCAAAATCGATCCCAACCTTCCGTTTGTGGTATTTATCCTTATGGTAAAATTTCATAGAGATCCATTCACTTAAACTAAAGTTATAGTGCAAAAACCAATGTGTCTTCGGACGACGACGCCGACGCCAACGTCATACTAATATACGACCGCAAAACCTGTGGTCGTATAAAAATTGTTGACCTATTGGTTTTAGTATCTGAGAAACTGACCTAACCATCAAAACTTAATATTAACCAATCAATCTTAAAAATGAGGTCAAGGTCAGAAAAATCTGCCAGACAAACATGTACACTTAACAATAATCTGATACACCAGATATAGTTGACCTACTTTATATTATAATATCTGGGAAACAAACCTTACCACTCAAAACTTTACGTTGACCAATGGAACATGAAAAGGAGGTCAAGGTCAGATGAACCCTGCCAGTTGGACATTTAAACTTAACAATCATTCCACACACCAAATATAGTTGACCTATTGTTTAAAGTATCTGAGAAACAGACATTAAATCTCATAAATGTAAAGTTGACCAAAGTACCATGAAAATGAGGTAAAGGTCAGATGAACCTGTCAGACAGACATGAACACCTTACAATCATTCCATGCAGCAAATACAGTTGCTGACAAATTGACCTAACAACTGAAACTTATCTTTGATCACTGATCTATGAAATGAGGTCAAGATCAGTTGAAACCCTGTCTGACGGACATGTATACCTTGCAATGATTATAGACCAAATATTGTTGTCCTATCACTCATATACTGATACATGTGTGAAAATCACGTAACCAACAAGAATGTGTCCATAGAACATGGATGCCCCACTCACACTTTCATTTTCTATGTTCAGTGGACCGTGAAATTTGGGACCTGGGTCAAAACTCTAATTTGGCATTAAAATTAGAAAGATCATATCATAGGGAACATGTGTATCAAGTTTCAAGTTGATTGGACTTCAACTTCACCAATAACTTCCTTGACCAGAAACTTTAACCTGAAGCGGGACAGCCGGACGGACGGATGAACGAACGAACGGACGCACAGACCAGATAAAATAATGCCCCTACTACTATCGTAGGTGGGACATACAAACTGTACTTGTTTAAACAGTTGCTGAACCATGAAAATTAGGTCAAGAACAACTAACATATGCCAGACGAAAGTTTTAGAACACAGTGCATCTGCACAAATATTAAGTATTCAATTCTTCTCCTTCTAAAACATAAAGCTTTAAACAGATAGTTAGCAATTACACATCCCTTTGGCTTGTATTTTGTGACTTCTTGGAAATTTGTGGTAGACAAGACAAAAAAAGCACTGTTCCTGTGATATTTTGGTTTCCATTAGTATTCAAGAGATTGTTATATCATTTATCATTATCCTTTCTTTGTCAAATTAAAATGAAACAAAATATCCTTAGTCTACAATGTAGATATAAACCAAAAATTCATTTACACAATTGATGGATAACTTTTTGTTTTCACATCCACTGAAATAATGACTATGATATATTATCTATATTGTATTAACATACCAACAACAAAGAATCTAAAGTTTGGAGCAATTAATCAACTAGCTATGTTAACAATGTTAATTTGTCTATAAAGTTAAATAGATCTGTGTGTTCACTGAATGACAGTGAGATTTAGCTAAATTTGGTAAAGCCATGATAAACATTAAATTAAGTCAAAACATATAGATGAGGGCCACATATGTGACCAAGTAAAGCCAAAAACCATGAGTAAGATTGAATAGAGACAAACATCACACAATTCAATGTATGGTGAAACTGAACAACTTTTATGAAGGTCAAAGGAAGCAAAAGCAAATATGATCAATGTCCAGTAAAGCAAAGAATTAAGGGCAGAACAATAACACCAAGAATTTATAGCAAGGTAAAACAAATATGTCATCTGTCATGAGGATAGCAAGGACAAAATGATAAAACAAGGGAACAAAACAAATCCATGATGATTGCTACTATGACTAAATTCAGCATTAAGAAAAAGTGAAAAAAATTGCAAGCAACCAAGAATTTGACTTTGAATGAACCAAACTCTGTTTTGAAATCTACTTAAACAAAACATAAACTAGTTTATGACATTACCATCATAATTCCTTCAATTCACATGTGAGGTACAAAAGATGAGAAAAATGTATTTGATAAAGTCTTGAGACCATATAGTAATAAAAAAGTTGATTTATTGGTTGAATTTTAACACAGACCAAATGTAGCAAAGCCCAGGAGAATAATACATTTTTACATGAAACATTAAAGAATTTCTACAGCTTGGATGACTAGGATCCTTCAGTGGATACAAGATTTATTATTTTGCTGCAGATGCTTCCTTTTCAACACGGGTGATCAATTACTGAGGATAAGCATTGATAACATATAGCTCATGTATATCATAATTAACAAGCAATATAATGGCAGATTCTTTTCCTGATGAAACAAAAAAATGCAAGATATATATGGTGTGATTGTCAATGGGATTTAATAAGCCAGTTAAAGACAATATGATACATTGTAACACATTGAACATTGAAAAAAAAATAACAATGATCAAAAGAAAAAAGGAAAAAAAGTTTTGTGAGAAACAAAATATAATTATGTTGAATTTGTCAGCTACTTGTGGATCATTGGATAAATATGATATATTGGAATTAAATAATCTTTAGATTTCAAATAAGAGAATATAATACGGGAGAACACTATTTTTGTTCACTGTCAAATTAAACAGTTTTTTCTATAACTCTAAAATAATTCAAGTAGAATCATAATAAAACTGATTTATCAAGCATTTTTGCTCTAATCATGATTAAACATGAATGAAATATTCCAGGAAACAATTGTTATAATTACAAGGAAAGTGATGTAATTCTATGAACCCAATTATCTTATCTAGGTCTGTAGAGTACAGTCAAACCTGTATTTATAGAAGGAATCCTTGGAACCAGAGAAAACAGTCCTAGAAAGACAAATGCCCTGTAAATTGAGGTTCAAAATGCAAAGGCATTATAAAAGCAGGACAAGAAGAGGGTGACCAGCCAAAACAGGTTTTCCTTTAATACAGGGTTGCATTCAATATCGTAGCAGCTAGTATAGCTATGTCTTAGATATCTATCTATGTTGAACGATATGCTACATAGCTAGCCTATCAAAATGACATCACGAGTACTAACCTTTCCGACACCATTTTGGATTCTCTAGATAGCATACATTTTTTGGGCTATTTAGATCTATTTAGCGGCTAGGCTAGCTACACATTCAGTAGTCAAAATCTAATTGTAGCCCTAAGTAGCAGCTATGATATTGAACGCACCCCAGGTGACCTTTAATGCAGGTTTACTTTACTATAATTTTGAGAAGTAAACTGACTATTAGATGTCTGCATTCTATGAAAAACATAGATTCACGTAATCATTCAAAATTGATTTCAGTCTTTGGAATTTCCACAAGGGAAAAGATGGAATTACTTGAAATCTAGGAAAACTCAAGCATTTCAATTAGGACTCATAAAATACATTAATCCTCTATAAATGTCTAACATTTTATCATGTTTTCACTGTACATTGTTTCGTGCTTCATGGTCATGCAGCTATATCAAAGCTTAAAACATTTCTGTTGTCATTTCCTTTTTTCACAGAGATTTATTTCCTGTTCTGAGTTTTAAAAAACAACTGGAAGGCAAGTCATTCAAGATGTTAAAGCTAATCACTTGGTATTATAAATTTTCCTTAAATTGAGTAATTGTTGTCACATAATACGGAATCACATTAGCTGCAGAAAATCGATACAAAAAACAGTAATTATTTTCTCAAGATGTTTTGTCTCCGTGGTAATAATTCATCTTTACTCAACAAGAAAAGCTTCCTTCAAGCACTTAACAAAAGCAAACATTTTTTTTCTCCAAACATTAAGAGTGATTTTTATCAAGTGTTAAACAGCATACTCCCTTTAGGTGTCAATCCATTATATGACAATGATCGATACCTCTTAAGATCAATGGATAGCAAAAATCTGTCTTCAGCATGAAGAATTATGCACCTATAGATTGTGTAATTAATTATGAATCATTTCAGAATTTCTAGCTTAGAACATTAATTGCTTTTTCAATATTTTTTTTTTAATATAATTCAACATTAAACCATTGATCAAAGGGAGTAAAAGTGAACAAGTTTTGGCCTTTTCAGGTATTTTGGTATATATTCCATTTCAAACAACAGTTTTGACCTACACACTATCACAATCCAAAATGTTTAACTATAAAGACTTAAATTCTTTATAAGATTTTAAGAATAAAAGTAGGTTTGGGCTTTATGTCAATCGAGACAGCAACTAGACAATACAAAATAGAAAAGACATCTAAAAGTCAACAATAGACAGGTGTCTAAACAATGTCAAGCTCTAAATTGCCCAGACTGCAAAAGTAAAAATAAAATAAACAAGTACCATCAATATTCTGACAACATCACAAAATTCAAATTTTAAACTATTTTCAGATGTGTTTGGTTTTAAGCCAATATAGATCTATTCAGTCTGATTTAAAACGGGAATTCAGTATACTAAAGTAGGTAACAGCTATTGGATCTTTCCTTAGATTGACTGCACCATCAGTCTTTACTTTACCACTACCACACGTCGACCACTTCAGGGTGTTGGTTCACTTTACCCATTACAGATTACTTTAGATAGTTTATTTTCCTAGTTGGTATCTTATGTGTTTTAACATAAGATACCAACAAGGACATTGTTTAAGTGTATATGTTCTTGCAAAGTCTAAATAAAAGAAAAATATATATTATGTTCATTTTTGTGACTGTCTGCCTCAAATGGCTGCAAGCAAAGTGTCTAAACAGTATTAAATTTAAGGAAGGGAATAGTTGAATGAACATAACTTTATTATTTCCTGTTTCAATTCTTTAAAACACAATTTAAACCACAATTTATATCAAAATGCCAGTTTCATTTCAAATTGTATTACTCACTGCAAGACCCTAAGTTTCTTATGCCCCTTGACGAAAGCTCTGTTCTAAATCACAGACAATAGATAAATTCCATCAGTGTTAATTCAATAATTATATTTGCTGACATTCAATTATAGCCATCATTTCCTCAATCAATCTGTAATGACCAGTAATTACAATGGTCTAATATTAATAAACGTTGGTCACTTAATCATGAAGGACATTCCATACAAAATATTGGTTATTTTTGTTCAATTCTGACAAGCAGACGGTCACTTGGATTAAACGGACAGACTTAATAACATAATGACATCACTAAAGTTCAGTTGATACTGAATTCCTAAGTTTTCACATATTTGGATCAAGTTTCACACAGGACTTCAATCTAGATGGGGAAGTGGGTAATACAGCTATAAATTGAGTACAGTCCTGTTGTTAACTTGTTTTCTTTAGTCCCTTTATTCATTAGTGGCAATTCTTGCAATTTTAAGAGAAAACTTTTGTCAAAGTGATTGCTATAAAGACTGTTACATATATCAGTATTCACTGTTTATTCCTAATGACTAACTTTTGTGGATTTCAAAGTTAATCAAAGCCATGAATTTTTATACCTACTAAAATTTATATTTTCAACTGATAAAATGTGCAAAATGTAAAACCACAAATTCAAAAATCCACTAAACCAAATAACATTTTAGAAAAGACTGAAAACTGCCATTGAATAGATTCTTTCATGTTCTTTTAAACACTTGTATTCCTTAAAAAAAGGCTGGTTTATCATTTCTAGCTTTTAAAAGAAGAGACTAGTAAGTAACGAGATTTAAATTAACTACTCAGAAAAGGAAGTAGTATTCTGAGAAGAATAAATATTTACTTTGTTGAAATGTTTGCACATGTGGCAGGAGAAGACATTACATTACAATTTTCCCATGAGAAGTCATGACTATCAGTTGATCACCAATCAGAGATAATTGTAATAAATCATCATACTATTATTGTTGGAAATGTCAGGAGAAAAATTTTAAAAACAAAATACTCAAATACTTTTAAATTTTCAGAAAAAAAAAGTAGATTAATATTTTCTTTTTACAGTATTAGGTAATATTTGAGTGCAGTTTTAATACAACAAAAATTAAAAAGGGTGGGTGGATGAGTCCAAAATATTCAATGGCCATTTTTCCTATGACTGATTTCACATAGCTTGAAGTGTAATGAAAGGTGCACATATTAAAGTATAGCATAGAAGCTATGCATATTCAATATTTATACATTTGTATTGTCCATTGTGTTTACATTCTCCAACCTTTTTAAAGAATCATCATTTATGTATAGTTCTTACAGATTTCCAATATAGCTGGTTGAAATAAATTGTTTTCAACAAGTTTGAAAATAACTACTTATAAATTGTGTTACTCTTTTTTCATTGTACACTGCAACACTAAACATGCATTATTTCATTTTACTTCAGTACATACAATTAATGTTACTATCAACTCTTCTAAAAAGACTGCATGACTGTCCTAACTTTTGCATCAACTTTATCAGATATTATCCATTCAGAATGATTAAAAATTACTGGCATAAGCAGACACATGTTTTTGATTAAACAAACAAAGACCAGAATTTTTTATAATTTTTTTATGATTACAAGCATAATAAAGTACTGACAAATGGAATAAATAATTCTACTGTGGACTACTTTCTAACAAAGTTAATCGATGATGCTTATTGTTTCATTAAAATGTTTTATCAAATTTTCTGACTTACCTTACTCTCTAACTCTGTATAACTTCTGTGAGACTTAGAGATCCTGAGAGTCTGTAATGATAAAATAAAAGATCAATAAAAACACACGACAAAATAACAGCATCTGTTTCTGGTTTATATGACACCATTACACTCAAGGTTGAAATTCAGCATGCATGCTAAAAATAGAATAAATTAAAACCAATCTTATGTTTACTAACATTGTAACAGCTTTTTCAAAATTTTAATGGATTTCAAATAGGATTAAAGATCGCAGGTGAAAAAAATATTTAGTAGTAAAATCAATATAACTATCTGTGTGAAATGTGATTATTTACAATCAAAAAGTAATTAACAAATGAGGATGCAAAGGGTAAATGTCAATTATTTATAGAGCCTTATTTTTTTAATCATAAATGTTTTGCTATTAAATGTATTACATAGATCATAAAGAAAATAAATCATCTGGTATTTATAAATTATTGATAAAGTAATTAAAGCTTCTATTGCCTGTAAATCTATATAAAAGTGTTCTATTTTGACAATATTTCTCAATTAAGGCAGCAAAGTAACAGTAAGTACCACACAAAGAACATTATGCTTTCAACTGATAATTGTGCTACGACAAGTTTCAACCGATACCGAAATTTGTTAATATCTTAAAAAAGACTCCAGTGTAAAGTAAATTTTCGGCAGTAATTTCAGAATCAAGCAATTTTTTGCACATTACTTGATAAGAACAACACAAATCTGGTTTCAATTGGTTAAGCAATTCTGTAGATATTTGTTTCATTAACATTACACTATCTTGTTGGCAGAACTCACAGCTCCATGCAAACAAATTGATGGATTTCAACATAATACACCAAAGTGTAAAAAATTCATGAAGGCAAAAAGATTCCAAGCTGACATTTTCCTTCCTGGTTTTGAATCATTACCTCCATGTAACTGGTTTTTCTTAGCTTTTTTGCAGCAGAGATAAAAAAAACCTTTGTCAATTAGACACAATGATATTGATAAAACCCTTATAATGTCAAGTATTTAACTTTCAAGTGGTTCCCTATAAGATCTTTGATGCTTCACCCAATTAGAAAAGTACATTTGTTTAAAGTGTTAATGTTAGCCATAGAACAAAAGTGACAACCTTTTATATAACTGTCATTATAAGGATAGTTTTTGCAAATATTGGTTATTTAGTTGTGTTCACGTTATTCAGTCTTTAGTATTTTTTATGTAATGTTTTGTAGACTGTTGTTTGTCTTTTTCATCTTGTTTTGTTTTTTGAGAAGTTTTTTGTCGGCCTCTCTACAACTTATGAGTTTTGATTCTCTTTTTTTTTACAACAGAAATATGGATTAAATATCGCATTTAAGTGGACAGAAACAAGAGATGCCCCAAAAATTTAATGGCCTTTGACCTAGTGATTTAAAACAACCAAAGGTCAATGGAAAAAATCACATTCATGAGTCAATTCATCCCTGATGCATGCCTTATATGACATAGGCTTACATCCATAAATTCAATTACAATTTCTTGTTTTAAGAAAAGAAATCAATTAAAACCTTGATCATAATGACAATCACAATAAGTTGTAGAAAACTAGCGAATATAAAAAATGTATAAAACCATGCCGAAAATCCTAGCAGCCTACTTACTTAATTCTTACAATAGATCTCTTATTTACTATAACAATGCAAATTTAAAGACATTTCTCCATTTTCTTCTGCAGAATTACATCCAATTTCATGCTTTATGCTTGAAAAAGAAATGTCCACAAAAAATACATTAAATTTTGGTGATTTATGTTTATTTCATTTTTTATGGAGAAAGAGGGTCTACAAGGAATCTTTTTGTAAAGTTAATTCTGATGTTAAATTTTCATGTCGAATTATTAATGCAAACTAAATACTGATTTTTAAGGCTTTTTTTAGACCAGTTGACATCAAGCATCATAAATTTTGACCTTTTTCTCCCCAATTTGTAGGATTATTCATGACTATTTTCTTTACTTTTTAACCATCTATAGGTCAAATCACACATGTTTATACATTGGATTGAGAGGTCAGACATCTTTTAAAAGAAACTTTCAACAATGTTTCAGACAAAGATTGTTCAGAATTGCTCTCTATATGTCAATGTATCAGAGAAGGTTTTTCTAAAGTTTACAAGTGATATGGCAAAAAATAAATGTTGCATGCCAAAAAAGTTGCATTTTGCTCCAAACTCATAACCTGAGATAAAAATTAATGTAAATGTATACAATTTAATTCTTTTTTATTTGAAAAAATCTTAATCTCAAATATATTATATTATTTTTACTGTTTTAAATTTTTTACTAAAATCAAAATTTTTATTTGCTGTATATCATATTTATTTTTCGTTCATTATTTTGTACATAAATCAGGCGGTTATTTTTCTCGTTTGAATTGTTTTACATTTGGCATTTCAGGACCTTTTATAGCTGACTATGCGGTATGGGTTTTACTCATTGTTGAAGGCTGTACAGTGACCTATAGTTGTTAATTTCTGTGTCATTTGGTCTCTTGTGGAGAGTTGTCTCATTGGCTATCATACCACATTTTCTTATTTTTATATTAATATAAATACTTAGTCATCCCAAGTGCTTTAATTAACAAAGTCATTTTCAAATTATTTATCACAAGTCTGTAATAATGATACAGATCAGATAAGTACTTTTCTACTTTATATTTTTTACTGTATCATTTGTAACTTTGCTAATGTAGGTAGAGAATATTATATGGCTTTTTCAATATCACACACCGTATCAACCCTCAATCAATATAATCCCTCGAGCAGAGCTCTTGGGATTATATTGGTGTCTCAGGTTGATACGGATGTGACACCAATATAATCCCAAGAGCTCTGCTCGAGGGATTATATTGGTTGAGGGTTGATACTCAACTATTTAATTATTATTACTTGGGATTGTACATCATTTTTTTATAATCCTATTGCAAATCCCAGTTTCTACAAACCGGATGTATAATGCACAAACCAATCGCAATATAAATTTAAGCACTCAGTTTGCTTTATAATCTGGATGCATTTATTTTATCTATCACATCTTTATATTTTGTTTCCTGCATGGATGCCTTCATATTCTCAACTCGTTATTGAAGTTGTCTGTACTCATGGTAGATGTTGTACAGATAAATTTAAAGTCCATTTTCCATGTGAAGTGAAACCTGTGGCATGCAACTTATAAGAAGGTTTTGTATATTTTTCTCGAGAGTAACACAACAGCTTCATTTGGATCTCTTACATAGAGACTTATTTTGGTCTCATAAAACATCTCAAATTTTAAGGATTTCCTGATTTTACTTAAATCAATCCAAATATTTTATAGTGAAACTTGGTTTTGAAGAATACCTTATTTTCAGAAGTTTTATGAATACCTGAACATACTCTCAAAAGAACCAATTTATATAAAAAGACATGTAGATATAAAAAAAAATACCAGGATTAACATGTTGCACGCCAGAAGCGAGTTAAGTCTACAAAGAATCATCAGTGACGCTCAAATAAAAATAGTTAAAAAGGCCAAATAAAGTACGAAGTTAAGTAATCTATTCCTTGGGTAGAAAATCCTTGGCATTTCGAAAATGTCAAAGTTTATAAAAGGACAGTGACCCAAAAAAGAAAACAAAAGAGAAACAGCCAGAGGTCAGAATACTGTAAGTAATGATGACCGTGCTTAAAAGTCACATGGCAAGCTCTTATTGCCGTGTCCTGAATTTAGATAAGAAAAGCGAAAATTCGCTGTCATAGCTGAGTGGGAGATCTCCCTCTTTGAAGGTTTCAGAGGTTGGCAGGTATGGGCATATCATGTTACCATATTCTTGTCTTGATATGCATGTAATATTTGTCATTTGATGCTAATAATCTAATCCATCATCAGCTATATCAACTTGTGATCAACAAATTTTTTTCTGTCTGCGGTGAACAGTAATACATTGACTTACGAGTGTTCAAAATTTGTAAACACTATTTCTTCTTCATTCAACTGAAGTTCAGGAAGATCTATGTTCAGGCTAGGTATCATATTGTTCGTATAAAAGGTCTTTGATGTTAATTTTTTTTTACATATTTACAAAAGAGAGGCGAAAGATACCAAAGGGACATTCACAAACTCACAAGTCGACAATAAACTGACAACACCATGGCTTAAAAGAAAAAGACCAACAGACAAACAATAGTGCCTAAACAAAACACAACATAGAAAACTAAAGACTGAGCAACACAAACCCCACCAAAACCTGGGGGTGATCTCAGGTGCTCCGTAAGGGTAAGCAGATTAACTAAAATTTACGAAGGGATGATTTCAATTTCATCATTTGGAACTCTTGGTTTAATAGATTCCTTGTGAGCAGCAACCCTATATCGAGGAAATCATGATAGGAAATACAAGCCCTGGAATAATGTATCAACTTGGGAGATTTATGCTCTGTATGCAGGCGCTGCTTGAAAGTTGCTAGATAGAAATGGAAAGTTCACAATTGGGAAGCTGAAATCATCTCTTTTGTCGTAAATTTTTGTTTTCAACCAAAGTCACAGAAGAATAAACAACAATGCTTATTCCAAAGAAAAAGAAAGTTTAAACTAGATGTTTAAACCGGAACAACAGGAATGGCCCCGCTCGCAAAAAAAGCTTGAAGCTATTTTAAGGAGTGGAAATTTTCAAAGCCTGTAATTTTTGGCAAAAATCAGTAGAGTGGAACAAAATGTAAACTCGATCTGTAACTGATCATAGACTTACATACTAAAAATCAGCTCAATATGTGAAGGCGTTCATGAAAAAAAAGTCTGTTTAAATGTTCGCTTCGGAATGATGGAATGACGGATAAGGGTAAAACTATATGGCCTTGACCGAGTACCCCTTACATTGCACAGAACACTTATGATTGACGTAACCATGAACACTCCTAAAAACCAAGATTTAACTAAGTTACTTTTGAACACTATGGATATCCTGCTACACTAGTGGCACCAATAATGTTGTTCAAGAACATTTTGTTTAATGCTGTCATCAATGAAAAGCCATGCATGATAATATTCTTTATGTTTTAAACAAATGATACAGTTCAGTTGTACAGTGTGGGTGAAAGGACTTATGGTGATAATTGAGCAATGATCACTAATTTGCCATCAAAATATTTTTTTTTATAAAAACAATGATTTGCTAAATTTAATGAAGTGAAAGTTAAACTGATGCAGCCTAAACTCCACTGAAATTGCAATTAATGTAAGATGGAAATTGCAGAATTTTTTATGGATTTGTTCAGCTGTTTGGTGTGAGAATAAAGCCAAATAGAAATCTGTTTAACAACTTTCTAATGATCTTTTATAAAGCCTGGTAAATCCTAATTAATTCTATACAACTCTTCAATATATTGGTAAGATTTCCTGAAATGATGATTACATGTCTAGAAGACCTACAAACAGACCACTGAAACCTTTTTCATTGTCTGATATTTAATGAAAATCTTGTTCACCTTCAATATTTTTTTACCAGTTCATATGAATTCAGTACAGAATTTTGAAAAATTGAAATACAGTTTTGTATCTAGATATACTGCATTAGACATTGAAAGCTATGTAACTCCTAAGTTCGCTGTAGTTTTCTGTAACAGTAAGATGTACAGTAAGTTACTCAGCTTATCTTCAAACCTCAGTAACTGTGAAGATGATTAGCAGCAATATCATAAAATGATTTTCATTCAAATATGGCAACAAGCAATGGAAACTGAACAACTAGAAATATTCAAACTTTCACTGGATCATGAATATTAATTATCGAACAAGCTACTTTGGAGATATAGGGATGTTTTAGATAGTTAAGATAACTGTGTTAGTTTTAATAGTTTGTTAGAAAAATTCAGTCAAGGAAAAGGGCTTAATACATATAAATTTTTTAAATACTTTATGTAAAAAGCTTTGAAATGCAACTACCAATTATTTCATATGAAACTTTGAACTTTTCAGACATTGTTTCAAGGTTACAGCAAAGAAAAAATCATTTGCTACTTAAAACAGTTTATCTAATTGAATAAACTTCATCAATTTACTCAAAAGAATTGAATTAGAATACATGATGTTGTAGATGAGTAAAATAACAAGGTTAAACATAATTACAAAAAAATTAAATTAAGTCAAACTGGTGTCAAAAACAGAAGCAGCGCGTTAAATTGCACATGGTCTTTTTATTAATGGATTCCAAACATAGAATTTTTCTGGAAATTATACAAACCAACTGATCTGATATACTGAGCGACATATATTACAGGTCTAAGAAGGGTTTACCTAAAAGAAGACTTGTCAACAGAGTAGTCTGAGAGTTGTCTCAAGGAGTTCACCTCAGTAATGCTTTCTTGCAGCAAATAAATCAACAAAATTATCTGCTCTCTTTTTTTCTCGTATAAAATGAAGACATACATCTCAGTATATCTCGAGTTTTTCAGAATCTCTCATCATGCATGAAATATTTGCCACAGGACGGTTTGCAAACAACAATAAACTATTTTAAAGAATCCTCAAGCTGATTGTTGTCCTGTGATGTCCAATTTCTAACATATTTACTCTTTTTTTATCAAATATAATGAACTGGAGCTAGCTAGTACACCAATTATAAGTTAAGGGTTATTAAAAGTAGGTTGATATGTATGAGATCATTTTTGCTCTCTCCAATTAACACAGCAATATTTACAGAAATAATGCAGAAATTAATATTCTAATTCATTGATTTACCAAAGCCATTATTTCTTCAAAAGTAAAGATATCACAATCCACCAGTACAGGTCTTGCATCAATACTGAAAAAGCCCAGGTGACCCAGTCAACACCCTGAATCTGAAGACATTACATTTAAGTTTCCATTGACAATTTTAATTATGTCAATTTGCTTGCCTTAATTAAATTGAAGTATAGATATAGTCAATTGTATAAAGAAACTATTATACTGGTATAATAAGATGATTAGCCAATACAAAGCATTATTTTTTTATCTACTATAGTATAAGTTTCAATTCTACTTCAATTTGCTATTTCACCATTGCAAAATACTGAATTCTTTTCAAGTTAAAACGGGCAAAGTTATTAACGAGTTATCAAACAATTTAATACTCTTTCGTGTTGAAAAAATGTTGTTATTACTTTCAAAAGAAATGAGTTAATTAATATAAGAATACACATGTTGCCTCCAATAATTTTCATGTCTGGTAAAAAAGAATATTAACAACACAAGGATATTCAACTGAAAAACAAGGAAAGATAAATGACGGCGGAGTCTATTGAAGTGGGTTAATCCAGGTTTAAGCCATTTCTTAGGCATCATAGCAAATAAGAAAATGAGCAGAAAAAATCCTTGATTGAACCGAGAAGTCATTTAGATGCTGATTTCCATTTACTTACTTAATGGGAGTTTTTTTACTTTGTCCTTAAAACTGGTATAGATTTTATTCATATTTCATATATACATATAAGCACTGACTAAAATGGATATTCAGCACACAAAATATAAAACTTGACCTGTTTAAATTAACATTGCTACAAAATGATGCAATTGTTTGTATCAATCAGTTAAAATTTAAATACATTTGGGTAATGAGATTGGATGCCTATAGATATAAAATAACTAGATGTGGTGGTATGATTGCCATCATTAAGACCAAAGGTATATGTCAAGAAAAGTACAGCATTCAACAAACATACATAGATACTGTATGGTTACATAATAGGTCCTGTGATGACAAAATGTGAAACAATTCAGGAGAAAAAACAGTGGCCTGATTTATACAACAGCAATACACTAAAACAATTATGAAACTCAGCAACCAAGGACAATTACAGACTGTAAAAATTAGTTGGAAAAGGCTTGACTCATCAGATTGCTGCTAAGCACAAAAACACAGATACAGTTTCCTTACCATACAGACATAGACATCTTTATTTTTTGTGAAATTTTCAAAATAATTTCATTATGTACAACATAAGTTCAAAGGAGCTTTTTTATAAAAATTAACAAGACTATATTCAACACTATTTATAAATTTAAAATAGCTAATACAAAGCAATATATAAAAGTACCAGTCAATGTTGCCAGTGCTTCCCTTGTCGGTTATTTAGATAACCTGGTAACTTGCAGCAACTAAACATGATTAGGATAAGTGGGTTAAGAACAAGCACAGATTTTATAACCAATTACTTAAAAGAGACATCAATAAATCCTGAAACTGACAAAGACAAACATACTATACAATCTATGTCAATCTATCCACATCAACAAACATACTATACAATCTATGTCAATCTATCCACATCAACAAACATACTGTACAATCTATGTCAATCTATCCACATCAACAAACATACTGTACAATCTATGTCAATCTATCCACATCAACAAACATTACTATACAATCTATGTCAATCTATCCACATCAACAAAGTTGAACAAACATACTGTACAATCTATGTCAATCTATCCACATCAACAAACATTACTATACAATCTATGTCAATCTATCCACATCAACACACATACTGTGCAATCTATGTCAATCTATCCACATCAACACACATACTATACAATCTATGTCAATCTATCCACATCAACAAACATACTATACAGTCTATGTCAATCTATCCACATCAACAAATGTTACTATACAATCTATGTCAATATATCCACATCAACAAACATATAATACAATCTATGTCAATCTATCCACATCAACAAACATACTATACAATCTATGTCAATCTATCCACATCAACAAACAACTGATTGATGAGCATCTGCTATCATCATTGAAAACTCCATTGCAACTGTCAAATTATGTATGCAAGGAGCTTTTCACATAAAGCATCTAAAGGACAAGAAGTTCCAAGGAGCCTGTATTGCTCACCTGTTATTTTTGTATCAAATTGATACAATGCAGTAAGTGTTACAATTTCGAAAAGTTTCCAGTAAAATCACAACAAGAGTGCACACGCTGAAATGTCTCACCTTCTTTACTAACCATTTATTTTATGTTGATAGTCCTAAATGTAAAGCTTTATTACAACTATCACATAAACTTAACATGATCCAAGAAAATGAGGTCAAGGTCAGATAAACCAAACTGGAAATACATGTACACCTTACAATCATTCCATACACCTAATATGCTTTAAATATAGTTGACCTATTGCAAATAGTATCTAAGAAACAAACTTAACCAGGGAAACTTTACATTTATCTTATACTTATTGCTTATAGTATTAGAAAAACAGACCAAAAAACAAAAACTTGACATTGAGCAATGAACCATAAAAATGAGGTCATGGTCAAATAAAACATGCCAGACTGACATGTACATGATAAAATATTTTCATACACCAAATATAGTTGCCCTTTTGCATACAGTGTTAGAAAAACAGACCAAAACACAAAAACTTAACTTTAACCACTGAACCATGAAAATGAGGTCAAGGTCAGATGACACCTGCCAGTTGGACATGTACACCTTACAATCATTCCATACACCAAATATAGTAGACCTATTACTTATAGTATCTGAGATATGGACTTGACCATGAAAACTTAACCTTGTTCACTGATCCATGAAATGAGGTCAAGGTTAAGTAAAAACTGTCTGACGGGCATGAGGACCTTACAAGGTATGCACATACCAAATATAGTTATCCTATTACTCATAATAAGAGAGAAATTAAGAATACAAAAAATCTTAACTTTTTTTCAAGTAGTCACTGAACCATGAAAATGAGGTCAAGGACAATGGACATATGACAGACGGAAACGTCGTAACATAAGGCATCCATATACAAAGTATGAAGGATCCAGGTCTTCTACCTTCCGAAATATTAAGCTTTTAAGAAGTTAGCTAACGCCGCCGCCGGATCACTATTCCTATGTCGAGCTTTCTGCAACAGAAGTCGCAGGCTCAACAAAAACTTTGTGTAAATTTCATCCTTCAAGGTCAATAACTCCTGAGGATTGGACTGAATATTCAAGGCATGTAGATGTTGTTCTGTTAATAATTTTTGCTATTTACAGTTTCTCTCTATCTACTTTAGTTTCTGCACACACAAAAAAACCCACAAACATTGGTAAATATGGTCTTTCAAAGGAAATAACTTATATAGGAGTCAACTGAAAATTTCAGCCATGTATTGTAGTTGCAGCAAAAAGATAAAAATGTAAAGTAAGTAAAAATCTTGATTTAAGGGAAATAACTCCTATAAAGAGTAAACTAACAATTTCAGCAATGTAGATTTTGTGATACTGTTTTTTCTCTATTTTTCTCTAACTGTAATTTTTCACACCAATAAACCCACAAAAATGGGAAAAAGCATCTTTGAAAGACCATCACTGACAACTTTGTACATGTTCACTTATTTGTAGATCTTATCCTGCTAATCTTTTTCTGTTTACATGTAGTTTTCTTTTATCTATTACAGTTTTAAAGATAAATTGCCAAATTCCCCAGTGGAAAAATGGTAAAAATTATCATTTAAGGTCAATAACTTCTGTAAAGGATTGTCTGCCAGTTTTGGATAAAGATGGAGGATGCCAAGTGATGATAAAAGCTCACATGGACCCTTTGGGTCAGATAATAATGTAACGGTTTAATGTTTGTTATTATATTTTTGTTTCATTTATATGAACTGATATGAGTATTTTAGTCTGTTTGTATCATCTGAAGACAACAATCTCTCTACACATGAGCAGATCAGATCATGACACAGATACAAATCACCTGAAGATTTTCAAAAATCTCCCTACACATGATCAGATCAGATCATGGCACAGAAACAAATTACCTGAAGACTTCCAATAATCTCTCTACACATGATCAGATCAGATTATGGAACAGAAACAAATTACCTGAAGACTTACAATAATCTCTCTACACATGATCAGATCATGGCACAGAAACAAATTACCTGAAGATTTACAAATAATCTCTCTACACATGATCAGATTAGATTATGGCACAGAAACAAATTACCGGAAGACTTACAATAATCTCTCTACACATGATCAGATCAGATTATGGCACAGAAACAAATTACTGGAAGACTTACAATAATCTCTCTACACATGATTAGATCAGATTATGGCACAGAAACAAATTAACTGAAGACTTATAATACTATAATCTCTCTACATATGATCAGATTAGACTATGGCACAGAAACAAATTACCTGAAGACTTACAATAATCTCTCTACACATGATCAGATCAGATCATGGCACAGAAACAAATTACCTGAAGACTTCCAATAATCTCTCTTCACATGATCAGATTAGATTATGGCACAGAAACAAATTACCTGAAGACTTCCAATAATCTCTCTACACATGATCAGATTAGATTATGGCACAGAAACAATTTACCTGAAGACTTCCAATAATCTCTCTACACATGATCAGATTAGATTATGGCACAGAAACAATTTACCTGAAGACTTCCAATAATCTCTCTACACATGATCAGATTAGATTATGGCACAGAAACAAATTAATTGAAGACTTTAAACATTCTCTCTACATATGAGCAGATCAGATCATGGCACAGAAACAAATTAACTGAAGACTTCGAATAATCTCTCTACACATGATCAGATCAGATCATGGCACAGAAACAAATTAACTGAAGACTTTAAACAATCTCTCTACACATGTACATGATCAGATCAGATCGTGGCATAGAAACAATTTACCTGAAAACTTATAATAATCTCTCTACACATGTACATGATCAGATCAGATCGTGGCATAGAAACAAATTACCTGAAAACTTATAATAATCTCTCTACACATGTACATGATCAGATCAGATCGTGGCATAGAAACAAATAACCTGAAAACTTATAATAATCTCTCTACACATGTACATGATCAGATCAGATCGTGGCATAGAAACAAATTACCTGAAAACTTAATAATCTCTCTACACATGTACATGATCAGATCAGATCGTGGCATAGAAACAAATTACCTGAACACTTACAATAATCTTTCTATACATGAACAGTTCTGATCGCTGCACATGAAATATTACAATAATCTCTCTACACAGCAATGAGAGCAAAGTTCAGAGAAGATCATTGCACAGAAACATACAATCTGAAGTCTTACAATAATCTCTTTCAATGAACAAAAGAACTACCAGAATACTTAGACAGACATTAATCCTGACATCATTGTAAAAGACAAATGACCAATCTACAATACTTATCACTAGTTCTAGTGATACATCAAGATTGTGAATACAATAGACTCTTAGACAGTGATAATACATCAAGTCTTAAGAGTTGATAACGCTGTATGGAGGAACCAATATTGGTCTCAATCAGTTAATAATTTCCCAATAACAACCAGTACATAAACTGCCACCTAGGGGCAACTTGAACTGTCTGTTTCAGTAAATCTTACGAACTGTAACTAATATCTCTGCACATAAATCACAAGCAAGAGTCCATAATATTGACTAAAAGTTCTCGCTGGGATAACTCTCTCAATCCATTCAAAGTTGTTTACATTTTATGGATGTTCCGTGGAGAATTTATCTGCCTATTTGAGGACATGACCTGTTTACAACTTGCAGACAACTAAAAACATTACTAAAGAACAGTGAAAATCACTTAATGGAATAATGACTTCCCAGATAAGCACTTTTAATTATTCTGTTGTTAACTCTGTAGGAGAACTGTCCCATAAGGATTTAGAGAATACATCCATAAACATGTTGATGTTCAATAGAATGTAGAGGATTAACAAGAGAGGATTATTCCAAGTCAAAGATGATTTTGGTTGTTAAGTTTGACAAAATTGTATAAAATAAAGCCATTTATTTTGGTGTATCAAGGGTCTTAAGCACATTATAAAGTACAGATCAGTAAACAACTACAAAGTCAATGATTACATGTCATTTTTCTTCATGTTATGGAAACAATGTTAACATAGCTTCCAACATGCAAAAAGTTTAGATTTCTAAAATTTCAGTTGGCATATTGATAAGTAACATATAGATTGTCAGATATTTATCATTTCACAAATATTATTTTTAACTTTGTTTGTAGTTGTCCCTGTGATCATCATTCATTATTCTAAAAGAGTGGATAAAGATCTAAGCATTGCTAAATTTTATCAGCCTTGCTGAAATTGATGGCCTGTTCTCTCAGCCATATTTTCATCAGATTTATCTGTTTAACAGCTTCTGTCCTGACAAGTTATGTAGACATAACAAGTCTTGCTTAAGTGCTAGATCGTTTCAAAATGAAGGAATCACAGATTTTAATTTTATAACACAACTTCATGTCTCTGGGGTCTCACCAGGCTACATGCTTTCTTGAGTGCAGGAGGTGGTTGATTTGATATTTGATCACTTGAAAATTTGAATTTGCCCCTATGCATGCAACATTTAGGAGTTACAGCAAAGACTGATCACACTTGGAGTGTGAATAATGTTTTAAAAGCAGAGTTCATATTCATTACTAATTAACACATTCTCGTCCTGATATGCATGTAATATTTGCCACTGGATGTTAAACACCAATTCATCATCATTTACTAAAATATGTGTTCTGAATTTAAAGCTGACATTTTACAAGAAACAAACATATAAGCAACATAATAAAATATTTGATAAGATTCCCACAAATATTTAATTTAAAAAAAGGTCACCTAATATTTTCCAAACAAAACATATAAGGCCATACAAAATAAATCTTTTTTTTTATATTTCTGACCAAATATCATCAGAAATATCTGTTACTTATACATGTACACGATTTGATTATTTTCCTGACTTTGCTTATGGTCCATAAATTAGGTTTTGAGTAGACAAGGGAGGGCCTGGGAAACTAAGGGAGGGCCTGGGAAACTAAATAGTTTTCATTTTGCCTTTATTATTTATCTGACTTAGTATATAAGTACATGTGATGTGCAATATCAACATTAGCCAATCATAAGTAATCTGAGATTATCAAATCCTTTTTCTTTACAATGTTGTTGTTCAATTAATGAACTTCAACGCCTGAAAAGGTGTACAGTTCAGCAACAAATCTGTAGCAAATAAAATAATATTTTCAACTAATTTTTAATCTCATGAACAGATTAATGAAATGTTTATTCACTAAAATAAATGTAAGCTCTCAATTTACAGGGGATTTAGTACAAAGTTTTACACCTAAATTTATTATTATCTAAACCTCATCAAGTTATTTTACATAGATATTTTATACAATTCTGTTATTAAGATTGGCCGAGGAATGCACATGACACCATACAGAATGTATTTTTGTCAAACCCCAATAAAATTACAAAAAGAAGCCTACAATTTATAGATAAATAAAGGAATAAGAGTAAGAGTATGGTAATTATGCCTTATAATGAGGTCAAAATTACAGAATATGTAACAGTTCTGAGCAGTGTTTTATAAACACATAAAGAGCTATCATCCTTAGTTTGTGTTAGGGTCCTAAGAAGTCCCATCACTTTTTAAATTTTTCTACAATTTTTTCAAAGTTCCGTAAACTGAGCTACGTGACAATCAAAACAGAATTAAAATAAAAATGTTGAATTACCAACGGATATGATGGTATAATACCTATTTCACTATAAATGGTAATTTTGTCACAGAGTAAATATATGTCATGCTTCGGTCTATCATTACAACAGTTTCTCAGACAGAGTCAATACCATGTAGAATAAGCAAGTGTTAAATGGAAAAAAAAAATGTCTCTGATTCCAATTCTATTAGGAAGTTAATCAATTATGAAGCTGTAAATTACATGTAATATAGCTAGCATAAGATATTAATGTAATAATAAATAAATGATATATTGGTACAATATTGTCTACTGGTACAGCATAATCATGATACTAGCACATTAGTTGGAAAAATAAATCTCTATGAGAGCAATAATTTCAAATCTACTGGTATATTACTCTAATGGCATTTGAAAAAGATTAACATACGATCAAAAAGTGATAAATAATGGAGAAATTTTCATGTAGGAAGTCATTACTGACTACAGAAAAATATTTCCAGGCGGAAATCAAATGTCAAAGGCGTACATGTATATTATGTTATCATTTAAGCTGACAAAGATCTCAGCTGGCTATCGGGAGATTCTTTGTCATTTCAGCTCATTATCTACTAATTACAATACTGTTCTAACCCCATAAATCTTTAATTATTTTCCTTTCCTTCCCATAATACATCACTTTTTGCAGATAAAATTGGGATATTGTTCAGGATCAGAAAGAAGCATTAAACTCAAGTACGGATGTTGTTATGTGTTGAATAATTGTAGCTGCTTCTTCACTCTTTTTTAATTAATTTTGTCAGCAAAATTTCAGATCAAATGAAAAAAAATATACAATTAGATAAACAAATCTATTGACAGTAAAGGATGCATTCTTAAATGCTCTTTGGTCGGGTTGTTGTCTCTTTGACACATTCCCCATTTCCATTCTCAATTTTATTAAATGCAGTTTTTCTACAGTGTGTCAAACTCAATTTTTTCTAGCTGCTGAAATACCGGTAAACAAATTTAATTAACGCAGGTAAAACTGAGATGTGAAATCATAAGTTTGGTTTGAGTCATTTTGATTTCAAAGTCCTTTTTTTCATAAAGCTTTTATTAAAAATTAGAAAACATCTAACCATTAGCCAGAAGTATGACTATAAGATTAGAGTAATTTAAATAAGACCATGCAATGCATGGTTATAAAAATGTGTCTGCAAAGAAATTTCAGAACTGTTTTTCAGTAAAGAGGGTCAGCTTGGACAATACTTAATTGAAAAACATCACTATACAGTATTGTTTTTGCTCATTGTTGATGGTCCCATGGTGACCTATACTGGTTTACGTCCTTGTCTTTTTGTCTCTGGTCTCATTGACACTCATACCACATCTCCTCATTTCTATATTACTATCACAAATACAGATAAAATCTCCTCTCAGTATATGCTTTCTTGCTATTAAAAAAATGATTTTTTTGTAAACCATATCAGCAATACACCAAGGAATATCAGTTATTTACCTTGATCATGTTATTGAGAGATCTGACACTTAGTCTCAGTTGAGCTCATTGGACTATACCAATGTCAATATAAAAACACAGCAGGTATTATGAAATTATGGAAATCACAGGTGAATCACCTGACAATGTCAATAAACAATTTCTACTGGCATGTGTCACAATGAATCCATCGAGTTTTAAGTGCACATCATTATTTCCACAATGTGCAGCATAAGTTTACAGCTACCTCAATAAATGGGTACATACATTCAGCAATAGAGTAATTCACAATACTTATAAAAATAAGGAGACGTGTTATGATTACCAATGAGACAACTATTCAACAGAGACCAATGATAGAGATGAAAACAACTAATTAGGTCACCGCCTTCAAGCATGAGAAAACCCATACATAAAAGACCCTGGCATCACTATAATAAGAGATTTAATGTGTTGACTTAGAGCCGAAACAACCTATGTACTCAACACAAGAAAAAATTTCCAAATAAAATTGCTGCTTGGCCTTATAACACATTACAGTAATCTGCAGACCAATGTTGACAGACTTTGAAAGTACAAGTACTTACATACTTCACAATTGTTAATGATTTAAATGAGAGCAAATGATGTCATCACTTTTTTCAAATATTTCCCAGGATTCAACAGTGAAGTAATATTCTAAGTTATCATAAGTTCACTAACAGTACTTCTATTGAATGGAAGAAATAATACAAACATTAACTGAACCGCTATACATGTAATACCAAATGGGAAACTACAAAGACTAAATTTGTTTCTATAACATATCTTAAGATACTGTAACAAACAAAATTTGTTTACCAGTCAACTATTAGCTATGCTGGGTGGGTTACCATGCCATAGCTGTATGCAGATTTTCCTGACATCGCAATCATTAATCTCTGACTTTTGTCCATTCTTCAAAAATCGAAATAATTATAGATTATTGTTGGTTATCTCAACGAGATTGAATTTCTCGCTTGAGCCGGTACGACGAAAGTGAGAAAAGCAATCGAGTTGAGATGACCAATGATAATCTGTTTATCGCTATTTTACCTATGAAGACATTGTTAATTTCCTTGACAACGGCACCTGTTCCCTTAGTTTCTAGCGATAATTTTCATATCACTCAACTCCATTTTCATATCACTCGACTCCGTTTTCATATCACTGGACTCCGCTGAGAACGGAAATTATCAGTTAGCAAGATCAAAGGAAAAATTCGTAAAATAGTGATAATAAATGCTCACAATAATTTCTGCATTTACAGTACATCATTATGAGAACAGATAAAAAGTAAACAAGAGTGCACACGCTGAAATGTCTCACTTTCTTTTCTTACCATTGATTTTATGTTGATAGTCCTAAATATAAAGCTTTACTACAAGTAACACATAAACTTAACATGATCCAAGAAAATGAGGTCAAGGTCAGATAAACCAAACGAGAAATACATCTACACCTTACAATCATTCAATAAACCAACTTAGTTGACCTATTGCTTATAGTTTCTAAGAAACAGTCTTAACCAAGAAAACTTAACATTGACCAATGAACCATGAAAATGAGGTCAAGGTCAGATGAACCATGCCAGACAGACATGTACACCTTACAATCAATTTATGCATTAAATATAGTTGACCTATTGCTTATAGTATCTAAGAAACAAACTTAACCATGAAAACTTAACATTGACCAATGAACCATGAAAATGAGGTCAAGGTCAGATGATACCTGCCAGACAGACATATACACCTTACAATCCTTCCATACAACAAATATAGTTGATCTATTGCTTATAGTTGAAGAAAAAAAGACCAAAACACAAAAACTTAACACTGAGAAATGAAATGTAAAAATGAGGTCAAGGTCAAATAAAACCTGCGAGACTGACATGTACATCATAAAATTTTACCATACACCAAATATAGTTGAGTTGACCTATTGCATATAGTATTAGAAAAAAAGACCAAAACTCAAAAACTTAACTTTGACCACTGAACCATAAAAATGAGGTCAAGGTCAGATGACACCTACCAGTTGGACATGTACACCTTACAATCATTCCATATACCAAATATAGTAGACCTACTGCTTATAGTATCTGATATATGGACTTGACCACGAAAACTTAACCTTGTTCACTGATCCATAAAATGAGGTCGAGGTCAAGTGAAAACTGTCTGACGGGCATGAGGACCTTGCAAGGTAAGCACATACCAAATATAGTTATCCTACTACTTATAATAAGAGAGAATTTAACATTACAAAAAGTGTTAACTTTTTTTTCAAGTAGTCACTGAACCATGAAAATGAGGTCAAGGACATTGGACATGTGACTGACGGAAACTTCGTAACATGAGGCATCCATATACAAAGTATGAAGCATCCAGGTCTTCCAAGCCTTTAAGAAGTTAGCTAACGCCGCCGCCGGATCACTATCCCTATGTCTAGCTTTCTGCGACAAAAGTCGCAGGCTCGACAAAAAATCACCAACTAAGATATGATTATAATGAAAAATTAACCGATAACCAGAAGGCAGACAGAACGTTTAAAGGGAGAAGAAAATAAAGGGCTGCCTCATAATAGAGGACCAAATGGTAACTGTAATAACGTAATAATAAAAGACATCTCATCAGATGGTCAAAGCTCTAAAAGTCAAGAAAATACCAGGTCAAAATGCTGAGAAAAAGAGGTCTTTTATCAACATTTTCACGCTGAGAAAATTTTGAAACTTAAAAATTATCAGATTTTACTGATTTTTCAAATCTAAATTGCCCTACAGCAGTTACATCCATGAGAAACTGACCTATAATTATTTCAACAAGAAATTATTTACCTGTTATAATTTATTTATCATGATTTGGCCGTAATCATGAAAAATTTTCAATTTCAATGGCCTAGCAATGAACCGTGTGTGTGTATATATATATATATATAATTAACCAGAGACCCAAATAAAATTATTTATTGTAATAACAAAGTTGTAATGGCCATAAATAAACGTAATAGTTTGTACCTGTCAACAGATGCATACCTGGGGAGGACACTGTGACAGGTTATATATAATGTAGTAATTTGTAAAGGTCTGTTCACTCATTTCTGTCAGAGGCATTCCTTAATTTGTTGCTCTTATACTTCAATAAATAATGCAAGGGTATACAACTTTGTGTGTGGGTTCTTCTTTCCATAAACCTAAATTACGAAAGAGATATTCTAATCACATGTTTTCTCTTGTAAGTCAAAGAAAATGGTCCAATTAAGTCCTCATCCTTCATATTGGGGTCTTCATACCACACCACCGTAATATTACATTAGGTGTAAATTTAATTCTTTTCAGCATCACCAACTGTGGTTTGTGCAAATGAATAAATTGTTCTGGTTAATTGAATGTTTATATTTTTTTTATTTCAAATATGGTGAAATTCCTTTGACTCCATAATTATGAAGTACAAACATGTATTCCAATGTTTATCAAATTGAAATCAGTTCAAGACTAAGAGAACATTTGTATGTTTCCATTTTCTAGGCATATGATCAGTTGTTAATTTTAATCATTTAATAAAAAAATATACTTAGTGTAGTAGGTAGGGGAAAATATTTCGTGGTCATCATCAATCTTTTCAATACCTAGTATATGCATAAAAAACATTCTTTACTGGAATTCTCATAAGTGTAATTAAAAGTAACCAACCAATAAGATCTTCAGTCTATATGATTTAACTTTAAAATCACAATAAACAAATTTCAATCTTGATGTCAATCACCTTTTTCATGCTAAAGAAATTGGCACCAAAGTTTGACAAGAATATCAAAAACACAAAACAACATTCAAATATGATGTAATAACTTAATTACACCACAGACAAAATATCACTTTCATGATGGAAATATTATTAAATAAAATTCACTTTTCTTCTCCAAATCAATATACAGGACAGGTTATTGTCTCGTTTGTTACAAAATAATGATCCAAAAGTGCAAAGTGATCTCTAAAATAACTTGTAGTTTCAGTTTTAATCAGGAGAGATTTCTCCTGAGAAATTTTCATCGACACTTTAAAGCCACAGATTTATGTGAATGACACTCAATATAAAATTGCTGTCTTTGAGAGATATTGCACCTCAAATTGTTTTGATACTTTTATTTTCAGTTCAGGATGAAGATTTGATTACTATCAAATACTTATTACTATATTTTTGATGTAGTACTGTCTGTGATTCCCACTGAGAGTTGATGAACCAAACTTAGAATCAACACTTTATTGAGATCAGAAAGCTCCACATCAATGCAATGAGAGAAGTTAAATATGACAACAAACTGACATTCAGCATTAAAAAAAAATAAAATGTATTACAACTTTTCAATGGAATGACCTGATAAACTTAAATATAGGACTGGATAAATAGTTAAACATTTCCTGTGCTTTACAATTTTAGTGTCAAGTTTTAAAGGCCACAATAACAATTTAACAAATTTTAATGTACACACCGGTACTCCAAACAATATAAAAATATCAATTTGTTAATATGTTTTACCCAATAGCAGCTTGAATTCATGTGTACAAACTGGTCAACTGGTAAAATATTTAAACTCTTTGCTTCAGTGAAAGATTGTTAGTAGTGTAATAAAGATTATTCTTAGGGATTTAAGCCCTAATTTCAATCTATTTATTACTGCTGTAACGTTGATCTTTGACATAGAAGGCAGTCTTTTCTCCCCAAAATGCATTATCTACCCCAGATAAGATAAGATCTGATTTATTACTCAACAGTGTCAATGTATTCATAGGATCTGTGAAAATTAATAGGATCTCCTTCAATCCAAGAGGTGTTTTCAAGCTAAGTTTAGTGAAGGCTGGATGCAAAATAACATTAAAAACAAATTTTGACCACAATTCTAGTCTTATGTAACTTGACCTTTGACCTATTGACCTCAAAATCAAAAGAGGTGTTTGTCATCTAATAGTGATTACCAAATCAAATTTAGTATAAGTTGGACATCTTGTTCAAAACATAGAATCTACGAACTAATAGTTGATGTGAGCATGACCTTTGACCTTTTAAACACAAAATCATTAGGGGTCTGCCTCTTCCCATTGGGCATTATCATACCATGTTTGGTCAAGATAATCCTTATGACTGAATTTTTTTTATTCGAAAACCCAAATGTGCATCTTGAGGGCATACCTCATATTCCAATTTCAACCTCATTGCAACTGAACCAGGAAATGTAAGTCCCAAATTCTTAATCTTATGGACACAAAGTTCATTTTTTGATGTACACTGTGTATGCATGAATTTAAAATAATATTATCAACATTTTTACTTCTCTTCAAAATCTTTAAACCTCAAATGTTATCAAAGTTTAAGCAATAAAGATGACATAATGCCAGAAATAATAAATACTTCACTTGCATTAAAGGTAGACAAGTAAGTAGATATGTGGTTATTTCTTATTCTTTTAGATAATCAGATCTTTATTTCAAAATCAAACTCCCTTTAGTGTCCAAGAACATATTGTCTTATAATTTTATAACCTTTTAATAGTCTATTTTAACATAAAAAAAGCTATGCAATAGAAACAATGTGTAAAATGATGGGCAATAATGATACCACAGGCACCTGATCCATAGAATGATACAAATACTCTTCAGTTATATAAAGGCCAAATTAGCATTGCCTTAATTTGTTTTGAGGAAGGATTAACACTTGACTTAAAGGAAAAGATGACAGAATAGTATTCTCTGGAGAAAGTTTCAAATATACATCAACATCATGCTGCATTCTATTTCATTTGTGTTCAGACACCTGCTTATAAAGCAATAACAGTACAGAATACACTCAAACAAGACTTTTTTATTCGCTTAAATATCCATCTGTTAAATATTGCATTGAAGACAGCATAATAATTCTGCAATCACTCAAGACTTCTCAGAGAAGAAACAATTTTCTTGTGCACTAAGGCAAAGCTTGCTGATAGATCTGGTTATTATTGGTATCTACACTATCAGATCAATTTCATTCTAATAAAGGTAAAGATAAATAATGAAACAGAGTGTTTGACAATGACGATCATCAAATTACGATGGCTTTAATTATTTACCATTTAAAGTCTGATGAAGATTTCTACTCAAATGTTCCATTCAGTTAAAGAAAGCTAAATTAGATTTAAAGATAATAACACACAGCTCCCCTTATTACTGTATGCTAACTTCATCCTAAACTATCTAAACGATATAATTATTTTGCCGCGAGTCAATCACATCACTGACACACTAATTATTTTCTCTAGAAACGATCATTAGAAAAACAATGATCGATTCCTTTGAAACATTTCAGTTTTCAGTTATTCACACCAATACTTTGACAAAAAACTAATTTTGAGAAAATGTTAATACAATTTCAATATTACACAATCTGATGGTTATTGGTTGTGCATATATATAATTTTAGATTAATAGTTTAACTGCTAAGGAACATTATATTTAGTTCTCCCTTCTAAGTCTACTCAATTGCAACAGAAAAATCTCTTTTTGTTGTTAATTAACTGAATAAGGTTCTGCTAAGAATCGTTGACCCCTGTGTATTTATAGTATGATAATTCATCAGTATCATGTATTTCAAGGAAAACTATTTGTTTGGTTCATTGGGTTGTTCTTTCCATATGAATAAAAGGAGATGTTAGTATTACATCAATGAGACAGCAACCCAATGACCAAAAGACATCTAGAGGGCAACATACAGTCCAACAATAGACAAGTGTTTACACAAAATATCAGCTATAAATTGTTCTGTTAGTCTGTGTTTAAAGAAGAATGACACTAATAGCTGGAAAACCATGAATTTGTTTCAGTACATGTGTACCTTAAGCTTTTTTGCACTCTTGTTAAAAGAGGTTACAGTTATATATTCTCTCAGATTGTTGTCAAAGCCAAAAATGTAAACAGCAGCTAACATATAGATGATTTCAACAAAATTAAATGGAAGCTATCAGACAACAATTATTTTCTTTTTTACTTTTATTTATTTTATTTTCTTTTAAATAAACAATAATAGATTACATGTCACGATAAAGACAAAAGATTGGGGATATTTTGAATAAAATGAATGATGATGACTCTAAAAAAGATGATCATTAAGACATTTTCTGTTAAAGTTTTATCTAAATGTAAAACTTATGATATCAGAAGAATCCATTAAGTTTAAATAAAAGTGACAACTTTCATAGTTAAAATGACTCCAGTGGGATGTGATTTTCTAACATTATCTGTCAAACTATCAGACATGGTAACTAAGACATTATTCAAATATGAACTCATGTTCATTATGTAGTTCAGCTTTTCAAGATCTAAAGTTTTTGAGTAAAAAACTGACCAAAAACTTGGTTGACTTAATTAATAATAATTACAGCCAGGTTACTATATACAAGAAGGAGTTAAATAGATGTAGATCCAACAACTAAAAAGCACCAAACAAGAGTCCATATGACACCCTACCCCACTCCCACTTTTTCTTGTTCAGTAAACCATGAAATCACGGTAAAACTATAATTTGGCATACAATTATAAAAGTACAAGTAAACAAAGTTTCAAGTGGATCTGACCACAACTTCATGGTACACTATCTATAATTACCAAATACTTTTTTAAACCTAAAAATGTACTGCAATCACACTATCATATTTCCATGTTCAGTGAACCATGAAATTGGGGCCAAAACAATTTGAAATTGGGGCCAAAATAATTTGACATATCATTTAAAATGTTCAAATCATAATAAACATGTGTACTAAGTTTTAAGTTGATGAGACTACAAATTCATGGTAAACCACCTTGACCAAAAAACTTGAACTTAATACAAGACAGCTGGATGGAAGTACAGAGTGACCAACAGACAGATGTACAGAGTGACCAACAGACAGATCTACAGTGACCAACAGACAGATGTACAGAGTGACCAACAGACAGATGTACAGAGTGACCAACAGACAGATGTACAAAGTGACCAACAGACAGATGTACAGAGTAACCAACAGACAGATGTACAGAGTGACCAACAGACAGATGTACAGAGTGACCAACAGACAGACAGAGTGACCAACAGACAGATGTACAGAGTGACCAACAGACAGACAGAGTGACCAAAAGACAGATGTACAGAGTGACCAACAGACAGATGTACAGAGTGACCAACAGACAGACAGAGTGACCAACAGACAGATGTATAGAGTGACCAACAGACAGATGTACAGAGTGACCAACAGACAGATGTACAGAGTGACCAACAGACAGATGCACAGACTGAAAAACATAATGCTAATCTAACATTGTTGGGAGGGCATAAACATAAATTGACGTTTTGCAATGGTTATCTTCTAATCTTTACAGTAATTTAATTTTTTTGAATGAAAATAAATTAAACTAATACACTGTAGTATGTACTGGATGTTAGTTTGACTAATACACTGTAGTATGGACTGGATGTTAGTTTGACTGAATTTGTCATCAACAATGGAAGATTTGTAAGGAACAAAAGGGAAAGTTCAGTGACCTTTAATAGACAAAAAATTTCACCTCTGGAGAGCTGACCCACAATATCAATTATCAATCTGTGGTCAAGGGTGTAATTTGATCTCCTTTTGAAATGATTTACACAAGTTTACTATGGTATCTAACATTTTTAAAGTAAAAAGAGCAAAAACAACTACTGATTAACTATAAATCACATTACATTTTATAAAACTTAGCACATTCTACAGGTATCAATGATCCAAGGAAGTGTTAAAGACAGAACATGCTTGAAACTTGAAATACTGATAAAAATTCCTCTTGTAGGTTTATTTCCAACTTTTTTTTATCTCCTTATGGAAGAGGGTATGTATTTCAAGCACATCATTATGTTTTAACCTTTGCTTTTATTTTATAAAATTTCATTTTTATACAATTCTACCTTGTTTCTGATTACCTTCACAGTACAAAATAATCCTGCAATATTTTTTACCTTCCTACGAAATTATGCAAATACCTTTGATATATCTAAAATCAAGTATAAATGTATCAAACATGTCAAAAACAAATATTGATTGTTATCAGTCAATAAAACAACCTTTTCAATAAAGAGAAACATTAAACACAATATCAGAATTAATATTGTAAAAAGACTCTTTTTAGTCCTATTATGATCTTTGCAAGCTGTTCATTTCAAATATTGATTTTCAACTTTCTATTCAAGAAATGAAAAGATTCGTTAAAAGCATAATGAAAGTATTGGAATATACTAAAAATACACAATGTTGACTTTAACAGAAAGGTAAAACATGGTATGTCTATTAAAGTATTGATAAAGCAAAGTAATTCTGAAGAGGTATAAAAGCATCCAATGCCATCATCACGAATACTCTAAAGTTGTTGTCACTACACTATTTTGTGGTTGCCATTACCAAAAACATATACAGGTTGCATTCACAACAAATATTTTATGGTTACCATCACTACAAACATTTTATGTTGCCATCATTAGAAACATTTTATTGTTGCCATCGCTACAAACATTTTATGGTTGCCATTCACTACTACTCCATTACTACAACCACTGTTGCCATCACTACAAACATTTTATGGATGCCATTCACTACTACTCCATTACTACAACCACTGTTGCCATCACTACAAACATTGTATGGTTGCCATTCACTACTACTCCATTACTACAACCATTGTTGCCATCACTACAAACATTTTATGGTTGCCATTCACTACTACTCCATTACTACAACCACTGTTGCCATCACTACAAACATTTTATGGTTGCCATTCACTACTACTTCATTACTACAACCACTGTTACCATCACTACAAACATTTTATGGTTGCCATTCACTACTACTCCATTACTACAACCACTGTTGCCATCACTACAAACATTTTATGATTGCCATTCACTACTACTCCATTACTACAACCACTGTTGCCATCACTACAAACATTTTATGATTGCCATTCACTACTACTCCATTACTACAACCACTGTTGCCATCACTACAAACATTTTATGATTGCCATTCACTACTACTCCATTACTACAACCACTGTTGCCATCAGTACAAACATTTTATGGTTGCCATTCACTACTACTCCATTACTACAACCATTGTTGCCATCACTACAAACATTTTATGGTTGCCATTCACTACTACTCCATTACTACAACCATTGTTGCCATCACTACAAACATTTTATGGTTGCCATTCACTACTACTCCATTACTACAACCACTGTTGCCATCACTACAAACATTTTATGATTGCCATTCACTACTACTCCATTACTACAACCACTGTTGCCATCACTACAAACATTTTATGGTTGCCATTCACTACTACTCCATTACTACAACCACTGTTGCCATCACTACAAACATTTTATGGTTGCAATTCACTACTACTCCATTACTACAACCACTGTTGCCATCACTACAAACATTTTATGGTTGCCATTCACTACTACTCCATTACAACAACCACTTGCCATCACTACAAACATTTTATGGATACCATTCACTACTACTTCATTACTACAACCACTGTTGCCATCACTACAAACATTTTATGGTTGCCATTCACTACTACTCCATTACTACAACCACTGTTGCCATCACTACAAACCTTTTATGGTTGCCATTCACTATAATTCCATTACCACAACCAATTGATGGGTACTGGTTTCCATCATTTCAACCATTTTTATGACTTCAAATATTATGCCCCTTTCATTGTTGTCATCACCACACTACTTTTATGGTAGCCTTTAACAGAAACACTTTTTTTCTTGCAATCACCATAAATTCTTTATGGTTGCCATCACTACAAAGGCTGATATAAGAAATAACTCCCTACCAAATTTTTTAAGAGATTCTGACTGGTGTATAGAAATACGGTCACCTTTGGTCTTCTTCAGACCAGCAGTTAAACACTTGTCGTTGGCTGTGCAGGATGTATAAATACACAGCCATGTCAAGTGAAAGAATGGGGATGTTAAATACAATGCCTCATGCAGAGAGAGTGCCATGCTCTCAGCTACTTAAGAACCCTAGCAATAACTCTTTGAGGGGTCAGTAGGTGGCCTGTTGCAAGGCTAAATTTCTGTTCCTATCCAATACACCCTCATTTTCCAGTGGCAGTCTCATCCCAGGTGGAACACTATTATAGGCTTTTCCTAGTGTGTTTTTTGTTGGTATGTTTTCGTCCTGAATATGCATGAAATATTTTCCATGTAAAGGATGTAAAGCAATCAATCAATCTGTCATACTGACATGCTAAGTCACATTTATAATATTTAAACTAACACCATAACAAGCTGCAGGAAGATATATAACCAAACCAAGATACATTATTTCAGCTGAGAGCTGTACTTGGTGGTGAAGCAGCAAATGCTTAGTTCATAGTCTTTGGAACCCATGACCTCCTTCGCTGGGAGCAAGCTTTTAAAATACCACAAGACCACCAAGGCAGTGATCATACCAGGACTAAATAATTACAATTAATTATACTGAAAACAACAACTATGTCAATTATTCATGTTATAATTTTTACTAAATAATTTAAAACACCATACATCTTACATGCACATCTGACAAAATGTTCTATTATTCTCATTATTCTTTTACATTATGTACTTTTCATATCATTCCTCCCATTAACTAACGAAACATTATTTTCCTGCTGATATTTAGGCTAATTTTCCATGACTTTATTTTATCTAAAAACAAATATTTAACTCAAAGAAAATATTTGTTACATAGAAATTTAACAAAATTCAAGAACTGATTTTTTTCTTGTTTAGAAAATAATATTAACAATATTGTATGGCAAAGTTGTAAAAATTAAACGTTTATATATAAATGGTAATACCGCTGCTGTCAGGTCTTCAAGTGGAAATTGTTCTCTTGCATTATTCATGTCATTTGCAATAAAAATTCATAAAATTTCCATCAAGTTTTTTTTTCTGCAACATTTTATTCGTTTTCCTCTCAACTGAATATATTGATTGGAAAAAGGTTAGAATGCTACATTTTTATTTGTTAAAATAATGCTGCCAATTTAAAGTGTTGTTGGTATCCTGATACTATTCATATTAGGTCAGTCACTTTTGTAAAGTTTTATAGAATTGGCGAGAAGTTTAATGTAATCCTTTATCAATTTAAACAAATGCATGATAAACATCTAAAACAAGATAAACATCAAACATAGCAATGACCTGAAAAGAATTACTTTAGAAAAACTTATCACAGTTCACGAATTCATCCCCTTTTAATGCAAAGATCATTAAGATGAAAATATAAACTTTAGTATGCCCAATGACCATATGGATGAAAGAGTTTCCTTTTTATCCAGTGGTTTAGGAGCAGTTATTAGTTGCAGATACAAGAAAACCAAAGAAGACACAATGATTACTCCCTATATTACTAATTGGGGGTATAATGATATTCTTGGACTAAATGCTAAAACAAAATTTATCAAAGTCCAATGGAAGTCACAGACGCTATTCTACATAATACACAAACTTTCGGCAACTTTCATTTTAGGGAGATGCATTCAATTATTTCTAACCTCATGCTCATTTTCTATAATCTATTTGTCAATTAAAAAGGATATAAATGATTTGAACTAATATGAAGAAATTTTTATCATGTGATGAAAATATCAAACTTTGAAAACATGCATGAATAACAAATTACAATCCTCAAACATGTTAGTATATTCAGCCGGATACAGCAAAACTGAAGTGGTATAATTCACAGAGTAAACAGTGGATCCAAATCGTAATTTCTATATCCTGTCTATTTAACTATTCCACAACAGAAAAACAGTTATGAAGTGTGGTTTTATTCCATAATTTATTCATGGTGGGCGGGGAAATGATAATAGATGAATCCTTGTAAAAATAACCTAAATGCTAATTTTTTTGTTTATACTGTGACAACTACAGGTATTTTTATTTCTGCTTCAAGTAATAATGAAGATTAAATGTCTGTCTACCAGTCAAGGTCGTTACCCATTTTCCAGAGGATGGGGTTAGATGTTCCTCTTATTTTTGAGTGACTTTGTCAATATTTGATTTTCTATTTTCTTACCTTGTATCCTTTCAACCACAAACTTTCTGCAAATTTTACTATTTTTATTTTTATTTAAATATTCTAAATGCAGATTAGTAAAAAAAAAATTTACTCCAATGTTAGTTCAGGTCAGACTTTATACAGCTGCATGAGTATATTTGTAACATTAAGCAATAGAGTTCTAATATATTTATTGACATTATCTCTAAAAATCCTGAATATAGTAGAGCTTTTTGCCAACATTTAAAATAAAATGTAGGCTTAATAGAAATTTCTAAATTTTGTACAAAATACTAACAATAGAAGTGACAGGCCACCCCCCTTAGGTAACAACCGATGTACAGAAAACTTTAAGTGTCAAACCTTTAAGTAATATTATTTCATGCAACAACAACAACTTCCAGCATGTAATTTAATAATTAAATTTTCCAGGACTATTTTCCTTTTTTTTTTTGCCATTTCCTAAAAAAAAATAAGAGAAATTCCTACCTTCCTACAGGAGTCAAGCTTGGTTTAGACAGGATACAAAACTACGTCTTCCTCTGAAATCAATTAAAACAACAAATTACTGTCGGTATTGTCACCGTTCAGCAGCCATTCACGTACAGATACCCCCTTAGGCTAATCCAACATACAAGCATTAAATGAAGTTAATCACCGGATGATTTGTACAGGATTGCTATTCAAAGACTAGATAAATGCAGTTTTAAATCAAACTAATTTTAGGTATTGTGTTTTAATTCAGTGTTAGTTTAAAATATGATGTATTGGTGTAAATGGCTTCTGAATTTTTATAAGACTTAAAGATGATTTAAATATTCTGGATTATTTTGAACAATGAGACCTAATTAATACATAGAATAAGTCTAAAAATATTCCATTGACATTACATTGCATTTTTTCCCTATATAATTTATGGAATGATAAATGTAATTATAACTTATTGAACTGAACATTAGCCTACTATAGTGTTACCTTGACTGAATACCTGTTGGTTACATTGTAGAAAGAATAAGAGGAAAAACACTATGCTGCCTTATAAATTTTCAATATCATAACTTATCAAAAAGTCTCCCTGTCTCACCATAGGATCCTGCTGGTCATTTGACTTCTGATTTGAGGTCCTGAAGCTGAACAAGATCTGTCAAATGTGACCTTAACAATTAATAAGATCATTATTGGGTTCGGGCTGTTTACCCCTGATGTTTCATAACTGCTGAACAAAAGAGTTCTAGGTTCATAGTATTGGTTTTCCCATATAAAACATGATTTGGGACTTTTTGGCATCAAAATTCAATCCATTCTTTTTTCACTCTCACTTGAGCAGTGTATGAAGTTATGAGAAAAGACTCCTTGAGTTAAGGTAAAATCCCTTACAACTAGTAACAGCAAGAAATTCATTGTGATTAAATATGATATTTACCTAAATAATGGTTAAAAGCTTCTTGACTTCTAAAAATAAAATTAACATGTTCTTCTTTTATAACAGCCTTTCAAGTACAGTCTTGTTCAAACATTCTAGTCAAATTTAAACAAATTAAATCAAATTATTCATGAATCAAAAGCAGACAAAATTTCAACATTTGTGTCAAAAGGTCAAAGAAAAGGCATATCTTTTCAGACATTTTAGAGAGAATTACTTTTCATTTTTTTCCTCTGACTAAGGATAAATACAAACTGGCAAATCCCTATATAATACAACACACTTATATAGGTAACTTTTTCTGATGCTAGACAAAAGAATTATACAGGAAACCTTTTCTAATGCTAGACTAGACTTACAAAGGTAACATTCTCTAATGCTAGACAAAAGAATTATACAGGAAACCTTCTCTAATGCTAGACAAAAGACTTATACAGGAAACCTTCTCTAATGCTAGACAAAAGACTTATACAGGAAACCTTTTCTAATGCTAGACAACAGACTTATACAGGAAACCTTTTCTAATGCTAGACAAAAGACTTATACAGGAAACCTTTTCTAATGCTAGACAAAAGACTTATACAGGAAACCTTCTCTAATGCTAGACAAAAGACTTATACAGGAAACCTTCTCTAATGCTAGACAAAAGACTTATACAGGAAACCTTTTCTAATGCTAGACAACAGACTTATACAGGAAACCTTTTCTAATTAATGCTAGACAAAAGACTTATACAGGAAACCTTTTCTAATGCTAGACAAAAGACTTATACAGGAAACCTTCTCTAATGCTAGACAAAAGACTTATACAGGAAACCTTCTCTAATGCTAGACAAAAGACTTATACAGGAAACCTTCTCTAATGCTAGACAAAAGACTTATACAGGAAACCTTCTCTAATGCTAGACAAAAGACTTACCCGGTATACAGGAAACCTTCTCTAATGCTAGACTAGACTTACAAAGGTAACCTTCTCTAATGCTCGTGACCACAGACTTATAAAGGCAACCTTTTCTAATGCTAGACAACAGACTTATACAGGAAACCTTCTCTAATGCTAGACAACAGACTTATACAGGTAGCCTTTGCTTATGCTAGACAACAAACATGGATAGTTGTCTCATTGGCAATCATACCTCATCTCCTTATTTTTATATAGGTCACCTTTTATAATCCTAGACAACAGACTTATATAGGAATATGTTTTCTAATTGTAGACAACAGTAAACATTTATACTCAATGTTAAAAATTTCACTGAATGATCTTCCTGCTGTAAAAGATCTAACATGTTCCAACATTTTTGTATTATATTTAAGGGTGATTTTATTCAAAAAGTACTTTTAGGATCATTAATTTAAAAATGACGCTCTTCCATTTTGTAAACAAACAAAGCCATGTTTTTATTCCAAAAAAGTAAACCTTGGGAGTACATGCTTGACGTTGCAATTAAAATTACAACATGAGAAAGTTTTTCCTTTGTCAATTCAAAATGGTTGTCTTTCTAAAATGTCTTATTGGTTCACCTTGAAGAATAAAAGTTCTGAATTTTCCTTTTAGAATCGAAATAATTCTTTCATTTCATGCTTTGTGCTCATTTTAACATGGGTTACCATCATATCTGTAAACATTTTACACCTTGCTTAAGCTTTGTGTAAAGATATTGACAAATATAATGTCTACCTATGTTAAAGAAATCAAGTTTAATACATCCTGCAGTTACACACAGAACTAATGAATCTGCTTGAAAATTCACTGTTTACAATACAACTACTCTACCAAATAACATAAAAATCTCTTTAGAATCAATACCAATATTAATTCAAAACATCACAGGGAAAAATTTAAAATGCAAATAAGAGTATTGATATCAGTCCAAGAAGTTGAAAATATCTTGCAATTTGTATTAATTATGAATGATTTTAATAAAACATGGTGTTAGGTAAGCCATTGTCAGCACATTGAAATCAGACAATAACACACACCTTACTCATAAAGAACCTAAGACATAAAGGCACAATATTCTGTAGTTTGTTGTAGAAGGTTATATGCAAATATTATCTCATCTCTATAAAGTGTATCCAATGTCAGAAAGATTTTTTTCTTTTGATTTAAATTTAAGAAAACATCGATTTTTTAAATGTTTTTACAATATGTACTTTCGAAGTCTAAAAGGGTTTTGGCAGAAAAAAAATTGACTGATACACTACACAAAAATTACATTTTTATTTTTAGTGTTTTACATATTATTACAGAAATCAGAAATAGCAAATTCACCATTTTCGAGCAGAAATTTGGTTGAATCCTCAGGAGATAACATCAAATAAACTTTTAAGGGAAACAGTGTCCTTTTATTCATATCGAATTTAAAAAAAAGAATGATGATATTCCTTTATATGAAATTCACAACAAATTCTGGCATATGATCTAGAAATTACAGAAAAAATATAAACTATTCACTGGAAAAGAAAATCAATTTGCTTCATACAAGGTGTCTAGTCTCTGTGGCCGAGTTGTCTAAGTAGTTCATTTACAGTGACCACCAGCCTGTCAACACTGAGGTTGTGAGTTTGAACCCAGGTGAGCAGTTATCCTATTTGTTAAGGATTACCAGTTTTCCTACCGAAGTGTGCTGAAAGTGGCATTAAACACCATCAATCAATCAATTTAACATGATATTCACACACCTCATTTTCTATAACACAACAAGAAATAATAAACAAGATCTAATCTGACCACTAGGATAAGATAATGAAGTCAAATTCTAAATACCAAATATTGCATCTAATGGTATCGAGAAAAAGCCGGTAATTAAAAAAACTTTTAACTAATCACTAGAGCACAAAAATGATTTGACATCTGTCAAATGAAATTGAACTTGTTTAAATCAATTCAGATGATAAATTTTGTAGATCTAATTTAAAAACTTTTATCTGATCACTGATGTGTTATGATTGGGTCAAAGTCATATGACACTTTCCACATATTCAATAACATATGTCCAGCAATTAAAATATGAAATATTACTAACTTATCATACACACTTAGTTATGCTATGAGTTAAATTGCTCATTAACTATACACCAACTTAAGAAGGTACGACTTGTAGTTGCTACGAAAAATATGACAAAAGTAAATTTTAATGCACAACATCTTAGGATCTTTAAAGTATCAAATGGTTTGGCAAAGCCAGATGAAGCTTGGTGCCTTATGTCAAGAACCTAATAGTAGTTGCTATGAAAATTGGATATTTGCATGACAGAAATGATAAAAGTTTTCTGTCAAACAGAAAGTAGAACATTGAAGTAACTGAAAATGTGTCATGGCACAACAAAATGAAGCTTATCAAGAAGCTATGACTTGTGGTTCCTAAGAAAATGTAACAGAAATGTGTCATGGACAGAGGTGTACAGATGTACAGAGGTTAACCAGTATACCCTCCCCTCCTTAGGAGTAGGGGTACAATTAATTAGGAGTGTATCTAAAAGTAAAAATGAACCTTCCAAATAAAAAAAAAGGTCAACATCTATAAAGGGTAGGGAACATAATTTTCTCACAAAAAATATACACATAAACAAGAATATGTGTACATAAGACACCTTCTGTTGTTTCCATCACGTTCAACTAGAAAAATACCTCTAAATATTTAACCTGATACAGGATGAAAGGACAACATGATGAATGAACAGAGGAGCACACAGATTAGAAATCATGATACTTGCCTATTATTGAAAGCTGGGCAAAAAATATTTTTGAGCTATCATGTACACTAATTAGAAGATATGCAGCCTCTGTAGCATATAGGTCATGTGACACCTGTAAGATGTAAATATACTAACAAGTGATACACATACTATTAATGGCAGATCTATCATGTACATGGATTTCTTAAAATAAACCATATAAAAATAAGAAGATGTGGTTTGATTGTCAATAAGAAAACCATTCATCAGAGACCATAGTACTGTAGCATTAGAGTCAAATTTTACATCAATACATTACTCCAGACAGGATAACCTAGGTAGGAGAGTATATATCGGTTTAAGACTACCAGACAAATATATGACTCCCCTCCATACATTCACAGCAAGAAATACAACTAGAGGCTCTAAAGAGCCTGTGTTTCTCCCCTAGATCTATCTATGTGCATCCTCAATAATGGACATCCCGAAAACTGTAGACTAGAACATAATTCATGAACAACGAAAACTGTAGACTAGAACATAATTCATGAACAACGAAAACTGTAGACTAGAACATAATTCATGGACAACGAAAACTGTAGACTAGAACATAATTCATGAACAACGAAAACTGTAGACTAGAACATAATTCATGAACAATGAAAACTGTAGACTAGAACATAATTCATGAACAATGAAAACTGTAGACTAGAACATAATTTATGAACAATGAAAACTGTAGACTAGAAAACTGTAGACTAGAACATAATTCATGAACAACGAAAACTGTAGACTAGAACATAATTCATGAACAACATCTTTTTTTTTGGTTGGTCATGTTCTGCTGAGCGTTTTTACTATTTACAGTTTCTATCTATCTTCTATAATTTTTGCCCAAAATGGCAAAAAGGGTAAAAATTGTCATTTAAAGGCAACAAGTCCTATCAGCAGTCGACTGATAATTTCGGCTATGTTGACCACTTTGTACTGTTTTACTGTTTTTCTTTATCAACCACTTTTTTTTTACCAAAAATGAAAAAAATTGGTAAAAATCATCATTATAGGGCAATAACTCATGTAAAGAGTTGACAAAAGATTTCAGCAATATCAATTAATTTGTAGATCTTGTTTTGTGGATCATTTTTGCTATTTAAAGTGTACCTTTATCTATTGCAGTTTCAGAATAATGGGCAAAAACTTTTAAAAAATTGGTAAATATCACCATTTAAGGGAGATAACTACTATAAGGAATAAACTGACGATTTCAACAATGCTGACTTATGTGTAGATTTTTTTTTTTCCAATTTAAGGTTTCTATCTATCTATCTATCATAATTTTCAAGATAAAAGATAAAAATGCAAAAAAATGGTAAAAGTTGTCATTTAAGGACAATAACCCCAATAAGGAGTTTACTGTCGATTTCATCCATGCTGACTTATTTGTAGTTCTTGTCTTGCAGATAATTTTTGCTATTAAAAGTTTCTCTCTATCTGTCATGGTCAGATTTTCTCTCTATCTATAGCATTTTTCAAGATAACAGACTTTTTTTGTTTTAAAAACTTGCATTTTACCAATATGTTCTATTTTTAGCCATGTCAGACATGTTGGTTTGGAGGTGGGGTCAATGGCCACAATTTTTAAACTAGATACCATAAGGATAATTGTAGCCAATCTTGGTTCAAATTGGCCCAGTAGTTTCAGAGAAGATTTTTGACATTCATTTCATTTATAAACTTGAGCAAATGCTAAAATAGTTCAAAGCCTCAATAAATTTAAGAGAATATTTTTAATCAGTAGAAAAACTCTTTTGTAAGCATAATAATATTGAAAAATACTCAATTATGAGCTGCATGTATGATAAAGACTTTAAAAATCACAAGACCTAAAAAAACAACTTACTGTATTTTGTCCTGAAAGATGCTTTACTGTTTGAGGACATGATTGCAAATACATAAATTACCGTTTGTAAATAAAGTACACACCAATCTTATATTATCTAACTTTTCCAAATAAATATATGCTTTACATAAAAGTGCAATTAATTTTCTTGTTTCTTCTGCTTGAATGAAAATATTTAATGAAATTTTAAAATTGAGAAATGTACTGAGGATTTTCAGAAAGAATCATTATTGTTAAAAAAAAAAATCATTTACACTTTTACAACATTATTCTATATGATAATACCGTGAATTATCTAAAAATAGATGTGTTTGTTTTCAAACAAATATATACTTTTAAATTTTATCATTTTTTGAGGTGCATTAAAATGCTAAACAGATATTTTCTGTTTAATTCTTTATAGCATTATTTACTGTAACATTTAAACAGCTTACCTATACAAGAAACTCCATTACCTTTAAATTATTACAACTTTTATCAAAAAATTTAAATATTATCATAATGACAATCAAATATAATAACTATTGATAAAATCAAAAACAAATAATACTCACCGTTTATTTTGTCCAATCTTCTTTTGAAAAGCGATATTGCCGCCTAAAAACAGCTTTATGTTTGCTGAGGCATAGTAAAGGGCTGTCCCTGTTACAATAGACAACTAAACAGCTTTACAATTTTCCTATAATAGATGCACAGCTCTGCTATTAACAATTTTACATTCAAATCACCACGGTATTGATGAAAGTTTTTTTCAACAATAGACAATCCACTGAATACCTCGTAAAGACAAATATCGATAAATCTACTGATAGTGAAAAGACACTTTTATTCAAATTACAACTAAGATTATATAATATAACCATCTATTGTAAGAAAAAAGTAACAATGAGAGAAATGTACTGAGGATTTTCAGAAAGAACCATTATTGTTAAAAAAAAAAACATTTACACTTTTACAACATTATTCGATATGATAATAGGGTGAATTACCTAAAAATAGATGTGTTTGTTTTCAAACAAATATAATGTTAATTGGTCAGATTCAGAAAGGAGCTTTAATAAGTGATGTTCCAAGCAAGATGGTGTATCATTTTACATTAGCTGGTACATGTATATGATCTGTACTTATTTAAAGAGTCTGCATCACATGATTTAAGCTCATTGTTAACAAAGGCTATTTTCCAACCCTGATAAACATAATATCCTTGAATTCAGTAGCAACTATATAGCTTGACTCATACTGGTTTTTACACTATTTTTAAAATTAATGAAAATTTTAAGAAGAATATATGTGATTATAATCTAGGAATTATAAGCACAAAGATTAAGCTTAGCATACAAGACAGCGGTTAATTGTATTGAAGGGATTTGATGAAAAGAATTAACCTCAGTGGGAAAGAGGATAAGCAAGCGTTAATATTTGCTCCATTAGAGAATCTAACTAGAGGCTCTCAAGAGCCTGTGTCGCTCACCTGTATCTACTGTTGTTTTGGAAATCATGTAAAATAAGGTTAAAATCATAATTAATAGTATTCACTGTGTCTAAACTACCCCGGCAAAAAATGTTTGGACTCGATAGTATCTAATGTCCGGTACGGTGACGGACAATCAACAGACAGAGAAAAGGTAGAATTTCTGTTTATTTATTTGTTATTTAATGACATTGAAGAATAAACATACACATATAACTATTTTCGATTGTGTGATGTAATATTTTCTACAACCGTTCTAGATTAATGGAGAAATAAGTAAAAAGGCACACGAAAATGGTGAATTGAGTGAACATTGCTACGAATTTGTTTAATTTCTCTTTAAATTGTGCACATTGTACGGAAAGAAAAGTACGGAAAGAAAGATATTAGCACAGAGATTGCATGGCTAGTCACTATGAGCACCTCAATATTTGCATTTCTGTGCATGGAACGAAATAAATGGGTCATGTCAAAATGGAAGGACCCTGTTTCGTCAATGTTGTTTATTACACAAGGACCCTGTTTTGTCTCAGTATAGGACCCGGTTTTGTTTTGAAACCACAAATTTATGAAAAGCTACGTTAGCACGGATCTGGACATTGCCCATCAGAAGAAATTAAATATTTGAGTCAAAAAGATGTTATTGCAATACAAACATGTGTTAAAATATATTTCAAACGGGAACTTTTCGAAATAGGGAGTAGACATTTTTGAATGCTATACGTATACCTTATTGATCTTATCTTCGAACTAAGTTTAAATGGAAATAAATACTTTATATCATGTACTTACATTAATTCCTTATGATAGAAAAAAGAAGATGTGGTGTGATTGCCAATGAGACAGCTGTCACAAGAGATCAAATGACACAGAAATTAACAACTATAGGTCGCCGTACGCCTTCAACAATGAACAAAGCTCGTACAACATAGTCAGCAATAAAGGCCCCCAAATGACAAGTGTAAAACAATTCAAACGAGGAAACTGACGGCCTAATTTATGTACAAAAAAATGAACGAAAAACAAATATGTAACACAGCAACAAACGACAACTACTGAAATACAGGCTCCTGGCTTGGGACAGGTAAATATATACAGAATGGGTCGGGGTTAAACATCTTAGCGGGATCCCGACCCTCCCCCTAACCTAGGAAATTGGTGTAACAGTACAACATAAGAAGGAACTAATAAAATCAGTTGAAAAAGGCTTAAGTCATCAGATGGATACAAATAGAAATACATCTCAAAAATGTTTGTTTGTTTTCTATACTACTGTAATGATGTAAAAATAAGAAGATGTGGAATGATTGTGTTACCATATCAATTTATCAAAAGAGTAAGGATAGTATGCTTTACTACACTATACGCTATGTTTACAAAATATTTACTCTTTCGTTCATCCATTGACGGACAGTGAGAGAAAAAGCTCCGTTTTGAAGGCCGTACTTTGACCTATGATGGTTTACTTTTACAAATTCTGATTTGGATGGAGAGTTGTCTCATTGGCACTCATACCACATCTTCTTATATCTATTAGAACGTTTTGGATATCTCAATCAAAATGGTTGCCTTTCGAACGTGTATTTTATGTCCGCTTCGAAATACACAAGTTCTAAACTTCCCCATTAGAAACAAAATAATTCTATCATGCCATGCTCTACACTCATTTTAACATAGGTAGGCATTATATTTGTCAAAATTTTATACCAGGCCAACGCTTGGTTTAAAAATTTTAACAAATATAATGCCTTCCTATGTTAAAATGAGCATTGAGAATGGCATGAAAGAATTTTTTCTTTTTATAAATAAAAGTTGGTTTGCAACATTATAACGTCCAATATCTTCGTCTTCGTCTTCGTAGAACAACCTAATAGGCAATTTAGCCCGTGAAAAATGACAATGAGACAACTTTCCATCAGAGACCAAATGACGTATAAGTTAACAAATATAGAACACCGTATGGCATCCAACAATGAGAAACGTCCATACGGCATAGCAAGCTAAAAAAGGCCCCGAAATGAAAACTGTAAAAAAAAAAACTAATGTGGAAACTAACGACCTAGATTTATGTACAGAATAAAAAACGAAAAACAAATACATGTATGATATATAGCAACAAAAGACAACAACCGATTTACAGGCTCCTTCGGTACTGGTACATACAGAATGGCGAGGTTGAACGTGTAAGCCCCCCCCCCATGCTCCCCCTCCAAAAAAAAAAAAAGTGGTATAACAGCACAACATATGAACAAACTATAAAATTCAGTGAGTTGAAAAAGGCTTAACTCATTTGATTACAGAGCCCCTATAGTAAATATGGGATTGGCGGCTGTCTCTTTTTTTTCGTCTTTTATTAAATTTTATGATGGTATACGATATAGTTACATTATATCAGTGGCGGATCCAGGGGAGTAGAGGGAGTACGCCGACCCCCCCCCCCCCCTTTTTGGTGGCTAGAAATAATTATTTTATCATGTTTTTTACGATTTATATATGATTTTTTATTTAGCATAAAATCGTTAAAAAAAGTTCCCCTTGCTACGCTCGGCGGTATAAAATCCGTTTATGAATACGTCCCTTTCAAAAATCATGGCCTCGGTCCGCCCTTGCATATTGACAATTTTAAACTTGACCAAATTGCTTAAATTGTAGAACATTTGTCAATGTACGATAATCATTATACAATGAAGAGATAAACCTATATATAATAGTTGTACTATATAGGGCAGTTGTTAACAACTTGATACTAGTGCATTAAAGAATTTGTTAATGTTAAAAAAAAAAAAAAAGAAAAAAAAAAGAGAGATGAAACATCGTTTATTTATATAAATTACTAATCAAATAATCATTATTGCAATTTCCGGATGGCCTAAGACTTTAATACTAATTTATACTTAGTATTATTATAACAAGGAGGGGTAAACAGATTTTTAACGCACTATTATTGTGATCCTTTGCGCCGCATGGAAATTCCTTTTCTTGGGCGATTCTGCATGCACATACATTTGTCTTATTCTCTTGCATTATAATGAACGTTTAGTTTCAGAATATTCATTTTCAAACGATTATACTGTCTTCCCTTTAAGTAGAGCGGAACACTAAGATAACCATCTTGTTGTCCCAAAAAATCACATATCAAATGTGCGTCCTTAAATTTTCAAGGCCGTGCACTAATTAAGTTTGAACACTTAAATTTACATAGATGATATAAAAAAAATCTAATTCCATTTCAAAACCTTCATTTCTTTTTAATTTTTCCTTTTTTTTTATACAAAACAAAATTGAAATTTGCTTTTTTCTAATATAGCAGGAGTTCAAGTGTTTACGGATTAAAAAAGGTTATAAGTTATCCTCTGAAAGAAAATGGTTTTCAACGATCCCTCAAACTGCTGTTGAACGCCATATTTTAATTTTCGTCATGCGATTATGCATTATTTTCTATGACAAAACCGGGTCTGCTTTGTGAAATATAAGGACAAAACCGGGTCGTACACATTGACAAAACCGGGTGCTTCAATTTTGACATGACCCACTTCTTTCATTCCATGCACAGACATGCAAATATTGAGGCGATCATAGTGAAAAGTCTTGAAATCTCCGTGTTAATATCTTTCTTTCCGTACCTTTCTTTCCGTACAATGTGCTCAATTTAAAGAGAAATTAAACAAATTCGAGGCAGGGTTCACTCAATTCACCATTTTGATGTGCATTTTTACTTATTTCTCCATAAATCTAGAACGGTGGTAGAAAATATTACATCACACTATCGAAAATAGTTATATGTGTATGTATATTCTTCAATATCATTAAAACAACAAATAAATAAACAGAATTCCTACATTTCTCTGTCTGTTTATTGTCCGTCACCGTACCGGACATTAGATACTATTGAGTCCAAACATTTTTCGCCGGGGTAGTTTAGATACAGTGGTATTAGATACCATAATAATGATTAATGCCAAGTTTGGTTTAATTTGGCCCAGTAGTTAAATCAAAAGCAGGTCATCCCATTTTAGTCTTACAATAGTTACTTAAGATCCCTTTTCATTATTTAAATAAGTTTTCAAGTTGTGACCATTTGAAATTGTTTTTTTTTACAATTTTCCCTTAGACTTCTATAGTAACCCCTATGTTCTATTCTTAGCCATGGCGGCCATGTTGGTTGGATGACAGGGTCATTGGATACATTTTCAATCAAGATACCCTATTGAAAATTGTGGCTAAGTTTAATTCCATTTGGCCCAGTAGATTAAGTGGAGAAGATGTTTGAAAAAGATTACAAAAATTTACGAAAAATTGACTAGAAAGGGCAAAAACTCCTTAAGGGGTCAATTGACAATTTTGATCATATTGACTTATTTGTAGATCGTACTTTGCTGAACATTATTGCTGTTTACAGTTTATCTCTGTCCATGTCAGATTTGCTCTAAATGCTTTAGTTTCAGATTTAAAAACCCAAAACTGCATTTTACCCCTATGTCGGCCATGTTGGTTGGCAGGCGGTGTCATCGGACATATTTTTTAAACTAGATACCCTAAGGATGATTATGGCCAAGTTTGGTTAAATTTGTCTCAGTAGTTTCAGAGAAGATATATGTAAAAGATTACAAAAATTTATGAAAAATTGTTAAAAAATTACTATAAAAGGCAATTACTCCATAAGGGGTCGATTGACAATTATGGTTATGTTGACTTAATTGTAGATCTTACTTTGCTGAACATTATTGCTGTTTACAGTTTATTTCTTTCTATAATAATATTCAAGATAATAACCAAAAACTGCATAATTTCCTTAAAATTATAAATTCAGGGGCAGCAACCCAACAATGGGTTGTCTGATTCGTCTGAAAGAATCAGGGCGGATAGATCTCAACCTGATAAACATTTTTACCCCGTGTCAGATTTGCTCTAAATGCTTTATTTTCAGAGATATAAGCCAAAAACTGCATTTTACCCCTATGTTCTATTTTTAGCCATGTCGGCCATGTTGGTTGGCAGGCGGGGTCATCGGACACATTTTTTAAAACTAGATACCCTAATGATGATTGTGGCAAAGTTTGGTTAAATTTGGCCCAGTAGTTTCAGAGGAGAAGATTTTTGTAAAAGTTAACGGACGACAACGACGACAGACGCCAAGTGATGAGAAAAGCTCGCTTGGCCCATTGGGCCAGGTGAGCTAAAAATGTGAAAACCCTTTATAAGCCCAGGATTCAAAACACAATTGGATTGACCTGATCCAATCTAACACGGCTGGTCTATATATTTTTTTCTTGTTGAGGAGGGAAGGAGGATGGGAGGCAATTTGCCCAATTATAGAAAGTCAAGTTATACATTATTTCTAGAGGATGCTGCAAACACAGTTAGTATCAAACTAATTTTCATGGTTCAGGTCCTCTAACAAATCAAAATAAAATACAATATGTACAAATATAACAATGACATTCAGATATATATATAACCCACTATGTATATATATATCATATTGTTAGCCCATCAGGCTAAATCTATATATATATAACCCACTATCAAAATAAAATACAATATGTACAAATATAACAATGACATTCAGATATATATATAACCCACTATGTATATATACCATATTGTTAGCCCATCAGGCTAAATTTATATATATATAACCCACTATCAAAATAAAATGCAATATGTACAAATATAACAATGACATTCAGATATACATATAACCCACTATGTATATATACCATATTGTTAGCCCATCAGGCTAAATTTGGAACAAATACTTTTAAAAGTGATCAAAATATTTACCCCAGTATTATACTTTTGCTTTCATTGATAAATTGTCTAGGTTTGCATTTTGATTCATAAATTGATAGTTATATTTCTTCTTGAATATATTCACAGTTGAAATACTACTGCTGTAAAATCTTATGTTATTTGCAACCAATGTGTTTGTAAAATACACTTTTAGGGTCCAAGTAAAAAACTAGAGCCTCCTTAAACCTTGAATCAATCACTTGCAAAATATAGCATTTAGATAAAAAAGATATAAGATGTGATATGCTTGCAAATTAGACAACTATCCACTAGAGACCAAATGACATAGATTTAAGCAACTATAGGTCAGCAATTTCCTGAAGTTATTTATTTTCAAATTAACAGCTTTTTCATTGTTATATGAAGTAAAATCAAGGCCAATAATTTTATTTGGTTTACTTTTTTTGTTACCAGGATCACATTAATTCTTTACTTGAAAATATCTTCTTGGTCCATCCACCCTTTTTTTCTGCTAGTATAATTGACCACCACTAAGCAGTCATCATATTATGAAATACCAATGAAATGATTTGTACATCTCAATTTGCTTGTTTATCATTGCGTGAGCCCCTGAGGGTTCACGCATATATATTGGTTGATGTTGTAGTCTTTCGGAATACCGGAAATGCCTACAGTCTTTTCGGAATACATCTGTTCTTTTCAATGGCCGCCTGTGTAATAGGAAATTAATTGATTTAATGAATATGTATTAGCGTTTTACAGTAGCTATAGAGATCAGTGTAAATCGAGCCCGATCGATATCCTAGATCAGTAGTTAATTAAATTAGAGTTGCATATTTTCTAAATTACAAGTTGGGTTCATATTGGAGATTAAGTGACCGTCAATGGATAGTGCGTTTTGAAACTGAGCCATTTTAGCATTATTAAAGGGGCACTAGCTGTCAAATTCATGTTCACCGATTTGACTCAAATTCTAATATTTGATTTATAACAATGTAAAACATTTATCCAAACTATTAAAAGTCTAAAATAAACAGTTAACAGGACATGGTCATGATAACATGTAGCTTCGTTTCGAGTGTATTTTAGTCTAGACGCCATCTAATTAACTATCGATGTAAACATAAATAAAGATATAGATAGATTAAGCGAACTCTTGCTATTGGATTTTACTAGGTCTGTTTAATTTCATATTATAGATTAAAAATATATGTTTATCATCGTTTTTACCTGTATAAGAATGATTTTTTGTGGATTGGATCAGTCAATCAAATGATTTAGCTTTGTTTCACTTTCAATGTTGACATTCTTTTCCTTTAAATAACTTTACACATACAATTCACATGTTATACATCTCTAGCTAAGGGGTTAAATTGAAGTTCACATGAATGCGGATTCAATGAGGTCGAATTATTCACTTGCAAGTGAATAATTGATCATCAATGTTTCTTAGCTTATTTTGACAAAATTGAACTATACTGGCGGCTAAAAGAGAATAATTATTTCACTATTTCACTTTCATTAACGATTGAACAAAAAAAAAATCATATATTAGATTTTTATATATCTCGTAGCTAGTGCCCCTTTAAAAAAGAGCAAAGTCCGTTTAAGCAGCGATTAAAATTCTACATGCATTCTACTAATAAATTAATTGAATCGACTGAAGTAGACCCTTTAGTGTTTAAAAAGTGTAAAAAATCATTCATCAGATGTACTTCAAATTTTAGGCCAAAATTAGCCCTTACTGGACCTTCTCCTTTGTTAACTTCAGTTCTACGTCATTTGGTCTCTGTGGAAGGTTGCCTCATTGGCAATCATACCACATCTTCCTTTTTTTATATAAAGAAACCATATGTAAAAATACAATATAACCCTGGAAATTATGACGAAAATTTTTAAGGCACCTCTTGCGTGTGTTAAATGCAGAAATTATATGTCATATCGATACAGCTCATAAATGAATATGCATTTGAGTCCTTAAAAATAATTCTTTTGATATGAAACGATTTAAAGACACACTGAGTGATATTCTTTGCGGTATGTGACACCCCCTCCCCCAAACACAAACACACAAAATCAGACCAAACGTTGAAGTAACAGGTGCACAACTTCATGTCCCACCTAAAGAAAAATCAGTTCAAGTTTCTGGGAATTCCGTCAATTTGTTTTCAAGGAGTTGAGGCAATCTGTTTTCATAACCCAAGTTAGAGGATCTAGTTGAAAGAGGCCAAGAGCGTTTTTTGGAGAAAAGATATGATGATATCTTTACAAATTAGACGATACAAAAACGTTTGTTTTCATAAGCATAAATGTTTGAAAAAAAACTGATTTAAGTATAAAATTCAGGTTTCAAATTGTTTCTACTCTAAAAGTCTGATTGGAGTTTTGTTGCCTTGGGTATAAAGAAATTGAAATCAAGCATATCTTGAATATGATAGCCAATAACCAAACCATATAAACCAGTGTAATTGGTTTTCCATAATGGTTTTAGTACGGGATGAACAAATAAGAATATAGCTTAGGGTTTTTGAACAATTTTCAAACTGGCTACAAAAACAAATAATCATGATTCATTTCTTTAAACATCTTCAAAACAAAGACTGTTTTCACATTAACATGTCGACTTTAGCCAGGAAGCCACCGTTAATTTCCAAAACAGCACCTCATAATGGAACATACAGTGGTTGCCTCCCATTTAGCATTTGTAATGTTATCTATCGGAAGAGAGAGGGATGGGAGAGAGAAATTATTTCTTGAACAAGAAAATTATGCCCAACATTGAACAGCAGTTTCATTAAGAATCCACGTCAGTTTTTCTACATCTTATATAAAAAAAATCATAGGTAAAATCATGCATCTTTATATAACAATTATCTGATCTTATATACCAAACAGGCATTTAGGTTCACGATTGCATTTCTTTTTTTAAAGAAAGCAACTTGTTTTTGCAGTTTAGTTTCTCTCTATCCAATAATCATGATAATTTGCTCAGATAACAAATAAAAACATTCAAAAATTTAGTTTTGTCTTTTTTTGTAAGTCTGTTATTTTTGGATGTGTCCGGTGATTTATTTGGTCTGTTATACTGGTCAGTATCTTTGGTGATTACTGTTATCCTTTTATTCTATACAAAAAGTATAAAAAGAATTAATAAAAAATAGTTGAGACTATGTACACCAACCATCAACACCTTACTCCTCTGTTTAAGCAACCAACAATCAATCAATTAATCCTCTGTTCAGATTGCCTGAATTGGTACATGCACAAAAATGTTGGGAATGGGTTTTACGTGAGAACAAACTTCCCCATTGCCTATCTAGACCAAATGTTGTTAAAGTAAAACAGGCAATAAAAACCTGCACAGTAGTGCTTAACCAACATGATGACTACTAACCTGAATAAGGATATAAAAGATGTCACATGATCTGGAAAGCAGGGTCAACTGAATACAAGATATGGATTATCCAGGTCTTCTTCTTTCTGGAATACATATGCACCACTGTCAGGTAAACATTCACATATTGCCTTCAACAATTTTCATCACAGACAAAAAAGTTATGTAAAACCCAGAACTTTCTCACATACTTAGATGTGCCAAATGATATAAAGGCATTCATTTACATTTTGATTCTCTTTCACTTAACCTAAACAAGATCAAATACCCCCGATCTAGGTCAAGATGACCCAATTTTAGCTTTGGCGGATTTCAAAACTACATGTATCAAAAAAGTGTCTTCTGTATATATCATTATCTGTCCAAAATGATGATACATTGTTCAATACTTCTTCCTTCATCTGTATTTTTTCAGGTGATTTGAATAAAAAGGTATATAAGAACTTGTTTTACATTGTGTAGACAGACACCTGTTTGTTGCCCTCTAGATGCCTTTGGATTGAAGTCTCATTGATGTAATTAAGCCCAACATTTTTAATTCATATATAAGTTATATAAAATAAAAGGGGATGTGGGGAGTACCAAATATGTATAGACATCCAACGTGTATAAGGTTGCACTTGGTAAATATAGCTGTACATGAATGACGCCTATTTTGGGGATTTTGGCCATTAAAGGATTTCCTATGGGAAATTGCATTGTCTATATTTACAGAAGTGCAACCTATAAATTCATGTTGTATAAATATTTTATCTTGTGTCATTTACATATGTTCAAATTTTACAGAATATTTACCTAGCAATCTTGTTATATGATTTTTAACAATATATCCTACAGTTCCATCAACCATCAGCATTACATCTCACCAAGGAATTCCTGCAAACAAAATTAGACATTTATCATTCCTTAATTAATTTTATCTATTTTTCTTTTATATTCTTTTCATACAAAAATGAATACTGAACAATAAAAGAATAAGAGGCTCATAAAAGCCTAAATTGGTTGACCAGCTAAAAAAGGACAATCAGATATTCTTATTTTAACCTTTTTGGCAATATTGGTTGACCAGCTAAAAAAGGACAATCAGATATTTTTATTTAAACCTTTTTGGCAATATTGGTTGACCAGCTAAATAAAATGCTTCGCTGGGGCGCAGCTTGATACGACCGCAGAGGTCGAACCCTGAACAGTTGGGGCAAGTATGGACACAACATTCAAACTTGATACAGCTCTGAATTTGGATTGTTATTAAATATTTGACACAGCATAGGTTTCTGACACAGAAAGAATGTGGTCTAAGAACTTGAATTTTTTTAATTTACCTATTATGGTCCAATGTCCAAAATCAAAATACATGGTTAGATTCAGCATATCAAAGAACCCCATATATTCAATTTTTGTTAAAATCAAACAAAGTTTAATTTTGGACCCCAACTTGGACAAACTTGAAAATTGGGCCCATAATAAAAAATCTAAACACATGTTTAGATTCAGCATATCAAAGAACCCCAAGAATTCAATTTTTGCTAAAATCAAACTAAGTTTAATTTTGGACCCTTTGGACCTTAATGTAGACCAATTTAAAAAACGGGACTTAAAATTAAAAATCTAAATACACAGTTAGATTTGGAATATCAAAAAACCCCAATAATTCAATTTTTGATGAAATCAAACAAAGTTTAATTTTGGACCCTTTTGACCTCAATATGAACCAATTTGATAGCGGGGCCCACAAATAAAAATTCTAAATTCATGGTTAGATTCAGCATATCAAAGAACCCCATATATTCAATTTTTGTTGAAATAAAAAAAAGTTTAATTTTGGACCCCAACTTGGACCAACTTGAAAACTGGGCCCATAATAAAAAATCTAAACACATGTTTAGATTCAGCATATCAAAGAACCCCAAGAATTCAATTTTTGTTAAAATCAAACTAAGTTTAATTTTGGACCCTTTGGACCTCAATGAAGACCAATTTAAAAAACAGGACCCAAATTAAAAATCTAAAAACACGGTTAGATTTGGCATATCAAAGAACCCCAATAATTCAATTTTCGATGAAATCAAACAAAGTTTAATTTTGGACCCTTTTGACCTCAATATGAACCAATTTGATAGCAGGGCCCACAAATAAAAAATCTAAATACATGGTTAGATTCAGCATATCAAAGAACCTCATATATTCAATTTTTGTTGAAATCAAACAAAGTTTAATTTTGGACCCCAATTTGGACCAACTTGAAAACTGGGCCCATAATCAAAAATCTAAATACATGTTTAGATTCAGCATATCAAAGAACCTCATTTATTCAATTTTTGTTGAAATCATACAAAGTTTAAATACTGGACCCTATCTTGGACCAACTTGAAAACTGGGCCCATAATCAAAAATCTAAACACATGTTTAGATTCAGCAAATCAAAGAACCCCAAGAATTCAATTTTTGTTAAAATCAAACTAAGTTTAATTTTGGACCCTTTGGACCTCAATGTAGACCAATTTAAAAAACAGGACCCAAAATTAAAAACCTAAATACACGGTTAGATTTGGAATATCAAAGAATTCCAATAATTCAATTTTAGATGAAATCAAACAAAGTTTAATTTTGGACCCTTTTGACCTCAATATGAACCAATTAGATAACGGGGTCCACAAATAAAAAATCTAAATACATGGTTAGATTCAGCATATCAAAGAACCCCATATATTCAATTTTTGTTGAAATCAAACAAAGTTTAATTTTGGACCCCAATTTGGACCAACTTGAAAACTGGGCCAAAAATCAAAAATCTAAATACATGTTTAGATTCAGCATATCAAAGAACCTCATATATTCAATTTTTGCTAAAATCAAACAAAGTTTAATTTTGGACCCTTTGGACATTAATGTAGACCAATTTGAAAACTGGACCCAAAATTAAAAATCTAAATACACTGTTAGATTCGGCATAACAAATAAATAAATGTGATCAAAGATTTTACAAATCTAATGCGCCATACTGTGCAATTAAAGATTACTTCTTGAAATTTTTCAATATTTGAAATTTGAAAAAAAAATAATATTTGAAGAATAATTCTTTTTAATTTCTGAAATCTGAAATGAGAAAAAATTGGCCCCCCACAATTTCTTTTTATCCCCCCCCCCTCTTTTTCCCCCAAAAAAATTCTTTCCCTCAAGATATGGTCATAATCTCAATTCAAATTTCCAATGGAGTTGGCAACCATAATTACCCATTTAAATTTACCATAGTGCTAACTTAATCTAATTTATAATAGAATTAATAAAAATATAGTGTCAAATCTTTCATATGGATTTTTTTGTAAAAAAAAAGATGAAAACATTTGCAGATATTTTTACTGGTCTTCCTTTATAAATATGCATTTCTTTAAACATAATTTAAAAGCAGTGTAAGGGAAGTAACCAAAACGTTGTATTTGGATTACCTCCCTTACACTGTTTTAGATTATCTTTATTGTTCATTAACCATTACTTTATACATAATTTAAAAGCAGTGTAAGGGAGATAATTTCAATGATGTATTTGATTTATCTCCCTTACACTGCTTTAAATTATGTTTTGTACTAAAGTATTTGTCCATTAACCAGGACAACCTTGTTTTTCCCCCTTTTTTGCCCCTAATTCCTAAACGGTTTGAGCCATAACCCCCCAAAGCAAATCCTAACCATCCCTTTGTGGTATGGAAAATTGTAGTATAATTTCAGAGAGATCCATACACCGTTCCACAGTTATTGTCTGGAAACTAGAAAATGCTCATTTTTGGCCCCTTTTTGGCCCCTAATTCCTTAACTGTTGGTACCATAACCGCCAAAATCAATCCCAACCTTCCTTTTGTGGTATTTAACCTTATGGTCAAATTTCAAAAAGATCCATTCACTTAAACTAAAGTTAGAGTGCGAAAACCAATATGTATTCGGACGACGACGCCGGACGACGACGACGACGACGCCAACGTCATACCAATATACGACCACAAAATTTTTTTGCGGTCGTATAAAAAGGACAATCTGATATTCTTATTCTAACCTTTTTGGCAATATTGGTTGACCAGCTAAAAAAGGACAATCAGATATTCTTATTTTAAACTTTTGGGCAATATTGTTGACCAGCTAAAAAAGGACAATCAGATATTCTTATTTTAACCTTTTTGGCAATCAAAGAATATTTTTAGCATCAAATATCAAAATGAATATACAGCTTTTCAAATGCATTGATGTTTTATCAAAAGGAATAAATTATTTTATTCAGTACCAGGATCATGTTAGGTATTTACGAAGATGAATCAGGTTCAGGATTTTTGGGGTTTATTTGCAAAATCTTCCCAGCCTCCCAACTCCACTCATCCACTATGTAATCATTACAATTTCAAAGAGAAATGAAACTTATTTAGATCATACTTAGCTTGGTTCAAATTATTTTTATAGTTTATCAGCTCTGTGTAGCCATTACTGTTGTTAAGGTAATATTCAAAATCATAAAAATATCATAAAAATTTAGGCAATGTTATAATTACTAATCATTTTTGCTGCTTACATTATTTAGTCTTTCTATTATACATTATGTACATATATACAAGATAACGAAGGTCAGTGGTTCTCTCCAGGCACTCCAGCTTCCTCCACCTATAAAAACTGACCACCACGAAATAGCACAATAGTGTTGAAAGTGGCATTAAACACCAATCAATCAATCAATCAATATATACAAGATAATGAGAAATGATGCAAATACTTGTCAAAAAATTTTCTTTTTTGGGGAACCTCTCTGAAAAGATCTTGTATTGCTGATAATGTTTGCTCTTTACAGTTTCTGTCTTTCAGGGTTTTCAAGGTAGTAGGAAAATGGAATGTAAGATTGGTAAAAGAAATCTTTCATTCAAGGGAAATAACTCCTCGATGGAGTGAATTGATGGTTTCATTTGATATTGACATTTTTACATATCATTTACTCTTGATTTTATTTTCTGTGTATAGTTTCTGTCTATCTATTATACTTTCCAAGATAAAAAGTATAAACACACAAAACTTTCATTTTATGGGCAATATAACTCCCATAATCCATATAAAATTGATTTTTGAGTTTGCATTGTGCAAGACTTGTGTATTGGACAGCTTGTGTATCCAGATTTTGTGTACTGAGAATTAACAACGAGAGAGTCCAATATTTATAATTTTGTTAACAAATATTCAATAAAATGTTAACAGAATAAAAACTGAAAATCAAATAAATAAAATTACTAAAGAAGTAATTAATGAATGTCCATACCGAAATAGTACAAAATAAGCCCCCAAGAAAATTAGTTCAAAATGGGCATAAACGGAAATGGACAATTACCAAATTTGTTTTATATGTATACAATGTAAATTATGTAATCATTACTACTGTCATGACTGTATATTACTGCTTATATTTGTAATCACATTCAACAAATTTAGAATGCCCAGGTGATGTTCACACCACTTATTGCTTGTAATTAATGACACATCATCACTGTCCCTTATCAACAATATAAGACAAATGTGCGTGCTGTGTGCAGAATGTAGGCCCTAATTCTGCATCACAACAATAGAAGTTGAGTTGAAATACATTTTTCAAATTTTTGGTTAATGTTTCTTTTCACCAATTTAAAATGTTTCACTGATAAATAAAATATAAAGTACTCATAGAGCTTGTGTGTGCTGGTTTATAATTAAGAGTTATGTACCTTTTTCATGTTTTTGTAGTTTCAATGTTAAACATATGGAAAGTTTATAAAAAATCCACTCCCTTTTCCCTTTCAAATATTTGACATTTGGGGACTTAATAGATTACTGCTGTCTGCATGCAGTGCTAGCAATGATTTCCCTAAAACAAGTTTTTAAATAGATATTTAGATAAAAAAAAGTACAAATATGAACCTATTCAAGTGCACCATTGGCACTTGTAGGGTGCCCTTGACTTAAGGTAGAGACGGACGGGTATCACATGACCTATTATAGCACGTGCATTTTGCGTAATTAAAATCGGTTCCGATTCTTTTTTTACGCAATCGGTAGACAAGGTAAACAAAGAAAATGGCAGACGACTGCGACCGCCTTCGTGTTCGCGGTCGGTTTATTAAGAACGACAGATTCAAAAAATCTAAAAGGATGAACACTTTGAACGAGAGAGATAAATTTACTCAATGGGGAGACCATGATTACGGTACGAGGGGAGAATTGCCATTAGAACCGACAATGATTCAAGAGACACCGGTATCAGTTGAGAACATAGCCTCCAATGTTACTGTTTCAACTGATATCGGACACAGTAAAAACATCTTATGGAATGAAGGCAGGAGGGTTGTTGAGTTGGAAGTGCTAGCGGAACAACTCTTCTGCAACAGATGCAACACCCCACTCTATCTGAAGGATATAGTAGGTGAAATGAGGTAAACAATAATTTTTAGCACCCCTTCATTTTTTACAAACTATCAAAACCATGTGAAGTTTGTAGGAATATGATTGCAATTCACTTTCAAATATGTCCTGCTGGCAGATATCTTTACAATTTTTCTCTCAATCCAAACCCTTGTAGGAAATCAATACTAACAGGACAGCGATTGTTTCTTTGCCTATTATACATTTTAGCTCACTATGCGATATGGGTTTTACTCATTTTTGTAGGCCCTGACTCACCGATAGTTGTTAAATTCTGTGTCATTTGGTCTCTTGTTGAGATTTGTTTAGAGAGTTGTCTCATTGGAAATCATACCACATCTTATATAAATTGAATTTTGTTTCTTTTCCCTTCCCCTTATATAATGCAACCTACACAAGAAAAATGTCCCTACTCAAAAAGTTTTGTTTTGACATTCTAAATAGAAATACAAAATGTAGTTGTTTTCTTTCAAGTCTCTTGATAAATAATAAAAAATATAAATTTCATGACATTTTTGTAAATTTCCTTTCATAAATGTTAAATAAGATATTTTTCCTACATGAACCTTCAGGTACATTTTTGTACATGTACCTACCCAGTACTTACCCACTATATAAAATTTGGGTCTAAAAAGGGGAAACAACATATATTTTAAGTTTGGCCTCACGATAAAACAAAATGATATCAGCTACCTTTCAGTATATTAAATTTTTATCTTACAGGTACGGCTTAGGAAGTCTTTTGGAGGTGGTATGTCAGATATGCTCTGGTATGAAACTGGTATCTACAGGCAAGCGGAATGAAAAAGGAGCATTTGATATCAACTCAAAAGTTGCTCTTGGTATGTGCAAAAAGCTTTATTGTAAGAAAAAAAGTAGGAAAGTTAGATTATTAATTCTATTTTATTTATCATTCTGACACGTTTAATGTTTTTTAAAGTAGTTTCTTTCAAACTCATGACATGGGTATGGGGTGTTCAAATTTGTGTACTATGTAGTGTAATTTATTATTTACAGTGTTGCTTACACCAAGGATTGCTAATATGTCTATGGCTTACAGCGTAGCTATTACAAATCACTGCAGGGGATGTATATATTGTTCTTTCTAATTTAAAACTTGCCTAAGTAAACTAAGAAAAAGATTTTCTCATTTCCTGGGATGAAAATTTTTATTCTATTTTTTTATAACACTATTTTGAATTAAGAGGGTTTTAAGCATCATTCAGAAAAGAAAAAAAAATCTTATCTTTATACCCACACTAGTTGGTAAACAGCAAAGCAATAATTTATTAAAGATGGCCTTAAATTGATTTAAGTAAGCTAGGAAGTTATAATTTCTATGTATTTCTGCTTGAATATTAAAAATGTCATAATGAACTTTGACATTGAATTTTGTGAGCTCACTAGGTTGTAGCTTTATCAATTGTCACCTGAGCTCTATTATTGAATTGTAATTAATTTAATTGATAAAGATATATATATATGCAGTATGTAGGTGGTAAAAATTGATAATCATAGTAAATCATAATGATTTCAGCAATGATGCACTCTGGAATGGGTCCTGATCATGTTGTGAATTTTCTCAGCACATGTAACATACCCCCACCTGATCCCAAGACACTGAAAAAGAAGGAGAAATGTATAGCATTGTCACTTATGGATGAGGCATCTGATTCCTGTAAAACTGCTAGTGCAGAAGAAAAAGCTATTTCCCCAAGTGATGAATTAGAATGCAGTTTTGATGCTGGCTGGCAAACAAGAGGCTCTGGTTGGCAATATAACAGTAACACAGGTATCATGTCAACATCAGTAATATTATAGAAATAAAAGTGGAGGAGTTTATTGATGTGTGCTCACTAGGTTACCGAATTGCATATAAACTGAATCAAGTCAGAAGGACTTTATGTAAAAATTAAAATATGCATGTTAGTCTTTAATTCTGTCAGGTTTACACATCAATAAACTCGTCCAAAATAACTATTTAGGTTCCAACTATGAAAATCATAGGTACATTTAGGTTTACCCTTGTCCCTCTGTATATCTGTCCTTTCCTCCCAATTTTAGTTAAGTTTTTATGTTTAAGTCCATATCTCACCTACTGTACATGGTAGACCAATGATATTTGATCAATAGATATACCATATGAATAACTAGTAGTACTGCACATTGGGGTTCACTAAAAAGTAGGCCATTCTACCCTACAGTAATGTGTTGAGTATAAAAAAGAAGATGTGGTATGATTCATAATGATTGCCAATGAGACAACTCTCCACAAGAGACCAAATGACACAGAAATTAACAACTATAGGTCACTGTACAGCCTTCAACAATGAGTAAAGTCCATACCGCATTGTCAGCTATTTAGGGCCCAGAAAGGACAATATAAAACAATTCAAACAAGAAAACTAATGGCCTAATTAAAGGTCCATTTCTCAGCTACTATTTTATTTCAATGAAATTTGGTAATAAGGTAGATTGTGATATTGGAACAGATACCTGACATTGGAATTTTTAGGTTTATTTGTAACTTATGGCTAAACAGCAAAAAAAGCTAAGCAAAACTCACATTTACATCTGTGTCATATAGATAAACCTTTTAAGTTATATTTGCAAACATTATCCTTTTTTTTCTATTTTGAATATAATTATCAGAAACTGTTTTTGACCTTTTCTTATGTGACTAAAAAGGACACGGACTTCGTATATTTCAGGACATTCCAGTCTAGTTGGTGTAAAGACAGGGAAAATTCTAGACTATGATATAAGAACTAAACTTTGCAGTATATGCCAGCATCATTTGGGAAGAAAGGAAAAAATTCCAAATCATCAATGCAACAGTAATTGGCAAGGTACACAAACAACAATTTTTTTAAAACGTTTTTTTCCAGCAAAATCCAAAGATTTAAGGTTAATCCAGCCTTCTGTGAAAACGTCACCATATCCACAATCTGTTTTAGTTTATGCAAATTAGTTATCCAGACAACAATAAGAATATCACAAGTTGTAACTATAGCTAGCACATACATTTGTAACAAATAATTTTTTATAGCAATCTTTCCGAATGGAGGTTGCCCTATAGTGACCAGTCTGTCCGTCTGTAACAAGTTGTGTCCCCTCTATATCTAGAAAATCATTATGATTTCATACTTGGGTTTCAGTTGACAACCCATGTCCTATGGTGAAGATTGTGTCTGCTCTATATCTTCAGAACCATTATGATTTCAAAGTTTATACTTAACATGTATATTAACCAACACCAGAGGGTGTGTCTTTATGTATGTACAACTTCCTAGGTCAAAGGTCAAGGTAAAAAAACTTTGGTTCTGTTGACAATCACATGACCATAATGGTAAAGATACAAACAAATTTCCACACATTATTCACAGCGAGGCCCACAGAGATGGCTTCCATCTCAATGAGTCTAGTTTTAATTATTACAGTTACAAAAACATAACTTTTTGTTTTGGTCCTTGAAAAAAGGACAATGATATTTGGTTTATGATTGCATAGTCATAACACCGCCTTATGGCTATGCACTTACAAATCAAGTATGTGTGTTGTGTACCACCATGACCTTTAAATTACCTTATTCTTAGACTACAATGTCAAATAATTTAGTTTTTGTCAAGCCTGCGACTTTTGTCGCAGAAAGCTCGACATAGGGATAGTGATCCGGCGGCGGTGGCATTAGCTAACTTCTTAAAAGCTTTATATTTTAGAAGGTGGAAGGTCTGGATGCTTCATACTTTGTATATGGATGCCTTATGTTACGAAGTTTCCGTCAGTCACATGTCCAATGTCCTTGACCTCATTTTCATGGTTGACTACTTGAAAAAAAAGTTAAGATTTTTTGTAATGTTAGATTCTCTCTTATTATAAGTAATAGGATAACTATATTTGGTATGTGCGTACCTTGCAAGATCCTCATGCCCGTCAGCCAGTTTTCACTTGACCTCGACCTCATTTCATGGATCAGTAAACAAGGTTAAGTTTTGGTGGTCAAGTCCATAGCTCAGATACTATAAGCAATAGGTCTAGTATATTCAGTGTATGGAAGGACTGTAAGGTGTACATGTCCAACTGGCAGGTGTCATCTGACCTTGACCTCATTTTCATGGTTCAGTGGTTATAGTTAAATTTTTGTGTTTTGGTCTGTTTTTCTTATACTGTATGCCATAGGTCTACTATATTTGGTGTATGGAATGATTGTAAGGTGTACATGTCTAGCGGGCAGGTGTCATCTGACCTTGACCTCATTTTCATGGTTCAGTGGTCAAAGTTATGTTTTTGAGTTTTGGTCTTTTTATCTAATACTATATGCAATAGTTCAACTACATTTGGTATGTGCGTACCTTGCAAGGTCCTCATGCCCGTCAGACAGTTTTCACTTGACCTCGACCTCATTTCATGGATCAATGAACAAGGTTAAGTTTTGGTGGTCAAGTCCATATCTCAGATACTATAAGCAATAGGTCTAGTATATTCGGTGTATGGAAGGACTGTAAGGTGTACATGTCCAACTGGCAGGTGTCATCTGACCTTGACCTCATTTTCATGGTTCAGTGGTTTTAGTTAAGTTTTTGTGTTTTGGTCTGTTTTTCTTATACTGTATGCCATAGGTCTACTATATTTGGTGTATGGAATGATTGTAAGGTGTACATGTCTAGCGGGCAGGTGTCATCTGACCTTGACCTCATTTTCATGGTCAGTGGTCAAAGTTAAGTTTTTTGAGTTTTGGTCTTTTTTTCTAATACTATATGCAATAGTTCAACTATATTTGGTGTATGGAAATATTTTATGATCTATTTGGCAGTCACGCAGGTTTTATTTGACCTTGACCTCATTTTCAAGGTTCATTGCTCAGTGTTAAGTTTTTGTGTTTTGGTCTGTTTTTCTTAAACTATAAGCAATAGGTCAACTATATTTGTTGTATGGAAGAACTGTTAGCTGTACATGCCTGCCTAGCATGGTTCATCTGACCTTGACCTCATTTTCATGGTTCATTGGTCAATGTTTAGTTTACTTGGTTAATGTTAAGTTTATGTGACAGTTGTAATAAAGCTTTATATTTAGGACTATCAACATAATATCAATGATTAGTAAAGAAGGCGAGACATTTCAGTGTGTGCACTCTTGTGTTAGTTATAAGACGGGAGATGAAATATGTTTCAGTCATCCAAAACAGTTCTCACGTAATTAATTGTATTAATTACAATGTCCTTTTTTGTTACAGGGTCAAGTAAAGGCATGGAGCCTGACATGGCTTTATCCATGGTTACAAGGATGGACGACAGAGGGTGCACAGTTGGCATTATTCACGCAGATAATGACTCTACAACAACATCAAGGCTGAAGCAAAAATTTGAAAAAATTAAAAAAAGAGACGACAAGAACCATGTCAAGAAAAATCTGTCGAAACAACTGTATGCAGCAGCAAATAAGTACAGAGAGCTGAAGGGGAAAGGAGTTATTCCTTACATACTTAGATGCTATATGTATGCTATAAGTTCAAAACAGTCAAAGGAGGATGAACTTTGTGAAAGATTAGACAGTATAGTTCCACACCTCTTTGGAGACCATTCAGGCTGTTCTGGGGATTGGTGCACATATTCCAAGCAACCATCAACATACAGGTTTGAATTTTTTTAAATTTGAAGGATGTTATACATATATATGAACGTTTTTTTTATATTTTTATTATGAGTGATATATGCCAGAACAAAAGTTAAGTTTGGGAGCTGTTATTGCTATTTTAAATGCTGACAACCAGTTTTGTCATATAAATGCAGAAAAAAAACAATATACAATAAAACAAGTACATCCTCTCATTCTATAAAACAAACAAAAACAAAAGGTTTTTCTCCAGGTAAATACAATTATAGGATCATTAGTACCAAAATAATTTACAGACAATAAAAAGACTTGTAATGGTTAATTGAAGAACATTTTTTCCTGGAATTGAACAATAATTGTGTTGTATTTGAATACTTGCCAATGGACTATTCCATCTGTGCTGTTACTATCACCAAATGAGTTTTCGGGTGACTAAAAAATGTAAGATAAAACCATCAGCAAATATTCAAATACAACACAGTTATTGTTATGCACAAGTCTTATTTTCTCAATAAATTTTTATGCCCCATTTATGGGCATTATGTTTTCTGGTCTGTCTGTGCGTCCGTTCGTCCATATGTCGGTTCGTTCGTCCGTCCGTTCGGCTGTCCCGCTTCAGGTTAAAGTTTTTGGTTGAGGTAGTTTTTGATGAAGTTGAAGTCCAATCAACTTGAAACTTAGTACACATGTTCCCTATGATATGATCCTTCTAATTTTAATGCCAAATTAGAGATTTTGTCCCATTTTCACGGTCCACTGAACATAGAAAATGATAGTGCGGATGGGGCATCCATGTACTTGGGACACATTCTTGTTGTTTTTATATTTTGGAAATGTCATCTGGCACAGCGCAAAAAATTTCTTCCAACAGGTACATCATCAGTTTTACCCCCTGAAGATATGTGATGTTGTCCAATCAAAATCCTTGTTATAAAAAAAAACGCATTACAATACATAATGAATAACACAGTTCAGCCTCTTTAGGAATATTCAAGCAAGCTATTTAACTAAATGGACAGGTAAATAAAATTGTACAGTATAGATCAATTTGAAACATTCCCATAAATCAACATTCATATAATGTATGACATTTCAACTATTTTCTTTGATATCATTTCAGATATAAACATCTCCCAAAAGGTGAACCATTGACAAATGAGAACCTGCGTAAGCAGTTAGAGACAGTGACAGAAAATTACAAGAAAAGATCAAGCCAACTTGTAGATTTAGGCTCAACACAGAGCAATGAAAACTTCAACAATATAGTTGCAAGCAAGGCTCCAAAAAATAGGTCAGTAACTAAAAACATTGATTATAACCTTTCAGTAACATCCCAAAATGATTCCAACATCAAACACAAAGAAAATGAATATAAACATAGCAATACAAAATAGAATTCTTTCAATTTCAAAGGGAGATGATTGCTGTTTATCTGTCATTAGAAAATTGACTATTTCAGAATTTTTTTCTCTGAAAACTGACTTAGCAGAATTCTTTTTTAAACTATGATCATTAGCATATTCTTAAAAAACAATCCTTCATTTTGATATCACTGTATAAACAAAAAATAACCAACAGTGCAAACAGTTTAACATGAATTTAAGTTTCACTTTATAAAATTAAATTTTTGATATGAGGGGGGCAGGCCTAGGAGACGACAGGTGGCAAAGGTTTTGTGATTCAACTCCAAAACTTTTATAGATATAATTTCAAAATTTTAAAAACTAATATGAGATCTTATGAAACAAAAGTGAACAATTCAAAAATGTTTGAACAGTTATTCCCCCTGAAACAGTTTTATAATAATTTTAGCTAGTTTAATCTTCTGACAGCTGCTTTACAATATTAACTGTGAAATTTCTTTTTGTAGATCATATGGTGGAACCAGCTCATTAAAAGCAAGAGTTTCAGCTGCAGTTCTTCAGAAGAATGAAGGTTATACCTGGGTTAACAAGGTATTGTGTTACAGCTTATATATTATAAATACTGTGTATTTCCTGTTTTATTTTACCCCATGTAACATAAACATAGTATAATGTTTGTGACCTGTCATTTTAGGTTTCTAAACAATAATTTGAAAACTGACACAGTGATTTTTAACCTGATTTTGGAAGGAAATATTAGTTATTAAAATGGTGATGTACGGCGGGCGGCTGGGCGGTCCTACGGGCGGCTGCCAAACAGTGTCAGCACAATAACATGAAAACGCTTTAACAAATTTTTTTCAAATTTAAATATGTTGTTTCCTGGGACTTAATGAAGGTCTAGTTCAGTTTTCAAGATATAAGTATATCTCCTTTGTGTTTTAGCCATTTTTAAAATCCAAAAGTGGAATTTTCAAATATTTTACTCTTGTTATCTTTTTTATGACTAAGCATAATGTCTTATCTCACAATAAAAATTGGAGTGACAGATTTATTCGAAAATTATCTATTTCCTAAGTGGTAATGATGATAAGCTATATTATTAGACATTTTGAAGTTAATTACATTATTAATTATTAATTAGATCTGGGTTATATCTTAACATATAATATCATTGGAGTGACAGATTTATTTGAAAATTTTCTGTTTCCTGATAAGATCTGTAGGACTGTATATATAAAGTTTGAAATTTACTAGTAGGACTGTATAAATGAAATTTGAAATTTACTGTTCATTATTAGACATTTTGTAGATAATTAAGTATCCCTGAACCATATATATTCTTACCCCCACCCGCCTTCAATTTGAGAATGTGCTTTTATCTTGTAAACGGTTGATATCCCCACCCCTAAACCATATATATTCTTGTATGGGACAATAAAACAAATCAAATGAAATAAAAGGCGAGTCCCCTGGGGTCACCCCACCCCATCCTGTTTAAGAACTTGTAAACCGTCGAGATCCCCACCCCTAAACCATATATATTCTTGAATGGGAAAATAAAACAAATCAAATGATATATAGAGGAAGTCCATGGGGGTCACCCCCACCCCCCTTCTTTTTGATAACTTGTAAATAGTCGAGATCCCCACCCCTAAACCATATATATTCTTGAATGGGACAATAAAACAAATCAAATGAAATTGAGATGAAATCCCCTGGGGTAACCCTCACCCCCTTTCTTTTTGAAAACTTGTAAACGGTCAAGATCCCCATGCGGAAACCACCACCCCCTTCTTTTTGAAAACTTGTAAACGGTCAAGATCCCCACCCCGAAACCATATATATTCTTGAATGGGACAATAAAACAAATCAATTGAAATATAAGGCGAGTCCCCTGGGGTCACCCCCACCCACTCCTGTTTAAGAACTTGTAAATGGTCAAGATCCCTACCCCTAAACCATATATATTCTAGAATTGGACAATAAAACAAATCAAATGATATATAGGGGAAGTCCATGGGGGTCACCCCCACCCCCCTTCTTTTTGATAACTTGTAAACAGTCGAGATCCCCACCCCTAAACCATATATATTCTTGAATGGGACAATAAAACAAATCTAATGAAATAAAAGGTGAGTCCCCTGGGGTCACCCCACCCCATCCTGTTTAAGAACTTGTAAACCGTCGAGATCCCCATCCCTAAACCATATATATTCTTGAATGGGACAATAAAACAAATCAAATGAAATATAAGGCGAGTCCCCTGGGGTCACCCCACCCCCTCCTGTTTAAGAACTTGTAAATGGTCAAGATCCCTACCCCTAAACCATATGAACTTGTAAACGGTCGGGATCTCCACCCCTAAACCATAAAAAATAAAGAAGATTTGAATGACATACAGGGTCAATCCATAGGCGTCACTAATGCATATCATAAACCAATTTGTACTGGACATTGCCCAATGTCAAGGGACAATGGGAATGACGAATTATTGGAGCTTTGTTTGGGAGACTTAGTAACAGCATTCTGTTACAATTATTTCTTGTTACTGATAAGTTTTATAGATTTTGAAATGAAATTGTATTAATGATAAATAAAATTTTGGATTTTTTTCTTCTTTTCTTTGGTAAATTGTTTGTAGAATTTTGTGGCAAGTTTGTTTGTTATTCTGGAAAAACTAATTTTCTGAATGCTATATATATTTTTTTTTTGATGGAGTAAACTCCTTTAAAAACTAAGCTTATATTGTCTATTAATAAACATATATTTAGATTTCTGATTTTGGGTCTAGTTTTCAAGTTGGTCCAAATTGGGGTCCAAAATTAAACTGTGTTTGATTTCAACATAAATTGAATATATATAGGGTTCTTTGAAATGCTTAATCTAAACCTGTATTTCTTTTCATTATTAATAAGATAATACCACATTGAGTTCCAAAGGGTCCTAAATTACACTTTTGATTAATTTCATCAAAAATTGAATTCTTTGGTTCTTTGATATGCTGATTCTAGCAATGTTTGAGTGATAAATGATATCTAATTTTAGAGAACTTAGTCATCACTGGTTGTTGTTATCATATTATTGGTTATGATTTGAAAAATTGCATCATATCTTATTTTAGAGAACTATTTATCCAGTTTGAGTTATTTCCCTTTGCACAGAAAATATTATGGATAAAATTAACCTGTGTTTCATTTCAACATAAATTAAATATATATAGGGTACTTTCAAATGCTGAATCTAAACCTGTATTGAAATATTAGATTTTTGGGCCCAGTTTTCAAGTTGGTCCAAATCAGGGTCCAAAATTAAACTTTGTTTGATTCAACAAAAAAATTATTTATGGGGTTCTTTGAAATGCTGAATCTAACATGTATTGAGAGATTTTGGATTGTGGGCTCCTTTATCAAGTTGGTCCACATTGAGGTCCAAAGGGTCTTAAATTAAACTTTTGTCTGATTTCATCAAAAATTGAATTCTTGGGGTTCTTTGATATGCTGATTCTAATATGTACTTAGATTTTTGCTATTGGACCATAATAGGTATTTAAATGTCCAATTTCAAGTATTTCAGTTCTTAAACCACATTCATTTTGTGTCACAAACCTATGCTGTGTCAAATATTCAATCACAATCCAAATTCAGAGCTGTTTTAAGCTTAAATGTAGTGTCCATACTTGCTCAACTGTTCAGGGTTCGACCTCTGCAGGAAAATCCGGTTTGCTGTCACTCTGACAGCCTCTTGTTGTCAAATTATATACAAAGGTGAATGACCTTACAAAGGTGATCAAGTTCAAATTGGACTTAATTGTGTTTTTTTAATCAACTTTTTCTCAGCAATACTTGTCCACACCATAAATGATGTTAATTTGGTTTTTAATTGTTTGAATATAAAGCAGTGTGTGGTTGACCTTCATGTGACCTTATCCAAAGGTCGAATATAGAATTTAAAGGGAAGGTTTATGATTTTTGTCATCTAAAACATTTCTCACTAGTTTACCTTGTTTTAGGTTAACAAGAAAGCATTGCTGTCACCAGGCACAATTTCTGTTAGAGTTGGACAGAGGTTTGACAGAAAGAGACTCTGGCAAAAGAAGAATAGCTCCTCAGTTCATTTCAAACGTGACAGATTTAAAAGAAAGGTAAAACTTCATGGCATATAATTAGTCAATTTAGTGACAGCCATATAACAGAAAAAACAAAGGATATGGGGTATCCAGTACATGTACAACAAAAAACACACAAAAAGAAAAGGAACAGCTCTTTTATTGAGGTTCTTCATCTCAAAGTCACATTAAAGCCTCAACAGGAAGAAATATATAAGTCTCACCTCACTGCAATTTAGTGATAATTTTTAATAATACAGAAGTATATGATTGAATTCTAAAATTGGAGGCATATTTAGCCTGTTTCTCAGATATGAAGTGCCTTGTTAGGTGTATCCAAAATTCTATTAACCAGTGCAGTACCCTCTGCTGTATAAATACAGGTCTATTGATCTCGCTTCCATGAAATGTTTTGAAGTGAAAATTTCAATGTGGATAGGAACGAGGGCCAAGAATAGGTGGTGTGTGTCTTATTTAGATTTTAGTGTATCAACTGTCTTACAATTGAAAGCATGATGTGGCATATATAAGAGAAGTTATCTCAAGAATAATTACACCACAACTTTAAAAATACAGAATAGTCCAGTCAATCTAGCATAAATTTGACCCTAACCTTAAAGTAATTGCAACTGAAGATTTTTAAGTTTTAATCTTCAGCATTATACCCAAAATATACACAGAAAAAAGTCCCATAAAATCTTACTAAAGGAAGACTAAAAAAATCACGATTTAAAATTCCTATGGAGATTTGCATTGAAAAGGGAGATAACTCTGCAAAAAAGGCAGAAATATCAATGAAAATTGATAAAAAATTATAACTTTACCGCTTCTATTCAACAAAATGTATTGATTCTTGATATTTTAGCCGTCTTTAGAGTATAACAAACAACTCTAAAGGTGTTTTCATATCTTTTATCAAGCTACAATCTAGATTTCATAATTCATTAGTTGACCATTTATTGAATTTTTCAACATGTCAAGGTAAAGAATGTCAAATTTGATAAAAATAATTAAGCATACATTCTTCTTTTTGTTGATAAAATTTTCTTTAAACAAGGTAGATGCTGAACAAATATAATATACAGATATAAACAATACCAAATTTTCACATTTTTTTTTCAAAATGGTCACAAAGCAACAAATTTGCAATTTCTTTAATGAAAAATGCACCAAAAAAAATAAAAATACCCATAACACTTCGGTTTTGTACATTTCATGAGCAGAAGATTATATAATATAGTCAAATATAAACTTATAACCCCATCTAAGTATCATCCTTTACATAAATTTTAATAAAAATCAACCAAAAACTGACAAAAGAAGACTCATTTTTGCGGAGTTATCTCCCCTTCCAATGCTAATTTCCATAGGAAATTTTAAAAAATGCTGATTTTGAGTTTTCCTCAAGTTAGATTTTATGGGACTTTTTTCTGTGTATATTTAGGGCTTAATGCTATAGATTAGAACTTAAACATTTTCTGTTGCAATTAGTTTGACTGGACTAGAAGACCAACATATTAATAAGCACAGGGACATGGTGAAACTTACATGAATTATGTTAAATTGTTAAATCGGTAAACTATAATATAAATTGCCAAAGACAATATGAATTGCAATTTGGCCAAAAATAGAGAGAAAACAAGATGATGACATTTCAAAAGAAAAATATGGTTATAAAGAGTTATATTCCCTTTATTTTACAATGTACATGTAACAACACAATTAAGGAAGGACTGTAATATTTTTTCTGTCTATGAAGAAATAACATCAAAAATGTGGTGCACACTGAATAACCCGTGTAGCGGGTTATTTTAAAGTGTGCACCACATTTTTTATGTTATTTCGAATAGACAGAAAAAATATTACAGTCATTTCTTATAATTTAGTTCTAAATTCCATTTTAAACCGGAGTAAATCATGAAAAAACGTTGATGACGTCACGGTCACATGACAAAATTATGTCTATGAGCTGATAAACAAAACAACGTCAGCCAATCAGAAGACGCGTTACATCCAAAATCAAATTATTAAGGTATAAACAAAAGATTTTTCTGAATATTTTCTTTTTGTCTTTTTTAGCATAAGAAAACTTTTCAACAAATTAAAGCAGCAGTTATAGAAGGAGAAACATATCAACCACAAATTGAAGAAAATGTGACGGTAAGAGACATTGAAAAGATTCCAACTAAATATTCTTTGGAAGGCATAGACGAATATGTCGTGTTTGATTTAGAAACAACTGGGTTATCAAGAACCTCTGATATAACACAAATATCAGCATATGATGGGACCAACATGCTAAATCTTTATGTGTCTCCACGACAACCTATTTCATCAAAGGCCAGTGATGTTACCGGCATTACTTTCTCTTTTGAGAGAAACCAAATGTATTGCCATGGTGTTCCAGTTGAAAGCGTATGTATAAGAAAAGCCTTACTTCAACTAATTGAAATGATACAGAAAAAATCTCGTCCTGTGCTTGTTGGTCATAACATCCATTCATATGATGTACCTGTACTAAGAAATTTGTTGCAAGAGTTTAATCTGCTGAGTTCTTTTGATAACCTTATTTATGGATGCATTGACACTTTGAAAATTGCAAAACGTGAAATACCAAAAGCTGATGTTCAAAATTATAAGCAACAAACATTAGTTCAAAAGTTTCTGGAGATTGTTTATGATGCTCATAATTCTGAGGAGGATGTAAGAAGTTTATACAAACTGTTCCATCTTAAACTGAAACAGACATGTTCTGCAAAGGATTTATTTCCGTTTAATTATTTGTCAATTGTAGAGGGTTTTTCTAGTGTCATTGTTAAAAAAGTTATTTCAAAAGACACTGCAAGGAAACTTTCCTGCACAGGTCTCAGCCTTCATCACTTGGAGCTTGCTTACAAAAGAAACAATGAAGATGGCGTAAAATCCATCATGCAGGAACATGGTTTGAAAGGGAAAATGGCAAATGTGTTCAAGAAGTTTTTTTCTGAAAAAGAGGAATAGACTGTATATGTGGTTAAAGACTGAAAATTTGATATTTATATGCTATAATTCAGTAGAAAAATTGGTTCTGCCTATCTAAAAATCTAACCCTTTGAAACAACCCTTGCTAAAAGTTGATTATGAATAAATTGAAGTTTTTACTAAAATTTGAGTAACCAAAGAGTACTTACACTTCAAATATATAAGAATTAGGGATCTGTTATAAAATTGCAGCATCCTTTAGTAATTACTCTGTATGTACATCTGTCACAGTTTCCTATTTTGTACAATAACCCAAGTTTGCCTCGACAGATACGCAACAATAAGTATCACATGACATATAAATATTTTCCAATTAGTCAATATTGGTGGATAAATTTCTGAAGCCTGAAGGATTATTTCTCTTACAGATTTTTATTTTGATTGACAAATTTTTCAACAGATTTTTATGAACTTTTATACAAAAGTAGGTGCTTATTTCACAATACAAGTCAACTGAATATTAATAAAGGGGAGATAACTTCACTTCATTTACATGAACCAACATAAGAAGCATTAGGCTAGGCCATAAATCAGAAATGAGGGGACTCATAAGGTTGAATAAAAGTAACAATATAGTAATGTATCAGTTCCAAAGTTTTACCATCTTGCCCATCCCTACCCCACCCCTTTTTCCACATTTTTCTAAGATTTGTTGTAGCAATCTGATCTAAGGGCAAGACTATTGCTTTATATAAAGTTTTTTTAATGGAATATTTTTCAGAGATTGCAGTTTTCATGAAATTGGACAAACGTTTCAGTGAGTCCCTTGGAAACTGAATCTGCCCCATATTTATTTTTTATTTTTGAGAATATATACTTTTGCAAGTTTAATCCACATTCTCATCCTGGATATGTATTGTAAATTGATGTTATATTATCATGCTTCTTATATGATTTGCATATTAGGGAATACTTTGATATAATTGGTCAAGAGGACCTCGGGTAGTTGTTCTTGAAATTGTTTATTTTTCATTAGACGATGTTGACCGAACTTCTTTTTGTAATCAATGAGGCGATAGTAACACAATCCGACTCAATGTTAAAACTATTTATTTTCACTTTGCATTAATCTTTAAATTGAATACAAACACAAAAAATTCATTTGAATGAAAATAAGACTTTTTGTAGTTTATTTTTTTATCAGATAACAAATTACACGGAGTACATATTTTTGCGTTAACCAACAAATAAATTCATACGCCTGGCCAATTCAATGACACACATATACTACATGTATTGACGTATGATGATGATTACGAGTGTGGAAAAATAATTTTTTTGGTAAAAAATTAAAGAATAATATGATTAAACACTTTTTTAAAGGAATTTATTGGTGTATAAACTGGACCAAGTCACTCGCAAATATATTTTCAGAGATTGTAGTTTTCATGAAATTGGACAAATTAAACGTTTCAGTGAGTCCCTTGGAAACTGAATCTGCCCCATATTTATTTTTTTGTTTTTGAGAATATACACTTTTGCAAGTGTCATCCACATTCTCATTCTGGATATTTTTTGTAAATTGATGTTATATTATCATAATGTTTTGATAATTACAGTGGTTTGTTTTATATCATTGAGACATGGTCCATCTAGATAAAAATCAATTGGTGTCTGTAAAATGTCTGCTCTTGAGTTTTGTTTACATTTATGAATGTGGATGGTAATTACATAAAAAAAAATGATGTAAAAATAAAATTTATTTTACATATATATATATATTCTTTTTTGCTGCATCATTATAATCATGAACAGTGATTAATGAGTATGTTGATTTTTACACTTCCAAGACTTTCACAACAATCATTCAGATCAAACATCACACTATTCAGTCTATGTAGATATAGGAAGATGTGGTATGAGTGCCAATGAGACAACTCTCCATCCAAGTTACAATTTATAAAAGTAAACCATTATAGGTCAAGGTACGGCCTTCAACACGGAGCATTGACTCACACCGAACAGCAAGCTATAAAGGGCCCCAAAAATTACTAGTGTAAAACCATTCAAACGGGAAAACCAACGGTCTAATCTATATAAAAACGAGAAATGAGAAACATGTATGAACTACATAAACAGACGACAACTACTGTACATCAGATTCCTGACTTAGGACAGGTGTAAACATTTGCAGCGGGACTGTTTTTAGGAACGTCTGTATTGAAAAATGTACAGGAAAAATGTCGTTTTATTTTAAGGTTAATTGAAAGGATAAAATAATATTACAAAGACAGGATGCTGCAAAACCAATGCTCATTTAAGAAATAATCCCACCTTTAGTTAAGAGAGTTAAAAAAATAAGTGAAAAATTTTGATATTTTTCATGAAATATGCATAAAAGGGAGTGTGACAGGGTGTCATTCTACCCCCGTAACTTTTTATTTTCCCTGGAAACATATCTTTATTTTTTTATGACTTGTAGCATGGATATAAAGTATTTTATATACCAATTTAAAAAAAAAATTCATTGACACAATTTTTTTTTTTTTTACTTTTAAAATATTTTTTTAGCAAAATTTTACACAAGACAGCAACAGGCATATTACAAAAAAGGGTAGCCATTTTGAAAAAAATATTTTTTTTTTTTTAAATATTATGTCTAAAATATTTCAAAATATTCATTTATCATATTGTTCTGAGAAAAAGTAAAAAAAAATATATATGCCATTTTTGGCAGGTACCTTTATAGCTTAAAAATGGCCAAAAAATGACATTTTTAGGACTGCAAAGGGAGGTAACTTTTTCAAAGAATATTTCTAAAAATAGCCTGGAAACCTATTCTCAAATTTTGATATTTTGTTAGGTACACCCCAATGAACAATATATGGGAAATTTAAGAAAGTTCATTGGCTAGATTTTTTTGGCCTACAGTGTCCTTCTCTACCTTAAGAGAGTAAGAACAAGCTTTTTTGGATTGTAAAGGTTGTATAGGAATTTTTGAAAATAGTAAATGCTAGCACAACATCGAACCAAGTGAGTAATCTATCTTTAAAATGTGATAACAAAAACCTCTGTAATAAAGTATGTAGATTTTCTGTATAAAACTAGGCTTGATTTGCCACATACATGACATAATCCCCATGTTTTACTAAATACAACAGAGACATACATTATATACACAGAGATCGGCAACTCCAACAGCGAAATCCAAGTTAAATCGCGCGGCCCCGCATGACTTTATCGAGAAGAGATTATCGCCATTTGTAACAAATAACAGAAAAGATCGCAACTGACTTACGATTGTTATTTTACCTCAAGCATTTCAAAACAGCATAATGTAAGTACATGTATATATTTCAACTTCTTATATTATTTACTTTCTCTTATCCAGTTTGTAGCAATTCTTAGGTGAAAATATTGTGACGATTAACGTTTATTCCAGTCATTAATAAGGGGAAAGCTGGGTCAACATGGACGTTACGAAAATTTGGAACACAGTCTTATTTCTTGGTTAAAACTTTTTCACTCTAAAAGAAAGACAAGAGTGCACACGCTGAAATGTCTCGCCTTCTTTACTAATCATTGATATTATGTTGATAGTCCTAAATATAAAGCTTTATTACAACTGTCACATAAACTTAACATTAACCAAGTAAACTAAACATTGACCAATGAACCATGAAAATGAGGTCAAGGTCAGATGAACCATGCTAGGCAGGCATGTACAGCTAACAATTCTTCCATACAACAAATAGAGTTGACCTATTGCTTATAGTTTAAGAAAAACAGACCAAAACACAAAAACTTAACACTGAGCAATGAACCTTGAAAATGAGGTCAAGGTCAAATAAAACCTGCGTGACTGCCAAATAGATCATAAAATATTTCCATACACCAAATATAGTTGAACTATTGCATATAGTATAAGAAAAACAGACCAAAACACAAAAACTTAACTATAACCACTGAACCATGAAAATGAGGTCAAGGTCAGATGACACCTGCCAGTTGGACATGTACACCTTACAGTCCTTCCATACACCAAATATACTAGACCTATTGCTTATAGTATCTGAGATATGGACTTGACCACCAAAACTTAACCTTGTTCATTGATCCATGAAATGAGGTCGAGGTCAAGTGAAAACTGTCTGACGGGCATGAGGACCTTGCAAGGTACGCACATACCAAATATAGTTGAACTATTGCACATAGTATTAGAAAAAAAGACCAAAACTCAAAAACTTAACTTTGACCACTGAACCATGAAAATAAGGTCAAGGTCAGATGACACCTGCCCGCTAGACATGTACACCTTACAATCATTCCATACACCAAATATAGTAGACCTATGGCATACAGTATAAGAAAAACAGACCAAAACACAAAAACTTAACTATAACCACTGAACCATGAAAATGAGGTCAAGGTCAGATGACACCTGCCAGTTGGACATGTACACCTTACAGTCCTTCCATACACCGAATATACTAGACCTATTGCTTATAGTATCTGAGATATGGACTTGACCACCAAAACTTAACCTTGTTCACTGATCCATGAAATGAGGTCGAGGTCAAGTGAAAACTGTCTGACGGGCATGAGGACCTTGCAAGGTACGCACATACCAAATATAGTTATCTTATTACTTATAATAAGAGAGAATCTAACATTACAAAAAATCTGAACTTTTTTTTCAAGTAGTCACTGAACCATGAAAATGAGGTCAAGGACATTGGACATGTGACTGACGGAAACTTCGTAACATGAGGCATCCATATACAAAGTATGAAGCATCCAGACCTTCCACCTTCTAAAATATAAAGCTTTTAAGAAGTTAGCTAACGCCGCCGCCGTAGCCGCCGCCGCCGGATCGCTATCCCTATGTCGAGCTTTCTGCGACAAAAGTCGCAGGCTCGACAAAAACTATTTGCAGATGAAATAGCTTCTTAAGACATTCAGGCTCTGTCTATATCAGTTGAATTTTGAAAATTTTCATCCATTTTGATGCAATTTACACCAAAAAAAATCAGTATTATGGCTGTCGGCTATGTTGATTTGGTTATTTATATAACAAACCCCTGTACATGTACTAGTATCTGGTTTTAATACTTGCTCATCTTCAGAGAATGGTTGTACTTATCACATGAATTACTTTCCTAAGACATACAGGCTTTGTCTATAATGGTTGCATTTTTATAATTTTCAATCAATTTGATGCATAAAAAGAATCAGTACAATAGCTGTCAGCTATGTTCATTTTGTTAATTTATACACAGACCCCTGCACTAGTCCTTGGTTTTAAAACTGGTTCATCTTCAGATAATGATTGTACTTATTACATGAATTACTTTCTTAAGACATACAGGCTCTGTCTATACAGGTTGACTTTTTAAATATTTCACCCACTTTGATGTAAATAAAAAAAAAAGGCAGAATTATAGCTGGAAGCCATGTTATTTTGGTCATACAAATCAACAGAACCCTGTTCTAGTGTGTCTGCTAAAAATTTATTTAATTTCAAAGATTTATTCTACTTACATCTCTTGAAACATCAGAAAATAATGTTCCTCAGGAATTATTCTTCTCCTGACAACATTTTATAGAAAATATTGTTTGCATACAACATTTCATTAGAAAAAAACTCTCAATTAGAATTTTCTTTTTGTCAAAAATGCAAATCATAATAATATAAAGTTAAAAGCCAATAGCCCTATCTCAGAGTTAAATAGTTGTTTCCTGAAATCAAATGTCACCAGTTTAAGCCAAATAAAAATATATAATTGTATTCTGTCTCCTGGCAGAAAAATATAGTGTACATGTAGGTTACTTGTAGTTTATATATATATATTTACATTCAGTATCTGACAGCATTTTTTTTCTTTTTTAACAGGATCCTGTTATAAAAAGAACAAAGATATTGAGAAAATTTCCCTAACAGCCCAGCATACAAGAGATGTTATAACATGTGCTGAATGCAGGACTCCAAATTCTTTCTGTTTGAAAATAAGACTCCCTGGCATAGAACAACTATTAGTGATTACTTTTTTCAGAATATGACAACACAGTCATGTAGTGGACCGATTGCTACTCCTATCATGCCTATCAGTATGATACTTAAACATGTTTTTGTGAGAGAAAAACTTACATGTGTTTATCCTGTGAAAACACCATATTATTGTAGTTCATATGCCAAACCTGATGTATGCGCTTTTTGTGCAATTGATGGTGGTATCATTGAACTAAAAACAAATACAAGACTCTGCTTCCAATCTATTGTATTTGAAGCAGAAGTGGTACAGTGGCAGTTGTGCAGAGACCATATGGAAAGAAATGCAAATAAATATCTTGTGTTCAACTTCCTTTGTCTTCTTTACGAAAAGTTTACAAAGTATACATACATGTACATGTATAACAATATGGTGATGTAGCATGATTGCCAATGAGACAATGATGTACAGGTATGACTATCATTGGAATGCCACTCTATAATATTTTTGTACATTATGAAAACAGAAAATAATGTAAAAAGAGAAAATGTTATATTGGTTTATGCCACAACACCCCTATGAACATATAACTTGACAGTACATGTACTTAAAAAAGCTAAATATTTCGATTCACAAAGTCCTTCCTCTACATGTATATGGAAAGTAACATATTTGACTTTACATGAAATGAAAAAAGATGTAGAATAAGAAGCAAGAAATGTTCACTCTACTGGTACACTAGTCTTTAATGGTGTCCTTTTACAATGGTGCTTGTTTGTACTTATCTGTAGTGTTGTTTCAGTTTTACATGTCCTCATTCTGTGATCACTAAATCACCTCTGGTGTTTTGAAAAATGTGTATGCAATATGCAAATATTTTCTGCAATTCATTGATGCTATGAGTAAAAGGAGATGTGCTGTATATGTCAATGAGACAACAACCCAACAACAAAAATATTCTTAACACATATATGTATGTTAAAGAATTCTTGTGTAGTACAATAGCACATACTATACCTATTGATGCATTCCGTCCTAAAAATTAGTTGTGTGAAGAGCCCCAAGCAGTTTATTTGCTAATAAAAAAACTGATATTAAAATGAATTCCTGTATAACAAATTCAGGGAATGAGACACTATCCTATTAAAACAAACCACAAGAGATATTAGTGGTTAAGGTTTATTTTAAATCTTTAGAATGACCAAAGTAGCTTAAAATAAGCAAACAGAGGCAGAAGATGTCAAGGGGCAATACAAAAATGACAAGGTCATGTAACAGTAGGAAAAAAAATAAGAAAAGAAAAGAAAATGACAACCCATATAGCACTACGCCGAAAATTACCTTGAGCAACATGAACCCACAAAAGATCAGATAGAACTTATGAACAATTTCAAATCTGTCTAATTTCAAACTCGAGGTTCACTTCCAGACAGCAAAGAGTAAAGATAAAGATAGACAAAATTGGACATTTGACAAAATTCCACTGGCTATATTTTTCATTTATGAAAAGGTTGTTTTATTCCTTTTCTAAACATGTTAATTGACTATTTTTGTTTTCCTGATTGAATACTATAGTATTGCCCAGTGCTTCTGTTTCAATAAAGTTCTGGTCATGGTTAAAATAATATGTCAGCATTTTTTTAGTTGTAAAAACAATTACCAAGTGATAATCCCTTTAGAACTTCACCTCCGGCAAATTTCAGGTGATAGGAGAGCAATAAATTACGTAATTACACACCTGTGAATCCACAATCACACCTCTAAGGAATTAGTTACCGGAGAGAACGACTTAGACATAATTTCACTGTGTAATTATTAAAGGAGCAAATTTAGCAAAGAAATGAAGTGCAGAAATGTTTCTTGCATTATCAATATAATGATCATTCCCAGATTTTAATCTTAAAATAATTAGAAATACCGAAAAGCAGAAAATATTTTTCTCAATAAATACATAATAATAAATACAACGATTTTCAAGTAGCTTTTTAGAAAAGAAATTATTTGACCATGTTGATCTGAGGTAAGTTTCCAATTGTGTTTTTTTTGTTAGCTATCAGGGGTTATTCGTCCCGGATTCGTAGAGTAATTCATTGGTGAGATTTTCAAACCGGGCAGCGCGATTTAACGTGATTTCATGGAGTTGCCAATCTTTGTGTATATATGTCTCTGAATACAATGAAACAAACAATAAATATTATTACAGTGAAAGACGTTTATATGTTTATGTACAAAATGGCACGTCTCTTGTATTCAGTATTTTTGTAACATTTGATAGCCTACGATGGATCAGAAGGGGTCATAAACCTTAATGGGATCTGAGACATATAATATTGTATTATAAAGTTCAAAGTCCTTTTTTTTCAAATTAAAGGCCCCTGACGGGACATAATGACAACAATACAAAATACATTCTCATTCATAACACATAAACATATAAATGAAGATATGTCTCTGATGGGATAATATATAAAAGGATATTTTAATCCAAGTTGTAACATTATCCTGACAATTTCACTATGTCTGTTGAGTCAACTTTTCCTGATCACAACAGAATTTCTGGCCAGTGACCTGTACTGTACATAGGCGGATCCGGGGGGGGGGGGGGGGGGGGGGGGGGGGGGGGGGGGGGGGGGGGGGGGTCTTAGAGGAAGGGCCCCCCCTTTCGTGGGAAAAATTTTGTTGATTATATAGGGAATCACTGAAGCATGACTGGAGCCCCCCCACCCCCCCCCCCCCCCCCCCCCCCCCCCCCCCCTTTATGAAAAGTTCTGGATCCGCCACTGCTGAACATTCCAATGCCAGTATGTCTTTAAATCATTTATGTACTGTATTTGAATCCTTCATAAAAATTCGCGGGATTTAGAGTGACTTCCCTTCAGATTAATTTACAGTAAAGTGTTGAAATTCAGCCAAGATTCTGTTTTTTTCTAAACCTGATATTATTTATCTAATTATTATAATTAATTCTTGTTTAGGTGTTTATTTTTAGAAAAAGAAATATTTATTCAATAGATTTAAAGAAAAATTAATTGTTAAACAAACCCATACTTTATGTTAATGTACTTCCCAAAATTTTTAAATGAACATTACACTATTTACATACAAAAGTTGTTTAACTTATAAAAAAAAGCTTGCCGGTTTGAGCAATAACGATTTCTTCTGAATTCAGAGTCAATATAGCATTTTTAGTTTACTATGCCTGTCGAATCCGTTGTGGAAGAACAACAGAAGGAGACAGAAGCTCCAGTGGACAGAGAAAAGGTAAAAAAGACAAAGCAAGTTCTAAGGACAGTGGTATTACTATTAATACACCTTATCGCTAATCCCGCTTGACCCGAGAATTAGTCCCGCTCGAACTCTTGACGTCATACAACAATCACTTTTCCATTGTGGCGTCAGATATTTTCTATTATGACGTCAAAATTTTACGGGAACTTGTGTGATGTCCAGTAATGGCGGACAAATAGCGATAAGGTGTATACTAGTAGTCCTTTTGGGATTTAGAGATTAGAGTTAATTTACTGTTTTGCTGGCTATATGTTTTTGTAGAGATGTATTTCTATGATATATGATAGTGGACAAGCAACTATATCTTTGATCGACTTAATATCATGAATATTTACTGGCAAAATTTCATATACCATAAGACAAATTAGTATAAATAAAATACTGTTAGGCTTGACACCCTGCTCCAAGAATAACAGTCAAACCAATCTAATATGCACTACTTGAAAAAAAAATCTTGTCTTGAAAAGAAAATTGTACAAAAGTGCATAAATTTAAGTCAGCGGTTAGTAAGTACAATGTATGTATATAAAACATGATCATGATGATTCAAGATACTTTTATGTTAAAGTTTTAAACAATTCGAACTCCAAACAATGGTTATCATCATAATAATACACAATATTGGCGCCTAGAATGACTCCAACTTTTCTCATTACAAGACTATCCTTATCTACACTACAACTTTGATTTTAATCTCCTCCTTCAAAATAAAAAGTTTTAATATGAAACGTGTATGCTGCATGGTGTATTTTGGTATTTTATTACCTCAGAAATAATGTATGAAAGAGTGTTTTTTTTGTTGTTAATTAAATGAAATTGATTGTTTCTGATAGATTGTCAAACATCCTACTGCTCCATTATAAACATATGGGCACTGTAATATACGCAATAAAGTTTCACATTCAATCAAATGTTGGAACACTGAAGGCAAAACACAAAAAAAGAATAAAACATGTAATACAGACAGATCTGTTTATTGTTAATTCATTCATAATATACAACTTTCCCAACATTTCAGACATGTCCTTTGTTACTGAGGGTATTTTGTAACCAAGGTAGACACCATCAATTGGGTGATTTTCAGAGGGGACAGACACCAAGTAATGAACTTCAAATTTATACATGGTAAGTTTTATTTGAAAGTAAAACAGATCCTTTATTTTATTACCCATACTGCTATTTATTTAACTCTTATCCATTGTTTCCTTTCCTGGTTCTATGAGTAGGTTCTTCAATACCTCAAGTTTTGCAAAAATTTACACAGAATAAAAAAAGATAATATATAAAAATATTTTAAAAGGAACTGTGGTGTGATTGCCAATAAGATAAATATCCAGGAAGACCAAAGAACCAAAGATGTAAACTATTACTGGTCATTGTATGGCTGGAACTATAATCAAAGGACATGTAATAAAAGAACAGGGTAATGAGAGTATGACAAAATGAAACAATTTGAAGCTTCTTTTGATCTCAATAACTTTTATTTTCTGTTAGTTGTGCATGTCGAAATTAGTTTTCTTGCACATCATGATCTTATTGTTTTGATATTTTTATAAAAGAAATTTATCTCCTTTAAATGTTATCATTTGGGTTTTTGCTGTTACTGATTGTAGTTCTTGATTATTGTTTATTTACAAAAAAAATGACATTTTTGGTATGTTTGATGATAACACAGTCTCAGAGTTTCATTTTTATGTTCAATCCTTAGAGTTAGGTATGATTATGACAAGCTTGTCATGGATTTAAGTAGTAGTAACTTTCAGTTTGCCTTTGATTTTAGAGCATTCGTACAAACTGTATTAAACATGTTAGAAATAAACATTATTTCAAATGGCTGCAAAGTTGTGAATCAGGTTTTTCATGCTCATTTTGGAAAAGGCAATATTTTTTAATTGGATGTAATGTAGTTTTTAGCTCACCTTGAATGAAGGGCCATATGAGCTTTTGCCATCACTTTGCATCGGCTGTCCATAAACTTTTTTTTCAAAATCTTCTCCTCAGAAACGGCTCAATAGATTGAAACCAAAGTTGTGTACTTCATCTTATATAGGATATCAATGTCAACTATAAAGTGTGTGATTTTCGTCCAGGTTGATCAACCCACCTGACCACTGTGGCTAATATCTCAAAAACTACCAATTAAAGAAAAACGACAAGAGTTGAAATAGTCAGCACAACAAGCTCTATCTACCCTGGTTTTTTTTTTAATTGTTAATTTTTAACTAATTTTGGCATTTCTTGACAATTTTTTTCAAAAAAAGTAGGCTTACAACTTCTATGTCATTTAGTCTCTGGTGGAGAGTTGTCTCATTGGCAATCATACCACATCTTCTTGTTTAAAAAAAAAACTTATATGGAGTTATTGCCCCTGAAATGTAAGTTTTTACTGTTTTTTTACTTGTTACTGGTATCTATAAAACTGTAGGATAAGTCAAAAGTGTAAACTGCAAAAATGATCAGCATGACAAGATCTATCTAAGTACTCTGAGAATTTGACATTATTATTCCAGGTGTTCTAGCTTACAATAAAAGTTTTACATTATTAATATTCTATATTTTCAGGAAAGATGCAACATTGAAGGAATTAACAAGTCTAGTAAAAGAAGTAAATCCAGATTCTAGAAGAAAAGGAACATTTTTTGATTTTGGCATAGTTTATCCAGATTTAAGAACACCAGTGTACAGACTTCGGGAAATCGGTACAACCTGTTCTGGTCATAGAGGTCAAGATGATAATGTTACTTTAGCATCCAAAAGATTTCAGACAGGAGATTATATTGACATAGCAGTAACACCACCAAGAAGTGGTCTTCCAATGAGAAGAGGTGGTCGGCCATTTTGAATTTAATGTAAAGATATTTTATACTTGATTTGTGAATTGACTTTTAAAAGTTGAGAAAAAGAATGGTCGACAGAGAAAACAGGTCAGAGGAAGGCAGCTGAAATATAAATAAAAGGAGATGAAATTCTCATATCAAATATGCAATGTTGGGGACAAAATTTATATAACAGATATTTTTTTTTTAAAATGGTAGATTTGAATTCAATTTTTAATATTATTTTAAAGCAAAGAAGTTACATTTATAGTACTCGATAAAAAATCTCAAATTATATATCTTTATTAAAAATGGATATGTTAGTAATCAATTTTTTTTTTTCCATGTAAAATTGTGCTGATGTGGTAATAAAAGGAAAATGTGTAAATCGTGGACAAAATGAAAGAATTATTCATGAACAATCATGTACATGTACTAACATGTAATATTCAATCATAAGATATGTGTGACAGTGTTCATATTAGCTATATTTTGTCTATTTCAATATAAAGTAAGGTAATGTTAAATCAAAATGGAAATAAATCTGTTGAATTAGAACTAAAAATATACATTAACACACATTCTTTCAACATGTTTTTAATAACTCATATGATTCAAATTTCATCATGTCTTTTTACATTGTACAAAATAAAAATTCCATTTTTAAATTGCATCTCCTTTTGTATGATCCAGAAGTGATTGCACTAAATGTACAAAAAGAAATATGGATAAAAGATGTCAGTGTTCTCCCAGGGCCTTTCAGCATCATAGTAATGTGATGATGTATAGATGTATTTCATTAATGTGATGGTATATCCAAATTCCTTGTTTACCAGGATACAGACTCCATCAATATTAGTTTCAAAAAAAGACATCCTAATCAAAGGTCATCCTACTGTCCTCAATAGACTTCTGGAGGGCATTTTTTTTTAATCGTATGCGAAGTTTACTCTACCTGCCAACATAAAGTTACAGGTAAAACAGTTGTTGATTTTGTTGTTAATAAAAAAAATATATCTTCTTTGAAGATTTGTCAGAGGAATTTTATTAAATGGTAGCGTGTTTTAATTTACTAAAACATCACATTTTGACCACGCTTTCCTAATTATGTGCCATTTTTTATTCCTTCGTTCAAGTTAGTGGTCATCCTGTTGGTAGCTGGTCATTGCAGAATTTTTATTGTGATTAACTTTTATATCATCTGGTCTAGATAGTTCCGGAAAGGTGTGTCAAATCTGGCCATGGTCAACTCTGCCTGCCTGTGGACATGTGGGTAGCAAAACCTTGGTGTTTTGAATGGTTTTAATATTTTATTAAAAGTAAATTTACAGAATATAACTGCATCAATGATAATTCATGTCAGCACAGGAGCACGGACTACTTGGCTGGTGAAACCCTTTGGGACAAAATATCCACCAGGATGATAATTCATGTCAGCACATGAGCACCGACTACTTGGCTGGTGAAACCCTTTGGGTCAAAATATCCCCCAGGATGATAATTCATGTCAGCACATGAGCACCGACTACTTGGCTGGTGAAACCCTTTGGGTCAAAATATCCCCCAGGAGTGCATTGATCCAGTTAAGCTCATTATAGAACTAGGCATATAATTTAATATGCCAGACACACATTTCATCTACATAAGACTTGGTCAATGGAGCCCACAGTTTAAAAGCAGTGACCAAAACAAAAGTTTGAAAAGTTGGACAGCAAGCTATCAATGCTAAAATTTAGTAAAATGGACAAATATCCTTCAACAAAATGTCTCAGTAGACAATGAAAAATAAAAATGACAGCAATAACCAATGAAAAGATTGAGGAGGTAAGCTAGTTGTAGGGCCATGTGAGCTATTGTCATCACTAGGCATCAGTAATGGTTTTCGTCAGCCTCCCATGTAAACTTTACAAACATCTCTGAAACTACAGAACCAATTTAAACCAAACTTAGGGTGAATGATCCTTATGGTATCTAGTATAAAGTTTTGTATTTTTTTTATTCTGGTTGGTCAACAAACATGGCCACCATGGCTAAAAAAGAACATAAGGGTAAAATGCAGTTTTTGGCTTGTATCTTAAAAACTAAAGCAGTTAGACCAAAATGAAATGGGATCAAATTGATCAGTAGGTCAAGATTTATTTGCTATGTAATTTTCAGACTGTGTTATTGCCCCTGAAATAATAATTTTTATGAAAATTTTATCAATTTTTGGTTATCCTGAAAATAATCATAGATAGAAATTTTAAACAAAAAAAATCATCAGCAAAGTGACATCTACCAATAAGTCTAAAGACAGAATTCTTCAACTGATCCCTTTTAGGAGTTATTGCCCTTGAAAGATCATTTTTTTTGCAGAAACTATCATAGAGAGAAACTTTGAGCAGCAAAGTAAGACCTACAAATAAGTCAACATGACGCAAATCATCAATAGATCCCTTTTTGTAGTAATTACCATTTATGCTCTTGAAAATATACATTAAACAGCAAAAAAATCATTGATGCAAGATCTCCATATAAAATTCCAAGTGAGCTCTTCTTGTTCAGTCATCCATTTGTTTCCCACCCAATGATCATAGTAATAATCAATCTCTTTTAATATGTAGGAAACCATGATGCCTCATTAATGTATACTACACATAACCATTTTGTCACATAATATTTACTTTAATAAAAGAACAGAGTTTCAATGTGCCCCACTTTACACATATTTTATCTGTTCAAAATTTTTTGATTTTTTTTTCAAAAACTTTTTAAAATTATCTTGTAGAGTTGAAGGCTGAAGAGCAATTTCTGATCTATTTAATATTTCCAAGGGGCATAACTTATTAAAAATATTTGATTGGCAATTATTATCGAAATTGTCCACGACATTGCTGATATTAAACTTTGGTATGAATTTGACAAAAATCTGGCAAAAATTTTACATGTCAGAGCGCTAACAATGCAAATTTCCATATAAAAAATATATCTAAGGGCCATAACTCGTTAAAAAATAATATCGGCACTGATTTTCAAACTTGTCCCAGACATTGCTGTTATAAACCTATGATATAAGTTTCATAAGAATCTGGCAAAAATTGTACACATGAGAGCACTAACATTGCAATATTCCAAATAATTAATATTTCTAAGGGGAAGAACTCTAGTAAAAATGATTGATCGACACTGATTTTCAAACTCGTCCTAGACATCGCTGATATAAACCTACAATATAAGTTTTATATAAATCTGGCAAGAAATGTACACATTAGAGCGCAAACGATGCAATTTTCCATATAATTAATGTTTCCAAGGGGCATAACTTATAATATTATTGATCCACACTGATTTTCGAACTCCTCCAAGTCATTGCTGATATAAACCTATGATATAAGTTTCCATATGTCTAAGAAATTTACGATTTTGAGTCATTAAAATCATTTTAATTTTAAACTGTAGCCTTCCCTAAACTGTCATTGAATGTTTTTAGAAAAATGGTAAGAAAATTCATGTAGTAAATGCGACGAAACAGTCAATACAAGTTCGTTGATGCTACGAATCTAGTGTGATTTCGACAATTTGGAAAAAAGGCACCAACTTTTAAGTCATCTCAAAATGACGGAAATTGTGTGAAAAAATTTCCGGATCCTTGGTCATAAGTAAAATAGAAACTGACGATACTGTGGCAAAAAACCAAAAGGATGAAAGACAATAGTCCACAAAACAATACATAGAAAACTAGAAGACTCAGCAACCCGATTTTATCAAAAACCTTGGAGTGATCTCAGCTGCTCCAGAAGGGTATACTGATCCCACTCCACATGTGGCACCTGTCATAAGCAAAATCAAAATACAAGATCAAATGATACAAAATTATTGCCTTTTTACACTCAAATATTGTGTTTACGGTATTGCTATGGACAGATAAAGTTATAAACATATCACTATCACCCCTTTACAACTCTGATGTGAGGTTATGAAAGACAGACCCTAACAAGACACCTAATGAAGCAGATACTTGTATCTAGCCTACTCATTGTAAAAAGCATTATAGTGACCTTGTCCTTTGAGTTCTCAAATAATATTGTTTATTGTGTTATGTTGCTGTCTTATTGATTGCTATCCTATATCTTCTGTTTATACAAGACTTTTACTACAAAAGAGTGATGATCGGTCTTTGTGAACTTATAAGACAAATGCACACATTATTATACCTCTGATGTATATTTTTTTAATGAAATCAAATTTTTATATATTTATTGCATTTGGTAGAATAATAACAACAGCTGACTTAAACATTAAATACAAGTTTCTTTCGTCTCTTGTCAAACTGTTCATTACTGGTCTTATATCAATCTCATAGATTCTTAGCAACAGTCTGTTCTCTGTTTTCTACCTGTTTGTACACATGACACTAATTCTTTGACTAAAAGTTTAGTTTATGTTATCATGCTATAACATTCTTCTCCAGATAACACAAAAAATCTGTGCTCATACATTGTACAAAAATCTTGTTCGATATTGACGAGTGTATATTTCATACGTCAAACTTCTCAAAACAAATGTTATGTCCATTCTCCTCATATTCCTCTCGACTGACTGACATTTTTTTCATCTGTGGATCTTTGGCCAACAAGGTTCCACCTTCCCACGCATATGTACTAGGACTAAGAAAGAGAAATGAGAAAAATCCTTGAGAAATTATCATAAAAACTACTTTAATACTTCATTAATTTACAATAACTCAAACAATTGTACTTTTCTTGTTGAACCTTTTTTTTCAGTTTTTTGTACTTGGTGCTTTTTACTTGTCCGATTTCAAAAACATATATTATAACTTTTTTGCTGTTAAAGCACTGCTATTGAGATACAATCGAAAAGACTGTCAAACTTATGGCAAAAAGGAAGATTCAATAACCACAAATCACATAAAATGATGTAAATTTTAGATCATATATAATCTAAAATTGATCAGAGAAATAGATTCTATTACTAAATATAGCATCTCTTTATTGAAATTGTGAACATTTTCGCTGTTTGACAATCCTTCCAGTCTAAATTTAATAATTGTTGTTTCAAAACACTTTTTCATGGGGTTGTTTCATAACACATTTTCTTTGAGGATTTGATATTGGTTTCTGCTGAAATTTTAAATGCTTGACAATCCTTCCAGTCTAAATTTTAAAGTTTTTGTTTTATAACATCTTTTCCTCAGACTTTTAAAAAAATGGTGTCTGTTCATTTTTAGAGGTTATAAAGTTCCTTTTAAGATGAGAGTAATTGCTGGGTTAATGTCACATTCATTTTTATCAAACATCCTATGTCCTACTTACTTTTCTGGTTTTTTCATACAAAGGTCATACTCATCTGGGGTCATACTTCTGGTCTCGCTCTCCCTAAAATAGATAACATCGTTATAAAGACAAAATATTTTTTACAGAAAATTAACTATGTTAATGCCTTGAATGACCTTTTAAGTCATATCAATCACTTTATAAATTTTCTTTCAAAATAATTTAATCATTAACAGACAAAAGTCAAGAAAGGCGTCTTTACATAATCTTGTAAGAGTCAAAGGGGTAGGTGCAGTAAGGACCTTGTTTGGCCCTCAATAGAAATTTCAAGATGAAATGTGTATCATGTTGATTAATAAGCATGCAAGAAAGTGAAATAGAACAAATGTTGTTGAACTTTTCTAAAGACATTTACACCCCAAATAGGCCAAAAACAATGATTTTGGCGAAATTTAACAAAATCTGGATTTCAAACAAATTTAGTTTTAGGAAACACATAGCACATGGTTGCAACATTCTAATATTTAAGTCAGTAAAGTTTTCTGTTTAAACAAACATATTGTTAGAACTTTTCGTCTACACATATGCTATATGTTTTACAGTCCTCAGAACCAGTGGAAACTGGCCTATTTTCTTTTGTTTTGGTGGAAAATTCCAATTGAAAATAAAAGAACACAGTTCCAATGTCCCCTGCGTTGCACATATTTTATATTTCCAAGGGGCATTACTCTTTTAAAAAAAGTCGATCGTCCACCATTATAGAACTTGTCCGAGATATTCTGATATTAACCTATAGTATAAGTTTTATAAAAATCTGGCAAGAATTGTACCTGTGAGAGCACTAACGAGGCCATTTTCCATAAATTTAATATTTCCAAGGAGCATAACTCTTTTTAAAAAAAGTTGATCGGCCACCATTATAGAACTTGTCCGAGATATTGCTGATATTAATCTATAGTATAAGTTTTATAAAAATCTGGCAAGAATTGTACCCGTGAGAGAGCTAACGAGACCATTTTCCATAAATTTAATATTTCCAAAACATTTTTTAAAAACTTTAAGTTTGCAATTCCACAAATCATCATTTAATATTTTTACTGATACAAGTATGGAATATAATGCATGCTGTCCGGTGACTCTGGACGTTGATACTGGTTTGTATAAGCAGTGACTTCTGGTATGAATTTAACAGTTTGAAACTAGAGGCTCTCAAGAGCCTGTGTCGCTCACCTGATTCTACTTTGGTTTTGGAAATCATGTAAAAATAGATTAAAATCATAACAGATACCCTAATAATGATTGAGGCCAAATTTGGTTTAATATTGGCCCCGTAATTTAATAAAAAATCTTGGGGGTATGTATTTCCCATAGGGTTTTATGTTAAACTAAGTCCCCTGCTGGCGGCCATCTTGGATGATGGTTCGGCTACAAAGCAACAACACTTAGTCAGCACCTCATTAGGAACATTCATGCCATATTTGGTTTCATTCTATTCAGTGGTTCTCTAGAAGAAAACATTTGTATGTATTTCCCATAGGGTCCTATGTTAAACTAGCTCCCCCTGCTGGCAGCCATGTTGGATGACAAATCAGCTACAAAGTAACAACACTTGTTCAGCACCTCTAAAGAAACATTCATACCATGTTTGGTTTCAACCCATTAAGCAGTTTTCTAGAAGAAGACATTTGTATATATTTCCCGTAGGGTCCTTTGTTAAACTAAGTCCCCTGCTGGCAGCCATCTTGGTTGATGGATTTGGTACAAAGTAACAACACTTGGTCAGCACCTCATAAGGAACATTCATGCCATGTTTGGTTTCATTCCATTCAGTGGTTCACTAGAAGAAGTTCAAAATGTAAAAAGTTAACGACGATGACGGACGCCAAGTGATGAAAAAAGCTCACTTGGCCCTTTGGGCCAGGTGAGCTAAAAATGAATCTGACTTTCAAGTTAAAAAAAAAATAACCAAAATTGGCCTAAATAATTAGTGATGGTTTTTGTCTGAATTGTTGACTACGCATACTATCTTTGTGTATAATATATTCTCTCTGTACACTAATCTATATGTTCACAATTTTTATTATTTTATTTTCAACACTGTTAAAAACTTACATTCTACTGTAAAAGCCTGGAATCCTACAGTTACCTCCTGTCAGTATTACATTACTGTACATATGGGGCTGCATTTCTGTAGAACAAAAACATTAAACAAAATTAACTATGAATAAAGGAGATAGGGGGGGGAGGGGGAGGGGGGAGGGGACACATAAACAAAAAAATACCTATATGTCAACTGTTTACCTTTATTGAACATCTGAAATATGGAACACATAATATGAGGAGTATTCATTATACAAGAATCATAATCACTGTCCATGCTGGTCTTGACTGGAATTAAATTAAATTTTCACACAAGGCTAAATTTTCTATGACAAATTTCTTATTTAACTCTGATGCATCAATAATAGTATGAATAGGTCTCACTGAGAGCAAAGGAACAAATTCTAATGTCTGCATGATTTTGAATTTGATTTTTTTTTGGTGATACATATTAAATAAAGTATTTCATTTGTATGAGAAGAAAAGAAAACAAATAAATGGGGAATGTGTCTATGGGACACAGATGATGCCCCCGCTTGCATAAAATGTTATAAAGGAACATAAATCAAGAACAGTAAAAGTGACGCTACCCAAATTTGTTCCTAATTTGAGTTTTGTGGTAACAAGCATTTTGTAGTTTCATAACATTTGGTTGAGGCAAACGGACGGACAAGGGTAAAACTTGATGCCCCCTCCACTACTGCGGGGGCTTAAAAACTTTAAACAAGTTGTTTGAACTTTGATGCAATTTCCCTATCTTACACAGATAACTGACCTTCAGGTAGAGACTGAATAGTATGCACCACAGCTTCAGCCACACCCATTTCATGGATACCAACATCTGAGGGGTGAAATAATAGTTCTGGTATGGCAAATCTTTCATTATTCATTCTAATAATCTGAAATTATAAATGTTATAAATGTGATTAAACTAGAAAAATCCCATAATTGAGAATTTCTGAAACCCTTGTAAATCCTTTCTTCATTTTTTTTTTCAATTTAATACTTGCAAAAATTTGAATGAAAACATATAAGTTTCTGTTAGAGGACACTATGTAAGCATGCTCAAAAGAATCACCAATGGGGAAAAAGCAAAAGTTTCATATAAAACAAGATGAGCTGTAATTATACCACCACTATAAGTATTTGGTTAACAGGAAGTTGATGAGGGGTTGATGTGAAATTGCTTCATATGGTATAACATGCTTACATGAAGCTTAATACAAATTTCAGTAAGCTATATGTCTTAAGTAAATTGTTACAGAAATAATACATGGCCATTATGCTTAAGAATATAAGTGAGTTAGCAGGAAGTTGATGAGCACTTGATCTAAAATAGGCATCACACAGTATAAAATGCTCACATAAGAGAAAGAGTGCTTCCAAATTTCAGTGTGCTCTGATTTGTAGTTCCTGGGATAAATGCAACGAAAATGTAATGGGATGAAAAAACAGATGAACAGACAAAGGTAAAGCCGTTAACCCCTCTCATGTAGAGCTGGGGTATAATTGGATTGTTATATATTTATCAAACTATAACACTAAGTACTATTATAATGGGTACCAGTTTGGATATAAGTAGGCACAGTTTTAATATGATGACTTTACATAAAGATTGAAATAAACAATTAATTTCCCCATAGGCGACAATGATAGCCTTTTTCGAGATACAGACTTTAGAAAGTTGACTTTTTAAACGAAACCTTGCTAGAATTAAAGAAAAGTTATTAGGACAGTATTTTTTGGTCCAAAAAATATAGGTTCGCGTTGCTTTTCTTAGCGTAATTTGTACTTATCTCCCATGCCTATCAATTTTGCACTTAAAAATACGTGTCTCATCCTAGCGTTTAAAAGACATCTCAGTTCCGTTAGGGCTAAGGAAAATAATTTATTTGGCCTTTGGTATAATGCAGAATGCACGAAGTCTCTAATAACAAAAAATAACGGGCGCACATATCAACCAATCAGGATTAGCTATACTCTTAATTCTGAATACCATGTTATGCTCATAAAATGGCTGCGCCCATAAAATCTAATGGTGTATTGTAACCTATACGGTATTTAATACTTTCTAGAATCATGCAATTCATAGTTCGTTAGATGCACAAATATATATTCCACACAAAAATCATCTTCAAAACGTTCTGGCATTACTCTCTGAATTTTCACAATTTTTTATCAGAGGTGACCCCAGTCAAAAAATATGAAAAAAAAATTTCTGATTTTTTGAGTAAATGCGGTACTGCTAAAAAGGGCCTGAAGATAATGTCCACTTTCTCCAATGATTCTTTATATGTCATCAAGTACTGATTATATTGATACCAAAACCGATCCAATATGTAACTACTACGGTGAATTTTGAACAACAGTTTTAAATGAAACCATTTTCGTATAAAAGTACATTTTTGAAACAGACTATAGCATTTCAAAATATGAAAAATGTGTAAATATTTGTGTTTATACATCGAAAACTATTCGTTAACTACAAAATGTCATGCCTATTCTAATTTTTATAGTCTGCCATTCGAGTGAACATTTCAATGTTCAATGGGGGTCATTTCTGTACATATTCACTGAATTTGGTAATTTCGATAACAGCACTTGGATCAAGATTGTCATGTTTAAAAATCGATTTGTATATCCAAACTCTAGGCGTTTAGTGCTTTTTTCAAACAAATCAGCAGAAGTTCAGAAAATGACATATTCTCTCCACAGTAAGTCAAAAGTCGAACCCACCCTTGTTTCTAAGGTAAAACGCAATACAAATATGAAACAGACTATAGCTTAAAAACTAGTTAATCAATAATTCATTTGTTACCACAAAATACGCTTTCACATCAAATATCAAGTAAAATTACTGTTTTTGACACTTTTTGAGCACTATGATAAAGAAATGTCGACGCTGTATAGATTGAAATAAACAATTAATTTCCCCATAGGCGACAATGATAGCCTTTTTCGAGATACAGACTTTAGAAAGTTGATTTTTTAAACGAAACCTTGCTAGAATTAAAGAAAAGTTATTAGGACAGTATTTTTTGGTCCAAAAAATATAGGTTCGCGTTGCTTTTCTTAGCGTAATTTGTACTTATCTCCCATGCCTATCAATTTTGCACTTAAAAATACGTGTCTCATCCTAGCGTTTAAAAGACATCTCAGTTCCGTTAGGGCTAAGGAAAATAATTTATTTGGCCTTTGGTATAATGCAGAATGCACGAAGTCTCTAATAACAAAAAATAACGGGCGCACATATCAACCAATCAGGATTAGCTATACTCTTAATTCTGAATACCATGTTATGCTCATAAAATGGCTGCGCCCATAAAATCTAATGGTGTATTGTAACCTATACGGTATTTAATACTTTCTAGAATCATGCAATTCATAGTTCGTTAGATGCACAAATATATATTCCACACAAAAATCATCTTCAAAACGTTTTGGCATTACTCTCTGAATTTTCACAATTTTTATCAGAGGTGACCCCAGTCAAAAAATATGAAAAAAAATTTTCTGATTTTTTGAGTAAATGCGGTACTGCTAAAAAGGGCCTGAAGATAATGTCCACTTTCTCCAATGATTCTTTATATGTCATCAAGTACTGATTATATTGATACCAAAACCGATCCAATATGTAACTACTACGGTGAATTTTGAACAACAGTTTTAAATGAAACCATTTTCGTATAAAAGTACATTTTTGAAACAGACTATAGCATTTCAAAATATGAAAAATGTGTAAATATTTGTGTTTATACATCGAAAACTATTCGTTAACTACAAAATGTCATGCCTATTCTAATTTTTATAGTCTGCCATTCGAGTGAACATTTCAATGTTCAATGGGGGTCATTTCTGTACATATTCACTGAATTTGGTAATTTCGATAACAGCACTTGGATCAAGATTGTCATGTTTAAAAATCGATTTGTATATCCAAACTCTAGGCGTTTAGTGCTTTTTTCAAACAAATCAGCAGAAGTTCAGAAAATGACATATTCTCTCCACAGTAAGTCAAAAGTCGAACCCACCCTTGTTTCTAAGGTAAAACGCAATACAAATATGAAACAGACTATAGCTTAAAAACTAGTTAATCAATAATTCATTTGTTACCACAAAATACGCTTTCACATCAAATATCAAGTAAAATTACTGTTTTTGACACTTTTTGAGCACTATGATAAAGAAATGTCGACGCTGTATAGATTGAAATAAACAATTAATTTCCCCATAGGCGACAATGATAGCCTTTTTCGAGATACAGACTTTAGAAAGTTGATTTTTTAAACGAAACCTTGCTAGAATTAAAGAAAAGTTATTAGGACAGTATTTTTTGGTCCAAAAAATATAGGTTCGCGTTGCTTTTCTTAGCGTAATTTGTACTTATCTCCCATGCCTATCAATTTTGCACTTAAAAATACGTGTCTCATCCTAGCGTTTAAAAGACATCTCAGTTCCGTTAGGGCTAAGGAAAATAATTTATTTGGCCCTTGGTATAATGCAGAATGCACGAAGTCTCTAATAACAAAAAATAACGGGCGCACATATCAACCAATCAGGATTAGCTATACTCTTAATTCTGAATACCATGTTATGCTCATAAAATGGCTGCGCCCATAAAATCTAATGGTGTATTGTAACCTATAGCCTCTTCTCTTGAACAAAGGGAGATAAAAAAAAAATTAGCTTTTTGTTCTAGCAGCAATTTTTGAATATATACTGCCAAACCTAACCATACTAAAAGATAATTTCACTGGTCGTGTCTGTCATTGTTACAATTATGATTTCAAATTAAATTTTTTGTTATTGTCTTATTTTTTTCTTAAATATGACTGTTAAATTTATTTCAGAAGTTAGAATATTAACCTGTTCCCCATCCTTAGCTCTGCCTGTTGTCTCCTCTATTGGTTTCACATAACCTCTCTTTATATGTGTGTAGTCTGGTAGTACATAGTCCCTGGCTATTGTGTTTTCTTTGCCTTTCTTCCTTTTAAAATGAAATAGCCAGATTTTGAACATAATAGTCTTAAAAATAAAACATCAATTGAAAGGAAGTTTAATCTAAATGGGCATTTTAGTTTTAGAGAAGTTAAATGAAATGTGAAAATTTAACACTTGAAATGTGGAGGCCTTTGGACCTGGTGAGCTAGCAAGAAAATACTTGAAGCCTTTTGGACCTGGTGAGCTAACAAATGCTTGAAGAAGCCTCTTTTTCAAATGTTGTCAAAATAATGAATTATTTTCATAAATGATTAAATAATCTACTTACCTTCCAATCTCCATATCTTTCATGAAATCTTGAGAAACATAGCAGACATCTTCCTTTAACTGATTTAGGACATATGTTTCATCCATTACCATTAACTGTCTGAAATTTCAAATGCAATACATGTATGTTTAATTCATATCATTTCCATTTATACCTGATTACCAGCTGATTTCTGACGTCACTTAAATCTTTAAGGGCAAGCTTGGTATTATTCAAGCATCCGTCTATATTCTTATTTTATTTATTCACACCCAACTACAGAAATATATCATATTTTTTTTTCCATTTTTAACATTTATACAAGCAGTGAAATGGAACTTATCCCAATTAAGATATTTATTCCTTTCCTCAATGTTGACTTTATGCCCAAAAAACACACTTCAAGTAACATAGTAAAATGTAATAATGCACTGTTATCACAGTTAACTGTTACCCAACTTCATTTAAAAAGATTTTTTTATCCTTGAATACCTAAGCACATCATTACTCATGAGGACTACTTCTTGCTCCAATATGTCATTCCCAATTCCCAGAATATTGAATGTATCTTGATTTTGAAAGAGAGGCCAATTCATCATAAAATAAATAATATTCCTCTGGTTGACCTTTTCACCAGTTTATACATGATATGATATTTTATTATAGGATTTAATGCCTTTTTAAAGGAATTTATTGGTGTATAAACTCGACCAATTCACTCACAAACAAATAAAAGTCCAAAGGACTTTTATGATATGTATGTGAGTGACTTGGTCCAGTTTACACACCAATAAATTCCTTTAAAAATGCGTTAAATCCTTATAATTCTTTAAAATTGGAGATAAGGAATTTATTTTTCCACACTCGTAACCTCTATCACATGTAAATTGTATATTTGTGTCATTGAATTGGCCTGGCGCATGAATATATTTGTTGGTTAAAGCAAAAATATGTAATCCATGAAATTTTCTATCTGATAAAAAATAAACTACAAAAACTCTTATTATCATTCAAATGAATGTTTTGTGTTTATCATTTAGTAAAACGATTAACGCAAAGTGAAAATAATATTTTTTAACGTCGAGCCGGATTAAAATAAAAAATGTCAAGAACAACAACCGGAAGTCTTCTCGACCAATCATATCAACGTATTCCCTAATATGTAAATCATATAAGAATTATAATGAGTTATTCTCTATGGCAAGTAAACAGTATTGTTACCTGTATGAGATCACTTCCTTCAAATGATTGGTCAACACTTTACCACCAACATCTATCCTGAAAAAAATAGGTTCTCTCAAAATCATTGTTGATTATATGACTTTTATTATAAAGACTGGCAGGTATAAAATTCAGGAACAATGCATTCAATATATTTATTCCAATCATCAAAAGTTGATAGAATTATGATTTTTTTAAATCAAGGTATAGGAGATTTCAGATCTTTATCAATTTTGCATTTACATCTTGTTGAACTGCATCTTGAACATAAAAATAATAATATATGTAGCATTTATACTTCTAGTGATAAAATCGATTAAAAATGTGTGAAATAGATATAAAAGTGGATAAATTGTGTGTATAAAATGCATGTAAAAAGCATCGTAACTATACTATTTTTTTTTAATTTAAAGTTATTTCTTGAAAACCTGCCCACACATTTTCATTTTTAGCTCACCTGGCCCGAAGGGCCAAGTGAGCTTTTCTCATCACTTGGCGTCCGTCGTTGTCCGTCGTCGTTGTTAACTTTTTACATTTTGAACTTCTTCTAGAGAACCACTGAATGGAATGAAACCAAACATGGCATGAATGTTCCTTATGAGGTGCTGACCAAGTGTTGTTACTTTGAAGCCGATACATCATCCAAGATGGCCGCCAGCAGGGGACTTAATTTAACATAGGACCCTATGGGAAATACATACAAATGTCTTCTTTTAGAGAACCACTGAATGGAATGAAACCAAACATGGCATGAATGTTTCTTATGAGGTGTTGACCAAGTGTTGTTACTATGAAGCCGATCCTTTATCCAAGATGGCCGCCAGCGGGGGACTTAGTTTAACATAGGACCCTAAGGGAAATACATACAAATGTCTTCTTTTAGAGAACCACAGAATGGAATGAAACCAAACATGGCATGAATGTTCTTTATGAGGTGCTGACCAAGTGTTGTTACTTTGAAGCCGATCCATCATCCAAGATGGCCGCCAGCGGGGGACTTAGTTTAACATAGGACCCTATGGGAAATACATACAAATGTCTTCTTTTAAAGAACCACTGTATGGAATGAAACCAAACATGGCATGAATGTTCCTTTTGAGGTGCTGACCAGGTGTTGTTACTTTGAAGCCGATCCTTTATCCAAGATGGCCGCCAGCGGGGGACTTAGTTTAACATAGGACCCTATGGGAAATACATACAAATGTCTTCTTTTAGAGAACCACAGAATGGAATGAAACCAAACATGGCATGAATGTTCTTTATGAGGTGCTGACCAAGTGTTGTTACTTTGAAGCCGATCCATTATCCAAGATGGCCGCCAGCGGGGGACTTAGTTTAACATAGGACCCTATGGGAAATACATACAAATGTCTTCTTTTAAAGAACCACTGTATGGAATGAAACCAAACATGGCATGAATGTTCCTTTTAAGGTGCTGACATAGTGTTGTTACTTTGAAGCCGATCCATAATCCAAGATGGCCGCCAGTGGGGGACTTAGTTTAACATAGGACCCTATGGGAAATATATATGAATGTCTTCTTTTAGAGAACCAATGAATGGATTGAAACCAAAAATGGCATGAATGTTCCTTATGATGTGCTGACTAAGTGTTGTTACTTTGAAGCTGATCCTTTATCCATGGTGGCCGCCAGTGGGGGGACTTCGTTTAACATAAGACCCTATTGGAAATACATACAAATGCTTCTTCTAGATGTGCACTGAATGGAATGAAACCAAACATGGCATAAATGTTTTTTTATGAGGTGCTGATGAAGTGTTGCTACTTTGTTGCTGATTTACTGTTCAAGATGGCCACCAGGATTTTTTATTAAATTACAGGGCCAATATTAAACCAAATTTGGCCTCATTATTAGGGTATCTGTTATGATTTTAATCTATTTTAACATGATTTCCAAAACCAAAGTAGAATCAGGTGAGCGACACAGGCTCTTGAGAGCCTCTAGTTAAATGATGTTATTGCTCAGAACATTTCTGTTTTTATGTTATCTAACTTATATGGAGTCACCAGGATAATTTTTTCAGTAGATATCAATTGGTCACAATATGCAGAGTGAAAAAAACTTAAAAAGACAAAATAAGTGATGGCTTGACACTTCTTTTTAGTTGACCTCTAAAAGTCTTTTGGTTATTTGTGTCATCCAGTTGCTTTTTCATTTTATACACTCGAAGAGTCTCTGCACTTTACCATACAGTTTGACATGATGAATTGTTCATACTTTTTTGTACATTCTGCCAGTTTCTGCCCCTTACAATACAATATGGAAAATGTGTGAATTGTTTTCACATTTCAAAACATTTTAAAATTTTTCTTCCATTACAATACGATATAACACGTGAATTGTTCTCACCTTTTTGTACAATGTGACAGTTTCTTCCCCTTACAATATGGTATAATATGTGTGAATGAGTATCCAGCATCTAGTACTATTGAACACAGTGGTTTCTGATCTTTCTCTTTACAGTGCTTGTACTGGGATAAAAATGAAGCTGGAAAATAAAAGTTCCCATAAACAAAAGTTTTCGTCATATGATATCTGCATTTTTTTTAACCAATCAGAATCAGGGCATGGAAGACTTAATACACCAAGTTTTGATTTACCTATTGACTGCAAAGAGTTAAATGAAATAACAGTCATAATAAGAATTTTATGTTCAAAGGTATCCAAGTACTTACAGACAAAATAAATATAAAAGAAAATTCTATATATTATCAAATCTTCATAAATGACATTTAAAATGTACTGCTATTGAATTATATTGTCTTCCCATACACTAATTCCCTGATATTTTCCCATATGCAGTGACCTTAACTACGAGACCTCTCGTTAGAACTTTTCACTACACAGCGCAAGTGTGAGGGGAAAACAGTGATGAAAGAATATAAACAAACATGAACTGGAAGGGAAATAGTAATAACTGATTCTTAATGAACAAATTTAATACAACAAATCATTTAACAACTGTTGAGGAAAAGTTAGATTAACAAACCGGAACACACTGAACATATAAAAAAATATTATGGCTCTATCAATTCACTTCTTTGTCACATGCTCCATATGCCCTGTGTTGATTGTTTATCAATGTAACAATCCCGTAAATGTGGGCAACAAACTTGGAAGTTAATTGGCTTGCATCAATAATCACTGGAGGATGTATTATTTGTCGATAATATATTATAGATTTGTAATAAATATAAAAAATGTGCATACAGGACTTAGTTTAGTATACATGCATTGGTTCAATAGTTTCGATAATATTAAAATTACAAGAAACTCGTTTCATATGACTTTAAGATACACATTTCATCATAATTTATTTAGATTTTTGTGGAAGCATAGAAGCATAGAAGTATGGGATTACATGTAAGTTACTATTACATAAAAAAAAACTAAACAGTTTACTTACGATTGCATCTAAATACGGAGTTAAACTGGTATTCTTCAAAGAAGATTTCATCCATAGCCTCTTGTACAGAGTTGAAATTAAAATATGGTTCAGTTACAATGATATTACTGTCATGTAAATCTACCTGTCAATTATAATACAAAAAACATAAAAATCAAGCACTGAAAAATGTAGAATAGCTCATTAGTGTAAGTAGTAAAGTGCATCCTAACTTGTATCAAACATTGAAATTATTTTGCAGATTTATGCAGAAAACATATTTTATGCAATCTACAATTTTCACACAATCTAGTTAATAGATGACATCTACTTATATCAAACAGTTTTTTTCTTATGAACTGTTTATTCTTAAGTTCAAGTTTGCTGTTCCTTACTTGCATATAGAGGATGTAATTACAAAAAGCAAGTTTATCATTATCATTGAATATAAATAAAGAGAGATGATATCAAGCAATATTCAATTATCAGTAGTTCTCTTATGCCGTTATGGTAAAATTCTCTTTGAACTGCCTATGAGGTTATTACACTTCATCAGTTGAGACACAGACTAATACTAGACTTTAGTAAGAAGAAGTTTGGTTTGCCAGTATAAATCTCTTTGTGCAGAACTAGTTATGCAAGTTAACTTTCTTTGTTTATTTTATAAGAAAACAAATTTATGCAAAAAGAAAAAAATAATGTATACAAACTGCAAAATATTTGAAAACTGATCTATTAGTTGAAGTGAACTGACAAGAATTTATAACATGACACACAAACCTTTAAACTATCTTTCCCAAACATGTAATCCCATATTTGTCTCTGAATTTCCCAGTTCACTAAATAACCCTAAAACAAAACATATAATAAAATCATCATAGATACCAGGATTGAAACTATGTATGCCAGATATAAAGTATAACCACTTTAAATAATATAAGACATGTATCTGAATATATTTTTATGGAAATACTGTTCTGTTGAATAATAAATAAAAAAAAAACAACATCTCAAAAACATGTCTTTTTCTGTTCTCATGGTCAGTTTTCTTTTTTTTATAATTGCCATAACAATTTACAATATAATTTGCCTCCATAATAAAACATCTAGTTATGCACAAGATAAGTAAAACATGATAAAACAGCCAAGATAAGTAAAACATGATCAAAACAAACAAGATAAGTAAAACATGATCAAAACAAACAAGATAAGTAAAACATGATAAAAACTAACAAGATAAGTAAAACATGATCAAAACAATCAAGATAAGTAAAACATGATCAAAACAAACAAGATAAGTAAAACATGATCAAAACAAACAAGATAAGTAAAACATGATCAAAACAAACAAGATAAGTAAAACATGATCAAAACAATCAAGATAAGTAAAACATGATAAAAACAAACAAGATAAGTAAAACATGATAAAAAATAATCTCATGTAACAAAAACAAATATTAACAAAAATAACAAACTTCAAGGTAAATTCTAAAAAGGAGGAAGTCCATAAAAACCTGACAAAATCAAAGGCTGACTATATCAGCCAACAGAATGAATGGAAAACAACTATCCTATTCCTGACTTGGTACATATATTTTCTGAAGACTTACCTTTTGAAATGGCAACAAATAAAACAATCCAGACAGATCTTTACAATCGTCTATCTGATCTCCTATAAATGTTCTTGTTCTCACACTTTTTGCCTTAGTAATACAATTTGGCATTAGTCTGAAAATAATAAGAAAATAATTAAATTTAATATTTACCAACCCTTGACAGTCTTCTCTACCTGATTTAATAAAGTGTACTTGTCCTTCAATTCCTGGCCTTGGTTACACAATTTGGTATAGGTTGGAAGGAAATAGAAAAAATGATCAAATGTCTCCTCTTGTTTCCAATGACATGTGCAGATCATTTTTATTATTATTATTATTGTATTAAATTATCTTTTATTTTTGAACACTGTATACAGTTTGAATAATTTACAGACCTAGAGTTATCTTTCTTCGAACAAAGAGATTTATTTTCCATGCACTTCATTGTCAAAATTTTCATGGGTACCATGTCTGAATATGAAGAGATTAAAAAAGGGCATATTCTTTGGTCTCTGGTGGATAGCTGGTTTATCCCACACCTCCTAATTTTGAATGGTATTTTTGCAGGGAGACAATTGTTTTTATAACATATTATAATAGCACAATACAAATTGATAATTTGCATTCACATTAAAAAATAAGAAAATGTGGCATGATTGCAAGTGAAACAACTATTCAAAGACCATAGAGCAAGGATGTTATTCAACTAAAGGCAGCTATTTTCTTCATTTTAAATAAAAATTTATTCCACTAATACATTTCTTTCCTTCTATCTTTTTTTTTCCCAACTGAAAAATATAATCAGCTAAATTTTCATGCATATTTAAAGTCCCAACTATCTTACTCTGGCCCTTGGTGTTATAGAATTTTCATTTGACAATTTTAATTTCTTACAGTCTAGAGATCTCTTTCCATTTTTCCAACATGTCATTAAAACACTTGATGGTGTATAGATACTGATAGAACTTAGACATGATTAACATCAATGTCTTATACTTGGTTATTTATTAAGTGAAGGCTTAAGGATTAATTAATTGTTGAATGGTTGGGGTCCAGTGGGATGGCTGATGGAAATCTGACAAAAAAGAAAGAACAAAAAAAACAATTTCTTAAAATTTATGTCGACATAGGTTGCTAAATGTTAATTTCCTTTAAAACTGCTGCTGCATCATTTTGTCTTTGACATCATTTTTAGAGAAAATACTATTATTTTCAAGACCAGGCCTTGAGAGCTGTACAAATATTGTACTCCAAGTACTGAGTAAAGTTTTATGACTGAGAGCCCACAGTCATAAAACTTTACTCAGTACCAGGAGTACAAAATTTGTGCTTAAAGCACCAAATCCAGCATTTTGATTTTTTGAATTCTGAGTTAAAGTATGATAATTGTACTCCAAATTTTTATGACTGCAAAAACTTTTCAAGTAAGATTTCTGTACTAGACTCCGGAATCAACTATCAAGTACTGAGAAAAGATTTATGACCATGAGGCCAGGAATCTGTTGCCAGGTCTAGGAAATTTTGAATTTCCCAAGTATCAATACATTTCAAACCCTGCTTCTCTGGTAAACTTTTCATCAAGGTACATTACAAAATATCCAATGATTATGTGTACAAAGAAATCTTCTTAAAAACAATTACCAATCCCATAATTCTGACCTTACAGTTGAATTTATATTTAAAGCTAATTAATTCAACATGAAACATGAAGCTATTCACCCTTAGTAGTTCAATATTGAGACTTATTAAGTTCTGAAGTTCTGTCAAAGGTGTAAACAGTTCAAAAAGTCGCATCAGTAGACAATATCACGAAATCACTGATGACTTCAATTTCCAATTGCAAAAGATTTTATCTACGATTAGATAAAAAAAAAAAAACAATGTGTTTAAAAACCTTGATTACCTTAAAAATATTCTATTAAACTTTTTTCAATTTCTTATTTACGTTTTTATTTATGAAATATATTTAAATCATTTGAAATTCTTAGTTACAATTGTTATATATATCAAGGAACATAATCCTGGTTAATGTACAAAAATGTACATTGACATGATTAAAACTTTGATAATTATCTAAGTGTGGATCTGTTTTAACCTAATAAACAATGCCTAATTGAGTAAACTTGGCTTAATGTTTAGTTTTTAAATCTATTTTCATCAATCTTATATTATGGTGTCGTGACAATGGACATTACATAACTGGATATGCAGCAAAACTTCTATCTCCTTAGAAGTTAAATGCTTTCAATTTCAATGCAAGTATATTTGATTTCTTACTTTTACTAAGTTAATACACACACTCCTAGCAAACATTTAAGGTATGACCTAGAGCCTCCTAACAAGTCCTCAGAGCCTAAATTGCTCAACTTTAAAAAATTAGATATTTTGAAATTTATTTCCTTTCAATTTTTTCCTATTTAAAATATTTTTCAAAAACTATAAAACACTTTTAAATACATAACTTTTAAGAGAGTTTTTTTCTGAAAGTGTCACTCACAATCACATTATTCATTAATGAAAAAAATTGATTAAAAAATTTAATTTTCAAGACCCTAACCCCAAATCAACCACCCTTTACTTAGCATTCATCACACTCTTTAAATATAAGATCTCAGTTTGCTCCTTTATTAATTTTGCTCGTTACATTTTTCTCTTTTAACAGTTTAGTTTTTAAAGATAATATCCAAATAACACTAGGTGGTTTTGGGTGTCTTCTGCAATCTTGGATTGTAAAAGTGCAGAACATATTAGGTCAGCAAATTTGGATGCAGGAATGCATCTAACTAATAAGAATTTTCATTAATGAACAAATTATTGTGATCTCAGGTTATAATCACTCATATTTTTACAAAAGAAGAAAAATTTTGCTTGAATTCCAATTTTATTAAACTGTGCATATTAAGGGGAGGTAACTCATAATATAATTTATATAAGGAATCTTTAGAAATCTTTTCTATTTTATGTTATAGCAGGAAAAAAAGAATAGTAACCCCATTTTTCTTTTGATATTCTGAAAGCATTTTTATAAGAGCTATCTTCTCATACTTTATTTCAAAATTCTATCATTTAGTTTAACTTCTTTTCACAGTATAATGCTTGTTCTCTGTATAATCCATACAAAATGTGTCAATTTTTCACAACCTGTAGCTTGAAAACATGATCAGTGACCTATCATTTTTATTATATTTTTTAACATATAACAATTTATACTGCATTTTGGCAAAGTATGAAATTGTTGTTTATACTACCATACCACCTTAAAGGGCAATAACTCAAATAAAAAGTCAGAAGAAAAAAATGGATTACCAGCAAGATCTTTTCTATGTAGTAGGAATAAATTACTGATGACTAAAGTCTAAAGATGACCTAGTGTCCGTCTGTATCTTCTTTACCATTGAGAACATACATTCACAATCTTTGTCAGAAAATAAAAGTGTTCTGAGCCAGGAAGAATTCCTAATGAAGAACAGTACTGCTTTAAAATCTCATTTAGACAACCACAGTCTTTTTTGAAGTCTCTATTGCAAACTTTGCAGAAGGCATGTCATATCCCAATCTGGGTCAATTTGCCCAAAATCATGTTCGCTCCCTTTCACGTTCACCCCTTTTCACATTGGCACCCTACACATTAGCACCCTTTTTAAAGGTTTTGAATTTAATGTTTTTTTATTCATGTTTTAGTTAGCGTGATGCTATCAAATAGAGATAATAAAGTTTTTTTTTATTGTTTTAAAATAAAGTGTCATTCAAAAAACGAAAATAAAATATCACTAGTCTATACTGAATGTAAACGCTGTGTTCCTTCATTAAACTATCGGAAGTGGCTGGTAATCTGGTAAAGTTGGTAGTATGTTTGATTTACATATTTTCTGGAACTTCAAAGTAGATAGTTTAATGAAGGAACACAGCGTTTACATTCAGTATAGACTAGTGATATTTTATTTAATTTTCCCTATACCTTCGGCGGTCAAACACGTTACAGCATTCCCAAATTGATTGGGAGTAGTACCTCTGGCCTAGGGAAGCCAGTCGAAATGGTACAGAATTGCTAGTAAAATGTCGTCTATATTTGGAAATAAAGACGTTAATTGAACACAAAGTTTACACAGAACACAACTGACAATAATTTATTGTAATATTCGTTCCACTGTGCAAGAGTGTTTAACACATGATGGCAGAATAATTTTAACAAACATTTTAACAACAAAACCATTGTATTTTTATTTTATTTTAATAGTTTACTTCCATATATACTTACTTTCAATTGCTATTTATAACGTTACTCACCATAGCAGCATTGTGACGTTTTAATTTTCTCAACCCGATTTTGTACATCAGCATGATTTTATGTATTGTTTTCTATCCTGATGACTGTGGCCTAGCCACCGAAACATGTCGATATCAATAAAATATTGGAGCATTCCTTTAAGTGTTTTTGTTATAGGACCTTCTACATTTTATGTTTTTATCATAACGACACTGCATACCCGAGGTATCCACTTTATTGAATCTACTGACAGAAGATTAACAAGGCGTTGTTTCACTTGTGTTTAATCTTTTAAAAAATTAAGAAACAGTTTATTGTAAAGATATTTTGTAAACAAGAAATTTTGACATCACCTATTGTTATTTATATACATATTGTTAATATTGTTTGTAATATGCCATATGTATATACTGTATTTGAATACACTGATGAGTCGTAAGGCTCAAAGTTAATAAAGAATTTGTATTTAATTTCATGTGCTCTATATTATATGTTCATCTGAAAAACACATCTAATAATTCAACCTGTATCTGAATTAAAATAGGGTGCGAACGTGTAGGTGTGAACGAGTTAAGGGAGCAAACAGACCAGATACTGTGATATCCCTATAGTGTTGATTTTGTCAACCAGTCAATTAATTTTAAAATCAACACATTTGTCTCCCTTATAATTGAAAAATTGTGTTTAATTGTTTGTATTTTATAATGCCATAACCATTTAATGTAAATGCGTTTGTCCTGGGACTATTATACAAATTAGTATAATAGTCCCAGGTTTGTCCAAATAAATGATAGTCTATTATATGTTCAGAAATGTGGCATAAAATCAACATTTCAGAATTTGTCACCACTACACGAGAATGGTATGACTGGGAAATAGTCTTTTTCCCAGCGTTTCCAATTTTGTAGAGCACATATCGTTATTACACTGTAAATAAGATTTTCCGAGCCCTTGTGGTGTAGGCAGTGCTCCCCCTTTTTTAATATTTGGCGATATTTAAGATATTCAAACAAAATCTTGCATTTGTCTTTACTGATGTTAAACATTTAAAGTAGTGAGGGTCACATGGAAAATTGTTTATTATTACCTAGGGTTTTTGTCTGTATAATATCCAACTTTTGCTAAACCGGCGCCGTTATCCAAAACTACGGTCGCCATTTTTATAGCCATGTGCAACCTATTTTTAGCTGTTTGTTTATTGTTGTTTTATTTGTGAAATCTTCAAATTTCTGTATCCTAGGTACACGTAAGTTTTACTCATTTTGTCCAATTGGAAGGAAAGACCTTGTTTACATAATATATAAATGTAGATTTGACGCCTTAAAAATACGGAAAAACACGTGTATTTCGTGGTTAAAGATATACCAATGTATTCACTTTCACTTTCACTTTGAAGTTATAGTTGATTTCAGCAATCAATCATTTATCGTTTAACAACATTTTAGCTGTTGTCTATTTTACCTTTATTTATATGACTCTTCTGTATACGTGTTCACAAAGGTGTTTTTTATTCTTTTGTCGAGTGCCTTCTTTGACGTCCGCGTTTCAAGTATCAGTATACTGGCTATATAATATGTCCCAGCTTCAATGGACCCTTTTCATAGTGGAATACGGTTAATTTTGATAACTTACTTTGCTTTTAATCATGTCAAATTTAAGCTTCTTAATGTTGATTCCCATGATGTCACAATGACATTTATGAATCATTTAAAATTTGTAAAAGCAGTCCACCTTGAAGTTTTACTAAATTGATCTTAATTGGGTCTCAATTTCAAATGTTGCCACTCTTAGATGGTTACAGGAAGATCACTTCACGGATACTCTCCAAAGATAAAGGTTCCACTGAATACATCCGAAAGTCTGAAATACTGAGATTTTATCTGGAATGATGTGAATACTAGGAATTCATGTCACATATGAGTCGGTTCAGCACCTCTTATTATATATATGGTTCGAAAATTTACGTCACTGTAACTGGAAAAATATCAAACGACATCTTCCAGTCAGCTAAAATATGATGCATCAATCCTGATTACGACTAAGGAGTATAACACAACACCACTGATAGTAGTAATAAAGCAAGACTGCTAAGCTTTTCGGACCACTCGAGTTGTTCACTCAGATTTTTCGAGTCATGATTTTTTTATACAGGATTTGGCTTGCTCAATCTTAAGCTTTCTTATAGTCTTAATTTGCTGATTTTTAGTGTCTTTTTACTCTTGACTTAGTCCAGCTAGCTAGTCCTAGTCCCAGTGATAGCGGAAAATAGGCAAACTAATAATATTCAGTTTCTTCGGGCAGGGCTTGACTACTATTGACCATGGTGTGTACTTTCCTTCCGATATCAATTGTTACTTATTTTAGTTTTGTTTCATTTTTCCTGGAAACTATGAATTATAGATAAAGATGAGGTAGTTAAGTATTTTTCTCCTTTAAAACAACAGAATGAGAGTTTTAATAGTCACTGTAGCTGGAATTGTTTGCACGTCCGGTGCATGGGTTCATTCCATGCAGTTTTTGGTAGGGTTCATTTTGCTCGGTTTTTAATTTTGTTGTGTATAATGTTTGTGCTTTCGTCTTTAGTAGGCCTTAAAGTTTTCTGTTGTTTTTTTTTTCTTTCTTTCTTCCAATTATGATATTGATTGCTTTCTTGGTATCATGTTAACATTTTTAGACCTGATATCATATTACTCAGCCTTTTCCTCTGACATCAATTAAATGAAAGATGGTTAATTAGTTATCAGTTAAAACGTCCAATGCATTTGACAGTTAATTCTTATTTTATTGTTAATCGTTTTAATTTTTGTATAAGGCTTCTTAAATTTCTCGTCTTGGCCGCTCATGATGAAATTTATTCTAGAAACATGTGTCGTGTACCGTGACTGAAATTGGTATCTGCATGATTGTGATTTATAATGTTTCTCATCTTATCTTTTCACGGAAACAATTTAGTCTAGTCCTTATGTTGCCGTGTTGTCTTCAAATTAAAATCTAGATCGAGGAACCGTTAGTCTAGATCGAGGAACCGTTAGTCTAGATCGAGGAACCGTTAGTCTAGATCGAGGAACCGTTAGTCTAGATCGAGGAACCGTTAGGAGCATATGTTACGATAGATCTTTTTCATTTAATAAAATTGCAATGATGCCTTCAACATGAACAAGAAGATCGCAACTCATTTAGAGTTCAAGATGGTTTCTACTGGTTTAAGCACTTTATGATAGAAGTTATATTGAGTGATTGCAAATACCGTGCATGCATTTACTGCATTTAACTATTGGTAGTCATCTTGTAGTATAGGAATGAAACCAAAGTTAATGACTTGACTGTCCTGTTTATTTTATTTCAGTATGATGTAAGTCCCTAATTTCTTCTAGAGAAGTAGTGTTTATTTATATCCTCCTCTATTTTAAGCTTCAAAATCAAATAGTGGTTATACTTTATTTGTATCGACATCAAATTACAAAGAGGTAGTCCGAGTTTCCCCTGAGATCACACACTAAGGTCATTTTCAAAACGTTGTTCACTCTTAACGGTATCGTTGTTTTCTATGTAGTCCTTCAGGTTGTAACATGCCCCTAAACTGCAATTTTGCCCAGATTTTGACAAATTTAGATGAATTTTTTCGACTGAATTACAAGTTTCAACTTTCGTCTCTTTTCTTTAATTTTATGGATGTATGAAAAAAATGTTGTAAAATCCTTTTAATATATTTTTCAGACATTTTAATTTTAAAATTCACTGAGTTTCACCAGCATTTTGAACCTTTGAGTGAAACAAATTCAAGAGAAAAGTTAATTCTATCCTTTGATGTTTATCCAAAACTTTACCCATGCTTGTCAGAACAATATAGTTCGCCGTCAAGCAGTGCTTAATAAAGATGTTCGCATGAATTCCTCAGCCATATGCTCTAGGATCGGAATTAATCTCAATCGCATGTCTAACTTAGAGAACCCAATGTGGAAATTTAACACAGACAAGTACAGGACGAGATTTATTAATATATGTATATAAACTGAGTACAGTAAGTGCATTCAGTTTAAAAACATATATTGTTTGTTTGTTTGCACCTGTCCTAAGTCAGGAATCTGATGTTCAGTAGTTGTCGTTTGTTGATGTGGTTCATAAGTGTTTCTCGCTTCTCGTTTTTTATATAGATTAGACCGTTAGTTTTCCCGTTTGAATGGTTTTACACTAGTAATTTTTTGGGGCCCTTTATAGCTTACTGTTCGGTGTGAGCCAAGGCTCCGTGTTGAAGACCGTACTGGGACCTATAATGGTTTACTTTTATGAATTCTGACTTGGATGGAGAGTTGTCTCATTGGCACTCATACCACATCTTCTTATATCTATTAACAAAATCTCGTCTTGTACCTGTGGAATTTAATAAAAAAAAAACACCAAAAAAAAATCAATCGATTTCAACCAGCGGTTTCTGAGAGCACGACCCTTAATTGGAAATTGAGAAAGTCAGAACCCATCATCGGTCGTGAACGGGTGGATACTTGATAAAGGGTCAGGCTGGGGTCCTCCATTTCTGTATTCTTTAATTTTTAGGCCATTTTTCTCTATTCTTTATACTTTTTCCCCATCATTCTCTATTCTTCATATTTTAGCACCTCATTATTCTATTCTTTATTTCCCCCCCCCCCCCCCCACATTTTTCTCTATTTTGTAAACCCCCATCCACTGCCTCTTGATATATGTAAGGATTTTTCAGTAAACCGAGTTTTAACGTTTGACAATATTTGCGATCATAACATACGTTCCGTGTTACCTGACGTCACGTTTCATAATCGAAATAGACTATAGCAATGAAAGTATTAGTAACTAGGTACGCTATACCAATCAATTTCATACCGGGCATTTAATTTACCTGTAAAATTTTCATTTAATGATCTTTAATTATAGGGAACGGTTTAAAAACCAACAGGATGCATTATAGGTGGTAAAAAAGCAATCAACTTGGATAAAATAATAAACATGCAAACAATGGAACGTGCACCCGTCTCTCTATCAATTTTGCGAAAGGATGGAGATGTGAAAAGGGGGGATAAAATGTCCACTTTCACCAACTATGTGCCAAACTGGAGGGGTCATGGAGGGAGACATCCGACCCATAGTAGTGTAGAGTTTGACAGACAACTGGACAAAATTTCTCTTTGGATTGAAGAATGGAACCACGAACAGGTAATCATCTAACAACAACACATAATTTCACTGTTTTTAATTCAACTGGCATTGAATGATCTACGCTAATACTGTAATATACAATACACTACAATACATAAGTCCTGGTTTCTATCCGAGACTACTATAACACATACATATATTATAGTAGTCTCCGGTTGTATGTTATATTCCATACTGTCATTCAACAATATTACTTATGTATTATAATACGGTATTAGAATCAGTTCAACAAAATACTTAACAGAGGCGGATTTAGAGGGGGCCCGACCCCCCTTTTGTGGGAAAAATTTGGTTGATTATATAGGGAATCACTGAAGCATGACTAGAGCGGGTCCCCTCTTACACAGTCAGTGGGCCACCACTTATGAAAATTTCTGGATCCACCACTGATACTATACAATAATTTGAGAAGATGTCAACATACTTCTGTAACATTTATCCTTAACACAATCAAAAATTTAAGAAAGAATGAATATATTTTGTCAATTGAATAAATAATTAAAGACTATTCTTTTTTCTTTTAAATATTAAAAAAAAAATATAATTGAACATTGGCAAATACAATGAAATAAAAGGGTACCATATTAAAGGGAAAATGTTACAACTTTTGGCTCATATATTTTATAAAAGAAGAAAAAAGCTAAAGCATTTTCTCATATGTTAAAAGTTATAAAGCAAATTATCAAAGCTATCCTTTGAACTTATATTTTATAAAGTTTTATATATAATAAATATGCAAACATTTAAAAAATAGTTACCCTTCATATTTATTTATTTATATAACATCAAATAATACAAATGTTAAATTCCCATATATGAATAAAGATTAAGCCACTGTAATACAAATGAAAGAATTTTAAAACTTCTAAGAGATCATTTTTCGATAAGTGTCGCTCTCTTTTGTCAAACAAAATAATAAAATAAAGAAATATCCCATTTCAAATGACAATACATGTTTAATTTGTTTACATTTTTCCTGGTAACTGACAGATATATTTAATGGTAGATTAGAAAAATATAATGCAATCACTTTTGTTTCCCCCAATTTTATATTCCTAGGTAATTAGTAAATGTTGATTAAAGAATTGAAAAGAAATGTATTAATTGTTCTATTAAATACTAAATAAGTCTATTATTAAGTTCAACTCTTTAAATGTTCAATGGATCTAAGTGCAAATTTAACAAATGAATTGTTCAAAGGATTTATTTATTTGCCAGTTGATTTAATTTTGAATCATTGAAATATGAAGTGTTTTATAATAGTAAAAGGCAGACTGATTTGAATATATACATATATATGATATGACATTATATTGTAGCAATAAGATAATTAGAAAATCTTGGAACCACAGAATAAGATGAAAATCAACTCTAAATGAAACTGTTGGCTTAGTATAAATTCATTGAAATTGAAAGAAATGACAGTACTAAGTGCAAACAAAGTATTTCCGAAAATTATTGATTTAAACAAGGATTTGTACACTATACAAATCCTTTATTGAAAGATTAAATGTACTTTATAATTTTTGACAAAACTTTAAAAATTAAATTTATATAAAGACAATTCACAAATCTTGTTTACCTATATATGAAATTAATACAGAATGTTAATCATAGATTGAATAACAAGCTACAGTTTTAATTGCCATTTAATGGGTATCCTGTTTAAATTTCTGAAGGATTAACGAGAAATCAAATATTTACTTACCATCGTAAATTAAGGATGTAGTTAGGTGAAATTGAAAAAATCTAGAATTTATAATTGATACTATAAAATCAGAAGAGCATTAGTAAAGGAACAAAATAAGCTAAAAATATTGATAGGTTATGGAACTCCTTTTTGTGATATTTGATTTTTAAAAAATGGCGGGAAAAGGTTGACTCAACCTTTTACCTTATACTTAGCATTGGCATTATTTGGGTCTCAAATCATAAGAAAAAAAATCTAGAATCTCCTTAAATTTTGGTAATGACCTTTTGATGAGCTATTGAAGTCTTCTATGAAAAGAAAAATGGGTGATATGGGGCAAAATACTTTACCCTGTATAGTAGGAAAAACCCAAGAAGTCCGAACATCTGACAAAATTTCATAAGCCTGACCTGAGTACATCCTTAAGGTATAAATAAAAAAAAAGTTATGCCTGCCTTCTGATTTCCACTCGAAAAAAAGCCTGTTTTAGTGTAAAAGGTTTTCCAAGAATCATTTCAGATTTAAATATTCATTGGCATAAAAATTAGATTGTTAGTAGACAGTAATTACAGATGCAATTCATAAATAAAACATAGAATTTACAAAAATGTTCAGAAACATATATCAAAGTTGTATGATCATTCATGAAATTTTCTCTTGTAGATTCAGTTTTTACTATGCCCATGCTATTATGTAACCAAGCTTATACATGTAGTTGTACCTTTGACTGCCACTGGTGATATGCCTTGGGTTGACAATAAGTGTTCTTTATTAACCAGGTTTTCAGAAGGAAAAATCCAATTATTGTCCCCCCCACGACACAGCGTCCATCTGTCCATCCATCTATCCGTTTATCCGTCTGTCTGTGCATCTGTCTGGTCTTGTAAGCACACTCTTGTGTACAATTCTTTCCAAATTTTTATAAAACTTATATTATAGATTTATTTCAGCAATTTCTCGGATGAGTTCGAAAATCAGTGCCAATGAATCTTTTTTAAAAGAGTTACACCCCTTGGAAACATTAATTATATGGGAAATTGCATCGTTTGCACTCTCATTTGTACAATTTTTGCCAGATTTTTATATAACTTATATTATAGGTTTATATCAACAATGTCTTGGACGTGTTCGAAAATCAGTGCTTATTAATCATTTTTAAAAGAGTTATGCACCTTAGAAACATTAATTATATGGAAAATTACATTGTGAGCACTCTCATGTGTACAATTCTTGCCAGATTGTTATGAAATTTATATCATAGGTTTATATCAGCAATGTCTTGGACAAATTCCAAAATCAGTGCAGACTAATTATTTTTAAAAGAGTTATGCCCTTAGAAACATTAATTGTATGGAAAATTGCATCGTTAGCGCTCTCAAGTGAACAATTCTTGCCAGATTTTTATGAAACTTATATCATAGGTATATATCAGCAATGTCTTTGACAATTTTGAAAATAGTGCTAATTAAATATTTTTAACGAGTTATGCCCCTTGGAAATATTAATTATATGAGAAATTGCATTGCATTTGCTCTCAAGCCTTCATTTCTTTAAGATATTTAAAAAAAGTTTTTAAGAACCCCCCAAAAAGTTTATTTTTTTAGTTATTGCCCTTGCACCTAAGACAGATAAAATATGCAATGCAAGGGGACATTGGAACTCTGTTCTTTTATTAAAATGGTGAAGTACAGCAGGTGGGCGGAGTGCAACAGTTGTTACTGATGACAAATGTGAAGATTTTCACTTTTATTGGTCTATAGTTATGGTCCTTGATATATCAGAAAATGGCACTTTATATCATTTCTGTGCAATAACTTGTGAACCTTTACATCAGAGGTTTTCTAAAAAAATTGATATATGTTGTTCCTGGTGATAAAATTGAGATCAAGTTTGATATTGACAATTTTCACTTTTACAGTTCAGGAGTTATAGTCCTTAATATATTGGAAAATGACATGTTATGTTGTTTCCATGCAATTACTTATGAACCAGTCAACCAATGCTTATCAATTCTTAATATGTTGTTACTGATGTCAAAATGGAGGTCAAGTTCCATATTGACGATTTTCACTTTTGCAGTTCAAGAGTTACAGGTTTGCTGTCAGTTTTGATTATGAAATTTTACAATCGATCATCTAGTTTGAATGTCTCAACTGATTTGTTTTGGATTGTAAACAATGATCAGAAAATCACTTATTTTAAGGTGATTTAAGGTGTGTAGTTGTGTAATGGTCATATTTGCTCAGATTGTGACTTTGTCTGGCTTTTTTCAAGAATGACCATGTGGAATTTCCATGTGAGTACAGACAAATAAATATTTTTGTGGTTCAAAATGTCTTTCACTATCCTTTTTGTGTACAAAATGCTACACTTTTCGAGATATAAGTTGTAGAAAAAGATCATGATCTATTGGCATATCTATATAAAGTAAGGAGATGTGGTGTGATTTTTAGATGAGAAAACTATCCACCAAAGTTCATATGGCATGGATATAAGCAATTATAGGTCACTGTATAGTTTACAAAGAAAAATATACTCTATTGTATGATTTTTCCCCCTTTTTGACAGTTTTGTCTGTTGAAACGGTTGTTTGTTGAATAAGGGATTTATGGCGCTTTTTATTCATTTCAACAATTTTTTTGCTGTCCGATTTCATTAGAGAAGGATACAGGAGTATGCAGGATGAATCATGCTGTTCAGCAGGTTCTTTATAAATTCCATTGTGTCACGATAGATCAGGTCCATCTTTCCATTTTTGTCTATGAACATTCTTCCATAGGGATCAGGATGATCAGGCAGTAAACAACAACATGTTAACTGATAAGGTGATCTGAACTGGTATAGATTTACAAACCACAGATATACATAAAAGGAGAAGTGGGTTGTATACCTCAATGAGACAGCAAACCTACCCCCAAAAAATGACTGAAAGACATCTGGAGGTCAACATTCAGTCTTCAACAATAGATAAGTGTCTGTACAGTATGTCATGCTCTAAATTGTCTTCTTGTTCACTGTGGCCCTTTCCTTTACCATATAAGTGGTTGTGATGAATTTATGTATAGTTTTAAACTTGAAACACAATTTGTGATAAAGTCAAGTTTTTTAATTGAGTTTTCAAATCACCTGTTGCTTGCATCTTTACAGTATGAGACAACAGAATACTTTTTCTTTTAGATATCCTGTTTCAGTTTATGGGTACAATTAATTATTTTACAACCTGTTTGTAACAACACTAAATAGGTTAAAAACTATTTTATGTTCCAAATCTTTATGTTGAACTTTAAATAGAGATATATGATTCCAATTAACCTAAGTAAATGAATTAATCGATAAACAACCATTTTACTGCTGTTTTAAGTTAGCAATTTTGTAGAATTAAATATGTTTTTCTGGCTGTTTTATTTTCAGCGTAGCATGGATAAATATTGATTTTTTGTCGTTACAACATGATGTAGATTGACACTTGTTTTGTAGAAATTTAATTGAAATATTGATATTAGTCTAGCTCAACAGCTGAGGTATATATTTGAAAACAAAAAAGATAGAATTTCACTGAAACATTGTTTTTCAATAAAACCTTGAATTACTACATACTTTTTGTAGACTATGTAAAATTCATGAAACATTGACAAAACAAATAAGATAATAATGTATATTCAAATTCTACCATAAAGTTTTAAACTATGATCATCAGAATTATATTCAACATTTATCTTTTAAAGATCACCTCAGGAGAACTCGGTGAACGAGTGGTTTAAAAAGTCGAACTACTGTATCACTAGCTAGTCAACACTGAGGTTGTGAGTTTGAATCCTGCACATGGCAGATGCGCTTGACTCCAATCTTAATTGACTAGGATTGTCAGTTTTCCTACCGAAGGTCGTAACAGGTTCTCTCCGGGCAGTCCGCTTCCTCCACCAATAAAAACTGTCTGCCACGAAATAGCACAATAGTGCTGAAACACCAATCAATCAATTTAAAGATCACCTCAGCCTTGATAAGCCTCCAACCTTGAATTGGTCAGCACAACTCTTAAATATGTTCTCATAGTTCTTGAATTTTTCTGCACAACCTCATGAATCCTCATCATCAAGTATAATTTTTAGGCTCAACATAAGGTTATATAATAATAGATATTAAAAAAATATAATACACAATGCAATTTTAAGCTATTGAAACTATTTGTTGGGAAGTTTTATCAAAGAACTCATCATGGATTGATTTGCAGACAGTGTTGGTTATTTCTTAAGTTTCCTGATAAAAGTTAGATATGCAAATACCTGTTAATTTGATAACAAAATGTTTTGTTAAACTGCATTTGTCAATTGGACCCTCAGATCACTTTGAGACAACAATTTAAGTATTATTTTGTATGCTAATGGGTATTAAGACATAATAATCATCAAAAATTACAGGCACAGAGAATATTTAATATCTTTAATACATATATTTACTTTTCTCTTTATTACTGCATTAAATATAAGAATTTGGCACATTAATCTGTTTGGTGTTATGAAGAATTTAATAACGTAATTTTATTTTGCAATCAATAAGTTCAAATATTTACACACTCTATACATGGTGATAAAATATATCATATTGAATTCTAAGATCAATTATTTTGCAACAAGTAAAGATTTTGTTTGTAAAACTACATGACTGAAGAGCTCAATAATGTTTATACATTTACCAAAAACTCTTAAAATCATGTTATATTGTACCCTTTTTCTTTATTCTTCCTTCCATGGTAAATTTTACATCTACAGCACTAACATGACTATTTTTAACCTTCCAGTAACAAGAGTTATCTCCCATGATATATTATTGACTGACTGTTGTAATTCATTATATATTCATAAGGATAACTTCAGACTATTTGTGGTGTTATCTTTAACTCTAGACCTGCAGCTACCAACTAGCAGGTAACAGGTATCAATGAGTATCAAAGAGAACCCCTAATAAATCCATGCTATGCAAGGACCATCTAGATGCTGAATAGCAATAAAAGTTCTGTTACTTTGATAAACTGTTTTTCCCAGTAGTTATAGGCAGAGTTGTATCATACATATATCCACTTGTAATTTTATCTTCGCACCAAATTATACTACTCCCTTTAAGTTCTTATTGTTTTACAGTGGCTACCATAGTTTTGTTGTATGATAAACTACCACAAAGACCTTATAAAAAATGTTTTATTTCTTGTGATTTCCTCTATGAAATATATGAACATACTTGTCTTTTATTTGTTTTTACCATAAAATCAGCAAAAATTAGCCTTTTATTATTATATAATCTTAAAAGAGGGGAGATAAACAGCTTGAAGGAAAAGACTCGGGACATTCTAACTTAGTTTACATCATGCCTCAACTCTTTACACCAAACCTTTATACTAATGACTTCAATTTTTGTTTAGGGGGGATAAACTAACGGTAATTATTTTACTATTATGTACCTTAGATAATTGATGTGCCGACTGTCAGTCAGTGTCCTCCAGAGGAGTGATGGTAGTGTGCAGAATAGAACAACTGGATTGTTTCAGTTAATTAGAAAGAATGGGGTAGTGTAGCCTGTAATTCAGTGGTTGTCATTATTTCATGTCTGTCATATTAGTTTTTTGATAAATTGTATTGTTATAAATCCGGCTACTAGTTTTCTCATTTGAAATGATTCTCGTTTTTCATGTGGGAGCCTTTTAAAGATGACTGGTAATACCGTATGCGTTTTCTCGTTGTTGAAGGCCTACAGTGACCTATAATTGTTTATATCCTCGCCATTTGAACTCTGGTGGATAGTTGTCTCATTGGCAATCATACCACATCTCCTTATTTTTATATAGTTAAGAGCTTGTTATTCTTGACATACCTGTTGAACCAAATCATGAACCTTCAATATTATATAACACTTGACTTTTCTTCCAGAGATGTCAGTTGATAGAGGCCCTCTTAAGGAGAAGTAATCACCAACAATTTCAGTTTCTATATACTGTAATGCAGCCACATCAACATAGAGATTTCATGTATACAGCTCAGAAACAGTTCCCAGAAACAGAGTTCACACCTGTCAGCACACATACAACAAGAGAGGTCAAGGTCAGTATACTGTGTGGGCCCCCCCTTTTTTGGGAAAAATTTGGTTGATTATATAGGGAATCACTGAAGCATGACTGGAGTGGGCCCCCTCTTAGGCAGTCAGTGGGCCACCACTTATGAAAATTTCTAGATCCGCCACTGGTTTCTGAAAAGAGAGGTTAGACTTTTCATAACAAAATAACATAAATTGAGTGCTTGAAGTAATTAATAACCATGTATTGATTGTCAAAATTTTTTTGCGTCTGAAATCAAAAGGTTTTACTCATTTCACATTAGCTAAGGATCTTTCAGTTTTTAGGTTTTGAACTTTTCACATAATATTTTGGTTATTATATATATTATGCGTCAATTAGAATACAGATTTTGTGAAATTTTGAGTTTGAAATATTTTCATCTATGTCTGAGATTTAATCGTGTTCAAAACTGTTCATCCAGATTTTGCTTTCATTGCAGTTTTATTTGATTCAAACCTTACAAAAGGCATTATTGAAGGAGTTTAGAACTTCCCACAGATATCTTTGGATCAACGCATTATTTATGTTATTTGTAATGTTTAAGAAAAGTTTCATATTTGTATACAAAACTTTTTAAAACTAGCCCACTGTGAAATCTACTTATTTTATTTACATACATGGAAAAATTAAAGGGAAAGTATTTTATGAAATTTGAAAAATGGACAACTTAAATGAACCTTCATGCTGTAAGTTTAGCATAAAACTTAGATTATTAAGAGACAGATACATATATAATGAATGTAATTCTTTATTTTGTGTCAACAAAAGATGGAAAAATTGTGGGAATGACTTACACACTGATTTTAACAGCATAGAAATGATGAAAAGACTCCAACTATTTAAAGTTTTTATATCAGTAATATTTAGAATAATGAATGAAAGGAGATGTGGGAAAATAAGGCATATAACCTTGAACATTTGATGAAAGTGGCATTGGAAAATTATCAAGATGTCATTTTAAATAATTATTGTTTGCACTTCATTTTTGTTCAAACATGTAGAAGTTAATTATGCTAGAAAAAAATTTGTGTCACAAAGCCGTTAGTTAGGTTCATACTTAAAAAAATTTAATTCAAAAGAACATAATGGCTCAATAACTTTATATAACTTCAATCACAAGTTAATATAATGTGATCTCTATATCTTTTCATGATTTTTTTGTAACATATTTTATCTTTCCTTAGAAATAATAACTTTTACTTCACTTCAATTGGTAATTGAATATGAATACATGCATGTACTGTAAATTGCTTTGGCTATACATGTAACCGAAAGTAAACGAACATGAACATAATGTTACTCAAATGGATAGAAGAGAGAAACATGAAGATGAAAAATGAATAGATATATAATTCTGTTTTTGTCTTATTTTAAACAAACCTCTTTGGGTTAAATTTATTTACCCATTTGAAAACTCAACATAAACCTCTAGGTCAAATTTATTTACCAACTTGAAAATTCAACATCTAAAATTTTCTAGGATTATCACCTGGCCTCAAGAATTATTTACAGAAATTCCAGCCTATTCCATTATTTTTTGCATCACTTCATGGGTTCATCAATGCTGGACCTTCCAACCAGATGTTCTATTTGTATGCAGGATTCCATTTAGATTTGTGATAGAAAAGAAAGGATATGGGGATCCATCCATGACACAAAATCAGTACAAGCACAGCAAAAAACACATAAAAAGCAAAGGAACAGCGCTTTTATTGCTGTTCTTCATCTCAAAGTCACAGTGAGACCTCAACACGGAGCAAAAAAACTCTCACCTCACTGCAAGTTTAAGATGGCCCCTAGCACTGGCTTGATTGGAATTCTTTGCAAAAATAATTTGGATAGACTTTTTAAGATATAAAATACCACCAAATCCGGCCCGGTAAAAAAAAGATCATACTGGAAAGTATTACAAATTTAAAACAAAATGGGTCCTACGCACAAGTGTAAATATAAATATATGTAGAATATATATTAGTAATTAAGGTATAATGTGAGCATTCCATGGAAGGCCATAAAATGTGGTTTAGGATCCTATCCCCTCAACTAAACACAGGAAAAACAGAATAATTTTTCTATGCATCCTGAAAAAAATATGATGAATTATATATTCACCTCTCTAACAATCCTTTATTATAAAAAAGTAGTTTAGGGATGATAACTGAAGTTTGATTTGATCATATTAGCTACACTTAACTTTTGCAGAAAGTCTGTGAACTGTATGTATGCACACTTTGAGTTTGATTTTTCACAATAAATTTGGCTTCTTCTCAGAGGCAATATTGCTGCTTTTCAATGAAGGAACTGACAGCAAATTATTGGTAAAGTTCAATATAGATCATCACAGGTTTAACAGTGCAGGAGTTGTGTCCCTTGAAAAACTTAAAGTCATAAAACTAAATGTTCTAGACAATTATTTTTATCTTGCTTATAGTAAATGTCTTGATCTTTAAGTTAAAGATTAAAACCTTTTAATAACAGATCAGGTTTGATCTTATACAGATTAATGATTATATTCAGGCAATACCACTTTTGAAAAAATTAGCAATTCAATCCTAAGTTTTCTAACTAACCTATTAGTTAACAGTGACCCTTTTAAAAATGTTTTCCCTCAAATCACAGTAAGGCATTGAATTTACATTTCATTAATGTGTTTTCCAACTATATTGTAGAGACGAGTACAGCTCCACAGAGAGGACAATTATTACAGAGTTAAGAGTGCTTACTTCCACTTGGATGATGAAGTAAAGGAACAAAACAAAGTGATCCGTAGTGTCAGATTACCGGAAATTCTTCAAGATAATCACATCATTATTCACAAAAATGACACCAGTATCAGGTATTATTTGTTTGTTAATCAGGATTTGAAATTAAATACAATTAATATTTATCAGCCAATTGCCCAAAATATAATTGTGGCATGTATTTTGTCCACACACTGGTATTATCCACCAATTAAGTTCATCCAATAGTACCCTTCTATCATAAGATCTGGCAGTAGTAAAACATTAGGGGGAAACCAAATAACTAAAGAAACATTATGAAACAATATAGATGTAGATAACCCGATATCTATCAATCTCTCAAAAAGGGTAGATAACTCCATAAATTTCATATATGTTTAACTGAGACATGCCTGAGAATGCTTGAAGATTGTGAATATCAATATAAGGTAAAACACTTCAGTATTAAAGTCAACCCTTTTGCAATATTAAATGTATTTATTTACTGAAAATTTTGATCAGAATCCAAAGTCTCCAGAATACCAGTATATATACCACAGTTTGCATAATTCCCAGACAGACTGCTCCCTACCAGTAATGTGTGAAATTTCCATCTTTGAAACTATCTTTTTCTCCTTTTAAATTAATATACCGGTACATTGTTTTTTTGTATTATAGAGCATAGTGAAATGCTTTATCAATGATTACTTAAAACATATGCTTAAAATCCACTTTATAAAGTTTTGGAACCAAATCTATGGCCAGTCTACCAAAGCTGTGTACAGTTCCAAAGAGAAGATCAAACAAGAGTATCAGAAAGTATAAATTGTTACAGACCAGTAAAGAAGAACTATACAATGGTCCAGCTGTTGACAGGTATTAAATATTTTTTGTTTGGTGGTCACTTTCTTGGTTCATTGTATGACCAAGCTGTACAGTCCCTGTCTCCATTAGACAAATGTTAGATTGTGCACAATAGTGGAAAATTGAGAATTTAGATCAATGATCTTAAATGTGTATGATAGACAGGATGGCCATAATTCATGCTTTTGACCCAGATAGCAAATTCTTTTTTTAACATTATGTACCCACAATTTTGCCTACACTAAGTTTCAGAGAGTCTCTTATCTGTTTGGTACTTGTAAAATTGTGACATTTATAAATGTATAAGTGCACTTTAAAATGTTTAATATAGTTCTTATGTGATGTTTTCTGGTCATATTTTATTAAGAAACTTCTTCTTGAAAGTGTACATAAGTTATGTTTATGTGTCCACTCCTGATAAGAAAATAATTTATCTTTTTTACCTCAAATATTAATATAAGCATTTGGCATGGTGCCTTTATCCTCATAGTCAAATACTGCTTTTCTATTAAGGAACAAACATTTCTAATAACTTCCTGTCCAAGGTTACATGCATTTTGAAAAGGCATCAACATTGAATTAAAAGGGGGAAAATCAGTTCTGCTTTGAAAATAATAAGCTGGTGACCTATAGTTGTAAACTTCTAAGTCATTTGGTCTCTGGTGGAGAGTTGTCTCATTGGTAATCATACCACATCTTCTTATTTTTATACTAACTATTGCATGGCTTTTGTAAGAAAGACTGCGTTCTGAAAGAAAACATCTTAAATTAGAGGTACCGGTTATAATAATGGTCATGTTTATAAAGGATTCTTAACATTTCTCTTCAAATTGTACTCATAAACTGTCTATTTATAGCAGTTTATGGATATTTTATGAAGAGTTCCTGTTTAAATCCTCCAATTTATATTACTCATTGTCTGGCCATTGACATAATTATGTGCACATTTTAAGTTTATCGTAAATATTTAATACCTGTAATATAAGTATATTAAAATTTCATAATCTTTACAATAAATTTTCAGGTATTTACTAATGACTTAATTACTTTCTGTCAGGACTATGATTATGACAAAATTAGTCAGAACTTGGACAGGAATTTTCACAAGCAGATGTTATTAAGATTTCTGGATATTTTTCTATAAAATCAGTTTAAAAGTTTTAGGGATAACAAACATGCATTTGGTAGGAAATAGAATAGTCTGTTTAAATTGCAGTCTATAAATATAGTTTATTAGAAAGGTTTTTGTAAGGCAAGAATAATTAAAATTGAAGTACATTTGTACCGTTAATCTGGGACTATTATACATAGTTATGTTAGTATAATAGTCCCAGCGTTAATTACATATTTTATTGGTTTATATTTTCTGATGGTATAAAGCCAAAAAAGCCGTTATGTAATGAAAACAAGTTTAAATTAATAAATATTGCTGAATCATGTAGGATATTAAAATACACATACATATACCTCTTTGTAATAAAGCATTAAAATAGATAAAAAAAAAAGTGATATGTAAGGGACTAATAGCCTATTTATTGTGATATGTATTGCTGTTGTGACATCTTGAAAAACAAGGTATACAAGCCTTCAAACATTTACAGGTTAATTTCCTACAAAGAGACTTGTAAAAACACTTACAAAACCCTTGACCATTTCCAAATGACTGCTTAAACTGCTTGTCACTAACTAATATCAGCATACAAGTCATCACCATTCTATAATGTTCTTTTGGTAAAGCAAACACCAATCAATCAATCATTCAATATAGGAAACAAACAAAAACAGCAGTTGTTTAGATGCACCTCCTGAAAACTCAATCTGTCTTTCAAAGTTTTTATTCATCCCATGTGTACTTATGTACAGCTAGCTAGGGCCAACCATGCATTTTAAATCTGATGGATAGTTCTTCTTCAGTTTTTAATGGTCTTTATATTTTATATTTTAGGTTTGAGATTTTGTATATCCAAATTAGATGAAAATTCAAGAAATAAATGTTGATTTTGAGTTTTTTGAGTTTTTATACGCCCGTTTACGGGACGTATTATGGTATACCGTTGACCGTCTGTCTGTCCGTCCGTCGTCAACATGTTGGACATTAACTAAAAAAAGCTTTGACCAATAAGCATGAAACTTGGGTGAATTGTTTATATCTATTGACGTGAGCTCCCTTTCGTTATTTATAAATTTCAGATTTACCTTTTCCGAGTTTTGGGGTTTTATTCATTAAAAAAGGGGAGATTTTCCAGTTTTCCGACAATAACTCAAGAATGCTTTCACCAACTTGCAAGAAATTTTGGTGAATTGTTTATATCTATTGACATGAGCTCCCTTTTGGGTTTTTATAAATTTTAGATTTAACGTTTCCAAGTTACAGGATTTTATTCACAAAAAAAGGGGGATTTTCCAGTTTTCCGACAATAACTAAAAAATGCTTTTGGCAGTTCTCATGAAACTTTGTTGAATTGTTTATATCTGTTGATGTAAGCCCCTTTAGAATTTTATAAATTTTAGATTTTACATTTCTGAGTTATGGGGTTTTATTCATTAAAAAAGGGGTGATTTTCCAGTTTCTGGACAATAACTCAAAAATGCTTTCAGCAGTTCTCATGAAACTTATGTGAATTATTTATAGCTATTGATGTAATCTCCTTATTGATTTTCATAAATTGCAAATATGACATTGAGAAGAAATTGACTTTTTTTGTTTATAGTCTGACAACAGATTTACTGCGCAACAGCACAGTGTATTGCACAACAGCAAGAAATCTTTAATTGAATATAAATTCAATTCATATAACCAATTTCAAGTTCTTTGACTACATTTATGCAGGAACCTATAAAATGTCAAATATCTAATTACAATCCAAATTCAGACCTGTATCAAGCTTGAATATTGTGTCCATTTTTGCCCCAACTGTTCAGGGTTGGACCTCTGCGGGCGTATCCAGCTGCGCTCAGCGAAGCATTTTATTTCTTTATTGTAACATTTTAGATTTGTTGACATGCCAATAAAACGACACATTCAGAATGAAAGGTTGACACAAAGTGTTCCAGTTTTAAATACTAGTAGTAGAGCTGATAAAAGTGCAATGTCTTCAACCAAACCACCTTCCACTGCCAAATTTACAGAGGTAATTAAACAGAACTAAGTTCAACCATAGCTGTACATGTGTTAATCAGTTTTTATGGCTTCAAGCTTTTTATGGGACCGGGGCAATTCCTGTCGTTCTGAAACATCTAGTTTCCTGTCAGTCTTCAATTTATTAACTTTTTGGGCTGGGGTGGCATAAAGCAACCACAAATCAATCAATCAATTTATTAATTTATTAAGAGCTGACTTAACAAACTTCAGCAAACTGATGTAGATCTAAGATGGAGAAACTTGTGTAGATCTAAGATGGAGTAACTGATGTAGATCTAAGATAGAGTAACTGATGTAGATCTAAGATGGAGTAACTGATGTAGATCTAAGATGGAGTAACTTGTGTAGATCTAAGATGGAGTAACTTGTGTAGATCTAAGATGGAGTGACTTGTGTAGATCTAAGATGGAGTGACTTGTGTAGATGTAAGAACTTGTGTAGATCTAAGATGGAGTGACTTGTGTAGATCTAAGATGGAGTAACTTGTGTAGATGTAAGATGGAGTAACTTGTGTAGATGTAAGATGGAGTAACTTGTGTAGATCTAAGATGGAGTAACTTGTGTAGATCTAAGATGGAGTAACTGATGTAGATCTAAGATGGAGTAACTTGTGCAGATCTAAGATGGAGTAACTTGTGTAGATCTAAGATGGAGTAACTGATGTAGATCTAAGATGGAGTAACTTGGTCAATGTTGATTTCAATGCCTTATAATTCTTTGCATATTCCTTGATTAGAATAAAAAGTGACCTGAGTAAAAATACTGAGATAAAATATTTGGTACAAATCTACCCCTCTTTACAATTTTTTTTTTGTAACATATTATTCAGTAGGAAAAAATATCAGATATTCCATATATAGACTAAATATTCCATGTATAGACTAAATATTCCATGACACCAGCAGGTGAATGCAGGTAGAATGACATAAACCCTAATCGTGTAGAGAAGAAAACTAATTAACTCATTTCTTTTTGATACTAATGAGTGTCCTTATCTTTTAATTGTTTCATAATATATTTTTTATTTTCCAGTCAAAGCCAGACTCTGATCAGATATTCAACCTCAGTACAAATGCCAGTACAGTAGTACATTGGTACACTGACCTTTGGACAGGTAAAAATAGTATAAAATAACACAAAATCGGAAAAAAAAATTCTGGAACATTTTTCCTTGTGGAAAGCTACATTTTTAATGTTGTATACTGGTAAATGATGTAATTTTTTTTAATCCTGAAGGTTCCCACAACCTCCTTTGCTTTGCCTGTATTCCAGTGAAATTTTATGTAGATTTGATTTTAATTTTTTCTATGACTGCAAAAAATTTGCGTTCGTATATTGCTATCATGTCGTCTTCATCGTCGTCCGAAGACATTTGGTTTCCAGACAATAACTTAAGTATCAAAGAATGGATCTCTATGAAACTTAATCACAAGGTTCAATAGCACAAAAGGAAGGTTGGTATTGATTTTGGGGGTTTATGGTCCCAACTGTTAAGGAATAAGGGGTCAAAAAGGGGCCAAAAAAGGCATATTTCTAGTTTCCGGACAATAACTTGTGTATAAGTGTATGGATCTCTATGAAATTGTACCACAAGGTTCCATACCACAAAGGGAAGATTGGGATTGACTTTGGGGGCCCAAATCATTCAGGAATTAGGGGCAAAAAAAGGGGGTAAAACAAGTTTTTCTGGTTAATGGACAATTACTATAGTATTAGTCTGTGGATCTCTATGAAATTGAAACACAAGGTTCTATACCACAAAGGGAAGGTTGGGTTTGACTTTGGGGGTTATGGCTCAAACTGGGAAAAAGGGGCAAAAAGGGGGGGAGGAACAACGTTTTTCTGGTTTCCAGACAAATACTTAAGTATTAGTCAATGGATCTCAATGAAATTGTACCACAAGGTTCCAAACCACACACAGAAGGTTGGGGTCGATTTTGTGGTTGTGGCTTTCAACGTTAAGAAACTAGAGGCCAAATAGGGGCCAAAAACAAGACTTTTCTAATACTGGCTGAGCTGGTTCTAACATAAATTATTTCTGATCTATATAAAGAAACAACAAATACTGATATGGCAGGAGATACACACCAAACAGGGTGTGTAAATTATTATATTTAGTTTGTAAACAGATTTACTAAGTATTGCAAAGTATTACACAACAGCAAGAAATCTTCAATTGAAAATAAATACAAATCTTTTAACCAATTTCAATGAGGATTAATTTAAAGTTTTGAATTGTTTGAGGTTTTTACTATGTATTACTAAATTGGATATTTGAACATTTTTAAACAGATCTACTTTGAGGTCCAAAGGGTCCAAAATTAGACTTTGTTTGATTTCATCAAAAACTGAATTATTGTGGTTCTATGATATGCTGATTCAACTGTGCATTCAGATTTTTAATTTTGGGCCTGTTTTCAAATTAGTCCATATTAAGGTCCATAGGGTCCAAAATTAAACTTTGTTTGAATTCATGGTTTTTTTTATATGCTGAATCTAACCATGAAATTATATTTTGGATATTGGACCATTAAGTAAATTAAATGTCCCATTTCAAATTTTTATGTTATCTGTCCACATTTATTCTGTGTCAGAAATCTATAATGTGTCAAATATTTAATCACTATCCAAATTCAGAGCTGTATCAAGCTTGAATATTGTGTCCATACTTGCCCCAACTGTTCAGAGTTCTACCTCTGTGGTTGTATCCAGCTGCTTCAGGCGGAGCGCATTTTTGTATTTCTTACAAAAATGTTTTTATAGATATCCTGTGTAAATAAATTTAAATCTATAACAATATCAGAAAAGTTATTACCTGGTAAATGTAAAAATGTGGAAAAAATTATGACTACATAAGCTGAACCATATATTTTATTGGAATTGAAAAATCTATTTAGAACTTGCAAAACTTGAAAAAATAATAGTTTACAGAGTTCAAATATTTCAAGTTATCATTTAAAACATTAATTTAAATACTTGAAAGGGAATATTAGATAAGTTAAATTTTGACTAGAAAAGTTTTATTTAAACAGTAATTCATAATCAAAAACAAATACAACTCCTCGATTTTCACTCTCTGTGTTTGTTTAACATTGAATTTCTTAAAAATGTAAACACATAAAATTTTTAAATTACAGGGTTACAAATTAAATTGATTGTATTTGTAAATGCATTAAACAATTCTACTTATATTGGCAGATGTTAAAAGAAATGAATTTCTACATAAGCTGATATTAAAATTAGATCCTAGACAACATTACTTCATATCAAGTTTTATGTTGGTAAGTATTATATAGATATAGGAAGATGTGGTATGAGTGCCAATGAGACAACCCTCCATCCAAGTTACAATTTATAAAAGTAAACCATTATAGGTCAAGGTACTGGTCTTATTTACACTCCATCTTATCACACTGTATATCCCTGCAAAAAAAGAAACAACATTCAAAAAATTTAGACAAGCTTGAAACAAAATTATCTGGGATGCATTTGTAAGAAACTTTTAAAAATTATTTGGAAACCTTGTTAGGAACTTAAAAGATTATCTAAGACTAATTTATATTGAACCTGAAAGAAGAGTAACTGAGACACTTTCATTAAGTACTAAAAAATTGTCAAGTAAAGATTTGTAAAAACACATGTTTAGTCAATATCTGAGATTTAATTCTGTTAGATATAAACTTACACTTCACAGATTCATAGTGAATATTATATCATTTAGTACTAGATAAATGTATTTATGTGTTTTAGCTTATATTCAAGACACTACTTGTTTCATACAAAATGAAATTTATATTCAGAACCCATGTATGGTTATTTTATATTTATGATTTGATCAATATATATAAAAACTAGATTATCATTAAAGAATATGGTCCTTTTAAAAAAGGTTTATTGTATGACTGGTTTCATATTTTTAACAATGGGATTAAATTTAATATCTGATATGATGGTAAATAAACGTGAATTGATGGTACAAAAAACGTATTCACTACTTCTTATATAAAGAATCTTAGTTAAATAAATGAATTTACATATATCCACAATAAATAAAACTCAGTCATCTTTTGAAAAATTATACAATAATGATTAACAAAGCAATCGAAATTCATTTTTAGCAGACGAATGTACTTAGTAATGTATATGACATTAATTTTCAATAATTTTTCTAAATTTATCATCAGAAAATTTAAGAAATTTATTTTATAGATCATGTCAGTGTGGAAGCACTGAATGTTGGACCTATAATAAAACCGTTATGAACAATATCTTCTCATATATGTATATTTGTTCTTTAAATCAGTATTATAATCTTAAGTCCATTACTCAGGCTCCACTTTTACTAGAATTGATCGATTTAATTTTTCTACAAAGATGTCTCAGACAGGAACATTTTTTTCTGTCTTCACTTTTTTTACTATTTGCGCCATATTTACATGCAGGCCATATTATTCATCTGTATACCGGTAGGTATCTGCCTGGAAAATGAATTCCACTTATATATTTCCTGCTGGAAAAGGGACTCCCTTTATAAGTTTCCAGCTGGAAAGGGATTCCTTTTATATGTCTCCAGTTGGGATAGGAAATCCCATTGTAGGTTTCAAGGTGGAAAAGCGATTCCCTTTATAAGTTTCCAGCTGTCATGATAAACCCAGCTTACAACTTGAGTATTTTTCTGTTGCAATTAATTTTAAGTGTGCAGAATTGATTACCATAGAATTCTCAGAAAAAAGTCCAAGTATAAAACCTACCTAAACTTGACGATTAAATTTAGTCGGAAAAAAGAATTCACATTTAAACACCGTTTTTTTTTTTGCTGTCTGTAAGATAAAAAAAAATTTAGATAAAGATTTACCATTAAGAATAATAATTCATGATTTTATAAGAGCATTTGAAATGGGCAGTGTCGTGAACCATAGAACTTGCGAATCATTTTTATATGCCCGTCAAATTTTTGACGGGACGTATTATGGTATACAAATGTCCGGCGTCCGTCCGTCTGTCTGTCTGTCCGTCTGTCTGTCCGTCTGTCTGTCCGTCCGTCTGTCTGTCCGGCGTAAACATGTCGCACCGTAACTTGAGAATGACTTATCCAAATTTCATGAAACTTGACATAGTTGTTTCTTATGATGGTCAAACGATTTGTATACTTTTTGGTGAAAATAATATTAAAACTTTTTGAGTTACGGGACTTAGTAACTAAAAGAGGTGTGTGTTTTTTTTCACATGTCGCGCCGTATCTCAAAAACAATTTATGATTATTGCTTAAAACTGTACACACTTCTTAGTTATATTAATCTTAAGATCTGTATACTTTTTGGTGATGATTCAAAATTTTATTTTAGAGATATTGAGTATTTTGTTAAAAAAGGGGGAGGGGTTTTTCACATGTCGCGCCGTATCTCAAAAATAGTTTATGATTATTGCTTAAAACTTTACACACTTCTTAGTTATATTAACCTTAAGATCTGTATACTTTTTGGTGATGATTCAAAATTTTATTTTTGAGTTATTGAGTATTTTGTAAAAAAAGGGGGAGGGGTTTTTCACATGTTGCACCGTATCTCAAAAACGATTTATGATTATTGCTTAAAATTTTACACACTTCTTAGTTATATTAATCTAAAGATCTGTATACTTTTTGGTTTTGATTCAAAATTTTATTTTTGAGATATTGATTTTTTTTTTTTTTAAAGGGGGATTTTCACATGTCGCGCCGTATCTCAAAAACGATTTATGATTATTGCTTAAAATTTTACACACTTCTTAGTTATATTAATATAAAGATCTGTATACTTTTTGGTTTTGATTCAAAATTTTATTTTAGAGATATTGAGTTTTTTGTAAAAAAAAAAGGGGGTTTTCGCATGTCACGCCGTATGTCAGAAACTATTTATGCTTATTGCATAAAAATTCACACACAAGACGACGGGCGTATCATGCGCTCATGGCGCAGCTGTTTATTCATAAAGCTGACGTTATATTTCAATATCATATTTCTTTATTAAACTTGTAGAAAGAAACACGTTTTTGAAAATAATGTAGTTTCTCTTCACATTTATGAATAAATGCAAAGATTCAGGTTGTTATTAGATAAATACCTACATGACATATTTCCTACATATTTTTCAGGTCAGACGACATCGGGACTTTTTAACCTTACTTCCAGAAAAAATAGTTTTATGTATACTGAACATTCTAGATACAAAGGAACTGTGTAAATGTGCTGAGGTAATGAGAAATTCACTTTAATACTTTTTCAGCATTGTTTAGCAGTGCATGAAAACTCTGTAAATTATAAGTTATACCAGTATTATCAAATTGAAATGTTTATTCTTCTTTTAGTTAATATAATAAAGGGAGATAACTTGTTTCAGACCAGTTTTAATGACATATGGTCTAGATAGGTATATAGATAAAGAGGCAGGTTTTTGTGCCTGTACCAAGTCAGACTATTTGGACCATGTGTTGTTCCTTTTTGTTTGTTTGTCTTTTTTTGGGGTGGAGTTCGATATTGTTTTTGGCAGATCAGTTGTACTGTCCGATATAAATAGGCGATTCCTGTTATCTTTTTTGTGTTTTATAAAGTACAAATTCAGATTTTACTTCAGTTATCAAAGGTTTCAATTAACAAATGCCATATAAAAATTTTGATGTCATGGTTAATAGTATCCAAGTTGTCCTTGGTCTAACTGAAAGCGTTTATCTCAGTGATTCTATTGTCATTTTCAGGTTAGTAAATCATGGTACAGTTTAGCATATAATAACCAGTTATGGAAATGGAAATGTGACGCTGTCAACATCAAAGTCACTATACCTACAGACCCTGTATGGAAACAAGTCTATAGAGATAACGTCATTCTGGAACGGAACTGGCATAATGGCACTTACAGAACCGTAGATATGAAGGGCAACACAGCTCCGTAAGTAACTATATGTTGTCATATAGTTATAATTAGAAAATTGATAGAAAATGAAATTTGCTATTTACATAACAATGCCACTGATACAGTTAAAAAAATGATCTGCTATAATACAAATAATGAGATGTGGACTATGGTTGCCTATGAGACAACTATGCACAAGTGAACAAAGGATGAGGATTTATAAAAAGTCATTTTCTAGCAAAGAAACAAATTGAACAAAAAATAATTTATGACATTTCTACCATTGTTAGAAGTTGAAAAAGATCTACCAATCTGATATTGGTAACATCAAAACTATTGTCTATCAATGGTGAGACAAATCTACTAAAAATTCAGTAGTTATGAATATTTAGCTTATAAGACCATTCTTTTTCCAGATGGGAGGAAGCAGTCGGGTATATTTATTTAGCATTTTTAATAAACTAATTTATTTATATTTCCATTTTTATGGTAGATATGTTTGAGAAATTGTATATTGCGTTATTATAGCTTTTTTGTTATTTTTATTTTTTGTCCTATTTTGTGCCTTTACTTGTTTTGTGCTTTTTTTTATTTTATTATATTTCTGCTTTGTTATACACACTTTTATCCATTTTTCATTAATACACATGTACTTTAGAATTTCACTCTTTTATATCTATATATTTACATATCTTTCAAACATTATTCTCTGCTTTTTAAACTTCTTCTGATGTAGAGACACCGCCGGCGCCACGGAAAGCTGCTTTTTCACACATATATCTTAACAAACTAAAACTATTCTTGTTCTTTTTTCAAAAAACTCCATGCATAATTTATGAATAACAATAATTTACTTAATTCTCTATACTGTAAATAAATTTTGTTTAATAGTGTTTGTAAGACTTTATTCACAATTACATATTCTTCTATACATGCTATGCCAGTAGGTTTCTTGGCAGATAATTTATTCTTTCAAGTTTTAAGTCCAGTTTTATAACTTTAATTTGATATTGCTTTCAAGCATACAAATATGTCATATACTCCGAGAATGATATGTAAAATATTTCAGAATACCACTGAAATTACTGTTAACTTGTTTATTTTCATGGGTACCAATTTTCATGGATTCAGGAAAAAATGGATACATGATGTCTGATGACACAACAATTAACACCTTCGCTGTATGAGTATTCTTTTCAAGGTCATTGGATACAATGGTGGCCTTAGTAATAGACATATTTACACTTATCTGCAAATTTGTCAGCCATTACTTAACACCACACAAGTTCCCATAACCTGAATAATTCAGTCCCTCCCCGTGATCAACTCTCCCACTCGTGATAGATATCTTAGAGCAGGAATATAATGACTGAATTATTCGGGTTAAAGTTCCCACAAAATATTGCATAACAATTAAAAACATTTGACATCATAATGTAAAAGTGATTGTTGCATGAGGTTAGAAGGTTGTTCAGAGACAGATCTAGGATCATTTGGAGACAATTCAGCTAAAAACCCAAAAGTTTAAATACGTCTATTGTAATAAGAGTCGAAAAATTAGTTAATTTTGATAAGTATGTAATGCATTCAATCTTAGATACACATGTAAAAACCCTTCCTTTTTTTAGCCATCCTGCACCAGCTATTGTAACAGAAATTGTTGTCTTATTACAGGGTTGAGTCGGTAATCTTTGACAGAAATATACTTGTCAGTGGAAGTCAGGACAAAACAGTCAAAATCTGGGACATCAAGACTGGAAGATGTGCACATACATTTGAGGGACACCAAGGGGGAATTTGGTGTCTTAGTTTCTTCACCCCAAACCTAATACTGAGTGGTTCTCATGATGGAACAATCAAGGTAATAACAATGATCTTACTGCAACTAGTAAAAAAGAAGTTTGGAGATAAATATTTTCTCTGGGATGATCTTATTTTATACACCAATAATTGAAATGACCATTATCATGGAACTGTATTGACCCAACTTCATCCAATTGATAAATAATTTTCCTCCCCCAATTATTTATTTAAGAAACCTAGAAAAATTTATTTTTTCCTGCCTGTTTTCCAATTTTTATATTGTATATATAAATAAGAAGCTGTGGTATGAGTGCCAATGAGACAACTCTCCATCCAAGTCACAATGTATAAAAAGTAAACAATTATAGGTCAAAGTACGGCCTTTAACACAGAGCCTTGGCTCACACCAAACAGCAAGCTATAAAGGGCCCCAAAATGACTAGTGTAAAACAATTCAAACAGGAAAACCAACGGTCTAAATTGTACATGTTTTGTGGTGGTTTATTAGGGGAGCATTGTGATGACCTTCGATACGGAAAAAAGCTGATCTGAAACTACTGCTTGATTAAATGAACTAATATTATCTGTGATTTATATGATTTTTTTTTAATTCAACAAACAAAAACACCTAATTTTGAATGGTGATTTCAACCTGCAAATCACTTTTTTGGTTCTAATACTGGGTGAATATACTTTGATATATTTTGGGGATTTTTTTATCCTTCCTTCCTTTTAGTTCATATTTATCACACAATTTATGAAACAATTATTTTGTTTAACAGATTTGGAATGTGAAAGAGAGGAAAATGGCCAGATCTATTCTAGCTCATGATGGACCAATATGGGCCATGGTCAGACATGAGAAAACCCTAGTTAGTGTATCACAAGACAAAACTGTAAGTTCTACATAATCTACAACTAGGTTAAGTCATAGATACAATTTAAATAATGAAAGAGTAATTAAATATGTATAATCAATAGTTAAAAGTCATGTAGGCCAAATTTACTTCCCAAAAAATAAATAGTTACCATTTAAGAAATGTAAAATTAAAATCAATTTGCAAAGAATTTTTTTAGCAGTTATTTTTAAATACATTTTATTCCAGAAATACTGCATTTAATTGCATACTGCCTTACACGTTTAAAAAAAAGTTAAAACAGTAAAATGTACAAAAAAATCTTAAATTAAAAGTATGATCTAATTATCAATGTACATGTGACATATAAACTAATACATGTTGACTTTTTTTTCAGGCAAAAGTGTGGGATATTTCACGCTGCTTACTGCTTAAGACACTAACAGGACATAATAAACCAATATTTGCTGTAGACATGAATGAAGATGGAACATTAGTTATAACAGGATCTGCTGACAGGGTGAGCTTTTTTTCCAGTTGCACCAGTCATATTATAAAGGCACCATATTTATAACTGAAATGAAATTATTCTACTTTACTAGAATCCTTTCAAAAACTTATGAGTTTTATAGCTGGAAAAATTAGTTTTATAGCTTTTATGATGTGTTGCTAGGGAACACTTTTTCAACATTATGTCATAATCATCCACCTTTACCCAAATTACCTTCTTTTTTCATTTTTTAAATGAAGTACTACAACTACAGGGATGTTAAACAACTTTAATACCCATAAAAGCCTTGTATGGTCAGTAAAAGAAATGGAGAGCTGTAACATCAGAAATTATTGCATGCATTTATTATTGCGATTTTTAAAGAATGGTAAAAAATGAGAGATTAATTATTGTGCTTTCAGGAAAAACTACATACTTATATATTTATGTACCTGATATCAAAATGCAAGTTCTTATTTTTCTGATACTCACACAGTCACATTATTAGCATTAATAAAAACCTCTCAATAGTTATGTAGAAAATCAAATAAGGGGAGATAATTTGTAATAACTGTTAATCAACCACTTACTTTGATTATAATGACAGACTGTAAAGATATGGGAAGTGGAGACTGGTGAATTAAAGAAAACCATATGGGTGAGCAGTACAACCTCTGTCATGACTGTCAGCTACCATAAAGGGTTCATTGCTGCTGGGTACGACAACATTGTCTGTCTACACAGAGAAACAGGAAAACTTATCAAAACCTTCAATGAACATGAGAAACGGTAACTTATATATATATACCATAAATTTAAGTGTATTAAGTCATTTGAAATATAGTAAAATTATTGCATTTATGATATTAAGAAATACATTGCAAAATAGACTTAAAGCTTAATAGTAAATATAAAATGTTAAGAAAAGCTAAATAAAATCAAATTGTCCCTCTTTCTCAAGCAGCTTTGCCATCAGAACATTTATATACACATCACTAACAGATTCATCGTGACATATGCATATGCTATGCCTTTAATCAATTTGATAATGGTTATTTTTGTTGTTGTTTACAGAGTAGAATCTGTTCAGCTGAAAATTGAAGATCCAGAAAAGATAACAGGAGCAATCATAAGTTCTGGACAAGGTGGACTGGTCAAAATATGGAATACTAAAAAGTAGGTCTCGGCTTTTATTTATTTTATTTTTAAATGTTATTCAATAAAGTATTCAATAGTGAAGGTAAAGATCAGAAACCAAATTAAATGAGTGAAAAGAATTGAAGCAAATGTTGTTACATATCACAAATATGATAAATGTATCATTTTAATCGTTTTTCCTTAAACCAGTGCGAGGTGTGTTGGACTCCAATCTTAATTGATTATGATTGCCAGTTTTCATGCCGAAAGTTGGTGGATCCCTCAGGGAACTCTGGCTGCCCTGATATAGCAAAGTATGCTGAAAGTGGCAATAAACACCAATAATTCTTATATGATTTGAATATTAGGGAATATGTTTATATGATTGGTCGAGAGGGCTTCCAGTTGTGGCTCATGAGGTTATTTATTTTTCGATAGACGACATTGACTGAACTACTTTTTGTAACCATGTAAACAAGATGGTGGCAATAATAACACAAACCAGCTCGACGTTAAAAATATTTATTTTCACTTCGCGTTCATCGTTAAATCAAATAATAAACACATTTGAATGATAAGAAGATATTTTTGTAGTTTTTTTTTTTGTCAGATATCAAATTTCATAGAGTACATTTTTTGTTTTTACCAAAAATATATTCATGGGCCAGGCCAATTTAATGTCACAAATATACAATTTACGTGTGATAAAGGTTATGAGGAAATGGGAAAATTGAATTCCTTATCTCCAATTTTAAGGAATTATAAAGATTAAAGTATTTTAAAGGAATTTGTTAGTGTATAAACTGGACCAAGCCACTCACAAACATATCATAAAAGTACTTTGGATTTTTATTTGTTTGTGAGTGAATTGGTCCAGTTTATACAACAAATAAATTCCTTTAAAAAGGCGTTTAATCCTATAATAATCAATCAAACAAGTGATTCTATATATATATGTAAGAAGATGTGGTATGATTGCCTATGAGACAACTCTCCACCAGAGACCAAATGATGCAGAAGGTTAGCAACTATAGATCATCGTATGGCATTCAATAATGAGCAATTTAACCCATACCGCATAACGAGCTATAAAAGGCCCTGAAACGACAAAGGTAGAACAATTCAAACGAAAAAACTAAACGCCTGATTTATGTACAAAACTATATAAACGAAAAACAAATATGATATACAGCAACAGACTACAACCACTAAATTACTATTTCTGTAGGTCAGATGTATAATGTTATATATATTACATTAATCATTCCAGGCCACAGAGTATACAGACATACAAACTTAGCAGAGAAGGAGGAAGTGTTAAATCAATCAAATTTGATGAACTCAGGATCGTAGGAGGACTGAAGGACAGAATTAGAATCTTAGATTTCCAAGCACCTAATTCTGAATGATTTGAGTATTCTCACCAAATCACTGCTGAAAAGTTTGTGCTGTTTAAGAGAATTTGGCTTAAGTTCATATGATTAGATAATAGATTTATAGAAACAGGAATCTGATCTGAGCAGTGTATTTTTCATCCAATTTCATTCCAACAGCCTTTGGTTGTCAAATCCATTTTCTTAACTCTGATAGATATAGAGATTAGCTGTAACTGTGATATGGGCATTAGCTGTGACTGTGATATAGATTAGCTGTGACTGTGATATAGAGTCTTGCTGTAGCTGTGATATTTATTTTCCTTTGTGCCAAAACAGTAGTTACATTGTGAATTTTCATTTGAAACAAATAGATAATGTAAGGACTGAGATTTTAGATATTGAATTTAATATTATCTTGCCAAAGTCTTTCAGTACAAGATTGTAAAATTTTTAGTACTTTGAAACCAGTGTTATTAATAAAAATACTAATAACAATCATTTCATTTTATGTATAGCTACAAACAAAACCATCAATGTGTTAACCAGTTTTCTTGCAACGTCAATAGATATAAACAATTCCCCAAAGTTTTATGCAATTTGGTCAAAGCGCTTTTGAGTTAATGTCCGACATGTTGACGACGGATGGACAGACGGACAACAGTATACCATAATACGTCCCGTAAACGGGCGTATAAAAAGGGATAACAGAAATCTCCTAACAGTGTGCACATGCTTAAATGTGTCACCTGCTTTACTTATCTTTGATTTCATCTTGAAAGTCATAATATGAAGGTTTTACTACAAGTATCATATAAACTTAACATTATCAATATTCTATAAAATGAGGTCAAGGTCATATGAACCATGCCAGACAGACATGTACACCTTACAATCATTCCATACACCAAATATAGTGGTCCTATTACTAATAGTTCCTGAGAAACAGATGAAACCACAAAATCTTAACATTGACCAATGAACCATGAAATTGAGGTCAAGGTCATATGAACCCTGCCAGACAGACATAGAAACCTTACAATCATTCTATACACCAAATATAGTTGACCTATCACTTATAGTATCTGATAAACTGACAAAATTACGAAAACTTATCTTTGACCAATGAACCATGCAAATGACTTCAAGGTCATATGAACCCTGCCAGACAGACATGTACACCCTACAATTATTCATTACAACAATTATAATTGAGCTATTGCTTTTAATATCTGAGAAATAGACCAAACCACAAAAACTAAACATTGTCCAATGAACCATGAAAATGAGGTCAAGGTCAGAAGACACCTGCCAGTTAGACATGTACACCTTACAATCATTACATACACCAAATATAGTAGACCTATTGCTTATATTTCTGAGATAGGGACTTGACCACTAAAATATAACCTTGTTCACTGATACAAGAAATGAGGTCAAGGTCAAGTGAAAACTGTTTGACAGGGATTAGGACCTTGCCAGGTACACACATACCAAATATAGTTATCTTATTACTCATAAAAAGAGAGAAATTACCAGTACAAAAAATCTTAACTTTTTCTTCAAGCAGTCACTGAATCGTGAAAATGATGTCAAGGACAATAGACAGACGGAAACTTCATAACATAAGGCATCTATATACAAAGTATGAAGCATCCAGGTCTTCTACCTTCTGAAATATTAAGCTTTTACGTAATTAGTTAATGCCACCGGATCACTACCCCTTTGTCTCTCTATCTGGGACAGAAGTTGCAGGTGAGACAAAAATAATGCACAATACAACAGACCACATCAATGAACAACACCTGAGTTGTACAAAAAAGACGGACGGACAGACGGACAACGGTATACCATAATATGTCCCGTAAACGGGCGTATAAAAAACAGATATACAAACAAAGGCAAACAACAACGAACAACACATAGTCCAGAAAAGATAAACTTAGTAATGGTACAAAGTGTGGTAGAGTTATACCTGTCAAGTACTTTGTGAGGTATTTTTTGTCATATATTGTTTCAACAGAATAATTGGCTTTTGAGAAAAACATTTTTTTTTAAAACAGTTCATTCCAAACTGTTTCCAATGTAAAAGCAAGTCCCTTGTTGACTGCATCATTTCTTGGCTAAAAGTGTCATAATCTAATAAACCTTATTGTACAGAATTGTAATGCACCATTGATTGCGTATGTAGGCCTTGTGATATGCTGACATAATCTATATACCAAGATATTGACCAAGGTCATTTTATGCGTTCATCTTGATGTTGTTTAGAAGTATGTTCAGCAAGACAACAAGAAGATAAATATATATTGAAAAGTTTTATTTTATATATAATAGTATCATATAACGGACGGTCACACAAATCAATACCAGTAATTTTTAGAAAGCCAAAAAGTTTTGTCTAAAAGAAGGGTTTTGTTATCACAACTGCATGTAATAAAAGAAAGCTATACAAGTGTAAATAGACAGGTAATTTTATAAGGAATGTATAGGAAGAAACAAATTAAAATTAACTACTACATCAAAGCTGTTGGCATACTCTAGATAGTGAAATTTCATATTTAATTAATACAAATACAAACTTCACCAAAATCTGAAGAAAGTAAATGTTTTCACAAACATTTAGAAAACACTGTGTGGTTGATCTTTTTATTTTTGTATCTTTATTTTTTTTCTCTTTTTAATAAACAGGTTGGGCAAGAATTCCCAAATCACTGCTAGTTTTCAATTGTGCAGAAAAAAATTGTCTTTGAATTTCAAATGCCTAAGTTAAATTTGGCAAAAAGTTATAACAATGAATGGCTTTTAACCAGTACATGTATTTCATAATGATTAATCATGGCACATGATAAAACACACAACACAAAAAATGCATTACAAGGTTACAAATAAATAACTCAGAATACTTCCCAATTAAATATAAAAAATATAAACATTCAACCAAAAAATAGGAAATACAAATATAGTTTGAGATCAATCTAACATTTGGCTACATTATTTTATTATATTAAGCAAACATATGGGTTATAGCTAGGTTTCATTATTTTGACTAAGCTCTATCAAACATAGGATGGTGTTGAATTATGCAATGATTAACACATTTAAACATTATGCACCAGAATGGCAAGAATAAAGTTTGAAGGTATGAATACCAAAATATTCTATTTCATTTTAATTCCACTGAAAATATCTATCCAGTATTGCTAGTTTTTTAACATAAACAAATATATAGCATCCAATATATGACCACTTATATACATACTTTTAATAAAAAATTCAATTACCACACATCCTTTAAAAAACAATACATATTCTAGTATACAAGTATACCATCTATGTATGGGGGTGTTTAAAGTCATACATAGCATATGCTCAAAGCCCAACAGTACAACAGTACAAATATACACATTACCATTAACCTTTTAACAAATTTTCTCATCTCTTTAAATTTAAATATCATTGTTCTTTTCCTGAAATTCACCTATAACAGTAGTAGAAAAAAATCATGTTAATTTATAAGTTTTGTGTGGAAAGGCAGTTGTACCTGTTTTACAATTCTGAATAATGAAAAACACTACAAAAATCAAAATACATATTTTAAATATTCAAATAGTATTTTGTTGTAAATAATGCATAGAACAATTTCTTCATTGCATTCATTTTGAGGTGAGGTTTTTAATATCATATAAATACAACCACATTTTGTCTGCTATCTAAACCTTGACATAATGCAACAAACAATTTTATTCAAAATCAATGGCAGTGTTGGTTTTTTTAAATGCTAAAAGTGATTAAAATAAAAATTAATTAAAAAATTTCAAGAAATCATAAATAATTCAAAATGTACAAAAAAATAAAACAATTTAGATTAATTCTGGTGTTGAAATTCCAATAGGGGAACAAATATTGACATCATTGTAGTAATTATACCATTTTTAAAAACGAAAAAAAAAATAATTAAAACAATATCAATACAAAAGAGCAATGCATCAAAGATGATACTACATTTCTCCACTGTTTATAATTAGTTTGAAAATATTTGAAAGCTTTCCAAGGTATTTAAATTCTGAGCTATCAAGTAAGGAAACAAAGTTAAAAATATAGTGTTTTCGTGGTAGGTTATATATTTCAGCACTTTTAACAACTGGTTATTTTTGTTTGATAAAATGATAATGCTTAAACCTAATAATGGTGCTTACCGTAATATTGGGAAATGTATAAATAGCCTATAACATATGTAATCTTAACAGATTAATTCTAAGAACAAATATATCACAATTTTACCATACCTTTCAAATTCACATACTTAACAGCAATCTAGCCATAAATAGTAATATTTAATATTGACAACAACATACATTATACATAACAATGTTTTTGTCTGAGACAATAACATAGCATTACAAATTCTAATACTGGTAGCATTCTTATATAATCATACACCTCCAATCTACTTGTTAAAACTGCATACAATACATTTACTGACCAGCATTTCATCCTCGAGGGGATAAGTCCTCCATTTGTATTTGCATTAATTCATTGGCAATGTCAGTATAATAGCTACTAAATGTTGCCCTGTTGTGTGAAATTAGTCTTAAAAATTGCCCACAAATTTTACCCAGTTCATTTTCAACCACAGAAAACCCTGGTGGCACTTTCAATGGCCCAGAATGTCTTTGTGATATAATGTGTAAAATAAAGTCTCTAATTCTTTTGTCTGAAAAATAAATTTTTGTAAACATTACAAACTGGTTTACATGTGTTGCCCAGTATACTTAGATCATATTGAAATCACATTGTAAAAACTCCCATTTTCTAGGGCAAAGACGATATGTTGTTGAATATTCTATCGAATACTGTCTTGAATTTAAATATAACGAATAATATTATTGGTCAATCTCAATTTAACTGAAAATCACTTGAAATTTGACCTCTTACAAGGATTCACTAAATCTTCATTTGACATATCAATATACACGATTAAATGACAAGTTGTTCCAATCAGCTTGTAATTTTGCACAAAGAAAAGTTTATTCAAACTGCTGAGTATGAAGCCTCTGTGATTTGCATCAAAGTATAAAGAACAGTAAGACAGAATGGCACCTAAAAGTTATTTATCTTATCTTTAACACATATTATGTAAACAAACAAATAAGATTATTTCATGCATTTAAAGAGAGAGTCTGAAAAAATGTTGCACTTTTTTTTTATCCATACAGTTCTTAGTTATGTGTAAAATATAAGTAAACTATTACTGAAATTTTCTTTTCTTATTTATGTTTTAGAGACGTTTTTGCCTCTTTACTTTGACTAATACCTGCATTTTATAAAAGATAATATATATCTTATGTTACTGAATCATTTAGAACATTAGCAATACAATGAAACAACCTTCAGGAGACTGTTGATAGAAAATTATTAAAGAAACTTACACATGACTTTATAAACTGGGTGTTCTCGGGTAGATAGACTTGTTATCTGACCAGATAAAGCTGTTTGTTGCATCTCTTCACGAGGGTGGAATCCATGTTCAGACATATACTCATTTACATTCTTGTTCACTTGTTCAGCAACATTACTCATCATGCTTGGTAAATCTCTGAAATGTTTTATATAATTATCAATAAACACTAAAACTTATTCATTTAACTTAAAATACTTCTTAAGTATCTTACAAAACCTTTACCATTCTAGATCAGGACATTGTCTACCTTTATGGTTGTCAAAATACAAATCTTTAAAAAACATGTTTCGGGCCAGTAACTTTTCAAGGAAAACTTTAAAAGATCACCTGGTCCAAGAGTGGTCTAAAGTGAAAAGTTCATCTCTGATCACTTTCTATGAAGAAAAATTTTAAAAATACCAGTGTACCCTGTTATTTGTGCTGATGTCTGAAATCAGATTCAATTGTGATTGGTAAGGGAATTATGATTGTAAAAGTAATTATGGCAGCATAGAAAAATTAATACTCAAATGCTGAAGCCCAAATTTATATACATGACTTACTTTTGCTCAGTACCATCCAGTATTACCATAATTTCTGACGTGAGTTTCTCCTTTAGTTTTTGTAATCCTGCTATAGGAGCACCCACAGTACTGTATGTTACCAATAGTATGGAAGCTAGTAGTGTCAGACTGTGAATCTTATCTCCTACATCTGTAAACCTTCCTTGGTCCATCACTAATGTCTACAATTATATCATTTACCAATCAATTAATATAAGTGAGCATAAATTTACAGCAAAAAACATTTTCTTTCCTAGGGTTAATATATTGAAGTCATTGGCTGATAAAAGTATGTCATTAATATATCATCAGGAAATGCTACAATCTTTTAATAAGATTTTGGAAGCAGATGAAAGAAAAATAATTTGTTTAACAAAATCCAATGTTCCTCATTTTTCATTTTGCACACAATGTTTTTATAAGGTCAACCATGCATAAGAATCTAACAATTATTTTGGAAACATTTGTAGTTTTGTAATATATATAAATATCCAATGTTCCAGCTTACTTTAAATGTTGGCATGTTTCCCATGCCTCCCCCTTCTCTTATACCTTGCCTCTTAAATCTGGCACTTTAAATATTAATCTTTTATTTCTTTGAAGTACCCACAAAGTTAATGACGTTATTACTAGGTTTTTTACTGGAAATAAAGAATTAAATGTCTACATTAATCATTTTGAATCTTTGAGTCTGACCAAATTTCTATTGTTGAAGACTGTATTTTGACATCTAGATGCCTTTTTCTGATATTATAGTTTTGTTGGTTCTCTTTAACACATAATCAATATTCCTTGTTTTTTTCTTCTTTTATTTTTATGTGTTTACCATATGTCCAGCTATAAATCACACTGAGCCTAAGCAATTGTACAGAAGCTCACCATAAACTATCACCAACATCAAATTATTCTTCACAGGACAAAAAAAAACACTAAGATATGTACAAAGGCAATCAATGACAAGGTTAAACGTTCCTTTTCTTCAGTATGTATTACCTCAGGAAATAATTGGTTTTCATCCCAAGACAGGAGAGAAACATACGCTTCATTAACAATAGCTGCTGGGGTAAGCATGGCTGGTGATGTAGCACCCTCTTCTGCAGCTTGGTCTTTTAATGCATCAAAACTTCTCTTTAACCAAATTTTTGTAAGTTCTAGACCATCGATCCCACTCTCTGTAAAAAGTAATGGCAAATGTTTCATGTAAAACTGAAAATACTTAATAAAACAAGCATTCTGAGAGTATTGCATGGCAATACATAGTCCCCTACCGGTTAAGAATTCATTATAGTAGAACAAAATGCTAACTTGATCTATAACTTTGCATGGTGTAAACTATATATCAAATATCAAGTCAATATCTTCAAGCATGACGAAAAAAAGTGCAGAAAACTGATTATTTGACTGAATTTTCTAAGTCCAAGGACTATAACTCTGCACAAAATCACCAGACCGGAACAAAATTCGAACTTGATCTGTAACTTGTTATGATAAAACTATATACCAATTATTAAAATCAATATCTTCAAGCATGACAAAAAAAGTGCGGAAAACTGATTATTTGAGTGAATTTTCTAAATCCAAGGACCATAACTCTGCACAAAATCATCAGAACGGAACATAATTCGAACTTGATCTGAAACTAGTCATGATAAAACTATATACAAATTATTAAATCAATATCTTTAAGCATGACAAAAAAAGAGCCGAAAACTGGTTATTTGAGTGGATTTCCTAAGTCCAAGGACCATAACTCTGCACAAAATCATCAGACCAGAACATAATTCGAACTTGATCTGTAACTTGTCATGATAAAAAGTATATACCAAATTTCAAATCAATATCTTCAAGCATGAAGAAAAAAAGTGTGGAAAACTGATTTGCCGGACTGACAGATGGACAGACAGACAGATAGACAGACGGACGGAGTGCAAACCTAAAGTAGGGGACTAATAAATGGAGAATGTGTCCATAGGACACAGATGATGCCCCTGCTTGCATATAGCATTATAAAGGGAGTTAACTCCTGAAGGGTAAACGTGACGCCACTGAATTTTGTGGTAATAAGCATTGTGTATAAGTTTCATAACATTTGGTTGAGGCAAATTAAAGTTAGAGAATGGAGACCAGTTTCGGGACATACGTAGACAGACAAGGGTAAACCTTAATGCCCCCTCCGCTACATTGAAAAATGTCAATTTCAAATCAGTTGTATCAGAACCTCACTTAACTTTTGGTTGCTTTAAAATATCTCAGGTAGTTTCCAAATACATGTATTTTGGCAAGTTCAAATAGGTAATCATTGCTTTCCATCAAGTATTAAATATGTTTGTCTATGTTTGAAACTGAATATTAAATGTTAATATTATCTATAAATTTGCAAGTCCATGAATTGATTATTGTGACAACACAGGGCTCACACTTCATCATACTCATAGGGAGAAGTCACTTCTCTTTTTAAAACTGAAAGAGACAAGCAAAAAGACTTAAAAAGAAAAGTGCTCTTTCACTAGAGGTGCTATAATGTTTGTTTTTTTCAATGATACATTTTGCCGTTTGTATCCTATCTATTTAAGTCTTTTTTGTCTTGTTCAAATCCGATATTATTTCATGCCTGAGATTACCATTACAGTAACAGTTGTCTCAGTTTTTGTCTTATATTGTCATTAATAGTTATAGCATTATATTGTTTTTACTTGTCAGCAACTATTAACTAAAAATATAGACATTTTGGTTGTAATTTGAATAAGGCTAAAGTGGAACCTTTAGATTCAATAATTATTTATTAATCCATGAAATTGGTATGTCATGAATAAGAGTGAAGACGCAATAATGTCGATAATTTTATACTCAATATTGAGAGATAATCATTTGTCTACATGCTTTTCATTCTTTTGAAGTACATGTACAATGTATATAAAAAAAGTGCTTCCTCTTACCTTTCTGAGTTTTCAAAAACTCTTCAAATTTAGTTTTCTCATATTCCATTGACTGCTGTTGGAGGTATGGTCGGATTTGTTGAATAGTAAAGTTAGCCATATCCATCTTCATTAAGTCTAACATAGCAAAAATTTCTCTACAATATAAAGTCACAACTATTTCCCTCTTTCAAATAACTTTAGTGAATTTAAGTAAATGTATATGTGTGTGTTTCTAACAAAGTATGGTAGGGTGTTTCATTTATCAGTGCTTCAAATTCTGTGTTTTATATGCAAATGTGTTTTGATTTTCTAAGTCATAGGTACATTTCATTATCCAGTAACTGACGATGTCCAACAAATTTCTAATTTAAACATCAAAATATGCCATAAAAATTGCATTCATATTTAAAACAATTGAAATGCAACTTTTTTATTCATTCATTTTATAAAAGAAATCTGTTTAATAGCCCTGAATTTTAAGAGATGGTAGAATTAAACATTCAAAATTTAACTTCATTATTCTTTTGCTTCAAGACGTTAGCAAAAACATCAGCATTTAACAGTGCACAAATGATCAAGCGTCTCCATGACAGATAACAAAGGCACATCCTGTACCATAGCAATGGTGAAATATGAACAATATTCATCTTATTAAAGAAAATACATGAAGGCTCTGAGTTGAAAACTGTATGAGAGGTTAATTATACAAAACAAGTGCTCTCTTTTCTTTAACTGGACATTCAACGTCATGTAAGCCAAATTTTATACTCTTCAAGCAACCCAGCCAAAAAGTTTGTTACTTACTGAAACAAAGGTATAATATCTTTAATCTCTTTAAGTTTGGCAATATTATCATCTCTGGCTGGTGAACATAGTTTTGCCATTATACCAATTATATAGTCAGAGTAATAGTAAATATCAAATGCATTATTCTCTAATTTCTGTTGTATAAGTTCAATATCTAGGACTTCACCAATCTGAGTTTTCAATCTCACATGTTGTGGTAATAGAAGTGCTAGTAAATTCTGTAAAATAAATATATAAGTTATTGGAACAAATATTCTCTGAATAGCAATGGTTATTTTGTATTAAACCTGTAGTATCAATACATAACAGACTACTGTAAATTCTGATATTTATGTGTCCACTTATCATTGCAATCGTTGAACAATGAGCAAAAATGCAAGATAAGCTATTTCATTTCAGGAAAAGCAGTGTACAAACAATGCTATCAAAATTTAAAATGCACCTTTGTTTTAAACCTATCCTGTTGCAATTATAAAATATCAGAAACTTTTTCCAATTTTACGGTATTTTTTAATGTGATATTTCCTCAGCAGTAAACATATAGATGTGGTTTTAGTATTGCAACATTATAAAAGTTTATTCAGATTGCAAAATGCAACATTTGCCCTGGAATATGATCAGTGTTGAGTAATTTGATTAATATACCAGTATATACATATATTTAATCTATATGAGTATTTTATGAAAATTCAGCAGTTTGTTATCAAGAACTTTAACAGCTTCTGAACACACTTTAATACAAGTACAGTCAAACCTGTATTAAGCAGTCACTCTTGGGAAGTATCAAAAGAGACCGCTCAAGAGAGGTGACCTTTGAAATGAAGTTCTGAAAAAAGAATTGAATCCGAGATCGCTGATGGTTTGGGATCTTGGCAAATTGTTTTAGTCTTTTCAATCGCTGGAGTTATGAATCTTGCGTCAGTGAAATAAAAACATGGAGGATTCTAGCGCTGTAAACATGAAGAAAACATTCAAAATAAATTAATATTCATGGAAAAATAAATTGGTGATCCTGTTTTCAATGGAAAGGAAAGTAGTGGAAAACCAGGGATTCATGAATTCACCTACTTAAACAGAATCTCGGTTGCAAATGGGTTCTGATTTTCATTTTAACTTTGATACTGAACACCTATATTTTTCAGCATGATTATTTCTGTAGTTAAAAATGTTGAAATGAGCATTGTTAAAAGTTGAAATGATGATTTCGTGCAACAAATAGGTGTCTGCTGATTTGAGTTAAATTATATAGAGAAAATGTTTGCGAGGGTCTGAAAGTGACCATTAGAGGCAGGTGATCGCTAAAACGAGGTGACTGTTAAGGCAGGATTAACTGTACTATTACTGACAAAGGTCTTTCGACTGAATTTTTGTGCAAATTAATTGACTGTTTGCTTGATGTCCAGTGGCAAATGTGTACACATATTTAGGACAAGTATTAATCTAACAATAAATTACCAAAAACATAAACAATGTTACAATATATTAGAAATGTTCCTCGTGTATATTTCCATGTAAACTGTTAAACATGCAGATCATATTGGGAAAAGCTATTACTATCAGGTATCTTTTTTCCCTTTAGAGAAACTTGTGGAAATTTGTTATTTTTGATCTAGTGGAATGAACCACAAACTTGCCTACACATTAATCTACAAGAATTGATGTTTAGAAATACAAGAGTGCACACACTGAAATGTCTCCCCTGCTTTACTGACCATTGATTTTATGTTGATAGTCCTAAGTATAAAGTTTTACTACAAGTATCACATAAACTTAACATGATCCAAGAAAATGAGGTCAAGGTCAGATAAACCAAGCCAGAAATATATGTTCACCTCACAATCATTCTATAGATCAAATATAGTTGACCTATTGCATATAGAATCTAAGAAACAAACTTAAACAGGAAAACTTAACACTGACCAATGAACCACGAAAATGAGGTCAAGGTCATATGGTACCTGCCAGACAGACATTATTGTGGTTTATGGTTTAAGAAAAACAGACCAAAACACAAAAACTTAACATTGAGCAATGAACCATGAAAATGAGGTCAAGGTCAAATTAAACCTGCCAGACTTGTACCGTAAAATATTTCCATACACCAAATATAGTTGACCTATTGCATACAGTATTAGAAAAACAGACTGAAACATAAAAACTAAACTTTAACCACTATACCATGAAAATGAGGTCAATGTCAGATGACACCTGCCAGTTGGACATGTACACCTTACAATCATTCCATATACCAAATATAGTAGACCTATTGCTTATAGTATTTGAGATATGGACTTGACCACGAAAACTTAACCTTGTTCACTGATCCATGAAATGAGGTTGAGGTCAAGTGAAAACTGTCTGACAGACATGAGGACCTTGCAAGGTACATCCATACCAAATATATTTATCTTATTAATCATAATAAGAGAGAAATTAACAATACAAAAAATCTGAACTTATTTTTCAAGAAGTCACTGAACCATGAAAATGAGGTCAAAGACAATGGACATATGACAGACATAAACTTCATAATATAAGGCATCTATATACAAAGTATGAAGCATCCAGGTCTTCTACCTTCTGAAATATCAAGCTTCTAAGTAGTTAGTTAACGCCGCCGCCACTGCCCAATCCGCCGCTGCCAGATATCACTATCCCTAAGTTGAGCTTTCTGCAACAGAAGTCGCAGGCTCAACAACAAACTATGGAAATAATGAAACTAAAATTGGTTAACAAAAAAACGAAATGAATCAAGTACTGTATTTAAAATATTGCATATGTTGTTTTAGTTAAATACAAATAAGTTACAATTCTTACCTCTTTGACTTCTTGTATCAACACAACAGCATGTCCTAATTCTGGAGGATCTTCATTTAGCTTTTCCTGGAATGCGTCCCAAAATGCTTTGTGTACAACTTCCTTCACTTTCTTTTCAAAACTAATTAAAGAAAATTATCAAAACATTACACATCTCAACTGTTGAAAGCTTTTGTAAAAGACAAATGTCATTTGGGCTGAAGAGAGTAGTTGTCTTATTGGCAATCATACAACATCTACTCATTTTTTAGTGAATATCATTATAACAGTACATCTGAAAAATTAAGACTATTTTTCATTTAAAAAGTAGTCAAATAAATTTACTTAATTATTACATAGTTTTTCATAAAATTGAGAATAGAAATGGGGAATATGTCAAAGAGACAACAACCCGGCCAAAGAGCAGATAACAGCCGAAGGCCACCAATGGATCTTCAACGCAGGCAGAAAATCCCGCACCCAGAGGTGGTCCTCAGCTGGCCCCTAAATAAAAAGGTGTACTAGTTCAGTGAAAATGGACGTCATACTAAACTCCAAAACATATAAATTTTTCATTTATACTTCATTTCCTTTATATGCAAATGTAATATAACTCCTCCCTAAGCAGTGTAAACAAACAGACCAATGTTGAAGATAAATGCCATATTTTTATGGCTGATTGTTTAATATTTCCATTTGGCTTCAACTAATAGGAAATGTCAACTTGGATTTTGTAAAGACTTTTTGATAGAAACATTATGCGACCAACAACAGTCATTAAATTAAATTATTACTATACCAATACCTATTTTCTGAAGGTTCTAATTTCTCCAACTTAAAGTTAGCATCAACAGCTATTTCATGAGCCAATGACATGTTCTTCACTCCCGCTGCTGCAGCCATTATCTCATCTAAACTCATGAACTTTGGTGGGGAAGCTGTAATTAAAAAAAAAAGATGGTAATGTTCTATTTATGGTATACTACATATTTAAACACAGAGAGACAAATATTTTAGTTTATCTAGATTCTTAAAACAGCTTCAAACTTACCACAAAGTCAGTTCTTCAGACCAAAAAAATGTCAAAGGAGTCTAAAAACATTTTTTATGAGGGTCTAGATGGGGTCTTCATTTCTGTAATAATAGTGTATTCTTTAATTGTTTAGGCCGTATTTCTCTATTCTTGTTTTTTACTAACCATTCTCTATTCTTTAAATCACTAAATAGATCTCTATTTTTTATATATTTTTTGCCCATTTTTCCCCATTCTTTATTTTCTTGACCCATTTTTCTCTCTTCTGTAAACCCCATCCAGACCCTCATTCATGCAAACTTGCATAAACTTAAAGCTGTACAAATTCTTTTAACTTCCATGTAAGTTAACACTGTACAAATCATTACCTGTTACCATGAACAAAATAATTGCATGGGATCTAAATCTTGAGAATATATCTTCATGATTCAGAATTATTATAGCTTACTATGCTGTATGAATTTTGCTCATTGTTGACTGCCGTACATTGACCTATACTTGTTCACTTCTACGGCATCATGTCGTCATGTGTTCATTGGTGGAGAGTTGTCTCAATGGCAATCATACCACATTTTCTGATTTTTATATTATTGATTATATTTGTGTACACAATTACATTATCACTGTACAACAAAACTGTTGAAGAGGACATAGCTGCAGGACTGTGGATCCGGAGTGTCTCTGTCTGTCTACTAGCTGGTAGGTGACAAGTTGACAACTCTTTGAGAAAAAGATGAAGACTTTAACCAGCATTAATTAATTACCACCATAAAAAGAGGCTAAATGCTTTAGCAACTTTAGAGTCATAGATAGACATTTTAAATTACTAATGTACAACAATGTACTTACTATTATTGCTATTGAATGAAGATTCAGCTATTCCAAAATAATCTCTTATACAGATTTCACTTCTCTATTCCAATTATTTTTTTTATTTATAGGGATGAGCTATAAAATATTGTAACACCTAAAAACTAAATTGGTGTGGCCTTTCCAGTCAATCATATGATATGAATTAGAGATTCCATAAGATTTTCTTATTTTTTTCTTTTACCTGGAACATTCACAAAAGATGGTGGATATCTGTGAGGACTTGGGGTCTGTGTTCGCCTTTTCTTCTCAGCTTCTGGTTCACTGCTTGTACTTGCTGTTGACTTGTTGAGTTCATCTTGCTCAGGTGTAAATTCACCGTCTATAGAATTGTTTAACTTATCTTCATCTTGACCATCCATTACAAAGTTTCACTGAATAAATAAAATTGTTTTAATTTAAATAAACATCATGAAAACTGACTTGAGAATAAATAAATCACACATGAATACATTTTTCAGATGCCATGTATTTTTATATATAATTATGTAGATCAACATGTTGGAAGCATGTTAGCCTGTACCAGTGTATACTTGTACCACTTAGAGTCAACTTGTCAACACATATCATTGCAAATTAATATTGATGGAAACTCATACCATAAATAAAGGAAGAAAGTGTCTGAAGACAAGAATGCCACCGCTCCAGCTTGCTTATAATAAGTGAAAATACTTTTTGAGAGCATTTGATGTCACTGCTAATTTTTATAGAGTTCTATTGTTCTAGTCTTAGGTATTTTTGTGCTGTGTGTTATTTTCATATTTTCACTGTTGTGTTTGACAGTGAATTTCTCAGTTCTTGAATAATGCTTTGGTTCTTTTACTTCTAATCTCTTTGTTAGATCTACTTGTTTAAATCTGAGCATTGTGCTGACCATGGTATATGAGTTTCATAAACTTTAAATGATGCAAACTTAAGTTAGAGTGTGGAAATGAAAAAAAAGTGCAATTTTCCAAGATATAAAGGGGCATATTTCTAGAACAGTGACTCACTGCCCAAATTTGAACTCTGTCTGCGAGTTTTGGTTCTTAGCATTGTGTATGAGTTTCATAAAATTTGCAGGAGTCAAACTTTAGTTAAACTGCGGAAACAAACAAATTTGCAATTTTCAAAGATATGAAGGGGCAGAACTCTAGAACGGTGAATGACTCACTGCCAAAATTCCAACTCTACAAGTTTTGGTTTTTAGCATGTTAAGCATTGTGTATGAGTTTTACAAAAAATTGCAAAAGGAAAACTTGTAAGAGTGCAGAAACAAAAAAATCTGTAATTTTCCAAGTAATTAAGGGGCACAACTCTAGATCGATAAGTGACTCACTGCTCAAATTCAAACTTGGTCTGTGAGTTTTGGTTCTTAGCATTGTGTATGAGTTTCATAAAATTCAAATGAGGCAAACTTAAACATACAGTTGAATTCTTACAATTATATTGGGAGGCTTGCTGAGCTATTGTTAAAATTTCATTGTTGAAAGTGGAGAAATACTGTATTGCACAAGATTTTTTTTTATTGCTTTTAGAGCAGTTTTTAAATGTTTCAAGGATTTATTTAAGAATTGCAATCTTCTATGTAAATATTGCACAATTAACTTTTATTTTATTTGGAATTACATGTATTGTATTCTTTTCTATATAAAGGTTCATGTGGTATATATAGTGACTGCCATGGACAGTAAAACCTCATCTGACCCACTAAACAAGCCCCTGTGAAGTACAGATAATAAGCTTTTGAATGATATATAATATAGCTGTGTGTAAGGTTGGTGCATTAAAGTCCTTACCTAAGGGGACAACTATTTGATTCTGAGGTGGGGGCCTGACATCATTGGTAAATAAATATTCTGGCCACCATTAAGTTGATATAAATGATATTACTTTATCACACATGAAAATAAATATACTTGGCCAAAAATATCGAAGATGTTCAAAATATTTTTGGCTCACTTTGCTTGCCAAATTTACCAAAGTATACAATAGTTTAAAGTATATTGGCAGTGGCAAATGCAAGGGGCATAGAGAGTGTACCATACTGACCAGAAAAAATATATATTTTTTGCTTAAAACCGTTTATATAAAAACATTTTACCTTTCTACGCTTAAGTTTTTGTGTCCCTTTTTTGACAAGCAGAAAATAAATTGTGGCCCTGGTCTGAGTGAAAATGAATAATCTGGTAGACTTTAACTTGGAAATAAATAATCTGACATCATTAAATTTGCCAGCCCCCCCCTTTTCAGAATATGAATATAATATATGTCGGTCGTAATGGGGTGCCTTCATGACGAAAAACGGTAAAAATTCTTGCCAAATGACGTTAACGGTAACTTTTGGTACATGATGATAAAATATACACTTTCTTTTGGACGATAAAAAAATCAACTGATTTTGACGAATCTTGTTAAATTTTGTCTAAAAATAACGGTAACAATAATTATTTGAGACCTCTGACGAATCACGATAAGGATATTTTGACGAATCACCGTAAAATTTTAACCAATTTGAAGCTAACGGTAGCCTGTCGGTAAAGGGCATTCATACCCTCATTTCTTGGTTAAATTCACTTCTGAAAAAAAATCTTTTTAATATGAATGATAAAATTATAAATACTTACCCTATAATAATAGAAAAATGCGCTTTTAACAACAACAGAAAACTTCTAAGAGCTTCTTTTGACTCTTTACAAAATATTATGACAAATATTTCTGTTTACTTAGTTAGTCCTAGCTATATCTTTTGTTTTTTTATATTTTTTTTACCGTGTGTCGCTTCAAACTCAATGCTTTCTCATGAAAAAAATGTGTGAACGAATTACTACTATAAATTCATTGGCTAAAGTACTATGGTTTACCAGAAGGGTCAAGAAAATGCTGGAACAATGGATCCTGTTGAAAAACACGAAAAGTTTGTTTACGGAAATGACATCATTAAATTACTTAAGCACGGTAGGGGACTCAGACATTCGAAAAATAAATATATATGCTAGTAGCCCTTTGTTAATTTATGTATCTTTGTCATTTGTAGTTTCTTCTGATACTTATTCTGACATCGGACTCGGACTTATTTTAAACTGAGTTTTACAGTGCGTATTGATGTGTGTTTGTTTATTCTACATTGGCTAGAGGTATAGGGGGAGCTAGGGCTGAGATCTCACAAAACATGTTTAAATGTTAGTTCATTTTTTTTTGTTTCGGAGTTTAATGTGACGTCCATTTTCACATAACTAGTACACATTTTTGCTTAGGGGCCAGTTGAAGCCCGCCTCTGGGTGCGGGATTTTCTCGCTGTGTTGAAGACCCATTGGTTGCCTTGGGCTGTTTTCTGCTCTTTGGTCGGATTGTTGTCTCTTTGACATATTCCCCATTTCCATTCTCAATTTTATAACATATCAAATAAAGTCAGTAATAAGTAAAATAAGTAAGACTTTATATGTGTGATACTGGTCCAGCAGGGGCGGATTCAAGAGGGGGCGTGGCGTGCGTGCGCCCCCCCCCCTAAAATTTGCAAAGCATGGGTTGTCCTCAGGTTAATAAAGAATATTTCGATAATTTTACCTAAAAAAAAATAAGTTTGCGCCCCCCCCCCCCCCCCCCTTTCCCTAACCTAAAATCCTGGATCCGCCCCTGCTGGTGAAGGAATTTTATGATTCTATTGGTGAATAATTTAATTTTGAATGTAACGTGTCTTCTGATTGGCTGACGTTGTTTTGTTTATCAGCCCATAGACATAATTTAGTCATGTGACCGTGACGTTATCAACGTTTTTTCATGGTTTACTCCGGTTTAAAATAGAATTTAGAATTAAATTATATGAAATAACTTTAATATTTTGTCTGTCTATTCCAAATAACATAAAAAATGTGGTGCACACTTTAAATAATCCGCTACGCGGGTTATTCAGTGTGCACCACATTTTTTATGTTATTTCTTCATAGACAGAAAAAATATTACAGTCATTCCTTAATTAGATATTCATAACGTCGTATTATAAAAGGTATACTACACGGTTGTTGGATCAATCCAACTGTTGTAGGGTTTATATTATCATATGTTCTCAATTCACTCAGTCATCTACTCAATTGATTTTATATAATAAAAGTCGTTGAATTCAATTGTTCTAATCAGAGACATATAATACATGTATTATATGTCTCTGTTCTAATCAATTAAGAGTTCATCTATTCAATCTTGAACAATCAAATCTCTTCTTATATAATATACAATCGAAATCCAATGATAACATACTGTTGCATACGTATATTTATCAAATTGTACCCCATGCAAATTAAACAAAACAAAATCATAGAATTGGATGAAAATTGTGAATTTGTGATTAAAATCTATATACAATTAAAGAGCTCACCAGAGCTAATGTTTTGTCTGTTATTATGTATATATATGCCGACTCTAAATAAAATTTATTTACTTACTTACTTACTTACTTACTCACTTACTCACTTACTTACTTACTTACTTACTTACTTACTTACTTACTTACTTACTATATATAACTCTAGAACGGTTAGTGATTCACTGCCCAATTTTACACTCTTTCTGCAAGTTTTGGTTGGTTTTTAGCATTGTGTATGAGTTTTTTTAAATTTGCATGAGGAAAACTTAAGTTAGAGTGCGGAAAAAATGCAATTTTCCAAGTTATAAAGGGGCATAACTCTATATGGATCTGCGACTCACTGCCCAAATTCAAACTCAGTCTTTGATTGATAGCTTTATTAATAGATTAATTGATTGATTGATTGATTGATTTTTTTTATTGGTTTATTATTATTTGTCGACAAATTGATTAACAGAAAAACTGATTAAGGGATTTGTGTAAATAAATAATTAGTTTGTTAACTTTTTCAAATGTGTAGTGTCGGTTAATCAAATGATTTGTTTGATCCAAAGAAATTGTATTTTCAGTACTTTTCGATATTGATAAAGAAAAACAAACAGTTAATGATTATTTTGAATTTGTATCATCTACACAGCCTGAGTTATTTTGATTATGGAAATTCGAGTACAAAAGCAGCCCCAATGCGAACGTCGCTGAAAGCACCCATTCAGCAAGGATTTGTATAGTGCATTCAGGGACAAAAGTTAACATCATCAGCAGAGTGTATGATAAAAAAAATTGCGATATGTTAATCTTAATGTAAAATTTATGAAAATTAAAAATTGAATTTATCGTAAAAATGATTTATGCAGGATAATCGTAGTTTATTATTAATATTTTTCGATTGACGAATTGTATACTGTGCCAATGTTGATGGCGGAAGTGAATTTCACCTGTATTATGGGAAATTTTTAGGCACGAAATTCAAATAGCATGGCTACAAATGATGACAGCCTGCTGGATAGTCCTAGATTTTCTGGTTTTCAAAGATCAATTCCATGGAGAGCGTCAAAAGCACATATTGGTAAAATTGTGAACACAATGTTTAAAAACGTCAGGAATTTATAGCCCTCCCGATAACTTTCTATGGTCCACGGCAAGGTGACGCATCTTTCGCAGTTTCGGTGATAATTTATGTGTTTATTTTGTCCTCGACGGTCACCTGATATCCTCCCTATGTAGTTACTTTAATTGTTCATATAGCATTTCAAAAACGTTATATTTTTTGTGGCATATTTGTATGAGAATACCAAAAAAGAAAAAGAAAATCTTGAAATGTAGAGAGCAGCCCCCCTTTTTTAACTATGAGCCAAGATTCTGTAGTGCAGAACATGAGTAAACACTTTTTTCTGTAGCTTCAAAACTCTTCAGATAAAATAAATCCTTAACAGGTGGAGAATGGCATCTTGTCTGTTTGCCCCAATAGCAATCCAGGCCGGGTTTGTTGGTCGGAGCATTCACTGTAAAATTCATGTTCACCGATTTGACTCAAATTCTTATATTTGATTAACCCACTGAATCATATATCTAAATTACTAAAACTCCAAAACAATGCATGGACTCGCTATTATGGAGCTGCTATTTGTGTGTATTGTAGATGCATGACCTCCGTAAATGACGATTGTCATACAACTTGATATAAATATAAATACCAAAACAGGCATGTGTAATGGTAAAACAACACTCATTTTTCTAGGTCTGTTTTATTTCTTGTCATTGATTTCAATAAGATAATAAATAGATCTTCCCTGTGGCTCCCTAGTTTCACTTTCCAATGTTGACATTCTTTTCTTTTTAATAACTGAATATGATTTACACATGCATAACCCATCTCCTGCTAAGGGTTAAATTGAAGGTCTGATGAATATGTACTCAAATGAGTTGAATAATTGACTTGAAGTCCAATAAAACATTCCTGATGTGTTTGAGCTTATTTTGATGAAATTGAATCAAACAGACTGCTAATAGCAAAATATTAATACACAATTCCACTTTTATAAATGTTTGAAACAAAAATTGAAGTTCACTATAGTATTTTTAGATTAATATATAGTAGACATATACATTGTATATTACCAGATTTAGGTGACGTCAACTTCAATGTGCATGGTGTGTTGAAGGTGGTCACTGTAAAGTAGGAGTAGTAGTAGGTTTTTATGTACTGTGGATTCATTTATTCCGTGGATTCAGGAATCAGAACAACTGATATTTTCTTTTCTTGATTATTTGATTTCATGGATTTGCCCAAGTCTGTATAAAAGCGTTTAGAAATTATAATTTGTGGTTTACCTTTAGGCCAAATAAAAATATACGTATGGTTCCAGTTTCCCAACCGATCCTATCTTAAACCCCTGACCCTTGAACTTTTTTTGGTATTTCTGAAAAATAAATTTGAATGATTCTATTTTGTTGAATGTGAACTTCAAAAATCAAATTCACAGACTTCTTAAGCATAAACTTCCAACAGAAGTATCCACTACCGCTAAAAATGCAACCAATTTTTAACAGAATGCAACAAAATTACCTAAAAACATTACATGTCTGTTTATTTTACAACCAAACATATAGAAAATGGCAAACTATCGGTGTGTGGGTGTAAAATATTGATACTGGGCTCTGTGAAAACACAAACTGTTTTCCAGATTTTGACAAAAAAACAAATGCTGACCTACTGACCCTATTTTTTCTGGGACGTAACTGGAACCACACATATTTTTATTTGGACTTACACATGAAATCCTCAAAAAATTGGTATCCAAAGAACAATAAAGAATCCACAGTATAAGATATACAAATGAGGGTGTTAGGAATTGACTAGACGTTGAACTATCTTTAGGATATATTCATAAACTATATTTGTATTTATATATCAGAAGCTAGAAGACCTGGATGCTTCATACCTTGTATGCAGATGCCTTATGTTACAAAACTTTTGTCTGTCATATATGTCATTTTCGTGGTTCAGCAACTGCTTGAAAAAACTGTGTAGTTTTTTTGTTATGTGAAATACTCAACTACATGGGTTTATGCCAGGTTAATAGCTACGTGTCTGTCAGACAGGGTTCACCTTCCTCAACCTCATTTCATGTATCAGTGATCACGATTAAGTTCTTATCTCGATACTATAAGCAATAGGTCAAGTGTATTTGATGTATAGAATGATTGTAAGGTGTATATGTCCACCTGGCATGTTTCATCTGGTAAACGGACAGAAAGTCACCGGACAAAAAGTCACAAATTTGATAGGACAAAAAGTCACAAATACTTTGTTTATAATTGTTTAGATATATAAGAGAAGTCACAAATTTGATAGGACAAAAAGTCACAAATACTTTGTTTATAATTGTTTAGATATATAAGAGAAGTTTTTGAAATAATTTCTTTTTATCACATATATTTATTTTACAGTTAAGAAAATTGTTTATAAAACTTGATAAATGAAGATTTATCAAATTTTACTCATGCAAAGGATATATTTCTTGGTACCATGAGGCCATTTAAGTACATAGCCACTTTGACACATTGTTTTTTTTAACAATTATTTGATTATAATGGATTTTTTTAAATACATTTTGTTTACAAAATTGCTGTATATGTAATAGTTCAAGAAAAATACAAAAATATTTTTAAAAGATAAATGTTTTCTTATTTAACATGTTTAAAGAAAAATAATATCAAAAGTGAATTGTGACTTTTTGTCCTGTGACTTTTTGTCCTTGACTTTTTGTCTGTGACTTTCTGTCCTACATTCGTTTCATCTGACCTTGCCTTATTTTCGTGGTTTATTGGGTGATCTTAAGTTTTTGTGGTTTGGTCTGTTTCTTAGATACTATAACCAATAAATAGATCAAATGACATCTTTAGTTGGTGTATAGATCTACAAAAATGCTATTAAGGTGTAATACCACCATTGATTTTCCCCTATTAGTCTTTGTTAAATTTGCACTTTTCAAAAAATTGTGCAGAATTTATCTTTGTTTCAAATAAAGAAATACTTGGCATGAGTAAAGTTTTATCCTGTCCAGTACTATAGAAAAAATTTCACATAACATTTCATTGCATATAAGAAAATAACCATCACTGGAAGTTAACCAATCAAATTTTCCCCCTTATTAACCTGTGTACAAGCTTTAGTAACCATGTAACCTCAAGTTTCCAAAATATTCTATAGAAACCCCCAGTAAAAAAATAATGGTGCTTTGAAATACCCAAGATATATGTTTATGACCCAGAAATGTTTTACTGCAATGAAATGTAGGATCAATTACCTACAACTGTCAAATGCAAGGGAATATTTTTTTCCGACCTATTTTCGTATGCAACCGGATGTGACGTACTATGATTTGGTGGTATTACACCTAAAGAAGACTTTTTTGTTAAATAAACTCAATGTGACTTTTTTCCTTTGTAATACTGGTTATTTCAAGCATTCCTGTCAAGTTTTGTCATAATCAGTTCAATAGTTTGAGAAAAATTTAGTATAATGTAAGACGACATCTACAGCGATACCAGCAAAATTTCTTCGAAAAATCCAAACCAAGCCGCATCATGATAGAATTTAGTGTGGACCAATAAATGATCAAATATTTATCTCATCTGCCTACAAACAGTTGAATATGATACAAAAGAAGACTTTAGGGTGATAAATACTACTAATGGACCTCTTTGTCTGCCTTATAAGGTCTCTTTTGGTCCATTTATACCTCTCATTTCCTCAAAATTTCTACTTTTTAGGCCAATAAATAAAAATTTTGGGGTAACTTTCAATCATTTATGATAGAAATGTTGTAATAAATGATTAATTGAAGTATTCAAGCTGAATGAACTATCCGTATAAAAGTTTACTGTCTCCAAGAAGGTTTCAATAAGTCCTTACGTAAAACTTAAATGTACGACGCGTTCCAGAGTGGGACATAAAAAGCTTCTCTTTTGGTGAATAATTTGTTGTTACTGCTTTAAAAATAATTTCATTTACTTAAAACTATATATTTATTAAAGTATTTCTTAGGAAAAATTTTCTAGTATAGCAGAATATAAGAAATAAGGAGAAAAGGCTCCCCAAAACTCTAAGTATGGCTTGTTCTGTCAACTAATATTCATGGTAAAGTCCTATTTCAAGGAAATTTTCTCATAAAATGTGTTTTGGAGACTCAATCCACTCAGAATATTTCATTATCTGTAATATTTCACTTAAATAGCAAGAAATTTTAACACATGAGAGTACTCACAAGGTCAAAGGTGCATGTACAGCTTCCCATATTAGGTGTAATACCACCATTGATTTTCCCCTATTAGTCTTTGTTAAATTTGCACTTTTCAAAAAATTGTGCAGAATTTATCTTTGTTTTAAATAAAGAAATACTTGGCATAAAGTTTTATCCTGTCCAGTACTATAGAAAAAATTTCACATAACATTTCATTGCATATAAGAAAATAACCATCACTGGAAGTTAACCAATCAAATTTTCCCCCTTTATTAACCTGTGTACAAGCTTTAGTAACCATGTAACCTCAAGTTTCCAAAATATTCTATAGAAACCCCCAGTAAAAAAATAATGGTGCTTTGAAATACCCAAGATATATGTTTATGACCCAGAAATGTTTTACTGCAATGAAATGTAGGATCAATTACCTACAACTGTCAAATGCAAGGGAATATTTTTTTCCGACCTATTTTCGTATGCAACCGGATGTGACGTACTATGATTTGGTGGTATTACACCTTAATAAGTTGAAATCATCAACTGACTCATAATAGGAGTTATTGTCCTTAAATGACAATTGTTCTCAAAATTGTTTTTGCCTATTATCTTGAGAGGGATTATTATTAGACAGAAGCTGTATACAACAAACACTATCAGCAATACAAGATTTACAAAAATGCTACTTTGACAGAAACCATTAATTAATTGACTCCTTATACAAGTAATTGTCCATTAATGATGCTTTATAACAAATTGTTGTGTTCACTGTTTACATTGAAAACATCAATAAATAGAAAAAAAGAAAATGATCAGCCATACAAGTTCTACAAAACTGACTCCTTATGGAAGTTATAATAAAATAAGGAGATATGGTACCAGCTGAAGGACGCCTCCGGGTGCGGGAATTTCTCGCTGCATTGAAGACCTGTTGGTGGCCTTCTGCTGTTGTCTGTTCTGTGGTCGGGTTGTTGTCTCTTTGACACATTCCCCATTTCCATTCTCAATTTTATGATTGCCAAAGAGACAACTATCAACCAGCATGATTGAACAGAGACACTAAGATGTAGATTTTAGCAACTATATAGGTACATCATTCATCATTGAGAAAAACTAATAACACACAGCAAGTTATAAAAGGCCTCGAGGTAGCAAAATGTCAAACAATTTGAATGAGAAAACCAATGGCCTGATTTATGTACAAAACAACAAACTAAATAAAAGGAATGGTATACAGAAACAACAAACCATGGTTTATGGTTGGAATTTTAACGTTTTCAATTTATGAAACAGAACCACCACCCCCCACCCCCCCCCCCCCCCCCCCCCCCCCCCCGTTTTCAATTTATGAAACAGAACCACCACCCCCCCCCCCCCACCCACCCCCCCTCACCCCCTCTCTATCATCATAAAAGACAATATATTAAGTGCACTTAAACGGCTATATATGCAGGGGTGAATTACAACGGTACATCTAAAAAAAACACTCACTAAAACATCTATTACATGTCCTGAGTGCCCATAGGATGTCCTGAGCAGTGTTTAGACAAGGGAATTAAGACTATATATGGTTTATTGGTGGGATCTGAATAATTTTTGAGATATTTAAGGATATATTATATAAGGGATAGGCATGACCTCCCAGGGGAAACCCTTTGTTGCATTGAAAAGGCTTTGCCATGGCATTGCCACAAGCAAGAATATAAGTTTTCATATATATGGTTTTGGGGTGGACACCTTTTAAAATTCAATTATTTTATCTTAAAGGTCTTCCATGGAATGTGTTGTCTTGAGGTACTGCATCCATGTTCCAGAATCTGGAATCCAGATATCAAAAGCATATGTCAAAGGATAAAAAAATATGTTCTGGACATGAAAATGTAAAAAATAAAATTTAATTTTTAACGTAAGGTCATAGATTAAGGTCATGATGTTATGCAACACACTGTCTTATTGATAATACACCCTCACATTAAATATTGTAAACCAGTGTCAAAAGAATTATGATTAAAAAAAGTAATGGCCTCGTACAATGTTGAACAGAGAATAAAATGACACAAGTTTGTGATGACGTTCAAGTCTATCAAAAAGTATGCCCTTTTATATCTTAGTAGCAGTTTTCATAATGTTTCAAACAGAAATCCATACCCCTCGAGAAATGCTTTTCAAAGAACCCTCATACATCCTCAACTAAAATTCCAATTGTGAACATGTTAAAAGTGTATTCTTGACCATTCCACAGGAACAATTTCCCTACATCTATTAGAAATATTTTTCAAATGCAAAAGAACAGATCATTATTGAAATCAGCCTGTTGATAAAAATGTTTAATATTAATTATTTTATCGTGTTTTTTTTGGCAGTTGTATTAAATCTGGGACAAAATATACTATTCCCAGATTAAACATTATCATTATACTCTTGACTTTTATACTAATGTATGCCATTTACATGTTTACATTTTTGTTTTTTAACAAAGTTTCAAAACATTATATCTGGTTTGGTTGAAGGGGAGAAATAAATATAAAGTTTGTTTTTTCTATCCCCTGATGGGTGAAAAAAAGCCATTGGGTCTTTTTCTTCTTTTTTTTCTTATACCTAGTAATGGTTCAGCAATTATCTGAGGGTTTGTGTTTTGTTCTGATCTTCAAAGATAGATGCATGGTATCCAGGATAAAAAAAAAAGATTATATGAGCAGCAAATTCAGGAATAAAAACAATGTCCTTATCACATCAAATCAAAAAGATGGGTCAAAAATTTTAACTTCTAAAATTGCAGCTTAATACTAAGTCAAAAATTTACTTTTAATACAAATTTAATGATTGAACTCAGCTGGTCTTTTGATAATTTTTGTTGTTGGGTTGCTGTCTCAATACTCTTCATTAACTTAAACACAACATCTCCTGTTACAATGTATTCATTTGTAAGTAAAAAAAATTTAAATTCGAAGATGACTGACAATACCAGGCATATTAACCTAACCAAAAGGATTTTTTACAGATTTAAAAACTGATAATAGACATAAAAAAAACATTATTACACCCCTGCTCTCTTAAGCAAGTGTTATACAATGACAGGTGGGAGTTGGTGCATCCTTCCTTTCGTCCTTCTGTCCCAATTTAATGTCCTCAACTTCTTCTAAACCTCTGAACAGAATTTTCTGAAACTTTCACAGAATCTTACTCACATGATGTACTTTTGCACTTCCTATTTCAGTTATTAATTTTAGTTTTTTTGGGGGATGACATGTACTTATATCTCCACTCTAAAGTACTCATTTGTATATGCTTCTTCTCCTAAACCCCTAATCATAATTTAATGAAACTTTCTCAGAATCTTTATCATAAAATGTTATTGTGTACCTCTTATTGTGAATTTTGGTCTGAAATATTTTCTGGTTTCCCTTAATACCAAAGCATTGACTTGGCCATTGCTTTATTTTGAGTGATCCCATTTTGTATCCTCAAAACCTCCTTAACCCCTTTTTACACTTTATTGAAACTTTTTCACAGCTTAACCATGTTGAAGATTTCATTATAGTTTAAGGGAAATAAAGAAAACACCACATATTCATAATGCTATTGTGCACCACATTTTATTTTTTTTGGTAGATCCTTTTTAGAGTTTCCCTTACCAAAACATGGTCTTTGCTATTGCTTCGTTTGAGGGATACCCATTTTGTATCCTAAACCTGTTACAATGTATTATAATTTTTTTGAAACCATATAATTCAAATGTTTTTATTCCAAAATATTTTAGGGGTTACCCAAAGCAAATTATGGATTTTGCAAGGGGCTGTGGTATGATTTTGTGAGATTTGCTGGGAATACCTCTAGTTTTACTGAGATTTGCTGGGAATACCTCTAGTTTTACTGAGATTTGCTGGGAATACCTCTAGTTTTACTTTGTCATGGAACTGTAACATACAAACAAGCTCTACACAAGATTTTCCTGAATATAAAAATATAAATTATCATAAAAACAACACACTATGCATTAACATAAAATTGCTGTTGAAGGCCATACGTTGACCTATAGTTGCTTGCATCCATGTCATTTGGATAGTAGTTGTCTCAACCACATCTTCTTATTATATATGGCAGCAGGTAGTTTCAATAATATTTGTAGTTTGAAGGACTGTTATACCCTTCTTCACTTTTAATTAATGAAATCTTTATATATATATATACATAGGTCACCTTAAACATTAGATCATGTGGTTTTACACAACAGTAGTTCAATACCATTAAAAAAAGAAACACAAAATAATCACAGCAAAGCTTTAAAATAAGGCAAATGAAGCTCAAATTCCGAATTATGAACTAACTATCAAAAAGATAATAAATAAATTGAAATAGTAACTAGTTGTACAAAGTGTTTTATCTAATATCACAAAGCTGAATACAAAAAATTAAATATATGGGTTTTTTTATCTTATATCACAATCAGCTGAATATAAATACATTTTGTGTTATCTAAAATCACAATAAGCTTAATATAAAATACAAAATTTAGGTTTTATTTTATCTAATATGACAATAAGCTAAATACAGAATAGAAAGTTGACCTGAATTGATTTGGAAATTGTTTTTAATTGTATTTATTTTAAAAAAAAAAACTTGTATAATTTGAATTTCAAGTGTATTTGACATAGTTAAAACAAGGAGGTTAAAAGGAAATAATTAAAACACCACATATTCATGTATTAACAAGTACAATATTTTGATGACACTTATGTAAATTGCAGTGATAAGATAATTACATTGTTACAACTCCTGTTTTCACACCTGTTCAATACACCAGGTATTGTCTTTAATCTGTCACAGGATACATGTAATTATTCAGGTAATGTTTATTGTCAAACAAACAGTGGCACCTCCTGGCTGTAATATACAAACATTGTTTGAGGTGATAAAATTATCCTTACAATACCAATTTTAACACCAGTAGACCCCTCTGAATACTCAGGTGACAAAATGTTTCCTGTTTCAAACTTTATATATAAAGGAATTGAAGATTTATATCATTTGTAAAAAAAGTTAAGAGAGACCAGAAGATAATCACTTGAAAATATATATATATATAACAAAAGTTACAGTATGGTGCAGTCCATATTTCAAGGTATTATAATTGTTTATTTAAATATTTTTTTACAAAGTTAACAACTAATTTCCAAAAAAATATGTTATTATTTTCAAAAATGTTAAAGAAACGTGGTAAATGAATACAAAATTCTATTGATATGATTTATATATTTCAATGATTAAATGCTAAATTTTAATATAAGTAAAGTGAAAACATAAATTTTTTTAAATATAATTCAATAGAAATATAAAAAAAAAATTGTTTAAATATTTTAACTATTAATATGCTTAAATGACATATTTTCAGTTATTTAGAAAAAATAGTGCTTTCTGGATATCCAAATAAAATAGGATGACTTTTTAAACAAAAATTGAGACAAACAACACATTTTCTGAGAAGAGATTTTAAATTAAATACTTATTCACATATAGTAAATACTCTTATTGAGTAAAGATTTTATTAAATAAACAATAAAGGCCAATCAAGAAATAATTAGAAACTAAAATACCTGGGCACACTTTTGTAATTAATCTATTATCTTAAAACTACAGTCTGTTGACCCAAGCTTATACTTCTATGTTTACATTACTAAGTCCTCAAAAGGAGAAAATACGCTTGAAGTAAAGAGATGTGTTGTTTTAACTATTAAAACTGAGAAAGACTATAAGTTTACTCAACAAATAGTATATATATGTGTTTTACAATAGTCTAGACATTCAAAAACCATTCTAACATTTAACATAGATAATTCAAATCATTATATTGTTCACCATGACAAGAACTACTGGTACTGTTTCTCTCAATGCTCCTGGTCTCATCAATTCTTCACGAAGAGGTAAACAAATGGTTAAATTTGATCTTAAGAAATTCAATGTTTACTACTTAGATCAAAGTTGTAAACTTAAATATTTGAAAATTTAGATATTTAATTTTTTTTATGTAAACGAAATACTTAAATAAAGTTGATTTAACCATTACACATCAAATTCTTGAAATACGACTGGACTTCAGTTTAATTTAATTTTACTGTAAATTGAGATAATTCTTGTTAAATCCTACAAAAAACTACAATCCATAATGTTTATCAAAATATAATAATAATAATATTTTTTACTTGATTAGAAAACTTATTTTTACTACTCATCAATTAAATCGTCTTTTGTGACTATATCTGTAAAGTAAGAGATTTTTATGATTAGAGTAGATTATTAACATCATGTCAAATCTTTTTATGGCAATTCGCAATGTTATAAACCTGTCATTAAAGTAAAAAAAAATGCATAATATGATATGTCTACAAGGTTGCAAACATTTATATATTTTATATATAATAACCATCTTATTATGTATCTTCCAGGTCCATTTAGGGCAACACAGATATGGAATGAGATCATCGATCACCTCAAGTCCCGTGTTGAGCTGAAACGTCGTCGTATGAAGATGAAGACCTACGAGAACTGCTTCACAGGCCAGGATGCTGTTGACGTTGTACTCACCTACCTCCTTAGTGAGAGGAACACCTTCAGTTCTGACCTCTCAAGAGAAAAAGCTATTAAGGTATGTCTTTATTCTATATTTTAAATGATATAGGTTAGATGTACATAATATTTATTTACAATTCACATTAAACACTATCAACATATATATGTAGTTATTTTGATGCAAGGTAAAAACACATCATACTAAATTTAGAGATCACTATGAAATGCACTCCCTTTACCACAAAACTTTTTTTTTCTTGTGTCAGTTGATAAAGATAAAAGATAAATATGAGGTATTCAAAGGTTTCATCTACTGTATGCTAGAATGATTCAAAGAAATGCCTGTTAAACTTTTAATTTCAGTTATAAATCCATTTGTACACATGGGATAGTTACAAAAGCAGGATTATTTTTGTCAAATTTAGCAAAAACATGTAGAAGATTATATAAAAGCATAAATGATACACTGTTTTAATGCTATTAATTGTATGGCTTAAGCAATGAGATAATTCTGAAGCCTAATGTCCAAATAGGTTTAATTTTTAGACAAATATAGTTAGAGTTATCTCCCTTTGTAGACTAACTACCTCAATAAATTTTAATGTTGATCAAGTTTGCATAAGTGTTTTATACTTCAATAAAAAAAATGAGTGGAAAAAATGAAAATGAAATTTACAATTTTCAATATATATACCTATAGTATAAGAGTCATATTACATGTGAAAATGAATACATGTACGAAATATGCAATAAAAATTATTGAAAAAACTAGTTAAGAGTTAAAATTATATATTTTTTTTTTATTTTGCAGCTTTGCCAGTCTTTGATGGATCGTCAGGTGTTTTCACCAGTCAGTTCCCGTAATAGTGAGGTGAAAAAGTCATTCGACGACAGTCAGCATAAGTTATACAGATTTGTTGGTTCCGACACAGAAAGTGAGACCAGTTCTACCATTGCTGAATCCTCAGATGAAGACCAAGAGTGTTCCATCATGGAGGATGCAAGACGTAAAGACTTGAGTTTAAGGTAAGCCAAATTTTTATTGTTTAGTTGAAGCAGAATTGATTAAATTGTAACGGTTGCTGAACCATAATCAACCAATATCAAATACGTATTCAAGATGAGATCAAGGCAAATATAAACCAGCATGAACATTAATACAGAAAAATGAGAGGTTAGGCATATTTAGAACCAGTGGACTTATACAATAATTGTCAGACCTACAACCTTCACATATCTTCAAATTGAAAGATAAAGTTTTAATTTGCAAATAACTAATGTTTTCTTGTATTTGATAATAAAAAGTTATCAAGATATATACAGCGATAACAAAAGGTAAAAAGCTATGAAATACACATTGTGAGACATACAATAATTTAATTTTAAATTTCAAAATAAAGCTCTTTATTCAAGTATTTTAGAGTATGTATGAAGTTTCCTAAATAATGCTGGAAATCAAGTATTCACAACTTTAATTATTCAATAAAATCCAACATATTTCATGAGCATGGTAAAATTTTCATGTTAACAAAAAATTGAAAAAATACAACACTAATAATGATTGATGCTTTCACAATCAGATAAACTTTATTTAACTTGACAGGAAGATTTTAAGTCAGATTATGTGTACATTTTCATTACATATTTATTTACTTTTCAGAATCAACCCAGACATGGAACCAGACTTGATAGCTGATGTCTTGTGTAACCCCATTGCTGTCAACAAACAGGGCCAGGTTCTTCAAGAAATAGTTAACCTCCAGATGTCTCTCAAGTCTCGCAGTCGTAGCTCACTCAAGGCAGACAACTCACTCATAGAACGAAGCAGGCTGAAAGTAAAGACAGACTTCTCTCCTGATGGTAAAATATTTTTTGGTTAAAATCTAAGCACAAAAAACACACATATATATAAATAAAATATGGGGTAGATGTATAAGAGACAATATCCAATATACTCCATATGTAAAATTAAAAAAATGATGCTTGTTGCAATGTCTTCATTGCTGAGGATTAACAGCTGATTCCAAAAATCTTGTCAAATAATAAATACTTAAAAATAGATAATAAAATTACAACTATTGAAGACCTGACTCTTTAGTACTGGTAAAATAAACAGGTTGAAGGTTTACAAGTTTGCAATTGTTTATATTTATAGTTAACTATTATTTCCACAAAGAAATGACTGATTAGTATATATGTATGTTAAGCTTAGAAATAGTATAGATAGTGGTTGTATTTATGATTAAGAGAGATATCCATCGATTGAGTTAGTGATAAATTAAGACTTACTGAAAAGTAGATGAAAATGAAATTAACATATAAATGTTTTAACTAATTTGAATAATATTATTCTACTGGAATAAATTAACTTTGTAATGACTCTCAAAGTTTTCAAATGAACTTATGTTTAGGTTTAGCTTCTTGTAAATACTATGATTATTATCAGCAGAATTGTTTACTTTCCAAATTGGTATTTTTACACCCCCCTCTGTATAGTGTTTTAATACAGTTATTTATATTACAGCTTTAGAAGACCTTTGGAAGGAGGTTGCTCTCTGTCAGTTGCTCACCATTGTAGATCTTCCATTCCTTGATGGTCTCCTCAACGAAGAAAAGTCTACCAAGAAACAGGTCCGCCAGAACCTCATCATTTCCAACGTAGTCTCCAAGCACTGGAACATCCCACTCACAGGTGTCAAGGACCCATTCATGAAGACCGCCCTCAACTGTATAGAGTGTCTACCCAATGGTATCTCTGTGTTAGAGAAAGACTTTGTACGTGAAGCAACACCAGGCTCCAAGATTCAGTCCTGCTACGTTCTCAGCGAGCATTACACCAATGTCGACGAACCACTTCTACCCGAGAGCTTCATTGATCTTCACCTTGCCATTCTTAACCTGGTACTACAACAGAAAGAACAGATTGCTATCGAAGCCCTTCGTCTCGACATGATCCTGTTACCATGGCACACACGTGAGGAGCTTCATCGTCTGCTCAAGTTCATGTCTGCCGCTTCTGAAGAGTCCATTCAGATTGATGCTAAGGTATTTAGAAATAAACATTGTTGATGTAGATTAGATAAGTTTTCTCTTAAATAAATAGAAAAGAAAATTGAATGAACTAAAAGAATTTAGGCCTCTTGTCAAGAACTATGATTCATCAACAAGCATGATCATCTGAGCAAATTAATGTAATAAAATGATAAAAGCTCCTATGACAAATTTATCAAAAGAGTCAATTACTTTAGCTCAATATGTTGAATTTGAATATTGTTTATATGCTAGGTAACAAAAAGAAGTAATGTTTTAATGGACAAAATTAATTGTGTTTATTAGACCTTTACCGGTAACTAACCAAGAATTACAAAAAATTACTCCGAGATTAAAATCAACTAAATAATGTTTATACTATAATTACTATGTTGCAAAATGTGTATGCTTCATCAATTGTATGTTTATATTTTTTTATCATTTTCAGGAAAACAACGAGACCCTTATGTTGATGACCTTCACTGATGCCATCCTTAAACACAAGGTTGTTGCCAACAAGTTAGCCAGGATCCTCATCCTCTTTATGGTACAGAATGTCAAGGCCATCTTCACCGTACCCAAGGAGATCCGTGATCGTGTCAACTCTAGAATTGATGACCTAAAGACAGGGGAAATCTCACCAGTCAGAGGTAATTATGTGTTTTTTTTTTTGTATAACGATTTTTGTTTGTATAACGATAGGATTTTTGCCGTTTTAAGAAGTAACTACATAATACAATATATAACAACAACAAAAAACACACATTCAAATAAAATGTGTAAAGGAATGAATAGAACACAGTAAAAAGAAAAGATTTTAAAACTTTTCAATCAATTCACAACAAAATATCAAACTATTTTTGAATGATGAGAAAAAGTATCTAGATTGAGTTGATTTGATGGGTGTAAAAATTGAGTTGAGTTGAAGGGTGTAAGCAAAATTTTTACTGAGAGAACTTCACTGTTTATTTTTTTGTATTCGAAAATAGGCTTGTATCCACATTATAATCAGAATGGAATTTGATTAAAGGGATATTTATTGTACTTAAATACTATGATTTTCAATCTATACTTATCAACAACAAAAAAATGAGTTTCATGATTTTTAATGTTTATCTTTTGTTCTTCAGATAATACCTACTGTACCCAGGTGACTGTTGTCGAGTACCAGAAACAGTCTGAGGTCTGTACAGAGAATGCTCTCGTCCAAATGATGAACACCATCCTTGATGACACCAATCTTCATCTGAAAGACAAGAAGCAGCATCTACGACAGTTCCAGAAACACCATCCAGACCTGTACAACAAACACTTCAGTGGCATGTTGTGAACATTAACATTCTCTAGTGTAATTCTGAACATGTGTTTTAAACACTCCTTTTATACAGAAACAGTGCAATAATTGTATAATACTGTCTCTAAGACATTAATTTATTTGCCAATTGTATATAATACTCATAATTTGTATAGAATTTTTATTTGTAAATATTGTTAATTGAGACTGATTTATTAGATGATATTGTTGTTCTCTGACAAATGTTTCTCTTATATAGTGCCAAAAATTTAATTGAATCATAATCAGTTTAGTTGCTAAGCAACAGTTTTGTGAATAAAACTTTGTAAATATTTGAAACAATGATATTACATGTTTAATGGTATGCTCTAATAAAATACCTCATTAGAACTCTAGTATTTTTTTCTTTTTGCATATCAGTGCCCTCATTTTCAGTTTTATAATACACAGTGTCCTCATTCTCAGTTTTATAATACAATATTACAAGTGTAATGGAAGATGAGGCATCAGTGTTGCTTTCCAGATGCGTGTATTTTCATCTGTTTTCTGATCCATTTAAAATAAATGCCTACCAATGGAAGGCAATTGATTTTTGGAATGTCATTGAATTTGCATTTGTAACACTTCATCTCCTGATACCTAGATCGAAGTCATATTTCCCTAGTTTCACTAAACTTTTGACATAGTCAATATCTTGATATACCAGTTTATAAAATATGTCAGAGACAGTATCCTAATGACACACAAATAAAAAGTTGCAACCTTCAACAATAGAAAGTTGACTTTAAAATATGTAAAGCTTTGATTTGCCCCTATGCTTTATGAATATATTTAAACTGAGATTATCAAAAACCTGTTGTATACACCAAAAGGACTGAAGAGAGCAGGCAATCAAAAATATGTTAAATAACACTTTACTCAAATATACCAAAGGGACTAAAGAGAGCATACAATAAAAATATTTTTAATAACACTTTACTCAAATATACCAAAGGGACTAAAGAGAGCATACAATCAAAAATATGTTAAATAACACTTTACTCAAATATACAAAAGGAACTAAAGAGAGCATACAATCAAAAATATGATAAATAACACTTTACTCAAATATACAAAAGGAACTGAAGAGAGCATACAATAAAACATATGTTAAATAACACTTTACTCAAATATACCAAAATAACTGAAGAGAGCATACAATAAAACATATGTTAAATAACGCTTTACTCAAATATACAAAAGGAACTGAAGAGAGCATACAATCAAAAATATGTTAAATAAATAACACTTTACTCAAATATACAAAAGGAACTAAAGAGAGCATACAATCAAAAATATGTTAAATAACACTTAACTCAAATATACCAAAGGGACTAAAGAGAGCATACAATCAAAAATATGTTAAATAACACAACTCAAATATACCAAAGGGACTAAAGAGAGCATACAATCAAAAATATGTTAAAAAACACTTAACTCAAATATACCAAAGGAACTAAAGAGAGCATGCAATCAAAAATATGTTAAATAACACTTAACTCAAATATACCAAAGGGACTAAAGAGAGCATACAATCAAAAATATGTTAAATAACACAACTCAAATATACCAAAGGGACTGAAGAGAGCATACAATCAAAAATATGTTAAATAACACTTAACTCAAATATACCAAAGGGACTGAAGAGAGCATACAATAAAACATATGTTAAATAACGCTTTACTCAAATAAACAAAAGGAACTGAAGAGAGAATACAATCAAAAATATGTTAAATAACACTTAACTCAAATATACCAAAGGGACTAAAGAGAGCATACAATCAAAAATATGTTAAATAACACAACTCAAATATACCAAAGGGACTAAAGAGAGCATACAATCAAAAATATGTTAAATAACACAACTCAAATATACCAAAGGGACTCAAGAGAGCATACAATCAAAAATATGTAAAAGAAAGCCATACATAAACTACTGATAGATAAGTTATTCTACATTCTAACTTTGACTGTTCTTTGGAGAAGATATTGTATATCCACATCATGAACTGTGCAGGAAGGCACCTTCTAGTTCAACACCAGAGTAAATTTCTACAAGATAAAATGTCCAACCTTTATTATATCATTATATGAATAAGAAAATTAATATATACATAAAAAATTATAAAACACAATTTTTTAACAGTAAAAGTATAGTTTAACCTTAATTAATCTATTAAAAGTTAGAGAAAGATTTGGAAGGACAATCCCTTAACTTCTTTACTATATAAATAATATTACCATGGAAAGCTAGGTGTGATATATATTTTGTACCTTATTTTATTATTATCATAGTTTAATGACAGGAATTTTAAGAAAACTATTAAGAATATCAATATCTAAATCAATTAAGAAGGGACAATTCAAGTTGACCAATAAAAACTGAGGGAATGGCATGAGATATTAATGCTATGACCCTTGTTATCAGTCTCCACTGAGAGAACATTGCATTAAGGTGGTTCAAATGGCTGATTCACTGATAAAGAAGGTCAATTTTATATTTGGTATGCTGTATATTAGTACCAATGTCCCATTATCTGATTAAAATTAGCTGATTATAGTCAGATTACAAGAAGGAACAAGAACTAATAGTGTCCTTTTATATATCTATATATAATATCCATTCACTGAATTATTCATAGTTTGGGGGCTATGTTCATAGTACCTATTTCATTCAACTTGCAATAAAGAATACAACAGATAAAGCCAGATCTGTGTTCTCTGTAGTAACGTCACTTACACCTAAACATCGGCAGTGTGTGTCGCTTATAAATCAAATTTAAGGACAAAAAAGATATATATTTTAATATCTGTGTTGTTCAATCTTTGTTTTTCTGTGTAATGGTTTTTGTCTTTTTATCTCTCTTCAACTGAAGTGTCAAGTGAGCTTTTCTCGTCACTTGGCATTTTGTCGTCTGTTACAAAAATCATCTCTTCTGAAAGTGCTTGAACCAAACTTGGCCACAATAATCATTAATTAAGGTATATAGTTTAATCTAATATGACCATCATGGATAACAAAATAGAACATAGTGGGTAAAATGCAAGTTGTGTATCATTTTGAAAACAGAAAGAGAAAATATGACAGCAGAAATGTTCAGTACAATGAGATCTATCCACTGTCTGTTTATGTCAAAACTGTCAACATAGGAGTTATGACCTTAAATGACGAATTTTTACCGTTTTTTTTTCTCTCAATTGTGCCTATTATCGTGAACAGTATAATAGAAAGAGAGAATCTTTGAACAGAAAAATTAATCAGCAAGACAGTATATCTACAAATAAGTTAAATGGCAAAAATCGTCAATCAACTCCTTATTGGAATTATTGCCCTATACTGAAGGTTTTTTACATTTTTTTGTGCGTTTTGTCTATAATCATGAAAATATTGATAGATAAACAGAAATTTTATGAAGCAAAAACTATGAACAAAACAAGATCTTACAAGTCAACTCAGACGATATTGTCAGTACTCCTTATAGGATTTTATTGGCATTAGTTTTTTACCAATTGTGTATGGGTTATTGCCTACTTTCTTAAAACAAAAACAGATAACATGAACTTTAAAACAGCAAAAATGTTAAACAGGACGAGATTTTCAAGCATGTCATCATGGCCAAATATGTCAGTTAACTCTTTATAGGAGTTATTACCCTATAATGATGACTTTTATACAATTTTTGTTCATACTTTGGTGGAAAAAGAAAAACTAATCAGTTAAGCAAGACAAGATCTACAGACATGTCAACATAGCCATAATTGTTAGTCAACTCCGTACAGGAGTAATTGCCATTAAATGACGATACTTTTTATCCTTTCTTATTTGGTGCAAAAATTTGTCGATGGAGAGAAACTGTAAACAGTAAAAATGATCGGCAGAGCACGATAAAAAATGAATCATGAATTATATGTTAGTCTACAATGTTGGAATGTGGCCATTGTTAAAGATGCACATAGATACAAGTGAGCGACACAGACTCTAGTTTCTTTTCCCACAAGGTGTTGTCTGTATTTTTTTCAACTTTTTGTATTGCCCTGTTTGTATTGTCTCTCTTTTTAAGTTCCAGTGATAATGTTTTAACAACTCAAGATTTTATTGAAAGGGTGTTGCTGGATACAAGAAACCTACTGGACCAAAGGTTTTTATAATGTCCTCATCCTCTCGAAAAAAAAATATGGATGCCTACATCGCGACATTTACAGAATATCTGTCGCAGATGACTAAGAAAATGTTCCAATTCTCATAGCCATAATCAAGTCCTTTTTTTCTCACGTGACTTTTTACCTGATTTCTACGTGTCACGAGCAGTGCATCTGGTGTCCTCTACCATAGCCGTGTGAGTATCTGCTATCATTTCAGAGCACCTTCGGTCATCTCAGATTTATGTTAGGTTTAATGCTAAATTTTAAGTTTTCTGTGTACCGTTTGTCGTTTTGTTGTCTGCACTCAACCAACTTTTCAATTTTGATTACTCACTTGGCGTTTTTTAAATACTTTAAAATCTTTTATCCAAATAATGGTGCAATACTAAGAACATTCAAAAATTATGATTGAAAGAAGCTAATAAACCAAGCCTATTATTCCGGTAAACATGGTCAAGTAAGTCATGTCCAATCAATTCTTCAAAAATAATTTGACATTGATTTGCCGTTGCATAATATTTTATCACAAATCATGTTCCGTTTGTCAGAGTTACAATCTTGTCCAAATGTGACCATTTTCAATTTCTTTTATATATTTTTAATGTTTTTGTAATTGTTATTCATTGACAAATATTGCGTTTTTTCAAATTGACATAATACATATTGCTGTACTGGAAATGATAAATATCGAATAATGAGAATGACAGATTTTGTTCAGCTTGCTTTTGAATCACAATAAATTTAGCACTACAATATGTATATATTTATGGGGGAAAATCCCGTAAAAGACTTCGGGAAAATTGATAACGTAACATTTTACAACAACTGTAACTAAATTTGGGATAGAATACCATCAAGCATACCACAATTTTAACTGATTTGGGGATAGGATACCATCAAGCGTACAGCAACTGTAACTGATTTGGGGATAGGATACCATCAAACATAGCCATAACTATTCTGATTTAAAAAAGAAAATAGCACAAATCTGAACAATACGTAGCCCTCTTCCTCAAAATTACACCGAAACCTTTTGCTGTCTCAATGACGTATAGTTTGTATCTAAATAAAACTTTCCATATCAGATAGGAAAAGAGACACAAGTTAAGGTAAACAAATGGAGTTATCCCTCTTTGTTCTGGCTCTCTTCCATCATGTATATGTGTCCATATTTGTTCTAATCATTTTTAATTATTAACAATCAGTATGTATGTTAGATTGCATGTGACGTATAGCCCAAATCTCCTTTCACAAGATAGCTGCAAATATTACAGAAAATAAATGTAACACTTAAGAATTATTATTCGTGTCCCAAACCTTCATCAAACCTGGTTCATTGCAACTAGTATACAATAAGGAGATGCGGTGTGATTGCAAAAGGTTCCTAAATAACAAAATGTGAACAATTCAAACAAACCCAACGACATGATTTATGACAAACCAGTTAACGAAACACAAATATGATAAACAGCAGTTAACGACAACCACTCAATTACAAGCTCATGACTTGGGACAGACACATGTAGAATATTGTGACTACAGTAGGTTAAACATGTCTGCGATCGCTCTACGCCAAGCTCCCATTAACTTACCTGGAACCGTGATGTAACAGCACAACACAACATAACAACAAAGCGTGAAATCAGTTGGAAATTGTTTGACTCACCAGGTCTAAACGAACCACAAAAAAAAAAAGAAAAAATAAAGACAAAATGATTATTTTAATTAGCTCTTATTGGCTTTGAACTATAGCTTTCAGATCTGTACTTTGTGTCTTTGGTGTTGTTTTTTTTTTTTGTTTTTTTTTCGATCTGATGAGTAAAGCCCTTTTCGACTGATTTGTATAGTTTGTTCTTATTATGTTATGCTGTTGCACTATTGTCCAAGGTTGGAGGGTGCGCCTGCAAACATGTTTAACCCCCACTTTTTATATGCGCCTGTCCTAAGTCAGGGGTCTGTTATTCGGTGCATTGGCGGATCCAAGCGGGGTGTTCCGAGGGTTGGAACCCCCATTTTTAGCTCACCTGGCCCAAAGGGCCAAGTGAGCTTTTCTCATCACTTGGCGTCCGTCGTCCGTCGTCGTCGTCTGTCGTCGTCCGTCGTCGTCTGTCGTCGTCCGTCGTCGTTAACTTTTACAAAAATCTTCTCCTCTGAAACTACTGGGCCAAATTTGACCAAACTTGGCCACAATCATTATTGGGGTATCTAGTTTAAAAAATGTGTCCGGTGACCCGGCCAACCAACCAAGATGGCCGCCATGGCTAAAAATAGAACATAGAGGTAAAATGTAGATTTTGGCTTATATCTCTGAAACCAAAGCATTTAGAGCAAATCTGACACATGGTAAAATTGTTTATCAGGTCAAGATCTATCTGCCCTGAAATTTTCAGATGAATCAGACAACCCGTTGTTGGGTTGCTGCCCCTGAATTGGTAATTTTAAGGAAATTTTGCCGTTTTTGGTTATTATCTTGAATATTATTATAGATAGAGATAAACTGTAAACAGCAATTATGTTCAGCAAAGTAAGATCTACAAATAAGTTGTCATGACCAAAATGGTCAGTTGACCCCTAAAGGAGTTATTGCCCTTTATAGTCAATTTTTAACCATTTTTCGTAAATTTTTGTAATCTTTTACAAAAACTTCTCCTCTGAAACTGCTAAGACAAATTTAACCAAACTTGTCCACAATCATCATTAGGGTATTTAGTTTTAAAAATGTGTCCGATGACCCCGCCCATGAACCAAGATGGCCGACATGGCTAAAAATAGTACATAGGGTAAAATGCAGTTTTTGGCTCATATCTCTGAAACCAAAGCATTTAGAGCAAATCTGACTGGATAAAATTGTTCAGTGGGTCAAGATCTATCTACCCTGAAATTTTCAGACCAATCAGGCAACACGTTGTTGGGTTGCTGCCCCTGAATTGGTAATTTTAAGAAAATTTTGCAGCTTTTGGTTATTATCTTGAATATTTTTATAGATAGAGATAAACTGTAAACAGCAATAATGTACAGCAAAGTAAGATCTACAAATAAGTCAACATGACCAAAATTGTCAATTGACCCCTTAAGGAGTTATTGCCCTTTATACTCAATTTTTTACAATTTTCATAAATTTTGTAAATTTTGGTAAATTTTTACAAAATATTTTCCACTGTAACTACTGGGCCAAGTTCATTATTAGATAGAGATATTTGTAAGCAGCAAGAATGTTCAGTAAAGTAAGATCTACAAACACATCACCATCACCAAAACATAATTTTGTCATGAATCCATCTGTGTCCTTTGTTTAATATGCACATAGACCAAGGTGAGCGACACAGGCTCTTTAGAGCCTCTAGTTTAGATTTGTTTTATTTGTATTTTTTTTTTTAATTATGTAAACGGTTCGTGGTGTTTCGGGGATTGGACACCCACTTTTCGAAATAGCTTATTCCGCGCCTGCAGTGGTTATCGATTATTGCAGTATGCCATCATGATTTGTTTTCAAAAGGGCCGGGTTTTGATACATGTAATTATAACCACTTATTGATATACTGTTTAATATTATAAAACACATGTCACTATAATAAACAATTTGGTATTGGTATTGGTATTATAAACTGTGTTCTTGTATTGTGCTGTTGCACCACTGGTCCAGGTTAGGGGATGATTGGGCGCCCCAAACATGCATGTTTAACTTCGCCACATTCTGTCAGTGCCTGTCTCAAGTCTGGACCGTGTAATTCAGTGGTTGCCGTTTGTTGCTGTATATCATATTTGTTTTACGTTGAGTTTTTTGTGCATAGGTATTTAGTTTTCTCGTTTGAATTGTTTTACATTTTTCATTTCTGGGCCTTTTATAACTTGGTATGTGGTATGTTTAGCTCATCGAAGAAGCCTGTACGGTGAGATATAGTTGCTAATTTCCACGTCAATAGGTCTCTGATGGAGGGTTGTCTCATTGGCAATCATATCACATCTTCTTATCTTTAAAATGACAAGAGAACACGCAGTAACTTAAGCTAGTCAAAAGCCAATAAAGATTAATAAGTAAATAATTTTCTCCCAGACTGTCGTTTGTTGGTGTGGTTCATAGGCGTTTTTCGTTTCTCGTTTTTTTATATAGATTAGACCGTTGGTTTTCGGTTTGAATTGTTTTACACTAGTCATTTTGGGGCCCTTTATAGCTTGCTGTTCGGTGTGAGTGAAGGCTCTGTGTTGAAGGCCGTACTTTGACCAATAATTGTTAACTTGATATATTGTGACTTGGATGGAAAGTTGTCTCATTGGCATCATACCACATCTTCTTATTTATATCAAAAGCAAAAAATGTGATGAAAATGTCTGGAAAAGTGTTGAAATGGGTCAACAATAAGGCAAATACAACAGTTCTTTAGATAGACACAGAGTACAGATATCTAGTTGACGGATGAAAAATTTATTTATACACATAAGTGAGCACAATTTTGTTAATCCCATCAATTTACATATCATCTCATTGTGTATTATGGTTGATTCTTAATTTCTTGAAACAAATATACTTTGTTTCAGAAGGGAAGAGACAAATAGTTTATTTCTATTGAAAATAAGGGGAGGGGGGTCATTCCAGCCTTGAATTTAAAAAAAATCTCATTCCTGTATGTTAAAAAAAATCGCTTATGACTTATCTCGGGGAAAAAAATGTTTGTCCAAAGAGAGAAAACCCATCCCCGCCCTAGAAAAAATAAATGGCTAGGACTAATTATAATACATGAACCGACTTGAAACTTCTATTAGTAATCAACAATAACTAATTTTTTTTAATGCCCCACAGCTACTTATTTGTTTGTAACTTACGATCTACACTGCATACAAAAATTCTTCAAATTGTGTTTCAAAGGTAAATTAGTATGGATTAATCAGATGTAAGTTTTTTTTTAAGAAAACAAAGAATCTGGTTTAATAAAAGAATGCAAGTAGGGTCTATTTCATTTTGAAATCAGAGCTATATTGATCTGTTGTTATCAATAATTGTGTCACAATTATCAGTGATTCACTTAAGACAATAACCAAGATTGCATGACTTTAATCCTCTAAACTCATAAAAATGCAATCAAACTTACAAATAAATATTCCCCATTTCATTGAATTTCTAGCAGTTTATGTTATTTGTATATTTATAGATACAACAAATGTATTAACTAAATAAAGAATTAACCACAATTTTGATAAAAAAAAACCATTAACTGAAATTCTTAGAAAAAAACACTTTTTCAATGCTTTTCAGTCCGGAAAACTATAAACTAAATTCAATAAAAAATAGACTATGCCACCCTATATGAAGCGTCCTATTTCCAACCATATATACATAATCAGATGATGATGGGAGTTTTTAACGACCTTGACTGGCTATACAGCCCTCGCACGGTCGGTACTACATAATCAGTGGCGGATCAAGAACTTTTTATAAGGGGGCACTGACTGCCATAAGAGGGAGCCCGCTACAGTCATGCTTCAGTAATTCCGTATATAATCAACCAATTTTTTTCCCACAAAAGGGAGGCGAGCCCCCCCCCCCCCCCCCCCCCCCCCCCTGGATCCGTTCTACATTATTTTCTCTTCACGGTCAAGGTCATATATTTTCTATCAATATCAAAAGGCAATACTTTAAGTCCCTTTATATATTGGTCCCACTGAATGATTTCTTCTTCTTCTTGATGGAGTCAAATGATTGATGCATATTTAATATTAGTGTTTATCTAATAATGTATTTAATATACATGTCGTTGATTAAAAACGGCAACTTTAATAATGAACATCAAATATAGAAAAGAAACACAGAAAAATACGCGTAGTACCTTTCCGTTGTCATTTTATCGACCTCAATTCTTATTTTGGTGTTTTAGATTTACCGGATGTAATTTATTGGCGGGAAGACTTTTCTCGATAGTCTCCCCTGTTTCTAGGGTAGCGATGGAAACGTTGCTATCGAAATATCCAATCAGATTCATCGAAATTGGTCACGAGTCCCTCCTCTCAGACTGTGTCGTGTTTGTGTGACAACGTTTCCTGTAGAAGATAGGGCTGCAGTTTTATTGCATGGTGGATCTCACTTATTTGAAATAACAGGTGAGTTTAAATTGATAGCATGACACGAGACAATATAATTAACCAAACTGTTATTTGCATTTATAGAAGTTTAAATAAATAAAATGAATTGCATGATAGTGAATAGATTAGATAATTTGTGTTCCATAAAAATGGTGGATAAGAGTGTTTCTCCTTTAAGACATGAAATGACTATGTGTTTCAATACTCTGTTTAATACGTTCAATTGATTTTTATCTTGTTTACGTATCTAATCAAGGGGAAATCTACGTAATTAACTCCTCATATTTTTTTATGGAATACAAGGTGGTAAGTTAAGGTCAGCATGCAAGTGTATTGTTGACATGCAAACATTTTTATCCTGAAATTCAGTAACTAAATTGTTGAGGTTTTCATCTTAACAGTATAATTTGAAGTTAAAATTTCTTGCTCAATATTTTTGTTCATGCCTTTTCATGTAATATATGTTTCATTGTGTTTTATATGAAAGCTTATGTCTTCTTGTACTTTGAATTATGGGACCTTGTACTTTAAGGTAAGGGTTTGGGCTAGTGTTAGGGTACAGTATTGGTTGAATATAGGGTACGGATTTCTTTAGTATAGCCCTATATGGACTGGGTCACCTGAAAATAGAAACTTTTAGTACTAAATTTCAATCCATCTTGATTCAGTAAAAATACATAGAAAACAATATACCTTACTACAACTATTTAGGAATCTGCTACACTGTACTATTGACATCATACAACAATCATTTTTCTTTTGTGGAATTAAAATTTTACTGGAACGCTGTAATTTACAGAAAAAGGCGGACAAACTTGTGTAGCATCAACTCTATATGTTCTTCATCATAATCTTACTGGCAAAGTTTTTTTTGCGTCAGGAGCATGCCCGTGTTATTTCTTTCTCTAAATGAGTACATTAATGCATGTGACATATAGAATGCCAAAAAGATATGGCAGAGGGGTTATAACTGCTGAGAAGTGTATATATACTGAATAGGGTGCACCTAAATTATCATTCTAGTTAGTAGACTGTTGGGTAATGACTGTAGGAAAGCATGTCCCATTTTAAGTCATCCAAAGAAATGCTGCTCTATGATGAACCCCTTGATATCTAGTCAATAAAAAAAACCCAATCAGACATTTTTAGGAATTAGCTTTGGATTTACATCTAAAAAAATTGAGCTGCCAACTGATGGGCTCTTCTAGTGGAGATAAATTATGGGGTGGGGTAACTATTTATGTTATGTTTGAAGTGAAGATATTCTCTAATTAAAGGTCTCACTCTGAAATTGAAAAATAATTAAAAGGATGTTCCAAATTTTGGGTATTCCTAGTTAGTAAATATATCCCATTTCCATTCTCAATTTTATTTATTTGTCCTAAACAGGAATAAATATGCAATATTGAGTGATCTGGGATATATAAAATTACCTTATAGTATATAGTACAGATATATCCACATTATGGTGTTAATATTAGTCTGGAACAAATTAGTATTTAAGTCTTTTCAGTGAATGTGAATACATTGTACTTTATTAAACCAATATGTACATGATATAATCAGTTTGTTTTCTACTAAAACCCCCTCCCCTTTCAAAATTCAACTAAACAAGTCGTGGATAAGTGGCTCATTGGCAGTTATAGCACATATTCTTATTTTTGTAATGTTTAGCACTGTAAAACAACTAAGTGCTGTTGAAATAAAGTCTGGGGAAAATCAAATGCAAAAATATCTAGAAAGTTAAGATATCTGTGCAATTAATACGACAATAATAAAATTTTCCATAAAGTATTTATTAAATGACTTTTATTTTACAGACAAACTGTTGATAATAGATTTACATGTAGACAATATATATGCATTTTTTACCTCTGCAGTCTTTTTTCTGTCTTTGGCTTGCTGGTTCAATGGTGTATACTCAATTCTCCTTTTATTATGTTGAAACTTAAAAAGTTCCTGTGACATACTGTAGACTATTGTAATCAAAATCTTAAATCTTGTAAATTTGGTATATTTTGAGGAAATGTATTATTCTAATGACTATAAGGAGCTCTTCGAAAGTTAATGTTTGGAAAAACCTTAATCTGTGTTTATGTAATGTTTTCCATATTTTATTATTTAATCAAAGAAAATATTTTAAAAAAATCAGGGAACCAAGATATATTTCACCCATTTAGTATTTTTTTGTATAATCATAATGCAAATTACAATGCTGTGTTTAGCAAGTTAGTATGAAATTTAAAGTTTGATGACTGGATAGTTATGCATTTTGAATATATTACCATTGGCTTAATAGTATACATTCAAGTTTCATGTCTTGTTATACAAGGAAACTATGCTAACCAACAGACACCTGCAAAAATAACTTCAAAATATATTGATGTCTGTTTCATATTGTCATTTGTTTTGAAAAAAAGTATGAAGTTTAGATTACCTTAAAAGTAAAGAAATATCAGATGGCAATACAATTTGGCCACCAAGATTGCACAGTAATTTCCGTAGTTGTGTAGTTAGACCATAGAGTTGAGGTTGGAGGGGGAGTATTTTTTGTGTATTTTACTCAACTATGTCAGGTCAATGTGGTAACATTAAATTGATATAAAGAAATTTTGGGGGATTGTCAAACTCTTTGCAAATTCAAAATAACTCTTTGAGCACCTATAAAAGAGAGGCGAAAGATACCAAAGGGACATTCAAACTCATAATTCTAAAATTAACTGACAATGTCATGGTAAAAAAGAATAAAACCAAAAGACAAACAATAGTATACAAAACACAACATAGAAAACTAAAGACTGAGCAATTTAACATGCTGGTTGGCAGGCAAAATATCCATCCTTCCCAACATATCTAACCTCAAGCCATTTTCCACTACAAAAGTGATTTATTGTGACGTAATTTTTGTATAGAATCTAAACAAAATATTTGTCACTGGAATTTAGGACATTAAATACATTTATCTCTTAGTCCAAGCTGGAATCAAACAAACATATATTAATTAATTCAATTAAGGTTAAAACTTGATAATTTTAGAGATACTTATGTACAAATGTAAATCAGAATTAAGTGGCGATTATATTTGACTTATTTGTTGGTGACGACAGAAAGAATTGTCTTAAGGTTATCAAATTAGGGTTAATTATTTTGTTAAAAAATGTCTTGAGTATTATCGTTACCAAATAATCAACTAATATTTCAATATCAGATTTATTAGGGTTGATTGTGTTACTTGGATTATAACTAATACTTTCTATTATCCAACACATAAAAAAGTAATTAAATGCCTGGGTTTTATCACTAATTGTGCTGGGTCGATTGATTGGCACAAGCCAAATAAATCGACCAATAATTAAATGTTTTACAAGTTCATTCAGGTAGTGACACTGGTTGCTGGGTAGCCATTACCAAACACAATACAATTAGAGTTAAATTATACATATAGCATGAGAGATATCATTAGCTGACAGTTTATTTTCTTTTTTATTTGATTTATGCCATAAAAATTTGAAGGTAAGAAATTGAATTTCATTTATGTTTATTTGTCATGTTTTCAGCATAAAATACTTTTGTATTTATGAGTTTTATGGATGAGTAAGAAGACTAATAGAATGGAAAATTTTTAAATATATTTGATGTGGTTTTGAATTACATACTTTATTTAAAATACATATATTCAAAATAAGGTTTAAGTTTTTGGTTTGTAAAGCCACTTAGTGACTATATTTGTAGTTAATAATTTATTTTCGGTGGAGGCAAGCATATATATTGAGAATAGAATATAAGGTACTCAGTAGTTTTATTTGAAATTGAATTGAACATACAAATAATATTTTGTTAATGCCATTTTCATAAATTTTTATTAGGTTACTTTAAAGAATAAACATGTTTGATTTTTCATGGGAAATTTATCATCTGCTTGGGTGGATTAGATAAATTTTCTTTCCACTATTTTAACTTTTAGATAATTATATAGATATAAATTATCAATTTTACTACCCTTGATTGAACAAGATTACCAATTTGCTTACAATAAGTGCTCTTCAGTGGTCAATAAAAGATAGTTTCTCAAAATTTGTATTAACTGCTAAGATAGCTTTGTAAGTGGTTTGCAAACAATTTTTGTGTACACAATAAATAACTTTGTTTACAAAATGAATCTAAGAAGATTTTGTGTAAACAATAAGGTGCCTGGACATAAACAGGTATTTCAAGGTTTATTTAAATCATCTCTTCTTGTATGTGGTATAGGAATTTTTTTACTTGTCAAAAGACCAAATTATGAAAAGGAATTCTGACTAATTTTGAAATAAGTCTGTGAATTTACCTAGGATCTGCCTCTAATTTTAAACCCAAGTCGTGGACCCTGGAAGAATACTGATATTACAACCCGATCATTAGAGACTATCTGCCGCAGTGTCATGCATGGCATATTTACAGGGACCTTTTTAATACATGTACAAATACAGGTGGGAAATTTAAAAACTTGAAATATTTTAAAACATTACACTTTTATTGATTGCTATCTTGAGCTCTGATTCCATCAACAAATTTCAGTCCATACTTTACCAATGCAATATAACCATTCATTGCCCTAGAATAATCTATGTGCCCTTTTGTTAATCTTTTGCAAGCTCTAGTTGCCCTTTTTCATTGAAGTTACCATGCCCTTTTTGTGTGATAGGGGAAACACTACTGCGTCTCCAAAGATAATTGCATTCCATATTGTATGATAGTTAGCCTATTAGTTAAAGAGGTGTATATAACATTTCTGTTTTCTTTTTCAGTATTTTTAGTGAGATTTAACGTGTAAAATTCAAAATGGTTTACAATTACACAAAACCCCGGGCGCCAATTGCTGCTATGTACAGCAGTCCTGGACCATGTTATGGACTACCTGGATTAGTTGGACAGAAAACTCACGATCCGAGAAGTGTACATAATAAAGGACCAGCATACCCATTTGGTGTTCGTCATGGTAAATTCAAGGATGACTGCAGTCCTGGACCTTGCTATTATCCTAATCCAAAAGTGTATAGAGACGGAAATGATGGCACACCTCAATATTCATTATACAGTCGGCAAAGAGATGCCACAATGTTCAAAGTTCCAGGCCCCGGTGCCTACAGCCCAGAAGGTGTTGGCCAAACAGCTCACTTCAGACACCCACAATACAGCTTTGGAACAAGACACAGACACAGGAGAACAGATAATAACCCTGGTATGTTCTAAAACCAATTAATTTTATTTTTTCAGTTTTTAAGGTAAAAATGGAGTATAAACTTGTGGGCCTGTAAACCACAGACTTAAAACTAAAGAACGTACATGTTGATATGATTTAATTGTTTGGTGATATGTAAATTTTCATTGGAAGTATTTTTCTCAACTGCAGCTTTTCTTAATTTTATACATTTCTGATAGAAACATAAGTTAGTTCACGAAAGTCATCTGAAGATGGATAGTTTTCTGCTTGTGTAGTCATTTGTTAAATATGCAGATTTATACAGCCAGACTGGAGATTCACATAAAGAACACAACAATATAGCTATATATATTTGAATGAGACCATTTTAACTGTAGTATTCTTGAATGGATAAAATCCCTTAATAGCAAATTTAACTGACTCAGCTAAGCACAGCCTCGAAAATATTTATCTAGAAGATTGATATAGTTAAATAAATATAAAAAAAAATAGGACTTTTTCAAATGAGTTAATATGGACAATTTTGCACATATCAAATTATCAATCTTTTTTCACAGAAAGACAGGTAAGACATGCACAAGACAGAAAAAAAATGAAATGCTTTATAAAATGGTGAAATTCTCCATTCAGAGTTCAATGTTGTAAAATCAGTTGCTTACAGTCATATACATCTTATCATACCATTATCTTAATGAGAATCAGGGATAGCCTGTAAGGGAATTTTTTAAAACATGAACCAATATAGTCTGGTCTTATCTTGAGATAACTCTGATATAAGTCAATTTTAGAAAAAAGGTGTTTTTTAACAGTTTTGATTTTTGAGAATATTAATTTTACTGACCACTACCATGTTTCCAAAATTTAGAAATTTGTATATGGGTGGAAAAAAGGGAAGACATGATAGGGGTCAAATCCCATTTTATATATGATAGGGTACTTTGGGAAAAGAAGAAAAATAACTAATTTTTAGAGGATGGCAGTAATATATGGCTCAAATGATTATTTATTTAATCAAATTCATGGCATCCTGTTTTTTACAACTTTTCCTGGGTGAGTTTTAATTTCCTTGCATGGAAGTCATGAATAAATGAAATGATCTGGTTGCGTGTGATCTGAATATGTATCAATTTAAACAGTATAAAATAAATAAAGATATTATCGCTAGTATTCATTTCAATTAAATACCTATTGAAAAACACCACCAGTCACCTACAAATTAAGATTCATGTTCTGTCACGAAAATACATTTCCTCAAATGTACATATTTCACGCTTAAAGAAAAGAATATACATGTACAAATTACAAGCTTGAACTTTTTTAACCTTTCTCAGCGATTTGATTGTTTAACTTGTGTGTATGGTCAAACTTCATAGATTAGCAACAAAGACTCTAATTTGTTGTTTAACAGTTCTCTGATATTCTTAATAAAAAAATTGACCTCAGCTATCCCTTAATAAAAGAATATTTTGCTAATTATTACCAGCAATTTCCATGACCTGGTCTTATAAATAATTAAAAGGAATTGAATCATTGGGATAGCTTCATATGAGGAAAGTTTTCTATTAATTCCTGGAATAGTTCATATGAACTATTTAACATGTAAGTGTGGTTTTTATTGTTAATCACAGCAAGCAGAAAAGGATATTAAATAAAACTTTAATGCAAAAATGATCGCTCTTTCGGTTATAATTATAACATTTATCTGTAATCAATGATCATTTTCTCAGATGAAGATTTTGTTATTGCCTTATATAAACTGGAGTGTAATTATTGAAAATCTTGTATATTCACCAGAAAAACATCATTATATTCTTGATTGTTGTAATGTCGTCAAATGAGGGTTAATTATATTTAAAAAAAACAGACTATATTAAAAATAAAGTATTGTTAATTTTATCTTAAAATAACGCAAAGTAGATGAATTTCATGACAAAATTATCCAAACTAATGTTTAAACACAGAAGAGTGCCCTGCTTAGTATTTTGATGATGTTCAAAGTCAAGTTTATTCATGTGAAACATGAAAATTGCATGCCTTCCTCTACCAAGATAAGCCTATTACATTGTATTGTTCAGATTTGTTTCATAAATTCCACATCAATTTTCTAGGTGAAAATTATTTTATTTATCCTAACACAATGTCTTCCAAGTTGCACATTTGTTTGCAAATACAAGTTTTGTAATATCTGTAGGCGTTGGTGTCTGCTACATGCATGTAAGCTATTTGGGTCATTTTTATCAATATCGTCACTCGTAATAATGAATAAAACTTTGTTTTACAACTTCAAAGATGTAAGCTTCCCCAAACAGTAACTATTTTTAGTAAAAACACAGGGCCAAGGATATCTTTTTTGTCAGAAATGACTTGTAAAATAAGTCCTAAATATTGACAGCCTGTATGTAAATTACCTACCAATTGTAACTTAGATGAGTTTTGTTCAAAGGACTGTAAACCCCTTTGTAAATGTAGGCAGCCAAGAATGATAGTGTTTTGGTAGAGGGTTATCATATGCATCCATGTTTATTTTAACCAGGGTTACAAACATCATTTGGTCATTTATTCTGTTTTTGTGATCGGCAAGAGATTTTCAGTGATTATTTTTCAACATGACATTTTACCTTTAAACTTCTACCACCAACCTGAATATAAATATTCCTTGACTACCATTCAAATAGTCTGCATCAATCCCACAAATATTGTAGGTTTAAACATGTACTTTACGGTCAAGTCTGTGTCCAGTCCTGAAAAATTGCAGAGGTTGTATCAGATAGTTTATTTGTTACTCCACTCAATATCCATACATAAATCAAGTCTTCATTGATTATGTATCCATTTCATTATAGCTAGTTTTATATTACAGTAACAGAATAGCGCATAGAATTTTATTATAGTATAGTGCTGGCTTTAGTACTTTTGTTGAATTGTAACAGTAATCTCTATTAAGAAGACTGCATTGAGTAATTTTTATTTTCAGCTCCAAATAATTACACATTAACTCCAATGTTGGGTAAAACTGTCACTAGTGGCCAGAAACAAGCTCCAATTTTCTCAATGAAAGCAAGATCAACAATTGGCAGTTTCCATGAAGATTTAGCTAAGGTAAATAAAGTGTTTGTTATAATAAATTCATGTTACATACAGTAAAGGTCTTCAAATTAATATTTATTTCCATTTTAAACATGGAACAGAACTGAATCAAAGCACCATTGTTTCATTAAGAGTTATTCGATTGTCTCAGGAAATTTAAAAGTCTGCCTCAGTTATTAAATGGAAATCTTTACATATTCTAAAAAAAATAACATTGATGGTCATGAGAAATTTTACTTAAATGCGCATTTTGTACTTTATTAACCTTTTTTTTTTTTTAAATTTATATTATTTAGAAAAACATGTTGGATGCATAAAATTTATGAAGTTTTATTTTCATTCTCATCATGTTTTCAGGCACCAGGAGCAGGAACATATAACACCACAGAGCCCAGTATTTATAAAGATAAATCACCATTATATAGTATGACAAGTAGAAACGTTATGCCAGGAGATACCACAAAGAAACCTGGACCAGGAGCTCATTCACCAGAAAATGTAAGTATTGTAGTCTTTCTTTTATTCACACTGACCTTAACATATTACCCCCCTTGAATAATGAATGAACTGTATGAATAGAGCAGAGAACAAACAGCTATGTCCTCTGGATAAGGGGACGATTTGTTCAACAATGATAATTAAAAGAAATCCCTTTTCAGTAAAGAGAGTATACAATTTTTTGTCAATTTGGTACTGATTTTTACTAATATCAGGATTTTTTTTTTCTTTCATTTTCTGGACTGAAATTTTTGGACAGTAAAATGGGAAGTTAGTTGAGAAATAAAGAAAAACAATGCTGTCAATTATTGTTTGACATAATGTTATTTACTTTATTATAAGGAAAACATTTAGAAGAAAAGACGGAGCCATTCTGAAATGTAATACATTTTCTATAGATATTCTTGTATGCTAAAGATCTTTTCTATATTTTTAGGTATGGATGCATAAAGTAAAACAACCAGCTCCATCCTTTGGAATAAGACATAGTCAGTATTTAGCTCCTCTTATAATTGCTGAAGCAGATTAAAAAGCAAAAAACTGTTTTCTTTTTACAGGTCGTTATAACTAAAAAGAAAGCCCCTGCAACATCTTTCGGAATACGACACAGTCAGTATTTAGCTCCTTTAATTGTTCAAGCTGATTGAAAATTGATTTCATCTACTATTTGGATTTTTAAAAAAGCAAAAAAAAATGGTAAGTTCATGAAAATTCTCAGAGAAATGGACTCTGAAGACTGCCAGGAGGCTTTGTGCAGATATTATGACTTGTATACATCCGTCCAGAAATTATTGTGTATCAAAATTCTAAGAAACTGTGATATCATTTTTATGGAAGTAAGAATGTTTGTATTTTAATATAATTCAGTATTACCAAAAAGTATTCTTTAAATAAATAAGTATTGTGTACAACACAAAAGCACATAAGGTTTTATTTTGCTACCACATTTCTTTCTATTTTTGTTACTGATTTCTACTCTCTATTTAAGATGTATGTTTTTTAAAGTTTTTGCATAAATTGTAATTTTACTCTTTGTATATTTAAATTTTATTGTACAAACATATATATAGAAGTTTTATGCTAATGTAAAAAACTTTTAGAGTGCATGTTGAAAAGTAAATGTTGCGCGAAAGGAAAATGTTGCCAAACATAGATTAAAGCATTAAATTTCATTTGTTAGTAAACAATTGAAAACATTAAACATTCCATTTTAAGTTAGACATGCAGTTGTAGAAATTGACTGTTCCCCCTAATAGTGGTTGTTTACATTGTTTTGTTATTAAATTATTGAAATGCTGAACTAATACTAGAATTACCTACAATCTAAAAAAAAAAAAAGACATTTATTGTTTGTCTACCATGTAGGTTTTTGAAGGCATGACAACTATTATTTTTAAATTTTGATTGGCATCATTTTATTGTGCAACTTTGTTATGTATTTATAATTGCTCATTGTGAAAGAATTTTTGTAGTCAATATTGTTTGTCCAGCATTTGTAATTCTGTTTTCTCATATATTTATTCATACACTTTTTATTTTAAGACTTTTTGTAATAGTTTGTTATAAATTCCATTAATATCATTAAAGTTTGTTCTTTTTTATCAGAATTGTTATACTGCCTTTTTTCTATGAAAATATCCAAGAATAAATTTACAGTTGCATTCAATTGGTATCTTAGCTTTACCTGAACCTTCAATCTTGAGATATTATTCGCTGCTTTTAATCAATTTTTCGTTTTTCGTATTCCTGTAAAAAAGCAGTTTCTTTTGAAGTGTAAAAAAAAATGAAATGAAATGAACATCAGTGTATACTTGAGGAAATGAATTATGAATAGGTGATAACTGGTAACATGACAATCTATTTTAGCAGAGTTTTGTTGCTCAATTTATCGATCAGTATCAAAAAATGGCTACAATTGCATAATGTATATGTATAACTAACAGAATAAATGCCTTGTCATAAAATATATGCCTTATGTTTTAGTTGACTGATCTGAAAGCTCTTCCAATCCAAAATATGTCTTATAAGAGATGTTCATAAAATTTTCACTGAAAAATTCCTCAAGGGTTGTCTGGATATTCCATTTAAATCTTCAATGTGTTGAGTTGCTAAATAATACTTCGATTGGATAACATGCCTATGTCTTCTTATTGAAGTTACTTCAATAGAAATGGTCAAATCCTTGCTATAATTTATAAATGCCAAGTGAGATTCAATTCAAGTCATTGGCAGCACAGTTTTCTCTATCAAATGGAATTGACTAATGTCATATGAGATTTAAGCACACCATCAAAATTTATTTCCAATATAAAACAAGCTTATCAGAAAAGCTGTAGGCTTCTTGCAAGATGGACTTGCTTGAATTTTTAAGTTATATATTAAATTAGTGTAAAAATGATTAATATTAAGTAAAAAAAAATTATGGAAGACAATGAAATAGTTTATTATGCTTGTGGTTTCACACTTATCCTTCAGCATAATTTTATTGTTACAGATGCTTGTAGGACGAAGCATACCCTATGATATATGACTTTTTTATTGAACTTTTTATTAATTTTGATCATATTGGTTAATTAGAAAACTTGAAAATTTTGCTATCTCTCTTAATGATCTAACCAGTGTTAACAATCCTTTGATTGGACGAGCTTTCAGAATCCATGATAGAAAGCCTGATTTTGCTTTGCTTTTCAAGTATTATCAATACAGCATAAAGGCTTATGAATGTAACAGATACTATAAGCTCTTTAAAAAAAAAGGCATGTTTTTCCAGCAAAGCTTTATTAATTCAGTGCTTGAAATATATGCACAGCTTCAAATGGTTTGCCTAGCTATTATAATAGACACTATCATGACATGTTGGACCCCCAAAATGTGCACAGCTTCATGTGATTTGCCTAGCTATTATAATAGACACTAGCATGACATGTTGGACCCCCAAAATGTGCACAGCTTCATGTGGTTTGCCTAGCTATTATAATAGACACTAGCATGACATGTTGGACCCCCAAAATGTGCACAGCTTCATGTGGTTTGCCTAGCTATTATAATAGACACTATCATGACATGTTGGACCCCCAAAATGTGCACAGCTTCATGTGGTTTGCCTAGCTATTATAATAGACACTAGCATGACATGTTGGACCCCCAAAATGTGCACAGCTTCATGTGGTTTGCCTAGCTATTATAATAGACACTAGCATGACATGTTGGACCCCCAAAATGTGCACAGCTTCATGTGGTTTGCCTAGCTATTATAATAGACACTAGCATGACATGTTGGACCCCAAACATGTGCACAGCTTCATATGGTTTGCCTAGCTATCATAATAGACACTAGCATGTCATGTTGGACCCCAAAAATGTGCACAGCTTCATGTGTTTTGCCTAGCTATCATAATGGACACTAGCATGACATGTTGGACCCTAAAAACGTGCACAGCTTCATGTGTTTTGCCTAGCTATCATAATGGACACTAGCATGACATGTTAGACCCCCAAAATGTGCACAGATTCATTTGGTTTGCCTACTATTATTATGGACACTAGCATGTCATGTTGGACCCCAAAATTTGCACAGCTTCATGTGGTTTGCCTAGCTATCATAATGGACACTAGCATGACATGTTGGACCAAAAAAATGTGCACAGCTTCATTTGGTTTGCCTAGCTATTATAATGGACACTAGCATGACATGTTAGATCCTTAAAATATGCATTGATATCCTGTTAGAGGAAACATCTTGTGGTGAACACTTGGAAACAGAATTTAAAACAAACTTGTGATTTTGGATGCGGTCTTCACATCAAATACAGAGGCATATATTTTTCCAGAGTTTGCAAACAGTTCTAGGTGATAAAAAAACAAATCTGAAAGTGTCTGTCAACTGTATTTGAGTTGGAACCCATTTGATTATAACCCAAAAAAATTATAAACATTTTTAGAATTGATTAAGTCACAAACATGGCCTCAAAATCCAACTATTCATAAATATATATTGCAGATGTTCCAAGTAGATTACAAGTTAGTAATGGTCATAGTGAATAAGAAATAACATGAAAATGAGGTCAAGGTCAGATGAATCCTACCAGACAGACATGTACACCTTACGGTCATTCCATACTTCACATATATATATGAATTATTGCTTATAGTAAATTAGAATAAAACTACAAAAACATTGTCCACTGATCCATGAAAAAAGGTCAAGGTCAGACAAAACTTGTCAGTCGGACATGTCCACATTGCAATCATTTTATACGCCAAATATAGTTGACCTGTTGCTTTTGGTGCCCAGGATTTTATAAAGCGTGGCGTAATTTCATAAACTGAATAAATATCGAGGAGCATAGCGAAAAGACAAATTTTTGGACGATTTTAAGCTAAAAAATGATTCATTTTCAACCAAAGGAGAAGGGTTACACCCTTTACGCCCCCCCCCCTTTTAGGTCAAGGTCAGATGAACCTGTCCGAAAGACATGTAGACCTTACAAGGAACCCATATACCAAGTAAAGTTATCCTTTTACTCATGTTTAGCATATTTAGTGAGTAATTCATATAACAAAAAAAACTACAAGTTTTTGTTCAAACAATCACTGAACCATGGAAATAAAGTCGAAGACAATGGTCATATGACAGACTGAAACATCATAAAATAAGGTATCTGCATTTAAGGTATGAAGCATCCAGGTTTTTACATTCTGAATTATAACGCTTTATACAAATGGTTTAAGCTGTCTCAGCTGAGGCCGGTTGTAATCCCTATGTCTCGCATTTTTCTACTTTCGTCGCAGGCGAGACAAACTACATCAGACTGACTAAAAAACAATGATGACTTAGCGTAAAAAAGGACAACCAACAATGGAGTAAGAGATTGTAAGATTAAAGTTTACAAGGACTTTGTATATATATATAGGTCTGCTCCCAACTTTTCAGTCTTAACTATAGGGCTTCTGAGCTCAATGAATTTGGCCAAGGTTTTCATTTAATTTAATTTCGAGGGTACCTAAAAAAGATTTAATCTCAGAGATGCTCCCTTTAGAAGCCAATAAGCACGAATTATATATCGTACTAGAAATATTTGCCACTGGACATTAGGCAAATAACAATCAATCAAACTTTATATACATCATAGATATTTGTGATTGGTGTTAATGTGTTGTATTGAAGGAAAATGATCAGTCATCTGTAAATGTATATATCAATTGAGATAATACGTACCAGACTACTAGTATATAAATACAAAATTTATAATGGTACATTGTAGTATGGCTGCCTGATCACACTTCTAGTTTTCAATACTTCTTACATTGATAAGGCCTTTGTAATTGGGACATATTTTGAAGACATGGTAATGCAGTCTATGCATGTCCTAATTAAAAATACTTTCTATTTCTATAATACATAAAGAATATAGTTAGTTTAAGTCTGGATAACCAACTGATGACTAGATCTTTGGTCTAAAGCTTGTCACTATATGATTGTATCCTATCATATTCTTTTCACTTTAAGGGGCGTCCCGAAATGTATGTGTTGACATTTTTTTTTCTATTGGAATATCTTGTTTAAAATTGATGAAGTCTTGTTTTGTTTTCTGCAATTTGACATGTGTTAATGAAATATTTTAGTACATGCATGTGTCCAGAATAAAGTGCAAGCACCGTATCCAAATTCAGTTGTGTTATATTTGCAGTATTTCTCTGAAGTGGTCTATAATAACCCATTAAACATTTATATACAGTGAGAATGAATAAATTTCTATATTGATCCCTCTCAAATACATCATCGTCCAAGGGAACAAACTCCTAAAAAAAACAAAAAAAAACAGGTATTAAGATAGTTGCTAACCAAATGGTATTCCCTTGTATGTGATAATTTGCACTTTGTAATATTTTCCCTTGATTTCAAAAATCAAAAGCAAGATCATAAGTTATGAACACGGTTTTTAACAAGAATTTATCGAGTATCAGCAAATAAAAAATCGTTTGAACTTGTTTCTAATGCAATTCGATGAAATCATTGCAGTATACAAAGTATAGGTTAATCGGTCTTGTTATGGTACCTCTCCGTCCATGTATACGGGAGTTTTTTAGTACTTACCAATGCCATGCCTACTATATATTATAAAACCTCATATTCATATATGACTTGGAATACTAACTTATACTTTATCTATTACTCTTGTAAGTACAATTTCCATACATTTCCGATCGAGGAAACGGCCTTGTTCATCAACACAACTCCAAATTTGAATTGCATGGCATGTTAATTTCTTTAAAAGCAGTCGTTTCTGTGGATAAGTTTCAAATTGATATTAAATTGGGAAGGTATTGAAAGTTTTCCATTAACGCCATCAAGTGCTTTTGTTAGTCATTCAAGCGTCTTCATGTGTATCATATTTGACTGCTTCTACTTTTATTAATAATTCGTAAAGACATTGTTACATAATTTTGAAGTCTACAAGGGTTTTCCATTTCGTTCTTTTATTTGCCGTTTACAAATTTCCTGTCTGTACGTGTTTTCACTTGTTCCTTTCAACTTTGTAAAATAGGTTTTTCAGTTTTCATTTCTATATTTTGTATTGATTTATTGGTTGCTGCTTAACGTCCAGCGGAAAATATCACATCCATATTTAGGATACTGAGATATGAATATGCATTGTAGATACTGGCTTCAATATTACATTAGCCGACCAGTAATTAGTCTTACCTCTAGACATCCCATTCTTGTTGACGGGGAGAAGATGAAAATATCGATTAACCATGAATGGGATCGAACCCAAGACCTCCCGCACTCGGGGTAGCGGAGCACAAGACAATCGATGAGTTGTTTAAAGTTGAATCGTATTTTAAAAAATTTTCAACTGTACAAAAATGCACATCTGGAAATGGAAGATGATTTAGCTCTATATCTGAACACAACAAAAAAAAAAACAACGTCTAGAGCATATTATCGTGTAAAATGTAAGTTGCTACCTATAGCGGGGTTCAATTTGTGTAATTAGCATCAGGTTAATTATGTATAGTATGTATATCGCGGGTTCGTTTTTTCCTTAATCATAATTTGAGACATCTAGTATTCTCAAAACGAAATATTCAATATTACGGTTTAACGATAACGAAATTCTAGCTGTATAAAAGTGCATCAATGTCCCTACCAAAAAGTCTCTTGACATTATTAATTATTTTCCATCAATCAGTTTGCGGTGAAAAAATAACGCATGCAGGATTTCATATATGAAACAATTCAAATTGGTTTATGAGCCATTACATGCAGATCATAACGTATCACACTATTTATATTGGGATATTTTGCAATAACTTTAAAATATGGTAGATCTACACTGCATTGTATGGTAGATCTACACTGCATTGTATGGTAGATCTACACTGCATTGTATGGTAGATCTACACTGCATTGTACAGGGGAAAAAAAGAGATGCATCCTTTATATTCTCTTCCAGAAATCTACATTAGGATGATGTATGGAAGATTAACTCCTGGTGGACACCATAAGTTGGATGGACCCGTTATTGTAATGAGTTGATTTGCCTTGATCCTTATATATATCCAATTTAAAAAAAAAAGTACTTATAAAAGTACATGTACAGGTAGAGTTAATTATTTCCTGTCGAATTCTAAGCTGTTAATTTACCAAATATACACTTCTCTACAACTCAACACAACTACATGTATATATATTAGAAACGGTCTTTGATCATATAATTCAAGCATGAAGAATATATTGATAAAATCAAACCTTGTATACTATTTTGATCGACACATTATTTTACAATTGCGAAAAACCCATTCAATTTAATACAACCGATCGTTAATTATTTCAGTCCATCTATTGAGCTTGAAGAAACTTTTTAAATGTTCTCATAAATGGCAAATAATTTCGATTTGTTTGAGAAATCAACACACACAATCAATTTCGTTAGTCAAAATATTAACCAATACAATAGAAACGATATTCATACACATAGAAATTTATAAATATATGAATATGAATAACTGTACTTATTTGCCAAGCAATGCTGGTCGTTAAAAACACGTTTCCAAGGACCAGTCAGTGGTTAAATACTTGTAATACAAATTGAACAGCTTATAATTTGAAAGACTTTATTACTTTAAAACCCAACAGCTTATACTAGTTTACTATAAAAGAAACCTCATTCAACCACATCCACGTTTAAATAAATGTACTATGTCACATATGTGTGAATGTAGAGCGGTTTGACCTTTTGGCACAGACTTCTGTGGAGCGCAAATAAAGAGCAGAATTGCTGCTATATATCATGGATCAGTTTGTTCAGGTTTCCAAAAGGGATAACTAAAAACAAATGTAATTGCACAGCGTGAGCCATCTCATGTGTAGGTACAATTGCACCGGTGACAAAAGAGTTCACTCTTAAACAGGTTATTTGATTGGTGATAAAAAGCACTGGTGACCAATAGTTACGCTGTAATTTTACTTTAAGAACTAAGATCTGTCAGTGAAACCAATCACAAAGTGTAACGGTGTGTTGTGAATTAAAAAAAAAAATCTTTCGTACGTTTGCCATCTGAATACCTCTCCAGTAATATACAAATGAGGGTCAGAGTGCAAATATTTCGTGTATGCAAATGTCTAGTGCAAAGCAAAAATCCCAATATGTCCAATTTCCAATTTCCCTGACAGTGTAAAAATCGGAAAGTTGATGAAACAAGCTAGTCAGGCTAGTCAGAACATTTACTCACTGTTGAACACCTCACCTTAGTACAAGTTTCACCCGTCTCGGTGGTGTTGTGGTGACTTGCTTATGCACGTAGAGTGCGAGAGGTGGTGTTTTTTTTTATCCCTGGTCAGATCAAACCGAAGGTTTGAAAATTGGTATTTGCTGCTTCACCACTATAAGCAAGCGGCATTTAAGAATCAGAATAAATGTCCTTGTAGGGTGACATGTCTTCCTGTGAACTGTTACCTCACGTTACAGTTACAAATACGACTCAGAGTATCCATAGTATATTAACATGTTCTTGTTCTGATATGTATGTAATATTTTCCACTGGATGTTAAACATTAACCCAACGATGCATCCATTTGGTGCAAATTTTAAATACTCAGAGGTATATAGGAACAATTTATTTCACTGAGAGGAGAGTAATTTCTATAAAGGTCTTTCAATGTCAGGTTACGGTGAATGTTGGCGCCTATTAAAACGTTAAAACACGCTACATATGTTTTTCACCTGTCCTAACGGTCAGGAACCTGATGTTCAGTGGTTGTCGTTTGTTGATGTGTTTCATAAGTGTTTCTCGTTTCTCGTTTTTTATATAGATTAGACCGTTGGTTTTCCTGTTTGAATGGTTTTACACTAGTCATTTTTGACGCCCTTTATACCTTGCTGTTTGGTGTGAGCCAAGGCTCCGTGTTGAAGGCCGTACTTTGACCTATAATGGTTTACTTTTACAAATTGTGATTTGGATGGAGAGTAGTCTCATTGGCACTCATACCACATCTTCTTATATCTATACTAGAATTCGTAGTATGGTTTCATTATATGCGTACTGTACTAAGATCGCCGATGGTTGCTATGGTCGTATACTATTCAATGTTTTTGGGGATTTCTGTTATCCGTTTTATGCAATAATAAAGTGATGATATATAAAATTAAAACAGACGAAAAAGTACATTCAAAGCCAAAAACCCCAACCTATCAAAAGTTTAGCTACGAGAGTAGGGTTGGGAGAATCTCCATTTCAGCATTCTTTAATTTTAAGACCATTTGCTCAGACCATTTGTCCCTATCCTTTTTATGTGTGCCAATTATACCAATTCTTTATATTTCAGAAACCCATTTTCTCTTTTCTTTATCATTTTCACCGTTAGTCTCTATTCTGTAAACCCCATCAGGACCCTCCGATAATCATTTCTAAATTGTCTTCAACAGAACCACATACAGTCCTGTTTCACAACATGGCATTTAACGCGAGTATGTATACCTGTACAATTGTTTAAAAAAACATTTGGTCATATGAATCTCTGAAAAACTTAGAAAGAATGTTAATTAAACCTGGGACTTACTAACATGTTATTCCTAGATGAAACACAATACACAGCTTTTCTTTGGTATTTCACATGAAAACCAGTGTCAAACGATAAAAGTATCTCTAGGATACAAACTGCGTACATCCAAAGAAACAGTGATTCGTAATACCTGGCTTAACAAAAGTATCCATAGTTCGTTCTTAGAACGTATTCTTCTACTCTAAGGAAGTTGAATACAATGAAGATGGATTGTTAGCAACAAACAAAGATTAAGTTGTATAGACGCGGAAATCTGAAACATCATAATCTACGCTTATAGTAAAATGTAAATTTCTTCACAAATAAAAGGCAAGAATGCGGCAATCGATACAGTTATATTATCTTAAAAAGACATGTTTTACATAAACTATACATGGGTTTGTAATGATTCCTGTAGACCTAAAGCGTGACTACATCTGCTCATTTTAATGAATTTTCAGGATAATTTATCTTGATCAAGCTTGCAGCCATGAGAGAACTGAGGTTTTTAATAATTTAAAACCTTGATAATTGGCTTCAACATTAATAATATAGTAATTTTCAATCAGGAAAACTGGATGGGGTTTTAACGTGAAAGTTATATAAATGAAAACTGACATTAGTTTTTGTTTAAAGTGATTGACAATGATTTGGTGGTAGCGGTAGCCAGGCCGAAACGTTTCCCAATAATACATGTAAAAGTCTTTGATGAAAGACTAGAAACTAGTTGTTTTGTACCAAAGCTATTCTAATATAGCCAATAATTATTGTTATGCCAGAGGCGGCTACCTTAGCTAGCTTCCTAAAGTTGCAGTCACATTTTGACACTGCTTTCCAAAATATGTGCCATCTTTGGTCGTCAACCTGTTGGTTGCTGTACTATGATAGCTTTTTTATAGTGATTTTTAAATTTTATTTTGGTAATATGGTTAAGGGAGAGGTTTGAGCTCACTAAAAAAATCTTTAACCCCATCGGATTTCGTGCCTGTACCATGTCCGGCTATCTATACACGTGTAGTTCGTTGTGTATGTTTATGTATGTACTTTTAAGTTTATGAAGAGTCGGGTGTTGGTAGTTGGTGCGGTCCGTTAAACTGTTCAATACCTACTACCCTTTATCTGGGACTATTATAAGTTAGTATACTAGTCCCTGCCTTTATATGTATCATTTAGAATTTGAATTATCTCATTAAAATGCTAACAACGTATAGACTAAGTGTAAACTAAGAATTCAATATGCTTTGTTTAACATGTACTTTTTTAAAATGAATAGAATCTTAGTGAAATTGTCACTAGAAACTTCCCACCTAATCTGAAGTCGGGCGTACATGTCTACCTCAATAAAGCAGATTGATAAATTGCCTGAAATAAATATTAATCTTTTGTGAACAAGAATTGACAAGATTCTCACAAATATCTGAAGTTTACAGATAGAAACATTCTTATTCTTTTATCTCAAGAAAAAGCAGAAAACATGTTGATTTATATAAGGGCAATGAAAGGTATATATCCGCTTATACTGACGTGCACCAAATACACATAAAACAAATATTTGAAATTTAAAGAACTAATTTCTAAAGATTCAATACACAACTATATGAATTCTGTCATATATTTGTTAAACTGTTGTATGGTTTAAAACTCTTTAAAATCAATTTAAACATACAACAAAAAGCAAGGTGACGTTTTTATTGTTGGTATTGAATGCATAAATTTTAGTTTTTAAATTATGAATTAAATCACTTCAGTTAACACTGTGATGAGAGCATGACTTACTTGCAGTGTTATGTTAAAGTATGATTAAATACAAAACCAATGAATAGATAACAAATAAGGACAAGAGTTCTTGAGGTACAATCATAATTTTCCATGATTTTGTCATTGTGTTTTGTTTTTTCTGTTGCCCCCTTTTCTTTTTGTTATAGTAAACAGAGAATACCATGGTTTTTATATGGTTACTTCATGCAATTACTGTTCATAACAACAAGTAATTTAGGTTAGAATAACCATAAATTTGTTTAGGCATATTTTTCACAAGACTAATATTGTGAATTTATTTATTTGTCTCAGCTTTTGTAGACTCAGGTACATATAGAGCTTAGACATAGCATAGAAACCTGTCTATTATTGATTACAGTATGTTGCCCTCTAGATGTTTTTTTTGTTGATATTTTTGTTGTTGGGTTGCTGTCTCATTGACACAAACCCCACATCCTCCTTTTACTCCTAAATAAACTCATTAAATAGAAACTTGTCCCCCTCTCTTTCTTGGATAGTAAAAATCTTGAAGGGAAAGACATGTACACACATTTATCTACTTTATTAAGCAATAAACAACATACATAGATCTAAAATATCAAAACTATAAATCTAAAAGCTAAACAGTATAAAACATGCCAATATCTCTTTGTAATACTAAGGTTTAAGTGAAACAAAGTAACTGTACATGATTGATTATGCATCTTGTTGACCAAAAAGGCAGAAAAATTTAATCAATAAGATTAAATCACAAATGATCGGATAAAAGCATTATTTTTATCAAATTTTCCAATGCATACTTAAAGCGCAGAGAAATGTAAATCTTTAATAATAAAAAAAACTTATTTGAAGGCACTAAATGATTACTAAATAAAACACAAATTATTTGAATATATTGCATACATTAGATACACAAATATGGCACTAGAGTGTATGTTAATTAACTAAAGTATTTTCATAGAAATATAATCATCAAAACTTGAGGTTATTATTAAATATTAAAGATTAGAAATGAGTGGGTAACAGGTTTTATGATTTTGTCAATATGTAATTGATATCTTATATTTATCAAACAAATTTTTATTTTTGTTGTTAAATATCACACTCAGTCAGGTCACCTTTTTTTAAACATAAAGTTCATATATTTATTATACATTATTAAAGTCTGTCAAGTTTCAACTTATTGATGTTCCTCTTGAAAAAAGGGGGATAAGTCACCAAGGAAATGATATATTTTTTGTATTCATATCAAGCTTAACAGCAGTCAAGGGTCAAATGCTTTCAAACATCAATATTTTGTTTGTTCATATTTAGAATGTTTGAACACTTAAAAAGTCAATTTTCTTATTTACTGAGTCCATTAAAAATGTGGTAAAACATAAAAGGATTTCTAAGTCAAATTCAATATCAAGATATTAATTCATCTGTGTTTTCTCATGTGTTTTAAGGGGAGATAATTGGATCACATTAGCTGCTTGTGGATTTCTACTGAAAGCAGAGGTGCTCACATTCTATGTCATTTCAATATTCTATTCCTGACAAAGTCCACATTCCTAGGTATATGAATAACTCGAGCCTATCAGAAAGTCCATTTAACTTTTATCTTTAAGATATATATACTCATAGATAAAACTCAGTAGGTCAACTGTCAAATTAGGTATGAAACTTCATATTATATACTGATAAATACAAAACAACAAATAAACATTCGATAACAATACCCAGACAATATAAATACAAATATTGCTATATAATGGACTAAAGATAAATAAAGGACCAGACATATAGGTCCATTTAAAGGTAGAATGGTCGATGAAATACACTCTTGCATGTGAAATTCCATAGTTTGATCAGTTCAGTACCTTAACTTTCCCTTACTCAGCTATGTCAGTTAAAGGAAGACAGATTCATGTCAAGTATATTCAATGTATATTCATAACTGAACTGATATCCATTTATGGCAGACAAAAAGCAATAAGATGTATTTGTAGTCAGGGTTGCAAGGTTTAATAATCTTTAAATGATGAGGTAATCTGTTGAGATATTTTTTTAAATAGTTTTGCCATTTTTTTTAAATTTAATTTCCATCAGTCCCGTCAATACAAAGTATCCCATTTATCCATCTCTCATTAATGCTCTCTTGTTGAAACTAACTGTTTAAGGCTGAGAAAGGCTATTATATGTACCAGGTTTACCAACCAGTAGTTAAATACTTAGTTACCTCTTTCTGTAAAAATTAAAGTTTTGAAATATTCCAAGAAAATATTAGAAATCAATCAGGTTAAAAAATGTCAGAAAATTATCCATTTAAGACCAGGAAGACAGGCCCACTAGATTACGAAATTTACAGTTAAGATATAAGAAATCTATACAGTAACAAAGTGCACAAATAATACTGTTTGGACAATACACATAGGTATCTATTTAACACTAACGATAGCTTTTTAAAATCGTTATTGACACTGGATAAACAAAACATATTGAATTTTAAACCTGTCCTATATTGTAAATATTGTTAAAACCTATATATAGAACTCTTGTCTGAATTTCAGTTTAAATTTTGTATTTCTACAGCACAGTAAGAATTTTTTCAAGTTTATTGAGGTCGTTGAGATAATTATATTGAGCCTTCCTGTGTACGAATGGACTATTATGTAACATAAACGATCCTAAAGTTTGTAAAGAAAAATTGATAAAGATTACAGTTATCAATAAATATGTTTCCTTAGTTTATTTGAAAAAATAAGCAGAAAAAAAAAATCACAATTAATCTGATATGCCTAACTACCACATTCTGTGGCTTCAACTGACTCAAAACATTTAAACTCCAGGGGAAACAAAAAATATGTCAAATTTTATGAAATAAAAAATCACCTAGAAATTCTTTTTATTAATTACATTCCCCCAGATTTCATATCTTCAATTTTCTGTTAGTTTTTGTGGCCAAAATTTAAAGTAGACCTGTGTTTTATTACCTTGACTTCAACCAGAGACATATAATACAAGAGATTCGCAACTCTAGTAGAGTCTATATAACAGCCAATGAAATGACGTGGCCACCGGAAAGCCGATTAATCCGATGGATTTATGGGTAAAAACATGCTATTGTTGTGAAAAAGGTTCTACGCCTCACGATTTTTCTAATGGATAATGCCGATACCTTTCACAGCTAAAGCATGCAAGTATATTTAAAAGTTACAAAAAACTAATTCTTATAATTTGTTATTGATAACATGTGTTCTAATGATGAGATTAATCAAATACAAACAAAGTTAAAACTCGGCCCATTTTACTTCACCTATTGCCGTAGAAACCATTTGACCTCCCAATTTTGTTCTTAAAACTTGGAAATATGCTAATAAATATATAATTTTATGGGCCAATAGTACTCCCAAATGTTGTTTCGTGAAAATAAGACTATTTTCGTAAAATTTGAACCAACAATGTGGCGATTTTTTCTGATTGATACCCGAAATTTTTTATTAAACTGGCTAAATATTGAAATTGTTCATGGACAAATTTCCTTAAATCAGTCCTTCTTTTTTGTGCACTATAGAAATTTATAGCCTGCATTTTGTTAGACAATTTATTCATTTTTCATTCTGTTTATGGCAAAGTTGTTTATTTTCTCCTATTTTGAAGTCATTGTTTTTTTCTTCTTTTTAGGGTGCCAAAGATGAACGAATGCAGTAAATTTACAAATGGGGTAAAATTTTCATAGTAAAGGAAACCTTCTGCTGGTCGTAATATTATGAATGAGCTTCATGTATCTGTTGTCGTTTCAGACTACGCTTCTCATTCAAAACATGAACCTAATTCATTTTTAAATTAAAATCGTATTGAGGACATTTCAATGGTGACTGCAAAAGATATATATATATATATATATATATATATTTGATAATAAAAGATTTTATTTACACCAAGGATTTGTATATGACACATAAACAATCTTACTTTTAAATTGCCATCTCTTTACCCCAGAATAAAAAGACAAAAACCGCTACAAATGATTAAAAGACAAAAACCACTACAAATGATTGTCTCGTGGAAACAAGGTTATAAAATACTTTTTAAATAGTGTCTTCCATGTTGCTTTGATGTATGACCTCGGCTCCCACTTCAATGTTGTGTTTTTTTTATAGATTTTTTGTTGCTTCGAGGACACACATATCCATCTATGTATGCAGTATTGTCAATTGTTTTTGTTGGTGGGTCTCTCACTTATTTTTTCGTCCTTTTCACAATCAACAAAGAGTTCGTTATCAGTTTATTCAACTAGGAGTATATCTAAGTCGTAACTATTAAGATTGTCATCCCACGAAATAAAACCGGAATTTTCCATATTGCGTGCACATGAATGAAGCTTTATTCAAATGAGAAATAAATTGTAATTTTCTTAAATATTAATTCTCAATACACACTTCGAACATGAAGAAACCATAAATTTACCGACAATCATTTAAAAAAACAACTCAATGCAAGCCTATATGATAAAACTGTCAAACAACACTTAGAAATCAAACATTTACCGACAATCCTACAGAAAAAACTCAATGAAAGCCCAATAAATGATAAATATAAAAATAAATAAAATTTTGATAACTTATAAATATCAAGAATAAAAAACAAAGCCTATCATGATTAACAATTAATTAACAAATAAATTAAGTTTTTTTCCATATTAATTAATTTTACATTTTGTGAATTGTATTTTTGGAAAGAGTGTGGACACCTGTGGTGTGACAACTTCTTGTTTACAAGGTGTCAATTAAAACTCATTATTTATAACATGTTCGTGATTTACCTGGTCATCGGATATTTCAAACCTAATATACATGTCACACTGTGAAATTATGTCTCCGAACAGGTGTATATTCAATAGAAACCCATTATGTAACTATCAAGTAAAATGAACTCTGACACAACTTATCAAGTGTTAATTATTTAATATCAGTTTTTTTTTTAATACAATATCAAATTATGTCTCTTTTTCAATAATACAAATCTAAAATCAAAATTACATTAAAATAAATAATTATTTAATTAATTATGATAAATTTAACACTGAAACAGTTTATGTTATGCTTAAACATTCGTCCTTACTTCGAGTACTTTTAATACTTTTATTAATGACTTTATTACCTAAGGAGATCTCGCGAGGTTTAACTAGTGGCCGCGTGTTATTACGGGATTTCGCCGAGTTGCGAATCTCTTGTATTATATGTCTCTGCTTCAACATAACACATTAATCTGAAACAAGAGTCATTGATATGTGTTTTATTTTGTTAGAGGTCTCTCTTTTATTAACTTTCTTAGTTGTCTTTGCCATAGTGGGCTTACTGTCAGTGTAGGTTCAATCAGTATTTACAGATTCCCTCTATCTATATAGTTTTACTAAAATAACATAACATTTGGTAAAATAGTAATGCAAGGGCAGTTACTCCTATAATGAGTCAACTGATGATTTTGGTCAAATTTTATATTTGCAGATCTTGTTTGCTATTATAGGTTCTCTCTTTCTATTATATTGTTATGATAATAGCCAAAAATGTATTTTAACTGTAAACTTTCTCAGTTATCTTATGGTAGTGAGCTTATTGTGGGTTCAATCTCTGGTGTTTCAGACTTCAAAATTGACATTTACTGCTTCTCCAATATGCACACAGCAGTGAGAGAAGAGATTGGTTGGATGAAAGTCAGAATAATGTGTCTTGCAGAAAACTTACCTTGTGTGCTAAAAGGGAATATTTCTATAACATTGTCATATAAACATCACCAACATACATTTAATATTTGCCACTGGAAATTGAGTAGCTTTCAAACAATCTATGAATTTCACACTTTGGTCTATCTCAAGAACAGGACCATTCACCTCTTGTATTGCAAAACTTCCTAAATATAACTAAAAGGAAGGGGCCCTATGTAATAAAGGAGACAAAAAACCAAAAACAAAAAAGTTTTGAAAAAAAGCCATCCACATGTACTTTATTTCATATGATTTAGTAAAAAAACCTTTCCATATTTATTTTTCCTGATTTAAAAATAGTTATTTTACAGAACTTTATAAAGAAATTTTGAAATTCAGTTGTTTTGGTGGACCAAATATAACATCAATAAGAAACTTGCATTGCACAAGACTATCTACAGTAGATCATCAGTTCTATGTAATCTCAAATCTACAATTTTCCTAATTTAATATTTTATCTGGATGATAATAACAAATCAACATCAATCAGTGATTATAAAGAGTTAAAAAATAATTGCCAAAAAGCAAGAATCATATATTACATTTCTCATGATTTTTCCAGCACAAATTCATAACAGCATACATTAGTGATATGTTCTACATTGGTAAAATATAATGCTAACTTACAACATAAAAAACAACAGTAATACAATTTTACTCTAAAACATGTGTATGGGTCAACACCATAAATTCACTGTCATCTAGTGATCAGTTGCCTGTTGAACATCTTTACTGTATTGTACAATGTTAGGATGTTTATGAGATTAAGATTAAAAACTTCTGTGAAAAAAAGTTTCTTGATAATTGTGACATTCATTACTTTCCGTGTCGTTCTCTGGTTTTTTCCATTGTGACAGTATGAAAAAGAGGACCACATCTGATGACTTCAAATATATAACATATTTTTTAGTAAGCCACCTGAAAAAGCTTAAAATGGCAAATTTTGACTTGTCTGCATCTCATCCAAAAGCCTTTAAAGAAATGCACTTTATGCAACAAACACCTATCTATACTCAAATTTCAAATATGTTTTTAATAGGTCAGCAAGCATTGTATAACATAGTTTGAAAATTTAACTGTCTTGAGGTAAAACAAAAATATATCTTTATCTTGATGAAGAAGAAGACTTTTTGTATTTAATTATTTTTCTGAATCTATAACCATTAAAAAGTTAGACTTTAGAATATAGCCTGCATAAATTGTGATTATTAAACTAGATTCTCTGTATACTAGACCAAAATACCATAAAATTTTATTTTTGTTTTTGTAATTAGATCTATCAGAATGCTGCAATGAAATTTTGTTGGATACCTTGAATTATTCCCCTTTACCCTAAAACAAAACCCTACCCTTATCTGCCGAGGTAGTTATTATACAAGGCCTGTCTTAACAGAATTAAATCTTCTTTTATCCTGTAAGTCTCTTATTTCCCACACTGAGCATCTTAATTCACCTTAAATGATTTTAAAGCATTTGAGTTTATTAAGAGAAGGATAAAATTCATAGATAAATGGTTCTACATGAAACCATAATGAATTCAGAGAAAATTATGTGATTTTTTAGAAAAAGGGGATGGTATTCAATTATTAATTGAAAAAAAAAAAACATTCATGAACTGATTCCTTACACTGATTACTTACACTGTACAATGGAATACAACAATTATATTTGCTATCCTCATGATAACTAATACAACACAATAAATACAATAACAAAGATATAAAAGTATAAATTATAGTGAAAAAATGCTCAATGATTTGACTCTAAATGTTTTCTATTTGAAAATCATTAAATATTTTTGGGAGAACAAGATTTTTTAAATTCAGATTGGAAAAATGAAAAATATTGTCATATTTTGCAACGTTTCTTCACAAATATCAAACAGATGTTCCCAATACTAATGAAATAAATAAATGAACAAAATTACTCATGAAAACAAATTGGCATGATTCTAAGGATCGATTTCTTCTCACTTAGGCACAAGTTTCACTTTGGTTGAAAAAAAATCTCAATGACAACAATACTGATAATCAGCTTAATTATGTCATCATCAAATGACCATCCCCAAGTAATCTGTAACTCAGTAAAAATATAAAGTGGGCTTGTCTTCCTAAATCAATAGGTTAATTTCATAATGTTCCATCAAAGAAAACTAGAAGTGTCATCAGACATATGAAAAATGTAAAAAGTTTTTATTTTAATGAATGAAATCATATAAATCTGATATAGCACAAATAAAAATTGTGAAATCTTCAAAGAAACCTAACAATGTGTAAAATTTTTGAAAGAATTGGAAAGAGTGGACCTACATGCTATCGTGAGATGTGACAGTGCAGCACACAGATGGATGAACAACAGTATACCATATTACCTCATTAAATAACATATTAAAAACAGTTTTAAGAAATTCTTTGAAATTGTAGTCTAACCCTCAGTTTTTTGTTTTTTTATATTGATAAGGAATTGGTTGAAGTGTATGCTCCTATCCTAAATATAAAACAGAAAAAGGCACACAATACTGAAATTGAGAAGGAGTCACTGATTATAAGTATTAGATACACCTTGAGGGCATTAGCCCAAAATGGTGTATCTAAGTTACACCAAGATATTATTGTCAATACAGAATGATAGTTTTTAATAATTTAGGAGGGGGGTCTTACATCGATTTTATCATATGTTATTGAAAAGCATGATAAATATAGAGTATCTAATTTCATTTAACAACATCTTGGTGTAAAGATAGAAGGACACTATGGCAACACATCCATCAAAGATATTACAATCTTTACATGTCTGTGTCTAATTTCACAAAAAATCTTACGAGAAAAAATATACTCCTAAGTCATGAATATTTCATTAAAACTTACAATTAATTTTTGTGAAAAGAGCCCCTTGACTCTCATTCATAGAAAAAAATTTAAACTATAAAGGTTAACAATGAGATTCATTATTTTTGGCATTTCTTTGACTCTGTGTTGGTATCCAATGAAATCCATTTTTTCTGGTAATATAAAATAATCTCATACCATTGAATGGATTCCATATCTGAGTATTATTGTAAGCTTATTATAAAAACAAAATCCTTCACTTAATTAATATCCAAACTAATAATGCTTTGAGGTAAATGGGTTAAGGATAATTATGATTTGCAGTCTATTTTTAGTTTAGTAGAAGTCATAAACAAACAAAAAATGTGTGAAGGGTATTATAAATCCACAGAATATTTCATCCTTTCTTATTCAGTACAATATGAAAGTTGTGGAAAATGCTTGACTAGTTCCAATTTCTTCTCACAATTCTGGTACATTTTTTTGTACCTCAATATATTCAGTAACATTCTTTTCTTATAATACCAGTTTTTATTCTTTCAATATAAAATAACTTGCAAAAATACTGTAAAAACATATATAATTAGAAAAACTAGTAATGTTACAACATTAATAATTACTTTCGATTTAAATAACAGACACACAATACTGATACATCAATTTTACAGCACAGTACAAGGGCAATAATTCTAGCATATAAATAGGCTAAATAGAGCAAGTATGGCTTATTCATCATGAAAATCCTAAATGCTTTAAATTTCTAATATGCTTACTTTGGTTTATCAATTATGTAAATCTATTGGTACATTTTGACATTTTCTTCATTTCAAGTTCAATAAATTTAATCAAAATTATATGATTGATTGTTTATTGCTTGCTTAACATCCAGCGGCAAATATTTGATGCATATTCAGAATGAAAAAAATGGTAAGCGCAGCCACTCGTTATACCGAATAAAATTGGATGTATAAGACTAGCGATCTAAAAAATAAGATTCCAGTTTCAAGCCTAGACAATTTAATCAATTCTTCTCTTATCTTCATAAGATCTACTTTTATCCAAAATGCTTTTATCTATTTTATCTAAATAAACAAACAATTATAAAATAAAGTATTTTGATTTCTAATGTACATTTTGATATTTTATTCAAGTACAATACTGTTGGTTATTTATTCAGTTTATTGATGAAACATTTTATAACATGTTGAAAATTTCCACATGATATGAAATTGCTGCTAGCGTAAATCAATATAATATACAGCTCTTCAAAATAGCTTCAGGAAGCATTTTCTGACAGCAGACTAAATAATGTAATGCCTTTATAAAATTTTGAATTAAAACCCATATCCATGATCGATTCCCTCTGACTATGACATACATCATAGAGTTTTTAATATACCTTTCAAAGTTAATGGTAATGTTTATGGCAAAAAACTAGCTTGACTTTTATCTAAGACATCTATACATACAATATTAAGAATGCTGAAGTATTTTACATACAAGAATATAAACTATAACATTTTCAGCTAAAAAAAATACACAAGTAAAGAATCTATAAACGATGTAAAAATTTTTGCTAAAAAAAGTAAAAAAATGCTGTGTTTGGAAGGCAAAATTTACATTTTGATAATATTATGACTAAGAATAAGCACTTTTTGTATGAAAGGCTTCACTAAATGCATAGACTTTGAGATTCATAAATCTTTGGCTAATAAGTTCATGTAAAAATGGTCTCATTAAATATTGTATTCTCATGAAAATGAAATAAATATAAACTATATCATTTACAATACAATCGATCTATTACTGATAAAAGCATGGCTATATGATATGACAACAAGGAACTCTATATACTATAACTCATAAAATTCAGGAATATTCTATGAAAACTTCCTGTTTTCTGTATAGCGACTAATAAAATGTATTGGTGTTGTTTTGCTGTTTTAGGATAGCTACTAAAAATACCAGTTGAGAAATATGAATATGATAGTTTACCATAAAATGATAGAAATATCCAGTTAATATGACTAAATCCTACTAAGAAACTTACAACAATAAATGAATGATCCTTCAAACCAGATGAAATATGCACTATTTTAGACTTATATTTATCCGTCCATATGCATATAATATTTTCAGTTTTCTAGACAATTCAACAGGTCCTAAAAGGTATTTCAGAAAAATGTGGGCTTATTCAATTACAATTTCTCCCAACTTAAGTCCTCCAAGAAAACTGCAGGACTACTGCCTGACTTTCATATAACAATGGATATTTAAATTAAACTGATGACATCAAAGAAGATTATGATATTTAATCTAAAGGCAGTCCTAATGATAGGACTAATGAAAGAAAGCTGTAGTATTCATCCAAAGCCAGTCCTACAAACAACAATTGCAAAGCCATCTTTATCAAAACCTTTCCTAATGACGACACTTAAGTAAACTATTCTATCTACTTAAAGCCTGTCCTTATAATGACAATTAAGAAAGCTAAAGCCTGTCTTACTGATGACACTTAAGAAAGCTATGATATGTACCCAAAGCCTGTCCTAATGATGACACTTCAGAAAACAATATGTACTTAAAGCCTGTCCTTTTTAAGACACTAAAGAAAGCTATGATATTTACCTAAAGCACTGTCCTACTGATGACACTTAAGAAAGCTATGATATGTACATAAAGCCTGTCCTACTGATGACACTTAAGAAAGCTATGATATGTAACTAAAGCCTGTCCTAATGATAACACTTAAGAAAGCTATGATATGTACCTAAAGCCTTGTCCTAATGATGACACTTAAGAAAGCTATATGTACCTAAATCATGTCCTACTGATAACACTTAAGAAAGCTATGATATGTACCTAAAGCTGTTCCTACCAATGACACTAATGAAAGCTATGATATGTACATATAGCCAGTCCTAACAACCATACTATAGAAAGCTATGAAATGAACCTAAAACCAGTCTAAAATGACACTTTAGAGAGCTGTAATATTTACCTAAAGACAGTCCTACAGACGACACTTAAGAAAGCTATGATATATACCTTAAGTCAGGTACAAGTTATGACACTGAAGACTACCAATGACAATAATAAAAGCTTTATGTCCCTAAAGTCAGGACAACTGATAACACTTTAGCTTTATAGTCAGTACTATTGACGATAAGCTTGACTTTTATTTAAAGTTAGTGCTAAAGTTGATATGCTTATAATGTACATAGAGCACACCTTACTAATGTTGTTCTAGATTGAGACACATGTTAATCACTACAATATAATAAACCCATGATATGATACACTGTCAGTTGTACAGTATGTGTCAGCCATACTTATATTAATGAAACTGTATTTTCTAGACCATGGACATTCTGCTTTAAGCTTACTACATTGGAGCAACATTCAAATCCTGGAAAAAGGCTGTGCTAGTACTACAAGCAAGAAACAGCACTGACACTCTTTCAGTAAGTATTACATAAAATTCTACTATAACCCATTGACTTCTTTTGCCAGTCTATGTAATCCTGCTAACACCCTATGATTATCTCGTGGTATATTCAGTTAAGTTAGTGTGTATGAGTTGTGATATTCTTCTGGTAAAGATGTACAAGTGTGGTTAAACAAGCAGCAAATATGTCCAGCCTACAAAAAAACAGTAGAAGATTAAAGTTACTTATATCTGAAACAGATTTATAGCAAGCGGAACAAACTGGGTGATTTTATTATGCTGAATTAGTACAAATTATTTCAATTTTTGTAAGTAAATATAAATTGACCTGGACTAGGTCATTTATAGATTTTGCAAGTCTAAGACTAGCACTCATTCTTAGTAATTAAATTAATGATACCAATTTTACTGCACCAGATGCACATTTTGACATATAATGTCTCTTCAGTGCCTAATGTGGTTGTGTCTTTTTACATATATATCCTATATCTTTCACTTACATCTTATTTTCCAATACTTACTTTACATTCACATGAAGTACAAGTATCTTCTCTCAACACCCAGTGGTCACCATGTGTATATCTGTTACCCTTGTATAGACAAGATGATGCAGAGTTATCTGCCCCTCCTGTTTCATGTATAAAACTGAGACATGGATTATCCTCAACACATCTTGGACAACAGTCTCCTGGTTCTTGAATAGTAGTGTGACATGTTACTTTAGGACAGGTCAAAGGCCAACAATCTATTTCACCATCCTGTAGTGATAGAAAAGCACAGACATATAAAGAATTATCACTGTAAATTCAGAATTTTTAGCATGCATTTATTTCTGTGAATTTTGAACAATGACCACAAATGTGTAATTAATTATTGGGAGGCTGCATAGGGACTTTCACAAACTTGCTCACAAGTCAATAGCATGCAGAAAGATGTGTAGCTCTAACTGGACACATTATTCTGACTCTGCTAGCCAACCTGTCTTTTGCTGTAAATGCTGAGAAGCAGAATGAACATCATACAAACTTGACTACATAGAACAGCTGTGTACACTCAGACATTAAAACAATGCATGTAGTAGTTATGTACATTTAAGCCAATGTTTGGGAGTAATTATCAATCTCACTATTTAATGGTGATAGAAACCAGCAGTTAAAGTTTAAACATATGTGCTAATTCATGAAATTCAACAAAGAAGAAAAGATGAACAAAGGGAGACAACACATAACAGTTTTGAAACATTTTCATTCAATATATTATGGTGATTTGAATGCTTATATGAGGAAACGTTCTACATGAAACATAATTTCAATGGCCTTCTTACCAAGTTTAAATTTCTACTGTTATATTATGTGTAGATCAGTCATGTAAATGGTAAACCAATGAAAACCAAAATTTGAGCAATGTCTTATCCTTTTATTTATATAAAAAAACGTTATGTTGTAAAATCTGCAGGATTGAATAAACAATTGCTAGCTTTAAAAGTGTCATATGATTACATTTTTTTGGCGTTAGATTTGTTATTTAATGTATTTAAAATATATTTTTCATTCCTGCAAATATTGGTAAGAGCCCATTGAACATACACTTACAAAAATGTTTGTTTGTCCATGTGTAAAACTGTTATAATTTAGGCCTAAAGATAAAGATTTCGGTCACCATAATGATATACTATATATGTACTTTTTTCTGTGTATTTATTTTTTGTGAATTAGTATTGCCGAAGAACTCATGTGTATTTGATTTCACAGTATTTCCAAAATTATCAAAACATGAATAATGGTCTAAAAATATTTTTTAAACTCATCAACCATGCTAGGTTTATTATAATATTGTAAGCCAGACATGTCTTTCATCTAAAAAACTCATCACTAAAGCTCAAATAAAAAAATCTTGAAAGGCCAACATGTTAAATCGAATAAACAAGAGGCTCTCAAGAGCCTGAATCGCTCACCTGTATTTCAGAGGAAAAGATTTTTAAATGTAAGCAAACTTTATGAACAAATTGTGTAAAATTGTCTTTAAAGGGCAATAACTCCTTAAGGGGTCAATTGACAATTGTGGTCATATTAACTTTTTTGTAGATCTTACTTTGCTGAACATTACTGCTGCTTACAGTTTATATATATCTATAATAATATTCAAAATAATAACAAAAAACTGCAAAATTTTGTTAAAACTACCAATTCGGTGGCAGCAACCCAACAATGGGTTGTTTGATTCGTCTGATAATTTCAGGGCCGATAGATCTTGACCAATTAAACAATTTTACCCCATGTCACATTTGCTCTAAAAGATTTAGTTTTATAGATATAAGCCAAAAACTGCATTTGACCCTTATGTTCTATTTTTAGCCATGGCGGCCATGTTTGTCGATGGATACAAACTTCGGATACAATTTATAAACAAGATACCCTAAGGAACATTTAGTTAAAGTTTGAAGGTAATTGGCCCAGTAGTTTCAGAGGAGAAGATTTTTAAATATTAGCAAACTTGATGAACAAATTGTGTAAAATTGTCTTTAAAGGGCAATAACTCCTTAAGGGGTCAATTGACAATTGTGGTCATATTAACTTTTTTGTAGATCTTACTTTGCTGAACATTATTGCTGCTTACAGTTTATATATATCTATAATAATATTCAAAATAATAACAAAAAACTGCAAAATTTTGTTAAAACTACCAATTCGGTGGCAGCAACCCAACAATGGGTTGTTTGATTCGTCTGAAAATTTCAGAGCTGATAGATCTTGACCAATTGAACAATTTTACCTGTCAGATTTGCTCTAAAAGCTTTAGTTTTTGAGATATAAGCCAAAAACTGCATTTGACCCCTATGTTCTATTTTTAGCCATGGCTGCCATGTTTGTCGATGGATCAAAACTTCGGATACAATTTATAAACTAGATACCCTAAGGAACATTTAGTTAAAGTTTGAAGGTATTTGGTCCAGTAGTTTCAGAGGAGAAGATTTTTGAAATAGTTTACGACGACGACGATAGACGACGGACGCAGCGGACGCCAAGTGATGGCATAAGCTCACATGGGGCCCTTCGGGCCCTGGTGAGCTAAAAAAGTGAAAAGACCAATATGTTAAATCTTAATTAATTAAGTCTTTATTTGTTTAACAATATGTAACAAAATAAACAAAGATTATTTATATCATAACTGTTGTCTATGCAGGCAGAAACCCAGTTGAAATTAAACAAAAGAAATGGAACTCTTTGTTAGAGAAGGTAAAAAAGGCCAAGTTGATAAATTTGAATTATTTACTTCTGTTTCTATGGGCTTTAAAAGTTTAATGAATGTGCATAATTTAGGATTTTATGCATCTTATACATGTGTTTTACTTAAATTATGGTATAGAGCTTCGAGAAATTAGTAAACTTTTAAATTATAGACACATTTTCACAAAACAGTCGATTGAGGTAAGTGCAAATACATGTGGATCTTTTTTGTGCATAAGCATCAATTCCGCCGAAAAAAATTCCAAAGAAAGATAATAGATTGATCTTTTTAAAGCATTAATTTGCATTTCTGCCCCCAGTGACAGTTTTTTGGGTAAAAAATACCAAAAATGGGCAATAATTTCATAGCAAGAGAAAGTTGAGTACACCTTTTTATGCTGAACCATGTTTGAGTTCACTATTCTGTCTTGAAAACGTATAAAAGAAAAATATTTTATACATCATCTTGCTTCAGATTCTATTATTTTTATATATTTAGGCTATATGTTGATATAATAACATTAAAAACTTACAGTAGTAAGAAATAAAATATATGGGTCAAGTGAAATATCTATCTAATGAGTCATCATAACAGAGTAGGTGTGTTCGAATTACAATTTATTACTAAAAATACTTGACAACAGACTTTACAAGTGGATCTTAAAAATGCATAACTTCAAAAAAACTTCATTTTTTGTGTGTGTTGTCTAGGGTAGTTAGTCCTCAACCTCTGAAAATTTTTAGTCTGCCCTTCCACGAAATATTTAATTAGAATTTTTTAAAATATTTTTGAACTTTCGAAATTCCCCCTGACAACCGATTAGACAATAGTTTTAATTGACCAAATGCATAAAAGTACATTAAGCGATGCTCAATAGAAAGTAGATACATTTGTCTTTTAAGATACAACTGGCATATAAGGATCATAATAATGCTATGTGGATAAAATGATCAGGTTTCAAGAGCTAAATTGACAGCGCTTCATCACTACAATGGCTTCCATTTTTACGATTATAAAAATTGGGTGGCGTAATGGGGAGATAATTTTGACGAGTAGAATCCTGACTGTATTGGATTGTGGTTATATCCATTAAATTGTTATTTAGGGGACGACCATTTGATATTCTGGGGGGGGGGCCAGGAGGATTTGTTTTGGATCGGTTATTTATTTTTGTAAACTAAGAGGACAGATTATCTATTTTCTGCACTATTGAAGCAAGATTTTTCATTTTCATTAAAGCAAGGGACTGATTATTTATTTTCACAACTATATTTATAATATTCGAAAACATACAATTTTTAAATTATTTGTTTATTATAAATAATTCATGTATAGTCAAGTCATTATGTATCATTTAATCAGAATTAATTATTATCCTCTGCGGAAATGAATCTTCTATATTCCCCAATGCATATACATGTATTGCATACATACACAGTATTAAAGTTTGGTTGTAACTAAGGCTCTTTTAAAAGTATTGGCAAACATGTTTTGCCGAGCGGAGCGAGGCAAAAATTTTTTTGAAGGGTTTTTGAACCGCTGAAGGCCCAAGAAGCTATAGAACAAATGATGCAAAATCATGCCTTCTGGGTGTTCCCCAGACCCTTTCTTAAACTGAAAATGCAAGTTCTGTTTTAATAATTTTATGACAATATTTTGGTCTCAAAGCAAAATCACGTTATAGATTCAGTGTAAGACTTAAGTTTCTAGGAACAACATCAAAAGACAAATATGCATGATAAAGCAAAAATGTAATTCACATAGTTAAGTCTGTAGCTGCTGTGTTTTTTTAAACTCATGATCAAGTTAATAATAAAATTACTTAATTACAAAATGAATGCAACACTAACAGAATACAGAAGGACAATCAATGAACAAAAGACAAATAAATAAGAAACATTGATCCCGAAAAATCAGGGGCTACGTCTGAGGGAGAACAGAACTTGCTTCTTGCAAGGCACTCACGGTGAACACAATTTGATATAGAGACAAGCGTTTGGTTTTGAAATTTCCTACATGAGGCATTTGTCTCAATGTAGTTACAGCCCTGATTTAATAAAAGTGAGGTAAGTGTTCCTGAGACAATTAACCTCAAGTTAAATGAAACCAATTTTCTGACATTTCAAGTATATTTAAATAATATTTATACTTTTATTATTAAAAGATATGGGAAGTGTTTCCTGATTTTTTTTTTGGAAAAAAGATGAATTTATGAAGAATCTGGTGCCATCTGATACTTTCGATTAGACGCTGAGTTATTTATTTTCAATACATTGCAAGTCAGGTAATTTATTTTCAAACTACAGAACAAACCATTTATTTTTGAGATTATCAAGGCTGAGTTATTTATTTTCAAAATCCTCCTGGCCCCCCCCAGAATATCAAATGGTCGTCCCCTTACATAATAAAGCAGTCAAATTTAGCTTGGGCATTATTTGTAACCTTTTGTCCTTTGGTCACTGGTGTTGTTTTAACAGTTCCACAGTTCAAATGAGATTATATAAGGTAAACATTCATGTACAGTTGTAAATTCCTATGATATTTATTCACTGCTTTTTATATGGATGTAAATAAAAATACCATAAAAAAACTTTTAAAAGTAATCAAAGATGCAATGTGCTAAAACTTTTTGTTTATATGAGGTATTTACACATTTTTCCATCAATTGAAAATCATTTCAACACTTCAAATTATTTTAATGATTTTAGAAAAATAAACTGTTGACACAGAGATATGTCTCGCCTGTCAGCATAAAATTCAGAAAAAGACAATCTTAAAATAGTCGTCAAACTGATATGTAATGATAGTAATGCAACTTCCACAAAATATCATTGATCTATCACAAGTAGTTCCTATCAAACTAACTTAAGCAGAAAACTTAACATTGAAAATTGCTAATTAATTCAAAGTCACTGGACCATGACCTAAGGGGCAGGGCCTGAAAAATAGTCTTCAAACTGATATGTACTGATAGAAATGAAACTTTATACAAAATATCATTGAAATTACACAAGAAGTTCCTATCACAAACTAACTTAAGCAGAAAACTTAACAATTGTTGACGCCATCTTCATCGTCACCGGAAAAAGCAATCCCTATGTCTCGTTTTCCGGGACTTTTTTCCATGACAAAAGTCGCAGGCGAGACAAAAACTCTTTATCAGTTTTCCCATTTGCTTTTTTTGCAGTGACAAGTTTAACAAACTCAGCTACAAATTGTTCAGACTGACTTTGTTTCAAAAGAAAAGGTTGACTTAATATTTAGGATAAGAACTACCCAGATAATGTCCCCCGCGTTGCACATATTTTATCTGTCCAAAGTCAATAACTAAACAAATAAATGGGGAATGTGTCCATGGGACACAGATGATGCCCGCGCTTGCATATAACGTTATAAAGGGACATAACTCAAGAAAGTGACGCTACCCAAATTTATACTTCATCTGAGTTTTGTGGTAATAAGCATTGTGTATACGTGTCATAACATTTGGTTGAGGCACACTTAAGTTAGAGAACGGAAATGAAATATTCAGCAATTTTTTCCATTTGTAAAGGGGCATAACTCTATAACGGTAAAAGTGACGCACCAAAATTCAAACTTGATCTGTGTTTTGTGGTAATAAGCATTGCGCATAAGTTTCATAATATTTAGTTGAGGCAAACTAAAGTAAGAGAACAGAAACAAAAAATTCAGCAATTTTTCCATTTGTAAAGGGGCATTACTCTAGAACGGTTAAAGTGATGCCACCAAAATTCAAACTTGATCTGTGTTTTGTGGTAATAAGCATTATGTATAAGATTCATAACGTTTGGTTGAGGCAAACTAAAGTTACAGAATGGAAACAAAAAATTCAGTAATTTTTCCATTTGTAAAGGGACATAACTCTAGAACGGTAAAAGTGACACCACCAAAATTCAAACTTGATCTGTGTTTTGTGGTACTAAGCATTGTGTATAAGTTTCATAACATTTGATTGAGGCAAACCAATTTTGGGATGTACGGACGTCTGGATGACGTTTGGACGGTCAAGGGTAAAGCTTAATGCCCCCTCCACTACGGGGCATAAAAATTTGTTTTTTGTTTTTTTAAACTTTTTAAAAATTATCTTAGAGAGTTGGAGACTTGAGAGCAATTTCTGATATACCGGTTAATAATATTTCCAAGGGGCATAACTCTTTAAAAGTTTTTGTTTGGCAATTATTTTCGAAATTGTCTGTGACATTGCTGATATTAACCTTTGATATGAAATTGATAAAAATCTGGCAAAAATTGTACATGTGAGAGTTCTTACAATGCAGAGGCAAATTTAGGGGGTATCAATATCCCATATCCCATTAAGTTTTTGTCCCAACATCCCATATCCCTATAATGTTTACCCCTAATATCCCAATAAATATTTTTTACAAATATACTATATCCCTAAAACTATTTTGAAAAATCCAAATAAATCATTAATTCATTCCAAAACCCATATTTGTATACAACAATTGTAAATACATGTTGTATGCATTGTAGCAAGGATGTGGGCTTTTTCACAGAGAAAATTTAATCATTCAAAATTAACCAGAGACCTTTAAATTCTAATCTACATGTCTCTGGAATAACCAATATACAATGAAGTGTTTGTAACCTCAGTGGATAAATAAAAAGTTACTGTAGAGATAGCTTAGCATGTTATTTAACAGTAATTATCACTAAATCAGTAAAACATGAAGTCAGTGTTAGATCAAGGTTTTTGCTTCCTCTTTCCTCTCGGGCATCATTGGTTGCAGATTCCTCCTCTAAATCCATATCCACCTCTTCTTGTAATGTGACATCATTCATATCTGATCCTATACACACTTTTGTAATGCATGCATAATAAGGAATCTTCAGAAATTACTATTACATCGTCTTCAGCTTGAAAGTCATCTAATAGTAAAATTTCGATAACACTCTCTACTATAAATGTTTCTGATGATCTCTGTTTCTGTAGTACACTCAACGAAATCAAGAGAGTGGATTTTGTCCTGAGCAAACCACTTTCCCGAAACAAATTTGGCATCATCAGGCATTTTATAGCAATCTGATGTGATGACAATGTAAAAAGGACTAGATGGTAGACCTTTGATATCACGTTTAAAAACACATACTGTTGATCCGTTGCTATAGATTACATTTCTGGTTTCCTAGATATCAACTGTAGTACCTACAGTTTCTTGTACATCCACTTTTATTTTTGAAAACTCTAGCTCATGAACATCTGGAGGTTTCCTTGAATAACAATTCAAAGGAAGAGTTCCTGGGTGGTCTTTGGTGCTCATGTTTCTTACCCTTAACTGGCGAACACACTGTCCATTACTTTCCATTCTCGTTGCATTTATTTTTGTGTCTGAAAGTTTTATTTCTTTGGGCTGAGACATTTCCTCCAGAGAATTCAATATCCCTAAAAATGCATCAATATCCCATATCCCATTTATTTTTAGGACAAATATCCCATATTCCTCAAATTAAAATGGCAAAAATCCCGTATCCCAATACTAGCCTCAATGCAAATTCACATATAATTAATATTTCTAAGGGGCATAACTCATTTAAAAATAATTGATCGACACTGATTTTCAAACTTGTCCGAGACATTGCTGATATAAACCTATGATATAAGTATAATAATAAAAATCTGGCAAGAATTGTACACATGAGAGCGCTAACTATGCAATTTTCTGTATAATTAATGTTTCTTAAGGGGCATAACTCTTTTAAAAATTATTGATTGGCACTGATTTATGAACTCGTTTAGACGTTGCTGATATAAACCTATGATATAAGTTTTATAAAAATCTAGCTAGAATTGTACATGTGAGAGCACTTACAAGACCGGAAGGACGGACGCACAGACGGACGGACGCCTAATATTTCTATGTCCCCTGCAAAGCAATGCACAGGGGACAAAAACTAGGAAACTGACATGTTAGAAGGGCTTAGCTTGCAAATTTTTGTGTGAGGCACAGGGAATGGTGCGTACAATGCAATTCATGCTCAGGGGTTCTCAATTTTCATAAAATTTGACACCATCAAATAATTCAGGATGTGTTCTCAATAAATGAAAATTTTGTGAAAATCCAAGCACTATCTATTTTGGTGGGCATTTTCATAAATTGTGAACAACCAATAATTTTAGACACAGACATTTTAGAATAGCAAAATATAACTACATATAGATTTTCATTAAAATCTTAGCAAAAACAAATGTTTTTCAAAAATAATCATATTTTGAATTTTACCACAATTTTGATATGAGGAACAATTTGGAATGCATATCATACCTATATATCAATTTTTGTTGAAATCCTTCCACAAAAAGATGTTTCTCAAAATAGCTGATTTTTTTTAGCAAAAAGTCACTTCATATCTATTTTTTTAAATTTTGGCACCTTCAATCTCTTTGAAATTACTCATTACCAATGTACAACTATACATCAATTTTTGTTGAAATCTTATTACATAAGAATTTTGAGATTTTTTAACAAAATCAAAGTTTTCACCACATCTATCCCCACTTTCAATTTGAAAATAAATCGATTTTTGACAATGAGAAATAATTTCGAACATATCATACCTATAAATCAATTTTAATTGAAATTCTGGCAAAAAATTGTGAATTAAAAAAAAAAAGAAGATTTTCATGGTTAATTTTATCATCAAATTATCCATTGGGAATCAATTTTGATTAGCATATCATACATGTATGTCAATTTTTGTTGAAATTCTATCACAAAAAGATGTCTCTCAAAATTTGAGATTTTTAACAAAACCTAAATTTTTTACCACAATTTTTGTCGGAAATTATTTAGGCAATCTTGACTAAATGTATGACATAGAAGTGCTAATGGACAGGTGAAAAGACAGAAGACAAATGGACATACAGAAAGAGTAAAAACTAGTGTTAATTTGGGAGAACGTTGCTAACTATTGAAATAGATGGTTGCTTACTATTTTAATGAAGCTAAATTAAATCAAAATAGATTTCCAACAAATTTGTTTAATTGATTTAAACCCAAAAAGAAATCAAACAAAAGCAAAACACAAACAATCGTCTAACATTTATAAGAATGTATTTATATATGGTTTATGAAATAAAAAAAAACAATTTCACCCAAACTTTACAATTTAGGTTTCAGTCAATGAGTAGCTCACTGGCAATGAACAAAGGGATACAAATAAGAAATTGTGTATAATTATATACTTTCTATTTTGGATATGTATTACTGTGACTTGACTGTAAGTGTTGCTCTCAACCTATTGCAGCTTATTCATTTTTTTTTTATTGATTTTTGGTGTTTTAACGCCACTTTTAAGCATCGTTTTAAGCTATTTCGTGGCAGCCAGTTTTTATTGGTGGAGGAAGCCGGAGTGCCTGGAGATAACCACAGACCTCGATAGGAAAACTGACAATCCTAGTCAATTATTGCGAACCCAATGAAAGTTTTCAACAGTGCCATCTCTATCTTGACCAGGTATTTAAACTTTTGTATGTTCACTTGTCCTATTGAATAAATACAATAGCTATTTTTCTCTGTGTAGTTTATTCACTGGGACCTTTAAATTTCTTCTATGAGAAATCTATCACTCATTGATTAATTTACCGGAGTAAAAAAAAATTCTTATATATAGACAAAAATACTTTTTTTATACTCATTAACTGCGTGTGATGATGTATTTATTCAATATTAATAATATATTTTCATTCAGTTTAATATAAACATTGATTCAATCATAAAAAGTTGATTTCTAACAAAAGTTTTATCAATGTTTCTAACTTCCTATTAAAATTTGATTTTTTTTTGTTTAGTGATAGAATACATTTAAGAAGATGTAGTTTGTGAAGCTTAGTTTGGACATTTTTATAGCAATTCAAACTTACTACCTATCACCTTTAGCATGACAATAACAATAAAATTTCTATACAAACTGTTAGACTGACTTTTCATAATAACATTGAAGTGGAATTAAAGTCTTATAGGATTGTAAGTATGCTTTATTTTATCACCTTGCACTTTCACGACTTGACTGTGGTTTTCTACAGCAGTTTGTTCAAATTTCTGACCAGTTGAACAGTTTGGTTTTATAAAACAAATTGCAATTTGATCAGAGTTTTGAATAAGTTGCCGGGGGCCTCGCCTCAGTGGCCGAGTGGTCTAAGTAGTTACTACTGTAATCACTAGCCAGTCAACACTAAGGTTGTGAGTTCGAACCCCGCTCGTGCGGGTGCACTCGACTCCAATCTTATTGCGAACCCAATGAAAGTTTTCCACAGTTCCATCTCTATCTTGACCAGGTATTTAAACTTTTGTAAGTTCACCTGTCCTATTGAATAAATACAATAGCTATTGTTCTCCATGTAGTTTTTTCACTGGGACCTTTAAATTTCTTCTAAGATAAATCTATCACTCATTGATTAATTTACCTGAGTAAAAAAAAAATCTTGTAGATAGAGGAAAATACATGTTTTATACTCAAAACTGCATGTGATGTTATATTTATTCAATATTGATAATATATTTTCAATCGGTTGAATGTAAACAGTGATGCAAACATTAATAAAATATAAAAAAGAAGATGTGGTATGATTGCCAATGAGACAACTCTCCACAACAGACCAAATGACACAGAAATTAACAACTATAGGTCACCGTACGGCCTTCAACAATGAGCAAAGCCCATACCGCGCAATCAGCTATAAAAGGCCCCGAAATGACAATGTAAAACAATTCAAAGGGAAAACTAACGGCCTAATTTATGTACAAAAAACAGAACGAAAAACAAATATGTAACACATAAACAAACGACAACCACTGAATTACAGGCTCCTGACTTGGGACAGGCACATACATACAGAATGTGGCTGGGTTAAACATGTTAGCGTTGATTTCTGTTATATTAAGAATATATTAATAATATATTTTCATTCAGTTTAATATAAACATTGATTCAATCATAAAAAGTTGATTTCTGACAAAACTTTCAACATTGTTCCTTTAAAAAAAAAAATTGTTTGACATGAATAAAAACTTGAAAATTATGATGTTCAAATTAAGATCTTCTTAAATGTATTCTATAACTAAACAAAAAAAAATCAAATTTCAATAGGAACATTGATAAAACTTTTGTTAGAAATCAACTTTTTATGACTGAATCAATGTTTATATTAAACTGAATGAAAATATATTATTAATATTGAATTAATACATCATCACACGCAGTTAATGAGTATAAAAAAAGTATTTTTGTCTATATATATAAGAATTTTTTTTACTCCGGTAAATTAATCAATGAGTGATAGATTTCTCTTAGAAGAAATTTAAAGGTCCCAGTGAATAAACTACACAGAGAAAAATAGCTATTGTATTTATTCAATAGGACAGGTGAACATACAAAAGTTTAAATACCTGGTCAAGATAGAGATGGCACTGTTGAAAACTTTCATTGGGTTCGCAATAATTGACTAGGATTGTCAGTTTTCCTATCGAGGAGTTTGGACATTTTTATAGCAATTCAAACTTACTACCTATCACCTTTAGCATGACAATAACAATAAAATTTCTATACAAACTGTTAGACTGACTTTTCATAATAACATTGAAGTGGAATTAAAGTCTTATAGGATTGTAAGTATGCTTTATTTTATCACCTTGCACTTTCACGACTTGACTGTGGTTTTCTACAGCAGTTTGTTCAAATTTCTGACCAGTTGAACAGTTTGGTTTTATAAAACAAATTACAATTTGGTCAGAATTTTGAATAAATTGCAATAGGTGGAGAGCAACACTAACAGTCAAGTCACAGTAATAAAAGTGGAAACTCGATCATTCATTAAGATTAAATATTTACCAAGCATTCACAAGTCTGACACTGGAAGATCCAACGCTCACCATTCTTTAAGAAAATTGGTACTTCCTGATGTTGACATTTAGAGCTCTCATCACAATGGCGACAACATTCAAAATCAACATCTGCTGATGAACAGTCACATGGCTTCTTATGACAACTTGTCACCCCATTCTACAGAGCAATAAAAATGTATAAAAATAATTGAAATCGGTCTACATTCTTCTTTTAAATTTTATTTAAGGAAGAAAAATGACAGTACATAATCACTTTTTAATTAAGGCTAGTTCCTTTCTATATCTGAACAGTTATTATCATGTAAATTAGGGATGTCAACGAGTACTCGAGTACTCGAGTAACGCTCGGAAGTGCCGAGTATCAAATACCAAAATGATACTCAACTAATTGGTTTCCTGTTAGAATATTGTTGCTTTCTTAAGCTTAAACAAAAAAAAATATTTTCATTGAGAGCGCCTCCCGGGATTTTAAATATTAGTCAAAATTAATAAAAAATTAAAATACGATTCGAATGTTTGCATTTAACTGTCATTCAAAATTCCTCCAACAGAGGTAGTCTATGAACAAGAGCACTTTTCCAAGGCTTACACTTTTAGTTAATCTTAGTCATTCCCCCATCTCTGTACCGGCAGAGCATATATTTTCATCAGCAGGACTTTTAGTTACCTCACAAAGTTGAGAAATCGCGTCGTCCCAGAAAAATTTGACAAGATAATATTTTAAAATAAGAATAAATTCGTTGCACCGTGTGTCGACCCTCAGAAAATGATTAAAGGCTTTCAAGAGTATGTTGTAATCTTCACCCCTTTGTTGATCATTAAATGTGTTTTTTTTACGGTTCCCAAATGCTGTTGTTTGAGTAAACATTTTTCTATAGATATTAATTAATTTCTTGATTAGATTATTGCCAGTTTACCTAATTAGTACATGTAATAAATGAGCTAGTAATTATGATATAACATTCCTTGGACTATTATCTAGTCCTACGTAATAATGTTGAGGGTTTTACGTTCATAAGACAACAGCCCACAATAAATAACATGGGTATAATTTTGTGTTTTCATTTTGTAAATGTTTTACCGAGCGAGTACTCGAATAACGCTCGGTAAATCCAACGATTACTCGATTAGTAAATCTTCACCGAGTTGACATCCCTAATGTAAATCAATATGTTAAAAGAGACCTCTCTTAGGGAAAGACCATTTATCTTGTAAGGGGGGGGGGGGGGTGTTCTAAAAAAATATTCTGATTCCCAAATTTGAAGAAATAAATATTTTGATCAGGGAGAAGGGAAACAAAATTTCTGATTGAGAGCTTTTGCCATTTAATATTTTGGTAAATTTTTGAAAAAAAAGTCGCGTTTTGCAAGGCACAAAAAAAAAAATAATTTGATGCATAATACAAAAAAATATTTCAGAATGTAAAAAAATCTATCACCCAACTCAAAGTTAAATGGTCGTTCCCTTATTATTGCGAACCCAATGAAAGTTTTCCACAGTGCCATCTCTATCTTGACCAGGTATTTAAACTTTTGCAAGTTCACCTGTCCTATTGAATAAATACAATAGCTATTGTTCTCTGTGTAGTTTATTCTCTGGGACCTTTAAATTTCTTCTAAGAGAAATCTATCATTCATTGATTAAATTACCTGGTTAAAAAAATGATCTTATATATAGACAAAAATACCTTTTTTATACTCATTAATTGCGTGTGATGATGTAGTTATTCAATATTAATAATATATTTTCATTCAGTTTGATATAAACATTGATTCAATCATAAAAAGTTGATTTCTGACAAAAGTTTTATCAATGTTCCTATTGAAATTTGATTTTTTTTTGTTTAGTTATAGAATACATTTGAGAAGATCTTAATTTGAAACATCATTATTTTCAAGTTCTTATTCATGTCAAACAAATTTTTTTTTTAAAGGAACAATGTTGAAAGTTTTGTCAGAAATCAACTTTTTATGATTGAATCAATGTTTATATTAAACTGAATGAAAATATATTATTAATATTGAATAACTACATCATCACAATAGCTATTGTATTTATTCAATAGGACAGGTGAACTTACAAAAGTTTAAATACCTGGTCAAGATAGAGATGGCACTGTGGAAAACTTTCATTGGGTTCGCAATAAAAGACAACCATTTCTTTGTCCAAGGAGCCTCCTAAAGTGAAGGGCTGATAGCCAAGGACTATGGTATGACATTAGAAACTAGTTACTTTTTATGCCCCACCTACGATAGTAGTAGGGGCATTATGTTTTTTGGTCTGTCCGTCCGTCTGTCTGTCCCGCTTTAGATTAAAGTTTTTGGTCAAGGTAGATTTTGATGAAGTTGAATTCCAATCAATTTGAAACTTAGTACACATGTTCCCTATGATATGATCTTTCTAATTTTAATGCCAAATTAGAGTTTTGACCCCAATTTCATGGTCCACTGAACATAGAAAATGATAGTGCAAGTGGGGCATCCGTGTACTATGGACACATTCTTGTTTACACATGTAATGACTTACCACACTTTAATACAGGGATCTTAAACATGAGGGTAGGAATGCCCTTTACCGTCAGGCTGCAAACGGTCATTTTCGGCTACCGTTAGCGTTAAATTGGTTAAAATTTTACTGTGTTTCATTAAAATATCCTTATCGTGATTCATCAGAGATCTCAAATAATTATCGTTACTGTTATTTTTGGAAAAAAATTTACGTGATTCGTCAAAATCAGTCGATTTTTTTATGTCTAAAAGAAAGTGTACATTTTATCGTCATGCACTAAATTTTACCGTTAACGTCATTTGGGAAGAATTTTTACCGTTATTCGTCATAAAGGTACCCCCATTACGACCCTCAAACATGCACAGAGCAAGGCACTCTCTAATAACATGACTCCATATATCTATAAATCCTACAGAAAAAAAAACAGAGATCCTCTATGCACAGTTCCCACATCCAGGAGTGGAAAACTTAAGTAACAGTACTCTGCACCCCAGCTACCTTTGGGGTATATGTTGTCCTACCTGACATTGGCTTTGTATATAGAAAAGTCATACACACATGTACTACCTGACATTAGTACTGTGTAGACAGTGTCCATACCTGGCATTAGTACTGTGTATAGACAAACACATACATTGTAAAGACATTTACCTGACATTGACATTGTATACATTTGTCCTCTTCGTCTGTCCATATACTATTGTTTCTGTGATATTCACCATTCCTCATACAATCTGCATAGAAAATATATACAGTGTTTGACTAATAATTGGTAACCAATACTGTATAGAAACTCTATATATTAATCTCTAAGCATTGACTTTATTACAAAATGTTCTGTTAGCTGGTATTTGAAATGCTAACTTTTGAGTGGATAATAACAGTGTCTGAGATTTTGTAAATATAAAATGTAAGTACAGTACTGTAATATCTGGTAGCCTTTGTCTCCATGCAGTTTAGATAAATTGATTGGTGTTTGCTTTATGCCACCTCAGCACAAAAAGACTATATCACAGCGATGCAATTTAGAGCTTTACAAACTGTACAGATATTTTTTAATTGTTGAAGACCATATGTCGACCTCAAGATTTCTTGTTGTATTTTGTGACATTGGGTTGCCAGTTTTCTGGTGGTTCTCTCAGGGTACCCCAGCTTCCCCATCAACAAAAACTGGCCGTTATGACATAATCAAGGTGCCGAACCAACAAACATACAAACAGATCCAAAATCTTTGATCGAAAGATGTACAACAATGTATATGAAAATATTTCTCACTATTTAGTTGTAAGGCTATTTCTTCTATTATAGTATGAATTAAAGAACATTTGTGATCACGCTCACATACCCCACACCCCCACATTGTCATTTGGCAAACAAAATTTCACCCGATTTCTAAGTTCAGAGGCTCATTACTCCTACAAAAGTCAACTGATTAAAAATTGCTTGTGAATATGCACATCTACATAATATGTCCTTATTATCTATAAACTTTCATGAAATTGTTGTGTGGTCTCAGAGGAGTTGTAATGACAAACTGTTGCGGTAGTATCTTTCGGCCAAAATTCTAAAATCAAAGGGACACAACTAGAAAAAAAATTTAATCATAATTTCCTGTGTTGATATGCACATCTATATTGTGTGTTCTTATTATCAACAAATTTTCTGTTGTGTGGTTTCAGAGGAGTTGCGATGACAAGAACAGGACTGAAGGACTGACGGATGGACAGACAGTAGGACAAACGGGTCAAAAACATTACACCCTACGCAACTTGTTGCTTGGGGTAAAATAAAGGGAAATTTTAGTTCTATGTCACTGAGATAGTAACCAAATGTCACAAAAAACAAAAATAAATCTTGAATTCAAACATGTTTAACTCTGCCACATTCTTTATGTGTCTGTCCTAAGTCAGAAGCCTGTAGTTAAGTGGTTGTTGTTGGTTCATGTCTGTCATATTTGTTTTGTTATAAATTAGGCCGTTTGTTTTCTCAATTAAATTATTCATATTTTTTTATGTCAGGACCTTTTATAGATGACTATACGGTATGGGTTTTTTCTCGTTGTTGAAGGACGTACGGTTGCCTATAATTGCTTAGATCCATTTCATTTGAACTTTGGTGGATAGTTGTCTCATTGGCAATCACACCACATCTCCTTATCTTTATATAATACCCTTTGTTTAAATGTTTTTGTAAAATGTATTATGTCCTTCCTGTTGTTTAAAACTCTAGCCATTCTTAGGTGCATGTTTTCTATATATGCACCACAATCTGTATCCATCTGTTGTACAAAGATTACAAAAAAATATTTAAATGCTTTATTTCTATCTATAGACAAATGTTTACTATAAAGATTAAAACCTGTGACATACACAATTAAACATAACATTAGTTTGATTATTTTGCATTGATTTTTTTTTTTAATAAGATTAATCTTTTTAATTGTATTGAAAATAACAAATATAAAGGTATATAAGAGGTATTGGTGCAATAAATTATAGAGAATATATTTACTTAACAAAAGAATAGATATTTTCTTGGTCAGAATTATCATTTGGTACATTTTCCTATTAGTCCCAAGTAAAATAAGGATGTTGTTTAAAAAACAATGACTATATTTCTGTCATAAAGAAAGCTAGCGGTGGAAAAAGATCTTAAGGAAAATAAAATCAGACATTTCCAAAAGGTAATGGCTACATATCTGCTATAGAGTCAGTGTCCTATTCAGACAAGTTGTGTGAAATGGAAGTGTGAAGAGTGAAATATGTCTATGTGTGAAAAGTGCAATAAGTTTATGTGTGATAAGTGTAATATGTTTATGTTTGAAGAGTGTAATATGTTAATGTGTGAAAAGTACAATACATTTTATTTGTGAAAAGTGTAATATGTTTATGTGTGAAAATTCAATATGTTTATGTGTGAAAAGTGTAATATGTTTCTGTGCGAAAAGTCCAATAAGTTTATGTGTGAAAACTGTAATACCGGGTATGTTTAAGTGTGAAAAGTGCAAAATGTTTATGTGTGAAAAGAGTAATATGTTAAGGTGTGAAGAGACTGTAATATGTTTATGTGTGAAAAGTGAATTAAGTTTGTGTGTGAAAAGTGTAATAAGTTTAGATGTGAAGAGTGTAATATGCTTATGTGAAAAGAGTGTATAAATATGCTTATGTCTGAAGAGTGTAAAAACAAAAATTACATTCTAAAATCAAAACCAGAAGAAGTATAGAACTACAGACATTAAGGAGATTTGGAAATAGAGGTAACAGTTACATCACAGGAAAAGACATCTATGGAACCAAGTCAATGTTCAGTGAATCTAAGATATACAGGAATGTAAGCATGGTAAGGGAATACATGATTGATTTCTTAAAACATTTAACTGTAGCTTTAGATGAAGGATTATTGATTGGTGAGGGACAGAATAAGAAAAGTCTAACCCTTTCACAACACCTACAGGTCTCCATAAGGTGAAAATTGAAGGAGAAAAACTAAATATCAAATCAAACTTTAACATTGATGTATATGATATAGCTATTTAACACCTACTAATGGCCTGTTGCTAAATACAGTGATCACTCAAGTCATGTGACAGATACTAATTACTTTGTAAAATCTGTTACTGGTGATAGTTGAGTGATAAAAGCCTTAATAAAAAAGTAATGAATTGGAATAACGGTGCAAAATAGTCAACTAAACATGATGGCAAATAATCTTACCAAGTATGAGAGATTTCAATCAAAAGATCTAAGAGGAGTAGCTCTAGCTCTTTTGTAATGAAGAATGCAAATCTAGTGATATCAAAGAAAGCGAATTCTTCTGTCAGCAATTAAACTAGAAAACCTAAACATCACAACAAATTTATTTCATTCTTGTTAAGTTCATTGAATTGGTGAATGATTCAGCAGTTGTCATAGTTATGCAATCTTAAATTCCTGTTTGTTTTACTTTTGGTATATTATGTATTGCTTTTAAAATGATTTACAATGAAAAATGAATAGGTCATTTCAACTTCAATTTTTTGGCAACATTATAATAAAATCAATTTATACATTTACCATTAATACATGGCATTCCAATCTGACAAGCACATGTGTAGCCTCCTTCTGTGTTGACACATGTTGTACTAACGTGACAGGTATGACCACTGCCTTCTCCTTGGCATTCATTCACATCTGTTAAGATAGAAAATTCTAGTATATTTTTCAACTAAAACAAATAATTATGTTTGTATTTAATTCATCAAATTGATATACTGTTTAATTGTATTTTTCATGGGTTCTACTAATTTTTCGCTATTTCCCTGGTACTAAAACATAACACCACAAAAACATATTTTTTGAAAATTGAATTCGTATAAATTACAAAAAAAAACTATCACAAATCAGCTTCAATTAAAGGGTGCTATATTAACTACAATACATAATCAATAAAACAATTTTTTTCTATACTACTGGTACCTCTGAATGAATAGTGATTTAATGAACTATAAAATATTAAGTATAGAAGATTATAGACGATTACAGATTTTTTAAGTAGAGTTATCTTTCTTTGTGTTGATGTCATTTTCATTCTAAAATGTAGTCATCATAATGCTGTGGACATTCAAAATTTATTTATATCCATTTCTTTATTATCTGCTTGAGAAAGATGGCTGGGGGTTGCAATCTTGTTAATTCAGCTGTATGTTTTCCCTACAATACTCTCCACCCTAGAGGGAGTGTAGCGTATCACAACATCAGATTTTAATCAGATTGCTGGGGGTTGGAGATGGTGAGAACAGTTATGTTGTGTCTCAATGGGACCTCTGGATTGGCCTTGTCTTTAGATGCATGATAAGTATTTGCCCAGCATTACAATCATTTAGCAATAATAAAGCAATGTTGAATCTCAATACTGTAGTAATTTAGTAGGAAAAAAGCTAACAAGATACAAATTATTATCAGATATAAAACTAAAAATATTTCCCATTTGCTATTATATCTAATTGTTTTATAGGTTCATTTACCTGTAAATTTTACCTCTTCAAGGATAATGCCTTACGTAATACTTATTATGTACTAGGTCACCTAAACAAATCAGGTCAATGAACTGAGGATACTAGTAGAATTTCATACTTTAAACTGTCAGCTGTTGAATCTTGTGGAAATTTCTATTAAATTTTGCAGTGACTAGTAATTTTTTAAGCAAATTTTTCATCTCATTCAAAAGAACACCTGGAAAGCATCAATAAAAAATCTCCGGTAAAGGGCCAAAACTTCAGATAATAATTTTCAAATCAACAGCTAGCTGCCTTTGATATAAAATAAGAAGTAACTTATATCTACAGGCTCTAAAGAGCCTGTGTCACTCACCTGGGTCTATGTGCATATTCAATAAAGGACACTCTCCAACATTGAGAATAGAATTCATGACAAAAACCTCTGTTTTGCTGATCTTGCATTGCTGATCATTTAGTCTGTTTAGTTTCTCTCTATCTTCTTTAGTTTTTGCTCAAAACACAAAAGAGGGTAAAAAAAACCTCATTTAAGGGCAATCACTCCTAAAAAGAGTGACAGTCTACTGACTATATTGGCAAAATTTGACTTGTTAGTAGATCTTGCTTTGCTGATCATTTTTGTGATTTAAAGTGTCTATTTATCCTTATAGTTTTTATCATATAAGTCAAAACGCAAAAAAATGGTAAAAATCGTCATTAAAGGGCAATAACTCCAATAATTAAGGAGTCATCGTACTATTTCCTCCATATTGTCTAAATCGTAGAACTTGTCTTGCTTATCATTTTTGCTTATTTAAGTTTCTATCTTTCTATTATAATTTTTAAGATATAAGGCAAAAACATAAAAAATTTGTAAAAATTGTCATCAAAGGGCAATAACTCTAATAAGGAGTTGACTGACTATTTCGACCATCAGACCCATTTGTAGAACTTGTTTTGCTGATCATTTTTTGCAATTTAAAGTTTCTATCTATTATAATTTTCAAGAAACTAGGCAAAATGAAAAAAATGGTAAAATTTGTCAATTAAGGGCAATAACTCCAATAAGAAGTCGTCTGACAGTTTTGACGTATATGAACAATTGGTAGAGCTCAAAATTCTGAACATTTTTGCCCTGTCAGATTTTCTCTATTTATACCGGTTTGCAAAATAATAGACAAAACTTACCCCTATGTTCTATTTTTAGTCAAGTCGTCAATATTGGTTGGCAGGCGGGGTCCTCGGACACATTTTTCAAACAAAATACCCCAATGATGATTCTAGCCAAATTTGGTTAAATTTTGCCCAGTAGTTTCAGAGAAGATTTTTGTAAAAGTTAACGACGACAGATCACGGACGACGGATGCCAAGTGATGACAAAAGCTCAAGGGGCCAGGTGAGCTAAAAATAAGTGCACGATATTCCCTCCCTCCTTATTTCCAGTATTTCAGTTCCATAAGTCATGTAAGTATGAAAACTAGCCTAAGATTATATAAAAAACATAAAAGAACAGAGTTCTAATGTCCCCTGCATTGCACATATTCTATCTATCCAAGGTACAAGGACAATAACTAAAAAAAGCACTTTTTTTTTTGTTATCAAAAACTTTTTATTAATATCTTGAGAGAAATGAAGGCTTCAGAGCAAATGCAATGTGATTTCCATTATAATTTATATTTCCAAGGGGCATAACTCTTTTAAAAATTATTGATCAGCAGTGATTTTCAAATTTGTCCAAGACATTGCTAATATTGACAATATTGATATAAACCTATGATATAAGTTCGTAAAATTCTGGCAAATGCAATTCTTCATGTAATTTATTTTTCCAAGGGGTATAACTCTTTTAAGAATAATTGATGGGCACTGATTTTCGAACTCATCCAAGACATTGCTGATATAAACCTATGATATACCAGTAAGTGTCATAAAAAATCTGGCAAGAATTGTACAAATGAGAGCACAAGCAATGCAATTTTCAATATAATTAATGTTTCCAAGGGGCATAACTCTTTCAAAAATAATTGATCAGCACTGATTTCGAACTCATCCAAGACATTGCTGATATAAATCTATGATATAAGTTTCATAAAAATCTGGCAAGAATTGTACATGTGAGAGCGCTAACAAGACTGGACAGAAGGACGGACGTACGCCCGGTATTTCCATGTCCCCCGTGAGGCATTACGAAGGGGACAAAAAGAAATGAAGATAAACATTGTACTTGTACAATTGTTTTCAAATTTTCTATGATTTTGGTGAAAACCGTACAATGCAAAAGACACATATAAAATTATCAATAGTTTTACAAATGAACAATAGAAAAACAATAAAAATATGTTCAAAATTGTAAGGGAGCTGTGTAAAATTATTTGAAGGTCCAAAAATAAAGCTGTGTTACTAGTATTATGAGCAGTGCTCAAAATTATTTTTATCAATTAAAGTCCCTTTACTCTGGATCATCTCATCTAAACATTCTCTAGGACTTCCTTGATAAAGATTATAACATTGCATCAAAATTTGAGGAAAGAACCAAGAAAGCAAACTTAATTAACAAGAGACAGTCCTGTTGATATTGTCATTTTTTTACTGTTGCAATCCTGTATCTCTAGAACTAGAGGGTAACAGGAGCCAGAATCGCTTACCTGGTACAAATATGCAAAATCATTGGCAACAATATTATAGTAAATGAGATTGCCTGTGTCTTACTGTGTACAGTTTGTCTCTATCTATTATAGTTAAAATTCAAGATAATTGCTTTAAAGCTAAAGTTGGTAAAAATTGTGATTTAGGGGAAGTAAGAAGTCATTTCCACAATATTGGTTATGATTACCTATCATTAATTTTGCATAAATCCATGTTTTTTTGGACTCTGTTGGATAGTTCTCATATTGGCAATCATACCACATCTTAGTATTTTATGTTGCTGATCATTTAAGCTGTTCACAGTTTCTCTCTATCTACTTTAGTTCTCAAGATAATAACCAAAAAGGCAAAATATGGTCTTTGAAGAAAATGATTTCTCAGTTTCTCTCTAGTTATTATAGTTTTAAAAAAAATACAAAATTGACAAAAAAGGTAAAGTACAGGGTCACTTACAACAATAACAACTGAAAGGAGCTTGTTTGTGGATTTCAGTTATGCTAAATTGACTTATTTTACAAACATGAAAAAAACATCACATTTTTATTGTGTCTGTCTCAAGCTATGAACCAGTAATCCAGTAGTTGTCCGTGATTGCTGATTATCATATTTGTTTTTTGTTCATCTTTGCTAATTTCTACTATAGATTTGTCCAAAAACTCATAAAATTGTTAAAAATCAACATTGAAGGGCAATAACTCTTATAAGGAGTTAACTGTATATTTGGTCATGTTGATTTCTTTGTAGATATGCTGTTTAGGTTTCTCTTTATCGGTAATAGCTTTCAAGATAATAGCCCTAAATAAAAATTTAGAAAAAAACATAAATATCGTCATTTTAGGACTCATCATGGAAGAGCAATCCTGTAATTGATTCGTACTGATCTATTTGAAGTTGTTGTCTTGCTGATAAGTTTTGATGTTTATTGTTTTTCTCTGTCTTTTGTCATTTTCAAGATAATAGCCAAAAAAAAGTGAAACTGTATATTTAAAGGCAATATATACTCATAAAACGAGTTAATTGACTGTCTTGTCATTCTGGTCACTTTATCTTTTAAAGAATCCTCTATGTAAAATAATTTTCTAGAAGAAAAAAAAGCAAGACTGTAAAACTTACAAAAAATTACATTCTAGAGACAATAACTCCAAAATGGCTTGTTAGATTTTTTTTTAGAAATTTCTGGGTACATCTAGTTTTTGTCATACTGATCACTTTTACCAGCAGTCAGTTTTGCATTTTTTAATAACTGCTTTAGTCTGAACTAGTCAAGCTTTAAAACTGCAATTGCATTCTAATATTCTATTTTAGCTGTGGTAGTCCTTGTTAAATTTATTCACCAATATTTTTTTACTTGGAAGTGATTTAGAACTTGACATATTGTATGAACATTTGTCTATTGCTGAAGACTATATTGTTGATCTTTAAGATGTCTATGGTTTTCTAGTGTTTTTGGGTTGCTGTCTTATTGACATACACCACACATCTCCTTTTGTTCATATATATCCTGCAGAATTGCACTTTGTAATTTGATTTCAGGAAGAAAGATGCCAATTTTCAAATATTATTTACATGATTTATAGACAAAATACTTAATGTATTAAACATATACCACTTGAGCAATAATTTATCTGTATGAAAACGTCATAACTTTTGTTTAAATAAAGTTTTATGGATAATTTTCATAAATTTTATTACATGTTATTCAAAGTAAAGGTAAATTAAGAAAAAAATAGAAAATTTATTATCAAAATGTATATTTATATAGAATTTTTATATTTACAGGGGTAATTACTTTCGAACTGGCAATGTATTTTTGACCTTAATATTTTATGCATGTACATATTCTTCACAGTATGAGTAGCAATTATATATTATACTCAAAACATAATGAAATGCTTGATATGTTGTAAATGCTATATAAATATTATGAATGAAGAAAGTACTGTGATCCCATCTGTCAGTTTCAGTGCTAGACTTAAGAAAATGGACATGCTTGCCTATTTTAAAACATTTAAAGAGACATCTAAAACTGACACATACAAAGCACTACATGTTCCTCAGGGGTTCCAATTTTTGAAAGATTTTGTGTTCTACAGAAACCATGAAATTAAGTGTCTAACGAAATGCATAATTTTCTATGAGTTCTAATGTATTAATCTGAAATCCATGCTATTTTAAAGATTTCAAAGAGTAATTTAGGCAAGGACCATGTTTTGCCCCGATTATTAAGTTTTAAGATAAAAATGTTTTAAGTTGATGAAAAGACATGCTAGAAAGTTAAATAGAATTATTCTTTATCAAAGTTTTATTTTAAAGCTTATGGATTTTTTCATCTCAAATAGGCCAAAAATAGAGATTTTTGCAAAATTTGACAAAATCGTCTGGATATAAACTGCATTTAGGCCTAGAAAACATAGGGGACATGCGTCGACAAACTAAATATTCAAGTCAGATATGTAAAATATTATAAAAACTTTATATAAAAAGATCTTTTTTGTCGACACATGCGCTCTATGGTTCCTGTCTAAATAATCAATGGAAATTTACCCGTTTTCATTGAATTTTCATGACCAATCCAAATGAGTGCTATTTATGACGTTATGAATAGAAAGCAACTACGTAAATTTTCAACAAAATGACATCTTTCCTATCTAGTCATTTTATTGGATATGACTCATTGTGATATAGGTCATTAAATCTTAATTTGAAATTATAGCTAGAAATAGATGCCATTTTAGGACCTTTTCCAACCTACTCCTTTTCACAAAAATAGGGTATGAAAATTCATTGGCATCCTGTCCATACTTTTGGACTTTTTGCAAAACTTGTTGATGGACAAACAGACAAACTGAAAATTATAGGTCACCCTATCCTCAATGCAGGGTCCTAGAATAATATCCAAACCCTTTTTTCAGAACACAAGATATATTTAATATTTTCCATTATTTTTTTACATTTACATAAATGTGTGACATATTATTTAGTTTTCAAGACAATTTAATCGTTTCATAAACAATAAATAATATGATTATTATGCATATTATTTCTTTCTAAAATTCTAAATGGCTATAAATGTCTTGAAATCTTTTCTATTTTTAATAAACAGCTTCGCCAAGAGTGCATGATAGGACCTTATTGTGCATATTGAAATTGTTGCAAAAATAAAATGGGATATTTAGAAGGCAATTAATCAAAAGCAATTGACAGACATTGGTATCCCATAATATGAGTCAGGGCTTATAAAAATGTGAAATAGGTATGATATAATACTACAATGAAAAGTATACGTTTATCAAAGTTCAGTTATTGGTGCAGGGAGGGGATGATAGGGTTGGGGAGAAATTATCAAAGGTCAGTCATCTACATACTCATTGTTAAAGAGTTCAGCAGCTAAGTTATACTTTCCTGTGTTTAAAGTCCTTAAAATAGTATAGTAAAATGTATTTATTCAAATTATTTTCTGTTTATTTTTTTTGCCTTGATACAACCAAGTTACACTATCTTAACCACGTGTTGTTAGTTGTTGTTTTTTATGCCTGTTTTTATTTTTTGGAGGAGTTGGTTGCAGGTTGATGTGGTCTGTTGTACTGCATGGTATTTTTGGCGATTAATGGCATCCCTTTAATACATTACTGCAAACAAAATTGCTTTCTCTGTTAGTAATTTATCTTTTTCATAGGTTATAAAGTCATCAAATGACAGTTAATTTAGTAAAATGGCAAATTTACAAAAAATCTTAATCGTTTCAATTACAAATATATTAATGCAGAGAAGTAATATAGAAGGCAACCCTCCTACATATTATTAATGATATTTATACTGAGGAAGTGAATTTTGTGATAATTGAAAACTTTTTTGTGTTACTCTTTTTATATGAATAAAAGAACAGAGTTCCAATGTCCCCCCACGTTGCACATATTTTATCTATCCAAGGTACAAAGGCAACAACTAAATAAAACACTATTTTTTTTGTTCTTTAAATAAAACAATTTATAAATATCTTAAAGAAATAAAGGCTTGAGAGCAAATGCAATGCGATTTCCGTTATAATTAATTTTTCCAAGGGGCATAACTCAATAAAAATATTTGATCATCACTGATTTTCGAAACTGTCAAAGACATTGCTGATATAAACCTATGATATAAGTTTCATAAAATTCTAACAAGAATTGTACACATGAGAGCGCTAACAGCGCAATTTTTCCATATAATCAATATATCCAAAGGACATAACTCTTTAAAAATAATTGATCGGCACTAATTTTTGAATTGTCTGAGACATTGATGATATAAACCTGTAATATAAATTTTCATAAAAATCTGGCAAGAATTGTACACATGAGAGTGCTAACAGCGCAATTTTTCCATGTAATCAATATATCCAAAGGACATAACTCTTTAAAAATAATTGATAATCAATATATCCAAAGGACATAACTCTTTAAAAATAATTGATCAGCACTAATTTTTGAATTTGTCTGAGACATTGATGATATAAACCTGTAATGTAAATTTTCATAAAAATCTGGCAAGAATTGTACACATGAGAGTGCCAAAAATGCAATTTTCCATATAATCAATATTTTCAAGGGGCATAACTCTTTTAAAAATAATTGATCGACACTATTTCAAACTCATCAAAAACATTGATGATATAAACCTATAATATAAATTTCATAAAAATCTGGCAAGAATTGTACATATTAGAGCGTTCATCAGGCAATTTTCCATATAATTAATATTTCCAAGGGGCATAACTCTTTAAAAATAATTGATCAGCACTGATTTTCGAACTCGTTAAAAACAATATTGATATAAACCTATGATATAAGTTTCGTAAAATTCTGGCAAGAAATGTACACATGAGATCGCTAATATTGCAATTTTCCATATAATTTATATTTCCAAGGGACATAACTCTTTTAAAAATAATTGATCAGCACTTTTTTTTCGAAATAGTCAAAGACATTGCTGATTTAAACCCATGATATAAATTTCATAAAAATCTGGCAAGAATTTGTACACACGAGAGTGCTAACGATGCAATTTTCCTTATAATTAATGTTTCTAAGGGTCATAACTCTTTTAAAAATAATTGATCGGCACTGATTTTCGAACTCATCCAAGACATTGCTGATATAAACATATGATATAAGTTTCATAAAAATCTGGCAAGAACTGTACAGGTGAGAGCACTAACAAGACCGGACAGACGGACGACGGATGGAAGCCCGGTATTTCTATGTCTCCCGTACAACTAAAAAGATGATCTGCATAAGGTCAATGAGAAAGCAATCCAAGAACTCAAATAACCAAAAGGCATCTGCAAGGTCAACCAAAATACAGTTTTCCATAAATATGCACTATCATGTATGATATTATATATAGACCAAATATTTTACAAAACTTCATCTTTCTCTTGTGGCTATCTCCATGACCTATGGCTTAATGATGAAAACAATCAATGTTTTAATCTCAAATAGGAACATTACCCATCCAAGTTTGGTCATAATTGTAATTAATAGTCTGTTTAAATTGTTCATTATCTTAACAATTTACCTAATAACTTCAAATTAAAAAGGGGTTTTCCTCTCTCTGGAGAAAATTATTAAGATTGGATCAATTTAGATGTATCATTCAAAAAATATCCTCCAGGAACTAAAACTTTCCAAAATTTCACGCATTTTTATTTTCATCATGACCTTGAGCTTAAAATACTGGCTTGTTTGATTCATATCAGCTCCATTACAAGATCAAATCTTTTCCATACACTAATTTTTGTTGTTTATAATAGATGACTTTCCATTTTCCCGTACATTTCCAATATCACAATGCTTATCTTATTACATCACAGTAAGATTTGATTTTTCAATGACATCAATTACGTCGATTGACCTCGGGGCAACTGGCATAACTCTTTCATAAAAAAGAACTTGAATTAGTCTATTATATGAGCTTTAAAAAGGTAAACTGGATCCCTCCATTTATAAACTGACAAGGTGCTTAATGCTGCTTATAATACGTACAAGCATCACTGTATCCTTATGTACATTGCATTCAATCCCAACAACAGATTTATTGCAGTTGTGATATAGAAATTATTCAAATTAAGATATTCATTCCTTTATCCAATATACTGATGTCAATTTCATGAAAATAGACCACACTAATGACCTAAAATAACATAACATTAAACCAAATAGTTTGAGAGAATGATAATTTCTGGAATCAAGTGTATTGAGTATTTCTCTCTCAATCATAAAATTTGGTTAATGTCATATTTAAGGCTAAAAATTAATATTAAGAAACTGACATCCTAACAGACAAATGTCATTCATTGTACTACAAACCAATTTAACAAATTTGCAAATCAGCTGAAAACCATGAAACCCAAATTTATATCAATTTAATTACAAAATGTTTCCTACAAATCCTAGATGTATAAATTTCGGTCAAGCCAAAACCAGACAATTAGTCTTGACCACTTTACCATTATATAACAATCCGTATCAAGGTCTACTTGTAATATTGACCCTGATGTCATTTATCTTGCTTACAAAATGTCATGACATTGCTTTTAATATCTTCTTCCAATAGAACATATTATGTGACTTGATTGGAAAAAAAAATGAAAAGTTTTCTTTTGAGTATCTTTTACATTGCTAATCCATCTTCATATGTATTTAACATGACAAGGGAATACTTACAAGAGATAATTCAAATATTTTTGTCCTTGAACATCACAATAAATATCATTAAGTCTAAGGATTTATAGAACACAAGTGTAAACCCTGAAATGGCCTGCTTTACTGGCCAAGACTGATTTAATGTTGAAAGTTTTAAAGATAAAGGTTTTACTACAAGTTTCACATAAACTTAACATTATCAATGATCCATGACAATAAGGTCAAGGTCAGATAAACCTTGCCTAACAGACATATATACCTTAAAATAATTCCATGAACTAAGTCTAGTTGACCTATTGCTTATAGTATCTAAAAACTAGACTCAACCAGGAAAACAAAACATTGACCAATGAACCATGAAAATGAGGCCAAGGTCAGATGAACCCTGTCAGACAGACATGAACACCTTAAAATCATTCCATACACTAAATATAGTTGACTTATCACTTATAGTATTTGAGAAGAGGACAAAATTAAAGAAAAACAGATCAAAACAAAAAAACTTAATATTGCCCAATGAACCATGAAAATGAGGTCAGATGGAACCTGCCAGACTGACATGTACACCTTCCAATCATTCCATACACCAAATATAGTTGACATATTGCTTCAAGTATATGAGAAACTGACATAATCACATAACTTTAACCTTGATCATTGATCCATGAAATTAGGTCAAAGTCTGGTGAACCCTGTCTGAATGACATGTAAATATTGCAAGGAACCCAATACCAAATATACTTATCATATTACTCATAATAAATGAGAAATTCACATGACAAAAAAAAATATTCATTTTTTAAGCAGTCACTGAACCATGAAAATGACATCAAAGACAATGGACATATGACATATGGAAACTTTGTAACATAAAGCATCTGTCTACAAAGTATGAAGCATATCCTGGTCTTATATCCTCTGAAATATAAAGCTTTATACAAATAGTTTATTTTTCATACATGAAGGCACAATGAATAGTGAAAAAATACTCCACAAAGCACTTTACATTGACTTTGGAAAAACAGTTTTGTAATTGACTCTTATTCTCTGAAATATGATTTTATCAAGAAATTTCATAATAAATTGGGAATGTGTCCATGGGACACAGATGATGCCTCGCTTGCATATCATATAAAGTTATAAAGGGACATAACTGAAGAACAGTAAAAGTGAGTTTTGTGGAAATAAGTATTGTGTATAAGTCTCATAACATTTGGTTTAGGCTAACTTAAGTTAGAGAACGGATACGAAAAAATTCAGCATTTTTTATGGTTAAAAAGGGGCATAACTCAAGAATGGTAAAAGTGACACCACCAAATTTCAAACTTGATCTGTATTATGTGGTAATAAGCATTGTGTATAATTTTCATAACATTTATTTGAGGCAAACTAAAGTTAGAGAACGGAAATTTGTAAAGGGGCATAACTCTACAACGGTTAGAGTGACGCCACCAAAATTCAAACTTGATCTGTGTTTTGTGATAATTAGCATTGTGTATAAGTTTCATATTATTTGGTTGAGGCAAACTTAAGTTAGAGAACGGAAACCAACTTTGGGATGTACGGACGGACGAACAGATGGACTAGGGTAAAACTTAATGCCCCCTTTGCTACGGCGGGGGCATAAAAAAAACTTTAGGCACAGTTCTAGCTATAAAGGGAAGTTCTTTTGTACAGTGGATATATATTACCTGATACAATAAACATCTTAGATTATATCATACTAAAGCAAAGCTAGACTCCCATAGTTATTGTCTGGTCAGTTACTATGATTACCTTATGCTACTAAGTACAAAAAAAAAAAAGACTCTAATACTTATTATTGCCAGTTACTTTGGTAACCTTTTGTTACTAACATCAATTTAAAAAGAACCCAAATTGATATTATCAAGCCAGTTGCTATGGTAACCTTATTTTTTTTAATGTTTTTTTACATACCCAAACATAGACTCCCAAAGTTATTATCTGGCCAGGTACTATGGTAACCTTCTAGACAATCACACTGGTACCAGCCTGGAGTATTGATACACACACTATTCACTGTACATTTAGATATACCAATGGCACATTCATCAATGTCTGAAAAGAAATTATGGATATAACACAGTAATAAATAATTAAAAATAATTATTATTATGGTCATCTTCAATATTGTACAAAACAAGTGAAACTGCAAGCTACTGCTCACTAATGATACCCCCGCCCAAATATTTCAGTAAACAGGAAGTTGTTGAGTGATGAATCTGAAAGCAAATTTCAGAAATCCTTGTATTGTAGTTCCTTAGAAAAATGTGATGAAAATTTTCAACTTGACTATCATGTGTAAAATGATACAAGTGTTCGGTAAACAGTAAGTTGTTGAGTGATGAATCTGAAAACGCATCACACGGTATGGCTGACTTATATAAATCCTGAAACCAAATTTCAGAAATCCTTGTATTGTAGTTCCTGAGAAAGATGCGACGAAAATATTCATCGGACGGACGGACAGACTGACGGATGGACTGACGGATGGATGGACTGAAGGACAAACAGAGGTAAAACAGTATACCCCACTTTTTTAAAGCGGGGGTATAAAAACATATTTAATTGTATAGTTTCTATCTATTAATTATAGTTTTCTATACATTAGGAAACAACCAAAAAAATTGGTAAAAATTGTCATTAAAGGGAAATAACTCATACAAAGAGTTGACTGACAATTTAAGCCATGTAACGAATTTGTAGATGTTGTCCTGTTGATAATTTTTGATGTTTACACTTTTCAATATATACAATTTTTTTGTCAAAAAATGCAAAAAATTAGCAAAATCATCATTCAGGGGTAATAACCCACGATTTCAGTCATGTAACTTATATGTAGTTCTTGTCTTGCTGATCATTTTTGCAGTTTAAAGTTTCTTTCTATCAATTAAAGTTTTCAAGATAAAAGGCAAAAATAAAAATCATCATTTAAGGGCTTTAACTCCTATAAGCAGTCATTTGACAGTTTTGGTGTAGTCAGTAGGTAGATTTCAACATTATGAACACTTCTACCCTGTCAGATTTTCTCTATCTATTTTCCAAGATAATAGACAAAACTTGCAATTTTATGTTCTATTTTTAGCAATGTCGGCCATGATGGTTGGTAGGCAGGACCCACTGAATACTAAATACCACAATAATTATTGTGGCCAAGTTCAGTTCCAATTGGGCCAGTAGTTTTAGAGGAGAAGATATTTGTAAATGTTAATAGATGACGACGACAGACAGGGTCAGGTGAGCTAACAAAAGATCATTGAACAAGATGCCATACCCCATTGAATCCTTCAATCAATGAAAAAGTAGTTAAGCATTTCTGATTTTTCCTAATAATTAATTTATAGTCAAAGGTTAAACTTGAGTAAGAATTTAGTGGGATCTGACACAATGAAAGGGGCTAGGTAAGTCCCCATGACATAAATAAGTTTCCTCTTGCCAACTTTTTGATAACCAAATTAATTATAGTCTTGATAAAAAAATTAATTTCCAACAATCTAATCTTTGAAAAGGGAGCCTACAAGAAACGAAGAGGCTAACCAGACAACGAAGTGATGAAAGATGTATGCAAAATGGATGAAATGCTATATTGTCTTCTACTCTATTGGAGGAGTGCAACGATGCCTTTTTATTATAAAAAATGGAAATGCCTTTTTCAATAGTTATAGAATCCATAATGCATTTCAATATTCAAATCATAAACGTATCTACATTGTAACAATCACATGGCACCTTAAACAAATTCAATGTTGGAAATTTAGGTAGATTTGTATAGAAAATAAAAGAACTAAAAAATTATTTCAAAGGACAACTGTACTTTAACATGAAATCTGATGAGTCAGTAATACCAATAGATATAGCCAATGACTGTAAAATAAACAGGGGACATAAATCTCAAACATAGGAACACATTTTTACATCATACAGCATAAGAAGTTTTAATTTACAAAAAGATAAAAAGAAAACTTCATTAAATATTTACAACAGATTGAAAATCAATGTATCACATCAGAATTAAAATCTTTCTTTTATTCGAGTTTGTTCTGCTTTGTGGCATGGCATAGACAATTCCCTATCCAGACAAGAATCAGAACTGTTGCACTTCATGGAATTACCAGGAAGTATAAAGACTTTAATCTGTCAAATCGTACTGGATCATTACCCAAGGGTTGTTACAAGATATTATTATGTAGATACTAAGTAAATTACAAATGATAGATTGACATAAACTCAAGGTCAAGGAAAGGTTGTTCTGACTCACTCTAAAAATGGCTAACAAATTTTAGTTCCAAAAACAACAAAAAATACCTGATGATTCATACAAAATTTGATTGCAAAATAACAGAAGTCTAAGATTTGACAGAATTTTGTGGAAATGATTGATTTTATTCTTGTCTTGTAGACAAACATTCTGTGAGAATGTCTGGACGATTTTCTCCCTAGCCAATATAATTATTACTTGTAAGGCAGTCGGCTGCAATCATATCAGACTTATCTTATAGTAAATATTTCATCAAATATGGAATAATGGATGTTTACAATTATGACTCATTGCAGGAAATCAAGTGCTGCAATACTAGGCAGATTTGGTAACAGTTCATAATATATTGGTAGCTGACAACAGAAAAACTAAAAAGATTACAAACTTAAAGAAACTATAGGCTGAACAATACATAAGAAAGATAGAAATTTACAAAGCAGGACATCATTGTTTCTCTTTTCAATGAATTATTCTAAGTATTAAGGATTGGGTTATACAGGATGACTGAACCTACATAAAGATGTTTGTAAAATTTGGACTATATTTTGGAAGTTATGAGATTGGTATGTATAAGGTACAAGATGAATTGCATCTGATTACCAAAAACAATGATATATGTAACATTTATACATCCAGAGACTCACTCAATCAAACATTTGTAAAATATATTTATTTATTGGTATCTTGAAAACTTATCCACAAAAATAAAAATGTTGATTTCTATTACATACTTATTGGTATCTGAACTGTGTTGGCTTTTTATACAATATTGGGTGTTATAGTTTATTGCAACCAATGTAATAAATACTTTTTATTTATAAGTTTGACAGCAGATGGTCTAGCTGGGCAAAGGGGATATTTTGCGGCATGTATAACTGGTTTAACCTCCCCACATTTTGTGTTTGTACCAAGACAGTCTATCTGGACCTTGTGTTATTCATTGTTGTTTGTCTTTGTATGCCTGGTTTTTTGTTCTGGAGCATTCAGGTGCTGGTGGCTGATGTGGTCTGTTGTACTGTGCCATATTTTTGGCATTTTCTGTTTTCACTTTTTATATATTATACATTATATTAAATAACAAATGTGATTATTGTTGAAGATTTGTTTATATCCACTGGTCCTACTATGTCAATTTCTATTAATTTGTCTTACATATTTATTAAATTTCCGCATTTTTTCAATAATGAGAACAGTTATATATAAATGGATAAGGAATTGAATTGGAAAATATAACAATAAAGTCATCTAAAGGAACTTTTCAGTTTGTTGTAGTAGCTGTAGGGATATACTTTGTCTAATTAGATTCACAAATTCTTCTCTGGTAATTTTTTTCAAAAGAAAATAAAAAAAGAAAATCAGGGATTTCCAATTAATGGCATATGTAAAAGCATGAGTCTGTTTTAAGTTTCAGGTATATAAAGGTTATACACAATCACAAGCAATAAAGAATATAAGTAGAACTCTGATGTCATAGATCCCTTCATTCATAAGTCATTTAGTCAAAAACACAAATATGTGATATTCTTAACAAAGTGTATTAATTAGAACCAAGACTATCAATGAAACTTCATTAGTGCATTTACAAGTGTTTGTCTGTAGAAGTGGCTTTTGTCTTCAAGTAAGAATAAATGTATAAGAATATCAGAATAAGGACGACAAAAGTAGATTTTTATGATGTTGGCTAGACAAATCTTAACTTGACACTCTAAATACAAAAATAAAGAGATGTGGTATGATTGCCAATAAGACAACTTTACTTGACACTCTATAGCTTGTATAATTTTAGACATTATTTTGTATTAAAGACTGAATACTATACTTAATACAAATTTTCTCCAAATATTCTAGATGGAAAAACTTTTAGTAATTTAAGAATTTCATAATATGATTATTTTATAATGAAATGGTGTAAATGTGATTTAAATAGAGCAGAACAAAATACTTGACAAATCATCACAGCACAAACTGATGGCATCAAAATATATTTAGTTCACTACAAGTCATATTTTCATGAATATTCTTATTGTCTATCAAAAACAAATTCATCAGTGCTTAATCCTGTTTGGATGTCTCAGATAAAGGATCAGATATTGACAACCATTTTCTTCCTCCATTACCTTAAATAACCATGGAAATCATACAAAATTTCACATGAAATTATGACTTGATAATATACAAGACATTGTCATCAATGCTGTTTGCTATATGATTTCAAATCTAACAGAATATATAAGAAATCCCTGCACAGAATATAAGGAAGAAGAAATGATATGGTGTATCAATTCATGACACAAAATCACTTCACCACAAGAAATGATAAGGTGTATCAATTTATGACACAAAATCACTACACCACAAGAAATGATAAGGTGTATCAATTTATGACACAAAATTACTACACCACAAGAAATGATAAGGTGTATCAATTTATGACACAAAATTACTACACCACAAGAAATGATAAGGTGTATCAATTTATGACACAAAATTACTACACCACAAGAAATGATAAGGTGTATCAATTTATGACACAAAATCACTACACCACAAGAAATGATAAGGTGTATCAATTTATGACACAAAATTACTACACCACAAGAAATGATAAGGTGTATCAATTTATGACACAAAATAACTACACCACAAGAAATGATAAGGTGTATCAATTTATGACACAAAATCACTACACCACAAGAAATGATAAGGTGTATCAATTTATGACACAAAATTACTACACCACAAGAAATGCCAAAAAAAAAAAAGAAAGAAGAAGAACAGGGCTTTTATTGCTGTTCTTCATCCTAGTCACAATTAGGCCTTCAATACAGAACACAACTGAAGTTTAGAACCATGGACAGCATGTATGGAATCATTAGTGATTTATTTCAGCTTTACAACAATTGATTCGATTTGATTTAATTTTTGGTGTTTTAACGCCACTTTTAAGCACCGCTTTTGGGCTATTTCGTGGCAGCCAGTTTTTATTGGTGGAGGAAGCCGGAGCGCCCGGAAAGAAAACCACCGACCTTGGATAGGAAAACTGACAATCCTAGTCAATTAAGATTGGAGTCGAGTGCACCCGCACGAGCGGGGTTCGAACTCACAACCTCAGTGTTGACTGGCTAGTGATTACAGTAGTAACTACTTAGACCACTCGGCCACCGAGGCCCTACAACAATTGATAAATAAGTCTTATTTGCAGACATATTTTACCCTTTACTCCACTCTATTGGCCATATTCTGGATAAAAATTTACTCTTTACTCTACTCTATTGGCAAGTTTCAGGATAACATTTAAACAATCGTACCACTATATGGGCCGTAATCAGGATAAAATGTAACCAATCACTCCACTCTATGGGCCATAATCAGGAGTAAATTCTACCAATCACTCCTATCTATGGGCCATAATCAGGATATAATTTTACCAATCACTCCACTCTATGGGCCATAATCAGGATAAAATTTTACCAATCACTCCACTCTATGGGCCATAATAAGGATAAAATTCTACCAATCACTCCACTCTATGGGCCATAATCAGGATAACATTTTATCAATCACTCCACTCAATGGGCCATAATCAAGATAACATTTTACTAATCACTCTACTCTATGGGCCATAATCAGAATGAAATTTTACCAATCACTCCAATCTATAGGCCATAATCAAGATAACATTTTACCAATCACTCCACTCTATGGGCCATAATCAGGATAACATTTTACCAATCACTCCACTCTATGGGCCATAATCAGGTTAACATTTTACCAATCATACCACTCTATGGGCCATAATCAGGATAACATTTTACCAATCATACCACTCTATGGGCCATATTCAGGATAACATTTTACCAATCACTCCCCTCTATGGGCCATAATCAGGATGAAATTTTACCAATCACTCCACTCTATGGGCCATAACCAGGATAACATTTTACCAATCACTCCACTCTATGGGCCATAATCAGGATGACATTTTACCAATCATACCACTCTATGGGCCATAATCTGGATAAAATTTTACCAATCACTCAACTCTATGGGCCATAACCAGGATAAAATTCTACCAATCACTACACTCTATGGGCCATAATCAGGATAACATTTTACCAATCATACCACTCTATGGGCCATAATCAGGATAACATTTTACCAATCAATCTACTCTATAGGCCATAATCAGGATAAAATTTTACCAATCACTCGACTCTATGGGCCATAATCAGGATAAAATTTGAAAGCCATTAAGGCTTTAAATTATTAACCTGATGCAACTGGATGAATGTTATACTTCCAATGGACAATTTTTAAGAATGTAAAATGGAAGTACTTCTTGGCTTACGGTCATAAAATTTTCGAATAAGATTATCTTATTCAGACTCAGAAGTCAACCAATCAAAATAGTGGATTTGGTGTGTTGAGCACAAATCTTGTACTCCGAGTACTGAGTAAAGTTTTATGACCAAAAAGCCTTAACTGTCTTGTTATACTGAATCATGATCTTCTTAACAAAGTTGAGAATGTAATGTATGCTGAGATTAGAAAAAAGATTGTTATATCCATGAAAATGTCTCTTTTACATGCATCAATATGCATTTGTTTGATAATTCTTAAGGTACAATGTATTGTAATAATCACCTCTTTATCCTATCCTTTTGATCTTTTATACATTAGCAATAAATATAAGTAGTTGTCTCAGTGCTTTAAGAATGGTAGGTGTAAAGAGACACTTATTTACAAGATCCTCTTATGTAAAACTTATATATAGAAAATATCAAGATACCAATAGGAGTGTGTCACAATAATAACCAGAGTGCACATGCTGAAATGTCTGTGTTATTAGTTCTTATTAATTTCATGTTGAAAATCTTTTAAATTCAAGGTCTTTCTACAAATATCATAAACTGATCATAACCAATAATGTCAAGGCCATTCTATAAACAAAATATATTTGACCCTTTACTAAGGAGCTGCGTTGGATAGAAATCGACCTTATGCAAATGAATATCAATACATCTGTTAACTTATTTCTTGTTGAAAAAATTCTCTATGCAAAGTCTGTAACTGTTTGAAGATTGAGTTGATATAAACACTCTTCAAAAAGGACCAAAATTTATCTTTTATGTCGTATTCAAATGTTCCAAAACCAATCAAAGTCATATTCATGTACATGTATACATGCACTTGCATAAGGTCAATTTCTATCCAACGCAGCTCTTATATTTGTAGTATCTGAGAGCTTGACTACCACTAAAAATTAACATTGATCAATGAACCATTGAAATGAGAATATATACCAGACAGAAACTTCAGACCATATTAGACATCTGTTTACCTGATGAATTATACAGCTCTTCTACTTTTTGAAATATGAACCTTCAAACAAAAAGCTTAATTAAGCCATTGCCACAACCCTTATTAGCATTCTAATGATATTCTGTAACCAATGATGCAGGCAAGACAAAAATGACCCACACAGTCCAGTCATTTAGAAAAACTGTTACAATATATACCATAATAAAACATGTACTTCCAAAAACTTTCAAAAACAATATTGAATAAGGTGAAACTGTTTTTGTGGACTAAAATTAATGTAATATGTCAGACAGAAATTTCAGATCATGAAGCATCTGTACACAATATATGATATGAAGCTATATGCAAATAGTTAAATACTGTTGCCCTATGTTGGCCACATTCCATTACATTCACTGCAGGCTTGACAAAAAAATAAATATCAGTGCAATTCATATCCTTATAAGGAAACAGTTTTCTTAAGTGTAAAAAGTTTGAAATGACTCATAATTCTTAAGAAATGCATGTTTCCTGCAATATCACAAATAATTCATATTCCCAGACTTACATAATATTTGATGAAATAGCAAATTAAAGTCTAGAGAACTGTCTTAAATGGTTATGTAATTCCATCATCAGTTCAATTTCATTTATTCCTTTTTCAGATTAAATGAAGAGAATGTCTGATATATAATTCAATGGAAATGACTTTTATATATTGCAATTATTATGGAAATGAAAAATGTTTAAACTCAAATATGACCTTGTTTACTTAATGGAGAGTTTGATTGATATGAATCAAGTTCTATGATGAACAGTTAATATGCACTGATCATTTACTAGTACAGATCAACTATCAGTTTACCAAAGAAATAGTTAAAACACTTGAAGCGGTAAGATGAGGAACATCAATATAGTGTTGTGTCTTTGATATGTTTGATCATTTCACTGATATTTCTTGAGATTATTGTCCCATGTGCATCCACCAGAGTCAGTGCATTCTAAATCTTTGATTTTCTGATCTATAAGTACACATGTGAACAGGTTGTATTGTTTTGTACTGCAAATAGGGATACATGTATCATCAAGAGACCTCTAACATAGCAGAGGAATAAGGCTAACTAAAAGATTTAGCCAACTATCAATAGAAGGAAAACAAAAACATTATAACGGTAATGGTATACATATGTTATTTCAATGCAAGGTGCATATATATGTATATAACATTTCCTTTTTTACTTGTGCCATAAAATAACTTCTTTTTTTTTGCATCTTCTTTCAAATTCAAATCAACTGGATGATGTCAGTGTATTTTTCTCCATTTGAATATTTATCTTTAGTTATGGTGCAAAAATATATTAAATTTGGATTAGTAGTTATCAGCTGCCATTGCTACAGTATTGTATTTGGTTATCTATCAAAGGCAAAGATTCCAAACTTAATGACTGTGGTGGTGCACTCAAATTTTTAAAACAATATGTTTTAAGGTCACTTATCCAGCTCAGATAATCTACTCATTATCATCAGTTAATATCAATTGAACTAATGGCAACACTTACCCAACTGGTTTACAATTTATATCAATGTACCCATGGCAACAATTACTTAGTTTACAATTAATAGCAATGTAGCAATTAGCAACACTTATCTGCTGCAAATATATCCATGGTGATGTTAACCTTGGTTACCACAGTAATGTTGATGTAATCATAGCAACACTTACCTAGCTCACAATTTATACCAATGTAACCATGGCGACACTCACAGACATTTGGGGAAACACACTTCCCACCATTCAAACAGCCACCTGGACAAACAGCTGAAAAATGGAAGGACTGAAATAATGACCACAATCTAGTAGTTTACAGCTTATAAAAGTGACATACTATCTATTAATAAAACATCTAAATTAAACTACATGTACAGAGAACCAGTATCTCTATGTTGGGTAAGTAAACATTTTTTGCATTGAAGATGTAACTTCCAAAGAGGAAAACCAAAGGAAAGGTTATTTTTAATTGAAACCAACTTTTTTTAAGCAAGACTTTCACTATAATAGCAATATCAACAAAGTTAAGGTGATGACCAGATAAGCTAATTTCAACAAAAAAAGATGAACTTTTAAGGTTGGTTTGCCTCAATCTGAAGCAAAGCACACAATTTGCAACAGCAATTATTAATTGCTACAATAAAAGTATAAATAGCCCCTTATTGTTTGTATATATTAGTTTTAAATATTATTTCATCTAGTATACAATTTTCAGTCAGCAATGGTGATAACATAATTAATAAAATGAACTGCAATAGCAACATGTATATATGAAGCAAATGTGAACCAAATTTATATAATACATATATAGATATAAGAAGATGTGGTATGAGTGCCAATGAGACAACTCTCCATCCAAGTCAAAATTTATAAAAGTAAACCATTATAGGTCACAGTACGGTCTTCAACACGGAGCCTTGGCTCACACTGAACAGTAAGCTATAAAGGGCCCCAAAAAATTATTAGTGTAAAACCATTCAAACGGGAAAACCAACGGTCTAATCTATGCATTTAAATACAATACATTATGGGTGTCACTATATTGTTTTCCCATTGTTTTTAGTAATGTTAGTTTTGTCATAATTGTTCCAGTGTCTTTCTGATGCCAAGTAATGATAAATGCTCACACTGGTCTGTGTGACAGGTGAGCCTTAAAGTTGTACAGTTGTACCAGTAAGAGATATGTACTGTATATTATACAACAGATTTCCTTTAATCTGTGCTAGATGCTTAACAATTTGACAAGTCTAATTTGGCAAAGATAATTCAGGAAGTCTATTTCAAACCTACATTAGAAATTTTATGACTGTCTGTATAATTTCTGTCCAGAATAATTATAACATTAAAGCTAAATTTTCTTCTCCTTACTCATTAAGATTGACATGAAGATATGGAATGTCCATTTCCCACTGCTAATATGTAATCAAAGTTCAAATCAGCATCAATTCTGTCAAATGGACAGACAATTTGTAATGTACATCTTTAGATCATCTGATAGTGAAAATTGACTTTTTTCCTCTGACAGAGCAATGCCATAGTGCTTAGATTTCTAGATCAAAGAAATTAAATTTATGATCTTTTGACAGAATATCAATGAAATTGAAATATATCAAATTACTGTTAAAGAAATATTATGAATATCTGGAATAAACCTTAAAAGATAAAATCTACTATTTAACTTAAATAATTTCTCCATGGAACAACTTGTCTGTTTATCTATATTCCAGTTTTTGATACCTTTTCAAGTATTTATCTCATTTATGCACAATTTCTATGGCTAACTGTTTTTACTTGCACAGACTGTAAACACCCAAGATGTCTTCTTTGTTTTTGTCATTGACATATAGCCTACATCTATATACTGATAGCATACATGTAGCCAGGGGGTTTAGAGGTTCTATCAAACTCCCCTCTGAAAACAAAATGGTACTAGAAAAGACCATTACATCAAAAATTCCAATTTAGTATGTCTTTAAAGTCAGAGCTTTATGATACTAAATAATCCCCTTTAGAGACATACTGACTATGGGGCTGAATAAAATTATAAACTCAATGAAAACAGGCAGAAACTTACCTTGATAATCTAACCCAATGTAAACAGAAACTTACCTTGATAATCTAACCAAATGTAAACAGTAACTTACCTTGATAATTAAACTCAGTGCAAACGGGTAACTTACCTTAATATTCAAACCCAATGTTAAAAGGCAGTAACTTACATTGACAATCATACCCATCACCAGAATATCCTTTTTTACATTGACAACTGTAGCTAGTATATGTACTATGGCATACAGCATTCTCATGGCAATCATGGTCTCCAGTTATACAAACATCATGTGGGTCTGAAATAAACATTTAAATAACAACATTATCATACACTAGACTTTAATGGAGAACATAAGCCTGTGTGTGGCACACAGCATCTCATGGCAATCATGGTCTCCAGTTATACAAACATCATGTGGGTCTGAAATATAAAATGCAACACAAGCTTTTACTGGAAAACATTAGCCTGATGTATGGCATACAAACTTGCATGGCAGAAATGTAGTAATGGTGGTTTGACATAAACAGAAAAGTAGCATACTACATCCTGTTGGTAGGTGCACTGTGCTGGTTTTTTATAACTGTGTTTTACTTTTACAAAATATCCAGGATATTTTCAAGATAGGCAAAGGGGGGTTTTTGCACACATAAAACTGGCTTCAATGGCTCTTATCATACTGTAGACATTTACCCAAGGGAATTTACTTTCAATTAATCTAATATAAACAGAAGTAATTGTCCTTTTCTTGATTTGGATATTTTAGTTTCACATACAAAAATACTAGGAGAGAGTCAATTAATCAATATTGTTAATTTTCCTACTTTAGACGATGATGTTCCTTTGGCCCTTCTTACAGAATGCATATTCAACAACCTGTGTCTGTAGTGACTTTTAGATTTCAATGAATGCAAACATTCTATAACTGGTAAATTATTGAGTCAAGGATTTAATTACCACAAATTACTTAACTCCTTCTTAGATTCAAAGATTTGGTTTGGAAATTTGGCTCTATCTGTAGAAACCTTATAACAAACAGGATATTACATCCTAACTTTTAGGGTGATGTTGTTTATAGAGCCTGTAAATATAAATATGATCCATGTATACTCATTGAACCTTTGAATAAATTCATATTAATTTAACCAAATTTTGTGCCTGTACCAAGTCAAGCTATCTTGACCATGTTGTTCGTATCTTGACCATGCTGTTCGTTGTTGTTTTTTCTTTGTACTTTCTTTAGGAAGAGTCAGGTGATGGTGTGGTCTGTTGCACTGTCCTATATGTTGTAATTACTGATATCCTTTTTATGCATTAGTAACTGGACAGCATATATCTAGGGAGGGGGGTCAGGTCAAAAAGAAATTTTCATCATGTCCTGTGCTATTACAATAAAAACTGAAGCCCTCTGCCCCTTCAGATAAAAGCATGATGCTTTTTTAAATATTCAACAGAAAAAACAACCAATATAACATTCTATGCACTTTAAATGACAAAACTTTGATAGAGAATGCTTCAGTAGATTAGTTTCAAGGGAAAAAATGAGAGGTTCTAATGGCTGTTTTTGAAAATAAAATAATCAAGAGATGTAATGATATATGGAAGATCATATCCCAAAAAGGAAAAAAAACTGTTTTCTTTGGGTAGAATGCATTTAAGCACAAAACACTGCTTTCACTCCAAGTATTCTCTTAACATTAATATCAACTTCTAGAAAACCACTGCTGCACATTTTATTTCAATAAAAATTATGTAAGAAGTTCACGCTAACTAGGAATCTTGCCATCAATATTTTATGTAGGAAAAAAGATATTTTTCAATGTATTTCAAGGTAAAGTCTTATCTAACCCTTATTGAGAAAAGACAAGCAAAAACACATCAGCCACCCAGAATATACAGAAAGAATCTTATAAAAGAACATGCTTGCGTCATTCAAAAAATCATAAGTGGAAAAGAGTTTAGGGGGTTACAGCTTAGTGAACAATTGACTGTGCAATAAATTAAATTTCTGTGACGTGTTTGATGAATGAGTTCTGAATGGTAGATATCCTACAAAACAATTACACTCAAAGTATACACAAACATTGCTAAGGTCCTTAATAATTTAAATAAGTATTAGGCCATGTCAAATTAATTCTTAATATTATCCTTCTCTTAAGAAGTATGAAGAATTCAGAAATATCAAATCACTAGTATCATCCTTCTCCTAGGAAATAATTATAGCACTGTATTTTTATTTTTATTTTACGTACAGAGATATTTAGAGTCTATAGACATGAGTATTAGAAAGATATACATGGAGAAGCAAAAATCAATTAAAGAGTGACCTAAAAAACACAGCTGACAAAAATGGACATAAAGTTGATTGATTGATTTCTGGTGTTTTAACACTACTTTCAGCACTATTGGCTATTCTGTGGCAGCCAGTTTTAATTGGTGGAGGAGCTGGAATCCTGGGATCTCTTGCATAAAACTTTACTAAGTACTTAGAGTACAAAATGTGTGCTGGAAACACCAAATCCTGTATTCAGACTCAGAAATCAACCAATTGAAATACTGGATCCAAGTACTGAGTAAAGTTTTATGACTGAGAGCCCTGGACTCAATTATTGACTCCCCAAAATTTTGAGTAATGTCCCTGGACTGGTCTAAACTAAAACTTCCCAAGAATCTCTACATACTAGAGATTGTGAATTTGTACTGTTACAACTACTTTTGTAACTCTCTGCTATAACAACCTCTTAAAAGATGAAGAAATGAATTTGTTAAAATTCTTATATCTGCCAAAAAATATTACGTAAACACTAGAGAAGTAAAATTGAACTATTCTGTAATGGAATTAATAGACTATTAAATTTGATATTAAAAGTGGGCGGTGTAGGAAACTTATGTCAAAATCATTTAAAATAATAAAAATGTTTTCAAATTGTTATCCGTAAAATTTAAAGGGTCTACCATTAAAATAAAATATAATGGTGCATACATAATCAGAAATTTCAAATAATACAATGTTAGTAAAAATGATGACGAAATATTCCTTTTTAAATATCAAAGAAAAAAAGCTAATAATGTGGAATGATGGGAGACAACTCTAAATCTTTCCTCCTTCTTATCTCCTATTTTGCATCTACTTTTTGAGTGAATATTTGCAATTAAGAAGAACTTTTTATGTATCAAATGATAACAAAAAATATCGAAATGGTTGTTATCATAATGTATAATTTCTTTGTGTATCCAGGAACATATATATTGTTAGATATACTGTTCCCAGGTGTATCCAAAACAGTTTTTTAAACAATGTCAGTCACTAATAAGATGGTATAATAAGGAAGGTCTGCAAAACTCCAAATCTGATGACTTATTCAAAAACCTTACAAAATATCTTCCATTGAGATATCCAACATCATTAAATTGTAGTCCAGGGTATACTTGTTTTTTTTAAAAGGCCAAAAAAGAAATTCCACTTGCTTCAAACAGATACCTAGCTTAGGTACTAGTGGTCCAGTATTCAAGTCAGTCCTTGCAAACTAAAATAAGTGTCACAATAATATAAAGACTTTTTTAACCCTCCCCCCCTTTTCCTGTAGGTCTGAGTTTGCAAGAGTGAGATCAAACGGAAGTCAGTCTCAAAATACATTTCTGTAAGAAGTTATTCTGACTTTTTCTTGAGGAAGCTCTTTTCATGTCTTCTTTAGGAAGATTCAAATCCAATAAATATTTTTCAATGGACACACACATATATTTGTCAACTTGTTCTGATGTTGTGTTACTGTTTCCTATAATTTATTCTGGCAAACAGGTTCATCTATTTAACACTGATTACTCAAATTCATTAACAAATATCCTTCAGTCAATCAAACTAATTCTGGTAAATCAATTCCAATGATTGCTAAACATCAAAGGCAGATGTCAGTATATTAAAGGTACATGAAAAAACAAGGTAGACTATTTTTTATGTACCTGTTAAAGGTGAAAGACAGGTGAAAATAGATCAAAGGAAACAAGATAATACCAATACAAATATTATATAATTTGTTGATAAGGCCAATTACTAAGGAACAATTAAGACTAAAATTAGAATCGTATGAAACCTATTATCGCAGCAAAAAAGCAATTCAGAAAGTTCGTAATTTCTTTCATGTGGTTTTGCATTTTGTCTGTTAACTAATCTCCAACCTGCATTGTAATTTGCTATGTAGTCTGAGTACAGAATTTACCGTTTTGTTTTCACTTTTCATGGCTTTGGTTTACAGGCATTGAAAGGTTTGCATAAATGTATTGCTGAACAGGTGGTCGACAGAAAAGATATTTTATTTGGAAAACATATTCATTATATCCTTGGGTTGATCAACTTGACAGTAATCCTCAAATAAGATTAACAGATTTCTTTTTTCTTTTTAACATCCAGTGGCAAATATTTCATGCATATTCAGGATGAGAATAAATTTACAGTAAATTCCAGGTAGGTTCTACAAATAGGGTCGACTGGGATTAAGGATTGGAAGTTTGACAGCCACTGGAAAAAGAGTTTTATTAGATATGAGCAAAATTTTTTGCCTCCCAAAGGGTCACCTACTGACCACTCAAATTATTGTTTGATGGGTTCTTTAATGTGCAGAGAGTGTGGCACTATCCAAACAAGAGGCATCAGATTTAACATCTCCCTTTCAACTAGACGTTGCTGTGTACTTATAATTCCAACACAGCCAAGAGGACACCCCTCTTGAGCATACACTTTATTGCCTGGATTGATGATGTTCAGAGATGACCATATATATCTATACCCCACTTTACACTTAAGGTCAAATAAGAAATGTAATCAATAGGTAGATGGCATTGAGTTAAGGAATAATTTTATACTGATTCATGTTTCAATTAATCGAAACATTTGAAGATTAATTATAATTTTATTAAACTGGTGATATAGATTTCACATGTGTAGGTTACAGTGGTATTAATACTGCTAAATCAGCCATTTCAGCTTTGTGTAGTTTAGTTAGTGATAGAAATATTGGTAAAGAAATTTTGGTTAAGAGGTTTATGAAAGGTGTATTCACTAAAAAACCTAGTTTACCAAAATATAGTAAAATTTGGGATGTTAACAAAGTATTAACATATTTTGATAAAATACCAGACAATGGACAGTTGTCTTTATTAGAGTTATCACAAAAACTAGCTATGTTGTTTATGTTATTGAGTGGACAAAGATGTCAAACTGTATATAAATTAGAATTAGATAATGTTCAAATTGAAGGAGACAAAATGGTTGCTTATGTTAGTGAATTATTAAAACAAAGTAAACCTGGGGTACATATGCAACCTTTAGTATTTGATAGATATATTAACAGTCAATGAAAAATTGTGTATTTTGAGAACTTATGAGGAATATGTAAGGAAAACAGAAACTCTTCCGAACAAAGAACAAAAATATGCTGATCTAAGCACTAACTGACTGATATTGAAATCTAATTATTGTAGTCGTCATTATTTAGCAATTAATTTTAGCATGCATTATTCACTAGAACACTTCATACTTATTGAAAACACTGTAAAACTTGAATATTGCAAGAGCACAAATCAGGAACACCTAAGTAATTTGGCTTTGTGGGGGGGGCTAGGATGAAATTTGAAATAAAAAGGCAGGACAGGAGTTTGGAGTAAAAAAAAAGGCAGGATGAGACACTTTGCCAAAAAAAAAAGGCAGGATGACAATTTATGTAAAAAAAAAAGGCAGGATAAACTAATAAAAAAAAGGCAGGACCGAATAGTGTGAAAAAAAAAAAGGCAGGACCGAAAAGTGTGAAAAAAAAAAGGCAGGACAAGATTTTTCATCCTAGCCCCCCCATAAAAATCAAATGGTAGCTCCCTAAACATTGAATGTTTTGGTCCACATAGCTATGGTTCAGCATCAACATCAGCTGCATTAGGTCATGGACTTAAATTAGACACTATTATGAAAAGTGCAGGGTGGAAATCAGCAACAACTTTTCAAAAATTTTATAATGAAACAATTATTACCAACAATGAAAGTAATTTAGCTCAAAAGATTTTAACATCAAGTAGCTATAGTTGAATGATTGTGTTCTTAAGATATGTTATGATGGACATTAATGTACAAATGTAGGTCTGGGGCTATTATAATATTATATTATGAATATGTCCCAGGGTAGGTTTCTGGGGAAAATATGAAAAATAGAACATTAAAAATAAATGTGTTTCTATTATGGATGTTCAAGCAATTCAATTAATAAATTAGTTAATCAATTTATGAAAAATAGTATGTTCAGACCTTGACAAATTTCATCATTTTCCAAAGATCCATCTTGTTAATGGAACTTTCCACTGTCAGGCTGTTGGTGCAGTCCAAAGCTTTGAGAGATGGTCAAGAAAAGGGGAAAGAAACTAAGGCTCATGTTCTAGTATGATTATAAGACAAAGGCTTAGAGTAAACTAAACAAAGCATCCACAACAATGATGATTTTAAGAGAAAGTGATAAGGAAGACAATTAAGAAATGTTCATTTCAATTTAGAAATTTATACAATAAAAGAAGTGATAATTGTGACTAGGGGCATTATTTTCCACACCCCCCCCCCCCCCCCCCCCCCCCCCCCCCCCTCGTGGATTATTATTAGTAGTAGGTTTAACAAAAGGACACTTTTCTAACAAGTCAAGATAACTAAAAATGTTTATAATTGTGATATGTGTTTATAATTGTGATATGTGTTTTCTGTATATGTCTACATATCTGTACCATTGAGCATGTAATTATAAAAACAAACAGCAAGTACATATACATTATTATATATTTTGTCTATTGATATTGGCTTAAGATTGTAGATAAATTGTTTCTTATGATTGTAACAGTGTTTGTTACTGTGTGAACCCACCCATTCATAAATTCCCTAAGATTATCTTTATATTGCTATTACAATTCAGAAGCTGTCCTGCACTTGTAACTTTTGACTGACCAGGACAACTGGACAAGAGTTTACCCATCCCATTCTGAGGTTAACTTCTTTCATCTTAATTAAGTTTGATGTGCATGAACACCTACTGCAGACATTATAATGAACTAATGCAGACAGATAGCCATCAAATATTTACTTGTCAATTATTTGTCCTGAAATAGAGGTCAGTCTAATATTAATGGTTAGGGCAGAACATTTGATGATTGTGATGGCCAGTCAATAAACTTCCAAGTCAATACACATTAAGTACTAATTTGAAATCTTCTAAAATACTGTCTGGTTAACAGAAAATGGAATTGGTGTTGCTATCCTAAATATGCTATTTATTCTATCGTTTGTTAGTAAATGAGTAGATATAATAGAACTCATTTTTCTGTTTCACATAATGATATCAATGTTTAAAAAAAACAAATAATTTTTTCAGAATTTTGTCAAATATTACTAATGAAATAAAAATAACTTTCATCTTGTCTTTTTAACATTTTAAAATGAGCAGTACTCAACCAAACAAGATCTCTTTTAAAAGTACTACAAACTTTTTAGGCATGAAAAATTTTTGTTGCTTGTATCTTATTCAAAAAAAGAAAGAAAATATCCAATAACTATGCCTTGATCTAATATCTAAGTATGACATGTTTATGATGTCATAGACATTTTTCAAATGGCCAGATTTAATAAAAAAAAAAAGAAATTTTGTAATTCCACATATGCTTTTTTTTTTCATTATTCTAATTCTGTGTGTGTGTGTTTTTTTTTTTGTGTGGACCAACCTGGTACAACTAAAAGTATACAGGTGCAGATTATCCATCTTTTTACAGAAAGATTTGACTTTTGTATAAATTTTCTTTATATGAAGTTACTGTGATTGTTTCATGTTTCAGTCATGTCCATGTTTTAGTAGATGTCCTTACCCTCATGTTTTCAGCTACTGACCATAATGTCACTTCAAAGACATATTTATGATGTTTAACCATCATCACCTTGCAGAATGGCCATGTGGTCAATTTCTGGAATTTTACACATAAACAGAGTAAGATATTTATACAAACATCTGTACCATAATCCTAAATTCATTAGGATATAATGGTCTGTTATGATTGAATTGGAGGAAATAGTATTTGGAGGTTCTAATTTGGCACCACCGTCAAATATTTTACATGTCCTGTTTGCTCACGGTCTCAGAGGAGATACCATTTTCGAAGCATTTCCTATTTGGCTTTTGATATTTTTGCATAACTGATTTAGAGTCAAAAGAAGACTAAATAATACTTCTGAATTTCATGACATTTTTAATATTTTCAAGAAAGCATATTGTAAAATTAATTTCAGTAGTTGAGAGGAATGGCAATGTGTTGTAACGATTTAAGAAAAGACAGAACTGTGATTAAATTTTATAAAGTATACAGGTTTGAAAAAAAGCCCTTGACTTGTCCAACCCTCATCGAACCTTCAAAATATGCTGATCTAAGCACTAACTGACTGATATTGAAATCTAATTATTGTAGTCGTCATTATTTAGCAATTAATTTTAGCATGCATTATTCACTAGAACACTTCATACTTATTGAAAACACTGTAAAACTTGAATATTGCAAGAGCACAAATCAGGAACACCTAAGTAATTTTTGTTGTAATACTTGAAATAAAGTGTTTACATAATTAACAGACACCAATTAACTAGATAGGTAATTCCCTATTTCTTACATACCAAAGTATAAAAAAATGTTTATTTTTTTTACTTAAAGGTCAGAATGTCTATGACCTACCACACATTAGGCCAACCAAAAAAATTCTTTTCATTATTTAATCATAAGAAACTTTTATATTCTTATTTGCCTGTTTAGTTTTTTTTGAAGATATGATATTGGATGATATGTAAGATATATTTTATAAATAATAACTTTTACAACTTTTGAAAACAATGGCAAATTAAAGTATTAGGATGTTGCCCACAAATATGATACAGAATTCATTTTAAATGTCTGTATAAAAACATTACCCTCTTTATAAGTAAAAATCTCAAATTCTATTTTCAGCATACAAAAAAGAACTCATTAAAAATTTTTTTCCTCAAAAAGTTCATTAAATTTTTTATCATTCACATTTTTATTTAACTTTTTTACTTCAAGTTTTTTTTCTCCAATACTGATGCAGAAAAAGGCAAGTTTAAAGCAATATATGTTTCAAAAAAGATTATTGATTGAATATTATCACTGTTTCCAATTTTAGAATGACATAAATCTTGTTTAAAAATATGAAAATTTTCTTCGTCAAAACCACATTTCAAAACATCCTTTTTTGAAAATTCTTATATATTAATTTATCATATTTACTTAGAAAGAAAATCTAATTAAAAAATTCCATTAGTAAATCCATCTATCCCATTGCAAGTGTCAAATTTCCATGATTTATAATAATGAATTAACTTTAAAATAATGTCTTCTTTCAAAAAAGTGCAAGGTGTATACAGATTTTTTGCAACCTGTTGTTGCATATTATACGAAAAAATGTCTTCAGCTGTCAGAATTATCGCTGGATTACTTAAATGTAAATAAATTGCCTTCAAATTTTCTTTAATCCATTATTTTTAACAAATAAACCAAGACATGATTTTTGCAAGAGGCATTTGAAAATATTTATAAGATAAAGGCTGTACATTCCTGCATACTCAGCAAAATTACTCAATCAAAAGAAGATGCTATTTTTAATTTTATCTTAACAGTTATTTTTTACAACTTCCTGTAATTATTTTGTGTTACCAAGAGACAGAAAAAATCTCTAGGAATTTATAACATTACCTCACAGTAAAAGGTTAATCTTTAATCTTTGAGTGTGATCAAATCTATATAAAACAAATACTTAATCTAGACTGATGCATGCCCTCACAGCACTAAACTAATTTAAAAGGAGAAAGCAAATATTAATTTGCTAGCTGTGCCTGTAAAATGCCCCTGCAAGTATCAGGGATGGATCCAGGGTTCCAGGAAAGAGGGGAGGCATTGTCCATGATAAATGGTTAAAAGATGGAATAAAATACAACAATTTTATGCGAAACATTATTTTTTTTCTATCAAAGGGAGAGCATGTACATTTTTTATATGTATTTCATGTGCTTAATAGCTTAATTTCATATTTATGGCACTCTCATCATTAACATGCATGAAATTTTTGACACTTGACAATCACATATATGGTAAAATATTTTTTGTTATTGAACACAAACAGGAATGTCTTGTCTGCTTAATTGCTTTATAAATAAATGATATGTGGACATTATTTGAGATAATAATCTAACTACATGTATCCAGAAAACATATCCTTAAATTAATGAACCATGGAAATAAGATAAGGGTCAGTTGACTCCCGTCAGACAAACATGTACATCTATATTGATTCTATAAATCATATATATATATATATAATTGACCCAATACTTAGAGAAACTAAGACATCTGTTTAGGAGTGAAAACTAGTAACACTGATCTCTGAACCATGAAAATCAGGTCAAGGACATGTGTGATCCCAGTAATACAGACAGGTACATCTTAAAGACTTAAAGATGTTCTATAGACCAAATATAGTTGACCTGTTACTTAATTGTAGTAACTAACCTAGTAACACTGATCTCTGAACCATGAAAATCAGGCCAAGGACATGTGTGATCCCAGTAATATAGACAGGTACATCTTAATGTTCTATAGACCAAATATAGTTGACCTTTTACTTGTAGTAACTAACCTAGTAACACTGATCTCTGAACCATGAAAATCAGGTCAAGGACATGTGTGATCCCAGTAATACAGTCAGGTACATCTTAAAGATGTTCTATAGACCAAATATAGTTGACCTGTTACTTGTAGTAACTAACCTAGTAACAATGATCTCTGAACCATGAAAATCAGGTCAAGGACATGTGTGATCCCAGTATTATACAGACAGGTACATCTTAAAGATGTTCTATGGACCAAATATAGTTGACCTGTTACTTGTTGTAACTGACCGAAGCATTAAAAGTTAATCTTGATCACTGAATCATGAAAATGAGGTCAATGTCATGTGACCCTCTCATACTTACTTGTACATCTACAATAATACAATAGATTTAATATGGTTGACCTGTGTGAGAAACTGACTTAAGAAAGACAATGTATTGTTGATCATTGAAAAAGGTCAAGTTGAAGTAACGCATGTAAGATTTACATGCACACCACACCTTACAATAATTCTTTAGTAAAAGTATTAAAATAACAACCTGACCTTATAAGGAAAACTTAACTTTGATCCTTAAATAGAGGTTAATACCTGGACTCCATTCAGACAGACCTACACACCTTACAACTATTCTATAGACAAAATATAGTTGATCAATTACTCAGCCTAAATGACAAACTGATGAAACCTAAATTTGGCTAAAGAAAGTCATTAAACCATGACAATAACCCATACTTCTGTTGGGGACTGTTAGTCACAAAGGGTGTCACCAGCCTAGTAGCCAGTACTTTGGTAATGGCATGAAAACACCTATACTGTGTTATTGAAATTTACTGTTACAAAATTTTGGAAATTATTTTAAATTAAGGTATATATCTCTGCTCTGATTCCTTACCTGGCTTTAGCTTTACTTTTTTGTCCTTCTTGGTTTTATCAGCTCTTCAATTTTTGAATAAATTTTGGATTTTAAAATATTTTGGCCTGGAGCATCATTAATTGTCGAAATGCGCATCTGGTGAAGTAAAATTGGTACCTTTAATGTAATTGACTGGAATATATCCGATAAAATCTTCAGACTATAAACCATTTATATACAATACATGGTTTTCTCAACTCTTCTTTCATTTGAAATAAAAACTTCATACAATAAGTTAATACTACTACTGCCATGGTTAAATTACCATTGATATATAATGCATTCTGCAACTTTCATCACCAGCAAGGCAAAAACTTCTTAAATTCAAAATATTCAGAATTTGATAAATTTTGTATATTGAATAGATATCTCATTATCAGGAGGGTTATGAATTGATATATATATATATATATATATCATGTTCAGGCAGGTTATAAACAGATCTTTCATGTTCAGGCGGGTAATGAACAGAATTTTCATGTTCAGGCAGGTAATGAACAGAATTTTCATGTTCAGGATGGTTATGAACAGACATGATTATAAGGTTTATCACTGCAAAAAATACCACCCAAAATTTCCTCAGCTGGAAGACCATGAAAATTTCTTCTAAAGACTTGTATTTTTTGTAGTACATGTACTTCTGAACATAACATATCTGTTAAGTTAAACCGAATATCAATAGAGAGAGCTCATTTCAACATTGAACAATGAAGCATGAAAATGAAGTCATGATGAACCTTGCCAGACAGATATAAAAATAAGAAGATATGCACACATTATAATCATTCCATACTCAAAATATAGTTGACTTATTGCTAAAATTAACATTGACCCCTTTACAATCATTCCATACACCATAACCTTGAACACTGCTCTGTGAAATGAGGACAAGGGCAGGTGCACCCTGTCTGAGGGACACATATAGTTATCCTTTAACTCACAAGTGAGAACTTTACTTGATAAACCTATAGTTTTTTAGCATGGCATGAAACATGACAACGAGGTCAAGGACAATGGACATAGGAGACAGAAACTTCAGAACATTAAGGCATCTGTATACTAGGTATAAAGTATCCAGGTCTTTGACCTTCTAAAATATAAAGCTTTATACAAATAGTGTATGCAGTTGCCTCCCCTGGATTAGCATCCCTATGTCCTTGATTTTCTTCTTCACAGGTGATACAACTACTGGGTATGCTAGTCTAAAATTGATTTTGTAACTCAGATATGCCACATTTTGTAGAAAGACACTAGGTATTATGATTTCTTTTAAAATAGCAACTTTCTTTACAAAGAATTGACTGTGTCTGACAAAGTCAACCTTGACCCCTATGAAAATGAAGATGGGTTGTGTTGATACATGACATGACTATCTGTCGTATGTCACATGACAATAGACTTTTCTATCTAGTTCTTATACAGATATTTTATACAAATATTGTACAAATATAGCAAATTTTCAGGGCATACAGTCCATGAACTCAAAATAAATGTATAACGGCAATAACTGACCTTGAAAGAGGTTAAAAGTGAACAGACAATTGAAGTTATCAAATACAATGTGTAGGCTGAGTCTGGAAAAGAATGCTTTCATCCATGGTGGTGATGTTCTGTATATAGGAAGGTATGCTGTAGTTCTGACAGAGAATTTATGTATCTTGCACCATGATAAGTTCATCAAAGAAGACATGAATTATGAATGTCAATACAGTTTGCTTGAACTGACATGATTTGGGTTATTTTTATGAATGGAGGTGAGCTAGGTCATGTTATTCAACAGAAGTGCAAGGATGTGTATCATTTGATTTTAAAAATGTCTGACTTCAAACAGATTGGCTTTGTTTGTTTTTTTTAACTTAAATATTTGTAATATTCTGTCTAGATGTAACAGTTATGTGCTATTTTTGTTACATGGCCTAATTCTTACACAAAGGCAGAGGAGGAAAGTTAAATTTTCATATGAAAGGCAGAACCTACTTACTGGGAGAAGGAAAGGAGACCAAGAAGAATTTTTGGACAAAATAAGATGATAAAATTTGTGTATAAAGCACTGTAAATTCATAAATCATTGTGATTTTGACATGACCTACCAAAATTTGAGATGAATTATTGCGATTTCAGGAAAAGCTGCATAGAGATATATTTAACAGAATGCATGTTCTTATCATTACGATTCTCACCCAGTAGCATTATTCACATTTATGAAAACCCCACATTAATTTCGTTATTTACAGTATACAAAGGGAACTATATGCACCCTATGCTGCTAGCCCAATTCCCTGACAACTAGTTTTTAGTTCGTGTCATGTGCAATTTCTTATTCTGTTTCATCATTTAAATTCACACTGCATATCAACTGAAATCAGCGATGGGTTAATTTTCAATGATGTTAGATTGTTCCCATGAGTGTCCTCATTTGATGAATTGTAGAAAACCGAGAATTTGTCAACAAATAACTTTCACCAAGAAATATTTGTCAAAAGTTTTCTGTGACATTGAAGTTTGTGATATTCTGATATAAATCTTGATAAAGTGCTTATAAAGTCATCATGTTCCTTGATGAGACAGAAGGCCAACACGGCTAGAGATATCATGTTCCTTGATCAGATAGAGGGCCAACACGGCTAGAGATATCATGTTCCTTAATGAGACATAAGACCAACATGGCTAGAGATATCATGTTCCTTGATGAGACAGAAGGCCTGGAAAATAAACACGGCTAGAGATATCATGTTCCTTGATGAGACAGAAGGCCAACACGACTAGAGATATCATGTTCCTTGATGAGACAGAAGGCCAACACGGCTAGAGATATCATGTTCCTTGATGAGACAGAGGGCCAACACGGCTAGAGATATCATGTTCCTTGATGAGACAGAAGGCCAACACGGCTAGAGATATCATGTTCCTTGATGAGACAGAAGGCCAACACGGCTAGAGATATCATGTTCCTTGATGAGACAGAAGGCCAACACGGCTAGAGATATCAAGTTCCTTGATGAGACAGAAGGCCAACACAGCTAGAGATATCAAGTTCCTTGATGAGACAGAAGGCCAACACGGCTAGAGATATCATGTTCCTTGATGAGACAGAAGGCCAACACGGCTAGAGATATCATGTTCCTTGATGAGACAGAAGGCCAACACGGCTAGAGATATCATGTTCCTTGATGAGACAGAAGGCCAACACGGCTAGAGATATCATGCAACTGTTTTGTTCCTTACAACTGAAGCCATTCAAGTGTTAACCACTTTTTTCTTGTGAAAGGTCAGTTTTCAATTTAAATTTATCAAGATTTTTTGCAAAAATAGATAAGTATTGAAATACTTAATACTACAATTTTTTTTAGATACAGCTCTTGATATAATTGAAATAGAGTTGACTTTAAGCAAGAACATTGGTTAAGACATGTATGGTTTCAGTTGTGAATTCATTATTGATGTATATTTGATTAGTTCAAAGTATCTGAATAAATGACTGGTTAAGTAGAAGTGTAGAAGCAAATTATCAACACAAAAATACCTCTTTACCAAAGTACCTAGTTCAGCATCAAATGGTCAAAATCTCTCAAACTTAACATGTAGTTTTGAATGATTTAAAATGCTATTCTATCTGGCTTTCAATGATAAATTACTATTTCAATTCCCTAAATAGTCTTTTAAAGTGACAAAGGTATCAATATTGACTTTTTCTATATTTCTGTTGGTTCTTTTTAGTTTTAATATTTTTTCACTTGTCTTCAAAAATAAATATGTATTTATTCAAAAATTTCAAAAAAAGTATTTATCAAGGATGAAAGATACCACATGTCTCAATGGAGAAATAATAGTTTTTGAAGAACAAATACAACATTAGGTAAATTTATCACATAAAACAGAATACAAACATTTTTCCTACAGCTTGTATGTAAACTCTCCATTACCAAGACATGCAACTTTCTAATCAAATTCTAAAATCTATCACACATAATCTTTATTGTAAAATGCTTAACTATAATATACTGTCAATAAATATTACAAGAAATCAAGAGCTTGAATGAGCAAAATTTGGCAGTTAAGGCTCCAAAGTCCTCAGAAATCAATCAGGATTCTAAATGACAAATTTCATTTACAAAATGGACAAAAAATCATACAGACCCTATACAGCAATTCTACTGTAAAAATAATGTTTATTCCAAAACTAACTGGAAATTAAGATTAATTACAAGCCAAACCATCCTTTTATCAACCCAATTTCTTGCAAGTGGTCAATTCTAGAAAGTGTCAGTTGTTTGAGGTTGAAACCCTAATTGGAACAAAGAAATTATAGGATAAAGTCCAGTGACACAAGTTGTTTTACCTGAGTAAGACTGATTTCAATACCTACCAAATGTAATCAAATTGACCTGACGACTTACACATAGATTTGTATGGTTTGAGTATTTGGTGTCCCTTGAATAAATAGGCATGCATCCCATACTTTTGTGTTGATAACATTGCTTCAATACACATTCTGTACACAGGCATTATTGTTTTAATGAATGAAAAAAAAACTATGGGAGCTAGTCCATTGACCTTTTGACCTATAAATATAAGATAGGTTCATAAAGAAACAGATATACAAATTGTAGGAAAAATGTTTTATTTCTGTAATAAAAACTTCTACAGCTGTGACACAGAGGTAGAAAATAATTTTTTTCTCATTTATACAATATTAATAAAAATCACAATCATTCAATGATCATATTAACCAATCACAATAATCATATAACTAATCATGATAATAATGATTTCTTGAATCAATGATAAATAAACATCTGGCTATTTACATATATGTACAGTGCCGGCATGGTCATATTGCAGTTAAAAATGATGTTCCTTGTAAAACCAAGGACTAATGCCCGTTTAAGATAATATGTATCATTTAATAATAAATTTATTAAAAGGAGGAAAGGCGCTAACGATATAAAAATAAGGAGATGTGGTATGATTGCAAATGAGACAACTATCCATCAGTCCAAATGACATGAATGTAAGCAACTGATACTATATTGCCTTAAAATTGAAGAATTGCCAAAATTGTGATTTTTGCATACATATTATTGATAGCTTTGTGAAAAATTCATGATCTCATAGAGATCACGAAAGATAAATTAATTTTAAGTCTACTTAAAAAGTGACAAAACTTGCATAGCTATGAAACATATTTGTTTTAAGCTAAGAACCATTTTTATGTTTGAAATACAGGTGGTGCTGATGGGAACAAACACTATGTTAATGTAGTGGTTGATTGTTACAATATTTTAGGGCCGATCCAATTTCAAAACAGACCAACCTAGACATAATAACTTAATTTACTGTGTTGTTATTGGTCCTAGACTACTCATTGTTTTGTATTACCTTAAATATAGAAAAGAGAAAAATGAAAATCTTAAAATTTCAAGTTTAAAATTATCCCAAATAAGGTCCATTAGAATTTTATATCAACTACTTCTCTAGTGATTACTTTTCAAAAATTTTCATCAATGCACCTTTCTAAATTTGTATGGTTGTTTTGGTCTGTTCATTATACAGCCTTCAAATAAGGAATATCAAGGCAATATTTTGAAAACAATTTCTGATATGTAGCACATTGTAAACGCCTCTTCCACAGTGATATGTAGCTGGAGGAAAATAATGTTATAAAAGTTTCTTCTGCAATCTGACCATGCACCATACTTCTTATAAACACTGTGAATCCCAGAATACTACTATAAACTGGCACCATATGGATTTTTCAGAGCAACAACAGAAATACATGACAGGAACCCAGTTTACTGTACCATGCATTACTGAAGGGTACAGTAAATTGCTACTGGATCCCTGGCAATGTAATTCTATTATTAAAGTGAATGGTCATTGGGTGCCAATATGCAGTATTATTTCGGGATAAACCGGCGACAAATGACAATAACACTAGCAATGACATCTTTCATCCTGATAATAAAATGTTGACATAGAATCATAAGCAAATATATACATTTCTTGTTAATTTAAGAGGATATTTCTCTTAAAACTTATACATTATTTCATTTTGAGGTAAAGAAAAGTTAGAAATTCAATATGAATTGGTTTAATTGAAAGACTGCTTATTTATGTTTCTTTAATTTACTTATTTGTAAAATCAACTGATAAAAAGAACTATCAACTTGCATGAAAAACCTATACAACCAAATTTTGTTTATACCATAGCTAGAAAAAAATCAATCAGTATTAAATAAACAATACAGTCTGTGTATTTCAAAAAATTGATTATCAAACATTTTTTTGTTTTCAAATTTTCTGGTAGGCTCGCTTTTTTTAATCGTTATTTTTCAAACCTATATTCTCAAAAAAATAAAATTCCCCGCTAAACTTTCATAACTTTTGACTATGACCCCCTTTTTTTTCGTTAAAAGATTTGATTTGAATATCAAAAGAATCAGTCAAGGAGCTCCTCTTTAAAATGCTTAATAAAAATGATAGAAGACACTATAATTACAAATGTTTGCAGTTTGAATGAAAATATTATATGACACAAATTTTATAAATCTAACTAATTAAAGACATCAATTTTAATCACATTTGCAAATTTTCAAAATATAAAAACATGAAATCAGATGAAAATAGCACTTTTCAATTATGTAAAATTATCAAAATGATTATATATATAACCTATTAGAAATGGAATGATATTCCACTTCAAAAAGTGTGTATTATTTACATATATCTATGTGTATAAATGGAAAATTTCACCATGGAAATTCCAACAATCATTAAATTCTTTTTAGAGAAATATATAAGAAAATACCCACAAGTTGCTCTGCTTAGAACCCTTTTTTATGTTAAATAGCATCATTGCACACACTATTAACAATTACTCCACTGGCACATCTGTCTCAGGAAGATCCCTTCTTTATTAGCACTTGAAACTCAAAAAATGGGGGCAAGTAAAAACGACTTTTCAGCTTGGAGTTAGAATAATGTGTGCTGGTAGAGCACTCCTAGGGGATGATACAATCTTGGTTAGCTGGCTAAAAATGAAACTGAGTGTCAGTGTAGTACATACAAGGGAATATTTATTTGAAATTAAACATGTTATAATCTCTCAAAAGCTGGATGTTAGGGATGTTCAATAAATACCAATGTCTTGAAAAAGAAACTAAATATTCCTCCCATAAAAAAAGCTCTTAAGAATGAATAAACAAAAACTAAAGGCAAATATTTTACAAACGAATAATTTTGTCAACTCATACTTTGTCCCACCCATGGACAAGTGCAGGTCAGGGGCTATTTTCACAAAAGATCTTACCACAAAAATTGATCGCAAGTTATACTGAAATGTTCAGGACTCACAAGTATTTTTTCTCATATCATTTTTTGTGAAAGGGGTCGCGGGACTTTATAAATCCTAAATGTTTGAACAGATTGTTAGAATTTCCATGTTTCTAATCACAGTCAGTATATCACCAGAATACTATGTACTTCTTTTGACTGTAGATTTAATGACCAACGACACATTTGATGCTAAATAAGGCACACAATAATAAACATAACGACATAGAGACAGACATCGCTGATGATGAGGATGATGAAGTAGTAGTAGAAGGTGAGGAAAGATTACCCTCATCACAATTATACGGGTCCTCAGGTTTGATGCCAGATGCACAGCGACATTCATATGATCCTACTGTGTTGTGACATTTTGTTTGTCCGTTACAATGATGTCCATGAATTCCACCTTTCACCAGACATTCATCCACATCTGAAAAATACATAGACTTCATAAGTTTTGTAAAAGACTAAAATTGCATGCTTTTTTATGTCAATCAGTATATTTGTAAGTATGGTAAAGTCCTAGTGTAAAAACTGATACACTCTTGTATTTGAAGCCTTTTTTTTTACCAAAAATATTCCAAAGAAGAGACATGAACATTTCAGTATAACTTAAAATAAATTATAAACCTGTTCTTTTTTGTAAAAAGAGTTGCTGGACATTTTGTGACTATGACTTGTAATTCAACCTGTGTAAACTGAACACCCGTCTTATCTGAACCAAAAAAAAAGTCACAAGGCTTAAACTACATATATATGTATTTCTAATAATGCATTTTTTGCAATTTTTGAATTATAATAAAAAAGTTTGTTTGTTCCTGTAATCCCTTTAAACAGTCACTACTGTCATTCATAAACTAAAGCAATTCTAACAATTTTTCATATCCAAAATAATATTTTATGATCTTTTTGATTTTAAGTGAGAAAGTCTTGGATAATGATGTTCATGTTCTCGCAATGAATTGATTTTGGATTAACATTCGTAAGGCCTATCTAGGATACAGAATGACCAAAACTTGACACATTTAATAGAGATTACACCCAAAAGAGATTACATAAGCTCACAGTAAGACAAGTTCAAGAACAATTTAGGCAATCAACTCTTGACTGCTAAATGTAATAACTAATAAATGTTCTGCTGACTAAGCAAATCTGCACTCAAATTCATATTTCGTTAAGATATCAAATTAACCCAATTACACATCTCAGATTATCTGAAAACTACAACAAAAAGCTTTTAAAACAAGGAAAGTACATATTGAGGTACTGCGATCTAAAATTTGTTGCCAAAATATTTAACCACAGGTATGTTGAAAAGATGTATTTACAAAAAGAAGGATAAATAATATGTCAAACAAATGAGTGACTGGTTTACAAAATAAGGCATCACAGCTGGTAACAGAAAAACTCAGTAAAACCTTCACAAATGAAACAATAAATACATCAATATTGTTAAAATCATCTTAATGTATTCCCTTGAAGGTCTTCTCAATATGTGATTGTCACTAGATCAGTCTACATATAGCTTAACTGATAACAAACATAACCTGGGAACTGAAGAGGAAGGAAAATATTGGGTTTTTTTAAACTTATATAGCTTATAAGTTTTTTTTCTCATAAACTTGTATTAGTCACCTCAGGATAAAGCAGGTAAAAGAGACTGGTTAAATAACTTTTTTTTTTATTTTGTAGTTATGTGTTGTCTGATTGTTGTTTACCCACATATTGTTCTATTCATATGATACAAAACTGTAATAACCTTTATATTGAGGTTTCATGTAATAGGATTACTATCTGAAGATAGGTTTATTCAAACAGACCCTTTTCAAAGGTCAATGACAAAGTGTTTGCTCAGAGGAAAATAACTGAATACTTCAAGTTTTAATTAATGTCAGAACTTTCAATAGTCTATGTGTGAGAATAAGTAAAACTCAGTGAAAAGTTAAGTGTACTTTGCTCTAATCGTACTTAATATTAAGTTTACCAATAATTGTTGAATGTAAATTTGATTTGACAAGAACACTATGAATTCAATAGCAATCATAACCTTCACAGGTGGTAATGCTTAGAATTTATATTCAACATTTAAAGAAATTTACACCCAAAAGATATTAAATGATAATTATGTGTGTAATACAGACTTTAGATTACTAATGTTCCTTTATTATATAAACAAATTAACATTATCTCCATAAATAACTCTTCATGCAGACAGATTATGAAATATGACATATAAATTGCTATATTATCTATGTAGACTGGGTGATTACTAATTCAATGCCGAGTTATTTTGGAATAGAACATGGCAAACTCAGTCTTTAAAGAATAATCTTATAAAGCTGATAACTCTTGAATCATACATGGAAGATGCAGAAGTTAAATCAATTTAAGTAGATTTTATATATTCAAAAGTAAAAATTTTCAATTATGATCGTTGCAAGGTATTTGTCTAACAGTTGGAAAGGATACCTTAAAATTTTCTTTGGGAGAACTAATTAATACATTTTATTGGTTTATGAGGTACATTTGTAAAAGACTTTTTTTCCCCCAAGGATTTACCCAAATATCAAAATGCAAAATATTATGTTTATGGGTCTGTGGTAAGGTCATCAAAGAATTTGGTCCAGGTAAATAGTCCTGTTCTTTCCATCAAAAGATAGAATTTGGACCAATAACATACCCTCATCTTAAATTTTAAAAATAATAAACTGCCTTATAATTTGCTCTGTAAATTTTGTGACTAATAAGGTGCCACAAGTTAAAGGTCACTTGACTTATATTTCATAGTTCTTTGCTTATATAAATTTGGAGTGTAAAACTAGATGGGTTTTCACAGTAGAGAGGACCCTTTATAGGCCAGTTATGGTTGAAAAAACAGATTTTTTTTGTAATCCATCATTCCACAGAAAGGGAGATAATTGTCTACATTACACCATTTTATTAGAGTTACCTCCCTTACCTTCACAAAATACACCATCTCCTTTAAAACCCATCTTACATTGACAGGCATATCTTGTGGCTAGATTGAAACATGTGGCATTCCAATGACAATTGTGGCCTTGTCCACAGAAGTCTGTACCTATTAAGAATAATAAGGTATTATCAAATTTTCAGGAATACAAACATTCTGGTAACTACGAACATACAAAGCAAACTATTTTTGAAGGTTACAGCTAAAAATGTAACAGACTTTATGATAACAAGAATTATCTGCTTTCTAAACAATCCTACTCCAGTGTTTATTCCTGCAAGGTATTTTTACTGCTCAATGTTTTTTATATTTAAACCATTATGTCGAAGGCATTTCTTCTTCATTCTTTTAAGTTTAGATTTTTTCAAAGAGATTATCATTAGTCCTATTGATATAAACATTTCTGCAGTTACATTTGTAACTTAAATTTTGGTACGTTAAAACTGATTGATTACTAATAATCACTTTAACATTGTAAAATAATAACTCTTATGATCATTAGCTGTACAATGCACTCAATGTAGAGCAAATACCTGGTGTAAATAAATTTATATTACAATTTTTTAAATGGTAAAAAAGCAGGTTTTTTTTCTGTTTCTCAATTACCTTTATAAAAATGACAAATTTTTCTCTGCTAATGAAATGTTATCTCTTTCTGACATCCAATCTAAAGCATTCTACCTTACATTAACATACAGTAAAACTTGGTGTATAATAATTGTCTTTTTTCAAAAAAATGAATTCAGAACACTTTTGTATACCTTCACATATAGGAAAACAATCTCAAAGTATAGGCTTTTAGACTAACCCATTTAAGGCACATCTATAAAAGACAACATTCTCTGTGATTTTTGCCTTTCAACAATCCAGTTTAGGATACTTATATCTTACCTTCACATATAGGACAACATTCTCCGTGTATATGAATGAATTTATCTTTCGGACAATCCAGTCTAGGACATTCTGTCTCTGGATTCATTCTTTTACACTCCATTCTCCCATCCTGTAAAAATTTGTATGAATTAAAGAAGCTGTAGAACTAATGTCAATGAGACAGCAATCCTACAACACAATCAGAGCAAAAATAGAAATCTAGAGGTTAATATACAGTCTTCAATGTTTAACAAGTGTCCATAAAGTAGGTCAAGTTTTTAATCACCCTGAGTATTGAAAAACTTTTCAATAGATTAAATGACTATCTAAGATCTGACATAAGCATCTAATTCATAAATGAACCAAAACCATTAAGAAATAACAACCTCTGAAAGCTTCAGGGACAGACATAGGAATAACCATTAAGAAATAACATCCTCTGAAAGCTTCAAGGACAGGCATAGGATAACCATTAAGAAATAGCCTCTGAAAGCTTCAGGGACAGGCATAGGATAACCATTAAGAAATAGCAACCTCTGAAAGCTTCAAGGACAGGCATAGGATAACCATAAAGAAATAACCTCTGAAAGCTTCAAGGACAGGCATAGGATAACCATTAAGAAATAGCAACCTCTGAAAGCTTCAGGGACAGGCATAGGATAACCATTAAGAAATAACAACCTATGAAAGCTTCAAGGACAGGCATAGGATAACCATTAAGAAATAACCTCTGAAAGCTTCAGGGACAGGCATATGATAACCATTAAGAAATAACAACCTCTGAAAGCTTCAGGGACAGGCATAGGATAACCATTAATTGAATTGGTTCTCCTTCTTTTAAGAGGGCAACCAACAAAACTAACTATCATTAGGTGAAATCAAAGCTGATTTTCATTCAGTTCATTTAATTCACTTTTGAAATCAATAAAATCTATAAACTGTTGCAGAAAAAGTTTTTGAACATAAGGAACATGAAACATATGAATCTATAATCCAAATAGAAATCTCAACAATGTTCATCAGGACTATACATAAGCATTATAGATCAGATCTTCTTTATTTGAACTAGCTTTTATTGAAGTTCAGTTTTATGTGTACTAGCTTTTATTAACTTTACCACTTCAGACTTTGTCAGATTACTGAAACTTATAAAAGACAAACAGAATTTCAGCAATGCCAAATTCAGATTGAACTAATAATCTCAAACTTATTGAAGATAGTGAAGTCATTTTATCATTAACAGCATAATTTTGACATAACCATTTTACACTGAGGCCATTTTAGCTGGGAGAGAATACAGATTTAGAAATTCACATGTCATTAAAATGATGAATATTGGTAAGCTTTCCTTGATTGTCTTTATATTTTTCTGTGGAAACCAGAAAAAAGACTAATGTAGAGATTATCACTTTCAGCAGTATTGACGAAGTGCAATCAACAGTTCCAAATTACACAAACAAAGAAATTTAAAACTGCACAAAAAGTGAATGATGGATGATCAGCTTCTGTAAAAGCTATAGCAATAATCAGTCTGGCATACAGACAAAACATTGAATCTGTAAGGTGGGTGGGAGATACATACAAGAGAGTCTGTTCACAAAACTAGGACAGTGCAGCAATTAGTGTTTAAAATAGACCAGTTTTACAAAGGTTAGACAAAGGTTTTCAAGGTTTCACAAAGTGCACTTTCTTCTCAAATTAAATAAACAGATATTGATCCAAGTCAAACCAATCAGGGGAACAACACAACCAAAAGAAAGTCAAAATAATCATCGAATACACCACAACAAGTTCAAAAGGCTGAAGGAAAATACAAAACAAATAGTCAAATTTCAGAAAGAATTGCTGAATTGACAAAAAAAAGGGTCATCTGATGTCATACCTTATGTGATTTGACTTCTTTATATCAGTCATTATAAATGAAGCTGTGATCATGAAGTGGTAAGTTATAGATATTTCAAAAGTTATTACAATGTCAGCAAAGTTTGAGGTCTTTTTTTAGCTGACCAAATGACCAATATGTTCAAAATAAATCCAGAACTACATCTGTACAAATTAATTTTTTTCTCCAGTAAAATGTTACTAGTTTACTAAACAAGATACCCATTTATAATAACTTAAAAAATCACCTGGAACCACTGAACTTAATTAAATTTCAGATTTGTATAACAGTTCAGACATTGGTTACAGCAAACTATCTCAATACTGTATCTGGATGAAACTAAAATTAACTGCATCACTTAATTTAGGTGTATTGAGGTTTGTCTTTCAGGATCATAACTTTAATTCAGGAGAGAAATCTTATGAAAACGTGAATAAAACTTTTAATGAAAAGGTTATGGTTCTCATCAAATGGGTTTTATGTTCAATGTAATGCCAAGTATTTTGTGTGGCCTCTTTTTCAATCATCATTATGACATTTATCCATGGATATCAGACAAAAGTCAGTAGCAACGTAAATTACCTTTGAAACACAATAAAATGTATATGAAATATGATTCTATATCAATCTAAAGGCTTGGCAATGTTCAATCCTAAAGTTAAAATACTACAGGTGGTTTAAAATTGAACTGTGTCCAACTTCAAAATATGAAGTAAAATAGATATGAGGTATATGCATCAGTTATGTTGTATCAATTTATTAGGGAAACTGTTTTAAGGATGGAAACTACTGAAGTTTATTTTCACATGAACACATGCACCTAGAAACAATGTTTTAAATAAATTACACCAGATGGCCTCTACGAAGATTTTCTTTGCAAGAGGTAAAACGACATTAAATGTGTCCTAACTTTAACAAACATTAAAACTATACAGTATAAAATAAAATTGAGAATGGAAATGGGAAAGTGTTGGTTTGGCTTTTTATTGAAGGTCGTATGGTGACCTGTAGTTGTCCTTTAGTCTATTAGTGGATGGTTTTCATATTGACAATTATATCACATCTTATTTTGTTAATGAACTTAAACAACTGCTTTGCCTTGCTCCAGTCTAATATGAATGGGATACCTTAGTGGTAACATTATGAAATCCTCAATCAATTAAGGTAATTCTTATCAAATAATTAATACAAATGTGGTGGTAAACACAACCACAAAAATCTTAATTGGTGCGATCTTATAACTTTTTCTTTTTCCAAAACTGATTATCTACCTGAAACAATTTGTCTGTCCACAGTTTAAAGTCTATGGTTGGTGACAAACTTGATATTTATTTAATATTAGATTCAGGTTCCTGTAAGGTGGCAAATTCCTTTGATAAAATTAACAGTGCCAATTTAACTGCACCAGAGAGCATTTCAACAAGTAATATCTTTTCAGTGATCCTAATGCCAAATTATTTTTAAATTTAATTCTAATACAAGCATTGAAGAGCTGATAAATCCAAATTCATTGGCCAAAAGTTGTGTTTGTAGATACAAAGTCTTGAACGTCATGTTACATCAAAAATTCCTATTTAAAGTGTACCTAACCTTTGGGTGTGATTCTATTGTTAAAATAACTTGTTTATCTTATGTCTGATGTATTTTAATAAGAAACTGCAGATGTATCTAATATTAATTTTAACATCATAATGCAGATGAAACCATGCATGTTAGAAACCAAATTACTAAAGACATGAACGGTTCCTTCTAATTTAACCAAATTTTGAATATCATAAGATGAGAACCTTTTGATAGTTCCATATGGCCAGGTTAATCAAAAGCAGCTAAAGTTTGTAAACAGACACAAGGATGCTTTGTAGTTCTTCAAATTTTTGTCTGCATTGGTGAGAACATTAACCTCTTCTTGCACTTAGACTGGGAACTGTAGGTTTTAGTTTTTGAAGACAAAAAGAAGAAAAAGCTGTAATGTTAGGAGAGCATGCATGATACACACTTTTTTTTAAATTTTTAGCATATTAGAATTGTTGCAAAAATTAAAAAAATTAAATATCTGAAAAGTTTTTGATCCAAAGTCAGTGAAATAGCCTTGTAGAGAAAAGTTGCATGAGGATATCACAATTAGGCATTTAAATATTGGCATAAATATGAATGTAAAATTCCATTACCCTGGAAAATCAGACAACAGTGTTTAAGTCTGTAGTAATTTGATCTAAGCATATAAAACACATTTGACTGCTAGTTACACTTAAAATCAGGTTTCATACATCTTATGGTTTATGAACAAAATATCACATTCAAGATATATGCCAATGAGACAGCAACCTAACCAAACTTGATAAAAAAGTATCAAAGATACAATCTGTAAGTATCATTTTACAGGGTTTATATTATTGACAATATACAGGAAGGTTACTAGTAATTCTGATTAACTTCTTCCTCTCATGAATAATTAATTTCAAATTAAAGATTAAATTTAAATAATTCATTGAACGCTTGCAGGATTCTTATTAAATTTTAATTCTCACTTCTAGTCAGACAAATGTAAGATATTATTGGGTTATGGCATACGAAACTGAAAGTATCTTCCGTATCTAATGACTTTTTAATGATCATTTCAATGAAATTGAATTTGAACCTATCATAGTTTTAACTTAATTAATCTTAAAACACTCAGGAAGTTTGTTCAAATTTTAAATTTATTTTCTATAGTTGATGTTTAGGTTTCAAAAGATGATAGATCCTTTTTTTTTCTTTAATTTTTTTTATAAAATATTGCATTTAAATGATTTGAAGTTCCATAAAGTAAAGTTATAACCATCTAATCTAAGGGATTCCATAACTATGACAGTGATGCACTTAGTGAAGACTTACTTTTGGGAGGGCTTTAATAAAAGATCTTGTCTATTGCCAAATCCCTTTCATATTTTTGAAAAAAATGTTTAAAATCAACGTAAGACATCTACAAAAAGCAGACATATTAAAAATTTACGAATCTAAACTTTAAACTTCTGCTGTAAATTACAATTTCATCACGTTCAGACCTCACATCAGCTTTTCATTGCAACATTTATTAAAATTTATAAACTTTGAGAGAATTTTTGATTATCTTGTTGTAACAAACGTAAGAGATAGTTAGCTAATCTAACATGTAGTTTATAAATGCTTTATTTATACATAGGTAATCTATAATTACTCTCATGTTGGAATTCTCTTGTCTAGTCAATGAAATATTTGTGTTAATTGATGAAAAGGGAATTGGTACAAAAGGTGTTTGTACAATTGAGGTGTGAATACCAGAAAATATACAGTGTATTCTGATCTTAAACAGATTTAAATTCCTTAGAGTCTACAGACAACATAACTATCACATCAAATCCATACTGACCCAGTTAATTAGGCTAATTATATCCTCTGTAAAATCAATATAGTACTTACATTACAAGTACATGTAACACACACTCTTGGACTGTACGATGCACCATGGTCATAATATTTACCACTAAAATAACAATTTGCTGAAAACAGAAAAATTAAATTAAATTAAAATGATACAATATTCTGTTAATGACTTGTATAAAATATCAAAGTATATCTGGTGCAAATTCTGGTTGAATTAATTTCTTATAACATTCATTTTCCTCTTCATATTAGATCGATTGGTTACTTTCTTTCAGTAAAAGTGTTTCAGCACCAATTCTTAGGAAAATAAATTATAAAAACAAAAGTAAAGTCTGTTCACTTCTGTTGTCTTAAACTTAACTCTTTATAAGCTATGACTAATTGAATGATTGTTGTTGTTTTTAACATCCTATAAGCTATGACCCATTTTGGTTAAAGAGAGGGGGTGTTTAGGGTACTTTGAATAATCTAGAGTACTTCCCACATATCTTCATTTTCACCACTTTCAGGGGTTGTAAGTCTTTCTAGCTGACAACCCCATGTTTGATCATGTAATAGATTCATTTTCTTTTGTACAATTCTTTCAACAAGTCTTTGAAACAGAAATGTTTTGAGGACATTTAGATAGAGAATTGCATTTGATATAACACAGTTCAAAGCAAAATATTTGGATATGGGTATGTAAGTAGGTAAATTTTGAGATGTCAGAAGTAATAATATTTATACAAGGATGTCCTGACAAGATTCTTTCTCTGCTTTGTTGTTTATAATAGGTTACATAACCAAACTCCACTGGTATGCAAGAATTTATATTGATAGAAACATGTAAAACAAGCAAAATCTAAATTGGAATATTTGGGAGAGTTGTAGAATATGATGAAAGATATATTTAAGATATACAGCACATAAATTTAGAAATATTTATGTTTACATTTAATTTAAAGTCTAAATGAATTTTCTCAATACAGGCATACAAAAAGGAGCTTTCAATCTAAACTATGTATTTTTAATGATTAAAAATAATTCAAAAAGGTGCTTCAATCTGCAGAATCCTCTCCTTTCCAGATCCACAAATGCATTTCACCAGGAGGATTAAACTCTATATGCTAATAAGTATGGCAGTTGATTCAAAATGATTCTTGAGTGGAACTACAGTAGCTGGGCTTATATTGGGTGTGTGTAAGTTAGCCGGGCTTATATTGGGTGTGTGTAAGTTAGCCAGGCTTATACTGGGTGTGTGTACGTTAGCTGGGCTTATATTGGGTGTGTGAAAGTTAGCTGGGCTTATATTGGGTGTGTATAAGTTAGCCAGGCTTATATTGGGTGTGTGTAAGTTAGCTGGGCTTATATTTGGTGTGTGTAAGTTAGCTGGGCTTATATTGGGTGTGTGTAAGTTAGCCGGGCTTATATTGGGTGTGTGTAAGTTAGCTGGGCTTATATTGGGTGTGTGTAAGTTAGCTGGGCTTATATTGGGTGTGTGTAAGTTAGCAGGGCTTATATTTGGTGTGTGTAAGTTAGCTGGGCTTATATTGGGTGTGTGTAAGTTAGCAGGGCTTATATTGGGTGTGTGTAAGTTAGCTGGGCTTATATTGGGTGTGTGTAAGTTAGCCGGGCTTATATTGGGTGTGTGTAAGTCGCTTGGTACATGAACTTTTCAACAACCACCTGATCCTATATAGGATAACATGCATTAATAATAAAACTATTTTTATTCAAATTAATTTCAATTTACGTCAATGACAATAAACAAGAGCAGTCTATATATTTTATTTTTGAAAATGCACTTATTCAAAATTAAACATCAATAGTTAAAACGAGATAATACGCAATTTGTTTTAAACTTAACATCGGTAATGAGATTGTTGGAAGATATATTTTAGACATGGAAATTATGTTCTTCTTCAAAGAGGTAAAACAATAATTGTCAAGAATACAACTAATCTAGAAAGAAATAATCAAATGGTTGGTGCAAAAAAACATGGCAACTTTTATTTTATGTTAAGTTTTGGCAAATTGGTAAAAATAGTTCAGAATAAATACACAGAAAAGGGTGACTGACCGATTTTTATGTAAATATTTTTCTTTTCCGTTGATATTGCAGTTCTATGAACTTGTCACGATTACAGGATACTTAACAGAATTAAATGATATGATGTCAAACAAATAGATACTGTCATAACAAATCTATTGCACGCTGTTTGGTCAATATTGCTGAAAAGTTTATAAACCTGCTGCCATAAAAACCACCATCTCTGATCTTTTGACAGAAGAATATAAGATATATGTATGTTTTGTAATGGAACTTATCAAATAATCACACACAAACATACACACCCACCCATACAACTGTTTGGCACAAAAAAATATAAATTGGCAAATAATCTATGGAATGGAAACTAATGAAAATAAAAATGTATAAGTGTTTTAGTTTGAAATGAAATATTGTTTTACTTTTCATGTTTTTTCAGGTTATTTGCAATTTGCAGTGGAATTTTTCTCTCAAAATTGTTGTATGCATGTTTCTAAATGAAATTGACATATAATGGATGAGGAGTTCAAGGAGAATACCAAAATAAATTGTAAAATATGAAAACACTTGTCATTTTTCCATGTGTTCATAATAGAAGCTCATTTGTTATATATTTAAATGTTGCTTTAAAATACACAGGACTTATGAACAAAAGTTTCTGTTGTAAATGGTTATTGGGCAGAATTTCAGAGACCAATTTTTAAATGATAAATGAAATGCCAATATAACTTCTTTTCATAAAGATGTGATTATCAAAATCCACACATTTTGTTTGTTTTTACTGCATGATAAAGGTCTTTTGCATGTTTACATATTTAATATGATGGATATTAATTTGATAATTGATTGATGATGCAATCATTTCCATTAAACCAAACATCATGCATGTTAAATGCACTGATTTGTTCAATCTCATATTTATTCTGACATTTCTACTGGGAGCTATTGTGAAAGGTTAAAATTTATTTTTATAAATGAGCACCATTTTGAAATCTAATGACACAGGTTTCTGACACGATCAAGATAAACATCGTTTTTGTATTTAGATCCCATTGCTGAATATATCTATTGACATCGAATTTTTGGGGTTACTTCAAAGCATGCTTTCAGAGTTATCATTTTTTGTCAAGTGTGATGCATACTTACTTATACACACAGGGCAACATTCACCATCTCTATATACAGGTTTTTCACAGGGGGCAGGTGGGCAATCCATTCTCTTACAATCTGATGTTCCATTCTGAAATCAGAAAATGATATCCTGAGTTTTTTGAAAGTATAAACCAAGTCAAAGACATTACTTCTAGGTACAGCAGTCTGACCATGTTAGTCCATTATTCTGGGAATTTGATCTTTAGTATGCAGTGTACTCATAGCTGACCTGATATTTATGCTCACATGCGTTAACCATTTATTTATCCACAGTTCAATTTGAAATTCATCAAGAACTATATAAATAAGTTTCAGATATATTAATCAATATTGCTCATGTGAAACAGCTTGCTTTAGCTGACTTTACCTTAGAACTACCTGAATAGTTTTTATTTTAAATTTAGGATTTCACATGTAGTACAACCACAGCATCTGTATATCAAAAAGGAAATGCTTATAAATTTGTTTTTATTAGATCATTGTAGCCTTTATATAATGACTCCAATGAAAAAGAAGCTGCTCATTGCAGATGCACTAAAACTTTCACAAAAGTTCCTCCTGTTTTCTCCCATCTCTATGATACCAACAGTTTCTTTAACATTGAATTTAGGTGGTCAAAATGATTAATGAGAATGTACCCAGATCACCTATCATAATATTGAATCTTTAAAACTAAAGACCTTTTCAAGATGGACAATGATTAGGTGAAAATTGTGTGATAATCTTGTCTACACATGCAGAGCTTGACCTATACCAGGTGATTAATGTTCGATGAAAGAAAAAACAACTGAGAAAAAACAATTTGTTGGTTATGGTGGTATAAATCATCAAAGAGGTGTTTTCAAACAAACAGTAATGATGCACTGGTCAGGCAACTAGCCAAACCAAACACCAATAATATAGAATTTAATTTACTCCTAGGTCAGAAAGTGCAACAACTGCAAATGTTCAAATGTGCATCAAATATGCACAATAATTTCTCCTAGAATAATATATATGTTTCTTAATACTAAATTACATTTTTATAACTGCTTAAGCTACATTACAATGTAATAGGAATTTTTTTTGTTTGCACCCAGAATAAAACTGATATCTTTTACACTTGTTTTTGATATAAGAAAACATTATTTTGAGTTCTTTTTTTATCATTATATATTTTAAAGCCACTTTTTGTTATCCTGATTTTGGCTTTTAAATATGTATGTCATGTATAAGTAATGGCAAGGATGGAGTCATCTAAATTTAGCAGAGGGAAATCTACAATCTGGCTTTAATAATCAATAATCAGTATTGAAGGTTGAAAGCAATTCAATAAAATTCCAAATTCCTACCAAATGTACAATACTAATGAGTTAATTAGTAAGCAGGTGCTCGGTGGTTTGGCTAACATATGTTGATTTGTTGTACAATATTATAGGACAAGGTAAAATACATATGTTGTAAATAAAATCATTTCCTATGTCTTTTGTAGAATTTGGAAGCCAGGCCATATGGTCGATATCCTGGTCAGAATGAGGAAGTTATAGCTTAGTACTTACAATAACTACAGATAAAGAATCAAGTGCTCTTCACCTTTGACCTTGAACTTTAAATAGTTGGTTCTCAGATTTCATTCTTATGTAATTACAATGAGTGAGTTGAAGACAATTAATATTTCAGGACACAAGTGGATTTTTTTTTCAGAGGGTAGTCACTGTATATGTTATAGATGTAGTTAGTTCCTGAGAAAAATGTGACAGAAATTTCATGGGACAGATTGGACTTTAAACAGTATACCCCCCCCCCCCCCCCCCCTGCATGACACAGCTTAAGACCCACTTCAGCCTGGGGACAGGACAACACTCATCAGCCTAAACCAGCTTTCTAATCTTCACATTTCTATCACAATCAATGGATAACAAAATGTTCACAGCAGATTACCCAACAAAAATCAGTTAAAAAATGCCCTCAATTGTACAACACTGGCACTTAAGACCTCAATCAACAGCTATGATTTCCAAAGCTCAGCGAGATTGGACATTATATGCAGATTTTACATGTTATTGAGCGAGAAAAGCTGTGTTATTTCATAACAATTTGTGGAAACATACTCAAGTTATCCAGAGACATACAAAAATGCATAGTTTTTGACCATGTAGATACTTGAGTTATAACAAACCAATGTATAGAGAAATGCACATTCACAATAGTGCTCTATCAAAGAATGCTCACTGTCACTTAAAACAAACTTGAAGCATCCAACCTGTCAATTAAGAAATCAAGCTATCCTACATGCTTACATCTGCAGCTGCACCTTAAAGCAGACAATGCTTTATCTCAATTTAAAGCATTCAACACATGTACCAATATTTATAAAATTACTATAAGTAGAACTCTCTTTTGTAACTAATAAAGAAAATTGTAGTCAAAATGATTCAATTTACGATAATATTTGTTAAAATGACCCATCCCTGTTATTTGATGGAAGAATAATGTTGTAACTGATCCGATTGAAAATATCTTGTTAGACCCATTCAGAAGATTTGTAATAATTTAGGAGTGATAACTATAAACACATCATAACAATGCATTAGTGTTGATGATAGTCACTTAAAACATTTTGGTCAATACTTCTGACTAACCAAGACATCCCACACAAATACTTATCACAGGCAATCATATCTCCATATTTTGCTTAATAGACACCTTTTTGATTGGAAACTTATTAGTTTTCATTATTTTTTACAACCATTGATTTAAAATTCTGTGAGAGTATGTGTGAACAATAAGTTATCCCTACAGACAGTAAGAAACTTTTTCGAAATAAAAAGCTTTTTGCTTGGGTTAGGTGTAACTGATAGTTTGGATTCATTTTCTAATTTAAAACAGAGTGTAAACATAAGAATAACTAGATATGTCGGAACGATATGAATGGCCCACTCGCAAAAAAAGCTTGAAGCCATTTTTAGGAGTGGAAATTTTCAAAGTCCAAAGCCCTTATTTCAGCAAAAACCAGCGGGCGGAACCAAACGTAAACTGATCTGGAACTCATTATAGTAGACTCCCATACTAAAAATCTGCCCAATATGTGAAGGCGTTTAAAAAACAAGTCTGTCACAACTTTTTTTCTAAAGACCAAAAGCCTGTAATTTCATCAAAAAACAGGGGAGCAGAACCAAACATTAACTTGATCTGTAACTCATCATAGTAGACTCACATACTAAAAATCAGCTCAATATGTGAAGTCATTTAGAAAAAAGTCTATATAACTGTTCATTGCGGAATGAGAAAATGACAGAATGACAGATCAGGGTATAACTATATGGCTCGACCCAAGTCGGCGGGGCCATAAAAAGAGATGCAGGTATACAGAAAACATATAACATCACTTGTTCTAATAATGTCACCATCCCTGATTGTTGCAAATTAATGGAGCAGGAGTACTTTTTTAGAAGATGGACTTAAATTCCAAGCCTTTTATGTGTCCAATCAACTGACTTTGCCATAGGATAAAACCTTTAGTAGCAGGTACCAGTCAGTACATACCTTACACATACAGACAGTACAGGGATCAAGATTAGTAACAGGTACCAGTACATACCTTACACATACAGACAATACAGGGATCAGGACTAGTAACAGGTACCAGTACTACCTTACACATACACAGTACAGGGATCAGGATTAGTAACAGGTACCAGTACTACCTTACACATACAGACAGAACAGGGATCAGGATTAGTAACAGGTACCAGTACATACCTTACACATACAGACAGTACAGGGATCAGGATTAGTAACAGGTACCAGTACATACCTTACACATACAGACAATACAGGGATCAGGATTAGTAACAGGTACCAGTACATACCTTACACATACAGACAGTACAGGGATCAGGATTAGTAACAGGTACCAGTACATACCTTACACATACAGACAGTACAGGGATCAGGATTCCAAACTTCCTGTTCCTTTTTCATAGTACCATTAAACATACAACTCCTATGACACTCACACTGCTCAAGCTCTGCTATTCTCTGTTTTGCTCGTTGAAGCTAAAATACAAACAGATGAATGTGAATATGTATGTGAATCCATGTAGAAAAAATATACAATATCTTATTTTCAAAGCCTGAACATATTGTCAGACAAAAATAATTTGCTTAATGTAAAAACACTCAATTATGAATGATAAGAGAACTGATATATATATATATATATATATGTGTTAATAAGACAGCAACTTAACAATAAAAAACACATATAAAAGCCTAACTTTAAATTTGTTATTCAATTCCCTATCTTAATGTATCCCATTCTAGGACAAAAGGGATATAGTAACATGTCTTATTTTAACATGTTGTTTTTTGTGCATATGCTGCAACTAGAACAGACAGTTGCCTACATCCCTTACTTGTATACTTAGCCCTTTACTTGAAAATATAGCTTGTCAAAGAACTTTAATTTCCATCAACTAAATAAAAAGGAGCATATTGGAAAAACAAACAATGTTGTGTTTCTTTTTGACAGAAAAGAATTAAGATAGTTGAATTCATTTTTATTTGAAATATGCAGAAATCAGATCAAAAAATATTTTAAAAAGTGTGTCATTTGTATTCTCTTTCAGTTAAATAGTCTGTCCAATATTTAACAAGTATGAATGGGTATTTAAAAATACAAAATGTAAAACAGCAACATTATAATTACTCAGTGCAATATTTACAAGTGTGAATTGGTATATACAAATATTACAAGTGTGAATTGGTGTATAAAAATATTATAAATGTGCACTGCAAACACATAAGATATGTGCAAAAAAATGTCTTTTCTCTTTTATTTGTTTGAGACATCTTTCAGATAGCTACAAAGGAAAACCAATTACTGACGTATATTTCGTGCAAACTCTCATGTTTTGCCAGTTTTTTTCGGGTATCTAGGACTTGAGAGTCACACTTCAGACACAAGAATATGCTGCTTTATTCTATCTAATGTAACCACTACCATTAGATAATTCATTTCAATTGAAATTCAAAGGAAAATCTTTTTCAAGCTTGATTATTGATGTAATCAGACATAATGAAATCGACTACCGCTGAATAAGTGATACTTTATCACTTTGATATTTTTTAAGATACAGACACCACTAGGCAATAAATTATACATTATAGAATCTGTTAAAAGCAAAAGCTTATAATTTCATTTGTTCTATCGCCAAATTGAATTTATTTTAATTCAAAATGAATTAAAGAGCTGTCTGGCCTTTTAAATTCAGACAATAGTTTATGAGGTATAGATTTAAAACCTGTTGCGCTTATAGAAAAATTTTGAACAATATTGGAAATATTTTTCAACTAGTGTGGTCTTTTAATTGAACAAATTATCCATTTTTATCATGCCTTAATTATGGGAAACAAAGAGGCATGCTTTTATATTTAAGTTGATCATAAATTATAATACAAATTCTGATTAAAGCATACTTGAAATCTATTTATCTATGAAAAATATTACATTGGTCATAGTAACTAAACAGTATTTTTTGTTTGATGATTTAAGCTTAAATTGTTGATAAATAACCAAACAAGAGTGTACACGTTGAAATGTCTCACCTGCTTATTTTTTAATCATGACTGAATAATAATGATGAGGTCAAAGTCAAATGAACTCTGCCAGAAAGACATGTTCACCTTACAATCATTTCATTCACCAAATATAGTTGACCAATTACTTAATGTAACTGATAAACTGATAAAACCACGTAAAATTAACATTAACCAATGAACCATGAAAATGAGGTCAAGGTCAGATGAACCCTGCCAAACAGACATGTGTCTATGTCTCACATTCTCTTGTCAGGCAAGACAAAAACAAGTTGTAACTCCACCACCTGTTCATGTGTATGTCCAAGTTTGTAATTCTCTCACTTTCTGTTTGTTGCCTTGTTTTGTCCCTTCCTAATAGATTTACGAGATTTGAACATCGGTAAGTTTCTGTGGTACTTTCTTGTCATACTTTAATGTGTTGTTTTTTTTTGTTATATTTTGTAATCATGTGTTGATTAATGTATGCTAACTTTTTTACTCCTTTTCTAGGCTATGGCCCATTAGGAATTAGACAAACATTAGAGACACAAGTCTATGGTTGAACTCTGCGTGTTAACCTATAGATGTCTTTATTGTATTTTGTATAGATGGGTTATTGGCTTATTTTTGTATATCCTGGAGGCTTTCCTTTTAATTCAAAAACATTTCTTGATTTTTTTTTATATATATAAGACTGACCAGTTGCAGGAAAATTGAATGATATTTATGGATTAGGTTATGACCCAGTAAAGAATTTGTCAGTTCTCTCCATTAACATATTAGAAAGGGGAAGATAATCATATGTGTTAGTTATTTAGCCCTTATTGCTAAAGCGGGATTATTCTCACTTTCAAATTGGTAGCTGACAATTTTTCTTTTTTTCAACACAAAAATTGTTCATTGAGTTATTTTGAGTCATTAGCAGGCTAGATTTTAGCAGAGTTCTTTATAAACTGAAATTACCTTAAGTTCTTGTTACAGCATTAAGGGTCTGTGCATTTTGAATGTTCACAATTAGACACACACACTTATCCAAATTACTACTGTTCTGTTATATATTACATACCTCTAATGAAAGATTATGGTACATGGAATAAATGTTTTTCACTTGTTGCTCCATGGCTTGGAATTGGGCACAAGTAGGACAAGCTGAAATTAAAACAAATAAATTTAACTCTAAAAGAAGTTAAATGTCTTTTAAATATTTTCACTATGTTTTTCATTTTTAAACTTTTATCTTTATTTCAATTTCTACTAATCTTTCTTCTGTACATGTTTGGAACTTATAAGCCAAAATATCCAAAGGAGAAAGTCAAAATAGAAATTCACGTATTTTCTTTGTTAAATGTAAATATTTCTTTACATTAGATGTAAGCCTTTATTCATCTTGTAAATTTAAAAGCAGCGGACAACGCAAAGTTGCCGATCATAGAATGGTATCAGAGGATTTGAACTGTCTTTTTATACTCTTTTGGTTATTTAGCTCTTCACTTTTTACATGTTAAGTTAGATACTCCGGTATACATCCTATGCTTTCATTTTTTTTTGTATGAACAATAATGGTAAATCAAGAAAGGTGTTTTATTTTTATTTTTTTCATTTTAAAAATTTTTGTTATAAAAGCCCTTGTAGAATTATTCCATTTAAGTTAATAGCCTGTGATGACCTAAAACATAGATCCATATAAGTTATGACATTGTACAGCATAGGTCACTATCCCTACCTCTGACTAATAAGGTGTATAACAGTATTGGTCACTACCCCGGCCTCTGACTAATTAAGTGTATAACAGTATTGGTCACCAATCCCAATCTAAATACATAATAACATACCTGTATCTGAATTAGGACACTGTAACAGGTAGCCATGTGTCTGTGTTACTATTTGTACATCTTGTAAAGCCCCCTGTAATAGAATAAAACTTTGATCACATGGCGTACACTGTTATCAATACAGCAGTTACAGTATACTCTCCTCATCTATAGATTTGTGTAAAATAACAGAGAACTGCATGACTGAATGACAATCAGACAAAATAAATTCATGACTGTATGGTCAACAAGCTACAGAAAACTTGGAGGCTGAATGGCCAACAGACAACAGAGAACTCAATGTCTGAATTGCCAACAGACAACAGAAAACAGAGAACGCTTTGTCTGAATGGCAAACAGACAACAGAGAACTCAATGTCTGAATAGCCAACAAACAACAGAGAACTCAATGTCTGAATAGCCAACAGACAACAGAGAACTCAATGTCTGAATGGCCAACAGACAACAGAGAACTCAATGTCTGAAAGGCCAACAGACAACAGAGCACTCAATGTCTGAATAGCCAACAGACAACAGAGCACTCAATGTCTGAATAGCCAACAGACAACAGAGAACTCAATGTCTGAATGGCCAACAGACAACAGAGAACTCAATGTCTGAAAGGCCAACAGACAACAGAGCACTCAATGTCTGAATAGCCAACAGACAACAGAGCACTCAATGTCTGAATAGCCAACAGAAAACAGAGAACTCAATGTCTGAATGGCCAACAGACAACAGAGACTTCAATGTCTCAATGGCCAACAGACAACAGAGAACTCAATGTCTGAATAGCCAACAGACAACAGACAACTCAATGTCTGAATGGCCAACAGACAACAGAGAACTCAATGTCTGAATGGCCATTAGACAACAGAGAACTCAATGTCTGAATGACCAACAGACAACAGAGAACTCAATGTCTGAATGACCAACAGACAACAGAGAACTCAATGTCTGAATGGCCAACAGACAACAGAGAACTCAATGTCTGAATGGCCAACAGACAACAGAGAACTCAATGTCTGAATGACCAACAGACAACAGAGAAATCAATGTCTGAATGGCCAACAGGCAACAGAGAACTCAATGTCTAAATGGTCAACAGACAACAAAGAACTCAATGTCTGAATGGCCAACAGACAACAAAGAACTCAATGTCTGAATGGTCAACAGACAATAGAGAACTCAATGTCTGAATGGCCAACAGACAACAGAGAACTCAATGTCTGAATGGCCAACAGGCAACAGAGAACTCAATGTCTGAATTGCCAACAGACAACAGAAAACAGAGAACTCAATGTCTGAATGGTCAACAGACAACAGAAAACTCAATGTCTGAATGGCCACCAGACAACAGAGAACTCAATGTCTGAATGGCCAACAGACAACAGACAACTCAATTTCTGAATGGTCAACAGACAACAGAGAACTCAATGTCTGAATGGCCAACCAACAACAGAGAACTCAATATCTGAATGGCCAAAAGACAACAGAGAACTCAATGTCTGAATGGTCAACAGACAACAGAGAACTCAATGTTTGAATGGTCAACTGACAACAGAGGACACAATGACCTGAATGACTTAATGATTAACATTATTTTTCTTGACTTTGGGCAAAATTGAAGCTTGACATTTGTCCATTTTTGAACAATGGATTATATGAAATCAATGAATGATAATTGCAATTTTTTGCCTCAATCTATTTATTTTTCTTTTTATCTGATTTTTACAATTGTCCTAGTTAAACATTCACATTTCTGTATTATGTTCAGAAAATAAATGGCAAAAGGTTCTATATGCCAAACATAATTAGGAACTAAATAAAGTTTTAAAGCATTACATTGTACAGATATATAAACATAATAATATATATGATATAAATAATATTGAGAAGATGAGGTTACCATTCGCTCCGATCAAAAGCCTTGGCCAACAATATGGAAGTTATTACCATTATGATTGTAAAGCTGCCCATTCATACTTAAAGCTTTATTTCTGATGACCAGCCAAATAAAATAAAACAAATCTTAACAAATTATACAACTGTATGAGGTTTATCTAATGGACAAGATCCTTCAAGTTTGTACTCTTGTTGTAACCTTGAACCCTTAGATATCAGGCTAAAAGTGTACTCTTGCTGTAACCTTGAACCCTTTGCTATCAGGTTAAAAGGCTGCCAGGACCAAAGTTTAAAGCTTCATTAAAATCATGGCATGAAATTTTCTGGATTTTGTTCAAAACTTCAATTTTTACTGAGAAGGAAATACTTAAACCATAGGATGTGATAAAACTGATCCTTTAATATCTTACTCTGATAAAATAAAAAGATTTTTCTAAAGAATATTAATCAGTACTTAAATTTTTTAAAGAAATGAACATATAGCCAATAGGATTTTCCTTCCAATATATATTTCTTTGAAGATAGTAAGCAATACTTTTTAAAAAGTTCTTCAACTGCAAAATTCAATACATGTATCAGAAATGGATTTCATCAATGTTTTACTTTTCACAAATAGTATTTTTACAGCATAATAGTCTATGTAAAACATCTGCAATTAAATGTCTTTTAAAAAACTCAAGAGTGATACAAAATGTAACAATTATATTTAGTTCGACCTGCATTTTTGTTTTATTAGTACTGTAAACAAACCTAAGACTGAATGATGTTTAGGTATTTTCTATACTGTTATAAATAAAGAAACACATCATTCACCAAAAAAAAATGGTAAAAAATTTCTGGAAACATTAACACTTTGTTTGTAATTGTTAATTTCAAAGTGTTACAAAAAAAACCTCCATCATTCCAGGTATACTCTTTGATCTCTGTGTGGGAGGGTTGATAAGAAGTAAAAATTTCTACTGAATCATCAGAAATGAAACTGTACTATATGTCTTCTGTATGATTTCAGTTGGTTCAAATCTTTCTGATGACAAAAACAGACTGTATTAGATCGTCATTACAATGCTTATATTGTTGTGTGGCCAGGTACGAAAAAATCAGTTAGAAATCACTAGGTGCAATATGTTAGGGATTGTCTGAAAACCGCAAAATCTGTCTCAAAACCACCTTCTTCATATGAAATATTAGTTGATAATAGAGTAATTTACCAGTTACAGTAAACATATTATTTCTAACAGGTAGGTCTTGGCAGTAAGTATTAATGGTGGTTACCTGTAATTAGGTAAGTAAACCACTCTTAGAGAATGGGACATGAAACAAATCCAGGTAAAAATAGAACCAAAAAAATCTACTTGACAAAATGAACACTTTGTAATTACCTTAAGTAAAAGTGCTGTTGAAATACAAAAAAAAACTTTATGCTAATGAAGTCACCTAGTAAAAAGTTGATATATTTTTAATCCAACCTAATAAAGGTGCTATTTTCATACACATACTGACATACTTGAAAAGAAAACAGCGGATTTGTTGTGGAATTAACAAATATTCTATTACTTGGCAACTTTTCTACATGCATTCCTGTTGGCAAAAACTTTGACAATTTCACTTGCAATACAATGATAAACTAGTAACTTCGTAATAGACTGATTAGCTCATTTGGCAAAAATTTGCCATTATGATATTAACTTAAACCTTTTTCCTGATGAACACTTTTTTTCAAGAAACAAATATTTAGTTTTTAACTCGCTTGGCTCTGTGGGTAAAAGGATAATAAAATGCTTCGCTGAGCGCAGCCTGATACGACTGCAGAGGTCGAACCCTGAACAGTTGGGGCAAATTTGGACACAATATTCAAGCTTGATACTGTCTGAATTTTGATTGTGATCAAATTTTTGACATAATATAGGTTTCTGACACAAAATAAATGTGGTCGAAGATCTTATAAATCCATTGAGCAATACTGTGCAATTGAAGATTTCTTCTTGAAACTTTTCAAAAATTCCAAATTTTAAAAATTTTGAAAAAAAAATATGAATCCCTTAAAAAATTAGGAAAAAAATCCCCCCCCCCCCCCCACTTTTTGAAACCCACCTTGGAGCAATAACCCCAAAACTCAATCCCAGCTTTTCCTTTGTAGTATGGAACCTTGTAGTACAATTTCAGAGAGATCCATACACTTACACACAAGTTATTGTCTGGAAACTAGAAAAATGCTTGTTTTTGGCCCTTTTTTGGCCCCTAATCCTACATGTTTGGGACAATTAACCCCAAACCCAATCCCAGCCTTCCCTTTGTTATATGGAACCTTATGGTACAATGTCAGAGAGATCCAGTATAACACTTACACACAAGTTATTGTCTGGGAACTAGAAAAATGCTTGTTTTTGGCCCCTTTTTGGCCCTTAATTCCTAAACTGTTGGCCCCCATAACCCCTGAAATGAATCCCAACCTTCTACTTGTGGTATTAAACATTGTGGTACAATTTCAGAGCAATCGAAATACTTATACACAAGTTATTATCCTGAAACTAGAAAAATGCTTGTTTTGAGCCCCTTTTTGGGCCCCCAATTCCTAAACGGTTGGGACCATCATCCCCAAAATCAATCCCAACCTTCCTTTTGTGGTATTGAACCTTCTTAAAAAATTTCATAGAGATCCATTCACTTAAACTAAAGTTATTGTCCGGAAACTAATGTGTCTATGGACTAAGACGCAGACGACGACGACATCATACCATTATATGATCCCAAAAAAAATTTTCCGGTCGTCGTATAAAAAAAGTAAGTAAACTATTTATTTTCAAATTCAAAGCTGAGTGTGTTCAAGTGAAATCAAAGCCAATACATTATTTTACTAGGGGTCAAAAAAACTATTTACAAACTCTTTTCAAATCAAATCTTGGTGATCAAAATATTAGAGACCAATCAAATGATTTGTAGATCTTAATTTGATTGTAAATCAATTTTGCTGGTCAAAATTGTCATTTAAGGGCATTATCAATTGATAGTTTTAGTCATATTGGTATTTGTGTAGATATTGTATTACAGATCATATTTGCTTTTTAGTTTCTGTCAGTAATGTATTTTTGAAGATGATGGACAAAAATGCTTGAATTTGTCAAAAATTGTTCCATTTTAAGACACAGAGCCAAATCAAGTTTAAGAACTATGGTCTTGTTTAAAGACAAAATAACCACTTGTATTCCACTTGTAGTAAAATTGATAGTTTTCCTAAAATATAACATGGTATTTGTTACTTGGCTACCAAAATGCATTAATAAAAGACACCAAATGCATATCCAATTATAAGACCATAATCAATCTTGGTTGTCCAAGATCTATTCCACCAGCCAAACTAAAGAGAAGGAATAAATACTTAGACTTTATCATAGACAATGTGGCAATAAGTTACACCTTTTCATCATAACATGCCAATAAGTTACACCTTGTCATTATAACATGCCAATAAGTTACACCTTGTCAACATAATATGACAATAAGTTGCATGTTGTCAATAAAAGATGACAATAAATTGTATTACATAATATATCCTGCATTCATTGCATAAGTGATAACAAAAGTCTTGTCTGTACTTTCTTTAGATGCAAAAAAAAAAAGAAAAAAGAAATAGGTCAATTGATAATTATTGGGTAAAATATCACTGTGACAGCAATATAACAACACATGTTCACTAAATATAGATTTTCCTCCGGTTTTCAGAATGTAAAGATGTTTAAATCTGAACAAGTGTGATTAAACAGTGAGGTCAATATGGACTTACTGACAGAGGTAATGAACAGATTTAAACAGTCATGTCAATATGGACTTACTGATAGAGGGAATGAACAGATTTAAACAGTGATGTCAATATGGATTTACTGATAGAGGAAATGAACAGATTTAAGCAGCGATGTATGAGGCGCTGTTTTACTATTTATTCCTTATTTTCTGATATCAAAAAATATTTCTTGATATCAAAAAATGTAATTCCTGATATCAAAAAATGATTTTTTGATATCAGGAAATATTTCTTGATATCAAAAAATATTTCTTGATATCAGGAATTCAAATTTTTGATATCAAAAATTGCCTTTTTTGATATCAAGAATTCGATTTCTTGATATCAGAAAATAATCTTTATTTCTTGATATCAGAAATTCCATTTTTTGATATCAAAAAATCATTTTTTGATATCAAGAAATCCATTTTCTGATATCAAAAAATAGATTTTTTTATATCAAATATTACTGACGATATTTTGATATCAAGAAATACATTTTCTGATATCAAAAAATGATTTTTTGATATCAAAAATTCGAATTCCTGATATAAAAAAATGATTTTTTGATATCAGAAAATAAGAAAAATATCAACGATTGCTCCCTGTGTGTCAATAAAAGCATCAACGTTCAGCAATGAGCCCTTACATTAAGTCTGGTGTTTCGGTCGTGTAATATACACGAAAGCATATATCAGAGGTTTATATATTTTAAGGTTTATATAGTCAACAATTGTAAGTTCTCACTTCTTTTATAAGCAATTATTGGTTTCCTCTGAAACAGATTTGTGCAGTCAGGTTTTTGCAAATATCAAGCCCTAGTGTTTTGTTCATCTTGTTTTTATATTTTTTTCCCGTTGTTTATGTTGAGGATTTAGTAAGTAAGTTAGTTCTGTTAAGTTTAAAAATAAGGAGATGTGGTATGATAGCCCATGAAACAACTAGCCACCAAAGTTCAAATGAAGTTGATGTAAGCAATTATAAGCAACCGTACGGCCTTCAACAATGAGAAAACCCCATACCATATAGTCTCCTATAAAAGGCCCCAATATGAAAAAGAAATAAACAACTCAATTTAGAAAGCTAAAGGCCTATATGATTTATAACAAAACAATTTACGTAAAACAAATACGGCAGACATCATTCGTAAATATAAATCAACATTCAGACTTCTTATACGTTCAGGTATTTCACATCCAATATTTTATGGAAATATTCTTTACAAAGAACAAAAATGTCGGCATTCACCTCAAAGTTTAACCAAACCTTTAAAAAGACTTATTCGGAAAGGATATACCGGTAGTTACGATACTGTTGTCAATTAGTCATTAATGATTGAATATTTTGGTATTAATATTGATTCACTCATAGGGTCTTTGCATCGGAAATAAACACATTTATTCTAAAACCATTTGTTGGCATGATACGGTTTATGTTCTTCTCATGTATTCTATGATGGTATGATACTAAACTCCTAACGGGAGGGATTGTACTTGATTTTCTTATGATGAAGACATAATCTTTCAATCAGTTTAATTGAGGTCTGGAGCTGGCATGTCAGTAACTGCTAGTAGTCCTTTGTTCATTTATGCTTAGTTTATTTTATTACCTATTCTGACATCGGACTCGTACTTCTTTTAAACTGAGTTTTACTGCGCGTATTGCTATGTTTTTCTTTATTCTACATTGGGTAGAGGTATAGGGGGAGGGTTGAGATCTCACAAAAAATGTCTAACCCCGCCGCATTTTTCCGCCTGTCCCAAGTCAGGAGCCTCTGGCCTTTGTTGGTCTTGTATGTTTTTTAATTTTACTTCATTGATATGTTTTGGAGTTTAGTGTGACGTCCATTTTCACTGAACTAGTACACAATTTTATTTAGGATCCAGCTGAGGACCACCTCCGGGTGCGGGATTTTCTCGCTGCGTTGAAGACCCATTGGTGGCCTTCGGCTGTTGTCTGCTCTTTGATCGGGTTGTTTTCTCTTTGACATATCCCCCCCACCATTTCCATTCTCAATTCTATGAACCAAGACAATGCACTAAACTGCAGGCTCCGGACTTGGAACAGACACATAAAGAATGTGGCGGGATGAAACATGTTTGAGCGCTCAACTCTCCCCCTAACCTGGGACACTGGTGTTACATTACAACATAGTGTAAGAACAAACGTGGCAGGGAAACAACAACAAAAAGACACAAATTACAGATGCGATAGTGACAACTAGTTCAAAGCCAACAACAACATAAAAAAAATGCATGTCTTGTATTTTCGAAAGATTTGTCTATTTCGTCTTTTTACGAGACTGCTAGTATTTCTTATGAACCGCGTCGTCCATAAACATTTTAGATACATATGAGCTTTTTCTGTGAAGTAATGAAACGTTTCAGTAGGTTGGATGTACGTTTTCATCTCTAAAATACCTTCATTTTGGAAAAGTTTGTCTTTATATTGAAAGGATTGTCAAGAAATTTTCACTTCATTTTGAGAAAAGTGGTATAAGTACAATTTAGTAGGGTATATATTTCGACTCTTCAAAATTCAAGAGTCTATCCTAAACTAAGGTAAACTATATGGTCTTCCAAATACCGTTTCGATTCCTAACATCACTGAAGAGATATTAATTGTCGAAATCCGGATATGGTGTACAAATTTTTGCACCTCATGTTTGCGGTATACCATCTTTTCCGCAAGTTTATTGTTTTCTGTTTGGTATTAAATTAATAATATAGATCAATTTTGTTACATCTTGTGATCCGTTTATTTGGCAATCGCCAATGGCAGTCAGCAGGGTTTAAGAACATCAGTTGTTCGACCTGTTAGCCAAATGCGTTTTGTTAAAATATTCTTTTTCACTTTTTTGATCTTTTGGAAAATGTTGTTTGTGCTGTATTTAGACCCCTCTCTACCAAGAAATTTGTTTTGCTTGCACACGTATAAAAATTTTATCCAACGCAATCATAGGTTAGAACGTTGTTTTCAATTTAGACTTGTTTATGCATTGTATTAGATATATAAGGCGAAAAGATCGTGTATATCGCCAGTTGAACCTGAATATATTATCGAGCCATCGTATCTAAATCTTGAAAACATTTTCCAGTATGTAATAAATTCTTAGGTCGACATATCCCGCCCATTCGGATTGTATGACACAAGAGTAAATATGTTTTATTTAGGAATAATTTTAAAAATCTTCCATATATTGTCTTGTAGTGCATGGGTCTTAAATTTCGTAATAAGTTTGATCAAACTGAAGATTAGTGTAAATATTTTTTTTACTTCAAATATTGTTATTAAATAGCAGTTTTCCGGAGACTTTGAAGTCTTATTCATGTTTATAAAACTTGAAGTGTATAAGCATTTTGTTTTTGTAACAAGGGACACAATGTCATCAATATAATGACCAATACCGTGTATAGTGGTACTCCACACTATAAAACAATTGGTCTACCGGGAACATTATTTCAGATAATTCCTGATGTTTGGCCTCATTGGTGAGCCTGAATGTTTTAAATGACACACAGGGAGCCATCATTCATTTATTTCTTATTTTCTGATATCAAAAAATCATTTTTTGATATCAGGAATTCGAATTCTTGATATCACAAAATCATTTTTTGATATCACAAAATCTATTTCTTGATATCAAAAAATCAAAAATATTTTCTGATATCAAAAATTCGAATTTCTGATATCAAAAAATCTATTTCCTGATATCAAAAAATGAATTTTTGATATCAGGAATTCGAATTTTTGATATCAGAAAATATTCTTTATTTCTTGATATCAAGAAATCGATTTTCTGATATCAAAAAATAGAATTTTTGATATCAGAAAATCATTTTTTGATATCAGAAAATAGGTAATAAATAGTAAAACGGCGCCTCATAGCGATGTCAATATGGGCTTACTGATAGAGGAAATGAACAGATTTGATCCAAAATATTACAACCAAAATCCAAATGGTTCACAGTAATTTACTGTTGAAAATTTATTATTACAAAGTGAATTTTTTGTCTAAATTTTTAACAGTCCAACTTTTTGGCCATATGTCCTTTCAAAGGAATTTGTCTGATCAAAAAAAAAAAAAAATTTTATTACTGCGAAAATCATTGTTAATTTTACTTTTGTATAAATGTACCTTAAGTTTTCTTAAAGAATAATATTAATTATGATTGAAAGTAACTGTCAATGATGAAGACATTCACTCTGATTAACAAGCTGCTGTATTGAGACAACTTCAACAAAGAATTCATTTAAAGATGAAAAGGATTCTGATTGGTGATCTTAGGTCGTGACCCTAGAAAATTGATATATCTTTCAAAATCAATCTATTCTTCAAAGCTTATCTAGACTGGACAAGACATGATCTGAGCTAAAATCTCAGTTTATTTGACTTCCAACTTCATGTTTTTGATGTTATCTAACTTTCAAACTTGCCATTTTGAACATTATTATAGTAAGCCAAAGATATATGTTTCTCTTGATAACATTTTCTTACATAAAATCACTATTAAATTCTGGTTAATTTGGGGTGAAACTGATATTTTATCAATGGGAATTCAGAAATAGAATTTATAATATAAGATTTTTTACTACTGGGATATAACAGGATTACACAGAAAGCATGCCAATGCAGTTTCAAAGATGTCTGTTTTCTGGGTCAAAATACACTTCATGCATGTACTCTTATATTACAAAAGTAAAACTGTCATTATAAAAATTAAATAAGTTTCTTTATTTATGGAATAACAATGACCACTGACATTCAAGCTGATGCTTTAAAACCATTTATATAACAACCTCTTCAGGATGAAGCACCTGCCAAATTTATATTACCGGTAACCTATATGAATAAGAAGAGATGTATGGTACTTGTCAATAAGACAGTAACCCAATGACATACAAAAAGCGAGACATCTAAAGGTCAACAGAGGTCATCAACTGTAGACAGTTGCCTGCACAATATTGCAAGCCTTAAATCGCCTCAGCCATAACAAGTATATAATTCAAATAGTTAGTTAAATGGTGCAGAACATTACCAACCAACTTATAAAACTTTAATAAAAATCTTATCATTTGTAAAATTAAACAAAGTAAAGTTTTAAATGATCAGTACAGGCCAACAAGATTTACTATACTGTAAATTCAGACGTTAATACAGACAACAAGATTCACTCTACTGTGAATTCAGACGTTAATACAGGCCAACAAGATTCACTAAACTGCAAATTCAGACGTTAATACAGGCCAATAAGATTCACTATATTGTAAATTCAGACGTTAATACAGGCCAACAAGATTCACTATACTGTGAATTCAGATGTTAATACAGGCCAACAAGATTCACTATATTGTAAATTCAGACGTTAATACAGGCCAACAAGATTCACTAAACTGTAAATTCAGATGTTAATACAGGCCAACAAGATTCACTCTACTGTGAATTCAGACGTTAATACAGGCCAACAAGATTCACTAAACTGTAAATTCAGACGTTAATACAGGCCAACAAGATTCACTATACTGTGAATTCAGATGTTAATACAGGCCAACAAGATTCACAATACTGTAAATTCAGACGTTAATACAGGCCAACAAGATTCACTAAACTGTACATTCAGATGTTAATACAGGCCAACAAGATTCACTATACTGTGAATTCAGATGTTAATACAGGCCAACAAGATTCACAATACTGTAAATTCAGACGTTAATACAGGCCTACAAGATTCACAATACTGTAAATTCAGACGTTAATACAGGCCAACAAGATTCACTATACTGTGAATTCAGATGTTAATACAGGCCAACAAGATTCACTATACTGTAAATTCAGACATTAATACAGGCCAACAAGATTCACTAGACTGTAAATTCAGATGTTAATGTGTGCATTTATTATTGCCAAAAACAGAATACTGGTAAAAATGGGAGATTTAATTAATGGAAATCACTACTGAAATTATGATTGTGAGCCTGAAATTGTCAAGTTTAATACTAAAAACATTGCAATAATTTCTGAATTAACAGTAACTAAAAGGATAAATTGCTGATTTTGTTGTGAAGTGGAATTTATACATCATTTTGTTTCCATTTGAGTATATATATAGAACCTTTTTTTGCCATTACATAATATCTCTTTGATCCTGAACCCAATCAGTTATAAGAATCAAAGCATTAGGACAGGTCAATTAAATTCTTAATCTATCTTGTCTATAGTATAGAATGCATGTTATCTAAAGTGTTCAAGGTATTTCTTTTAAATGTTTTTTCTGGTATAATATACTAATTACTATATGACAACGTAGTCATTTCTTTGATGAACTGGATGAAATCATCACTACATCATCTGTATCATCGCAAGAGCTGTGTGGGAATCCTGTAACATTCCAATATGCTATAGCAACTTTTCACTTTGTCCAGTAATGTGGATTATTTGCATGTGTCTGAAATAGCTTTATATTTTCCTTTAGCTTTAAAAGAAAATTTTGCTGTATGGAAATGGCTGTTTGACACTTTGGTTAAGTTTTAGTTAAGATTTTTTTTTCCTCAGAACATTTTACTATATAAAGAAACTATCTAGACTTGATTCACTTTTTCTTTAGGATTTTATACCTAACAATCTAAATCAATAGTCATTTGCATTGCACTTAGTTTTAAATGAAACTCCTGTGCAGTTCAACATGTGTTATTTGATAAGTGTGCTGTCTAGCCAATTAAAAGTGTAATACACAGAAATTGTTAAGATCTATGTTAAATAAAAATTATTTTAATTTGCGTGACCAAAGAAAAAAGTACAATCTTTATTGATAATAATTTCCAATCTGTTGATCCACTTTTATCTTACAATAAGTATTTCATTGAAGAAAAAGGGAGATAATTAAATCCCTTCAAACAAGTGAAACTGTGAGCTACTGCTCACTGATGATACCCCCCTCAAATACTTGACAGTAAACAGGAAGTTGTTGAGTGATGAAACTGAAAACGCATCACACGGTATAGCTGACTTATAAAAACCCTGAAACCAAATTTCAGAAATCCCTGTAGTGTAGTTCCTGAGAAAGATGCGACGAAAAATATTCATGGGACGGACAGACGGACTGACGGATAAATGGATGGACGGATGGATGGATGGCCGAACCGATGGATGGATGGACGGACAGACAGACAGAGGTAAAACAGTATACCCCCACTTTTTTAATGCAGGGGTATAATTATCTTTCTTGTTTCAACTTCTAAACACAGGGCAGGCTTCTGCTTACAGAAAAAGACTCATTTTCTCATTTCTGAATAAACAGAATAAATTAAGTATATATTTATAAATGTGGTCTACTTTCATTCATTAGTTTAAACAAATTCACAATAACCAGCCATATTATACTTACCCTAAAAAGTGCAAGTTGACCATTTCTTTGTCCAACGTATAATTTAATATTTCCTAAGATAGGTACTCTATCAACAGTTTGTATAACACGTTCATAAATTTTAACACAATCTACTAATAAAGTTAAATGTGTTCCAGATAAACTGAGAGCTAACTTGTGCCACCGATTATCGGCAAGTCTATATGGGAATGTTTCAACACGAATCTGTCGGTCGTGAGTGTAGTGGAAACGAATTTCATCCTTCCTACCACTACTCTCAATTTCTAAAAACCTGGAAAAAAAAAACAAACACATAATTTTTTATAACATAGATTTACATTTTTTCAGCATAACACACAGCCGTATGACATTTGCAGAAAAGTTTGTCACCATTTCAGTGTAAGTAATAATTTTTATATACTAATGTCATTTATGTGTAGAATATACATCAATTCATATATTCAAAACCACTGAAGATGTACTGTATATATTTTATAAAATTACTTACATTTTTTTTTATGTTCACCCACTGATTTATACTTTGAAACTTGATTATATTTGTTTCTTCTATTTTATGTAGACTATGTACACAATTTTACTTTCAACATTGAACAAAACCATACTTTTCTGTAACATTTACAGAAGCGCATTTTTTTTTTTGGGGGGGAGGGGGATCAACGGCTATAAAACCAGGTTCAATCCACCATTTACTACATAAGAAAATGCCTGTACCAAGTCAGGAATATGACAGCTGTTGTCCATTCGTTTGATGTGTTTGTTTGTTTTTTTTTATTTTGCCATTTGATTTGGGACTTTCCTTTTTCAATTTTCCTCGGAGTTCAGTATTTTTGTGATTTTACTTTTTACATAGTCTTATTGGGTAGTTGGGTTGCTGTCTCACTGGTAATGACCCACATCTACTTTACTTGTAATTCATACCAGAAATCTTGGATATAAATTACATAAGGGAATGACCATTTAACTTCAAGAGAGGGGGGGGGGGGGTATGGTTTTTTCCTAAAAAAAATATTCTGATCCCCAATTTGATGAAAACAAATATTGTGGTCAAGCAGATGACAAAAAAAAATATTCTGAATACAGATTTCCCCCATACTTTATAGTGAATTTCTGACTCAGACAAAAAAACCATACACCCCCCCCCCCCCTTTTGAAGTTAAATGGTTGAACCCCCCCTTTCTGTTGAAGTTAAATGGTTGCTCGCTAAAGCATTAAACTTTTTGGCATGATTTTGCATATCAAATTCAAAATATACAATTTTTAGTTCCACAGCAACTTGAATAAATACTAATTTCTGGTACTGACTTTTTTTGCAATACAAAAATAAATACAGCCAGTGACTTCCAACACACAAAAATGCAACAAAATTTAATTGAGCATGTGTCTGCAAACCAAACTAACCTCATAATACCCAATCACCTTGTTAAATTTCAATTAATGTCAGAGCATTTGACTTCTGGAGCAAATGAAATACCACAGTACTTGTTTTGTCGTGTGCCGTCTATCAAGAACCAGATGTCAGGTGATAACGTTTATTTCCTGTCAAACATCAACAGATGTGGTATTCTGATAATAGGTCATACTTTTAGAACTGATGTAAAATATGAATGAGTGGGGTAAATAGTTGTCTCTAGGTTCAGAGGCTATTCATTCAGATGTTTTAGGGTCAGAGGCCACATACAATGGGAAGTTATGTGGGTATGCTGAAAATGTGCTTGAGAGCAAACAAAATAAACAGTTTCAAATATAAAACGAAGTTAAAGAGGGAATAAAAGATGGTAAGAGGTAATCAAAGTTGAATAAAAGAGGGAATCACAGTTGAATGACAAGAGGGAATAAAAATTGAAAGAAAGACTAAGATAACTTAATGGTCAATGAAATGCGAAGCATCAAAGTTGAATGACAGAGGAAATAAAAATTGAAAGAAAAAGAAAGATAATGGTCAATGAAACATAAAACACCACGGTTAATAAAGAAAAAGAAAAAATATGGGGAAAAGGTAGAATGAAGATTGAAGTGAAGTAAAATAGAGTTAAAGGAACAAGACATGTAAAAATTAAAGGATAAAGTCTTTATAACTTGACTTGACTTAGGTTTCTACTAATGTATGTCATTACTTTTAGCTCTTATTCTGAATGATACACACATAAGAAATGTATTGCAAGGCCTTGGCATGACATACTCCTGTAGCTTCTAAATGATACAAGAAAGGGACAGCATCTATAACCTCTTGCATCACTGACATGGCATGACATACTCCTGTAGCTTCTAAATGATACAAGAAAGGGACATCATCTATAGCCTCTTGCATCACTGACATAGCATGACATACTCCTGTAGCTTCTAAATGATACAAGAAAGGGACAGCATCTATAGCCTCTTGCATAACTGACATGGCATGACATACTCCTCTAGCGTCTAAATGATACAAGAAAGGGACAGCATCTATAGCCTCTTGCATCACTGACATATGTACCATAAATGTATCATTGCTCCTCCACAATGTATGTCTTACATTAAGTTATGGATCATTTGGATTCCCCACATTCAAGTATCAAGAAAGCAGGATATTACAACAGGAAGTCATTCTTTACACTTTCTCATCCAAATTATTTCATTTACCAAAACCAGATGCCTGCATTTTATTGAAAACTGTGACAACCAAAATAATGATTTCATTAAAACTCAACAAATACTGAAGTATGAATGTTTATCAATTCTTCTTGGTATAAGATATCCAATATCCATGAACAAAATCTAAAAACTTTGAAAACTAACATCTTTTAGAAAAACCTCATCGAATTTAATGAAATTTGATGACACAAAGCAAGGAATTTAAAGTCAAACCTGCTGGCTGCTGGTAAAGTAGACAAATTTAATTTTTATGAACTGATACAAATAATTTTTATATAAAATCTACTTTTCAGCTTTTTAGTTCCTGTGATGACTATTATCAATCTGATTTCTTTCAAAAATGTATTATTCATAGTAATTATTAGAATTCAAAAAAATAATTGTATAAATCTATTACCATATCTACTGAAAAGAATCTTTTGGCAGTCTTGAGTGCTTTTCAAAATAAATTTCAAATCTCAAGATTTCGAGTTCAGAAAAAAATTGAGCATTTCTTTAAATTGAATATTTTCATTATATCGTTCAGTGACTCAACTCATCATTTACAAAGGAGGAGTTCAATCTGATGAAAAAGAAATCTAATAAATGAAACAAAAATGATATATTTGTTTTGTTACCTAGCCAGTGTTATCTTAGCTAACATTACCACCTCTGAAAAAACTTTCTAATGATTAGGTAAATATATGACTCCCCAGAGGTGATCTTTTCAATATATATATTTAATTATTGCTCTTGAAATGTTATCAGGGCAAAAATTTCTTTCATTCAATAACAGCACTCTCAGACGTGAGAAATTCCGCCCTTGACAGTCATAAGTACCGGAAACTTAGAGATAGCTTTGCTTTTTTTAGCCATGTAACTCCTATTTAACAGAAGGTCTGCAGCGATGCGATGATTTTACATCAGAATCGACAGTAAAAGAATGTGTAGAGATAAATTTGTGTTCTGTATTGTATAATCAGTTCTGATAGCCTACATCACAGTTTTGTCAATGGATACATTCCATTCAACAATTAACACATGGACTCAATGAAAATTATTGTAATACATATCCCATGATAAAACACAAGTGGAATTTTTGCTTTAATAAATACTTCGGATTCATTACAATTCAGTTGTAAATGATGCCCTTTATGGGTTCTTGATTAGATTAATAAAATTCTTATCTTATCTTCTTAAAAAAAAAAAAAATTCATTCATGGGATACACATTTTTGAGGAATTGTTGGTAAAGGTAAACCAAGAATTTGAATGTCATTGAAGAACAATTTTTCTATATACTTATATGCAAGCTTAGGCAAAAGCCACAAAATTAAATACCCACAAAAATAATTTTTTTTCTCAATCCATGAAAAAAGCTGAATCCATAGAAGATGAAACTGAAATTTGAATCAAAATGAATGTGAAACATGACTGACAGCATAAAGCTATGCTCCTAGATGTTCAGCCCCTATCAGATCAAAATGAATGTGAAATATGACTGACAGCATAATGATGTTCAGCCCCTATCAGACCAAATAATTACCACCCATCTATTTCTATATAACGGATTTTTGTATTTTCAACCTGTAATAGTTCATTTTTAAACAAAAAACATAACAAAAATTGCCAACTTCAATGTTTTAAAACTATTTGATGAGAAGGAATCAAATTCTTGTTCTAATTTTATGATTTTTTTCATTTTTCAAATAAACATACACTGTTATCACAGAGATATGTCTCGCCTTTTTGTAATTTTGATAATGCAAATGTTGAAATTAAAATAGCAATACTTTAACATGTAAGTTATGCAAATATTCAAAGTAGATGAACCATGACTGAAGGTACATGGCTAAACAATCTCCATGGAATGAGATGTGCCAATGCTAATACAACTGCATACCAAATGCCATTGACTTCGTTCCCTTTAAACAAACCTAATCACAATCATTAACTTGTAAACTAGGTAAAAGTTTCAAAGTCAATGAACCATGATCAGGGGTGGGGCTATATAATCTCCATGGAAACGATACTTGCAAATGCCAATAAATTTGCATACCAAATATCATTGACTTAACATTAGTAGTTCATCTTAAACTGATCTAATCACAAACTAATACATGTTAACTAAGCAAAAGTTTCAAAGTAAATAGACCGTGACCGAGAGGGCGGGGCCAAATATTCTCCAGGGAAATGAGATGTGCTAATGCTTATACAACTGAACACCAATTAACATTGGCCTACCACTAATGGTTCCCCTTGAACTGACCTAATCACAAACTAATACATGCAAACTATGAAAAGTTTCCAAGTCAATAGACCTTGACTGAGGGGGCGGGGCCAAATAATCTCCATGGTAATAAGATGTGCCAATGCTAATACAACTGCATACCAAATATCATTGACCTACCACTAGTGATTCACCATGAACTAGACCTAATCACAAACTAATACATTGTTGACGCCGCTGCCACCTATGCCGGAAACATCATACCTATGTCTCGCTTTTTGACTCCGTCAAGGCAAGACAAAAAGGATGGCTGAGGTATATCTCACTGAGATAGCAACATACCAATACAAATAACCAAAAGACATCTAAAAGCAACAGACTTTTTATGAATACAGTTCACTGACAAAATGTACAAGCATTTTATTCTCTTCCTTTGCTTGTGAGTCAAAAATCAAAAATACAATTTAACAGAAAGCACAATATTCTTATTGAAATACAAGAAACTCTTGTATTTATCTCAACCTTAAGTCCTGGACTTATTTGATCAAACATATCAGATAATCATGCAAAACCACAACTTAAAGTAAGAGTGAGATCATAAACATAAATAATCAAAGAAATGTTATTTGACCACTCCTGAATAGATCCTGTATAATTCCTATTTTTAGCCTGTATACAACTTGTGTATATTTGAGTTTGTTTTATAACAAGATCCACCAACAGGTTATTGTAGCTTAGATCTCTTCCTACAGATGTTTTCTTATTTAAACAATTTTGATTCTCTATGATTTTATGGAAGTTCAGTGCTCACCTGTATCTGAAAATAGCACTGGGTTCTATACTGGGAAGGGCAATAACTCTATATATGATAATTTTATGACATTCAGTTTAATAAGACTTGTTAATTTCTGAATGTCTCTTTAAAGTATATATGTTAACTTAAAATAGACATTTGGTGAAAAATTAGCTTTTAAAACTATACTCTTTATATATTTTTAAGCAAAGATTATTTAATGAAGTATAAAATCCACAAATGTTTTAATGTCCTTACCTCATTACATCAGAGGAAAATGCTACAATACTACCAGAATCTCCAATGTCTTGTTTTAATGTAGCTAAAAATGTAACCTCACTATGTTCTTTCAACATGACTAAAGCTTCTCGTGAAACTAAATCTGGCAGTGCCAATTTTCTTTTTGAATCTGAAATAGAAAGCGCAATAAAATACCTAACAAAATCAAACACTAAGGCTAATTCTTTTAACAATTTTTCTCACCAAATAAATGGAAATAAACCCCTCATAGAAATTTTCCACTTTTCAGTAACTGCTTTACCAGCAGTGTAACCTTGACATATTAACTATAAACATAGTTCACATGATACTTTGCATTATGTGTAATAATTGTGTTAAGCTTTAACTGAAGTAACTAGATAAATGTAGGCAGTATAAAGCATGATCAGTACATTTTCTGTTGTGATCTGAACCCTAAAGATGTGACAAAGGTCAAGGTCATGACATACATCAACATTAGTAAGAAAAAATGTATTAGTAACATCAAAGCAGGGAGTACAAAAATATGACCTGTACACCAATTAAATATATTTTACAGCTGTGACCTTGAGATTCTAAACAAGCCTTCGATCAAGGTCATAGCATATATTTGGATGTGTGAAGTGTTACTCAATTCGAAGCCAACATCAGTTACTACCTGATTGGACAGGAAATTATAAAGCTCTGCAAGCTGCTAAATCAAGAAAATAAATGAAGACAAGAAACTTTATGACCTTAGAAGCAAAAACTCAATCACATGTAATGCACATGCACCCAACAAAATTAAATTAATTTTAGGAAAATCAGACATTTAAAAAAGAGAATCTTCATTCTAAGATTAAGGCAGAATGCACCCATAAATCTGATCATGAAACAAGTTAAACTGGAAAAAAAACTCATTATAAAAAATAAATGCAATTATCCCTTAGTATAGCAAATTATCACATATATGTGACCAACTTTCGTCAGTATAATGTAAAATGTCTGTGTTGCTTCCAGTAAAAACTATATTAAGAACAGAAATCAGCAATAACTCAAAGAAGTTGCGACACCCATGAAAGCAATGATTAAAGAGGAAAAAATTCCATGTTTAATAAATAATATGATATGTATAAATTGCTTACATTTTTATCTTAATTGAACAATAAATTTTCATTTTAGAAATTAGTTGAACGTAATGAATTAATAAATATGAAAATTATCTTTTCAAATGAGTATATCAGCCTAATGAGATTAAACCTTTAACCAGATACAATCAAAGAAAAAGTTGTAAATTATGTAACAGAAATGATAATCCTCCTAACTAACTGATATACATCAAATAAATTCTATGATTGAGTATAAATGCATTGTAACTTTGATGCAACATTCAATTTTAAAAGTAACAATCCTTGATATTTTCCATACAACAGAGAATGTTATGTTGACCTGTTATATCTTAAATCAAGACAAACGACTGGGTCACATGTACTCTGTTTAGACTATTTGAAGACAAGGGCAGCCAGTTCAAACAAGATCTAGAACTGATTGCTTATTTTAGAATGAAATATTTTGCTTAGTTATACTGCTAAGATTGGGACCTTGAACTTTTTGTGATGTCTGGGAGAGAATATAAATTTGGCAAACCCATCTAATTCAATTCTCTTTAAAACTGTCATCGCCCATCAAAATTTACACCTTCCTTACCTCCCAAATATCTACTTTTCTCTGATTGGTTCTTTAACATACAAACTTTGGCAAACTCTTAATTAACACTTTATAATTTCATGCTTCCGAAGCACTTTTCTGGAAATGCTCAAATCCAAATTTTGAAAGCCAAGGATGTATAAGAACCAAAACAGTATCAAATAACAGTCCCTTCTGTGAGGCTTAGGTTCCTAAAGCTGAAGGATACCAACTCTTTCATATGTTGAATTGATAATAATTGTGATATGACTGTTAGTGTTTTACTCTACCAATTGCAATTCATTCAAAATTCTGACCCAATTGCAATTTGTTCATCAAATTAAACTGTTCATCTGGTTAGATGTTTTACTAAATCGCTGTAGAAAAGCCGAAGTCGTAATTCATAGAAAGAAACACTAATAATAAAGTCAGTCAAATTTATAGAAATTAAAAGCAATAAATAAATGAATAAATGACACTGGCTCTTTTTTCTGTCTTGTAATTCTTCAATGTTCTACGATACTTTTTTATCAGTATTCTTAACATATGATGGTTAATTTGTAAAATATTATTTATAAAACATGTATTAAGAAGTAGTGCAGGTTTGGGCATTCATGGCCAAAATGGTGAAATACAGCATTTATTCATATCAGGTTTTTTTTAAACAATTTAGTTGAACAATTATAAATCTTATTGACTATATTTGTATTTAGTGCTTGGTGTGAAAGGAACAAGATAAAGACTGCAAACTACACAGTTCTGCCAGTTTCTAAGACCACCTGTTAAAATTTAGGCGTGCAAACTTGCATGATCACAGAGTGACTAATGATATAAAATTATGGAAAACTATTAATTTTATTTATTTTTGATCTGATAATTGAGATAAAATCAAAGTTTTGTATCAAGCAAACATATTAAAATTTAAGTATTTTATGCCAATTTGAATCTATCATCAATTCCTTACTGTTGTACTTACTTATTGCAGTTCAAGGATTAAAATATTTATAACAAAAAGATATGTTTTTGGCATCTTTTATCTTGAATTTTATTGTTGCTGTTTTAAAATTTTATAGATATAATTTGTCTGGGTCTAAGCTACCCTAGTGTACATATATATCCTTAGAACAAGTGGTATCAGACAGTTTGACCTTCCACTGTAGACAAGTTTAAATCAATAAGTCTGGTGCCCAGTATCCATCTGACATGGTTTTTAAGGGACCTTCTAGTATACTTTCCCTGCAAGGTTGCTACTCATGCAGTCCAAATGAAAATGTTTAAAAGTTTTTGTGTCCTATAGTTGCAGACTCTATACAAATGTATCACTTTTTGTTGTACATTATACTAAACTGTGTTATTTAGCATTACAAAATGAAAGAATTACTCAGTGCTTTTTTATAAGTTGTATGTTAAATGCCCATAAATGTATCAGGCTATCATTAATAGCCTTTTATAGGAAATGCATAATATATAAGGGTGGGTTATGAAAGTAGTGAACAATAAGTTTTTTATGCTGAATGAAGTAAAACTAATTTAAGACAGGGGCCTAGGTGGCCAAGTGGTCTAAGTGGCCCAACTACTGTATCACTAGCCTGTCAACACTGAGGTTGTGAGTTAGAATCCCTGATACACAGTTAATTTTCCAATTTTAATTGACTAAGATTATCAGTTTTCTACCAAAGGTCGGCTGTTCTTTCAGGGCACTCTGGCTTCCTCCACCAATAATAACTGACTGCTAAGAAATAGCCAAAAGTGCTGAAAGTGATGTTAAATACAATCTATCAATCAAACTAATTCAAAACTTAAGCTTATCTTTTAAAACTATTTTATTACTGGAATTAACATGTTTAGTTCATTTGTATGTTTCAGAGTTTAGTGTGGCATCCATTTCACTGAACTAGTATACATTATTATTTAGGGGCCAGCTGAAGCCCACCTCCAGGTGCGGGATTTTCTCGCTGCAATGAAGACCAATTGGTGGCCTTGGGCTGTTTTCTGCTCTTTTGTTGGGTTGTTGTGTCTTTGACACATTACCTGTTTTCATTCTCAATTCTACTAAAAAACTATGAATTATGTTGTCAAACTGTAATATCACAGTCAAATCAGTTTTTCTAGCAGCTGAATTCTGAAATTACCAACCAAAAAATTTACAAATTCATCTGTCTTAAAAAACAGCAGCCCAGTGTCAGTGCCATTTATGGAAATAATAAAAACATGTGATTTTGTAGTTTTAAAAGATTAAATCGTGATTTTAATCACATTTTGCCATGCTTAAAAAATATAGATTTATTGGTTTCTCGGAATGAAAATTACTTCTAAATTTGTAGAACACAATAAGTGCTTAGTTAATGATTTGTGCAAATTGGATGAACAACTTGACGGAACATCTAAATCTTAATCATTTTGTCATCGGCTTTTTGACTTGAAAGACAAATTAGTACTTTTATCTTAAAATCTTTCATCATTTACATGAACTAGTCATGCTTAAAGTATTAAATCCATCAAGAGAAAAACAATTATTGGAATAAATGCTACCCAGTAAGCTTGGCTTAACTATTTAGCCTCTTAGGTCAAAATTTTAATTAAATCTGAAAAAATTACCTTCGAGCAATTGTCATTTCCATAATTTATTTAATGAAATTTCAACTTATCATGGCATATCAAATATAAGCATAAACTTTTGACCTCTCTGAAAAATTGCTGAAAGTGACATTGAAATTTAAAAACAGAATTTCCTCGCTTTTCTTTTTTAGTACAGTGTTTAACCTCTCACTTATCAAATTCATCATCAGATTTTTTTAAGGAAGATATCAACAAAATACAGCATGTTGCAATCTTGCCTCTGCCTTTATTGTGCAATTATCACTTTGGTATTAAAGAACCCATAGATATTAAAGACTAATTTTGCAATATTTAGTAAAATATTTTGTTGTGAACAGATTTTCAGGGAGTGCAATTAGGGATATCTGACCAGAAAATGGAAGTTATTTTGGATCGAAAAAGCCATCAGATATTTCATTATATTTCAGCTGTTTTTAAAATAACGGGCTTAATAAGGTGCAGTATGCTTTATTGATACTGGATGAGCGTACTGAGAATTCTGTTTGATACAGTAATGTACTGGTCAAACTAATGTGTAAGAGACAGAAATGTGCTATATAAAAATTTATTTCTGGAAAAGGTTAAATCTATAGCAATATCAATGTTACCTTTGGTGGCTTACTCAGTGGATTTCAATAGAAAGAAGAGCATTCAAAGCATGAAATGAAATAAAACAAGATAATATTTCCAATGGAGACAATACTGGCGTGTTGCACTATCTCATTTCCATGTTCCATGGTCAAAACCTTAATTTGGCATTATTTTAAAAAGTTTACCTCAGAATAAACATGCGAATTTTGGCCATGGCGTTGTCAGTTTGTTTTCGATCTATGAGTTTGACTGTCCCTCTGGTATCTTTCGTCCCTCTTTTATTATATATAAGGTTTCAAGGTGATATGACAGCAACTTTATGTTTATCTACCTTAAACAACGGACGGACAGAAAGACAGACAAACAGACAGTCAGAAAACTAAATGCCGTCTCAGTGACTAGCATAGGTAGGGTATATAAAAGTTTCTGTTTTTTGTCAGTCCTTTAAAACAACCCTTGCAATTTTTATTAGGAAATCCAAAAAAGTAAAAATAATCACTTTCATGTAAACACAGTTCAATTATCTTATGTTACAAAGTGGATTTTCCCAAGGTTTTGATGCATTCTCAATATAATTTCTGCTGCATATATATAAGTGCAGTTATGTAAAGTTAGTAGTGACTGCAAGTATAATGATGAGACACTGCACATTTTATGATACTAAAAAATCATCAAGATAATTAGACAATGGTATGTGCTAGTAAGTGCATTCTACTAAAAAAAGACAAGTCTGCATGCATTTGTATCCAAGTCAATATAAAGTAGCAACTTCCAGTAGGAGAGTCTAATGTCTAACATTAACAAACTATAAGATATTATGCAGATTTCTCGAGATCTTTCTTCCAGACTGAATATAAAAGGTCATTTAGGGAATGGGACGACAAGACAGCAACCCTAAACAATCAACAAAACAATTAGACATCAAGATGTCAACTTAAGGTCTTTGACAGCAAAAAAAGTGTCATTACCATGATGTCAAGCTCTAAATTGTCACACCTAGACAAGTTCTGATCAGATTTAGCAGACACTGTAAAAAGTCTGCTATCAAAATTCCTTCAACAATTAATACAATAGGTAGGTTCTGCCACTAGGATGAAAGAGGAATTAAATTTGGACTGCCACTTGAGAAAATTGTTTTTCTTATAAGGGCAGAAATTTTTGCCTAGCAACAGGCCATTACTATATACCCTTCAGAGTTGTTGCAGGGGTTATGTAATATGCAGATAGCATGGCACTCACCCTACACAGGGAAAAGAATATCTACTTCCGGTACATACCATATACATTTGTAGCATATTATACTCTTAATTAACAAACCATATCAAGTTAATTAATCAAAGGCATATTCTAGTAATAAAAGTACCATCTTTCAATCCTCCTTCACTGAAATCTCCATCAAACAGCTATTAAATTAAAGATGATATTGCTACAATGCAATTTAGCATCAGAAGTTAATGTTTTTTGTACTGGATGCCCAGAGTGAGATCACTGACCACCTCCACAAACTGGTATCCTGTCTATTAATCATATGATTCACTTGTACAAATTTTTTTTTAAAAAGTTTTTTTTACGCCATGTGCATAAGATAATTCAGTTAAAAATTAACTGTGCACCGTTTAAATGGAAATCTCAGGTAATTTTTCGACATTATGTTTTCATACAAATATGCAACCCAATGTGCACAATTTTTCATACTAAAAATTCCATGAGCGAAAATTTAAAGAGAATCACACAAACCGCACCTTCATTTGCCACCAAAAACATGCAGCAGTAATTTAATAAACCTTTCTGAGATCTATCGTGCCATCTTTTTATTAAATGCTTAGAACACTGCTATTTCAATCATTTTTCCTTGATTCAATTGTCATTATTAGGTTTAAAAGATGTCAAATGGATCAAAATACACATCTTATCTGTGACTACTTTATTCCACTACTCCACTACATGTACTACTTAAAAATCATAGCTCAATATTAATAGGGAATTATGTTTAAATAGTTATCAGTACCATTTCATCTGTTTAACCCAAAGTTTTTTTGATTTCAGAGAACAGCTGTCATGTTGTGTGGGAACATTATGCACAGATTTTAAACTAACATCCTAAGGACAGTATGTGCCCAACATGGTTTTTAAATGCCCTTGTGAAAATGTGGTTTAAGATGAAAAGTTTTATTGTAAAACTCACAATACAGAGGCTTACAGTTGAAGAACAGACATCAAACGACACTGGCCCTGAAGGCTAGGTGAGGTTTTTAAATAAGAGGAAAACATTTGCCCTTTATTTTTTACCTGTGGTCAATTGAATCATACATGTACATACCTGTTAAAACTAAAGCTTGTGTTGTGTTATCAACGCCAGCAGTAAAAGTTAATCCTTGATGTGTTGTGTTCAGAAAAGGTATAAGGTCCAAAACATCCCTTGAATGAAGTTCCAAAGTGGCACCTGAAAGTGAAAAAAATCATAGGGAATTTTCATTATCATGAAACCTAGGATAAACGGAATACGGAGTAGAAGTACACAAGACAGAATTCGATGAAATATAATTGAGAAAACTCATACCTGCCAACTTTTCAAAATCTCTATGGGGGGTTTTTAGCACAAGAGTACTTTATGCTTCTCTTATATTGTCTTAAGTGTTCTTAATCTACTACTATATTGTTTGAATGAGTATATATGTGCTTAAATACCCTTTTAACTCATTTGAATACCTGTTTTGAGGTTTTCTGTTTATATAATAAAGAATTTCAAAATTCAGGTCAACACCTCTCATGGCGGATATTCCCCATAAATCGGGATAGTTGGCAGGTCTAAAAACTATACATTTAAAATATTTCACTCAGATTTTAGATAAGTGAAAAAACTTTATGAATTGAAAGAAAATTAACACTGATACATATTTGTAAGAGTTTATTTTTTTCACCAATGGACAGAAAAAGGGCTTTATAGAAGAAAACAGAAACATTTCATTATAATTTTATTTTTGCAACAGGCTCTAAGTGATATTGCCTCAAAGAATATGCAATCAATATAACATTTTCTGAATCACCCATTTGTAAGGTAAATAAAAGAATGAACAAAACTTACAAAAACTTTTTGTAAACAAGAGTAAATTAAAACATGAAAAATGTTAAAGAAGTTATGTATCTCAAATAGACTTCTATTACATATAATAGTGTAATAGTACTCTCAGTTCTAAAGGAAGGTTATCAGCTACTAACTTGCTAGATGTCATTGCCTGCTGGGTCATTGATGGATGTTATATAGGTTCAATTCATCTGTTGATCAATCATTTGTTTAATTTCTGATGGATTAAAAGATAATTTAAGATAACTAAATTAGGACAATCATCAGTATGTGTGATAACAACATTACACTGACTTGTGCCAGCAAGTGGTTGTTTTTTCTATATTGATGAGATTCCATTGTTTGGGCCTTAACTCAATAAGAGTTTGTAAGCTGGTACATAATGACTTTGTACTTGACACAAATTTGAACGGATTTGCATCTGATAGTCCTGTTTTGGAGTTATCCAAATTTGTTTAAAGTTTAAATCCATATTTGTAATTGTTCTCTAGTAACGAAATAGTCAATTTTTATTGTAATGTTCCAACTCCCTCAGACACAGTTAACCTCAGATGAATTCTGCTATTTTTTTAGGTCCCTTTTGCAGAGTTCCCGAAAAGTGGTGCCAAGGTTTTTATAGCAGATTTTCTTCAAGGACCACCAGGGGGAAACTGCAAGTTTAGGTCATGAGGTTCTCAAGTATACAAGTTAATATTAATCCTAGACTTTCAGATCTTCAGTTTTGGGCATTCCTGATGAAGGTAAATCCAGAAAAGCATTTAATCAGCATCATTTAATTATTTAAAAGTGTTATTTGCATTATTCAATAGAGGAGATAAATTGTTTATTAAAGTGACATGTGTTATTCAGTGTAAATATATACATTTATATACAAAACAATACCTGACCAATAATACACCCTTCCCAATGGACCAATAAGTCAATTTTACCAAATCTGATTGTATCTCTAAAATGTGAAGTTAATGAGATGAAAAATGAGAATCAGTAAAAGTTCTTTTTAAAGTAGTTGACAATGTTAAATATATCATATACAGTAACTTGAACATATGTAACCTCCAGACAGAAATATTATACAAACATTAAAATTGATTTTTTTACAAAGAGGTCAAGTATTTATTATAACCTTTCGGTAACAGCTGGTTACAGGTATTTTCATCTGATATATTATGAATGAACTTCAAGTCAGCCACCAATATAAACTAAGGAATTCAAAGTATACTGTAAATTTAGAAATTATTGCCATTTTTTAACAAAGGGCAAAAATGCGAGATTAATTTATATTGTGATTTCAGGTATCTATTTCGATACTCTCCCAGTAGCATTATTAGCATTAATAATAACCTTAAAATAATTTCTGAATTTACAGTACTTATGTAGTAGGAATAGAAGTTCCTTCATAATATAAGTTTCAAGTGGAAGAAATATTCTGTAAAATTATTTCCAAATTATTACAGTATTCATTCATAACAGGAACAGGAACAGATATAATGGAATTGTTTATAACAAATTTTCCAGGTGAACTTCTGCTAGGAGGAACAAATATATATGTTGACTGAGTGGATCGTATGGGAAAAAAGACGTTCTGGTAAGAAGTGTGCCAGGAAGGGTCAGTTAAGATAGACAAGTCCTGCATAATTCTGTTAAAGATTACTTGGCGTACTCTAAGTATTCATACAATAGATATTTATCCTTTTTGCAAATTAACCCAGAGAGAATGACTGCCTTATAGCTGTATGCTACCATGACTGTTGCCTCTAAAGTATAAATATACCAACAAGAACAATTTTTGTCTACATTGGCTGTTTTATAACACTTCCTAATCTACTTACAAATTAAACGAATATATTCAATATAAGCCAAAAGTATCCCATTACCTGTCAAAATTCAATTCTAATCACTTTTAACCTTGGATTCAACATCAGAAATCAGACAACCATTATACCAATAGCTACAGACATAATCACTTTTTCTATGAATGTAAGTAAAACATCAAAGGGAACATTACCATTCAGTATGTCTGTAGTCTATCTAGTGTTATGACTTTTCCAAATGTCAGGTAAAATGTGTTAATGTAATACTCATACCTTCATCAGCCTTATAATAAAGTCCCTGTCAGTCGTAATCAATAATTGATTAATGACTGTTTGTCTTCATGGAAAATCTAACTTTTTTTATGCTGTTTCACTTCTGAATATAAACTAAAGCAATGTTAGCTTTTGTAATTATGTGTACTCTATAAGTACAAAAAGTATATGCCTGCCACCCAATGGTTTACTGATTATATTAATAGCATCTTCTCAGGATTTTTCTAGCCTTGAAGGTACTTTTACATATATAGCTGTCTGGGACAGGTATCAAAACAAGAAAATATGTCTACACAACATAGGACATCATGCCTGCTTGTATTATCACATTTCGTCTACGCAACATAGGACATCATGCCTGCTTGCATTATCACATTTCATCTACGCAACATAGGACATCATGCCTGCTTGCATTATCACATTTCGTCTACGCAACATAGGACATCATGCCTGGTTGTATTATCACATTTCGTCCATGCAACATAGGACATCATGCCTGCTTGTATTATCACATTTCGTCTACACAACATAGGACATCATGCCTGGTTGTATTATCACATTTCGTCCACGCAACATAGGACATCATGCCTGCTTGCATTATCACATTTCGTCTACGCAACATAGGACATCATGCCTGATTGCATTATCACATTTCCAATTTCATGTTCAGTGAACTGTGGAATCTGGGTCAAAATCCTAATTTGGCCAATATTTTTATAGTTCACAGCATCCAAAACATGTGTACAAATTTTTCAGTTGATGAGACCTCAACTTCATAGCAAACTACATTGACAAAAAACTTTGACCTGATACAGAACGGATGAACCAACAGGCACGGACTGGAAAACATAATGTCCTCTTCTATTATAGGTGGGGCATTAAAAAGCCTTTCGGGATTAAATAAATGGGGAACGTATCCATGGGACATAGATGATGCCCCCGCTTGCATATCATATAAAGTTATAAATGGACATAACTCTAGAACAGTTAAAGTGACCCCACCAAAATTCAAACTTGATCTGTGTTTTGTGGTAATAAGCATTGTGAATAAGTTTCATAACATTTGGTAGAGGCAAACTAAAGTTAGAGAACGGAAACCAACTTTGGGACGTACGTACGGACGGACAGACGAACAGACAGACAAGGGTAAAACTTAATGCCCCCTCCGCTACGGCGGGGTCATAACAATATCTTAGTTGTAAACATACTATAGTTTGGTCAACCACTGTCCATATGAAAACAAAATGGTTGACAGAGATCAAGACAGCTGAAAAGGAGAGCATAGCAATCATGAGCCTCTAATATCAGACTATATTTTAATGTATGACTAGGGTTATACTAGTTTCTTAAGATGATGGAGAACTAAAAAATGTTCTAAAATAATTTGACCTTGACCTTCATATAAAATAAGGGAATGTGTTGTATGATTGCTAATAAGCTACAGAATCCAAAAACAATACCATGGATTAAGGCTGGGCATCATTTAAAAATTACCATTTCCCCCTTGTAGTTGTAGGAGCACTGAAGGTTCAAATAAGACTTAATTCCTATTTGTAGTTAGTTTCCATAGCAACCAAGGTGTACAGCCATCAGAATTTTGTCTTGCCCTTTCTTGGGCAAATTTAAATGAAGTTTCAACAAAAATATTTTGATCACTCAGTCCCAAAAATGTGCAAGGGTTGACTTCTACTTTAAGCAGCCGAATCATACTGTGACCATGACCTTTGACCTTGATATGTTGCCTTTATTGTCAAGTAGCTAGGGAATGAATACAAACGGACAAATTTGTTAATGTTAAACATTGTGCAGATTTTCAGCTCTAATATACAATGTCCTCTAGAATATTCAGGAAACTCGGCTCCTTGTTCTATTTATATGCAATATCGTTGCGAGGGTGATGTGAACAAAATCAAAATTCAAAGAGCTGTTTCAGAAATGATTGATCACGACCAGTTAAAATTCGTCTGTCAAAATACTCACAGTTGACTGATATACAATGCCAATAAATTCTCCCAGGTTAAGGTAATCCACCACTAGTGACTAGGCTGGCATGTCATTGGCATCGGTTAATGAAGTCATTGACACGAAAATGTCCCACTTTGAGTGTTTTATTTTACTATATTAGTAAAATGTAACTTTGCTTTTGAAAAAAGACCGACAGGTTGCTCAATCTTCAGTTTTCTGTGTAGAGCTTGTGGACAGAACTTTTTTGTAATTGTCTCCCCTGGCTTGGTCGACTTATGATTTTAGATCCTCCTTTCCCCTTGTTAAATCTTAAAGTCCCAATACGTGTTGAATGTGTCTTACTTCTAGAATAAAACCTGCCCAACACCACACATACAACAACAAAAAAATAAGTGGCAAAATTAAAGGTATAGCAAATTGCGAAAATATCATACTAAAAGGCAGCGGTATATTCTTTACTTATGGGATTTTTATAGATTCTTAATAATGAAGATATCTCGAAAGTTTAATAATTAGTGCATTTTATCTTTCCCTTATAAAATTATATAAACTTGTATATTATTAAAATCGATTTCCCAACAATTAATTTGTTATTACCACCAAGATGTTTTTAAATGTAATAGGATATCCTGCATTTATCATGTTTCCATGATATTACGTCAAATAGCTGAAAGACCACTTCCTAAATTATCGAAACTTTCATCAATTTACATCAACCATAATATATTGGTGACCGACATTAGATACACTCAACTGAGGGCTTACCGTGGGCTCCGTCGTGAGTGTATCAATACATAAACCTTTCATTGGATTGCCAGTTGGTTTATCCTTTTACCATGATGGAATAGTTGTCTTTCGGCTTGTCAACTTAGTTGAAAGGCTTAAAATCGGTAATTTTTCAATGCCCTGGACTTCAATTTTGTGTTTCATGAATTTAGAACCGTATAAAACTTTCGTCACAATTTTTGTCGAAAAAAAACACAACTCGACAACGATTCTGATGATATGCAAGTTAGTTAAAACTTACACTGTATATCTATCTCATCAAAAAACCGCTAATACATTTATGTCCCACCCACGCATCTTACATAACTTAAGCTGATAAAGATATTCTTGGAGAACTTTTCCTGTAAAAAATCATTCATTTGCCTTCAGTATACTATAATTAGCGACAAAATTTCTATCAAACTTAATTTCGTTGAATTAAACAAACTTTAAATGCAGTTAGGCAGAAAAATCCTCACTGAGATCAATGCTATTCGTTTTTTTGATTGACTCATCAACCGAGATTATCTCGTCTGCAGAGAAACTCGGTACATTGAGTATTGTCTGCTGCAGCACATATGAACAGGTGGTTTCTTTGCTAAATATATCGGTAATGCAATATAAAAAGCTAATAACCTTTTTTGTTATTCAACTTTAAATCTTTGTTTATTGTTGCTTATACCTAATGAATTCGTTAACAATTCCAGGAGGAAATTAAAAAGGCTACTAAGCCTAGCGAAATCTTTTTACATTGTATACCTGTCCTTCACCGTAAGGATGTTCAATTAACATGATTACAATTTTTTCTTACTATTTTGTAACCCCCCCCTTTTTTTCATGTTAATGTTATATGCTGATTACTTCCTCACATTTTCAATAAAGTGTGGTCTAATTTACACGCCCTTGAGAATTCAGTAATTGTAAGCGATCTTTAATACGATATTACATATTATTGTCTTGCTTGTATCTGCGTTTTTGTTGTCTTTATACCGACGTTATATTGATTGGTTGATTGGTGTTTATCGCCACTTTCAGACTATTGACGGTTTCCTGGAGGCCAATTGTTTTTCATGGTGGAGGAAAACTGAGTAACCGGAGAGAACAACCGACCTTCGGCAGGAAAACTAACACTCCTAGTCAATAAAGATTGGAGTCGAACCTGCGGGGTTCGAATAACCTCAGTGCCTACCTATAAAGTATATGCTTTATGTTGAAAGTTTTTTATCTACCTTTTTATTCCTCTCATCGAGATTAAAAGGGGATGGATTGATTGCACACAAACACACATACAAAATAGTCTTACCCAGCCACATATTCATGACTATCCACCTTAAAATTCCCATGGATAGAAACACGTGCCTGTGTATCTGTCCTAAGAAAGGAACGTGTGTTCTTTGAGTGGTTGTGATTGTAACTCTTTGATGACATGTTTTTAGACTTAGAGCAAGTTAGAGCTTAACATAATGTGCTGCTATTTATACATAAAATTTGCACACTTAGTAATTTTTTTTTCTTTACTACTAATAAATGGCCATGTTGCCTGAAGCAGTAATTGCTTACAAAACACATTCATTCTGGAATGCTGTATACATAAGAATTATATAAACGCCTTTTCTGTTTTAATGATCTTTGGTACTGTTATCCTTCAAATATCCTTTAGTTCACATACAAGCTTGACCATTGATAGAGGACAAATTCGTGTAGGGGATCTTACTTATCAATAGTATGTTGAGTGTCAGTCTGGTCAAGCTTTTTCAAATGTAGTGACTGAGACCGACTACATTGTAGCACACAACAGTTTGAACTCAAAAGAAAGTTTATGCGTGTATGCATTGCAGCAATTACTGCATGTGCAGAACACAGGGCTTTTAGAAAATAAGAGCAGAGGGACAACAAACATAAACTACCCCCCCCCCCCCCCTGTTAAAATAGTGTTGTTATTCCCACAAGAACGTTTTTAAAATGAAAACCAAATAATACGGAAATTTTATTGGAAATATATACATCTGTAGGTCCCACACGTAAGTGCTAAGAGTGAAAAAATATCGTATCACACTATATGCATTAGTAGAGACTCTTTAAGCTAATATGCTCGCAGCTCTGACATTCTTCTAAGATTATCTGCAAATAAAGGGCTAAATAACTGTTACGGCTTCTTTTGCTTAATTATAATCATGATTATTAAATATATATACAGGAAAAGTATGGAAAATATAAACATCTCAGTTTCGTTGTTTCAGGTGAACTCTGTCCTGGTGATTTATACTTAAACAAAAGTTAAGATAACAGAGTCTTACAAGAACATTTTCTTTTTTAAATTTCAATTAATTCGAATAATTGAAAGAAAAGCTGTACTAATTTGAAAATAAGACACCCAAAGTGAAACACATTAATAAATCTTGTGTTAATTGTTTACCATGAAGAAAGCTGCTGATATATGTTTTCTTGCAGAATGTCTACATAAGTTGGAAAGTTCTCAACTTGTTTTGTGCTTGTCTAGCTTATTTCAAATAAACGATAGATTTCAGAGAATGCAAGAATGTGCTACTTGATTTAATTTTGAAGAGGTGCCTTTTAAAGAGTACAGTCACAGTTAAATGTTATACATTACATGTATCATAATTGATATCTTAAGATATACAATCACATCGTCGCAGGCATTGTGCATTATAAAATTTATCATTTAATCGTTTACACTTGTATAATGAATGACCCTCTTACTTACAGTTGGATTCAGTGCTATTTACATTGTTAATACGCAAGTTATGTTTGTTGAGAAGATTCAGCTCTTGAAAGATGCATACTCAATCTCGGAACATTTTTTTTCGTGGAGGAAACCAGGGTGCCCGGGGAAATCACTGAATTATCATTGACTCTTTACATCACATAGCACCAAGTAGTTTTTTTGCAAATAATTGGAACAGTTCCTATAGTGCTGATCTGTACTGATAAATGTCAATCGACTACTATATCTCTGCTACCGAGGCTCCAAAGCATGATTTGCAAAATAACTGCTATATTGTTGGACTAGCAAAATTCCGTTAGAAGTCAAAGAGGGACAGTTAGCATAGAGGGACATAAGTGAGTTACAATTCGCTTTCTGACCCTATTAGACAAATTCCAAATGAAATGAGAGACTAATTTGCAGTTTCATGGTAACCCTGTGATGTCCTCAAATAAAGCTTTATATGAATCTGAACCGTGGTAACCCTGTGATGTCCTCAAATAAAGCTTTATATGAATCTGAACCGTGGTAACCCTGTGATGTCCTCAAATAAAGCTTTATATGAATCTGAACCGTGGTAACCCTGTGATGTCCTCAAATAAAGCTTTATATGAATCTGAACCGTGGTAACCCTGTGATGTCCTCAAATAAAGCTTTATATAAATCTGAACCGTGGTAACCCTGTGATGTCCTCAAATAAAGCTTTATATGAATCTGAACCGTTAGCTGTTACTGTTTTTAATTGAGACGGATATTTGGACTAAGCGTGTGATCCACCATAGCTGGCAACAATGCACATTACTGCAGTATAATTGTCTGATCCCAGCATGAAGATTCTATTTCAGGCTGATGATAAAGCTCTTTGAGCTGAAGTGCAAATCTAGATCAGTATTTTTACGTAATTTTTTTTAACCTCACAATTCTTTTCTGTTGATTCACAAAAAAATAACATAAATCAAAGGCAATGAAGATAATATGATGTCTATTTTGTTAAAACTTTAAACCCCATTGGTTGTAGTGGTAAAGAAATATGGACACCCAAGCTTAAGAGAGATGTCTGTTTGGATATATAAATACGCAACTACGTCCAGTTGGAGTAGAGATGTTAATTGTAAATCGGATACCCGGTGTAAGGAGAGTGCCATGCTATCTGCACGTTAAACAAACTTTACAACAACTGCTGGAGGGACCCTTAGGTGACCTGCTTCCAGGTAAAGATTCCGTCCCAATTCAATTTTACTAGTGCCCCGCCCTTATCCCGGTCGAACCATTTTTTATAACCTTCCAATTGACTTTATTGTTAAATTTTTTTTCGTCCTGAATGTGGAATGAACTATTTGTCACTGGACGTGAACCAAATATAGAACCTTTTTTATTTGGATCAGTGATATGAAAAAAATACTAGCATGTCTGATGGAAATCTTCCTGACGAGAGTATTGGCGACATCTTATGCAGTCAGTAAGAACTAACCACCATACACTGAGAATTTTCAGACGACAGACGGTATTGATATACGTAACAGGACCCCTTGTGTCAAGTACATATACAATACAGATATACATAATTGTATTAATCTAATTAAAAATTGTCCGTGACCTTGATTAATTTTCTATACAAAAGTTCAGACTTTTCTAAACAGCTGTTCCACATTTCTTCTAAATCTGTTGCATTTGTGAATTAGAATAAAGACTAATAAAAAATGTCGTTCAAGTCAGCAATGAATATCATATAAATATCGAGGTTTTATATCAAGGCTATTAGTTATTGTTCAGAGAATATGATTTATCTTAACGGTGCTGGTAGGTGCTGGTAATCTATTTGAAATATTCGTTATTATAGAGAACTATTGTTTGTTTGTATAGTTTGTATGTAAATAAATAACACTTTTATCTTCGGCCAATTGATTCAGATAACATATCTTGTACGAGCAGTGTAACACCTTTTCACCGAAAAATCAATTAATTTGTGAAATGAGTATTTATTTATTTATTTGCATTCTCTTTTTTACTTATTACCTTCTTATTTATATATTTATTCATTTGTATACTTGTTTTCACTTATTACTGATTTATTTATTTATTTGCTTCAGCTGAATCGCAGATTTTTAAATTAAGCATAGGTTATTCCTTGATATTGCATGCAAAAAAAAAAATCTCTGTACAATTTAATAAAAGAGGTAGATGATACAAAAAGGCTTCGACAATCGGAAAAAATGTCATCTTGGTCATCTGTGGCTCAGATATTAACCAAATCATGATGGCGTCCGTAAAACATCGAATGAAAGATTTCCACTTTAACTACTAAGTAATTAAGTGTCGAAAAGGTAAAAAAAACTTAGCGTGAATCAAACAAATTCAATAGAAATATTTAAAATGTTTTCGATCGGTTCATAAGACACAATTCCAAACTTACTCTATCTGGTGGTTAGCAACGTTTAACAACGGGAGAACTACACAAACCTGGATATATTTATGGCTGTAACAATGTAGACTGGAAATGGAAACATTTAGGTGAAATATTTGTAAGAAATAAAGAAATGTTTTTCTACCAATAAAATGACGAACGAATTAAACAATCTGATTAAAACATCAATTTCTTCGACTGTCAGGATTCGGACTCTACACTTTTGAAAATTACATCTGAAATTTCATGTTCTAAGGGAAATGTGACTTTTCTTGAGTTATTTATTACTTGTGGCACAGATGAACTTTTTTTTCTATTCTAACTGTACGAATTTAGAAAACTCATTTATTTGAGGCTGGATTTATTCCGGAGTAAAGTACGGTTCGCTGGACTAAACAGTTCTTTTAGAGGCTAGGTTGACACCGACGTACAGTCCAACCGGAAGAACAATGACGATTTGATTGACGTTGGGTTTACAGTTAAGAGTGCGTCTATGCAGTACTGTTTTAGTATGACACCAATGATAGTATATCTTGATTTTATGAAGTCTAATAAGCTTAAGGCTATGCATTGATTAGACTGGATTGACTCTTTAAGACAACGGGATATTTTTTTCTTTAAGGGTATGTTGGAATTTATTACTCATTTGAGACCAAACCCTGAAAACATTATAAACAAAAGTAATCGGTTGCAATCTTATCATAAATAAGCAAAAATTGACTAACTATTGACACGATCGGTGATAAGATGATATTATAAGACGTTTTGACAACAATAAAGATAACTTTTAGGTAATCAAATAGTTTATCAATTGATCATACAAATAAATGTACCTACTTAAACTATTTGTCCATTAATTGGACTTAGACGAAATTTTTTATTACTGTCGGAGACAGTCGTGTTCAAAGAAGATTTTATTGGCTCTCTTTAGAAAAGTTGCCGTTTAATTATGTTTAAACAAGGCACCAGACAAAGTAAAGTTCTGTTAACTGTCCACGACACGATAATATATACATTCTAATGTCATAGCCAATGACCGATCTCGACCTGAATTTGGTAGAACTGTTTTAGGATCTGTTGGTAGCCTACTCTCATAAAGTAAGAGAGATCGTGGGCTTAACCTAAAGCTTCATAATTGGTAAACTGTTTCTCCGTTCAGCATGCAGCATTTTGGAAGAGTCGACCAGTTTACTCAGAGTCCGCTTGATACATATATGCTCGGTCTACCTTCGTACCATTTCTCTGAAGCTAGCACGTTAAGAATTGTACAAAGCAAATTATATTACATGCGAGATCGTCCAGAAAATGTATGCAATATTTGCCGCTGTATGTTAATCATCAACTTATCACATACACTCAATCAATCAATCGACCAATAGCTCGTCTGAAAAGTGAGGGATGTAGTAAAGTCGAGTGTATTTTGATGTATTATGAATTGTGTGCAATGTATGTATTTGATTTTTATAATTATCCGGTAAAATAAACTGCAATTTGTAATCAGTGAATGATATTTTAAGAAACAATGCAGGATTCTGATTATCTAGAGGGCGAACTTCGTGGCAATAAAAACAAACTGCTCGAAATTCTTAGGAAGTCCATGCGAATTAATTACCTTTGTCATACATGGATATTGAATTCTGTCCAGTCAAAGTATCTAACAGAAGTCTTGTTTTCTAAAATTTAGTATTTTACGGTATTTTTTCAATGAGATAAACGGATACATAATAACAGTATTTGTTGTATTTCTCTGTCCGTTACAGTCATCATTTGTTCCACAATTACTATGTTCCTAAATGCACAGATGTAACAATATCGACATCTATCATAGGTTTCCAGTCAAACCGGTATTAGGGGTCGTCTTAATCTTGCAACGAGGAGTAAGTTTGCTCTGTGTTGAAGGCCTCACTATATCTTTGATATAAAAAACAGCAATAAAAGCGATTTTCCTAAATGTCTGTGTGACGACCAAAATCTCGATAATTGATAAAAGGGTCTGGTGTCCATCGTATTGCCAACGAACCGCACAAATAAGTATCTATTTTGTATGGAGGCCTATTTCTGCCATCCTGTTATATTTCTGATGTGGTTTAACGTAAAGTTATGCATCACCGTAATACTAAATAGTTTCTCATAAAATCAACATTACGTAATTTGCATGTAAACAACAAAGTACTTATTCAAACCTACATGTATGACAAACTAATTATAAGATGGGATGCATCATAATCGTCGCACAATTGAAAGAATTATGATCCACTTGTTTTCAATGCGCTGACTAAATCATTGTCCTTATATTCACATGTAAGTAAATACATGTACACTTAATTAAGCATGCTATACTTCAAGGGAGTTGGATATTGAGTTTTTATATACTTCGGAGTTAATAACATGCATGCCTTTTCCAGTTCAATAAGAACATTTCACCGGCATAATTACTTTCTTTGAAAATTACTCAGTGTTTGATTGTTTTGTATTGACGTGACTGTGAAATCAGTGCACGTGGACATACATTTCTTCTTGTTCCCAGAACAAGGGCTATGTATAGACCCGAAAAGAGAGATATGAATTACACACCAAATTATGAGACACCCAGAGGTCAACATGTGGTCTTCAACAAACGATAAGTGTCTATATATATGCAATAGCTTTAAATCGCCCCGAATCTGAAAGTGTGAAAACTATAACAGATGCTACCTAAGAACTGCCACCAATAACAAATTCTACCTAAGAACTGCCACCAATAACAAATTCCCTAGTTGACAAAACAATTTGGATATAGCAAGAAAACCACAGACGAGATTTCTGACTGGGGACAGACATTATGTAGTTGAGGACTTTAATTTTGAGCCTTAACCATGATTGGTCAAAATGTACATATGTTCTGTCCATAACTCTGTAGGAAACCCTTTGTTAGTTTTAATTGCTAACTTGCTTTTTTCATTCAGACTCGATGATTCATTATAGATTTTTAGTTTCGCCACATAAAAAGAACATGGAACTTTGAAATTAAGCTGGAGAAAAGATCACATATGCCAATTTCGTTCTGGCGGCGGATACTTTCGAGTGGGGGATAAAAACGACTGATATTGGTTTTGCGCGCTACACGTGTTTCTGAAACAACCTGGAAGCCAAGCAGGTAAATCATCCGTGAGCACCAAAACAAAAAAAAAAGTCCTTAATATATAACAGTCAGGAAAAAACCCGCAAGAGAAACCCGTTTAAGGTTCACTTTGTAGACTAAAAAATTAGTCAACAGGTACCTTTTAAGTCGTGCAATACTGAAAAATTGTTTTTTTTTACTATCGACGACTTGCAATTAACCATCAGCTATTAAGACGGAGTGGTAGTAATACTAATGCATGTTATCGATTTTATTGCGTACGACATATTTTTTTTCTGGAATAACGTTCATCAGGTACGCTCGCCGAGATCAAAAGTTAAAAAAATATACAAAGTGTGTGAACATCTAAACCAAGTATACAGTAGATGTATAGTATAAGATCAACTTTGACTTTGCCCGAGGTAGTTTTAATCATAGTTTCAAGTTATATCATTCAAATCATGACAATGCGGTAGTGTTGCCATGGCTTCTTGGCAGATTGTATCTTCGGGGACAGTTCACCAGATTTTTTAAAAGAATATAAATTTAGCCAGTAAAAAAATAACCAAAAGATGCAGCATTTTCATAGTAAATATTATAGTAAAAATACAGTCCGTTCAGGTGTTTCATTGCCTTTCTAAAATTTAAACAAAAAACCTTCGAGTGGGATACATGGGATGAGGAGAGGCAATTGTCCCTCAGTTCCCTCTGTTCCCCACGTAAGTCTGGCATGACTTTGGGTTTCTAACTTGTACCCTTATAGTCCTTTCTATAAAATTAAATGTATTCAAAATGCATAATTATGTTATTAAATTATAACATTTACTTACCATACAATAATATAACTACTATGACAAAACGCTGTAAAGAGCAAGTAACTGGTCCCATTCCTGTCTCAATGGCCAAAGTTTGTACGGTCCCTTCACAGAGTACACCATGCTTTACCCGTCAATTCACATCTACCCGTCAACAAAATGTCAAAGTGGGTGTATGTATCTAAGATAACCCTCAGATAGAGGTCGCTCATTACATTTGTCCACTGAAATTTAAAAAATTTAAAAATTCTGATCAGATTGCCAGGAATTTAAAAATCTACTCTGAATAATCCATATTTCGTATGATTTCGCTTAAAAATCCAGTCAACGAATAAATAACTCTTTGAAATTTCGACAATGAAATTCATCACTAGTTTTTCTTCTCCAAATATCGAATATGTTTTAAATCTTGAAGTACAACTGTAATACTATTGCGACACATGTGGTTGAAATATTAATCTCAGATATAAACTTTCACGTTTATGATTGAGACACGCCATAAAAATTTCCAGGTGACACTTCAAAGAGACAGGTAGCCAAACTGCAAACACGACTTCTTTGATAGCTGTTCACATGAGATACCGGTAATCATTATTTTTCTTTAGTCGAACAGAGGCTGCGCGTTTACTTTCGTATATCTCACTATTCAATAAGTGCAAAGAAAAAATTATCGATATTTCTGCATTATTCTTGTTTCTATCGTAACAATTTGAAATAATCTAATAAATAAGTAGTAAATTTTAAAAGATAATATTTAATTGAGGAAAATTGCATGAAATGATATCTTACTTGTAACGACTAACAATTAATTAATTATTATTTCTAACAACTGTCGAGTTTCGAGATCATTACTGCTACTCCAAAAATAATCTGATGAAATTCCCAAAACATTTCGTTAGCTTTAAGATATTCAATCCACCACCATCGGGGACGACATAACTTATACTAATTTACTAATGTTCCACCGTTGGATCGTAATTTTATAATATATGTGTAGTAAAGAGACAAATCAATTGACTAAAGAGGAAATGATAAATAATAGTTAAAGTTGTACTTAAGTACAGTATAATATCAAATAACAAAGTTCGTGTAGTAGTAGTTTTATCCTTATTGATATTTTCATCAGACCATGGAAGCAGCTGTTTTAATTTCACCTTTATGACGACGATTTTTATTAAAAAATATCAGAACATACAAAATCTCGATTTCTGATAAATCAAAATAGACATTATCATTGTAACTTGTACAAAATATACAATAATGACGGGTTTAGTTTAAACATATTTTATTTGCTTAAATATGCAAAAGGGATGAGACACAAGTAAATCGTATATATATCTTTATTCTCATAAAGCCAATGCTTGACATTAGTACAGAGATAACAACAATAACTATTTACAATATATACAAAACAAGGAGAGAGGTTACAAAAGTCACTAGCCAGGAGGACAAATAAAAGTATTAATATTTTTAATAAATGAACAAAGCTTCTTCAGGACTGGTTTTCGTGTACTCGACATAAGTTCAGAGAATTTAACTGTATTATGTCGTTGTACAAAATAGGAGGATAAATACTCTGTACATTTTTGATAAAAAAAAAAGTAATCAAACTTATAAAGTCTTCTCCTAATGAAAGGTCCACGTTCCTTGCATGCGATGGAATTCATACTAATGGTCGTGTACCATTCAATAACATTGTAATAACATTGTAATATGTAGTGATAAGAATTAGAAATATCTGTTTGATTAACATTTCCTGCATGATAAAATAAATATACATCTTCTACATCTACAAGTGTTCGCTTTGATTGTTTTATTATGAATCAAATATTATTTAAAACTATAAACTATAAAAAGATGAATCCTTACCTTACAAATAAACTATTTATCTGTGTTTAGACTTGTTACCTACATGGATGTTTATCTTTTCTCTCTGTAGGTACCATTTCATCAGAACTATAAATATTATACAGATTGCATTTTTGCAGTGAAATTTGATATTTGTTAATGGAAAACACCGTTTCTCAGTGAATTCTCAACGGTTGTGCAATGGTTATATATAGTGTAGAAAATTCAATGTTTCAGCGATGAGGTGCGGTACTAATTTGTCAAAATTGCCTATCAATTAGTCGAACTCATCCAATAAGTACAGTTTGACACACCATTACTTGCATTGTATTGGAATTCATAACAAGTAAAAACCGCAGATAACGGGGGCTGTATTAGATTGCCTTATACTATTTACAATAATTCAAACTCTATGTAAAACATGGATCACGAATATCTCATTTTAATTTCCATAAAAAATCCAAAATAGCTGTCTTGATTAATTGAATACCCTTAAATTATATAACACCAAATGTCTAGTAGGATAAGTGTACACGTTCTGCCATGCACTGATAAATGTTATCTCTTTTATTAACACTTAATTTACAGCTCAAGTTGATATTGCCATGCTAATTAAATCATGGGGTTAATTCATACATTTCTACCATGACTGCTTTGGTCGTAGAATTTTGTTAATAAAAGTAAAGTTACAGTTCTCGAAAAAGGTCTACAGAGTATATATGGAAGTACGGGAACATTGTGGTCTCTTAGTTCCTGTATATTGAAGGCTGTATAAATCTCCTGGATTTTTTTACTTAAATTTGTGCGTGCATTACCTGTTACAGTTAAATATTGGCAAACTGGGCGATCGGAGATTTGTTTGTACCTCAACACGGACCGACAGATACGAATACTCGAAAGACAGATACAAATACTCGAAAGACAGATACAACGGGAGAACTTCCATTACAAAAGTATTGCTCGTAGAGGAAATATACAATGCAAAACCGCGATAAATTCCTCTAATATGTAAGAACTTGTTAGATACATATATTGTAAAGAAAAAGACATAAACCCCACAATTAATTCCTGTATGGAGGAACGTGAATTACAATTGTAATAGCCCTAAATTAATGTTAATAAAACCAGCTTAAAAAATCAACTAATCCCTACGAAGAAAATATGTTCTTTATTCCATTCAAAGGAAATACAATTAAAAAGGTTATAAATTGCTGTAAAGAAAATTCGAATTCTAAAAACACAATATTATAGTCTTGCAAAGGAATGCAAAAAAATTAGGCTTACATTTGTATCAAAAGTAGGTTTGCTATAAAAATATTGAAAGCTGCTATTCAACTTAATAGCTGAATATTCAAAATTCAGATTTAAAGTTGATTTTGTTTTAACAGGTTGGTTAAACAAAATACTTAGTAAAACTTTTATTGCATTTTCGAACTAAAAAAAAAACAATACAAAAAGTGGTAAATTAGATTTTTTTTCAAACAAAAAAAATGTTTTTCTCTTTAAACTATTTTCGGGTGAAAAGTGACACATCATCATCGGTAAATGAGGAATAGTGCGGCCCATTATCGCAAAATAGAAAGACAGATATAAGAGTTTTTATAGAATGATCTGGTTGAAGATAAATTATATTTCATTATTCGTTGTCCAGCATACTATGATGATAGGATTATGGTATTCAAAGAGGTAACCAATATGTGTTTTGATTTTTCAGACATCCCAAATTAGGCAACATTTATATGGTTATTCACTAACGAAAATCTCTGTCTATAATGAAATATTTAGGTTATATTAATTAATGCCTAGATGTTAGACAAAATATTAATTAACATACAGTTATAATGTTATTGTAACTCCTTTTATGGTTCTGGCCTTGTCTTGAATACAACGTATAGAAATATGTACAGATAAATTATAATTACAATGCACATTTCTTGAATAGCCATTCATTTCATCTGGGACGCAAAGCTGAACCAAGGGTATAAATGATTGGGAAGCTACACGAAGAAAACGAATGTAAGTCGTTAATTAGATGTTTTTTTTTATATCCTGGATGGAATTTAAACCTTTTTTAAAGTAATAAAGTGCAAATTGAATATTTGAATATTCATCAAAATTATAAATTCTGGACCAACCCTTATTCATGTAAGCTTGGACAGTGGAATTATTAAAACAGAATGGATCGACAGAATAACCGATTGCTGCAGTCAAACTTTATCTAAAGGAGTTGCGAACTTATTAAAAGTAATCTATATGAGCAGAGAAATTATATATAAAGCTAGTTTACCGACGAAGATAAATCCAGAAAAGCAATTCGGACGCACTAATTTTTTTATAGTGTTATTTTCATTTAACCTAAACGAAGTACACACTTAGTGCTGTTAGAATTTACAAAATAGTCAACGGAATAATTATATAAAAAAAGAATATACGTTACAAAGAAAGTATCAGCAATAGCCTAAATTTCTATAATCAACTTTCAACAAGAGAGATGTCACATAATCTGTACTTAAATGTAAAACACGATTGTTTGGGTCCTTTGGGCGTTGCGGGGTGTATAAATACGCAGCCACGTCTAATCGGAATTGCACGGGAGATAAATTCGACGACTCGTGTAATGCTCTTGATGCGTTAAAAACCCCTTCAAGGAATGTAACAACTCTGTAATGATTCTATAGGGGCGTTTACCAGAAAGAGGGGTCTTGAATACAATCCCTTTTATAAAAATATGAATATTTTATCAATTAATTACTTGAACAATCCCCGAGATTTGATGGGGGAAAAGAAATATGGAGAGTGCGGCAGTAAGACCTACGTCGAGGGCCATTTCTACTTTGTGGCAAGTATAAATACACGACCACGTACAATCGAAATCATGAGTTGAATTTGACGCCTCGTGTAGGGAGAGCCTCGTGCTCTTACTACGTCTAAGAATCCTTGCAACAACTCTGTGAGGCGTCTATATAAAGGTGGTCTATCGAAAGGATTACTTTCTTATTCTTTCCAAGATATTCTCTTTTTCTAAGGACTGAACATATTTCCCGCCCTTCAACTTAAGTCTTTCAACTTTGCCGAATATACAAATTTTGTTTGTTGTAAAGAAGTTTTTGTCCGGAATATGCGAGATGCGAGAAATATTTGTCAGTCTTCATGAAACTGCATTAATATTTACAAAAAAAAGTATAACAAAAATACCGAAACTCCAAAGTAAATTAAAAAAAGCGGGATTCCATAAAACCGGACAAAATCAAACTTTAGACTTCATCAACCAACGGAATGATTGGAAAACAACTGTCATATTCCTGATTTGGTACAGGCCATTTATGAAGAAAAGGTTGCCTGGGTTAAACCTGGTCTTTAAGCTAGCTACCACCCCCTACTTTTGTATGCGCGCAGTTGTTTAAAGTTCCGTTGTTTTGACAAAATTGGGTGAGCATCCTAAACAGGCATGACAGGTTAATGTGACAATAATTAGCGTCCATCAGCCAAAATTGTGTAAATGTTACAACACAACTTACTAAAAAGTTCAAACAAACTAAGATATTAAACTAACAAAGACGCCAACATAAAAGTTGTTGTACTCACTGGTAAATTTGACAAGGACGTCAAAAAAAAAAGTTTTGTAGTTGATAGTATACATACAGTATATAGTATACAATTTATCAATAACCACAATTTTTCAATAAAGTACATATCAAGTAAAATATAAATACAGGGATAAACAAAACGAAAACAACACTATTACATCTTGCTTCCGAATGGCATATCAAGACATACCTTCACCTGAAACGACCAAAGCCAAAAACCCGATAGCTGGATATATAAATACCGAGTCACGTCAAGAGTCTTACGATCAAAAGGGACTTCATACTAGTAGCTCAAAGACAAATAAAGGGAAAACGGTTAAGTAAATAAAAAGATAAACAGCTTCAGCACCTACAATCTATAACGCAAGACCATCTTTTTTTTTTGGTGAATTACACACTGAATATTTATCGACTTGGTCTTGGTACTTTCCGATGAAGAAAAAGGACGTTCTTTGACAAAACCCTGGCTCATTAATTTTTCGCTCAGACACCGATGACGTTTTACAAAGTCTGAGTAGCACTGCAAACTCTTGAATATCGTTTGAGTTGGGAAATGTACACTCCAGACGCGGTGGAGTTGGTATATTGCTGCTAAGGTGAGAAAAAATTATAGTTTCAAAATTGAAGTCGTCTCGTTTGTCATAGATTCTGGTACTCAGACGACGGCTGTTTTCAAATTCGATGTCTAGTAATGAAGTGGAGAAAGCTGCATTTGTGATTTGTTCAATTTATAGTGTTCAAGAGTTTATAAATTGAACCAAATCAGAAAAGTTTGGATTGTTAATGGAAAGAACATCATCAATATACCTGTATGTGAAATTAAATGGCATAGCTTCTTTGATCTTCTTGTTTTATACAAGTGTCTGAAGTAACTATGGCTGAAATGAAGTTAAGAAAAGGTCGAAAGGGAGAGGTGCACAGTTGGATCCCATAGGAATGCCGACAACCTGCTTTGAAATTCGACCTCCAAATTCAACAAATATGTTGCCAATGAGAAACTCAAGCATACTGATCACTTGTTTATCGGTATAGCATGTTTTATTGTCGGACTCACTTTTAATAAAATATGCCGAATTATATGACAAAACTATAAATTTGTAACATATGGTACAATTTTTGTTATGAAGGAAAGCATTGTGGATTATCTTTTTAAGACGGGTTTTCAATTTATCATCTGGTATGGTGGTGTAAAGGCTTGAAAAATCGAAGGTGTTGATAAAATTTATTTCAGAGAATGACCGAGATTTAAAATTTTCTAGAGGTTCTTTTGATATCTTAAGAATCCACACATTGTTAATGCCACACTACGTTAGTAGACAATGTCACAGTATTTCTGTAATCCCTCTTTCACTGCGGACAAAATTTTGTTTAATCTAACAGACGATTCTTTGGTTGAACATGCAGATGAGCCGGCAATGTACCGTTGTTTGTAGGGAGCTTTGTGAAGTTTAGATATCCAAACAAATAAGATAAGTCCTCAGATTTGTTGCTCATTGAAATATTCAATAAGGCCAAGAAGGACTTATGGTTAACTAAGATGTCATTCTTATCAAGAGTTACGGTTTTGTACGAGAGATGACCCGAGTGTTCATATATTCCTAATTCATTGATAAGACACTCGTAGTAGTAGGATTTACAAACAACAAACATATTATTTGAAGCTTTGTCCGCATGAAAGGCAACATATATTTTTCGTGAAGAGACTTCGGGCATTTAAAAGCTTCTTTGTCTGTGAATACGGACTTGGGTCGAACATTTACACAGTTTTTTAACTTATGATTTCTACGTTGTATTAACGACCTCAATTGCTTTAACCTGTTCTGAAAGAGTGTATAGTTCAACCTTTTCTCGTTTTGCCCATGTGATAGAATTTATTTCAGAGAATGACCGAGATTTAAAATTTTCTAGAAGTTCTTTTTGAGTTCGTAAGAATTCACATATGGTTAATGCAACTACGCGTGTAAAAGAGTGTCAGAGTATTTCTGTTAAAAAAAAGGTTAACAAAACTCAGACCTGGAAGTCGACAGCGATACCAATGCATTAAGTAGGATACCCTATAGGCAGTGTGGATTTAGCCATGATTGGAAGGCACAACAGCCCATCCATACCGTGATAGCAAATAAAGACAACAGTAGTTTACCAATGTTTAAAATCTCACAAATCGATTAAATGGACAAATCAAGGTAACCAACAAAAACTGAAACTCCAATAGCCCATACTCATATGAAGTTGGTGATACTCTGAAGGACGATAGAGAAAAAACGCACCAGCATAGTAAGGCAATGGTCAATATAGATGGAAGCAAGCCTAGTTGCAAAAGCTTTGGATAGTTGTTTTATGAGCTAATGGTCGTATAATTATGACCTAGAAATTCAGGATTGAGTACATTTCAAATTGCACAAAGAGCGACAAAAGTAGAGTAAAAAGTAAAATAAAAATACCGAACTCCAAGGGAAATTCAAAACGGAGAGAAGGGCCTCGGTGGCCGAGTGGTCTAAGTAGTTACTACTGTAATCACTAGTCAGTCAACACTGAGGTTGTGAGTTCGAACCCCGCTCGTGCGGGTGCACTCGACTCCAATCTTAATTGACTAGGATTGTCAGTTTTCCTATCGAAGTTCGGTGGTTTTCCCCGGGCACTCCGGCTTCCTCCACCAATAAAAACTGGCCGCCACGAAATAGCCCAAAAGCGGTGCTTAAAAGTGGCGTTAAAACACCAAAAAAACGAATCATATCAAATCAAAACGGAGAGTCCTTTATCAAATGGCAAAATCAAAAGCTCAAACACATCAAACGAATGGAAAACAACTGTCATATTCCTGATTTGGTGCAGGCATTTCCTTATGTAGAAAATGGTGCATTAAAACCTGGTTTTATAGCTAGCTTAACATCTCACTTGTATGACAGTCGTATAAAATTCCATTATATTGACAACAATGTGTGAACAGAACAAACAGACATAATAGGTAAAATGTCAAAAATTGGGATACAGCAGTCAACGTTGTGCTATTATCTTAATCACTATAAAAACAAACAAATAAATATGTCAACAAAGAAAAACAAAATGGCATATAGACAAAGCACTTAAGCAAAAATGAAAGACAAGAATACAAAAAATGACCAAAGCAGATGACCACGGACATGTCAGTAGTTGTAGCCGCAATAACTTTCCTTGTTAACATTTGTTCTCCAATAAAGGACCTTTTCACAAGATTTTTTACCAGTCAATAGCAACAGGAAAAGTGCTACTTTTGGAGCAGAGACTGTTTACCCTTCCGAACTAGGCCGCTCCTATTTTTTTCATTAGTCATGGTACATTGTACAATCTGTTTTTTTTTTGCTCTGGTTTTATCTGTCTGTCTTCGACTTTTCATTTTTTATTGCCCCCTTGGTATTTCTACACTTATATCATGATTTCCTTGGTAGAGGGTTGCTGTTCATAATGATGCTATTAAACGAAAAGACCCAACTATTACGGACGCCATCACGAGTTGGTTGATCGTTATATAAGTTTCATTGATGACGACACATATTTCTAATTGTCGTTATCACAATCCCATCCGCTTCTCCTCGAATAAGACATACCAAATTAGACTAATCACCGCCTTGTACTTTCGTGCGCGACAAGATGAGTGCCATATGTGGAGCAGGTTCTGCTTACCCCTTCTGAAATTACCCCAGTATTTGTTGAGGTTCGTGTTGCTCAGTCTTTAGTTTTCTATGCTGTGTTTTGAATACTGTTATTTGTCTTTTGATCGTTTTTCTTTTCTTTTCATGACATTGTCAGTTTGTTTTCGAATATTGAGTGTGAATATCCCTTTGGTATCTTTCGCCTCTCATTTATATACATCTAAAAAAAATATACGATATAATTTTTTCTACATTCCCGGTTAATTCATGTACTACCCCAAGGGTTGACCGTGATATAGAAATAAGGTCATCACAGGACTTCCCCAATCTGGTGGTAAAACTCTTGCTAAAGAGGGACATCAGTTTAAATATCTGGGATGTATAAATACACTTGCAGCCATGTCTGGTCGATGTAGGGACGTTACATCCGACGCTTCGTGTAGGTATAGTGCCGTGCTCTCTGTACGTAAACTTTCTTTGCAACAACTGTTTGAGGGTTTGGCAACTGACCTGTTGCAAGGCAAAGTTTCTGCACTTATCAACAGACCTTAATGTTCCAGTGGCAGTCAAAATTCCCTCCTTTCATTCCGATCGACCCATTTTATAAAACCTACCTTTCAATTGTTTGTTTTGTTTTGTCCTGTACCTCCATGTTATATGTGCAATTGGACATCAGGTAAATAACAATTAAATTAATCAATAATCTCTTCGAAAGTTTTACGCACTCGAAACCCATGCTATATAGAGGGTCTCTGTTTGACTGTGCAGAACGTATAAATTCGAAGCAACTTTTCTGTCTCTATTGCATGTTCAACATACCTTCATTTCAAGCAACTATAAAATTCCTCTCCTTTATCCAGGTTAATCTATTGCAGAACTTAGCTCTTTGATTTATTATTAATTTGTTCTCTTCTTAAATATGCGTGAAATATTTGCTACTGAATGCAAACAAACAACAATCAGCCAATGCATGTTTATGTTTTCTCTGCTTTATATAACAAACTTCTGATTTAAATCTAGATTTTCTAAAAATTCGTTTCTAAACTTTTTTCTATTGTAATAACAATTTGTCCTTCTGCCATCAAGGCAATATGATCATAAAATTACAATACAGAGTGAGTACATACTTTACGTAGTTTCACTGAAAAGAATACAAACTTTCCAAGCCCGTTTTGGAAGATAAACTCAAGTTTACCAAATAATAAGTTATTTTCTATGCAAGATATTATGTTTTTGGTCAAATGCATCTCAATGATAAATATCCATGTATCCTTTCTTTTTAACAAATTACATGAAACTGAACAGGCAATTTGTTGAATTTTGTTTCTAAATTTCAGTCATTTTACAAAATGACTAGGTATTTTCAGTCATTTCATATAATGCCTGTCAAGGTAAGGCATTTTATAAATTGCCTGAAAATTCAGTCATTTTACAAAATGCCTAAATTTAGAAAATGCCTTTAACATATGTATATATACATTTTATTAATTAATTCTTTAGAGAAAAGTGCATATCCTCAAGTTTTAGAATCATCAGCCTTTTCTCGTCAAATTGTGTGCAATTTTTTTTAACTATAATAAAAAAAACCTGATAAAGATTAAACTCTATGCTCACATCTGAATGCGTCAGATATTTTTTTTTAAAGATAGTACTTGTTTTAAGTATGAGCAGCAGGTAGCCTAACACTACATTATTTTACTACAAATGTCTTGTGCTATGTTAAATTCTTATTATTTGAATCAATTATTTACATTCTGTAAAAAAATAGCTAAAATTTGCATTTCTTTTCCACATTAACTTATTTCAATCAACAAATAAAAAATTCTTTTTATTCCATTTGAAGTATAACTATCGAAAATATTTTTCAGAACTGTTGATACAATACAATATTTTTTGTTGAGATATATAATACATATATATATATATATAAATGGTAAGTATATTCGAAAATCATATTAGCAACCGGCAAAAATGACGGTTGGTGATTGAATCGCTTTCTGATTATGGTATATTCGTGAAAAGTAACACAACTCTATTTGATTTTAATGAAATGAAAATTTCCAGGAACTCGTTTTGTTCGAAAATGTTTTAACTATATTTCCATTGAAAGGGAGACAATGCAATATTACGAGTCACAGCAAGTACGGACAAACGTGTGCAACAGGAAACATAATATTCGTTACAGAAGGTGTCAAAATAAACAAAGTTAAGAAACAGCGGAAGATCAAACGAAAACGGAATTTTTCACCAAAGGAGGACTGTTTCAATTTTAACGGATGCCATTCGGTCATTGACGTAAGGGTGTAGGGGGACTATTAAAAGTGGATTCAATGACTAATTTATCTGGATGAAAGTCCAATGATGAGAAGCTTCAGAATATACGTTCAATATTTTATCGGCTTAAGGGACTGTTCTAAGACTGAAAAGTGCACACTATTTACAAAGAAAGTTAATTTCCTTGAATATTTCGTCACCGAGTAAGGACCTGGAAAAAACTAAGAACATAAGGGAATGGCCCATTCCAGTTGATGCGAGCGAGTAGCACTCATTCTTGCGATTGTGGATACTATCGCAGATACATAAAACACTTTGCCACAATCGTCAAATGTCTCCATCAACTAACCGAAAACGAACGGAAGGGCTTTGTTTTATGGAAAAGTAGGTTGGAGTTACAAATAGTACATTCAACATTCACAAGTTGAGATCAACTGACAACGCCATGGCAAAACAACGACGGACGACTTAAAGACAAATAAGTGCACAACACACCAAATAATAAACTGTAGACTGAGCTACACGTTCCCAACCACAAAAATTGGGGGTTATCTCAGGTGCTCCGGAAGGATAAGCAAATCTAGTCTTCTAGTGTTTTCGTCATTTCCTGTATGGCCGAATATTTATCGTTAGTACGTATACTAACCACAGCTCATTGCAATGTTTTTTAAACTTCAAAAGTTTACCGCGTGCCCACTTCTGACATAAAATAAAACACAGACCTGGAAGTCGACACCAATGCATTAAGTAGGATACACTATAGGCAGTGTGGATTCAGCCATGATTGGAAGGCACCACAGCCCATCCATACCGTGATAGTAAATAAAGGCAACAATAGTTTACCAATGTTTAAAATCTCACAAATCGATTAAAAGGACAAATCAAGGTAACCAACAAAAACTGAAACTCCAATAGCCCATACTCATATGAAGTTGGTGATACTCTGAAGGACGATAGAGAACAAACGCACCAGCATGGTAAGGCAATGGACAATATAGATGGACGCAAGCCTAGTTGGAATAGCTTTGGATAGTTGCTTTATGAGCTAATGGTCGCATAATTATGACCTAGAAATTTAGGATTGAGTACATTGCAAGTTGCACAAAGAGAGCAACAAAAGTAGAGAGAAAATAAATAACAAAAATACCAACTCCAAGGGAAATTCAAAACAGAAAGTCCTTTATAAAATGACAAAATCAAAAGCTCAAACACATCAAACGAATGGAAAACAACTGTCATATTCCTGACTTGGTACAAACATTTCCTTTTGTAGAAAATGGTGGATTAAACCTGGTTTTATAGCTAGCTAAACCTCTCACTTGTATGACAGTCGCATATAATTCCATTATATTGACAACAATGTGTGAGCCAAAAAAAAACCAGACATAATAGGTAAAAATTTCAAAAATTGGGGTACAGCAGTCAACCTTGTAATATAATCATAATCACTATAAAAACAAATAACTATTTCAACAAAGAAACACAAAATGGCATATAGACACTCTATAGGCAAAGTACATAAGCAAAAATTGAAAGACAAGAACACAAAATTGACCACAGCACACAAACACAATGGCGGGATGTATAAGTACTGAGCCACGTCAAAAGTATATTACCAAAAATGGACTAAACAGAAAACGTTAAAAATGTAAAAGGACAAATAAAAATAACACTATAACACGTAATTAAGATAATAAACAACGTCAGTACCTATAATATATACTTCAAGACCATCATGTATTACACTTTTTTACATCTTTATGATCATACAATTAAACCCATACTATTATATGGCAGTGAAATATTGGGAATGTTTCGTACTGATTCAGCTGCATGTAAAAAAGATAATGATTATATATTGGAAAAAGTTTTTGGTCAGGATTCCTCTGAAAAAGCTCATAACAAATTTATGAAATATATTCTTGGTGTAAACAGAAAGTCCAGTAACATAGCTGTGATGTCAGAGCTTGGTAGATTTCCTATTTATTTTACTATAATTTTATCAATGTTAAAATATTGTCATAGATTGGAAGGTTTGAAAGAAGGATTATTATTTGATGCATTCATATGTTGTAAACAATTACATATTTCTAATGTAAATACATGGTACTCTAGTATAGATTATATTCAGAGAGAGATTGATTTACAAAATTTTGACCAATCAATTGGTTCTTTATGTCAGTATATTAAAAATAAATTATGTGAAAGTTATTAAACATTTTGGAATAGACTGAAGTATCAAACAATTAACTCTGAAAAAGGGAAGCTTGGTACTTATTTTTCTATAAAAAAATTGTTTTAAAAAAGAAAAATATTTAGAACTACAGGATTTTAAAAAAAGACAGTCAATTTGTAAATTAAGAATAAGTGCTCACTCTTTAAAAATTGAGACAGACAGATATTCAAAAAAAAATATAGAAAGATCTGAGCGTCTTTGTTCAAATTGCTCACTTGGTAAAGTTGAAGATGAGCTTCATTTTTTGTTAGAATGTCCTCTTTATGATACTCAAAGGGAAGACTTTTTTCAATACATATCTGACAATTGTTATAATTTTAAAAATTTAAATAAATCTTCTAAATTTTTATGGCTCTTGACTCAAGAAAATGTAACTCTTATGGAAAAACTGGGCTGTTATATTTGTGACTGTTTTGAATTAAGGAGATCAGGTATGCATATTGACACTAAGTCAAGTAAATGATTTGAGAATGAATGCATATAATGTAATTTTATTCTTTTATTCACAAGATATATGTGGTTTTTGGCTCTGATTCTGACCAATGCTAATATACTAAATATATATTTTCAAGTGACTATTATTGTTGTTGTTACCAATTATGTAAATCAATTGTATCTGATTTTATGCCCTTTATGGGCCCTGTAATTTGGGAAATAAAAATATTCTATTCTATTCTATTCTATTCTATTATTTGTGAAGTTAATACGGAATATTTATCAACAAGGTCTTGGTATCTTCCAGTGAACTTTTTAAGAAAAAGGACGAGACGTTCTTTGACATAACCTTGGCTCATCAACTCTCTGCTCAGACGTTTTATAAAGTACGAGTAACAGCTTCAAGCTCTTGTATACCGAATAAGTTGGGAAATGTATATCCCATATGCAGGTGAAGTTTGTATATTGCTGCTAAGGTGGGGGAATTTATAATTTCAAAATTAAAACCGTCTCGTTTGTCACAGATTCTTGTACTGAGATGACCGCTTATGTCAAATTCGAGGTATAAGTCTAAAAATGAGGCAGAGGAAGCCGTGTCTGTTGTTTCTTTAAAGTACTCCTCACGAAAGATGTCGATGTTAATAAGAAATGAGGTCACTTATGCATTTAGACAACGCTGTCAAGGATCAAATACAGATTCTATTTCCTGGTTTATGACAGATCGTAATGGCTTTTTTGCCGGTTGAGAAATCTGTGCTAAAAGAAAGGCTAAAAATAAGTAACGGACTCCAGTACAGCTGCAGCTAATTATCCAATGGAAAGGATTGCAACAGATATCGGAAGAACTATCCGCAACATACTAATAAACAAAATAAAAATATCCTTGTCATAAGCGACTATTGCAACAATGCAATGAAAGCTTCCCGATGCCAAACAAGCTCTCAGTAACTGCGAGTATTCCTGGGTCGGTACTTTTGTCTTTTTGTTAGTTGTTTTGTGCAGATCTGATGTGTTAAGTCTTTTTCAACTGATTTGTACAATGTGTTATTATGTTGCGCTGTTTCACCACTGTCATAGGTTAAAAAAGGGATTGAGTGCTGACAAACATTTCTAACTCCATCACATTCTTTTTGCGGCTGTCCAAAATCAAAAGCTCTTAGTTCAGTGGTATATTTAATTTAAGCATAGGACAGACCGTTGCTTTATATAATGTGTCTTTCACATTTGGTCGTTCCGCGACCTTTTTCGAATAAAACCACTAATTCATATACCCATTGATTTCTATGTTATAGGGAGGCGAAATATACCAAAGGGACATTCAAAAGCACAAGTCGAAAATAACTGACAAACCAATCCCTAAATACGTAAAATCACCAAAAGACAAACAACAGTATACAAAACGCAACATAGAAAAATAAAGACTGAGCAACACGAACCGCACTAAAAAGGCGAAAAGAGGACAAGATTGTGGGAACGACAATTTGAACGTATCCGTCGTCATCTATGAAACAGATATTTCATAACGATCAACCAACTCGTGATGGCGTAATATTTTCGAAGGAATGATTTCAACTTCATCACTTGAAACTCTTGGTTTAATAGCATCATTTTAGTAGTAACCCATAATCAATGAAACGCATCATAGGAAATGAAAGCTCAAGAATATCATATCAACTGGGAGATATATACTTCATATGCAGACGCTGCTGGAATGTTGCTACATAGAAATGGAAAGTTCACAATATTGGGAAGCTGAAATCATATCTTTTGTTCTCAATCAGCCCTCATTGTCAATGATGTAAGTCGAGATATGAGGCGGATTTTACTTTATCTGTTAAACTTAAAATAAGGGAACAACCATTTAACTTCAAGGGGGGGTTATGGTTTTTTTGTCTGTGTCAGAATTTTTTTTTAGTTTTTCGACTCTATCATTTAAATTATTTTTTTCAAAATTTAACACTATAATGTATGGGGAAAATCTGGATTCAGAATTTTGTTTTGTCATCTGCTTGACCAAACTATTTTTGTTCATCAAATTGGGGATCAGAATATTTTTTAAAAGAAAAAACCATAACCCCCCCACCCCTTGAAGTTAAATGGTCGTCCCCTAAAGGATACCAAACATATAATCAGGTCTGCCATATATCTTGAATTACACTTCTATGTAGCAACGTTAATATTCTAGCATCGCTTGCAAATGTAGTATATATCTCCCAGTTGATACGATATTGGTCTTGCGTTTTATTTATTGATTTCCTTGGTAATGAATTACTGCTTACAAGGAAGCTATTGCATCAAGAAATCTAGATAACAAAGTTGAAGTTATCCCTTCGAAAGTTTTATAGATGCCATGATCATGATTTGGTTGACTGTTATGGAAAATATGTGTGTTAGATGGGCACGAATATGCCCCACATAACCACAATACTGTTCTCTTTTCCTGCATTATCCTCAACGGATTTTTACTTGCAACACGACTGATGCCACTACTTGAGCAAAAACTGCTAACTCTTCAGGAGCACACAAATTCACCCCGGTTTTTTTGTACTCATGTTACTCAAACTTTAGTTTTCTGTGTAATGTTTTGTTATTGATGTTTGTTTTTTGTCGTTTTTTTTTACCATGATGTTGCGTGTTTTATGTGAATTATGTTTTTTTATTGTTATATTCTCGCTCTCCCTTTAAAAATACAGATAAGCAGATACGTTATTTGTTTAAAAAAGGGGAATGGCCATCATGTTTCGAGCGTGAATGTCTTCTGTTACATGTAAAAAAAAGCGCAATCGTCCTTCACCAAATTAAACTGTAACTGAGTAGTCAATATGAAAATAAGTTCAGGTGTTCTATTACTTTTTCCGTCTTCCGCAGAGATGAAAATAATTAATTTTGCAGTTTGAACATGACCATTTTTGCCAAAAGGTTATGATGAACCTTAATATGTTTGTAGGAATTTAACCACTATGAAAACTAATTATTGCTTACAAGTTTTACAGTTATTTCGTAAAGACTAGATAACACTTCTTGAGCTTTATGCAATATTATTATCTTCTAAATACCCCCCTCTCTTAAAAAATAATAATGGAAAAGTGTTAACGTTCCGAACATTTAACACAAATAGTATGTTTTAGTGAGAAATAATTGTAGAAACTTTTCTATGCACTTCTTCGTGTAAGTTTTCATACAAACACATTTGCTTAAACTTTTTTGAGTTATGCCGCTTTGTACTAACAGCTAGTTTTTTTTATCAACCAGTCAACGTACAATAACGTCTATTTCATTTGATAATTTTTAAGGATTAACAGCTGCTTGAAATATATTCCGCTGTCGCAGATAAGAAGTCCATCTGCTGTTTTTGTCAATACTCATTCTATATCAATAATTTTAGTAGCTTCTCAAAGAATGATCATATAAATTGATTGATTGCCGTCCAGCAGCAAGACGCATATTCAGGACACTGCTTCCTGTTTTTCGATATAAAAATAACTATGAGAGTAGATAAAATCAAAGCCATTCTCCTCATCAAGAAAAAGTATAGAAAACTTGACTTCTCAACCCCTTATAACTTCTTTGTTTCATGAAAAGAGAATTCGAAATGAATAGATGTTTGAAGAAAGTACCAATTTAACTTTGTCAAACAGCATTAATTCTAACAAAAAGTTTTCTCAATCTGACATTTATCATGATTGATTTTATGTTTGGAGGACGTATTTTTCAACAGAAAGTCTGCATTCCTGTATTAACCAATTGTATTCCTGCCGATATGTCACTTTATTTCAAATGAAAATGATTAAGATTTTTCTATCCACAGGTATAGATATCCGTATCTGATACAACGGTTTTTAAAGCTCTTCAACTTCGTATTTTATTTGGCATTCCAACTGTTTTAATTTGAGAAAAAAGTAAAATAAAAAAATTACTGAGCTCCAAGGAAAATTCAAAACGGAAAGTCCCTGATCAAATGGCAAAATCAAAAGCTCAAACACATCTAACGAATGGAAAACAACTGTCATATTCCGTACTTGGTACAGGCATCTCCTTATGTAGAAAATGGTGGATTGAATAAAGGCAACAGTAGTATACCGCTGTTCAATAGTCATAATTCGATTAAGTAAAAACAAATCCGGGTAACAAACTAAAACCGAGGGAAACACATCAACTATAAGAGGAAAACAACAGAACAACAGAAACACTGAACTACAACAAAAGCAAACGCCAACATACATAGAAACGGACTGTAGATAACAACTGCCATATTCCTGACCTGGTACAGGAAATTTTAAGAAAAAATGGTGGATAGAACCTGGTTGTATGGCTAGTCAAACCTCCCGCTTATATGGCAATGTTAAAAATACCGCAAAAATGACAACACTACGTGACAGGAATACAGTACAAACAAACAGGATTTAACCTGGTTTTATAGGTCCACTGATTATCGTATGTAGACGAAACTCTCGTCTAGCGTACAATTTAATAATAATATGCCATCATTGATGAATTTTTACAACCACTGGGTCGATGTCACTATTGATGGACGTTTCGTTCACGAGAGTATCACCAGCCTAGTAGTTAGTGTGTTTACATGATATATCATTGTTATGTTTCATTTTTTGTAAATTTACTGTGTATAAAATGTTGGATTATTCGAAACTCTTAGATTTTTCTACTCTCTGGTATAAATTGCCTTGCCGTAGATGGCACAACTTTTTCGGTTTTTAAAGCTCTAAACTTTTGCGTCTGACGTACACAATTATACGCTTGGTATCTTTGGTTTTTATTGAAATTTGCTATTATAAAATCTTGGAATTCTTTTAAATTAAGGAACATTTCCTGCATACATAGCTGCAATTCCTTGTTCGGTTTTACTATGCTTGAGTTCCTTTTTTACTACCTTTGAAATGTTTGTATTAAGTTTTGGTTTTTTTATATTTTGGACTCGATCATCACTGATAAGACAACAATTGTCAAAATACGTTTTTGGTGCAGTGAAGTTTATACCTTCAATGGTGTTACAATGTCCCTTAATTTCCGTTCTTTTCAATAATTAACGTTAATTTGCACATTCAAAATTTTAATGAATAAGTTGATCTATCCAATTGAATTGAAGGTTAAAGAAAACATCGGACAGCTAGCTCTGCTTTAACCCTTACCTGACAACAATAAATAGACAGCGAAGGTTATTTATGTTAAACAAAAGAGGAGACTTTTATTTCCTATTTAATCTTTTCATTTTTATGTGCTATCAATAGTTCCTTGTCAGAGGGTTGTTACTTACAAGGAAGCTTCTGATGCGGAAACATTGGTTCTTGATGGTAAGGTTGAAGAAATCTTTTCGACAACTTTATATACATTTTCATGATTTAAATGACTGTTAAAGTAATAGCTGCGTCACAAATAACCAATTGTCAAATTTCAAAAAAAGTTAACCTAACCAAGAAGGATTTAAGATATAAATGCTGGCTTATTTTAGGCAAAAAAATTATATCAAAATCAAATTTGATTTATATAAAATTGTTATATTGGATCGAATTACAAATCTTTTCTCATAAGATTTTGTACTGAGTTAGCAACTGTCGTCAAAATAGTAAATGAGGGTAATATATCAATATGCGTTGGATTGTCTGAAGTAACAATTAATTAGGCTTGTCGCATTTTGGAATATTGCATTGTCTGAAATAAAAAGTACTAAGGGCTGTTGCTCTTGTTATATTGTTCTGTCTGAAGTAACGACTACTAAGGGTGTATTGCTTTTGGTATTTTGGACGGACTGAAATACCTATAAATAAAGGCAACAGTAGTATACCACTGTTCGAAATTCATAAATCAATTGAGAAAAAACAAATCCGGGTTACAAACTAAAACTGAGGGAAACACATCAAATATAAGAGGAGAACAAAGACACAACAGAAACACTAAAATGCAACACACACAGAAACGAACTATAAGATAACTATAGCCATATTCCTGACTTGGTACAGGACATTTTAAGAAAAAATGGTGGGTTGAACCTGGTTTTGTGGCTAGCCAAACCCCCCGCTTAAATGGCAATGTTAAATATAACACTAAAATGACAATATTACATGACAGGACTACAATACAAATAAATGGAGGAACATACAGGACAGAGAAACACACAAATAAACAATACAATAGAACATTACGACAAGCTAATAGTTATCAAAGGTGCCAGGCCTAAAGATGAAGAGCATTGATGACCCAAAATTCCAAAAAAGGTGTGCCAAATACGGCTAGGTTTTCTGCCTGGGTTAGAAAATATTTAGTATTTAGAATAATTCATATTTTTGCAAACAGTAAATTTATAAAATATAAAAATGACCATATAATTGATATACAGAATAAAAACGAATACGTAAAACAACCTAGATCAGCACATAAAAACAGCACAGCCGAACCTACTAAGGTTTGTTGCTTTTGGTATATCGGACTGACTCAAATAATAACTACTAAGGATTTTTTTAAATGCTTTTGGTATATTGAATTGTCTCAACTAACAACTACTAAGATTTGTTGCCCTTGCTATATTTTACTGTCTGAAGTAAAAACTACTACGACTTATTGCTCTTTATGTATATTGGATTGTCTGTAGTAACTACTTTTGATATATTGGACTGACTGAAATAATAACTACTAAGGCGTGTTGCTCTTGGTTTATTGGATTGTCTTAAGTAACAACTACTAAGGCTTGTTGTTTTTGGTTATTGGATTGTTTGTAGTAACCATTACTATGATATGTTGCTTTTGATTTATTAGAATGTCTGAAATAACAACAGTTGAAGATTGTTGTTGGTATATTTCATTGTCTGACGTGACAACTACTAATATTTAGGTTTGTTGCTGTTTGTATTTTGGATTGTCTGAGGTAACAACTATTAAGGCTTGTTGTTGGTATATTGGATTGTCTCAAGTTAAATATATTGAGGCTGAAGTAACAATTTCTAAGGCCTTATGATTTTTTTTATAGATGATTATCTCTAGTAAGAATTACTAAGGCGTGTTGCTGTTGTAATATTGGATTGTCTGAGTAAATAACTTTTATTCCATTTGATTTTCTAAAGTAACAACGACAGTCTTGTTGGTTTGGGTATATTGGATTGTCTGAAGTAATAAGCTTGGTTATTTTGCTGTGCATGATTGTTTGAGTCAACAACTACTTAAGTCTGTTGATTTTGCGATATATGATTGTCTGAATTGTTGCTGTTGGTATATTGATTGAACAAGTAACCATTTTGATATGTTGATTTTGGTATATAATAATAACTGTTTGAAGCAATAACTACGTAAGCTTGTTTCTGTTGGTATACTGTATTGTCTGACGTAACAAATACTACGTTGTTTTGCTGTTGGTATATAGGACTGTTTGAAGCAATAACTACAAAAGATTGTTGCTTTTGGTATATCGGACTGTCTGAAGTAAAAACTACTGAGTCCTGATGTTTAGGTAAATTTGATTGTCTGAAGTAACAACTAGTAAGGCTTGTTTCTTTTTTTTATATCGGATTTCTGAAGCAAAATATACTGAGGTTTGATGCTTTTGGTATCTTTCATCGTCTGAAGTAAAAATTGCAAAGAATTGTTGCTTTTGGCATATTGGCTTATCTCAAATAATATATACTGAGGCTTGATGTTCTTGGTATATTAGTACGTCTGAAGTAACACTACCTAAGGCTTGTTGAGTTTGATATATTGACTTCTATGGAGTAATATGTGTTAAAGGGTGTTGCTTTCGTTTTATTATATTGTCCGAGTAAACAGCTCTTTATATCATATTTGTTTTTCGTTCATTATTTTGTACATAAATCAGGCGTTAGTTTTCTCGTTTGAAATGTTTTACATTTGTCATTTCGGGGACTTTTATAGCTGACTATGCGGTATGGGTTTTACTCATTGTTGAAGGCCGTACGGTGACTTATAGTTGTTAATTTTTGTGTCATTTGGTCTCTTGTGAAGAGTTGTCTCATTGGCAACCATACCACATCTTCTTATTTTTATATTTATTTCATTGGGTTTTCTGAAGTAAAATATACTGTTGCTTGATGCTTTTGGTATCCTTGATCGTCTGAAGTAACAATTGCTAAAAATATTTTGCTTTTGGTTATTGAATTGTCTCAATTAGAATATACTGAGGCGTGATGCTCTTGGTATTTTGGATTTTCTGAAGTAACAACTACTTAGTCTTTTTGCTAATTGTATACTGGATTATCTGAAGTAACAACGACCAATGTTTGTTGCTTTGTGTATATTGGATGGTATGAAATAACAAATACTAAGGCTTGTTGGTATATTGGATGGTCTGAAATTAAGGCTTGTTGGTATATTGGATGGTCTGAAATTAAGGCTTGTTGGTATATTGGATGGTCTGAGATTAAGGCTTGTTGGTATATTGGATGGTCTGAGATTAAGGCTTGTTGGTATATTGGATGGTCTGAAATTAAGGCTTGTTGGTATATTGGATGGTCTGAAATTAAGGCTTGTTGGTATATTGGATGGTCTGAAATTAAGGCTTGTTGGTATATTGGATGGTCTGAAATAACAACTACTAAGGCTTGTTGGTATATTGGATGGTCTGAAATTAAGGCTTGTTGGTATATTGGATGGTCTGAGATTAAGGCTTGTTGGTATATTGGATGGTCTGAAATTAAGGCTTGTTGGTATATTGGATGGTCTGAAATAACAACTACTAAGGCTTGTTGGTATATTTTTTTTACAATTAAACTCAACATCAAATCAACAATACATACATACAACAAAGCATTGGAAGCCATTTATTTAAAGTACCTTTTTGTAAATTATACTATGAATTGTGATTCAGCTTTATAATTAAATTATTTTTTATATTGAAAAATGTTATTTTTGTATGTAGCAAACGTCTTATTCAGTAGCCAAAGTATTATCGTATGTTATGTTTCTTTATATAAAATATATATCCGAAACCTAAATGCATAATGAACAATGGAAATAATATTAGGAAGCAATCACGAGTTATCTCCCTTAAGTTGCGAAAATTAACAAGGTGTATATATTGCACACATGAATATGAACATAGAAAAATAGCACTAAATGAGGTATTTATATATAAATATATAACAAGCACTTGATGCAAAATCGTCAATAATTATATAATAAATAAATGTGATAGCGATCGTAGATGAAATAAGCCATCGTGTCAATGGACTTGCAGCTTTTCAACAGTCACAATCTCATAAGGAAGCAATATAAATTATCGTGGTAACGTCCAAATACTTACAAATTATCTTTTTTCAGAAAGAGATATCAATATTTTGTGAAATGTATGAATACAACTGGTTATATTATACTTCTGTATCCTTACTAGTAATAAAAAGTAAAATCACAAAAATACTGAACTCCGAGGAAAATTCAAAAAGGAAAGTCCCTAATCAAATGGCAAAATCAAAAGTTCAAACACATCAAACGAATGGATAACAACTGTCATATTCCTGACTTAGTACAGGCATTTTTTTATGTAGAAAATGTTGGATTGAACCTGGTTTTATAGCTAGCTAAACCTCTCACTGGTATGACAGTCGCATCAAATTCCATTATATTGACAATAAAATGATCTGTAGAGAACAAAAGTATATTGAGGAAAAAGCATCAATTAAGGTAGAAAACCAAATTCAAATTTTGGGGTCGTGAACCGAAATTTACTTATACCTCTTTGTCTGTTTATTACGGCAATGTCTGAATTTATCTATGCTCCCCAGATACATCTGAAAAAGTCGTTATCTTAGGAGCATGTCAATAAGTGAAAAAAAAACCAAACACCACTTTTAAAAATAAAACCGTATTAGCATGACTAAATCAGTTGACCTTCCTACTTTCAAGTTATTAAAATGCATGTACTTTTAAGGATTTAAGCAAACAATATAAAATCATAGTGTATTTGAGGAAGTCTCTAGTGGAAAGATCAATTTTCATCTAAATTTATACAACATGTTTATCTATCGATATTATATATAACATGAAAAAGTCTACAAACAAATGCTTTAATTATATTGTATGCAGACATGTATAGTTTTACACTCATCGCCGCATCTCATATTGAACAATAAACCAAGTCCTATTGCAGCCATTACCGGATGAAATTTCAAACTTTACAAATATTGAATGTCGCGTTTTTAAGAACTAATGATCAATTGATTTAAAATTAATTTGATATTTGATCAACTGGTGTCTGGTTAAAAGTGGAAATTTTAGTGCTGTAATTGGAATCTTTTGTTTATTAAGAAAGATTCGTGACTGGAATAGAATAAAAGGGCCTCATCAGAGAACATAAAAAACTAACGTAATTGACAAAATATTGGTTATTTAATATCTATCTTTAAAAGTCAATCTTTCAGCAATTTTGAGAGAACTACTTTAGCCGACTATTCTAACGTTACATGTAGGTGTAAAAATCATACAGTATCGGTAACAATAGTCTGATACACACAATTCTGAGTAGATTCTTCTTCCAATGCGTGTGATCATTATATCCCCCTCTTTCTCCACACACACACACACACACACACACACACACACACACATACATTCCTAACGGTCCATTCATTTCTATTACCGTCTCAGTTCTTTCTTAGGTTAAAATTGAAAAGTCAACGCTAACTTATTTTGTAAAGTAAGGTAGTTTTCTGAATAATAAATAAAGATGAGAAGTTACATGATTAATATTACAAAAGTGTTAATCATGTATCAAAATTCATGGCACTACGCACGCGTAAAATACAGGCCTACAGAGTTTTTTTGTGGACATAACCCTTTTCTACAATGTAAAGACATATTCAATTACTACAAGATTGTTATGCCTTTCTTTAGAAAACAATAACTGTAAATGACGCGCTTTTTTAAATTAAATAAATGAGGAAAATGTACAATGAAAAACGAGCATCAAAGTACTAGTATATAGTTTAAAAGTTATGCATTTGATTAAGTAGATTTTACATTTCTTCTTCCGAGTAGCTTCCGTCGGTATTCCCTGGCTAAATATGGCCTTCTTTCAGGAGAAGGGCTCCGTGAACGACGTGGATTATACGGAATATCTAGTATTAAACCGCGTCTATTAGAATATTTGTGATCTGCAGGCGCCAGTGGAAGGTGTTGTGACAAAGGTGGATCGTCACGTGGTGTGACTATATGAATCATTGGTTCCTTTGCATCACCGTTTTGTAGTTCGGAGTCACTGTGTAAAGACGAAGCATCGTTCAATTCCTGATTTTCTTTTCCAGAATCGCTCTTGATTTTACCAACAGTACTGTCTTTTGACAAATCGATCGCACCATCACAACTGCTACTCGAATTGTTTGTGACAATCGGTATTCTCGCTTTTTTACTTAAATCTAAGGATCCATCAGGAGATAGTCCGCGCTTCCGCATTAATGAATAGTCGTATGATGCTGAAAGCCGTGAATCGTATACCGGTGACGATCGATCCGATCCTAATGTTGGACTTATGCTTTGTTCAGTGATGCATGAATTGCAAGATACACGACCAGCAGGTATCGTTTCATTCTCATTTATATCATTTTTCATTTTATATATTGTTTGTCTATTACCGGAAGAAGAGATCGAAGAATCGAGCCCGTCAGAACTCGATGAAATATTTAAATTTTCTGAACCTTTATAATCACTAAGAGGATTTTTTGAACTTGGACTGTTTTCTGTAGATTTATTTTTGCCAAAAACTTCCATAATCTTTTCCATCGTTAGTGGAAGAGGCAATGGAATTGGAACCGGAAACGGAAGTGCAATGGGCATCGGCATAATCATAGTGACCGGAGGCAATCCATTCCCGGTATTTTGTGCATGATGGTACACATGAGAGTGTCTTCCATGATGACTCGTGTCCGTGCCTGAATGCATAGGGTTTTCCATAAACGTTGGCGGTTTTGTTCCTGAATTCATATGAACAGATTGATTTCTATTCCCATTAGTAACATTCTTTCTAGATTCAGCTGGTTCTGATATCGAATCTTCACTTACGACTGGCGAGACAGGTGGCTGTTGAGCATTTGAGAAACCAGATTCACTTAAATGTCTCTGCATCCCATCCATTGGAAAACCGGGTGGCATAAAGCCAGCCATAGGAGGCATAAATCCCGGATAGAACCAGGGAGGAATACCACCGAATTGAGGCATACTAGGAGCAAACATATTCCATAATTGAGGGGGTAAGATTTGCGACAAAGCTGGCATATTGCCCTGCGGTACAGGTGTCAGTCTTTGTGATGTAGCACTGTTTGGTGGTTCTTGCAGTCCATTTGAAATAGGTGTAGAGGCTTTACTATCTTTTGGAGTTGCACGTCTATTTTTCTCACGTGACATTCTCTCCGGAAGAGACTTTGACAATGGGATGTTTTTTTCACGAGAAGAAACATCGTTCTCTATCTTGTCAATTTTTGGTATTCTATGCTTTAAATCTAATTCTTTTTCTCTGTTGAATGATTTATCTTCCTTATCAATTACTTCTAATTTGCCTTCTTTAAGCCAGAGTTCAGGCGTAATTAAAATTTGTTCATCATTATTAGTTTTTGGTTTCTTCACTTCCGGAGGAGATCGAATTTGCTTAAGATGTTCTTGAGTTTCCCTACAGAAAATGCTCATTTTGTACTGATTCAAACACTTTGCGCTACAAAACTGAAGTTGTTGTTCACCGTCCTGAAAATCTACATAGTTGACTGTGTGGCGAACGTGTTTGCACCAGTCGCACACTTTGTTCTTTTTAAAGGATGCACGTCGACATTGGGTGAAGCACACTTCACTACAGAAAGCTTTTGATCCTGATGAGGTTTTCAGAGTAAATAACTTAGGACCACTTTTCTGGCACCAAGCACATACAAATTTCTCAGCTGGTAATGTTCCTTCAGGTGCACCTGGAAAAGATAGATATATACACGAGTGTTAAAAAGATCAATGGATGTTTTACAGCAGTTTTTTCTCTAGCTAAAGGGTGATTGGTTCTGATCGCGTAACTGAGTAGAAGAAAACATTTTAAAAAGCGTATAAAAAGTAATTTACCCTAGAGTGATTTTACCATATGATTTTGGGCTTACCAATGATATTGAATAATGCAAATACTTTCGAGAACTACTATTAATTCATTATACTTCGTGGGATATCAATTTCGTGGATTTTTTGGAAAACGAACTTTTGGCGATTTTTTTGGATACCAATTTTCGTGGGTAAAGGTGAACCAAAAATTTAAATGTTCATCGAAGTATAATTTTCTATTGTCTTGTATGTTGACTATGTCAAAACCACGAAATCAAATATCCACGAAAATGCAATTTCCCTCAATCCTCAAAAAATTGGTACAGACGAAAATACATGACTCCACAACAGTATGTTCTACAGGTAATATCTAGTTGTTAATGTCAAAGGTACAAAGAAAAGAAACTCGCCTTTTTGTATAATTTGTTATAACTACCGGTATCACCTTATTCTTCCGAAGCTCCTGAATTCATTCTTTTTTACCTTGATTTGTCTTCTTAATCGATTTATGAGATTTGAACATCGGTAAAAACAAGAATGTGTCCATAGTACAACGTGGCGGATGCCCCACTCGCACTATCATTTTCTATGTTCAGTAGGTCGTGAAATTGGGGTAAAAACTCTAATTTGCCATTAAAATTAGAAAGATCATATCATAGGGAATATGTGTACTAAGTTTCAAGTTGATTGGACTTCAACTTCATTAAAAACTACCTTGACTAAAAACTTTAACCTGAAGCGGGACAGACGGACGGACGAACGAACGAACGAACGAACAGACCGAAAAACATAATGCCCCTCTACCATCGTCGGTGGGGCATAAAAAGTCTTCACGTCTATAAGAGACTCATTAGTGACGCTCTAATCAAAAAAGTTAAACGGCCAACCAAATGAAGTCCGAAGTTGAAGAGTACACTTCTGTTGCCTACAGAGATTTAACATTAGTAAACTACTCTTGCCTATTATTATAGGGGTAAGTGTTACTTCAGTTTACCTGGCAAACCTCTGTGGACCACTGTTTGCCATGTTGTCTTTTGTTCATATTGTTAGATTTAGGTTTCTAACAGTCCCTTTTAACTTTTTTAAGCCAATGGAAACAAAATGGGATTAGTATTTTATCCGATGACTGTACAAAAGGAAAACTTCATACTTGTGGTGAAATATGTCTGACATGTTCGTATAGAATTTCAATATATCTGATTATCTCTTGTTTAAAATTTACAAAACTTCAATATCATGACACTTCAAGACATATTTTTATCAACCAAAGAAAAAATATAAATCCCACATTTTTACTCAAGTTTCATTTTTACAGGAAAATTGTCCGAGTTAATGGACTGAGCAAGCGTAATGTAAAAATTATTTATGGTAAAATAATGCGCTTCTAAAAGTGTGAAATTTCTAGGATTGATAACTGAATTGCACGTGTCTATACGTCGGCGAAAATAGATGAGAAAATAAATAATAAAAGACTACACTTTATCGAAACAGTTTCCGCGTTGAATTTTGAAATACATCTCACGTTCTCAATTTTCTTCAAATTTTTGTGGCAACTTACATAATATACAGACCAACCTATCAGATGTCAGTTCGTCGATTTCAATAGGCTCCAACGAATAAACATTTTAGGTAAAAAAAGTACGAACATTCCTCATTTCCTTGAACCAGTTAAATAAAAATAAGAATAAACTATTAAAAAATAGAACTCATATATTTTGTGTACGTGTTAAAATCAAACAGAAGACTGAATAGTAGAAGATAAAAATACAAACAGACTCAGAGGATCACCCTCCAAAACATTTTTTTTATCTAAGATTACGTTCCGAATTTACACTATTCAATGTATTATAGATGCGAGAGCTGGTACTCTCCAAGCAAGGGGTATCGGAATAAACCATTTAGTAAGTCCCCGTTGTGACCGGACGTAGTTGAGTATTTTTACACCCCACACAGCACATCCGAGGTGACTCCTCTTACTGTCAGACAAGAAGTATACAAGTGACCGTATTTCAATTCATCAGTCAACCCTAGGTATTTGAAGGAATTTGAAGGAATGATGTTTTGAAGTTATTCTTAATTTCTTGTGCATCGAGTTTCGAATATGGCTGCCATGTACAGAATTATTTCTAACTGAAAGGAAACAAGAGAGAGGAAATACCTTTTTTGGGATGTTGGTATTTGGCCTCTATTTTTGCGGGAATTCGGGATTAGGCCTTTATTTTCGCGGGAATTCGAGATTTACACTTATCGGAACTTGGGAACTAATGACTAATTTTTCTGGATCGTGGAAAGAATGTTTTATTTTTTCGGGAATTCGGGATGACATCCCCTCCTACCGCCCCTCAAACAAGCCTTACAAAATGAACAAGACAGTCTGATTTCAATTTAGTAAATACCTACAAGATTTAAATACTACAGAATTCAAGGCTTCTTATTGGTTAGTTCTTCAGAGTAAAGTATAAGAATAAGAAGATGTGGTATGACTGCCAATGAGACATCTCTCCACCACAGACCAAATGACGTAGATGTAAGCGACTACATGTCATCGTTCGGCCTTCAAAAATGAGCAAAACCCATATCGCATAGCAAACTATAAAAAGCCCCCGAAATTACAAATGTAAAACAATTCAAAGTACAAAACAATAAATAAAAACAAATGATATACAGTATCAAATGACAACCACTGTATACAGGCTACTAACTTGGGACAGGCACATACAGAGTGTGGCGGCGTGTAAACCGCATTTCATTTTTAATGTTATATCAAATTCAGAGGCTTATTTAATAAATGGAAGTAGACCAAAATAAAAAAAAACATTTTGATATGGTAAAACGATATATGTATTTCAAAGATCAAACTGAAATTGCATTATAATATTATTAAAATAATACGCATATATTTCAAAACGTTAGACCAACTGGTGTAAATAAAGTAATGATTTCAGTTCTTAAGTTTCATAGATATTTTCCCATGACAAAACATCTATTCTTTATTTAAAAGTTCGAGCTGTGAGAAACCTGGGACCTTTTAGTAACTTAATAAGACAGAGAGAATTCTGAAACTGGATCCCCGTCATCATACGATTCAAATCGATCGCACGGTTCTCGAATATACACGTTATCAAAATGGATCGGTTTCTGACGAGGGTTGGCTGACAAAGACCAATCTACAGACTCTCTAAAATATGATACCCCAGGTCAAGAAATGTTACACTGTATTGATTAGGGTCGATTAAATTCAGCCTTATTTGCTTCTAGTCAAATATCCATGGATTGTATTTTTTAAGGATAGAATTCCCCTTCAGTATGTAATTTAAATGACAGTACACGCCAACTTAGACGGGATACTTAGTATCAAGTGTCCTATTGCCATGTATCTCCATAATTAAGAAACTGTCAAATTTCAACTAAAATATCATAAAGCTTTTTGTAAATTGTATAATTTGATATTTACCGTTATGTTTAGTTTTTTTTTCCGGCAATTCAACATTACGGCCTACTCTTCCTTATTAAATAAAGTAGCATGGTTTCAATTTGAAGCACCACGCCTGTAATTGCTAGCCTCAAATTACTAGTTTTTAGTTTCGTGTGAAGTAAACAAAACAATTCGTGTTTCTTCCACCTGCCATGATATAAAATTACCTTAATTTATGTTTTGGAGAAATTTTTACGTTTTGAATTTCATACGTCTGTTTGTGTTGTAACCAGACTTCTTCATCAAAATTCTGTATCATCATCCTGTTTGCCAAAAATCTGACACCATTGTTCCAGATAAATGCTAGACGTCTACTTATTTCGTTTGGCTTCAAATTAGGCCATTTTCTGAAACTCTACTTTTGAATATTTTTCCATTTTAGATGTCATATATTTTCAAAACCCTCGACTTCATGTGTTTCTGAATTCTATCCAATACAGTGGTTAAATTGTTTATATCTTAAGTCTAGGAAGCTTCCCGCCTCCCCCGATCCGTAATGAATAGCATTAGATGTATCGACAGTACTGTGTTTCATTATATTCACACTTGTTTGTCAATAGAAATAATGTTGTTTTCAATTTCATGTTCAAATAATCTCTATCAACGTTAAACAGGAATACTACCAGTTATCTAACCAGTTATCTAACCAGTTATACTTCTGTTTGGCTAAATTATCACTTTATGTTTTACTGCAGTTAAGTTTCATTGCTCGTATTTTATGTGTCGCATATCATTAATCTCGTCGAATTTAGAGATCTTAAATTTAGCTGATTCATCAATTTCAGGAATTTTACAGTGAATACATTATAATTTTATTTTCTTGTGTTCTTATTCTGTATTGGGAACTTTCCCTTGATTAGAAAGAAATTGCAACCATTAAAACAATGGTGTTTACAAACTTTTCGAACCAGCATGCCTTCAGAAAAGAAGTTTCAGATAGAATCCGATAAATTAAGAAATTTTGACTAATAGATTGACGACTAACAGTATTTTATCTATGATCATTGTTGATTAAAAGATAAATCAATATGTTGTCCTTTTCGTCCAAAACAAATTCGGATGCTACATTTTTAATATGTTACTTTGCACATTAATAATACCTGTAAGCCTGTGTTTCTTTGTCAAAGCTGTGACTAGATTTCTGTGTTGTGCTGCAAGACTGTTCTGACTATCGCTTCTACCTATAAATATAAAATATACTAGTTACATTATTTTGCTCTTATGTCTGTGAAACATTTTTTTCGTAGTATCGTGCGGTCACTATTTGCGTACTCATTTGTAAGCACAATAACACTTAACATTCGACACTCATCTTCGTCTCTTTCCTTAATTTGAAGTGCAATCACGTAATGTAAGATACATATGCACGCACTTGTTTAAAAAGTGATATCTTGTGAATTTTAATTTTGAAATGAAAGATAGTTCTATATTAACCTTCGCATTGCGTTACTATAATCTGATAGCTAGTGATAGTCAATTTAGTTTCAGGAACATTTGAAATATCTGGATATATTCATTATCTATTACCCTCATGTGTTTGAAGCTAAACTTGATATTCAATTAATGAAAATTTTGAACATGAGGAAACGGTTTCGATTTCTACAAAAATGAAAAAAAAATGAAGTTATCAAATAAAAACACCTTGTTGACGGTGATGTATCATGACAAAGCGCGCCACCTGCCCTGTAGGATGATTAATTGTTCCTAGTCGACTATAGAAAGGGGAGGTCACTAAGTAATCTACCCCATATCGTGACAGTTTATTGCAGGATCGTTTGCTGACAACGAAAAAATGGTTTGCTAAGAGCTAATATCTGTATTTTTCTGTCAGTGACATTTAAGATGGATTACAGAATTTAATCAAGATGTAATTTTGTAGCAATACAAAGTGTTAAAAAACAATAATTTTGTTTTGAAAATGAATAACGTATTTTTGTGTAAAGCTTACGATTGAAATAACTTTTATTTATATTAAGAGAAAGAAAAGAAATGGGAGAGTGAATAGAAAGGATGGTAAACTTGGACTGCTATACATTTAATTTGTGCAATGAATAAAAGGCAAAGACAAAAATTGTCACTAGTTAATGTCAGTCTAGATACTAGTAATCACTCTGTCAAAAATTAAACATTTCTAGACGAGTTAGGATGTTCAGCTTACACTAATCCAGATTTCTTTACCTAGCTAATTTGTGCATTTGGTTTCCTATGCTTTTTCCGACGTGCATGTTTTACTCATATTAAAATCAAATTTTACACAAATGTTTCTATCCCACGAGTGAATATAAGAAGATGAGGGGTATACGCCAATGAGACGGCATATGTGAATAAAAGTAGGTGAGGGTATACGAATTAGACGGCAATCCAACGGAAAATTAATAAATAAACAAACTACGTAAAGACTACAATACATATTCTTCGTCAATAGACAGATGTCTGTACAATAGGTCAAGTTGTATAAAAAGTCCCCTGTCTAATCGAAGTTGTAACTGTATTAAACAGACACAACCGAAGATCGGCCATCCGAACAACCAGCTCCCTACTATTATAACAACTAATGAAAGATGATCTAAAAAGATTGACACATACATGATATTCGTTCCAATCCTATTATTTTACTTTAATGTTATCTAATGCACAACCTTAAACAATATGAAAAGACAGTAAGATATAGAAATCACCAGCATTTCAAACCCGAATTAGAAAATGTGCTTAAAATACATACATTGTGTAACAGTCAACGTACTTACGATGGCGACCATACATTTACTCATTGTGAATACCAACCTGAATATAAATTTTACTGTGTTAAAGTTCCTAAGACAATTCGCTATGTCCAATATGTCTCTGACACACATACTCGAAGGAGTATGAGATATAAAGGCTTAGAAATACGATTCCTCAGAAAAAGGAAAGTGACAATAGACCTTATCGCTATTTGGGAATCTGCGACACTTGACCTGATAATTTGCGACACTTGAACTATTGACTTCATACAACACTCGTTTTTCCTTTATAGCGTCAGACATTTTCTATCGTCGCGTCCAAATTTTACGGGAACCTTTGTGCTGTCCAGTAATGGACAAATAGCGATGAGCAACTTCCGAAACAAGGTTGTCGGCTCTCCGAACTTTCCCGGAGTCCTTCATGAAACAGACTTGGTTGTGTTAGCAATATAACATTATAAGCTAAGTGGTTCAGATATGATGAATTTTGGTTTTCAGAGAGAATATGTTATTTATGAGGCAGTGCCTAAAAATAATGCAGGTTTTCTATCCACAACGACCTGCTCTTCAACATTTAATCAAATATGAAAACTTGCATACATCTAAATATTAATGTCATTGAGAACAACTTATATTATATTTTAACGTATATTTAGGGTTTCCAGTTACACATAATATACAGGTATTGAGTTGTTAGGTTGCTGTCTCATTGGCGTGTCCCCCGCATATCCCTCTCTTTTTATTCATTTTCTTATTCTAAAATACGTTCGCGGTTGTAAACTTGTCAACTTGCTCACAGTTAACTATAACCTTGATAGCTTTTAAATCTACAGACATGATAAAGTATAGATTTCAAACAGTAGTGTTGACTAATACCTCCTCCTTTATTACACAGCTGTTGGAATTTACTACCCAGTACAAGTACTTGTATCATTTTACATTGAACATGAATCGTAACGGACAAATTACGGAAAATTATTTGAAGATTAACTTTCCAAATCTACAATAGTTCTCTCTAATTGAAGGTTATTTTGTCTAGTGTTTAAGCTCAGTTTTCGCAAATTAAAACGATGACATTTTACTTGAAAGGAAATAGTGTAATATTATACTAGTTGACACTTTCATCATCAATTTGGCCAGATATCACGTGACTTAGTGATAGTTAATTTATATCATCCTGAGATGCAGGGCTATGTAGTCATGTTTCCTTTAAAAGCGACGACAAACGAATGACTGACAGTATATTTTGTTCAACAGTGACAAGCCCTTGTTAATAAAGACATCAACTTGAAATTGTATACTCGCTTTTGCCTTGTCTTTGTGTTAAAATACTCTACTTGTATGAAGTTTGATCTTTCTTAATTGCTATAGATTGCTGAGGGGAGAGTAGAATTCCATTTTAGCACGATTTAGAATGTCTTCAGGTTTATTATGACTGTGAGAAGTTCCAAATATCAAAATTTCAAATTTCAAAGGACTTCAATTTAAATTTTCAACAAGCCAAACGTGCGTATAAATAAAACTAAATTCCTTAAAATAACTTATTAAAATGAATCAAATATAAATGAAAATCCAGTTGAAGTATTTGACGTAATTGTGAATAAGAGGAACTGAATAACAACAAGAACAAATACGTTTGCCAATGATACAGCCATCGTCCAGAGTCCGAAGGAAAGTGATGTTTTTATTACAGGTCACCGTATGGCCTTCGATAATCAGCAAGACCATTACCACATGGTAATCTATAGAAAAATAACGCGATGAGAAATAAGAAAACGATTAAAAAAAGACAGACGAAACAAGGCGACAACAAATGCAAACCACTGGGTTCATTGCTAGGGACAGACAAATACAGAATGAGGAAGTGTTAACAGTGGCGGATCTAGAGGGGGGTTCCGGGGGTTGGAACCCCCCCTTTTTTCTTGACGATCAATGCATTTGAATTGGGACATATAGTTGGAACCCCCCTTTATCCTGGGTTGGGAACCCCCCTTTTAAAAGTGGCTGGATCCTCCCCTGGTGTTAAGCATATTTGTGAGCGCAAACCCCCTAACACTCGACAGTAACTGTTGATTACCGTATTGTTTGTTTTGCTGATTATATCCTTAAGGTTTATACTTCGTTCGTTTACCCTGTTTAGACATATTTAGACGACTCTGCAAAGAGAGCTGAATTGAGTGACATTTAACAGTGATTTAAGGCAGCAAAATATTAAAAATGGAAACTCATATGTCAATGAAGCTAGTAAAACAAAATATCTGAACACAAAGTATATCTGTTCAAGTCCAATTGAATAATAATTGTTTAATTGTCGTTTTGGGGGAAAAAACAAGAAACGCTGTTTAATAATACTTTTTGTTTGACACCATTACATTACATTGATAGGAAAAAGTCACCACACATTGGCGCAGGACTAGACTATTAAGTGTCTGGGGAACAAACTTCTGAAATTGACAAGAAAAAAGCACCGCAGCAACCGTCCTGTGTTAATTTATTGCACGAGTGTTCAGAACTGATAGTCGAGCGACACACCAAGTTGGTTAACCAAACGCAAAAAACATGACATGCAGAAATTGGTTGATGAAGACTAACTGAATTATGGTTGTTTGGTTACCGACTAACTGACTGATGGTAGTTTTATTACCGTCTAACTGACTTATGGTAGTTTGAATTCAGAATAACCGACCTATGGTTAAATTGATATTGGGATCGTAATACGCCATGCAATGTGTTAACGGCTAAACTGCGTTATGCAAATGAGGATTTGATGATTGCATGAAAAGAAGGGATAAGTTGGAAAACACATTTTAAGAAGACAATGAAAAAGTAATTTACTAATACAAGTTCTGCTCGTAATTGGTCTCTCCTACCCGTGAGTAGAGCAGCGGAATACATGTACATAACGACTGAATTATTCGGGACATGAGAAAAGATCAATAATTTTCATTATCACAAAGAAATCGGAACACTTCTCGAGATGGGCGTCGAAGCAAATCTTTGATACATATTAAACATGTTTCCGGTTTAGATTAGTTTCAAGCCAAGCACTGGAGAAAGCAGACATCCAGTCCTACGCTGAATCTATGTTTGTGGAATAAGTATTATTATTGATGCCATATTTCTTTGTTTCAATTATGCATATGGCATTTTGTAGTGCAAGATTTTAGATCGAACCTTATCTTTCTTTAAGTTATAAGTTCATTCTATATATAGGTCTGCTATGTTGCCAGGACGTTAGTCCGCAAATAATCAATTGTTGGACGTTAATCCACAAATATAATCAAAGTTTGGACGTTAATCCACAAACAATCAATCATTTTTTTGTTGTTGCAATTATATCGAAAATTGGCAATTGCAATTGAGGATGAATTGAAAGTGGAACTAAACAATCAAGGAGGAAAATGAAAATGTATTTGAAATATTCCAATGATTCATTTTTTTTTAATGAGAGCGAACTGCCTTGACCTATCAAGGAAGCTTTCAAATACCACCAAACAGATGAAAGCATTGTTTTAGAGAGGTAAACTATCACCTTAGATGTCTCCTTTTAAACAATATAATAGTTATTTTGTACAAGAATGCGGTAATTAAATTTCAGTTTTGACACTGAAAAAATCTTCATAAATAAAGGATTGTTTCCCTATTTTCTTACCAACAGTCAAAAATATGTGTCTACTTAGTCAATCTTTAGTATTATAAAAACACAACCTTTGTTCTTACATCAATTGATTCATTTTTCATAATTCACAAATACATCAAGTAACAAATCTTCTTGTGTATGAAATGTACACTTAGATGTAACTTATAGATAATTAAGACGAACATCAGTTGCGTGTATCGCCCTAAATATAGAGGGGTGAAATTCTATATTTCAAAAGAGATGAAATCAGACTTCGTGCTGCTGTTAGTACGTTATCATAAAGGCGAATGGGAAAATTGTTTGTACGGTATAGAGTTTCCTTGGCATAACATACGGTTTACATTTTCTTATATTTACTGCTAAGCCTATGTGCATTCATAATCAACAATATGCATTTCTGCAATAATACTTTGGTTTTTTTTATTAGCTTAGCTCAAGAACTCTTCCTGTACATTAAAGTTGGTTTTTAGTTCAAGAACTTTTACTGCACTTTATAATAGGTTAAGTTTTCAATAATATTGAATGTGTATTTTTTTTTAAATTGTTAATATATATGATTTGTAAAAAAAAATATTATATATTAGATACATTGTCCTAGCTCCTATAAAGTACAAGTATATAATACAAAACCAAATAAGATATACTTTGAGCTATTCCGCACTAATGATACCCCGAAATTAGTATACGAAAATCTGGGAGGATTTGAAAACGCAGTACACATATATAACGTGGCCAGATTGGAGCTTGATACCAATTTTAAGTTAATGAAAAAGCGACGAAAATTCATACATGCCCATCATGTGTAAGAATATATACCCTTGGTCGGGGGGGGGGGGGGGGACACCCGCTTATGTTTGTCTTCTCGTTCATTGAATATACTGCTAGATATCTTGTCAGGAAATAATGTAGTATATGACAAATAATACGGATGTGTTTCTAAAATCTAGATTCTTAGTGTATTTCCTACAGGAAGAAACTAAATAAAAAGCACTTTTATGTCAGCTTAATATTGGACCAAGCATTAATTTTCCTTATATTTGTATCTAAGAAATTATAATGGGCATCAATAAAATAATAATTGTCCATCAGATAAAATATGTTGATGAGAAACAATGTATCGACATTTGGGGACTTTACAGCGAATCTGATATAACAAACTCGTACATAAGTCCTTGCGTTATATCCTGTACATATACCATATCCCATTTTCATTGCTGATATTCTGCGGCTTTTTTATTATCGGTTTCATCAAAACAACGAATCAGCAGGAGGCTAAAAAAACTACAAAACTTACTTAATCTTGAAACCTCGCTAGTTTCTGATAGGTTGTCATCACTGTCAAAGCTATCTCGACTGAGGTCGTCTATAGGAGACACAGCTCCGTCGTTTTCTGACGTGTATCGCTCGAGATTTAGTTGTTCTGTGTCCGTACTGTTTACTTTATCATAGCCATACAATCCAAGAAGTTCATTCATAGTATTTTCAGCATAATCCTGGAATAAAAAAATATGAATGTTCTTTTAGCAAACCAGCAGCCTCAAACAATACAGATTTTGTTGGATCAGACTCGTGACAAAAATGACAGTATGTTTTTGTTTCAGATTCAGTACGCACAGCATGCACTTATTTCGTGAAGAAGAATGGAAGAGAGATGATAAGGGACAATAAAAAAATCCCAAATTTCATAAAAAGGATAACAGCCATTACCAATAATTTGTGAACATGACAAAAGACAGTAATTCTAATCTTGACTTCGTCCGTCCGTTAAATTTTTGAAAAGATGTCTTGGTAGCTTAACCCTAAGGAGCCCTTGATTAAATAGCTTTATTTTTAACACCAATCCTCTATCAAGTAATCATGATAAGAAACGCAAGCTCTGGAATATCAGATGGAACTAAATTTTTAGTTGCTGCTGGAATGTTGCTACACAAAAATGGAAAGTTCACAACTGAAGAAACTTTGACGTAAAGTTTAACTATCGTGATATAACGTATGGGCTATAGTAAAAAAGATTGAGAACCCAAATTTATAAAAGGTTTAGGATTTACAAAACAGAAATGACCTATACCCAATAGCCAAAATTGTAAATATAATTACAATTTCTATAAGAGGAACCTCCGTGGGTGACCAGGTCATAATACTATAGTAACCTAGACTTCATTAGTCTAGTAGTAAAACCCATGATGAATGTTATGCTGAATTTACGATTAAACAGCCTCGCCATGGGTGTTTAAATGGTCCGATTAGGAACAGCGTCTTGCTCTCTGTCCTTAAAAAAAATCACCAGAACAACTTTTTCATAGGTCTATTTGTAGCCTGATGCAAGGTTAAATTTCATGTCCCTAGCCAGTACAAACTTCTGCCCTTCGTCCCGGTCGAACCATTTAAAAAAACTACGTTATTAATAATATTCAATTTGTTTTCCTCGTGGATATGAATGAAATATTTGCTCTAGAAGTTAAACAAACAACAATCAATCAATCAATCGGACATCTAAATTGTTTTGCATACGGTATAAGTAAATATGATACCAAAATTTCAAGTATTGGAAACCAGATCAAATTGCAAGATCAAAAAGAAAAAAAACTTGTCAATGAAAGAAAGAAATCTGACATTCAAGACAAACAGTAAATTGCAACATATGAACAAGTTCTAGGTCTCCTGGTTCCCTGTTTTCTCTACCTTTGTACTCTGTTTACTTTCAAAGTATTACAAACAATAAAAAAATAATAAAAAAAGGTTCCGAAGGTATAATAACTCATGGTAACTTAATATGAATAAAAGGATATGTGCTGTATCTATCAACCTGACACCACAGCTCAGCAATAAAAGAGAAATGTGGCTACTGCATACTGAATATGAACATTCAATTTTAAAAGAATCAAACAGATTGTTTCCAATTTCTCTGGGTATTTTCCTAATGAAAGAAAGATCCGAACGTCTTCATATTCATTTCAGTAAATAATACTTGAAGTCTGGATTTACACAATAAACAAAGATTGAGAATCCCAATAATAAAATTTTGGTAGGAAATATTTAACAATTCAATTTCTATGTTCATTAAGAATTTCGCTTACCTGTTTCCTTTCAGTTTCACCTTACAAAAATACAGCAAATTATCACAAAACATGTAACCCATTAAATACAGAAAGTGACTTTAGAAAAAGTAAAAGGTTGGTCAACCATATAATAGCCCTAACGAATTTGATTCGTTATACCCTATATGAAATTTTATAATTTTGGGGTCGGATAGCGTGAGGTTTTGGTTAATGATAATAAATACATACCCCGATATTGGATACTCGGCTAAGGTCTTAGGACGGATATCAGGGTAATATAATACAAGTAATAATACATTTTTGTGAATGACAATTTAAGATAATTTAGACAGGTGTGACGATTAAAGTTTAATTATATGAATCAAAAGGTTAAGGCAGGTGGGGCAGTTGTACATGCATGTATATGCATTTAATATATTTAATATATATGCCATTAAGAACACGATTTGCTAATTGCTGATAGATAAATCATGCATTAGAAAAAAGTGTGAAAAGATTCCCGTTCGCACAACACGTGTAACTGGGATCATTTTCATCAGGTGAGCTCGAGACCTAAATGTTGCAAAGCCAAAAATCAGAGATGTTATCCCAAAAGGGCCTTTCAGGCTTGACAGAAGAATTAATTACATAATTTGGACTTCAAAAAGTGTATACTTTACTAAAAAAATAATAAAAATGGTAGACATTTTTATCCGACGCCCAACAACGTCATTCCAACAATACCAATCTGCAAACTTTGGGCAGATACTCCAGTTATGATTTGTTTAATTTCATCTGAAGTCTTCTAGTTAAACAGTTTGTACACTTATTGTTGATTTTCAGCGTACATGTTTTAAAAGCAGGTGGACCCCCTCCCTTTCATCTAAAACAATGTTAAAATTCTAGGTAAAACATGGTTAGAAATGTAAACAATATCGCATGGTTTTCAGATCAGATTAACGTTTTAATAACGTTAAAATATCTCCAATTTATGTGCCCTGTATCTTCATGTGTTAACATAACAAAAAAAGTTTATGGAATACGCATCAACATGTTTTATAATATTTTTGTTCCTTCAAATAAACGCGAATAAATTGAGACAAGAATAATATTTTCCCAACGTCGATTGAGTGAAATATGATCCTAGACGAATTAGAAATCGCCAATTGAAAACACATTACCGCCATAATTATCATGAAACAGTGATGAAATTGGAGACTTTTCACAAATGTCAAATTGCCACTCGGGTCTGGTTTTTAATTCAAGGATATATTTCAGTGTGTTTATTTAAAATATCATATTTTCTCTCTTTACATCATCAAATTTCATACGTTTTAAATTTCTCTGAGTCATAGAAGAACCCATTCTATATCGCAAACAACTTAAACAGGAGAGAAAAGCTTGAATTAAGTAAAGACGTAATTGATGTTGATCTCGAATTTCTTAATCAATAGAATTTCTTAATAAATTGTAATATCGAACTTGATCTGTATAGTAAACATCCGCTTACATTAGGGACATGCACTGCCATACAATCACTCCTTGTAGTTAATATACATAGTACAACGATGCATCAACCACAATTCGACGGTCAGCACTATCATACATGTACATATAGTTCAACGATATGTCCCCAATCTGTTGCAACTTGAATATGCTTTCCTGTTTTAATGGGATTGTTCCACAACAGTAACGTTAAAACACTAGTTCTCAGATTATCTGAAAATACATCTGATGAATGTTTCCAATATTTTGAAAAGAAGGTGAATGCCAATGATAAATTCATCCAATTTGAATTTTCAAAAATGTGAAAAAAAACTAGAAAGTTTATATGCTTGAAGTATCAGATTTAATTTCGTCTTTGTGAGATATTATTTTCAAAGATAATGTTAAATGCGTAATGCACATCATTTATAATAGCAAAACTTGTACGTTTCCATATTAAAAAAAATTCTAATTTTATGAATAATTCAAAGCAAACTATTATCTTGATACCTGCTAATTCAAACCAGACAAACGTTATAAATGGATATTGATAGACGTTTAGATAGTGAGAAAAAGCCACTATACAGCATTAAGCCGTAAGTTATGACTGAAATATAACAATTCAGTTTTTATGCATTCAAATTAAAAGTTTTTTTCTTTAACCACATATTTGAAACGATAGAAATATAATCTCTCAATCGATAATTAGGGAATATAAAGAGTATGAACTCGGGAAGGGCAAGTTCAATACCTAGCTTTAAACATAAGTAAATTGACATGCGTTCTAATGGGATCGGTCATTTTTAACTGTTTGCAATGATCTTTCATTGATTGATTGCTCATTGGTGTTTAACGCCACTGAAGCACCCTTGACTATTTCTTGGCGACCGGTTTTTATTGGTAGAGAAAACCGGAGTGCCCGAAGGGAACTTTTGACTTGAGCAAGAAAACTGTCAAATCTGTTCAATTGAGATAGGAGTCGAACGCACCTTGCCATGAGCTGGCTTTGAACTCAAAACCTCAATGCCACACAGGCAAGTGATCACTGTAGATGAACTACTTAGATCACTCGGCCACCGACGGCCTTATATCACTCGGCCACCGAGGCCTTAGATCACTTGGCCACCGAGGCCCCTAGTGTAATGTATGTAATGAGGAATAGAGTACAGAATGAAAACTACTAAAATTCTCAAGTCTGATATACCGATTCAATAAAGGTCAATCGTCTTGCAACTCACTATTTAGAAGAGAGGATTCTGAACACTTTTCATGCCTGTACAAGGATTTTATGCTGATCAAAAGGAATCAAACTCTTGAGATGTGGTCTATAAAGTGACTACTTCCAATTTAAACAGGTATAAACCTATGATACATGTACAATCATCTTTTTTGGTCTTAATTCTCGAACTTAAATGATCGGCATATTATACAATGATTTACAGAAAGCAGGTGACAGCGACTACCACTAGAAAAGAAGAGTAAGTTGGATAGGGGTAGCAAAAACGGACGACAGTGACTTTGTCTTGTCCTGTTTAATATCAGCATTTGATGAGACAGTCTGAAATACTATTCAAAATATTAATCGGTTAAAACTTGAGGTGAAGTTTTAGGAGCATCCATCAAATACATCTTTGACGTCATTTAAGTGTCACTCTTGTAAATCATTAATTTAGAAGCATTTTCTGGTAATTTTATGGTTTCATAGGAACTCGATAAATCAAAGAGATGAACCGCAACTGTAAAATGTATTTTATAATTGTCTCACTTTGTGCCGTTATTTAGTATCGTATTTCAGATATAAATTTCAATATTTCATTCCAAGAGAATCATATTGGACGTATAATCAATACTTTATGCAAGAAGTGACGCAAATAACTAAATAAGACGGTTATTTAACTTGTCATTATCATTGATTGTAAAAATGTTGCGATCTGATGCATTTTTTGCATGCGAAGACATTTTCTTGTCTGCTATCCATTCATCTTGGGAATGTAATGATATACTTAGATTCTGCTTCTTTGTAGTGTTGATTTCTCATTCTCTTAACTTGGATCCCAAATCCTACTTTGGATTATGATAGATCTTTAATCAGTCTTGAAATGATTTCTCGAACAGATCGAAAGAGATCCGAACAGATCTTGTTCAGACCTTTATTGAAGGTCCAAATCTCTGTATTAATTTTGAATTATATTCTCACAAGTTTGTTCAATATTTGCACTGAAAAGACATGGGTAACAGTGGAAAAATTGGGTTACTGCTCAGAAGCTTTTTTTTTTAGAGTATTCTTCGGATAGGAATATAGAATTTGGTCATGAGGATGCCTTCGTGATGTATGAGAGATTGATACTCGTAACTCCTTGGATGTTTCCTGCCTCTGACACATTCCATCACGATTTTACAGATGGTCAATGACAGTAATATTTGCTAATGTTCCTTGTAATCCTATTTTTAGAGCTTAACCATTAATTTCTTTTAGTCAGTAATATTTATTAGAACACAAGCTTACAATTCTTAAGCAGTTTAACCCTAATTTTCAATCAAACTTTGACGGTCTAAAGATAAGTCCAATACTTATTTATGTTAATCGTGTTGAAATACTCTTGAAGTCTACCCATATGCCTGTAGAAATGTACTTTTGCTCGAGCGTACATAAATGAATTCAATCGTATACCGTTCTTTGCATGCAGTGTAATATGCAAACATGATCTGAAAGTATGATGGGTTGCAAAATGCAACATTACTCGGTAACTGAAAGATACAAGTTTGTATAGGAAATGGTATGCTTTGCTTCCGCGGCAGTTATTCCACATCCCAGCATTTAATCATCAGTGGCGGATTCAGTGATCATGAAAAAACAGTGTTCTAACTGTGAGGCAAAACAGCGGCCGTAACTAGCATGCACTAATTTGCAAGCACAGTAAAACGTATCCATTCATTTCCCAAACCTCTTCGTTCCACTTATCATTTTCTGACTGTCATAAAAGTGAGAGGTTTAACTAGCTATAAAACCGGGTTTAATCCACAATTTTCTACATAAGGAAATGCCTGTACCAAGTCAGGAATATGACAGTTGTTTTCCATTCGTTTGATGTGTTTGAGCTTTTGAATTTGCGATTTGATAAGGACTTTCCGTTTTGAATTTTCCTTGGAGTTCGGTATTTTTGTTATTTTACTTTTTTCTTTGTTTTTGTCTTTTACATGCTAACATATGCAGCAACCAACAGCCAATGAATATTGTTTTATTTCTAAGCCTTTAGAAAAAAATAAGCGTAAGAGATATTTTCTACATGCAAAAGTTTTATTGAGTAATTTGAGTACAAAATTTAATTTCAATGTGCTAAATATTTAGATTAAGGAAAGTCAATATTGTTCAAGAGGATTTTGTGTAATTTTAAGTTATAATAAACAATTTTATTAAGTATGGCAAATTTGATCTGAACAGAAACTATTGGGTAAACGTAGATGTGGATATATGAGCTCCTAAACCAGAATTATTTTGCATTTGTCACTAAATTTACTATTTTAACAAATCAGATGGATAATATATATATTTAACCCTTTCTTCGAAATCCATTAAATTCTAATTTTATATGTAAGCGAAAAAAAGTTTTTGAAATATACTGTCAAAATGCTTTGAATCTTAACTATAGACTAGGGTTTAGAAATACGGTAACATGTACCTCTTCCGGCGAGAGTAATACCCTGCATGCTAAGGAGCTTGTGTACTTTGCGGGATGTATAAATACGCAGCCACGGCCGGTCAAAATGGGGACTTTAAATCTGATGTCTCGTGTTGGGAGTGTGCCACGCTTTCTGCACGTAAGGGTACTGAGTGATGGGTCCATAATTAGTCTGTTTCGAGGCTAAATTTCTGTCCCCCAATGATCATATATACGCCCTTTTTGCTGTGGCAGACCAATTGTTCCGCCCTTCATCCCAGTCTACCTACTTCACAGTATCTATAATTGATATACTTTTTTATTTGTACTCTTCCTGAATACACTTGAAATATTTGCCAATAGGCGTTAAGCAAACAACAATAAATCAATCAATCAATCAATCAATTCGTCAAATTTATTGACAGCGAGATCTCAAAATTCTATATGTTTCATTGAATTATTGGGAAGTGGGTCAAAGGAACGGTAGTTATGAAATTTTAGCAAATTTAGCAAGTGGAAAATATGTATTATTTCTATTTATCTGAAAAAAAACTTCCGAAGTTTGGGAGTAGAATTTATACAAAACGATAAAGAATATAGATTTCTTATGATTATAAGTATATGATATGTATATATACCGTCTGCAATTCTCATCATCAACCTTGTGGGAAGCAAAGTTTTGGTTCTCTGCCATGGGTGTTTGTACACAGAAAAAACAAAGAAAAGCTTGGAGGTCAGAACGTTCATAAAAATGTATGTTATTGTTAGCTTGGCAAAAAAATAAATCTTTAAGTACACCAGTTTGAACCAAAAAGAAAAGCCCCAATTCAAAATCAAATTTCAAAAGTTAATAAAATTGTCAATTTATTATAATTATCTATGCCTTAGGTCAGTGATGAGTTTATTATAAACATTTAAATTTAACCGTTACAAGAATATATCAAAAATAGAATTAAACTACAATGACTTACTTTAATATCTGTGTCTTTCGGTTCCTCTTTGATTTGAACGTGATCACTTGTGTAGGATTCCGATGTTTTACACTCGTACGTTTTTTCTGACATTTTATCAAATACAAATTAATTTGTGTTTATTCTCCACTGAACAATCTACACTATGGGCTGTGTGAACATATGTAATACTAGTTAAAGCCAAATCTAGCCTTATTGACTTGTAAACCGAGCCGTCTGTAATATGATCTCTCCTATTGATACTAATAGTATTCGGAGCATGTTGGGGAGAACGCTTTGTAAGCGGTAGTTGGATCATTTTACACACGGCGCGCAATCTCATAGTGATTGTAAATATGTATAGAAACTTTTTTATCAATATAGAAATATAGTTTGATCTGATCTGTGGTGTTCTGTATTAACTGTTGATTGGATTAATTATGTTACCACAAAGATCGGCATCAATTTTATCGGTATTTATAAGTACATTTTTGTAGTGGTACAATGTACTTTATCATTGACCACACTCTTCACGTGCCTTAACTTTCAGCGGCTAATATTACAAGCATAAAATGAACGAGAATAATTTATTTCATGTTTGTGGATGTTAAAACTTTGAACTAGGGTCAACCAAGGATTTGTATAGTAAGACAAATACAAATCCTTGGGTCAACTGGGTCATATTTACTTGAGATTAGCATATTGAGCACATGCATAAATTTTGTTTTGACGAATCAATTAATTTTATTTTTATAAATAGGGATGAATATTCCTATGTTATTACACTTAGAAGGCAATTCATATTACCGACTATCAAATATAGCCTATTGAAAGATAATTGGTTAAATATGCTTCCGAATCACATTACGTTTAATTTTCTTGCAAATGCAATATATAATCAGGGTTGCTTTTTTTATATCAACTATAAAAATGAAAGATTCAGTTAATGTCTAAAATTAGAGGGACAATAGAAGAGAGGTATTTAAATTACATAAAATGTTCTTAATATATTTTTATATAGATTATACCGTTGGTTTTCCTGTTTGAATGGTTTTACACTAGTCATTTTTGGGGCCCTTTATAGCTTGCTGTTCGGTGTGAGCCAAGGCTCCGCGTTGAAGGCCGTAATTTGACCTATAATGGTTTACTTTTACAAATTGTGACTTGGATGGAGAGTTGTCTCATTGGCACTCATACCACATCTTTTTATATCTATAGACATTACCTAAATATATTTACCCTTCTACTACTGTACAATAGAATCGCATATTCAGACTTCTATTCAAACGAAAGATGAAAAATTAACTTAATACAGTTATCCTCCTATTTCGGATGTGGTGATAGAAAATTAAATACTATTCACACAAGATTGAGAAATATGTGTATTTTGTTACTTATTTTATCACTTATTGCTGTGTATCATATTTGTTTTTCGTTTATTGTTTTGTACATAAATCAGAACGTTAGTTTTCACGTTTGAATTGTTACATACATTTGTCATTTCGGGGCTTTTTATAGCTTGCTATGCGAAATGGGTTTTACTCATTGTTGAAGACCGTATGGTGACCTATAGTTGCTAATTTCTACGTCATTTTGGTCTCTGGTAGAGAGTTGTCTCACTGGAAATCATACCACATCTTTTAATTTTATATTTCTTTAAATGCATATTTGCACCGAGTTGATATCAAAACCAATTCCGCATGCAGCTGTTGCCATCCAGTTGAAGATTGTATTCACTATTGTTTCGAGTGCCCTTTCCACGATGAAGCAATATATGTATTGTTTTCAAAATTAGAAAGATATTTTTTATCAATTAGGCTTCTATTAGTTGGTGACGGAGACCTTACATTTGAGCAATATATATATATACATGGACTTTATTTTTTTTCTCATTTGCCATCATCATTATGTAATAATCGAAATATTTTACTATAACAACATGTATGAACCAGAATGGGACCAAAGATGTATCTTATTCTACAGAAAGTAAAAGTGCAACGTACCGACTTAAGAAAGACCTTCGTATCAGAATAGGAACCACACAACTTTTTTTTTAATTCATTCATTATGTATGGTCTTATCAATGGTTTAAACTTTAAAGGTTGTTCAAACTCCTGTTATACTATGAAAAACGGAGATACCAAGCTTGCTACGTTAGACGGGCGTTTCGTGTACACAAAGCTCATCAGTGGCACTCGAACCAAAACAATTGACGTGCCAAATAAAAAACAAAATTGAAGAAAATTGAAAACCAAAAACTTCGAAAATGTGCGACTAATACATCTAAAGCCATGCAGCAATGTCTGTTGGTAGAAAAAACTCAGTGTTTCGAATAATTAAAAACAAAATAACAGAATATTTTGAGAAAATTACCATATCAATTATATTTCATGTCAACATATAAAAAGGAGAGAGAGAGAGAGAGATAATAAACAAATGTTTCTAAATGTTTAATGCAGATCTTTTTGTTGTTGACCGCGATTCAAAATCCGTCTCTTTCTGAATACGCATAAGATATTTTGCCATTGGACGATTAGCAAGCAACAATCATCCTAGCAATCCAAATTCATCTCGGCAAAACATAGTTATACGTGAAAGCATAATAGATATATACATAATAGAAAAGGGAGGATATGGGGTATCCATCCATGACACAAAATCAGTATGTTCACAGCAAAAAACACAAAAAGCAAAGGAACAGCGCTTTTATTGCTGTTTTTCACCCCAAAGTTACAGTGAGGCCTTCAACGCGGAGCCAAAAATACTCTCACCTCCATGCAAGTTTAAGACGACACAGACACCAGTTTGAGCGGAATTCTTTGCAAACTGACGATTACGCCACAACTGTGAATTGACGATTCCTCCTACAGGGCTAAGGAGTAGATCAATTGAAATCGACACTACATAAGTTTTACGGTCACCATCACGAATTTGACGACCAATAATATATGTCTATGTCTCAACACACTAATGACATGTTTTTGCGATCTTAGATCTTTAGATACCGGAATATAGACTTATGATCTGTTTTTGCGATCTTAGATCTTTAGATACCGGAATATAGACTTATGATCTGTTTTTGCGATCTTAGAACTTTAGATACCGGAATATAGACTTATGATCCGTTTTTCCGATCTTAGAACTTTAGATACCGGAATTTAGACTTATGATCTGTTTTTGCGATCTTAGATCTTTAGATACCGGAATATAGACTTATGATCTGTTTTTGCGATCTTAGAACTTTAGATACCGGAATATAGACTTATGATCTGTTTTTGCGATCTTAGAACTTTAGATACCGGAATATAGACTTATGATCTGTTTTTGCGATCTTAGAACTTTAGATACCGGAATATAGACTTATGATCTGTTTTCGCGATCTTAGAACTTTAGATACCGGAATATAGACTTATGATCTGTTTTCGCGATCTTAGAACTTTAGATACCGGAATATAGACTTATGATCTGTTTTTGCGATCTTAGAACTTTAGATACCGGAATATAGACTTATGATCTGTTTTTGCGATCTTAGATCTTTAGATACCGGTATATAGACTTATGATCTGTTTTTGCGATCTTAGATCTTTAGATACCGGTAAATAGACTTATGATCTGTTTTTGCGATCTTAGAACTTTAGATACCGGAATATAGACTTATGATCTGTTTTTGCGATCTTAGAACTTTAGATACCGGAATATAGACTTATGATATGTTTTTGCGATGTTAGATCTTTAGATACCGGAATATAGACTTATGATCTGTTTTTGCAATCTTAGATCTTTAGATACCAGTATATAGACTTATGATCTGTTACCAATGGTGTCCTATTCCCGATTGTGACATTTTGACTGTCAGTGAGTGTGAATTATATATATCATGGCGGGTGATGCATGCTTACCCTGTCGACGAACTCGGTCTTGCTCATTTTGGAGTCCATGCGAATCCTTGATTTGTATTTTCTGTAAAATCGATTAACGTAACGCAGATTTTTTCTTATAAAATTCATCATTTTGATGACAATCTGAAACACAATACATTGTACAACTACCTTGTATGGCTGAATTATATTTAAAGTTCTACTAATTCTAAAGCAGACACATGTGTAACAGTAATAGCATTTTGGTTACCTCCTCACAGACTGATAGATAATTTTATTTCAATAAAAAAAAATCCGCCACTGCTGAGTAAAGTTAAACACTGATTTTTAACACTTAAAACAGCACTGTCTTTTTAATTTGTTGTCAATTTGACTTTTAAATATTGGTTATGCTTTATCGTCCAATAATGGACCCAAAACTAGAGGCTCTCAAGAGCCTGTGTCGCTCACCTGATTCTACTTTGGTTTTGAAAATCATGTAAAAATAGATTAAAACCATAACAGATACCCAAATAATGATTGAGGCCAAATTTGGTTTAATTGGCCCCGTAATTTAAATCGGCAACAAAGTAGCAAACCTTCATTAGCACCTCATAAGGAACATTCATGCCATGTTTGGTTTCATTCTATTCAGTGGTTCTCTAGAAGAAAACTTTTGTATGTATTTCCCCTAGGTTCCTATGTTAAACTTACTCCCCCCCTGCTGGCAGCCATCTTAGATGACCAATCAGCTACAAAGTAACAACACTTTGTCAGCACCTCAAAAGAAACATTCATATCATGTTTGGTTTCAATCCATTAAGCGGTTTTCTAGAAGAAGACATTTGCATATATTTCCCATAGGGTCTTATGTTAAACTAAGTCCCCGCTGGCGGCCATCTTGGATGATTAATCGCATACAAAGTTACAACACTTAGTCATCACCTCATAAGGAACATTCATGCCATGTTTGGTTTTATTCCTTTCAGTGGTTCTCTAAAAAAAGACATTTGTATGTATTGTCAATAGGGTCCTATGTTAAACTAAGTCCCCCGCTGGCGGCCATCTTGGTTGATGGATTTGCTACAAAGTAACAACACTTGGTCAGCACCTCATAAGGAACATTCGTGCCATATTTGGTTTCATTCCATTGAGTGGTTCTCTTAAAGAAGACATTTGCATGAATTGTCCATAGGGTCCTATGTTAAACGAAGTCCCCCGCTGGCGGCAATCTTGGATGATGGATCGGCTTAAAGTAACAACACTTGATCAGCACCTCATAAAGAACATTCATGTCATGTTTGGTTTCATTCCATTTAGTGGTTCTCTAAAAGAAGACATTTGTATGTATTGTCCATAGGGTCCTATGTTAAACGAAATCCCCTGCTGGCGGCCATCTTGGATGATGGATCGGCTTCAAAGTAACAACACTTGGTCAACACCTCATAAGGAACATTCATGCCGTGTTCGGTTTTATTCCATTCAGTGGTTCTCTAAAAGAAGACATTTGTATGTATTGTCCATAGGGTCCTATGTTAAACGAAGTCCCCCGCTGGCGGCCATCTTGGATGATGGATCGGCTTAAAGTAACAACACTTGGTCAGCACCTCATAAGGAAAATTCATGTCATGTTTGTTTTCATTCCATTCAGTGGTTCGCTGAAAGAAGACATTTGTATGTATTTTATATAGGGTCCTATGTTAAACGAAGTCCCCTGCTGGCGGCCATCTTGGATGATGGATCGGCTTCAAAGTAACAACACTTGGTCAGCACCTCATAAGGAAGTTCGAAAATTCATGTCATGTTTGTTTTCATTCCATTCAGTGGTTCGCTGAAAGAAGACATTTGTATGTATTTTATATAGGGTCCTATGTTAAACGAAGTCCCCTGCTGGCGGCCATCTTGGATGATGGATCGGCTTCAAAGTAACAACACTTGGTCAGCACCTCATAAGGAAGTTCGAACATTCATGCCATGTTTGGTTTTATTCCATTCAGTGGTTCTCTAAAAGAAGACATTTGTATGTATTGTCAATAGGGTCCTATGTTAAACGAAGTCCCCTGCTGGCGGCCATCTTGGATTATGGATCGGCTTCAAAGTAACAACAATTGGTCAGCACCTCATAAGGAACATGCATGCCATGTTTAGTGTCATTCCATTCAGTGGTTCTCTAGAAGAAGTTCAAAATGTAAAAAGTTAACGACGAGGACGACGGACGACGGACGCCAAGTGATGAGAAAAGCTCACTTGGCCCTGTGGGCCAGGTGAGCTAAAAAGGTGATAAATTTGAAATATCCTAAATGAATTTCATTGAAAAACATAGTTTAACTTAACATGTCAATAACTATTTCCCTTGCCCAAGAAAGAGTTATTGTATGTCTAAAGATGATAAAAGTTTCTTATATTTGTAATTTTTGTGATTATTTGAAATCGAAGGTGACCATATTTGAAATAGACATCCCACCAACCAGACAGACGTCCCACTTAAGTTTTGGTTTTACTGATGGAAGTTACAAGTCCAGTGATGACATTATTTCTATACCTTGCATGAATACGTTAGATCTGGCAGGATGTATGAATTGGCTGTCAACGCCTGGTCTCACTTAATATTAACCTGCTCAATGACTATTTTACGTAATAACTACACGTAACTGCTAAATGTTTACTAAATTGCTACTCTAAATAATTACTGAGTTAACCAAAATGCTCTCTGAATTATTTCTCAAAATGATCACTGACGTATTTTAATTTCTATTGTAAGTCATTATTCTAGTATCGTAAAAACATATTTTACAAGGAAATGTCATTTTACTAAATACAATTATACGGCATTTGAAACATTTTCGTTAATTCCAAACTTTCACAAAAAAGGAAATAAAGTAAAGAAGTAGGTTGATTTCAAATATAAAGAAATTCGCTAATAATTCCTCAATTTGGTTTAACTTTACATTTAAACAATAATAAAGTTATAAAGAATAAGACGTTAGTCACTTATTTAGTTTTTAATAAAAGCTCCTTCTTTTAATTTTAATCCATTTAAATGTAGTTTCCTTCTTCCCTATATCAGAAATTATAATAATAAATATGTAAATTTCGGCGAAAAGATAGTTTTCTTAAACAATAGTAACTGTCCCGTATTTGCTTTTAAGGGTTTACTAAGTCTTTTGTTGAATAGAAGCACATTCGGTATTTTTTGTAATCTGATAAATAGACTAAAAATACTCGGACTTTCCATATACATGTATGAAAATCTATTGCAGGAATAAGAATAGCATCTTCTTTTATAAATATAAACTAGAGGCTCATAGGGACCTAAATTGCTAACCTGGCAAAAATATGCAACATTAAAATCAATAGCACAAGGAAGTAACTCATAGAAGGAGTCGACGGACCTTTTCGGGCACATTGACTTATTCATAAAAATTGTCTTGACGATTAAATTTGTTATTAAAAGTTTCTTAATACCTATAACGGTTTTCAATATGATATTTAATGTTTTTTCAATCTCTTATAATTTTGAAGAAATAAAACAAAATAAAAAACACATGTTGACACATCTGTTCTTATTGCAGCAACAACGCCCATGTGTGTTGATGGAACAAATACCTTCCCTGGATACACTTTATCTAAGGAATATTTAGATAGAGTCAAAGCAGAAGATTTTTTTAAAGTTAACGCCCGACGACGAACGTCAAATGATGACAAACACTCACATGGAACTTTTGGTCCAGGTGAGCTAAAACAAGTCACTCTACACTGCAACTTAAGCTTTGTGGGAAACTTGAAGAACATTTTTTAAGTCAAAACGATTCGAAACCAATTTGGTATATATTACACGGAAATAAACTATAACGATTATATCATTGATCACCTCATGGAGGCAATTGTGATAAATTGATGAAGCCTTGAATTCAACCATTGAGATTCTTGGTTAAATAATTTCTTTGCCAACAGCAACCTTTAGATGGGAAAAGAATGTCCATTGGGCACAAGGAAGTTAAGTCCGATGTCCCATATATAGAGAGTTCATGCTCGCTGCGCACTACTGATATTTGCGATAGCTCTTTGTAAGGTCCGAATGTAACCTACTGCAGAGTGTTTCCTGTGGCAGTCCACATTTCCCGTGTGTCATCCCGTTCTATCCACTTTGCAGATCTAAATAATAGACTTTCGTCCTGAATATGCCTGAAATATATAGCAATGGGTGTTGAGCAACAGTAATCAATCATTTCAGGAAATCTTATATATAAAACACAGACTTTGAGGTATCATAACGATTGAAAAGAGAAACAGATGAGGAACAACAAAAAAACTTAGGTACAGACAACGCCATCGCCAAAAAAAAAGGATGACAAAAATAAAAGTCCACAAAACATTGCACATATGCTTTAAGCCTAAGCAACACGATCCCCAACAAAAACCGGGTGATCTCAGATGCTTCTGGTGGTTAAAAAAGATCCTGCTCTATCAGTGGCATTCGTTGTAATGGTTATGACAAGGAAAAATTCGTACGACAATGAAAGCAAATTCGCGGTCATTAGTGACACAGATAAGCAAAAACGGTCAACCAAATCCAAAAAAAGATTTTAAGTTGTGACTTCAACTTATCGAGAATGAGCTGTTGGTAAATAGATTTCTCGTAAGCAGCAATCTTCTACCAAGGAATGTTGATAGGAAACGCAAGCTCTGGAATAAAGTCGGAACTGGAAGATATATAATTTATGTAAGTAGGCTCTGCTGGAATGTCGCTACATAAAAATGAAAAGTTCACAAATGGAAAACTGAAATCATCTCTTTTATCGTTTTTAGTTCTCAACCGACCTGTATTAGAAATTTCTTGATCTATAACAAGATATGTAGCAGACTTTCAATCGTATCAGTGGGTAGCTGCGTTTAACAAAGTCACCATACTTTGAATTATGAAGTGAGAGGATATCATCTTTATAGCGGAAGGTGAAGTTAAAGGATAATGCTAGCTTCTTCTCATTCTTCCCGAGAATCTCCTATATGAAGTATGCCTCATATGAATACAGAAATAAGTCGACAAAAGAGTAGCACAGTTGGTTTCAATATGGTTGCCGATTGTCTGTTGAAAACCACGTCCTTCATATTGTTGTTAATATCAAAATCTTGCATCTTGATGATATTAGTTCCAGACAACGTTTTAGTTTGATTCAGAGTATGATTCAGAGTATGATTCAGAGTACGATTTGTCCCTTTCTTAAACAAGATATGATGGGTATTCTTTTTATGAAACAAAATTCTTTTAATATGTCAACCTTAATTTTAGAATTAGGAATATTTGTTAAAATCATAGAAAAATCAAATGTTTTATACTGTTGCACAAGGAAAGAGATTTATATTGTATGTGATTTTAGAATCTTTAGTATCCACATCTGATTCACATCACCACTAGATTATGTAGTTTACAGTAACTCCGATAACCGGTTTTGATTGCTGATAAAATATATAATTTGGGAAGAGGTTTCGTTGAGCATTTGGCTGATCCAGTAATATTACGTTGTTTGTATAAGACACTTGTTTGATTTGAGTATCCCGTACGGCAAAGAAAGATCAAGTTCTTCATCTTTGGTTGCAAAGGAACATAGAACAGGTATATGAATTTTCAGAATTTCAAATGGTAACTGTCATGAGAGTATATATGTCGGGTTTCCGAGTGGAATGTGAATACCTAATGTATTTATCAAGCACTTTATGTACATTTTGTAATGTGATTAACAAACACAACCGATATTGGTGTGGAATTTATCTGCGAGACCATAACATATTTCTAATGAAGGTTGGATAAGTGTTTGGCAACATTTCAGTCTATGAAGATTAATATATAATGAGTGTTCATAGACTCATAACGGTTTTTTTTTCATTCTGAAATTTACTTATGAAATGTACCCACCTTAACACTTTCTGGTAGAGTATATGCGTGTTCTTGTTCAAAGTATAGGCCCGCCTGATTAGGTGCTTCTATATGATGCTCCATAAGCGGAAAGATTACGTTTCTAAAATTGAAATCATTTTTAGTTGAAAAGTTTAGCCCTCAACCGTAGCACAGTGTCAATTTTCGGCTAGTGTAAGGCGAAGATACCCGTCAGTTCTTTGTATCTATGATATCATTAACTTTCTCTATACTAACTTATTGAAAATAAGATTTAGTTGCAGGTTTACAATATATACACTCTTTGCGCTAATATGCTATAGTATCTTTAATTTCTATTTACAGTATCATTTAAATGCTCCTTCCATAGGGAAAAGATTAATCTGACATATAATAATCTAGTACCGCAGACGCGCGATTCACTAATCAGTGGCGCTAGAATCATTAATCAGTGGCGCTAGAATCACTAATCAGTGGCGTTAGAGTCACTAATCAGTGGCGCTAGAATCACTAATCAGTGGTCCTAGAATCACTAATCAGTGGCGCTAAAATCACTAATCAGTGGCGCTAGAATCGAAACAGTTTGAAGACTAAATCATTAACGAAGTTCTCCCAAATGTGGCTTTTGTTATCTATGCCTGGGAGTGAAAAAAACTTAATGTTTCGAATGATTTTAACATTAATAATTAGCAAATTTACATAAAATGATGTATCAATGATATTTCATGCAAACAGAAGTAATGACCACTTGGCTTGTGATACCATCGGAGACAAAACGTCCACCAACATAAAAATAATCCACCATATTACCATACTGTCAAATTAAAACGCTGCAGCAGCACATGAACACGTGTAATATTATTTCAGTATAACTTTTGTTTAGAATTTCTTAGGCTTTCCTTAAAGTCTTCTAGTTTCAGCCCAAGTACCCACGGATATGTTGTCATAGATAAGCCATTACTGTTTTATATTTCAGGTTTGGGCTTCTAAGTATTTAATTGCATGAAATATTAATACCATACCGTAGACATATGAGAATGTAATCTATTCTGGAGGAAATAGTAAAATATAACATTACTTTTGATAAATTTCAAACTCAGATATAATTTCATTTTCGAAAATAAATGTGATAACTGGAAAATGGCCAAAGAATATTAAAAAATAACGTGTCTTATTATTGGGATTTATATTAAAGTGTAAACGTTTGCAAACGATAATTCCAGTGGGCATCTAAATCAATTTGCAGTTGAATTTATTCCTGCAAAAAGTCTTGATTACTGACATCTCGCTATGTTCTAAACCGACAAATATACTTATAAAGTAGAGATATATAACTGTAGGAGTTGCGAACAGCTCGGACTTAATTTATGATTTTAAAGCAGCACTGATAGTTCAGAGCTTTTCACAACGAACATAGCCGAATTTGATAGAAATTTATTGCTACAGTATAATAGACTCTTCATACATTGCACTTTGTTGAAAGTAAAATGAACTTTCTTGATATCAATCGATGTATCGGATTTTTTTCCGTTTTTTTAACAGATATGATGGAACGTCACTGTTTCTTCTGGTCAAACGTGTATTGAATTTTCTATACTCATTTTTTAGCTTACCTGCCCATACGGCCATGTGAGCTATTGCCATCAATTGGCGTCCGTCTTCGTAGTCGTCTTGAACTTTTGAGAAAATCTTCTCCTCTGAAACCACTGGGCCAATTTCGACAAAACATGAGGTGAATTATCCTTAGGGTATATAATATAAGTTTTTTGTTTTTTCAAGTCAGTCAACAAACATGGCGATCATAACTAAAAACAGAGAACATAATGGTAAATGTATTATTTTTCGGATATCTTGAAAACCATAAAAGATAGAAAAAAATCTGACAAAATACCCAGAATGTCAAGATCTACCAACTTTATATTTTTACCAAAATTATCAGTTACGCCTTAAGGAGTTATCGTCCTTATGACGATTTTTGGCTAATTTTATGTTTTTGCCTGTTATTTCAAAAACAATGTTTATATAGATAGTTAAAAACTGTTACTGGCAAACATGATCAGCAATACAAGATCTCCAAAATGATAATATAACCTAAACAATTGGATGACTCATTAAGGAGTTATTGCCCGTAAATGACGAATTTTGACTTATTTTTATGTTTTTGCCTTTTATTCCGAAAACTGTAATAGATAGATAGAAACTGTAAACAGCAGAAATAATCAGAAATACAAGATGTACAAAAATGCTAACACTACCGGAACAATTAAATGATCCTTTAAGAAGATATAGTCTTAAACGACGTTTTTGTTTTACTAATTTTCGTGTCCGTCGTATACGGTTTAAAAAATCTCCTCTGAAACTACTGAACTAATTTCAACCAAATTTGGGGTGAATTATCCTTATGATTTCTAGTATAAAATTTGTGGTTGGGTTTTTTTTTGGACAGTCATCAAACATGCCCGCCATGATTAACAATAGAACCTACAATGCATTAATTGTCTTATATCTTGAAAATAGAAAATATCGGACATGGCTAAATGCACATCATGTCAAGATCCACCATCTTCCTATGTTCACCATAATTATCAGATGACTCAATAAGTAGTTGTTGTCACAAAATGACGTTTACTGACAAATTTTCGTGTTTTTGCCAATAATCATGAAAATTATGATAATTAGGTAGAAACTATTAATAACAAGAATGATCAGCAATACAAGATTTACAAAAATGTCACTATGACCAAAACAATTGGATGACCGATTGATTTCTCGAAGAAAGATAAGTAGAAACTGTAAACAGCAAAAATAATCAGACATAAAAAAATCGACAAACATGCCAATGTGACCCAATCTTTGAACGTAAGGAGTTATCGTCCTTAAATGATGATTTTTATCAAATTTCTTTAAGTTGTCAATTTTTTTCTGTTTAAATAGGACATCTAATCATGCACTGTAAAAACTTTTATTGATAATTACACAAATATGAAAGGTGGAAAAATCTTTATAAAATAAAGAGATGTGATATGATTGCCAATGAGACAACTTTCCAACAGACCTTGATTTGTCGATTTTAATAAGCGTCTGCTAAAGTCATTTATTCTGGTATAAAACATTATATACTGAAACATGCTATATCTGGTAAATTCGATGCAATTTAAAGAGATATGTACAATACAAGTGAATTGTGTGTTTACATAGATACCGTGCTAACTCCCCATTGTCACTCCCCTATTAGGGTAAACAGTTAAGGGTGTTGTCTATCTTTAAACAATTTTCTGGTGAAAAGTGCCATACGTCAAAAAAGAATTAGTGCCCATGATCTCAAAATAGAAAGAGACAAATATAAGACTTCATACAGAACGATTTCATTTCAGAGGCTTTGAAAAAAAACTAAATCTGGTAAAGATGATTTACACTTTATAATTAGTTGTCCAGCATAAATGATGATAGGAAAATGTTATTCAAGAAGGTAATCAATATATGTCCTAATATTTCTCCGACCTCTCAAAAGAGGAAAAATTCATATGGTTATTCACTAATGAAAATCTGTCTGTACAGAAATATTTAGGTAATTATATTCTAAATAAATGTTTAGATGTAAGATGAAATATTTTAAAATAAGTGTATAGTTACAATGGTTTATATTATGGCACCCTCAACGGAGTTTATTATTTTTCTTCCACACTTTTTGTCCGCGCTATATAAAAATAAGGAGATGTGGTATGATTCTCGGAATTTAAAGGACCAATGTTGATGGAACTGTACTATAATGAGGACCCCCATGTGAAGTTGTGCACCATGCTATGGAATGGTTCAAGATGGCCACCGTTTACATGGAAACAGTAAAAATGTAAAAAAAAAAAATAAAAATCCAAATCTTTTATTATAGGACCTAACTTGATGAAACTTTATGGAAATGTTACTTGGTATGCCTAGATGTAGCATTTTCTTAAAGAATATAAGATTAAACCCAATGAAACTTTATGTGTAATGTAACATGTAATGGGTTAAAGTGGTATCTGCAGTTGGAATTTTGAAAATGGCTACCGTTACGGTATTGCTAGTAATTGCAAATCTAGTTGTAGTTCGTTTTGAGGATCTGGTTTTGTATTGGATATCTTGAATATAACTTGAGTGATTTATATGAGATATAGAAATATATGTACATATATATACAGTTTATATCGCATTATTTGTTGATGTGAATGTCATATTGCCCATCAAGTGCCCTTAATTGGACTTTTAAAGTTAAATCCGATGCCTAGTGTAGTGCCTTGTTAAAGAACTATTGCAGCAACCCTTAGTGGTTACGTAGGTGGCCTGTTACCAGGAAAAATGGAGCCCTTTTCCACATGACAGTACTTTGTCCCAGAATACTCACTTTAAAACCCTTTTTGTTATTGAATACAATGATAAATTGGATTCTTTCAAAATGTTTCTGTAAAACTCTACCACAAAACAATGAAAGTTTTGCCATTGACTACATCAGCATATTGTTCGTCAGTATTTAAGTAAAACGCCCTGGAAACAATTAATTATTCCAGATCTTAAGGTGACCTGGTGACAAATTCATTTCCCATCAATATGACCTCTTGCGAATCAGTTAAAGTTGGATGCTAAATTTAAGGCAACAGGATTTACCGATATTCAAATCTCATAAATTCATAAGAGGAAACAAATCCGCAAAAACTGAGGGAATCGCACGAACACAAAAAAAGGAGCGAGAGCGGGTGTGTTTACTAGTAAAGCGTCCCCTGTTAAGCAAGACATCAAGCAGGCTGAAGTATGGATCCACTTTTTAATTTATCAATAAATCATTTAAAGTAAAAAAAATTAATTTCTTTAGTATTTCAGCTTATCCCCCCCCCCCCCCTTCTTTTTTTTTTAACTTTAAATGAATTTAAAATAATAAATAAAGAGGGTGTCAATTCCCCAATATACAGTGAGATATAAATCTTTTATTCAAGCAGTCATCAGTCTTTGTGTAATTATACTCCGCTCCGTGGAGGGAGGGATATACTGCTTTATCTCTGTCCGTCCGTGTGTCCGTACGTCCAATGAAATTTTCGAAGGATCATCGCATCAGAGCTTCTATACCATGTGATGCGTTTTCACATAAATAACTCATCGAGCATGCTCTCATGAAGCGAGGGTATATCATTAGTAAACGATAGCTCAAAATACATCTTGATAATTCTAGAAAACAGTGCGCAAACTTTTTTGGCGTACATAAGCCTGACTCGGCGTCTGTAAGAAAGGCTGGAGGAGGAGAATAATAGATGGATGTTTAACGTCCAGTGGCAAATTAAATGCATATTGATTGATTGATTGATTGATTGATTGATTGATGGGTGTTTTAATGCCATTTTTATCACTTTATTGTGCTATTTCGTGACATTGCCCAGAGAGAACCACCGACCTTCGGTAGGAAAACTAACAATCCTAGTCAATTAAGATTGGAGTCGAGCGCACCTGTACATTCAGGACGAAGTCATAATAATGTGGTATGAATACTAGACCGACACGACGCTGAGTCGGATTTTTAACGTGCTATAATTGCCTAACAAGATTTTGTGAGGTAGACGAAATTGACCTAAAAAAAACGATCATATCGAATTTTAATGTCCAAAAATAGGCAGATCGGACATATTTTGACTTTATTTACGGACTACTTTTGTTTGGGATTAATTGTAATTATAAACATTATGAGACTGAAAAATGTGTTTTTTTTTTAAATAAACAATAATTTTACCTGTCGTAGCCGTGTGGAAAATGTTTTTCGGCATCTCGCTTCGAAAAATGACTTGTTTAATGGAAAAAAAAACGTCTGATTTGTAAATTTACTCTTTTTTCTCTGGAATAGGCTATTAAAAAATAATGTACTTACTCTATATGTGGTGAAAATATAAGAAGTGGCAATTCTTACCTTTCACACCTTTAGTTTCATTATTAAAAAAATAATATGGACTCGTCCAGTGTCCAGCTTGAAGGTCATTTAAGTTACTGTACACATTCCATGCACGTTCTGATTTAATCAATATACATGTATGAAAAAAATAAACAGTTTGAAGGTAAACTAATAATATATTAATCAAATCAAATTGCGTAAGATTCAATAACAATGACCGGTCCACATCATAATAAGTAATAGGAGTAAACTGGGTAGGGAGAAAATGACAGACATTTTAAGCTCATTTTTTGTCAACCAAAAGTTTTGCTATAATTTCAAAAACATGTCGTTCTGTATTGGTATAGTTTTCGGATCTTTCACTTCTGTATTTAAGGCAATAGAAAGTTTGGGCTTCAAAAGTCTACATAACTATTGATTTTAAACCGAAAATTCGCCCTTTTAAAACATATAATGTTTCACAAATAATACATGGATACAAGGATTTGTATAGTGAGAAGGATTGGAATCTCGTGGACTCTTTGCATTGCCTGTATTGAAATAAGCTGCGTATGATGAGATTTCTCACTATACAAATCCTTGATGGATACAAAGCAAAATCATTTTTTAAAACACAGCAAAATTTTTTATTCTGATTGGTATAGTGGTATTGTCATAAAGAGCGTTGAAAGGAACCGTAGTATAGCAAACATTGAATTCCCTCACAAAATGTTATCACACACTTTAGTTCAGAAGATACAGTCCACTCGAAGACATGTCAACCTACACGGACACCACTATTCTGACTCCGAATTGTCCAGTCTTTGAACTCATACTCTTAAATGTTGTGTGCTTAGCGGAGAAGCAGATATACCAATTTCAAGACTTTGGTATGACCCGGTCGGGGTTCGAACCCACGAACTCTCGCACTCTAGGCGAGCAAGAGACCACAGAGATGGTTCAAGGAGAAAAGAAGAACATTGCATACAAAGTGGATTATACTAAGTTACCAATCTCTAGTAACTTTAAACCTGGATAACTAGAATACATGTACATTTATACTCGTTTTCACGTTTGTACACAATGAAATGAACCGATCTTTCAACTTATAGAGAAGTAAGATAAGCTACATACTATCAAGTGCAGTTAAACAAAGTTCGGTTTGAGTCATTATTTGACGAAAAAAAAATGATTATTCATGTTGTTTTCAAACAAAAGGGCAAAAATTAAATGGAAATGTATATTTTTTTACTTATGTAATATGATACTTGTAACTTAACCCGATTTTAAGATGACCTGTTACGAGTCTTTTCTTTTGAACAATTAACACTTGTTGTATAGCCAAGACATTTAGAAAACTCCTCAATACACAAAATATGAAATAGTTTAATATTTCATAAAGATAATACAGCACGAGACTTCGTCATTCATCAATTAGTTACACTTGAATACCTTGTTATTAATTTGCACCTGTTTTTAAAGTATCCTATATTCTGGATTTTCTACTAGTTCCTTGTTAGATCGGAACAAAATCTAATTATACTTTACTACATGTACATCCTTGCGTTGGCTGTTTTTCTCAGGAGAATAGTCAACTCAGCAAAGCATTCGATCTAGCTTTTTACAATGGTGTATCTACACAGATGATTTTAAAAATGAGAACTAATTGTGGAAGTATTAATTAACGCATAGGAATAAAACGAAAAATAGCATTTGACACATACAGAATGATGGCATTTTTAATATTGATACTGATTTTATCAGCAAGAATATTAAGAGCGTACAGATAGGGCGAGCTAATGAAATCAGAAACAAAAACTAAAATACCATTATTCTTATTTTCGGAAAATTTGCCTTACATATCTGCCTCCTGGTTTGAAATACACTTTGAAAATCGACAACGTTCATGTGGCTCCCCCCTTCAAAAAAAAAAAAAGAAGTACAGAAACAAAAATAAAAACATGACAAACTTACGACAAAAAAAAACTACCAAGCTAATACATATATACACCAGAAGCGCGTTTTGTGTATCAAAAACTCATCAGCGGCGCTCAAATCAAAACCGTAGGAAGGCTACATCAATAACATAGTTAGGAAGCATTTAAATCTCCCAATTCAAAAAAAATTGTGTGAAATTTGCTGAGGCCGTCTTTGCCTGAGTGTAAAATATCTAAGGGTTTTGATTGATTTTAACATTTGATTAACAGGAAATATATATAAAAAAAACCATATCAATGATATTTTATGTCAGCACATGAGCACTGGCCTGGTGTTACCCACGAAAGCAAAAACGTCCGCCAGAAGTGGCATTGGCACAGGGGTTGTAAAAATTTACCAAGGATACTAGGCTTATATATACAGTATATATAATGTATACGCCAGAAGAGCATTCCAATTCAAGACCTATCTTAGACACATTTATGTTTAATGGGGGTTTCTTTTGTAGAGTTTGGCTTTGATTGTCAGATCTTTTATAGGTTCTGTCTAATTTATTCACAAATTTATGACTCGGGGCGATTTAGAGCTTACGGTCAGCGGTTTATCCGCCAATGAAATATCTTAAAACCCGTATTCAATTCTTAAATATTTTTGTGCACAATTTTACTGTATGTTGTGTTTTTCTGCTCTTTTTAAGACGTTTATATTTATAAATAGGGAATATTATACGGCCATTTTCAATTCCACACCAATATCAACCCGAGACACCAAATAATACCAAGAGCTATATTTTCAAATTTCATGTTCGTGCGTATAGCAGTACACAAATTAAAAAAGAAAAAAGAATAACAATTTAAACGCAGCTTTTAAAACACCCTCAATTTTACTCCATGTATTTTTCAAAATGATCGTCATTCATTAAGTTAGAAAAACAAATCAGAAAAAAATACATATATTATGACTTGATTAACTTTCTTAAACGGATATGACCAACCCTTACAATCAATAAACTTAAATATAATAGATCAATTTTCTACAGGAATTTTATATCAGCTGCCAATAAAATATCTAATTCTTAGGTTATAATGAAAACGAAAAAGGATATCTCGATCTTCAGATAAGGAGTCATTTTGGTCATATGATTTTATTATCATTGCCAATATACCAATTTTCTGGAGAAACTCTATACTCTTTGACTATCTGAAATGAAAATAACATCGGTGACAAGCACAATATAGAATTTCAAATTTTATATATTAATATAATAATTTCTGGTCCGCAGCGATACACACCATTTGATGTGTGTCAGATAAGGCCAGAACAAAACAACAAACTAATTAAAACGTTAAACTGTTACATTTTCTATTGTTCTACAAAATTTAATATGTCAACGATAATTTCGATGTCAACTCGTATAATTTGACAGATAAATCACTTTTAATTCTTATTTAACATAATTTGACAAATGATGGTTGGGATCCTGTTGGGAATTAACCATGATCAACTCAATGCTTTTGTGTCTATATCAGAAGTTTTATGATTCCGGAATCAATGTAATACACAAATATTCCTGTGTCTTTATCCAGACGTTTTATTATCCCAGAATCAATGTAATACAAATATTCCTGTGTCTTTACCCAGACGTTTTATTATCCCTGAATCAATGTAATACAAATATTCCCGTGTCTTTACCCAGACGTTTCATTATCCCTGCATCAATGTAATACAAATATTCCTGTGTCTTTACCAAGACGTTTTATTATCCCTGAATCAATGTAATACAAACATTCCTGTGTCTTTACCCAGACGTTTTATTATCCCTGAATCAATGTAATACAAACATTCCTGTGTCTTTACCCAGACGTTTTATTATCCCTGAATCAATGTAATACAAATATTCCCGTGTCTTTACCCAGACGTTTTATTATCCCTGAATCAATGTAATACAAATATTCCCGTGTCTTTACCCAGACGTTTTATTATCCCTGAATCAATGTAGTACACATATTCCTGTGTCTTTACCCAGACTTTTTATTATCCGTGAATCAATGTAATACAAATATTCCTGTGTCTTTCCCCAGACGTTTTATTATCCCTGAATCAATGTAACAAATATTCCCGTGTCTTTAACCAGACGTTTTATTATCAAAACAAATATTCCTGTGTCTTTACCCGGACGTTTTATTATTCCTGAATCAATGTAATATTAATATTCATGTGTCTTTACCCAGACGTTTTATTCCCTGAATCAATGTAACAAATATTCCCGTGTCTTTACCCAGACGTTTTATTATCCTTGAATCAATGTAACAAATATTCCCGTGTCTTTACCCAGACGTTTTATTATACCTGAATCAATGTAATTCAAATATTCCTGTGTCTTTACCCAGACGTTTTATTATCCCAGAATCAATGTTATACAAATATTCTTGTGTCTTTACCCAGACGTTTTATTATCCCTGCATCAATGTTATACAAATATTCCTGTGTCTTTACCCAGACGTTTTATTATCCCTGAATCAATGTAATACAAATATTCCCGTGTCTTTACCCAGACGTTTTATTATCCCTGAATCAATGTAGTACTAATACAAATATTCCTGTGTCTTTCCCCAGACGTTTTATTTTCCCTGATTCAATGTAACAAATATTCCCATGTCTTTACCCAGACGTTTTATTATCAAAACAAATATTCCTGTGTATTTACCCGGACGTTTTATTATTCCTGAATCAATGGAATATTAATATTCATGTGTCTTTACCCAGACGTTTCATTATCCCTGAAACCATGTAACAAGCATTCCCGTGTCTTTACCCAGACGTTTTATTATCCCTGAATCAATGTTACAAATATTCCCGTGTCTTAACCCAGACGTTTTATTATCCCTGAATCAATGTAATACAAATATTCCTGTGTCTTTACCCAGACGTTTTATTATCCCTGAATCAATGTAATACAAATATTCCCGTGTCTTTACCCAGACGTTTTATTATCCCTGAATCAATGTAGTACTAATACAAATATTCCTGTGTCTTTACCCAGACGTTTTATTTTCCCTGATTCAATGTAACAAATATTCCCATGTCTTTACCCAGACGTTTTATTATCAAAACAAATATTCCTGTGTATTTACCCGGACGTTTTATTATTCCTGAATCAATGGAATATTAATATTCATGTGTCTTTACCCAGACGTTTCATTATCCCTGAAACCATGTAACAAGCATTCCCGTGTCTTTACCCAGACGTTTTATTATCCCTGAATAAATGTTACAAATATTCCCGTGTCTTTACCCAGACGTTTTATTATACCTGAATCAATGTAATACAAATATTCCTGTGTCTTTACCCGGACGTTTTATTATTCCTGAATCAATGTTACGAATATTCCCATGTCTTTACCCAAACGTTTTATTATCCCTTAATCAATGTAACAAATATTCCCATGTCTATACCCAGTCGTATAATTATCAAAACAAATATTCCCATGTCTATACCCAAACGTTTTACTATCCCTGAATCAATGTAACAAATATTCCCATGTCTTTACCCAGACGTTTTATTTTCAAAACAAATATTCCTGTGTCTTTACCCAGACGTTTTATGATTCATGAACCAATGTAATACAAACAATCCTGTGTCGTCACCAAGACGTTTTATGATTCCTGAATCAATGTAATACAAACATTCCTGTGTCTTTACCCAGACGTTTTACTATCCCTGAATCAATGTAATACAAACATTCCTGTGTCTTTACCCAGACGTTTGTTTCCTGAATCAATGTAACAAATGTTCCTGCGTCTTTAACAAAACGTTTTATGATTCTTGAATCAATGTAATACAAATGTTCCTGTTTCTTTACCCAGACGTTTTATTTTCTCTGAATCAATGTAATACAAATATTTCTGTGTCTTTCTAAATTGTTGACTACTATTCTTTCTACAGTAAAAAATGACCTTCAAAAATATTGTGATGAGATATATTCAACCCGTGGTGTCATTAGATGTGGATTCTCAAAAATTCTAAGGATCTACTGCTAAATCTTAGATCACAATCTCTGCAATTTTGCAGCAACATTAAGACCTTTGATTTTTCTACGCTTTACACTACTATTCCCCATGCTCAATTGAAAGATCGACTTCACCATCTCTTTAAACAGAGCTTTTTTCTATAAAAATGGGAATCGTAGATATAAATTTCTTGTTTTGGGTTATAATAATTCTTATTTTGTGAAGAACCACACTGATTCTATTAGAAAATACAGTGAAGATGATATTATCAAAATGCTTGACCTTTTAATCGACAATATATTTGTTGAGTTTGGATGATTGATATTTCAACAGACAGTCGGTATTCCAATGGGTACTAATTGTGAACCCCTTCTGGCCGACTTGTTTTTGTACTCGTATGAAGCAGAATTCATTCAGAACCTTCTAAAAGACAAAAAGAAAAAGCACCTTGCAAAATTCTTTAACTTTACTTTATTATTCCTGAATCAATGTAATACAAATATTTCTGTGTCTTTCCCCAGACGTTTTAATATTCCTGAATCAATGTAACAAATATTCCCGTGTCTTTCCCCAGACGTTTTATTGTACCTGAATCAATGTAATACAAATATTCCTGTGTCTTTACCCAAACGTTTTATTATTCCTGAATCAATGTAATACAAATATTCCAGTGTCTTTTGACCGGACGTTTTATTATACCTGAATCAATGTAATACGAATATTCCTGTGTCTTTACCCAGACATTTTATTATACTGAATCAATGTAATACAAATATTCCCGTGTCTTTACCCAGACGTTTTATTATCAAAACAAATATTCCTGTTTCTTTACGCGGACGTTTTATTATTCCTGAATCAATGTAACAAATATTCCCATGTCTTTACCCAAACGTTTTATTATTCCTGAATCAATGTAACAAATATTCCCATGTCTATACCCAGACGTTTTATTATCAAAACAAATATTCCAATGTCTATACCCAAACGTTTTATTATCCCTGAATCAATGTAACAAATATTCCCATGTCTATACCCAGACGTTTTATTTTCAAAACAAATATTCCTGTGTCTTTACCCAGACGTTTTATGATTCATGAACCAATGTAATACAAATAATCCTGTGTCGTCACCAAGACGTTTTATGATTCCTGAATCAATGTAATACAAACATTCCTGTGTCTTTACCCAGACGTTTTATGATTCCCGAATCAATGTATTACAATCATTCCTGTGTCTTTACCCAGACGTTTTATGATTCCTGAATCAATGTAATAGAAACATTCCTGTGTCTTTACCCAGACGTTTTATGATTCCTGAATCAATGTAATAAAATCATTCCTGTGTCTTTAACCAGACGTTTTATGATTCCTGAATCAATGTAATACACATTTTCCTGTGTCTTTATCCAGACGTTTTATGATTCCTGAATCAATGTAATTGAAATATTCCTAGGTCTTTACCCATACGTTTTTTATCCCTGAATCAATGTAACAATTATTCATGTGTCTTTACCCAGACGTTTTAATATCCCTGAATCAATGTAATACAAACATTCCTGTGTCTTTACCCAGACGTTTTATGATTCCTGAATCAATGTTACAAATATTTCTATGTCTTTACTTAGACGTTTTATTATCCCTGAATCAATGTAATACAAATATTCCTGTGTCTTTACCCAGACGTTTTATAATCCCTGAAACAATGTAATACAAACATTCCTGTGTCTTTACCCAGACGTTTTATGATTCCTGAATCAAAGTAACAAATGTTCCTGCGTCTTTAACAAAACGTTTTATGATTCCTGAATCAATGTAATACAAATGTTCCTGTGTCTTTACACAGACGTTTTATTATCTCTGAATCAATGCAATACAAATATTTCTGTGTCTTTCTAAATTGTTGACTACTCTTCTTTCTACCGTAAAAAATGACCTTCAAAAATATTGTGATGAGATATATTCAACTAGTGGAGTCAATCAGATGTGGATTCTCAAAAATTCTAAGGATCTACTGCTAAATCTTAGATCACAATCTCTGCAATTTTGCAGCAACATTAAGACCTTTGATTTTTCTACGCTTTACACTACTATTCCCCATGCTCAATTGAAAGATCGACTTCACCATCTCTTTAAACAGAGCTTTTTTCTATAAAAATGGGAATCGTAGATATAAATTTCTTGTTTTGGGTTATAATAATTCTTATTTTGTGAAGAACCACACTGATTCTATTAGAAAATACAGTGAAGATGATATTATCAAAATGCTTGACCTTTTAATCGACAATATATTTGTTGAGTTTGGATGATTGATATTTCAACAGACAGTCGGTATTCCAATGGGTACTAATTGTGAACCCCTTCTGGCCGACTTGTTTTTGTACTCGTATGAAGCAGAATTCATTCAGAACCTTCTAAAAGACAAAAAGAAAAAGCACCTTGCAAAATTCTTTAACTTTACTTTATTATTCCTGAATCAATGTAATACAAATATTTCTGTGTCTTTCCCCAGACGTTTTAATATTCCTGAATCAATGTAACAAATATTCCCGTGTCTTTCCCCAGACGTTTTATTGTACCTGAATCAATGTAATACAAATATTCCTGTGTCTTTACCCAAACGTTTTATTATCCCTGAATCAATGTAATACAAATATTCCTGTGTCTTTTGACCGGACGTTTTATTATACCTGAATCAATGTAATACGAATATTCCTGTGTCTTTACCCAGACATTTTATTATACTGAATCAATGTAATACAAATATTCCCGTGTCTTTACCCAGACGTTTTATTATCAAAACAAATATTCCTGTTTCTTTACGCGGACGTTTTATTATTCCTGAATCAATGTAACAAATATTCCCATGTCTTTACCCAAACGTTTTATTATCCCTGAATCAATGTAACAAATATTCCCATGTCTATACCCAGACGTTTTATTATCAAAACAAATATTCCAATGTCTATACCCAAACGTTTTATTATCCCTGAATCAATGTAACAAATATTCCCATGTCTATACCCAGACGTTTTATTTTCAAAACAAATATTCCTGTGTCTTTACCCAGACGTTTTATGATTCATGAACCAATGTAATACAAATAATCCTGTGTCGTCACCAAGACGTTTTATGATTCCTGAATTAATGTAATACAAACATTCCTGTGTCTTTACCCAGACGTTTTATGATTCCCGAATCAATGTATTACAATCATTCCTGTGTCTTTACCCAGACGTTTTATGATTCCTGAATCAATGTAATAGAAACATTCCTGTGTCTTTACCCAGACGTTTTATGATTCCTGAATCAATGTAATAAAATCATTCCTGTGTCTTTAACCAGACGTTTTATGATTCCTGAATCAATGTAATACACATTTTCCTGTGTCTTTATCCAGACGTTTTATGATTCCTGAATCAATGTAATTGAAATATTCCTGGGTCTTTACCCATACGTTTTTTATCCCTGAATCAATGTAACAATTATTCATGTGTCTTTACCCAGACGTTTTAATATTCCTGAATCAATGTAATACAAACATTCCTGTGTCTTTACCCAGACGTTTTATGATTCCTGAATCAATGTTACAAATATTTCTATGTCTTTACTTAGACGTTTTATTATCCCTGAATCAATGTAATACAAATGTTCCTGTGTCTTTACCCAGACGTTTTATAATCCCTGAAACAATGTAATACAAACATTCCTGTGTCTTTACCCAGACGTTTTATGATTCCTGAATCAAAGTAACAAATGTTCCTGCGTCTTTAACAAAACGTTTTATGATTCCTGAATCAATGTAATACAAATGTTCCTGTGTCTTTACCCAGACGTTTTATTATCTCTGAATCAATGCAATACAAATATTATTCTGTGTCTTTCTAAATTGTTGACTACTCTTCTTTCTACCGTAAAAAATGACCTTCAAAAATATTGTGATGAGATATATTCAACTAGTGGAGTCAATCAGATGTGGATTCTCAAAAATTCTAAGGATCTACTGCTAAATCTTAGATCACAATCTCTGCAATTTTGCAGCAACATTAAGACCTTTGATTTTTCTACGCTTTACACTACTATTCCCCATGCTCAATTGAAAGATCGACTTCACCATCTCATTAAACAGAGCTTTTTTCTATAAAAATGGGAATCGTAGATATAAATTTCTTGTTTTGGGTTATAATAATTCTTATCTTGTAAAGAACCACACTGATTCTATCAGAAAATACAGTGAAGATGATATTATCAAAATGCTTGACCTTTTAATCGACAATATATTTGTTGAGTTTGGATGATTGATATTTCAACAGACAGTCGGTATTCCAATGGGTACTAATTGTGCACCCCTTCTGGCCGACTTGTTTTTGTAAAGACAAAAAGAAAAAGCACCTTGCAAAATTCTTTAACTTTACTTTCAGATCTATTGATGATGTCCTACCACTGAATAACCAATATTTCAGTCAGTTCTTGCATCTCATATATCCCAGTGAACTTGAAATTAAGGATACTACTGATACAAGAAGGATTGCTTCATACCTTAATATTGTAACCTATCATTGAAATCTAAAATATCTGAAAGTTGAACAGTACATGGCCGAATATAAACAAACTTGTCTGAATTTTTATAGTACAATGAGGAATCAGAAGACTGCACATGTGTCGTTTTCATTACATCCTTTAAGATGATCCTGGGGACACCTGATAAAATCGGTGTTGTTGTGTCCTTGACAACATCCGATTGACACCTTTTTATCATGGCCGACGTGTCATCCAGTATAATATTATTTATTCTACTTGTATTCATGCTGTTAGGCTACCTGACTGGTAGAATCCTCGGGGACAGACTGTCCACCAGCAGAGATTCCGATCCGGTGGTGATAAATAAAAGCAACAGTAGTATACCGGTGTTCAAAAGTCATAAATCGATTGATAGAAAACAAATACGGGTTACAAGCTAAAACCGAGGGAAACACATCAACTATAAGAGGAAAACTGAAGTGCCACAAAAACAAACGCCAGCATACATAGAAACGAGCTATTTGATAACAACTGCCTTATTTCTGACTTGGTACAGGACATTTTAAGAAAAAATAATGGGCGGAACCTGGTTTTATGGCTAGCCAAACTTCCCACTTCTATGGCAATGTTAAAAAATATCGCTAAAATGACAACACCACGTGACTTAAACACAACTCAAACACACGCAAGAACACTAACCACAGAGAAACGCACAAAAAACAAACAATATAACAGTCGACACAACATTCAAACCGCAGAACAACAACGAACATCTTCCATCAGCGACAGACTCCACAGGACATCACAAACAGCGACGCACTCATGTAACGAACATGTAATCTTGAACTTCACACAATTATTCTCACAACACCAGTCCAAACAATTTTCACGACAATGACGGTATCGAAAGGCTATTTTATAATTATTTGGACTACAAACGATATATATAAGACATAACACATTATCCAACCGAAACCATAACAGAAACATCAAAAATAAATACTAGTACATGAATGTTGGATATATAAAATACCGAGGCACGTCATATAGCAATGCAAATTCACACTCGGTATAACAGTCATATTCGGGAATAGGTCACATTCTTTACTTAGCAGACAGTCGACATAGATGTTAAACCACAATCTAAGACGTGGTAAAAATGTCATTAGTTAGTTTAGACACAGACACATCGTATAGATCAACCAATTCGTGATGGTGTCCATAAAATTTACGGAGTGTCATTTTTAATCTTTCCTCCTAATAACTCTGTTGGAGCAGTTTCTGCGTAAGGACCACACTCCTGTATATGAAGTCCGTATACTGTGAACATGCACGCGCATATCTTATCAATTGAGATATGTAAACACCATACGACGGAGCAGAGGGTATATTACTGCTGAGAAATGGGAAATTGATAATTAGGAAGTTGAAATCATCCCGTTTGTCATAGATTTTAGTGTGAAGTCGTCCATCTGTGTCAATATTGCTCTATTTCAAAATGTAACCGTAAAAATTGTAAAACCTGTGATATCCTAATATCTGATACCCACTTTCAAAGTAACTTGACCTCCAAAAATTACAATACACATAGTCATTAGGATTTAAATTGTACTGCTTCCAATATTGTGTATGGTATTGAATGTGCTATATATTGACTGATCTACGTCGGGGAAACTCGACAAAGGCTCAATTTTAAAATGAATGATCATCGGTCTAATGTTAATGATCCTAATAACAACAAATTTCTCTATAAACATTTTAATCAGCCTGACCAATCTATTGTTTGAATGAAAGTCCGGATTATAGAGAAAATATATCATTTAACAAATGACCCCATATTGAGTACACCATATCGTCTACAAAGAGAAGACTTTTGGATAAGAGAGTTGGGAACAGCCATTCCTTATGGATGCAATGACAAAATTGATGGTGTAGGTATCTTGTCTAGTCCCAGGTGTAGTACTGTCAATAAATTACAATTATTTAACACTTCTGTCGACGAAATAGAAGTCATGGTCACAGAAATTATACACCACCTGCTGTTCACAACGTGACAATTGATAACCTGTTATCGTCTGTTCAAAAACCTTTAGGCATTCACCATATCAGAACTAAATTATACTCCATTCCATTATCTAAACTTTATTTACTCTTCAAGAGGCCCAAAATACTTCCGTTATTGATTCTAATTCTGTTTTGTATAGATTAATTGCAATAAGCATGGACATTGCTAACCATATACTATTCAAACCCGTAACAACTACTTCCAAAAATGAGGAAACACGTATTTTTTTAAAAGTAGAATTCGCCAATAAAGGTTTAGATGCTATCAATATTAGCAATATTTTCCACCAGAAATCTGTACAAAAAACTATTCCTGATTACTTCAAAAATAAAGAAACACCTGTAATTTCATATACTTACACCAAGTCTATTGCATCCAAGATTTTCAACCATAAGAGGGTTTTAGAGGCCTTTAACCTCAAAGATGTGAAATCCAAACCTCCGGAATGCTCATGTGCATCGTCAAAATACAATTATAGTCCAGCTGGTCATGTTATTTCTGGCGACCTTGGCATCGTTACCAATGAACAACTAAGAGAGTCGTTAGCCAAGGGACCAAAATATAGAATTTCCCAGTCCATCAACTGGAAAAAGAACTTCAGGTTACTGATTGATGTTGATGAGGACTATGCTAGAAAATGGGTAAAGCGCGAACCAGACGAACCAGAACTGGACACTTTGTCTGAATGGATCAAAGCTATTCGATCATGCATTCAGAAACTACGATGTAATATGAGCACAAGGGTTTCTAACCCATTCAAGAACCCGGAGGTTGTGGATGCTTTGTCCTCTTTGCATGCCAAATATGTCATAGTTCCAGCAAATAAAGCCTGTAATAATATTGTCTTCGTATGTAAAAAACATTATTTGCAATGTCTCACAAAAGAGCTTGGAATAAACAGCACAACTGGTAATCCTACATATTCTTTAACATCATTTACAAAGGATGAAATTTTACAAAATCACAGATCTGTCCTCCTTTCATTTAGTAATAACATCAAAGAAAACGAAGAAAAATCTACCGTCATTATACTGGATACCAAAACTTCACAAAACTCTATATAAAGAACGATACATAGCTGGATCATCAAAATGTTCGACTAAACATCTTTCTAAATTGTTGACTACTATTCTTTCTACAGTAAAAGATGATTTCAAAAATATTGTGATGAGATATATTCAACCAGTGGTGTCAATCAGATGTGGATTCTCAAAAATTCTAAAGATCTACTGCTAAATCTTAGATCACAATCTCTGCAATTTTGCAGAACACTAAGACCTTTGACTTTTCTACGCTTTACACTACTATTCCCCATGCTCAATTGAAAGATCGACTTCATCATCTCATTAAAAAGAGCTTTTTTCTATAAAAATGGGAATCGTAGATATAAATTTCTTGTTTTGGGTTATAATAATTCTTATTTTGTGAAGAACCACACTGATTCTATCAGAAAATACAGTGACGATGATATTATCAAAATGCTGGACTTTTTAATCAACAATATATTTGTTGAGTTTGGATGATTGATATTTCAACAGACAGTCGGTATTCCAATGGGTACTAATTGTGCACCCCTTCTTGCCGACTTGTTTTTGTACTCGTATGAAGCAGAATTCATTCAGAACCTTCTAAAAGAAAAAAAGAAAAAGAACCTTGCAAAATTCTTTAATTTTACTTTCAGATATTGATGATGTCCTATCACTGAATAACCCATCTTTCAGTCAGTACTTGCATCTCATATATCCCAGTGAACTTGAAATTAAGGATACTACTGATACAAGAAGGACTGCTTCATACCTTGTATTTATCCTCACAGATGGACGACTGCACACTAAAATCTATGACAAACGTGATGATTTCATCTTCCCAATTATCAAGTTCCCATTTCTCAGCAGTAACATTACATCTGCTCCGTCGTATGGTGTTTACATATCTCAATTGATAAGATAAACTCGTGCATGTTCACACTATACGGGCTTCATATACAGGAGTGGGCTCCTTACGCAGAAACTGCTCCAACAGAGTTATTAGGAGGAAAGATTAGAAATGACACTCCGTACATTTTATGGACACGATCACGAATGTGGTTTATCTATACGATGTGTCTGTGTCTAAACTAACTAATGACATTTGTACCACGTCTTAGATTGTGGTTTAACATCTATGTCGTCTGTCTGCTAAGTACCGAACGTGATCTATTCCCGAATATTCCTGTGTCTTTACCAAGACGTTTTATGATTCCTGAATCAATGTACTACAAATAATCCTGTGTCTTCACCAAGACTTTTTATGATTCTCGAATCAAAGTAATACATAAACCCCTGTGTCTTTACCAAGACGTTTTATGATTCCTGAATAAAAGTAATGTAATTATTCCTGTGTTTTTGCATAGACTTTTGATGATTCCTGAATCAATGTAACACAAATATTCCTGTGTCTTCACCCAGACGTTTTAATATTCCTGAATCAATATAATACAAATATTTCCCTCGGTTTAAGTTTGTTACCCGGACTTGTTTTCTCTCAATCGATTTATAACTTTTGAACACCGGTATACTACTGTTGCCTTTATTTACTCAGACGATTTATGAGTCCTGAATCAATGTTATACAAATATTCCTGTGTCTTAACGAAGACGTTTTATGATTCCTGAATCAATGTATTACAAATAATTATGTGTCTTAACCAAGACCTTTTATGATTCCCGAATCAAAGTAATACATATACCCCTGTGTCTTTATCCAGACGTTTTATGATTCCTGAATCAATGTTATACAAATGTTCCTGTGTCTTCATCCAGACGTTTTAATATTCCTGAATCAATATAATACAAATATTTCTGTGTCTTTACCCCACCGATTTATGATTCCTAAATCACTGGAATACAAATATTTCTGTGTCTTAACCCAAACGTTTTATTATTCCTGAAATAATGTAAAACAAATATTCCTGTGTCTTTACCAAGACGTTTGATGATTCCTGAATCAAATATTTCTGTGTCTTCACCCAGACGTTTTATGATTCCTGTATCAATGTAATGCAAATATTCCTGTGTCTTTACCCAGATGTTTTATGATTCCTGAATCAATGTAATACAAATAATCCTGTGTCTTCACCAAGACCTTTTATGATTCCCGAATCAAAGTAATACATATACCCCTGTGTCTTTACCCAGACGTTTTATGATTCCTGCATCAATGTTATACAAATATTCCTGTGTCTTCATCCAGACATTTTTTATATTCCTGAATCAATATAATACAAATATTTCTGTTTCTTTACCCTACCGATTTATGATTCCTGAATCACTGGAATACAAATATTCCTGTGTCTTTACCCAAACGTTTTATTATTCCTGAATCAATGTAATACAAATATTCCTGTGTCTTTACCAAGACGTTTGATGATTCCTGAATCAAATATTTCTGTGTCTTCACCCAGACGTTTTATGATTCCTGTATCAATGTAATGCAAATATTCCTGTGTCTTTACCCAGATGTTTTATGATTCCTGAATCAATGTAATACAAATAATCCTGTGTCTTCACCAAGACCTTTTATGATTCCCGAATCAAAGTAATACATATACCCCTGTGTCTTTACCCAGACGTTTTATGATTCCTGCATCAATGTTATACAAATATTCCTGTTTCTTCATCCAGACATTTTTTATATTCCTGAATCAATATAATACAAATATTTCTGTGTCTTTACCCTACCGATTTATGATTCCTGAATCACTGGAATACAAATATTCCTGTGTCTTTACCCAAACGTTTTATTATTCCTGAATCAATGTAATACAAATATTCCTGTGTCTTTACCAAGACGTTTGATGATTCCTGGATCAAATATTTCTGTGTCTTCACCCAGACGTTTTATGATTCCTGTATCAATGTAATGCAAATATTCCTGTGTCTTTACCCAGATGTTTTATGATTCCTGAATCAATGTAATACAAATAATCCTGTGTCTTCACCAAGACCTTTTATGATTCCCGAATCAAAGTAATACATATACCCCTGTGTCTTGACCCAGACGTTTTATGATTCCTGCATCAATGTTATACAAATATTCCTGTGTCTTCATCCAAACATTTTTTATATTCCTGAATCAATATAATACAAATATTTCAGTGTCTTTACCCTACCGATTTATGATTCCTGAATCACTGGAATGCAAATATTCCTGTGTCTTTACCCAAACGTTTTATTATTCCTGAATCAATGTAATACAAATATTCCTGTGTCTTTACCAAGACGTTTGATGATTCCTGAATCAAATATTTCTGTGTCTTCACCCAGACGTTTTATGATTCCTGAATCAATGTACAACAAATATTCATGTGTCTTTACCGAGACGTTTTATGATTCCTGAATCAATGTCATGCAAAAATATATATATATTTACTTTCTGGTTTAGGCCATAAGTAATCGCAAGAATCGAAATAATTTAAAACAATTACACACATCTGTTCGAATTTCATTACCAAATTTGAAATCGGAAATTTGTGTTTATACTACAGATTCCATACATACATGAATAGAAAACTAGTATCTAAACTCTCTGATTGATTACAAGTTTCAAGTTACAAACACTGAAATCATTGTATTGCTTAACTCATGTATTGTCCAAACAAATGACAGTTAAACCTACCGCAGTATCCATACATATGACAGTGAAATCTACTGTATTATCCAGACAGATCACAGTGAAACCTTGTAGCGTCAAGACAGATAACAGCGAAACCTACTGTATTGTCCAGACAGATGACAGTTATCCCTACTGTAGTGTCCAGACAGATGGAAGTGAAACCTGTTGTAATGTCCAGACAGATTGAAGTGAAACCTACTGTAATGTCCAGACAGATAGAAGTGAAACCTACTGTAGTGTACAGACAGATGACAGCGAAACCTACTGTATTGTCCTGACAGATGACAGTTATGCCTACTGTAGTGCCCAGACAGATGGAAGCGAATCCTACTGTAGTGTCCAGACAGATTGAAGTGAAACCTATTGTAGTGTCCAGACAGATGGAAGTGAAACCTACTTATGGTCCAGACAGATGGAAGTCAAAACTACAGTAATATCCAGACAGATGACACTTAAACATACAGTAATGTCCAGACAGATGACAGTGAAACATACAGTAGTGTCCAGACAGATATCAGTGAAACATACATTTATGTCCAGACAGATGACAATGAAACCTTCAGTAGTGTCCAGACATATGACAGTGAAACAAACAGTAGTGTCCAGACAGATGGCAGTGAAACATACATTTATGTCCAGACAGATGACAGTGAAACCTTCAGTAGTGTCCTGACAGATAACAGTGAAACATACAGTAGTGTCCAGATAGATGACAGTGAAACAAACAGTAGTGTCCAGACAGATGACAGTTAAACAAACAGTAGTGTCCAGACAGATAACAGTGAAACATACAGTAGTGTCCAGATAGATGACTGTGAAACATACATTTATGTCCAGACAGATGACAGTGAAACCTTCAGTAATGTCCAGACAGATGACAGTGGAACCTACTGTAGTGTCCAGACAGATGACAGTGAAACCTTCAGTAGAGTCCAGATGGATGACTGTGAAACCTTCAGTAGTGTCCAGACAGATGACAGTGAAACCTTCAGTAGTGTCCAGACATATGACAGTGAAACATACATTTATGTCCAGACAGATGACAGTGAAACCTTCAGTAGTGTCCAGACAGATGACTGTGAAACCTTCAGTAGTGTCCAGACAGATGACTGTGAAACCTTCAGTAGTGTCCAGACAGATGACAGTGAAACATACATTTATGTCCAGACAGATGACAGTGAAACATACATTTATGTCCAGACAGATGACAGTGAAACCTTAAGTAGAGTCCAGATAGATGACTGTGAAACCTTCAGTAGTGTCCAGACAGATGACAGTGAAACCTTCAGTAGTGTCCAGACAGATGACTGTGAAACCTTCAGTAGTGTCCAGACAGATGACTGTGAAACCTTCAGTAGTGTCCAGACAGATGACAGTGAAACATACATTTATGTCCAGACAGATGACAGTGAAACATACATTTATGTCCAGACAGATGACAGTGAAACCTTAAGTAGAGTCCAGATAGATGACTGTGAAACCTTCAGTAGTGTCCAGACAGATGACAGTGAAACCTTCAGTAGTGTCCAGACAGATGACAGTGAAACATACATTTATGTCCAGACAGATGACAGTGAAACCTTCAGTAGTGTCCAGACAGATGACTGTGAAACCTTCAGTAGTGTCTAGACAAATTGCATTGAAACATACAGTAATGTCCAGACAGATGACAGTGAAACCTACAGTAGTGTCCAGACAGATGACTGTGAAACCTTCAGTAGTGTCCAGACAGATGACAGTGAAACCTACAGTAATGTCCAGACAGTTGACAGTTAAACATACAGTAATGTCCAGACAGATGCCAGTATAACCTGCAGTAGTGTCCAGACAGATGACAGTGAAACCTTCAGTAATGTCCAGACAGATGACAGTGGAACCTACTGTAGTGTCCAGACAGATGACAGTTAAATCTGCAGTAATGTCCATACAGATGACAATGAAACCTTCAGTTGTGTCCAGACAGATGACTGTGACATCTACAGTAGTGTTCAGACAGATGACGATGAAACCTTCAGTAGTGTCCAGATAGATGACAGTGAAACCTTCAGTAGTGTCCAGGCAGATGAATATGAAACCTATTGTAGTGTCCAGACATATGACAGTAAAACCTACAGTAATGTCCACGCAGATGACAGTATAACTTTCAGTAGTTTTCTCTAGACAGATGATAGTGAAACCTACAGTAATGTCCAGACAGATGACAGTGAAACCTTCATCGGTGTCCAGACAGATAACAGTTAAACCTACTGTAGTTTCCAGACAGATGACAGTGAAACCTACAGTAGTGTCCAGAAAGATGACAGTAAAACCCACTGTAATATCCAGACAGATGACAGTAAAATCTACTGAATTATCCAGATAGATCACAGTGAAACCTACAGTTATGTCCAGACAGATGACAGTGAAACTTTTAGTAGTGTCCAGATAGATGAAAGTGAAACCTTCAGTAGTGTCCAGATAGATGACGGTGGAATCTACAGTAGTGTCCAGACAGATGACAGTGAAACATACAGTAGTGTCCAGAAAGATGACAGTAAAACCTACAGTAATGTCTCGACAGATGACAGTTAAACCTACAGTAATATCCAGACAGATGACAGTAAAACCTACAGTAATATCCAGACAGATGACAGCGGAATTTACAGGAATGTCCAGACAGATGACAGTGAAACATACATTTATGTCCAGACAGATGACAGTAAAACCTTCAGTAGTGTCCATACAGAAAACAGTGAAACATACAGTAGTGTCCAGACAGATGACTGTAAAACATACAGTAGTGTCCAGATAGATGACAGTAAAACCTACAGTAATATCCAGACAGATGACAGTGGAACTTACAGGAATGTCCAGACAGATGACAGTGAAACATACTGTAGTGTCCAGATAGATGACAGTAAAACCTTCAGTAATATCCAGACAGATGACAGCGGAACCTTCAGTAGTGTCCAGACAGATGGCATTGAAACATACATTTATGTCCAAACAGATGACTGTGAAATTTACAGTAGTGTCTAGACAGATGACAGTGAAACCTTCAGTAGTGTCCAGATAGATGACAGTAAAACCTTCAGTAATATCCAGACAGATTACAGCAGAACTTACAGGAATGTCCAGACAGATGATAGTGAAACATACATTTATGTCCAGACAGATGACAGTAAAACCTTCAGTAGTGTCCAGACAGATGACAGTGAAACATACAGTAGTGTCCAGACAGATGACTGTAAAACATACAGTAGTGTCCAGATAGATGACAGTAAAACCTACAGTAATATCCAGACAGATGACAGCGGAACTTACAGGAATGTCCAGACAGATGACAGTGAAACATACTGTAGTGTCCAGATAGATGACAGTAAAACCTTCAGTAATATCCAGACAGATGACAGCGGAACCTTCAGTAGTGTCCAGATAGATGACAGTAAAACCTTTAGTAATGTCCAGACAGATGACAGCGGAACCTTCAGTAGTGTCCAGACAGATGGCATTGAAACATACATTTATGTCCAAACAGATGACTGTGAAATTTACAGTAGTGTATAGACAGATGACAGTAAAACCTTCAGTAATATCCAGACAGATGATAGCGGAACTTACAGGAGTGTCCAGACAGATGACAGTGAAACATACTGTAGCGTCTTTTTGTTTTGCGATAAGTATAATAATAATATATAATATGCTTCGATTCGAGTTTCGATTTACTGGCTTAAATGTGCATTTATTGATATTTAATATTTTATTTATTTGTCAAACAACTCTTATAAAGCACATCCCCGCGGATTGCTTAAAATATGGTGTTTGCCGTCCAAATTTTAGATATCGTAAGCCCACACATGAAGCATTGTAAGTGTGTATGAAAGCGGGAGATTATGTTCCCAAAGTATTCTTATTGTATTGAATATATTTAACGTAATAGCTGTCATGTGTATAGCCCCTTCTTTTCTCATATTTTATTCAAACATTATCGCTGCAAAAGCATGCATTTTTATTACACAACAGTGAAACATAAGATATTCCAATATTTAAGTGACATAAACACGGAAATGCCACAATACATTAAAACTAATAGCGGTATTTCTATTTCATATAATTATACTGAACAGCAGAAAGTATGCCTTGTCTAAAATATAGTTTTGTCGAACGAAACAAAGGAATATTACGATTTGATACAGTTGATACGATATTCCAGGGATTTTGTTTCCTATTGCGAACCTTCACGGGATAGAAGGTTGCTGTTAACAAGTAAGATATTTAACCAAATGTTCATAATGGTAAAGTTGTATATATATATTCGAAAGTTTACGCTATCACGCCGATTTGTTCAAATGCGTTTTATCATCGGATATTTACACACAATGAGCCACACGATGGACGCCAATAATAGTGCAGGAACCTACTCTTTCGGAACACCTAAGTTCACATTTAGTTGTTTTTTACGATACACGTCTTGATTTTTTCTGTGTTGTTTTTGTTTTATTTAAAATTCTAATGTAAGTGTTGTAACGGGCATGATCATTTTTATCAAATAAACTAATCATTTGAAAGTACTCTGTCATATTACAGGGTTAGAGAATTAACATGTACCGATGGAACCAGTGGTGTAATGTCTTATGGTAGAAAAGCGAAATTCGTCTCTCTTCTCTTGTGTGATACCTTATCACCGTGCATGTTTCATCTTCATCAATCAATTTTAACAAGTTATACAGGATATGTTGGCCCCTCTGAAGCACATAATGTCATATTTTTTTTTTGTGTGGGGTTCGTTTTTGGTAAATCTTTAGTGTTTTTTGTGGTCTTTGTTTGGCTGGTGTTTGTCTACTACTCTTTTTCTTTAGGTCGAGGCGGGTGTCAGTCTTTCTCAAATTATGATTTTGATCGCCTCTTTTGCACCCTCTTCCTTCTAAAATCTAAAACCTTTTGTGAAAATAACAAGATAAAAATCCTGAATAAAATCACGGTAGTAAGTATTAAATACAAATGAAATTCCTGAAAGAAATAACCGTGTCCCAATATATAACCACAAATAATTAGAGTTACAAACAATGTATACTAAAAACTGAATGGGGCATTATTAGTTATACCCCAAGTACATAGGTCATACGATTCCGCAATGTTAAAAATGCGAAGTGCTCGTAACAAATGCACACGATTCAAAATATGTAGCGGTTTTTGAAAGAAAGCTTCGAATAGGAGGTTAAAACAAAAAACAATAATCTATTATATAATAACTGAGAAAAAAGAAGACAGTTTAATTCAGAGCAATTAAAATCACTGATCATATTTCATACAATCGGATTAAAATAAAAAACCTATATAAACTCGTGTGCTCGTACATATAAGAGGATAACGAAATCAGAGATCTGTATTTTAATTAAATTGTATTTAATATTTTCAACTGTGCTTTCAAGTTTTTTTATTGGAAGACAAATGCACCGAACATCAAATGTTTATAGACATGGTTGAAGATGCATTTGAATGCACGCCATGGTGTGTCTACATATCTATCACCATTATTAATGATCAGAATATGGCTTAAATAGTAGGCAGGCTACAAGAGTACTTCAAACAAAGTATTTCAAACAAAATTCGATGTAGAACATAATGCTATGATCTTAACCCGCATACAAAATCAGATCTACGATTGCCAGCAATCTGCAGATTGAATAAAATTTTGATAAGTGAAACCAGCCAAAAAGAACTACAGTGTGTAGGTGCATATAGCATTCTAACTTTGCAACAAATAAGAATATTGAATTACCACTTACACGAGAAATGATTCTGACTTCAGATGAAAAACAGACATCGGCAGTGTCGATTTCAAAATTATATCTAAAAGAACCGATGCCAAAAGAAACTGATATGATTCATAAACATACTACAAGTTTATAGCTTTGCAATCACGGAAGATGTTTTCGGTTTCATTGCTATAATTACGATACAGTATTGAGAGGTGGCTTTCGGGACATATCCGTATTTTAGGAACTTTCCAAAGATTTACGAGTATAAACTGACATTTGATTATATCAGACAAAGTTTTAATTATGTAATTGATCCGCCTATCTCGGGATTTTATCCTGAATTGCTGAGATTTGAGAAAGTAAAAGCTATTGATTCCTTCTTGTATTTCGCTTATCTGTCAGAATTCTAGCTGTTGCACGCATATCCTCGTCGGTGTCATGTTACTCAGCATTCCTAAGAGACCGTTCATACCGCCATCTTTTCTTTGATTTTATTATTACTTCGGCATATCACGATTGTTAAGGGATAGGTTTCCTTTTTCTATTTTTCTCTCTGGTCACTTTTATTTTGCTGGAAATAAGCAATGTATAAATGCATGACAACAAATACAGAAGCAAACGAACAGACAGGCAATTAGAAATAGATATATGTTCTTCAATTGTATCTTTCTTAGAATGTGAACAAAATGTCTAAGAACAAACATGTAACAATGCAGATCTGTCAAATATGCAAAATGGTGGATGTTATAAAAACTGTCACTGTAACTTTGTTGTACAACATGTATATGCAGTTAAAAAAAACCGAATGAAATTATAAGCTTGCGTGAAACACTTGTTTCTGGAATTTACTCCACTCCAGCAGTTACGACCGGTCATCAAACAGTTTGGAGGTAAAGAATATAAAACGTTGTAAAGGCCAAAAAAAAAAAAAATAAACATTGAAAGCAAAAAAAAAAAAAAACAATATATAAAGCGTTGTAGAGTTTCAAAACCAACACGAAAAGCAAGAACAGCCAAAACCTTAAAGGTCAATTTAGTCTGAATGAGCCGGAGAGTTGTAACATTAACTTTGTGCATTTATTTCTTTTGAATCATGCCAGTGTCGAAGCACAGGCTACTGGTCGGGCTGTTAATATAGGATATATTTCTGTTAAAAGGCTGAATGAATATAAAAAAAAATCATGGTCGATGTTTCATACAGTCATTTTCTACTCAAAACACCTATGGACTCGTTTCAGAGATGTTTTGGTCGGAAATATTTGTCAGTCGACAGATACGCGTTGCAGAAAGGGATGAAACAATTTCGTCTCTTCTTTGATATTTTTGGATTACTTCATCACCATTTTCTTGATACTTTGTCTTTATCTCCTGTCATATAATAATTCCGTTGTCAAAACAAGTACTAGAAATTCAGAAATGTTTCGCCTTTGAGAAGAAAGCAGGTGCTTGAACGTTAACTTTAACAAAATGTAAGATTATTTGGACAACAAAATGATATTACAGTAACCCTTTTTTTTTGGGGTGTCGTTATCAATTTGCTTTTTTTTTGTTCGTTTGTTTTAACATTTTCTCCAATTTTCTTAATTAGCGGGGTGGCGATTTACTCCAAACGGACAATTACCTATTACATGTACATATATCAAACGCATTTACAAAACTATATATATATATATATATAAATATTCAAAATTTCTTGCCGTTTTCTGATTTGTTGCAGATTTATTGTCTCGGGTGCAGAAACATTGCATATGGTATATAAACCAAATGTTTGTCTTTTGATTGTGTCCTTTTTCCCATTTCCCGCCAGAGTAGATATTTTTCGTATCACATCTATTGGAGTGCGATATCAACAAGGGATAACACAAGTGCTTTTATGTGCATGGTTGGCTTATCCAGCAATGCGATATTAAATTGTAACATTTCCATTGGTTGTTCTTGATTTCAATGATGACTAGCAAAGGACCTCCTTTTCGATATAGCAACAATCACTGTTCCGCATGCATTTAACTTTTTCCTACGTGTTTTGTTATTATTTTGTCAGGTCTAAACTTTTATTTATTTATTGAATAAATTGCTTTCTACATGTATTTATTAATTCACATCTTTAGCTAATATGACAGACTTTATTTACTAATCAAGTGCTTATTTTAGACTAACTTGGTTAGCTACCGCTTTTAATCTACTTTCCGGTGTCACAGACAGCGTTTAGAGTGTATATGCTAAAGGGAAAATATCACTAACTTATAGCAAATTAATTCTTTAAATTTTCTTAGTTTTGTCACTAGAAATTATTTTCAGAAACCATAGTATTTTAATATGATCAAAGTAAGATACTAGTTATATTAACCATCCCCTTTAAAAAGTATCGACTCAGTAGTAATTGGAATGACTTTACACATTCATAGTTAAGTGCATTAGACATGCAATTTGATAAAGGCAAGTAGATTCCATCTGTTGAACAAAAATACTAAAATTGTAGCAATCTCCCTAGTGGCCCTAAATCAGAAAACACAAAGCCATAGACACGTTGAACTTGGATTCAGAAATTGGAAGCATTCTTTGGTACATTATTGTGGATTATTGTTTACTTGGTCGTGTTACGTCGTCTGTAATACCCATGGAGTTTGAAAATGTATTGTCTGATCTGATTTAATTAACTGAAAGTTAGAGCAAGTGTTGAGTTAAAAACAATTGTCACCTTTCCATAAGTTGTTGAATGTGCCTATTCCAAATCGGGAGCAACCTTTGCGATGCAGTTTGTTGTTTATGTCTCAATCAAATGCTTTTTTATATCTAATATGAACTCTGTTGTCAATGGTAATTGTATAGACACTTGACCCTAGAATGTTGCCCTATATAAATCTTGGTTTGTCTTTTAGCATAGTATGGTGGCTAGATCATCCACATAAAATTCATAAAGGTGATCATCTACAATTAAGGATAAATTAGGAAGTCACTAGGTGTGTAGATCATCGATGGTACATCATTATTACAGAATAAGAGAACAGACAACAACTAAATAGTCACGCACATTTACATCAACAAGAGACCAAAGCAACTTCAAAGAACAGATGTTTTAATAGTATAATACATCTTACACGTGAAAATGAACAAAAGCTGATAACCAGCTGATAAAACAATTACTTCAAAGTACAATGTTGTTGAAGTATATGGATGGTAAGTCTGTCTTACCCAAACATAACGTACATTGCCATGCGGATGGTAATAGAAAAACATCGGATATGGGGTATCCATCCATGACACAAAATCAGTACATGCACAGCAAAAAACACACAAAAAGCAAAGGAATAGCCCTTTTGTTGCTGTTCTTCAACTTAAAGTCACAGTGAGGCCTTCTACACGGAGCAAAAAACTCTCACCTCACTGCAAGTTTAAGACGGCCCCTAGCACCGGTTTGAGCGGAATTCTTTGCAAAATGATTCGGGCAGACTTGGTAAGATGTAACACCACCAAATCGGGCCCGGTCAAAAAAGAACATACTGGAAAGTAGTACATATTTAAAACAAAATAGTTCCTACGCATCGGTGTAAATATCAAACTCATGTAGAATATCTTTTAGTAATTAAGGTATCAAATGAAAGGTGAAGGACTGGTGGTCCTTGTAGAACACATATTGACTGGTAATTTTGACTAATACAAACATATATGAATGATTTCTAATATTGAGGGCATATACTGCCTGTTTCTCTGATATGAATCAGAGTCAAACCTGTATTAAGCAGTCACTCACGTGAAATATCAAAAGTGACCGCTTAAGAGAGGAGACCTTTTGAATGAGGTTCCAAAAAAAATCTGATTCCGACATCGCAAGTGGCCGGAAGTCGGTCTTACCCAATACTACGAACAATATCATATGGATGGTAAATCGGTCTTACCCAGTATTAATAACATTGTCATGTGGATGGTATGTCGGTCTTACCCAAATATTACTAACATTGCATGCCATGTGGATGGTAAGTCGGTTTTACCCAGTATTAATAACATTGTCATGTGAACGGTAAGTCGGACTGATCGAAATATTACTAACATTGTCATAGTACCAGGTACAATAAAAGACAGGAGAATATTTTTACAAGGAGAATAAGATAGCTCATGCTATATATCGGATATAATATATCTGATATAATAAATCAGAAACAAGATATGATATAATGAATAAGATATCTGATATATTAAATACGATATCTTATAATTATGCAAAATCATAAAAAGTGGTTTATGAAATGCAAACAACACTTTTTATATGTGATGCGTCCGCATCGCTTTGTTGGATATATTTCATCAAGGACGCTTAATAAAACCCAAATTCGAAAATTAAACGATTGTATCTGCTTTTTTTAATATTCTTGAAAAGGAATTATTATGAATTCTCCAATATATTCTCATTTGCATGATTTTTCCAGTTTTCTGAAACCGTATTATTATTGCAGAATAAATGTTTTAAATTAGGCAGATTATTTTTGAACAAATATTCGTGTAATTATCAGAATTTATAAATACAGGAGTTAGTTGTCCAGGCTGGTTATACGCAGAATATTCATATTATAATTGTAAAACTATCTCTTTATATCATTAAATTGGTTTTGAAAACAAGTCTTGAAAAGACTGATTAGGAACGCCGACTATCAGTTTAACGAGTTCTGTGCCACAGGGCCGATTATCGGCCCAAAGTCATACTCCTGTCAGTGCCAAACAGTTGGAAAGCAAGTCCTTGGAAACGTCCGTTGTCGTCAAGTTCTATCAGCAACAATAGCAGGGGGAATTAATTAGGTGGCGCTACAGTCGTCCGTGACGTCAAAAAGTCCGCCAAATCAATCGGCTAAAAGATTGACGTTTAAAGTTTTTATTTCAACTTGTCATGCTTTTATTATATTTGAATTTTAAAATTTGTAGGTTTTGCGACCAATATAGTTTCAATACGTCATACAAACATTATCAAAAATAGCTTGTTATTGCTATTTCTTTATCCTGTCCGTTCTAAATAATGATTTTAAAATTCAAAATTATGTCACTTTCACGTATGATTTTAAGCATTACTTTTTTAAAAAAAATTATCATTTTTTTGGTAAACTTTTCCTTTTTCTGTTTGATATTTTCTAGGCAGTACTGTACTGTTCAACTAAGAAACATAGGCTTGAGTTAAAAGGCTTTTTTACTTTGAAGAAACTAAATTGTGACCACTTTTTTAAAATATAAATGGTCAGTACTATTTTTTTTTCAGAAAGATTATTTAAATTGTATACAGTATGTTTTATTGCATTAAACATTGTTAGAAGTAGTTAAAAAAAAATCCATTAGGAGTGATCCCATATCCCATTATAAAAATTAAAAACTGAAAGTAAATTTCATCAGCCAGAGCTAATTTATATCAATTTAGCTAGGTTTCTAGATCTAATTTTTACCAATTTTTTGTCTTTTATTTTTTACCTGTAATCCTTCTCTGAAAAGTAGGGAAGTATCTCGTCTTAATATTATAATAACATAGTTGTTAATCGACTTTCTATTATTTTCTTCTTGATTTTTGTAAAATAAACTCCTTGTTATTCATTTTGGTGGGTTTTTATTTTTGACTGGTGATATCAAGGGGAGATAACCACTTGCACAAATCGGCAAAAAAACCACCGCTTCGTGTTGAACATAACTTGACGTTTGCGTATCCAAAACTGTATTGCCTAGATATTCATATCGAGTGTTTGTCTTAATGAGATGCTTTATTAAATTTAAATTCAGCCCATCATTTTTAGTTTCCTCGAAAATATTTAGATTTTTCGATCAGGAGCCTTGACAATTTTCACACAAACTTCAAGTTTGAAGATAAAATAAAGAATAAAGGACCTTGAGTTGATGTGTAAGTTTTGACGAGTTAAAACTATGTATATTCAAGATTATTTTGATCAATAAGTTTTTACTATGACAGTGGTATTTTAGTGAGTAAAAGTGAGGTTTGTCTCATCCGTAGTTTTACTGAATTTTCACGGTCACGTGACTCTATTGTTGCTGATAGACTTGGGGTCAAACCGTGACCTGCTTTCCAACTGCAAAGGGCCGATTCATCGGCCAATTGAAATAATGTTATGAACTACGTAATGTACTATGACGTCGCCGTTTTTGCGCTAAATTTAATTCCTCCATCTTGTAATTTTCGCGCGCTTTTTTACCAATATTAAAAAATATGGATTATGAAATTTATACTGAAAATAAAATTATGTAAGGATCCTTTTATAAATATTATAGAATAATAGATATATAATAATTTTATTATATTTAAAAGTACAGAATCTAAAATTTACTCTCTTTTTTTCGGCGCTTTTGCAGTATATTTTATATATGCATTTTAGGCTTACTTTCCTGAAATTTTCAAGGGTTTATTTCAAAAAATGTATCATAGTAAAAAGAATAAAAGTAAAAATGTAAATACATAAAATATAGAAGATAGTAATTATTAAAATAAGAACAAAATACCTTTACAAAGAACGGGTGAGAAAAAACGCAAGTAAAAAAAATTAAAAAAAACCTCAAAAACGTGAAAAGATGAAAAGTACGCCAAAAAGTGCAGTGCACATTAATGACGTAATTGAGCTAATGACGTCATCCATTAATGCATCCACCGGATTATGGCTTATCCTAACCCTTGGTTTCGTGTTTATCCTCCGGCCGAAGTTAGGGATCACACACAATTTTAGAAATGTAGGACATAAAAGAATGCTGCCGAGAAATGCCAGACCCATTGCCTATTTCATGCTGATTTTCAACAATTCATTCAATGAAGAAGTTTGTCTTGAAAACAAACAGGTAGTTTTAAGCCCATGTTCCTTTAAAAAAAAAACACCAGTGAATTTTTATGCATGGAATAAATTTTAATGAAAAAACTTTACTGCGTTCAAATTTTTGAGACTATATTTATATATACGGCATACGATTGGAAAGGCCAAACAGTTAAACAGAAATAATAAATCAAGGGGTTGGATACAAGAGATACAAATAATCTATCTTCGATCGGTTCATGTGTTTACTCATTTATTTTTTTGTCCCTTCTCTCAACGTATTATCCCTCCATACTAGTCTTTATAAAAAAAAAGAAAGAAAGAAAAAAAAAAGCGCACACAATCCTCAGAACTTTGTGAACAATTATAAAACTTTAAATTACAATTACAGTGAATAATTATTGTACGCCTGTCCAGAATTAAGAACACGAACACATTATTTTTCATATTAAGGTACGATCCCGGGGGGGGGGGTTACTGACTATCCTTTCGGGTATAACTGTGCCGACAGCACTTCCCAAATCATACCCTGTTATAACCAGAAAACATTGAAAAACATATCCTGTTCTAAACAGAAATATTGAAAATATACCCTGTTCTAGACACGCTCAGAAAATGTATACCCTGTTCTAGACACGCTCAGAAATATGCACCGGGAATGATCCTGTTCTAGACCGTATAAAATAGATGCTGTTCTAGACCCGGGTTCTAGACGGTATCTTAAACAGTCAAATAAGCGATCCTGTTCTAGACAAATCCTTTGTTTAAAAAAGACCCTGTTCTCACCAACAGGGCATGAAAAAGCGACCCTGTTCTAACCAGCAGGACATGAAAAAGGGACCCTGTTCTAACCAGCAGGGCATGAAAAGTGACCCTGTTTTGCGGCACACTCGTACCACTAAAAATATAGGAAGTAACACCCCCGGGGGTACGATAGAAGTTTTATATTAAGAGAACTCTCACAATGTTAGATCTCGCCTCCATTTTATATAATTATTAATTGATGACATTTTCCGAATTTTCCGAAGATCATATGACAAGAAATCGTGCCTCTCTTGGGGTCTTGAATGATGAAAGAAATAACTAACATTTGAGAAAATTGCCTGGTCGAAACTGAAGAAAGAGATTGTTCTGTATATTCTGTACGATATGTCCCTGGTGGCAGGAAAAGGTCGAAACATATATAATTATATGTGTTCTCTGTCGTAAAGTTGTTCATAAAACATGTTATAAGAAACACAGCAGACGATGTAACACTGATGAATAAAAAATCTTTCTTGATAAATGATTATATGATATGAATCTTGACTTTTGTATCCCAAGCTCATGTAATGAAATTATTCATAAAGAATAATCACAAACTTTCTTTTATAAGTAGTGATAACTTAATTTGAAATAGTTCTTTTTCATATTACGGACTTTTGACTCAGTCTGAAGTATATGATTTTAGACAGGTTACCTTCTCTGTGGTAGGACATTTCTGGTCTCTATTCAAGTAAGAGCAACTGAAAGAAGTAGGGTCATGCTTACAATCAGTGAAATTAGTTTGTCATGTATAGAAAACATAAATCAGTTTATCCACCCCCCCCCCCCCCCTTCTTCAAAAAAAAAAAGTTTTACCAATTGTAAGCTTGATTTTACTTTATCTAGTTGCTCTTACTCGAACGGGGACCAGAATATCTTTCAACAGAGTAGGTAACCTGTCTAAATATTATTAACTTCGGAGTCAAAAGTCGGTAATATGAAAATAAACTATTAATAGGTTGAATTCCCGCCAATTTTCAGTTAAAATCTTTTGGCGCTATCAAACCTGTACTATGACGTCGACGTTATTTGCGTAATCGTAAAGACAATAAAAAAAAGCCTTGGCATTGAAGGGGTTTTGTTTACAATTTGTTTGGCAGCGAAAGGGTTAAAAGAAAAGCAAATGTTTTGAATGGTAGATATATGATTTTTAGGTCAATTTCAGAGGACTTTTGTTACAATCAGTACATCCTTCCTAATATCTGTATTGGTTTCTTTTACTCACACAAAAATAACCTGTCTTTAATGTTAAGTATGAACATGAATAAAAGGACATATCGGATTTTTGTCGATGACAGAAAATACAACTGGTTTTGGGTTAGGAACACTTGTAGTTGAGAGGTCAAATATATACACTGTTTCTGTCTTATTGATGTTTCCCCAATTTTTCCTTTTGTCAGCTCACCTGCCATCACTTGGCGTCCGTTGTCTGTCGACTATCGTCGTCCTTTAACTTGAAAACAATTTTCTCTTCTGAAACTATTTACCCTTACCATCGTTTGGGTATTAAGTTTTAACAAATATGTTTGATATTCCAGCCAATCTAAACTACTCGTCCATTCTCGCTACTGTATATATGTAACACTCCCAAACGTGTCCATCCCCCCAAACGTGTCCGATTCCCCCAAACGTGTCCATTCTCCCCAAACGTGTCCGTTATATTCAATATTGCCCAAACGTGTCCGATTTCATAACCCCCAAACGTGTCCGATAATTGTTTTTCGCCAAAACGTGTCCACTGTTAAACGCCAGAACGTCTCACGTCTTTTAGCGCTAATACATGTACAAATGACATAAATAACGTTTACGGCAATTCTATGATGGAGAACACAGTTGATGAAGTGTCATTTATTATCATTAGTTTGTTCAATGCCGGTTGTTAATGATTATCATAATTGCAAATTTAATCTGTAACATATGAATTAACTTTTGACTGAAATGCAAGTTGCAAGTATTGCATTCTGATTTAGAGCGAACATACAAATAATTTTAGTACAGTTGAATTAATCGTTTACCAAGTGAATTATTTTGTACTAATAAATTCTGATGATGCCTTTTATATTAAACCGAATATTGCACGGCGGGCTTTCCGCAGAATTGACTTCCCTTTTTTCAACAGTTCTGGTATTTTAAAAACTCTTCAAATCAAAAGTTTACTGTTTATCAGGTTTTTTAATAAATTTTAGGTTTCGAGCATCACTAAAGACACACAAACAAGAGACATAACGTCCAGTGCCAAATATTTCATGCATTATTTGAACGACATCATGTTAACAATAAATACTGTACATAGGTTTTATTATCATACCGGGAATTTAGGATTAGGCCTAAATTTTTACGGTTATTCGGGATTAACACTAGTTGGGGTTTTAATCTAAAAAAATTAAGAGCCAGTAACAACCAATTTTTTATGACTTCAGTAAGAAACTACTTCAATCTCCGTTATGTAAGAGGCCGTTTTAAATAAAAGTTGCGGAAATTAAAAAAAAAAGAATGTTGCCTTCCAAAATACAACTGGTGGCACCATGAAAGAGTGAATTGCTACACAGGTTTTAATGCGCAGAGAGAGTGACATTCTCCCTACACGAGGTGTTTGATTAATATCTACAAATTAACTGAGCATGGCTGCTTACATTTACATCCAACATAGCCGAACATATTGACACTTTTACCCAGATTATACTGCCGGTTAAAAAAAGACCTAAAGTAATTTATTTCAATTTTTTTAATGAAATAGTAAAATGAGTATACGTTAATGAAAAAGCAATAACCAAATAACCTACGAATTTATAATATGGACACGAATGATAGTTCCAGTAAAGGAAAAAAATTAAGCTTGATATGGACACGTTTGGGGGATTGGACACGTTTGGGGTATTGGGCACGTTTGGGTGTTTATACAAATGACACGCTTTGGCGCCCTTTTACATTAGGACATGTTTTGCAGTTCAGTGACGTCATGTGGACACGTTTGGGGGAATCGGACACGTTTGGGGGGAAGGACACGTTTCTGAGTGTTACATATATATAGGCGTAGCGAAAATGGCCGAACAGTTACGATTGATGATACCTACCTACCAACATGGCCGAAATGGCTTAATTAGAACATAGGGATAAAAGTTGCAGATAGAGAAAATTTGACTGAGTATTAATTTTCAGAATATCAAGACCTAACTTCTGTCCAGTTTGAAAAAAAATTGTCAGACGACTGCTAAAAGGAGCTAGAACCCCTAAATGACAATTTTAACTGGTCTTCTTTTTTCTTTTTATTTTAGTATTTTGGGCTTTTACTTTGACAACTGTTAAAAGATGAAGAAAAAATTTAATTGCAAAATGACCAAGATCTACATTATATCTAGATGACCGAAAGTGTCAGACGACTCCTTATATGATATTTTGCCCTTTAATGATGTTTTTAACATCTTTGCATTTTGACGAAAACTATAGGAGGTAAACAAAAACTGTAAAAAGCGAAAACTGTCAACAAGACCAGATTTACAAATATGTTAACATAACAGAAATAGTCAGTCGATTCCTTATAGAAGTTATTGTCCGTTAATGCTGATTTTCACGCATTGTTTTGCATTTTTTGCTAAAACCACAGTAGGCAAAGAAAATTGTAAAAAAATGGGGAGCAAAATAAGATCTTCAAATAAGTCATAATAGTTAAAATTGTCAGGAGACTCCTTATAGAAGTTGTTGCCCTTAAATGACGATTGTATTGCCCTTTGCTGTTCACTTATTCGTGTATATTAGGCAAAATGTATGATAGAAAGACACAGAAAAAATGATCCAGCAATACAAGATAAAAAAAAAAACTCGTGAATCATATTTTAGTGTACCTATTCGAAAGTGGCCATTGATGAAGATGCGCATAGATTAGGTGAGCGATACAGTCTCTTTTAGAGCTTCTTGTTCAATTGATATTTTATATTGATTAGGGGTTGTTATGTGTTATGTGGGAACATTGATTATTTGCTGCTTACTGGTCGTCTAGTGGCAAATATTGCAAGTATATTCAGACTAAGAAACTGTTGACCGTTATTGAATTCTATTCTCGAATGATGATTTTACTTATGGTAATTCAGGCGAGATTTGAAATTTTTCGGTTCTTATACATCCTTGACTTTCAAATATTTATCTTTGAGCGTTCCTGATAAAAATAAATTACAAAAAGCGCTTCGGACGCATAAAATTCACAACGTGTTGTTTTCATTTTTAAAAATCTTTTTAACACAAATTCGACATTAAAAAAACGTCCTCATTATTCGGTGGTATTTTATCTCTTAGCACTGATATGTGTTGACTTCGCCTGAATCACAGAAGGAAGATTAACAAATACAACTTTGTTAAACCTATTTCGTTTATTTTTTGTTGCGTGTTCGTGTTTGAAAAAAAGGAATCTTAAAAGATACCAAATCATATGCCAAAGAATGGAGGGAAACAATATAAAACGTTATAACATTTTAAAATTGTATTGTTATGAATTAGGTTGTTAGTTTTTTCGTTTGAATTGTTTCACACTTGTCATGTTGGGGCCTTTTATAGCCGACTATACTGTATGGGTTTTTCTCATTGTTGAAGTTCGTACGGTGATCTATGATCGCTTATATCTTGATGTACGTCATTTTAATTCTGGTGGATAGTTGACTCACTGGCAATCATACCACATCTCCTTATTTTTATATACATAGAAAACTGTAGATTGAGAAAAACGAACCCCACTAGAAACCTGGGGTAAATTCATGGAAAGTAGTTCTTGCCATACTACTAACACACTAGATAAAAAAATAATTACAGTTTCACCAATGTATGCTTAACAAAAGACGTAGGAAAAGCTCTGTCTATAGAATTATCGTTGTATTCATTTTGTCAGTGCATATACAGTTTATTAACTAAGGTTACGGACTTTTTGATTTAACTTAAATATAATACTCCTCTTATATTAAAAGACTTGTTTTTCAATTATTTCAGATATATGAAACTTACATCGATTTTCTTTTATTACTGATTGAAATAGATATATTATTAATTAAGCATTGTCTGTCATTCTACAATTTCAAGATGATATGTTTGGTTTTCTTAAGTAATTTCCAGAGAATATTTAGATATACCGTATATAGAACATGTTTCGGTGTCGATTTCTCAATTATACACAATGTAGCACCTGACTCCGGGGATTGTATTGCAATCTCTTTCGGAATTTCATGATATATTGTTATTTCATTTATATTTGAAGAGGCAGCAGACTTTACAGTTTTATGAAATGTTGATGTATTAAATATTATACAGAGAGTTCCTAGGTGTCTTCTCTTCCCAATAAATGCAATATACAATGTATTGGCATGATCGTCCTGTTGAAAAAAATGTATTATTATACCACAACAAAGAAGTTGACGCCTTTTGAACTGTATTATACCTCACCACATGCAACTTGTTTCTGTAAAAAATATAGCTCTATACCTTTATTGTAAAATTATATAGGTATATGCAAGATGCAAAGTAAGGAAATATATTTAAATATTATTTATAGCTAGAGACCACTACGGTCGATTATATGCTACAAAAAGCGGAAGTGAATACTAACATACTAAGTGATATATTATTGAGTTAATTTGCATTTTTGCTATAAGGCAACGCCAATTATTTTTTGTTATTCGGACGTGCTCCGGCGTTCCTAAAATTTCTTGTTTTAATTTGAATAAATTCTAGTTCTGTTTTTAAAATTTCATTTGATTAAACTTAGGTTTATTGTCCGTTGTTCAATGGTGGTCTTTGAAGGCTTTGTCTGTGCTATATTGACCCTCAGTTTGGATTTCCCTATAAATTTCAAAAGTTGTTTAATATGGCATGTAAAGATACCCTAGGAGATAGAATATTCCACGCTTTGTATCTAATACACGGTTTAAATTCGACCCATGACTTGTTACACGAAACAGAAATTGAATAACCTTCAACATAAAAAATGGGTTAGAATAATTGTATTGTTTTGCATTGTTAGTGGTATATAGATTCAAGTTACCACGCAACTGTAGGTTTTACATCTTAAATATATAGAATTAACAAGAAGTAATATTGATATTTGTCAAGTGGAAAAAATTACAATTCGGACTTTGTTTATTTTTGTTATTGTGGCAGTGCAACTTGACATGGCTGAACTCCTCTTGTTTCAGACTTTGGCGACTGTGATCTCAAGTGAAGCAATAAGAGATTCATGGGAATACAAAATATCATAATTTAAGCGAATTATTCATATTTTGTTTCAAAAAATTACAGTGAATTTCTACATGGTGTTTTAAACTTTTAAAGAGTCAAATTTCAACTATCTCAATATACACAAGTTTTCCTTGTCATATCCCGTAACTTGAACTTAAAAATACAAGATTACACGTTTTTATTTCTTGTTCGTAATGATCTTTAAAACAATCCTCATTCATTGCGTTTAGACATAATAGCATTGCAATGTTATAATAATTAATAATGTGAAACATGCAATTCAAATTGGCATTAAATCAAAGATAAATGAAAACATGGAATGATATTAGCAATGTAAAATTCAGTCCTATGTTAAAAAATAGCAAACTCACAAACGATAGCCATCACTCTGATATAAAATCTTGTCAAACGAGTTTGTAAGCTACGGACGAAATGATAAAATACCAAGGCTGACAACATACAGAATTGTCAAATACACGTGTGTGGACCGTACAATCATCGTGTGCAACTGGCAGATAGTAGAAAGAATATAAATTCATGTATAATTCAGGCAACATGGGTAAACGGAAAACAGAGGTACAGATAAACATGCACCGTTACCAAATAAACAGTAGTGTTAACAGACCACTAACACATAACAAATTGACATGCGGAACAAAGAGCTTTAGTGAACAGAAGACTTAAAAAAAACCTACTAAATACCAATTTACTGGTGGCATAGGACGATTGACCAGGAAACCAACGAATAGTAAAAGACAGGCTGAAAAAGAAGTACTGTAAGCTAAACCTCACTATTGATAAATCCCCTATAAGTATTCGATAAACAGTATAGGTTGATGTCTGATGGATGTGAAAACGCACTACACGGCAAACCATACCCACACGCAATTTGATAGAAAATTTCGGAAAGCTGTAATATATAGTTCCTGAGAAATAGACGACGACATTTACATAAGACGAACGAACACACGGACGGACATAGGTAAAGCAGCATTGAGCGGTGTATAGTTAAAAGACATGCTTAGCATATAGACACAGAAATAAAATTGAGAATGGAAATGGGGAATGTGTCAAAGAGACAACAACCCGACCATAGAGCAGACAACAGCCGAAGGCCACCAAAGGGTCTTCAATGCAGCGAGAAACTCCCGCACCCGGAGGCGTCCTTCAGCTGGTCCCTAAACAAATATGTATACTAGTTCAGTGATAATGGACGTCATACTAAACTCCAAATTATACACAAGAAACTAAAATTAAAAATGATACAAGACTAATAAAGGCCAGAGGCTCCTGACTTGGGACAGGCGCAAAAATGCGGCGGGGTTAAACATGTTTTTTGAGATCTCAACCCTCCCCCTATACCTCTAGAAAGTACAGATCAATCGACAAACAGAACCTATAGTCAGAAGGCACAATTCAGACAGACAAAAAAATGGCAGTTTAAAACTAGAAAACTGAAGAAATAGACATCTAACAGATTGAAAGACAATATTAAGCAGACTAAAAATTAAAACGAGAGTATACATGTGAAAATGTCTCGCCTGCGGAACTCATAATATTTATGTTGTATGTTGAAAATCTTAAGGGTGAAATGCAAAGGGTTTTAAACGCTTATTTTGTTTCGTATGTTAATCAGACAATTACCCCAAAATAAATGTGACATAATTTATTGGTTGTCAGATGACTTGTCACTTGTGAATCCTCGTATTACCTATATACACAGGTAATGTCTTAATAACGTTTTATCAGAAATTTCACATTACCAATGATCCCATGTACATGATGTAGAGATCAGATGAACCAAAACAGACGGACATGTACACTTTACAAACATACTGTACACCCGATTTAGTTAAGCTTTTACAAACAGTACCTGAAAACCGACCTAATTACGAAAACCTTATGTTGACTAATGAACCATGAAAATAAGGTCAAGATCAGAAGATGAACCCTGCCAGACAGATATTTAAACCTTACATTCATTGTATACACTGATGAGCTGTAAGGTTCAAATTTAATAAAAAAAAAATGAATTTGTACTCCAAATAAAGTTAAAGCCTTTAAATAGTACCCGGCTAACCTAACCTATTCATAAAAAATTCCTCTTCACAAAATAAACATGAAAATGAGATCAAGGTCAGATGGTCATGTACACCTAACAATCATTCTATATATCTTACATAGTTTTCATGTTGCTGATAGTATCATAGAAACTGACTTAATCAGGAAAACTAAACTGCGACTATTGAACCATGAAATAAGGCCAATGTCATGCGAACGCTTTATCACAAACACGTACAACATTGCAAAGAACTGTATATTCATTTATTTTCGTGGTCACCAATTTTCGTTGATTGAGAAAACATTGTACTTTCGTGCATATTTGATTTCGTGGTTTTGCAAAAGTCTGCATACAAGCCTATAGAACATTTGTACTTCGTTAAACATTTAAATTCGTGGTTTATCTTTACCCACAAAATCCCCAAAAATTTGGTATCTCACGAATAAAATTTTGTAAGGGGTTCCGCGGAACCCTGTGTCTCGCCTGCGATTGCTACTGTCAGTAAAAAATTGTAATGCTGACTCAAAAGTGAGTCCATTTATCAGTAAAAATACAGAATTTTAAAAAAATCAAACTTTTTCTTTAGATGGTTATTCTTGGTCTTGAAGATTAGCTTCTGTCCAAATTTCATAACAATCCATGAAGGTTTACAAATTTATCGTGTCAAAAAACTGGATACTGTATTTTGGTCATAAACAAGCTTCTGTCCAAATTTCATTAAATTCCATGGAGGTTTGACAAAGTTATTGAAGTCTAAAAAAAAAACTTTAACCACAGACTGAACCTAAATGTTGACGCCGATGACGCTGACGCCGGAATCTAGGATCACTATGTCTCGCTTTCGAGAAATAAATTTCGCAGGCTCGACTGTAGTATACAAAGTATAGCTTAGCTTTTTCCAATAGAATCTGAAAAAAAAACTAATCACGAAAAGCTCCTGTTGAGCAAAGAACCATGAAAATAAGGTCAAGGTCAGAGGAAATCTGTCAAATAGATATTTATACCTTAAAATCATTGTAAACACCCAATAAAGTTGAGCATTTATGAATAGAATCTGAAAAACAGACATATTCATGAAAACTTCCAGTTGACGAAAGAATCATGAAAACGAGATCAAGGTCATATGAGTCCTGTCAAATGGACATGTAATAATCATTTCATATACAAAATATAGTTGACCTGTTCTTTAAATTATTCTGGGAACGGACTTCATCACAAAAACTTAACACCAAACAGTGTAAAATGAAACTTTGTCAGACAGACATGTGCACCATACATATCCTGTTCATCCAATATAGTTTTAGCTCTTATGTATAGAACCTGACAATCAGACCTATTCATAAATACGTCCAGTTGACCAATAACCCATGAAAATGACGTCAATGTCAGATGAACTCTGTCAGACAGAAATGTGCACCATACATATCCTATTCATCCAAAATAGTTTTAGCTTTTTTGAATAGTACCGGACAATCAATCTATTCATAAAAACGCCCATTTGACCAATGAACCATGAAAATGAGGTCATGGTCATATGAACCATACCAGACAGACATATACACCTTATAATCATTCCAAACATCAAACATAGCTGACCTTATTGCTTAAAGTATCTGTGATTAACCCTGTCAGATGAACATGTACATATAAACAATTATTCTATATACCAAATTTAGTTTACCAAATTTTTACTTCAATGACTTAACTTTATCAACGATCCATGAAAATGAGGTCAAGGTCAAATAGACCAAGCCAGACAGACATGTACACCTTACAATCATCACATACACTAAATGTAGATGACCTATTGCTTAAAGTATACAAGTAACAGACCAAACCATGAAAACTTTATATAACAAATGAACCATGAAAATGAGGTCATGGTCACATGAACCCTGCCAGACAGACATATACACCTTACAATCATTCCATACATCAAACATAGCTGACCTTATTGCTTAAAGTATCCGAGAAACGGACTTAACCAGAAAAATGCAACATTGACCAATGAACCATGAAAATGAGTCCAAAGTCAGATGAACCTTGCCAGACAGACATGAACACCTTACAAACACTCCATATACCAAATCTAGTTGACCTATTGCTTATATCTTCTTAGAAAAGGACTTACTACTGAAACTTGATATATAAACAATGAACCAAGATAATCAGGTAAAGGACATATGATACCTGCCAGTCTGCAGTCATGTACACCTTACAATCATTCCATACACCAAATATAGTTGACAAATTGCTTATAGAATTAGAAAAACTGACCAAAATACAAAACTAAACATTGACCAATGAACAGTTAAAATTATGTCAAGGTCAGATGAAACCTGCCAGACTGACATGTAAAATTACTTTTTTTTTTAAACAAATCTTTCCAGAAAACTTAACATTTCCACAATGTATAATTCCTAAGTTGGTGAAAGTGAACTTAATAAGATTACTTAGTTTCTGAAGCTGGTATTTGAGCAATAGAAAATTCCTTAGTTAAAGCAGGCTGAAATATGTACAATGTAATTGCCATAGTTGCTGAGGCTAAAATTTGTGCTGAGTAAAATTCAGAAGTTGTTGAAACTGAAATGTCTAGATGTTTTAATACAAAAGGAAACCATATATCAATGGTTTATCATAAGAACTAGTATTTAAGGGCACCAACTAAGCAAACTTTGTACCATTTCAACTTGGAAGTCAATAGATCATGATCGAGTGAACAAAGGTCTCATTTACTGCAATCAGTTGATTGATTGATTGTTGGTGTTTTACACTGCTTTCAGCAGTCTTTGCTATATCATGGGGACCATTTTTTATTGGTGTTGGGAGCCAGATTGACTGGACAGAACCACAGAGCTAACACATTCCTAATAAATTAAGGCACCTGTCATTAGCCAGATTCCAACTCACAACCACAGTTCTGACAGGCTAGTGGTCACTGTAGATGATTCACAGAACATGAACTACTTAGACCACTCAGTCACAGAGGCCTTGCTTTCAATTTAGATGTAGGGATGTCAAGGTAGCTGTATCCAACATATCACCGATGTATGAAATATAAAAAAAAAAAAATCTCCACATCAGGCATTGATCAGAATGTTGCCAGGAAAATATTTCTCACTTTCACTGTTATTGCAGGCAAGACAATGAAACGACGAATGCTTAAACACATGCTGTTATATCTACCAAAACCTGTTGATTGTTATATCAAACTAAAGAAATACTACAGATGTATCATTTTAAATATTTTGCTTTATTTTCCACATATTTATAATAATTAATCATTACCACAATGCTGATTATAATGTTAACAAACATTTAAGCACAAATCATGTATTTCAATATAAAATTATGTTTTTACTATCGAGAATCACAGTGACTGATGTATTATCATTTTAACTTCCAACACCAATATACATGACCTGCCTTAAACAAGCAGAATCAACAAACCAGTCTTAAAGAAAACAAAAGAAAACACAAACAATATGTCTCAACCAGTGACCATGATCATATTTAGAGGCATAAAAAGATTTTAACACCTCCTCTCCTTTGTGTAAACTATACATGTACAATAAACCGGTGTAATCAAAAACATACATTACATTGACAAGGGAACTAATCCATTTAGACAACTTTTTTTAAACTCATCACAATATTCAGCAGCATGTATTGTGCTTTTTGATAAAAAAAACCAAACATTTGTATAAGGATTCTTAAATATAAGGGTATATGCTTTTGGAATTATCAATTCAAGTTTGCTTGTTACTGGGTTTTACTTAATTCATATGGATTAATTAATAAAGGCTCAAAATCTAATAATCACTATCATAGTCATACAAATAAATACAGTTTGTTTCTATTATGCATATTTTATAAAAAACAAAAAAATCACCAGAAGGGTGATTATTTCTGGACCATGAACCATTGTGTAAATTAAAAGTTTTACAAATGAAGAGCAGGTTGAGTTTAAATGATACTGAAAAAAAGTGGAATTCAATTTCAACATTTCAAACTTACAGACTGCTATTATACACAAAGAGAGTTTGTACTATGATATATAATTCTATCAGAGCTGGTCAACATGCCAATTCCAATTAAAGCGAAGCAAGCATTAAGTAATATAAAGTTAAGAATTTTAAAATATGTGCTCCGACTAAAATCTTAACTGTTGTCCTTTAGGCCAATCTCATTTAATTTGTTTTATCATTCATCTACCAGCATGATTTCTAGAATATGCAGAATAAATCAACATGGTTTTCCAGATTTTCTTTTATATTTCACACTAGGCAAAAGTACATAAAAATCACTTTTTGTAAAAAATTTAATTGGATTTACTAGATTGCTATATTGGAATAATGGCAACTGCTTATATAACAAATTGAAAATCAGTTATTATTTGCAGTATTTTTCCATAGTTTTATAACATTTAACTGTTTGTGGCTATCTTGCTAATAAATTCCATATAAAGTCTGTATCATGGGTATGAGCTATACGTATCATTTACAGATTTAATATAAATATACACCTCTTCTGTGCATTCCTACAATTGACATATCATTATACAAAGTTAACTTTATAATGTCCATTTTCATACAAGAGGAATTATGTACTATATATAGTATATGACAAAGAAACATGGAATAAAGGCAACATACCAGTAGTCAATAGAAGGCAAGGCAGAGCACAGAATGGCACCACCATAGAAAGTCTAAGGGAACGACCATTTAACTTCAAGGGGGGGGGTTTGGTTTTTTCCTAAAAAAATATTCTGATCCCCAATTTGATGGAAAAAAATATTGTGGTCAAGCAGATGACAAAAAAAAAATTTCTGAATCCAGATTTTCCCCATACCTTATAGTGTTAAATTTAGAAAAAAATAATTTGATTGATAGTGTTGAAAAACTAAAAAAAAGCGTGAAAAAAAATTTCTGACTCGGACAAACCCCCCCCCCCTTTTGAAGTTAAATGGTTGCTCCCTAAATGATATTTTACTTGCCAAATAATCTTTTAAAAGATCTACATTTGTACACTTATAGCTCTGCGTACATATAATAAGACAAAGAAAGATGATTTGAAAAAATACCCCAAACATGTATTAAATTTTAAACTCACATTTAAACAAGACTTCAGCATTGTTAAAATTTCCAAATCAATGTTCATTACTTGTTATTTTAGTATAAGGCTTTAGTGCATACAATGTAGACCTTAATACAATTATTGCTGTTATAACTGTCATGGACAACAGTAATTTTATATATGGCACATCGCTGAAACAAACATAATCATACAAACAAAAACCAGAAAATTCTGTTGAGGATTAATTCATTTAGTGGATGAAAATATACAATGAAACACAATTAAAATGGAAACAAAATATTGCCGACACAATGATCACAGTCGTGAATCCATGTACACACATTATATCGATGAAATAACTCAAAGCAAAAAGAATTATAATCATCTCCTCATTTTCAGTATTAAATCTACTTAAAATACCATCATCAATATGTCCCTTTTCTACTACCGGTAATTTAAAATAACTACAGCAAGAAATATCATTTCATTACAGCTAAACTAGTAGAGTGTGTCAGTTATACAAAGAAATTGAAATTGTCAATGAACCAAATAAACTTTATAAGCTATTTGAAAAGTAGAAAAAAACCTTGGTAAATGGATTCCACAGTCATCATCGTTGGTAAAAAAAATTGAATAAAATAACTCTTCCCACAGGTATTAAACAAAGCTTATATTGAAATCAAATCCACATACTGTAAATTCAGAAATTATTGCGTGCATTTATTATTGCGATTTTGTCATTTTAGACTAAAATGCGATTTTAATTTTTGCGATATTGAGAAAAATCCTGTTTAATTTATATAAAAAATTTCAAAATGCGAGTTTAAATTATTGCGATTATAACCATGTCGCATTTTTCGCAATAATAAAAACATCGCAATAATTTCCGAATTTACAGTAAACAAAAAAGTAAACATATTTCCATTGTTGTTTGTACACACTCTAGTAGATTAGCTGTAAAAGGAAGACAACATATAATACATACAGAGTTATATAGTTAGATATAGTACTACACACACAATACCTATTAATATTGATATATTAGAAAAAAGAAATCAACAGTTAATTAATGAATAAGTTCAAGTTGTAAGACTGATGTTTTATTATCTCACATTAAATGTTGAAAGATACAAATACCAATGTATACTGCAGTATAGTATATATATAAATTCAAAGATGACTGTTTAGTTATTAATAGTGCACATTTTACATAATATAAATTGGTCCTGATGACCCCTGTCTAGCAGGCAAAAACATTCCACCAGTATTTTGATAAAATTGCAGTCTCATGAAGTGTTGTTGTCAAATTGGTACTTTAATTATTTGATAATATTTATTGACAACCCTGCATACCAAGGTATCCACTTCAAGGGTCTCTACCAAAAGTAAACACAAAGGCATTGCTTCACTACATGGAGTTTTGAAAAATATAATTTGACACAGCATTTTTTTTACATCTTGATTAAGTTCTTGATATCTATTACACTTATAACGTTTGGTTTGCTGCTTTATATATATTTTTCTCTATGTATGCATGAGGGTTGATTTTCTTTAATAACTAAAATGATCTGAAAACTGTACAATATGCAGAGTATTTTCATATCTGTGTATTGTTGTAGAAAATTTACATAGTGACCACAACCTGAATTACACTTGATATTTCTCTTATAGTAAGAACTGAGATAATCTTGTTAACCTAAGTATTAGTATAAATATCACATTAAAATAATGCCTTATCTTCATGTGTTGAAGAACAGGCATATCTACATGTTAACCATATAAGTTGATGCTTACTTTTACATACAGGAGGGAATCTAACAAAATTTCAGTATAACTTTTTACATCTTGTTTATATTTATAACTAACTAGAATAATTCTTCATGTTTCTTCATGAAGAATCACACTTTACATGTATTTTCTAATAATTGCATTAAAAACAAGTAAATAAGTGTATATCATATTCTTCACAATAAGAAGCACATTTATAAGGAAATATTTTCAAATTTTGAGAAGATAACTCATTTAAATAAATTTTAGTAATAAATAATTCACATTTACAATAACAGAACTCCTACATTTAGTTTATATGAATGTAAGATAACAAAGATAGTACAGAGCAAATTTAAACAAACAAAAAGTACGGTAAATGTCTTAATCACTGTTCATCTGAAGTAAAGCATTTATTGTCGACTCTTTATTTCCTCTGTTTGCTTCCAACACTGATTTGATAACCTCTTCTTCCATATTTGGAAATAATTCTTTGATTTGTGTCAAGTCCTCATCTGTAAAAAGGGGTCTTTGTGGCTGCTGTTGTTGTTGTTGTAATTGTTGTGGCTGGCAGGGCATTTGGTAAACTGTAAATTTTTAAAATCAAATAAATGCATTATTTTTTTTACTGTCATTCAGATTGATGTAGATATATCAGGTAAAGATTTAAATTTTGAATTTCAAATCAAATCAATTTCCAATACCTTCCATATCCTTTGTGTGAAGTGGATTTTTTTCTTAGCATACTAGTATATTATTGTTAATATTTTCAAAAAAATGCTTCTGAGATAAAAGGATTGAAGATGCATTCATAGAAGCTGAATTGGAATCGTAAACCTGAAGCGTGATTATCCCTTTCATTATGGATTGTCCTTTGGTCGATGTGCAATTGATTAGATAGAACACAATGGCATTGTCTTTCTAGGTTATATCAGCTTTTTATATTGCATTTGCTAATAAGAAAACTATCCACCAGAGACCAAATAAATGTATGTTCATTACTGTCGATAGCAATGGGACCATAAAAAATTAGAAAAAGTCATACCACATGTGGTTTATCATAAAATAAATAAAACATGTAAAATTCAAAAACATATTCTTTAATTAACTGTGCAATCTCTTTCTGTTTATTGACATGGAATATAACATAAAAAATTCTAAATCAATGTTTTTTTAGTTGAATGTTCTAGCTTTACCCATCATGTTTAGAGTTTTTATTTTCCTCATTTGTTTTCTATTTTTCTTTTTCAAACTTGTTTTGTCCCTAGGAAATATAGATGACATACCTAATTGTGGAGGATATCCAGTACCTAGTTGTGGAGGATAACTTGATGGGATGACTTGAACGGATTGTTGTGGATAAACTACTGGTTGCTGTTCTACTTTCTACAATATCAACAAAATCAAATTAAGAGCAGACATTTCGAGAGGTGAAGGTCTTAAATGATAATCAGTAAACTTAAAATCTAACAGAAAGATCAATAATAAGTTAATTAGACAAAACATGTGTCTGGTGTAACAGGTATTTTTTATGATTCTTTTTTATATTGAGATATTCCTGCTACTCACTGTCATAGTCATAACTAAATTGATCATGCCTTCCTTCTCATCTCCTTGTTTACCACTAAGAGGGAACCAGTCATCAGCTGTGTCTCCATTGAATGTTGACTGTGGGATAGTGATATAAGCCCAAGCTATTCTTTCATCCATGGTTAACTGCCTCTATATAATATCAATTAAGATTAATAAAATACCTCATTACAAATATTCTTTTTTACAATATAAAGTTGAAATAATGACTGCTATAACTTTCACAGGAGAAACTGACTTAAAATAATCAGGAAAAATTCTTGATGTTGAAGCTTAAACTTTCCATTTTGGGAGGAAATTAATTATTATCCAATACACAGTAATGGCAGTTTTACTGCATATATCTAAATATCAATGATTCTTTCTTGTTTTATTCATTGCTGATATTATTCATTTAAACAACATTTTTATTTACATGCATTCTGTGATTAAAAGGCATAAAGGGGAGATAATCCAAAGAACTTATGCAGGAATATGTAAGTGTATGTACAAAAAATGTCTTACCATTTGCACAGAAAGTTCTACTGGGATCTTTTATTGAAAAGATTGATAAAATTTATATTGTTTTTGCGAATTTTTTTAAAAAGGTATAATTACATATACAAGTTTTAATAAGTGCTTTCAAAAAGGTTTCTGAAATGAAAGGAACTGTTTTTGTGACACTTAAAAATTTCTTTTCTTACCTCATCAAAAATCTCTAAATACATGGAGTCTACACCATGAGGTAAATACCTGAAAGTCAAATTAGAAAAATCAATTTCTTGAAATGTGATTTTAATTTTTCTATATTATATTCCAGCACATGACATCTTATAGAATTACTTTTAAGTTGTTAAAATCTAATAACAGGTAATATATTTTTCTATTGAGCGCATACAAATTTGCTATGGACTATGAACAAAAATGTAACACTTAATGTTAAACAGATTTAATACTATTATGGCAAAGATTGTTCTTTGATTTCTAGATGTCTTATGGTAAATTATGTTATGTAATAGGACTAATAGTTCAATATTGAGAATCATAGTAACAGTACTGAATATCTAGAATATTGTACCTTGCTAAAATGTGTTTGTATTCTAGATGTCTTATGGTAAATTGTGTTATGTAATAGGACTAATAGTTCAATATTGAGAATCCTAGTAACAGTACTGAATATCTAGAATATTGTACCTTGCTAAAATGTGTTTGTATCAAGGCTTCCAAAACGGTCATATATTCCGGACATTTGTATAATGTCCGGTAAAAGTCCGGCTGGGCAAAGCATGAAACGGTCATCTACTTTTAAGTTTTCAAGGCTTTCTTAAGAGACGGTCATTTTAACATAATTCGCGATCTTTTTGACCCAACCTTTTGCCTTTAACAGCCACATATTTCCGGTCATAAAAGTGACATGATCATTAAGTACTATCAAAACAACCCCTACTTTAATACCTTCTCATTTTAATCAAGGCTAATTAGTTGTCGAACAGCTGAAATTTACCTGTTCAGGTGACAGGTAAACTATTTTGAACCGGACATTGATCGGTCTATTCAAAGTTATTTTCTTACATTTCAGCGGTTTGCATCTAACTAATTTAGTCAAAAAGATTTAAATTATCAGAAATACGTTTACAAATATGATTTGATGAAAAAATTAAAAAGGTGAAAATGAAAAATCGTCATAACCATAACCACGTTGTTTGATCAGAGACATGTCTCTGTTTGAACTAGTACACTTGTGCGCAGGTGTGAAATTTAGTTATGCATCCTAATTTCCTCAAAAAATGCTTAAATTGTCATTGATACCTTTCTCTCATGTTTATTTCGAATATTTTCTTGAAGAAATAACGTAGAAAGAGCTACGTACACTCATTCATGCTTTGCAAACGTACACGGAATTTACGTATCCGTCTCTGGTCCATGTTTTACCGTTGTCAAGATAAGATCCGGTATAAGATTTTAACAAATGCAAATTACCTGTCATCAATTCGTTAATATTGTACAAAAATATGTGCACAACAGAAACATATAAATTTAAGGTCTTTTTTTAAATGTTGCCATTTTATAATCATATATGCCTATTATGATCCCTATTTAAACATGTGCATGGCTGTAATTAATACGCGTTAGTTAGTAAACAAAACAGTATTGACCTTTTAATTTTAGAATAATAGAGTTCAAATATATCAATATTCATGTTATAACTTATTGTCATTTTGACGTCAATGTTTTTAAACCAATGGCAAGATACGATTTATTTTTCAATAACCTCTGATATTTACTCAATTGATATGGTAAAGTTCCAACAGGTTCGAATAAGATCTTCCCAGCATATTATCATTGGTTTCCCTCCCCCTTACTTATATTCCCCTGATTTTAACGAATGTAAAGTTTTTGACAACGTTATTTTGCACAAATAAAGAGTCTAAGGCAAATATAAGTACGCTGATGTTGCACACTTCGAATGATGCACTGCCAATTTAACAGTTTACGTCAGAACTTCGAATTTGAATCAAAGAAAGTTTAATATCGTTTTTTTTTAATGTCAATCATTGATATGGCCAACTCAGCAACTGAATACCATAATTGCCTTTTGTTTATTTACTCTTAAGGGATTAAAATCGGGATAATATATAAAATGTCCGGCTGGCTAAAAATAATTTTGGAAGCCCTGGTTTGTATTCTAGATGTCTTATGGTAAATTGTGTTATGTAATAGGACTAATAGTTCAATATTGAGAATCCTAGTAACAGTACTGAATATCTAGAATATTGTACCTTGCTAAAATGTGTTTGTATTCTAGATGTCTTATGGTAAATTGTGTTATGTAATAGGACTAATAGTTCAATATTGATAATCATAGTAACAGTACTGAATATCTAGAATATTGTACCTTGCTAAAATGTGTTTGTATTCTAGATGTCTTATGGTAAATTGTGTTATGTAATAGGACTAATAGTTCAATATTGATAATCATAGTAACAGTACTGAATATCTAGAATATTGTACCTTGCTAAAATGTGTTTGTATTCTAGATGTCTTATGGTAAATTGTGTTATGTAATAGGACTAATAGTTCAATATTGATAATCATAGTAACAGTACTGAATATCTAGAATATTGTACCTTGCTAAAATGTGTTTGTAAACTGTGTAAACTGTAATCACATCTAAGTAATTAAATGCTGTTTCTAAGGGTTGAGAGAAAATCGAAAAAATACTAAAGCCAGAAAATTAATTTTGTAGTTGGTCTATTTACCAATTACCCAGGCTGTTAGAATACTGATGGATTAAATCTAAACTAGACAAAGTGATGCCCCCGCACTCCACTCTGAAGTAACTGTATTATAACAAAGTCAATGTAGGACTTTCTTTAAGATATTATTGTGTCTGGGAGACACAAATGATGCCCCCGCAGATGCAAAGTGTTATTTTAAAATACAAATAAATGTGGATAGATGATGCCCCCGCTTGCATATCATATAGTTATAAAGGGACATAACTGAAGAACGGTAAAAGTGACGCTACTCAAATTTGAACTTGATCTGAGTTTTGTGGTAATAAGCATTGTGTGTAAGTCTCATAACATTTGGTTGAGGCTAACTTAAGTAGAGAACAGAAACTAAAAATTCAGCAATTTTTCTATTTGTAAATACGCATAACTCTAGAACGGTTGTGTATAAGTTTTATAAATTTATATAAGATTTAAAAAGGGGCATAACTCAATAATGGTTAAAGTGACACTACCCAAATTCAACTTGATCTGTGTTTTATCAGTGGAAGTCAAAATTAAACATTGCATTGTATAAAACATTGATTGTAGTTGATTCAACTATAATCATGGACAAAGGAAGATAACTCCAATTTTAAAAATAACTTGATATTTAGAAGAAAATAAAAATTTTGCAATTTTTCCATTTATAAAGGGGCATAACTCTAGAACGGTTAAAGTGATGCCATCAAAATTCAAACTTGATCTGTGTTTTGTGGTAATAAGCATTGTGTGTAAGTTTCATAACATTTGGTAGAGGCAAACTTAAGTTAGAGAACGGAAACTAAACATTTTGCAATTTTTCTATTTATAAAGGGGCATAACTCTAGAACAGTTAAAGTGACGCCACCAAAATTCAAACATGATCTGTGTTTTGTGGTAATAAACATTGTGTATAAGTTTCATAACATTTGGTTGAGGCAAACTTAAGTTAGAGAACGGAAACTAAAAACTTTGCCATTTTTCCATTTATAAAGGGGCATAACTCTAGAACTGTTAAAGTGACGCCACCAAAATTCAAACTTGATCTGTGTTTTGTGGTAATAAGCATTATGTATAAGTTTCATAACATTTAGTTGAGGCAAACTCATGTTAGAGAACGGAAACCAATTTTGGGACGTACGTACAAACGGACAAGGGTAAAACTTAATGCCCCCACCGCTACGGCGGGGGCATAAAAATGACAAAGTTCAACTATCTCCTAATAGAACAAATATTAATAAAAATCAAAACCCTGACCACATGCACACCTTCAATATATGTACAAACAACCAGCAAAGTGAAAACTTCCTAGCATTCAAACTGTAGGAGGTGTAATATGGAATAACTATATACCCATAATGGGACAGACGGACAGAAGGACAGACAGACAAACGGACGGAAGGACGGACAGACAGATAGGGGTAAAACAATATGACTCCCAACTTTTAGTTGCGGGGCATAAAAAAATCTGTTTCAATAGATAGTTCTTTTACAGCTGATTGACAGTTAATCAAAATATACATCTATATATTTTTAAATAATTCTTTCATAACATACAATCTTAGTCATACAATAGGGATTCATTTTCAATGCACTTGACCTCTTTACCTATTGAATTTAGAATGTGTATTCAAATAAAAAAGTAGTTAAAATTCACAGTTCTTGCAATTTTAGGTTTCATTAAAAACATGGTCTATATTTTGAACACCACAATTTATATCTTACACATTAACATTTCTGTTCCATCTAGGAGTTTTGGCACCATTATAATCAGTAGGTGTCTCAAACACAGAGTGACCAATTCTCATTCTAACATATGGATCCATCTTTGTTAGACCATAGTTCTTATTCAACTTTGCCTGAAAAGGTGAAATTTAAGTTAAGTACATTTTAATTTGTCAGAAAACAGAGCCATTAACTTTTGTGTTTATAATTCATTGATATACTCCATATATACATATATAAATGTTCAAATAACATTCACATGATTCAAGTTTCATTTCAATGCGGCAAATAATAAATAAAATGCTTTGCTGAGCGCAGCCTGATACGACCGCAGTGGTTGAACCCTGAACAGTTGGGGCAAATTTGGACACAATATTCAAGCTTGATACTATCTGAATTTGGATTGTGATCAAATTTTTGACATAATATAGGTTTCTGACACAAAATAAATGTAGTCAAAGATCTTACAATTCCAATGCGCAATACTGTGCAATTGAAGATTTCTTCTTGAAACTTTTAAAAAATTTGAAATTTTGAAAATTTTGAAAAAAAAATATGAACCCTTTTAAAAAAAAAATTGGAAACCACCCCTTCCCCCCATACTTTTTGAATCCCCCTTTAAGCATTAACCATCAAACTCAATTGCAGTCTTTCCTTTGTAGTATGGAACCTTGTAGTACAATTTTAGAGAGATTCATACACTTAATCACAAGTTACTGTCTGGAAACTAGAAATTTTTTTTTTTTAAATTAAAAAGCCTCCATCAGCAACATTAAATAGTAATATCTAAAAATAAAATTCCTTCACATACATAATCATGGCTATAATTAAATTACCTTTATTAAACATTTTTAAAATAGTAACTTCTAAAAATAAATTGACAGCTAATCACCTAAAGACAATACATTTCTTTATAAATAATTTACAAGCAGTGTAAGGGAGGTAATTTGACAATATGTGTTTGAATTACCTCCCTTACACTGCTTTAAAATTATGTTTTGTACTTAAGTAATTGTCCATTAACCTGGAAACCCTTGTTTTCCCCCTTGTTTGCCCCTTATTCCTAAACAGTTTGAGCCATAACCCCCCAAAGCAAATTCTTACCATCCCTTTGTGATATGGTAACTTTTGGTATAATTTCAGAGAGATCCATACACCATTTCACAAGTCATTGTCTGGAAACTAGAAAAATGCTTATTTGGGCCCCATTTTGGCCCCTAATTCCTGAACTGTTAGGACCATAACCCCCAAAATCCATCCCAACCTTCCTTTTGTGGTCATAAACCTTATGGTAAAATTTCATAGAAATCCATACACTTAAACAAAAGTTATTTTCCGGAAACCAATGTGTCTTCGGACGACAACGTGATACCAATATACGACCGCAAAATTTTGCTCATGTTACTTCTGCATCTTTAGTGTGGACATAAACTTGCTGCAGATTAATAGTGTCTCATTCTTTCATCTTTATTATATAATTCATCAATGAATACATTGTTGTGATGTCCAAGACAATGATCAGTAATAAAACCCTTTTTTATTCAGTAAACCATTTGATGTAATTTAATGTACCTTGTCAATTTGTTTATACATGTACCAAATATTGTACTACATTCCAGATTTTCTACAACTACCAAATAAGTGTTAGAAAGTTAAGATTCCTTTTTTTTTCATGTACACTACACATTCAAATAAACTATTGACACAGAGATATATCTCGCCTATTGGCATAAAATTCAGGAAAAGACGGACAGCAACATTGCTTATTAATTCAGTCACTGGACCATGATCTATTGGGCAGGACCTGAAAATGGTCGACAAACTGAGATGTACAGACGGTAAATGTAACTTTATAGAAAATTTCGTTGTTTATTGTAAGTAGTTCCTATCAATATAACTTATTAAAGCAGAAAAAGTAACATTGAAAATTGCTAATTAATTCAAATTCACTGGACCATGATAAAGGGGGCAGGGCCTCGAAATAGTTTTCAAACTGATATGAATTGATAGTAATGCAACTTCATAAAAAATATCATTGATCTATCACAAGTAGATCCTATCACTAAAACAGAATACTTAACATTGAAAATTGCTAATTAATTCAAAGTCACTGCACCATGTCCTAGGGGGCGGGGCCTCAAAATAGTTGTCAAACTGATATGTACTGATAGTAATGCAACTTCATACAAAATATCATTGATCTATCACAAGTAAACTTAATAAAATGCTTCGCTGGGCGCAGCTTGATACGACCGCAGAGGTCGAACCCTGAACAGTTGGGGCAAGTATGGACACAACATTCAAGCTTGATACAGCTCTGAATTTGGATTGTGATTAAATATTTGACACAGCATAGGTTTCTGACACAGAAACAATGTGGTCTAAGAACTTCATTTTTTTTAATTTACCTATTATGGTCCAATGTCCAAAATAAAAATACATGGTTAGATTCGGCATATCAAAGAACCCCATATATTCAATTTTTGTTGAAATCAAACAAAGTTTAATTTTGGACCCCAACTTGGACAAACTTGAAAACTGGGCCCATAATCAAAAATCTAAACACATGTTTAGATTCAGCATATCAAAGAACCCCAAGAATTCAATTTTTGTTAAAATCAAACTAAGTTTAATTTTGGACCCTTTGGACCTTAATGTAGACCAATTTAAAAAACAGGACCCAAAAGTAAAAATCTAAAAACACGGTTAGATTTGGCATATCAAAGAACCCCAATAATTCAATTTTTGATGAAATCAAACAAAGTTTAATTTTGTGACCCTTTTGACCTCAATATGAACCAATTTGATAGCGGGGTCCACAAATAAAAAATCTAAATACATGGTAAGATTCAGCATATCAAAGAACCCCATATATTCAATTTTTGTTGAAATCAAACAAAGTTTAATTTTGGACCCCAATTTGGACCAACTTGAAAACTGGGCCAAAAATCTAAGATCTAAATACATGTTTAGATTCAGCATATCAAAGAACCCCATATATTCAATTTTTGTTGAAATCAAACAAAGTTTAATTTTGGACCCCAACTTGGACCAACTTGAAAACTAGGCCCATAATCAAAAATCTAAACACATGTTTAGATTCAGCATATCAAAGAACCCCAAAAATTCAATTTTTGTTAAAATCAAACTAAGTTTAATTTTGGACCCTTTGGACCTTAATGTAGACCAATTTAAAAAACGGGACCCAAAATTAAAAATCTAAATACACGGTTAGATTTGGCATATCAAAGAACTCCAATAATTCAATTTTTGATGAAATCAAACAAAGTTTAATTTTGGACCCTTTTGACCTCAATATGAACCAATTTGATAGCGGGCCCACAAATAAAAAATCTAAATACATGGTAAGATTCAGCATATCAAAGAACCCCATATATTCAATTTTTGTTGAAATCAAACAAAGTTTAATTTTGGACCCCAGTTTGGACCAACTTGAAAACTGGGCCAAAAATCTAAAATCTAAATACATGTTTAGATTCAGCATATCAAAGAACCCCATATATTCAATTTTTGTTGAAATCAAACAAAGTTTAATTTTGGACCCCAACTTGGACCAACTTGAAAACTGGGCCCATAATCAAAAATCTAAACACATGTTTAGATTCAGCATATCAAAGAACCCCAAGAATTCAATTTTTGTTAAAATCAAACTAAGTTTAATTTTGGACCCTTTGGACCTTAATGTAGACCAATTTAAAAAACGGGACCCAAAATTAAAAATCTAAATACACGGTTAGATTTGGCATATCAAAGAACTCCAATAATTCAATTTTTGATGAAATCAAACAAAGTTTAATTTTGGACCCTTTTGACCTCAATATGAACCAATTTGATAGCGGGGTCCACAAATAAAAAATCTAAATACATGGTTAGATTCAGCATATCAAAGAACCCCATATATTCAATTTTTGTTGAAATCAAACAAAGTTTAATTTTGGACCCCAATTTGGACCAACTTGAAAACTGGGCCAAAAATCAAAAATCTAAATACATGTTTAGATTCAGCATATCAAAGAACCCCATATATTCAATTTTTGTTAAAATCAAACAAAGTTTAATTTTGGACCCTTTGGACCTTAATGTAGACCAATTTGAAAACTGGATCCAAAATTAAAAATCTAAATACACGGTTAGATTCGGCAAAACAAATAAATAAATGTGGTCAAAGATTTTACAAATCTAATGCGCCATACTGTGCAATTAAAGATTACTTCTTGAAATTTTTCAATATTTGAAATTTGAAAAAAAAATAATATTTGAAGAATAATTCTTTTTAATTTCTGAAATCTGAAATGAGAAAAAATTTACCCCCCACAATTTCTTTTTACCCCCCCCCCCCCCCCCCCCCTTTTTTCCCCAAACCATAATTACCCATTTAAATTTACCATAGTGCTAACTTAATCTATTTTATAATAGAATTTAAAATATAGTGTCAAATCTTTCATATGGATTTTTTTGTAAAAAAAAAAGATGCAACATTTGCAGATATTTTTACTGGTCTTCCTTTATAAATATGCATTTCTTTAAACATAATTTAAAAGCAGTGTAAGGGAAGTAACCAAAACGTTGTATTTGGATTACCTCCCTTACACTGTTTTAAATTATCTTAATTGTTCATTAACCATTACTTTATACATAATTTAAAAGCAGTGTAAGGGAGATAATTTCAATGATGTATTTGATTTATCTCCCTTACACTGCTTTAAATTATGTTTTGTACTAAAGTATTTGTCCATTAACCAGGACAACCTTGTTTTTCCCCCTTTTTTGCCCCTAATTCTTAAACGGTTTGAGCCATAACCCCCCAAAGCAAATCCTAACCATCCCTTTGTGGTATGGAAACTTGTAGTATAATTTCAGAGAGATCCATACACCGTTCCACAGTTATTGTCTGGAAACTAGAAAATGCTTATTTTTGGCCCCTTTTTGGCCCCTAATTCCTTAACTGTTGGTACCATAACCCCCAAAATCAATCCCCACCTTCCTTTTGTTGTATTGAACCTTATGGTAAAATTTCATAGAGATCCATTCACTTAAACTAAAGTTAGAGTGCGAAAACTAATGCGTCTTCGGACGACGACGCCGGACGACGACGACGCCAACGTCATACCAATATACGACCACAAAAAATTTTTTGCGGTCGTATAAAAAGGAGCCGGAGCAGGAGCTGGAGCCGGAAAATCAATCCCTATTTAGTTTGTTGAAATTTTATTTAACCAAAAAGTTAGTAATTTATTTCATAGAGTCCTCCTTATCGTATCAAAAACTTTATTTCATATAGTCGTACAATGACCTATAGTTGCTTTAATCCGCTTCTTTTGGACTCTGTTGGATAGTTGTCTCATTGGCAATCATACCACATCTAAATTTTTATAATAATCCAGTATTTTCAATCATTGAAAGATTTAATGGATAATGGGCTGGGAAGAGGTCTGTGCCATTTTGAGAAAGCTGAATTGAGGTGTATTTTACCTGTGCAACAGTTATAGTAAGTCTACCAACAGTGTTTGCTGGGATAGCAACAAATCCACCTTGTTGCTGTGCTTGTACAAGCCTTGCAACTCTTTCATCAGCCATTACTTGAGCTTGTGCTACATCTACTGGTACTCTCAAAAAATCTTCTGGTAATTCTCCAACCATTACCTACAAATGGACAAGATATCATTGCATGTGCTTTTATGTACATGATACTATAAAACAACTTATTTTTGTGGATACCTTTTTCCATGTTTATCCCTTAGCTTTCAAGCCAATTTATCGGCAATTGAGTTTTGCATTTCCTAAGATTGTAAATTCAGAAATTATTGCAAGGTTTTTATTAATGCGAAAAATGCGACTGGGTTAATATCGCAATGATAAGAACTCGCATTCTGATATCTGATTCAAATATCTGCATGCAGATTTTCCTGAAATCGCAATAATTAATCTCACATTTTTGTCCATTCTCAAAAAATGGCAATAATAAATGCACACAATAATTTCTGAATTTACAGTATTGATTATGCATTCATATAAAAACAAGAATGTGTCCATAGTACACGGATGTCCCACTATCATTTTCTATGTTCAGTGGACCATGAAATTGGGGTCCAAACTCTAATTTGGCATTAACATTAGAAAGATCATATCATAAGGAACATGTGTACTAAGTTTCAAGTTGATTGGACTTCAACTTCATCAAAAACTACCTTGACCAAAAATATTAACCTGAAACAGGACAGACGGATGAACGGAGGGACGAACGAATGGACAAACAAACGAATGAAGGGATGCACAGACTGAAAAACATAATGCCCCTCTACTATCAAAAGTTATTAAATTAATCACTCACAAAGATTAGTTTGTTTGTGTGAATTAGATGATTTGTTTAAATTTATGCTCAATTCTGAATAGGAATAAAATAACAATATTTGAAGAGTTGAGTTGCCAGGGTCAACCGGTGATTTGACAGTCACAAATGCAGTTTTATTGATGATTCAGAGTGGAGATGACAATGATTGTTGTTTACATTTAAGTTTGAGTAAGTAAATTAGATACCGTACATCGCAGGTATAAATGGGTACAAATAATTGTAGAACTGGGTATTATTTTCACTAATTGGGAAAATACACTAGAAATAAACTGCTTGATACAGGTCTAAATTTGGATTGTAAATAATTATTTGATATATTATAGGTTTCTGAATAAATGTAGTCAAAGAACTTGAAATTGGTAATATGAAAGATTTCTTGCTGTTGTGCAATACACTGCTGTTGCGCAATACTTAGTAAATCTGTTGTCAGACTATAAACAAATAAAACCTCGGAAATGTAAAATCGAATATTTATAAAAATCAAAAGGGAGCTTACAAAAATAGATATAAACAATTTACCAAAGTTTCATAAAAAATGCTGAAAGTATTTTTGAGTTATTGTCAGGAAACTGAAAAATCCCCTTTTTGTAATGAATAAAACCCCATAAATCGGAAACGTATAGTCTAAAATTTATAAAAATCAAAAGGGAGCTCATGTCAATAGCAATAAACAATTCACGAAAGTTTCTTGCAAATTGGTGAAATTGTTTTTGAGTTATTGTCTGAAAACTGGAAAATCCCCCCTTTTTTAATGAATAAAACCCCAAAACTCGGAAACGGTAAATCCGAAATTTATAAAAAACGAAAGGGAGCTCACGTCAATAGATATGAACAATTCATTAAAGTTTCATGCAAATTGGTGAAATTCATTTTGAGTTATTGTCTGAAAACTGGAAAATCCCCCCTTTTTTAATGAATAAAACCCCAAAACTCGGAAACGGTAAATCTGAAATTTATAAAAAACGAAAAGGAGCTCACGTCAATAGATATGAACAATTCACAAAAAGTTTCATGCAAATTGGTGAAATTGTTTTTGAGTTATTGTCAGAAAACTGGAAAATCTCCCCTTTTTTAATGAATAAAACCCCAAAACTCGGAAATGGTAAATCTGAAATTTATAAAAAACGAAAGGGAGCTCACGTCAATAGATATGAACAATTCACAAAAAGTTTCATGCATATTGGTTAAAGCGTTTTTGAATTAATGTCCGACATGTTGACGACGGACGGACGGACAGACGGACGGACAGACGGTCAACGGTATACCATAATACATCTCGTAAACGGGCGTATAAAAATCACTTGTATATAATAATTAAGATGTAATTAACATAAAGTTGATTCACTGACAGAGAATAGTTTACACCAAAATACAAGTTCTACACAAACTAAAATACACATAATTTGGAGAAAATTGTTGTCATTAGCCAATTCAGTTATTATGAAAACAGATTTTAATTCAATTCGCACATTCTTGTGATCTGTTGATAAACATAAAAGACTGATTTTCTTTTTAATGTTATTTCACCTTTATGATGAAACAATTTTGTGTGACCTCAATAATTAACAATATAATCGGAGACATATAATTTGTATTAATACTACTTATATGTTTCTGGAATAATGTATGAAATGTTTAAACAGATTCAAATCTTGGAATAAGCAGGAATATTTGCGCGGTTTTAAATATTTCACGTTTTAGTAGCTACCCCGAACAAATAAAAAAATTAAACACACGCAAAAAAACATGATAATCCGTATGTGTAATTGTATAATCCCAAAATTGACAGTAGAAACTCTCCAAACACAGTAACTGTCTTGTGAAAAATAAAGTAAAACAGATATTTGTGAAAGTCAAATCACAAAATGCTATTGTAAAATGAAAATGCATACAGGTTACAATAAATTGCTTTGTCGAGTGCAGCTGGATACGACCGCAGAGGTCCAACCCTGAACAGTTGGGGCAAAAATGGACACAATATTCGCGCTTGATACAGGTCTGAATTTGGATTGTAATTCAATATTTGACACATAATAGGTTTCTGACACAGAATAACTGTAGTCAAAGAACTTAGAATTGGTTATATGATTTGAATTTATATTCAATTTTTTGCTTTTGTGCAATTCACTATGCTGTTGCGAATTGACCTCCCCACCCCCCCTTTTTTTCCAAAAAAAAATTTGAAGGATTTTCTTTTTGATTTCTGAAATCTTGATGAGAGAAAATTGTCCCCCCCCCCTCTTTTTCCAAAAAAAATTCTTTCCCTCAGTCATGGTCATAATTTCAATTCAAATTTCCAATGGAGTTTGCAACCATAATAACCCATTTAAATACATCATAAAAAGTTTTAAAATAGTAAATGACATACATAATCATAGCTAAAATTAATTAACCTTAACCAGCATTTTTAAAATTATTAAAATAGTAACTTCTAAAAATTAATTGACAGCTAATCACCTCAAGACAATACAAAAATTCTTTATACATAATTTAAAAGCAGTGTAAGGGAGGTAATTCAAAGTAATTTTTCAATTACCTCCCTTACACTGTAATTTGTACTTAAGTAATTGTCCATTAACCAGGACACCCTTGTGTTTTCTCACTTTTTTGCCCCTAATTCCTAAACGGTTTGAGCCATAACCCCCCAAAGCCAATCCTAACCGTCTCTTTGTGGTATGGAAACCTGTGGTATAATTTAAGAGAGATCCATACACTGTTCCAAAAGTTATTGTCATGAAACTAGAAAAATGCTTATTTGGGCCCCTTTTTGGCCCCTAATTATAAACTGTTGGGACTATAACCCCCAAAATCAATCCCCACCTTCCTTTTGTGGTTATAAACCTTATGTTTAAATTTCATAGAGATCCATTCACTTAAACTAAAGTTATTGTGCGAAAAACCAATGTGTCTTCGGACAACTACGACGACGCCAACGTCATACCAATATACGACCGCAAAAATAGTTGTATAAAAATTGTTCGTCAATTCTAAAATGTTGTTATGAGTGATGACAACATTTTTGACATTAATATAAATGATAGCCTTTTTGGGGATTCTGGTTAGATTCTAGAGGGATGTAAGCTATAAAGAGGTACCAGAATATTTTATGTTATAATGTAATAACTTTAAGGCTTATGTACCCTTTTGCTTTTTCAATGCAAACTGTCAGGGAATTTGAGAGAATCCACAGCATCACCCATACTTATTGTACTCTCATATTTGAGAATTTGACACTAATTAAGTCAATAGAGAATTACAGCATGCAATGCTAAATACCAATGATTTCCCTCAAACAAGTTCTTTTTAAAGATAATTAATTTAAACAAGTACAAATATGTACCTATTCAAGCTACTGCTACATGTGCTAGTAGACTTTTAAATCGAATTTCATGACTCAGCACAAGGTTTTTGGATTAAAAAGGCATAAGCATTTTCTGCAAACAATATACACAGCAGCATTATTGTATATGAATAAACAAGTGACAAATCTATAAAATGTTAAATAAACTGTTAACACAGAGATATGTCTCGCCTATTTGTTATTTTGTTAATGTAAATGTTGAAATTAAAATAGCAATACTTTAACATGTAAGTTATGCAAATATTCAAAGTCAATGAACCATGACTGAAGGTACAGGGCTAAACAATCTCCATGGAAATGAGATGTGCCAATGCTAATACAACTGCAAACCAAATACCATTGACTTTTCAGAAGTCATTCTCTTTAAACAAACCTAAACACAAACATTAACTTGTAAACTATGTAAAAGTTTCAAAGTCAGTGAACTATAATTAGGGGTGTGGTTATATAATCTCCATGGAAATGAAACTTGCAAATGCCAATACATTTGGATACCGAATATCATTGACTTAACATTAGTGGTTGATCTTAAACTGACCTAATCGCAAACTAATACATGTAAACTAAGCAAAAGTTTCAAAGTCAATATACCATGACTGAAGGGTAAGGACCAAATATTCTCCATGGAAATGAGATGTGCTAATGCTTATACAACTGCATACCAATTATCATTGACCTACCACTAACGGTTCCCCTTAAACTGACCTAATCACAAACTAATACATGAAAACTAAGCAAAAGTTTCAAAGTCAATAGACCATGAATGAGGGTGCTTGGCCAAATAATCTCTATGGAAATGAGATATGCCAATGCTTATACAACTGCATACCAAATATCATTGACCTACCACTAGTGGTTCCCCATAAACTGACCTAATCACAAACTAATACAGGTAAACTAAGCAAAGTTTCAAAGTCAATAGACCTTGACTGAAGGGGCAGGGCCAAATAATCACCATGGTAATGAGATGTGCCAATGCTAATACAACTGCATACCAAATATCATTGACCTACCACTAGTGGTTCACCATGAACTAGACCTAATCACAAACTAATACATTGTTGACGCCGTCGCCACCGCTGGAAACAGCATACCTATGTCTCGATTTTTGACTCCGTCAAGGCGAGACAAAAATAAAATCACTGTAATCATGGTAATAAATCTGTATAAATTTTGTCTGGAGTTACCACAAAATCCAAATTTTCAATTATATGAAGTAATAAATGGTAAGCTGTGATGATTGACATTCCACATGGTATATTTACAAAATTGCATGTCTATTTCATAGATTTTCCCCATTGTTTTGACATTTTGCACTTAAAAGACATGCATTATATGTCTCTGGATCGTCCTTTACATACATGAAAAATTTGCCACTTAACATTAAGCGTAACCAACAATTAATCACCAGAACAGATTACTTTAAGTACATCTTTTTCCCATTTACAGTTGTACTGTGGAATTAACTTCCACAAAACATTATCAGCGTTAAATCTTTGGATCGCTTTAAAATACTGATCCAAAGTCAGGACATTTAGACATCTTAGTCTACTGTCTACCCTGTTTGTAAATATGTAAATGTGTTTATTTTTTAAATTTTTGCACAAAACTATTTTTGATTATTGCACTCATAAAATTGTTATCTTTTAAACTGTCTGTTTGCGATGCGCTGATGTATAGTCATCAATGTGCTGATGGATTGTCTATGATGTAGATGTAATCTATCTATCTCTGGTAAAACTCAGCCTTAGAGAAGGGGTCGTGCACCCTTAATGATTCTGAAAAGGAAGCTTTATTATATGTTTTTACATTTAGATGAACATGTTTACCAATACTTCTTCGATATTTTTTTTTGTTATGCTTCCAATAAATAAGTCAAAACAGGAATTAAAAAAAATACACAGAAATACATAGTGAGACACTGACTATAAATGTCCAATGAATCTGTTAAAACGAATTTTCTATATATTTCATCATTAAGATCGTTAACTTAATTAAATTAGAGACCTGATTTCTTCGAGTTGCAGAAGTGTTATCATTTGTTGAAGCCATCCTGAACAGCTAAAATCCTTCTGTTTTTTTGTTGACAGTCACAAGTTATGAGTAATGAAGAACTAAAGACCGTAAATTTTGTGCAACGACCAATAAAGAAAAATAGCATACACAATTTTTTAAGAACATCATAAAATCATAGTATAAAATGTCTTGATAAAATAAACAATACAAGCATGTATTACGGAATATCAATAATAATAAGTTGAAGTAAAACAATCTTGTAACGGTGCACGGCATTCTGGTATCAAGACGCATCAAGAGCAAATAACCCTCCACCCAGACACATCACCCCTTAAAAATACAGGTTGGAAATGGATTATGGCAGGGTTTCAAGCTTATGATAAGATAAAGATCATAGTCGTTGGCGATTCTGGTAAAATTTCCAAATTTGATATTTACATGACAAGTTTATTTAAACCAATCAATAGTACTAGCTGTATGATGTATCTTTATTTGGGTAAAGGTTTTTGGGTTAAGGCTTAAGGTTCATCATAAGACATAACAAATAGACAAAAATGGCTGTATTTACACCTCAAAAAACTACTCTGAGTACAGACTAACCTGTGCAGTTGGAAAGGTTTTAAGGCCTGGCATCCACTAGATACATAAAGTTAAATGCATTTTTCAGAAAGATAATATCTTTTTAGGATTTTGATGGGCATTTTTCGTTCTTTCAGAAGGTGTAAAAATAAACAACCTTCTGCAGGAACGATAAAAAATGGTCATCAAAATCAAAAAAAGGTTTTATCTTTCTGAAAAACAAAATGCATTTAACTTTTATATATCTAGTGGATGCCAGGCCTTAAAACTTTTCCAACTGCACAGGTTAGTCTGTACTCCGAGTAGTTTTTTAGGTCTAAACACAGCCATTTTTGTCCATTTGTTATGATGAACCTTAAGTGTTATAGGACATAATAGGTGTGAGACCACCAATTCAAAATCCCTATATAGTCAAACAAATTTTTCAATTTTTTCAGCTTTCTAAATATTTTACCTTAAGTTTAACTTCATAGAAACCAGGTATATCCTGAATTGTACATGTAGCACCTTTCTACATGCCAATTTTCAACAAATGTTTAAAGTCTTGTAGTGAAACACAAGTATTCGGAAGGCAACTACTACTAAAAATAACTACAGGTTTTCAGGAAATCTTAAATAAGTATACAATACAATACAATATACAAAGTTAACGAAAATGTTATAAAGTAAAGTAATTATTAATATATTTCATTTCTAAGTTGTTCTATTTATTTCTATGAGTGTACATGTTGTATGTGATTGTATTTTGTATAAATTTACCTCTTGTTTCACATGTCATTGTGACGGAGTGTTTTTTGAATAAAGCATATTGTATATTGTTGTATTGGAATGAATAGACAACTTTCGAGTTCGATGCATTTCCGTCAAAAACTCTGGTTTTAGGGGACATCATTCGTGCGTTTAGGGGCATTGTCACTTCCGTTCCAATGTTGAGCGAGTGGTTGGAAAACTATAATGCTATATTGCACGAATTATTCGGCAAATTAAATTCTCATAATTGAAAATCAGCACTGCTGTCAATAGGGAATTGTGATTAAGTACTTACAAAACAAACGTTATTTCTAGTTTATCCTGCACAATGACGATCACTAAGACGCTTGATGAACGTTAATAGTGCGGGGATACAGGCGATCCCCTCTATCTGGTAAATGACGTCATAAAGGCGCGCATAATTGACGAGTTTTTTCTGGTGACGGATAAACTCGAAAGTGGTCTATTGTCCATTGACTTGGGACTAACTGACCAAATCTGTGACGAATTGGCTTGGAACAAATCGGACTTGGAGCAAACTGACTAGAGCATTCCTATTGTCAAATTGTTCTCAATATTTGAAGAAATAAAACAAAACTGCAGTTATTTGAAGTTTTTGTTTGTGAATTTAAGCTTGGATGGTACATTTTTGTACACAAATGTATTTGGATACTCCTCATTTCAGAATCATGAATCATTTGGGGGTCAGTTCAAACCCATTTTTCTATGATTCAATATGTATTTAAAATTAAATTGCTGGAAATATATAGTAAATATGGATATATCTACAAAATAAACACAGAATGGAAACTTTGTCTGGATCATAAATAAATGTACATGTAGGTGAAAAAACTGTCAAAATAGGTGCAATTTGTGTACCAACACATTAACTGTATATTTCTTTTTCACCAAAAGTTTCATTTCAGCAAATTTGTTGGTTAGTTCAAGTAAACAATGACATCAAACACACTATTTTGTGTCAGGGAAGAGCTACTTTTACATATGTTCTAAATTGGAGTGAGTGAATTGGTGGTCTGACACCTCTAGTTTGGTATGGGTAATTGTGAGGTTTAGGTTTAGGGTTAGTCTAGTACAGCTTGGTATGGAATAGGACCCCTAAAGTAAAAGAGGCCCAATTAATAGAGTTCAAAAGTTTACACAAAAAAACACCTTAAGAATACAACAAAATACTGTAAAACATAAAAAAAATAGTTATCCTCCTCCTGTGTCATTATTGAAAATCACCAAAACATTAAACAATGGTAAAGAGGCAAACTGGGCTGCCAAGTAAACAAATTTATATATTTATACTGCACCATATTCTGTACTGTTGTTTCTCATGTAACTTAAAGTCATCTTACATAAATTACTATAAATATTTTTCACACTGGTACTATATTCTTTTGTATAATATGTGTCAACGGGTAAATAAAATTAAAAAGAATCAAAATGATGGGATTCACTGATGAAATCTCCATAAATTGCAAAAAATTGTTGTCCTTGACATGGAAGAGTTATCTTTTTCTATCAAAAGGAACAGTTATTAGCATAATTAGTCAATATGCAAGGATCATGTAGAGCTTCTAAATAATTATTGGACTTAACAGAAAAATAATCGATGGTTTCTATAAGACCACATTCACATTTTGGGTCTTTATTGTTATTAATGTTGTGTTGATAATTTCTGAGATAATCAGATAATATGAGATAATATCCTGATAGAAAATTACTCATAATATTTGATTATGACATGACTTTGACTCCTTTCATTAGTGAGGCAAGTTGGCAGGTTTTTATTCAGAGGGATTAAACTCCTTTTCATTACTGGGGTGAGTTGGTTAGCATTAGTTGGGCTAGTTGGTCTGGGGTGATTCGACAGTGGGGTGAGTTGTCTTGCTTCACATGGCAATTGATGTGTCAATTTACATGTCTAATATCTTTTACATCTGTATACTTTTAGGTGTTGGAAAAACTTCACTAGTACATTTAATGTGTCATAATGAACCAAATTCTAATCCAGGTTATACTATCGGTTGTTCAGTAGAGGTCAAGGTAAGGAGTTAACAATATTTTTTAATGTTTTTGTTTTTATGTTTTTTTGTATAGCAAAATGACGAAAATTGTTTTATTGATTCTTTTACATATCTAGATGTCTATCTTCCACTGAAACAAGTGCCATATATCTTCAATATTGTCTAAATAATAAAACTTTTAGTAGTGAATCTAGAATTATTTTTAAGATATGATAAAGATATATATTTATGAAGGATTATTTTTTTTAGCTTCATGACTATAAAGCTGGAACTCCATCAGAGAAAACATACTTCACAGAATTGTGGGATATAGGTGGATCATCAAGTCATCAGAACAGTCGATCAATATTTTACAATAATGTAAATGGTTAGTTTTTGTCTCGCTTGAGATGAAAGTCGTAGTATGCGAGACATAGGTATTACTATCCATGGCGGTGTAAACTATTTGTATAAAGCTTTATATTTCAGAAGGTAGAAGACCTGGATGCTTCATACCTTGTATGCAGATACCTTATGTTAAGAAGTTTCTGCCTGTCATATGCCCATAGTCGTTGACCTCATTTTCATGGTTCAGCGACTGCTTGAAAAAAAAATTACAGTTTTTTGTCATGTGAATTTCTCACTTATTATGAGTAATAGGATAACTATATTTGGTATATGGGTTCCTTGCAAAATCTACATGTCTATCAGACAAGGTTAACCTGACCTCGACCTCAATTCTTGAATCCATGATCAAGGTTAAAGTTACCTGATTAGGTCCATTTCTCAGATACTACAAGCAGTAGGTCAACTATATGTGGTGTATGGAATAAAATTGAGAATGGAAATGGGGAATGTGTCAAAGAGGCAACAACCCGACCATAGAACAGACAACAGCAGAAGGTCACCAACAGGTCTTCAATGCAGCGAGAAATTCCTGCACCCGGAGGCATCCTTCAGCTGGCCCCTAAACAAATATATATACTAGTTCAGTGATAATGAACGCCATATTAAACTCCAAATTGTACACAAGAAACTAAAATTAAAAATAATACAAGACTAACAAAGGCTAGAGGCTCCTGACTTGGGACAGGCGCAAAAATGCGGCGGGGTTAAACATGTTTATGAGATCTCAACCCTCCCCCTATACCTCTAGCCAATGTAGAAAAGTAAACGCATAACAATACGCACATTAAAATTCAGTTCAAGAGAAGTCTGAGTCTGATGTCAGAAGATGTAACCAAAGAAAATAAACAAAATGACAATAATACATAAATAACAACAGACTACTAGCAGTTAACTGACATGCCAGCTCCAGACTTCAATTAAACTGATTGAAAGATTATGTCTTCATCATATGAATATCATAATGATTGTAAGGAGTACATGTCAGACTGGCAGGTTTCTGACCTTGACCTCATTTTCATGCTTCATTGGTCAATGTTAAGTTTTTGTGCTTTAGTCTGTTTTTTAAATACTTATAGCAATAGGTCAACTATAATTGGTGTATTGAATGATTGTAATTTGTACATGTCTGTCTAGCCAGTATCATCTGACCTTGACCTCATATTCATGGTTCATTGGTTAACATTAAGTTTTTATACAACCGCAAAAAAATTTTGTGGTCGTATATTGGTATGACGTTGGCGTCGTCGTCGTCGTCGTCGTCGTCGTCGTCTGGCGTCGTCGTCGTCCGAATACACAATGGTTTTCGCACTCTAACTTTAGTTTAAGTGAATGGATCTCTATGAAATTTTACCATAAGGTTCAATACCACAATAGGAAGGTGGGGATTGATTTTGGGGGTTATGGTACCAACAGTTAAATAATTAGGGGCCAAAAAGGGGCCGAAAATAAGCATTTTTGTAACTTCCAGACATAACTTGTGTGTTATTGTATGGATCTCTTTGACATTGTACTACAAGATTCCATATCACAAAGGGTCGATGATGGGATTGATTTTGGGGTTAATTTCCTCGAAATTTTAGGAATAAGGGGCCAAAAGGGGGCAAAAAACAAGCATTTTTCTAGTTTCATGACAATAACTTGTGTGTTAGTGTATGGATCTTTCTGAAATTTTACTACAGGGTTCCATTTCGCAAAGGGAAAGCTGGAATTGAGTTTTGTGGTAATTGCCCAAAACGTTTAGTAATAAGGGGCCTAAAAAGGGGTGAAAAATAAGCATTTTTTAGTTTCTAGACAATAACTTGTGTTCAAGTGTATGGATCTCTCTAAAATTGTATTACAAGGTACCATACCACAAAGGCAAGGCTGTTATTGAGCTTGGTTTGGGGGATGGGGGGGGGGGGTGATGAATCATAGGGGGAGGGTCAAAAAAGGGGTAATTATTTTTTTTTTCGTTTAAGGAATAAGGGGAAAAAAGGTTAAAAAACTAGGGTTTCCATTTTAATAGACAAATAATTGAGTAAAGAACATTATTTAAAAGCAGTGTAAGGTTGGTAATTCAAACTCATTTAAATATCTCACCTGCACTATGTTTGAATTATGTAAATTGGAAATTTGCCAATTATTTTAGTATAATAAACTTCATTGGAAATTTGCCAATATAAAATTTTGCTGATGAAGGTTTTTTGTTTACCTTTAGTCTGACTATGATGTCATTTTCTATTTTAATAGCCTTATGATGTAGTTAAAAAAAATTTTAATACTTTTATGATGTATTTTAATGCGCTTTTATGGTTGCAAATTTATTGTTTTAATATGATAAACTCCATTGGAAATTTACCAATAGTTTGTTTATTTTTAGCTATGACTATGATGTCATTTTCTATTTAATTTTAAGGTTACAAATTAATTTCAGTTTTAAATATTATTGTAAAATGTTTGCCCAAAACATTTATTAATAAGTGGCCAAAAAAGGGGGCAAAAATAAGCATTTTTTTAGTTTCCAGACATTAACTTGTGTTCAAGTGTATGGATTTCTCTGAAATTGTACTTAAAGGTACCATACCACAAAGGGAAGTGGGTCAAAAAATTTTGGAGGGGGGGATTTTTTTTCCTTTTTTTTTTCTTTAAAATTTCCATTTTAAGTTGGTTAATTCTGATCACAAAGAGAAAGTTGGAATTGAGTTTGGGGGATAATTGCTCAAATGTTTAGGAATAAGGGGCTAAAAAAGGGGTTAAAAATAAGCATTTTTTTTTAGTTTCCAACAATTAATTGTGTTTAAGTAATTGGATCTCTGTGAAATTGTACTGCAAGGTACCATACCACAAACTGAAGGCTGGGATTGAGTTTGGGGGGGCGTGATGTGTGAAAATTTTCCACTTAAAGTTGGTTAATTATTTCTGATTTAGATATAAAAGCAAATAATAATGATGTGGTTTGATTTTATCAAAAACTTAAATTGAAGTTATGTATATTGTAAATTTAGGTTACATTGGAATTTAAGAATTGGCTTTGGGGTAGGGTTATGGCTCAAACCTTTAAATAATAAGGGAAAAAAAGGTGAAAAAACAAGGGTTTCCAGGTTAATAGACAAATAAGTACAAAACATTATTTAAAAGCAGTGTAAGGTTGGTAATTCAAACTCATTTAAATATCTCACTTACACTGCTTTTAAATTATGTAAATTGGAAATTTGCCAATAACTTTATTGTTAATAAATGCATTGGAAATTTGCCAACAATTTTAGTATAATAAACTTCATTGGAAATTTGCCAATATAAAATTTTGCTGATGAAGGTTTTTTGTTTACCTTTAGCCTTGACTATGAAGTCATTTTCTATTTTTATAGCCTTATGATGTAGTTGAATTATTTAATACTTTTATGATGTGTTTAAATGGGGTTTTATGGTTGCAAATTTATTGTTTTAGTTTAATAAACTCCATTTAAAATTTGGTAATAAAAAAAATTTTTGTTTATTTTTAGCTATGATTATGATGTCATTTTCTATTTTACTTTTATGGTTGCAAAGAAATTTTTATTTTTAGATATTACTGTTAAATGATGCTGATTAAGGTTTTTGCTATGTTTAGCCATGACTATGATGTCATTTTCTATTTTAATATCTGTCATGATGTATTTAAATGGGCTTTTATGGTTACAAAGGAATTTTATTTTTAGATATTACTGTAAAATGTTGCTGATTAAGGATTTTGTTTATTTTTAGCCATGACTATGATGTCATTTTCTATTTTAATACCTTTATTATGTAATTTCCATTTTTAGATATTACTGTTAAATGATGCTGATTGAGGGTTTGAATGCTGGGATTGATTTTGGGGGTAATTGCCTCCAAATTTTAGGAATTAGGGGGCAAAAAACAAGCATTTTTCTAGTTTCATGACAATAACTTGTGTGTAAGTGTATGGATATTTATGAAATTGTACTACAAGGTTCCATATCACAAAGGGAAAGCTGGAATTGAGTTTGGGGGTACTTGCCCAAAACGTTTAGGAATAAGGGGCCAAAAATAAGCATTTTTCTAGTTTCCAGACAATAACTTGTGTTCAAGTGTATGGATCTCTCTGAAATTGTACTGCAAGGTACCATACCACAAAGGGAAGGCTGGGATTGTTTTTGGGGGTAATTGTCTCAAAATGTTAGGAATTTGGGGCCATAAAGGGGCAAAAAAACAAGCATTTTTCTAGTTTCATGACAATAACTTGTGTGTAAGTGTATGGATCTTTATGACAATGTACTGCAAGGTTCCATATCTCAAAGGGATAGCTTGGTTTGAGTTTGGGGGTAATTGCCCTAAACTTTTAGGAATTTGGGGCCAAAAAGGTGCAAAAAACCCAAGCATTTTTCTAGTTTCCAGACAATAATTTGTGTTCAAGTGTATGGATCTCTCTGAAATTGTACTGCAAGGTACCATACCACAAAGGGAAGGCTGGGATTGAGTTTGGGGGTGATGAATCATAAGGGGGTTTCAAAAAATTTGGGGGGCGGATTTTTTTTTCCTTTTTTTTCTTTAAAATTTTCCATTTTAAATTGGTTATTTCTGATTTATATATAAAAGCAAATAATAATGATATGGTTTGAATAGGTAAATTAAAAAATTTTAAGTTCTTAGACTACTTTCATTCTGTGTGAGAAACCTATGCTGTGTCAAATATTTAATTACAATCCAAATTCAGTGCTGTATCAAGCTTGAATGTTGTGTCCATACTTGTCCCAACTGTTCAGGGTTCGACCTCTGCGGTCGTATCAAGCTGCGCCCCAGCGGAGCATTTTATTGTGTTTTAGTCTGTTAATCAATTACAATAAGCAATGGGTCAACTTGGTGTATGGAATAATTGTAAGGTGTACATGTCTGTGTGACAGTTTTTATCTGACCTTGATCTCATTGTCATGGATCTTTAAAAATGTAAAGTTTATGTGATACTTTTAATAAAACCTTTATCATTAAGACTTTCAACATAAAATCAATGGTCAGTAAAAAAAGGCGAGACATTTCAGCGTGTGCACTCTTGTTTTTTAAAAGTCTTTAACTCAAAAAAGTAATTTATATAGTTATGAAATAAAACTGCATAAAATTGAAAAAAGTGTTCTTGTACAACATATGATTCTAACTCTTACATATCACTATGCAGCCATTGCTGAACACCATTTTGTTAATCCTGAGCACTATGTCTGCACAAATTCTATAATTTCCCAGATCGCTCACAACCAAGGTATTATTGGCATACTATTATTTCATACTAACTAACAAAACACTATTTTCACTCTATTTAAAATTTTTAATGACATTCCAAAACCAGAAAATATCCTGAGGAATTTTGCTTGTGGTCACGACTTTATTATCAGCAAAAAATATTTATGAATATTCCATAAAAGGAGATGTTGGGTATACATCAATTAGACGGCAAAAATCCAAAAGAAAATGAAAATGTTAGGATTTGATATTCCATAGTTATGAAAAAAGTAAAATAACAAAAATACAGAACTCCAATTGAAGACGGAAAGTCCCTAATCAAATGGCAAAATCAAAAGCTCAAACACATCAAACGAATGGATAACAACTGTCATATTCCTGACTTGGTACAGACATTTTCTTATGTAAAAAAAATGGTGGATTAAACCTGGTTTTTTAGCTAGCTAAACCTCTCACTTGTATGACAGTCACATAAAATTCCATTATATTGATAACAATATGTGAACAAAACAAACAGACATAATAGGTAAAAATGTCAAAAATAGGGGTAGAGCAGTCAACATTGTGTTATAATCTTAATTACAATAAAAACAAACATGTTAACAAAAAAACACAAAAAGGCATATAGACAAAGCACATTAGCAAAAATGAAAGACAAGAATACAAAAATTTACCATAGCACAATATTGAGACTCTTAACATTCAATTTTATTCTTGCCACAATTTCATTATGCTGCAGATTCTGTTTAATATTGGTAATAGTAGGACTCAAATTGTTTAACCAGGAAATCTCCAGCTGTGGCACAGGTTTCTTATGTGGTGCAGCCAAATAGAAAAGCATGCATCCAGGACACATGTATGTGCCTTTAAAGAGAACCCTGATGCTCTTGCCACAGCTGTCTCTTTCATTTTGCCTATGTACTTGTATTACTTACTTGTTAGTGAAAGGTTTTATTTTGTATTTTGGATATTTACATTTTTACTGCAGGTATTATTCTCGTCCATGACTTGACGAACAGAAAATCTCATCAAAACCTTAGAAGATGGCTGGGTGAGGTTCTAAATAAAAATGATGCAAAAGATTTCAATAGTGGGTGAGAAATATTTATATAACTCCTCTTTAGTAGAGGCCTAGAAGAGGATTATTATTGTACTCCAGCTCACTAAGTGGTTGGTATACTGTAATCACCTTATATACAGCAAATAACATTGACCTTATATTCATTGATGATATACAGTCACTGACCATATATCTCCTTGCTTATGATGTTGACATTACGTTTCCGTAGAGTTTATGATGTCAATACAGAATACATGTTTGCGGAATTTTTACGTCGTTTGCTTCAAATTAAAAAATGATTGTTTTTACCCCAAATATTTCATTTGGTACAGTTGTAAGAGCTGCAGTATATAAAGAATAATCATACATTGGCACAGCCTTGCATTCTACCTGTTTATAATCCTTGTACAAATAAAATTTATATTTCTAGACTGTATGGTTATTCTATATGTCTGTACGTCTGATTGTCTGATTGTTTGTCCATAACTTTTGTTATAAAATTCAGCTACTGCATTAAGGAATGATTTGATATTTGGTTTTGAACTATATTATACTGAGTTGTACTGTGTAAGCTATTTTTCAGATCTGCACTTCCTGTTTTTGTTTTAAAATTTTTTGAATTTGTTATACCGACTAAACATGAAATTTTTCATCAGTGTCAAATAAATAGTAGGTGTAATTTGCATGACAAGCTTGCAACTTTTTGTCTGGCTTTCCTATTATATAGAATCTTGGTATTACATTTCAATGATTTGTGCAGGTTTTGTGTGTACCTAATTTAGTTAAAAAAGCATCAGAAATATGAATTTCCATATCAACACATCAACCACAGCTTAAGTTGTCAAAACATACATGTTTAGCTTTAACCAATGTCACAAAATTTTGGAGAATTAAAATTTTACTAAATTTTACAACATTCTTTAATCTGTCATCTTTAAAAAATATTAGTTGCCAGGAGGAAACAGTCGCTTGGATGCCATTCTCAGGGGTTTAAATAAGTGTGGGTCTGGGGTCACTTTATACATGACCTATGTCTTTCTTAAAATGGCTTTTCAAGGTTCAAAGAGTTTATGAACCTTTCATTCTTAAAAGCAGATTTGAACCCCTGATTATATTCTTAGAAATTACAGGTTAAACTTGAAATATAAATGCTGATCAAATGTTGGGTCATTTATGCAATTCCCCCTTAATCAATATCACTGATCATATCATTGTAAAAGTTAAATCTAGTAAATGAGAAACTAAACAACTTTTAATCCATCTGTCTTATCTGTTATAGGTATGATTTTGACCCAGAACAGTTTGCTGGTAACCAGATACCTATACTGTTAGTAGGAACTAAGGCTGACCTTGCCCAGACCTTGAGAGAAAAGGTCATCTCAAGGTCATCTTCCATAGCTGAGGAATGTGGTGCTGATGAAATGAACTTGGTTAGAGAAATTAATAATGAATAAATGTTAAATATCTTTTCTGTGATAAATACTCCTAAAATAAATCATGGTTTTACTGCCAAATCTAAACAACTGAATACTGTAAATTCAGAACTTAATGTGTGAATTTATTTTTACAAATCATTGACTATTGGAAAAAATGTGAAAAATAGTTATTGTGGTTGCGAACATTTTTTTCAGGAAAATCACTATTGAAAGTATGAATGCAAGTTTTTATGATTGTGAATCTGATACTGCTGCTTTAATACAAACATCACAATAATATCTGAATTTACAGTATATGTTTCTTAATTTGATTAATTTGCTTGATACCAGTTACTATATTTTAAAAATATAGACTGATGAGAACTACTTCCATCTGTTAATAGATATTGGAGTTGAGTGCAACACATTTTAAATTCATACCTGAATTGTCCTCTAGATGTTTTTTGGTTATTTGTTTTGTTGGGTTGCTTTCTCAATGATGTTTATCACAAATCTCCTGTTATTCATACTAGACCTGTTGGTGACCTTCTGCTGTTGTCTGTTCTATGGTCGGGTTGTTGTCTCTTTGACACATTCCCCATTTCCATTCTCAATTTTATTATTGATGATAAAAAAGAAATTGTTCTAAATTTATTTTCAAACTTTATTTACATATTATATTTGCTTTAACTTACTTTCAATAAATTCATTTTTCTAAAACTTAATATTCAAGAAGTCTATTTTTAGCTCACCTGGCCCATAAGGGGACAAGTGAGCTTTTCTCATCACTTGGCGTCCGTCATCCGTTGTCGTCGTCCTCCGTTAACTTTTACAAAAATCTTCTCCTCTGAAACTACTGGACTAAATAAAACCAAATTTGGCCTAAATCATCCATCGGGTATCTAGTTTAAAAAATATATCCGATGACCCTGCCCATCAACCAAGATGGCCGCCATGGCTAAAAATAGAACATGGGGGTAAAATGCAGTTTTTGACTTATATCTCTGAAACTAAAGCATTTAGAGCAAATCTGATGGGGTTAAAATGTTCATCAAGTCAAGATCTATCTGCCCTAAAATTTTCAGACGCATCAGACAACCAGTTGTAAGGAAATTTTGCAGTTTTTGGTTATTATCTTGAATATTATAATAGATAGAGATAAACAGTAAACAGCAAAATTGTTCAGCAAAGTAAGATCTACAAATAAGTCAAACATGACCAAAATTGTCAATTGACCCCATAAGGAGTTATTGCCCTTTAGAATCAATTTTTCACATTTTTTTGTAAATTTTTGTAATATTTTACACAAATCTTCTCTGAAACTACTGGGTCAAATTAAACCAAACTTGGCCTAAATCATCCTTAGGGTATCTAGTTTAAAAAATGTATCCGATGACCCTGCCTATCAACCAAGACGGCCACCATGGCTAAATATAGAACATGGGATAAAATGCCATTTTTGGCTTATATCTCTGAAACTAAAGCATTTAGAGCAAATCTGACGGGGTAAAAATGTTTATCAGGTCAAGATCTATTTGCCCTGAATTTAGACGCATCAGACAACCCATTGTTGGATTGTTGTCCCTGAATTGGTAAATTTAAGGAAATTTGGCAGTTTTTATAAAAAAATTTGCGGTCGTATAATGGTATGACGTTGGCGTCGTCATCGTTGTCTGAAGACACATTGGTTTTCGCACAATAACTTTAGTTTGAGTGAATGGATCTCTATGAAATTTTACCATAAGGTTCAATACCACAAAAGGAAGGCTAGGATTGATTTTGGGGGTTATGGTACCAACAGTTAAGGAAAAAGGGGCCAAAAATAAGCATTTTTGTAACTTCCAGACAATAACTTGTGTTTTAGTGTATGGATCTCTCTGAAATGATTCCACAAATTTCCATACCACAAAGGGATGGTTAGGATTGGCTTTGGGGAGTTATGGTTCAAACCGTTTAGGAATTAGGGGCAAAAAAGGGGAAAAACAAGGGTTTCCTGGTTAATGGACAATTTAAAAGCAGTGTAAGGGAGGTAATCCAAAAACAAAATTGTACAATGAAGAAATTGTGGGGGGCATTTTTCATTTCAGATTTCAGAAATTAAAAAGAAGGGGTCAATACGCAACAGCATAGTGTATTTCACAAAAGCAAAAAATTGACTATAAATTCAAATCATATAACCAATTCTAAGTTCTTTGACTACAGTTATTCGGCGTCAGAAACCTATTATGTGTATAATATTTAATTACAATCCAAATTCAGACCTGTATCAAGCGCTAATATTGTGTCCATTTACGTCCCAACTTTTCAGGATTGGACCTTTGGGTCGTATCCAGCTGCGCCGACGAAGCATTTTATTGGTTATTATCTTGAATATTATAATAGATAGAGATAAACTGTAAACAGCAAAGTAAAATCTACAAATAAGTCAACATGACCAAAATTGTCAATTGACCCCATAAGGAGTTATTGCCCTTTAAAGTCAATTTTTCACAATTTTTTGTAAATTTTTGTTATCTTTTACAAAAATCTTCTCCTCTGAAACTACTGGGCCAAATTAAACCAAACTTGGCCTAAGTCATCCTTAGGGTATCTAGTTTAAAAAATATATTTGATGACCCTACCATCAACCAAGATGGCCACCATGGCTAAAAATAGAGCATAGGGGTTTACTATAGAAGTTTATGGGAAAATTGTAAAAAAACAATTTCAAATGGTCACAAGTTGAAAACTAATTTAAATAATGATAAGTGGTCTTAAGTAACTATTGTAATACTACAATGGGATGACTTGCTTTTAATTTAACTACTGGGCCAAATTAAACCAAACTTGGTCACAATCATTATTGGGGTATCTAATACTATTTATTATGATTTTAACCTTATTTTACATGATTTCCAAAACCACAGTAGATACAGGTGAGCGACACAGGCTCTTGAGAGCCTCTAGTTTGTTATTATTATCAGAGGTACCTCGGTCGTGATATGGAATGCTATTTATCTTCAAGCAAATATTTCACAATGCATGTTTTATTTTTTGCAGGATTGCAACGACTGTAAATGTCTATCACCAGGTTCAACAAATGCTGTAAAATTGTCCAGATTTTTCGACAAGGTATGAAATTAAAATGCCATTGAAACTACAGAGCCTGGATTCATTGATTATGCAATGAGCTATATTACAGAAAACAATGTTAAATAGGTTTTACAGTTAATCTTCACATGAAAAATTGTGCTGATAGAGAAATTTCCAACCTAGCTTGATGATTTGAAAAGTTGCCAAGTGAGGTTATCTGTGAACTAGTTTTCATGGTTCAATTACTCACTAAATTGATTGCTAAGTTCTTTTGAATAGGTCAACTATATTTGGTATATAGAATCATTGCTAGATGTACATGTGTGTCTGATGGGGTACCTGACCTTGACCTCATTTTTATTGTTCAATGATCAATATTAAGTCTTTTTTCTCAGTAATATGCATACATATTTACTTTCTTTGGGCTAAGAGGATACATGTCTGTCTGACAAAGATCAGCATTCAGTTTACATGCTTACATCAGCACATGTATCACAGCTACTGTGATAAGTTGGTCAACTATATTTAATCTGTTGAAACATTGTGAAGTTGACATGTCTATATTAATGGGTCAATTAAGATATGGTTCATGGTTCAATGATCAATGCTTTATTTTTGTGCTATAGTCAGTAACTCAGATACTGTGAGTAAAAGATGTTTTTTAACCTACAGAATCATTTCCATTTGACAAGGATCACCTTACACTGAAATGTTAAATGTGAAATGGTAAAATTTTACGGTAGGGTCAGTTTTTCAGTTATGATGTCAACTATATTTTAATCCCTGCCACAAGGCACAGTGGGTGACATAGAAATACTGGGAATTATTATCACGCCTACATTTTTTGTTGATTTTTATGAAATTTATAACAAAGGTTCATATGATTAACATACCAGATGATCAAAAAAATCAGTGCCAGTTTTACTATTTTAATGGGAGTTATACCCTCAGAAATGTAAATAATATTGAAATTTCATTGTACCGTAAGCACACTCATGCCTGAAATTTTTGTCTTGATATTTTTTTCGAAATTCATATCAAAGGATATTTCAACAATGTCTAGGAAGAGTTTGAAAATCAACATCATTCAACTGCTGTAACATGAGCTTTGCCTCTTATAAATTTAAATTAAATTGAAATTTGCACTGTAAGCTCTCTCAAGCCTACATCTTTTGTAGGATTTTTACAAAAAAAAATATCAAATGTTTATATAAACCTGAATTATTTGCAAATTTTAGTGAAAAATTATCAGAGTTATTGCCCTTGGACAGATAAAATACATGCTTTGCAATGTAGGACATTGGAATTCTGCATTTCTAGATCTACATGTCCTGACAGGGAACACTTGACATTGGCCTCACTTTATTAAAAAAATGAAAGTTTTAGTTAATATAATTTTTTCTGTCACTATTACATTTTGTACTTTTTAAATATCAACTATATTTCTATATCAATAGTTTATGGTGTATTGGTTAATCAGCTAAGATTCACTAGATTTTGACCCTGTTTTTCTAGTTTTAGGGATATATATATATATATATTGTTGATCTTAAAGACTTCTTACTAATTATTCAGTCATAATCTTTTAAGCAGGCTACAATATTGGAGAGAAAGATTTAAATATGAAAAGGAAAAATAATTATCATGTTTTTGTCGAGCCTTCGACTTTAGTCGAAAAAGCGAGACATAGCGATCCTACATTCCGTCGGCGTCCACAAATATTCACTCTGTGGTTAAAGTTTTTGAAATTTTAATAACTTTCTTAAACTATCCTTGATTTCTACCAAACTTGGACAGAAGCTTGTTTATGATCATAAGATAGTATCCAGAAGTAAATTTTGTAAAAATAAAATTCCATTTTTTCCGTATTTTACTTATAAATGGACTTAGTTTTCCTGCCGGGAAATAATACATTCACTCTGTGGTTAAAGTTTTTAAAATTTTAATAACTTTCTTAAACTATCCTGGGTTTGTACCAAACTTGGACAGAAGCTTGTTTATGATCATAAGATAGTATCCAGAAGTAAATTTTGTAAAAAAATAAATCCATTTTTTCCTTATTTTACTTTTAAATGGACTAAGATTTTCTGCCAGGAAACAACACATTCACTCTGTGGTTAAAGTTTTCAAAATTTTAATAACTTTCTTATACTATTTTGGATTTGTACCAAACTTGGACAGAAGCTTGTTTATGATCAAAAGCTAGTATCTAGAAGGAAATTTTGTAAAAAAAATAAATCCATTTTTTCCATTTTTATACGCCCGTTTACGGGACGTATTATGGTATACTGTTGTCCGTCTGTCCGTCTGTCCGTCCGTCCGTCTGTCCGTCCGTCGTCAACATGTCGGACACTAACTCAAAAATGCTTTAACCAATTTGCATAAAACTTTGGTGAATTGTTTATATCTACTGACGTGAGCTCCCTTTCGTTTTTTATAAATTTAAAATTTTACGTTTCTGACTTATGGGGTTTTATTCATTAAAAAAAGGGGGATTTTCCAGTTTTCGGACAATAACTCAAGAATGCTTTCACCAACTTTCAAGAAATTGTGGTGAATTGTTTATATCTATTGACATGAGCTCCCTTTGAATTTTTATAAATTTTAGATTTTACGTTTCCGAGTTACAGGGTTTTATTCATAAAAAAGGGGGATTTTCCAGTTTTCTGACAAAAACTCAAAAATGCTTACAGCAGTTCTTATGAAACTATGGTGAATTGTTTATATCTATTTAAGTAAGCTCCCTTTAGAATTTTATAAATTTTACATTTTACATTTCTGAGTTATGGGGTTTTATTCATTAAAAAAGGGGGGATTTTCCAGTTTTCGGACAATAACTCAAAAATGCTGTCAGCAATTCTCATGAAACTTTGGTGAATTGTTTATATCTATTGATGTAAGCTCCCTTTTGATTTTCATAAATTTCTAATATGACATTGAGAATTAATTGAACTTTATTTGTTTATAGTCTGACAACAGATTTACTAAGTATTGCGCAACAGCACAGTGTATTGCACAACAGCAAGAAATCTTTAATTGAATATAAATTCAATTCATATAACCAATTTCAAGTTCTTTGACTACATTTATTCAGAAACCTGTAATATGTCAAATATTTAATTACAATCCAAATTCAGACCTGTATCAAGCTTGAATATTGTATCCATTTTTGCCCCAACTGTTCAGGGTTGGACCTCTGCGGGCGTATCCAGCTGCGCTCAGCGAAGCAGTTTATTTACTTTTAAATGGACTTAGATTTTCTGCCATGAAACAACACATTCACTCTGTGGTTAAAGTTTTTAAAATTTTAATAACTTTCTTATACTATTTTGGATTTGTACCAAACTTGGACAGAAGCTTGTTTATGATCAAATGCTAGTATCTAGAAGGAAATTTTGTTTTCTTCCAGTTAACATTACATTCAATCTGCAGTTAAAGTTTTTAAACATTTATTAGATTCATAAACTATCCTGGATTTTTACCAAACTTGGACAGAAGCTTCTTACAATCAAAAGATAGTATCAAGAGGAATATTTTTATTGATTTACTTCCTCATTTTTGTTGAGCCTGCGATTAACAGAAAAAGTAGGCGAGACACTGGGTTCCGCGGAACCCTTACGAATTTTATTAATAGTTATACAATATATTTTTGCAGGTCACTGAAAGGAGATTCTACAGTCATCAAGTGCCACCAAATCAGGTACTAAAAGTAAACATTCTTTAGTGTAACCAAAGCTAATTGCCATCATGCAATATATACAAATAAAAACTAAATTTTCCTGCTATTGCATAGTATATTAGACATGGCCTTGAATTGCCTAAAATAAAACCACCATTTAAATTAATCTTTCCATTTTATTGTAAGAACTGAGGTTTTTATACGACCGCAAAAATTGAAAATTTTTTGGTCGTATATTGGTATGACGTTGGCGTCGTCGTCGTCGTCGTCGTCGTCCGGCGTCGTCCGAAGACACATTGGTTTTCGCACTCTAACTTTAGTTTAAGTGAATGGATCTCCATGAAATTTTACCATAAGGTTCAATACCATGAAAGGAAGGTTGGGATTGATTTTGGGGGTTATGGTACCAACAGTTAAGGAATTAGGGGCCAAAAAGGGGCCAAAAATAAGCATTTTTGTAACTTCCAGACAATAACTTGTGTGTAAGTGTATGGATCTCTCTGACATTGTACCACAAGGTTCCATATCACAAAGGGAAGGCTGTAATTGATATTGGGGATAATTGCCTCAAAATTTTAGGAATTAGGGGCCAAAAAAGGGGCAAAAAACAAGCATTTTTCTAGTTTCATGACAATAACTTGTGTGTAAGTGTTTGGATATTTCTGAAATTGTACTACAAGGTTCCATATCACAAAGGGAAAGCTGGAATTGAGTTTGGGGGTAAATGCCTGAAACGTTTAGGAATTGGGGGCCAAAAAGGGGCCAAAAATAAGCATTTTTCTAGTTTCCAGACAATAACTTGTGTTCAAGTGTATGGATCTCTCTGAAATTGTACTGCAAGGTACCATACCACAAAGGGAAGGCTGGGATTGAGTTTGGGGGTGATGAATCATAAGGGGGTTCAAAAAATTTGGGGGGGGGGGATTTTTTTTTTTTCTTTTTTTTTCTTTTTTTCTTTTTTTTTTTCTTTTAAAATTTTCCATTTTAAGTTGGTTATTTCTGATTAATATTTAAAAGCAAATAATAATGATATGGTAGGAGATACACACCAAACAGGATATGTAAATTATTATATAATAAGTATTGTGCAATAGCAAGAAATTTTCAATTGCACAGTATTGCACAATTGCAAGAAATCTTCAATTGCACAGTATTGCGCAATAGCAAGAAATCTTCAATTGCACAGTATTGCGCGATAGCAAGAAATATCCAATAGCACAATATTGCGCAATAGCAAAAAATTGTCAATTGTACAGTATTGCACAATAGCAAGAAATATTCAATTGCACAGTATTGTGCAAAAGAAGATACTTCGTATAAATTGCTTATTTCTTGTTCAATTTCAATGGGGTTTTATTCTTGAATTCTTGGAGTTCTTTAATATGCTGAATCTAACCGTGTATTAAGTTTTTGGATTTTGGGCCCTGTTTTTAAATTGGTCCACATTGAGGTCCAAAGGGTCCAAAATTTAACTTTGTTTGATTTCATCAAAAATTGAATTATTGGGGTTCTTTGATATGCCGAATCTAACCGTGTATTTAGATTCTTAATTTTTGGTTCCGTTTTCAAATTGGTCTACATTAAGGTCAAAAGGGTCCAAAATTAAACTTAGTTTGATTTTAACAAAAATTGAATTTTTAGGGTTCTTTGATATGCTGAATCTAAACATGTATTTAGATTTTTGATTATGGGCCCAGTTTTCAAGTTGGTCCAAATCGGGGTCCAAAATTAAACTTTGTTTGATTTCAACAAAAATTGAATATATGGGGTTCTTTGATATGCTGAATCTAACCATGTATTTAGATTTTTGATTTTTGGGCCCTGTTATCAACTTTGTCCACATTGAGGTCAAAAGGGTCCAAAATTAAACTTTGTTTGATTTCATCAAAAATTGAATATATGGGGTTCTTTGATATGCTAAATCTAAACATGTATTTAGATTTTAGATTTTTGGCCCAGTTTTCAAGTTGGTCCAAATTGGGGTCCAAAATTAAACTTTCTTTGATTTCAACAAAAATTGAATATATTGGGTTCTTTGATATGCTGAATCTAACCATGTATTTAGATTTTTGATTTTTGGGCCCCGTTATCAACTTTGTCCACATTTTTGTCGAGCCTTCGACTTTTGTCGAAAAAGCGAGACATAGCGATCCTACATTCCGTCGGCGTCGTCGTCGTCGTCGTCGTCGTCGTCGTCGTCGTCGTCGGCGGCGGTGGCGTCCACAAATATTCACTCTGTGGTTAAAGTTTTTGAAATTTTAATAACTTTCTTAAACTATCCTGGATTTCTACCAAACTTGGACAGAAGCTTGTTTATGATCATAAGATTATATTCAAAAGTAAATTTTGTAAAAAAAAAATTCCATTTTTTCCGTATTTTACTTATAAGTGGACTTAGTTTTTCTGCCAGTTAACATTACATTCACTCTGTGGTTAAAGTTTTTAAAATTTCAATAACTTTCTTAAACTATCCTAGATTTCTACCAAACTTGGAAAGAAGCTTGTTTATGATCATAAGATAGTATCCAGAAGTAAATTTTGTAAAAAAAAAATTCCATTTTTCCGTATTTTACTTATAAATGGACTTAGTTTTTCTGCCAGGAAACATTACATTCACTCTGTGGTTAAAGTTTTTGAAATTTCAATAACTTTCTTAAACTATCCTGGATTTATACCAAACTTGGAAAGAAGCTTGTTTATGATCATAAGATAGTATTTAGAAGGAAATTTTGATAAAATTTTGTTCCATTTTTTCTGTATTTTACTTATAAATGGACTTAGTTTTTCTTCCAGTCAACATTACATACATTCTGCAGTTTAAGTTTTTAAAACATTTATTAGATTCATAATTTATCCTGGATTTTTACCAAACTTGGACAGAAGCTACTTACAATCAAAACATAGTATAGAGGGGAATATTTTTATTAATTTTTTTCTTCATTTTTGTTGAGCCTGCGATTAACACCAAAAGTAGGCGAGACACTGGGTTCCGCGGAACCCTTACGAATTTTGGTCAAAAGGGTCCAAAATTAAACTTTGTTTGATTTCATCAAAAATTGAATTCTCTGGGTTCTTTGATATGCTGAATCTAACCATGTATTTAGATTTTTTATTTGTGGACCCGCTATCAAATTGGTTCATATTGAGGTCAAAAGGGTCCAAAATTAAACTTTGTTTGATTTCATCAAAAATTGAATTATTGGGGTTCTTTGATATGCCAAATCTAACCGTGTATTTAGATTTTTAATTTTGGGTCCCGTTTTTAAATTGGTCTACATTAAGGTCCAAAGGGTCCAAAATTAAACTTAGTTTGATTTTAACAAAAATTGAATTCTTGGGGTTCTTTGATATGCTGAATCTAAACATGTGTTTAGAATTTTGATTATGGGCCCAGTTTTCAAGTTGGTCCAAGTTGGGGTCCAAAATTAAACTTTGTTTGATTTCAACAAAAATTGAATATATGGGGTTCTTTGATATGCTGAATCTAAACATGTATTTTGATTTTAGATTTTTGGCCCAGTTTTCAAGTTGGTCCAAATTGGGGTCCAAAATTAAACTTTGTTTGATTTCAACAAAAACTGAATATATGGGGTTCTTTGATATGCTGAATCTTACCATGTATTTAGATTTTTTATTTGTGGGCCCGCTATCAAATTGGTTCATATTGAGGTCAAAAGGGTCCAAAATTAAACTTTGTTTGATTTCATCAAAAATTTAATTATTGGGGTTCTTTGATATGCCAAATCTAACCGTGTATTTAGATTTTTAATTTTGGGTCCCATTTTTTAAATTGGTCTACATTAAGGTCCAAAGGGTCAAAAATTAAACTTAGTTTGATTTTAACAAAAATTGAATTTTTGGGGTTCTTTGATATGCTGAATCTAAACATGTGTTTAGATTTTTGATTATGGGACCAGTTTTCAAGTTGGTCCAAGTTGGACCCCAAAATTTAACTTTGTTTGACTTCAACAAAAATTGAATATATGGGGTTCTTTGATATGCTGAATCTAAACATGTATTAGATTTTAGATTTTTGGCCCAGTTTTCAAGTTGGTCCAAATTTGGGTCCAAAATTAAACTTTGTTTGATTTCAACAAAAATTGAATATATGGGGTTCTTTGATATGCTAAATCTTACCATGTATTTAGATTTTTTATTTTGTAGGCCCGCTATCAAATTGGTTCATATTGTGGTCAAAAGGGTCCAAAATTAAACTTTGTTTGATTTCATCAAAAATTGAATTATTGGGGTTCTTTGATATGCCAAATCTAACCGTGTTTTTAGATTTTTAATTTTGGGTCCCGTTTTTTAAATTGGTCTACATTTAGGTCCAAAGGGTCCAAAATTAAACTTAGTTTGATTTTAACAAAAATTGAATTCTTGGGGTACTTTGATATGCTGAATCTAAACATGTGTTTAGATTTTTGATTATGGGACCAGTTTTCAAGTTTGTCCAAGTTGGGGTCCAAAATTAAACTTTGTTTGATTTCAACAAAAATTGAATATAAGGGGTTCTTTGATATGCTGAATCTAAACATGTATTTTGATTTTGGACATTGGACCATAATAGGTAAATTAAAAAAATTGAAGTTCTTAGACCACATTCTTTCTGTGTCAGAAACCTATGCTGTGTCAAATATTTAATCACAATCCAAATTCAGAGCTGTATCAAGCTTGAATGTTGTGTCCATACTTGCCCCAACTGTTCAGAGTTCGACCTCTGCGGTCGTATCAAGCTGCGCCCAGCGAAGCATTTTATTAGAATTAAGATTAGTTTGTACAGATACCCTTGTTATAGTTGAAACAGATGTATTGGAAATCAGTTTAATTTGTAGATACCAACAAATGAACTTTCATAATGATAGGAAATGAACAGAAGAAAATCTGCCACTTGAAACAATTCCTGTCCTAGTTTACTATTTTGAGTTCGAAGAATGACTATCAAGCAATACTGAACATTAAAAATTCTTACTACATATGCTAATTTGAAATAATAATGGTTTCTGTACTGACTTTAATATATAATTAGTGCATCATATGTCCTTGAGTAAGATTTGAAAAAGATAAGACCTACATGAAATACCACAACTAATTTTTTGGTCCCAAAACTTAGACCAAAAACAATGTTTTAAATTCAATAATCTTATTGTTTATCGACTCATGGTAAGGAGTAATACTATAGAATTACAACATACAATGAAAGAGGACTCCAGAGACAAGATTTAAAATGGTGAAAGTGCAATTAAACATGTTTTCCTTGTCCATCAATGATTCAAGCTCAGTATCAAATATAGAGAGGTTGTGATTTGTCATATATTTTTGAAATGGAAATAACCACTTGTGTGTGTATTAACCAGTTAGATACTTTATTTATCATTCTCTTAATAAAAAATGCTTTAAGCAATAAGGAATTCCATTCCCATTGCAGTTTGGCAATGTTATTAAAAGTAAGTATCTTAATTAATAGTTTATGTATATCTATAGTACTTGTGGTCAAACTGTCATATTTGATTCTAAAACTATACAAATAAAATCCAAAAGATTTGCAAATTTGTGTAAATTATATGGTCCAATTATTGGAGGCTTCAGGTGATTTAGGCCCAGCCTCTGGCCTGCAACAAATATCTTAACAGCAATACAGATTTATCCTACATTCTGGCATTTGGTATCATAAACATTTAGGTTCAGTTTGTAATTCTTTTTTTTCAGACACCAATAACTTTGTCAAACCTCATGCAATGTAAAAAAAATTTGGGACAGAAGCTTCTTCATGATCAAGAAAAAGCATTTGAAGAAAAAAAGAAAAAATGTCTTTTTTATGCCCCCGCCGTACCGGAGGGGGCATTAAGTTTTACCCTTGTCCGTCTGTACGTACGTATGTACGTACGTACGTCCCGAAATTGGTTTCCGTTCTCTAACTTGAGTTTGCCTCAACCAAATGTAATGAAACTTATACACAATGCTTATTACCACAAAACACAGATCAAGTTTGAATTTTGGTGGCGTCACTTTAACCGATCTAGAGTTATGCCCCTTTATAAAAGGAAATATTGCATAATTTTTAGTTTCCGTTCTCTAACTTAAGTTTGCCTCAACCAAATGTTATGAAACTTATACACAATGCTTATTACCACAAAACACAGATCAAGTTTGAATTTTGGTGGTGTCACTTTAACCGATCTAGAGTTATGCCCCTTTATAAAAGGAAAAATTGCAAAATTTTTATTTTCTTCTAAATATCAAGTTTATATAATATATTTTTAAAATTGGAGTTATCTTCCTTTGACCATGATTATAGTTGAATCAACTACAATCAATGCTTTATACAATGCAATGTTTAATTTTGACTACCACTGATAAAACACAGATCAAGTTGAATTTGGGTAGTGTCACTTTAACCATTATTGAGTTATGCCCCTTTATAAATAGAAAGATTGCAAAATTTTTTAGTTTCCATTCTGTAACTGAAGTTTTCCCCAGCCAAAGATTGTGAAACCTATACACAATATTCATTCCAACAAAACTCAGTAAAGATCAAGTACATTTTTTTTTGTTTCAGTTCTCTAACTTGAGTTTGCCTCAACCAAATGTTATGAAACTTATACACAATGCTAATTACTACATAATACAGATTAAGTACGAAATTAGGTGGCAACACTTTTACCATTCTAGAGTTATGTCCCATTATAAACATAAAAATTGCTGAATTTTTTAGTTTGTCTCATCCAAATGTTGTAAAACTTATACACAACCGTTCTAGAGTTATGCATCATTACAAATAGAAAAATTGCTGAATTTTTAGTTTCTGTTCTCTACTTAAGTTAGCCTCAACCAAATGTTATGAGACTTACACACAATGCTTATTACCACAAAACTCAGATCAAGTTCAAATTTGGGTAGTGTCACTTTTACCGTTCTTCAGTTATGTCCCTTTATAACTATATGATATGCAAGCGGGGGCATCATCTGTGTCCACATGTGGACACTATCCACATTTATTTTTTTTATAAATGAACTTGCTTTTTGTCATTCATTCAACATCATGCTTTCACATTAACAGCAGCAATTGCAGGCGAGACATATGGTTTCACAGAACCCTATACAATTTTTTTATAGAAAATTGAAGGCCTAATACCAATTGGGTCCATTTTAAAAAAGGCATTGTGCTGTAGCTTAAACAAATCTTGAGAATTGAACAATTTAAAAAAATCTCTCCCAGTGTCAGGAAGATATGATTTTTATGCCCCCGCCATAGCAGAGGGGGCATTAAGTTTTACCCTTGTCCGTCTGTACGTATGTACGTCCCAAAATTGGTTTCCGATCTCTAACTTGAGTTTGCCTCAACCAAATGTTATGAAACTTATACACAATGCTAGTTACTACAAAACACAGATCAAGGTTGAATTTTGGTGGCGTCACTTTAACCGTTCTAGAGTTATGCCCCTTTATAAATGGAAAAATTGCAAAATGTTTAGTTTCCATTCTCTAACTTAAGTTTGCCTCCACCAAATGTTATGAAACTTATACACAATGCTTATTACCACCAAATACAGATCAAGTTTGAATTTTGGTAGGGTCACTTTAACCGTTCTAGAGTTATGCCCCTTTTGAAACTGAAAAATTACAAAATTTTTAGTTTATGTTCTCTAACTTAAGTTTGCCTCAACCAAATGTTATGAAACTTATACACAATGCTTATTACCACAAAACACAGATTAAGTTTGAATTTTGGTGGCGTCACTTTAACCGTTCTAGAGTTATGCCCCTTTATAGTGGAAAAATTGCAAAATTTTTAGTTTCCATTCTCTAACTAAAGTTTGCCTCAACCAAATGTTATGAAACTTATACACAATGCTAATTACCACAAAATAAAGATCAATTTTGAATTTCGGTAGCGTCACTTTACTCATTATTGAGTTATGCCCTTTTATAAATCGAAAAACTGCAAAATTTTTAGTTTCTGTTATGTTACTTAGTTTGCCCCAACTAAACATTATGAAACCTTTACAAAATACTTATTACCTTAAAACTCAGATCAAGTACAAATTTGGGTTGCGTCACTTTTGTCATTCTTGAGTTATGTCCCTTTATAATGTTGTATGCAAGCGGGGGCATCATCTGAGTCCATGGGGACACATTCTCCATTTATCATACGACCGCAAAAAATTAGTGTGTCGTCGTCAGCGTTGTCTGAAGACATTTGGTTTCCGGACAATAACTTTAGTATAAGTAAATAGAAATTTAAACACAAGGTTTATAACCACAAAAGGAAAGTTGGGATTGATATTGGGGGTCATAGTCCTAACAGTTTAGGAATCAGGGGCCAAAAAGGGGCCCAAATAAGCATTTTTCTAGTTTCCAGACAATAACTTGTGGAACGGTGTATGGATCTCTCTGAAATTATACCATAAGTTTCCATACCACTAAGGGATGGTTAGGATTGGCTTTGGGGGGTAATGGCTCAAACCGTTTAGGAATTAGGGGCAAAAAATGGGAAAAAACAAGGGTTTCCTTGTTAATGGACAATTACTTTTAAGTACAATGTTTTGTGGTTGGATTGCCTCCCTTACACTGCTTTTAAATTATGTATAAAGAAATGTTGTATTGTCTTGAGGTGATTAGCTGTCAATTTATTTTTAGAAGTTACTATTAAAAATGCTGATTAAGGAATATTAATTTTAGACATGATTATGTATGTCATTTTCTATTTTAAGACTTTTATGATGTATTTAAATGGAAATTTGAATTAAGATAATGACCATATCTTGAGGGAAAGAATTTTTTTTTTGGAAAAAAAGGGGGGGGGGGGGGTGAAAAAAAATTGGGGAGGGGTATAATTCGCAACAGCATAGTGTTTTGCACAAAAGCAAAAAGTTGAATATAAAGTCAAATCATATAACTAATTCTAAGTTCTTTGACTACAGTTATTCTGTGTCAGAAACCTTTTATATGTCAAAATTAAATTACAATCCAAATTCAGACCTGTATCAAGCGCGAATATTGTGTCCATTTTTGCCCCAACTGTTCAGGGTTGGACCTCTGCAGTCGTATCCAGCTGCGCTCGGCGAAGCAATTTATTTATAAATATGTCTTCAAGAATTACCTTTTCGAAATCTTTTATGTTCCAGTTTTTTCATTTAACAAATATGACGGTAACACCACAAGTACATGTATGTGAGAAGATAAAGTGCTTATAAGAGTGAGATTTTATTTTTTATTTTTACAACAGCCAGAACATCGATGTAAGAATGTATTTATTGCATTAACCTTGCATAAGTTTATTGTGAAACAGTTTACTCTAATAAAAAATAATAGAATACTTCCCAAACACAAGCCTTTTTAGTTTGTTTCTTGTATAGATTTTGGAATTTTAGTTATCCATAATATTCAGTTAGTGTTGGTTGCTTTGCAAGCCATTAATTTGTTGTTCTCGTTCAGAAATTCAGCTCATCCCAATATAGCCTTTGTACTAAGGCAGTGTAAAGGCAAGCAAACATCAATCAATGATTCAGAAATTCAGTCATTTAATTTCAGATAACCTAGTATGTAGATTACTTATGGTTAAGTAATAACATATGAGAATTATGATAGTTTTGTCAGCATGATTTATGTAAAATTTTCCCTGTCCCAACCATTAAAATTGAAAAAAAATTAAAGTGAACATAAATCAAGCATTTTTACTGATTTGGTTGGTTGAAAAAAAATCATCCAATGACAGGTATTAGTTTTCACTGCTTTGCAATTTATTTCTATATAATATACATCACAAGATAACCAGAATAGTAAACGGAGAAAGTCACAGGACAATAGGTTACAGGACAGAAGGTCACAGGACAAAAAGTCACAGGAGAAAAAATTACAGAAAAAAGTCGAAATTAATTAGTTTGCGATTGTTTCTACATGTATATAAAAAATGTACATGTATATATAAGAGACATTTTTTGAAGTAATTTCTTAAGTGTAAAATGACTTAATTTTGCAGTTTAAGAAATTGTTCATTAGCATAGTTGATTCAGATTTATAAAATTTTTATCGTACAAAGGATACATTTCTTGTTGCCATATTGAAGCTAGTCAAACAAGCCACTTTGACATATTGTTTTTGTTTTCCTAAGAAATATTTCATCATTATTACAATTTTTACTTTTATACATGCATATAACTGTTAAAAAAAATGCAAAATTAATTATTTAATAACAAGTATTTTGTCCAGTGACTTTCTGTCCTTATTTAACCATAATGACACAAAATATTTGACTCCACAGCACAATCAACCAATATATTGTAACTCATAAAAGGGAAAAAACAAAATAAAAAATTAGATAGCCTAAATTTGGTCATGCAGAAACAAAAATGAGGTGGGTACTCAAACTCTCTTGTTAAAAATTTCTTAATCAAGATTTTTTCTAGTTAATAATTGAATTTTGGTAAGATCATAATTTCATATCAACTTTTACTAAAATATATACATGTCCTTACTGTACAAATTAATTCAACAACAGCTTTTAAAGAAAATTGTACAGTTGAAATATTCACTAAGGATAAATCTATTTATAGAATTATGTCCTGCTGATTTTAATGCTACAGTGTGCATGTCAACAGGCATGAATTGGTTATGGTGTGTTGTGTGTATGTATGTGTAGTGCATGTATTTTAGTGTGGAATTCTCGCAAGTAAAAGATATTTGTTTTTATGTGTAATTATGTATAAAGTCATCTGATATTAAACTGTCAGATTTAGATTTATATATATAATTTTTAAATCTATAAATGGTGTGGTAAAATATTTAAATAAAACATGTATATTAACATAATATGTACTATACAACAGATTCTTTCAAACAAATCTTTTAGTGTTAAATGGTAAATTCCATGCCTTTTAAGCAGTTTTGTTTCCAGAATTGTCCATTCTCATATAAATTAATTCATTATTCCAATCTGAAATCGCTACATTATAAAATAATCTACATGACAGTTATGATGATTAGATTAAACCTACAGATAAAAGGGTTTTGTACAAGTCACAATCCATAGGTGGGAGAATTTGTATGGGGAGGAATAATCATCCACAAAACCCACACTGACACACACACACTTTTCAGCCAAGCTTAAAGATAACACTTCAGCCAAACTTAAAGATACAAGATGCATTAAATTGTAATATCCCCCAAAAACTACTAATTTTATTGTCCCGCCTTGACGGAGTCAAAAAGCGAGACATAGGTATGCTGTTTCTGGCGGCGGCGGCGTCAACAATGTATTAGTTTGTGATTAGGTCTAGTTCATGGTGAACCACTAGAGGTAGGTCAATGATATTTGGTATGCAGTTGTATTAGCATTGGCACATCTCATTACCATGGATATTATTTGGCCCCGCCCCCTCAGTCAAGGTCTATTGACTTTGAAACTTTTCATAGTTTACATGTATTAGTTTGTGATTAGGTCAATTTATGGGTAACCACTAGTGGTAGGTCAATGATATTTGGTATGCAGTTGTATAAGCATTGGCATATCTCATTTCAATGGAGATTATTTGGCTCCGCCCCCTTAGTCATGGTCTATAGACTTCTAAAATTTTGCTAACTTTACATGTATTAGTTTGTGATTAGGTCAGTTCAAGGGGAACAATAAGTGGTAGGCCAATGTTAATTGGTGTTCAGTTGTATAAGCATTAGCACATCTCATTTCCATGGAGAATATTTCGCCCCGCCCCCTCAGTCATGGTCTATTTACTTTGAAACTTTTGCTTAGTTTACATGTATTAGTTTGTGATTAGATCAGTTTAAGATGAACTGCTAATGTTAAGTCAATGATATTTGGTATGCAAATTTATTGGCATTTGCAAGTATCGTTTCCATGGAGATTATATAGCCCCATCCCTGATCATGGTTCATTGACTTTGAAACTTTTACATAGTTTACAAGTTAATATTTGTCTTTAGGTTTGTTTAAAGGGAACGACTTATAATAAGTCAATGGTATTTGGTATGCAGTTGTATTATCATTGGCACATCACATTTCTATGGAGATTGTTTAGCCATGTACCTTCAGTCATGGTTCATCGACTTTGAATATTTGCATAACTTACATGTTAAAGTATTGCTATTTTAATTTCAATATATGCATTATCAAAATTACAAAAAGGCGAGACATATCTCTGTGATAACGGTTTATGGTGCTGGCTCTGCTAATACTTCAAAACATTTGATACACCCATTTTATTTTCTTACTGGTTATCTCCCCCCTATTTTAAAATCAACTCTTAAATTATGTTCTGCCAGCAAAACCATTACCAACTATGCATTTTGATTGTGCAGTATTTAAAATGAATTAAGTTTTAAAATTATCTTCTTCTTCATTCTATATGCAGAATTCTTATTGTGTGATCAGAGATATAGGAGCTTACAATATTCATTTTGTGTTTCAGGGACACCTTGCACATACAGAGAGAAGGCGGGGACATATGAAGATGTTTCATAATGATTGATATATTATATGCTGAATGTTAACATTTGTTAAATGACATTTTTAGGCAGTTAAGCTGCCTTATGCGAGCACCCTAGATTTGTGTTCTACCCAATAAATGCTGAAATACGTGCCATTGTTATTATCTAGCTGGATATAATGTTATTTATAACTTATTGAATAGTTTTTTCATACTTTTAATTCTGGATTACAAAAATATGACCAGAAAAAACCTTAAATGATCGTCGAACCACCCAAAAGTTTTGAAGTTGCACATAGGAAGTAGAGCACATTAGGAATCCTTATGTAGTTTATTATCCCCTGTGCTTTTGGCTAAGATGTCAAAGAACAATTGTATGAAATATTTAATCGCCGAAAATCTTTAAAGACAAGTAGTTTAGATTTCCCAAATGGCAAAAGTCGTAGGAATATTGTTTGTCGTCAATACGTGGTACAACTACGTCAGTAGTCTATTAATAAGTTCAACTGTTCATGCTGTTGGCGGCAATTTCAAATTAGAAGACGAAATTTTCGTATCTTTTCAATTTGGAGGCAGGGGTTCAAATTAGCGGTGGTCCGAGGTCCGCGACCTTCCACTTTTGCAATCGGACTCTCGACTTGGTTACTAGCTACGCCCGACGGACCTTTCACTTGAAAGAAAATTAAAAATAACTTTGCAAACCTTTTTACCAAAGTCTCTAAATAAACGATCTCAAAACTTATTTTCATCTTTATTATTCATGACAGCGATGTTCATTTTGTTCAACCGCTAGCTTTATACAGATAATCGCCGACAAGTAATGTGTAAATTCGAGTAAAATCGTATCTGACTGACAAAAACAACATTGAAAAACAATGGATGCCGTGTAGACAATTACAATATCGGGTCCGATTCCGGAAGCGGATAAGGGTAATTCCGGGTTTTGGAGATCAACTACAAAAAAAAAAATTTCAGGCAGGTGACAAAATACATCTATGCATGGTAAATAAATATAAACACTAGAAATGGAAACCAAAAGATATATGTAAAAGAAAGAAAAAGCAAAAAATATTTGATACAGAAACTCAAAATTACTTTTTGACAAATTTTAATGTCAAAATCCAATACAATGTGACAGCTGGGAACAGTATATCTAACAATATATATGTTCCTGGTGACAGTATAAATCTTCTTTATCAGTGATAAATGTTGATAATGCATGTAAGATGCTTTTAAAGTGTAAACATATTATTACTGCAATTTTTTTCTCAATTTTGAAGGGTCAGTTAAAATAGCTGGAAGTTTCTTACTTTGTTTTCGCAAACAGTGCAACTTTATCATATGATACTTGAATGTAAGCAAATCATATGATATATAGGTGGAATCCTTTGGGTCACTCTACCCCCTCCTGTTTGATAACTTTGAAACGGATGAGATCCCCACCCCTAAACCATATATATTCATGTATGGGACTATATAACTAATCAAATGAAATATAGGGGGAAGTCCCTAGGGTTACCCCACCCCTCCTGTTTGAGAACTTGGAAACAGTCGAGATCCCCACCCCTAAACCATATATATTCTATATGGGACAATATAACTAATCAAATGAAATACAGGGGAGTCCCTGGGGTCACCCCAACCCTCCTGTTTGGGAACTTTGAAATGGTCGAGATCCCCACCCCTAAACCAAATATATTCATGTATGGGACAATATAATAAATCAAATGAAATATAGAGGGAGTCCCTGCGGTCACCCCACCCCTCCTGTTTGAGAATTTGGAAACGGTCAAGATCCCAAGACAAGACAAGACAATTTATTTAAACTTAAGCACACCTATGGTGCTACAAGAGGATAACAATTATACATTAACAATTACATATATACTTATACATTTACAAGCAAGACACACAATAAATAAATAAGTGATATCATACAATAAAATTGAAATAAATCATATTTGGTTGATTTGTTTGCAAAATTCTTAATTGCAACGTGGATATGAAGTTATTGTAACATGCTTTGTATTATGAAAATATTTTTTCAATATGTCTTAGAAACATGCACACTTTTGTTAGCAGTGGCACGTTACAGTGTGATAATAGACCAGTAAGTTTCAATTGGGAAGGATTTTGTGTGTAATATGTAGGTATATACCTTTCTCTTAAAGACATAATTTGTTCATTGGAGCATACAAAAAAATAATGATCCCATAAACCATACATATTCATGTATGTGACAATATAACAAATGAAATGAAATATAGGGGGAGTCCTTGGGGGTCACCCCACCCCTCCTGTTTGAGAACTTGGAAACGGTGGAGATCCCCACCCCTTAACCATATATATTCATGTATGGGACAACATAACAAATCATATGAAATATAGGTTGAGTGCTTGCGGCCACTCTACCCCTTCCTGTTTGAGAATTTGAAAACGGTCGAGATCCCCACCCTAAACCATATATATTCATGTATGGGACAATATAACAAATCAAATGAAATATAGGGGCAGCTCCTATGGTCACTGTAAACCATCCTGTTTGAGAACTTGGAAACGGTCGAGATCCTCACCCCGAAACCATATATACTCATGTATGGGACTATATAACAAATCAAATGAAATATAGGGGAGTCCCTGCAGTCACCCCACCCCTCCTGTTTGAGAACTTGGAAACAGTCGAGATCCCTACCTCTAAATTAAACCATTTATATTCATGTATGGGACAGCAGAACTTATCAAATGAAATAGAGGGAGAGTCCTAAGGTTCACCCTACCCCCTCCTGTTTGATAACTTGGTAACAGATGAGATCCCCACCCATGAACCATATATACTCATGTATTTGGCAATATAACAAATCAAATGAAATATGGGGGAAGTCACTGGGGTCACCCCACCCCCTCCTGTTTGAAAACTTGACAACGGTCGAGATCCCCACCCCTAAACCATATATATATTCATGTATGGGACAACATAAAAAATCAAATGAAATATAGGGGTAGTCCCTAAGGTCACCCCATCCCCTCTTGTGTGTGTTTTAAGAACTTGTAAAAGTTTGAGATACCAACTCCTTAACCATATTCATTCCTGTTCGTCATTTCAAACAGATTTGATGGACATACAAGGTCAATCTCATAGGCATCACATATGCATATCACTTTACTAGACCTAATCAATGTGTACTAGACTTTGCCCAATGTCAGGCGACCATGGGAATGAATAATTATGGGAGCTTTGTTTGGGAGACTTCGTAACAGCATTCTGTTACAAGTATTTCTTGTTTATTATAAAATTTTATTGATGCAAAAAATGAGTAGGTTTAAAGAATTTACCTTAATTATATTTTGAATAATTTCTGGTTCTATAAAAAATTTCATTTTAATATTGCTCATTTTAAAGAAAACATATCTTTCAAGCCCAAGAATGTTTGACCAACTTTATTATAATCACCTGTCATTTTATTCCAAACTTAGACATCATGGACTTGGGGTGAAGGCGGGGGTCATTTACATTTACTATGGGCAGGTCAGTCAGACCTCACCTTTGATCCCCGTAGTAGTAAACATTTGTCTGATTTGTGTCTCATAACTTTTGCACTGTAGAACACAAACTCAGTTTTCTTTCCAGGGAAGCAAGTCCATGCATACAATTACAAGCTCGTACTAAGTCAACTTGAACTACTAACAGTCAACTAATACCAACGTTAACTATCAACTAGAACAACTGCAATCATTTCGAGCTTGTACCACTGCAGACACATGACCATTAAAAATATACTTGATATATGCGTTGCTTTTGAAAACCTTGATAAAATATGAATTATTTGCCTTAATAATTAATTCATTAAATGAACATAAATGCACAATATATGAATGTTTAATGTTTGTTCTTTTAAATCTTAAAAAAAAATGAAGCAACATAGCCACAGTTTTCATAATTATGTTTGCCTTGGTTTTTGGTTAACTGCCTACAGCGCTTACAGTGCTTTGATTGTTTTTAAGTTATTGAAATTAATGATGGCTAAATGAATACATTTTTATACGACCGCAAAAAAATTTTTGTGGTCGTATATTGGTATGACGTTGGCGTCGTCGTCGTCCGGCGTCGTTGTCGTCGTCGTCCGGCGTCGTCGTCGTCGTCGTCCGGCGTCGTCCGAAGACACATTGGTTTTCGCACTCTAACTTTAGTTTAAGTGAATGGATCTTTATGAAACTTTACCACAAGGTTCAATACCACAAAAGGAAGGTTGGGATTGATTTTGGGGGTTATGGTAATAACAGTAAAGGAATTAGGGGCCAAAAAGGGGCCAAAAATAAGCATTTTTGTAACTTCCAGACATAACTTGTGTGTTAGTGTATGGATCTCTCTGACATTGTACCACAAGGTTCCATATCACTAAAGGAATGCTGGGATTGATTTTGGGGGTAATTGCCTCAAAATTTTAGGAATTAGGGGCCAAAAAAGGGGCAAAAAACAAGCATTTTTCTAGTTTCATGACAATAACTTGTGTGTAAGTGTATGGATCTTTCTGAAATTGTACTACAAGGTTCCATATCACAAAGGGAGAGCTGGGTTTGAGTTTGGGGGTAATTGCCCTAAACGTTTAGGAATTTGGGGCCAAAAAGGGGCCAAAAAACACATTTTTTTCTAGTTTCCAGACAATAACTTGTGTTCAAGTGTATGGATCTTTCTGAAATTGTACTGCAAGGTACCATACCACAAAGGGAAGGCTGGGATTGAGTTTGGGGGTGATGAATCATAATGGGGGTTCAAAAAAATTGGGGGGGGATTTATTTTTTTTTCCTTTTTTTTCTTTTTTTCCTTTTTTGTTTCTTTTAAAATTTTCCATTTTAAGTTGGTTATTTCTGATTTATATTTAAAATCAAATAATAATGATATGGTAGGAGATACACACCAAACAGGATGTGTAAATTATTATATAATAAGTATTGTGCAATAGCAAGAAATTTTCAATTGCACAGTATTGCACAATAGCAAGAAATCTTCAATTGCACAGTATTGCGCAATAGCAAGAAATCTTCAATTGCACAGTATTGCGCAATAGCAAGAAATATCCAATAGCACAATATTGCGCAATAGCAAGAAATTGTCAATTGTACAGTATTGCGCAATAGCAAGAAATATTTAATAGCACAGGATTGTGCAAAAGAAGATACTTCCTATAAATTGCTTATTTCTTGACCAATTTCAATGGGGTTTTATTCTTGATTTCATGGGGTTCTTTAATATGCTGAATATAACCGTGTATTTAGTTTTTGGATTTTGGGCCCCGTTTTTAAATTGGTCCACATTGAGGTCCAAAGGGTCCAAAATTAAACTTTGTTTGATTTCATCAAAAAATGAATTATTGGGGTTCTTTGATATGCCGAATCTAACTGTGTATTTAGATTCTTAAATTTTGGTTCCGTTTTCAAATTGGTCTACATTAAGGTCCAAAGGGTCCAAAATTAAACTTAGTTTGATTTTAACAAAAATTGAATTCTTAGGGTTCTTTGATATGCTGAATCTAAACATGTATTTAGATTTTTTATTATGGGCCCAGTTTTCAAGTTGGTCCAAATCGGGGTCCAAAATTAAACTTTGTTTGATTTCAACAAAAATTGAATATATGGGGTTCTTTGATATGCTGAATCTAACCATGTATTTAGATTTTTGATTTTTGGGCCCCGTTATCAACTTTGTCCACATTGAGGTCAAAAGGGTCCAAAATTAAACTTTGTTTGATTTCATCAAAAATTGAATTATTGGGGTTCTTTGATATGCCGAATCTAACCGTGTATTTAGATTCTTAATTTTTGGTTCCGTTTTCAAATTGGTCTACATTAAGGTCCAAAGGGTCCAAAATTAAACTTAGTTTGATTTTAACAAAAATTGAATTCTTAGGGTTCTTTGATATGCTGAATCTAAACATGTATTTAGATTTTTGATTATGGGCCCAGTTTTCAAGTTGGTCCAAATCGGGGTCCAAAATTAAACTTTGTTTGATTTCAACAAAAATTGAATATATGGGGTTCTTTGATATGCTGAATCTAACCATGTATTTAGATTTTTGATTTTTGGGCCCCGTTAGTAACTTTGTCCACATTGAGGTCAAAAGGGTCCGAAATTAAACTTTGTTTGATTTTCATCAAAAATTGAATTCTTGGGGTTCTTTGATATGCTGAATCTAACCATGTATTTAGATTTTGGATATTGGACCATAATAGGTGAATGTCCAATTTAAAATTTTTAAGTTCTTAGACCACATTCAATCTGTGTTAGAAACCTATGCTGTGTCAAATATTTAATCACAATCCAAATCCAAAGCTGTATCAAGCTTGAATGTTGTGTCCATACTTCCCCCAACTGTTCAGGGTTCGACCTCTGCGGTCGTATCAAGCTGCGCCCTGCGGAGCATTTTATTCTGTATATATTTATGATTGCGAAACATTTCTGTTTAAATTATAGCTGGGTAAATCTGCAATAAAAATTCACAATCTATTTCATGTTTTTGGTAGATTTGATTCCAGGTATGTCTGCATAATTCCAAATATATTTAAAAGAAACTATATTTTCCGTTTCTCATATCAGCACTATAAGAAGATTAGACAACAGTTTAAACCGTGGTGATTGTGTGTTCTTGGTGAATTATAGAGTCTATATTATTATTTTCAGAGCAAGCTTGATAAATTATTTTCATTGGTTTAAATATTAACTTTTCACTGTTGGCTGGAAAGCATTTATACAGAAAACAAATTATCATGAGATTTTATGTATTAAGGCTGACTTCAAAATTCTGCCAATTACACTACACTGCCATTTTAAAATGTTCTCCTCTTAATTCACACAATATCTTGAAACAGCTTTAGAAACAAGAGTGGCCAATGTTCATCCTATTAGGTAGGCAGGGATCCAGATGAATTTTGCATTTTTGAAAAACTGATATTAATCTGGTAGCTAATTTAATCCTCTGGCTACATTTTTTTGTTCTACATTTTCCCCTGGAATGTCAAAGGATTTCAAGGATACAAAGCCCTATTTTAAAGGCAGATGAATATGCATATTAATTATTTTATGCAATACGAAAGAAAATAGAACAACATCAATTAAAAAAAAAGAGAGGATAAATGTACAGGCTGTTCTGTTTCCTCTCTTTGTCCAAACTATAGACACTCTATGTAAGCACCCTACCTAGAGAAAAAGAGGTTTAACATATTGCAAAATCACATAAACATCTCTTTTTTTTATCATCATCACATTTTTGTTGAGCCTGCGAAATTTAGACAATGCGATCCTAGATTCCGTCAACTGCATCAGCAACATTTAGGTTCAGTCTGTGGTTAAAGTTTTTTTATGCATCAATAACTTTGTCAACCTACAAGGAATTTTATGAAAGTTGGACAGTAGCTTGTTTATGACCAAAAGACAGTATTCAGAGCGAATTTTTGAAATCTTTATTTTCATTTTTCCGTATATTACTGATAATTGGATTTATTTTTTATACAGTTATCATTCAGATTAAGTCTGGGTTTTTAAGTTTTTTAAACATCAATAACTTTGTCAAACTCACATGGAATTTTATGAAATTTGGACAGAAGCTTGTTTATGACCAAAAGACAGTATCCAGATCAATTTTGAAAATATTTATTTTCCTTTTTCTGTATTTAACTGATGAATTGACTTAGTTATTTTTACAGTTAACAAGCATTTTAAGTCTGGGGTTAAAGCTTGTTAAACATCAATTACTTTGGCGGAAGCTTTTTAATAAAAAAAGATAACGTCTGAAGCAAACCTTGGAAAATATTTTTTTTTAATTTTATAATGAATTTGCTTTATTGTAACAAATAGACTAGCACAACATGTTTGAACAAAGCTATACATAATGGCATATTCACAGCAAAGAAGTTTTAAATCAAAAACAATTAATATATTATGTTATAACATTAGGTTACACATCAATAATTATCTAATAATGAGTGAAACATTATTTCCTTCTTGGATATATATTTGTGGTATTTAAAATCAAATAAACCAAAAAACCACCATTTATTAACTAGTGTATAATGGGGAACCAGGGACTCAAGTATTTGTTATATTCCTCTTCAGAGGTTTTTAAATGAAATGTATTTTTCCAAGTTCATGTGTTCCTTTAAATAATTTTTTAAAGCATTTAAATTTGGCAATACTTCTTGTAATTTTGTTCGGTAAATATAGTATTTTGTTAGCAAAATAATCTTATTTTTAACAAAATTCAATTTAATATTTTCGAATTTACCAAATAGAATAATTTTGCTATTCAAAGGCAGTTCAATATTTGTCATTTCATAAATCCACTTGTTTAGTGCATGCCAGAAACTGGAGACCACATGACAACTCTAAAAAAGATGTTCTATGGTTTCTGGGTCTTCTTTGCAAAATTTACATATATTGCTACTATTTATTTTCATCTTGTAAAGTAGCGTCTTAGTTCCCAAAATTCTATGGATAATTCTATATTGGAACCAGCAAAGCTTTATGCTTCTAGTATATTATGTCTTTTTTTCCAGTCAATACCAGTCATATTAAGATGGTTTTCCAATTTTTTCTTTGCAGCAAAAGTAATATTTTTCTCATTAAATACTGTGTACATGTCCTTTGAACCTTTCTTTGATTCAAAGAAAATACTTATATTAAAAGGTAGCATTGCCTGAGATCTTTTCTCCTTTACATCAATATTGATAAGAGTCTAACCACTCTTTGAGCAAGTGTGCTATTCCATAATAATGTAAAAAATTTGGTCTAAATTGATATAATTGTTGGAAATTTTGAAATGACATAATTTTGCCCTGATTATCTAACAAGTCATGTACTGTCCAAATTCCAGCTTTGGCCCAGTTTTTATCATAAACACTTGAACCACCAATTTTAATGTTTTCTCTCCCCATTAAAAATTAGATAGAATTTCATCAATATATCTTGGTGTTCTACTTTAATTAAGGGTTTTCCAAGCATCAAAAACCTCTTGCCAGAATTTATTTGATGACCTTTTTATGTGCCCAATATAAGGTCAATAAAATTTATTTGCTCCACAACAGAGACTAATCTCACCACTTTGGATATGAGTTATACATCCTTCTTATCCATGTAAGTTTCAAACCCTGTATAAATGCTTTTAAATTTAGCATTTTTAAACCACCAATATAATAATCTGGACATAAAAGATCTCGATTGACCTTATCTGGTATTAAGAGATAACGTCTGAAGCAAACATTTGAAAATGTATTTTTTTAGTTTTTAGTATTTTTCTGATGGATGAACTTCGCTTTTTACAGTTAATATTTACAGACAGTTTGGGATTAATTTTTTTTGACATGATAAATATGTAAACCTTCATAGATTGTTATGAAACTTGAAAAGAAGCTAATCTTCAAGACCAAGAAATAGCATCTAAAGAAAAAGTTTAAATTGTTTTTTTAAATTCTGTTTTTTTTCTGATAAATGGACTCACTTTTTAAGGCAAGATTACACTTTTACACTGACATCAGCAGACGAGGCGAGACACAGGGTTCCGTAAACATTTTTATTACACTTATTCTATTATTGCAACCATTGTGGTATCACCTATGACATGCAAGACATAGCTGAGTGCTAATCCAAAAGCATAAAGTTTAAATTATTCAATAGCTTTGATTTGTCAACTCTTGTCACTTTTTCCTATTATGAAGAAACGTGCATGGATATTACAAATAGATTATAAATTCCAGTTTTAAATAGCTAATATTTGAATGGATGTTGCCGGATTAGAAATTTCATTCATAATAAAAAGGGAGAGAGGTTTTAAAAAAGCTCTGGGGCCGTTAAACAATGATACAACCTTGAAACTAAGAGTGCATATATGATTTTATTGTGTGTCATGATCGTTTTCCGGGTCCCGGAATAAAGAGCCGTTCTAGATGTTGCCAGCAATTACAACCAGATGCGTATCTCTATATTTTATGTAATTTCTGTAAGGTTAGAATTGAGAATGGGAACGGGAAATGTGTCAAAGAGACAACAAAGCCACAAAAGATCAGAAAACAGCCCAATGCCACCAATGGATCTTTAACGCAGCGAGACATCCAGGCATAGGAAATTTGAGCGAAAATAAAAAATGCAGGAAATGTAGCGCCAGAATATTAACCTTACCTAGATTTTCAAATAGGACGTTTGAGCGAAATTTCCTGTGAAACTTTTATATGAATTAAGAAAGTATTTTTAAAAAGTAAGAAATCAGAGTAAGTTTTTTAAATAAATATGTTTTATTTGATTTTACAGCCGAGTGATTCGTCCAGTTCTGGCTAGTTAATGGTAGTGTAGTCCTGAGTTGATCTCTACTTACCAATCAATTCTACTATGATGCAAATTTTCTTTTTATGCTCCCGCCGTAGCGGTTGGGGCATTAAGTTTTACCCTTGTCCGTCTGTAAGTACGTACGTCCCAAAATTGGTTTTCGTTCTCTAACTTGAGTTTGCCTCAACAAAATGTCATGAAACTTATACACAATGCTTATTACCACAAAACACAGATCAAGTTTGAATTTTGGTGGCGTCACTTTAACCGTTCTAGAGTTATGCCCCTTTATAAATGGAAAAATTGCAAACTTTTTAGTTTCCGTTCTCTAACTAAAGTTTGCCTCAACCAAATGTTATGAAACTTATATACAATGCTTATTACTACAAAACACAGATCAAGTTTGAATTTTGGTGGCGTCACTTTTACCGTTCTAGAGTTATGCCCCTCTATAAATGGAAAAATTGCAAAATTTTGAGTTTCTTGCAAAATTTTTAGTTTCCGTTCTCTAACTCAAGTTTGCCTCAACCAAATGTTATGAAACTTATACACAATGCTTATTACCACAAAACACAGATCTAGTTTGAATTTTGGTGGCGTCACTTTAACCGTTCTGTAGTTATGCCCCTTTATAAATGGAATAAAATGCTCCGCTGGGTCGCAGCTTGATACGACCGCAGAGTTCGAACACTGAACAGTTGGGGCAAGTATGGACACAACATTCAAGCTTGATACAGCACTGAATTTGGATTGTAATTAAATATTTGACACAGCATAGGTTTCTGACACAGAATGAATGTGGTCTAAGAACTTAAAAAAATTTAATTTACCTATATAAACCATATCATTATTATTTGCTTTTATATATAAATCAGAAATAACCAATTTAAAATGGAAAATTGTAAAGAAAAAAAGGAAAAAAAAAATCCCCCCCCAAATTTTTTAAACCCCCTTATGATTTATCACCCCCAAACTCAATCCCAGCCTTCTCTTTGTGGTATGGTACCTTGCAGTACAATTTCAAAGAGATCCATACACTTGAACACAAGTTATTGTCTGGAAACTAGAAAAATGCTTGTTTTTTCCCCCTTTTTGGCCCCTTCTTGGCCCCAAATTCCTAAACGTTTAGGGCAATTACCCCCAAACTCTAACCCAGCTTTCCCTTTGTGATATGGAACCTTGTAGTACAATTTCATAAAGATCCATACACTTACACACAAGTTATTGTCCTGAAACTAGAAAAATGCTTGTTTTTTGCCCCTTTATGGCCCCTAATTCCTAAAATTTTAAGGCAATTACCCCCAATATCAATCCCAGCCTTCCCTTTGTGGTATGGTACCTTGCAATACAATTTCAGAGAGATCCATACACTTGAACACAAGTTATTGTCTGGAAACTAGAAAAATGCTTATTTTTGGCCCCTTATTCCTAATCGTTTTGGGCAATTACCCCCAAACTCAATTCCAGCTTTCTCTTTGTGATATGGAACCTTTTAGTACAATTTCATAAAGATCCATACACTTACACACAAGTTATTGTCATGAAACTAGAAAACTGCTTGTTTTTTGCCCCTTTTTGGCCCTTAATTCCTAAAATTTGGAGGCAATTACCCCCAAAATCAATCCCAGCATTCCCTTTGTGATATGGAACCTTGTAGTACTATGTCAGAGAGATCCATACACTTACACACAAGTTATTGTCATGAAACTAGAAAAATGCTTGTTTTTTGCCCCTTTTTGGCCCCTAATTCCTAAAATTTGGAGGCAATTACCCCCAAAATCAATCCCAGCATTCCCTTTGTGATATGGAACCTTGTGGTACAATGTCAGAGAGATCCATACACTAACACACAAGTTATGTCTGGAAGTTACAAAAATGCTTATTTTTGGCCCCTAATTCCTTAACTGTTGGTACCATAACCCCCAAAATCAATCCCCACCTTCCTTTTTTGGTATTGAACCTTATGGTAAAATTTCATAGAGATCCACCCACTTAAACTAAAGTTAGAGTGCGAAAACCAATGTGTCTTCTAATGACGACGACGCCAACGTCATACCAATATAAGACCGCAAAAATTTTTTGCGGTCGTATAAAAATTGCAAAATTTTTATTTTCTTCTAAATATCAAGTAATTTTTATACGCCCGTTTACGGTACGTATTATGGTATACCGTTGTCCGTCCGTCCGTCCGTCTGTCCGTCGTCAACATGTCGGACCTTAACTCAAAAACGCTTAAACCAATTTGCATAAAACTTTGGTGAATTGTTTATATCTATTGACGTGAGCTCACTTTCGTTTTTTATAAATTTTAGATTTTACGTTTCCGAGTTATGGGGTTTTATTCATTAAAAAAAGTGGGATTTTCCAGTTTTCGGACAATAACTGAAGAATGCTTTCACCAACTTGCAAGAAATTGTGGTGAATTGTTTATATCTATTGACATGAGCTCGCTTTCGATTTTTATATATTTTAGATTTAATGTTTCCGAGTTACATGGTTTTATTCATAAAAAAAGGGGGATTTTCCAGTTTTCGGACATAAAATCAAAAATGCTTTCAGCAGTTCTTTTGAAACTTTGGTGAATTGATTATATCTATTGATGTAAGCTCCGTTTAGAATTTTATAAATTTTACATTTTACATTTCTGAGTTATGAGGTTTTATTCATTAAATAAAATGCTCCGCTGGGCGCAGCTTGATACGACCGCAGAGGTTAAACCCTGAACAGTTGGGGCAATTATGGACACAACATTCAAGTTTGATACAGCTCTGAATTTGGATTGTGATTAAATATTTGACACAGCATAGGTGTCTGACACAGAATGAATGTGGTCTAAGAACTTAAATTTTTTTAATTTACCTATTATGGTCCAATATCCAAAATCTAAATACATGGTTAGATTCAGCATATCAAAGAATCCAAAGAATTTAATTTTTGATGAAATAAAACAAAGTTTAATTTTGGACCCTTTTGACCTCAATGTGGACCAATTAGATAACGGGGACCAAAAATCAAAATACATGGTTAGATTCAGCATATCAAAGAACCCCATATATTCAATTTTTGTTGAAATCAAACAAAGTTTAATTTTGGTCCCAACTTAGACCAACTTGAAAACTGGGCCCATAATCAAAAATCTAAACACATGTTTAGACTCAGCATATCAAAGAACCCCAAGAATTCAATTTTTGTTAAAATCAAACTAAGTTTAATTTTGGACCCTTTGGACCTTAATGTAGACCAATTTAAAAAACGGGACATAAAATTAAAAATCTAAATACACCGTTAGATTTGGCATATCAAAGAACCCCAATAATTCAATTTTTGATAAAATAAAACAAAAGTTTTATTTTGGACCCTTTTGACCTCAATATGAACCAATTTGATAGCGGGGCCCACAAATAAAAAATCTAAATACATGGTTAGATTCAGCATATCAAAGAACCCCACATATTCAATTTTTGTTAAAATCAAACAAAGTTTAATTTTGGACCCCAACTTAAACCAACTTGAAAACTGGGCCCAAAATCAAAAATCTAAATACATGGTTAGATTCAGCATATCAAAGAACCCCATATATTCAATTTTTGTTAAAATCAAACTAAGTTTAATTTTGGACCCTTTGGACCTTAATGTAGACCAATTTGAAAACTGGACCCAAAATTAAAAATCTAAATACACGGTTAGATTTGGCATATCAAAGAACCCCAATAAATTAATTTTTGATGAAATAAAACAAAGTTTAATTTTGGACCCTTTTGACCTCAATACGAACCAATTTGATAGCGGGGCCCACAAATAAAAAATCTAAATATATGGTTAGATTCAGCATATCAAAGAACCCCATATATTCAATTTTTGTTGAAATCAAACAAAAGTTTAAATTTTGGACCCCAATTTGGACCAACTTGAAAACTGGGCCCAAAATCAAAAATCTAAATACATGTTTAGATTCAGCATATCAAAGAACCCCAAGAATTCAATTTTTGTTAAAATCAAACTAAGTTTAATTTTGGACCCTTTGGACCTTAATGTAGACCAATTTGAAAACTGGACCCAAAATTAAAAATCTAAATACACGATCAGATTTCGCATTACAAATAAATAAATCAAATTTCCAATGGAATTTTCAACCATAATTACCCATTTAAATTTACCATAGTGCTAACTTAATCTATTTTATAATAGAATTTAAAGTATGGTGTCAAATCTTTCATATGGATTTTTTTGTAAAAAAAAAAAGATGCAACATTTGCAGATATTTTTACTGGTCTTCCTTTACAAATATGCATTTCTTTAAACATAATTTAAAAGCAGTGTAAGGGAAGTAATCAAAACGTTGTATGTGGATTACCTCCCTTACACTGTTTTAAATTGTCTTAATTGTTCATTAACCATTACTTTATACATAATTTAAAAGCAGTGTAAGGGAGGTAATTCAAATGATGTATTTGATTTATCTCCCTTACACTGCTTTAAATTATGTTTTGTACTAAAGTATTTGTCCATATAAAAATGCATGTTTTTTGTCCCTTATTTGGCCCCTAATTCCTAAAATTTTGAGGCAATTACCCCCAAAATCAATCCCAGCATTCCCTTTGAGATATGAAACCTTGTGGTACAATGTCAGAGAGATCCATACACTAACACACAAGTTATGTCTGGAAGTTACAAACATGCTTATTTTTGGCCCCTTTTGGGCTCCTAATTCCTTAACTGTTGGTACCATAACCCCCAAAATCAATCCCAACCTTCCTTTTGTGGTATTGAACCTTATGGTAAAATTCCATAGAGATCCATTTACTTAAACTAAAGTTAGAGTGCGAAAACCAATGTGTCTTCGGACGACGACGACGACGACGACAACGACGACGCCAACGTCATACCAATATACGATCGCAAAATTTTTTTGCGGTCGTATAAAAAGGGGGGATTTTCCAGTTTTCGGACAAAAACTCAAAAATGCTGTCAGCAATTCTCATGAAACTTTGGTGAATTGTCTATATCTATTGATGTAAGCTCCCTTTACATTTTCATAAATTTCTAATATGACATTGAGAATTGATTGAACTTTAATTGTTTATAGTCTGACAACAGATTTTCTAAGTATTGCGCAACAGCACAGTGTATTGCACAACAGCAAGAAATCTTTAATTGCATATAAATTCAGTTCATATAACCAATTTCAAGTTCTTTGACTACATTTATTCAGAAACCTATAATATGTCAAATATTTAATACAATCCAAATTCAGACCTGTATCAAGCTTGAATATTGTGTTCATTTTTGCCCCAACTGTTCAGGGTTGGACCTCTGAGGGCGTATCCAGCTGCGCTCAGTGAAGCAGTTTATTAAAATTGGAGTTATCTTCCTTTGTCCATGATTATAGTTGAATCAACTACAATCAATGCTTTATACAATGCAATGTTTAATTTTGACTTACACTGATAAAACACAGATCAAGTTGAATTTGGGTAGTGTCACTTTAACCATTATTGAGTTATGCCCCTTTATAAATCGAAAGATTGCAAAATTTTTATTTTCCATTCTGTAACTTAAGTTTGCCCCAACCAAACATTATGAAACATATACACAATATTCATTACCACAAAACTAAGATCAAGTACAAATTTTTTGTTTCCGTTTTCTAGCTTAAGTTTGCCTCAACCAAATGTTATGAAACTTATACACAATGCTTATTACTACATAATACAGATTAAGTACGACACTTTTAACATTCTTGAGTTATGTCCCTTTTATAAACATAAAAATTGCTGATTTTTTAGTTTGTCTCAACCAAATGTTATAAAACTTATACACAACCGTTCTAGAGTACGTACTTCTTCCATTCGCCAGCCATGATACCGGTATATATAATGTTACCCCTGCTCACCACGGGGAGGTGGAAGTAGAATTTCGAGCAGGATATAGTTAATAAAATGTGGAGTTTATAACGCACCAAGTTTAAAACATCGTTTAATTGCAAAAAAACAAAGCACTGTCATAAAACTTAAAACTCGGCAATGGCAATATTTTAACAAGTCAGTTCGGGCTTGTCAATTTAAGTTCAAATTCATATCCTAGGCTTCTGACATAAAAAAAAAAGCCCTCGTCATTTCCTGCTGGCAGTACCGAGAATGCAAGTTCAGGAGATTCTATTCCTTCTTCTTGTCCATTTGACTCTGAGGTGCATTTTGATGTAAGTCACAGATTGTAAAATTGTTTAAATACTTGCAAGACATATATATAGTTATATGAATTAAAGGAAATAAATGTGGATAGTGTCCACATGTGGACACAGATGATGCCCCCGCTTGCATATCATATAGTTATAAAGAGACATAACTGAAGAACGGTAAAAGTGACGCTACCCAAATGTGAACTTAATCTGAGTTTTGTGGTAATAAGCATTGTGTGTAAGTCTCATAACATTTGGTTGAGGCTAACTTAAGTAGAGAACAGAAACTAAAAATTCAGCAATTTTTCTATTTGTAAACACGCATAACCTGGCGAATGGAAGAGGTACGTACGTACTTCTTCATAATTCTTAATTTTTTTTCGCTCAAATGTCCTATGCTTATTTTTATTTTTGCTCAAATGTCCTATGCTAATTTTTATTATCGCTCAAATGTCATAAATTTTCGGCGCGGCTCAAATGTCCCATACTTTGGCGCTCAAACGTCCATTTTTATCGCTCAAATGTCCGTTGCCGCCCTCACCCAGATGCGGGCTTCAGCTGACCCCTTAACAATAATGTATACTAGATTCCACACCTGAAGGATCAATCCGGGGAAATCCCCGCGAATACCAAATGGTTGTCCCCTTACTTTTCGTTATCACAATTTAGTATCTTATACGCTGCCTCTTTTGCAAACCCCTCTGTACAGTTCATTTTCCAACTTGTTTAAGTTATTGACCTGTACACGTGTAACCGGAGAGCATGTTTCTTATTAAAAAATCACATTATCTCCTCCGGGACTCGAACCCGGGATCTCTGTATTACAAGTCAGCTCTAATCGACCGAGAGAAGTACTTCCCTAGCTCAATCGATTACGCTGGCTAAGTATCTACTACTACAGATTCTTTCTTTCTTTATTATTAAGATAACTAATAGTACATTAGTGTTCTCCATTACAATTCACATGATAATATACAAAACAACATTTCAAAGTTTCACATGTAGTCAATATATATAATAATAAAATTGTACCCATAATTTTAAGAATTGTTTCTTATTTCTAATGCATCTCTAATTAATTTGTATAATTACATTCAGTAATATTTTGTGGATTTAAAAGTTTAGAAACTGAAAAATAATTATTATGTGAATCATTCAAATCTAAACCATGAAATTGGAAAAATGTTTGCCTTGTATCTTTATATTTATCACAAGATATAAAAAAATGTTCTTCTGTCTACTTCAGTGCAAAATTTGCAAAAACGTTGTTCTCTTGGAATTTTGGGTTTATTGTATCTACCCGCTGTTCTATACTAGTATTTAAACAATGAGCACTGATACATAGTTGTGTAATTTTACTTTTTATATTTTTGGTAAGATTGGTTTGAAGATAGAAGGGAACAAAATTTGGAACAAAAATATTACTGAAAAACATCAGTTTACTGTCCACAGCTCCAGATTTGATTTTTTGTAGTTGTGAGTCAGATTGTTGATTATAATATCTTATTAGACTATTATTTTAAAAACACTATAATTTGTCAAATTGTTTGTATCAAGTTAAGTACTTTCGAAATATCTTATTTAGGGTAGAAAACCAGCATTTTGAGTTTTCTTGAGATAATTCTTGATCTGCAGTAAATGCACTATATAATATTCTATCTCTATTTATTTTAAGTAGTCTCATATAATAGTTATACATTAAACCAGAGACATATAATACATATGTATTATATGTCTCTGATTAAACATAATGAGAATATCAACATTGGATTCCTGTTACATTCAAGTCTACTAGCTGTATTTGATGACTGTCTTTTGACCCCCAGAATAGATTTCAACATCTTGTGTTGTAATTTATCAATTGGTAGATTGTCAAAATTATTTTAATTTATGTTATAATCGCATAACCATATTTCACTACCATATTTGAAAATAGGAAAAGTCCGACTTGTCACGGGCCGAGTCGACTTATTAATATAATTTATATCATATCCGTAAACTGGGACCCCTGTCTAATCTCTGCTTCGCATCATTAGCCCAAACATTGAGCCAAGGACCCCAGACTAAATATTTCTTATCGTAACACCTCGGTTATTCTCGACAATATTCATTGAGAATTGACGAGAAGTTACGATTGCGAAAAGTCCCAATGCTAAAAATAAAGCCTTGGTAATAACCTCTTTTTCCCTGGGGACTTGCCGAGTAAGCAGGTGCGTAAATTATCACTATTTGACGATGAAGCGTTTGAATGTTTTTCTGTGCTTTTTATATTCTCATGGCCTTCATTTATACTTTAGAGTAAGGATTAGGTTCGGCCTTTAGGTTTCGGTTTTACAGTTTCAGCCTTCAGGGCTAGGGAGTAGGGTTGGGTATGGGAAAGAAATTATTTAAAAAAGTGTTTAAAGCTTAATTTTGTATAGCCCTAAATAGATTGGGTCATCTTAAGTACAGAAGGCCATGTTAGACATTAAATATTAAAAAGTGTTCTTCCATTTTGAGTTTGTTTTTAATGAAAAAGTTACACTTTTTGACCAGATGTCAATCAGTGTATAAAATGATGTCATTGATTCTTACTATGACGTTGTAGCATAAGTATTGTGACATATAATATTGACATAGCAAATGTACAGGAAAGTGCACAAATTGAAGTCTGGAACCATATAGGTAAATTACGTATATAATTATAGTCATACGAGATAACTACATGTAAGGTCAGTAAGGATATGTTAGATATTTTTTTCATTTTGTCTCTGTATTAAAGTTAATAGTGAATTATCCAGCTATAACGGAATATCCTCAAAGAACTTTGTTTTAAATACTAATATTAACATGATTAAACAAAATTTAACTGATAGATTTTTTACAACATGTACAAAACTGTAACAAGATGGTCAGATCATATGTTTTCGTACGTCATATGACTTCGTACAATGCATGCTTTTTCAAAGGAAATTGTGACGTCACAATGCATTCTTAATAGCACAAAAACCCATGAGACGAGGATAGAACTGTCTGAAATAAGAGATTATGTAAAAATCTGTAAATATTCCTTTTTCGTCATATTTATATATACGGAATATTTATACCTTAATTTTCAAAGAGGTCTAAGAAAAAAACTTTACCAATTAAGAATAAGTGCACACTCTTCTTATGATATCCAGTTATCCATCAGATTTTTGATGATTACTAACTGCTGGGCATGCGTAGGATAATCATGATAATTATTAATAAATATTTAAAAGAAAGTGCAAAAAAATAAATACTACATTGTGTAACATGACGTGGTCAAAATGGTGGTTAAAACTATTTACATAACTACTATGTAAGGTTTACTGTTCTATATTGTAGAGAACAGAAGTGTCAAAATATCCTCACTAGCAATAGAAACTGGTAAAATTGAATATACAAAACCAATTAATAACACCCACTAGTGAAAAATTTTGTAAGTTTTGCAGAGGAGTCAGGACATGTTGAACATGGGATACATTTCTTGCTCATATGTCCTCTGTATACCAAAATTAGATCAGGGGAATCAAGGAAATAGATCTATAGAAATGACAAACCCTAATTCTGAAAAAGAAGTAAAATTTATTTCTCTTTTGTATATAAAGGAGGCTCTTGAATTAAAGGCCCTGCATACTGTTTTTCACCAAATATCAATCCTATTAAAGACAAAATTACATGTATATATGATTAAACATGTATTATTATTTATAGAAAAAAATACTAAGAATTGTACTATGATCTACTATGATAGTTCACATATTATATCTGATAAATGTATCAGCTAAAATAAGGAATTATTTGTTATTTATTTACCATATAATATGTAAAGTTTATAGATTTGTTTGTACTGTCAGATTTTGTGTGCAATTGGATCATATGATTCATATCTATTGAGCTCTTTTTAACAAAATATTGAATAGAACTGTTAGTCATAAATCAAGAAAACACTGAAGTTTCATACATGAATACATCATGTACATGATCAGGTAATGATGGATTTTAAACAAAATGGTGGTAAAAACTTATTGCCTCCTGCAGTCAGTACCCTTCTGTTTAAGGCAAAGTCATGAAATGCCAATTATATCCTTGACCAAAGCTCCCTATCCCAAGGGTGACTGGTGTATAGAGATATGGTCACTATTGGTCTTCTTCTGAGTGGCAGTAACACCCTTGCCAAAGTAGCCTACTAGGGTGTCTGTTTGGCTCTGCAGGATGTATAAATTTGCAGTCATGTACTGCCAGCTTCAGGATGTAAATTTTAATGCTTACATGTAGTGTAGAGAGAATGCCACACACTCTGCATTATTAGAACCCTTGCAACAACTCTTTGAAATATTTGAAACTGGACATAAAGCAAACAACAATCAATCAATATCAATACTTCTTAAAGTTTCATTAGTATTTTCCAGATACTGTAGTAAGATCTATCGCCAGTATAACATGTTACATATTGAGGAATCCTGTACTAAGGCTCATTGTTCAGTAATTCAATAGCATAAATGTTTAAGTTTTAGATTGTTGTCTATCGCGATTATGTGTCCACTACATAAGGCAGCAGGATTTTGTTAAATATATAAAATCCACTCTGAATAGAGTAGATCTGTGTGGTTACTTACCACTTTCAACCTTGTAAAGACATAACCACAAAAAAAAAGGCAGCGCTATAAGACAATGTAAGAAAACTATTTTAAAATTGAACATTTTAGGTTTTATTTACACCATATTTCAATCACATCTCAATTAAATCTTCCATAAAGAATGTATACATATATACAGTGTATCATATAAAACATGATTTACTTCAAATTTTGCAGTATTTTATTTTTTAATAGTTTCATAAAACATTTTTTTGTGAATTGGTACACTGTAATTTACTTATATTTATTATCAACCACTTATGAATAGACCATTGGAAATAAAGAAAGTCAGTTCAATGATATGGATTGATAGATTGATTGATTGTTGGAGCTTAACTTTCGGCACTCTTGGCTATATCTTTGCAACCAGCAAAGGAAGCAGGAGGACCTAGCTAGAACGAGGACCTTCAGCTGGAAAACTGGCAATCCTGGTCAATTAAGATTCGAGTCCAGCATTTTAGTTTGTGTTATATGCTTGGTCTGCACCAAATTGTAATACTCTTAGCATCAAGCTTACTTGGAAGTTCTTCAGTAACCAAGAGCTCATACACATACTAAAAGATGAAGTCAAGATGTCCTATATCAGTGTAAGCAGTATCCTATTTGTTGATATCCTTTACATTTATTTCTCTAATTCTTCGTCAATTTATCCCTTTCTGCACCCATTGTGTAAAAAAAAATTTAATCAACGTGTGGTTCGTTTGATCTCAGTTCTTCATTGGTTAAAATCCCATTATGACGTCGAATTTTCTTGCTTTCCTCTGAATTTCCTATTGTGACGGCATGAAAAAAGGCGACCATGCCTGATGACGTCACATAGAAAGAACACATCTTTTTGCAGATCATTCGAAAAGAAGGAATAAATTTGCTTGCGTGTTGTTTGAAAATCATTAGAGAAACAGATTCCACCACCAAATCTCGTGTAATACGATATTTATCCACTCTCGACAGTTAAATTTTAAATATTTAAAACGCTCGGCAAGCCTCACGTTTTAAATTTGGAAAATTTAACTGTCTCGAGTGGATAAATATCGTATCACACTCGATGCAGTGGTAGAATCTATATATATATGTCTTTGAATGAACTTAATCTATGCTTATTTAAAAAAAAATATTTGGAAAAAACATTTAACAGATGAATGGTATTAACACGATTAAATACTGAGATCTTTTCTTTTTACATGTTTTAGTTAGTTGTAAAGATTGGATTCTTACCCATCCAGAATGGTGTCAATGATGAACAGACTGAATATACATGACCACCGTGGTGGATATGACGAGGTACCCCAGCATCCATTAGACAGATTAGAACCTCTGAGAAAAAAAATCATCAGAAAAAACACTTTCGATCGCTGGCCTAAAGATGCTATAATCAGTCGTAATAATTTGATTGACGATGGATTTTATTATATGGGAACAGATGATAAAGTTCAGTGTGCATATTGCGGGGGAGTCCTCAGTGGGTGGCAGAAAGGTGATAATGTTCATGAAGAACATAAAAGACATTTTGGGAAGTGTCCAAAGATGAGGGTTGATACTGTGAGTGATGATGAAAATGACCTTGAGACTGATGGTGTGGCAGATTATAGTGAGTATGCAGACCAACAAGATCAAGCACAACAAGGTTCACCCGTACATCAACCTAAACAACATAATTTTGGATTTCAGAATGAACAAAAAGATGATTTTGTGGAAAAATCTATACCTGTCGCAAAGGTTCATAATCCAAAATTTTCCTTGTACATTGACAGATTGGAAAGTTATGAAAATTGGCCAAGTGATCATCATTTAAAACCTGAGGAATTAGCATCTGCAGGGCTACACTACAAAGGTTTGTTTGCTTTATAGATAAAAAGATTATCATAACCTTCCCTGGTTAAATTACATGAATCATCCTGTCTGTTAGAAGCTGTTTTGGCTTTCTCGATGCAAAACATGATGTTTCCTTATCTCAACTGTTTAAGCTACTTGGTTGGAATAATTTTTAGAGTATACCGGTAATTGAATATCATAGAGATGTACTTATGCATAAATGTATTAACAACTATGCTCAAGATAATTTACGTGTTATTATTAAATCATGACGTTAAAATTAGTATTCTCTCAGATCATAAACTGATAGAAATATTTTTGTACCACAACCAAAATCTTACATTATGAAGAAATTATTCCATTATTCAGATGTACACTGTAATGTTATGGAATCATCTACACCCAACTTTAACTTTCAACTTTGGATTAATTCAAGAAGAAATAACATATCTATTTGTTTATGAATTGAAATGCAAAGCTATACATTTCATCGAAGTTTATTAAATATTTCCATGATTTAAAAAAATATTTGTTCAAAAATTAGCATTTTTGTTTGTATTTGTAAAAATGGTTCATAGATTCAGTAATCAGTATGTACATGTACTTCATCTTGAAATTAAGATTAATACAAAATTTAATGTTCTTTATATGTTTTTACATGTAGGTTCAGGGGATAAGTGCCAATGTTTCATGTGCGGAGGCATACTAGAAGAATGGGAAAAGGAAGATATACCAAAAGAAGAGCACAAGAGATGGTTTCCAAAGTGTCATAACAGCATGGACAATGAGTGAAGAAATCTGTTACAACTAATTATAAGTCCCATTTATTTACACATACCTGCCAACATTTCAAAATGCCCATGGGGGTTTAGCGTGCAAGATGGCTCTCATTGTCCCACAAAACCTTTAAAGGGGCCTTCAAATTTATTTTAATGATGTTTATTTGCTTCTTCACAATCTTATACCCATGGTAAAATTGATTGTTTTGTTTAAAATTGTGGACAAAATTGCTTTTTTAAAATTTCCAATTGGGAGCCTCCATGGGGGAAATCCCCACAAATAGTGACAGTTGGCAGGTATGTTTTCCATTTATAATATTACTGTTTGATTCATTATTATTCATGGGATAACAATTTTCATGGATTTCGCAGGTATATGAAAACCACTAATTTTAATGTTCAATGAAGTATAAATTTTCTATAGTCATATATGCAGACTTTGGCAAATTCATGAATTCAAATATTCATGAAAAATACATTTTATTTGCTCAATCCAAGAAAATTGTTACCCATGAAACATATGAATCCACAGTAGTACAATTGTATAACATTTAAATCAGAAGTGATTGTGATAATGTTGTTAAATTACTGAAGGTTGAACAGTATTTTGAACTGTGTACTGTAAATTAAAAAGAAAAGGAGTATACCCCCTCAAAACCAGGGAGATTCAATGTCACCAAATAAAACCCTATTTTCTACATTACTGTAAATATTTTTAACTAGACACTGCACCTTCCCTTGTATACCACTTAGCCCATAATTTGACAAAGAGCCTGTCATACCACACTATTGAATGCCTTCGATAAATCCAAAAAGGCTCAGTAGAGGGATGCTTTAGAAGAACAGTACAAAGCACACAAACCTCACAAAGCTTAACATTTATCTTAGATGCATCGATCCATAGGTAAGGTGCCATGTTTTCTCTAAGTACAAATGTACTTTATGATGTTCTAGGAAGTTTACGATATGTATTTCCAAAGTTCTTGAAATAAGTTTGTAAACATTTGACGACAAAGTGATACCTTTCTTAAGTATCAAGATCGTAAACAGAAACAGGTTTTATGTAGAAGTTGTATAATTCCCCTCTGCCATTCAGCTGGTATCAGTTCAGAATCAAATATAAAGGTAAACAGATCACATAAAGATTATACCGTTGTATCACCACCATATTTTAGGAAGTCGTTTGTAATATCATCAAAGCATTTTATAATTTAATCCAACATAATGCATTTGAAACGGAGGAAAAGTCACTGCTAGCAATTGATCTTAATATAATAAACTATTGTACAATATGTCAAGCTTTATATTGTCCCAAGAGACTTGTGAATAAATTAAACATAAACAATTAAAGATATGTCATCAATTCCTTAAATTAGAAAGAACTTAAATATATGACATAAGACAACCACTAAAAAGATTCCTGACATCGGACAAGCACATATTTTTCTTTGAGTGTCAGTTCATTAGTTGTATTTGATGGTTGTTATGTGTTCTAATATGGTTTGGACTATATTTACACTTGTGTCATAGTGGTTAAGTACATTTAATGTGCCTACATGTATCCAGCCACTTTTTGTTATCTTAACTGTTGAATCAGCATTTTATTCTGTGTTTAAACTTATACTTCTGATGAAACGCTGAGGCGTTGGATATGAATGTGTAATACATTTTAAATTTTAATAGTTAATTCATATTATATGAACATGATAAACCTAGACTTAAATTACTTTGAAATCTGCATAGATTTTGTTCTTTATTTTAACATGGTATTGCTTTTTTTCCACAGTATAATATATTAACCCCAATTTTATATAAGGTAGGTCAATTTATCTTCATTTAGTGCCTGCATTTCTTTAATGAAATCATTATAATTTCCATCTTCGCTAGCCAAGGGTTGGAGAGGAGGGGACTGGATCGTAACCCTTGGCTAGCAAAGATGAGTCATTTCCAACTAATCTTTTCATGCTTTTTATGTTACATTTTTACAATCACATGCATGTGATATGTCATGTGTTTGCTGATAATTAACATGATTAAAGTGATAATTTTTTATGTTAACAATTTTGTCAGATTTTTGCCTAATTTGGAAAAGGTTTTGCTTCATTATCATATGACATTTGCAACATTAAAGTAAAGACAACACAATTTTATTTGGATGTATATCTACTCATTATGGATATTTCTAAAAGAAGTTGTTGTTGGTGTAACGTTAATGCAAATGTTTTTTGGTACTTCTTAAACGTTCATAACAGTTTAAAGCAAGAGTTAAGGAAAAATGAATGTTTGATCTGTTTAAGTCTTAGTATTTTAGATTTATACTAATTGTTTTTAGATGAAATATGATATAGGTCAAAATTCAGGACCAAAATCATGACCTCTTGAACATACACCTTTCAAACAAGTCTAGCATTGGGTTTTCTTGGTTATTTTACAGGTTTATGGACAGATGTTGCCATAAGGTGTCAAATAAAGCAAAAATTCATTTGAAATCTAATTTGACAAATAATTTGGAATCGTTTAATCTGACAGGGAGATATCAATAATTAATCTAGAAACCTATGTGCTAATTATGTTTCAGATATATAATAGGAATAGCTCAGCATTGGTAAATATTAAACTTCCTGTATGTTCTCATGGTCTGTGATTGTGTTATTGAGAAGAGAGAAAAATATTGAAAGTTATATTTACAAACATAACAAATTAAAGGAAGGTCATACATGTATAAATCCTACCTTCTAGAGATCAAAGAATTCAATTGGTTGTTTGATGTCACATGCTGACCATGTATATTTAAAATACAGAGTATACAAGATTTAATGTTATAAGATCTGTAAAATTTTCAAAGTTAGTAATAGATAAATAGATACTCCTGTCTTTTCATAGTATCAGACTGTCAGAAGAATATAAATATTACACAGTTCATCAGTAACCTAATATGGGATATACATGGTCAGAACATTTTATATGGAGATTCAAGCTACGCACTTACCAAAAATAAACTTAAAAGACTGTGTATATACCATATTAGGTCACTGGTAGAGTGTGTAATATATTGGTTATAAGACATTGTGCAAAACTAGTTAGCTTCAAGCAAAAAATATAGATTACATGCCCCAGGGGAAATCTTTAAATTATTTCAGATCTTAATGTACAGTAACAATTCTTTCTCAAACTACAATTTTAAAGATAAAGAAATATTTGGTACCCTCATTTATATTAATTTTCAGTGTAATTAAAGATAAAAATTGCTGAGTTTCAGTCAATATACATGTAGTGGTAGATGCAAAAGGTTAGAAAGAATATTTTTGAAAGGTACAACCACAAAATTAAAAAGAAAAAACAGCAAATATAAATAACACAAATTAAGAAAAGCTAAAATGCAGAAATCGGCAGCCCCATACTTCCACCTATTTAAAGGTCTTTTTTGTTGAAAAAGGTAAAGATCCAGATGGCGTAAGGATGACTGGGTAAGAAGAGTTATGCAAATGTTTGGCCCTTTTGACCATTTCTATCTTTTGTGTTTTATCACAACACAACATGTATTTTGTCAGAAAATTTAGATACAAAAAAGGTTACTATGTTCATTTGTTACCTTTTATAGATTTTCCCTGGGTATTTTAACCCCAAAAACTTCATAATGTGAAACATTTTATTTTAATATTTGATGTTTAATCTAGTGATAACCTGAAAGGTGTGTTTTTACTGAATCTGTTTTATATTTCTTTCTGTTATTTTTAATTTTTTGTTTTGATTAAATATATTTCATGTATTTCATTAATGTTAATTTTGCCTATTATTGCCATTACTTGACAAAAAGAGATGACAAAGGTTGCATCTTCATTATAAAAATTAATAGATGTGGTATGATTGCCAATGATACAAGAACTAAGCAGAGTTCAAATGAAGGGGATATAAGTTATAAAAGGATATCGTAGGGCTTTCAACAATGAGAAAAACCCATACCATATAGTGGGCTATTAAAGGCCCTGACATGAAAAATGTGAAACAAGAAAATTTAGATAAAAACTAACGGCCTAATCTATAACAATTTTATTTGCGAAAAACGTATATGACAGACATGAACCAACGACAACCACTGAACTACAGGCTTCTGGCATGTTTGAGAGGGCTCATATTCAATTCAGGATGTCTTCAATAGTTGGATTGCTAATTCCCTGATTTGAATCTGTATCTCATTATTTTTTCCGGAATAGTAAAATGACTACTAGTATTAAGTGATCCACATGGACAACTGTTTATCAAATTCACTGTCTGTTTAGAAGTTCAAAGAAAAAAAAAGAAGAGAAAATCCCAGTTTTAATTGTAAAACAGCAGAAAATGCAAGATTCTACCAGTTTTGTATTTTGTATATAAAGCTACTTTGCTGTTCTCATATTCAAAGCTTTTCAGAAAAATTTATTTGCCATTACTTAAATTGCAGAACTTATGACATATCAATAATCACTGACTGTATATGTATTCAAACTTTTTTTGAGTTTAAATTGCAAATATTTGACATAATTGTGGTTCTTTGATCTTATTCCTTTAACATGTTTAATGTAAATTGTCTGACCTGTGAAAAATTCAATAAAATATCTGTTACACCCCCATAATGTTATCAATAATGTCGTGCATTTGAGACGACCTTTTAATCAGAGGTATGTGTTGGAAGATTGCCATGCACAGTATATTTGGAATTATTTTATTACTAGTATGGTTAACATTACTTTAGTACCTTTTTGAATAAATATTTCTACTAGTCCCTATTGGAATGATTTCCAAGTAGCCATATTTTTCTCGTCTGCAAAAGAGGCGGAAGATACCAAAGGAATATATATATTCAAACACATAAATGGAAGACATACTGACAACATTATGAAAAAACCAACAAAAAGACAAACAACAGCCACCAAAACACAACCTAGAAATCTAAAGATTGAGCAACACAAAACCCCACCAAAATCCTGAGTGATCTATGGTGCACCGGCTGGGTAAGCAGATCCTGCTCCACATGTGACACCCGTCTTGTTACCCATGTAAAAATGTATAACAAAACTACCGAACTCCAAGGTAAATTTAAAAAAGGGAAATCCACAAAAACTGACAAAATCAAACGTTATCAAACAAAGTAATGTAATTTAAAAAAAAAATCGTTGATGTAGACTATCAAATCCACTATCTTTAGACGTTCAAAGAAATAGAAGAGGAATTCCAGTCTTTGTTGTAAAGTAGCAGATAATGCACGATCCTACCAGTTTTGTGCTATTGCTCTAGTTACTTGAAAATTATCCTTGTATTTGGTTTATAAAACTACTTTACTGTTCTAATATTTAACGATTTTCAGAAAATTTTATTTACCATTACTTAAATTGCAGATCTCTTGGATATATCAGTAACTGTATATGTTTTCAAACTTTCTTTAAGTTTAAATTACAAATATTTAGAAATATTGTGGTTCTTTTGTCTTAGTCCTTTAATGTAATTGATCTGACCTGTGAATAATTCAACAAATATTTGTTACACCCTCATAATGTTATCTACAGTGTGTTGAGACGATCTTTAAATCAGAGGTATGTGTTGGAAGATTGCCTTTCAAAGTACATTTCGAAAAAAAATCTTTTGCTAGTAAGGTTAACATTACTTTAGTACCTTTTTGAATATATGTTTTTGCTAGTCCCTTTTGAAATGATTTCAAAGTAGCCATGTTTTGTCTCGTCTGGAAAAGAGAGGTGAAAGATACCAAAGGGATATTCAAACTCATAAATAAAAGGAAAACTGACTAGTACATTTGGAAAAAAAACGACAAACAAAAGTCAACAAAACACAACATAAAAAACTGAAGACCGAACAACACAAATATAAAACAAAGAAGATGTGGTATGATTGCCAATGAGACAACTCTTCACAAGAGACCAAATGACACAGAAATTAACAGCAACAAGTCACAGTACGGCCTTCAACAATGAGCAAAGCCCATACCACTATAAAAGCTATAAAAGGCCCCAAAATCACAAATGTAAAAAAAAATTCAAACGAGAAAACTAACGGCCTAATTAATGTACAAAAAATGAACAAAAAACAAATATGTAACACAGCAAAAAACGACAACCACTGAATAACAGGCTTCTGACTTGGGACAGGCACATACTTACAGAATGTGGCGGGGTTAAACATGTAAGCGGGATCCCAACCCTCCCTTAACCTGGGACAGTGGTGTAACAGCACAACATAAGAATGAATTTTAAAAATAAGTTGTAAATGGTTTAACTCATCAGATGGATACAAATAGAAATACATATAACAAAAACATAGAGTGAATGTGGCTGGGTACTGTTACCTCCCAACAACAAAAAGACACTAAGTACAAATCTGAGAGTACTCGCAGTTACTGACAGCTAGTTCAAAGACAATAACAACTAATAAAAAATCATGCTACTCTGAAATTGTTGGGAAACACCTTTTTTCTATAAATACTACTGTTCACTACCTGGCCAATTGAAACCTTGTACGGTCTAATTGAGACTAGATTAGGAATTTAGATATTTCAACCTATAGAAAATGCTTTTGGAATTTTGTAACCTTTTGTACGATAAAAGATAAAAAAAACCAAATATATCTATATGTAAATTGAGTTGATTTTCGATGCTTTGTATTTTCTCAGGAGAGGTAAATATATAGAAACTTGAAATGGCCTTTATTTTTTAGGGTTAGGTTAGAGGATATACATAGCATCGAAAATCAACTCAATTTACATATAGATATATTTGGTTTTTTTTTATCTTTTTTATCGTTATAAATGTGGACTTAATATAATATTTAAGTTATTAATTCAACAAATAATAAGATTAAGAGACCAAATACCTACATCGAACAGAAAAGGAGAGTGAGTCTATAACACCACAACTCCGCAAACCACCACTGCCACTGGACACCTCAAATACATTTTATAGCGCCGATGTTCGCTTTGGATATATTGAACTGATCGACAAAATGTGTTAATATCTCTTTTGTTTTAAAATATTTTTTATGAAATTACGAAATCAGCGAGATTAATATATATTTTATATGAAAATATAAACTTTATAGTACAAATAAATGTTTTTCTACAAAAAAAGTTGACCGGACGGATTTCACAGTCGCCGATGTATATTGAGCTGATCGACAAAAAGTGTTAATATCTCTTTTGTTTTACAATATTTTTTCATGAAATTACGAAATCAGCGAGATTAATAAATTTATTATATGAAAATATAAACTTTATAGTAAAAATATTTTTTTCTACAAAAAAAGTTGACCGGACGGATTTCACAGTCGCCGATGTACGCTTTAAATATATTGAACTGATCTACAAAATATGTTCATATGTCTTCTGTTTTACGATATTTTTTTCATGAAATTAAGAAATCTGCGAGATTAGTAAATATTAAACTTTATAGTAAAAAAAAATGCTTTTATACAAAAAAAGTTGACCGGACGGATTTTATAGGCGAAAATTATGCCACGAATAATATTGACCTGATCGACAGAAATTGTAAATATTTCTAATATCTAACAATATGTTTACCGTGAAATTAATAAATCTTTAAGATAAATAATTGTATTTTATAAAAATATAAAATCAATTGTAAAAATATTATTTTTTTCAACGAAAAATGTTGACTTGATGGTGATCATCGGCTCACATTTCAATCTTGAATTTATATTATTATAAAAATTGGGATATGTATATTTATTCAAATGATAAAAACTGCGGCAACAAATTATTAGCCGACCCCTTCAATCTGCCAGAATTATTCTGCCCCCTGCACACCATCGGGGAGGTTGAAATAGGAATTTGGAGCAGGATATATCTTTTATTTCAAAACATAATTACAAAGAAACCTAGTGTGGTTCATATAGGGAACAAACTTTTTTCTTATTTTTACTTTGTTCTCCTAATTGCATCAATCAATTTTAAAATACAAAATTCTTTATTGATTTGATTCTAATTGCCACCTGATTATATAAGGTAATTCTCTTAAATGTATTTGATGTCTCAGGTGTGAAAACTTAAATGACATGTTAATTGGCTTGATTGGTGATCACGACAAGTGTCAAAATTATATAATCTAAGTGTCGGTTAGTGTATGGAAAGGTATATACTATGAAATTTAGAGCGAGGGGCTTGCCCCGAGCTCTTAATTTCATAGTATATACCTTTCCATACACTATCCAATTTAGCACATATTTACAACTTGAGTAATCCTGTAATTAGTCTATTGATATATTTTGGCTGACTAGGTGTAGCTCATGTACGTAGTTTTGTCAATCTACTCACTAGTATCATTGTAAAATATTGAATCCAGAATGAAAAGATGGTAGCTGCTGGTGTAAGTATGTTTATTGACATAAAGCAGTGTTTTACTATTCATGTACTTCTTCACATGGTAAGATGACAAAATAAATTGACCAAAAGCAGGCAATAATTAAATTGCAGTGGAAGCTTTACATTCTTGTAAACATTTTTTCAATTTCACCTAAAAACTAAAACTATAATAAATTTTACACATATAGATAGTTTGCACTGGCGGATCCAAAAAGGGGGAGGGGGAGTTCAGGAGGGGGATGGAAAACGCCCTTTTTGTGATGATCAATGCTTTTGAATGAGGACATACAGTTGGACCCCCCCCCCCCTTTATCTTGGGTTGGAACCCCTTTTAAAAATGACTGGATCTGCCCTGGTATGTACCCATAGGTAGTCTAGTGGATAGTTTACATGCATGAAATATTTGTCACTGGACATTAAGCAACCAATTATCAATCAATTCATGACGAAATATATCAAATTGCTGTAATTTTCCTTCACAGGGTTTCATGGTTCACTCTTTTTTGTGTACAAAGTAATTGCATGGAAGATAAATGATTACAATTTTCAGGTGGCGTTGTACTCTAATCAAGGTATAAAAAAAACCATATGTGTTACTCTTTATTTAAATTAAAGAAACTTTTAATCGTCAAAAACATTTTTAGATCCAAAGATTAAATAGTAGGATGTTTAAAAATCAATTTGAAAACTAATTACAAACTATTTAGTTTAATTTGGAACACAGCATTTATTTCAAAATCGCCAGTAGCAATTCTTGTTTTAATATCTTGATTACGATACAATGAAATCTTACCCTTGTGGTCATTCATGCGTAGTTACTTAGTACATGGAAAAAGTATGTACTATGAAAATTAGAAGGCAAATATAAGCAATTTGATTGGACGAGAAGTTGTAAGTATGTGCTAATTAAATTTTTGGTATTTTTAATGTGTCGGTGAACTCGCTCAGGTCAACATTTTGGGCTTAAAAATATAATTTTTTACGGATTAGTTTGTATTTTCATATAAAATATAAGTTTATCTGAAAGGTTTCTCAATTTAAGGAAAATATATTGAAAAATAAAGATGTTATTAACACTTTCAGTCGATTTTTTTTTTAGGTTTATATTTTCAAATGATATATGTAGGTATTCTCTTTATATACAGTGCTGGTACTCCCCCCACCATTCGACATCTAACCACATTTTCATGTTTAGAATGAGTGCTCTCTTTATGTACAGTTCTGTTACTACCCCCACCATTCGACATTTGTTGTGCACATATTTTCAATATAGAAAAGTAACTAGTGTTCATTTGCCTCGATCTGTATGTCCTGCACAACCAAATCAGAGATCTATATTTTAAAAATATAGATTGAGTCCTCATCAGTATGACTGGCCAATAGCTGTTTCAATAAATTCTAAGTGTTTAGAGCGTGCAGTTTTAAGTTTATTGCATTTTAGTACGAAGTGGCATCTTTTCTCTTCGTGTCTTTTGGAAAGCATGCACATTTCTGATATTGCATTTTAGTATGAAGTGGCATCTTTTCTCTTCGTGTCTTTAGCAAAGCACACAAATTTCAGATATTGCATTTTGGTTGAATCTTTGTCTGTGTGATTGAGGAGTATAAGTACTTGTGAATAAACGACCATAGTTGTAATTATTTAGGTGTAACCTTTTCAGCTTCAGGTACATATTCCTATGCTAAACAAAAACTCTATAACAAGGGCTTAAAGCAAACTTTAAATTATGCAAAGCTTTTACATCCTCTAAACCAAAAGTCTCATCCCTAAATAAAACTTATGTATTTATTCCCTCATACAGTAAAACCAGTATATTATACGGTTCAGAAATTTGGGGAAGTTTTCCGGTTAATAAATTAAAAAATGAACCAATAAAAGTTGTCAAAAGAAATAGACAAACTAGTCACGGAGAAGATACACATGTAAGATCTGTAAATTTGCTTTGAGTGTAAAATCAAATACTTCTTATATTGGATTTCGGGGTGAACTTGGGAGGCAACCAATGCTTTATTTTGTTATTCTACAGTTAGTTAAATATTGGATAAGACCACAGGTAATACATCTTAAAAATAATGTCAAAACAGTAGTGTATCACCAGCAGGACATCATACACCATGTTTCTAGATAATAAAGAATCATGGATTGGACTTGTTCATAAAAATTTTAAATCTTGAAAATTTCTTTAAAAACTTTAATAATTACAAAAACATTTCTCTTATAAATAAATTTAGCATAGACTAAAAATAAAATCTAAAGAGATATGGTCAAATCAAATCAATAATGATAATATAACAATTTTTCAAGTTAATGCCGAACAGGGCAACAAACTGAGAACATACAGAAAATTAAAAACTTTCTTCAAACTTGAACCTTATCACAATCTTAGCACTCAGGAACAAGGGAGTACACTATCAAAGTTGAGGTTAAGTTCCCATATGCATTGAAAAAGGTAGATACATTAATTTAAATGTTGAAGATCGATATGTAATCTTTGTGATCAGGCTGTTGAAGATGATGTTCATTTCCTTATGAACTGTACCTTTTTTCAACAGAACAGAGAACCATATAGTTTATTGAAATAATGCACTGTTATACCCCAATGTGGTTGATGGCATACTTGAAAATTAACAAAATAACACATTACATAATATATCATAAAAATAATAAAAATAATAAAATACAAGACATGAATTTATATATGTACATCCACTCTCCTCAGTGACCATGACTTTTTAATAGATCAGTGGAGCAGCATATACGACCATATACCGTATAACTGAAGGACATGAAAAACATAAAACCAATTTATTCAAGTTATCCATATCATCATATATAAACTCCATTAATAAGAGCTGTGATGATTTCAACATACTCAGTTCAGAAAATAAATTCAGTATATGGATCATGAGTAATGAGGATAAACCGATTGTCTATAGTATTATTTAAAATGGTAGCTTCATTGTTTGAGAACCGTTCGCATTTAAGCAAGTTAAACTATGATCCAACAATGCTTGAAAAAAAATATACAGCTGGAGATCCTCAGATCAATAAAATTTTATTTTCTTATTTCCTTAATTTTTTTTTTGGAAGGAGGGGGGGGGGGGGGGGGGTGTCAATAGAACTTTGTACATTGTAATTATATAACTTCGGCTTCTTGTGCTTGTGTATCTATATCTACAGTGAAGTCCTATCGACACACAATTTGTGCCTTATACATCCCTTGGGTCACTTTTTCTGTTCTTCTTATCAGCTTCCTGTTATTAGGAATAGATACCCCTTAACGGGTAAAATTTAATTGTTAAATTCATAAATGGGTAACGTAAAAATATATTACATGTAGGTAAAATCCAGTGGTGGTGCACTATACATTAAGAGTGAATATACAATGATATACACATAAAAAGGATAAAAAAGACCTTCAGAAGGTCAAATAACCCATATATTTAGTCATTCATTTTACCTGTAAATAAAATTTTATACATAAATGGTTATGGAACAGCTGTAATATTTGTATACACAATCTATTAATTAAAGTTCATAAATAGCCTGAATTTTCCTTTCCAATGTCTATGTTCCGGACCATATGAGTATTTAGACCGTACGCGTATGGTCATGACCATATGGGTATACTTATATAGTCCGACCATAAACGTATGGTCGGACCATATGTGTATGTACCGGACCATATGAGTATATGTGTATATACTAGTTTGGTTATTAACGGGCCGGACCATATGAGTATTTAGACCATGCATAAAGGTATTTTTCGAATAAATTCAAACTTCCTCAACAGACACAGCTCGTTCTCTGAACCAAAATCGGCACAAGATAACTGAAATCCTTTACATTTGTTACATATTGTCTGAATCTTGGTAAATTTGATGTCTTGCCTTTGCTATCTAGAGTCAATTCTAAGCACCTTTATCCTATAGACAGTTTCGTCCGTACGTGTAATCACTGGTGTTTCGGGCATGGACATCTTATTTTTTCTTTCTCCCCGGCGTTTAGATTAGATTTTCTTTAATTTCTTCTAATTTCCACTTAACTGATGTGTTCATATTATTCTTATTCATTCGATCTTACAGTGGTTTCTACATAAGAATAGAGGGGCAGCACGTATAAACTACTGTAATTGTAAATCGTATAAAGAGGAGTATGAACAAATTTAATAACTAAAAATAATTTGAAATGTTTAAGACATTTTAATTTACAAAAAACAAATATAAACACCAGAATGAAGAAAAAAAGAGGGTTCAATGCTCCAATTGCTATTGTGTAAATCAGTTGACTTCTTGCTTCACAGTTCATTTAGTTATTTTTTGAGTCGACGTATTGTGTTTCGTAAAGACAACTTAATTAATAATGACCATGCAAAAATTCTTCTATAGTAACTATAATTTTAACTTGGATATGTTCCTGGTAAAATTCATGTTATTTCATTAATCACGTTACAATGATTATCAAATTAAAATCTTAAGTCAAAATTTCATTTTTAGAAACTCTTAATTTATGACATTCTGTTCAACGTTCATCGTATTAATTACCCGGACCATATGAGTATATACGCAAATGGGCATGGCCATACGCTTGATTCAAGTAATTAGTGTCACGTGTCACACATTTAGCTCTTTTAGTAGAAATAATCTATGATAATGTAATTTAAAAAAGCAGATGTGTCTTGTGAGAGTTTCTAGTTCAAGAATAGACTCTTTTTCAATCCTAGTTGTTCACTATTGCAACTAAAGATTATTAAAAATATACATTTTGCTTGTCCCAATCGTAACTACTCGGACATTCTCGGCAATTCTCAAGTTACGATTGCGAAAATTCCCAATGCTAAAAATAACGCCTTGGAAATAACCTCTTTTTCCCTCGTCACATGCCGAGTAAGCAGGTAGTAATTTATGCTGTATATGAAAATGAAACAAATATATCTATATGTAAATTGAGTTATGTATTTTCTCAGGAGAATTAAATATATAGAAACTTGAAATGGCTTTCAATTTTTAGTGTTAGGTTTGAGGATATACATAGCATCGAAAATCAACTCAATTTACATATAGATTATATATATATTTTTTTTTTATCTTTTATCGTTATAAATGTGACCTAAATATAATATTTAAGTTATTAATTTAACAAATAATAAGATTTAGAGACCAAATATCTACATCGAACAGAAAAGGAGAGTGAGTCTATAACACCACAACTCCGCAAACCACCACTGCCACTGGACACCTCAAATATATTTTTATAGCGCCGATGTTCGCTTTGGATATATTGAACTGATCGACAAAAAGCTTTAATATGTCTTGTTTTAAAATATTTTTTCATGAAATTACGAAATCAGCGAGATTTGTGTATTTTTTATATGAAAATATAAACTTTATAGTACAAATAAATGTTTTTTTTACAAAAAAAGTTGACCGGACGGATTTCACAGTTCCCGATGTATATTGAACTGATCCACAAAAAGTGTTAATATCTCTTTTGTTTTACAATATTTTTTCATGAAATTACGAAATCAGCGAGATTAATAAATTTATTATATGAAAATGTAAACTTTATAGTAAAAATATTTTTTTTCTACAAAAAAAAGTTGACCGGACGGATTTCACAGTTGCCGAAGTACGCTTTATTTATATTGAACTGATCGACAAAATGTGTTAATATGTCTTTTGTTTTACAAAAAAATTTTCATGAAATTAAGAAATCTGCGAGATAAGTAAATATTTTATATGGAAATATAAACTTTATAGTAAAACAAAATGTTTTTATACAAGTTGACCGGACTGATTTTACAGGCGAAAATTATGCCACGAATAATATTGACCTGATCGACAGGAATTATTAATATTTCTCATATCTAACAATATTTTTTCCGTGAAATTAATAAATCTTTAAGATAAATAATTGTATTTTATAAAAATATAAAATCAATTGTAAAAAAACTATTTTTTTCAACGAAAAATGTTGACTAGATGGTGATCATCGGCTCACATTTCAATCTTGAATTTATATTATTATAAAAATTGGGAAATGTATATTTGTTCAAATGATAAAAACTGCGGCAACACATTATTAGCCGACCCCTTCCATCTGCCAGAATTATTCTGTCCCCTGCTCACCATCGGGGAGGTGGAAGTAGGAATTTGGAGCAGGATATATCTTTTATTTCAAAACATAATTACAAAAAAACCTAGTGTGGTTCATATAGGAAACAAACTTTTTTCTTTTTTTTATTTTGTTCTAATTGCATCAATAAATTTTGAAATACAAAATTCTTTATTGATTGGATTCTAATTGCCACCTGATTATATAAAGTAAGTCAATTTTAATGTATTTGATGTCTCAGGTGTGAAAACTTAAATGACATGTTAATTGGCTTGATTGGTGATCACGACAAGAGTCAAAATTAGATAATCTAATTAAATTTTTGGTATTTTTAATGTGTCGGTGAACTCGCTCAGGTCAACATTTTGGGCTCAAAAATATATTTTTTACGGATTTGTCTGTATTTTCATATAAAATATAAGTTTATCTGAAAGATTTCTTAATTTAAGGAAAATATATTGAAAAATAAAGATGTTATTAACACTTTCAGTCGATCATTTTTTTTGTAGAAAAATATATTTTTTTTACTATAAAGTTTATATTTTCATATAATATATTTATTAATCTCGAAAATTTCTTAATTTCATGTACAAATAATGTAAAACAAAAGAGATATTAACACTTTTTGTCGATCAGTTCAATATATTCAAAGCGTACATCGGCGCCTGTGAAATCCGTCCGGTCATTTTTTTTTGCTCAAAAATATTTTTTTGAATTTTTTTTTTAGATTTTCATTTAATATAGTTTTGTATCTCAAAGTTCTCCAAATATGAAAACAATTTACCAAATAACAAAAAGGTATGATCATTTATATCTCATCCGGTCATTGTCCTGTCACTTTCCGGTCAATCGTCCTGTCATTAGTGTAACCCATGTAATCCGGAAAAATAGTGATGAATCCGGAGACGTTTTTCTTTATATTGATTATATTGATTATCAACTTTAACATAAAAATGATGCACATAAAAATCTAAAAATTGATTTAATTATACGTAATTAGTTCCCTACCGACGAAGTCGAAGGGGACTTTAGGTTTGCACTCTGTCCGTCTGTCTGTACGTCCGTCCGTCTGTCCATCCGTCAGTCCGGCAAATCAGTTTTCCACACTTTTTTCTTCGTTCTTGAAGATACTGATTTTATATTTGGTATTTAGTTTTATCATGACAAGTTATAAATCAAGTTCGAATTTTGTTCCGGTCTGATGATTTAGTCCAGAGTTATCATGGTCCATATCTAATGTTAGAGTACTACATTTTGTATGTAAACCATATTTCTGTACAAAGGGAGATAACTCATTTTTTAAAAGACATTCTTTGGTAAATTGTTTGAAGAATTTTTTACAGGATTGTTTGTTATTTTGTATAAACTAATTTTCTGAATGCTCTATATATATATAAAAAATTATGAAGTGAAATCCTTTAATTAGATAATAATCTATTTTTATTAAGGGATATATTTCATTACATTACATTGTGTATAGATAAGAGTTGTTGACATTTTATAGATAAGTTACAAATCTATATTACTTTGTGACAAATGATAGAAAAAATATTTGGAACTATAAATTATATTTGAATATAATTTGGAAATATGACTTAAATCAGCAAAGACCCATCGAAACAACATCTGATAAAAAAATTTAACAATACTTTTAGATATTTGGATGATATATTGGCTCTTAATAATGACGACTTCAGTATGTATACTAAAGAAATTTTTTCCTGTTGAACTTACTTTAAATAAAGCCAATACTAACAATGACCACTGTCCTTTCCTCGATCTTGATATCTATATCATTAACGGGAAGCTTAATACAAAAATTTATGATAAAAGAGATGATTTTTCATTTCCTATCGTTAATTATCCATTTTTAGATGGTGACGTTCCCTTGTCACCATCTTATGGTGTTTATATATCTCAACTTGTACGATTCACTCGTGTATGTAACAACGTATTAGATTTTAGCGAGATAAATTTATGTATTACTGAAAAATTATTACACCAGGGTTTTCGATATCATAAACTAGTCAAAACATTTACTAAATTTTATCATCGGTATAAGGACATCATTCGTAAATATAACTCAACATGCAGACATCTTATACGTTCGGGTATTTCACATCCAATCTTTTATGGTAATATTCTTTACAAAGCACAAAAATGTCAGTATACACCTCAAAAGCTAACAAAACCTTTAAACAGACTTATTAAGAAGGGATATAGTTACGATACTGTTGTCAGATCATTAAAGATTGCATATTTTGGCTTTAATATTGATTCACTTATAGGGTATTTGCATCGGAATTAAACACATTTATTTTAAAACCAGTTGTTGGCATGACACGGGTTATGTTCTTCTCATATATTTTATGACGGTATAATACTAAACCCCTAACAGGAGGGATTATGCCTGATATTCATATGATGAAGACATAATCTTTCAATCAGTTTAATTGAAGTCTGGAGCTGGCATGTCAGTAACTGCTAGTAGTCTGTTGTTATTAATGTATTATTGTCGTTTTGTTTATTTTCTTTTGTTTCCCATTCTGACATCGGATACGGACTTCTCTTATACTGAGTTTTACTGTGCGTACTGTTATGCGTTTGTTTTTTCTACATTGGCTAGAGGTATAGGGGGAGAGTTTTTGCGCATGGGGGAGGGTTGAGATCTCATAAACATGTTTAACCCCGCCGCATTTTTGCGCCTGTCCCAAGTCAGGAGCCTCTAGCCTTTGTTAGTCTTGTATTATTTTTAATTTTAGTTTCTTGTGTACAATTTGGAGTTTAGTATGGCGTTCATTATCACTGAACTAGTGCATTGAAGACCAATTGGTGGCCTTCGGCTGTTGTCTGCTCTATGGTCGGGTTGTTGTCTCTTTGACACATTCCCCATTTCCATTCTCAATTCTATACATTGTATTACATCATATCTAATTTTAGAGAAATATTAGTCATATCTAATGTTAGAGTGTTTTCCACACCTTTTTTCATCATGCTTGAAGATATTGATTGATAATTGGTATATAGTTTTATCGTGACAAGTTACAGATCAAGTTCAAATTTTTGTTTCGGTCTGATAATTTTGTGTAGAGTTATGGTCCTTGGACTTGAAAAATTCACTCATATTATCAGTTTTGCACACTGTTTTTAGTCATGCTTGAAGATATTGACTTGATATTTTCTTTTTGTTTACACCATGACAAGGTATAGAACAAGTTAGCATTTTGTTCCAGTATAATGAATTTTTACCCGGAAGGGGACTATGTATTGCCATGCAATACTCTCAGAATGCTTGTTTAATTTATTTTATCGTTTTATTGCATCACTGTTTTTCTTATTGGTTGTGGTTTTTTGGGTGTTCGGTGGTGTGTAGTGGTGTTCGGTGGTGAAAAGACCCACCCTTATTTAATAGATGCACAGGAATCGGAAGTTCTATCAATAAAATTTTGTAAATAATAAAGTTGACTATCAGTAGAGCTTCTCTGTACTTATACATCCCTCGGATTTCAAATGTTTGGCTTTGAGCGTTCCTGATGAAGGTAAATCCAGAAAAGCGCTTCGGACGCATGAAATTATTAAACGTGTTGTTTTCAATTTTTTACATCACTGGGTCGATACCACTGCTGGTGGACTATCAGTCCCCGAGGGTATCATCAGCTCAGTAGTCAGTACTTCTGTACTGACATGATTTATAACAAACTTTTCTAAAATTGTCCGTTTATAAATTTTGAAATTATAAAGAAACTAAGGTTTCAACTCCCTCAGGCAAAGTTGACCTCAGATGGATTTGGCTATTTGTTTTAGGTATTTTTGTCATATCGCTCTTCAACCGTTTCGGTACTTATACATCCCTCGGATTTCAAATGTTTGGCTTTGAGCGTTCCTGATGAAGGTAAATCCAGAAAAGCGCTTCGGACGCATGAAATTATTAAACGTGTTGTTTTCAATTTTTTACATCACTGGGTCGATACCACTGCTGGTGGACTATCAGTCCCCGAGGGTATCATCAGCTCAGTAGTCAGTACTTCTGTACTGACATGATTTATAACAAACTTTTCTAAAATTGTCCGTTTATAAATTTTGAAATTATAAAGAAACTAAGGTTTCAACTCCCTCATGCAAAGTTGACCTCAGCTGGATTTGGCTATTTGTTTTAGGTATTTTTGTCATATCGCTCTTCAACCGTTTCGGTACTTATACATCCCTCGGATTTCAAATGTTTGGCTTTGAGCGTTCCTGATGAAGGTAAATCCAGAAAAGCGCTTCGGACGCATGAAATTATTAAACGTGTTGTTTTCAATTTTTTTCTCGTAGAGAAAACCCCTTTATTCTACATGTAAATTAATTCAACAATAAAATATTGCATATAAACACATTGTATAGTTTATTTAGAAGGCAACTTCTGCACATCCAGTAAGTTCTTTTGGTTGCATGTTTATATAGACACATTTTTGGTGGTCACCGTGGAACCACTCAAAGCAGCTATCCCAAACGACGACCACAACAATTTGCACGTCAGTTTTGCACATCAAACAATTCCACTCTGCATTGTCTCTTTTGGACATAACAACATCTTTCAGTGATTGACATTTTTGATGGGGCAGAAGGACCTATTTTTGAGACATCAGGATAGGGCTTTTATTTTCTGCGGGAAAGCAGGATTTCAGAGGTCTCAAAATCTTTCTTTCGATGGTGGGCCTTGAACCAAATCTGATGGTCCCACTATTATTTCTATTGCAAAATGCTAAAATTGTATTGGTCCTTAAACTCCTTTGCAAAATTTGGTGGTCAAAAACTTCGAACCACCACTTTTCAAGAACTCTGGGATTTACACTTACAAGGACTATTGAATTAATGAGTAATTTTTTTTTTGATCCTGGAAAAACTGCTTTATTTTCTCGGGGACTCAGCGTTTATTTTTCTTGGAATTTTGGATGACGTCCCTCTACCACGATAATCTGATAAAACATACTTTTAAAGTATCTGTCCTCCTCAGAAAACATAATGTAGACATCATTCTGTGCACACAAGTTTAAATTGGCATTTAGTTTGTGTTATGCTTGGTATGCACCCAAATGTATTACTCTTAGCATCAAACTTTCATGGAACTTCTTTGAAATTAATAACCAAGATCTCATGCAAATACCTTTGTACTTAAAGATAAGATCAGGACTTGTTATAACATCAGTGTAAGCACTATCATCTCTCTCTTTTTATTGATATCCTCTACATATATATGTTAGTGTTTAGTAGGAACTTAATTTATGCCTATTTAAAGAAGAGAAAAATTAGAAAAATATTTAACGGATAAATAGTATTAACATGATGAAATTCTCAAATCTTTTCTTTTTAGTTAGTTGAAAAGATTGTAATCCATCCAGAATGTTGTCAATGATGAACAGATTGAATATACATGATCACCATGGTGGATATGACGAGGTACCGCAGCATCCCTTAGACAGATTAGAACCTCTGAGAAATGATAAAATCTTAAGAAAAAACACTTTTAATAGCTGGCCTAAAGATACTATAATTAGTCATAATATTTTATGCGAAGATGGATTTTATTACATAGGAATAAGTGACAAAGTTCAGTGTGCATATTGTGGGGGAGTGCTAAGTGGGTGGCAGAAAGGTGATGACGTTCATGAAGAACACAAAAGACATTTTGGGAAGTGTCCACAGGTGAGGGGTGATACGGTGAGTTATGATGAAAATGACCTCGAAATTGATTGTGCACCAGATTTTAGTGAGTATACAGACCAACCAGATCAAGCACAACAAGGTTCACCCGTACATCAACCTGAACCACATAATTTTGGATTTCAGAATGAACAAAAAGATGACCTTGTAGAAAAAGCTAAACCGGTACCTGTGGCAAAGGTTCATAATTCAAAATATGCCTTGTACAGCACAAGATTGGAAAGTTATGAAAATTGGCCAAGTGATCATCATTTAAAACCCAATGATTTAGCATCTGCAGGGCTATATTACAAAGGTTCGTTTGCTATAAAGATAAAAAGATTATCATAATCTCCCCCAGGTTGAAATACATGAATCATCCTGTCTGTTAAATGCACAGTTTTGGCTTTCTGAATACAAAACATAATGTTGCATGATCTCAATTGTTTAAGCTACTTGGTTGGATTACTACTTAAAGAGAGATGAAAGATACCAAAGGGACATTCAAACTCATAAGTCGAAAATAAACTGACAACGCCATGGCTAAAAAAGAAAAAGAACAAAAGACAAATAACAGTATACAAAACACAGCATAGAAAACTAAAGACTGAGCAACAGGAACCCCACTAGGATCCGGGGGTGGTTCTATAACGGTTAACCAACTTGTGATGCTGTTCGTAAAATTTTCGAAGTAATGATTTCAACTTCACCACTTGAAACTCTTTTGTTTAATAGCTTCCTTGTGAGCAGCAACCCTCTATCAAGGAAATCATGATAGGAAACACAAGCCCTTGAATTAAGAATATAATTGAATACCAAGGTATAGGTACTTATGTATAAAGGTATTAGCAACTAGGTTAATTAGATACATGGGATAATTTATCTGATATAATTAAATCATCTCGTCAAAATTAGTATTCTCTCAGATCATAAACTAATAGAAATAATTTTGTGCCTCAACCAAAATCTAACATATCCATTATGAAGAAATTATTTCATTATTCACACATAATTTTATAGAATCATCTACCCTCAACTTTACATTCTATTTCAACTTAATGAACTATGGACTTATTCATATCTATTTGTTTTTTAATCAAAATGCAAAACTATACATTTTATCGAAGAAAAATAAAAGTTTATCAAATATTTCCATCATCATGATCATTTTCAAAAACATTTGTTCCAAATTGAGCATTTCTTTTTGTATTTTGTTGTTACTATAAAAATGGTCCATAGATTCATTAATCAGTATGTACATGTACTTCATCTTGAAATTAAGATTAATGCAAAATTTATTGTTCTTAATATGTTTTTAGGTTCAGAGGATAAGTGCCAATGTTTCATGTGCGGAGGCATACTAGCAGAATGGGAAATGGAAGATATACCAAAAGACGAGCACAAGAAATGGTTTCCAAAGTGTTATAACAGCATGGACAATGAGTGAAGAAATCTGTTACAACTAAGTCCCATTTATTTACAAGATTACTGTTGGATTCATTATTATTCATGGGATAACAATTTTCATGGATTTCTTAGGTTTATGAAAACCACCAATTTTGATGGTCAACGAAGTATAAATTTTCTATAGTCATATGCAGACTTTGGCAAATTCGTGAATTCAAATATTCATGAAAATACATTTTTTTGCTCAATCCAAGAAAATTGTTACCCATGAAAAATATGAATCCACAGTAGTACAATTGTATAACATTTAGAGCTCTTTTCCTAATAGTTGTAGTTTAAAGGTATGGTTGACTTGCTTGCTTTGTTTGTATAAATGTTTGCTCAAGCATTGTAATTAAGATTGACATCTGCAATCAATAGATAGGCGGGGCTTCAGCTTGTATACTTTATCAGTGGCGGATCCAAGGGGGGGGGGGGGGGGGGGGGTTCTGGGGGTTGGAACCCCCCTTTTTTGACGATCAATGCATTTGAATGGGGACATATAGTTGGAACACCCCAGTTATCCTAGGTTAGGAACCCCCTCTTTTATAAATGGCTGGATCCGCCCCTGATTATACTTAACATCCAATAACATTTAAGTACAATGTATACAAGCTAAAGCCCCGCCTATCTATTGATTGCAGATGTCAATCTTAATTACAATGCTTGAGCAAACATTTATACAAACAAAGCAAGCAAGTCAACCAAACCTTTAAACTACAACTATTAGGAGATTAAAGCAAAGAAAAAAAAATTTTGATGTAAAGTAGCAAAAAAAAAAAAGGAAATATTCGTTCAATAGATTGACTCCTGAGCAGAAAATGCTCTCAATTTTCAGTATCCCCAGAATCAAATATGGGTCATATTAAATATAGACATAGTATGTCCTTGCAAGCAATTTTAAATGAGGATTTAAAACACAAGTCCTCGAAGTACAACTTCCTACAAGTATTTAAGTAGCAGTGATGATAAAACTCGTCTACTTTTAGCTGTAACGTCAATGCGTCGACTTTCTCTTGTGGCATTTCCATATTGACACTTAAATTTTTCAAGCTCAATACATGTATATTCTGTTTTTTTGTGCATCTCTCGGGAATAGTACCCAACATTTTTGGTTAATCGACAATTCATTTAAGATATGCTTGCACAGTCTGTCCTCTGGTAGGTTATCCTTTTAAAGTACCCAACTTTTTGACAGGTAATAAAAGCAGTCATTTGTTCCCATCCTAGATCGCAAAGTAGAGTGGGCCCAGGGTTATCCAGTTAGATAATCATATCAGTTTTAGCTGCATAGTATTGCCAACTATTGATAATTGACATATTACAAATAACAGCATCCAGACCACACATGTATATGTTATTGATAGCCTTATGACCAAGTTACATGGGGTGTCTTGAAAGTTTACAGTTAGAAACTCCATGCTCCCAGAGGACACGTAATAATTAGTTCAGAATGTTATTCCTTTTGACTTTCAAACAGATGTTTATATTGAAATTAGATTTCACTGATCTATTTATATAATAACTGACAAATGACTGAGGAAGTTATATTCATTTAACTCCACGATATTAAAGTCATCTAGAGACCAGGTACTTTATGGATTAAACGCTTTCTAACTACCAGAACGTTGGTTTTCTTATGATTGAATTTCAAATTCCATATAGACTTGTAGATCTTCTGGCAATTAAGCATTAAGAACATCATCTGCAAATTGGAGACACTCATTAAGTTGTAATGTAAGATCAAAACCAACACTACTCATTTAACATATCCAGCAAGTTCTTCATAAGCACTGAAAAAAGTGTAGGTAACAAAACATAACCCTGTTTAACACTGAATTTCTGTTCAAACCAGGTAGATTCAATGTCACCAAATAAACCCTATTTTCTACATTACTGTAAATATTCTTAATTAGACACTGCACCTTCTCTTGTATACCACTTAGCCCATAATTTGACAAAGAGTCTGTCATACCACACTATTGAATGCCTTCAAGAACAGTACATAGCCTGCAAAGCTTAACATTTATCTTAGATGCATCGATCCATAGGTAAGGTGCCATGTTTTCTCTAAGTACAAATGTACTTTATGATGTTCTAGGAAGTTTACGATATGTATTTCCAAAGTTCTTGAAATAAGTTTGTAAACATTTGACGACAAAGTGATACCTTTCTTAAGTATCAAGATCGTAAACAGAAACAGGTTTTATGTAGAAGATGTATAATTCCCCTCTGCCATTCAGCTGGTATCAGTTCAGAATCAAATATAAAGGTAAACAGATCACATAAAGATTATACCGTTGTATCACCACCTTATTTTAGGAAGTCGTTTGTAATATCATCAAAGCATTTTATAATTTAATCCAACATAATGCATTTGAAACGGAGGAAAAGTCACTGCTAGCAATTGTTCTTATTATAATAAACTATTGTACAATATGTCAAGCTTTATATTGCAAGAGACCTGTGAATAAATTAAACATCAACAATTAAAGATATGTCATCAATTCCTTAAATGAGAAAGAATTTAAAGATACATTTATGACATTTATAAGATAACCACTGGCAAGGTTCCTGACAGTTTTTTAGTTGTATTTGATGGTTGTAATGTGTTTGATTCTAATATGGTTTGGACTATATTTACATTTCTGTCGTAGTGGTTAAGTACATTTAATGTGCCTACATGTATTCATGTGTAATACATTTTAAATTTTAATTGTTATTCATATTATATAAACCTAGACTTAAATTACTTTGAAAACTGCATAGATTTTGTTCTGCCTGTAGCTTAAACATGGTATTGCTTTTCTTTCACATTATCATATATTAACCTCAATTTTATATAAGGTAGGTCGATTTATCTTCAATGCGTGCCAGTATTTCTTTAATGAAATCATTATAATTCTCACAGTCTTTTCCAACTAATCTTATCATGCTTATTATGTTAGATTTTACAAACACGTGCATGTGATATGTCATGTGTTTGCTGATAATTGAAGTGATAATTTTTTTATGTAAATAATTTTGTCACATTTTTGCCTAATTTTTAAATTATTTCAGATCTTAATGTACAGTAACAATTCTTTCTCAAACTACAATTTTAAAGATAAAGAAATATTTGGTACCCTCATTTATATTAATTTTCAGTGTAATTAAAAATAAAAATTGCTGAGTTTCAGTCAATATACATGTAGTGGTAGGTGCAAAAGGTTAGAAAGAATATTTGTGAAAGGTACAACCACAAAATTAAAAAGCAAAAACAGCAAATATAAATAACACAAATTAAGAAAAGCTAAAATACAGAAATCGGCAGCCCCATACTCCCACCTATTTAAAGGTCTTTGTTGTTGAAAAAGGTAAAGATCCAGATGGCATAAGGATGACTGGTTAAGAAGAGTTGTGCAAATGTTTGACCCTTTTGACCATTTCTATCTTTTGTGTTTTATCACAACACAACATGTATTTTGTCAGAAAATGAAGGTACAAAAAAGGTAACTATGTTCTTTTGTTACCTTTTATAGATTTTCCCTGGGTATTTTAACCCCAAAAACTTCATAATGTGAAACATTTTATTTAATATTTGATGTTTAATCTAGTGATAACCTGAAAGGTGTGTATTTACTGAATCTGTTTTATATTTCTTTCTGTCATTTTAACTTTTTGTTTTGATAAAATTTATTTCATGTATTTCATTAATGTTAATTTTGCTTATTATTGCCCTTTTTTGACAAAAAGAGATGACAAAGGTTGCATCTTCATTATAAAAATTAATAGATGTGGTATGATTTCCAATGAGACAAGTACCAATTACAGAGTTAAAATGAAGGGGATATAAGTTATTATAGGCTACCTGAGTGCTTTCAACAATGAGAAAAACCCATACCGTATAGTAGGCTATAAATGGCCCCGACATGAAAAATTTGAAACAAGAAAAACAAGAAAAAAACTAACGGCCTTATCTTTAACAATTTTATTTACGAAAAACATATATAACAGACATGAACTAACGACAACCACTGAACTACAGGCTCCTGACATGTTTGAGAGGGCTCATATTCAATCCAGGATGTCTTCAATAGTTGGATTGCTAAGTTCCTGATTTAAATCTGTATCTCATTATTTTTACCGGAATAGTAAATGACTACTAGTATTAAGTGATCCACATGGACAACTGTTTATCAAATTCACTGTCTGTTTAGAAGTTGAAAGAAAAAGAAGAAAAAATTCAAGTTTTAATTGTAAAGCAGCAGAAAATGCAAAGATTTTACCAGTTTTGCACTAATGCTCTAAATTATGTTTTTGTATATAAAACTGCTTTGCTGTTCTTCATATTCAAAGATTTTCAGAAGATTTTATTTACCATTACTTAAATTGCAGAACTTATGACATATCAGTAATCACTGTATATGTATTCAAACTTTCTTTGAGTTTAAATTACAAATATTTGACATAATTGTGGTTCTTTTATCTTATTCCTTTAATATAATTGATTTGACCTCTGAAAAATTCAATAAAATATCTGTTACACCCCTATAATGTTATCAATAATATCAGTGCATTTGAGACGACATTTGAATCTGAGGTATGTGTTGGAAGATTACCATGCACAGTATATTTGGATTTTTTAAAAATTTATTTAGAATGGTAAACATTACTTTTAATTAGTAAAATTGAGAATGGAAATGGGGAATGTGTCAAAGAGACAACAACCCGACCAAAGGGCAAAAACCAGCCAAAGGCCCCCAATGGGTCTTCACCACAGCGAGAAAATCCCGCAGCCGGAGGCCTTTTGAATAAATATTTCTACTAGTCCCTATTGGAATGATTTTCAGGTAGCCATTTTTGTCTCGTCTGCAAAAAAGAATCGGAAGATACCGAAGGAATATATATATTCAAGCACATAAATGGAAGGCATACTGACAACATTATGAAAAAAACCAACAAAAAGACAAACAAAACAAAACACAACCTAGAAAACTAAAGACTGAGCAACACAAAACCCCACCAAAATCCGGGGTGATCTATGTTGCTCCGGCTTGGTAAGCAGATCCTGATCCACATATGACACCCGTCTTGTTACCCATGTAAAAATGTATAACAACCGAACTCCAAGGTAAATTCAAAAAGGGGAAGTCCATAAAAACGGACAAAATCAAACGTTATCAAACAAAGTAATGTAATTTTAAAAAAAATCGTTGATGTCGACTATCAAATCAACTGTCTATAGACGTTCAAAGAAATAGAAGATAAATTCCAGTCTTTGTTGTAAAGTAGCAGGTAATGCACGATCCTACCAGTTTTGTGCTATTGCTCTAGTTACTTGAAAATTATCTTTGTATTTGGTTTATAAAACTACTTTGCTGTTCGAATTTTAACGATTTTCAGAAAGTTTTATTTACCATTACTTGAATTACAGATCTGTTAGATATACAATGTATCAGTAACTGTATATGTATTCAAACTTTCTTTAAGTTTAAATTACAAATATTTAGAATTATTGTGGTTCTTTTGTCTTAGTCCTTTAATGTAATTGATCTGACCTGTCAATAATTCAACAAATATTTGTTACACCGTCTTAATGTTATCTATAACGTCAGTGTGTTTGAGACGACCTTTAAATAAAGGCAACAGTAGTATACCGGTGTTTAAAAGTCATAAATCGACTGAGAGAAAACAAATCCGGGTTACAAACTAAAACCGAGTGAAACACATCAACTATAAGAGGAAAACAAAGGAACAACAGAAACACTGAAGTGCAACAAAAACAAACGCCAACATACATAGAAACGAATTATTTGACAACAACTGCCATAATCCCGACTTGGTACAAGGCATTTTAAGAAAAAATGGTGGGTTGTACATATTTAAATCAGAGGTATATGTTGGAAGATTGCCATGCAAAGTACATTTCGAAACAAAATAAATCTATTGCTATAGTAAGGTTAACATTACTTTAGTACCTTTTTGAATATATGTTTTTGCTAGTCCCTTTTGAAATGATTTCAAAGTAGCCATGTTTTGTCTCGTCTGGAAAAGAGAGGTGGAAGATACCAAAGGGTTATTCAAACTCATAAATAAAAGGAAAACTGACAACACATTTGGAAAATAACGACAGTCAACAAAACACAACATAAAAAACTGAAGACCGAACAACACAAACCCCATCAAAATCCGGAGTGATCTATGGTGCTGTGGCAGGACAAGCAGATTCTGCTCTACATGTGCCACCCGTATTGTTACCCATGTAAATTCAAACGCTTATCAAAACCACTGCCCAAAAAATTTCAAAGAAAGAGAAGAGAAATTCCAGTCTTTAAGAGAAATTCCAGTCTTTAAGAGAAATTCCAGTCTTTAAGAGAAATTCCAGTCTTTGTTGTAAAGTAGCAGATAATGCACGATCCTACCAGTTTTGTGATATTGCTCCAGTTAGGTAGCAACCATTTAACTTCAAAAAGGGTGGGGGGATTATAGTATTTTGTCCGAGTCAGATTTTTTTTTTTAGTTTTTCGACGCTATCAATCAAATTATTTTTTTCAGAATAAAACACTAGAAGGTATTGGGAAAATCTGGATTCAGAATATTTTTTTTTGTCATCTGTATTTTTTTGATCAAATTGGGGATCAGAATATTTTTGTAGAAAATCCATACCCCCCCCCCTTTTGAAGTTAAATGGTCGTTCCCTTACTTGACAATTATCTTTGTATTTGGTTTATAAAACTACTTTGCTGTTCTAATATTTAACGATTTTCAGAAAATTTTATTTACCATTACTTAAATAGCAGATCTGTTAGATATATCAGTAATCACTGTAAATGTATTCAAACTTTCTTTAAGTTTAAATTACAAATATTTAGAATTATTGTGGTTCTTTTGTCTTAGTCCTTAATGTAAATGATCTGACCTGTGAATAATTCAACAAATATTTGTTATACCTTCTTAATGTTATCTATAACGTCAGTGTGTTTGAGACGACCTTTAAATCAGAGGTATGTGTTGGAAGATTTCCATGCAAAGTACATTTCGAAAAAAAATCTATTGCTAGTATGGTAAACATTACTTAGTACCTTTTTGAATATATGTTTTGCTAGTCCCTTTTGAAATGATGTAGTCATGTTTTGTCTCGTCTGGAAAAGAGAGGTGGAAGATACCAAAGGGATATTCAAACTCATAAATAAAAGGAAAACTGACAACACATTTGGAAAAAAAAACGACAAACAAAAAGTCAACAAAACACAACATAAAAAAAACTGAAGACCGAACAACACAAACTCCATCAAAACCGGGAATGATCTCTGGTGCTGTGGCAGGACAAGCAGATTCTGCTCTACAATATTTTATTTGATATTGCTCTAGTAACTTGAAATTAGGTTTTGTATTTGGTATATAAAACAACTTTGCTGTTCTAATATTTAAAGATTTTCAGAAAATTTTATTTATATTTTTTTTATATAGTATAACTTTTTGACATCAGTAATCCCTATACAAGAATTTTGAATTTCCTTTTGTTTTAACATGGAAGTAATACATTTTGTTGTGGGGATGTATAAGTACCCTGCCACGTCCACTCTTGTGTTTTTACATGATGATATGATAGTACTTCCATGGTTTTAATTACAAACATTTGGAATTATTGTGGTTCTTTTTTCTTTGTAATTTAATGTAATTGATCTGACCTGAAAAAACCCAACAAACTATCTGTAACACCCATATAAGGTTTTCCAAAATGTCAGTGCAATACTAGTATATGCCAAAGAAAGCTAGATACAGGAATACATATCCGTTGGTGACCGAGTAAAATTACTTGTATAAAACTTGACATTCAGAAGGAAGAAGAGCAGGATAATCAATATATATTGTATACAAATACAAGTGATGGTCTAGTTATTGTTACAGAAGGCGAGATAGGGATGCTTATGATAAACAAATAAGGAGATGTGGTATGATTGTCAAGAGACAACTATACACCAAGTTCAAATGAAGTGGATGTAAGCAATTATAGGCAACCGTACGGCCTTCAACAATGAGAAAAAAACCATAACGTATAGTCGGCTATAAAGGCCCCGACATGAAAAAATACGAAACAATTCAAATGAGAAAACTAATGGCCTATTCTATAAGAAAACAATTTACGAAAAACAAATTTAACAGACATGAACCAACGACAACCACTGAACTACAGGCTCTTGACTTGAGTCAGGGACATATATAAATATTGTTGCGGGGTTAAACATGTTTGTGAGCGCTCAACCCTTCCCCCCTAACCCGGGCTGTGGTGTTGCAGCATGCACAACATAAGAACATACTGTAAAAATCAGTTAAAAATGGCTTAACCGATCAGATCGACACAAAGCAGAAAAACATATTACAATAGCACAGACCGGACGTGGCAAGGTATTTATACACCCCTAACAACAAAAGACACAAAAGTACAAATCTGAGAGTACTCGCAGTTACTGACAGCTAGTTCAAAGCCAATAACAACTAATAAAAGAAATCATGTATCTAAGACTAATATATTAATCAGTACACATCCAACATCCAATGGATTTAGTGTAAAGACGTCTTTAACAGTCAGAGAAAAACACGACCTTGTGCAATGCCAAAATATAGGTATCGACAGATTGTAGTACATGTACCTTGCACGAAAGTGCATATGTGTATAAAAATATTATTTAGTATGGTTTTAATTTACTGATAACAAAATTAAATATTTATACCAATAAAAACAATATTCAAAGATCTAATTACAGTGTTGAATAGGTAACCTTTTAGAATAAGTTTATTTAAAGGATTGATAAGTTTACCGTAGCCGGGTCGTATATAAATTTCCGGGCTGGGTAAACAACATCATCGTAAAATTTAGGATGTGCTATTCCGTCTGAAATAAGTTCTTTTACAGGTACAGCCAAACTTGCGAACCAAATCTTTGTATCTATAGAAGAATTTAGTAAAGGTTTTAAGTAATTCATGGTAACGAAATCCCAGACTTAATAATTTACCAGTAATACATAGATTACGCTTATTGAAATCCAAAACGTCGCTACAGACACGGGCATAGCGAAGGAGTTGGGATATATAAACACCGTAAGACGGTGCCAAAGGAACTGTCCACATCACAGTCCAAAAAAGGAAAATTAACAATAGGGAAAGAAAAATCATCCCTTTCGTCGTAAATTTTTGTGTAGAGTTTCTGGTGTAAAACTGAAATGTCTAAATCTAGGAAAGGACACTTATTGCTGTTAATGTTTGATTTATATTTCCTTTGGGTAAATTTCGGCAGTATATTTAAAGAATTCTTGTTATTTAACGAAACAATATCATCAAGATAACGGTAAGTGTTGTTGAATTTATCAATTAAATGGAATTTAGACGGGTCTTTACTGAGTTTGGCCATAACAGTACAGAAACAAGTCTGCTATTAAAGGGGCACACTTGGTGTCCATAGGAATACCTACAATTTGTCGATGAGCTTTATTGCCGAAACATACATAAATGTTGTCAAGGAGAAAATTTATGGCTTTAATCATCTCATCATATATAAGTATATCTGTAGGGGGCGGGGGGGGGGGGGGGGGGGGGGGATAACCTATTTATACAAAGATTCATTTTTCTTAAAGTGGCATTTTCTATTTTTTGTATCAAGCATTCATAAAAGCGGAGACTTGAAATAATATTTCGTTATTAGCAGTCAGTTTGTTCAATTTTGTCAATAAATAACTGATTTATTATTCATGATTTTAATAACATATTACAAATATTTCAAAATTATTGTGGTTCTTTTTTCTCTGTCCTGTTTCGTGACAAAATTCATCTGTTTGGTGTATAGATAATGAGCCATTGTGAAGCGTTGAAGCTAAGTTCCCCAATTTCGTGTATAGAGTCTGGGCAATTGTTTTACAGAATGATTTTAAGGAGTACATGTAAGTCCGACTAAATTCTTCAGATCTTCATATCATTTTCATGTATCAAGATTTATGATTACATATCGTGTTCAGATAGGGTCCAGAAACAGAAACTTAAATCTACAACATTGGTTTATTTTAAGGCTACACAAAATGTATTCAAAACTAATCTTATTATTATAAGATGCCTAGGAATTTTAACTCTAACGCAATGTTATTTATTATGAAACTATTTTTGTTGATATTCAAGTAATATGTAAGCCGATATAATACCTTATAATTTAAAGTACTGCAACATTACAGTTTTTCGGTAGTCCACCATGAGCAAGACATATCAACATTTAAACGTGGAATATTTTGAAACTACACTACATTTCCTTTTTTTAAATGTCTTCATGAATATTTAAAATTGACACTCCCATGTCTTATAAAACACAAATTCAACATCAACTATGATAGTTCCCCTAACCACTCACAGCTGCCGTGACATTTTGGCTCCTTGAGCGAACAGCATAAATTCCTAAAATTCAACGCAGATTTTGGTTTTTTTGTCTTCAGTAAACGCTCTTATATCCGTAAATCAACTTTGCAATTAATCTATAAAGGGTACAAAAATCTATAAAATAGATCAACCACAATCTCCATTTCATGTTACAGAAGTTTTTTTTTCGCTTAGTACTATACAATTTGGGAACAGTACCAGTACGGCGTGAATAGTGGTGAGCTATATTTTCCTCAGCCTCACATATTTACGACCTCACATATTTACAGATATAAGAGTGTTTGCTGAGAGGTCTACTGTTTTATGGTATTGCAAGAGGAAAGAGACATATATTGTACTCTAATGGATCTTTTGATTTGTTAAGTATCTAAATCTGAATCACACCGCCACTAAGTAAGCCTTTTCACAGCAATCTTTGATTGAGTATTAAATAATTGATGTTGATAGTTTTGAAAGAGGTTTCTTGGAGCACTTGGAAGACCCAGCAATATAACATTGTTTGTAAGACACTTTTGCAATTTTGGTACCCTTTATGTTTGATTAACATCCAAAGGATCACAGAACAGACCTATGATTTTTTCAGGATTTCCTCTATGGTAAGTATCGTGTGTAATATGTGGAGTCTCCAAGGGAATTGTCAATACCTAATTCCGATGTAAGCAGATTTTGTAATTTGATTTACACACGAATACGATGTTATTCGGGCTTTATCTGCGAGGACAACATTTGGGTCTTTGAAGAGAGATGTAGCATGAGTGATTATAGACCCATTCAGTTTTTTTTTTGTATTAAGGACCTCACAGCCTTAACCCATTCAGAAAGAGTATCTACGTCATTTTTTACGCGTTTAGCCGATTGCCTGGCATACTCTTCGACTGAATCAATTAGTGTTTTAAATTTGTGTTTCCATTTTATGAATATAGGCTAACCGTATTTCGTCCTTTTGGTTAACACATTTCGAAGAGAAGTTTTGTTGTCAATGTTCAGATCCGGAGTATAACGTGGCCTGCCAGATTATATGAATAGGGAACTAGCAGAGGTGGACTTTTGAATTTGTCAATATCGAGATCCTGCAACACGTGTTTATAATTGAAAATTGTAGTCGTAATAGGTCATGTAGGTATGGTATAGGAATGATAGGAATATGTTGATCTTTTGAATAGGGAGGTATTGTTGAGCGAACTGATTTATGATGAATGAAGTATATTGCCTAAATTAATGGCATCGAGAACTTTGTTTGCAAAAGAAAGTTTTAGAAAAGATCGTTTCTCCGTAACATCTTTCACAATGAGAACTGGTTTGAAAAGTCTGTGATAGCTGTAAGTTTGTTTTGGCTTAAATGTGAGTTGTACAGAGATTGAAGTTTCGAAAGGGGGAGCAAATGCAGCTTCTTGTATGATATCAATGAAAACACCACGAAGAGAAGGTGATAAATAATGACGACGACCATGGCCGAGTCTACGCCGAGAAGCAGAGTTGAATGTATTCGTCACATTAACCGAGCTACAGGAAGGTCTAGATAGAATACCTATACCATCAATTTTGCCATTGCAACTATATGGTGTCGCAGTTCTAGATATCCAAACTTTCTTTAAAATAGAAGTAATTCCTGCGTCATACTGCACTCATAATCGATCATTTTTAAGTGTCTGAAACTTACAAAAATCTCATTTCATTACACCATGATAATATAAATTAACATTTTCTTTCTATATCTTTAAATATATCTTGGGAAGTCTGAATTTGTGTCATAATATACTTGTTTTTCGTAAAATAAACTACCTTTTGAAGAAGAATGCAAACAATCATCAGCAACAACGATATATAACATATTCCTTGTATATTAGTATATGTGTCGCACAAATGTAATATATATGGGTTGCTAACATTTTTGAATTCAACGTGTCATTGTAAAAATTCTCAATTCGTTCACTGTACAGGGAAACAACCGACATTGTATTACTCGAATTTTATAAAATACCCTGCTTGTTCAAAAGAGAGGCGAAAGATACCTAAGGGACATTCAAACTCATAAGTCGAAAATAAACCGACAACGCCATGGCTAAAAAAGAAAAAAAAAGACCAACAGACAATCAGACAAACAGACAGTACACAAAGCACAACATAGAAAACTAAAGACTGAGCAACACGAACCCCACCAAAAACTGGGGGCGATCTCAGGTGCTCCGGAAGGGTAAGCAGATCCTGCTCCACATGTGACAACCGTCGATTTGCTCATGTAAGTACACACCCGGTGATAAGTCAAATTCGATAGGTCACATTCGGGGAAAAGGGAATGGGATAATAGTTACGACAGTTGGAACATATCCATCGTCATCTGTGAAACATTTATTCCAAAATGGTCAACTAACTCGTGATGTCGTCCGTAAAATTAACGAAGGGATGAGTTGAACTTCACCACTTGGAACTCTTGTTTTAATATCTTCCTTGTGAGCAGCAATTCTCTATTAAGGAAAGCATGATAGGAAATAGAAGCCCTGGAATATCGTATCAACCGGGACTCCGTATGCAGGCGCTGCTGGAATGTTGCTACATAGAAATGGAAAGTTCACAATTGGGAAGCTGAAATCATCTCTTTTGTCGTTAAGTTTTATTTTTAATCGACCCACCAAGATATGAGGCAGACTTAACCGTATCTGTTGTATCCTTTATCTCAAGTTTGATAGGATAGATGTGTTGAACATAGTCACCAAAGTTTGAACTTAAATGTACATAGCGAATCATGAAAACCAAAATGTAATAATAGTAAAGATTTATAAGATAACTTAACATTGAATTTTGTATTTTTCAATGGTATAACTGTGTTTTACCCTCCAACAATTCCGAATATTTTACATTATGTTTACTGAAGATATAAGAAATTAGCAAGTTCCATTTGACATATTTCATTATCTTGATAAATTCATGTTTTGGTTTTATTTTCCGTTTGTCGCTTTAATAATTATGAATATACAATTGAATATTATTTTGACCTTTCGGTCACTAGTTCTTTTATAAGAAATTTATCTTTAAAACTTTAATGGATTATACACAATAAGAAAAAGTGAATAAACAAAATCAATAAAGCAAGCCGAATACTAGATTGAGACTGTGATACAAGTATGATGAAAAGCTGTAGCGTCGTTTCCTAAGATTGTTAAGGAGGTATTTCCGTCTAGGATATTGTTCGACTTAGTGGACAATCCGGAAACATTCTCGTATGTTCTGTTAACGGTACATCATCAGCTTCCCAATCACAGACACACCCACCACACTTGAAACATGTACATTTGTCAAGTATGCCTGAAAAGACGGAAATAAAATTAATGAATATTCAATTATTCTTATAAGTCAACATTTTACTTTCAATTAACTGAAAAATTTATTTTGTGCATGCACTGTATCAAATCAGGCTATCGGAATCATATATTGTTCGCTGTATTTGATTTTTTGCGTTTATTTTCTGTTTTTTCTCGAATGAATCAGTTGTTGATTTTGTACTGTTCGTTATTTTTTCAATTATTACTGATCTCTTTTTTTTCTGTATATTACGCGATCGAAACTTTGTACATCCGTAGTTGAAATAACTGCAGTGTTTCCGTAAGTTTGATAATTTAAAAATATAGTATTAATATTATACTTAGCTGCTATTTCAGATACAACTGAACTTTTAATATGGTTTACATTACTATTTAAAGCTCATGAGTGACAATTATTTATTCTCGCTTTTTTCAATGCAGTTCAACCATTAATATATAAATATAGTGAAAGAAAGTAAACGACAACTGTTGGTCACTAAGGTTCCAACTCCCTCAGGCACAGTTGACTAAAGTAAACTCCCTCAGGCACAGCCGACCAAAGTAAACTCCCCCAGGCACAGCTGACCAAAGTAAACTCCCTCAAGCACAGCTGACCAAAGTAAACTCCCTCAGGCACAGTTGACCAAAGTAAACTCCCTCAGGCACAGTTGACCAAAGTAAACTCCCCCAGGCACAGCTGACCAAAGTAAACTCCCTCAGGCACAGCTGACCAAAGTAAACTCCCTCAGGCACAGTTGACCAAAGTAAACTCCCTCAGGCAAAGAGAACCTGAGATTAGTTTAGCTATTCTTTAGGTCTCTTTTGGTCATATAGCTCCAAACGTTTCTAATCATTTTGTAACCCCTGAATTTCAATAAATCAGTGTATATTTTTCAAAAATTAAATGAATCAATGTGCATTTGTAGTTTATTTTACATGAAGTATGACTTTTGCATATGTGTTAATAATTATTGTATATTTAACCAAATCAGTTCATACTTAAAACACTACACCTGTATAATAAAATCCAGCTGAAGCCAGATCCATAGGACTCTGACGTAGATTATGTGGCCAATTTCGGAATGATGCAAGTCTCTCTTCATATTTTGCATACTTGCAAACTTTTTGACATTGTCCAAAATTAATAGCATGCTGTTGATGAACGTTATCGCCAGGTCTCAATCCACTCAGAACACACCCACAAAATGCACACTGCACTCTATCAGATGTTCCCATGTAATAAAATCCATCGTCACACAGTTCCTTCGGAGATATATTTGGATTAGACCATTGCTGAAAGGTTTTCATTCTCAGTTCATAGTTCTCTCTCATTGGTCGAAGTCTTTCTAATGGATGCTGTGGGACATCATCATAGCCCATCCTGTAGTTGCAACAGATGTATATTCACCACAATTTTTCTATATGGAAAACAGGTAAAAAAGACAGAGAATTAATTATAGCAATTTTAAATGAAACATTGGCTAATGAAAGCACTATTCATGAATATTATTGGTCCAACATTTACAGGAAGACAAGTGTGCAGTTCTTTGATTTTGTTGTACAAGTTTTCTACAAGCTAAAATGTTTAAATGATTATAAGTTGTATAAAGTACTGATGAGTTCTTGATTTTATATTTGAATCAATATCTTACAAGGAAGATAATGTATCATGTATATTAATTTGATTATTTATAAAAGTATATGTTTAAATATCGGTTTAAATATCAGCCATTTGCTTGTTTACGACGAAAGTATTCAAATTAGTAGGAGTTAGAATGAGTGAATCCAGCTCAATTTTGATATGATGGGTCTTAACATTTTAAAAATTGCTATGCACGTGTTTATATCAACCTCGAATTTTGCTACATTGCGAGGACTTTGATATTGTCTGTGAAGCTAATCAAAAGGATATAAGCATAAAGAAAGGTGACACATTATGATATTATGCTTTATAGGAGCACAGCTTATGTTGAAAATGCGGAATGTAAAACGCCCCTTTGAAAACTAAATGTTTTTATTTTAAAGTCCAGTAAAATTTCATCAAACACATATATTCAAACATGGTAAATAAAGTAAAAAATGAGAAGTGCATGTTACATTTCTAATTAAGATAAGCTTTATTCTAATATTCGAAAAAATAGATATGCACGCTTTAGCTTAAAGTAGCTTACTTATTTTGTAGGACAAATTTATTCCTTCCCTGAAACAGTTATGTCGCAGTTTATAGATTAACACTGATTTAAAGCTTGAAAGCGGAAGATTTTAATTCATAAGGTCGAATATGTCAACTGATAGTGTTTTGAAAGTGTTTGTTTAACCTGTTAGTTTTTGTAAAATCCAATATTTTTGTCGTATACATTATCAAAAACAATTGAACTATATTGAATGTATTACTCAAATTCATCTCAAGCCATATTTCCTCATGGTTTTTCTTAAAGTTATTGACTTGGTTCCCTGAACTATTCAGATTTGGTTTAACAGTGAACTTGACTATGACCACGTCTATTTATATTTGTGGATAATTGTTTCCTTATTTCATTTAAAAAAAATCAAAACAAAATGATAAGAAAGTCCTAAGATATTCTGTAAGAGCATTCCAACCTTTGATTTCACACGTACCATAAATATGATTTTTTTTTTAATTGAGAAAAGATGAATTAACAATAATGTAAACAATTGAAAACAGTGCTGCATGGACTACATTTTCGTTGACGACAAACATAGAAGAATCATCATGTGTTGTTGGTTTTGTACTCTAGATTTAGTTCTCTCACCCTCTCGTCGTTATATCCTGAGCTTATTTAACACACTGTAGAAATCATCATAATATAAAATTTTGTGTTTTCTTCATTTGTTTCTTTAATCATGCCTTATTGAGCTAATATAAGTTGTTCTGGCACCTTTTCTGCCGTAATTTTGGACTGCGCTCCATAGGTACAATTTTGCTTATTATCTACCTTTAGATTTGTATACACATGGCATGTAACGCTAGTCAAACTTTAACATTTTGGTTCCTGTGGATAACTTTAGTGTATGTATGACTTAATTACTTTATTTTTGAGATAATGTCATGTTGCAGAACGCTTACCTTTAATAATTTAGTTGTTCGATTGATATTTTCAGTAATTTGAGACAAATACACCTTATCGCTATTCCCGCTTGACCCGAGAATCTGTCCCGCTCGAACTTTTGACGTCATACAACAATCACTTTTCCATTGTGGCGTCAGACATTTTCTATTATGACGTCAAAATTTTACGGGAACTTGTGTGATGTCCAGTAATGGCGGACAAATAGCGATAAGGTGTATTGAGCCGTCGCTCTTGATAATTGTGTAGTTTTGATAAATTCATATTTTTTGTATGAAATAAGCCCGTTTTAAATCTTAATTGATATTTCCCTTGGTCTATATCAGAAATCTAAGCCTTTTGAGAAATTTATATCATTTTTGTACAAGGGTTATGCTCGAAAATTTTCTGTGTATGGAACGCAAAAGGTGTCATAATTGAACGTGTCTAAATTTTTGTATTTTTGATGAAACTCGATTTTTCTGTTAAAACAAGTGCTTGAATGCGTTTTTCTTTGTATTTTGTAGCTTTTTACCTGCATTACGTCCAATAAAGATTATTTGAAGACCTGTCTTATATTTAATTGACTACTGTTGGATCTAATCCGGTACATACTTTCTGTGGTGACAGAACAGTAAAAAGACTATACCATCAACTCGACACTAGAGATTTACATTTTTATCACCAACGCACTCTGCATACGATGATTTACAATAATTGAATCTGCTGTCAATCACATTCCATGATGGATAAAGGTTTTGAATCGTTACGTATACGAAAACTCACAGAAAAGGCAGCCATAGAATTTGAAGCTACCAATGATTATTTTGTGGCCTCTCTGCACGGAAAGTGGACCACAATCAAAAATCTTATATCAAGTTTCAGTTCGGCGATCACGACCGTCGACTATATTGACAATATTGAAAAAGACATTTCGAAAGCTTATACTGAGCTATGCACAACGTCTTCATCATATATGTCATTCCTAACGAACACTCGAACAGAAGACAGCATCAGATACTATCATGAACACTTAGATACAATTGCTAAATGCAAGAAATCAGTAGACGAGGCCATAAAACACATAGACGATGCACACCAAAGGGCATTAGAAGTCGCCTCACAACGAACCAAGAGTTCAGCACGACATTCCCAAGGTTCAAATGCTTCGTCTGCACTTTCTAGGAAACGAGCAAAAGCCGAAGCGGCAAAGGCAAAATTGATTTTTGCAGAGCAAGAAATCATCCTGAAAAAAGAACAAGCTGCTCTCGAAGAGCAAGAAATGACTACAAAGGCAGCGTCCTCACGAAAAATGTTAGAGCTGGAGGCTGATTTGAAACTCCTAGCTAGCCGTCAAGACTTGGCCGTAGCAGAAGTGGAAGCAGAGGTTTATGAGTCAGGCAGCGTTATGAATGGCCCGTCATTGCATAATCTTGAAAAACTTGATCAGTTAAAACTGATAAATCCAATCGAGAGGACAAATCAATACGTTAAAGACCAAATAAATTTCATCAACCCCGATAATCATCCCATACTAGAACCTGCTGCTCCACTAAATGTTAATGCGCAAACTTTTAGTCCCGTAATGCAAGATAACAACATTCAGCTATCTAATCCGCCGTTTCAAAACTTGAGTGTGCAAAATGATCAAATTCAAGATCTTACAAAGTTTCTACTTAAGAAAGACATGCTTATTTCTAGACTGTCGTGTTTTAATGATCGACCCGAAACTTATCCGTTCTGGAAGGCTCAATTCAAGGGAATTATGCAAGAGCTATCAACAACCGACATTGAAGAGTTAGATTTATTATCAAAGTGGTTAGGACCGCAATCTTACAAGTACGCTCTAAGCATTCGTTCTGCTAATACGTATAATCCTAAGCGAGCATTACAGCAAATTTGGGAAAGACTTGACGAACTATACGGGAGTCCGGAATTGTTAGAATCAGTGCTCAAAACAAAGCTCTCAAAATTTCCACGTCTTACCAACAAAGAAAATATCAAACTTTATGAGCTTCTGGATATTTTATGTGAGATTGAATCGTTAATGAACGATCCAAAATATCAGTCACTGCTTGGATATTACAACTCGTCGTCAGGTGTCCTACCGATTATTGGCAAACTGCCTTACAATCTGCAAGAGAAATGGACAAGCCATGCTCATAGATATAAAACTAAGCACCATGTAACATTTCCACCATTTACTTGCCTTGTAGAATTCATGCGCGACATGACAAAGATGAAAAATGATCCTGGTTTTTCGTACCCAAATGAGTCATCCAGTACTCCAACAATTGTGAAGGAAACGGACAAATTTCCTCGTAACAATCATGGTCGACCACAAATCGCAGTTAATAAATCCGAAGTTAAACCTGAAAGAATTCAAGTCAGTAAAACTTGTCCACTGCATAACACGAATCATAGCCTCAACAGTTGTCGCGGATTCAAAGAAAAATCCTTTGAAGACCGAAAGAAGTTCTTGCGTGAACATAACATTTGTTTTAAAATGCTGTATTTCAGATCAACACAAGTCCAAGGACTGTATGGAAAAGGTCCCTTGTGAAACATGTGGAAGTGAATCTCATTCATCAGCAATGCACTTACAACAGAAACCTAGAGTCAATCATGGTGGGGAGAAAATTGATCGTAACATACCGGAACCGGATGCGGTAATAAAATGTACACAAATCTGCAAACAACAATTTTCTGGCAAATCATGTGCAAAGATAGTGCAAGTAAATATTCACAGATCAGACTGTCCAAGCAAAACTATGAGATCATATGCGATCTTAGATGATCAGAGCAACAAGTCTTTGGTGAACGCCAATGTTCTGGAAACACTAGATATTACTGGTAATGCTACAGAATATAAACTTACCTCGTGTGCAGGCGTTATACAAACCTCAGGAAGACAAGCTGACGGTCTTGTTGTTACATCGTTGGATGGAACTGTAAGTCTTACTTAACCTACCGTAATTGAATGTGACCGCATTCCTCAAATTCGGGACGAGATTCCCACTCCAGAGGTGGCGAAATATTATCCTCATTTACAGGAATTAGTGAAATACATACCAGAAATAAACGACAATATTCCGATCTCGATCCTTATTGGGAGAGATTTACCGGAAGCTCACCACGTTTTAGAACAACACACTGGTGTCAGAAACTCTCCATACGCTCAGAGATTACCACTAGGCTGGGTAGTTGTAGGTGAGTCTTGCCTACACAAAGTTCATCCACCAAAGAACAATGTTATCGTCAATAAAACTTTCGTATTGCGAAATGGAAGGACTTCAATTTGTGAACCCTGTCCGAACGACATCGAAATTCAGCAATTGAATATGTTAAATGGACAATCTAAGTCAGACTCACAAGAAACTCTCGACAATTCAATATTCTTAAAAAAGAAAGATGACGATACTGTAGGACTATCAATGGAAGATAAAGAATTTCTAATGGTCATGGATGAACACGTTCATCAGAATTCCGATGGTAACTGGGAAGCCCCGTTACCATTTCGTTCCCCTAGGCAACTCCTACCGAACAACAGATCACATGCATTTAAGAGAGCAACGAACTTGGATGCAAGTCTTCGAAGAGACGAGAAGAAAAGGGAACAATTCTTCGAGTTTATGGAGAAAGTATTTGAGCGTAGACATGCAGAAATTGCACCGCCTTTGAGCCCAGATGATGAGCGATGGTACTGACCTATTTTTGGGGTGTATCACCCACGTAAACCGAACAAAATCAGAGCCGTCTTCGACTCTTCCGCCAAATATGCAAACGTTTCTCTCAATGATGTACTTCTTCCCGGACCAGACCTGAATAACAAACTTCTTGGTGTGTTGTTAAGATTCCGGAAGGAGCTTATAGCCGTCACAGCAGACATCGAGTCTATGTTCTACTGCTTCGTCGTTAATCAGGAACACAGAAAATTCCTTCGTTTCTTCTGGTACGAAAACAATGACTTCGAAAAGAATTTGGTTGAGTACCAAATGAGAGTGCATGTATTTGGAAATTGTCCGTCTCCGGCAGTTGCTTCATATTGCCTTAGAGAAGCAGCCTCAGTAAACAAAACTACAAACGTATCAGATGTAGTTGAATTCGTTAGTAGAAATTTCTATGTAGACGATGGTTTGGTCTCACTTGCAACATCAAGGGAATCTATCGATTTGCTTCAGCGATCTCGTGAATCACTTCAAACAGGAGGTAATCTCCGCCTACACAAAATTGCATCTAATAACAAGGAAGTTATGGACGCCTTTGAACAACAAGACCGTGCTAATAACTTCAAAGACATTGATTTGTGTGTTGACGAACTGCCTACACATCAAAGTTTGGGTCTTAATTGGGAGTTAGAAACTGACACATTCACATACAAAGTTTCTCCAGAAGAGAAACCATTCAGCAGACGAGGATTATTATCCACCGTAAATGGGATATTCGACCCTATGGGATTCGTTGCTCCTATCGTCGTTACAGGGAAGTTGTTACTCCGAGAAATCGCCAATGGCTCATACAACTGGGATGACCCACTTCCAAGACATCTGTTTGCAAAGTGGTCCGACTGGAAACAATCACTTATATCACTAGAGGGCTTGCATATACCCCGATGTTATTCACCTACTTCTTCATGCAATGCTGCAGAAAAGGAGCTCCACATATTTTCTGATGCCTCCGAACAGGCAATTGCATCAGTGGCTTACTTGAGGACCAAAGACAAGGATAATAACTATCATGTAGGTTTCGTTCTTGGTAAAGCCAAAGTGGCCCCGACGCACGGCCATACAATCCCAAGACTCGAGTTGTGTGCCGCCGTACTTGCAGTGCAAATATCTGAAATTATTCTAGAGGAACTAGATATCCAAGTCAATCGAACTCGCTTTTATACTGATAGTCAAGTAGTGTTAGGCTACATATATAACCAAGGCAAACGTTTCTACAAGTACGTTGAAAATCGTGTTGAGAGAATTTGAAAATCTACGCAACCAAATCAATGGTCACACGTCCGGACCAATATCAATCCGGCAGACTCAGCTACAAGAACCGTTTGTGCTGGAACTTTTCACAACAGTATGTGGATTCTTGGACCTCCTCAACTTCGTGAGCTTGAAACAGGAGATTTAGATGGAAGATCTCAATTGTTAGATCCCGATAATGACTCAGAAATCAGACAAAATACTAACGTTAAAACATTGAAATCCAACGTATAAAACCATAGCACGGTTTTTAAAATCAGTCACAGGAAAGAAAGGTTTTCCGAGTGGAACTCTCTAGTTAAATCAATTAACCGCTTAAAAATGCTAGCAAGGAAATATCATCGAAATGACAAGTCCGATTCAAACACAGTGTCATTAACGTTTATGTCAGAGCAGTTGATTATTCTTAATGTGCAAAGAGAAGCCTTCTTTTCGGAAATAGAGTGTATTAAACAAAGGAAACCTTTTCCAAGAAACAGCAGCATTGGCAATTTGAATCCGTTCATCGACCAAAGTGGTCTTTTGAGAGTCGGTGGTTGACTTAAGAGAGCCGAAATAGAACTTTCGGAAAGACATCCAATCATTTTGCCTAAAAACCATCACGTCTCTGTTCTTTTGATTCGCCATCTCCATGAATCTGTGAAACACCAGGGAAGACACTTTACAGCTGGAGCTCTTCGTACAGCTGGTTACTGGATCGTAGGAGAAAAACGTTTAATCGCATCTATCATCCACAAGTGTTTTCGATGCAGGAAATTACGTGGAAAATATCAACAACAGTTAATGTCTGATCTTCCTCACGAAAGACTACAATCTACTCCACCGTTTACATTTATTGGCATTGACACGTTTGGTCCATGGAACATTTTGACGCGTAAAACCAGAGGTGGTCAAGCGAACAGTAAACGCTGGGCAGTGCTTTTTACCTGCCTCTACACTCGAGCTATACACATCGAGGTGATTGAAGAGCTCTCATCATCTTCTTTCATTAACTGCCTACGACGATTCATTTCTCTGAGAGGAAACGTAAAGGAAATTCGATCTGATCGTGGCTCAAATTTTGTGGGTGCGACAGATAGTTTGAATACTAATGTTGTTAACGTTGAGGATGCAGCCATCAAACGTTTCTTGGACAATAGTAAAGTAACTTGGATCTTTAACCCCCCACACTCCTCACACATGGGAGGAGTGTGGGAACGTATGATTGGTATCACTCGCCGGATCCTCGATTCTATGATGATGGACATCCAATCAAAACATCTGACTCACGAAGTCTTCATAACTTTAATGGCTGAAGTATGTGCAATTGTCAACTCAAGACCGATCTTTCCCGTATCAACTGATCCGGACTCTCCAACTATTCTAAGTCCAGCTTCCTTGATAACTCAAAAGACGAATCAGATTCAGTCAAGCTTTGGACCCTATGACATCAAAGATCTTTATAAATCACAGTGGCGTTGTGTACAACATCTCGCAAACATTTTCTGGCAAAATTGGAGAAAGGAATATCTCCAACAGCAACAAGTGAGTCGTAAGTAGCAAAATGCGACACCTGATCTTACGGAAGGTGATATCGTTTTAGTGAAAGACCAGATCGTCTCGAGATGCGAATGGCCAATTGGGATAATAGTTAGCGCTATTAAAAGTTTTGACAACAAAGTTCGCAAAGCCGAGGTTAGGATCTTCAGAGATGGAAAACGACTGACTTATACAAGACCAATATCTGAGTTAGTCCTGCTACTCCATGAGGAATAAACAGTACATTTGTTGAACTTTGAACTTGTCCGTGTCTTCTTTTTTAATATGAGTGACACATCAGTTACGTTTCAGAAAGAAATAATTATATTTGACAATGTATGATTTCATTTTTTTTTTATATATATAGTGATATACTAGTATATCAGGTGAGGAGTGTTCTGGCACCTTTTCTGTCGTAATTTTGGACTGCGCTCCATAGGTACAATTTTGCTTATTATCTACCTTTAGATTTGTATACACATGGCATGTAACGCTAGTCAAACTAACATTTTGGTTCCTGTGGATAACTATAGTGTATGTATGACTTAATTACTTTATTTTTGAGATAATGTCATGTTGCAGAACGCTTACCTTTAATAATTTAGTTGTTCGATTGATATTTTCAGTAATTTGAGACAAATTGAGCCGTCGCTCTTGATAATTGTGTAGTTTTGATAAATTCATATTTTTTGTATGAAATAAGCCCGTTTTAAATCTTAATTGATATTTCCCTTGGTCTATATCAGAAATCTAAGCCTTTGAGAAATTTATATCATTTTTGTACAAGGGTTATGCTCGAAAATTTTCTGTGTATGGAACGCAAAAGGTGTCTAAATTTTTGTATTTTTGATGAAACTCGATTTTTCTGTTAAAACAAGTGCTTGAATGCGTTTTTCTTTGTATTTTGTAGCTTTTTACCTGCATTACGTCCAATTAAGATTATTTGAAGACCTGTCTTATATTTAATTGACTACTGTTGGATCTAATCCGGTACATACTTTCTGTGGTGACAGAACATAAGTTGAAGATAAAAATAACGAGATGTGGTATGAGGCAATGAGACAACCATCGACAAGAGACATATGACATAGATGTTGGCAACTATAGGTCCCCGTACGGCCTTCAACAATGAGCAAAACCCATACCGCATACCGAGCTAGAAATTGCCCCGACATAACAAATGTAAAACTATTCAAACCAGAAAACCAACACCGTGATTTATGTACAAAACAACAAACGTAAAACAAATATGATATTCATGTACAGCAATAAACGACAACCACTGAATTACAGGTTCTTGACTTTGGACAGGTACATAAGTACTACTGTGGAGGGTTAAACATGTTTGCGGGTGCCAAACCCTTTCCCTAACTTGGAACGGTGGTGAAACAGCACATCATAAAAACGAACTATAAAAATCAGTTGAAAAGTGCTTGAAGTTCTATTTTGAATTGTTTCACATTTGTCATTTCTGGGCCTTTCATAGCCGTTTATAGCTTACGGTGCGGTATGGGTTTTCCTCGTTGTTGAAGGCCGTGCGGTGACTTATATTTGTTAACTTCTATGTCATTGGATCTCTGGTTGAGAGTTGTCTCATTTGGCAATTCTACCACATCTTCTTATTTCTATATAGACTCATCAGATCAATACAGAGCAAAAGAAATAACAAAATCACTAAAGACACAAAGTACCGATCAGAGAGTACTCGCAGTTACTGACAGCTAATTCCAAGGTAAGGATAACTTATAAAATAGTCAAGGAAAATATGCCCTTGTGCAATGCCAAAAATATAAGAATCGACAGGATGTAGAATCGGAAGACTTTATAACTGTATAGTAATACATATTTTGTTCTGTAATGATTCATTAATAAGAAAATCAATGTAAGTACACTCTAAGTATCAAATATTCAAAGATCTTACTACATTTTGTACAATGTTAAATTTATAGCCTTTGAGAATAAGTTTATTCAAAGGAGCGAAAAGCTTACATGAATTATATATAAATTTATGGTCTCATAAAATAACATCACCGTAAAATTTAGGACGCGATATTCCGTTAGTAATTGTTTTTCATAAACAAACAAACAAACTTCCAAACCAAATCTTTGTATATATAACAGAATTTAGCAAAGGTATGAAGTTATATGTGGTAAAGAGACCCTCGACTTAATAACTTACCAGTGATGCTCTTATTACGTGCGTTAAAATCTATAACGTCACTACAGACCCAGGCAGAACATCGTAAGATCAAAGGGAACATCAGCGTCCAAAAAAGGAAAATTAATAATATGGAACGAAACATCATTTCTTTTGTCGTAAATTTCAGTAGAGAGTTTCGAATGTGAAACTGAAATATACAAATCAAGAAAAGGGCAGTTATTGCTGTTTATATTAGATTTATTTTGAAATAAGTTCCTTTGGATACAATAAAGGAGGAAGATACCAAGGGGACATTCAAAACTCATAAGTCGAAGAAAACTGACTGATGTCCTAATCGAAGAAAAGAGGATGGGATTGTTGTTACCACAATTGGAGCATATCCGTGGTCATCTATGACACAGATACTCCATAAGGGTCATCCAACTCGTCATGGTGACCGCAAAACTATCGAAGGGATGGCTTCAACTTCACCACTTGGAACCCTTGTTTCAATAGCTTCTTTGTAAGCAGCAACCATCTATCAAGGAAATCGTAGCAAATGCAAGTTCTGGAATATCGTATCAACTGGGAGATACATATTCCATATGCAGGCTCTGTTGGAATGTTGCTACATTGAAAGTTCACAATGAGGAAGCTGAAATCATCCCTTTTGTCGTAAAGTTTTGTTCTTAACGGACCCTTATTGTCAATTTCTAGATATAAGTCAAGATATGAGGCAGACTTAACTGTTTCTGTGGTATCCTTTATTTCAAGTTCGATGGGATAGATGCGCTCAACAGCAAACTTTTGTACTAATAGTATTTAGTGAGCGGACATCATATATATATATCGGAACATGAAATTAGAGGTTAATGTCAGCAAGAAGAGGGGAACAATTCGTATTCATAAGAATGCCGATTTTGTTTGTTGAAAGACGCGTCCTCCAAACGCAACAAATATGTTGATGTCGGTCTTTATAGATGTTTTTGTTTGAATTAGAGTGTTTTTAACAAAGTATGATTTTCCCCTTCAAAAAACAAGAATTTTGTATCTAGGTTTGCAATCGTTTTGATGAAACGACGTTGGACTATTTCTTTCAATCTGTCTTAATTCACACCGCCCTTAGAGTAGGTACTTTCAAAGATACTCTCAAAATCTTCATCTTTTGTTGAAAATCCACAGGAACAAATAACAGACTTATGATTGTTCAAGAAGTGTCGTGGGAGTATATGTTGAGTTTCAAAGTACATTTCAACATCAAATTTAGAGAATTCTTGATTATTTAACTCAGTGAAATGAAGTTTGCCTTTTGTAACCTGTGAAATTTTAAACAGGCATTCCTTGACCCTTTCGTTTAGCCTATTGTTGTTGTTTTCCAGCATGATGACTTATAACAATATCAGAAGGTGACATTTTGATACATTTATCTGACGTGCTATTTGTAATGCTTTCAAGTCAGTAGTGATCGTAAATTCAGTTATTCAAACCATTTTATTGTTTTGTGCTGTATTCTTCCAGTTCATCACATTTGTTAATAAAAAAAAACAACACAAATTATGCTTTTCAACTGATGTGTCTGGTGTACCAAATCATTAGCCAATTATCTTTTATGAGATTTTACCACCACCAACCCACTAGTGAGCACTTTTGTGTTGACATGAATTATCACTAATATGTTCATTTTCTTTAAATTACTGTTTATAGTATAATAATTTAATTGTGGATGTAACACGTCTTCTGATTGGCTGAAAGTGTTTTGTCTATCAGCTAATAGACATAATTTTGTTAAGCATGCATGTCGCCAATAAGGATTTGTTTGACTGTTTTGCTTCCTACAGGCGCTATGGGTATTCATATTTTTTAGCACTATACATACAAAATCGAACAAACGGTTTGTCATTTTATGTGTAAAATATTGTTATTTTTCTATTGTGTATTCTATTTGAATTCCATTTGTAAAGACATATTCCCTTGTACTCTTTCAAAATAATTTGTAACTTCATACAAAATGTCTACTATATATAAAAACTGTAAACCAATTCAACATGATCAATATCCATATACATTTGCGAGGAACCATCACCATCACTGGTATCTGATATTAAACGTTTAATAAAGTAATGGAGACAAAAATCACATTGATTGAAATCTGTTAATATATAATATTTATTCAGAAAGTGTTTTATGATTATATTCATATCGTCCAACATCTTGGCACGACGTATGTCTCTATAAAGATATGCATTTTTTTTTTTAAATTTCTGGTGGCTTATTTAATCCAAAGTTCTGTTAGTTCTATAAGGCCGATATAATTTCCGTCTTGAAATTTTGTCCTTCCTGTTCCGATGCAATCTTCTCCTCTTTAAAGCGATGCATACGGCTAAAACACACTTTCATTCAAATCTGAAATAGCCTTTTATCGGAACACTAATCAAAGCTTATCCTCTATCATATAACTTTGTCTTTCAAAACCAATTTTACAGATAATGGAAACGTTGTATTCTACCTTTGACTGAATGGGCAAGTAGGAAACCATTTTCTGTGCTCTATTTCAGGTATATCATTATCTTCCCAGTCTGTTATGTGTCCTCCACACATATAACATACACATATATCATGTTCTCCTAAAAAATGATATACACTCATAAGTATCAGTATACAATTTATCAGAGATTATTGAATAAATTATATTTTCAAGTGAATTATGAAGCTGTTGTGTGAAAATTAATATTGCAAAATAATAATACTTTAAACTGAATAACGCATTTTTACAATTTTAAATGTTACTCAAGAAATAAGTAATTAATCAAGGCTTACTTTTTTAGAAAAAATAAATTGAAATACTGACAATGTAGTTAAGTTGATCAGATTTGTTAAAATCATAATGGATTGATTTATCTTGACAAGGAAAACAAATCATCAAAGATACTAGTCCTATAATTCAGCATGCCAGACACGTGTTTCGTCTACATAAGACTCGTCAGCAATTATGGAATCAAAACAGTTCGAAATTGAAGAGAATAACAACCAAAAGTTCTAAAACGTAGTACAAAATCCGTCCAAGGCCGAAAGGCTTTAAGTGCCGAAAACAACTCACCTTTATAAAAGAAGCCTGCAGCCGCAAGATCTATTGGATTCTGTTTGAGACTCTGTGGCCAGTTGTTGTATGTAGAAAGTCTTTCATTATTCACCGCATATCTGGTATGTTTCACCATACGAACTACTATACAATGTCCATAATGAGTAGCATGTTTAATATGAACGTTATCACCACAGCTCCAACCATTTAGAACACCCCCACAAAAAGCACATTGGACCTTATCATCCATTCCCATGTAATAAAATCCATTATCACACAGGTCTTTTGCATTTATACTAGGATTGGACCATAGCTGAAAAGTACCCATTCTTAGTTCATAGTCTTCTCTCAATGGTGCAAGTCTTTCTAACGGATGCTGTGGAACTTCATCACGACCAGGCGCTCTTGGCATCAGAGAAACTGTACACATATTTGTTCTTAAATATAATAAGGTTTTCGGTTCTTAAATGCAAATATAGACAGTAAATACATTTATTTTGTATATAAAATTGTATTGGCTATAATTCTGCATCCTGTTGAAAGATAACATTGAAGATGTTATGAAAATATTAAAACACAAACGAAACTTTGTCAACAGAAAAAAGAATTAGTGATAAATGTACATTGCAGATTTTATTTTTAGAATACTGCATTGCGAAACACTTACCTATTTATTTTATTTCTCCTAATTGAAGGTTTGTGTAATCAGCTTGGAACAGTAAAAGCAAAGTTGATTTTAAGAAATGATCGCTTGCCTAAATACATGTTTATTAAAATTTATAAAACGGCATTGCCACCATTCAAAATTCCAAAAGCATTTTCTATAGGTTGAAATATCTAAATTCCTAATATAGTGTCAATTAGACCGTACAAGGTTTCAATTGGCCAGGTAGCTATATAGTGAACAGTAGTATTTATAGAAAAAAGGTGTTTCCCAACAATTTCACAGTAGGACTTTTCAAGCTTAAAAATGGTAACATCTTTAAGAAACAATAGCTATACTGATTTCAAATGCATAGGAAATTCTTTTTTTAGAGTAAATTTGGTGATTTAAAGTTGCATTTAATTTAAATATTAAGAAAAAACATGTAAAATCCGTTTTCGTTTTTACATCCGAGTTTACTGCCTGCTAAAAATAACTTCATTATGTAAGTGTGTCAGTTTCAATACTATGCCACTTCATGATTTTCACTTTTTTCAGACTGATTATTGTTTATGATGTAGTTTACTAAAAAAAACGCACTTCTTGAACACTGGTATACTACTGTTGCCTTTATTTCTTGCATACAGGGAGCTTGGTATCTTTGAGGAGCTTTTACAACCACTGGGTTTGCGCTGAATATCATTGATACAATCATTTTCTGTAAATTAACCTCATAAAATACTAAAACCATTTAAAACACTAAGACTTTTCTATCACCAGGCATAGATGACTAAGCAAGAACTAGGATAACGTGAAGAAATTTGTGAGTGTCAATGCTCTTCAACTTCAACTGTTAAAAACTCAAACGGTCGATTAAGATTGAATCCCACAGAGCCAAATCGACGCTTTCTTATCAAGGCTATTACTTGGGAGACATGTCCAATTAGATAGCATATCAGATATCTGTATCACTGAGACAATTTCCTGATAACATACACTTTATATAGTTAAGTCACAGTAGTAAGTCATACGTTGAATTATAGAGTATTGGCAGGAAACAAGGGGGTTAAAATACCTAGGTGTGTTAATTATATACATTCAACGCTATACTATCTATGTTTAAATTTCATAAATCCATTAGGAAAATAACAATAAAGTAAAAAAACAACAACAAAAAAAACAAAAACAAGGGAAACGCATGAACGGGTGCATCTAAACAATCTTTTAACTTGTGTACACTTTACGCAATTGAGGCTGGAATGTTATCAAACAAACGGAATAAAAGTATTAAATTCACCAAAGGAAAATGTAGGTAACTTTTTTTTGTCGTAAAGTATTATTTGTAACATACCCTCTATATCGATTTCTACGTTTATGTCAAAATATGAAGTAGACCTTACTGTATCTATGGTCTGTTTCTCTTTATTTCAGGTTAAATAAGATATTTGCGATCATCAGTCGTCACCACAAGGTGAGGGAGGGGGTTCCTCATCCTATGTGAAGTTGTATTCAGACATACCTCTGGTATGGGTCGCATTTTTGGTATGTTAAATATTAATGGTGCAATTTCACGAAAGTAATATTTCAATGAGTAATACATTTTCATCATCTGATAAGATAACCATCGTTATCTGCTGAAACTTTCATTTACACAAGTTGAATAATCCTTTCACTTCACAGATGCATGTTTGATGTCTGAGATATCCATCAATTGGTTACGATTTTGCTATTAATTATTATTACATGTATATTTTCACCGAATTATTTTTTTTTTTTTAAACTCCAGTGGCACGACTTCAAATAAATTTGTATGTTGATGCATTATGGCAATATAGGAACAGGTAGACGTTTAAGACCTATATCAGTGCGCATGGCAATACAGAAACAGGTAGACGTTAAAGACCTATATCAGTGCGCATGGCAATATAGGAACAGCTAGACGTTTAAGACCTATATCAGTGTGCATAGCAATATGGGAACAGGTAGACGTTGAAGACCTATATCAGTGCGCATAGTAGGATATTGTTTCTAATATAAATATAAGGAGAGATTTTATGTTGCCAATAATACAACTATCAACTCCAGTCAAAATGCCGTGGATGTAAGCCATTATATGTCACCGTACGGCTTACAACAATGAGGAAATCCGTACCGTATAGTCAGCAAAAGAAGGTCCCGATATGACAAGATGTGATACAATTCAAACGAGAAAACCAACAACTTGATTTCTGCAAAAAAAAAAAAAAAAAAATAAACGAAATATGATAGACATTCACCAACGACAATCAATGCTTAAAGGCTCATCACTTGGGACAGGCACAAACAAAAGCCTTCCCCTAACCCGGGAAAGTATTGAAACTGCACAATATGATAACAAACTGCAAAAAGTGTTGAATAGGCTTGACTTCAGATCGGTATAAAAGACAAAAAACAAAAGACAAAAGACTCGCAGTCACTGATAGTCTGTTCAAAGGCAATCACAAATAATGAATAAATCGTGTTGAGCTAGACCAACTTTGTTTAGGGGCCAGCTGAAGCCCGCCTCCGGGTGCGGGACTTTCTCGCTGTGTTGCAACCCATTGGTGGTCGTCGGCTGTTTTGTGCTGTTTGGTCGGGTTGTTGTCTCTTTGACAATTTCCCCATTTCCATTCTCAATTTTGATTTTAAAATATAATCGGTACTATTACTATTTGGAAGAATAGATAGTCAATCTTTGATCGTATATGCGATAACAGATCTTTAGTTTAACAATAGTTAAAAATAAAACCTTCAGTAAAAAGAAATATGAAATTAAAAAAAAAGGTATTTATGAAAATAGTTCATATCATTTAATTTCAAGTAAATGCGTACGTGATTTTTTTAAAGAATATAGTTTTGGAACGAATTGTCGGACGTTGCAAAGTTGACCTTTAATATGTTTGACTTAATTGGTCAAATGTATAAATATTATTTTCCTTTCAAATATTTAAAGGTGGAAATATGTTTATTATAAGTTCGTACCTTTTTATGTTTATTTTTGTCGTCTTTCGTTGGTTTCCTGTATTCATATGTTAGTATGAATAAATAATTAGTAGATCAATATAGTTACTTGATTATAAAATAGGAAATGGTACTTGTATGAACTTTTCATTGTCCAAGGAAAAACGGATACTGAAAAGATAATCTTAACAGACTTCCCTGAAAAATTATGTACGAGTTTTTTTTAATCTAATGTAGTATAAATTATTAGAATATCCAGATATAGAAGAAAATCTTTGTCCTACTAGTACTTAACAACTAATTAATAGGATTGATTCAGTTGTGATGTGTATAATCGAAAAAGTGTTTTGAATGACTTGTGTAGTAAACCAGACGTGTAATCCTTAACATGTTACTTCAAGTGTTCTGTGATGATATTAATCTAAAGGAGTATAATGAATTACTCTTTAATTCAAATGTAAGCATCAAAATAAAAAAAAACCAATTTCATAACACAGATAAATTCGAGATAAAGGTGATTTGACCAATTTCAACTTATACACTGTTTAAGGGTGTTCGATAGGCTTGTTTTTTACTCAGATATTCGAAATCCTCTGGTTTTATCCATGTAGGGTCATTAAAAATTTTGCTCGCTAACCCCTATTTTCCTTTTATAATTTAATTACATATAGTTTAAATATTTAAAAATATTATTGATACGATCGTGATTGTAAATTTACAAAGGTTGAAATATTGGAAACACTAAGGATCTTTTATATGGCAGCCGTATATTACCTGAGCCTTTTTGGCACAACTTTTGGAATTTTTGGTTTTCAATGCTGGAAATACGAAGGATTTTCGTATTCGATTTTGCCATTCAATGATTTCAATTCTAGCGCCATTGATGAATCTTATGTTTACAAAACAGGTTTGATCATTTCAAGGCATTTGTATTTCTGTTGTAATAGTTTTGTAGTTATGAAACTAATGAAACTATTACGATCATTGGATTTAAAGATGCAACTGAATAAATTAAGATGACAGTAATTTCCCGAAGTTCAAGTTTCGTAAATCGATTAAGAAGAGAAAAATCATAGTAACAAACAAACAATGAGGGAATCGCATGAACTCCAAACGAAGCGAGACAAGATACATCGACATGGTATAGTAATGTCCCCTGCTATGCATGTATCACCCACGAAGCAAAGGCAAAATCAGTCAAAATATGACAGTCGGGAATTAAATACAATCGGTAAAATTACAGATCTGACGATTTAACTTATATTTAAAGATCTAAGACATCAAAAAACATGTCGCTATTGAGTTGAGACACTTCCTCATTACTCTGTTGAAGCAGTTTTCGTCTAAGGTCCACACCCCTATAAACGATGTCCGAATAGTGTGAACATACACGATCGTAACGTATCAACTGAGATATATAAACGCCACACGACGGTGCAGAGGGCATGTTTCTGCTGAGAAATGGGAACTTGAAATCATCACGTTCGTCAAAAATTTTAGTTTGATGTCGTCCATCGTGTCAAAATCGAGAAAAAATCAAGATATGAAACAGGCCTTCTACTTTCGGTAGTATCCTGAATAAAACAGTATATGAGATGTAAAGGTGTCAGACCACCAATTCAAAATACCTATCTATTTAACCATTTTTTTTAAATTTCCACAGCTTTCTAAATATTTTACCTTAATTTTAACTCCATAGAAACCAGGTATATCCTGAATTGTACATGTATCAGCTTTCTACATGCCAATTTTCAAACAATGTTTAAAGTCTTGTAGTTAAATACGACCGTTTCGGTAGGCATCTACTACTAACAATAACCCCTGACTTTCTGGAAATCTTTAAAAGGTATACTGCGGAGCGCATTAATCCTCAAATTGTAAAGCAAACTCATGGATAAGTAAATTTTAGTTCAAAATGGTCTAAATATATTTCTCTTTCACCAAAAGTTAAAGTTTTTGGTTATTTTAAGAAAACAATGACATCAAAAACACCATTTGTTGTCGGGGAAGGGCTACTTTTACATATATTCTAAATTGGAGTGAGTTAATTGGTGGCCTGACACTTAAACACTAATTGAAATGTAGGTTATTGAGTGACTGGACATCATTGACATATCTGAGAGTGAAAATAAAGAACTTTCAAGATGTTGTTTTCTATTAATCTTTGAGAAAGCTCTGTTTGAATTTGGCTTTATGTAAGATCACAAATAAATCGGCCAGTAGTGATGCATAATTAGTACCTATTGGAATACCGACTGCCTGCTGCAATATTAATCCATTAAACCAAACAAATATGCTGTCGATTAAAACAAGTGTGCTGTCCTATGTTGTTTTACGTGTTCGTTTTTATTCTGTGGTTAGCATGTCGTAATGTACTACTGTATTGTTTATTTGTGTATTCCTCGGTCGTGAATGTTCTTGCATTTATTTGTACTGTATTCCTGTCATGTAATGTTGTTATTTTAGTGTTATATTTAACATTGATAGAAAAGCGAGGTTTGGCTAGCCATAAAACCAGGTTCAACCCACCATTTTTTCTTAAAATGTCCTGTACCAAGTCAGGAAAATGGCAGATGTTATCTTTTAGTTCGTTTCTGTGTGTGTTGCATTGTCGTTTGTTTTTTGTTCAATTCATTGTTTCTGTTGTTTCGTTGTTTTCCTCTTATAGTTGATGTGTTACCATCGGTTTTAGTTTGTAACCCGGATTTGTTTTCTCTCAATCGATTTATGACTTTCGAACAGCGGTATACTACTGTTGCCTTTATTTATTCAGCATTTCGACGATACCGGCATCATTAGTCTAGGATCCTGACACAATATTCTCAACGGACTTCCTGGTGTTATATTTGAATTGAAGCTTGCAAAATCGATAACATTTCATCAGGATTCCAGGTTACCCGTATCATCTTCAGTGAATTTGTTGCGGGAATCAGCGTGTTTTTTTTCTCACAAAGTATGATTTTCATGACCCAAAAACAAGAAATTATATCTACATTTACCATTCTTGCAGAAAACGATCTGTTTAATGAGACGATGGAATCGAACTTTCAATTGACCATAGGAATAGTAGTGTAAAGCGTTCAAAAACACCAAGATTTTGATATTACTGCAAAATTGTAAAGATTGTGATTGAGTATTTTGGAGTAGATCTTATAAGAATCCACATCTGATTGACACCGCTGGTTCAATATAACTTATCACAATGGTTCTTAAGGCGATATTTTACTGTAGAGTGTAGTAAGAACTTTAGAAAGATGTTTAGCCGAATGTTTTGACAACCCGGCTATATATCGGTCTTTATAATTTAGGTATCCAGTATTAAGATTGGAGAATGTTATCGTCCTTATAGTTGATGTGTTTCCCTCAGTTTTGGTTTGTGACCCGGATTTATTTCAGTTAAATCGATTTATGACTATTGAACAGCGGTACACTACTATTGCCTTTATTTATGTTAATGCCAAAAAGAAGAGAAGGACGGATTTGTGATTTTCTAAAATCTCCCCTTTAGAAAATGATATATGTGGGATTCCAATTTTTGCTATGAATAGTTATATAGTGAGACATTCCAAATAATGATGTTTGTATATAAAACAACATTCATTAAGGCTTTAAATGCTCGAACAACAACATATGGCCAGAGACACGTGTGTTCATTGTACATCGTACATTTTGTATGCGCTTTGAATGCATGATCGTGTCCAGCTTTTGTTCACCTAGCGCTTTTTCTAGTTTTCTGGCATAGTCCCCAACCGCACAAATCAGTAACCTAAACTTTATTTTTCCAGTTGATGAGATTGTGGAATTAGGTATTTAGGATCTTTTTCTAACAACTATATAAGTAATAACAACCGTAAATATAGAAATAATTGGGAAAGTTACACTTCACACGGATCATCATCATCAAATATAGGACTGTTGTTGCAGAAAAGGAAAACAAAATGTTTGTCTTTTTGTCCTTAATTTTATTATCATTTTATGTTAAATTATTGCAAAATCTGTGTGTATTATTCAGAGAGAAAATGTCATCTTGTAGTATTGTTGAAATTTTCTCCATGTATCAAGTAGGGTTTTGTTTTGCTTTAAGAAAAATGTTCATACCCTATACGTTTCATAACAATATAGAAATTTGCAACAAGAGGGGCGCGATTAATCATCAGTAGCAATCAATTTTTTGCGATTGTATACTTTATGTCCAAATTATAGCTCATATATATATATATAAGCAAAAGAAAAAAAAGTATTAATCCTGAATCAGATTTATAAAAAAATAGTAATAAAAGTTCAAAATCAAATCACCGCCTTGCTATCGAGATAAGTTGCCGTTTTGTTCTTTAACTGTTAATTTGTTTGATAAACCCATAGTATGTACCTAGCATATATACCATAAATGTTCATTGTCGGTAACTATATAATTTATGTTTACGAGTTAAACGAAAATCGAGGCTTGTCGAGCTTTACATCTTTTTCGTAGGAAGTACAAATGAATTTCATATTTTTCGATTATGTATACATATTGTTTTTTTTCTGCTCTGTAGAACTGTGACGTTAAAAGTAATTTTAAACAGTATTAATCGCTCAATCAGTGACATAGAGTATTGTGTATTATTATAGTTGGTTGATTACAGGATAAAACATTTTATCAATTTGAACCCAAATAATCTTTTCGATTTAAAGCATTCATTATGTCAATAGTGTTGATAATAATTATATCAGTCATCAGATACCAACGACTGACAAAACGATATTTGTTCAAAAGAAATATTTCTATTTGTATTCTTTTTTCTTTTTCATTTTTGATTAATATGTTTATTGTATTTTAAGGGGAGGGGCAATCGATATTCGAATAGAATATTGTACATTGTATTTCCACGATAAATGATTTAATATATTTCCTATACTTTAGACTAGGGTACAATTATAGTTCTCCAGCATTTATCATAAAATGGGCAGGTATATAAATTGAATTGCTGGTGCTGTAGACCAGGCTTCATGTCGTTATAATTACAAAGGGCTTTGTTCGTTGACAACTGATATCCTTATTTTTTATATGTCCAAAAGTATTGAACATTTTAATGTCTTTGTAATAATTATCAGAGTTAAAGAGATTTGTTTTATATCCTTTAATTCTTTTATATACCACTAGGTCGACACCTTTGCTGGTGGACTGGTAGTCCCTGATGTTATATATCACCAGCCCAGTAGCCAGTACTTCGGTGCTGGCATGAAAATAGGGATAATGTGCTATTAAAATTTTCTTTTACAATATTTTTGAAATTACTTTAAATTAAGGAATATACATCGCTCATGCAAAGCTTTGATTCCTTTCCCGGCTTTGGCTATACTTTTTGTCCGTTTATGTTTATATTGCTCTTAATCTTTTTAAAATAAGTTTTGAATTTTAAAATAGTTTGGTCTCGAGCATCACTGAAGAGACAGTTATTGTCAAAAAAACGCATCTGGTGCAGGAATGTCAATGTTGTTTTGAACTTTTAAGACAATTGTTATTGAAGGCAGATCTTTGGTATGCTTTGTAGAATTTGGTTACAAGTTGTATATAACCTAGCCTTGTGGATTGTTTTAATGACTCAGTTACATTCCTCCACTCGAAGCTTGGATAGTTGTTTCGTGAGTTGTCTTCTAATCAAGATATTACACGTTACGTTAAAAAATAACCTGAAGCAATGCTGACTATTTTTCAGGCTGCATTGTAATAAATTGCCTTTTCACTTGAAAAACTGTTGACTTGCAGCTAGTGTTCCGAAAAAGATTTGATCACTGTAAACGCGTCATTGAAGCTAGTATTTCGAACAAGATTTGATGATTGTTAACGCGGTACTGTAGCCATTATTCCGAATAAGACTTGATGACTGTAAACGCGGCTTATATGCTGTATTCTCCTTTGATTTACTACCGCTAAATCGATACCATATTTGGGAGTATCAGTTCCAAATATTCAGACTTACACAGACACAGTTGATAACATTAGTCGTTTTTTTTTTGCTGTTCTTAAAGACCTTATTTAGATAATTGCACTCCATTCATTTATACTTCTCTGGGTATCTATGCTGTTGATTCTAAGAGTTCTCGATAAACATGGATCATTTGGAGGAAGCACATTCAGCATTATTTATTTTGATTAAAACATATTTTTAGTATCAATCGACTTTGTACGTAGCTGCTCATGTTATAAATAGTCATATGCAAATAATAATATTGGCGTAAACTGATATAGGTTAAGTAATCTAAGTATATAAATATTGCAATATATTCGCTATCGTTTGACCAGTTTTACAACAAAATGGAACTATATCGCAATTTGTTTATTTGTTCGGCCATTCTGACTGTTTCTACTATTCTTACGCATGGTTTAGCTATGGGACTACCGTACTGGATATACCGGCGAGTCAGTGTAAAAATTGCAAATTTATCAGTGGATGCTCTTGCTTATGAAGGATTATTCAAAGCGTGTAGAGAGTATGATGATAAAATACATATAGTAGAACATAAACATAAGCATATTAAAGAATGTATTAATAGTAAGTATCGTAATAGGTTACAGGTTGGTATAGTTTATTTTATTTAATATCATGCTAAAATAGAGGGGTGGCATATTATCATGATAACAGGTTTTTCAAATGGCATACATTTTCAACTTTATATCATAACTTAATTACATTTTCTTAACTGGCATGCTGTAAGAGAAATTGACTTTTTCCCTTCAATGTAGTATTTTTTTAAATAAGTAAATTATCAAATCAGATTCATATACATTTACCTATGATGTCTTAGAAAGCCAGAAATAACACCAATGCACACAGCTTTTAGGGAAAAACCTATACTCCACTGAGTAAATAAAGAAAATATGCATGCTTTAAAAATCCCCTAAGTTTATGTAATTTTGTTAATACAAATATATTAGTTTTAAATCACTTCTACGGCAGATAAACATGAACATCTACCATCATCATGAAATGCAAGTTCTGTATTGAATAAAAGTCAAATGTTGATTTGAATTTTTCAGCACCTGATAGAAACTGGCTACTTCAAGCGCCTAACAAAGACTGGATAATTCCTGAGAGGTATTTGGTTTCTTTTTCAATGGGTGGTCTTGCCATCACATTTTTCTCGGATTTACTTATTGCATCTGGTACCATTAGCAGAAGACACATATTTGGATCCAGCATAAGCAATTTATTAGCAGGTGAGAATCAGTCAATAGTTCAGCAGAACGCTAACAGTTTTGGGGGCACATTTTGCTGGAATTGTTTCAGTTGTTCATTTGTGTAGACGTCTTTTTAACTATTTACGTAACAGTCTTCGAGCTATCCGTTTGTTACATTTTGAGGGTTTTTTTTGGTACCATTTCAGTATCTACTTACCTCCTAGAATACGTCAATTATTATATTGTTATAATGATTTTTTTTTTGGGGGGAAGGGGGTTAAAGAGCCAATAAAAATAGTAATACTACTAATGATAAAAATCATATTAATACTGAAATACACTATATTCTTATGTTTAAAAATGGTTTACTCGTCTGAAATATCAAAAATTATTGAAGGCTTGGTTGTAGTCTTTCAACTTGGTTTTTTGTAATCATATTTGATGTCTTTAAAAAACGAGATATAGAGTTGTGTCACGTGCACCTACAATCATATAACACACTTGGAGCAACGAACACCCCTTTTATTTCTTGTTAACTTGACGTACCTAATTGTTGCCCTAACTGTACAAGATATAATATTTATACAGTCATTTGAAAATAATGATACAATGAGAGTTATCTATGTAAATATACCAATATATAGATACGCTATATCTCGATAAGTTTTAAAACAAATTGGAACCATATCGTATGTTGATCCTTTGTGCAGTCATTTTAACTACTTATGTCATGATTACTCATAATCATAGATAAAGTGTTACCGTACTAGTTATAGGGCAACAATGCAGATAAATCACTGGACACTCCTGTATATGAAGGATTATATATTGTGTGTAGAAAGTCGGACGATAAATTAATTTCGATAAGAATATTAGAAAAGAAATGTATTTCAAACTAACTAATGACATCTTTACCACGTCTTAGATTGTGGTTTAACATCTATGTCGTCTTTCTGCTAAATACCGAACGTGACCTATTCCCAAATATGACTGTTATACCGAGTGTGAATTTGCATTGCTATACGACGTGTCTCGGTATTTTATACATCCAACATTCATGTATTTATTTTTGAGGTTTTTGTTATGGTTTCGGTTGAATAATGTTTTATGTCTTATCGTTTGTTGTCCAAATGATTATAAAATTGCCTTTCAATACCATCATTGTCATATTTCAGAATATGACTGTTATACCGAGTGTGAATTTGCATTGCTATACGACGTGTCTCGGTATTTTGTACATCCAACATTCATGTATTCATTTTTGATGTTTGATGGTTTCGGTTGGATAGTATGTTATGTCTTATCGTTTGTAGTCCAAATAAATATAAAAATTGCCTTTCAATACCATCATTGTCATGAAAATTGTTTGGACGAGTATTGTGAAAATAATTGTATAAAGTTCGAGATTGCATGTTAGTTACGTGAGCGCGTCATTGTTTGTGAAATCCTGTAGTGTTTGTCGTTGGTGGAATATGTTCCTTGTTGTTCTGCTGCGGTTTGCATGTTGTGTCGACTATTATATTATTTGTTTGTGCGTTTCTTTGTGATGAATGTTCTTGCGTGTGTTTGTGCTGTATTTCTGTCACGTAGTATTGTCATTTTAGCGATATTGTTTTTAAAAGTGTCATAAAGCGGGAGGTTTGACTAGCCATTAAACCAGGTTCAACCCACCATTTTTTCCTAAAATGTCCTGTACCAAGTCAGGAATATGGCAGTTGTTATCAAATAGTTCGTGTCTATGTATGTTGGCGTTTGTTTTTGTTGCACTTCAGTGTTCCTGTGTTTTCCACTTATCGTTGATGTGTTTCCCTCCGTTTTAGTTTGTAACGCGGATTTGTTTTCCCTCAATTGATTTATGACTTTTGAGCACCGGTATAATACCGTTGCTTTTATCTAACAATTGTTATTGTTGAACTATTATATTTGATTTTTTTGTCTATCAAACCAATTTTCCAATTAAATACACGTTACCCTGATTTATTCGATTTTTATTTGACTTGGATATATATATGCATGTTTAAGTTCTAAAAGTACGATATAGTGTATATTTCCTACAAATGTTTTACTTTCATACTATAGTTTATGTTACATCTGAAACATCCCAATATCGTGCGTTTTCTTTATCATTTCAGTATGGTTGCTTTTTACAGTTCTTATTATATATGGATTAAAATCAGATTCAACAGCATACTATGTGGCATTTGATTGTGAGATAATATCGTTGATTCTGTCATTCTTCAGTAGTTTTTGTCGATTCACAATCTGTAGAGGAGAAAAAAATGGACCTTATGAGCGCATAAAGGAAAGGTCATTTCGGGTTAATTCATAGTCATATGTAAAAATAATTCAGAATCATAGTCATAAATCATGTCAAATTGTACAAAGTAACTTTGGATTTTTAAACCTTCACCGTATACTAGTTCCTTCGTTTGTGATACAACTATATTGCAATGAACTTAAAATGAAGAAAAAAAACCAAATGTGAAACATTTTTTATAACTAAATATGGTTCTATATAAATGGTTTTGCTACATTTTACAGTAATGGCGGGCATGATGTATTTAAATGTAGTTAATGTTATGCATTCACCTATATGTGTTCATATTATGTATATTGAGATGTAATTGTTATGTTGTTTTTATATACTTGATGAATAAGAATTGCTTTATATATCGATTTGTTATAAGTCATCAACTTTTTTGTTATCAAAGAGCAAGAATGCCGTTTTTTTTTTAATGTAATGCTCTTTGTAGGGATTGAGCACTTTACCTCATAACGAATAAAGGGACGACCAGAGTTCAAGAATCAACCTTAAGCAGCTTATTTGCCATAAACTTTTGAATATTTCACGTGTAAATAGATTTGATTTAATACCGAAACTGAAATAAAACTAGAGGCTCTCAAGAGCCTGTGTCGCTCACCTGTATTTACTGATGCTTTGGAAATCATGTAAAATAAGGTTAGAATCATAATTAATAGTATTAGATATTAGATATTATAATGATATCTAAGATAATAACAAAAAACTGCAAATATTTTGTAAAATTACAAACTCAGGGGCAGCAACCCAACAACAGGTTGTCGAATTCGTCTGAAAATTTCAGGGCAGATAAATCTAAATCTGATGAACATCTTTGCCACCTGTCAGATTTGCTCTAAATGCTTTTGTTTCAGAGATATAAACCAAAAACTGCATTTTACCCCTATGTTCTATTTTTAACCAAGTCGGCCATGATGGTTGGAGGGCGGGGTCATCGGACAAATTTTTTTAACTAGATACCCTAATAATGATTATGGCCAAGTATGGTTAAATTTGTCTCAGTAGTTTCAGAGAAGAAGATGTTTGTAAAAGATTACAAAAATTTACAAAAAATTGTTAAAAATTTACTATTAAGGCCAATAACTCCTAAAGAGGTAGACTGACAATTTTGGTCATGACAACTTATTTGTAGATCTTACTTTGCTGAACATTATTGCTGTTTACAGTTTATCTCTATCTATAATAATATTCAAGATAATAACCAAAAACTGCAAAATTTCCTTAAAATTACCAATTCAGGGGCAGCAACCCAACAACGGGTTGTCAGATTTGTCTGAAAATTTCAGGGCAGATAGATCTTGACCTGATAATCAGTTTTATCCTGTCAGATTCTAAATGCTTTGGTTTCAGAGATATAAGCCAACATCTACATTTAACCCCTATGTTCTATTTTTAGCCATGGCGGCCATTTTGGTTGGTTGGCCGGGTCACCGGACACATTTTTTAAACTAGATACCCTAATAATGATTGTGGCCAAGTTTGGTCAAATTTGGCTCAGTGGTTTCAGAGGAGAAGATTTTTGTAAAAAGCTAACGACGACGGACGACGACGCCGACGCCGACGACGACGACGACGACGACGGACGACGGACGCTAAGTAATGAGAAAAGCTCACTTGGCCCTTTGGGCCAGGTGAGCTAAAAATATGACGCACTTAAATAGGTGACTGCAAACTTTCAAGTATCGCTTGCTAGTGACCTTGATAATTGCAGAGATATCAAAGATACAAACCTGAACACATGGAATTAAGGAAAGACAATTCATGGCCATCTGAAGTAGTAAAGAGACAAATACTAAGAAATTACTGAAAATTGAACTTGTGCAATAAAGTTTAATAAAAAAACGAACTCTAAAGTAAATTCAAAAAAGGGGAAGTCCATAAAAACTAACAAAATCAAATGTTATCAACCCAACGAAGAGTAGAAAATAACTGTAATATTCCTGACTTGGTACAGGCGTTTTCCGAAGAAAATGGAGGCATAAACCTGGTTTTATAGCTAGCCCAATTGTATGACTGTTGTTTATAGTTCCGTTATATTGACAAAATTGGGTGAGGAATAAGTCCAAGACATACCTTACTAAAACCTAGTTCGTTGACAAAGACGTTATATAGCATTTCCTGCATTGCCCTGCTCCTAAAACTGCACGCTTCGAAATTTACATGATAAAATTCAGTTATATGCAAAGCCTACGATAAATCATCAGGGTTTACAAAGATAGAATTAGGGTTAGTCCAACGACTAATGTAACGCATCTATTTTTCTCTCTGAAAACAACAGTTGAAACACAATATTTGAATACAAACATTGAGCAGCGCGGTCCTCACTATAAACCTGGGAGAACTCGGGTACTTCTAAAGGATATACAGTTCCAACTCAACCAGTGGTACCAGTTTCATTGCTTACGACATTTAAATATCCGGTAATATAACACACTGATGACAATGAAAGGTAATTCAGATTAAAAAGGTACGTCAGCTTTACATTGGATTCGGTGAAAGAGATATGCAGACTGTGGGTACAAACCGAAACTGAACATGTCCGTCAGTGATTGTCTAGAACACATATACTCCGAATCTTATGATCACATATAATATCCATAATTACCATTCATTGTCTTCGGAAAATGCCTGTACAAAGTCCGAAATATTGCAGTTGTTAACCATTCGTCCCGTTGTATGATAAAGTCTAACGTTCGCTTTTGTCGGTTTTTATGGACTTCAGAATAAATTTTCCTTTTTTAATTTACCTTTGAGTCGGTATTTTGTATTCTTCTTTATATGCTTTAATTCTAATGAGATGCTTAGAACTGAAGCAATACTATTTATTAATGCGAATGTTAGTTATGCAACATTGATCATGAATATGGTTGTTTCAAGAGAGAACACACTGCAATGTATCGCCTGCTATACTGGTCATGAATGAATTTATATAGAAGTCTTTATGATAAAGAATTTACTACGTGTATCACATAAATATAACGTTGTTAATGATCCATAAAAATGAGGTCACGGTCAGATAACCCCTTTCAGAAAGACATATATATTTAACAATCTTTTCATTCGCAAAATATAGTGGACTTGTTGATTAAAGTATCTGAGAAAAGGACCTAACCATGACAACTAAACATTGACCAATGAACCATTAAAAAGAGATCAAAGGTAAGATGAATATGCCAGATGGTCATGTGCACCTTGCAATCAATCCAAACACCAAATACAGTTTACATCGTTTACCCGTAATATGAGAACCCGAGCCAAAATTATTGATTCCCTTGCATCATCAGACCATCAGTTATGCACCGAAACAGATTTTAGTAAAGTAAAGGGAAGCAGTTTAATGTTAGAACATCTAATAATGAAACATCGCAAGGATAAGGCCAAGAAATACTTGAACATCTAAATAAATCATAAAACATACTAGACAAGGAAAAATACATGACAAAAATTGATAGGTGTTTTGCATGTGTCGGTTTATCTGTGGTTGAAGATTTTGAAGAATTGCGCAACTTGCGTATCTGTTTGAAAGTTTTTTTTTATTTCCATGTGACAGGAATGTATTGGGGGATTTGTGATAAAATTTAATGACAACGGAATCAGAGGTGAAAGTGATATACGAATATTAGGAGGAAATAAAATGAAACCTTTTATTTACAAAGTTATAATGTAACTTTGCTGGACAAATAGAATCAGAAGACTATATAGTATGGGAATTTCTTTAAAAACAAAAGATTAGATACTGTGTTGAAATCAGTATCGCCACATTTATGTTTCCACACTTTGTTCTGCTGGATCCCAATTATTGTCATGTACACCAAATATGTATGTTTGGGTTGCTCACATAATTGTGTCAATATGACGTAACTATACAAACTAATATACAAAGAGGGAGGGGGTTTAATTAGCTGTAAAACAAAGTTTAACCCACCATTTTCTTCGGAAAATTCCTGTACAAGTCAGGGATATGACAGTTGTTTTCCATAGTCGAGTATTTGGTTTTTGTCAGGTTTTGTGGACTTCCCCTTTTTTTAATTTATTTTAGAGTTCGTTATTTTTGTTGATACTTATTCAACAAAAAAAATTATAGTTAAACAAATCTGATACAGATTTCTGTTTGCACATGTGCATCGTGAATATATTTGTTTTGTTTGCTTGAGATCAAAGGTGTCAAAGGTCTGAATTTCCTGAGGAAATGTTAACCTTATCTATAGTACAGTAACTAATTTTAAAATAAATTCATGTCACGGAAAAGATGTACCAGTACTGATCGGCACTAGCTAAATTCAATCTGTTTGTTTGTTTTACTCTTTTAAACAAACCAAACTTAGAATTCTGAGTTATTCCTTACTGTTACAGTTAAACACAAAACGGTTCATGCGAGAGTAATGGAAACTAGATATAAACGACTAGCCAATGTTATAGAACTTTAAGATTGCTCCAAAGCAATTTTGTTACCCCAAAACAACTGAATGCGAAATGCCCCTTTAGATCAAATTACTATAGATGAAATCATCCTTCCGCAGTGAATTTATATGTTTGTGAAAAACTAAAACCATGTCTGGAGGATTTTTTGAAACTGTGAAAACAACTGCCTTCTAAAAAACCTGTAATTACTTCAAAGCTGTTTTAGGGTTCAAGCCATTGGTATTTCAAAAACATCACTGTGAATGATGTTTTTCATAGTATTATGCAATTGTGAATAAACTCATCATAGACACCAGTACTAAAATTTTATACGCCAGACTCGCGTCCACAAAAGACCGACCATCGATTCGAACCAGGCATAGGGCGAATTACATTGCAATGTAATGCATTATATTACAATTACTTTGACAAAACCATGCATTAAATTACAATTACAATTACATGCATTTATCAAAGTAATGCATTATATTACAATTACTTTTGCAAAGTAATGCATTGAATTACACATTACATTTGTAAATTTTATTATCAAGTGAAAAGAAAAATCAAACATTTTGAAAAACAACATGAAGTCACAAAAGATTCTAGCATATGCAGTAACTGTTCCATGTATTAAATTTAAGTATACATGTAAAAAGTCTATTCAATACCACTATTACATTTTACCATCATAAGGGTTTCGAAGGTTTCATGATGAATAATATTTCTGACTACCCGACTGTTTCGCAAAAACTATCAAAGTAGATTGCTCTTCTATCTTTGGTTTTAATGTTTAAAGGTATACATCTCTGTGTTTTCTCAAAAAAGAAATTACAGAGATGAAGTTTAATACTTATTTTAACTTAATGTTAACTTTACTTTTATAAATATGCATTGTTTTATGTTTTTTTAATTTCAATCAAAATATTTACTGAGAATTTCTTTCCTGATTATATAATAAACATAGAGCTTAATTTATGACCAAGTGTCAAAATGGTGAAAAGATTGATTGTAAAACAAACAAATTAGTGTTTTATGACAATGTTCAATTATCTGTTATTTAATCATGTGATCTTTTGACAACAATGGAACACTTTTACAGTAATGCTTTTCAAATATCAATCTTTTTATGCAGGAAAATGTATAAAATAAAATGTAATAATTAAAAAAAACTCTATCTGATACACAGTGTTGTGTTATTCATTTAGAATTGTAATTTGGTCATTATAGTATTTATACCACTTTATTTTTTTTCTTTTCAAGTTCTACCTGGGGCAAGGCTTAATCACCAAATTCCCTCTAGTGATTTATGTAAAGTGTGAAAATAAATAAAATAGAAAATCAATATTTAAATGATTATGTTCTTAGTTAATCAAAAAAATTCTGCTTTAGTTTAATCTCCAACAATCTGTTAAAGTTATATAGTATGTGAAAAAAGTAATGCCATGTAATGCAATGTAATGCATGAAATAACACAATTTTTTGCTATAGTAATGTAGTTCTGTGTTTTCACTATCATAAATCCGTTGAAAAACTTGTCAAATTCTGAATTTTCAACACCTTTGGGTGTGAGTAAAACTGCAAAACACATATAGTGCCGCAGCTTTTTTGATTGAAAATTGGTATTTATTAAGGGTACTCTATGGTTTCTGAATGTTTGAAATAGCATAAATTGTAGAACACTCCTTGCTTAATTTTGCACAGAAAATTTTGCCCATCAGAAAGAGTTTCCTCCTTATTTTGCTATTTCTACACCAATAGCCGACAGCCAGTTTCAACTTTTTCTTTTCTAATTAATAAGGCGGCAGCAGAAAATACATTTACTTCTGGTTATCATCTCGGATGTAAAAACAAGGTGGCGACCGTCATCTTTATTTACTTCCTTTTAACCAATAAGGCCATTTAAAGTAAGAAGTTGAAGATCATTGAAAACCAAAAAAGCCGACAGGTAAGGATGTATTGTTGTCTCTTGTCGAATGTACCTGAACCACTTTCGGAATCTAATACGATAACTTGAGAGTTGTAAAGCCACATGCCTGCTTATGGTTTACAAGTTTAATTAATTCATTGAGAATTGGTAATTTGAAAGGTGTTGTTGGTTCTAGATTTTTGCCATATTACATACACTTTCGAAATGCTTTTTTATATTGCATTTACCCAAATAATGTCGAAAATTACCATGCAACTGTACCTATACATTGGTCTGCATACGATTCATCAATGACGCTCGAATCAAAACAGTTGAATGTCAAATCATATATAATATTTAAGAGCAAAGACCCAAAAATTCCCCCAAAAAGTGCCAAATAAGGCTAAGGCAATCTATACCAGATGTAGAAAAACCTGTTTCGAAAAATTCCCCAATATGGACAATAATTTACGGACCAATGATATTCCATGTCAACATAAAAGTTTTGGTTACTGGTTTGGTATGTATCGACCACCAAAGATACCATCATTATAATTGTGTACGCCTGATGCATGTTTTGTCTACATGCGACTCATCAGTAACACTTTAATTCAAAATTTGTGATATCGATCTAGTGGTATTTAAACTAAGTCAAATCACCCTTTGAATGTTTTCTGTATTACAGATATTTTTAATAAAAATAAATGTCTTTATCAATTATCATATTTCTTTAAATAACGTGTTAAAAATCCTAACAACACAATTTAACAATTGAGCCAGCTTAGCATGTGCCTCTAAACTTATTTTCAAAAGTGTAAAATATAATAATATAACAAGAGGCAAATTGTTAATTTGTTGAATGGCTAATGACTGTAATGAGATTTTGGCAAACATATTTTTTTTCAAATGCAAAGTTATTCAATGCAAATGTTGACAAAACAAGAAGTTGAAAATGATGTCGTGCAAAGAAATTACAGTACACATCAAAAGACATTGATGAAAAATTTCATGCTTAGTGCATACAACAAAATTTAAGTATTGTCGACTAGACGTGAAAAATGCCAGGCAGTTATGGCTGTGTGGAGGTATAACGAAAAAAACTATGTACAAACAAGGACATTATATTATTTTATATTATGTTCTAGGTACAAACAAGATGTAGCGTTGTTCTGTCGAGGACACCCCCATAATAGTAGTTCAAAGTATCAAAAAACAGGAATGGTGTGTCCGACAGATTTCAAAAGCGCTAACAAGTAATCAAAGCTGCAGACCAACTATAAAGTCATTATGTGCTGTTTCTGAGAAAAGTGTGACGAAAGTATTTGTTTTCATTCAGCATATTGAAAAATTCAAACCATCAGCAAACAGAAAATAGGTGTCGGAAAGATCTGAAAAGTGCTCACACCTTACAACTCATCACTGTCAAGCTGCTGACTAACTATAAAGTCATCCTGTTTAGCTGTTCCCAACAAAAATAAAGTTATCAAAAATTGTTGATGGACAGATAATAACTTGGTATTTGCAATATAGCCCCACCCTAGGAATTGGAGTATATTAGTTCAATTTTAATTCCAGTCTGATTGAAGTATCGATCCTTTGAACATAGATGAATCTAAAAAAAAAGAGGCAAATGATACAAAATGATATTCAAACTCACAAGTCGAACATAAACTGACAATATGTGAAGGCAAAAACAGACGAAAAGACAAACAGTACACAAAATACAACAAAGAACGCTACTGAGCAACACGAACCCTACCAAAAAACCTGGGGGGGGGGGGGGGGGGGATCTCAGGTGCTCAGGCAAGCAGATTCTGCTCCGCATGTGGCATCCGTCATGTTGCTCAGGTACAATTGGAACATAAAATAACCAGGCTCCTTTCGACTTTCCGTTCTGATAATTATCATCTCAACCAATGAGTGTAGCATTACAAAAAAATCTGAAGTAGAATGGAGCAATGTCCGATCTTTGCAAGTGTAACCTTGAAACAGGATATGTACTTCAATCAGATTATTTTAGTTTTGGATATCTTCAAAGTGTAAAATTTTACAAAAATGTAAGGTCTGAAATATTTTACCTTAACTATCTCTCAATAGGAAATTGTTGCACAAAGAAAACACCACTCTGATCTTGTGAGACCAAAAACACTCATTACTTAGGTCTTTATCCAATTGGTTGAGAAACACTAACTAGAGGCTCTCATGAGCCTGGATTCCCTGGCAAACATATGCAACAATAAAATCATGAGCAACAGTCAGCCATTGTTCACACAATGAAGAAGATTTTAACCTAATATGTCTACATGTTAGATGTTTGAAGTCTCTATCTATCTATTGTTTTTCAAGATAATAGCCAAAAATGCAACAAAATGGGTAAATTTTTCATTTAAAGGCAATAACTCCTTAAAGGAATCAACGGACTATTTCGGCTAAGCAGACATATTTTTATATCTTGTCATACTGATAATTTTTTTCTTATATATTTAAAGTCTCTTTCTTACAGTAATACTCTCAGTAGTTTTCAAGATTGCCAAATTTGCTTAGATATTGACATAACCCCACAATAGATTGTTAGATTTCTCCGAAAACTTCTAGAAGAATAAGATCTGGTAATTTTACCTTTGTCAGTTTTGTTCTAACTTTTATGTATTATGTTGCATATAAGGCAAAAAACCTGCGGTTTTGTTCTATTTATAGTAAGTTGCTATGTTTGCTGGTCCAGGATCAAATTTTGACAGAAGATACCCCAATGTTGATTGTGGTCAAGTTTGGTCCTAATCACTTCAGCAGTTTCAGAGATGAAGGATTTAAAAAAAATGTTAACAAAGAGAACAGATCTCAGATGGCAGCAGACACTGAACGATGACAGCAACAGACTGATGCCAAGTGATGGCAATAGCTCATAGGGACTTTTGATCAAGGTAAGCTTATAAAAAAACAACTCGTTTTATGAATGCATAATTTCTATTCAACTGTTTATTACAATAATGTAATTGTGTATAAAACTTATATATTTTGATTAAGGCTTAGATAAGCACTACAGAAAATATAACTATATATTATATTATAAATTATATTATAAATTTCATACATCCAGGACATTATTACAGACTCCTGAATGTCAGCCAGCCTAGACTGACTAAACTAAATTTTAATATGGTCATATGTTGTATAGATGTCTAATGATGCATCCATTCTAATGATTCATTTTCATATTGTTTTTACAAAGTTGATGCTTTCCAAAATCAGTAAATAGGTATTATTATTTTTCTGTATCTTACAAGATTTAATTCAGGGCTGAAAATGAGATTTTAAGGCACTACTTTAAAATAAAATTGAGAATGGAAATGGGGAATGTGTCAAAGAGACAACGACCCAACCATAGAGCAGACAACAGTCGAAGGCCATCAATGGGTCTTCAATGCAGCGAGAAACTCCTGCACCCGGAGGCTTTACTTTATAACCTGTAAAGCTGAAATCTTTCTCATGACAGTTAACTTAATAGCTTGTAACATCATTACTAATATAAATACATTTTATCACAAATACAAGACAAATGGAAGACAAAATCCTCAGGTCTATGTATATTCCTTTTGAATAAAAATATCTAACAAGATAGCAAGTACAAAAATAATGAAACCATAGCTTGATTGATTCATTGTCCAGTAGTGAAATATTTTGTGTGCTAAAAATTTATCCTACTTCAGTGTTGTTTTTATTTGAAAAAAATCTTAAACTGAAACAAAAAAAGTAATTGGACAATTGACTATTTATAAGGGAAAAGCAATAAAGTACTGTAAAATATCATTATAATGCCCTTTAACTATTTATTTATAAGAATTGACTAGATATGAGAGGGTAGTTCTAGATTTCCTCTGTGATATATATAGTGAGTTTCTTTGATAAATTAGTTTCAGAGTAGCAACAAAATTGCTAAAATTCCACACTTCTTCAATAAAAACTAAATAAAGCATTAAATTTCTACCAATAAAATGATTGTATTTCTGGCTTAGATTTTGTTTGCAAACTAAGGGCAAAAGTTGTACATAATAAGTTACTGTCACTTTATATACAATAATCAACATCAAGTAAGACTGTTTAAAATTATCAGAAAGGTGAAATATGCATAGAAGTTCCACAAATATGATTACTTTTCATATCAGGATTCAATAAAAAAAAAAACCTCAAAGACTATCAGTTTAATAAATAGGTGGATGAAAACCTTTCCAATGATATGTTATAACTGATATCATTTATGTGAAACTACTAAGGTGTTTTTTTTACAGTGAGAATTATATTTTACTCATTCGTGTGTTTATACTTTCTAATAAATATGAAAGACATCAATCATAAATCAACAATTTTATGTAAAATATTTGCACTACCAAAATAAATGTAACATTTTTTTAAGGATAAACATATAATTAATAAATTATATCATTAGGCAAAATACAGTGGTTGAATTGCTTTGATTTTCCCCCTACAAATAGGACATTCTTTCACCCTCAACTTATTGCTACAATTTTGACAACAACATACATGTTTACATGGTAAAAATAAAACTTCAACAGGATTGTCTAGACATATTTTACATTGGAATCTCTCATCTGTGATCCAATTTGCCTGAATGGCACTCTTCTGTGTCTTGTAGTCTGGTCTTTTGCCTTTAGATTTCTGATCTTGCACAGGGGTTTCTGTAATAATAACAGTATATAACACAGGCATATTAATTTGCTAATGGCTTAAACTGAATAATAATAAAACTTTTAACCTCACTGTTTTTTCTCGTACAGGTTCTTATTAATTACTGTAAGTTGCAACAAACCTATATGTACTGACAGTTTAAATCTACCTTTGTTATGTTTTGACTTAAAAACCACATGTGTATAAATGAGTTCTGATTGCTAAAATCTACCAGCACTGATGCTCATTGTCTAGTGAAATCTACCTGTACTGATGCTTGTCTAGTGAAATCTACCTGTACTGATGCTCATTGTCTAGTGAAATCTACCTGTACTGATGCTCATTGTCTAGTGAAATCTACCTGTACTGATGTTCATTGTCTAGTGAAATCTACCTGTACTGATGCTCATTGTCTAGTGATCAAAAATTCATAACTGGTCGCCATTTAGGCTATTAGAAAATTGAAAATCTGGCGACTGTAAATTTTCGTAAATTTTGCCCTGATCAGTCTGGTTTTTAAAAAATCGTCTGAGCGCTTGACAGTAACACAACACTAGTGAAATCTACCTGTACTGATGCTCATTGTCTAGTGAAATGTACCTGTACTGATGCTTATTGTCTAGTGAAATCTACCTGTACTGATGACATTCACTCAGTAAAATCTACATGTACATTCTGCAAAGTACTGAAGACTTTGCCCAACACCACAAATCTATATATTAAGTGTCTTGCTCTAAACATTTTTGTACATGACAATTCAATTCATTTAAGAATTGAATGCATCCTCTTGTAACTTTATTGAGGTGTAAAAGCTTTGACCGATGTACATTTTGCTTTTACAGCCATATAAAATTACAAAAAGAAGCATCCTATTCTTATAATTAAAGAACCTTTGTGAGCACGATCACATACCCCCACGCCCTCACATTGTCACTGGGCAAACAAAATCTCAACAGATTCCTAAGTTCAAAGACTCATACTGCTACAAAAGTAAAATGATAAAAATTTCTTGTGGATATGCACATCTACATATCATGTCCTTATTATCTACAAAGATTCATGAAATTCTGTAGTGTGGTTTCAGAGGAGTTGCCAAGACGAACTGTTGCAGTAGTATATTTAGGCCAAAATTCTAAGTTCAAAGGGGCATTACTCATCGAAAAAAAAAACAGAATCATAATTTTCTGTCGATATGCACATCTACATAGTATGTCCTTATTATCTACAAAGTTTCATGAAATCTTGTAGTATGGTTTCAGAGATGTTGAGATGACAAGAACAGGACTGACAGACCGTTCAAAAACATTATACCCTACGCAATAAAGTTGCGTCCGGTATAATTACTTGTTTATGATATACAACCATGAAATTACAAGTTATAGCAAATTTTGTTTTCTTCCTATGCATTGATGTGTTGTGGTCATGAGAAGCATGTGCTGTCAAGAATGATGAATATTATGAAGAAATACAAGTTGATATTGGAATGCCTCATGATAACTTTCAGCCAATCAAAAGTACAGTTATTTATGAAACCTACATGTAATGTAATTATATAAATATGCAGCAGTCTTTTCAAGTTCTCGGTTGCTATGAATAATAAATCAACTACTTGGTTTATTTTTGCATCAGATTTTGTTCACAGTTACGGCCTTTTATAGATGGGAGTTGAATTTTTACTGTGAATATTATTTGCATTTCACAGCATAATAGGTGTAATACCACCATTGTTTTCCTCTATTAGTCTTTGTTCAATTTGCACTTTTCAAAAAATTGTGCAGAATTATCTTTGTTTCAAATAAAGAAATACTTGGCAGGAGTAAAGTTTTATCCTGTCCAGTACTACAGACAAAATTTCACATTACATTTCATTGCATATAAGATAATAACCATCACTGGAAGTTAACCAATCAAATTTCCACCCCTTTCTTTCCTGTTTACAAGCTTTAGTAACCATGTAACCTCAAGTTTCCAAAATATTCTATAGAAACACCATATAAAAAAAGAATGGTGCTTTGAAACACCCAAGATATATGTTTATGACTCAGAAATTTTTTACTGCAATGAAATATAAGATTAATTTCCTACAACTGTCAAATTCAAGGGAATATTTTTTAGGACCCTTTTTTGTATGCAACCTGATATGACGTACTATGATTTGGTGGTATTACACCTTTTACAACTCATTTAAATCAACAGTACAATGTCTACAGTGAAAATTAGACACACACGAAAATTTCAGGATAGATTATATATCAAGTCCATAAAATATTTGTAAAGTAGGTATGTCTATCTGACTGGAGTCCCCTGACCTTGACCTCCCTTTCATAGTTCAATGATCAACATGAAGTTGTTGTCTTTTGTGAGATGTTTTAAGAGTTGTACACAGCTATTAACCAAAGGCAAGACATATACCTGGAGTAACAGGAGGTTGACCAGATGTGTAACCTGTAGCACCCTGGGTAGATGGTTCTGTTTCCTGGCTGACTCTCAACTGTTCTAATTCATCCACAAGGTCTTCATAACTTTCAGGGCATGGAACTACAAAAATATAAATACTGCAGTGTTACAATGTACAAATCACTAGGTTTTTTAGAAACTTTACTTTCATCTCCTTTTTTATTATTTTCCTTTCAAATATAATTAATAAATTTCATATTTTGAAATAATAAAACACTTTATTTCAGCTTCATTAAGTTGAAACATCTAAACAAAAGTTTTGATTCAAACATATAAAATATTCCAATGACTATATTCCATGTTATTTGCATCAATTTTTTTTTAGTATCTGTTTGGTCAGTATAATGTCAACTATTTTCTACTTAAACCAAAAAACTAGATGATTGGAAAGTCATTTTGGTATATGGTGTATAAGAAAATTGATATTTAGATTTACTGTTAAGGGAAGCAGTTTGTAAAATGATTTATCCTGTGTTTACCCCAACTTTTTGGTTCTTTTTATATTTGATATCCTATGAGTTAATTGCATGATGATAGGATAGGATTTAACACATTTTCTGGAACATATATTGAATTGTAATCCGGGTATTCACTCATACCGTAAACCAAAAATATTTCAACATTAGTTTATGGGTAAAATACATCGGGGTCTCTTCCTATATAAAGGTAGATGTGCTGCAGGTATGGGTCACTTTTTGGAAATGTTGACTATATCAGTGGGATGCAATTTCACAGAGGTAATATAACAATAGAAAATTAATATGTCAATGGGTAATAAATGTTCATTTTCTACAAAGATGTCTTTAAAAACTATGCACTGATCTTTTTATAAAATGATATGAATGATCACATGCGGTTAACACCTAAATAAAATGCCACAGATTGCAAGTATGATACCTGGTAAATATATAAATGGGTTATGATTTTTCTATGAAAATATAAGTAAAGGTAGGGATTTTTTCTTCTTTGAAGAATCAATTAATAATGGGGATTGGTTTAAAACCCAAGCTGAATTTCTAATCCCAAATTTTTATGCTGAGATCCCCGATTTCCTCCCCATGCAAAAAAACCCCAACATGTGTCCATATGCATACAGAAAATAGATTAACTAAGGTAAAAGGGAAAATCCACAGACCATATTTTAATTTGGTATGTCCTTCAAATTCCTTCTATTTCTGGCTAATATAGTTGAAGATAAGGAAGAAACTCAAAAGTTTTTACCAAGATTTCTAATGTTTGACTGAGAATGATATCACTGAAGGACATTTTCTTACATCCATTTCTTATCACATATTCTTTATGAATATTCAGTAGGTCTTCGGTATATCCATTTCGCCTTGCTATCATCCGATATGTTTCAGATCTCTGCTTTTTTAAGGCTTGTTGACAATCTTGACCATTCTCCGTAATGAAAGGACAAGCTGGGAACCAACGTTTGTGTTCTTCCCATGGTACATCTGGATCATCCCAGTACCGTAACAATCCACCACAATGGAAACACTTCACAGAATCTCCAGTTCCTAAATGAAAAAGAAAACAATTATTTTACAAAGTTAAACTATAAGTAACTCTCAATAGAGACATACACATTTAAAATCCTACTGACTAAAGAAAAGGTAAATTTTTAGTCTTATTTGGCCTTTCAAATTTTTTCCAAATAAAAAGCAAATAATACCAATACTATCGATCACTACCTATAAATTAATCAATTTTGCATAATTTTATAGAAAAGACGCTGTTTTCTCAAGGTTTCAACTTCTTTTGTCAATGTAAATTAACAGGGTTTTTTCATGGCAAATTATAGTAATAGATTACAATAGCCCTTAAAAGTCATGTGAACTAAAAAGTATTTGTAAACAAAAAATGAAAGTTTGTAGAACTGGTACATTTATTTGCTACAAATTTCAACCTAGCTTTACAAAACATGACTGTTAATAAAGATCTCATACATGTAGTTAGAGGTATTGATTAACAAACATTTAAAAGAAGGTCCAACTGTGTATTGCTGAGCCTAAGATATTGCTTTCATACTGGCAAATGTTACATGTACATGTTTAATATGCTTCTCATAAACTATAATTTTAATTTAAATCATAAAGATATTCTTAATACATAATAACTAATAAAACCTCAGAGTTTTTTTTTAAAAGATATTTTACCTAAATAGAAAAATCCAGCACAAGCCAAATCTTCCGGTTTTTGTTTTTTATCTGATGGCCAACCTTGGAACGACCTCAATCTAATTTCCCTGCTTTTATATTCAGAATGTTTTGGATTGATGGGTCGATTGTTTGATCTAACATCCTCTTGGTGTGGAATATTTCCAGCAGTTTCGGCATTAACGATAAATGGACAATTAGAAGCGTGTTTCTTATGTTCAGCTACAACACTGTCCCCACATACCCATTTTTTAAGAATAATATTACAGAAGATACACTTCACCCTGTCACCATCACCAAGGTAACAAAATCCATTTTTGGCTAAGGAATATTTATCTACATTTGCAGTCACAGGCCAGTTGTCAAATGTTTCCAGTCTATAATGTTCATAACGTAAATAATCTTCTGGTCCCCTGTTTAACTGATCATCACTGCTGTTGCGAGGAAATCCATCAACAAAATCTTCTGTTCCCACCTCAGGCATGATAATTTAGTCTCTGAAAACAAAACATGTATATGTATAAGTGAACAATAAATAAAATAACTTTAAAATTTCTCAGAAAAAATGCTGTACATCTTATAATTAACTACTGTGTTTATAAGTGTTTAATTCTCACAATGGCAGAACAGTAAAATTCTGGGACAGTCCAAGTTGGAATTATCTATAATATTTATAACCCATACTGTTAAAAATTTTGACAAAACCCTTCAGGAAAAGCTTTAATCCAGTCTGACTGAAGCCAGCCCACACTGTCTACTTGCCTACAAATGCAAGTAGATAGTGGGGGATGGGTTGAGTCAGACTGGCTTTAATCAATAAATAATTGTTGGCAGTACAGATTCCAAATAAGCATTCTAACTTTCCTTTAGTTTTTCTATCCTTTGTTTATTTGTTTGTTGTTGTTAACACCTCTTTCAGCAACCTTGACTATATCATGGTGGCCAGATTTTATTAGTGGAGGAAGCTGTTGTACCTGTTGAGAACCAGCAACCTTCAGAATTAAAACTGTAATCCTTGTCAAATAAGGTAAGGCTTGATTAGGAAGTCAGTTCATTTAAAATCAAGTCTTAAGATTTAGTTCTGTATAAACTGCTGAGTGAATCAGTCTATAGATTCTACTCCTCCTACACATGTATATAGATTGTATCATCAACTACAAACCCAAATTAGGAAATTTTGAAAGGTACATGTACCAGGTGATGAAACTTGAATAACATACACGACCTAGGTTAAAAACAATTAACATGGAGTAAAATAATCATTGCTCAAATTGTTAATTTTATTCACACCTTATGGACTCATCCCATCAAAAAATTATTAAAATCTATCCCTTACAATACAAATTGTAATAAACCTAAATCATGGGTCATGTAAAAATCATTCTATACAAAGACAACAACTTTTTTAAACTTACTTATAAATATGCTAAATAATCAAACTTTGAAAGAAATTAAAAGGTTTCTTTTTCCTCATTCTTACAATAGATGATGTTGATTCAAGATTTGTTGTAAAATTTTAGAAATTTTTATCTCGTTTTCCTGTTGACCTAATATCACCTTATATAATATACTTATATTACTACAATTTCAATTTAACTGCTAACTAATTGTTAAACACTGTAACTACCAATAGATACCTTCCTTTGAATATACAAAAAGACTGTTACTCTACCATGAAAATGACCTGCCATATGTATTCCCCCCTGCCATATGTATTCCCCTAAATTTCAACCTATAAGTATAAGGGCTATACAAAGGTAATGATCAAACAAACAATTTCATTAGAGTAACCCAGATACATTAAATGTTTTATGATATTAATACTCTATTAAGGTCTGCATGGTACATTATACATTTATCAATTCATTTAATCCATTCAAACTACATGTATATGTCTGATATCAAGCTAATCAAAGTAATAGATTCAGGCCTACACCTGTACATTGTGTACATATATACAAATGTATGTACATTATATCTTCATTTTTGCATTTCAATAATACACATAGTTCTAGTACTAAATAGATTGAAGACCTATGGTTGCTAACTTCTACATCATTTGATCTCTGGTTGAGAGTTGTCTCATTGGCGATTGCAATCATAACACATCTTTTATAATTTTTTTATATAGATCAATTATTCTTTATTTTCACATAAATATAAATATCATTTCTTTTTGAATAAAAATAATTATGCTATAATTCACAGTATGTTGTAAACATGAACTAATTATTTTTGAACCAACATAAAAAAAATTCTGTCATAGCCAGTTTGCTGAAATTAACCTATTGTTTAAAAAATTGTATTCATATGTATACTCATAAAGTTCAACTGTAGATTTAATTATTTAAAAAATAATCAGAACTTAATCAACATTTTGATCATATATCAACCTACCTTTTCAAACAATTTAAATTTAATTGACACAGATAAATACAAATATGTATACATAAGAATGTAAAATAGTTTTATTGTTTACTTGAGTACAAAAATGTAAGTTGAAGGTCAATTTTAAGACGAACCTTATTTCTTGTATATATTTCCTATCCTTACATTGACACCTACAATAGTTTATAGTTACCTACTTGTATTTACTTTCGTAGATGATTTAAACATGATAAAAACCTTTGACGTATATACCCTTCCTCTAGCATGTCTAGTCAATTTCCTTGGAAAATAAAGCAGGTATAACAAAATACATTTTTTGATTTTAAAAATAATACATTTTTATTTTCATTTTTGATGAAATTGTATCATTTTTTTAAGGTACATCCTCCATGTACATCAAAATATAAGATATAGTAATTATTTATGTCACATGAAGTTGAACTGGCTTAATTGGCTGGAGGCAGAGACTTGTTGATCAACAAATGATTTATGTATATATACTACTGAAACTTTTATCATAATTTCTATCACCTTGATACAGCCAGCTAGAGCTTAAAACATCAAGAATCAATCAACATGATCAATCAATTAATCAATCTTGATTTCACTCCATATTATGTACATGTACATGATCTAAAAGCATCTTGACTGCTAATTATTAAGGATTCACCTTGGTCAGCAGAATCACAATTCTATACTTTAGTTTTATAACATTCAAAGATCATAACAGAAGAAGAACCCCTGCAGTCTTCTCATGGTAGTGAGTTCAATTTGAGTGCACACGGTTGTGGGCCTAATCCTTGATTTGGTCAAACCAAAGACTTAAAAATTGTCATTTGCTAATTCTACGCTAAGCATGCAGCATTAGGAGTTGAGCAAACACTGGTCAGCTGAACTCTGTCAGACAGACATATACACCTTACAATTATTACATACACCATATATAGTTGACATATATTGATTACAGTATCTGAGAAACAAAACTTACCACAAAAACTTAATGATCACCAAATAAACCATGAAAAAGGTCAAGGTCAGGTAATCTCTGCCAGAATGAAATGAACATCTTTAACTATCAAAAACCCATACACCAAAAATAATTGACCTTTTATAAATAGTATCTTAGAAACAGATCTAGACTGTTGAGTATGATAACCCCGCAAAATATAATATTGACAAATGAACCATGAAAATGAGGTCAAGGTCAGATTAGCTTTGGCAAATTTTGTACATCTTAAAATCATTCAATACACCAATACATTATTCAGGTGACCTATTGCTTATAGTACAATGTATCTGACATGCAGACTTGAACAAGAAAGCTGAACCTTGATCAATCATCCATGATATGAGGTGAAGATCAGGTGAAGCATGACTGATGGACATGTAGATCTTGCAGAGATTCTATACCAAATATACATGTACACTGTAGTTGTATTATGCTCTATCATTCATAATAATTGAGACAGATCATGAAGCAGTAGCTGAACCATGAAAATGAGGTCAAACATGTCAAGGACAATAGACATATACATATACCAGACAGAAACTTTATAACATAACTTCATAAGGCATCTGTATACAAGATATGAAGTACCCAGGTCTTCTACCTTCTAAAATATAAAGCTTTAGGCAAAGAGTTTACGCTGCCTTCACTGTCTCCAAATGTCTAACATACAGGCTAAAGAAAAATTGTGTTACTAAAACTTCATCTGAGATCTTTGATTACATGTTGAGTAAAACAATATTCTGAATGGTATCAAACATGTTAAATGATTATTTAAAGTATGGTTCACAAGTTAGTACAGGTAAGGCAATATTGATTTCATTTGCTTTTTCTCTGTAAAAATGATAAAAAGTCAAGGATGCATCATTAAGTCACTTACAGCTCAAATCTTACACAAATTATGATTTATTTTCATCTCTAGTCCTTCATAGATCTATCAAAATTGCAAAAGCTATCACAAATCTGATCAACTGATTAAAGTGTTAAAGTCTTCAAGATTAACTTTTGCAGCAACAGGCCTGAGTCACCTGATGCTAAATTTTTGGAAAATTTTGTATAGATTATATTGGCCTGTCTAAGACTCTAAGAAATTCTTACATAACCCATATAAATTTTACAATCCATGGCTGGTTGGCCTGTGGCAAGGCATAAAGACTGGACTCTCTTAGGGATTTTTACAAGGAATTATAAGAAAATACTCCATCCAAATATGCCATTACAAAATAAGCTAGAAGGCTTCAAGGACAAAGGAAGGAGCCTAAATCACTTCCCTACAGTTATAATGGCCTACAACTACTGAATGTCTGAGCAATCATATGCAGCCATGTTATAATCATTGGCTACAGGTAATTTTTGCAAATTTCATACACTGTCACAAAATTAATTTCCAATACTTTTCAATGTTCCAGATAAGACTAAGGACAGAACTTTAAAATGAAGATTGATATTTTCTGTCTGAAAGGGGACATTACTTTACGTCATTTGATCATGTTTATAAATAAAAAACTCTAATAATTAAGGGGACATTACTTTACGTCATTTGATCATGTTTATAAATAAAAAACTCTAATAATTGACAATTTACTGAATTAATAGTACTTTTGGATTGTAAATTAAGCTGTAGACATAAACTAGGTTTCAATTTTTATTACCAAAACAATTTTTTCACAAATGGTGTATGATTAAAGTTGATTGCAAGTTATACTGAAAAGTTCATAACTTACAATTATTTTTCTCAGAAGTTTTTTTTTTTGGAAAAAAATCCCCAATCTTTTCACAATTTCAAGGGTCTTGAAGTTATGTTTTTTATCATACAACTTATTGACTTGAAGAAAGCAATAGTTGCAATATTTTGAAACAAATATTTTTTCCTTTAAACATTGACTTATTGAAATCATATTTTATTTTGAAATAAAGGGAGACAATACATAGAACATACAACTTGGACCTCTATTTATAAGTCAAAAGTAAAATTAGATTTATTTATATCTGAGCTCTGACTGTGTATGTTATTGTATCCTTTATCCTCTAGGTTTCATACTAAGTTCATAAACAGCAAACATTTCATCCTGATGTGTTCACATGAAATTTAATTCAATTCCTATCAATAAGGAATTCTCATCATCAATTTGGTTAACATTCTTAAATGCATGTGAATTAATGTATATCCATTGTTCTCCTCAGAAATTTCTTATATCATCCTGGTAAACAGGAGATTATGAAATACCTTCTTGTTCCTAGAAATTATAGCATCAAATCCATAACACTATCTATAAGAAACTAATTTCAGATAGCATCACATTACCATGATTCTAAAAGGCCCTGGGGAGAACACTGATACCATGATTATGTTTTATTACTTTAATACATGTAGTACAATGCTGTCAGCTAATGTGACACAACTGAGATGAGTCATTGTGCAAATATTGTGTGAGATGAGAGAATCACTTAACTCCTAATGTTTTCAGTGTTTAAATCAGGATAACATTTTTTATCTTTTGAATTTTACATTTGTACATTGGTCTTTTTGTAAATAATTATACAAAAATTAATAAAAATTTAACAGAAGGTGACCAGGCATCCCTCTTTTTATGCAAAGTCTGATAGAAGGCTAATTTCATATACCAACTGTTCTTAATAAGCCAGTCTACAAAATTTTGTTCATTTACATGTATTGATGAATTATTCAGACAGGAGTGATTGATTGATTTATTGGTGTAAATGCCACTTTCAGCACTATTGTGCTATTTCGTTGCAGTCAGTTTTTAATGATGGAGGAAGCCGGAGTGCCCGGAGAGATCTACTGACTTATGGTACGAGAACTGACTATCCTAAATTAATTAAATGTGTTTTATTAACCTACTTAGCTTAGAATAAGTTATTTATACTTTGAGTAAAAGTGACATATACATGTATCTCAAAAATGTACTTTAAAAATAAGAGGATGCGTCTGGTTTAAACATGTTTGAGGGGCTTTTGAGGGCGGCCAACCCTTAATTATCAATATAAGCAGTATTACACCATGTAAACCATATAAATTAGGGTTTTCAGGTAATATCAATCAGTTTAAGGTTTTAACTATTTTTTAACGTTTTTATGTCATCTAGATACGGCTGACTACATGCGCAACCTAATCATTAGAAAACCCTCTTCACCATTTACAATGTAGTCACCATTCATCAGTTGTTTCATTGTAAAGTGCAGTACATCAGAGATGTTTCTGTAAATTTTGTGACAAACAATAACAAAAAAGCATGAAAACATTAGAATGGTCACTCTCACAGAAAACCAAGTGCAATGTAGCAATGCATTAAAACATATTAGTAATTATAACATACATTTTGTACAGACCAACTGCTAGAACCAGCTTAAATTTTACATACCAGCAACTCTGTCACACTGCAATCTTATCACAAGTGATACTTTAAATGAAAAATTATTGGGGAAATTACGAAATATATTGTTTGAAAAGAAACTATTATAAGAGGTGGCAGCACTAGGGAAAATACCTAAAATTTACATGCTAGCCACTCTTGGAGGCGGTAGGGGATTTGCCTAACCATTGTCATCACATTCTCTTCATACCTCTCTAAACCAACAAACTGAATGCATCGTAAAATACATGCATGCGTTCTAGTTGGTCTCAAATATCACATAGTCAAAATTCCAACCTGGATTGACAATTTATTTTTTTGTTTGTGATGATTTGTTTGGTTTACATTAAGACCAAAAGGTAGCACTAATCCCCAACGAACCGTAATATAGTATAGTATATAATACTCCGAATATATTAGGGTGGGACAGGAACTTTCTATATACAGTATAGGGGGGTCAGACCTTTATCGGGACTCCGGGATCGGGTGTTTTTAAGCTCGGGATTTCGGGATTGATCCTTTCATGCATATATATATATATAACGGGAACGGAAAAAGCGTGCTGCACAAATACTGTGTTGTTATTTACATATTATATACATCGTACATTACAGTGCAGTTACGATTAAGACGGATGTGATCATCTTCACTGCTCCATGTTTAAAATACTAGTTGCTAATTTTATAATATGCTAGGTGTGCGAATATATACATTAGCTTTATAGCAGTCTATAGGAAAGCACTAAATGTTAATGTCTTATATTTTGGACATACTGTTAATATTGGATATGCGTTCATCTGCAGAATATGTAGATATATTTAAAATTTAGGTACACTAAAGCACTATGCGGTAAATATGCAGGAAAAGAGAATGTTAAAGTACTGACTATGCTGTAAAATGGCCAAATAAACGATACATGTAGGTAAATAGCCAGCCGGATTGTCGTTATTTTTTTCTAATAAATAATATGCTTCTACATAAACTGTCACTACACCCTCACCCCTACCCTGCCATCTGCCTCATTCTACTGGTATGCATGTCGTAGCAGAACAGTCGTGTGAGGTTTTCTAGCTCTATGTATTGTTGATGTTTCATATGGAATCCGTAGTTAATGCTTTTGTGAGTACAGTCCATCAGAATTTGTACAAGCATGTTACAGTTAACTAAGTTCTGATAGAGACCATTTTTTAAGTTGTCCAGGTATAATTTTATTTTCTGGAGGTGCCTTTCACGTGTATACGTACGTATGCCTATTGCATGAGAGTATGAAGTGTTCTAGGTCTTCATTTGCTGTATTACACAATGTACATATTGCGGATATATTCTTGTTGTGTTTAGACCTAACTGTCTGAAGCATTTACATTCGTGTTTCTAGCCTGCTCTTTATTTCTCCTGTTTTCACATTTGTAGGGTTGTTTCCTGTACACTGCCAGATATTATGCGGAATAAATGATGGGTTTTCCTGTATTTGAAGATATGTCAGTGTCTTTTTATTGGATTGGTCTTCAAGGCATATTTCATGCCAGTATTTATTTTGATGATATCTAACTATCCTTTTCCATTTTTCCTTTGATTTTGGGTGTTTCATAAGATTCTCAACCGGTTCCATCCTGTACTTTGTCAGAGCTTCCTCTACTCTATTTATAAATATGTTGCTTTTTTCATTTTTCATTGCAACTTGACGTTCCAGGATTTGAAATTCTAATGAGTTATTGTTTCTTATTATGTTCATCAACAAGGATAGCATATTTCTGTCTATCACCATACGGATTGGTACTGCTCCAATTAATGTGTACATAGACTGCTGTGTTGGCTACCTGATTGGGAAGGCCCTGTAACTGCTTTAAGATTTTCCGTTGCATTGTTTCCATTTGGTCCATTTCTTTTTTCTTAATTGGCATGACCTCCAGCCCATATGTCATTTTTGGAACAGAATATACCTTCCACAGATTGTGGGATACAAGAGGAGAGAAACCTTTCCTTATATGGAGACCAGCTCCTAACATACCATAAATAGTGGCCCTTCCTACTTTCAGTTTTTCATCAATATCAATTGTATTCTTTTCATTTCTGGTTATACCTAGGTGTTTTGCAGTTTCACTCCTACCTATCTGAGAGTTGCCAATGTTTACTACTCTGTCCTGTCTGGTATTATAGCATACAAGATCCGATTTCTGTGGGTTGATTTTGACCAGGTCCCTCTGTGTATGGTGGTATACAATGTCCATAATGCCTTGAAGTTCACATTCAGAGTTTGCTAGTACTAAAATGTCATCTGCACATGTAGGTGTAGCAATGCCTATTGTCCCCATATGGCATCCTAATCCACTTTCTGTAACACTATCTAGAATGGCATTATTATAGCATTTGTATAGGGAGGTCGAGAGTTTTGCTCCTTGCTGAATTCCTTGGTTGACAGATATTTTGTCAGAAACAAGATCGTCCCATCTAATTCTAATGCTCATTTCTCTCGTCAATGCCATAGTGGTAGACCTTGTTGAATAGAATCTCATGTTCCAATTTGTCAAAAGCCTTTTCTGCATCTAAGGTTAGTAATAGGACTTCCTGGTCGTCTTCACTAGATTGTATTATAACTTCTGATGCCAGGAATGCGGCAAATATCATGGGTATTGCTTCCGTAAATCCTCGTTGTAGCTGGTTTTGGATTTGGTGGATCTTTATATCTATTCTTGATTTGAGTACACTCTGAAGGATTTTAGTAAAGATTTTGGTCACTGTTATTCCTCTATAGTTTGCTGGGTTTTGACGGTCCTTATTTTTCTTCAATACTGGTGTCATTATTCCTCCTTTCAGCACCTGTGGGATATCAAGTTGTTCTATTACTGTATTGAGGATATGCAATATGAGCGGTAGAAGCTAAGTCTCAGCGTTTTTGTAGTGTTCGGCTGAGATTCCATCGATATCTGAGGATTTCCCGTTTTTAAGTCTTTTTACAGCATCATGTATTTCCTCCTCTCTTATTGGTTCAATTTTAGCTTTCCCCTTTTCTATCTTTTCGATTATTGTATTTTGAAGAGATGAGAGCTCATATTTTTCGTAATCAAAATCCTGCTTATAGTCTGGATTTGATAGCTCGTAGAAATAATCTGTCCACATATGAAGAATGTCCTCGTTTGTTTCAGCCGTCTGATTATCTCTTCGTAGCGTCTTTGTAAATCGGTTTCCATCTGACCTTTGCGTTCTCAGTAATTTGTGGAAGAGTTTATTGTCTGAGGAAGATGCTGTCATTATCTGGTTTGCCAATTTTTCTCTTTGCGAGGCATATGCTTGTCTGTGAGCCTTTCGTAATAACCTTTTGGCTGCTGTTAGCTGTGATTTTAGAGGATTATTTTTGTCTTTTGGTGCTCCTCCATGTTTCCATAAGGCATGTTTTTCCTTAGTATTCTTTGATGTTTCTGATATATTTTTATTCCAAAGGGATTTCCCAGTGCTTTTTGTTCTTATTGATTTGTTGTAGTTCGGTATAGCCTCAATGCATGCATTATGCATTACATTTTCTATAGATGTGATGTCCTCCTCTATATTTTTGTAACTAGCTTGGAGTATTTTTTCCACTCCATCAGATATGGTCAGTTGATATTTTTGTAGATTGCATTTTTCCCATTTTGTTCTTACAATGACTGATTTTGGTTTGTTGGGTTTCCTAATTAGTTTTCTCTTGATTGTAGCTATGACAGGTACATGGTCGGATGTGTTTTCTGCTTCCATATCTAATATCTGTACATATTGTGTTAGGTCTTTACTTGCTGAGAAAAAATAATCAATTTGTCCAGAAGATTTTCCGTTATGATGGAAAAAGGTTTCTTTCTCTGGGTATTCTTGGTTTAGTTCCAGTGAGTTTTCTGCCAAAAATTTCTTTAATAAAGGATCATGAGATGTTTTTGATCGATGTATAGACCCGTTCAAGTCTCCACATAGCAGAATATCATGAGTGTTCCTGTATTTTTTTTATTATTTCTGGCATTTGTGCAAGAGTATCTTTGTACTCATTATCCATATCTTTGTTGTCAGAAGGCATGTATACATTAATGAGACATAAGGGTGTGTTGTCAGTTTCCATTTGTATAACCTGGATTCTATTGCTCCCATCAACCATTACTGATATTTTGTCATCCATTTCTTTTTTCCATAGTATGGCTACCCCGCCATAGCCTCTACGGGCAATCATACTCAGCTCTGGATTTTCGTCGTCTATGCTTTTGGGCTGTTACAATCATATTTGTGTCAATATCGTGTAAAAGGTGCTGTTCTTGTTTAAAAAGCCAGTGCTCTTGTAGGCAGCACAAATCTAACTTCTTGAGGAGTTGCTTTAAGTATGTCATGTTCCCTTTTACACTTTGCACATTGAAAGTTCCTATAGTGACTTGCGTCGCTTCTTTCTGTTTCCCGGGCCTATCTCTAAAAAATGGTTCTTATTCTCCTTTGATGGCCTCATGTTTGGTATACTTGGTTTTGGCAATCTAATCTCTGTATTTTGGCCGTTGCTTCCATTGCCAGCTGATCTTTGTGTTTGCAAGTTTTCATTAATCTCCCTTTGACTAGGGTATTTTTTATAGTAGTTTTCTAGTACATCTTTGCCATTTCTGTTGTTAACATGGTTTTGTTCCGTTCTTATAAGGGGAGGTGCTCCATGGTATCTTGTTGGCGCATTCATGTACATTTGAGCTCCTTGAGCTCTTCTCACAGCATCTTGGTCTTCTATACATAGTCTGTTTTGAATATATCTGGTAGGTTCACTATTATTCTTCAGGATGTATCTTTCATTGCTGGTTCTTTGTGTTCCTAAGCTCTCACATTGGTGTTCTATTTGCTGATTGTTTTGGCAAGCAGAGGTTTTATTTTGTTCATTATTAATACAGTCTCTGATTGATGGGCTTTGATCCTGCACAATATGAGTAGGATGTATGTTTGCTATATGTCTGGATGTACTATAGCCTTCATCATGAAGCTTAACATTTGTGTCTTCCTTGTTGATTTTCTTTTCTAATCTATCAGTAATGGTTTGCTGCATCTCTAACAGTGACACTTTGTTTTTTAATTCCATCATTTCCATTTGATGTCCTATTTTGATGTCTCTTATCTCAAGTTCATACTTAAATTTCTCGAGCATGCCTTCAAGTTTTTCCTCAATGTAAGATTCCTTACTTGCATGTTGTTTTCGGCATAAGCATTGTTCTTGTTCATTATTGGTCAAAGTTGTGTTCTTGATTTCCAGTTGTGATCTGAGTAAATTGATGGTGTTTTTGTAATCTCTATTTACATCTTCTAGCATAGCTATTCTTGCTTTACATTGTACAAGTTGTCCCTCAAGTTGTCTTTCTTGGCTAGATACATCTTTTGTAGAACTAGTCTAGATAACCCGAAATGGACTATATATAGAACTAGTCTAGATAACCTGGAACGGACTGTCGAACTAGTCTAGATAACCTGTAATGGACTGTAGAAAAATTATTACAGACTTTCTGGAATGTTGATAGTTGTATCAGTATAACTTACGTTGTGTTTCAACCACAGGCGCTTGGGTATATGATACAGAAATTCTTTTTTTATTTTTTTGTTGTTGATTAAAAATATTAAATTTTCTATATTTATACTACATATCTATCACTACTGCGCATGTCTCATCTAGTTTTGAGTGATTTTACCAACTTTGAGACAAACCCCCATTTTACTATCCACACTAAGAAAGTTGGTAAAATCACTTCAGTCCATTTCAGGTTATCTAGACTAGTTCGACAGTCCATTTCAGGTTATCTAGACTAGTTCTATAGTCTATTTCAGGTTATCTAGACTAGTTCTACGGTCCATTTCGGGTTATCTAGACTATTTCTACAGTCCATTTCAGGTTATCTAGACTATTTCGACAGTCCATTTCAGGTTATCTAGACTCAGAGTTCTATAGTCCATTTCAGGTTATCTAGACAAGATCGACAGTCCATTTCAGGTTATCTAGACTACTTCGACAGTCCATTTCAGGTTATCTACACAAGTTCGACAGTACATTTCAGGTTATCTAGACTAGTTCTACAGTCTTTCAGGTTATCCAAATTGGCTAAATAGTCTCGCACTGTAAAACAGATTTACCGTCAGTGTTTATTCGAAATTATGTTTTCTTAATGCGAACGGAAGGTATTATGTATGGAGCTTAGCTATACCTTAGGCATATCAGGTCAAAGGCTATTCTAAAGAAAGATAAGAAAACAGTTAAAGAACAAGTGAAAATCAATTGAAACCTCGTCAAACCTCGTCCTGTACATGAATGAACCGTTTGCCACTGGACGTTGAACAAACAATATCAGTGTAAAAATCATGCAGAACACATGCAGATTATCAGTGGCTTCTACTAGACATTAACAAAAAATATTTCAGTAACATACAGGTCTGTATATGTGTGTTGTTTATATACCACAAATTCATCTTACTCTAAATCTATAAATTATGATATAGTGGACTTTATTGAGAAGGATATAATTAGCTATAAACAAACTTCCGGAGGGACGTGGGGTGTGTCGATTTTAAATGCACAATCTTTATTTAGATTGTATTTCAGTTTCAATATGAGAGTATGAAGTAGATACGATTCTATATTAGACACAAGGCAGAAAAATACTTGAATTGTGCAAATGCGTATTGCGAATGTCACCTTTTGAGATATTTTTGGAAGATCTATTGCTTCTGATGTAACAGCCACTATGTTCTGTCAGTTACTTTGTTCCGGCGGAACTTTTCAACTATAGTTATTTCGTTCCGATGGAACTTTCCAACTAGTTGTTTTATTCCGAGTGCAGTCGAAAAGTTCCGGAAAAAGTAGCTATAAGTTGAAAGTCCCGGAACAATGTAGCTAGTTGAATAGTTCTGGCGGAACAGAACAACTAGCTACATCGTTCCGAATATACCATATTTCGTCCTTTTTGTAGAAAGAGGGGGAAGAATGAGTATCAGTATATATAAGAGCATATCATTAATTTACAAGAATACCCAACGCACTGAAAGGGGTTTCTTTGGGGACAAATATGCAAAATTTAAGTTGTATTTCATAGCTCACATAAAACGGAATAAGTTGCATTATCATGCAAATTTAGTATTCACGGTACCCTCAAGAGAGGGAAGAATACCCCCCTCCTCATGTGGTTCTTTGCATCAATTCTCCAAATGGAACTTTGTGACTGGTTGATTAGTTCCGTTGGAACTTTTGGGCTAGTTTGTTAGTTCCGGTTTTGACTTATTTGCCAAAGAGGAACTTTGTGGCTAGTTGATAAGTTCCATTTGACTTTTGTAATCAGTATCTTGGTTTCCCTTTGAAAGGTTCAAATATAATATGTTGCTCTTTTACTTTGCATCAATTCTCCAAATGGAACTTTCTGCCTGGCTGATAAGTTCCGTTGGAACTTTTGGGCTAGTTTGTTCGTTCCGGTTTTGACTAATTTGGCAAAAAGGAACTTTCTAACTAGTTGATATGTTCCGTTGGAACTTTTCAACTAGTCACTTTGTTCCGGTGGAACTTTTAAACCAGAGGAAGAACAAAGTAACTTGTTAATAAGTTCCCCCGGAACTTTCCAACGTCGGAACAAAAGAGCATTTACACCGACAATGTCTGAGTAAATGTTTTCAACACATATTGTATTTCAGGTTTTCTGATTTTATGCCATTTTTGTCAGATTGTGATTGCAGAATATCTTTTGAAATTATAGCCAAGTTTTTACAAAGCTATATTAGTAAAACTAAGAATATCAATTATCAATTGCCTACAAAATAACATCCAAAACAGATTCTTGCGAAAATTTTCAAGCGAATGTAACTTCACATGACATTAAAAAAACAAAATGTTTCAGGAAAATCAAAGAATTCGACATTCAATGATATCAATTAAGCTGTAAAAGACTTAAATGACATATGAAGAGAAAGGAGAAAAGTAAAAAAAAATAAATAAATGGTTTTATTTGGATTTAAAAAAATCTAAGGGGAAAAGTTAAATTCCAAGAAAAACTTTAAAGTATATATTTCCAAATTAAAAACTGTAATTCGGGTTATCTTGAGGGTTATTAACTTTGTTAGACTTGTGAAAGAAAATAACGTCTTGCTAGTTGAGATACTTTATGATTCTAAGATGCGTAGAACTATACGTAACAATAGCGTTACGTTACATTACAATAGTGTGCGCGAAAGTACGGGCGGGAAACAATTACATAACATAACGTTCTAAAGTCTCTTGGTCCATATTCACGACATTCTGGGGCCGGCCTCAAAATGAAAAAAGAAATTTAATTATTTTAAAATGATAAATAATTAAAACTATTAAAGTTCTATAAATAGATCACATTGAAAGTGTTTTGTAAAATTTCACATTACGTTAACTGTCCTTCACAAAAATCATTTAACAGTTATTATTATAATAGTTCTAATGGATATAACTTCACAATTGGTCGTATGGTAACTAGTCCTCTAGAAGTCCGTACTTTTGCTGCATAAATAAGTCCACCCCTCCTTTGATGACGTCTTCTATTGTTCCCAATCTCCATAAAAGTCGTGGTGATTCACTTTCTAGTTGAACTACATCACCGATGTTAACTTGTCCATTATGTTTTCCGGAGGCTCGATGATATTCACGTAATCTGGTAAGATATTAAACGGCCTAATAAAAGTCCTTTTCTCTCAAATAGCTTGTTTGCTGTGATTGTGTCAAGTTCTTGAATATTCGCTTTGTGTATGTCGTTGTGCATCTCTGTCGTCGAAATAATTCTTCCATGTAAAAGATGAGAAGGCGTCAATGGTTCGGGATCTCTTATGTCTGAATATATATATATGTAAGTGGGGCGATTGTTTATTATAGTTTCAATCTCCGTGAGTATTGTTGTTAAAGATTGTTCGCTGACGAGTGCTGTACCAAAAACTTTCTTTAATGTCATTTTCGTTAAGCCAATAAGACGTTCCCACCATCCGCCATACCACGGCGCTCCTTTCGGAATGAATTTCCAGTTAATGTGCAAATTCAGCTGACTTTGTAGTTCAATTGATGCGGCTACACATGTAGGTGCGTTATCGGAATAAATAGTGTGTGGTGTTTTCGACTGACAAAACGTCTAAATGCTAAGACAAAGTGTTGAATGACAAATCAGGTACAAGTTCCAAATGTATAGCTCGTATACATGCACATGTGAATAAACATATGTATACCGTCCGCGGTTGTGTTGATTTATCCTTGATGTGTAGAGGTCCGGCAAAATCTATCCTAGAGGTACAAAATGGTATGGTGACTTTTACTCGATCCTTTGGTAGTGGTGGTGGTTCCGATCTGTTATACGGTTTACCAATTATTTTTTGGCATTGTACGCATTTACGTAAGACACTGTTCACACATTGTCGAATTGCCGGTATCCAGTATGATTGTCTTATCTGGGTTATTGTCTGGCCGACTCCTGCATGTAGATTTCTTAGAGGTGCGTCCATATTAAAAAAATCTGAAAGTTTGTGGTTCTTTGGTAATAAAATAGGAAACTTCGCGTTTTCTTCTAGAGATGAATTTTGTATTCTGCCTTTACATCGTATGATTCCATTTTCATCCAGATATAAACGTAACTGTTGTACAAGCGGTAGTGATTAAGTTTTCGGAATCAATGAAATATGTTCTAGCTCTTTCACGAACCTGTCTTGTTGTGTTTCTTTGATCTATAAATTCATAGCTAATGAAATTTCCTCTTTTGTTAGAATTGTCTTGGGCTTCCTGTCACCTTGTGAACTCCTAAGTCGATATGGTCGTTTTTTCTGACAGTTATTTACGAAGTACAAGACGTATCCAATCACAGTTAAAAGTTTATGTAAATCAGAATACCTGGACATATCCATGACCTGTGATATTCGCTGCGGATCAATTGGGTTTTTATCGTCAATTCTGTGTGTCTCTGTTCCTGTGATATTGGATAGTTGAGTGCTTATTTCCACATGTCCTGTCCACGTGGGCCATTTACGCTCGTCCGTTATCCACTGGGGTCCATTCATCCTTAATGTCGAATTTTCAAATTGCGATGCATTTATTCCACGTGTTTGTAGGTCAGCTGGGTTAATTTCTGTAGGTACATATTTTCATTCATGAGTTTCAGTTATATCTTTAATTTCACTAACACGATTTTTTACAAACTTGTTTAACGGTTTCGATGAGGTAAGCCAATGTAGAACTATTTGACTATCGCTCCAAAATACTGCTCTTTTAATCCTTAAGTTTTCAATTACATCTTTTGAGAGTCGTGCTCTGATCACTGCAGCCATTAATTCTAATTTCGGTAAAATTATTAATTTCAACGGTGCAACACGGTTCTTTGCGATAACGAGTGTTGACACTGTGCCTTTACTCACGTAAACGGAAGCTCCATATGCTTTCTGACTTGCATCAACAAAAATGTGTAGAGTAGAGTCGCTGGTTTCCTCGTCATGGTTTGCAAAATAGTATCTCTGTAATTTAAATTTTGAAGTTATCTGTGAGATGTCATTCTTCACATTGGTCCATGCGTTTTTAATTTCTTTCGGTAGTGTCTCGTCCCATGTATATACTTTTTTCAAAAGTTCTGTAATAAGTGTTTTTGCTCTAATGGTGATCGGTCCGAGTAGTCCTAACGGATCATAAATAGCGGAAGACTGTCGCAAAAGTTCACGTTTTGTCAATTGTGTGTCCATCTTTAATTGTTTCGTTTCGGCAAAGCTGAGTGTATCTGAGTCTGCATTCCAGCGCATCCCCAATATTTTCGTCTCCTCTGTATCTAGTACTTTTTCAGATTGGACCAAATCTCTGAGTCTGTCGCTGTTTGACATCCATGACCGTAAGTTAAAGCCTCCCTGTTTAAGTAATTCTCTCGATTCAATGAAGTATTTAACTGCTGTTTCTTCGGAGTCCATACTAGTAAGAACATTATCAACATACAAGTTAGACTGGTTCCCGATCGCAATATTCAGTATGTTACACATATACCAATATTTGCTAATACCTGGAACGTAGTACCGGGAACCAGGATACATACAAGTCTTCTTGAAGAATTGTAGCTTCTTTGCTCGGATTCATCGATATGTGTTTTAGCAATGTCGCGTTTAAAATAAACGGCGAACATGTCGCTCCAAAAAGTACAACTTTAAATCTGTACATTGTGAAGTCACTTGTTTGTGTCAGTTGAATCTGACAACCAAAAGAACCGTGTTGCGTCTCGGTCTTCATTGTCAAGTCTTACTTGTAAAAATGCCTTTTCTATGTCTGTTGTAATTCCATATTTCCCTAATCTAAATCTTGTTAGAATGTGTGTTAATTTATTCTGGTGCTGAAGATCGTGTTTCTCCATTCGAAGTGGAATTTCTATTTTGTAAATTATTACGGCAAATGCTGCTATGATTTTTCTTACTGCAAAATCGGAAACTGTATTGTGACTGACATTCCGAAACCTTATGATTACCGAAACAGTTAAAGCAAACTCGTTTTTCCTTGACGATTTTCGTGCGGACGTTTATATCGGTGATCTTTGTACATTCATTTGGGTGATGCGGGGTTTGACAAAACAAACACGGCCTTTAAGTCTTAAATGTACTATTGTCGTTACTATCCGTAGACCCTGTTGACCTCCATCTTTTATTTGTAGTTTCTGTTACGAACGATGCGGTTGGGATACTATCGGTTTCAATAGGATTGGCGTTAGCGGCCTCTTGAATACAAATTTCTTTCTTTATTGCTTTGTGTAAACTTGAAATATCCCAATCATCATTACCGCGGTCTCGAGTAATGTTTTGTCTGACAAAACAAGGAAGTTTGTTGAGTATTAGTGGTATTAATAGGCTTCCGTACGATTCCTGATATCGACCCATTCCTTCTAGTTCACGTATATAACTTTCTATTGCGTCACCGAACGATTTCAGTCCCTTCATTCCGGGCGTTGGTGCAGGCAAATTTAGCAAGTTTTGCATGTATGCGTTTACAATTTTGTGTTGTTGGCCAAATCTCTCGTGTAGAATTTGTATAGCTTGGTTATAATTTGTACTAGTAATTTGCATTCCCGATATACACTGGCTATCTTCTCCGTAAAGTTGCGATTTCAGATAGTTCAATCTTTGTACGTCACACAATGAAGGATTTTCATGTACGGCAGAATTATATGAATCCCAAAAGGCTGACCATTCTAGTAGGTTTCCGCCAAAAGTGGGCAAGTTGAGTTTAGGCAATTTGTTGTAATGATTTGACGACATAGAGGTGGGCATGTTTGACTGGCTAACGCTTGTTTGTTCTGAGTTCCAATTTATCGGATTTGCATGTTCTTGCGCGCTTGGTATTATAGTGTATATGAAATCTGGTGCTTTAGGGTTTAATGCGGATTGATTTTTTGACAGGCTTACTTCTTTGATGTACTTCTCAATTTTCGTGATTCCAATCTGTATGTCCAATTCGTATCTGTTAACTTCTTCAATTTCTTCGTCGAGGTCTTCTTCTTTTTCAATAATTTCCATAATCTTCTCATTAAGATCGGACAATGTCTTTTGCTTTGTTTTGATCAGCTCCATCATGGATTGTATTTTTACAATATCTTGTTGTGGTTCTTCTACCGGGTCTCCTTTTTTTCAGAAGCTTTATTACTGCTCGCCGACGTGCTGCTCGGACTGTTTTGAGTTTCGAACTCATCTCTATTCGTTTTCGTCACGGCACCAATATCTTGAGGGTTATCAACTTTGTTAGACTTGCGAAAGAAAATAACGTCTTGCTAGTTTAGATACTTTGTGATTCTAAGATGCGTAGCAATAGCGTTACGTTACATTACAATAGTGTGCGCGAAAGTACGGGAAACAATTACATAACATAACGTTCTAAAGTCTCTTGGCCCATATTCACGACACGGGTCATTATTATAAGCTTTATAGATAAAAATTATATACAAAGAAAATATAAATTAAGATTGATTGATTGATTGATTGTATTTGGTGTACTTGTAACATAAAATAATGTCCCCTATGAAATATTGTCTGTCGGACAAATTTCCATACAAAATACTGTCCGTTGACACTATTTCATAATGAAATACAGTCCAGGATAATATTTCATTATGAAATTGCGTCCTTGCCAATGAAATTTTGTCACTTCCTTCTGGACAATATTTCAGTATAAAATACTGTCCATGACAATATTTCACTGTGAAATTCTGTCCATAACAATATTTCACTGTGGAATACTGTCCATGAAAATATTTCTTAATCTAATTACGTCTTCCCTGAGAAATCCTCTGCAATGAAATTGTGTGTTTCTAGACTTTTTACATATATTTCATGAAAAGTAGGTGTATAACCATAAATTGCTGCATCAATTAATTATGCAGGTTTGTTTGTTATTATCAATCAAATACAACACTTTAATGATATCATTATCCAAAAATATAAACTGTTTATAACCTCCCTTTCATGAGACAAAATTTCATGACAATCCAACTATTAAATATTGTCTCAATCATGTCAATATACACAATATATAACCTTAGATAACCTCCCTTCAACAAGACAAAATTCCATACTACCCATTTATGAAATGTTGTCTGTATATGGACAATATTTCATATGGAAATTTGTCGTTCTCTGGACATTATTTCATAGATGGGGACAAAATTTCATGATACAAAGTCATAAAAAATTGTCTTGGTGGACAATATTTTATAGGACAATATTTTGCTTTACATATGACGTCTCTTTCAGCACTATTGGCTATTTCGTGGCGGCCAGCTTTTATTGGTAGAGGAAGCCGGAGTACTCGGAGAGAAACACCGACATTCAGCAGGAAAACTGGCAATCCTAGTCATTTATGATTGGAATCGAACGCACCTGCCACGTATTGGGTTTTAATTCAATAGATGAACTACTTAGACCACTCGACCGCCTCGGCCCCATAAATTTAGGTAAATCATATTTAAAAACAAGAATGTGTCCATAGTACACGGATGCCCCATTCACACTATCATTGTCTATGTTCAGTGGACCGTGAAATTGGGGTCAAAACTCTAATTTGGCATAAAAATTAGAAAGATCATATCATAGGGAACATGTGTACTAAGTTTCAAGTTGATTGGACTTCAACTTCATCAAAAACTACATTGACCAAAAACTTTAACCTGAAGCGGGACAGACGGACGAACGGACGAACGGATGCACAGACCGAAAAACATTAATGCTCCTAGGTGGGGCATAAAAGGCAGAGAGAAAAATACAAAAAATCACGCTAGACCTACCACAAAAGACCTACTTTATTGAAGTGGAAGGAGAAACATTGATATTATTAGCCAATTTTAACGACTTGAAACAAGGAGGGCAGATAACAAAAGATGATAATGAAGCTTTCTATAAAGAGGTCAAGAGAAGCCACGACCATTGGTTGGATATCAGAGTTAAGACGAACTTTCTTGACTCAGAACAACGAGTTAAAGATATCGAAAAGATAGCTACAAACACAGGCACTTGTCTCTTAAATCCCGTCCTATATACCTTAATATAACATAATTTATGTTATATTTATAGGGGGAAAAAATTTCAGAGACAAGTGCCTGTGGCTACAAAGAACAATTTAAAGTTGAATTTATATAAATAAAGGGCGAGATAAGCCCAGGCCTTAATACCTTAATTTTTTTTATACTCTTCTTTTGTTAAAAGGGGGGGGGGGGGGGGAGATAAGCCTACCCCACAAACAATAAAAATTTAAAAATTAAAAAAATAGGCTATTGTTAATAGGTTAGACCATATTTATGATAAAGATCCAAACTAATACTGGAAACTCATAAATGATTTTTAGGTGGGAAAGTAAAGGCAATTCAATTGATACAGACACGAATAGCTATAGCATTTTAAACACTTGAAAACAATTTTGAATCTCGTGTGAAAATGGTCATAATTTGATATGTCAAAAGAAAGATAACTCTATTTTTAATCAATAACATTTAGATTAGTGCTAAATGTGGTCACATCCAACTAGCTTCTATCTTGTTTATTGGTTCTCTTCAATTTATGTTTTTCTTATAGTGTTTACCAGATACATCGACAGAGGGCCATAATACTCTAATTAAAAAAAAAACATTACCCTTGTGATCCAAATGATTACAGAGTATAATTATTACAAGTAACTGGGAAAAATTATTCAATATATAGTATTCTGAATAATAGACTTGATCATACATCCTCAGTTGGATTTATAAGAAAAGATAGGACAGCTATTTTTTAATGATTTTTATCAACGATCTTCCATCATATCTAAAAACATGTTAAGACTGTTTTACTTAAATGAAAAAAATTAGATATTAATAAAATTGAGGATGGAAACGGGGAATGTGTCAAAGAGACAACAACAGCCCGACCAAAAAGCAGAAAACAGCCCAAGGCCAATAATGGGTCTTCAACACTGCGAGAAAATCCCGCACCGTAATGTTTACGATGATGTTTATATTTTTTTCCGACTTGAGCAGAGGGATTCCGAATGCAAACTACAATTTTTTGAAAAATATTTCTCTGACTTGTGTCTTAGATTAGATTAATCGGAAAAAGACAAATAGTTATTTTTAATAAAGCTTGAAGAATCTTGCGGCATTTTTTTCCATTAAATTATTCTTTTCCAAGTGTGTGTCCAGTAATAACTTGATATCTGGGTATTTATTTTTCAGAATTTGGAAGTTAATCATTAACTAAATGTGAGCTTTATACATATCGTCTATATATCCCGTGGTTTGTGGTTAGGAGGCTATTCTTGAAGGCATCTAGTGTTGATGCTGCAACATCCTCAGCTAGTTAGTCGTTCCACAATCTTATTGTTGTTGACTGTTAGTGGCACTGAAACTTGGAAAACGGGAGTTGTATCGTTGGTCGTGGCCTCTGGTTGTTAATGTTACACCTCGTGGGATGAGGTATAGCCAGTCCACTACCTCTATAGACAGCTTGTCAACTACCTAATAGACTATTCTGAAGAGGAAGAAAACATTTTCTCTGTTTCTTCTCTCCTCTAATGTAGATCTTTCAAGGTGTTGAAGCATATTGGTTCTCTAGTCATCAATGACAAATCTAGCTGCCTTTCGCTGTATCCTCGTTATTATTGGTTATCGGGTCCCATACCACATAATGCAATAATGACATTTACTAAGACACTCACCATTCATCTTTTGGAGGTGCTTTTGTATTATCTGGACACACATTTTTTTTTATAACAAACTTTCTATTTTAAAAAACATACAGGGACAGGAATTTTTTTTTTCATAATCAATGTTGAATTTATTGTTTACCTCATTTTCTATGGAAACAAACTTTTACTTCCCTTTTGAAAGAAATAATTTGTTGTCAGTTTTGTTTTAAATGAAACAATTTCAAACAAAACTTCTCCTCGAAGACCGCGTGATTTTGCAACTAGAGCAAGGGATATCGGATCGGAGTTGGGACAGTATGACGGTGAAGGATGCCATTTCAAATTTTGCGTACTGTTTCTTTATGAGCTGGCACGCTAAAAGTCCGACAAGTGTGTTCCTAGTGCAACTAGAGGCTCTAAAGAGCCTGTGTCGCTCACCTGCATCTTCAACAATGGCCACTTTTTGGTAAAAATCATCATTACAGGGCAATAACTCTATAAAGAGTTAACTGACAATTTTGTTGTTGTCTCCGCAGATAAAGCCCCAAACATCGTTTTTGTGTGTAAATCACATTGCATAAACTTCTTGATAAATGAATTAGGTATTGACAATTCACTTGAAAACTTAATATATACCCCCACACTTACCAAGGAGGAAATCCTGGGTAATCATAGGTCTGTTCTATTTTTTGCTTTGGAATTTCAACCAAAGATGAAGAACTGGATCTTTCTTCACTGTATTGGATACCTAAACTACATAAGTGTCCTTACAAACAACGTTATATTACTGGGTCTTCTAAATGCTCAACGAAACCTCTTTCTAAATTATTAACATCAATTTTATCAGCAATCAAAGCCGAGCTTCAAAGTTATCATGAAACTACCTATTCTAGAGGTGGCGTGAATCAGATGTGGATACCAAAAAATTCCTAAGATCTTTTAGATTACATACAATCTAAGACTCTTACATCTTGCGATAGTATTAAAAAATTTGACTTTTCTACACTTTACACAAGTATTCCCCATTCCAAACTGAAAGACAAATTGAAAGAGTTGGTCCTGCTTTGTTTCACAAAAAAGAATGGCCTACGTAAATACAAGTTTCTTGTCTTTGGGAGGGATAAATCGTACTTTGTAAAAAATCACTCTGATTCAAACAAAAAATTCTCTGAAACTGACATTATCAAGATGCTTGATTTCTTGATTGACAACATATTTGTTACGTTTGGAGGAGGTGTTTTTCAACAAACAATCGTCATTCCCATGGGAACCAACTGTGCTCCTCTTCTTGTCGACTTGTTCCTTTATTATTATGAGACTGACTTCATACAGGAACTTCTTAGGAAGAAAGAAAAGAAGTTAGCTGTATCCTTTTACTTTCATTCCGTTATATAGATGATGTTCTCTCACTAAATAATTCAAAATTTTGTGACTATGTGGAACGCATCTATCCCATCGAACTTGAGATAAAGGATACAACAGATACAGTTAAGTCTGCTTCATATCTTGACTTACATCTAGAAATTGACAATGATGGTCGGTTGAAAACAACACTTTACAACAAAAGAGATGATTTCAGCTTCCCAATTGTTAACTTTCCATTGTTATGTAGCAACTTTCCAGCAACGCCTACATACATAGTTTATATCTCACAGTTGATACGATATTCCAGGGCTTGTATTTCCTATCATGATTTCCTTGAAATTGATAGTGGGTTGCTGCTCACAAGGAAGCTATTAAACCAAGAGTTTCGAGTGGTGAAGTTGAAATCACCCCTTTGTAAATTTTTACGGACGCCATCACGAGTTGGTTGACCTTATGGAGTATCCTTTTCAAAGATAACAACGGATATGTTCCAATTGTCGTAACTACAGTCCCGTCCCCTTTTCCCCGAATGTGACCTACCGAATTAGACTTATCACCGGGTTTGTACTAATATGAGCAACACGCGTGGAGCAACACATGTGGAGCAGGATCTGCTTACCCTTCCGGAGCACCGAAGATCACCCCCATATTTTGGTGGGGTTAGTGTTGCTCAGTCTTTGGTTTTCTATGTTAATATGTTTTGTGTACTGTTGTTTGTCTGTTTGTCTTTTTCTTTTTTTTAGCCATGGCGTTGTCAGTTTATTTTCGACTTATGAGTTTGAATGTCCCTTTGGTATCCTTCACCTATTTTTTTCAGTCATGGTGACGTTTTATAGATCTTGTCTTGCTGATCATTTTTACTTTTTTACCCTTTGGGCCAGGTGAGCTTTTCTCATCACTTGGCGTCCGTCGTCCGTCGTCGTCTGTTTACTTTTACAAACATCTTCTCCTCTGAAACAACTGGGACAAATTTAACAAAACTGGGCCACAATCATCATTGGGGTATCTAGTTTAAAAAAATGTATCCGATGACCCCGCCTGCCGACCAATGGCCGACATGGCTAAAAATAGAACATATGGGTAATAAACAAGTTTTGTCTATTATTTGAAAACCATTATAAATAGAGAAAATCTGATATGAGCAGAAAAGTTCAGAATGTTGAGCTCTACCAATTGTCTATTTGACGTCAAAACTATCAGATGACTTCCTATAGGAGTTATTGCCCTTAAATGACAAATTTTATCATTTTTTCAATTTTTGCCTATAATTATCTTGAAAACTATAATAGATAGAGAGAAACTATAAAATGCAGAAATGATCAGCAAGACAAGTTCTACAAATAAGTCTAATGGTCGAAATCGTCAGTCGACTCCTTATTATAGTTATTGCCCTTTGATGACGATGTTTACAAATATTTTTGTGTTTTTGCCTTATATCTTAAAAATTATAATAGATAGATAAAAACTTGAAGAAGCAGAAATGATCAGCAAGACATGATCTACAATTTAGACAAATGGTGGAAAACGTCCGACGACTCCTTATTTGAGTTATAACCCTTTAATGACGATTTTTACCATTTTGCGTTTTGCCTAATATGATAAAAATTATAATAGATAGAAACTTAAATAAGCAAAAATGATCAGCAAGACAAGATCTGCTAACAAGTCAAATGTTGCCAATATCGTAAGTAGACTGTCACTCTTAATAGGAGTGATTGCCCTTAAATGAGGATTTTTGTTTCCCTCTTTTGTGTTTTGAGCAAAAAACAAAGAAGATAGAGAGACACTAAACAGACTAAATGATCAGCAATACAAGATCAACAAGACAGAGATATTTGTCATGAATTCTATTGTCGTCTACAATGTTGCAGAGTGTCCTTTGTTGAATATGCATATAGACCAAGGTGAACGATACAGGATCTTTAGAGCCTCTAGTTTGAAGTTTCTATCTACATTTGTATCTTTTATACTTTTCTATGTAATAGACAAAAACTAAAAAAAAATGGTTTAAAACATCTCTAAAGGGCAATAACTCCAATCACGAGTCGACTGAGGATTTCAGTCATGATGACTTATTTGTAGATCTTGTCTTGCTGATTATTTTTGCAATAAAAGTATCTAATCTATCTATTATAATTTTCAAGATAATAGGCAAACATGCAAAAAAATGGGAAAAATCGTGATTATAGGGCAATAATTAAATAAGGAGTCGACTGACGATTTCGGTCATGGCGACTTATTTGTAGATTTTGTCTTGTTGGTCATTTTGGCCCTTTAAAGTTTCTATCTATTTTTTTTACAGTTTTAAAGATATTAGGCAAAAACGCAGAAAAACAACATCTTTATTAAAGATCAAACTCCAATAAGGATGATAAAAGTTTTCCTCTATCTATTACAGTTTTCAAAACAATAAGCAAAAATGAAAAAAATGGCAAAATTTGACATTTAAGGGCAATAACTCCTATAAGAAGTCGTCTGACATTTTTGATGTAAATAGTCGGTAGGTAGATTTTAACATTCTGAACATTTCTGCTACTGTAAGATTTTCTCTATTCATAGCAGTTTTTAAGATAATAGACAAAACTTGCATTTTACCCCTATGTTCTATTTTTAGCCATGTTGGCCATGTTGTTTGGCAGGCGTGGCCATCGGACAGATTTTTAAACTAGATACCATAATAATAATGACTGTGGCCAAGTTTGGTTCAATTTTGGCCCAGTAGTTTCAGAGAAGATTTTTGAAAAAGTTAACGACGACGACGGACGCCAATTGATGAGAAAAGCTCACTTTGGCTCTCGGCCAGGTGAGCTAAAAAAGGAAAATTTCTGTCATTAAAACTGTATATATATATATATGTAACCATTCCGAATATTTATATAAAATTCACTGCTCGAAATTAAGCGATTAAACATCTTCATCATTTTGAAATGTCAAATAAGATCCAAATTTTCAGACTGACAAGGTTTTTTTACTTTTTTGTTATATCTTTGAACTTTCATTTCTTTTATTTATCTCATGTATAGCATCTTTAAATCAAAGTATGTGCGCGTCTTTAAAGATTCACCTTCATTAGGAATGCATTGATTTCTGACATTATAGGCAATAGAGTCAAATTCGGAATGAAGATGAAATCTTGTGTGATAGGAACGTCACACGATCTTCTCCTTTTTCTGTTAAACAGGATCTGTATTTTAGTCAAATTGTTAAAATGTTTCATTGTATACATATATATATACCAATGAGAGACTGTCATCAAATCAAGAGGGATGGGACGGTGTCAAACTTTTGGACGGAAAAAGACCTACTAATTTCTGTGCTAGGCTTCATAGTTTTATTTGGTTGTATTATAACTTTACATCATGCTTAGGTCCATAGTAAAATTTTAAAAACTTGGGTAAACAAAAAAGTCTTAGTTTTTAATTTCGATTTTGTTTCATTTATTATGCGTTAGTAGTGTAATTCACATTGAGCTACATAGAAACGATTAACATAGGCGAATCTAGGGGGGGGGGCCCTGGGGGCCCTGACCCCCCCCCCCCTTTTCGTGGGAAAAATTTGGTTGATTATATAGGGAATCACTGAAGCATGACTGGAGCGGGCCCCCCTTATGTCAGTCAGCCCCCCCCCCCCTTATGAAAAGTTCCGGATCCGCCACTGATTAATGGCGTTTTTGGCATACCAAAAGTTTCAAACACACTGAAATCTAAAATGTTTGATTTAAAAAATCATTAATATTAAGACTAAATTTTTACTTCTAAATGTCCATCGCTTATTTGTGCCGGGTTGCTATTGTTTGGTTGAGTTGTTATCTCAGTGACGAATACAACACATCTTGTTTATTCGTGTGTATATATGTTTGTGTGTGTGTTTAACCAAAATCGACAATTAAAGTTACATCTTTCATTTACAAAAAAATGAATATTGGCTACGCTTTACTCATAAAATTGAGAATGGAAATGGGGAATGTGTCAAAGAGACAACAACCCGACCAAAGAGCAGAAAACAGCTCAAGGCCACCAATGGGTCATAGACTTTCTTTTAAAAGAAAACCCTTTTTTGGTGGGTTTCGTGTTGTTCAGTCTCATGAGTTTTGTAGACTGTTGTTTGTTTTTTCGTCTTTTTTGCCATGGCGTTGCCAGTTTGTCTTAGACTTATGAGTTTGAATATCTCTTTGGTATATTCCGCCTCTCTTTTATATTATCCAAGCCTTCAGAAATGTATTGCGATTGAATTATTGTCTTCCTGTACTCTAATTCGCCGACAGCTTTTTCGTACGCAGTGACCTTAATAATGACGCATTCGGCAATCGTACAACACAAGTGTGAAGGAAACCCCGTTATAGCCGACGAAGAAAAAGTAATGAAAGAAAAATTTTAACACACCCAAATCATTTAAAGTCATGTCATATGAAACAAGTTTTCTTGTAATTATAATGTTATGAAAGTTATTGAACCAATGCATGGATATATACTAAATCAGTTATGATTTTTCGACTCTGTACAAGACACTACCACACAATCTTATCAAACAGAAGTTCTCTTATTTAATTAAATTGTCCTTTGAAAAATTTGTAATGAAGAAGGGACATATGCTAGATATACTTACTGGAACTGTGATGAGATGATAAAAGCTTTAAATTTTCTCATTGACAGCATCTATGTATACGTTTCGGCAATAAAGTTTATCAACATGTTGTAGGTATTCCTATTGGCACCAATTACGCCCCTTAAATAGCAGATCGACTTGTTCCTTTACTGTTAAGAAGCACAATTCATGGCCAAAATCAGTAAAGATCCGTTTAAATCACATTTAATTGATGAATTTAAAAACACTTACCGTTACCTTCATGATATTTTTGCTTTAAATGATCAAGAATTTTCCAATTTTACTGCGGAAACTTACCCAAAGGAACTAACTGACTTTAAATAAATCTAATATAGACAGCAATATTTACCCTTTTCTAGATTTGAATATTGGATATCCCGATTCGCTAATTTTCCCTTTTTAGACGGTGGCGTTCCTTTAGCCTCTTCTTACGGGGGTGTATATTTCACAACTTGTTCGCTATTCCCGTGTCTGTAGTCGCGTTTTAGATTTCAATGTACGTAATTTATGTATAACTGTTTTAAAGTCATGTAGCCGCGTTTTAGATTTCAATAAACGTAATTTATAAATAACCGTTGAGTCATGTATAGTCGCGTTTTAGATTTCAATGAACGCAATTTAAGTCTGGGATTTTCGTTACCACAAATTAATTAAAACCGTTACCAATTTTTTTCATAGATACAAAGATTTGGTTGGGAAGTTTGGCTGTACATGTAGAGTTCTTATCAAAAACGGGATATCACATCCTAATATGTACAATCCTATCGATATTGTTTACGTATAATTTGTCATTGCACAAGGTCATACGTTTTTCATACTGTTTATGGCCTCTTTACATTAAATCCGTTGGATGTGTACTGATTGATACTTTATTCTGGGAGAACATGATTTATCTATTAGTTGTAATTGGCTTTATACTAGCTTTCAGTAACTGTGAGTATTCTTATTTCGGTGCTTTTTGTCTACTGTTTTTATATTATTATAGTTGTTTGTATGCTTCGTAACGATCTTTTGAGTTAAGCCAATTGCTACTGATTTTTACAGTTTGTTCTAATGTGCTGTTACACCACTGTCCCTGTTATGGGGAGGATTGAGCGCTCAAAACCATGTTTAACCCCGTCACATTCTTTATGTGCCTGTCCAAAGCCAGGCGCATTGTAGTTCAGTGGTTGTGGCTGGTTCATTTCAGTCATAATTATTTTTTGTAAATTGTTTTGTTATAAAGTTACACACAGTAGGCCGTTAGTTTTCTTGTTTGAATTGTTTCACATTTTTCATGTTGGAGCCTTTTATAGCCGACTATACGGTATTGGTTTTTTTTCATTTTCATTGTTGAAGGCCGAACGGTTGTCTATAATTGCTTACATTCACTTCATTTGAAATCTTGTGTGTAATTGTCTCATTGGCAATCATACCACATCCCCTTATTTTTATATAAGTTCTGTATGCACGTTTTTTACATTCATTATGAACCCATAAAGTATAGTCGACAAACAATGTTTCATTCAGTGATAGTTGATCCCAAGCTAATAAATTTTCGGTTTGGTTGTCAAATTAACTGGAATATGATTAACAATCAACACAGAATCATGGAGGAAGTGAAAAATATGTGAATGTAATACAGCGATGTTATTTTTTTTATATTTTCCACGCGTTTCCATTTGTAAATCAATCTTTGCCAGAACAGTTGTTCAATTATTTGGTGTATTAAATTGTTCTATCAGAATCAATTAAAATATAGTTATTGAACAAGCAAATCGGTATATATCATCCCTCGCACTTACGCTGTGCGATTGCCGAAGTTCTAACGAGAGTTCTCATGGTTAAGGTCACTGCATACGGAAACGCTATCGGCGCCGCGAATTAGAGTACGGGAAGACAATAATTTAACAGCAGTACACTTCTGAAGATTTTATTAAGATAAAGGATTTACACATGCTTTATAGTTAAACTTAGCCATTCGAGTATTTAAAACATATTCAACTTTCTTTAAATTTGAAGTTCTTATGACTTTAAAAACTGTTATGACAAAGTTTTATTAACGAGTGGGGAGGCATGGAAAAAAATAAAATAAACACCCTAACACCGGCTTGAGCGGAATTCTTTGCAAAAATAATTTGGATAGACTTTGTAAGGCGTAACACTGACAAATCAGGCCGGGTCAAAAAGAACATACTGGAAAGTAGTACATATTTAAAACAAAATAGTTCTGTTTTATGTATATAATCTAATTTTGGATGTAACACGTCTTCTGATTGGCTGAAAGTGTTTTGTCTATCAGCTCATAGACATAATTTTGTCATGTGACCGTGACGTCATCAACGTTTTTATCATGATTTACGTCTTTTTAGAATTACATTATAAGGAAAGACTGTTACATGTAACTGAAATTAATGAAAAAAGTGTAGACTATATATATAACAATTATAAAACAATTCTAAGGAAAGAAAAGCTGTAGTTTCCCCCTGATGGCTGTCCTACAAACAGGACAGTCTGATAGCTTATCACCGCACTCCTTACAACAACACACATGTTTACATGGATAAAAAATAACTTCTAACGCACTTTGATAGCAAACTTTACACAAATAACGCTCGTTCTGATCTTCCACATTGGTTCTACCAGCTGCCTGTTGTGGATTTACTTCATCTATAACAGAAAAAATTTATTCAAAATATGTGGGAATAATAATGCAAGATTAGCCTGATTTAAAAAATTTAACTTTGAAATACAGAAACAATTTAATGTTGTTTAAGTTGTTAAAGATAATGACACTGACGTGAGGCAATTATGATAGTAATTCTTATAATAACACCCTTTTACAAAATGATTTCAAAATTATTCTATATTTTCTACTATACTTTTCACCTTTTTCATATTTATATATCTATTGCAAAGTTTATTTATGTTTTGACCAATAAGAGGTTGCTTGTTTCTGAATCATCTGAGTTATATTTTAATGTGATGATTTATCGGTTTAAACATTGTTTAAACTAATGACATGTTTATATTGCATCAGCAAATATCAAGTAGAAAATAGAAATATATGCAAAATAAAACAATACTTACTTGTTTCTGTTGCACTGCTGGCTACATTAGGGGCAGATATAGGACCTTGCCTTTGCCTAAACTGGTCTAGTTGATTTACAAATTCCCCGTACTCCTCTGGATGTTCAACTGAAAGACAATATATGTATATCTATAGCTTCTGGCGACATTTAAATAAGGAGCCTGATAATCAGTGGTTGCTTTGGTGGCTATATGGAACGCCTCAGCTGTCTTATGTGGAACTCTGAAATTACTTTATGTTGTTTTATTATTACTTGATGATATTTTGTCTTTACTTAATATGGTTTTGACATTACGTAATGATGTTTTGATATAACTCAATATGGAATACTCATTACTTAAAGATATTTCGATATGGTTTCGTATTGACTTGATATAGTTTTGTCATTACTCAATATGGTTTTGTCATTACTCGATGTGGTTTCACCATTATTTAATGTGGTTGTGTCATGAGTCAATGTGGTTTTAACATTACTTGATGTGAATGTGACTTAAAGTTATGTAGTTGTTTCATTACATGATGTGGTTTTGTTATTTCGTAATGATGATTCGCCTATTCTTTATATGGTTATAACATTACGTAATGATATTTCAAAATTTGACGATTTTACACTACATGATGTGTTTGTTTCATTATTTGATGTGGTCCTGTCATTCTTTGATGAGGTAAAACCACGTGACCAATTCGGAAAAAAATATGTTCTATTTTTAAACAGATTTCAATATATCATTTATTTAACGTGCTTTGGATGGGTATCGCTATCCATTGAGTTAAAGTTCAAATTAAAGTTCGAGTGGTTGTTCAGAGTTATTAAGCATGAAAAAGGTAACCGGCAGACAATAATAAGAAAAAAAAGTATAAAAAAGTTTACAGTATGTTTTACATAATTGGGATATCCCCAAACCACTTTGTCTTGTTGTTTTTATCCTAAGTTCTCAAACGGAAGCAGTATTTTTGTAATAAATTTGTAAAATATTCCACGGAACCCTATGTCTCGCCTGATATTGCTGCTGTAAGTGTAAAGGCGTTATGTTGATCGGCTGTACATTTATCTATACATTTATCGGTAAAAACAAAATTAAAATAAATGTTTTTCTGTAGATGCTTTTTCGTGAAATTGATGAATAACTCCTATTCTCCTATACAAGTTTTAAAACACTTCATGGAGGTTTACAAATTTATCATTTCAAAACAGTTTAATTCGGTTTTATTTAACTAAAACAAAACTGTATGGTTTTCAATAATAAGCAAAACCCATACCCTATAGTAAGCTATAAAAGGTCCCGAAATGAAAAATGTAAAAAACTAGAAACCTAACGATCTATAGATAGATAGATAGATAGATAGATAGATAGATAGATACTTTATTCTCTAAAAACTAATTACAAGTTTACAGAGAAACATACAATATAAATACAGATACAATAGTTGAGGTAAACAAATACAGTATGATATTCTAAAAGTAAAAAATTATAATGGCATACGTGTTTAGTAACATGTATAATGAAAGGTTAAACTCAATAGAAATAAAAAAAAATGGAGATGGAGACGCCGACGCCACTATCGACGACGAAATATAGGTTTGTTGGGTCTCACTGCCGCTACATTGATGTCGCAGGCTCGACACAAATCAAACGACTTGAACTTTAATGTTAACAAATGAAGCACTTCAAATCAACTCACACTAAAGTTACAGGGAAACGGGGGGAGGGGGCTCGGACTTAGCGACAAAGCATCAATACTATAAAATAAGAATTCTCCGATTTTTTTTTAGCGTAAATGATCATTTGAACTTATACAAATATCAATCTTTTATTTGTAATCAATTGAATTCCCTGATCTACCTCGCACTAATTGAAAAATAAACTTTTTGGAATATCTGTTTCACATGTGACGACGGACATGTTCCAGTGGTCGTAACCATAATACCGTCATCTTTTTCTTGAATGTGAACTACCAAACAAAACCAAATCACTGGGTTTGTACTTTCTCGAATAACACGACGGGTGCCTTTCTAGAGCATCCGAGATCACCCCGATTGATTTATATTACCCAGTCATAGTCAGCCAAATGAAACTGTTTTGTATGCCACCGCAACTGAAAGTTGGGGGGGGGGGGGCATATTGTTTTACCCCTGTCCGTCCGTCCGTCCGTCTGTCCGTCCCATTATGGGTATATAGTTATTCCGCATAACTCCTCCTACAGTTTGAATCCTAGGAAGTTTTCTCTTTACTGTATGTTTGTACATATATGGAAGGTGTGCACGTGGTCAGGGTTTAATGTTTATTAATATTTGCTCTTTTTGGAGATAGTTAAACTTTGTAATTTTTTGGGAAATTTACTTGCATAAGAAGAGCGTTTCCAGATAACTCCTCCTACAGTTTGAATGCTAGGAAGTTTTCGCTCTGCTGGCTTTTTGTACATATATTGAAGGTGTGCATGTGGTCAGGGTTTTTATTTTTATTATCTTTTGCTCTTTTGGGAGATAATTGAACCTTTTTCTTTTGTCATTTTTTGGGTATAAGCGGTTAAATGAGTTGAGTGCGGGGCATCACTTTGTCTAGTTTACATTTTTTTCTCGTGTTGTGCTGTTACACAAGTGTAACAGTCCGAAGTAAGGTTAGGATTTAGCGCTCACATACATGTTAAACTCCGCCACGTGCACTTTCTTTATGTTCCTGCCCCAAGTCAGGAGCACGAAGTTCAATTCAATTGTTGTCGTTGTATAAATGTGTGTCATTTTTTTTTGTAGATTATTTAAATATAAATAAGACCGTTTGTTTTTTCGTTTGATTTTTTTCACATGGTGCATGGTGGCCTTTTATAGCTGACTATATGGTGTTTTGAAGGCTGTACGGTTGCCTATATATGATTTCTTACATCCATTGCATCAAACTCTGGTGGATAGTTGTCTCATTGTCAATCACACCACATCTAACTTTATTTCAACTTCTATGTTGCGTTTTGTACACTGTAACATTGTTTATCTTTTGTACGCATACCCCGAAGCCCTCTTTTCGGAATCCCGAGCAAAAGTCCTTGTTCCGCGATAGAAAATTTAATTACGAACTCATATTAGATAGCACGAATTTCACTGACTCAAAATCTTAATTAATCTAAATAAGACTTAAATTCGAATCTTACTCAAACTCAAAAAGTGACTCAAATTTAATGGTGTAACTAGAACTCTACCTTTAAATGTGACTCAAACTTGAAGTCCAACTCGAAACTCAATGCTAACTAAAACTTTAATGCTAATAATGACTTGAATTCGGAATCGGAGACTAACTCAAAGTTCTACTCAAACAGTAACCCTAACTTTAATTTGAACTCTAATTCGATGGATGGCCACACTCATCCAAGGCACATACAACATGGAAATCTATCTAAAAATAGAACAGGATTTTTTCCGAATTGGTCACGTGATTTTACCTCATCAAGTAATGGGATAACCACATCAAAGAATGACAGGACCACATCAAATAATGAAACAAACACATCATGTAGTGTAAAATCGTCAAATTTTGAAACATCATTACGTAATGTTAAAACCATATAAAGAATAGGCAAATCATCATTACAAAATACCAAACCACATCATGTAATGAAACAACTACATAAAGTTAAGTCACATTCACATCAAGTAATGTTAAAACCACATTGACTCATGACACAACCACATTAAATAATGGTGAAACCACATCGAGTAATGACAAAACCATATTGAGTAATGACAAAACTATATCAAGTCAATACGAAACCATATCGTGTAATATCGAAATATCATTAAGTAATGACTATTCCATATTGAGTTATATCAAAACATCATTACGTAATGTCAAAACCATATTAAGTAAAGACAAAATATCATCAAGTAATAATAAAACAACATAAAGTAATATCAGAGTTCCACATAAGACAGTTGAGGCGTTCCATAGTATGAGCTATCCGACATTTTGTTTTTTCATATATTGTTGTAGTATAAATGAGGCTGTTGGTTTTCTCTTTTGAATCGTTTCACATCTTCATCATTTTCATTCAGGATTCTTACATAGCTAACTATACGGTATGGGGCATGTTAAAGGCCTTACGGTGATATTTAATTGCTCGGATCGTTGTCCTTTTGGTCTTTAAAGATAGTTGTCTCAATGGCAATCATACATCTTCTTAACATTATAAATTCAACATCCTCACGTATACTAAAAGGCGTTACCAAACCATCATATATAAATACTAAAATCCTTTACCAAACCATCATATATAAATACTAAAATCCTTTACCAAACCATCATATATAAATACTAAAAGACAATTAAATTATCCATATATTGTACTGTTTACGATAAAATCCATTTTAGTTTATCTGGCACAAAAATATCCTGTGGGAACTGATCTCCTCACTTGGCGTCCATCAAACGACAATAACCCTTTCCTTGGTTTAATAGCAGTAAACTTCAGGTTTAATTTTATTCTATTTCCGTTATTATCAAAATAATCTTAATTGTTGTAATATGTTTACAGTAGTTTCTGTCATAGAAGTCTGCAACAAATTGGGAAACATGATGGATCCAATATTGATATAGTGTCCCGTTCAAAATCTACGAAACGATAGTGAATGTGCTTGTGGTGAATGTATCAAAAAGAGCTTAGGGAATTAAGGAACCTGTATTCGCATTGAATTTTCATTGTAAATATCAAAAAGGGTGAAAATAAAAATATGTTTCTCTAACATCGAACATAATCCGCTGTCAACTTTCAGACACCATTAAATTTCTTCATAACGACACACTGAAAAAAAACCCGTGCCTTATGATTTTTATGTCGTTGTGGGGCTATCGCGTTGACATATAACCTATATTAGCCCGGAAAAAGAAAAAGGAAACAAGCATTCTGAGAGTATTGCGTAGCAATACATAGTCCCCTACAGGGTAAAAATTCATTATACTGGAACAAAAAGCTAACTTGTTCTATAACTTGAATGTCATGGTGTAAACAAAAAGAAAATATCAAGTCAATATCTTCAAGCATGACTAAAAACAGTGTGGAAAACTGATTAAATGAGTGAATTTTTCAAGTCCAAGGACCATAACTCTGCACAAAATTATCAGACCGAAACAAAATTTCAAACTTGATCTGTATAACTTGTCATGATAAAACTATATACCAATTATCAATCAATATCTTCAAGCATGATGAAAAAAAGTGTGGAAAACACTTTAACATTAGATATGATTAATAGTTCTCTAACGTTAGATATGATGTAATACAGTGTATATCTATTTTCAAATTATAATCAAATATAATTAATAGTTCCAAATATTTTTTCTTTTATTTGTCACAAACTAATATAGATTTGTAACTTATCTATAAAATGTTAAAAAAATTTATCTACACAATGTAATGTAATATATACATTAATAAAAATAGATTATTATCTAATTAAAGGATTTCACTTCATAATTTTTTTTATATATATATAGCATTCAGAAAATTAGTTTATACAAAATAACAAACAAACCTGCCAAAAAATTCTTCAAATAATTTTCCAAAGAATGTCTTTTAAAAAATGAGGTATCTCCCTTTGTACAGAAATATGGTTTAACATAGTACTCTAACATTAGAAATGGTCCATAACTCTGGACTGAATCATCAGACCGGAACAAAATTCGAACTTGATCTATAACTTGTCATGGCAAAACTATATACTAAATAGCAAATCAATATCTTCAAGAACGAAGAAAAAAAGTGTGGAAAACTGATTTGCCGGACTGACGGATGGACAGACGGACAGACGGACAGATTGCAAACCTAAAGTCCCCTTCGACTTCGTCGGTAGGGGACTAATAAATGCGAGCTAGTATGTAAACGGAAAAAACTGAAAGCAATGTAAATATGATGCTTCACAATAATTTTTTAAGTAAGTAATTTCTACGACTCTGGGTTAAATCATCGTTAGAAGAAAATTAAGTTTGATTTAAATCCGAAGAGCAAGTTAACTAACAATTCCGAGGAAAGGGGGATCAAAGAGCCATACAAAATATATGGAAACATCCGGAGAATACTATTATAAAGACTACCAAACTATTTCGAAAAAGTCGGGAAAACGAAAATCCGGAAAACACAGTCACAGGGACTACCGGACTATATGGAAACATCCAGAAAACACAATCACAAAGACTAACTGACTATCTGGAAACATCCGCAAAACACAATCACAGAGACTACCGGACTATATGGAAACATCCGGAAAACACAATCACAGGGACTACGTAACTATCTAGAAACAACCGGAAAACACAATCACAGAGACTACCTAACTATCTGGAAACATCCGAAAAACACAATCACAGAGACTACCTGACTATCTGGAAGCATCCGGAAAACACAATCACAGAGACTTCCTAACTACCAAAAAACATCCAGAAAACACAACACAGAGACTAACTGACTATCTAGAAACATCTGCAAAACACAATCACAGAGACTACCTAACTATCAAGAAACATCCGGAAAACACAATCACAGAGACTACCTAGCTATCAGGAAACATCCGGAAAACACAGTCACAGAGCCTATCTTAATATCTGGAAACAGCAGGAAAACACTCTCACAATCACAGTGACTACTAGTATCTGGAAACATCCCGAAAACCGGCTGTAATATTCTTGACTTGATAAAGTTTTTGTCTGAGACATATGTTGTTGAACAGGTTTTAAGGCGCTAAACCTTCAACATAATATTACAATAAAATACGTAAGAAGCGTTGGACATAAACTCCCTTTTTTCATTTTTGGTGTTAATATTTTCATTAAGGTTTATTTACCATTAAGTATATTTCACTTTACTTGTTCTTGCTCAAACTATAAATACAGTCTTGTGGTGGCAATAGTTTGCCGCCCCATTTCTATATTTTCACTGCTACTGCTACTGCTGATTTTTTTGATATGGTATTAAGACATACAAATTAGTTCAAAGGAGTAAAACATTGTAGGTTGAACACTTTACTATTATAAAAATAATGACATGGTTTGTACAATAATAATGTATATTAATAACATATGAGATTGCTCTGGCGTCTGACGGTCCTTTTTATGACTTGCTTGGGGCTGTGGTCCAAAGCAGTCTCGGACTAGTTCGTAATATACTAACTTTCATTGTCTTCAATGTATTGTCTGTACCCACTTATCTCATCATCAGAGTAACCGTTTGACAAGGCTATTCCACTAATAGTTCTTTGAAGATGGCGCCCAATTTCTTCGTGAGATGATGGATCGTGTTCTACGACAAATAGACAAAGAGGAAACCATTTCATATGTTCTGCCCACACTTCATCTGTTTCTCCCCAGTGTCTCAACATTCCTCCACAATAGAAACATTTGACAGAGTCGCCTTGACCTATAATAAAAAAAACCCCAATCTTTTATTAAGTTTCAATGATTCATTCTTCCCGTAGAGAGTTCAAAAACAAGTTTACAGATTAATGTGGTAGAACGAAAAAAATAATTGTTCAAACTAATTTAACACCAAGTTCTTTTTTTTACCTTGCTGTCAGGTGAGGCAATTAAAGCTGATTGTCGAAGACGCTTCATAGGGTTAGTTAAAGGTTGAAGAACAGCAATACACATGCAGTTATTTTGGTAATATTCATGTGGTTCAATGTTCATATACTAGTATAAAACAGTTGAAATCACACAACTTATAAGTCATAATTATCTTAAAATACACATAGTGATAAATTATTTTAAACTAGATATCATTGAGATGGGAGCCATCTCTGTGGGCCCCGTGTGAATAATGTGTGGTAAAAATTTGTATCTTTATCATTGGACATGGGGTTGTCAACTGAAACCAAAGTTTTTTTACCTTGACCTTTGATCTAGGAAATTGTACATAAATTATGACACACCCTCTGGTGTTGGTTTATATACATGTCAAGTATAAATTTTGAAATCATAACGGTTCTCAAGATAAAGAGCGGACACGATCTTTACCATAGGACATGGGGTTGTCAACTAAAACCAAAGTTTTTGACCTTGACCTTTGACCTAGGAAGTTGTACATACATTATGACACACCCTCTGGTGTTGGTTAATATACATGTCAAGTATAAACTTTGAAATCATAACGTTCTCAAGATATAGAGCGGACACGATCTTTACCATAGGACATGGGGTTGTCAACTAAAACCAAAGTTTATGACCTTGACCTTTGACCTAGGAAGTTGTACATACATTATGACACACCCTCTGGTAATGGTTAATATACATGTCAAGTATAAACTTTGAAATCATAACGGTTCTCTAGATATAGAGCGGACATAATTTGTTACGAACGGACGGACGGACGGACAGACTGATCACTATAGGGCGTCCGCCATTTGACGGGGCCCTAATTATTTAAGTATCAAAGCTAATGTAAATAATAAGCTCATTGACAACCATACTACGTCTCCTTATTTTTAGTCTATATACATCCAACTATTTTACCAAGGTAGAAAAATCCTGCATCTGCCAGTTCACCAGGGGTTGGTCTTCTTTCTCTGTTAATAGGCCAGTTGTGAAAAGACTCGAATCTCATCTGCCTTTCTTGATACTCTCTGTGGCGGGGGCCGTGGTGGTGACGATTGGTACTATCTAACCTCCTAAAAGAAAGAGGAAAATTGCCGGCATGTGCAGGATCATTTACATAAGGACATTGCGGACCATGCTTTCTATGTTCCTCCTGGATATCATCTCCTAGTTCCCATTTCTTCAGAATTATTTTGCAAAAGTCGCACTGAACCCTGTCATCATTGCCATCACCAATGTAATAAAAGCCATTGGCTGCCAATTGGTTCTTATCCGCGTTGGCTGACTGTGGCCATCTACTGAAAGTTTCTAGGCGGTATCTCTCGTATCTCATATTGTCAATGCTCTGTTGTCCAGTGCCATGATCATGACCACAGTCGTGTGTATCGCCACCCCCATCAAGTGAGTCCGCACTTTCAAAAATCGTCATTTGGAAATTATATTCCTAAAACATTCAGCACAAGTCTATATCAAAGTTTAAACATTTTCACAAGTTATTATAGATTGCAATTTCGAACTGAAGAGCATAAAAATGCGGTCTGCCAAAATTGCACTCTATGTGGGTTTATGCATTATACATATACTTTTGTAAAAATACTACATCTCAAGTTTTCATAGGTTAATAAGCACATATATTTGCAACCATAGAGTAATTCTGTCCAATATAACCCTGTGGTCTACCACTGAAAGCGCACAACTAGAGATTCCAACAGTAATCAACATTTTCATAAGTTATATGTAAATAAGTATATATTTCGTTTTGGTTTTAAATAGACACTCCTTTGTCATGTTTGTTTACAGCTCTAAACCAGTAGCTCATCTTTACTTTGTATCAGGTTAAATGCATATGAATAAATGAGATGTAGGGTATACACTAGCCAGCACTGAATCAAACGACTGATTAAAACTATACAACATATTTGTTAACTTGTTAATCATAATGCAATATTAAAATAACTTTGTATTAGGATTTATAAGATGCAAGGAACTGGTTTCATCAGCAGGTACTTGAGGATTCGAACGATAACCTGAAATATCTACTATCACTAAATATAGAGGGATAGTTGATCTTGCCATGGATAGAAAACAAGTGCCTGTGATTTGTATGCACTATATATATGTCTGTGCGTGTGTAAATGCATGCAATGAAGATAGAATGCTTATGATTACATACCTATGATCGCAGGTGTAAATTGAACTTTTGAAATATTACTTCCTGGATCAGTAAATGTTCAACAAAAGGCGGTAAATATGATTTTAACGGATTGTTGTAAATATTTTTGTGTCATAATAATTTTTATACATGATTTCACAGCTGTAAATGTTTGCGTTCGTATGGTACTTTAGCCGTTTTGATAAGTTAAATGTATGAATTGTCTCTGTGTTTACTTTCTTGTCATCAAATTGTTGTATTTCTGCTTTGAATTTTATTCGAATTAAGTGCTTTGGAATATACCCCGTACACTGTATCCAAAAACACTCTCTTCACAGTTCTTTGGGGGCGTTGGCGGTTGGCGTCGAAGTTCATCTGCCACAGACCCTAGAGTTTTCCATGCAGGTGATAACAACTGTACGTGTGGTCCCATCTGCTTCGTAGTCCAACAGAGTTTTCGAATTCAATACACTTTAATACTTTTCGATATCACAAACTAGTCAAAACATTTACTAAATTTTATCATCGGTACAAGGACATTATTCGTAAATATAAATCAACATGCAGACATCTTATACGTTCAGGTATTTCACATCCTATATTGTATGGTAATATTCTTTACAAAGCACAAAAATGTCGGCATTCACCTCAAAAGCTTTCCAAACCTCTAAAAAGACTTATTTGGAAAGGATATAGTTACGATACTGTTGTCAAGTCATTAAGGATTGCATATTTTGGTATTAATATTGATTCACTCATAGGGTCTTTGCATCGGAAATAAACACATTTATTCTAAAACCAGTTGTTGGCATGATACGGGTTATGTTCTTCTCATATACTTTATGATGGTATGATACTAAACCCCTAACGGGAGGGATTGTACTTGATTTTCATATGATGAAGACATAATCTTTCAATCAGTTTAATTGAGGTCTGGAGCTGGCATGTCAGTAACTGCTAGTAGTCCTTTGTTCATTTATGTATCATTGTCATTTTGCTTAGTTTCTTTTGTTACCTATTCTGACATCGGACTCGGACTTCTTTTAAACTGAATTTTTACTGTGCGTATTCAATTGCGATGTGTTTCTTTATTCTACATTGGCTAGAGGTAGAGGGGAGGGTTGAGATCTCACAAAATTGTTTTAACCCCGCCCCATTTTTGCGCCTGTCCCAAGTCAGGAGCCTCTGGCCTTTGTTAGTCTTGTATGTTTTTTTTAATTTTAGTTCATTTATATGTTTTGGAGTTTAGTGTGACGTCCATTTTCACTGAACTAGTACACAATTTTATTTAGGGGCCAGCTGAGGACCACCTCCGGGTGTGGGATTTTCTCGCTGCATTGAAGACCCATTGGTGGCCTTCGGCTGTTGTCTGGTCTTTGGTCGGGTTGTTGTCTCTTTGACCGGTGTCTCTTTGACATATTCTCCATTTCCATTCTCAAGTTTATTGTTATTGTCATATCAACATATTATTGTTTTTTTTTACAAAGAATGAAAACAAAATAAAACAAAGAAGTACCATTTCAATTGATAATAAACGAATACATGAAAGATACGAGATTCTATAACGACTGTTTTAGTCTTTGATGAGTTTTTGTGAGTTTTGCTTTTTAGCTCACCTGGCCCAAAGGGCCAAGTGAGCTTTTCTCATCACTTGGCGTCCGTCGTCCGTCGTCCTGCGTCCGTCGTCCGTAAACTTTTACAAAAAATTTCTCCTCTGAAACTACTGGGCCAAATTTGACCAAACTTGGCCACAATCATCAATAGGGTATCTAGTTTAAAAAATGTGTCCGGTGACCCGGCCAACTAACCAAGATGGCCGCCATGGCTAAAAATAGAACATAGGGGTAAAATGTAGATTTTGGCTTATATCTCTGAAACCAAAGCATTTAGAGCAAATCTGACATGGGGTAAAATTGTTTATCAGGTCAAGATCTATCTGCCCTGAAATTTTCAGATGAATCTGAAAACCCGTTGTTGGGTTGCTGCCCCTAAATTGGTAATTTTGAGGAAATTTTGCCGTTTTTGGTTATTGTCTTGAATATTATTATAGAAAGAGATAAACTGTAAACAGCAATAATGTTCAGCAAAGTAAGATCTACAAATAAGTCAACATGACCAAAATGGTCAGTTGACCCCTTAAGGAGTTATTGCCCTTTATAGTCAATTTTTAACCATTTTTCGTAAATTTTTGTAATCTTTTACAAAAATCTTCTCCTCTGAAACTACTGAGACAAATTTAACCAAACTTGTCCACAATCATCATTAGGGTATCTAGTTTAAAAAATGTGTCCGATGACCCGCCCGCGAACCAAGATGGCCGACATGGCTAAAAAGTAGTTCATAGGGTAAAATGCAGTTTTTGGCTCATATCTCTGAAACCAAAGCATTTAGAGCAAATCTGACAGAATAAAATTGTTCATTAGGTCAAGATCTATCTGCCCTGAAATTTTCAGACCAATCAGACAACACGTTGTTGGGTTGATACCCCTGAATTGGTAATTTTAGGAAAATTTTGCAGCTTTTGGTTATTATCTTGAATATTATTATAGATAGAGATAAACTGTAAACAGCAATAATGTACAGCAAAGTAAGATCTACAAATAAGTCAACATGACCAAAATTGTCAATTGACCCCTTGAGGAGTTATTGCCCTTTATAGTCAATTTTTTATAATTTTCATAAATTTTTGTAAATTTTTACAAAATATTTTCCACTGTAACTACTGGGCCAAGATCATTATAGATAGAGATAATTGTAAGCAGCAAGAATGTTCAGTAAAGTAAGATCTACAAACACATCACCATCACCAAAACACAATTTTGTCATGAATCCATCTGTGTTCTTTGTTTAATATGCACATACTGACCAAGGTGAGCGACACAGGCTCTTTAGAGCCTCTAGTTTAGTTTTGTTTCAAAGATTTCAAAGCATTTATTTCACTGAAATTTGTATATTCATTTAAATAAGTAATGTCACAGAACAAGCAGACGACAATAAAAAGGAGAAATGTGATGACTGCTGTCAGCGTATATTTGTTCTGCCGAACAGAAGTTCCACTGGAAACTTTGTTATAAACAATGTCATAATATCTGTTCCTGTTGGAAATAATATTCTATACCATTTATTCAGTTAGGAACATATACTGTAATATTTATTCCAGTGGAAACAATATTCCAGAATATTTTTTCCCTTTGGAACTTATATGATGAAGGAACGTCTATTTCGTGACACTGCCAGTGAGAGAAGTATCCACTCCATAGGACGAGGATGTAAACAACAATACAGACTGGATTGTAGATGGGTTGAGATGATGAACACGTCAGTTTTACTAAAAATGTGTTCAACTTGTCGTAAAATGGTCCCATCTTGATAATTTCTTAGTGTACTGCGAGATGTTTAAGCAACCATAAACTTTTATTGAAGTTCAACATATCGTTTTTCATATCTTGGTGGTCTTTTTTAATTCCAAAAGGTTGTATGCCATTTATTCATCTATTACAGAAAATATCCTCCATGGTTTTTTGAGGGAAATGAAGTTAATCTAGATGGCAATATTGGAAGGGAACAGCAATTAAGTTCGGACTACTTAAAAAAATGATAAGAGCATCCTGACACACAACTTAAATTCTATTTATTAGATGTATCACTGTGTGTTCGGTTTAATATAGATACACTATTTTGTTAATAGATGTCCTGTTCAAAATTTAACTTGGAAAAAACCGCTTACAATTTGCAAGATAGTATCAAAATCTTCTTCAACACCAATGTATGCCGTAGCTCTGCATGTTGAACAATTTATTTTTAGAATATTTCAAAATCTTGTAACTACAATATTTAGACTCTCTAATAAATAAATATTGGTAGATTTCCTCGACTTTCAGGTTTTAACCACGTGAATAAAAAAACATCAAGGAAAATTTGCTGCAACTCTTTAATTTAAAAATTAGTTCACTATATGTACAGAAGCAAATGACTGATTATTCTGCTGCAACCACCAAGTCGATAAAATGTACAGCCTCGGATTCGATCAATTTAGTTAAATTTATGAATAATTATGGCAAACCTTTGCGTCACATTGTATTATTTGGATATTTTCAGCGCATGTTGATTCAAAACAAAAATTAAAATGTCATCAGCAGGCTTCACGCTTATCTGCTCTTAGGAGACCGCGAAGGCTCATGCGTTGGATAATCTGTTTAAAACATTTGCTTGGCGAATGATTAAAGAAAATTGTCAGTTTAAACTGGGTAAATTGCTATGACTCTAGATACTGTTTTAGAATGAGATTGAGCATCCTACACATAAAAAGGGATTTTCGACTAAGCATGCAGGATTGGGGGAACATTAATAAATCGGGAAAGCGCTATATTTCGGCAGATCTTCGTAAGGGGTATAAATTATACGACTAGCTCGAGTCTGGTGCATTATGGGTGGAAGCTTTTCCATAGATTTTATCGGTAATTTTTTTACCGAGGTATCTGTCTCTGTTGCCTCATGTAATAGAAGCTAAACACTGAAGGAACTGACTTATTTTCCAACTCGTTCGTTATGCCTGTGTTTGTAGTGACGTTTTGGATTTCGATGAACGTATAACTAATCTCTGTATACGGACTGGTAAAAGTCTGGTTGCTGTTTGTCAAATTGGTTTGCGTTTATTGTTTTATATCAATCATAAATATCAGGCTATGAGGGTACGGATCAGGTCCTTCATTTCTGAATATTCTTTAATTTTTTCGCTCATCATTATTGATCTTTGAAAAAAAAGGATATTCTGTAATTACTTGATAACTGTATTCTGGACATTGTTCTGTTCTGTAAGCAGTATATTTTTACCGAATTTCTTTAATTTTTGCAATTATTCTGTAGAATTTAGCACCTCATTTTTCGCACATTTTCTCTATTCTTTCCCATTATTCTCTGTTCTATAAACCCCATCCACGCCCTCGGCTATGTGTTGTCTCGTTTTATATTTAGTCATGTCGGGCCCATTCGTAGCTTACGTTACGACTTTTGCTTATTGTTGAAGGACGTACGGTGATCTATAGTTTCGTACTTCCTCTTCATCTTGTTTCTTGTGAAATGTTGCCAAATATAGTCACACCTCCTTATTTTAATATCATTTATATTTCCCGCTTTATACTCACTTTGCGAAGCCAACATATTTGATTAACTCTTCCTAATTAGGTGGGAAATATTTCTTATTGGACGTTTGGCAAGTTCTTTTTCAGTATTACGTTTCATCGTATAAAAATAGTTTCGCAACTATAGGTCGATTACTGTGCTTGATGCACTGTTACTCCCGAAGGTATCATCAGCCCAGTAGCCAGTACTAGCTGGCATGAAAAATGAAATACCTATACGTGTTGTTGTTTTACCCCCTTTCTCTCCCTCCCCATCCCCCCCTCCTTATCCGCTTCATGCAAAGCTCTGGTTGTATGTCCGGGGTTTGTCAATACTTTTGGTTCTTCAAAAATATATTCTTTGTTTACACACTGCAAATCATGCTTTGAATAATTTTCTTTTTCTACAATTCTTATATTTTCAAATATATTTATTGTAAGCGGGTATTGTCGGCGAACTTTTGGAGACCAAAAACATCAATAAAACATAAATTCCATTTAGTATGATGTTGGGCATGAGATAAGATAAAATTGAGAATGGAAATGGGGAATGTGTCAAAGAGACAACAACCCGACCATAGAGCAGACAACAGCCGAAGGCCACCAATGGGTCTTCAATGCATCGAGAAACTCCCGCACCCGGAGGCGTCCTTCAGCTGGCCCCTAAACAAATATGTATACTAGTTCAGTGATAATGGACGTCATACTAAACTCCAAATTATACACAAGAAACTAAAATTAAAAATGATACAAGACTAACAAAGGCCAGAGGCTGAGAACAGTTGGAAAAATAGTTCCTCTTCCCCATATGTATCAAGCTGTCACATGATTCTTTTACTTCAAAAAAATGTAACTATCACTCATTAAATTGGAAATCAAAATATAGTTCACTGGCACATAAATGTATAAATAAATATTTTTTGTTATCTTAAGAATATGAGAGATCAATCATAGCTTATTGGTAAATATTTGCTAAACGTAGAGTTGAAATTGTATTTGTTTTGCATATTTAGAACGAGAAAAACGAAGGCAATGTATTAATTAGTAAAATTTGAAAGTAATGGAATGAATACTTTTAAATAAAAAAAAATAGTTTTTGTCTTCAGAAAAAAATGATTTTTTAAAAAGATTCCTGGAGTATTTTAGGCTAAGAATTCCTTGATTCTGTATAAATATAACATTTCATATTATTAAAAACATTATATTATTAGGAATACAAGTTTAATGCATATCTGTATTTACAATGTACCATAAAGTTTTTTTTGCCAGGAAGTGTATATAGCCTTCCCTCCAGCTATTGTCAAAATGGACATTCTAATGGACATTTCCAGGAAGTTTTAAACATGTAGTTGTATCAGATTTAAAAATCATTTTGAACATCAGTCAATACAAGGGAAACTTTAAGGTAAGTTACAAGAACTGTTTTTTGTTTAAAATTCCTCAATATATTAAAAAAATCAAATATTTATGAAAATCTATTTAGAAAGGACCCAAAAAATGAAGATTAAAATTAACTTTTCAATATAAACAAGTATGTTAATGTCTACATATTTAAAATTGGAAAATATATTCAATTATTAATAAACTTTAATATATTTGTAGAACTAAAATTGTTCGTTCTTCAAATTATGGGACCGGATATTGAATATAAGCTATTGAGATAATGATTATGTTAACAATTAGATATTTTCATTTGTCTTAAAGTAAATTTAGTCATTTAGCCACATAAAAAAATCATCACACCATTTTCTTTTCTATATAACAGTTCAGATGCAATTTCAAATGTATGATATTGGAAATATCTAGTCAAATACACCTGTGACATACTTCTCCAATAGAAAACATGATTATATTTAACCTTTTGAAACTTCTGGCTTATTGCAGACGTTATTTTACATTCCTGCAGTTTTAATTAATGGACCATAATTTTCTTAGTGGTCATCTGAACTTGTAGAGTACATAACTGTAGTATTAGAATTGGAATTGGTTTAAATGTACTATTTTATAAATAATGTTTGATGTGGATGGTTACCTATTTAAAAAAGTATGATTCAATAGTTAGATGGAAAAAAATTCATCAGTTGAGAGCTAAATTTTATGGGCTATAATTTCTTGATCTTTTATCTTGGATCATTGGGTTCCAATATGACTATTTTTAGTTTTTTTTTTTTTATTAAGATAGAGCATCTATCTAAGTCTTATAAAATTGAAAATGGAAATTGGGAATGTGCCAAAGAGACAAAAACCCGACCAAAGAGCTGAAAACAGCCCACGGCCACCAATGGGTCTTTAACACAGCGAAGAAATCCCTGGGCACCCGGAGGCGGGCTTCAGCTGGCCTCTAAACAAAATTGTGTACTAGTTCAGTGAATATGGACGTCACACTAATCACTGAGACATACAAATGAACCAAAATTAAAAAAAAACAACATACAAGACTAACAAAGGCCAGAGGCTCCTGACTTGGGACAATGCGCAAAAATACAGCGGGGTTAAACTCGGCTGTTGTCTGCTCTATGGTCGGGTTGTTGTCTTTTTGACACATTCCCCAATTCCATTCTCAATTTTATTTGTGAGATCTCAACCCTCCCCCCATACATCTAGCCAATGTAGAAAAAACAAACACACAGCAATACGCACAGCATTAAAAAAAATGTATTTGTTTCCCCCAATCTTTGACCAAGCTTTAAGACTGCTTAAAGACAAATTCTTCACAGCATTATTTTATTCTTGAATACAAAATGTAATGATTTTGAGATAATGTACAGAGATTTACTTTTTTATTTCAGTAACAGAGTCAACATGAGTCTGAGGACAATTTTGGAAAGATTGGCGCTATACAGTGTGGCTTCAATGCTTTTTATAGATTCATTGATAAAGTTGTTTCCAAAATTAATTCCAGAGACAACAACTGTTTTGGTAAATGCTTATTCTATTTGTCTAGACAACATGTAACCCCCTTTTAGAGAAAAAAAGTTTTTTTTTAGTTTTAAACACCATGACCAGTTGGTTATGTTTGGATTATGAGAATTTTTTAATGACACTGCAATCAAATATTGAACTCATTTGAATCATTACGCAGATTGCAATTCTTGCTCATTTTATTCTGAAATTTATATTCTGAAATAAGTTAGACGCTTTTGTAAATCCACATTAATTTTATCTTGTTTACAGAATTTTCAAGTAAAACATTTCTCTGAATGTAAAGAGCTTAGCTATAACACCAAAATTTCATTATTAGCATTCTTTCTTATCAAAACAAAATGACAAGATACAAAAGTAAATTTGATGAAACAAAACATGACATCATTAAAAATACTGCATAACACTTTCACTTTTTCAAATTTATATTTCTCTCAAAGACTGATATTTCAGACCCTATTTTTTTTTATTGTAACAATCACTTTTTAAACAGTCATTTTGTTAATTTTTTATGAAAACCTTTTAACACCAATTTCTGAAGGACCAAAAGACAAGTACAACACTTTGCCCTACATCACATGATACTGGTGTTCATTTTATTTGTTATTTATTTTCCAGGATAGAAGATTTAGTGAGTATAGTGCAGTGTGTATAACTTCCATGTTTGGATATATGCCTAATCCATTCATTTACAAAATCTGTGTTGGATCATGGGAAATTTGTTCTGCTATAGGGCTTCTGTTTAAAGATATCAGACAAATGGCTTGTATCATCCTTGGAATCATAATGGTTGGTGCTATACACACATACATAAATTTGAAAGAATACAGCGAGACATTTTTCCCAGTTATTCTATTTCTCACATTGTGTTACATATATGGAATGACAAATAGAAAAACTGCAACAGAAAACACAGAAAGTGAAAAAGAGAAAGAAGACTAACAGACAGATTTCAATAACTTATTGTGATTGTATATAATAATAAATCTATTTAATTTCTTAGTTAGTCTTGATAATAATATATCAAATAAAATAATATTTGCATGTATGTCAGGAACTCGCCATATATTGTCCTATAAATGAGGCAATCGAGTAGGAATGTGGTGATGTTTTCATAGGCAAAAAAATGGGGGTTCACTTCCTCTATGAAGGTATAAACAGAGGTGCTCCTTAAAAGCTTCACTTTTTTACATGTGAAATATATATATTAATGAGGTGCTATTTTACCAAGGTTATAAAGTTGTATATCAATGGGTCATAAATTTTCATCCTCCTAATAACATATTTGCTGAAATCTTTTTTCAAAATATAAATAATAGTATGTGATTAAGGATTTTTGCTACTCTGTTTCAAAATAACAAGATTTTGAAAAGACTGTTATAAGTTGATAGTATATAAATAAAAGGATTTAAAAAGAAGAAAAAAATGAAGGGTTCGTGTCCCTTGTTTTTAAGTCAATGAAAATTTGGTAGGACATGATTCTCTCTAGATTTTTCATACATTTAGCATTGACACCTTTTTTCTGTCAAAAACTATGAAAAAATAACAAGGATTTTATAAGATTTTCAAATATGGCTTTTTAAACTATATGTTATTAAGTTATAAAAAGAAAAGTAGGGGTAAGTGGGCAAAATTTTTAATGGCCCTACATGGATAAAACCAGAGAATTCCGAATATCTGGCAAAAAATTAAACTAGAGGCTCTCAAGAGCCTGTGTCGCTCACCTGTATTTACTGATGCTTTGGAAATCATGTAAAATAAGGTTAAAATCATAATTAATAGTATTTGATATTAGATATTATAATGATATCTAAGATAATAACAAAAAACTGCAAAACTTTTGTTAAAAATTACTAACCCAGGGGCAGCAACCCAACAACGAGTTGTCGGATTTGTCTGAAAATTTCAAGGCAGATAAATCTTAATCTGATGAACATTTTTGACACCTGTCAGATTTGCTCTAAATGCTTTAGTTTCACAGATATAAACCAAAAACTGCATTTTACCCCTATGTTCTATTTTTAACCAAGTCGGCCATGATGGTTGGAAGGCGGGGTCATCGGACAAATTTTTTTAACTAGATACCCTAATAATGATTATGGCCAAGTATGGTTAAATTTGTCTCAGTAGTTTCAGAGAAGAAGATTTTTGTAAAAGATTACAAAAATTTACAAAAAATTGTTAAAAATTGACTATTAAGGGCAATAACTCCTAAAGGGATCGACTGACAATTTTGGTCATGTTGACTTATTTGTAGATCTTACTTTGCTGAACATTATTGCTGTTTACAGTTTATCTCTATCTATAATAATATTCAAGATAATAACCAAAAACTGCAAAATTTCCTTAAAATTACCAATTCAGGGGCAGCAACCCAACAACAGGTTGTCAGATTTGTCTGAAAATTTCAGGGCAGATAGATCTTGACCTGATAATCAGTTTTACCATATGTCAGATTTACTCTAAATGCTTTGGTTTCAGAGATATAAGCCAAAATCTACATTTTACCCCTATGTTCTATTTTTAGCCATGGCGGCCATCTTGGTTGGTTGGCAGGGTCATCGGACACATTTTTTAAACTAGATACCCTAATGATGATTGTGGCCAAGTTTGGTTAAATTTGGCTCAGTGGTTTCAGAGAAGATTTTTGTAAAAAGCTAACGACGACGACGACGGACGACGGACGACGGACGCCAAGTGATGAGAAAAGCTCACTTGGCCCTTCGGGCCAGGTGAGCTAAAAAAAGAGGAGTGAAAATCCTTAATGATACTTTTATTAACAGAAGTGTAAGAAAAATTCCAGTTCACTTCAACTCCTGAGAAGGGTTATAATAATACAAAAATATTTGCAGTTTTTACATATCTAGTATAGTTTTCAAGATAAAACAAAAAAAAACTGTAAAATAAGTGAAAAAACATCATTTAAGCACAATAACTCCTATAAAAATCCTATGATAAATTTGATGCTTACAGAAATAATGTAGATATTGACATTCTGAGCATTTTTTGTCCCATACGGGTTTTCTGTATCTGTTATAGTCTTCCAGATATAAGACAATTGATGCATTTTACCCTTATGTTCAATTTTTAGCCATGGCATTCAGTAGTTTCAGGGAGGAAGATCTTTGAAAAAGTATATGATAGACAAGTAAATTAGTAAATAAATGCAAAGATGATGCCCCCACTTGCATACAACATTATAAAGGGACACAACTCAATAAAATGCTCCGCTGGGGCGCAGCTTGATACGACCGCAGAGGTCGAACCCTGAAAAGTTGGGGCAAGTATGGACACAACATTCAAGCTTGATACAGCACCGAATTTGGATTGTAATTAAATATTTGACACAGCCTAGGTTTCTGACACAGAATGAATGTGGTCTAAGAACTTAAAAAATTTTAATTTACCTATTCAAACCATATCATTATTATTTGCTTTATATATAAATCAGAAATAACCAATTTAAAATGGAAAATTTTAAAGAAAAAAACGAAAAAAGAATCCCCCCCCCAAATTTTTTGAACCCCCTTATGATTCATCACCCCCAAACTCAATCCCAGCCTTCCCTTTGTGGTATGGTACCTTGCAGTACAATTTCAGAGAGATTCATACACTTGAACACCAAGTTATTGTCTGGAAACTAGAAAAATGCTTGTTTTTTGGCCCCTTTTTGACCCCAAATTCCTAAATGTTTAAGGCAATTACCTCCAAACTCAAACCCAGCTTTCCCTTTGTGATATGGAACCTTGTAGTACAATTTCATAAAGATCCATACACTTACACACAAGTTATTGTCCTGAAACTAGAATAAAGCTTGTTTTTGCCCCTTTTTGGCCCCTAATTCCTAAAACTTTGAGGCAATTACCCCCAAACTCAATCCCAGCCTTCCCTTAGTGGTATGGTACCTTGCAGTACAATTTCAGAGAGATCCATACACTTGAACTAAAGTTATTGTCTGGAAACTAGAAAAATGCTTATTTTTGGCCCCTTTTTCCTAAACGTTTAAGGCAATTACCCTCAAACTCAAACCCAGCTTTCCCTTTGTGATATGGAACCTTGCAGTACAATTTCAAAAAGATCCATACACTTACACACAAGTTATTGTCCTGAAACTAGAAAAATGCTTGTTTTTTTGCCCCTTTATGGCCCCTTATTCCTAAAATTTTGAGGCAATTACCTCCAAAATCAATCCCAGCCTTCCCTTTGTGATATGGTACCTTGCAGTTCAATTTCAGAGAGATCCATACACTTGAACACAAGTTATTGTCTGGAAACTAGAAAAATGCATATTTTTAGCCCCTTTTTGGCCCCTAATTCCTAAATGTTTTGGGTAATTACCCCCAAACTCAATTCCAGCTTTCCCTTTGTGATATGGAACCTTGTAGTACAATTTTATAAAGATCCATACACTTACACACAAGTTATTGTCATGAAACTAGAAAAATGCTTGTTTTTTGCCCCTTTTTGGCCTCTAATTCCTTAAATTTGGAGGCAATTACCCCCAAAATCAATCCCAGCATTCCCTTTGTGATATGGAACCTTGTGGTACAATGTCAGAGAGATCCATACACTTACACACAAGTTATTGTCATGAAACTAGAAAAAATCTTGTTTTTTGCCCCTAATTCCTAAAATTTGGAGGCAATTACCCCCTAAACCCTCCCAGCATTCCCTTTGTGATATGGAACCTTGTGGTACAATGTCAGAGAGATCCATACCCTCACACACAAGTTATGTCTGGAAGTTACAAAAATGCTTATTTTTGGCCCCTAATTCCTTAACTGTTGGTACCATAACCCGCAAAATCAATCCCCACCTTCCTTTTGTGGTATTAAACCTTATGGTAAAATTTCATAGAGATCCATTCACTTAAACTAAAGTTAGAGTGCGAAAACCAATGTGTCTTCGGACGACAACGACAACGACGACGCCAACGTCATACCAATATACGACCGCAAAATTTTTTTGCGGTCGTATAAAAACAATAAAAGTGATGCTACCCAAATTTGTACTTGATCTGAGTTTTGTGGTAATAAGTATTGTGTATAGGTTTCATAATGTTTGGTTGGGGCAAACTTCAGTTACAGAATTTTTTTGATTTATAAAGGGGCATAACTTGATAATGGTTAAAGTGACGCCACCAAAATTCAACTTGATCTGTGTTTTGTGGTAATGAGCATTGTGTATGTTTCATAACATTTGGTTGAGGCAACTTAAGTTAGAGAACAGAAACTAAAAATTTTGCATTTTTTTTTTCATTTATAAAGGGGCATAACTTGAGAATGGTTAAAGTTACCCCACCAAAATTCAAACTTGATCTGTGTTTTGTCGTAATAAGCATTATGTATAAGTTTCATAACATTTGGTAGAGGCAAACTTAAGTTAGATAAAGGAAACTAAAAATTTCGTAATTTTTTCATTTATAAAGGGGCATAACTCTAGAACGGTTAGAGTGACGCTACCAAAATTCAAACTTGATCTGTATTATTTGGTAATTAGCATTGTGTATAAGTTTCATTACATTTGGTTGAGGCAAACTTTAGTTAGAGAACGGAAACTAAAATTTTTTGAATTTTTCCATTAATAAAGGGGCATTACTCTAGAATGGTTAAAGTGACGCCACCAAAATTCAAACCTTATCTGTATTTTGTGGTAATGAGCATTGTGTATAAGTTTCATAACATTTGGTAGAGGCAAATTCAAGTTAGAGAACGAAAACCAATTTTGGGACGTACATATGTACAGACGGACAAGGGTAAAACTTAATGCCCCCTCCGCTATGGCGGGGGCATAAAAACATTAAAGGCTATTAATAGGTCAACCAATTGTATCACTTGTATAGGTATTTTTGTGTGTCTGTACTTTTGATCATTTTTGCTGTTTACAGTTTCTACCTATAAATCATAGTTTTTGAAATAATACGCAAAAACATGAAAATTAGTCAAAAATCATCTTTAAGGGCAACAACTCCTTAAGGATAACTTTTGTGCAAACAGGAAATGGGTAGATTATGACATTATATGAGCATATATGCCCCTGTCTGATTTTCTTTATCTATTATAGTTTTAAATATATTAGACATGTAATGCCTATAACCCTTATGTTCTATTTTTAGAAGTTTGTGCTTTTTTCACTTTTCATTTAAGCTCAATGTCATTTACCCATAGTTTGGCTGAAGTTGGTTCAGTAGTTGCAGAGAAGATCTTTGAGAAAGTTTACAAAGATGAGGGAAGCTGTTTCAAAACCTTAAGCATATATGATGAATTTTAATATAGAATTATTGATTGATTGTTGGAGTTGAAAACACTTGGCTATGTCATTGCAGCCAGTTTTTATTGGTGAGGGGAGCCAGAGTATCTAGAGGGAACTACAAACCTTCCACATGAAACTAGCAATCCTAGTCAATATAGTCAGACTCGAAAACACCTTGCCACTATAAATATAGCTAGCAGGGTTTTAACTCGCAACCTCAATGTTGACAGGCTAGTGATTGCTGAAAATGAACTTAGATCACTCAGCCCAATTTAACACAGAAATTCATTCCATAAAACAAAACTAAAATCTAATATTTTTATAATTGCATTTTAAAATTTTTCAGTGCTTGTATAAGTACACAAAAATACCATTCATAAAATGTATAAAAGGTAGATACATGGGACAATATTTTGAAGATCTGTTTTCAAGTAAAGTTCTTGATATATCAGTATACATGTGCTTTTCAAAAATACACAATAAGTATTACAGTATTGTGTTTCATAGTTTGCAAGTCAGTTTTTAGGCCTTCTACACATACATGTACATTTGATTGAGTTATAATCCACCACATAAAACAGTGCTCACATTCATACTAGAAATTGCATCTGCAAGCCATAAAATACATTGCAGAGCTGTGCCCAATATACTTCTATAAATTAGGATTAGTTTTTTTCAAAATCTAAAATATTGTCTTTGTCATGAAGTATTATCTTCTGTTAATCCATAACTACTCAGTAACTGTACTGTACTTTTGAGGGAACTGTAACATAAAACAAATGGTTAATTACATTTTTGTACATTACTTTTAAGAGGGTTTGCTGTTGAAATTCAAAATAGTGACATTTTCATACTTGAAAACTTTTCATTACCTCTGCAGATGGACTGATAGTCGCTGAGGGTATCACCAGCCAAGAAATGAACATAATTATATTTTTTGGAAAAAATTTTGTTTTATATTTGGAAATCATTCTAAATTCAGGAATGAATCTTCCTCATGCATAGCTCAGATTCCTTGTCTGGATTTTGCTTTACTGTTGTATTAGGTTTTAGACTTTCAAATATTTTGGCCTCAAGCATCACTGAAGAGACATTCATTGTAGAAATATACATCAGGTGCAGTTAAACTGGCACCCTTAATGTTATTGCAATGGGAAAATATAGATAGTTCTGTTTCTTGCTTTTGAGGTACAAGCATGTAAAAATCTAGAATTTTCTAATTTTGAAAAAAATTGATATGATTATACTCACACTTCACTGGTGAATTAAAAATATAAACATTTACAGTCCCACTTTTACAATTTTACTAATTTTAACATTACACAATTATATCTGAATTATGGAAGGCAATTTTTTTTTATTTGTTAAAAAATCAACTGAACTAATTTCCATATTTGAACTAGATTTGTATTCTTCAATAGATGATTATAAGATGTTTTCCATGGATGCAATATATGTTTTTATTGAATAACACAACAAATGTCTTTTTGTCCAGCAAAGTAAAGATGATAATGTGCAAGATGCTAAGACACCAGGACTTTTAGAGCGACCATCTCTTGTCTGTGGGGTTAGGGGCAAACATCTGTTTTTTTTATACCAGCAATTGTATTCATCCAATGGCACAGCTCACCTTGCAAAAAATTTAAATACCTTGAGAAACCACAACTAATTCTGGGGAAAGGTTTTATTTCGTTTGCAATAATTATATACATATACACATGCAATTTTCTTTTACCTGCCATCCCTTATTATTTTGTATACTCCTTTCTTAGATAAATCTACCACTGTTGAACCCTGTCTGGAGTGGAATGTATCACCAAGCATACCATCATCAAATACTTTATCTAGTTTAGGCCACAAATTCTCAAATTCCTGAAAAAAATATGCAGATGGTAAATTTGAGCAATTGGCAGTAAAATTAAATATATGCAACTACATGTTAGTATGATCACAGCAGATCATGTAAAATTAACATTTACTGGTATATATATATATATGGTGTTCATAAATTATATACTGTTATTGGATTTCTCAGTCATTAGGGTGGAACCCCTGAAAAGGGAACAAAAATATAAATAACAAGAGGCTCTCAAGAGCCTGAATCACTCACCTGTAATTTTTTGCTTTTCAATATATATTAATGAATGGCTTAAAACTTCCATTGAAATGTTCTTTGTATCTGTCATATTTTCTTCAAAATCAAAGAAATGCATTTCACTCCCATGTTTCATTTTAGCCAAAGTGGCTATGTTTCTTGACGTACAAGAAAATAAAATATAAAATTTATACTATATACTCTGAAATTGATTCAGCAGGTTCAAAGTTAAAGATTTTTTAAAGTAAGCAAACTAAATGAACAAATTGTGAAAAATTGATTTTAAAGGGCAATAACTCCTTAAGGGGACAATTGACAATTTTGGTCATACAAAACTTATTTGTAGATCTTACTTTGCTGAACATGTTTGCTATTTACAGTTTATCTTTATCATTAATAATATTCAAGATAATATCCAAAATCTGCAAAATTTCCTTAAAATTACCAATTAAGTGGCAGCAATCCAACAATGGGTTGTTAGATTCATCTGAAAATTTCAGGGCTGACAGAGCTTGGCCTAATAAACATTTTTACCTCTCATCAGATTAGCTCTAAATGCTTTGGTTTTTGAGATATAAGCCAAAAACTGCATTTTACCCCTATGTTCTATTTTTAGCCATGGCGGCCATGTTATTTGACGAAACAATTAATAAAACACAACTTTATTCTAGATACCCTAAGCATCATTCAGCTTAAGTTTGGTTGGAATTGGTTCAGTAGTTTCAGAGAAGAAGATGTTTGAAACAGTTTACACCAGACGGACAACGACGGACGCCAAGTGATGGCAAAAGCTCACAGTTCCTTCGGAATGGTGAGCTAAAAACAGAGTATCTGCATTAATGGGCATGTTCCATTTTAAGAGCAAGTTAAATACAGGAGAGTTTGTATTCACAGACATGTACTTTTAAAAGGCATTTTATAAGGGCACATATGAAAGTAAAATTAAAACAAAAACAACTGAATGTCTGTCACCAATTTACCATTACACTTTACTAGTGAATATTGATATCTGAAAATGTTACATTTGCCAACTATCACGTCACTTTCAATCAACTTCTGAAACTTTTTTCTTATCAAGCAGTACTTGAATATATTATTTATCAACATATTACACTAACCTCCACCCTCAAAGTACTTTGTGCTGAACTGATATTAGCACTAGTAAGAGCCAGAGGTTCCTGACAGCTTCTGGCAACTTCCCTGATGAATTCATGGTCTGGTATCCTAATACCAACAAGAGATGTTTTGGGATTTAGTTCAGGGTTAAGGTCTGATGTCCTGTTGAGCACAACTGTAACTGGTCCTGGTAATAACTTGGACAGTAAAGCTTGAGGTACTGTGACTTGTCCCCATCTTTAATGAAGAAAACATTTCTGACACAACGCAATACTAAATTTTTTATTCTTTAAGACAAAATAAATGTTTGAAAGCACTTTTTCAACATCTCCTCCATATTTCCCCCTTTCAAAATCTAATTTCAAAAGACATGACTCTCAAACTATGATTTAAAAGAACAGATCTATTTTATGATAAACAAGTAAAATGCTGGTACTGCCAAATGCACAAGGCGGGGAGGAACATAAAAATGAATGAACATGTAATTTACAAACGAAAGTGAACCAACGCCTGGTGAATCTGTAGTACGGTAGAGTCCCTGAAGTGGATACCTCAGGTATGCAGGGTCATTATGATAAAGCACGTAAAATGTAGAAAGTCTTATAACAACAACACTTTAGGGACTGCTGCAGAAAATTTATTGATCAACAATTTATAAATATGTCGATCAATAAAATTTCTGCAGCAGTCCCAAAAGTGTTGTTGTTATAAGACTTTCAACATTTTATATAATTAATTTGTAGAGGTCAACTTTGCTGTTTATGGATGTAACTGTTTGATGTGTATGTTCTTTGATTAAAAAAACAAATGAAACAAACAAATTATCTGATGTACATGTATTTAAAGAGCAGCAAAAACTTTTAAATAAAAATGGCACTTCAAGGATAATTCTAATTGAATGATTTACCTATACACATCAGATATGTCAGCTACACTTATTGCTACAGGTTTGTTGTAGTCTCTGTTCTTTATACTATACAGTCTATCAACAGCTTCAGAATTCTGTACAAGGCCTGCTACACCATATATTGTATCTGTAGGAACAGCTATAATGTTCCCACCTTTAAGACTGTTAACTGCTACAGAAACAAGTTCTTGCAGTTCTGTAAATAAAGAATATAAAGACCTCAATTATCAAGTACTTATACATTGTAAGCTATACATTTTTCAATTATCAGGCATCTGATCAGATAAGACAAAATTTTTGCTTTTCTTGTTATTTAAAAGTTTTGTTGGAACAAGATAGGGAACAAGACTATTTCTCAGAAAAGAACCATTAAAGTCAGACTGTTTCCCCCTGTTTAATCCAGTCAAAAGCCTTTTAAAAACTAAAACTATTTGCTGACCTATATATAGCTACCTACATTGTACCATAATTTTTTCAGGTTGTTAGTGAAAAAAAAATAATGAATAATCTATACTCCCTTTGGAGGATCTGGTGACAAATTTAAATCAGTATAAATGGAATTTGTAAAATCTAAAGTATGATCGATTGATTGACGACATTATTTTGAATCGATACGAAAATGAGTGTAATTGTGTCTGTTTACATATAAAATATATTATTTTCCATACTGGACATTAGTGTTTGCATACGACAAAACATTTTCAAAGTTACGTAATTAACAAGGTCTTTATAGTTTTATCTTTAGTTTGATGTTATATTAATTAATTGTGATATTAAAAGAAAACACATTCTGTCTCCTCTTTTATAGAAAGGATTAGGCAAATCAAACAACATTTCTCAATTCTAGAAGTTTTTAAAACTTATAATGAAAACGTAATCAACATAGTTGTTTTATACTCATCCAATGAAAATAATCGCCAAAGGCCAACTTTTTTTTATTGGTACAGCTTTATCATTATTATAAAATTCATAAACATTTATGAATTACAATATATATCTTCTTTTTTATTCCTTAAAAATATATTCCTTTATTGGGGCCGGGTCGACGTTGGGCCGGATCGACGTGGGCCGGATCGACTTGGGACGGATCGCCGTGGGGCCGGATCGACATGATAGCAAATGAAATGTGCCAATGCTAATCATTGCTACTATAAATACAAAAACATACCAAATATTATTAAAATGATATGAGCAAATCGGCAGATGCAATACTGATGATGTTGCCCATTGATATAAATCATGAGTTAATATTGCTTTTCGGCCCATTCCAATATGGATAAAAAAGCTGTATTGGCCCATGCATAAAAGCAATACTATGATATAGCATTACTTGATTATTTCTGTATTGGCCTTGTTATTGGTTTGAGGCTTGCTGTGATGGTCTAAGGCAAAGCACCATTATATATACCCAAAAACAGGTAAGAATGGAATAGAACTTAGAAGACAAATTAGCCTTTCATAAACTGTTAAAATTTTGAAAGTATCTTAACTTTAAGGTAGTTGTACATGTGATAGGTCCATTGTGTCACAATATTTAATAAAAAAAAATACACCATTTTGTTAACATTTCAAGTAACTAGTTATCGTCACATGATCGGTACTGTAAAATACAGAACTTTTCTGTCAGTTTTTCAACAAATCGATTTTCTGTGCCATCTGAAAAATAGAATTTGTCCTAAAGATATGATTCGATCATCTACATGTATAGGACAAATTCTATTTTCCGCAGAGTGCTTGTCAACATGGTCAATGGCACTGAAAATTGATTTGTTGGAAAAATGACGTAAAGTTCTGTATTTTACAGTACCAATCGTGACAAAAAATGATAAATGGGAATAATACCCATTTATGAGGATCTTCCCCAACCTGTTGTCAGTGTTGAGGGGCAACCTGGAGAAGGCAAAACTTACTTTGATAACATCCAGCATGAACCCAAATTGAAGTTTTTAAATCTGTCAAAAACTAACTATTGCATAATTTATCATGGAAGAATGATTACAATGCATGGGTACATGTACTTTACCATTTTCAGAAACTTTAACAATCTTGTTCATGGTAGAAATGTGTAGCCTGCTGATTGATAACAATTTCACAAATGTCTGAAATGTTGTAATCATAAGTTGTTTTGCATAATAAAAATCATAGTATCGTAAAATGTCTAGTAGATTTCTCAATATTGCATCATTTCTGTTATTTCTGAAGGAACACACGTGTTTGTTTACATTTTTTCAAAGTTGATAAATTTCTTTCGAAAAGCGCTCAAATGTAAATTCAGTTCAAACGTTTACGTGACCACAACAAAACAGATGAAATTTCTCGGATTTTATCGATCAAAATTGAAGGTAGCTCTGAAAATATACAAAAATGGCAATAAGAAATGGACAGATTTGTCTTTCACAAGTTTTAAACCTTAAATCCAACTCAGCTCGCAGAAATTTGTTTTGCATTCTGAAAAGAAAAATAATTTCGCATAGTTCTGAGGCTAACACCACAAAAACTATTTCAAATGTCAAGGAAGAGCATCAAAATGATCACAAAAAAACAATTTTGAAATCTGGACCTTCCTTAGAACATTTTATTGCAAATCATACCAGTGTTTCTCAGAATGTACAGACAACTGGAGCAACTGCGGTTTCTTTGCCATCTTATATCAAAAAGTCTACTTTGGATGGACAGAATCGAAAAGGCATGCAGGCTATGAAATGATCTGAAGAATTTTATGAATCCTGGTAGTTTTGTCACGATTCCTCGCACCCTCAGACATTTCCCCATATTCCTGTTCACCCTGGGTTGTTTGGCACTGTCCTGATCATTTCTGATGATGCTTAATTTAGAAAACAGACTTTAGACCCTCAAATATATAAAATAAATAAATTACACTACTGCCAAGGGGTCTTTTTGCTACATTTGTAGCTGTGAACCCCACCTATTTTTACACGAAACCTCTGATTACAATTAGGAATATGGCATTTTTTAAATAGTTTTTGCTTTTAAGTCATATTTACACTATTCAATTTGAAATGATCTATCCTTTATTCTTGAATCCCCTTTAAGCTTGACTTGTATTTCTGCTCTAATGTCAATGCTTGTCTTAGTGGAATTGTAATATATAAATATATACCTTAAAAATTGTGTATATTAAAAAATTGGGAATAACTCTTATAACCAAGCGTAAATTAGCAATGCACACATGATGTAAGAACTAAAACATCAACCATAATGAAGTAATTAATTTGTTTAATTGTTACAACAATTTATCAATGATGTTCAACAACAATGGCTGCTACCCTGGGGTCTGGAGGTTTATTGGGACAGATTATCTTGACATAAAATTTTCATGTTAATTAACAAAAACACATGTTAAGGCATGAATTAAAAATGTCATTGAATGTCTGTTGGTGAGATTTTAAGACTTACTATTTATTTATGAACATACAGTATTATTTCATGTATTTCATATATTTCACTTCTATTATCTAGTAAATTTACAAAACAATTGGATTAATACACATTATTAACTTAACCATGTTAATAGAGAATTAGATTTTAATTAAGCCTTGTAGAAGATTTTTAACCTCTTTCTTTCTTTCCTTTGTAAATTCCTCCACATCAGAGCACCCATGTCACATGGAAGGAAAATGTAAAAACCTTAGTTTTGAAATATTTAAATATATTTTAAAAAGTAAAAGTGATAATTAGATATATTTACAGTGGGCCATTATTTATCTGTTTATTATATGTTGATATGAGACATTTTTGTGCTCATTATACCTTGGATATTGTTCGTTTTAATTTTTATCTCACCCTGACATTTGATTTAATAAATTAGGCATCTCTTTTCTTCTTAAATCAGAGCAATAAATTCATGATTATTTAGCTGTCATATCGTTTATTTCATGTACAAAATGTACTATTGTTGACACCTCTTTGATCAATTCTAATTAAAGTCATGAAAATGAATTAAATGGATTGCTCATCTATTACATAATTTTATATTATGGATGCAATATCTCCTTACTATTATATCCACTTTATAAATATGAGATTTTGTTTTTTGAGAATCTATCTATAACCATGTTTATGTGGAAACAATGAACCATATAAGTTTAGGAAGATTGACCTTTTACAATGTTAAAATGTTATTTTGAAACATATATTTCTGAAACATAATTGAACTGTTTTATATTTAAAAAAAACTCAAATTTGGTTAATTATACGTACCAGTGCACATTTTATAACAGAACAAATTACATAATTTTTCAACTGAAAAACTTATCAAAAGAAATATTGGTAATGAATTGTTCACTTGCTAAAGCATGGACTACAACTGGTGGGTGTCATGGATGTTACCTTTTAGAATAAGAAAAAAAACAACAGGATGATAATTTGTAATTCTTACACATTTTACATGATTTAGGAACATAATGTAAATTCACTATTATGTCGAGGAGAAATAGTGAAGATTTACATACATATTCATATGAAAATTGCCAAATGAAACTTTAAAATGACAAATATTACAACACACATTCAATTTATATGGAATGAATTTTGGCATAGTCAAATATATGCTTTGTGGTTTCTATAAAAACATTTTGTATAGGAAGATGCAGGATTTTTTCATTGTATATTTTGACTTTCAGTTTATTTTGATGTACATGGATGTCAGATGAATGTTAATGATGTGGAGATTTCATGGTCAGTGTTGAAAAACAGTGGGTACACAAGAACTACAGAGCTAGGGCAGGTAAATTTCCAACTGTCAGTACAATTTAAGTTTAGTTTTTGATAAACAATTATTTCTGATCAGAAGACTTGTTCTCTTGACGTTTACAAGTGATAAATTATTTCAAATTGATGCTTTAACAGTTTTAGTTGTTATTTCATGTACCTATTTGATATTGGGTAGGGCATACATGTCTTGTATTATATACTGATATACACACAAGATCAATGAGACAGTAACCAAACAGCAGAAATTCATCAAAACAGAAATATAGAAGCAACTATATATTCTTTACAAATGGACACAAACCCATATCATTTGAGTGACATTATAACAACAGACATGCCTGAAATCTCCCATAGTTGATTCAAACAAAACAGTTGGTACCGTACTTTCAAGAGAAAAAAAATATCTGAAATTTGCCATGCAAATTTCTCGGCTTTCTCTGATATTTGGTCTGGAACTTAATAATGAGTAAGTGATTTTCAGATGTGCTGGGCAGTCATTTCCTGTTTGACAAGCCTACCAAGTATGGAATTTTTCATCACACATTTCTCAGCTTTTGTATTTTAAAGTAATGTTTTAAAATTTGGATAAAATATGTACCCTGTAAGCAATTTTAAGATCTGTTAAGTGCAGTCACTTCCTGTATAACGATACTTTATATAATTATTACCCTTTAAATAAAAAACAAGTAATTTATTAAATACCCATGACATCACAAATTATAAATGGAGTAATGACGTCATGAAAAAGGCCCTTCTAAGTGTTTTCATGAATAAACACAAAATTTGTTTTTTTTTATACGACCGCAAAATTTGCGGTCATATATTGGTATGACGTTTACGTCGTTGTCGTCATTGGCGTCGTCGTCCTCGTCCGAAGACACATTGGTTTTCGCACTCTAACTTTAACTCTAACAATAACTTTAGTTTAAGTGAATGGATCTCTATGAAATTTTACCATAAGGTTCAATATCACAAAAGGAAGGTTGGGATTGATTTTTGGGGTTATGGTACCAACAGTTAAGGAATTAGGGGCCAAAAAGGGGCCAAAAATAAGCATTTTTGTAACTTCCAGACATAACTTGTATGTTAGTGTATGGATCTCTCTGACATTGTACCACAAGGTTCCATATCGCAAAGGGAATGCTGGAATTGATTTTGGGGGTAATTGCCTCAAAATTTTAGGAATTAGGGGCAAAAAAGGGGCAAAAAACAAGCATTTTTCTAGTTTCAGGACAATAACTTGTGTGTAAGTGTATGGATCTTTATGAAATTTTACTTCAAGGTTCCATATCACAAAGGGAAAGCTGGGTTTGAGTTTGGGGGTAATTGCCCTAAATGTTTAGGAATTTGGGGCCAAAAAGAGGCCTAAAAACAAGCATTTTTCTAGTTTCCAGACAATAACTTGTGTTCAAGTGTGTGGATCGCTCTGAAATTGTACTGCAAGGTACCATACCACAAAGGGAAGGCTGGGATTGAGTTTGGGGGTGATGAATCATAAGGGAGTTCAAAAAATTTGGGGGAGGGATTTTTTTTTTCCTTTTTTTATACAACCGCAAAAATTAAAAAAATTTTGGTCGTATATTGGTATCATGTTGTCGTCGTCGTCAGCGTCGTCCTAAGACAGATGGTTTCCGGATAATAACTTTAGTATAAGTGAATAGAAATCAATAAAAGTTTAACACAAGGTTTATATCCACTAAAAGAAGGTTGGGATTGATTTTGGGGGTAATGGTCCCTAATGTTTAGGAATTAGGGGCCAAAAAGGGGCCCAAATAAGCATTTTTGTAGTTTCCAGACAATAACTTGTTAAAGTGTATGAATCTCTCTGAAATTATACCACAAGTTTCCATACTTCAAAGGGATGGTTTGGATTGACTTTGGGGGGTTATGGCTCAAACCAATTAGTAATTAGGGGCAATTTAAAAGGAATGTTAGGGAGGTAATCCAAATCAATTAAAAGAACACTGTTTGATTACCTCCCTTACACTGCTTGTAAATTATGTACTAAGAAATGATGATTGTCTTGAGGTGATTAGGCGTCAATTTATTTTTAGCAGTTACTTTTAATTAATATTAATTTTAGCCATGACTATGTATGTCATTTTTTTTTAAAATCTTTTATGATGTATTTAAAAGGGTAATTATGGTTGCAAACTCCATTAGATATTTGAATTGAAATACTAACCATATCTTGAGGGAAAGATTTTTTTTTGGGAATAAGGGAAAGGGGGGAGGTGAAAAAAATTGGCAACAGCATAGTGTATTGCACAAAAGCAAAAAATTTAATATAAATTCAAATCATATAACCAATTTGAAGTTCTTTGACTACAGTTATTCTGTGTTAGAAACCTATTATGTGTCAAAAATTTAGTTACAATCCAAATTCAGACCTGTATCAAGCATGAATATTGTGTCAATTTTGGCCCCAACTTTTCAGGGTTGGACATCTGCGGTCGTATCCAGCTGCGCTCAGCGAAGCTACCTTTCGACTGTAAAATCTATGTAAATTATCTTAATATAACAAATATATTGCAGTTTTAACAATTACTTTGGAGTTAAAATCACCTGGATTTGTAATACACTGTGTACTTCATTTGTAGGTCAAAAAAGAGCCCTTAGCGCACCTCTTCCTTTATTTTGTGTTAGTTTTAGGTTCATTTAATCAGGGCTTTAAAAAAAAAATGAAATGCAATGTACATTAATATGGGACAGAAATGACTCTCTCTAAAATTACAGGCAGATGTTATACTCATGATGACATGTTCTATTAGAGATGGGGCTGAACAAAAAATATGGAGGAAATTACATATTCTCAAACAGTATAAGAAAAAAAGACAGAGAAAGTCAGAAAATTTACCACCATTAAAAATTGGTATTTTAGGTATGCAAACATTTATCATTTTAGACCTGAATGAACTAATTATATGTTTATATCAAAATGGTACTTCATAATTTGCTGGAAACACATTGTACCTAGGTTTGAATACATGTATCAGTACAATCAGTCCTACAAAATATTAAAGGATATCAAAACACATAAGTCTTAAACAGTTTTTTTTCTAGGCTAATAAATAATTGTGAATATCAAACTATGACCCAAAAGGCCAAAACTGGATGAGATTTAAAGATCTTTAGCCATTGATCAGTTATGATACTTATGATATTTTATATGTATCCAATAATAAGAAGATACACTTAAATGCTATGAAGTATGGTTTTGTTTTAAACTAGAATTTGTCAATCTTATCCTTTTATATGGTACATTGTATATTGTTACATTATATCAGATCCATACATGTTAAAATCAAGCAGTATCTGATAGTCTGCCATTTAGGTCAAGTTTCCTTGACTTTAGAATTTTTAAACTGCCAAAATGTTAAATTTTGTTGTTGGACATGTTTTTAAAGAAATCTAAAATGTATGATAATGAACCATTCATATTGAAAATGTTGCAATATCTTCCTTGTATGATGGTCACATGTTGAATAGAACCACCTCCCCTTCAGTCATGCTTCAATGACTTCTTAATTTCCACTTTAATTAAATGTGAACTTTTCTGATCAAGAAAACCTATGATGATAGTTTTGATTCACTACATAATGTTACATAAGCATCCTTGCATGTCAATTTCAAGAAGTTTGTGAAGTCCATTTACCTCATTCGTAGTTATATACATGTATATATTTGTGTTAATTATTTTATTTTCATCATTAATCCCCCAGGCTGTATGGCAGAAAGGTTAAAGTCAAAGATTTTGGAACAAGAGAAAATGGTAGATTTGGTGTGTGGTCCTGATGCTTATAAAGATTTACCAAGAATGTTAGCTGTTACTGAGTCAGGACAGACTGCAGGTATACTAGTTATGTCTTTTACAGTAACAGTAACAGTTGGGCATCAGCTCATCTTTGTTAAGTACAAAAAGTCTTTTTCCAGCTCAAATGTCTACAAAAAAAATGAAAATAAGGAGATGTGGTATGATTGCCAATAAGACCACCATCCACCAGAGTTCAAATGAAGTGGATATAAGCAATTATAGGCAACCATATAGCCTTCAACAATGAGAAAACCATACTGTATAGTCAGCTATTAAAGAATGTTTTGTAGTTGAAGGAATGAAAACATGTAGAAACAGTTTTGCAGTAAAATGATTTGACTAGATGGTTATAATTAATGCAATTTACTGGCGAAACAGTTTAAAGCGACTCTTACACTAGAGTAAAAGGAGATTTGGATTATAATGTCAAACAAACAGCATCCCAACAACACAAAAAATAAAATTAGAAAAGAATAAATTAAAGGTCAATTATACTGCCTTCACCAGCAGACAATTTTCTATACATACTTTAAATCTAGCTAAAATTTACCCTCATATTATTTATAATTTTGAGAATGATTATATTTTTTAGTCAATGTACTGTTGTCTCTAGATGAAACTTATGCTGATATTATGCCTGTCAGACTTAATGAAAATTCACCATCTGCTTTTGTGTAAGTACTAAACTAGCCTAAATTGAAAACCATTCTGTTACCATGATCTAGTATTTTTTGATACAGTGCATTTTGAAAAAATGGGAGTACCAATTTTTTTTATCCTTTAAATCTATTCATGCATATCCAGCTGGAATTGTAGAATTTTGCAAAATTTATAACATACTAAATAACAACTACATGTGGCTTTTGATAAAAATTTGTTTGCAATATGGGAAAAATGTTGCAAGTAGGACTGCAAAAAAAATTCTCTTCCTACAGATTTCAACCATAAATCCCTGAAACTTCACGGAAAGATTGCACATATGTTGAAGCTGTGCAACTGCTGTTATAGAATTTTTTGAGGAATTTGCCCCATTTTGCAGACTTGGAAACTTCATCGTTTTCAGCAAAATGTATAAAATATAATACCAATTTTGTGTAATCAATTCCTAGAGTTTTCAACCAAGGTCCTTGATGAATGGATAGATGGATGGCTGTATAACGTGCAGTGGCAAATTAAATGCATATTCAGGATGAGAATCTTTTCCTTTTTATAAATCTACTTGAACCAAAATTGTTTGGAAACTCATTCGATTTTTTGAGAGGAAAAACTGGACTTCCAGAAACAAGTATAAATATGAATAAAGAAGATGTGGTATGCTTACCAATGAGACAACTATCCAACAGAGGCCAAATGAAGCAGATGTAATCAACTTTAGGGAACTGTATGGCCTTCAACAATGAGCAAAACCCATGCCACATAGTAAACTATAATAGGTCAGTACAATTTTAGACAGAAATGTAAAACAAGAAAACCAATGGTCTGATTCATTTACAAAACAATAAACCAAAATAAAATATGATAGAGAGCAACCGACCACAAACAATGAATTACAGGATCTTGACTTCTGACAATATTTGAATTTGACAAAAATGAAACTTGATAGGTTAATCTGATAATCTTAAAATTTTGTTTTCAGTTCGATAATGAGAGGCTGTGATAATATGTGTTCATACTGTATTGTACCATTTACTCGTGGAAGAGAGAGAAGTAGACCCATTTCTTCCATTTTAGATGAAGTCAGAATGTTGTCTGATCAGGTATAGAATTACTTTGTTGTATGTTATTGAACAATATCTATAATAGGAGTATTAGAATTTGTGCAAACTTTTGCTTGTTATAATTTCAAAAACATATAGTCTGTCCTACCAAGTTGTGTTTTTATTTGCAAGTAGAAATATGTTGTTTATCAATATTTCATGGTTGAATTTTAAAAATACTGGTAGAAAATGGCATTGTTCTGAATGTGAAATAGTCAAATGTTACATTCCCTAGAATTTAGTAGATCAAAGTACTGAACTATCACTTTAGTAAGTGGTATGTTGATCAATGAGTTACAGAATTTTTACTAGTATAAAAATAAAGAGATAAGGTATGACTGCCAATATGACAACTATTCTTCAAATCCAAAGGACAAGAATGTGAACAGCTAATAGCTATGGGTCATTGTAAGGCCAAGCATTTGATGAATTGTTTTTTTTTTCTTTTTCGATTTTTTTCTGCAAGTCACAATTTAAAAAAATTTGAAATAATGAGTATAAATAACCATTTCTTGTAGTGACACCAAGCATGTGTGAAATTCCTCCCTGGTGATGGCTTCTTATGTTGATTTGATGTCTGGCAACACATATTGGCCTTTATATGTCTTGTTTTTTTGTTGGTTTAGTTCCAAAATAGTTTACACTTTTATTTATATAACATTTTGAAAGTTCTCCAATGAGAAGCAACATTATAAAAATTATATTTTATTTGCCTAGGGAATAAAAGAAGTAACATTACTTGGACAGAATGTCAATAGTTATAGAGATACTTCTGACACTACAATTCACAACAGTATTGACACCAAACTGACTCCTGGCTTTAAAACAATATATAAACCTAAGACTGGAGGAAGAAGGTTTTCTGATTTACTAGATAAAGTCTCACAGATTGATCCAGAGATGAGGATAAGGTTCACATCACCACATCCAAAGGATTTCCCTGATGAGGTAGGTAACTATTATATACAAAATTTTGTAAATATGAGTTCACTTCTGGATTGTGGTGGTATCGCTGCGATATAGCCTTATTGTGCTGAGGTGACGTAAAGCAAACAACAATCAGTTAATCTGCTTTGTGTGAGGGTATGTGTTGCTCAATCTTTGAATTTCTTGTAAGTTTTATGTAGAACGTTTGTCTTTTTACATGCATCGCCAAGGGCGGAAGCAGGTCTAGTAACTGCTCAACTCTCTCTGTCTGTCCATCTATCCATCCGTCCAACAGAAAGAAAACTTTTGTCTTGGCTTCTATGAAAAGTAATGATTTAATATTTGGTCTGCAGCTTGATAGTTTTCAGTTATAGCGAGTAAGCAATTTTTACATCTGCCTTCTAGCCATCTCCTGTTTGCAGATAGTTTGAAATTTTAAAACACTCATTGTATAAGGAAAATTTTTATGTTCCGGTATACATGTTACCTCAATCAATTGCATGCAGTGAGGCAGGTATAGACACAGTATTGGTCTTGTCTCTCCTCCCCATGGTGTTTTCTGATTTTCTTTTTAACTTAAAGGACAGTAGCAGTCAAATTTATGACCACCAAATTGACACAAACTTTTCAATTTGATTTTTAACATACTCAAATATTTACCAGAATTTTAAAAGATCCATAGGAAACAATAAACAATGCATGAAATCCTAATAAAGTATCGTCATTCCGTGCATATTTTAGATTAAACGCCATCTAATTAACCATAGAGAGGACCTCTGAAGACTGCAGATGCTCATATTACCAGATATTAACATATATATACAATTAACTCTCGTCTCAAACTCGGTTGAATCAAAATTTCCTGTGGTACCAAACTTTGAAATAGAAATATGAGTATTTCGACTCCTGATGAGTTGAAACTTTGGTTGACTCGAACCAAATTTACGGTCCAAAGGTTAACAAAAGCATTCAAATTGCATTATAATTCTCAAACTAATACACATATGTCAAATAAAATTGAGAATGGAAAATGGGAATATGTCAAAGAGACAACAACCCGACCAAAGAGCAGACAACAGCCGAAGGCCACCAATCAGTGATTTTGCTAGCGCTCGTCACTTTCGTAATTTACGAAACTGTTTTCAAAATGACAAAAGTATTTCAAATCAATTTCGTCACTTAAATTTGGAAAGTGTAAAAATATTTTCGCATGAAAATACTATAATTCTACCTGTCTACATGTTTCTGACAAGTTTATGACCCTCAGCTAATTAACATTTACAAGTGTTATAAAGTTGTGATTACAGCTAATCCGCTTATCGTCATCGGATGGGTCACTAATCCAGTTAATTATTTTCCCCAGTAAAATTAGTCAGTCTGCATTTTAATTTCAATATTTCTCAAGGCCAACGACCACAATTTGCAGTTGGTTTGTCATAGTTTTGTCATTTGAACAAAATTGTTTCCCCCTGGACAGTTCGCTTTTTAATTTCAATATTTCTTAAACGATCATAATTTGCAGTTAGTTTGTCGTAGTTTCTTCAAATGATCGTATTTTCGTCATCTTTGATATATAACGTTCAATTTCGATTAAAAAGATAGAACTTTATTCAAAACGTTCAAAAATGTTTTCACGTTAAAAACTTCCAGCATCAGCAACGAGTCAAACAGGTGCTTCCTTTACGATATACTGCGCATGCGTGAAAGTATTCCTATGAATTTAAAGACACTAAAACGTAAAATACGAAATAAATTTAGTGCCAAAATAAATGAGAGAGACAAATATAGTTCTTACTAAGCAAATTGAAATATAAAAATGATAATTTCCTGAACCAATCCGTAGATGAATCCGGATTCATTCTGAATTTATTATCTACTTGTCACTTCCCGTTTACATTTCAATTGAAATCAAAAGTAAACGTGATAAATTCTAGATTAATTTACAATTTACAGTTATTGGAATCGTTCCATGTGAATTTGTACAAATCCTTGGTTCCAATTTTATAGAAATTAATTCAAAATATCGATTTTAAACATTTTATATAAAGGATAATGATTATGCAGTGTAATAGTCTTACAAAGTTCAACAAGTTCATTTATACTTTGATTCTTGGTTTTAAAAAAAGGAACCCAACATTTGTTGATCAGGAATGTCCCCTGAAACTAATTGAAGTAAAATTTTGAACTAGATTTTCAGATCTTATATCCTAATCTTCATATTTAAGTGACACCTCAGTCAAATCATGCAATTACTGCCTAGTACATTAATGCCTAAGTCCTGCAAAGTCTAACAAAGATGTATAGCTAGTAATATACATACATCCTTGGTTCCTTGCTGTTACCCAAAATAATGTTGATTTTCATCTCGCGCAAAAGTGACTAAAGCCCTCAAAATCCTAGCTTAAACCCTGCCACCAATGGGTCTTCAATGCAGCGAGAAAATCCCGCACCCGAAGGTGGTCCTCAGCTGGCCCCTAAATCATGTAAATAAAATTGTGTGCTAGTTCAGTGAAAATGGACGTCACACTAAACTCCAAAACATATAAATGAACTAAAATTAAAAAACATACAAGACTAACAAAGGCCAGAGGCTCCTGACTTGGGACAGGCGCAAAAATGTGGTGGGGTTAAACATGTTTTGTGAGATTTTTTGTTTTGTCAAAACATGACCTCTGGGATTTAAATTGATTGAAGAGTTCATCTGACAATACACCTGTAATTAAATTTTTGGTCACTGACCACTCTATTGATTTATGACATTCTTTTTCAAGAAGTGTTTACATAAGATTATCTTATGATCACTATGATAAATAATTAATGATACATTGTTGTAGTTTATGAAAAATTATTTAAAATGTTTTAAAAACAATTTGTAATCATACATTAATGAGCTTGGTTGATGCCTAAAGTAGACTTAGTTGTCATCTCATTACTACTCAAGCAGCGTCCTTTTGTATTTTCTTTTGCAGAAAACGATTGAAATAAAAGAAAATGAAAAGAAATATAAAATTCCTTGTATACGAGAATGTACAATTTGTCAACTTTAAATCACGCTAAGATCAATTGGAAATTACTCTCTCAGCTAAAAACCACAGCAAAAAATTGTAAATGTACAGAGAAATAAATAAGAGACAAAAAATCATGTAATTTTATTATAATAATAAATGACCATTACATACGGATACATCGATCTCAGACCAGAATATAGACACCCCTTCCCATATGCATCTGGATTTATTTTATCATTACCATGCTCAGCAAGAGTTGTGTCCCTTGGTCTGTCAAACTTCCAGTATTCTTTTGAGTCGAACTACAGGTATCTTGAAATCAGGGCTCAAGCTAGCAGGCGACTGGGGCGAAAAAGTCGCTTTCCCGTCCGTCACTTCGCTTTGCCCGACAGTCAAAAGCAATATCAAGTCACCCTGGTGTTCACAATAGTCGCTTGCAGTTGCTTTCGTCCTTGGCAATTTCCCTTACTTACAAAGTCAATGAAACAGCATATTTTTCATTTAAAAGTGAAGAAATTCAAAGACATAAACGATTTATTTCTTTAGAAAGGATGTGAAAGTATTGACTTTACAGATTGATCGTATGTTACTTTTATGAAGTATTTTCTTTCATTTCCAGTACTTGTTACTCGAGATCGTATATCAAAACATTCTGATTTTCGGCAAAATAAGTTTGTTACAAAAATGTACTTCATTAGAAAGTGATCAAAATTGCTTTCAGTTAATGTTTGATCCATTGATTGCATTAAAAGCGTCATACTCCTTTCCCGAATCGCTTTTCAAACTTTGTTTATTTTCGTAAATTTTCTTCGTCCACCATTGAAAAATTTGTACGAACCAAGGATCAGAGGCGGCATTCATCCGAAGCGGACCAGCTACGACCGAAGTCTGTATTCTTACCTTAATAACTACAGACGCCTGAATTGAACAGCTGACCAAAGAATAATGGCCCAAAAAGTGAAAAATATGCATTCCACACGCATTAATAAACTTTTGGTTAGATCCCCTTGCTAAATGTATATATTTCCATGTAAATGCATTGTTTCAATTTATTGATGAAAGTTGCTTAACTTTGTTAAATTTACATATCTTTTTAATGAGAAACAGTGAATTTCATTATAAATATGATAAACATAAAATTTTTTAATTGCATTTTAATTGATATATGGTAATTTCTTTTCCTGTTTGATATAAAAAAGTTCTTTTAAGTGCAAGATATTTAGTTGGTAGATTCTGACAAGAAGATTAATATAATTATGCAACTATAAATGACTATTTAAGACATAAACTGAAACAACTGTTTCTTTAATTGACTCATATATGAATTGAACACCTATATATAAAAAAGGATACATATGGCCCTTTATATTATTGTAAAAACCAAACATTGTAGCGCCGCGAGCGAACAAGCACTTCTCTTTCAAATCTCACTACTTCTCCCTACCAGTTTCAAAAAGAGAAGTCACTTCTCCGTATGATTTTGAAGTAGTGTGAGCCCTGTTGAAATATTTCTCTGGTGCGGCTGACTTCGAGATTACGAGAGTCGACTAAATATAAACAGACAGACAAGCATGTGCAATAGTATACTGACTATTTTTGTAGGTCTGTTTTATTTCATGTCATAGATTACAAATGGATTAGAAAAATATTCAAGTCATCATTTTACCTGCATGTTTAAGAATAATGTTTGATGGACAGATTTAGTCAACAAAATGGTTCTTCTTGGTGGCCTCCTTGTTTCATTTTTTAATTGTGACATTCTTTTTTTTCTCCATAAATGAACATGCTGATCACATGTGCAACCCATCTCCAGCTTAGGGTCAAATTAAGGGTTGCATGCATAAGGCCTAAAAAAATTTGAATTATTGTATTTCAAGACAATCATATATCACCATTGTTTCTGAGCTTATTTTTACAAAGTTGAACCAAACTGGTTGCATATAGCGAATAATAACCTGCTTTTAGTAATGTTTGAAACCCAAAAAATTGTTCCTTAATTTTTTTGTCATTTCATTAGCAAAGAAAGTTAATGAAACTAGGTAAGTAGGGTTTGTTCAGTAATATATCAAATTATTGGTAATTCTTCATTTTAAAATGTTTATTCCATACATAAAATTTATTTTAATTGTTATGAATTCTGGTAACTAGTAGAATATTTTGTAGGTATTAGATTTGATAAAAGAAAGGTCAAATATATGTAATCAGATACACCTACCTGCTCAGAGTGGAAATAGTGAAGTTTTACAGAGAATGAGACGAGGCTACACAAGAGAGGCCTACCTAGACCTTGTCTATCATATCAGACATAGAATACCAGGTAATAAGGATACATTTTTTGGGAAAAGATGGCTTCAATGCATCTTATGACCTTTAGGGTTGGCCCGACGTTCATTTGTACTTTTCAAGGCTCTCACGTCAACCATTTTGTGCTTTATAGTTGGAAACAACTCAAAATCTCATACTGCTTTGATGAGAAGGTGATAAACAGATGAACAGATTGGCTTTAAGGACATTTCCCTTCTGTTGCTTGTGAAATTATCTCCCTTTTTTATGTACGCTTCTTTTACAATCCGGAAAATCAGTATTACGAAATATTCCAAAAATATCTAACTAAGTGACATCATATGGTGCGAATTTCACACTTCGCAGTAGTCAATTACTGAAGCATGGATATCCTTTACTCATTATAAGAACCATTGGAAGAAATCGTGTCCAATTATGAAATTCTTAATCGTTTATTAACATAATTGATCATAATTATGAATGATGATCCTTCATGAAACAGAGAACTATTTTCCGTGTGATATTCACGCAAAACAAAAAACCTAACATGCTGTTAATGTGATCTTCCCAGTTGTTATAAAATTGCTTGTTATGTTATAACATTTGATTTGTCGACAGATCACACACTCAATCTGTTGCTAGTCAAAATAGTCCCGAAAGAATGTCAACCTTTCTCGTCAGATGAACTCTAAGTTCATAAAAATTTTCGAAGTTTTAAGAATCAAGTAAAACAGTTATACCCATGCCTATACCAGAACTACCAACTGGGCTAACCTTGGTTAAGCTGATTTGGTAAATGAAGTACTACCACTGTTTAAGGCTATTTCTTTCATTTCTCACATGCACACAGTTTGGTGTACTTTCAGTCTCTTAAAATCAGACTGTATCTAGAAAATACATTATTGCCTCCGTTTGTAGAATATTTTGTGGTTTTGTTTTTTACACATGATTTAATAAACAATGTAACTAATTTATTAACTTTATAATTAGTTTATCTGAGATTAAGTTCCAGTTCAGTCTTCTTAGTGCATTGAATGAAGCTTTATTGGATCAGTTTGGTACTTGCTGCAGTACCTTGTTTTTCTTCTTAGATAATCACATTTATTGTCTCGAGAAACATAGGGATTACAATTCGGCGATGGCGTAAACTATTTATATAAAGCTTTCTATCTCAGAAGGTAGAAGACCTGGATGCTTCATATCTTGTATGCAGATGCCTTATGTTACCAATTTTCTGTCTGTCGTATGTCCATTGTCCTTGACCTCATTTTCATGTTTCAGTAACTGCTTGAAAAAAAATTATAGTTTATTTGTCATGTGAAATACTCACTTATTTAGAGTAATAGGATAACTATATTTAGTATATATGCCTTACTTGCAAGGTCTAAATGTCTGTCAGACAGGGTTCACCTGACCTCAACCTCATTTTATGCATCAGTGATCAAGGTTAAATTTACATGGTAAAGTCTATATCTCAGATACTATAAGTAGGTAAACTATATTTGGTGTATGGAATGATTGCAATGTGTACATGCTCGACTGGCAAGTTTCATCTGACCTTGACCTCATTTCAGGATTCACTGGACAATTTAAGATTAGTTTTTGTGGTTTCTCTTTTTTTCAGATACTATAAGCAATAGGGCCTTTATTTTAATATATGGGTCAGTCCATTCACACAGTGTTTTACATAGGAAAAATTGCAACATATGTTTTCATATGTTTAACATATGTTTTTCATATGTTTGAAAACATATGTAAACATATGTTTAGGCCCGACATGAAAACATATGTTTTCGAACATATGAAAAACATATGTTTTTAAAATCATATGAAAAACATATGTTTTTCATACATGTAAACATATGGAAAACATATGTTTTTCATATGTTTTTTACAAACATATGTTTTTCATATGTTTTCATACCCGGCCTAAACATATGTTTTCATATGTTTGTCCTAAACATATGTTTTCATATGTTTGGCCCAAACATATGTTTTCATATGATTTTATCTTGGTCCTGAATATATATTTTTTATATGTTTTTAATTGTTCAAATGCATTTATTTTCTCATAGATTCTCAACATGGTTTGTATATATATGTATTTTTTTTTGCGGTAGGTTTTTTAGAGTTATGTTTTGATGTTTTAATATGTTTTTCTTTGTTATCTTTTTTTCTGTCAGGAACTCATTTTGAGTGTAAATACTTCATTGTGATGAGTTGTTGCTTTAAAAAGTAAATAACCCAAAATACCAAACTCCACAGAAAAAACATGGCAAAATCAAAAGCTCAAACAAATAAAAAACAACTGTATACAGGCATTCTTTTATGCAGAAAAATAACAGTGCTCCATAATTTTTATATCAAGTAGAATTTTTTTTTTATTAACTTGTTGTCTCTTCTATTTTCATATTTTTGTCTCTTTGGCATACCACATTTCTATTGTCTAGTATATTCTATTTTGGTTTGTTTGTCTCTTCGACATTCACGAATTTTTCTATTGTCTATATTCTATTTTCATATGTTAGTCTCTTTGACATACCCCATTTCTATTGTCTATATTCTATTTTCATATGTTAGTCTCTTTGACATACCCCATTTCTATTGTCTATATTCTATTTTCATATGTTAGTCTCTTTGACATACCCTATTTCTATTGTCTATATTCTATTTTCATGTTTGTCTCTATGACATACCCCAATTTTATTGTCTATATTCTGTTTTCATATGTATGTCTCTTTGACATACCCTATTTCTATTGTCTATATTCTATTTTCATATGTTTGTCTCTTTGATATACCCTATTTCTATTGTCTATATTCTATTTTCATGTTTGTCTCTTTGACATACCCCAATTATATTGTCTATATTCTATTTTCATATGTGTGTCTCTTTGACATACTCCATTTCTATTGTCTATATTCTTTTTTCATATGTCATTATGTGTGTCTCTTTGACATACTCCATTTCTATTTTCCTATGATGTATGTGATATTTCTATTGCTATATCACCATACACAGATATTTAATTGTCTTCACTGCTGGCTATTACTGGTGCATTTGTATGCAGCTGCTTTTTTGGAAATATCCTGTATGATTAAGAAAGACAACTAAATTGACTTTGAGCTTTGTTTTAATCTAAAATTAATGTTCTTTGGTTCTGTTTCTTTACTTTTCAGTTCCTGCAAGTAAAAATAAAAGAACAGAGTTACAATGTCCACCTAGTCGTACATTTTTTATCTGTCAAGGGGTAATATTAAAAAAAAACATGATTTTTTGCTCTTTGGTCAGGTTGTAGTCTCTTTGACATATTCCCCATTTCCATTCTCAATTTTATTTTTTGTTCTCAAAAATATTTATAAATAAAAATGTGCTTGGGGGAAAAAAGTTCTTTTTCTTGTATACTAAATATTTCAAACCGATCTTCAAAGGCATTACTATAATAGTATACTACATGTATAAGTTTAATAAAAAAATGAGAGCATTTACGAGGCCATTTTCCATAAATTTATTATTTCCAAGGGGCATAACTCTTTTGAAAAAAGTTGATCGGCCAAATTTATAAAACTTGACTAGGATTATGCTGATATTAACCTATAGAATAAGTTTTAAAAAATCTGGCAAGAATTGTACCTGCAAGACAAATATAAACACCTTACAATAATTCCATAAACATAAAGTAGTTCACCTATACTTTTAGTATCTAAAAAAAAAGACCAAATCAAGAGAAATTTAATATTGACCAATGAACAATGAAAATAAGGTTAAGGTCAGATGAAGCCTGCAAGATAAATGTAAAGTTAAACCTGAACACCTTACAATTTCAATTTACAATCATTCCAGAAACCAATTATAGTTCACCTTTACTTTATAGTATCTGGAAAACAGACTAAGCAAGAAAAAAATATCCAATGAACCATGAAGATGAGGTCAAGTTCAGGTGATTACTGTCAGACCCATTGGTGGCCTTTGGCTGTTTTTTGCTCTTTGGTCGGGTTGTTGTCTCTTTGACACATTCCCCATTTCCATTCTCAATTTTAGAACAGTACACCTTACAAACATGCCATACACCAAATATAATTTACTGAATGCTTATAGTATCCAAAAATTAGACCAAAACATAAAAAATTATTACTGAACCATTAAAATGAGGTGAAGGCCAGATTACAACTACCAGTTGGACATCTACACCTTACAATAATTCCATACACCAAATATAGTAGACTTGTTGCTTATAATACCTGAGATATTGACTTGACCACGAAAACTTTCTGACAGAGAAGACAGACACTAGGACCTTGCAAGGTACCCACATACTAAGTAAATATAAATATCCTATTACCATGAATACTATAAATAATATTCATAAGAGAGAAATTATGAGAGAAATTAACATTACAAAAAATCTTTATTTTTTCAAGTAATCACTGAACCATGAAAATGAGTTCAAGGACAATGGACAGTTGACTGACAGAAACTTCATAACATTACATATGCATCTATATACATTGTACATAGTATGAAGCATCCGTGTCTTCCACCTTCTAAATTATAAAGATTTTAAGAAGATTGTTAACCCCACCATGGATGCAGCCGCCTGATCAATATCCCTATGTCGAGCTTTCTGCACTCATCAAAAAAACTAAGCCCATTTATTAGTTGAAATACAGAAAAATGAAAAAGAATATTTTCAAAATTTTGCCTTGGATACGTATACTGTAGTTTGGTCATTAAGAAGCTTCAAATATTCTGTCTCAATTTCACTAAATCCAATGTCTGTTTGACAAAGTTATCATATTCAAAAAAAATTTAACCACAGACTGAACCTAAATTTTAGGACAGCGACGCCGCCTCTGGCAGAATCTAGGATCACTGTCTCGCTTTCGTGAAATAAATTTGCAAGCTTGACAAAAAGCAGAACATGTATTTCAGATATTGAAATTCTAAGCAATTATAAATACTTATAAGCTGTTATGGTCCTACATATTCTTGTGTGTTCAATATTTTGGCATTACACAAAGTCATGCTTTCTTAGACTGTTTGAAATGACAAATGTTTTGTTGTTACATTAATTGATTAAATCTGTCGAAGGTGAACTGAAAGATATTTTAGTTTGGGAAAACATAATTTTTGCATCTTTTATTATTTTGTTATTTCTTTTTAAGTGCTTGTTGATGAGTCCAGCCCTTTCTGGCTGATTCTAACATTTGGTTCTTATGTTGGGTGCTGTCTGCCATACTGTGTGTAGTTTTATTTTTTTCATTGGTTCACATTTTTTCATCCTTAAACAAGTTACATGTATAGCCATAATAGGTTACTTTATGGTATGGATTTTGATCATTGTTTATGGCTGTACAGTGACCAGCAAATGTTTACATCTTCGTCCTTTGGTTTTTTAATTGATAGTTGTCACATTCAGAATCATACATGTACCTCATCTCCTTATACATGTTATATCTATATGCTGGTTCATAAAAAAAGCTTAAAAGGAAATTATTCAATTGTTATACATGTATGTTTGAAAAATCATTCCTATAATGCAAAAACAATAATCGATTGACTTAACTTGCTTATTTTAATGTTCAGTGGCAAATATTTTACAATGTATGTATATTCAAGACGAGAACAACTTTTAAATATACAATTCATAATATAAGCAAATGCTATAATTATTTGAAACTTCTGACATCTCATGCGTGTGTGTGTGGAGCAGAAGAAGGAGAGCAGGGTAAGGATTCCTTGATGCATACTTGACATCAGAAAGACATAAATAAACAACAGTATACATGCCGTAACATGTACAATTACACTTGAAAAAGGTTTAAATAGATAACATTAAATTATTTAAATTAACTGCAATTCTACAGATGAACTTACTTTGATACCAGTTCTTTTTGCCGGACATCCGCATTTACATGTACACCAGTGATTCTAATACTGCACTTTCCTTTTATTTGGTAACCATGAACATTGGTAATAAGCTAAAATTGTAAATCTTAATATGATCCAGAACGCCAGACAAAAACTAGATCATTTTTGTAGATGAAGTATGAACTGATGCTCAGAGTCACTAATTTATATTTTTACTTTTGAGTGAATGGAAAAAATGTGTAAGCAAACAACAAAAAGATCAACAGTGTAACTAATATTAATAATATATGTATAGCCTAAGCCCGTCTTAGTATAGCATGAACTTTTTCTAATATAAAATCATCTATTCTGCTGTCTACAGTTTAAAATAAAATGCTCCGCTGAGCGCAGCTTGATACGACCGCAGAGGTTGAACCCTGAACAGTTGGGGCAAGTATGGACACAACATTCAAGCTTGATACAGCACTGAATTTGGATTGTGATTAAATATTTGACACAGCATAGGTTTCTGACACAGAATGAATGTGGTCTAAGAACTTAAAAAATTTTAATTTACCTATTCAAACCATATCATTATTATTTGCTTTTATATATAAATCAGAAATAACCAATTTAAAATGGAAAGTTTTAAAGAAAAAAAAAGGAAAAAAGGAAAAAAAAATCCCTCCCCCAAATTTTTTGAACCCCCTTATGATTCATCACCCCAAACTCAATCCCAGCCTTCCCTTTGTGGTATGGTACCTTGCAGTACAATTTCAGAGAGACCCATACACTTGAACACAAGTTATTGTCTGGAAACTAGAAAAATGCTTGTTTTTAGGCCCCTTTTTGGTCCAAAATTCCTAAACATTTACGGAAATTACCCCCAAACTCAAACCCAGCTTTCCCTTTGTGATATGGAACCTTGTAGTACAATTCCATAAAGATCTATACACTTACACACCAAGTTATTGTCCTGAAACTAGAAAAATGCTTGTTTTTTGCCCCTTTTTGGCCCCTAATTCCTAAAATTTTGAGGCAATTACCCCCAAAATCAATCCCAGCCTTTCCTTTGTGGTATGGTACCTTGCAGCGCAATTTCAGAGATCCATACACTTGAACACAAGTTATTGTCTGGAAACTAGAAAAATGCTTATTTTTGGCCCCTTATTCCTAAAAGTTTTGAGCAATTACCCCAAAACTCAATTCCAGCTTTCCCTTTGTGATATGGAACCCTGTAGTACAATTTCAGAAAGATCCATACACTTACACTTACACACAAGTTATTGTCATGAAACTAGAAAAATGCTTGTTTTTTGCCCCTTTTTTGGCCCCTTATTCCTAAAATTTTGAGGCAATTACCCCCAAAATCAATCCCAGCATTCCCTTTGTGATAAAGAACCTTGTGGTACAATGTCAGAGAGATCCATACACTAACACACAAGTTATGTCTGGAAGTTACAAAAATGCTTATTTTTGGCCCCAATTGGTGCCTAATTCCTTAACTGTTGGTACCATAATCCCCAAAATCAATCCTAACCTTTCTTTTGTGGTATTGAACCTTATGGTAAAATTTCATAGAGATCCATTCACTTAACCTAAAGTTAGAGTGCGAAAACCAATGTGTCTTCGGACGACGACGCAGACGCCAACATCATCCCAATATACGACCGCAAAATGTTTTTGCGGTCGTATAAAAAACAACATTTAGGCATTAACTCTTGATGTTTATTAAATCTTGATTTCCTGTTACATAGGAAAAATTATTTAAATACACCATTTATAGGCATGTTGTGGAATCTCAATAAATACTTATATGATTGCAATGTACGTTTAATCGTTGTTGTAGCTATGAATTCTATACAATAACGTCATTCACTACAGCGTTAGGGTTACAACGTTACCATAGTTCAATGTTAGTACTTCGCATATACTATTTTCAGACAAGGCAATATTAACTCATGAACATAATATGTTGTCATTTGTGTTACCATCCATACTTCATGCAAGAAACAGCGCTTCAATGTACCTCGCCCATTAATGGATATAAAATTTGCTGTCAAAAAGCAAAAAATATGTATGTTCTTTTAACCTTTTTCATTAATTATAAATAATCTAAAAGAAATGAAGACATGTATGGGATTGCTTGCAATGCAATTTTTCTTACAATATATATTTCCAAGAGGTATAACTACTGTAAACATATTTGATCAGCACTTATTTTCTAACTCATAAAACTAAAAGACCATGCTGGTATAGACCTATGGTATGAATTACAAAATATCTAACAAAAAAATGTAACCATAACAGTGCTTTACTGGTTATCTTCCATAGAATTTACATTTCAAAGTGAAGTAATTCCTGTATAAATAATTTATCCAAGACATTACTGGTATATAATAAACCTTTGGTATACATTAATATTATATGAATAAACTTTAGATATAGAAGTATGTCTTCTCTGTATGAAATCCTGTTAATTGATTTCAAATGTTGATATTCAAATGACAATGCTTAAACATCCAAAGTCACACACCATCCATGACTTGACAAAGTTTCAAAATCAATAGACCATGACTGAGGGGCTGGGCAAAATAAAAACAAGGGATACGAAATGTGCTAGTACTCTGACATATACAACTGCATACCAAATATCAATGATTTATCATTATTGGTTCACTCAAACTGACCTAATCAGAAACTTTTCACATTTAAGTTAAGTAAAAATATCAAAGTCAATCAACCATGACTGAGGGATTTGGACCATATAATCTCAATGGAAATGGAAATGAGAAGTGGATATCTTTCTTCTACTACAAAAATTATTATTGACTTATTTAACCATAACTCGGCCATAAGTTATTGTTTGGTTCCTCTTAAACTGACCTAATCTCAATTTTTAACAAATTGTTTATGACTTCGCCTCTGTTAAAAACAGCATGCCCAAGACTCACCTTCATGACTTGTTGCAAGACAAAAAAAGAACAAGCAATGAAGTGTTAATAGAGCTTCCAACCCTATTTTCTATAAAATTGACCTGTAAAAAATATTTGTCACTGCTTATAGAAACAACAAGAATCAAAACTTTCAACTCTATCAAAACTTGCAACATGTATACAGAGTTTGACAACAACTAAATATTTAAACAAAGTTATCCTCTTCATTACATACCTCTCATCACAAAATTATTCATTGACTACTGCTCCTTTTATGCACATAAATCAATATGACAATCTATGAATCCATTATATAATCTAGAAAGCAAGGCCTCAAATGAATTCTGTTCTGTTGAAGTACATGTACAAAATGTACTTTCATTGAAAATGCTAAAAGAAATAATGTACATGTATAACATGTTCAAATGTATAATAAAATGAAGTTACAATATATCTGCCAAATTGCCTTAAATATTTTTATATGGCAAAATTGGCTTATTTTGATCTTTTAAAACAAGAACAACAGATCTAGACTTGCCCTGTTTCTTGTTGCTGTATATCATATTTGTTTATTTGTTCCTTGTTTTGTTTATAAATCATTATCAGTCTGTTAGTTTCCTCATTTGCATTGTTTTACATTTGTCATTTTCATTAAATGTCTTTTATAGCTGACTTTCTGGGATGGGCTTTGTTCATTGTTGAAGTCATCTTGTACCATAACTTATACTTGTTAACTTCTATGTCATTTGATCTGTTGTGGAGAATTGGACTCTTCTCATTGGCAATCTTACCACATCTTCTTATTTTTATATTCACATTTAAGTAGATGTAAAGTAGACCATTCATGCACTCTAGGGTCCACTTCTTATAATGTACAAGGTGATAAGACCTGCCACTGTAATAGCCTGGGTCATATTTTTCAGCTTAAAAATATGTGAATAGGTGTGGAAAACTATCAGAAGTATAATACATGTATGATAAGGCTGAGAATTACTAGATGTTTATTGTTATAGTACTCAGTAATAGTAGTCTCAGACTCAGGATAATTAAGGCTTATTGTACTTGTCATATGATGGGGGGTAGGAGGGGTCCTGATCCCGAAATCCCGGGCTTAAAAACATGGAATCCCGAGGTCCCGAATTTAAAAAAATTTAAATCCTGACATCCCGAAATTCGAAAAAAAGAATTCCCGGATCCCGAAAGGATCAATCCCAAAATCCTGAGCTTAAAAACACCTGATCCTGGGCATGGAGTCCCGATAAAGGTCCTACCCCCCCTCTCATATGCAAAGCCCAGTAATTTTCTTACATTTGTGTAGTTGCAAGTCTCGTTTTGCCTTAATTTAACATAAAATAAGGAATTTGAGCCTCAGATTTGAGCTTTAATCAAATGTGATGATTTTCTCGGTAATCGCCGGAATGTGATTCTTGTCCGCTCCTGCATGTCCTGGAATCACTCATAATTAAAATTGGGAAAAGGTTACATGTACATTATTACCGACGCGATGTATGAAAAGGTATATATATATTTTTTAAATCTAAATTATATGAAAAGAGGGGAGTAATTGATCCCTATCTATTAAGTGTAAAATAGCTAATAATTGCTAGAGAGATAATAAAGTCGTCTACACAGTTTCATGGTTTTAAAACAGCTGATAAACAAATACAAATACCACACATGTATCATAAGATATACAGGTCTGTATCAGTTAAAGTAATTAAGTTCTGTTGTGACATTAGATAAACAATTTCAATACACTACATCAAGTATATGATGTCCCTCCCCCTTGTATATGATGCCCCCCTTTTTCCAAGTTTGTCTAATTGTCTAAAGGGCTTACAAATTATTTGGTTATTTGGGATGTATTTGTGTCTAAATCTTGTAATATCCTCATTATGAAATATAAATAGATAATGAAACGGATTACCCAATGCAATTATATTTATATTACAATATGAGGGTGGGGTTCCGATATCGTTCTCAGGTTTACAAATATCTAGTCAAATAGTTTTTCGTGAAAAATAAAGCACACACATCTTCCTGCTTTAATCCAATAATTAAACAAAATGTGCATAATAATATTTACCTTTCGTTGCGCTTTTAGGGTACGTAAAATTATCCATCAAAACAAAAACACTTTGACTTTCGTTGCGTTGACTTTCGTTTCATAAATTTTCTATGTTTCGTTCCCTGGTTTCTTCAAGTTAATCGACAAGTCACCCATTTCAATTTATCTGTTTATAATAAATTTTTGATTCACCAGTTCCTTGTATCATCTATCTCTGTCCATTCTTAAAAACTTTTAAAAAGACAGCAACAGATGATCGCGTGAGCGTCCATGGATTTTGCGTCATAGTATAAAAACGGTAACGGTGAAAAGATTTCCGGGTTTTGTGTTCGACGTACCATGCAAGCTTTCGTACATTTACGTATATTTGAGGGTCTGGAATCAAGATGGGGGTTTAAGAATAGAAAATAATGACAAAAAGTGCAAAATAAAGAACAGATAGTAAAAAAAACAGAAATATAGAATAAAGAATCATAGAGAATAATGGGATTTTAATAAAAAAAAAAAAAGAATTGAGAATAAAGAACAAACTAAATAAAGAATATTTATTCATATTATTATTTAATATTTATAACTCATTCACTTAATTTACATTCTGTTCAATTCAAAATTAGATAGCTCTGCTGTGGGGGTGACACTGGCAGGGCTGACCTGCTTTCATGATCATGATCATGTGGGATTTAGTGGGAAGAGTAGAAAGTGAACTTTCCTGTTTGAGAAATACGCTATATAGATAATAAATGAAAAAATGTATGTGATAATTAAATGACAAATTTTGACATTTTCTCAAAACATTTTTTTTTAATATCCTTTAAAACATATGAAAACATATGAAAATCATATGTTTTTCATATGTTTACAAACATATGTAAACATATTTTATAAAACATATGAAAACATATGTTTGCTTCCATATGTTTTCATATGTTTCAAAACATATGTAAACATATGTTTGTAAACATATGTTTTTCATATGTTTGGGACAAACATATGAAAAACATATGAAAATCATATGTTTTTCATATGTTTTGAAAACATATGAAAAACATATGTTGCAATTTTTCCTGTGTAGTGGTATAGCAGGGAAAACATATAATATTTTTTTGTTAGGAGCAATTGAATGCTACAAAATGGGCAAACAAATTGCTGATATAATGAAGACATAGGATGAATACTTATATTTTGGTTGGTTGTCAACTTTTTTTTATAATAAAGATTATATTTCAAAAAGGCCTCATTGTTACCCTTTTTAAATGGGACAATTAATACATCACCAAGTATAAGATGAAAAACAAATATGTTGAAAAAATATAGGGTGAATGATTTTTATTCATTTCAGTTCTTAATAGTGTGTTTTTTGTCTTAAACTACTTGTTTTGTGAATTTGATTTGTGAAAATGGGTGATTTTTAACATTTTAATATACTGTTCAAATGTGATTACATTCTGTCAAATTTACATTTACAGAAGATTATTTGTAACGCACATAACAGCTGTCAGTTGAAAGTTAATGTGTATGAAAACAAAGACCTTTATAGTTGATCTATTTGTATTTAGATAATATTGCCGCTGTATATTCTTTCTTTCAAATATCCTTCAACATCAAGGACAACGAACGTGCACATTATTTTCATTTTTATGCCCCATTCATGGGCATTATGTTTTTCGGTCTGTGCGTCCGTTCATTCGTTCGTCCGTCCGTCTGTCCCGCTTCAGGTTAAAGTTTTTGGTCAAGGTAGTTTTTGATGAAGTTGAAGTACAATCAACTTGAAACTTAGTACACATGTTCCCTATGATATGATCTTTCTAATTTTAATGCCAAATTAGAGTTTTAACCCCAATTTCATGGTCCACTGAACATAGAAAATGATAGTGCGAGTGGGGCATCCGTGTACTATGGACACTTTCTTGTTATCCACTATTTACATGAGTCATTATTTAGGACAATTGCTTATATTGGAAGTTATCATCATTGCCTCATTCTAAACAGTTATGACAACGTAGGGTAGCGGAATCTGCCGAGGTTTACCGATTGTACTTTGTCCGTCAACAATTCACAGCATAATAAAGTATGAACAATTTATCACGAAGGTACACAAAATCGAGAAGGAATTGTCTTATACCAATTTCTATATCCAGTAAAAATATGTAGTTCTTAAAAACAAAGAATATATACGTCTGTTGCCAAATACCAAAGTACGCTTAGACCAAGAGGACCTCATTAGGGGATGTGCACGATTGTGATTTGACTGTTTGACTGTTTTTCGTTTGTGATTCTTGACCATCATATTGAAAGTCAAACATCACAATTGTTTTAGATTGTATATGTTACTGCCAATTTCAGGATACGTGCAGAAAATTCTTTTTAGAATAACTCTGTGTTGATTCCTCGTCTGTAACTTGGAATTTCGATCAGTACCAAAAAACATGTAAATAAATAGTTATCACTTAATAGTAACATATGTGATGATGGAACTATTTTTATGTGAACATACACTACGGTCTGGTGCTGTCAACAATCATGTATGAACATATGAAGATTATCATATCCCGATGGTACTTACAAAAAGAAATATTTTTTTCTTTGGTTCATAAATTAAAATAAAAAAACTTTATTGAATCTTGACTTTATTTTCAACTTTATTCATGTAACTAGAAGAAAATTCAAGCAATGCACATATGTGATGTTGTCAATAAGTGTTATTAATAAAACAAAATTGTTTAAACAGACTGTTTTTTGCCATATAAATATAAGATGTGGTATGATTGCCAATATGACAACCTTCCACCAGAGACCAAATGATGTTAAGGTTAATAGCAATTATAGTTCACCCTACGGCTTCAACATGACGGAGCAAAAGCCCACACTGCATAGCAAGCTGCAAAGGGCCCCAAAATGATAAGTTTAAATAGAAATTCAAATGTAAAAACCAACATCCAGATTTATGTACAAAACTATAAAAAAAAAAAAATTTTGATAAACAGCAACAAACAACAACTGGGACAGACACATTTAGAAATTGACATTGAAGGTCGGTTGAGAACTAATAGCTTCTATTATATACTGCTACAAGATTATGTTTCTCAATTAGGTTCTTGCACTGTTGACAATATTGAAAGTACATTAGTTCATAGCAGGAAAATGCTCCTCCGATTACTACATGTATATTGTGTTTCATTTGCATTGATTTGTCCTGTTTGTGAATAATTTATCAAATTTCAGAATGGAGCCTCTTATAATACTGCAGAATGGAAGTGGAACATCATAAATATTGTCACACTGTGATATTAAATACTAGATTATAATAAATATGCATTAAATATTGAATTGCAGAAACTATAAATCCTAGGATAAATATCCAAACTTAATTAATTAGCATTTACGATTAAATTGAATCTAGAAAATCAAAAGATAAATATAAATGTTGTAAAAAGTCACATGTTATACCAGATGTCTAAATGTCAAGTCACATATGTTGAAAAAAATAGCTTTTTTTTCCTTTTTCCTTCATAATATATAAAAAAGAAGATGTGGTATGATTGCCAATGAGACAACTCTCCACAAGAGACCAAATGACACAGAAATTAACAACTATAGGTCACCGTACGGCCTTCAACAATGAGCAAAGCCCATACCGCACAGTCAGCTATAAAAGGCCCCGAAATGACAATGTAAAACAATTGAAACGAGAAAACTAACGACCTAAATTATGTACAAAAAATGAACGAATAACAAATATGTAACACATAAACAAACGACAACCACTGAACTACAGGCTCCTGACTTGGGACAGGCACATACATACAGAATGTGGCGGGGTTGAACATGTTAGCTGGATCCCAACCCTCCCCCTAACCTGGGACAGTGGTGTAACAGTACAACATAAGAACAAACTATAAAAATCAGTTGAAAGAGGCTTAACTCATCAGATGGATAAAAATACAAATACTACAAATACAAGTGGACATGGCCGGGGTACTTGTACATCCAAACAACAAAAAGACACTAAGTACAGATCTGAGAGTACTCGCAGTTACTGACAGCTAGTTCAAAGCCACTAACAACTGATAAAAAAAATCATGCATCTAAGACTAAATTATCAATCCGTACACATCCAACATCCAATGGATTTAGCGTAAAGACGTCATAAACAGTCAGAGAAAAACATGACCTTGTGCAATGCCAAGATACAGGTATCGACAGATTGTAGATCCATGAATTTGTATATGTATATAACAATAATATTTAGTTTGCTTTTAATTTACTGATAACAAAATCAATATTAGTACCAATAAAAACAATATTTAATGATCTAATTACATTGTTGAATTGGTAACCTTTAAGAATAAGTTTATTTAAAGGATCGATAAGTTTACCAGGATCGTTTCTAAATTTCCGGGCACGGTAAACAATATTGAAGTAAAAATGAGGATGTGCAATCCCGTTTGAAATAAGTTTTCTACAGGTACAACCAAACTTCAAAACCAAATCTTTATATCTGTGGAAGAATTTAGTAAAGGTTTTAAGTAATTTGTGATAACGAAATCCCTGGCTTAATAATTTACCAGTAATACATAGATTACATTCGTTAAAATCAAAAACGTCACAACAGACACTGGCATAGGGAACGAGTTGTGAAATATAAACACCGTAAGATGGTGCCAAAGGAACATCACCATCCAAAAAGGGAAAATTAACAATAGGGAACGAAAAATCGTCCCTTTTGTCGTAAATTTTAGTGTGGAGTTTCCCGTGTAAAACCGAAATATCTAAATCTAGAAAAGGACAGTTGTTACAGTTTAAATTTGATTTATTTAAAGTAAGTTCCTTTGGGTAAATTTCGGCAGTATATTGAGAAAATTCTTGATTATTTAACGAAAAAATATCATCAAGATAAAGGTAAATGTTGTTGAATTTATCAATTAAATAATGTCATTAAACCTGTGTTACAAATATAATTTCCATTACATTTGTAAATATAAATTGTTATTTTATGGCAATACTTTTGGGAGGATTTTTTTACAAATAATATATCAATTGCCAAAATATCGATCACATACATGACATATGCTATAACAAAGAAATAAAAAAAAAATCATTTCCCCATCTTCATTTGGTTAATTGTTTCTATTTAAATGACATCTACTTTTGTTTCTTAGCATTGTTGACACTGCTTTCAAAGTGAAGAAGATTTCATAACTAATATTTTTTTAAGAGAATATTTGACATATGTTACAAATGTTGATTGGTAAAAGAAGGCATCCAGAATCAATTTTATAATGGTCAAACTATCTTCTGTTATATTTTTCTGGATGCTTTGGTATATCCTCTTTCTGAATCATTTTTTTTTTCAACCTGTGCCACATTCTAAAATATAACTATGATATGCCCCATTTTATGTCATGGCTAAATGGACAGACCCATATGGATTGGAATGATTGTAAGGTGTACATGTCTGTCTGACAGATTTCATATGACCTTGAACCCATTTTCATGTTTCATTGGTCAATGTTAAGTTTTCATGGTTTTGTTAGATATTATTAGAAAAATGTCAACTACGTTTGTTGTATGGAATGATTGTAAGGTGAACCTATCTGTCAGGGTTCATCTGATCTTGACCTGATTGATTTAGCCATGCTGGATCTATTTGATCACTCCAGATTTGGAGATGGTGCAGAATTCTAAGCTGAAGACATATCATGAAACTATTTATGTGTTTTTATGACTTAAAGAAACTTTATACACCATTTTAATCATCTATTGCCAACTTTGATATGTTATTTGCCCTTAAATTCAGAAATTATTGGTCGAACAGCTACTTTTGTTTAAATATACACTTGCATATAGTTAAATTGTAAATCAAAATTTATAATAAATTACAGTTTATGAATTAATGTGAAAAAGCAATATATCAAATTTAATCAGTTGATAAGAATTATGAATGTATTTTATCATTCTTATGCTTGTGTAAGTTATTGAATAAAATTTGATACAAGATGTATATTGATATCAAAGTAGATTCCCACACTTTTTTTAAATGCATTTATTCCAATTCTTTCCTTAGATAAGTAAGAGTACTGATACAATACAGTATGATAAACAACTGTTATTATTTACAAACAATTTCAATCAAAGGTGGTAGTATTAATTGGAATCACTTCCACTTTAATTCCAATCTTAATTGACCACAGATAATATCTTTTGTTTTACATAGTTGAATACTTTACAGCTCAATTTATATCTTACTTCACAATTTATTGTCAATAATTGACCTCAATAGTATATCTATAATCCTTTTTGATCTACACTATTGCTATTTAATAGTGTAAGGTATTTGAACAAGTATTTGAATACAGGAATTTCTCAATGAAGAATGAACACCAATTTTAATAAAATTAGTTGATATTTAATTTTTGTCTCGCCTTGATGGAGTCAAAAAGCAAGTCTAAGATACGTTGTGTCCCACAGTGATGGTGTCTACGTATGCGGCGCCATCAACAATATATTAGTTTGTGATTAGGTCAGTTTATGGAGAACAACTAGTGGTAGGTCAATGATATTTGGATGCAGTTGTATTAGCATTGGCACATCTTCTTTCCATGGAGATTATTTGGCCCTGCCCCCTCAGTCATGGTCTACTGACTTTGAAACTTTTGCTTACTTTACATGTATTAGTTTGTGATTAGGTCAGTTTATGGGGAACCACTTGTGGTAGGTCAATGATATTTGGTATGCAGTTGTGTTAGCATTTGTACATCTCATTTCCATGGAGATTATTTGGCCCCTGCTCCTCATTCATGGTCTATTGACTTGGAAACTTTTGCTTAGGTTGTATGTATTAGTTTGTGATTAGGTCAGTTTAAGGGGGACCACTAGTGTTAGGCGTCAACAATGTATTAGTTTGTGTTTTGGTTAGTGTAAAGGGCACCACTAATGATAAGTCAATGGTATTTGATATGCAGTTTTATAAGCATGCATTTCTCATTTCCATAGAGGTTACTTGGTCCTGCACATTAGTCATGGTTCATTGACTTTTAATGTTTTATAAAAATAAGAAGATGTGCTATGATTACCAATGAGACAACTCTCCACAAGGGACCAAATGACACAGAAATTAACAACTATAGGTCACCGTATAATGAACGAAAAAAAATATGATATACAGCAACAAATGACAACCACTGAATTACAGGCTCCTGACTTGGGACAGGCACATACAGAATGTGGCGGAGTTAAACTAGTTAGATGGCGATAAACCCTCCCCCTTACCTGGGACAGTGGTGTAACAGCACAAAACAAGAGCACACACTACAAAAAAATAAACGAAAAACAAATGTGATTAACAGCAACAAACAACAACCACTCAGTTACAGGCTTCTGACTTAGAACAGGCACATATAGAATGTGGCGGGATTAAACTAGTTTGCATAGTTTACATGTTTAAATGATTGCCATTTGGATTCAATCAAAATTACAAAAAGGCGAGACATATCCCTGTGTCAATCCTTTATTGTTTGTTGAAAAGGTGCATTTTCAATGCCTCTTCCTGTAAATTATTATTAAAAACTTCAATAAAAAATTAATAATACTACACCTTCCTTTGAAGATTTTTATTTCCAATCATGTCAAAATTATTTAATTGAAATAAGGAAGATATTAAAAATCAGTGCCCTTTAAATAATTGATATATCAAAGAATTTGTATCAATATTGAGAAATTTTCCAGCTTTGGGCAATTGAATAGATTTTTTTAGTAATATTATGGAGATGATATAAAACTCCCAAAAGCAACAAGTTATAAGTAAATTTAGGGAAACAAGCTTGGTTTATTAGCTGAAAAAAATTCCAATAATCTTTCAAAATATAATGCAAGAGTGATATAACAAGTTTTTTTTTGTTCACCATGATACCTGAGAATATGATTTGAAATTATGCACACAAGTCTTCCAGTCTTTCCATCAGTGATTTTGATTCCTCTGATTGTAAGATTAGTACCGTAGAAGAAGTACACTTTGTTCTGAGAGTTTCATGTGTTAAAAGGGGTGATTTTAATGAGGAAAATAACTCTGCCAACATTTTAGTGAAATAATAATGAAAATTATGATGTTCTACATTTCAATCCTTTTTTTTAACTTATGATTTTAGATCGTCCCTTGGACAACAAGTTAACATTTTGGGCTAAAATCACTTATCTAAAGATGTGTTGTTGTCTCTTAATGTCTTACAGAAGCTTGTATAAAAAAACACAAATATTGAAACTGAGATAAAAAAAAATGTCCTACTACCTGTTGCTATAAAGTGGCTGAATCACAGCACCCGAGATGCTTTGATTTTATGGTTCATTGGTCAATGTTAAGTTTATGTGGTTTGGTCTGTTTTCCAGGTACTATAAGCAATAGGACCAATATATTTCATGTATGGAATGATTGTAACTAAGGTGTACATATATGTCTGGCATGGTTTTTCTAACCTTGACATCATTTTCATGGATCATTGATAATGTTAAGTTTATGTGATACTTGTAGTAAAATCTTTATATTAAATTCAATTATAAGTAAAGCAGGCGCGACATTTCAGCTTCTGCATTCATGTTCCAACTTCTTGTGTGTTCTGTGTCCTTCAAAGCAGACTGTATTAAGAAAATACATTATAACTTCTCATTGAAGGATTATATTTTTTTAAATTAATGATAATTTTGTTTTGTTTCTTTTGTATGAGTTGTGACACAGGAAATAACTATGTAAATGCTAGGCTAAATTGTTAGCTATATACAAATGTAATAAGGTTAAATGATATGTATGTCCTACTTGCAATGAAACTAAGCCTTTTTGAATTAATTTTGATTTGTCTGCACTTTCTTGTTTATTTCTTAGATAATATAGATTGGACAACATTGAGATTGAAATATATCATTTCCAGAATAATTTATAATCAAGGTTTATATTTATACTTTATACTATATCACAAAGCTGTCACAAATAGACAATTACTAAATCAAACCTTGTTATCTAGACAGTATTTTCACTGCTTATAATTTATATCGCCAACCTGTAGTTAAATATTTTGATTTAGAAGGTGCTGATCTCTTCCATTTGTTCAAATTGACTTCATGATGAATTCTTGACTAAGGAAATGACATTGCATGAAACAACAGCATGAACAATTTACTGCAATATTGTGAATCATTCTAGCTGGTCTTGGGCTCATTCTTTGTAAGAAAGACTTTGATAGTTAAACCAATAGTCATTTTCACTTCACAAATATTTTTTGATAAACAAATAAAGGCCATAGATTTTGAAAACAGATTATTTCTATTCTATTGTCAGTCAGCAACCTACTATGAATTTTGGTAATAGAATAAGATTCATAAGGTTGATGATGAAAAATATGGACTATCATAAAATACCCCCCAAAAAATTTGAAACAATGGTCGTCTTTTCCCTCAGAGCTTCAAGCTCTTTGATTAGATCAATACATCCAGTCTTAACCAAAGCACTTTGTTCAAGAAAGATCTTCATTGAATCTATGATTGATTTCATATATGCAAAATTATTACCAAATCTGTTATTTGGCTCTTAATTTGATTTTTCCATCTTTCTGAAATACAACAATTGTTTAGACTTTTTTCTGCACATATTGAGATGATTTATGGTGTGTATTTCTAAAGTGATGAGTCATGAATATTGTTTGTGTTTTGTTTATGTTTACCTATTTTTATACGACCGCAAAAAATTTGCGTTCGTATATTGCTATCATCCAAAGACATTTGGTTTCCAGACAATAACTTTAGTATAAGTGAATGGATCTCTATGAAATTTGACCACAAGGTTCAATAGCACAAAAGGAAGGTTGGGATTGATTTTGTTGGGTCCCAACTGTTTAGGAACTAGACGTCAAAAAGGGGCCAAAAAAAGGTATTTTTCTAGTTTTCAGACAATAACTTGTGTATAAGTGTATGGATCTCTATGAAATTGTACCACAAAGTTCCTTACCACAAAGGGAAGGTTGGGATTGACTTTGGGGTTTAAGTTCCAAACCGTTCAGGAATTAGGGGTAAAAAAATGGGGGAAAAAGGTTTTTCTGGTTAATGGACAATTACTTAAGTATTAGTCTATGGATCTCTATGAAATTGAAACACAAGGTTCCATTCCACAAAGGGAAGATTTGGTTAGACTTTGGGGGTTATGGCTCAAACCGTTCAGGAATAAGGGGCAAAAAAGGGGGGAGGAACAAGGCTATTATGGTTTCCGGACAAATACTTAAGTATTAGTCTATGGATCTCTATGAAATTGTACCACAAGGTTCCATACCACACACAGAAGGTTGGGGTCGATTTTGTGGGTTGTGGCTTTAATCGTTAATAAACTAAGAGGCCAAATAGGGGCCAATAACAAGACTTTTCTAATACTGGCTAAGCTGGTTCTAACATAAATTATTTCTGATCTATATAAAGATATGGCAGGAGGCACACACCAAACAGGGTGTGTAAATTATTATATTTAGTTTGTAAACAAATTTACTAAGTATTGCACAACAGCAAGAAATCTTCAATTGATAATAAATACAAATCTTTTAACCAATTTCAATGAGGATTAGTTTAAAGTCTTGGAATTGTTTGAGGTTTTTACCATGTATTACTAAATTGGATATTTGGACATTTTTAAATAGGTCTACATTGAGGTCCAAAGGGTCCAAAATTAGACTTTGTTTGATTTCATCAAAAACTGAATTCTTGTGGTTCTATGATATGCTGAATCTAACTGTCCATTCAGATTTTTATACGACCGCAAAAAAATTTTGAGGTCGTATATTGGTATGACGTTGGCGTCGTCGTCGTCGGCGTCGTCGTCCGAATACACAATGGTTTTCGCACTCTAACTTTAGTTTAAGTGAATGGATCTCTATGAAATTTTACGATAAGGTTCAATACCACAATAGGAAGGTGGGGATTGATTTTGGGGGTTATGGTACCAACAGTTAAGGAATTAGGGGCCAAAAAGGGGCCGAAAAATAAGCATTTTTGTAACTTCCAGACATAACTTGTGTGTTATTGTATTGATCTCTTTGACATTGTACTACAAGATTCCATATCACAAAGGGTCGATGCTGGGATTGATTTTGGGGTTAACTTCCTCAAAATTTTAGGAATAAGGGGCCAAAAGGGGGCAAAAAACAAGCATTTTTCTAGTTTCATGACAATAACTTGTGTGTAAGTGTATGGATCTTTCTGAAATTTTACTACAAGGTTCCATTTCACAAAGGGAAAGCTGGAATTGAGTTTTGTGGTAATTGCCCAAAACGTTTAGTAATAAGGGGCCTAAAAAGGGGTGAAAAATAAACATTTTTTAGTTTCTAGACAATAACTTGTGTTCAAGTGTATGGATCACTCTAAAATTGTATTACAAGGTACCATACCACAAAGGCAAGGCTGTTATTGAGCTTGGTTTGGGGGGGAAGGGGGGGTGATGAATCATAGGGGGGGGGGGTCAAAAAAGGGGTAATTATTTTTTTTCCTTTTTTTTTGTTTAAAATTTACATTTTAAGTTAGTTTTTTTTATCACGAAGAGAATTTGGGGGGAGGGGGGGGGGTGATGAATCATAAGGGGGGAGGGGGGGTCCAAAAAGGGGTAATTATTTTTTTTCGTTTAAGGAATAAGGGGAAAAAAGGTTAAAAAACTAGGGTTTCCATTTTAATAGACAAATAATTGATTAAAGAACATTATTTAAAAGCAGTGTAAGGTTGGTAATTCAAACTCATTTAAATATCTCACCTACACTATGTTTGAATTATGTAAATTGGAAATTTGCCAATTATTTTAGTATAATAAACTTCATTGGAAATTTGCCAATATAAAATTTTGCTGATGAAGGTTTTTTGTTTACCTTTAGTCTGACTATGATGTCATTTTCTATTTTAATAGCCTTATGATGTAGTTAAATTTTTTTAATACTTTTATGATGTATTTTAATGCGCTTTTATGGTTGCAAATTTATTGTTTTAGTATAATAAACTCCATTGGAAATTTACCAATAGTTTGTTTATTTTTAGCTATGACTGTGATGTCATTTTCTATTTAATTTTAAGGTTACAAATTAATTTCAGTTTTAAATATTATTGTAAAATGTTTGCCCAAAACATTTATTAATAAGTGGCCAAAAAAGGGGGCAAAAATAAGCATTTTTTTAGTTTCCAGACATTAACTTGTGTTCAAGTGTATGGATTTCTCTGAAATTGTACTTAAAGGTACCATACTACAAAGGGAAGTGGGTCAAAAAATTTGGGGGGGGGGGATTTTTTTTCCTTTTTTTTTTCTTTAAAATTTTCCATTTTAAGTTGGTTAATTCTGATCACAAAGAGAAAGTTGGAATTGAGTTTGGGGGATAATTGCTCAAATGTTTAGGAATAAGGGGCTAAAAAAGGGGTTAAAAATAAGCATTTTTTTTTAGTTTCCAACAATTAATTGTGTTTAAGTAATTGGATCTCTGTGAAATTGTACTGCAAGGTACCATACCACAAACTGAAGGCTGGGATTGAGTTTGGGGGGGGGGGGGGGGGGCGTGATGTGTGAAAATTTTCCACTTAAAGTTGGTTAATTATTTCTGATTTAGATATAAAAGCAAATAATAATGATGTGGTTTGATTTTATCAAAAACTTAAATTGAAGTTATGTATATTGTAAATTTAGGTTACATTGGAATTTAAGAATTGGCTTTGGGGTAGGGTTATGGCTCAAACCTTTAAATAATAAGGGAAAAAAAGGTGAAAAAACAAGGGTTTCCAGGTTAATAGACAATTAAGTACAAAACATTATTTAAAAGCAGTGTAAGGTTGGTAATTGAAACTCATTTAAATATCTCACTTACACTGCTTTTAAATTATGTAAATTGGAAATTTGCCAATAACTTTATTGTTAATAAATGCATTGGAAATTTGCCAACAATTTTAGTATAATAAACTTCATTGGAAATTTGCCAATATAAAATTTTGCTGATGAAGGTTTTTTGTTTACCTTTAGCCTTGACTATGAAGTCATTTTCTATTTTTATAGCCTTATGATGTAGTTGAATTATTTAATACTTTTATGATGTGTTTAAATGGGGTTTTATGGTTGCAAATTTATTGTTTTAGTTTAATAAACTCCATTTAAAATTTGGTAATAAAAAAAATTTTTGTTTATTTTTAGCTATGATTATGATGTCATTTTCTATTTTACTTTTATGGTTGCAAAGAAATTTTTATTTTTAGATATTACTGTTAAATGATGCTGATTAAGGTTTTTGCTATGTTTAGCCATGACTATGATGTCATTTTCTATTTTAATATCTGTCATGATGTATTTAAATGGGCTTTTATGGTTACAAAGGAATTTTATTTTTAGATATTACTGTAAAATGTTGCTGATTAAGGATTTTGTTTATTTTTAGCCATGACTATGATGTCATTTTCTATTTTAATACCTTTATTATGTAATTTCCATTTTTAGATATTACTGTTAAATGATGCTGATTAAGGGTTTTTTGCTATGTTTAGGCATGACTATGATGTCATTTTCTATTTTAATATCTTTATGATGTATTTAAATGGGCTTTTATGGTTACAAAGGAATTTTATTTTTAGATATTACTTTAAATGTTGCTGATTAAGGATTTTTGTTTATTTTTAGCTGTGACTATGATGTCACTTTCTATTTTAATACCTTATGATGTATTTAAATGGGCTTTTATGGTTAGAAACCAATTTTATTTTATACGACCGCAAAAAAATTTTTGTGGTCGTATATTGGTATGACGTTGGCGTCGTCGTCGTCGTCGTCCGAAGACACATAAGTTTTCGCACTCTAACTTTAGTTTAAGTGAATGGATCTCAATGAAATTTTACCATAAGGTTCAATACCACAAAAGGAAAGTGGGGATTGATTTTGGGGGTTATGGTACCAACAGTTAAGGAATTAGGGGCCAAAAAGGGGCCAAAAATAAGCATTTTTATACGACCGCAAACAAATTTTGTGGTCGTATATTGGTATGACGTTGGCGTCGTCGTCGTCGTCGTCCGGCGTCGTCGTCGTCGTCGTCCGGCGTCGTCGTCCGAATACACATTGGTTTTCGCACTCTAACTTTAGTTTAAGTGAATGGATCTTTTTGAAATTTGACCATAAGGTTTAATACCACAAAAGGAAGGTTGGGATTGATTTTGGGGGTTATGGTACCAACAGTTAAGGAATTAGGGGCCAAAAAGGGGCCAAAAAGGGGCCAAAAATAAGCATTTTTTTAGTTTCCAGACAATAACTGTGGAACGGTGTATGGATCTCTCTGAAATTATACTACAAGTTTCCATACCACAAAGGGATGGTTAGGATTTGCTTTGGGGGGTTATGGCTCAAACCGTTTAGGAATTAGGGGCAAAAAAGGGGGAAAAACAAGGTTGTCCTGGTTAATGGACAAATACTTTAGTACAAAACATAATTTAAAGCAGTGTAAGGGAGATAAATCAAATACATCATTGAAATTATCTCCCTTACACTGCTTTTAAATTATGTATAAAGTAATGGTTAATGAACAATAAAGATAATTTAAAACAGTGTAAGGGAGGTAATCCAAATACAACGTTTTGGTTACTTCCCTTACACTGCTTTTAAATTATGTTTAAAGAAATGCATATTTATAAAGGAAGACCAGTGAAAATATCTGCAAATGTTGCATCTTTTTTTTTACAAAAAAATCCATATGAAAGATTTGAAACTATATTTTTAATTCTATTATAAAATAGATTAAGTTAGCACTATGGTAAATTTAAATGAGTAATTATGGTTGCCAACTCCATTGGAAATTTGAATTGAGATTTTGACCATATCTTGAGGGAAAGAATTTTTTGGGGGAAAAAAGGGGGGGGGATAAAAAGAAATTGTGGGGGGTCAATTTTTTCTCATTTCAGATTTCAGAAATTAAAAAGAATTATTCTTCAAATATTATTTTTTTTTCAAATTTCAAATATTGAAAAATTTCAAGAAGTAATCTTTAATTGCACAGTATGGCGCATTAGATTTGTAAAATCTTTGATCACATTTATTTATTTGTTATGCCGAATCTAACAGTGTATTTAGATTTTTTATTTTGGGTCCAGTTTTCAAATTGGTCTACATTAAGGTCCAAAGGGTCCAAAATTAAACTTTGTTTGATTTTAGCAAAAATTGAATATATGAGGTTCTTTGATATGCTGAATCTAAACATGTATTTAGATTTTTGATTTTTGGCCCAGTTTTCAAGTTGGTCCAAATTGGGGTCCAAAATTAAACTTTGTTTGATTTCAACAAAAATTGAATATATGAGGTTCTTTGATATGCTGAATCTAACCATGTATTTAGATTTTTTATTTGTGGACCCCGTTATCAAATTGGTTCATATTGAGGTCAAAAGGGTCCAAAATTAAACTTTGTTTGATTTCATCTAAAATTGAATTATTAGGGTTCTTTGATATTCCAAATCTAACCGTGTATTTAAATTTTTAATTTTGGGTCCTGTTTTTTAAATTGGTCTACATTAAGGTCCAAAGGGTCCAAAATGAAACTTAGTTTGATTTTAACAAAAATTGAATTCTTGGGGTTCTTTGATATGCTGAATCTAAACATGTGTTTAGATTTTTGATTATGGGCCCAGTTTTCAAGTTGGTCCAAGATAGGGTCCAGTATTTAAACTTTGTTTGATTTCAACAAAAATTGAATATATGGGGTTCTTTGATATGCTGAATCTAAACATGTATTTAGATTTTTGATTATGGGCCCAGTTTTCAAGTTGGTCCAAATTGGGGTCCAAAATTAAACTTTGTTTGATTTCATCAAAAATTGAATTATTGGGGTTCTTTGATATGCCAAATCTAACCGTGTTTTTAGATTTTTAATTTGGGTCCTGTTTTTTTTAAATTGGTCTTCATTGAGGTCCAAAGGGTCCAAAATGAAACCTAGTTTGATTTTAACAAAAATTGAATTCTTGGGGTTCTTTGATATGCTGAATCTAAACATGTGTTTAGATTTTTGATTATGGGCCCAGTTTTCAAGTTGGTCCAAGTTGGGGTCCAAAATTAAACTTTTTTTGATTTTAACAAAAATTGAATATATGGGGTTCTTTGATATGCTGAATCTAACCATGAATTTAGATTTTTTATTTGTGGGCCCCGCTATCAAATTGGTTCATATTGAGGTCAAAAGGGTCCAAAATTAAACTTTGTTTGATTTCATCAAAAATTGAATTATTGGGGTTCTTTGATATTCCAAATCTAACCGTGTATTTAGATTTTTAATTTTAAGTCCCGTTTTTTTTAAATTGGTCTACATTAAGGTCCAAAGGGTCCAAAATTAAACATAGTTTGATTTTAGCAAAAATTGAATTCTTGGGGTTCTTTGATATGCTGAATCTAAACATGTGTTTAGATTTTTGATTATGGGACCAGTTTTCAAGTTGGTCCAAGTTGGGGTCCAAAATTAAACTTTGTTTGATTTTAACAAAAATTGAATATATGGGGTTCTTTGATATGCTGAATCTAACCATGTATTTTGATTTTGGACATTGGACCATAATAGGTAAATTAAAAAAATTCAAGTTCTTAGACCACATTCTTTCTGTGTCAGAAACCTATGCTGTGTCAAATATTTAATAACAATCCAAATTCAGAGCTGTATCAAGCTTGAATGTTATGTCCATACTTGCCCCAACTGTTCAGGGTTCGACCTCTGCGGTCGTATCAAGCTGCGCCCCAGCGAAGCATTTTATTGTAACTTCCAGACATAACTTGTGTGTAAGTGTATGGATCTCTCTGACATTGTAACACAAGGTTCCATATCACAAAGGGAATGCTGGGATTAATTTTGGGGGTAATTGCCTCCAAATTTTAGGAACTAGGGGCCAAAAAGGGGCAAAGTACAAGCATTTTTCTAGTTTCATGACAATAACTTGTGTGTTAGTGTATGGATCTCTCTGACATTGTATCACAAGGTTCCATATAACAAAGGGAATGCTGGGATTGATTTTGGGGGTAATTGCCTCCAAATTTTAGGAATTAGGGGCCAAAAAGGGGCAAAAAACAAGCATTTTTCTAGTTTCACGACAATAACTTGTGTGTAAGTGTATGGATCTTTATGAAATTGTACTACAAGGTTCCATATCACAAAGGGAAAGCTAAAATTGAGTTTGGGGGTAATTGCCCAAAAAGTTTAGGAATAAGGGGCCAAAAAGGGGCCAAAAATAAGCATTTTTCTAGTTTCCAGACAATAACTTGTGTTCAAGTGCATTGATCTCTCTGAAATTGTACTGCAAGGTACCATACCACAAAGGGAAAGCTGGGATTGATTTTGAGGGTAATTCCCTCAAAATTTTAGTAATTAGGGGCCATAAAAGGGCAAAAAAACAAGCATTTTTCTACTTTCAGGACAATAACTTGTGTGTAAGTGTATGGATCTTTATGAAATTGTACTGCAAGGTACCATATCACAAAGGGAAAGCTGGGTTTGAGTTTGGGGATAATTGCCCAAAAAGTTTAGGAATTTGGGGCCAAAAAGGGGCCAAAAAACAAGCATTTTTCTTGTTTCAGGACAATAACTTGTGTGTAAGTGTATGGATCTTTATGAAATTGTACTGCAAGGTACCATATCACAAAGGGAAAGCTGGGTTTGAGTTTGGGGGTAATTGCCCAAAAAGTTTAGGAATTTGGGGCCAAAAAGGGGCCAAAAAACAAGCATTTTACTAGTTTCCAGACAATAACTTGTGTTCAAGTGTATGGATCTCTCTGAAATTGTACTGCAAGGTAACATACCACAAAGGGAAAGCTGGGATTGAGTTTGGGGGTGATGAATCATAAGGGGGTTCAAAAAATTTGGGGGGGGGGATTTTTTCCTTTTTTTTCTTTAAAATTTTCCATTTTAAATTGGTCATTTCTGATTTATATATAAAAGCAAATAATAATGATATGGTTTGAATAGGTAAATTAAAAAATTTTAAGTTCTTAGACCACTTTCATTCTGTGTCAGAAACCTATGCTGTGTCAAATATTTAATTACAATCCAAATTCAGTGCTGTATCAAGCTTGAATGTTGTGTCCATACTTGCCCCAAATGTTCAGGGTTCGACCTCTGCGGTCGTATCAAGCTGCGCCCCAGCGGAGCATTTTATTAATTTTGGGCCCTGTTTTCAAATTAGTCCATTTTAAGGCCAAAAGGGTCCACATCTTAACTTTGTTTGAAATCATGTTTTTTTATGCCCTTGTCTGTCTGTACGTACGTACGAACGTACGTACGTAGTCTGTATGTACATATGTCCCAAAATTGGTTTCCGTTCTCTAACTTTAGTTTGCCTCAACCAAATGTTATGAAACTTATACACAATGCTTATTACCACAAAACACAGATCAAGTTTGAATTTTGGTGGCGTCACTTTAATCATTCTAGAGTTATGCCCCTTTAGAAATGGAAAAATTGCAAAATTTTTATTTTCTTCTAAATATCAAGTAATTTTATTAAAATTGGAGTTATCTTCCTTTGTCCATGATTATAGTTGAATCAACTACAATCAATGCTTTAAACAATGCAATGTTTAATTTTGACTTCCACTGATAAAACACGGATCAAGTTGAATTTGGGTAGTGTCACTTTAATCATTATTGAGTTATGCCCCTTTATAAATCGAAAGATTGCACAATTTTTAGTTTCCATTCTGTAACTTAAGTTTGCCCCAACCAAACATTAAGAAACCTATACACAATATTCATTACCACAAAACTAAGATCAAGTAAAAATTTTTTGTTTCCGTTTTCTAACTTTAGTTTGCCTCAACCAAATGTTATGAAACTTATACACAATGCTTATTACTACATAATACAGATTAAGTACGAAATTTGATGGCAACACTTTTACCATTCTTGAGTTATGTCCCTTTATAAACATAAAAATTGCTGAATTTTATGTTCCATTCTCTAACTTTAGTTTGTCTCAACCAAATGTTATAAAACTTATACACAACCGTTCTAGAGTTATGCGTGTTAACAAATAGAAAAAATGCTGAATTTTTAGTTTCTGTTCTCTACTTTAGTTAGCCTCAACCAAATATTATGAGACTTACACACAATGCTTATTACCACAAAACTCAGATCAAGTTCAAATTTGGGTAGCGTCACTTTTACCGTTCTTCAGTTATGTCCCTTTATAACTATATGATATGCAAGCGGGAGCATCATCTGTGTCCACATGTGGACACTATCCACATTTATTTTTTTATATGCTGAATCTAACCATGGAACTAGATTTTGGATATTGGACCATTAAGTAGATTAAATGTCCCATTTCAAATTTTTAAGTTATCTGACCACATTTATTCTGTGTCAGAAATCTATAATGTGTCAAATATTTAATCTCTATCTAAATTCAGAGCTGTATCAAGCTTGAATATTTTGTCCATACTTGCCCCAACTGTTCAGAGTTTGACCTCTAACCACAGTTATGTCCCTTTATAACTATATGATATGCAAGCGGGAGCATCATCTGTGTCCACATGTGGACACTATCCACATTTATTTTTTTATATGCTGAATCTAACCATGGAACTAGATTTTGGATATTGGACTATTAAGTAGATTAAATGTCCCATTTCAAATTTTTAAGTTATCTGACCACATTTATTCTGTGTCAGAAATCTATAATGTGTCAAATATTTAATCTCTATCTAAATTCAGAGCTGTATCAAGCTTGAATATTTTGTCCATACTTGCCCCAACTGTTCAGAGTTTGACCTCTGCGGTCTTATCTAGCTACTTCAGGCGGAGCACATTTTTATTTGGAATTTAGGGCCTTCCTATTTTTTGGAATTCAAGCCTTCACCAGTTATTTATGGAAATTGTACTTGAGTGGAATTTTATGGTAACACTTACAGACATTGATCTTATTGTAGAATGAAGATGTACAAACAAGTTTTTTTCAGCTTTGTTAATATACTTACAAGTATACTATACATACTGTACATATTAAGTAAAGTTTCAAAGAAGTTGCTGAGGTGAGACTTAGGTACATGTAGGTTGTTTCAGGGGATGGCAGCATCAACCGTTAATAAAGTTTGTGATTAAGTCACTCACTATAAGGGGAACCATTTGTTATAGATCAATGGTATTTCATACCTGTCAACCTATGAAAATGAAAATGCAGGTCATGACCTGCATTGAAGAATAAAATCTCAGGTCATAACGCAAACAAACTTTTTTCAAGCTGAATTTAAGTATTTAGGGGACATTTTTTTTTATATTTTAAAACAAACAGTATCCAAAACATGTTCCAATGATCTCCAATGGTTAAGTATTAACTGAAAATAATTAAAAACTATTATTGTTGCAATGCATTTATGATTTTGATATATTGTTGTTTCATAAATACTTTTAACAATACAAGCAAAGTTATAACCCCACTTTCTTGTATTATAATCAGTTCACCAGTCACAAGACAGTTAGTGTGCATCTATCTGTACAGTTTTATAAAATCTTTAAAGATTGGTTGATGGTAGAGTATAATGATGATGGGGAGTTTTTAACAACCTTGACTGGCTATGCAGCCCTCGTATGGTCAACATTAGAGTATAAAAAAAAGTTAAACATTTAAAGGAAGTAGAGATGAAAAAAATAATTTTCAACTATTTATTTTCTTATTGTACTAAGGTAGAAAAATAATGAAAAGTAATAATGTAATACATATTTGCATTCAATTTGTTTTAGATTTCATCTTTTTTACAAAAATAAACATAAATTTAAGGAGTATATTTTGAAATGTGACAAAAAGGGGAAGTAACTCAAATTTTTTGTGAAACAACTTTGAAATACACAAATTATTTACGACCTAAAGCTAGCCTAAGGTAATTGGTGTTAATTAACAGTGTGTTTGACACCAAAGCTGTCAAGTGAAGCCATGCACTAAAATGGGTCTCTTAATTGAGTTTACACAGCTATTTGAACTTCTTGTCCAGGAAGAATAACGAATTTGCCGGTATTTCAAAGGAAAATCACTTATGAAATCAGTCTGAAAGCTTAAGAATCCGGGTGAAAAGTATTGAAAACATGTCATTTTCGGAATTCCCGGGTTATTTAACGACCCAGCGGGTATCCGGGGTGAACCCTCAGAGTTGTGAAAATCTCGGGTCACACCTGCAGGATACGGGTGAGTTGACAGGTATGGTATTTCTTAGGCAGTTGAATGAACATTGGGACATCTCATTTTCTTAAAGTGTATGTTGCCTTGCACCCTCCTGAATGGACTATTGACATTTTGTATATAGGTGTATATGTATATTTCTGAATGGAGATTGCATTTCGTTGAAGATTACTTACATTAAGAAAAATGTATGCCTAAGACATGGAAAATATCATGAAAATTGATGTTGTGTTCACAATGTTTTGCTTTGCTGGCAGATATTTAAGGATGTATTTTTCTGATGTTTTAGTCTCATTGAAATCTCGTTTGGGAATTTTTTCCAAAACATGTAAAACAAGTGGAAAATATCAATGAATTTACTGTGACTTGACTGTTAGTGTTGTTCTCCACCTATTGCAACTTATTCAAAATTCTGACCAAATTGCAATTTGTTTTATAAACCCAAACTGTTCATTTACTGGTCAGAAATTTGAACAAACTGCTGTAGAAAACCACAGTCAAGTCGTGAAAGTGCAAGGTGATAAAATAAAGCATACTTACAATCCTATAAGACTTTAATTCTACTTCAATGTTATTATGAAAAATTTGTAAGGGTTCCGCGGAACCCAGTGTCTCGCCTACTTTTGCTGTTAATCGCAGGCTCAACAAAAATGAGGAAAAAAATTAATAAAAATATTCCTCTCTATACTATCTTTTTATTGTAAGTAGCTTCTGTCCAAGTTTAGTAAAAATCCAGGATAGTTTATCAATCTAATAAATGTTTTAAAAACTTAAAGTGCAGACTGTATGTAATGTTAACTGGAAGAAAAACTAAGTCCATTTACAAGTAAAATACGGAAAAAATGGAATTTATTTTTTACTTTTTTACAAAATTTACTTCTGGATACTATCTTTTGATCATAAACAAGGTTCTTTCCAAGTTTGGTAGAAATCCAGGATAGTTTAAGAAAGTTATTAAAATTTCAAAAACTTTAACCACAGAGTGAATGTAATGTTTCATGGCAGAAAAACTAAGTCCATTTATAAGTAAAATACAGAAAAAATGGAATTTTTTTTTTACAAAATTTACTTCTGGATACTATCTTTTGATCATAAACAAGCTTCTTTCCAAGTTTGGTAGAAATCCAGGATAGTTTAAGAAAGTTATTAAAATTTCAAAAACTTTAACCACAGAGTGAATGTAATGTTTCTTGGCAGAAAAACTAAGTCCATTTATAAGTAAAATACGGAAAAAATGGAATTTTTTTTTTTACAAAATTTACTTTTGAATATTATCTTATGATCATAAACAAGCTTCTGTCCAAGTTTGGTAGAAATCCAGGATAGTTTAAGAAAGTTATTAAAATTTCAAAAACTTTAACCACAGAGTGAATATTTGTGGACGCCGCCGCCGCCGACGACGACGACGACGCCGACGGAATGTAGGATCGCTATGTCTCGCTTTTTCGACAAAAGTCGAAGGCTCGACAAAAATCAGTCTTACAGTTTGTATAGAAATTTGGGGGGGGGATTTTTTCCTTTTTTTTCTTTAAAATTTTCCATTTTAAATTGGTCATTTCTGATTTATATATAAAAGCAAATAATAATGATATGGTTTGAATAGGTAAATTAAAAAATTTTAAGTTCTTAGACCACTTTCATTCTGTGTCAGAAACCTATGCTGTGTCAAATATTTAATTACAATCCAAATTCAGTGCTGTATCAAGCTTGAATGTTGTGTCCATACTTGCCCCAACTGTTCAGGGTTCGACCTCTGCGGTCGTATCAAGCTGCGCCCCAGCGGAGCATTTTATTAATTTTGGGCCCTGTTTTCAAATTAGTCCATTTTAAGGCCAAAAGGGTCCACATCTTAACTTTGTTTGAAATCATGTTTTTTTATGCCCTTGTCTGTCTGTACGTACGTACGAACGTACGTACGTAGTCTGTATGTACATATGTCCCAAAATTGGTTTCCGTTCTCTAACTTTAGTTTGCCTCAACCAAATGTTATGAAACTTATACACAATGCTTATTACCACAAAACACAGATCAAGTTTGAATTTTGGTGGCGTCACTTTAATCATTCTAGAGTTATGCCCCTTTAGAAATGGAAAAATTGCAAAATTTTTATTTTCTTCTAAATATCAAGTAATTTTATTAAAATTGGAGTTATCTTCCTTTGTCCATGATTATAGTTGAATCAACTACAATCAATGCTTTAAACAATGCAATGTTTAATTTTGACTTCCACTGATAAAACACGGATCAAGTTGAATTTGGATAGTGTCACTTTAATCATTATTGAGTTATGCCCCTTTATAAATCGAAAGATTGCACAATTTTTAGTTTCCATTCTGTAACTTAAGTTTGCCCCAACCAAACATTAAGAAACCTATACACAATATTCATTACCACAAAACTAAGATCAAGTAAAAAATTTTTGTTTCCGTTTTCTAACTTTAGTTTGCCTCAACCAAATGTTATGAAACTTATACACAATGCTTATTACTACATAATACAGATTAAGTACGAAATTTGATGGCAACACTTTTACCATTCTTGAGTTATGTCCCTTTATAAACATAAAAATTGCTGAATTTTATGTTCCATTCTCTAACTTTAGTTTGTCTCAACCAAATGTTATAAAACTTATACACAACCGTTCTAGAGTTATGCGTGTTAACAAATAGAAAAAATGCTGAATTTTTAGTTTCTGTTCTCTACTTTAGTTAGCCTCAACCAAATATTATGAGACTTACACACAATGCTTATTACCACAAAACTCAGATCAAGTTCAAATTTGGGTAGCGTCACTTTTACCGTTCTTCAGTTATGTCCCTTTATAACTATATGATATGCAAGCGGGAGCATCATCTGTGTCCACATGTGGACACTATCCACATTTATTTTTTTATATGCTGAATCTAACCATGGAACTAGATTTTGGATATTGGACCATTAAGTAGATTAAATGTCCCATTTCAAATTTTTAAGTTTTCTGACCACATTTATTCTGTGTCAGAAATCTATAATGTGTCAAATATTTAATCTCTATCTAAATTCAGAGCTGTATCAAGCTTGAATATTTTGTCCATACTTGCCCCAACTGTTCAGAGTTTGACCTCTAACCACAGTTATGTCCCTTTATAACTATATGATATGCAAGCGGGAGCATCATCTGTGTCCACATGTGGACACTATCCACATTTATTTTTTTATATGCTGAATCTAACCATGGAACTAGATTTTGGATATTGGACCATTAAGTAGATTAAATGTCCCATTTCAAATTTTTAAGTTATCTGACCACATTTATTCTGTGTCAGAAATCTATAATGTGTCAAATATTTAATCTCTATCTAAATTCAGAGCTGTATCAAGCTTGAATATTTTGTCCATACTTGCCCCAACTGTTCAGAGTTTGACCTCTGCGGTCTTATCTAGCTACTTCAGGCGGAGCACATTTTTATTTGGAATTTAGGGCCTTCCTATTTTTTGGAATTCAAGCCTTCACCAGTTATTTATGGAAATTGTACTTGAGTGGAATTTTATGGTAACACTTACAGACATTGATCTTATTGTAGAATGAAGATGTACAAACAAGTTTTTTTCAGCTTTGTTAATATACTTACAAGTATACTATACATACTGTACATATTAAGTAAAGTTTCAAAGAAGTTGCTGAGGTGAGACTTAGGTACATGTAGGTTGTTTCAGGGGATGGCAGCATCAACCGTTAATAAAGTTTGTGATTAAGTCACTCACTATAAGGGGAACCATTTGTTATAGATCAATGGTATTTCATACCTGTCAACCTATGAAAATGAAAATGCAGGTCATGACCTGCATTGAAGAATAAAATCTCAGGTCATAACGCAAACAAACTTTTTTCAAGCTGAATTTAAGTATTTAGGGGACATTTTTTTTTATATTTTAAAACAAACAGTATCCAAAACATGTTCCAATGATCTCCAATGGTTAAGTATTAACTGAAAATAATTAAAAACTATTATTGTTGCAATGCATTTATGATTTTGATATATTGTTGTTTCATAAATACTTTTAACAATACAAGCAAAGTTATAACCCCACTTTCTTGTATTATAATCAGTTCACCAGTCACAAGACAGTTAGTGTGCATCTATCTGTACAGTTTTATAAAATCTTTAAAGATTGGTTGATGGTAGAGTATAATGATGATGGGGAGTTTTTAACAACCTTGACTGGCTATGCAGCCCTCGTATGGTCAACATTAGAGTATAAAAAAAAGTTAAACATTTAAAGGAAGTAGAGATGAAAAAAATAATTTTCAACTATTTATTTTCTTATTGTACTAAGGTAGAAAAATAATGAAAAGTAATAATGTAATACATATTTGCATTCAATTTGTTTTAGATTTCATCTTTTTTACAAAAATAAACATAAATTTAAGGAGTATATTTTGAAATGTGACAAAAAGGGGAAGTAACTCAAATTTTTTGTGAAACAACTTTGAAATACACAAATTATTTACGACCTAAAGCTAGCCTAAGGTAATTGGTGTTAATTAACAGTGTGTTTGACACCAAAGCTGTCAAGTGAAGCCATGCACTAAAATGGGTCTCTTAATTGAGTTTACACAGCTATTTGAACTTCTTGTCCAGGAAGAATAACGAATTTGCCGGTATTTCAAAGGAAAATCACTTATGAAATCAGTCTGAAAGCTTAAGAATCCGGGTGAAAAGTATTGAAAACATGTCATTTTCGGAATTCCCGGGTTATTTAACGACCCAGCGGGTATCCGGGGTGAACCCTCAGAGTTGTGAAAATCTCGGGTCACACCTGCAGGATACGGGTGAGTTGACAGGTATGGTATTTCTTAGGCAGTTGAATGAACATTGGGACATCTCATTTTCTTAAAGTGTATGTTGCCTTGCACCCTCCTGAATGGACTATTGACATTTTGTATATAGGTGTATATGTATATTTCTGAACGGAGATTGCATTTCGTTGAAGATTACTTACATTAAGAAAAATGTATGCCTAAGACATGGAAAATATCATGAAAATTGATGTTGTGTTCACAATGTTTTGCTTTGCTGGCAGATATTTAAGGATGTATTTTTCTGATGTTTTAGTCTCATTGAAATCTCGTTTGGGAATTTTTTCCAAAACATGTAAAACAAGTGGAAAATATCAATGAATTTACTGTGACTTGACTGTTAGTGTTGTTCTCCACCTATTGCAACTTATTCAAAATTCTGACCAAATTGCAATTTGTTTTATAAACCCAAACTGTTCATTTACTGGTCAGAAATTTGAACAAACTGCTGTAGAAAACCACAGTCAAGTCATGAAAGTACAAGGTGATAAAATAAAGCATACTTACAATCCTATAAGACTTTAATTCCACTTCAATGTTATTATGAAAAATCAGTCTTACAGTTTGTATAGAAATTTTATTGTTATTGTCATGCTAAAGGTGATGGATAGAAATTTTGAATTGCTATAAAAATGTCCAAACTAAACTTTCATACAATTTTTCTTTGAAAAGTCTTCTATATTCATAAGAATCAGACATCATTTGAATTAAAACATCTTATATGCAGTAAAATATATGTAAAATCACAATACGTTGTTAATAAGTTTCCATGGGAGATAATCAATTTTTCTTTCGTAAAGTCTTCTATATTCAAAAGGATAATGTTTTAGGTTATCTCCCATGGAAACTTATTAACAACGTATTGTGATTTTACATATATTTTACTGCATATAAGATGTTTTAATTCAAATGATGTCTGATTCTTATGAATATAGAAGACTTTTCAAAGAAAAATTGTATGACTGATTTTTCATAATAACATTGAAGTGGAATTAAAGTCTTATAGGATTGTAAGTAAGCTTTATTTTATCACCTTGCACTTTCACAACTTGACTGTGGTTTTCTACAGCAGTTTGTTCAAATTTTTGACCAGTTGAACAGTTTGGTTTTATAAAACAAATTGCAATTTGGTCAGAATTTTGAATAAGTTGCAATAGGTGGAGAGCAACACTAACAGTCAAGTCACAGTAAAAAATATTATAATTAAACTAAACTGTGTGAAAAAATTGTTTACTTACAATAAGTAGTGTTTGAGTAATAACATTTTCAAATTTTATAACCAATCCGGTCAGTGTCATCAGCCAAAATGTTGAGAAAATGGGTGAGGGGTTCAAAGAAATAATTTTACCAAAAATATGTAGATCCCATATCAATTTTTTCTTTTCAAAATTCTTAGATATGTATTTTTTCAATCTTTTATAACAAAGAAGTTTAAATAATATGCTTTTTGTTCTCAAAAAGAGAGAAAAATCCAAAATTTACAAAATTGACAACATGGTTAATTTGGCACAAAAAAGCAACAAAATTTTATAAAACTTTTAATATTAACACCAGCTGTTGTATATTTTTTTTTAAAGTTAAATTTATTCAGATTGGTCCACTTCATCTTTAGTGAAAGTATGAAAAAAAGTTTAATTGTGAAACTGTGATTTTTTTTCAAGATAATAGCCTAAAAATGGGTAAAATTGATGAAAAATGGGAAAATCATTAAAAATGGGTTACTTTCAAATGGCTGTAGCAAAAAAATAAGTGCACCATCATATGACTTTTTCTTCATCAATTACTTTCTTACAGTCATATAAACCAAAAAATCAGGTTAGGTAAAAAAGTTTAATTCTAGAAATTTTTGGCTCCTCAGAGGTGAACATCCTTAAGTGATTTTTTGTTTGTTAAGCATGATGAGGAGTTGCAAATAAGCTCTGAATGTTGTTCCTGGAGACTTTATAGAGGTTATGAACATAAAAAAATTTACGTTGCTTTAATGACTTTTTGATGTCTCATTCAGTAGTTCTTAGAATTTTAAAGATGTTTGATCATGATGTACAGTCTTGGTATATATTAACATTTTGTTATACGACCGCAAAAAATTTCGTATATTGGTATGACGTTGTCATCGTCGTCGTCCGAAGACACATTGGTTTTCGCACAATAACTTCAGTTTAAGTGAATGGGTCACTATGAAATTTTACCATAAGGCTCAATATCACAAAAGGAAGGTTGGGATTGATTTTGGGAGTTATGGTACCAACAGTTAAGGAATAAGGGGCCAAAAATATGCAATTTTGTAACTTCCAGACAATAACTTGTGTGTTAGTGTATGCACCTCTCTGACATTGTACCACAAGGTTTCATATCAGAAAGGAAATGCTGGGATTGATTTTGGGGGTAATTGCCTCAAAATTTTAGGAATTAGGGGCCAAAAAGGGGCAAAAAACAAGCATTTTTCTAGTTTCATGACAATAACTTGTGTGTAAGTGTATGAATCTTTCTGAAATTGTACTACAAGGTTCCATATCACAAAGGGAAAGCTTGAATTGAGTTTGGGGGTAATTGCTCAAAACGTTTAGGAATTTGGGGCCAAAAAGGGGCCAAAAAACAAGCATTTTTCTAGTTTCCAGACAATAACTTGTATTCAAGTGTATGGATCTCTTGGAAATTGTACTGCAAGGTACCATACCACAAAGGGAAGGCTGGGATTGAATTTGGGGGTGATGAATCATAAGGGGGTTCAAAAATTTGGGGGGGAGGGGATTTTTTTTTCCTTTTTTTCCTCTTTTTTTTCTTTAAAATTTTTCATTTCAAGTTGGTTATTTCTGATTTATATATAAAAGCAAATAATAATGATATGGTTTGAATAGGTAAATCAAAATTTTTTAAGTTCTTAGACCTCATTCATTCTGTGTCAGAAACCTATGCTGTGTCAAATATTTAATCACAATCCAAATTCAGAGCTGTATCAAGCTTGAATGTTGTGTCCATACTTGCCCCAACTGTTCAGGTTCGACCTCTGTGGTCGTATCAAGCTGCTCCCAGCGGAGCATTTTATTTCATTTGTTTCAGCGATTTTTTCCCTAAAACAATCTATATGCCTACAAACCAAATAATACCTCTAAAGGAGTAGGTTTTGATAAGGCCCTAAAATTGCCCCTATTATTAGCTAATATTTAAAATCAGGATTTATTGACCAATATTACAATGAATCATAGCTAATACAGTGACTAGAAAGGAAATATATCTTTTTGTTGAAAATTTATGTACTTGTGTTCTATTCATGATGTCACAAATAGCACTTATTTTGATTATATACGAAATTTCAATGAAAACTGGTAAACTTCCATTGATTATTGGTCAGGAATCATAGAGCGCATACGTCAACAACAAAAAAATCATTTAAAATAATGTTTGTTATGACATTTTCATGTCTAACTTGAAATTAGTTTGTCGACGCCTGCGTTTTATGTTTCCTAGGCCTTTATTTGGTTGAACTAACTCCAGCTGAATTTGTCAAATTTTGCAAACAAATCCGTTTTTGACCTTTTTTGGATGTAAAAATCAACACCTTGAAATAAAGCTTTGACAGATTAGTTCTATTTAACTTTCTCACATGTCTTTTTATACGACCGCAAAAAAAATTTTGTGGTCGTATATTGGTATGACATTGGTGGCGTCGTCGTCGTTGTCGTCATCCGTCGTCGTTTGAAGACTCATTAGTTTTTGCACTCTAACTTTAGTTTAAGTAAAGTTTAGTAAATGGATCTCAATGAAATTTTATCATAAGGTTCAATACCACAAAAGGAAGGGCGGGATTGATTTTGGGGGTTATGGTACCAACAGTTAAGGAATAAGGGGCCAAAAAGGGGCCAAAAATAAGCATTTTTGTAACTTCCAGACATAACTTGTGTGTAAGTGTATGGATCTCTCTGACATTGTACCACAAGGTTCCATATTACAAAGGGAATGCTGGGATTGATTTTAGGGGTAATTGCCTCCAAATTTAGGAATTAGGGGCCAAAAAGGGGCAAAAAACAGGCATTTTTCTAGTTTCATGACAATAACTTGTGTGTGAGTGTATGGATCTTAATGAAATTGTACTACAAGGTTCCATATCACAAAGGGAAAGCTGGAATTGAGTTTGGGGGTAATTGCCCAAAAAGTTTAGGAATAAGGGGCCAAAAATAAGCATTTTTCTAGTTTCCAGGCAATAACTTGTGTTCAAGTGTATGGATCTCTCTGAAATTGTACTGCAAGGTACCATACCACAAAGGGAAGGTTGGGATTGATTTTGGGGGTAATTCCCTCAAAATTTTAGGAATTAGGGGCCATAAAAGGGCAGGAAAACAAGCATTTTTCTAGTTTCAGGACAATAACTTGTGTGTAAGTGTATGGATCTTTATGAAATTGTACTGCAAGGTTCCATATCACAAAGGGAAAGCTGGGTTTGAGTTTGGGGGTAATTGCCCTAAACATTTAGGAATTTGGGGCCAGAAAGGTGCCAAAAAACAAGCATTTTTCTAGTTTCCAGACAATAACTTGTGTTCAAGTGTATGGATCTCTCTGAAATTGAACTGCAAGGTACCATACCACAAAGGGAAGGCTGGGATTGAGTTTGGGGGTGATGAATCATAAGATAGTTCAAATAATTGGGGGGGGGGGGGGATTTTTTTTCCTTTTTTTTTCTTTAAAATTTACCATTTTAAATTGGTTATTTCTGATTTATATATAAAAACAAATAATAATGATATGGTTTGAATAGGTAAATTAAAAATTTTTAAGTTCTTAGACCACTTTCATTCTGTGTCAGAAACCTATGCTGTGTCAAATATTTAATTACAATCCAAATTCAGTGCTGTATCAAGCTTGAATGTTGTGTCCATACTTGCCCCAACTGTTCAGGGTTCGACCTCTGCAGTCATATCAAGATGCGCCCCAGCAGAGCATTTTATTATTAACTTAAAACATTTTTTTATCTTGAAACATTGAACTTAATAATCAGGGCCAGATATGGCCCTTACCGAACTTACTTTTTATCAACAAATTAATGTTATAACAAAGTTTGTTCATGACATATTTAATTATATCCAACCATTTTGAATTTGCCATTTTGTAGGAGTGAATGGGCCTTAAACACTATATTTCTGTAAACTTGATCTTGTAGATTGATTGCTTATGATGTATGGATAGTAAATCTTTATCTTCATCTACCCTTTATCAAACACCAGTGGTATAGGGATAATCTACAACAACTTTTCAACCCTTCTCCTGTGAATCTAAAGAATTATTTTTTGTTTTTGTTTATTTCAGATGTGTATCTATCCAGTGACTTTATTGCTGGTTTTTGTGAAGAAACAGAATTGGAACATGAAGATACAGTCTCGTTAATGAAGGAAGTCAAATATCATGTGGTTTATTCTTTCCCTTACAGTATGAGACAGGTTAATATTAATAATATCATGTGACTTAGTTTTTGACCTTGGCATAGGTTCCTACTAAGAAATATTAATAGGTAAAAGTTAAGTTGTATTAACTAATGGCAACCTGAAGTGAATATAACTTTTAAAAGGCTGATAAATCTTAGTTGGAACTGTATCCCTGAGACTGTAATTGTTTTTTTATATAAGCAGTTTATTAATAGACTTTTACCCAAGCATAGTTAAACTTGCAGCATTTAGTTTAGGCCTCTAAGGAATTTTGGCTTTACCCTAACTTTTTTTTATGCTTTAATAGTCAAGTTAAGTTTTCTGGAATAAGCCTTTTTCTCAGTAACTATGCCTGATGGGTCGATTTTGATATATAGATAAAAGGAAATCCAGAGAATAGAAGGATTGTGTTTGGTATGGAATATGTATGTATCTATCTACTTATTGTCATATGACTTTTACCTCATATATATGTTCTTGATCTTGATATGGTACAGTGACATTATTATTATTATTGTTTTTGCTCAGTTCTTATTAAGTCTCCCAAACGAAGTTTGGGAAGACTTATTGGTTTTGCTCAGTTCTTATTATTATTATTATTCTTCTTCTTCTTCCGCCGCTTTTAAATTTGAACTTGTCCGCACCTGTTCTCCAAAACCGCTTGTCAGATTAACTTAGGGTTTCACAATATGCTAGACTAACATGTCTAGTGGTGCAATCAGGGTTTTGTTTGTGCATTGGGGTTTATAAAGGGGTACTTTGAGGGGCAAAAAGAAAGGAGGGTTTTACTATAGAACCCTATGGGATTATATTTTTTTTAATTTTCAAATGATTATAAATTGAAAACAGTTTGTGATAGACACAATCTTTTTAATTGAAAATGTTCTAAATGATAAAGCACATTAAATGAAATACAGGGTTAGTCCCCAGGGGTTACCCCCACCCCCTGCCATTTAAGAAAGTTCGAATATCTTTTAAATGGTTGAGATCCCCACCCCTAAACCATATATATTCTGGTTTGTCATGATAAAGCACATCAAATGAAATACAGGGTTAGTTCCCAGGGGTTACCCACACCCCCTGCCATTTAAGAAAGTTCTAATATCTTGTAAGTGGTCAAGATCCCCACCCCTAAACCATATATATTCTGGTTTGTCATGCTATGATGGTTTGAATGATATACAGGGTTAGTCCCCAGGGGTCATCCCCACCCCCTGCCATTTGAGAAAGTTCTAATATCTTGTAAATGGTCGAGATCCCCACCCCTAAACCATATATATTCTGGTTTGTCATGATAAAGCACATCAAATGAAATACAGGGTTAGTCCCCAGGGGTTACCCCCACCCCCTGCCATTTAAGAAAGTTCTAATATCTTGTAAGTGGTCAAAATCCCCACCCCTAACCATATATATTCTGGTTTGTCATGCTATGATGGTTTGAATGATATACAGGGTTAGTCCCCAGGGGTCATCCCGTACCCCCTGCCATTTGAGAAATTTCTAATATCTTGTAAATGGTCGAGATCCCCACCCCTAAACCATATATATTCTGGTTTTTCATGATAAAGCACATCAAATGAAATACAGGGTTAGTCCCCAGGGGTTACCCCCACCCCCTGCCATTTTAGAAAGTTCTAATATCTTGTAAGTGGTCAAGATCCCCACCCCTAAACCATATATATTCTGGTTTGTCATGCTATGATGGTTTGAATGATATACAGGGTTAGTCCCCAGGGGTCATCCCCACCCCCTGCCATTTGAGAAAGTTCTAATATCTTGTAAATGGTCGAGATCCCCACCCCTAAACCATATATATTCTGGTTTGTCATGCTAAGATGGTTTGAATGATATACAGGGTTAGTCCCCAGGGGTTACCCCCACCCCCTGCCATTTAAGAAAGTTCTAATATCTTGTAAGTGGTCAAAATCCCCACCCCTAACCATATATATTCTGGTTTGTCATGCTATGATGGTTTGAATGATATACAGGGTTAGTCCCCAGGGGTCATCCCGTACCCCCTGCCATTTGAGAAATTTCTAATATCTTTTAAATGGTTGAGATCCCCACCCCTAAACCATATATATTCTGGTTTGTCATGATAAAGCACATCAAATGAAATACAGGGTTAGTTCCCAGGGGTTACCCACACCCCCTGCCATTTAAGAAAGTTCTAATATCTTGTAAGTGGTCATGATCCCCACCCCTAAACCATATATATTCTGGTTTGTCATGCTATGATGGTTTGAATGATATACAGGGTTAGTCCCCAGGGGTCATCCCCACCCCCTGCCATTTGAGAAAGTTCTAATATCTTGTAAATGGTCGAGATCCCCACCCCTAAACCATATATATTCTGGTTTGTCATGATAAAGCACATCAAATGAAATACAGGGTTAGTCCCCAGGGGTTACCCCCACCCCCTGCCATTTAAGAAAGTTCTAATATCTTGTAAGTGGTCAAAATCCCCACCCCTAACCATATATATTCTGGTTTGTCATGCTATGATGGTTTGAATGATATACAGGGTTAGTCCCCAGGGGTCATCCCGTACCCCCTGCCATTTGAGAAATTTCTAATATCTTGTAAATGGTCGAGATCCCCACCCCTAAACCATATATATTCTGGTTTGTCATGCTAAGATGGTTTGAATGATATACAGGGTTAGTCCTCAGGGGTCATCCCGACCCCCTGCCATTTGAGAAATATCTAATATCTTGTAAATGGTCGAGATCCCCACCCCTAAACCATATATATTCTGGTTTTTCATGATAAAGCACATCAAATGAAATACAGGGTTAGTCCCCAGGGGTTACCCCCACCCCCTGCCATTTTAGAAAGTTCTAATATCTTGTAAGTGGTCAAGATCCCCACCCCTAAACCATATATATTCTGGTTTGTCATGCTATGATGGTTTGAATGATATACAGGGTTAGTCCCCAGGGGTCATCCCCACCCCCTGCCATTTGAGAAAGTTCTAATATCTTGTAAATGGTCGAGATCCCCACCCCTAAACCATATATATTCTGGTTTGTCATGCTAAGATGGTTTGAATGATATACAGGGTTAGTCCCCAGGGGTCATCCCCACCCCCTGCCATTTGAGAAAGTTCTAATATCTTGTAAATGGTCGAGATCCCCACCCCTAAACCATATATATTCTGGTTTGTCATGATAAAGCACATCAAATGAAATACAGGGTTAGTCCCCAGGGGTCACCCCCACCCCCTGCCATTTAAGAAAGTTCTAATATCTTGTAAGTGGTCAAGATCTCCACCCCTAAACCATATATATTCCTGTTCATCATGTCTTAAACATTTGAATGACGTATAAGGTCAGTCCCGAGGGGTTCCCCCCACCCCCAATGTTCTAATATCTTGTAAATGGTCGAGATCCCCACACCTTAACCATATATATTCCTGTTCGTCATGTCTCGAACATTTGAATGATGTAATGGGTCAGTCCCCAGGGGTTCCCCCACCCCCAATGTTCTAGTATCTTGTAAATGGTCAAGATCCCCACCCCTAAACCATATATATTCTGGTTTGTCATGCCAAGATGATTTGAATGATATACAGGGTTAGTCCCCAGGCATCACTAATGCATATACTTTACTGGACCAAACCAATTTTCACTGGACTTTGTCCAATGTCAGGCGACACTGGGAATTTCGAATTATGGGAGCTTCGTTTGGGAGACTTCGTAACAGCATCCTGTTACAATCATTTCTTGTTATTATTATTATTCTTCTTCTTCTTCTTCTTCCGCCGCTTTTAAATTTGAACTTGTCCGCACCCGTTCTCCAAAACCGCTTGTCAGATTAACTTAGGGTTTCACAATATGTTAGACTAACATGTCTAGTGGTGCAATCAGGGTTTTGTTTGTGCAATGGGGTTTATAAAGGGGTACTTTGAGGGGCAAAAAGAAAAGAGGGTTTTACTATAGAACCCTATGGGCTTTTATTTTTTAAAATTTTCAAATGATTATAAATTGAAAACTGTTTGTGATAGACACAATCTTTTTAATTGAAAATGTTCTAAATGATAAAGCCCATTAAATGAAATACAGGGTCAGTCCCCGGGGGTCACCCCACCCCCTGCCATTTAAGAAAGTTCTAATATCTTGTAAGTGGTCAAGATCCCCACCCCTAAACCATATATATTCTGGTTTGTCATGCTAAGATGGTTTGAATGATTTACAGGGTTAGTCCCCAGGGGTCATCCCGACCCCCTGCCATTTGAGAAAGTTCTAATATCTTGTAAATGGTCGAATTCCTCACCCCTAAACCATATATATTCTGGTTTGCCATGATAAAGCACATCAAATGAAATACAGGGTTAGTCCCCAGGGGTCACCCCCACCCCCTGCCATTTAAGAAAGTTGTAATATCTTCTAAGTGGTCAAGATCCCCACCCTTAAACCATATATATTCTGGTTTGTCATGCGAAGATGGTTTGAATGATAAACAGGGTTAGTCCCCAGGGGTCATCCCGACCCCCTGCCATTTGAGAAAGTTCTAATATCTTGTAAATGGTTGAGATCCCCACCCCTAAACCATATATATTCCTGTTCGTCATGTAATGAACATTTGAATGACATATAGGGCCAGTCCCCAGGGGTTCCTCCCCACCCCCAATGTTCTAGTATCTTGTAAATGGTTGAGATCCCCACCCCTAAACCATATATATTCTGGTTTGTCATGCCAAGATGATTTGAATGATATACAAGGTTAGTCCCCAGGCATCACTAATGCATATAACTTTACTGGACCGAACCAATTTTCACTGGACGTTGCCCAATGTCAGGCGACCCTGGGAATTACGAATTATGGGAGCTTCGTTTGGGAGACTTCGTAACAGCATCCTGTTACAATCATTTCTTGTTACATTATGCAACTGTCATGTAGCGATAAGTCCAAATACCCCTCTCCCTAACAATTTCTGCAAATGATCTGACTTGGTCTGTTGAAGATTTGGACAGAAGTTTCTTTATGATCAAAACTTAGAGACAGTTACTAGATTAAAATTTTCAAGTACTTTTTTTTTCGTTTTTGTCTCGATAACAACGAAAGTCGCAGTATGCGAGACATAGGTATTACTATGCGGCGGCAGCGTAAACTATTTGTATAATGCTTTATATTTCAGAAGGTTGTAGACCTGGATGCTTCTTATCTTGTATGCATATACCTTATGTTACAAAGTTTCTGTCAATCATATGTCCATTGTCCTTGACCTCATTTTCATGGTTCAACGACTGCTTGAAAAAAAAATTGAGTTTTTTTGTTATGTGAATTTCTCACTTATTATGAGTAATAGGATAACTATATTTAGTATATGGGTTCCTTGCAACATCTACATGTCCATCAGACAGAGTTCACCTGACCTCGACATCATTTAATGGATCAGTGATCAAGGTTAAAGTTACGTGATGAGGTCTGTTTCTCAAATATTATAAGCAGTAGGTCAACTATATTTGGTGTATGGAATGATTGTTATGGGTACATGTCAGTCTGGCAGGTTTCAACCAACCTTGACCTCATTTTCATGGTTCATTAATCAATGTTAAGTTTTTTGTGTTTTGGTCTGTTTTTCATTTACTATAAGCAATAGGTCAACTATATTTGGTGTATGGAATGATTATAAGGTGTACAAGTCTGTTTTGTACGTATCATCTGACCTTGACCTCATTTTCATGATTCATTGGTCAATGTTTAGTTTTTGTGTTTTTGTCTGTTTTTCAAGTACTATAAGCAATAGTCAACTATATTTGGTGTATGAAATGATTGTAGGGTATACATGTCTGTCCGGAAGGTATCATCTGACCTTGACCTCATTTTTATGGTTCAATGGTCAATGTTAAATTTTTGTGTTTTGGTCATTTTTTCAAATACTAATAACAATAGGTCAGCTATATTTGGTGTATGGAATAATTGTAAGGTGAACATGTCTGTATGGCAGGTATCATCTGACCCTGACCTCATTTCAACGTTAAGTTTTTGTCTCGCCTTGACAGAGTCAAAAAGCGAGACATAGGTATGCTGTTTCCGGCAGCGGCGACGGTGATGGCGGCAGCAGCGTCAACAATGTATTAGTTTGTGATTAGGTCTAGTTCATGGTGAACCACTAGTGGTAGGTCAATCATATTTGGTATGCAGTTGTATTAGCATTGGCACATCTCATTACCATAGAGATTATTTGGCCCCGCCCCCTCAGTCAAGGTCTATTGACTTTGAACTTTTTATAGTTTACATATATTAGTTTGTGATTAAGTCAATTTATGGGGAACCACTAGTGGTAGGTCAATGATATTTGGTATGCAGTTGTATAAGCATTGGCATATCTCATTTCCATGGAGATTATTTGGCTCCGCCCCCTTAGTCATGGTCTATAGACTTTGAAAATTTTGCCAAGTTAACATGTATTAGTTTGTGATTAGGTCAGTTCAAGGGGAACCATTAGTGGTAGGCCAATGTTAATTGGTGTTCAGTTGTATAAGCATTAGCACATCTCATTTCCATGGAGAATATTTGGCCCCGCCCCCTCAGTCATGGTCTATTTACTTTGAAACTTTTGCTTAGTTTACATGTATTAGCTTGTGTTTAGATCAGTTTAAGATGAACTGCTAATGTTTAGTCAATGCTATTTGGTATGCAAATTTATTGGCATTTGCAAGTATTGTTTCCATGGAGATTATATAGCCCCACCCCTGATCATGGTTCTTTGACTTTGAAACTTTTACATAGTTTACAAGTTAATGTTTGTGTTTAGGTTTGTTTAAAGGGAACGACTTATAATAAGTCAATGGTATTTGGTATGCAGTTGTATTAGCATTGGCACATCTCATTCCATGGAGATTGTTTAGCCATGTACGTTCAATCATGGTAACAGGTTCATCTATGGAACGCCACAGCTGTCTTATGTGGAACTCTGATATTACTTTATGTTGTTTTATTATTACTTGATGATATTTTGTCTTTACTTAATATGGTTTTGCCATTACGTAATGATGTTTTGATATAGCTCAATATGGAATAGGCATTACTTAATGATATTTCGATATAACACGATATGGTTTCGTATTGATTTGATATAGTTTTGTCATTACTCAATGTGGTTTTACCATTATTTAATGTGGTTTCACCATTATTTAATGTGGTTGTGTCATTAGTCAATGTGGTTTTAACATTACTTGATGTGAATTGACTTAAAATATGTAGCTGTCTCATTACATGATGTGGTTTTGTTATTTTGTATTGATGATTTGCATATTCTTTATATGGTTTTAAGGTGGCTCGGCCCTTTAACAGTGCGCATATTTTAACGCATGTTACTAACGACGAGCGCCTTGGAAACGGTCGCCTTGAGGGGTTTTCTCAAAAATAGTTTTGACGACATTGGAACGCGGGCGTGTATGAAAGAACCCATTCCCGATGTCAACAAACCATGCAAAGCGTTCTACAAAAGCCACAAAACAGGAAATACGTACGGTCAGGACTACAGAGTGGTTTGTTCATTTTTCACATAAAATGGACAGAATTATACATGATATATTAAAGCATAACATTTAAAAAAAGAAAAATAAATATTGACTTGTACGACGGTATCTGGTGCGTTCGCTCCAAAAACACATTCTCACCCTACACGTTCGCCCCTTGGATCCGTTCGCACCCTATTTTCATTTAAATACTGGTTGAATATATCAAAAGATGTCTTTTAGATGTATTAGTATATATATGAAAATATTTTGCCAATGACGCAATGTTTAACCGTAAACAAAGGATAGCGATGTAAACTGCATGTCACCTTTCGGCTTTCAAAAACAAGTTAAACCCATATAGTATATGCTATAGTATAACGGCATCGGGGTTCATCTGCACGCTATAAATAATAAATAAATAAAAAAATAATAAATAAGCTTTATTTAGAGTCGGCAAAGTGTACAAACAGAGTCAACATAAGCTCTAATGAGTTTTTAACCGTTTTATCCGTTTGGCGTTTTTTAACATTTTGTTACTGTCATAAATCTATTTTTTACTTGAAATATCTTCATTTCCAAGTATTGCTGGGATCTTATTCCGGAGTATGTGAAATATTTTCCCACTGCAAAATTTTGATAATATATATAGTTACGTATTTTTTATTTGCCAAAAATTTTTGAACATAACAATTCCGGAGTATGGGAAATATTTTAACACTGCAAAATTTTGATAATAGTTAAGTATTTTTTATTTTCCAAATTTTTTTTTGGACATTACAATTTTCAAACAAAGACTAAATACTTGACAGTCACACATAACATTTTTATTTAAAGATTTATATACTTTATCAAATAATGGGCACGAAAATATCTAACAAATTTTCTCGTATCATGATTCTATGAAATTTGGAACTCTAGTACTATAACATGAGACCTCGGGGCCAATGTTTTCTATTTATAATATTTTCCTTTTACTTATTTTGCTATTTGTTAATTTTCTATTTTCTGTTGTATCTATCAATATGCCAACAGAGTTCGCATTAAAAAAAGAAAGAGGAAATATCAGCGTAAAAACTTAAATAATTGATTAAGAATGAGTTATTATAAAAGACTAACGGAACTCGAGCAACACATTTTTTGTTTTACGCAGAAAATAAACCGGACATTTCAATAATTTGCAGTTTTCAACCTTTGATCATGTAGATGAAAGAAAATTGGTCAATAGCTAAAAGTACATGTAGTAGATAAACTATATGTATGCAATGATTCACAAATGTAAGGAGTACATGTCTGTCTGGCAATTGTCATTGACCACATTTGCATGGTTCATTGTTCAATGGTAAGTCCTCTTTTAACATGCTACATTGTGTAATCAATGGGTTATTATATTTGGTGTATGGTATGATTATTAAATGTATCCATGAAATGTGCTTGAGATCTTTGTAGCAATCTGTATTAATTTGAATGCATATCTAAATTTACAAAACAAAATTAATCTGGATTATTGTGATACTATAAATTTAGAAATTATTGTGAGGTTATTATTAGTGCAAATAATGATACAGGGTGAATATCGCAAAAATTATAATAAGAACTTGCATTCTGATAACTGAATTATAGATCTTTATGCAGATTTTTTTTGTAATCGCAATAATTAAACTCGCAATTTAGTCCATTCGTCAAAAATCGCAATAATAAATGCATGCAATAATTTCTGAATTTACAGTAGGTAAAAATGTTGTCAGTTAATAGTGAGACACAAGTTTTCCCAGACAATATATAATTCTTTTGGTTGTTTTGTTTGGTTGCTGTCTCATTGAACAAAACTGTATTTTATTTCTCCTTTTATCCAGAAAATATAACTTTTGAAATAGAAACTGAATAGCATATGGATGGAAAACAAATGCCAAATGATGTAAAATAATTCAAGTGGCCATTTAGGTCAGGGTTTGGTGAGGTAAAAGATGAGGCAAAGGCATGTGCATTTACCACAACTGCCACTTGGTATTATGATTTCCAAAATTTCCAAATCTCATAGCTACCTTCTGTAATAAAGACAACTGCATATATTGCAGTTTGCATATCATGAATTGTGTTTGCAGCAAAATTCACTACAGGCAGCAAAAAAAGCTCTATTAAAATTCATTTTTTGAAACATTTTTGAATTTTATTCCTAAAATGTCTATGAGATCAAATTTATAAAACATTTATTAGCATTGTAAATTTCAATATACTAGTAATTGTTGACATGTATACATCATGTACATGTACAATCATTAGCTGATCAGCTCTATATTTTCATTATTTTTATATCAATATTCTTCATCAGTGTTTTTTATAAGACTCAATAATCTGTATTCATCATTGGGACAGGTAGGTAAAGTAGGTCCTTTTGATCTTGGATTTTTTTTTTATGGATTTTGACAGCACTAAAGCATATAGTTCCAAATTATAGTTGATCTTGGCTTCTTAAGTGGATTCTGACAACACTTTGCATATAGACACCAAGTGTAGATGATCTTGGGTTCTCTCATATGGATTCTGACAGTACTTTGATTATACATGTAGTTCTAAGTATTGTTGATCTTGGCTTCTAATGTTGTTCTTAAGTTTCTGCACTTTACATATAGTTCCCAATTGCAAGACAAGATGATACTGGCTTCTCGTGTAAATTCTGTCAGTTCTTTGCCAATAGTTTCCAAGTAAAGTTGAACATTCCAGGATCTTTCACAACAAATCACTCCTTCAGCTTACATGTACTTGAAGCCTGAAATTAAATGTCAGAGTAATTCTGTCAGAAAATCAACCATGATTGACATTTAAAAGCATAATGTAGTTCATATTTTAAATAAATGGGGAATGTGTCCATGGGACACAGATGATGCCCCCACTTGCATATAAAGTTATAAAGGAACATAACTAAAGAACGGTAAGAGTGACACTACCCAAAGTTTTACTTGATCTGAATTTTGTTGTAATAAGTAATGTGTATAAGTTTCATAACATTTGGATGAGGCAAACTAAAGTTAGAGAACAGAAACAAAAAATTCAGCAATTTTTCCATTTGTAAAGGGGCATAACTCTAGAACAGTAAAAGTGACACCACCAAAAAAAATTCAAACTTGATCTGTGTTTGTTGGTAATAAGCATTGTGTATAAGTTTCATAACATTTGGTTGAGGCAAACTGAAGTTAGAGAACGGACACCAATTTTGGGACATACGTACAGACAGACAAGGGTAAAACTTAATGCCCACTCCACTACGGCGTAAAAAAATGAAGAATTTGTGGCAACAATAATGAGCAAACAAAATAAAATTACATGCACAGCAAGTGTAAATAGTGATTTTGTTTTTATATATATGTTGAATACAGACTTCTCAGGGCATGCTGTTTCGATGCCAGGGACAAGTTATTTCTATGCCTAAAAATTCTAAAATGCAGCTGAGCTACATTTGTACTCCTCGTCAACCAAATTATGCTGAGGTGTCTTGTAACCTGTTTGGAATATGGGATAAACAAATTTTGTGTTTAAAAATACTAAGCACAAAACAATAATGAATTTTTCAACTCAAATGTATGTGTTATTTGGTAAACAAGATAAGCCCTACGTGTATGTTTAAACCTGATACTTGACGTTATGAAATTGTTTATACAAAAGAGAGACAGGTGGGGGGGGGGGGGGGGTGTTTAATTGTAAACAAATTGTGATCAAGACGAATCCATCAATAAAATGTATTGCCTCGTACTGTAGTGGTTATAATTTACAAATCAGGCCATTTATATATTCTCAAGAAAACAAATGAAACAATCGAACCCCTTGAGCGGGTAGTCCTTTAATATATGCCTTCGCATTATATATTCACTATTTAACGTTTTCATGCTGATATTTTAATTTTTTTTTTTGGAGGCACATTGACCATGTTGACAATAAAAAAAAAAAGAAGAAAAATAGCAAAATCAGTAAAAAGAAAACAGAAATAGAAAATAATGCCCCTGAGTTCATATATTATAGGATTACTTGAGCGGGTGGACAGGGATAAGGGAACATGGGAATGAGGGATCAGGAAGCGAGAAAAGAGGGTATCATGTGCAGGTCCATTACCGTTAATTAGCCTGGTCGGAGTGAAAATAAAAGTAACCAATATGGTAGAAGTAAATCTTATGAAGATTATAAATAGAAAAAAAACCTTAGATCTTGTGTGAGTCACTTTATTTTTAAACAATAAAAATAAACTTAATATATCTTTATTTTATTGTTATAGAACTATACTAACAAAAGCATGATTTAGATAAAAGGAAGAATACAAACAGACTCAGGGTGGGAATGTAAAAGGGATGAACGTGAATTGGAGCGAACATGATTTTGGGTGAAAGGACAAGAATTTGAAAAGAGGGGGGGATGAATAATCTGGGAAATATATTTTGCAATTTTTTTGTCTGGGAGCAAGGGGGATGGAAGTAGAAGTTAGGGGAGAAAATTTTAGAGTAAAAGGGAAGAGAAATGGGAGTTGGGGATAGGGAGTGGTAATCATGAACCCCTGTCCTAGGGAAGTTATGGGGTACCCCATTTTACAGGTTGGGACCAAACCCTCTATATGGTTTTCAGGGGTGGATCCAGCCATTTATAAAAGGGGGGGGTTTCCTAACCCAGGATAAAGGGGGGGTTCCAACTATATGTCCCCATTCAAATGCATTGATTGTCAAAAAAAAAGGGGGGGTTCCAACCCCCGGAACCCCCCGCCCCCCCCTGGATCTGCCACTGGTGTTTAAACCTGTATAGAGGAATAATCCTTCTATAGAGGGGAATTTTTGTTTAGACTGGATTTAAAGAAAAATAGGGCAGAATGGCATTTTCTACTTATTATGGCAGTAACCTGCTACATTTGATGCACCAATTGATGTACTTAATTTCATTTCACATGCCCAGTTTACTGCTAAACTGACTGAATATACAATCTATTGTACACCATAATTGAAAGCTGTGATGATCAGGTAAATTCCACTCAGTTATGCCTCACTGAACAGAATTTCTATTGTTAGATTTAACATAAAATTTAAAGGTCAACTGCATGTCCCTTTTGTTGTTGATCAGGTGTTCAGATAGGTATACAATAGATTGCAAGTTCTGTCACTTTAGCAGAAAACTGGGCATCCCAGGTCATTTTTTGGTAAAGAAATACAGAATACAGTAAAGTGCAATAATTGATGCATATTTAGTGCTATAGATTATAGCAAATATAACTAGAAAATGCCATTCTGCCCTATTTTGCTTTAAATCCAGTCTACACAAAAATACCCCTCTTTTATATCCCTCTATAGAAGGATTATTCCTCTCAGTATACAGGTATAAACACCATGTAGAGGGTTTGTTCCCAACCTGTTTTACTAGTCATTATAGATGCTAACGATAAATATTTAACTTCATTTGACCCTAAGGGAGCTACCATTTGATTTTTATGGGGGGGCTAGGATGAAATTTGAAAAAATAGGCAGGACAGGAGTTTGGAGTAAAAAAAATAGGCAGGATGAGCAACACGGGTAAAAAAAAAAGGCAGGATGACAATTTGTGTAAAAAAAGTTCAGTAAAAACTAGTAAAAAAAAGGCAGGACCGAATAGAGTAAAAAAAATAAAAAGGCAGGACAGAGATAACAACTAAAAAAAAAAAAGCAGGACAACATTTTTCATCCTAGCCCCCCCCCCCCCCCCCCTAGAAATCAAATGGTAGCTCCCTAACGTGGCTACGAATTAGATTTTACGAATGACGATATAAAATCAAGACTTATTTGACGCTAACGATAGCGCAGATCATCATGATCATGAGATGCTGAAAATGACGGTATCGGGTCCGTTCGCGCCCAATACACGTTCGCACCCTACACGTTCGCCCCCTAGGTCCGTTCGCACCCTACACGTTCGCACCCTTTTTTTATTCAAAAACCTGATAAATTTTTAGATGTTTTATAAAATATTTTTATTTTCATAAATAAAAATTCGGGAATTTTTAAATGAAATATTGTTTTAAATTGATTTGATGAATAATTATTAAATGTTAATTATGTATGATTACTGCTAATTGGTATTTATACACAGCCTAATATGATGTTATTGTTGGGTGTTTAAAAATCATGATTGTTGTCATGGTTGTTTTAACTTGCTTTAAATGTAAATACTGCATGTATTTAGCTTGGTATGAGTAAAACTTTGAAGATTGATTTTAAATAAAAAACATGAAAGATAATTGTTTTTAACAGCTTGGCTCCTTTGATCTCATGTGTGTCAGAATCTCACTTTATTCATAAACAATGAAAAAAAATATTTATAGCAATACACTATCCAAAACATGATTACGAATTATTCAACATATAAAAAAAAAACGTTGTGAGAATCCCATTTCCTTTTGAAACAATAAAAAAGAAATATTTATAGCAATACACTAACCAAAACATGATTAAGATTTTATCAACACCTAAAAAAAACGTTGTCAGAATCTCACTTTATTTAGAAACAATGAAAAAAAATAATTTATATATATATATATATATATATATTTGTTTTACATGCACACGTATAAAAATTGCGGTTTTTATCCAACGCAATCATAGGTTTGAACGTTGTTTTCAATTTAGACTTGTATATATATAGATATATATAGAGCAATACACTTACCTAAACATGATTAAAAATTATTCAACACAAAACTAAAATACTGGTCGTCAGAATCTCACTTAATTTAAAAACAATGAAAAAAAAATGTTAATAGCAATACATTTACCATTTACCATGACACAAAAAAAACCTTGTCAGAATCTCACTTTATTTAGAAACAATGAAAAAATATATATTTATAGCAATACACTTACCAAAACTCGTTTACAAATTATTAAACACAAAACCAATAAAAATTGGGCGCGAACGTGTAGGGTGCGAACGGACTTTGGGTGCGAACGTGTAGGGTACGAAAGTGAAAGGGGGCGAACGTGCATGGGGGCGAACGTGATTGGGCGCGAACGGACCCGGATTCAAAATGACCATCCCCCTCCTCTTTGACACGGATATTTTTTCAAAACAGGCTATACATGTTCACAACTTGCCAGTTAACAGGTTAAGGGTCAAGTAAACACATAAATAAGATACCAGCCATAACGATTATACATAGAACAGAAATTTAGCCCATGCAAGGTTTCAGCCGCAGTGATTTTCTACAGTATCGAGTATTTTGAGATAACCCCCCACTTTGTATTTTTCGTGATACTGATAACATTTGGCTGTCTAATATATTATAATCTATGTTTTCTTATATAATGACTCTACCTTCATCGTTGTCTATTCGCCACTATGTCTGTTATTCATGCACATGGTCGTATTTATCAGTGCAGCATGCTGCTCAGCAATGGCGACCCTGAAATTTCTGTTGTCCGATTATGGCGCCAGATTAGAGGGAAGCAACTCGCGCCAGACAAAATTACCGTATTTCAACAAAATAATCAAAATTTCGCTTTTTATAACAAACAGTAAAATGTTCATCACATTTATATTCAGCTTTCGTCCATTGATATAATTACAAACATTATTTATTTAAAGACATTAATAAAAAAAATCACAATAAAGTAATTAATGGAGTGCATTGAAATCAGACCTCATGGGGTAGAGGGGTTAAACAAAAGCTCGTAACTTTTTTAAAAGCCTGGTGACCCCCATTTTTATTTTACCTTAAAATGCTCGAAAAGTTCATAGCTTTGACATATCCGTTTTTTAAAAAAAATCTACCGGGGAAATTTTACGAAAAATCGATTTAACCAATATTTTTAGCCTTAAACTGAAATTAAAAAATGCCAAATTTAGACATAAATCTGAAAATAAAAAGATTTTTAAGTCTAAAACAACCAAGGGGAACGTTTACATTTCAAATTTAATTGTTTTTTCACATAATAATCATACTGACATGGTTCTAAAAGTCTTTGAATTTGATGTAGTCGTTATTGTTGAAAGGGTGTAAAAGTTTGGAAATAGGGTCAAAATCGCACATTTCGCTTCCATTTGAGGGGAAAACGAGCCTGGTGACCCCCTTTTTTCTTTGCTTTTTTGGATTCAGCATAAAAAAATCTACAAAATATGTGAAAATAAAAAAATTCTACCGGGGGTCCTTATTGGGGTGAGCCACCTTAACATTACGTAATGATGTTTCAAAATCTGACGATTTTACACTACATGATGTGTTTGCCTCAGCTGTCATATATTAGAGATTTACAAAACGTTATGCTGAAGCTTAAAATGTAAAGTTAAGACAGCGTGATGTTGAATTGAGTCACCAAAATGCTAACTCTAAATTACAATATGCAAAGTTGAATTTGCGCAATGTTGACTTGCAATGACAAGTGCTTTAGTCGTGATAGTATAATGATAAGTCACGATGTTGTGATGATATGCCAAACACACGTAACGTTGGGTTTAAAGTACATGATGTGAAGTTGAAGTTGCATGATGTTAGCTTGCAGATTGATACTGCTCAGTCATCCACATCGACAGCTATGATAACAAATAAAATGAATAGCTAAAATGTATGGTGCTGACTTGTTATTAATAGATGTCGAGCTGAGATAGTACGATGTTATATAATTGTGATATTACGATTGGTCTAACATGCAATCTGTTGATTTAAAACACCATGATGCACAGTTGAAAGTATATGATGTTAAGTTAAGATAACACGATGCTACACCACTATATTGAAACGAAATGTTTACCATACAATTTGTTGACTTAAAACAACACGATGCAACGTGTTGAGCTAAGATGCTCACTTGAAACTACAGGACGTACAGTTGAAATTTTGTAATGCTAAGCTACGATAGCACGATGTTATATCATTATAATGTCACAGTAGGCTTATTATACAATTTGCTCATTTAAAACTACACAACGTACAGTTGAAAGTACGTGATGTTAAGCTAAGATAGCACGTTGTTATATCATTAGAATGTCACAATAGGCTTACCACACGATATTCTCGTTTAGAACTACACGACGTACAGTTGAAAGTACGTGATGTTGAGCTATGATAGCAATATCTTATATCATAATAATATCACGATAGGCTTGCCATACAATATGCTCATTTAAAACTACACGGCGCACAGTTAAAAGTACGTGTTGTTGAGCTAAGATAGCACGATGTTATATCATTATAATGTCACGATAGGCTTATTATACAATTTGCTCATCTAAAATTACACCACACACAGCTGAAAGTACGTGGTGTTAAGCTAAGATAGCACGTTGTTATATCATTAGAATGTCACGATAGGCTTACCACACGATATGCTCATTTAAAACTACATGATTTTCAGTTGAAACTAGGTGATGTTAAGCTAAGATAGCATGTTGTTATATCATTTGAATGTCACGATAGGCTTACCATACAATATGCTCATTTAAAACTACACAACGTACAGTTGAAAGTATGTGATGTTGAGCTATGATAGCACGATGTTATATCATAATAATATCACGATAGGCTTGCCATACAATATGCTCATTCAAAACTACACGACGTACAGTTGAAAGTACGTGTTGTTGAGCTAAGATAGCACGATGTTATATCATTATGACGTCACGAGAGGCTTATCATACAATGTGTTGACTTGAAACTACACGATTTAAATTTGAAGTAGTTTGGTCTTGACTTGAAACAGTAAAATGTTAAGTCATAAAAACAGAACGTAAAGTCAACATAAAACAATGATAGGATGACATATACTTGTGCAGAATTGAAGATTTTTGGTGTTGACTTCGAATATAGTACAAATATTAGATCGTTTTATGTTAAATTGAAAGACAATAATGATGCGTAAAACATTACAGAATTATGTGAATTGAAACTGCAATTCTATGGAAAAGAATGAGGGACAAATCCCAAGGATTTTTTCTTCTTCATTTGCAAGTTCGGAGGCAAAATGATTCATTAAGCAAAAGAATTACCCATCGCTATATATTACACTTGAATATAGTTTTGCCGTATATTTTACATGTTTTGTTTGGATTTTTTTTTATGATTAAAAACCAGAATTTTTTTTATGAACAATATTTAAGAAAATATTTATCTATGTTGTGTGTTAATATATACAACATAATATTGTGCTTATAAGACTTATGACTGTGAGGGTCAAATTTTACTCATATAAAATCACATCTATGTAAGAGTTAGAGGAGAATTTGTATTTACCACTCCCGTTTTCCACGAAATAGAACATAAGAATCTGGAGTCTTTATCTTAAAAAAACAAAGATCAATTGATATGACAAATAATACGATTAGCGTAGGGCTGAGAGGGTCAGAGCTATATCAGAATGTGACCCCCATCCCCGGTCTTGTTAGAGGTATCTGAAAATTTGAATTTTCTTTTCCATGAAATATAACAAAAGAATCTGGACTTAATCAAAAGCGATGCGATTACGATTTCCATAGAATGTCAGAGACAGTTTGTCGACTAGTTCGTTAAAAATTCGGCTAGGCAAGTAAAGTATGTCTTGGAACAAAGCAGGGTTTATTCATATTCATATCACACTTACATGTTCTCGTCCTGATAGGCATGTGATATTTGCCACTGTACGTAAAACGCACCCCTTTTCCCCGAAATAAAACAAAAGAATCTGGACTTAATCAAAAGCGATGCGATTACGTTTTCCATAGAATGTCAGAGACAGTTTGTCGACTATTTCGTTGAAAATTCGGCTAGGCAAGTAAAGTATGTCTTGTAACAAAGCAGGGTTTATTCATATTCATATCACACTTACATGTTCTCGTCCTGATATGCATGTGATATTTGCCACTGTACGTAAAACGCACCCTTTTCCCCGAAATAAAACCAAAAAATCTGGACTTAATCAAAACCGAAGCTATTTGGATTTCCATAGATTGTCAGAGTCGGTTTGTCAACTAGTTTGTTAAAAATTCGGCTAAGCAAGCAAAATATGTCTTGTACAGAGCCAAAATTTATTCATATTCATATTACACTTACATATTCTCGTCCTTATATGCATGTAATATTTGCCACTGTACACTAAATACAAATACATTTCATCAATTCTTTTTTATGAAAAGGAGCCTATTTTAAGCACGTTCATCGATTTGACACCCTGTAGTTCATGTTTTTGGGAGCTCCTCGTAAATTATAACACATTCCTTCTTTATTTGCAAAATCGCCAAGTGACGGGTGCCACATATGAAACAGGATCTGCTTACCCTTCTGGAGCACCTGAGATCGTCCCTTTTTTGAGGGTTTCGTGTTGCTCAGTTTTTGATTTTCTATATGTTGCGCTTAATATACTGTTGTTTGGCTTTTGATCTTTTTTCTCTCGTTTATTTCGTTTTATCTTAGGGAGCTACCATTTGATTTTTATTGGGGGGCTAGAATGAAATTTGAAAAAAGGCAGGACAGAAGTTTTGAGTAAAAAAAAGGCAGGATGAGCAACTTGGCAAAAAAAAATGCAGGATGACAATTTATGTAAAAAAAAAGTCAGAATAAACTAATAAAAAAAAATGCAGGACCGAATAGAGTGAAAAATAATAAGGCAGGACAGAGATTACAACTAAAAATAGGCAGGACAAAATTTTTCGTCCTAGTACCCCCCCCCCCCCCCCCCCCCCCCAATAAAAATCACATGGTAGCTCCCTTAGATTCTCATATAGCTCAACACAATCGGTCTAGATCTAAAAAAATATACACATTTTGAGAGAGGAATGTTATTCATATGTAGTACTTTTCATCTTGATGAAGAAAATTATGAGATTTATCTGATTAAAACGACTATTTGTTTTTGAATACAGAACGTTTTTTGCATATGTTTTTCAACTTTTCCATATAGGGGAGATAACTCGGATAACATTATTTTTTGTCGTTTTTTATTTTTTTTATTTTTTTGCTATGGCATTGTCAGTCTGTTTTCGACTTATGAGTTTGAAATCCCTTTGGCATATTTCGTCTCTAATGATGGAATGTGTAGGGACTTTATCTATTTTGTTTTGTAGACAGAAAACGAGTCTCGTGATCCCAATTTTTATTTTTATTTTCTAACATTGAGTTTTCCATGTATAGTTTATACAAAATCTGACAATACTGCATAACCTGTAGCTTGCAAAATGCTCTGTGGCCCAAACTTTTTATTATGTTTTTCCAAAAAGAATAAACTACATTTTGGCAAATAATTAAAAAAAATCTACCGATTTTAATTTAGACCACACTTATGAAAACTATGAGAGAGAGAGAGAGAGAGAGAGAGAGAGAAACTGTTGACATAAAAAAAACATATCTACAAATTAATCAAAGCAATACCAAAATAATTCATGGACTTTAACAATTTTTACAGATTTTTGATTTTTTTTTCTTTGAAAACACTTATAGATAGAGAGAAGCTGCAAAGAACCAAGAAAATCACTATGGACAAGAAAATAAGTGAAGGAAATCATTAATTGGCTTCTTATTATAAGTTATAGGGGTCATTGTCCATTAATGACTTTACCAATTTAAAAAAAATAAAATATTCTCCTAGTGGATATATACATAAACCTGGGCACTATCTTACTTGGTGCTGGAAAAATGGTTGGCACTGCTGTAAATGATGTATTTTTTTTTGGAAAGTTGACGATTTAGACTGGAGGCTCTAGGTCAAATTTCATTAGGTTTCATATAGACTTCATGTATGAGCGAAAAGTATACAACAGAATCTACCATACTTTATGTTTGGGTTGGCCCCATGCAGTATGATTCTTCCACCTATGAATTGTTTTTGCTTTATTTCGTGGTCAAGAAAATTCAAATTTTCAGATACCTCTAACAAGACCGGGGGTGGGGGTCACATTCTGATATAGCTTTGACCCTCTCAGTCCTACGCTAATCGTATTATTTGTCATATCAGTTGATCTTTGTTTTTTAAGATTAAGACTCCAGATTCTTATGTTCTATTTCGTGGAAAACGGGAGTGGAAATACAAATTCTCCGCTTACTCTTACAATGATGTGATTTTATATGAGTAAAATTTGACCCTCACAGTCATAAGTCTTATAAGCACAATATTATGTTGTATATATTAACACACAACATAGATAAATATTTTCTTAAATATTGTTCATAAAAAAAGTCTGGTTTATAATCATAAAAAAAAATCCAAACAAAACATGTAAAATATACGGCAAAACTATATTCAAGTGTAATATATAGCGTGGGTAATTCTTTTGCTTTATGAATCATTTTGCCTCCGAACTAGCAAACGAAGAAGAAAAAAATCCTTGGGATTTGTCCCTCATTCTTTTCCATAGAATTGCAGTTTCAATTCACATAATTCTGTAATGTTTTATGCATCATTATTGTCTTTCAATTTAACATAAAACGATCTAATATTTGTACTATATTCGAAGTCAACACCAAAAATCTTCAATTCTGCTTAAGTATATGTCATCCTATCATTGTTTTATTTTGACTTTACGTTCTGTTTTTATAACTTAACATTTTACTGTTTCAAGTCAAGACCAAACTACTTCAAATTTACATCGTGTAGTTTCAAGTCAACACATTGTATGATAAGCCTCTCGTGACGTCATAATGATATAACATCGTGCTATCTTAGCTCAACAACACGTACTTTCAACTCTACGTCGTGTAGTTTTGAATGAGCATAAATTGTATGGCAAGCATATCGTGATATTATTATGATATAACATCGTGCTATCATAGCTCAACATCACATACTTTCAACTGTACGTTGTGTAGTTTTAAATGAGCATATTGTATGGTAAGCCTATCGTGACATTCACACGATATAACAACATACTATCTTAGCTTAACATCACCTAGTTTCAACTGAAAATCATGTAGTTTTAAATGAGCATATCGTGTGGTAAGCCTATCGTGACATTCTAATGATATAACAACGTGCTATCTTAGCTTAACACCACGTACTTTCAGCTGTACGTGGTGTAATTTTAGATGAGAAAATTGTATAATAAGCCTATCGTGACATTATAATGATATAACATCGTGCTATCTTAGCTCAACAACACGCACTTTCAACTGTGCGTCGTGTAGTTTTAAATGAGCATATTGTATGGCAAGCCTATCGTGATATTATTATGATATAAGATATTACTATCATAGCTCAATATCACGTACTTTTAACTGTACGTCGTGTAGTTCTAAACGAGAATATCGTGTGGTAAGCCTATCGTGACATTATAATGATATAACAACGTGCTATCTTAGCTTAACATCACGTACTTTCAACTGTACGTTGTGTAGTTTTAAATGAGCAAATTGTATAATAAGCCTACTGTGACATTATAATGATATAACATCGTGCTATAGTAGCTTAGCATTACAAAATTTCAACTGTACGTCCTGTAGTTTCAAGTGAGCATCTTAGCTCAACACGTTGCATCGTGTTGTTTTAAGTCAACAAATTGTATGGTAAACATTTCGTTTCAATATAGTGGTGTAGCATCGTGTTATCTTAACTTAACATCATATACTTTCAACTGTGCATCATGGTGTTTTAAATCAACAGATTGCATGATAGACCAATCGTTATATCACAATGATATAACATCGTACTATCTCAGCTCGACATTTATTAATAACAAGTCAGCACCATACATTTTAGCTATTCATTTTATTTGTTATCATAGCTGTCGATGTGGATGACTGAGCAGTATCAATCTGCAAGCTAACATCATGCAACGTCAACTTCACATCATGTACTTTAAACCCAACGTCACGTATGTTTGGCATATCATCACAACATCGTGACTTATCATTATACTATCACGACTAAAGCACTTGTCATTGCAAGTCAACATTGCGCAAATTCAACTTTGCATATTGTAATTTAGAGTAAGAATTTTGGTGACTCAATTCAACATCACGCTGTCTTAACTTTACATTTTAAGCTTCAGCATAACGTTTTGTAAATCTCTAATATATGACAGCTGAGGCTTTCCATATGTTTGTTTCATTATTTGATGTGGTCCTGTCATTCTTTGATGTGGTTATCCCATTACTTGATGAGGTAAAATCACGTGACCAATTCGGAAAAACCTGTTCTATTTTTAGATAGATTTCCATGTTGTATGTGCCTTGGATGAGTGTGGCCATCCATCGAATTAGAGTTCAAATTAAAGTTCGGGTTACTGTTTGAGTTATACTTTGAGTTAGTCTTCGATTTCCAATTCAAGTCATTATTAGAATTAAAGTTTTAGTTAGCATTGAGTTTCGAGTTGGGACTTCGAGTTTGAGTCACATTTAAAGGTAGAGTTCTAGTTACAACATTAAATTTGAGTCACTTTTTGAGTTTGAGTAAGATTCAAATTTAAGTCTCATTCAGATTAATTAAGATTTTGAGTTGAAATTCGAGCTATCTTATATGAGTTCGTAATTAAATTTTCTATCGCAGAACAAGGACTTTTGCTCGGGCTTCCGAAAAGAGGGCTCCTGGGTATGCGTACAAAAGATAAACAATGTTACAGTATACAAAACGCAACATACATGTAGAAGTTGAAATAAAGTTAGATGTGGTGTGATTGACAATGAGACAACTATCCACCAGAGTTTAAATGCAGTGGGTGTAAGAAATCATATATAGTCAACCGTACAGCCTTCAACACACCGTATAGTCAGGTCAGCTACAAAAGGCCACCATGCACCATGTGAAAAACTTCAAACGACAAAACAAACGGTCTTATTTATATTTAAACAATCTACAAAAAAAAAATGACACACATTTATACAACGACAACAATTGAACTACATGCTCCTGACTTGGGGCAGGTACATAAAGAAAGTGCATGTGGCGGAGTTTAACTCGATGTGAGCGCTAAATCCTAACCTTACATCGGACTGTTACAGTTGTGTAACAGCACAAAACGAGAAAAAAATGTAAATTAGACAAAGTGATGCCCCCGCACTCATCTCATTTAAATTAACCGCTTATACCCCAAAAATGACAAAAAACACATACACACCTTCAATATATGTACAAACAGACAGTAAAGAGAAAACTTCCTAGGATTCAAACTGTAGGAGGAGTTATGCGGAATAACTATATATCCATAATGGGACGGCCAGGTGGACGGACAGACGGACGGACGGACGGACGGACGGACAGGGGTAAAACATTATGCCCCCAACTTTCAGCTGCGGTGGCATACAAAACAGTTGTCATTTGGCTGACTCAATAGATCGGTATGACTGGGTATTATAAATCCATCGTGGTGATCTCGGATGCTCCAGAAAGGCACCCGTCTTGTTATTCGAGAAAGCACAAACCCAGTGATTTGGTTTTATTTGGTAGTTCACATTCAAGGAAAAGATGACGGTATTATGGTTACGACCACTGGAACATGTCCGTCGTCACATGTGAAACAGATATTCCAAAAAGTTTACTTTTCAATTAGTGCGAAGTCGATCAGGGAATTCAATTGATTACAAATAAAAGATTGATATTCATATAAGTTCGCTAACAAAAATTCGGAGAATTCTTATTTTATAGTATTTATGCTTTGTCACTAAGTCCGAGCCCCCCCCCCCCCCCCCCCCCCCCCCCTCCCCCCCGTTTCCCTGTAACTTTAGTGTGAGTTGATTTGAAGTGTTTCATTTGTTAACAATAAAGTTCAAGTCTTTTGATTTGTGTCGAGCCTGCGACATCAATGTAGTGGCAGTGAGACACAACAAACCTATATTTTGTCGTCAATAGTGGCATCAGCGTCTCCATCTCCATTTTTTAAAATTTCTATTGAGTTTAACCTTTCATTATACATGTTACTAAACATGTATGCCATCATAATTTTGTACTTTTAGCATATCATAATGTATTTGTTTACCTCAACTATTGTATCTGTATTTATATTGTATGTTTCTCTGTAAACTTATAATTAGTTTTAGAGAATAAAGTATCTATCTATCTATCTATCTATAGATCGTTAGGTTTCTAGTTTTTTACATTTTTTATTTCGGGACCTTTTATAGCTCACTATAGGGTATAGGTTTTGCTTATTGTTGAAAACCATACAGTTTTGTTTTAGTTAAATAAAACCGAATTAAACTGTTTTGACATGATAAATTTGTAAACCTCCATGAAGTGTTTTAAAACTTGTATAGGAGTTATTTCTCAATTTCAAGAAAAAGCATCTACAGAAAAACATTTTTTTTAATTTTGTTTTTACCGATAAATGTATAGATAAATGTACAGCCGATCAACATGACGCTTTTGAAATTACAGCAGCAATATCAGGCGAGACACAGGGTTCCCTGGAATATTTTACAAATTTATTACAAAAATACTGCTTCCGTTTGAGAACTTAGGATAAAAACAACAAGACCAAGTAGTTTGGGGATATCCCAATTATGTCCAAAATACTGTAAACTTTTTAATACTTTTTTTCTTATTATTGTCTGCCGACAGATTCAACTTCAACTTCCCCTTTTTCATACCAAATAACTCTGAACAACCACTCAAACTTTAATTTGAACTTTAACTCAATGGATAGCGATACCCATCCAAAGCACATTAAACAAATGATAAATTGAAATCTGTTTAAAAATAGAACATATTTTTTTCCGAATTGGTCACATGATTTTACCTCATCAAGTAATGGGATAACCACATCAAAGAATGACAGGACCACATCAAATAATGAAACAAACACATCATGTAGTGTAAAATCGTCAAATTTTGAAACATCATTACGTAATGTTAAAACCAAATAAAGAATAGGCAAATCATCATTACAAAATAACAAAACCACATCATGTAATGAAACAACTACATAACTTTAAGTCACATTCACATCAAGTAATGTTAAAACCACATTGACTAATGACACAACCACATTAAATAATGGTGAAACCACATCGAGTAATGACAAAACTATATCAAATCAATACGAAACCATATCGTGTAATATCGAAATATCTTTAAGTAATGACTATTCAATATTGAGTTATATCAAAACATCATTACGTAATGTCAAAACCATATTATGTAAAGACAAACTATCATCAAGTAATAATAAAACAACATAAAGTAATATCAGAGTTCCACATAAGACAGTTGTGGCGTTCCATATTCATCGACTTTGAATATTTGCATAACTTACATGTTAAAGTATTGCTATTTTAATTTCAATATTTGCATTATCAAAATTACAAAAAGGCGAGACATATCTCTGTGATAACAGTTTATTGTGTTTTGGTCTGTTTCTCAATTAGCATACGCAATAGGTCAACTATATTTGGTGTATAAAAAAATTGTAAGCTGTATATGTCTATCTGACACAATATATCTGACCTTGACCTAATTGTCATAGATTTTTAAAAAGTTTCTGTAATGCTTTAAGTAAAACCTTTATCTTTAAGACTTTCAACATAAAATCAATGGTCAGTAAAACAGGTGACACATTTCAGTGTGTGCACTCTTGTTCTTATTTTACGGACAATTGAACTTATTTTTTTTTAACATTCAGATAAAATTTGGTGTTAGTATTTTTTGAAAGCATCAATATCTTTGTTATGCTTTCTTTGAATTTCATAAAAGTTGGACAGAAGCTTCTTCATAATCCAGAGATATCTCCCTGAGCAAAATTAAGATTAACATTTTTTTCTTATTCATTTTCTGTAGATGACTGTCAGACTTATTTTAAAATTTTCTGCATTACACTTTTATACTAACAGCACCAGATGAAAGCGAGACACAGCAAAACCTTTTACAAATTAGTTTTGATAGAAACTGCTTTTTCAGCTTATCCCCGCTTTGATTTAGGAAATATAAATCAGATAAAAATGAATGTCCTTGAGATTTTTTTACCAAATCATAGCTCTTCAATTTTTTCTCTGCAGAAGACGAGTGCCTACCATCGACTTCAAGATAATGTAACAGATGATGTAAAGAGCAGACGACACTTACAGTTGAGAGATTTGTTTAGACAAGAGGCATTGAAGTTAAATGAAAAAGAAATTGGAAGCACTCAGTTAATTTTGATTGAAGGGGTAATGTTCTTAGAAGTGAAAAAATACTTTTGTTGAGTTTCCAATGTCAGGTTCTATTGAGAAATTGTGCTGTAAAATTTTTCATGGATATTCCCTATAAATATAAATATAAGTATATATATATATTAGGGTCTAGATTGGGTCTACATAGTAGACAATAATGGGCAAATAATACAGAATAAAGGAAAAAAAAAAGAATAGAGAATAATAGGGAAAAAAAAAATATAGAAAAATGGGGTGCTAAAATATAATGAACAGAGAATAATTGCCAAAAAAAAAATATAGAATGGAGAAAAATGACCTGAAAATTAAAAGAATACATCAATGAATCAAATCATGAATAGATTGGAAACATGTCTAAACTGTATTCTTATGTTGTAATGGTCCACATCAGACTTTGCTTTACTTTAAAAGAACCTCATTGTTTCAAATATTATATTAAGGGCCTTTTATAGCTTGCTATGAGGTATGTGCTTTGCTCGTTGTTGAAGGCCGTATGGTGATCTATAGTTGATAACCTTCTACATCTTTTGATCTTTGGTGGAGAGTTGTCTCATTGGCAGTCATACCACATCGTCTTATTTTTAACTTTTTGACAGGAAAGTAAAAGATCAGCTTTAGATATGGCAGGGAGAAATGATGGCAACGTTAAAGTTATTGTCCCCAACACCAACATACCAGAAAGTTGTGTTGATACTTCAACAAGAAAGATACAGAGAGGGGACTATGTTGTTGTTAAGGTATGCTCATCAGAAAAAAATATTCATAAGAAACGACAAAATTGTTTTTTTTCAAAATCACTCGTAGTTGTGATTAATTTTTTCTGTAGAAGAATATTCTTCTGTATTTTCTTTAGCATACTTAAGGGTCTGGTATATCTCTTTAACATTTTTTTCTAAAGTACTTATTAGTACTACATTGGAGAAGAAAAATTGAAACTGATTGAATAAAAGTATTTTTGTGGCAGGTAAATGTAAATGAGATAGTTGTTTGAATGGTAACAATAAAGCATATAGATTTTGTTTCTATAATGAAAAAAAACTCATAAGTGAAAATTAGAATAGAATACAGTGAACAATTGAACTTTTTCACATTTGTTATACGACCGCAAATTTTTTTTTTTGCGTCGTATATTGGTTTGATGTCGTCGTCGTCTGCGTCGTTGTCCGAAAACAAATTTGGTTTTCGGACAATTACTTTAGTTCAAGTTAATGGATCTCTATGAAATTTTACCAGAAGGTTCAATATCACAAAAGGAAGGTTGGGATTGATTTTGGGGGTTATGGTACCAACAGTTTAGGAATTAGGGGCTAAAAAGTGGCCAAAAACAAGCATTTTTGTTGTTTCCGGACAATAACTTGTGTGTAAGTGTATGGATCTTTCTGAAATTGTACCACAAGGTTCCATATCACAAAAGGAAGGCTGGGATTAAGTTTGGGGGTAATTGCCCTAAACTTTCTGGACTTAGGGGCCAAAAACAAGCATTTTTCTAGTTTCCAGACAATAACTTGTATTTATGTGTTTGGATCTCTCTGAAATTGTAATGCAAGGTACCATACCACAAATGGAAGGCTGGGATTGAGTTTGGGGGTAATTGCCCCAAACGTTCAGGAATTGGGGGCAAAAAAGGGGTAAAAAACAAGAATTTTTCTAGTTTCCAGACAATAACTTATGTTCAAGTGTATGGATCTTTCTGAAATTGTACTGCAAGGTACCATACCACAAAGGGAAAGCTGGCATTGAGTTTGTGGGGGGGATTTTTTTTTTCATAATTTTTTGGGTTTTTTTCTTAAAATTGTCCATTTTTGCATTTATTATTAAAATACTGATATGGCAGGAGATACACACCAAACATGACGTGTACATTATTATATGAAGTATTGTGCAACAGCAGGAAATCTTCAATTGCATAGTATTGTGCAATAGCATAATATTGCACAATAGCAAGAAATCTTCAATTACACAGTATTGCGCAATAGCAATAAATCTTCAATTGCACAGTATTGCGCAATAGCAAGAAATCTTCAATTGCGCAGTATTGCAGAATAGCAAGAAATCTTCAATTGCATAGTATTGCGCAATAGCAAGATATATCCAAATGCACAGTGTTGTGCAATTGCAAGAAATCTTCAATTGAAAATTGATACAAATATTTCAACCCATTTCAAATTTTTATATGACTGCAAAAATTTAAAAAAAATTTCGTCTATACGACCGCAAAAATTAAAAAATTTTTGGTCGTATATTGGTATCACGTTGTCGTCATCGTCGTCAACGTAGTCCGAAGACAGATGGTTTCCGGATAATAACTTTTATTAGTATAAGTAAATAGAAATCAATAAAATTTTAACACAAGGTTTATAACCACTAAAGGAAGGTTGGGATTGATTTTGGGAGTTATGGTCCCAACTGTTTAGGAATTAGGGGCCAAAAAAGGGGCCCAAATAAGCATTTTTGTAGTTTCCAGACAATAACTTGTGTTAAAGTGTATGAATCTCTCTGAAATTATACCACAAGTTTCCATACTACAAAGGGATGGTTAGGATTGACTTTGGGGGGTTATGGCTCAAACCATTTAGGAATTAGGGGCAAAAAAAGGGGAAAAACAAGGGTTTTTCTGGTTAAAGGACAATTGAGACAATTTACAAGCAGTGTAAGGCAGGTAATTCAAATCAAAATCAAAATCAATTTAAATAACAATGTTTGATTACCTCCCTTACACTTCTTGTAAATTATGTATTAAGAAATGATGATTGTCTGAGATACTGACCATAATTTGAGGGAAAGAATTATTTTTTGGAATAAGGGAAAGGGGGGAGGTGAAAAAAATTGGAGGGGAACAATTTTTCTCATTTCAGATTTCAGAGATTAAAAGAAAATTTCTTCAAATATTTTTTGGGGGGTTAATATTCAACAGCATAGTGTATTGCACAAACGCAAAAAAACGGGGTAAAATTTTTTTGGGGGGGGGGGGGGGGCTGGGGGGGGGGGGGGGGTCAATTCGCATAGTGTATTGCACAAAAGCAAAAAATTGAATTTAAATTAAAATCATATAACCAATTTGAAGTTCTTTGACTACAGTTATTCTGTGTCAGAAACCTATTATGTGTCAAAAATTTAATTACAATCCAAATTCAGACATGTATCAAGTGTGAATATTGTGTCCATTTTGGCCCCTTATTTTCAGGGTTGGACATCTGCGGTCGTATCCAGCTGCGCCCAACGAAGCAATTTATTAAGATTTTTCACCACATTTATTTTGTGTCAGAAACATATATTATGTCAAAAATTTAATCACAATCCAAATTCAAACAGTATCAAGCTTGAATATTGTGTCCAAACTTGCACCAACTGTTCAGGGTTTCGACCTCAGCGGTCGTATCAGGCTGCACTCAGGGAAGCATTTTATTTTTAATTTAGGTTTGAATGAAACTTGATAAAGATATGCCAAATATTTCATTGAATTCCAAATTTGTTTGCAATTCAATACTTAAATATTATTTTATATATTAGAATAGAGAAAAATATTCATATCCTCTCTCATAAACACAGTTTTTCCTAAACCAACTCAAAAAATATATACTTTTCTAGATCTTTTCTCAGACTGGATTCTACTTTGTCATAATTATCTCCCCATTATGCCACCTAATTTTTATAATCTTACAAATGGAAGCCATTGTAGTGATGATGCTCTGTCAATTTAGCTATTGAAAACCGATAAATTTATCCACATTACATCATTACGATCCTTATATGCCAGTTGCATTTTTAAAGACAAATGTATCCAGTAGCTATTTAGCATCTCTTAATGTACTTTTATGCATTTGGTCAAATAAAAACTATTGTCTGATCGATTGTCAGGGGGTATTTTCGAAAATTCAAAAATATTTAAAAAAATTCTAATTAAATATTTTGTGGAAGGGCAGACTAAAAATTTTCAGAGGTTAAAGACTAATTATCCTAGATAACACACAGAAAAAAGGAAGTTTTTTGAAGATATGCATTTTAAGATCCACTTGAAAAGGCTGTCGTCAAGTACTTTTAGTAAAAAAAATTTATTCAAACACACCTATTCTGTTGTTATGACTCATTAGAAAGGTATTTCACTTGACCCATATATTTCATATTTTAGTATTGTACATTTTTAATGTTATTATATCAACTTGAAGTCTAAATATATAAAAATAATAGAATCGTATGAAATATTTTTCATTTATTCGTTTTCAAGACAGAAGAGTCAGCTCAAACACGCCTAAACATAAAAAGGTGTACTCGACTTTCTCTTTTTGATGAAATTATTGCTCATTTTGGGGATTTGTCTCCAAAAACTGTTGCCGGGGGCAGAGATGCGAATTAATGCTTTAAAAAGATCAATCTATTATCTTTCTTCAGAATTTTTTCCGGAGGAATTTATGCTTATGCACAAAAAAGATCCACATGTATTTGCACCTACAACAATCGACTGTTTTGTGAAAATTTGTCTATAATTTATAAGTTTACAAATATCTTGAAGCTCCATCCCTTGATTGAAGTAAAAACTCATACATAATATGCATAAAATCCTAAATTAGGCACATTCATTAAACTTTTAAAGCCCATAGTAACAGATGTAAACAATTCAAATTTACCAATTTGTCCTTTTTTACCTTCTCTAACAAAGAGTTCCATTTCTTTTGTTTAATTTCAACTGGGTTTCCGCCTGTTCTGTGATAGAATTGAGATAAAATCCACTTCTGGTTTACTCAAAGTCACTTGTGGTCTCAACTTTTCATAAAATGAGTGCAAAAAACTGCTTCTGGTTTGCCCAAGGTCTATTCTGTTTGACCTTTCTTGTAACTTGCATGCTTCCCTTCATTTTTAAAGACTCCATCACTTTATAATGTATAATGCATTTTTAATTTATATCTTTTGTGGGCATATAATTTCTTTTGAAATGTCATAGGATAACTTGGTGTCTAATGTACCAAATCTATATATGGATAACCCAAACATTTTGTAGAAGTCTTTTGATATAAAAAAAAAAACCTGGTGTTTCTCACAAGGAAAATGAATGAGTTTCAAATTTGACATTGTATACCAAATATCTTAGCTGGAAAAAAATTATTAGGGCCCCGCCGAATGGCGGATGCCCTATAGTGATCGTCTGTCTGTCCGTCCGTCTGTCTGTCCGCCTGTCCGTCCGTCAGTCCGTTTGTAACAAATTGTGTCCGCTTTATATATAGAGAACCGTTATGATTTCAAAGTTTATACTTGACATGTATATTAACCAACACCAGTCATAATGTATGTACAACTTCCTAGGTCAAAGGTCAAGGTCAAAAACTTTGGTTTCAGTTGACAACCCCATGTCCAATGATAAAGATACAAATTTTTTACCACACATTATTCACAGGGGGGCCGACAGAGATGGCTCCCATCTCAATGATATCTAGTTAAAACTATTTGTAAAGGTCTTTCTACTGAAATGTGGACTGATATAATTAGAACAATTTCTAGGCTTTCCACTAAAAATAAAAATAAATAGAACAAAATCATAAGGATCCCATCAGGGAAAGGTGAAACTATCTCATTAGAATTTATGTATGAACCAAAATAATTGTACACACCATCTATTTATATTTACAAAGCATTTTTGTAAAAGATTCAAAGAGCAGTATGATCAACTTAATTTATCAATAGAATAGTTTATTTAGGGTAATGCAACATAAGAAATGTGTCACTAGTAGTACATCATAGTTTTTTTGTTTTTATACTTTCAGATTAGGTCAGCTAATTCTCAAGTTTTACATGGAATACCACTGTACCATACTACTTTGACAGAATTTTATAGCAATGACAAATTATTTTCAGAACAGTTGTACCAATCATCAGCTTTATGAATGATATTGTTCACACTCTAATTTGTTCAGTAATAAAATCCATTTTCAAGGGCCATTTTTGTTTGAACATTATAAATTGGAAATGTTTTGCCAGTCTAGCTCAAGATGTAAGTGTGAGCTATATCCTTCCTTATGTCTGTCTGTCTGTCTGTCTGTCTGTCTGTCTGTCTGCAAACTTTCAACTATCTGCTGTAAAATATTTCGGCCAATTCAAATTAAATTTTACAGGGTCTTGGATCAGTCCCTTTATAACTATAGGACAACCTCGCCCATAATGACTGAGACACGTTCATCAACATTTGAAAACCCATTAAAAGCTGAAACCAAATATTGATGAGATAATTTTGTGGTCCTCATTCCTAATTCTACCCAATAATGTTCCCAAACAATGACCAGAAAGGTGAATAGAATAAAACAATAAAATCATGGGTGTGCACTCTTAGTTTTAAGATGAAATGTCTTTTTACATATGATTACCTGAAACAGTTTAATTTCCTTTTAAACCCCTGTACTAAATGAACTAAAAATTGGAATGTAAATCTTTAGGTGTGGATTCCTTTTCAAGTCATAAACGTGAGGACACCATCCAAAATTTCCACCTGGATAATTGTGAATTTTCTGTCTACTGTGGATTCATTTATTTTTGTGGGTACCAATTTTTGTGGATTGAGGAAAATTTGTATTTTCGTGGATACTTGATTTCATGGTAAGTCTGTTTACAAGCCTATAGAAAATTTGTACTTCTTTGACCTTTACCCACGAAATCAACGAAAATTGGTATCCAACGAATAATAATGAATTCACAGTAAGTGACTAAAAGATTGCTGTAACAGATTTGGTGAAATGTTGTAAAAAATTTCCTTTGGATATTCTAAATGTGAAGTTGTTGCCAAAGTAGTTCGTGTTGGGCTGAAATGTTTCCGTACTTATATGCTGCTAAGATGGCTGAGGTTCATTAGAGCGACTTGATAACATTGAAACTACTCAAATAACAATTATATGTTTCAGTATTGTTGGTAAAATAAGCTAGCCTTCAGAATTGAAATGTCAGTTAATCACAGTCATATAGTGTTTCTGTTAACGCAATTGTGCGTCTATTACACATAAATACATTTTACCAATCAATTGTGCATCTATTACACATAAATACATTTTACCAATCAATTGTGCATCTATGACACATAAAAAATGCATTTTACCACACAATTGTGCAACTTTTACACATAAGAAATACATTTTACCACACAAGTGTGTGTCTCTTACACATTTAAAAATCATTTTACCTTCTAAATTACTTCCCAAGGGCTATCATTACAAGGGATAGAATTACCAAAATACACTATCAAAATGATTTTATAACAGTCTTATTCTATAATAATTGATTTTACTATATTTGTGAACAGGTAAAATTCTTATGCAATATTCTACCTATGAAGAGTAGCACCCTAAATGCTGGTTCTTATTTAATTCTTAATTGTTTCTGTAAAGGCAACTTGAATTTGTGATGTAAACATAATAACTTGCTCAAGTTTTGTTACACAAAAGTGGGAAAGAAGAGTTATAAACATAAGTAAATTTGTCAACCAGCATGAACCTGGTGAAATTAATAATGTCAAAATCATCAGAATTATATTTGGCTCAAATTATGGACGATATTGTCCAAAGTGAACTGCAGATTTTGCAGTGTTAATAAGCAATTGGCAAAAAAAAATCAAAGATCTGCTTTCAGCTTTCATAAATAAATTCTGACCACAGACTTGCTAAAAGCAGTAAAACTCAAGCTTAAAGTTTTACTAAAACTGTGTTTGCATCAAGAATTCAATGAATAAACAAAAATATATACATATAAATACCCTGCCACATCCGGTTTTTCTGTTTTTCTGCTTTGTATTGATCTGATAAGTCCTTTTCAACTGATTTTTAAACAACCTTTGGTTTCCAGAAAAGAACTTGAGTATAAATGTATTGATCTGTATGAAATTGTACCACAAGGTTCCATACAACAAAAGGAAGGTTGAGATTAATTTTGGGGGTTATTGCCCTAACTGGTTGAGAATTAGGGGCCAAAAACAAGCAGTTTTCTTGTTTCAGAATAATAATTTGTGTATAAGTGTATTGATCTCTATAAATTGTACCACAAGGTTCCATACTGAAAAAGGAAGGTTGGGATTGATTTCTGGGGTTATGGTCCCATCTGCTTATGAAAAATGGGCCAAACACAAAACTTTTCTAATACTTTGTATAAATTGCTTATTTCTTGACCAATTTCAATGGTGTTTAATTCAAAGTCTTGAATTCTTTGGGTTCTTTGATATGCTGAACCTTACCGTGTATTTAGATTTTGGATTGGGCTCTGTTTTTGAATTGTCAAATTGTGGAGCATTTTATTAAAGTTTGTTTTTATGTTGTGTTGTAACACCACTGTCCCAGGTTAGGGGGAGGTTTGAGCACTTACAAACATATTTAACCCTGCCACATTCTTTATGTGCATGTCCCAAGTCAAGAGCCTGTAGTTCAATGGTGGTCGTTGGTTCATGTCTGTCATATTTGTTTATCGTAAATTGTTTTTGTTATAAATTAGGCCATTTGTTTTTTCAATTAAATTGTTTCATATTTTTCTTGTCGGTGCCTTTCATAGCCGACTATATTGTTTAAGTTTTTCTCATTTTTGAAGGCCGTACGGTTGCCTATAATTGCTTACATCCATTTCATTTGACCAATGGACGTTTTTTTTTATAGTAAATAAATGTTTTTTACTCTGACCTCTGACAGCAGCAGGCGAGACATAGGGTTCTGTAGAACCCTTTCAATTATTTTTTTTTAGATCAAACCTGCTTTTTCAGGACAATGACGCTTTGATTATATCTGGTCACACTGTTAGTGCTGAACATATTATTAACCTTTTTAATTAATGTGTAATTGCAAATGATGAGAATAAACTGTTATTCTTTAAACAGTTATTGACTATTTCATTCATATCATTGATATATTGAGAAACTTGAGCAATTAATTCTTATTTAATTCTTTATTCACATAAATAAAAGTTGACAAAGGTTAAGGAACAAACAAACACACATCATAAATTAAGAATACAAACAGCAAATAAAACCTTTTTTTTTAAAGGGTTTTCACTCAAGCAATGTGAGACATTATCATAAGCAAATTTACAAGTACCTGGAAAATATATTCAGTATGTGTACACTAAAGATACAAGTTATTGTACATGTAAAAGTAATGCAAGCTATAAACAAAGTTAAATTGACTAATAATCTGAACTATTCAAAATAGTACAATCTGTACTATTCAAAATCATGAGTACAAATCCCCCGAAAATTCATTTGACCCAAAAAATGCAATCCAGAAGGTCATGTTGACACCTACTACTCAAAAGGCTACAACTGAAGAAAAAGGCAGAGTTTTAATTTCAAGCTCCTTCGTTTTCATGTCAAAATTACTTCACCAAACTACAAAACGCTTGACTTAGTTAACGTGATTTACTGTAACAGCTCTGATCTAGTTGCAGTAAAGTTATGTTATATGTCAATTAACGAATGCATATATATATTTCCATAACAAGTTTTCTTATCATACTTATCAATAGCATGTTATACTGGTAAACACTTATAACATAACCCAATACACAACTGTTGACCTCAAAAGTATGTAAGGAGTCTGATATCTAAAAAACAAATTTGCCGTTATCAAATGGAAGTATTCTTGGAACCAATAGTCTTAGAATGAAGACTTAAGAAGCCAATGCTACTTAAAAAATATATTTGGTTATTCGAAGTTTTATTGCCGGTTTAATTTATTTGATTTACCAAAAAAATGGAGTTCCACCTCATAACCTGGACGGTGAAGTGTTCTTAACAACAAAGCATTAGAACAAACAGTAAAACAGTGTTAAAAAGGAATTGACTGGTCAGATTGGCACTAAGCACCAAAAATTAACAAAAAAGAGACTATATTAGCAATAACTGAAAGTTATTTCAGTCAGTTTACGACTAATAAATTGACCTTTTTGATTGTCAAAATAGAATTTTGAAACCTTCATCATGTTCATTATGAATCATTAAGTAGACGACTTTTCATGTTTCCACAAGGCACGGTATACACGTTTTGTTGTCAAGTTTGCAAATGCCTATTAAGAGACCTTGAATTCTACAACATACTACAAATACGTATTCCATGAATTCAGTTTGAACAATGGCCCCTATAAGTCCAGTTGTCCATAGCATACCAGTTACAACACTAATTCGAGCAAACACTTGAATGTGCTGAAAAAAATTAGATTTTCTTACATGTTGCAGTTCAAATGACTGTTTTGCAATGAACCCTGCAATACAAATGAGACATGTAATGTTAATGATAACTGATAAGCCTATCGGAATGGATACAAAGATCAAGCTAGCAGGATATCCGGTAGGAAAGCAATTAGACCCACTGTAATCAAGGTTGTAGCCTGGAACCTCCCACAAATCAATTACAAATGCTGGTGCGACGATCATGACCGGTAGGAAAAGACCAAGAAATGTGAATATGCGTTTTTATACGCCCGTCAAATTTTTGACGGGACGTATTATGGTATACAAATGTCCGGCGTCCGTCCGTCTGTCTGTCCGTCTGTCCGTCTGTCTGTCCGTCTGTCTGTCCGGCGTAAACATGTCGCACCGTAACTTGAGAATGACTTATCCAAATTTCATGAAACTTAACATAGTTGTTTCTTATGATGGTCAAACGATCTGTATACTTTTTGGTGAAAATAAGATTAAAACTTTTTGAGTTACGGGACTTAGTAACTAAAACAGGTGTGTGTTTTTTTTCACATGTCGCGCCGTATCTCAAAAACAATTTATGATTATTGCTTAAAACTTTACACACTTCTTAGTTATATTAATCTTAAGATCTGTATAATTTTTGGTTTTGATTCAAAATTTTATTTTAGAGATATTGAGTATTTTGTTAAAAAAGGGGGAGGGGTTTTTCACATGTCGCGCCGTATCTCAAAAACAGTTAATGATTATTGCTTAAAACTTTACACACTTCTTAGTTATATTAACCTTAAGATCTGTATACTTTTTGGTGATAATTCAAAATTTTATTTTTGAGTTATTGAGTATTTTGTAAAAAAGGGGGAGGGGTTTTTCACATGTCGCGCCGTATCTCAAAAACAATTAATGATTATTGCTTAAAATTTTACACACTTCTTAGTTATATTAATCTAAAGATCTGTATACTTTTTGGTTTTGATTCAAAATTTTATTTTTGAGATATTGATTTTTTTTTTTAAATGGGGGGTTTTCACATGTCGCGCCGTATCTCAAAAACGATTTATGATTATTGCTTAAAATTTTTCACACTTCTTAGTTATATTAATCTAAAGATCTGTATACTTTTTGGTTTTGATTCAAAATTTTATTTTAGAGAAATTGAGTTTTTTTGTAAAAAAAAAAGGGGGTTCTTCGCATGTCACGCCCTTATGTCAGAAACTATTTATGCTTATTGCATAAAAATTCACACACAAGACGACGGGCGTATCATGCGCTCATGGCGCAGCTGTTTATTTGTTTTGCGTCTCCCCGTGTGCATATGAATTGTTTGTAGACATTTGTGTTATAGTGTAACACATGTGGATTAATGCTATTGATTTGAATGAAAACACAAGCAACCAAAGATAATGCAAGATGATACCTACACTATAACACACTAAGTAATAATCATTAGCACCTACTACCAAGAATGCTATGTCTGAAAATAACAAGGCAACCGACAGATTTTCTACATTTGAACCAGGGATACTTATGTGCATTCCCAACCTCCTATGAATAATTACTGAAACAGTAAAGGCAATAACAGAAATCCCCATACCAGTATATGTCATAACCTTCATGCTGACATCCATCGCGTTAGTTGTTGGTGATCTTTTGGTGAAGTCAATGCATGTTATATCTTTGACAATTAGTTCTTGATCTCTATTTCCATAGTTAACATCACATACAATAATAGTTTTGTCACATAATCTTGCATTGAAGTTGCCTTTTTTATCAATATTCAAGTTTTCTGTCTTTGTCTCGATTTCCCATTTATCCAATTCCTCTTCAGGTTGTAAACGAGTTAGAAAACTAGTATCATCTACTGTATTTAACTCCGCAAGTCCGTGTGAATCATTAAGTTTTATTGACCAAACAGCATTCTTGTATTTAGTTTCAAAATCTAGCATAGCTTTTGCAGTTACTTTTTTTCTGAATTCGAGCAGTAATGCGAATTTGGTTGATAACATGCGAACTGTAGTTGCTTTTTCTCACTCCGTCGACTCCACCAATTTTGTAATATCTAATTTCAACTACTTTTACCTTTGCATGAATGGACCATGACATAATCAGGGCTAATTGCTGTATCACGCTCCATTTCAAAGAAATAGAGGATATAAGCGAAACGGTTTTGTTTGTTTCATAGTTCACAAAGAGTTCATTGTCGATACATAAGCCATCAACTTATTAAAAGGATAACAAAAAACACTGCTTTAAAATAACAAAACAACACAAATCAGACATATTTGAATAAATCCTTTTTATACATAATATTTTTCGCTGTTATAAAAACGTATCAAAGATACAAGACTTATACTCTGGTACGCAAGGTGAGCATAATTTAATTTTCATCTACATACGACTCATCAGTAGCGTTCGAATCTATACAATCTAGCAATTATATGAGCCAAACTAGTACACAAACGACAAATTTGCTTCATATTAGTCAGTTATATGGATGGTTTACCTTTGAGTATTACGTTTGAAGTCTTTGTTGATCCTTTCCATGCTAGTTAACTCGAAATACAGCATCACCAGCCCTGTAGTCACCACTTTTTTGTTGACATGAAATCATTGATATGTTCATTTTCTGTAAATTTGCGGTTTATAAAATGTTGAACTATTCGAAACACTTAGGTTTTTCTACCTGAAGGCATAAATTGCCTAAGCCTGATTTGGTACAACCTGTCGAAATTTTCTGATTTTACTGCTCTTCAACTTTGAAATTGATTTGGCCTTCCAAGTGTTTTGATTCGAGCGTCACTGATGAGTCTTATGTAGACGAAACGCACATCTGGCGACTCAAATTATAAGCCTGGAATCTTTGATAATTTTTGTTAGCTTCCTTTTGGTCATACATCTCCTTAACATTTCCAGTATTTACAAATCCAGGGCTTTACATTTTTCGGTTTTTAAATTCATATATCTGTTTTCATTTACACTATGTATAATATTAATTGCGTAATTATTTTAAAACGTATGTTGCAAAAACCTCATACCATGGCTTTTTGCAATTATGGACGGTCAAATAGAGGCGGAAGATACAAAGGGTGATATCAAAAATCAATCTTGATATTACAGTTTGGGAGAAGACCAAATGCTATAATAAGTTTCAACGAAAGGGTAGTCGATATAAGAGTTAAACCTCAAAAGGACACTTTTTCCGGAGGAAGTTTCTATCGGTTTGCAAAAGTTTTATCAACACATGGGAACACATGGAAAACATAAAAATAATATCATGGCTCTATCAATTCATTTATTTGTCACGTGCTTCCCATGCTCTGTGTTGATTGTTTATCAATGATACGATCCAGTAAACTTTGGCAACAAACTCGAAAGTTAATTAAAACCAATTGTTCAAAGAACAATTGAAGGTCTTTATTACATTTGCTTTGATAGAAAATATTCACTTCCGGTTAAAAATGTCAATTCTGGTGACAGATAATAGATAATTAATAAACGTTGATTCTAAAAAAATATGGTTTTTAAATACTTTTGCTTCAAATAAGGGAGATAATTAGGTACTTCCTGTTATCAAAATTTCACTTCCGGTTTCATTTAAAAGAGGGACGAAAGATACCAGAGGGACAGTCAAACTCATAGATCGAAAACAAACTGACAACGCCATGGCCAAAAATAAAAAGACAAACAGACAAATAATAGTACAGATGACACAACATAGAAAACTAAAGACTAAGCAACACGAACCCCACCAAAAACTGGGGGTGATCTCAGGTGCTCCGGAAGGGTAAGCAGATCCTGCTCCACATGTGGCACCCGTCGTGTTGCTTATGTTATTACAAATCCGGTAAATAGTCTAATTCGGTAAGTCACATTCGTGAAAAGGGAAGGGTATTGTAGTTACGACATAAGGAACATATCCGATATCATCTGTGAAACGGTTATTCCATAACGGTCAACCAACTCGTGATGGCGTCCGTAAAATTTACGAAGGGATGATTTCAACTTCACCATTTGGAAATCTTGGCTTAATAGCTTCCTTGTGAGCAGCAATCCTCTATCAAGGAAATCATGATAGAAAACACAAGCCCGGGAATATCGTATCAATTGGGAGATATATACTCCGTATGCAGGCGCTGCTGGAATGTTGCTACATAGAAATGGAAAGTTCACAATTGGGAAGCTGAAGTCATCTCTTTTGTCGTAAAGTTTTGTTTTGTTTTTGTTGTAAGTCAAGATATGAGGCAGACTTAACTGTATCTGTAGTATCCTTTATCTCTAGTTCGATGGGATAGATTCGTTCAACATAGTCACCAAATTTTGTATTATTTAGTGAGAGAACATCATCTATATAGTGGAACGTAGAGTTAAAGGATATTGCTAACCTCTTATCTTTCTTCCTAAGAAGTTCCTGTATGAAGTCAGCCTCATAATAATAAAGAAACAAGTCGGCAAGAAGAGGGGCACAATTGGTTCCCATTGGAATTCCGACAGTCTGTTGAAAAACACGTCCTCCAAACGTAACAAATATGTTGTCAATCAAGAAATCAAGCATCTTGATAATTGAACCTTCACACTGATTCCAAAAATATAAAGTTCTAGTAATTGTCACATGAAACTAATGCAAAAATGGCTACTTCTGGTTTACAAAAGGTCACTTCCGGTTGACTTTCTTCAAGGTCATATGTCTGAAACTCAATGTAAAAGACATCATGACCTAATCATGTACCAATATGTTCTACAAAAGGTCAAAATCTAGAACGTCAAATTCACATTTGACCTCGACATCAATAATAAGATTATAAAGTGAGGACCTCAAATCAAATGAGCCTAGGTCTCTTCTATATATTGTTAATGAGTTATATGACAATACAGCTTATTTAAAATATAAAAGGGGGAAAAAACTCTCCTTAAATGTCAACGTACTCTTTCAATCAAAATAAAAGACTCTAGGTCCCTATGATTTTTGGTTTATGAGTTAAACTAATATTAAACAAAGAACAGGAAATAACTCTTATACGGAACGCTTTGGTCAAAATAAAACGTAACATTCTGAGAATATAACGAGAAATTTGGAAAAATAAATTTGTCGCTTTCCTTTACGGTTGCAAAGGAGAAGTGATAACAATTCAATTCAATATTTTATTGCCATATAAACTTTACAGTTTGTGACATATAACAAAACAAACGAAGACAATAACTAAGTAACTCAATATATATATACAGGTTCAAGTAAATATTAAAGGGTCCCCCCGTCCTCAGTTCTATTGACTTTTTAATAAAGGATCCTAGTTTATTCACTTGTGTTGGTGTTGTTGGGTTAAGTATATATATAACTTTGTCATTGTCAGTGAGATTAGCAAATGAATTAGCTTCTATGATTATGCAATTAAAATATGCTAATCTGATATTAGAATTGTGAGATCAATTTATTAAGAAATGTTTCTCATCATCTAGTACTTTGCATTTTTTGCAAAGTCTCTCTTCGCGGGGAATTTTAAAATGCCTTCCTTTTTCAATTAATAATGAATGATCACTGATTCTAAGTTTGTAATTAATTTTCTAAATAACAAGGAAAACAGTGTTCGAGGAGATAACTCTTACAAAGAAAAGTTTTCGGTTAAACGGGGTAAGTTTCAAAAGTGTATAAACTGTATAATATCATATACAAAATATTTAAGCAACATCTTTTGAAACATCTATACAGCGAAAGAAAAAATTAGGAGGAAGAAAAAAAAATAGATTAAAAACCAATTGTTCAGGGAACAATTGATAGTCTTTCCACCAAAAAACCATGTAATTCGAACGAAAATAATAAAATCGAGTTTAAAATATCATTTCCAGTGTCTGATGATAGCTAACTGTACGCTGATTCCAAAATTATATGGTTTCTATACAATTTTGTTTGAAATAAGGGAGATAATAACTTCCTATTTGAAAAATCTCACTTCTAGTTTAATATATTAGTTTCTTGACTGATTCCAAAAATATATGGGTCTATATACTTTTACATTGAATCAGTACAAAAAATAGTTACTTCCGGTTCACACAAGGTCACTTCTGGTTGGCTTGTTCAATGTCATATGGCTTGCAACCTAATGCAAGAATTCTCATGGCCTTATCATTATCATGTATAAGTATAAAGTTAAAGCAAATGTCAAACTCTAGAACGTAAAATTTACATGTGACCTTGACCTAAATATCAAGGTTATAAAGTAAGGACCTCAAATCAAAAGACCCTAGGTCTCTACTATATATGAGTTATACCACCATACAGCTAGTTTTAAATATGAGAGTGGTGAAAACTCCTATTTAATATCAACGTACCCATTCAACCAATATTTACGTGTAACAACATGTCACAAATAACAATTTAGTAAAAATATTTTGTTGATATCTTATACGGTTTCTGATGAGAAGCTATAAAAAGCCAAAGTCAAAATTCAAAACATGACCTTGACCTTTGACTTTGACTTTTTTTTCTTAAATCCAAAGACCCTGGTCTCTATCACTTATGGTTTTCCAGTTACAAATACATTTCGAAAATGTCAAATACATAAGGGGAAATAACCCTCATAGGGAGTATTTGGATTGCTTTGTTCAAATTTCTCAAATTATCCTGAGGATGAAATGAGCAATTTGGAAAAAAAAAGATTGTTGGTTTCTTTTACGGTTGCAAAGAAGTTGTCGTAACAGTGTTCTGTGAGATAAAGTTGTGTCACATTCAAAAGCACATTAACTGTTTGATATCATATATATATGCGACATCATGTGAAATAAACAAACAGCACACAAATGAATTTAGCTGAAGAAAAAAAATAATGATTAAAAACCAATTGTTCAGAGAACAATTGACGTCTTTCCACATTAAATTGCTAAATATTTGCTAAGCTGCGGTTACTCAAATTTACTATTGGTGTCCAATCATAGGTTTCTTCAGACTGATTTAAAAAAATTCATGGTTTCTATAAAATTTTGTCTGAAATAAGGGAGTTAATTTGCTACTTCCGGTTTAGAAAATGTCACTTCCAGTCTCGTATGATAGCTTTAGTCACACTGATTCCAAAAATATACGGTTTCTATATACTTTTGCTTGAAATAAGGGAGATAAATTGCAACTTCCGGTTTAAAAATTTAACTTCCGGTACTATTTGATAGGTTACTTCACACTGATTCCAAAAAAATATGGTTCTAGGTCATTTTAAATTAAATCAGCGCAGGGAATTGCTACTTCTGGTTTAAAAAAGGTCACTTCCGACTTCCGTTTTCAAGGTTATATATTTCCCATCCTAATGCAGAAGACCCCATAGCTTTATCATGTTTAAATATGATATTAATGCAAAGGTCACAATCTAGAACATCAAATATACCTTTGACCTTGACTTAAATTTCAAGTCATCAAGCAAGGACCTCAAATCAAAAGACCCTAGGTCTTTACTATATATGGTTGATGATTTATATCACCATGTAGCTAATTTTAAATATAAGAGGGGAGAAAACTCCTATTAAATGTCAACGTACCCTTTCAACCCAAATTTTTGTTTTGCGACATAACAATTTTGTAATATATTTTGTTGATATCTTATACAGTTTTTGAGGAAAAGCAAAAATTAGCCAAAATCAACATTTAGAATATGACCTAGACTTTATTTTCATTTTGGTTGACCAAAGACCTCAAATCAAAAGATCCTAGGTCCCTAGCACTTATGGTTTATAAGTTACTATTACATTTCACCTATATCAATTACATAAGGGGAAATAACTCTCATATGGAGTCTCCAGATCGTTTCGGCCAAAAAGTTTTTTTGGCATCCTGAGGATGTAATGAGCAATTTGGTAAAATAATTTTGTCGGTTTCTTTTACGGTTGCGAAGGAGTAGCAATAACAAGGGAAACAGTGTTTGGGGAGATAAACTCTTACAAGGAAAAGTGTTCGGTTAAACGGTGTAAGTTTAATATATATGCATGCATTTGTTCAGTAATTTCGATAACATTAAAATTATAAAAAAAATAATCCCAGTGCACTTGAGATTCGGGATATTACCGAAACTAAAAAAATATAAAAGTAATGAGATGTGGTATGATTGCCAATGCGACAACTATCCACCGAAGTTCAAAGAGTGGATGTAAGCAATTACCGTGAAAGCACTTCTATTCGTTTTGGTACCAATTTTCGTGGTTTTCGTGGATGGCTGTATCCACAAATTTAAGTGTCCAACAAAATCTAACAACTGTTGTCCAATTCCAAACATGGAAAGATCCCCATGTAGGTTTGACTACATGGATGCGGGCATATATTTTAGAGAATACATCGAATATCAGTCAACGCACTGTGAACTAAAAATATATACAACTTCTGTTTTAGGCCAGATTTTACACATTTAATCTTTTAAAAACCTAAACTGTACGACCTTTAACCTTTTAATTCTCATGAAAAATAAGTTTTGATTGATGAAAGTAAGATTTCAGGTAGGATGCTATCTACCGAAGTTCAAATGAATTGGATGTAAGCAATTACTATAGTAAAGGCAACCGTATGGCCTTCAACAATGAGAAAACCCATACCGTATAGTCGGCTGTAAAAGGCCCCGTCATGAAAAATATGAAACAATTCAATTGAGAATACCAACGGCCTAATCTATAATAAAACAATTTACGAAAAAAAAATATGACACACATGAACCAACGACAACCACTGAACTACACCCTCCTTATTTGGACACGTAAAGAATATGGCGGGGTTAAACATGTTTGTGAGCGTTCTATCCTCCCCTAACCTGGCACAGTGGTGTAACAGTACAACATAGGAACAAACTATGAAAATGAGTTGAAAAGGGCTTAACTCATCAGATCGATACAAATCAGAAAACATCTAAGGAAACAGACCGGGTGATGCAGCGTATCTATACATCCCACAACAAAAATGACACTAAGTAAAGATCTGAGAGTACTCTCAGTTACTGACAGCAAGTTCAAAGCCAATAACAACTAATGAAAAAATCATTTATCTTAGACTAAAATATAAATAAGTACAAATCCAACATCCAATTGATTTAGTGAAAGACGTCATTTACAGGCAGAGAAAAACATGACCTTGTGCAATGCCAAAATATAGGTATCGACAGATTGTAATACCGTGAATGTGCATATGTGTATTACAATAATATTTAGTATGGTTTCAATTACTGATAACAAAATCAATATTTATACCAATAAAACAATATTCAAGGATCTAATAACAGCGTTGAATTGGTAACCTTTTAGAATAAGTTTATCTAAAGGATTGATAAGTTTACGCGGATCGTATCTAAATTTCCGGGCTCAGTAAACAACATTCCCGTAAAATTTAGGATGTGCTGTTTGTTTGAAATAAGTTTTCTACAGATACAGCCAAACTTGCAGACCAAATCTTTGTATCTATGGAAGAATTTAGTAAAGGTAATTTGTGGTAACGAAATCCCTGACTTAATAATTTACCAGTAATACATAGATTACTTTCATTGAAATCCAAAATGTCACTACAGACACGGGCATAGCGAACACTTTGTGATATATGAACATTGAAAGAAGGTGCCAAAGGAACATCACCGTTAAAAAAAAAAAAGGAAAATTGACAATAAGGAAAGAAAAATCATCCCTTTTGTCGTGAATTTTTGTGTAGAGTTTCTCATGTAAAACTGAAATATCTAAATCAAGAAAATTGTGTAAAGTTTTAAGCAATAATCATAAATCGTTTTTGAGATACGGCGCGACATGTGAAAAAAAAACACCCCCCTGTTTAGGTTATAAAGTCCCGTAACTCAAAAAGTTTTAATCTTATTTTCACCAAAAAGTATACAGATCGTTTGACCATCATAAGAAACAACTATTTTAAGTTTCATGAAATTTGGATAAGTCGTTCTCAATTTACGGTGCGACATGTGGACGCCGGACAGACGGACAGACAGACAGATAGACAGACAGACGGACGCCGGACATTTGTATACCATAATACGTCCCGTCAAATTTTGACGGGCGTATAAAAATATGCTCAAACAGAGTTATGAGGAAGGACGACTGAAATCGACACAACATAAATTTTAAAGTTATCATCACGAATTGGTTTACCGATACGATACGGCTTTGTCTCAACTCAATAGCCATATGTTTTCGTAGTCTTAGATCTTTTGATACCAAAATAGTCCTCTAATCTGTAATTTTACCGCGTGTATCCTTTTCCTGATTGTGAAATTTTGACTGAGCTTGGATTTGCATGGCGGGTGATACATGCATCGCAGGAATCGCTTACCCCGTCGACGTTTACCCGTCGACGCATCCGATTTCGCTCCTCTTGGAGTTGTTTTGAACATTGGTGAATTACTGTTGCTTGATTTCAAAGTCCTCTCTTTTGACGAAAGTTTATGTTTTGGGTTTGTTGCGGCAAATTAAAGTGTACAAGTTCTACCTTGTAAGAAATCGGAGAAATGGATTCAACAAAAAAGATACATTTTAACATCTTCGCTAGCCAAGGGTTACGATCCACCTCCCTCATCTCCATCCTTGGCAGATTAAGCCAACATTTGTGATAACAATGTTGCGCCATCTATTGGTAGATTAAAGTCACGCCCATTCCGAATACATTATTCTTGACCAATGGTAGCACTTGAACTCTTCAATTTGGAGGTAAAAACACGGTAGCGTCTAGATTCTACACACTTGGTAAAGCAGGAAACGAAAATATACGTTGACATTCATGCATTTGTGCAAGAAACATACACAGGAACTTCTATAAGTTGATCAAAAACATTCAAATTGTCACTAAATATAGTCGTATGTTTACGGATGTAAAGACTTGTTGCACAATAAGCACGTGGCAATTGTTTACATACACATTCTACATTTACACGTGATCATGTTATAGGCGTTTTCTGATTGGATGCACTGAGTTTCGACTGCAACCAATGAAAATCATAACCCTGTGTCTCCGACATTCTATCTCAATCTGCCTAGGGTGGAGAGGAGGAAAGTGGATCGTAACCCTTGGCTAGCGAAGATGACATTTTAAAGGTCTGCGTTGAAATTTTCAAACTGTTCTTTCTTAATTCTTCGTACTTGTTGAAAGAACAGATTTTAAAAGGGGGCCCATACGTGACATGGATTTTGTCTTTTCTACAATTTTTTGTAGCGCCTCTAAGGGAGCAACCATTTAACTTCAAAGGGGGAGGTTATGGTTTTTTTTCTGAGTCAGAAAATTTTTATTTAGTTTGTCGACGCTCTCAATCAAATGATTTTTTTCAAAATATAACACTATAAGTTTTGGGAAAAATCTGGATTCAGAATTTTTTTTTTGTCATGCATCTGCTTGACCAAAATATTTTTTTCATCAAATTGGGGATCAGAATATTTTTTTAGGAAAAAACCATAACCCCACCCCTTGAAGTTAAATGGTCGTTCCATAAACAACTGTTAGACTATTTTGATGAAAAGTCACAAGAAGAATTAGAGTTTGCCCTAACTTTTTTTCATTTGATTTAAGCAACTGATAGGTGTTTCAAATAACAACCACTAGGTCATGCGATATTTTCAATGAAATAAACAAACAAGACATACAAATTTGAACAGAATATAACCCCATAATATACGTCAACAATATAAATACAGAAGGATTTATTTTCTTAGTTTTCCTCCATCAGGAACGTTCAAAACTACACATGTGACAGCCGAAAAAGAATGAATACGTAGAAACGTTAGAGCGGAACATAATTGAAAATCAAGCAATTCTTTTAAGATAGCTATTATAGACTACCTCGCCCGGCATTAAGCGTTTAATACATCTATTATTCTCCTTGGCAAAACACCACAAGACATTTAAACACATTTCAGAGTGACAAATCCGTTCCTATATTTGAAAAGAAAAAGCCGACACAATTCCAATTTCTTAAAACGAAGTTTATTGAAGTAGAGATTAAAAGCACAAGCAATACAAAAACACGACGTTCAATATGAGATACATTTGGAAACCAATTAAAAAAAAGAGGCCAATAAAATGTTTATTTTTGATTAGTTTACTGCCTCACTGATGTATACCCCACACCTATTCTAATTCATAAAATATCTCCATAATATAATCTTCCATAGTCGTTAATAAACACTTATTGATAAAATTATTATACTGTTGAATAAGCCTTTATCGTTGATATGTTTTAACATTTAAATGCAATTATGAACTTATACGTTTCTTTGTAATGCCCGAGCTTTCTTGCACGGCCAGACATCCAATCTCAATAATTATACTCTGACTATCTAAAAAGTGTCATTTGTACTCGGAGCATGCTCGAGTCCCTTCTACTATGTAACCAGCATAGAGAACGAGAAACATAGTTAAAATCAAGTTGTGATGACTTTTTGTATCTTATTGGTATTCTTTTAATATGACTTTATTTTCGAATGTATATGTATGCAATATAACATATAAGTCAATGGTGTTACCTACTTTCCCATTTTGCCTTGCACAGTTTGAAAATGCCTGTACCAGCGAAGTCGTCAAAATCACTTTCTCAAAAAACATGATTTCATTTTAAAGAACATATGATTATTTTGTTTGTACCTGTAGGTAGGTGAAGATCATTTATTTCTTTCTACCACTGAGTCAATTGCTGTTGAAGATTTCCTCCTCGAGGGTATCACCTACCTAGCAGTCAGCACTTCTCTGTTATCACGAATTGTCATTGTTATGGTCATAATAATATTTTGAAAAGTGGCGCCCTCTACAAACGGAATCAACACATGAGGGTTCTTAAAATGCAAAAGATTTTTCAGATATTTAATCAGTCATTAAAATTTTCAACGATATCCAAACGTTCTACTTTCGACACCACTTTTCATCATTCTACATTCTAAATTTTAAGTCATTCAAAATTCTGAACCATTTTTCCTCGTTCTACACTGGGAGGTTGTATTCATCGTTCATAAAACAATATTTCTTCCACCAGAATGACAATTTATGACTAAAATCAGCTAAGACCCATCGAAACAACATCTGATACAAAAATTAATAACATTTTTAGATATTTGGATGATATATTGGCTCTCAATAATGACGACTTAAGTATGTACACTAAAGAGATTTATCCTGCTGAACTGACTTTTAATAAAGATAATACTGACAATGAACACTGCCCTTTCCTGGATCTTGATATTTATATCTTTAACGGGAAGCTTAATACCAAAATTTACGATAAAAGAGATGATTTTTTCATTTCCTATTGTTAATCATCCATTTTTAGATGGTGACTTTCCCTTGTCACCATCTTATGGTGTTTATATATCTCAACTTGTTCGATTCGCTCGTGTATGTAAAAACGTATTTGATTTTAACGGAAGAAATCTCTGTATTACTGCAAAATCATTACACCAGGGTTTCCGATATCACAAACTAGTCAAAATATTTACTAAATTTTATAATTGGTGCAAGGACATAATTCGTAAATATAAATCAGACATCTTATACGTTCAGGTATTTCACATCCAATCTTTTATGGTAATATTCTATAAAAATAATAAAAATATCGTCATTCACCTCAAAACCTAACCAAACCTTTAAACAGACTTATTCAGAAGGGATATAGTTACGATACTGTTGTCAGGTCATTAAAGATGGCATATTTTGGAATTAATACTGATTCACTCATAGGGTCTTTGCATCGGAAATAAACACATTTATTCTAAAACCAGTTGTTGGCATGATACGGGTTATATTCTTCTAATATATTTTAAGATGGTATGATACTAAAACTCTAACGGGAGGGATTGTGCTTGATTTTCATATGATGAAGACATAATCTTTCAATCAGTTTAATTGATGTCTGGAGCTGGCATGTCAGTAATTGCTAGTGGTCCTTTGTTAATTAATGTATCATTGTCATTTTGCTTAGTTTCTTCTTTTACCTATTCTGACATCGGACTCGGACTTCTTTTAAACTGAGTTTTACTGTGCGTATTGCTGTGTGTTTGTTTATTCTACATTGGCTAGAGGTTTAGGGGAGGGTTGAGATCTCACAAAACATGTTTAACCCCGCAGCTTTTTTGCGCCTGTCCCAAGTCAGCAGCCTCTGGCCTTTTTTAGTCTTGTATGTTTTTCTAATTTCAGTTCTAATATATGTTTCGGAGTTAAGTGTGACGTCAATTTTCACTGAACTAGTACACATTTTTGTTAAGGGGCCAGCTGAAGTCCGCCTCCGGTTGCGGGATTTTCTCGCTGTGTTGAAGACCTAGTGGTGGCCTTGGGCTGTTCTTTGGTCGGATTGTTGTCTCTTTGACACATTTCCCATTTCCATTCTCAATTTTACATACTAACTAATTCCCAAGCATGTCATTCAAGGCAAATAACTCTCCAAATTGACAAGTTGCAAATGAAAATTATAATCAAAACACCACAGTGGAATTCGATTTCAATCTTAACTGTCATCAACTATAGTTTCCTGCTCCTTTACTGTAGCGGTCTGTTCAGCAACCGGTTCTTCTTGACATTGAAGTGAATCAGGTTCTAATGCTCCTACATCATCAGCAAGAAGAGGAGAGTCCCCCTTTATCATCAAGCTCCCGTGATACCGTACAACCATCATCAACATTGTACTGAATATTTACACTGATGGACGAAGCTTCTTAATCTGATAGAAAACTAAAATAATAGAAAAACAAAGGATATGGGGTATCCATCCATGATCTCTTCTGGCCGCAGCACATACATTCATTGAGGTTGATTATGTAAGCGACTTCAATAAGTAGGGAGAACTCCACATCTCAGGTGTGCTGGAAACCCGATCAGTTTGTAAAAATTGTATTTAATAATAGTTTCTATTCCAAAATTTGCCTTCAATTTCACATTAGTTTATAAGTTATTTTTGATGTTTTGTCAGTGTAGACCTTCTTATACGAAATGATTCTGATACTGATTGGTTGAATTGTTGGTGTGACACCTACACATTAGTTTTCGTCTTTACATTTTCATAATAATTGCGAATTGCTAGACTGTTTTATGCTTTTTTAACGCTATAACTTTTTATCATTTTGGTGTGTCCAAGTCGCTTTTCTGGATTTATCTTAATCAGGAACCATCGATCCTCATATGAAAGAAAAAGAAGTATAGGTACTTGAATACGGGAAGAGCTTTATGGCCAAAGGAATCTGACATCAACTTTGCTTAAGGGAGTTGGAACCTAAGTCACTTTATAGTTTCTTAATTGATCAACAGAGAATTTACGGAAGATAAAACATAAAATTAGTCAATGTAACTTCAAAAGAGTGGCGAAAGATACCAAAGGGACATTCAAACTCATAAGTCGAAAATAAACTGACAACGACGTGGCTAAAAAAGAAAAAGACAAACAACAGTAGTCAAAACACGAGATATAAATTAAACTTAAGACTGAGCAACAAGAACCTCACCAAAAACTGGGGGTGATCTCAGGTGCTCAGGAAGAGTAAGTAGACCAACAAGTTGATAATGTGTTACATGAATATCACGTATTATATTATATTGTTTATTACATCTGACATGCACAAACGTCATTAACATGTCTAGAAGATGATAGAATTTAACATCTTGTTGTGTCGTTAATTGATTTATGAATTTACAATGAAAATGCACGATCCAACCAAATATTTTATATATTAAGAAAATTCTTTGGAATTAAACTTTTCATTAATTCATTTTTATGTATTTGTAGATATTGTTTTATTTTTATGACTGACTTGATCTAGATTAAAAGTCCTTTAATCACATTAATGTTTGTTATGAAGTTATATGAAAAAGTCGATAGAGTTTTTTTCAGGCTGGCAGATACAATACATATTGACAAATCAAGTTTCGCCCCTCTTATTCCCAACAAAAGCATGTTTACCGTTAATGTTTTCACATTTTAAGACTTGTTTTCTTCCACCTTGTTGGGACTGCATACAATGTTTTAACGTAAAACTGCTAAAAGGCTGTCTTTTTCTCGAAGGGCGTTATTTCGGGCCAACGATTTGGCTGTTTAATTAGCATCAAGCATGATTGTAGTAAGTTGATGAAGTTACGAACTTACATAACAGAAGATACAGCTAATAAGCGTTCAACATTAAAACATTATTACGTTTTATAAAAAGAGAGGTGTGGCATGATTGCCAATGAGACATCCATCCATCAGAGACCAAATTTCTAGAGTGTAAAAAACTATAGGACACTTTACAGCCTTCAATAAAGTGTATAACCAATACTGTATAGTAAGCTATAAAAACCCAAGGCATGACAAAATTTGAAACAATTCAAAAGAGAAAAAGGATGACCTGAATTATCTGAATGACGTTGTGCTCATGAATGTGTGTACTACATGTATACGGACTTCATTGCCAGGAAAGTGTTTACTACATTTATACGGACTTCATTGCCAGGAATGTGTGTACTACATGTATACGGACTTCATTGCCAGGAATGTGTTTACTACATTTATACGTACTTTATTGCCAGGAATGTGCTGATCAAAACAGTTATGATAAGAAAGACTCAAATTGACTCTACATACGTTTTACGGTAAACATCCCGAATTGTTTGGCTGATATAATGTACCTGTGTCTCAACTCACTAGCGACACGTTATCGAGGACTTAGATCTTTAGGTACCCAAAAAAAAGTCGTTTTATTCGTAGATTTTCCGATGGTGTTCTATTCCTGATTGTGACATTTTGACATTGACTGTGGACTCGCATGGCCGATGATGAATGCATTGCAGGAGATGTTTACCCCGTCGACGTACACGGAATCACTCCTAATTAGGTTCGTCCGATTCCTTCCGTTTTTAGTTTTTAAACTTGATTTGAATCTTCTTTATGGAATTAGGAGATTTGTACATCGGTAAACTACTGTTACCTCTAATTCATTAAAGTCTATCCACCACTTGCCTTATGTATACGTTCTTATGACAATTTATAGTAGTAAAATTGCTATTCATCATCTCGAAAATCGAAGTCATATTAGAGATGACCATGATATTGACGAACGAACGTACGAATGCGTAACTTGACGAATAGTACTCAACGGGAGCTGCTGTTTATACATATTACATTAAAACATAAATCTAACATAAAAACGCATGTTGAAGTTAAGTAATTCGCTTCGTCATCATTAAGTTTACATGAGATATTTTCTGTCTCTGTAGCTAACTCCTCACGTTGAATTGATGATTAATAATGTAATTTTGTCTACAATAGAAAAAGGTGCATTCGATATACAAGACTCTGCTTTGACATTGAGGTTCCAAAAAGGATATAGATGAGTTCCAGAGTTAATACAAGGTTGATAGCATTGATATATAAAGCTTTTTATATTGATATGATTGATGATCAATTTCAAATGTGTTTTTTTTCCACTAATTTTAGTTGGCTTATGCCACCAGACCAGTCGAATTAGGCTGGATGCAGAGAACTTCTGTCTAAATTAAAAAAAAAATGTGTAGCCAAAGGAGTTTTTTACGAATATTTTATGATAAAAAGTTGATACTTCAAAAGACATTGAAGTTAAGTATATTAATATATATTGATAATCAAATTGTTGTTGCAACTCTTGATGCTCATTACATTTTCTGATTGCAAATTTATACGGAAATTAACGAGTTTACTGATCGAAAACAACAACAGACTCGTGTATACACGCTCAATTTATCCAAATAGACCACGTCAGATGAGTTGTATACTGTTTAGGGTCCAACTTTCTGAGAAAATGGATATAACTCTAGGAAAGTTGGACCAGATCATCCTACTCATTCGTACAGATCGATCTAAAGTACGTTTCACCTTGCTGAGTATCACATTATTGTAAAATCTGATAATATAAGGAGAATATCATTTTGAAATTGTGATTTAAACATACTTACGGCAACTAATTTTTGTGACATATTTCCAACTACTATTGCTTGTTCTATACTCATGTGGAAATTTTGGGACAAAGCTTATGTTTTGGATGTACAAAATAACTTATTTGCCAGTGATTTCATGATAACTTTTTTCTTCACTATATCAATAAGTATATAACTAGCCGAAATCGTTTGTACATTCTAAAAGTTAATAAAAAAAAGACCTATAGGTTTATTATTGGGAGGACTGAAATACTCTATTTTCCCACATGAGCTTAGCAAATTGGAAATGCAATACCGGTATATCAACATTACGAAATAAAAAAGGTTGACGTACCATCATCTAAACAAGGATTTGTATAGTAAGAAGGGTTGGAATCTCGTGGTTTATCGTTTTCTCTTACGCGGTGAGACTTCTTACTATACAAATCCTTGATCTAAATAATATTTATTAACAATCATATCATTTGCCTTCTGTGTATTTTTTTGAAGTCAATGAAACTTGAAATATTTAAATAATTGAAACGTATTTCAACAATCTCAAAAAAAAAACCAACATGTCATATGATGCCATGAGTATGTGCTTACTGGAGAGGATCAAAATTTATAGTTGTAAAGCTTTAAAGTTGTCTTCGTGTGCGTCATTAATGGACCCTTGTGTCAATTTAAATCCCCTTTAAAAATAGTTATTTACTCTTATGACTAGTGTTTTTACAACTAATAAGTTTTGCCATCCTGAGAGGTTGACAAATATGATAAATAAAAAAAAAAAAAAAACCCGAAATCATTATTTTTAAATGGTTAAAAATCCTATATGTTTTGTTTTTTTTTGTAAACTGATAGATTTGTTTGTTTGAAACTTGATTGATTGATTGATCTATTGTTGGATGCTAAACGTACAGTGGCAAATAGTTCATGCATGTTTAGGACGAGAACAAATTAACAATAAATACAATGTAATAGAGCCCGTAGGTTGGGTAAGTTTAGATTGCCATAGCAAAACGAGGGTATGATGGATAGGGACAGAAATTTATCCTTTATACGACCCCTCACAGAATTGTTGCAAGGGTTTGACATACTTGTACATCTCTACACGTGGCATCGGATTTAACGTCCCCATTCTGTCCGGACGTAGCGGCATACTTGTACATCCTGCATTGCCTAACGGACTCCCTACTTTGGAAAAGGTTTTACTGCAGATTGGAAGAAGACCTGTAGACTATATTTCTATTCCCCAGTCACCCTTGGCGGGGTGGGGGTAGGGTTCAAACTTGAATCCCAAATAAAAATCATTGAACAAACATACGATCCGACAACAGCAATTTAGTAATCATATAATTTTATAAATTGTTTCAAATCTTCCAGATCCTGCATAAATATTTGTTTGAGCATTGCGAAAGTTGTCGGTGCACTCGAATAATCCTATGTGTGTTGTACATTTCATCATGCTTTCAACAATAATAATCACATTGTATCGTAGATATGTAACACTTACGGAGACTTTAAAACATCTTTCATATATATTATGAAAACCTTTTTAAGATCGGTATATTTATGCGTTTCTGTCTATTAACATGCAAAAAATAACATACAATTACCGCTCCTATTACGTTCGTTCGTCGAGATACGTTCCTTCGTCAATATCCTGGTCATCTCTATTAGAATTTTGTTATTTCCCGAAATCTAAACATTTTTATATACCAAATTAAGAAAATTTATGTCATTGAAGATTTGTATTGTTTCTGCTTAATCCAGTACCTCTAAATTTAAATCTAAATCATTTTTAGATACATTGATTTTTCTGCTCAATGCGTGATTTTTAAGTAGAATTCAAGATAGTTTGATACTTTTTTAAAACAATTCAGATCATTGAACATTTTTCTGTTCTGCTTATTTTCGAAATATTGTAATATCGAAATTAAATATAAAGTAGAAAGAGCTTTTCACAGAAAAGAAATATGGCGTATTGCTGTATTATCTGTAATATGCTCAATGTTTAATTGATTTGTTTACAAACGTTTTTTTTTTTAAATATTTTGAAAAAAATGCTTCCGAAAGAAGGAAACAATACTTATGGTTGATCCTATGTGGATAACTCATTTATTTTTTCATATAAAAGAACGTGTGATATCATTATGCAATTTTGTTTCTTCTGGATTGCTGAAATATTAAAGCATTGGTCTGATATATGTGGTTTTTGTTATAAATTAAAGCACTGGGCTGATATGCATAAAACTACTTTAAGTTAAGATTTGTTCCGAACGGACGGATTTTTCTACATGTCCTACAATAAATTAGTACAACGATTGGATATCTTAACTTAAGTGGTTTAATGCATATCAGCTCTGTTTTATATCTTTACAATAGGTAAACTGCCTTTGTGTCGACAATTAAAGGTTTATGAACTTAAAAACAGGAAAAAATGTTCACAGATATCCACTACATCTTTGAAATGAAGCGTTGCCCAGGAATTGGTCCATGTTGTGGCATGGTCCAGTCAATCAGAAGTAAAAGCAGTGTTTATTAAATTTTACAATTTTGATGGCGCGAATGCAGTGGAAAATACATCAATGTTCTATATTTTATCTCCCAGATTCACATTATTGTTCATATTCAGAAAACAAAAGCTAATCGCAGAGGATATGCTAGATTTTGAAACTAAATACAAAAATGTTCTTTGGTAAATAAAACTTAATTATTCACGTAGACATAGGTAAATATAGTAAATGATAATAGTCTTCAAACTGGTTTACAACCTTTAAAGGAACTGAACTCACAGGAAATAAAGACACGGGTAGAAAACTGGAATAATTATTTGAAAGACAACTTCAATGCATAAGCACAATTCATAGAAACGTTTTTGTAGTATGTTGTGGTTCTTTTTTGCATTGCTTTGGTATTATTTAATTTTATAGTAATTTGAAGTTATTAATATTTTCATAATAAAATTCACGGTACCAATTTTACTGCACCAGTTAACTTCAACTTATTTTGAGATTTTTGTTTGTTTCACAATTCAACTTTTAGTCAGTTTCAATCACTGTGTGATAAATCCTTTCAATCTGATAAATGTGCTTCGGGGCAGTTGTAACTCATTTATAGAAACTCTTTGTTTTGAACTGTAAATAGACCTAAATAATAGGATAATTCCTTACTAAGAACATGATTTACATTCATTCTTCACAATTAAGAGGCATCCAATTCTACAATTTCATTGGTCGAGAGTACTTTGCTATATTCTAAGGTCTGTTAATTGCCATTGCAAAGTTGACAACAAAACGTGTTTATCATAATATATAGAAACATAACGAATCAAAAACTAAGGAATTCATGATGAAGATTTCAAAATTCAATTATGTCAATCAAAGAAAACGGTTGTTTACGTAAATCCTAAATAATTACAATCTTATTAAATTGGGAAATCAAGTTACTCTAAATTTAATATACATATGTAATAATTCAATAAGGTAAATTTCAACAAATTCCAACCATCTCGACAAATAAAATTAAAAAAGATATACATTGTTATTTATCTATTTGGCAATGCATAAGGGCATGTATTTTATAGGCTGCAATTGATGTCTTAACAATAAATCTATCGGATGTGTACTGATTGGTACTAGTCTCTTGACCACAAAAACCTTACCCTGTTTACTTGTTCGGGAAACCATTAACACTAGATGTTAAACAAATGACAACAATCAATGCATACATTTTTCAATTGAGAATTGAGTATCGAACTAATTTTTAGAAATAAAAAAGTTGTCGTCTAATCGGTACTTTGCGTCTTCTTTATTATATGCTTTAGATTTGTGTGCAGCGTACCGCTCTATTGAGCCAAGCCCTTTTAATTAGTTACATCAATGTCTGGTTAGGTAAGGGTTGAGCGCTGAGAAACATGTTAAACACCGTCACATTATGAATGTGCCTGTATTTAACAGGACCTTGTCGTCAAGTGGTTCCCTATATGAATTGTACACATTTGGAAAGCCGTGCAGATACCTGTAATCGTTTATATCCTTGTCCGCAAGTGTGCGAGTGATAGTTGTCGCAGAGGAAGTTATCACCTTATAAATTAAAGCTTGGGTAGATATTTACTATGTTATATGAACGATGACCAAAAAAGGAACCAACTCCCCAACAAAGAAAATAAAACAGCCTTGGCTAAAATGTATGTTATTTATTACTTACTAAAACAAGACCAGGGTGCTGTTTGTTGAAATGTTTCACGTGAGTTGGTAAAAGTAGGACTTATGTGTTGAATCCATCTAACAGTTTAATCTAAAGAAACGCCTCATGGTATATTTTGAACAACTTCTATCTTATCAATTGTAACTTCTTCTCATTTATTAAGAACACTAAAATCCTTTATTTCTTAACACTGTCTGGTCCATTGCGATTTTTAAAGATTATAGCATTACATTTCATGTAATGTTAATTATACAAAAAAAAAATGAAAACAACACTTTATAAATTACATACATCCGAAGTACTTTTATGGATATAACTTCACCAGGAACGCTCAAAGCCGAATATTTGAAAGCCAAGGCTGTATAAAAACCCGAAACAATTGAAGAGTTATATGACCACAATTGACCTAAAAATTAATAGCCAAATTCATCTAAGGTCAACTTGCTTGAGGGAGTTGAAACCATAATTTCTTAATAATTTGTAAATTCATAACGGACAATTCAGAAAGGTTTGTTATAAATCATGTCAGCACCGTAGTACTGACTACTTAGCTGATGATCCCCTCGAAATTAATAGTTCACCAGAAGCGGTATCGACTGAGTGCTGTCAAAAATGAAAACAACACTCTATACAGTTTACGCGTCTTTTAAAAGTGCTTTTCTCGAATGTTTAATAAAGAAAAAAACGCTATTGCAAAAAAAAAAGAAAAAGGCTGAACAATACAAATTCGGAGATGGTCCTATGTTGTCTGGAAGGGTAGGCAGATCCTACCTCACATGTGGTACCCGTCGTGTTGCTTATTCAAGTACGCATTCGGTGATACGTCGCATGATCTTATCAATTTCGTTTTCAAATATTCGATTGGAACGAAGATGACAATTCGGCTATAAGCATGTATTAGAATAATAGAAATGAAACCGTCACAAATACATACCTGGTAGGAAACTTGCATATACTTTTGTTGATATGCAAGAGTATAAAAGTATTTTAGAAAAATCCACATACGTCAGCATGATAGACTATACAGGGGTTGTTTTAACCATTACTCTATTCGACTAATTTCATATAATTTTACTTTTGATTTTTTTGAAAAGTTACTCGACATGGTAAGAAGCGATAAGAAATTACGCGTTTGAAAGTGGGTGTTGTGTTTTTAGATGCATTATAATGAATTACTTAGTTATGTTATGTCAAGGCATAGTCATCACTGAGACTATTTGATTAAATGGAATAGAATAATAATTAGGTTTTGTGGACAATTTTATTACTGTTATACTATTTTGTAAACTTGTGTCTTATTGTGCCAAAATCATCATAAAGGTTGAACTTCTGTAAATATAGACACGCAATTTCCCATAGGAACTGTGCCACTTTTACTATGGAGTTTTGTAAAAAATTATATCCTAGAAGGGAAAGTTAATATGCACTACTTTTTTATTCAAAGGTCAAAACATAAGGCTGTGCGGCATATTTTCAATATTTATATGCCCCGAACTTCTAAGAGTTTAAACTTATACTAAAATTCTGTACTATCCCTACCTTCACTTTGGGTCTGCCTTAGAATTTAATTTTCGCCGCTACCATGTGTTTTTATACTGGTAACATTCCCAAGTTATGTCTCTGTGAGATGAAACATAGAGATCATATCTGGGAACCAGTACGTTAACAAAACAAAATATCTAGGAAATTTATTTATCTCCCCAAAAAAGGCGTGGCTTGTGAAACAGCTGTATTTACAAACTGCAACCTATAACAAATAATTTATTATAGTTTAAAACATGGCTCTTGATCTTTCATAACGCTAATGATGTGAGGTTATTTTTCTAATTGTCCACATCAACGACGGTTAAATTCAAAATCCATTTCTTAAAGTTAAACAAATAATACTACAAAAAAGTATCTATATTGAAGAAGTCCTCAGTGTTTTTCAGTCAATTGAATATTTTATTTTCAAAACTTTACTACTCGTTAATCACATCAAATCTAGATTAACCCACTAATATGAATAATTAGTTACACGTGCCACTGTTATATAAAAAAAATACCGTCATACTCATTTCAAGTCAAACCAGTGGTGCAGGATCAGCTTACCCTTCCGGATCACCTCAGCTCACCACAGTTTTTTATTGGGTTCGTGTTACTGTTTTTTTGTTTTCTATGTTATGTTTTGTGTACTTTTGTCTGACTTTTCGTCGTTTTTCGCCATGGCATTGTCAGATTGTTTTCAACTTATGGGTTTGAATATCCCTTTGGTACTTTTCGCCTCTCTTCTTCAGTAAGTTGTTTGATTTTTGTGTTGTCCTGATGTGTTAATAACCAAAATGTGTTTTGTTAATAGTTATAAAACCATTCTTTATTTTCCCCAATTCGTCCAGTTTCGATAAAGTATTCAATGACATTTATTACAATCATATAAATTTTTAAATACTTGAAAGTAAGTATCTTACATAGCCAGCTCGATAAACTATGGACATTTCAACAGCAAATTACCTCAACAGACAAATAACGAAACATCAAGTGAAACCTGATCGCTGAATCCTTCTGTATTGCCTCTTGACACGCTTCCAAACGGGAAATAGTAAAAGAATTGTTAAAAACAGACAGTGAATACCAAGAATATAAAAAAAAAAAAAAACACTTGAATAGAAAAATGACTTTCGGTCAAGAGTTGCTTATAGAATCATGTCTAAGATATTATTATCGTTGTTGACGTTTCCACTAAAACCATTAAATTGGAGACTGTCTACATCAACAGGAAAGATAAAAAGGAAGACATCAATTAATCTTAGTTAATTAGAGAAAAAAAAATCATCAGTCTAAAACAATAGTTGCCTCTCAAATACTACAAGTAATGAACAACTTTCAAAATCAAAAGCAAACTATCATGCTTTTAATGGAGTTCATTCTTTTCACGATACATGAAACATAATACCAGAGTTATAATTAATTTTATTTTCATTATTCAGTTTTAAGTAAATTTGTGGGGCCCTTTATAGCTTGCTGTTCGGTGTGAGCCAATGCTCCGTGTTGAAGGCCGTACCTTGACCTATAATGGTTTACTTTTATAAATTGTAACTTGGATGGAGAGTTGTCTCATTGGCACTCATACTACATCTTCCTATATCTAAAGACAGTTTACAACAAAAGAAGATATTGATTCAGCAGCAAGACACGGAACTAACTATAATGAGATGCTTCAATAGGTATATAAATGTATTTCATCTAGAAATGAAGCAGTTTCTATAATAGATGTAGATAGAACAATGGCTGTCTGCCAGGAGTTTCTTTTAGAATCATGTCTAAGATTTTCAGTGATAGTATTTTTAAATCAGTTCGCGTTCGTTGGTTGTCAGGACTCAAATGGTAGAATACTTGAATCGACTGAACAATATTCAGAATTTTTAGGTTATACTGACGCAATGCGAGACCAGATACATATGTTTACCTCTCCTGATAACATCTCTTCTGAGACAAACGACAGAATAGATGTCCTCTCTGATTCTTGCTCAATGTATGGTACATGCGAATATATGTCAGATATGGAAATTCCATTTTGCCGCTGTGATGAAATATGTAATCGTTACAAAGACTGTTGTATTGACAATAGTATCATTGGTTTGAATGATACCGGTGATCCTCAGTTCGAATGTATCTCAGATATTATAAAACGATATAGTGGTGAACATTACGGAATATTTGTTATTAACAGTTGTCCTAAGCATTTAAGAGATACTGCTATTGACATGAAGTGTCGCACAGACGATTTACTTGAAGCTGGGCCATGGGTTGCCAGTGAGACCAATTTTGTTTTTCAAAATCGTTTCTGTGCTGCATGTTATAATGTTGACTCCTACAAACCATTTGCCATAAATATTTCAGCAATTCCTCCAGATTTTTTCTTGGAACAAATCAATTCCACCACTATCGGTAGGCTAATTGCTGCATTAACAGATCCAGGGAAGCCAACGATAAAAGCACAGTTAATACCACCAGAAAATGTCGAAATGAGATTCTGCTTATTGATCGATCAAGCACAAGAGGACACCGATGAAGATTGTTTGGACTATAACCTAAATCCTGTTATTGACTTTGGACCTCATAACTTTCCTAACAGAAATCCCCTTTATCGGAATCAGTTTTGCGTACCGACAAACCATTCTTTTGAATGTCTCGGCCAGTATAAGGATTTGATATCAACTAATTCAGAGCTGCATTCTCTCTTTCCACTGTCAGTGATGTTCCCTTTTAAACGAAGAGATCATCGATGTGAAAATGAGGTAGGTTTTATACTGATAAACGATTAAAATCACCCATATGTACACATTAAACAGTACAAAGTCTGCAATTATCAAATGTGAATCATATGTCATGATATGATGGCATATGCAGGAATAAAAAGATCCAGCTCTTCTTTATTTTCTATGTATGTTTTGGGGTTCGTATTTTTTTATCGTAAGTTTCATTTATTTGTTTGATTTGGTTTGTTTCGTTTTTTTTTTTGTTTTTCGTTTTTTACTTTTTCAAAGACTTGATAGAAAGTCAAAGAAGTACTTCATTTAAAATGTAACAGAACTTCAATATTAGTATAACTCGAACATCGGCAAACTACTGTCTCCTTAATTTAGTCCACGTAGGGATCATTAGTCTTTATTACAGCAATTATAAAAAACGCAAGTTAATAATTAAAAAAATAATAACTTTAGTTCGATGGTGCCACAACCCTGCAAAAACATAACAATTAATTCCTGTACAATACACATTGTGCGCTATGGAATACAAAAGTAAAACAAATACAAATTATTTGATAGTACAAACTGGTAAGTGTCTTTAATGTATTGATCATTATGCATGTTTAATGATACCTCCAGATGGGTTATTGCCGTTATTTTTAATGATCATTCCGTAAAAGAACAAATTCCTGGTTATTTTGATAATACTGAGCTCCCTCTAATTTGTTATGTTTATAAAAAATCTACCCGGAAATATGTGTTCAATTATAGCGAGCTGTGTAAAGATGTTAATATCAGTGATAATACACCTACGTCATGAAATTGCAGTAATTCCAAATACATTTATGGCCCCATTTCCCATGTTATAACAGGAGACCTTAACATCGTCCAGGACCGAGAGTTGAAATCATTCCTTAGTAAAGGACCTTAATATCGGCCCCGTCAATTATTAATTGGAATGAGTGTCGTAAAAAAAAAAATGAAACAACACGTTATAAATTTCATGCGTCCGAAGCGCTTTACTGGATTTAACTTCATCAGGAACGCTCAAAGCCGAATATTTGAAAGCCAAGGATGCATAAGAACCGAAAACGTTGAAGAGCTTTAAACCAAAAAGGGACATAAAAAAATAGCCAAATTCATCTAAGGCCAACTTTACCTGAGGGAGTTGAAACCTTAGTTTCTGTATAATTTCAAAATTTATAAACGGGCAATTTTAAATAGTTTGTAATAAATCATGTCTGTACCGAAGTACTGACTACTGAGCTGATGATACCCTCGGGGACTCATAGTCTAGCAGCAGAAGTATCGACTCAGTGCTGTAAAAAAAATATAACAACACGTTATAAATTTCATGCGTCCGAAGCGCTTTTCTGGATTTACCTTCATCAGGAACGCTCTAAGCCGAATATTTGAAAGCCAAGGATGCATAAGGACCAAAAATGTTGAAGAGCTATAAACCAAAAAGGGACCTACAAAAAATAGCCAAATTCATCTAAGGCCAACTTTGCGTAACATCATTCACGACTCACTCCGTACTTACTGCACGAAATGGATAAAACGAGAAAAAACTGACATAAAATCCTTAGATTCTTTTTTTAATTCAGTAATGAACATAGTTGATATTCGTATTAAACATTTTTAAGAACATTTTACTCCTAACAACAACCATAATAGCCCTATATCTCGTATCAAACATAAGCTAAAAGAACTCGCCAAGGAATTTTTTGTCGCGGCTGATAAGGCTGCCAATAATATCATTATTGTTTGACGTTAATTTTACATTGAGGTCCTGCAAAAGGAAATAACGAATTCACCAACATTCAAACTGACTCCATTTTTGGAAAATGATGTCTGTAACAAACATAAACTTTTAGCTACCTCTTTACAAGCAGAACCAAATACAATGAAAGTTCCAACTATGTACTGGCTTCCGAAGATGCACAAAACACCTTACACATATAGATTTATTTCGTCTTCAAGTCATAATTGTTCCACTACTAAACTGTCTATTCTACTTACTAGTACAGTTAGTACAATCAAAACCCTGGTAATAAATTATTCAAATGAGGCCTTTGAAAATAGTGGAATTAATTACTTTTGGAGTGTCAAAAATTCGTTGGAAGTACTTGATAAATTGCATGCTTATATTGGTGATTTCGAATCTGTTCAAAGTTTTGATTTTTCTATCCTATATACCACTTTGCCTCATAATCATATTAAGAAAAAATTCACACATCTAATTAAATGGGCATTTAAAAAGTCAGAATGCGAATATATATGTTCAAACTCTTTCAGGTCATTTATTAGTAACAACAAACAAAAGAACTATGTCAATTGGATCTGCTTTGATACGATAACTGCACTTGAATTTTTACTAGAACATATTTTTGTTCGCTATGGAGATTCCGTATATCATCAAGTTATCGGAATTCTAATGGGGACTAACTGTGCACCACTTATTGCGGACCTGTTTCTATTATGAGTTACAATTTATGACTAAAATCAGCAAAGACCCGAAACAACATCTGATACAAAAATTTAATAACACTTTTAGATATTTGGATGATATATTGGCTCTCAATGAGACGACTTAAGTATGTACACTAAAGAGATTTATCCTGCTGAACTGACTTTGAATAAAGCTAATACTGACAATGAACGCTGCCCTTTCCTGGATCTTGATATCTATATCTTTAACGGGTTACTACCAAAATTTACGATAAAAGAAGATGATTTTTCATTTCCTATTGTTAATTATCTATTTTTAAATGATGACGTTCCCTTGTCACCATCTTATGGTGTTTATATATCTCAACTTGTTCGATTCGCTTGTGTATGTAACAACGTATTTGATTTTAACATCGGTACAAGGACATCATTCGTAAATATAAATCAACATGCAGACATCTTATACGTTCAGGTATTTCACATCCAATCTTTTATGGTAATATTCTATACAAATAACAAAAATGTCGTCATTCACCTCAAAACCTAACCAAACCTTTAAACAGACTTATTCAGAAGGGATATAGTTACGATACTGTTGTCAGGTCATTAAAGATGGCATATTTTGGAATTAATATTGATTCACTCATAGGTTCTTTGCATCGGAAATAAACACATTTATTCTAAAACCAGTTGTTGGCATGATACGGGTTATATTCTTCTAATATATTTTATGATGGTATGATACTAAAACATCTAACGGGAGGGATTTGTGCTTGATTTTCCTATGATGAAGACATAATCTTTCAATCAGTTTAATTGAGGTCTGGAGCGGGCATGTCAGTAATTGCTAGTAGTCCTTTGTTAATTTTATGTATCATTGTCATTTTGCTTAGTTTATTCTGCTACCTATTCCGACATCGGACTCGGACTTCTTTTAAACTGAGTTTTACTGTGCGTATTGCTGTGTGTTTGTTTATTCTACATTGGCTAGAGGTAAAGGGGAGGGTTGAGATCTCACAAAACATAGTTTAACCCCGCCGCTTTTTTTGCGTCTGTCCCAAGTCAGGAGCCTCTGGCCTTTGTTAGTCTTGTATGTTTTTCTAATTCTAGTTTTATTATATGTTTCGGAGTTTACTGTGACGTCCATTTCACTACATTTTTGTTTAGAGGCCAGCTGAAGCCCGCCTCCGGGTGCCCAGTGATTTCTGGTGGCCTTGGGCTGTTTTCTGTTCTTTGGTCGGGTTGTTGTCTCTTTGACACATTTCCATTTCCATTCTCAATTTTACATACTAAATAATTCCCAAGCATGTCATTCAAGGCAAATAACTCTCCAAATTGACAAGTTGCAAATAATAAATTACAATCAAAACACCTCAGAGGAATTCGATTTCAATCTAAACTTTCATCAACTGTAACTTCCTGTTCCTCTGCTGTAGCGGTCTGTTCAGCAACCGGTTCTTCTTGACATTGAAGTGAATCAGGCTCCTACATCATCAGCAAGAAGAGGAGAGTCCCCCTTTATCATCAAGCTCCCGTGATACCGTACAACCATCATCAACATTGTACTGAATATTTACACTGATGGACGAAGCTTCTTAATCTGATAGAATACTAAAATAATAGAAAAACAAAGGATATGGGGTATCCATACGTGATCTTGTCTGGGCGCAGCACATACAATCATGTCGGGGACTTTTTAGTCGACTATTCGGTATAGGTTTTTCTCATTGTTGAAGACCGTACGGTGGCGTATATTTACTTATATCCACTTCATTAGAACATTAGTTGATAGTTGTCTCATTGGCAACCATACCACATGTCCTTATTTCTATCCAACAGCATCGAATAAGAAGAACCTGGTCGATAATTAATACGGACGTTAAAAGTTGCCAATGATTCAATCAATCGATTGCCGGTGGCGTCTTGTTTTCCTGTCGTCAAAATGTTTGTTAGGGGATTGTTGCCTGTCAAACAGGTGAAAAAGCTGCCGATTTCTCCACCACTGAAACCATCAGCGCAGGAAATTCCACACTATGCACATCCATTCTTTATGTCAATAACACACTGTTGCAGTCTGTCATAATTGCTTTTGGTTTATTGGTTTGTCACAAATCAGGCAGTTTATTTACTCATTTGAATTGATGCACATCTTTTCATGTAAGGCCTTTTATAGTTGATTATACGGTTTTGGATTTTACACATTATTGATGGCTGTATATGGGTTCTGTATAATAAGCATTGAGTGCTATGTGTACATCTATTCAATTACGAATGTACTTAAACCAATGCAAAATATTTAACCAACAAGTATCTTAATATATCCGAACAAATAATTCCCCTACATATTATTCAAAGGATATAATTCTCACTATAGACTTGTTGATAATCATTTAAAAATAACAATCAAAACTAATATCTCAGTTGTTTGTAAAAACAATTGAAAGGGATTTCCCTTTAAAGTCTGATATTTGTAATGTACTCTTTACGACCTTTTATTTGATATGCGACAAGCATACCTTCTTTATCATTTCACTTTTCGCACTTAATGACCCTATCCACCTTCATTTTCTAGATCGGAAGTGTGATATTTGTAATGTAGACTTGATGACATTTCATTTGATATGCATTTGACTTTTTGCACTTAATAACACCATCCAACTCATTTTTGGGGGACAGGAATATGATATTTAAAATGAACACATTGCGACCTTTCATTTGATATACAACGACCTTACCTTCTAAGATAATTTCAACCCATTTTTTGGGGACAGAAATTTGATATTTGAAATGTACGCTTTATGGACTTTCATTTGATATGCGACACCCTTACTATCTTATAAGTTTACATTTTTGCACTTTGTAACCCCAACCTCCTCTTTATGATGGAAAGGGTTCAAAATTGTCATTTTTGAAAAGAGCTCATTTAGAAGTTACACAAATAAAGATGCAACATCAATTTTATAAAAAGAACTTGTGAAACTTGCAAAGTCAATGTAAACCGGACTGCACATTCCATAGCTCATTAAGAGCACAACGAATAATTAAATATATGATGCAACACCGAACTTCAGAACCGGAAGTTGTAGAGACATGGAACTACCACCATTCAACTCAGAACCACTTGACCTTTCAAAAGGTCACAAGGTCAAGGTTGTAGTAACTTTTGAAGGTCAAGGTGAAATTTCCTCATCACCTTGTCATTGACTTCAAATAGAAAGTCTTAAAATACTGATCGTTTTTGCAGTTTAAAGAAGGTCGATATATGTTACCGTTTCAAGATATACACCAAAAAATATACTTTAAAGAGTTATCTCGCCGTAACTTTTGAGCTGATAGTCGGACATTTTAAAGTCTAATGTATAAAATGAAAAGGTCTTCGATAGGAACATTTAAAACACGTGTGTATGCAGCTATCTCTAAATCGTTTTCTTAACATTCAAAGTTGAAATTTTTAGCGTACTTTTTGCACTCTATGACATTTGGCCTTGTGTGCAAATGAAATGTCGCATGAACAAAAGATAATTGGTGAATGTCCCATTTCTCTACTTCCGGTTCTCGAAATATAATTTTTCAAATATTGTGTATAATATTTCAAGGGAAATAACTTTTATAAGGTTAAAAATTGTGTATGTTTATTAACATTGCCATCTGTTCCAGTACATGTTGCCATTTTCAGATCGATTCTATCTGTAACAATTTTTAAGATGTATGCAAATACTAGAAATTATTTCCATGGGATATAACTCTAAAAGAGGACGATTAAATCCTAAGCAGGGTCATCTGGAATACTTCATGGTGAGATCTATCTATTGTCCAATCTTCAAAAACAACGAGGGGGGTGTTGAAAAAAAAAACAATAAAAGGGAGATAACTTTTTAAGGGGATGATGAAATCATACACAGGGATATCTGATAATACTTCATGATGAGGTCTATCGACGGTCCAAATTTGGTCATGATAACTTCAATAGAAACAGGGGGAGGCCATGTCAAAATAAATATGGAAGAAAAAAAAAAACATTAGGAAAACAATAAGGTCTATTCAGCGTTTCCAGCGTTTAGAAAGACCTTAACAAATAACAATTAAACCCACCATTTTATTTTGTTGAAGGGGGTTATATACTGACTGTGTATAATTCTTTGTTACGTATTTCAAGTACTGTGTACAAAAAAAGGAGATGTGGTATGATTGCCAATGAGGCAACTATCAAACAGAGTTCAAATAAGATGATTTAAGCTACTATGTCTTCAGTTCAGTAGTCAGCACTTTTTTTTGCTGACATGAAATATCCTTCATATGTTCATTTTCTGTAAATTCACTCTTTATATAATCTTGAAATATTCAAAACACTATGGTTTTTCTACCCCAAGGTATTGATTGTCATTGCCTTATTTGGCACAATTTTTCGGAATTTTTCGTTATAAGTTCTGTTCAACTTTGAATTTGATTTGGCTTTCCATTTTTTTTTTATTCAGGCGCCGCTGATGATTCTGATGAAGACAAAATGCGCGTCTGACTACCAAGTTATATATAAGCCTGGTATCTTTGATGATTTTTTTTAAATCTTTGATTAATATTTAAAATTATTCAAATCATCAGTTTATTGTTTGTTCAAAATCAATCGGTTATAAATAATATTTAATCGGCCGAAGTTTTTGCGTTTATTTTTGAGGGCTACATGTAAATGATACTTTCACTCATGAGTTTCAATCATGCATTCATAGATAACAACTTTTAAAAAATTAACATAACTTGTATCATGATTCGCTGCTACAAACTAAATGAATTATAATGAGTTACAATCGCTAATCTATGTCCGCTAAAAAAGATACGGCCTCAAATCTGTGTCCTTTTCTTAAAATCTTTTTCCAGTTTGTTTCGCCATGCTCAAATTTATGCCCGTCTAATAACTCTCCATCCAAGTCACAATCTGTAAAAAGTAAACAATTAAAGTACGGCCTTATAGGATTTTTGTTTTATTAAGTCATTTCCCATAATTCAATGTTAAGTTGGGATGTGTTCTCCATGTGTGTACTTAAAAATTTTACATGCGTGTGTAATTATTGTATGATTTACATTTTATTGTAAAACTACAACATTTTCAAATTGTTTGCTTTTCTTGATCCCGTGATTAATTGTTCTGTAGTAATTATCGATATTTCCCTTTATTCGTTACGTCTTGATAACAAATACGAAATATAAGTTAATAAACAACCTGAGACAAAATGACATCTGTTTACAAGCCACTAAAGATACATGTACGGCCTTCAACAATGAATTAAACCTATTCTGTATCGTAAGCTATAAACACATACACCTATTTACAAACGTTTTGTTCAATGTTTCAATGTAAAGATACCACATAAAAATGTGTATGGTATAATTTATTGTGTTTAACAACGACATTTTGTGTCACTATCTTATTAAACAATTTTTTTGTTTTGGGGAAACTATTCAAGTTTCGAATCTATGTATTTTTTTAAATCCATTGTGTACCTTGACATTAACATTCAACAACCACAAAGGACATATATTTGTGTACCCTGTTGTTGTAGTTGTAATAAAATTCTGACAATTTTGAAGGCCAGTCAGTCTTTTTCCACTGACATCTCTTTTCTAAAATAATCTGTCAGTGTTCTATTGAAGCGTTCTATGCGTCCTTGACTCTGTGGGTGATAGGGACGTCGATGTAACTGTCTTACGTCTCTAAATTTCGATAAAGGACATAAATTTGAGACAAAAATGGCCATAAATTTGAGTTAATAAAGGACATAGATTTGAGACAATACAGGACATAGATTTGAGACAATAAAAGACAGATTTGAGACAATAAAGGACATAAATTTGGAACGTCTATGACGCAATATTAAAAAGGACATAGATTTGCGGAAAGGACATAGATTTGAGGCTGGACATAGATTTGAGGCTTACATATATAAACTATCTTTAGATAAAATCTGTCACAAAATGGCATTGAGATGGTTTGTAGATTTAAAGTGTGGATGGGCAAACTTTTCGTGAAGGTTTGTTTTCGTTAGCATCAGAGATCCAGCCTGAGAAATGTAGGAATTTTATTAATCTGAAAACAAGCCCTTCATGAATTTCCAGCGATATGTTTTGTTCAAAGATGGGACTTTCCGCTCTCGGGGTGAGCACTCTAGCGTGAGACGACAGAAGAAGTACAAAACATTTTAAATGGAAGCCAAGAAAGTGAAAGAAACCAGGTTCGTTGCTTGAGAACGTATCTTCTGTTGTGTACGTTACGTTCATCCTGTTTCTTTGATGGGTTTTTACATAAGTCACATCTAAAAGAAAGAAAATGACAAAAATCGTTGTAATGTCAGATTCGCGTGAGCATTACTGTGGTATAATGAAAGATATGAAAAGTTCCTTGTGAATTGAAAAACTGAAACACTTACGATCAAGCAATGTATAATGATGAACGAGTCAGTTAGTCTGTCAGTCAGACAGTCAGAATAATCTTGAGCCCACGTGATTTTCAGGAAAGACTGAGTATCTCCTTGAGGCGAAATTGCTTATGAGAACAAGACTTCACATATCCTAAATACTTAATTACATAAACGCTATAAGCTAAATATGTGGTATTTAGCTACTGAAATGGGAATTTGACAATCAGAGCACCACAACATTTGCATATGTCACATATCTTAGAGTTACTTTGTGGTATCCTTATTTCAAGGTTTATTTAATTGAGTGGAAGAACAACAACAATGTAACTTGACATTAAGATTAAAGGACTTGAGAACTTTTCTAATATGAGGCAGGTGTTACCTGTGAAAGGGGACGAAGTCCGTATAAATTAGCATATTTAATCTTCAGAATCTGTTGAAAAGGAAACGGAAATACGGAAACGTTTCCGATGTTGGTCCTGTTGTTAGGGATTTTATTTATGACGTCATTTTCAATGTAAACAAAGAAACGCTATCATCAGGTAACGTTTTTTTTTCATATCAAAGAATTATTAAATTGAAATTGTTATTGTGCTCCTTCCTATAATTTACTAGACTGATAAATATGTATTTTACGCAAAGTCTCGTGACAAACGGGACCGGAAGAAAGAAAGAGATTTTTGCGCAAATGCGGGAAAATAAAAAGTTAGAAAATAAAAAGTTAACGATTTTGAGTTCATTACGCAGGGACGTTAAGGGCGTTTCAAGAAATATCCCATTTTTAAACACAGCAAAAATCATATTGAACTCAAAGTTAGTTTTCTTTGCTTAAAGGTTAAAATGCACGTCAAAAGCGTAAACAGAGGGAAAAGGGTCTATTCTGAATCACATTCCAAACTTATTTTTAGAAAAATATAAATACACTAGTGTCACGTGACTTCAAACTGAAAGTAAGGATATTTCCTAAAAAAGTCAAAAGGGCAGGTGCAAGATGAAATCCGATCGCCCTAGTTTTTGGCTCCCTGTAATCAGGATAACTTATTTTACTGGAAAAGTGCTGTGCCTAGTTTTTAATAGAGGTGTTGTAAATAAAAAACAATAAAACGTGGAGAATTTTTTCGATTTATTGACTTTTTGGCACTTCGGGTTGTGAAATATCTTTTACACGAACGCTATATAACTAGGCACAGCACTTTTTGAAAAATTTGAAATGTGGCCTTTCTACCAATACCAGAATCAAGTGGGTTGGTATAGCTCTTGCACCTGCCCTTTTCAATTAATTTAGCATGAAGTAACATTATCGCCTTGAAATGCGAGAGAAAAACGTTTGAATGACCCTGGAGTAGTCGGATCGGCTGACGGAAAAACTCAGTGTATTTTTTGTACTCACCGTGAAGCGTTTCATATAATAATAAAGTCATGTTGGAGCGAATAAACAAATATTCTCTTATTGCTTGCTTAATTTATTAAAGCTTCCTATTCAGTATTGGTTTTTTTCAGGGAATTTTCATTGTGACAGGCTGGACTTTCATAAAATAGAATATTTACATCTTCTTGCATTCCGCTTCTTGTGTATATCACCGCAAATGGCTGAAATGGCAGAGGCGGATTCATGTGGGCTCTGATCCCTTGTGTATCAACCAATTTATGGTTAATGTATACACTTCTTATATGTCCATAACTTCCGATTAGTGTTGGGGACACGCAGCCCCCCCTTTTTTGTCAAAATCCGGAATCCGCATCTGGGTTCATAGTGCAGTTCTCATTTTTGCAAATGCAAGTTCATTGTATAATTAATAGTATACTATAAAGTCTCTTCTAGTGCTTGCATATTGGGAACCATTAAAATTTTAATGAAAAAAGTTGCATTTTCATACAGAACTTTATACCAAAATTCATGATTTTTTTTGTTTGCTCTTTGTCATTGACAATGTTTAAATCATAAATATTAACTCCTACCTGCATATAAATATTCATATTTTACTAGTTGAATATCTCCTGTATCTCAAGTGTGACTGGTATCAATTTGTAAATCATGATTGGGAGGTCTTTTTGAATTTTATTCTGGTGGGGTAGGGTAATTTTTTTGCCTATGAATGAATATGAATTTTCACCAGTTACCAGGCCAGTATTTTGTATGGCTTGCTTTTTTTTATACAAAAAAGCTACGACATTGAGTACCCCATACTTCAAAAAAATGTACCTTGAGCTCTCATTATTTATGCTTACACTATATCATAAAGCGATAACCAGTTCGACAAATATCGGATGCATATATATACACGACTAATTTTAATCGCATCTGTATAAAAAACCCACTTCCAATTAGTTTCAGATACATGTACATGTACCTATGATTCAATCAACAACCTTGTCATATATATTATCTCAATTTCTCAACCTTATAGTTTACATTTAATTTTATACCATCAAGTTGGAAATAGTGACCTATTTTTTTCTGCTGCTCATTTCATATTAAATCCCTGCCTAACAGTGTTCACCAATACAAATGGACAGCCAAAAGTGCTTACATGACATTCAGCACAATCAATCAATTGTTTTTTCATTATCAAGTGCCATAATATTTAAAGGTTCATCTCAAACATGTCAAAATCAGAAAACTTATTTCCCATCACCTGCTGAGATTGGAGGCAACTGAACATGCTGAATGGTATTTCTTTTCTGTCAGAATAAAAGAAATTCTATGTACCATATATAATATAAATACACAGAAATGACTAACTCAATCACAATTAATACATATATACACAATCCAAAAGTTTCAGGAAGTGTCAGGTGAATTAATCATGACATAGCGGACAGGACAAACTAGTCAGCATGGAAATTAAAATGATGTGTAAATGCTTATAAAACTACTGCCTACAAATATCATTGACAAGGGTACAATCAGTGGTTAATATTTACCTGAACCAATCACAATAGTAAAAAAATTACTTAATTGTAAATCAAAACTTCATTGGCAATTATACCAGATCATCTTTTTTTATATCAAATTTTAGCTGTAATACAAAAATATGTGTGCAATTTCAAACTGAGAACAAAGCAATTTCTGTCTGTTTTGGGGATGCTGTCTCATTGCCATACATGTATACCCAACATCTTTTGCTAAACATGGTAGATATAAGAATCTCTAAAACTGTGAAAATATTCCATCACAAGTTTCCAAGTTTATATATCCTTCAAAAAGAGTCAGAATTTTTTGAGTAAGTTTATTCCCAAGATAATTTTAATTATTGAACAATGTAAGGACAATTAAAAATGCAAGATTAATTATTGCAGTTTCAGAAAATCCTGGATACAAATAATACCATCATTTAAATAAATTTATATTTTTTTTTGCCAAACAAATACAATTGTATAACCTATTTTAATTTAGACAAGAAATGAAAAAAAAATTCTGATTTCTAAGTATAGACAAATATATAAGTAAAGATAATATTTTTGTTCAAACATTCTGTGGCTGTTACAGAGGTCTTGCTCAGCATTGAAGGCCAACATCAATATGACTAAGTCAATTTAAGATGAACAACAACTGCAATTAAAACACTTTTTTATGCTTCTAAACTTTTTGTATACCTTTATTCTGTGTTAACTGTTATGAAATGAAATGAAATTGAAATATAAATCATGATATAATATGATCTTCTTGTTCTCTGGTCATGCTGGTGGACAATATATAATATGACTATTTGTTCTCTGATGAAGAGTTGTTAATTTATTGGCAATCATATGTCATATTCTTAGTTTTATAATTACATGTAACTCCATTAGTGGTGCATCAGTGAATTGTATGCCTACATGTATATGATAGTATATCTCATGTATATCTAGGTAGGATTAATGTTTAAATCAATTGCTATTTTTTCCCCGTAATTGCCATAAAAATAACAAAACACTCATATAAGTCTTATAAATGAATATCTCCTTCTTTACAGTTCAACTGAATATCATATGTCTATTTTTAGATCTCTCACTTGGTCAGATACAAATGTATTGCAGATTTTTCAAATATTTCATGAAAGAAACGACAAATTACATCCATGAAATATAATTTTGTTAAATGAAATCCTTTTTTGAAACTCCAATTGTAAGAAAATTCACAAATCTCCAAACTGTCCGTATTTAGAATTCATTTTAACTGAGGTAAAAGCTCTTTAAGATGGTAAACATCAACTTCAGTGATACATGATGATGAAAAAGAAGCTAAATTGTCTAGTTAATTTTCCTCTGTCTCTCAGCATCAAAACACTAAATTCCAATTCATTTGGTCTTGAAACGGTCAATGCTTCTGCTTAGTACATATATGTACATTATATAGAATTGCTGTCTTTTTTCTACTTTTCATGGACATATTTGGTGGCTTTCTAAACAAATTTTAATCAGATCTGCTGTAATGGCCATGATGAGTTATAAGGAACTTTCTTCTGCAGGTCATCATCCCTGAAATATGAAAAAGCAAATATAATATATTAAATGCAATTTTCAACATGTGAAAAGTAATCAAAAGTTAGCGCAAACATATTTCTTCAAGAAGTTACTGTTAAAATGCTAACAAAATAATTTCCTTGTCCTTATTTAATAAAAAAAATTGAGAATGGAAATGGGGAATGTGTCAAAGAGACAACAACCCAACCATAGAGCAGACAACAGCCGAAGGCCACCAATGGGTCTTCAATGCAGCGAGAAACTCCTGCACCCGGAGGCGTCCTTCAGCTGGCCCCTAAACAAATATGTATACTAGTTCAGTGATAATGGACGTCATACTAAACTCCAAATTATACACAAGAAACTAAAATTAAAAATGATACAAGACTAACAAAGGCCAGAGGCTCCTGACTTGGGACAGGCGCAAAAAATGCGGCGTGGTTAAACATGTTTTTTGAGATCTCAACCCTCCCCCTATACCTCTAGCCAATGTAAAAAAAACAAACGTACAACAATAATGTCTTCATTCATCATTTGAACAAGGATTTAATTTTCCACACACATTTTAATAAGGTGCACTACATGTACTTTTATAAAACTTTAAAGTTAAATGAAAAATAAACTTTTATCACAGAGATATGTCTCGCCTTTTTGTAATTTTGATAATGCAAATGTTGAAATTAAAATAGCAATACCTTAACATGTAAGTTATGCAAATATTCAAAGTCGATGAACCATGACTGAAGGTACATGGCTAAACAATATCCATAGAATGAGATGTGCCAATGCTAATACAACTGCATACCAAATATCATTGACCTACCACCATGAACTAGACCTAATCACAAACTAATACATTGTTGTCGCCGCCGTCGCCAGCATACCTATGTCTCGCTTTTTGACTCCGTCAAGGCGAGACAAAAACCCAGATGTGCCTATAAGATGTATTATGTAATAAATATTTAAATTGATGTATTTATGTTAATTTACTTTGTTTTGTATCTCCTTTTAAGACAGGAATACTTCAATATCAATATCAGTAATCCACAGCTAAAAAAAATTTGCTAGCAAGTTCAGTATATTATTGTATTAATATCTGTCATGTCTGTGTAAATAAATTTATTGCTGGTACAGATACTTCATTAACATTGATTAAATTAAGAAATTATCATGATTATTGGGTACATTTATTTTTGCAATTTTTGAAGAATGGACAAAAATGTGAGATTTATAATTGCGATTTCAGAAAAATCTGCATACTTGTACAGTTATATGTATAGATTTCGGAATGTGAGTTCCTTTTATTGCGATATTCAAAGTTGCCTCATAAAAACATTGCAATAATTTCTGAGTTTACATCATACAATATTCTTACAATGTACATGATGTAAGAACAGAAATTTATTTGCACAAATTATAAAACAGGAAGAAAAGCCAGGCTCACTAACATGTTTAACCCATCCACATTCTGTATGTACAATGTATGTTCCTGGAATTCAGTGGTTGTCGTTTGTTGCTGTGTTACATATTTCTTTTTCATTCATTTTTGATTACATAAATTAGACCATTAATTTTCTCCTTTGAAATGTTTTACATTTGTGATTTTGGGGCCTTTAGTAGCCAAATATGCAGAATGGGCTTTACTCATTGTAGAAGGCCATTCAAAGACCCATAGTTGTTAAGGTCTGTGTCATTTGGACTCTTGGGGAGAGTTGTCTCATTGTACAATAGTTAGCTGATATCAGGATAAAACAATTTACCTGTCTATAATAATAAAGCTCTCCAAATCAAACCATTACTTTATTTCATCAAAGCTGGAATGGCATACTGTATCTTGTAATTGACAGGGGAGCTAAAAAAAATAAGAGAAAGTAATTATTTAATAACATATAGGTACTTTTTTTAAAATAAGGAGCATAAACATATGTACATGATGTATAATGATTCATATAATTTTTAAAATAAAGAAATTACGTCTGCCACACAATCCTAATTTGATATCGGGATTTCCTCCATAGATATATAAATGCCTATTTTTTCTTGGATTTCTAGAATTGCTGCATCCTATGCTAAATAAAGAGCTGTGCTAAAAAAAAGCCAGCCCCCCCCCCAAAAAAAAAATCTAAAACAAAAAAGTGAATCTGTGAGCTACTAATATACCCCCATACCCTTAAAGTAAAAGGTTGTTGAGTGATGAATCTGAAAAAGCATCACACGGTATAGCTGACACATATAAACCCTGAAACCAAATTTCAGAAATCCTTGTAATGTTCCTGAGAAAGATGCAAAGAAAAATATTCATGGGACAGACGGACTGACTGACTTGAGGATGTACAGACAGAAGTAAAACAGTATACCCACCCCCACTTTTTTAAAGACTAAAAGTGGGGTATAAAAATTTAAAAAAAACAAACTTGCGCACAGTGGCACAATTCATGAATAATTCTTATGAATAAAATCCCGTAACTGGAATAAGTAAAATATATTCCTGAGAAAGATGCAACAAAAAATATTCATGGGACGGAAGGACTGACTGGCTTGAGGATGTACAGACAGAAGTAAAACAGTATACCCACCCCCACTTTTTTAAAGACTAAAAGTGGGGGTTTTAAAAATTAAAAAAAAAAACTTGCGCACAGTGGCACAATTCATGAATAATTCTTATGAATAAAATCCCATAACTGGAATAAGTAAAATTTAAAATATATTAAAAATCGTAAGGGAGCTTACGTTACATTTCGACCCGTTAATATGAATAAAGTCCCTATACTCCAAAACCAGGTATCAAAAATATCTAATAGAAATGGAAAGGAAACTTATGTCAATAAATTTAAACAATTCACCAAAGTTTCAGGAAGATTGGTGAAAGCTGTTTTGAGTTATCATCTGAATGATTCATCAGCAAGGCATTGCTCCAAATAAAAATATATTTCTTTCAAATATGTGTGATAGCTGTTATTTAATTTATGATTATCAATTTTTGTTTAATTTGTGTTCATGGTGTCTGGTTCATTTTAACCGTTACGCTAGTTGGTGCATAACACTTGTACATGTCGTTATTTTTTTTTCTCAGCGGTTGGTGGGAGACTTACTTTCAGAGCAATAAGAATATGAGACCCATCTTAATCTATGGGTTCCTACAGAGCTGTGGCCTTTTCCTTTTATAAATTGATTATGTGATTTGCGTACATTAGTGATTCCACAAACTGGTCTGTTGTCACAGAATAAACAACTTTATTACAAATGGGGCTTTTTTCTGCCTCTCTGACTAGTGCTCTCCCAAAGAAAATTTTATAAATGGGTCCCTTCTGTTTACCGGGGATATATCTTCGAGTAATGGATTTAATTCCTGCCAACAGGGATACAGTTCAGATATTTTATGTAATACTCTATTTTTAGAACGATGATGCATGCAGTGTTCTCTTCAATTTAAATACTGTTTTACTTATATATATATGTAGGACTCTAAAGTGAGATGGGGACGCTGAAATGCGATGGTCACGCAAAAGTGAGATGGTTTGATACGCTAAAGTGCGATAGTCTGTGCTATTTAATGGAACACGCTAAAGTCTGATGCCGCGATACGATTAAGTGCGTTTGTTCGCGAAAGTATTAACGTTTGCAACGTTAAATCGTATTATGACGCTACAAGCCGTTTGTACAAACAAACGCTGTGTCGGCGGGGAAAAAATGATTCTGTCAGTATACTGGAAAAAAAATAACTTTTCATAAACAAAGACTGAAACTGACGTTAGTAAGGGGAAGGTGTATATCATAAAAGAGAGAGAAAATGGCAAAATACACCAAGTGTCAAAGTATTTATGTCATTTACTGGAAAAGCATATAGCTCTTCAACTGTTTTGGTACTTATACATCCTCGGATTTCAAATGTTTGGCTTTGAGCGTTCCTGATGAAGGTAAATCCAGAAAAGCGCTTCGGACGCATGAAATTATTAAACGTTTTGTTTTCAATTTTTTACTTGCGTGAAATAAAAGCTACTTTTTAACTTTCTAATTGAATTATTTTGTAAAAACAATTTTTTAAAATATGGTTCGTCATGTCTGTAAAAGAGATGGATACTCGTCAACAAGACAGTAACATAATGACCAGAGGTGTAGTATCATAATATGATTGCCAATGCGACAAGTCGCTATCCAATGCTAACTCATTAATGTAATTAACTATAGAATACCGTATGACTAACCCCGCAGATAGTATTCTCTAACGACCAAAGAGTATCAAAACGACCAGTGTATAACAATTCAAACGAGAAAGATAACGGACTGATTAATATACAAAATAAACAATAAACAAAATAAAATGCTCCGCAGGGCGCAGCTTGATACGACCGCAGAGGTCGAACCCTGAACAGTTGGGGCAAGTATGGACACAACATTCAAGCTTGATACAGCTCTGAATTTGGATTGTGATTAAATATTTGACACAGCATAGGTTTCTGACACAGAATGAATGTGGTCTAAGAACTTAAAAATTTTAAATTGGACATTCACCTATTATGGTCCAATATCCAAAATCTAAATACATGGTTAGATTCAGCATATCAAAGAACCCCAAGAATTCAATTTTTGATGAAATCAAACAAAGTTTAATTTTGGACCCTTTTGACCTCAATGTGGACAAAGTTGATAACGGGGCCCAAAAATCAAAAATCTAAATACATGGTTAGATTCAGCATATCAAAACACCCCATATATTCAATTTTTGTTGAAATCAAATAAAGTTTAATTTTGAACCCCGATTTGGACCAACTTGAAAACTGGGCCCATAATCAAAAATCTAAATACATGTTTAGATTCAGCATATCAAAGAACCCTAAAAATTCAATTTTTGTTAAAATCAAACTAAGTTTAATTTTGGACCCTTTGGACCTTAATGTAGACCAATTTGAAAACGGAACCAAAAATTAAGAATCTAAATACACGGTTAGATTCGGCATATCAAAGAACCCCAATAATTCAATTTTTGATGAAATCAAACAAAGTTAAATTTTGGACCCTTTGGACCTCAATGTGGACCAATTAAAAAACGGGTCCCAAAATCCAAAAACTTAATACACAGTTAGATTCAGCATATTAAAGAACCCCAAGAATTCAAGAATAAAACCCCATTGAAATTGATCAAGAAATAAGCAATTTATACGAAGTATCTTCTTTTGCACAATACTGTGCAATTGAATATTTCTTGCTATTGCGCAATACTGTACAATTGACAATTTCTTGCTATTGCGCAATATTGTGCTATTGGATATTTCTTGCTATTGCGCAATACTGTGCAATTGAAGATTTCTTGCTATTGCGCAATACTGTGCAATTGAAGATTTCTTGCTATTGTGCAATACTGTGCAATTGAAAATTTCTTGCTATTGCACAATACTTATTATATAATAATTTACACATCCTGTTTGGTGTGTATCTCCTACCATATCATTATTATTTGCTTTTAAATATAAATTAGAAATAACCAACTTAAAATGGAAAATTTTAAAAGAAAAAAAAAGGAAAAAAAGAAAAGAAAAAAAATCCCCCCCCCAAAATTTTTTGAACCCCCTTATGATTCATCACCCCCAAACTCAATCCCAGCCTTCCCTTTGTGGTATGGTACCTTGCAGTACAATTTCAGAGAGATCCATACACTTGAACACAAGTTATTGTCTGGAAACTAGAAAAATGCTTATTTTTGGCCCCTTTTTGGCCCCCAATTCCTAAACATTTCGGGCAATTACCCCCAAACTCAATTCCAGCTTTTCCTTTGTGATATGGAACCTTGTAGTACAATTTCAGAAATATCCAAACACTTACACACAAGTTATTGTCATGAAACTAGAAAAATGCTTGTTTTTTGCCCCTTTTTTTGGCCCCTTATTCCTAAAATTTTGAGGCAATTACCCCCAAAATCAATTACAGCCTTCCCTTAGTGATATGGAACCTTGTGGTACAATGTCAGAGAGATCCATACACTTACACACAAGTTATTGTCTGGAAGTTACAAAAATGCTTATTTTTGGCCCCTTTTTGGCCCCTAATTCCTTAACTGTTGGTACCATATCCCCCAAAATCAATCCCAACCTTCCTTTCGTGGTATTGAACCTTATGGTAAAATTTCATGGAGATCCATTTACTTAAACTAAAGTTAGAGTGCGAAAACCAATGTGTCTTCGGACAACGCCAGACGACGACGACGCCAACGTCATACCAATATACGACCAAAAAATTTTTAATTTTTGCGGTCGTATAAAAACAGATAAGAAGATGTGGTGTAATTGTCAACGAACAAATATCCACCAAAGACCAAATATCGTTGATGTATGCACCTAATAACGTTATGACCTTCAATGTGGAGCCTTGGCTTACGTCGCATAGAAAGCTATACAGGATCACGAAATGACTTGTGTAAAACAATTCAAAAGAGAATAACAACGACATCATGATTTAGAAACAATACAATAAACGAAAAACTAATATGAACACAGCAAAAAACAAAAACCATCGCCTGAATCCCATTCCCGTTACACCATCGCACTTTAGCGTGTCATCTGATCGCACTTTAGCGTAGATCATTGCACTTTAGCGTGTCCATCGCACTTTAGTCATACATATATATAAAAGATTATGTCAAAGTGGGCAGTCTTGATGAGCAAACTACATATTAATTAGTAATAATATTATTGTGTCATGAAAAGCTTCCAATTTTTTGCTGCGATTCCTTCCTAATAATGACGGTCATAGCAGTGATCTGGAAGGATTTTTTCTCTATGGGCCCAGGGCCCCCCAAAAATAAATTCAATGGGCCATTTTTAGAATTAATGGGCCATGTTGTCAAATGAGTGGGCCATTCGTTTACAATTAAAAAAAAATTTTAAAAAGTGTATATTTCACTTTACTTACAAGTATGATTCTAATTAATATCATGGATATAGTTCCTGTGATTTTGTAATTTCAATTTCAATGAATATACAATAACTTCTTCCAAACCGGGTAATATTTACGATAACCTTTATTTACAATGTTAAAACTGGTACTGTTCCCTTGTTCATGTTCATGTTTTTTTTTACATTGAATTTGGGTCTTCGTCGATACCATACTTATTCCAGACGTTCCGTATTAGAGGAAGTTTCTGGCATTTCCTCTGCACTTGTATTATTATTACTTCATCACGATGACAATAATAACAGTAGAGAGCAACGTTAATTGATAAGACACAACAACAATTCGCTGAAGGCATCATAGTTTACAAAATGTCAAAACGAGCAAAAAACCAAAAAAAATGACAAGGACAGTTAAGCCCCTTTTATGGAGACAAATACTATACTATTCATAAAAGGATTTTGGGTTTTTCAATCGAAATAATAGCAAGCTTACTTAAAAGATTATAATTACAGAAGAATTCTCGCCTGTACTAGCCAATTTTCACAAATTTAAGGTTGTTTATAAAAAATTATATCATGAATGATGGTTAATTACGTTTTTTTGGGTAATCAGTCATACCGCATGTTGCTATTATTACCATGGGATAACACCCGACCGTCCCAAAAATATATAGGTGCTCCTATCATTGGAGTAAACACTACACAGTTGTGTACTCGCACATGGCGGCACGAAATACGATCGGAAATCCATTTGACGATATCTCAATGTTTCAAAACGAAGTGAAAAATATCATGCGCCACGCGGGCGCTTACATTTGTCACTCTATGCGTCATTTCTGGTCGATAAGCGCAATTGGCGCAAGGCGCACGTCCTTCCCGATCACTGTCATAGGAACATGAGGAAGGCGTCCCAGTTAATCATTAACAAAGCCTTTCAAGAAATTATAATATTATTTTGACTATGTATTAAAAATTGTTCTATTTAGCCAGCAATTTAAGTACATAAACTTGCAATTGGTTATATATATATTTCTGACTTGGTAATGATTTAAAAAATACTGGTTCACAGATAATAAGATAATTTATTCAAGGTGCACAGGCTTTTTCCAGAGAAAGACGCACTGTCCAGGATATTTCCAAATAATTACCCAGATACTCAGCCTTCTGCAGTCATTTTTAATGGACATAAAGATGTAATCATGTTGCTGTCACCTTTTAACTTCCTTAAAAGCTTAAGTTGCATCCGATTTCAAAAAATTATTATTTTTAGTACATTTAAATTTGAAGTTCTTTATCACATACATTTTTTTTTGTACATGAACTATAAATATTCAATAGAATTGCAAAACTTTTTTGACAAGCATGAGAAATAAATTGTACCACAGGAAACATGGAAATAAATAAGGGGAAACATGTAGCACGCACATCGAACAAAACACTAGATACATGTATTAAGAGGTCAAACGTCAAAACAAGAAAACAAGTGAAATAAAATATAAACACTGGGTAAATAGAAATCATTGCATAAAATTAACCCCTTACCGCCCTTTTAAATTCAAAGTTAATACCAACAGCACTAAGCAGAAAATAATATAGTATGGACTTCACACTGATTAAATGGTGGGAGTAGAAGTTGGAAAGAGGGGAGAAGGTAGTCCAAATAATTATGTCTTGCAAGGCTTCCTTTTGAGCAGGTTTGTGTGCCCAGTGTTACAAATTAAGTGCTCCATGCTTTGAAAGTATGGGTCATGGCTCCAGCAATGTGGGTGCCGGAGAGAGGGGAACGGTGGAACGCCCCCCCCCCCCCTTTCCCCGAATGGCTAAACGAAAATTAGAAACTAATTTCAGGGTAAATGTTGAGATAAATTATTCAAATTTCAGATATTTGTTGCAGTCTAGTTCCGTTTTGACCACCATGACCACGTGTATATCATGCTTGCCAACACTAAACTCGTTTTTATCTATAAGTATACAGTTTTTTTATTTCTGAAGCGAATTATTAACAAAACAAGCAAAGTATGTTTCATAAATAATACATATTTGGAGGCTCACACTTACTTTTCTGGTTAGATTTTCACATAGAAGTGAAAATAATTTTCGCTGCAAGGTTCTTTCCATTCTGCAAACTACAAACATCTAATTGACGGCGATCGTCTACTGATTGGTTAATCTGCAAAAGGAGGCGGGGTCCACAAGCCGACAATCTCGTCAACAAAAACAGCTATTGCAACTGTTTGTCATAATAATTAAAGCACAAACATACAATATTCGTGTTTCGATAAACAAATTACATCATACGGATACCCGTTTTTAGTTAACAGGCATGTATGTAATTTGATTTCATACAGTTTCATCGATAGACGCAGCTTACGGAATCTTCGCCATTAATGAATATATGAATACATAATGAGGTCCTTACGGGGTTATCTGCCCCTGACAAAATCTTATCGAAATTGCCTTAACATCGCTGCGTAGTAGATTGATTTATTTTTATTTTTTTACTTTTTTTTTATTGATTGTTCTACTGTTATTGGGGACTTCGTCCCCATATTAGAAGGGCTTTTTAGAATTTTGATTCATTTGTGTACAAGAACAAGTTGGTTAGAAGTGATGCCATGTTCAGATTACCTAATATGAGGAGGGTAGGAGGGGTGCTGATCCCGAAATCCCGGGCTTAAAAACATGGAATCCCGAGGTCCCCAATTTAAAAAAATTTAAATCCCGACATCCCGAAATTCGAAAAAAGAATTCTCGGATCCCGAAAGGATCAATCCCGAAATCCCGAGCTTAAAAACACCCGATCCCGGAGTCCCGATAAAGGTCCTACCCCCTCAAATATCAATAACATCTAACTTATATAAAAAAAGATTACCAATATGCTCTCAATTAAACTCTCCAGTATTTTCCTTTTTTTTTTCTATTTCGGTTTATTTGTTATTGAAGTCATCGGGGTTTAAATATTACTGTTATAATAAATTTTTAGATTGTAAACAAAATTGTCATTCTGGTGGAAGAAATATTGTTTTATGAATGATGAATACGACCTCCCAGTGTAGAACGAGGAAAAATGGTTCAGAATTTTGAATGACCTAGAATGTAGAATGTAGAATGATGAAAAGTGGTGTCGAAAGTAGAACGTTTGGATATCGTTGAAAATTTTAGTGACTGATTAAATATCTGAAAAATCTTTTGCATTTTAAGAACCCTCCTGCGTTAATTCCGTTTGTAGAGGGCACCACTTCTCAAAATATTATTATGACCATAACAATGACAATTCGTGTCAACACAGAAGTGCTGACTGCTAGGTTGGTGATACCCTCGAGGAGGAAATCTTCAACAGCAGTGGAATTGACTCAGTGGTTGAAAGAAATAAATGACCTTCACCTACCTACAGGTATGAAATCATGTTTTTTGAGAAAGTGATTTTGACGACTTCGCTGGTACAGGCATTTTCAAACTATGCAAGTCAAAATGGGAAAGTAGGTAACACCATTCATTTTTGTTATATTGCATACATATACATTCGAAAATAAAGAATACCAATAAGATACAAAAAGTCATAACAACTTGATATTAACTATGTTTCTCGTTCTCTATGCTGGTTTATACATATTAGAAGGTGACTCGAGCATGCTCCGAGTACAAATGACACTTGAAATAGATTTTTTTAGATATTCAGAGTATAATTATTGAGATTGGATGTCTGGCCGTGCAAGAAAGCTCGGGCATTACAAAGAAACGTATATGTTCATAATTGCATTTAAATGAATTTTTCAATATGTTAAAACTTATCAACGATAAAGGCTTATACAATAGTATAATAATTTTATCAAAAAGTGTTTATTAACGACTATGGAAGATTATATTATGGAGATATTTTATGAATTAGAATAGGTGTGGGGTATACATCAGTGAGGCAGTAAACTAATAAAAAATAAACGTTTTATTGACCTCTTTTTTTAATTGGTTTCCAAATGTATCTCATATTGAACGTAGTGTATTTGTATTGCATGTGCTTTTAATCTCTACTAAACTAAACTTCGTTTAAGGATGTATTCTTCTGACGTTACAGTCTCGTTGAAATCTCGTTCTGGAATTATTTCCAAAACATGTGATACAAGTGGAAAATATCAATGAATTTAAAAAATATTATAATCAAACTTAACTCTGTGAAAAAATTGCGTATTTACAATGAGTAGTTTTTGAGTAATCCATTTTTCAAATTTTATTACCAATCAAGTCAGTCTTTTTAGCCAAAATTTTGAGAAAATGGGTGAAGGGTACAAGAAATGCTTTTACCAGAAACATGTACATCCCATATCACTTTTTTCTTTTCAAATTTCTTAGATATGTATTTTTTCAATCATTTATAACAAAGAAGTTGAAATAATATGCATTTTGTTCTTAAAACATAGAAAAATCACAAATTTACAAAATTGACAGCATGGTTAATTTGACACAAAAAGCATCAAAATATGATAAAACTTTCTTATATTAACACCTACCTATAGTTTTTTTTAAGTTAAATTTATTTAGATTGGTCCACTTCATCTTTATTCATAGTATGGAAGAAAGTTTAATTGTGGAACTGTGATTTTTTTCACGATAATTGCCCAAAAAATAGGAAAAAATTGATGAAAAATGGGAAAATCATCAAAATTGGGTACTTTCAAAGGGCCGTAGCAAAAAAAGAAATGCACCATCATATGATTTTTTCTTCACCAATTATTTTTTCACAGTCATATAAACCCAAAAATCAGGTTAAGAAAAAAAGTTTAATTCTAGAAATTTTTGGCTCCTCAGAGGTGTATATCCTTAAAGAAATTGGAATTGTGTCGGCTTTTTCTTTTCAAATATAGGAACGGATTTCTCACTCTGAAATGTGTTTAAATGTCTTGTGGTGCTTTGCCAAGGAGAATAATAGATGTATTAAACGCTTAATGCCGGGCGAGGTAGTCTATAATAGCTATCTTAAAAGAATTGCTTGATTTCCAGTTATGTTCCGCTCTAACGTTTCTACGTATTCATTCATTCCCGGCTGTCACATTTGTAGTTTTGAACGTTCCTGATGGAGGAAAACTAAGAAAATAAATCCTTCTGTATTTATATTGTTGACGTATATTATGGGGTTATATTCTGTTCAAATTTTTATGTCTTGTTTGTTTATTTCATTGAAAAATCGCATGACCTAGTGGTTGTTATTTGAAACACCTATCAGTTGCTTAAATCAAATGAAAAAAAAGTTAGGGCAAACTTTAATTCTTCTTGTGACTTTTCAGCAAAATAATCTAACAGTTTTTAGGGAACGACCATTTAACTTCAAGGGGTGGGGGTTATGGTTTTTTCCTAAAAAATATTCTAATCCCCAATTTGATGGAAAAAAAATATTCTGGTCAAGCAGATGACAGAAAAAAATATTCTGAATCCAGATTTTTCCAATACCTTCTAGTGTTAAATTTGATTGATAGCGTCGAAAAACTAAATAAAAATTTTCTGACTCAGAAAAAAAAACTAACCCCCCCCCCCCCTTGAAGTTAAATGGTTGTTCCCTTAGATGTGCTACAAAAAATTGTAGAAAAGACAAAATCCATGTCACGCATGGGCCCCCTTTTAAAATCTGTTCTTTCAACAAGTACGAAGAATTAAGAAGAACAGTTTGAAAATTTCTAGGAAGACCTTTAAAATGTATCTTTTTTGTTGAATCCATTTCTCCGATTTCTTACAAGGTAGAACTTGTACACTTTAATTTGCCGCAACAAACTCAAAACATAAACTTTCGTCAAAAGAGAGGACTTTGAAATGAAGCAACAGTAATTCACCAATGTTCAAAACTGATAAATGATTAAGAAGACAAACCAAGGTAACAAACACAAACTGAGGGAATCGCATCAACTCCAAAAGGAGCGAGACCGGGTGCGTCGATGGGTAAGAGTCGACGGGGTAAGCGATTCCTGCGATGCATGTATCACCCGCCATGCAAATCCAAGCTCAGTCAAAATTTCACAATCAGGAAAAGGATACGCGCGGTAAAATTACAGATTAGAGGACTATTTTGGTATCAAAAGATCTAAGACTACGAAAACATGACTATTGAGTTGAGACAAAGCCATATCGTATCGGTAAACCAATTCGTGATGATAACTTAAAAAAAATTATGTTGTGTCGATTTCAGTCGTCCTACCTCATAACTCTGTTTGCGCATATTTTTTTTGTACGGAGCACACCTCCGCTATTGAAGTCCATAGAGTGTGAACATGCACGAGCGTAACGAATCAATAGAGATAAATAACCGCTATACGATATGGGGCAAAGGGAATGTTACTGCTGGTAAGTTGAAATCTTCATTTGTCATCAATTTAGTTTTTAAATCGTCAATCTGTGTCAATTTCGGGGAAAAAAATATATGAAGCAGACTTGGTGGAATTAACTATATTTTGGATTGTAAAAAATTCTTTGGATGTTTTAGATAAATTACGTACTTTTGATGATCCTTTTGATTCGGTTGACAGTCATATTTTGGCATTGCACAAGGTCATGTTTTTCTCTGCCTGTAAATGACGTCTTTCACTAAATCAATTGGATGTTGTATTTGTACTGATTTATAATTTTATTTAGTCTTAGATACATGATTTTTTCATTAGATGTTATTGACTTTGAACTTGCTGTCAGTAACTGCGAGTACTCTCAGATCTTTACTTAGTGTCATTTTTGTTATGGGATGTATAGATACGCTGCATCATCCGGTCTGTTTCGTTAGATGTTTTCTGATTTGTATCGATCTGATGAGTTAAACCCTTTTCAACTGATTTTCATAGTTTGTTCCTATGTTGTACTGTTATACCACTGTGCCAGGTTAGGAGAGGGTAGAACGCTCACAAACATGTTTAACCCCGCCACATTCTTTATGTGCCTGTCCCAATAAGGAGGGTGTAGTTCAGTGGTTGTCGTTGGTTCATGTCTGTCATATTTGTTTTTCGTAAATTGTTTTATTATAGATTAGGCCGTTGGTATTCTCAATTGAATTGTTTCATATTTTTCATGACGGGGCCTTTTTATAGCCGACTATACGGTATGGGTTTTCTCATTGTTGAAGGCCGTACGGTTGCCTTTACTATAGTAATTGCTTACATCCAATTCATTTGAACTTCGGTAGATAGCATCCTACCAGAAATCTTACTTTCATCAATCAAAACTTATTTTTCATGAGAATTAAAAGGTTAAAGGTCGTACAGTTTAGGTTTTTAAAAGATTAAATGTGTAAAATCTGGCCTAAAACAGAAGTTGTATAGATTTTTTGTTCATAGTGCGTCGACTGATATTCGATGTATTCTCTAGAATATATGCCCGTATCCATGTAGTCAACCCTACATGGGGATTTTTCCATGTCTGGAATTGGACAACAGTTGTTATGTTTTGTTGGACACTTAAACTCGTGGATACAGCCATCCACCAAAACCACGAAAATTGGTACCAAAACAAATAGAAGTGCTTTCACAGTGATCGCTAACATCCACTCTTTGAACTTTGGTGGATAGTTGTCTCATTGGCAATCATACCACATCTCATTATTTTTTATATTTTTTAGTTTCGGTAATATCCCGAATCTCAAGTGCACTGGGATTTATTCTTTTTGTAATTTTAATGTTATCGAAATTATTGACCAAAGCATGCATATATATGAAACTAAGTCCTGTATGCACGTTTTTTTTTATATGTATTACGAATCTATAACGTATTATCGACATATTTATTTCAGTGATCGTTGATCGCAAGCTAATTAGGTCTTTCCACTTTTCCGTGGAAAGACCTTTTGCTTTTGTTCTGATTATTAGGTCTTTCCACTTTTCCGTGGAATACCTATTGATTTTGTTCTGATTATAATTTTTCTTTTTTTTTTCTTCCGCTACTTTTAGTTCTTACAAGAAGATTTTGTTTCGCAAGATGTTGCTTAGATATTTAGTATATGATATCGAACAGTTTATACGCTTTTTAAAATGACACCGTTTAACCGAACACTTTTTCTTGTAAGAGTTTATCTCCCCAAACACTGTTTCCCTTGTTATTGCTACTCCTTCGCAACCGTAAAAGAAACCGACAAAATTATTTTACCAAATTGCTCATTTAATCCTCGGGATGTCAAAAAATATTTTGGTCGAAGCGATCAGGAGACTTCATATGAGAGTTTTTTTCCCTTTGATATAAGTGAAATGTAATAGTAACTCATCAACCATAAGTGCTAGGGACCTAGGGTCTTTTGATTTGAGGTCTTTGGTCCACCAAAATGAAAATAAGGTCAAGGTCATATTCTAAATTTTGATTTTGGCTAATTTTTGCTTTGCCTCAAAAACTGTATAAGATATCAACAAAATATATTACAAAATTGTTAGTTGCGACATGTCGCAAAACAAAAATTTTGGGTTGAAAGGGTACGTTGACATTTAATAGGAGTTGTTTTCTCCCCTCTTAAATCTAAAATTAGCTGCATTGTGATATAAATTATTAACCATATATAGTAAAGACCTAGGGTCTTTTGATTTGAGGTCCTTGCTTGATGACTTGAAATTTAGGTTAAGGTCAAAGGTATATTTGATGTTCTAGATTGTGACCTTTGCATTAATGTCATATGTAAACATGATGAAGCTATGGGGTCTCCTGCATTAGGATGGGAAATATATAACCTTGAAAAAGGAAGTCGGAAGTGACCTTTTTTTTAAACCAGAAGTAGCCGTTCCCTGCGCTGATTTAATTTAAAATGACCTAGAACCATATTTTTTTGGAATCAGTGTGAAGTAACCTATCAGATGGTACCGAAAGTGAAATTTTTAAATCGGAAGTTGCAATTTATCTCCCTTATTTCAAGCAAAAGTATATAGAAACAATATATTTTTGGAATCAGTGTGACTAAAGCTATCATACGAGACTAGAAGTGACATTTACTAAACCGGAAGTAGCAATTTATCTCCCTTATTTGAGACAAATTATATAGAAACCATGTATTTTTTCAGGAACATAATTTTATATGACAAAATATATCTACAAAATGATAAAACTTGTTTTTATTTATAGTTAGAGTTATGTGGTTTATTTGTTGAGCAGTTCTGATATTTTTTCAATCAGACGCTACCAAGATCCGTAAATCTCAGGAAGTCTCGGGGAGTCCGAGATTTTATCAATTTTATACTGAAAAGCGTATCAGATTCATTTCCCGTTAGATATACTGTTCCCAGATTTTTTTAATCAGTCTGAAGAAACCTGTGATTGGACACCAATAGTAAATTTGAGTAAACTGCAGCTTAGCTTCTTATCAATTATTTAGCAATTTAATGTGGAAAGAATTAGAGAACAATTGGTTTTTAATTATTATTTTTTTTCTTCAGCTAAATTTATTTGTGTGCTGTTTGTTTCTTTCACATGCTGTCGCCTATATATTTTGTATATGATATCAAACAGTTAATGTGCTTTTGAATGTGACACCGCTTAACCGACAACTTTATCTCACGGAACACTGGTACGACAACTTCTTTGCAACCGTAAAAAACCGACAAATTTTTTTATCCAAATTGCTCATTACATCCTCAGGATAATTTGAGAAATTTGATCGAAGCAATCCAAATATTCCATATGAGAGTTATTTCCGCTTATGTATTTGACATTTGTGAAATGTATCTGTAACTGGTAAACCATAAGTGATAGAGACATAGGGTCTTTGAATTTAAGGTCCAGGGTCCACCAAAAAAGAAAAAAAAAGGTCAAGGTCAAAGGTCAATGTCATGTTTTGAATTTTGACTTTGGCTTTTTATAGCTTCTCATCAGAAACCGTATAAGATATCAACAAAATATTTTTACTAAATTGTTATATGCGACATGTTGTTACACATAAATTTTGGTTGAATGAGTACGTTGACATTAAATAGGAATTTTGTCCTCTCTCATATCTAAAACTAGCCATATGGTGGTATAACTCATATATAGTAGAGACCTAGGGTCTTTTGATTTGAGGTCTTTACTTTATGACCTTGATATTTAGGTCAAAGTCACATGTAAATTTGACGTTCTAGAGTTTGACATTTGCTTTAACTTTATACTTATACATGATAATGATAGAGCCCTTAGGTTGCAAGCCATATGACCTTGAAAAAGATAACCAGAAATGACCTTGTGTGAACTGGAAGTAACTATTTTTTGTACTGATTCAATGTACAAATATAGAAAACCATATATTTTTGGAATCAGTCAAAAAACTATTATATTACACCGGGAGTGACATTTAAAAACCGGAAGTAACAAATTATCTCCCTTATTTCAAACAAAAGTGTATAGAAACCATATAATTTTGGAATCAGCGTACAGTTAGCTATCATCAGACACTGGAAATGACATTTTCAACTCGATTCTTTTATTTTCATATCGAATTACATGGTTTTAGGTGGAAAGACTATCAATTGTTCCCTGAACAACTGGTTTTTAATCTTTTTTTTTCTTCCGCCTAATTTTTTTCTTTCTCTGTATAGATGTTTCAAAAGATGTTGCTTAAATATTTTGTATATGATATTATACAGTTTATACACTTTTGAAACTGACCCTGTTTAACCGAAAACTTTACTTTGTAAGAGTTATCTCCCCGAACACTGTTTTCCTTGTTATGACTTCTCCTTTGCAACTGTAAAGGAAAGCGACAAATTTATTTTTCCAAATTTCTCGTTATATCCTCAGAATGTTACGTTTTTTTTTACCAAAGCGTTCCGTATGAGAGTTATTTCCTCTTCTTTGTTTAATATCAGTGAAATGTTATAGTAACTCATAAACCTTAAGTCATAGAGACCTAAGGTCTTTTATTTTGATTGAAAGGGTACGTTGACATTTAAGGAGAGTTTTTTCGCCTATTCTATTTTAAATAAGCTGTATGGTCATATAACTCATTAACAATGTATAGAAGAGACCTAGGCTCTTCTGATTTGAGGTCCTTGCTTTTTAATCTTGAAATGGATGTCAAGGTCAAATGTGAATTTGACGTTCTAGATTTTGACCATTTGTAGAACTTCTTATTGGTACACGATAAGGTCATGATGTCTTTCACATTGAGTTTCAGACATATGACCTTGAAGAAAGTCAACCGGAAGTGACCTTTTGTAAACCAGAAGTAGCCATTTTTGCATTAGTTTCATGTGAAAATTACTAGAACTTTATATTTTTGGAATCAGTGTGAAGGTTCAATTAAGTGTAACAGGAAGTGAATTTTGAAAACAGGAAGTAGCTAATTATCTCCCTTATTTGAAGCAAAAGTATTGAGAAACCATATATTTTTAGAATCAACTTTAATTTATTATCTATAATCTGTCACCAAAATTGACATTTTTAACAGGATGTGAATATTTCCAATCAATCATATGTAATGAAAGAACCTCAGTGAGCGCGCTCACATACCCAACGTCCCCGCATTGTCATTGGAGAAATAAAATAAGTGTAAGAAAAAAAAATTGTATCAGAAAAAAAAATTGAATCATAATTTCCTGTCAATATGCACATCTACATAGTATGTCCTTATTATCTACACAGTTTCATGAAATTCTGTAGTGTGGTTTGAGAGGAGTTGCGATGACAAAAGGTTGCAGTAGTATATTGGGCAAATAAGTTCAAAGGGGCGTAATTCCTGGAAAAAAAATTGAATCATAATTTCCTGTCGATACGCACATCTACGTAGTATGTCCTTATTATCTGAAAAGGTTTCATGAAATTCTGTTGTGTGGTTTGAGAGGAGTTGCGATGACAAAAGTTTGCAGTAGTATATTGGGCAAATAAGTTCAAAGGGGCGTTACTCCTGGAAAAAAATTGAATCGTAATTTCCTGTCGATATGCACATCTACGTAGTATGTTCTTATTATCTGAAAAGGTTTCATGAAATTCTGTTGTGTGGTTTGAGAGGAGTTGCGATGACAAAAGGTTGCAGTAATATATTGGGCAAATAAGTTCAAAGGGGCGTAACTCCTGGAAAAAAAATTGAATCGTAATTTCCTGTCGATATGCACATCTATGTAGTATGTCCTTATTATCTGAAAAGATTTCATGAAATTCTGTTGTGTGGTTTGAGAGGAGTTGAGATGACAAACTGTTGCAGTAGTACATTAAAGTAAATAAGTTCAAAGGGGCGTAACTCATAGAAAAAGAATTAAATCGTAATTTCCTGTCGATATGCAAAACTACATAGTATGTCCTTATTATCTAAAAAGATTTCGTGAAATTCTGTTGTGTGGTTTGAGAAAAGTTGCGATGACAAGAAACAGGACTGACGGACTGACGGACGGACAGACGGACGGACAGACAGACGGACGGACAGACGGAAGGACGGGTCAAAAACATTATATCCTCCGCAACTCGTTGCGTGGGGTATAATAGAGACCGTCAATTGTTCTTTGAACACTTGGTTTTAATTAACTTTCGAGTTTGTTGCCAAAGTTTACTTGATCGTAACATTGATAAACAATCAACACAGAGCATGTGAAGCACGTGACAAATAAATGAATTGATAGAGCCATGATATTATTTTTATGTTTTCCGTGTGTTCCCATGTGTTGATAAAACTTTTATAAACCGATAGAAACTTCCTCCGGAAAAGTGTCCTTTTGAGGTTTAACTCTTACATCAACTACCCTTTCGTTGAAACTTATTATAGCATTTGGCCTTCTCCCAAACTGTAATATCAAGATTGATTTTTGTATCTTCGGCCTCTATTTGACCGTCCATAATTGCAAAAAGCCATGGTATGAGGTTTTTGCAACATACGTTTTAAAATAATTACGCAATTAATATTATACATAGTGTAAATGAAAACAGATATATAAATTTAAAAACCGAAAAATGTAATGCCCTGGATTTATAAATACTGGAAATCTTAAGGATCGGTATGACCAAAAGGAAGCTAACAAAAATTATCAAAGATTCGAGGCTTATAATTTAAGTCGCCAGATGTGCGTTTCGTCTACATAAGAATCATCAGTGACGCTCGAATCAAAACACTTAGAAGGCCAAATCATTTTCAAAGTTGACGAGCAGTAAAATCAGAAAATTCCGAAAGGTTTTACCAAATCAGGCTTAGGCAATTTATGCCTTTAGGTAAAAAAACATAAGTGTTTCGAATAACCTAAGTGTTTCGAATAGATTTTATAAACCGCAAATTTACAGAAAATGAATAGGTCAACAAAAAAGTGGTGACTACAGGGCTGGTGATTCCCATTAAAATACATCTAGCCTTATACAAGTATAGGTTATATGCATCAATGAACTAAATAAATTCTAATCTGAATAGACTAGTACTTTTTGCAATTAAAAAAAAGGATGTTACCTCATATCAAGACAATCTAATAGAAGATACATCTCTAGAATGTTGTAGTACACAGAGATATATATACGCAATTTGGAGGTGCTTCCGGAAGGTTGCTACAGTAATGCATACCATGGGGAAAACGCGTCACTTCTTCAATCATAAATTAAGTATTGAACTTGTTCTCAATGTAGAAATTTAACATATATTCGTCAATACGTGACGTTAATCTACTTGTAGTTGGAATCTGTATTTCGAGTTAACTAGCATGGAAAGGATCATGTTGTATATCTGTATGTTGAATCCGTATTTTCCGGAACTGTATTGCCTTGTCCATCATTGTTGTGATTAGTACTTGTATCAGCCTCTTTTTGTGTTTGAATCCAAAGTAAAAGGATGTAATTTGAGAGCTCTTCGTTTATTTATATTTTATACTTGTCTTTAGTCCCCCAAACCTAAGTCAGGTATATTACATGGTGGAGAACCTTAAAATCGAAACAATTGGTACCTGATATACACAAAATGACCATATGAAACATTAAAATGAAGCCTTGAAATAATTGTCAACAGTAGAAAACACGTGGTTTGAGGTGTCAGACCACCAATTACTCCCTCCAATTTAGAACGAATGTGAAAGTAGGCCTACTCGGAAAAAAATAGTGCAATTGATGTCATTGTTTACCTAAACTAACCAACAAATTGGCAGAAATGAAACTTTTGGTGAAAGAGAAATATATTAAGACCATTTTGAGCCAAAATTTACTTGTCTATGAGTTTGCATTCAACATTGAGGATTAATGCACTCCATAGTATACTAATTTAAGATTTCCAGAAAACCATGGGTTATTTTTAGTGGTACCTCTATTCGGGAGGCCTCTTCTTTCTTATAAGATTTCAAAGGTATGTTGAAAATTAGCATGTAAAAAGCTGATACATGTACAATTCAGGATATACCTGGTTTCTATGAAGTTAAACTTAAGGTAAAATATTTAGAAACTGTGAAAATTGCAAATTTTGGTTGAACAGATAGGGACTTTTAATATGTGGTCTGACACCTTTAAAGCGAAATGCGGTGAAACCCCAAAATCAGAAAGCAATTGATTTTTTTGTCTTAACTGATCATTTGAAATGATAGTAGCCACATTTCAATCTTTTTTGGGTCAAAAAGTCACATATTGCAAATTCAGAGCCTTAAACTTGAATTTGCGCTATTTTTTAGCTTTTCCCAACCTGACAATATCCTTTCATATAAAAAAAATGTCCAAAATTGTTATCAATGCACAGTAAGTTGTTACTGTTGTATTAAACATGAAAACATAGGTTGTATACTACCCAACAAAAATTGTTGTCATGAAGATTTAATGAAATTATTTGATTTTTACCCCTTATATCATTGTGTCATACCATGTGTTTGGCAGATAACATAGCCTGATGTAAACACTGCATAAACTCACAAAAATCCCATTTATTATCTCAAATAAAATTTTAATATCTTAAATTTTATTGACTGATAGTAAATAAAACAATTAAATGACCATGACTGCACTTTTGATCAATTAATAGTTCCATTACTGACACCAGGTGAAAAAAAGGGGGGTCAATATTCCTTGACTCTTCAATACCTTGGATTTTTTTACTATAAACTCATTACAAAAATTGTGGAAAGTCTTTAAAGCAGTAGAACAAACAAGGAAAATCAACAAAAACTGATCTTGATATTGAAAGTTTATGTTCCTGTAGTCCAAAATTAAATGTTCAAGTATTTTCTAAAAAAATCATACATTACAGTCAGTTTAAATTGAGCTGTGAAATTTGAAATATAAGTCGCATTATGCTCAGATAGGATGTTTTTAACTACAAATTGACTAAGAATTAAGAATGAGGAAAAACAAAAGATTTCTGATCAACTTTTTTTGGCTCTTTAGGTGTCAGACCACCAATTACTCCCTCCAATTTAGAACGTATGTGAAAGTAGGCCTTCTCGGAAAAAAATAGTGCATTTGATGTCATTGTTTTCTTAAACTAACCAACACATTGGCAGAAATGAAACTTTTGTTGAAAGAGAAATATAATAAAACCATTTTGAGCCAAAATTTACTTGTCTATGAGTTTGCATTCAACATTGAGGATTAATGCACTCCATAGTATACTAATTTAAGATTTCCAGAAAACCAGGGGTTATTTTTAGTGGTACCTCTATTCGGGAGTCCTCTTATTTCTTATATGATTTTAAAGGTATGTTGAAAATTAGCATGTGAAAAGCTGATACATGTACAATTCAGGATATACCTGGTTTCTATGAAGTTAAACTTAAGGTAAAATATTTAGAAAGCTGTGAAAATTGCAAATTTTTGTTGAACAGATAGGAACTTTTAATTGGTGGTCTGACACCTTTGACTCACCACGTTACGTGAGGGCAGAAAATGGCCGTCGAATTGCACAACACTGTATGAATATATGTATGTGAGATTTATCTCGTTACATTATTAATTTCCAATGGCTGTATATTCGAATAAAACTGTTTATTTATGTATGTGAGATTTATCTCATTACATTTTAATTTTCTATGACAAGAAGATCGAGCTTTACTCATGAACCGATATGATAGTGACGAAAATCTAGCTCTTTTTCATGACACTTATAAGCCACGAAATTACGAATGTGAGGATGCCGAATTCAACGAATTTTTTTCTTTAGTTCATTCAGTTAACACTCCCAAAATTTCTGTGCCATTGGCAAATCAACCAGGTATTTTCATTCGAGATTCAGATTCTGCAATAATGGAAAAATTGGCTGCTTGTCGCAAATTTGGGGGATATCCCCACGAAAATGCATCGGTGTTTATAAAAGAATTTACTTCATTTGCAACTCTTCACAAAATTGACCTCGTCGTAGATCAAAGAATGATTGCCGCTTTTCACCTTAACTTAATAGGCCCTGCATTAACATGGTTTAATTCACTAGATGCGGGAAGCAAACGCACATGGACACAATTTCTTGCAATTTTTGATGAAAAGTATATAGAGTTAGATTGGCAAAGTCCGACCGTGTTCCTTGAGAGCGAAAATTGACCATGAAATTCTCTCTCAGTTTATCAAGGGTTTACCGGAACAGCTTGCGTTTTTTGTTAGGGCTGGTACACATAAAGACAGTACTAGTGCATTGTCCGCAGCTAAAATGGGCGAAGCTTATGGGTATAGGAAGGACGATGTAGTTAGTGTTGCAGCTGCTAAGTCAATGGTTGTTAATGACAATAATCCAGTTCAAGAGTTACAAAACCAAGTTAAAGAGCTCACAAAAACATTATCAGAATTAAAATCACAAAGTACCGATATCAAACCAAGAATGCCTCCAAAATATCAAAACCCTCGTTACAACAATAACTTTTCAAGTCAGGCAGGAAATAAGCGACCAAAAATGTGCTTTCATAGTAATCCGGGAAACCAGTCGAACCCGGGGGTCACAGGGCACGCTCCCTTGGGCGTTCATCCATAGCTGCCAGAAAAAGGAGTCGGCCTCAAAGTCGTCAACGTGAAGAAATTAACTATGCTAATTATTGCACTGTTACTGAAGACTGCGAATTTACTGATGAAAATTTAACTAGTTTCAAATCTCAATTTATTCATATGCCCGTCAAGGTTAATCAAATATCTGTCGCTGCACTTGTAGACTCTGGAAGTTCAATAAACATTATTTCTAAAAGTTTTTTTGATTCTTTGCCGGACACTTGTAAAACGTCAATATGTTCAGTATCAGAAAAAATAGTTTTGGCGAATAACCAGTCAGTTAATATTTTTGGCAAATGTACCTTAAAAATACAAGTGCCGCAGGGCAAGCATTGGATTCATACATATATTCTAACTCAGTCTTCTCATCCATTGATTCTTGGTACGAGTTATTTAATTTCAAAGAAAATTGTATTGGATTTTAGTAGTTTATCTGTCTCAAATAAAACAGCAAAAGTTAAATTACAAAAGCATGTTACTGTAGATCCAAATTGTGAACTTTTGATATGGGGTAAAGTGTCAAACTATATTCTACAGGGACAAACAGGAATGTGTCAGAATAGTTCTCACTTGTTGAAAAGCGGACTTCTAATTTCGAAAGCCGTAGTTACTGTAAATAGCCATAAAACTGTTCCGATCAAGTTATTAAATCCTACTAATGACCAAATTCTTATCTCTCGTGGAGACGTTATTGCTAATTTTGAACCGTTCACGGAAGATTACATGTTAATCAATTCAGATGAAAAGGACAAATACTTTGTTCAAAATGTACAATTAGATAATAGAAGTCATACTACAGGTGAAGAAACTGAGTCCAAGTTTTTGTCAAACTTTGAATCGCCGAAACATTTATCAACCGATGAACAGCGGCAAATATCACAATTTTTAATTCAATATAAAGATTAAATTTTGTTTGTAACCGATGAAAATCCAAGGTTTGGATATACGGAACTTGTTTAAAAACATAACATTTGCTTAAAACCGGACTTTAAACCAAAGCATCAGCAACCTTATAGATTGTCACCGGACAAGAAAAATGTACTACGTGATCACTTGGATGAATTACTAAAACAGGGTATTATTTCACCGGTTCAAGAAACGGAAGATATACCGATTACTAGTCCGATAGTTCTTGAATCTAAACGAACGAGACCCAAATCCAAAAACAATGCAATGGATAAATCTACAAGTTTGTTACAGTTCCGATTTTGTTGTGACTTTAGGTACTTAAACAGTCAATGTCAAAACTTCCGGTATTCAATTCCTGATTTAAAAGATTTAACCGAATCTTTTTCTGACCGAAAACCAGTTTTTCTTACATCTATAGATTTGAGCTCTGGATTTTTCCAATCACCTATTTCAAAGGAAAGTCAACGATATACTGCATTTAACACTTGTTTTGGATCATATAAATTTCTCCGTTTACCGATGGGTTTAAGTTCCGCTCCAGCATCCATGCAGCTATTGTTTGACAAAGTTTTGAAGGGCTTAACATTTCGATCTTGTTTGTGTTACTTGGACGGACGATATACTGATAGTTTCTGAAACATTTGAAGATCATATTGGTGATTTAAATGAAGTTTTCAATCGTCTTGCCACTACCGGATTGAAGCTTGGACCGAAGGAATGTTCATTCGCACAAAGTTCTTGTGTTTTTCTTAGACATCTGATATCAAAAGACGGAATCCAACCTCCCCCCGATCGTGTGAGTGCAGGACTAGATATGCCATCGCCAACATCAGTTAAAGATTTACGACGAGCCGTTGGTCTTTTCAACTGGTTTGGAAAGTACATACAAAATTTTAGTGCGGACGTTGACCTAATGACGAAGTTACTGAAAAAATGTGTAAAATTTAAATAGGGAATCAAACAGGAACAGGCTTTTAAGAAAGACAAAACATTACTAGTGAACTTTCCAGTTCTTGCGTTCCCGAAGTACGACCTGCCGTTTTACCTTGCAGTTGACACGTCGTGTAAAGGAATAGGATATATGTTATATCAACGCAACCCAACGGAAGATACTAATGAAGAATTGCGCGTTATTAGTTTTGGTTCAAAGTCTCTAAGTAAATGGCAGAGGTCTTACAGTCCCACGAAATTAGAGCTTCTTAGCATGGTAACAGCAATATTAGACTGTTCAATGTATTTAAGGGGACAACAATTCGTAGTTGAATGCGATCACCAAGCACTTAAGTCACTTTTTCAGAAACAGACAAAAGGAGCAATCTATGAAAGATGGATCGCCATATTACAGCAGTTTAATTTTGAATTAAGATACAAACCGGGTAAAGACATGCAAGTCGCCAACACTCTGTCCCGTGCGCCTAACAAATCGTCAACAACAGGTTTTGAAAGTCCGGACCAGCTTGATCCATATTTCCCCTATCACACCGAAAATGTCGGAAATATTATTACACCGAATGGAATGCCTTTTACAAACTTATTATGTAGTGACAAATCAAGTGACACCGACGAGCTACAGCTTAATAATATTGATATTTTGCAGAATTTGTTTAGTAGGCCAGTCAGTGAATCTTTAAAACAAACTGACTTTGAATATGATGGCGATACCGAGGAAAATGATGATTGTGTCACTCACAAATTTACAAAGAAACGAGTTCGCACGAATCAACCCTAATCGATAGTCGAGAAACCGGTGGCGTCTGACATGTCCGATTCAACTGCACAAATTTCCGAAAAAGAAAATTCTGTACAATCTTCCGATGGGGAAATAACATTTTCTCAGACTAGTGATGAAAACCTTATGATGAACACTTCAGGCGAAAAAAGTCCTTGTAATGATCAATTTATTACAAATACCGTTGAGGAGAACCAATCTGCATTTAGCTCAACAAATATACATGATAGTGATAGCCTAGTATCGGCAACTGTAGACGATTTGTCAGATGGTAATTTTATTTCCGATGAGCAAACTGTTCAACAGAAAATAGAATCGCTGCAAATTTTCAGAAATTGTGATTTCAGTCCGAAAAGTTTAAAACAGTTACAAATTAATGACCCGCAATTTGGCAATATTTTCCGATATTTAGAAAAAAGGCGATTTACCACAATCACAAAAACTAGCTCGTAAAGTTCTATTTGAATCAGGAGATTTTTCTTTATTCGAAGACTTGCTTTTTCACACTAGAGTCGCGAGATCTAAGCGAACACAACAATTTTGTCAGTATCAGCTTGCATTACCTGAAATAGCCGTAAAACAATTATTTCGCTTTACCACGATTCACCACTTGGAGGCCATGGAGGGATTCAGCATACAGTAGGTTTGATAAGGGAACATTATTATTTTTTAAATTTAGCAGCCAATGTGTCCGACTTCCGTCCTACTTGCCAGTGTCGTAAGATAACTACCAGAAAGACTAAAGCCGGCATAGTTGCTTTTCAGACTCCAATTCGTCCTTTTCAAGTTTTGGACCTTTTTGGTCATGTTCAAGTGTCTTAGTCAGGCAACAGCTACGTGTGTACTGCAGTCGATATGTTTAGTAAGTTTATTTTTACAGAGCCTATACCAAATTCTGACCCAATTACTGTTTCGCATGCACTTTATAAAATCATCACTCAGTTTTGTGTTTTTGATACTCTTATTAGGGATCATGGATCCGAGATGATAGGAAAATGCACGAAAGAAATATGTAGATTTTTAAATACCAAACAACAATACACATCACTGTTTAGGCACTTGCGAACGCTCACACAGAACCTTAGCAGAGCGAATTACACCTTATTTGTTGACCAATACAAATTGGGAGGATTTTATTCCAAGTATCGTCTTTTCTATGAACAACTGCGTGAATGAAGGAACAAAATATTCACCATTTGAGATTATCTATGGACAAAGGCCATCATTTCCCTTATCGTGTGTAACAAAAACCGCATTTTCAGAAATTCCAAAAGATTATCACAATTATATTCGGGAGTTTGCTGACAAACTTGAATTTATTCGAAATCAAGTGCGTGAAAATTCAGAAAAATCTAAAATATCAATGATTGAACGGGCTAATCAGAAGGCTCATAATCTGTCTCTAGAAAAGGGGGATAATGCGTACTTAGGAAAAGTCCCCAGAGGGCTGGTCAGAAGTTTAAGCTTAAACAAGCAGGGCCGTATATTATTCATCGCATAGACAGTCCTCATCTTTATTCATTAATGGACCCCAAAACAAACAAAATTATTCCACTACCAGTTCACATTAACCGTGTAAAGCCAGCTTATATTCGTGTACCCAATCCATGTGAATATTTTATGGATCGTGTCATCAGTTAACAAGACACCGTGGATACTGCGTCAACAAGTCGTGATATTTCAATAAGTGACCAATCTAGCACAAATAACGACGAAGCCCCAGAAGTGCCAAATCTACGGCGATCAACAAGACAAAGACAAAAACCTGTTCGCTTTAGAGACGACAGTTTCGTAAGTTTATCAGGCACCGATACAAGTTCTGCGTCAGACGGGACATTACTGAAAGTGAAAAGATTTTTAGCAAAAAAAATCACGATGGAAATATTCGTTACCTTGCATATTAATAGGGGAACCGGCACAAAACGCAATCTGGATCGATGAAAATCAGTTAGGACCGAAGGCGCGTGCCTTATTAAAGTCAAGACCACCTCCGATTATTCCGTAAATCCATGTCTGTGAGAAATTTTCCTGAACTGTTTTGAAGATACATTTTATTTATGTGTTTACAGTTTTTATGATTAGTACATAAAGGCAACAGTAGTATACCGCTGTTCAAAATTCATAAATCGATTGAGAAAAAACCTCCCGCTTTTATTGAAATGTTAAATATAACATTAAAATGACCACATTACACGACAGGACTACAATACAAATAAATGGGAGAACATATAGGACAGAGAAACAAAGGAATAATAGCTAACAAAAGGTATCAGGCTTAAAATTTAATACGTAAGACGCGCTTTTCGTCTACACCAGACTAACAAGTGACGCTCAGATAAAAAAAGTACGAAAGCCAAAACAAGTACAAAGTTGAAGAGCATTGAGGACCAAAAGTTCCAAAAAGTTGTGCCAAATACGGCTAAGGTTATATGTCTGGGATAAGAAAATCCTTAGTATTTAGAATAATTCATACTTTTGCAGACAGTAAATTTATAAAAATGACTATATAATAGATATACATGATAACACCGAAGTGGTGACTAAATACAGAATAAAAACGGATACATAAAACAGCATAAAAATTCACAGCCGAGTTAGCCAAATAGATCAACGCAATAAAAAAATTGACGTCACATTTGAATTTCTGAAATTTCCCCAAAATAGGATCGAATTAGGATAGAATTCAAGATACATACCATTTATTTCAAACATTATCACATGTTTAAAGATTTTCTTTTGTTTTTTTTTTGTTATAGAACTTATTTTACGGTATATAAAGTTTTGAGAAAAGTATTTTCATTTTAAGAACTTCCATTTTATAAGACTTCCAAGTTTCGGCTCATTTCACTTAAGACAGTTAATTTGTTTTACTGTTAAAAAGATTTAAACGGAACAGTTAATTATTTTCTGAAATACACTGAGTGCGAAAGTTCACTGTGTTAACGATTTTTGTTGGTCCACATGTACATATGTTGATTAGACAAGATAAGACAGCTATCTTATAGGATTTATTGTTGTATTTTGAAGTAGTTGCTAATGGTTAGTTTTTTTGTTGGTATACCTCAACATGTGAAATATTTTGAAAAATCATAGAGGTAGAAGTTAAAGTTTTGAAATGGAGTACTGAGATACTTAAATTTACTTGTTAGTAAATATTGATGAAGGTTTGTTTTGGTATGATGTCAAACGTTATGTATGACTGATTTGATGGAAATCTTAGCATTTAATTTTTCAATCTGTCTGTGCACAGTAAGAAAAGAAATCTGATTTGTGTGTTAGTGGTGCAAGAGATGACTCAGAAATAACCCTGATTGATAGTCTTGTTCTACTGAAATTTATTTGTTTCACTTTATTGTTTTATTTTATCGAGAGAATGTGTGTATGATAGGGATGATACCATGAAAGTTGGCGCAATAGTAGATTTTTTTTCTCATAGTGTAACCTATAAATTTTGTTCATTATAAGGTGTATCTTACCATTAGCCAGGAGCAGGGACTCCACTGAATCTTATCTCGTACTGTATATCTACCACTTTTTAACAAGCAAATTAAAATTAAGTAAAATGATGATATGCTATACTTTATAAGATTTCGCTACATCATATTTATGTTGAAGTTAAAGAGTAACCAGCATTTGGGCATGTGTATGTTTATTTACATGTCTGTGAAACATGAGAAATATAAACTAGTAAATAAGTAATAGATGATGAAGTTTAATTGTGCCTGTTATTTTGTATGTTGTATTGTCATATATGAATGAAAATTTGATTTTTTTTTATACGAATTCAACATTTTTGAAAAATATGGGAATTTTTCATTTTTGGGCGGGGATGTTGTATGTCTGTATGTTGAATCCGTATTTTCCGGAACTGTATTGCCTTGTCCATCATTGTTGTGATTATTACTTGTATCAGCCTCTTTTTGTGTTTGAATTCAAAGTAAAAGGATTTAATTTAAGAGCTCTTCGTTTATTTATATTTTATACTTGTCTTTAGTCCCCCAAACCTAAGTCAGATATACCCCGGTAATACAATCAACAAAGACTTCAAACGTAATACTCGAAGCTACATTATCCTTATAACTGACTAAAATGAAGCAAATTTGTCGTTTGTGTACTAACTTTGACTCATATAATTGCTAGATTGTATAGATTCGAACGCTACTGATGAGTCGTATGTAGATGAAAATTAAATTATGATCGCCTTGCGTACCAAAGTATAAGTCTTGTATCTTTGATGCGTTTTTATAACAGCGAGAAATATTATGTATAAAAAGGATGTATTCAAATATGTCTGATTTGTGTTGTTTTGTTATTTTAAAACACTGTTTTTTTTTATCTTTTTAATAGGTAAAAGGCTTCTGTATCGACAATGAACTCTTTGTGAACTATGAAACAAACAAAACCGTTTCACTTATATCCTCTATTTCTTTGAAATGGAGCATGATACAGCAATTAGCCCTGATTATGTCATGGTCCATTCATGCAGAGGTAAAAGTAGTTGAAATTAAATATTACAAAATTGGTGGAGTCGACGGAGTGAGAAAAAACAACTACAGTTCGCATGTTATCAACAAAATTCGCATTACTGCTCAAATTCAGAAAAAATTAACTGCAAAAGCTATGCTAGATTTTGAAACTAAATACAGGAATGCTGTTTGGTCAATAAAACTTAATGATTCACACGGACTTGCGGAGTTTAATACAATAGATAATACTAGTTTTCAAACTCGTTTACAACCTGAAGAGATATTGGGTAGCAGGGAAATCGAGACAAAGACAGAAAACTTGAATATTGATATAAAAGGCAACTTCAATGCAAGATTATGTGACAAAACTATTATTGTTTGTGATGTTAACTATGGAAATGGAGATCAAGAACTAATTGTCAAAGATATAACATGCATTGACTTCACCCAAAGATCACCAACAACTCCTAACGCGATGGATGTCAGCATGAAGGTTATGACATATACTGGTATGGGGATTTCTGTTATTGCCTTAACTGTTTCAGTAATTATTCATAGGAGGTTGGGAATGCACATAAGTATCCCTGGTTCAAATGTAGAAAATCTGTCGGTTGCCTTATTATTTTCAGACATAGCATTCTTGATAGGAGTAGGTGCTAATGATTATTACTTAGTGTGTTATGGTGTAGGTATCATCCTGCATTATCTTTGGTTGCTTGTGTTTTCATTCAAATCAATAGCATTAATCCACATGTGTTACACTATAACACAAATGTCTACAAACAATTCATATGCACACGGGGAGACGCAAAACAAAAAACGCATATTCACATTTCTTGGTCTTTTCCTACCGGTCATGATTGTCGCACCAGCATTTGTAATTGATTTGTGGGAGGTTCCAGGCTACAGCCTTGATTACAGTGGGTCTATTTGCTTTCCTACCGGATATCCTGCTAACTTGATTTTTGTATCCATTCCGATAGGCTTATCAGTTATTATTAACATTACATGTCTCATTTGTATTGCAGGGTTCATTGCAAAACAGTCATTTGAACTGCAACATGTAAGAAAATCTAATTCTTTTCAGCACATTCAAGTGTTTGCTCGAATTAGTGTCGTAACTGGTATGCTATGGACAACTGGACTTATAGGGGCCATTGTTCAAACTGAATTCATGGAATACGTATTTGTAGTATGTTGTAGTATTCAAGGTCTGTTAATAGGCATTGCAAACTTGACAACAAAACGTGTATACCGTGCCTTGTGGAAACATGAAAAGTAGTCTACTTAATGATTCATAATGAACACGATGAAGGTTTCAAAATTCTATTTTGACAATCAAAAAGGTTAATTTATTAGTCGTAAATTGACTGAAATAACTTTTAGTTATTGCTAATATAGTCTTTTTTTTTGGTTAGTTTTTGGTGCTTAGTGCCAATCTGACCAGTCAAGCCCTTTTAACACTGTTTTACTGTTTGTTCTAATGCTTTATTGTTACACAGTTGTGAAATGTTAGAAAATGTTTGACCCGACACATTCTTTATGTACTAGTATCTGTCACAAGCAAGGAGCTTGTAGTCCACTGGTTCTCGTTGATTGTTGTCTGTCATTGTTCTATTTGTAATCTTGAATTATGTCGATAGTTTTCTCTTTTGAATTGTAAAACATTTCGGTATCCCTTTGTTTTTATAGCTTACATTACGGAGTTTTATGGCGGGTCGGTCATATGTAGGTGTTTGCATCCTTAACCTTGGTGTTTGAGTTGCTAGTTGTCTCACGGGAAGTCTTTCATGTCTCCTTATATTCATTTAAGAGCTTTGGAAGATGTAAATAAAAAACAATTTCGTGCGTCCGAAACGTTGTTTCTAGATTATCCTTCACTCACTTACACTCAAATCCCAACATTTGAAATCCAAGGATGTATAAATACGAAGAAACGCTAGGAGTTATATGACCATAATGGGCCTTAAAACAATATCCAAATTCATCTCAGGTCAATTAGGTAGATATTTTATATTCATTACCATGGAAGACAGAGGTCGCAAAAGATGAATTATTTATGTTCACCATAAAGTTTGGATTAAATTATATGTTTGCCGTTTATTGGTCCTCAACAATGAAGAAATTATAGGCAATTATAGGCAAAAGCAGCCAACCTATCTCTAAATTTCAAAAAAAAAAATAAGGTTATGCACAGTTTTTTATTGCTAATCACAGAAAGGGGTCAGTTCCCCAACTTAGATAAAACGTGACCAGAGTGTTATTGGTCAAAATGATTTCTGGTGAATAAGTAAAGCAAAGTGATCCATATTAACCTTTAATCAATAGTAAGGCGCCTAACAGTATTCTACATCTTATCAATTGTTACTTCTTTTATCTCAATTATTATAACTTTGCTTTAACGTCTATATGTTAACAATGTCTGGACCATGACAAATTATTAACATTTCAGGCATTAATAGCATTTCTTAATTTAAAAAAAACATTGTTTTGCAATACAACTCTTCAACGATCGCTCTAGGTGTGCAGTGTAATTCGGTTTAACAATCCACAATTTTTTTTTATATATTTAGGTAAATCATTATATCTAAAACAAAATAGCTCCAGACATTCAGCAAAACAGAGCACATCTTTTTATTGAAATGATAAATATAAGATGATATAACCCCTCTATATTTTAAGAGCTAGGGGAACTTAATTAAACGAAAAGCTTATATTAACTTATAAAACATCTGAGATCACCCCCGGGTTTTGATGTAGTACGTGCTGCTCGGTCTTAAGATGTCTATGTAGTGTAGGCTGTTGTAATTTAGTCGTCTACGGTTGCTGATGTCAGTGTAAAATTTTAATGTTGATAACCTTAAACTAAGTCCATTTATCAGTTAAATACGCAAAAATCAAACGTTTTCCTCGTATGCTATTTTTTTTTGTTATGATGAATCTTCTGTCCATGTTTTGTAACATTCAACGAAAGTTTGATAATTATTGATGTCTCAAAAAGACTGTTTATTAATATTAATTGCCAAAACCAAGCCCGACTATCAGTATTAAAGGAAGAAAAAAAAAAAGAAAATCCAAATTTTGCTTTGGATGTTGTTTCTTTATCATAAAGTTTCATAAAATTCAAAGTTATTGGTGTATAAAAACGTTAACACCAGACTGTGTCTACTTGTTTATTGCATATAAATAGTTTCAAAATTAAACTCTTGATACTGTCTTGACCATGCAAAATTTTCTATCCAAATTTCGTATTTAAATTCAATAATGGTTTGGCAAAAGTTATTGATATGTCTTAAAACAATATAAAACCACAAACTGAACCTAAACGTTGTAGACATGGTAGATGCCAACGACGAAACATGTTGCGGTGTATAAATAAACTGTTGACACAGAGATATGTCTCACCTGTCGGCAGAAAATTTCCTAAGGGGCAATTTGCCTTTTCAAACTGATATGTACTGATAGTAATTCAACTTTATATAAAATATCATTGATCTATCACAAGTAGTTCCTATCAAACTGACTTCAGCAGAAAACTTAACAATTGTTGACGCATTGTTCGCCGGAAAAGCAACGCATGTCTCACTTTCCACAACTTTCGTCGCAGGCGAGATAAAAACAGTCAGTAAATTAAGTTGTATAATAGTACATTAAAAAAAAACTATATGGACTAGGCTAATTGTACAGAACGTAACACCTTAATGCATATAAATTTAAATTAAAACAATTGAAGGTAAATGTTACTGCATTATTTGTTTGTATTAAAAAAAATGCAAGGCCGCAATCAATATGCTTGATTTGTTGTATTATTATATCAAATAATTGGAATAAGATTCGATGCTCAAAAATCTGTACTAAGGGGACCAGTGAAAAGAAATACCGTAAACATTTGCGACTCAAAATTGATTTTAGGTACTAATAAGTTTTCAACGTCAAGAACACTTCACCATCCAGGTTATGAGGTGGATTTCCATTTTTTTTTGGTAAATCAAATGAATTAAACCGGCAATAAAACTTCGAATAACCAAATATATATTTTAAGTAACATTGGCTTCTTAAGTCTTCATTCTAAGACTATTGGTTCGAAGAATACTTCCATTTGATAACGGCAAAATTTTTTTTTTTAGATATCAGACTCCTTACATACTTTTGAGGTCAACAGTTGTGTATTGGGTTATGTTATAAGTGTTTACCAGTATAACATGCTATAAGTATGATCAAGAAAACTTGTTATGGAAATATATATATGCATTTGTTAATTGACATATAACATAACTTTACTGCAACTAGATCAGAGCTGTTACAGTAAATCACGTTAACTAAGTCAAACGTTTTGTAGTTTGGTGAAGTAATTTTGACAAGAAAATGAAGGAGCTTGAAATTATAACTCTGCCTTTTTCTTCAGTTGTAGCCTTTTGAGAAGAAAGGGTCAACATGACCTTCTAGATTGCATTTTTGGGGTCAAATAAATTTTCGGGGGATTTGTACTCATGATTTTGAATAGTACAGATTGTACTATTTTGAATAGTTCAGATTATTAGTCAATTTAACTTTGTTTATATATAGCTTGCATTACTCTTACATGTACAATAACTTGTTTCTTTAGTGTACACATACTGAATATATTTTTCCAGGTACTTGTAAATTTGCTTATGATAATGTCTCACATTTCTTGAGTGAAAAAAAGGTTTTGTTTGCTATGTTTGTATTCTTAATTTATGATGCGTGTTTGTTTGTTCCTTAACCTTTGTCAACTTTTATTGACGTGAATAAAGAATTAAATAAGAATTAATTTCTCAAGTTTCTCAATATATCAATGATATGAATGATTAAAGGCAAAAGTAGTATACCGCTGTTCGAAATTCATAAATCGATTGAGAAAAAAACAAATCCGGGCTACAAACTTAAACTGAAGGAAACACATCAAATATAAGAGGAGAACTACGACACAACAGAAACACTACATTAAAATGTAACACACACAAAAACGAACTATAATATAACAATGGCCATTTTCCTGACTTGGTACAGGACATTTTAAGAAAAAAATGGTGGGTTGATCCTGGTTTTGTTGCTAGCCAAACCTCCCGCTTTTATTGAAATGTTAAAAATAACATTAAAATGACAACATTACATGACAGGACTACAATACAAATAAATGGGAGAACATATAGGACAGAGAAACATACGAATAATAGCTAACAAAAGGTACCAGGTTTAAAATTTAAGACGTGCGTTTCGTCCACACACGACTAACCAGTGACGCTCAGATTAAAAATGGTCGAAAGCCAAAACAAGTACAAAGCCGAAGAGCACTGAGGACCAAATTTCCAAAAAGTTGTGCTAAACACGGCTAAGGTTATATGTCTGGGATAAGAAAATCCTTAGTATTTAGAATAATTTATACTTTTGCAAACAGTAAATTTATACAAATGACTATATAATAGATATACATGATAACACCGAAGTGGTGACTAACTACAGAATAAAAACGGATACATAAAACAACATAAACCAGCACATAAAATAGTCAATAACTGAAATAGTCAATAACTGTTTAATGAACAACAGTTTATTCTCATCATTTGCAATTACACATTAATTAAAAAGGTTAATAATATGTTTTTTTTTTTTTTTTTTTAACACTCAAATTGATACTTTATTGCACAACTTGCTGTTAACAATAACACTTGATGTACAGCATTCCATCAAGTATCCCTGTTAATAGTGCCACCGAATATCCAGGGAGAATATTCAGTAGAATTAACAAAAAAAAATTCTATCAATATCTAAATAAATAAATAGCTATTACAAATAGCTGTTTTAAATAGTCTACTACAAAATATGTTTATTTTTTTCTATATAAAATACTATATATTCATGTAACATTACACACGTTATCACACAAGTTCGTCAATATATTACGGAATTTATCACTATTTATTTCGGAATGAGTTTTTGTATACTATCTTAATGTTCCAGAGACTAAATGCGGTCACTGGTCGATGACCTCGCACGTTTTTTGTGCTTCAAGTTGGGATTTACACAATTCTGCAATGTTTTGTAATTTGGAATAAAAATACGAAAAGGTGAGATGTTTTAATTATATGTTTTTATCTGTTATAAATCAAATGATTTGAAGTAAATGTGTTATTTATTTGACCTACATAACGTTATGAACAATTGAACATGATCCCGTGTCGTGACCTTAAAATACCTATCAGCTATTTTGTAAACATACACATACTTGAATTTTCTGAAGTCATATTCGTACTACACACACACAGACAGATTCAAACATCCAAGATACACACACAAAACTCCTTCATAGTTGCATGTTTTATACATTTTAAGCATCACATTTGAAATTATATGCAGATAGGCTATAAAATATTAATTGCCTCAAATTTTCAAGAATAGCATCAAATTCTGTACACTTAGTTACTATATCTGCCCAGTAACATGGTATTAGTTATATTGTTCTTTATTTTTACCCCTTTTTCTTTATTTTCTTAGCCAATTATTTTGAAGCAAATAAAGTATCCACACCCATATATACATACTTGTACAATGTAGACACACACACCAACACACACACACACACACACACACACACACACACACACACACACACACACACACACACACACACACACACACACACACACACACACACACACACACACACCAACACACACACACACACACCAAGTACAGATCTTTTCATATATATATTATAAGTAGATAAGTACTTGTATACCTTAACATTTAAGGTATCAGGTGCATTTATAAGCACATTGACAGCATATTGATATTACAAAATACTTTATGCTACATGTATATTTTCACATTTCTATAACATTACCTTAGTTTTTTCTCAAAATGTTATACACTTTTGTTAATAAACAGTTTATCTTCATGTTTACCAAACTATATAATTCTACTATATTATTTATTTCATATTTAAATATTTTCATTGAATCTACCCATTTAGATTTTTTATTCGAAACATAGTGTGCCTTATAGACTGAAAAGAACATTAAACTAAGCAAATGATTAAGTGCAAAGTAAGCTTTATCATTAATTTTGTATCCTATGACAAGAGAACGGAGACTTATAACATGTTCTTCTATGCCAATTCTTTTGAGTAAATCTTTCATTGATTTCCAAAATATTTTATGATATTGACATGTAATGAAGAAATGGTTATAGTTATCTAGTTCATTGCAATAAGTACATAGGTCATTTTGTGCAATTTTCCACTGGAAAAGCAGCTGTTCATTTGGTAAAATAAAATGCATTAATTTCCATCTGAACATTTTTATTTTATTATCTTTTAGATACTCAAAAGTGAATTTAATAGAGTCTTTTAATTCATTTTTGAGACTTCCATTACCAAAGAGTCTTTCCCATTTAGCAAATCCAATTGGCGTTTCTGTTATTACTTGACCTAGCACTATTTTATATATGTCTTTATTATTGATAGTAAGGATATCAGTATTGTCTCGAAATTTGATTCTAGTTCGGTTAATATGAACATTAGTTTTGAATGATTCTTCTGATTTTAATATGTTGACCCATCGTTTTGGTATGGAATTTTTAATTTTTAAGATTTCTGCAATCCAATTACTTTTATTTTTCAATTTTGAAATAATTTTTTCTTCTGATATCTTCCCCCTTTTATCGATTATGTCATTAATATATAATATATCGCTGTCAATCCAGTTATCAAAGAACAAACATTTTCCTTGAAATTTTATAAACCTATTTCCCCATATTATTTGTTTTCTAATATCTAAATAATTCTCAATTTGATCATGATTAATATTGTTACAATTGTTAACATTTATCCATGTTTTTATCATCTCTTGATAGAAAATTGGTGTTTCGTTCCATATTTTTTTATCTAGCATTTTTATTTTATTCAAATTTATCTTGAAAATAAGTAAGTTTTTGCCAAATTTATTGAGGTATAGCTTTGGTAATACAGCCCAATTTGCATTCCCTGATTGTATTATTTTTATAATCCATTTTATATGTATTGATTTTATATACGACTCGATATCAATCATATTTAAACCCCCCTCTGAAAATTTTTTAGTAATTATTGACCTTTTTATTTTATCTTTTCCTCCATTCCAAATAAATTTATATATTAAATTATTAATATTTTGTAGTTTATCTTTACTTATGATACTATTAGTTGCAATGTAAGTTATATTTGGTAGCAAAAGAGCTTTTACGATTAATATTTTTCCCAATTGGGTTAATCTTCGTTTTGACCATCTATCTACAAGTTTCGCTATTTTATCCATGACTTTTTCCATATTCAGTGTGTCACATTCTTTTCTGTCATAACCAAAGTAAATACCTAAGCTTTTAATTGGTTTATTTGTCCAATTTATATTTAGTGTTCAACACTAACAGTGTGACCGATATAATCAAAGCATCAATGTCCTGAAAAAGCAGGTTTGATCTAAAAAATATTATTGAAAGGGATCTACAAAACCGTATGTCTCGCCTGCTGCTGTCAGAGGTCAGAGTAAAAAAAATTATTTTCTATAAAGAAATATGTCCATTGGTCAAATGAAATAGATGTAAGCAATTATAAGCAACCGTACGGCCTTCAAAAATGAGAAAAACCTATACAATATAGTCGGCTATGAAAGGCCCCGACAAGAAAAATATGAAACAATTTAATTGAGAAAACAAATGGTCTAATTTATAACAAAAACAATTTACGATAAACAAATATGACAGACATGAACCAACGACCACCACTGAACTACAGGCTCCTGACTTGGAACATGCACATAAAGGTTAAATATGTTTATTAAGCGCTCCCCCCTCCCCCCTAACCTCGGACAGTGGTGTTACAGCACAACATAAAAACAAATTATAATAAAATGCTCCGTGGGGCGCAGCTTGAACAGTTGGGACAAGTATGGGCACTACATTCAAGCTTGATACAGCTCTGAATTTGGATTGTGATTAAATATTTGACATATCTAATAATTTCTAAATTAGAAATTGATGCTGTATCTATTTTTAACTATGAATCTACTTACAATTTCCATTAGTTGTGCAATACAACTCTGGATTTTGATTGTGATTAAATATTTGACATAACATAGGTTCCTTACACAGAATGAATGTAGTCTAAGTACTTAAAATTTTGAAATAGAATATTTACCTATTATGGTCCAATATCGATGAAATCAAACAAAGTTTAATTTTGGACCCTTTGGACCTCAATGTAGATCAATTTGACAATTCAAAAACAGAGCCCAATCCAAAATCTAAATACACGGTTAGGTTCAGCATATCAAAGAACCCAATGAATTCAAGATTTTGAATTAAACCCCATTGAAATTGGTCAAGCAATTTATACAAAGTATTAGAAAAGTTTTGTTTTTGTCCCCTTTTTCATTAGCGGATGGGGCCATGACCCCCAAAATCAATCCCAACCTTCCTTTTTTGGTATGGAACCTTGTGGTACAATTTCATAGAGATCAATACACTTATACACAAATTATTATTCTGAAACAAGAAAACTGCTTGTTTTTGGACCCTAATTCCCAACCAGTTAAGACAATAACCCCCAAAATCAATCCCAACCTTCCTTTTGTTGTATGAAACCTTGTGGTACAATTTCATAGAGATCCATACATTTAAACTCAAGTTCTTGTCTGGAAACCAAATTTCGTTGTAAAATCAGTTGAAAAGGACTTAACTCATCAGATCGATACAAAGCAGAAAAACAGAAAAACCTGATGTGGCAGGGTATTTATATGTATATATTTTTATTTATTTTTCATTCTATTCTTGTTGCAAACACAGTTTTAGTAAAACATTCAGCTTGATTTTTACTGCTTTTAGCAAGTCTGTGGAAGTTTAAGGTTATCAACATTAAAATTTTACACTGACATCAGCAACCGCAGAATACTAAATTACTTACAACAGCCTACACTACATAGAAATCTTAAGACCAAGCAGCACGTACTACATCAAAACCCGGGAGTGATCTCAGATGTTTTATAAGTTAATATAAGCTTTTCGTTTAATCAAATTCCCCTAGCTCTTAAAATATAGAGAGGTTATATCATCTTATATTTATCATTTCAATAAAAAGATGTGCTCTGTTTTGCTGACTGTCTGGAGCTATTTTGTTTTAGATATAATGATTTACCCAAATAAATAAATCTTTTTTGTGGATTGTTAAACCGAATTACACTGCACACCTAGAGCGATCGTTGAAAGGTTGTATTGCAAAACAATCTTTTTTTTTTAAATTAAGAAATGTTATTAATGCCTGAAATGTTAATAATTTGTCATGGTCCAGACATTGTTAACATATAGACGTTAAAGCAAAGTTATAATAATTGAGATAAAAGAAGTAACAATTGATAAGATGTAGAATACTGTTAGGCGCCTTACTATTTATTAAAGGTTAATATGGATCACTTTGCTTTACTTATTCACCAGAAATCATTTTGACCAATAGCACTCTGGTCACGTTTTATCTAAGTTGGGGAACTGACCCCTTTCTGTGATGAGCAATAAATAACTGTGCATAACTTATTTGTTTTTTGAAATTAAGAGATAGGTTGTCTTTCTACATATGAACACCTTAAACAATTTAATTTCCTTTAAAACCCCTGTACTAAATGAACTAAAAATTGGAATGTAAATCTTTAGGTGGATTCCTTTTAAAGTCATAAACGTGAGGTCACCATCCAAATTTCCACCTGGATAACTGTGAATTTTATGTCTACTGTGGATTCAATTTTTTTGTGGGTACCAATTTTCGTGGATTGAGGAAAATTTGTATTTTCGTGGATACTTGATTTTATGGTTTTTCGTAAGTCTGTTTAGAAACTAATAGAAAATTTGTACTTCGTTTACCTTTACCCTTTATCAAAGAACATAGAATTGGTTATATGATTTGAATTTATATTCAATTTTTTGCTTTTGTGCAATACACTATGCTGTGACACGAAATCTTAATATTCATGATAATTTACTAAAAGTTTAGACCTTGTATCTATACTATTAAATGAGAAGACCTCAGTTTGTGTGTCGCTTCTCTTCTTTCCACAATAAATTAATCATCATGCCTCTGTGTCCTATAGGTACCATGCATAGTCGCATTTTTCATCCTCGCTTATGATTATTCAGTTTGGGTTATTTTGGGAGAAAAACAAAAATAAAGGCGTCCGAATATTGTTTCCGTCATCGGACGGACTTTTAAGTCATGGACAAGACTTCCGTTTAGTACTTGGGGACAGGACAATTATTTTCGCGTTTTTCTGTATACCATGATCATACCTATACTATAAATAAAGTGTATTTGCTATTTACTATCAATTCAAAGTTTACTATCCGCCGATGTCACTGATATATTATATAGAGAGTCTCTATAATGACTATGTCGCCTAGGATAGTATTGCAACTTGGAATTGATAGTAAATATCAAATACACTTTATTTATAGTATATGTATGTTCATAGTATACAGAAAAACAGAAAACAAAAAATAACGGACTTTGGAAAAAAGGGGAGGGCTAAAAAAAATTGTCCTTTCACCAAGTACCTATAACTTTTGATACCTCTCCTGATATTCCCCAGTCATACAAAAATTCATCCTACAACAGTTTACATACTTTCAACCACACAGTAAATGCCCGCGATTTCGAAGGTGTTTTCTAGTATGATATATGTATCCTCATCGTAAAGATTTTTCAGTAAAGAACCAATTACGTTTGCTGAAATCTAAAACGTCACTGCATTCACGTGAATATCGAACAACTCTCCAAATTTACACTCCCTATTGAACATCTTCAGTAAATGCCAGGAAAGTAACAAAAAGAAAGGAAACTCGTCTTAAATCTGTCACTGTTTAAAGGTATAAAACAGAACGACTACTTTTAACACGGGATAGATTAAACGTTAGGGTAAGTTAAAGATAAGAAACTTAATTAGCATATTAAGCATTTGACTATCAAATATGATTGTCTTAAGCGTGTAATCGTTAGTTTTACTGTATTCTTCGGTTGTTGTCTGATTTACGTATACACAAAATATTCAGGAATTTTGATGAATATTACTAACTCCATTTAATTTGAAAAAAAAAAATAATTAGATATTCAGTTTCTGATGAGTAAGTTTATCAAAAAAATATTGATAGTAACATTTTGATTTTCTCCTCGTATATATACAACTGTAGGACTTAAGAAAGCTGCTTCAATGTTAATGAAAATTTGAATGTTGGACGAAGCGGCATAACCCAATTATTTCTTTTTCAAAACTATGATTATGCGATTATAATTACATGTACCACTTGTACCGAAGACAAATAATCCGAGAGAGAAACAGGTTTTCGCCAATGAAGGAACAGAAACTTTTGCCAAACACACTTATGTTTTTCACGATGTACTGGTGCCTTAATTAATAAAAGAAACCTTAAAGGCAGTCCAAAAAAAAAAAAAAAGAAAATGAAAATCCAAAATGTCCTTTTCAGAGGTAGAAATTTGCTGTAATTGTGAAAATGCCTAATTTTGCAATTTCATATGCTAATATTCTGCTTTTCTTTGGTATTTTCTGTAGAAAATCGGTGTTGAAAGAAATTTCTTCTCTGGCAAAGGGAATAAATTTACAAAAAAAAAAAAACCATTAACATGACAATTGTTTTAGGTATATGTATTAAATTTATATTCCTATTTTACACAACAGTTATATCACAATGAAATGAAGAAACATTTACCTATAAAATAATGAAATGGAATGCAATAATGTTTTCGAAACAAACAGTTCACTACATTTTGTTCATAAAGAGATTCCAGTTTTCTTGGAAGAAATTCTTCCAATAATTTAGAAAATATAATTCATTTCCAAATACGTATACAATTATTGTTCATAAACACAACTTGTTCACTTCATTTTGTATCCTCTTTCAAGTTGGGAGAAATTTCTTCCAAGTAATATTAAACCACTTAAAATCTCTTCCTATAAATATAGAAACATGTAATGTATTTACAAATAATTGTCTATTTGTTCAACACAAATAGTTCAATTCATTTTATATTCCTCCTTGGAAGACATTTCTTGTAAAATTTTAATAAAAAGTTGAATTATTTCTTTCCACTGCGGAAATTTCTTTAATTAAATTTAGCAAATATTAAAATTGCTTATAATTATGATAATCTGTTATTCAGCTTAATTAATTCATATTTTGTTTTATATAACGGTTTCTATCCTCCTTAGAAGAAATTCTTCCTATAAAGTAATACATGTACAATCAGATAAATGTATTTCCTATAAAGTAATACATGTACAATCAGATAAATGTATTTCCTATAAAGTAATACATGTACAATCAGATAAATGTATTTCCTATAAAGTAATACATGTACAATCAGATAAGTGTATTTCCTATAATGTAATACATGTACAATCAGATAAATGTATTTCCTATAAAGTAATACATGTACAATCAGATAAATGTATTTCCTATAAAGTAATACATGTACAATCAGATAAATGTATTTTACCACATATAAGTCATTTATTTAGAAGTAACCAAAGGACATCATGAGGTCAACATGCGATCTGAAAACCATATTTGCATTTAAATAGTAGCAAAGGGCCAGTTATTCCACACCATTTAAAAACTGCATTATTTTCTTTCAGATATATCGTCGTTAGATTTATACATCTAAACGCTTCATTATCAACAGTGCATATTTCAAATAACTAAACATGTAAACATGAACAAACTTTTCAAAAACATTGTTTTATGTCCTTTGTTCCGTACAATGTTATCAATTGTTCACAGGATACATGTACCAACTTGTGTTTTATGTTCCTTGTTCTGTTCAAGGTTATAAATTGTCCACATGATACATGTATGATGTACCGGCTTATGTTTTATGTTCCTTGTTCTGTTCAAGGTTATAAATTGTCCACATGATACATGTATGATGTACCGGCTTATGTTTTATGTTCCTTGTTCTGTTCTGGGCGTATTTATTGTCCACAGGATACAAGTATGATGTACCGGCTTATGTTTTATGTTCCTTGTTCTGTTTAAGGTTATTTATTGTCCACAGGATACATGTACCAGCTTCTGTTTTATGTTCCTTGTTCTGTTCAAGGTTATTAATTGTTCACAGGATACGTGTACCAGCTTCTGTTTTATGTTCCTTGTTCTGTTCAAGGTTATTAATTGTTCACAGGATACGTGTACCAGATCAGGGGCGGGTCCAGGTGAGGGCGTTATGGGCGTACGTTTCCCCTTTTAAAATAAAAAAAAAAAAAAAAACTATCGTAATCTGCTAATATTGTATTGAATATGGCAATTTATCGTATTCATTAATTATTTTATGTTTTTTAGCAAAAAAATGGTCCAAAAACTTTATTTCTACGCCCCCTCTTTCAAATATCCTAGAAACGCCCCTGTACCAGCTTATGTTTTATGTTCCTTTGTTCGTTCAAGGTTATTAATTTTCCACAAGATACCTATACCAACTTATACGTTATATTCCTTGTTCTGTTCAAGATTATTAATTGTCCACAGGATACATGTACCAACTTATGTTTTATGTTCCTTGTTCTGTACAAGGTTATCAATTGTCCACAGGATACATACACCAACTTATGTTTAATATTTCTTATACAGTTCAAGATTATGAATTGTTTATAGGATACATACACCAACTTATGTTTAATATTCCTTGTTCTGTACAAGGTTATCAATTGTCCACAGGATACATACACCAACTTATGTTTAATATTCCTTGTACAGTTCAAGATTATTAATTGTTAATAGGATACATACACCAACTTATGTTTATTATTCCTTGCACAGTTCAAGATTATTAATTGTTTATAGGATACATACACCAACTTATGTTTAATATTCCTTGTACAGTTCAAGATTATTAATTGTTTATAGGATACATACACCAACTTATGTTTAATATTTCTTGTACACTTCAAGATTATTAATTGTTTATAGGATACATACACCAACTTATGTTTAATATTCCTTGTTCTGTACAAGGTTATCAATTGTTTATAGGATACACACACCAACTTATGTTTAATATTCCTTGTTCTGTACAAGGTTATCAATTGTCCACAGGATACATACACCAACTTATGTTTAATATTTCTTATACAGTTCAAGATTATTAATTGTTTATAGGATACATACACCAACTTATGTTTAATATTCCTTGTTCTGTACAAGGTTATCAGTTGTCCATAGGATACATACACCAACTTATGTTTAAAATTCATTGTACAGTTCAAGATTATTAATTGTTTATAGGATACATACACCAACTTATGTTTAATATTCCTTGTACACTTCAAGATTATTAATTGTTTATAGGATACATACACCAACTTATGTTTAATATTCCTTGTACAGTTCAAGATTATTACTTGTTTATAGGATACATACACCAACTTATGTTTAATATTCCTTGTACAGTTCAAGATTATTAATTGTTTATAGGATACATACACCAACTTATGTTTAATATTCCTTGTACAGTTCAAGATTATTAATTGTTTATAGGATACATACACCAACTTATGTTTAATATTCCTTGTACAGTTCAAGATTATTAATTGTTAATAGGATACAAGTATCAACTTACGTTTTATGTTCCTGGTTCTGTTGATGGTATATAAATTGTCCACAGGATACTTATACTTGTTTACTGCATATGAATAGTTTCAAAATTAAACTCTTGATACTGTCTTGACCATTCAAAATTTTCGTATTTAAATTCAATAATGGTTTGGCAAAAGTTATTGATATGTCTTAAAAACAATATATAACCACAAACTGAACCTAAACGTTGTAAACATGGTAGATGCCGACGACGAAACATGTTGCGGTGTATAAATAAACTGTTGACACAGAAGTATGTCTCGCCTGTCGGCAGAAAATTACCAAAGGGGCAATTTGCCTTTTCAAACTGATATGTACTCATAGTAATGCAACTTTATATAAAATATCATTGATCTATCACAAGTAGTTCTTATCAAGCTGACTTAAGCAGAAAACTTAACAATTGTTGACGCATTGTTTGCCGGAAAAGCAACGTATGTCTCACTTTCCACAACTTTCGTCGCAGGCGAGATAAAAACAGTGAGTAAATTAAGTTGTATGAATAGTACATTAAAACAAAACTATATGGACTAATTGTACAGAACGTAACACCTTAATGCATATAAATTTAAATTAAAACAATTGAAGGTAAATGTTACTGAATTATTTGTTTGTATTAAAATAAATGCAAGGCCGCAATTAATATGCATGATTTGTTGTATTATTATATCAAATAATTGGAATACGATTCGATGCTCAAAAATCTGTACTAAGGGGACCAGTGAAAAGAAATACCGTAAACATTTGCAACTCAAAATTGATTTTAGGTACTAATAAGTTTTCAACGTCAAGAACACTTCACCGTCCAGGTTATGAGGTGGAACTCCATTTTTTTGGTAAATCAAATAAATTAAACCGGCAATAAAACTTCGAATAACCAAATATATTTTTTAAGTAACATTGGCTTCTTAAGTCTTCATTCTAAGACTATTGGTTCCAAGAATACTTCCATTTGATAACGGCAACATCTTTTTTAAGATATCAGACTCCTTACATACTTTTGAGGTCAACAAATGTGTATTGGGTTATGTTATAAGTGTTTACCAGTATAACATGCTATAAGTATGATCAAGAAAACTTGTTATGGAAATATATATATGCATTTGTTAATTGACACATAACATAACTTTACTGCAACTAGACCAGAGCTGTTACAGTAAATCACGTTTACTAAGTCAAAAGTTTTGTAGTTTGGTGAAGTAATTTTGACAAGAAAATGAAGGAGCTTGAAATTAAAACTCTGTCTTTTTCTTCAATTGTAGCCTTTTGAGTAGTAGGGGTCAACATGACCTTCTGGATTGCATATTTGGGGTCAACTTTTATTTATGTGAATAAAGAATTAAATAAGAATTAATTTCTCAAGTTTCTAAATATATCAATGGTATGAATGAAATAGTCAATAACTGTTTAAAGAATAACAGTTTATTCTCATCATTTGCAATTACACATTAATTAAAAAGGTTAATAATATGTTCAACACTAACAGTGTGACCAGATATAATCAAAGCATCAATGTCCTGAAAAAGCAGGTTTGATCTAAAAAATATTATTGAAAGGGATCTACAGAACCCTATGTCTCGGCTGCTGCTGTCAGAGATCAGAGTAAAAATAAATTATTTCCTATAAAAAAATATGTTCATTGGTCAAATGAAATGGATGTAATTAATTATAGGCAACCGTACGGCCTTCAAAAATGAGAAAAACCTATACAATATAGTCGGCTATGAAAGACCCCGACAAGAAAAATATGAAACAATTTAATTGAGAAAACAAATGGTCTAATTTATAAAAAAAAAACAATTTACGATAATCAAATATGACAGACATGAACCAACGACCACCACTGAACCACAGGCTCCTGTCTTGGGACATGCACATAAAGAATGTGGCGGGGTTGAATATGTTTGTAAGCGCATTATTCAGGAATTTTGATGAATACTACTAACTCCAAACGGATTTAATTTGAAAAAAAAAACATAATGAGATATTCAGTTTCTGATGAGTAAGTTTATCAAAACAAATATTGATAGTGACATTTTGATTTTCTCCTCGTATATATACAACTGTAGGACTTAAGAAAGCTCCTTCAATGTTAATGAAAATTTGGATGTTGGAAGAAGCGGCATAACCCAAATATTTCTTTTTCAAAACAATGATTATGCGATTATAATTACATGTACCACTTGTACCGAAGACAAATAATCCGAGAAAAAAACAGGTTTTCGCCAATGAAGGAACAGAAACTTTTGCCAAACACAATAATGTTTTCACGATGTACTGGTGCCTTAATTAATAAAAGAAACCTTAAAGGCAGTCCGAAAAAGAAAAAAGAAAAGGAAAATCCAAAATGTCCTTTTCAGAGGTAGAAATTTGCTGTAATTGTGAAAATGCCTAATTTTGCAATTTCATATGCTAATATTCTGGTTTTGTTTGGTATTTTCTGTAGAAAATCGGTGTTGAAAGAAATTTTTTCTCTGGCAAAGGGAATAAATTTTCAAAAAAAAACACCATTAACATGACAATTTTATTGGGTACATGTATTAAATTTACATTGATATTTTACACAACAGTTATATCACAATGAAATGAAGAAACATTTACCTATAAATTAATGAAATGGAATGCAATAATGTTTTCGAAACAAACAGTATACATTTTGTTAATAAAAAGATTCCAGTCTTCTTGGAAGAAATTCTTCCAATAATTTAGAAAATGAAATTCATTTCCTAATACGTATACAATTATTGTTAATAAACACAACTTGTTCACTTCATTTTGTATCCTCTTTCAAGTTGGGAGAAATTTCTTCCAAGTTATATTAAACCACTTAAAATCTCTTCCAATAAATATAGAAACATGTAATGTATTTACAAATAATTGTCTATTTGTTCAACACAAATAGTTCAATTCATTTTATATTCCTCCTTGGAAGACATTTCTAGTAAAATTTTAATAAAAAGTTGAATTATTTCTTTCCACTGCGGAAATTTCTTTAATTATATTTAGCAAATACTAAAATTGCTTATAATTATGATAATCTGTTATTCAACTTAATTAATTCATATTTTGTTTCATATAACGGTTTCTATTCTCCTTAGAAGAAATTCTTCCTATAAAGTAATACATGTACAATCAGATAAATGTATTTCCTATAAAGTAATACATGTACAATCAGATAAATGTATTTTACCACATATAAGTCATTTATTTAGTAATAACCAAAGGACATCATGAGGTCAACATGCGATCTGAAAACTATATTTGCACTTAAATAGTAGCAAAGGGCCAGTTATTCCACACCATTTAAAAACTGCATTATTTTCTTTCAGACATATCGTCGTTAGATTTATACATCTAAACGCTTCATTATCAACAGTGCATATTTCAAATAACTAAACATGTAAACATGAACAAACTTTTCTAAATTGTTTTATGTCCCTTGTTCCGTACAAGGTTATTTATTGTCCACAGGATACATGTACCAACTTGTGTTTTATGTTCCTTGTTCTGTTCAAGGTTATAAATTGTCCACATGATACATGTACCGGCTTATGTTTTATGTTCCTTGTTCTGTTCAAGGTTATTCATTGTCCACAGGATACATGTACCAACTTGTGTTTTATGTTCCTTGTTCTGTTCAAGGTTATAAATTGTCCACATGATACATGTACCGGCTTATGTTTTATGGTCCTTGTTCTGTTCAAGGTTATTTATTGTCCACAGGATACATGTACCGGCTTATGTTTTATGTTCCTTGTTCTGTTCAAGGTTATTTATTGTCCACAGGATACATGTACCGGCTTATGTTTTATGTTCCTTGTTCTGTACAAGGTTATTAATTGTCCACAGGTTACAAGTACCAACTTATGTTTTATGTTCCTTGTTCTGTTCAATGTTATTTATTGTCCACAAGATACATGTACCGGCTTATGTTTTATGTTCCTTGTTCTGTTCAAGGTTATCAATTGTTCACATGATACATGTACCGGCTTATGTTTTATGTTCCTTGTTCTGCTCAATGTTATTTATTGTCCACAGGATACATGTACCAGCTTCTGTTTTATGTTCCTTGTTCTGTTCAAGGTTATAAATTGTTCACAGGATACGTGTACCAGCTTATGTTTTATGTTCCGTGATCTATTCAAAGTTATTTATTGTCCACAGGACACATGTACCAGCTTATGTTTTATGTTCCTTTATTCGTTCAAGATTATCAATTGTCCATAAGATACATATACCAACTTATGTTTTATTATCCTTGTTCTGTTCAAGATTATTAATTGTCCACAGGATACATGTACTAACTTATGTTTTATGTTCCTTGTTCTGTACAAGGTTATCAATTGTCCACAGGATACATACACCAACTTATGTTTTATGTTCCTTGTTCAGTTCAAGATTATTAATTGTTAATAGGATACAAGTATCAACTTACGTTTTATGTTCCTGGTTCTGTTGATGGTTATAAATTGTCCACAGGATACATATAAAAAATTATGTTTTATGTTCCTTGCTCTGTTCAAGGTTATTAATTGTTTGGAAGATACATGTACATGCTTATGTTATGTTTTATGTTCCTTGTTCTGTTCAAGGTTATTAATTGTTCACAGGATACATGTATAAACTTATGTTTTGTGTTCCTTGTTTTGTTCAAGGTTATTAATTGTCAACAGGATACATATACCAATTTATGTTTTATGTTCCTTGTTCAGTTCAAGGTTATAAATTGTCAACAGGATACATGTAGCAACTTATGTTTTATGTTCCTTGTTCTGTACAAGGTTATTAATTGTCCACAGGTTACAAGTACCAACTTATGTTTTATGCTCCTTGTTCTGTACAAGGTTATTAATTGTCCACAGGTTACAAGTACCAACTTATGTATTATGTTCCTTGTTCTTTTCAAGGTTATTAATTGTCCACAGGATACACATATTAGCATAATTAGAGTAATAGTCACTTGAATGTTTGCCAATGCTCACTTCTGTGATTGTTTTATTCACCATACGACAATTTGTCCGAAGGTTATATGTACGATTGTCAAGGATGGTTGTAAAACAAAATATATAGTCTATTAATACAGTACACATTTGTCGGTAAGGAATTGAATATTGTTTCCGTCCAAATTGTGTTACAGAGCACCCGCGAAAATGTTTAACTCCGCCACACTCTGTATGTGCCTGTCCCAAGAAAAAAAATCTTATTTATTGATTGTCGTTAATGGTCTTTATTATCTATTTTTTTTCCAATTATTTTTTAAGCATGAATCAGGCCGTTGATTTAATAATTCGATCTGTTTAACATATTGCCATGTCGGGGCCTTTTATCTTGTTTATAGCTGAATTTACGATATTGTATGCTCATGGTTGAAGGCCGTTTATACCTATAGTTGCTTACCTCCAAGTAAGTCATTGGTTTATAGTGGATAGTTGTCTTATTCACAGTCACACCTCGTCGCTTTTAATTTATAATTATTATCGTTATCGGCAACAAGACGGGGACCACTGGTGGAGCAGGGAAGCTTCAACCTCCTTGCAGAGCACACGGGCTCACACCATACCTTTGTTTTATTTGTTGATTGTTTACACTTTGTCAATGTTAAGTTAAATTTAATTAGAAGTATACATATGGCTTAGGCCTTGTATACCAGTTTAAAGTTTTGAAGTATGTATAAAGAAGAATCCATTGTCCATCCAGCAAAAAAAAATCACGCATTGCATAAAAAACATAAGACGGACGGCGAACTATCGACAGCTATATTCTATGGCGCTAGACATATTGCAGGATCTGCGCAGTTGACAGCTCTTAGCTTTAACTTTGACTCAAATCCCGCTGAGGGAAAAATATAAAATGCAGCGCCAACATTTTTTTTAATGAATTTGAGATGTCAGGTATTAAAATTGTCTTTATATTTGTTTTTGTCATGTTAGGAATTTTGTATTGACTGTAGATCTTCTGTAGTCTCTGATAAATTAATCACTGCTTGTTTAAGACTCCATACTATTTAGGGTTTAATATACTGTATTAGACCCATGTCTTGCTGAGGACTGTTTGTTAATCTCTTGATGTCCTGTTCTTTTTATTCATTTATACAAGATCATTACCAAATTTATAATATGATACGTTTAATGAAAACAAATATATTCCTTCTTTGTAAAGGTCATCAATAGCGTGCGAAAGCTGTCGTATTTATTTTGAAATACGCAGTTTATTATTAATTATAAAAGTATGTTTTAAGTATTAAAACCATTCTGAAATCCGACGATTTTAGCTGAAGCAATCAAACGGTAAGAGTTCAACAATATAATTGTTTTAACACGTCCATGTATTTATCGAACAAATAAAGTGTTATTAGAGATATTTTATAACATAAAAATAAACATGAGCAATACCTCAAAATTAATTTCTTTTAATGACAGTGGAAACTTCTGTGAAATATATTGAATTTGAATATATGATATGAAAGGGAGATATCATTGCTTTAACTATAGTTGAGTGCTGATTTAAACGTTTAGGATAATTTTTTCAAAATGTTTTTAATTAAGTATAGAGACATTTTCAAATCAGTAAAAGTTTTCTTTTCAAGTGTACCTGATAATTTGGTATTTGATATATCCAGCTCTCTAATTAAATACAAAGTCATTCATTAGAATCGGATGTTAAAAACTGTACCTCAGTGGTGTTAATAACCTTCCCCTAATAATGAGTGGAGTCCATTCACTAGTTGATCTAATTCAGACTGCATTTTCATTTTAAATTTGTTTTGCCCTTTGGTGTTCTTCAAGTTCAAAGCTTCTGGCACTTGGTAATTTATTAAAATATTTTAAGGCAAAAAACGTGTTCAAATACATTTACGCGGATTTAAGTAATCAGTTTTGCATATGAATTTGCTGTATTAAAGTGTGATCTCTTTGAATAATAACATAAACCAATAAAGGAGTATATCATTCTATAGTATGGCAATTTCATATCAACAGATGAAGTATTTTGAGCTAGGTTTCAAAACGGCGAGCATTATTTGGTGTGGTATTACATTGTTTTGTTTTTGTTTTATTTTGTTCTTGTGGTTTTGTAATCAATTACAACGTTATTTCAGAGTTAACGGCTTTTTTTCCCTAAACTTTTAAGACTTTTATTGTATGTTCTGTATGTACTTTTTGTTAGTCCACTGACTAATAATTGAACTTGTAGCGAGTGATTTGAGATTTTAACCTCGCAACATATTCATCCCCGAGACAAGAAGCTCGTTTGTGAGACATGATATCTTAATGTATTTGTTATTTAGAGAAAATCACAATCCCGAATGTGACCTACCGAATTAGAATTATCACCGGATTTGTACTTACATGAGCAACACGACAGGTGCAGCACGTGGAACACGATGTGCTTACCCTTCCAGAACACTTGAGATCACTCCTGTTTTTTTTGGTTGGATTCGTGTTGCTCAGTCTTTAGTTTTCTATGCTGTGTTTTGTGCACTGTTGTTTGTCTTTTGGTCTTTTTCGTTTTATGCCATGGCGTTGTCGTTTTTTTTTTCGACTTACGAGTTTGAATGTCCCTCTGGTATATTTTGCCTGTCTTTAACTTATATTTTGTTGGTTTCATTTTGTTCTTGTGGTTTGTTATCAATAATACCGTTATTTCAGAGTTAGTGGCTTTTCTAAAAAAAATTATGACTTTTATTGTATGTTCATTATTGTTATTCCCGACTAGTGATTTAATTTATATGGATTGATTTGAGATTTTCACCTCGCAACATATTCATCCCCAACACAAGAAACTCATTTGTGTGTCATGATATCGTAAAGGTTTTGTTATTAAGAGAAATTGGTGGTGAGGGGAGATCTTAGATAGGCCCTTTTTAAATTATTCACAACATATATAAAGTTGGAAAATTAAGATCTAGAGCTTTACATGTTGTATAAATACCTGACTGTAGATTGTTATCTGATGTCTTTTTGGTTATTCATATATCCCACATCTTCTTAGATTTATATTACTTCTTCACTTTGAAAAATGGGATGTTTTTTAATTGATAAATTGATTGAAATTCTTAAGAAACTAACTCCCTCAGGCAAACATGACCTTAGAAGAATTTTGCTATTCTTTTTCGGTCCCTTTTGGTCATACAGCTGTTGACGTTTCTACGTACATACATGATATACATCCCTGGCTTTCAAAGGTTTAGGATTGAGCGATCCTGATGAAGGTAAATCCAAAAAAAACAGTTCGGAGCACGAAATTTATAGTCTTATTTTCATTTTTTTAATCTGTTCTGATATATTTAAATACAATATAATAAATACATTGATAGTATAGCAGGGAAACAAAGCGAGTTATTCGGCGTTCCCACATCAATGTACAATTTGACCTTTATCGATGAAACTTTATAATATGCTTATAACGTAGACAACTTGTCTTCCATAATGAACTCCACAGGGGTTTACGAGTATAAATATAATTATATAGATATAAGAAGATGTGGTATGAGTGCCAATGAGACAACTCTCCATCCAAGTCAAAATTTATAAAAGTAAACCATTATAGGTCACAGTACGGTCTTCAACACGGAGCCTTGGCTCACACCGAACAGTAAGCTATAAAGGGCCCCAAAAAATTACTAGTGTAAAACCATTCAAACGGGAAAACCAACGGTCTAATCTATATAAAAAACGAGAAACGAGAAACACTTATGAACCACATCAACAAACGACAACTACTGAACACCAGATTCCTGACTTAGGACAGGTGCAAACAAATGCAGCGGGTTTAAACGTTTTAATGGTACCAAACCTTCACCCTTTTTCTGAAACAATAGTGTAACATGCATATACTTACTTAAATGAAAATATTGATTCTGTAAATTTTGTAGTTTGTTTTAAATCATGTTCGTAGTCCAGAGTATTTTGCTGGTAGTGATCATTAAAGCTGTGTGTAGTCTAACCTGTCTTTCTAATGAAGCGAAGGAAGACTTTGAAAAATCGAGAAAAGCAGTGTCTGATGTACAGGATAATATTGGCAAAGTCATAAATCAACTTAACACTATGAGCCAAAAGATAAAGAAACTTGACACTGATTTTAAAGCTCTTGGAAAAGATTTACGTAGTAAGTGCATACTAGAAATCCTTAAAAAATGTTGTCGCAAAGTTGAAGTTAAAAACAGGGGCGGACAATTCCAAAAGGAGAGTGAAAACTCAAGTCGAATAAGAAACCGACAAACTCGTTGCAAATATAACCCCGAAAACCACGAAAAGACCAATTAAAGTCCACAAAACACTTCATTCAAAACCCAAAGAGTCAGTAACACGAACAAAACCAAAAACTGGAAAACTCTCATGTGATCTGGAAGGGTAAACAGATCCTCTGCCACATGCGATACTTGTCGTATTGCTCATTGTAAGTACAAATGCTGTGATGCGATAATAGATATTTTAAACATTAATGGAGGGAGAACCGTGTCCTGATAAAATGAAAAATAAACAGCGGAATTGCACGGGTGTGAAGCGCTATAAGACATTTGTTTTCATTTCTTTAAAATATACACGTACACACAAAACATAAACAATCCGTAATGATCATATCCGGACTAAGACTAAAATATATAATTGTGCTCAACCGTACTTACTGTAACCTACAGCGTACTCTTTGAGAAGTTCGTACGCTTGGAGAAAATATTTAATGGATTAATTTTCAATTTGTAATAGATGAAAAGATGAAAAGACTTTTTTTTATAGAACGTTCTACATTCCCTTTCTATCCACATCCCTCGAGTAAGCATACTTGACCTTACAAAGTCCTCGAAAAAATCTATTTGTAAAAAGACAAAATACAGTTTACGCAGATTTGTTCCCCATTTATTTTTTATATGGCATCATTAAATCAGATAAAAGAATTTTCGCTTGCTTTCTGTAATGAAACAATGAAGACAGATGCTCATATAAACCCTTCGTGTTTATAAATAGACTGAAGTACTATTATGAACCAAATGTTACAATACAACTAAACCTTGGTTACTGTAGATATAAAAATAAGAAGATGTGTTTTGATTGCAAATGAGACAAATCTCCAACAGAGACCGAATGATATAGAAGTTAACACCTATATGTCACCGTAAACAATGAGCAAAACCCATACCGCATAGTCAGCTATTATAAAAGGCCCCGAAATGACAAATGTAAACAATTCAAACGAGAAAACTAACGGCCTAATTTATGTACAAAGTAATGAACAAAAGTTACACAGCAACAAACGACAACCACTGAATTACAGTCTCCAGGCACATACAGAATTTGGTGGGGTTAAATAACATAAACGGTACCAATTTTTCTGCGCCAGATGCGCATTTCGACAATCAATGTCTCTTCAGTGATGCTCGAAGCCAAAACATTTGAAAATCCAAAGCTTATTAAAAAGATGAAGAGCTATAAACCAAAAAAGACAAAAAAGTAAGCCAATGCCGGGCAAGGAATCAGAGCTTTGCATGAGGGAGATAATTCCTTAATAAAAATAATTTCCAAACTTTTGCTCGTTTTAAGTAGGCAATCCTCCCCTAACCTGGGACAGTGGTGTAACAGTTCAACATAAGAACAAACTATAAAAATCAGACGAAAAAGGCTTAAGTCATCAGATGGATACAAATAGAAATACATCTATGTAGGTCTGCTTCATATTTTGACTTACAGCAAACAGTAGACAGCAACGGTCGTTTGAAAAGTAAACATTAAAGCAAAAGAGAATAGTTAAAATTTCCCTCTTTGTTAATTTTGTTTTTGTAGGATGCAACATTCCAGTAACAATTAAACACTTGTTTATGCCATATATATATCACCAGTAAGCCATTGAACCGATAGTTCTTAATGATAAAGAAGATAGCATTTCTGAGAATGAGACGTTACGTGGATGACTCTTGATCATGGTGTTGTCCGTGTTTCATCGACTTATAATTTCTATCCCCCCGTATCGTACGTGTTTCCTCATTAATTTGTTGTTGAAGCAATGTAATGCATGGAAATTCAACCGAACTGCGGATGGTAATAGAGGACGAAGTCTTCATTACATTAAAAGAAAAATCAACATGAAAATAAATAAACAAGTGAATACAAAATCGTTTGCTTTCTGTTTTACGTCTTTCACGAATGTGCTGTAATACTTTCCAGATTCTATGGTGGGGACAGCCATCTTAATGCTCTATCAACAGAGCGTTTTCTATATAAAAGGAAGGTAATGTTGAGAATATTGTCAATACTACAAGGAAAATAAAGTTGTATAATTTTACAAACTTCGTCAATCACTTTAAATGAACCAGGTATGACTTTGTATTTATTTCAGAAACAAAATGGCACAAATATAACGGTCACTGTTACTATTACGGTTCCGACTCGACAGACTGGTTTACGGCTGAAGTGAGTAAAAACAGTACCAATAATTTGTTATTTTTCTTCCGACAGACAGCAATTAAACATAGTACTCTGTAGGGGCATTTTACTTTCCGGGTTGAATTTTCGTCTATTTATCTACAAAGGAAATGAGAAATTAAGTCGACAATAGTTAACCGATAGTCAAAACTCGTAAAACGATTAAGAAGAGACAAATCAAGGTTAAAATTAAAACTGAGGGAATCGCATGAACCCCAAAAGGAGCGAGAACGGGTGCGTCTACAGGGTAAGTCTCTTCTGCCACGCATGCATCACCCGCTATTCGAATTCATACTCAGTCAAAATGTCCCAATCTGGACACCATCGGTAAAATTAAGCATCAGACGACTACAAATGTTAATAACGTTTGATTTTGTCAGTTTTTATGAATTTTTCCCTTTTTGAATTAACCTTGGGTTAGGTATTTTTTTTAGTTCTTTTACACAGCAGGTATCTAAAGATCTAAGACCGCGAAATCATGTCACTAGTGCGTTGAGACAGTTTACCCTAGTATGTTTAAATAACAGAGGATATATATAAAGTTTAATGAACGTACTTGGTTTAATTTCTAATTTACCTATTGAATAACTTAAATGTATTCCCGAACAGAGAAAATGTAGAGAAATTAGTGGTTATATTGCCAAAATTGATGACAGAGAAGAAAACACCAACATTGCAGCAAACAGACCACATAGTGGTGAGTATTCTTTCTTCAGATGCTATAGTTAGAAAGCTCTTAAATCAAGTTATTGTACCATCGTACTTGTATTGTAGTAGTTGGTTTTCTCATGGAGCTACTTCTTTAAATACAAATATACTAGTATGTAAATTGTCCGATAGTATGAAACAGGAGGAAATGAAGAAATGTGGAGTTTTCTCCTGGTTCGTAACGAGTAAATTAATCAAGTGAATGAGTCTACAGATACATTTCTTATTTCTGAATTTACAAAATAATAAATAAATTGCAAAATTTATGCTTTAACTATAATAAACAAAAAAATAAAAAAAATACAAAGATAAGTATTAAATATCTTTTCAATCCACCATTTTCTACATAAGAAAGTACCAAGTCAGGAATATGACAGTTGTTGTCCATTCGTTTGATGTGTTTGTGCTTTGATTTTGTCATTTGATTAGGGACTTTCCGTTTTGAATTTTCCTCGGAGTTCAGTATTTTTGTGATTTAACTTTTTTTCATCACTGATGCTCACGAATATGTTCTATTTATCGAAACAATAATTCCGTCCGTCCTCCTTGCCTCGTTAACGATTCATTTCCGAATGCAACTGACCATCGGATTTAACAAAGTCAGGAAACACACGACAGGTGCCCCTGATAGAACAGGAACACATTGCCCCTTTGCAGCAGCTGAGTTCTGATTCAGTTTTTATTTCGGTTTGTAATGCTAAATTCTTAATGGGTATCGTTTATATTTATTTTCGTCTGGTTTTTTTTCAAACCTCCGAATGTATACTCTGTTCTTTTACAAGGCTTAAACAGCGAACCTCGTGGAGATGACCAAGGATGACTATTGACTTGAGGAGAATTTGATAGAAAAATAATATTGATGAAAAAATCTTGAATTATAGGGGGATAAAAGCTTGCGTGAACAAACATTCAAATAACTTCACAAAAGACAAAAACAACAACAAAAATGGATTCATATGGATATACAAGAAATGTATTTCTAAAATATTGTGCTTGTTTTGCCGATAATAAAATGGAAATCGGAACATTTACAGAGTATGTGATTTGAGCTTTTCGGACTCTTGAAGTAGACAAAAATTAATCGGTATACTTGCTTTTCTAAAAATGATGTTAATCAAATATTATATACAAACTACTTTTTTCAGTTACACAAAATTTAACATTACATCGGTTCCAGTAAAGGATAAATCATCTTGTTTTAACTTCGAATTTCTGTTTAGCAAAATTAGGATAATCCCAAAATGCACTTTTTGTAATGAACAATCTGAAACAATAGTTAATTAACATTGGAAATGTAAAACAGTGCAAATGCTACTTTAAAATATTGACAAATGTACATGTGGTCTGGCAGGTTTTGAAGTAAACTATAATATGAATACTTTCATTTTTAAAATTTATGATATTAAGCATGCACAGGTACAGAACATGGTGCATTAATTAAATAACATAATGACTTAATGAATAATTTAACATACAAAAATGAACAACTACCCTTTGCTTTCATGAAGTACTGCAATGACTATAATTGCAACGTGATTAGAGCGTAATACTTAAACAATATTTGGAGAGAGAACCACATGTTAACCCGTCATCTTCTTTGCATTTATTTATGTCCGCTATCTAAAATAACTTAGTACAACAAGAGCTCTGTCTTTTAACAAACCAAATATACAGCATCTTATTTTGAAGGTAAGGATTACTGGATTGGCCTGACAGATCTCAAAGAAGGGATTTGGCGCTGGACCTATGATCAGTCGAAAGCTGTTTTTAAAACTTGGCAATCTGGTTATGGTGCTAAGGGCATAAAGAGTAATTGTGTGATGATAAATGGTATTAAAACAGTCTGGGTTGATTATGACTGTCATTACAGAGCTTTTTACATTTGTGAAAGCAATTTCTGTAAGTAATAACTCAATTGATTTTTGTGTACTCCATTTGTCATCAATGATTAGTTATGAACCATTCATTTTGTTTCGTATACACCTTATTCGTCTTCATGGGAGGAAAAACTTAAAATATATATTTAACAAATTAATAATTCCTTTAATGTGTCCTTTCATACTTTAATAATCAGAAAATCAAACACTTCAGGTTACGTTCACTTCAAGGTCTCATTTTGATTGGTTACTTTATTGTCTTGCAAACCTGGTAAATACAGCTGTTATGTTAAAATCTGTTGTAATATGGACATATTTGTTATAGTTTCCCTTGCCAATGTTGGTTTTATGTTATTTCCGGGTTATTGTTTTTCAAGGTTTTGATACTTCCAACTTTCCAACAATAATCCCTGTGCCAAAAAGGTGGTGATCGGCATAGGATTTAGCCTCCGGGTGCGGGATTTTCTAGCTGTTGAAGACACATTGGTGGCTGTTTTTTGTTCTTTGGTCGGGTTGTTGTCTCTTTGACACATTCCCCATTTCCATTCTCAATTTTAAAGTAACAATTGTCAGCTTTATAATATAGATAGTACATGGCTATATATTGCCTCATTTAAATAGAAACTTTCAAAGTATGCCAGAGATTATTTTCATAATATATGAATATTTTTTCGCATACATGTTCGCTTATTTTTCGTTGTTGTTTCCATTTTCAGGTTTTTAAATAATCCATAAAAGACGACCACTATAGAAGAAAAGAGAAGATAAGATGACATTGAAAAACTTTGTTGTAACTGTTGAATAAAATCAAACAAATTATTTAGAAAACCTTATTTATCTCTGCAGCTTTAATAAGAATATGGAAAATATGTAACTAACAATATCAATCACAATCTGCACTGTTTATGGAATACTTGTATGGTATTTTCTCGGATGTACACCCATTGGTAAGACAATATTATAAATATATTTATTAGAGGTATTGGTCACATGACGTAGTAACGGTCAAGTGATTGTTCACTATAAACACGTGTGTGTGTTTACATCAAGCACATGGTGTGTGTTTATGTTCTATTTGATTGGATGGCATATACCCGCAATGCGGTTTTACGGGTATATGCGCTCATGAGATTCGTGAAAAGCATGATTAAGTATTACTTAAGGGGTTCGTTTGAGAAAATAAAGTTATTCGAAGTTTGCCTATAGTTAACGTAGCAGCAGTTCGTTATTATGTTTACCCACCCACCCACCCCTTTTATGAGTTGGTTATTGTTAATGTGGGCATATACAAATATTACACTATATTAATATGAATTTTTCCTCTTTTGTAGATAGTTTTTGATTGTGTTACTGTATATTCTATTATATGATTGGATTGGTAGTGTGCTTGCTTGAATTAATAGTGAAGGACTTTAGTTTGAAGAATTGTGAATGTAATTAATATTAAAGGCTGCTACACCTGTAGGCACACTTATCCTATTTATGTGTTGTTTTATTTATTAAATAATTTATATTCGTTTGAGCTGGCGACACGTAGCATTATGCCATTGCAATGAGACAATCTTCTTCTATACAACAACGAATGGAATGTAATGAATTACAGATCATCGGGTGGCCTTCAACTGAGTTAGTTAACAATGAACCTAGTTTTACTGTACGCTCTGGTATTTACTTTTGGTATTGCACTGATTCAGACCTGTATGTTGACATCTGGTTGATGTTTTTTCTTGTTTTCTTGGATTTTAGAATTGCAAGCTATATCTTTAAAATCAATACACATCACATATTCATACTCGTATACAGCATAATAATAAACATTGCCATTATATCTTAATACTCAGAGGATATTTAAAAGTCCTCAATATGTAAAGGGTCTCGCCGTTTTGTTATAATTGGTATTTTCATGAATGTTCAGGGTGTCAGTTATTCACAAAAAGACACTTAGCTTGCAATAATTTTTTTCACCTTTAACAGGCCTGAAAAGAAATTAACAGGCGTCAAACTTATACTGCCAAGAGAAATGGCAACAAACAATATTAAATGATTGGAAAGTAACACTAACTAATACAATGGTCTCATAGTTATTTGAATTACTGTGACCTCAAACTAGTGACAGAAGTTATGTAAAAATAAGAAGACAATATTATCAAACGTAATCGTATGCTCAAGAAGGATGGTCAAAAGAGGAACAACCCGAAAAATTAAACAGAGGTCCAAAAGAGTACAACTAGAACTAATTACTGAACATTTAAACTCCATCGATTATCGGAGACTCAGTGCCGTGTCCTCTTGTAACACCATTTGTCATACTTTTTTATGCTTCCCGAGAGAAAAAATTCGGAGTACACGTATTTAGAAATAATTTTGTCTGTCCGTCCTTCTGTGTGTCCAAAACAAATGCTTTCCTTACTATTACTTGGGTATCCCTTGCTTTATGGTTATAAACGTACAAGACATGGAAGAGGCCTATTGATTTTGGGGTAAATAGCTCAGAGGTCAAGTTCACTTTTACTGAAATTAGAAAAAAAAAATGGTTTCTGAATGGTAACTTTGGTTTCCCTTGCTTGATTCAATGCCACTTTTACAGGTCGAAGATAAAGGAAGGGGAAAAGCCTAGCATTAAAGGGTCAAAGGTTACTAAAATAGAAAAACATGTTTTGGATATTAGCTTGAGTCTCTGTTGCGTTGTTAGAATGAGACTTATACAAGTGGAAGATATAAGTAAAGGAATGAAGACTTTGACTATAGCGTCAATATGTCAAGGGCAAGGTCAGCTTTTCGTAAAATAAAATTCTTCTTAAACGTTTGTTTTGGTATGTGTTTTCACTTTAAATTGTAACATATTTTTACAGGTGTAAAATAAACATGCTTTATTGTTCTTCAAAACATACTACCTTTTTAAACCCTTGTAATAAAAATGTTTTCTATCAATAAATGTGCAGTTCTGGTACATCAGTTGGCAATGCCAAGTTTTACTTGTATTGAATTTGATATGAACATATCCGTGATAAGGCTTCAGGTGGGACGTCACTTGTAAAACATGAGGATATAAGCCAAATTAGGAACCATATGAACATGTCCTTGATAAGGCTTCAAACCATTTATGAGAGTGGGACGTCACTTGTAAAACCTTAAGATATAAGCCAAATTAGGAACCATAGGTACATTGAATGTATATCATGATCGAATCTGCTATATTTGTAGTTTGAATTCAAATAATTAGATATTCAAGATAATAAATAGACAAAAACATATTGTTTTAATTTTTACAGCGCTGGGTCGATACCTCTGCTGGTGGACTATCAGTCGCCGATGGTATCATCAGCTCAGTAGTCAGTGCTTCGGTACTGATATGATTTATAACAAACCTTTCACAAATTTTTAAATTATAAAAAAACTAAGGTTTCAACTCCCTAGGGCAAAGTTGACCTTAGATGGATTTGATTATTTTTTTATGTCCTTTTTGGTCATATAGCTCTGTAAATGTTTTGGTTCTTATACATCTTTGGCTTTCAAATATTCGGATTTGAGCGTTCCTGATGAAGGTTAATCCAGAAAAGCGTTCTAACGCATGCAATTTCTAACGTGTTGTTTTCATTTTTTATAAACAATAGAAATAAGAAAACATTAAAACCAAATATTAGAAAACACAACAGAAAACTATAGAAAAATCTGCACCGACTCAAAACAAAACAAGAGCAATCCCCGATCAATCAATAAAAACAAAACCTGTATACTAAGGTACTCTGAATGATTTCACCAGTGTCAAAGGTCGTTCGATTAGCTACGTCTCATTCGATGGAAGTCATAAACTAGGGATGAAGGACGACATTCGTTAAATTAACGAGACGAGGACACGAGGACGAGTTTTTGGCCAAGCCAAGTAGAACACACTTATGGCCCTCTGTGGCGAATTCATTCAACAGTCAAGCAAACCCTGACGGCGTACGTACCCTCTAAAAAATGACTCAAACGCTATGAACAAGAACCCTAAGTCAAAAAGCCTTCCTGCAAGGAGTACAATAGGACACGCAAGCGCTTCAATATGGAAAATCTTTTAAAAATATTCTTGTGTTTAATTACAAATCTTTTTTAACGAACAACACTTAAGTCAACATTGTTTTAACTTAAGAAAACATTTAATGTCACAAAAAACATTTTTGATTATCTCTATTTTGTAAAATCCTAATTATTCTTTTGCAATATCCTTTGTTTTCTTTGGGTTAATCTATACGATTTTTGTTTTCATTCATATGAGTAAGTTAGGCCAATCGAAAATATATAGGGCAAAAAGACCCAAACTAATAATTTAAGTTTCACTTATAAATGTAAACTGGACAGTTGTTATCAATGTAGCTACATTTAGGCAACAGTAGTTTATCGATGTTCAAATCTCAAAAGTCGATTATGAAGACAAATCAAGGTCACAAACAAAAGCTCGCATGAACTCTAAAAAACGCGAGATCTGGTGTGTCGAATGTGAAAGTGTCTCCTGCTATGCATGCACATCCCGCCATTCGAATACAAACCCTACAATCGGTAAAATTACAGATTAAACCACTATTCTGGTATCTTAAGATATAAGTCTGCGAAACCATGTTGCTAGTGACACAGACATATTGTATCGGGCAACCAATGTATGATGGTTGGTGTAAAACTCAGTGGTTCTCCATTATAACTCTATTGGACCAGTTTTTGTGTGAGGAGCGTTTTTGTGTAAGGGGCACACACCTGCTAATGAAGTCAGTATAGCGTGAACCTGCAGGAGCGTAACGTATTAATTGAGATTTGAAACGCAATACGATAGGACAGAGGATATATTACTGCTGAGAACTGGACAGTTGATGACTTGAAATTTAAAGTTGAAATCATCATGTTTGTAATAGATTCTAGTTTGAAGTCTTTCATCTGTGTCACTTCAGAGAAAAAAAGATCCAGATATGAAGCAGACATTCTAGTTTCGGTTGTATACTTTATCTCAAGATGCAAGCACTCTGAAATGAGGGTTATTGAGTGACATCATCAATATATCTAAAGTGAAATTGAAGAACTTTGCAGGATGTTTTTTGTCGTTCAGAAGGTTTTGAATGAATTATAATTCATGTGAGTACAAAAACAAGTCGTTAAGAATGATTGCACAATTAGTACCCATGGGAATACCGAATGTCTCTTTAAATATCAATCCACCAATTGCAAACTCAACAAATATGTTGTCTTTCAAAATATCAAGATATCATTCTCGATGTAAATAAGATTTCAGTTGTATTGAAATCTGGTCTTAATACATAAGATTTTACATAGAAATAGTTAATATTTAATTATTAACACAGAATAACTCTAGATCGTTTTTTTTTGTACATCACATTACAGATAACGAGCCCTAAATTATGCGTTATTTGAGTAAAAACGTTAGTTTTGCTCCAATATTGCATGATTTATAACAGGTTTTTTTTATGTTTGATGAGTTTTTTTGTGTGTTTTAGCATAGATGGCCTTTGACCGAAATCCTTGATTCAGAAACAAGTAGAATCATGTGCAAAACAGTGTAGGCGAGACCATTGATTGGCGCGCTAAAATATCCCATTGACTGGGTCAGATTAGGTGAACGTTCGTCTGTAACGCCCACAACTCACGACGTATTTATTATAAACATTTAAACTGTGGGGTTGCCAAAGGGTTTCAGTATATATACGAACTACAGTGCACAGTATATTATATACATATTTTATTTGCGATCATAAAATGTACGAAGTCGTCCATTACTATGTAAATTGGGTCGATTAAAAAAAAAGCTGAAAATGTTTCTGTTGCCAAGGGTTTTTCACAAGTATAGTAGTTAGCAGAAAAGTTCACCAAACTATACATTTTACCTTTTCAAAATCGTAAATGCAAATTCCACAAGGCTTGATCCAAATAGCCTTTTTATTGTCTAATAACTTGCAAGTACGAAAAAGACAGGACAGAAGTATATTTTGTCTATATGTTTTGTGTACGCACACTTTTGAAAGTTGATCATGCATTCGTTCTAAAATAAAATTTTGACCAGATAAAAGTTAAAAGATGACATAATTGGACATGCAACCGCAATTGTTAAATCGCCTTGACGTCCGAAAAAAAAGATAATAATCAACACATGCATTGTAACTTTTAAAGCCAGTTAAATCCTTTTTTTTTTTTGTTGAAAGAACGTGCGATGTCATAAAAATTGATTATCAAAACATAACGAAAACACAAGTAAAGAACGTTTACACTGAAATGCAGTCAAGTTTAGCGATTGATAATTCATTGATAACATTCAGGCGTATCACAAACAAACAACTTGTAACGTCTCACTTCATTGGCCGAAAGATTTAAATACAACAACAATTGTTGTGTGCACGTGAATTGACACAGGTGACCGACAATGGAATGTACTACGTTACTACGAACGTAAAAAACAATGATTTTTGGTCGAAATAATTAAATAAGTATTTTGTGAATTTCAAATAGTGGGGTCGAAATATTATACTAATAATTTGTGTTAAGTAATATTCTTTATGCATGCAGCACTTGTACCGCACTATGAAAAATATAAGGATAAAATAAAATACATGTGCCGCTTTTATACGGATGAATGTATGAACCACTTTAATTTCTTTCATATTGACGCTAGGTTATTATCCTGACAATGTCGTAGTTACTTATAATAAGGATCTCATAATACTGATCCATTTCAAATTTATGATGGGTTGCACATTCCTCTTTTATTGTTTTCATGCTATAAAACGAAAATAAAGAAGCTAAGCGTTTGGTCTTCAGAAATGACGTGTCATAAACGAGCAAATTGTCCCCGAAAGATCGTACCATGTGTGCACGTGAATATAGATGTACTATGCAATGTACTATCATGGTCACCACGAAATTCAAATGAATTCAGTGAAGGCATGTTGGTGTAAAAAGGTTTGAAATGTTTCATCGGCGAAGATTTTATTTTTGCATGTGTGGAACTAAAAAATAAATAAATACTTGTGAGAAATGTCGTAGTTTATAAGGAACTATATAAATGTACTGTTTTTCGATTTTGATTGGTTAAAAATTTATCCTTTAATTTCATACCGTAAGAATAGAGCTTTGCATAACATTGTTGAACAATCCGCCAAAGTAACGTGTGGCATGCGTGCGTATTAAAATGAAATACAAAATCATACATGTATGATAAACTTATAAACGAAATATTAAGAAATTAAGGATGACTACTGTAAAAGTATGTACAAAAATGGAGTCACCTTTTATCAATACATTTAGTGAATAACACACTGTTTAAAACTGGATGTTTTCTATGCAACTATTTAAATATTTACAATATATAATTTTCAACCGAGGATAGCAAAACAGTTAATTATAAGTTAAGAAAGTATATCGCTGGAGTTTATAAAGTACATTTCCTTCCACTGTGCCATGGTTTGCCATCTCCATTTTTTCTCTAAACAAAGCATGGCTGGTTACATGTTCTGAATTTACTTAGAATTTCGGGATTTTTTTTTCAAAATCAAGTAAACTAAATCAGAAAAAAAATCACACTATCCTAAAACTTATGAAAGAATATGAATAATGAACATGACAGTTTATAACACAAACCCATTTACTATAAAAATCGAGCAATATCTTTAGTATGTAATTTGGTTATTTTTGTAGTTAAGTACGGTTTCATTTCAAGTACAACGTTAATTCATCAAGTCCATTGAATAAAAGATAAGGCAGGGTGAGCAACTTGACAAAAAAAAGGCAGGATGACGATTTATGTAAAAAATCAGGATAAACGAATAAATAAAGTCAGGACCTAACAGACTGAAAAATAGAAAGACAGGACAGAGATAACAACTAAAAAAAATGCAGGACAAAATGTTTCATCCAAGTCCTTCACCCCCAATCAAAATAAAATGGTAGCTCCCTTAATCTAGGACCAATTGAGAGGAGACAGTTGAATTAAATATTTCGACGTGACTGTTAAGATTAAAGTTTAAAATTTTACATGCACATGTATAAAAGCTAGAATTGCCATGCGATAATCAAGAACACAATCATGTTCGGGAATACGACGATGGAAGTTTTTAACGATCTTGACCGGCTACGTGAATACTGATCAGTCCATTCAGCTTTATAGTACGCGTGTTCTATTTTCGCAGGTGTGAGGTCGAAGGTTTAAATTGACCAATGAAAACGATCGTTCCTTAACGAGTTAATCTAATAAAGTTTGTTTGACTGATTATGTTGCACGACCTTTCGCTAAGCTTGACCGCAGTTAAGTGTAAGTATTCAATATAAATCAAAACACAAAGGTTATTCCTGATTAGTTTTTCGAATTATTTTATTTAGGCGTTGAGACCCTTTGGTGACCTCACAGTTTAAATGTCTATAATAAATACGTCGTGAGTTTTGGGCGTTACAGACGAACGTTCACCTAATCTGACCCAGTCAATGGGATATTTTTGCGCGCCAATCAATGGTCTCGGCTACACTGTTATGCACATGATTCTATGTGTCTCGGGTTTCAATCTTCACCTTGAAACATTTTGGTAACAGAACACATTTTGATCGTTGTTTGCGAAATTTTTTGTCCAAAAAATTCATAAAATCCTCGTGTTTTGACAACGTCTCCACCATGTGCTGACTTTACAGCCTAATTATAATATTTATAATATACTCTCATGTCGATTTTTGTTCAACCTAGCACTAAGGTTTTTGAAACAGATAAAGTTGAGAAAGTTGAAGGCAATATTCAAGAAAAGCGAACCTGGTCCTATCCCGCTATTTAATCCAGTCGACATACATTCAAGAACTATTTTTTATTACATAGGTACCTTGTTCTCGTTCTATATATGCATGACATATTTGCCACTGTAGCCTAAATCCAGCAATCAAGAAGGCATACCATCTTGATTTAGAAAGATTTATTAAGTATTTCTGTGTAAGAAAGTCTAAAATATCTTTTAGATACATGTTCAAGGTGAAAGACAAAGCAATTCCATTGCATGTAGTTGTTTTACTTCCAAACTGAACTTTCAGCATTCGACAAGCAATCAATCAGTCTGCATGATTGTATGATTGTTTCGCAAATATTGTCAGTGGTTACCGAAGTCTTTTTTTGTTGTTATTTATCGAGTTTCAAAATTCAAGTTCTGGTTCATTTCCTTTTATGCTGAAAACAATCTTGGAGTAGTTACATTGTTAACTATTTATTAGTAATAAGATCACAAATCTACAACATACACCCGTACTAGGGATTACAAAGACACGGTCAGTATCTATGTCCAATGTCAACATATTACACTCTCCAACCTTCATGTCTATACAATCTTTTTCTGTTTAGAAGCAAGAAGTCGGCCTTGTACAGAATTTTTAGAACTATTTCATTGTACATTTTTTTCATTGATCAGAATTAAGAACTCGACCGGCTGTGGGAGGTCGTGAGATCCTTATCCTGGTTAAACCAAATACCCTAGACATTTGGTATTTCTGCTTTTCTTCTAAAAAGCGCCATTTAATATAACAATCAAAGACTGTCGGTTAAAACTCAGAATATTGTCTCCGGGTATTAGAGTTCGATGTCTTTGTGTGAACTGCTACCCTAAAAACTAGCATGTTAAAAATCTGGCTCAGCTAGTCGCCCAAATATAAAAGCGGGGTCATTTTCATAATGCATTTCATGTTCTTGTCCTGATATGTATGGTATATCTATGTTATATATGGATATTCCTCCCCCTCCTCCTCATCATCATTTTTATCATTATCATTATCAACTAGTTAGAATGCTGTTTATGAGTAGACTGTAATGAAATAAAGACCATATGATAACTTACTATGCGTTAATAAATTCAAAAATTATAAAGAAACTTAAGTTCCAACTCCCTCAGTCAAAATTGACTTGAGATAAAAAGTAAAATAACAAAAATACCGAACTCCAATGGAAATTCAAAACAGAAAGTCCTTTATAAAATGGCAAAATCAAAAGCTCAAACTCATCTAACGAATGGAAAACAACTGTCATATTCCTGACTTGGTACAGACATTTCATCTGGAAAATGGTATAAATTATGCTCTTTTCCCTTTTGCTTTTTTACTTATTTAGGTCTTATACACCATTTGCTTTCAAATATTTGGGTTAGAGCGTTCCTGGTGAATATAAATCCAAAAAAGCGCTTCAGGCGCACGAAATTAATAAAGTATTGTTTTCATTTACTATAATCTATCCATTTGTTTTGCAATTGGTCGTTTTGACGATTATTCATGGTTTGGTAATATACTTTATTTGTAGTAAAAGTTACATTTGGCGACAAGTATTGAAGGCTGATGAGATTTTCAACTTTTAAGATGTTTTTAAAATTATTGTTTTGGTTTAGTTTTTGCATTCCCGTTGGGTAATACACGTTGCTATTAAAGTTATCCTCTATAGAAGACTGATTCTTAGACCAGATAATCTGAAATCCTATCTAGATGTCAACAAAGGTCTTGTAGGTTATGCTTAAGTGTTAATGTTTTTATTTGCGAAAAATAAAGACAATAAGGAAATATGACCCTGTCATAATAACGTTATTTTTATTCAGATTCTTTGAGTTTATCCCTTTTTTTCATCTAAGCGTTCACAAACTACCATCCATCTATCTTTGACAGAGAAATTCTTTGGTTTGTGAAGATGCATCAGTTAAGTTTATGAATTTTTCAAACATTAAACTTCAAAACTCTTTATTTAGAAATTTTGTTAAGAGTTGATTGAAAGAAATATCAACGTCGTTAGATGTATTAATTTTGTTATTTAGACAAAAGTATCATTTATTTCAACATTTGGGCTATATCTCTAGAGAGGACTAGTCACTTTCAATATGCGCCCCTTAAAGCATTAGTTTGATTCAAGTCAATCTTTTACCAAATATTCAGTATTGAAAGGTTTCATGAACCTCTTGTTCATGAAATGATTCTGAACATTAATATACTTATCGGCATATTTCAGTGCACGTTACAGGTCAACATTCATTGGGTACCGTTGTGACCAATAGTTTTCGAAACGAAATAAATACAAAATTTCTAAAAGAGGGACGAAAGATACCAGAGGGACAGTCAAACTCATAGATCGAAAACAAACTGACAACGCCATGGCCAAAAATAAAAAGACAAACAGACAAATAATAGTACAGATGACACAACATAGAAACTAAAGACTATGCAACACGAACCCCACCAAAAACTGGGGGTGATCTAAGTAAACACTATTGCTAGTAATGTAGTCTACTGACATATGTGGTGCGAAGATCACGAGGTAGAATAGTGAAGCAACAACATTAACCCAGCACCAATGAATATAGTACAATTATATATCTTATAAGGATACATTGTATAACTGTATAAAGAGACATGTGACCCATGACAGGACTTTACCATTTGAATGGACAGTGATTTGAGGTTATGTAATATATTTGAGCAACAAAGGTTTTCCTATGTTTAAATCTCATAAAACAAATAAAAAGTAAAACAACAAAAATACCGAACTCCAAGCAAAATTCAAAACGGAAAGTCCCTTATCAGAGGGCAAAATCAAAAGCTCAAACACATCAAACGAATGAAAAGCAACTATAATATTCCTGATTTGGAACAGGCATTACCTTATGTAGAAAATGGTGGATTAAACCTGGTTTTATAGCTAGCTAAACCTCTCGCTTGTATGACAGTCGCATAAAATTCCATTATAGTGACAACAATGTGTGAACAAAACAAACAGACATAATAGGAAAAAATGTCAAAAATAGGGGTGCTGCAGTCAACATTGTATTATAATCTTAATCACTATAAAAACAAACAAATATGTCAACAAAGAAAATTAAAATGGCATATAGACAAAGCACATAAGCAAAAATTAATGACAAGACTACAAAAAAATTGTCATAGCACAATAACACAATGGCGGGATGTGTAAGTACCGAGCCACGCCAAAAGGATATTAAAAAATATGGACTAAACTGTAAAAGTTGATGATTTACAAAGACAAATAAAAGAACACTATAACACGCAATTAAGATGATAAACAACGTCAGTACCTAGAATCTATACTTCAAGATAATCATGTATTATTTGTAAAGTTGATACGGAATATTTATCGACAAGGTCTTGGTATCTTCCGATAAACTTTTTGGGAAAAAGGACGAGACGTTCTTAGCGTAACCCTGGTTCAACATTCTGCTCAGACACTGGTGGCGTTTTGTAAAGTCTGAGTAGCAACTGCAAGCTCTTGAATACCGAATGAGTTGGGAAATGTATATCCCATATGTAGGTGAAGTTGGTATATTGCTACTAAGGTAGGGGAAATTGATAATTACAAAATTAAAATCGTCTCGTTTGTCTTAGATTCTGGTACTGAGATGGCCGCTTATGTCAAATTCAAGGCAAAAGTCTAAATATGAGGCGGGGGAAGCCGTGTCTGTTGTTTCTTTAATTTCTAGTTCTGGATGATATATTAATGGAACCCAATCAGAAAAGTTAGGATTGCTAATGGAAAGAAAATCATCTATATATCTAAATGTGAAATTCAATGATCTCGCTTCTTTGATCTTTTTGTTTTTGACAAGTGTCTGAAGGAACTCCGACTCGTATGAAAATAAGAAGAGGTCGGCAGGGAGAGACACACAATTCGTTCCCATAGGAACGCCGACAATTTGTTGAAAAAGTCTACCTCCAAATTCAACAAATATGTTGTCAATAAGAAACTCCACCATACAGATCACTTGTTCCTCTGTGTAGCATGTTTTACTTTTTAGCTCACTATAAACAAAATATGCCGTATGGTATCCCAAAGAAATAAATGTATAGCGTATGCTACCATTTGTATATTGAAAAGCGTTGTGAATTATTTCTTTAAGGCGATTGTTCAATTTCGCATGAGGAATGGTGGTATACAGGGTTGAAAATGTTTTTGATAGAATTAATTTCAGAGAAAGATCGAAATTTAAAATTATCGAAAAGACAAATCAAGGTACCAAATACAAAGTAATGGAATCGCATCAACTCCAAAAGGGAGAGAGAACAGGAGTGTCGACAGGGTAAGCGTCTCCTGTTATGCAGTGTCGACAGGGTAAGCGTCTCCTGTTATGCAGTGTCGACAGGGTAAGCGTCTCCTGTTATGCAGTGTCGACATGGTAAGCGTCTCCTGTTATGTATGCATCAACCGCCATACGAACCCACCTAGTCAAATTTCACATTTAGGAATAGGACACTATCGGTACAGATTAGACGATAATTCTGATACTAATAACTAAAGATCAAAGACTGCGAAAACATGTCGTAAGTAAGTTGAGACAAAGAAATTTCGGATCGGTAAACCATTGATGGTGAACGAATGTCATACACTTATCCGGGAATTACCCGTAACCAGGAAATTTACATTTATCCCATTACCCTTAACCAGGGAACAAACATATTCTGTAATATTCAACAAAGCAAAATTTGTAAAGAATTTTTTTTAAATAGATGTACAGTAAACTAATAAGCATTTATCGGTATATAGTATTTCGATGATTTTTGAATAATGCACAAATATTGAAATTATTCTTATTTGTAAAGGGAGAATACATTAAAAAATTGAATTTCATGGAAAGGGAGACAACTGCAACTTATTACTCTTAAACGGAAACGCGTTTACTCTTATCCTGAAAATGTAATGTTTTATTATTGACTAATTTCTGAACACAGAAAGGCATATCCAATATTTAATCAACTAAAAATAAATAGGTATAAATGAACACAAATCCAAATGCAATTTTATTTCCTCAATAGACTTGTAGCTTTAAAGTCGAAGGTAATTTAATTTTGTATCATTAAGGAGACAATCATTTGATTTTCCGGGGTGGGGTTTGCAGGAAGATTTTGAAAAATAACATCCTAGCCTGGTAAGAGCCGAAAATAAATAACCTTGCATAAGAAAGGATTTAAATGAATATTCTGTAAATAAACACAAAGTGCAGGAAACAGTTGTGCACAAAAGTGAAAATAAATTTTCGCGCAACAAATGTAAGCGTGCATAACGTTATGATAGATGGAAATGAATAGCCAATCCGCAAATACAACCACTTAATTTGAACTTTGGAGGATGGTTGTCTCATTGGCAACCATAACACATCTCTTGTTTTTTATCCTAAAGTATTTCAGGACCTTCATTATTCGAATTCAGGATATCCTGAAATATTTCATGACCTTTACAAATAATCGGTAAAAATTGATTTATTTCAAAAGGTCCTTCAGTATTTAAATTTCAGAATATCTTTAATATATATGGATGAGCGCGATAGTATTATTTTTTTTGTTCGTGTTTTTTATTTTCTTAAAATTCAACCACCATGGCTACCATGTCTAAAAACCATGTTACCTGAACATAGGAATTATATGAATTAATTGTCTAATATATAGAAAACCATAATAGATAGAGAAATAATTCATTCGCGCAAAAAATGCTCAGAATATCATTTTCAGCGATTCAGGCTATTAGGTATCATGTAATTTTAGTTTAATGAATAAACTCTTATCCGATAAATGCAGCAACATATTTTCTCTCGAATATATGAGACAGACTACAATGTATATAGGAGCTTCTGAATATAGTCTACTATTTTACTGTATGTTAATACTCTTATCTCTGAAATAATAAGTGAGTTCTCATTTGACGGAAAAACATACGACCAACAGCTGTTTTGCAGAACTACAAAAAATAAGATAACTCCGCTACTGCCAAACTCTCGGTTCCCTAAAAAACGGCTCACTATATATATACAGAGATAAGATAAAACGTATTTATAATAACACTTTATCATATTACAGCTACATGTATATAAATAAGTCTGAAAAATTAAGGCTGATATAAAAAAAACAAATTCTAATTTTTCTGTTAACACTTCTCACAAATCATTTTACGTATTCAACTCACAATTATATGGAAATGATAATTGCTGTTGACCCTAAACTTCGTTTAAAACACGTACGAAATAGAAAACAATATTATGTATATAATAGATAAGACTATCTTATAAATATTTAGATGATACTTTCATCTGAATTAGTCTGGTTTTAGTCTGCAATTTTATTTTTAATGTCAGTACTCTTAACCCGTCAATATTTTATTAAAGAAAAGTACATGTATGATTCAGTGAAAGTGGATAGTTGCTTTGATGCTGTTGGTTTTTTCTCCTTTCTTTCCGGAATGAAACCAAGTTTCTTGTAAACTTGCGAAACTGCTGGCATCATATAAATAAAGTAATTGCGCTTTGAACTGCGCCTTGAGCAGTGTGGACAGAATAATGCATATATACCTCCAAACTTGTTTGTAAGACATGTAAAATTACGACACTGTTAACGGAAAAAGAAACGATAAGACCATGTTATTATTGTTCATATCATACCTCCTTCCGAAGAAGTCTGCATTTTGACTTTTTATGTTGGTACTCTTAATATCCCGGAAATATGATGTAAAGAGAAAGTTTGTGTTGCAGGGAAAGCTGCGATGCTTTCCGTTTTCTCCCCTTTCTGCCCAAATATGACACAATATTGTTTCTTATATTCTGTACAACTACTCATATCATACCTTTTTAAATACTTAAACTTATAAACGGACAGTCGTGTGGAAAGAATGATTCCTATATACCCTGAAAATTGCTTGCAAGACGTGAAACAAATACGACACAATTAATAGAAATAACGATAAAACAATGAATATTTCTATATTAGATTTGCATGCGAATAAGTTTGCAAAAATTTACCTGCAATTGTAATTTTTATGTCTGTACTCTTATCCCGGAAATATGCAATGGAGTTATGTAAGTATTAGTTACAATGATTTCGGTTGTCTCCGCTTTTTGATAAAATAACACAATACTTTTTTGTAATATTCTTTAACGTTCTAAAAGGAAAGTCGAGAGGACAGACTAACTCCTAAATACCCATAACTTTGTTTCCAACACTAAAAAACACAATATAGTAAATAGAAATATCAATTAAAAAATACTATAATCTTTTTTATTATACCTCTATTTACACTACACAAATAGCGTTTATATCCTAAACACAATCCTAAGCACATTCTTGTCCCACTTTCTGAAACGCCAAAATCATCTAAACACTTTTATCTATACGCATTGAGCTTTTTGAAAATTTATGTGCCTAGGGATTTAGGGACTCAAATTTTTAATGTTTAGGAATTTTCGCGCTTAGGTATGTACATATTGTTTTGATTTCAGGTGTCCCTATTGATAATCATTTGGAGTTTGTGACGAATTGTGTCCGTTTGCACCTACACTATTTCTAGTGTTACAAATTTAAAACATAAACCCATTGAAATTTCCAAGATGATTTGGGTCCGACGACTTACAGAAAAGAGCGACGATTTACAGAAAAGATCAGAAAAGGACCGAAAAGGACCAAAAAGAATAGAAAAGAACCGAAAAGGAAATCTATTTTTTTTTTTGCAATCGAAGGAGACTAGCAAATTGCAAAATCATTAAAGTCTATATATGAAAAAATAGCTTCCAAAATAACTTTCTTATTAGGTTTTGAAACCTTATATTGCGACAGGACTAACTTACAATTGAAAAATTACCCTCTTATTATTACAGGTAGGGTCGGATGCCTATCTTATAATACTACAAATAGGGCTATTTAAATGAATTTTGAAAAAGCTCATACATTAATTTATATGTTATATCTATTTAAGTATTTAACAATATCGACTGCATCTTTCATCCGCTTTCTCTTCCCTTTCCCAATCTGGTAGATTTTTAGCCTCTCCAATCTGTATAGACTTAATCAATTTTCTATCTCCATGTGCATTTCCTCACTTTTTTCATTATCCTTAGATCTCTTGTTTAATTTCTCTTTCTACTTCATGCGTCTTACTATCTCTATGGCACCCTTTCTCATTTAACTTATAAATATATAATTTAATTTTGGATGTAACACGTCTTCTGATTGGCTGAAAGTGCTTTGTCTATCAGCTCATAGACATAATTTTGTCATGTGACCGTGTCGTCATCAACGTTTTTATCATGATTTACGCCTTTTTAGAATTAAATTATAAGGAATGCCTGTATTATTTTTTCTGTCTATTCGAAATAATCTAAAAAATGTGGTGCACACTTTTAAATAACCCGCTATGCGGGTTATTCAGTGTGCACCACATTTTTTATGTTATTTCTTTATAGACAGAAAAAATATTACAGTCATTCCTTAAATAGACGAACTATTTACATATATATTCATATAATTACATTAAATTGCGCATTTATTTGTTAATAATCTCCATGCACAAGTTATTGCTATTTAAAAAATATAATATGCATATGAACAAATATTTTAATAATAAGATTAAAATCCTTGATAAAAAATATAAATGATAATTTATCATACTGGTCCAATTTTAATTTTTTAACTTCGACCAGGCCTTGGTGAAGACATTTTCGAAGAAAGAACTAAAATAACACAGACGTGTACTTTCTAGCTCATCTAGCCTTAAGCGTCATGCCAAGTATTGTCATTACTTAAAACCATTGGATATAAAAAAAAAACATTAGATATCTTCTAAGAAACAATTTCGACATTTAAACGAAATCTTTTACTAATGATACTAATCCATAACTAATTTACAGTTTTTGTGGTCAAACCCAAGTAAGAAATGACCACCACAAAGGAACATAAATAGAACCATACACATAGTACATGCATGCAGGTTGTCAGATACCATCTCGCATATTAAAATCACATCATGCAGAAATGACCTAATGTGTTCCTCTCCTAATTATAAGTTTTGCTGCAATATCCAAAATCAAAGTTGTGGAACATATTTTATTAGAATCGTTGGTAATCCATGCAATTAGTGTCTCCTCCATGAGAGTCTTGAACATTAAAACTAAATATAAAATAAATGACACTGCTAATTTTTAGTGTTTGGTACAGGTTGGCTATCACTGTACAACACAGTTTAACCATGGAAGTATTATATGTCAATATTATACTTCCATGGTTTAACATAGAACCCTGTGGGAAAAACAGAGAACTATTATCCAAATATACTTTCCACACTGATCTGTGTCCACACTTTTATAGTTTTAAAATAAAACGAAAAACGCAGAAAGGGAGAAAAATCAATATTTAAGGACAATTAACATTAAGGAGTTGATTTCCAATTAAGTTATCTTAACATATTTGTTGGTCGGATATGGCTGATCTATTTCCGCTAACATTTTCTTCAAATCTATAATACTTTTCAATAGTCAAAAATCAAGTTTACAGTTTATTTAATAGTCAAAAATCAAGTTTACAGTTTATTTATTTAATGACAATTAGTCGCATCTGGGACTTACATGAATAATACAGTCTCTTGGTCACAGGTTGTTAATTCCTTCATTTCTTTTTAAATTCAAAGACTAATTGCTGGTTTTATTTAAAAACAACAACATTATTTTATTAAAATGCTTATTGTATTTCGATACTATGCGAATAAAAGTCTTTGATGTATACATCAAAAGGCACATTTTGTTTTATGGTGTATAACAGGAGTGATTTATATTGTACAGTGTGCAAATGATTACTTGTACATATATAAAAAAAATTTTTTTACTGAAAACCAAGTTATAATACTTTTTTTTTTTTTTTTTTTTTGGTGTCCACATATCCCTATAAAATGTACAATCTAAGTTACAGTTATGCGTTCATTTATTACGAGGAATTGTTAACAATATCAAAATTTCGTGTGTATATAAATATGAAATAAATATATGTATGCCCTTTTCGGTTCCTTTTCGGTTCTTTTCTGTTCTTTTTGATCCTTTTCGGTCCTTTTCTGTTCTTTTCTGTAAATCGTCGCTCTTTTCTGTAAATCGTTGGACCGGATGATTTTGGACTCGCTACTCATATGAATGATTTCAAAAGTAAATGATTATGACGACTTATATTTCACCACTCTGTCACATTGGTATCGGCATCAATATTTGCCAACAGGACCTCATTTTTCCTTTGTTTGATTTCAAATATTATTTATTAGCAGCGCCACCTGTTCAAGGTAGATGAATCATTAAAAGAACAATAGACATTACACGTTTATGATCTAAACACAATAGACATTACACGTTTAGGACCTAAACGCAATAGATAGGCATTAAAATCTAAACATGTAATGATCGAAAACACTTTAGGGAGCCATCTGTATAGAATTTAAACACAATCCTAAACATATTTAGACCTAAACATGTAACACTTACATTTAAATTTAAGTGTTATTTTTACAGTGTAAGTTGGTCAGGAAAATTTAGCTCGCAATTTTACTTTTTATGTCTTACCCTTATCCCGGAAAAAATGTTATGAAGGAAAAATATCTGTTGCAAGGGTAAGTAAATTTCCTCAGTTGCCTTTCCTTTCTTTCCAAAATAAAACAATTTTGTTTCTAACCTTCTTTACAAACTGCTCACATCAAACGGACAGTCGAGCGAACAGGATATTTCCTTTATGCCCGAATCTGTTTGCAAGACTGGTTAAAATATAACAAAAAGACTGAACAATGTCATATTTTTTTTCATAGATTATTCTTTTATCGAAATTGATCTGAAAAATGTAGCTTGCATTATTACATAATATGTCGGTACCCTTGTCCCGGAAATATGTTATAAAAAGAAAATATGTATATGCTCTTTTTTTTGTTGCTACCTGTTGAAACCTCACTGTGACTTTGAAATGAAGAAAAACAATAAAAGCGCTATTCCTGTGAACTTTCTGGTGTTGTGTCATGGATGGATACTCCATAACTTTTCTTTTCTTTTATAGCAGGAAATCAGGGTAGCAGCTCCGATGCCTCAGTTGTGTCCCCTTTTCTTTTCATCATCATATTCTGTGCAAAGTGCTCACATCATAAATTGTTTATATTTGAACGTTCTAAACGGACTGAATATATTATTATTTACCCCAAACTGTTTTGCAATACAAAGTAAACAAAAATAGCGACTAAACAATGCTATTTTTTTTTTAATTTGACCGTTTTCCTAATCAGTCTAAAAAATTTAGCCTGTAATTTTTATATCATATGTCGGTACTCTTATCCCGGAAATATGTTATGAAGGGAAAACATGTGATACAGGGAAAAGCTGTCAGTAACTGCGATGCTTTCAGAAGTCTTCCCTTTCTCCTCAAAATAACGTGTTTGTATATATGTATTCATATGTATCTATTTCGTATATTCTGTGCAAACTGCTCACATTTTTTATTTTAAATGCTTTTCCGTTTTAAAGTCGTGTGGCCAATATGATTCAAATAAACAAAACATTTCACTTTCAAGTCATATATAATGCGACGTTGTGTATACCTTTATCTAAATAAAGATTAACAATGTTTTATGGTTTTTTTTTAGATTGTACCTTTATCGAAATTTATCTGAAAAATTTCGCTTACAATTTTACTTAATATGTCGGTACCCTTATCCCGGAAATATGAAAAAAGATAAAATATGTATATGCTCCTTTTTTTTCTTTTTTTTTTTGCTCTGTGTTCAAGGCCCCACTGTGACTTTGACATGATGAAAAAAAAATTCCTATTCCTTTGCATATTTTTTGGCTGTGCACATGCTGATTTTTGTCTTTGATAGATACCCCATATATCCATTACTTTCTATTATAGCAGAAAATCAGGGTAGTAGCTGCGATGCCTAAGTTGTGTCCCCTTTTCTTTTAATCACATTCTTAGCAAAGTGCTCACATCATACATTTTTGAATATTTGTACGTTCTAAACGGACATTCGAGACAGAATATATAATCATTTACCCCAAGCTGTGTTTGCAATACACAGTAAACAGAAATAGCGACTAAACAGTGCTATTCTTTTTCTAATTTGACCGTTTTCCATATCAGTCTCAAAAATTTAGCCTGTAATTTTTTATCATATGTCGGTACTCTTATCCCGGAAATATGTTATGAAGGGAAAATATGTATTAATGCTCCTTTTTCATTTTTTGTTATGGCAGTCCAAATTTCAAACCATTCATTCCAGTCGACATACCATGCAATACATGCCTACTGTATTGTTTATTGTTTCTCTCCTGAATATTCATAACAAATTGCAATTGGACTTCGGTGTGAGCCAAGGCACCGTGTTGAAGGCCGTACTTTGACCTATAATTGTTTTTTACACATTGTGACTTGGATGGAAAGTTGTCTCATTGGCATTCATACCACATTTATTTAAGCAAACAACAATCAATTAGTCATACAATTTGAATTATAATTACTATTTTTTTTTATCCCATGTATTTCATACAAAATGATCAAACCAAAAAATGATCCCACTTGTATCATTAAATAAATCTATTTCATAATCATGGATTCAGTTGCAAAAAGAGCTATATACAACATTTAGAGAACGAAGCTTTTGCTAATGTTGAATTTCAGAAGGAGCAGCAATAAAACGATTACCTATAGCGATTGTATTTCAGGAATTGAAAAAATTGAATATCTTTTTTAAAACCAGACAACTTTGGGATATAGAATCATGTGCAAAACAGTGTAGGCGAGACCATTGATTGGCGCGCTAAAATATCCCATTGACTGGGTCAGATTAGGTGAACGTTCGTCTGTAACGCCCACAACTCACGACGTATTTATTATAAACATTTAAACTGTGGGGTTGCCAAAGGGTTTCAGTATATATACGAACTACAGTGCACAGTATATTATATACATATTTTATTTGCGATCATAAAATGTACGAAGTCGTCCATTACTATGTAAATTGGGTCGATTAAAAAAAAAGCTGAAAATGTTTCTGTTGCCAAGGGTTTTTCACAAGTATAGTAGTTAGCAGAAAAGTTCACCAAACTATACATTTTACCTTTTCAAAATCGTAAATGCAAATTCCACAAGGCTTGATCCAAATAGCCTTTTTATTGTCTAATAACTTGCAAGTACGAAAAAGACAGGACAGAAGTATATTTTGTCTATATGTTTTGTGTACGCACACTTTTGAAAGTTGATCATGCATTCGTTCTAAAATAAAATTTTGACCAGATAAAAGTTAAAAGATGACATAATTGGACATGCAACCGCAATTGTTAAATCGCCTTGACGTCCGAAAAAAAAGATAATAATCAACACATGCATTGTAACTTTTAAAGCCAGTCAAATCCTTTTTTTTTGTTGAAAGAACGTGCGATGTCATAAAAATTGATTATCAAAACATAACGAAAACACAAGTAAAGAACGTTTACACTGAAATGCAGTCAAGTTTAGCGATTGATAATTCATTGATAACATTCAGGCGTATCACAAACAAACAACTTGTAACGTCTCACTTCATTGGCCGAAAGATTTAAATACAACAACAATTGTTGTGTGCACGTGAATTGACACAGGTGACCGACAATGGAATGTACTACGTTACTACGAACGTAAAAAACAATGATTTTTGGTCGAAATAATTAAATAAGTATTTTGTGAATTTCAAATAGTGGGGTCGAAATATTATACTAATAATTTGTGTTAAGTAATATTCTTTATGCATGCAGCACTTGTACCGCACTATGAAAAATATAAGGATAAAATAAAATACATGTGCCGCTTTTATACGGATGAATGTATGAACCACTTTAATTTCTTTCATATTGACGCTAGGTTATTATCCTGACAATGTCGTAGTTACTTATAATAAGGATCTCATAATACTGATCCATTTCAAATTTATGATGGGTTGCACATTCCTCTTTTATTGTTTTCATGCTATAAAACGAAAATAAAGAAGCTAAGCGTTTGGTCTTCAGAAATGACGTGTCATAAACGAGCAAATTGTCCCCGAAAGATCGTACCATGTGTGCACGTGAATATAGATGTACTATGCAATGTACTATCATGGTCACCACGAAATTCAAATGAATTCAGTGAAGGCATGTTGGTGTAAAAAGGTTTGAAATGTTTCATCGGCGAAGATTTTATTTTTGCATGTGTGGAACTAAAAAATAAATAAATACTTGTGAGAAATGTCGTAGTTTATAAGGAACTATATAAATGTACTGTTTTCGATTTTGATGGGTTAAAAATTTATCCTTTAATTTCATACCGTAAGAATAGAGCTTTGCATAACATTGTTGAACAATCCGCCAAAGTAACGTGTGGCATGCGTGCGTATTAAAATGAAATACAAAATCATACATGTATGATAAACTTATAAACGAAATATTAAGAAATTAAGGATGACTACTGTAAAAGTATGTACAAAAATGGAGTCACCTTTTATCAATACATTTAGTGAATAACCACACTGTTTAAAACTGGTTGTTTTCTATGCAACTATTTAAATATTTACAATATATAATTTTCAACCGAGGATAGCAAAACAGTTAATTATAAGTTAAGAAAGTATATCGCTGGAGTTTATAAAGTACATTTCCTTCCACTGTGCCATGGTTTGCCATCTCCATTTTTTCTCTAAACAAAGCATGGCTGGTTACATGTTCTGAATTTACTTAGAATTTCGGGATTTTTTTTTCAAAATCAAGTAAACTAAATCAGAAAAAAAATCACACTATCCTAAAACTTATGAAAGAATATGAATAATGAACATGACAGTTTATAACACAAACCCATTTACTATAAAAATCGAGCAATATCTTTAGTATGTAATTTGGTTATTTTTGTAGTTAAGTACGGTTTCATTTCAAGTACAACGTTAATTCATCAAGTCCATTGAATAAAAGATAAGGCAGGGTGAGCAACTTGACAAAAAAAAGGCAGGATGACGATTTATGTAAAAAATCAGGATAAACGAATAAATAAAGTCAGGACCTAACAGACTGAAAAATAGAAAGACAGGACAGAGATAACAACTAAAAAAAATGCAGGACAAAATGTTTCATCCAAGTCCTTCAACCCCAATCAAAATAAAATGGTAGCTCCCTTAATCTAGGACCAATTGAGAGGAGACAGTTGAATTAAATATTTCGACGTGACTGTTAAGATTAAAGTTTAAAATTTTACATGCACATGTATAAAAGCTAGAATTGCCATGCGATAATCAAGAACACAATCATGTTCGGGAATACGACGATGGAAGTTTTTAACGACCTTGACCGGCTACGTGAATACTGATCAGTCCATTCAGCTTTATAGTACGCGTGTTCTATTTTCGCAGGTGTGAGGTCGAAGGTTTAAATTGACCAATGAAAACGATCGTTCCTTAACGAGTTAATCTAATAAAGTTTGTTTGACTGATTATGTTGCACGACCTTTCGCTAAGCTTGACCGCAGTTAAGTGTAAGTATTCAATATAAATCAAAACACAAAGGTTATTCCTGATTAGTTTTTCGAATTATTTTATTTAGGCGTTGAGACCCTTTGGTGACCTCACAGTTTAAATGTCTATAATAAATACGTCGTGAGTTTTGGGCGTTACAGACGAACGTTCACCTAATCTGACCCAGTCAATGGGATATTTTTGCGCGCCAATCAATGGTCTCGGCTACACTGTTATGCACATGATTCTATTATGATAGTTTTTATCGTATGATAACCTATTGAAGAAAGTTAAAATGTTTGAAACACGATGCTAGATTACAAGGTTCTTGTTACTAATAAGCCTTCAAATAGATAAAGTGAATGGAGAGCTCTCCATTCACTTTATCTATTTGAAGGCTTATTAAAAACAAGTAATAGCTTTTCTAAAAAGCTAGCCGTCTCATAGCTGATGAAAGTGGATAATGTTTTCTCTTTGTAGTTTAATTCGTTCAGAATTGTATGTAAATTGTAGTGGATAACAAAAAATATAAAAGGCTTATACAATTTTTTAGATTTACCAATTTCTTTTGGGGAAAGTATTAACACTGAAAATGGAGGGGTAATGTCTTTTTTTCGATTATTTTTTTTCAAACAGATATCGGAGTTGTTCGTTGACTTTTTCTTTGGTTGGTTGCTTATTTATTTGTGTTAGAAAAGTATGGCCTCTTCCACCTGAAAGTTTTTCGTTCATAATAGGCATCGAAAAGTGTAGAGAGTGAAACGTAGTAAAACTTAAACATATAAGAACACAATTAATATATTTCCAATGGTATCTCACATCTTTTCAAAAATGATCCTTAAAATGTAAAGCTTCACATATATGTATGGTTATTTTTGTTGTCGATGAAGATTTTGTCTATTCATTGTAGTTGGACTGCAATGTGGAACTGCCCCACGCCTCTTTTTCTATATTTGAATAATGAGTATCCTTACATTTAAATGTTTCTTTTTTCAGATTATTTGGTTTTATTGGACTTCTTGATTATATTTTTTGATGAAAAATACTCAGAGTTGTGAGACGGGTAATTTGTTATATAAGACCTATTGTAAGCGCCTAAAATTCAAAACATAGTAGTTTCGCCGCCATTCTTTTTCAAATTATAATGGTCGTCGTTGGTTATAAAGAAGGTGATAAGTTCTGCAAAGCTATTTTAAGTTCACTTTGAGGCCATCAACATAAGAGAATCAACAAATTTGACCAAAAACTTTATTAAGCATACAGCTTGATACTGTATCTTTTGTTATTGTTTTACTTGTAAATATCTTCATATTTATTTACTATGCCATTTAATGTTGGATGACGAATAAGGCCCTTATCATACTTACCCTTAAAAGCTTGACATACTGGATTGACATAATCTTTTGTATGGACACCGTTCGTATGTTGACATATAAATGTCTTTTTGTTTTATGATCATAGTATATGTATGTTTATACTTGTTTTACAATTCTTGTAGAAAACATACAATTAAGAATAATCTTATAAAAGGCCAACTATATTTTCGTCTTTTAAATTTATAATTTTCTTTTATTTCTCTTTCTCTTATATGGCATGTCTAGTATAAATAGTCAATAAACCCCAAAACAAACATTAGAAGTTTGTTCCTGACCCTGCTCATAGCTTCAAGTAATATCTGAATTATTTTTTGTAACAAACAAATTATTCCGGCGTGACATTTGTTCCGCCGGAACTTATTTCATAGGAAATATGTTCCACCGGAATTTATATCACAGAAAATTTATACCCGGAATATATGTTATAAGGAAATATGTTCCAGCACTGTAAAATTTGTTCCGGAACTAATTTGTTAACTAAATGTTAAATAAGTTCCGGGTGTTATAGATTAACATGATGCATTAACTTTATATCAAGCAAAACATTCTATAGTTGTACCTGACAAATTTAATACTCAACATTGAAGTCTTTAAACAACACGAAAACATTCAACATAAGGTAAATCTTTTAGAAATTCAAATTACGTCAGCATATATATCATGTATATTGTACGTAGATAATGTAATTAAACATTTTGCTATACTCCACAGAATCCATATTGGATGTTTACACCTTTTTATTTATTACATTATCAATTTAATACATGTTTTTATAATGTACTTGAATTATAACTTTGAACTCACTGATAACAATGCTCAGTATTAAAGATAACTTGTATAACTAGTGGAACATATTTCACAGACAAGGAACTTATTTCACCAGGTAAGGAACAAATCTCACAAACCCAGAACTTATTTCACCAGGTAAATTGTGGAACTTATTTTATGGAGATGGAACAAATCATATAGAAATTATCTGTGAAAAAAGTTCTCCCAGAATATATTTCCTGTGATATTTGTTCCACTGGAACTTTTTTCACAGGAACAAATTGTGGCTCACATATTCACAACTATTCTATATATTATAGTTAGACTTGGGAGGATAAAAAACTTTAAAATGTTGTAATGACATGTCCATTGAAGAATACCGTAGATTGAACTTTAGAAGTAAATTGTCACGTTTTGTTTGTTGCTTAATTGGGTTGCTGTCTAAATTAATTATGTATACTTCACATCTCCTTAAAAATCATTCATAGAAATTAAACATTGCTTAAAATATGTTAGCATACATGTATAATTGCTTTTATCGTCTGAGAGTAGTTTTTTGTTCTTATATTCCCTTTTAGATATATTTTTAGTCTTCTGTTCTTCAACGTCTGCTATCTTGCTAGGAAGAGCTAGCTAGGTAGATCTAGACAACATCCAACTTAGCCCAACGATCTTGGGGTGTGTGCGGGGGCACTTATTATGTAATGAGTGGAAGGGATGAGTCGCTAGGATAGATCACTATTTGAAGCTTCATGATATTGCATGAGGTCGAGAAATTTAGGTGAAATATAAGACAAGGTTGATGATTGAATCTGAAACTAATCAGATGTCGATATTTTTTTTTTCAGATGCAATTAAAATCACCAGAGATTGTGTATATATGTCTCTAAAATCACTTTCGTAAATGTTTTAGATATTTGTCCAAATCTATTTACTAGTATCTCCCTATGAAATAGCGTAACAATGATAGCTATGTGCGGGTATATATACTTATTGTAAAAAATATATGATAGCTAGGGTAACTACATGTATGTTCTTTTATCATTCAATATATATATATATATATAAAAAGATTGGGGTATTGGATGTCTCAGCTGCTCACCTCTGCCATAGAAAGGTCGAAGTACTGCCGCCCCCGCCCCCTGAGATAAAAATTCTCTTGTAAATTAATATTAATCGAAAAGAAATTATTTGATATCTCCGTTTTAACATGTTTGTGCTGCCTTTAGATTATCATACTGAGTATAAATAAATATAACCTAAGAAAAGAACATTTTCCTAGAAGTTTTCTTCTGTTTTCACGTATAAAATTTTCGTAACAGTGAGCGACTGGATTGAAATAATCACGTGTGTGTTTACAAATCTTCAGGAGATTTAGTCTCGATCATCCAGCCGCTTTATTTTTCAAAGTATAGCGTCTGGATGACAAGTGATATAAAAATGGTAATTTATGACATTCGGAATAGTATCGGCTTTTTTAGCTTGTTGTTAGAGATAATGTCCAAGACGAATAACCAAGAAGTTGGTTATTGACTTCGGAAGAAATGACATTACGATAATATTATTGAAAAGCCCGAGTGTACCGATTGTTGTTTAAAGCTATTTATATATTTTTGTGACGACATACAATTCATGGAAAACACCATACAGCATGGCTGCGAAGGAAAAAATCAGCACATCCAACCTTGGTAAGATTTTATAACAACACACACAATAACATATATTTCAATGCACCCTGCTACACTGAGTATTTATATTCGTTCATGCATGTCTGTGCTACGAACGAGTTAATAATTATACAATAAATGTCAATTTGTGTGTTGACTGGGACCACTCGAACAGTCATATACGCTATAAATACATTTTGGGGTTGATGTGTAGTATCTTTAACTTTATAAATACTTGATGGAAAAGTGCTATGACGCCGAAACATTACCTTCATTTAAGATAAGACTGTTGTATCTATCTAAATATAAGAGTTTACATCTTGATATGTGTAAAAGAAAAAAGGGGAGGGGAGGAGGGATACACAATGATGTACACATTCAAAGAAAAACAAAGAAAATGTATCTAGAAGATGCCATTTTTTACATAGTACACTAAACGGTCAAAATGATTTATGATCGATTTTAAAAAAAAAAAAAATGCATTTAGCTTATACAATACAGATCAGTAAAAAGTGGCACACGTTGTTATGAAAAGTAATTTCGTTTAACTCATATTTCACTATCTAAAAATGTATATATATACTGTTAGTTAACAAAGTCTGGACTGGTCAAATTAAAATAGAAAAATACATTTTTTTGCACTTTTATTGCACTATCAAAAGGCATTTTGTCACACACAAAAAAGTTCATTTATGAATAAAAATGTTGTCAGGGAAGATACCAGGTGGCTATCTAAACCTGTTTCTTTGTTGTTAATGTTGAACAAAACCATGTCAAGAGAAAAACACTGATCATTCAATTTTCTGCAAAACAAAAGACAGTAAAACAATAGATTCAGCATCAATGAAAGGAGGTGTTAATGAGGCAGCAACCGGTGAACCCAATGACATAAATTACCAAAAGTAGACATCATCATGATTAAGAGTTTATCATGTAGACTAAAACAAAAAGTGAAGATAAAAGTACCAAAATGTCAACATTACACAAATAAAGAGATGCGGTATGAATACCAATGAGACAACTATCCACCTAAGTTCAGATGAAGTGGATGTGAGCAATTATAGGCAACTGTATGGCCTTCAACAATGAGAAAAATCCATGCATGGTTTGGATAGAGAATACAAACAGGGAATGTGTCAAAGAGACACCAACTCAACCAAAGAGCATGAAACAACCCAATGCCACCAATGGGTCGTGTCTTCAACGCAGCGAAATAATCTTGCATCCTGAAGCGGGATTCAGCTTGCCCCAGGACAGCTATTTATACAATATATTTCTATGATGTTTTTTTTCAAACAATTTGTTTTTCATATATGCTATGCTGGTGACCAAAAATTAATATGATTTTAATATTTACTTTCTTTTGTAGACAAGCCAATGATGATTTCTGGACACAGATTTTATGTGTAAAATGTGAAGAATTAAAAAAAATATGTAATATTCAGGATTTTCATTGTATCATAAACATGCTTCAGTTCTATAAGAACAAGATTCAAACTGAAAGATTTTTTTTTAATTACTGAAGCATCAATCAGTTTAAATAAATCACAGTACCAAAAATGTTGGCTAAACATTATTTTGACAGCAACCATCAAGTGAAAAAGGTACACAGACGTATATTGAGTAAATAAAACAAAAATCAAGAAACACATTGTTGTTAGATATGTCAGGAAAATTTGATTTGCATTAACAAATTAAAAACCATATACAATGTAAACAATTAAACAGTTAGTTTTCACGGTTTGAATTGTATCTCATTTTCATGTCGCACCCTTTTATAGTTGACTATATGGTAGGGAGTTTTCTCAATATTGAATGCCATGCAGTGATTACATTTGCGTATATCCATGTCATTTAAACTCTGCTGGGTTGTTGCTTCGTTAGCAATCATACCAATTTCCTTATTTTTATATAAAGGTTCACAGGAGAAGTTATTGTTATTGGGAAGCTGTCCTTTATTGCATGCTAATACATGATGGATATTATAAGAGTTGGAGAAGAAGAATACATCTTTGAGTTATTATTATTATTTTTTTACAAGTCACCATGCAATACGGGATAAATCCCATTCAATCTTTTCCATGTGCATGATTCAAACATGCATTCAAAGAGTATATATATATTTATATATTGAGTTTCATGAATGACTAGTTAAGTCCTGTATTTCTCTTATAGACACGGGGTACACTGGCAAAGTAGTATTGTGTGAAGGTTGGTTCCTAAATATTTTCTTTCCGAACGGATTAGGCGATTATTGGTGTAACAGCTGAGAAACATTCAGACTATTCTGTCGTTTGCAGTTTTAAGATCAGTTAATTCTGTAAATGAAAATTAAGTTGGCTCATTGTGTGATCTCACTGATCTGCCAGTTATAGTTAAGAAAGTTTTTCTACATTGTAATCTTAGTATTTGTATGAGATGTTTTTTCTCTACATAGACGTAACTTGATGTGTGGCTTTTTTGTAAGGTAAGTGCATCAGATATCTGAAAGAATATACAAAAAGGACAGCATAAATTATAACAGGAATTTACAGAATTGAGAATAATGAGATAAAACTAAGAAAAATGGATAAACAAATAAAGAATAGAGACTAGCGGAGATACAATATACTGACGGTTGGTTGCTTAATGTCCAGTGGCAAATATTTCATGCATGGTTAGGACGATGTGATACAATATAAAGAATAGAGAAAAGTGGTGTGCTATAATATGAAAAATAGAGAATAATGGTATTTTATAGTATGAAGATAAGAGAATAAAGTGGACAAGTGTGCAATAATATAAGAATAGATTGATTTTGGGTTGCTTGTTTATCGCCGTCTTGTGGTAAATAATGGTGATGTTAAGAACAGAAAAGAAATTAACAATAAATATACTGAAAAAGGAGGTCCTAAATTATAGCCCGTTCGGGATACAGGTCGGAGAAATTATGACTCACTAAAAAATAAGGGTATATTGTAATGGGCCAGAAATATAGATTTAAGTACAACGGTCCACCTACGGACCCCTCTTTTAGCGCGCAGAGAGCGTGGTATCCTCTATACATGAACAGTGGCGGGATCCAGAACTTGTTATTGGGGGGGGGGGGGGGGGGGGGTAGGGGGCACTACACTCACTAATGCTACAGTGTTTCCCTATATAATCCACCTAAATTTTTCCTACGAAAAAAAGGGCTGGATCCGCCTATGACGAGTGCTATAAGATTAAGACGGCCGTAACGAGGCAGGCGTTTAAGTGCCGCCGTCTGCGGTACCCAGGTAATGGGAACAGCCGGTGACACCCCAGGCAGAAAATTGTAATATTATGGGTCGAATAATTTTACATCCGTTTTTGTATCATATTTACCGTTTTTGTAACGAAAACTGCATTAGGCTTGCTTTCAGAGCAGGATGACAGATACTTGCCTAGAATCTTGTTCCATCAAACATGTATCCATTTACAGAAGAGGTTCATTTGAACGTAGAAAAAGCGGGAGCCCGGACAAGTGTGTGTGGTCAACGCTTCATTTAAAAATAACACAAATTTTCAAAAACACTTTATAAATAAAGCCTACAGAGTGGAACCTAGTTATTGTTTGTGATTGCTAGTTCGACCTTTTTTTTTACCAATTCATGTTTGTCTGTTAAAAAAAAAATGTACATGGACAAAATTTAGGAAAAAAGATCACCGTTAATTACAGTTTTTGATCGTTTTTTTTAGAAATTTAAACTAGAAAAGTAGTTAATGATCAAGTCTTCGATAAAAATCATGACAAAAAATATTAAAACTTATATAAAAGTACTTTAAATCAACGAAAAAAATGTCCGAAATCTGAATATTTATAAGTACGGCCAATTAAAGATTAATTTTGACTATAAATCTTTTTTTACATGTTTATATAAAATCACTCAGACAAGAACTCTGAGTACAGGAATACGTGTGAAATGGTTTTTGAAGCAGTTTTATTTATTTGACATCATGTTTGTATTAAAATTGCCCATCAGAAAGTTGGCCAACAATAAAGTGAGCTACAAGAATGTCATATACATGTACATATACTACTACATTAACTGTTTTTTTTTTAAATTATATTGGGGATAACGGAAGTGCTATTTATAGATTGTTCTATATTTAATTATTTGTTACGCCCCCTATAAATATCTGACCAGTCCGGTTAATCACCCCAGACGCTATATTTAAATATGCGTCTGGGTAATCGAGACTACAGGAGATTCGGTTATTATAGATAAGTGTTACCTGTGCTGTACCGATATGCATGATTGGTAACCAGGCAAATCTATTTACTAAATTAAAGAGTTCAGATCCGACACTCTACGGGATTAAAAGACATTTACTAGGTTTGAATTGTTCCAACCAATCAAAGAACTTTAATTATTACAGCGTCAGTATTATCTTCCAATCAGGTAGTAAGAAAGCCGCAGTCCGAGGAGACGGTAATGACTGAATGTTGACAGATTTATTAATTTTGTAATGGTTGGTTCAGTTGCATATACTGCTTATTTCGATACATTAAAACAAACAAAGGGGGTTTAGAGCGGTGGTACCTTTAGAGTATAGCTCAAGATATTTTTGTATACACTGTTAGTGTATAAAATAATCAATTAAATTACTTGAATTTTATTCCAGGAAAATACGAAGGTCCATATATATCAAAATATTCATTTAAATGAGAAAACACTTTTTTAAGTAAAAAAATCGGTCGTATTTGTAAACTCATATTGTAGAGTTATTGAGAAGGGAAAAAGATAAATAATATATTAGTATGAGCTTACCAGAATTTCATTTAAATACGAGCACGCTCAAACCAATCGATCCGCTCTTTTTTATGCATTATATGTATACACGGTGTACCCTCTAAATAGTAATATAAAATCCCAGGACAAAAACCAAAAAATATGATATTTTTTTTATTTCTGTCGGATCAGTAATATTTAAATTTGATTTGTGATAATTGTGTAGCTGTACAGTATTTGATGCTGTACTTTCCGATTGAATAATTACTACAAATGTTTAATCACCGGCAAAATTGAAATATCGAGTAAAAGGTATTGTGGGATCACCTGTGTTAGATTTGTTACAAAAGTATGCACACCTATTCTCTTATCCACAAAGAATGAAGTTTTAAGTTACAAAAATTTTAATCCTCCCCCTTTTACACCCTCGCAAAATAAATTATCGTCCCATTGTCATATAAATGTAAGAGTTTGATGTTCAAAATCATAGATTAAATGAGTTATGAGGTTTAGAACAATTACCTATCTAAACTTAAGATATCTTACGAATTTTTCTTCCTCGACAAACCTAAAAGTTTTTTCTTGAACCCTCACACTATATTTTCGGTATTTGAGAACACGTCAATATAATCAAATAGGGTAAGTTGGGTTATGGTTGGAGCGGTAAAAAAAATGTTTCTTGTTTATCTCTATCATTTGGATTTAATTATTTTGACATGAAAGAATTTTATACGTTAAAAAGATTTCGGCATATTACTTGCACTATGATTAAAATTGTGTGTACAAGCTTTTTATCAATTAAAAAATAGCCACAAATAATTAATACATACCTTTTCTTTTTCTGTGGGTGTTGACATTTTTCATCAGAAGAAATAATAAAAAGTTAAACAACATCAATATTGTTGAAAACTTCATCTTGATAACGGACTTCGGAAATAGCGCGAACTAGAGCTGGTTCATATTTCAAGTTTTCTAAGGGGTAACAGATACATGGGAGACATCATTTTAGATCTCGGCAGCTATGATTCTTATTTCGGTATTAGTTAAATGAATTTGTAACTAAATTAATAGTAAATGCATAACGAATAAACGAGCAACCGAGATTAAGATATATACTAAACGTTTTTCTCTTTTCCTGCCATACTGACACATTTTTAGATTCCGCTGATCTGTGTAATTTTATTTTGACACTACGCTACCGCTATTGCAAAGACCAATTTTTGACAGTAAAGCCGTCCAATTTCGATAGAGTATGTCATGTTTAATTCCATTGGTAACTTTTACATGCATATTCAGAACTTTAGCATGATATATTATGAGCATGAACTAAAACTTTGAGCTGAGTGTATAAATATCAACATAAAAGTCCGATCGGTGATCAAATCAATCACCTAGGTTTTTCAATGAGTTCTTTTTCATAATACGATGTTAGACAATATTTCTCAGATCTATTCAGCCTTTACTTATCTCCTTAAAAACACGATGTTATATCTTCATCATTATATTTTTTGGCCGGACAAATAGCAAAATACCGTAAAAATGCTATTCGTCCGGCTTGCCGGACAAATAGACATTTTTGTCTATTTGACCGGCTAGCCGGACGAATAGACATTTTTGACTATTCGTCCGGCTAGCCGGACGAATAGCCACTGCCAAAAAAATACAATTCATCAATATAACTTACGATCTCAACTAATAGAACCGCTTGTTAATACTTGTAAGTATATATTTTTGATAAAAATGAAATTTCCAGGATAAGAGTATTTCGTAAGAGTAAATTATCGGGCTAAATGTAATTCCCGGATAAGTGTATAACGAAACGTAAAACTTAAAAAGTGTCGATTTCAATCATTCATTCTCATAACTCTATTGGAACAGTCTTTGTGCTAAGTCTGTGTAGTCTGATCATCACGAGCGTAACGGATCGATTGAAATAGGTTAACCCCATATGATGTGGCAGAGGATATGTTAATGTTAAGAAATAAGAGGTTGACAATTGGAAAGTTAAAATTATCATCAGTGTGTCACAAATTCTAGTTTGAAGTGGTCAATCTGTGTCGATATCGGGAAAAAGATCAAGAAATGACGAAGACGTTCTAATTTCGGGTATATATTATTCTCAAGTTCACCGGAATATATGAAATATAACCTTCACTGAAATATGACATTCAAAGAACAATTGCTCTTCAAATATGATTCAGTGTGCCTATTTTCTTATACTGTAGGTCCCAAGTGTTCGGTGTAATACAAAATAAACAATATCCTTGCACGCTTTTCAAAACGAATGTCTCATAATAATATTCAAATATAACTATTCTTTGATAGATAAACAGAATATAGTAAGCTATTCGATGTAGTTTTTGACAGCTTAAAGATTTTATATTTAATATTTCATTACAGTAATTATTATGGTATCAATGTAAATCATAGTGTTGCACTAGTTAACAGATCTAATAAATTTATTAAGCAGATACAAATCAAGGTAAAAATGAAAAGATGAGGAGATCGCATTAATTCAAAAAGGAGCGAAACGGGTATGACATGTGGAGCAGGATCTGCTTACCCTTCCGGAGAATCTGAGATACCCCCGGTTTTTGGGATTCATGTTGCTAGTCTTTAGTTTTCTATGTTGTGTTTTATGTACTGTTGTTTGTCTTTTTCTTTTTTTGCCTATGAGTTAGAATTTCCCTTTTGTATCTTTCGCCTCTTTTTACCTCACCTGGCCTAAAAGGCCAAGTGAGCTTTTCTCATCACTTGGCGTCCGTCGTCCGTCGTCCGTCGTCCGTCGTCGTCGTTAACTTTTACAAAAATCTTCTCCTCTGAAACTACTGGCCCAAATTTAACCAAACTTGGCCACAATCATCATTGGGGTATCTAGTTTAAAAAATGTGTCCGATGACCCGGCCCGCCAACTAAGATGACCGCCATGGCTAAAAATAGAACATAGTGGTAAAATGTAGATTTTGGCTTATATCTCTGGAACCAAATCATTAAGAGCAAATCTGACACGGAATAAAATTGTTCATCAGGTCAAGATCTATCTGGCCTGAAATTTTCAGACAAATCAGACAACCCGTTGTTGGGTTGCTGCCCCTGAATTTGTAATTTTAAGAAAATTTTGCAGTTTTTGGTTATTATCTTGAATATTATTATAGATACAGATAATCTGTAAACAGCATTAATGTTCAGTAAAGTAAGATCTACAAGTAAGTCAACATGACTAAGATGGTCAATTGACCCCTTAAGGAGTTATTGCCCTTTATAGTAAATTTTTAACAATTTTTTGTAAATATTTTGTAATCTTTTACAAAAATCTTCTCCTCTGAAACTGCTAAGACAAATTTAACCAAACTTGGCCATAATCATCATAAAGGTATCTTGTTTAAAAAATGTGTCCGATGACCCCGCTTACCAACCAACATGGCCGCCATGGCTAAAAATAGAACATAGGGGTAAAATGCAAGTATTGTATATTATTTTTTGAACCGTTATAAATAGAGAAAATCTTAAAGGAGCAAAAATGTTCAGAATAATGAGCTCTACCAATTGTCCATATATGTCAAAACTGTTAGACAAATTCTTATAGGAGTTGTTGCCTATAAATGACAAATTTTACCATTTTTTTTTTCATTTTTGCCTATTATCATGAAAACTATGATATTTAGAGAGAAACATTTTTTTCCATTATGCCTTATATGATTTAAATTATAATAGATAAATAAACACTTTAAATCACAAAAATGATCAGCAAGGCAAGATCTATTAAAAAGTCAAATGTTGCCGATATAGTTATAATAGACTGTCACTTTTCATAGGAGTAATTGCCCTTAAATGAAGATTTTTTTTACCCGCTTTTGTGTTTTGAGCAAAAACTAAAGAAGATAGAGAGAAACTAAACAGACTGAAAGATCAGTAATACAAGATCAACAAAATAGAGATTTTTGTCCTGAAGCCTTTTCTCGTCTACAATGTTGGAGAGTGTCCTTTGTTTGGTATGCATATAGACCAAGGTTAGCGACACATGCTCTTTAGAGCCTCTAGTTTAAACGTCCCTAGCTAAGCAATGAAACACCCACCGTGCGTGTTCTCATTATTCTGATGGACAGTTTTTGTGTCAGGAGCACACTCTTGTCAATGACGTCCGTATGGTGTGAACAAGCACGAACATAAAGTATTATTTAAGATACTTATACACCATATAATGGGACAGAGGTTATCTTACTGCCGAGAAATGAGAAGTTGAAAGTTGAAATTATCGTGTTAGTCATACATTTACAGTGGAGATCACTTCTAACCTCTCATAAGAACTGTCAGAATAATCTGTCATAGAACTGTTCCGGTAAACTGTCCTAGAACAGTTCTACCTAGAATTGTTCTAAGTAGAACTGTCAGAATCAGTTCTAGGTAGAACTGACTAAATCAGTTCTAGATAGAACTGTCAGGATCAGTTCTAGGGTAGAACTGTCTAAAACTGTTCTAGTTAGAACTGTCCAAATCAGTTCTTACCGTAGAACTGTCAGCAGAACTGACTAAATCAGTCAGGACTGTAGAACAGTTCTAAATGACGTCACTGCAGTAAGGGTATCTTAGAATTTAGAAAAAAAATCAGTTCCAATTACTTTACTGTATAATAGCAGATTTTTTACATGTAACGTTACAAATATCGAAGCAGATAGAAAGGTTATCCAACTCATCGGAGAAATATTTTTATATGATTGCATATAAACATCATGGTTTACCTTACTTCGTTCCCCGTTTTTAAAAGTCTCTTCCTAAATATAACTCTGCATTTAATTCATGAAATTTTAATCGTAATTTACCTTGTTTGCCTTGGATTTACATTCATGATTTTAGATTCTTTTTTGACAAATGTTCAAACGAAAATTGTACTGTGGATGAATTATGGGATATTAATGAAATACGTGTTGTATAAGTATGTACATTTGCACCATCTCGTCAATTTAGACAGACTTGTCCATAACGATTATAAATGATATCTGGGAGTCTGGGACGTCAGAAAAATATACTCAATCTGAACATGAATGAAACATTTGCCCCTGGACGAAAATAGGCTACACACAAAATCAATCATTCTTCTTTGCCTTCTTCAAAATATATTAACAGTATACTATTCCAAGAAGAAAACTTGTCATACATGTACTTTTCATTTTAAAAAAGAACAGAAAAGAACCGAAAAGAGCATACATATATTTATTTCATATTTATATACACACGAAATTTTGATATTGTTAACAATTCCTCGTAATAAATGAACGCATAACTGTAACTTAGATTGTACATTTTATAGGGATATGTGGACACCAAAAAAAAAAAGAAGAAGATAGTATTATAACTTGGTTTTCAGTAAAAAAAAATTTTTTATATATGTACAAGTAATCATTTGCACACTGTACAATATAAATCACTCCTGTTATACACCATAAAACAAAATGTGCCTTTTGATGAACACATCAAAGACTTTTATTCGCATAGTATCGAAATACAATAAGCATTTTAATAAAATAATGTTGTTGTTTTTAAATAAAACTAGCAATTAGTCTTTGAATTTAAAAAAAAATGAAGGAATTAACAACCTGTGACCAAGAGACTGTATTATTCATGTAAGTCCCAGATGCGACTAATTGTCATTAAATAAATAAACTGTAAACTTGATTTTTGACTATTGAAAAGTATTATAGATTTGAAAAAATGTTAGCGGAAATAGATCAGCCATATACAACCAACAAATATGTTAAGATAACTTAATTGGAAATCAACTCCTTAATATTAATTGTCCTTAAATATTGATTTTTCTCCCTTTCTGCGTTTTTCGTTTTATTTTAAAACTATAAAAGTGTGGACACAGATCAGTGTGGATAGTATATTTGGATGTTTGATGTTTGACAGTGTTTTCTGACAAAAATAGTTCTCTGTTTTTCCCATAGGGTTCTATGTTAAACCATGGAAGTATAATATTGACAAATAATACTTCCATGGTTAAACTGTGTTGTACAGTGATAGCCAACCTGTACCAAACACTAAAAATTAGCAGTGTCGTTTATTTAATATTTAGTTTTAATGTTCAAGACTCTCATGGAGGAGACACTAATTGCATGGATTACCAACGATTCTAATAAAATATGTTCCACAACTTTGATTTTGGATATTGCAGCAAAACTCATAATTAGGAGAGGAACACATTAGGTCATTTCTGCATGATGTGATTTTAATATGCGAGATGGTATCTGACAACCTGCATGCATGTACTATGTATGGTTCTATTTATGTTCCATTGTGGTGGTCATTTCTTACTTGGGTTTGACCACAAAAACTGTAAATTAGTTATGGATCTTCCCAGTATCATTAGTAAAAGATTTCGTTTAAATGTCGAAATTGTTTCTAAGAAGATATCTAATGGTTTTTTGATATCCAATGGTTTTAAGTAATGACAATACTTGGCATGACGCTTAAGGCTAGATGAGCTAGAAAGTACACTTCTGTGTTATTTTAGTTCTTTCTTCGAAAATGTCTTCTCCAAGGCCTGGTCGAAGTTAAAAAATTAAAATTGGACCAGTATGATAAATTATCATATATATTTTTTATCAAGGATTTTAATCTTATTATTAAAATATTTGTTCATATGCATATTATATTTTTTAAATAGCAATAACTTGTGCATGGAGATTATTAACAAATAAAAAAACCTGTGCGCAATTTAATGTAATTATATGTATATATATGTAAATAGTTCGTCTATATATTTATAAGTTAAATGAGAAAGGGTGCCAGAGAGATAGTAAGACGCATGAAGTAGAAAGAGAAATTAAACAAGAGATCTAAGGAGAATGAAAAAGGTGAGGAAATGCACATGGAGATAGAAAATTGATTAAGTCTATACAGATTGGAGAGGCAAAAAATCTACCAGATTGGGAAAGGGAAGAGAAAGCGGATGAAAGATGCAGTCGATATTGTTAAATACTTGAATAGATATAACATATAAATTAATGTATGAGCTTTTTCAAAATTCATTTGAATAGCCCCTATTTGTAGTATATAAGATAGGCATCCGACCCTACCTGTAATAATAAGAGGGTAATTTTTCAATTGTAAGTTAGTCCTGTCGCAATATAAGGTTTCAAAACCTAATAAGAAAGTTTTTTTGGAAACTATCTTTTCATTTATAGACTTTAATGATTTTGCAATTTGCTAGTCTCCTTCGATTGCAAAAAAAAAAAATAGATTTCCTTTTCGGTTCTTTTCTATTCTTTTTGGTCCTTTTCGGTCCTTTTCTGTTCTTTTCTGTAAATCGTCGCTCTTTTCTGTAAGTCGTCGGACCCAAACTTTTGTAGTCATGGTAGTCATTGTGTTCCAAAGTTGGTGTCATCTTTATCATACGATCCGTCCTGACATAGAAATATTATTGGTTTACAATGAGGCCATATATATTTACATGATAAAGTGTAAACATGTTCAGTTTTGGTTGATGCGGTCAAATACTTTTGTTAAAACGACTCAGTCTGATATATCGAAAGTACTGAAATTTGTTTACGATTCAATATTTTGAATAAAAAGAGGACATGCTGGTACTCTAAATTGATGTGGAATTTTTTTGTAGTCATTTGAATGATACAATCCATCGTGATATGCAACTATAAGTGATTTACTATGCGGCTATATATATATATTAAGATTTACATAATAAAGTGCAAATATGGTAAGTTTTGGTTGATGCTGTCACATATGGTCAGTTTTGGTTGATGCTGTCAAATATGGTCAGTTTTGGTTGATGCGGAGAAAAAATGTTGTTATATGAGTCAGTCTGAGATATCAAAATTACTGAAATTAGTTTACGATTCAAAATTTTGAATAAAAAGAGGACATGCTGGCACTATAAACTGATGCGAGCATAATTTTGTAGTCAGTGTTTTCCAATATTGCTGTCATTTGTATTATACAATCCATCCTGATATAAAAATATAGGTGATTTACTTTGCGGCTATTAAGATTTACATAAGAAAGTGCAAATATGGTCAGTTTTTATTGATGCGGACAAATAATTTTGTTATACCAGTCTGTCTGAGGTATAAAAACTACTGATATTTGTTTATGATGCAATATTTTGAATAAAAAGAAGACATGCTGGCACTCTAAATTGATGCAAACAAAATTTGGTAGTCATTGTGTTCCAATATTGCTATCATTTGTATTATACAATCCATCCTTACATAAAAATATCACATAAAAAAGAGCAAATATGGTCAGTTTTGGTTGATGCGGTAAAATATGGTCAGTTTTGGTTGATGCTGTCAAATATGGTCAGTTTTGGTTGATGCGGACAAATAATTTTGTTACACGAGTCAGTCTGAGGTATGAAAACTACTAGTATTTGTTTCCGATGCAATATTTGAATAAAAAGAGAAAATGCTGTCACTCTCAATATACATGATTGATGCGAAAAAAAAATTGTGGTCATTGATTTCCAATATTGCGGTTATTTGCATACTACAGTCCCTCTTGACCTAAAATTATAACTGAATTACTGTGCAGCTATATAGATTTACATAAAAAAAAAGCAAATATGGTCAGTTTTGGTTAATGCGGACAAATAATTTTGTTACACGAGTCAGTCTGAGGTATGAAAACTACTGATATTTGTTTCTGATGCAATATTTTGAATAAAAAGAGGAAATGCTGGCACTCTCAATTGATGCGAAAAAAAAATTGTGGTCATTGATTTCCAATATTGTTGTTATTTGTATACTACAGTCCCTCTTGACATAAAATTATAACTGAATTACTGTGCAGCTACATAGATTTACATAAAAAAAGCAAATATGGTCAGTTTTGGTTGATGCGGTCAAAAGATTTTATTACACGAGTCAGTCTGAGGTATGAAAACTACTGATATTTGTTTACGATTCAACATTTTGAATAAAAAGAGGACATGCTGGCACTATAAATTTATGCAAACAAAATTTTGTGGTCATTGTTTTCCAATATTGCTGTAACTTGTATATTACAGTCCCTCTTGACCTAAAATTATAACTGAATTACTGTGCAGCTATATAGATTTGCAGAAAAAAAGAGCAAATAATGTCAGTTTAGGTTGATGCGGTCAAAAGATTTTTGTTAAACGGGTCCGTCCAAGGTATGAAAACTACTCGTAAACAGATATCATATTTGTTTACGATTCAATATTTTGAATAAAAAGAGGACATGCTTGTACTATAAATTGATGCAAACAAAATTTGAAGTCATTGTTTTCCAATATAATTGCTGTCATTTGTACAATCCATCCTTGCCTAAAAATATAACTGTATTTCTGCAGTGTGCGGCTACATGTATATAGATTTACATGATGAAGAGCAAATATGGTCAGTTTAAGTTTAGTTTAAAAACATATTTATTTATAATAGTGGATTGGGAAACAAGTTATTACATTTGGTTAATGAGGTCAAATAATTTTATTATACGAGTCATCCTGACTCCCGGAATGACAAATGTAAAACAATTCAAATGATAAAACTAACGGCCTAATTTATGTACAAAAAATGAACGAAAAACAAATAATTTATGTAACACATCAACAAAAGAAAATCACTGAATTACAGGCTCCTGACTTGGAACAGGTACATTCATGCAGAATATGGCGGGGTTAAACATGTTGTCTTGATTAAAAATCTGAAATAAGACCGGCAAAATAGCAAAACTCTATATAAATCGCTATTTTGCCGAAGCCTTATATTTAAGACAAAGAGTTCTTAAACTTATAAATCAATTCTAGCCGTAGAATTTATAAATCAATTCTAGCCGTAGAATTTATAAATCAATTCTAGCCGTAGAATTTATAAATCAATTCTAGTCGTAGAATTTATAAATCAATTCTAACCTTAGAACTGTCAGTCTAGTCGTAGAACTGTTCTAGAAGTAGAACTGACCAAAGATTTGGTCAGTTCTAGGTAGAACTGTCTCAAACTGTTCTAGGGTAGAACTGTCAGGATCAGTTCTCGGGAGAACTGTCCAAATCAGTTCTAGGTAGAACTGACCAAATCAGTTCTAGGTTAGAACTGTTCTAGCTAGAACTGTCTAAAAGGTGTCAGGCTGACAGTTCTACATACTGTCCTAGAACAGTTCTTCTGACAGATTCTGACAGATTTAATGATAGGTTAGAAGCGATCTCCACTGTAAGTTTGACCGAATCCATCTGTGTCAATATCGAGGAAAAGATCAAGATATGAGGCACACCTTTTTGTATCGGTAGTATCGTTAATCTTAAAGTCTACTGGGATATAAAAGATGCAAGCACTGACTGAAATGTTTCGTGTACTGTTTTTTCTGTTTTTTTGCCATGTAGGTTCGTTTTCGACTTATGAGTTTGAATATCCCTTTGGTATCTTTCGCTCTCTTTTACACTATATCTATTGATATATTTACAGTATAAATGATAATCGAATGTGCCTGTTCCCTTATATTTAAGATTCAATTCAGTTCAATATTTTATTGCCAATGAACACTAATATTGTTTGCGACAAAAAACAAATACAGATAATTGAAACAAATTAAGCGCTGCTCCTTTGTTTTTTGCTGTGAATACTGATTTTGTGTCATTGATGGATACTCCATATCCTTTCTTTTCTGAACAAAACATATACTTGTTTTAGTGTTATATGTTTATGACCATAATAATTGATTGTTCTTACTATCCTTACGGAACTTCTTATTTAATGTAATAACTAATAATAGGCTAGCTGTATTGTTGATGTATTAAAAATCATTCAGTCTGTGATATGCTAAATACAAATTAAAAAGATGTGATATGGTTCCTAATAAGACAACTATCCACCAGGGACCAAGGGGCAAGGGGCAAGGCTGTAAACAGTTATAGGTCACCGTAGTGTCATTGTCAATGAGCATCATATAGTAAGCTATTAAAGGCCTGACATGTCAAAAAGCTAAGCAATTCAAAACAGAAACCGAACGGCCATTTTTATTTTAAAACAATAAACGAAAACTTATTATGACAGACAGCAATCAAAGACAACCACCGAATTACAGGCTCCTGCCTTGGGATAGACACAGAAAGATTGTGGCGGGGTTAATATAAAAAGAAGGAGATGAGGTATGATAGTCAATGAGACATCTATCCACCAAAGTTCAAAGTTCGAAGTGGATGTAAGCAATTATAGGCAACCGTACAGCCTTCAACAATGAGAAAAACCCATACCGTATAGTCGGCTATAAAAGGCCCCGACATAAAAAAAATAAAAAACAATTCAATTGAGAAAACTAACGGCCAAATTTATAACAAAACAATTGACGATAAACAGATATGACCGACATGAACCAACGACAACCACTGAACTAGAACTACATACTCCTGACTTGGGACAGGCACATAAAGAATGTGGCGATCGATGGTAAAACATGTTTTTGAGTGCTCAAGCCTCCCCACTAACCTGGGACAGTGGTGAAACAGGTTAGTGGAACATAAAAACATAAGAACAAACTATAAAAATCAGTTGAAAAGGGCTTAACTCATCAGATCGATACAAAGCAGAACAATAATACAAAAATACAGACCGGACGTGGCAGGGTATTTATCTATCCCTCATCCTTAAAATTCATACATTTAATCAAATATAAATGATGTTTTTTATCAGAAAGCTACTGTTTATACATTTTTTTTTATAAATGAATAAAAGAGCAAATTTATTGACCTGTCGACTAACTTTTTAATTATCTTCGATGGAGGTCTGTATTTTTTCAGAAAGTATATAACCTCTCGGTCTTGGAACAATATTGGAACATTATTGAAGTCTACTGTAATACCATGACCATAGGGATTATATCTGAGCTACGATGAACGATTCGCAAGTTGAAGGAGAATTATTTTCTACACTCATTCTGTAGCAACTCACGTATAATTAGTAATCAGATATGTTCCCGTTTGAATTTTTTAAATAAAATAAATAGAACAAAATGAATAAATGAAAAAAATTTGCGAACCTGTTTTGATCACAAATAAACAATAAACATAAACTCAAAATGTTAACTGTCAGTTTCAGATTAGGTATCACTCCATTAAATCACTTTAAAAAAATCCTTCACCAATTGAATAAAACTTGTTCTTAAGAACTATAGAATGATTAAGAACTACACGCATGAGGATCTTTTATATGAACATGGTTTTAATCATAAAATGAGTGGCCTTGGTGGCCGAGTGGTCTAAGTAGTTACTACTGTAATAGTCTCGATTACCCAGACGCATATATAAAATATAGCATCTGGGGTGATTAACCGGACTGGTCAGATATTTATAGGGGGCGTAACAAATAATTAAATATAGAACATATCTCATACCCAACTATATCAGTCCTATTCAGGACCGATAACTCTGTCGATAAATATTGTCGGGTAAACAATGTTGTTGAAATCAGAGCAATTGTATTATATGTCTCTGTTGAAATGTATACAATAACAAATTTTTTACACAAGTTTAACTTTATATCGATTTATTGAATGCCTGGATTTTGCTTAAAATATTGAATTAAAAAAATAAATAATAAAATCATATTCAATGAAATTTCGTTTAATTTTTTACGAAATAATACAAAATCCATTTAAATTAAAATTTGAATCAAAATATTTCTTTAAAATAATTATAGAAACATAAATATTAGTTTGATTATCTTTTAAAGCAAAAATTATTTTTTTAAAGATTTTTTTTTATAATATTCATATTTTCTTTAAGTTTATTATGATACATACTTCTTCTGGTTTGACACGGGGAAGAGAAGATATTTATTTGTACAGTTATGAAAACTTTTGTATATCACAAAATTTAAACTCTGGTAATACATGTATACACATGATGTTTAATGTCACCTGGTTGCTTTTGGTTTGCACGTCTACCTGACAATATATTGTTATGTAACATTACATCCAAAGTCAGAGTTCACCTGTTCGTCAAGTGATGGGATTTTGAAGGTATGGAATATTTATCTATAATAATTGTTGGGATTTTTTTCTCTCTTGGGACGTAAATATTTTTTTGTTCTAAAATGAATGTATAAATATATTTCTAAAGAAAGATAAATTATACAGAAAACAGGAAAAAAAACTTTTAAAAAAAGAAGAGAAAAAATTTTATTATAAATTTTATTGTTAACTATTTTCTGGTAACAGTATATCCTGGATATCTGTCAAAATAAAATTTTCCCGTGTCACACTAAAAATAATATTTTTTTAATCAATAAATTTTGAAATCAATCATATCGAAATATCACCAAAGAAAATAACAGAAACATCAGAGATTCTACATGAAAATTAAATTAAATCAAGGAAAGTCTTACTATACAAATCCTCGATTTGATGCAACATTTCCATATACATCATCCGCCATTTTGAAAAATCCCGAAATATTCACTTTTTTAAATCGATTTTTGACCGAAATTGCCCAGAAATTAAACTGTTTTAAATAGTAATAAGTATATTTATACATTCCTTTTAGAACAAAAAAATATTTACGTCCCAAGAGAGAAAAAAATCCCAACAATTATTAGGGTGCGTCTAAACACTGCTAAGGAGTCCTTAGTGCACTAAGGACTTATAATATGCCACTAAGGACTAGATGGGGTGCTGTTACATGTAATTTGTTTTCATATTATGGTAGAGATTGATATTTAATGCATAAATTTCAAATTTTGTAGAAAAAAAATCACAAATAAATCAGTAATTTAACATTGTTTAGACACGTGCCGTGTTTTCTTTGATATTGCCGAAAATCAATGAACTGTTAGACACGTGTCAAATTACATAACTGATTACACTGTTATCTTAATTTGGAACAAGTATTTTACAGTTTTATCGCTAAAAAATTGCCAAAAGTTAGATACGAATAAATGAATTATTTTTCAATTTCAGATTATTTCAATGATCAATTTTGATTTAATTTCGCACTTAATAAGTTGTTTAAATTTTATTAATTTTTTTTTCAGAATCAAGGATTTGTATATTCCTGTATTTCTTATTTAATAAATAATTATCATGTAAACAGACGTATTTAAAACATGAACTGTTTGCACAGTGTTTATTTCTTTTGCGTTTGCTATGGTTCATTTTCAAAATTTGTTATCATATAAATAACACGTTTGAGCAAGGATTTGTATACAAATCCTTGGTTTGAGCAATATCTTTCAGGACAAAAACGAATTCTATATGAAAAGAAATTTTTACTTCATGCAACCAAACTTATATAATACATGAACCGTTTGGGCGGAAGATGTGGTATGATTGGCGATGAGACAACTCTTCACAAGAGACAAAATGCCACAGAAATTTATTAATTATAAGTCACCGAACGGCCTTCAAACAATGATCAAAGCACATACCACATAGTCATTATTTCATAAATTATTTCGTACAACATCTTAAACAGAGAATTTGGTCAATAAAATACACATCGGATTTCCTTCTGACATACTTGTTCTTAAAAAAAAAGTCTTTTTTTTTCATATTTTACATGGGATAGATTTAGGTATAAAGTATACACATTATCTTGTATTCCAAAAATTGTTATTTTCGTATCATATGGTAAAAGCATATTTTCTAAGCAATTCGTACAAAGCATAATCTTTTTTTTTTTGACAAAATTATATCTTTAGCTCTAAAATAACACATACGGGATATTTTTCGTAAATAATGTGCTAAAAACTGTGGAACATTTTAAAAAAAACATTTGTCTCCTTTATATATTTGAAAATGAAACATCATTTGACTTAAGTTCGATATATGCTTTTTTAAAATTCTTTTACTTTAAGATAAAACAAATGTCGAACAATGACAAAACAATAAGTACCGTATGAAGCCTTTGTAAACAGCTATATATAGATTAGACCGTTGGTTTTCCCGTTTGAATAATTTTACACTAGTAATGTTTGGGGCCCTTTATAGCTTGCTGTTCTGTGTGAGCCAAGGCTCCATGTTGAAGGCCGTACCTATACCTATATTGGTTTACTTTTACAAATTGTTACTTGAATGGAGAGTTGTCTCATTGGCACTCATACCACACCTTCCTATATCTATGTTATTCATATTGTCTATCAAACTGGTTGAAAACTAGTTGTTTTTGATAAATCACAAGGACGCCACATGATTTTTTACGTTTCCGGAAACTTTAAGTATACGTTTCTAGAAATTGTATTTATTACTTTTCCGGAAATTTACCTGGTAGTAAATTATTAATACTTGAATATATGCGAGATAAATGATTTATTTCATATTTTTATACAAAAAAGGTTCTGATCTTATATCTACAATATACTAGATATAAAAAAATGAAAGTGTCACCTTAGTGAAAGATGATGATGTCGGAATCGTTATATTTTTATGTTTCACCAACTTGAAATGTCTATGATCGTCTATGTAATGAAAAAACTGATATTTTCACAGATGGCACAGTTAATTATTCGATACATTGGTGTAAAATGGTAACTACATTCCTCTTGTGTTTGCGTTACTTCAACTTTTTATTAAAATGTGGGATTTGCTTATTGATGTGTGCACTACCCGAAGACTAACTCTGCAGCCCGAGGTAGATCATATTGACTTTGAATTGTCAATGAATACTGCTGTTACAAACATTTCATGCTGCTACAATCAGTTGTTGTAGGTTTCATTTAGGACAAAGTTCAAGGTACTGCTTAATCATTTTTTCGGAAAAGTAAGGTATTTATTTCCGGAAACGTAGACTTTTTTTGCGGAAACGTCATCTTTTTTCCCCGGAAAAGTAATGCCAATTTGCGGAAACGTAAAACGCTGATTTTTTTCCCTATTCAATCGAAATTCGTAAAGAGTAATCTAAAGTGGAAGCGAACATCATGTTTTATAGTTTTTCAGAATTTACTAATATTTTTTTAGTGAAACCATTTGTATATACACGCATATAAATTTTTTAAAAAACTTATACATATATCTATTCTTTTGTCTTGGTATCTCCTACATAAACCTTTTAACAAGCTGACCACACTCTAACTTAATATTAGTTAGCGTACATCAGAGTCGTGCACCTATTGCAAATAACTTTGTCGGAAAAGAAATAAAACAAAAGCAAAATTATTTGTCCTTTTAATCATTGTAAATAAGAACAACACATTTAATTATAAAATATTAAGCATTAATCTTTTCGAAACAATTGTTAAGTATTTAAAATAAAAAGATTATGATTGTTTATTCAGTTGTTATGTTATATTACACGTGTCAATCGGTTCACTGATTTTCGGCATATCAAAGAAAAACAGGCACGTGCCTAAACAATGCTTAATTACTAATTTATTTGTGATTATTTTTCTATAAAATTTGAAATTTATGCATTAAATATCAATATCTACCATAATATGAAAAGAAATTACATGTAACAGCACCCCATCTAGTCCTTAGTGGCATATTATAAGTCCTTAGTGCACTAAGGACTCCTTAGCAGTGTTTAGACGCACCGCAATTATTATGGATAAATATTCCATACCTTCAAAATCCCATCACTTGACGAACAGGTGAACTCTGACTTTGGATGTAATGTTACATAACAATATATTGTCAGGTAGACGTGCAAACCAAAAGCAACCAGGTGACATTAAACATCCTGTGTATACATGTATTACCAGAGTTTAAAATTTTGTGATATACAAAAGTTTTCATAACTGCACAAATAAATATCTTCTCTTCCCCGTGTCAAACCAGAAGAAGTATGTATCATAATAAACTTCAAGAAAATATGAATATTATAAAATAAAATCTTTAAAAATAAAAAAATAATTTTTGCTTTAAAAGATAATCAAACTAATATTTATGTTTCTATAATTATTTTAAAGAAATATTTTGATTCAAATTTTAATTTAAATGGATTTTGTATTATTTCGTAAAAAATTAAACGAGATTTCATTGAATATGATTTTATTATTTATTTTTTTAATTCAATATTTTAAGCAAAATCCAGGCATTCAATAAATCGATATAAAGTTAAACTTGTGTAAAAAAATTTGTTATTGTATACATTTCAACAGAGACATATAATACAATTGCTCTGATTTCAACAACATTATATACCCGACAATATTTATCGACAGAGTTATCGGTCCTGAATAGGACTGATATAGTTGGGTATGTAGAGACGTGATGTCAAATAAATAATTTAATGATTTTTATCTAAAACTTTATCATTAACTACTTTTCTAGCTTAAATTTCTAAAAAAAAACTGCTCGTCTATAGAAGATACCATGCTCTCTGCGCGCTAAAAGAGGGGTCCGTAGGTGGACCGTTGTACTTAAAGCTAAGGACTTCCTTTTTATATTTGTTGTTAATTTCTTTTCATCCTGAACATTACCATTATTTACCACAAGACGATAACCAAGCAACCCACAATCAATTTATTCTTAAATAATAGCACACCACGTTATTCTCTTATCTTCATACTATAAAATACAATTATTATCTATTTTTCATATTACAGCACACCACTATTCTCTATTCTTTATATTGTATCACACCATTAGTCTCTATTCTTCATTTTTTTATCCATTTGTCTTAAGTCTTCTCATTATTCTCATTTCTGTAAATTCCTGTTATAATTTATGCTGTCCTTTTTATATATTCTTTCAGATATCTGATACACTTACCTTACAAAAAAGCACAGATCAAGTTACGTCTATGTAAAGAAAAACAACTCATACAAATACTAAGATTGCAATGTAGAAAAACTTCCTTAACAACTATTACTGGCAGATCAGTGAGATCACACAATGAGACAACTCAATTTTCATTTACAAAATTAACTGATCTTAACTGCAAACGACAGAATAGTCTGAATGTTTATTAGCTGTTACACCAATAATCTATATCGCCTAATCCTTTTGGGTAGAAAATATTTAGGAACCAACCTTCACACAATACCAGTCCACTTTGCCAGTGTTACCCCGTGTCTATGGAGGAAATACAGAACTTAACCAGTCATTCATGAAACCCAATACTCTTTGAATGCATGTTTGTATCATGCACAACTATTATAATATCCATCATTTATTAGCATGCAATAAAGGACAGCTTCACAAGAACAATAACTTCTCCTGTGAACCTTTATATAAAAATAAGGAAATTGGTGTGATTGCTAACGAGACAACAACCCAGCAGAGTTCAAATGACGTGGATATAAGCAAATATAGTCACTGCACGGCCATCAATATTAAGAAAACTCCATACCATATAGTCAACTATAAAAGGGCCTGACATGAAAATGAGATAAAATTCAAACGTGAAAACTAACTGTTTAATTGTTTACTAGTAAATGACTTTTAATTTGTTAATACAAATCTTAATTCTCTGACATATCTGACAACAATGTGTTTCTTGATTTTTGTTTTATTTTTTATATACGTCAGTGTACCTTTTTTAGCTTTGTGGTTGCTGTCAAAATAATGTTAACCCAACATTTCTGGTACTGTGATTTATTTATACTGATTGATGCTTCAGTATTTAATAACAAATTCTTTGAATCTTGTTCTTATAAAATTGAAGCTGTTTAAGCATGATACAATGAAAATCCTGAACATTATATATTTTTTAATTCTTCACATTTTTCACCTAAAATCTGTGTCCAGATATCATCATTGGTTTGTCTACAAAAGAAAGTAAATATTAAAATCATATTAACTTTTGGTCACCAGCATAGCATATATTATGAAAAACAAATTGTTTGAAAAAAAAAAACATCATAGAAATATATTGTATAAATTATTGTCCTGGGGCAAGCTGAATCCCGCCTCGGGTGCGAGATTTTCTCGCTGTGTTGAAGACCCATTGGTGGAATTGGGCTGTTTCCTGCTCTTTGGTCGGGTTGGTGTCTCTTTGACACATTCCCTGTTTCTATTCTCTATCCAAACCATGCATGGGTTTTTCTCATTGTTGAAGGCCATACAGTTGCCTATAGTTGCTCACATCCACTTCATTTGAACATGGGTGGATAGTTGTCTCATTGGAATTCATACCGCATCTCCTTATTTGTATAATGTTGACATTTTGGTACTTTTATCTTCACTTTTTGTTTTAGTCTACATGATGACCTCTTAATCATGTTGATGTCTACTTTTTGTAATTTATGTCATTGGGTTCACCGGTTGCTGCCTCATTGACACCTCATTTCATTGATGCTGAGTCTATTGTTTTACTGTCTATTGTTTTGCAGAAAATCAAATTTTCAGTGTTTTTCTCATGCCATGGTTTTGTTCAACATTAAAAAAAACAAATTTAGATAGCCACTTGGTATCTTCCCTGACAACATTTTTATTCATTTATGAACTTTTATGTGTGTGAAAAATGCCTTTTAATAGTGCAATAAAAGTGCAAAAAATGTATTTTTCTGTTTTATGTTGACCGGTCCAGACTTTTTTACTAACAGTATATTAAAATTTTTAGATAGTGAAATATGAGCTTAACGAAATTACTTTTCATAACAACGTGTCCCACTTCTTATCTGTATTGTATAAGCTAAATGCATTTGTTTTAAAACAAAATCGAGTATAAAACATTTTGACCGTTTGGTGTATGTACAAAATGGCATCTTCTAGATACACTTTGTTTGTTTTTCTTCTACTTATGGTTTTGGATTGCGTTCCCTCCTTTGAATGTGTACATCATTGTGTATCTCTCCTCCCCTTTTTTACACATATCAAGATGCAAACTCCCTAATACAGATTGATACACCAAACTAATCTTGGATGAAAGTCATAATTCGGCGTCATAGCACTTTTCCATCAAGTATTTATAAAGTTAAAGATACTTCATATCAATCCCCAAAATGTATTTATATCGTGTAAGACTGTTCGAGTGGTCCCAGTCAATACAAAACTTGCCATTTATTGTATAATTATTAACTCTTTTGCATAGCACGGACATGCATGACAGAATATAACTCCTCGGTGTATCAGGTTGCATTGAAATTTATGTTACAGTTTGTGTTGTTATGTCATCTTACCAAGGTTAGATGTGCTGTTGTTTTCCTTCGCGGCCATGGAAGCCATGCTGTCTGGTGTTTTCCATGACTTGTATTTCGTCACACAAAAAATTATAAATAGCTTTAAACAACAATCGATACACTCGGGCTTTTCAATAATATTATCGTAATGTCATTTCTTCCGAAGTCAATAACCAACTTCTTGGTTATTCGTCTTGGACAGTATCCTTTAAAACAAGCTAAAAAAGCCGATACCAATCCGATTGTCATAAATTACCATTTTTATATCATAAGTGATCCAGACGCTATACTTTGAAAAATAAAGCGGCTGAATGATCGAGACTACTACTGTAATCACTAGCCAGTCAACACTGAGGTTGTGAGTTCGAACCCCGCTCGTGCGGGTGCACTCGACTCCAATCTTAATTGACTAGGATTGTCAGTTTTCCTATCGAAGTTCGGTGGTTTTCTCCGTGCACTCCGGCTTCCTCCACCAATAAAAACTGGCCGCCACGAAATAGCCCAAAAGCGGTGCTTAAAAGTGGCGTTAAAACACACAAAAAAAAATCAAAAATCAAATTAATCATAAAATGTATTTGTTAACAATTGGTATAATAAAAAAAAAACTTATTTTGATGTAAAAATCTTTTTTTCTCTCGAAAATGCCGAACATCAATTGTACATGAGTGTTGTTGTTTTTTTTAATTTTTGGAATCTTTTAGTGAGTGATGTACCGTTTATAAGTTAAAAACAACGTTGCATGTAAGATATTGCAATGTTAAAATACACACTTAAAAATACTTACTGTGACTTGACTGTAAACGTTGCTTTCCACAGACTAAGGTTCATTCAAAAATTACTCCCATCACCTTTCGAATAACGCTTAACAATAACAATGATATGCATAAAAATATGTAGCAATATTTTCATCATAGCAACAACTGCAATTAAAAGTCTTATAGGATTGTAAATATGATTTATTTTATCACATTCAAGGCTTGCACTTTGGTGACTTGACTGAGGCACTTCTACAGCAGTTGGTTAAAATATCTGATCAGTTGAACAGTTTGCTTTGATAAAACAAATTGCAATTTGTTCAGAATTTTTAATGTACTGCAATAGGTGGAGAGCAACACTTACAGTCAATTCACAGTAACAAAAGAAAAGTAAAAATAGTTTCAAAAGTTTCAAAGCATTACTCATTAATCACAACTCAACTTAATTTTTTTAATTACTTTAGTTCAACAAGATGTGGCCAAAATCCCCTGTTCTGTTTCACTCATAGGAAAAAAAGTTATTAAGACTTACTTGAAATTGAATAAATAATGTAATTGGAGATTTCATAACAAATTTAATATTATTATCCATAAAATTAACACGTTATTTAGTGCTTCATTAAGCTCCTAAAGATATTGATATACAAAATTTTGATCTGAAGAAAATCCGCAACAAAAGGGAATTAATTTGTATCTTAAGACAGTGCATAGTTTAACTTTCGATATACATATAGTTTTTACTATTTATTATTACATATTTCCCAAACTCCATCATTTTTATAGATCTTTTATGACTGTCATTTCTCCTAAATAACACAAATCAAGTATTATTTTACTCAACTTCCTTAGGATTAATATTACGCCAACAATAGTACAACCAGAAAGGCAAACTGGTAACAGCGCATTTTCGTGCGAAGGGAACCTCTTGCATATTTCCCCAGTGCAAGACACATGTGTACAGAAAAAGGGTAATATTTTATTCAACCAGTATTTCATTCTGAACACAAAATATTTTATACTATTTTATGAGATGATTTGCAGTTTAATTCAGACCTCCTTTTGGTACCTTAGAAGTTATTTTTAAATTTATCAATTTCATTGTCTGCCATTAAGGTACGCCCTTTTAAAGAATTTTCTGTAGAAGGTATGACCGGTTTATGTTAGCTTATGTTTCGGATTCCTTGCCTTATAATTCAACTGCACCTTAAACGCATTATGTGATGCGGTACTTCCTATTATTCTAACAGTACATTGAAATCATAGAAACATTGACCGGGTTGTAAATGCTTTATACAAGGAGTTCTCGAGGTACACTTTTAAAATGCTGTATGAATCCAACCCATTACAGTATTCATGATATCAGATTTCCTACACTTGCTCAACTCCCAGTGGTATACCAATTTTTAAGTTGTCTAACACCTCCTTATTAAGAACATTTTCTATACTGTTATATTCCATATTATTTGTATCTTTCTATTAATAACAAAGCTTTTCATCGGTGTAATTCAAAGATCTATTGGACGAAAACAGTAATGTACTCTTGGGCACAAAAATGGAAGGAATTGTCATCAGAAGTTCAGAATTACAAACAGTTAAAAAAATTTAAAGAACATTTTTTTTTGACAAATAGTTTTTTGTGAAATCAAAATGTATACATTTAATATAAGTACGTGTTACTTTGTGTATAAACAGGTTTTTATCTTATATTTTAAATCGTATGTAAAATTGATGATTTTGAGGACCATCACAAATATTACACCTAACTACATGTAATGAGGTTGTCGTCTTGAAATAAAGATTATGTATTTATTTGCATCAAAATAAAAAAAAAAGTGTAAATTTCTTCACGTATTTAAATAAATGCGGCTGTAACACTTCATGGTTTGCAGAACGGAGTAAAAACAGAATACGCATTTAGTAATTAAGTTGATATTTATTATATTTTGACGAAAACTTTGTGATCCACGATACCCATCTACTGAAAGTTACCCGTTTGTGGTTGTGAGTGTTAATTTTAATTAATTCCCGAATGATGATTTCAACATTGTTTTGCTATGAAATATTATTATAGGCAACTATCCATCAAAGTTCAAAGACAACACATTGCATTGAGTTATGTCTTGATTTTTGCAAATAATGATAAAAATGTACATCATGTTTTGTGTCTTATTGTATGACTTAGTTCATTTTTTTATTTTAGTAGTTTTTAAAGTATATTTTATTCTTGAGTTTTCGGAGAGATTAATTTTATTCCACATCGGAATAGAACCGAATTAATACGGACAATGTTAAGCTTTTCTGTTAGATTTGCTGTCAGTGCCAGAAAGAGTATAAGCAAATGTAACGGCAGCTATGCATTATTTGCTATATTGCTATCACTTCAAATTTGTCAAAGGCAACAGAAAAGAGGAATTAATTAATACACTTTTCGAGACAATACATGTGCGACAAGTTAGTGTTTATTGCCATGTTCATGACGAATTGGATTCACTTCAAGTAAAAGGAACTGTATCATTAAGCATGCATTACTAGTTACTTATTGAACCGAGATAAAGAACCTACTACTAATACTCAACATGACTTTGAGCATAATGTTGCTTTTAAAAGGCTAACAGAAAGTCGATACCATATTCTGTTTGTGTTTCATTTCTGATCTCGTTCTTGCTAGATACGTTTGGTACAATTTTTCAGTTGTTTGCTAGTTGGTAAAGCGTTCAGTTGTACATGTATGAATAAATTGATAACGCGTATACGACAATTAAACTGCAAATTAGAAAATCATAATAGGGATTCTATTGTGGTTCAGATTAAATCAAAAAAAGGATTTAAATATGATTTTCATGATTTACATCTAGAAATTGACAATGAGGGTCGGTTGAAAACAAAAAAATACGACAAATGAGATGAATTCTGCTTACCAATTGTGAACTTTTCGTTTCTATGTAGCAACACCTGCAAACGGAGTATATATCTCCCAGTTGATAGGATATTCCAGGGCTTGTATTTCCTATCATGATTTCCTTGATGGAGGGTTGCTGCTCACAAGAAAGCTATTATACCAAGTTCCGAGTGGTGAAGTTGAAATCTTCCCTTCGTAAATTTTACGGACGAGTTGGTTGACCGTTATGGAATATCTGTTTCACAGATGACAGCGGATATGTTCCAATTGTCGTTACTACAATCCCGTCCCTTCCCCCCTGCCCGAATTTGACCTACCGAATTATACTTATCACTGGGGTTGTGATAACATGAGCAACACGACGGGTGCCACATGTGGAGAAGGATCTGTTTACCCTTCCGGAGCAAATGAGATCACCACCAGTTTTTGGTGGGGTTCGTGTTGCTCAGTCTTTATTTGTTGTGTTTTGTGTACTGTTGTTTGTTTGTTGGTCTTTTTCTTTTTTAGCCATGGCGTTGTCAGTTTATTTTCGAGTTATGAGTTTGAATGTCCCTTTTGTATCTTTCGCCTCTCTTTCAGTATCCCAGTTTCCGAGGTTAATATTCGCACATACAACTGAAAGCGGATTCGAAATTTCTGATATGCAAACAATTTTTATAAACAATCCCACTTCTCAAAATGATCAGATCCTGCATTGTACTGCAAAAACAATTGAGAAGCAATTAACAATAGTTCGACTTAGAGTTTTGAATGTCCACTTGATATATTCCGCACCTTTTTCTCGAAATTTTCAAAGATAACTATCCATCTCCATCTGCAGTTTCTACTCCTTTTTTAAACACCGAGACTCAAACAAATTTGTGCCGGGACTGTCAGTGACTGTTTTCGGTTGTTTAGTTCACAGGAAGTGGCATAAAGCTCTGTTTTCAAATGGATGGATATTTTGTAAATAAGTCGCCAGACACTTATGTTTCATTAATTTGTGTATAGTACTTTATAAAAAGAAGATGTGGTATGATTTCCAATGAGACAACTCTCCACATATGAGACCAAATGACACAGAAATTAACAAGTATAGGTCACCGTACGGCCTCCAAAAATGAGCAAAGTACATACCGTATAGTCAGCTATAAAAGGCCTCGAAATAACAAATGTAAAACAATTCAAACGAGAAAACTAACGGCCTAATTTATGAACAAAATAATGAACGAAAAACAAATATATTACACAGCAACAAACGACAACTACTGAATAACAGGCTCTGGACTTCGGACAGGCACATACAGAATGTGGCGGGGTTAAACTAGTTTGAAGGCGCCAACCCTCCACTAACCTGGGACAGTGTTGAAACAGTACAACATAAGAACAAACCATAAAAATCAGTTGAAAAAGGCTTAACTCATCAGATGGATACAAATAGAAATACATCTAACAAAAACAGAGAGTGGACGTGGATGGGTACTTATACATCCCCACAACAAAAAGACACTAAGTACAGATCTGAGAGTACTCGCAGCTACTGACAGCTAGTTCAAAGCCAATAACAACTAATAAAATAAGTCCTGCATCTAAGACTAAAATATCAATCAGAACACATCCAACATCAAATGGAATTAGTATAAAGACGTCATAAACAGCCAGAGAAAAAACATGACCTTGTGCAATGCCAAGATACAGGTATCGACAGATTGTAGAGCCATGAATGTGCATATGAATATAAAAATAATATTTAGTTTGATTTTAATTTACTGATAACAAAATCAATTTTAATACCAATAAAAACAATATTCAAAGATCTAATTACAGTGTTGAATTGGTAACCTTTTAGAATAAGTTTATTTAAAGGATCGATAAGTTTACCCGGATCGTTTCTAAATTTCCGGGCTCGGTAAACCGTGCAACATCTCCGTAAAAATGAGGATGTGGTAGCCCTTTGTTCTTTAGTCAAACATCGTGGTTCCATAATGGTTGTTTTTTTTCAAACTAAAGACGAATTAGAGCTAACACTGACTGGTTCTTATTCACACATGAATGCTATGTAACACGTACATGTAGTGCGGTGTATGCACTTATGGTAGTTCAATGTAATGTCGTATTTATTCTTGAGATAACTTCTTTGATGTGTGCTACATGTACATCAATCTCTCAATTAAAAGCCATTTTGTGTAAAAAAAGTTTAATAAGATGCACACCACCTATTCTTGGCCCCCATTGCTTTGTGGTGTTACATCTTACACATTCTACCCGAATTATTTGCCCGATACATACGGTATTTCCTGCTAGGTAATCTAACATATATCTCGATGTGCCCCGTGGTTGTCTAAATGTTTGTATTGTTTTTGCAAGCTTCAGTGTGGTTGTCGGGCTAAATTATGACAGTACATGTTTGATTTCTTTGCCAGATTAATTTATTGATATTACTCCATGGCTTTGTTCTTCAATTCATAGTTGTGGCGTAATCGTCAATTTACAAAGACCTCAACTCAAACCGGGGCTAGGGGCGGTCTTAAACTTGCAGTGAGGGGAGAGTTTGTTTTGGCTCCATGTTGAAGAACTCACTGTGACTTTGAGATGAAGAACAGAAATAAAAGCGCTCATACACAAGAATTGCTGACAGTTCAGCTGGATGGCTTTATCAGCTACCACACAGAGAGCCGTAATCATCGAAAAATTTGTAACTTTATTGTCTGTGGGGAATTATGACCACTAGCTAAATAAACGAATACTATGTCTATTTTATAAATCTCATATAAAATTAATAAATTATAGAGATCTCTCACCATTTTTTAAGCTTTGAAATGGTGTAATAAAATCCACTTTATCTTGATATTTACTGTTGTCCCTATTATGTTGAACGTCGGGTTCTCTTTTGTTTGAGATATGTTAAATTACGAGGTACTATACATATTTTATAAAAAATCATATTAAATTCATTTTTTATTGTAAATCAAATTAACAAATTATACAGTATTGGCAAATAATTTTCCTAACAAATGGTATAAGAATCGTCATTTTAAAATAATGTTTACTGCTGTCCCTAAGCATTTGAAAGTGAAACTTCATTATTTATGAATACGACGTATATTCATTCAACTAAGATTGACCGTATTCAAAGACAAATTGGTCTTGTTATTTAGTTGAATTCTCATTTTTATGATGTGAACTTTTTTTCTAATTACATCCATCATTTCAAATATCTAGTTAAGTTTTAAACAATATATTATTTTCTATTATACCAAAGAGTTATTTAAACATCAAAATTTTAAAAGTAGTGTGGTTTTGTTGACATCTTGAAGAAAAATATGCAAACAGTTTTTTTTTTTTTTTTTTTAAAGGCTCTGTCTATTTAATCTAATTTTATTTGAGTAATTATATTATTATTATCAAATATTTGAATACACAATTGCATGATTGTATTATTGAAAAAAAAAATGTCTACGAAATCTGAAAAACTAAATTGAAATAGAAAAGATGACAACGTGCAATTTTTAATGTTATTCAAAACATACAAAATTTTATACAAGTTTTGTATAATGAAAAGGTATAGAGAATATTATTCTTATCATTATAAGAAATGATCAAAGAAGTAAATGCAAGTATTTTGAATAAAATTGAGAATGGAAATGGGGAATGTGTCAAAGAGACAACAACCCGACCATAGAACAGACAACAGCAGAAGGTCACCAACAGGTCTTCAATGCAGCGAGAAATTCAGTAAGATATCATAGCATCAAAATCATTGTTAGGATATGATATCTTTATGTTCTCCTTCGTACATTAATCTTATTGTTTAGTACAAGGATTTGTATAGTACTATACAAATCCTTGTTTAGTATATTCATAAAATGTCGTTTAATTATACAAATGACGAAAGACATCGAAGTGCTTTTTAAGAAGTATTATATTGAAAATATAGTAGTCCATGCACAAGAGCTTGTTGGGAGACCCCCTTTTTTATTTTTTGCAGTTAATTTATAATTTGAAAATAGTCTTTTCACATCAACTTTTTTACCTTGTCTAAAGTGTTCAAACTCTTATGAATGCGATTAAACAATAATGATTTATATATGTTGCCCTCTATTCTTATGTTTAAGAGTATTCTACACATAAGAATATAGGGTACCACATATAAACTAATTTTATAAAGTGAAAAAAAAATTGAGGTACGGCTGAAATATGAACGAATATTTTCAAATAAGATTATAACTACAACAAAAAAATAATTATAAAATTAACTAGACAAAGTGATGCCCCGCACTTCACTCTGAAGTAACTGTATCATAACAAAGACAACGTAGAACTTTATCTGAGATTCTATTGTGGACAAATGATGCCCCCGCAGATGCAAAGTGTTATTTTAAAATAATTTCAACCATCTCCCAAAAGAGCAAATATTAAATCCTGACCACATGCACACCTTCAATATATGTACAAACCACTAAACCAGCCAGAAATTGACGTAAAAACTTTCTAGCATTCAAACTGTAGAAGGAGTTAAATTTAATAACTAAATACCCATAGTGGGACGGACGGGCGGACACAATATGCCCCCAACTTTAAGGAGAAAGTCTGCGGTTTTATTTACTGATATCTATGTCTAATTAAGGGTAGTGAATCATGTAAATTTTATGTTCCTAGAGGACAGGAAAATATTACAATTTAATCAACAGGTGTTAATGATTTTACGTGTTACCTAGATCAAATAAAATTCAGCATGGAGTATACATCTGGCTTATACAATGTCAATATGGAATACATGTGACCTACCCATATCAAATTAAATCTAAAATTGACAGTAATGTTCATCTTGTCATATTTATGATATTGCCTTTCTGTACCTTTATTTATATGTTTTATGAGATTTCAACCCTCTCTCTATACCTCTAGCCTATGTAGAATAAACACAGCAATACCCACAGTAAAACTCAGTTTAAAAGAACTCCGAGTCCGATGTCAGAATAGATAACAAAAGACACTAAGCAAAATGACAATGATACATGATAAATTAACAAGGACTACTAGCAATAGGCCCGAGAACACAGTTATTTCGTAGTGCATTTCTTTTAGACAATAAATTCAAATTAAAAAAATCGCACCTGCTCTATCTCAAAAAGATTTTCACAGTGTAGTGTACTACTATTGATACAAATAATATCAAAATTATAGAAACTTCTACCAGCTCTAACTCAAAATATTGACAATTCTGTGTTAAGGGGGGCTAAACTTCAGTTTGACAGCTTCCGACATTCTAATTTTTGACCTTTTTTAACTGGACCAAATCACTACTTAACATAAAGATTCAGCACCCAAATTTTTTTAACATGTAATTTCATCCCCTTACTTAATATTTCATGCATAAAATATCAAGAAATAAATTGGGAAAGTGTATCAAAAAAAAATGCAAGTTATACACTGTTCACACTAGGGACTATATTCGTAGACAACGAAAACCAAAGGACGATAACTGTGTCCTTGGACCTAATAGGATAGAAAGACTTGACCAATTTTAATAGAACTTTGCATGACCTAAGCTTAGGTAATTTTAAGATAGTTGGCCAAGTTTCATGGCCATAGGATATATATTATAGAAACTAGGGCCATTTTAATATTGAAATTTGGATGTTTATTTTTGACGTTTAAATCAAATATTTTCAACTGTCAAGATTTTGGCCTAAAAAATTTAAATATTGCAAAAATTTGCTTTTTAAATACTCTTGAATTTAAAATAATAAGTATTAAAAGCAACGGAACACTCATTTGATTTATCAGATTTATTACAGTTATTCAAAAGTCAAATTTATATGAGCCTGTGCCTGAAAATAGAGATTTTCGAATTAAGGGAAGCCTTACATAAACATGCATTTTTTTCAACCAATTTGAAGTTTTTGAAGGTTTTTAACCATACATTATTCTTCCATATATATTAAATGTACTTTAAATGTAAAGAAGAGTTACAAAAAGCATACAACATGAGTATAAAATGGTCTTAGGCCATGTAAGACTGAGAATTATTTAGAGTCGATTTAGGCCGTAGCCCATATTTACATATAAAAATGCACACAGAGGCTATAAGGAAGTGAAATTTGTTACTTTTTGCTCATTTTTATGCTAAGATGTCATGATACAAGAAGTCTAATTGCAAAAGGACTCTTGAATTCAACTTTTTTTTGCAGACAGTATGGTCTGATGACCAGTTTTTCACTTTTCAATGGAAAACTTGCATGTAGTTTTAGTCTCATTTGGCATATATTTGAACCACTTACTATCCTAAAGAAGAAAATTATGGTAGCATATGAAATGAATAGGGTGTACTGATCATTGTAAAGTGGTTTTTTTACAGATTTAGTGAAATATTTGTGACGGACTACAGATTTTATGTACAAAGCTCTTCACATTTCACATACATCAAACAGGCCGTTTAACCAGGGACATAAATACAAATATTCTGCACATTTTTTCTGTGATAATCTACTTTTCTCTAGATTCCGAGTTCACAAATGGTTAATTAAATTTGATTTAAGCATAGAAACACAAATATCAGGAACATAAAAAGCTGTCAGATAGAAAGTCAGCACGGCTCTTAGGCATAAAATGGAAACTGCTTTAAAATGCTTATTTTAGCCGTATAATGCCAAAATGGGACATTTTAACAGAATTTCTGTCAAACAAAGATGTAAATCCTTTACTTTTATTGAGTTTGACAAATTGAAACCAGAAAACCATTCAGGAAAGTTGCCAAAGTACAGAATCTACATTTACGGAATTCATCTCTTAGGCCCGAGAACACAGTTATTTCGTAGTGCATTTCTTTTAGACAATAAATTCAAATTAAAAAAATCGCACCTGCTCTATCTCAAAAAGATTTTCACAGTGTAGTGTACTACTATTGATACAAATAATATCAAAATTATAGAAACTTCTACCAGCTCTAACTCAAAATATTGACAATTCTGTGTTAAGGGGGGCTAAACTTCAGTTTGACAGCTTCCGACATTCTAATTTTTGACCTTTTTTAACTGGACCAAATCACTACTTAACATAAAGATTCAGCACCCAAATTTTTTTAACATGTAATTTCATCCCCTTACTTAATATTTCATGCATAAAATATCAAGAAATAAATTGGGAAAGTGTATCAAAAAAAAATGCAAGTTATACACTGTTCACACTAGGGACTATATTCGTAGACAACGAAAACCAAAGGACGATAACTGTGTCCTTGGACCTAATAGGATAGAAAGACTTGACCAATTTTAATAGAACTTTGCATGACCTAAGCTTAGGTAATTTTAAGATAGTTGGCCAAGTTTCATGGCCATAGGATATATATTATAGAAACTAGGGCCATTTTAATATTGAAATTTGGATGTTTATTTTTGACGTTTAAATCAAATATTTTCAACTGTCAAGATTTTGGCCTAAAAAATTTAAATATTGCAAAAATTTGCTTTTTAAATACTCTTGAATTTAAAATAATAAGTATTAAAAGCAACGGAACACTCATTTGATTTATCAGATTTATTACAGTTATTCAAAAGTCAAATTTATATGAGCCTGTGCCTGAAAATAGAGATTTTCGAATTAAGGGAAGCCTTACATAAACATGCATTTTTTTCAACCAATTTGAAGTTTTTGAAGGTTTTTAACCATACATTATTCTTCCATATATATTAAATGTACTTTAAATGTAAAGAAGAGTTACAAAAAGCATACAACATGAGTATAAAATGGTCTTAGGCCATGTAAGACTGAGAATTATTTAGAGTCGATTTAGGCCGTAGCCCATATTTACATATAAAAATGCACACAGAGGCTATAAGGAAGTGAAATTTGTTACTTTTTGCTCATTTTTATGCTAAGATGTCATGATACAAGAAGTCTAATTGCAAAAGGACTCTTGAATTCAACTTTTTTTTGCAGACAGTATGGTCTGATGACCAGTTTTTCACTTTTCAATGGAAAACTTGCATGTAGTTTTAGTCTCATTTGGCATATATTTGAACCACTTACTATCCTAAAGAAGAAAATTATGGTAGCATATGAAATGAATAGGGTGTACTGATCATTGTAAAGTGGTTTTTTTACAGATTTAGTGAAATATTTGTGACGGACTACAGATTTTATGTACAAAGCTCTTCACATTTCACATACATCAAACAGGCCGTTTAACCAGGGACATAAATACAAATATTCTGCACATTTTTTCTGTGATAATCTACTTTTCTCTAGATTCCGAGTTCACAAATGGTTAATTAAATTTGATTTAAGCATAGAAACACAAATATCAGGAACATAAAAAGCTGTCAGATAGAAAGTCAGCACGGCTCTTAGGCATAAAATGGAAACTGCTTTAAAATGCTTATTTTAGCCGTATAATGCCAAAATGGGACATTTTAACAGAATTTCTGTCAAACAAAGATGTAAATCCTTTACTTTTATTGAGTTTGACAAATTGAAACCAGAAAACCATTCAGGAAAGTTGCCAAAGTACAGAATCTACATTTACGGAATTCATCTCTTAGGCCCGAGAACACAGTTATTTCGTAGTGCATTTCTTTTAGACAATAAATTCAAATTAAAAAAATCGCACCTGCTCTATCTCAAAAAGATTTTCACAGTGTAGTGTACTACTATTGATACAAATAATATCAAAATTATAGAAACTTCTACCAGCTCTAACTCAAAATATTGACAATTCTGTGTTAAGGGGGGCTAAACTTCAGTTTGACAGCTTCCGACATTCTAATTTTTGACCTTTTTTAACTGGACCAAATCACTACTTAACATAAAGATTCAGCACCCAAATTTTTTTAACATGTAATTTCATCCCCTTACTTAATATTTCATGCATAAAATATCAAGAAATAAATTGGGAAAGTGTATCAAAAAAAAATGCAAGTTATACACTGTTCACACTAGGGACTATATTCGTAGACAACGAAAACCAAAGGACGATAACTGTGTCCTTGGACCTAATAGGATAGAAAGACTTGACCAATTTTAATAGAACTTTGCATGACCTAAGCTTAGGTAATTTTAAGATAGTTGGCCAAGTTTCATGGCCATAGGATATATATTATAGAAACTAGGGCCATTTTAATATTGAAATTTGGATGTTTATTTTTGACGTTTAAATCAAATATTTTCAACTGTCAAGATTTTGGCCTAAAAAATTTAAATATTGCAAAAATTTGCTTTTTAAATACTCTTGAATTTAAAATAATAAGTATTAAAAGCAACGGAACACTCATTTGATTTATCAGATTTATTACAGTTATTCAAAAGTCAAATTTATATGAGCCTGTGCCTGAAAATAGAGATTTTCGAATTAAGGGAAGCCTTACATAAACATGCATTTTTTTCAACCAATTTGAAGTTTTTGAAGGTTTTTAACCATACATTATTCTTCCATATATATTAAATGTACTTTAAATGTAAAGAAGAGTTACAAAAAGCATACAACATGAGTATAAAATGGTCTTAGGCCATGTAAGACTGAGAATTATTTAGAGTCGATTTAGGCCGTAGCCCATATTTACATATAAAAATGCACACAGAGGCTATAAGGAAGTGAAATTTGTTACTTTTTGCTCATTTTTATGCTAAGATGTCATGATACAAGAAGTCTAATTGCAAAAGGACTCTTGAATTCAACTTTTTTTTGCAGACAGTATGGTCTGATGACCAGTTTTTCACTTTTCAATGGAAAACTTGCATGTAGTTTTAGTCTCATTTGGCATATATTTGAACCACTTACTATCCTAAAGAAGAAAATTATGGTAGCATATGAAATGAATAGGGTGTACTGATCATTGTAAAGTGGTTTTTTTACAGATTTAGTGAAATATTTGTGACGGACTACAGATTTTATGTACAAAGCTCTTCACATTTCACATACATCAAACAGGCCGTTTAACCAGGGACATAAATACAAATATTCTGCACATTTTTTCTGTGATAATCTACTTTTCTCTAGATTCCGAGTTCACAAATGGTTAATTAAATTTGATTTAAGCATAGAAACACAAATATCAGGAACATAAAAAGCTGTCAGATAGAAAGTCAGCACGGCTCTTAGGCATAAAATGGAAACTGCTTTAAAATGCTTATTTTAGCCGTATAATGCCAAAATGGGACATTTTAACAGAATTTCTGTCAAACAAAGATGTAAATCCTTTACTTTTATTGAGTTTGACAAATTGAAACCAGAAAACCATTCAGGAAAGTTGCCAAAGTACAGAATCTACATTTACGGAATTCATCTCTTAGGCCCGAGAACACAGTTATTTCGTAGTGCATTTCTTTTAGACAATAAATTCAAATTAAAAAAATCGCACCTGCTCTATCTCAAAAAGATTTTCACAGTGTAGTGTACTACTATTGATACAAATAATATCAAAATTATAGAAACTTCTACCAGCTCTAACTCAAAATATTGACAATTCTGTGTTAAGGGGGGCTAAACTTCAGTTTGACAGCTTCCGACATTCTAATTTTTGACCTTTTTTAACTGGACCAAATCACTACTTAACATAAAGATTCAGCACCCAAATTTTTTTAACATGTAATTTCATCCCCTTACTTAATATTTCATGCATAAAATATCAAGAAATAAATTGGGAAAGTGTATCAAAAAAAAATGCAAGTTATACACTGTTCACACTAGGGACTATATTCGTAGACAACGAAAACCAAAGGACGATAACTGTGTCCTTGGACCTAATAGGATAGAAAGACTTGACCAATTTTAATAGAACTTTGCATGACCTAAGCTTAGGTAATTTTAAGATAGTTGGCCAAGTTTCATGGCCATAGGATATATATTATAGAAACTAGGGCCATTTTAATATTGAAATTTGGATGTTTATTTTTGACGTTTAAATCAAATATTTTCAACTGTCAAGATTTTGGCCTAAAAAATTTAAATATTGCAAAAATTTGCTTTTTAAATACTCTTGAATTTAAAATAATAAGTATTAAAAGCAACGGAACACTCATTTGATTTATCAGATTTATTACAGTTATTCAAAAGTCAAATTTATATGAGCCTGTGCCTGAAAATAGAGATTTTCGAATTAAGGGAAGCCTTACATAAACATGCATTTTTTTCAACCAATTTGAAGTTTTTGAAGGTTTTTAACCATACATTATTCTTCCATATATATTAAATGTACTTTAAATGTAAAGAAGAGTTACAAAAAGCATACAACATGAGTATAAAATGGTCTTAGGCCATGTAAGACTGAGAATTATTTAGAGTCGATTTAGGCCGTAGCCCATATTTACATATAAAAATGCACACAGAGGCTATAAGGAAGTGAAATTTGTTACTTTTTGCTCATTTTTATGCTAAGATGTCATGATACAAGAAGTCTAATTGCAAAAGGACTCTTGAATTCAACTTTTTTTTGCAGACAGTATGGTCTGATGACCAGTTTTTCACTTTTCAATGGAAAACTTGCATGTAGTTTTAGTCTCATTTGGCATATATTTGAACCACTTACTATCCTAAAGAAGAAAATTATGGTAGCATATGAAATGAATAGGGTGTACTGATCATTGTAAAGTGGTTTTTTTACAGATTTAGTGAAATATTTGTGACGGACTACAGATTTTATGTACAAAGCTCTTCACATTTCACATACATCAAACAGGCCGTTTAACCAGGGACATAAATACAAATATTCTGCACATTTTTTCTGTGATAATCTACTTTTCTCTAGATTCCGAGTTCACAAATGGTTAATTAAATTTGATTTAAGCATAGAAACACAAATATCAGGAACATAAAAAGCTGTCAGATAGAAAGTCAGCACGGCTCTTAGGCATAAAATGGAAACTGCTTTAAAATGCTTATTTTAGCCGTATAATGCCAAAATGGGACATTTTAACAGAATTTCTGTCAAACAAAGATGTAAATCCTTTACTTTTATTGAGTTTGACAAATTGAAACCAGAAAACCATTCAGGAAAGTTGCCAAAGTACAGAATCTACATTTACGGAATTCATCTCTTAGGCCCGAGAACACAGTTATTTCGTAGTGCATTTCTTTTAGACAATAAATTCAAATTAAAAAAATCGCACCTGCTCTATCTCAAAAAGATTTTCACAGTGTAGTGTACTACTATTGATACAAATAATATCAAAATTATAGAAACTTCTACCAGCTCTAACTCAAAATATTGACAATTCTGTGTTAAGGGGGGCTAAACTTCAGTTTGACAGCTTCCGACATTCTAATTTTTGACCTTTTTTAACTGGACCAAATCACTACTTAACATAAAGATTCAGCACCCAAATTTTTTTAACATGTAATTTCATCCCCTTACTTAATATTTCATGCATAAAATATCAAGAAATAAATTGGGAAAGTGTATCAAAAAAAAATGCAAGTTATACACTGTTCACACTAGGGACTATATTCGTAGACAACGAAAACCAAAGGACGATAACTGTGTCCTTGGACCTAATAGGATAGAAAGACTTGACCAATTTTAATAGAACTTTGCATGACCTAAGCTTAGGTAATTTTAAGATAGTTGGCCAAGTTTCATGGCCATAGGATATATATTATAGAAACTAGGGCCATTTTAATATTGAAATTTGGATGTTTATTTTTGACGTTTAAATCAAATATTTTCAACTGTCAAGATTTTGGCCTAAAAAATTTAAATATTGCAAAAATTTGCTTTTTAAATACTCTTGAATTTAAAATAATAAGTATTAAAAGCAACGGAACACTCATTTGATTTATCAGATTTATTACAGTTATTCAAAAGTCAAATTTATATGAGCCTGTGCCTGAAAATAGAGATTTTCGAATTAAGGGAAGCCTTACATAAACATGCATTTTTTTCAACCAATTTGAAGTTTTTGAAGGTTTTTAACCATACATTATTCTTCCATATATATTAAATGTACTTTAAATGTAAAGAAGAGTTACAAAAAGCATACAACATGAGTATAAAATGGTCTTAGGCCATGTAAGACTGAGAATTATTTAGAGTCGATTTAGGCCGTAGCCCATATTTACATATAAAAATGCACACAGAGGCTATAAGGAAGTGAAATTTGTTACTTTTTGCTCATTTTTATGCTAAGATGTCATGATACAAGAAGTCTAATTGCAAAAGGACTCTTGAATTCAACTTTTTTTTGCAGACAGTATGGTCTGATGACCAGTTTTTCACTTTTCAATGGAAAACTTGCATGTAGTTTTAGTCTCATTTGGCATATATTTGAACCACTTACTATCCTAAAGAAGAAAATTATGGTAGCATATGAAATGAATAGGGTGTACTGATCATTGTAAAGTGGTTTTTTTACAGATTTAGTGAAATATTTGTGACGGACTACAGATTTTATGTACAAAGCTCTTCACATTTCACATACATCAAACAGGCCGTTTAACCAGGGACATAAATACAAATATTCTGCACATTTTTTCTGTGATAATCTACTTTTCTCTAGATTCCGAGTTCACAAATGGTTAATTAAATTTGATTTAAGCATAGAAACACAAATATCAGGAACATAAAAAGCTGTCAGATAGAAAGTCAGCACGGCTCTTAGGCATAAAATGGAAACTGCTTTAAAATGCTTATTTTAGCCGTATAATGCCAAAATGGGACATTTTAACAGAATTTCTGTCAAACAAAGATGTAAATCCTTTACTTTTATTGAGTTTGACAAATTGAAACCAGAAAACCATTCAGGAAAGTTGCCAAAGTACAGAATCTACATTTACGGAATTCATCTCTTAGGCCCGAGAACACAGTTATTTCGTAGTGCATTTCTTTTAGACAATAAATTCAAATTAAAAAAATCGCACCTGCTCTATCTCAAAAAGATTTTCACAGTGTAGTGTACTACTATTGATACAAATAATATCAAAATTATAGAAACTTCTACCAGCTCTAACTCAAAATATTGACAATTCTGTGTTAAGGGGGGCTAAACTTCAGTTTGACAGCTTCCGACATTCTAATTTTTGACCTTTTTTAACTGGACCAAATCACTACTTAACATAAAGATTCAGCACCCAAATTTTTTTAACATGTAATTTCATCCCCTTACTTAATATTTCATGCATAAAATATCAAGAAATAAATTGGGAAAGTGTATAAAAAAAAAATGCAAGTTATACACTGTTCACACTAGGGACTATATTCGTAGACAACGAAAACCAAAGGACGATAACTGTGTCCTTGGACCTAATAGGATAGAAAGACTTGACCAATTTTAATAGAACTTTGCATGACCTAAGCTTAGGTAATTTTAAGATAGTTGGCCAAGTTTCATGGCCATAGGATATATATTATAGAAACTAGGGCCATTTTAATATTGAAATTTGGATGTTTATTTTTGACGTTTAAATCAAATATTTTCAACTGTCAAGATTTTGGCCTAAAAAATTTAAATATTGCAAAAATTTGCTTTTTAAATACTCTTGAATTTAAAATAATAAGTATTAAAAGCAACGGAACACTCATTTGATTTATCAGATTTATTACAGTTATTCAAAAGTCAAATTTATATGAGCCTGTGCCTGAAAATAGAGATTTTCGAATTAAGGGAAGCCTTACATAAACATGCATTTTTTTCAACCAATTTGAAGTTTTTGAAGGTTTTTAACCATACATTATTCTTCCATATATATTAAATGTACTTTAAATGTAAAGAAGAGTTACAAAAAGCATACAACATGAGTATAAAATGGTCTTAGGCCATGTAAGACTGAGAATTATTTAGAGTCGATTTAGGCCGTAGCCCATATTTACATATAAAAATGCACACAGAGGCTATAAGGAAGTGAAATTTGTTACTTTTTGCTCATTTTTATGCTAAGATGTCATGATACAAGAAGTCTAATTGCAAAAGGACTCTTGAATTCAACTTTTTTTTGCAGACAGTATGGTCTGATGACCAGTTTTTCACTTTTCAATGGAAAACTTGCATGTAGTTTTAGTCTCATTTGGCATATATTTGAACCACTTACTATCCTAAAGAAGAAAATTATGGTAGCATATGAAATGAATAGGGTGTACTGATCATTGTAAAGTGGTTTTTTTTACAGATTTAGTGAAATATTTGTGACGGACTACAGATTTTATGTACAAAGCTCTTCACATTTCACATACATCAAACAGGCCGTTTAACCAGGGACATAAATACAAATATTCTGCACATTTTTTCTGTGATAATCTACTTTTCTCTAGATTCCGAGTTCACAAATGGTTAATTAAATTTGATTTAAGCATAGAAACACAAATATCAGGAACATAAAAAGCTGTCAGATAGAAAGTCAGCACGGCTCTTAGGCATAAAATGGAAACTGCTTTAAAATGCTTATTTTAGCCGTATAATGCCAAAATGGGACATTTTAACAGAATTTCTGTCAAACAAAGATGTAAATCCTTTACTTTTATTGAGTTTGACAAATTGAAACCAGAAAACCATTCAGGAAAGTTGCCAAAGTACAGAATCTACATTTACGGAATTCATCTCTTAGGATAGAAAGACTTGACCAATTTTAATAGAACTTTGCATGACCTAAGCTTAGGTAATTTTAAGATAGTTGGCCAAGTTTCATGGCCATAGGATATATATTATAGAAACTAGGGCCATTTTAATATTGAAATTTGGATGTTTATTTTTGACGTTTAAATCAAATATTTTCAACTGTCAAGATTTTGGCCTAAAAAATTTAAATATTGCAAAAATTTGCTTTTTAAATACTCTTGAATTTAAAATAATAAGTATTAAAAGCAACGGAACACTCATTTGATTTATCAGATTTATTACAGTTATTCAAAAGTCAAATTTATATGAGCCTGTGCCTGAAAATAGAGATTTTCGAATTAAGGGAAGCCTTACATAAACATGCATTTTTTTCAACCAATTTGAAGTTTTTGAAGGTTTTTAACCATACATTATTCTTCCATATATATTAAATGTACTTTAAATGTAAAGAAGAGTTACAAAAAGCATACAACATGAGTATAAAATGGTCTTAGGCCATGTAAGACTGAGAATTATTTAGAGTCGATTTAGGCCGTAGCCCATATTTACATATAAAAATGCACACAGAGGCTATAAGGAAGTGAAATTTGTTACTTTTTGCTCATTTTTATGCTAAGATGTCATGATACAAGAAGTCTAATTGCAAAAGGACTCTTGAATTCAACTTTTTTTTGCAGACAGTATGGTCTGATGACCAGTTTTTCACTTTTCAATGGAAAACTTGCATGTAGTTTTAGTCTCATTTGGCATATATTTGAACCACTTACTATCCTAAAGAAGAAAATTATGGTAGCATATGAAATGAATAGGGTGTACTGATCATTGTAAAGTGGTTTTTTTACAGATTTAGTGAAATATTTGTGACGGACTACAGATTTTATGTACAAAGCTCTTCACATTTCACATACATCAAACAGGCCGTTTAACCAGGGACATAAATACAAATATTCTGCACATTTTTTCTGTGATAATCTACTTTTCTCTAGATTCCGAGTTCACAAATGGTTAATTAAATTTGATTTAAGCATAGAAACACAAATATCAGGAACATAAAAAGCTGTCAGATAGAAAGTCAGCACGGCTCTTAGGCATAAAATGGAAACTGCTTTAAAATGCTTATTTTAGCCGTATAATGCCAAAATGGGACATTTTAACAGAATTTCTGTCAAACAAAGATGTAAATCCTTTACTTTTATTGAGTTTGACAAATTGAAACCAGAAAACCATTCAGGAAAGTTGCCAAAGTACAGAATCTACATTTACGGAATTCATCTCTTAGGCCCGAGAACACAGTTATTTCGTAGTGCATTTCTTTTAGACAATAAATTCAAATTAAAAAAATCGCACCTGCTCTATCTCAAAAAGATTTTCACAGTGTAGTGTACTACTATTGATACAAATAATATCAAAATTATAGAAACTTCTACCAGCTCTAACTCAAAATATTGACAATTCTGTGTTAAGGGGGGCTAAACTTCAGTTTGACAGCTTCCGACATTCTAATTTTTGACCTTTTTTAACTGGACCAAATCACTACTTAACATAAAGATTCAGCACCCAAATTTTTTTAACATGTAATTTCATCCCCTTACTTAATATTTCATGCATAAAATATCAAGAAATAAATTGGGAAAGTGTATCAAAAAAAAATGCAAGTTATACACTGTTCACACTAGGGACTATATTCGTAGACAACGAAAACCAAAGGACGATAACTGTGTCCTTGGACCTAATAGGATAGAAAGACTTGACCAATTTTAATAGAACTTTGCATGACCTAAGCTTAGGTAATTTTAAGATAGTTGGCCAAGTTTCATGGCCATAGGATATATATTATAGAAACTAGGGCCATTTTAATATTGAAATTTGGATGTTTATTTTTGACGTTTAAATCAAATATTTTCAACTGTCAAGATTTTGGCCTAAAAAATTTAAATATTGCAAAAATTTGCTTTTTAAATACTCTTGAATTTAAAATAATAAGTATTAAAAGCAACGGAACACTCATTTGATTTATCAGATTTATTACAGTTATTCAAAAGTCAAATTTATATGAGCCTGTGCCTGAAAATAGAGATTTTCGAATTAAGGGAAGCCTTACATAAACATGCATTTTTTTCAACCAATTTGAAGTTTTTGAAGGTTTTTAACCATACATTATTCTTCCATATATATTAAATGTACTTTAAATGTAAAGAAGAGTTACAAAAAGCATACAACATGAGTATAAAATGGTCTTAGGCCATGTAAGACTGAGAATTATTTAGAGTCGATTTAGGCCGTAGCCCATATTTACATATAAAAATGCACACAGAGGCTATAAGGAAGTGAAATTTGTTACTTTTTGCTCATTTTTATGCTAAGATGTCATGATACAAGAAGTCTAATTGCAAAAGGACTCTTGAATTCAACTTTTTTTTGCAGACAGTATGGTCTGATGACCAGTTTTTCACTTTTCAATGGAAAACTTGCATGTAGTTTTAGTCTCATTTGGCATATATTTGAACCACTTACTATCCTAAAGAAGAAAATTATGGTAGCATATGAAATGAATAGGGTGTACTGATCATTGTAAAGTGGTTTTTTTACAGATTTAGTGAAATATTTGTGACGGACTACAGATTTTATGTACAAAGCTCTTCACATTTCACATACATCAAACAGGCCGTTTAACCAGGGACATAAATACAAATATTCTGCACATTTTTTCTGTGATAATCTACTTTTCTCTAGATTCCGAGTTCACAAATGGTTAATTAAATTTGATTTAAGCATAGAAACACAAATATCAGGAACATAAAAAGCTGTCAGATAGAAAGTCAGCACGGCTCTTAGGCATAAAATGGAAACTGCTTTAAAATGCTTATTTTAGCCGTATAATGCCAAAATGGGACATTTTAACAGAATTTCTGTCAAACAAAGATGTAAATCCTTTACTTTTATTGAGTTTGACAAATTGAAACCAGAAAACCATTCAGGAAAGTTGCAAAAGTACAGAATCTACATTTACGGAATTCATCTCTTAGGCCCGAGAACACAGTTATTTCGTAGTGCATTTCTTTTAGACAATAAATTCAAATTAAAAAAATCGCACCTGCTCTATCTCAAAAAGATTTTCACAGTGTAGTGTACTACTATTGATACAAATAATATCAAAATTATAGAAACTTCTACCAGCTCTAACTCAAAATATTGACAATTCTGTGTTAAGGGGGGCTAAACTTCAGTTTGACAGCTTCCGACATTCTAATTTTTGACCTTTTTTAACTGGACCAAATCACTACTTAACATAAAGATTCAGCACCCAAATTTTTTTAACATGTAATTTCATCCCCTTACTTAATATTTCATGCATAAAATATCAAGAAATAAATTGGGAAAGTGTATCAAAAAAAAATGCAAGTTATACACTGTTCACACTAGGGACTATATTCGTAGACAACGAAAACCAAAGGACGATAACTGTGTCCTTGGACCTAATAGGATAGAAAGACTTGACCAATTTTAATAGAACTTTGCATGACCTAAGCTTAGGTAATTTTAAGATAGTTGGCCAAGTTTCATGGCCATAGGATATATATTATAGAAACTAGGGCCATTTTAATATTGAAATTTGGATGTTTATTTTTGACGTTTAAATCAAATATTTTCAACTGTCAAGATTTTGGCCTAAAAAATTTAAATATTGCAAAAATTTGCTTTTTAAATACTCTTGAATTTAAAATAATAAGTATTAAAAGCAACGGAACACTCATTTGATTTATCAGATTTATTACAGTTATTCAAAAGTCAAATTTATATGAGCCTGTGCCTGAAAATAGAGATTTTCGAATTAAGGGAAGCCTTACATAAACATGCATTTTTTTCAACCAATTTGAAGTTTTTGAAGGTTTTTAACCATACATTATTCTTCCATATATATTAAATGTACTTTAAATGTAAAGAAGAGTTACAAAAAGCATACAACATGAGTATAAAATGGTCTTAGGCCATGTAAGACTGAGAATTATTTAGAGTCGATTTAGGCCGTAGCCCATATTTACATATAAAAATGCACACAGAGGCTATAAGGAAGTGAAATTTGTTACTTTTTGCTCATTTTTATGCTAAGATGTCATGATACAAGAAGTCTAATTGCAAAAGGACTCTTGAATTCAACTTTTTTTTGCAGACAGTATGGTCTGATGACCAGTTTTTCACTTTTCAATGGAAAACTTGCATGTAGTTTTAGTCTCATTTGGCATATATTTGAACCACTTACTATCCTAAAGAAGAAAATTATGGTAGCATATGAAATGAATAGGGTGTACTGATCATTGTAAAGTGGTTTTTTTACAGATTTAGTGAAATATTTGTGACGGACTACAGATTTTATGTACAAAGCTCTTCACATTTCACATACATCAAACAGGCCGTTTAACCAGGGACATAAATACAAATATTCTGCACATTTTTTCTGTGATAATCTACTTTTCTCTAGATTCCGAGTTCACAAATGGTTAATTAAATTTGATTTAAGCATAGAAACACAAATATCAGGAACATAAAAAGCTGTCAGATAGAAAGTCAGCACGGCTCTTAGGCATAAAATGGAAACTGCTTTAAAATGCTTATTTTAGCCGTATAATGCCAAAATGGGACATTTTAACAGAATTTCTGTCAAACAAAGATGTAAATCCTTTACTTTTATTGAGTTTGACAAATTGAAACCAGAAAACCATTCAGGAAAGTTGCCAAAGTACAGAATCTACATTTACGGAATTCATCTAATAGGATAGAAAGACTTGACCAATTTTAATAGAACTTTGCATGACCTAAGCTTAGGTAATTTTAAGATAGTTGGCCAAGTTTCATGGCCATAGGATATATATTATAGAAACTAGGGCCATTTTAATATTGAAATTTGGATGTTTATTTTTGACGTTTAAATCAAATATTTTCAACTGTCAAGATTTTGGCCTAAAAAATTTAAATATTGCAAAAATTTGCTTTTTAAATACTCTTGAATTTAAAATAATAAGTATTAAAAGCAACGGAACACTCATTTGATTTATCAGATTTATTACAGTTATTCAAAAGTCAAATTTATATGAGCCTGTGCCTGAAAATAGAGATTTTCGAATTAAGGGAAGCCTTACATAAACATGCATTTTTTTCAACCAATTTGAAGTTTTTGAAGGTTTTTAACCATACATTATTCTTCCATATATATTAAATGTACTTTAAATGTAAAGAAGAGTTACAAAAAGCATACAACATGAGTATAAAATGGTCTTAGGCCATGTAAGACTGAGAATTATTTAGAGTCGATTTAGGCTGTAGCCCATATTTACATATAAAAATGCACACAGAGGCTATAAGGAAGTGAAATTTGTTACTTTTTGCTCATTTTTATGCTAAGATGTCATGATACAAGAAGTCTAATTGCAAAAGGACTCTTGAATTCAACTTTTTTTTGCAGACAGTATGGTCTGATGACCAGTTTTTCACTTTTCAATGGAAAACTTGCATGTAGTTTTAGTCTCATTTGGCATATATTTGAACCACTTACTATCCTAAAGAAGAAAATTATGGTAGCATATGAAATGAATAGGGTGTACTGATCATTGTAAAGTGGTTTTTTTACAGATTTAGTGAAATATTTGTGACGGACTACAGATTTTATGTACAAAGCTCTTCACATTTCACATACATCAAACAGGCCGTTTAACCAGGGACATAAATACAAATATTCTGCACATTTTTTCTGTGATAATCTACTTTTCTCTAGATTCCGAGTTCACAAATGGTTAATTAAATTTGATTTAAGCATAGAAACACAAATATCAGGAACATAAAAAGCTGTCAGATAGAAAGTCAGCACGGCTCTTAGGCATAAAATGGAAACTGCTTTAAAATGCTTATTTTAGCCGTATAATGCCAAAATGGGACATTTTAACAGAATTTCTGTCAAACAAAGATGTAAATCCTTTACTTTTATTGAGTTTGACAAATTGAAACCAGAAAACCATTCAGGAAAGTTGCCAAAGTACAGAATCTACATTTACGGAATTCATCTCTTAGGCCCGAGAACACAGTTATTTCGTAGTGCATTTCTTTTAGACAATAAATTCAAATTAAAAAAATCGCACCTGCTCTATCTCAAAAAGATTTTCACAGTGTAGTGTACTACTATTGATACAAATAATATCAAAATTATAGAAACTTCTACCAGCTCTAACTCAAAATATTGACAATTCTGTGTTAAGGGGGGCTAAACTTCAGTTTGACAGCTTCCGACATTCTAATTTTTGACCTTTTTTAACTGGACCAAATCACTACTTAACATAAAGATTCAGCACCCAAATTTTTTTAACATGTAATTTCATCCCCTTACTTAATATTTCATGCATAAAATATCAAGAAATAAATTGGGAAAGTGTATCAAAAAAAAATGCAAGTTATACACTGTTCACACTAGGGACTATATTCGTAGACAACGAAAACCAAAGGACGATAACTGTGTCCTTGGACCTAATAGGATAGAAAGACTTGACCAATTTTAATAGAACTTTGCATGACCTAAGCTTAGGTAATTTTAAGATAGTTGGCCAAGTTTCATGGCCATAGGATATATATTATAGAAACTAGGGCCATTTTAATATTGAAATTTGGATGTTTATTTTTGACGTTTAAATCAAATATTTTCAACTGTCAAGATTTTGGCCTAAAAAATTTAAATATTGCAAAAATTTGCTTTTTAAATACTCTTGAATTTAAAATAATAAGTATTAAAAGCAACGGAACACTCATTTGATTTATCAGATTTATTACAGTTATTCAAAAGTCAAATTTATATGAGCCTGTGCCTGAAAATAGAGATTTTCGAATTAAGGGAAGCCTTACATAAACATGCATTTTTTTCAACCAATTTGAAGTTTTTGAAGGTTTTTAACCATACATTATTCTTCCATATATATTAAATGTACTTTAAATGTAAAGAAGAGTTACAAAAAGCATACAACATGAGTATAAAATGGTCTTAGGCCATGTAAGACTGAGAATTATTTAGAGTCGATTTAGGCCGTAGCCCATATTTACATATAAAAATGCACACAGAGGCTATAAGGAAGTGAAATTTGTTACTTTTTGCTCATTTTTATGCTAAGATGTCATGATACAAGAAGTCTAATTGCAAAAGGACTCTTGAATTCAACTTTTTTTTGCAGACAGTATGGTCTGATGACCAGTTTTTCACTTTTCAATGGAAAACTTGCATGTAGTTTTAGTCTCATTTGGCATATATTTGAACCACTTACTATCCTAAAGAAGAAAATTATGGTAGCATATGAAATGAATAGGGTGTACTGATCATTGTAAAGTGGTTTTTTTACAGATTTAGTGAAATATTTGTGACGGACTACAGATTTTATGTACAAAGCTCTTCACATTTCACATACATCAAACAGGCCGTTTAACCAGGGACATAAATACAAATATTCTGCACATTTTTTCTGTGATAATCTACTTTTCTCTAGATTCCGAGTTCACAAATGGTTAATTAAATTTGATTTAAGCATAGAAACACAAATATCAGGAACATAAAAAGCTGTCAGATAGAAAGTCAGCACGGCTCTTAGGCATAAAATGGAAACTGCTTTAAAATGCTTATTTTAGCCGTATAATGCCAAAATGGGACATTTTAACAGAATTTCTGTCAAACAAAGATGTAAATCCTTTACTTTTATTGAGTTTGACAAATTGAAACCAGAAAACCATTCAGGAAAGTTGCCAAAGTACAGAATCTACATTTACGGAATTCATCTCTTAGGCCCGAGAACACAGTTATTTCGTAGTGCATTTCTTTTAGACAATAAATTCAAATTAAAAAAATCGCACCTGCTCTATCTCAAAAAGATTTTCACAGTGTAGTGTACTACTATTGATACAAATAATATCAAAATTATAGAAACTTCTACCAGCTCTAACTCAAAATATTGACAATTCTGTGTTAAGGGGGGCTAAACTTCAGTTTGACAGCTTCCGACATTCTAATTTTTGACCTTTTTTAACTGGACCAAATCACTACTTAACATAAAGATTCAGCACCCAAATTTTTTTAACATGTAATTTCATCCCCTTACTTAATATTTCATGCATAAAATATCAAGAAATAAATTGGGAAAGTGTATCAAAAAAAAATGCAAGTTATACACTGTTCACACTAGGGACTATATTCGTAGACAACGAAAACCAAAGGACGATAACTGTGTCCTTGGACCTAATAGGATAAAAAGACTTGACCAATTTTAATAGAACTTTGCATGACCTAAGCTTAGGTAATTTTAAGATAGTTGGCCAAGTTTCATGGCCATAGGATATATATTATAGAAACTAGGGCCATTTTAATATTGAAATTTGGATGTTTATTTTTGACGTTTAAATCAAATATTTTCAACTGTCAAGATTTTGGCCTAAAAAATTTAAATATTGCAAAAATTTGCTTTTTAAATACTCTTGAATTTAAAATAATAAGTATTAAAAGCAACGGAACACTCATTTGATTTATCAGATTTATTACAGTTATTCAAAAGTCAAATTTATATGAGCCTGTGCCTGAAAATAGAGATTTTCGAATTAAGGGAAGCCTTACATAAACATGCATTTTTTTCAACCAATTTGAAGTTTTTGAAGGTTTTTAACCATACATTATTCTTCCATATATATTAAATGTACTTTAAATGTAAAGAAGAGTTACAAAAAGCATACAACATGAGTATAAAATGGTCTTAGGCCATGTAAGACTGAGAATTATTTAGAGTCGATTTAGGCCGTAGCCCATATTTACATATAAAAATGCACACAGAGGCTATAAGGAAGTGAAATTTGTTACTTTTTGCTCATTTTTATGCTAAGATGTCATGATACAAGAAGTCTAATTGCAAAAGGACTCTTGAATTCAACTTTTTTTTGCAGACAGTATGGTCTGATGACCAGTTTTTCACTTTTCAATGGAAAACTTGCATGTAGTTTTAGTCTCATTTGGCATATATTTGAACCACTTACTATCCTAAAGAAGAAAATTATGGTAGCATATGAAATGAATAGGGTGTACTGATCATTGTAAAGTGGTTTTTTTACAGATTTAGTGAAATATTTGTGACGGACTACAGATTTTATGTACAAAGCTCTTCACATTTCACATACATCAAACAGGCCGTTTAACCAGGGACATAAATACAAATATTCTGCACATTTTTTCTGTGATAATCTACTTTTCTCTAGATTCCGAGTTCACAAATGGTTAATTAAATTTGATTTAAGCATAGAAACACAAATATCAGGAACATAAAAAGCTGTCAGATAGAAAGTCAGCACGGCTCTTAGGCATAAAATGGAAACTGCTTTAAAATGCTTATTTTAGCCGTATAATGCCAAAATGGGACATTTTAACAGAATTTCTGTCAAACAAAGATGTAAATCCTTTACTTTTATTGAGTTTGACAAATTGAAACCAGAAAACCATTCAGGAAAGTTGCCAAAGTACAGAATCTACATTTACGGAATTCATCTCTTAGGCCCGAGAACACAGTTATTTCGTAGTGCATTTCTTTTAGACAATAAATTCAAATTAAAAAAATCGCACCTGCTCTATCTCAAAAAGATTTTCACAGTGTAGTGTACTACTATTGATACAAATAATATCAAAATTATAGAAACTTCTACCAGCTCTAACTCAAAATATTGACAATTCTGTGTTAAGGGGGGCTAAACTTCAGTTTGACAGCTTCCGACATTCTAATTTTTGACCTTTTTTAACTGGACCAAATCACTACTTAACATAAAGATTCAGCACCCAAATTTTTTTAACATGTAATTTCATCCCCTTACTTAATATTTCATGCATAAAATATCAAGAAATAAATTGGGAAAGTGTATCAAAAAAAAATGCAAGTTATACACTGTTCACACTAGGGACTATATTCGTAGACAACGAAAACCAAAGGACGATAACTGTGTCCTTGGACCTAATAGGATAGAAAGACTTGACCAATTTTAATAGAACTTTGCATGACCTAAGCTTAGGTAATTTTAAGATAGTTGGCCAAGTTTCATGGCCATAGGATATATATTATAGAAACTAGGGCCATTTTAATATTGAAATTTGGATGTTTATTTTTGACGTTTAAATCAAATATTTTCAACTGTCAAGATTTTGGCCTAAAAAATTTAAATATTGCAAAAATTTGCTTTTTAAATACTCTTGAATTTAAAATAATAAGTATTAAAAGCAACGGAACACTCATTTGATTTATCAGATTTATTACAGTTATTCAAAAGTCAAATTTATATGAGCCTGTGCCTGAAAATAGAGATTTTCGAATTAAGGGAAGCCTTACATAAACATGCATTTTTTTCAACCAATTTGAAGTTTTTGAAGGTTTTTAACCATACATTATTCTTCCATATATATTAAATGTACTTTAAATGTAAAGAAGAGTTACAAAAAGCATACAACATGAGTATAAAATGGTCTTAGGCCATGTAAGACTGAGAATTATTTAGAGTCGATTTAGGCCGTAGCCCATATTTACATATAAAAATGCACACAGAGGCTATAAGGAAGTGAAATTTGTTACTTTTTGCTCATTTTTATGCTAAGATGTCATGATACAAGAAGTCTAATTGCAAAAGGACTCTTGAATTCAACTTTTTTTTGCAGACAGTATGGTCTGATGACCAGTTTTTCACTTTTCAATGGAAAACTTGCATGTAGTTTTAGTCTCATTTGGCATATATTTGAACCACTTACTATCCTAAAGAAGAAAATTATGGTAGCATATGAAATGAATAGGGTGTACTGATCATTGTAAAGTGGTTTTTTTACAGATTTAGTGAAATATTTGTGACGGACTACAGATTTTATGTACAAAGCTCTTCACATTTCACATACATCAAACAGGCCGTTTAACCAGGGACATAAATACAAATATTCTGCACATTTTTTCTGTGATAATCTACTTTTCTCTAGATTCCGAGTTCACAAATGGTTAATTAAATTTGATTTAAGCATAGAAACACAAATATCAGGAACATAAAAAGCTGTCAGATAGAAAGTCAGCACGGCTCTTAGGCATAAAATGGAAACTGCTTTAAAATGCTTATTTTAGCCGTATAATGCCAAAATGGGACATTTTAACAGAATTTCTGTCAAACAAAGATGTAAATCCTTTACTTTTATTGAGTTTGACAAATTGAAACCAGAAAACCATTCAGGAAAGTTGCCAAAGTACAGAATCTACATTTACGGAATTCATCTCTTAGGCCCGAGAACACAGTTATTTCGTAGTGCATTTCTTTTAGACAATAAATTCAAATTAAAAAAATCGCACCTGCTCTATCTCAAAAAGATTTTCACAGTGTAGTGTACTACTATTGATACAAATAATATCAAAATTATAGAAACTTCTACCAGCTCTAACTCAAAATATTGACAATTCTGTGTTAAGGGGGGCTAAACTTCAGTTTGACAGCTTCCGACATTCTAATTTTTGACCTTTTTTAACTGGACCAAATCACTACTTAACATAAAGATTCAGCACCCAAATTTTTTTAACATGTAATTTCATCCCCTTACTTAATATTTCATGCATAAAATATCAAGAAATAAATTGGGAAAGTGTATCAAAAAAAAATGCAAGTTATACACTGTTCACACTAGGGACTATATTCGTAGACAACGAAAACCAAAGGACGATAACTGTGTCCTTGGACCTAATAGGATAGAAAGACTTGACCAATTTTAATAGAACTTTGCATGACCTAAGCTTAGGTAATTTTAAGATAGTTGGCCAAGTTTCATGGCCATAGGATATATATTATAGAAACTAGGGCCATTTTAATATTGAAATTTGGATGTTTATTTTTGACGTTTAAATCAAATATTTTCAACTGTCAAGATTTTGGCCTAAAAAATTTAAATATTGCAAAAATTTGCTTTTTAAATACTCTTGAATTTAAAATAATAAGTATTAAAAGCAACGGAACACTCATTTGATTTATCAGATTTATTACAGTTATTCAAAAGTCAAATTTATATGAGCCTGTGCCTGAAAATAGAGATTTTCGAATTAAGGGAAGCCTTACATAAACATGCATTTTTTTCAACCAATTTGAAGTTTTTGAAGGTTTTTAACCATACATTATTCTTCCATATATATTAAATGTACTTTAAATGTAAAGAAGAGTTACAAAAAGCATACAACATGAGTATAAAATGGTCTTAGGCCATGTAAGACTGAGAATTATTTAGAGTCGATTTAGGCCGTAGCCCATATTTACATATAAAAATGCACACAGAGGCTATAAGGAAGTGAAATTTGTTACTTTTTGCTCATTTTTATGCTAAGATGTCATGATACAAGAAGTCTAATTGCAAAAGGACTCTTGAATTCAACTTTTTTTTGCAGACAGTATGGTCTGATGACCAGTTTTTCACTTTTCAATGGAAAACTTGCATGTAGTTTTAGTCTCATTTGGCATATATTTGAACCACTTACTATCCTAAAGAAGAAAATTATGGTAGCATATGAAATGAATAGGGTGTACTGATCATTGTAAAGTGGTTTTTTTACAGATTTAGTGAAATATTTGTGACGGACTACAGATTTTATGTACAAAGCTCTTCACATTTCACATACATCAAACAGGCCGTTTAACCAGGGACATAAATACAAATATTCTGCACATTTTTTCTGTGATAATCTACTTTTCTCTAGATTCCGAGTTCACAAATGGTTAATTAAATTTGATTTAAGCATAGAAACACAAATATCAGGAACATAAAAAGCTGTCAGATAGAAAGTCAGCACGGCTCTTAGGCATAAAATGGAAACTGCTTTAAAATGCTTATTTTAGCCGTATAATGCCAAAATGGGACATTTTAACAGAATTTCTGTCAAACAAAGATGTAAATCCTTTACTTTTATTGAGTTTGACAAATTGAAACCAGAAAACCATTCAGGAAAGTTGCCAAAGTACAGAATCTACATTTACGGAATTCATCTCTTAGGCCCGAGAACACAGTTATTTCGTAGTGCATTTCTTTTAGACAATAAATTCAAATTAAAAAAATCGCACCTGCTCTATCTCAAAAAGATTTTCACAGTGTAGTGTACTACTATTGATACAAATAATATCAAAATTATAGAAACTTCTACCAGCTCTAACTCAAAATATTGACAATTCTGTGTTAAGGGGGGCTAAACTTCAGTTTGACAGCTTCCGACATTCTAATTTTTGACCTTTTTTAACTGGACCAAATCACTACTTAACATAAAGATTCAGCACCCAAATTTTTTTAACATGTAATTTCATCCCCTTACTTAATATTTCATGCATAAAATATCAAGAAATAAATTGGGAAAGTGTATCAAAAAAAAATGCAAGTTATACACTGTTCACACTAGGGACTATATTCGTAGACAACGAAAACCAAAGGACGATAACTGTGTCCTTGGACCTAATAGGATAGAAAGACTTGACCAATTTTAATAGAACTTTGCATGACCTAAGCTTAGGTAATTTTAAGATAGTTGGCCAAGTTTCATGGCCATAGGATATATATTATAGAAACTAGGGCCATTTTAATATTGAAATTTGGATGTTTATTTTTGACGTTTAAATCAAATATTTTCAACTGTCAAGATTTTGGCCTAAAAAATTTAAATATTGCAAAAATTTGCTTTTTAAATACTCTTGAATTTAAAATAATAAGTATTAAAAGCAACGGAACACTCATTTGATTTATCAGATTTATTACAGTTATTCAAAAGTCAAATTTATATGAGCCTGTGCCTGAAAATAGAGATTTTCGAATTAAGGGAAGCCTTACATAAACATGCATTTTTTTCAACCAATTTGAAGTTTTTGAAGGTTTTTAACCATACATTATTCTTCCATATATATTAAATGTACTTTAAATGTAAAGAAGAGTTACAAAAAGCATACAACATGAGTATAAAATGGTCTTAGGCCATGTAAGACTGAGAATTATTTAGAGTCGATTTAGGCCGTAGCCCATATTTACATATAAAAATGCACACAGAGGCTATAAGGAAGTGAAATTTGTTACTTTTTGCTCATTTTTATGCTAAGATGTCATGATACAAGAAGTCTAATTGCAAAAGGACTCTTGAATTCAACTTTTTTTTGCAGACAGTATGGTCTGATGACCAGTTTTTCACTTTTCAATGGAAAACTTGCATGTAGTTTTAGTCTCATTTGGCATATATTTGAACCACTTACTATCCTAAAGAAGAAAATTATGGTAGCATATGAAATGAATAGGGTGTACTGATCATTGTAAAGTGGTTTTTTTACAGATTTAGTGAAATATTTGTGACGGACTACAGATTTTATGTACAAAGCTCTTCACATTTCACATACATCAAACAGGCCGTTTAACCAGGGACATAAATACAAATATTCTGCACATTTTTTCTGTGATAATCTACTTTTCTCTAGATTCCGAGTTCACAAATGGTTAATTAAATTTGATTTAAGCATAGAAACACAAATATCAGGAACATAAAAAGCTGTCAGATAGAAAGTCAGCACGGCTCTTAGGCATAAAATGGAAACTGCTTTAAAATGCTTATTTTAGCCGTATAATGCCAAAATGGGACATTTTAACAGAATTTCTGTCAAACAAAGATGTAAATCCTTTACTTTTATTGAGTTTGACAAATTGAAACCAGAAAACCATTCAGGAAAGTTGCCAAAGTACAGAATCTACATTTACGGAATTCATCTCTTAGGCCCGAGAACACAGTTATTTCGTAGTGCATTTCTTTTAGACAATAAATTCAAATTAAAAAAATCGCACCTGCTCTATCTCAAAAAGATTTTCACAGTGTAGTGTACTACTATTGATACAAATAATATCAAAATTATAGAAACTTCTACCAGCTCTAACTCAAAATATTGACAATTCTGTGTTAAGGGGGGCTAAACTTCAGTTTGACAGCTTCCGACATTCTAATTTTTGACCTTTTTTAACTGGACCAAATCACTACTTAACATAAAGATTCAGCACCCAAATTTTTTTAACATGTAATTTCATCCCCTTACTTAATATTTCATGCATAAAATATCAAGAAATAAATTGGGAAAGTGTATCAAAAAAAAATGCAAGTTATACACTGTTCACACTAGGGACTATATTCGTAGACAACGAAAACCAAAGGACGATAACTGTGTCCTTGGACCTAATAGGATAGAAAGACTTGACCAATTTTAATAGAACTTTGCATGACCTAAGCTTAGGTAATTTTAAGATAGTTGGCCAAGTTTCATGGCCATAGGATATATATTATAGAAACTAGGGCCATTTTAATATTGAAATTTGGATGTTTATTTTTGACGTTTAAATCAAATATTTTCAACTGTCAAGATTTTGGCCTAAAAAATTTAAATATTGCAAAAATTTGCTTTTTAAATACTCTTGAATTTAAAATAATAAGTATTAAAAGCAACGGAACACTCATTTGATTTATCAGATTTATTACAGTTATTCAAAAGTCAAATTTATATGAGCCTGTGCCTGAAAATAGAGATTTTCGAATTAAGGGAAGCCTTACATAAACATGCATTTTTTTCAACCAATTTGAAGTTTTTGAAGGTTTTTAACCATACATTATTCTTCCATATATATTAAATGTACTTTAAATGTAAAGAAGAGTTACAAAAAGCATACAACATGAGTATAAAATGGTCTTAGGCCATGTAAGACTGAGAATTATTTAGAGTCGATTTAGGCCGTAGCCCATATTTACATATAAAAATGCACACAGAGGCTATAAGGAAGTGAAATTTGTTACTTTTTGCTCATTTTTATGCTAAGATGTCATGATACAAGAAGTCTAATTGCAAAAGGACTCTTGAATTCAACTTTTTTTTGCAGACAGTATGGTCTGATGACCAGTTTTTCACTTTTCAATGGAAAACTTGCATGTAGTTTTAGTCTCATTTGGCATATATTTGAACCACTTACTATCCTAAAGAAGAAAATTATGGTAGCATATGAAATGAATAGGGTGTACTGATCATTGTAAAGTGGTTTTTTTACAGATTTAGTGAAATATTTGTGACGGACTACAGATTTTATGTACAAAGCTCTTCACATTTCACATACATCAAACAGGCCGTTTAACCAGGGACATAAATACAAATATTCTGCACATTTTTTCTGTGATAATCTACTTTTCTCTAGATTCCGAGTTCACAAATGGTTAATTAAATTTGATTTAAGCATAGAAACACAAATATCAGGAACATAAAAAGCTGTCAGATAGAAAGTCAGCACGGCTCTTAGGCATAAAATGGAAACTGCTTTAAAATGCTTATTTTAGCCGTATAATGCCAAAATGGGACATTTTAACAGAATTTCTGTCAAACAAAGATGTAAATCCTTTACTTTTATTGAGTTTGACAAATTGAAACCAGAAAACCATTCAGGAAAGTTGCCAAAGTACAGAATCTACATTTACGGAATTCATCTCTTAGGCCCGAGAACACAGTTATTTCGTAGTGCATTTCTTTTAGACAATAAATTCAAATTAAAAAAATCGCACCTGCTCTATCTCAAAAAGATTTTCACAGTGTAGTGTACTACTATTGATACAAATAATATCAAAATTATAGAAACTTCTACCAGCTCTAACTCAAAATATTGACAATTCTGTGTTAAGGGGGGCTAAACTTCAGTTTGACAGCTTCCGACATTCTAATTTTTGACCTTTTTTAACTGGACCAAATCACTACTTAACATAAAGATTCAGCACCCAAATTTTTTTAACATGTAATTTCATCCCCTTACTTAATATTTCATGCATAAAATATCAAGAAATAAATTGGGAAAGTGTATCAAAAAAAAATGCAAGTTATACACTGTTCACACTAGGGACTATATTCGTAGACAACGAAAACCAAAGGACGATAACTGTGTCCTTGGACCTAATAGGATAGAAAGACTTGACCAATTTTAATAGAACTTTGCATGACCTAAGCTTAGGTAATTTTAAGATAGTTGGCCAAGTTTCATGGCCATAGGATATATATTATAGAAACTAGGGCCATTTTAATATTGAAATTTGGATGTTTATTTTTGACGTTTAAATCAAATATTTTCAACTGTCAAGATTTTGGCCTAAAAAATTTAAATATTGCAAAAATTTGCTTTTTAAATACTCTTGAATTTAAAATAATAAGTATTAAAAGCAACGGAACACTCATTTGATTTATCAGATTTATTACAGTTATTCAAAAGTCAAATTTATATGAGCCTGTGCCTGAAAATAGAGATTTTCGAATTAAGGGAAGCCTTACATAAACATGCATTTTTTTCAACCAATTTGAAGTTTTTGAAGGTTTTTAACCATACATTATTCTTCCATATATATTAAATGTACTTTAAATGTAAAGAAGAGTTACAAAAAGCATACAACATGAGTATAAAATGGTCTTAGGCCATGTAAGACTGAGAATTATTTAGAGTCGATTTAGGCCGTAGCCCATATTTACATATAAAAATGCACACAGAGGCTATAAGGAAGTGAAATTTGTTACTTTTTGCTCATTTTTATGCTAAGATGTCATGATACAAGAAGTCTAATTGCAAAAGGACTCTTGAATTCAACTTTTTTTTGCAGACAGTATGGTCTGATGACCAGTTTTTCACTTTTCAATGGAAAACTTGCATGTAGTTTTAGTCTCATTTGGCATATATTTGAACCACTTACTATCCTAAAGAAGAAAATTATGGTAGCATATGAAATGAATAGGGTGTACTGATCATTGTAAAGTGGTTTTTTTACAGATTTAGTGAAATATTTGTGACGGACTACAGATTTTATGTACAAAGCTCTTCACATTTCACATACATCAAACAGGCCGTTTAACCAGGGACATAAATACAAATATTCTGCACATTTTTTCTGTGATAATCTACTTTTCTCTAGATTCCGAGTTCACAAATGGTTAATTAAATTTGATTTAAGCATAGAAACACAAATATCAGGAACATAAAAAGCTGTCAGATAGAAAGTCAGCACGGCTCTTAGGCATAAAATGGAAACTGCTTTAAAATGCTTATTTTAGCCGTATAATGCCAAAATGGGACATTTTAACAGAATTTCTGTCAAACAAAGATGTAAATCCTTTACTTTTATTGAGTTTGACAAATTGAAACCAGAAAACCATTCAGGAAAGTTGCCAAAGTACAGAATCTACATTTACGGAATTCATCTCTTAGGCCCGAGAACACAGTTATTTCGTAGTGCATTTCTTTTAGACAATAAATTCAAATTAAAAAAATCGCACCTGCTCTATCTCAAAAAGATTTTCACAGTGTAGTGTACTACTATTGATACAAATAATATCAAAATTATAGAAACTTCTACCAGCTCTAACTCAAAATATTGACAATTCTGTGTTAAGGGGGGCTAAACTTCAGTTTGACAGCTTCCGACATTCTAATTTTTGACCTTTTTTAACTGGACCAAATCACTACTTAACATAAAGATTCAGCACCCAAATTTTTTTAACATGTAATTTCATCCCCTTACTTAATATTTCATGCATAAAATATCAAGAAATAAATTGGGAAAGTGTATCAAAAAAAAATGCAAGTTATACACTGTTCACACTAGGGACTATATTCGTAGACAACGAAAACCAAAGGACGATAACTGTGTCCTTGGACCTAATAGGATAGAAAGACTTGACCAATTTTAATAGAACTTTGCATGACCTAAGCTTAGGTAATTTTAAGATAGTTGGCCAAGTTTCATGGCCATAGGATATATATTATAGAAACTAGGGCCATTTTAATATTGAAATTTGGATGTTTATTTTTGACGTTTAAATCAAATATTTTCAACTGTCAAGATTTTGGCCTAAAAAATTTAAATATTGCAAAAATTTGCTTTTTAAATACTCTTGAATTTAAAATAATAAGTATTAAAAGCAACGGAACACTCATTTGATTTATCAGATTTATTACAGTTATTCAAAAGTCAAATTTATATGAGCCTGTGCCTGAAAATAGAGATTTTCGAATTAAGGGAAGCCTTACATAAACATGCATTTTTTTCAACCAATTTGAAGTTTTTGAAGGTTTTTAACCATACATTATTCTTCCATATATATTAAATGTACTTTAAATGTAAAGAAGAGTTACAAAAAGCATACAACATGAGTATAAAATGGTCTTAGGCCATGTAAGACTGAGAATTATTTAGAGTCGATTTAGGCCGTAGCCCATATTTACATATAAAAATGCACACAGAGGCTATAAGGAAGTGAAATTTGTTACTTTTTGCTCATTTTTATGCTAAGATGTCATGATACAAGAAGTCTAATTGCAAAAGGACTCTTGAATTCAACTTTTTTTTGCAGACAGTATGGTCTGATGACCAGTTTTTCACTTTTCAATGGAAAACTTGCATGTAGTTTTAGTCTCATTTGGCATATATTTGAACCACTTACTATCCTAAAGAAGAAAATTATGGTAGCATATGAAATGAATAGGGTGTACTGATCATTGTAAAGTGGTTTTTTTACAGATTTAGTGAAATATTTGTGACGGACTACAGATTTTATGTACAAAGCTCTTCACATTTCACATACATCAAACAGGCCGTTTAACCAGGGACATAAATACAAATATTCTGCACATTTTTTCTGTGATAATCTACTTTTCTCTAGATTCCGAGTTCACAAATGGTTAATTAAATTTGATTTAAGCATAGAAACACAAATATCAGGAACATAAAAAGCTGTCAGATAGAAAGTCAGCACGGCTCTTAGGCATAAAATGGAAACTGCTTTAAAATGCTTATTTTAGCCGTATAATGCCAAAATGGGACATTTTAACAGAATTTCTGTCAAACAAAGATGTAAATCCTTTACTTTTATTGAGTTTGACAAATTGAAACCAGAAAACCATTCAGGAAAGTTGCCAAAGTACAGAATCTACATTTACGGAATTCATCTCTTAGGCCCGAGAACACAGTTATTTCGTAGTGCATTTCTTTTAGACAATAAATTCAAATTAAAAAAATCGCACCTGCTCTATCTCAAAAAGATTTTCACAGTGTAGTGTACTACTATTGATACAAATAATATCAAAATTATAGAAACTTCTACCAGCTCTAACTCAAAATATTGACAATTCTGTGTTAAGGGGGGCTAAACTTCAGTTTGACAGCTTCCGACATTCTAATTTTTGACCTTTTTTAACTGGACCAAATCACTACTTAACATAAAGATTCAGCACCCAAATTTTTTTAACATGTAATTTCATCCCCTTACTTAATATTTCATGCATAAAATATCAAGAAATAAATTGGGAAAGTGTATCAAAAAAAAATGCAAGTTATACACTGTTCACACTAGGGACTATATTCGTAGACAACGAAAACCAAAGGACGATAACTGTGTCCTTGGACCTAATAGGATAGAAAGACTTGACCAATTTTAATAGAACTTTGCATGACCTAAGCTTAGGTAATTTTAAGATAGTTGGCCAAGTTTCATGGCCATAGGATATATATTATAGAAACTAGGGCCATTTTAATATTGAAATTTGGATGTTTATTTTTGACGTTTAAATCAAATATTTTCAACTGTCAAGATTTTGGCCTAAAAAATTTAAATATTGCAAAAATTTGCTTTTTAAATACTCTTGAATTTAAAATAATAAGTATTAAAAGCAACGGAACACTCATTTGATTTATCAGATTTATTACAGTTATTCAAAAGTCAAATTTATATGAGCCTGTGCCTGAAAATAGAGATTTTCGAATTAAGGGAAGCCTTACATAAACATGCATTTTTTTCAACCAATTTGAAGTTTTTGAAGGTTTTTAACCATACATTATTCTTCCATATATATTAAATGTACTTTAAATGTAAAGAAGAGTTACAAAAAGCATACAACATGAGTATAAAATGGTCTTAGGCCATGTAAGACTGAGAATTATTTAGAGTCGATTTAGGCCGTAGCCCATATTTACATATAAAAATGCACACAGAGGCTATAAGGAAGTGAAATTTGTTACTTTTTGCTCATTTTTATGCTAAGATGTCATGATACAAGAAGTCTAATTGCAAAAGGACTCTTGAATTCAACTTTTTTTTGCAGACAGTATGGTCTGATGACCAGTTTTTCACTTTTCAATGGAAAACTTGCATGTAGTTTTAGTCTCATTTGGCATATATTTGAACCACTTACTATCCTAAAGAAGAAAATTATGGTAGCATATGAAATGAATAGGGTGTACTGATCATTGTAAAGTGGTTTTTTTACAGATTTAGTGAAATATTTGTGACGGACTACAGATTTTATGTACAAAGCTCTTCACATTTCACATACATCAAACAGGCCGTTTAACCAGGGACATAAATACAAATATTCTGCACATTTTTTCTGTGATAATCTACTTTTCTCTAGATTCCGAGTTCACAAATGGTTAATTAAATTTGATTTAAGCATAGAAACACAAATATCAGGAACATAAAAAGCTGTCAGATAGAAAGTCAGCACGGCTCTTAGGCATAAAATGGAAACTGCTTTAAAATGCTTATTTTAGCCGTATAATGCCAAAATGGGACATTTTAACAGAATTTCTGTCAAACAAAGATGTAAATCCTTTACTTTTATTGAGTTTGACAAATTGAAACCAGAAAACCATTCAGGAAAGTTGCCAAAGTACAGAATCTACATTTACGGAATTCATCTCTTAGGCCCGAGAACACAGTTATTTCGTAGTGCATTTCTTTTAGACAATAAATTCAAATTAAAAAAATCGCACCTGCTCTATCTCAAAAAGATTTTCACAGTGTAGTGTACTACTATTGATACAAATAATATCAAAATTATAGAAACTTCTACCAGCTCTAACTCAAAATATTGACAATTCTGTGTTAAGGGGGGCTAAACTTCAGTTTGACAGCTTCCGACATTCTAATTTTTGACCTTTTTTAACTGGACCAAATCACTACTTAACATAAAGATTCAGCACCCAAATTTTTTTAACATGTAATTTCATCCCCTTACTTAATATTTCATGCATAAAATATCAAGAAATAAATTGGGAAAGTGTATCAAAAAAAAATGCAAGTTATACACTGTTCACACTAGGGACTATATTCGTAGACAACGAAAACCAAAGGACGATAACTGTGTCCTTGGACCTAATAGGATAGAAAGACTTGACCAATTTTAATAGAACTTTGCATGACCTAAGCTTAGGTAATTTTAAGATAGTTGGCCAAGTTTCATGGCCATAGGATATATATTATAGAAACTAGGGCCATTTTAATATTGAAATTTGGATGTTTATTTTTGACGTTTAAATCAAATATTTTCAACTGTCAAGATTTTGGCCTAAAAAATTTAAATATTGCAAAAATTTGCTTTTTAAATACTCTTGAATTTAAAATAATAAGTATTAAAAGCAACGGAACACTCATTTGATTTATCAGATTTATTACAGTTATTCAAAAGTCAAATTTATATGAGCCTGTGCCTGAAAATAGAGATTTTCGAATTAAGGGAAGCCTTACATAAACATGCATTTTTTTCAACCAATTTGAAGTTTTTGAAGGTTTTTAACCATACATTATTCTTCCATATATATTAAATGTACTTTAAATGTAAAGAAGAGTTACAAAAAGCATACAACATGAGTATAAAATGGTCTTAGGCCATGTAAGACTGAGAATTATTTAGAGTCGATTTAGGCCGTAGCCCATATTTACATATAAAAATGCACACAGAGGCTATAAGGAAGTGAAATTTGTTACTTTTTGCTCATTTTTATGCTAAGATGTCATGATACAAGAAGTCTAATTGCAAAAGGACTCTTGAATTCAACTTTTTTTTGCAGACAGTATGGTCTGATGACCAGTTTTTCACTTTTCAATGGAAAACTTGCATGTAGTTTTAGTCTCATTTGGCATATATTTGAACCACTTACTATCCTAAAGAAGAAAATTATGGTAGCATATGAAATGAATAGGGTGTACTGATCATTGTAAAGTGGTTTTTTTACAGATTTAGTGAAATATTTGTGACGGACTACAGATTTTATGTACAAAGCTCTTCACATTTCACATACATCAAACAGGCCGTTTAACCAGGGACATAAATACAAATATTCTGCACATTTTTTCTGTGATAATCTACTTTTCTCTAGATTCCGAGTTCACAAATGGTTAATTAAATTTGATTTAAGCATAGAAACACAAATATCAGGAACATAAAAAGCTGTCAGATAGAAAGTCAGCACGGCTCTTAGGCATAAAATGGAAACTGCTTTAAAATGCTTATTTTAGCCGTATAATGCCAAAATGGGACATTTTAACAGAATTTCTGTCAAACAAAGATGTAAATCCTTTACTTTTATTGAGTTTGACAAATTGAAACCAGAAAACCATTCAGGAAAGTTGCCAAAGTACAGAATCTACATTTACGGAATTCATCTCTTAGGCCCGAGAACACAGTTATTTCGTAGTGCATTTCTTTTAGACAATAAATTCAAATTAAAAAAATCGCACCTGCTCTATCTCAAAAAGATTTTCACAGTGTAGTGTACTACTATTGATACAAATAATATCAAAATTATAGAAACTTCTACCAGCTCTAACTCAAAATATTGACAATTCTGTGTTAAGGGGGGCTAAACTTCAGTTTGACAGCTTCCGACATTCTAATTTTTGACCTTTTTTAACTGGACCAAATCACTACTTAACATAAAGATTCAGCACCCAAATTTTTTTAACATGTAATTTCATCCCCTTACTTAATATTTCATGCATAAAATATCAAGAAATAAATTGGGAAAGTGTATCAAAAAAAAATGCAAGTTATACACTGTTCACACTAGGGACTATATTCGTAGACAACGAAAACCAAAGGACGATAACTGTGTCCTTGGACCAATAACTGACATGCCAGCTCCACACTTCAATTAAACTGATTGAAAGATTATGTCTTCGTCATATTCATAAATTGGCTTTTTGTCTAGCCTTTTCCAGAATCACGATGAATAGTTAAATGCTATTTTTTTTTATATAAAACATAATCTAGATAATACTCAAGCCTGCTTGATGTTGAAAGTTGAAAGGATTTGTAAATGGGATTTTCATCTACCAGTTTCACATAAGCGACTTATCAACCCTGATCTCGAAATCATATGCGCGTTTTAGTTTAAATCCCGCGATAATTAACGATATCATACGTGACGGGGGGCTATCCTATTCTTATATTTGGCAACACAATAATAAATACCCAGGGGCGTAGCTAGATTAAAATGATGTGCAAGCTTATCAAGCGCCGAGCGAAGCAAGGCGAAAATTTTTTTTTGGGACCATTTTATGCAGAAAATATATTTTTGTTGGTTTTCGGTAATAGGAATGTTGTGCTCATAGGACTTATAGACAATTCATTAATGCAAAACTATTCAGAATTCTTTTGAAGACGGTAAATCAGCACTGGGCTTACCGTATCGAGTGTCTCACACAGCGAAGTTGGCATCTGATCGCGAGGTGTTGTACACCAGCGTGCTCTCCATCAATCAACCTCGCGATTGATGTGAATCATTATTTTTTTGTGATACATGACACCAAAGTAAGACAGCAAATAAAAGAAGAATGTGTCTGAGGGACTAGGATGCCCCAGCTGGCCTAACTCGAAAACCATAAATTGGATCTAGCTGCAAATCGAACTTGATCTATGTTTTATAGCACTTTGCATTGTGTATAAGTTTTTTTAAAACATTTGGTTGAGGCAAACCGAAGTTAGAGAGCGGAAACCAATTTCAAATGGGTGCACTGACGTAAATGGATAAAGCTAAAGGCCCCGTTGCCGTTCGGCGGGGGCATAATAAAAAAATGCCATTAACACAAATGAACATCATTAAAGAAATATTAAACGCTTTCAAGTTTACAGACGTTTGGACCACAGGAGTTTGAAATCTTAGCAATAACGGTGAATAAATTTGTCAAATTCGAGAGAAGCTCTACTGTGATAGTCGAGTTTGACATATTTATACACCATTATTGCTAAGATTTCAAACTCCCGTGGTTGGACAAACGACTGTCGTTTAGTGATGACAAATAGGTAAGCCTAGCTAAACCCGTACGATCTAATAGAAAAATAGAAATGTATTCCGTTTTATAAACTCTTTTAAAACATAGAATGCTGAAAATTGTAAATATTTTTTGTTTGGTTCACCATGCCGATATGCACGCACGTGCGTGTAGGCGTATAGGGAGCTACGCGCCTGATACCGATAATACACATCTCTCTCTCTTGGTGTGTGCTGGAGGCAGGTAAACAGATGATACCACTGAGTACACTGTATGTTTTTCACGGCGAACGTATAGCTATTATGTATTGTACATGTACAGGGATTTTAAACGTGTAGAAAGACATTCGCATTAGATTTTTGTAACAAATGATGTATTTTTTTTTCAATATTAATTCTATTTAAACAGCTGTCATTACTTAAATTGATTAATCAGCATGCGTTCATGTATACATTTACTTCCTCGTAACATATTGTATTTCAACGTTTCAATCATTATCAGTAATTGAATATCCTACTTTACCATAAAATAAGATCAAATTGGTGAATGACACCCTCCTAAATTATTAAAATATATCTAGTTGCATTAACCGTAATATCTCAGTGTAAATTAGGTACATGTATCTTATACAGAAACAGGGTTTATATTTTTAACATCTATATTAGGGGAAGACCATTTGATTTTCGGGGGGGGGGGGGTATTTTGGACAAATGAATATCCTGTCCTAGTAAGACCTGAAAATAAATAATTTTGCCCACGGCAAGATGAAAAAGAAAAATCTGCATCACAAAATGCAGGAAATAATTGTGAACAAAAGTTAAATAAATTTTCGCGCAGCCCCCCCCAAAAAAAAAAAATAGAATGCGTAGCAACTGGGACATTAAATCGTGGTTGACAGTATAATATTCCCAGGTAGCAAAACAGATGACGATGAATATTCAATCCGAAAAAATCCTTCTGGCTTCCGTCAGAATATCAAATGGTCGTCCCCTTTTCAGCAACTGTATGTAGAAAAGGGTACGTTATTATCAATTGTCACCTGGTGAGATTGTAAAAGGTAAAACTAGGATTCCACATGGCTAAGGTGTTAATTGACTTCTTAATTTATCAGTGACCTAATATATTGATATGAAGTGACCCCCGCTTATTTTTCTAATTATTCTTCCCGCTAAGTGAACGACATCAGCGGGAATCCAAGCATTTCTTCGGGACAATTTAAAGTACAAAGTCAGGCGGCATATTAGATCGTCTATTACTAAAACCTACAACACAACAGTAGTTCGTTTTAAAATCTTTTAATGTGTAATTGTTAATAAAGTTGTCTCGTCAATATATATTTTGATTCAAATGATGCTCATGTACATATAAATGCAAACACTCAATCAGGTGATTGTTTTTCCAGGTCTGCATGGTCACTGCTCTGCATCAACCGTAAGCCCCCAGTCGATGAATTCTCGGGAATTATCGCATGATTTCACAGTTTGGCTAATTAGGTTAGACATGCGCAGTTAAATGGAAACTGGTGTATTAAAAAGAAATATACAGGGATAGATCAGTTTGCCTGCGGCCTTAAAAGGTTTCTTTTATTGAACATGTTAAAATCAGAAACACCGATGATAAATTATTTGGACTATCTTAAAGCTTCCGAAAAGGTCGTGTGTAGTATAAACAGGGTTACAAATTTCATACAATAAGAAAATTTACTAGATTAAAAAAAAAAAATTAAAAAAAGTATTGATCAACAGATACACATATATTATAAATATAGGAAATATAATAACATGTTAACGTATCTCTTTTGAACCATCGTTAACAGAAAATATTCTTTCTACATCATAGGGCATGCAAAACTTTTCTTTTTTTAACTATTTCTTTTCAATCGACAATTTCTTCATCATTCATCTGTGTATAGTGTACGCGGGGTTTCTTTCTTAAATCCAACTGCGTTCGGAATTATCGTATCACTGCTAATATCATAAATTACCCTATATAGGCATAACGTCAAATCGACATCTATTGGCGGGGTGTTCGTTTAGGGGAGTTATCTATTCTTATCTACTGGTCACCAGACGATGAGAACAAGATGGGAACCAGAATAGAAAAGTAACACGAGTTATCTCGCCTTGAAATGTCCGTAATTCTTGTACATGGTTTCTTTACCTGTTGTGTTTTTTTCCCTCTGCACATTCTGATTTTGTGTCATGGATGGATCCCCATATCCTTTGTTTTCTATTATGTAGTTTTATTCAGGCCAACATAATCTTTTATTATAGACATTATTTATCATTTAATAAACAAACATCTAAACGTAAGCAGCGATTCCATATTAAACATACCTTTTTTTTCTAATTGTTGAGAGTTTTGTAATTGAAAAAAGGGTGATGTATACGTTTAAAAGGTACAGTGGACAACTTCTTCGTTTGTATGTGAATAAATAAGTACTTTCAACTTGTTCGCTAATCTTATCTAGAATTAATAGAATCATGTGCAAAACAGTGTAGGCGAGACCATTGATTGGCGCGCTAAAATATCCCATTGACTGGGTCAGATTAGGTGAACGTTCGTCTGTAACGCCCACAACTCACGACGTATTTATTATAAACATTTAAACTGTGGGGTTGCCAAAGGGTTTCAGTATATATACGAACTACAGTGCACAGTATATTATATACATATTTTATTTGCGATCATAAAATGTACGAAGTCGTCCATTACTATGTAAATTGGGTCGATTAAAAAAAAAGCTGAAAATGTTTCTGTTGCCAAGGGTTTTTCACAAGTATAGTAGTTAGCAGAAAAGTTCACCAAACTATACATTTTACCTTTTCAAAATCGTAAATGCAAATTCCACAAGGCTTGATCCAAATAGCCTTTTTATTGTCTAATAACTTGCAAGTACGAAAAAGACAGGACAGAAGTATATTTTGTCTATATGTTTTGTGTACGCACACTTTTGAAAGTTGATCATGCATTCGTTCTAAAATAAAATTTTGACCAGATAAAAGTTAAAAGATGACATAATTGGACATGCAACCGCAATTGTTAAATCGCCTTGACGTCCGAAAAAAAAGATAATAATCAACACATGCATTGTAACTTTTAAAGCCAGTTAAATCCTTTTTTTTTTGTTGAAAGAACGTGCGATGTCATAAAAATTGATTATCAAAACATAACGAAAACACAAGTAAAGAACGTTTACACTGAAATGCAGTCAAGTTTAGCGATTGATAATTCATTGATAACATTCAGGCGTATCACAAACAAACAACTTGTAACGTCTCACTTCATTGGCCGAAAGATTTAAATACAACAACAATTGTTGTGTGCACGTGAATTGACACAGGTGACCGACAATGGAATGTACTACGTTACTACGAACGTAAAAAACAATGATTTTTGGTCGAAATAATTAAATAAGTATTTTGTGAATTTCAAATAGTGGGGTCGAAATATTATACTAATAATTTGTGTTAAGTAATATTCTTTATGCATGCAGCACTTGTACCGCACTATGAAAAATATAAGGATAAAATAAAATACATGTGCCGCTTTTATACGGATGAATGTATGAACCACTTTAATTTCTTTCATATTGACGCTAGGTTATTATCCTGACAAAATCGTAGTTACTTATAATAAGGATCTCATAATACTGATCCATTTCAAAGGAGTAGGTCCAGTAAGACCCCTTTTTGGCCCCAAAATATAGCAGTTTTACAAAATTGTTAAAATGTAAACTTTAAGTTATTTATTGGTAAGAAGAATGATTCTGCTACATAAATATGAGCTGTTTTTGACAATACAATGCGCATATATCGGGTACTAGCATCCTTTAGTCAGGCTAAATTACTGAAATCTTCACAATTTTAGCATTTTAGTTAAATTTTAGACGGTTTCTGTCTAAAATGAAAGTGGCCGCATTTGTGTTCATTCTTAATATTGAAATGTAAGTTGTATTTGATGATAATACATAACATATATAAAGGTTGAGGATGAACACGGATGCGGCCACTTTCATTTTTGACAAAAACCATCTGAAAAGTGACATTTTTGGCATATTTGATATATTTTCCATATTTAAGCTTGAATCGGAGCGTTTTTAATGAGTAAATCAGTTAAAATCTTTCACATAAACTAATAGAATCAACTGAAATAGACACTTTAGTGTTAAAAAAGTGTCCAAAATCCTTCGTCATATGAACCTGAAATTCGAGGCCAAAATCGGCCCTTACCGGACCTACTCCTTTATGATGGGTTGCACATTCCTCTTTTATTGTTTTCATGCTATAAAACGAAAATAAAGAAGCTAAGCGTTTGGTCTTCAGAAATGACGTGTCATAAACGAGCAAATTGTCCCCGAAAGATCGTACCATGTGTGCACGTGAATATAGATGTACTATGCAATGTACTATCATGGTCACCACGAAATTCAAATGAATTCAGTGAAGGCATGTTGGTGTAAAAAGGTTTGAAATGTTTCATCGGCGAAGATTTTATTTTTGCATGTGTGGAACTAAAAAATAAATAAATACTTGTGAGAAATGTCGTAGTTTATAAGGAACTATATAAATGTACTGTTTTCGATTTTGATTGGTTAAAAATTTATCCTTTAATTTCATACCGTAAGAATAGAGCTTTGCATAACATTGTTGAACAATCCGCCAAAGTAACGTGTGGCATGCGTGCGTATTAAAATGAAATACAAAATCATACATGTATGATAAACTTATAAACGAAATATTAAGAAATTAAGGATGACTACTGTAAAAGTATGTACAAAAATGGAGTCACCTTTTATCAATACATTTAGTGAATAACCACACTGTTTAAAACTGGTTGTTTTCTATGCAACTATTTAAATATTTACAATATATAATTTTCAACCGAGGATAGCAAAACAGTTAATTATAAGTTAAGAAAGTATATCGCTGGAGTTTATAAAGTACATTTCCTTCCACTGTGCCATGGTTTGCCATCTCCATTTTTTCTCTAAACAAAGCATGGCTGGTTACATGTTCTGAATTTACTTAGAATTTCGGGATTTTTTTTTCAAAATCAAGTAAACTAAATCAGAAAAAAAATCACACTATCCTAAAACTTATGAAAGAATATGAATAATGAACATGACAGTTTATAACACAAACCCATTTACTATAAAAATCGAGCAATATCTTTAGTATGTAATTTGGTTATTTTTGTAGTTAAGTACGGTTTCATTTCAAGTACAACGTTAATTCATCAAGTCCATTGAATAAAAGATAAGGCAGGGTGAGCAACTTGACAAAAAAAAGGCAGGATGACGATTTATGTAAAAAATCAGGATAAACGAATAAATAAAGTCAGGACCTAACAGACTGAAAAATAGAAAGACAGGACAGAGATAACAACTAACAAAAATGCAGGACAAAATGTTTCATCCAAGTCCTTCACCCCCAATCAAAATAAAATGGTAGCTCCCTTAATCTAGGACCAATTGAGAGGAGACAGTTGAATTAAATATTTCGACGTGACTGTTAAGATTAAAGTTTAAAATTTTCATGCACATGTATAAAAGCTAGAATTGCCATGCGATAATCAAGAACACAATCATGTTCGGGAATACGACGATGGAAGTTTTTAACGACCTTGACCGGCTACGTGAATACTGATCAGTCCATTCAGCTTTATAGTACGCGTGTTCTATTTTCGCAGGTGTGAGGTCGAAGGTTGAAATTGACCAATGAAAACGATCGTTCCTTAACGAGTTAATCTAATAAAGTTTGTTTGACTGATTATGTTGCACGACCTTTCGCTAAGCTTGACCGCAGTTAAGTGTAAGTATTCAATATAAATCAAAACACAAAGGTTATTCCTGATTAGTTTTTCGAATTATTTTATTTAGGCGTTGAGACCCTTTGGTGACCTCACAGTTTAAATGTCTATAATAAATACGTCGTGAGTTTTGGGCGTTACAGACGAACGTTCACCTAATCTGACCCAGTCAATGGGATATTTTTGCGCGCCAATCAATGGTCTCGGCTACACTGTTATGCACATGATTCTATGAGTAAAAGGAGATGTAAGGTATATTCACCAATAAGACAGCGACCCAACACTGCAAATCGTAAAATATTTAAGGACACTTAGAGGTCAACATACGACCATTAAATTTGCTTTAAATTACGATTTCTTATATTTTCACAGGTATTATGATACAAAATGGGGGGCGACCAAAGGGGGCATACGTCCTCTATGCCCTTCACCTGAATCCGACACTGTATGAGATGTGTTATATTTGAATGAGTTTCACATTCTAGAACAACCAGTCGCTTTATTCCGCTGTTGCTTCAACCATGAAAGTATTGTTTTAATATAATTACTAGGGAAATTGTGCAACCCGCTATACGATATAGGCGATCACGATGTCCCCGCACTACCAACTGTGATTGAAACGGGATTTGAGCGAGATTTCAATTAAAAGTAACAAATATCGATGACCCTGGGTAGAGATAACTTATGCAAAACACCATTTAACTTAATTAGCACACAGTTGAAAATGTTTTACCATGCATCGACGTGTTAATGAATGGAAGATCCTAGATGCCTTATTATAACAGTGTCATGAGTTATGATGGTTTTAATATTAAATAATAAAAATGGTGGTATTTATCAATTTAAAAACTACAATTATTACAATACAAAAATTGTCAGGATAAAAAAAGCTTACTTCCTAATACAATTCACGCTTAGTTTCAGAGTTAATTGTGCAAAATTTGCCTTTAAAAAGTTGACAAGAAAAATTAGATCGGAAAATTGTGCATCCATGCATATACAGTACACGTAACACTGGATGAGGAAGAAAATAAAAAGAGGGGAAAATAATGTTATGCCCTTTCCTCAATTTCGAATATCATCAATCTTGAGTAAGATCTCAGTGGTAATACTACCTCGGATAATTTAGTTTGGATGGACAAAGGTTATCATTTCTTTCGGATATTGTAACATTTATCAGTTAAAATACACGTAAAAAAATGCAGTTCACAACACGTGTGTTTGACATAAAAAGGTTATAGGTTAAAATTGTAAGAAGAGTTGCGATCACGATCTTTGTTAACAAAAATACCCTTAGAAATAAATTATATATAATCTTTATGTAAGTATACTTCGTACTGAATGTGAAAAATTCTTAGTTCAAAAACCTAGCTGTAGGATAATTTGATTTAATTTGTTTAAGTACTAAATCGATCTCAATGGTTGGGTTTGGTATAGAAATATGGTAATCCCTAGAAATGTCCGGTTCCAACAGTAAAATCATTTCCTAAGCGTGGGATGTATAAATTAGCAGCCACGTCAGGTCGGAGGGACGTTAAATCCAGCACCTCGCGATTACGGGATTTGAATATCACTTGCGACAACTCTTTGATGAAATGTGTCCTCATGCTTGTATTTATTAAAAAAGATCTAAAAACAGACTATAGGGATGTTGCAACGGTGACTCATGTACATTCATGAGGGCGAACGTAATGACGGACAGACAGGAGTAAAGTATGCCTCTAACTTTATAATAAATTAAAAACAAGAGACTTTTCAAATTCGAATTGTTTTAAGCCATCTGTTGCAACAAACGTTCGGTTATTTTTGCAGATGTATTTCTGTAGAAGCTAAGAAGAACCCCTTCCTTCGCTTATGCATCACTGTATATAGCTCCTTTAAGCTTGGTGTCATAAATGATCGAGATATAATTCATCAACACGACGTTCTATTAAAAAATAAAGGAAACAATTATGACTATATTTTGACAAAAACAACTATATTTTTTTTAAAAAGACGATACATTTTAGTCACGGCAGATTTTATATATATATGTTATAGTTCTCATTGGCCAGGCTTTGCGCAATTTAACGATAAATGGTTACGTATTCTTTTATAAAATCTTATATCGTTTTCTAAATGTTGATAATGAAGTTTCAACTAAGAAATCCATCGCACTAAGTCTATATTCAACATATAGTAAGTCATTGATACTAAAGCTCATTACAGTTATAGCCAAAATTGCCTGGGATATTATAAATGATCATCTCGTCTCGTGGTATCATGCGAGTCTCAAATTCCGGATTATGTTAAGTAACTTCCCTCTTAGAACAAAACTTTAAAAAGAGTGGACCGCAGTGTCTCCTTTATTACGTTAAAGCGTTATTTTGGAGTAAATTTTATAAAACTATATTCATGTTAACGTAGCAAGAGTACATCTTGTGATAATTTCGGCAAAATCTGAATTTTATATATTCCCTATAAAATTAAAAATGTTTTAATGATATCATTTATTTCGACCACTAACTGAAATATTCAGTTCCTTTTTTTTTTTTATCTTAATATACTCGTTATCACGGGGAGCGTCTAAACACCACCTAGGCTGCCTTAGTTCACTTAGCCCCTGAAACTGCACTATGATGAGACCGTGTTATTATTAAAATAAACATACCATCTGATAGTTTTTCATCAAGAAAATATATCCTATATTTTTATTTTGTACGTATTGGTACCTTACTTTTTCTAATATCTTATTCAATAATATCCAGATGACTTCTGCGATATTTGTAAGTACAAATGTATATATTTAATATCGTCCTGAACACGCATGAAATATTTGCCCCTGGAGGTTAAGCAACCAATAATCATATATTTAATTTAATTCATATAATTAAATAAATTGATCATGTGCATGAACTGTCCTACATGTAGGTAAATGAGATCTGTGTAGAGTAACCGGTGTCTTATACATAAATTGGTGGATGACAAAATTTACCACATAAAAGTCATTGCTACAATTCAATATAGTTGTGAAATATGATATACGGAAAAAATTACCATAGATGGATGTCGGTGATTATCATGTACATCATAGAGAAAAAAAAATAAGTTGAAACAGAGCAATTTTGACAACACATAAGATCTAAAACACTTTATTTAATTGAACTACAACTTATGAAATAAAATATTTCCATAAATTTGTAAATATAGCCGATTCTCGGCCCCCACTTGTTACGGGCCTGTAGGAAAGCCGGGTTAAAAACTTGTTATAAGTTTAGGGACACACTTTTTTAAAGTCTTTATACTAATATAAGTAAATTTCATATTCCTTCACATATAAATACCTATGAAATTAAGACTTGAATAAAGTCCGTCAGAGCCCGCTGTCTCCCCTCCCCTTCCCTAAAAAGAAAAGATTACTGGTATGTCAACGACGAAGCTCAATAAATATTTACGTCAGCCCACCACTCCAAAAACAGGAACGAAGAAACCTATACCTGTACTCTTTGCAGACAGTAAGGGCAACTACCTTGAGAAGCAAATCAAACCAGGCATTGATCATCACATTAAATTTTGGTGTGCAAAGTCCAGAACAACAGCTAAAGGACTACACTGGCTACAGGAAAATTTGGCTCATAAAATCGGTCATCTGGATTATATTTCCATATATATATGGTTGGGTCCATGTGACTTGACAGCGTTCTCCGTGATATTGCAGAACTTCTTCGTCCATATACAAATTGTAAAATTACCTTCATAGAAACTCATCCTTACTCAATTTAGCAGTGGAATATTAAACAGAAACATCCGGACACCAACCAATTGTTAAGCAGATAATTTATTAACGCAATCAAAATATTATATCTATAAATCAGGGTTTATGAGTAGCATCACCATCACTAGCCGTCGACATAAGCCACTGCCAATACAAAAAATCGAAAAATCGCCACAAAAGATTAGCAGATATATGGACGGAGTGCATCCCGATCCCCTCCTGGCTCGCGTTTGGCTGCCTAAAATTGGCAAAATTATGCAAACTGACGGTTTTGTCTAAAGTCAAACAAAAAATGCAACTCTAAAAACCAACATCATCTAGATTTTCAAAAGCAATACCGACAATATTATTAAATAAAAAAAAAATTCTTCATCAACTTTTGGCTACGAGTAGACACGGAGTGCGATTGATCAGTAATTTGCAGTCGACAGTGGGATTATCCACGACATACTTCATTGCTGATCAACCGTAGTCTAGTGCATTCGACCCAATTATCCCAACTCGAAGGAACAAGGAAAGAGGATGCTACAATACACCGACAGATCATAAAGTATTATTCTCTTAATGTAGATAAAGAACTGATTAAGAAGCTTGAAGCGACCCAGCGCTCTATAAGCCTGGAATACAAGCAAACGAATCGAGGACTAGTCATAAAAGCAGATACAGCAACATTTGAACTACTGAAATATGCAACAGTTGCTTATTTTGAGGAATAGCCATGCAATTTAGGCGAAGCCACAATTCAAAGAGAAACTGACAGATCCAAAGCTGCTACGGTGCAAATAACTATAAAGATGAGAGAAAAATGTGACAAATCCTACAGAGTCAACTTATACCTTACTACCTGTACACTAATGGTAAATGGGAAAAATCCTGAAAATTTTGGTGATAGAGACATAAAAGAAATATATAAACTTATAGAAAATATGGCAAGTAGAGGGGGAAAAGGGAAGTGACTATTTTTGTAATTTGTAAAAAAAAACACTACACAGAAAAAATTATTCCCAAACTTACTCTGGAGGACGAGTCTGAGATAACAGATCCAAGTATTATTAGAAATGAACAAAAACAATTTTATAAAAAACTGTATACTAGTTCTAATCCATTGTTACTTGAAACTCACAGGACCGCATTTCTTCAGCATGATAGTCCTTTTATTACAAAACCTAATGAGGAAGAAGTGGGTTACTGTGAGGGACCTTTAACAATGCAGGAATGTCTGTCTTCTCTTAAACATATGAAGAATTCCAAATCACCTGGTATAGATGGATTCATTGTTGAGTTTTATAAATATTTTTGGAATGATATTAAGATACCACTGGTAAGATGTTTAAATGAGTTTGAATATGGAAAGTTCTCTATCACTCAAAGACAGGGACTATTTACTTGTATACCAAAGTCAAAATTTTATCTAAAGAACTGGCGACCTATCACACTGCTGTGTGTAGACTATAAGATAGCTACAGCAAGTCTAGCAAATAGACTCAAAAAGGTGCTGGTAAATATAATAAGCCAAACACAAAAAGGTTTTCTTAAAGGTAGGTATATAGGCGAATGTCCTAGATTTACTTATGATCTGATCGAAAAGATGGAGGAAGATGACATTCCTGGACTTTTACTTTTAGTCGATTTTGAAAAAGCTTTCGACACAGTCGAATGGTCTTTTATATTAGAGGCTTTGCAGTTTTATGGCTTTGACCATAAATTTATAAGTATGATAAGGGCATGCTACTATGATGCCTCTAGTGCAGTTTAAAATAACGGATATATTTCAGATTTTTTTTTCATTGAAATGGGCGGTTCGTCAAGGGGATCTTCTATCTCCTTATCTATTTATTTTAGTGCTTGAGTTACTCGGTGCAGCTATTAAAAATGACCCGGATGTTGCTGGTGTAAAAAGGGTAGTATGGAAAAACTTTTGCCAGACAAAAATCTTGTTTGGAACCTTTCTGTGAGGTTCAAACTATTAGGTATATGGTTTGAACTTGCTAAAGTGGATAAGAGTCTATGTAATTTTACAGCCAAGATAAACAGTATCAAGTCATTGCTCAATACTTGGGCTTACAGAGAACTAACATATATTGGAAGGGTTGTAGTTATTAAAACTTTAGCACTTCCAATATTGGTTCAAGTTCTGACTGTCCTTCCTAACCCCAGAAGGGGTTCTGAGAGAGATTCAGAATATATTTTTCAATTTTTTATGGAAAGGAAAACCAGATAAAGTGAACAGAGCAGTGGTAATGTCCGAACACTGTGATGGTGGTCTTAAGATGCCTAATATTTACTATTTTTGCTATAGTGTAAAAATGTCTTGGCAGTATAGATTATTAGATCCACAAAATTACTCCCCTTGGAAAGTTTTGCTGATTAGTTATATACAAAACTTGGGGGTGACAAAATTTTACACTCAAGTCAAGATGGATTGCTTTATTTAGCTAAAAAAGTCAATCCCTTTTGTCATGATATCCTGGTAAATTTTTCCAAGCTGCAAAATAAGTTTAAAGTTGAAAACAATACTGATATTCTGGCCCAGTCCATATGGCTGAACCCAAACATCAAAATAGGTGGCAAGATGATTTTGAAGTTCAAATATATTGAAAATTGTGTATTCTTTATTAATGATCTGGTGTCAGATAATAATACATTATTCTCATATGGAGAATTTAAAAAAAGGTATAATATCAATACTAAGTTTCATGGTATTATAAATGCAATTCCAAATAGATGGAAAAGTATGATAGAAGGTAGTTCTAAATTGGATAATATTGATAATAAATTGGTAGATAAAGTTAAAAAGGAACCAGAATCTTGTAATTTTTTTTGGAAGATAATAAAGTGTTAACTTTATCTTCCCGTAATAAATGGGAAAAAGATTTGAATATGCAGATTGAAGATTGGGATATTATTTACTCCATGCTTTTTATTATAACCAGAAATTCGTTTTTACAAAATTTTCAGTTTAAGATTGTTCATATGATTCTACCATGTAATTCATTTTTATTGAAGTGTAAACTAAAAGAAACTGAACTATGTACATTTTGTTCAGAAATCAGAGAAAATATTTTTCACATTTTTTGGGAATGTAATGTTACACAAAATTTCTGGCTATCCATTATAGACTGGATTAGAAATGTTGACATTTTCTTGCCTTTCAGCGCAAAAGAAGTCAATTTAGGTGTGTCTGATGATTTTGTCAACAGTAAAACAGTTAATAATATTTTGTTGTTATTTGGATACTATATATACAAATGTAGATGTAAGAACATATAATTGCCCACAAAACATGGTGGGATAGAATATTTAAAATACCGGATTAATATAGAAAAATAATCTGTATGTTTCTTAACCCCTGCACAAAAAGTAAAAATTGATCAGAGCGGCAATTGTTAGAAGCAGCTTTTAATTATGAAAATCAATTGTAATATTTATATCTTATTATACCATTATGACTTGATCGATCTTACAAGTGTTACTTATTTTTTTATAATTTGTGTCTAATACTGTAGTATGTAATTTCACATGTTTCATCATGAAAAATAAAAAAATTACAAAAAAAAAAACTTGACTTGGATGGAGAGTTGTCTCATTGGCACTTATACCACATCTTCTGATATCTAATTATAGAAAATATGAACAATGGAGATAAGAACAAAACCATCACTAAATTAAATGAGATCATGAAATCTAAACTAGAACAAGCTCTACAAGCAATACAGCAATATGCAGATAAAGATTGAAAAGCCAGCATTGCATGCTTCAAATGTAAGAAGAAATGTAGAACAAGAAGCACGTACTGTAGTTCAGGCCAACATTGGGTACATTACAACTGCCAACGTCTATCAGCAAAGGAGATTGAAACAATAGAACAGGAAGAACTTGAAGACTACACATGTCGAATATGCGAAGAGGCCAACTTGAAAGTATTAGAAAAACTGCCGTCTCCGGCAAAAAACTGTGCAAACAGTAATACGTCTTCAAAGCAAATCAGAAAAATGGGATAAAAGCAACGCAAAAGGCAAACCTTGACCCATTCCCTACACATGAACAACCAACATCGGAGTATATTGAGCAAGATGAGGTGGCAACGGTAAAACTAAAAGAGATCCGTGAAAGAGAACTTAAATTGCGAAAAGCTGAAGAACATCTGAAAATGAAAGAAAAAATATCCAAAGACGTTTAAAACAGTACTCCTGGAAACTCGATGCCAATACCTGGAATTCAAGAATTGTGAACTCGAATCATCGGTCAACACAATGAAAAGTAGACTTGACATGAACACTAATGTCAATAGTGTATACAAGGAGTGAGGGCTTCATCATCATCAACATCTTTAAATGAACAAATGCAAGGAAAGATTAACAATAGCCTTCCATAAGAAACTTAACAAATCTTGTTATGGACCAGATAGAAAATCAACTACAGAAAGTAGTGGAAAGCCTAAACATCCCTGATGCAGGACAAGACATACATCATGAGAGTAAAGGTAATATAATCCACGCTATGAGAATGGTCAGGAAAATATGAGAACTGAAATGAATTGCGCTACAACAGTAAGCTAAAGCACATCCACAAACTCTGAGGCTGTCCAGAACATAAAAAAACAATGGTTTAACACAAGTATATAGAATAAATAACCAGCCAAGGATGGATGCTACAAGCAATTACTCAGGGTGTAACGTAATAACACCAGGATATAATGTAAATGGCCATATAGGGCAATTCACAAGGCCTGATGCTTTTAACAACAATGATAGGTACAACCATCTACCGCCAATATATAATGCTAACCAGCACACAGAGCCGATGACACCATTCATCATAAACCAGATGCCAGTAGTTCATAATCCTGTCCAGCAGGAAAGACCCTCTATTCAGCCTTCATCCCAACAAGCAACATCAATCAACAGGCCTCAGTACTAACAACCAAATAATAGAAACCCAGATAGAAAACATTTAACAGTGCAAGACCGGAAGCGTAACGGACAAAGCAAAAACAGTAGTACTAGAACCGGTGTTTCTGGCACAGAATCAACAACTAACCACAATAATCAAGTATTTGTTGCCAACCCGCTTATTCGAAATCACCAACAGCAATTTTTATGCCAACAAAACCTCCAATGGCAGATCAGGTGCAACGGTTAGGGATCTGATTAGACAACATGACTTTGTACTTATTCAAGAACATTTGGCTATTTGAGGGACAATTAAATCTGATAGGAGAAATCGACTCAAATGTGAGCTACGCCGCAAAAGGGGTGGATAAATATGATCCGCTCCCACCGATATATTTGCCAAGAGGATATGGAGGAGTAGCTATAACATGGAAAATGAAATTGGACAGTATGATTAGGCCATTAGACGATGGAAGAGAACGTATACAATGTGTCGAAGTCTTAGGAAAAGATAATAACAATCTGCTTTTAATATCTATCTATTTACCATAAACTGGAAGTCGTGATCATTATGAAGAATTCTTAGACACTATAGACCAACTTTATGAAATTGTGCTCAAATATCAAGATACCCATTATATATGATAATTGGAGGCGATCTAAAAGAAGACTTTGGAAACAGCGATAGAATAAATAAGAGAAAAGACTATTTGGAGCCATTTGTGAAAGAGGCAGGGCTTAAATACCAAACTGAAGGAAAGACATTCGTAAAGGTCAATGGAGAAGAATGTTCAGAATTGGACTATTTCCTACATAAACTTGGAAGAATCAAGCCAACACACAAGCAAGTGATGAGTAGGATTATGAACAATACATCAGATCATCATCCAATAAAAATGAAAATATTATATGGAATCCTGAACGATGCAGATTACAAAAATCTAACAAAGGATTGTACAAACCGAGCTATCCTTACATACCAGAGACGAATAGTCACATATGACTTAGTACAACATGCAGACATTAACCTATCGTCGACAGAGATATGCCAACGAGACATTGATACTACAGATTATAAAATCCTTCGGTTTGCATAAAAAAATATATTTCATTATTCGAACATGATTTTGATTTAATCCAATCAAACCAATAAAAACGTACGGCTAAGTATACCATGCAGGCATTTAGATATATTGAGAGACCATTTATAACACCTCATATCAAAACAAACACGCTACTTTCAGAAAAAAACAAGTATGTAAATAACAGTTTATTTGATGTCACCAATTGTATAATATGTAAAATGAAACAATAACTGACTACCAACATACTAGACTTTTGTTTATACAAACCGAAATCACTACTACATGAAGGGGTTGACACGCTCAAATTTACAAAAACGCGTTTCAGAGAACCAATGCACTGAATTAATTCTGTAAGATTTAGTTTTACATTTAATATAAATAAGAAGATGTGGTATGAGTACCAATGAGACAACTATCCATTAAATCTAAACCTGTTCAAAGATTGTAATACTGGACAAGCACAATTTAAATGTAGGACAAAATCGGCTTACAACACGAAATTTGTACCAAGCATGTGACAAAATGACGGGTATGTAACGGGTATGCCGTTTGTTTAACGTTCAGTGGCAAATGTTTCATGCATATTCAGGACCAAACTAAGTTGGACAGACGACAAAAGCGAAATGGTGACAAATTCATTGTTCAAAATTTATTTCCAAGTGTAATTTAGGAAATCATATATATATATTACTAAACAAAAACAAGATTATTATGGAAATAAATTTTACTGTTACTTATTGAACATGATAAAAAGATCAAACCCGCTAAAAGAAAATAAACCCCGCGTAAGAAACTTTGAAAGAAAGCTAAAATAAATGAAATTTAAAAAAAAAAATTACACAAGCAACTTTAAACTTTCAATATTATGAAAATAATGCTGATATTTTCCTGGCCAGGTTTGATAATAGCAAAAAATTACAAAAAGTTTCTTGAAATATCAAAATTAATAACAAAGAACAGTTACTTTTTTTTTTTAATTTTGATTTGTCAAGTTGAATACCTTGTGCTATCTATGAATACACTCTTTGTTCTTGAATCGGGGTTTGGTTGACCTCAAAGGGTATTACGTTTTAAAACAATAACTTTAATGATATATACAATTATTTTATTTGGGAGGGGGGAATCCTTTCCCCTAAAATTTTTTTTTATAAAAACAATAGGCTTATAGTATTTTGAAGCATTCAAATGAAATGAAACTTAATATAAATTTTAGAAATAAAAAAACTTATTAAGCAAGTTTGCCCAAAAATGATTGATATTTCAAAGAAAGATTTTTAGTGTGTTCAAAGCAAGCTTAAACCAGAATGTGTATAGATGTCTTTGCTTATACGTATGTGTGAATAACAGTCATAAATCACTTCTAAGCATTAAAAATCAACGATGTAGCATTAATTCATTACTGTTTTATCGAAAGTGATCAAGATGCGCCGGCGCGTTACGTTTGCGCGAATTCGTCCTACGTTTTCGCGAATAAAATCCACGTTTGCTCGACACAACGCATTAAGTTTGCGCGAAAGTTACCTGTTGAAAAGTTACTACGTTTGCGAGGATTTATACTAAAACATATGAAAAATAAATCCATAACTTTTGATGAAAAACAAAATTTACTTGATATAGTCTAAAAAAAATGAAATTTAATTTGAACAAATTTACTTAATATAATTTAAAAAAAAAAAACAATAAAAGGTTGCCGTTTTCATCTTGGACATGCCTCGTTTCGAAAAATACAAAATTTAGGCATAGCTAATGAGTACAAATGATAAGTCAACTGAAATAGAAAAATGGTTAACCCAGATTTTGGATTGCCATTTCTTACGGCGGAAGAAGTTGAGAACAGTTTTGCAGACGATATAATTTCAGATGCTCCAGTAAATGAAAACTGCAAAAAATTTGCCGACTACTTAGTAGAAAATTACGTTACCAGTTAGTCAAAATTTCCACCAGCAATGTGGACGGCTATGCCTAATGAAGAAACAAAACGTACCAACAATGGGCCAGAGTCTTTCCATAGCCATTACAATGAACAGTTTTATTCTACTCATCCAGCCATCTATAATTCGTTGAGATTTTACTGAAAGTTCAGGCGACTACTTACATTAAAATTTACGGCAGCAATAACCAAGTCCTTGTAAAGTGCACAGACAAAGAACAATTCAGTTTACCGTTCAACAGTTTTTTAAATTTCAAACTGGTGAAATTTCCCGCCAATGTTATCTGAAATCGCTAGGATATAAGTACCAGACAAGGATTGCTTTACAGATGGTTCCCGTATAGATATCATCTGCATGTATACTGCGTTTTATTCATGACTATACTTTGAATGTTCTTTTCCATGATATTCGCTATATTTTATTCAAAAATTTTCTTTTACATAAATGTTATGCTTTTCAATGTTTTTCATATAAACAAATAAAGACGTCTCTAATAAATATTTATCAATATATGAAATAAGAAGATGTGGTATGATCACCAATTTATGTTCAAGAAAATAAACGAAAAACAAATTACAGGTAAAAAAAACCTCAGGTAAACTACAGGTAAATTCGCGCAAACGTAATACCATTTTTCCGCGCAAATGTAATGCCTGTCTTTTTCAAATTCGCGCAAATGTAGGTCGCCCAGATGCGCGTATCGCGTAGTTCAAATTTTATGACACTTAATGTTTTTCAAAACACATAATAGTTATGCATCCTTTTATCAAAGTTTTGTTTTTCGTTAACACTATAAGACCACGCACGACATATCCCGAAGTATAACACGTGCCGATAAGAATCTGTATAACGTTGTAAATATTGCTTTGATAATCCAATAACAAACATTTCAATTAAAGAAAAAAAAAAATCTATGGAACGATATACTTTTATTCAATTATATGTTGCTATACATTGTCAAAAAACACCTATTACAATGTCATTGCCAGTTTTCACTCATCAGCGCACACAGGTTTGTCGAATAGGCCAGCTGATTGGAGGAAAGTTAAAGATAGCCACGCCTACCTTAAACTAATATCCATTCAAACGCCTTCATAAACATAAATTAATAATTCAAACATCGATAATGTTTCGGAGAATTGGTTGCGTATTCACTATTTGAATAAAGTTTAGACTTTTTATTCAAACTTAGAAATACAAATTAAAGAACCTTAGTGAGCGCGCTCACATACCCAACGTCCCCAAATTGTCATTGGAGAAATAAAATATGTGTAAGAAAAAAAAATTGTAAAAGAAAAAAAAATTGAATCATAATTTCCTGTCAATATGCACATCTACATAGTATGTCCTTATTATCTAAAAAGGTTTCATGAAATTCTGTTGTGTGGTATCAGAGGAGTTGCGATGACAAACTGTTGCAGTAGTACATTGAAGCAAATAAGTTCAAAGGGGCGTAACTCCTAGAAAAAAAATTGAACCGTAATTTCCTGTCGATATGCACATCTACATAGTATGTCCTTATTATCTAAAAAGGTTTCATGAAATTCTGTTGTGTGGTATCAGAGGAGTTGCGATGACAAACTGTTGCAGTAGTACATTGAAGCAAATAAGTTCAAAGGGGCGTAACTCCTAGAAAAAAAATTGAACCGTAATTTCCTGTCGATATGCACATCTACATAGTATGTCCTTATTATCTAAAAAGGTTACATGAAATTCTGTTGTGTGGTATCAGAGGAGTTGCGATGACAAACTGTTGCAGTAGTACATTGAAGCAAATAAGTTCAAAGGGGCGTAACTCCTAGAAAAAAAATTGAACCGTAATTTCCTGTCGATATGCACATCAACATAGTATGTCCTTATTATCTAAAAAGGTTTCATGAAATTCTGTTGTGTGGTATCAGAGGAGTTGCGATGACAAACTGTTGCAGTAGTACATTGAAGCAAATAAGTCCAAAGGGGCGTAACTCCTAGAAAAAAAATTGAACCGTTATTTCCTGTCGATATGCATATCTACATAGTATGTCCTTATTATCTAAAAAGGTTTCATGAAATTCTGTTGTGTGGTATCAGAGGAGTTGCGATGACAAACTGTTGCAGTAGTACATTAAAGTAAATAAGTTCAAAGGGCGTAACTCCTAAAAAAAAAATTGAATCGCAATTTCCTGTCGATATGCACAACTACATAGTATGTCCTTATTATCTAAAAAGGTTTCGTGAAATTCGGTTGTGTGGTTTGAGAGGAGTTGCGATGACAAGAAACAGGACTGACGGACTGACGGACGGACGGGTCAAAAACATTATACCCTCCGCAACTCGTTGCGTGGGGTATAAATATGACCGTAATGCAAGATTCGCGATTTTACAATAAATTTTATACATCGACGTGTAATTCCCGGAATCGTCATATTTAAAGATTTGGCCTAGATAATAAAATTTTCACCTACCTAGTGCAGAAAAAAAAACCAAAATTTAATAAAATTTGCAAATGAACAATTTCGGGTTGTTCTCTATTCGTACAAAAAATCACCAGCAAATTTCTTAAATAAAAAAATCAAATAGTTCTTTTACCTGTATGCAATCGCAAACAAAAATCATTTAAGGTTTTGATCTAGTTGCAAAAGACGACAATGCTCCTTTAAACTGTAAATTGCCTGAAGACAGCATAAGGGTAAAATACAAGTGTATATAATACCATAAAGAATTTAATCCCCAACCGTCCTTGGCAATGAAAAACTCTGATTCTTTTTTATATTTACCTGAGAGATCATAAAAGACAAACGTAACAAGACTTTCAAAGGTGTTTGTGAAAAATGAAACAAAATAAAATACTTTTTTGTAGACGAGTTACAAATTAAATAAGGAAATTTGACCGAATGAATGAAATAAACTTTAAAAAAAAAATCGGTGCACATCTTTCTAGTGGCAAAAACACGCATATCGAGTTACATAGATGAAAAAGAATAAGTATATTAAAAATAATTATGATGTCAATTTAATAAATTCAAGGATTATAGCTAGAAAACAACCTTAAACACGATTCGTGATTTCCCAGGTATATAAATTAAAATAGATTTATTAATTTTTATCAATAAATTAAATTCCGAAATACACAGGCATGGCTCTGGTCCTTGGCAGTTCAGCGAACAATATTACACAAAATGCACGATGAGATTAATCGAAATCAAAGGTGAAAGATTCAAATTGTAAAATCAGCCACTGGACGTTAAATAGTAACCAATCAATAAACGACGATACAATCCAATCAATGTGTTTCTATCAATCATTTAATGACAATGAATGTAAAAGTATGATAGAAATACCTTTAATTTATTGTAATTACATATTTTTTTTTATCAAATGAAATTTTTATAAACTGCTCCTTGTTATCAGTACCCGTCAGTTCGTTGCGATATTTCATAGCTATTTGCAAATTCAGAAAAAAATAATAAAGGACAAATAAATGTTCCCATGGGAAAAATATATGTTCCAATGGGAAGAATAAATGTTCCCAAGGGAAAAAGATGTTCCCATGTGAAGAAAAATAGTTCCATTGGGAACAAAAATTTCCCATGGGAACAAACTATTTACTAATGTTCCCATGGGAAATTGTAGTTTCCATAGGAACTTTAAAATTCCTATGGGAAAAGTACTTTTAATCAGCTTTAGTGACAACAGTGACATGTAGGGACATATGGAGAAATCATTTTTTTATAATTATATATCATTTGGCCAAAAAATATTTTTGTTATCTTGTAAAACAACAAAGTCAGATTTGCCAGTTCTGGAACGGCAAATTTTTCCCGCACAGTGTCCAAAAAATATGTTTGTTATCTTGTAAAACAACAAAGTCAGATTTGCCAGTTCTGGAATGGCAAATTTTTCCCGCATAGTGTTGTGTGTTCTCGCGTTGTCCCGATGAGAAGGTCTGTCGAAAGGTAATTTTTACTAGAAATTGCAAGTTTCCAGAATTCGCAAGGCCTCTATTTTATGTTGTCCTGTGTGTGCCTTGGTCGTTGGTACTGGGAAGAACTTTCTTGGTCGTTTGACAATGCAGTAAATGCTTAGAACTTTTATGATATTATTCATGGAATTTATTTTTATTCATTCGATAAAAAAACTCCCGCGTTCAGCGTACTTGACGGTCAAGTCGGCAAAATTAATTGTTTATTTCATATTGCCAAAGGTTTGTTAATAGTTTTTATACAAAGCGTGCATGCTATACATGTACGAAGGATGCAGAACTGTTAGTATCTAAGGGAGTAAATACACACAGAAATAAGCATTAATCTTATAAGAAAGAAAGAAAGAAAAAAAATATCTGCATTAATCTTATAAGAAAGCAAGAAAGAAAAAAATATATAACACACCTATAATGAAATTTCTTGTAACAATTCGGTAAAAGTTGGACATCATTTTAATGATGAAGAATGCAGAAGAAATACAAGTAAGTGTTGGATTGATGAGCAGTTCAAATTACACAGAATCAAGACAAACTTTAGGCATTGGCAATCATACCACATCTTCTTATTCTTAAATTAAAGCTTCTTTCTAAAACAGACATTGAAAGTCGGTCAGTCTTCCTGTACTTTTCCGCCTTTGCAACAACAACATTTTAACTACAGTTTGAATTTTTCTATTTTTACTATGATCACGTACTTGTGTACATATTGAACTTTTCAGTGATGATTATCTTCCTATAAGTGCGACCACAGCTATTATAAGAATGATGTAAACATGTTGAAGTACATGATCAAATAAACAGGAAGTAGAAATTTAATATTTGTTTTCCGAATAGATTAACCGAAGGAACTTTCAGTAGTAATTACTAGATATGCATTACAATGGATGCTATAAGTCCAGATAATGTGACTTGATTTTGAGAAATAAAAGGATATGAGGATACCACATGCTCAACAGAATATTCCATTAAAAATGTAATGATATGAAGTCAAAGTATGGCCTTCCATATATAGCAAGACGATATATAAACAACAAAGTATGGCCTTTTATAGCAAGACGATATATAAACAACAAAGTATGGCCTTCCATAGCAAAGCGATATATAAACAACAAAGTATGGCCTTCCATAGCAAGACGATAAATAAAAACAACAAAGCATGGCCTTCCATAGCAAGACGATATACACACAACAAAGTATGGCATTCCATAGCAAGACGATATATAAACACAAAGTATGACCTTCCATAGCAAGACGATATATAAACAACAAAGTATGGCCTTCCATAGCAAACCGATAAATAAAAAGACGATATATAAACAACAAAGTATGACCTTCCATAGCAAGACGATATATAAACAACAAAGTATGGCCTTCCATACCAAGACGATATATATAAACAACAAAGTATAGCCTTCCATAGCAAGACAATTTATATAAACAACAAAGTATGGCCTTCCATAAAAAGACGATATGTAAACAACAAATTATGGCCTTCCATAACAAGACGATGAATAAAAACAACAAAGTATAGCCTTCTATAGCAAGACGATATATAAACAACAAAGCATAACCTAGGCCTTCCATAGCAAGACGATAAATAAACAACAAAGTATGGCCTTCCATAGCAAAACGATATATAAACAACAAAGTATGGCCTTCCATAGCAAGACGATATATAAACAACAACGTATGGCCTTCCATAGCAAGACGATATATAAACAACAAAGTATGGCCTTCTATAGCAAAGCGATATATAAACAACAAAGTATGGCCTTCCATAGCAAGACGATAAATAAAAACAACAAAGCATGGCCTTCCATAGCAAGACGATATACACACAACAAAGTATGGCCTTCCATAGCAAGACGATATATAAACACAAAGTATGACCTTCCATAGCAAGACGATATATAAACAACAAAGTATGGCCTTCCATAGCAAACCGATAAATAAAAAGACGATATATAAACAACAAAGTATGACCTTCCATAGCAAGACGATATATAAACAACAAAGTATGGCCTTCCATACCAAGACGATATATATAAACAACAAAGTATAGCCTTCCATAGCAAGACAATTTATATAAACAACAAAGTATGGCCTTCCATAAAAAGACGATATGTAAACAACAAATTATGGCCTTCCATAACAAGACGATGAATAAAAACAACAAAGTATAGCCTTCTATAGCAAGACGATATATAAACAACAAAGCATAACCTAGGCCTTCCATAGCTAGACGATAAATAAACAACAAAGTATGGCCTTCCATAGCAAGACGATATATAAACAACAACGTATGGCCTTCCATAGCAAGACGATATATAAACAACAAAGTATGGCCTTCCATAGCAAGACAATATATAAACAACAAAGTATGGCCTTCCATAGCAAGACGATATATAAACAACAAAGTATGGCCTTTCATAGCAAAACGATATATAAACAACAAAGTATGGCCTTCCATAGCAAGACGATAAATAAAAACAACAAAGTATAGCCTTCTATAGCATGACGATATATAAACAACAAAGTATGGCCTTCCATAGCAAGACGATATATAAACAACAAAGTATGGCCTTCCATAGCAAGACGATATATAAACAACAAAGTATGACCTTCCATGGCAAGACGATATATAAACAACAAAATATGGCCTTCCATAGAAAGACGATATATAAACTACAAAGTATGACCTTCCATAGCAAGACGATATATAAACAACAAAGTTTGCATCCTATATGACTCATTCTTAAGAATGGGAAATTCCTCTACATTCAATCTCGGCTTCTAATAACTGTTCCACAACGAATCATTCTGTCCTTTTAACTAGTTCTTTGACCACTTTAAAATGAATTGTCATTAGATTTAATGACAACATGCATACGAAAATAATATTTCTGAATATATGAATATGCCAGTCGCTGTCTGTCTTTCTGTTTTTCGTGTATTGTTTTCAGCATCAATCTTGTTGGTCTTCTCTTTTAAATTGTTTCACATTTGATCATACCCTGGCCTTTGAAGCTTACTTTACAGTTTGGGTTTTGCTCAAGGTTGAAGACCTCACATAAACATATAGTTGTTTACACTTTCGTCCTTTGATATCTGATGGATTGCTGTCTCATTTGCAATCGTCCCACCCATCCATATTTTTATATAAATATACTTACTGGAACCGTTATTAGATTCTTAACTTGTAATTTTTCTCCTTGACAATATCTTTGTACGTTTCGGCAAATCATTTTTTCGATATGTTGTAATTGGCTAAAAATTGCGCCTTTTTCATAGAAGACTTGTTACAATATTGTTATGAATATGAAATCAATAAATGATTCTTAAATGGTTTTTTTTCCGTCGTACAATTCTTTCAATCCATACCCACATTTAAATCAGTAAAACATGTTGCATGTCCATATTGCCGAGACTGAACAATGAAAACCTGAATCAAGTCATAAGAATATATTGCAGGCAGGAATACGCGAACGTGCTGTTGTAAACAATTTCACGTCAGCAACTGCTCTTAATGTCTTGACAACAACTGTACAGGCAGACGGATCAACATGTATTGACAACACCACGCCAATAAATTTAATTACGCAACGTCAACTTCTAATCAAGTCGTCGAATATCATCGCAGACAGATTCACGCCATAAATGTTTCCCATATACTGAAACCTTTAAAGCCCTAAAGATTCATGAAACTGCATTATTACGAACACACACTGTAATGGGTGGGACAGAGGCCAAATCAGAAGGTACAAAACATGCCCAACAGAACTGGTTGATCATTCTGTCAATAATTTAGGCGTTGGTTACAATCAGTCATTTTATTCGACGCTGACACATCCATTGATAAGGGGAAAAACTAGGGTTTCAGTGCATACCACATAATTCAATTTGAACATTAAACATGACGTAATAAATTCATCTGTTGAACTGCAATCATTTTTTAGACAAGTAATGAATGAAATTTATGTTTATACATTTATTTTACAAAAATTGCATATTTGAAAATAAAAATGAAAAAAATTATTCTAGTGTTGCGTTTTTAAAGTCTGTCAGAATAATTGTCCTTTTTTGATTCTCAGTTTCTACCGGAAAACTCTATATCAACATTTAGGAAAAGAGGAATTTCGTTCCCTTTTGCTACTTTTACTTTTCTGGACGTCGAGGTCTATTTTGGTCCCTTTTAAGGGGTGTATATTTCCGAACTCGAATAATTGTAATTAAGAATTGGAATTTTAAATATTTGATACATAAACAAGACGTTTCTCATTTATCTTAGTAGTAGAAACAACACTTACCAATAAACTGTTAACACAGAGATATGTCTCGCCTTTTTGTACTTTTGATAGTGCAAATGTTGAAATTAAAATAGCAATACTTTAACATGTAAGTTATGCAAAAATTTAAAGTCAATTAACCATGTCTGAAGATACATGGCAAAACAATCTCCATGTAAATGATATGTGCCAATGCTAATACAACTGCATACCAAATACCATAGACTTATCATAAGTCGTTCCCTTTCAACAAACATAAACACAAACATTGACTTGTAAACTATGTAAAAGTTTCAAAGTCAATGAACGATGATGAGGGGGTTGGGCTATACAATCTCCATGGAAACGAGACTTGCAAATGCCAATAGATTTGCATACCAAATATCATTGACTTAACATTAGCGGTTCATCTTAAACTGATCTAATCACAAACTTATACATGTAAACTAAGCAAAAGTTTCAAAGTCAATAGACCATGACTGCGGGGGCGGGACCAAATAATCTCCATGGAAATGAGGTATGCCAATGCTTATACAACTGCATACCAAATATCATTGACTTACCACTAGTGGTTCCCCTTGAACTAGACCTAATCACAAACTAATACATTGTTGACGCCGCCGCCTCCGCAGACGCCGGAAACAGCATACCTATGTCTCGCTTTTTGACTCCGTCTTGGCGAGACAAAAATACCAGGCTTATAATTTTGTACGCAAGACACGCGTTTTGTCTTCAAAAGAAAGACTCTTTCTATACGTATACACATTCATGGCTCTACAATCTGTCGATACCTGTATCTTGACATTGCACAAGGTCATGTTTTTCTCTGACTGTTAATGACGTCTTTACATTAAATCCATTGGATGTTGGATGTGTACTGATTGCTATTTTAGTCTTAGATGCATGATTTTTTTTATTGATTGTTATTGGCTTTGAACTAGCTGTCAGTAACTGCGAGTACTCGCAGATCTGTACTTAGTGTCTTTTTATTGTGGGGATGTACAAGTACCCTGCCTCATCCACTCTGTGTTTTTGTTAGATGTATTTCTATTTGTATCAATCCGATGAGTTAAAGCCTTTTTCAACTGATTTTTATAGTTTGTTCTTATGTTGTACTGCTACACCACTGTCCCAGGTTAGGGAGAGGGTTGGCGCCTTCAAACTAGTTTAACCCCGCCACATTCTGTATGTGCCTGTCCCAAGTCAGGAGCCTTTAGTGGCGTGATGGTTGTTGTTTTTTGCTGTTTATCATATTTGTTTTTCGTTTATTGTTTTGTATAGTGTGTACTTGTGTTATGCTGTTGCACCACTGTCCAAGGTTAGGGGGAGGGTTTGGTGACATCTAACTAATTTAATCCCGCTACATTCTGTATGTGCCTGTCCCAAGTCAGGAGCCTGTAATATAGTGGTTGTCGTTTGTTGCTGTGTAACATATTTGTTTTTCGTTCATTATTCTATACATTAATTAGGCCGTAAGTTTTCTCGTTTGAATTATTTTACATTTGTCAGTTCGGGGCCTTTTATACCTGACTATTCGGTATGGGCTTTGTTTGTTGTTGAAGGACTTACGGTGACCTAAAGTTGTTAATTTCTGTGTCAATTGGTCTCTTTTTTGTCATTGGCAATCATACCACATCTTCTTTTTTATATCATCAGTAACGCCTTTATAAAAAGAAATGTAAGAGGTAAAATAAAACGATTTAAGGATTATTGATAGAATATTTTTTCTCCTTATTCTTATCTTTTTGAGGGTCTCTTGCAAGTTATACATGTATGCTTCAAATGTGGACAGAAACAGTTCTGGTAACAGGACATGGATACGCATTTCCAAACGACGTCTCATATTTTATTGAATATGAATCAAAACTCCAGTATTTCGATAAAGATTCTTCGGTATATTTTTCTCTGAAATCAAGTTTAAATTATCTATACAGTGGTATTTTACGTGAATTCTGTATAAGCGAAATCTCTACAGCTAGTTTTTAGATGTATAGCTTATTTTCATTTATTTAACGAGGCGTTCAAAATAAATTAGTTTTGTATATGAAAACAATATTGTTCGTGTATATTAACAACTTTAATGGGTATGTATTGTGGCAAGTGGCGAAATAAAAAACCAAAATTTAACAAAATTAAATGGTCTAAGCGGCCTGTGAAAGCATTAGGGGTTCAACATGGGTATGGGGTGGACTTAGATCAAATTTGGTTAGAAAAAATAAATAAAATAAAAAGCTGTATGGAGGTTTGGAAATCAAGAGATCTCACATTTACGGGAAAAGTTTTAATTATTAAATCTTTTGTATTGTCTATGATTGGATACGAAATTGAAATGAGAGGTATTCCAGATATATACGAAAAACAAATAAATAATATTATATGGTCCTTTATATGGGACGGGAAAACAAACCAAATCGCAAGAACAGTGTGCTGTTTACCGAAAGAAAAAGGGGGGATAGGAATGATAAACTTAAGAGACTTTATTAAATCAAAATAGGTTAAAAGTATGTACAGTATTGTAAACTCAAAAATACAAAAATGGAATGCAATAGGTAAATACTGGTTAACGTCACTAGACGAAAAATATGATACAGACTTTTTTATATGTTCTTGTTCGGACACTAGAGGTCTTAGTCAAATAAAAATGTCTAAATATTATAAAGAACTTTAATTTCCTGGACTGACTTAGAGAAACCCCAAAAATCTGTTACAAAAGAGGACCTTTTAGAAGAAAATATATTCGGCAATTGTAAACTCAAGTTCAAGGGTCATGCCTTATATTATGCAAATTTTGCCTCCAGTGGAATAAAAAAATAAAAGATATATGGGACTTAAATAATGAATCCTTTAAAACTTCTTTTAAAATTTTTAACAACCTAAAAGATAAAAGGAACTGGATAGCACAATATAGCCGCATTAAAGCTTCGTTAACGCCTCAACAAATTGACCTTTTAAAAACAGACCCCATCATGCAAAGTCATTCCGATAGACCTATGAAAATAACAAATTCTTGTCAAATTTAAAAAAATGGAGTTGTCGTTGATGCTAAAAAATTGTGCCTTAAAGATATCAGATACTTTTATGAGAATAACATAACTCCAAATAGTCAGTTTAAGTGGAATTTACATTTTGGGAAAGAACTACCATGGGGCGATATTTGGGTCACTTTGAATAAGAATTTAGCAAATAGGAAAACTAAACAACTTCAATGGAAGCTACTTCATGATATAATTTACACAGGAGAAAAATTACAAAAAATGAATCGGTCAAACGGAAAGTGTCACTTTTGTAATGAGAAGAATCACTGTTTCATCTTTTTATTTACTGTAAACTGGTGGAAGACGTTTGGAGGGAAATTTTTGAGAAAATATGGGAATTTTGTTCAAAATTGAGTATCGAAAAATTACAACATTCGGAAACGAGTATCATTTTGGGTGTCATAAATGCAGATACATCATATTCTCAAATTTTAGATACGGTGCTTCTTATCACGAAATGGGTTATTTGGAAAACTAGAAACATCGCAAAATATCAAAAGAAAGGGATAAGTAAATCGATGATATTCAATATGATAAAACATGAAATGCAATTTTTGTTCAAATCCCTTAAACCAAATACGAACAATGAAGCCTTTTCTACTATGTGCGACACTTTTTGTATATAAATATATATAATTTTGCGTGGTCAGGCCAGTGTAATGACCTCTTCAATACTGAATAAATTATCATGCATTACTCTCAACTCCCTTTATATACTATGTATTTTCTATTGTGTATGTAAATTATGTATAATTATGTATATTATATACCTGTAACAATGACAGGTTGTATCAACAGGTACATATTATAAGCAAATATTTATTTACCATATCTTTGAAATAAATCATTTTTGGGAAACAAAATCTTAAATCCAACTTTTATGAAAGAACTACACATTAATTTTCCTTTAAGTTAATTTTTAACGAGTAGCACGTGGCAAAAGATCACCAGACCAGAAATTTAATGTAAAAGAAATTAACATAACAAAAGAACGGAGTGAAGTGCTATAAAATTGAAACTGACTAATAAATACAGGTAGTTCTTTTGAGAGAAAAAAACCCCCGATAGAATGAATACTTTATTCAAACGATTATATTTGGTGTGATATTAAAAATATATAGATAGATTATACTACATGTTATTTGTACAAAGATAGATGATATTTATAAAGATAGATGTAAAATAATAATAATGTGAGTTTTTTTTTCTCATTTGCTTTTTCCCCGACAAATGAGCCTGTAAAAATCGGGGCCCCCATTGTTGCTTCCCTGGGCAACTTAGGGTTGATGTAACAGGTGATTATTAATAAAATATGTTTAAAATTAAAATAAAAAAATTTAAATCACATCTGTTTTACATGAATATAACTAATATTCAAACTGCCACTACGAGTTGAAAATCTTTACTCTGTCATAAACGAACCCTCCAGCTAGGAAAAACCAACAGCCAAGTTACCTTAGTTGATATGGAATTCTGTGTCCAAACCCTAATGCTCAGAAGATCGTATCGAGATATGTACATTGGACAGTACTGTCAATTGACTTATGTTTACATAAACAAAATGCAATAAAAAATTATACTGGGAACAAAATGTACTTACATTGTATGAAAATATGAAAAAGCAAACAATAATATGATTCAACATATTATTAGAACTTGACCAGTTCGAAATTGGCGAGAGAATGATCTAATTGGAAAATTAACCCGTGAAAAATGACCAGTTACGTAATACTACATTTATAATTTATTATCACGTGTCCTTACATGTATATATCAAAGAACCGTCAGTACAATAATTTTCCTCTATATTTCGAAACGCGGAAAATTATTAGTACACTCTATACTAATTTATGACAAAAATATCTCATACAAATTTTACAATTGCCGATCGCCCACAAGACTAGAAAACTCAAAGAAAGGGCTGAAGCGAAAACATGATACGTCTATAAGCCTAAATTCTTAGACACTGAAATTCTATTATCAAACTAATCTGCAATGTACCCGTCCTTACTTAAATCAGACTCACAAGGTCAATGCCTCTTTATACATCTCTCATTAACATGTGTCTAAGCTGCAGCTGAAGCGCCACCACAACGCAATGAATGTAAACAAAAGTTAAGATGAGGAGCAACCGTTTTAAACCTTTAAACGATATTTTGCCTGGCTGTTGTATAACTAAGTTTCTTATTTTTATAAATTAACTTAGCTGTACCACTTGATCTAAATACGGGTCTGAAAACAAAGTGATCGGAATATATATCCAAACCAGATAAGCCCAAAATAACGCGTATACGTCAAAAGAGAACATGCATGAAAATTCCCTTTAGAAATAAAATTTCGTTTCCTTGCCTATTCTGATCATTTTTGCTATGTGACAAAAAATAGAAATGTCTTCATCAAATATCTTAATGTCCTTACAAGTTAATGAACTTAATTCGTCAAAACGTAAAAATCCTGCATAAGCTATAAGTATCATAGTTAAATGCCTAATCTCAAATAAGTCACTAAAATGCTGATGCATACAACATAGTTCTTTAAGCATAATGTTATCAACTGGATCTTTTTTCACGACCGGTTTACCGTTCAGCTTTTTGCAAGATTTTATTAGATACTTACTGAATGAATTGCTTGTAGGATCTATGTAACCGTTTAATTCGTGAACACATTTTATAGAAAAAATTGCAGACTGCAAAACACTTGGTGAAGAATGTTCATCAATAAGAAAAGTTAAATATAATGTACATGCACAGGTTCGGCTGGTAAATCGGAAAACCATGTTCATTAATAAACGACTTCCAACGATTAAAGCCGGCGATGTACTTCTTTGACGTATTTTCATTTTTAGAATCAACAATATACAAAGCCAGCTTTCCTGCCAAGGTTCTCCACGTTCTGTCTCAGTTTTAAACCTAAAAAAAGTAATGTCCTTATTAAAATCTGATACGTAAAGCAATCATTCTAATTCTTAGAGGATTTTCACCAAAAATTCAATTTCTTCCTGTACCCTTTACTACAATTTTGTCTTTAGGCAAATACATAATCTCTTGTATGAAATCTCAAAATCTGCCGTTATTATATAAAGGTGGCTAATATGGAGCAGATTTTCATTCAGGAATAACCAACGTGCATTTGGCTTTGTCATTTATGATCTTGTTTATAGCCGTGGTAACAAACGACGGAGGTGGCACTAGCCAATTAGTGTCACCTCCCCAAATTGACTAAAAGCGTTTATTGAATCCGTACCTTGGCACCAATTTCTCGAATTAAAGCGATATCACTGAGCATTGTAATGCGTAGCAAATCTGTGAATAGTAAAAGGACCAAACTGACAACTTAGATCGCTTAAAACATTCCTTTCAATACTCCAATCATCGGGATCAGTGTGTCTACTTTATTGATCAGCATGCTTATTTTCAGTTCTCGGTACCCAATTTGTTGGTAAACATATGCTCTTCTTCGGGCAAGATTGGTGAATATCTGTTACGACATTCTGTAATTTGTAATGTTTGCTCCTAACCTTTATAGAGAACAGAATATCATACCATAAATCTGTTTTGATGCATAAATGCATTAAGAAAAGAGCCCCTGTATATTTAACTGAAAAATATAAAGATATGCCTGAAATAAACCAATATTGCTTGAGGAATACATCTTGCAAAAAATTGCAAGTTCCAAGAGCCAAAACAGAGCTGTATAAGAAATCTTTTAGGATCTATTTTATGGAATAACTTACCAATACCCCCGAAAAAATCAACCTCAAGTACAAGCTCATTAAAAAAATTACTTGTTGGAACATTAAGAAGCTGTGTAAATTTATATGCAAAATAAATTTTTTCACAAACTTACTTAAACTTTAAATATTGCCGAAGTAATTTGAATGATGCCAATACTATATGAATTCATCAATTTTACCTGTTTTGAATATTGTATATTTCATAACAATTTCTTATTTGATATTATTTTATGTGTGTTTTTTATTATTATTTTGTAATTCTTTGTTTGTTACATTTCAATGTATTTCATGAGGGTCTCAGGGAAGATTAGTTTCATAGCTTACTGTGTAACCTCTTTAAATAAAGAACTATTATTATTATTATTATAATATATGTGTCATATTCTTATTGTCAGAATTCACTTTAGCTGTTCTGTTTTCAATAATAGAATCACATATGTTCAAAACTCTTCTTACCGTCTCTAAATCACGCAAGGTAGAACTTTCAAATTGTTTAACCGCAAACCAATTTACATAATCTCATGATTTTCATTCTGAAAATCCAAAATTGTGGAGAAATATCCACCACAGTCTACATCTGAGGCGTCACAAAATAAATCAATGTCATAAATGTCAGTTAAATTAACCGAACAAGTATCAACACCTACAACACTAAGTGTTCTGCAAGAGTTTTTCCAAAAACCAAGCTCACCAATAGCTTCTACTGTTATTTTAACAGGTGCATTCCAGCTAGCTCGCGCTTGAACAAAATCATATAAAAAACATATGTTTAATCTTACAATTTCACCAAAACGATTTGCATTGAAATCAGCTGACCAATAATACTGGCCAATGTTCGAACACTGAACAAAAGTACTCCTTTACCAATATCGCTTGAAATACGATTTGCAGCTTTTTCTGCTTTGTCAATTCTCTCATCACTAACACAAATATTTCCTATCTTTGTGTCCCAAATAATACCTAACAATCTTGCATTCTGTGAAGGGAACCAGCTAAATTTTTCATGTGCAAAAATCCAAGAACTTCCAACTTCTGTTTTTTTCTCTTGACTAGTTTTAAGACACGAGCTCAAATCTCGGTCACCACCTAAAGCATCTAGAAACATGATGATCTTTTTGTCTTCAGATATTAAATGTTTGACTAATTCTCGTAGTACCTTTGAAAAAATGTACCTGGCCGTAGCCAAACCAAAAGACAGTATCTAACTTTACATTCAAAATCCCATGAAAACCCTAGAAAACTTGTTTGTATTTGACAAACTTCAATGTGATGATAAGCCGACTTTAGATAAAAATTAAACAGAAAATCATCTTTCTGAAACACTTCTCTGGTTACTTTGGTGTCTTCAGACGTAAATCTAAATTTGAACAAATGAATATTGATATGTCTTTATCTAGGGTTGCTCGATTTGATGTATGCGACAGTTAAAGGGATAACTACATGTGGAATCTGTTTCACTTCTGAAGTACATTTTTTCTGTAAAAGATTGCTGATCTCAGCTTAAACAAATACAAGTATTGTAACGTGGTTTATTGGTTCGTATCAGGATAATTCCTGAATAGGGTATTGGTATGCCAAAAGCGCATTCGCCAGTTCCTATATTCAAAGCGCTTTACTCTATTTAATTAAACCCGAGCGTATATTTTAAAATTATCGGTCGTCCCACTGTCTATATAACATTGCTCAGCTCTTAATAAAATTGCATATCACGGCTTTGTGACGTCAAAAACGTTGACCCGGCCTTAATATCTTTGACCCGAACATATCAGCGACATCATAATGTATGAACCGACGTTGATAAGTTTGACCCGAACTTATCAAGTCATCATCCGGTTTGCTGGTGAAACCAGGAAAACACTTGTTTCTCTCATGCTAAATACGCAAATACAACCCGATAAATCGATTATCTGGTTGTCTGCATGTTTATATGGTAAAATATCAGCAGCTCGACACAATATGAAGCCTTTTTGAATTCGTTCGCTTCGCTCACTCGACAAAAAGCTTCACATTATGACTCGCAGTTGATATTTTACAATATCGATATGCAGGCAACCTGATAATCGGTACTGATATATGATAGTTATTAAACGTAATTATATTATTTAGGTAAACTGATGCGTACGAGCTACAAAACTCGCCTTCAACACTGGCACATCCGCCAAAGGGAACTACTTAACCTTATATGTATGTCTAATATACAACCCTAAGCCTTTTCAGACTGTGCGGTCGCAAATAGAAACAATAATATATATCCCTTTATATTTACCTAATAATATCTCTTCGTTGTATTCTCTGTCACATTAACCTGCTTTCTATATAAGACTATCTATATCTATCTAACTGAACAATAAGAATCGCGGCCTTATATACCCCTAGCCAGATAATGCTGCAATTTGATTGGCTGATATTGAATGTCTAATTGATTACAACGCTTGATATAAACATGAATTCCTATGACAAAGCATTGTAATGTATATAACAGTAACTGTGTGGCTAAGTTCATGTATCTGTGGCAACTTGTAAACAATATGAAAACTAGATTTATATAACCAATAATTATTAAGCATCTAAACAATGTGTTTGAAAACTTCGTCACATTACCCACTACTCCGAATAATTCGACCTCGCATTCAGTTTCGCTACTATGGTCTTTTATCTTAAACGAAGGTTGATAACGTCATTCTGGTAGCCCTATTTCAGACTCAAACTCTATCAACTTGCAATGCAGAGGTTAACCAGCTAGGAACTGATTTAAACAAGGTTATAACATCAAGCTACAAAAAGCTTTTCACCCTAGCACAAAACAAATTTCATAGAACTATCTTCTATCCACAGTTCCGGTTCCTCATCAACCTCAATATTGAGTAGACCATGCTCGCTCGGAGAGCAACGCAGTCGCTTATAACATTTGAAACTCTAATCTGAATCATACTTATATCGAATCCTTACAGTATAGCAACTAAAACTCATTATTAACAATAATTTAGACCAATGCTCCAATTCCAAATGTAAATTTTAACTGTCACTAATGTTTTAATTTAAACATCCGTTTCTGAAATAATTTAAGACTCGACAAGAAGCGCATACGGCATTCATCAGGGATCTCTTACATGCATAGGTCGTGACGCCTCCCTATAGATTGGATTTAACGTCCCAATCCGACGGACAACACGAACAATAAATACAGATATTTACTTTATTATTTTAAAGTAGAAATGATTATAATCAAATGTATACATATAACAAATAAAGTTTACTCTCTCTGGGCCTATTCCAACAAATTAATACAAAGTGTCTTTATCAAAATAAAAGTCAATACTCTATTTCATCTTCCTCGATCTCTACGACATTCTGTCCTCCTTCTTGATACGTTCTTTTGGTGCGCTTATTTCTTCTGATGCGCTTAGCTCCCTTTTCTCTTACCACAGAGTTCATATTTCCTCCAATTTTTGGACTTTTCTGATCTTCCTGACTTTCTTCAGGATTCGTTCCCGAAGTTGACACTTCCGTCAAATCTTCCTCTCTATCAGCATCCGTTTTTGTAGGCTTGTCCTTAATAACAGACTTCGCAAGCGATTTTGAAACAGTACAACTGGGAGTAGCTTTCTTGAAAATGCCTATCTTCTTTGGAGACAAAGAAAACTTTCTCATTAATGCCTGACTTATTATCTTGGGCGTCGTTCTCTTTCTAATGACTATCCCAACATCAAGGTCCGTCATGACAGGAGGGAGCAACTTAGCGACAACCACAACAGGATCTTTCTGACTGTCTTTTCATCGGATTGCTGTACCTCATTTGTCGACTTTTTAGGCGTCTCACTCGTCACGTCCTGCTCCGAATCCGACAATGGCCCTTCAATATCTATTACTGGTCCAGGATCCTGTCTCTCCCAGTCAGTTTCGCTATTCAGTATGTCACCAACTGTCTTTGGTTGCATCTTTGCTCCATGTCTTTTGATATCCGACGACTTGTTAGTAGCATACGAGCAATCTCCACACTTAAATTCATTAAATCTCCTGGTCTTGGCGCATTCCAGCGTGTGTGCTGCCCATTCGTCCTCCGAATCAAACAAGATATTACACATAGCGCATCTTAACTCGTCTTCCATCGATATCTCTCCTGTCCCTCGTTTTCTGGGGGTTATTTTTGTTAGTACCATCCTGAAAAACACGAAAATGTACGCAATTAGCATCAGGTGCATCTCAAGGTTTATTAATTTCAAACAAACCATTTACAATATAGACATCATAGTATGTACAATTTTTTATTATTCTGTTGCATTATTTGCCTTAAATATTGGTCTAATATGTAGTCCGTATATCGGGCAGGAAATTTGTGCGCTCGCGTACTTCGTGTTGCGATTTCCCCGTCTAAAGCGTACGGTAAATGCAAAGTTTCTAACGAGATTGTATGATTGTCGTCATTTTCATTATTCGTCTCAGGAATAATTCCACCTGGGCACTCGTCAATCATATAATCCTCGCCTTCGCTTTTTTGGTTAAACAATTGGCTCTGCGAATTGTCTTCACCTAATGGTATTTGTGTCCTGTATTTCGTCAGTCTGTCTACGTGCACAACTTGTGATTTTCCATCAGATATTCGTAAGTGACAGCTGATTTTCGCGACAATACTTCAAACGGTCCTTGCCAAAAGCTCATCAATTTAGGTGTTTTTCATGTCGGAAAATACACCAAAACTTTGTCACCTGGTTCAAAGGATTCCCACGAGAGTCGATTGTCTTAGCATTTCTCCTTCTGAATACTCTCTGACTAATCTATGCGCCTTTTCCAATTCATCTCATACTTTCCATGCCCACATGTTACTTTCTACTTGTGGCAGCGCATATTGAATATGCAACGGTGTCCCAGCTTTGCGGCCAAACATAAGCATATTTGGCGTGAATTTTGTAGTCTCGTGCTCAAAAGATCGGTACGCCATCCCCACATACGCCAAATACTCGTCCCAGTCATCCTGGTGCTTTGATACGTATGCGCTTACCATAGTCATAACAATCGCCTCCATTTTTTCCATAGGAAAGATCTCTACCCATTTGGTGAAATAGTCTTGAATTACTAATACAAACTTGTTCTTTTTTGTTACTGGAAGTTACCCATTATATCAAGAGCAATGCGCTCCATCGGATGCGCAGACCCTTCAATCTGCATTGGCGCTGTTTTTGCTTTCATCGGTTTCTTTCTCTTCATACAAAAATCACAAACCAGAACATATTGGCGGACATCTAGTCCTGGCCGGTAAAAACTTTGCCTAACTCTACCAAATGTTTTCTTTATACCAAGATGGCATGAAATTTTGGAGTCATGGCACATCTGAAGAACGTTGCGTCTCTCCGACCATGGTATAACTGCCTGGCGTTTTGTCCGAATACCATCATTCCAGCGTCTATACATTATATCTTTTTCAACAAAAAAATGTTTTGAAATTGTTCCAAAGAGCTTTGACTGACCGACTTTTCAACTTGACCGATCGGAATGAAGGCTTCACGCTATCACGTACCCACTGTTTGACTTGCTTCACATCTTCATCGGAAACCTGCAAAGCTTGAATATTTTAACATTCTCGCAATTATTATTGGCGCATCCGTCTAATTTAGTCGGTGGAATGCGACTCATGGCGTCTGCACTTTTGATGGTTTACACCAGGTCGGTGTTTTATTTCCAAATTATAACAACCTTCTTTAAAATTGTAAAGCCATCCCAATGCGCTGTGATCCGTCCGAATAGTAAACATTTGCCCAAACAAGTACATGTAATGACGGAAATACTTAACAAACGTCACAACGGCCAACAATTCTTTACGTGTGACGCAATACTTTCTTTCCGCTTTACTTAGAGACCGGCTCGCATACGCAACAACCCTTTCTGGCCCATCGTGTATTTGACTAAGTACGGCTCCAATTCTTTCCCCTGATGCGTCTGTGTCCAATATAAATGTCTAAAAATAAATAAATAAATAAATGTCTTATTCATGTCTGGATGAACAAGAATCGGTGCTGATGTCAGCTTTACCTTAAGTTCAGATAATGCCTCATCACATTCTGTCGTCCACTTAAATTCGCGCCCCTTTTTCGCCAAGCGGTGTAATGGCCTAGCAACAATAGCGAACCAAGAAATCAATTTTCTGTAATATCTATAAAATCCTAGGAATGAACGGATCTTTGTAACGTTTACAGGCCTTGGCCACTGCATAACAGCTTTGATTTTCTCACCGTCTGTCTTGATTCCTTCATCAGTTATGATATATCCGAGGAAAAGAACCTCTTTCTTAAATAGTTCGCACTTCCTAGCCTTCAGTTTTACACCGGCGCCGCTCAGTCTTTCTAATACTGTATCAAAAGTTTTCAGCGCTTCCTCAAATGTCTTTCCTAACACAATAAAATCATCGATGTAGACTAAACCATATCCCAGTGAAGTTCAGACAATATACGTTATATCAACTTCTAAAATGTAGCGCCACTGTTACATAACCCGAAGGTCATTACCGTAAATTCAAACAATCCCTTTCTAGTCGAGAATGCAGATTTTGGTCTATCTTTACCCTCCATTTCCACTTGCGAGTAGCCTGCAAACAAGTCCAAAGTTGAAAACCATTTGGCTCCTGCCATAATGTCAATAGAATCAATTCTTGGCAGCGGTTACGCATCTTTTGTCGTGACATGTTCAGGCGCCAATAATCAACACAAAATCTGAGCACACCGTCCTTTTTCTTAACTAGAACTACGCCCGATTACCAAGGACTGTGTGACGGCTGCACTATTCCACAATTTCTCATATCGTCTACTTCTTCATCAATTACATCCGCTAATTTCGGAGGAAATCAACGCGGAGGTTGCTTTATTGGCGTAACACCGTAAATCTCTAATTTGTGTTTAACCGCGCTTGTTCTTCCCATATCGTTGTCGTCTTTCGCGAATACATGGGAATATTAACTGAGCAACTGATAATTTTTCTGTGACTGGTTAGCGTCTAAATTTCCTGTTGTCTCATTGTATAGGTTTTGCACAGTTGCTGGCAATTTAGGCTCTGTTTTATGATTGGAGTGTGCGTCTTGGTCCACAGTTATTTCAACTGGGCTTTACTGTCCGACAACTGTGTGTTTGTAAATCTGTCTTACCTCTTTTATCACGTTCATCAACCCGATAGGAACTTGATTTGCAAATTTTACTAAGGTTCGCGCTACATCGCAATTCTTTTGTTGATAAATTTTTCAGATGGTTCACCAATAGCATCGCAATCGCCTATTTCTCCGTTTTGATCAACATTACTATGCCATTGCATATTACCTCTGATCGTGTTGGTATCTCTTTTCTCTCTGACACTGAAACTCGGCAGCACCGAAGCCTTCCTTGTATAAACAAAGGCAATGTCTCCCCACTTAAATATAATGTTTAACTGGTACATTAACTATTCCGCGGTGTTTGAGCAGAAAATCTAACCCGATTATCCCAGCAATGCCCAATTTTGAAACGAGTGCGTCACTTGAAAATTTCCTATCTCTATCTCAAAATTAACTGTTCCATAATTTTCTAAAGGCGCGCCTTATGCAGCTAAAACTTCTTGCAGTACTTTTTTAACTCAGGCTCACGCTTTCTATCCATATTTCGGAACGTGTCTGCTGAAATGAGAGTGACGGTTGCGCCTGTATCTATAAGCATTGTTACGGCCACTCCATTCACAACGGCTTTAATGTAAAGTTCCGATTCTTTGTTTCTCTGACTCTTACTGAAGGTTGTTTTGAATCAACATCTCGTTTTTCATTCTGCTGTGCTGTATTCGCTGGAAATTTGGACATTCCCTGTTTTTTCGGACTCTTACAGTTATTCTGCATATGACCTATCTTTCTGCAGTTATAACATCTTGGATTGGGTTTTCTTCTTATATCTTGTCTTTTTAAATTTGTTATATCTTCCTGTATACTTTTTATCTCCCCTTGTAATTTGTCTAAAGACGCACTAACGCGCTCCATAAATGTTTTCACATCACCGCCTACTTTCTGACTTTCTTTATCAATATTCTCCGTCGTAAGCGCTGGTCGTGCGTAGCCACTTTCCTTTCGCCTATGTTTATCAGCGCGCATAAAAGCTTCTATTTCTACAGCAAATCGGACTGCATCATTCAGATATTGCGGTCGTGACTGTTGAATCATCAACTCAAAGTCCGGTAAAGCATCGACAAAGTAGTCTTTTGCCAATGTTTCCGTCACATCTCGCGGTGTCGACGGATACGCTAAATGCGTTAGTCGTCTGACGCTTTCGCCCAGTTCAGGAAAAGATTCGTTTGGTTTTAATTTCCGATCTCTCAATGTCACCCGGTATAATTCTGTTTGTTTAATTGGCGAAAATCGGCTCTGTAAAGCATCTGCCAATTTCGGATACTCATGTTTTTCTCTGCCTTGTAGGTTGCCTTAAACTCCTTTGGCAGCTCCACGTAAAGACGCTGCGAGATACAGACCTTTCTGTGTATCCGGCCATCGATTTATAACCGCGACTGATTCAAAATGCGCCTTGAAATCAATCCATGATGTACTACCGTCATACGTCGCCGGTTTCATAAATCCTGCTTTACCATTCAAGTCTGTTGTTTTAGCGGCATTTGTGTCTTTAGATTCCGAAGCACCATTTAAATTTGTGTTTTCGTCATCCTTGAATCTAATTTTTTGTGTAACTTTGTCTTTTTCTGTTTTTTAAAATCTAAACGAAATATCTGGGCTAACACCAGTTCCAATCGTACTCGCTATTCCCGAATCTTTTGATGATTTTACAGTTGACAAACCCCCGAACGTTCTTCCTTTTGATCTCTCATCGGTGTCGAGTGAAGTGATGATTCTATTGCATTTATGTCAGAACGCAGTGTTTCCATTTTCGACGTTAACTTTTCCTTTTCTGACTCCATATTTCAAAAAAACGTATACCCTATCCCGACGCTCGCAACCAAATTGTGTAACGTGGTATATTGGTTCGTATCAGGTTAATTCCTGAATAGGGTATTGGTATACCAAAAGCGCATTCGCCCGTTCCTGTATTCAAAGCGCTTTACTCTATTTAATTAAACCCGAGCGAATATTTAAAAATGATATATGATTTATATTATTTAGGTAAACTGATGCGCACGAGCTACAATACTCGCCTTCAACACTTGCGCATCCGCAAAAGGGAACTACTAAACCTTATGTGTATGTCTAATATACAATCCTAAGCCTTTTCAGACTGTGCGGTCGCAAATAGAAATATAATATATATCCCTTTATATTAACCTAATAATATCTCTTCGTTGTATTCTTCTCTGTCACTTTAACCAGCTTTCTATATAAGACTATCTATATCTATCTAACTGCACTAACTGGTGGTGTTTAACGACCTTGACTGGCTGGTAAGCCCTGGTACGGTGCCCGAATGCGTTTGGTGAGCATTTAAATGTTTTTGTTGTCAAGTTGGAACAAGACTGCCATTTTGGTTTTGCTGGATTTATTTGTTTTTTTACTATTGTTGTTTGGTTGGTTTGCAGTCTACTTCCTTCACAACGGCTGCTTTCAGGACCAGGTTGGTCAGCTGTGCAGCCCGCTGACCACGATGATGGAGTACTGGTCGATGAGTCTCGGACATAGTAAAAACGATGACAAGTACTACTTATCTAACTTTTCAGATCAGGACATTCGTCTACCCAATGACCCTTTTTTCCACATTTAAAACGTCTTTCAGGCTTAACTGAATTGGTTTCTTTCTCTGGGTTCCAGTTATAAGGTGTTGGTCGTGGTTTGCCTTTCTTAACCTCTTCCGCCTTGCTCTTTCTTTCCGCTCTTGACTGAGCCTTCGTCATTTTCTTTTCATCTTTTGAGTCATCAGCAACAAATTAGCGACGCAGTTTTAAAAGTTTTTGCCTTTCATGCACCTAGTCAATACCTTCCACAATCTTCATTTTTGATGTCTGTACAGATTCCATCCCGAATTCTGTAGCTTCCAGGTTAGCTTTAGCTTCCTTCAGTTTTGTCAGAACTTTCAACTCGTGCCGATACGATACTGGTTTTCATTTCCTTTCCGCTGAAAACTGTAACTGTCAGTCATTGTTTCCTCGAGCTTGGCTATCTGAGTTTGGGTAATCTCCTGTTGCGATTTGTGAAGATTTGACTGAAAAGCTGTAAGTAAGCCTTCTGTCCATCACTATAGTTATGCTGTTAAGAAGATCTTGCTGTGAAGAAGAAACTGCATTTTTCACCTCGCGTAATAAAGCAGCTTCAATTGAATTGTTCAATTCGGTGTCCATCTTGACCAGTTCGAAGTTGGCGAAAAAATGGACTAATTGGAAAATTGACCAGCGAAAAATGACCAGTCACGTGATACTACAGTTATTATCACGTGTCCATACATCTATATACCAAGGAACTGTTAGTACAATGATTTTCCTCTATACTTCGAAACGCGGAAAATTATTATTCTGATTATATAAGGAAGATGTCCATTCACCCTCGAGCCACCTGAATAATTACTTCATTTCCGTTCTAAAATAAGGGCATCTTTATTTTAAAAAGAATAATTATGAAAACCTGGACTAAAGGTGATGGAATAGCACCATTCATAATGAATAGGTACATTAAATAATTTGTACATCATATATGACAAAAATGAAGAATATCGTTTTAAAGGTAATAATTGTTAATATTTATGACTTTTTCGCATTTTGGAAAAAAAAACAAATATCAAGATAAGTTTTTATATAACAAGGGAGCAAATTAAATATAAATGAACTATGTATATTTCAAGGGCGGTCTGGTTTTTTTTACCAAAACTGTGTCGTTAGCTTTTATAACAAATCTGTATTCAATCTTTATAGAGGTCTTTCAGCATAAAAAAATTTGGAAGAAAAAAAGAGAAACGTAGTTTTATATCATTACAATCAGCATTTACATTGAAGGACACAGAATAAATTGTCTGAGGACCTCTTGAAATATAATACTATTTCAATAAAGCGATATTAGCAGCCATCGGGCGTCCTGGATCCCAATAAGACATCCATTCAGATGAAAACTAAGAATTTTATCGTAAAGCTTATTTGACACCGACTTGTGAGTTTGAATTTCCCTTCGGTATCTTTTGCCTCTCTTTGATAAGTTATTAAAAAAGCAAACAACAGCAAATAACAACCAATATATACAGTATTTTGATTATTATATTATCATATACATGTTACTTCATGTCTTTCTCTTTCAGTTGCTTTTGAACGTTGCCATATTGTTGGAAGCAGTACCTAAAAGACTTGCATGCCAGTGATGTAGTGAACTATTTAGCTGTTGGAATATATATATATATATATATATATATAGAGGGTTATCAACAATAACGATTTTTTTTAATGTTCGTGTCATTGCCATACATTAACCATGGGCGTATTTAATATATGCACATGTACCAGAAGACGAATACGAATACTTATAATCACCATATGTATTGCTCCATCGCTCTTCACCGTACATTACTACGGTAAATACCATACTCAAATTCATATTGCTATTATTAATTGAACAAAGGACGCTCTAGTTTTCAACTTTTTTCTCTCGGAATGTCCACTCTATTTCAGTGATGGACAAAATTTTAATTACAATATCTTAAACTGTTTAAGGTTCATCATAACAAATGGACAAATATGGCCGTATTTTCACCTCAAAAACTACTCTGTGTACAGGCTTACCTGTGCAGTTTGGAAAGTTTTAAGGCCTGGCATCCACTAGATGTATAAAAGTTAAATTTATTTTGCATATCAGAAATATAAAATCTTTTTTGGATTATGATGGGCATTTTTTTCCGTTCCTGCTGAAGGTGTAAAAATAAACTAAGTTGGGATATAACTTTGAGATGCTCCATCTCAGGTAACAACTGATTTGTATTGTATTGATTGTCCTTGATTGGCATGGACAATAGATATCTACACATCTATAGGTGAGTTAAAGGTAGTAACTGAGTGGACAGTATCAAATGCAATTCAGGTGTTTGTTTATTTTTACACCTTCTGCAGGAAGGAAAAAAAATGCCCATCATATTCAAAAAAAGATTTTATCTTTCTGATATGCAAAATAGATTTAACTTTTATATATCTAGTGGATGCCAGGCCTTAAAACTTTCCAAACTGCACAGGTAAGTCTGTACACAGAGTAGTTTTTGAGGTGAAAATACGGCCATATTTGTCCATTTGTTATGATGAACCTTAAATCAACACAATATTTTCAGATATCTTTTTAAAGGCAAAACCAAGTGTGCTTATTCATATTGAAACCGGTTAATTATGTGAGTTTAAACTCATTTGTGGTTGTTAAAATACCCCCAAGGTAAAAGTATGCGACCTGGCTAAGTTAAATATAGGTTAAACGTGTTCTGTTAATTTTTCACTAAATTGATATTTGGATAGGACAAATTCTATAAATTTGACCCGTCTAACAACAAAAATCATCAGCTTTCATTTCGTGCTCCCCAAAAGCTATCCACCTTTATGACATTTATTTCAGGAGACCATATATTTTCCCGCAGCACCATAAAACATTTACACAGCAGTAATCATGTGAAGAATGTAGTTCCAAATGACTATAAAAACAGTAATACTGGGAGACATATTAATCAGAATAAGAAAGACATATCAACACATAATCATAGAGACATTTTATTATTTGGTTACCTAAGAGGAGAAACAACATTTGTGGGACAAATTCTTGGATGTAGGAAGGACACGTTCTATTTTTACGAGCCTTTCTGGTCAATATCAAAATACCAATATTTTACGAAAACTCAGAAGTGTGACATACACAAAGATGTGTGCACGTAGGTAATAGTAAGTCGTGACTTGAGGGCATACGATACAGTTTTGATCCCACGGTGATTTTTTTTACGAAAATTTAAATGCAAGCTATTTTTCACCTAGTCAATTCAAATATGTAATAAAAAATATCCCTTCATGTGCTACTTTAAGAGGGGTCAATATTTCAGACATTTACTCAAAATTTCGGTTTTTTGGACAATTCTATCCTTTGGATAGACATACCTAACACAGGCGGATTTTTGTAAAAACATTTGGAAAATCTTCTTTACATAAGTATGCTCTACATTTGCATTAATTTTTATCAAAGTTTCGTGATTTTAGAAAAAACAGACGACATTTTTTGCTGTATATTTATCTAATATAAAAAGATGTCATCGGTGACTTTTTCATAAAAATTGATACACATAATCTTTATACGTAATCAAACCTAATGCCATTTTAAAAAAGAGGGGTCCATGAACTCGTTTTCAAGTTAAATCAGTCGAAAAATGCATCTTTTCCACGATATGTCACAGTTTGACGTCGCGAAAATAACTGTAACTGTATCGTATGCCCTTGTCATTTTGAGCATTTTAGGAGTACAAAAAATATAGAAATTTACCCACCATTTGCCTTATCGTATAGATAAAAATTTTGAAACAGCACATGATAAAAGACGCTATGTAATCACCACTTCTGTGTTGACATGAATTATCATCGATATATGGTGATAATCTGTTTACAATACTTTGTATTTTTCGAATTTTCGAAATTGGCAAACCTTCCGGAATTTCGGATCCTCAATGCTCTTCCAAATCGTACTTTAATTTGCGTTTTCAACTTCTTGATTCGAGTGTCAATGATAAGTCTTTTTTTTAGACGAAACGCGTGTTTGGCGTAATAAAATTTTAATCCTGTTATCTACAATTGGTTTATTTGTTCCGACAATAATTTAAAAATAAGGGACAGTTTAAAACATGTCGCTTGTGTGAGTGTACACACTTGACAATTATATGCATTGTTTGTTGTTGTTTTTATTTCGGCGTTGGTTGGGTTTTTTTTTTTGGGGGGGGGGGGGGTGGTGGTAAACTATTGTGTAAGGATATGTGTATTGTTTTGTTTTTGTGTAGTTGGTAGCTGCCTCAATGGCATGTATACCCCATATCTGACTTTAGTCATAACTTATCTTTTTTATATGGATTATTTGAACATAGAGAGCGCAACTGACAAACACCAATATTCTTAAGCCAAAGAAGAACCTTGTGATACTAATGTCAAGATAATTTTAAGTTGTTCTAACAAATGTTACTGTTTTAAGCTCGTTTACAATATTTGGACTATTATAATTTAACCTGTCATCAACGTACATATTCAGATGTTTCCTAATACATGCACGAATTTTGATATACATTCACGACGACTACTTTACCGCTTGATTTTTTTGTTTTATGCTTATTCAACTGAAGAAATATATAGATCCAACGGGCGGGTGTTTTAAATAAGACGATTTAAAAATATTAATATTTGCTATACAGAACTACACATGTTACTTTAATAAATAGAAAAACAAAGGATATGGGGTATCCATCCATGACACAAAATCAGTACACGCACAGCAAAAAAACACAGAAAAAGCAAAAGAACAGCGTTCTTATAGCTGTTCTTCATCTCAAAGTCACAGTGAGGCCTTCAACTGGGAGCAAAAAATAAACTATACATATGTTATGTCCCATTGGTATCTTCTTCCTCTTTATGTAACTATATAACAAGAATATTATTTTGTTTCCAAATATTTCAGTTTCGAAAGGACTCAATAGTGAGCACCTTTTACAATATGAATCTCAGAATAGTTTTGAAAGCACTCATACATGAGTAGTGTTGCAAGCACTCACAAATGAGTAGTGTTGCAAGCGCTCACAAATCAGTAGTGTTGCAAACACTCATAAATGAGTAGTGTTGCAAGCACTCACAAATGAGTAGCGTTGCAAGCACTCATAAATCAGTAGTGTTGCAGGTCTAGTTTTTAGAATATCATCCTAGTCAGATCTAATATGTGCATCTTCAAAACGATGTTACAGACTATTGAATTTCATATTATTCTTTTAAATTAAAAAATAAAAAAATAAATCAGCTGTTCAACTTCTGTTCGTGTCTATACCTCTAAATAGTAATACAAAGACGGAATTATTGATTCATTTTAGTGGATAAAATGTATCTCATAATTTTCGTTCTAAGTATGTGATTTATTTACTTTCACAATAAAAATAACGCCAACAAAAGCAATATAGATCACACCATAGAAGTGGATAATGTAAATGCTGAAACACTTAAAAGTTTGTGCTTCTGCTTATAGTATATAATACATTATTCTGAACTAACAGCTATTTAACGTTTGAATTAGGTTTTAAATTTCCAAATATTTTGGCCTCTTGCATTACTGAAGAAATTATTTGTTAAAATGCGCATATGGTGCAATAAAATTGAGACCGTTTAATGTTATTAAAACAAATCGTTTGCGAAATGTTCACTTTTATTTGGAATATTGTTTTACAGTAATTGGGACATACAGTCAAATCAATCAATCAAAAGCATGAACCAATTTTTTTTAATTTCAGAAACTATGACAACACCACAATCAACATTTTAAAACTCGTAAGTTCATTGTATGAATGTAATTCTGATACAATAAAAAAAACTTGTATCAAGTGTTCAATCACTACATTCTTGCACTGGGGACAGGATAACGTTCAAGAATAAAGATATTCAAAAACTTCATAATATATGCACACAAGCTAAGTATAGAGTTACAAAGTTGCTGAGAATAAGTGCCGAATTAATTGACAACATTCTACACACAAATGCTCGATTACAAATAGTATATTTGTATCGTGATCCAAGAGCAATTATATCGTCAAGATTGAAATTAATCACTCAGTCTGGATCAATTAGAGAAATAGTTACCGCAATTTGTAAGAAGATGGACACAGATAGTAGTACTGTTATTCAAATGGCAAACAAATATCCACAAAATGTTATTTTAGTATCTGCAGAAAGTATTGCAAAGTATCCGGTTAATATTTCACGTCAACTTTTGGAATTTTTGGATCTAAAATTCACAAAATCTGATGAAAATCAAATAAATGATTTATCCGACTGGGACAACAAGCGTAAAAAAATAAGAGAGCAAGATTTCTACCCGTTTAAAAATAACGGGTTTGTATCGTCCATGAAATGGCGGACAGTTTTATCACAAGAAACCAAAGCCATTGTTGACAGTTTATGTCAGTCTGTGTATCAACGTCTTGGATATCTAAATATGACATCAACAGAATATTTCAGAAATATTGATAAACCTAACGTCTTTCTGCCTGAAAAAATTAAGGAATTATCTTTGTAATGACTTTGATGTTAGGTTTTGTGTGAAAATATCTATGGGAAAAACAACACTGTTAACTTTAGTTGAATAAATACTATACATTGTCTGATTTTTTTTATTATATGATATGATACAAAAAAGGTGCATTGCACCCTAACTCTTATTAACAGTTATCAAACTGCATGTCGTTCATGATACGGTTCTATACATAACATCGAAACCCGTTAAGGAATTTATTATTCATCTGTTCGTCTCGCTACGACGAAGTCGAAAATGCGAGACTTAGGTGTGTTGTTTCCAGCAGCGGTCAACTATATCATGATTAGTTTGTGATTAGGACTGTTTAAGACTTACCACTAGTGGTAGGTCAATGATAGTATCAGCATTGAAACCTCTAATTTATTAAAGATAATTTGCCCCCCCCTTTTTTTTTCTCAGTCATGGTCTATTGACTTTGAAAATTTTGCTTAGTTTACATGTTAAAGTTGTGTGATAAGATCAGTTTACGGGGTACCACTAGTGGTGAGTCAATGCTATTGGTTTGTAGTTGTAAAGCATTTTAAAATCTCATTTCCATGGATATTTTTTTGTCCCTCCTTCACAGTCATTAACACTACTTTTATCGTATTTATTAGGTTTAGCATAAACATTGTCCAGTAATATGTCACCGTGAATTTTAAGGTAATTTGGACTTCGTACAAATAAGTCTCTAGTACACTTTTTGAAAGGTTCAACCCACACGGTCTTTCGCGTCCAATGTTAGCCTTTCTTCTTCTTCTTCTTCAGATATACAGTATCAGCTTCATATGATTGAAGATTATGAACTGTTGCATGCGCGGAGTATGTGATTAAAAACATATTCAAATAATAGTTACACAACACAAATTTTTGAATTTGTAGATTACTTGATATAGTGATATTAACATGAAAAAAGACAACAAGTGATTACAAATATGTACATTGATATTTATTAAGTTACTTTATGTTGTAGAGAACAGTTGGTGTCAACTATTCTCTTAAGGTTTCAATTGTTTGACATGCTACCACAACTCTGTTCAAACATGGTTCTACTATTTTATATTTTTAAAAGTTCTTTTTGGAATGCTTATTTATTTTGATAAACATTATAGTTAATTTATATGAGAATATTATTGAATCACTGTCTTTTAATATAAATTCATTGAACAGTTTCGGAAGTTGTTCATTAGCATTGTTAATTGGAGATTGTTGCCAAATTTTAATCTTACAAAGTAAATATTTCTTGGCACCATGAACCCTTTATTTACAATGTCCAAAGCATGTAAGATTCAGGCAGAAATGAGTAATTGTTAAGTTTGAGACTTAATTAAAATATTTTCCTTCATCTGTCGGAGAATACACTAAGACTCCTTCGTCTGCTGTATTTCACCGAGCTGCGCAGTCGGTACAATAATTTTTGCTTTCATAAATCAGTACACCTAGTGATATTTATTTGGTGAAAGAGTAATAAACTTTAAATACAGCTTCAAATTATTTACGTTCATACTCAAACAATTATGCGGTCTGCTAACCTGCACCAAGCTGCATCTCAAATGTTCTCCATACACCAAGTAGATTTTTCTGCAGAGTGCATAAAAGATGTCAGGCCATATGCCAGTATAATGAAAAAAACATGAAATCAAAACTAGTGCGTAGGATTTGTTTTTTAAAATCAGTTCAAACATCCCATTAATCAAGTAGTCCATCAGCTGCTCCTCCGTCAGAAGGAGAAATGCTGAAATAATTAAATATTTAAATAATATATGTTGAAACCAGAAAAAGGCAGTCATTCTTTCCAAGATTTTAAGACTAAATTACACATTTGAAAAAACTTTTGGACGAATAAATATCCAATTCAGCATAAATTTTAAGAGTACGATCCTTTAAAGAAATTCACAATCTAAAAGCTTGACCTTATCAAATTCAATCGGTAGAGCAAGCTATAGCTGTTCAAAAAGGATGAAATCAGAAAAAAAACCCATACAGTTCATGAACCTTCACTGTCACAAAATATAACGTGATGTATATATAGACAGATGCAGCAAAGCCACACTCTTTATAAAAATAATACATTAAATTCTAAAACATGCAGCTATCAAAATTACAATAAAAGTCAAAGTTTACAATCTCATCTAAGTAATTATGCTGGTTTGATACCAAAACACCAAGTTAATATGAAGATATAAAAGAATATCTCAGTCATTTCCAAGTTTTAGATGAAGTTAATAGTTGGGACTTTAGTACAATGTCACTCTGTCTGACTGGCAGTTTGAAAGATTTTACAAGAGCCATTTTAAATGAATTACAGGAGTTTTAGAGATGGAATCTTTATATAGATATAAGAAGATGTGGTATGAGTGCCAACGAGACAACTTTCCATCCAAGTCACAATTTGTAGAAGTAAACCATTATAGGTCAAAGTACGGCCTTCAACACGGAGCCTTGACTCACACCGAACAGCAAGCTATAAAGGGCCCCAAAAATGACTGTTAAACCATTCAAACAAGAAAACCAACGGTCTAATCTATACAAAAAACGAGAAACGAGAAACACTTATGAACCACATCAACAAACGACAACCACTGAACATCAGGTCCTAGTTTAGTGCCCTACATAATTGATTTGGTTTAGTACATAAATCTGAATCTCAGTTTCAAACTGATGTATTACAAAATCCTGCAATGCATCTAGAATAAAGTAATCCAGGCCTAAAAATACTAATGAAGCTGAGGTTTTAGCTGATTAAAACCTTTGAACAGACTGATAACCATAGATGTAACAATATGATGATTTCGAATGAAACAAAAGCAGTGTTTCCAGTTGGTGGAGATATTCTGAACCAAATCAATGAATCTAAAAACAAGGGGAAATGATCTGAAAGACATGAAAAAAATTATAACTTGTCACAAGAATTTAAGCTGAATAAGAATAAAAAGGGGAATGATAATTTCTGAACTATGGTAGACAGATGCAGCAAAGCCAAACTTTTTATAAAAATAATCAAAACAGGGGGAACAATTGGTACACTCGGAAGAAATAAGTAGAATTGTAATGGGAATCGTTTTAAGTGGGACACCAATTATCAACGGTTTAATCAAGGTCATTGAAACTATAAAAGTCGTTCAATGGACCAGGGCTCGACAATGACTGAACGGTCCTCCGCAGCCAAAATAATTAGTTCAAGGACATCTAGTGAAGGATTTTATTTATATATGACTCAAGTTATAGAAAAAGTTCAAATAACTGTCCATTCCTAGGAAATAATGGAGCGGAGGCCTGTAGGTAATATGTATCAATCACTTTTTGACTTGTTAAATTTTATTTTATCTGATGAAATGGTTTGAATATAGAATGACATTTTGTTTCAGAAATCACTAAGAATCGAGCACACCTTAATTAGTTAAATAACCTTGACTACATTGCTACATACCTAATGATCTTCAAGGAATTGCCAGACGTCCGATAGCGCACACGTGTGAGTGTATTAGAATTGCCAAAACTTTATGCTAACAATCCGTATTTTAAAACTGAATTCTTGTTTGGGTAATGGATATTATATAAAAGACAAAGTTCTCTTTATAAATACATGATCGCATTTCGTTTACTTGATGTTTTCATAAATCAATCTGGTATAGTACTAAGACTATCAGTATTTATTTTAAAGAGAAAAGGCATTTCTCTTCCTATTAAATTGTCTGTACCAACTATAATTATTGAGGGGGGGGGGGGGATAAATGTTGACTTTTTTTTTAAAGCTCATATCTAACCCAAAGCTGTTGATATCAATTGTCGTCTGTTGTCTATCCGTCGTCCGTCTGTTAACTTAAAGTAATTTCTTTTGGAACTACTGAAGGGATTCTAATAGATCAATTTACTTTTGTTCTTGACATCAATTTAATGGTTGGACGGACTTGCCTCATAGCTGTTTTTCAGTCCATATCCATGTTAGGTCAATGGTGTTCAGTATATAGATATAAGAAAATGTGGTATGAGTGCCAATGAGACAACTCTCCATCCAAGTCAAAATTTATAAAAGTAAACCATTATGTAAGTTTGATATTTATGCTCCCCGAAAAAAATTCGGGAGCATTATATAGTAATCGCTCTGTCCGTCCTTCGGTCCGGTGTCCGAAACAAATGTTTTCCGGATTGTACTTTGAGTTTTTATTACATGATTGAAATGAAACTTATACAGAGAGAAGATATAGGGAAGGGGAAGAACACTATTAATTTTGGGGTCAATAGGTCAAAGGTCAAGAACACTTAAACTAAAAGTAGTAACAGTTATGAAAAAAAAGGTTTCTGAATGGTAACTTGAGTTTTCCTTGCTTGATTGGAATAACACTTATACAGATGGAAGATATAGGGAAGGGGTAGAAGCCTATGTATTTTTGGGGTCAGTAGATCAAAGGTCAGGGTCATTGTTCATAAGAATAGATAAATATGTAAAAATGGTTTTCGGATGGTAACTTGAGTTTTCCTGCTTGATTGGATTCAAAATTATACTGATGAAAAATATATGAAAGAAAAGGAAGGATCCTTTTGATTTTTGGGGTCGAGGTAACTTCTATTCGATTATTTACAGTTTATTTAGGATTGGTATAAGGCTTTGGATTTTAACACATTTAAACAGGTGAACAATTAGCTTACAAGTTAAACATTTATTTGTGCTTCCTAGAATATAAGTATTTAAAACCCTAGCAATAAAAACATTTCCTCTTCCTGAGTGTGCAGTTCGGGGAATATTAGTTGACAGTGCCAGCTTTGTACTAGTTTATTTTTGTCCTTGTCTAAATTGACCTCAATTTTACCGGTTGAATTACGTCACATTGTGTTCCGGTTTAGCCTATCAATGGCTAAGGTTTTGTTACTTTATCTTGTGTTAACTCTCGTTCTTTTTCTATGAGGTCACACTGTATGTTTATGGTCCGTTAAGTAGACAACAGTTTATGGTGACAAACTAAGCTCAATCATCTTGAGAGTGTCAAGATAAATAATGTGGTTGTCACAGCTAACCAAATCTGCACCAATTTTATCAGACTTTCAAAAATATTCTCCTGCAATTTTGATTGATTCACTTTGCAATTTCAATAAATGAAATATATATACTTCATATCAATGTCCCACAATACTCTTTTTATTTACCACATATTTATAGATGCCAAAACTCTTGGTCAAATATATTTTAGTATGCAGCTGCACACTCATCAGTACATCCTTAAACTAAATTAAAAGACATCTATATACCAACTGGAGGACAAAATCATGGCCTTTACTCATTTCATCGGCCATTCCTGTCTTAATGAAAAGCTTTTAATTCATGAAAATCGGATGCTATTTGCACTGAAGAATATTGAAAAATGCCACATTTATCAAAAAATTCCATAAGATTAAAGCAAATCAGAGAATGTCATTTAAATTTCATTTCGTACTGCTAGATCTTATATTTTTAGCTCACCTGTCCTTAAAGGACATGTAAGACTTTACAATCACTTGGCGTCTGCCGTCCGTCGTCTGTCTGTCGTAAACATTTTCAAAGATCTTCTACGAATGTACTAAACCAAATCCAACTAAACTGAAGCTGAGTCACAGTGATCCTTAGGATGGGCGTCTAGTATAAAGTGTGTTTATGTCGCCCAAATATTATTGGGTGACATATTTTTATTTCTTTGCTTCTTCATTATGTCACCCCCAAATGTCAACGTTTGTTGACCAATTCTTATTCCTTTTTCTTGCTATTATTATCATTCCGTCAAAATGTTTGTCCTACATGGAATGGGCCTATCTTGTTGCAACTATGCCATAATGTGAACCATGCACCACGTGAGGTTGTGCTTTTCGACTATGGCATTTTCAAGAACAGTTACCCCGGAAATGATGAAAAAAAATAATCAAATTCTAAAGCTTTTGCTATTAGTCCAAATAATTCGTCAAGGAAATACATCCTGTAAAGTTCGGGTAATATGTAGGACGTTATTGTAATGGAAACAGGAGACAAGTTTAAAACATCACGTGTGTAACATTACGACATAAAAAGACACTATAACAAATAATTGAAAAGGCTTAACTCATCAAATCGACACAATGTAAACAAAAACAAGTAAACTTACACTGAACAAATAAGTTAGATCCATGACACAATTTAATTATAAGATTAAAACGCAGGTGCCTAGATATAACATGGAAGTTACAAGAAGAAATAAAAAGATGCGGCACGAGTGTCAATGAGACTACTCTTATGAAGGAAAAAAAATGTCGTTAAATAAAACATTACATAAGTGGTGCTGCAAAACTATCAAAAGACACGTGATAGACAGGTAAAAATAATACAAAAAATAATAATTTAGTAGTTTGGAATACAAAAGTGAAATTTTAACATCTATATAGAATAAGATGAACTGTAATAAAATATGGATATAATGAAGTATGCTACACATTGAAATAGTGAGACGCGAAGAACGTTTCGACCGATTTTAAAAATTTTCGGGTACAATATTGTCTTGGAAGGAAGCTCTCTCTTTGTTTGTCATAATTTTTCTCGTTTTTCGGTTAAGAGTTCTGGGCACCAAATTAGAGGAATTGGCACATTATGTGCTTAAGCGCATTTTATGATGGTTGAGGGTCTCAAAGGAAACCAGGTCTACTTACTCACGTTCCTATCCGAAACTTCTCCGGCTTCAATGAAACTAATGATCAGAATATACACATAATTTAATGCCATTGCGCACCTCCTTATTTAGTTTTTTGTTATGGTGGTTTTTACATCAAAACATAGACTTTACCGAAAATGAGACTTGATATTGTTTTTTTCTGTCGAAATCGTAAACTTAAAAAAAACAAAAAAAAAACATGAGGAATAAGTCCATCATGTACTTTTTAAAGACCAAAACCATCCATGTATTTTACACTCATTTGAAGATGCCTGTTAATTTAACGATGCTGCTAGTTTTCAGCCGGGAATTCGGATTTGACAGTAAAACGTTGAAAACATGTGACCAAGTGGGCCCAATAATTAAAAACCGATCCCTTATCGCTCCCGTTTTCTGATATGTCGTATGGAGGATCTAAAGATTAGAGGTCATTTGTGACTTTCACGACCTTGAAAGTTTATCGTACGGTTAAGGTCATTTCATTGGTCGAATCAAAACAAACCTCCGAGGTCACTCACATATGACTACTAACCGGGTTTTGTTAAATCCCCCATGCGGGATATCAGAAAACGGGAGCGATGAGAGATCGGTTTATAATTAGATTGCAGTGGGCCATTATATCAAACGGAACAGCACATCCTCGTTGTGTTGTTTACCGAGCCCGGAAATTTAGTAACGATCCGGGTAAACTTATCGATCCTTTAAATAAACTTATTTTAAAAGGATACCAATTCAACGCTGAAATTAGATCTTTGAATATTGTTTTTATTTGTATAATTAATATTGATTTTGTTATCAGTAAATTAAAATCAAACTAAATATTATTTTTATATACATATTCACATTCATGGCTCTACAATCTGTCGATACCTGTATCTTGGCATTGCACAAAGTCATGTTTTTCTCTGGCTGTTTATGACGTCTTTACACTAAATCCATTGGATGTTGGATGTGTTCTGATTGATATTTTAGTTTTAGTCTTAGATGAATGACTTTTTTTATTATTTGTTATTGGCTTTGAACTAGCTGTCAGTAACTGCGAGTACTCTCAGATCTGTACGTAGTGCCTTTTTGTTGTGGGGATGTATAAGTACCCATCACCGTCCTCTCTGTGTTTTTTGTTAGATGTATTTCTTTTTGTATCCAACTGATGAGTTAAACCTTTTTCAACTGATTTTTATAGTTTGTTCTTATGTTGTACTGTTACACCACTGTCCCAGGTTAGGGGAGGGTTTGCGCTTTCAAACAAGTTTATGTATGTGCCTGTCCCAAGTCAGGAGCCTGTAATTCAGTGGTTGTCGTTTGTTGCTGTGTAAAATATTTGTTTTTCGTTCATTATTTTGTACATAAATTAGGGCCGTCAGTTTTCTCGTTTGAATTGTTTTACATTTGTCATTTCGGGGCCTTTTAAAGCTGACTATGCGATATGGGCTTTGCTCATTGTTGAAGACCGTAAGGTGACCTATAGTTTTTAATTTCTGTGTCATTTGGTCTCTTGTGGAGAGTTGTATCATTGGCAATCATACCACATCTTCTTTTTATACATACCTTACTATACAACTATAAGACTTACTATACAACTATAAGACCTACAAATATTTGATATGTAGATGCATCAGTATTTACATATGTCAGGTTGACACGTGTCTTTTGACCTTGAATTTATATTGAATGTCGGCTGACTTTGTTTTAACTTACATCCATGCTGTATTTCATATCTCAAATACCAGTAAATTCTTCGCGAAAATGTCTGTTGTTGTACTGATCTTTAATTTTCATATAGTTGACTGATTGTCAAATTTCATTAAAGGCATAAATTGCATTCATATAAATTTCAGCCAGTTTTTTTAGTGCTGGTCAATTGAAAGCGAAAAAATAATCGGAGGATCGCAATTTAATTTTTATAACCGCCATTCTAACATAAATTGTTTCTTGCTACAAAACCCTTTATGACAGAAGAATTCTGATCTTGAACAAATATTTGCTTTATAGATTGCTGTTCGGTGTGAGACAAGGCTCCGCGTTGAAGGCCGTACTGTATCCTATAATTGCTTACTTTAACTTCATTGTATCTTGGATAGAGTTGTCTCATTGACACTATTACCACATCTTCTTATTTATATTGGTCGCACAAAATAGAAAATAGAACTTAAAAAATTAAGAAATATGAATCTTATATTTTAAGGTATTATACCAATTTTCATCAGTCTAAGAAATGAGATTTTTGTAATAATTTTAATATATTGGAGATAAACGATTATCAGATCTTATTTAAATAATCGATTAATAGCATCGGAAGCTTCAAATAGTCAGATAATTGATTTAATCGATTAATCGGTATATCACTAATCGGAAAAGTAATTTAAACTTAATCCAATTTTTAAAGTGGCCAGTGAGACAGTCAATCTTGGATTAAGATTACATTCCTTTTCCGAATCGATACGAAAACGTATGATATATAGGGTAGAAACACCGAAGAAAGAAGAAATTGGAATGCAGCCTTATAAGTGTGCTGGCTACGTGTAGAAAGTTAAATTAATATCATACATTAACCAAGAAAGATAACCAGAAAGCAGTATATGCACATGTGTCATTTATGTTATACATGTATGATGGAATTGTTTCATTTGAAATCAGTTGATTAGTTTAAACATATTTTATTTGCTTAAATATGCAAAAGGGATGATACACAAACTATTCAAACTTATAAAGTCTTCTCCCAGTTGATATTTAAAAGTTCCTTCTACACCCGTTTTTTTAAGAATCTGTAAACTTCCTTAGCAATGAAACAGTCATGTGGTGCATCGATTTTATTTTCTGCCATCAGGATGCAAGATTTTTCATACACAGTTTTATCACATGGCAAGTTTCCTTGAAAAAATACATTCATCTTCGCAAACTGAAACTTGTCTTACGTCAACATCGACTGCATATTCATGGTATTACATAACTGAGGTAACGGAAACATTATATTTGGCCTCCCATTTGGTTAATTCAATTTCTTTGTTCCTCTTATTCGATGGGCATTCCATACTTTCACTACTTGATTTAATTCTCCCTACAATATAATCAGACATAATATGAAATTCTGATAAAGAATTGTTTTAAAAGTTTAATTTCCTGCCATACTCCAAAAAATGAATACCATTTCGTCTCGATCGATCAAACCACGTATTAAAAAGAAAAACTATGGGCCATTAAAACTCTGAACTTCATTTATTTTAAACCTTGATGTCACTATATATAAATGATGAAAGAAAAATAGATCATCTTTGACATAAGTTGTAATTTAGCTATAAAGATGGGCACCTCTTGGTTTATTGGGGGGGGGGGGGGTAAGATTTCCGAGCTCCTTTGGTTTCATTCATTATAATGGGGTGAAAGAAATGCACTATGACCCAACTTTTTATTATTAAATTTGTTCTAAAAGGAAATGAGGTTAAATAAGGTCCCTGTAAAAAAAATTTAATTTCTTTAATGTTCTTGTTTTGGTAGCAAACTGATGCCGCTTTGTTAAATTTGTTAAATTAAGGAAATTTGTGAAGACCAGAAGCTACATATATGAATATTAAATTTACCTGAATTATGTTCATAAAGCAGAACTGAAATACATCTTTATCGAGGAAATCCCCTGAAAAATCACCACTGTCTCTCATACTACCAAAAAAATTCATCCAAAACTGCGAGTTCTGTTTCCGTAGCACTGACCACCATGTTTCTATACGTTGATTTGCCGTACTTACTCCTTTCAGGAAGCTCTTTTAACCAGTAAATTCGTCAGTGTGATTCCTGCGAAGGAATATTTGCATCTGTTCGATGTACGAATTCTCCGTACCTCTGTCAGATGGTATACGTAATGGACATGCATTCATATTTTTTACAGCATTGGTGTAATAACCAGCTATTATTTTGGGATTGCTACTGCTCACATAAGCCTCTAGCCAAATGATCTTTCTCGAAAATACGTCTATACACCCGTTTATACATATCCCAAATGGCTTCAGTTTATCAAATGAATCTACATACCACAAAAAGTTAGGTCCTTTGTTATAAGATCTTCGACGTAGTCTCCTTCTATTTCTAATTTTGCAACCTTCAGGGCCCATCACTTTAAGTAGTTCACGAACAGTTTCGTGTGTTGTAACTAGTTTGTTTTGTATACATTTCAAGTGCATCCATCTATATCAATGAAACGAACCTGACATTTGAACTTCAGAATCAATGAAAGCAGTAACGTCTTAAACATTCGATTGGTTCTTCCGTCTAAACAAATTTTCCTTTCGAAATATTCTTTTCAAGTGTCTTACGCTTATTTGTATGAAATGTTTAAGCCTAAGACAAAGAACAATTTTTATATGAATAGCCAAGATTGAAATAATGCCTAATCAAGTTTCTTCTTGTCTCCATCATTCTTGGTCATAAAATGAAACAATTCTTTTAGAAACGGTTTAAATACTTCCACTGAAGCGAATCAGTGAATTTCTAGAAAAATTCAAAATTTTAAGTTCTTAAAATGTCGAAATTTTGATTTCTAAAAATGTCGAAAGTTTGAGTAACGAAAAAATAAAAATTTCGAGTTGCAAAAAGGGCGAAATTTTATGCTTTTCCAAGTGTCAAAATTTCAAATTTAAGTTAAAATTGAACTCCAAGTCGAAATTTTAACATTTCAATTGTCAAAATTTCGCCTTTAAAAAAGTTCAATTTTATCTTTTTTTTACTTTGTCCCTAATACGCTTCCATAATTTTGCTGTACGGAATTAAATTTCACATTTTATATTTCATGGAAAACTGTTTTTATTAAACAAAACTTCAAGTAAGGTATATGTTTTCTCTCATTTTCATAAATGTGTTTAATACAACAAAAGAATTTAACTGAGTTAACGCAGTTAATATTTTGTAAATGAACAGAAGAGGTATGGATCGCAATGGATAGTATTCGTTTTTACCCGCTTCCAAATTATGTGAGAGAAGTTCAGTCAGGAAATGCTGAGGAAAATAAAGTTTGATTATAGAACTTTTTAAATCATAATTCAAACAGTCTTAAGTGTTCTGTGCATCTTTGACTGCGGCCATTGTGTGTATTGTAGTGAATACAATACTATATTTTATATGATAGAATTACGACTTGCATATAAAAACTGTTTGTTAATAATGAGATACTTGATTAGTATTACTACGTTTTCATTACTCCCACCAGGACAATAGCACCTTAAAATCCAGTATCAGCCGTTTTAGTAAGTTGTCATCTTCATTCAATACCGCGTTACGTCCTTTGGAAATATTTCCGTGGGTGAACGTTTTTAAGAAAATGCAAATGAAAATATCCAAAGGGCAAAACGCCCGGATGAATGAAGATGAAAAATAGAAAATAACTATCCATTCCTGAAACTAATGGAGCGTTTGAACAAAAGATTTACGTCACAGGTGTATTTAAAAATTTAAAATCTGCGTTCTTCCCTCATCACACCAACAATTTCGCAGAGAGAATCGTTGCCTTCTAGGTATAAATTTACACTTGGATTAAATGTAATAGTTGCTTAAATGTCAAGGAAGTAAATGTGAGGGTAGACTCTTCTTCGTCATATATTCTTTATACTTAATTAAAATTATTATTTTTTGAATATCCTGTTCGGATGTCATTTTCCCAAGGGTTTAAATAAATTTCAGGATTTCCTTCTATTTCCTTAACCTTTATTAAGAACAACTATTAAGATTTGCTTTCACGTTAAACCCAACTACAGTTTAATCAATGTTTTCATTCGATGTATGTCAAAAAAATTCATACAAAAATAAGGATATATTGGATGATTGCAAATAAGACTCAATTTCATACTTTTTCACTTAAAGAGTAGCTATTAATGTTGAAAGTTTTACCATGAATGTATGTGTTGCCTTGAAAGTATGATGACATTCTCTGGTGTCGGAAGTCATCTGTGTAAAGGTGAAATAGTTTGACTGAATGATGCTACAAGGGCAATATTAATAGATGATTTTAGCGTTTTGGTGTGATCGTTCATAATAAGTATTCCCGGACGTAAATTTATACAGTCTATCATTAAAAACACCTGAAATTGTTTTTTTTTGTGACGCTGATTTATCTGTTTATGCTAGTAACATTTTGGTGGCCACTATTTTGCTTAATCGCCATTGTCCTGCATGATTTAAAAAAAGATGTCTTCACGCACTATGATTTGTTAATTTCCTTTAACCTGATATTGTGGGACAAAGGTTGACCATTTTAAAATTTTTTAACATTGCCTATTTACAACATGATGTATTGAAAAATGAGTCATCTTTGTTCTTATTTGCAGGTATACCACTGTGGAAAATACGGGATGCATTGGCGGGTTAACGATTGTTGTTTGAAAGGACCAAGGCATTTGTTTCGTTTTAAATTATAATAATTAGGATCGTTCCTTTGTCTATTTTTTTTTGCTCTTTGCAAAGTCAGAAATTCTTCTCCTTGTTAGTAAACTCTTATGCAAATGTTTCCAAAATTGCAATATATATCTATACTCCTTTCCTTATTGTATTTTAACGGGATAGTTCACTATTAACAGTCTCAGAAAGACATGTCACTCTACCAGTAGACATTATTCTGACTCCGTGCCGACCAGTCTTTGCTATTACTCTTAAATGACGGATGCTTAGCTCAGAAGCGGCAAGAGGTAATGTTCAAGTCTTTGGCGTGATCCTGTCGACAGTGGATACGAGGACGAGACCACCAACGCGATCATTATTTACACCTTAAAACATTGAATCAAAGTTTAGATGTTGAGTGGATGGAGATTCATATTGAAATTATATATTTTTTGCATTATGAATGTTATGCTCCTTTTTAGTCCTGAAGCTCCTGGTGCATTCCGAGTTGTTTATACATCCTTGATTTTCAGAGTAATTGGGCTTCAGCGTTCCTGTTGATGCTTTGACAATTTTGATAAATATTTTCTTATTCCCAGGTGATTATCCGTTAATAAATATTGTAAAATTATGTAAGAACTAATTTACGGAATAAATTGGACAATACACCAACAATATGGTACCCAAGATTTTCTATATAAAGATTATTATTTCTTTACAAAGAATCCAAGTGGTTCCAGTAAATTCGAACAATTTTACCAGGTTTGTTAAATTTCCCTTTCTTTGATTCTACAATTACTCTCCTGATATGCAGTTTTTAAATATTTTATTCCTACTTAACACCTTTCATCTAACAAATTTTCTGTATACAAGTTTGTATAACCGATATCTTTCCACATTGATTGTTTTCCATATTTCTGATTTGTACAACCCTTCTTTAATCATTTGAATACCTTAATTTGCACACAATGTAAATTTTGTATAGAAATAGTCTCAGCATTCAGATTAATAGCTTCCCTTGCAACTAATACTCGTCAATAAATACTATCAGGTTTAATAACCATATAAATGTCTATGAATCCATGTACAACTATTTCGGTTTCAGAATGTATAGCCCTTTTTGTTTTATTATCTCCCAATTTAGCAAAACATGAAATTTTCTCCATTTAATCCATAATGTGCTCCTTACTTGATAGCTGTTAACATAACTCTCTTTTTAATAACATTTCGAGGGGCCGAAGTAATCTATCACTAGCCTGTCAACACTGAGGTTGTGAGTTCGATCCCGCACGTGGTAGGTGCGCTCAACTCCAGTATTTATTGACTTAGATTGTAAGTTTTTCTACCGAAAGTCGGTGGTTCTCTCCGGGCACACCGGCTTCCTCCAAAAATAAAATCTGACCGCCACGAAATAGCACAATAGTGCTGAAAGTGGTGAAAAATGCCAATCAGTCAATCAATCAATAATATTTCGCAGTTATAGTTGGCAAAAGACTCTAAAAACTCCATTTCAAATAACCTTCATATCATTCTTGTTATTTTGGGTAAACGCTATACAACTTGTAAATTGTATATTTATGCGTACTATACTGATGAACTGTATTATTCAAAGTAATAAAGAATTGAATAAAAAAGTTAATTAAAACTCCTGTTTATAATATGATCATTGAATCACTATTTTAAAATGAGCTTTTCAATGAAATGTTGAAATTTCAAAAGTAGCAGTCAATTGGATCAAACTATAATTTACAATGTTGTGACTCTAAAGTACTCCAGCTATCAAACATGTTCTTATTCGAAATTAATAATACTAGCATCAGTATCTACTTATGATTGGCAATCATTAGTCCAAAATATTTTCTTACATATACTGTTAGGGTTGCTTATACTCGGTGCTGATTTTTCCACCCGAAAACCTGCGTTTGCACCTTTATTGCCAACTTTCAAATATTTAGGTCTTTGACCTCATCTGCACATGGTTCATTTTAGCTGTATTTGGTAAAACCTTTTTTGATCCCCAAAGCTCTTCAACTTCGTACTTTATTTTGCCTTTTAAAACTTTTCTGATTCGAGCATCATTGACGAGTCTATTGTAGACGTAACGCCCGTCGGTTTATTTACTTTCAAATATTTAAGGTTTCCTAATAATATTTTATATTACTTATGACATTTATCTTAAAACACGGTAATAACACGCACTCGTAAGTGTTATTACCGGAATTCATGTTACAAGTCGGTTGTCGAAATTTGTAACACAGGCTAAATAATTTCCACAGATTACATTTTAGAGCGACGTTGATGGCAGTTAGACATTCACTATATATTAAAAATTGTTAAACCGCTTACACACGCTATGATGGCACGAAATGTTAGCTTATCCTGCTTCTGTGGTTTAAAAATTTATGATAAAACCTGTTAGGATACATATTATGTCCCATATTCTATGAAAGCTCATTTTTATGACAATTATCGACACAAACATCAACATACAGCTTGGCGCATTATAAAACATGAAGTTTAATTCTAAACAACTATTTTTGCATTGTTATTGAAACAATTGATATTTGTAATTTTTTGCCAAATTTTTTAAGTTGTTACGTGATAACAGTTTTAAATAAGGTCATATGAGACTTTCTCGAATGTGACATGAGCAACACGATGGCTGCCATCTGTTGATCTGGTTACCCTTTTTTCTGTTGTTTATTCTTTTAGTATTTTTTTTTCTGCCATGATGTTGTGTTATGCTATTGTAATTATCATGTTTATTTATCTTGGCCTAATTTGTTTTGTGTGGCCTTATAAGATGTTTACAACATAATGTTATAATTGTGCAGTTTAGAAATCACTGGAACAATTGTAGATACTGATGGAATGATTAGAACTTTCTATTTGACTTGCATAATAATTCCGGAATGATCATGATCTACAATGCGTAATTTAAACTTCTACAGTATTCTAGAAGTTACCGTGGTAACTATATATATGCAAGACTCAGATCGACGTCCGTTCCTCAAATCGACGTCCAAATCTGACGTCATAATGAAATAAGATTCCAAATCGACGGCTAATTATATGCCCCTCTAATCTACGTCATTTTGTTTTTCTCAAATCGACGTCTTTTTTACGGACTTGCCACAATGAAGTCACAATTTTGATGAAAACAACTGTCATATTTCTGATTTGAAACCTGCTTTTTTCCGAAAACAAATCAATGGTTTGGATGAACCTTAAACTAAAACAGTTGTTTAAAATATCAGATTTTATATCTTGCAGAGTCCAAATAACAACATACTATTGCCTATATTTCTTTATCATGTCAATTGTTTGAGACTGTATATTGCTTCCAAGATGTCTTTTGATTATCTTTGTCGTTGGGTTGTTTTCTCATTGTCGTATATCCACATGTCATTTTAATTAATACTGTTACCAAAAATAAGGTTGATTTTCATCTAGCGTAAAAGTGACTAAACCCCCATCAAAACTCCTAGCTGAAACCCCTGCAGTTAACATAAGACAATGTTTGACATGCCCTTTTTGAAATATCAACCATCGTGCTAATGTGCCCTTTTCATGATTGGCTCCCTGCCCTTTTGAAATCCTAGCTGGAACACTGATTTATTAATATGAAAACGAAAGGAATAAGACAACGTAGATCGAGTGGATTAACTTCTTTCACCAAAATATCAATATGCATGTACATGTAATATGATGTCGGTGTTTGTCTTATTGTCATTTACTGATGTTTGTTCTTTTATTTTTATTAAGTTGATTACTTGGGACGGGATGTTGTTGTCTTCTTTGTTGATCGATGATATCAGACTCTGATCGATAGAATGTCGTTTTGGTAATACATGGCGTCACATTGGACGTCGATTAGGGGATAAAAATACTGGACACGGATTTAAGAACGTGACTGTACATTGGACGTCGATTTGAGGAACGGCCATCGATTAGAGACCGGACGTCGATGTGATTGATTGATTGATTGTTGGTTGCTTAACGTCCAGTGGCAAATATTTCATGCATATTCAGGACGAGAACAAATTAACAATAAATACAATAGGTAGGTTCTGTAATAGGGGCGTCCGAGGTTAAGGTCGGAGAAATTTAGACTGCCACGGGAAATGAGGGTATATTGGATAGGGACAGAAATTTAGCCTTGCAACAGGTCACCTACGGACCCCTCAAAGAGTTGTTGCAAGGGTTCTTAACGTGCAAAGAGCGTGGCACTCTCTTTACACGAGGCATCGGATTTAACGTCCCCATTCTGACCGGACGTGGCTGCAAATTTGTACATCCCGCACAGCCAAACGGACGCCCCACTTTAGCAAGGGTTTTACTGCCGGTCGGAGGAAGACCAATGGTGACCATATTTCTATTCCCCAGTCACCCTTGGGCGCGGACGTTGATGTGAGTCTAACATATATACTGACGATGAATTGTAAAGACAGACATAAACATGCAAGTCTTCGAAAAGGATATCTGGAGTTGTTTATTGGTAAATTCCTCATCATACTAGTTTGTGAAATATTGGACATAATATTCCGTTTGGATTCCGCAACAGTTAAGAGAAGAATTCCGGATAAAGAAAAGACTAGGATCGGACATTCAAATATTTTTAAAACAGTTCAGTTGACATTTCAATTTGTATAATATTTCGTGTAAAATTGTATAATAAATCTTGCTAAATTTATTTTTTGTCTTTTGTTGGCTATAATTTAAAGGTGATTTCTGGCCGAAAAAATTGTTAGTTTGTCATCGATTTTTAAGTTTGAATATCTATTTGGTATAATCTGCCTCTCTTTTGCATTAATAGTTGTTGATGGAAACTGTAACAGTTATTGATAAGTATCTTGATGAAGCCTTTTTAAGTATTGTTTCTGCTGTACTCTCAAGCATACGATTAACCATTAGTAGATGAACATAATCAGTGAAATGTTTGAGCAAGGGTTTGTAAACGTGCATCTAGCGTGAAACGTATACCTACACAAAACATCGAATTTAAGATCAAAATTTATACCGAACGTGAGTGCGTATTTATACATCCCGCATAGTTGTAAAGATGCACCTAGCCGGGTTGTTACCCCTCAAACGCGGGTAATTGATACCAATTGATGTTATGGAAAATCGACAAAAAAGAAAAACCTATTAACAAAAAATACAGACGATTTTAGGGAAAACCTGAAAAAACTTGGGAGAATAATGGTATTCCGGGAATGCAAGTGATTCCTGTTTCATTTGGAGGCAACCGTTATGCTGGCTTCCTATATCATGCCAACAGAAATGAAATATGTCGGTGGTTATCGCTGAAAAATCACAGATAACAGGCTTATAGGCAAGTCGGGCGTTTCGTCTGCATAAGACACATAGGTGGCGCACGAATTAAAATACTGCACACAAGCCTATCGATAAGTTGTACTTCTTTGAAAATACAATAAAGATATCCACAGTAGTAATAAATAGTTTTACATGAACAGTCAACAAATCATTAACATGATGACATCTGTTTAAATTTTCAAAGATGTATTAATTGATGTTTAGCATATTCAGGACGGGAACAAATGAAATAAAAAAAATAAAACGAGTAGGTTTTGTTAGCTCAACTAACAAATTTTCTTTTGGATATTTATTGATTGATTGTTGGTTTGCTTTATTTCTAGTGTTAACTAGTTCAAGCATATTCAGGACGAGAACAAATTAACAATAAATACAAAAGGCAGGCCCTGTAACAAAGACCATCCGGTGTGAAGTTCGGACTGGGACTGGAAAATTACGGTTTATTGGATAGAACAGCAATGTAGCCTAGCAACAAGCCACCTACGGACCCCTAAAAAAGTTGTTGCAAGGGCTCTCTACAAGAGGCATCGAATTTAACATCCCCATTCTGCCCGGACGTGGCTGGTACTTGTACAACCTGCACAGCCAAACGGACGCCACGCTTGAGCAAGGGTTTTACTGCCGGTCGGAAGACCAAGAGTGACCATATTTCTATTTCCCACTCAACCTTTGGGGGGTCTTGCATATTTAGGACGAGAACAAATTAAATAAAAAATCAAACAATTATAGGTATTGTTAAGTGACCGACTGGGATTCAAGAAAGAAAATTTGGACAGCCACTAGCAAAAAAATGAAATATTGAATAGAGGCAGACTTTTGGTCTTACAAAGAGTACCCACAGAGATGTCGCAACGCTTCGTTTAGAGAATGTGAAAATCTGTTTACACGTTGTAGCCGATTTTATGTCCCATACCAACCAAACTAGGCAGCGTGCTTATATACCTCATACCGCCAAAATTACGTCCTCCGACAAACGAAGCTTACTGTCGGACAGGACTTGTCGCTTAAGCTTTCAGAATTTATAACTTTTTTTTTAGTTGTACCGTTGAATTCATGCATGTGTATCATGAGAAATAGGGAGACTCTTTAAATAATTGTTATAAACTTGAAAATAATTGTTATTAAGTTGTAAAATTTATATTGTACCTAACTTTCAATCATGCTTTATTGACTTTTGAATTGATAGACAAATCTTTAACTAGTTAGTTCGTTAAATGAATAAAAATTGGATTACATTAATGAGATGTCCAACAACACGATCAATCAAAACGAATAAGTCCAATATACGATTTTCAACACTGCACACGTTCCATACTTTTTATCAAGCCTTCGGAGCATTGATTTTGGTGGTGTTCGTGTTACTCAGGCTACGTTCACACGTAATTCGAATTCGATTCGCATTAACTAATTCGAATTCGATTCGCATTAACTAATTCGAATTAGTTTAATTCGCATTCGAAACGTTTAACGTCCAAACGTAAATTCTAATTCGAATTGCAATGCGCGTCAAATTCGCTTTACTGTCCTAACTAACGACGTTAACTTTTAATTCGTATGAACAAAAACGCATTTCTAATGCGAATTGGATAATACGATTTAGCCAATTCGAATTAAAAAAGAAGAGTGTGTGAACGCAATTAGCGAATTCGATTCGCATTCGATTCAAATTAAATGTACGCGTGAACGAGGAATTAATATAGTGTTATATTTAGTTTTCTTTGTAGTGTTTGTGTGTTAGTCTTTCTTTCTTTTGACCAAGATGTTGTCTTTCTTTCTTCGACTTGTGGTCTTTTGGTTTATAATTATTTATTCCCTTCTATTTATATCTCGCCCAAAGTGGTTTTTTAACCTTCCGAGTGTTTGGCTTTCTCTCAATATCGGATTCGAAGTCCTCATTCCTATTGACGCGGCTGTGTATTTATTTATCTTACAGCCGAATATGTCCCTCTCAAGAATGAATTTAAAACAAAAAGCCGGCTGGACAAAAACATTTAAAACTCGAACTAAATTTTAAAGACATTTGGAGGAAAAACACACATGCATATATGTCTAAAGTATGATTGCTCTATTTCAGGTTGTCTAGCTTCATGTCGTAGGAAACAAGACATTAACATACAAATAATGCCGAAGCATTACTTTTTTACAATAAGAAACTTATGTAGTCCGCTCTTGAAAAGTGTAAGAAGATACAACAGGATAATAGTTGGTTTATTAACCCTGTTATTTGTATACAAAAAAACGAGTAGAATTTGTACCTTCAATCTCTACAACTTTCTCTATCGACCAGATTCCTTTACCTGCCTTACCTATCTGCTTCACTCACTGTGAATTCCTGTAAAATTATCTTCACTCCGTTCTAAACCGTCATATCTCGTTCATAGTAAACCCTACCGATTACAACAAGGGGCCTCAATTTACCGTTTCCGTCCCCGAGAAATTTCCCAGCAGTACATCAAAAATTTCTTTAAAAGATTACAAGAAATTCAGCATTCACCTGCAACTAAATGAGAGGCGTAAGATACAAGTTGAAAACAAACTAAAAAAACAAAACGAAAATCGATCAAAAGACAAACAACGGTATGAAGAACACAGCATAAATTGATTGATTGTTGGTTGCTTAACGTCTAGTGGCAAATATTTCATGCATGTTCAGGACGAGAACAAATTAACAATAAATACAATAGGCAGGTCCTGTAATAGAGGCCGTCCGGGATGAAGGTCGGGGAAATTTGGACTACCACGGGAAAATGAGGGTATATTGGATAGAGACAGAAATTTAGTCTTGCAACAGGCCACCTTCGGACCCCTCAAAGAGTTGTTGCAAGGGTTCTTTACGTGCAAAGAGCGTTGCACTCTCTTTACAGGAGCATCGGATTTAGCGTCCCCATTCTGACCGGACGTGGCTGCAGTCTTTTTCATCCCGCACAGTCAAACGGACTCCCCACTTTGGCGAGGGTTGTACTGCCGGTCGGAGGAAGACCAATGGTGATCATATTTCTATTTCCCAATAACCCTTGGGGGTCACAACATAGAAAACTAGAGACTGAACCTACAACTTTACCCACGAATAGGAATTATAATACCTCTTTTGTGTAATCGGCAAAAGCTTTCTCTGACAATTTAAGTCAGACATCATTTGAAGATTACTCTCCCGTTCAACTGCCTGCTTTACCAGAAAATGAACCCAGATTAAGAATTATACATGTACATGCATTTACCTTTCTTGTGTAATACTATGAACTCGTTAGGAAGAAGAAGGATAGTTTCCAAAGAAAGGTTAGACGCCACAAGAAAGGATGACCCGACTCTGGAACAGTAAAAGAAGAGAACTAGAAGTTGAGAATTGAAGAGAAATGGAGAAACTCATTCCCGTAACATAACTTTAAAGAAACTAAGGTTTCAACTCCCTTCGGCAAAGTTGGCCTTAGAAGGATTTGGCTATTATTTTAGGTCATTTTTATTATATAGCTCCTCAACTATTTCGGTTTTATACATCCTTGGCTTTCATATATTCGGCTTTGAGCGTTCTTGATGAAGGTAAATCCAGAAAAGCGCTTCGGACGCATTACATTTATAACGTGTTGTTTTCATATTTTTTTAACCTGATGTAGGATAGAGGATTTGCATTTTATACCGGAGTATGATATCACAGACTAAGAAAATAAAAAGAATGAGTCTGATTACACGAATGCCCCCGCTCTAGCTTGCTTATAATACGTTAAAATAATTATAATCAAAATCAATGGATGTTGATCCATGTTTGCCTTCTGCTTAACTTCCACTATTCCCTAATGCATCGTGTACATCTGGCAATATTTAGTCGACTGTGACCATGACTGGAAATTGTACAAGTAAGAATTTGAAAATTGTTGAATTGCAAGACGAAATTGTGAATCTTAAAAAAAATAATTAAAAGGTGAAAGAAAGACCTTCCTCATGACTAACCCATTGGAATACAGAAGAAATTTTATATTGTTCAAAGGTGTGCCTCTTAACGTTTATAGTTTATGATGGCCCTGATCAAATTACGATTGGGCCTGTTGTCGGGAGATTGGGCTGATAAATTAAACGTTTTTTAAAACATCATCTGTGTCTAGTTTGTTTACGACATGGATACTAATGTTGACCAGTATTTTAGGGAACGTTGTATTTTATCCTTCAGAGAAGGACGTGCATTCAAGTTTGCCTCCTTCCAAAATATAGATAATTTCGTCATCATATATACACTGAACTGAAGTCTTTATTGAACGTCCGAATAAGTTCTTAGTTTGCATTAATCCATCAGATAAACATGCGATCAATACCACAGGCATATAGTGGTTGGGCCAGTGATAAATATATCATTTACCAAGGTGGATTTCTACATATAGAACCATATGATAAGGTCACGGCTGATCGAGGATTTCAATCTAGCTTGCACTTCTATTAACAGAACAACTCTCAGCTCCGTTGGCAGACGTGGTGCGTCACAAATGACAAAGTCTAAAGTACAGAGCACAAACAAATGACATTGCAGACCAGCGTATATTTGTAGAACAAGAACAGGACCCGGTTGTTCATCTCTTTGTTATGTATGACCATTTGTTAATTTTTTTAATTAGAGGGTTACGTAATCAAGGGTAAAAATTATGTTGTGTTTTTAAGCCTTGGTTAGTTAATCCTCTTTTAAAATATTATTTACCAAGGGATTAATTATACCGGGGTTAAATTTTCCATAATACATTACATATCCCTTTACAGCAATATGTCAGAAGCAATATTAGTAAAGAACTCAAAATTATAACAAAATTTTAAATTCTAAACTAATACCGTCACCAATCAGAAATAGGCTCAAATATGGCAAATTATCGTTAACAATCAACTACCTGGGGCATTGCTCTCAGGATACACAAGGAGGTAAAAGACAAATTCCAGAAAAAATCTTCACTGAAAATAGAAAAGAGACAACCAAGACTGGGGCTGTTCGTAGCCCAAGGAGAAGTTAGTGTAGCAGTGCAGAATATTATTAATCTCTTCGAGGATATCGCGTCATAAGCGGGTTTAATTACAGAAATATGGTTAATAAATGTTAATTAAGATCAAGAGTGACTATTTAATATAAGAACATTCTGAACATAGTAACTCATCGTATAATTGTTTTCATTTTTAACCTTATACTATACCACCTTAACCTTTCAAAAATATCAACGTGATATAAGGGGAACTGCTTAACAGTTGGAACGAACATAATCTTGAAATGTGGTTTAATTCTGTCTTTTACCCAAAACTTTCATAGTATATTAAAATAATATGACAGCCTTGTTATGTGCAAACTTAAGGGGAAATTAGATTCAATGGTAACACGAATTGAAAACGTAGAACAGATTTGCGAAATTGTGTTTAACCGAAATAAAATGATCGAAGAAAAAGCAGAACAAATGGGTACGGTTGTGCATAAAATTATAGATCGCTGCAAAGAAAATATGTCGAAAATATCATTGTTAGAAGAAGCAAAAAATGATAAAGAAAACACATTCGATATAAAATGCGTCAATGAGCGATTGACAAATATTGAAAGCGATGTCGAAGAGTTACAATGGAGATCAATGACTAACAATATCATTATATCCGGAATAAAACAGGAGCCAAATGAGGATACAGAGTACACTGTAATGAATTTTATCCGCAAAAAACTTGGAATCGGTAAAAATATCAAATTCGTTTCTGTACATCGTTTTGGAAAGCAAAGACAAAATATTCAAAGAATAATGACTAAATTTGTATCTTTGAAAGATAAACAGTTAGTAATGAGGAACTGTCACAAATTAAAGGGGACAAATATTTCTGTCAGAGCACAATTTCCGGTAAAAATTGAAAAGAAGAGGAAAAACCTATATCCTGTGTTAAAGCAGGCAAAGAAAGACCGAAAGAAAGCTGTATTGGTAAGAGATAAACTTTTCATAGAAGGGGAATTATACGAACCAAACGATGACAGAGAACCAAAACACACGGATTACAAAGAAACACAGAACAGAAACACCCCAAATCCTGAAGCAGATAGTTTATCTGATAAAAGTCCATTCATTAATTCAACCCGACCCAGTGATTTTTACCCATGGAATCGTCCGATACCAAAACAACGGAAAATTCTGAAGCGGAACAGAATTAATTCTGACGAACCTGATTCGTAAAGCCTGGTCAACATAAAATCAATGCGAAGTGCATGAACTCTATTAATAATCTATCTTTAAAATTTTATTCTACGCTAGTACTATCCTGAACTTATTTCACAAAGACTGAAAACCTCTTCTTCACCCGTAGTGACAAAAGGGTTGCGTTATTTTTTATTTGTAATATTTATTGACCAATTTATTATTATGTATACTATATTATGTTGCTCTTGTTGCACACAATGGTGCCTGAGTGTATTAATAAACTTGTAGTTGTACTTGTAGTCGTTATGTATGTCGCCGCCACAGGTGATCACAGGTACTTGTTTCATTTTTTGTGTAATCTCAGATATCAACAAAAATGATAATTATCAAAACTTTTAAATTATGCATCTGCCTCAAGGATACGTGACCAGTATTTGATATATAATCAAATAGTGATTAAATAATCTTAACCTTACTGACGGATTTAATCCACACAAGGGATTTGTGTGATTGAAACTATTCTGTTGCCACGTTTTAATATAAATATTAATGTTAGAGAACCTTTTTCTCGAATTCAAAATAGTTCTGGTTTGTTATTAAACATAGTTTGAAACTAATAACTATAGCCCAAGCTTTCTTCATTTAGATGTATTATATCCAGATAACCTTTATAAAATATAACGGATAAAACGAGTGTTTCCTCCGCAGGAAGACGTGTCGCCCTGTCCGGACACATTAATTTGACCAAAAGCCTACTACTCTTTGCGCTCTCATTAATGCTCAGCGGAGAAGCAGCGAATACCAATTTGAAAAGAATTTGGTTTGATCCGACCAGTGATCGAACGCACGATCTCTGCATTCGTTTTACCTGGTATAAAAAAATGTTTTTTTGAGGGCCGGATCAGTCAGTTATTCCTCCTTTCAATGTTGACATGTTTATCTATTTACTGAATGAACATGATGACCACCTGCTCAACCATCACAGTCAATGCCTGTTACCTGTTACCTTTTCTGTATGTTCCGCCTCTCTCAGACGCAACACCAAACGGTGTATTTTGGGATTTGCTATCTACAAGGACCACAATCACACCTGAACTTCGTTATTGTTCCCGGATTTTAACTATTATACACAATCACTGACCAAAAAGGAAAATTATATATATCTAGAACGCGTATGTACATGACTCCTCTACTATCCATACTTCTGCTGGTAAGGTTCACAAAACGTTTTCAAAATGGATTTGTCCACTAAATAGCTGATTCTAAAATACTGTGATATTGTATCTTGATAGTAACTAGGTTATTTGAAGTAATGAGGCTCTTTTCTGATGCAGTCTGTAGCAAAAACCTCTAGATATACATTCAATTTCAGAAATAGTGGATTCATCTAGGAATTCCATGGACGAGCAATCAATAATAACTTTGAGTTGCAAATCGTCAGATGATAATATTTCATCGTACACTTTCACATCAACACTGTCATATAACTTCACCATCATAATATTTAAAAAATGCTCTTTTATGTCTCTCAATTTTTCACAGTATAAAAGGAAATGTTTAATGTCCTCACTCCCTTTGCAGCATAATTTACATGTTGATTTAGTTCCACCAGATCTGTCAAACTTAGCTCTGTCATGTTGTAAGGTGTATGTTCCACACATGAATTTTGCTTTTATACAAGCCATAGTTGAAGTGAAAGGCTCAGTTCCACAACTATACCATACATTATTGGTTTTTCCGTGAATAATGTTATTAACATTTAAAAAGTTTAGAGATGTTTTAGATTTTACTTCTGTTTTTAGTAAATCGATCCAATATTTTTCCATTCAATCTTTCCAGGTGACACATTAATAAGATCTTGCGGAGACGGTAAACCATACTGTTCTGTTAAATCAACAATTTTCACAAACCAACTATCTGAATCACGGGGCATTACAGCCAATTGTCTGATAGCAACCTCACGCTCGACAGAACCGTGATTTCTGATAATATTTCCGATAAAAATTTAGCATACGCTTATGCAGTTCAGCCTTAACAGGAATCTGACCGAGAAGCAAGTAAACAGCAGAAGTAGCAGTGCGTTCTGGCAGATGCTGAATCTGCTTTAGTTTAGTATAGAATACGGACAATAATTTCATATCAGAAACTTAAAGTCTAATAGAATCTAGCCCATACAAAAGTATGGGTACCACATAAATTTTCACCAAATGCATCGAAACTTAAGGGTTAAGTCCATTCAATCCATGGAGCCTTGCTCCTATGAGGGCATACATCGTTTTTCTGGCTGTCTGAATTCTACTAGGTACACAATTCTTCACACCATATATTGAGTTGACATCATGATCAATACCCAAAATGAGTCGTTTTTATTGAGTTTTGAAAAGTATGGGTACCACATAAATCTCACCAAATGCATCGAAACCTGCTCCTATGAGGGCATACATCGTTTTTCTGGCTGTCTGAATTCTACTAGGTACACAATTCTTCACACCATATATTGAGTTGACATCATGATCAATACCCAAATGAGTCGTTTTTATTGAGTTTTGAAGAGTATGGGTACCACATAAATTTTCACCTTATGCATCGAAACTTTAGGGTTAAGTCCATTCAATCCATGGAGCCCTGCTCCTATGAGGGCATACATCGTTTTTCTGGCTGTCTGAATTCTACTAGGTACACAATTCTTCACACCATGTATTGAGTTGACATCATGATCAATACCCAAATGAGTCGTTTTTATTAAGTTTTGAAGAGGTTGACTATTCAACGTAAATAAATGTTCAGTTTTAATTCTATACTGTAGAGTACATGACTTTTGACTGCTTATTATGTAGCGATGTTTATTTGAATAATCAGACAAGATACTTAACATTGCTTGCATCTCATACGGATTGTTGGAAATTAAGGTGACATCGTCAGCAACAGTAGGTATGCCACAGTAAATAGAACCTAGGTGAGCACCAAGACCATTCATTTCGAACATCTTATGTAATGTATTTATGAAAACCTTATAGGCAGTCGGGGACTAAACTCCACCCTGACGAACACCCTGAAATTCGTTAACCGATTTTGACTTGATACTTTACCACATTACTGAGGACGTTACGTTCTTATACCACTCATTGAAAAGTAACCAATTATCACCTGTCATTCCTCCTTTGTACATCTCTCTCATATTAAAGACCAGATTGCCACACGCAATGAAATGCTTTTTGTGCATCACTTAAAGTTATGATTAACTGTTTTTTCAATGCAACAAAGAATGTTGATTTTGCAAAATCAATTTAGTAGAACACATTGAAATGTTTTAACAAATAAACTCATCATAGATACCAGGATTAAAATTGTGTACGACAGACGCGCGTTTCGTCAATGAAAGACTAATCAGTGACAACGATGTCATTTGAAGCTGTAGAAAATTTTAGTTTAATTTGATCAGAAAAAAGTTATGTTGTGTTTTATGTAAATATGCATTTGGATGCACATCTTCGCAGGCTATGTTGTACATACTTAACTTGCGTGAACTTTGAAAATTTCGAATCATGTAAGCGTCGTTCTGTTATTAATTTATATGACGATCAAGATTGTTTTCTTCGAAGAAAAGGGGGGATGCATGTACCGTCAGTAAAATTTAAGAAAAAAAGCAGGACAGGAGTTTTGAGTAAAAAAAAGGCAGAATGAGCAACTTGGCCAAAAAAAAAAAAAAAAAGCAGGATGACAATTTATGTAAAAAATATAGGTCTTGTTTCTGAAGAAGTAAACAAGAAAAAATAAGAGTTCATTCTTAAATCTAAACAGGCTATGAGTAATCAAAATTTTCCACTTTAAAGAAAATTAGAGTGAAATAAGATACAAAAAGAAGGGGGGGGGGGGCGGGGATCGGAAGGCAGAGAAATTAAAAAATTGTTGATAACTCTGATAGTAAAAAGGATTCAGTTAATGAATTAAGCTTAGAATTTAAAAAAAAAAATAAAAGAAGAGCAAGATTACTTACATTTCTCTCTACAAGATAACGCTGAAACAGAACTTTATGATAATCAGAGCAAATGTTGTACACCACAAGGAAGACAATATATTATAAATTTAACTTCATATAATGTTACAACTCAAAACGTTTGACCTATAATAAAATAGGTGTAAAAGCTTGCAAAAAAATCCCCAAATACCAGTCCTTCCAGAAAGGCTAAAGAGACTGTAGAGTATCAAAAGCTGTCGGGACAAAAACAATTGGGCGCATCTCTTAATTCAGAGAAACATATATTTATATATGATATTTGAACTAGGAAATTTGGAAGAAATAACGCCAATAACTTTTAATAAGAGATTATTATAACGCTGAATTATTCCTTGTTTTAAAAGACATCAGTGATAAAGTAGTAACTACCACTAGATATTTTCATAAATATACTAGATGACATAACAAGACATGTGTAAATCGCACAAGCTGAAAAACATAAAATCACCTGGTCATAGTGTACTTGTAATATTCGTGACTTTATGTCTAACAGAGCTTGGACTTCTATATCTTTTACTAAACTCAATCACCTGGTCATAGTGTACTTGTAATATTCGTGACTTTGTCTGACAGAGCTTAGACTTCTATATATTTTATTAAACTCCTTACACAAATCCGATTAGCAGTCATGCCAAATTTGATTCAAAACTGGAATGATTTGACGGATGCAGAACATTAATTGGTAGTAAAGATAAATAACATTTTCTGTAGTTTGCATTTACAGAACAGAATGGTAAAGATTCTACTGATTTTTTTTTAAGTGGCGAGGACTATCCTTTGTCCTTGAACGCGTAAGTGTCTTTTTTTGTTGTGGAGATGTTTAAATACCTGCCACGTCCGGTCTGTGTTTTTGTTAGATGTTCTTCTGCTTTGCATCGATCTGAGTTGAGCCCTTTTGTATAGTGTGTTCTTATGTTGTACTGTTACACCACTGACCCAGGTTATGGAGAGGGTTCGGCGCAGGTAAACTAGTTTAACCCCGCCATATTCTGTATGTGCCTGTCCCAAGTCGAGAGCTTGTAATTCAGTTGTTGTCGTTTGTTGCAGTACAAGCAGTATATACTTTCTCGATAAAGTACAAGTTAAGTAAAATATATAGACAAGGATAACCAAAGTGAAAACAAAACTATAAAACCCTATTGAAACACCTGAACCAAGGAACTTTCAAAAGCCAAAAACTGGATGCATAAATACTGAGTCACGTCAAATGTCATACGACCAAAAGGAACATAATGGCACAACGACAAATAAAGGCAAAACTATGAAGTGAATAAAATGATACACAACTTCAGCACCAATATTCAAGACCATCTTTTCGTATTACACAACTTCAGCACCAATATTCAAGACCATCTTTTCGTATTACACAACTTCAGCACCAATATTCAAGACCATCTTTTCGTATTACACAACTTCAGCACCAATATTCAAGACCATCTTTTCGTATTACACAACTTCAGCACCAATATTCAAGACCATCTTTTCGTATTACACAACTTCAGCACCAATATTCAAGACCATCTTTTCGTATTATACAACTTCAGCACCAATATTCAAGACCATCTTTTCGTATTTGTGAAGTGGGAACTGAATATTTATTTATTAGGTCTTTATACTTTTCGTTATACATTTTGAGAAAAGGACAAGACGCTATTTGACAAAACCCATTTGACAAAACTCAAGCTCCTCAATATTTTGCAGAGACACCGACGACGCTCTATAAATACTTGATAGGTAGATGCAAGCTCTTGAATATCGCATGAGTTGGGAAATGTATAGCTCATACTCAGGAATAGTTAGTATATTGTTGATGGGGCGAGGAAAGTTATGATTTCAAAATTAAAATTTTGTCAAAGTTTCTGATAATGAGATGGTCGAAGTCGAGGTATATGTCTAGAAATGAGACGGAGGAAGCTGTATCTATGTTTTTTTCTATCTTTAGTTCAGGAGGTTATATTAATGAAACCCAATCAGAAAAGTTTGGATTGTTAATGGAATGAACATCATCAATGGACCTGTATGTAAAAATATGAAAAAGGTCAGCAAGGTACACAGTTGGTTCTTCTATGCCGACAACCTGCCGCAAAATTCTACCTCAAGAACCTCCAGCATACTGATCACTTATTCTTCGGTGAAGTATGTTTTATATTTGGGCTTATTGTGCAAAGTATGCCAAATTGTATCCCAAAATAATAAATTTGTAGGGTATGGCACCATTTTGGATTATTTATCAAAGACGTATTTTTAATCAAGGGTTTTAATAGATTTTATTTCTGAGAATGACCGAGATTAAAAAATTTCCAGAAGTTCTTTTGAGTTCTTAAGAAGCCAAATGTGGTTAATATCAGTTAAACAGTGTCATAGTATTTCTATAATCCCTCTTTCAATGCGTACACAAATTTGGTTAATCTAACGGAATATTCCTTGGTAGAACATGCAGATGAACCTGCAATGTACCGTTATTTGTACGGAATTTTATGAAGTTTATGTATCTAATAAAATCAGATTTGTTGCTCATAGAAATATTTAATGAGCAACAAATATAAGGACTTACCTTATTTGTACCTAAAACAATATTTTATGCAGCTTTTCACTCAGGAACAACAACATATTTGTCGTGAAGAGACTTCAGACATTAACAGCATTCTTCGTCTCCAAATACGGACTTGGGTCGAACATTTTACAGTTTTCAACTTGTGGATTCAATGCTTTATCAATGACCTAATTGCTTCAGAGTGTCTAGTTTAACCTCATCGTTTTGTCCACACATGTTCTGGCGTAATTCTCGACGGAATCCATTATAATTTTTAACATATGAAATTACCGTGTGATTGATTTTATTCAAGTTAAGTATTAAAACTTGCCATTGCTTGAATAAGTGATTATAATCCAACACATTGAACAGATCACAGAAAAGGAAGAAACCTTTCTATTGTTGCATATGCGTTGAATAAGTACTGGTAAGGTTTAAACCATGTAATTAATGACCAGATCGCTCACTTTTCCACTGACATCATAAAGCTGGTTCCTATCCTAGATGACCCATAACAATACTTTATCTTGGGAGCCTTCATTTCGACATGAACGAAAACAAGTCTCAAGACATCCAATGACATTCCTGCAATTAATGAAAATTATTACATCTTTTTTTTAACAAGCACTATTAAATTGAAATTAAAGTCGAAATAGTTCAACTCTTTTTAAATGAAGAATGTGAGTGTGCCCATAAAGTCTAGCATTTTGCTTATTTTTAGTTAGGCATATTCTCTTGATTCGCAATTGCCTGGCTGAAAGGGATACCACGGGAGCAGTGTTTAGGATGGCTACTTTTAGGAGAGAGAAATTGATGTTTGTCCGTTTTCGTTGTATGGAGATCCGTTATAATGGTTCCGTTCTGGATATAACTCGTAGTATCAAGGAAGTTTATTGATTCACAAACCATCTGAATGAATTTCTAGAACACAGTAACTCTTTCCACCATTCAATCAAATTTACACACGAAACATCAATGGAGAAAATAATCTTCCTTGATACTACGAGTTACATCTAGAACGGAACCATTATAACGGATCTCCATACGAAGAAAACAGACCATTTTTCTCTCTCCAAAAAGTTGCCATCCTAAACACTGCTCCAGTGGTATCCTTTTTAGCCAAGCATTGCGAATCAAGACAATATGCTCAACTGAAAATAAGCAAAATGCTAGACTTGGACAACTACGTAAACATCTAGTAGGTGTTCCAGGATACAATAACAACAGCATTGATACAGCTTCCGAAAAAGCAAACAAAACTAGCCGCCAAGAACCTCTGGCGTATTAGGATAAAAACAAAGGAGTCAACAGAACACTTTTGTACTCGCTTACCATCCTGCTTTTAAAAATGTGTCATCCGTTGTTCGAAAGCATTGGAAAATTATAGAAAATGACTCCAATTTGAAAAAAAGTATTTTCCTCACCACCAGGCATGACCTTCAAAAGGCCTAAAAACTTCCGTGACAAATTAGTGACGACTGTATTAACAAAACAACCTACTCCACCTCCCGGTTGCTACATTCAATGAGGGAGAAGGAATTGCTTATGTTGTAAAGATGCCAATACTAGCAGTTCTTTAATCAGCTCCTTTACAAAACAAAGTTATACCATCTACACAAATTCCAACTGTAAAATGGAGAAATCAATTTATGTATTAACATGTAACACCTGTGGCATTCAGTACGTGGGAGAAACAATGGACATATTTAATATTCGGCTAAATAACCATCGATCATGGTACAAAACCAAACAAAAACTCCCCTCACAAGACATATTCGTTCGAAGAAAAATCCTTTTGATAATGTTACTTTCCAAATGATAGAAGTAAACATGGTGTGGGACACCACGGCGAAAAGGAGAAGAGAAAATTTTTGGATCCACCAGCTCCATACTTTAGAACCTGATGGGCTTAATGAAAAAGGCGAGAAAGATACAGGAAAGATAAAAAATGATTAATTATACAGCATCGTCCTTTTTATCTGTGTAATATTGGCCAATGGACGTTGCAAACATCAACCACCAATTTTGTAATTAAATAAGTAATCTTGAACTTCATCCAAACTTTGAATTATTTACAGGGCAGCAAAATTCATGTACAATGAGCTGCAAAAATCACTTATCTACATCCGATTTCACCTGGATAGATGCACGCTTGATAAAGATAGCTTGTCTAGCAAAATATTGCGTTTATTTTTTATCGCATTGTAAATATTTTTAATATTTTAATATTTACATACTAAATAGTGTGTTAAAATGACATTGTTAGGCAATTTATAATTTCATTTGTGTAATTATATTAATCTTTGTACCGATTAATCCATGTTATGTGTTGCTATTTATAGGCACTTGTATATATAATATATATATAATTACAACTCAACTCATATCGTTATCGACTAAATTGCTATTATTACTTATGTCAGCTTTTCCTCTAGAAACTTTTGGTGAAGTAACTACGTTCCTACTACTACTTTCGGAAGGTCTAGTTGAGGTTGTGGAGACAAGTCTCGTTTGAAAATTTGAGAACATTTCTTGCACTTTATTCGTGAAATCTGACATACATTGGTCCATTGCCCTTCTCATTTCCAGTCTAGTCTCTGGAACCATTATCTCCGTTGTTCCAACAGTTCCACAGATGATATCGGATATGTTCCTTATGTCGTAAATACAATACCCTCCCTTTTCACGAATGTGACTTACCGAATTAGACTTTTTACCGGATTTGTAATAACATAAGCAACACGACGGGTGCCACATGTGGAGCAGGATCTGCTTACCCTTCCGGAGCACCTGAGATCACCCCCAGTTTTTGGTGGGGTTCGTGTTGCTTAGTAATTGGTTTTCTATGTTGTGTCATCTGTACTATTATTTGTCTGTTTGTCTTTTTATTTTTGGCCATGGTGTTGTTAGTTTGTTTTCGATCTATGAGTTTGACTGTACCTCTGGCATCTTTCGTCCCTCTTTTCCAGACATAATAATAGGGGAACAATTAAAAATTATTTTCAGGTAGCGTTTCTTCATCGTCTCTCCTCTTGTTTAGATTAGGCTTGAACGAAATGACATCTGAATCGTCCAAATTTTACAAAATAACGGCCTAATATAACCAAGCTGTATCAATTTTAACTGTCGTGTTAACACGACTAGTTTAAAATCCCACCGCTGCCTCCCTGGTGCTAGAGTCACTGGGTCACACAGAAAAAGAGAGTTAAAGAGTCTATAAAGTGTAGGGTTTTATGTTTACCGTCGGACCAAAACACTCAACACATTCACTGCAATATGGAATATTATACAATATAAGACACTTATAGGATATGTATTATTTTAGAAATGAATAAGTGTTGCACTACTTGCTTATTTTGATTTGATTGCCAATGATTGAATAGATGTATAACATTAGAAACTTCACACTTTCCTACATATCCACCCTTTTGAAAGATATAGCTCTTTTGTGTTCATAAATTAATTTACCTTTTATCTCAATAGGTAGAGAAGTAGCAGTAAAGATAGTTGTGTCCATGTCATCTGGTACCTTCCCTTTGTTACAAGACCCTCTTTCAATCTCTGCTTCAAAATCTAAAATCATTTAATAAAATCCATTATATGTCAATTACATGGAAACTTGTTATTTTCTTGATCTTTTAATATTTTTATTGGAATCACTCATTTGAGGCCATGATCTAGGTATAGTTTTTGGTGGGGTTCGTGTTGAAGACTTCTCTTGAACTGAATTTTAATGTGCGAATTGTTATGCGTTTACTTTTCTACATTGGCTAGAGGTATAGGGGGAGGGTTGAGATCTCATAAACATGTTTAACCCCGCCGCATTTTTGCGCCTGTCCCAAGTCAGGAGCCTCTAGCCTTTGTTAGTCTTGTATTATTTTTAATTTTAGTTTCTTGTGTACAATTTGGAGTTTAGTATGGCGTTCATTATCACTGAACTAGTATATATATTTGTTTAGGGGCCAGCTGAAGGACGCCTCCGGGTGCGGGAATTTCTCGCTGCATTGAAGACCTGTTGGTGGCCTTCTGCTGTTGTCTGTTCTGTGGTCGGGTTGTTGTCTCTTTGACACATTCCCCATTTCCATTCTCAATTTTATACTATTCTCTGATCAGCTAATCTTCCTAAAATTATAAGATACTGTTTACATTAAATATTACACAAAAGTTAAAACATTTCCAATATTTTTACTGAAATATAGAGTAAGAAATCTTGTAGATGAATATACAGTTATTACTCCTGACTGATATAGGGAAATTATGCTTACCCAAACATGTCTGAACTAAAAACAAGTGCATAACCAGAAATGTACATACAATGTGTTAGGCTAGGTAGGGAGACAGACAGACAGGCAACAGTTAAATATTGTTATGTCCTAATCAAGAGTACACTTAGTTAAAGGGGTTTGTACATCAGAATTTAAAAGAGAAATGTATAAATATAAATTTGTGCTATTTTAACTAAAATTACTCAACTGGAGGATCGTTACTCACTCCTTTTTAACTTCATAGGCTCCTGCTGAAATAGGATCCGGATATTCCTCAGTAGGCCCCTTTCCCGTTTCGAAGTGAAGTGAACATATATAGGTGTATTAAGTCATTTTCTTCATACACGAGTCATGTCGTACACAAGCTCGTATCCATCTTTCACACTCCAATCTATAACATAATGGTTTTTGGAATGGAATAAATAGAGGCAACAGTAGTATACCGCTTTCGAAATTCATAAATCGATTGAGAAAAAAACAAATTCGGGTTACAAACTAAAACTGAGGGAAGCACGTCAAATATAAGAGGAGAACAACGACACAACAGAAACACAACACTAAAATGCAACACACACAGAAACGAACTATAATATAACAATGGCCATTTTCCTGACTTGGTACAGGACATTTTAAGAAAAAAATGGTGGATTGAACCTGGTTTTGTGGCTTGCCAAACCTCCCGCTTTTATGGTAATGTTAAATATAAGTATTGGCTGAACTATGGGTTATTCAATGATAAGACATCATCAATATATCTGAAAGTAAAATTAAAGAATTTCGCAAGGTGCTTTTTCTTTTTGTCTTTTAGAAAGTTCCGAATGAATTCTGCTTCATACGAGTACAAAAACAAATCGGCCAGTAGGGGTGCACAATAAGTACCCATTGGAATACCGACTGTCTGTTGAAATATCAATCCTCCAAACTCAACAAATATATTGTCGATCAAAAAGTCCAGCATTTTGATAATATCATCTTCAGTATATTTTCTGGTAGATTCAGTTTGGTTCTTCACAAAATATGAATTATTGTAACCCAAAACAAGAAATTTGTATCTACGATTCCCATTTTTATAGAAAAAGCTCTGTTTAATGAGATGGTGAAGTCGTTCTTTCAACTGAGCATGGGGAATAGTAGTGTATAGCGTAGCAAAATCAAAAGTCTTTATGTTGCTGCAAAATTGCAAAGATTGTGATCGAAGATTAAACAGTAAATCTTTCGAATTTTTGAGAATCCACATCTGGTTAACACCACTGGTAGAATATATCTCATCACAATATTTTTGAAGCCCATCTTTAACTGTAAAATTCACGCCTTTCTCCGCGAGTCTCTCTGGGTGCCTTTTGTCACTTTTATATACGCCATACACGTAATGCTGGTTTTCCATCTTTAATTTAATATGCTTTTGTGTACACTAGTTACAATGGCGAAATTGGAAATTTTGCCCGGCCTGTTGTAGAGTCAATATAAATAATTCCGAAGTTATGTAGATCCGATATGACCAATCACTCAACAATGTGGTCTAATGATGCGTTATGGCTCTATAAATTTTGATATCACCTTCCGGAGTTGTTTATGTGGAATAATGTTTATATCACCAGTAATTACATGGCCAAAAGGCTTGTAAATATACGGAGAGTGGGAACAGTCGCATGTCGGAGAGTTTTACAAGTATTCCTCTAAATCAAGATCTTGCATTGCTTGTTTATAGTTAAATATTTTAGGTGCAATGGTTCTGGTGAACTATTGAAGCGAAAAGGAACAGACGGATATTGAAAATAAAGTGGATTTTAGATGGTACTTCTCTGTGATGCAGAATTGTGCTGATGTTGATATAATAGATTCCTTTATTTGAAGACTGAATTAGAAGAAATTTCCTATTTTCATCGTGTAATGGTTCTGATATAAGCGCGAGGTTTGGCTAGCCACAAAACCAGGTTCAACCCACCATTTGTTCTTAAAATATCCTGTACCAAGTCAGGAAAATGGAAGTTGTTATCTTATAGTTTGTTTCTGTGTGTGTTGCATTGTCGTTTGTTTTTTTGTTCACTTCAGTGTTTCTGTTGTTTCGTTGTTTTCCTCTTATAGTTGATGTGTTTCCCTCGGTTTTAGTTTGTAACCCGGATTTGTTTTCTCTCAATCGATTTATGACTTTCGAACAGCGGTATACTACTGTTGCCTTTATTTAAATAGACGGAAAATAGCTACATCATAAATTATATTTCCTAGTCTGTATATTGGGGTACACGTATCTATACACCCTTTGTCAAGTGCATTATCTCTTTAACATTTAAATTTTTTTTTTACAGGAAGTGAAAATAGAATGGAACAAATGTTATGTAACCCTAGTAGATGTGGAAGATGTGAATGAAGGTCATCAAAGCTCAAAGTGATTGATCTAGATTTGGCAGACTTTTTTTTACATATTTGGACGATTGTAATGTATTTGACCATGATTACGCTTGGATCTTAAATAGTGTTGAATAAAATCATTTCAAAAACATCACTACATGCTAGACATGACAAATTTCCTACATCTTTGAGGTCATCATTGGAACCGTATGGGATTGCAGTACATTATTCCCTGTCCCAGAAATTCCCTCTTCCATCTCGTCAGAAAGGCGTTCTTAGTATTGGGGTAAATTTTCTTAAATTATGCATACTTTCATTGACTTGACGTGGCTATGTATTTGTGCATCCAACAATCTTTTTTTTATTCGAGCTTTCCCTAACTAGGTAGATTTAGCGTTGCGGACGTAATATATTTCATTATGTTTTACTATACTGTATGTATTATCAACTACACAAACATTTTTTGCTGGCGTATTTATCAGATTTATTTATATGCGTTTGTGAAAGAGAGGCGAAAGATACCAAAGGTACATTCAAACTCGTAAGTCGAAAATAAACTGAAAACGACATGGTAAAAGACGACAAACAAAAGTACTAGTATACAAAACACAGCATAGAAAACTAAAGACTGAGCAACACGATCCACACCAAAAACCGGGGGGTGATCTAAAGAACCCCGGAAGGGTAAGCAGATCCTACTCCACATGTGGCACGCGTCGTGTTGCTCATAAAAGTTTAAATTCGGTAATAAGTCTAAATCGGTAGATCACATTCTGGGAAAAGAGGACGGGATTGGGGTTTGTTAACACAGTTTTGAATGTTCGACCCGGTTAATGTCGCGTTAACCAATTATGTCTTTTTGGGTTACTCACCAATTGTTGTCAAAATATAGAGACAGAAAAGGGATATAAAATATCTCACAATTACAGTGTATTATAAATTTTAGTTAATGTTGCACCAACTTTTTATTATATTTGTTTTCTTTCAAATAGTTTGATATAATCAACATTTGGCACATTACAAAATAATTGTCATATTTTGTTTATACCCCCAAATTACTTCCAGGTAGTAGTTTCAATGAGAAAGAAAAAAAAAACAGAATAGCTTTTCTGAGTGCCCTGTTTTTTCTGCCACCTACATCTGCTAGTTTACACGTGTCTCTCTTATATCATTGGATAGTATGTATGCCAATCTTTTGTGAATAATTTGGAAGTCCTGGTGCCGTCTTTCCTGTTATTGGGAGTCTGAGAAATGCGTAGGCCTATGCATGGTATTACGGACAGGTAAAATTGGAAAAGCTTAACGTCACACCGCGAATCAAATGTATTTTTATATTGTCGGAGATACTTTTATCAGCCTAATTGTGATAAATACCGACTTGGCAATTTTTAGATGATTGTCCCTGAAATTGAAGATAAAAACCTTTTTCATTATGCCCATATTGATATTGATTAACTTTTAGGTCAGAATGTTCATCGGCTGCTCTTCAACCAAATATTTTACAGTTGTAAAAATAAACAACATATCAAAGACATTTCGAATCTATTCATAATTTAAAAAAACAAAGCGATCCAAAGTTTGTTTCCTTCATCTTCCGTAGTGGGTACAGCCCGTTTGGGTACGTGAAGATTAACGCGTTCAATTCCCTTCATTTTTCCCTCAAAGGTATGCTGGACGATCGCAAACTTGGGGTTGTCTTTGTTAAACGGATTCAAATCGTGCCGCCTACAATTATCTCTTATATGGCTCCATATTGCTGTACACAGTTACAATGATTTGTTCTAAAATAAGACGCATTCAATTTGTTATAATTAATTCGATCTTCATATTAAAAAAGAAGAAAAAAAAATTATTGTCTTTTAAATTCACACTTGTCTATTTTCTGATATAAAAAAAAACCGTCGTACAAATCCGATACAGAACAGAAGTAACAAACCAAACGGGCCGTATAGTTTTTCTGCACTGTTAGTCAGGTCAGTTAAGGTCCTCCAGGATAGAAAAACTAAACGGCAACGGTTGTTACCAGTCGCGTCTTTTGTTATCTTTGTTCTGTATCTAATACTTGTAGCGGGGCACCATAAAAATATTGTTTATTATCAGCACATGTTTTTTTTTTTAAAAGGTATTCATATTCTTGAAATAATAATTACCTTCTGGCTGTTCATAAGTCAAATCATGTGTTTCCCATAGGATACTGTATTTGATGGAACACACAACCCGAGTGCTACAATGTTCTGTGTAGCAATATAGGACATTGGTAACCCGGGTGATTTCTTAGCAGGTATGTTTGTTGTATTGTTGTCTGTCTCGCACAACGCTACCAAGTTTATGATGCCCTCGGAGGGAATCTTTCAGATAAAAGGTTAGAAGATACTTTACATCGACTTGGTTGTAGTAAAAAAGTATAACAGAAAAACCTAAAAAGTTAAACAAAAATACATAACTCCCTGGGCCCGGTTGTTCAAAAGACTGGATAAAGTTATCCACTGGATAAGCTTGTCCACTGAATAACTGTTTATCCAGTGGATTACTATCCAGTGGATAAATTGTGTTGTTCACAACTGCCACCAAGATCAAAGAAAAATGGAGGAAATCGTGTGGGGCAGCAAGGGAGGAGGCAACAAAGGAGAAGGTCCATGCACGGACAACTGGTGGTGGACCTCCAGCCAAAGCTAAAGACCCGGTGACAGAGAAGATATTGGAGCTTCACCAAGGAGCTCCAAACTTTTTTGGCATTAAGGAGGAGCATTCCGGTTGGCATTCCGGATGGCATTCCTCTCAACATTATAGACAATCCTTTTGGACTAAATGGTAATATATTTTATACATATTTTCAAGGTATCAAAAAATATAATATTTTCTTGTTTCGTTTACTATAAGCGTCCGTGAATGTGTCGTCTGCTAAATAAAAATGAGCGGCCATGTTAAATCTTCATGGTTTTACACGATGTATTTTTGTTTTAAACCCTTATAATCCGGATATTCTGCATGAATTCTGGCCAAAATATGCATATGCACATCTTTTTATTAATTTGTGATTTGTACACCTTTAGAGTATGCATTATGTTGTACCTTTTCATAAACAAACTGCCCTGCGTCGTCTGCATTTCCTTTATTTTTCAGGTCTTCTGCTTTATTTTTGTTTTTGTTTTACAAGTGTCCTTGACCATGTGACGACATAAAAAAAAAGTTTTCACATTCCATGTTCATGGGTTTTTCAAAACGTGTTATCTCCCTTCACGTCATTAGTTAATTGTGTATTCGTCTACAATGTCTAGCAAGCAACATTCCAATGAAGAAAATATAAAACGTTTACCATATTAAAGTGTCGGAACATTTTGTCTTGTGATACCAAAGACAATTTTAAAAAAGAGTCATTTACGCAGGCGAATATCTTTTCTGTTAGGAAAGGGATTTAAATACTGCGCTGATGTTAAATAACAATACCGATACAAGACCTTTAAGTACGGACTTCCTCAAAATACAGTTGCATTGAAAGTATTCAGGTGCAGTATAGTGCAGCTCTGGACTTTTAATCTCCAGCCTTCGACTTGATATCTTCAGTGCTTGACTTAACATCTCCAGCGCTATATGTTTTTTTTTATATCTCAAACGCTATACTTTATATCTATTTATTAAAGCGCTCGATTATCCAGCACTTGCTTTTATATCTTCAGCAGTTGACTTTAAAAACAACAACTCTTTATCTTTATGAACCCTACAGGGCTCCGTAAATATAAGTGTCTATAAGTGTATACTACAGTGTGATGATATATGACGAAATATCCAATGATATTTTCATCACGTGAGTAAGGGTTTTAAAATTTTTATAAAATTCTGTCAAACAGTTCATGGCGGAGAAAGTATGTCCATATTCAGCAAAACAAAAACAAAACAAAATGAAATCCAAAAAAAAATAAATTGCAAAATGCAGCAGCACCAAATAATTAAGCAAGCCTTACAACAGGTGGAAATGAATATTCAATTTCTCCCAAGACAAAGATGATAAATTCAACTTTTTTTATGAAAGATTAACGCCACTTTCAACAATACATGGGATGAATTGTGATATTCTGTTTTTTTTTGGTAAAGGAAGAGATGATAACAACAAAAAAATACAGATGGTCACCGAAACGTAAATTTACCACTTTGCTTGAATAATTTCCGAATTCGATTAATTTTTCAAAACCCAATTAGATAACAAACAGCTTTTGTCCACAAAAAATAACTTACTTGTGATTACAACCTGACTAATATACATGTACGAGTTCGTACATGTATATCTGAAGGGAGTGAACCAAATTTAGCGAAACATATTAATATTTACTAGTATTGTACAGAACAAAGGACAACAACATACCCATTCCATGATACTATACTCAGACTTCATGTGCCAAGTACTTTGCTTATATTTCTATTTCTTTTTTTTTGTTCAGAAAATGATGCTACAGAATTGGTTATCTTAATAACCCACTAGATTATGTTGCCTGTACAGAACAGCCACAGATTGTTGCTACAGTTGATTCACCAACATTGCGGGTGAAAGGTGTTTTAGGACAAGATTCTTCTAGTTGTGTACGTATTACTATTTGGCATTCAAACCTGAATTTGAACCCTTTGAAATAAATACACTTTTAAAGTATTTTAGTACAAGAGTGTCTGGCTTGGTTATACAGAACAGATAATAATAGCAAAAACGTAATGAATACAGCAAAATTGGGTGAAATAGATACAAAATAACGATGAAAAATAAATAATTTTTGTAATGCAAAATTAATGGTAAATCCGGATTAAAAAAAAATAATCAAGTTGGGGCAAAAATATTTCATCTTCCTTTCCTGTTAAGGGAACGACCATTTAACTTCAAAAAAGGGTTGTTGTTGTTGTTGTGGTTATGGTTTTTTCCTAAAAAAATATTCTGATCCCCCAAAATAACCATAACCCCCCCCCCCCTCCCCAGCCCACTTGAAGTTAAATGATTGCTCCCTTAAAAGTTTTAAAAAATTGAAATAGATTCACAATATAAATACACAAAACTCATAAACAATTGCATGCGTTTCTCGGACTGTTTAAAACGTATTATACTAAATGGACTGAATGTGTAGTGATTGATACTTCATTCTTGGAAACATGAATGATTGATTAATGGTAATGTGGCTGTAAACTAGCTTCCAGTAGCTGCAAGTCTGCAAGTACACTTATATCAGTGTTTTGTGTCTATTATTTTGGTGTTATATGGTTTATTTATCATCAATTGAGTTAATCCATTTGCAAATTATTTTTACAGTTTGTTGTTGTGTGTTTTGTTGACTATATCGTATGGGGTTCTGGCATTGCCTACAACATTTATGTTGTTAAAGTTTATAATTATATAAGAATTTGGCGCTCAGTCCATCTGTCAGTCAAGATATTTTTTTCGGTCCTGTGTTCAATTTCATGAAACTTAATACAGTATAAACATACAATAATGTGCAAACCTCTATACACGTAGGATGTTTCGGTCCGTTGACCACTTCTACAGTTGTGACCCTTTTAACATAGACATTTTTACCCTACAAAGTATGCACTTGTTATCGCAACTACTCAGACATGGTTGGATGCATGTCAGTTGTGTATTAAAAAAATATGGATATGATGCCCATTGACATTATTTCAAGAAATTACTCTGGAATTAGTAGGATTGACAAAATAGTGAAGACAAATATTTTTGATTTATTTGCAGCAAGCTTCTGTAAGTACCCTTGCGACACCAAGATCCTCAACCTCACAGGCTAAACCGTCACATGTTCCTCCCAAATCAGTGGCAGTACCCAAGACACAACCAAAGCCGACAAAGCAGTCATACCAGGAGTTACAAATCCAAGTATTAAAACTTGACAAGTCCAGGATAATACAAGAAAAACGGAAAATAATGTCGGAAAGAGAAAAACTTGAGTAGGAAAAAACTCTTGTTGAAATTGAAAATAAAAAATTAAAACAGGAAATGAATGACAATGAACAGTGAGACAAATCTTTACAAATCAAGTTCTATATATATTAAAAAGAAAGTAATTTTTGTTGAATTTTAAATATTACTATTAGAACATACAGTTGTGGTCTGTTTTTGTTACATTGTTTTTAAATCTGATGCATTAAAAGTATATATTCTATGAAAACCATGTATTCATTATAAAATTAATATTGTAGGAACGGCAACAGTATTTTATGAAGGTGTAATTATAGAACCTTGACTCTGGAAGATCATATTTCGTTCCCGTATTTCAAATCTCCGGGTACTGTAAATAAATATCCTTATAATAGTATATACATTATTCTACATGTAATTCGAGAAAAATTATCCAATCGGCATATATTAGTCGAGTTATTTTTAATATAATTTATGATAAGACATGGTAGCATTAAACACATTGCACATTAACATTTAAAAGTACTCCAAAATGGTATTAATTTTATACTTACAAAACGATAAGAAGACTGGAAATTACTTTGAATAATCAAAGTAATTAACAGAGGAAAACAGTAATAAAGATGGCCAGCATCATTACAAATGATATATACTTTAATTTTTTTCTTGATTCAATCATTAACGAAATTTACTCTAAAAATATGTAGTTGCAATTAGATTACGGACATTCATTCCCTCTTGACGGCCCAAATCCTGTCCAATATCAATGTCTTCAACCTCCTGGTCATCAATCATTGGCTCTCTTTGCAAAATAGCAAAGTTGTGAAGATTGGTGCAGGCAAGAATTACTTTACAAACTCTGTCAGGGGTCAATCTAATTTCTGAATGTAGCAGATGGAATCGTCGTTTCCAGCGTCCGAACGTCCTGTCAATGACTGACCGTGTCCTGGATTGTGCACTGTTGTATCTTTCTTGCTGCCTGAAAAAAAATCTTGGTATAGTTAAAATTCATTAGAAACTTTAAATATAATCAAATAATGACTTAATTGTATTGCAACTTGTATCATTCAACTGTTTTGAAATAATATTTGCATTCACGTCTACATACATTCGTACATGTATGCTTATGTTTTATGGGATAACTGTATTGTATTTTAAGCTCCGACGGTATCCATTGGTGGTTTGATGGTCGCAAATTAAGTTCACTGGCGACGCGTTAGTAAACGGGTATTTGCGACCATCAAATCGCCTATTGGTGCCATCGGAGCTTCAAATATAGTATTGTTATCTCCATTCTAATAAAATTGACAGAAAACAACGCCAAATCATACATTTCAAATCTGTCCTATATCGTCTGCGCTTGTGCGTACGTTTTCATAACATCAATTATGAATTGATGCCATGCAAATTGGTGTCGTTATCCAATCTAAATGAATGTTACAAACGATGTTGCATTACAATAACATACTACATATATTTTTAAATCACGGCTTATGCTTATGTTGAAATAATGGTACCAACTTTTTATTTTTAACATATTCTCTTCATTGATTTAATTTATGCAAAAAAAGATCTGATCATATATAAACTGGTAAATAATCAGATATTAATGTGGTCCATGTTTATTACATATTTTCTGCCTACAATGTACGCAGATACTGTCTGACTTATGTTTAAAACAAACAATTTACCGTGTTGATGGTCTTAAATAAGGAGTCATGAGATATGGTTTACAGGCATAACCACTATCTCCTAACAACAGCCCATCAACACCAAAGCCTCTGTGGTTTTGGTCCATATGGATCCCAACATCAGAATTTCTGAATATAAAGCTATCATGGGTTGATCCTGGCCACTTGGCGACAATGTAAGCGAATTTTCCTGAAAATAATTTAAAACATCTTGTGAATCATTTTGAATACTTTCCAATTATAGTCTATTTTAATATCGCGAATTAACAGTTGCCAGAAACTAAACTGGCTTTCAACAGCAAAAGATTAACTAGCTGATGTCAAATTCGCTGGGGGTCCGCCCACAGAGCTGCCTAGTACGTTTCAGGTGGGAAGTAGGGGAAACATGGTTGTGAGATTAAACGAAAAGCCTGTGCTGGATAGAGAGTGCCACGCTCCTTTCACGTAAACGGACATCTCCTGTAGATTTTAAAAATGAGTAGGAGCATTGTAACCGCTATAAAATGCTATCTTTTCGTCCCAATTCAACTCCTCACATTTCTAGTGGCAGTCAAAATTCGTTGTCCCATTTGTCCCACCAACTCCTCATTTCTGTATGATTTTTATAAATTGTAGACTTTATTCTCGACCTAAATATATATGAAATATATGCAACTGGACGTTAAACAACCAAAAGCAATCAATCATTTAAAAAATCATATCATTATGCCAACTTTTTTTCAAACTTGTATACACTCAGAGACCAGAAAATTAGTAACTTCAGGCCGATTGTTATGGAAAGCAAAAGAAAGAGAAAATACGTATTATAATATATTGTTATCTAAACAAAAGCAAGGACGGACCCAGCCATTTTTTAAGAGGGGGTCGAACCTAGGAGAAGAGTGATGTTTCCGACCGTATGTCCCTATTCAAAAGCATTGATCGTCAAAAAAAGGGTTCTTACCCCCGTTACATTTCCTGGATCCGCCACTGCAAATTAGATAATATTTCAGAGCGGTTGGTACACATTTCTGGTTAGGCTCATGGAGTAAGGGTGCGATATAGATTTTACGCGTGACTATTACAGACATTTTCAATATGGTAAGGAGGTTGGCTAGATTTTCAAATCAGTACTACAAATATCTGAAAGATTCAGAATGATAGCAATTGGACAATTGAAAATTGTATTAACACTTTAATTAAACATTTGATTTGGTAACTGTGGAGTCTGCGCCAGCAGGAAGACAATTTTCTTTAGCTGCTCATTTTTAAATTTGGTAAAGGATTTTTCAGGGGCATATTTTTTGTTGTTGGTGTAAAAGAAGCATGAACTGGCATTTGTATTTGCGGTGGAGTGGGTTGGGGATTAACAAGCATGAACTGGGACACCTGTGGTGTAGAGGTATGTGAAACGCAAATCACGCATTTCTTCAAACGGTAAAATGAATTTGCGTTTATACAAAATTGTTTAGGCCAGCATGATTGCAGCTAACAGAAAATAATAATTTATACAATTTAAAATCTGTATCATTCTTAAAGAGTATATTAGGATTTTTATACGCCCGTTTACGGGACGTATTATGGTATACCGTTGTCCGTCTGTCGTCAATATGTCGGACATTAACTCAAAAACGCCAATTTGCATGGCATCAATTCATAAAACTTTGGGGAATTGTTCATATTTATTGACGTGAGCTCCCTTTCGTTTTTTATAAATTTTAGATTTTACGTTTCTGAGTTATGGGGTTTTATTCATTAAAAATGGGGATTTTCCAGTTTTGGGACGATAACTCAAAAATGCTTTCACCAATTTACAAGAAATTTTGGTGAATTGTCTATATCTATTGACATGAGCTCCCTTTCTATTTTTATAAATTTTAGATATTACGTTTCCGAGTTCGGGGGTTTTATTAATTAAAAAAAGGGGGATTTTCCAGTTTTCGGACAAGAACTCAAAAATGCTTTCAGCAGTTCTCATGAAAGTTTGCTGAATTTTTTATGTCTATTGACCTAAGCTCCCTTTCAATTTTTATAAATTTTAGATTTTACATTTCCGAGTTATGGGGTTTTATTCCTTAAAAAAGGGGGTATTTTCCAGTTTTGGGACAATAACTTAAAAATGCTTTCATCAGTTCTCATGAAACTTTGGTGAATTGTTTATATCTATTGACTTAAGCTCCCTTTCGATTTTTATAAATTTCTGATATGACATTGAGAAGTTATTGAACTTTATTCTTTCAAAACGCGACGGGCGTATCATGCGCTCAAAGCGCAGCTGTTTATTTTCTGTGTGAAAGAAATATGCTGTGCGTCAAAGGATTGCGACTGACTATTCTAAAACACGAAAAAAGTGCACATTTAAAGGTTTTTGTTTACGGTTGTAAATTTTTCCAGAACTTATAATAGGAAAAATGTGATGATTATTTTCAAAATATTATCATATCATTACTTACATGGGGTCTCCATTTGCTGGTCAGAGAAATACATGGACTATCCAAATTAAACTGTTTTTAAACATTTGTAAATATTACTGTTTTTTTTTTCTCTTTTATTTATGCATTTCTAAACAAAATTAATTAGAAAGAAAACTGACCAGCATTTCTGATCATTTCTGGTGTTCTTTCCAAATCGCAGTTGGAAAATGTATACGATAAGAAAGACAACTCGTATTTAATTGTTCATCAACAGGTGCGTTGGCTGATCGCGAGCATCTCCTACGTCAGATCTTTTGTGACGTCATGTAATATTTTAAAGTAAAAGGCGTTCTTAAAATTTGTCTGAACTGATTTTTTCACCTCAATTTACACATAACAAACAATGCAACTGTAAACTAGAGGCTCTAAAGAGCCTGTGTCGCTCACCTTGGTCTATGTGCATATTAAACAAAGGACACAGATGGATTCATGACAAAATTGTGTTTTGGTGATGGTGATGTGTTTGTAGATCTTATTTTACTGAACATTCTTGCTGCTTACAATTATCCCTATCTATAATGAACTTGGACCAGTAGTTACAGTGGAAAATATTTTGTAAAAATTTACAAAAATTTACAAAATTTATGAAAATTGTAAAAAATTGACTATAAAGGGCAATAACTCCTTAAGGGGTCAATTGACAATTTTGGTCATGTTGACTTATTTGTAGATCTTACTTTGCTGTACATTATTGCTGTTTACAGTTTATCTCTATCTATAATAATATTCAAGATAATAACCAAAAGCTGCAAAATTTTCTTAAAATTACCAATTCAGGGGCAACAAACCAACAACGTGTTGCCTGATTGGTCTGAAAATTTCAAGGCAGATAGATCTTGACCTAATGAACAATTTTATCATCATCAGATTTGCTCTAAATACTTTGGTTTTAGAGATATGAGCCAAAAACTGCATTTTACCCTATGTACTATTTTTTAGCCATGTCCGCCATCTTGGTTCGCGGGCGGGGTCATCGGACACATTTTTTAAACTAAATATCCTAATGATGATTGTGGACAAGTTTGGTTAAATTTGTCTTAGTAGTTTCAGAGGAGAAGATTTTTGTAAAAGATTACAAGAATTTACGAAAAATGGTTAAAAATTGACTATAAAGGGCAATAACTCCTTAAGGGGTCAACTGACCATTTTGGTCAAGTTTGACTTATTTGTAGATCTTACTTTGCTGAACATTATTGCTGTTTACAGTTTATCTCTATCTATAATAAAATTCAAGATAATAACCAAAAACGGCAAAATTTCCTTAAAATTACCAATTCAGGGGCAGGAACCCAACAACGGGTTGTCCGATTCATCTGAAAACTTCAGGGCAGATAGATCTTTAACTTAAAAAACAATTTTACCCCATGTCAGATTTGCTCTCAATGCTTTGGTTTCAGAGATATAAGCCAAAATCTACAATTTACCCCTATTTTCTATTTTTAGCTATGGCGGCCATCTTGGTTGGTTGGCCAGATCACCGGACACATTTTTTAAACTAAATACCCCAATGATGATTGTGGCCAAGTTTGGTTAAATTTGGCCAAGTAGTTTCAGAGAAGAAGATTTTTGTAAAAGTTAACGACGACGGACGCCAAGTGATGAGAAAAGCTCACTTGGCCCTTTGGGCCAGGTGAGCTAAAAATCAATTACAGTCTAAAATATTATATATTATATTATGTACTTCGACTAACAATATTTTTTTCTATTATTTGTGAAACTCTTCTTTGTGAAGAACATAAATAAGCGTGTTTACCTTCGTGATCACAGATACCCTGAACGTTGATAGAATGGTTGTTCTTCCTGTTCACAAAGGCATATTCGTCATCAATGGGAGCTTGGATACGAATATGTGTTCCGTCTACTTCTCCAATAACACACGGAAACTAGCTATGTCATAAAATCCATTGATTATTGCTGGTCAGTCAGTCTCATTTGGCCAACGAAGAAAATCGACCCCATGAGAGCAAATTGCACCTGTAACCGCTTGAATTACCCTTGAAACGGTAGACTTGCTGTACCCGAAAGTGTCACCAATTACTTGCATAAAACTACCAGAGGCATAATATCTCAGAGTAATTTTAATCTGTGTGGCAACTGGAATGGCATGGCTTCTGTGCGTAGGTCTTTTCAAATCATCATAAAGCAAATTTGTTAAAACTTCAATGCTCGCTTCAGAAAATCTATACCTCGCCTGAAATTCAGACTCGGTATATGGTTCACCGTTAAATTCTCTATATGTGCGTGGTTTCTATGTCTGCTGCACATCATACAACAAACGGGCAGCCATATTTAGCCTCTGGATAAGAACTTATCCTAACCCCAAGACACCGGACAAATTTTGTCCATGGTTAAGCTATTTTATTCACTGGACAATTTTTGAACAACCGAATTTGTCCAGTGGACAGAAGTTATCCAGTGGATACAGAATTTATCCAGTGGATAACTTTATCCAGTCTTTTGAACAACCGGGCCCTGGTAAATTCATAAAAGGAAGTCAATAAAATTGACAGAACTAATGGAAAACTACTGTCGTCACATTCCGAAGAAAAGGGTGGGTTTAACTTGGTTTTAAAGCCCTTGTATGAGAGTTGTTTATAGTATCGTTATATTGACAAAATTGGGTGAGCAACCTAAAACAGACGTAATAGTTAATGTGACAATAATTGGGATCCAGCAGCCAAAACACAGACATACAACACAACTGACTAAAAAAAATACTTATAGATTTAACAAAGCTGCCAACAAAAACGTTTTTGTAGTTGATATTACCTACAGTATATAATAGAATACACCTTCTCGAAAAAGTACAAATTAAGTAAAATATAAAAGACAAGGGTTAAAAAAATGAAAACAACAATAATAACCTCTGAGACTGGATCTCACTTCAGGACCCAACTGCACCAGGAACGCTCAAAGCAAACAACCCGATTTTCCTCGGAGTTCAGTATTTTTGTGATTTAACTTTTTATAGCTGGATGCATAAATGCCGATTCACGTCAAGAGTCATACGACCACATGTAACATAAAAGCACAAAGATAAATAAATAAAGTTTTAAGGACATGTATTGAGTACTTGCAAAGGCCGAGAAGGAATATTTACCTGGAGGAATATTTTTAAGCCATCAAAAAAATTAAAAGACAAGACTAAGTCTGTATATCCCGTAAAAAAAACAGAGCTTGTATTTGGAATGCTCTATTTTTCTTTAGGTAAGTAAGTAAGTATATCATTTATTATAGTGACATGTGTAGCATAGATAATATTACATAATAAGAATACAATAGTTAAATAAATTTACACCCGGCCCGTTGGACCTATAAGTCACTTTAAACCTAATGTTCAAATTTTCAATACGCAATGTCAGATTGTTACTTATAAAGAAGTTCCTTCCTTTTACAGAAAAATAAATTAAAATATTTGGCAGTTTGTCTTTGATGGAGTGTCATCAAATTAGCAAATGTTCTATTATCAATAAAATTACTATCAAGGTTCACTGATTCAAATAACAAGTGTCTTAAATTATGGTAAGCTTTACAGTACAACAAGAAATGTTTTTCATCTTCGACAGATCCGTCATTGCAGAAAGTGCAAAATCGTTCATCAGGAGCCTCATTTCTAAATGGCCCAGTTCCAATGCGCAAAGGTAGTATACCACAGCGAAATTGTGCCATAACTGATCGTTCTTGTTTCTTGATGTTCATTTTGACGTAAAGTTCAGTCTCGTACTTCTGTTTAATCGTAATGCAAGTCCTTAATTTGGGGAGAGTAGCAATTTTACCAGTCCAATCGTTTTCACAGTATTCCATAATCTTTGTTTTAAAAAGTTCAATGGTACATACATTTACATATTCAAAGCAACCGTCCATGTCCACTTTGTGAAAAATTTCCTTCATCTGAGAGCTCCGCTGGCCCGATTTATTATAGTTCCAAAGAAAAAGCTTTTTCGTTAGTCTAACATTGTCCATTTTTACAAGCCGATTCCATCTTCTAACCATAGAAATCCATCGTCTTAAAGTGGGCTGTAACCATCCTAGTTCACTATTCAGAGAAACAACTGGTGCAAATCTGTGTAATCCCAAAAAATATCTAACAGCACGGTTTTGTACAGCTTCAATGGAGTGGTATGTTTTATATCCCCAAACACCTGCATAATAATCAATGACTGGTACAACACACGACTCGAAAAGGGTTTCAAATGTTTTAAATGCAACATCCTTAAAATTGTGAATCTTTGATATCATCCCTCCTAGTGCCCGTCCTCCAGCTTTACCTAATGTTTCGGTGGCAACACTAAAATCCATTTTATTATTGAAAATAATGCCAAGATATTTGTATTGACTTACATATTGTAAACTATTAGGTCCAATCTTGAAATCAAAGTTGCTTTGTGGGACACACTGTTTTCTTAAATGCATGACATTTGATTTTGGAACAATTAACACTAAGTCTCCATCGTTGGCACCAACTGCATAAAACATCTAAGCAACGTTGCATATCATTTTCGGTCTCTGTTAGAATAACAATGTCGTCGGCATATAATAGAAGACTGATTTTCTCATTATCACAAGGTATTCCAGTTTCTAGATCTTTAATTTCAGTAGCTAAATCGTTGACAAATAGTGTAAACAAAGTAGGCGATAAATTATCCCTTTGGCGGACCCCATTTGAACACAAAAACCAATTTGTACGATGATCATTTACGCAGACACATGATTCTGTGTCAATATATAAGCTAGAAATAGCATTATACATGTTTCCGTCAATTCCGTTTAATTGCAGTTTGTATTGTAATAAATTCCTATCCACATAATCAAAGGCTTTTTGCAGATCCACAAAGGTAGCAACTGTTGATTTCCTATCCTGAATTAGGCAATTCAAAGAAAACACATGATCCTCACATGACCTATCTCTTCTGAAACCGTTTTGTTCATCAACAATTAATCCGTTATCTTCTAAATAATGTTGCATTCTGTTATTTAAAGTAGAACTAACATTTCGCAATTACCGAGAGTAAACTGATCCCTCTGTAATTCAGTGGAATTCTCGGGTCAAAGCAGAACCTTTTGAAATTGGTCGAATTAGTTCTTTCCTCCATAACGACGGAACTTTTCCTGTGTCGAAACAGAACTGAAATAACACCTGCAATAGTTTAATAATTGGTTCATTTTTTAGCACTTCATTATAAATTCCATCTATTCCAGGAGCTTTTTTCTCTTTCAAATGTAGAAAAACTTTTTGTATTTCGTCTATTTCAATGTTTTGATTCAGTATATCATTTGGTATATATAACGGGTCAAGCATATTATCTTCCAAAAGTCGTTTATGTCGTAATGAGTTTTCACAAAATTCATTGTTGTTTATGTACAAATTTTTAAAATCGGATTCCCATTTGTTTATCACTGTTTTCTCGTCGAATGACGTAGAACCATCGTCATTAACACATTCCATCGGAATAGCATTCTTCTTCTTAGGACCAAGTTTTGTAATTCTACTCAACATTTTTTAGGATCTTCTGTATTCAGAGTTTCTATTTGTAAAGTTAAGTCCTGTTTGTATTTCCGTTCATGAAATCGTAAACGCTTATCGAATTTCTTTTGCGCCATAACAAATTTGTCTCGTGTCTCACGTTTGCCTTTACTGGTTTTAGATTTCCTAAATTGTTTTTCATAACTGTGCATAATTACCTATAAATCACTTAATTCTTGACTCCAGAATGGTTTTTCGTGTTTAAAATGTTTTCTTATTTTCCTAGACGCCTCATGATATGGTATTGTTTCTTCCATTTCTTTTGCAACAAGTTTGCATAATTGTCCGTAGACCGTATCAATGTCTTCTTGTTGTTCTCTACATAGTTCAATTTGACGAATAACCGTATTTATAGCCTCTTTCGTGATGTCGGAGCACATAAAGTTTGACGGTATTTCTTTAAATCTGAATCTTTTCTTTGTCGCCGAAACGTTATGTTTGACATTTGCATATTTAATTATAAAGTTTTCGACATAATCAAATATTAAAAACGCATGGTCTGGAATTCTACTTCTTGTTCCAATAAGATGCTGGATTCTTTCGGATTCGATTATTTCATTGCATGTAATGATTTTGAAATTTTTACAATTTTCAACTATATCATGCGGAACACATACGTAGTCAACAACTGCTTTTCCTTTTTAATGATATTGATGTGAATTTGTTCGACTTTTCTCCTGATCGGCCATTTAGAACACAAAATTTACTATCATTTAGAAATTAAGAAAAAGACTGTCCATGTTGATTATGAGTCTTGTCAATAGTTTCTCTCGTAGTAACATTATCGAATTCGGCAGAGACATCTTTAAGGTTTTCTAATCTCGAGTTAAAATCTAATAGAAATATAGCATCAAAATCATAATTCAAGTAGATTTGGGAAAGAACATGTTAATAGAACGTTTGGGCGTCGCGACCCCAAGGTGAGTTCTCCGGTGGAAGATAACATGAAAATGCAACACAAGTGAAATCTGTTTCTTTGTTTCTAAATAGTAACCCTAAGATACCATCGACACTTTTGTCTATAATACGTTCATCAAAACTTTTCAAGATAGAATGCTTTATAAGAAACCCTACACCCCCGGAAGCTTTCTGGGCATTTCTGTGAATAAAATTTCTATTAGATCCATACCATTTATATCCATCTTCTGCTAAATCTAGTTCATTTGTTCCCGACAGATGAGTTTCGCAAACACTAACAATATCTGCATTTATATTACAGACTAAGGCTCGTCTCAAATTATTGTTATTTACAGTCCAACCACCAACATTGATTTGACAAAACTTTAAGGAATGTTCAACAGACCGGTTTAAATCCTATTTGTTACCATCAGTTTGTTCATTCCCATTAGCTGGTTCCGTTGTTTTCTTTATTATACTTCCGTTAGCAGTCCATCTGTACGATGAACCATGTGGTAATTCCTTCAACAAAGTTCTTGTATTAATTTCAAACATACGTTCAACATGAGATTTGCTTCTGCGTAAATAGATGTTTTTGAAGTTTGTCGAGTTGCGGAGTTTATGTTTTTCCCTTAAAATACGCCTTTTTGTATCCACATTTGTAGCAATAATTTTAACAAATCCAGGTCGGTCTTGTCTTCGACTTTTCAATCTAAATGATGCCACAATATCGTTTTCTGAAATTTCAGTGTTAATTTCGGCAATAATTTGCTTGGCCTTAATCAAAATATCTTCACCTCCTTCAAATTCTTCAAACAGAACACCAGACGCAATAACCGTAACTTCATCATTGTTCAGCGGATTAGCTTGATTGTTTTGGTATGACTGATTTGTTTGGGTCACGTTCGTTGCCCCACTAATGCTGCCTTCGGCAACAACTCCTTCTACTACCGTTAATCTATTCATAATACTTTCGACACTGTTTGACAACTGTTCAACCTTAGTTTGTTTTTGTCCCCATTGTCAATCGATATCAGATTTCAAAATTTTGACTTTATCATCTATACTAGACATGTTCTATCTTCATTTTATCAAGTTTACTTTCAAACATCTTTTGCATAGACGATTGCTTTTTCTTTATAATTATCATTCATAGATTCTGTAATAGTTTTGAACTGAGCTTTTATATCATCATCGTCAGAAGACATTTTTTATAATTTACCTTCTGGTTTTGGAGTTTCGCCATCTGATAATCTTGGTCTTTTTTCACCTTTGTTCTCCAAATTCTTCGACATTTAGTAGATAAACACCATAGGAATCATTCTCACAATAAATATCTATCCAAATTATATCCAAAATAGTAAAATTTTCAATATTTTCAAGCACAGATACATAAAGAACTTCAATACTTGACGCATGCGTAAAAAATGTAGGTTATCCCCAAAGGCTTCGGCCCATCAAATGAAGCATTTTTAAAGATTTTTTTCAACAAAACTTCAGAATGGGTGGAGTTTTTCTACTTCATTACACAGACACGCTCCTCAAAAACAGCAAAAAGAATGGAATAGAAATAAGAGTAAAGACGAATTCCAATACAACTGACACCTATTGTTATGGATTATGGTAATAAAATTGGACACACAGATAACATATTAAGGAGTCACTGAGAAAAAGATAACGTTGACATCACAAATTATATTTAGACAGAAAGTATTAAAGCACGTGGTTAAGGATAGGAAATTGTTGTAAGTTAGTGAAAGGGGGAAAGCATACTTAGTGGATCAAATAAAACATAATGTGATAAAGTTATTAATAGATGCCTCCAAAGGCCCATGTGAAGAAGTTAAGTTCAATCAGATTTCATTATTATTTGGGAAAAGATTATTGTGCTCTTTTCAGGAAGGACAATGGAAATGTCTCGTTATAATTGTAGTTTAATAAAGGCAACAGTAGTATACCGGTGTTCAAAAATCATAAATCGATTTAGAGAAAACAAATCCGGGTTACAAACCTAAACCGAGGGAAACACGATGTCGAAAATAAACTGACAACGCCATGGCTAATCAAGAAAAAGACCAACAGACAAGCAACAGTACACAATACACAAGATGTAAAACTAAAGACTGAGCAACACGAACCCCACCAAAATCTGTGGGTGATCTCAGGTGCTTCGGACGGATAAGCAGATCCTGCGCCACATGTGGCATCCGTCCTGTTGCTCCAACTGACTTACCTGTATCTGTAAATTACTATATAAGTGCCTTAGCTATGACTATAGTTGGGAGATGAAAAAAAAATGATATATTGTTGAGGATTCTAAAAGCTTACTTTTATTAGTATATGAGGGATTGTCTCAACAGTTTTGAGTAATTTCTAGAATCTTATCAACTACACTAATTTTTAACCCATTTCAGGATTATATATATATGTACGAAAATGAAAAGTTCCTTGGTACAGTAATGCATATTTTATAAATAAACTTAAGTTTATTTTGATAAGAGTTCCAGGTGACTGTAATTTATCCCTATAAAGTTAAATGGGTATGACTAATCATTGCAGACCTCTTTTGGTTAAAAAAATATATACTTTCTATTCACCTTTTGCTTTCCGAACTGTTTACTCTGAACGTTTTGGTCGAAAAAATGAACACTCAAAGCAGCAAAATTAGTACTTTTATCGGACGATTTTTCATACAGTGGAACTTATACATTAGATGTGAATCTGTTATCTGTTGTAATCTTAGCAAACTGCAGTGAAATTTGAATATGTCTGTAGGAGTAACTTTGTTATCATTTGATGAATGTAGTTTTGATTTCATTGTCCATATTCGTAACATAAACCAATTATCCCTTGAAAATTGTAAATGGAAAGATATAATAGTGTTGCTTAATGGCATGTAAGGAAAGGTAGTATTACATCATAAGGAAGTCATGTTTTGCTGTAAGCACAAACATTTTACTTCTGACCCGACTTCCCTTAAGAATCAAAGAAAGATAGTAAGGAGCGTACAGACGAAGAGAAAAAATAATTGCAACTTGAGATTGATTGTGACAAACCTTAATATAATGTATCTAATTGTTGAACTACATTAATGCAGTTAGCTCACATGTTGATACGCATTTAGTTTACAGGATTACAATCTTTGATGTGTTGTACTTTAGTGACGAGCAAAGATTTAACTCTATACTTTAATTTAACTCTAAACTTTAAAAATATATCCGAGCAGAAGATGTGTTTTACGTCAAAAGACTCTTTTTAATTAGAAGTATACTATTAACTCAAATACACAAAGAGGATGATTTCCTATTGTCCTAAAGTGACATTTTGACTAGTTAACTCGCAGGGCGAGTGATGCACATACATAAATGAGACGTTTACCCTGTCGACGCACCTGTGTCACGCTACTTTTAAGCTCATGCGAATCCACCAGTTCGTGTTTATTACCTTGATTTGTCTCAACCGATTTACGAGATTTGAACAGCGGGAAACTACTGTCGCCTGAATTTATCCCTTAGAAAAATGTACGACTAACCAAGAGTTGATTGACCGTTACGGAATATTTTGGTCAAAGACTACCACGGACATGTTCAAATTTTCGTAACGACAATCTTGTCCTCTTTTTCTCGATTGAGACATAACCAAATTTGTACTTACCATTAGAGATATGCTTACCCTTCCGAAACACCTGAGATCAGTTGAGACTAGTTTTGGTGGGTTCTCGCTTTAGAGTTCTATGAAGTATTTTGTTGACTCGTAGTGTTTGATTTTTTATATGACGAAATAGCATCACATACCAAAACAATTTACGTTTACAATCACCGGTTAATTGAAGTTTACCGTGTCTCGACTTACAATCGACATGTTTACTTGGTCAAAGATCAGACATTATGACTGGGTTTCTGATGTTCCTGACTCTTATTATAACTATCACTACGGGTTGTGCATTCCTACAAGAAGATGTTATCATGTCGATGAAAATGATCTTGCACTTTTTGTTGTGCATTCCATGTCGTCTTTTGTACTCCCGATATTTTCGTGTAAGTTCCATGAATTTATATATTTCAAATAACCATACATTGGTATCCTAATATCATATGACTAAATTCAATTTTTTTTACAAAGTATTTCAAAGATCTTATTAAAATCATATGAAACGTGATTCTGGTGATTATTATGTTGAGGAAATTATTGAACCAAAGCATGCATATGCATATATATTGAACAAAGTCCTCTGCGCACGTTTTAAAAATTATAAGGAATCAATACAGTATAATCGACAAAACATATTTAGACCTGTAAATGTTGATCGAAAAATTTACCTACAAATGAACTTTCGGGTTAGTAGCCGAAGTTTACCGATCGTTACCTATTAATATAATACCAACACAGAATCATGGATCACGTGGAAAATAAGTGAGACGATAGAGCGATATATATATTTTTTTAATTATTTTCCATGCCTAGCCATTTGTTAATTATAAACTTTGTCATAACAGTTGTTTTTTTTTTATTTCAGAATCTGTTTTTTTTTTTTTTATTTCAGAATCTGTTGATACTTTCTTCTTTCAACGTTTGTTTACCTTTTCTTTCATCTCGTTTTTCCCTCCCACTTGCGTTGTGCGATTGCCGAAGTTCTAACGAAATGTGTCATTGTTAAGGTCACTGTATACGGAATATCTGACGGCATATTAGATTACGGGAAAAAGATGATTCAATAGCAGTACATTTCTGAAGATTTTGATAAGGTAATGGATGTTATTTTATAAGAAAGCCTATGTATACGTTTTTAACGTAATACTTCGCCATCAAGTATACAAAACATTTTCAACTTTAAAAAAAAAATTAAATTGCATTGTAACTTTATAATGTCTTTTCATTCTTTGATCAAAACATTTAATAATAAAATAATGCACAATTGCATTGCGTTCTTACTTAACGGCTCCATATTGACATCTAGATTGTATTCCTGCTTTTTTGTTATCTGATCTGACGTCATAAAATTTATTTCTCACTGATCTTATCTGACGCAACTACATCAATAAAACAGAATCATGTTTACTTTAAACAGCTTCAAAATATCCAAGAATGCTGTCAATACATGTCCGCAGTTATAGATGGAGCAGTCAAAATGGTAATTGTAAACCAACCTCCCAATCGCGAAACAGACGGGGTATAAATTGAAACAATTGTCCTCAAAAGTTGTTTGAATACTCAAACCTTAATGAAACTTTACAGAAATGTTAACTGGCATGTAGACGTACCATTTGCCATTGGAATTTTCAACATGGCTGACGTTACCATGGGAATGGCTAGTTCGGATTGGCAATTCTTGTTATTCTTCTTCTTCGCGCTAAACTTGTCCGCAGCATGTCTGCAGCATTTTCTACTTCGCATTAGATGCACTAGGTATTGTAATGGGCTGTCAAGCTGCATAATTTGTATGTAGAATTAAATTCTAAGGTAGCTATAGGAGCCACTAAAATAAAGAGCAAATTGAAAGGAATAATATAGAGTTCGGAAAACTTAGCACTTCCAATCAAAGTAGTACAAGCATATGTACAAGGAAACACTTAAAAGCTTGTATCATAACACGAAACTACTTTAATAATGTTCATGCAATATAACAATACATATTCACATTTTTTCAGTGGCAATTACAAAGATAACATTATACATCGACTTTGTAAGGAATTGCTAAATATTTATTATTTTTCGTCAGTTTTTATTTTAATTTTGCTATCAAAACATTGCTTCAGCATACAAGAAACAACTTATTGATAGTGTATATGATGATAAGTATATTAAAGTGAAACATACTGGATTGATATTTGAATCATTTAAAGCATTTTTAAGGGGTAAACTCATCCACAACACTTACAACTAACTGGACATAAAAATAAAATGAATAAAACAGTATAAGGTCTACTTTGCCAAAGAAGGTTGAAACCGTAATTTTGTAAAGATGTTCAATCAGCTCAAAAAAATATGAAATATAATAAACCCTGGCTAGTGCTAAATAATTAATTGACTACTAGCCTAATAAGGCATATTATCACCTCGGGAACAAAATGTTGACCAGAAATGGTATTGACCATGTGGTAATTAATCAATTGCCTAAGTAAATACTGAACAACCAAAACCATCTTATGACAATTTTGCCTAAGAAATTTGATCTCTTAGTTTGATGAAAAATCCTTAATTTTATCGTGATTTAAAACTGAAAATATAAATTTAAAATAAATTGTGCTATTTTACAAATTGTAAGATTTATACAGTACTTTGTACCATAAAATACAGATATTCACTTGTGGTTCTTAATTATTTAAAAAACATCTTTTTACTTAAATTTAGGTAGAATGATTTGTAAACCAATTTCATTTTTGTTTTTTAGAAGAAACCAGATCATGGCATACAAAACATTTGAAGTTGGCAGTAGAATATGATTTCAGAGGAACATATTAAAAAGATCTGTCCATCACAACTTTCTTCTACATAACTTGTCCTGGCTGACTGCTGTCTCCAAAAGGTAAGCGGGAAACATCTTTCAAAACACAAGATTCGGTTCAAGACAATTTTATTGTGGAAAAGAGACTCGACAATCACCATCAAATGTCTTCTCATGTATAGAGCCTGGTTGTTCAAGAGTGTCCAAGACTTATTTGGTCCCAAAAAAAAGGAGAGAAACAATCCGAGAAAGATAAATTGGTTGTTGGTTGCTTAACGTCCAGTGGCAAATATTTCATGCATGTCCAGGACGAGAACAAATTATCAATAAACACAAACGGTAGGTCTTGTAATAGAGGCCATCCGGGATGGAGGTCGCGGAAATTTAAACTGCCACTGGAAAATGAGGGTATATATAGGATAGGGACAGAAATTTGGCCTTGCAACTGGCCACTTACGAACCCCTCAAAAGAGTTGTTGCAAGGGTTCTAAACATGCAGAGAGTTTGGCACTCTCTCTACAAGAGGCATCTAATTTAACGTCCCCATTCTGAACGGACGTGGCTGCGTATACTTGATACATCCAGAATAGCCAAACGGACGCCTCACTTTGGCAAGGGTTTTACTGCCGGTCGGAAGAACTTGTGATAACCATATTTCTATTCCCCAGTCACCCTTGGAGGCAGTTTCACAGAGAATATCAATATTCATCTCGGAAGAATATTTAACATGTTTAATGCAAGGAAACAATGTGGCAGAAAGGGTATCAAGGAACATACTTGTTTGTCGTAATGAGAATGGCACTAAAATGTTTCAACCAGAGGAATGCCTTCAGCCATGCCAGATTGACTCTTTTGTCTCGTCTGTGTTATGTCACGTATTGCCAAACCACAAACAATTGATGATGAGGACTTGGAGGCTGCTCTAAACATGATTGACACTCTAGAGGTATGGATGTTTTAATAATTTCGATCTTGCCAGATTTTAAAGAATGGACATTGCAAATTATATTGCATTGGAATTACACACTCAATAACAATAGAAAGGCACCACCTCCATTAATTTCTTTTTCTAGTAAAAATCCATTGCATTTATTTTTTTTTTTCTAAAAAGAAGATGATGTGGTATGATTCCCAATTAAACAACTCTCGTAGCAACTGGAAGATATATGCTCATTATGCAGGCCCTGCTGAAACGTTGGTACATAGAAATTGAATTTTAACACGGGACAGCTGAAATCATCTTTTTTTATCAGTAAGTTCGGTTTTCAATCTACCTTCATAGTCAATTTCTAAAGTTCTAAACTATTCAGAGAGAGAGAGAGAGAGACTATTCAGAGAGAGAGAGAGAGAGAGAGATAGAGAGAGAGAGAGAGAGAGAGAGAGAGAGAGAGAGAGGAAAACATCTTTATCTGAACATAAAGTTGGAGGATAATGCGGGCTTTTTACGTTCTTTTTTAAAAAGCTTCTGAATGGATTCTACCTCATATTAACCAAAGCACGGCTAGGCAACAAGACAGCACTGTTTGTTCCAATGAAAATGTCGATTGCATGTTGAAAAAAACACGTCATTTAAACGTAACAAATGTTTTGACAATAACAGTAAACAGCTGCGCCCACAACACCCCCTTATTGTGCATATTGAAATTGTTGCAAAAAAAAGTGACATAATATAAATAAGAAGATGTGGTATGAGTGCCAATGAGACAACTCTCCATCCAAGTCACAAAGTATAAAAAGTTAACAATTATAGGTCAAAGTACGGCTTTCAACACGGAGCATTGGCTCACACCGAACAGCAAGATATAAAGGGCCCCAAAATGACTAGTGTAAAACAATTCAAACAGGAAAACCAACGGTCTAATCTATACAAGTCTGGAATGACAAACCAAATGATCAAAAGCGAGTATTCAATCACCAATCCCAACATCAATGTTGACTTTGTAAAAATGTGATCCAAGAATACTAGAGCTAGTGGATAATATACAAAAAATTATTTATATGATGGTCAAAGTCCCATAACTCTTGAATGACATCGGATGTTTTTTTTAATCAAGCCGTGTATTATGCACACAGGGTGTAGGAATGTGATTAACATTGTGTTTAACAATAAATTAATTTTCCAAAATTAAGTATGCACTTTTAAAAATACAATGTATGTGTATTGCATTTAATGAACAACTGGCAATTGTGAATAAGAATAGTTTTCTTAGCAAAAACGGTCACGCATCATAGCTTTCCTTGATTAATCTCATTACCAAACATAAACTTTAACCAATATGTAGTTTCCAATTTGTTTTCCTATATGGGCATTACATTTCTTGTATAACTTATTTCAGGCAAACATGAAATAGTTGTACATGCGCATTTCGACAATAAATGTCTCATGAATTATGCTCGCGGCTCAAATATATGAAAATCAAAAACGTATTTTAAAAATTAAAGATCTGATACAACCAAAAAGGGCGAAAAATGTAGCAGAAGGGATTTGCTATTTCTGTTATATCTCTTTCATTTAAAGCCGGACGTTTAGCTAACGTCTTATTACGAGAATAACCTGCATAATCATACCTATATCTCTTTCATTTAAATTCGGACGTTGAGCTAATATCTAATTGCGAGAATAACCTGCAAAATCATATCTATATCTCTTTCATTTAAAGCGTTTTCCTGAAAATCCTGAAAATCCGTTCCTGTAGTATTACAGATATGTTGAAGTTTATTTAATTTTAAATCCCTTATTCTTATATTTTTTATTTTGTCATGTTTGTGTTTCAGCTAAATTTTCTGATATAATTTCAATATTGGAACTAAGCAGCAGGTTATTGCAAGAGTTAATATAATGACATCAGTCAGGAAACATATTGTTCTATTTGAGTATTTGATAATCCTTATAAATAGTCAGTGAAAACTAATGAGCGTAAAGCAATGTAAATGACATGCCTTTCTGAGCTAGAGTGAAATTATTTGTCATCGCACTATATATACAAGACATTATAATTGAAAGGAAATTTAAACTTGAAGGAGATTAAAGTAAGCTGATACTCTTTGTTGTTGACAACTTTTCTAAGCTCTAGTGGATTATATAATATATACCATATATAGCATTAATTGCTTTAATCGTTCTTTAAAGAGTCCAATAAAACTATACGCAAGTAGTGTGATTTTTTTCACAAAAATGAATATATACGATGTGTGTTTGTTTCCTCCACATTGGCTAACAAAACATGTTTTACCCCGCTGCATTTTTAGCCTGTCCCAAGTTAGAAACCTCTAGCCTTTGTTAGTCCTGAGTGTTTTTGTTTTTTGATTTTGGTTAATTTGTATGTTTCGGAGTTTAGTGTGGCGTCCATTACACTGAACTAGGAAACATTGTTGTTTAGGGGCCTGCTGAAACCCGCCTCTCGGTACGGGATTTTCTCGCTGCATTGAAGACCCCATTGGTAACCTTGGGCTGTTTTCTGCTTTTAAGTCAGTTGTTGTCTCTTTGATACATTCCCCGTTTCCATTCCCTATTCTATTTATCGTATGGATTCTCTGGAGTTTCCGAAACAGCTGGCTGTCCGTCGTGTACGTATCGTTAAACAAAATTGTGGCATGGATCGTCCAACTGCCTCCCCAATCCTCCTTTTAAAAAGAAAATACTTTAACTGAAATGTACGGAATATTTCTTAAAAGACCACAGTGTATCCTCAACATACAACATATAATGCAGACCTAAAATGAAACAAAACTGTGCCAAAAAATAATACTATACTGTGCATGAATTCACAACTGTGGAACTATGCTAAATGTAAAATCTGACAATTACTAAATGAATTTCTCGCAGACATTTTGAGGTACAGATTTATTATAGTGTTTGCATACCAACTATATCTTTTGCAGTATTGATTTGTGAATGATAGAGTTAATTGTAGTTAGTGCAAAACATTCAAAGACTTTATCCCGAATATTCTTTCTATTATAATTTAAGAAGTGCAGAAGCGGAGAGGTAAATATTTTTATCTTTTGGTTATCCAAGATATATGGAAACTTTTTAACGTATCTGTATATTGTTATTTCCTTTTGTAATTTTTTCTTGTCACATGGTTTAAAATGACATTTCAGCAGGAAACAAAAGTTTCCTTTAGAATGACAACTTTGAATTGATTTTATGTTTACACCTCTAGCTGTGTATCGCAATTTCAGTTCATTCGTATTGATGTTGTATCTGGACATATATATATATGAACATTTTTCTCAGTCATAATGTCAAGGACAGCAAATTTGATTGTTTCAGACTTTATTGACCAATACAATATCAATTAAAGTTAGTCTTCGATGGGATGATAGAAACGTGCATTTAACTTTCATCATATCACACTCCCAGCTGGTTGTGGAGATTTCCCGATTTTCGTATCTATCGACGTTCCACAGAAAAACAATCCTTTCAAACTGTCCATTTTATCAATTCGGAAAACGTAGCTGTGTAATCTGATATCCAATAACGGGTTTAAACCGTTAAATCCTACGATTAGACATTTTCAGTCTGACAAGGGCACTTGAAAAAACAAACAAATTCAGCTGATAAGTCACTGACATTCTGGAATTAAATTGTTAACTTTCCAATTGTAACTTTCTTTTTGCACTGTTTCTGATTAAATGTGAATCTGTGCTGTCGTAAGTGAGTGACAAAAGTCGTAAACACATTGCAATGAAATAAAATTGAAAGCATGCTACTTAGGTAATAAATGTGATTTAAAAACAAATGTCTTTACAACACAGAAAAAAAGTGAAATTCCCATGTCAAATTCACCGGTGGAATCAAAGTTAAAAATTGTGCGCCATGCTGTCAAATATTTAAATCCTTCGCATCAATCATGCAAAAAGCGTGCAATGTCCATATAAACTTGAAGAAAATAATCTACACATGGTGTCTATGCCTACAATAGAAAGAAATTGTTATACTTAATTAGTTGTATCATTAGGAAAATTTCAGTGTGCAGGTTCAAGCTAAATGAAAGCAGGATAAAGTGTTACACAGTATATATGTATTCCGGGAATTACACAAGAATTACACTCTTTAATCGCTTCAACTGTTCTCGGAAAGACGCACTTCAAGTTTTAAAACTATTTTAAATTGAATAACAATAGTGTTGTTACCATGCAGGAGGAAAATAGAAATCGTGAATACACAATGTAATTAGAAAATTCTTACAAATTTCAAATATAAAAACAGCCGTATTCTGCAGTCATGCAGTATTTCTTTCAAAATGTTGACGTGAAATTCATTCCACGATATTCTTTTTGCCCCCCCCCCCCCTCCAAAAAAAAAATATAAACTCTTAGTGAAAGCAAGATATGTATGATAAAATGAAATACAAATATGTCTGGCATACACCGCCATATTATTAACACGCCTCACTCAAGTCAAGAGCCTGTTATTCAGTGGTTGTCGTTGGTTGCTGTATTCCATAATTGCTTCTCTTTTATTGTTTTCAACTTAAATAAGGCCGTTGGTTTCCTCTTTTGGATTGTTTCACATTTTGTCATGCCGGAGCCTTTAATAGCTTACTATACAATATGTGTATTGCTCTTTGTTAAAGACCACTAGTTGTTGACATCCTTGTCATTTTGTCACTGGTGGCTAGTTGTCTCATTGGCAATAATATAACAACCCATTTCTCAAAATGAAGATACTTAAAAACCTTCTTTTTTTTTTAATTTACTGTAATTCAGAAATCAAAGAACGGTGTATCGTCTCCTAAGACTTCTTAAACAAATTTAACATTAATCAATATCTTCATTGTTAGGTCTCACAACTATATTTCGATCATCCAATTCGGTCGCCATGGAAAAAATATAAGGCAATGCAAGTAATTGTTAGATATCTTTAAAACAATAGTAGATCGAATAAAACTAACAAGGTTAAATGTTCGGAAAAACTCCAACAATCATATAAAATGTTCACCACGAAATAACGAATTACTTTTAATAATTAACATGTACAGCATTATAAGTATGCTTGTTTTTATATAGGTAAATATAATAATCGTCTTATTACACAGAAATATCAGCAACTGACGTCTCATGCAGGGTAGTGGATCGGCTCTGGATCATTCCATTCCTTGAAATCCTGCTGTAGGAGTACTGTGATGGTCTATCTCTGTATGTGCCATTACCAAAAAGACTTGCTTTTGAGCTGAACTCTTTTTTAAAACAACATTTACACAATGTCTTCTTTGACGCTTGTCTGAATTTCTTGGACATTAAATTATACAATATAGGATTAACCGTTGAGCTGACGAAATACAGAACTCCTGAAAAGATACAGTCATTCCATTTATTTGTTCTGTAGATATACAAATGTATAATTAAAGCTTAGCGTTGTCATTTCCTCTACAGATTTATTTAAGTGCGTGTAGATCTGTGTCCGTCACTTTTTTTCTCAGAAGCAAAGTAGATTTTATCTGTTAATGGTATAGTATGCAACAATAAATGTTTATGAATATTTCCATATGTAATTCGAAGATGGTATATGAAGCCCTTTTAACTCATTTTCATCGGAAACACGAAACCGTTACATTGTCAATCACTGATGATATTTAAAATTTATTAAAAGATAAGAGAAATTCCAAACTATTAAGTTCATTTATATCGATCGTTGGGAACGAGCTAAAAACGTATTTTATTGTATCGAATATGTTTTTAAAACATCAGCTGCTAGTTCTAACATGATGGTAGACTTTTAGAGAGAAGGTCTATATATCAACGTCGGCCTAAACATAATATTCATCGGTATATCATTTAAAGTCAAAATCCCTTGAATTACAAGGTGTATATTCTTGGTATACATATGCTAAAAACGTCTAACCAGACAATAACTTTAAAGACAAAGTGACAAACTGTAATAAAAATACAGATGTAAACCATTTTAAATCAGAAATTAAAAATGCAATAAACGACTATTATAAAGATTTAAATAGAAGTTGAATAGAAAACATCGACGAAAGTAGCAAACTTTTTCTGTATAAAAAATTAAAACCTTCACTTGAAGCCACTTTTACTTATTGTTTGATGATTTTTCTATCCGGAATATTTTTACTAAACTTCGTATAAGTGACCATGGTCTTGAAATAGAAAATAGTCGTTACATTAAAATTCCTCGAAAACAAAGACTGTGCAAACCTGCAAAGTCAACGAAGATGAATTTCATTTTATTCTGAATTGCAAGGTAAAGCAGAATATCAGACAAAATCCATTTAATGATATACAATTAGATGATGAACATTTCATTCATTTCCCTGGTGAACAATAATTATTTTATATATTAAACGCCGCTTCCTTTAGACATGTTAGCTTCTTTTTTTAAAAAATCATTAGAACTGAGAGCAGAGGTATGATTGTAACATGGCTATTAATGTTGTAATATTGTAAATTTTTCACTTATGTTTTTTTTATATACTGTTTTGTTTTTATTTTGTTGTTTATTGTTTGTTTGAATTTGTATTGCCACAAACATACTGTAAATGATTAATGACAATAATATTGGTTGGTATATTCGAGTAGAAATAATAAAAGTAGATAATCTAGATTTAGGTGATATAGTTATCACAGATACCCCACCCACAATATAACTCTTGAATGGTGAATGTCCATTGTCAAAATCGAGCTTGATCAGTACATTATGGTCCACGACATTGTGTTTAACTTTAAAATGGATTATGTCAAGTTAAACTTTAATTTTCATCTTGAAACAAAACAACTATCTCCAATTCTTAGGAAAATTAAGAGACTCTTGATCAGTTAGTGGCAAATCCGTCAAACTCACACTTAATCTGTAGGTTATAGTCTATGGCATCTTATCAGTATTCAAAAAGATTCTGTTCAGTTGTACTTTAGTTATCAGAAATTTAAACCCTTTTTTTTTTTAAAGATAATTAAGGACTTCACTCTTGAACGGTAAATGTAAATCCGGCAAAGTCCTAGATTTAATAGTTTGTGACATTATGATTCGATTCAAAAGGTTTTGTCAAGTATTATTATTATCAACTTGAAATATTAAAAATCCACGGTTTTAATATAACTAAAGGGTATCACTTTTGAACGGTAATTGAAATTAAAAAACGTCAAAATCAAACTCGACCTGTAATTTTGGTCCATGACATTGTTTAAATGGAAAAATAGATTTGGTCCTGCAGTATTTTGATTATTATCCGGACAGTTACATCACTATAACCCACACCTCACTGAGCGATGTATAAAATAAGATGTCGCAAAACCGTAATATGTATTTTTCATTTTGTAGAATTTTATAGTCGACAAAGAAGTACAACACGCTAATTATAATTTATAACTGGTTGTATTCTACAGGGAACATAGTGTTGCTAATGTGGGTTCTTTTTATACCCCCGCTTTAAAAAAGTGGGGGTATACTGTTTTACCTCTGTCTGTCCGTCCGTCCATCCGTCAGTCCGTCCCATGAATATTTTTCGTCGCATCTTTCTCAGGAACTACATCATACGGATTTCTGAAATTTGGTTTCAGGGTTTATATAAGTCAGCTATACCGTGTGATCCGTTTTCAGATTTATCACACAACAACTTCCTGTTTACCTAACACTTACATATGTTTACACTATTAAAAGTATCCACTTGCGGCGGGGGTATCATCAGTGAGCAGTAGCTCACAGTTTCACTTGTTTGTTTTGTTTTATTGTAATTATGACAAGGACCAAAAAGAATCTGTGATGTTTTAAGGTGCAAGGAACGAAACAGCGGAAAGAGAAAACACATGCCATTCTAATTTACCACTTACCAGATATATAAAATAGCGTTGTTTGTATGGTATGTAGCTCTGGTGTCCACTCGGTAATATACAATGTCATAAGCCTTTGTGAATGGAACGGTGCCCAACACAAAAAGAAAGCTATTACAACGGCAACTGCAATCGAAAATAGTAGACATTTCAGCATTTATGGATAGGTTTATAATGCATGTGATAAACGACAGAACTGATTCTAAATCTACGAACAAACGTGATCAAATCCAGACTATCATAGTTTTTTTACAATAAACCCTCGCTTACATGTTCTTTTTATAAGCACGCTTTAAGCTAGAATATCTTATTGAAATTACTGCTGTTATCATGCTTTTGATTTGGAATATGAAAATAAAGTAATCTAAATTTCTCGCGTCATGCAGCATACTTTATTGTGTTCGTTTAGGTTAACAAGATGTTAAAGTAGATTCACTGCCACAATGGGGATGTAATACTTGATGCCTCGTGTAGTGGAAAAAAGAAAGATACCAAAGGGATAGTCAAAATCACCAATAGAAAAGAACTGAAAATTCCATGGAAAAAAACGAAAAAACGCGTATTTTGAGGAAGATTTTACAAAAAATCTTTTGTTTTACCAATGATTTTAAGTTGGATTGTATCATTGTCAAAAGCTTTAGTTTTCCCATTATGATTTTTAGAGTTTTGTTTCAGATCTTTGAAATTTAACACCAAAAGCGATGAAGTTTTGTTTTGCACATGCACATTTTTGTGGGTGTTTTTTATGAATGTTTGTTTTAGTATCATCGTTCATCAATCAGTTTTCAGGGGTTTATTATGCATTTTATCTTGCAAATCATACTGCTATATATTACAATATTATGTTATTTGTATACGGAAGCAAATAAAGTATTGCAATTGGTTTCCATTTGATGAAGGTCTACTTCAGTTGCTTACTGACTGACTTAATTTATAATGATTATGTAAATAAAAACGTCATTTCGTTTGAATTATTAGTGGGTAAATATAATAAATGTCCCAACACTGCCTCCATATTTGCCACCTGGGCATTGAATAAGGATCATTTGTATTTTCAAATCATCAACCTTCAACATTTTACGCTTTGCAATTTTTGGAATTAAGGCAATCAGTATCAACTAGAAGCCATGTTTTTTTCTAATAAGGATCACTTTGTAGAAGACCTCCAAAGATGCTAATGTGAAAAGTGTACGAACAAAAGTTCACACCACCAAAACAGCCATTTAAGCTACAGATTTGGCAAATGAATTTAAAACGGGAAAATGTGTATGAATAAACTTCATCCCGTATAAAAAAAAATAAGTGGCTAAGAATGACATTTCATACAAAAGCATGAACTTATACAAAATTTTCTACTGAAGACCGAGACACGCAATGTGTATGCAATGGTTCTTTGTACCGAGGTTAATAATAAAAAAAAATAGTAAATCAGAAGCAAAATTGTAAACCATATTTTTATTGAAAATACCATACGTACCAAGCATTTTCAGAACAGACTTTCGTGCTTTGGTTGGGTCGTATACATGGTTACTATTTCGTTGTCCTAGAGAATTTGAAGCTGCGCTCGTTTTACTTGACCTTGAAAAACTTTTATTATCCCCAATCATGTCTGAATTATACAGAGTTATTCCGATTAGAATGTACATTACAAGTATTATTGTCATTGGAAGAAAAAAGAATGCAAAAGATGAAACCTGAAACATTATCTTCATCATATCTATATATTCAAATGGAATGCTACAAACGAGCGAATCCTCAAGTGGCTCATTTGTATTTGGATCTTGTACGTAATAAAACTGTTTTCCATAAAGTGCGTACGGTAGAGCGTAACTAAAAGAAGCCACCCATACCGCTATAATGACTTTGATTGACCTTGAAAGATTTGAAAATCCTTGAAATCTCATTGGATGACATATTGCCACATAGCGCTCAACTGTGAATGCTGTGATTGTCAAAACTGAAGCATATGCAGTCCCTTCTTGAATGTAAGATTTGAGAATACAAAATTCACCACCAAAACGAAATGGATAAGCTTCCCAAATACTGTACAATTCCGGCGGCCATGCTGAAATGAAAAAAAAGGTATAGTAAAGTGAGACGCCCATAAAGTAAATAACAAAATCAAACAAAATATGAAATACGTATCGTTAAACTGCTGTCATACATCCTTAAATTTAGAAATCACCAGATAGTTCAGATGAAATACATTACTACCTCTAGTTTTTATCAGTAACCGAAAGCATCGCATTACATTTATACGTCAGTTTTGTTTTACGTAAACCTGTGTTTGCAAATATATAGTTGTGTGATTTTTCTAAATATTTTAAAATTTTGTAATTTGCGGGTTTAAAGTGTGTCTAGATTACCCTTGATTTTTCATCGATTTTTTTTAAAAGGTATTAGTTTATGTAAAATTGTCAAAGAGACAACAACCCGACCAAAGAGCAGACAACAGCCGAAGGCCACCAATGGGTCTTCAACGCAGCGAGAAAATCCTGCACCCGGAGGTGGTCCTCAGCTGGCCCCTAAATAAAATTGTGTACTAGTTCAGTGAAAATGGACGTCACACTAAACTCCAAAACATATAAATGAACTAAAATTAAAAAAACATACAAGACTAACAAAGGCCAGAGGCTCATGACTTGGGACAGGCGCAAAAATGCTGCGGGGTTAAACATGTTTTGTGAGATCTCAACCCTCCCCCTATACCTCTACCCAATGTAGAATAAAGAAACACATAGCAATACGCACAGTAAAACTCAGTTCAAAAGAAGTCAGAGTCCGATGTCAGATAAACATTTCAGAAGATATGTTTAAAGTTGACAAAAGTGTTAAAATTCCCGTTTTCACTTGTTTTCTGGAAAATATCTCTTGTCATTTCTTTAAACCCAACTCTTATCAACGTCCGATAACTCTGACTTTTGTTAAAGATATTGTAATTTTTCAAATGTTTATACATGTCGAATACAGTCTTCCCCGTATTACAATTTACACATATGAATTATAGAGAGAGTAAGCGTAGAGCCAGTCTAACTCCTAACATATCAAAAGAAACCAATCAAATAAAAAAAGACTTAGAAATAATTGTAATTATATGTAATGATTTTGATTTGTATGCTCCTGCTAATGTTTTTTATACCACCTTGCTAACCGTTTCCTTGAATAACAAAACATGTAATTAAAGATCGATTTGTTCTTAACTTCGGTACAGAATGTCTGACGTAAAAACTACTATACATAACCAACCGTCAGTTGCAAGTCATGATTATCAAAATGTTTGAGTAGTATACGCGAAAAAGGAAATGATATTTAGCGTGGTATATACCACATGTTACTTTGTTGGTACAAGATTGTTGCATAGATGCATGGTGATTCATTAGTGTTTTTATTGTACAGAAGGGAATACTTTATTTGTCTCCGTTGCATAATGGATACACAGGCATACGTTAATTTTTAATAATCTTATCACGACTAATAAAACAAACTTCTCTACTTTGTCAGCGAGTCTTCCATTTTAATAAACAAATGTCCATGAGCCAGATATAACCAACAAGTTATTATTCTAGCGGCTTCAAACGGTAACTGCTCAGGAGTTTTAGTAATACCAACACGCGTTCATCCCAAAGTTCACATACGTACTCAAAACACAGTCTTATAAAAACTAGAAATATTATTCAACTTAGTCTGTTAGTTTCCCAAGCATATTCCAACTTCATATCACATTCAATCTTATATCTTCAATTCACACAAAATTTTACCCGTTTACTGGTATAGTTCATTTAAATTAATTAATGGATTTTAATGTTACAAAATAGAATAAGTCCTGATTTATCGACATTTAGAAGACATATTAAGTCATTTGTTACTGTTCGGTCACTTACTGCGAGACGTGATTTACAGATTTTATCTGCATTGCATCACGGTCAGATTAGCCAATTGATACATCATTTGCTTAAAGAATCTACAGATCAGCGATATCATTGATATAAATTGTAAAAAGTAGAGGTCCCACGTCCAACTCTTTTGGAACAGCAGTTTAAATAGAAGATTTGCAGACCACAACCGTCATATGTGTTTCGTTCAATTTACTTTTGATGAAATCATCACGAACCAGGGACAGTCCGAAAAGACCAAAAAGGTATGGTCAGTTTTCCCTGTATTTAATTCACTTCCATGGTCTAAATCTGAAAGTTGTCAAAATTTTAATCATACTGGAAAGTGAATATGAAAGAGCCTATATATATCATCTATTAATATATTCTTTAACAATTTTACAAATTTTCACCAAAAAATGGTATGAAGTGCTACATGTTGCTGTTGAAGGTATATCGCACATACATGTGTAACTGCAAATTTATCATGCTTTTGTCAAATTTTGCTTCGAAGGACGAAGCTAACCAGGCTGACTTAATTTGTATCCGAAAGACAATACATAGCTTTAGTTCCAACATAAGGTTTGTTAATATTCAGGTAAACGATGTCCTTTTTATTCATTTTTTTTATAGATACTTATTATTTTATTATTATTGTCAAAATCTGTCAAAACTGCGGGTTTTTTTTATTGCGTATATGTTTGTTTAGATATAAGCTATAATGTTGTTAGAACCTTAAAGAACCTACATTAGGCATTGATACAATAAATTTAAGTAAAAAATGGAAAGTAAATAAATTCAGGGGAAATTGACCCTACCTCTTTGAAACTGAACTGTACTAAATTTTACTCGACAGGTCTTGGAAATTCTGATGTTTATTTGATTCGTTTTGTACTGTGTCTGAACAGAGACATATATATATATATATATATATATATATATATATGTATACAAGTCTAAATTGAAAACAACGTTCAAACTTATGATTGCGTTGGATAAAAACCGTAATTTTTATACATGTGCATGCAAAACAAATTTCTTGGTAGAGGGGTCTAAATACAGCACAAACAACATTTTCAAAAAGACCAGATGAGTGAAAAAGTATATTTTAACAAAACGCATTTGACTAGCAGGTCGAACAACTGATGTTCTTAAACCCTGCTGTCTGCCATATATATATATATATATATGTCTCTGGTCTAAACTAACTTTAATCGTTACCAAATTGTATTTTGCTCAATGAAGATCCACTGACGAGTTATGTAGAGGAAAAGAGAGTCTGACAAACCAAAAGTCAGGTATCTTTGATGATGTTTGGTTGTGAATATTTTTAAATAATGTCTTTGATTTAACATAGATATGAAACACATGTAACGTCATGAAAACAGTAATCGTTAATCTAACATCACGTGGTGATCGATAATAAACATTTCATGGTCACCAATCGTCTAAAATGCTATGGTATTTTGCACAAACCATAACTATATTTTTACAATAATAGTCATTTAAGGAATGACTGAAACTCAAACAATAATTCAACATTATCTAATGTAAATATTAATTTCCAATAATCGAAAGTTTGAAAATGTACTGCAAATTGATTCAGGGAGATTGGTTAAAGTAGACGAAACAATTTTGTGATATGTATATGGAATTCTCGATAGACTATAGTGATTTATTGGTCTATATGGAACACAAGGCTTATAATAAACAATAAATTAATATTTCAGTTATCAAATAATAATATATCAACAGATAATACTTTTTTCCGAGACAGATTTACTATCGTATTTCTTCACGTTCAATCCACCTGCGCACTCATTTAATCTACTGGAAATAATATTAAGATCGCATTTCAATAGCTCATCACAAACACCAGGTTGAATTCCATATTTTGTAAAATTATATTCTTTCAAACATTATGTATGGATGATATTGTAGTTATTCATATCGAACAGACTAATGTTCAAGTAATCTTGAAAATGCGAGTGGGTTAGTTTGCTGTGTATTTGTTTATTCTACATTGGCCAGAGGTATAGGGGGAGGGTTGAGATCTCACAAAACATGTTAAACCCAAATTATCTTAACAATTTTAACCCAAGTCCTGCATTTCAAACAGTATCAAGGCCTTTGCAAAATCAACAAATAATGTCATTCAATTATTGCACACGTATAAGTAAAATCAGTTATTACAAAAAGGGATGATGTTTAAATCTTCATATTGCCGTTTTTTATGGTAACCATGCACTGTGGAGATACAAATTTTATAAAGCTCCAGATGAATGATTCGATGTAACATTACCTCAAAATTGTTCCAATGATGTTCTGGCAATATTTAAAGAGGCCATTTTTCGTGTTTTGTATGATCTACACAACATAATTATCAATTTGAGAACCAAACAGTTATAGGAAGAGGAAATAAAATATCTCAACATTTGACAATATACCGTATTTAAATATTTTAACCTTCCTTTGCCAAATTTAAATTCAATTGCTAATAAAATGAATACCAACTAATGCTGCAAAGCCTCGAATTTAGGTTACTTCTGACTGAAAACATGAAAAGTATCTAGATAGGTTGCAATGTCACATGTACGGCTTCGTGTACTTTATTTCAAATTGATTGAAAATATTCTAATATTCGAAAACACCAATATAATCACATAAAACAGCAGCAATGGAATGATTTGACAAGTTTTCATATTCATAATACAGTTACATCGCTGTTTGTAATTAGAAGGAATCTGTTAAAGTCCATACAATTCATTTCGTAATATAAATAATTGAGTTGTCTTATTTTCCATTGTAAAGTAAATACAAAATGACATACAACTAATAAGAGGAGTTCCTGATTTATTAAGAAACAATACAATAAAATTCAATGCACAGATAAAGATATAATTCAATTACTGTATTGTTGTGTCCATTGAAATGTTGTATGTTCTGTCAATATAGACTATATAATCTAAAACCCATCAGTCTGATTCCGAACGACTCATAAATTGAGGGAAAAGATAAATGTTGGAGGAGTCCAATCGATGCAAGGCATAAATAAGAGTAAAACATTTGACAGTAGGAAAGGATTGAAAGACAGGTAATATCATAAACAATAGAAAAGAATAAAATAAGACGAGTCAATATCACGGGAGATAATATAGAAAGTCAAACACCAACACCCTCATACCGGGTAACAGAATGTAAAAAAGGGTTGCATTGACAACTGCAAATCCATATAAACGCAGATCGAATCCATGTAAACACAGCGGGATAGTCACGAACAGTCTCCAGTAAGAAGTAAGCTTTAGTGATGAAATATGTAAGTGATATAAACTAGAAAAAGACACTTGCTTCTTGATGAACGGATCATCAATCTATAGTATACTTGTATATGCAAGTTAATCTGTGACAGTAGCTTCCTTGTTTAAAAAATCTTCAACAGCCCGCCTAAAAATTACTATTACGCACATTTTTTTTGGACTCGTTAAATTCAGACTTCTTTTTTTGCTGCTACAATAAGGGGTTAAAGGAGCATCTACATTGTTAATAGATTTACAGGTTCTGGATAAACTTGTCTCTCAAAATTTCCATCCAAATTCAACTTTGCTTGAGTGAGTTGAAACCTTAGTTTCTTTATAATTTCTAAATTTTCAAACGGACAATTTAAGAAAGACTTCTTAAAATCATGTCCATACTGATGTGCAAGCAATTTTATTGTTTACAATCTTTAATTAGCGGATATTAAAGATTTTGGAAAGGTGATTCTATAGTTATGCCGCTTTGAACAAAAATCCTAAGACAAATCTGATAATTCTCTTTTATTGATTGGTGGTTCTTTAATTTTCTTTGAAATTTCTTGATAATGTTATGACATTTATATGTGCATGTGTCCAAAAGAGTTAGCACCCAGTAACGAACCTTTGTCTCAATAGATGTATGCAATTTGTCATTCTCATTCTTAGTATATTTTCGAATTCCTAGAGTAGCTGTCATATCATTAAAGAGTCGACCAGTAAGTAAAATATTCATAATATTATTATGTAAAATTGATCTATTCGAAGTTGAACTATTCAAATGTTACCCGCTTCCCCATTTAGTGCTGAGTTGATATTTAAAAATATATCAAACGTCAAATTAAAAGTTTTGTAAATTATTGCCCGAGGGAGCAATGATCAATAGTATATGTCTAACTTGTGTTACATTCAATGAATTGGTTATCTATAATAATAAATGTTCAAAGATTATCTAGAAAAAATATTGAGTGTTTTGATATACCTGCATGGTAGATACAGGTGTGCTCTTTATCAAAATTGTAGGAATGACGGTAATATCGCTACTACCTTCGTCTGTCAATCCGTGTATCGTACAATTATTTTGTCACTCTTTTCTCAGAAATTACTGAACAGATGAACTCCATATTTGGACAGCATCTTGACGATTATGAGTTGTAACATGTGAGGGATCTGTCATTTACCTACTTCTTGTTTGCTGATACTTTTGTGTTTCCAATATGGTGAATGAACTTAAAATTTTGTCATCATTGATTTTATTTCTCCAATACTACCCAATAGAATGATCATATTTAATCAGCAGCTCAACACATATTTTCGTCACACTTTTCTCAGAAACTACTGAACAGAACGACTTCATACTTGGACAGCAGCTCAACAGTGGTCAGGTTTAAAGTTTTAGTACGAAGTAATTAAAAAAGGAGAACTAGGTACTGGAAGTCAGATGTTTTGATTGGTCTTGCCTACTTAGGTACATGAACTTCTGGCTTTCATCCACAAACGTCAATAATCAGTTTGATTAAGGACAGTTTTAAACGATGATATGTTGTTTATTACTCTTGACAGCTTTTGAACAATTGCTTACTGCCCACTATCATTATTCTGCAAATGATTTATAACTTGAGGCATGTTTATTGGATTGGTATTGAACCAGACAATGGTAAAGTGATCAACACATCTAAATCAATAATTAGCTTGATAAATGATATGACAGCAATAGGTAAATAGACGTATTTAATTATACGGTAGTGGTCTTTCTAATGACAAAAACAAAACTGTGATTAACAAGGGGTAAAGAAAACAAATTCCGTAATAAAGCTATAGGTGGAATAATCAGGCATGCAAGCTATTTTAGAGTAAATCAAACAATTTTGATTCTGATTGGTCAACTAAATATTCCAATTATTTGGTTGTAATACATTACGATTTTTTTTAATGAACATGCAGCTATCATTTTATTAAATCAAAATGTTACCATGCCTTTTTTGTGATGAAGTTCCTCTGCTTTTCATGGAAAACAAAAACAAATATAAAACTGAAAAAATGCTTTGTTTTGTTTTATTTTGGAATTTTTTCGGGAGTGTCCCTTGTGCCAACAAAAACCAAAAAACAAAAGAAGATCTTTAAAGTTTTGTAAAATATTGATAAATTGATTAAACTTAAAGTCTTCTTATTCGGTAATGATCAGAATACAGATCACAACAAGTTCAGACAATTGTTCAATGTCAGGACATAAATAACACAAACCAAACACAAATCATACAAGAAAAACAAAACCGCACAAGAAAAGCACTTAGTCCATAATGTCTGAATGACAGATGACAAAAATAAGACACAAACAAAACAAAAATTACACAATACCGTCTCAAAGAATGCTAACAATTACTTTAAGTGAAATCAAAGAACATATATACTTAACCTGCTGATATGAAATTGTGTCCTGTCTTTTTTATCACCTGAATGTGACGTTACTAAAAGAAAAATACTCTACGATTTTTTTTTTAGATTTTAAGATTATTATGGTTATTTAAAATTAATGAATGGAGAAAATATACAAGTGTTGTTTAAGCTGCACTTTATTAGCATTAGCTTTATGAAACAAAATAATACGTAAATAATAAACATCAATGCTATAAAATAGGCGACTATAGTGATGCAGTGTCATGATATGATCTGTAGACATTTTAATGTCTAGGAGCATCAATGATATAAAAATATATCTTCTTTTATCGAATATATCATCTCCTTGTTTGCATTTAACATCTTTAAAAGAATCAACAATAAAAAAAATCTTAACTGATTCGACCCGCTGATTGACGTCAATATATGTGTTATTTACGACTTGATAATAGTTTTAAAGTATAATAAACACATCAGTTCTATTATTTATAATCAAACAAAATTTGGTCAATGTCATTATTATGCACACGATATATTATGATATTAATAATAAAGATTAAAAAGGTTTTTTGCGCAATTACATAAAAACAGTTGCTCGATGTAGTGCAACACATAAGTGAACATGAATGAATACAGATGATTATACAGATTTTTGGGGATTTATTGATGTTTGTGCAGTTACAGAGAAAAACTTTATACTGTTTAATTTACAAAGTTATTTTTTCCCAGTGTTGTGTACAGATAAATGTTATACAAACGTTACGTAACAAATTTTGCTCAATTACTAGATTTTTACAGACATTAGATAGATGCTAATTGACGGAATCGATGTTTATTACAAATTAAGACTCCAAAAATATTGCACATTAATTTATTGTTGATTGCTCAGCGTCTAGTGCTATTAATTTATGCACGTTCAGGACATGAAACCAATAAACAATTAATACAAAAGGTAGATTCTGAAGGTCACCTACGGATCTCTCGTGTTTATGTTACGTGCAGAGAGCGTGGTATTCACCCGACATGAATACTCAGATTTAACGTCCCCATTCAGACGGTCGTGGCTGATTATTAATGCATTCCTCACAGCCAAACGGACGTAAAACTTCAACAAGGGTTTTACTGCCGGACGGAAGAAGTCTAGGGATGACCATATATATATATATATATATGGGTTCAAGAAATATCGTACCATATATATATATATGGGTTCAAGAAATATCGCAGCAGTCTTTTCAAGCTGGAAAGTAAAAGTTATTTATGAATCTGCATGTACGTTAAAAGGGGAACCAAGAATCAAAATCAAAACGACTATACACCAACAAGACCAATTGAAGGCAAACAAAAACAGACTAACACTTTGGGTAATAGCAACATCCTTCAATAACAGGAAATAAGATAAGGTAATATGAAAGGGTGAGAATATCTTGCTTGCCATGCGGTATCCCAGTACTTTAAAATAATTTAACAGGGTTTCGATTGCACAGAATTGATTTCTTTGTGACTTTTTCCTCTATTAAAATTAATTTCATTTGCGATGATGAAGAGGGATGATTTTACGCTTAACGTCAGTAGAAAATTGATACAGACAACTTTTTGTGGTCTATAAAACCAGTATTGTGTAAGTGGGGGGAGTTGAGTACTTGCAACTGAAATCATTTTGAACTCAGCCGCATGTAAATGTGTCCTAAACAAGTAAGAAACGTTGGTAAGGAATGTATCTCCCTCGTGCAAAAGCTCTGGTTCCTTGCCCGGCTTTGGCTATACTCTTTGTCCTTTTTTTGTAAGCTCTTCATGTTTTAAGTGAGTTTTGGATGATCAAATAGTTTGTCCTCAAGCATCACTGAAGAGACATTTATTGTAGAAATTCGCATCGGGTGCAGTAAAATTGGCACCGTTAATGTTATTATTTTAAAGTATTGGTGTCTTTAAGTTATATTCTTTTAGTTATATTGTTGGTGTGATATCTCTCAATTTACACTTACATCTCTTTTTACTTTTTTAAAATCGAAAATAATAATATTGATATGACATTATCACATGAAGTAAAACAAAAAATTTTATAATCATACAAAAAAGTCATTATGATCTGGAATGTTTAGGTATTTTCTATATATCGAGGGCTCAAAGAGTGACGTCACATCTATTTCTTATTAATCATGGGTAACACTATATTGAACAAAACAAATCAAATAAATGAATATTGTCATGTTATTGTGTAATCATACTGGGACAATACGAAAGAACATGTATTTCTGACAGCTCTTTATCAAATTAGTTCCGGCCAATTTGAGGGCAGAGAAGTCGAACTAACCGATAACAGGTGGTAAAAGTAGATATGACCTTCTAATAACCTAAGTCATATACCGATAATAGTTGATTAAACATTCCCGCCTTTGAATAAATGCGCTGATGAATTATTTCCTTGTCGATCCCGACAGTCAATTATCGGAGAATTAGGATGACTTCGTAATAAGACGATCATTTTGTATACAATTTATTAATATGTACATGCATCTAATTTATTTGTAATGAACAAATATTTTTTTATCGGATGATAGGGTTCATCGTTTTGATTACTATTGATGCATATCAGCAGGATATATATTGAAGCAACAACAGAGTATTTTGAATATGCCATTATATTTGCAATACTATAATTTCGTGTATCAGACAATTTGGAAGACATCTTGTCATCAGAATAAATTTCTCAGATGAGATGCATTTTAGATTAAGATGAAATATAGCAACATCACGCAATCTTGTCTACGAAACATTCTATGAAATGAATTTTATATAGATCTCTCCTGCTCGTGTTACTTTAAATTATCAAATTACTTGAACGATTTAAAATATTCTGTCATTTTGATTGGCAGACAAAATTCACGAGGCATTTCAAACGTCTTAAAAATGCAACATATATAACTGCATGTGCTCTGAATGACAACTTTACAACAATGCATAAGCAAACAAATGAAAATGCCTCGATTTAACTCTTAATTTCATTGTCATAGCATAAACATGTAATAACAGAACTAAATGCTCCTTTTTAAAATGTAACAGGGTTGCCAATGCGTTCACAGAACACACATGTAACTATTTAAAATGTGCTTCTGTAACGCTTGCATGTATGATCGTCTGTAATAAAAATTTCAAAAAAGCATTTAATTATTAAATAAATACAATTCATTATAAATTTACATGTAATTCAATATAAAACTGACATTGGATATTTGTTTTTAAACTTAGCATAAAAGGAGATGTTGAGTAACAATCAATGAGACAACAACAATAAAATAAGAAAAGACAGATAGGTCAAGATCCTGTTTTCAACAATGTTTATACCGTACACTGCAAGTTTAAAAGTATACAAATTTTCTATATTGTGTTTTGTAGACCGTTGTTTGTCTTTTCGTCGTTTTTTTGTTTTTGGACATATCGTTGTGAGTTTGTTTTCGACTTATGAGTTTAAAAATTCCTTTGGTATCTTCTGCCTCTCTTTTAAAAATAATTTCACCGAGACGAGCAATCATCATTCTACCATCAACACTAAATTCTTTTAAGAACAAAAGAACTAAGCACAATAACCAGTACTCTAGTTCAGAAATGTTTGAACATTGGTGGCCTTGGGCTGTTTTCTGCTTTTTGGTCGGGTTGTTGTCTCTTGACACATTCCCCGTTTCCATTCTCAATTTTATCGAAATGATATAATGTGAAATTTCAATTTATAAATTACACTCTATTGTACTGAAACTAACGTGACCGTTGTAACTCCTTCAGGCAAAGTTGATTATAACACTTTTGACTGTTCTTTTTATATCCTTTTGGTTTTGATGACTTCAAAGTTTTAAAATGTGAATACAACGAGAAGTGGGTGGATCAAATAAAATGAGATGAGGGTGGATTAAATAAAACGAGATTAGAATGGATTAAATAAAACGAGATGAGGATGGATTAAATAAAATGAGATGAGGATGATTTCAAATGAGATGATGATGAATAACATAAAATGAGATGAGGACGGATTAAATAAAATGAGATGAGGATGGATTAAATAAAATGAGATGAGGATGATTTCAAATGAGATGATGATGAATAACATAAAATGAGATGAGGACGGATTAAATAAAACGAGATGAGGATGGATTAAATAAAATGAGATGAGGATGATTTCAAATGAGATGATGATGAATAACATAAAATGAGATGAGGACGGATTAAATAAAATGAGATGTGGGTGGATTAAATAAAATGAGATGAGGATGGACTAAATACACTAAGACAGCAGTCAACGATACTAATAACAAACAAACAAAAACATTAAGAGAGTAACATACAATCTTCAACAATAGAATGGTGTTTTTACAATAAGAAGACATAAGTAGAGCTACAAATCGTCCCAAGTCTACAAAATTGTAAATGAAATGAACACTTGATAAATTTCGTGCTTGTAAAACGCCTTTCTGTATTTACCTTTATCAGATCAGAAACGCTCAAACATAAACATTTGTAAGCATAGGATGCGTAAATAAGCCTAAAAGTTAGTAGCTATGTGACAAAAAAGGACCTAAATAGAATAAACAACAGATACTTTAAAATATCTGTAATCGACACCAAACAATAAACAACAAACGACGAAGTCCCTAGGGTTATTTAAAAAGAAACCCTGATTTAAACAAAACAAAAGTACACAATGCACTTAAAATGTATAGTTTTAGCTCTCGGGTGTACCTGGTGGAGGATCTATTGAGAAACTTGTCATGCGCACTGAAATCTGTATGATACGTTTGTTTAAGAAACCAATTACCACGTGCCTATGGCAAGGTACCAGTATATAAAAGTACAGTCTTAATGAATCTTACGTGTGCATCTTCATAGGCGTAGGGGCTATAAGACTACATATGTACCTTTTTTGTTTGCTAGTCACTTTCATAAATTTACATCCCCACTTTTCTTTTCAGTCTACTCCTACGCCATTGATCTTGACTTATATAATGCAATATGTCATATGCAATTATTTTTGATTGGATGAGGTGAGCAATCCATAGTTGAAGGTCGGAGACATTACCAACGAATGCACAATGGGCGTTTCGAGATAATTCAAACATTTTATTTAGAACCTTTTTCTTGTATTGCATAATAGGAATAGCAGTACTGTGTTTGAAGAGTAACCATCGTCAATTAATTATTCAATCCGAGTACTGTTTTCTTTAAATTTTCATTCTTAAAAAAGTACTAAAGAGACTTAAAGAAAGTAGCTATATATTGCATTAGTAAGAAATTTGGATGACGTGTGCAATCTATAGTTGAAGGTCGGAGACATTACCATTGAATGCACAATGGGCGTTTCGAGATAATTCAAACATTTTATTTAGAACTGTTTTCTTGTATTGCATAATAGAAATAGTAGTACTGTGTTTGAAGAGTAACCATCGTCAATTAATTATTCAATCCGAGTACTGTTTTCTTTAAATTTTCATTCTTAAAAAAGTACTAAAGAGACTTAAAGAAAGTAGCTATATATTGCATTAGTAAGAAATTTGGATGACGTGTGCAATCTATAGTTGAAGGTCGGAGACATTACCAACGAATGCACAATGGGCGTTTCGAGATAATTCAAACATTTTATTTAGAACTTTTTTCTTGTATTGCGTAATAGGAATAGCAGTACTGTGTGTTTGAAGAGTAGCCATCGTCAATTAATAATTCAATCACAGTACTGTTTTCTTAAAATTTTCATCCTAAAAAGTACTAAAGAGACATAAAGAAAGTGGCTATATGTTGCATTTGTAGGAAATAACGATAAATATTTTCTGTTCTTGCGTGTTAAATTTAATTACAAAGAGGCAAGTTATGGAGGAAAGTTTAGAAAAAGCTCTTACAATAATTAAAGCTTTCAGATAAAGTGTTTTCGATAGTATTATAACACTGCAGTATAAACAGCTGATATCTACAGGAAACGAAAGTAAATGCGTAAGCCCAAAATATCATACGGCTTCAGACGCAATTTAACTGCAGTTAAAAACATTGTTTTAGCAATTTGATTCAATGTTTAGAAATAAACGGTTGCCCCCTTCTTTTCTATATACACGACTAATTATATAATGGATTTTAATCACGATTTTATTTTAAATTTTCAATGTAGATTTATGTGTAAATTACATGTACATGTTAAAATGATTTCAGTGAGATTGTATTTTGAATAGACTGACATGTATATGATTTTAAGAAATAAGTTCATGTATTTAAAATTCTTTTATTGTTTTCGTGTTTGTACACCGCGGTTGAAAGCAGTGTTACAGAATATGTTTATATCAGAGAGAAATATCATGATATATTTAAACCGTTGTTGATAACATAAAAATGTCACATTTATACATCTAAAGGTTTGTATTTATTTTTGTTTTCTTTAAAATATCTATAATAGTATATTGTAAAGTGTGAGCGCCATATCATAGATATACTTTCAAAATAATTAAGACCACAAAGGTCAACTTTAACTTCTGCCAGTAAAAACTAGGGCCAGGAGGACTGTGCGGGATGCACAAAAAACGTAACCCTGTTCGGTCGAAATGGGGACGTTTAATGCGATATCTCGTGTAATGATAGTGCTACGCTATCTAAACATTAAAGAAACTTTGCAAAAACCCTTTGAAATTATGGTGTTCGTATGTGCGCTGTTGCCAGGCAAAATTTCTGATCTAAACAAACAACAATAATTACTGAAATTAAATCATGCATTAGTTATTTCTGTTGTCGTTTCCCTCTTTTTAGTTTTTTTTCCTTACAAAAGTGAATTAACACTTTCTATATTCAATTGAATGTAATTCGATTTTTCAATCTCTATGATACACTACAATCTATTAAAAATTGAAACCATAAAACAGATAATTAAAAGGACAGAGAAATTACTATTATGCTTGTTAAATAAAAAAAAAAAAGATTCGGATTTATTATATTTTCAAAGATAGAACTCTTTTGACTAAAATAGATAACATTTCAAAGTTAAAGCATTTTTGTAATAGCCGTTATACTTTAAGGAAAAACATGAGTGCGATGTGCGTTAAATCAAAGAAAATACAGCACAATAAATGAAATGTAATAAATTAAGATAATTGTATTTATCTTGAAACTATAAAACCAATTAAGTTTGTCGTTAACATGTTGCAATTTATAGTACCATAGATTGGGTTTATGCATCTATGATAGTACTGACTGATATTCTCTAAATGGAAAAACTGTGGTGATGCGCAAAAACAGCCGATCTTGTAATTACTATTAGTAATGTGACGTCAGTTTGATTGTCACGTACACGTGTAACTAATACACCAATTAGGTCTTGACAGAAATTACTTAATGTATAGCAAGACAAGACAAGACAAGACAAGACAAATACTTTATTACAGTCTCACCTCAATATGTCTAGGTTAGTCTATGAAAAGGTATATACTATGAAATTTAGAGCGAGGGGCTTGCTCCGAGCTCTTAATTTCATAGTATATACCTTTTCATAGACTATCCAATTTAGCACATATTTACAACTCGAGTAACCTTTTAATTGGTCTATTGATAGTTTACTTTGGCTGACTACTTCTATCACAGATGTTTGTAAAACTGAGCTCATTAACGAAGTTTTGTAAATCTACTCACTAGTATCATTGTAAAATGTGTGATTTCAAAAGGCCCTTGACTCCAGAATGAAAAGATGGTAGCTGCTGGTGTAAGTATGTTTATTGGTATAAAGCGGTGTTTTACTATACATGTACTTCCTTACATGGTAAGATGACAAAATAAATTGACCAAAAGCAGGCAATAATTAAATTGCAGTGGAAGCTTTACATGTCTTGAAAACATTTTTCAATTTCACAGTAAAACTAAAGCTATAATAAATTTGAAACATATAGATAGTATGCAGTGGCGGATACAAGGGGGACGGGGATCCGGGGGTTGGAGAACCCCAATTTTTGGACGATCAATGCTTTCGAATGGGGACATAGGGTTGGAACCTCCCCCCTTTATCCTGGGTTAGAACACCCCTTTTAAAAATGGCTGGATCCGCCCCTGGTATGTCCCCATAGATAGTCTAGCAGATAGTCATTAAAAAGCAACTACCAATAGATCAAAGATACTGGGGATTATGTTTTTTTTTATTTCAAAGTAAAAACTAAAAGATGTATCAGAACATGTATATATATATATATATATATATATTCTCTTCAGACATTATTACGGTTTTTCAATTCATGACATCGCCCTGAACATGCATGAAATATTTGCCACTGGACATTAAGCAACCAATAATCAATCAATCAATCAATTCATGACGAAATAGATCAAGTTGCCTTAATTTCCCTTCACAAGGTTTCATAGTACACACTTTTTTTGTGTACAAAGTAATTGCATGGATGATAAATTATCACAATTTTAAGATGGCATTGTACTCTAATCAAGGTATAAAGAACCATATTTGTTACTCTTTATTTAAATGAAAGAAACTTGCAGTCGTCAAAAACATTTTTTTTAGATCCAAAGATTTTAATAGCAGGATTTTTAAAAATCAATGTGAAAACTATATTACAAACTATTTAATTTAACTTGGAACACAGCATTTTATTTCAAAATAGCCAGTGGCAATTTTTGTTTTGATATCTTTATTAAGATACAATGAAATCTTACCCTGGTGGTCATTCATGAGTAGCTACTTAGTACACGGAAAACGTATGAACTATGAAAATTAGAAGGCAAATTCTAGCAATTTGATTGGACGAGAAGTTGTAAGTATGTGCTAATGACATAATTATATTCAATGACATACACATATTGATAAAATGAGTATCATTTTAAACAACAAGAGCCACTCTAAAAAGAGTTATGAGATACTATAAAATAATTTCTACACAACACAAAACTATCTGCAATTATATAAAATACTTTTTTCTTTAGATTAATACAGCATAGCAAATTTTGGTTAAAAAATAACACACACTTTCATCAGTGAAAATACAAACCGGAATTTATCATCATCGGACAAAATAATTACAATATTTAAAGCCCTAGCATGGCTAAATAAAATAGCACGCAAATCTGCATATTCTGGACAGTTCAGTAGAACATGTTTCTCATCTTCAATAATATCATTTTCATTACATTGTTCATGAAAACACAATCTATTTTCTATAGTTCCGACTTTCAAACAACAGTGTTCATCTTGCATTGATTTGTAACATAAGAGACTATATAAAACGTTTCCTTATGACTAACAATGTTTGATATTTGAACATAATACTGGCGCGAAAAGTTAAAGTGTCACGTCGTTGGAAAACAAAACATCTTTGTAAATGATTCATCTTTCTGACGGCTTTGAAGCAACAATCTTTCTCGGACGGTTTTATCTTTTTTTTTGCTCTTATCAAAGAAATAAATGTGTTCTGGTGCCATTATATTTGACTTTTTCGGCATCAATAGGCTTCCACAATGTTTGAATAATCCAGTTTTAATGCCACCTTCTTGACAGCCGTACTACTTTTTATTACAATCCTTTGATTTACGACTATTTTTTTAATATAAAAGTGATCATATGAAACTTTGACTGATGTGTCATTCAAAAAAATGAAATATAATTAACGAGATTAACTTATATACTATTTCTTATGATTTTGGAAAAGAAATTTGTGCCAATGGTAAAGAAAATGTTTCTTCAATGAAACACTCAACTTGCTGTCTACAAGCAGAAGTAATTAGACAAAATAATACAAACCTTGAGTTATTATACTTAATGCACAGCATTTGTTGTTGTGAGTATCCTATATATGAGAAGACCACAGGTAGAAAACCTTATGCAATTGTCATAAAATTGCTCTGTGTAGTATGTTTCATTACATACAATTATAAGAATATGTGTAAATTAGACTACCACATTTCCATGTACTATGTTCAGTGAACCGCGAAATATAGGTCAAAAACCTAATTTTGCATATATTTTAAAAAATTCACATCCTAACAAACAAAGTTTCCTGCCTTGTGACCACAACTTCATGCAAACTACATTAAACCAAAACATTAACCTATATACTGGAAACTAAAATATTAACCTATATACTGGAAACTAAAATATTAACTTTTATACTGGAAACTTAAAGTTTAACCTATCTTAAACCAAAACTTTAAGCTATATACTGGAAACTAAAAGTTTAACCTATCTTAAACCAAAAATTTAACCTATATACTGGAAACTTAAAGTTTAACCTATCTTAAACCAAAACTTTAACCTATATACTTGAAACTAAAAATTTAACCTACCTTAAACCAAAACTTTAACCTTTATATTTAAACTATCTTAAACCTAAACTTTAACGTAGTACGCGACTACGGGACGGATGGACAGACGCACAGAACAGAAAACATAAAGCTTCCTTCAATGTTCTATCAAAGGCGGGTCAAACAAATGAAAATGAATAAAAAAGATGATATGGGTATACATCGACGGAACAGTAATCAAACACCATCGCAACAACTCAAATACATCTTTTTTTATTTGTGATAGACAAGTGACTTTGAATTATAAAATGTCGAGTCTTAAATTGACAAAGATACAAACTTGTAAAACATGCATTATTAATTAGTTGAATGAAAACAACACTTTATAAATGTTGTTCGTCTGAAGCGCTTTTCTGGTTTACATTTATCAGGAACGCTCAAACCTAATCATTTGAAAGCCAGGGATGTATAAATACGTAAAAACGTTAGGAGGTTCATGTATATGACCAATATGGACCTACAAATTGCCAAATTCATCTAAGGTAAACTTTGCCTGAGGAAGTTGAAACTGGGGGTTGTAATTAGCTTTCGGTAACCGCGAACATTCTTAGATCGGTACTGTGTATCTTTTGTCTTTTTGTTAGTTATTTTCGACTTCAGTATTGTTGATCAGTAGAACATTTTCTAACTGATTTTACAGTTTGTTCAAAAGTTGTACTGTTGCTGTATTTACCGTTCCAGGTTATTGAAGAGTTGAGAGCTCACAAATATGATTCGAAATGGAGTTCATGAGCATAACTTTTGAACGAGCCAAGACATCCCAATTGAAACTGACGTGTTTTGAAATCTTAAAAAATTTTGTGAAGTTGTAATCTAATCATCACCCGGAAACAAAACAAATGCCAAATTTTAAGATAATTAAGGGGCATAACTCTTGAACGGTTAATGTCAAAACAGTCAAAATCGAACTAGTAGTGTATTTTATGATCCATAACATTGTGTTTGCTCAAGCTGAACATTAATTATCACACAGAAACCTAACGGGTGACGGACGGACGGACGGACGGAAGATATATGCATCACTATTTTCACGCCCCCTCTTCGATACAACAATTTTCGTAAGACATTAAAACAGCAGCATTTGATTTATTTGGTTGATTAACAAAAGGAACACATTGGCAAATTATATAGCAGGAAGCGAAAAGTTTTAACAGCTAGTGATGCTGCTTTATCTTTCACAAATAAAACCAATTTACTTGATCATTTACAACAGTCTATGTAAATTGAACCTTTATTCTATTAGACATTAGTTTTACACTAGTTTACTGTTCTATAACACTCCAAGATGTTGTATCAAAATTAGATTAAGGCCTTATTTGATGATGTATTTCAACGCTTGACCTTGTATCACCCATCATAGCATGTCAAAATACTATGCTGCTAACCATAGTGAGTTCAGTCCCTAGGTTCAGTATTCTTGGCGATAAGAACCTTCAGTCGTTGGCGATTGTATTATAATACTGCATGTTAACAATCAATTATTCGTATCTTAAAAGCTATGATCAAGTCTAGTCGTGTGGTGCAATTATAAGTTTGGAAGAAAAAAAAATTACTCAACTTTTAATTTATAAATTGGAATTCATTTTGCGGCCTTTAATTGCAGTTTTCTATTTCGGCATTTCAGAAACTAGGTTAACCCATGAGTGACTGGTGGTCCTACGCCGCGTCTGAACACATAAAAGGCTTGTTTGGCGCACCACGGTCTGTTCCTTTTTTCAATCTAAATTTGGAAAGGATAAGATGATCGGTTCATAAATTATTGAACGGAAACTGTTGGCAGTCGCTCGCCGCGCTTCGCCCACCGACGGCCGCCATAATTCACAATTATAAGAATAACCAGAAAACCTGGTTACAACTGTATTAAAATTATTCAAAAGCAATATAGGATGTTGAATAACATTTGGAAATTTTGAAATCTGTAAAATTCGTGAATGAAGAATACGATACTTACACTTCAATATTCAAATTCCAAAGAGGACTAGAAAACATTTTGATTTGACCTAGTGTGTGTATATATGTGTGTGTGTGTGTGTTTGTGTGCGCAACAAAATCCAGGGAATTGGACCTTTCTGATCCTACCGAATTATTATTCCTTGTTTTTCTAACAGTTGTGTTTATCCATCGTCGCATTCAACGAATATATTAGGTACAAAAAGATATTTTAGTTGATCTTGTCCTGTGTTCTTGTGTTCAAAGTCACTGAACAATATATGTCATATATATTGAAATAATTAGTTTTTAACATGTAAATGTTTACAATGTATGCCTTAAATGTGAAAAGAATAGAAAAAAGATTGTAAGAACAAACAAGATATTGAAAAACAACTTTCGGGTTTTATCTGTCATCGGAAAAGTCCTTCCATTTTGTGCCGCTTTATCGGATCATTAGACCAGCTACTATTTCCTTGCATTAATTGGAAGTTACTGCACCCAAAATTAAACAAAATATTTCGTCTGCCGGGAAGCAGATCTACGCACCCTAGTTTCTCGGATGGCACAATTTCCGGTATATTTAAAGAACCGGAATTTCAGACCACTTATTTTCATTTTGAAATTTTGATCTGCGTTTAAAATGTAATCGTATAATAGGAATTATATTGATTCAACACAATTCCGACTAATAAGCTTCTCTATTCTAAGACTATTTTTAGCATTTGTTTTATTAGAAAGACAGATAACGTGTTTAAGATAGATATTTTATCGTGTTGTATTTTGGGGAGCTTGTATAACTTGCGTATTAATATACTATATTTACGAAAATAAAAGCTTTACACATTAATTGCTCAATTGATTAAATCACTGAAAATTTGTTTTCATTACAGCGGCAAATATCTGACGCATATTCAGAAAGCTGACTGTGTAATTTAAAAAAAATCTTATTGAAATATTCATAGTATGGAAAAAACGATGTTGTGGTTTCAGAAATAGTTGGAATTGTGACTGAAAATAAGGACATACAGTGAAGCCTTTAGTGTCAACAAATAAAGGTAACAGTAGTATACCGGTGTTCAAAATTCATAAATCGATTGAGAGAAAACAAAATCCGGGTTACAAACCAAAACCGAGGGAAACACATCAACTATAAGAGGAAAACAAAGGAACAACAGGAACACCGAAGTGCAACAAAAACAAACACCAACACACATTGAAACGAACTATTTGATAACAACTGCCATATTCCTGACTTGGTACAGGACATTTTAAGACAAAATGGTAGACTATTTGATAACAACTGCCATATTCCTGACTTGGTACAGGACATTTTAAGACAAAATGGTAGACTTTATTTTACTTTATAGACAAAATTTTCTTTCGTCGTGGACAAAAAAATCAAAGAATCTTCAAAACGCAGCAAAGCTGCACTTCACAAAGTTTGATTTCTAGAGATGGACGATTGTTGTGATTCCGTTGCTCATTTGTATCATATCAGAATTTTATTCATCACACAATAAATTTTAATGAATCGAGCAGATTTGATAACTTTAGATTCGAACTCGAGGCGAACGGTCAAAGTTATTAACACATCAAAACATTTAACGATAAATTTGTATTAATTAATCGAAATGGAAAAGAGTAATCTTACTTAATGCTACATTTCACATTGCCCTGGTTCAAGGTTTGCTATAAAGATTACAAGAGACGTTAAATCAATTAGTAGCTTCTGACCTTCAGGAACCTCCGCATAGATCTTCAAAGGAAATTATATCATTGGATACTATAAATATCCAATAAGATTACAGCTTTATCACTAATATGATAGCACTAATATCAACCTGCTGACAGATACTTAATATGCGTATCGTATAGCTAGGAGTTTAATTTCCGTTGTAAAATTATAGTACCAATTTCATTGAAATTTACTTTTTAAATTATTTAAGTACAATTCTTTCAATTTCTGTGAATGAAATTATCTATATAATTTGTGACACATGATTCATCCTTCAAGTTAGAAAAATGTATTCAACGGACTCAGTCCGTTATGAAATCTTTTTCTAAAAAGATAATATATATACCATTACAACTTAAAGTATTTTTCACGATTTACTCTGATATTCTGACCACGGCATTATTTCCTGTACAGTTTGCTTGTAATGGACAGTGTTATCAAGATATATTATCTATCAGTGTCTATAAGCATGTTTTGCTATTTTCTTTATATTTTAGACATCAATTATGCATATTTTTATCGAGTCTCCTACTGCGTTCATAGACATTCTTTGCATTGGATTAATCCTATACCAAATAAATAACGTGCAGTTTCATGTTCATTTAACGATATTTTCTTCAGATAGAATGAATAATAATCTTATGTTATGGCCAATTTTTAAACTATCATCATATCTAGGATTATAAAAACCAAATAATTATGAAAAAGAATGTTTCTAAACGACTGTAAGCATTTGGGGATTGCCAAATACAATGTCTTTCCATAAATTTATATCTTCTTCTAATTAGTTGTCTGGGTTTCATAATTCAGAATGGATTATAAATAGAAATACAACGTCGAATATAATTAAGTTTACAAGTTAAAACCAATATCTCAATCGGACAGCTTAGGAAAAACCAGAGGATCAAGACATAAGGAGGGAAGGACAGCAGTTTGATAGAAATAAAGCTTGAAAGATGATCATTGGACTGATTACAAACCTTGACACACTCCTTCCTTTCCGTCAACGAAAATCAAATTTATAAATAACAGAAAATTCATGAAGTTGGTTAAGACTTTCAGAGTAATGAGGTTGCTAGAGTGGGCGTTTGTCCATCATTAAAGTCGGTAACAATATCAAAATGTGTTTCCTTAGTTTACCTGAAAGTGTGCTGTTACATGTAAGTTGCTGTCTAATTGACATGCTTAAAAATTTCCTTGTTTGGCGTAATTAAAACAATTGATTATAAACAGTGTTTGTTTCGTTTTTGGTAAATCCATTCCATCGTAGATAAATAACATTATTTTACAATCCAAATGATTTAGGCCCGTTTCAGATGGCAAAGGTTCCGTACTGGGAAGTTGTTGTAAATCAATACACGAGACTGGATACATGAACGTTCACATACTTTATTTTTCCATCCAACATATATACAATCACAGTTCATAAAGTATATTTACAAAATAGTAATCATGGCAACATACATTAACCCGCCGCTACTCGCAGATCGAGAGCGGGGCGAACCGATGCGTCACATAGTTCTCTCTCTTTTCTCTACCTCTCTTTGGTTTCAAAATTAACCTTTATAAAACATGATCATAGAAGCGTTTTGACCAATGAAAATAGAAAAAGGTACTTCTAAACAAATAGTTTCCAAACAATGAAATATATCAAAAGCAGATTAAATTAAGAATTAGTGTTAATTGACAATATTCACTCTATATAAAGTTCGGGTGTTGACAAATAAATTACACTGATGACCATTGTTGTCAAAAAGTATTCTCACGACATAATCTTAATCTTAATCCATAAATATTTCCATGTAACGCTAAAACGGCTTATAAATGTCTTTAATGAAAATATTTGAAAAATTGTTCAAAACCTTGTTTCCCTAACAAAATGCACTCCTTCCGTAATAAAAATATTGAAACTTAATTACTCATAAGAAATAATGACTTTTGATACCAAACACGACATAAAAAGATGAAAATGCTAAAATGCACAATTTCACGCATTTTTACAACATGACATAATTGTCTTAATATATGTCTTATTCATGATAGATCTATACAATTTATACGGTTATCTTTTCCAACATCTTTAAAGCTGCGTGGCGGTTTTCATTCATAATTTGCATAACATTTGACTGTTTTATTCATTTCAATAAATAATTCACACATTTTCCTGACATAGATTGTATGTACTCAAAACAGATCTTTGGAATTTTCAGTATCCACATCTATACTTCAAATCGTCCCTACAGTAAGTAGTTTCTCAGTAACTCTGAAGCCCGGATTTGAATGCTCATGAAATAGATGTATATATATTGAAAAGGGGTTTCGTAGAGAATTTTTACAGACTCAATCACTTTATAAGTAAACGGTATTTGTAATGTGAGTATCCAGTACAGTAGATGAAGATCCAGTTCTTCATCTTTTGTTGCAGTTTCAAATAAACGTAGACCAGATATATGATTGTTCAGAATTCGAATGACAGTAAAGAAATAACTTACCACGTGATTTGAAAAACGTCCGACAAAGACACTTGCGCTAGTTCAGCATTGAGCCTAGTTTTAGTACCGAGAAATTGCGAGCAGAATAGCAGCATCTTTACTCAACTGATATTAAGGGTCATGTTGGAGTATGCAAATTTAAATGTGAGGAAAAACATGAACTACTGTAGAAGACTCCGCAGGATGAAGAAACGTCGATGCTGACAATAAATACAACTGAGCGTTGGTCATGGAAAATTGCTGCATTTGTGTATCATTTAGAAAGCCTTTATTGAAAGTAATGCTTTGACTGACAGACCAGGTAAAGTTTCAAAATACTTGCTTCATCTCCATTCTTCGTGAAGTTTTTTCTTACATCCTTTTACAAAAATAATGCTATAAAAGTGACCAAAAGTAATCAGTATTATGGCAAATACATGCATCAATGATTCTTCGGTGGTTGTTTGTAGGTTCAAATGTATATCTACAGATTAAAAAAAAAAGCTTGTAGCATGTCTACTCTAAAACAGAGTAAATTTGTCATGTTTCATCTCAACTTTACTAAATATTTGATTGATCGATTTATATTTCACAGGAATAAGTTTGAATCATAATATAATACTAATGTTCCTTATTTTTATTTTGTAACTATAAGCGGTTTGGTTTGGTCAGAACACAGATCTGTAAATCATCCCGATGTTGAACAAGTACTGGTTTTCTCCCGCAAACACAAATAATTTAATAAATATATAACGTTTCAATTTCAGATCTATACTTTTGTCATATTATCCTTTGTTTTCGTCATTAATATTAAGGAGTTTGAGACTTAATATACCTATACATGATATTGTTATTGACCGTGTACTTACAGTCTTACGTCAATATATTGAAGGTAGTATTTCAGTAGTAATAAGAAGGAGGTACATGTAATAGTCCAGCCAGAGACATATAATACAAGAGATTCGCAACTCGGCGAAATCCCGTAATAACACGCGGCCACTAGTTTAAACCTCGCGAGATCTCCTTAGGTAATAAAGTCATTAATAAAAGTATTAAAAGTACTCGAAGTAAGGACGAATGTTTAAGCATAACATAAACTGTTTCAGTGTTAAATTTATCATAATTAATTAAATATAATTTGAGTACATATATAATTATTTATTTTAATGTAATTTTGATTTTAGATTTGTATTATTGAAAAAGAGACATAATTTGATATTGTATAAAAAAAAAACTTATATTAAATAATTAACACTTGATAAATTGTGTCAGAGTTCATTTTATTTGATAGTTACATAATGGGTTTCTATTGAATATACACCTGTCTCGGAGACATAATTTCACAGTGTGACATGTATATTAGGTTTGAATTATTCGATGACCAGGTAAATCACGAACATGTTATAAATAATGAGTTTTAATTGACACCCTGTAAACAAGAAGTTGTCACACCACAGGTGTCCACACTCTTTCCAAAAATACAAGTCACAAAATGTATAATTAATTAATATGGAAAAAAACTTAATTTATTTGTTAATTAATTGTTAATCATGATAGGCTTTGTTTTTTATTCTTGATATTTATAAATTATTAAAATTCTATTTATTTTTATATTCCTCATTTATTGGGCTTTCATTGAGTTTTTTTTTTCTGTAGGATTGTCGGTAAATGTTTGATTTCTAAGTGTTGTTTGACAGTTTTATCATATAGGCTTGCATTGAGTTGTTTTTTTAAATGATTGTCGGTAAATTTATGGTTTCTTCATGTTCGAAGTGTGTATTGAGAATTAATATTTAAGAAAATTACAATTAATTTCTCATTTGAATAAAGCTTCATTCATGTGCACGCAATATGGAAAATTCCGATTTTATTTCGTGGGATGACAATCTTAATTTCGTGGGATGACAATCTTAATAGTTACGACTTAGATATACTCCTAGTTGAATAAACTGATAACGAACTCTTTGTTGATAGTGAAAAGGACGAAAACATATTCGAGAGACCCACCAACAAAAACAATTGACAATACTGCATACATAGATGGATATGTGTGTCCTCGAAGCAACAAAAAATCTATAAAAAAACACAGGTCATACATCAAAGCAACACGGAAGACACTATTTAAAAAGTATTTTATAACCTTGTTTCCACGAGACAATCATTTGTGGTGGTTTTTGTCTTTAAATCATTTGTAGCGGTTTTTGTCTTTTTATTCTGGGGTAAAGAGATGGCAATTTAAAAGTAAGATTGTTTATGTGTATACATATACAAATCCTTGGTGTAAATAAAATCTTTTATTATCAAATATATATATATCTTTTGCAGTCACCATTGAAATGTCCTCAATACGATTTTAATTTAAAAATGAATTAGGTTCATGTTTTGAACGAGAAGCGTAGTCTGAAACGACAACAGATGCATATGAAGCTCATTCATAATATTACGACCAGCAGAAGGTTTCCTTTACTAGGAAAATTTTACTCCTTTTGTAAATTTACTGCATTCGTTCATCTTTGGCACCCTAAAAAGAAGAAAAAAACAATGACTTCAGAATAGAAAATAAACAACTTTGCTATAAACAGAATGAAAAATGTATAAAATGTCTAACAAAATGCAGGCTATAAATTTCATAGTGCACAAAAAAGAAGGACTGATTTAAGGAAATTTGTCCATGAACAATTTCAATATTTAGCCAGTTTAATAAAAAAATTCGGGTATCAATCAGAAAAAATCGCCACATTGTTGGATCAAATTTTACGAAAATAGTCTTATTTTCACGAAACAACATTTGGGAGTACTATTGGCCCATAAAATTATATATTTATTAGCATATCTTCAAGTTTTAAGAAAAAAATTGGGAGATCAAATGGTTTCTACGGCAATAGGTGAAGTAAAATGGGCCGAGTTTTAACTTTGTTTGTATTTGATTAATCTCATCATTAGAACACATTTTATCAATAACAAATTATTAGAATTAGTTTTTTGTAACTTTTAAATATACTTGCATTCTTTAGCTGTGAAAGGTATCGGCATTATCCATTAGAAAAATTGTGAGGCGTAGAACCTTTTACTCAACAATACGGGTTATTACCCATAAATCCATCGGATTAATCGGCTTTCCGGTGGCCACGTCATTTCATTGGCTGTTATATAGACTCTACTAGAGTTGCGAATCTCTTGTATTATATGTCTCTGGTCCAGCATATATCCATTATAATAAACTGAATTAGCATTCACATTCATTTTGGTTATTAACAAGACAAAAGTTTTGAGCGTTTCTTAGAAACGTTTACTCAGAGATTAAAAGGACATGTGGTATGATTGGCGACGAGACAACTATCCACGAGAAAGGTCACCGTACGGCCTTCAACAGTGGGGATAACTCATACTGTATAATAAGCTATAATTACAAAAGGCTCCGACATGACAAAATGAAAAACAATTTAAACAGAAAACATTTTCAAACAAAAAACCAACGGCTTAATTTACAACAAAACAAGTATAACAAACAGCAAATAATAAATGTAGCTGTGTCTATCTTCAGATTTAAGTAAAAGGGTGACATGAGATATTAAAGGGAAACTTCGCAAAAAAATGAAAAATTCATATTCTGTTCATTATGTATAAAAAAGCACAAATTCATAGATATTAAAGTTTTATTCTGCAAGTTAAGAGATCACCATCGATTTTAAATTTAGAGTATCAATTCTCCGCATGCGGCCATTTTGACATCCTCCCCGAATATTGACCTCGATATATCTATAAACCACAAAGGACCAAAACAAGCAGTAACCTAACGTAGCCGTCATTGAGTGTCGATATCTTGTCAAGCGTACGGTTGTTTTATCCGACAAGGAAAGCATAAACAGTTTCCCGGGTCACAAAAAAGATTATGATAGACATGATTGTGCAACCTTTCCTAACTAACTTGATACGGAAAATGTAATTTTATATATATTATTTTTTAAATAACTAGTACTAATAGTATGGTCTGTCGTTTTGAAACTGTTTTGTTTACGAAGTATTTAAAACAAGAAATTGAAATTAGTTAAAAAGTCAAAGTTATAAATAAGTGTTCCGTGTAAAATTGTTTTTGAAAATCTAGTTTGTTCATAATTGTTTTATGTAATAAACTTTTTAAAATAAATTCGGACCTTCCCTTATCTGATCACCAGAATGGCTAATGGAATTGTTCCCAGAGGTATTGTGAGGTGACACGTACAGGTATTCAAGCGATTTCCTGTCGGGCTTTAAAACTGTTATTACACAATTACATTACGTGCATCACTTCTTTTCTGGGGGTATTGATCAGTGTACACGGCCGATAACATGTAACTTCCATTTTGAATCTATCAGGTGTAATATACAACTTTGTATAGCGTATCCGATAGTGATATACTAGTCATTGCTAAACTCATACGCTTGTTTATAAATAACATTTTTGGTGTAACGAATGATATTTAAGAAAATTTAAATAATTAAAAAAAAAAAGATTTGATGAAATAAAAATCTATTTACACATTTTCCAAGGGTAAATTGGGGAAAATGTAAGTATATACTCGTTGGCAATAATTATGGACATTTTGAAACATACAAATATTGATTAAACAAAATGTGCGGCACTTGTCGATCATTGGTTTATACGCCTAGATGGAAGGTTTAATACGGAACTATGAATAGTCGCAATATAGAACTAATATCATACAAGTATATTGAATATACGAGAGAAACATCCAGAAGTAATCTGATTTAAATACAGGTCGATTTCTAACTTGCTTTGGTTCATCGAAGCTAAAGACATAGTAAAATCACAGATTTATATTTCAATAAGATTATTTCGAACAGTTTAAGAAATTCGTCATCATCACATTTTCCTGGTCCGACATGCATGTTATATATATATGCCACTGGACGTGCACTAATGATCCCCAAAAGCCTATTTGAAGAAATAAAGAAACTTCACTCCGGATAGACTGATGGTAGTTGTATTACGTCTGGTCAGCTAGAGGGTTGATTTATTTATTTAGTTAGCTTGTAGGGGATTTAACCACTCTTAATATTGCACTTATGCATTAGATATTAAATGACAGTACCGGTAATCAAGGACGTATAACTAACAAGGATTCGTGTCTCGCGGTATCTCGTTAAAATATCGCAAATCGTGAGATTTGGATTTACTCACTACTACAATTATGCGCGCTTCAAATAAATATTTCCGGCTAGTTACGATAATGTAAACAACTAGAACTCCAACAGTCTCGATCGTCATGACAGAAATTCTCTGTTTTGATTTAACTTTTGTTACTTATCTTCGATGTTCAAAAACAAAAGAAACAAATATAAAAAAAATATTTTCTATCAAATATGTCTTACAGGGCCGTTAAAATCGTATAAATTTCAACGTTTTAACATTTTTATTATTGAATAGTAAATGTCTTCTAGAAACAATGATTGATTTGATTAACCCTTATTTAGTTTGAGCATTTTACTTTGCATTCCTAATTCCTGTGATGATTTATAATTAATTATAATAAAGAATAAAGTAGTCCTGATTGTATGTTGTTCATTTAATGAGCTTGTGCGGTATCCTTTCTACTTTTTAACCGATTGTAAGTTGTTTTTTTAATGAGCTTGTGTGGTTTCCTTTGTACTATTCAATTTAGAAAAGCTATGACCCAAACTACACTAAACGAGTCATTGTCTACTTTCAAAATGACCAAAGCTGATTTGAGAAAATTAATCTTGAGAAATATACACGAGTATGTCATAAAAAGAACGAGTTGCAATATCTGCTATTTACTTTTCGATTTGAACTCTATTAACATGTCAGATTTCTTATCTTGGGACACTGATCTTGATCTAGAACTATTGCTAGGGGAATATACAGAATATGACCCAAGTGATAGTGACAGTAGTATAGATTTCGCTGTGCCTAGTCCTAAAAAGAAAAAAACTGCCAACCCAACAGCAAAGGTGTCAGACATTTTGTATCAATGTCCAGTATGTGAAAAGCCACTGAAAACCATCTCAGGCTTTAGAGGGCATACCTCAAAACAGCATGGTCAACAAATTCGGGCCAGTGACTTTCGTGTTACAAAAGGTGTTTCAGCAACACAATCATCAACATCTACTAGTTGTGAATCTTCACAGGTGTCAAAAGATGCTTTTAGTAAAACTTTTTATACAGCACTGCCAACATCACTATGTAATATTGCAAATGACCCATTTGTTGTTAATCCACATGAGATTAAAGATTTATGTCATCAACTAGAAAACAATACCTCTGCTAAGGAATGTTTACATCAGGTTATTTACACCATTTTTGAAGAGTCAAACTCTAAACTGACACAAAGCAATGATAGAGAAAACATTTTTCGAAAACTTCATAAGGTTCGTTCGGATGTGTCCTTAAGACAGAAGTTTTTAGACCATTTTCCAACATGTTCAGAGAATGTACTTTCAATATTTTTGCAATTGATTTTTGAAGACATTATTGGTGAAATTATGGCTCAGATGACCAAGGTGCAAAAAGACAACTCAGAAAAAGAGCAATCACACCTTAGTAGTAATGATCAGTCTATTCTCTTCTATATAGCAGGATATATTGTGTATTCGCTGCGTAAAAGATTTTCTAGGTATAGTGCACATAAACTTGGTGTAATTTCAAACTTTACCATGACATCAGACAGTCAAAATTTTGTTACCCAATATAGCAAATGGTACAATATACAAGATCGTGGTGGTCTCCAAAAGCCATGTGACACTTTGTTTCTGCTAGTATGTGAGATGGAACTTATTGTACGCAAGTCTACTAGCTCAGTCTTAAGTGCAAATTCACTCTTAACTGAACCCTTGATGGAAAATATTATGGAAGGTTTCATGATCAAATACTATTGTAACATTCTAATGGCAAATGAAGAGGGTTCAATTGTTTCAGCTGTAACAGAAGACATTATCCGTTTATTTCTAAGGATACGTGGTTTTGCTGTTACCCGACTTGAGCGTAATAAGACAAGCATATCATCCAAGTCTACCAAAAAGTCATCCTCAAGTTTGAGACAGGCCTTGAAAGACATAACCAAAAACTAATTAGCAGTAGTTAAAAATAAACTGTAAACTGTAGACTGTAGTGCTTTTACATGTATCAGGGAATTTTCTGGATTTTTATTTAAAGTCGTCTGCCCTGATCATTATATTTCAGTGTATTGATGTTCTTGTTATTTAAAGAATCTTCTCAAAGTACATTTCAGTGCTGCTATAAACTGTGTATCCTTGAATTGTTGATTTTGTGCTCATATCTACCTGATTATTTATATTAAAAGAATTAAAGTATTTATGTGGTTTTTTTTTATATACAGCTAAGACCATGACTATCAATTGTTGAATTGAGCTATAAGGTGTTTCATCATTGGTAAACAATATACTTGTGTATTCTGTATAGAATGAGTATAGATAATGCTTTAGTTGTTGTTGTTGAGAACAGTTGGTCAAATTTGATTTTGTTAATTGTTTGGCAAGTTTGGTCTTTTACAGTAACCTATATACAGTATTGGTTTTGCTCATTGTTGACAGCTATACAGTAACCTTCGAATTCAGTTGTGTACATTTACATCATTTAGTCCGGTAAATAAAGAGTTGTATTCTTGGCAATTACATCACATCTCCTGTTTTTACTTGTAGCAGGTTTAAGACTGTTTTGTGAAAAATAGGATTTATATTGTTCATATTCATCCTCCAGAGTCCTGCATGTACATGTACATGTGTCAGAAATATATACTAGAAACTTGTCATTGTTGTCACATAAAAGGCAGAAGTTGAAACTCAAAATAAAGCAATTTAGATTTAAATCTATTTATCTCAAACACGCAACATATATTACATATATACACAACACAAATTACACACACAAAATCAGTAAATCAAGATATATTTAATAGATATATGTCCAAAGTATATGTACAAATAAAATCATATTATTATTATCCTCGCTAGTACTAATTACATTTTTTGTGTGAACATTTTTTCATTTTGATTAGCTGCTAAAAATAATCCTAAAAATAGCTGTTGAAATGACTTAATAAATATTTCCATTTTAATACGAATCAATTTGTTTTTTACAACCAATTTTACTATAAAAAAATTATTTCTATGAAAAACATGTTTTATAAAAATTGTGTCCAGAAGTAGAACTTTATACAATATGTACACTATACAGATAAGATAAGATTTATTTTATTAAAGTGTCTAACTTTGAATTGTCCATTGTATCTATATATATATATATATATATATATATATATACAAGTCTAAATTGAAAACTACGTTCAAACCTATGATTGCTTTGGATAAAAACCGCTATTTTTATACGTGTGCATGTAAAACAAATTTCGTTTTAGAAGGGTCTAAATACAGCACAAACAACATTTTCCAGAAGACCAAAAAAGTGAAAAAGTATATTTTAACAAAACGCATTTGACTAACAGGTCGAACAACTGATGTTCTTAAACCCTGCTGACTGCCACTGGCGATTGCCAAATAAATTGATCACAAAATGTAACAAAATGGATCTTAATATTAATTAAATACTAAACAGAAAACAATAATATATATATACACATAAATTCATAAGAACATACATGTATATTTAGGGACAAAAGTAAAGTTTTCCTATATTGGCACACTTCATATACATGTATATATCATAAATAATGAAATATTAGTAAACAAGAATTTAAAAGATCCACATCCAGAATATTGTATTTACTTTGAACTTTCATGTACTTTTAGCAATTCTTCATGAATACTGGTAAAATATGGGGAAACATTAAAATCTAAATTAAAACTATTCATAACTTTTTGAAGTTTGAAAAGAATTGCAATCATGACATTGTTACTAATGTACCACTAAAGCTTATCTCTTGGGTAACTTTGAATCGTCAATTACAAAACGGTTTTCGTCATTCTCTCGGTGGATATTCCCTCTCTTCGGAGCTAAAGCAACTGCTCCTACTGCACGCATTTGGTTCATCATGTGTCGAACCTCATACACTGTTGGGTTACTGTTGTCACCAACTCTATGACGGTAATGTCCAAACTCCTGTTCAAGAGGATCCTGATTAAAAGAGTGAGTGAGAACAAACTTAGCACCACTGTTTAATAAAAATTTCACACTTGCAACAATCGAATGCACACTTATTTTCAGTCCAGTAATAGTCTGATGACTAAGCAGCATCCCCTTCCGGTCTTTCAAAGTGAAATTTCCTACACGATTCATGACGGCTTGCTCCCATTCACTGAAGTAATTCAGGAAATCCTCTTTTAACCACCTCAGTCTTTCATCATTTGAAGAATTGTAGGGATTCAAATCCGGATTTCGTTTGTTATGACCTTCGTACAGGCTTCGCACATTCAAACAGTCAAAAAACCGGTTCATAACCCTTATAAAGTTCACTGTCTCTGTGACATTGTCTCCATATATCATTTCCAATGCATTAGCTACAGTTGAACTCAAGACCTGTGCAGCAAAATTCACCTTCATGCACCCAAATGTTGACATGTCGATATGTTTTCTTGTTAATTTGGGACATGGGCTGTATAATGACAGTTCGCAATGCTGTTCGAATAAATTAAGCAAATGAAGCCAAGAAATGTCTTTACCGTCTTTCCACATTTTTCGAGTATTTTTATGAGAGAATGAATTGCAAAAACAGTTGCGTGTGGTTTTAATAAGATGGGGTACGTCCGAAATAAAATATATAACTCTGTTGTCAGATGAGTACGGGTTATCTGCATAGTGTACAAAGTCATTGTCCTCTCCGTGAAGTTTAAAAAATCTCCTGTTTGATGACGCACCGTCGCAAGTAATGAATAAAACCCTTAGGTCAACAATGCTGGTCTCTAGAATGCGTACTGCCTTCCAAATAATGGGGTACAAAAAATCTGCTGTTATGCTAGTTGTCGGAAAACCGGCCAATGGGAACCGTAGGTCGCAAGTTACACCCCTCACCATTACAACAAGCATGTACTTGGCTATGTCTGAGTGTTCAGTTCCTTTAATACTCTTATCAAGTTCCATCATCTGGTTACCAACTTTGTCTAAATTACAGTATCCTATTAATTCACCACTGTATTTGTCATATACCAATTCTGATTTAACCTGAATTTCATCAAATAGTATTCCAACGTACTTTCGCCATGGCTCATCATTGTTATACATGCCCTTCTTTTCTGCCTCAGATTTCAATATATTTAAAACATCTGGTTGATAACCATTACCTGAAGAAGAAAAAATCTTTCAGTAAACCTACATTATAAACAGTCTTTAGTAATAAAAGGAAAAGTACATGTGACCTACATTTTAACGTATCAAGAGCAGTCTGCACCGTTAGCCACTAGTCGATGCCCCAGACTGGTAAATATTGATTTGGACTAGTGAAATTTTTCAAAATTTTGTATAGTCATAAATTGACAAGTTTTGATACTTAGTTTCCAGACTAGTAGATGTTGAAGTTTTTGGCACAGACTGCAAGAGAGGTAAAAATGGTAAATATCAGAACAAGACAGCAACCTAACAAATAGATTGACAAAAAAAACAATACAAATCCTTCAACAACAGACAAATGTTCATACAATGCGCCACAACTCACCAGTATTTAATTTCATTTCTAACGGCATTCATAAAAACGCTATAGGATAATCAAGATATATATATAATGTCAAAAATAAGTGAATTGATTTATTTCTGTAGGTGAAATTGCAATTAAATTCAATCAGGTTTTGCTCAAATAAAAATAACCCAACAAAAATACATACAATTTAACCTAGCCTAATTATAAGGGTGTCTTTTAAATGAAGTCTTGGAACTTGTACAAAAATGTACATGTATGTGTTAACTGAAATTCAAATGTATAAACATTTTGACATTGAATGACCTATAATGACTATAATGTATTTTGTGCTGTTTAGGGGGCTCACAAACATGTTTAACCCCATCACATTGTGCATGTGCCTGTCACACGTTAGGAGACTACATTCTAGTTCAATTGTTGTCTTTGGTCATACGTGTTCCTGTCTTATATCTTTGGTTAAAAGAATGATAAAGTACAAAAACAAAATGTAGGCTGTTAACTTTCTTCAGTCTTAATATTTGGGCCTTTAATTTCAAGCCAACTACATGTACATGTATCATGACTATATTGTTTGGGTTTTTCTCATTGATGAAGGCCATAACGTTACCTGTAATGGCTTGTATACATGTATTCAATAAAGCAATTTATAACTCATTATCATAATCATGATACATGTATATAATAACCATTTCTTTTCATTTTTAAGGGGATGCATTATTATCTATAGCTATTTTTTTATATATATATTTTAGGACTAAATTCTTAATTTGACTTTTTGTTCCATTTATTATCTGTTCGATTGACCCTATACATTGTAGAGGCAGAACCCCCAACATATCTGTACATGTCTAATAAATATATGCGTAACTGACTTACCACATTTAGTGTAGTGAGAGTAATCAAACAAAGTCCTGGCACTTGGTAAAGTGATAAACCCAGAGTCTCTCAAAGCATCATATGCAGCACTGGACTTCTGTCGAAGATACAAGCACCATCTAATTATCATGGGATGCCATCTCATTCCTTTAGCTGATTTCACGTTAACACTTTTAAATTGTTCACTCCAAAAAAGTCTTTGAAAGCAATTGGAATCTGGGAAGGCTTTCTCCATTTCGGTTGAACATAAAGCCATAGCATCTCTCATCTCAATGGACTGACATGCACTTAGAGTCACACCACTTCCTGATAAATCCCGTTGAAACTGTCTTTGAGTTTGGGCAATCTGGTTTTGCAAACTGGTGATGACATTTCTCTGCTGTGAAATTTTACCAATGAGCTCATCTCGTGACATGTTGCAATGCTTATAGTTCCTTGAAATGTAATTTGGAGTGCTGCCATCAGAAAACCATATACCTGCAAACTAGCAGCTCTGCTCTGATAGATAGATATAATGAAACAAAATAGAGCTGTTAAAAATTAGTTCATTTTGAAGCTCAATATCTAGTCAAATTCTCAACATAGGAAGCTTAAATTTTATATGCAAGTGTAAAAATGTCTAAGAAATGGAAAAAAATAATGCAATATGTGATTGTGTAGCATATATTCAACAATATAGCTGCAAAATAGCATCTCTGCTCTGATTGGTAAACATTTTGACCAAAAAAATGGAGGGGGAGAAATAACTTCAATATTTGACTAACCTCTCAACAAAAGAAGTTGGAACTTGCTATGCAAACGTAAAAATATAAAAGGAAAATAACTCGTTTAATTTAGAGCGTCTTTTACACCAAAAACGAAAATTTAGCTGCAAAAATACAAGGCCATTCTCCATGTAAGTCGCCATTTTGTTTACCGAAAAGGGCTGTTTTATATGTTATATTACACGTGAAATACACAACAAAAGACACTCTGTTTTCATATGCAAACGTAAATGGTATCTAAAACTTGTAATCAAATACTTTTGTAGAAGTAAATGCAATAAAATTTAATGATTTCAATGCAACATGACAGGGTCATGCAACTTGGACCCAGCATCATGGACAGCATCTGGCATCCAAACTGTTGATCACTTATTATGATGTTTATAAATGTCTTATGATGTTTTCGTAGGAAAATATCATTAAATACCATAAAATAACTTCTACTTAATCAGTTTTTAATTATTCATATAATATTTTTATACTTACAAATTGATGTAGAAATCTCGAAGCGGCACTTCCCGCTGAAGCTTTCTGCAAGATCTCGTGATTTCTCGTAGCACGCGGTATTTCTCGGATGCTATCAAGGCGGTATAGGGACTTTCCTATCCTTCTAATATACGTCCTTGCGGTAATATAAGAGAAAATATAAATACGAAAAGTCGCATATCTGATAGAAAATGACTCACCATGAACTATAGGATTGTACGTACGATTGTCATTCTAAATCGCATAACGGACAGTTATATTGCGACTATTCATAGTTCCGTATTAAACCTTCCATCTAGGCGTATAAACCAATGATCGACAAGTGCCGCACATTTTGTTTAATCAATATTTGTATGTTTCAAAATGTCCATAATTATTGCCAACGAGTATATACTTACATTTTCCCCAATTTACATTTAAAATGCATGCATGTACGCTGTGATAAAAAGGGGTGTCGCAGTTTCAAAGTATTCATCATAAATCTATTTCAAGTTTATTATTTCCTGTTATTTTTATAAGTTAACGCAGAGACATGTATACACTAGATCTCTATTTAACGACAAGCAACTATATAAATATCTGAATCTGATGTGACTTACCGTTCATCTCTTTCTTTTTTCTCATTTTATTTTTATTTTTGCAGGAATATACACATTGTAAGATATACTGTTCCTCGATTTGGGGGGGGGGGGTGGTGGTCTGAGGTCTATCTATCTATGATTAACCTTGACATTTCCGGGTATAACAGAGCTACTTGTATATTACCTGAATGTGGTTAGGTGACGTCCTATGACGTCTTACGTATACATGTTCATATTTATAATGGTTTCTGATATAACAATCAGGTTTTATAACATTCACACTTCTGCATGTTCTGTATACCAAATTCGTATCTTTTTTTCAGACCGAATGAGGATGTGAATATTTTCCAGGATCAAATTTCATTTCGGGATTTTTTTTATTTCTTTGTATTAAATCTCAGAAATTTACAGAATATACTGCTTGTCCGCTTTAGGAGTTTTCTTGTCAGTTTAAACAGACGTATATATGTCTCTGGTTTAGAGTGGGTTCATGAATGAATGATAAGTTTTACAAAGGTACAAGATATCAAGCACATTGAAAATTGATTTCGCCGTTCTGTCACCATTTAAAAAAGGAAAGTTGACGTTTAACTTAGATTGATTCTGTTAATTTTTTTTTAACATCGTTGGTCAAATAGCTTAAGAATTATATAAATACGTTGTGAGATTTATAATATTTTAATAAGGGCATTTCTGATAAGGTAAATGAAGATCGCTTTGGACGACAAAACTATATTTTTGTAACTGATAATTTTCTCTGCACATTTAAATATTCAAGGTTACCGATGATAATTTAAAATAGTACTGTTTTGATTTATACGCTCGTTTTCGTGGGCCATTTATAATATTTATATAATTATTTTATTAAAAGTGATTCAGAATTTCGATGTTACAACAAAATACTCACCTTTTTATTTAAAAACTGAGCAAATGCAAAATGTTAAAAAAATATATATATAACGGCGATTAAGGTATTTTGCCACCATATTCCTCCCTTAATAATTAAAAAAAATCTGTCTCATACCTGCAACGGTGAACCCTTGAGGACAAACACCACTCTAGTGAAGATCAAAGGATTAAAATTACATAATGCTAATCTTTTAATTACCGTGAATTTAATCACGCCTTTACCAGGTGGTGTCAGCATAATACACATGCATTGTATTTACACAGTACTAGACTGAAGCAAGGATATGTATAGTAAGACAAATCCTCGACTGAAGTAATAGGGGGGAATACAAACGTGAATTTCTATTATACTATCAGTTATATATGTTGTTCAAAATATCAGTCGAAAAAAAATCATAAAAAAATTCTATTGTATGATTTGCTTTTATTACTATAATCATATCAGAAATCCTTAAAATATAAATCGTAAATTTTAATTTAAAAAAATGCACGGCTGATCACTTTTCTTTCTCAATTGTTAGTTGGTTAATAGCTACACCAAAAGTCGTTGATGCGCTTTAAATCGCGTTATTAGATGATTAACGAAAAAGACTTTAAATGAGATTAATCCACTCCCGGCATGCAAAAAGACTTAAACTACGTCACATAAGTCAGGAAGTTTGAATAAATAGAATTAATAATTCCCAATTTTCTTCTTTATTAGTTTTCATATCCAGATAAAACTTGGTGAATATGTTTTTAATGATATTATGAACATAATAAGATGATAAGTAAAAAATCGCGAATTTTCCCTTTAACCAAAAAAACAACTGTCATAAAAATGAAATAAGACAGAATTCTACACGAATAGAACAAATCAAAAGCACACACGTATTATCTACGGTTTGTCTCGTCTTTTTCTCTTCTATATGATTAAAACATTTTTAGTCAAATAGAAACTAGCCCATCTAGTTTACTGATGATTTATCCGATATTCAACTTAATTTTATCCACAGGTCCATATACACTCCTCAGCAATGGACAAGCGTCCATGCCTATAGAATACACAATGAACAAATGTTAGTTTTGCATAAATTCTACATAGAAGATAAAATACCCGGCATCAACACCAAATTATAAATTGAGAAAACTGACTGACTTAACTCAGGCAAAAAAACTTAAAACTTATAATGAGAGTTGCTTAACCCTCTCCTTCCCTTTCCATAAAAAAAACCCACACACACACACACACACATAAAAAAGAAAATATCCCTACCAGCTAAAACAACTAATGAGAAAAAAGTGAAAACAATAACAATTATGATTATGATTATTAAAACAGAGCAACACAAAATAAAATGTAATCTAAATACTGTCCTTTAATGAAGAATGCAATATGATATTTGATTTGTAATTAATATGTTATTTTTATTTGAGTAGTTAATTACACCCAGAATCAATAACATACAAACTATATACGATATGTGTTTGGTTAGGTTTTGACAATGTAAAGTTATAGACAACACACTTGTTTCTTGTTCTGATCACAAATTACATTTCATTACACGGTGGGCATGGCAAGTTACATTAAGTCATCATGACATAATTATGTAGTAAAACTGTTTTTCATGTATAAAGTGAATGTAAATGTGTTAACGAACTTTTCCTTGAAAAATGTGACCTAAAAGTTAATTGTTATATATAGCAGTACCAGTCTAGGAACTTTATCCTATTCGTTAAGTTCAAGATTTCTAAAAGATTTCATGATAGATATATAGGTGTCAGACCACTAATTCAAAATCCCAATCTATTCAACTATTTTTTCAATTTTCACAGTCTTCTAAATATTTTACCTTAAGTTTAACTTCATTGAAACCAGGTATTTCCTGAATTATAAATATATCTCCTTTCTACGTGCCAATTTTCAACTAATGTTTAAAGTCTTCTAGTAAAACACTACCTCTCGGAAGGCAACTGCTACTAAAAATAACCCCTGGTTTCTAGTATAATATAGAGGGCATTAATCCTCAATTTTTCATGCAAACTTATGAACAAGTAAATTTGGGCTCAAAATGGTCAAAGTATATTTCTCTGTCACCAAAAGTTTCATTTCTCCAAATTTGTTGGTTAGTTTAAGTAAACAATGACACCAAAAGCACTATTGTTTTGTCTGGGAAGGGGAGTGGGTGAATTGGTGGTCTGATTCCTAAAACACTTTAATTGTGGTATTGACAAAGCGTTTTTCTGGATTTACTTGCACAAGGAACCTTCAAATCATAAACAATTGCAGTCAAGGTTGCTTGAATACTTACATACTAGAGGAGCCACTTGACCATAAGGGACCAAAGGTTTATCCCGTATAAATGTCTTAGTGACTACTTAGCAAAACGCGGGTCTTTGAAAGAGAATGTGAGAGTCCCGCCAAAATCAAATTAATAAATCGATAGCCTAGTCGTTTGCTCAATATTTTCAAGCATTTTGTAAGTAATAATTATCTTTGTTTTTTAATAAACAACAAAAAAAAAGATCATTAAATTTATAATTTTGAAAAGAAAGAACTTCTTTTAAACTAAATCTCATAATTTATTTGGAAATAATCAACACATAAAATAACAAAGTTTTTACAGTTGTTCTTCGTGTAAAGGTTTGCATTACGGTTTTGCACCACGAAATAAAGAGCCAACGTCTTAACATAAACAAGAAGCTTGCTGCATTGACTGGAACGGTCTCCTGTCATATTAATCGATAACCGCTACATACATCTGGGAATGGATATATACCTGAGAGATATAAAAAAAAAGTGCACGGAAGGCTGGACATTTTTTTCTATACACTATATTATCCTTGTAAGATAAATAGAAACAAGGAGTTGTACGCGATGCGGTATAAAGTAAACACCAAACTTTTTTAAACATTGAGGTAAAATCCTTGCTCAGCTGGTGTAATAAAATTCAAAGTTTCGTTAAATATGAAGTAAGTGACAGCCCACTTGATCAGCAAATTGCTTACACGGTACCACGTAATACAATGAAGTTCCAGACCTAATATCAAATCATTCCTTTTAACTGAAGATATTATTAAGAATAATCAAACCACAACTATCTATCACTTACACGGTACTCTACGTTATAAAACACCGAATATAAACCTATTTTTTTTACATCATAATTATGTCCTTATGTGCGGAAATTTCACAAAAATAAATAACTCTGGTGGATAGTTGTCTCTTTGACAATCATACCACATCTTCACATATTTATATTAAGAGTGTCGAATGTATGTATATTTCACACATATTTCCTCTATTGTCAAGAGAAAATTAAGGTTCAACATTTTAAGTTTAATGTAAAAGTTGAATGTATCTGCGACATCGCCAATTTATATAACCCCAATTACACCCTATCATAACTGACTACACCGTTGACGATAAAGTTTCAGAATTGGACAGATTGTATCAGAAAGCCACAATACTGATTTTATTTGAAAACCTTGAGCAGATTTAAGAAAAAAGACCAACCTGTATCAATGCTTATAAATTAGATTGAAATGAGAAACAAAACAATAAATACATGTCATTGGAGACTTCTAAGAGAACGATGTCCCACTACATTTCTCGTTTGTTTATATTACCAGTGACGCTGCTCTTGCTACTACCATAGTCAAAGTTGCAAATACTTTCAAACACAATTACTTTACATTGTAGGTTGCAGGAAAAAACTAAAGCACATGGAATAAAATTAGCGACTTCAACTAGGAAATATTCTATATAAACTACATTTGATTTCAGGAAGCAAGTATTGTGCCAACGTATGATACTTGTATGATTCTTTTAAGAGTATCTTTTCGGTGTTTGTACTTTTATATTATTGGTCCCAAGATACCTCTGGAAGTGAGAATTCAATAGTTGCCGTTTGTTGTTGTATATCATATTTGGTTTTCGTTTATTATTTTGTACATAAATCAGGTCGTTAATTTTCCCGTTTGAATTGTTTTACATTTGTTCTTTCGGTGCCTTTTATAGTTTGCTTCGCGGTATGGGTATTGCTAATGGCTGAAGGCCGTACGGTGACTTATAAGTTGTTTAATTCTACGTCATTTGGTCTCTGGTGGAGAGTAGTCTCGTTGACAATCCTACAACATCTTCGTATTGTAATACTAGTTCAATTTAATTTTTAAAAATGTCTTTTTTCATCGTTTGATATTTTAGTAGTGCAGTAGGCATACAAATTTCAATAATGACAGGAAACAATTTATCTGGCATGCATTTATTGTAAATTGTGCCGGACGGTGGAATTGTGCAAAATTCCTCAAGGGGATAATTCAACTCTGTAGATAATGTAGTTTAATGACTGATATTGTGTTCTGTTGTAAATTACATTGTCCTTAAAAAAATTGACATACATGTTGAAATGTAACTCTTCTAAAAAGACGACGGGATTTGTCTTCTTCAAAAACAAACATGTAAATGGAAAATACGACTTACCTATCGCCAATGTCAATAGATCAGCAATGGCCAAGCTCACTAAGTAGTAATTTGTTGCTGTATGCATGTTCCGATTTCGTGCTATCACAATGCATGTACATATATTTCCAATAGATCCGGATAAAAATATTCCAATATATATAACATTCAGGACTATTAACTGTACGGTACTAACGTACCTGTCTCCTAAATGTATAGTCAAGTATGCTGGAATATCCAAACTTGTATTCGTCATGTTAGCGTTTGTGTTACTGGTATTGTTCATAGCCCTTCACAAACAACGACAAACTATGTGTATGTTTATTTAGGATCTCCCAAGTCCACTTTGTTGTTACTTACTTTGTCTATAAATTGAATATTAGACAAACTGTATGACGTCTTCCTCTAACTACTTCTCCATTAATTTAATTGTTTGATAATTAAGTAATGTATTAAATAAAGAACTTAAGAACGAGCTTCCTCCAATTTTATAATAAGTAATTCGTCAAAAATTAAGTTAACTGTAAAATTAGTAATCTGCAAGTCGTTTACCGTATACACACCAGAACTACCTATTATTTCAATTAAGTGCAATATTGATACTTAATGGACAATAAACACATCGATTTCTGTCTTCGATCTCATCAGGTATAATATTGCTCATTGTAATATATAAACCTGCCTCCGATATCATCTCATTGATACTAACCAACAAAAATAAATCTTCATCAAACAAATTACTGTGGCTACTGATTGGCGAATACAATGTTGATGTTCGTTCCCACTCCTAAAATACGACCATCTGATTACACAGATTTGAGAAAGTGATTTTGACTTGTTCAATACAGTCTAACGTTAGATTTATACAATCAAGATCAGAAAAATAACACAAAATCTCGCGATATTTGTAAGTGATTACATTGTGTTTCCCATGTTTTACCTTTCCATTAGGTTGTAATATATTTACATACAGCCATTAATAAAAGTACAACGTAACAAGAATTCGTGATGTTGTTTTAATTGCAACTGTAACCTAAAGAAAAAGTATCTTATGCATACACCAGTAAATTACAAGAAAAACATTAACAAATGAAATATTATGTTTCATTTGTCAATGTTTTGCTGTTCTTTTAATCGCTTGAGAATTTGCCGCGTTGACGAGATTAAATATACAAGGTTCTTTAACTTATGGAAAACATTCCAAAATCAATTCGATGAATCAAAAATCGTATAGCAAGTGCCTCTAATAGTCTGGTGTCTTTGATGAGTTTTTTTTTCTAAATGTAAAATACTATAATGGCAGGATAATCTTATTTGGTATACTAAAAATCATAACTTTTAAAAAAAAAATGATCTATAGACCATATGCAACCAGTTCGACTATTGGTTAAATTTTTAGTAAACGAATGCCTTGTTCGTGGATATGACTTTAACTTGTGTCTGTTCAGATTTGCAAACCCGATGCATTTGTAAAGTTGAGAAGTTAATGACTTTAAAACATATGTAGAAGTTGACGTTGAAGCAATGTGCACGCGGTGCTGATTGGCTTTCAGCACAACGGCAAATCAACACATACATTAACAAGAAGCTGTCAGATTGACAACTTACCGGATTTTCTGCATTAAAGCGATATTTGCAAATCTAGACCCCCAAACAGGATCAAGTCAAAAAATAAATAAATTTTTGTAGGGTTCAGAAATAAAAAGGCCAGAATCAATCTTGACCTCCCATTTATCATAAGTGACATAATATAGGAATTTAAGAATGTATATAAGTACATACACTTTTTTTCAGCAGGGGTCGGTAGGCAGAAATCATGGAGTCAATAACAAAGGAAATATTTTTATGGGATTATAACCTTATTTAATATAAAATCATAGAATCTTCTGGTCACTCCAATAACTTCCCAGAAACACACTTTCAACCGGTCTTTGTCTTGTAATATATGCATGGTAGAATGATCCTGAAATTCGAAATTTACCTTCTTTAGTCACAGGAAACAATATATATAATTTTTAAAATATTTCGTTAAAGCGTTTTCAAGTATATGCAACGGAAAACGCTCTTAGTATAACTTTCGCTACTTAAAGTTCTACAACTTAAAAACAATAAAAGCTAAAATCGTGAAAATTGAAATTTGAAAATATTTCGTCACAGCGTTATCAAGTTATTGCACGGACACTGTTTGGCAGCCGCTAGCCTTACATCATCAAATTAATAACCGATATTTTCCTTTGGAAATCTGGTGAAAAATTTACAGCCAACAATGCAGCGAGTTTTTCTCTCGTGCTGACTGGATGTGGTTATACATTCAAAATCTCCGTGCTTGAGGTGAATGATCGAATCACATAACTATTAAGACGTACTTATTCTTGGTATAACTTCTCTGAAGTGTGCTACTTCATTATTTCACTTTCAGCCAGTTTCTTTATTGAAATTGTTATGCAGTTTAACCGAATTATGTGCTCAATTCAAACGTAATATCATAGCCAGTAAACTATCATATATCTTGACGTGCCCCGTTGTTGTTTAAGGTAGAAAATGGAGAGGGGTCTAAATTAAAAACGATACAATTATTTCATACTTTGCCAAATTGTTAGAAGCTCGTGTAATATGATGTACTGCTCGAGACAACATTCCTCAATATTAACACAATAACCCTATAACATCCGCAAAAAACTGACAGCTTTAAATTTTGAATGAATATAAAAAAAAAAGAAAATGTGGTATGATTTCCAATGATTACCCAGCAGGCATTTCAACGTTGAAACAACGTTGAATCAACGTTGATCTGTAACGTTGAAAAGACGTTGAAATAACGGTTGGTTTTGAAAGTTGACACAACGTTGAATATCTGACGTTGAAACAACGTTATATTTTCAAAATTGTATCAACGTTGATTTTTGATTGAATATAGGTTTAAACTTAACATTGAAACAACGTCACCCTAATATTGCAACAAGATTCTTTCATGTTGAAATAAGCAATGCGTTGCTTGTTGTTGGTTCATCTGTCACATGTGTTTGTCGTTACAAATTTAGGCGGTTGGTTTTTCTCGTTTGAATTGATTATTGAAGGGTGTATTGTGTCCGGGTCTTCTATTGCGGTCTATACGGTGTGGTGTGTGCTTATTGTTGAAGTCCGTTTAGTGATCTCCACGTCAATTGGACTCTGGTGGATATTTGTCTCATTGGAAATCATACCACATCTTCTTATATCTATAATAGTTAGTAACCACACAAGATATTGAAGCCACATGACTCTACAGAGGACATCAGCAAGATTTGAAAAAAAACAGTACAACAGATGTCAAGTCATGACAAAAGCTAAATTAAATATAGCCAAAAGGTGATCTGGTAAATAAATACAAATAATCTCTTAATCAATTTTTATTATTTTCGTGAAAATGAATTGTAGTCTCTAAACTCCTACAACCATTTCTGGTGCACAATCCTTCTTTAATTCAGCTTCTGTTATCTTTGTGTAGGCCTCCATTACTCTTCCTGAAATAACAAACACAAATAATATTTTGTAAACAGGACTTAGCAATCACGTAGAACGTCAAAGGCAGGGAATAAAATGTTATATAGGCCAGGTTTTTTAAAAATAATTTACTGGTTTATATAATAGCGGATCCGTTTTTACCATTTTTTTCGCTCCTGTACATGTACAATGTAGCAATGCCGCCTATCTCGAGCACAACGATCTATGTTCAAATGCCACCTATTTCGGCCACCACGATCTATTGTAACAATGCCACCCATCTCAAGCACCAGGATCTATTGTAACAATGCCACCCATCTCGAGCACCAGGATCTATTGTAACAAGGTCACCCATCTCAAGCAGAGGATCTATTGTTAAAATGCCACCTATCTCGAGCACCAGGATCTATTGTACAAATGCCACCCATCTCGAGCACCAGGATCTATTGTAACAATGCCACCCATTTCGAGCACCAGGATCTATTGAAACAATGCCACCCATCTCGAGCACAAGGATCTATTGTTAAAATGCCACCCATCTCAAGCACCAGGATCTATTGTAACAATGCCACCCATCTCGAGCACCAGGATCTATTGTAACAATGCCACCCATATCGAGCACCAGGATCTAGTGTAACAATGCCACCCATCTCGAGCACCAGGATCTACTGTTAAAATGCCACCTATTTCGAGCACCAGGATCTATTGTAAAAATGCCACCCATCTTGAATACCAAGATCTATTATAACAATGCCACCCATCTCGAACACCAGAATCTTTTTTTCTGGACGAACCTCCATCGTCGACATGTCAACCAACATTTAACGTTGAAACAACATATTTATTTCAACCTAACTTCAACATCGAAAATTCAACTAAAATTCAACGTTGAATCAACTTACTTTCTGCAACATAACTTCGACGTTGCTGTTACAACGTTGAAACAACGTTGAAGCAACGTCATGACGAAATATCAACCACATTTCAACGTTGAAATGACGTTGCGTGCCGGGTGGGTAGACAATTATCCATAAAAGTCCAAATGACGTAGATTTAACCAGCTATAATAAGTCACCGTGCAGCATTAAAAATGATCAAAATGCATAAATTATAGGCAGCTTTAAAAGTTCCAACATGACAAAATGTGAAACAATTTAAACGAAAAATCCAAATGCCTGATTTATGACCAATAAGAATAAAGGAAAAACCAATAAGACAGACAACAACCTCTGAATTTCCGGCTCCTAAATTAAGATAGACACATTTATAATGTGGCGGGGTTAAACATGCTTGTAGGCTCTGTAACAGATCAGGGTATTAAGTTCTCGTTTTTTTAACAAGGCATTTACGTTCTAAACTCCTGTATATGTCTATGTATGTTCGTGTCCTGAGATAATCAAATACTTTTACATGTATAACAGGAACTATATACATAGCTAAGAGAATACCCTCTTCTTATAAGTTCTTTGGAATTCATAGTATCAGATAAATCACAGCTTACAATTAGGAAGTTTTTATATACACCTTAAGCATCATGGTGTGGTCAATGTCATATTAATGACCTTTACTGTGCTTGAAATGTCCGGAATTAGACCTATACCACATTTAACATAATGTCGGGATTTTTGTCATTATTCTATTTGAAACTTACTCTATCCAAGCGTGTTATTGTAGAAGTAGGATTTCTTACTCTGTCGAAGCATCTGATCTTTACATCAGGATACCTAATTCGAAGGAATTGACCTCTATTTGGATTGATCAGCGTCGACGTTCCCAATCTTAACACCTTGAAATAGTTTATCTGTTGATGATCCCTATCTCGTTATTCTAGTATTCTACTCCGTGGTAAACGACCACTGTGATCTTAATATGACGATATTTTACACCGATCAAAAATCCTGAAACTAACTCTCTCGAAGCAGTTGATACTTTAAGAACGACATAATTACTTTGAAGACGCTCCTGATATCAATTCTTACTTTCTTTTCATCTAATTCCGATTTGTAATTTTCTATGATATACATATAAATGGCTATCTTGTGTAAAAGATACGCTTACGCTATACCTTGCTTTAATTAAGACATTCATCTTAGCTACAACGCTCTCCTTTAATTCTATTTTGAAACATCATCAAATGCAACTTATGACCGGATATTAAATTTTTACGACAAAACGACAGGTGTCAAGAACTGTATACAGTTGTGAAGCGCCTAAATTCAACACGGGTTTTACATTGATCGTGTTTCTCTATCATTAGTTTTTAGTGAAGTGTTTTGTGGCCTTATCTGTGACATCACAATCTCGCCTAGGCGTTTGCCCTCTCTTTTTATTTATTTGGCCATGATCTTATTTGTCTTCCTACGACTTATTGCTTAAGTTTTCTCTCTTAGTTTTTTTCCTACGTTTTCTATTACTTTATTATATAATTTTATGTAGTTATGATAGTGAAACGTCTTATCGTTATTTCCGGATCTTATTGTCATACGATTTTGGGTTGGTTTCTAGTGTTATAGGTATGATAAAATGAGTCGATTTAAATACCTTTTTTTTTGTCGGGGCTTCAAATTATAAATCCAACGCTAATTTATGGTGCAACACATACCTACACCTTATAACAACAAAACATGCGCACAATAAACATTTATTTTTGCTTTAAGAAAAGTACTGAAAATTATTATAGTTTCGTTTGAATAAAAACAGTTTGGGGTGTAAACATTAGAATGTAACGTAACAACATAACAAGAAGACATCTAGAGGTGAAAAAAACGTTTTCTGTATGTCATATTAAAAGTTAACAAGGAACAGAGACTTTCAAATATAAATTGATTTGTTGTTGTTTGACTCCACTTTCAGCACTATTGTGCTATTTCGTGTCGGTCAGTTTTTATTGGTGGAGGAAGCCGGAGTGGATGGAGAGAACCACCGACTTTCGATAGAAAAACTGACAATCCTAGTCAATTAAGATTGAAGTCGAGTGCACCTGCCACGTGCGGGATTCAAACTCACAACCTCAGTGTTGACAGGCTAGTGATATAATAGCTTGACTAATTAGACCACTCGGCCATCGAGGCCCCTTCAAATATAAAGCATCATCACCAATGTGAATGTATTTATAGGCGTTAATTAGAGGCAACATTATTTTATCGATGTTCAAATCTCATAAATTTATTAAGAATATACAAATTGCATGAACTCCAAAATGAACGAGACCTGGTGCATTGAGAGTCTATACATGCATCATCAGCCATTGTCAAAATGTCGCAGTAGGGACTATGAAATAATCGGTATAATTACAAATCAGACGTGTATTCTAGTATCTAAAAATCTAAGACCGCGAAAAGATGTCGTTTGTTAGTCGGACACAGACAGACACGTCGTATTGGTCAACCAATTCATGATGATGACCGTAAAGCACGTGTAATTTCAATCGATAAAAGAGATGATTTCAGCTTCCAATTGTGAACTTTCCATTTCTATGTAGCAACATTTCAGCAGCGCCTGCATATGGAGTATATATCTCCCAGTTGAAACGATATTCCATGGCTTGTATTTTCTATCATAATTTCCTTGAAAGAGGGTTACTTCTCACAAGGAAGCTATTAAACCAAGAGTTCCAAGTGGTGAAGTTGAAATCATCCTTTCGTAAATTTTATGGACACCATCACGAGTTGGTTGACCTTTATGGAAGATCTGTTTCACATATGACGACGGATATGTTCCAATTGGCGTAACTACAATCCCGTCCTCTTTTCCCCGAATATGACATTCCGATTTAGGCTGATCACCGTGTTTGTACTTATATGAGCAACACGACGGGTACCACGTATGGAGAAGGATCTGCTTACCTCTCCGCATCACCTGAGACCCCCTGTTCTTGGTGGGGTTCGTGTTGCTTAGTCTTTAGTTTTCTATGTTGTGTTTTGTGAACTATTGTATGTGTGTTGGTCTTTTTCCTTTTTTGCCATAGCGTTGTCAGTTTATATTCGACTTATGAGTTTGAATGTCCCTTTGGTATCTTTCAGTTGTTCTTCCTCATAACTCGTAACGTATTCTTTGAGTATGTGGTAAAACAGAAAGATATTAACAAAGACCATCGTGAAAAAGATTTCTGACTAGGGCCAGGAAAATTAACATGTGAATGGTTTAAACATGCTTTATTAGTTCTCTTCCCTCACCGTTTTTAATGATCTCGGCAGAATACATAAACAAATGATTTTGAGAAGAACGTACAATGAAATTAGTTAAAAAACAAAGATTTAATTATAATAAGATATTATTGTAGTATTCACAGAAAAAATAAGCAATACATAATTATAATTGACGAAAGAGAAAAAAAAACCACGAAAAATAAAAATAAATTTGAAAACCTGCTCTTTTAACTGGTAACATAATTATAATACGTTGCCGATGATATAATATATAACACAACGTCTCTATTACAATTTAAAAAATAATGTTCGTATGTGACAAAATTGAATAATTATGTGTGTGTGCATGTGTTTGTTTTACATGATGTTGTTTTTGTTGTTGTTGTATCGTTATGTACCATTCAATCTATTCAAATTGCATAATATGGTACAAATGAACATAAATTATACATTCAGTATAAATTACACATTAATAGGACTACAAATATCCACAGAGGTCAAATCGATAACTCATATAAAGCCAAGAAAGCTAACTCAACACTCGTCTTTCTCAGACGAAATCTTCGATTCTTGAACAAAAACTGCAAGAAAACAGCTGACATTTCATTATTAAGATCCACGATGGAATACGGGGGTATAGTATTGGATCCATATACCACAAACGATTTAAACAAGCTATAAAGGATCCAACGTAGAGCTGCAAGATTTATTACAACGGACTACAAATCACGAGAAGAGTGATCGATCACCTAAATGCTAACCGACTTAGAGTTAGACAATTTGATGTCTAAACGAACAATCTAGCGCCTGGTATTTTTCGTTATTTTTGTTATTTTTACTTTTATTTTGTACAAGGTGGTTGAGTGTTTGGTCCAAGCTCTAAATTTTGACAATTTCTTTGTTAAAAGTAAATCAAAAAGAAATATTACACCTAAACGTTTTGACGACTTTGAAAGTGCCAATGTAGTGAAAAATTCGTCGGCACTAGAGACACCTCAATAAAAAACTGATAAATTTTAGAACTCTTTCTTCGTTAAGGTGTTAATTTAGTGGTACCAGCTGAAAGAAAATATCGTGTGCGCCAAGTGAGCGCAATATGTGCTATCCTTCTCTCCCGTCAAGGAAAAGCCAGAATAGATATCTTCGATGTACAGATATAGATAGAGTTGCACTATGATAAAAACCCTGATCTTTTAATGAACATGTGCATCCTGTAAGCCACATGATTCAATTATAAAGATAAGAATATGTGGTATGATTGCCAATGAGACAAATCTCCACAAGAGACCAAAATGACACAGAAATTAACAACTATAGGTCACCGTACGGCTTTCAACAATGAGCAAAGTCCATATCGCATAGTCAGCTATAAAAGGCCCCGAAATGACAAATGTAAAACAATTCGAAAATCAAATATTTTACACAGCAACAAACGACAACCACTGAATTACAGGCTCCTGACTTGGGACAGGCACATACAGAATGTGGCGGGATTAAATTAGTTTGTTGTTTTATTCTTTTAGGAAGTAATATAAAAATGTTTCACATATTATAGGTCATAATTGAAGGATTTTATGCATAATTTCACGTGTATATAGCCATTATATCTAACACATGTTGGCTTTAAGCTGTAGCATAAACATTATTTGAAAAGAGAAACCTCAAATGGTTGCATAAAAATTGTAACGTCATATCCGGAATATGCAGGAAATTCTACCAATTTTATTCTTTGAGAAGCCTGACAATGTTGCACTAATTTTAAATCAATGAAATCAAAATAGATAAATGTCTTCCGCCTCAGGACGAGTCGATTGATTAGTCAAACGTTTTGTCTCGAAGATAACAATGGAATAACATCAGACTTACATAATTTTATCTTTGCTGATTTACCAATGTGCGTAAATTGAATACAAACATCGTCTTTCCAAATGTATGCACATTATATCTATCAGAAAAAGGTCATAAAAAAACTTTAGTGACATATAGAGAGGGCTACAATGTTTATTTCTCTAGGTAATATTTTGTTATTACTGTTTGTCTTCGTCATTTTATTTTTGGTGTTGACGGTTTATTAGACACGATTTTTGATTGTCCGATCTTGGTACCTCCTATTTTCTCTTTTCCTGATTCAGGGTGTTCTGACATATACCACGAAATAACAAACATACAACAGTAGTTACCAAACATTAGTTTTGACAATTTTGTAGTTGTTGAGTGAAATGATTATCTTGAGTTATCTTATTTGAGGATTCTTTATGTGCACAGTTTTGCGTCAGAATAATTAATATCCATTGTGAGAAAACAGAGGATTCAAAAGAACCGTATCGACAAACATTATCCAATGAATTAATTTTTTTCTCGGTTTAAAGAAAGACATCTCCAACAACAACAAAACATGTTCCATCCGCAAATGCTTTATATGTTTTTTTCTCTCTCTCCAGAAACGTGTTCACTGAAACTGTAAGTTCAGTCGCTTTTTAAGAAACATCTATTTAAGGCGTCCAAAGTAGCCACTTGAAATTACTATTTGAGTAGAGTGTAAGTGTGATATGTAGAATGCATTTGAAAAAACGTGTTTATTTAAAAATACGATTTGTCTGTCACAACCATTATGTTGCATGTATCTTCGCTATTACGCTTGTCAAAAAAAAAGCGGGTAGATACTAAATTGGCATTCAAAATTCAAATGAATAACTGATAAAGCCATGGATAAAAACGAAAAACGACGAAAAAGCAAAAAAGTCCACAAATACTACGTAGAAAGCCTTAGCAAAATGAACCCAACTAAAACGTGATAAAAATAAGTGCTCCGAAAGGAAAATCACACTCTGCTTCACATTTGGCATCCGTCATACTGCTCATGGCAATACAATTATGGTGATAGGTCTCATTCGGTAATGTTACAATCGGAAAGAAGAGTACAGGATTGTGATAACGACAATTGGAACATATCTGTAGTCATCTGTGACACAGATATTTCATAATGGTCAACTTTCAAAGGAAAGACACTAACTTTACCACTTAAAACAATTGTTTCAATAGCTTCCTTCTAAGCTGCACCCATCTATCAAGAAAAGTTATGATAGGAAACACCATTATTATGCAGGCGCTATTGGAATGTTGCTACATAGAAATGAAGCGTTCACGATTAAGAAGCTGAACAAGCTTCCAAGAAGTGTGCTAAACTCGAAATAACGAATTTGAAATTTCACTTTTAAATATGCACACAGTAATAAATGCAATAAACTTCAATACCACAACTGTTCTAAATCAAGGTATAACGTGTTTTTTAAACCAATTATCAGTTTAATTTCTTGATTTACAAAGAATTCATTAAAGAAATCGCTAGGGTGTTTTCATGTTGTTGTTTTTTTGGAGAGGGGACTAATATTTGACTCATAGATCGAATAAAATGTTGTATTTGAACATGTGATATCGTCTCCATAACTTTTAAGTAGCTACTTTTTCATGGCTATGCGCTAGGGTTGTTATGCGTTTGCAGGATATTGCTGCCCACGCCATGATGCCTTTAGCGCTAAATCTGTCAACTTCCATTTACGAAGGTGAAATGCTCCTTTCGACGGCTGTATACGCAGATTACTCCTTCAGATCTTTGGAGAAGAAAACGGAACTCATTGATAAAAAAAAAATCGGTGCCATTTTCTTAAAGTTTCAACCCTTAATGAATAACCCAATGTTTGTACCTTGGTCTAAACTGATCCAACATAAGGTCTTGTTGACTGTCCGCGTTTGCAAATCCTGTTACGGACTGACAGGTCGGTATTTCTCCTAAACCTTAGATCCCAGTAGCAGTAGTTGTACATGTAACGGTGACAGTTCAATTACGTAGATAGAATGCCCTGAAATACATATTTGGGCTGGAGAAGTGATATTATAAATGAATCGGACCTTTGCGTATATTTTTATGCAGATTTATTTCAGCAATATTTAATATTTACTGTTTGTTGACCCACGGTTGAAAATTTCATGATCATGATTTATTGTAGGCAGGTGTCTAAGATAGAGATAAGGAACCACTTTTTTGTACGCTAGTGTCGAGCTTACGCTATGCAATATTCCAAATGAACCCATCTCTAAATTGCTTGGAAATATTCAGTACACATATATAGAAATCAGCAATTCTTTTTTAGATTAATATTGATGATATTTAAAAGGATTTATACCACATGACTAATCCTTTTACCCAACCGAGCTACTTGTAACCATTTCGCCTTTTTTTCCCTCTTAGTAACAATATATGTTTATTTTCGCTTGATCTTGTAAGAACTTTTTTTTTAAAATTTTTTAAATCCGCACTACACCTTTTTAGTTAATACGTTGAAAGTAGAGTATAATTTCACTATCCAATAACAAAAAATAGCACAGTAACACTTGTAATCCGTCATTTTGTGCAACTATATGCACAGGATTTATTTGTTTTTACACAGTTTTGGTTTGAAAGAAAAACCGACATGGTTAGAAAATAAAAATAACTACACCATTACAAACACAATTCTATATTAATATTCTTGTAATGATTAGAAAATTCATAAAATAACACCATAACAAACTCACTTTCAATTCTATATTCTATTTTTAGAAATTTACCTGTGATAAAATAAACGTCACACAAAATACGTCACTTTTTGTGTCATTGATACATTCGTGTGACGGACAGTTCATAAGTATATTGTGGTGTACTGGTGTACTGTCATAAATCCATGGGAGGTGTCCGTTGTCATTCTGTGGTTTACATGTAATGTTCTATTATATTATTTATTTATGTATTTCTCTGTGCTGAGTGTTCTTGCGTTTATTTGTACTATATTCCTGTCACTTAATGTTGTCATTTTAGCGGTATTTTTAACATTGCCATATAAGCGGGATGTTTGGCTAGCCATAACACCAGGTTCAACCCACCATTTTTTCTTAAAATGTCATGTACCAAGTCAGGAATATGGCAGTTCTTATCAAATATTCCGTTTCTATGTATGTTGGCGTTTGTTTTGTAGCAGTTCAGTGTTTCTGTTGTTCCGTTGTTTTCCTCTTATAGTTGATGTGTTTCCCTCAGTTTTGATTTGTGACCCGGATTTGTTTTTGCTTAATCGATGTATGACTATTGAACACCGGTATACTACTGTTTCCTTTATTTATCTTTTGAATACCAATGAGTAAGAGTGACGTAAAATGAATTTGTCTTCAAAGTTGTTAGTAATTTATACAGTATATGATTGCCAATAGATATTCGAGTTTTTTATTGCTTGCTCAAAATGCATACTGTGCAGGTTCTTTTAACACTCAAATGTTCTTAATACATTCTTTTTGTCATCTATTTTAAGACATTGATGATTGTTAATAATATGTAAACATTTAAAAACATATTAAATAACCGCACTTATAGTGTTTTGTATTTAAAAAAAAAAACCCAAGGATTACTTAAGGTTAACAATTGTTTCGTTTAATTCATGTTTTGAATTACTTGCCACAATGGTTTCAAATTTATATGGGTTTCCAATTGTTTTGGCCATAGGTGTACTTGATTAATTCATTGACAGGTTTTGTACAAAAAATACAATATTTGTATATAACTGGTAGAAGATATTACCCATGGAACGAAAATACAAAGTTTAATGCAGTGATTATTTCACGAATAGGTGTTAGGACAATACAATATACGAACAGCTACATGTAGCACATAAAGCATATCATTAAACAAGAGATAACTGACTTACTTAGTTTTTATGTAGTTTATTGCAGGCTGTTGTTTGTCCTTTCGTTATTTTTCTTTGAGGTCGTGGTGAGTGTCCGAATTATTGTTTTGGATTGTCCCCTTGGGGTCTGTCTTTTAACTCCTCACAATGTCAAACAAATCACAAAAACAATCGGTACGTAATGCATATGAGTTTGCTTTACAACGTAATGTGCGTTTTCTTTTAAATTATATACAAAACAGGATGACAAAATATGACTTTATTGTTTTATCATTCTTCTCTTTCTTTATGTCTTGTCTATGCCAGTTGTATTTAACATTGAATAGCAATAAAGTAGTCTTTGTTTAACATTGAGCAACGCTTCCAATGGACACCATAATATAAGTTATCTTCTCTACTTTTGATTGCCTATTTTTTTGGGGAAAAAAAGGGCGGTGGTGGCACTAAATTTCTTACTACGCCATCTATGGATACTTTATATCGTCAGTTAAACTCGGAATTTATTTACCGTTAGTTATAAGTTTCTTATGAATGTTTGTTCATACTGAATATTTCCAAGCAAATTTGTTATACTTTTTTAACGAACGAACCGTCAACTCACAATATATGTTAGCATGTTAACTTCATTTACCTCGACTGTGACATCACCGAATTTGCACTTTCATGAGCAACACGACGGGTGCTACATATAAATCAGGATCTGCTTACCTTTTCAGAGCACATGGAATCAACCAACCATTCTGTTGTGTTCGTGTTGCTTAGTCTTTGGTTTTCTATGTTGTGTTTTATATATTGTTGTTTCTATTATGATCGTTTTACTTTTTTGCAATGGCGTTGTCAGTTTTTCTTCCACTTGTGAGAGCTTTAATATTCTTTTGGTATTGTCCGCCTATCTTAAAAAAAAAAACGAAATGCTATTAGCTATTGTGACTTCCTCTTGTATCTAAAAAAATATGTTACAATGATTTTTAATGCATTGATGCTCAGTACTAGTATTATGCAACATAATTATAGATTAAGGCACTAGACTGTCATCGATGTCAAGTCTTTGAGATAAGCCTAGGAATATTTGACATTTTATTGTTTACTTTGATCAAGTTTGATCAACCTTCAAATACAAAATGTTAATCAAAATGTATGACGGAATACAAAGCTTATCTCCCTTTTAGAGACCGAGTTATACTATCTGATACGGATTTTATTGTCACAATAACGCTTCATCTAATGGTAAAAACCAATACATATTTGTTTTAATTCATTTGTATTACATCATAATGCTGACATTAGAGGAAATCCTAGTAACAATACAAAAGAATTTTAAATAAGTTGCTAAAAAATGAACAAAACCGTTTTGCTTTCACGCGACTCTTTAATTGGAAATCAAAGCCATTGAATATTTTACAATTGTGCTGCTTCAGGGAAAGTTGGCATTAAAGGGCTAATCATGTTAACGCAGTAATTTTATTGTGATGTTTCATGTCTGTCACCTTTATTAGGAAGTATTAACTAGACAATATGGAAATACGAAACGTAGGTTAAAAGTACTTTTCGTTTGTACTATTCTAAAATGATTACAAAAAATGTAAAGATAACCTGTTCATGCATTAAATGAAAGAACTTAAGAAAAAGAAAAAAAAAATGATAGCAGATTGATGGTTTATGGTGCACATCAGTGAAACAAATGAATTTAACTATATTTATGTAATAAAACAATGGTTTGATACATATGTTTTAAATTTATTTTTTGAAAAATTTAAATCGTCTATGAAATTTTGAAATTAATTCTTGTATCGTTAACCAGAAATATTCAAGTGCATCTTTTCCAAATATACTTCCTTACAGAATAGTTTTATATTTTTAACGCATTACTGTTTGTTTCATAACCGGAATCTTAAGACTTTTATTTGTATTTCACTCTAATTTTAATAACATTAACGGTACCAATTTTACTGAACCAGATGCGCATTTTGACAATTAAAGTCTTTTCATATTTAACAATCTCAAACCGAAAATAACAGTTGAGAGTAGATAAAAACACAGGACCAAAGTTAATCCAAACCCGGACAAAGGTTAACCTTCAAATCATAGGGGTGTAACTGTAACATGTGTAAGGTTTAAAGATTGATAAACATCGCATGTCCTGACATACAGTTCAGAGTTGTCATCAATTAAATTAAATTAATGTTTTTCATACTGCATATCATGCAAGATGTTAAATTTCTTTAGAGGTAATCACATAACAGTGTGGACAACCGTAATACTCGTGTTGTTAATAATACTGAATCATTTACCTTTAACATGTTTGTCATCGGCTATCGATAACAATGATTTTACGCTCACTCAGTCTGTCAGAGGCCCTCCAGTGGGGATTTAAATAATCACTTGTTTCACATTTCAATACATAAAATTAAATTTTCTTTCAACAAAATTTAAAAGGAATTTGTTTTAAACATTCTTTTTGTCATCACGACCAAGACTTTCACCCGAAATAACAATAAATGTGCAGAGCTAATATCATTTAGATTATAGAAAAATATATTAAATGTAAAACATGTCGATTTTTTATTAGAAAAAAAAACCCTCAAGTTTATGGGGTTATTTCACAAAAAAATATCTTACATAAAAAAAAAATATTCCTACGTTCGGAACATTTAAGAATAACCTACCGTTTATTCAATGGATAAGATTTGTCTGTGAAAAGAGCTCAGGATAATGAAAACAATGTCTTCCTATTTTTCGCATGGCACATCATTTGAATCGTTCGGTCATTTAGAAGACTGGTAGGGTCAGTTTGCTTTGGATATTAAGGCATATTAGACTACTCAATTTCTATATTTAAGTATATTTTTAAAAGTATATCTGAATAACTATGGGACTTTTCTATTTGTTTAATGCTTTATGTAAAGGGGAAACTTGTACAGTTTATTAGTAGCAAAAACAGAAATAAGAAAATGAATGAATAAATTAAAAATCAAAAGAAGAAACATTTTAACAAAAATAACCCTATTATTTTTCAATTTTTAGTCCATTTTACGGAAATTTGACAATCGCTTTCCCAATTTTACTAGATTACTGAAAAGTTAATGCGACTCCCGTTTTCGGAACCTGGATGCATCACTTATTTGTCTTTTGAGTTGTTATGTCTTTGTGTTTGTCAATTGGATGCTGATTCGTGAACGAATATATTTAGTCTGTGTGTTCAACCTTGTGGTTGTAGTTCAGGTATTTCGCTTTTTTCGTGAATGAATGTCTTAATTTTTTTTGTTTATATTCATAATATTAGCGGCTACGGTTCGAGTATTTAAACATTTTTTTCATATATATAGATCAACGAAGTAATTCTTCGTCAATTTGAACACAGAACAAAATATTTTGTATCATAAATGTAAACACAAATGAAGAAAACGTATAAAGATGAATTCTTTTTTTCGGCAATGTGTTAAAAATTGTGTTGTATGTCATGCAGTTATAAACAATTGTAAACACATAGTAGTCCATCATGCATTGCAACTCATTCAGTGGATTGGTCGGTCAATCGCCCAAACAAACACTGATATATGTATCGGCGGAAACATTAGAATGCTAAATATTGCATATCCGTATAAGGAAATCAAATTCAGATCCAGTATTTTGAAAAAGAGGAGGGGCAAACTAGACAACGTTAGGAGTAGGACAAGTTAAATAAAAGTCTATGCACTAACCATGTATGAAGCTCCATAAGAGGGGAGAGGCCCTCCCCCTTCCCCAACTTAAATCCGCCTCTGGAATTGTCCCGACCAGTTAACTGCAACAACAATCTAATTAAGAATTGTACTTATATTTTTTTAATCTATCCATGCATTAGATAATGTGTTCATAATATCTTGGTAGTAGAATAATTATTAACCGAAAGCATCATACTAAACAGATTAATTGTTTATGATTAACACATAGGTTATAACACTGTTACAGGGTATTGTTGACGTATTAAACTACAAATTATCGGGTGTTACAGTTCATCAGCCCTCCGTTTGTTATTTTAATCTGAGCATACAACTTATGCTTTAGTAAACGTAGACACAAAAGAAGAAAAAGTGAATTGTAGGTCACTGAAAAACACACGTGTTTTCGATAAAGTACGTAGTAGTCCATCATGTATTGTAACCCATTCAATGGATATTGCTTATTATGCAAGCAAACAATTTCATTAGCGGGAACGTTAGTATGCCAATGAATGATAGTGTAACCTACCTGATTAAATGTATTTATGTTTCGGAGGGATACATAATTTTTTAAGCGGTCCTCAATCATTCAGGAAAAAAGGTGAAAAAACTAATTAATATCAATTTAAAATTAGGGACAAAAAGAAATACGACACTGGGATTAAAAAATATTGTAACGAACCAATGCCCCCCCCCCCCCCCCCCAAAAAAAAAAAAATTTAAAAAAAATTATCAAATTATCAAATTAAATTAAAATAAAACGCACTCTCAGAACAAATGAGTGGTATGTGCGTAATCATGAATTCAGAAATACGGTTTTGCAACCAAGCATTGGTTTTCATCAAGTGAAGTGGTTAGCAGAAAGATTCCAGTTTCCCGTTCATCAAACATCTAGTCCGAATGATGTGTCAGTCAGTAGAACTTTGGACCAAATAATTTGAATTCTAGCTTTGCAGTAAATAAATTTATTCAACAATTAATTATATTTAGATATTGAATTTAAAGATTCCTATTTCATAAAGTAAATTGAAATTGTATTAAGCTAGGTTCAAATACATGCAGCTTTTTACTGTCCTATATTTTGCAAGTACGAAAAAGACCGTACGTAAATATATTTTTTCATTTTTTTTTTAATTGCAATACGATTTAAATTTTACCATTTATTCGTTCTAAAAATAAAAACTTTTGAACAAGATAAAAGTTGAAAGATACGAATAGCCAGTATAAATTTTATAATGCGACAATTGTAAAATCGCTTTTAAGTCCGAAAAAGGTTATTGCTTACACATTCATTACTACTTTTGAAGCTAGTGAAATTTATTTTAATGTTTAAAGAACGTGCGGTATGATAAATAATTTGATTATCGATATCGATTGTCGGTGAAGAATGTCAAAATTTTCAATGTTAATCAATACGCCTGTAGTATTTTTTTTCGAGTTACTTGTTTTCAGGCGTTGAGAAACCCCTTACGTTTAAATGTCCCTTGTAAAACAACTTATTACGAAGGCGAAACAGACAAACGGTTACCTGATCTGACCCAGTCAATTGGAGAACTCAACGCGCCAACGAATGGTCTCGTCAACACTATTATGAATTTGATAATATTTGATCTTTTGAGATTTCTTGAACTTTCAGAGAACATCAGATTTGTTCTTAAAAGTGAAAGTGTAACACTTCACTTGTATGTAAATAATATACATAGGATGTACCCTCAAAAACAATCAAGAATAAAATGATAAGTACATGTAAAGACATTTGAACTACGTGTATTAGTGGACTCGGATATCAATGACAGAAATTTTACCCTGAAAATAAGCATACGGTTTATAAATTATTTATCTTGTTTTTGTTGTAATTAGAGTACCCAATGCGTTGTTCACATTTTTTCTTAAAATAAAAATCGGAAGTATTCTAAACTATCGTTAGTGTTTTTAGTCCAACGAGTTTTATTTTTAGCAGCACTTTAATCAGACACCCGGAAAGATTGTTTGGTTTGCGAAGATTAAAAGTAAAATATATTTCAGCTTGTCTGTTAAGTCTTGTTATTTCGGAAATTATTCGTGACAGGTTATAATAAACTGTCAACGTCACAAACAACAGTAGACATATCTGTCTTATATGTCCGATATATTTAATTAAGAAAATGAAGATTTTCTGCAAATCTATTATAATGAGATATTTATTTTTGAGTAGTTTTAAATTCATAAGTGAAAAAACACAGAAAATTTACAGCCAAAAGGAAGTGCTTTTCCAACAGGACACACAAACTTACTTTAAATAAAGGGAAAAGATATCAAGACAATAAAAACCCCTTAATCGACCCCCCCTCCCCCCCCCCCCCCCCAAAAAAAAACAAAAAAAAAACAAAACAAAACGGAAAACACATCTTATTTCTAGATGTAAGTCAAGATTTATTCATTGTCACCAATAGTTAAATAATTCAATGGGAGAAGGCTATTTATAAAGCTGAACTTGATGCTAAAGGATAATCTTAGTCTTCTTTGCATTCTTCTTCTCATCCACCAAACGTAACAAATATATAATTGTGGTAAAATCCATATTTAAATTCAAGCCCACATGAAATATTTCGTAATTTAAAATCGAATATCCATGTTGGGCAAACATGTAATTTATCATTTTTGATTTTACACATTAATAGAAATGTAACAAAATGTTACTATTATAGTTATTGAAATCTTGCAATTTGTAAGAAACACTAATCATAAATGTTTTTATTTTTAAACAATTCCTTATTGATTGATAGATCTGAATGAACAGTGAATGAAACCAATATGCTTGTAAACTGAAACCGTATAAAGTATTATTGAATCAGGTATTACTTGTGATTACATGGAAGCGTTGGATGAACGCGTCCAGTGGTCAATAATAAAAAAACCATATCAGATATTTATTTCACTCGTCTAGGCTGATACATGAAACAATAGCATACTAGATAGTACGTTAAGTTCAGGGAGTACTGAAATTATCTTAAAAACAAGGAGAATTAAAGTTTCCTGAGTTAAAGGATTACTGATAGCAAAGGAAACTGGTAATTTTAGTAATGACAAGTTGAGTTCAGACAGTACTTTTGAAAACGAAGGTGGTAAAACAAGATTGGCAAAGAAAATACTTCCTGGTTTCTTAAAGACGTGATTACAGCTGTCGGATGACATTACAAAGATTTCAACCTTATTTTTTTTAAAGAATAACAAAAATAAAGAGAAAATATATATTTTTTACAGAAATGGATTCAATGTTGTGTCTTTCGTTTTGCATAAAGGATGATACATATTTCTTACGTTATTGGTGGCCGCAGTTTAACCACATTCAAATAATTCCAATGCTGTATGATACATCTTTTCACAAGGTCAACATTATGCCAATGCATATAAAAACCCATTTCACAACGTTATGTGTATGAAATATTACAAAGAAGAAACAGTACTGTAAGTTTTAATGAAATATTTTTTATCTGGACATTTTTAGTTTATTTTGTTAGACGTGGTTTTCATCAAACAATCGGCATACCCATATGAACCAACTGTGCTCGTCTTCTTGTTCCTTTATTCGTCTGCAATAGACCTCATCCAGGAGATGAATGAAAAGAAGCTAGCATTGTCCTGTAACTTTACATTCCATTATATAGATGATATCATCTCACTGAATAATTCAGATTTTGATCGTATCTAACCCGATGAATTTGATATGAATGACATCGCAGAAGTATTTAAGTCTGCTCATATCTTGAACTACATTAATTTGAATTTGACAATGAGGGTCGATTGAAAACTAACCTTTACGACAAAAGAGCTGAATGCATTATTCAAATTGTGAATTTTCTATTATATAGGTTATACCCACCATTTTCTTCGGAAAATGCCTGTACCAAGTCAGGAATATGGCAGTTGTTTTTCACTTGTTCCGTTGATTGATAGTGTATGATTTTGTCAATTTTTGTGGACTTCCCCTTTTTGGTAAAAATGTTTCTGCACTGTAGCAAAATTCCAGAAGCTGCATAAAGAGTATATGTCTCCAAAATTGATATGATTTTTCAGGCCTTGTGCTTGCTATTATAATTTCTTTGATAGAATGTTGATGCTTATAAGAAAACTATTGAACCAAGGCGTGCTCCGGTAGTGATATAATGTATCATATGTCCAACACTGTGTTCATTTCAATCTTTCGTATTGTCATGTATAAGGATTGAAGAATTTACATGTTCTACAGTAATAAGATATTAATCAAGTATACACTTGTTTGATTGTCCCAAAATACCGTTTTTTGAATGTTTTGAAAAAACAATGCATTGCTGTGCATGGACGTTAAGAGAAATTCAATGCATATTTTGGATACGATCTTTGATATGACTAAATGGGTTTGTTTGTTTGTTTGTTGTTGTTGAACGCTTTTGTCAATTACATTTGCTATATCATGGCGGTCAGTTTCTATTGGCGGCGAAAGCCGGAGATAACTACCGACCTTCGGCAGGAAAATTTGCATTCTTTACCAATGAAAATCGGAATCGAGAACACCTAACCACCAGCGGAGATTACACTCATAACTCATAACCTCAGAGTTGACAGGCGAGTAATCACTGTAAATGAACTATTTAGACTACTCTGCCGTTGAGCTCCCTCACCAAAAAGGATATACAGTATGTTTGAGACTGCAACTTTGTAGATTCATAAAAGACACAAAAGGCGCACATACGGGTTTCAACGATCGACAAGGAACATGGTTGCTAATTGTTCACCCCTTATAGAGAATATTAAAAACATTCTTACCGAAACCCATACACAAAACCTAATAGAAAATATGGCATAAACTTCAGAGCTAGTATTATACACATATTTTAGCGCCGAATAACGCAATCATTTTGTATGGGTTTGGGAAGTTTATTTGTACATATGTATATGAATACTAACTGAAAGTACTGCATATAATAGGGAGTTTCCGCGCCATCCAGTATCCAATATGACAACTTGGCTTTTACGCTGGACTAGATATATTTACTGGGTCGATACTGCTGCTGGTGGACAATCAGTCCCGAGGTTATCATCAGCTCAGTTGTGAGTACTTCTGCACCGACAGGATTTATAACACATCTTTCTTAAATTTTCCGTTTATAAATTTAGAAATTATGAAAAAAAAAATGAGATTTCAAGTAAAGTTGACCTTAGTTTGATTTGGCTAATATTGTTCGGTACTTTTTGTTCATTTAGCTCTTCGACTATTTCAGTTCTTATACATCATTTGCTTTCAAATATTCGGCTTTGGACGCATGGATTTTAAAACGTGTCGTTTTCATTATGATTATTAAAAAATAAAGAAATTGTTCATTTCCCCTAAATAAAAAGATAAACATTTTGACCAGTAAATTGAATACTGACGGTTCTTGATCTTTTTTCCACATTATAAATCATGTAAATAGATTCTTGTTGGTATTATTTGGGATGAAACAATTGCAGGAAAAGATGTAGGCGTTCACTGATGCTGACCTTTGTAATTATTTGCTACTCCTAAAACAACTCTATGATTATTGAAAAAAATCAAACATTTCGCAGCTTTTCCTTTATAAGTTGTAATTCGGTCAAATTAAACTAGCTGTTGAACAATTTTAGAAAAAATGATATCAATTTTAGGTTACAGTGATAAATTAAATTGCATTCGAAGACAAACGATTGATAGGTTAGACAAGTCAATCGGTTAGTTACAACACGAGAAAGTCGGACAGTTTAGTTAGTGTACAAATTGGTTTTGGCATAGAATTTACATGTTCATTAGTTTGTAATTAAACTTGTAACTTTTTTAGACGCAAATCTTTATAAGTAACCACTTATTATTGCAACTATATCTACATGCAATAAAAATATATATTAAGAAACTTTCACGTCTAGAATAAAACATATGTCTTGAAAATGATACTTGACCTTAAGCCAGTAAGCAACACTCAATCACTGAACAAATATATACGTAAAACAGTGTTTTACTCAAATAGCATGTGTACATGTCCAGGAGCATGACTATATCTGTATTATACCGATTTCAAAAAGGAAAAACACAGGATATGGGGTATCCATCCATGACACCAAATCAGTATATGCACAGCATAAAAACACACAAAATGCAAAGGAACATTTTGTACAAGAACATTTTGTAGGTACAACATATGGTTAAGGAATTACCTTCATCAGTGACGCTCAAAACAAAGTTTGAAGAGCCAAAATAGTTATAATAGATAACAAATATCCTGACTCAGTAGCAACTTTAATTTAAAATGCAAGCATTTTCTAAGCTGATCTAGCTAACATGAATGGACTTATGGATGTATTCGTCTGACGTTTCAGTCTCGTTGAAATCTCGTTCTGGAATTATTTCCAAAACATGTGATACAAGTGGAAAATATCAATGAATTTAAAAAAAATGTTATAATCAAACTTAACTCTGTAAAAAAATTGTGTATTTACAATAAGTAGTTTTTGAGTAATAAAATTTTCAAATTCTATAACCAATCAAGTGAGTCTCATTGGCCAAAATGTTGAGAAAATGGGTGAGGGGTACAAGAAATGATTTTACCAGATACATTTACATCCCATATAATTTTTTTCTTTTCAAATTTCTTAGATATGTATTTTTTCAATCATTTATAACAAAGAAGTTGAAATAATATGCTTTTTGTTCTAAAAACAGAGAAAAATCCTTAATTTAGAAAATTGACAACATGGTAAATTTGACACGAAAAAGCAACAAAATTTTATAAACTTTCTTATATTAACACCTACCTATAGTTTTTTTCAAGTTAAATTTATTCAGATTGTCCCAATTCATCTTTAGTGAAAGTATGAAAAAAAGTTTAATTGTGAAACTGTGATTTTTTTCATGATAATAGCCAAAATATGGGTAAAAATTGATGAAAAATGGGAAAATCATCAAAATTGGGTACTTTCAAATGGCTGTAGCAAAAAAAGAAGTGCACCACCATATAATTTTTTCTTCACCAATTAATTTTTTACAGTCATATAAACCCAAAAATCAGGTTAAGAAAAAAAGTTTAATTCTAGAAATGTTTGGCTCCTCAGAGATGTACATCTTTATATGGTATATGTTTTGATGCAAGTGTTTTGCCAAAAGTCTCAAGTTTTTTTTTCAAAATAAGAATGCAAATGGTCAAGTGTAAACTTTCGTTTTTACCAGTATTGTCGACAAAAAATTATATGGGTTTCGTTTCGAGGCAAATACTATGTCAGATTAACTTTTATGTCTAGCAAATTCATTGCAATTTAATGGAAGATACATTTAGTTGCTCAGCTGACAGACAATTGTTACCATCGTTCCTGATGTACAAATTGCTCCACACACTCATATAACTTATGTGTGATACACGATGACATCTTAATATTCTCACTTTCCACCGTAAAAAAACAATCAAAACTTATAATACTGATTTCTGAGCGCATTTAAAGGAATTAAATGATTAATTTCCGTTACACTTCATTGGCATTATTTATTTCATTAACTTTGTCATTAATCTGATTCTGAACCAATGTTTTAGCAGATAAACAATAACTAGCTCCGTTTTTCCAATATTGGCAACATAAAATTTCATGGATTTCGAGGCAAATCTGTGTCAGATTGACTTTTATGTCTAGGAAGTGACTGATTACAACTAATTAGATCTCAAATTGGATAAGTGATACATGTAATTGATCAGCTGACAGAATAATTGCTTCGATCGTTCCGGTTACACCCTGATATCCAAATTTTTACAAGGATAGAATTACTAGATACGCAAAATGAGTTTCTGGTATTGTGTTAGTAATTTCCATTCACTGCATGCATTTTTTTAAAATTGTATAATAGTGTAGCCTGTCCATTTTATAGGGTTTGGTGGTGACTATGACATGATTGTTAGTTTGTACCTTATCTCTGTAAAATCCATATTAGATGTAAACAACTTACACTACACAATATTAAGTGGTTATGTTATACATTTTGTAATTATTTAATCAGTTTCAACTAGTGTAACAATGTGTGCATATTCATATATACTTTCATTCACATTCGTAAATAAAAGAAAGATCTAGTCCTTTCTACTTCTTGTTTTAACACCAACTCTGAGGTATCTCCTAACTACTGAAAAATTATCCATCACATTCACTTACACTCTTATATACTCTCTTCTTGACGGTATCTCGGCGGTTCCCGATAGAAACATGTGTCTCAGTAGACACCGGGACATATCCACAATACACCACACAGTCACACACGGATATCTTTAGCAAACACTTAATGCGATTATTCCGAAGACCTAACTATAATAAAAATACTCCAATAGTTACATAACAATTATAGAAGTAAAATTAGAATTACCAAATCAATAAATAAAAAAATAAACCACCATTTCTTCTTCCGTCATTTGTAAAAATCATTTGAAACTTAAAGACATAGATGCAATTTGCCTGATTTTTCAGAATTTTGGTTTTGAACACTATTCAATTTCGCTTTTGATTTGGCAGTCAAAATGTCTTAATTCGAGCATGACTGATAATTTTTACTAATACTAGAAGATGCCCGCGAAATCGCGGTACAATTGGGCAAGTGTTGAAACAAAGAGTGTTAAGGGTGCCTGTGTTTACACATAAAAAGGGGGAGGGTCCGGACGTCGGGTGCTTGTGTTTACACATAAAAAGGGGGGAGGATCATTTCGACACGTTCAACGCCCATTTCATTTTTGAACGGTTCTGCTACGGAGTAAAAAGGGTGGCTGTCGTTTATTTTAGCAAAATGATGTACTTACAATACAATACAGGATCCTTATAGGCCTAACTGTCCTATTTTCTATCTTTCTTCTTACTTTCACTTGGATTTCGCGGAAAGTACGTCGACTGATCATGCGCGAAAGCGTATAAGACACGGATCGATTACGGTCTTTGAATTTTGATATTTTCTCAAAAATTGGCGTTTTCTGTGGAAAAAAGATTGTTTAAAAGACAAATTTAGGAAGTACAAAACACTACATTTATACGTCATATCACAAATATTATCGACTTTGTATGGTTTCAGAGGAGTTGCGGCTCAATGAAATCGGTCTCCTCCTTTAGTAGTATTGATATACGAAAGTCGTATCTGACATACTGAATATTAAGTGATATCTTTGAGGAATTTTGTACACCGAATTGTCAGTTTGTGAAAATAAGGGAGGTGTATAAATGACTCAATAAGCCAACGGCATGTACCAGTGAGAAATCATCAAGTATTTCGGAAGTAGAGTTTGGAATGTTCTTAATCTTGAAAGTTAGAAAATTATGGCAAACCGCTCCTGTCAAAACTATGTTGAAGCAATTTCATTTTTTTTAAATTATACAGCGAGATAAATAATTTAAACAAAAATATACAGAAAATAAAACAAACGGCGAACACGCTTCTATTGAATCCACTGTCCGTGGGTAATCAATCCAACCCACACATACGAGCATACGTAAATGAACATGTAACGTTCCGAACATGGAAGAACAAGTTGCAACGAAAGACTGTTGGTTGCTTTATTCAGTTAAAAAAGAGATTCGAGATTTAAAATGAAGTGGACATTTATATAGAATAACACATGCTTAAGTATTTTATAATAAATTCACATTCACTAAATGATATGGCCTTAACGTAAAATTGGTTTTGGCATAGAATTTACATGTTCATTAGTTTGTAATTAAACTTGTAACTTTTTTAGACGCAAATCTTTATAAGTAACCACTTATTATTGCAACTATATCTACATGCAATAAAAATATATATTAAGAAACTTTCACGTCTAGAATAAAACATATGTCTTGAAAATGACATATGTTCAGATAAACAATAACTAGCTCCGTTTTTCCAATATTGGCAACATAAAATTTCATGGATTTCGAGGCAAATCTGTGTCAGATTGACTTTTATGTCTAGGAAGTGACTGATGTACTTACAATACAATACAGGATCCTTATAGGCCTAACTGTCCTATTTTCTATCTTTCTTCTTACTTTCACTTGGATTTCGCGGAAAGTACGTCGACTGATCATGCGCGAAAGCGTATAAGACACGGATCGATTACGGTCTTTGAATTTTGATATTTTCTCAAAAATTGGCGTTTTCTGTGGAAAAAAGATTGTTTAAAAGACAAATTTAGGAAGTACAAAACACTACATTTATACGTCATATCACAAATATTATCGACTTTGTATGGTTTCAGAGGAGTTGCGGCTCAATGAAATCGGTCTCCTCCTTTAGTAGTATTGATATACGAAAGTCGTATCTGACATACTGAATATTAAGTGATATCTTTGAGGAATTTTGTACACCGAATTGTCAGTTTGTGAAAATAAGGGAGGTGTATAAATGACTCAATAAGCCAACGGCATGTACCAGTGAGAAATCATCAAGTATTTCGGAAGTAGAGTTTGGAATGTTCTTAATCTTGAAAGTTAGAAAATTATGGCAAACCGCTCCTGTCAAAACTATGTTGAAGCAATTTCATTTTTTTTAAATTATACAGCGAGATAAATAATTTAAACAAAAATATACAGAAAATAAAACAAACGGCGAACACGCTTCTATTGAATCCACTGTCCGTGGGTAATCAATCCAACCCACACATACGAGCATACGTAAATGAACATGTAACGTTCCGAACATGGAAGAACAAGTTGCAACGAAAGACTGTTGGTTGCTTTATTCAGTTAAAAAAGAGATTCGAGATTTAAAATGAAGTGGACATTTATATAGAATAACACATGCTTAAGTATTTTATAATAAATTCACATTCACTAAATGATATGGCCTTAACGTATTCTCATCTTAATACATATGAATAAACAATTACTATTTTTTTTATTGTGATTCCGCTTTAATCGACAATTGCTCAATTGTTTCATAGATACCAATTTTTTTTATGGAAGTTTGACTACACAAAAACATTTCCAAAAAAACGGATATCACATTTATGGATAAATTATTTATAAAGCCCTTAAAATTTATTATTCCGTTGATTAAATTTATTCATGTTTCATTGAATTTGTAAAATCCAAGAAGTACATAAAATCACTAACAGTTTAAGTAATTCTGTAAAATATTATTTTTTCACATATTCTGAAAATATTTGAAGTTGTTGGAAATTTTATAAAATCATCGAAATAATATCTAGGGATTTTGTATAATCCTTAATCAGCTGTTAAAACAATACAAATGTCACGAACGTATTATGAATCTATTTTTTTCTTATATAGAATAACTTGCTTGCAGATATAATTAGTTTAAACTTACTTAAATACAATGATTATGATTTGTATACCTCCTCATTGCATATATTCATAATTACATGTACATTAAAATCAATATTTTAACTAACTTTGACTTTTGGTCTAGGATGCATTTAATTTCAACAATAAAATAGAAAATTATTTGAAATTTTAAAAGTATCGGGTGAGTTTATGTGCTTGTTTGCACTATAAATATCTTAAGCTGTATTTACAGTTTACAAGGTATGACTATTATACCTTAAAGCAGACATTTCTTTTAAATCATACACTTTCCAGACTGAGTGCATTTTCAAACTCGAAAATCTTATCAATTTAGCAAGTAAACTCATCATAGATACCAGGATTGAAATTTTGTACGCCAGACGCGCGTTTCGTCTCAAAAAGACTCACCAGTGACGCTCGAATAAAAAACCATTATTTTATGTTTGTGACGTTACATATCATCTACACATGCATGCTCTTGTGTATGGGTAATATTGATAACCAATAGTACATGACATAGAAGCGTCTGTGAACTCTGTGTACAAAAGTTTCTAATATAAATGTAAAAGCCGTTGAAGTTTTTTGATTTTTTCGATTGAATTGTTTCTGGGTAGTGATTTTAAAAACTGCATTTGTGTAAAATTATCAAAAAGGGCGAAGAAAGGTGCTAATTTTTACATTGGAATTAAGATGCTTGAAGAAAAGGATTAAAATGTATATGAAGGCAAGGTTTGAATCTCAAAATGCACCTTTAAGGTTAAGATACAGTAAACTGGCTATGTCGCAAAACTTGGTAAAACTTCGCATGCAATTAGGCACGTTGAACAACTGCAAATCTAACAAATAATATGTATTCATCCCTTTTCTTTTCTAAAATATTTTTGATTGCATTCTTTAAAAATAATGAACATTTGTAAAGAAAGAAATTTTGAAGGAAAATAAATGCATTGATTTTAGTTAGAGCTTTGATGATTCTATGACAAATTGATTAACTTTTTCGCTGATTGTATCTGCTTTCTTTACAAATGTTCACCTATTTTGAATGAAACCATTCAGTAATTTTTCAGAAAACGAAAGAGATAAATACATTATTTTTTTTTTCGATTTTCAGTTTAAGTTAACAAACCGCAGCTGTATGCAAAAATTGACAAAAACCTTTGACATGTCCTATGAACTGCGATTTGACCTTAATGCAAAATAAAATTCATAACCCAATTGTCAAATGAGTACGGTACACAATGATCTAGGGCGTACAGAATCAAAATCAAATTCTACTTTCCTACGTTCGCACAATTTATTTATTATGTCTTTTACTTCTTCAATTCAGTGTTCTGCACTGAAATGGTTTATTGTGCAAAACAATAAGAAAATATCAAAACCAATTATTTATACTTGTCTTCAAGATACCAATTGTAAAATGATGACATAGAATATCATTTATAAATAATGAAATAAGAAGTAGAATATATGAAACGATGTTTTTCTCCGTTATAGACAACAGCAAAATATGAGTAGAAAGGGTGAGTAATGGACTTGCTTATCGGGTCAACAAGTTTTGAATTAAAACTCCCGTGATTACTACCTTCTGTAAACAGATCATTGATTGGTCGATGTTGATCAATATGAATATATTCCTCGTAATAGGATCGAATGAGTCGCAGTTTCTAATTTGAAAGGGATACCACGGACGAATTTACCGCGCGGAATCACTGTTCTCTGTATTTCCCACAAAGAGGCAATCGCCTTTTGTACAACCATACGATCTAGGCTTGGACTGCACACCCTTCTTAATTGTAACCTATTTCTCATAAAATTCGTTTTTCCGCTAGAGTTCGGTCCAGACACGATCGTGGTAAATGAATGACTGAAAACAAATATAATTCCCTATGCTGTTCGCTTGTAATGCACATTTACAGTTATAGTGTAAAATAGTAAGTTTCCCTTAAGACAATTTCATATTGTACATTGTTCTAAGTATTACTAAGATTGATTCGGTTTTCTGCCAGATTTTAGCTTTTTTAATTTGATGCATTAGCCAACTTACACGATTTTACTTCTAAGATTATGCGTACACAATGGTTATATTCGTATTAAAACCTTTATTCTTGTTACCTATCGAATAAGTATGCAGCTGTTTTTATGTTAACACATTAGTTCATAATAATTTATACTAATAATAATGTCAAGATAACACGTTACGAGAGAAAACATAAGCAGAGTTCCAATTATTGTTGTAAGTTTAATTCATCAATTCATCACTCCTCGAAGCAATCAATAGCCTCTTTCGACAATGTTCATGAATTAAGAAATAAGCGCGTAATGAGAATGAAATGTAAAATTTTCAAGTGTCTTCTCTTGAACTTAAAGATTTAAAATTCCTTTAGGAAATATTAAGACGCCATTTATAAAAGTCTGACTCGATCATTTCTGACAGTTAAGAGATTCTGTAGTTGTTTATCTATATTGGGAAACAGAATTAAAAAGTTAAAATAGCGAGAGATGGAGGTGAGGTCATATGGAAACAAATTGTGTGCATATGCGAGTCAATAAACGAACATTAATAATTAATAATAATAATGATTATTATGATATCCTTTATTTAAAGAGCGTAACCCAATTAGTTTTCACTAATGTAACTGAGACCCCCATAACATAAGTACAAAATGACACAATATAATTTGAAAAATACAAAATGATAAAGAACTTACAAATACACAATAAAACAAACAAGCAGTTGCTGTATATATCTATTAGTAAGATTATCATGCATCATGTTCATATTAATTAGAAATCTATCACTGCTTGGCTTGGCGGAGATATTTGAAGCATTAGGATTTAAATAAAAAGAAAGATGTAGGTTGTATTTTTTTATGTTCCATAGAATTAATAACGCAAAAGATGTTTTCAATATATTCGTGTTATGTCGTACAACTATCAATTTTTTTTTGATACAGATTAAAACTTCTTTCATCAATTTCAGAGTTCTGAACAGACAATATGTTTTTAGTTAGTCAGGAGTGTTATCGTGGAAAAGTTAATATACTAGAATAAGCGGCTTATGATATGAAATTCTGTTCCGGAAAACTTAACAAATCTGTCAAAAAGTTTCTTCGATGGTATAAATACCGGGGCATCTATAATTATTCTTGCTGTTCTTTTATTTTAGTTTTATTCATATTCAGATCTTCTTTACAATCACCCCAAACAGTGCAACCGTAGTCAAATATTTTTTGAAGAACCTATAGTAGATAGGGACAATCTTTAAAGAATAAAATTGATTTTAATTTGACTAATTGCAAAATTCCGTGTAGTATCTCGAAAACTATAACTTTTGGTAGAAACTGTGAACAGCAAACTTGACGAGCAATATAGGATCGATAGAAATGACTACCGAACCTACTGGATGACCCCACTAGGAGTTGTTGTCCTTAAATTATCAATTTTCAAGAAAATTATCATAATAACACGGTTTCATAACCTTTCAGGGAGAGTTTGATTTGGAAAAGGATGATATCATGTTCTGCTGTTACAAACCTGTCCTAGGTTAGGGGAAGGTTGGGCACCTGCAAACATGTTTTACCCCGCCACTTTATGTGTTTGCCTGTCCCAAGTGAGGAGCCTGTAATTCAGTGGTTGCCGTTTGTGCTGTATTACCGTTGGGTTTTCTCGTTTAACCCGTTTTACATTTTGTCATTTCGGAGCCTTTTAAGCATGCTAGGTGGTGTAGTTTTGTTCTTTGTTGCAGGCTGTGCATTAATCTATATTTGCTGACATCTACGTCATTTGGTCTCTCGCGGATAGTTGTCTCATTGGCAGTCATACCAAATCTCTTTATTTTATATTTACATCTTATTTTGGTATCAGTAATATTCAAATGTATATGGTTAATTTGATTATTCTCTTTTATACACAGGGAAATAAAGCTTATCACATGACATTTATCATTTAATATCGTATAAGCTCATTCATATCTTATCCTTTAAATTCTCTGCGTCAGTTCAGACAAAGTCGAAAATTAAATAGATAGCATATTCACAAAGTTTAATCCTGTTTTTCTAATCTCGCTTTTACGAATGAAGAGAATGCATGTCCAATTGGCTTTCATATAAACACCATGAAATATTAAAAAGGCCCTCTTGGATTTAAAAATGTTTAACCCAATAAAGTGTGTTGTCTCGTTGATACACTCTAAAGGGAAAGAGTCATATGAAGTAAAATGACAGTGATATATTTCCATATTTAAACAATCTATCATATAATCCCCTAGACACAATAGATAAACAATAAACTATACATAACAGAATATTTATACGTTTGTACTGTTGATCAAAGAATCCTTATACAAATACATTTATGCTGTCAACAACGCCAATAGTTTAAAAATATAAATATTTCTCTTTTGGTTTTTATAACGTATTAAATCCAACAGAAAGATGAGCCAAGGAATTTAAACTAAAAAATCAAAACTAAAAACAGAATATTACCAGGAAATATAAGTTTGCAAAAAAATATACCTAGAGACAAACTCTCATTACAAGTTATATGACATTGTAACAAATATTGGATAGTCTTTAGAAAAATTTAAATTGCAACATTATTATTATGTCATTTTTTTCAGATATCGCAGATCGGAACAATATTGAGTAAAAATAGGAATATATTTTACAAAATGAAAAAAATCTGCAATTGCTTGTGTGTACAAACGACAACCACTGAATTACAGGATCCTAACTTGTGACAGGCGCATACAGAATGCGGCGGGGTTACACTAGTTTGAAGGCGACAACCCTCCCCTAACATGGGACAGTGGTGTAACAGTACAACATAAGAAAAAACTATAAAAATCAGTTGAAAAGGGCTTAACTCCTCAGATCGATACAAAGCAGAAATACATCTAACAAAGACACAGACCGGACGTGGCATGGTACTAATAACACTTATACATCCCCACAACAAAAAAGATACTAAGTACAGATCTGAGAGAACTCGCAGTTACTGACACAGCTAGTTCAAACCCAATAGCACCTAATAAAAACATCATGCATCTTAGACTAAAATATCAATCAGTACACATCAAACATCCAATGGATTTTGTTTAAAGACGTCATTAACAATCAGACAAAAAAACATGACCTTGTGCAATGCCAAGATACACGTATCGACAGACTATAGAGCCATGGATGTGCATATGTATATAAAAAAAATTTCAAGGGCGTGAAAAATTCCTTATTATTGAGATAGTAAAACATGACAATACAAACACGTCGCCATCTATATTAGGCTTTTTTTTTTTTTCTTCTTCTTGTTTGTCTCAATAAATTATTTTTCTATCCAATTTACCTCAATTTGGAAACAATTTTCAATACATGCATGTTCTTATATATTGTTAAATATGTTAATTGGAAAGACTTCATTTGACAATGACTTGTGTCTAATCCCATTTGTTTTTGAACAAAAGTATACGTTTTAACTAAACTGAGAAAATTTCTGTCATAATTGAAAAGGGGAATTTGACAAGATACTCAAATTAAAAACTCAAACAAAAAAGGAGGAATGAAGTATAGAATGCAGAGATTAGTGCTTGAGAGTAGATACAGATAATGCATATTAAAATAACACAATAGATGTAACGTACATTACTGACTATACAAAGAAATAAATGTTATATAGCATTCGTATTTTAAACTATTTAGCAGTGTATGGGCGGTAAAGTTTGTTGTTGTTTACCGTGCCAACTTAATTTGTTAAATTTTCGTTGATTGCTTTGTCTGATTAACTGTTCTCCAAAAAAGCTTTGAAATTTAACTTTACATGTTTGCATCAATATATTTATACTTGTTAATTTTAGAGGTAACTTTAATGTATACATAACTATTCATTGTTTTGTCAATAAAGTATAGAGCCAAATTTTAGTCCATAAATTCCAATAATTGTTTACCGATGTTCAAATCTCTAAAATCCATTAGGAAGATATTATCCAGGTAAAAAACAAAACGTTCGGGAATCTCATGAACTCCAAAAGTAGTGAGACCGCGTGTGTCGACAGGATAAGCATCTTTATAAATCTGGTTTTAAATCAAAGAACCAACATTTAATTTCAACGACATCATGTCATCGCGTACTCTTTTAAAAAACCGATCAAATAAGCTACTAACATGGAATCATTGTTAGTCTTTTCTCGAAAATTGCAAATTTGCAAATGATTATAACTGAAGGAAAAGAAAACCTGTAAAATTACAAGTGTTTTTCTAAAGTCATCGACATTACGAGTACTTCTGAACATAAAAGATATTTTGTGATAATATTTCTTCGATCATTCCGTGTAGTACATGTGAAACTTAATACTGAGTGACATGCTTACAACATGCATCGTTTTTGTGTTGACATGATTTATAATTGATATGGTCATATTTATAATTTACCTGTTGACAAAACTTTGCAAATGCTCTTTATCTTCGTACCTATGTTGGCCTTTTAACCTTTTAGATTCTGCGATTAACATGTGTCAAAAAAGACATTCTATAACGTTTAATTCCAGTATTGACTGATACAAGGTAAAGGGCATAAAAAGAACCTATTCTTGATAGGCGTTAGTTCCAATTGAAGGTAGTCTTTTTCATTAGTCTCGAAGAATTTCAACATGTATGGCTTACAAATTGCAGTGAGCGTTCTGAAAAAGGTTATTTCTAAGAAAGTCTTTTATCAATTCTCAATGTTTTATGTTGATTGACTGCGGTTATTCCTAGAATGTATGACAGTTATGTTAAAAAATTAATAGATCAAAGTATCAAAAATAAATACATGCATGCAAAAGTAATCGTTTAGACCCTTATAAAAACATCTGAGTATTCAGTCAGGATTCCACTTCGTCAACATTATCTCCCCATTACGCAACCTACGTTTCTCAATCGCGAAAATGGAAGTATTGTAGTGATGACGCGCTGTCAATTTAGTTCATGAAAACCAACAAATGTATCCACATAGCACCATAAACATCCTTATATGACAGTTTAAATTTTATAGACAAATGTATCTACTAGCTATTAAGCATTAGGTAATGTACTTTTATGCCTTTTGTCAACTTAAAGCCATTGTCACGGTGAATTTTCGAAAGTTCAATAAACATTAAAAAAAGGTTAATCAAATATTTCATGGAAGGGCAGACAACAAATTTTCAGAGGTTGAATCACCCTAGATAATACTTAACAAATAATGATTTTTGTTGTAAGTTATACATTTTTAAGATTTACTGTCTGTCGTCAATGGTTTTCAGTACAATATAAGGGGGTGTTAGTGCAAAGGGTGTCTTACATTTTTCTTTTTTTAGTACATTTAATGAATAAAATAATTGTTATGACAAATTTTGAATTCAAAATGAGTGAACGAAAATAAAATAGAAAACAAGTAAGAAATACACCTCAAATTTTTACATGTGTAGTATCACGAAGCTTGTTATGACTCATTAGAGAGGTATTTCACTTGATTCAGTTGACCCATACACTCTTTGTCTTGGTACCGTGCATTTTAGTGTTATCATATCAACACGTAGTCTAAATATATAAAAACAATGGAATCTGAAGCGAGATGATGTATCAACTATTTTTGCTTTAAACGTTTTCAAGACGAAACAGTCAACTCAAACAAGCCTAAATATAAAAAAAGTGAACCCGATTATTGCCCATTTTTTATTTTTTAAATGTTTTCATAAAAAAAACTATTGAAGGGGCAGAGATGCAAATTAATGTTTTAAAATAATCAATCTTTTGTCTTTCTGTGGAATTTTTTCAGCGGAATTTATGCTTATGCACAAAAAAAATCCACATGTATTTGTACTTACCATAGTCGACTGTTTTGTGAAATTTTGTCTTTACTTTAAAGTTTGCAAATATCTCGAAGCTCAATACTATAATATAAAATGCAAAAAAAATAAACTTTGAAAGCCCTTAGAAACAGATGTTCTTATTTCCCACGAGACAGGAAAGATCAACAATTTTATTTGGACTAAACGAAATTTAAGTTACTTAGGATTGAAACTTTGTAATTTTCTAATAGCTGAGTGATTGTTTATACAAACCCCTAACAGAAACGAAACTATTATTTATCATATGATACAATAGTGTTACAACGTGATTACGCAAGTCCAGCGGCACACACAAAACCTTATTGCAGGCAATACTTCTAATCAACCAACATTTTTCTTTTTTGTAACTTTTTCCTGCTTTTCAATTTCTACCATTAGGTTCTAATATAAAAGAAGAATCAAGGGCTTTGTTATCCTTCCTCTCATTGTGGTTTTCAAATTATACTTTTTAAAATGCAGATGTCACGACAGGAGACGACTTTTACTAGATACATTTACGTGTCATCGTGCACATTTATTTAACTATATTTATATTAATTAAAACAATTGGTCTTATTGTTCATTAACATACTTTCCCACAAATATTACTTGTTACAATTATTTAGCACAAATGTTGTGTTCATAGTTTTGATTCACATTAATAAACCAAACTACTTCAAGGTCTCCCCTAATAGAATTTTTAAATCACAATGTTTGCAATCTTTATATAAAGATCATAATGCAATTTCAACTGTTTGCACCTGCAAATGTAATAACTATGTTCAGACTGAAAGTTATTTTAGTATTATTCTTTAAGCAAACCAGTAGTAACCAACTTCGTATTAGTTCGGCTAATATCAAGGCATTTCCGTATTTAATGTCATGTTTAACAGGTAAATTACAAATGTCGCGGCTTCAATGAAATGGGCTTACCAGATCATGAAGTGACTGAATTATTGTACTTAAATCATCGCAGCGAACATGAAGCTGAAAAACATAACACGACTGAAAAAGATCCGGGTTTTATTTTGAATATCGCTACTGATAAAAAAATGAAACATAATTATTCGAATTTGGAGCGTTATTTTCAGAAAACTTAACAAATTTGATAATCTAAAAATTGACGTTGAAAGTGATTAGTGTTGGTATAACAGTATTTGAACAACCTTGTTGTTTGTACTTTTGAAAAGCAAAAGCATTATATGTGTAATGGAGTGGATCCCACATCCAATTAAGGCATACTGTAGTAATTAAACAATAACAACTATAACCTTAGTCTGATGGAAACAATTTGTCAGCATTTACTATATTTAGAAATTCAAAGTTTATTTCAGGCAATTTAACACTCCTTCCACTCCACTGTTTATGAACAGTAAACAACTAAAATTAAGTACATGAATACCAGCGAAAAACTCTCTTAAGTTAAACTTTAAACTCATAAGTATAAACTAAATAGAAAAGCAAAGGGTATCGGGTATCCATCCACGACACATTATCAGTACATGCAAAGCAAAACACACACACGAAACAAAAGAACAGCGTTTTTATTGCTATAAATTGCATGTTTAACCAATTGAACTTCATAGATAAATTTGAAATTCTATTTTAAATGGACAGTAAATGTTTGTCATCTATTCAAAACTATCTATAAATACTTGATTACTTTAACACAGACTTACGAGTATCGAATTAGGTACCTGAGAAACACATGAACAGTTCTGATATTACCATCAGGGATATATCTGTAAAATTTAACATGTATTTATTAAAGTTATGGGACGTATAGTGATGTTGTAGTTTTTGTCTAACGAAGTTATTGCCACTGGACGTTAAGCAATCAACAATCAATCAATCTAACGAAGTTGTGTTGATTATAAACTTGTGTTTACTTGTTTATGTTATTTATGAATGAACGATATATACCCACAATGCGGGTTATTATCGCCTGTATATGCAGCTGCTCTAGAAAATCGCGATTAGAATATTTGAGTAATATTTCAGAAGGTTTTTGAAGGATTTGATATTTACCGACCAGTCTGTGCAGCAGCAGTTCGTATTTATGTGTATCCAGCCACCCACCCACCAATCGGTTTATCTTCTTGAATTGATTGTGCATGTTGGTAAGCAAGAGTATAACACATAAACATTTGAAAAAGATATGTATTGTTCGTTATAAAATATATTTGAGACTGCTTCACCTGTATGCACACTCAACCTATGCGTGTGATTGGATGACTTGTTTTTCAGCAGACAATCGGCATACATATTGGAAACAACTGTGCTACTCTTCTTGTCGACTTGTTCTTTTATTCATATGATGCAGAATTTATGCATAAGATGACGTCCTCTCACTTAATATTTCAAAATCTGATGACTTTGTTGCGCTCAGCTTAAGCATCGAAATTGAAAGAAAGGATACTACAAATTCAGTTTAGTCTGCCTTATATCTGGACTTGTTTCTAGAAATGAACAGTTCGGGTCGATTAAAAACAAAACTTTTTGACTAAAGAGATGATTTTAGCTTTTCCAATTGTTAACTTTCTGTTTCTAGGAAGCAACATTCCAGCAGCGCGTGCGTATGGAGTGTATATTTCCCAATTGATACGATATTCCTGATTGTGTTCTCTATCATGACGTCCTTGATAGACGGTTCTTAGTTGTACATACATGTAAGTGATGAAGTTAAAGTCATCCCATCAAATATTTTACTGGCGCTATTATTAGTTGGTTGACCGTTATGGAATGTCGGTTTCACAGATTACCACAGATCTGATCCAGTTGTCTTCACCACTCTCCTGTCGTCTTTTTTTCGATTGTGAAAACGGAATTTGCAGTTACCATGATCAACATGACGGGTGTCACATGTGGAACAGGATTATCCTCCCGGAGCACATGAGATCACCCCAGTTGGTCAGTCTTTGCTTATTTTAAGGCGTGTTTTGAAGACTTCTGTTTGTCTTTTGGTCGTTTTTCCCTGATTTTGTCGGTCTTTCATTCAGTTTTAATTTTCCTTTGTTATCTTCACCTCTTCTTCTTTTTTTTTTATAGCAAATTCATGTAATAAATAGTCTATATTAGTTTGATTTTATCAAATTAAATTAGGATATAATTAAAAACGTTTGTGTTCAGACATTTAAGATGATATTATCAAAATGACATATTTATAGAAATGTGAATATGTAAAGATAACGGAAAAATTCGGTCTATCACGGATAGATTTAAGCTTGTAGATGAGCATAAGGAATAATATCTAATACCTACACTCTTCATGTTTTTTTTTCATCACGGCCCGATGGTTTTATATTGCGTTATAATCATTATTGATGACTTACAAATACTTCGTAGTCCACTAAAAGACTTTATTGAAGGAAACGTTCTAGATCTAATGACCAAAATATCAATGTACATATTTATTTGAATCACTTAAAATTGTGTTTGCTTCAAATTTTTTATATTAGAATAGAAAAGCGTTCATTTGTTGTATCTGTAATGCTTTGAATAGTTTAATGCGTTATTCTATACTTCATATTTATGCTAAACTTCTAAAAAAAATGAGGACACGATTGACCTGATTAAGCAAAATCAATAAGCAAATTTAAAATACTGTTGCTGTGATTTTTAAAGGCAATAAATGAAAGTATTGCGTTATAAAAGTCTTCCAGAATAAGTGATACATTTGAATTATCACACGATTTCTAGTAGAAACAAATGGAATTAATTAAACTGTAAAGGTCATCTGTTTTATGTGATGAATTTATTTACCCATGTGGGAAATCCTTTTAAATTGTCAAACACTTAAGTCTGTGTAACGTTCTTGAATGAAATCTCCTTCTATGTCTAGCCGTTGTATGTAAACTTTAAAACAATCAAGATACCTAAAATGTATATAAGGACAAATTATCTTTAATTGTTTAAAATGTCATTCTCCTTTTGAACATAGTTAGGTTTCATTGTAGTAGTAAATTAGTATTTATTTATAATTTAAGATGATCAAACACAACAACACCCCCGTACATTGGACCAGCTTGACAAAGAGTCATACATTTAAGTTTTGTTTGAATAGTACATGTAACTTTGTTTTTGTGATCTTCATAACATATATCTTTTGATTATCTTTTAAGGACTTTTGTTGAGCATGATTCTCTGTTCCTGTTGTTATTTATCGAATAAGGTAAAATATAAAGAGATGATTATAAACCGTAGGTTTGTCTGCCTATTACTATTGAGAAACGTCATCAGTGCACGTTATTATAATTTTTTCATATCAAAGTATGTATCTGGCCTTCGTTAGTCTTGTATATATTTTTTAATTTTGGTTCATTTATATGTTTCGGAGTTTAGTGTGATGTCCATTTTCGCTGAACTAGTACACATTTTTGTTGAAGAGCCATCTGAAGTCCGACTCCGGGTGTGGGATTTTCTCGCTGTGTTGATGACCCATTGGTGGCCTTGTGCTGTTTTCTGCTCTTTGGTCGGGTTGTTGTCTCTTTGACACATTACCCGTTTCCATTCTCAATTTTATGTGTCGATTTAGAGGAATTTTGCTGGCCTATGTCAAATTCATGAAGAATTTTTCAAGACTTCTGATAATTTAGACCTTATGAACATGGATTAATCACATGTATTTTGTTATATACCATATGGTGACCTCTAGATGTCCGACACATTTTAATTCTGTGTTGCTCTTTTTTTCAGCTCACATTCCTTACGAGTCACTTTTTACTCTTATTTTGTACGAATATATAAGTGCATTAACGAATTTGAGATGCACGTGTATTATCTGTATTGTTTGGGTTTTAGTGAGATAGTTCCCCATTTTAATTTTAAGATGTTCTGTGTTTATAATTAAAAATTTTGTTTACATGAAGAGTTTTTGCCCTATTAATGTTTACATGCGTTGGTCTATTTTAAGTTGTCCTGCCTTCTTCCGGATATAGGTTGTAGTGGGTTTTTGTTAAATTTCAACTACTGGGCCAGGCATATTTAATTTGTTTTTTCTGCAAGAACAGTATCGAATATCTAGCCCGTATAACTTACACTTCATCATGTTGTTATTGCGCAACGAAAATACACAATATTTCATTTTATTAGTATTTTTCTATAATACAAAAAACTCATAACAGATACCAGACTTATCAACATCGAATAAAAAAGCAGGAAGGTTAATAAAATACGAAGCTGAAGAGCACACAGAGTGTATTTCAAACATGAGAATGTAAGATTGTACTAGCAGAGTAAGTACTTTGATTTGGCTCTCAAAACTATTTGTCTTTGATACGATATATGCATTTTGTTAATTTCTAAAGGATTTGATTTTTTTTTTGTTTTGTTATCTCTACCTTTTTTGTTCCACATATAATAATAAAAGAAGAGAAGATATAAACAATGGTATGTTAAGATGATGTGTATGTTCCTTGTCCGAAAGTCCGTTTGTTATGTCATTATCTCAAGCTAAGCGTCTATTTTAAATTTTAAAACTATTCGAGACAAAAGGGCGACGCATCCAGTTCCGGTCCTTTTGCTAGCTCATGCGATTCCCATAGATTTTATTTGTCACCTTGTTTAGTCTCTTTTTAATCGATTTACGAGATCTGAACATCGGTAAACTGTTGCCGCTTTAATTTGACATATGTTTTGGACATGTGTCTATCGTTGGTTATTGTATTTTACTCTTGATGTCATTCTGTTTTAATAGAAATGTTTGGTTGCATCCTTTTATCTTTTACTCCAATTGTCAGTTTATCATATTAAGTAATATCAGATATGAAAATAATAAATGCCTGGCTTTCTTCTATAGAGTATATGTAGTAAGTAGGAGTGATTTGAATACCAAATAAGTTTTAAAACATTTTTTACATTCCTTCTAACATAGTTCAGACATGTTCACCATTCACCATTCAAAATATTTATGTACTATAAAATAATCTGTACTGAACTTAAATCTAGATTTTGTGGGTTGAAAATATTTAGTTTTTGTACAATTGAATTTGTTCCTTCTAATAGTTCATATATGTTCTCCAACTTTGGAGTGTTAAAAGGTTTGAATAAACTTTACATCTGTACTTTAAAAGAAAACATGAAAACATTTAGTTTTGTACAATTGAATTGTCAAAGCACACTTGAAATCGAAGTCGTTATAACATCAGTTGTACACACTCTACCCAATGGCATCAACTAGTGAAATATTGAGCTCAAATAACGTTACAAAGAACAGAAATGACATCAAGTACATAGACAGCTGTATCTGTTCCTACATAATATGTAACTTGTTAATAACATATTGAGTTAAATTATCGATACAAGAATACCAATATCAAAACTGTACTTTAAAATGAAATAAAACATGCATTCATTGAAATAAACCCAGGATCACTATCAAATAGTGTAAAAGATTAATTATCACAAAGTATAACTGGGGGCTCACATCCTGAATATATGTGTGCTGATTATTAAAAAACTCCAAACAAATGGTTTAGTTATGGTTTCCGCGCATTGGATGTGTAGCTGGAGACTTTAATAAGTAATACCCAAGAAAAGAATTAAGAAACCCTTAAATACAAAACTTCTTATAAAACAAAATTTCAAAAGAGCTAAAACAGTCTAAGATAAAATTTGTCTTGCAAACTTATTTTTACCACAAATACTCAATTCTGTAAACTTGAAGTTTGCATGGTTATATCGGTAGATATAAACCAGTACTCATCTATGATACCAGGCTTATAATTTAGTACGCCAGATGCGCGTTTCGTCTACAAGTACGAAGTTGAAAAGCTTTGAGGACCCAAAATCAAAAGAGTTTTTCGCGTGTCCGTTGAAAACCCTTTTGATTTTGATCTGTTTTTTTTTCTTTTTCCGCGAAATTGTGTCCTTGCGTGTAATTTTTGTTTCCCAACATGTCGCTAAGATATCTGGTATGTTAAATCATAATGTTTATGCGCTTTTAAAGTTGACCCTGCAAGTCCAAACACATATTTTTGTAAGAGTTATCTCTTCGAACTCTGTTGTTCTTGTTATCGCTAATCCTACACAACCGTGTCAAACCCCCCCCCCCATCAAATTGCTCATTAAATATTCAGGATTTCCAAATAATTTTAACCAAAGCGATCCAGAGACTCCATTTGAGAGTTATTTCCTATTATGTGTTCGATGTTAGTGAAGTAAATGTAATTGTAACTCATAAACCGTAAGTAATATATAACTACAGTATTTTGATTTTGATGTCAAAACCCCATATGAGAGTTATTTCTTATTATATGTGTTCGACATAAGTGAAATGTAACTGTAACTTATAAACCCTAAGTAATAGAGATCTAGGGTATTTTGAGTTGATGTCATTGGTCCACTAAATAGAAAATGAGTTTAAGGTCAAGATCAAGTTTTATATTTTGATTATTGCTTATTATCGCTGGGATTGAGCGCCACAAAAAGCTAGTGAAAATTAAACAAAAATTAACACAACATATACTACAGCATCTACAGCCTTGACATTCAAAGTTCAACTATAAATGTTGAAATTGTTAACTTGTGTACATGTACATGGGTTAATTTGAATTGACTAACGCTTAGAATTTGAACTTTTGTGATTTTCACAATTGGGTTTATAAAAGTTTTGGCCGAATAAAAAATGTTCTAGTAGTTTCGATCTATTGGCAGCAGTTTTTGATTTACTATTATTTTCCAGATGGAGTTGTTTACATGAGAATGATTTCTATAAAATATTGTTCGATCTTGTAATGAAATTCGAGTTTCATTTACACTGCTACGTTGACAAAAACCTTTTAAACAAAATGCATTATGGCATTTGTTATCTGTGTCGCCAAAGGCGAAATCAGGTCTTGTAACCGTTTGACCTTGTTAAGAAGTCTTTTGCCAAAGTTTTCGTGGTTTCTTTGAAAAGGAACGATTAAATAATTAGTATGCATCTTGATAGTGTTCAGTTGTTTTGAGTAGGCAATTGTGACATCCGCCTTGCAGCCTCTCCCTGTTTGCTGATTATTTGAAATTTTACAAAACTCATTGTACAAGGTAAACTTTTATCAAACATATTTGGCTTCTTTCAAATGAAATGGGGTAATGTTTTGTCTGCAGATTGATAATGTTGAATTGTAGCGAGTTAGCAATTTTCACATACATTGTCCAGCCACTTCCTGTTTGCCGATAGTTTGGTATTTTACAGCAATAATTGTACAAGGAAAAATTTTGTCAACCTTTTCTTGGCTTCTTCTGAATGGAATAGTGTTTTTGTCTACACCTTGATTATATTCAGTTGTATAACGAGGAATCAATTCTTACATCCGCCATTCAGCCACTTCCTGTTTGCCGATATATTGGAATTTTACAACACTCATTGTACAAGGAAAATGTTTGTCACATTTATTTGTCTTTAATGAAAGGGAATGATCAGTTATGCTTAAGTACACATGTTATTTCAATCAATTGTATGCAGTGAAGCAGATCTAAACTTAGTATTAGTCTTGTTTCATTCAAAATTGTGTCAAGGGAAAATGATAAATATATATAGAATAATGGAATTTTTGTTTTTGATACTGACTTGTATCAGCAAGAATATCAAGCGAGCCCGCCAGGGCGAGCTGATGAAGTCAGTATCGAAAATAAAATGCCATTATTCTCTTTATCGGCAATTTGTCTTCACTAAATGTTTTTTGGTTGAGAATATGAAATAAAATTAATTTGTTAGTAAAACTACTTTTATACGTACAAAACGTTGTGATAGTTGTTCGTTTGAATGAATGAAGTCGCGTGTATTTTATTGATAAATTAACGCAAATGGACTTGACCACGCGACGTTGCAGCACTGGTACATGACGTCATTGCATAATACTTTCGAGTATAAAGTCCTGTCCATAATCGTAACAAATATTAGTCAGTAAGATCAAAGGAAAAATGTACAAATTGCAGATAATTCGTTCTCTCTTACTGAAGCTCAAGAGAAAACTTTTAAGAAATCCATATTTGAATGTGAATTAAAATCAAAGTTTAAGGTTTGTAAGACTACCCTGCTGTTAAATTAATATTTTTCGAAAAAAAACTTCTCTGGGAATAAGATCCAACATTAATTTTCTCACTTTCAAGAAGCTACAATGTAAAACCGGAAAGATTGAAAATAAATTTCTACTTTCAGATAATGCAATCGTATACGTTGTCATTTTTATAATTTCAGAAAGGATAATTTAGATTCATAAGATTCTAATTTTCTACAGTTATACTGTTTTGAGAAATACTTTATATTTTTCAACGGACAATTATTTATCACAGTTCAAATGAAAGTTCTTTAACTTTAAAATAGACGGCGTATCTGTATTTTGTATTCTATGTCTTAATTTATTCAAGACCCGTGAAAGAGTAAACACCGAGATTGTATTTTAGAAAGGCCAAATACATGCAACATTTGAAAATTAAATGCTTATTATTATTTCTATCTATCATTTTAAAGTTCCTTAGATTTAAAATGTTCAGAAATATTGAAGCCATAAATTAGATGGAATAGCTTGTATACGCCCGTTTTAGTTGGGACGTATTAAGGTAAGCCGTAGTCCATCCGTCAACACTACAGTGGCGAAGGAGTAGACTAAGTGGACTAGGGCAAACTTATGAAAGTGACATCTATAGTCTATTAGTCTAGAAGTCAGTCAGTGACAGCTTTCATTTTCATTTGGTATTTTCAATAATTTTGCGGATGAAAGGGGAAGAAGGAAAAAAACGTTCGTTGAAAGGCGGAGTAGAAGGTGATTTCGAACAATTTTACATTCCAACGAACAGTGTTTCTGAATGCTAATTTTGTGCGGCGATATTTGCGAAAATTGTCTTAGTGCCAGCTAAATTCTCCGGGTGCGAGATTTCTCGCTGCGTTGAAGACCGATTGATGGCCTTGAGCTGTTTTCTGCTCTTTGGTCGGGTTGTTGTCTCTTTGATATATCTCCCGTTTCCATTCTCTATTTTATGACGTCAGAGTCATTGTTATGAAGAAAGACAACTCTTTTTCTTAAAAAAAATGAGAAAAAAACATGAAAATTACTCAAAACTTTTTGGAAGATCGGTGACAAATACTTGTTTTCGGCTTTATTTGAAACAGTTCATAGAGCACTTTCCTTTTTGAGATTTTTATGGAGAAATCACAGATAGATATTTTTGAATACTGGAAAAGTTTTTCATTCTTACGTATTATTTTTGGCAGGAATGAAATAAACCATAATTTTTAAGCTCAAAACACCAAGAGTATTAAACTATAGAATCTTTAATTGATATATACAAATCTACTGTTTTACGTGAAAAAAATGCTGTAGGTTCGATATTATTTGATTATTTCTTTTTTTAAATAACAACCAAATAATGTTTATATTGGGGAAAACACGAAACTGATACTGCTATATTGACAAAATGAAGTCGGCGACCCCCAATTTTTTCATCATATTTTTTTCCCTAAATCATGAAACACCTTCACTCAAAATTTTAAGAAAACACCACTGGTAGGACTGAATAGCCTGTTTGGTATTGAATTATACCCCAAGCTATGTATAATGATAATTATAGTTTTGACATTACCAAATACTTGCAAGGGGTGAGTAATTTCTGTATTTTCCAAAGGGAAAACAGCATTAGCGTTAAAAACAATGCGTACATCTTTAAAAGTTCAAGATTGACTTTTCGCTCAGCTAAAAAAAAAAGATTAATATAATTATAGAGTCTTATCCTGGTTCAGAGGGGCATTTTCTAGGTGTACGGCATAACCAATGAGTCTAAAGTTTTATTTTTGGGGTGATATTTGAGCTAAGTAACTTGTAGATATATATTTTCTAATTAATAAAGTAAAAAAAATTGAAATAACAATTATTCTCTTCTATAAACGGAAGAGTATCAAAATCTTGTTTTGAAAAAGCATCGCGTCAAATAAATACGCTATGGTACAATGAAACGAATTAAGCAGGATTTGGTAACATTTCAAGAAAATTCTATTGTCGACCTTTTTTAGAACACTCTTTATTATGATTATGAAGTAATAATGATTTATTAAGCTTTTACTGTCAAATATTTATTTTATATGGATTGGTTTTAAGTTGAGTTTAAAAGTGAAAAAAAAATTAAATCTTTTTTGTCAAAACAACACAAATAATTTCGATACTGTTCAACTTCTGGTAAATCCTCATTCATTCTATTTATCTTACTATTAATCAGTTTCGTTCTGCATCGAACTTACGTTTAGTTATCAGTTATGCAGCTATAAGCTTACAAAAAAATATGTAATAGTAGTACATGGACAGAAAATACAAAGGGGACAATACAAAATCATGTCAATGAAAAATAGGCAGTACCTTGTTTTTTTCTCGCTGCGTGGAAGACCTATTGGTGGCCTTGGGCTGTTTCTGCTTTTTGATCGGGAAATGTCTCGTTGACACATTCCCCGTTTCCGTTCTCAATTCTTTAAAACAAAACGACGAAAAGACAAGTCTACAAAGCACTACACATGAACTCCATCAAACACGGAATCATCTAATGAGCTCTGGAAAGGAAAGCATATTCTGCTTTACTAGTAGCACCCGTCGTGTAGTTCATGGCTAGTAAAAACTGGGAGATAAGTCGCATTCGTTGATGTCACAATCGTGGAAAAGGGGATATGCTTGTGTCTACGACAGTCGGACGAGATCCGTTTTATATGTGACACATATATTACATAAAGGTCAACCAAATCGTGAGGGAGTCCGTAAACTGTCGAAGGTATGCCTTCAAATTTACCATTAGAAACCCTTGATTCAATAGCTTCCTTGTAAGCATCAACTCTCAATCATAGAAATCGTCATAGAATACGCAAGGAATATCGTATCAACTTGCAGGAATATGTTTCAAATGCAGGTGCTGCGGGAATGATCATAAATAGAAGTAGAAAGTTCACAATGGAAAGTTTTTATGACGAAATACTTAATCCTCAACCGACCCTCATTGTCTATTTTTAGATGTAAGTCAGGATATGAAGAAGCATTAACAAAATCAGTGGTATCTTGTTTTCCAAGTTGAATGTGATCGATGCGTTCAAGATAGTCACTTAGCTTTGAAATATTCATGAGGACATCATTTATATAAGAATAAGAAGATGTGGTATGATTGCTAATGAAACAACTATCCAAGTTTCTTTTTAAGTTAATACTACTCGTACTGAAACAATAAAGTGGATGTTAGCAATTAAAGGCAACCGTACACCCTTCAACAATAAGAAAAACCCATACAGTCTAGTCGGCTATATAAGGCCCTGACATGAAAAATATGAAACAATTCAATGGAGAAAACTAACGGCCTAATTTATAACAAAAACATTTACGAAAAAAAATATGACAGACATGAACCAACGACAACCACTGAACTACAGGCTCCTGACGTAGGACAGGCACATACAGAATATGGCGGGGTAAAACAAGTTTGAAGGCGCCAAACCTCCCCTAACCTAGGACAGTGATGGAAAGACACAACACACGAACAAACTATATGAATCAATAAACGAAAAAGAAAAATAAGAAACAGCAATAAACGACAACCACTAAATTACAGGCTCCTTACTTGGGACAGGCACATATAGAATATGGCGGGTTAAACATATTTGAAGGCGCCAACCATTCCCTATGCTGTGAAAGTGGTGTAAAAGGGCTTAACTCATCAGATCGATACAAAGCAGAAAAACATCTAACAAAAACACAGAACGTATATGTATAGATAAGTTTAAGAATAATGTTAGCTTTTTCTTTCTCCTGTAGCAAGACTGCCTTCTATGAATAAAGTAATAAGTCCAGAAAAAGAGGAGCATAGTAGACATGCCGATGATTGTCTGTTGCAAAACTCGTCTTCCAAACGTTAGAAATATGTCGTCAATATAAAGCAAGCTTCTCGATGATGTCAGATTTGTGGAATCATTTGTATGAATCAGATTGCGCGAGGTAAGAGACTTTGCTTGTACGTTTTCTATCTTTGCATTTTTTAGTGTCATCATCTAAATCACTACGTTCCTATGGTAGGTAGTTTTACTTCAAAGCCTTGTTTGTTTTTTTCAGTTAATAATTTGATAAGATGTTTTGTGGAACATTAGACAGACCTAGAATTACACGTTATTGGTAAGAATACTTTTGTAATTTGGATATCTAGGATAGTAAAGGAATATCATGTTCTTCATCGTTAGTTGAAATTACGAAGGAACATACAACAGACCTTCGATTGTTAAGGATAAAATTTTCCGTTTTGTTGAATTTTGTGTGAGTATATGTTGTGTTTAAAAATGATTGCCAGCCCTTATTCCTTAATCAATCAGATTATGTGATGAGATGTGATTTACAAATAAAACAGTAATCAATTACTGGAGTTATGTCTAGGTTAGTCTATAAAAAGGTATATACTATGAAATTTAGAGCGAGGGGCTTGCCCCGAGCTCTTAATTTCATAGTATATACCTTTTTATAGACTATCCAATTTAGCACATATTTACAACTCGAGTAATCTTTTAATTGGTCTATTGATATTTTTTTTTGGCTGACTTCTTGTATCACAGGTGTTTGTAAAACGGAGCTCATTAACGATGTTTTGTAAATCTACTCACTAGTATCATTGTAAAATATGTGATTGCAAAAGACCCTTGAATCCAGAATGAAAAGATGGTAGCTGCTTGTGTTAGTATGTATATTGATATAAAGCGGTGTTTTACTATACATGTCCTTCTTACATGGTAAGATGACCAAATAAATTGACCAAAAGCAGGCAATAATTAAATTGCAGTGGAAGCTTTACATGTTTTGAAAACATTTTTTAATTTCACAGTAAAACTAAAGCTATAATAAATTTGAAACATATAGATAGTTTGTCCCCATAGATATAGTCTAGCAGATAGGCATTAAAAAGCAACTTCCAATAGATCAGATATTATAGGTTTTGTGTTTTTTTTTTTTATTATTTCAAAGTAAAAACTAACAGATTTATCAGACTATGTTTATATATATATATATATATATATATATATATATATATATAGGTGGCACATTATCTTCAGACATAATCACAGTTTTTCAATTCATGACATCATCCTGAACATGCATGAAATATTTGCCACTAGACATTAAGCAACCAATAATCAATTAAATCAATCAATTCATGACGAAATAGATCACCTTCCTTAAGAAAGTTTAAAAAATTATCACCAAGTTGCTTTAATTTCCCTTCACAAGGTTTCATAGTACACACTTTTTTGTGTACAAAGTAATTGCATGGATGATACATTATCATAATTTTAAGATATCGTTGTACTCTAATCAAGGTATAAAGAACCATATGTATTACCCTTTATTTAAATGAAAGAAATTTTCAATTGTCAAAAACATTTTTCAGATCCAAAGATTTTAATAGCAGGATATGCAAAAATCAACGTGAAAACAAATTACAAACTATTTAATTTAATTTGGAACACAGCATTTTATTTCAAAATAGCCAGTGGCAAATTTTGTTTTAAATATCTTGATTACGATACAATGAAATCTTACCCTTGTGGTCATTCATGCGTAGTTACTTAGTACACGGAAAAAGTATGTACTATAAAAAATTAGAAGGCAAATATAAGCAATTTGATTGGACGAGAAGTTGTAAGTATGTAATAAGTAAGTATTAGTTATCCCATGAGGACGCGGTGTGTCAGTGTAAAATCACCCAGATGGCCGGAGGCAAGAGGGTGATCTTACACTGACAAACAAAGTCCGAATGGGATAACTATTTTACATCCCAGCTGTTTTAGATTAGACGAAAATCCATTTACAATTCATAAAATCTAGTTTAGAACGCCACACAACCATTATAATATACTTTATATATTAGTATATAATATATACCCTTTATGACCCCCGAACATCATGTTTAAATATGAAATCATGTCAACTCGTCCCACTGGTCAATCGGCCCCACACTAAATCGCCACTTTCTAAAAATCGGCCCACTCTTGTTTACCAACTCGCCCCACTTATAAAAAAGGGTAAAATCCCATTGAACAATCAGTCTGACAACTCGCCATATTTATGAAAAGGGTTAAAATCCCACTGAATAAAGGTCTGCCAACCCCCCCCCCCCCCCCCCACTTATGAACATATCTTGCTTTCTTTAAATATGTTAAAATACTGAGAGTTGGTATCCAGTCGTCCTGGTGTAGGGGTATGTGTCGTGGGTTGATATGCTAAAGGTCTTGAGTTCGAATCCCAGCATAGACAATGGATTTTTTCCACATAAATTTTGAAAGGGCGTCTTTTCTCAATAAATAATTCTAAGTTTTATTGTGGATTAGGCATTCCCGCCAAAATGTTACAAAACAAAGGAAAGCATGCAAAACAAAGAAACTCAAGCTGGGGTGATCTGGTAGGGATGATCCGGCTCAGATCACCCCTGGTAGAACAAAGGAGCTGGGATGTAAATGTAACAGTTTATTTATTATGAATGGAAGACAAGGTAATGATAAAGTTGGAAAATTCACCTGTAGAAACGCAAGTGTAGTAGACTACTGTTTGAATAATGTTAATTTTATTGAAAACCTTATTAATTTGAACGTTTTAGAATTTTCACACTTGTATTCAGATGTACATTGCCCTTTGTATATGTTTGAATTGAAATCAGTCTGTAAATGAAGACATCGAACAGAACAATTTTATTAGCCAATCATGTAAAAAAGTTAATAAATGGGATCATGAAAAGAATCCTGAATTTAGGGCAAATATAAATTTTGAAAAACTAGACAGTTTATTACACGATTTAATAAATGTAAATTTGGAAAGTATTAATGAAGACATGATAAACTCTTTTGTGGATGAGACCGGATGAATCCTAATAGAATCCGCCCGGGAAACTTTAGGAACAAGACCAGACAAGCCGAAAAAACGAGCATCCAAAAACAAGGGAGAAAAACCTTGGTTTAGCCTTGAGTGTAAATTTGAGAGACATAATTATAGAAAATTTAAGCGCAAACTGAAGGCGAGGCCTTCGCCTGTATTATTAAATAAAGTTAAAGAATCTGAGAAAAGATATAAAAAGGTCATGGACAAGGCTATAAAAAAACATAAAAAAGATATGACTCGGAAATTAAAAAATTTTAGATCTCAAAACACCAAAGAGTATTGGAAAATTTTGAACCAACGTGAACATTCTAAACAACCGAATATTAATTTTGAGGATTTACTCAACTTTTTCACAGAGCTAAACTCGGGTTACTCAGATCCAATGAACTTGCCAAATAATGATACAAATTTAATGAGTGAACTTATTGATAATTTGAATAGTCCAATTACGAAAGAAGAAATATTAAAATGAATTAAGAATTTAAAGAATAACAAAGCTTGTGGTGATGACATGATTATTAACGAGTATATTAAGACTTCTGTCGATTTTTTTTATTGATGTTAATTTTGCATTGTTTAACCTAATTTTTAGAACTGGAATAGTACCAGTATCTTGGATGATTGGAACGATCAAGCCATTTTATAAAAAGAAAGGCAATAAGTTTGATCCAAAAAATTATAGACCCATTACTATTGTAAGCTGTGTGGGTAAATTATTAACAGCTATTTTAAGTAATTGACTTGCAAGGTTCTCTGATGAAGTTTTACTACTCAATGAAAACCAGTGTGGATTTCGAAATGGTTACTCAACTTGTGATTGTTTCTTTACATTTCACACTTTTTTGAAATTTTGAAATTAAAAAAGAAAAAAAATGTTCTGTGCTTTTGTCGATTTCGAAAAAGCATTTGATACAGTGACTAGAGATGCTTTATGGGATAAGATGCTAGTATATAATATTAATGGTTATATGTATAAAATTATGCTTGTCATACAATGGTGAGAAATCTGATTATTTTCCAAGCAACATTGGACTACGCCAAGGGGAACATTTTTCCCCTTTTATTTTTTCACATTTTTTGAACGATTTTGAAGATTTCTTTTATAAAGGGAATTCGATAGGCTTAAAAACTATATCAGATGCCCTAGAAGACGAACTAGATGTCTATGTTAAACTGTTTGCATTTCTTTACGTAAACGATACTGTATTAATGGCTGAATCAGCCACAGAACTTCAATTGCTACTAGAAAAATTTGAATCATATTGTTATGCTTGGAAAATGAAAGTCAATGAAGACAAGACCAAAATCATGATTTTTTGTAGTGGTAGACAACTTGTTAATCTTAAATTTAATGTTGGTAGCTCTGAATTAGAAATTGTTAATGAGTTTAATTATCTTGGGATTTATTTTTCTAAAAATGGCTCATTTAAAGCAAATAAGAAGCATCTAGCAGAAAAAGCTAACAGAGCCATGTATGAAGTTATCAAAAAAGGGAGAAAGCATGGTTTATCAAAAAGTTGTCAATTAGATATATTTGATAAATTGGTTAAACCTGTTTTACTTTACGGCTGTGGAATTTGGGGATTTGGAAATAATGAAACATTAGAAAGAGTTTATTTGAAATTTTGTAACTTCTTCTCCATCTAAAATCCTCCACTCCGAGTTGTGTTTTATATGGAGAATTAGGACGTTATCTTATTAGTTTAGATATCAAAGTTCGCATGATTTCTTACTGGGCAAAGTTGATTTTTAGCAAACCCAGTAACTTATCAGCAATAATGTTTAGTTTATCACATAGAACTAATGTTAAATGTTATTGGATGAAATGTATAGAATCTATTCTTAATGAAACTGGTTTATCTTATGTATGGTTAATTCAAACTTGTATTAATGAAATTTGGTTAAAGACTGCTGTTAAAACATCTCTCCAAAATGAATTTAACCAAAAATAGTATTCAGATTTTCAAACGAACTCGAAAACATTAAATTACCGCCTTTTCAAGGAACTCTTTGGATTTGAAAAGTATTTAGATGTTTTTGAACCCCGTGATATTTACACTCTATGTCAATTTAGACTAATTGACCAGAGATTACCTATAGAAAGTGGTAGATGGGAAAAAATTCAGAGAGATAAAAGAATATCCGAACAATGTGAATTAAAAAAGATCTTGGAGATGAATTTCACTATGTAATGAAGTGTAAATTTATGGAAATAGAAAGAAAAAAGTATATTGATTATCCAAATATAATTAAATTTAAGGAAGTTATGAATATGACAAACAAATCATACTTAAAAAAGCTATGTACATTTATAAGGCATAATTAATTCATGTGTGTGTTCTCCTGGCTAAATTCAATTTAGATTTGTAAATAGTGTACATATTATGTTTTCTTATAATTTTTAACTGTGCTATTTATTACATGTAACTTCTGTATACCATTGTATTGACGAAGGTTTATCAGAATAAAGATATATATATATATAGTCAATTAATTAATGAAGAACTTTCGTCTGCAAATATTCTAAGTTATTGTATTATTTTGCCCTAATTATGACGCGCGTCTGGCGTACATAGTTATATGACTGGTATGTTCTTTAATGAGTTTTTTTTCAATCTTTCGTTAAGTTTAGATTGAGAAATACTAGTTTTAAGGTTATTCCAAAAGAAAAGAAAACTAAATTGTATGTACTTTAACAGGTTTGTGTATATTGTTTTAATCGACTTCTGATTCGCACCGTCCCTAATGTAGGTAGTTTAACTTTAAAGTCCAGTTTTGATTGCTGGTAAAATAATCGTTAATAATTTGGAAAGAGGTTTCGTTGAGCATTTGATGGACCAAGTAATTATCGTTGTTCGTAATTTGTATATCTGGTATAATGAAGGAGGGTCATATTATTCATCTGTGGTTGAAATTACAAAGGAACATAGAACATACCTTCAATTAGTATTTTCTCTTTGTTTGGGTGTCGTGGGAGTATGTGTTTCAAAGTAATTGTTAAACCTATTATTTTATCAATGTGATTTATAAACAAACCAATTCTGAACGGAGCTTGTCTGACATACCTTTCAGCCAAAGTACAGACAAATGCATTGTTTAATTAACGTCAGTTCTATTTTAAAGTACACTACACTTATCCTGCTCGTACTGAAACAACAAACAAAATTAATGCACTGGGGATACAGATAGATATTAAATATATAAATGAAGAACTTTTGTCTACAAATATTCTAAGCTACTGTATTATGCAACTAACGTTGCCCTAGTTATGCCTGGTTGCCAGTTTGATTACTTTGGATAATATATACATCTGTGTTATGTGTACTATATCAGGTTTCTTTATTGTCACATAATTTCTATGATTGATGCCTGAAGATTGTTCATTAACGATTAAAAGGAGCATCTGGACATCTATCAATGTCTAGTTTAAAGTTTATGTAATGCTTAAAAGTAGGTACAGTATCATACGGGAAACTCTAACTTGGAAGATGTTTTACCCTTAAAATATTACAGGGTTGTATATTTTCAGTGAAAGAGATATTATTAAATACAGACTTGATAATTAAAACAACTTTACAAATAAAGATAGATGGTTATACGCAAATTAAAATAAATTGCAAAGTAAAATAAATATATACAATGCATTTACAGCAAGGGATAAGAACATCTATGTGATGAGGTAGTTTATGTTTCCATCTTATTAAAAGTTATTGAACGATTTCATTTGAAGTACATTTAGCGTACAACTTTGCTGTATAGGAAGAACTTTGTTAAAAAGCAACGTTTCCCTGATTAAGCACGATACATGTATCTGGTTCAAAAATTTGGGACTGAATCTTCAATGAGACAGTTATAATAATAAATATGAAAAATAAAAAAAACCTAGGCAATCACAGAATCCGCTGATAAGTTCCATTCGGTGATGCCATTATGAAATTAGTCTAAGTCGGGAATAGGACAGTGGTTTTCTATTTGTTTGATGCGTTTGAGTTTTTGTTTTTGTCATTTGCTAAGGGTCTTTCCGTTTTGAATTTTCCTTTGAGTTCGATATTTTTGTTATTTTACTCTTTTCCAAGGAATGTACCTTTAAATTGAAGGAGCCCTTATGCTTTTATTTTACTTCATTTCCTTTAAGGCGAATTATACGTAATTAAACCCCTCTAGCGGAATTCTGGATACCTAAAAATAAATAAAAGCATGCGTTGTTAGTTATGCGAGTTATCTCCATTATCCGGAACTGATAGAAAAGACGAACAAGCAATTAATTAATTTTACAAATAAAAACAATGCTTGTGCTGTATGAAAACTACAAAGAAATAACTCTCTTTAGAGAATTCTAATTTATGTGAACCTAACCATGAAACCGTTTTGGATATGCCAGAGAGTGTAGTTAACTGGTAATCTGAAAAATGAATAGCAAAACCCGAACAAATAAAGTCTGGTTATATTAGTTCTCTGTTTTCACAAACTGATTCGTTAATGGTTTGAATTATATACTTACGTCGTATATTTTACGATCGATTGAATACTCTTGAACCGTTGGTTGCAATGATTAACAAAATGGCAAATACACACGCAGGCTTACCATTTTCCTCTTAAATTCAAACTTTAACAGGAAGAAGCTTGAACACCTGCACGGTTGCTAATGACCTTACTTATATATACAGATTACTTATGAATTTGAAAATCATATTTCATAGTTATCTAAAATTCTGAAATACCTGTCGATTTTGAAGATTTTTCGCTATATATTATCTATTTTTGGTATGGCGTGCTTTAATTTCAACCTCTCGGTTATTAAAATTTTAAAATCTAAAACGATTACCCTCCCATAATTTTTCGTTTTTCTGGTGAATAATACTATTAATTTGTGAACTTAAACAAAAATATGTATAGTAGTTTATTACGTAAACTTCGTCATAAGGAATACAGTAATTAGCCGTACGATATATAAAATAAGACCAGACGAGGATGTATATGCAATGTCTTTAATGCATCTTTGGTTAACTTAAGATATTCACGGAAAGAGCAGAATAACTACGCAATCGGTTTACAATTGGACACCAATATTTAACATTCATTTTGTTTAGAACTTTATTGTTGAAAGAAATATAAATTAATTTGAAATACAATTTTAACGCGATATAATATGTAAGATTATCAATCGTCATTTATATTTAGATTACAGAAACTGTATATTATTCGTAAAATGTTAAAAAAATAAAGAATGGGGCGAACGTCTATAATTATAGCCACAAAACATAAAAATAAACTAAAATCAAAACTTATTTAATATCTTTTTCTTTAAAATGCCAACATATTGATAAAATCTAAGAATAATACAAATATTTTTATTTGACTGACATTCTTTAATAACAAATTTTTACGATTAAAATTCAAGACGTAACAACAAGTATATGAAATGATCTAAGAAAAAAATGAAAAGATATAGTCAAATGGAATATCTCATCACTAAATGGCAAATTAACAACAATGACGGAAAAGTAATCTTGCTTTATCAAAGATTTTTTAGTGAAGACTTATGCGAAAATTTTTAATATCAATATACTCTAGGTGATTTACTTAAAAACGTGAAAAGCTGCTACTAACAAAGAATCACCTTCATCGACATGAGACCATGAATACTATTGAAAATATAATTATGTAATCCATCGCATTTCAGTGTTACCACCAACGAACTTCGGCGTAGCTATCAGCGTGATAAAACACGCACTTCAGCGTCCAACTATCGCACTTTAGCGTGACCATCACGATTCGGAGTACCATTGCGGTTCAGAGTCCTACATATATAATCACACAAAACTTCAGTCGTTTCTGTGAACTCATTTGCAACTCGTTTATATTTGGGCAACTGTCATATATTGTGGACACTTATATATATTATTCGTTGAAATCGATGCGATATCTGACATAAAGATGGAGGTAAAAAGCTAAAAAGTAAACAAACAAATGCTGTCTTGAGATTAGACAGTTACCTAACAACTGAATTTATTTATATGTATCGAATTTACCGAAATAAAAATTTATGTGAAGGGCCACCAAGTATATGTCTGATTTATATGAACCCTTTCTTTTGTGGTTACTGGCTACAAGACGTTTACCCTTTTCATCATTATATCCTTTAAATATAAAATAATCAACTTTTCTTTATATACGAATGCTTGAGATTAAAATATAAACTGAGAAATTTTGCAAAGCTATCTTTTCGCAAGCAAACAACATTTAAACACGCAGAAAAGTATTGACATATAAAATCGCTGATTTATAAATGATAGCATTTGGGTAATATACATGTTGTGTCCCTAGGTGTTGGTAATCTGTCATCCAGATATTTTTTTTAAGCGGTTAAGTAGTGGAAGAATTATGGTTATGGCTTTCGCAATGGATTAGTTCAACCATAAAAGTAAACTCTCATGTTCAAATATTCTGTTTCCTCCTCGTGATGAATATCCGAATTCATTTATATACAAAATGAGGAAAGGCGTAAGCTATATGTCGTTATCTACTTTTATCGTTATTTTCTGGTGTTGTTAATCTCATATATCACAGTAAGTAGTGGAAGAGTCCTTTATCTAGATCTGATAGAACTGACCTTTTAGAATAAAAAAAATGCCCCTTTGAAATGTTTGCAAAGTCATTGGTGTGCGACGAACATTTGTTTCCCTTGTTTTTCCTTTTTTCTTAACATATTTACCTCGCGAAAAGGTAATAAATGTACTATAAGCGTAATAAGAATTAAATGATGTGGTATGACTGCTTATGAGACAACTATCCACCAGAAACCGAAACGACGTAGATGTAGATGACCGGATTTGTACTTACATGAGCAACACAACGGCTGACACATATAGAACACGATCTGCTTACCCTTCCAGAGCACCTGAGATCACCCTGGTTTTTGGTGGAGGTCGGTTTGCTCAGTCTTTAGTTGTCTATGTTGTGTTTTGTCTACTGTTATTTGTCTGAGGTTTGAATATCCCTTAAGGATCTTTTGTCTCAACATAAATGTCGTTTTTTATCGTTTGAATTTGTTGTTTTAAATGTTGTCATTTCGGATCCCTTTATAGCTTACTTTATGATATGGGTTTTGCTCATTGTTGTCTTCAATGAAAGAATTTAGTAAAGGTTTTAAGTATTTATAATTTAACAGTGATACATAGATTACGTTTATTGCAATCTATAACATCACTACAGACATGGGCATAGCAAAAAAGCACGTTTTGCAATTTCATAGTATTAACCTTTTAAATGGGGTTTAATTTCGCGTAGCGAACACTAAGTGCGTCGTTCAAATGAACCATTGTGCGGGAAATATTGTCTCGTATTCTACTTGATCGCCCAAAAAAAAAAAAACAACAAAAAAACAACAAAAAACGAAAAATGATCATGTTTAACTAAATTTTACAACCGTTACATGTATATAATGACTTTATCTAAGGTTTGAGTTCCGTTATAGTCAAAATCCATTATTCGTACTTCACTCATTACGAAACATCTCATCACCGGAATTCAAAATGTCAATCACTCTATTAGTACGATAAACAATAAAAAGTATGAATGATACCTCTGATTATAACATTTTCATTTCTAATACTAGTATTAAGTTTTAAGTTGGTTAAAGTGTTTTAACGAAACCGTAAAATCATTCAAAAACCTTTTATTCAATGAAATAAATAAAATAGACTAGCTTATCATTTTACAATTTTATAGTTGGTTAATACGATCAAATCTATCCTGTTTCATTAGAGCATGCTAACTCTTTGATACCTACAATGCAATAGTTTGACTTCAATAATGGACATATTAATTTCATTATTATAGCGTTTGTTTCTAATTCCCACGAGTGGAACCATTGAGAACGTTTTGATTTCATCCCATTTATATTTTTTTCTTAAACGACACTTAATAAAGCTTCGTTTAAAACAAAATATATGGACTACGAACCCAAATAATGTCAGTCGTTATATACCACCGAAGCCGCTGGAGGGCGCAGAATTATTCAAGTTGATGGAATACATGCTTATTTTAAACTCGTCAATCAATTCGCCGATATGTCTGTGTTTCCGATCGTTTCAAATATAAAGATTGAGGTCTTTTATTTACTGCAGATCGAAACACAAAACACGTGTTAATATGTCAGTCTTAATAGTCCCTAAGGAAAAACGTGATAGATGAAATCAAAATATGTAAAGTTTTTTCCTTTGGTAAAACATATATTAACTATATTAATCCTCAATATTTTAAGTGTTAACGTATATAATTTAAAATTATAAGAATTCTTCAATAAGCTTCTGTGACACAGAAACAGAACGCGGACTCTTTCTTAATGAATATGCACTGGCAAGTGAATAATGCTTACTCTGTTTCCATAGCTTTATTATACAGAAATTGGGATAATAACTGAGAGATTGCCGTTTTCTTTCTATATATTGAAGTCTTTTATTAATGAATGTGGTAACCAATCCTTGCAGAGATCGACGTATAATATCAAATAACTTTGTACTTCATTGATCTATATGAAAGGATTGACTGATATTAATCAAGTGCAGGTACATCATTTTTTTTCAAACAATTTTTTTTTTGTGTTCAAGGAGATACAAGCATGTCAATTATTTCTCATATAAATCAAAATTATATTCTCCATAGTCATCCCACCGGCATTATTTCCTCTTTACTTTGAAATGATTGCTTGTAATTATTTCCCAATTTAAACATCTTAAGCTTCCGGATACCTATTGGGTTCAATTTAAAATAAATTAGAGCAAAGTGTACCTACATTTAATATTCTATAATAATTATATATAATCTGTTTCCTGACAATCTTTTTTTTTCTACATCTTCCCGGTTTTAATTTCTCTCCAAAAATCTGAGATGGATATTTTTTTATATGTGTTTGTAATATATATTTATTTAGATATGTAGAACATGCCGATGTAGCATTAACCACATTAGCTTAACTGCTTGATATCATGTTCATATAAATAATAATTTACATCATGTCCAAGTAAGGATATTTTTATTGAACATTTTTTCGATATTGTGTAGTCTTTATTTTATTTATATCAATGAATAATTAAAATAAAAAAGAGAGAAAGAAACTCTTGATTATGATTTTGCACACACAAAACTGTGATTTGTAAGCTTGCAACATTGAGCTGATGAACACCTCGAATTTCATCAATATGGATACATATACTTTCATTTGACATAGGAAAGAGTAATGGTCACAATAAATAATATCATTTATTTCTAATAGCAAAAATTGTATTAGTAAAATTTAAGGTATATCTATTCATTTGAATTACAATTTTACTAGATGATACTAATTTTTAATTGTAAAAGGCTTAATGCTATTTCTTCTTAAAGTTGGCTTTTTCTTTCCTTATCTTTATTGATTTAACTGATAAGTGCAGTCAAAACACTATACTAGCTAATGTTACTAGCCAATGTATTTACACATATAGTAATTGTTGACTTCCTAAAACTTTGAATCTGATTACTGAAGAAAGTTTTTTTTTTATCTTTTACTGAAGAAAGTTTATCGAGAGAACAGTTTAGAAGCCAGCCAACAATGATTGTTACTCTTAGCTTCACTGTCTTGGTTATATTTATACATTAGTACTACTGCTGGTGGATTGCAAAGTATCAAGAATTTCATCTGCGTAGTAATCATTTAATCGGCACTATCAATCACCTTAAATATGCACGCTCGTAAATAATAACTTTTTACAAACTGTACCTCTTCAAAGAAATTAAACCTTAGCTCTTGAAGAGGGCTAACATAGGTTTGGCCTGTTGTCCGATCCAATCCAATTCAATTCAATGTATTGTCCCCAGTGCTGCACGTTCCGGGGGACATAGCAATACCGGGCATCCGCCCATGTGTCCGGTCATGTAAGCGCTTTCACGTGTACAATTCTTGCCAAATGTTTGAAGTGTATATTAAAAATGACTCGGACAGGTCCGATTATCTTTTTAAATAAGAGTTATGCACCTTTGAAATATTAACTATCTGGAAATTTTAATTGTAAGCGTTCTCACGTGTAGAATTCCTGCCAGAGTTTTATCACATTTATATCAAAGGGCTATATGAGCAACATTTTGGACACGTTTGAAAATTGGTGCCAAACAAGAGTAGTGCCCCTCAGAAATATTAATTATATGGAATATTGCGTTGTAGGTGCTCTCAAGCCTTCATTTCATCAAGCCTGAAAGATTATTATGAAATTTATATCGGAGGTTTATACCCCCAATGACTGAGACAATAAAAAAGCAGCGCTGATCAATATATTCAGCAGTTATGTCTCTTAGAAATGTAAATTCTATAAAAAATTACGAATGTTCCTTACAGTAAATGCATTGCATATTTATTTTGCTTTGCATTTTATTTTATTTTGCGTAAATCAATTTATTGTTCGCTAATTTATCTGTACATGTATTGCTGTTTTGATTAACAAGTCTGGATTTAATTATTATTTCTTTCACTGAACATATACCATTCTTTCAAATTTTAGAAAAGGATAAAACATCTTCAAAATTAGAGTGTATTTAATAGCATTCTATGTACTTTAACATTACATGACATTCATAGATGTCCCGATGGCCCTTTAAACTTTAATGAACCTTCTCCATGCACCAATCCTAGAAATTAGGTGACAATAAAGTAACCTGATAAAGGACACATAAAACAGATGTATATTATCCAATGTAATCAAACTGGCCACCAGGCATAATTAGAGCAAAATCAGTTGCATAATACAGTGACTAATATTTGCAAACAAAAGGTCTTCATTCATTAATTGACTATCTGCATCCCCAGAGAATTAATTTTGTTTGTCGTTTGAGTACGAGCAGGATAATTGTACTGTTCATTGAAAAAGAACTGACGTTAATTAAACAATGCGTTTATCCAAGCGATTTTATAAAGTAGTTCACGGTAACGACATTAATATGTGTATGTGTCGCTTTCAGACAAGCTTCGTTCAGTTTTGTTTTGTTTGTAAATCACGTCACATAAACGAATAAGGTGTTGAAAAACTTTTTGAAAACCCAAAAACATACTCCAACGACAGTCAACAAAGAGAAAATATTTCTAAACTGAAGGTATATTCTAATTTCCTTTGTAATTTTAAATTCAGATGAGGAACAAGATTTTCCTTTACTATACCAGGTCTCCAAATTACGAAAAACGATTTTTAGGGCGTTTTTTCTTTTTTTTTAACCTACTATTGGTATTGTAAATGTCCACGTTTTTATTGTATTTTATTAAATGGAACTCTCCAGCTGCTTCCATTTGTTGCATAGTTTGGTACTTCCCAAAGGAAATATAGTCAGGTGACCTTTTAAAATTATCTTTGATTGACCAATCACATTCACTGTTACATTTCTGAAACTTTGACAAGGTTAACTTTTAGTTCAAATAAATGATTTCTTAACTTGGAAAATATATTATCAAATTGCAGCATTTTATCCATACCAGTACCGAAGGATTGGCCATTAGTCGGATGGTACCCTCAGTCACTAACAATCCTTCCGTGCGCCAATGAAGAAGAGTTACTATTATGAATGTCTGACACCGATTTAAGTACCAATGATGAGATGTTTCGAGATTACCCTTCATAAGGAATGCTCGTTACAAACAGTTGTCAAGGTCAATAAATAAAACGTTAAGGGAAACAAAACAAGAACAGAAAAGTGCTTACACAGAACAACAAAAACTTAAAAAATAAGGAGTTTCATATAAATTTTAGTAAAACAAAAGAAATACCTAGGTTATCATTTGTCGAACATTTACTAACAAAATGTAGCATTTAAACCATTGCTAGTATCGAATAACTGTACTAGCAGCTAAATGGACTCAGTGGAAGTAATATAAAAGTACCACACCAGTATCAGTGCACACGAAACATCCTTTTACTAAACAATAAATAGCAGGTAACAGACAACAGTTTGGAAAGTCTAGGAAAATTATCTTCATACAATATATAATGTATCAAATTTTTTTTGTTAAAACTTTATTTAAGTTATTGGTGCTAGTGATTTGGTCCAAATCCATCTAAGGTCCACTTTGCCGGAGGAAGTTGGGACCTTATTTTCCAAATAATTTATAAATTTATAAACGGACATTTAAGACGATGTATGTTGAAAATCAAGCAAGTACAGAAACATGAAAATCATGCAAGTACAGAAACACTGACTACTGAGTAGATGATCCCCTCGGGGACAAATAGTCGTCTACCAGCAGTGGTATCTACCAGATGCTATAAAAATGAAAATAACTCTCTATAAATCATATACGTCGGAAACAAACTGATCATTGATACCAGAATTTAAATTTTGTACACCAGATGCGCGTTTCTGAAGCATTTGAACCTTGGTGTCTAGTATAAGTATGAATTACTTTGACCTATAATTGTTAACTTTTTATACATTGTGACTTGGATGGAGAGTTGTCTCATTGGAACTCATACCACATCTTCTTATTTATATTGAATATATGATTAACTATATCTGACTTTTAAAGCAACAAGGATGCGTGCCACACAGAACCAAAAATTACCTTCTGCTTTAAATATGTAAAGCTACGTGTCTTCATATGGAAGTTTTATAATCTGCATTAAAACCACAGAAATATTTAAAAAATAGATCTGATCTGATATGTTTTCAATTACCTTAAGAGTACAACGTATAAGACTTGAAAGCAATGAAATGATATCACGTAGGTATGCATTTATCGACCTTTTCCTCGATATAGCCTTTTATTGTTAAATAAAACTCTTCAGATATTAAAAGAAATACAAAGAATTGGATCATATTATAGGATTGGTATCATTTGTCCGCTTGTACAAAGAAGTTAAGAGATGATATTACGTCGATGATGAAGTTTAAATATACATCAAATAATATATATAAGAAAGAACATTGTCAAGTTGTCTCTTTGTACTTTTATTTATAAAGTACAACTGCATTCAATAAACGAAAAAAGATACTTGTTATGTCTCCTTATAAAGAAAAAGTGTCAAAGTACAAAGAACAATAATAGGTAAAAATGTAAGTAAAAAAAAGTCGACGCCGGAATTTACTCGGCATGAGCAACGAGAAAGCTGTCACTAGTTAATGATGAAATACTAGCCTTTCCGTTCCAGAGGAGTACATTTCAGTCTTACAGAAGGATAGACGTTACTCAATCATTAGTTTCTAAGAAATGTTTTGTCTTCATATTTTTTTTCTTGTTGTCATGGTGTTATCTGTCCTCCGACTTAAAAGTTTAATACGACAGTAGTGTACCGATGTTGAAATCTAGTAAATTGAGTAGGGAGACACAATTATAACATGTTTTCTGCTTCTTTTATTGTGACACTAATCTATATAAATATGATGATATCAAATGTTCGATGTTTCTTTTTTGAATCTCATTATTGTGTCTGAATTTCTAAGGTTTAAACTTTTGAATTCGTTATATCGTTACGAGTTGTTTTCTAAAAACTTGATGCAAAACGTATTTTCTGATACGTTTTTGTTTTGTCGTCATATTGACCACCTATAGTTACATGTATGTTGCGTAAATGAATTTCAAAACATGACAGCCTGACATTACACATACATGTAGTATTTTAAGCACAACGGTACCTTCTCATACAAATTGTTGTCTTTAAAATCATCTAGTACTTGGATACATACATATACACGTATCAACGAATTCTTTGGCCTAAGTGTCATTTTGGTATTTACATGCTGTAGAGCAATTGCATATTTCAATAATTACCTCATACAGTCTTGACCCTAAACCATAATATATTATGTTTATTGAATGGTATTTATATGATTTTACCACAGTGTTGATGCTACTGCTAGTTGACGATTCATCCGAAGGTATGAACAGCACTCCTATTTTTACATGAGAAGTCATTGACACGGTAATTTTCTGTAAATATAAGTAACACAATTGTTTTAAAAATTTCGCTTTTAACTTTGTATTTGAATTGACCTTCAAGCTGTTTGCTCTAGCACCGCTGTTGATTATTGTGTAGACGAAACACACGTCTGACATACTAAATTATAAACCTTGTATCTTTAATGCGTTTGTACATAGTAAAAGAGCCAAATCATTGTCGAGGAGACCACAGAATATATGAATACTTCCTATTTCTCGGTCTGAGTGGTTTGACCCTTTTGCATTTGTCGTTCATTTGGCTATGTGGAATGTATAAATACGCAGCCACGTCAAAATCGGAATTGTGGCGTTAATTCCGAAGCCCCGAGAAAGGAAAGTATCATGCTGTCTCGTTTTCCAGTATGGACGCTTAGTTTTTATTTCCTTAACTTGTTTAATAACAAACAATGCATTTTCTATTGAATTTTAATCGAGAACACATTGGTCATTTTTTTTAACTGGATATTTTATACATATATTTCAGCATAAAAAGGGGGTAAAATTTTTATAGCTAGTTATCGTTATCATTTGTTCCTTAGAGGAAGATAACATCATTGATATAATTTCTACTAAGAACAAGGTTAACAAAAGCAATGTTTATGTGATACGGACTTTTTATAAAATATTACACCATAATAACTAAAAGTCCTCATTACCGAACACGAGGTTGGTGTCCTTATTTTTGTATTTGCTAATTTTGAAGTTTTTACCTGGCCTAAAGTGAAAATAATATATATCATTGGTAGATCTGAATAGAAGGATTTGTCTTTAAAGAATTTTTGCAACAACTCATCTGCCCGTAACCTCATTGTCCATTGGCAGTCCAAATGTCCCATCTATCATCCATCTGGATCCCCTTTGAGCCTATCTATTCAGATATATTAGACATTGGCGTTAAGCAACACACAATCAATTATATATTAAGCTCTTATAAGATTATTTTGACTGACAATTAAGGTATTCATTTGTGTGTTATTTTACCACGTTTTTCATTATTATGTTTTAATCGGTGATTTGCCGTTTTGAAACAAACATGGATGTAGCATTGTCGATTTTTGCGTGAAACCTTACTAGTTTTACAAAGCTTTAAAAGAATATAATTACATTCGAAAAATATGTCAAGGTCACCTATGAAATTAATAGCACAATGCATGTATAAAAGAGAGGTGGAAGATACCAAAGTGACATCTAAAGTTTTAAGTTAAAAACCAACTAACAACATCATGAATAATGAATAATAAAGATGATGACCATGACGACTGGCAAAAATTCACTGATATTGGCAAAAAAAAAGCCAGCAGTGCAACATATATTTACTGCAGTTAAGATATAACAGAACTTTATCAATCGTCGAAATATTTTGATGATTCTTAGTTGAGCTGGTCATCCACAATTTAAATATAATTGTTTATTTTTGTTTTAAATGGACTATTTTGAAAATGTCTTGGTTTGCCATGGCTAAGAGGATAAAGCGACCTTCCTCGTACATCCTTTGCTTTCAAATGTTTGGGTTTGATTGTTCCTAACAAAGGTGAATACATAAAAAGTAAAATCACAAAAACACTGAACTCCGAGGAAAATTCAAAAAGGAAAGTCCCTAATCCCTTCCTGTTTTTTTTTGTCCTTTTCTAGCTGATTTTGTGGTCACTGGCCTTTTTCAGTGTGAGCTATAGTTATCATTTGGAATTCCTCGTCTGTCGTCCGTTCACTTTTACAAAAATCTTCTCTGAAACTATAAATAAAACCAAACTTGGTCACAATCATAATTGTTGTTTCTTGTTTAAGAAATTTGGTGATCCAGCTTGTCGTAAAAAATGGCCACCAAATCTATAAATTGGGCAAATCTTGTAAACTGTTATAGATAGACAAAATCTGACTTGTGCAGAATAGTTAAAGATGATGAGATCTACGTCTATTTAGACCAAAACTGTCAGACGACTCCAGATTGTTTTTGCCTACCATCATGAAAACTTTAATAGATATAGAGACAGTTAAAAAATCAAAAATACCTCTCCCTAAACGACCAGTTATTATCAATGTTTGCCTATTACCTTGAAAACTAAAAATAAATCTACAGAAATTTTAAATAGCAAAAATGATTGGCAAGACTAGAGCTATTAAAAAGTCAACATGGTCGAAATCGTCAATCAACTCCTTATATGAGTTATTGCCCTTAAATAAGGATTTGTACCTATTTTGTTCGTTTTGTTGGAAAACAATTATAGTAGAGACAAACTGACAACAACAAAAATGATAAGCAAAAAGAGAATTTTTGTCGATCGCTAATAATATTCTAGTCTTTAATGTTGGAGAGTGGCCATCCTTGAAAATGATAATAGACAATGATTAGCGACACGAGCCCTCGAGAGCCTCTAATTATGATCTATGTTTTGTGGTCCAAAAGTTGGGGATGGTTGAGTGCTATTAAACATGTATTACACCGCTACATTCTTTATTATTCTGTTCAAATGTTTAAATCTGTGGTTGTCGACGGTTGCTGTCAGTCATATTTGTTTCTCGTATATTGTTTATAGAAGAAAACAGGTCATAGCTTAATTTAAGGTATCGATTTTACTCATTGTTGAATGTCGTACTCTTACCTGTAGTTGATCACAGCCTGGTCGTTTTGTCTCTGGTGAATACTTGTCTCATTTTGAATCATATCAAATGTCCTTTTTTTCTACTAGTGGTTAAGGAAGGAAATTTAAATAATTTGATAGGCTAATTCAGTAGTTGAAATCTGAATAAAACAACCTCATTATCAGATAGGGTGTTTTAAACAGGGAGTTGCGAACCGCTACCATCGTGCATGAACCAGGGAAACGTACTGCTAAGACAAATTATATAAATATATATGCATATAAACCGGTTCTGACTAAGATAATAAATATATACCACTTTTGATTAAAGTATTCGCGTATATTGCACTCAGTTTTTCGTTTAATGCAAAAGAGAAACACTAATACACGTTGAATACAACTTTATCAACTCTCGATATTCAACTATCGCAATGGATGAATATCGTTTTCAAAGGGGTGACATGGTAGAGTCAATATGTTCAACATGTCATCATTAATACTGTCATACTCTAATATTCGTTAATAGGATACATTGTATTACATTACTATACGTAAATGATAAAAACTAATGCATATATCATTGATGAGTTAATTGATGTTTCTGGTCGGTTCATAAATCATAACGTTTTCTTCACCCTAGGCGTATATTTTTTTTTCTTTATTTTGTTATGATTTTCTGGTTGTTAATGTGATTAGTTTGGTTTTTCAACCGTTTTGTTCGAGTGGCACTGATGAGTATTAAGCAAATGAAACGCGCGTCTTGTGCACTTATCATATTATAAAACTAGTATCTCTTATAAGTTTTTAAGACAACAAACTATTACTAAAAATGACGCAAAAGCCAATTCAATTAGAAAATTATGTTTTTATTATTGTTTCAGAAAGAAAACTTTTAGTCAAGGTAGCATAATGTCTTTTGTCTAGACTTTTGTTTATCTAATTCGTCTTTAAGACCGGTTAACGCCGTTAAATAATATTATGTTTTATTAATATATATTTGATTAATTTCTATGCCAAAATGTTTTATTAGGAAGAATTTAGTACTTTCAGAAATTTCTTTGAAGTATGTTCAATGATACAACAATTTGATTTATAATGACTTTTTTAAGTTATAGTTAATTTCTGTTTATAAAAAAAATTGCGTATAAGTACATATTTTTTATTAAATGATCGACATACTTGTGACTTACATAAGAAAAACCTTTCAATACAATTTTTGTTTGTGAATTGTACTACTACGTTTGTCTTAATATGCAGTATACCGGATAGATACGGAGAGAAATTACACGCAACAACTTTAATCAAAATGTGATATATAAAAATTTATTATCCTGGTCAGTGTTGACAAGAATTTTTCATTGATATGGTCATTATTATAGATAAACTGTTTATAAAACTTTAATTTTTTTTCATAAAACTAAGAATTTTCTACACAAATTTAGCTTTTTTTTGCAAAACCTTTCAGAATTTTGAGTCCTCAGTGCTCTTCACCTTCGTACTTTATTTGGCCTTTCAACTTTTTTTTATTCGAGCGTCACTGATGAGTCTTTTGTAGACGAAACGCGCGTCTGGCGTACAAAATTGTAATCCTAGTATCTATGATGAGTTTACTTTAATGGACATAAGACTATAGAATTTGTATTAGCAGTGCAAGTTTCCTTGGTTCATATTGTAACACTAATTTTATAAAAACCATGAGTATTGACATCGTTTATATTGGCCAAACCTTCTTTGTCATTCCGACGATTTTGATTATGATTTGAACATCGGTAAACTACTGTCGCACTAATTCATATAAAAACAGGAAATATATAGCTTATTGAACGTTCGACAACGGTGATATCCCGACAAATCAAACATTGGTGTGACACTTTGGAACTTCCCTTGATTGTTAAAACCATTAAAACCAAAAATTCTTACACATTGTATTGATTATAAAAACTCTGAGTATTTACATTGTTTATATTGACCAAGCCTCTTTTGACATTGCGGCGATTACGAAATCATGAAGGCATGTAGCATTTGTATTGATCATTATACGGACCATTAAGGCTTGCATTATTAGTATTGGCCAAAAGCTTTTATCAAGGTGTCAATCATGATGACAATTGCAGGCGTGCTTCGCATTTATTGGCCAAACTCTTTAGATCCATCAACGTAAGAAAAGACCATGAGCTTTTTCTTCGTTTATATTAGCCAAACTCATTTTCAAATTACCACGATTATAAAGACAATGAAGACTTGCCTTATTTAGGTTGGCGTAAACATTTTGACATGTCAACGATTTGAAAGATCATAAAGTCTTGCATCGTTTGTATTGGACACAAATCATTGTAATGTACATAAAACACTAGTATATAGCACGCTAATTTACCAAAGATCTTGCTTCCATCACGATTTTGTCCCGAGAAGTATAGGTATACTGTTATATTGTATTTTAAAACTATATGATTGTCTTTCTCATTAACAGTTATGATATTACGTAGGAGGAGTTTATATTTCACTGGTTTAAAACAAGGCAATTATCCAGCAAAAACTGTGTATTGGATATAAATCTCTCAACTAATTCAAAATGCTAAAAATTGTGCAGTAGTTTCACCTGGAGTAAACGGATAACGTTTTGCATTTGAAAAGAAGAATTGTGTCAATGAAACAGATGTCAAACATTCATCTAAAACTCAACATGCAGTTTTCAATTATGCCTATGCAGTATTTTAAGGTAACAATCGACCTGGGTTTTGAAAAGTCAATAAATTAAGAGACTATCAACTACCGTAAGTCAACAACAACTCTTTAAAGACAACAAACCCATTAAGATATATGCTTAGCACCTGAGATCAGCCCCTGTGTTTGTTGTGGTTCTTGCTGCTCATTCATTAGTTTTATGTGCAGTGTTTTGTGAACATGTTTGTCTTTTTGTCGTTTTTCGGTGTTTTCCATGGTATTGTTATACTTTTGGTGTCTTCTGCCTCCTATATCAGACACTACTATAACTAAGCATGAATTTTTGTGTCATTTGAAGTCAAGGAGTAAAAGAACAATCCAGAGTGTCAGAACTTTTAAAAGGCTTGTTATTTGCTGTCACCAAATAAGCATAACAACATAATTTTCTAATGTTAATACTTCTAACCAAGCCTGGAGTATTAAAGACTGTATTAAGTTGAACTGATGATCCCTGTTTAGTTTTTCGTTTTGTCAAAACTACTGCACAAGTTTTATTTAATTTTTGTTCTTATACATTAAAAGCAACATTATGTGATGGGCAACGCAGTTGCTTTAGAAGGGGAAGCAGATCCTACTCTACATGTGGCACTGTGTTAGTTTACCTTGTATTAATTGTATAAATGGATTAATTATACATGCATATGTGTACTCTTTTGCATCCAGAACATGGGAAATAGCAACTGGTTAAATTTTGGTCATTGTCTGATTGCTTACGAGAATTATTAGACGAAAGTTGTGTACATGGATAACTTTTTCTTTCTACGAATCAATCTACTCCATCATATGATGTTAACAAGTCACAATTTAAACGTTGCGCACGTGCACATTATTCGAACTTTATAAATAGGGGTGTTTCATAACACAAAAACAGCTCCATCAGGGTTATGAGACAGATCAACTAAAATAGACACCACGAGTTTTAGGGTGACTATAACTAATTGGTTGACCGTTACGATATGTCTGTGTCTCAAATCACGAAATACTCGTTTTCGTGGGCTAAGATCTTTAAATACCATTAAGGTCGTCGGACCTGTAAATTACGATAATGACAATTTAACCGAGATGGATGCATTGCAAGTGACGATAACTCTGCCGATGCATCCGGTTTGGCTTCTTTTAGAGTGCTTAAGAATTTTGCACTGGTTTGTTTTATATGTGTATCCTATTTTTTTCTCGATTTTGATAGCACCGAATGAAACCCATCTCTAATTTTGTACTTACAATAAATAACAAGACGGGAGCCACTAGTGAAGCAGAATCTGCTTATTATTCTGGGGCACCTTAGATCACTCCCAGTACTTGGTGGTATTCATGTTGCTCAGTCTTTAATTTTCTATGTAGTGTTTAGCGTTTAAAACGTGGGCATAAGTGATATACCTGTTAATTTGACCAGAATAAAAACTACACGAGCAGGACAAATCCACCATTTTCAACTTTTCATTGTCACCAAATATTATTTTATTGAAAACGTTTTAGTTATGATAGCCATGTAAAGTTTAACCCTGCAACATGTTCATGTGTTTGAGCCTCAGGGTCATCGTCAGTATAAAATCTAGTTATCTTGTGTAATCTCTTAATTGTTTTCATTATTTGAAGAATTTGGTTTTAACGGGAAATATTTTATTGTTCACAACTATTAAAAAGACTGGGACACCAGTCTTTTATTTCTGTCTGTATATTGCCCTCTAAATATTTGTTGATTATTTTTGTCTTGGGGTTGCTCTCACGTTGACACCACATCTCCTTTTCTCCATACGAAAATGTGTTCTATTCTAATTTAAACATAAATCAGAAACATGTTAAGTCTCTTCTTTTTTACCATGTTTTACTTGATGTTAAATAACATAAAGTTCTGATAACCACATTTATAAGTTTCGACATTGAATACTTTCAAAATTTCTAATTTAAAAGATGCATGAAAATAAAACATATATTCAGATTATCTCTTCGTTTTTAATTTCTATTCTATGTTTTCTCGTGTGAGATCTCGGTGCGATTTTTTAAAAATAATATTTCTCACACTCGATGTATGTCTTTTCTACTAAACCGAGTTATTCCATCTGTAGAGAATTTTATAATTGAGCGCGTTCACACAGATAACGTGATTGATCTTCGTTTATTGTACTTCTACAAATTAGATCGCGACATGACACAAACTCGCAAAACTGTTTAGATTATTTCTGTCAAGATGAAAACAAACTTCTGACTGATAAGTGTTGTGTACATTATTTTGTTATAAATATGTCATGTTTTTGTTAGAAGATGACTGTAAGAGTGGTGTGGGGGGGGGGGGGGGGGGGGGTATTTTGTAAAGAAATTTATTAGATAAAAAACAACTCCCCAAATCAATTTATGAATGGTTAGTGTTTAAGTGGTTTTTTTTCCAAAGTCTAGTTTATTATATTGAAATTAAATAACTCGACTAAGTATAAAGCAATCTTCAATCTAACCCGTTATGAAATCTTTAAATATATATAATGCACAGCATAAGTAGGTCATAAGAGAAACATGGATAGAATCTCTATAGCAAGGTTTTGTATTGATTTGATCCGAGTGTAACTATACTATTAATGAATAGGTGTATTTATAATGGCCCTGTTAATAATTGCCATGGAATGTTGTAATAGCCCGACGCCAAGCCGAGGTCCATTACAACCTTCGAGGGCCATTATTACAGATCAAGGGCAAATAACAGGGCTATTATAAAAACGACCATTCCTTGATACTTTTATTAACCAACTGAACAAAAGTGTATGTGTTGCTGCCAACTTGATGTACTCTCTACTCTTTTAATGACAGTTTAGTTTGAAAATTTAACAATTGACATTTTTTGTTATTGTTACACTTCACCATAATAAAGCTCTAGACCAAATATCCTAGACATTCATTAAAAAAGTTGACAGAAGTTATGTGATGACGAACAGGATGAACAGTGATCCCTATATGATCGCTGCAATCTGGATTGCGTGTCACTAACTTTAATAAAATACAAAGAAGTCTTATAATTCTATTATTTTCTAAACATAATTAAAACATTAACAATTAAATTTGAACATTTTTTGTTTGGAAATGTCATCTATTCTTGTGAGGATTCAAATTTCCTCTTTCCTGAAAAAAAACATAAATGTTTAAAGTTCCACCAGTTACAGAAGCACCACACAGAATATCAAATGGGTTTGTTTCTTGTCGATTTTTTACTGCTTACATATAAGAGTTGACAATGAGGAGTTGTGAAGCGGGTTGGCAATACCTCTCAACTGTTATGCCATCAGTTATGTTAAAGTTTTCATCTCTGACAGCAGTATTACCTGTAACATCATCATTTTTTATATATGATGATGTTCATTTATGTGTTTGTATTTTCTTCCAAATCTGGGATAGCAGTTTGTGCTATGATTTTTGAAGCCACGTTTTGTTGATTAATCGAAGGAGTGTTGTAATGATATACGGAAGAAACACTTTTCTATCCTCCTAATTGTAACTTCTGTTACCGGACTCTCAGACTGAAGTAAATAAGAGGCAAACTTTTTCCGGTATAAATGGTTTACTTTTCGACCGGATGATTGAGCCTGATTTGCCACCATTTTTATCATTTCCCTAAACTTGTTTTTTTCCTACTGGTTGATGACTGTACCAAACTTCAGTAACTGCATTTACATTATTAAAAGGTCGTAGATAGAATCTGGATTCATGGTGATTTTGAAAATCGAACGGACGCTTCGACAAGTAGAGTTTTAATTACCTAACAGGGCAATTGTCATTTTCTGGTTGTGCGAAAAATTTTGGGGTCTAAAGTCTTTCATCCCAAGCCTTTGCTGCAATGCGGGGTTTAGTTGTTCTTTCTGAAATAAAAGTAAATAAAATGTTAATGCAAAAAAGTTGTTGATGGTTGCAATATATTTTTTATAATTTGTACACATCATGCAGATTTAGATGACCACAAAACAATGTTCAAGTTGGTCAAATTAATTTCACCTACATGCACACCTAATAAAACAAAACAAAAATATACATATACTGGCAATCAATTTCAATGTGTCTTCATTAAACCTTGATTAAATAGACCAGTGATAGGGGCCGTCTTGAAATTACATATGGTGGGGAATTTATCTTCCGTTTAAGATCTAACTGCAACTTTCAAGATGAACAGCAATAAAAGCACTGATCCTTTTCTGTAATTTTTGACTTGTGTATATTTCGATTTTGTGTCTAGGTCAGTTCCACCTTATCCTTTCTTAACCATAAATATCAATACAATATCTTCCCATTAAATTCAAATAATTCCATTACGTTATAAGGTTGAACGTTCTTGTCGTCCACGTACTGCAAAGAACACACCATTATTGAACCAGACAGTATTCAAAAAGGACCTTGCATTAGCTGAAAAATAGAAAAATAATACAAATATGGAACTCTATAAATGTTACAGCAAATAGCAGTTAGAATAGATATAAGAAGATGTGGTATGAGTGCCAATGAGACAACTCTCCATCCAAGTCAAAATTGATAAAAGTAAACCATTATAGGTCAAAGTACGATCTTCAACACGGAGCCTTGGCTCACACCGAACAGTAAGCTATAAAGGGCCCAAAAATTACTAGTGTAAAACCTTTCAAACGGGAAAACCATCGGTCTAATCTATATAAAAAACGAGAAACACTTATGAACAACATCAACAAACGACAACTACTGAACATCATATTCCTGACTTAGGACAGGTGCAAACAAATGCAGCGGGTTTAAACGTTTTAATGGTACCAAACCATACATGATAATGATTGATTGTTGTTTTACGCCAAGTTTAGGAATATTTCAGCTATATCGTGGCGAGATGAAATTTAATTCAAATTTATATCCATCCATGATAGAACATAAGATTCAGTTACGAGTAGATATAGGGAAGTTTATCATACACAATGTATATCTAACAACCAAACTAAAACAAGACAAATTCTAGGATCATTATAGACATACCAGCTCCAAGCGTCTGTTTCTTGTACAACAATTTGACGTCTTCAGCCTCAACTTATTCTGCTCTGTTCTTTTTGTTGCCTTTACGATGGCATTTCAATTCCTTACGTTTAGTTTCGTAGGTTCTTCGTGGGTGGTCGAATAATTTGTCTTTCTTAATGTCAATCTTGCTTTTATTGTCCTTAGATCCCGATCTATACTATTTTGGACACCAGTTAGAGTCAAAGGTTCATACTCCTCTCCATCCTTTCTTTCGAATGCCTCAAATAAAAAAAATACACAGGGATCTCATTATTGTACAATCATGCTTATCAAAAAAAGAGGTATATGTACGTGTAGTAACAATTGATTTGGGTTCAACACATTTTGTTTGTTAAATTTTTTTGCCAGATTGATTGATTAATGGATGTTTAACGTCAAGTGAGCAAATTTCAGCTACATTCAGGAGGAGAAAAAGTTATACGATTAAAAAGGAAATTGGGATAATTTAAAGGACGGAATATTAAGCTTGCCACGGCCGCCGGACAGGAAAAGGTTATGCATTTAATGTATATTATGTTAGAATAAAACATTAGAATTCAAGAAATTCCTATATAAAATCGAGAAAGCAACGTATCCAACTCCTCTGCTGGGACATCTTCAACCAATCTTAAATCTCCATTCGATCTACACCAATCATACAACACCCTCAAGTCAGAGTTGGTTAAGTAGGTGGTATTTTTGTTTCTGTTGTCCATCAGGAATTTGTCAGTATCGCCGTGAATCAAGGCGTCCAATACCATCATTTCATCCATTTCGGTTAGACTTTCATATCGCATAATGTCATCAACTAAAATATCCATTATTTCTGCGCCTGATTTAACTGCTCTATCCCATTTTCTAGGCGTAATTGTAGGAAACTTAGATCGGAGAGCAGAAGAATTTCTGACTCCGGCAATGATCGTCTGCAATATGACAACTTCCGGTTTAAGGCCAATAAAACTATGTCAACTTATAGTCTATTTCAGAAATATTGATTTTACGAAAACCATTTGGGATTGCCGTATTTGACAGTATAAGTTATGATGGATTTTATTTTCGATGTGCCATATTAAATTTTTCATATTTGATAATGGCCCTGTTTATCTGTAATAGTCCTGTATTAATGCCCAGTTTTTTAATAGACAGTCATTTTTGGCAATAAAATACTTAGTTGGGTAATAAAGCCTGAGAACGCATACAGTATAACGTAACATAAAGTTTCATGATTTTTAATTTTATTTTTTTGTGTGGATAGCGGTTACTTGATATAGTCTATAATGGTACCCAACGGAGAATGTAAATTTCAATAGACAGTCATTTTTGGCAATAAAATACTTAGTTGGGTAATAAAACCTGAGAACGCATACAGTATAACGTAACATAAAGTTTCATGATTTTTAATTTTATATTTTTTAGTGGATAGCGGTTACTTGATATAGTCTATAATGGTACCCAACGGAGAATGTAAATTATCGGAGACAAATCCAAACCCGATCTATAACAAAACAAGTCGAAAAAAATTAAAATAACATTTTATAAAAAGCGCTTTTCTGCCTTTTTCTTCATCATGGACGCTTCTGTGAATGCATTAACAGTGGCTCTAATACACTTACGAAAACTTCATATTTTGTTTTCGATTATGAAGAATAGAATGTTTTTGGAATATTTTTTATTCACGACATTTGTAAACATCACGTTAATTTATCCCAGCAGAAAACAACGAATTTCTTTTGTCTCAACAAATGAAACTCAGTAATATTCAAGAGATCGGCGTGTGTGGCAGGATAAGTTAGACATAACATTTTGAGAAAGGATTTAATTTTTACTTTGATGATTCTAAGAATTAAATACACCCATGAGGGCGATAATCCGATTGATTGTAACTTATTTACACCATGATGTTATGGTTAATACAAATTGATAGAATTTAATAATTAAAGATGATGGTCTACAAGCAATTTGAGCTTATTTTATGGTGAAACATGAAAAATACAATATATAGAATTTCATTAAACGGCATCATGGTGTAAAGTTTATTAAAGTACAAAATATTGACGTCATATCAGTTGGCTATATGAGTAGGTACATCTAGGTCGCAATATGCATTACTTGACTTGTCAATAGCAGTATTTTATCACTGAAAAATAAAACTTTCTGCACGTTGTACAAAGCATGAAAGCAAATATTGGTAAATAAGAAGAGGACACAGTAAAACACGATATGAAAACATATTTACGAACAATGGATTAATAACTAAAAAGAACTGAGTAACACTATGTTTTCTACAAAATTGTATTTTAAAAATATATGATATGTTAAATTGTAAAATTTTGTATTTCTGTGTAAGTTTCTACATTTTTGTTTTGTAACTTTAACTCTATTGATTAACAAACGGCTTATCCTCGATGTACCCAGTTCTTGGCCAAACCAACACTTAATAATATTAGTATATGCTATTTCTCCATCAAGCAAGTGGCATGTAGGAATCAGAGAAAAGACTGATTGGTTCGAAATAAAATTCAAGTATCAAAGTATGGTGACTCTGTATTTTGGGAATTGTTGCTCGAGAGTTGGCACGTTGAAATTCTTTTCGCTTCGTCGGTGTAACACAGTGATGGCTTCAGACCAATACCTAATTTGCACGTTTTTATCATAGATATGATGACACATTGTTCTCTTGACTATAACATTTATAATATAGTTATTAATATATTGTGAATGTTTTTTTTAATTTATGCTGCCAATCGCAATGTAATACACACAAAAACCCAGGTTTATAGATAATAAACAATTGTTTTAAGCAAGAGTTGCGTCACTCTTTGCACTTCAAGATAATCAAGCTATTTTCCTTGGTATTGTACCAGACAAATAATCTTTTAAATGCATTTCCGTTGAACAGATGACATTATATTCTCTTCGAGAGTTATTTTGATTGTTGCCCTAAATTGTCAAGTATTATTGAAAAAAAACAATATTCTCAAATGAATGAATGTAGTTATTAAATATGTCTAGAAGTATAATATTGTGAGTTTATTTCTGGAATAAGCAAGAGGTACTATAATAGATAGTGCTGCTATATAGAGTTTATATTCGCAAATACGAAATATAGTACTTTACGACATAGCTTTGTCCTGATTGGGTTTAATAAAACGTGTCGCAATTTAAGATATATCATAGAAACTCCTAGTTGTAGGGCACCAATAAACAACATTTTTTTAATGGTGCTTAATTTGTACCTCAGGCACTCTTTTTAAATCTATTGATTGAAACTGTTTAAAAATCTATAACTGGAGAAATTGATTAAAATGGGACAGTTGCACTATCAAGATTCTTTTATCTGAGTCTGGAAAAGATAATTTTATTAAGCAAGGAACTAAATTTGTAAGTTAATATACATATCTATTTCTTAACATTAAGTATGAAACAATGGTATGTTTCTATTAAATCCCTATTCCTAACAGTACCTTTATATCTATGTAAAGGTGTCAGACCACCAATTTAAAATTCCAATCTATTCAACCAAATTTTGCAATTTTCACAGCTTTCTAAATATTTTACCTTAAGTTTAACTTCATAGAAACGAGGTATATCCTGAATTGTAAATGTTTAACCTTTCTATATGCCAATTGCCAACCAATGTTTATAGTCTTGATTTGAAACACTACCGTTCGGAAAGCCAACTACTACTAAAAATAACCCCGAGTATTCTGGAAATCTTAAATAAGTATACTATGGAGCGCATCAATCATCAATTTATAATGCAAACTCATTAGACAAATAAACTGCGGCTCAAAATGGTCTAAATATATTTATCTTTCACTAAAAGTTTCATTTCTGCAATTTTGTTTGTTAGTTTGAGTAAACAATGACTTCAAAAGCCCTATTTTTTTGTCAGGGAAAGGCTACTTTTACATATGTTCTAAATTGAACTGGGTGAATTGGTGGTCTGATACCTAAAGGGTACCCTATAACTGAAGTTATCCATGCAAAGGGTTTAAGTGGAACCAATCGCCCTTAGAGTGCGGAACGAATGAAAACTAATTGTCATATTTCTGAATTGTACCGACATTTCCGAAGAGGTGAGTTAACATGCATTGGTCTAGTCAGAGATACAATATGAAAAATCCAACAACATGGTAATGAGGTCTAGCCAGGAGGATCGATTTTCATGTTTATTATCACAATTAGTTTACAAAGTCTTTTAAGAAGACAAATGTTCTTTGTGTTAAAAAGTTTCTCAAGTGTTTATACATTTGAGTGAAATGAAAAATATAGGGTTAATTTTGAATTTAGTGTCCCAAATTTAAAACAAAACAAGTTATAACATCTTTATATACCGATTGTAAATATTTACACTTAATTTGGTAAATTTTTCATATAAATTGTTAAACTATGTTGTTTCATAAAAGTTTAAATGTACAATCATTACATAATACTTTTTATAAACAGTATAATAAAGCTTTTAATAACTTTTATTATTTCATCATTATTTAAATTTTATGACGTTTCATGATTGTAATAAATATTTTATCAAAGATGTCCTTAGAACTCTCCTAAGACGTATCTAAGGACATGATATGTGATGATATTGGTACCTTCATACAACATATCTGAGCATGCACATTGAAGCTCTCTTATGATTATCTTACCTAGAAAGTGCAAACGGCTGTCATAAGTGTTTATGTATAAGTAAAAAGCAAAACGAAAAAATTGAGAACTATATATCAAGATACAACTGCATTACAATTAACCAATCAATGTAATGATAATACTGATAATTATATAATAATATAAGATAATAGTGCTACAAAGAAGGCTTTGGATACAAATTGAGCACCATAATATATATCCTGAAGTAACAACTATTTTAAGACCATCTCAAGACACCTACCTAATTGGTGTCCCAAATTTTCGAACAATTTCTATGACACACCCTTAAGAGTTGCGACAAGTTTCTTAGATCCACTAAAGACAACGAGATATCCTAAGATAGTATTAGGACATGCCCTAGTCCTAAGACTGCTTCGATAAACAGGCCCAGACTTATAATTTAGTACACTAGGCACGCGCTTCGTCTACGTGAGAAACCTTACTGGCACTAGAATCAGAAAAGTTGGAACGCAACATTAATCACATAATAGAAAAGCATTACAAAGCAAACTTTAAGGTTTAAAAACGCTAAACAAAATCTAATAACAATGATTTTACATTATAACTATAAAGAACAAATATTTACATTGAAATTATCGCTCCTTTTTGTGCAATTTGTCTCAGCAGATGTAAATTTTTTACGTCTTTTTAGAATTTCCTCGACTTGTGATTTTTTTATTGTACCCTTGGTATCTTTTGTCTTTTTTAAATGGGCAACAGCTTTTGAAAAGTGCTGCTATATTATTTTGACTTCGATATAAAGATTTTTGAAAATATATCAAAATACATATTTCATTCTATGAATTATACTTTCAAGTCTACATTTTGATGTATTTTACTTCGGACGCATGACATTTAGAAAGTGTTGGTTTCACTTTTTACAGCACTGGGTCGATATCGCTACTTTATCAGTCCCTGATGGTATCACCAGCTCAGTAGTCAGTACTTCTGTACTGACATGATTTATAAAATAAATTCTAAAATTGTCCGTTTTTAAATTGAAATTATGAAGAAACTACGGTTTCAACTCCCGCAAAGGCAAAGTTGACTTTAGATGAATTTGGCTGGGTTTTTGTAGGTCCTTTTTGGTCATATAACTCTTCAGCTGTTTCGGTTCTTATACATTCTTGGCTTTCAAATGTTCGGCTTTGAGCGTTCCTAGTGAAGCTAAATCTCCAAAACAGCTTCGGACGCATGGAATTTATAAAGTGTTGTATTCAAGTTTTACAATATATAATGAAATACTAAATTACCCGCAGAAAAGTTAAACAGATTTATATTAAAGTAATATAGGATTGCCTTGATGAAAAGGGTCAGCATCAATATACACATAGAGGAATTATTAATAGAACATACACATTTGATATATGCACCTCAACTGCAGAGGAATAATTGAAAAACCATAAAATTTTATTTATGCACTCAAACTGCAGAGGAATTATTAAAAAACATAAAAATTCGATTTATGCACCTCAACTACAATAGTTAATTATAGCAGCTGTTCAGACAAGGTCAAATTAAGTTTCCATTATTTCAATGCAAGTATTTCATTCTTTCACATTTAATTTATAAGTGCAAGTTTAATTCTTATATAACTGGTATATTAAATACATGATATCACTTTTTTCACTAAACCATCCGTGCTGCTTATCGACATATTCTTTAAAAATTCATGCAAACTCAGTTAGAATGTTTTTTTACCAAAACAACTGTGTCATTTTCATACCGTACCATCAGACATCAATAATTTATAAGACTTAAAGGAGATGATGATAATGTTACGGTTGAGTTTTATTTTGAAAAGAATTATTATTTTGATCTACAGACGAATTGATGATTAAGCATTGATAATGAGTGATAAGTAGTAAAAATCTATACAGATATAGTAAAAATTGTCCATTCAAGAGTTCAGATTTAATCATCTCTGGGGCATATTTACCGAATGTTTCCTGTTCATTATATTAACTTCCTTGTCTTGTGGTAAGAGCATATAAGAGCACGTATTAGATTGATCTAGATTAAAGTGCAATATGTTTTGAGGTAGACGAATTCAATTTGAAATGTCTCAAATTGACCTACATTTTTCAAAATAGGCAAATAGGTTTTATTTGCGCACCTGCTTTGAATTGAAATGACGGAAACATACTAACAGTGATAGAAAGCAATTATTCCCCCCACCACCAAAGCGTTTCACTGCAAGTATGCCTAAAATAACTACTCTGTGTCAAAACAATATCTCGCTAAAAGTAAACTACATTAGTTTCAACATTATCGTAATGTCTATGAAATATGTGAAACCTTTTTTTCATAAAAATAAAATCCATTTATTTGTATTGGCATGATTTTCGAAAATCTCATTTGCAATATTAAAGTGACTTTAACAAGTTATGGCTTCAAAAGTATATAAAAAATATTGAATTCTTTAAAAAAGAATTTCTGTTGTTGAAAATCATGCAAACTTGCTTTTATTTTATTTTTTCAAATTTACTATGCAGGGATATCTCGTGAGTCGAATCTAAACTCTTATCCAGTAGCAATTTATTTTCAAAATCATTAAAATAACAAACCTTTGAAATGAAAAACAGCAATTAAAGCGCCTTTCATTGACCTTCAGTTTTATCATGTGAGTGTAGTGATTTTCGAGTTAAGAATATTTTTTGTTACATTTGATCCCTCTTCCTTTATATTGGACATGTCATATATAGACGGTGTGTTAAAACGGCTATACTCAGTTGAAAACAACGTGACGTTTGTAATGGCATCAAATTCTTATGAAGTAAGGACTTAATGAAATTTTCTAATTTATTGTAATGATTCTAGCTACATGTAATACAGATTAAAGAACACCAGATCTTTAAGTAGATCAATGCTATAGTGAATTGCCTTTGCTGCTATGGAGTAATCTTTACTAATATACTATTCAACCTGGGTCCAGCTTTTTCATACAGTGGTTATACAAAATAATAGGACATTACTTTAATACACATGATTGAAGATTTAAAATTAAAACACTCGTATATCATGTCACATGCATATGGTAGATGATAATCTGCTTGCTTCTTTTATACAGTAAACATAAATGTAGCAACAAATAAGGACTAAAGTACTTCTTGATTTTTTTCCAATTCATCAAAATAGTCATATTTTTAAAGTTTAATTAAAATTGCATTATATATTCTATGATTTTATCCGGAAAAGGTTTCAATTTTGCATAAGCATTGCCTCATAAAAATCAAATAATGCAGACAAAAGATGTTCTAAATAAAAATTAACGATGACGGTTGTTATCAATACTCCCTCCAACCACCCACATACAAGTTTGGAATCTATACCCAGGGCGCTTGTATCAGTAATAAATAATGGTGCCTGGGTGTCTAAACCCGATGATAAGAGCTCTTTGTACTGCTACCAGCTGATTTATTAAATGTTTCATATTGTTTCTAAGATGAATGGTTGTGTGCCCTTGAAAAGATTTTTTTATATAACCAATTCCCATCAACTTATGTTGCAAAAAGTTTGAAGCATTTTCTGATACGTCTGGCAGTTCTACACTGAGTATTTGTAACGTATGTATTATCTCCGTCATACTCTTGTGCCTCTACATAGCACAATGTACAACAGGACACGTTTTATATTAGTTTGGCAACTTGCATTTTGCCCACATATAAACATTTCACCAACAAATATGATTCAAAAAGTAGAAAAATAAAATCTTTCCGAAACTCTTTTTTTCGCAGGTACTGCTTTGATTGCAGATTTCAATATCGGTTCCAATGTCAAGCCTTGAACTCTCAAGTATTGAATGAAAGCTGTCAATGTGTACTGTTCCATGGTAAAAATCCTTTATCTATTTCAAATTAGTGTCAATGTATTCTAAAAAGTCTTTCCTCTTTAACAACATATCGCGTAGGGCACTATTATACTTTTTCAAGTTTTGTCAACTACATCAAAGCACGCGCTATACTAATTGGTAATAGTGTGTTTATAATGAGAAATAAAAACTTTGCGAAAACTACTAGATTTAAACAGCTTATGGACAATTTTAAACGAAATATCTTTCCCACCTTCACGTTAGAACAAAAAAGTTATATCATTAAATTTTAATTATTTCCGCTACTTTTGGCGCGTATAGATTTAAATATCATTATATACGTCCATTAGTTTGTAGTGAAGAATAACTTATAAAATAGCAAAAATTTCCAATATAATTCACTTGTTCAAATGTATTTGCTGTATGAAATGACCCAGTAAAAAGACACCTCCGTTTTTCAGTCGTTCCATTCCACTCGAACAAATAATGATCAATGTCTGGTTACTGAATCAAATAATCATCAATACGCAGCACTCTCTACAAATTTTGTTGATATTGATGTTGTGATAAATGAGCTGTGAATTTTTACTAGGAAAACCGGAAGTGGTAATATCGAGAACAGGTAATACAAATTCAGATATTCACTCTTTTGCATGCGGATCGTCATTGTAATAAATTAAATAAAGATAAAGAGATGTGTTATGATTGACGATGAAAGCAAATGTAAGCAACTGCAGGTCACCGATGCTAAATATGACTAAAGCTATATATTCATGGGTTTAAAAAAAAACTAAACCTTTTTGTTATAAATGCTGTTAAAATTTTATAAACATTTAATTTACAGACAATGGTCGTGTCAATGCTAATTCATGTCAGCACTAGTATAGAAAAAAACTGACTTCTTGGCTGGTGATACGCTCTGGGACAAAACTTGGTGGTTGTAAAATCACATCAAAGACAGTGCTGATACTAAGGTTAATATATTTCAGTGAGTCAGACGCGGGTTTCGTCTACACGTATTAAACTTAACACTGGTCAGTGGCGCTCATATCAAACATTTCGAAGACCAAATCCATTACGAAGTTGAAATCATTGAAAACCGGAAGTTCTAAAAGTTGTACCAAATCTGGCTTAAAGTAGAAACAGAGACATATAGCAGAGACATAAATATATGTCTCTGGTAGAAACCAACAATTACAAATACATAACTAGATGTATGTCTCTGTTAACTAATTATACTAACCCAAATACTGAACTTTAATTTTCTTTCTTTCTGTAGGTTGTTTTAATTTCGCTTACATACATTATTATATTTTTTAACATTGAAATAAATGCATAAACTGACAATTGTACTATTGATATCATAACTTAAAACACGTAGCACAGATTCCTTTTATTATAAAACTGTTGATTGAGTCTGAAGTAGATATTGAGTTAAGTAGATATTTAATTTAATACTACATTATACAATTTCAATCCTAAAATACGACTTGTTTTATGTAACAACACTAGTTTAATTATATCATGTCCTAAGAATATTCGAAAATAGTTGTATGTGAATAATATAACGTTTCCCAATAAAAATAGCATCTAGCTCAAGTTTAATTTGCAATATGTTCTATTATATAATGGAATTTCAGTTATATAAGCATGACTGTAATTTGAAATATGTTCTACGGGTTGCAATTCTGTAAATATAGACAATGCAATTTCCCATAGGAACTCCCTTTGCGGCTAAAACTGTGCCACTTTTACTAGGAAGTTTCGTGAAAAATTATATCCCAGAACGGAAAGTTGGTATGCACTACTATTTTATTCAAAGGTCAAAATATGGCTGTGCGGCATATTTTCAACATTTATATGCCCTGAACTTCTAAGAGTTTAAACTTAATATACTCAAATTCTATACTACCCCTACCTCCACTTTTGGACCTCCTAAGAATTAAATATTAGGCGCTACCATTTTTTTTCTATACTGGTAACATTCTCAAGTTATGTCTCTATGAGATGAAATACAGAGATCATATCTAGGAACCAGTACGTTAACAAATTAACATATCTATGAATATTATATATCTCCCCAAAAGAGGCGTGGCTTGTGAAACAGCTGTATTTACAAAGTGCAACCTATAGTGCCACTGTTATTATGGTTTCATTCAACTTAAAATTTATCTAATAATGGCCGGTGTTCCTATTTCATATAAATTGAAAAAAAGCTTCTTATACAAGATAAAATCATACCGGTAGGACAAACTTGGCATAAATCAGCTTGGAATATATTTTCAAAGTACAAAATATTAAAAGGTCATTTGAACATAACAAAAATGATACGCTGAGTCAACACTTGACAATATGTCCGCATATACAAAACACAACTTCAAAGTTATTCTGTACTTTTTTCCTATTTCTAATCGTCAGAATGTAATTTTGAGAGTTCTATTTCAAATTTTTTTAAGAGAGGATACCAGACACTTCTTTATTCTTCCTGGTGATAAGTGTCTTTGAAACAAAATATGTGTTTTCTACAAATAAATCGCAATGCTACTTGAATTCATACATGGACTCTTTTTAGAGCAGGAACAGTTTATAACTCTAGGTCGCTTAACATTCTCTGTATAAGATTGAAAAAAAATCTCTCGAAATAATTCAAAAACACATGAAAACCCATTATTGGTTTAATAAAAAAAAAGTTGATATTGGCATGCAAGTCGACACATAAGACATAGGATATAGGACAATTGACCGAGAAGAATGGTATTTTGAAGGGAAATTTCTTATTTGAAAATAAATTTTAGTTAACTACTCAAGCGAAAGTGGCACATGAGTTGTCTATAGCGATTATATTTTCTTTGTCCTGCAATCAATCATAATACCTTACAATCAATACTGCATTTCCATTTCTGGGCAGTCGACTTTACTTCTAATATAAATCATATGCGCACTATTTGCTCACGCGAAAGCAATTTCTCAAAATGTGTTGTTTTCCGTAAAATGTTAGCCTAGTATTTAAAAAAAAATTAGCAACTTACCTTCATAGCGTCATACAGGTTCCGTTCCTCTGTGGTTTCGCGGTGGCGTTGTCAGCCTAATATCAGAAGGTTATGGGTTTAATCCCCATTTTGATCTAACCAAAACAGTGAGTTTGCATTTTTTGCTTCTTCGCTAAGTACGCGACATTTAGGTATAAAAAGAAACTGGCCGGTTAGGAGTCAGAATAATGTGTCCGAGAAGGATTATATATCTTTCCAATGAATGTTTCCCTGTGAGCTATAAAAAAAATTAGGAGAGGTTGTATGATTGTTAATAAGACAACTGTCCACCATAGATCAAAGGACGATGATGTAAACAACTATAGGTCACATCACAACAATGAGAAAAACCCATACCGTATAGTAAACTATAACTGATCCAGGCATGACAAAATGTAAAACGAAAACAATAAAACTACCATTACCAACGTTACGGCACCAGATGTGCATTTTGACAATTAATGTCTCTTCAGTGAATAAATGTATCACATTCTTAAAGTTTCTTAAATCGTCTTAAAGATAACATCGCAGAAAAACATGCGCATATTTTTTTTTAAAAGCCCATTACATACATGACATACATGTACTCTGATTTATAAAACTATAAATTTATATCTCCCAATTTCAGTCTAAATGCTTGTTTAGAACGAGACCGAGATAAGTATAATTACTAGAAAACAAGTCAATATAAAACAGGCAAACATTTTCAATCAAAGCTCAACACCGCTGGAAACTAAATTTGGAATTTAAGAGATGTACGTTATCAACAAGTATTTGTAATTTTACATTCAGTAGAATTTTTTAACTGATCTATAATAAGAATGATGCACGGTGTTCAGAAAAAAAAACCCAAATTAAATGCAAAACCACTAGATAGCACATTTATGTTTTATTGATTGGTACTTATTTCCATTTTTGCAGCATTTGAATTTCCATTCCCACGTATTAGATTAAATTATCTCCCTTTCTACAGTTATGAAGTATAAACTCATCAAAGAAACCAGGCTTATAATTTGGTACGCCAGACGCGCGTTTCTTCTACATAAGACTAATCAGTGACGATGGAGTCGAAACAAATCAAAGTCAAAATATGAATTTGAGTTTAAGCGCTATTAAGGAATGACATTGTATTTTTACTAAAATATATATTTTATGAATTTCATTGTTCATGCTTTTTTAACGCTTTGTAATTGATGAATGGGGTGATGTTCAACAGGTAATTGGTAATTTTTCAATGATATTTAGGACGAGATCATGCTTATGTGAAACGATCACAATAATGTATCGTGTATCACGCAGGCTCAGTGGTACATGTAGCTCAAGCTTAATATATACAGGAAGACATGTAATCTCATCCATACTTGATCTTACTTTGATTTCACTCGTCTTTATCTCATCTCTCTTTTATCTGAAGAAGAAGCAGCAAGTACAACTTGCATTGTCTTTGGTCTGAACAGTCTGAGGATTGAACCCATGAACAATAAATTTCGAGGGAGGTATGCTACTAAAAAGACTAGAATGGAGGCCAGTTATTTTTGAGAAACCATTCATACTATCCGGAAAAATGTGTAGTATTACAAGCTACATGTGTTGGTGAAAGGGATTACTCCCACGACTTAAACTGTTAGCCAGAAATAAATTTATTTTGCACATTTCTATTTTTTGGATTAGTTTTAAATGATAACTACAAAAATGTACATATCATACGCCGTGACAAGGATTGGATTGTTAGATTGTGATATACAAACAGAATGTTTAAGAATTTGTGTCATTTAAGCTCTGCTTAACCAAAACAAGAGACGATTACACTTTCTGCACCAAAGCAGTTAAAACAAATGCTTTCACCTTAAAACCCATATACATTTATTGATCTGGCTATATGTATTATTTTGTTGAGGGAGTGACAGGTTTTAAGATTTGCAATGTCGTACATTAAGCAATCTTCCTGCAACTGTCACAATGTGATCGTACCTTAATGAAACATGCAATATAAGTCTTAATCAGTAACTGTATTGCTAACATAAATTTTTGAACTTGACAGGAAGCTTGCAATAACAGCGTGAAGTTCTTAATTACAGTATTATTATAACGTGCAAGGATATTGTATCAGTTAAATATTACGCTTCCAATATTGAATAAAACAATCACCAAGGCTTTATTTTCTTTGGAACGACCAATCAGTAAAACTTTCTCTCTTTCTCTATATCTAACATTCTTATTCAAATGTCTTCTTTGGCATTATTCATTCCGAAATCAAGAGTATACTAAAACTTGGCGTCAGCAAAATAATTAATGTGATTGAATACAAAACTGCTTAAAATTTAAAGATGATGTTAAAAAAAAACCAAGACACTCTAAGCAAGGAATATATTCCTGTAAAAAGAATATTGAGTTAAATTACTAATTTAACATAAATATAAAGATAAGGAGATATGGATGATTACCAAAGAGAGAAATTTCCATAGACCAAAGACTCACATTCGAGATACAATCGCTCTGTGACTACAGATGCTATAACTGTAATGTAATAGAAAACAAAGGATATGGGGTATCCATCCACACATTTTTACAAGAGTTATGGTACTTTGACATTTTTCAGTATTGTGGTAACACCTTGTAAATGAAATTTTTCTCACAGTTTTACAAAAAGTTCTCATGCGTAGTAGGATTCTTTGCTATCACGTGTAACAGTAGTTGACCATATTTACCGTCATTTGATTTGACAATTTTTACGGGAGTAACGGAACTTTTAATATTTTTTAGTATTGTTACAATAACAGTTGTGAACGCAATTCCTATGAAACCATTTGACAGAAAGCTCTTTTATTTCCGAGACCAGTTTACATCATATTGATAGGAGTTGCTGCTATCGTGTGTAGGTGACCATATTATACCGTAATTTTTTATCCGACCATTTTAAGGGGTATATGACTCTTTTTTTCGATTATTTTGACAAAAAACACCTTGTAAATGCAAATTCTCTGAGAACATTTGACTTAAAGCTCTTATACTTTGTACTATTGTTTGCCATTATGTGTTGTTGGCTATATTGTATCGCCATCTTGATTTGATAATTTTTACTGGATATATTGGCATTTGACCATTTGTTGGAATATTGTAACACCTTGTGAACACAACACCTCCGAGACCAGTTTACATCTAATGCTCTCATATTTGGCAGTATTGTTAACCATCGTGCGTAGTTGACCATATTATATCGCCATTTTGATCCGACAATTTTTACGGGAGTATGGAATTATTTTTGGGAGTATAATATTGTAATAGTGTTACCAAGTAAATAATACAATACCTCATTTGACAGAAAACTCTCATATTTGGTATGAGTGTGTGTTATTATGTGGAGTTGGCAACAAATATATCGTCATTTTGATTTGACCATTTTAATCGCGGAATCATGGACTTTTACCATATTATGACTATCGTACAACAATGCCACATTTTGACACACAATTTAAGTCCCCATTTATACGGCGCAAGGAACGGTTCGCTACGGCGTATCAATCTTGTTTCAACTGTATCCGTAATTACTACTTACTATAAATCTCTGCTATTTATCAGACATACATAACCAATATCCTACAAAAGAATTAATGGCAAATTTTTCGTTACAATTTCTGAATGATGCTACTCCTTAATAAAAACGTCAAATTATTCAACTGTATCTAACCTATATTAACAGATTCAATGTATTCCTATTCATCAATGGAAAACATCAAGGTTGTGGGAGCGACATTCGCCAATGTTTATTTTTCACTAAGCTCAATATGTTTTGTTTCCTGAATCTGTCTATAAGAAATGACAGCTTTGCCCTTTTATAAATTCATGAAAATGCTACTCTCGTTACACGGGAAAAACTGGTTTTTAAGATAGCTGCAACATTAATTTAAATGTTGCCAGACTTATCAATCAACGTGTGTAAAATTACCTTTCTTGAATTAAATAGCATTTTCACGTAGTGTTAACTTTTGATGCTAGTATCTTGAGTATCTGCATGTGTTTGATTGTACTTTGATTGGGATTTCTAAAATTTAAATAACGAAGAAAAAAACCTATCACGATTCACTGGACCTTGTTCGTAATCTTGTTCTCTGCGTATACTGACAATTACGCTTTAAAATTATTATTTCAAAATCATTTGCTTTTCTTCTTTTCAATAAAAAGCCACCTATTCTACTGTCAAATAGCCACTGACTGACACATATTGATATTAATATTATATTTGGCATATTAATTTCTTAATGATAAAAATGCATGCAATAGACTGGTTTAAGCAACAACAATAAAACAAGAATGTTCCCTTATCTTGTACACAATTTGGTGGAGAAGTCAAAAAGGTGGGAAGATGTAGTTGGATATCCCTTTCCAAAAGAGAGTCAATGCATCCACTGCCCATGCCTTTTGATCTGGGATTGGTGAAACGTATTGCAAACAGATATATAAGGGGCGATCCCACTTCAGAGTGATATCCTGAAAAGTTACTGGATGTAACTCCAAACTGGATGTAACTCCCACTCCGTATTCACAGGAACACGGGATTAAGACAAGGCATCCGGTATGAGGTTCTGATTGCCTGGGACATGTTTTACTAATTAAACTAAAGTCTGAAGACTGTCGCAGAAAATTGATTTTAAAAACCACATGTAACCACCACTGCAGATGAGGATATCAGTTGTAAAAATTGGCGAAGTGGTTCTGCTGATACCTGAAAAAACTGATTCGCTCGATTGAAATAGGGTAATTACTTTCTCATCTGGGGGCAAAACTTAGCCCCAGTGTGTCTGCTTACGTAATCCTAGAAAAAATGAAATCTTGTCTTGGGACCAACTCTTACTTATACCATGAAAGGAGAAAACCGTGTCTGAGCAATAAATCTATCGCCAATCGAGTGTGGTCCCCCAGAAGTGCGAGGGACATATTCTTCAAAAGGGAATCGTCCTGGTCAAACATTTTGACTAGTTGACATTGTGAAAGGTTGAAGCATTTGTTCGAATATGCGCAGTAAAAAAATAAAAAGTATGGTTACATTGCAAATCTTATTGTTTACAAAATCTTAAAATTGGTTAATTAATATGTTTTTTCTTTCATGGTACCATGTAATCAATTATCTCGGTACATCCAACTTGTTCACTATTAGAAAAACAATGCAATTAATTTTTATCAACGTTATTTTGTTCGATCAGCAGGCGACATGGAGACTAATGATTTAAAATGTTGTAATTATCAACCTTTAATGTGGATTCACAGTCTGTAGTCCATTCTTATCTTGCTAAATTAATTCCAAAAGCGGAAAAAAACCTATTATATCAAAAGATTGTGTTATGTTATAACAAATAAGACGAATGCCATTAACAGGGCCTGTTGTTCGTTAGCTTGTACTCTAATTACAGATTTGTAATATCTTGATCTTCCATTAGCATCATCTTGCATTAGCAATAATTAATCCGACTATAAAGGATATTATGCAAATGTATCAATATCATTTTCATTGATGTCACTGCTACTATAAAAGGTGGCATTATAGATGTTAGGTTTTTTATTATCAAAGTTGTTCGACACTTTAAGTTTATCTATTCGCGAAATCTTCTGAAATATAGAACTGAATATATATTGTTAGAATATTTTAAACGATAACCAAAAATGAAAATCAGTTTATTAGAATAAATTCTAGACGATATTTCCAAATTAAATATATTTAGAAGGCAAACTTTAACGGATAGATCACGAACACGAAATGGAAACAACAACAAACTTTACTTTCACAAATAACACGAATGTTAACGTCACAACATCAACCTATGACAGAAATGTTTCCGCTTTTTATTTTGTTCTTGTGATCGCGGTGTGCTTATTCGGACTCGTAGGGAATGTCTTGACCATCATAGTTTTGCTCAAAAAGCAAGACTGGACATCAGTTACTTTTTTAATCGGCGTCATGTCGGTTTCGGACTTTCTTTCTTTGTGTGTGATAATATCAATACCTTTCCAAGCTCATTATCTGGAGCAATTTCAAGACGAGACTCATTATTTTCAAGACCCCCCTGGTTTGAGTAGCTGTTTGTGTGCTGCAATAATTGGGAGCGAGCGGGCATTTGCAGTGACAAAACCAATGAAGTTTAAAGAAACATGGAACACAAAGCTTTCAGTAAGAATGTACTTGACAAGTTTTGCTTTCTTCATGATGTTTGTTATTGCGCGCTATGTTCTTTCAGAAAGGTTTAGTTTTATTTACTTTAAAGCTAACTTTTATATGTCCTATTATATCATTGTTCGAGGAATACCCTTTGTCATTATACTGGTAGCTAACATTCTAATGATAAGGGGATTAATTCAAAGTGGCAAACGTTTAAAAACGATGGCAACAGACGATTTCAGGAAAATGAGAATAAAAACAGAAGCAAATCTTACGAAAACTGTAGTTGTACTGACATCAGTATACTTCCTTTGTATGATCCCAGGTCGAATCCTTGTTGGAATAATGTACGTTGGAGTGTTTGAAGATAAAACGGATGCCATTTTTTATATTCAAACGGTTCTAGAAATTTTTAATTTTTCAGTTAACATAGTTATATACACAGTCACCAGTAAGTATTTCAGGAGAGAATATTATTCTTTGTTGTGCTGTTGTTTACAGAATTATCGTACTGCCCAGCCTTCTGTACCAAACGTGTCAACACGTGTAGAATTACATTAAAACTGGTACATATATATTAATTGATTAATTAACTGATTTGAACCTATTTTGCTACAATTGCAGATTTATTTTATTCATTTTCAACTAATACTGAAAGACCAAGTAACTTTCTAATGAGAGATTGCGCATGACAAGATGGATGTTTTGAATTTTGAGCTCTCAATATAAATTCCTATTATAACTATTCCGATAACTATGGATCTAATGCTTGACTTTATACCATACATTGTAGATTATGTGTATCTTATTTAAAGGTTCTGGGATGAGGGTCTTATCCTCTCAACGCCTGTTAGCAAAGATTATTGTGTATTTGAGATAACCTGTGATCCCATTCCGATCCGATTTACTATTTACATAAGACTATAATTAACTCTACTGAGGGTCTAGAGGAGTAAACTAAAAATGGGAGACAAAAAAGAAAAAAGGGTGACAAATATACCACGCAGATCTTAAAGGAAAGTAGGAATGTCTTGTATGAAGAAGAAACAGAGATACCTGCCGTTCTCAATAACGTTTTGACACTATTAAACAGAATGGATACTAGACTATCCTCGATCGAAAAAAATACAGGAAAAAACACAACAACTTTGAGTCAAATGAACGACAAATTTAATTCCCTTTCCACAAGAGTAATCGACGCAGAAAAAGGGTATAGTAGATGTAAAGTCGAGAGTGACTCAACTAGAAGCAACTTCTCAGGGTACAGGAACTCTATTTGATGAGATTAAGTCAAAGACAGACACATTAGCTTCAGAGATGGAACATTCACAGATGGAAAGGACTGATTTTGAAAACCGACAAGAAAACATGAAAGAGAAAATAGATACTCGGGAGAAAGAAAAATGTATTTTGAACGACAAATTAGTTGATATGAAAGCAGTTCGATGAAGTACAATCTTATATTCTCCGGGATAAGGGAACATAAAGATGAAGATTGTGAAGACAAACTCCGCCGATTCTTAAATCATGAGATGGGAATTGAACAAAGACTAGAATTTGGCAATGTTCATCGTTTTGGGAAGAGTTACCGTGACAAACCGAGACCGATCATAGCACGATTTTTGTACTTTTCTGAACTAGATATGGTAAAACGTGCCGGAAAAACTCTAAAAGGTACACGCTATGGGGTGAACCAGCAATTTCCAGTTGAAATTGAAGAAAAAAGACGGAAACTTTATCCTATCATGAAGGCCGAACGAAGAAATAGGTCAAAAGTAGTGCTTATCCGTGACAAACTATGTTAATGATGAGTTAGTATCAGTTGCTAACGATGAAGCGCCTCGCGAAGAGCTCCGCCAGACAACTACCAGACTGAAGGAACGATCGCGAGTGAGTTGTACTCCAGACAGAGAAGGGCAGAGTGAGGTCAACCATGGAAGAGAAAATAACAGTCCAGCTCAATCAACCGATAACAATACAAACAATCGTGTGTTTAATAAAACTATGTTAAAATACTTACTTACATTAAACATGTTAAATGTGTGAGGTCTTAGTAGACGTGTTCTAATATCCAGAATTTTTAGATCTTATTAATAATTATGATATTCTTTGTTTTGTAGAATCAAAAACGGATGTTTTAGACGAAATTAATATACCAAATTTTGAAATTAAGATGAAAAATAGATTTCTTTTGCGGAGGTTAAAATCTGTGGGAATAGTATTATGTGTTAAGACACATCTAGCATGTTTAGCAGATAAAATAACTATGATTGATACAGATAGTAAATATATTATGTGGTTCACAGTTGATAAAGAAAATCAATTTTTCGTCTAAATCAAACGTTTTTTTTGGGGGGGAATTGTGTACATTCCTCCTGAAAATTCATCGTATTGTATTTGGGAGCCCTATAACGAAATAGAAAATGATTTTTTGAACTTCTGTTCACATTATAATTATATTTGTCTAATGGGAGATTTCAATTCTAGAACTAGCAGAGATCCAAATTTTATTGATCTTGAATACGAGGAGTTCTCGGGAATGTTAGACATTGAAAATACATGTATTAACGCATTACATAATTTACCCATCCAGAGACAAAGTATGGATGTTAGAAAGAATAATTTTGGTAACAGTTACTGTTTATTAGATTTTTGTAAATATAGCAATATGCTTATTGTTAATGGTAGAATTGGTGACAACAGTGTACACTCTACTTGCAAAAATGCTAGTGTTGTTGATTATAATATAAGTTCCCTATGTTTTCTCAAACTTTTCGAAAAGTTCTCTGTATTAGAATCGAATACTTTATTTTCGGATATACATAATCCGTGATCATTAATTCTTAAAGCCCAAATAAATGAAAATAAAGTGGTTTTAGATAAACCATCGTATGAAAAAATTAAAAACTGGGAGAGTACTAAAACTGCATAATATATTCATAATAATGAAGGAGAAAGAGTAAACGAAATACTGACAACTTGTAAATATGGTTGACAACGCAACTATAAATGAAACAACCATAAATGCGGCAGTTGAGAGTTTAAGTAATTTACTAACCGATGCAGCTAAGAGTACTTTCGGCACATATACCCAGCGAAAACGTAATCCAAATTTACAAAAATATAAGAAGGCATCCAAACTTTGGTTTGACGATGATTGTAAAGAAACCAGGAAAAAATATAAATCATCACATAGAAAATTGAGAAGAAATCGATCACAATTTCAGGAAGCCGAAAATAAATTACTAGAGAAAAAATATAAGAGGACTATGGATAAAAGTATGAGAAAACATAGGAAAAAAATTAGAAATAGAATAAATAATTTGAAATCCACTAACCCAAAAGAATATTGGAAAATTTTGAATAGTGAAAAAAAACAGAAAAGCCCTAATAAACCCATGAATATATTGTTAGATTATTTTAAAACATTAAATGCTGGTAGCGCAAATGAAGATGATGAAAATGTAAACAATCAAAACGATATTAATAGATTAAATATGTCATTGAATGTACCCATAACTGTAGATGAAATTGAAAAAGCAACTAAAATCTAAAAAATAATAAAGCCTCTGGTGACGATGTCATTATGAATGAGTATTTGAAGCATTAATTTCATATTCTATCTAGTATATTAGTAAAGCTGTTTAATATTATATTTGACAGTCACAGTGGCTTTATTCCCGAGATTTGGCTATTGGGAAATAATATACCAATATATAAAAACAAGGGTTACAAATTGGATCCCAAAAACTTTAGGCCTATCACTATTATTAGCTGCTTTGGCAAATTATTTACCTCAGTTTTGAATACATTCAAGATTAAACAACTTTTCTGATGAATATCAGATAATTTGTGAAAATCAGTCAGGGTTTAGAAATGGATATAGTACAACAGATAATTTATTTGTTATTTACATGTTATTTAGTTAATAGTAAAAGGAAAAAAAAAACTGTATTGTGCCTTTAATGACTTTGCTAAGGTGTTTGATAGTGTATGGAGAAATGGATTGTATCAGAAATTGCTTGGACATAAAATTAATGGTATAATTTATAACGTAATATTCAATATGTATAGTGGTATTAAATCAATAATTGTATACAATGGTCAATCATCTGGCTATTTTCCTTGTAATATTGGGGTAAGGCAAGGAGAAAATCTTTCTCCTTTCTCATTCTCCTTATATCTAAATGGTTTGGAATCTTTTTAACAAACGCATGATGTTTTGGGACTAAGCTGTATATTTGAAGAAATTGAGAATCAGATGAATATTTATATTAAACTTTGTGCTCTATTATATGCAGATGATACAGTTCTCTTTGCGGAATCAGTTGAAGCTCTTCAGTCCCAACTTAATACATTTAGTGAATATTGTAAACTTTGGAAACTTGGTGTAAATTCTAGTAAAACGAAAATTATGATTTTTTTCTAATGGACGTTTACCACAAAATTTTCATTTTTATTTTGATAATGTTAAATTAGAAGTTGTCAAAGAAATTCCATATTTGGGATTGAATTTTTAAAGGACAGGTAGCTTTGCAAGTACCAAAAAGATATTAGTTACTAAGGCATATCGTGCTATGTATGATGTACTGAAAAAGGGAAGAGTTCATAACCTTTCGGTGAGATGTCAGTATGATTTGTTCGATAAGATAGTGAAGGCTATTTTACTTTATGGGTGTGAAATTTCGGGGTTCAGCAATACAGTCATGGCAGTCTACATGAAACTGTGTATGGTAAATTATTGGTCTAGAATTGTTCACGGCAAAGAAAATAAGTTGTCACACATTTTATATAACTTTATGTTTTTAAAATATTCACAGAATAATTGTACGTCTGAATGGGTAATTTTCATAAAAAATATTCTTGATACTTGTGGTTATAACTATAATATCTGGTTAGTTCAAACTGGCTAAATAATGGTTTAATACAAAAGTTATTTGACCAATTTCAACAAAACTGGCGTTCAGATATATGTAATTCGTCAAAAGGCTTATTAAACAGACTACATGTATATAAAGATGAGTTTGAATTCGAAAAATATTTACATATATTACCAGATAGAGATAGGGTTATATTTTGTAGATTTAGAACTGGTAACCATAGATTGAAACTGGTAGATGGATAGTTTTAAATAGACAAAGAAGATATTGTAATGCATGTCAATGTCAAGTATAAGGCGATTAATTTCACTTTCGTTTGAATTGTAGATCTCTAGACGACTCAAGAAAACTGTTTTTGGATAAATGTTATTGTAAATGTAATTAAATTATGTAAACTCATACAAACAACACATAGAAATCAGTTAAAAAATACATGTTAATTTATAAAGGTTATAAATTCACTAGCAGGTCTTCCTGGTCAGCCTGTTTTTCTATTATAAAACTAAATGATCTTGTAAAGTAATTGTAACATTCTTATCTTGTCATGTACACAATTTATTTTGTATACTATGTATTTTTATTTCATTCTTTGTATCAATGTATATAGTGTTTTTAAAGAAAAAAATTGTCTTGTCTTGTCTAATAAAACATAATTCAGTGAATACGAAATTATTACGGCATTTTCCTGTTTGTTAAATAACAGTTTATTTATAATGCTCATATATTTATGGGTGTAGGAAAATATACACCAAACTTATGTCTGTATGGTGATATAGGCTGGATCCCGCAATGGACAGCTGTTTTTAGATTATGGTCCAGGTTTACTAAAATGGACCATGAAAGATTGAACAAACGAGTATTTATTTGGTCGTATAAGTATGGAAATAAACCAATTAAAATTGGTGCTTCAGAGAAATGAATAAGTTTAAAGAATATAATCTTGAACCATGATAATGTAATTGTGGTATATCGTTAACTAAAAATGTAATTTAGGATATAGAATGCTAAGCTATTGATTTATATAACACATAATGGTATAATAAGTTGGTTCCGAATGAATATGCCAAACTACGTACTTATAAATTGTTTAAAACAGAGTTTAAGGTAGAAAATTATATTTCTAAAAATATTACAGGGAAATAAAGAAGCGCTTAATTATGCAAAATTTCGCTATGGTATTGCGGCCCTTAACATTGAAACGGGTCGGTATCATAACTTACCTATTAATGATATGTTTTATTTGTAAAGATAATACAAATGAAGATGAGAAACATGTAATTTTTAGTTGTCCATTATATGCAGATTTACGTGCTGTTTTGATTAGTCATGTTAATTCTTTTTGTCGTGATTTTTATAGTATGACATTTCAGATGACAATAAATTTGTATATTTATCTAGTGATGAAAATTTTACTTTTACACTGCCAAGATCTGCTATGATATTTTATTGAAAAGAAAATGTGTATTTTATTCTTGAAATGTATATTTTTATTATGTTTTGTGTTTTATATTTTAAATGTATACATGTAAAAAATTAAGTTGCCTCTCTTAACTCTTTTTAGAATTGCTCTGTTTTATATGTGAAGTTATAATAATGTGTAAATGTTTTGTAAGAGGCGAGACTTAAATGACATATTGTCTTGTCTTGTCTGGCCTATATTCGGTGTTGGAATCATAAAAAAATTCTGCAAGTACCTTTTTCGAGAATAATATCATTATTAAAAGTCCAACATGAATCAATCAATATTTAAGGTACTTAAACATGAAATAGTAATGATCAACTTAAAAAATTAAAGAAGTATCCCATGTTTTTTTCTTATAAAAATGAATATACCATGTCCCCAAATTGCTAAATAATATTAAAATTTCAAGGAGGAAAGAAGGAACGAATGCAGGAGGCATTACAAACATAAGGTTCTATATCAATGTTAGCATATTAATGTTGTCTGCTCTTTGGTCGGGTTGTTGTCTCTTTGACATATTCCCCATTTCCATTCTCAATTTTATATTTTATTAGCATAGTACATGTACATGTATACTGTAGTATTGTATGTTTTGTCTTGTAGCGGTTATTTAATTGTAATTATTCTGTTCTCATGAAGGCACTTTGGTTAGTTAATAAATTATTGTATATTATTGTATCATATTATAGGAACTATAATCGTAATTTTGAATTTCATATGATACAACTGGATAAAGTCGATTTTACCTATAGTTTCTTCTCAATGGACTTTTTTTTTACTATACTTGACAGGTTTAAATCTGCAAAGCAGAATATATTAACCTTTCCCGTGCACTTTAATCTTTAATTATCGGTACTAGTGTCTGCGCGAAATATTTCCATGATTAATTTGTTCATTTCCATAGCTTATAATATTAATTTCATAAATTGTCGTGGATAGTTTTTGACATATTCGTTCAATGTATTGACCAAAGCGTTAATTTTCAGTGTAGTATTTGTATTGTGGATATGGTACGGTTATGTTTTGTGGATATGGTACGGTTATGTATTGTGGATATGGTACGGTTATGTTTTGTGGATATGGTACGGTTATGTTTTGTGGATATGGTACGGTTATGTTTTGTGGATATGGTACGGTTATGTATTGTGGATATGGTACGGTTATGTATTGTGGATATGGTACGGTTATGTATTGTGGATATGGTACGGTTATGTTTTGTGGATATGGTACGGTTATGTATTGTGGATATGGTACGGTTATGTTTTGTGGATATGGTACGGTTATGTTTTGTGGATATGGTACGGTTATGTATTGTGGATATGGTACGGTTATGTTTTGTGGATATGGTACGGTTATGTATTGTGGATATGGTACGGTTATGTATTGTGGATATGGTACGGTTATGTTTTGTGGATATGGTACGGTTATGTTTTGTGGATATGGTACGGTTATGTATTGTGGATATGGTACGGTTATGTTTTGTGGATATGGTACGGTTATGTTTTGTGGATATGGTACGGTTATGTATTGTGGATATGGTACGGTTATGTTTTGTGGATATGGTACGGTTATGTATTGTGGATATGGTACGGTTATGTTTTGTGGATATGGTACGGTTATGTTTTGTGGATATGGTACGGTTATGTATTGTGGATATGGTACGGTTATGTTTTGTGGATATGGTACGGTTATGTATTGTGGATATGGTACGGTTATGTTTTGTGGATATGGTACGGTTATGTATTGTGGATATGGTACGGTTATGTTTTGTGGATATGGTACGGTTATGTATTGTGGATATGGTACGGTTATGTATTGTGGATACGGTACGGTTATGTATTGTGGATACGGTACGGTTATGTTTTGTGGATACGGTACGGTTATGTTTTGTGGATATGGTACGGTTATGTTTTGTGGATATGGTACGGTTATGTTTTGTGGATATGGTACGGTTATGTTTTGTGGATATGGTACGGTTATGTATTGTGGATATGGTACGGTTATGTTTTGTGGATACGGTACGGTTATGTTTTGTGGATATGGTACGGTTATGTTTTGTGGATATGGTACGGTTATGTATTGTGGATATGGTACGGTTATGTTTTGTGGATATGGTACGGTTATGTATTGTGGATATGGTACGGTTATGTATTGTGGATATGGTACGGTTATGTTTTGTGGATATGGTACGGTTATGTATTGTGGATATGGTACGGTTATGTTTTGTGGATATGGTACGGTTATGTATTGTGGATATGGTACGGTTATGTATTGTGGATATGGTACGGTTATGTATTGTGGATATGGTACGGTTATGTTTTGTGGATATGGTACGGTTATGTATTGTGGATATGGTACGGTTATGTTTTGTACTTAAGTATGTTTTGCTGTATTTCAAATTTATAGTTTTTGTCATGTTTAAGACAATAAGAAAACAAATTAACAAAAATAACATTATACATATTTATTAAAAGGTTAAATCCTAACTATCCTACTGCTTGTCGATACTTTTATTTTGGCATTCTGCTTTGACTGTCCATGACGTTAAAACACTAAATCCCTAGGATGCGTTTTAGTTGATTTTAGTCTCTGATGCATGATTTTTTTATTATTAATTGTTTTTGGCTTTTAACTAGCTTTCAGTAACTGCGATTACTCTCAAGTCTTACGTTCGTGTTAATTTGACCTGTTGATACAATTTGTAATGCATTTTTGTTATTTAATGTTTACTTATTTTGTGTTATAATATCTCGTTTCACTATTTTTAATATATACCACCTTTAGTATTTAGTATGACGATAAATTTTCACTTCTGTTCTCGTACTATGAACAACAAATTTATTTATTTTGTAAAAATTATTTCTGTACTCCATGTACTCCTTACAACAAAATTATTTTTATTTACCTGTGTACGTTATTTTATTTAACGGCATTTTGTCCAATGTTATAGTTGTCTTTCTGATATTGTTTTACATCTCACCCCTTTTTTTATATTAATTTTGTATTTACATTGTGTCATAGATCGAATTTATTCGTTCAGTGTATGTTTACTTGTTTTTGTTAATATATCTTTTGATTGAGTTAAGCCATTTCAATTGATATTTTATAGCGTGTCTTTTTATGTTGTGATGTTACACTATTGTTTCAGGTTAGGGCAAAGATTGGCGCCTGTTAAAACGTTTAAACCAGCTGCATTTGTTTGCGCCTGTCCTAAGTCAGGAACCTGTTGTTCAGTGGTTGTCGTTTGTTGTTTTGGTTCATAAGTGTTTCTCGTTTCTCGTTTTTTTTATATAGATTAGACCGTTGGTTTTCCTGTTTGAATGGTTTTACACTAGTCATTTTTGGGGCCCTTTATAGCTTGCTGTTCGGTGTTAGCCAAGGCTCCGTGTTGAAGACCATACTTTGACCTATAATGGTTTACTTTTACAAATTGTGACTTGGATGGAGAGTTGTCTCATTGGCACTCATACCACATCTTCTTATATCTATTAACCACCATATATATAGTGCCTGTATCAACTGGTCTAGACCATGTGTTGTTCATCTTTTTCTCGGAGGTGTCGGGGGTGATGCGGGTCATACAGAACGATTGTTTTGTTTAGAGTAATCTATAGGACGCAGGTTGATTTTTTGTCACCTGTAGATTTAGGTGTTCAACTTTCAAAATGCCTTTTAAAATTGGTCGTAAGAAAAACATTCTCAAAGAGGACCGCATTTGCCAGCACTTAGTGACGAATATCATTATTTCTTTGAATGTACGAACGAACAAATAAAGTCACCATGGGAGAGGTATATACCTACAAATTACAATACAAATTCATCTCAATTAAAATTGATAGGGCTATCGCCATATTGTAATGTACCACTTTTTACAAAACTGTGCACGTTTCTAGACGTGTTAAAATCAGATATTTTGATAAAAAGTATCATGCTAGGATTTTCCTAGATATTATAGATATACATTTTATTAACATTGTCACAGTATTGTCAATCCTCATCTTATTGTATATTTCAGTTGCATTGTATTATATTGCTCATTTATCTATTATAGTTTGACATACTATTAAATGTATAATTATGTATTTATCTTGTTATCCATTTTGATGCACCTTATGTGTGCTTAAGTTGTATTTTTTTCGTCTTGTCTCATCTTGTTTTGGCCCCATGGTTGACTGTGGAATAGAAATATGGCCACTCTTGGTCTTCTTCTGATCGGCGGTAAAATTCGTGCCAAAGTGGAGCGTCCGTTTGGCTGTTCGGGATGTACAAGTACGCAGCCACGTCCGGTCAAATTGGGGACGTTAAATTCGATGCCTCGTGTGAAAAGAGAGCTACGCTCTCTGCACGTTAAAAACCCTTGGAAAAACTCTCTGGGGTCCGTAGGTGGCCTGTTGCTAGACAAAATCAGGATCAAGCCTATTTTCCCCCTCTAGTTGGACGTGAAGCTCATTTCCCCCTCTTGTAGTAACAACGGCGACGTCATTTGGAAATTAATTATTCACCAAGAGATAGTCTAAGTAACCATTATTTTAATTATTCTAGCGTAACCACACCGTCATCGTATTAGTAAACATTCAATATCGGATATTTTTTTTATATATATATGTGGTGATCACATCCATTCTCCTTATTCTGTAGTAGGTCGTAAGGCCAAATTGTGAAACCCATGTTATTGTTGAAGCCCATATGGAGAATGAATTTTTTCGGATGGTAACAGTTGTTGTAGGAATATTTGAAACATATGATGTGCCCTTTGATATGATTTCTTTACATTTTTCGACACCGCCCGGATACTACTGCTTATTGTAGGAGGTGTCCAATCTCATTTTATATACTGAATCAATTGATATCTTTTTTGCGTGTTGCATTGGGTAATTTTGTGCTGTCTTCGTAATATGGACCCATATCCGTTCGATTTCACCCGCAAAAGAATTAAATTGTAAATCAGCATAACATGACTGAATGACGCCATGAAATACAAGTGCGAGAATACCTTTTAGTTGTGAAAAATCAAATTAATATTTAATTTTATTACAGAGGATTTCTTTTGGCATGTCCTATATAAACTTGTTACTAAATATTCAGCAACTATAATGCGTACCCCACGTAATGAGTTTGTTGCAACCACGGGGGTCACTTCACATACCGATGTCCGTTTGTCAGGATGTTAAATATATGAATGGATGCAATTGTATTAAACTTTATATCAATGGGTCGAATTATCTTTACGAATATTAAATAACTTTATTCCTGCGGTGAAATTGTTCATCTCTAATTTTACAGTAGCATATTTTGTCATCCACAGTAAATATGAATAGGAAAACATTTTCATGTCAGTCATACGAATAGGTTAGGATTTTTAGACATAGTCAATATATGGATGGGGTATTTTTTCGAATGCAAACGGCACCCCTGTAACAAATTATAGGTGCCCCACATCCACTCCCTGCCACTAGACCTTTTAAGTGAGACGAGTGTCGAAAAAACGAACACAATTTTTACCAAACTTTTCTTCTACACAACCCAAGCCGAAAAACGGATTATTTTAGCATTCCAGAGATCAATCAATTCTGAAGAAAATACGGAAAATATATGCAATAAATGGCAGTGCAATTATTATGGTAATATATTGTTGTAGAAATATGGGCATGGGTAAAAGTGGCTATATGTATACGTATTTTCAACTTTCCGCGGGGGAAGAATGGCAATGATCCAAAATTTCTCTTGGGGAAAAACTGGCATGGGGGAAATGGCTATATAACAACGGAGCTTTTAAAATATACAGATACGGTATGGGTTTTGTTCATTGTTGATGGCAGTCCAGTAACCTACTGTTCCACATATTTACATTCTTGTCCTTTAGTGTCTGAGGGATAGTTGTCTCTTTGGCAGTTATATCACATCTTCTTATTTTTATATTGGAAATTTGATTGAATTAACTACAAGATGGAATCACTATCATTGTTTAATAATAAGATACAGCAGAATTTATTTATATTTTCTTGAGAAAACCAAATAATTGCATCTGGCAAAGAATGTACAGAGAATACGGACACACAGGTTTAGTAATAATAAACCGCCTGAATCAAAGCTGCCAAGACCCGTAGTTTTTTGTTTTGTTTACAAAATCTAGAATTTAGTGACAGACATATTCGGATTTACCTAGTTTTACAAAAAGGACGAATCAATTTGAATCAGCAGATAATTCATAAATAATACCAATTTCCCTCCTCCTCTGATACAATAAAGTAAAGAAAACAGACGATAATTACTACATTTCTCCCTACATATTGTAATCATAAAAATATTTCTCCCGTTGCGTCCAATTTAAAAGTCTGTATTGGAAATTATAAGTCATTGAAAGTTGTAAGGGAAACATGCCAAACAATTTCCGACCACTATATTCACTTGTCTGCACTAATCAATTATAATTCAGTTAAGCAAATTATGAAATAATTTCACTCCTTGGAGTTTATTTATGGATGACGAAGCTGCAGGATGTAATCCATTGGATAATTAATGACATACAATTGAGCAGTTCAGACTAATTGTAGACAAACTTTCTGAAAATTAAGAGGCAACGGAACCTGTGTAATCAAAGTAAAAGACAAACAAAGTTAATGAAGTTAAAGGCATTGAAACATGCAGCTGACATTCATGATGTTTTCTTCAGTCTGTTAAAATATATCAGTTAATGCTTAAACAACATCATACGCAAGTTTATGTCATATGAAAAGTCTGTTTTTTTTTTGTTCTTTCTGAAGAAGAGCTTTACTATTTGTATCATTTAAACACCAAAAACACTGCATAAAACTGCATCGAGGTCTCAATGTTTGCTTTAGATCAGATCGTTTGTTTTCTCGTTTGAGTGTTTCTCATTTTGTCATACCGGGTCCTTTGATAGCTTACTTTAAGGTATAGGGTTTACTCATTGTTGATGGCCGTACGGTGATCTATAGCTATTTGCTTCCTCGTCCTTTGGTCTCTCGTGGATAGTTGTCTCACTGGAAATCATAACATATAATATCTCCTGACTTATATAGAGGTATAATACTAAAACCCTAACAGGAGGGATTGTGCTTGATATTCATATGATGAAGACATAATCTTTTAATCAGTTTAATTTAGGTCTGGAGCTGGCATGTCAGTAACTGCTAGTAGTCTGTTGTTATTTATGTATTATTGTCATTTTGTTTATTTTCTTTTGTTTCCTATTCTGACATCGGACTCGGACTTCACTTATACTGAGTTTTACTTTACGTACTGTTGTGCGTTTGTTTTTTCTACATTGGCTAGAGGTATACGGGGAGGGTTGAGATCTCAAAAAACACGTTTAACCCCGCCGCATTTTTGCGCCTGTCCCAAGTCAGGAGCCTCTGGCCTTTGTTAGTCTTGTATCATTTTTAATTTTAGTTTCCTGTGTATAATTTGGAGTTTAGTATGACGTCCATTATCACTGAACTAGTATACATATTTGTTTAGGGGCCAGCTGAAGGACGCCTTCGGGTGCGGGAGTTTCTCGCTGCACTGAAGACCCATTGGTGGCCTTCGGCTGTTGTCTGCTCTATGGTCGGGTTGTTGTCTCTTTGACACATTCCCCATTTCCATTCTCAATTTTAGTTGTTCCTGGTGGCAGAGATTATGACATTTCGAGATTGAATTGAATATCATAATCTACTTGAATGAAAATTTACAAAGCACGTATCGCAAAACTCCCAAGCAATGATGCTGGATTTCTAATACAGAAAAATAGTTCCCGATTTGCTGAATTTTCTAAAATATTAAAACAAGACAATATTATTATTTCATCGTGATAAGTATGTTTGTATACAAATTTTAACAGAGCGCTTGTACTTTTTTTCTGAGTGCTTGAACTTCATTTCGGTATATTACTTTTTGAATCGGCTTAAAGACTGTCCAATTAACTAAGACGACATTTTAGATTGAAATGTTGTTTTGGGCATTATCTACTGAGAACCACAACTTTCAATTGCTAAATGTCAAGTTTCTTAGCACGTAATTCCGTTCTACGTGTTGGTTATTTTTAATCAAATTGCTGTATAAAGTTTTATCTGTAGATAGCAACCCTTATTTTAAGGATGTGTCCAACATCGAACAGAATCATTACAGTCTTTATTTGTTGGATTCCTACTTAATTCATAATTAGATGAATACAGAAGAGTCAACAAGTGTAAAATATTCGTTGAAGTCTTGAAAACAAGTTATATATTTGTAAACAATTATTCACTTCTACGAACTACATTATGACAATAATGCGGATATTAATTTAACTGACGAAAATATTTTGCCCGTTTTTTAGTGTTTCAAGTGAACCATTCGTTTAGCAGGAATTATCAAACATTCAACACTAATTAAGCACAAACACGTGCACTGGACTCCTCCGAAAATAGACGAACACACAACAACAAATAACACATTGTCCGGATAGTGTAAACTTGGAACTGGCAAAAAATGTAGTTCAACTAGTTTTAAAGGCGCAAAACCCCGCCCATTCCTTTTTGCATTTCTAGACCACAGGTCGTAAGGGTAAAACACATAAAAAACACGCACAGTGCTCCGAAACGAAAAACGACACACAATTTGGAAAACAGGGCAAAATGTACTGGCTTCAATTTGATACTAGCCAATGTAGCCACAGTTGTTGCTTAAATACGGCCGTTCAAGAAAACAAAAATAAACAGAAACATCTATCCTCACAAGTTTCGTGATGCCTCATGATAACATTTTTTTAATATCGGCAGTAAATGTGAGAGGCCTGTAAGTATTAAAAATAGTCAGACCCCATTTTAACTAAACTGATAAGTATATCTCGCATGTAGCCCTTGCTGTTGAAAGATGTAACATTTTTCTCGAGATTGAAAATATTCTTTTCAATGTTTTTATTTCTGCTAACAAATTACGTATAAATTGTGATATGTAAACGCCATTGGATGCGATAAAAGGAATATTGCTTTCAGTTAAAATGGAATTTTCTATCGTCACTTTTTCGGATATGCTCGATATGGACTTTATCAAAAAAGATTAATTATAATCTAGATGTATATATTATAGTGTAACACCATATGTGAAAGTACATTCTTCAAATGTTACTAAATTCATATTTCAGATAACATAAAGAAACAATTTTTAAACCGTTGATAAGCAGTTTGTAGCTAAGTTGATAACATTTAGTGAACTACCATTGCACTGTCTTTTCATTTCTAACTACTAGTTGTTTTAAACAGACAATCTGCATTGCATTTTATTTAATTTGTACAATTAAATGACTAATTGATTTGTAGTTGTCTTTGATTCAAACATTTTTTGTTGTTGTTGCTATGCTCAATACGGAATTTGTTAAAAAGAATAATGATGACTAAGATAGTATATTAGATTCCAACACCATATGTAAAAGCAAAATCATTAAAAAATTGCTTAATTCATATTTCAGAGGGGAAAATAACCCGTTTCAGAGGGAAAATAAACCATTTTTGAACCGTTGATAGGCAACATTTCTATTTTTAGATATTTTCTACGCATCTAGTAAACTAATAAAAGTGTCTATTCATTTGTAACTTAAAGTTCTTCTTAAAACAAACAATATTATTTGGAATTGTTTTATCTTGTACTGATAAAGCAATTTATTTGTGATAATTTTGATATTTAATAAAACTCGTTGCTAGACAACCTTCCTTTCACCGGAGCACAATAAAATCATCTTTTTTTTTCAAGTAACTATACTAAGACCATCAATGATATAAATATAAAGTTTTTTTGGAGAGTGGCCAAAAAAGGCCCCTTATCATAACTTGTCCTTTTCCTTGTTGTTCCAATACATCTATGTCTAAAATTGAAGATATTAATATGAAACTGTTATTATGAACTTTATTAAGTTGAGGCTCTTTTGGATTAATACATTCAGCATAATTAAAGCACATCATCAAGGTATCTGCTTTAGTGGTTAGAAATGTCAATTAATTTGTCGGAATTTTCCATTTCCCCTTCCTGATGTTTTTCCATGTTGAAGAATCATAACTATTACACATAATAGATTAATAAACTGTATGTTCAATTAAAGAAAGCAAAGACTTTTAACATTTCAAGTGTCACACCAGTTCAAGTATTTTAACAAAATATATAACCGGAACTTCAATGAAAAATTCCAATAATTTTTTTTTATCATAATAATTTTTTTTACGTACCACTGATCAAGATTAACATGGGGAGGGATTATATCTAAAAAAAAATACTAATATCCCGCCACATGTACATGTGCCTTTCCCATGCAGGAACCTCATCAATGGAGTCTTGCATCATATTTTGAGGTTTTTGTTTTTCGAAAATATGGTGTTGATGACAATTCTATGACTATTTCTATATTATGTTATGTATTAACAAGTTGTTTTTCAGATTCAGAGCAATCTAGAGCATGATATATTTCATAAACTAACACCTGTATGACTATTGATGAAGACATCTTTTGACTTCTGGATGTCTTTGTGATTTTGGATTGCTGTTTCATTAATGTATACCCATATCTCCTGCAATTCATTTTAATTTCTTTTAGTCCTTGGATTTACAAAGCAAAGTTTTTGTTATTTGACACATAATCGATAAACATGAAGTAAACATGAAATGCATTAGTGATAACATTATACAATTATCATGGCTTATGTCTGGGACACAATATACTGTATCTACCATTTTCCTACATAAATGTACTCTCTATATACCATAAATAAATTTATCTCTATACAGTTAAGTACTTGTTTACTGAAAAGGCGTGAATACACATATTAATTTCATATTTATAATGAAGAACGAAAATGTGTTAAAAACTTAAAAAGCAGTTTGTAATAAAACAAAACAAAAACAAACAGAGTCATCTAGATGTCACCGATACCATACATCAGTCTTTCAGTTATATTTAATGTCGGTCTTGCTTCAAACTGTTTAATTTTTAGCAATTTATTTCTCTAGAAATTCAGGATATAAATTCAGGGTATATCCACTATGAATGAATGTCGGTTGATCCACGCCGAGTGTCATTAAGAATGAACATTCACTATAAATGAAGGCCAACAAAATAACCCTATTGTTACTTAAAACCCTTTGACTCCCGTGTAACTAATCACTTATTGGTTGATTAAATGTTGTTCGGAGGCAAATATTTAATGACAGCATTTCTAGACATCGAATATGTAATTTAAGGATACTTTTGATACATGTACAGTGTAATTAATATTTCAGACTACGATACAACATAATCTGCTTACAATACGTAAATCATGAGACAAAGACATACTTGACAGGATTATAATGAATTACGATGAAGAATATATGACATTGTTTACACTTAATTAAACCCGTGGGGAAGTATAAATCCGTTTTATATTTTGTTATGGTATTAAAATATACAATAAATAGAAAAGGCCATCACGCCAAACTCCATCAAAAGCTTTTGATAGTTCTAGAAAAGCAAGAACTTTTATGCTTTTCGAAGAGATTAACTACCTTGTTGAGCAAAATTGTGATCCTCTTTTCTTCTATGTTTTTCTAAAGACCCCTATAACCTCGCCTTAAATATTATTTTCTTCTAAGTAGGTCTTTACAGATTCCTCCAAAAATTATCGAATATACCTTGTACACATTAGACGTTATATTAATCCGCTTATACTTATATCAATATCAAAGACAGATCCAGCTTTGAATAGAAATAAGAAGATGTGGTGTGAGTGCCAATGAGACAACTCTCCATCCAAGTCACAATGTGTAAAAAGTAAACAATTATACTAGGTCAAAGAACGGTCTTCAACACGGAGCCTTGGCTCACACCGAACAGCAAGCTATAAAGGGCCCCAAAATGACTAATGTAAAAAAATTCAAACAGGAAAACCAACGGTCTAATCTATATAAAAAACGAGAAACGAGAAACACTTAAGAACCACATCAACAAACGACAAGCACTGAACAACAGGTTCCTGAGTATGGGTTTAATGATGCCATTTTGCCAATCATCAGATAAATTTTCAAGGTCAGTAGTAATCGTGAAAGATCAACAAGCGAATCCGCAATCGCACCGTCACAAAACATAAAAAAATATTTGGAATCTCATCGATACACCTAGCTTTGTGAGACTGTAAGTTTCTTATGAAAGCACATGAAAGAAGAACGCAGCCAATCACTGATCTTTGGTTGTAAAGAAAACGTGTGTAAAATCCTTGACAAAGTGAAGCCGGGAGGCGATTTACAGCATATAGCTCACATGCATCTATAATTTGATGCCAATCACACATGATATTAAAATTAGTAGTTTGACACTTCTTGATATATATTTCGTTAAAGTCCGCCATCCGTAAAATTTCATAACCGGAAGTTGTTAATTTTGCACAATCTGTCGATACCTGTATCTTGGTATTGCACAAGGTCATGTTTTATCTGACTGTTAATGACGTCTTGATACTAAATCCATTGGATGTTTGATGTGTACTGATTGATACTTTAGTCTTAGATGCGTGATTTTTTCATTAGTTGTTATTGGCTTTGAACTATCTGTCAGTAACTGCCAGTACTCTCAGATCTGTACTAAGTGTCATATTTGTTGTGGGGATGTATAAATACCCTGCCACGTCCGATCTGTGTTATTAGATGTTTTTCTGCTTTGTATCGATCTCATGAGCTAAGCCTTTTTCAACTGATTTTTATATAATAGTTTGTTCTTATGTTGAACTGTTACAACACTATCCCAGGTAAAAATTTGGCACCCTTGAACTCGAGTCGAAATTATCATGTTGGCACCACGGAGCTGTCGGCGAAATTATCCTAAAGATACCTAACTTTCAAAATGGCGAAACGAAAAACTACTCGTTGCATCGTTTTTTTTTTTCCATTAAAATCTTAATTAGTTAAGTATTCAAAACAACAATGAATGGAATTTAATTTCTTATGAAAAATACAAACTTAAGGTTATTTTTGCTAAAACACGATTGTTTTTTTTACATATGCATATAATGTCGAGCAGGTGCTTGTACGACAAGTAACATTTCTCTCGATGACATCACATTTTCAAACACAGCAAAAACTAGTTAAAAATAATTTTTGCCGATCATTATATATATCGAGGAAAAGCTAAGAATCTCGAGAATTCTGGCATTATGATTTAACCCTCAGTTACCTTCTTTTTAAAAAATACATAAATTCTATCGACCAAAAATAGAACCGAGAATTGGCATCGTAATGGTAAATGTGTAAACAATCATGGCGGGAAAATATTACACAATTTATGTATTCAGGAAAAAAGGTTTGTTTTCACGTCTGTTTAGTTAAATAAGAAGTTAAAAAATAAAATACACAACTTGCGAAGTCATGTATCTGACAATGCAGAGGTGTTTTCTGCTACATTTATTCGTTAATTTACGTAAATCGTTAGGGCACTTGTTTAGTCTAAAAAGTAAAAAGGTTTAAAAATGTCATCTGATGAATTTGAGGGCTTTACTAAAGGTGAACTTGATAAAGCTGAAGCTAGTTTCAGCATCAACTACTTCAGCAGGGTATAGGTGATGACAGTGACGGCTTAAAAGAATCAGGTGATTCAGTTATTGATAATATTCCTGGGCCTGCTGGTGATGCTGCTTACCTAATGGTGGGCATGAACACTTTATGTACTATGATCGAGGAATGCCTCACCTTTTTACACCCTCTGGTATCTCAGGGCCAACTAGAATCATATCCCAAAAAAAGGATCCTATAGATTTCCTTAAGCTTTTCCTGAGTGACATGCTCATTGAAAATTTAATTGAGGAAACTGACAGGTATGCCAGAATACAGAAGGAGCAACACCCAAATCAAAATAATATGGCATGGATAAGACCCAACAGTTGCTGAAATGAATGCTTTTCTTGGACTTCATTTCCAAATGGGTGTTGATAGGAACATCTACCAAAATGTACTGTCAACTGATCAATTTTAACATACTCCTGTACTTTCAAAGACCATGAGTCGTGACAGGTTCACTCAGATAATGAGATATCTCCACTTTGCTAACTCAGAGTTAGAACCTTTACCAGGAGCTCAAAATTATGACCCCTTGTATGAAGTCAAACCCTTGAAAGGTCACTTCAACATTTTCAGTGCCTGCTTCAACCATGAATATAACCCTAAAAGAAATGTAACTACAGATGGGAGAATGATATCGTTCAAAGGTAGAGAGTTCAATTTCGACAGTACATGCATGCCTTCAAAGCCACATAACTGGGAAGTGAAAGAGAGGCGAAAGATACCAAAGGGACAGTCATAGATGCTATCTGAGTCACAAAACAGCTATATAGAGTATAAAGATATATACCCACATGATCCAGGTAGACGTGCAATACCACAATTGCACCTTGCCAGTAATGTTGTGAAAAGGTGTCTACAGGGAGCACAACTAGAAGGTACCGGTACCATGTCTACACAGACAATTGTTTTTCAAGCCGAGAGCTTTTTGCAAACTTGTTTGAAAGGCACAGCAGCTTGCGGTACAGTCCGTATTACCCGGAGTGGACAACCCGTTGACATAATGTGTAAACGCTTTCAAGGTATACATCATCTTGGGGACATGGAATTCCGTCAAAAAGGATGTATTGTGGCTGCAGCATGGAAAGACAAAGAAATTGTAAATATCCTGAAAACAATACATGACAATTGTACAGCCCAAGTGCTGAGACCAGTCAATACAGGTGGCAATTTCTCACGGCAAATCTTTGTCTGTCCCAAGGCTGTTGCAGATTATACCAGCAATATGGGAGGTGTGGTCCGTGCCTATCAGTATTACTGTTACAACCACAAAACAATTAAATGGAGCAAATGGTTTTCTTTGTCCTTCTTTAAATGGTCAAATTTAATGCTTTTAAACTGTTCCTTATAATCATTCATCGTCTATGACATTTTTGGACTTTACTCTTAAATCTTAATATTGCAAAAGGATTAGTCGCAGGATATTCATCTGGAATTCTCAAGGGGAGACCATCACAATTTGCAATTGAAAACAGACTTGGTCAGCGACATATGCCTTCTAGCATAGTTGACAAGTCAAAATGACCTTTATGCTACACGAGGACCAAAAATGGAAATCAAGAGACCGTGAAGCAAACTAAGTTTGGCTGCAATGATTGTGGAAAGCACCTGTACCTCTGCCTGCCTGAATACTTTACCAAATTCCAAACAGAAAGGAATTATTACAACTGATCAATGAGGTAAATAGAATTGTTATTTTGTTAACTTTTAAGCTGTTTGGATGTCTGTTGATGTTTTAATTGTGGACTTGTTGTTTTGATAAACATTTACCACGTTTAGACATTCCTAATTTCTGATATTACTTCAGGCAGGCCAGGATGGACATTCAAGAGGATGTTTCTGTATAAAAACGTGCAAGTAACAACATATTAAACGAAAAATTGCTTTAAAAATCATATGAATTGGCTATAAATTTTATTTTTAAAAGACGAAATCTTTCAAGTATTATCATGAAAAAGATATAAATTACAAAAAAGAAAACAATTTCTTATGAACTGTTATATTTTTTGTTTTTTAGAGATTGAACCATAATGATTTCTCATGAACTATTATGAATTTCTTCTATTAAATCATGCATTTGTATGGGCATATTCACACAGAGTATTTACAAATTAAAATATAATAAAATTTCACATCATAGATGTTTTAACCCTTACATTTATGAATGATTGAATTTACTGAACTGTTATAACAAATGGTTTGCGTAAAATTTATTAATTTACTTGCAATTGTGCAGTGATTTTGTTATTTACCACATTCAAATGCTTGCTTATAATTTACTTTTATGGTGGGTAAATGTTTCTGAATATGTTGGAGTTTTCTCTTTTTTTATGCCCCACCTACGATAGTAGAGGGGCATTATGTTTTTCGGTCTGTGCGTCCGTTCGTTCGTTCGTCCGTCTGTCCCGCTTCAGGTTAAAGTTTTTGGTCAAGGTAGTTTTTGATGAAGTTGAAGTCCAATCAACTTGAAACTTAGTACATATGTTCCCTATGATATGATCTTTCTAATTTTAATGCCAAATTAGAGTTTTGACCCCAATTTCACGGTCCACTGAATATAGAAAATGATAGTGCGAGTGGGGCATCCGTGTACTATGGACACATTCTTGTTTAGCTATGTAAACAATATGCCGGTCGCAATATTGTCGTAAACGACAGACACTTTTTAAACATTTTCTGTCTGGAAGACATAGTTCGGAATGCATTTTATGGAAATGTAACATGAGTAATACGACTGTAAACGATTTGCATGATGCTTGTTTGAAGTAAAATTAGTTCAAAAGTCATATAAGCGCAATTAAACAGTGACGAGGTGGAACAAATTCCTTTCGCAAATTTTTAATCGGTAAATTAGAATATGTTGGCTTCAAATAGTAGTCAATCAATAAAATGACATTAACACCCCATAAAGGAACAAACTTTTATTTTACCAGAATTCAACGATTTCCGTACTCACGAATGCTTTTCGCTAGCACCTTGCAAAAATAAATTTCGTTCGGGAACTTCGCTCGAGAAAATAAACTTCGGCCACAGAACCGCGCGAAAAAAATAAAATAAATTCAGGAGCGAAAGTGTTAAAAAGTCTATTTTAGAAACTGGCTTACAAATGGAACTACCTTTATAACCACGTTTATGATTACGGTTTCTTTTCTTACCCACCTTTGCTTCACTTCAGTTATCATCAGTTACGAAGCTCACGTCTTGACCGATTCCCTAATACATCTGACATGGTTTTGCTTTGTTGCCTTCACCATTACGCTTTTGACAAATGATAGGAGCCCCATGAAGACACACAGACGAAGTAGGATTTTGCACATGAACATGGTTGATCTTAGGTTGTCTTGTCTTCTGGATGGTTGGTACACAGGAGTTCTCTCCAAATCTTCATACATCTTTGGCTTATCCTTCGTGATTATGTCCAATTTCCCGACAAGCTTGGCTACTCCCTTCGTATTCAAGCAAACACCATGTCTGTTGTACAGAGACATGTTATAGCACCACTCAGTAACCTGAAATTGAAGTTATTATCTATAAATAAAAAGTTTTCGTCATTAGCAATTTGTTTATGCGTTCGTTGCCTTTCACAATGTTTCACTGACTATTGTCTAGGCGAGAACACATACCATTTTTACAGACAGAATTTGCAGTGGTTACAAGTATTTTGTAGTCCTCGCTGAAGGCCTCAATTTTAAAGTTTAAACTTCAACAGTCATTACTGTCGACTTGAATAATAATGTTTTCAAGCTTGGTATCTTTAATTAGGAAGCGCCAATAGACGTTCAGTTTATCATTGGCTTTACCTCCGCTGACACATATAAGATCCGTATCTAAGACAAATTTGTCCACCTGTCGATCTTTTTGTTTCCTTAATTATGACCGATCTGAATATTTGAGATGAGCAGGTCTGATCTTCGTATGAGATCTTCACCATGTGGAAATCCTTAGTGGCACTCACCGGTTATGATGTAAGAATAGTGTTTGATTCGCCCATTACATCCTCATCTAAAGCCTCCTCGTGGACTTTAAAAGCAGTTGTTAGTTTTCTGGGTTTATTTTTACGTTGGTTTGCATTCTTAGGTGTAAGTGAAACTTCAGATATACTTAACTTGTTCAATAGGGCACGAAGGCGGTCATTCTCTGCTAGCAGTTCATTTATCTGCGTTATTCTGGAATCTACGTCACGGACCAAGTCCATATTGTTCAAAAGCATTAGCTATTGTGGCGAGCTTTCAAATTGATTCTGCACTGTCCTGTACTCGATTCAATTCGGCTGATATTGGAGCTTGCTTGCGAATACGTTTCAGTGCATCTAAAACCCTTTTACTCTCATTGTTTAATGCGTTCGATATGCAGTGACAGGGCTCTGATATTATACTATCACTAAAGCCTGGTAATAGAGTTTTCATCTCGTTTATCATAATGTTTTTTATGAGACATTTAAATTAAAATCTCGAAGCTCTGCCATCGATAGTGATTGAACCTTTCTTAGATGTCTTTTTTTTACAAGTTTTCAACAAATAAAAATTTTGATTGTTCCCCAGGCGGTAGATTAAAATGGTCGACCTGATCTTTGACACTCACTTGAATGCGTAGAGTCCAAAGTCCAACTTCGACGAACCGTTCCCCGGAGGTGTATACAACGGTACACTAGCTATTATAGTGTTTTGGGTAAATTTTATGTGGTGAGTTGCTACTTCTTCTTCTTCCACCATATAGTGACCGCCTTCAACAAATTGAAGATTATGTCACAGAGGGGTAACTTACAACAAGAAATACTAGTAGATTAATATGAAACATTTTAAAAATAGAAGAATAATGAAAACTTACAAATGTACAATTAGTTTGATGTGGATAGCTTAGTTTAATATTGATGTTTTGATATTGAAGATTTGAAAGAGTCTACTGATGTGCAATTTATGATTTTATCGGGTAGCTATTCAGACTTGTGAAGAAAATTTTTAACAAGATGCAAAAGCAATCTTCGTGACATGATAATTTTTGTGCTTTCATTTGAAAGAGTCGGCAATCCAAAATTTTACTTATAAACAAGTGTGGACACAGATCAGTGTGGATAGTATGTTTGGATGTTTGACAGTGTTTTCTGACAAAAAAGAGTTCTCTGGTTTTTCCCCATAGGGTTTATGTTGAACTGTTGTGCACAGTGACAGCCAACCTGTACCAAACACTGAAAATAGCAGTGTCTTATTTAATATTGAGTTTTAATGTTCGACTGTCATGGAGGAGACACTACTTTAAATCAGTGCCGACCGTTCATAGATTTTATTTAGCTAGACATTTAATATCAAATCTACATACTGGCCAACGTCCTATGAGTGCTTAGTGTATACAATATTAACATTCCTGTAAAAAAAATTGTGCATGTGCAACGTTTCATTGGAGGTTTTCCTTTCAACATTTTTACTTATAAATAAATAAAATGAAAGGCCTTCGATTTCGAGATTGTATAACATTTTTATTCATGAATAATATATAATTTTTCTATTTTTGTTAATGGTTTGTTTTAAGCTATTTAAAGCTTGTGTTTGTACATATTTGATTCTATTTATATAATGAAATTTTGTGTCAAAGATGGATTATAATAATAATTCATGGAAAAAATCACATTCTGAATTCTTTCGTACAAATCTATAATGTTAAACATAGATCGACGACTAAACTACCGAGGTTATTAGAAAGTTTCTTAAACATCGGAAAATGGTCTGTGATGAACATTTTAATATCTGGAAATATTATATGTAAATCAGTGAAAAATGATTTAGTTCCAAGTGGAAAATTCTCAAACAATTCCACAATAACAGATGCGTAATTTCAATATGTGCGCAAACTTTCTGTGATGTGTAAAGGATCTGGGTAAGATGAGTTGATTAGTACAAAAAAATTACTTATTTCCACAAGTCTGTGAAATGCTATAATATTTCTTAAACTATTCCATAATAGCTGGTGCACAATTTCCAAGTGTATGCAATCGTTATGTGAAGTTTAATGGTGTGGATTTGAAACTTCAACAGGAGTTAGTTACACAAAATTGGTACATTTTTTTTGGAAAATATTGCTAGAAAATGACTAAATACGCAAGTCTGGAAAAATTCGTAAATAAAACCGTAAACAATTGTATAATATATATATATATATATATGAAAGACCAAAAAAAAGTGAAAAGGTCTATTTTAACAAATCGCATTTGACTAACAGGTCGAACAACTGATGTTCTTAAACCCTGCTGACTGCCATTGGCGATTGCCAAATAAATTGATCACCAGATCTAACGAAGTGGATCTTTAATATTAATTTAATACCAAACAGAAAACAATAAACTTGTGGAAAAGATGGTAAACCACAAACATGAGGTGCAAAAATTTGTACACCATATCCGGATTTCGACAATTAATGTCTCTTCAGTGATGTTAGGGATCGAAACGGTATTTGGAAGGCCATATAATTTACCTCAATTTAGGATAGACTCTTGAATTTTAAAGAGTCGAAATAGGATGAACGGATCATATAAACCCGAAGGAAAATATAATACAAGCCCAAACGAAAAAAATATATAAAAGTCTAAATTGAAAACAACGTTCAAACCTATGATTGCGTTGGATAAAAACCGCAATTTTTATACGTGTACATGAAAAACAAATTTCTTGGTAGAGGGGTCTAAATACAGCACAAACAACAATTTCCAAAAGACCAAAAAAAAGTGAAAAAGTCTATTTTAACAAATCGCATTTGACTAACAGGTCGAACAACTGATGTTCTTAAACCCTGCTGACTGCCATTGGCGATTGCCAAATAAATTGATCACCAGATCTAACGAAGTGGATCTTTAATATTAATTTAATACCAAACAGAAAACAATAAACTTGTGGAAAAGATGGTATACCACAAACATGAGGTGCAAAAATTTGTACACCATATCCGGATTTCGACAATTAATGTCTCTTCAGTGATGTTAGGGATCGAAACGGTATTTGGAAGGCCATATAATTTACCTCAATTTAGGATAGACTCTTGAATTTTAAAGAGTCGAAATAGGATGAACGGATCATATAAACCCGAAGGAAAATATAATACAAGCCCAAACGAAAAAATATATAAAAGTCTAAATTGAAAACAACGTTCAAACTTATGATTGCGTTGGATAAAAACCGCAATTTTTATACGTGTGCATGTAAAACAAATTTCTTGGTAGAGGGGTCTAAATACAGCACAAACAACAAATTCAAGAGTCTATCCTAAATTGAGGTAAATTATATGGCCTTCCAAATACCGTTTCGATCCCTAACATCACTGAAGAGACATTAATTGTCGAAATCCGGATATGGTGTAAAAATTTTTGCACCTCATGTTTGTGGTATACCATCTTTTCCACAAGTTTATTGTTTATTGTTTGGTATTAAATTAATATTAAAGATCCACTTCGTTAGATCTGGTGATCAATTTATTTGGCAATCGCCAATGGCAGTCAGCAGGGTTTAAGAACATCAGTTGTTCGACCTGTTAGTCAAATGCGATTTGTTAAAATAGACTTTTTCACTTTTTTTTGGGTCTTTTGGAAATTGTTGTTTGTGCTGTATTTAGACCCCTCTACCAAGAAATTTGTTTTACATGCACACGTATAAAAATTGCGGTTTTTATCCAACGCAATCATAGGTTTGAACGTTGTTTTCAATTTAGACTTATATATATATATATATATATATATATATATATATATATATATATATATATACAAGTCTAAATTGATATATAGGTCTGAAAGTTGTTTTCAATTTAGACTTGTTTGTATATATATATATACATTATGGACTCGGAGGTGTGATTAGGACACTGAAGTGCAAATGTCACGCTGGAGTGCGATGCTCTACGCCGAAGTGCGACGGTCCATTCGCTGATGTGCGATGGTCGTGACGCTTGATGGCCAAATCTACAGATGTCTAATTGTTATGGGAGTTTGATTTTTTATTAGCTAGTGTATAAATACCAAACTTTCCATTTTTCTCCAATTGCAGTAAAAATCCATCTCAGTGATCTATCTTATTGCTTGCTCTCATACACAACAGCCGATTCGGTATAGATTTTTCGCTTAATTTTTCGTTCTGACTAATCGAGTAGTATTTGCTTTTCAAACAACCACCATGTTTTTTCAGTCATTGCAATTATTACAGTTGAAATGAAAAATAAATACCTTTGTATGTAGCGTTTATAGTGGTCATCTGGACGACTGCTTATTTTTTTCTCAAGCTATTTACATAATAAACTTCAATTAAATTAAGCGAGTTATACTCTCATTGGTTTATTTTTACAAACCGAAAATCTACTTCGAACAAGAAATTGACTTCTACACCGACATGTGAAGATGAAAAACATTAACATATAATTTATGTAATCCATCGCACTTCAGCGTTACCACCAACGCACTTCGGTGTAGCTATCAACAAGAAAGCGTCGCAATGCCACTGTAGCACTTCAGCATAAAGCCATCGCATCTCAGCATGATCATCGCGGTTCAGTGTCATATATGTAGATATATATGTACTTGGTGCAAAACCTCCAAAATATAAACAAATTTTCTGTGAGGTTTCAAGGACTATTAGATTGAAAACTATATTAGAAAATTGGTTACAAAAATATGTAACCACTTTCTTCCGCTCATCAGACACTAAAAGCCCGTTTTGCACTTCGTGCAACCGGCAAAAAACAGAATGTATATATACAAGAATACGGCTAATTACCTTAAATAAATATAAACTTGTTGGCAACGTTAAGCCTACGTATATTTTTTGATATTTAGTTTTATTTTCGTGAGATAAACACTATTACATATACTCAAAAGTCACAAACCCGATATTATTAATAATAGCTTAACTTAATATGCTCACGAAACCAATATTAATTTTGTATATCAATATTGCTGCTTCGTGCAACTGATCGTTAAATGGTGTCAACCGAAAAAATCATATATTTTATGTCAAAATACTTTGTCATTAGCAGTTAGCATAAAAGTTTCTGCATCGTGTTAATGAGTACAATCTTTGTATGTTTGTCTAAAATGCACTGCAAAGATTTTATATATTTTAAGTTTTCAGAAGAATGCAAAATTTTATTTCTTTTTTTTTATGTTAACTTCATACCTTTAACGTTGATGCTTAAAACATGATAGCTATTACAGTATATCAAATAAACTCACTGAATGACCTATGCAAAAATGATCCTCAAACAAAGACATAAATTTCTAAAAAGCAAGATAATTGATGTTCTTCATTACAAACCAAATGATAAAAAGCAAAGACAAGATTCCAAGATATAACGTAATTGCTACTTTCGTTTTCATAGCTTTGTTTTTGTGTCAGGTGTAATCAATACTTCCTCATCTTAGCGGCAGTTATGATGTTACACGATAGTTAAGTTTCTTTGATCATGACACTTGAAGTTATCATCTGAAAAGAAACAACAGACGGGTCCTACGATGTTTGCATATGTGTGGTATGGCATTTGAAAATTAAGTATTTTATGTATTTCTATCATTAAAATATACTTTCATCAAAAGAGTAAAATATTTCAAGCTGATATATATCTTAAAGAACAGGAAGTTCTGCTAGTGCAATCGTTATAGTTTTGTAGCATTACGCAAAATATTCGCTTAGTACAATGTACTTTCCATATTACTGCTTATCTTTACAGCGTGTATATATTACAGAATGCATTTGTTCCTAAGTAGTGATTTTCTTGATTTGTCTCGTCCAGGAGATGCTGAAAATGTTCAAGAACAATCTGTTGTGGCTGTTTTCACGCAGATATTTTCATTCAAACTCCGGTTGTAATTTGAAGTAACTGAAATAGTGATTGAAAAATAACATATCGAATGTATTTACTAGTATTTTCAAATTAGTATTAAAAGTCCAAAATTAATCACACCACAGAGAATCACTTAACGTATAAACTTTTGATACACATACAAAATGATGATCATATATATGAATACGTAAACATGGTAAAGCCACTATCAATAAGTCTTCTACTTGTATCGGTCCTTTTTCCAACAGTAGAAGATTCCAAAACTAAACAAAACACAAAACAAACTTACAGTGTCAAGAACATGCGCGATATTCACTATATCAAGAGTGGCAGGCTCAGAGACAAACAAAGCAGTACGATAAAACAATACAAGTATATAATCATGTAACAACATATACATGCATAGACTTTTAGAATAATGTGACAGTCAAGCCAGTAATTAACACTGTATTCGAAATATAGAATTCTAATAACTACATATTCTTATCGTTAGTGCAATGTTTGTTAAAGAGCATCGAGCCAAAGACTCTCGTAGCATTAGTCACTGCAATTGAAGTTCCCTGGATACTAGTAACTAGAATAACATGTTTTGAACATATCGCTCGTTCAAAACGATACCGATAGAGTATGTTTCCCAGCCTTGAAGAAAAATTCATTATAATACAATTAATGACTTTGAGTACTATACAGACTGGCTTGATAGAAGGTACACTTTTCATTCATATAAGTTGGTGTTCTTGTAACATTCCTCTGTGTTGGTTACTACATTGTGTATGCAAACGTTAGTGCATATTTGAAATCTCATTTAAAAATAGAAAATCTAACCACAGAAGATATGGTCATAAATGTTGTAACTATTTTTTGTGTTTGTTTTTAAAAATAGCTTTATATAGGTATTAATCGTCAGTCTTTCCTAAACCATCTACAATTATAGTATAGCTGAAATCAATAAATATATAATAAAAAAAGCATCAAATCAAAGCGTTAATCTCGGAAAACTGTAAAATATAAACATACGGAAATCCACTATAGGGAAGCGTAATGCGTGTCGCTTTACAATTAACATACGACATAAAACGTATTTGATTTACACTTAAACAAATCAAATATAAAAGTTTAAGATAATGAAAGTACTGACTGACCATTATGATACCAAATGAACTTTTCATTGTTTCTAAGAGAGACTTTGGAAAATTCGGGAAAAAAAACCAACTAACTGTCTTTATATTAAATATGTCTATGACAGTAGTTTTATGCAGCGGGTTCATAAACAGTTCTTACATTAAATAATTTATTTCAGCAAATATATAAAAAAAATCAATTTTGTTATACACAAGTTTACGACTTGATGTTGTCCTTTACTGTACGAAATGAAGTGGTTATCACTACAATGAATTGAACGAACTAGTGGTTACGACTTGACGTTGTCCTTTACTGTACGAAATGAAGTGGTTATCACTACAATAAATTGAACGAACTAGTGGTTACGACTTGACGTTGTCCTTTACTGTACGAAATGAAGTGGTTATCACTACAATGAATTGAACGAACTAGTGGTTACGACTTGACGTTGTCCTTTACTGTACGAAATGAAGTGGTTATCACTACAATGAAATAAACGAACTAGTGGTTACGACTTGACGTTGTCCTTTACTGTACGAAATGAAGTGGTTATCACTACAATGAATTGAACGAACTAGTGGTTACGACTTGACGTTGTCCTTTACTGTACGAAATGAAGTGGTTATCACTACAATGAATTGAACGAACTAGTGGTTACGACTTGACGTTGTCCTTTACTGTACGAAATGAAGTGGTTATCACTACAATGAATTGAACGAACTAGTGGTTACGACTTGACGTTGTCCTTTACTGTACGAAATGAAGTGGTTATCACTACAATGAATTGAACGAACTAGTGGTTACGACTTGACGTTGTCCTTTACTGTACGAAATGAAGTGGTTATCACTACAATGACTTGAACGAACTAGTGGTTACGACTTGACGTTGTCCTTTACTGTACGAAATGAAGTGGTTATCACTACAATGAATTGAACGAACTAGTGGTTACGACTTGACGTTGTCCTTTACTGTACGAAATGAAGTGGTTATCACTACAATGAATTGAACGAACTAGTGGTTACGACTTGACGTTGTCCTTTACTGTACGAAATGAAGTGGTTATCACTACAATGAAATGAACGAACTAGTGGTTACGACTTGACGTTGTCCGTTACTGTACGAAATAAAGTGGTTATCGCTACAATGAAATGAACGAACAAGTGGTGTTGTTCGTTGGTTGCTGTCTGACATATTTGTTTTGCGTGTATTGTTTTGTCATTAATCAGTCCTTTGGTTTCCTGGTTTGAATTGTTTGAACGAACTAGTGGTTACGACTTGACGTTGTCCTTTACTGTACGAAATGAAGTGGTTATCACTACAATGAATTGAACGAACTAGTGGTTACGACTTGACGTTGTCCTTTACTGTACGAAATGAAGTGGTTATCACTACAATGAAATAAACGAACTAGTGGTTACGACTTGACGTTGTCCTTTACTGTACGAAATGAAGTGGTTACATGTATCACTACAGTGAATTGAACGAACTAGTGGTTACGACTTGACGTTGTCCTTTACTGTACGAAATGAAGTGGTTATCACTACAATGAATTGAACGAACTAGTGGTTACGACTTGACGTTGTCCTTTACTGTACGAAATGAAGTGGTTATCACTACAATGAATTGAACGAACTAGTGGTTACGACTTGACGTTGTCCTTTACTGTACGAAATGAAGTGGTTATCACTACAATGAATTGAACGAACTAGTGGTTACGACTTGACGTTGTCCTTTACTGTACGAAATGAAGTGGTTATCACTACAATGAATTGAACGAACTAGTGGTTACGACTTGACGTTGTCCTTTACTGTACGAAATGAAGTGGTTATCACTACAATGAATTGAACGAACTAGTGGTTACGACTTGACGTTGTCCTTTACTGTACGAAATGAAGTGGATATCACTACAATGAATTAAACGAACTAGTGGTTACGACTTGACGTTGTCCTTTACTGTACGAAATGAAGTGGTTATCACTACAATGAATTGAACGAACTAGTGGTTACGACTTGACGTTGTCCTTTACTGTACGAAATGAAGTGGTTATCACTACAATGAAATGAACGAACTAGTGGTTACGACTTGACGTTGTCCGTTACTGTACGAAATAAAGTGGTTATCGCTACAATGAAATGAACGAACAAGTGGTGTTGTTCGTTGGTTGCTGTCTGACATATTTGTTTTGCGTGTATTGTTTTGTCATTAATCAGGCCTTTGGTTTCCTGGTTTGAATTGTTTCACAGTTTTATCATGTTGGGTCTTCTTATAATAGCGGACTATACAGTAAGGTTTATGATCATTGTTGAAGGAATACGATGACCTAAAGTTATTTACATCCACTTCATTTGGACTGGTGGATAGTTGTCTTATTGGCAATCGTACCACGTACATCTCCTTATTTTCTTATTAACTATTGGGAAATAACTTATTATAATAATTATTAATTGATAGTAAACATGTCATAAATAATAGTGCCATAAAATCTGAAATTTTAATGTGCATCTTATGGCATCATGATTTGAAAAGTGTTTTACAGGGACTTTTCGATGATTAATCATAGTTTACTGATATTATTGACTTCATTGCTCTTTTTACTGTTCGGAATTCTTTGCGACTTTTGTTAGTTCAGTGATAATAAGGATGAGGATTGAGTAATCTAAAACTACTTTTAACCCGCCATATGAACATCATCTTTCCAAAATAATATTTGTGTTCAACGATATGAAACTAATTATGGTAAAAGAACATTTATGTATTCTTGAACCTTGTTGTGGAATTCCCTGCCTTTGACTTTAAAAAAAAGTAAAAGTATAAATGTTTTTAAAACAAAATGTCAAGGTTATCTCTTGAAAATACAAGATGAGAACTTTTCGCAGTTTTAATGTATCAATTTTACTACAAATATACTTTTTTATTTAAGTAAATTGTAATTGTTTACCTGAACTATATATGTGCTCTTGTATGCAGTGTAATATTTTTGCTTTATTACCCTTTTGTTTATCATGCATTATTATCTTTTAAAAATTGGGCATTCTTATATGTAGATTAGAAGGCCACGGGGTGGATTAACTGTTTTGTTAACTGTGTAACCTTCTGAAAATAAAGAATTTATTATTATTATTATTATTATCATGTAAATGCAATTGTCCAAACCAAAGAAACTCATCTGGATTTACACACGTTTATAGGCACATGTCTGTAATTGAGCATCGTGAGTCATGGGTTGATGTTTTCTCCACGGTTTTCTTCACACGTTCTTTTGTTAAAAAAATATAACATTAACTATGTACACATCAATAAGGAAAGGTCATTTAGCAATTTAATGCAAATATCAGTATTGGCTAACTAACAGATCAAAACCCACCCAATGTAGTTGGAATATGGGATTGTAAGTGAAAAATTAAGAGTATTCAAAAATATATAGCAAAACCGCTTCATTGTCCACATTCACTAAATTATTGAACAGATGTTTAGAAAGATATACTAGTAATAAAGTTGTTAGAACCCCAAAGTACACACATGGAACGGTGATGCTCTGAATTGAAGCAAATATTTTAAAACTTGTTTTTAAAATCTGCCATGGTGTTTAGTAAACTCATGGGAAATTGGCCCTTAGCTACATTGTACCTCTTTTAATTTAGCTTTTCATGCATACGTATAGATAGATCATTAACTTTTTGTCCTAAGACTTCATAATATTAGAACTACGTGAACCTTTCTTCTGATGAGCAATTAGAAAATGCATAAACGGCCATTGGAAACTTGCTCAGGATAAAAGTAAAAGGGATATGAAAATGAAACACATCAAACAGTTGTCTTGAAGAAGAGTGCCAGCTCATGATATGCATGATATATTTTAATGATATAAATACCCCTAAAAAGGGTTGGCGCTAAACTCGCCGATAATAAGTAATTCTCACCCCATTAGGCAAACGTTGAAAATCGCATACTTTTCTTATTTTAAAAAAAAGAAACCTCACACTAAATAAATAAAACTCTATTGGTTTTCGTGTGTATTGTTTAAATAGCTATTTGAATTCTTACATGTAGCACCATACGGTCAACTATAAGTCAATCGTTTGTGTTTAATCACATCCCTTTTTTTTAATAATTAATATCAAAACCCGTAGCAGTTATTCATCATTTGAACAAAAGGTTCGAACTGCAATTAATTCAATGTGATTAATTATGGATTTGTTTGGGATGGGTTTTTTTCAGTGTCTTGGCATTTATTGTTTCGTCTTAAAACTTTGGGAAACATATGCTACTACCATTTATTTCTCAACATCTGGACTGCTTTAACTTAATTTAATTCATGCGAGAGGACAACATAGTCTATAGTTCTTGCTTAAAATAGTTTATCAGAAAGGAAACCATTCGGTAATACTTTCAAAAAATTCCTTAGAAAAATACACGATCTACACAAGTACCACCATTAAATAATACTGGTAATTCCGTTGACAGAAACTCATTGTCTATACGCTTACTTATTAATACTCTAGAATGGAACTGTCCATACTTTTTTTACGATAACACGATAAACAAGTTTACACGAACATATCACCCCTACCATTTACTTATGATGAAGAATTCACGCATAGACATTAATTAGATAGAACATCTAAATATCATATCCTCGCAAATAAATCTATACAAGATAATAGCAATAAGTTGTCAGGAAAATTAAATCAAATCAAAATACATGTATGGACAATTTCCTCCAAAAGGTATTTTTCCATTGATCAGCAATCGCAAACAGTTGGCCTTCAGAGGTTCTGAATATTGCATTATGATGCTTAAAATACATGTAAAAATTCCAACGCTTGTATAGGTGAACAGTATAACTTATTAACAATACATAAATGATGACAGTATCAGCAATTCATTTCCATGATAACAAAAAAGTCTGAGCATGCTTCTACTGAACGTTTGGAACTTAGAAGAACGGACGCACTCGGGTGTATGACGTTTTTGATTTTTGTTAAAGGGGGATATTTGAATCGATCGTCCATCAGTCCGTCTGTCCGCCTGTCCGCCTGTCCATATTCCTTGCAAATTCAACTCCTCCTAAATTGCTAGATTTATATTGATGAAACTTCACACTGCTGTATAACACTGCCTCATCATCTTAGGGTGTGTATAAAGGAATGTAATTCCGGTTCCACATGTAAAAAGGGAGATATTTAATTGAATATACTTAGATAGCTACCTGAGGATCTGCATAATAGAAAATTATCACGTTTATGCATATTATAGTGGATATCCTAATATATTTATAGAATTGCGGGGGTATTCTTTTGTGAGTTTACTTACAGTTCTAATTCGAATACTAGAAACAATATTTATCTAAACATCTTTAACATAAAATCGGGGTCAATGCCTCTTGCTTACAGAACCACAATAATGCATGGTTAAATTACATTGAATAATTGTGTCTTCAGTGTGAGGGCAAGCATCTCGCATTTATGTAATTAAATCTGCAGATCCCAATATATCTTTCATTAAACACATGTTATTTTGAGAGAGTTGTAAACAAAAAGATGTTCAAATAAAATGGAAGCATCTGATTCATCCAAACCCGATTCTGACAGTGCTTATATATACACTGTACACCTTTTTTACCATTGATATTCACAATCATTTTACATCTTGTTTCGCGTATCTGTTTATTACTATGTTTATTTCCTGAAAGGTCATAACATTTCAGCTATGTCAGGAAATCTTTAAATAATTGTTTCTCTAGGGGGTTTGAATTGACATTAACTCTGTTTACGTCCATTTTGTTTGAGATATTCAATCTGATATGTTCAGAGGTTTTATTCTTATACAATTATTCTCTTCTTAGTTTATTCCTAAACAGCAATTATGTTTAGGCAAACCGATGATCAAAAAATAAATTAGACATAAAATGAATGCCTTGAACGATTTCTTCTTCTTGATTGTTATTGTTTTTGTTCAGTAGTCAAAGTTTAATTTTACGTTTGCGTCAATTAGTTTAGCACGTTTAAGTCATTGTCATTATGGCGATTCCGACATTTTATACATGTATTTTACGAACATGTATACTTCTTGACAATAATAATACATTTATCTTACAGTCCTAGATAGACAACGTTGTTGGTTTTCAAGATACCCACATCACTGCACTAGTTCTATTGTATTACTTTTGTTGAAGCCCATTATATTTGATCATATTTTGGAACATTGTAAACTAATGCAACAATATATCTGACTTTGCCGAAACTTCAGAAAAAATGTGACAAATAAAGCGATAACCCAGTTTTGTATATACTAAGTAGTAAATACATTGATCAGCTGTATTCGGCCTCAAATCTTCTCTGGGTAAATACCGCTAACCTCGAATCGACCACATGGCCAATACAGAAACAGCCAGTCAATAACACTATAACATTAATCAGGAACTTCTCGCAAATATTATATTTATTATGAAATATGCCGTAGTGTTTCAGTACTTATACAGTTTTATACCTGTAAAGAACAATGTCCACCTTATTAAATACAATGTATTTTTCATATATTATTGTGTTTTTGTTTGTGTCTACCATTTGACAACAATTTCTACACAGAATATAAAACATTACTTCTATCACACATAACTTTCTTGTCCTAATTTTTATTATAAAAAGTATCAAATAAAGAAAATTTCAGTATTGTGGCCTATGCTGGAAAAATGCAACCAGTTATCCTTTATGCTTCAAAAAAGATCAAGTTAATGTTTTTGCTGTAATTTCAAACCTTATTTTACGCAGTTTATCAGACAGAGCTGTAAATTTTCAGGTTGGGACTCAAAGGAGTCACAAATCGCACTTTTTACACGATGATTTCTAAATAAAAGCATTTGAAATTTTTTTCTTCATTTGTAAAAGGACAAGCAAATGTTTTCTGACTTTGTAGGAAGTGTACAACATATTAATGAATGATTTTCGATGACTGGGGTCGGTCATTAGGAATAATTTACTTATTATTGAATAACATTAATAATCTAGGGTGATGCATTCAAATTGTTTTATCTTTTGTATCATACAGCTTTGAAATATTTATTGTAATTAAATAATTCTGACATTAATATGTCATGCTTATTGGACTCCTCCATAAGTTCATTCGACCCACATGTCTACATATCAACTGAAATGGCAAATTGAATCCTACCACTACAATATGACCCTCCGTATTATATCAATAATTTCCACTAACACAATTTCATTACATCCTTGGTGCCTATTTATATGACTGCAATTTATCATTTTGTTGCATAATTCAATAAAGTAAATCGTTTCATGGCTATAATAAATTATAAAGGGAATGTTTAATTTGATCTCTTGTACTGAAGTATTGAGGCAGCTTTCTGCAAGATATTATAGAAAATGGCAAAATTGTCAATTCTAAATCAATAACTCAGCTCAGCAAAGCGGGTGTTATTATCTTGAAATTGGTCTGTTTCTATCCAACTCTTAAATTATGAAAACTACATAGTGATCAATCAGTGTGACATCTCGTTCATTCGCCAATTCATTTGTTCATCCAAAGTTTGTATCCGCCTTATCTAGTGATTATATAATTTCAGCGACATTTGCAATGAAACATGAACAGTCTCGCTTCAATGTAATTAAGTTCGTTACATTTATTTTTTTATTTTGCATATGAATGACTTTTTTTTTAGTTTAACACTATAAAACCTATGACCTACAAAATGCCACACTGACTGGATTCCAATGACACCTCACCTTCATAGAGGATCCTAATTTGTATGCCTCTTATTCTCCTTTTGATCCAAATGGTGTTTTGAGTGTCCAATAGCGAATTAAAGATGATAAACATCTTGGAAACGCAACAACTTTAAAGCATTGCAATAAAGGTCACCATACGGCCTTAAATAACCAGGGCAAAACCAAAACCGTATTGTAATCTTTAAAAGAACCCAGCATCGCAAATGTGAAATAATTCAAAAGAGAAAAAATGACCTGATAAATGCTAAAACTGGAAACGAAAAATAATATTGCAAACAAACGACAGCGATAAAAATACAGGTTTAAACACGCTTAAGCCTCCCCAAACCAGGGACGGTACAGCGACTCTCTGGAGAGCATCCTGATTGCATTAATGATCATAGATATACTTCCGGTTTACAACTCCCAACTGTTTTTTATCCGAGCGGCACTGATGAGTCTTATGTAGACTAAACGTGCGTCTCGCTTATAAAACTATAAGCCTGATATCTTTGATGAGTTTGTACAACCACTGCGTCTATGCTACTGCTGCTGGACGTTTCGTTTTCGAGAGTGTCCCTAGCCCATTATTCAACTATTACGTGTTGACGTCAAATATCATTGAAATGTTCATTTGTCTGAAAATTTAATGTTTAGAAAATGTTGAATTGTTCGAAACACTAAGGTTTTTTATCCCAAGGTATAGATTGCCTTAACCTCATTTGCCACAACATGATATTTTTTGTGCTTTTTCAATTTCGTATTTGATTTGGCTTCTCGAATGTTTTGATTCGATCGTCACTGATGAGTTTTATGTAGAGGAACAAAATTTTAGGCCAGGTATCTTGGATGAGTTTGTGAACCGTTTAGGAAATCACTCACCACCTTTCAAGCGCAATTGCTATTATATTAGGTATTGTTTTCTATAGTGAGTCTTCTTTATTTATGCACATGTTGGCTGGATGTTTGTTTTTAACACTTTAAAGTACATGCATTGTTCATCAGGTATACGTTATTTTTTATTTGTCTCAAATTTTAATTGTCCTCTGTATATTTTCCTTGGTAGCACAGTTGTTCTGATATTTTTCTATCTTTTAATTTAGATATTCAGATTATAATAGATATATACCTCCTATAAACTAAATAGGAAATCGAAGACGTAGAAACTGTGAATATTTATATATGGTCAGTCGGCGTGTGATATTCTAAATACACGGTTAGTAGTATTTGTTAGTAACGTGACGGTACCCAAATTGCACCTAAAATCACGGTTTTTACGTTTCCGCTGTTAAACTGTGCAAATACAAATTACATATTTATACTTGATTTATTCCTTAGACCAAGCCGGTTCTTTTGGTATAATTATCAAACTCTAGTTCGAAGTCAATAACAGATAGTTGGTATTCAAAGTGACTACCAAATGACCGATAAAGTCTACCATGAGGAGTACCCAAATTGCACCCATCAGTGAAAATGTTAATTTATTTAGAAATTCGATCTATTATTTACTTTTCACCAATAACCTAATTTTTCGGACAATTTCGTCAACTTAAGAATGTTCTTGGTCATCTTTATTAGACCGTGACACCACCGGAAATTAACACTAAAACGAAAGTAAAAGTACTATTTTTATAGCTGCAGCATGCACAGGCTCAATATGACTCGAAGTTGACTGTAAAAGTTGGTTCAAATATATTTCATATCTTTATGGAGATTATTTGTTTTGACGAATGACCAGATAACTTCAATTTACGTCCTGGAGTAAGAAATGAATGATGCAAATGATCTACCTCTGTAACCTGGACATTTGTCAAATGTAAGTTGTCAATTAAAATTCAGGAATGTATTTATTGCTGTTATGTAAGATAAAAAAAGTTTTATAAAATTTGGATTTGTTATTTCAAATACCTTTATTTAGGTTCCCTTTTTGCTTAGGGGTGTGGATGGGTGTGATGAGACATATACTGTGGAAATGCTGTGCAAAGTCCAACCCTGCCCAATCATTTGTTATAGAAAAGTGGAGTCACCTATAATGTTTTGTACATTTCTTCTTCCAGGTAAGGAACCGGATTCAAAATTGAATGTTATTGGTTCCGCGCGAAAACTTTACGCAGTGTCGGGCAACACAGAAAGTTCTCTCTTGGCTATTTACAAATTACATTTAAAAAGTTCGCAATATTATACAATTAAAATTATGTACAACTGGTGTTTCCTACTTCCTTTCAGAGCATGCCTTAAGGGCAGCTCTGAATCCCTCAACGGTGTTGGCCGATGAAACTGATGTTGGTAAGTTGTTCCAATCCCTGATGGTCCTCGGGAAGAAAGATTGGCCGTAGGCGTCTGTACTTGTTCTTTCTTGGTAGAAGCGGTTTTTACCTCTGGTCCGGTTATCATTTGGGGTTAAATATTGGTGACGGTCTATGTCTATAAGATCATGCTGGATCTTGAATAGCATGCATAGTCTGTTTGTTTTCCTCCGTTCTTCTAAGCTTTCCCATTTTAGATTTTTGACCATATTTGTGACACAGCCAGGTGTTCGGTCTGTGTAGTTGTTATTCACAAATCGTGCTGCTCTTTTCTGTACCTGTTCAATTGCCTTGATTTTATTTTGGGTTGTTGGGTCCCATACTGTGCATGCATATTCCACTGCAGGTCTTACCATGGATACATATGCAGCTGCCTTTACAGGTTTTGTACAGCCTTTGAGATTTCTACGTATAAATCCCAACGTTCTATTCCCTTTGCCTACTGTATTGTCTATGTGTTTGTCCCAGGTTAGGTTGTTGCTGATGGTTACTCCAAGATATTTGCTCGCTTCCACTGTGTCTAGAGTATGACCGTGTAGTTGGTATGATGTTTGTATCACTGGTCGATTTTTTGGTGATATTCTAATGACAAGGCATTTTTTGGCATTGAAACTCATCTGCCATTTGTTTTCCCAGTCTTCCAATGCTGATAAGTCTTTCTGGAGAAGTTCACTGTCTGCTTGGTTGGTGATGGTTCGAAAGAGAAGGCTGTCATCCGCGAATAATTTGGTCTCTGATGTAGATGCTGTTTCTGGCATGTCGTTAATGTAGGCCAGGAACAGTAATGGACCAAGGACTGTGCCTTGGGGTACACCAGAGAGTACTGGTACTTGTGTGGAGACGGCTCCCTCTAGTATTACGCTCTGCTTTCTGTTATGTAGGAAAGAGCGAATCCATTTGTTGGTTTTGGGGTTGACGCCATAGTATGCCAGCTTGTGTAGTAGGCGGTGATGTGGTACCTTGTCAAATGCTTTTGCAAAGTCTAGCAGGATGATATCTACTTGGCTGCTGCTTTTTTAATTTTGATGCAATGTCGTTGATGGTTATGATGAGTTGGGATTCGCATGATCGTCTTTTGCGGAATCCGTGTTGTGCATCAGTTAGTATTTTATTTTTGTCAAAGTGGTCCATGATGTTGCTATGTACAATATGTTCTAAGACCTTACATGTGATGGAAGTTAGAGATACTGGTCTGTAATTAGATGCTAAGTGCCTTTCGTCTTTTTTGAAAAGTGGAACTACATGGGCATCTCTCCAATCTTGCGGGACTTCGCCAGTGTTCAGTGATGCTTGGTATAGGTCTGTGAGTATAGGAGCAAGTTGTTCTGCTGCTGCTTTTAGTATAAAGGATGGTATTGAGTCAGGACCAATAGCTTTGTGAGGTTTCAGGTTTTTTAACAATTTGTGGACTCCATTGGTGCTAATTTTTATGTCCTTCATGGTGGAGTATGGACTTCTTCCTTTATCTGGGAAGTTATTAAGGTTTTCTTTGGTAAATACTGACTGGAATTGGTCGTTTAGAATGTCAGCTTTGCTCTTGTTGTCACTTTGCAGAAATCCTATTTTGTTTTTTAACGGTGCCACTCCTGTCCATTCTTGACCTTTGCTCTTGATATAAGACCAGAATTTCTTTGCGTTATCTTTATAGTCGGAGCTGACTTCTTCCATATATTTTCTTGTTGGCTTGCCACTGAACTTCTTGTTGTAGTCTTTTATACATATCCTTGTCTCTTTTCTTTTTAGTTTTCCTAGCCTTCTTGTGTGCTTTTTGTTTTTGGTTAATTTTGCGTTTTGATATGTAAAATGGGGTCAACTTTATTGTTTCGCATCCTTTATTTTAAGAATAAAAATATCTTGATCTTTGCAAAGATACATTGCCACCTGTTTGGGTTACTACTCAATTTCTTTTGTGGAATGGCAGATTTTTTAAATATGCTGTAAATTCAGAAATTATTATGTGCTTTTATTATTGCAATTTTCAAAGAGACGAAACAATGCAAGGTTTATTTTTGCCATTTCAGAAAATAATTGTCTACAGATTTATGTATCGGATATCAAAATGCATGTTCTTTCTATTGCGAAACTCACCCAATCTTAATATTCCCATAAATACTCACAATAATTTCTGAATTAACAGTAAATTTCATTATTCTTTTCTCTATCAAGCTGAAGCAATTTCCAAATGCATTAATTATGTCTGCATCAAATAGTGTACAAGGTATTTGGTATAAAGCACAAAATTAAAATAGATTGGATCTTTTATATAGTTCATAGTGAAGAAAGACAAGGCATTCATAAAAGCATATATATATATTAAAAAAAAACGAATTTTTATATATATGTATAGCAGTACATGCCAGAACATATATTATGTTTAAAAGAAGCACACCAATCTGATTAGATTTTTCAAGACATAATGACAATTTCAAAAAGTAATTATAAAACAGTATTTGATATGTCCATATTCAAAATGAATTTATAGACTTGGAGCAATTTCCCTATTCAATTTTCTGCACATACCCATTGTCTTGAGACAGCTAAACATCTTTGATAATTTGTAAATATGTTAGATGGAACACATGATTGGTGGAACATGTGCCTGCAAACAGAGCAGTGCATCCAAAACATTTCATCATCAGTGACTAAAACATTTTCTTCAGTTAGCATACAAACTTGACATATAAATGTATTATCATTTTGAACATTATTTCTACATATAAAACAATGCCAATCACTGTCAACGATGAGACTAAGATCAATATATGGCAGTTCATCATTTGGATTATATCCTCTATGGTACCATTTCATACAATTGTCATTGTCACATCCATCCCAAAGTATACCATTGTTATCATCTTGCACGCATCCCCTTACACCACACACACCACATGTATAACACTCATCATCCTCATAATCTTTCATATCACCATTTGTTGAAATGTCCATACCACCATCTACAGTCTGAAATGATTAAACATCATTAAAGGTATGAATTTTATTGCACCTGATGCACAGTTCTACAATTAATATCTCTTCGGTGATGCATGAGGCCAAAATATTTTAACCTACCATAATAAAAACATTAACATGATTAATATGCAATAATAATGTCATTATGATCATTATACCAAAGATTTATAAATAATTAGGTATATTTTATATCTTTTAGTTTCTTATTGTTGATTTAATTAAAAAAAAAAATAAACTGCTTAGATGGTTTAAATTATTATTTTTATTACAATAAAGTTATATAATTTTTAAAATTTGGTGATTGTATGGGCCAGTAATTTTTCCAATTTTTCAATCTGCAAATTATTACCTTTCTTTTCCTTTTCTGTTTGGGACGTGACAGCACTGGAAAATCATCACCACATTCATTATTTTCTACATCAATGTTTTTGTTTACTACTTGTTTTTTAGCTTTCTTCTTTGGCTTTTGTTTAGTAGGTGTGGTTTTACCATTTTGTCTGGGTTGCCTTTTTGTTTGCTTGTTCTTCTTCTCCTCCTTTTCCTCAATCTGTTTCCTCCATTCTGATTCTAAAAAAATGATTAAGCTCAAATTTGAAATTTCTGCAACAAATTATGAAGAAAAGGAACACAATCTTTAAAAATAAGTAAATGTAGACTTTAATACTTATAAAAAAAATCATGTTTTAGTATTATATATATACGGTATATATAATTATGTAAAATGAAGCCCATACCTTTATATATAATATGTATTGAGACTCTGTGTCCAATGTTTTCTGTTGGTTTGAAATATTTTGTTTTAGATACTTTGTTGTTTTGATTAAATAATAGAAGACAAAGGGTATGGGGTATCCAATTATGACACAAAATCAATACAATTGCACAGCAAAAAATACACAAAAAGCAAAGGTTTTATTGCTGTACTTCATCTGAAAGTCACAGTGAGACCTTTATTTTAATATACCGTTATATTTTACCTGTTATAACCCTTGCAACTGTAACTACTCTACTGGCTTGCTGTTTCTTTCCTTTGCCAATAATTGGAACAAATATGTCAGCTAGTTCCTGTGGAATCAACCCCTCCTTTACCAATGGGTGACCATGGACAAACTGTCCACACGAATGACACAATGGATCTGTATCAGAGGTTGTCCCTTTATAATAGTCATCCAGGGGAGCCAATTTCTTATTGTCGATGGCTTCTCTGTTGAAAAAATGGCAAAATTCCACACTTACTGAAAGCATTTTTGACAACATATGGGCTTAAAGCCGTGTCCATGGCTGTACTAAGAACCTGAGCAAACCTAAAAAAACCATAAAGCAAATTTATTACCGGTATATCATAAATTAGTGTTCTGAATTAGAATTATTTATATATTCAATTTTATTCAAACAAAAAGTTCATTTGTTGTTTAAACTACACATGTATGAGAGTCTGTATGTAGTAATTATTTTAAGATATATATAATGTCTAAAAATTCGTCTAAATATATATATACATAACTACTCTCTCTCTATATATATATATATATATATATACCAGTGGCGGATCCAGGGGAGGGTTCCAGGTTAGTTATACTGAAAACTAAAAATTCATACAATCAATTTAATCATTTTCCTCGTTAAGGGAAAGTTTCTCTGATAGCAGTATTCTATGTATGTGACTAGGCTCTGCTTTTCTTCTTTATTCTTTATTCAAGACTCGTGTTGGAAAGTTGGTGTTTCCATTCCTTAAATTTCTTCTTATAACAGAAGTGTGTATGTTAAATTCTTTTGCAGCCTTATAGAAAGAAGTTCCATTATTTACAGCATTTATTGCCCTTTTCAATCTCTCTGGACTATATTGTTTGTAATTTTCTGAAATCAATCAATGGCATATACTTTTACATAATTCAAATAAAACATTAATATTCTATGTTATATTAGTCTTAGATGTTTGTTTGAAATAGAAGAGTTGTGCCTTGTTAGGTATATTGAGTTTTGCTACCAGAGATAGTTTTGTTAAACAAGGAATATGATAAACATTATTTCTAAGAACAATTATTAAATTTTTAAGATAGGAAGAGAAATACATTTTATATTAATTAAATTAAAGAGGACCACCAAACAAATGGTATGGAAGCTTTCAACAGAGACAAACAGACCTTAATCCACAAATTATAGATGAAGGTTGTCAGAAAATGCCAAATTGATATAAATAATATTTGCATTCCATTTTATTTATTTATTTGTAATTTTCATGAAGCTGTAGGATTTTTATGGACTACTTTTTTTTTATGTAATATTTGGTTAAAGTTATCCTCAGAGCTCATGTTTGATTGCTGTTTGATATTTATATTCCAACTTTAAGTAAGATTTAATTACTTACTAACGTCTGGAAATATAGTATACTATTCCCAGCTTACTTGCATGGATTTTCCTGAGGGATTTACTTTTCTTTAAAAGTTTACATCTCAACTCCTGTATTTTGTATGTTATTTCTGATTCTGTGTTTCATGTGAAAAACAATGTTTAATAGGAATACAAATCAATATCTAACAAATTTATTTATTGATTTTTATTGTTGTGGTTTTAATTGTGTTCAGTATATATCAAAATGGTTCCCGGTCGGAACTGCACTATTTTCATGTTTCTCGTCCTAGGGCACCTGATTTTTTATATCGATTCAAAATGGCGGAACTGACGGGTTTGGGGACACGTCAAGGTATTTTTGTTCTGTACCTTAAGAGTTTATCAACTGACGATTAATTTTTGTTAAAGAACATTTTATACTTTAAAAGTGAGTAGGTTTACAGTAATATTCTTGCGATTTAACGAGTAAAAGGTGTATTTTTTCAATCGTCGCACGAAGGGTTTTTCAGTGCGGCATCATTTTCTTAAGGACTTACTCTTTGTATTTTTATTTTTTGTCCGCTTCGGTGAAGGTCGAACCATCCTGAATATTTCCAGAGACGCAAAAATAGACGGAAATGACGAAAAGTCAGGCGTTGCACGTTCTTTGAAAAATACATTTACAAGTTTATCATATACTTGTATAAAATATTACTAAAATTTTACTGTTCAATAACATTTAAAAATATTAAAAGGCTATGAAAGGATTACTAGGTTTATTGACCAGATTCCTAAGAATTTCCTCAGCGGGCTGATAAAGGAACCTTTATTGACTGCTTCCGGAATGTTATTACATGCCTTTTCATTAATTTCCGTGACGTTTATCACATGCAACTTCGTGCATTTCCGGAAATTTGTTCGAAAACGACAACACAGTGCGGAAAACCGCAAATGATTTAAGACTTTTCACAAAATGGTTGAGGAGCAAATTTCAAACTAAGAACATGTTAATTGTTGTGACAAGATAAATAAAATGCTTGTAATATCAATAAAAACAATAAAAGTTAAGACATTTGTATTTGGTAGTCTGTAAATTATTATCTATAAATTCATGGAAAGACAAAATTTTAATTAATAGTTCTTGTCTGTATTTCTTCTGTTGAAGTATATGATAAAAAGATAATTACATGTCATTTATCATATCAGACCCTTTATCGGCCCTCGTTCATGATATCAGCCCTCGAGCCTGCGGCTCTTGGGCTGATATCATGACCTAGGGCCGATAAAGGGTCTGATATGAAAAATGCCATGTAATAATCTATACTTATTATATACTTAGTAGTAAATACAGATAAATTGAATGTGTAATACAATCATTGGCAAGCGTGCTGTATCAGCCACCCGTGATGATATCTATATCAGCACGGTTGCAAAGGCTTTATTACACCTTCAATCTGTATAACGTCACGTCATCGATTGCAGTCACTGTTGCAAAGGCTTTATCAAACCCCTAATCTGTATGACGTCAATTCAAACCTTACCTGTATGACGTCATGTCAAATAAAAAACATCTACGTGAGGTATATGTATATAATAAAGTGTATATGATATGGCTTTTTCATTATCACACACCGTATCAACCCTCAACCAATATAATCCCTCGAGCAGAGCTCTTGGGATTATATTGGTGTCTCGGGTTGATACAGGTGTGATATTGAAAAAGCCATATGATATTCTCTATATAAATAATGGGATCAAGAAACAAGCAACATTGCTTATTTTAATATGTCTCTAAAAGAATATTGACATACAATATAATGAATACTTGGAGCATGCTCTGTCAATTGGAATATATTAAGAATTGTAAATACAAAATAAGATTGCTTATATAGTTTGAGAAAAAAAAAACCAAACAAAAAACAAGTGAATAAAATGAGCTAAATGAAATGCCAGGAAAACATATAAATGAAGCTTTCATATTATGGTGTGAATCTTTTACTTTTCAATATATATTTCTGTACCAATACAAAAAGAGTACAATTTTCTTCATCAGTTAAACAATCTGACCCAAAAAGTAAAATATTTACATCAATACGCTGCGAAAAATAGGTGCAACTTGGGTACTCAGTGCAATTTGGGTACTCTTACGTTAGAGTTATGTGCCTTAAAAACACGGTGTTGTTCTCAAATTAACATTGTAAACATTCATAATTATAATTTTTCAAGGTTTTAGACAAAACTGATGTTAATAATTGAAAGTTATGCTTTACGTTGTGTTAAATTATTATATCAAGGTTCTTTAATATTAAAAAGTGAAAACAACACTTTATACATTTTATGCATCCGAAGTGCTTTTCTAGATTTACATTCATTAGAAATGCTCAAAGCTGAACATTATATATATGTAAGAACCGAAACAGTCAAATGGCTAAATGACCAAATAAGGACTTAAAATTCTAATGCAATTATTTTGTATCAATGGTACTGATTGGATGATAGTAAGCGTAAAATTCTCTATCTCCTTGTCTGTAACTAAGGAAGCCGACATTTTGAATCCGGAATGTATTGACATATAGTTTCTCCAATAATAAGGTAAAAAAACTCACATTTTGCACCTCTTAATCTTCTTTTTATCAAATTTTATTACATTCTGAGGCGGCCAAGAAGCAAAAAAACGCCCGCTGTTTACGTTTGACGCCGGAAGCATACCTATGAAGTCACCTAGTTTAATGGCCAAAGAAGATAACATCATTTCGCGAAATTTTTCGTTTAATGAACATTTTACACAGAAATAATGACTTAAATTGAATTATGTATTTATTTTGCATTATAATAGAGATAACAGTCAAATCAACCCAAAGTCAACTTTTGTCCGATGGGAGTTGTCTGGTAAAACAGGTAAGAAATAGGAAATTGACAATTGGACAATCTAAATCATCATGTTTGTCAAAGATTCTAGTTTGAAGTCGTCCATCTGTGTCAATTTGAGCAAAATATCAAAATATGAAGCAGACATTCTAGTCTGTAGTATTCTTTATCTCAAGTTCACTGGAATATATAAGATGTAAAAGCACTAATTCAAATATGGGTTATTGAGTGACAGGACATCATCAATATATATGAAAGTGATATTGATGAACTTTGCTTTTTCTTTTTTTCTTTGAAAAGACTCTGTTTGAATTTTGTTTTATATAAGTACAAAAACAAGTCGACCAGTAGTGGTGCACAATTATTACCGATTTAAATGTCTACTGCCGGCTGAAATATCATTCCAAAATTTCGACAAATATGCTGTCGATAAAAATGTAATCATTGTGATGGTTTCATCGTAGGTGTATTTTTTGCGGGAATCAGTGTGTGTCTTCACAAAAATAGATTTTTCATGACCTAAAAAAGATTTGTATCTACGTTTCCCGTTTCACTGTTATTCTCTGGGTGTATCATCAGCTTATAAGCAATTATTTCGGTACTGGCATGAATACACGGATATTGTTTTTTTTTAATCTTGATGTCATAAATTTCCGATATCCTTTAAAATTAAGGAATGTATCTCCCTCGTGCATAGCCCTGTCCGGGTTTGTCATTACTTTTGGTCCTTTTAGGTTTTATCAGCTTAACAACCTTTTTAAATGTTTTGGTTTTTCAAATTCTTTGGCCTCGAGCATCTCTGAAAATCATTAGTTGTCGAAGTGCGCATCCGATGCAGTAACATTGGTGAAGAACAGATACCCAGTATAAAAATGGGAGTTTTCACCGTCCCTTTTTTATGTTAATAACAAAGGAGAGAAGACCGAATTTGTGAATCTCTAAAAACTCCTCTTTCGTGAATGATGTATGGGTATATGTGGGATTGCTAGTTTTGTTGTGAATTCCCAGTATTTTAATGAGACATTCTAAATAATGAGTTCTGTATATAAAATAATAATGAGGCTTTGTCTGCTGGAACAACAACTGTGACACATTTGTCGTGAAGAGAGGATAAAGCATCCACAACTTCGACTTCTTGATACTTCAGAAGCCCATGAACTCATTGTACATAGTAAATGTAAATGCGCTTTTCCATACATGACAAAACCGCTTTGATTCATTTAGATAAAGTATCTAGTTAAGGTTCATCATGCTCTCGCTGTATCCTTTATCTGGAATTGTCCTCAACTGCATCTATCAGTAACCTGAAGTTATTATTCCAGTTGATGGGAAGTTGAATTCGATATGTTTGAGCCTTTGGCTAATAACTCTATAAGGTGTTCATTGAACTGTTGTAGGGTAGAAAAAGAAAGACAGAAAATAACAAAAGGGATTTTCAGACTCAGTAGAAGATAAACGCCATGGCAAGTCAAAAATGAAAAACGACAGACTACAAAACAAGACATAAAAAAAACTAAAATCAACACGAACCCCACCAAAACCGGTGTAATCTAATGTGCCCCCGAATGGTAAGCAGACCCTGCTCCCCATATGACACCCGTAATGAATTGTTAGGATAATTTGCAATTGAACGGTTTTAAACTGTTCAAAAGTATAACTGTCAAAATCATTCTTAAAGTAGAGCTTAGAGAATCTTTTATAGGATAGGACTTTCAGAATGTGTAAAAGGGTAGAACAGTTCTAAATGACGTTAATTAGAGCAGCTCTCTGATCGTTATTTAGAACCGGGTCCGCTAGCTGGATTTTCCCTGTAAGTCATATTTAAGATAAAAAAAATTGAAGAGTAAAACTAATTACAGTCTTGTATGTACGTTTTAGGTCTGCTATTTATCCATGGTTATAATTAATTCTTAATCAAAGTTATTTTTATTTTAATAATAATTCTTAAGCAGTGAGGATATAATCTTCTAATATTTCCTTAATTATTATTAACCAGACCAATACAGAGTCTGGACCTGCGTCGCTTCATGCAATAGATTGGGGTAACATGTATACTGAAATATTGCTACCTAAAAAGTGTTTCTTGTGAAATGAGAGTAGTAAAAATCTAAAAATATTTGCAAACTGGAGGTGGCTGCACTGCAGATGTACACATTGCCTACATGCTACAATTCATCATTATCAAGCTGCAAAAAAATATAAAATCATTCCCTTCATTGGAAGGCAAGACAAAATTGACAAAATATTCATTGTACAATGAGTGTCGTAAAGTTTCAAAATGTCGGCAAACTGTTAGTGGTTACACAGCAGATGTAAAAATTGATTACTTACTACAACTGTGAACATTATTTGAATTGCTTTATCTATATATAACATGATACATATTTATTATAAGGTTAAATCCGAACTATCCTACTGCCTGTCGATACTTTTATTTTGGCATTGCACAAGTCATATCTTCTTTGACTGTCCATGACGTTAAAACACTAAATCCCTGGGATGTGTTTTAATTGAATTTAGTCTCTGATGCATGATTTTTTATTATTAAGGTAGCTTGGGTGTCTCCTCCATCTTGGATTTTGAAATAGCAGATAACAATCGGTTTATAGCTGTAAGGATATGTGCAAATTTCGAGAATCGTATGTAATTCATGTGTAATAAAATTGAGAATGGGAATGGGGAATGTGTTAAAGAGACAACCCGACCATAGAGCAGACTTTTCTTGTAACTATAGAAAATTATGTGTTTTATCATATTTACGGCTGTATTTTACAAAAACATAATATTTTTGTTTGATTAATTTTTTTCAACTTTGCCTCAAACGGGGAGATAACTCAGAAAGAAGGGGAGATAACTCAGTTAAACTAACTTTTATGATAGAATGTGTTGTGAATTTACCTATTTAATTATGCAGCAAGAAAACGCGTCCGGTGACCCCATTTTTTCTTTTTCTTATCTGAAAGCATATTATTAGAGCTATCTTCAAATATTTTATCTTATAATTCTATGGTGTAGTTTTCTTTTTATCACACAAAATTGTGTTTTCCATGCATAATCTATATAAAATCTGACAATTTTGCACAACCTGTAGCGTGAAAAAAAGCCCGGTGTCCCATACTCTTTATCATATTTTTGAAAAGAGCATGATATAAACAACATTTTGACAAATTATTAAAAAATCTATGGATATTAATGAAGACCGCCTATCCACCTTAATGTTTTTGGCTTTTAACTAGCTTTCAGTAACTGCGAGTACCCTCAAATCGTACTTTCGTGTTACTTTGACCTGTTGACACAATTTGTAATGCATTTTTGTTATTCAATGTTTACTTATTTTGTGATATATCTCGTCTCACTATTTTTAATAATAAGTATTTAGTATGACGATAAATTTTTCACTTCTATTCTCACTCGTACTATAAACAACAAATTTATTTATTTTGTAAAAACTATTTCTGTACTAACAACACAATTATTATATTTAAATTTACCTGTTTACGTTATTTTATTTAACGCCATTTTGTCCCAGGTCAGAGTTGTCTTTTTGACATTGTTTTACATCCCATTTTTTATTAATATTATATTTATATTGTATCATGGATCAAATTTATTCGTTCAGTGTTGTTTTCTTGTTTCTGTTAATATGTCTTTTTGATCGTGTTAAGCCATTTCAATCGATATTTTATAGTGTGTCCTTTATGTTGTAATGTTACACTACTGTTTCAGGTAAGGGTGAAGGTTGGCCCCTGTTAAAACTTTTAAACCCGCTGCATTTGTTTGCACCTGTCCTACGTCAGGAGCCTGTTGTTCAGTGGTTGTCGTTTGATGATGTGGTTCATGAGTGTTTCTCGTTTTTTATATAGATTAGACCGTTGGTTTTCCTGTTTGAATTGTTTTACACTAGTCATTTGGGGCCCTTTAAAGCTTGCTGTTCGGTGAGAGCAAAGGTTCCGTGTTGAAGGCCGTACTTTGACCTATAATTGTTTACTTTTTACACATTGTGACTTGGGTGGAGAGTTGTCTCATTGGCACTCATACCACATCTTCTTATTTCTCTTATAAAGTTGCAGACCAAACATAAAAATCATTCATTCCCTTTGATACAACCAAGACAGTTCATCAACAGTTAAAAAAAGCTAAAAATAACAATAAAAGTAAATAATTTATCGTGAAAAACAAATGCAAAAGATACCAAAGGAATATTCAAGTCAAAAACGAACAGACAATGCCATGGCAAAGAACAAAAACGACAAAACGACAAACAACAGTCTATAAAACATAACATGGAAAACCAAAAACTGGGAAACACAAACCCCTCCAAAACTCTGGGTGATTTTACGTGCTCTGGAAGGGTAAGCAGATTCTGCTCCACATATAACGGTCGTGTTGCTCATGTAAGAACAAACCTTTTGACAAGTCTAATTCGGTAGGTTACGTTCGAAGAAGAGGACGGGATAGTGGTTACGACAATTAGAACATATCCGTCATCATCTGTCAAACAGATATTTTATAACAGTCAACCAACTCGTATTGGCGTCCGTAACATTTTTGAAGAATTTTCTACCACTTTGAACTCTTGGTGTAATAGCTTCCTCATAAGCAGAATCCTATCAAGGAAAATTAATTATGAAAGGATATATAAGCTCTGGAATGTTGTATCAACAGGGAGATATATACTCCATATGCAGGCGATGCTGGAATGTTGCTGCATAGCAATGGAAAGTTCACAATTTGGAAGCTGAAATCATTCTTATTGTAAAGTTTTGTTCTCAGCACTCTACATATATATATTATACAGACTGCTTTACAGCAATTCTTGACAGATTTTGGGAGATGATAGGACTGATCCTAAACATTTAGATGCATTACGCTTTATCTTTATATTTTGTTTTCTCTGAGATCCGCCGATATCAATTTCTAAAGGAATATTATACACTTTTCGTACATTATTCAGTCATTTCCAATATTTTTTTGGAAAGGAGAGAGGGAGTGGGGGGTGCAAAAGTATTTTTTGCAAAATTGGTAAACCGAGTGTTGTTAAATAAATATATAGCTAAACTTTAAAAATAAAACTTTGTTGAGTTTAAGTTCTAACTAACGATTACTTGTTTAATTTCATTAATAAATGAACATTCATGTAAAAACTGCTGTATAATGAGGATATTCTCGTTGATTTTGGGCTGCTTAGCAGCAGTCTCATTGTAGCAAAGTTTCTATTGATAACATTAAACGCAATAACAATGTCATATCTCCATCCAGGTACATGCATCATTCATCTGGAAAAATACGACTTCTTTAAGAAATAGTGCACCGAACAAAAAACCGGTTTTCAAAACAATAGAATTAACGTAATAGCTCTATTGCGTTTTGTGTACATCTAAGCTACTGAGCACGTGTCTCCGAAACAAATTTAAACCAAAACGTCTCTTTCTATTACTTAATTCCTATACAGACATGTCAGCTAGGGATGTATCCTTAATAGTGGTGGATTGATGAATTATTCCGTGACGTGATATTCTACCGTAGGCGTAATGTGATGATAAGTCTTTATGTGTACCATTTCCAAAGAGATTCACATCCGAACTGCTTTCTTTCTTACAACATTTACATAATGTCCTTTTAAATGCTTGTCTAAATCTCTTTGACATCAGGTTGTACAATATAGGGTTCACTGTTGCACTCACAAAGTACAAAACTCCTAAAATGCAATATTTATAATTATTAAATCATTTATTAATTATTAAATAATTTGCATAGATCAATGTTTTACAGATGTCAAGACACTTTCTTGTTATTTCTGTATAAATTTACTGTCACACGACTGAGAATTCAGATTTCAGACTTAGAAAACTACAATAACTTTTATAGACTTCAATGCACAGGCGTTCTTACGTATTTAGATTCCCTTAATACAAGTGCATTTTATTCAAGTATAAAAGTATAATAAAAATACCGAACTCCACGCCAAATTCAAAAATCATCAATCAACGGAACAAGAGAAAAACAACTGCTATATTCCTGACTTGGCACATGCATTTTCCAAATGAAAGTGTAGGTTAAATGTGGTTTTATAGCTAGCTAAACCTCCCACTAGTATGACAGTATTCCATGCCTATTCAAAAATGTTTTCTGGGCTATAAAAGTGTCAAAACCACTCATTTTCGCGATAGATCGATCTGAAACTTCGAGGGGTTAGTTAGGTATAGGTATTATAATTATTCAACCCAGAGGTGGATTAAAAAATAACATAATGCGTATTTACAAGATTAACGAAAACATACTTCCCAAATGTCATATGAGTGGTTACGAAATACAAATTATTAATTAAAGTGTAATGTATCAAGGATATTGAATGTTAGGGTATCCGGGTAATTTTGCTTGGTTTGATTTTAAATGGCATAGACTACAAATGGTACATGTATTCGCACTAACGATGTACATTCGTTGGTGAGACGTTTGTGACCTTTGTTATCTCAAGATTATTTATGATTAAGGACTTGCTAAGACTGCAGTTTAGACTTGATAAAAACCCCGGTTTTTTTTGGGGGGACGTGTTGCTCAGTCTTAAGTTTCCTATGTTTTGTTTTGTATACTGTTTGCCTTTGATCGTTTTCATGTTTTTCTATTGCATGGTCAGTTTATTTCTACTTAAGAGTTTGAATATCCTTTTTTTTTTTTTTTATCTCTCGTCTCTTTTTAACAGTGTCCGAGCAGAAAGTTGATAAACCAGGGTTATGTCAAAGAACGTCTCGTCCTTTTTCTAAAAAAACATCGGAAGATACCAAGGCCTTGTTAGTAAATATTCCGTATCAACTTCACAAATAATACATGATGGTCTTGAAGTATAGATCCTAGGTACTGACGTTGTTTATCATCTTAATTACTTGTTATAGTATTCTTTTTATTTGTCTTTGTACATTTTTAATCTTTACTGTTTAGTCCATGTTTGGTAATATCCTTTTGACGTGGCTCGGTATTTATACATCCCTCCATTGTGTTATTGCGCTATTTTAATTTTTTGCATTCTTGTCTTTCTTTTTTGCTCATGTGCTTTGTTTACAGAGTGTCTGTATGTCGTTTTGTTTTTGTTGACATAGTTGTTTGTTTTTATAGTGATTAAGATTATAACACAATGTTGACTGCTGTACTCCAATTTTTGACATTTTTAACTATTACGTGTGTTTGTTTTGCTCACACATTGTTGTCAATATAATGAAATTTTATGCGACTGTCATACAAGACAGAGGTTTAGCTAGCTATAAAACCAGGTTTGATCCACCATTTTCGCCACAAGGAAATGCCTGTACCAAGTTAGGAATATGACAGTTGTTTTCCATTCTGTTGATGTGTTTGAGCTTTTGATTTTGCCATTTGATAAGGGACTTTCCGTTTTGAATTTTTCTTGGAGTTTGGTCTTTTTGTTATTTTACTTTTTATACAATTTTATCAATATAGATACCGTAAATGTTACACAAAGTTCAGAATTCAAGCTGATCATGACCGCATTAACGTTTTTGAAAAATAAATGTGTAAAAGAAAAAGAACTATTATTTTTCTTTAATTTTACACAAGAATATTGATTTCCTTGTTATTTTGTGATTTAACTTAAAACGCAAAATATTATGATTATAAGGCAACCAAAATATCTTAGGATATTAACAACAAAAGACTAAATAATTCTACAAAAACGTTTTTGACAGCAGTATACAGTTACGATATTAGTTTTAAAACTAATCAGGTGGAATGTTTAAAGAACATGTAACATTCAGTCAATAAATTCGTAAGGAGCATCTTTAATAAAACGTACATGTATATACGGACATATAACATCACAAGTACGGCCTTATTTGCCTCCTTTTTTTAAATATTGAAATCCCGCTCAAGTTTTTGTAGTACAAGACATACTGTCTTATCTCACGATATTAAAAATATAGTATTGATTAATTATACATTGAAGTTAAAAGAACTTGGCGAAAATCTGACTTGCAGTCAAACTTAGTTTGATTAATACATGTTTAACTATCCACAAATAATCTGTCAACCATAATCAATGCGATAGTATGTGATATGAATAACCAGCCTCTTTTGTACTAGACTGACATGCTGAAGTGGAATTTTACGTAACATAACCAAATGTTATTAGATTTCCTCTAGAAACATTAATCTAACCTTGTCCAAGTATGTGCTGGCTAATGTGCCAAAAATCAGAGTTAGAAAATGTACTTATACGGGATTCAATTTTTATTTAATTATACTATAATTAAACGTTACCAAATTATATAACTGCGCCATATGAGCATTTCGAAAAATGTCTCTTCAATTATGCTCGACGTCGAAATGTTGAAGAGCTCACTAACCAAACTGGAACACCGGCATAGCCAAACTCGGACAAGTTATTAGAGCTATGGAGAAGGATGTTACATTACATAATGATTTTCTTATAGTTTTATCCCTGCAAATTGCATAAAGCCATTTTCGTTTTTTAAATGCCAGTAAATAACTTGTAAATTGCATGTATACCTGAAATGTAAAATAATGTTGTTTGTGTGTTGTGTAATTCTGGTGTCCACAGCTCTACATACAACGTCATCAGTCTTTGTGAATGAAATGGTGCCCAGCACAAGAAAAACGCTATTACCACGGCAACTGAATGATAAAAAACAAAATTATTTAAAAGTGTCTCTCTTCTTTCTATTGCCCAAAGATTTATTATATTATATATGGTATATAATGTTTGAACGTAGAAAAAAAGCTTGCAGCATTTTGTCGCCATAAATATTCTGTTAAGGCACGAAATAAAGCAAATCCCACACTCAAATTGTTTTAATAAATCAAAAAGAAAATCAGAAGTATTAATTGTTGTATAAATTGTTATTTAGAATGACAAGTGTTATATCAACTTTGACGTCCAAGAGATTTTCATGCCAGGATCGACATTTATTGGTACGTAATCGACAGAAATTGTATAATAGAAAAATCATTCTACTATAGAAAGCTCTGTGTTCAAATGCTATCACTTTTTTGTAAAACTAGAAACCGGATTGAAATAAATGGATCTGTCTACGCCATTGGTGATGCGTTTTATGAATAATTAATGTTTGATAATCTAATACTTGGATTTTGTATTTTGTTGATGTAAATTCTGTATGAAATATACAAAAAAAATCAGAGATACCAGGTTTATACATAACTACGCCAGTCGCAGCAAAAACTCGTCAGTGGCGCTCGAATTAAAACAGTTGGAAGTCCAAATCAATTATAAATGTGATGAGCTTTTAAATCCATTTTTTCAAAACTTTTACAGGTTGCAAATTGCACTTTGCACAAAGACAAACATTTAAAAACGGAATAAAGAAAGTTGAAGTTTAATTTTTTCACATCATCAATTAACTGATGTCTAAATATTATCATACCAAAACTATGGCAAGCCGTTTTACTATTTATTCTTACTTCAAGATATCTAATAAACTTTATAAGATTTCTCATATTGTTTACAAGATATCTCATATAGTTTATAAGATATCTTATACAGTTTATAAAATACATCATATAATTTATAAGATATCTCATATAATTCATAAGATATCTCATATAATTTTCTTTATAAGATATCTTATACATATATGAGATATCTTATAAACTTTATGAGATATATTATAAACTATATAAGATATCTAATAAACTTTATAAGATATCTATTACTTTATAAGATATCTTATAAAAACAAGATTATATAAGATATCTTATATATTATATGAGATATCTTATATGAAATATGAAATATCATGAAGTTATAATAAATAATAAATAGTAAACGGCTTGCCATACAAAACACTTTTTCTTACTTCATAAGAAACGTAAAATAAAGCGTATCACAAACGCAATATCAAACATTTGATAAAGGAACAATGTTAAACATACCTAACATTTTCAAAACAGACTTCCGAGATTTTACCGGGTCTGCAGCTGTTGATGACTTTGCTATACTTTTATTATCAAGAACCATGTCTGAGCGACAAAGAGTGATTCCGATCAGAAGATACATCACAAGTATGATTGTCATCGGCAGCAAAAAGAAAACGAATGCCGACACTTGAAACATATATCTCATTTTATCATGTAATTCATACGGAATGTTACAGACCAACGAATTTTCCAAAAGTTGGCCAGTGTTAGGATCCTTCACTGCATAGAACACCTTTCCATAAAGAGCATATGGTAATGCGCAGCAGAAAGCAACAATCCAAACAGTAATGATGACTTTGATTGACCTCGACAAGTTGGAAAAACTCTGAAATCTCATTGGATGACAGATTGCAGCATATCTCTCCATTGTGAAAGCAGTGATAGTGAGAACGGAAGCATATGCAGTTATTTCTTGGATGTACGATTTCAAGACACAGAATTCTTTTCCAAACCTCCATGGATAAGCTTCCCAAATGCTGTACAATTCTGATGGCCATGCTGGAAGAAAAAATAGTAGGTTATTATGCTTACTCGGATTAAAAGTTGATAGAGAACCTCAAGTCAGTTATATAACATAACCAAGTACTGTAACAGATTTTGTATGGTTTAAGGCTTCATAAATAGTATATGCAATTTTCCTAGGTGTTTGTTTATATCTTGCATTTTGTACAGGTAATGTCAAAAACGTAACAAACTCAATAAATAAAATAGAAATCCTAATAACAACAATTGGTGAAACAAATTTATGTTGCCAGGCAAAATCAGACATTGAAAGGTTAAAATCTATATAAAAAAGCATTTTCCGTACTGATAAATTTTATGTTGTTTTTTCTCTGGCATGTGTTGAAAATTACGCAAGCGTCACTCCAAGTGAAAAAAAACTGTTGAAATCCATGTAGGCATCGTTTTTAAAGGTTGAATAAGATAGTTTCCACGCATGCCTTAGTGAACTATGTACTTAAAATGTCATTGCGTAAAAAACACCTCTGTTAATCATTATTACAGTAATTAAAAAGTATCACAAAAATACCGAACTCCAAGGTAAATAAAAAAAGGGAAGTCCATAAAAACACGATTTATTAATAAGTCAATTAAAAGCGACACATGTATACGAGTTCACAAAAATAGACATTTTAAAATATTTTGATTTGAACAAGGTGCATGTAAAAACGGAGTTCTACGTTTACTTAAAACAGTCATTAAAACAGCAATATAGCGCATTAGTGGAAGGAAATAAATTGAAAATATTGATAAATTTATGTGACGCCAAGATTATGTTCATGTAAAGTGATGGTTGATAATTTCACTTGTAAATCATAAGAAAGCTTGTATTTCTTCATTCTTTGATACATTATTTACAATTACTCTTTGTTTTTTTTTATATCTAGAAATCACTATAACATATATAACAGTAATCATTAAATTGTACTTTTTAAGATCAAAACTGACACATGGCGGTCTCTGGTCGATTATGTCTATAATCTGGCTTTATGTCAATATGAAACTCTCTTTTAGGAAGAAACATTGACCTAATTAACGTACTTTTAAACAATCCTAGCTTCTTGGGTAACAATTTGATTGGTTGACAAAAAGGAGGAAATCTTATGTAAAATATCAATTTCATATGTACGTGAAAAATGTTCAATTTGCTAACGTTTGTATGATTTGATGGGGTATATATGCCATTTGACATTCAAGTAAAAATTAAGGTCTGTGTAATACAAAACTTTTGCTAGTGACTTTAATTCCTACATTTTATATGTCAAATGTTTGCAAAGTCAATGTTTGCTAAACTAAATGTCAAAATACCAGCTTTTATAAATTAAGGTGTCGGTGTGTTTTTTTTAAAAACGATCACACAATTAATGATTTTTAAACATACATGGTCAGTAAAAATTTGTAAGTTAGATGCACAGTAGTCTGGTGTGTGGCAACGAAAAAGAAAAATGTGTGCTCTTGTTGCTATACTTCTCCTCCCTTGCATTTGACAAAAAGCATGTACTTGTAAATTATATTCAGAGAAAAAAAATCAGTATGATATATTAGAAGGATCTACATGTAAGGCTATTGTTTTTTATATTTGCTACTCCTTGTTGTATAGATTAATTATTTTTGAAAAACTTCAAGTTCTAAATAGTTCATTTAATTTGGACGAAAATCTGGATTGAAATACTATAAAACGACATGTATCATTAAGTCTGATGGACAATTGTCAAATCTTATCATATCACACATAAAGTAAGCATCTTATAATAGTGATATAGTGGTCAAATACAGCTATGTTTCTCAAATTAAATATCGCTTTTTCCAGGATTACAAAATAGAACCTTTAATAACGAGGGTATATTAAATTCTTTTTCGTATTTTTTTAACATATTACTTTCGGGTTTACACTATTGTACATGTTATATTCGGGTTCAAACTTACGACTACATAAAATATAATAATAATTTTAATCATGTATTAACAGGTAAATGCCGTATATATATTTTTTGGAAGCATATTATATTATTTAACATGAAAAACTAATACTCGACAAAATCACTGTTTCATTATACATAAAGAACAGTGTCCTCTGTCCATGCAAAATTCAAATGTATATGAAGGTCACAATTCAATTCATACAAGGACAATATTTGCCTGTAAATCGTCGATTTCAAAACAGTAATAATTATAGATAAATTCTATTGCATGTCAAGAGCTTAAAGGCGTTAGATGCAGCAGGCCATGCTCCGTCGAGGAGAACGGTTCCGGATATTTGAAAAGTGAGTAATAAACTTGCGGAAAAATTAAAGCCATGTGTCATATATTATTATTTTGTCTGGGGATTTTTGAGATATATTCAGAATCATTGTATTCTTTTTTAAACATTAATAAGTGAAATGTTATATGTAAGGCGATGATCAAATAAAAATAGTTCATCTCATCTTCGTATCTCATTTGCATATTTGTCTTATGAACTCACAAAAACAATACCATTTATTGATGGATTTATGAAAATTACAATAATTTGAAAACCACAACGATAATTATCTATAAAATGAAACAATAAAACATAACAAAGTCAATTTCGCATGAAATAACGATGTCTTAGTTGGATCCAAATCAATTTAGTAATCTCAGCACGATTAATGACTTTTGTATCCTCTGCAATTTCTAATGCACGTCTAGTAAAGTATAAAAAGGTACTAGTGCTATCAGTTCATCAACTATGAAAATGCTATGACAGTTAGCATTTCTTAAACGTTTGATGTGGAATTTATCAGTAGTTAGAGGGAAAGACCTTCCTTATCTGATATTAGTTCACTACCTTTCAAATGATTATTTTTATCGTCCCATTGTGATTGAAGAAATGTACACATGCTATCACCGTCAGTTGTTTCAATTTTCCAGACCTTGCCCTCACTGAAGACGAATCGTATAGTGTCCCATATAAATAGATGTGTGAAACCACAGAAACCGTCTCCAGCCAAAATGTGAATAATACTTCTCGATGAAAAAAATATCTTAAAGCTTCGATTTCTTTTATGTCATCACGGTCTATACAGTATTGTAAACATCTGTATCAAAATGATGCTGCCAATTTTTCTTTAAGCTTTGTAAATTACAAAGTCTTGGTTTTTCGACTGGAAAATGTGTTCTTGTACTTTCCAGAAGTGTAGCGGTCGATATTCGGGATTTTGAATGCATCATTTTTGTATCAGTAGATAAAGAACTTCTAGCTTCAAACTTGCACGATGTTAATGGGTATGTTCGAAATCAGAAATCTCTTGATCAGCTACCGTTACTTTTGTTTTAAAGGTCTTAGATAATGATATAGTGGTCAAATGCAGCTATTTTTTTCTTAAATTAAATATCGCTTTTTCCAGAGTTACAAAATAGAACCTTTAATAATGAGGGTATATTAAATGCTTATTCTTATTTTGTGTTCATTTTTCTTTCAGGTGTACAATATTGTACATGTAATATTCGGGTCCAATCTTACGAGACCAAATAAAATATAATAATGATTTTAATCATGTAATAACAGGTAAATGCTACATACACTTTTTTCTGGAAGCGTATTATCTTATCTAAAATGACATACTAGTACTCGGCAAAATCCCTGTTTCATTATGCATAAAGAACAGTGGTCTCTGACAATGCAAAATCTCAAATGTATATGAAGCTCACAATCCAAACCATACCAGGACAATATTTGCCTGTAAATCGTCAATTTCAAAACAGTAATAATTAAAGTAAATTCTATTGCATATCGAGAGCTTTAGGGCGTTAAATACAGCAGGCCAAAATCAGGGTTTGAATACAAATATTTTGTGTTTTTTTTTGGGACAATAGCTGCCTAGCCATGGGGCGAATCAGAATATCACATATGGCAGACACTTATTCCATAGTATGCACATGTTGAAAAAAATTATTTTCCTCGTATTGTAAGGTTGTTGTCTTGTTGCTTTATACTCCAACTGTCATTTTATTCATAATCTAAACACCAGTTATGTCTCACTTGAATATCAATTTCTTTATTATTTGACGTATCAAAACAGGGAGTAACTCGTCGACCATAGCATATGTTATCTGTATGATCTGTATTGTATCTTGAAATAAGCGTTTTACAAAAGTATTGAAAAACTGTGAAAGTGCAAAAATGTCCATGCTTTTCCCCATTATGTCGATATTTACTGCTTTGATTTAACATTTAAATAAAATTATGCTCAAATAATGTATAATTAAATTCTTTAACACTGCTTCATAAAACATCGCACTTTGTAGTAACTTACTATTATAGTGACATCGGGACAATGAAAATCAAAGCAAATGTTGTTTGTATGAATTTACTTGTACTGCACGTTAAATTAAACTCGGTAATTAAAACGATTGAACACTTCGACGTACAAGACATGGAAATCTCAGACATCCTGGAGAAGACTTCGATCGTCTCTGACAAGTGGTTTTTCATCTTGTGCTTGGATATTTTCTGTCCAGCACAGTAACCATTTTAGAATCATTTTGTAACTTGTCTTTTTCAGGAAGATTTAAATGATATTATTTGTAGATTGCAAACACAAAACGGTACTGTCTGTATGTCAGTTGACAAAGGTTTGTATTGGTACTTTTATTTGTTTGTATATTAATTACAGATTTTTGCATGGGTATGTTTAATAACAAATGTAGTTTGTTTAATTAAGTATTATATCAAAATGAAACAGCAGCGACAACTCAGTTTATCAAATGTCTGATCAGAAAACGTTGTTATACCTTGACAAGCGGATACTCTTCATTTTCAAACTGTTCTACTGCGATAGACACAGGACTTCACTAAAACAATTCGGGTCTACATACACAATGACAGATGTTTGAAGGGAAAACACATTACAATATCTATGAAGAACAAGGACGATTTCAATTGTGATAAAATTCATTATTAATACTATATATATATATAAGTCACCATACTTCTCTTTCGGGAAATATGTGTTCATATTGATATTTGGGAAACAATTCAATACTTTGGTGAATAAAACTAACTATATCAAATAGAAATTGATCTACTTGTAGTTGAGTACATTTATCGTCCTTGCAATCTTAAAATTTTACAAATTGGGGTTGTGCTACTTACAAAGTTATGAAGTAAAACGGCTGAAATCGATATTACAAGGGTACGATCTGGTTGACCGATACGATGTGTCTGTGTCTAAACTCACTAACGGAATGTTTTCTCTGTCTGAGATCTTCAGATAACAGAATAGTCATACTTTCTATGTTGTGATGTTACACTATTGTTTCAGAAAAAGGGTGAAGGTTTGGTACCATTAAAACGTTTAAACCCGCTGCATTTGTTTGCACCTGTCCTAAGTCAGGAATCTACTGTTCAGTAGTTGTCGTTTGTTGATGTGGTTCATAAGTGTTTATCGTTTCTCGTTTTTTATATAGATTAGACCGTTGGTTTTCCCGTTTGAATGGTTTTACACTAGTAATTTTTTGGGGCCCTTTATAGCTTACTGTTCGGTGTGAGCCAAGGCTCCGTGTTGAAGACCGTACTGTGACCTATAATGGTTTACTTTTATAAATTTTGACTTGGATGGAGAGTTGTCTCATTGGCACTCATACCACATCTTCTTGTATCTATATATGATCTGAACATTTACCGATGGTGTCCTTTTCCTGATTGTGACATTTTGACTGAGTGTGGATTCGCATGGCGGATGATGCATCATGCATAGCAGGAGACGCGTACTCTCTCGACGCACCCGGTCTCGTTCCTTTTCGATTTCCCTCAATTTGTTTTTATCTTTTATTTTATGTGTTGTTAATGGATTTATGATATGTAAACATCCGTTAACTACAGTTGTCTCTTACTAAAGTTAACAATAGTTTGATTATCTTCCTTCTGAAGCATTTTGAACGAATATGTCTGCATGTTTGGTTTCTGACATAAGACAGAGTTTTGCACAGTTCTACCATAAACCCGATTATTTTAGTTCTATCACTAGAACAGTTTTTAATAGATATATTTATTCATATAGTCATATGTATAGTTTATAGTATTAATCAATTTAATAAGTTAAAGTTATACAATTGATTTTGTTTATCAATTTATTTAATTATTAAATTCATTTAGTTAATTTAATTCATTTTTATCTATCTTTTCAATTTTATTTATTTATTGTCTTTTTTTTCCTTCAATTTTAACGTTTCATTTATTTGTACTATTTATTTCTTTGTTTATATGTCTCCCTCGTGAAAAGCTCTGATCTTTTGTCAGGATTTCTCTATATTTTAGGTCTTTTTGGTTTGTTCAGCTCAAAAGTGAGCCGAATGATAACAACGGGATATTCAAACTCATATCATATCATAAGTCGACAAATGCAACAAACTTACAATGCCAAGGCAAAAACGAAAAACGACGAATAGACAAACAACAGTTCATAAAACCCAACGTAGATAACTAAAGACTGAGCAACACGAACCCCCCACAACAACACCAGGGGTGCCGCATGTGGAGCTGGATCTTCTTACCCTTCCGGAATACTTGAGATCACCCCGGTTTTTGATGTGGTTTGTGTTGCTCAGTCTTTGGTTTTCTATGTTGTGTTTTGTGTACTGTTGCTTTTCTTCTCTTCGTTTTTCGTTTTTTGCGATGGCATTGTCAGTTTGTTTTCGACTTATGAGTTTGAATATCCCTTTGATATCTTTCGCCCCTTTTAGAAGTATATTCCCTAAGTTCTTAAACACTATTATAGACAAAAAGAAATATTATTGATTAAAAATTATTTATATAGATTGAGAAATAACAAAACTAAACAATACATAAGACTAATTTTGTTTATAATCCTTTGATCTAAAATATGCCAAACGGTGACAATCAAATTAACTGCTCATGTTTTAAGTCACGTGAGATGTTAACTTATTTACGTAACTTAGACTTCCCTAAACAGATTCTGACAGTTCTAACCTAGTATAGTTTTAGACAGTTATATCCTTTAACAAATTCTGACAGTTGTACCCTTGAGTTCTAGAGTACAACTGTTCTGGGGTAGACAAATTATTCTGACAGTTCTAAACAGACGTTATGAATGACACCACTTGTACATGTGATGTTTCCGTCAATTTACTGTGCCCCACACCCTTAACATGCCTGTAGATGACATACTGTACTTCGTGTACTGACATATCATATCCCCACAATTTCCCGTTTTCAAATATTTATTGTTATTGCATAATTGTAACATTATTATATATAGCAAAACACATAGCAAAGTTTAAAAAATAAATATCAACTACTACTGCAATAGCTCATCGTTCAAAACACTTTGGGTGATTAGAAGTGACTCTGGCTTAATAAATAGTCATTTTACTACTACATGAATATATCAAGTAATTTTTTACATGTTGATTTGAATCTCTTTATGTGGTGTTTTATCAAATATATCAATTCTGCCTTTTACTCGACGTGAAGCAGAGCACCAATTGACAGTGTTAAAGGACTGATTTGAAGCTCTCAACTGGCTTTGCGCACACCATAATTTCTTCCAGCTGGTTCCAATGAATCATAGGCTTACTAAAGAACAATTTCTTATATTGATCAGTTTTATATTGAGAAAGCCAAATGTTAAGTATGATTTCTTTTTTACATTTAAGTTGTGCGTTTTCATTTTGATCTTCAGATATATGAATCAAAAGTTAAGTTCACACAAATCCATAGGAAAAATACTTCAGATTTTATGTTCATAAACAAAACGGATTTGAAAATTTCACAGGAAACTTCCCCAGAAACTGTATATTAAAATATCACTTTTTTGTGCATTGTTCATATTTTTTGTCGTCATGAATGTCTGATAATGAGATAATAAAGTTAAAAGCATTTGAACAAGTTTCAAAATCTGAAAATGTCATGCAAGTACATTGTATGAAAAATGGTAAAATAACAAAAATACCATACTCCAAGGGAAATTCAAAACGGAAAGTCCTTTATAAAATGGCAAAATCAAAAGCTCAAACTCATCAAACGAATGGAAAACAACTGTCATATTCCTGATTTGGTACAGGCATTTCCCTTATGCAGAAAATGGTGGATTAAACCTGGTTTCATAGCTAGCAAAACCTCTCACTTGTATGACAGTCGCTTAGAATTCCTTTATATTGACAACAACGAATGAGCAAAACAAACAGACATAATAGGTAAAAATGTCAAAAATTAGGGCACAGCAGTCAACATTGTGTTATATTCCTAATCACTATAAAAACAAATAACTATTTCAACAAAGAAAAAACAAAATGGAATATAGACACTCTATAGACAAAGTGCATAAGTATGATAAAACGTAGTAAAATGTACACTTTACGGTTGACTTCTGTGAAATTTTTAAATACCCGTAAGCCACAATACCTGTAAACAAGTAATCCCTGTTAGGTCTTGTCAATCCCCCTTTATTCGTCATAATTGGCGTATGACTAAAATAAGACCTAAGTTCTTGTGCTAAATGAAAGATATGTTATCACCTAATTACAATTGTACAAACATCAATGAAAGGGAATCTATCGAGAAATGAAAAGTTAGAGGCACATGAACGTACACTCCACATCTCTTTTTTATTCATTATTTTTAAAACATTGAAACCGCTTGAAAATGTCACAATTTAACTTTTTTTATTTAGTCATTTTTTTTCCAGCCGTAAATTGTAAACTGTAAAGTGAATGATATCAAACGATTGAAGGAAACATTATTTTTTTTTGCAACAATCAAAACTTGAGAAGCAATATATTTTCCAATCTTTTATTGGAAAAATTTGAGAGGCATTTCTAACATTCGTATTTAAGTTGATGATTTTATATAATTGCTGTTTAGGAAGACCTATAGGTATGAAATCTGTGGTGTAGGTCATAAACTTTCCGATGTCCAGTTAAATTAATGAAAGTATAATGAAGATTCATTGAATGTATGGATATTTTGTGTAACCTTTCAATACTCGTTTGGCTCAATGATTGAAGCATCAAATATAGTCAGATCTAGAGATAGTTGATCATAAATTGGATTTGGCCTGGTATCTTTGACAAACAGCCGAGTAAATCTATAAAGAAAATTAATTAACCCATCACCTAGACGAAAACCTTATTTGAACGTGTCTAAAATGTAAATAAACTGTCAAAATCGATAGAAATCAACTATCTGCTGCCTAACAATTGGGTGTACTAAACAGAAGTCTTGAAATAAGTAAATCTGAAAACCAATTGTCATTCATTTAAGTTTTTGTCCACTAGGATTGAGCGGAAGTTGTTTGCGACGATAGCATATAATAAATGAACAAGTTTACTAACTCATATTCGATAATTTTGTCATAGTTTTAAGAAGAATTTCGCAGCGTTCACCATATAGCCTTCACCAACGGACAAGCGATTTGACATTAAAACATGACCATTGTTACATATGCACAAGTTTGAATACGTAAACATTCAACATAGAATGAATTTTGCCACAACTAATGCAGACCACATGTAGTTATCTGCATCTATTTCATTGTCCTTGTAAAATTGATCTTTTGGATTCTAAAACAGAAGCAGGAAAATTTTCAATTGATGGAAATATTGGCCCAAATGAAATCGAGAATCTAAACAAAAATATGGAAAGGATAGTAAATATAATTCACACAAATGATAGCCTGATATGATAAAATACGAGAGATACGATAAAAGTAAAGTTTCAATTTCAGTGCTCTTTATGAAATATCCATAATAAAAAATACTTAATATCTATTGTTAAAAACATGCATAACGTTTTGTAATTCAGATGTCTTTCTAAGCACTGGCTACTGAGTGGTTATTTGTCTTAAATAAAAACAGACCACCAGCGGTACTGACAAATTTGCAGTAATATAACTCAGTAAACTGATATGATTTATTTTCATTAGATGTGTTGCGGGACTACCAATAATCAGCAAAAGAAAAGCAAAAAAAAAAAAAACTGACAACGCCATGGTTAAAAAAAGAAAAGACAAACAAACAACAGTACACAAAACACAACATAGAAAACCAAAGACTGAGCAACACGAACCCCCTAAAAAAAAACCCAAAAAAACTGGGGGTGATCTCAGGTGCTCTGGAAGGGTGAGCAGATCCTACTCCACATGTGGCACCCGTCGTGTTGCTCATGTTAGTACAAACCAGGTTATAAGTCTAATTCGGTGGGTCACATTCGGGGAAAAGGGAACAGGGATTGTAGTTACGACAATTGGAACATATCCGGTGTCATCTGTGAAAAGGATATTCCATAACGGTCAACCAACTCGTGATGGCGTCCGTAAAATATCAACTGGGAGATATATGTTCCGTATGCAGGTGCTCCTGGATAGTTGCTACATAGAAATGGAAAGGTCACAATTGGGAAGCTGAAATCATCTCTTTTGTCGTAAAGTTTTGTTTTCAACCGACCATCATTGTCAATTTCTAGATGTAAGTCAACATATGAGGCCGACTTAACTGTATCTGTTGATCCTTTATCTCAAGTTCGATGGGATAGATGCGTTCAACATAATCACCAAATTTTGAATTATTTAATGAGAGAACATCATCTATATAGCGGAAAGTGAGAGTAACGGATACTGCTAACTTTTTTTCTTTCTTTCTAAGAAGTTCCTGTATGAAGTCAGCCTCATATGAATAAAGGAACGAGTTGGCAAGAAAAGGAGTACAGTTGGTTCCCATGGGAATGCCGATTGTTTGATAAAAAACACGTTCTCCAAAAGTGACAAATATGTTGTCAATCAATTAATCAAGTATCTTAATAATATCAGTTTCAGAGAATGTTTTGTTTGAATCGGAGTGATTTTTTTACTAAGTACGATTTATCCCTCTTGTATCTACGTAGGCCATTCTGTTTTATGAAACAAAGCAGGACCAACTCTTTCAATTTGTCTTTAAGTTTGGAATGGGGAATACTTGTGTAAAGTGTAGAAAAGTCAAATGTGTTTATACTATTGAAAGAGGAAAGAGTTTTAGATTTTTGTACTCTAAAAGATCTTTGGAATTTTTTAGTATCCACATTTGATTCACGCCACCTCTAGAATAGGTAGTTCTCCAATAACTTTGAAGGCCGGCTTTGATTGCTGATAAAGTGGATGTTAATAATTTAGAAAGAGGTTTCGTTGAGCACTTGGAAGACCAAAATCGATAAAAGACAAAAATCGAAACTAAAAGTTTCAGATGCAATAAATAAATTCGTGAATATTAAAACAAAATATAAAACAAAAAGAATGCGTACGAATAATAAATTGGAAATGTTATTCTTGCATATATTGAATCCTTCGCCACATGGCTGATAAATTAATTATGCAATTCAAATAAGTTAACATCAGACTATAAATAAAATGATGCTTGGTGTCTCTTTTTTTGTTTGATAAAGTTTAAATTGGACAACTGGTGCTTCTTTTTTTCAGTTTTAATGAACTCTCATTCATTCTATCATACCATAATCATAATTATATTATGTTTTTTTTTATAAATCTTTCTTCCAGATTTCAGTCAATTCATTTTGCAAAAAAAAAAGAATGTTTTGCTTGATTTCTTTACAATTTCAATCAATTTCTGTTCATATTTACCGTGCGATTTACCTATTTCGGTGTTAACAAACAATTTGCAACCTAAATACGGATTCAACTTTTTGTAATGAATATAAACGCAAGAAAAACACTAGATATTTTATTATTCTAACAGAAAAGAGGTATGCGAGTGATTAACCTACTATTTTTGTACATGTACTTGACAATGCACATTTTGTGAGTGCACTTATTTATTCATTTCAAAGTTAATCTTACTGTTACTTCTATAAAAATAAAATTTTCTGTAATTTAAATTGGCATTGACGAAGTAGACCATCTGCTCCTTATACTGTTTCAGAAGACATACAATATAAACTCCAACAAGAAAACAACACTTGAACATATTGATAATCACGGAGTTATTTTGCGGGAAAATAAATATGAATTTGGAGTGGTTTAACAATTCATTTTATACTATTATTTAAGTATTTAGATGATTTGTTGAAATGGTGATTGTTTTTGAAGAGTTTAATGTATTAAAAACCATCAAAACAATTCACTTTTACAAATTGTTCCTGACTTCCATGTACCCTTTTGTTAAAAGACATTAATCTTGAAATATTGAGAGGAAATCCAGTTTGATCAAATCTTGTACGTCTTAAGTAAGTATTTACGCTGGATAACTTCAGATAATTCATATTAAGAATTGTAATTATGCATGTAAAAATACCCACTTTTGTCCTGGTATAAAATGCATAAATGCAATCCAATTAATTTGACATCTGTTCATTGGAGTGTTTCCGTAACGTCGTTAAAAACTCAAACAAGAAAAAGTCATTTCAACTGAGTGAGTGCTTATCTTTTTACAGGCATTTTTTTTTTGTCTAGAATGAATTATGATATAGTTTAGAGAATAATTGGAATTTAGAAATAAAGTATTTATAAATAATATTTATTGGTGTATTTAGATGACTTATTCAAACTGTAAATTGGATTTCTCTTTTTTATTTTGCTTTTTTAGAATAATTTATGTGCTTGGCATACTTCAGGAATCTCGTCAGACTTTTGGCAATATCTTAATGTTTTGTTCTCTACAACTTGGTGCTAAAGCACAAATTTAATGTTCTTTGTTTATTTTAATATTCACAACTTTCTTGTTTATTCAGAGCTTGATATATTGTAGAAATTAGAATCTCCTTTTACTCATGCATGTATGTATTAAGAAAGTCAAGCCTACTAATACTAACTAAACCATGTCAAGTAATGCTTGGGGTTCCAGACAGCAAATTGAAACCTGAAAATGCTGATATGGATATAATGCTTTCTTAAACTCCCTTATCGGTTGTTTTACTGTCGAGCAATTTGTTTTAGCGAATTTGTCAACAGTTTGTTTATAGAAGTCCTGAAATGAGCGATTTATTGTTATGCTAAAATTGAACTCAAATAAAAGTGTTCAGTTGTGCTTCAAACTTTTAAATTAAATCCACTAATCCCAGTTCATCCACAAGAATTCAAAGCGCAACACAAATTTGCCACAAACGTTAGTCGTTATGATTATATTTGACTGCGATTGGTCGTGGATTCGAACCTCGACCAGATCAAACCAAAGACTTGACATTTGGTATTTGCTGATTCTTCGCAAATCACGCAGCATTATGAGAAGGAGAAAAGAAATTGTCCGCTGGGAGTTAAAAAGCCATCCATCATCATCAGAATACACCAAATCAAATAATAAAACAAGGCGATGATCCAACTGACGAATACAGATTGTAAATTTAAGATTAAGAAAAAATAATAACGAAGAAATCATTATTACTGCAATTAAAAAGCGTTATTTTGAAATATTGTTGTTACGTTCTTAAAAACTCGAGACACTGATGACAAAAAGTGGAAGGTGAAAAAAATTGAAAGCAAGAATTGCATATGGAATAGTACAAATATGGTTCAACGTGATAACCACCACCTGCTTTATTCAATTTAAGTGGAACAAGCAAAACAAATGATAATAATACTGCAATGAGAGAGGCTTCCACTACCCATCAAACTTCCTGATGGCTTCCGGTCATTATTGCAGATTTATATTCTATGTTTTGTACAAAAAGAAAAGTAAAATGAAGCAAAAATATCAAACTCCAAGGAAAAATCAAAACGGAAAGTCCCTTTTCCAATGGCAAAATCAAAAGCAAAAGAAAATGGAGGAGTAAATCTGGTTTAATGGCTATCTAAACCTCTCACTTGTATGACAGTCAGTGCGAGTGTTTTGGGAAGAAAAATAGTAAAATGCAGTTCTTTAACGTATTTTGACCGAACATTGCTGCGTTTTATAGACCCACTCAGCTGAACTCGGCAATGTTTAAGTAACGGTTTTCCTGCCAAGGATAATCATATTTATACACCAGTCAACAACTGAGATGTGCATACATTAAGAAAGATAAGCAGATTCCTTGTTAGAGATGCATATAGGGTTAGAAAAAAAAAACAAAGGTGAAGAGCATTGAAAAATAAAATTCCAAAAATTGTGCAGTTTTGCTAAGACCATTTATGCCCGTGATTAGAAAATATTTAGTGCTTCCAATATTTTTCACATTTTATCAACAGTAACAAATAATGACCGCATCAATATTTCATGTTAACACAGGAGGGCCGACTACTAGGCTTGTGATACCCTCGGGGACCGAATGTTCACTAGCATTTCCATCGACCTCGTGGATGTACTAACTGGTCAAATATCCGGTTTATCATTTAGTCCGTCAAACGCACGTTTCGACAACACAAGACTCATCAGTGTCGCTTGAATCAAAATAGTTGGAAAACCAAATCAATACAAACTAATTCGAGATCGAAATTATGCTATTCCTTAAATTTCCTTGTTTAATTAAAAAGAGGGATAGTTTAGCTGCAATGATATTTTACATACTTAATTTCAAATAACAAAAATCATCAAACCAGTTAATGTGGGTGTATTAATTTTAGAGGTATATGTTATTCGTTTCATCACAACAGAAAACACAGCAGATTTATACACAAATAACCCCTGTTTATGTAATAATCCATTTTAACGGCAATAAAATGTTGCCAGTGTATGTATACATACCGTAAATCATACCAAACTGCCGTTATGACTACTAAATTCAGCTGAGATCAAAAGTGTCGACAACATTTTTATACATAATGTATAATTCATCAATATCATTTTTTTTTTTTATGGTAAAAGAAAGACGTAATCTTTATAATAGCTTTAAAGCTTTCTGCATTTCTAACTTTGTAATAGATTCTTAGATAGTTGATTATAAGGATTGTCGTTTCTGATTCTTGGTAATAAAGTGATATGCAGGATCAAAAGCAAATACAACCCAGACGAATTTACGAACCAAATAGTTGACATAAATAAAGAAAACTGGAGCAAAGTAATCTTGTACGAGTAAATACATTTTGTTCTTTTCCAATAAAATATATTACGTTACATCATTAAATAATTGGATAAAAGGTACAACATTCCGTCAGAATTTAGCAATAAGTTACTGCTGTTTACATAATTAGTCCAAGGGAAGTGATATATCACTTGACTAACAGTTACAGAGTACGCCAAATGTAATTTATTAAGTTTAATAGAACATTCAGCTATTATATATTATTTTGTTCAACAAAGATTCACTTTTTGCACTTGGTATCTTTAATTGCAACCATTGTGAATAAAAAATGTGGGATATAATACTTTCGTTCGTATATTTAGAAAATGGATTGGTTACAGAGAACAAATCGTATAAATATCTGCAGGCATTGTTGAAAATGACAAAGTGATGTTTCGTTGTCATTAATAACGATAAAGGAACAAATCTTCGTGAAGAAAGAGGAGCACATTAAGTTCCCATCAGAATACATATCAATTGACGATATATGTTATCTCCAAAACCACAGTGTCGCTCCTTTTGGAGTTCATGCGATTCCCTCGGTGTTTGTTTTTTCCCCTGACTTGTATCTCTAAATTGATTTATGAGATTTGAACATCGATAAACTACTGTTGTCTTAAATTTACCACAGAAGCTAAGGAAGTGTCTAATTGTCATTGCAGAAGCGAAGGGCAGTGTTGTTGAGAAAGAGTGTTTTTTCAGCGCGTTTTGTATCACTATTATTTAACTACCTGATAGTATCAGAAAGGATATCCTGACCAAACAAGATTTTCGCAATTAGATCTACGTGACTAAGACCATCTTGATTGTTATCATTGTACGTCTTTTTTCTATTATGATATATCAGTACTTCTTATATGATTCTAGTTTTGTGATAATTGCAAAAATTATCTTTCATATAACGAGTTAATGATATTCACACAAAGCTATACAATCTTCCACAAGACAACAAATTTTATGTTGACATTATATTGATACAGAAATTATCATATTGTGCATGTTTTGTAAATTATTATGTTATTATGGCGCCAATGCATAATAAACTTGATAGCACATTACATCATAAGATTTGAAAATAAAATAATGTTATACATAGTGTTTTGTATTCTAAATGAACTAGTTGGTGAAAATCTTCGAAACATTTATAACTTAGTTGGCGATCTGATATCTATCAAAGCGCGTACTGTTGAAATATTAATTGGTTTGTTAATTATGCCCGATATTCTTATCGTACCTTAAGAGTCAATGGAACAATGCGGACTGTTTGGAGTCCTCTGTTTATAATTTGGGCTTTCCAAAATTGAGGTCATGAGTGTATTTTACCAATTTTATTCAATAAACACGTGCGTTTTGAACTGTTATCGGTGTCAAATCGTTTTTAAAATACTCGATATACCTTCTGTTTGATGACGTACATGGCTATAAAAACAATGATGTCGATGTCAAAACTTCTGCAATACTAACAAATGGCCGCAATCACATTTTGAATAAAAAAGTATTAAACTGAACTTCAAGGTAATTTATAAATTCAAAAAGGAGGAAGTCCATAAAACTTGACAACATCAAACGCTTAACTGAAGCAACCTACGAACGAATGCAAATCAATTTTGAATGTGAACACATTAGTTTTTGATTTAAACCAAAAAACTAAAAAGCACTTCAGGCTTGTGTGTCTGAAAAAGCTGAATTTCATTCGTGTTCTGGCAACATATGAAAATTGGAGTTCCATGTGTTAACGGAAGTCATGACCTATTTGATACGTATGTATTTGATGGTTGTGTTTCCTTATTCGATTCATTGTCATATTTGCATCATCCTTCAAGTTAACAATGACCTTATCTCTTAAAAAGGTTTTCTACAAAGGACACAAAAATAAAACAAAAACAAAAAAGAGGAAATCGGGTACCCTGTGTTTACATTGAGTCAACCAAATATGAAATACGCCTATTTTCATTTAGATGTCTAATATGCACTAAGCCAGACCGCAAGCAGCATGATTTACTGATAATTGAAAGTTGATAACAATATATTTTCTGTCTGCATAAACATCTATTCAGTGTGTTTTAATTATACCCGCCATTTTACGGGAATATCTTGTGTATAAGATTTCAGAGTATAAATTAGTGACTTACAATTTAGAAAATAAAAACAAAAATATGCCAAGTAGTCCGTGTTTTTGTACTGATAGGATTTACCACATGATTTTCTGATATTTTCCATTGATATATTTAAAACTTATAAACAAAAATAGGTTCAAACTCCATCATGCAATGTTGACCTCAAATGTGCATCGGAATTAAACATATTTATTCTAAAACCAGTTGTTGGCATGACACGGGTTATGTTCTTCTCATATATTTTATGATGGTATAATACTAAACCCCTAACAGGAGGGATTGTGCCTAATATTCATATGATGAAGACATAATCTTTCAATCAGTTTAATTGAGGTCTGGAGCTGGCATGTCAGTAACTGCTAGTAGTCTGTTGTTATTTATGTATTATTGTCATTTTTTTTATTTTCTTTTGTTTCCTATTCTGACATCGGACTCGGACTTCTCTTAAACTGAGTTTTACTGTGCGTACTGTTGTACGTTTGTTTTTTCCTACATTGGCTAGAGGTATAGGGGGAGGGTTGAGATCTCAAAAAACATGTTTAACCCCGCCGCATTTTTGCGCCTGTCCCAAGTCAGGAGCCTCTGGCCTTTGTTAGTCTTGTATCATTTTTAATTTTAGTTTCTTGTGTATAACTTGGAGTTTAGTATGACGTCCATTATCACTGAACTAGTATACATATCTGTTTAGGGGCCAGCTGAAGGACGCCTCCAGGTGCAGGAGTTTCTCGCTGCATTGAAGACCCATTGGTGGCCTTCGGCTGTTGTCTGCTCTATTGTCGGGTTGTTGTCTCTTTGACACATTCCCCATTTCCATTCTCAATTTTATTGTGAATTTGGCTTTTTGTTTTATACCCATTTTGGTCACAAAGCTCCTCGCGTATTCAAGCAGTTACACATTCTTTTTTTATTTCGAAATCTTGAAAGATGTGCTGAATATTTTCACGTTTCATCCACATAAAAACAGATCATATAGTTGACTGTCAATACTAAATGGTTTCCAGAAAAAGTACTTGATTGCAACAGATTAGAAACGGAAAATATATTGAACTGAGTAAACGTCTAAATCCTGAAGGCGCCATAAAGCACACGCACTTAAGATTTAGGCGCAGTAAATATGAAAACATATCAAGAACGAAATTAGCAGATTATTTAAAGATCGATTTCCTGTTCATGCCAGTCTTTAATATGAGCTGTATTTTGATGTATATGGATATTAACCAAGAAATATATAATGAAAGTTATGTATCCTATTACTTCATATGCGGAAATAAGATTTCATTATTTCGTTATTATAATGCTGGTTTTCAAGAGATTTATTGGCACGATTTTAATAAAACAAATCAGAAATTTATCATTATCCTGACTTGCACAAAGAAAATTGTGAAGAACCTATCAGACTTATCTGATATTAATTCATGTAAAGGATATATTTTGTTTATATATGTTAACTAGTCTTATTCCAATTAAGTGGTCGTCTATCTTTGACAATATGAATTAGGTTTAGAAGTAAAATTGTAACCATTTCAAGATATATTTCTATTGTGACTGACTGTTAAATGACAATAACACTTAAAAAAATAGTGCTTTCGAATCGCTCTTCTGTATCACGAAGGAATTAGAAATAAAAATGATAAACTCATCATGTTTGTCATCATTCCTAGTTCACAATTTTGATATTCTTTTTATATCCCTTTTGGGCGTATAGCTTCTAACGTTGCTCAATAATGTATCCTGATTCCATTATAATTGTTGTATTAACTCAAATAACTTGATCAAACGCATATTAGATAGTATATAATTTAGTGAGGATGACAATAGCTGTTGAATTTAAGCATGATTGCTGTTTTAATGTATTTTTCGTAGTCAAATATTTGAGCTGTTTAATAAATCATGTACGTAGTAATCCAATTACATGTACCAAGAGGACAAAAAAAAATATAAAACGAAATAAAAGTGAAATATTTTGACTAATTTGATCGAGAACTCTGCTTTCTACTGAATTCTTCTGCAGTAGGAAATCATTATAAAGACTCGTTTTGAAATACGGAAATGGGTACCGGATGTACCCTTAACCAGTTCAGCAATAATTAGTATATATCTTTTTAATGAACGTTCTTAATACTTTATTCAATAATTGGTCTTGTAGTTTGACACTTAACACCTGCTCTTTATCGCTGCAAGCTGCGTTTTCATATGATAGATTACCATATTTCATAGAATTTGAAATGAACTTACCCTTGGTATAAATAGAAAGTACTTGAAGTATGAAAATAACTCGCTGGTATCCATAATATCTCGTCACAACTCGCAGACGCTCTTAAGGATCTGTAAGACGAGAGGCAAATTTTTTGACATGTCAAAAATCTTCTTTCGATTGTCCACGAATTGATTTTTCCCTAGTAAATAACTCACTCGTAACAATGTCGGAAGTATCGTAAACCTCTCTCAACAACAAGTAACCATCCGTAAACTGCTTGCAAAGAACAAAGGTCAAGCTTTAGTGTTCTTCAGTCGAAATAAATACAAAGAAAAAAAGTGTCAATCGGGAAAAGTTAGAGGTATTGCATCTCTCCATTTCTCAGAACAATTCTTAAGTATTCATACCAAAATAATGAGAAAAGGAATTACATTTGATTTGATTTCAAATCAAAATTGAAACAGGCAACAATCCAAAGATAGACAATTGTCAAATTACAACTTGATTGTATTACTTACAATCTCACAAAATTTCAAACTCGAAGGTTCATCCTTCTGATACTTTCTACTAAAGATGCATGTATTCTGAGACTAGAAAACCATTATGACCTTGTTGTTTTACAGTATTATCTGATACTAGTAATATGTGTTTATTTGACGTTGCCTTACCGATTGAATTAAGATAAAAGTCTGTTTGAGTCCGATGAATTCCCCTGATATGAATACATATGAGCCAAAAACTAAAAAAATCATATACAGTTAGGAGTAATAAACTATTTAAATGTTTTATTTTAGTACACGTAATGAAAGGCTTTGTTTTTCTTCTTTTCCCTAGAAGGCACTGTTTTATTACTTTTCAACGGCAAATAGACATGCTCTAAGGTGTCAAAGACGGATGTCTTTTTGTAAAATACCTTTTTTACATTATAATTGATGACGATTCTTACCTACATGTCTTGATCCTTAAATGACTCGTAACTATTTGTTTTACAAATTGGTACGGTTAGTTTACGATTAATTACGGATTATTAACAGACTATTACGAGTGCTTACGTGTTGCTTACAATTTCATTTGGATCATGTTACGATAGCTTTACGGATTGTTACGATTTATTACGAGCACTGCACGTGTAGTTTGGAGTACTTTACGAATAGATAACGTATTGTTTACGATTTGGGGAAAGGTATAAAAGCTGTCCAATCGTAAGGACTCGTAAATACACGTTACTTACTCGTACCTATTCGTCGTTTCGGTAACTAACATGTAAAAGCTTCGATCAAAAGTTAAAATCCGTAAAAAGTTCGTTAAATGTCCGTAAGTTGATCATAGTTATACGTGACAACTCGTGGAATTTTGCCGTAAATGCATCGTAATAACTCGTAATAAACCGTAAATAGCTTGTAATATCTCGTAACAACTCTTAAATCGCTCGTAAAAAGCTCGTTTAATTTCAGTAAGTTGATCATAGTTATCCGTGACAACTCGTGGAATTTTCCAGTAAATGCATCGTAATAACTCGTAATAAACCGTAAATAGCTTGTAACAACTCTTGAATCGGTCGTTAAAGTGGCCAAATCCTAAGGACCCGTGAATTTGTGCGATCTGTAAGGACTCGTTAGAAAAATCAGTGTATGTGAAGGGGCATAATTAAGGATTAAAAGGTGTGAAACTAGCTTTCTAATAAATTTTCAGAACTTTCTTTTTGGCATTTTGCATGTTTTCCCCATAGACAGGCTCTAAAAATATATTTCAAATAATATAACAAGTGAAATATCCCTACATGAAGGTTATAATAAAACAAAACTTACAAATGCAGTGAAATAAATTGTGAAATACAAACCCCCCCCCCCCCCCCTACAAATAAATCCCAAAAAAACAAACAAAAACCCAAAAACGCCTCAAATATTAAAAAAAGAGCATAGTCATTTACAAACACTCATACGAACCAAAGTGTCGAATAATCCATACTTTTATCTAAAATACAAATAAAGGAAGCTTGAGAAATGAAAAAAAAACAAATTGCAAAAAAAAGTGGAAGTAGTTGTTTGGACAATTTAAAATTCTTGTTTCAAGTCTCCTGCTGTTTTTGGGATACCTGTCGTTTGTCGTTTTCAGAAACAGTTTGTTCTTATGTTGAAGGATAAAGGGAACAGTTCAAAATCAAACGTATTAGAAGGACATACACCGACATGACAAAATACAATTATCAAAAAGGACAAAGATGTTTGTATATCTACGTTAAGGTAAACAAGTACATAAAAATAGTAAATAATGTACTGTTTTACAATTGAATGCGATATTTCAATAATAAAAAAATGCATTAAAACGAACAATTCAAGAATAAAATTAACATTACTTTTTAATTGTTATAAATATTCTACTACATCAATAACGAGGTTTGCAGTAAAGAGAATTGTCAAAAATTTGTTTTATTAATAATTGGTAAATTTTGAAATATAACAGAAAAGCAATAAAAAAAAATGAAGACAACAGACGTTTAGACGAACTGATTCTCTTCAAAATTTCTTTCCCTCATTTAACTTACTTTAAAATGTGTGAAATTAAAGATAAATCCACTGTCCTGCTACAAAGTCTTTAATATATTATGGTAATTACATTAAGCTGAAACAAATTATATTTCATTTTTAGAACATTTTTGGTATGTTATATTCTGTTTCGGACACTACATGCTTTGTTTCGTTGCTTAAAGGTCAAGCTTTAGTGTTCTTTAGTCGCAGTGAATACAAAAAAAAGTGTCAATCGGGAAAAGTTTACTGCATCTCTCCCTTTCTCAGAGCAATTCTTAAGTAATCATACCAAATAATGAGAAAACGAATTACATTTGACTTGATTTCAAATCAAAATTGAAGCAGGCAACAATCCAAAGATAGACATTTATCATATAACAACTTGATTGTATTACTTACAATCTCATAAAAGTTCAAACCCGAAGGTTCATCCTTCTGATACTTTCTACTAAAGATGCATATATTCTGAGACTAGAAAACCATTATGACCTTGTTGTTTTACAGTATTATCTGATACTAGTAATATGTGTTTATTTGACGTTGCTTTACCGATTGAATTAAGATAAAAGTCTGTTTGAGTCCGATGAATTCCCCTGAAATGAATACATATGAGCCAAAAACTAAAAATACCATAAACAGTTAGGAGTAATAAACTATTTAAATGTTTTAGTACACGTAATGAAAGGCTTTGTTTTTCTTCTTTTCCCTAGAAGGCACTGTTTTATTACTTTTCAACAGCAAATAGACATGCTCTAAGGTATCAAAGACGGATGTCTTTTTGTAAAATATCTTTTTTTACATTATAATTGATGATGATTCATACCTACATGTCTTGATCTACACATTAAAATTATTATATAATATATAACACTAATGCCATGGAAAATCTTCAAAGGAACAACTTTACTGAAGTGAAGATGCAACAACGTTTTCGTGTACAAAAAATAACATTCTATATTACATTTCATTAACTGGTCTGATAACTTTTATTAACAAATGCACGAGTGTCTGATTGCATTTGTAGTCACATTAACCCGTTTTATGTGAATACATATTAAAAGTAATAGAATTTGACATTTGCATGGTTTATATTATTTGTCTAACATTAATCGATATTTCAAAGAGTATTGCTTTTAAACTATAATCCCTTCCAAAAGTTGTTTCGTTGTTGATAACGCTTGATAATAACATGGGTTTTGCACATCATTATACATTTCAAAGTTTTCTTGACATGCGTGAAACACGGCCTTTGTGGTATTGGTTGACAAATCGGATACCAGTGAAAAAAGACTCGTATTATACACAGACTAGTTTTAGCACTTACTTCACATTTTCTCAATTAAAAAAAAATCAATCAAAACTATGGATTTTACTGATTTTTCAAAGATGTGTACCCTTATTATGTTAGAATGCAAAATAATTATAACTCAAATCAACCCAATTCAAAAATCTTACTATGCTAACTTAACATATTTTACTTTAACTATAACTTGAAATGTCAATAGTTACTTTTTAACCTATTTAACTGTAAACAGACTTACACAAATAATTTTATAACAATGAAAACAATATGTTTTATCTCTTAAAATAAATTTGGTCTTTGTCGATGGGAAAACTACCCAACGACACAGAAAACCAAAAGACAGTCACATATACGAACTGTAATGGATATCCTTGATATTTGCACTTGAATACATGTATAAACCAAGATTTTTAGTCTTAGATATATGATTTTTTTTATTAGTTGTTATTGGCTTTGAACTAGCTGTCAATAACTGCGGGTACTCTCAGATCTGTACTTTGTGTCTTTTTTGTTGATAGGATTTATGAATATCCTGCCACGTCCGCTCTGTTTTTGTTAAATTTGTATTGATCTGATGATTTAAGCCCCTTTCAACTGATTGTATAGTTTGTTCTTATGTTGTGCTGTAACACCACTGTCCCAGGTTAGGGGAGGGTTGAGCGCTCACAAACATTTTTTAACTCCGCCACATTCTTTATGTGTCTGTCCCGAGTCAGGAGCCTGTAGTTCAGTGCATGGTTGTCGTTGGTTCATGTCTGTCATATTTGTTTTACGTAAAACAAAATTGTTATAAATCAGGCCGTAAGCTTTCTCAATTGAATAGGTTCATATTTTCATGTCGGGGCCTTTTATAGCCGACTATACGGTATGGGTTTTTCTCATTGTTGAAGGCCGTACAGTTGTCCATAATTGCTTACATCCACTTCATTTGATCTTTGGTGGATAGTTGTCTCATTGGCAATCATACCACATCTCCTTATTTTTATATACTAGTACTGCTGCTTGCAAATAAATGGTCGCAAGATTTAATTATATTTTCATGCTCGTTTGAATTGTTTTACATTTGTTATTTCGGGGCCTTTTATAGCTGACTATGCGGTATGGGTTTTCCCATTGTTGAAGGCCGTACGGTGACCTGTATTTGTTAATTTCTGCGCTTTTGGTCTCTTGTTGAAAATTGTCTCATTTGGCAATCATACCACATCTTCTTATTTTTATATTTTGTAGTGCTGGCTTTTCAAACTAAGTCTCAAGCGTGCCCAATGAAGGTTAATAAAGAGACATAAACGTGCGGAAATATATATATATATCAAATATTAGTTTATATAATTAGCATGTCATTGAACCAAGGGTTCCATGTTATAAAGTTAAAGTCATCCCTTCGAAAGTTTTACGGACGCCATCACGAGTTGGTTGACTGTTATAGTATATTTGTGTCACAGGTGACATGATCTGATCCATAGTCGTAACAGCAATTAAGTCCTCTTCCGCTATTTTTACATCACCGAATTAGACTTGTCAACAGATTAGTACTTGCATGAATTCATCCTCAGTTTTTTCGGTGGGATTGCTCAGTCTTTAGTTTTACTTGTAGTGTTTTGTTAACTTGTTCGTCTTTTCAACTTGTTTTGCCATGGGGTTGTCAAGTTTTCTTCGTCTTATGAGTTTTGAATTTTCTTTGGTATCTTCTGCCACTGCTTTCTCTAACTTAATTCTTTTTTAGTTTTCTGCAATCAGTTGGCCTTGATTGTGGCTAAAGAAGTAGATTGCAAAAACACGTGTCTTTGGCTGTAAATTAAATTGTGAACATTCATAAATGTTTAATGTAGTAATAAAGACACCTAAATTGCTTTTGATGGCAATAAAATCTATCATTAAAATAATGTTTTATGACTTATTGTATGATATGTACAACGTATTTACGTCTATTACTGATTGTTAGTTACATTTACAATTATATTATATCATATTCTACTTCTTGTATTGTATGGTATTTGAGCATTGCATATCGGGACTTAAACAAAACTTGTAATCTTTTATTTATTTTACCGTGTATTAATCTACTTAAAAGGTTTTCGTATAATCATTAAAAATCATTATCTAGTTTATACTATTTTAAACGGGTCACTTTAGTTTGCCTGCATTCAGAAACCTCGTTAGTTGTTGTCCTTGAGTTTCATCTGTTTTTGTCCTATAAAGAATTGAGGTTTTATGACAAATCATAGGTATGTCTACGTTGAATTTATGCACAATTTGTCGAAACTCGGGACGGCTTCGGGCTTGACATATGGTGTTTATGAATATGTGTGTTAAGTGAACACCGTATTTAGACCTCAGAATGTTTTCCCAGTTCTGGAATGTTGCTGTTTTGTGGACGTTTACGCCACATCTCTTTTAATTAAGGCATGAAGCTGACAATACAGAACACATCTGGACACTGCAACTTCATGTATTGTTCATGTCAACCACACACTCTTTCTGTACTCCTAGGCGATACGGAGTCAATACGGCAAAGTTCTCAACCAGACCTAGCTCATTTTCATTTCAGAAAGTATAAACCGAGGCCATTGCCTTCTTAAATATTGTCCTGAAATCCGGCCCGTCGGGACACCACAGGGTATTTTTCATGTCAAATGTCTACATGAAATGGCTTGCAACAAGAGACTAACTTAAAGAAGTATACAAAAGTGTATTCTACTTATAATAACTAGATTTCCCTGTGGTCGTGAAGTAGATGTTGAAAATTATAGCATGACAATCTGTTGTGTCCGAAAATCAATGAAAAGTATCAATGATGATACGTTAATAAATACTCAGGCTTGGTCATAATCGCAGCTATTAAAAGTGATGGTCAATTTGGCTGTACTATCTGTAGACATAATTTATCCTCATCAATAAAAGTCCCCAGTAACATTCGAATTAGATATTCAGTGCAAACCTCTCTGAATTCCTTCGAGAATGTTTTTTTCGGATCTAACAGTTTGAATTGTATGGGTGGAAAATTAATGGCGATTTTCGGACAACGACGGCTTACTAATCGTAGGTAAACGGATTTAGTAACCTCATTTATAAATATTACATTTAAAGCAATTCCTCCTACAACCTTCTCCTTTTCTTTTGGTGATGTGTATTTTTCGTGAGAGTGAGAGTTTATAAAGAGAGGATCTTTCATCAATAGACTTAGTAACACCCTAATTGATTTTGAAGATACATTTTTTGTGCCTATACAAAAATGTTTATCTGTGAAATGTATAGCTTGAGTGGAAAAATCTGATTACCTGGACTTTTTAAGTTAGGTTGGCATTATGCGTTTCGCTGATTTCTAAATATACCAAGAAATGCCAAGATCACTGTTAACCTTTAGCTATAGATTGCTCACCCAATGTTGTCAATATAACGGAACTATAAACAACTGACGTACAAGTGGGAGGTTTAGCCAGCTATAAAACCAGGTTTAATCCACCATTTTCTTTGGAAAATTCCTGTACCAAGTCAGGAATATGGCAGTTGTTTTTCACTTGTTCCGTTGGTTGATAGCGTTTGATTTTGTCAGTTTTTATGTACTCCCCCTTTTTGAATTTGCCTTGGAACTCGGTATTTTTTACCAAAATTCCGTGTTAAAAAGACAACTTAATTTTGAAAATTTCATTCAAAATCCCATAAGTATGTCTGTGTGATTCATTTAGTCCTAAAACTATGTGACAACACCAACATTGTCCAAACGGCAGTCAAATGTCTTCGATAATTGTCAGATATGATTAATTTTCAGAACCTAGACTATCAGAATTGTCCTCTCTTCATACATGTCTCACTAGAAAGTATAAACCGCTTGGTGTTATCTATGCATGTAATTTAACAGCAACCCCATAATATGTAGTAATGTATATCAACTATATTCCTACAGATTTAAAATTACGCCTATTCTAGGGAATAATACACCATTTGTTTCGAAGTATTGATTATTAATAAAGAAGTTATTTTATAGGATTTAGAAAAGCGTAATTTTCATACAGTAAAACAAAGTAAATTAATTTGGAATATAATTTAAACTCAGACGTCGATAATTTTGCATCTTATTCCATCTTTTATCGCCATTAAAATCCGCACAGAATTATTCATTTGTCGATGATATTTATCTAACAATAACTGTGTATGAAGAAATAAATTTAAAAAAAAACCAAAGAATATTGTTTGCCTAAAATTCATCAAAAATTTACTCAAGCATTTTCAACAATTATCGTAGCAGGTTTACAAGACTTTTTGTTTTTTTTCACCCTGAAATATAAGTATTATACTCATTCGGCAATAAAATCACTGAATCAAACATAAACTGTAGGAATGCATATTGTTCTTTCCAAGATTTATTTCTACAGCTTCGAAAACCTTGCCTGGATGATATAAACAACGATTGTAAAGCCTTAGGTCTCTTTCAAATATGCATTAAACAACACAATATCTCACAATTCAAGACAAGTTGTAGTTGAAATTTAGACAGTGTTTAGGTCTTATAAATTTAAAAAAGTAAAATTGACGGGTTTTTTTCTCAATTGATTTGTTTCACATTTTTCATGTCGGGGCCTTTTATAACAGACTATATGGTATGGGTTTTTTCTCATTGTTGAAGGCGATACAGTTGCCTATAATTTCTTACATCCACTTCATTTGAACTTTGGTGGATAGTTGTCTCATTGGCAACCATACCACACCTTATGTTTATAATAAAGAAGTATGGTGTATTGAACTCTTTTGATTCATTTTGTACCTAAAGACTCGCTGGATATTCATGTGATTTGTACACTTTGTAATTGAGGTCAAAGTTAATGCGTACTTGCAATCCTGTACTTTAGAATAGGATATTGGTCTTATATTAACCTGTTGAATTAGGGCATTTTGATTTTCCATTAAAAAATGTCATCCTTGGCTAGGTTCTTAAAAGAACTTTTAATACGATTGATTTTGACATACTTTTTTTTATAAGAGGTAAATTGCACTTTAAGGAAAGGGTACAGTTATATTATGTAACGTCAAATTGTCAATAGAGAAATAACGAAATGGACTAACAGTGAACGTATTTACACAGACAGTGGAAGCGATCTTATCGTCCATAAAGACCAGAATAGTAAGTGTGTCATTGATATAAAAATGGAATCAGACGCAATAATTCAAAGGAAATGCAGATTAGCTAAATAAGTCATTTTGAAGGGGATATTTGAGTATAATGATGCTTACACTTAACAAGAAAACTACACGGAATACAGTTATCGAGTCTGATTGAAACAAATTTTTCACTACGGCACTTTCGAAATTACATCACTTAAGTCTAAATCTAAAATCCTAAGATTACACGAGATAAAAACAAGGTTTTGGTTTTGCTTTTCCTGTAGAAATTATCCTACATTAGACATTAAAATAGTTTTAGTGACAAGAACGTTTTAACATATATGTCGACACAAAAAAATTTTAATCTTTTTAGGAAAAGTTCATCGGAAGGGTAAGGTTAGTTACTGTTCTAGTGCACAACAACAGAAAGGTTAATAGTTTATACATTACGTAAAGAGTAATTTGATGCAAAAAAGAAATATTGTCGAAAATTAATCGTTTATGCTATGTTAAAAGCTTTTCTGTAATTTCCTGAGGAGAGAAAAATCCGCGCTGATCACGAAGACCCAGAAGTAATCAATATACAATTAAACTGTTGCACGTTCCAGGATTGACACCCTCTTTTCAACTTAAATCCTTTCGTTTTTATAGAACATACTACTTTATTTAAAAGGATAAATACAGTTTGGTATTCTAGGATGATTATTTGTGACGATCAATAAAATAAACAACTATTTAAACTTACAGCCTTAGAAGAAAATCATCATAAGAACGTTGAAATAATCAAATAAAAGAAAGAACAAAATGTGAACGACATAAAACAATACGAGATCTAAGCAGTCCCTTGAACTAGAGGCCCTAAAGAGCCTGTGTCGCTCACGTGTATATCTTCAACAATGGCCACTTTTTGGTAAAAATCATCATGAAAGGGCATTCACTCTATAAAGAGATAACTTACAATTTCAGTCGTGTTGACACATTTGTTGATCTTGTCCTGCTGATCATTTTTGCTGTTAAAGTGTCTTTCTACATTTGTATCTATTATACTTTTCAAGATAATAGGCAAAAACTTAAAAAATGGTAAAAATCATTTTCATTTACGAGTTGACTGAAGATTTCAGCAATATGGCTTATTTGTAGATCTTGTCTTGCTGATAATTTTTGCTATTAAAGTATCTGTTTATCTATTATAATTTTCAAGAAAAAAAGCAAAAATGCTAGAAAATAGAAAAAATCATCATTAAAGGCCAATACCTTCAATGAGGAGTCGACTGACGATTTCGGTCATGTTGATATATTTGTCTTGTTGATCATTTTTGCTGTTTAAAGTTTATATCTATCTATTATATTTTTTGAGATATAAGGCAAAAATGTAAAAAAAGGTAAAAAACGTTATTAGAGAGCAATAACTCAAATAAGGAGTCGTCTGAAGATTTCAGCCATGTTGACTTATTTGTAGATCTTGTCTTGTTTATCACTCTTTCGCCTTAAAGATTTGTTTTCAATAATCAGCAAAAATGTAAAAAAAAATGGTAAAATTTGACATTTATGGACAATAACTCCTATAAGAAGTCGTCTAACAGTTTTGACGTGAATGGACAGCTGATAGATTTTAACATTCTCAAAATTTCTGCCCCTGTCAGCTTTTATTCAAAGCGTTTCAAGATAAAAGGCAAAACTTGCATTTCATCCCTATGTTTTTTAATAGCCATGTCGGCCATGTTTGTTTGCAAGCTGGATCATCGGACACATTTTTTCAACTAAATACCCTAATGATGATTGTGGCCAAGTTTGGTTGAATTTGACCCAGTTGTTTCAGAGGAAAAGATTTTTGTAAGATATTAATCAAAAACACAATAAAATGGGTAAAAATCGTCATTAATGGTCATTTTTTTTTTATTAGTTGTTGTTGGCTTTGAACTAGCTGTCAGTAACTGCGAGCACTCTCAGATCTGTACTTACTGTCCTTTTTGTTGTTAGGGGTGAGTTATGGATAAATACCCTGCCACGTCCGGTTTATGTTTGATTTTTTTCTGCTTTGTATCGATCTGATGAGTTAAGCCTTTTTCAACTGATTTTTATAGTTTGTTCTTATGTTGTGCTGTTAAACCACTATCCCAGGTTAGGGGAGGGTAGAGCGTTCACACACATGTTTAACCCGCCACATTCTTTATGTGCCTGTCCCAAATCAGGAGCCTGTAGTTCAGTGGTTGTCGTTGGTTCATGTCTGTCATATTTGTTTTTCGTTAATTGTTTTGGTATTTGTTGTTTGTAATTGTGCCGTTAGTTTTCTCAATTGAATTGTTTCATACTTTTTATGGCGGGGCCTTTTAAAGCCGACTATACGGTATGGGTTTTCTCATTGTTGAAGGCCGTACGTCTGCCTTTAATTGCTTACATCCACTTTATTTGAACTTTGGTGAATTGTCTCGTTGGCAATCATACCTCATCTCCTTATTTTTATAATAACTCCAATAAGGTGTCGTCTGACGATTTCGGTCATAGTTGACTTATTTGTTACAGTAGATCTAGTCTTTCTGATCATTTTTCGTAACTAAAGTTTCTCCCGATCTATTACAGTTTTCAAAATAATAGGCAAAATTGGTAAAATATGACATTTAAGGGCAATAACTCCTATTAGAAGTCGTCTGACAGTTTTGATGTAAATGGAAAGCATGTAGATCTCAACATTCTGAACATTTCTGCTCTTGTCAGATTTTCTCTATTCAAAGCGGTTTCAATATAATAGATAAAACTTGCATTTTACCCCTATGTTCTATTTTTAGCCATGTCGGCCATGTTGGTTTGTAGGCGGGGTCATCGGACAAATTTTTAAAACAAAATACCCTCATGATGATTGTGATCAAGTTTGGTTAAATTCGGTCCATTAGTTTCAGATAAAAGGTTTTTGTAAACGACGGACAACAAAGGCGATTTAACAAGAGGGAGACAACGACTATCATTAGAAATCTTAAAAGTAGTTAACATTTGTAAAACACACAACTGAAATTTTATTAGCATATGTAAAATGAAGTATGAAGCAGCAACGAAAGCTGGTGTATTATATTGACCTTGGAACTGTCTTTAGTTAACCACAGTATTAATTTAAATATCTGCCTTTTCTGTATCTTGTCCGAATGCAGATATTATAAGTTAAGTACAGGCAATACAAAAGGTCAATGTTTTTATCATGATTAAGCATACAAAATGTACATGGCGACATGCACTCTAGCTTCCCTTTGATTAATATTTCTTAAATGGGTAGGAATTTAAAACTCCTATACCGCGAGACATTTTTTTACCAGAAAATTCGGTTTCTCGGCATAACTATTTCGCACATATTGAAGTTTTGAATTTTCCTTGGAGTTCGATATTTTTGTTATTTTTTTTTTTACTAGAAAATCGAGAATTCAGTTTTAATTGGAGTTAAGATTGAAATTTTCAAAAAACATCTGCAGGGTTTACTGGTTACACTAGAAATTAAGCAACCTGATGACGATCTCATGCGGCGAGATTTCTAATTTAAAGTACATAAAAACTATTTCTGAAGGAGCTGTTATAGCAAATGGAAATCGTAGTAACAATTATATTTTTAAAAGTGTAAAGTAAAGCTAGATGAGAATGTTTTTAAAAGGATTTTTTTCTTGATTTTATTTTACTCAAATTAACGGTTTTATCCCAGATTTGAAGGATAAACATCACGTAAAAACAAATTAAGTAAGTGTAATTTCCTGTCAAGAAAATGTTTGTTAATTGATATCTTAATAATGAAATATTAGTAGCCTTGTGATCTGTAATACTTCTTCGTAAAGTTACTAAATGCAAACAATTGATTATGTGTCGTTTTGCTTAACGCCCGGTTGCAAATATTACATGCAGATTCGATAATACAATATGGGGACATTTATTACAATAGGTAGGTTATGCAAAGTTGCTCGGCCTGGAGAAAGGAATGACCAATGACAGACAGGGACATCATCTCTACACGAGGCATCGGATTTAACGTCCACATTCCGGCCAGACGAAGCTGCGTATTTATATATCCCATACAGCCTTTCTTGAGCAAGAGTTTTTGGGTTTAACCGCCGTAATGAAGATGTACATGTGACCATATTCCAATACCCTCACTCAAACATGTGTGGTCTAATGCAAAAGAATAAAAGTAGATGTGGAGTGTTATTCTATGAGACGTCAGCCCAATGATACAAATAATTAAAAGACAAGAAAATAATTTAACCATTCTATTGAATATTTAAGATAAACCAAAAAAAAAAAAACAAATAGAAACTGTAGTATTTTTTACATAATATAATTTTAATCCAAACAAAAATGACATATTTAGTTCATAGAGTTTATAATTGGTGATATATTACATTCAAAAGTGCATTTAATTTCAATAAAAGGTGTGAGTACAAATATAGATCCCCTATTTCCGATCGGTTCCTTCTTATTTCTTCATGCCAAGGATGTAATTATAAATTGAGAAAAAAGCATTGTAAGTAGAGATTTACTGCTAAGTCGCATATAAACTGTATTAAAGCACGAAATCCCAAAGTATTCCATCTTCTAAAAAAACTAAAACAATTTGTAATGATTAAAAGTAAGTGCCGAGAAGTCTCCGGTTTTATTTAGTTTAAACATTAAATTAATTTTCTTGAAGAACTTGTACGAAATCGTCAGTTGCTTATAAAGGGTAATATTATGGTTTTAAAGAAGTGTCAATTTAGGAATAACTTATAAATGCATGGTTACAGAATTACGTCTGAAACTTATTAAATCTAGCTTCGGGATAATTAACTTTTTTTCTCTGCTGTCGGTTTCAAAATCTATTAGGAGAAACAACATCTTAAAGTTGACATCTGAAGGGCTTCAAGCCTGTTTGAAGTATATTAAACACGAAATAATATACATTTTGACATTTAAAGAAAACAATTAAGCGAATTTATTTGAAAAAATAAACTATATAAGTATGTGGGTTCTATTACACATACGTTTTTCATATCCCATTTGCTATGAGACTTAATTTGTCAATCGACAATAATATTTCAAAACGTTAATCATACTGTACAAATGACCGCTAAATTTGGTACCAATATGTACTTTTAATATATATGGTTTTCTTTTCATGAACAAGTGCATACATATTTCAATATGCTTTCAATTATTTTTTCTCAACCTAGTAAGACACTGACGACTAATGAATTCGATATCTGATTTAATCGTACTAAGTAAGCATTACTGAAAAGATCTTTCACTACAGGGATACAAATATCAAAAATTGGTCAAACTTAAATTGTGGAAGTATGATTCCAAGTGCAGGACTTAATAAAAAGAGGTAAATCGCATCAAGCTTTATACATTTATATAAATAGAGCTAACAAATTTAGGACTTACCATTCAATATAAAGATAAGGAGATGAGGTATCATGATTGCCAATGAGACAACTATCCACTAAATTCAAAATTCAAATAAAGTGGATGTAAGCAATTATAGGCAACCGTACGGCCTTCAACAACGAGAAAAACCCATACCGTATAGTCGGCTATAAAAGGCCCCGACATGAAAAATATGAAACAATTCAATTGAGAAAACTAACGGCCTAATTTATAACAAAACAATTAACGAAAAACAAATATGGCAGACATGAACCAACGACAACCACTCTGTTTCCTTTGATGATTAGTCTGAAGAAATGCTAAAAAAATTCTTATTTTAAGTAAAGTTTGTTTTGAGCATTGGTGTATGACGGCTTGATACTTTGAGCTTGGCAATGCTTTCAGTAACTACATGCGAAGATTCTATATTCGGGATAATTTGTTATCTATTTTGTGTTTTTGTCATTTATTATCGCTGTATTGTTGAGTTAAATGCTTTTCCTGGGTAGGTTTCTATAGTACGTTCTGTTAATGTATTGGTCGAGATCAAAAAAGGGGGAGGGTTGAGATCTAAAAAAAAAAAAAAATTGCCACATTTTCATGTCTGTCCTTAGTCTGGAATCTCGTCACCAGTAGCGTACGTCACATATTATATTTACACGAGAATGTGGGTTTTTAATGGTATAAATGTAATATTGTAAATAAGTAATAATTGTATTTCTTGGTTTGAAATGAAATTATCTTCTGCGGAAATTATACTTAATTATTATAATTAAACAAAAGGCTGTCGAAATGACAGCAATTCGTTTTTTTATTAAATTTATAAATGTCATTTCAAAGCTATGAAGGGCCATAACTCATGTGAAAACTGAAAATCACCAATATCGAAATTGACCTATGTTTTGTCACCAGTAACAAGATATTGAAGTTTGAAAGCATTTGTCGAAAGGTTTTGTCACCAGTAACAAGATATTGAAGTTTGAAAGCATTTGTCGAAAGGATCTCAACTTCTTGCACACAAATGACTTAAAATACCATTTTCAAAATCAATCAAGGACGACATCTTCGTAGTGGCAAAAGTAAAAATCGTCCATATCAAATTTGACCTCCATTTGGTCATCAGTGACAACATAATTTTTTATACAAAATTTTAAATATATTGGTTCAACAGTTCTCAAGTTATTGCACGTGAACAACATAAACGGCAATTTTCCAATCAATTAAGGACTATAACTCCTGAACGGCAGAAGTGAAAATCGTCAAAGTCGAACTTGACATTAATTTTGTCATAAATAACAATATATTAAAGTTTTAAAATCCATTTACGCCTTTTTTATTTAATGCCTTAGAACTTAAAATAAATAAATGCGTTTACAAACATGTTGTCTATAGATAATTTACTGAAAACCTATTTTCCCAATGATTTAATTATTATACATGTAAAACACAACCATGTGTATTGTTTGTAATTTGTCTTTGTTTGTATGTGTGTTTTTTCCGAAAGAATCAAGTGTTGGTGGCTGATGTGGTCTGTTGAACTGTGAGGTATTTATGGCGATTCATGACATCCCCTTTTATGTATTATAAGCGATCGACAAGAACAAATTATATAATAGTATAATAATAAAAAGTTATTTTGAAGAAGTGTATTGATGTGTAAACTCGGCCTTTAATTCACAATCTTAACATAATTATAATAATAGTTTGTGAGCGAGTCAGCCGAGTTATCACTGATTTCGTTTAAGGGAGCTACCATTTGATTTTTATGGGGGGGCTAGGATGAAAAAATTTGTCCTGCCTTTTTATTTTTCTCTCTATTCGGTCCTGCCTTTTTATTTTTCACTCTATTCGGTCCTGCCTTTTTTTTTTTAGTTTATCCTGACTTTTTTTTTTACTTAAATTGTCATCCTGCCTTTTTTTTTTGTTAATAATCTCATTCTGCCTTTTTTTTTTACTCAAAACTCCTGTCCTGCCTATTTTTTTCAAATTTCATCCTATCCCCGCCCCCCCCCCCCCCCCCCCCCCCCCCAATAAAAATCAAATGGTAGCTCCCTAAATACATTTTGATAAGACATCATTTCAAAGAGAACAAGATAAGCAAATATATACCTTTACAAAAATGCAGCAATTAAATTAAAACAAAGTGGTGGAATTAAGTATGTACATGTTTGCCATATATATTACAAATACGTATTTAACGAGCATGCATTTTTTTTACGCAGAATAAAATATGAGGAAATGAGTTGAAGCGCAAATAACTTTCTCCTGCAATTAACGTGTCTTTTATTAATCATGTCTGTACATTATTTAATTATTGAATCGTCGATTTGTTTTCGTTGGTAATTATACATTCAATCTCTGTACGAAACATTACATGAAAATATAAACCATTGCATGCCGTTGGCTCTTTCTTATTGAGTGTACATTTCTCAGATGTTTGGAAATCAACATAATTGCTGTAAAAGCTCTAATGGTTGTGGTCGTGAAATTATTTCATCCAAAAGGTAAACAAGAAAAACTATTGGTTGCTTGTCATTTGCCTGACGCCCAGCGCCTTATAATGACAAATCCACTATGTGAACAAATTAAAAAAAAAATAATCAACATGCATGTGGGTTCTGCCAAGTCGATCGATTAGAATGAAAGGCGGAATCTGTACAGCCAGGGGAAATTTTTTGTTGGATAATGACTACTGGCCATCTATGTACTCTCACAGAATTGTGACAAGGGTCCTTTAATACACATATGATTGAACTTAAATTCCCTTGACGAGGCTTTCGATCCCTCTAGTTATTATTTAATAGTTCTTTAACGTTCAGAGACCTTGGTATTCTCACTACACAAAACATCTGATTTAACGTCTCCATTCCGATGGAACAATGTGGCTGCGTATTTATACATTCCACACAGATAAACGGACGCACGTCAGAATATGTATTACTGCCGGACGGGAGTAGTTCAAGTGACCATATTTCTTTAAGCATTCAACCCATGTGGTTTTACAACCACTATGTATACATCATCAGTTGTTCAAAACATAGAGTAAACTTTATAACTAGCAAATAGATTTACTGTAAAAAATATTATTTACAGAGGTTTAATTATAAGCATAGTACCTTCACAACATCATTTGATACTCTGATCTAGCCAGTCATAAGCTATGGTACATTCATTTGGGGCACTCGTTGTTTTTGAACAGAGCTATCAGGTTTTTAAGGGTGTTGGCAAGTATTCGCCAAATGATGCTATCAACGGGGACATGGGCTGGAGACGATCTAGTGTAAAACAATGGACATGTGTCTTTAGGCACTGGACAAGATGTAGTGTCATGAACAATGACAGAATGAATTGTAAAGTGTTCAAATGGTCACATAGAAATGCTGTAAATTATAAGAAAAACTGGTGTAATAGAGTCATGAAAAAATTAAAGATTGTAATTTTGAATTGTATGCTAGTCTTAATAGTGTGCTGCGTAAGAATATTGCTTTACAACTTGAAGATATTTCATTTAATGAATATATTGAAGAATGGCAAACGAAAATTTTGTCACAGAGTAAGGGTAACAAGCTTCGTACTTATACGCTATACAAATCACAATATTGTACAGAGTTATATTTAAAATAAATTATGTCCATTAAATTTAGAAGTGATTATGCAAAATTTAGATGTGGCGTTGCGCCACTTAAAATAGAAACAGGACGATACGAGGATAAACCAATTAATGAAAGATCTTGTTTTATGTGTAAAAATGAAATTGAAGATAAAAAACATGTATTTACTTTATGTCCTATATATGCAGACCTTTGAAATATATTGTATAGTGAAGCAGTAAAACATAACGATCAATTGTATAACTTGTCTAATAACGAAAAGTTTGCATTTTTATTCAGAAACGGAGAACTATGTCAGGTAAATGCTAAAACCTGCTTTAATATTTTATGTTGAAGAACACGAACCGCGATGGTACTCCGAACCGCGAAGGTCACGCTGAAATGCGATGGTTTGACGCTGAAGTGCGTTTTTGATCACGCTGAAGTGCGATGATGACATTGTGACGCTATCTTTTTTGTAACTACGCCGAAGTGCGATGGTGGTTACGCTGAAGTGCGATGGATTACATAAACTATATTTTCGATGTCGATGAAAAAGTCAATTTGTTTGTTAAAAGCAGCTTTTCATGTTTATTAAGTAAATGATCAAGAATATTAACCCGTTTAATTAAACACAGTCATGATACATATTACCAGTCTTAATTGTAACGTTGAAGTCTGCTTTGGACAAAAATAAGCCAACGTTCATACAATTATGCAAGACGTTACATACAAAGGTTATTTTCTATAAAAACCGGTGCTAATTGCAATGACTGAAAATGCGATAGCTGTTTAAAATGCAATATTAATTTAATAAAGGCCTTATAAACTTATCACCTCAGTGGTTTTTACTGCAACTGGAGAAAATATGGAATGTTTTTGCATACTAGTATTCGACATGAATACAACTTTTAAGCAGATTTTAATACTACCGGAAAAGGAAAATAATTGGTAGACAGGGGAAATTTAGATAATTTAGATCTTTTTTTCGAAATCTACAGAAGTTCCGTTTTTTTACGTAATATGGAACTTCGAATTCTCTAACTACATATGGGTCCGGAGAGAGACTTTCCGTATTATGATATTACGGTAAACGTGGAACTCATGAGAGCTGAGAGCTGAGATTACGTTAAGATAAACTGTTAAAGCAGAATAATGTCCCCATGCAGTAAATTTAAAGAGAACGATCTCTCATTTAGTATGAAACTGTAACTAATGACATTTATAGACCATCGCACTTCTGCGAAGACCATCGCACTTCAGCGTGACCATCGCACTTCTACGAAGACCATCGCACTTCCGCGTGACCATCGCACTTCAGCGTCCCCCATCGCACATCCGAGTCCTACATATATAGCTGATGATGTAATTAAATCTTAGATATATATTGTTTTAAAATTATGTAAAACATTGTATATAATTAATCATTTAATAGTCTCTCATAATTCTTAATAGAATGGCGCTTGTATATGTTTTAGTATTTAAGCTAATGATATTTTACTGTTAGTTTTAATATACAATATGTTTTATATATGTATTTGAATGTTTTATGGTATACGCTATGTTTTATATATGTATTTGAATGTTTTATGGTATACGCTATGTTTTATATGTGTATTTGAATGTTTTATGTTATACGCTATGTTTTATATGTGTATTTGAATGTTATATGTTATACAAGTGGTGAGTCTTTAATAAAATATTGAATCTATAAAAGGACTACACATCCCGCTTATTATAAAATTGAGAATGGAAATGGGGAATATGTCAAAGAGACAACAACCCGACCAAAGAGCAGACAACAGCCTGATATATAGTTCCATTAATAATAAATCCATCCACTTTTCAAATAAATTGTTATTTTTTGCTCCTGACTTAATAGACTGATTGAAAGAATTATTTTTATTTGTTCTTAAATCATTGATTTTTTTGCTCGAATGAACTATTCGCGTTTTCCCAACTTTTGAAGAATCTGCATGTTTATCAAAAATAGCCAAACATGAGGTGAACATGTGGTTTATACAGCGATTACAATTAATGCTTCAAATGTCTGTCTTTGACTAAGGTTTTTTCCCCTAAGTATCTTTGTCTACATTTTTCTATATCAGCATAGGATATAGCCTTCGCTTTTCGTGAAAAGGTATTTTTGGTAATCTGTAACTTTCAGCCGTCTTTTGCTGTCTGTCATATCGATACAATTGACATAAAATTTGCTACCTCATTTCCATTGGATGTTTGTTTTCGTGCGTTTTGTAACTTGACTTATCGAAAAAGGAATGGGAGTATTGAATATTACTTAATCACGTCGGACGAGTATGTGCTGGAGGAAGTTTATCGATGGCCGTCTATGTTTATATCTTAAAAAGAAGCAAAACACACAAAATGGACAGTAAAATTTATAAGTCGAAGAAAAACCGACAATACTATGCCAAAAAAAAAAAAAACAACAGACAAACAACATCCACGAAACACTACATAGAAGACCAAATACTGAGCAACACGAACTGTACACAAAACTTGCGTTTTTGTTCTTTCCTATGAAATGTTGTAAAAATGGCTGATGTTTTAGTGCATGTGGTCCATCGCTTACATAATAAAAAAAAACAAAGGATATGGGGTATCCATCCCGGACAAAATCAGTACATGCACAGCAAAAATTACACAAAAAGCACAGGAACAGCGCTTGTATTGCTGTTCTTCGTCTCAATGTCACAGTGAGGCCTTCAACACGGGGCAAAACAAATTCTCACCTCACTGCAATTTAAAGGCGGCCCCTAGCACCGGTTTGATAGGAATTCTTTTGCAAAAATAAATTGGATAGACTTTGTAAGATGGAACACCATCAAACCGGGCACGGTCAAAAAAGAATATACTGGAAAGTAGTACAGATTTAAAACAAAATAGTTCCTACGCATAGGTGTTAATATAAAACTATATAGAATAAAATTGAGGGCATATATTGCCTGTTTCTTAGATATAAAGTACCTGGTTTGGTGTGTCCAAAATTCCGGTAACCAGTACGTCGATCTAATGTATAAATAGCAGTATATTGATCCCGCGCCCATAAAATGTTTGGAAGTGAAAAATTTAACGTGGATAGGAATGAGGGCCAAGAATAGGTGGTGTGCGTATTATTAAAATTTTAGTACACTAACTGGCCTAACATTGAGAGAATGATGTATGTTTTAACTGCAGCCTACATCACTACGACTATTTTTTGAAATAATGAAACAGCAACCCAAAAGCACAAAAATCATGACAGAGGTCAACATGCGGCTTCAACAATTTGTAGACAGATGGATGTTAAGACACCAAATTCCCAAACTAATTAGATAAGAAAAAAAAAAAACCAACCACTAACTCAGTTGATGACCTGGAACAGGCACACGATCAGGTGGCGGGGTAACATTATTTTTTGAAATCTCAAAATAACAAATAATACATAAAAAAGCATACAAATAAGCCAGTACAGGAAAAGCACTTCGCTCCTTTTTAACTGGGTTAATAACAAGAGGCTCCCAAGAGCCTGAATCGCTCACCTGGTAAAACATGTTGTGATTATTAGATATTTTTTCCTTGATTGCAATTAGGTATGTTTGCTTATTTGTAGCTATATATTTAGTGGCATTTTTTTGTAAGTCTTGTATTGATGATCATTTTTACTATTTACATTTTATACCTATCTATTAACGATTTTGAGATATTTTATTTATTATATTTTTGTCATTTAATTTAAAGGCAATAAATCCTATAACTAGTGTGACAATTTGGCCATGTTGACTTAATTGTATATGATCTCATTTTGATGACCTTTTATGCTTTTTAAAATTTCTTCCTTACTCGTACAGTTTTTGACAAAAATGGATAAAAAATTTCGGTCATGAATGATTTGTAGATCTTATTTTGCTGAACATTTTTGCTATATATTGTTGCTCTCTATATTTGTTTCTGTAAATAAATCATAAAATAAACAAAAATAGTCATTCAGGGGCAATAACTCCTATAAGCGGTTGATAATAATTGTCCATGTTAAATTTACCACTCATGTTCTATTTTTAGCAACGGCGGGCATGTTTGTTGATTGATCAAATTAAAACTCCAGTTAAAATTTTTAAACTAGATGCCGAAAGAAACAATCAGGAAAAGTTTGGTAACATTTGGCCCTCTAGGTCTAGAGGAGAAGATTTTTTTTTAAAGTTTACGACGACTTACGCCTTGATTGGAAAAGCTCACATAGGCCAGGTGAGCTGACAAACACACACAAACTAAACTACTAATGAACGAACCCTTTGAGAACAAGATTAAATCCCCGTGGCCCACAAGGAGAACTGCTGACATAGTTGTATCTTAATTACTTCTAGGTCTGATTTCTTTCTGTTATTTCAGAAATATCATTCAAACGATAATAACTAATTGTGATATATTTTGACAAGCCAACCCCTTCCCATTGAATTTACTGAACTCGTCCAACGCCCTGCTTCTTATAAAATGGGTCCCCTATTCAGATTTTTATAATTAACGAACCAACCCGTGTTTTTAAGGCGTAAAATTCGTCCAAATTCAAAAGGATCCCGCAAAAAAAGAAATCACTGTTACATCTAAAAATAAAATGCTGCTGCCTATTTAAAATGGTCTCCCTTTTCATGTTTTTCTAAATAATGAATACACACGTGTTTTCAAGGCAAAAACTTCATCCAAAGTCTAAAGAATCTAGCAAAATATTAAGTCACCGTTACATCGTAACAAAAATGCTCGCAATAACTGAAAGCAATCTCAGCGTACTTTTGTCCGATATGAACTGATGCCTTCCTATAATCATTTATTGATTGCTGTGTTTCATAGAGGTGTTTCATACATCAACGCCAAGAAAAAGAAACATCTAAGTCTTGCTACAAACAATATCTAAGTGAATAAATGTTCATCCCTTAAAATACTAGGCGCAATAATTCTAAAAACAGTACAAAAATTACCTATATAACTAATTCCACTTATAGCCCCAAAAATGATTTGAATGAAATGCCTAAATTTTGAACCCATTTAATCATATTCAGAAAATAATAATATATAGAAATGAGGGGATGCGGTATGATTACCAATGAGACAACTATCCACCAGAGTTAAAATGAGGTGGTAGTTAGCAATTATAAGCCACCGAACGGCCTTCAATGAGAAAAACCCATATTGCATTCATATTTATTTGTTAATTAACTACTATGTATCAGTAAATGTGTGATGGGATAGATACGATATTGATGAGATCTAACGGGATGTAAGAAATATTAAAAAAAAAAAATAGGACACAATGCATCCGATTGTGTAATAGAAAATAGAGATGTATGCCACCAATAAAGATCATGTCTGCAATGTAATTATTTGGCAGCACGTAAAACAATCGTTTCTATGCAGAAACCTAAGAGTATTTTGATGTCTACACATTGTTCTTCCTGACATTAACGCTTCCTTGACTGATTTAAACGCAAACCTATTTTTGTTACTCATAATGATTTGTTTGTTAGGAACAATCCCATTAAGTATAATTTCCTGTCTATACAGCCCTGAAAAAAGCATATTGTTTTTGTTAAAATTAAGCACGTTGACGAAAGTGTAAACCACACAACAATTTCATGTAAAAGTATAGCAATGAATGTCAGTTACTTGTTTAAATAATCATTGTTAAGTTTTTTTCTGGTATCTAAGGTTATATATAACGAAAAGATATACATAGTTTTGTTGTATCAGATCTACAGCATTTACATTAGTTTTTGGACTTTCAATTATTTTGGCCTCGAGCATCACCAAATGGGCATTAATTGTCGATATGCGCATCTGGTGCAATAAAAGTGAAGCAGGACTGTTAGAAAAGGCTACACAATGAGTATACTAATACAATAAACGTCTGCAAGTACAATACACCTGACCTTATGTTTCATGCCATGCATCTCAGTAACAGAAAAAGTGGACTATTCATATAATGAACAATTCTTTTTTTTTGTCTGAAAGTAATTATCTTTTTTTTTGCAAATGCGATTTTTTTTTCACCAGGCTCTATTCATACGATAAACTTATATGTTGTGTATACGTTAAAGACACAACAACTCAATGACAATAAAATCAAAAGACATTAGACAACTGTATGTACAATGTGTCAAACTCTTTATAAGTTATATTTATAATTATAATGAACGGTAACAATTATATTTAAATTTGAATGCTATCAACAAAATTTAAAAAACGAAAGTCTCACCTATAATCAGTGTCATTAGATCCGAAACTGCCAAACTAACCAGATAATAATTCGTCGCTGTGTGCATATTACGATTCCTTGCAATCACAATACAGGTACAGAAGTTTCCAAACATCCCAGTTATAAATATTCCAATATAAATAATATTAAGCACAACTAGTTGTTCCGTATTGACATACCTGTCACCCAATTTGATGGCCAGGTAAGCTGCTGCATCGAAAGTACCGTTTGAAATGTTTAAAGACTTATTCATTTTTGTTGTTTATATTAAAGAAACGATGCGTTCTACTCAGCCTTCAATGGAGTTTCGAAGATGCTTACGTTCACTTCTTAATTACTCTTCCTGTATCAATGTAACTTAATAAATTAAATTAACATTGTTTATGATGGAGTAACGCAAAACGGTATTTCCTGCTTATTTATATCAAGTTTCTATTACAACATCTGAAATTATCACATCAGTATTAATAACATACACACAAACATAAAATGCGAAGCTGAAAATTTTCTTGACAATTTTGACAAGTACAAACTATATACGGCCTATACTATTTAAACAATAATTTGGAACTAACCACACCATAAGAGCATTGATTTCTTTAGTTAAATCTCAACAGTATGTACATTCGTGCCTACGATATTGTCTGATTGATATAAGCTCGAAAATAAATCTTACTAAGGAAAGTGATTGCTGCATACAATGATAAGGTTTGTTAGTAGCTTTTAAATGTTCAACTTATTGCATACTATGGTAAACATAATCAACATAATTAACATTCATGATTGATGACTACATATCTTTATGCAATACGCTGAAACGCTGTTTTGTTTATTATAACTGATACCTAGTAAATGGGAACAAAACTATTTTTATGACGAAAGAAAAGTTAGTGCTTTCATTTTATTTATGCGCATGCATATACATATACAGAAGGAATGAAAACATTAAATTGGAGGCCTATTGTAGCATTTTAAAAGTTATTTCAAGACAATCTTTATCCCTTTGTAATGTAAAACCATCTTTGCTCTAACTTTTATATATTTGGATGATATATTGGCTCTCAATAATGACGACTTCAGTATGTACACTACAGAGATTTATCTTGTTGAACTGACTTTAAATAAAGCTAATACTAACAATGAACACTGCCCTTTCCTGGATCCTGATATCTATATCTTAAACGGGATGCTTAATAACAAAATTTACGATAAAAGAGATGATTTTTCATTTCCCATTGTTAATTATCCATTTTTAGATGGTGACGTTCCCTTGTTTATATATCTCTACTTGTTCGATTCGCTCGTGTATGTAACAACGCATTTGATTTTAACGAAAAAAATCTTTGTATTACCAGGGTTTTCGATATCACAAACTAGTCAAAACATTTACTTTTTATCATCGGTACAAGGACATCATTCGTCAATATAAATCAACATGCAGACTTCTTATACGTTCAGGTATTTCACTTCCAATCTTTTATGGTAATATTCTATACAAAGCACAAAAATGTCGTCATTCACCTCAAAAGCTAACCAAACCGTTAAACAGACTTATTCAGAAGGATAAAGTTACGATACTGTTATCAGGTCATTAAAGATGGCATATTTTGGAATTAATATTGATTCACTCATAGGGTATTTGCATAGGAAATAAACACATTTATTCTAAAACCAGTTGTTGTCATGATACGGGTTATGTTCTCATATATTTTATGATGGTATGATACTTAACCCCTAACGGGAGGGATTGTGCTTAATTTTCATATGATGAAGACATAATCTTTCAATCAGTTTAATTGAGGTTTGGAGCTGGCATTTCAGTAACTGCTAGTAGTCCTTTGTTAATTTATGTATCATTGTCATTTTGCTTAGTTTCTTCTGTTACCTATTCTGACATCGAACTCGGACTTCTTTTAAATTGAGTTTTACTGTGCGCATTGCTGTGTATTTGTTATTTCTACATTGGTTAGAGGTATAGGGGAGGGTTGAGATCGCACAAAACATGTTTAACCCGCCGCATTTTTGCGCCTGTCCCAAGTCAGGAGCCTCTGGCCTTTGTTAGTCTTGTATGTTTTTTAAATTTTAGTTCATTTATACGTTTCGGAGTTTAGTGTGACGTCCATTTTCACTGAACTAGTACACAGTTTTGTTTAGGGGCCAGCTGAAGCCCGCCTCCGGGTGCGGGATTTTCTCTCTGTGTTGAAGACCCATTGGTGGCCATAGGCTGTTTTCTGCTCTTTGGTCGGGTTGTTGTCTCTTTGACACATTGCCCATTTCCATTCTCAATTTTATTCTGAAAGTCACATTTATTTCGTTTTCTACTCGAAATAGGTGTTTCGTCGTAGATTCTGTTTGATGATTTCCAATATTCGTAAGGGTTTGATGGAATTGAACATGTACATATAAGAGACTTCATACGGACCTTTAAGGAGATGTTTCCGGGTTTCTTGGACGTACAGGATTTTACGTCACCATTCCAGAACCGGAAAATTGATTATAATAGTGTCGCAGAATAAAAACATAATGATGTATTATTTTAAGATTAACACTTGAATCATCATTCATCTTAAGTTTGTCGTTTCAATCAATGCATTCAAACGTGTAAGTGTTTTATATAACTAGGTTTGTTAATTATCGAAATATCACCATGCAATACACTCAATATTATATGTAAAAATAATACAAAAATTCCAACATTTTTAAAGGTTCTTATGTGATGACAATAAATTATATGTGATTGTAAAACATATATGCCATGCATTTTAATAGCATGATAAAAAGTAAAGGCCAAGGTGGCCAATATGCATCGTTGTGTTTTACATGAGGTTAGCAGGGTGAAGTTTTATTTTTATTTACCATATGTTTACTTCAGTGATATAAAAACTCAATTTCTGTTAGATAATTTGGGAAATTGGAAAAGGTATGATAAGTCACCCCCCCTTTTTTTTGCTCCTTGAATTAGAAAATTAAAATTAGAATAATGTGTTATAAATCTATCAGAAACACTTATATTCATAAAACCTCAGTCTGGCAGACAATAGTATTCATATTTTGAATTTTGTCTAACAATTTTGCATTAGGGCTTTACACTTCTTGCATTTAGTGCAAAACTGCCAAAATAGCCATATTTCGAGATCTTTGTCATTAGTATTTAGAAACAAACCAAGACTTTACCCAAAAAAAATACTTTTCGGCAAGATTTTTTTTACAAAGATGTGGTGTGAATAAAGAAACTCATCAGGAGCCTGTTTTCAGCGGTTGTTGTTTGTTGGTGTGGTTCATAAGTATTTCTCGTTTCTCGTTTTTTATATAGATTAGATAGTTGGTTTTTCTGTTTGAATTGTTTTACACTAGTGGCTCTTTATAGCTTGCTGTTCGATTTGAGCCAAGGGTACGTGTTGAAGGCCGTACTTTGACCTATAATTGTTTACTTTTTATACATTGTGACTTGATGGATAGTTGTCTCATTGGCACTCATACCACATCTTCTTATTTATATTGAATAATAATAATTGTAATAGTAGAGTCTGCTATGTATATAAAACTGATTATATGAAAGCATTAACATTTTAATGACAGCAATTTACAACATGCAATCCAACCGCATCTCGCAAACCGGCGGACTCCTCTTGTCCCAGGGAGTCCGAGGAGGTCAATCTTTTATACCAATGACGGAAGCGTTAAAGACAATTACAAATACATATAATCAATGAATGTAGCGACCTAATCTTAATCGCTGTTCGTATCAAGGTCTTTCTATCAATTACCTCTGTCAGTTCAAAATTCCTTGTATCTGCAAAGCGATTTCAACTGTTCAAATTGTAATCCAGTTAATGTCTGACACTATTTCTAATTACATTTTAAACACGATGTCTCCAGTCCGTGGTAGATAGAGTGCTACAAATGACTCTTAGGATCATTACACGCAATTTGATGCGGTAAACACGACATTGTTGAACTCGCATATGCAAGTCGTTTTTATTGTGGCGAATATTTATGTCTTCGACGCACCATGTAGAGTAATCGTTCTATTTGTTCTAAAAAGTATTAAGTTTATTTATTACGTGTATACAAAGATTAATGTTTCCATTACACCAAAAGTTCAAGGACCTTATATTTGACATATACAATTTGTGCACTTCCAAATTTTTATAAAATGTCTATTTCCAAATTATTTAAATGTAAATAATTGATCGTCAGGGATATATAACTTTTTTGAAGACACAAATGAAAACGGTACAACCAGACACCTTTAAATAATAGTCCCTTGACCTCACTGCCAAAACAATTGATAACATTTTCAATTTTATCATTTTGCCTCCAACAATAACAAATCCGGGAATGATAAGCTTCAAGAAAGAGGTACACAGAACTTATATCACAAACTTTGATCAAAAACATTTTTAGATACAACTTTTCAGTTTTGCTAAATTTTCATAAAGCACATTTAATAACGATATGCTAATCAAAATGTCCATCCATGTATATATGAAAAGTACATACACATGTGCACAAGTTTATGTTTCTTTTCTTTTCTACATATACTACCTTCTAAAAAAAAGTAAGATCTTCTCCCTGTAAAAGATGTCTTTTTGTTTTTTCTGTGATGCTTGATTACTGCCTTATTGGCGTTTGTTCCACGTCTCCTTTTTGTCGTGCATAAAATAGTACCAAATAGGTCCATTGGGCATACTAAATTAATAAAAAAGGTTAAATCTATAACGTGTTGTTTTCATGTTTTACAGCACTGGGTCGATACTTCTGCTGATGGACTATCAGTCCCCGAGGTTATCATCAGCTCAGTAGCCAGTACTTCGGTACTGACAAACCTTTCTAAAATTGTCCGTTTATAAAATTTGAAATTAAAAAATAAAGAGCTGCGCCATGAGCGCATGATACGCCAGTTGCTTTTTCAAATAAAAAAGATCCATAACTCCTCAATGTCATATCAGAAATTTATAAAAAAAAATAAAGGGAGGTTATTTTGATAGAAATAAACAATTCACCAAAGTTTCAAGGAAATTGATTAAAGCGTTTGTGAGTTATTGTCCGACATGTGACGATGGACGGACGGACGGATAACGGTATACCATAATACGTCCGTAAACGGGCGCAGAAAAAACTATGGTTTCAACTCCTTCAGACAAAGTTGACCTGAGATGATTTTTTTATGTCCTGTTTGGTTATAAAGATATTCAACTATTAGCCTATACATCTTCAGCTTTCAAATATTTGGCTTTGAGGGTTCCTAATGAAGGGAAATCATGAAAAGCGCTTCGGACGCATGAAATTGATAATGTGTTGTTTTATTTACATTAATTTAGGTTTGGATTGCTTTCATGAGTAGTTAAACTAAACTAAATATAGCTCACATTGAGAATTACAAAGTGGTGCATGGCAATATGCTTAGGACATTTGTCGCAGATTACAAATGGATTTCAGCTTTAAATTCTCCGTTTGACCATCATGAAATCAAAGTGATAATACATATAATACGATTTTCCAATGTAAGGCTAAACCAAGTTGCAATATTGTGACAAAATATATCATAACAATTTGAAAAATAGTTTTTTTCTCTCGATCCTTTATACCTTATTTTTTGCCACATTCATCTGAATATTTTCGAAAACCATTCACCTTGACTCGTACGTGTGTCAACGAACTTTATTAAGAATCATACGTGTGTCAACGAACTTGCTAAAGAATCATGAAGTTGTTTCTTTTAAATGCTCAAAGTTATTGTCTGCAAAGTTTCCGTTATAAAAGATATTATTCCAATTAAACCCTGAAATCAATTGAAGGTGTGTAAAAATTGTTTGAAGGCTTTTCCAGCAACAAATAGAACTGCAACGAGTTTAAACACAATACGAATAAACTTTAACTTGATTTATAGATTCACCATTTATCTTTAATCTATTGTCATCTTTAAGATACTTTAACGTTATTTCTGCATAAATAAAAAGTTGTGACTGCATACGGATATAGGGGTTTAATTATTCTATCAGTTTAAGACCTTAAAGTACAGTTATTGCCTTTTCTATATTCATTTATAGTTTTCAATAATCTGTTTCTTATAAAATTTATATAAGTTGTACTTTAGTTGTTATATTTCCCCAAGAAGTAATTCAGTTTGTAATGGTGATTTATTTACAAGAACACATACAGTATAATTAGATTTTTTAAAGTTTAGTTGTTGTCTTCAAGGATGTGACGTAAGTTTACGACCATTGGATTGTAAATAACACATACGAAAAACAAAAGAAACATGCAGTATTTATTTTTGACATGAATTAGGATTTATTTGACCAAGTGAGACTTAAATTACATCAAACTTTTCATAAAATAATACATTAAGTTGAATACAAAATTCCAGTACACAGAAATTATTTTATTCATGATATGCGTATTTCGAAAACGTTTCTATCTTCATTGGTGCTTTAAATCATAACGAGAATGGTATATTGAAAGTAACATACTTCACTAAGGACGCTACATAAAAAGTAGGAGGTCATTATTTAAACCCTTAAATAAAAAAAAAAGTGTGCCTGCAATCCTTTCAAAATTATGTTGTTTCATTCATACAGCAAATATAGGAGGAAACAAAGGGCCTCGGTGACCGAGTGGTCTTATAGTAGTCGAACTACTGTATCACTAACCTGTCAACAATGAGATTGTGAGTTCGAATCCCGCATGTGGCAGATGTGCTCGACTCCAATCTTAATTGACTAGGATTTTCAGTTTTGCAACAGAATGTCGGTGGTTCTCTCCGGGCATTCCGGCTTCCTCCACATATAAAAAAAAATAACCGCCACGAAATAGCACAATATAGTGGCATTTTTTTTCAGTGCAAGAAGTTTGACGATTTAATATAGTTCTCAAGTAAGAAAACGAAGGTTTTATGGATGCTATTTGATAGATGTATGATACCTTGTTTATTTTCGAATACAAGTGATAATAAAGATTGATCATATCATACCTTTTTTTTCGCACATGATCCATCACACTTACTTCGGTATCATGTATGTAGTATTTTATTTTCGACAGTTGCGTAAAGAGGTAAACTAGAGTGTAGAATTATAGTCATCACTGGACTTCTGTAATTCGCCAATACAACCAATGCTAAAGAGCGCAACCGTTTTGGCTGTGCAGGATATATAAATACACATTCACGTTCAATTCAATGCCAAAACATTTCTATCGACAGGATGTAGGACCATTATTGTTTATCACTGGAACACAATTATACATGTACATGTAGCTTTGTATTAAACTTTTAAAGATTAAATCAGATTTAGTACCGATAAAGACAATATTTACGGCCAGGATACTACGGATACGGTCCCATTTTTTTTTTAATCGAAAAACGGCTCGCTTCAAGGTAAGTTGGCACAGCTTTATACAACTTATTACTCCTCCGGAAAACCGATTAGTGCACCGTACTCCTTTTCTACTTGTACTTACTATTCGCCATCATTGGATAAATTAAAAGGCTGGCAATTTGACAAACACCTCTTTACCGTTTGAAAACTGCAAGGTTATGGTATCCGCTTTCCAATAAACACATTCAAAAGCCATGTTTCATGCATTAAGGCAGTGAATACAATAAATTCTTTGAAGATTATCAACAAAATACAAAACCCAAGCTGTATAATAAATGTTCTTTGTGATGTGAAGATCTTAATAACCATGGCTTGCTGTTCAGGTGCTTGTTGACATGGCCATCAAAGTGCTGTTTTTGTAGAGATGTTTTACCACAAAAAGAAAAGGTATAATTAAAAACTCTTTCTTCATATGGCAAGCCAGACCTTGTTACTTCTGAAACCTTTAGAACAAAGGGTACATATCAGACCCTTTCCATGTTTACAGTTTTGATGGTCGTTGAGAAGCACTTTATCTTGGATATTTGATTCTCACTGGTGACACTTGTTTAAATGTTTAATTCTAAAGTGTAGATCTCTTGCCTGTACAAACTAGTTAGCTATACATGTATTAGGTTTGAACAATCTGTACATTGGTATGAGGACCTCTGCTTCTTGACTTTGTGTTTTTACTGGGCTACTTCTTCACTTGCCTCCTCTTCTGTTGAGTCCTCAACTGCTTCAATTTTTATATTCTGAAAAATAGTTAGCTTTTTATAAAATAAACTAAGGCTTTTGGATTGTTCTTTAATGTGTAAGATGTATGCACTGGTAAAGATTCAATGAGACATAAATTATTCAAGGTCATTCAAGCGTGAAATGTAAGTCAAATTGTGTGACCTAGCTTTTTTTTTTACCACGATGTACGCACTGACGCACGGATGAAGTTGTAAAGCACCTTTGATATAAAAACACAAACAAAACTTAACGAATAACTCAAGCGCGATAAGTAAGTCGTGGTGTTTATTAGTATATAATGTATAGTAACTTAGATTTAGACCGAAACCGAAAACTTCAGCTAAGTTTTTCGACGTGGATGTGCTTAATTGTCCAAGATGTATCATGTATTCAGTGATGAAGTGTTTAGTTTTCTCAATTGAATTGTTTCACATTTTTCATGTCTGAGCCTTTTTATTGAAGACTATACGGTATGGATTTATCTCACTGTTGAAGGCCGTACGGTTGCCTATAATTGCTTAAATCCACTTCATTTGAAATTTGGTGGATAGATGTCTCATTGACAATCATACCATATCTCCTTATTTTTACAGAATATAGATCCGGACGAATTATAATAAATTAAATTGAATATTTTTTGCAATAATTGCTATTTTTGCGAAACTTATTAGTGTGCTTTATCAGCCTTTCACTATCAAAGTAAGCATTATCAAATCCTTCTGACTTTATTTATTTTGTCAGCGAGTCGGCTGAATTTAAGACTAAGTCTTCATTTGCAATCAAATGAATCAAAAATACTGCATATGCACTAACTAATAAATCGTCCTTATATTGAAAATGAAAGTAAAGTTTCATTATTCGAATATCAACATGACTTGCATTACAAAAGCATCATAATGAAATTTAATTCAATATCAACAAACTGAATGACAAAACCTATTCAAGGTTATGCAATATAAACGATTATGTTAAAATGCATACTTTTCTGAAAATAAAACTTACCTGCTAGTAGTTAATCTTCTGAATGATCTGTTCGTAAAACGGTCTAAATATTTATCTATTTGGGTATATATTTCACACTTGGTTAGCTCTAGGCGCGACAAAAAAAAGTCGTCCCTTATCTCTTACTTGAACTATTTATTTTCTAAAAACAAAACATTTGATAGATCTTTCTATATTTTTTTTTTAAAATCATCAATTTTCGTCTGATTATCATTCTACATTAGAGAAATTTATGGCATATACAGTAAAAATTGTATTTCAGGATCCGCAAGTTGTATACATGTAACACTAAATTCAATATGTAAGAAATTTTGACCACCACCAAGAGTTACGAAAAAAGTATATTCATAATCTACTTAACAATATATGTGTTCAATTAACCAAAATTTCAATTTTATTCAACAAAAACTTCTCAACTGACTTTGTTCTGTGAGTAATTGTTTACAGTAAATTCTTCTCTGATTCCAGTTTACGATCTTGTGCGCACCAAAATATGTGGATCTTCTGTATCTTACAAAATAAATGCCACACAAAGAGGAACATTGGTGGTCAGATGGGAAAAGGCTAGGTAGGCTTGATGAATCCAAATTGCTTCCGACGAAGAAAATGGGAATAAGAGGCGACCCATTGGTGGCCTTGGGCTGTTTTCTGCTCTTTGGTCGGGTTGTTGTCTCTTTAACACATTCCCCGTTGTAAATTTGATCAAGGAATACCTTTTGTTACTATGAGAGAATCGTCTCATTTATTTAAATGGCTTAAGATATTTAGACTGAAACATCTAGGTATTTTGCATATAAAATAACAAAATTTTAAACAGCATGTTTTTATTTAACATAATTATCTATAAAACAGTACATGTATTTACAACATTACTTACTGCAATAATATTTTATAAATTCATATATACAAATACTTTAATTCATTGCGTAATTAACGTGATAAATAAATAAATGTATACAAAATGTATAGTATCACCCTGATTAAATATTCAAAATTTTCAATGTGAAGATCTATTCGCAAATAATACTCAAAATTATCATGACCGAATCTAACAATCGTCATTAATTGTAAAACAGAACAAAAACTCCCTCATAATCACTGTAGTTTCAGATTATCATTTTACGAGAAATCTAGATCTACCACAATAAAAAAAAGTCATCTTTAATTGTCAAATAGTAAAACAGAACAAAAACTCCCTCAAAATTACCGTAGTTTCAGATTACCATTTTAAGAAACATCTACCACAATACAAATCAAAGTACTGAAGTACTGAACATCGGATGACCGCAGGTTCTTGCGGATGGTCAAAAGCACATGTCACAGAAATAGATCACATCTCTATACCTGAAACTGAGGTTAATTTACAGAGATATATATTTTTTTCTGATACAAGTTCGTGCATGGATGATGAATAAAAGACAGGAAATTCAACCGCATCGTAACTATTATATTGTAGTGATACAAATCAGTATACCTGGGACTATTATACTAATATAATAATAGTCCCAGAGTATACACTGGTTTGTTGTTATATATTATATTAATATTACGGTTGCATGTATATATAATTTTCATCTATTTGTATATCATTCTATTCTACTATTCTAATTATAGTGCAGTGCAAGTGCATGGTGGACACTCTTCTGTAAAAAAATCGATTTTTCTAAAAGATTGGATATGAGAAGCCATTCATATTTCCCGCAAAACAATAACAGAGTTATCGGTCCTTGCCGGGAGTATTGTATGTATGTACTTCAAGTGTAGACGCACCCCTTGATTGACTGCAAGGGTACAGCGGATCCATGTACACTCCCTAAGGATTAATGGAGATGTGTCCTTTACAATATTAACCCACCACCAGAACAATCCCCACCCCAACACCGCCCAAGGGAGCGTGTAGGACACCGGGAAGTCTGTTATTATGGTGGAGGAAGCCGAAGTACTCGGAGAGAACCACCGGGCTTCTCGGCGGGAACAGACAACCCGAAGAGATTTCAGAAGATTGATCTCCAGGTCAAGCTGGGAACAACTTTGACCTACCGAGGCCCCCGAAGCATCCAATCTAGTTTAAACTCCGGTCTGGATACCAGAGATGTGTGTGGGAGGGTGAAAATCACCCTACTGATGTACTGAAAATTCGACGTCTCGAGTGAGAATCGAACTCGGGACCTTCAGCACTGTAGCCATCGGTCTTAACCATTAGACCACGAACCCACATGAGTGTCGCAAAACTTTCGTGAGATATTCTTCCGTAAGCTTTAACACTCTTTTTCGGTACGTGTGCATAGATATCATCAATGATGTTTTACTTTTATATTTATAATTAACGACAACACATTTTCATATTGTTAATTTGTGTTTTAATAAAAATATTTATAGAAGTATCCATTGAAAAAATGAATTTGAAACAAGCGATAAGTAATGTTATTTTGCACTAGATAATGACCGCGGTTCTATAATTTTTATAGATCGGTTGAAAACCCAAAACTAATCTGCATAACGGAAATTTAGGCGATAGCAATACATCGAAATGACCTTACGGTCATCGCGATGTAAAAGGTAATCTTTAATTGTGGGATGATAAATGCTTCTTCAAGTTCATTCTGGATTTGAATCATTTATCACATCTTAAGCATGCAATGGGAACACTTGAAGACATTTTTTTAAGCTGGGATAAATATTTTTTTTTTAAATACGTGTTACATGTACAAAGATTACATTTATATCCATTCCCTGTATCTGAACATCTTTTATTTGTTTCCATTGTGTGCTCAAACTTTAGGCCATATATATACATGTCACATCTATTACGAAGCTTGCCATTACCCTTCCTTCTAGTCGTTTAAGCTCAGCCGAAGAAGCCATTTTCTTTCGACACCCCGTAAAGACAAATGGTTTATTTCCAGAATGAGGGTTACATGTCTTTCAAGGTTGGCTTTTAAGTAAAAGACTTTAGTACATATATCAAAATTGTATTTTACGATCCCTTACATCCGTAACTCGTGCTGTCTTCTTCCACTTTTGATTTTAAACACTTAACCCTTTAACCCCAACACTTAAAGAGCATCTTGAATCAACAGAAAGAAAGGTTGAAAATAAAATTTACATATTTGACTTGGATATACATACAAATTAATATCAAATCATTTGGTGTCTATGTTTACATTTGAAGAGATCGTTAAATTTGTATACGCCCGTTTACTGGACGTATTCTGGTATACCGTTGTCAGTCCGTCGTCAACATGTCGGACAATAACTCAAAAAACGTTAACCAATTTTCATGAAACTTTAGTGAATTGTTTATATCTATTGACGTAAGCTCCTTTTCTATTTTCATAAATTTTAGATTTTACGTTTCCGAGTTATTGGATTTTATTCATTAAAAAGGGGGGATTTTCCAGTTTTCGGACAATAACTCGCGCGAGTCATGTGCTCATGGCGCAGCTCTTTTTTTTTTTTTATAAAAGGTGGAAGTTTAAGAAATGAGTTTATGTTTCCTTGCAATAATATCATTTCTCTGAGTTTATTGTTTTGTACTTTCTTAAGCAGACGACACACATCTTATTGATTTGTTATTTGATACATCCGTACCGATTCTTTCGAGAAGTACATGTATTTTGGGGTCCAAAATTTAATTTCCAATTAGTAATACCTTACCTGGGTGTAATTCGAATTTTCAAGTTACATTCGCTCTTCGATCAAAAGTGAATTCAGTGATTTTCTATGTATAAAAATCTGAGTAGATACAAATGTACCTGTGTAAATTTTATATTAGACCTTTTCAACAACTCTCGACACCGACTAATGACAACTACAGTTTACAGGTAAAATGGAGGGGTCGTCTCAAAGACAAAAACCATCATGATTATCATTACGTATACATATTCGATTTGGCGGTTATATACTGTCTTGACTATATAGCTACAGAAGATATATCAAACAAAAAATTAAATAAATATATTTCTCTGTCATATAATATTCTTAATACATGTAGTTACACGACATTTCACGTTGAATTTAATAAAAAAAAGTTACTGCAATCATTCCGCATCCTGATCTGCTTTCTCTTCAATTTATGATTATGCGACCCTTATATCAAAGATTGTGCCCGCATGCCAATAACGATTAATTTGTTTCTGTAAAAGTTTTTAAGAAATTTTCAAAATTTATGAAACATAATTACTGGACTGTCCGTCCGTCCGTTACACACTTGTTAACACGGTCGAGTTGGTGTTTTTCAACCGATCTTCACCTTACTTGATGTACATATCAAATTTTGGGAGGGGTAAAAGCATATTGATTTCAAAGGTCGAAGGAAAAGATCACATCGCTATTTTTAGCAACGAGGGACAACTCCGCTTCAAGATACCTTGTTAAGATGATGTATTTCCTTGATTGATGAATTGGGGGAAAAAAATGTAATTGACTTCTCGTTCCAATGTAAAGACATTTCAGCAGTACATACCTGCGTATGGAATTTATATTTCAACTCGTTAGTTACTATAGAGTTTGTTGTCATTGTAAACGTCTTTTTGGACAGTGCCAAGCAGGGATTTGGAGTCCAACGACTTAGGTTATCCCTCATTTAAAATATAAGGCCGTCCTCACGAACTGATTGACCGATATAATTGTCCGTGTCCCGAAAAACAACATACCTTGTCCCTTTGTCGTAGAGTCCTTCTCCCGTTCCCGAAAATGACTTTTGCGTTTCTTACAAGAAGCGGGAATTGCTTAGCACTGAAGTTTAATGGGGTCCGTGTTGATCAAATACCGTTGGTTTGATATGTTACACCGCCATTGCTATATTTTGTTGTCACCGGGTCAGAATTTGTTTCTCTATTTTCCTTTTCCTGGACATAGCTTTGGTTTTCTAATCTTTTCTATTTTTTCGTACTTATGATTCTTTTTAAATTTCATCTCTGACCATACATAAGGGAGGTTTTGAATCCAATTAGACTAGTAAAACTAGTAAACTAGTAAAACCCCGTCGCATGTTTTGTCCGCCTGAACCAAGTCCTGAATATGTTGGTAATTTGTACACGGTAGAATATTTAGTTAATGATATGAAATTTTGACATTATGCTTCGCCTTCATATTTGATTCCTTTTTAGTCGATCAGAGATCGCTGTTTTTTTATTTTCTTAATTTTTTTTTTCTCTTTTTATTTGAGGGGGGGGGGGGATTTTACCATAACAAAGAACATGCGGTAACTCTGAATGTGTGTTTTATGGGATTTAATTCCTACTGCGAAAGCCATCAAAAATAGTTTATGATTTTAATCGGAATCGGAATCGGAAGATACACCAAGGGCTTTTAAAATTTTTGGCATCTTTTTTGTTATAAATTTATTATATTCCAGCTGGTTTTCACGAATAAGGTACATTATTGGGCGCTTTTTCGCTTTCAGTATTTTTGGCCGAACAACATTAGGGCGAGCCAATTCATCAGCCCCGTCTTCGATCTGGTCAACTACGGCATCTGGTTGCTGAGGAACTGGTCCAGCGACGGCATCCAGTTGTTGGAGGGCCGGTCTAGATGCGGCATCTGGTTTATCTACGTCAGTTGGTTGTTGGGGAGCAGGACCAGCTACGGCAGCAGGACGGTTATGCGAAGGTCCCGGCTATTCATTATCAGACGACAAAGCATTGACAATGTTATCTCTTATGTCCTTTTCTATGACGGGAGTCTTGTGCCTTTTTTTTAAAAGTTTTTCCTCCATCTCCTTCACTTTCCAAATCTCATCCCTATTATTTTAAACAAATGAATAAATTAAAATGAATAAATAAATAAGGTGGAAATTACCAATACGGAAACATTAAATTATACTGATCGAGTACATGTACATGCTTAGATATTTGTATTTATCTAGTTCAGCCAGATGATCTTATATCAATAATCCTTTGGGTGTATTATTTGTCTACAAAATTTGATAAATAAACAATATTTTTGCATTAGAATTACTGACGTTTAGACATCCTGAAAATTAAGTCACATACATGTGCAAACCATATTTTTTTTTCCATTTTGAAAATTTATTACATGTAATTATACATAAGCTTACTTTATTTGATCATTGCTGATCTTTTCTGTTGAACTTGTCAGGAGTTTGCCAAATTTAGTTGACAGCCTACTCCGTAACTGTTTTAAAGAGGCTTCGGAATACAACTTTTTTGCATCTTCAGGAAGTGAGTTAGTGTTTTCCTTCATGTGCCCAATTATTTTATCCCATGTTCATGGATTAGTTTGATATGCTTTTTAAAAGAAGTAAAAGCACCTCTTTTTCCGACAAAAAAACACTTTTCTTTTGTAGGTGCTGCAAAAAAAAATACACGCTATTTTGAAAAAACATATCAAAGAGAAATCATTCAAAGATTAAATAAAATAAAATAAATTTGAAAATGAACATGAAAAATAAAAGAGGAAAACCGGTGTACTCGATTGTTAACACGAGTTGCATAATTATGCCTGTTTTTCTACAAATCTCAACACAGTCATTGATAATTCTATAACATATTTTCGTGCTTAGAGACACCAATCTGAGAAGGAAGAATTTGAGAGGTAATGCATTTACTTATATAAATATACATATATATATTTATTTATTTATTTAAACATGTGAATCACCATCCGCCCGCAACACCCGTCCCCAATAAAAAAAATCAATACCCAAAGTCGAAGTGGCGGGTGTAGATAATATTTGTTGATAAAAGAAGATTCAGTTTTCATTCCTTTAAAAACATGCGAATGCAATGGAATATTTGACCGTTTTAAAAAAATATCAAAGTACAATTCCAGAAAAGGGGGAGGGGGTCTAACCCTTATTTGCCAAAGTAGAAACATATGGTTGGGTCATGCGGATTTTATGAAAATAAATATTTATGTATCATTAAAATAATAATATCTATTGTGTGAACTTACCATCGCTTGCATCGTTAACCTCTGCCATGTTGATGAACACAACACACATGTTCTGTAAAATCACAACCTAGAAAGGAGTGCTCGACTCAACACAATAAAAAAGGGGGAGGGCTATTTATCTATTATATATATATTTATTTTATTTATTTATTATTATTTTTGTTTTAATTAATTTCAGTTTGCAATGGATAATGAAACAAAAGAAAAGATTACCGGCATTTTGCCAGTCTTGACTAGGCTTCCACCTGATATCGATGTTGCAGCCTACTTGCAGCAGTTACTGCAAATTTTTCTAGCAGTGATCCGACCTCCACCTGATCCATTACTTGATATTCGTCACCGAATATCTAACGGACAGATAGAAACTTGGGACGGAAAGGACGTATTTACTTCTTTTTCCTCCCATAGATATTCTTTTTAGGCTATCTCATGTAAATAGAGTAATGTTGTACATGATGTGGCTCAGATCATATCCTTCATACCACAACCTTTCTTTGATATTCAATGTAAGTGTTGCAACAATTCACAATGAGGTTAACAGGTGTATTCCTATATTTAGCAGGACTTTGGAAAATTTTATTCAGTGGCCAACAATTAATGCATGGAGAGACAAACGGGGTACATGGCCTAAACTTAGAGACGCCGTCGGAGCAATTGTTCCGTCACCAGAAATCTATCGTCCGCAAATTGAGCCACAGGAACTTTACTATTCTGGTCATCGGCATTATCATGCCATACACACACAGGTGGTTTTAGACAATGCTTGGTATATTTGCTACGTAGAGAGTGGGTTTCTGGGTCATCAGAATGATGCCCAACAATTCACGTTCATGCAGCAAATAGGGAGAGATGGTCCGCTGTATTTCCCGGAAGACTGTGTTCTCCTTGGAGACAAAATATATCCAAATCGTCACCCTATAGTAACACCATTTACAACACCTCAGATTAACCGTAAGCCAGAAAATTTGAAGAGAAAGAGTAGAAAATTTAATCGCGTCATCGGTGAATATTGAATTCAAGTTGAACACCAAATTGGTGAATTAAAAAGATATAAAGTAATGAGTACATTATGGAGACTCACAAGGCCAAAACTAACAGACATTGTAGAAACTTGTGCCGCCCTTGTCAACAGACATAAAACATTGTTTAATTAAACATCGACTACAACAATACATGTTTTGTTTTTTTTTTCATTTTTCAAATTGCACCAAGACAGCTAGAAGCTCAACGTCTAAAAAGATGAAATGCGATTTAAAGCCCTTCCTTTTCTTCATACTAAATTAAATCAAAGTACTGAAGTACTGAACATCGGATGACCGCAAGTTCTTGTGGATGGTCAAAAGCACTTGTCACAGAAAAAATCACATCTCTATACCTGAAACTGAGGTTAATGAACAGAGATACTTTTTTTTCTATGACAATTTTGTGCGTGGATGATGAATAGATGACAGGAAATTCAACCTCACCGTAATAACTATTATATTGTAGTGATACAAATCAGTATACACTGGTTTGTTGTTATATATTATATTAATATAACAGTTACATGTATATATAATTTTCATCCATTTGTATATCATTCTATTCTACTATTCTAATTATAGTGCAGTGCAAGTGCATGGTGGACACTCTTCTGTAAAAATTCGATTTTTCTAAAAGATTGGATATGAGTAGGCATTCATATTTTCCCGCAAAAAAACAATCTTCCATGTAGAGTTACCGGTCCTTGCCGGTATTGTCGCAAAACGTTCTTGAGATATTCTTCCGCATGCTTCAACACAATTTTTCGGTACGTGTGCATAGATAATATCAATGATTTTTTACTTATATAAAATTGAGAATGGAAATGGGGAATATGTCAAAGAGACAACTACCCGACCAAAGAGCAGACAACAGCCGAAGGCCACCAATAGGTCTTCAATGCAGCGAGAAAATCCCGCACCCGGAGTTGGTCCTCAGCTGGCCCCTAACTAAAATTGTGTGCTAGTTCAGTGAAAATGGACGTCACACTAAGCTCCAAAACACATAAATGAACTAAAATTAAAAAACATACTAGACTAACAAAGGCCAGAGGCTCCTGACTTGGGACAGGCGCAAAAATGCGGCGGGGTTAAACATGTTTTGTGAGATCTCAATCCTCCCCCTATACCTTTAGCCAATATAAATCAACATGCAGACATCTTATACGTTCAGGTATTTCACATCCAATATTTTATGGTAATATTCTTTAAAAAGCACAAAAATGTCGGCATTCACCTCAAATGTAGAATAAAGAAACACATAGTAATACGCACAGTAAAACTCAGTTTAAAAGAAGTCCGAGTCCGATGTCAGAATAGGTAACAAAAGAAACTAAGCAAAATGACAATGATACACAAATGAACAAAGGACTACTAACAGTTACTGACATGCCAGCTCCAGACCTCAATTAAACTGATTGAAATATTATGTCTTCATCATATGAAAATCAAGTACAATCCCTCCCGTTAGGGATTTAGTATCATACCTTCATAAAATATATGAGAAGAACATAACCCGTATCATGCCAACAACTTGTTTTAGAATAAATGTGTTTATTTCCGATGCAAATATCCTATGAGTGAATCAATATTAATACCAAAATATGCAATCCTTAATGACTTGACAACAGTATCGTAACTATATCCTTTCCGAAAAAGTTCTTTTGTTTGTTGTTGCTAAAAAATTACCTAAAAGAGTTTGAACATATATATTCGCATTCCGACTTTTTAAATGCCCATTTAATCAGGTGTGTGCATTTTTTCTTAGTAAGATTATGAGGCAACGTGGTTTATAGGGTAGAAAAATCAAAACTTTGAAGAGATTCGAAATCACCAATATAAGCATGCATATATATATCTAACGACAAAACATTTTCATATTATTAGTTTATGTTCTAAACAAAAATATTTTTATCAGTATTCATTGAAGAGATGTATTTATAACAAGCGATAAGGAATGTTATTTTGCACTCGTTAATATCCGCGTATTTATCATGTTTATAGATCGGTTAAAAACCCAAAGCGAATGTTACGCAATGGAAATCTAGGCGATATCAATACATCAGAATGCCCTCACGGTCATCGCGATGTAAAAAATCCATGTCATTTGGACTCTGTTGGAAAGTTGTATCATTGCCAATCAAATAAATTTCAAGCAATAAAATCAATAGTGATCAATACTATTATTTTCAATTTTTATTTTTGAGACGACCCCTAACATCTTACCTGTCGTAGTCGTTCTCAACTGTAGGTGTAGACAATTGTTGAAAAGGTCTATTTGTAAGTGTAACAGAACAAACACAATGAATTAACATATAACATGTTAGTTACAAAAGAGGGACGAAAGATACCAGAGGGACAGTCAAACTCATAGATCGAAAACGAACTAACAACGCCATGGCCAAAAATAAAAAGACAAACAGACAAATAATAGTACATATGACACAACATAGAAAACTAAAGACTAAGCGACACGAACCCCACCAAAAACTGGGGGTGATCTCAGGTGCTCCGGAAGGGTAAGCAGATCCTGCTCCACATGTGGCACCCGTCGTGTTGCTTATGTTTTGGTATCCTTTAATAGATGAAATGTAAACAGTATTTAAATGTTAGACAATTGGTAAATGTTTTAGTTGTTTCAACTGAAATAGAACCATTAAATATTTTTATAATCAGCCACAATAATAAAATATTCTTGAAAATTGTATAAAGAAGATATGTTTGAATACCAAGATACATAAATAATATCTAAATGAAATGATATAGCTACGAATCGCATAAAGAAGGATCAGGAAAGAGGCAACCATTATACAAAAAAAATCAATTTAACTTGCCATGTAAATACAGGGGCAACAGTAATTTGCCGATTTTCAAATCTCTCGATCAGGAAGAGACAAATCAAGTTTTAAAAGAAACAAAACTTGAGAGAATCGCATGAAATCTAAAAGGAGGAAGACCTGTTACGTCGACAGGGTAAGCGTCCCCACTTTGCATGCTTTACCCGCAATGAGAATTCACATCCAGTCTAAATATCATAATTTGGAAATAGAACACACTCGATAAAAGTACAAATTAGACGACTATTATGATTAGAAGTAAGACTGCGAAAACATGTCGCTAGTGAGTTGACACACAGACATATCGTAACGGTCAACCAGTTATTAATGGTGACCACAAAACTCTCTGTCGTAGCACTTTCGGTGTAAGAAACAGACCCCTGCTTATGAAGTTCTATGTATAATATGAACCTGCACGCGTACTATATCAAATGAGATATGTAGACGCCATACAATGGATTGATTGATGATTAATTGTTTGCGTTTAACACCACATTCAGCACTATTGGCGGGTTATTTTTATTGGCGAATGAAGCCGGAGTGAACCACCGGCTTTCGACAGGGAAACCGTCAATCTTAGTCAATTAAGATACGAATCGAACTCACCTGCCACTGCGGGGTTTGAATTTACCTCCGTGTTGACAGATTAGAGATCCAATAAATTAACTACTTCGACCACCGAGGCCTCTTCATATAATAGAACAGAGGGTTACTAACTATGTTGTTGCTGTGGCATGGGAAGTTAACAATCGGAAAGCCGAAATCATTGCGTTTGTCATAGATTCTAGTTTGGAGTCATCAATCTGTGTCAATATAGAGCAAACGATAAAGTTAAGAAGTAGACCTTCTAGTAACACTAGTAAGCACAGTTCTATTCACAATAACAAATAACACACACGTATACGCAGTATACACTATACCAAAAGAAAACAACAATAGTTGTCAATAGGAAACCATGTTCAGCCAACACTATTACTTTTCCATGTTCAGCAAACCGCGAAATTTATTTCAAAACCCTAACTTGAAATATAATTCTAAAGTTCATACCATAATGAGCACATGCACTAAGTTTCCGCTTTAAATGACGACAGCATCATGGTGAACTACCTTAAACCTGATATGGGTTAAGCGTAGACGCACAGAAAAGAAAACATATAGCCCCATGCTATTGTTGGCGGGGCATAACAAAACCAATACATACTTAGCAGTAAGACCATTTCTGATGGGCGTCTTATTGGCTGTGGTAGGCTGTATAAATATGTTGCCATGTCCTGTCATAAAAGGAATGCTAATACCGATTCGTTGTGTCGAAAATAGTACCGTTCTCTCTGCATCATAATGAAACGTTGAAACAAATTCGTCGACGGATCCGTAGAATCTGTACCAAGGCAACATTTCTCACCTTACCAGCATAGTCCAGCAATTCGTTCACGAGTGGCTATCAAAATTTCTGGCCATCCAACCAATCCCCGACGATCTACATACTCTATATATACTAGTACTCTGTAAAGTGTAAATGTAGCAGTGACTTCGATTACATAGATGGAACACCCAGGTATATTTATCTTTGACTTGAGTAGAGATGCATGGCCTTCCAATTTTAGGGCGATCTTGAGTTGATCCAGTTTGATTTAATCTCTGCCATAGGTGTGAAATTGTGCATTTGTGAACCTTGAATTGTGGGGCTACTCTAGTTTGAAATAGTCAAGCCTCAAGATGGACGACGACGGTGTAACGTTTCGCAGGGACAACTCTTGAACATTTGGTTGAATTTAGTATAGTTGGTTCATAGTTTAATCTTAAATGAAATATTTGTCTGTGAAGATTAAAGAAAAAACAATAAATCAGCATGGATTCTATCTCATTGTTGAAGACATTACGGTAACTATCTCTTTGTATTTGGTGGATAATTTTGTAACAACTTCCTTGTCTTTATTTTGTATATGCTGAAGGATAAGGATGTTAGATTTTTGTGATCGTGTTTTATTAAATTGTAAATTGTTTTCTCTGACGTTACAGAAACAATGGCTTCCCAAAGGACTTTCAATTCAGCTTGTAATTGTTATTTTTGATGAGGGTGTGAATATTTACGATTTGCGTGGTTTAAAAAGGCAAAGAATTCTGCACTTTAAACATATCTTCCTGACATTGCTGTATGGATTAATATAGTTTAATGCAAGTTTACACTTACAAACTATTAAATGTAGTACACATGTATGCTTATTTGTTACTAGTGTATATGAAAATCAAACTTCATTTGTCACAACTGTAGATTAAATCAAAAGACCAATACGACGTTTACTGATATCGCAATTGCATTTTGTGAAATTTCCTACACGAGAGCAGGTTCAACCGTTCGATAACACGTTGTACAAAAATAGTTTTGTTAATTTATTCATAACATTTATCATATGACTATAAATTTTCTGTTTTCTCATTGGCTAAAAGCATAGGAAACCCTCTTTGATAAAATATTATATTCACCGCGGCAAAAATCACGAGAGGTTAATATTTGAAACAAAATGGCGCTTGTGAGATTTTCAAACAAAATTACGGTATATATGTAACTCTCAAACGTGTCCTAACCATAACATATTGCCCGAACATGTCCAATTTTACTCCCCCCTCCCCCTCCTCCCCAGACATGTCCGAATATTGTCTTAGCTTCAATGTCTCCAATCCTTTTCTCGCCCGAACGTTTCTATCAACCGAAATGTCCATGTGTCCACTTTAAGACACAATGCAGTACGTCTCCGAAATATCGGCGCTATTATGCCCTCTGTGATGTCAGAAATGTCAACGGCAAATTCAATCATGGATACACGATTGAAGACGTCGGCATTCTGAGGGGTCCAAAGACAAAATAGATGAAAACCGCTATCCAGGCAAATCAGTACAGAGGTATTTTTCAGGAGATTAAAACATTTGCCGAAAAAACCAAAATGTTCCCGAGACAATTTATAAAATTGAAAAAAAATAAATATGCATTGTTAATTAGATATATTAGGTATTAGTGTACTGTATGTCAATACCGTTGAACATCTTGTGAACTGTAAAATCTTAAATAAAATGCATTTTCACCGCTTTGATATATAACATTTTGATAATTTATATTGTTTATTTCAAATATTTTGGACTCGAGGTTGCACTGTGTAAATATAGCTGTTTCACAAACCACGCCTCATTCGGGGAAATATATTATATTCAGTATAAGTTTAAACTATTTAGAAGTTCGAAGCATATAAATGTTGAAAATATGCCGAACAGCACTATATTTTGACCTCTGAAAAAATTAGTAGTGCAAATGAACTTTCCATTCTAGGATATAATTTTTAACGAAACTTCATTGTAAAAGTGGCACAGTTTTAGCCGTTAAAGGAGTTCCTATGGAAAATTGCATTGTCTATATTTACAGAAGTGCAACCTCCAGCATCACTGAAGAGACATACAGTGTCGAAATGTGAATCTGTTTTACTAGTAGTAGTTGGTGGTTTTAACGTTCTTCATGACAACTTAATCTAATTCGAACGGTTGGGCACACAGTTGATAAAGTTGGTACCTTAAACGGTTAAAGTTAGAATAGGTGGTAAAGATGTCTCATGATAATTGACTCTACATTATAAAATTTGTGTTAAACTTCAAATAAAAAGATTTACAGGAGGAAAATGTAATTTCATAATTTTTGTTTTGAATTTAATATCTATAAATAAATGAATTCCAACTGGATTTGTAATAAAGAATCATTTTTTATATGGTGGACACATTAGTGCGTTTTTTTCAAATATGGACATAAGTGGTCATTTATAAAAAGGACACGTTTCGGCCTCCCACATCAATGTCTGCATGTATGGGTGAACAGTGACGTCATTTTAGACATGTTTGGGGGATACAAAACGTTTGAGGGGAAGGACACGTTTTTGAGTGTTACCATATATTTACATGCATTAATTTCGAAGTCAATTTTGTTCTTCTACGAAATACGTTGAAACGTTAATATACGAGGAGGAAATACTTAACGATCCGAGTTAAAAAGCCAAAAATTACAAGGTACATTTATTTGTCAGGTGAAAAAAATGTCACAGGATCATATTTAATCTGCCAGAGTTGACCAAGCATAGATACAAATCCCGGTATGTTGTTTTCCTTAAAGGTGGGATCGGACATATAAGGCTAGCCAAACTGATACTGCGCTATATAAATGTTTTATCATAAGATAATATTAGAAATCGGATTTTTCTTGAATATGAATAGATAATTACATATTTCATGGCGTTTCGTTTTAAAATGTATCAATCGTAAAACAAAATATGAACATCACGAGCGTTACGTATCAATTGAGATATGTTTGCATATGTTTCTTAGAAATGGGGAGTTGACAATTGGAAAGTTTTAATCATCGCGTTTGTCATAGATTTTCGGTTGATTGATTATTGTTTGATTTACGTCAAGGGGAAAATATTTCATGAATTTTTAGAACGAGAACAAGTTAACAAAAAACATACAATAGGCCTTGCAAAAGGGGGTCGATCGGGAGATCGATGGGATATTTGGAATAACGCTGAATACTTTGAGCACATTTGATGGGGACACAAATGCCTATGGACGTTTATAACGTTTTTAAACAACACTCAACCCTTGGGGTCGATTCTAGCTATTGAAGTCCATCTGTATTGATATCGAGGAAAATATCAAGATATGATGCAGACCTCCTAGTTACGGTTGTATCCTAAATCTCGAGTTCACTGGAATATAGGAGATGCAAGCAATCACTGATTATGAGTGACATGATGTTTTTGTCTTTGAATATGTTTGGAATCGGCGCGGATCTTCACAAAGTTAGATTTTGCATGACCTTAAATAAGAAATTTGTATCTGCGGTGTATACTCAGTTTAATGAAACTATATATGCAAATTTCTAAAGATTGTGATTGAAGATATTGCAGTAGATCTTCAGAATTTTAAAGAATCCACATCTGATTGATATCACTAATTACCTCTACTTCGTCTCAATATTTCTGAAAGCCATCTTATACTGCAAATAGAATGGTGGCAAGAACGTTAAAAAGTTTATTGGTCGAACATTTTAACGGCCCGCTATATATATCTTTTTTTATAAGGATTGTTGTGAAATTTTGGCATCCAGTATAAAGACGGGAGGTTTTAATCGTCTTTGTCATGTTGATACCAAAAAGAGAGAAGGATTGATTGATTGATTGTTGGTTGCTTAACGTCCAGTGGCAAATATTTCATGCCTGTTCAGGACGAGAACAAATTAACAATAAATACAATAGGTAGGTCTGGTAAGAGGGGTCAACTGGGTTGCAGGTCGGGAAAATTTGGACTGCCACGGGAAAATGAGGGTATATTGGAGTGGGACAGAAATTTAGCCTTGCAACAGGCCACCTACGGACCCCTCAAAGAGTTGTTGCAAGGGTTCTTAACGTGCAGAAAGCGTGACACTCTCTACACGAGGCATCGGATTTAACGTCCCCATTCTGACCGGACGTGGCTGCGTACTTGATACATCCCGCACAGCCAAACGGACAAGGGTTTTACTGCCGGTCGGAAGAAGACCTGTAGTGACCATATTTCTATTCCCCAGTCACCCTTGGGGATAAAAGAGAGAAGGATGGATTTGTTCTGATTTTTTAATAAAAATTAAAAATATATAATTTTGCAACTCCAGTTCAAAGAAATAAACTTTGTACCGTTCGGATAATTTCGGTGTTGTACACTGAACTAATGATACAACCTGTTCTGCATTTTTTAAATCAAAACAACGATAATTGTTTGGTTCCTTTGTCGACTTGTGTTTTAAAGAATTGAGTTTTTCATTCTGCCCTTGGTTGCCGAAAACTAAAGTTTTGTTTCATGGTAGAGAAGTTCATCCTGTGAGGCATGGCAATTATGTTTGATTCTTTTGGTTTATGAGAATTTTTGTATACTTTCTTATTTTTGTAAGTATATATCTATTTTTAAATTTGTAATTTTCTTATTTCCTTTTGGCGAGCGAAAATCTATTTTTTTTTAGTTGCCGTGTTTTACACAGGAGGCTTCTTGTCATGCCTATTACTAGAAATAGAGCGAGAAACAACTATAAGTTGATAAATGATTTTGTTTATAACAGTCAGATATCACTTTAAGATGTGCTCGATATTTCGGATCCGACGTCCGATATATTTGATAACAAGAATATACCGGTCGACGAAGTGGACATGCTAGAAAACATATTCACGACTTAGAAAAAAGTATTTATGAAAAAGAACGAGCACAAGAAAAAGCAAATTACTAGAGTCGAGTAAACATGAAAAGACGAGTAAACTGGACGACACGATTACAATTATGGAGACCGGTGTATATGTAACTGAAAAGTCATGCAAGCCGCGCAAGCACAAATCGAGTGATCTAAAACATCAAACAGACCTGTCTAATCCACTGATTCAGCCAGTTAAAAGAAACAAAAGAGGATAATACCAGGCGCTCATTAAGTGTAAAAAGAACATTTTGTCAAAATTAGTCGAAAAACAATTGTCTGACATTTAAAAAAAAAAGAATAATTTGATAGATTTAGTTGATTCAGGTGTAATTGCGCAAGATAGTACAGTTAATGATTTAGATTTTCCATTGCATTTACACATACGATCAAATAAGTCTTCAAAGAAGAAGAGTTCAAAAATTCATTTACATGAAACAGATTCTGACTCTGAAGACAGTCGAAAAAGTCTAGTAGCTCTAGCATTAAAATACACAAGTCACGAGTAGTTTCAGAATCACCTAAAAGCTATGATTCTGATTCATCTTAGTCCACTATAGATGTTTTTATAGTCCTAGTACGTCAGATACAGATTCGTAAGATAAAATCTACTTTACCCTTTTTCTTTAATAATCCTCAACTGTAACCTGAATTTCTTTTCCCATTTTATTGGATAGGAAATTTGATATTTCGGGGCTAATAATCCAGTAAAAACATGATCAGCGTCACCATAAATGTATGTGGACGATGAATAAGGGCAATCGGGAGGTTTGGATTTTACATCCTTGAGGGGTAAATCTTGGATACAATAGGTTTGGTGTAGGTATATAGGTGTAGTTTTATTTTTGAAGTAATCATGTATTGTGTCCTGCACAGATTTTGGGTGGAAAATGTTGTTAATATTGATAGATTGATTGTTGTTTGGTTTATGTACATTGGCAGATATTCCATGCATGTTCAGGACAAGAACAAGTTAACAAATGAAACAATAAAGGTAAGTCCTGCAATAGGAGGTCGACCGGTATAAAAGGCGGATAGTTTTGAATGATACCGGAAAATGAGGGTATACTGGATAGGGACAGCAATTTATCCTTGCAGTATTTCCTACTGACCCCTTGTTGCAAGGGTTTTTTCAACAAGCACAAATCATGGCTCTCTCTGCACGAGGCTGCGTATTTACACACCCCACACAACCAAGCGGCAAAAGTTTTACTACCGGTCGGAATAGGACCAAGGAATAAAACATATTTCTATTGTCAACCCTTGGTGGAGCATCTGAAACCTAATTACCGAATTTTACAGTAAATGACCTAATGGTCACGGATTTGAATATGCTGTGATTAGCAATGCCCATAGCCATTGTAACATATCTATAGCAGCATTTTAAGCAATAACGGAAGTGTTTTCTTTTCTCTTGAAATCGTGAATTCACCTTTGATGATGATATGGAAAACAGTTTAGTTCGAATTTAGGTAATTAAACACGATGTTTGAATAGAAGAAAACAACCTTCCAAGGACACGATGTGAACTGCTGGTGGTGTATATTTTCGATGACTTGGGACACATATTGCGTCAAACAGATGTGTTGATATCACTAAACCTGGGAAAAGACAAAATACCTACACCATTAAGTTTGCTGTTGAGTCAGTAAGGAATTGCAGTTCCCACTTCTGAATCCAGACATCTTCTCTTTATTAGCGATGTTGTGTACTTAATATGCGGTCTTTTGTTAAATGATATATTTTCTCTATTATCCTCACTTACATAAACAAAAAAACCAGTGGAATATTAAGGTTGGTTAAAGTGTTGATAGAGAAATTTATTGTTATCGGAATCATTAAGATTATACCGGTGATCGTTCAATCTATGTCTTTGTCTTGTTACACCGACATCACAAACAAACACTGCATTAAAACCGTACACACTGTTTTGTATGCAGTGAGTGTCAATTATTGTCAAACGCAGTTTATTGGTCTGAACCTTAGTAACTATAATAAATATTTTCAGAAAATGGTAAGCTGATATCATCTTCCTGATAGATTTTGTATCAAAGCCTGTCATGAGCGTGTCTTCTTTCTGTGGTATCTTCTCAGTTTCCCTTCACATGCTAGAGCAACTTGTTTGCTTCTTCGAACATCCGTTAAAATGGCGTTTGATTAATATGCAGACCTGCAACTTAGGTTTTCTAGCTCTCTGATTTAGGCGGTTATGCCATTCGTAAACGTTATTGTTTGTCCGGACTGTCTTCGTTAATAAACTCCCTATATTTTGTCCAAAGTGGTGTTTCAAACTTGTCGATGTTGCCTTCGCGAGTGGTCCGAGTTGTGTATTCGTCCGTTTGGCATTCGCGGGATGTATAAATACACAGCCACGTTCGGTTGTAATCCGGTCGTGAAATTTAATGCCTTGCTCTTTGCTCGTTACACAACCTTTCAACTACTTTGTGGCCTATTCCAAAAAAGATTTCTCCTCTTATTCACAATACCTTCATTTCTATATCAGAAATGGTACATATCCTGCACTAACAAAAAATATTCATAATTGTTAATGCCTTAAAGAAGTACAGATATATTTCGATCAATATATTTATGTTACTTGTAATCACATTCTTTTTTCAATCATTTTCCCTTGAAACCAATAAAACAGAACTAATCTTTTACACTGAACATTTTCTTTTTAATAGAAGCAATTTAGAAAAAACATCCATAAGAACCAAAAGAACAAGATAAAATGACCTTCATTTATTTAAAATGAAAAATAGGTAAAGGCCGAACAGTGACCTATATTTGTTAACTTCGATGTCTTTTGGTCTCTGGTGGAGAGTTGTCTCATGGGCAATCATACCACATCTTCTTATTTTTTATAGTCAAATTGATAACGAAATAAATAAATTAGCAACACAAACTTAAACATTATGAAAAGAAATATTATTGATTATTTATTTATAAAAACGTAATGCCAATTTAAGGCAATGGAATTGTAGACAAAGTTTCTAACCATTTTAACACAATACTACTACATACAGCCTCTGTCCCCAACGATTGCTATAGTAAGAGGGAAATTATAACATTTAATGTAAATTCTGTTATTTTATTTTTTCATTACGAGATGGTGCAAAAACGCTAAAAGGGTCCCATTTCTAAGTGTTTGCACAGAATGTACTTTTTCCTCTGTGTATCATTGCAAAAACGGTACAATTATTACTTTAAAATAAGCATTTCTTATAACATATTTGCCAAAAAAAGTATTCGTTTGTCATTCAAACTATGACCATACAAACGTGAAGATTTTAACTTTATCATTATCGACTTCCACTTTCTTAACTATAACATACCTCTGCTTCATCGTATGGCGTTTACATACCTCAGTTGATACGTCACGCTCATTCAAGTTCTAAATTCACAAGACTTCATTCGCAGGGATATGCTCCTTATAAAAAAAAGCCTAAACAGTGCTATTAGGAAGAATGACTAAAATCGACTTAACATCAGTTTTACGGTCACCATCACAAATTGGTTGATGAATACGATATGTATGTGTCTCAACTCACTAGCGATATGATTTCGCAGTCTTAGATCTTTAGATACCAGAATAGTCGTTTAATCTGTAGTTTTACCGAGTGTGTCCTATTCCTGTATGTAACAGTTTGACTGTGTAACAGGGAACGCTTGCCCTGTCAACGACCGACCTTGCTCCTTTTGGAGTTTATGCGATTTTCTTATTTTTTATTTGTTAATTTGAGTTGTCATCTTAATCGATTTATGAGATTTGAACATCGGTAAACTACTGTTTCCTATATTTTTTCACCAGTTTGACATCTTTCCTAAATCTTCCTGGTAGAAAGTTTCGTTCAATTTTTTTTTGAAAAATTTGTTATTTAGAACAAAAGAATTTCAATGCAGTTAGTTTTCCCATCCTAATACAGAAGAATTTTGACGGCAGTAGATTTTGAATAAAGAGCTGAATAATTTTTATGGTGTGCAGGCAGAATACAACACATAATTTAAATAAAAGGAAATGTTACGTAAATGCACATGAAACCGCAATTCTTTTCAGCAGAATATTTTAGATCAATTACATCAATAGGTTATTGTACAGTCTAAAGTAATGAGAAGGCATCCAAACTATGCAAGGTCCTAAATGCCCCCTGTTGAGAACAGTTGTAATGCAATAACGCCAACATGGTTAATATTTTGGAACACATTTATCCAAACAGTCAAACAACAATTTGGTTTAAATCTTTAATTGCTCCCTGTCCTTTCTCCTAAGTAGTCCTTGGTATAGTGAATTTCTTCTATTTTGGTCTTTTCCTTAAATCTACGTATATAGTTAATCTACTTTTTTCTAAAACGTTGTTTTGGGAACGTCTTCTCTTTGAAAAAACCTCTATAAAAAAATTAATATGAGTTCACAAGTTAATAAAAGTGAACTATGAAAGAATTACGCAAATTTTTTAATAGAGTTTGATAGCAACATCTTTGACTTAATCATTCAACAGTCATAAAAAACTGCGTTTAATGAGATCCGGAAATCGCAGCAGAGACGAGCATAGCGAATACCATGTCCAATATACATATCGCAAAAACGGGACCAATGAACATCACCATCCCAAAATGGAAAATTAACAACTGTGAATGCAATATAATTGCCTTGGTAGTACCCCCAAAGAGTGACAGGGGAATAGAAATATGGTTACTTATGTTGTCCCCCGAACGGTTGTAAAACCCTTGCCAAAGTTGGGTCCGTTTGGCTGTGCAGAATGTACCAGCCAAACGGACCCAACTACGCAGGTACGTCCGGTAAGAATGAGGACGTTAAGTCTGATGCCTTGTGTAGAGGTAGTGCCATACCCTCATTTTCCAGTGGCAGTCCAAATTTCCACGGCCTTTATTACAGGACATACCTATGGTTTCTTTTTTTTGTAATTTTTTCTCTTCCTGGAAATACATTAAATATTTACCACTGGACGTGAAGCAACCAACAATCAAGAAAAGGCATTTTTGTTTGTCAGTACATTTTATATGATTGATTTTGCTGAATGTAGTGTTTTTTTGTAATGAAAATCTCTTATTTACGATTATCCGAACCATTTTCATACTATATTCAACAAGTGCGTTGTCTGACGAAGAAGGATATGCGTAGTTCCTAAACAGGTGTCGCAACTGTTTTTCTTTGATTTGATCCATAGTTGCTCTAAGATACAATACGAATTAAAAAAAATAATCATATGACAGCCCGTGTGAAAGCCATGCTTATTATTGAATAAAATATCACACCTTGAAAACGTAGTTGCATAAGCTGATAATTTTATATTTCATCATATGATAGATCAACATATCTTGTTTCATAAATTGTTTTGGTGGTCTGTGTCTCTTCTCATACTTTTTGTTAAAACTACATTTACTGTCCTATAAATTGCTGGCCTGTATTCTGTTGAAAATTTCCTTTTAATGTACGACAAAGCTGTCTTAATGTCAGACAGTTTTGCTGGCCTCCACCATTTCCTCATATCAACTCACTAACTCCAGTCTACAATAGGTAAAGAGAGTTTTCCTTCTTTTATTAAAAGACCATTCTGTATCTCGTACTTATATTTCAAATATCTATATTAAACAATGGCCAATTGTAATAATATTTAATTACAAATCTGTACGGCGTGATGAATATATCAACGAAGTCATACCTAAAACACCTGCAGTTCCTATTCTTTTCCCTTCTTATATAGTCGTTCCTTGTATGAATACCAACATAATCATGAATGACAAAAATCTGTAGATTATGTAGACCACCTTTGTTATGTTATTAGAGATTTTTTGAGAGAATGATCTGCACATTAGTTTAAAAAGTATTTATTCAAGTTTTGAAATATTTTATTTAAGATAGTATTTATGTTTAATTAGTTAGTTTTTTTTGTATTTCATAAAGGGGCATTAGCTGTCAAATTTATGTTCACCGATTTGACTCAAATTCTCATATTTGATTTATAACACACTAAAACGTATATCCGCATTCTAAAAAGTCTAAAATAAGCAATTTACGATACATGGACTCGATACTATGTATCAGCATTTCGTGTGTATTTCCTTCTAGACGCCATCTAATTAACCATCGAGGTGACCTCCAACGACTGCCGACGGTCATATACCCCGATATAAATATAAATATCGATATAAATAGATAGCGAACACGTGAAATTGGATTTTTCTAGGTCTGTTTGATTTCATATAATAGGTTAAACAAATGTGTTAATCATCTTTTTACTTGTACAAGAATGAGTTTTTATGGATCGAATCAGTCAACCAAATGGTCTACCCTTGTTTCACTGTTCCTTTTAATAGCTGAACACGCCTAGTTTATGCGTTAAACATCTCTAGCTAAGGGGTTAAATAGAAGATCGCATGAATACGGATTTAATGAGGTCGAATTATTCACTTGCAAGTGGATAAATCATCAGCGATGTTTCATAGCTAATTTTGACAAAATTGAACCAAACTGGCTGCTAAAAACTTCATTACTGATTGAACAAAAAAAATTATAATTCATAATTTTTTTATATCTCGTAGTAATGTCCCTTTAACCGTTTCTTTTTTTTTCTTTTCTTTAGCTGCTCTTCTCAGAGCATGTGAATTGCTAATAGTGTCCATTCTCATGTTATTAGAGATTTTTTGAGAGGATGAACTACACATTAGTTTAAAAGTTTTTATTCAAGTTTTGAAATATTTTATTTAAGATAGGATAAATAAAGTTTTTAGTGTTCAATTAGTTAGTTGTTTGTATTTTGCCTGTAGAAGGCTGTCCATGTCTTAAACCGTTTTTTCTCAGAGCATGGGATTCGCTAATAGTGCCAATTTTCGTGTTTTTTCGGCTTTGTATTTTATTTCTCCGTCCAATCTGTTTCTTTTCTCTATTCTAAGGCACATCTCTACCTGGCGCCTGAGACTGCTATTAACATTGGCTTATCGATCTGGTCATGTTGAAATCCACCTACGTGCTTTATATTTTTAACAAAATTTCGATGGGATTTTAGTCAAAACAAGTAAAATAACAAAAATACCAAACTCCAAGGAAAATTCAAAACAGAAAGCCCTTGATCAAATGGCAAAATCAAAAGCTCCAACACATCAAACGAATGGAAAACAACGGTCATATTCCTGACTTGGTACAGGCATTTCCTTTTGTAGAAAATGGTGGTTTAACCTGATTTTATAGCCGCCAGCTAAACCTCTCACTTGTATGACAGTTGCATATAATTCCATTATATTGACAACATTGCACAAGTCATGTCTTCTTTGACTGTCCATGACGTTAAAACACTAAATACCTGGGATGTGTTTTAGTTGCATTATAGCTTGCTGTTCGTTGTGAGTCAAGGCTCCGTGTTGAAGGCCGTACTTTGACCTATAATTGTTTACTTTTACAAATTGTGACTTGGATGGAGAGTTTTCTCATTGGCACTCATACCACATCTTATATCTTACAATGCGTGAGAAAAACAAACAGACATATTAGGTAAAAATGTAAAAAATTAGGGTACAGCAGTCAATATTGTGTTATAACTTTAAAAGCAAATAACTATTTCAACAAAGAAAAATAAAGCTCTTGAATACCGAATGAGTTAGGAAATATATATCCCATATGCAGGTGAAGTTTGTATATTGCTGCTAAGGTGGGAGAATCTATAATTACAATGTTCAGACATATAGTCAACCATTACTTTTTTATCTTGAGAAAATCCTCTCTCAACTGAAGTTTGTCCATGTGGCAAAACATGTAGCAGTAAATTCTACAACATTTGCCATTAATTTGTCCGAATATTCATTTAAGTGGTTATGATATAATCTTTTTATATATTCTGATTCGGTGAAAGAGGAAAAATCTGAGCTTGCTTTACTGTCAAGTATGTTTCCCCTAAACGGTTTAAACTGGTTGATAATTTCATCACATTCTAAGCAATGTGATTAGCGTCAGTCAAAATGGCCAGGACTATATTTAATTGATTCAAGCATTTTTCCCTGCTTCCTAAGAAAACAATTAGTTTTATCCAATCCAAACATCTAACAAATTTCAGATCTTTCCTATTACGATCTTTCTTACAACTTTCACAGAAATGTGCCTACTGCATTGCGAAACTCAAATGTATCATTGTCAGGTATTTTTTTCTTCTGATTGTAATAAAACGTGTTGCTCTTTTTCTACAAATAAACTCATCATAGATACCAGGATTGAAATAATGTATTTGCGTCAGACGCGCGTTTCGTCTACAAAAGACTCTTCAGTGACGCTCGAATAAAAAAAAGTTAAAAAGGCTAAATAAAGTATGAAGTTGAAGAGCATTGAGGACCAAAAATTCCTAAAAGTTTTGCCAAATACAGCTAATGTAATCTATTCCTGAGGTAGAAAAGCCTTAGTATTTCAAAAATTCAAAGTTTTGTAAACAGTTAATTTATAATTATGACCATACCAATCATATTTTATGTCAACACATAAGTGCTGACTACAAAGCCTGTATTAACCATCTCAACAAGCAAATAAATAACTGTCTTGTTTATATTCAATTCCAACAGCTTCTTATGTGTACTGCACTTTTCAATTACCTCGGGTTTCACAAACCTTTGAATAAACTAAATAAAAAGAATTAGTGACAAAAAAAACCCATTCAATCATCGTTTTCACTATATGACATCAATGTAAATCGCTATTCTTGGAAACCATCTGCTGCTCGAAACCAGTAGCTGTCATTCGTACCAATTAGATCAGCTCGTGACTTGTACAATCCAATACACCAATGCCTATTTCATCAACTCCAAAACGTTACTCTCATGACATTTAATCTGAAGTTCTGTGTATACATGACCAAATGTAAGACAGAGAACATTCATTTACAAATTTGTGGACAAAGTAGGTTCTTCACCAGAACTCTAAAACATCTGAGATAGAACAAATAGTAGCCTTTATCAAGTGATTGAAGCGCTGACTGCCTTCACTACTATACAATCAGTAACACTGCCCGCACAATGCAAGTACATTCAAACTCTTTCCTTACACGTTGCTGAACTGTGTAGACGGGTGTTGTAATTCAAGAGGTCCAGGGACTGACATCTCTCCTGGATCAAAACACTAATCCCAAGAACGTTTGATTACCAACAACGCAGATTGAGGAAAGGAAAAGTCAGTAGTTGACATAAAAATCTAAATCCGTAGTTGAATAAAATATGCAAATACCGGTACGTGTTCATGCATTCTTCGTAAATTTGGGATGGAGGTAAATTAAGAACTTCTGAAGCCAAATATCTATTTTTTGTTTTTTTGTTTTTTTTTTTTTTTGGGGGGGGGGGGGGGGTACAATTAAATTATTTTTAAATTTCAGAGTTAAAGAAAAATAATAAATCGTATTCAGAAGATTGAGTTTTAATCATTTGAAATTAAATGAAAAGTTCAATGAGCTGTATTTAGAAAGTAACTGTTCTATAGCAAGAGGAATCACGTTTCTTCGATGTGGTCAGATAGACTGTTTCGCATAAAGCTTTGAATATTTAAATAATTAGTTTACTAGTAATTTGGAAAAAAAGTGGAACTGGTGGTGTAAATTCGTAAGAATTAACTTAATTTGAGTAAGAGTAACGTGTCATGATATTTTAAATAAGCCAGATAAAGTTGACTTGAATACATATGAAGGAAACAAAACGAAAACAATATATTTTTACTATTAACAAATTTTCTTTCGAATAATTTTTAGGGCTATCATATTGGTTTGTTCCAATGATAATGTGCTTCTATATGTAGAAATTGTTTATCGGGTTTCGTTAGAATAACTAATAAAAAATCTGTGTTTAGAGATAGTTGCTATTTGTTTTAAATATCCAGGAGTTAGGGTCTTCCCATAATTTTGAAATTTACGGACAAATCCAGTTCAAATGTTGATTCGTAGTTTGCTACCAGAAAAAAAGGCAATAATTTTTTTTCTGAGTCCGCACGAAAAAAAAAGTCTAGTGCCTATATTTTTTTTTATTTCTGCAATCAACATTTATGAGGACGCTAAATGATAAATAGGTTGAAATGTAAGGCGCAAATCACTGAATGTTTGTTTAGGAGATAAATGTGTGCATGATATATGATGAGTAATTGTTTTGTAAGAATTGTATTGAAATGTGCTAGTTGATTTTTGAAGTATTTCTATATTTGAATTGTTCATGTATGAGATCATAAACTAGGAAAAGTGATAAATAATTAATATTTTATTACATTTTATTATTTATTTGAAAATTTCAACACTTTTACTTTTAGAGTATTAACTGCTGACATAAAGCTGTCACATATTTGTTTTTAAATTGTGTAGGAAAAGTATTATGACCTCATACTATATTTTTAGATATATTTCCAGGTATGTGATAATTAGGAACATTCCTTTTTATGTAACAACATTCCAACAGCGCCTGCATAATGAGTTAATATCTCCCTGGTGATACGATATTGCCAGGCTTGTATTTCCTATCATGATTTCCTTGATAGAAGGTTGCTGCTCATAAGGAAGCTATTTAACCAAGAGTTCCAAGGGGTGAAGTTGAAATCATCACTTTGGAAATTTTGTGGACATCGTCACGAGTTGGTTGACCGTTATGGGATATCTGTTTCAGAGCTGACGACGTACATATTCCAATTGTCGTACGACAATCCCTTCCTCTTGTGACCTACCGCATTAAACTTATCACTGGATTTGTTCTTACATGAGCAATACGACAGGTGCCACATGTGGAGCAGGATCTGCTTAGCCTTCAGGAGCACCCGAGATCACCACTGGTTTTTCATGGGGTTCGTGTTGCTCAGTCTTTAGTTTTCTATGCTGTGTTTTGTGTACTGCTGTTGGTCTTTTTCCTTCTTTGCCATGGCTTTGTCAGTTTATTTGCGACCTATGCGTTTGAATGTTCCTTTTGTATCTTTCGCTTCTCTTTAAAATATGGCACTATTTCATAAATATCGATGATCTCTGCAGTATTACACTGTTGAAAATCAATCAACATTTGGTCATCTAACTTTAAAAAAAACTCATCAAAGATATTAGGGCGTAGGCATATAATGTTGTACACTGACGTGCTTTTTGTCTACAAATGACTCAGTACTGACGCCCAAATAAAAAAAAAATTAGCTCGAAAAAAAAGGGACGAAGTTGAAGAGCAGTGGTAAATGTCGTTTGCTGCCTGAATTTGCATTTTATATATAATCGTTTATTTTAGCGTCACTGATGAGTTTTTTGTTGACGAAACGCGAATCGAGTGTACACAATCTGGTATCTATGATAAGTTTATTTATATTCACGTGCTGTCACTCCATAATGTTGGAGAAACAGTATTCTTATTTGCAAATTGTATGAATATACTGTGACTTTTGTGACATATATATTGGTTGTTTTTGTAGTCTTTCGGAATACCGGCAATACCTGCCGACTTTTCGGAAGACATCTGTTCTTTTCTATGACTGCCTGCGTAATATGCAATTAATTGATCTATTGAATATGTATGAGCGTTTTACAGTTGCTATAGAGATCGAGGCTGATTGATATCCTACATCAGTAGTTCATTAAATTTATTGTCGCATATGCTTAGTTTTCTGAAATACAAGCTGTATGCACATTGGAGATTAAGTGACCGTCAATGAATAGGGCTTTTTAAGATGAGTCATTTTAGCGTTATTAAAAAGAGCTAAGACCGTTTTTAAAAGCAGCAACTAAAATTCTACGTCCAGGAAAGATGCAAACAAAACAAGGATTTTCTGAAATTGTTCTATTTCAATTAAAGTTATTATTAGAAGTCCACTACTTTAATTTGTAAAATATTGAAATAAATATCCTTTATTGTTATCAAAATACAAATTAAATTAAATAGAAAATAATTTTAAAAAAACAACGAACCTTTATTAGAATCGTTCAGATGTGTAAAATGCAGATATGAGATGCTACAACGAAACATTTTATTTTTTAAGTTATAAAACTATTTTAGCGGTATGCTGACGATTCTGAAAGTGTGCTTGATGCCTCAGATGTAGTGCATATGCTGTAGCAGTGGTGAAATACTTATTCAGGGTCAAGAGATAAATTAACGAATGTCTTTTATAGAGACTGAGTGATGATGGATACAGTGAGAGATAAGATTATGAAATTCTATCTATAATAATTAAGGATCTACATTTTTATCAAAATATAAATACGGAAACAAAAGCAATAACAAAAGACAAGTCGATTTACATCAGGCAGTTACTTTTTTTCGAATGAATTGTTTTACATTTGTCATTTTGGGGCCTTTCATAGCTTACAATGCGGTAATGGTTTTGCTCATTTTTGAAGGCCGTACCGTGACATATAGTTGTTAACTTCTACGTCATTTGGTGTCTGATGGAAAGTTGTCTCATTGAAAATCATGCCACATCTTCCTTTTTTTATATAAAAATAAACATACTTAGTCTTATTTTAAAATGCAAGTTAACTCTTGAAATTACGACAAAATTTAAAGGTACCGTGTGTTAAATGCAGAAATTATGTTATATCGAAACAGTTCATAAATGAATATGTGTTTGAGTCCTTAAAATAATTCTATAGATATGAAACGATTTACAGACACACTGAGTGATATTCTTTATGATTTATAGCCATCTCCACCCCCCCCCCCCCCCCCCCCCCCCCAAAAAAAAAAATCAGACTAAAAGTTGAAGTAGCAGGTGTACAACTTCATGTCCCATCTGATGAAGAATCCGTGCAATTTTCCTGGAAAACCGTCAAATTGTTTTCAAGGAGTTGATGCAATAGAGGATCTAGTTGACGGAGACCTAGAGCGTTTTTACAACAAAATAGGACACTATCTTTACAAATAAGACGATACAAAAACGTTTGTATTCATAAGCAAAGTAAAATAACAAAAATACCGAACTCCAAGGAAAATTCAAAAACGGAAAGTCCCTTATCCAATATTGGCAAAATCAAAAGATTAAACGAATGAAAACAACTGTCATATTCCTTAAAATTGAGAATGGAAATGGGGAATATGTCAAAGAGACAACAACCCGACCAAAGAGCAGACAACAGCCGAAGGCCACAATAGGTCTTCAATGCAGCGAGAAAATCCCGCACCCGGAGGTGGTCCTCAGCTGGCCCCTAAATAAAATTGTGTGCTAGTTCAGTGAAAATGGACGTCACACTAAACTCCAAAACATATAAATGAACTAAAATTAAAAAACATACTAGACTAACAATGGCCAGAGGCTCCTGACTTGGGACAGGCGCAAAAATGCGGCGGGGTTAAACATGTTTTGTGAGATCTCAACCCTTCCCCTATACATCTAGCCAATGTAGAATAAAGAAAAACTTAGCAATACGCACAGTAAAACTCAGTTGAAAAGAAGTCCGAGTCCGATGTCAGAATAGGTTACAAAAGAAACTAAGCAAAATGACAATGATACATAAATGAACAAAGGACTACTAGCAGTTACTGACATGCCAGCTCCAGACCTCAATTAAACTGATTGAAAGATTATGTCTTCATCATATGAAAATCAAGTACAATCCCTCCCGTTAGGGGTTTAGTATCATACCATCATAAAATATATGAGAAGAACATAACCCGTATCATGCCAACAACTGGTTTTAGAATAAATGTGTTTATTTCCGATGCAAAGACCCTATGAGTGAATCAATATCAATACCAAAATATGCAATCCTTAATGACTTGACAACAGTAACGTAACTATATCCTTTCCGAATAAGTTTGTTTAAAGGTTTGGTTAGCTTTTGAGGTGAATGCCGACATTTTTGTGCTTTGTAAATAATATTACCATAAAATATTGGATGTGAAATACCTGAACGTATAAGATGTCTGCATGTTGATTTATATTTACGAATGATGTCCTTCTACCGATGATAAAATTTAGTAAATGTTTTGACTAGTTTGTGATATCAAAAACCCTGGTGTAATAATTTGTCAGTAATACAGAGATTTCTTTCGTTGAAATCAAATACGTTGTTACATACACGAACGAATCGAACAAGTTGAGATATATAAACACCATAAGATTGCGACAAGGGAACGTCACCATCTAAAAATGGATAACTAACAATAGGAAATGAAAAATCATCTCTTTTATCATAAATTTTGATATTAAGCTTCCTGTTAAAGATAAAGATATCAAGATCCAGGAAAGGGCAGTGTTCATTGTTAGTATTAACTTTATTTAAAGTCAGTTCGGCAGGATAAATCTCTTTAGTGTACATACTGAAGTCGTCATTATTGAGAGCCAATATATCATCTAAATATCTAAAAGTGTTATTAAATTTTTGAATCAGATGTTGTTTCGATGGGTCTTAGCTCATTTTAGTCATAAATTGTAACTAAAAACAATACAGAAACAGGTCCACAATAAGTGGTGCACAGTTAGTCCCCATGGGAATTCCGATAACCTGACGATATACGGTATCTCCATAGCAAACAAAAATGTTACTTGTTTCAGGCCTTCCCTTATGTAGAAAAAAAAATAGCACAGCTTAGTAACAAATCATTTTTCTTAAAAAATCAATATCCGTATTTAACGGACATACGATTGCAAAAACAGGCTTTTTAGATTGCGCACTGGACATGAACTATACTGTTATTCCTGCTTCCCTCTGCCTGTCACACAATCGTACGAAAAAAACAAAATCAACAACTTCATTATATTTTGGCTTATTTACAAAAGGACAAGTTATGAAATGAAAAAAGTTAAATATGTTTGAGCAAACTGATTTAAGTATAAAGTTGAGGTTTCAAACGGTCTGTAATCTAAAAGCCTTATTGGAGTTTGTTACCTTGGGTTTAAATAAATTGAGATCAAGCATATATTGATATGATAGCCAATGAGCAAACCATATACTAGTTAACCAGTGTAATTAATTTTTTGGTTTTAGTTCTGGATTAACAATAAGAATATAGCTTAGGGTTTTAATCTATTTTTAAACTGGTTACAAAAACAAATAAGCATGATTCATTTCATTAAACTTCTTTGAAACAAATACTGTTTTCACAAGAAGCTACCTCTAATTACCAAAACAGCACCTCAAAATGGAACATACAGTGGTTGCCTCCTATTTAGCATGCTGTAAAAGAGAGGCGAACGATACCAAAGGGATATTCAAACTCATAAGTCGAAAATAAACTGACAACGCCATGGCTAAAAAAGAAAAAGACCAACAAACAAACAATAATAAACAAAACACAACATAACATAGAAAACTAAAGACTGAGCAACACGAACCCCATTTGTAATGTTATCTATTGGAAAGGAGAGGGATGAGAGAGAGAGAAATGATTTCTTGAACAAGAAAATTTGCCCAACATTTTAAGAATCCATGTCAGTTTTTTTTTCTACCTCCTATATAAAAAAATGAGGTAAAATCATGCATCTTTATACTAGTATAAAAATTATCTGATCTTATATATACCAAACATGCATTTAGGTTCACGATTGCATTTCTTTTTTAAAGACAGCAACTTGTTTTAATGTAGAAATATTATTCTTTATGCCAGTCTTCTGTCTAATAAACGTTGTAACAGACATTTGCGGAAACTAGGTCTTTACCGAGAATTAGACTTACGAATAGTGGACGAAAAACTATTAGACATCTTAAAACAAATGAACAAAAACAAGAGGTGTATAGAGAGTACAACTAAATAATTGTTCATCATGTAAATAAGTCTTTTCAACAACACACAAATACTGGGCATATGGTCGCAACAGATTTAATCGCTGTCTTGGATGTCGCCACAAAGTCCTTATACCGTTGTAATTTTTTTAATTCTCCGATGGTGTGTTCAACCTCTACTGTATATTGTCTAATAAGTCTATATTTACACTTTAATACGACCTAAGATTTACATCCTTCCTGCACGTATAATTGTTATCCTAGTAGATGTTTACGGAAAGTCACGTTACCGAATGTTGACACCGTCTTTGACTGCCAAAATGAAAGTGGTCATCTCAAATGTAACTTTTTAAGGCGAATTTGATTTATAAGGTATTGGACGGAGCAGATTTTCCGTAACAACACATTTTAATCGAATATGTCGTCAAGCTTATACACATGTATATGAAGCCAGATAAGTACTTTTGAATGATTATTTTTCTACAACTACAATGCCATAGTCGCGTTTTCGGATGGAAATATTTTCTTCTTCCACAGATACGAAAATAGAGGGAAGATTAGTTAACCAGTTGGATTTAGAGAAGCGGGAACAGATAATTAGTGCTGACAAAAACTACTTTAATTTTTATGCCAACCAATTATAGGCTGTGGCGACTATTCTGACAACCTGTATGGGCAATTTAGGAACATGACAACTCAGAGAAATTTTGATCAAGTTTGGTTCGAATAGACCATTAAGTGTTTGACGAAAATCTATCAACCAAGGGTGGTCACGTTTTTAAATTTGTCGGAATAATCAGTCGTAGTCTCGGTAAAAGAAGGGCGAAAGACACCAGAGGGACATTCAAATTCATAAATCGAAAATAAACTGACAACGTCATGGCTAAAAAACAAAAAGACAAATAGACAAACAATAGTACACAAAACACAACATAAAAAACTAAAGACTAAGCAACACGAACCCCACCAAAAACTGGGGGTGATCTCAGGTGCTCCGGAAGGGTAAGCAGATCCTGCTCCACATGTAGCACCCGTCCTGTTGCTCATGTTAGTACAAACCTGGTAAATAGTCTAATTCGGTAGGTCACATTCGTGAAAAGGAAACGGAATTGTAGTTACGACATTAGGAACATATCCGCTATCATCTGTGAAACGGATATTCCATAACGGTCAACCAACTCGTGATGGCGTCCATAAAATTTACGAAGGGATGATTTCAACTTCACAATTTGGAACTCTTGGTTTAATAGCTTCCTTGTGAGCAGCAGCCCTCTATCAAGGAAATCATGATAGGAAATAAAAGCCCGGGAATATCGTATCAATTGGGAGATATATATTCCGTATGCAGGCGCTGCTGGAATGTTGCTACACAGAAATGGAAAGTTCACAATTGGGAAGCTAAAATCATCTCTTTTGTCGTAAAGTTTTGTTTTCAACCGACCCTCATTGTCAATTTCTAGATGTATGTCAAGATACGAGGCAGACTTAACTGTATCTGTTGTATCCTTTATATCTAGTTCGAAGGGATAGATGCGTTCAACATAGTCACCAAATTTTGAATTATTTAGTGAGAGAACATCATCTATATAGCGGAAAGTAAAGTAAAAGGATACTGCTAACTTCTTTTCTTTCTTCCTAAGAAGTTCCTGTATGAATTCAGCCTCATAAGAATAAAGGAACAAGTCGGCAAGAAGAGGGGCGCAGTTAGTTCCCATAGGAATGCCGATAGTTTGTTGAAAAACACGTCCACAAAACGTAACAAATATGTTGTCAATCAAGAAATCAAGCATCTTGATAATGTCAGTTTCAAAGAATTGTTTTGTTTGAATCAGTGATTTTTTACAAAGTAGGATTTATCCCTTCCTAAGACAAGATACTTGTATCTGCGTTGGCCATTCTTTTTTATGAAACAAAGCAATACCAACTCTTTCAATTTGTCTTTTAGTTGGAATGGGGAATACTTGTGTAAAGTGTAGATTAGTCATATGTTTTAATACTATTGCAAGATGAAAGAGTCTTAGATTGTATGTACTCTAAAAGATCTTTGGAATTTTTTAGTATCCACATCTGATTCACGCCACCTCTGTAATAGGCAGTTTCACAATAACTTTAAAGCCTGGCTTTGATTGCTGATAACATTGATGTTAATAATTTAGAGAGAGGTTTCGTGGAGCACTTGGAGACCCAGCAAATATACCGTTGTTTGTAAGGACACTTATGTAGTTTAGGTATCCAATACAGTGATGGAAGATCCAGTTCTTCATCTTTGGTAAAAATTCCAAAGGAACATAGAACAGACCTATGATTATCCAGGATTTCCTCTTTAGTAAGTGTCTTGGGGGTATATGTTGAGTTTCCAAGTGAATTGTCATTATCTAATTAATTCATCAAGAAGTTTATGTAATGTGATTTACACACAAAAACGATGTTGTTTGGGGCTTTATCTGCGGGGACAACAACATATTTGTCATGGAGGTAGGACAAGGATTTTGCAACATTTGGGTCTTTAAAGATTGACGTAGCATAGGTATTGATTGACCCATTCAGTTTCTTAATTCTGATTTGTATTAACGACCTCACAGCCTTAATCCATTCGGATATAGTATCTACGTATTCTTTTTCTCGTTTAACCCATTGCCTGGCATAATCCTCGACTGAATTCATCAGTATTTTGAAGTTGTGTTTCCAACTGATGGATTTAGGCTCACGATATTTCGGACCTTTGGATAACACATTTCGCAGGGAATTATTATTGACAATGTTGAGGTCACCGGTAATAACGTGGCCAGCCGGATTATATATGAATTGGGAACTAGCACAGGTGCAATCAGGAGGTTTAGACTTAAAGTCGTCAATATTGAGATCCTGCAACAAGTGTTTGTAATTGATAACAGTTGCATATGGTTAGGTATAGGTATAAGACATGATTGGTACAGACTGATCTTTAAAATAGGGAGGTATTTTCGATTGAACTAATTTATGATGAAGGATATTGCCCAAGTTCACGGCATCGAGACCTTTGTTGGCAAAGGAAAGTTTAAGAAAGTTTTTTTTCTCTTTTTCATCTTTTTCAATGTGAATTGGTTTGAAAAGTCTCTGACTTGCAATATCCGAAATGATAGCTGTAAGTTTGTATTGGTTTGAATGAGTGTTTGTAACAGTGGTTTCTAAACATAAATTGAACCGAGAATGCAGTTTTGGAAGGGGCAATGAATAAAGCGTCGTGCGAATGTGATGAATACCTAACGGCTTTTGTATAAATGGCAGCAAGTTATTAATAGAGACATCATGGAGAGTTAGTGATGTATAATGACGATGACCATGACTGCGTCTTCGTCGAAGAGTTGAGTTCAAAATATTCATCACATTCACCGAGCTACAGGAAGGACTAGATAGAATACCTATATCATCAATTTTGTCATTGCAACCATATGGTGTCGCAGTTCCCAAGGATTGTTAGTCCTGTGGTATATTTTTTCGATGATGCGAACTTGCATAGAAAGGATTGAATGATCAGGCTGGTTAAAATGCTGGTAAAGAATGTCGCTTGCATTGTGGTTGATGTCTGATCTATGGCCGCAAATACGTTTGTTTCGTTTCACCGACGTATACCAATCCGCAAAGGTTACACTCTAATCCGTAGACGAAATTTATAGATTTACAATTCAGATCATCGTAACTTCTGGTAAAATAAGACTTTTAGTTAAATTGCTAGTGAATTGATCATCTGTTATAAAAAATTCCACAGGTTTTGCAGCCATTGGCTTCACATTTCGAAATGAGACAGTGTTGTTCGGAGTCATCAAAATCCAAAATGTCTTTTAGAAGAACTGAACATGGCTGTTTATGTAGACTATTGTTATTGTCACTAGTATGATGATCTAAATGTGTCATGTTTGGGATATTTGTCATGTCTTGTGATGAGTGGACACCTGCCATATCAGACGACACCGTGTTCATGGTGACGTCTGTTTTTGGACCTTTTTATACTGGGCGAAAATAGCCAGTATTCTGTTTGATCTTCGTAAATTTATGCAATATTGCTACTGGGCGGATGATGTCCTCGGGGACAACATGTAAGATGATCCTATGAATATTTCTACCATCTAATTTCAAACCTACATTAAGTAGTCTTTTGACGAGAAGTCAACCGATCAAAGGCTTTGATGGCGATTTTGAAAATCGGATAAGGCTGTCAAATATATATTTGTAATGGACCATTTAAAGAGCATTCCTATATACCAAGTTTTGTTCAAATAATTTGGTAATCCAGAAAAAACAACGAACATCGACGGAAGACTAGTGATCATTCCAATAGCTCACATACTTTTGGCCTAAGTGAGCTAGTATAAAGGGGATCAGATTTGTGAAATTGTAAATATTAACAATAAAATAAACTAGATAATTTCTTTCTCTACCTGAAATCAATCAGATTCTGTTTCGGATAAACTTAACTCCGATAACTTTAATACTTTTATGGGTTTTTTTCATAACGGAGCTTCTGTATGCCATCTGGTTTTCCCGGATAATATAATTCAGTGGTCGCTTTTTTGACTTTTGCTTTTATTTTTCTGTTATTAAAAGGTAAAGCGTCATTTTCATTGGACGGTTCAGTGTCATCTTTGCGTTGTCAGTTTTCTTTTCAACTTATGAATTTGATTGTCCCTTTGGTATATTTCGCCTCTCTTTGACATCTTCATTGGGCGGTGCTGCTTCAGCACGGGCTACATTAGACTTGTTCGCTTAAGCTTGAATCTCCTCCCCTGAATCCTGAATTTTCCGGATGAATTTGTACTGATAGAAGATAAGATTTATCCAAATCGGCATCATGTAATCATGCCATTTACGCATCAGCAAATCGATAGAAAATATGATTACCAAAAACACAAGTGTCGAAAATTCAATCGCATCATTGCGGAAAAAAGAATTGTCAAACTTGCTTTTGGTGACCAGACACATGATAAAGTGATTGGAACTTAATGGAGAAACTCCGACAAATTATGGAGACCTGTGCAAGACTTGAGAACCGACGACAATCTTTATTAAATTAAATAGATCGTTTGGTAAAATCTTTTTTGACAAATATGTCGTTGTTGAAACAGATAAAGCCTCCAATAATATTGTAAAATATGTAAAAACTATTAATTGGAATGTCTCACAAAAGTGCTTGGAATAAACAACAAAACTGGTAATCCTACATATTCTTTAACATCATTTACAACGGATGAAATTTTAGAAAATCACAAATCTGTCCTTCTTTCTTTTGGTATTAACATCAATGAAGACGAAGAAAATCTACCGTCATTATACTGGATACCAAAACTTCACAAAACTCCTTCTAAAGAACGATACATATACATGTTCGACTTAACATCTTTCTAAAGTGCTGACTACTATTCTTTCTACAGTAAAAGATGACCTTCAGAAATATTGTGATGAGATATATTCAACTAGTGGTGTCATTAAGATGTGGATTCTTAAAAATTTTAAAGATCTACTTCTAAATCTTTGACTACAATCTCTTCAATTTTGCAGCAACATTAAGACCTTTGATTTTTCTACGCTTTACACTACTATTCCCCATGCTCAATTGAAAGATCGACTTCACCATCTCATTAAACAGAGCTTTTTCTATAAAAATGGGAATCGTAGATATAAATTTCTTGTTTTGAGTGATAATAGTTCTTATTTTGTGAAGAACCACACTGATTCTATCAGAAAAAAAAACACTGAAGATGATATTATCAAAATGCTGGACTTCTTGATCGACAATATATTTGTTGATTTTGGAGGATTGATATTTCAACAAACAGTCGGTATTCCAATGGCTACTAATGGTGCACCCCTACTGGCCGATTTGTTTTTGTACTCGTATGAAGCAGAATTCATTCAGAAACTTCTAAGAGACAAAAAGAAAAAGCACCTTTCGAAATTCTTTGATTTTACTTTCAGATATATTGATGATGTCTTATCACTGAATAACCCTTATTTCAGCCATTACTTGCATCTAATATATCCCAGTGAACTTGAAATTAAGGATACTACTGATACTAGAAGGACTGCTTCATACCTTGATCTTTTCCTCAATATTGACACAGATGGACGACTTACGACTAAACTCTGTGACAAACGGGATGATATCAACTTCCCAATTATCAATTTCTCAGCAGTAACATACCATCTGCCCCGCCATATGGTGTTTACATATCTCAATTGATACGTTATGTTCACACTGTACGGACGTCACATACAGGAGTGTGCTCCTTACGCTGAAACTGCTCCAACAGAGTTATTAGGAGGGAAGATGAAAAATGACACTCCGTAAATTTTATGGACACCATCACGAATTGGTTGATCTATACGATGTTTCTGTGTCTAAACTAACTAACGATATTTTTACCACGTCTTAGATTGTGGTTTACCATCTACGTCGTCTGGTCTGCTTAGTTCCGAACGTGACCTATTCCCGAATATGACTGTTTTGCTGAGTGTGAATTCCCATTGCTATACGACGTGTATCAGTACTTATATATCAAACATTCATGTATTTAGTTATGATGTTTCATCTACGTCGTCTGGTCTGCTTAGTTCCGAACGTGACCTATTCCCGAATATGACTGTTTTGCCAAGTGTGAATTCCCATTGCAGTACGACGTGTCTCAGTACTTATGTATCAAACATTCATGTATTTAGTTATGATGTTTCTTTTGTAAGTCCAATTGTATATTTTGTTATGTCTTATGTTCGCTGTTGGAGACGACGTGGTTCGGTATTTATATATCCCGCTTTCGGGCATTTTGTTGTTAATTTCTTATACGTGTGGGTCCGATGGGTCATTGTGTGCTGAGTTGTTGTCTGTTTATTTCGTTTGTGGTTTGAATTCTGTATTTTCGGTACATTTCACTTATGTCTTATTTGTCAGTATACTATTAGTTAAGTAACTCGTGGTTCGTCTACAGGATTTTTGTTTTATGTTGTTTGTTTTCGTGTGTGTTTACTGTTTAGTCTCGCATGATCTTGCCTTATATTACATATTTCATTTTTATTTTCTATATGCATGTTTAAAGTAACTATATGCACCGGATTTTTTGTTAATACACAGTTTTGATTTAGAAGAAGAGCCGACATGGTTAGAAAATACAAATAATAACACCTTTACAAACACAATTCCATTTTAATATGCATGTCATTGTTAGAAAATACATAAAATAACACCCTTACAAACTCAATCTCAATTTGATATTCTTGTACGTGTCTATAAATAAAACAAATCTATTTTATTTTTAGAAATTTACCTGTGATAATATAAACGGTGTGCTGTTGTAAATTCATGGGAGGTGTCCGTTGTTATTCTGCGGTTTACATGTTGTAATGTGCTATTATATTATTCATTGATGTATTTCTCTGTACTTGTTTGTACTGTATTCCTGTCACGTAGTGTTGTCATTTTATCGGTGTTTTCAACATTGCCATATAAGCGGGTGGTTTGGCTAGCCATAAAACCAGGTTCAACCCACATATTTTTCTTAAAATGTCCAGTACCAATTCAGGAATATGGCAGTTGTTATCAGTCAGTCCGTTTCTATGTATGTTGGCGTTTGCTTTTGTTGTAGTTCAGTGTTTCTGTTGTTTTCCGTCTTATAATTGATGCGTTTCCCTCGGTTTTAGTTTGTTACCAGGATTTGTTTTAAAATTTGCATAATCGAATTATGACTATTGAACAGCGATATACTACGGTTGCCTTTATTTACAGCTAGTTGCAACTATTACCTCAAAATGCTACTTGTTTAGTACATTTTCCCCATTCATTTTAACTGTCAAAGTTGGTGTAAACAGTCGGTACCGAGGCTTTCCGTCGTGAATCTTCAATCGTAGGTGTGACAGTTTCCGCAAATGCTTTCTGTTTGACTATTATAAGTTGTATATATAATTTAACGTTTTCATAATTGTCCTCGTCATCTTTTCTTAAATCCATAAGTCAAATATAAAGTATCCATATAGTTTTTACGAAGTGCAAGTTGTTTTTTTGTCAAATTCTGTTACTTGTGTCAGCCGCTAACACGCGTTTTTCCTCAGTAAGACAAGCCGAATTTCGGGTGTGACACTGTCGTAAATTCATTTATTTTTGCCATAGAAAATCAAATTCATTACCAAGTAAACATTTCTTTAGAAAAAAAAGTAAGATGGAATTGACAATTTATTTGAGTCTACAATTTTGTTAAAGACTTTATTTTTTTTTTTAAATAGATATAGGAAGATGTGGTATCAGTGCCAATGAGACAACTCTCCATCCAAGTTACAATTTATAAAAGTAAAACATTATAGGCCAAGGTACGGCCTTCAACACGGAGCATTGGCTCACACCGAACAGCAAGCTATAAAGGGCCCCAAAAAATTACTAGTGTAAAACCATTCAAACGGAAAAACCAACGGTCTAATCTATATAAAAACGAGAAACGAGAAACACGTATGAACTACATAAACAGACGACAACTACTGTAATCAGATTCCTGACTTTGGACAGGTGCAAACATTTGCAGCGGGATTAAACGTTTTAATGGTACCAAACCTTCTCCCTTTTCTGAAACAATAGTATAACATCACAACATAGAAAAACACACTATAAAATATTAATTGTAAGGCTTAGCTCAATCAAAAAACGGAAATTAACACACAATGAACGAATAAATTTGACCTGTGACACCTGAATGCAAATACACAGTTAGTAAAAAATTACAAGGGATAAATAATTAAAGTCAAAAGTAAATAAACAGGTTTAAACAAAGTTAAAGTATGATATCACTGTGAAATTTCAAACAATTTTTAGAAAGTCATATTATACACAGGTAAATGAAAATAATTTTGTTGTTAAGTATACTTCTTCTTCTGTGTGTATAAAATCTTCCGTTTAGGAATACCAAGAAATTTCTTTAATATCAATAAAACTAATCTAACACTTGGTACATATGGAGTGAATATCAAAAATAAAAATATACAATTCATGCTAGATAAAACTTCCTGCACAGGTCCAAGAACAGCATCTAAGGAAAAATGAGATTGAATTTTGATGTTCATAGTACGAAGAAGTGAAAATTTGTAGTAAATTAAATACCAAATTATCAAAGCTGGTAGACAAACGCTGGAAGTTAGTTTTACATGCTACTTTGGCCAGTTCAGTCAGATCTTTTAGTTCCTCTAGGTTTAGTTAAATTTTGACGGAACTTGACAATTTCATATGGTAAACCTGTTGTTAAAAGTGGGATTTGTTTCAGGAGTCTGACTTCTAAGAGTGTGACCTTTTACACCCGACAGATAGTTTCAGTAAAAATTAAAATGTTAAGGAAACTAAACCAAAAAGCTTTTGAAAACATGGTTTTCCTATTAAGAGTTGTTTTATTTAAAACACAAGGCAACACTTTTTGCAAGAGGAATTATGGTGTCTATATAGAATGGAATGGAATCTAGCAGTTAGAAAGAAATCAAATAGAAGTTTCAGAAAAGAAATAGAAGTGTTCCTTAATAATAGATTTATAAAACTGTAGCTATATCAATTACCAAAACTAAAATACTAATTATATATCACTTTGTGAAATAACCAATGAATATTGGCCTATTTATCAATTCATGTGATCAACGAAAGATGTGTTTTTTAAGATATTTATCATTGATTGATTGATTGATGTTTGCTTAACATCCAGTGGCAAATATTTCATGCATGTTCAGGACGAGAACAAATTAACAATAAATACAATGGGCAGGCCACTTACGGACCCCTCAACGAGTATTTGCAAGGGTTATTAACGTGCAGAGAGCGTGGCACTCTCTACATGAGGCATCGGTTTTAACGACCTCATTTTGACCGGACGTGACTGCGTACTTGTACACCCCCAACAGCCAAACGGACGCCCCACTTGATATAATGTTTGCAAAACATCACGTTTGTAAAATATCGTATATGCGAGTCACAATCTAAAATGAATTGTTAAAATAAGTGCCATATATAAAAGATTTATTTTTGTCAAGCAGTGACAGCTTATTTTTAATTAGAATTGAGACTGCTCATTTATAAAAAACTGTTTATTTTGTTTCAGCTGTTTGTTGCAACAAACAGAGCAAGTACCAAAAACAAAATTTTAAGAAGAAATTGGTGAATAGGTTACATGAAGGAAAATCTAATTTGAATTGCCCCACATTGCACAGCACAAGAACAAGAAGATAAATCCACTTGCACAATTTATCAGTTCAATCTACGATATGCAAGCCTTGCTCAGTGTCAGTCCAAGGACAAAAAGGGAAGCGAGGAACTGAACCTGAATACATATTCATCCATCTTGTGATACCAATATTTGCGGTTTATCTTAAATGCAACTTGCACTTATCACCAGATTTGAATTTTCATGTCCAAGACGACGAGTACCACATGTGGAACAGGAACTGCTTACCCATTGTATTGTGTTACTTGTTACTTGAAATTTCAGCATGTGCTCTCTTGATTTACAACAGAATGATCTGATGTGTACAACATACAATTATCTGTTCTGTACAACACCAATAAACCATGAAAATAAATGGCTTAAATAAACTCTTCGCTTGATCAGATATCATAAAACACTATGATATAACTTGCACAAAACAGAAGGAGTACACTTAATGCATACAAATGATTAAAACCAGGGCGTGCGTAATAGCTTCGCAGTATTTATAAATATGCAGCCATGTCCAGACATAATTAGGACGTTGAATCCGATGTCCCGTGTAGTAAGAGTGTGATGCTAAAGAACCCTTGCAACAACTCTTTGAGGGAGTCTATTGTAAGGCAAAATGTATACCTTATCCAACATACTACCATGCTCCAGTGAAAGTCGAAACTCCTGTCCTTCATCTTTTGAAATCATGCAGAAATGTAATATTGTATTTTCCAGAAAGTTACGGACGCAATAGAAGTTTTAATTGTATCCATTGTCATTTAGCCCTCAAGTATTTCAACAGAAATCCAGGCCATCATATACTACAATCTCTTAAATCAAACAAACACACGAAAGGAAAAACAAGAGCCTTAAAAATTCAGCAAAAGTTCGCCAAAGTACCAGGCTTGTGTTTTGTCTATATAAGACTCGTCACTGGCGCGGGAATCAAAACAGTTGGAAGGCCAAATCAAATACGAAGTTGAAGATCATTAAAAACCAACAATGATTGTTCAACTTCTTTGACCGATGAGAAAGTTAAAACAAAAAGAAAAGGGAATTCAAAGGAAAACAGAAACAAGGGAAAGGGTCCCGCAAAGAAGTGAAAACAGGAAGAGACAATCACAATTAATGAGGAAGATTCAGACATTTAAATCATCAAAGAGGAAACTTGTATCATTTGTGGAAAGATTCAGCCAGATGGATTCAATTTAGATCTGACAATTCAATTAGCTGAAAAAAAACATTGACAGTACCAATTTTTCTGAACCAGATGCGCATTTCGACAACAAATGTCTCTTCAGTGATGCTCGAGGCCAAAATCAAAATCTTATGTAAAAAAAAAAAATTGAAGAGCTTATAAACCAAAAAGTACAAAAAAGTATAGCCAAAGTTTGGTAACCTAACCATATAAAAGACTCACATTAACATGAGTACTAGTAACTAAACAATCTCAAAGTGCTAAAAATGTCGTGTCGTAACTGTAACTTGAGCATGAATCTTTTAAAAAATAAATTTTAAGAAAATGGATACAATTTAAATTCATTGTGCATTTTTTATATGCAGGTCATCGATGCAGACCTAACCCATTGTTTGAGTTTGAGATGAAGACATGTTCTGAAATAGATTATCCAAAGAGTATTAAAAGTAGATAGATCTGAAAGTGCTTCTGCGACATCAGTGTTTACCTTTTATATGTCTAATATGAAATTAAAGTTGTAACTACACAAGAAGTAAAAGTAAATTTCGCTAAGTGAGTATTCTGCTGTACATGGTGAACATTTGAAGTTTTTTTTTTTTGCTGTTTCCAGAGTAATGTGTGTTCCTGGAAACGTGTAAACCAAATAAATATTTCACAACATTTGTCAAACTTTAATTCACACGATTTTCTAAAATGTAGCTGAAATTCACAATAACATTCATGTTAGATGCTGGTTTCTTTCGTCGTGAGTTCTTGACTCACATCTAGTGAAATCATGCTCATTAAAAGTTCAAACTACTCTAGACGTCTGTCCCAAATGTGAGATGGAAGATTTCAGCCTAGTTTTTGTAGAGAAAGATTTCCCACTATGATCACAAACAAACCTTTGCCTGTTCATTATGGATATATCGAAACTAAAATAATAACTACCAATGCTTATAATATTAATCGGAATTAAAGATGAGCATGTCAAGTCGTTACGTTACTGTCATAGATGGTTCTAGTAATAAGAGACGGACATTGAATAGCTAACCTACGTTTCTTCTTTCAAATCTTTCTGATATCCCCTTCATTTCCCTGATCCCCTTTTTTCTATAAGCGAGGGACATATATATTTTAAAAAATGCTGAATAATACGAAATATTATTGATGTGTCCTGCTGAAAGTCGTGCAAAAATAAAAATTAATATAAACTTATTAAAGTACTATATGTGTAATTACACTAGGTTGGTTGAACGTCACTTAAAACAAGTGCCAAAGAGATGGTCGTCTCACTCAATGTGACAAATGTGTTTATATTGCTACCAAGTTGATTAAATCCTACCGGAAATGACTCAACAATATTTTTTGAAAACATGTTTATTATTGCAAAAATCAAAAGTGACGAATTCTTTTGGCCATGCTCTGTAGCATAGAATTAGTAGTGTCAATAAGCTCCATTGAAAAAAAAAATATATATTTAAAAACCTTTCGATAAGGTCTGCCTTTCTTCATGTACCCACTGCACCACGACTTCCAAGCTCTATTTGATAGTTTTAAAAGATGCCAGTAAAGTTCAGGTTGCTGGAATCATTTTTTTATTAGCGATAACCGTATCTGTGAAATCAAGCGTTCAGCTAATCACCTATGGAACTGCAGCGCAGCCTTTGGTGAAAAGTTGTGAATGATTCCTATTGATATTCTATATTCTTACCAGTACACTTGGTACAATCAAAAACCTGATAATAAATTGTTCAAATAAGGCCATCGAAAATAGTGGAATTAATTACTTTTGGAGTGTCAAGAATTCGTTGGAAGTACTTGATAAATTGCATGCATATATTGGTGATTTTGAATCTGTTCAAAGTTTTGATTTTTCTACCCTATATACCACATTGCCTCACATTCTCATTAAGAAAAAATTCACACACCTAATTAAATGGGCATTTAAAAAGTCAGAATGTGAATATATATGTTCAAACTCTTTTAGGTCATTTTTTAGTAGCAATAAACAAAAAAACTATGTCAATTGGACATGCTTTGATACTAAATATGCCCTTGAATTTTTACTAGATAACATTTTTGTTCGCTTTGGAGATTCCGTATATCGTCAGGTTATCGGAATTCCAATGGGGACTAACTGTGCACCACTTATTGCGGACCTTTTTTTGTATTGCTATGAGTTACAATTTATGACAAAAATCAGCAAAGACCCATCAAAACAACATCTGATACACAAATTTAATAATACTTTTAGATATTTGGATGATATTTTGGCTCTCAATAATGACGACTTCAGTATGTATACTAAAGAAATTTATCCTGTTGAACTTACTTTAAATAAAGCTAATACTAACAATGACCACTGCCCTTTCCTCGATCTTGATATCTATATCATTAACGGAAAGCTTAATACTAAAATATATGATAAAAGAGATGATTTTTCATTTCCTATCGTTAATTATCCATTTTTAGATGGTGACGTTCCCTTGTCACCATCTTACGGTGTTTATATATCTCAACTTGTACGATTCGCTCGTGTATGTAACAATGTTTTAGATTTTAACGAGAGAAATTTATGTATTACTGAAAAATTATTACACCAGGGTTTTCGATATCACAAACTAGTCAAAACATTTACTAAATTTTATCATCGGTATAAGGACATCATTCGTAAATATAGCTCAACATGCAGACTTCTTATACGTTCAGGTATTTCACATCCAATTTTTTATGGAAATATTCTTTATAAAGCACAAAAATGTCAGTATTCACCTCTGAAGCTAACAAAACCTTTAAATAGACTTATTAAGAAGGTCATTAAAGATTGCATATTTTGGCGTTAATATTGATTCACTTATAGGGTCTTTGCATCGGCACTAAACACATTTATTTAAAAACCAGTTGTTGGCATGACACGGGTTATGTTCTTCTCATATATGTTATGATGGTATGATACTAAACCCCTAACGGGAAGGATTGTGCCTGATATTCATATGATGAAGACATAATCTTTCAATCAGTTTAATTGAAGTCTGGAGCTGGCATGTCAGTTAACTGCTAGTAGTCTGTTGTTATTTATGTATTATTGTCATTTTGTTTATTTTCTTTGGTTACATCTTCTGACATCAGACTTGGACTTCTCTTGAACTGAATTTTAATGTGCGTATTGTTATGCGTTTACTTTTCTACATTGGCTAGAGGTATAGGGGGAGGGTTGAGATCTCATAGACATGTTTAACCCCGCCGCATTTTTGCGCCTGTCCCAAGTCAGGAGCCTCTAGCCTTTGTCAGTCTTGTATTATTTTTAATTTTAGTTTCTTGTGTACAATTTGGAGTTTAGTATGGCGTTCATTATCACTGAACTAGTATATATATTTGTTTAGGGGCCAGCTGAAGGACGCCTCCGGGTGCGGGAATTTCTTGCTGCATTGAAGACCTGTTGGTGACCTTCTGCTGTTGTCTGTTCTATGGACGGGTTGTTGTCTCTTTGACACATTCCTCATTTCCATTCTCAATTTTATTCTTTAAATTAGTTTCGTGGCGATAAACGTTCTTATTTTATGTTCATAACAAATTCACTTTTTGCGTTTTTGTGAGTAAAGTGATAAACATACATATAATTTGACATGTTCTTGTTTTAGTCTTTAAAAGGAATAGAAAAAGCTAAAATTGGTAAATTAAGTAGAAATGTACGATTGAAATCCCATATTTAACCATTTTTGTTTTTTTTATTAAACTTAAAGTGAATAATCGACAATAATATACGTTGCGAATGTCAACGAACTGCATGTGTAGACATTCTTTTCTGTTTGTAACCTGCACATTCTAATGCAAGAAAGTAAACAACTGAATAAAACACACACTAACCTGTACACAATGACATGTGCATAATTAATCCCTAATTAATATCCTTGCCAATCCATTCAAAGCACAATGACAGATTCGTTCAATAATTCATAAATTTTTAAATATCGAAATCAAATAGCCCATTCAACACAAAGCCGTCTTTAGTCCAACGCTGCTAGGTTTTTTGCCGTAGGTGAAACAATACTTCCGTACAACATATATAAAGGAAAGGATAACGGCCAACCTAACTAAAGAACTAGTAAGGCATGACACGATCCAATACTTCTCCAAATGGTTGGATGAATACAGAAGATTTGGTTAAGAATCTTTTTGTTTCGTTCATGTATCCTACTGTCCTCTGATCTTGCTGTATGATGGACATTCAACTCGTATCACTATGCATATATTTATAACCCCGCTCCGAAGGAGGCGAGTATACTGTTATACCCCGGTCTGTTCGTACACCGAATTTATTTTCCTCAGGAACTGCAAACAATAGCTTTCTGAAATTTGCTATCAGGTTTCTTATGAATATTCTCTACCATGTAATGCGTTTACTAATTCTTTTTCTTCAACTTCCTGTTTGCCGCATACTTAAAGCGGGGGTGTCATTAGTTGTTCAAAGTTCAACTTGTTAAAACTGCAAAGAAATTCGATGTACACTTGTTTGGGTGTGTCCATATTCTGTCTGTTGAAAAAGGCCTCAAAATATTATGTCTGGCTTCTGAATATTTCCATTCTGTCCTGAAGTAGCTAAACAGAAATCAGGGTCATCAGATGTTACAGCAAGAAAGGAAAGGAGAGACATGAGATCCATAAAATATCAGCAAACAGCAAAAAGTCACCATAGTACCAGTCTTGTAATTTGGTACGACAGACGCACGTTTCTTTATAAGAGTAGTCAGTGGCGCTCGATTCAAACCGCCACATCAAATACGAAGTTGAAGATCAATGAAAACCAAAGATTGCGAAAAGGTGTACAAAATACGGCTTAGGATTACTATATATACCTGGTGATACAAAACACTTAGAGTTTAGAATAATTCATTATTTGACAATCAATTAAAGACAAAGAATTACATTATACTGAAAATTATACCGAGATAAAATATTCACATATAGGACGGTTTCCCATGTTTAGGAATTGATATTGTAGAGGTCATAAAATGAGTTTATATATTGTGTATTTAATTAAGTTAAAATTTTTGTTTCATTGACGCAGACATGTTCACCATTAATATTATAATAAAACTGTAACAAAAACTACATTTACATTCAGAAAGCCAAATAAAATTATAAAATCTGGTAAAAAAATCTAATTTTCATAAAGGTATGCAACATATATAATCGAAAATTTGTATTTGCTTTGCTTCACTATAAAACAAAACAACCAGAGACTACCCGTATATAAAATCAAAATATAAACGTAAGCAAATGAACTTTATTGTCAGCAAACTTATAAATACATTATTACGCTTCAGCTTTGAGTTCTCAATTATTCGCAACAACTGTTGACTTCGCGACCGGGTCTGTAGACTGTCTGAGCAACAGTTTAAAGAATTCAATATACTCGCTACTATGAATAGGCAATTTAAATCTGCTTATTCTATGCCGAGTGACAAACTTGAGTTTAATTTACGTATTGGTTTATCTATACTAACGCAACACCATCCAATCATTTAATCTTCACTTGCATATGCGACAAGATGACTCGGTTGCACTCTGTTTCAAAGTATGGTACATTTTAGGCATTCATTTTGTCAGCCGTAGGATAGAATTTCACCATCAACTAAATATAAATTCTTTAAAATTGGAACGTGATGAAGGGGGAGCTGAATTTCTTTCTATTTCACAGGAGACATATAACAAAAAGGTTGACTAGATTACGCATCAGAGGAAACACAGAACAAGAGAATGTATGCCGTGCCAAATTGTTTGTCCTGTTCTCTTTATACAATTAAGCATTTCCTATCTAAATATGATGCCAAATCACTGTTTAATCAATGCTGCATTACGCATTCCATTAATGTACAACACGTGGTATATTAGAACACCTATGAGGGTTGAAAATTACTTAACTTTCATGCCCGACATTTGTATAAATGCTGGAGTAAAACGCTACACAGGACATTCACTAAGACTAGATCAACAGCTATTACCGCCCTTAGTAATGCTGATTTAACAGATAGGAATATCATGATCATGTCCGACTATGAATGTGAGGAAAGTCTATAATCATATTGCAGAAGACCAATAAAACTTTATTCAAAAAGCAAATACAGCTTATACGATAAATTCACATGTTGAAAATAATTTTACATGCACCAATAAGATTTTTAACAAAATATTCTTGAGTTACACAATATATAAATATAATAGTGAACACGAAATACAATATAATACACAATACAAATGGAGAATGATATACTTTTATAAACACAATATGTGAGAACATATATATTATATACATGCAATTAAATTCTATGTTTTTCTGCTGATTTAAAAATAAACCTTCATTATTTAATACTTTCATATTTCTGACAGATAACAACTGGATGGACTTCTCCAATGCATTTTTTTAATATATTTTTCTTGGAATTGACTATATTCAAATATAAAGTAGTATTCATCTTCAATAGAGCAAGTATTGCACTTTGTACATATTAATTTATTATTTTTATCAACATTATAATATCTGCCTGTTTCTATGCTTAAATCATGAGCTGATATACGATATTTACAAATGTATGGTTTGTATATATAGTTTACAGGTCTATCTAAAAACAAGAATGTGTCCATAATACACGGATCCCCTACTCGCACTATCATTTTCTATGTTCAGTGGACCATGAAATTGGGGGTCAAAACCAATTTGGCATTAAAATTAGAAAAATCATATCATAGGGAACATGTGTACTAAGTTTCAAGTTGATTGGACTTCAACTTCATCAAAAACTACCTTGACCAAAAACTTTAACCTGATGCGGGCACTATCATTTTCTATGTTCAGTGGAACGTGAAATTTGGGTCAAAACTCTAAATTGGCATAAAAATTAGAACGATCATATCATAGGGAACATGTGTCCTAAGTTTCAAGTTGATTGGATTTCAACTTCATCAACAACTACCTTTACCAAAAATTTTAACCTGAAGCGGGACAGACGGACGGACGAACGAACGAACGGACGCACAGACCGAAAAACCTAATGCCCCTAGGTGGTGCATTAACATTGCAAAGCATGTGTATTTTACATATATCTATAAAAATGCACGACACGGACCAAAAGTATAAAATCAGCTCGGTGTTAGCTATAGACAATTCAGCAATAGGTAACTCTTCTGTGGCCCTTTGTCCAGCCTCAAATCTGTGACCTGAGACGTCATGAACCTCAAATTTGTAGACCTTTGTTTATGAAGTGGGTTTTTAGTAAAGTGACGTCACTTTTGACAGGCACATATGGAATGCAGCAGGGTTAAAGCGCCAAGTATTGGACCGTTTTGTTGCAACACAACATAATAACAAACTGTAAAAATCAGTTATTTTCGATTTCACTCATTAGATTGGCACAAAGCTAACAATTGAACTAACAACAACAAAAAAAAGACAAATCAATTTTAACGTTTGACCTTCAAAACTTTCTTACTTAATTTTACGAAAAAAAAACCCAAACAAAACTAATGTATCTATATTGAAAGAGAAAAAAAAAGTTTAAATAATCGGACTGTCTCCATTGTCCTCCCTTATTTATTTATTGATTTAATTTTAAAAAAAATTTTCCTCAAGACGTTTTGATAACTCTGACGTTAACATAGGACAGTGCATGACTTGTTGAAAAGGACACAGTTTTGTGACGTCTATGACGTATTATAGAAAAGGACAGAGATCTGAGGAAAGGACACAGATTTCAGACTGCCTATGTGTTGTGACAACTGCAGTTTATACCTTAAGCTTGTCCATTGGATTTTCTATCAGGAAATATTAGGCGCCTAATATTTATAAAGTGCCTAGAAAATTAACATAACAAGCATGTAAAAATTGTACAAGAGAAAAAATCACAATAAAATGCAAAGTCTCTCGGATAAAGTAAAGGATATGCCAAGCCGTATTCAGTTCAACGCTAAACCTGTGACTCTTGAGATGGAAAAATCAAATGCAAAAAAGGAATATCGTAATGTTAGTATTGTCGACAACAGCAACACAGCTAGTACAACAAGAGCATCAATCTCATACAAAACGTAATGACTTTCAAACATACCCGGACGGTCGGAAAGATAAAACTTTAATTATTGGAAGTTCAATCATCAAAGGAATTGATGCAAGAAAAATTGGAAAATATGTTGATGTACGAACTAACAGAGAAGCAACAGTCCAAATTTTAACCGAAAAAAATATAAAGGCTTATTTAAAACATTACACAAGAATAGTTATAATCGTTTGTGGAAATGATGCCTCGTCCAGAATACAACAACAAGCCTTTAGAGAGAACTATGATTTAATGAAAAAACAACTGTCAGATCTATTAACCCAAGCATAGAAATTGCCTTATCAGAAATTTGTCTTAGTAGAAATATTGATATAGATGTTTATAATACTATTATACATAGAATTTCTAGAGAACTTAACTGTAAATTCATCAAACAAACGGATGTATTTCTCTCCAGAGGCGCGGTGAGCTTGTTTCTACTTACTACCACCGTGATGGAATACACCTTACTAATCAGGGTACAATTCATTTACTTAGAAACATTAACAAGTTTGTAAACATCTTCATCCGCACAAATCGTTCTCAGTCCAATAATGAAATAATGAACAGCATGGTAAAAGACAAAGCATTGTAAATACATTCAATGATATATCTGCTTTAACTATAGCTTTTATAGTCATCATTATAAAAACTGTAACACTGGTGTATCTCAATTTGTAGACAAATTCTCAAATCATTGTAAATCAGTACTTCTTCATAACACTTTCTATATGCTTCTCAATTTATGTCCAAATTGTAATACATCATTTGTACTCAAAATTCTATTTTTAAAGCTGAGAGTTTTATAAACAAAAATTCTAGAAACAAGAATGTGTCCATAGTACACGGATGCCCCACTCGCACTATCATTTTCTATGTTCAGTGGACCGTAAAATTGGGGTCAAAACTTTAATTTGGCATTTAAATTAGAAAGATCATATCATAGGGAACATGTGTACTAAGTTTCATTGATTGGGGACTTTCCTTTTTGAATTTTCCTCGGAGTTCAGTATTTTTGTGATTTTACTTTTTTTCGAGTTGATTGGACTTCAACTTCATCAAAAACTACCTTGACCTAAAACTTTAACCTGAAGCGGGACAGACGGACGGACGGACGAACGAACGGACGCACAGACCAGAAAACATAATGCCACTTCTACTTTCGAAGGTGGGGCATAAAAATTGTCTTGATTTAATTAAAAGAAGGCATTTGCTCTAAAGAAGACATTTGCTCTAAAAACTATAATTCAAAACCTAAAAGTGATAAAAACAAATGTTCTGAAAAAAAAAACTATCCTAATCTAGAATGTAAAGGTTTCAATGCTGTATGCCTTAATGTTAGACATTTTTTATCTAGATTTGACGAGTTAAAGAATTATATACTATAAACAACAGATACATAGATTTATTTGGATTAATTGAAACATTTTTAAAACCTGATATTAACTATGAACAATGTAGAGTGTCAGGATACAATATTTTCAGTAAGGTTGGTGGTCTATTGGTTTATGTCAAGGGTTTAATTGCAGTTAAAAATCGATCCGATTTATCGATACTTTAGAAATGGTTAGAAGTAGAATTACAAAAAGCAAAACCTTTCTTTATTTGTACTGTTTATAGACCACATAATTCCCCTCAGTCCTGGATAGATCTTTCAGAGGAAGAATTTTGATACAGCTCTTTCAGAAAATAAAGATATTATTTTAACGGGAGACTTCAATGTCGATTTGATAAAAAAATGAAAAAAAAAAAAAAAAGGATGAATTTAATAAACCATTTTAATCTTCAACAACTAGTTTAACGCTGCAAAACGTATTTGTGAAAGATCAGAGACTCTTATTAAAAGCCGGAGCCGGGCTTCAGCTGGCCCCTAAGCAATAATGTATACTACTTCAGCGAAAATAGACGTCACACTAAACTCCAAAACATATAAATGAACCAAAATTAAAAAAAAAAACATACAAGACTAACAAAGGCCAGAGGTTCCTGACATGGGACAGGTGCAAACATGTGGCGGGGTTAAATATTTTTTTTGAGATCTCAACCCTCCCCCTATATCTCTAGCCAATATGAAATAAACAAACACATAGCAATACGCACAGTAAAACTCAGTTTAAGAGAAATCAGAGCTGAGCAAAATGACAATGATCAACATAAATTAACAAAGGACTAATAGCAGTTCTTGACATGACCTCAGTTAAACTGATTGAAAGATACGTCTTCTATATGAAAATCAAGCACAATCCCTCCCGTTAGGGTTTTAGTATCATACCGTCATATAATATACGAGAACATAACCCGTATCATTTATCATGTTTACTACTAATCCTGATATTAAGGATTGTCATGTTCGCTCATATGCTTCGAATGATCACTACCACGTATGCTTAAATACAAACGTAGAAAAGGCAAAGAAAGAAAGTCATATCGAAATAAAGAACAGGTGTTTCAAACATTTTAATGAAGATGCCTTTTGTGCAGATTTACTTCAAACCCCATTTCACATTGATGAAATGGAAGATGATATTGACAAGCATGCACCAATGAAAATTAAAAGAGTGAAAACAGGCAGAATGGTTAAATGAAGAAATTAAAATTTTCATTGAATACAGAACTATGTATCAAACAAAAAAATACTGGGTAAACTTTAAAAAGTGGCGAAATAAAACAACGTCGATAATATTTAATGCTAAAAAGGAATATTATCAAAACACTATATCTAGTTCAAAAAATAGTAAAGAACATTGGAATCATATTAAAGAGTTAAATCCAAACACGGATAATATTTTTCAATATAAAATGCAGTATGAAAATCAAACTTTAACCCCAAGATATTGTTAAATCACTTAATGTTAATTTTTCTTTGGTTGCTGAAAAACTAATTGGAAATAATACTTCAGATATGGATTTGTCTTTCTTCGAAATTTTACTTGTAAAAACTTGAAGGAAACAGAAAATTTTAGATTAAACCTCATTTCTGTTGGAGAGGTGTGTACACAAATGAAACACCTTAATATTAACAAATCAGCAGGTTTAGATGAAATTGGTCCTAAATTTTCAAAGCTTTAGTGCAGATATAATATCGACACGAACTTCATGTTTTGAATTTCGTTTGTTTAAAAACGTTGGCACCAAATGGAATCGATGATAAGGTGTAGTTCTAAGTCGCGCAGTGCTTTTCATTTGGGTTGTATCCTATCTTATTTTGGGTAAATATTTTTACAAATTTAAATGTGACGTCACTTTGTGCGTTGATGCTTTGGCTAACTCGGCTGTGAGTTTTTATATGTTGGATTAAGTTGTTTTATGTAATGTATCCGTTTTTATTCTGTAGTTAGTCCCCACTTCGGTTTTATCATGTATATCTATTATATAGTCATTTTATAAAATTTACTGTTTGCAAAATTATAAATTATTCTAAATAATAAGGATGTTCTTGTCCCAGGCAGAAAACCCTGGCCGTGTTAGGCGCAACATTTTGGAAGTTTTGGTCCTCGGTGCTCTTCGGCTTTGTACTTGTTTTGGCTTTCAAGCTTTTTTCATCTGAGCGTCACTGGATGGTCTTGTGTGGACGAGACGCACGTCTGGCGTATTGAATTTTAAGCCTAGTAACTTTTGTTAGCTATTATTCGTGTGTGTCTTTGTCCTATATGTTCTCCCATTTATTTGTATTGTGGTCCTGTCATGTGATGTTGTCGTTTTGGTGTTGTGTTTGACGTTGCCATTAAAGCGGGAGGTTTGGCATGCCACAAAACCAGGTTCAACCCACCATTTTTTTTCTTAAAATGTCCTGTACCAAGTCAGGAAAATGGCCATTGTTATATTATAGTTCGTTTCTGTGTTTGTTACATTTTAATGTTGTGTTTTTGTTGTGTCGTTGTTCTCCTCTTATATTTGATGCGTTTCCCTCAGTTTTAGTTTGTAACCCGGATTTGTTTTTATCTCTATCGATTTATGAGTTTCGAACAGCGGTATACTACTGTTGCCTTTATTTGTATTACTACGCAGTCTGTTGATATTCCTTTACCTTTGTCAACTCTGAAATTCTAGAATTATATCAGTTTAAATCGCAGGGCGTTATTCATTTGGGATAGATAAATACGCAGCCACGGTGAAATTACTTTACCTTTGTTTAAATCAAAATTAAAAAATTATACCACAAATCGAACTGCTATTCATTTGGGACGTGTAAATACGCAGCCTCTGTTGTAATTACTTTACCGTCGTCAAATTTGAAATTTTAGTATAATACCAGCTCAAATCGGTCAATGCTATTCATTAGGAATGTATTTATTTGCAGTCTCTTCTGTAACAACTTAACTCTTTTCACCTGTGAAATTTTAGGATTGTAACAGATCATATCGTACATTACTATTCTTTTTAGAAGCATATCTATGTAGTCTCTGTTGTAAATACTTAACTTACGTCATTTTTGAAATTTTAGAATTATACAAGCGTTGTTCGGTTTTTAATTGTATAACTGTAAAGATTGTTATGATTAAATCGGAATATATTGATACGATTCATTTTACATCATCATAATAATACTGATGAAGGATATCTGTTATCCGACATATTTATAGATACTTATATTTAATGTTTCCTCTTTTTCAATACTGGTGTTATTTTTGAACACTTTTTAGACGTATTATTTATTGTGTACAGATATCGTTACTCGTAACGACCCAGCGCCCTCGTAAGAAAGATCGGTGACTCAGATCGACGTCCAAATCTGAAGTCATTCTGAAATCAGTGTCCATTATTTAGACACTCTAATATACGTCCAATTTGACATCACGTATATATATATTGCCAAGACGACGTCTGATCCACTGTGGTCTTCTCTAATCAATGTCCAACAAAAATAAATAATAAATTACTGCACATATACATGTACATGTGATTGATTTTAGAACATTCAAATAAAAGATGAATGTTGGTCTGTTTTATATATAGGGTTCTTATAACAACTCAATTTTCAAACAGTTACAGACTTTCCATAGAGATTTTTTCAACCCGAAATAGGTAACGGATGTATTGATATTCATTTGCATAAGGTCGATTTCTATCCGACGCAGCAATATTGTTATTTATTTAGATTGATCTTTATTTATATCATCATCTGTATTGTCTATAATTTATGTAAGCTGTTTTTAGAAACTAATTGTCTTTATACATTACGAATTCAAATGACTCAGTAGATGTATGAGAAGGAACACCAGGGTTAGTTCCATCTCTTCCTAAAGAATCAATTAAAACAAAATAAAAGGACTAACATCGATATTTCCATATAATACGGCATGTCGGCCCAAAATGTCTCGGCGTTTGAATCTTTGTTCATTCCTTTTTGTCTCCAAAACATATCCTTCATTAGGTACTGTGTCTTTGCGGCAAGCCCATAAAACGGACGTCGATAAGAGAAGCCAAAAATTGGACGTCGATTTGGAATCTTATTTTATTGTGACGTCAGATTGGTACGTTGATTTGAGGAACGGACATCGATTAGAGACCGGGCGTGGACGTCGATCTGTTTCTTACATATATATGTTGTATTTTGATGTTAACTGTTTATATGTATTTTGCTTGAGGGCCTCGATGAAAATTAGATTAGTTCTAATTGAGTTACCCCCTTTAAAATAAAGAATTATTATTATTACTATTGTGATTAGTCGTCTTCGTTTAATACCAACGAGATTCGGAGAAGGTAAGATCTCCCGAAACGAAAGCTGATTATTATCATATATAGTTGGGGAACCCTCAGGGGTGACTGGCGAATAGAAGCGTCAGAAGTATGTTCACCATTGGTCTTCCTCCGACTGGCAGTAAAACCCTCTCCAAAGTGGGGCGTCCGTTTGGTTGTGCGGGATGTACAATTTTGCAGCCACGTCCGGTCAGAATGGGGACGTTAAATCCGATGCCTCGTGTAAAGAGAGTGCCGCGCCTTTGCACGTTAAGAACCCTTGCAACAACTCTTTGAGCGGTCCGTAGGTGACCTGTTGCAAGGCTTAATTTTGGTCCCTATCCAATATAACCTCATTTCCCGTGGCAGTCTAAATTTCTCCGACCTTAATCCCGGACGCCTCTATTACAGAACCTACCTATTGTTGTATTTATTGTTAATTTGTTCTCGTCCTGAATATGCATGAAATATTTGCCATTGGACGTTAAGCAACCAACAATAAATCAATCAATCTATAGTTGGGGAGGATGGGATAAGGTAGTTGCGCAATGCTAGGCGGTGTTGCAATAGACGTTAAAATTGTCCGTTAATGAATTTTGAAATTATCAGAAACTAAGGTTTCAACTCCTTCGGGGAATGTTGATATTAGATGGATTTGGCTATTTATTTTGGTACTTTTTGATTAAATAGCTCTTCAACTGTTTCGGTTCTTATACATACTTGGTTTTGAAATATTGGGCTATGAGCGTTCCTGATGAAGGTAAATCCAGAAAAGCTCTTCGAACGCAGGAAATTTATAACGTTTTGTTTTCATTTTTAAGAAAATGCCGGTTTCAGCTCCGGTTAGGGAGGAACTAAAGAATCAGATCTGCTCTAACATTGTTAGCTTGATTTTCTAGGCACTTTATAGATATACATATACATAACGTAGGCACTTTATAGATATACATATACATAACGTAGGCACTTTATAGATATACATATACATATACACAACGTCTAGATAATAGTCAACGATCTTTCTTACGAGGGCGCTGTATCGTTGTGAAAAACAATACTGTACACAATAAATACATTATATATACGCCTAAATAGTGTACAAACAACACCAATATTAAAAGTAAATAGTAAATATATCAATAAATGTTTCGGATAACAGATATCCTTCATCAGAATGATGTAAAATGAATCTTTTCAACCTATTATGATTATACTACAATAATCTTGAAAGTAATACAAATTAAAAACCGAATCACGCTTGTATATTAATAAAAAAAAATCAATTTAATATTTACAACAGAGGCAGCGTATTTATGTATCCTAAATGAAACTAACGCATCCAGCTGCGGTGGTTAGCACTTCGCGATTTGAATAACATCTTTTCACTGATCCAATGGGTTTGGTGCCAACGTTTTTAATTTTCTAACTGCATGGCCGGGTGATAATTTCATGTCATACAATTCTTTTATATCACCTAATTCTTAAGGAATGATGTCATGTTGGATTCTTTCTTTGAAGCATAAATAAAGGGACATACCGTACGGCATACCAATCGTTGCATTTTTTCTATAATAAATTTTCTGCATATATCCCAAAACTACAAGATACTGTTATCGACCTGTGAACTTTTAGATCTAAATAAAATAACATTAAGGGTATCAATTTCTCAGCACCAGATGCGCATTTCGACAATCAATGTCTCTTTAGTGATGCATGCTCGAGGCCAAAATATTTGAAAATCATGTGCGCGAGTATAGTCCTTGTCGTCCTACTTTAATGTGTTATGCTAAGTATAAGCCAGGCCGTTGTTCTTTTGCATTGTTTCACATTCGTGCCGTGGCCTTTTAAAACTTACTACACGATATTGGTTTTGTTCATTGTTGAAGACCGTATAATATCCTATAGTTTTTTTATTGGCAACCATACCATATCACCTTATTATTGTATATATAGGTATCCTATTGTATTCCTAATTGATTTTCGATGTCAGATATAAGATATAAGCTATAACGTCAATGAAATAGTGGGACTTCCAAAACTGATTTGACGTCAAAAATGCAGTTCAGAAGTTGGTCGTAGTTGTTATTGACTTGCTAACAAAAAGGTCGATCAGGCGTTGGGTTGTGACATTTGCCTGCCCGACATACGCATTCATATCGTTTGAAAGATTTTCTATACGTCTGGTGCCAAATATATCAAGCATACGATTTGACAAACACAATGTAAGATTTACAAGTTGGTCGACCGGGGAAACTTGTGGGAGATTTAAACTACCACTAGAAATTACTATGTCAGATAGGGTGATTATTGTACCTTGCAACAGGCCACCTATTAGACCCCTCACAGAATATAATATTACTTGATATATCCTTGAAATTGTGTGAAATCAATTGCCAATCAGAATACTTTTACGATTTACAACGTAATTTCTCGGAATTTTGAAGTTTTCTAATAAAAAAGAAATCCGATTTAGATATGCCCCAAATTTTATATTATCTAGAATCTTGTATCAAATTGGCTTTACATTGTCTATTAAAAAGTTTTTAAAAAAGTTGCTTTTTCACTCATGTTTTTTTTTTTCGATTTCTAGTAATCATATTCCTTTCATATCTTTTTCCTAATAACTAACGAAGCCAATTTGTATTCTTGCAACAATAACATTTTCCCTGTGAATGATTGCAAATTGAAAATTTTCTTTTACTGTATTTAATTTCTGTGTAATTTGGTCTCTTGTGGATAGTTGTCTCATTGGCAATCATACCACATCTTCTTATTTTTATGTCTAGTAGTACTGAAAGTTCAAGCCATATTGAAGGAAACAAAATGAAACTATTATGCATTCATTGTTCTACTTATTAATTTTTCTAATTGCGAATATCGAACCAAATAAACTCCGCATTTTTTAATATTGCAGCTAATGTTTTCGTTAGGACTATAGTTAATGAAAACATATCCATATTTTTAAACGTTCTTTTCCGATCAAAATAGTATAGTACGGTAGGTGGTTGACTAAAATCTGGGTTCAAGTAATAAAAGGAGACCCATTAAAAAGTAAAATAACAAAAATACCGAACTCCAAGGAAAAAGCAATACGGAAAGTCCCTTATCAAATGGTGAAATCAAAAGCTCACACAATTCAAACGAATGGAAACCAACTGTCATATTCCTGACTTGGTACAGGCATTTCCTTGTTTAGAAACCTGGTTTTATAGCTAGCTAAACCTCTCACTTGTATGACAGTCGCATATAATTCCATTATATTGACAACAAAGTGTGAGCAAAACAAACAGACACAATAGGTATAAATGTCAAAAATTGGGGTTCAGCAGTCAACTTTGTATTATAATCTTTATCACTATAAAAAAAACAACTATGTCAACAAAGAAAAACAAAATAGCTTATAGACACTCTATAGACAAAACTTTTTAGACTAAAAACTGTATATGGTAATATCACGGTTGTTTTGATACAATTATTTTAGCATTGGAAACCAAGTCTCATTTTGACACTTGTAGTATCTTAGTGCTTTGACAATTATGCTTATAACTGTAAGAAAACTCGCTTTGGTGTCCATTTGACAGCTTCTTGTTTTGGAGGATAAAATATAAATAAACTAATTCTAAAGACCAAGTCTGTAAACCGAAGTTTTCCTGGAAGTATGTCTGTGACTGGCTTAGAGGATTGCCACAAAGAAGTCAGTACACATTAAAAACTATTTGTTTCTCCACATTTATTCTATGAACACGAGTTCTTTTTAGTCGCAAATGAGATTCTGAATCAGGATTGATGTGTGCAAAGGACATACATACATGTACCGTCCTCAATTTTTACGAGATATTGATTTTAAAACTTAAGCTAAAGGTCACGAAATGACACTAAAATAGACGACTAGGTTTAGTTCAAACATTTAACATTATATTCTATCGCATTATCTTCTGGAGTGAAACGTCAAAGAGCTAGATATTGGTACCGTCTATGTTATTGGGAAGCACATGGCTTGTTTCGTCCTTATATAAAGTAGGTGAAACGTGTGACGAAAAATGTAAGCTCATTCAGCATTGATATTGAAAAATTCAAGTATCGTCCGTGGAAAGCAAAGAGACGGTATCTAACAGATTCGAAAAGTGCTCACAAGTTGCAACTTGTCACTGGCAAGCTTCTGGCTAAATACGAAGTCACTCTGTTTATTAGTTTAAGATGATTGCAATATTGTCTAACTCTAGGAGTGAGGTATACTATCAGTAGTTGTTTCAAATCAGGTAATAACTGGTAAATAATGAAGTTGGAAATTGGTAGTCACAAATAAGTTCAAACATTTTCTAAATTATTTCATTAATTTCATTATTTTTTATTAATGACATTAACAGTACCAATTTTACTGCACCATATACGCAATTCTACAATTAATGTCTCATTAGTGAAAAATGAAAACAACACGATATAAAGTTGAGGCGTCCGAAGTGCTTTTCTGGATTTACTTTCGTCAGGAATGCTCAAAGCCGAATATTTGAAAGTCAACGATGTATAAGAACCGAAACAGTAATAGTTCCGATAGTAAAATATATCCTTCAGAAATATTCAACCAGCAGTGTCAATCTTCAATAACAATCTTTACAATTTTGCAGTTATTTCAATAACCTTTATTTTGACTATGCTTAACACTAATATTCCCTATATTCAATTGAAAGATCGACTACGTTATCTCATTCACAAAGATTTTTCTACAAAAATGGGAAACGTAGATATAAATACCATGTGAAGAACAACACTGATTCCCACAACAAATACACCTAAGATGAAATAACAAAAAACTTGGACATATTTATTAATGTGGGGGGGGGGGGGGGGGGTGGGGGCAGCAAATGATTGGTATTCGAATAGATACTAATTTTACAACATTAATAGCGGAGTTGTTTTTGTACTCATATGAAGAAGATAACTCATACAGAACCTTCTCAAAGAAAATAAAAAAACGCATCTTGCAATGTTCTTTAATTTCACTTTCAGATATGTTGAGGATGTTCTCTCACTCAATAACCCACATTTCAGTGATTGCTTACATCTCATATATAGATATAAGAAGATGTGGTATGAGTGCCAATGAGAAAACTCTCCATCCAAGTCACAATTTGTAAAAAAAAACATTATAGGTCAAAGTACGGACTTCAAAACCGAGCCTTGGCTCACACCGAACAGCAAGCTATAAAGGGCTCCAAAAATGACTAGTGTAAAACCATTCAAACAGGAAAACCAACGGTCTAATCTATATAAAAAACGAGAAACACTTATGAACCACATCAACAAACGACAACTACTGAACATCAGGTTCTTGACTTGGGACAGGTGCAAACAAATGCAGCGGGTTTAAACGTTTTAATAGGCGCCATCCTTCACCCTACCTGAAACAATGGTGTAACATCACAACATAGAAAGATACACTATAAAATGTCAATTGAAATGGTTTAACTCAATCAAAAAACATATTAACAAAAACAAGTGAACATACTCTGAACGAATGAATTTGATCTATGACACAATGTAAATACAAAATTAATAAAACAAGGGGGTTAGATTTAAAACAATATAAAAAAAGACAACCATAACCTTGGACAAAATGCCGCCAAATAAAATAACGTACACAGGTAAATAAAAATAATTTTGTTGTAAGGTATACATGGAGTACAGAAATAATTTTGTTGTTCCTAGTACGAGAAAAAAGGTGAAAATTTATTGTCATACTAAACACTTATCAAAGGTGGTATACATAAAAAAAAATAGTGAGACTAGATATAACACTGAATAAGTAAACATTAAGTAACAAAAATACATTACAAATTATATCAACAGGTCAAATTAACACGAAAGTACGATTTGAGAGTACTCGCAGTTACTGAAATACAAAAACGATATTTGTGCCAATGTAAACTATATTCAAAGATCTAAATACAGCATTGGTAAGATAACCTTTACTAAAAAGTTTGTTTAAAGGTTCGATGAGTTTACACGGATCACATAGTGATTTCCGCGATTTTAGTACAATATTACCGTAAAATTTAGGATGTGAAATACCTTTTTGAATAGGTGTTCTACAGGTACAGCCAAATTTACTAATCAAATCTTTGTATCTATGAAAGAATTTAGTAAAAGTTTTAAGCAATTGATGGTACCGAAATCACTGACTAAATAATTTACCAGTGATGCATTGATTACGTTCGTTAAAATCTTTGATATCACTACAAACACGGGCATAACGAACGAGTTGGGATATATAAACACCGTATGATGGAGCCAAAGCAACATCGCCGTCTAGAAAAGGAAAATGTCGTAAATTTCTGTATGGAGTTTCCCTTTAGAAATTGAAATGTCTAAATCTAGAAAAGGACAACTACTGCTGTTTATGTTTGATTTATTTAAAGTAAGTTCCTTTGGGTAAATTTCGGTAGTATAATTAGAGAATTCTGTATTATTTAATAAAAAAAATATCATCAAGATAACGGTAGGTATTGTTGAATTTGTCAACTAAATGTAACAATGACGTGTCTTTACTGATTTTGGCCATTAACTGTGATTCATAGCAAAATAGGAATAAGTCTGCTATTAAAGGGGTGCAATAAGTGCCCATAGGAATACCTACTACCTGTCGACACATTTTATCGCCGAAACGTACATATATGTTGTCCAGGAGAAAATTTAAAGCTTCAATCATATCTTCCCATTTCTAGTAAGTGTATCTAGCATACTTTCCTTTTTCGTTACAGAAAAAAGACTTTAAACGAGTTACAGCAAATAAATTTGCAATGAGATTTTAATTTAATTAAATATGAAAACTTTTTCTTGATAAGATTGTGTGGAAGTGTAGTGTAGAGAGTAGAAAAATCATAACTGTCAACAGAATTAAAAGGACTATCAAAAGCACGTATTTTATCTTAAACCTCTAAAGAATTTTTAATACTCCAAAAATAATCAATACCATTATTTTCATAAACTTTATTACAAAAGTTAATAACAAGTTCTTTGATAGTAGTAAGGGATGTAGTTAGAAGCACTGACAGATTAGTAGTAGAACACTTACTAGATGCGGAGATGAAACGAAATTTAAATGGGTGTTTGTGTAATTTAGGTAACCAGTACATAGTCGGGACTTTCAAATGTTCAGAAGAGGCTTTAAGCTGGGTAGTGGCAGTGATATGCTTGTTTACAATTTGACTCTCTGTGGAGCGTACGGACCTGAATGTAGAAGAATTGATAATTTCGTTTTGGAGAACTTCCGTGTAGTATATGCGTCACACCACCACTTCATTATTGGCTACTTTGTCTGCTTGTACGAACACAAACCGCTTTGCGAGTACTTGGGAGTTTATTTTTTATTCTAGAAATGGGTATAGCATGGACCCTATTATTAATTTCAGAATTGTTTTCGAAATGAGATATACGAATATCAACAGTATTCATAATTTTATTCAAATAACTGTCAAGATTTTTTATCAGATTTTTCACATTTACACCAATTTTTACAGTAGGCAGACAGAGCGTCTTTAATGATTTGATGACACTGTTTCCAATCTATAATAGATGGAGGACGATATATAGGTCCTTTCTTGAGAAAAGTTTTGACCTCACGGTCTTCAACGATGTTAAAAATCTCCTGTAATGACATGACCATAGGGAACATATCTAAAACTAGATGTTTCACAGTCTCAAGTGGAAGGAGCATTATTTTCTATATTAACGTCTGATGTTACTGACGTATAATTAAAAATCAAACGTCTGCTGGATTATTAACATATTAACGCAATTTGAAGCCTCGTTAGTGCTTTTTTAATTTTTATTGTCTGAAAATGCTTACAATGTCCGGATCCAAATGTTGGGGTTGCCGCCATATTTTCCAGATGTAAAAAAAAACATGACATCACTGGCTAGTTATTATTTTGACGTGCAAAATGTTCGCCAAAAAGAGTTATTTTCGCCACGAGGATATTCACGAACAGTTATTTTCGCTACGCGGATATTTCCGTACAGTAATTTTGTCTACGCTCATATTCCCAAACAGTTATTTTGCCTACGCGCATATTACCAAACAGTTATTTTGCCTACGCGCAATTTGCCAAGGGAAAAGGGAGTTATTCTCCTTGAAGGAATAAAACCATACAGTAATATCTTAAATATTTTATTAGTGGTTACTATAGTAAAGTATAAATAGTGATTGTATTACCTATTCGAATTGCATAATTTGTATAGAAAATAAGTGAAATCTTTAAAATCCGCTACCATAAGATCTGATTAAAAAATATTTCTTACCATAAATGAGTATATTTGAGTTAACTGAGATAGATACATTTACATGATAATATTTCTGCACTTTTCAAATAAAAATGTAAAAAATGCGTGTTCCACTTGTTTCATTTTGTATGATTATTAGAAAGACTACTACTGAAAGAAAAGGGCAAACAAAATTCGAATGAGACAAATAAAAGCGACTACTAAGCGTACGGATAGTAAAGAAAAGATGCATACGAATTTTCAAAACTAATGCTATGGTCAATACATATTCATATTAGAAACGGGAATGATATATTTGTGTATCAGAAGAAAACGAAAGATGTGGTATGATTTCTAATGAGACAACTATCCACCACAGGCCAAATAACGAGAATTGGAAACAAGTATATATAAGGTAATGCCTTTAACAATGAGCAACAAGATATAAGATGTGGTATGAGTGCCAATGAGACAACTCTCCATCCAAGTCACAATTTGTAAAAGTAACCCATTGTATCTATGAAAGAATTTAGTAAAAGTTTTAAGTAATTTATGGTAACGAAATCCCACCCTTAATAATTTACCATTGATGCATTGATTACGTTCGTTAAAATCTATGACATCACTACATACACGGGCATAACGAACGAGTTGGGATATATAAACACCGTATGATGGAGCCAAAAGGAACATAGCCGTCTAAAACAGATAGGGAATGAAAAATCGTCTCTTTTGTCGTAAATTTTAGTATGGAGTTTCCCTTTAGAAATTGGAATGTCTGAATCTAGAAAAGGACAACTACTGCTGTGTATGTTAGATTTAGTAAAAGTAATTTCTTTTGCGTAAATTTTGGTAGTATATTTAGAGAACTATGGATTATTTAACGAAAAAATATCATCCAGATAACGGTAAGTATTGTTGAATGTATCAACCAAATGTAACAATGACGTGTCTTTACTGAGTTTGGTCATAAAACATTGGCGAACTCCGGTATTTTATCTTCTCCCGAAAATCCACAAAACAGGAAATCCAGGCAGAACAATTATATCACAAATCAATTCCCCTACCGCAAACTTGTCAAAAGTGGTCGACCACTATCTCAAACCATTATCACAGACATACCTTCCTATATTAAAGATACCACACATTTTTGGCAAAAAATTAAATCTTTTGGCGACAAACCGCCAAATAGCTTTCTAGTTACTGCAGATGTTAGCTCATTGTATACAACAATTCCACACAGAGAAGGTATATTAGCGTCAAAAGAAATTCTAGATAGAAGACAAGAAAAATCACCAGCCACATGCATACTCCTCAGATTTGTGCACCTTCTAATAAAAAATTGCTTTAAATTCTGAAATAAATACTTTATGCAAATAATGGGAACAATTATGGCTCCGAAATACGCAATTGTATTCATGGACAAATTAGAGAGAGAATTCCTAAACACACAAATTCTTAAACCATTAGTATGGTGGCGATACATAGACGATATATTCTTTATTTGGACACATACCCGCGAGGATCTAGATTCCTTCATTAGTGCCCTGAACGATTTTCATCTGAGTATAAAATTCACAAGCCACGTAAGTGAAGAAAAGGTCGATTTCCTAGATACAACGGTAGTGAACAACCAAGGAAAACTATACACCACTCTATACACAAAGCCAACAGATTCACATCTCTACTTACACTACGATTCCTGTCACCCGAAACATCAAAAAGAAACCATACCGTACAGTCAAGCATTAAGAATCGGACGGATCTGTACTTGAACTGACGATTTCGAAACACACACGAGTCAAATGAAAGAGCATTTCCTGACTCGGGGGTATCCCCGTCAGGTTGTTGAATCAGCGATTTCCAAAGCAAAATCTTTAAATCGAGATGATCTCTTAAAACCAAAACAAACCGACCAAATTGCAAAGTCTGATATTATCCCACTAATAATCAACTACCACCCGAAAACAAAAAACCTGGATGGCCTCATCAATCATAGGATAAATATCCTCCAGAGAACTCCAGACATACAAAACCTTGCAACACACAAACTTATTATTGCATACAGACGCGCCTTGTCAATAAAAGAAATATTAGTAAAAACAGAAATAGTACGCAAAGAAACCCGCAGGGGGAGCCGCCCCTGCGGACTAAATTGCTACCTCTGCAGATTAATAAAAATCGCGGATTGTGCAAAAAGCATCGTAAATCGTTACCAAATAGATATTAAACACGAAATCACTTGCAAAACAGAAAGCGTAGTTTATTTGATACAATGCAAGAAATGCAAAAAAAAAATATATTGGTCAAACGGGCAATAGCTTATCAAAAAGATTTAGGGGACATCTACAAGACATCAATACCGAAAATCCAAATAAACCTGTCTCTCGACATTTTACCTCGGATTGTCACAATGAGAACGACGCCACCATCATAGGCATAACTACTACAGCACAAAACATAAACGTCAGACTTCGTACAGAAGAAGCTCTGATTTATAGATTTGGTAGCACCGAACCATGGGGACTCAATAAAAGATATGGCTAACACCAAAATAACCAAGAGAAAAGAAACAAAGGGTAAATTCACACCAAGATTAAATGCCAGAAGTGCCCAAAAACATTTTGCAGCATTTCAACACTCAGACGTCATCATAAAGAAATTCATGGACCAGTTTCTATTATGTTTGAATGCAAGCACTGTACAGCAACATTTACCAGGAAATCGAACGCTATCACCCATCTAAAAACCAAACACCCGAAAAAAGCAATCGCAGATTACATAAGCTTAAAGCATGAACCAAGAAAAATGGCAAAACCCGTGCAAAAATGGAGGCCACCATTTGAGGCCCTACAAAAGAAAAATTGGAATGACAGAACACCTATACATTCAAAATAGTGCCAGGCAATAATTCACCATATGACAACCAAAGACCCTCCACATCAGGACTACAAAGATCACCTATCAACATCCTAGAACAAGACTTTCATCTCTCCGAATCTGACACTTCGTGCACCGATACACCTCAATCAACACCTAACTACATAACCAACGAATACGGTTACGTTATGGACTTAACAGAAGATAATTTTATTGATCTCACCACCAGTAGCAGCGACGAAACTATTTGTCTAGATGAATTACCAGAACAGTTACTGGATAGACATGTATTTGTACACTCTATTTACAACATTTTCAGCAAATAATAACCAGGCATAATTAACAAAGACTATTGATTTGAACAATTTTATTTTACTTTCATTTTCATATTGACAATCTATTTATGTAAATGATTTTCTCCATCTATATACTTACTTCACTTTCACTTTCATTTTCAAGACTGTAGTCTTACTATGACGTTGTATTTATACAACCCGATTTTGTACCCCAGCAAACCTTTCTGTAATATTTGTATCCTGATGACGGTGCCCTAGGCACCGAAACATGTCGATCATTCAATAATTTTTCTGCAGCAGTCTCTCCAGTGTTGTTGTTACAAGACTTTCTACATTTTATGTGTTTTATCGTAACGACCCTGCATACCCGAGGTATCCAGTTCAGGGACTCTAACTTAATAGATTCACCAGGCGTTGATTCAATCTTGTGTTTAATTTCAGAATTGTTTTCAAAATGAGATATGCGAATACCAACAGTATTCATAATTTTATTCAAATAACTGTCTAGAGATTTTTTATCAGATTTTTCACGTTTGCACCAATTTTTACAGTAGGCAGACCTTTAATGACCTGACGACACTGTTTCAAATCTATTATAGATGGAGGACGATCACGTGAGGACGATATTTAGGTCCTTTCTTAAGAAAAGTTTTGATCTCACGGTCTTCGACAATGTTGAAGTCTCCTGTTTTGACATGACCATAGGGAACATATCTAAAACTAGATGTTTCACAGTCTCAAGTGGAAGGAGCATTATTTTTTATATTGACGTCTGATGTAACTGACGTCTAATTAAAAATCAAACTTCTGCTGTTTTTTTTTATAAGAATACGAAATAATAGGTGGTTCTTTATTATCAAAATATGGAGGTATTTGGCTATGGATGGTAGAGTCATTGAATATACTAGATAAGTTAATAAAATCAATACCCTTATTTATACATTTTAATTTAAGTAAATGTCGTTTATGATTTTCAGGTTTATCGATACTAGGAAACAGCCTGTGATGACAAAAGGCTGTAATAATACGGGTGTATTTATACAACGGGCTAAAAAATGAAATTTTATCACACTCCTGAAAAATAGCATATAATTTACTTATTGGTATATGACCCAGTTTGCATAATACTTGGTGTCTACCATTATTTTGTATTATAGATAACATATCAGCAAGTGTATAATTCATACGATGTTTAATACGTTGATTACGGTTTTTGCGTTTACCATGAGACCTATTATTGCTTAGTCGTTTATCGACAATATTAATGACATCGATAGAAGTTTTAGATATGTTCCCCTGTCCCAATATTTTGTCATTGAGACCGAGAGGATAAGCTGTTTGAAGTCTTTTTATCAAAAATAAGCCCATATCGTATTGTAAGCTTGAAAAGATGGGAAACACTTTAAAACAAAAAAGCATCGGCCTGGTATACAATAAAAACAATAATAAAAAAACACACAGCAGACAGAAACCAACGACAACAATTGTATATCAGTTCAGCTGACGAGGGGCCTTGGCACATGGATGACATGGATTATAAATTATTTTATTCATTAATCAACTTTTGATAAATTAAAAAAAAACGGAATAAAATATGATAATCTATGACAGCCAATATTCCTCCTCAATTTTTTTTTTTCCACTTCTAAAGAAAACTTAATTGTTTTGTTTAATTTCATAACATGCTAATCATTGCGATTTTAGAGAAAATTTCAAAAAACTTAAGAAAAATGACATTCTTCTTCTACACGATTACATTATATTCAATAAAGAGCTATTATTATCAAAGAAGTAAAAAAAAGATATGTGGCAAATGTCAATGAGACAACACATAACCATCTTAATTAAAACTGAATTCAAATAAGAATATGCAAACACACCACTGCTACTTTGAAGAAGAACAACAATAAATATCTACTTTATTACCACTACACAAGGACGACTGGATAGAAACTCACTGTTAATTTAACATATTCAAACGTTGTATCCAGGGCTCATACAGGGTATATACTATATAAGTATTGTATGGCATTCTGAATTAGATGTAATGAAGCGTAAATGTTTTTTTCATTTAGTCTAGAAGAGCTGGGATGTAAAATAGTTATCCCAACTATTCATACCCCTACACCAGGACGACTGGATAGAAACTCACTGTTAATTTAACATATTTAAACGTTGTATCCAGGGCTCAAAAAAGGTATATACTATATAATTATTTTATGACATTCTGAACTAGATGTTATGAAGCGTAAATGTTTTTTCATTTAGTCTAGAAGAGCTGGGATGTAAAATAGTTATCCCACTCGGACTTTGTGTGCCAGTGTAATATCACCCTCCGGCCTACTGCTATCCACTTTATTTCCCTATCAAGTGTGTGTTGGGATATCATGCAATTCAACAATTCTGAAGATTTACAAAGATTTGGAAACCATAAAAAATAAAGTCTACACATGTTCTTCGTCATCAATGTTGTTTGAATCACAATTTTTACATTTTCTGTCTTCTCTTTTAATCTTTTCATATCTCCCTTCCAACTTATAATATATGATAACTAACTCTTAATTAAGTTAAAACTTTGTTATTATACAATTTTCTATTTATATTCTCTCTTCCGTTTACCCGTTTAGAACCTTGTTTCTAAGAGAAACTATCTATATCAGCAAAAAGTGGTCACTGACCTAGATTTCTTTGCAACGTCAGCAACGTCCTTCACTTTCGTGGCGTAAATTCCGTTGCTTGTAGGGATGCTTGAACAAATATCTTGTGAAATGTTGGATTATTTGGAAAAAATTGTGGGCTAGGCTATTGTTTGAATAGAAGATTCTATGATTAATGGAGCAAGCCGTTTTAATATTAATATTTTGTTTGATATATACGATCTTTATTGACGTGAAGAGAAAAGATAAGCTAAACTGGAAAATTTACTACGTGAAATCTTGGATGTTTAGACATATTTTGAGGATGAAAGTGCTCAAAACGTTTACAAAGTGATAAGAACATTTCAAAGGTACTTTGGAATGAACTATGGTCTGAGAGTTCACAGGTAAAGCTTTTAACTATTACATCCCAACTCCTTTGTTCTAACAGGGGTGATCTGAATCGTATCACCCCTACCAGATCACCCTACCTTAAGTTTCTTTGTTCTGCATGCTTTTTTTTTGTTCAGTAACATTTTGGCATGAATGTCGAACACACAATTAAACTTGGTAATATTTAAGCCGAATAAAGACTAATTTTCAAAATTATGTAGAAAAAATCCACCACATTTCCAGTGTCTAAGTGGGGAATCGAACTCAAGATCTTAAGCATATGAAGCCACAATTCATACCCCTACACCAGGACGACTGGATAGAAACTCACTGTTAATTTAACATATTTAAACGTTGTATCCAGGGCTCATAAAGGGTATATACTATATAATTATTGTATGGCATTCTGAACTAGATGTTATGAAGCGTAAATGTTTTTTCATTTAGTCTAGAAGAGCTGGGATGTAAAATAGTTATCCCAACTATTCATACCCCTACACCAGGACGACTGGATAGAAACTCACTGTTAATTTAACATATTTAAACGTTGTATCCAGGGCTCATAAAGGGTATATACTATATAATTATTGTATGACATTCTGAACTAGATGTTATGAAGCGTAAATGTTTTTTTCATTTAGTCTAGAAGAGCTGGGATGTAAAAAAGTTATCCCACTCGGACTTTGTGTGTCAGTGTAATATCACCCTCCGGCCTCCTGCCGTCGGGGTGATCTTACACTGACACACCGCGTCCTCATGGGATAACTATTACTTATTTGTAGATAAATATAAAAGCACCTTCGTCCACAGGACTTTCCACTCCTGTCAAACCAACAAAACGTGTTGTATTCTTCATCATGTCTATGATGTTTTGACTCTCCTAGTCAATAGGGGTAGCTTGTGGTCCTCCATCGATTTTGCGGGCGTGGTTTTTTTTTTTACTTCTGCATATGTTTTTTTGTTTGTTTTTTTTTTTTTGCATTTGATTGCATGTTCTGCCATTTTACTTTAACCTCTTCAACTGTACGACAGTGTAACCCCAGTGAGTTGATCTGCGTTGCAATGTTTTTGCATACGTCATTTTGCATTCTATTTGTTAAGGGCATACGCAACAGTTTTGATCCCACGGTGATTTTTTTACGAAAATTTGCATACCAGCTATTTTTCACCTAGTCAATGCAAATATGTAATAAAAAATATATCTTCATGTGCTACTTTAAGAGATAAATAGAGTCGAAATTTTAGGCATTTACTCGTTTTTTTGGGAACATTTCTATCCTTTGGATAGACATACCCAACTTTTTTGTTTCAAAAGATAAACACACTAGGATTTTTGTAAAAACATTTGGAAAATCTCTTTTACATAAGTTTGCTCGAAATTTTTATAACAATTCTTTGGAAATAATTAATTTTTATAAAAAACGGAATTTTTTGCTGTACACTTATCTAATTTAAAAAAATCTCATCGGTGACTTTTTCATAAACATTGGTACAAATAATCTTCATACGTAATCAATCCTAAGTCTAATGTCATTTTAAGAAAGAGGGGTCCATGAACTCGTTTTCAAGTTATATCAGTCTGAATGATGAAAATAAGTCGAAAAATGCATCTTTTCCTGATACGTCGCAGTTTGACGTCGCGAAAAATAACATTTTACGTTGGCAACGTCATTACCTCCCCTGTAACTGTACCGTATGCCCTTAATGTATTTGAAAGCTTGCTGCGTATAGTGTTTAGATTTTTTTCAACCAACTGCCTTAGCAACGATATATCTGATGAATCCCAGTTCAAACTCCTCTTTTTCTGCTTTTCAGCGTCCATAATCGTGATGACGTCGTGACAAATGATGAAAATCGCGAAAATGCACGCGAGTCGTGACGTCGCAATGATTTTTTGGATTAATTGGGGCTAAGTTGACTATTAAAACGTTAATAGTCACTTAAAGTCTATGATAGTCAACAGAAGCCTTACTAGTGATACGTGTAACGCTTTAAACTCACTCTATTAACTAAAAGTTAATTAGATATTTAATAGTCTATTAGGAGTTAATACTTAAAACACGTTTGTGCAACCCAGTCCAGGCTGCTGACTTGTCACAGGCAAATAAAAAATGTGGATGGCGCAGTGTTTCAATACAACATTAGAACAAAATGAAAATTTGTTGGAAAAGGTTTTACTCGTCGATTCAGCACGTTTAAACAACAAAACAAAAAAGCACAAGGTACTGATTTAGGAATACCCGCAGCTACTGAAAGCTAGTTCAAAACCCATTCCAACTAATGAAGAAACCATGCTTTTGCAGACAAAATACAAAATATCGATCAGAACACATCCAATGAATAATGTTATGACGTCATAAACAAACACACTTTTGGCATCATTCGTGCACTTATAACCAATAGATCAACAAAAAAAAAGATCACAACCAACTACAGTATACCTTCAAATGATTTAATTAAAATAAGGCCATGAGAATGCAAGAAATTTGATGTGTTTATTCATTACTTTGTATGTATCATGTTTGTAAAATAAACATAATTTATTGAAACAAAAAGAAATTTCATCATTGTTCATTATCCGTTTCTATTAATTGCTTCACAGAATGTTAAATGGATAAATATGTATATTCTTTAAAAATCGGCAGCTCACAAATATTTTCGATTTTAACTCATGCACATGTTCCATGTTACGGAAACAATTGTCTAGATTTAGTTCTCGAAGATCAGAACATAATTTTGCTAGACGGATAACTGTTCTTGTTGTTATATTTGAACACTGTGTCAGATCAAGTTTAAGCAAATGAGAATGATTTACATAGTTTAAATCATTTAATCTGCTGTCCGATTCGTTTATCGCCTCATCCTCAAATTCCATTGTCGAAAAGTCGCGTTCCATTGTGTTTTCGCCTTTACATACGTCTTTGATACCATTGCAATACAGAACGTTTAATGATTTCAGTCGTTTACAATTCTTTGCAAAAAACATAACACCATCCGCAGAAATCATGTGACATTTTCTAAGATATATATCTGTTAGATAGAGGCAATGTTTTCCTATGACGAAAAGGGATGTGTTGGATATTTCATCGACATTTTCTAATGTAATTGATTGAAGAAATTTGACAGAGGTAAACAGATTCAGTAGTCTATCTTCAAATATTGTATCTAATCGTATAAGCTGTAATTGTTTAAGTCTAGGACAGCAGTCAGATAATGTAGAAATATACGAATTGATACCACTATTACCTTCAATTAAAAACTTGTCAAACTGGACTGATTCAAGCAACGAACAATGCCTAGCTATACACGTTAGTCCTCTGTATGTTATTTGTATGCATTCCCGAATATCTAAAAGTCGGAGACTGGATGCTCGATTTGCTAATGATCTTAATCCACTATCATCGAAGTTCTCGGAACGAATTGTAAACTCAGTTAAGCTATGGAGAGGTACCGAAATATCGACGATAGAATTTGAAATTTGAGAAGTAAGTAAACGTAGTTTTTCAATATTTTGACACTTTTCTAAACCTTTTGCAATTGTATCGTCGTTAAGACTGTGCCATCCTGTTAAATTAAGCGATTTTAAATTCGGTTGTTTTCTGAGCAAAGAGATCAGGTATGAATCTACATACTGATTCCCAGACCATTCTATTTCCAGAGATTCTAGCGACAGTTGAGTTAGAAGGTTTAAATATCGACGTATGTCTGTATTAGCTTCAAAGATAACGGTTATGTGCTTTAAAAATCCACATTTCTGCACAATTGTTTCTATACATTTATATCTAGAAAATATATTCCTAAGATGTAAAGATTCTAAATTTTCCCATTGAATATTTGGAAACGTAAAACAAGAATACATTGTAGATAAAGGAATTTGCAGATGTCTGACATGATGGTTTATCTTTGCGATGTGTAAATAAAAGTGAGAGAAATCCTTGTAAGCTTTCGCATAATAAAAGTTTTTCCACAGTCTTGGAGAAAGACTTATCTCGTACCATAACATGCATACATGACATGCTCCATTTATTAAGTCATTTTGAGGAAGATAGGAAAACATGTTAAGTATGATTTCCGATGGTAATTGGTTTATATTCATATTGTTACGAGTTGAGTCGAAATATGTGGTTAAGTCATGTTCAAACTGTTTGTTCAAAGAATAGCAATTCTTATCGATGCTTTTAACTGGATTGATGCTTAATCTGAAAATAGAAATATGAAAACAAAATTAAAAAGAGTCAAGCAAATTTGTACACAAATATGTAAATCTTTGAATGAATGTGAGCTTTGTGTTAAGATTTGTTCCAAAATCGTATCAAAGTAAAACGCGTCAATTCAAAAGTGCACCATTAACTGGGAGAAGTTGAAGAACAAGACGTCAAAGGGGTGGGGGAGATGAAAATAATGAGATAAAAAGGGACAGACAACCCTATGGCTAGACGAAAAATACGAAGATGCACACAACAGTTGACAGAAAACTAAAGATTGAGAACAAGAACACCATCAAAAACAGGGGTAGAACTTGAACACGAGTATATTAAAAAAAAATATTGGACACAGTTTGAACGTGTATTTCTCGAAAGCTAGAATGGATACCAAAGTCTTCTGCGGATAAATATCATTGGTATATATTACATACAATGAAACTTTGAATATTAATACAAAATGTGTGCTCTCCATATTTACATGTATTGGTAAAATATATACTAAGTGGTAAAAAACCAAAACATATCTGACATATGTAGTGCGTATGAGAATTAAAAATGTTCTTGATACGTATGAATTAAGATTCTGCTCACAAGGATAATAAAAATATATCGAAAAAGAGAAGAAACTTTAAGAATTTGTCATTAGATGAAAATGAATAACTTTGTTCTTCTTCGGAATAAAATAAGCAATTACTCTAGACCTCTTTAGCATCATCTTCGCTAGCAAAGGGTTACGATCCACTTCCCTCCTCTCCACCCTTGGCAGATTAAGTCAACATTTGTGATAACAATGTTGCGCCATCTATCGGTAGATTAAAGTCACGCCCATTCCGAATACATTATTCTTGACCAATGGTAGCACTAAAACTCTTCAATTTGGAGGTAAAAACACGGTAGCGTCTAGATTCTACACACTTGGTAAAGCAGGAAGCGAAAATATACGTTGACATTCATACTTTGTGCAAGAAACATACACAGGAACTTCTATTTATTGATTAAACACATTCAAATTGTCACTAAATATAGTCGTATGTTTAGGGATGTAAAGACTTGTTGCACAATAAGCACGTGGCAATTGTTTACATACACTTTCTACATTTACACGTGATCATGTTATAGGCGTTTTTTGATTGGATGCAGCGAGTTTCGACTGCAACCAATGAAAATCATTACCTTGTGTCTCCGAAATTCTATCTCAATCCGCCAAGGGTGGAGAGGAGGGAAGTGGATCGTAACCCTTGGCTAGCGAAGATGCTTTAGCATCAAAACATGATCTCTTGTGATAATACGTTTACCCCCTTATTGGAGCTTATGTTGTTATTTGAAACTATTGCATAGTCATGCTGAAGTTGATGGCTTAATAAGTTACATAGTTTTCTGGAATTTTGTATTACAGAATTCAAGCACTTTTCATGAATAACGGTTCGCATTAAAATATTGTACCTATTCAATTAACTTACTTAACTGATCTATGAGGTATCAATAGTCTTAATTTCTAAACACTATAAGATTGTTGTTAAATAGGCAAATTCTAGCATGAAGTTTCATACTAAGTGATGAACTCTATTGAGTAACAACTTTTTTCTGCGGGATAATTTAAATATTTGAATATACAATGAGGTCAGGTCTGATTGAAACGCGTCAATTCAAGAGTGCACCATTAACTGGGAGAAGTGATGAATGCCATGTGCATAAAGGTTAGAAGTTTGGAGTGTCGTTACACTAGGTTCCTCCGTTTCAATTTGCCTGTTCCAAGTTAGGAATATGATAATCACATTTTGTGCCATAATAATTTTTGGGATATTTTTTCTCGACATTGACCTGTATATTTGGACATTGATTTTTGTAATGGATGATCAGCATTTTCTAATATTTATATAATTTACAGTCATGAATTAGATTTCTTTCTGGTACTTATCTTTTATATCTTATTAAGCGATAAATTAGAGGAAATTGTCTGAATTAAACAGTGAATTCAAAATCGATGAAGTAATCAAAGTTCCTTGAATCGACTCTATTGTATGTTTTGATATTAGTATGTTCAGTGGTAAGACGAATACTTTCATGACTTGATTATGTATTTGTCGGTCGATTTTGTCTTGATTTGTTTTAATAGTTAATCATCACCATGGAATTCAAGGTGACTGAGACAAGTTGAAGAAATGTTTAGGTTTTTCTATTAAATCTTGAGGGTTTTTTCTGAATTACGTGAAACCTAAATACTCTTTCTTGACACATTTTTGACAGTGCTATTCCATAATTAGATCTTAAGCACTGACCCAATTCAAAATTCATTTTTCGTGGTACGTTGAAAGGTAATTCAAGATGAATGCACAGGTCAGTTTACAGTTTTCATATAAGAGAAGGAACAGTCCCACGGGATTTATTTATTAATTTTTCATAGTTTAGCAACCGCCATTTTAACAATTTATAACTCGTATTGCGCGTTGTCCAAGTAGGAGTCTCTTCAGGAAGTAAGTATATTATTTATACGCCATACACCAAACAAAAACATTGAAATGACATGCTTTACCCTAAAATAAAGAAAAGACGTTAGTCGTGTAATTTTGTCCCTTCCCTACAGTTTTCTGGCTACTGTAATATATTGACGAATATTTATGATATCTTTCAAGACATATTTGTGTATCGTAGAAAAACATTTGAACACGTTATGTGTATTCAAACGTCCAGGTCAGAAAAGTGTACATGTACTAGTACATAAATGTATAATTTTATAATAACAATTAAGTACTGACTTCTTTAACAGTGTCTAGGACAACCTATAAAAACAAGTTAATAAGTTGAAATACGTTAATTTTGTACAAGTGCATACCTTTAAACATGTATCGCCATATGTCAATATTTACATTTAAAAATAATATGTATGATAAAGACCTAATGTAGAAGTTAAGGGTGTGTCTTCTTTAATTGTTTTGTATATGAATATCTTAATGTCGAATTGTAAACAGTTCATGCATAATCAGGGCGCGGACAAGATACATACAATAGGTAGAAACAGCAAAATGGGTCGACCGGGATGAAGGGCTTTTTCCATCAGAAGGAATGGTAGACAGGATAGAAGTTTTTGACTAGCAACAGATAACCTATCGACCTCTCAAAGAGTGTTCTGTAATGTGTTAATAGTATGGTTCTCCTGTCTACACTACTAGGCAACGGATTTAACGTCCTTATTCCGACCGAACGTGTCTGCGTATTTATACATCTAGAGCAGCCAAAACGACGGGGTTTATAGCAAGGATTTAACTGCCGGATCTAAAAAATAAATTCAGACATGATCGCAATATTATTCCCATACCAACCTTTCTAAGAGCCCTGTGTGATCTTAGTATACATAACTTTAAATAACGTTTTTTTTTTATGTTGGATTGTTCGGTGTTGGTTTTTTTGGGTATAGATATGAATATAAGGAAGTAATTAATTATTGTTTGTTTAATATCAGGTTATACATGTATATATGTTTATTGCATATTCAAGATAGAGGGATTTCTTTAGCATGTCCAGTGGTAAATTCAAAATACGCATCAAGACGGGAAAATGTAAAACGTGATATGAATATGAACGTGAACCAAACCGACCAGCACTTGCTCTTTCTCCAGATATGATAACGTAACCACGAGATTTTCCCCCAAAGAACGCTAACACTTGAGGCCAGTACGCAACAACGAGATGCATATCATGAAAAGAAAAAAAAAACCGATTAATTCGATAGGGTCTGCAAATTAGGTAAACCGAATTCACAGGCTGCCCCGGGGAGAGCAGAAACTTTGCCTCGCTACAGGCCACCTGCAGAGAGAGCAACAAATTCTGATCACAATGCATTGGATGTCTGATTGCACATGGCTGCGTATCTATTTCCAACATAACCAAACAAACGTCGAACTTAAGCATGGGTTTTACTACCCAGGACAAGACCTGTTGTATACCGAATTCAATAGAGATATGAGTTAAATGAGACAGCAACCCAAGAAAACATCTGACGGTCAACATAGATATGTTCTTTAACAATCAACAGGTGTCTAAAGCTTTAACTTGGTTAATTTTACATTTAAATTGTTTTCAATTGAGCTGGTAAGGCTAAAATAAATAAGACTATATTTTGACGACTTTAGTGTATATGACATGCAAACGAATGAACGAAATCAAAAAGATCACAATGTGTATGGAATAAATAAAATGTTTCTATATTATTGTCCAAACGTATGATATCTTTTCTTATCCATATGTATATCCAATGTCGAGAACAGGCAATCTACATCTCAACTAATATAAGTCAACCTAGCTTTTTAGTTAGAAGCTACCAGGAGCCTGGATTGAAAGTGGCTAGAGTGTCATGATGGCAATCTTAATAACAGCCATATTTTATGACTGTTGCGGACGTCCGACGTCATAATAAAAACAAGCATTCTGTGAGTATTGCATGGCAATACAAAGTCCCCTACCGGTTAAAAATTCATTGCATTGGAACAAAATTCTAACTTGATCTATAACTTGTCATGGTGTAAACTATATAACAAATATCAAGTCAATATCAATATCTTCAAGCATGACGAAAAAAAGTGTTGAAAACTGATTATTTAAGTGAATTTTTTAAGTCCAGGGACCATAACTCTGTACAAAATCATCAGACCGGAACACAATTCTAATTTGATCTGTAACTTGTCATGATAAAACTATATACCAATTTTCAAATAATCAAAATCTTCAAGCATGACGAAAAAAAGTGCGGAAAACTTATTATTTGAGTGAATTTTCTAAGTCCAAGGACCATACCTCTGCACAAAATCTTCAGACCGGAACAAAATTCAAACTTAAACTGTAACTTGTCATGATAAAACTATGTACCAATTTTCAAATCAATATCTTCAAGAATGACCAAAAAAAGTGTGGAAAACTGATTATTTTAGTGATTTTTCTAAGTCAAAGGACCATAACTCTGCACAAAATCATCAGACCGGAACAAAATTCGAACTTGAGCTGTAACTTGTCATGATAAAACAATACACCAAAAATCAAATCAACATCTTCAAGCATGAATAAAAAAAAGTGCGGAAAAATGATTTGCCGGACTGACGGATGGACAGACGGATGGAGTGCAAACCTAAAGTCCCCTTCGACTTCGTCGGTAGGGAACTAAAAAAGCAGTGGTATGATTGCCAATTATACAACTCTCCACCAGAGACCCAATGATGTAGAAGTTAGCAATTTTAGTTAATTCATAAAGAGATTTTTTTTTATATTTTTAGTAACGGCAGCAGTATTGGTTGGGTATATATTCTAAATGAACACTTCAAGAGAACTATTTCAAAAACGTATTTTATTTATTTATGCGTCATAACTTCAATATAGTTGGCCATTATATACATTTTCTATGTATGGTATTTGTGTGCTTTGATCTTTGGGTAATAACTGTCTTATCAATCATGCCACATATCAGACCTGATTTTTATCTTGTAATTATATCATTAATAAAGAAAAAGCATTGATATTTACATTGTAAGTATTATACTGTATTGAATGCGGATACATTCTAAATGACAAAATTGTAATTAAAAAAATAAATAGAAAACATATACCCACATAATATAAAGAACAGTAAAAGTGACGCTACCCAAATTTGTACTTGATCTGAGTTTTGTGGTAATAAGCATTGTGTATAGGTTTCATAAAATTTGGTTGAGGCAAACTTAAATCAGAGAACGGAAACGAAAAATTCAGCAATTTTTCCATTTGTAAAGGGGCATAATTCTAGAACAGTAAAAGTGACACCACCAAAACTCAAACTTGATCTGTATTTTGTGGTAATAAGCATTGTGTATAAGATTCATTACATTTGGTTGAGGCAAATTAAAGTTAGATAACGGAAACCAATTTTGGGACGTACAGACGGACTAGGCTAAAACTTAATGCCCCCTTCGCTACGACGAGGGCATAGAAATAAGAAGATGTAGTATAATTGCTAATGAAACAACTCCACCAGAGACCGAATGACATAGAAGTTTACAATTATAGGTCACCGTAAGGCCTTCAACAATGAGCAAAATCCATACATCAAAGTCAGTTTTAAAATGACAAATGTAAAACAAGAAAACTAACGGCCTGATTTATGTACTAAAACAATGAACGAAAAACAAATATGATATACAGCAACAGACGAATACCACTGAATTACAGGCTCCTGACCTGACCCGACACATAAGCATGTCAGATATCTTTGAAATAACGAGCTATACTCAGGGTTCGACACTAACGCTAGTCCTGTCGCCAGAGGCTAGTTAAAAACATGAAGGACTAGTTAACATGTCTACCTCAGTAGTCCTTTGGACAAGTCAAATTTAATCTTTTAAACGCCTTTCCCCGTCCCTAATATTATAACCCAAATCAGCGAGATTTATTTATTGACAGCGGAAGTACTGTTCCTGCTACCGTGAATCTATTCTCGCAGGAGCACATTACAACTGGTTCCGTAGATATCGAGGGGTCGAAGTAAACCAAAGGGCGTAAACCAGTATACGGAAACGAACATCTTAGTCGGACGAGAGTTTGAATCGATAAGAATTATTCTTGTGTTATCGTAATTTAATTTGATCACGAACATAAACAAAAAATAAAATGTCATTGTTCAAGTTTCTTGGTATTAACGAACCACCAGCAAAAAAACTCAAAACCTCAGAGGAAAAACGTGACATACAGAAGGCCTATGATACCGGCAAACGCGTCAGGACTTTCCAGCAGTCGTGGAAGTCGACATTTAGTTGGTTGTCAAATGAAGAGGAAAAAATGTTTTGCACTTTGTGCAAAGGATACGATACGAGCGGTACGTTTGTAAATGGCTCCATCTATTTCAAACTGGAATCAGTCAAAGCCCATGACACATCTGATGGACACAAAAAAAACTTATTAAAGGAAAAGACAAAGAAATTAAAAGTAGGAGAGTCGGAGGTAGACAAATCTTTGCTCATGATGAACAAGGCAGTGATAACAAAGTTAACTTTTCTATTCAGAAATGCACATTTTATTGCAAAGCATGGTAAACCCTACACAGATTATGTGCTACTGTGCAAGCTTGACGCTGCAAAAGGTTGCGACATTGGACAGACATATTTAACAGACAAATATTGTCACAATTTTGTTACAGCAATAGCAGAAACTAGGAGACAAGAGCAGTTGTCACTGGTAGAGTCTTCATCATTTCTATCAGTTATCAGTGATGGTGCAACTGATTCGTCATGTAAAGAGGCAGAAATTATTATTGTTAGACTGTCAAAAGATTGTGAAGTAAGTTGAGTTAACACACACATAATGTAATCTACTAAAAGAAGACAACAAAAAATAAGGATATTTTTATTTAGTAAAACAATAAATAACAAATTATTAGCATTGAATCTTTTATTATATTAACTAAAACAAATTGAAAATTAAATTATTCCATGAATTTCCAGTTATTGTTTTCAACACCATTTCATCAGTGAAATACATGTAGAAAGAAAATATACAGTTTCAGCTACAGTATGAATAACAACTTTTAGGATTACGATTCCACTTTTAATTCTATAATCTGGAGCACCTGAGATCACTCACTGTTTTTGGTGTGGTTTGTGTTGCTCAGTCTTTAGTTTTCTATGATAGTTTTTTGTATTGTTGTTTGTCTTTTTCTTTAAGCTACTGTAATGGTGTTGTCAGTTTATTTTCATCTTATGAGTTTGAATGACCCATCCTTAGCCTCTCTACTAATCCAGTACGTTTGTTTATCTGTAGGTTTCAACTTTGTTTGCTGGAATTAAGAATGTAGGTGAAGCAGATGCAGAGAATATTTCTTCCAACATATATAAACAACTAACAGAGAGATTTGGGGACAGCTGGAAAACCAAGATTATTGCCATGGGGACAGACGGTGCATCAGTGATGATTGGGAAGAAATCAGGGGTAGTTAAAAGGATGAAGGATCTCACAAATAGGCCAATACATGGCATCCACTGCTTGGCACACAGGTATTATACGTTTGAACCTTATCTGATATTTTTGAATTTTCTTTATGTATTTTTGATAATTCATACATGCATTTTTTTAGATAAAGTATATGTATTACATCTTCATTTAAATCAGTATACAAGTTAACTGACACTCAGTATTATCATATCATGAATATTTCAAATTCAGATTGATTGCATATATAATATTATATGATCATCATATAATATTATATATGCAATCAATCTGAATTTGAAATATTTATGATATGATAATACTGAGTGTCAGTGCATATAATATTATATATGCAATCAATCTGAATTTGAAATATTCATGATATGATAATACTGAGTGTCAGTGAACAGATGAACAATTTATGATGGCATCTTGATATGTATTTTCAATCATTATTATATATTTGTAGGTTAGAGCTTGCATATAAGGATGCAGTAAAAGATGTTAAGATCTACCAGAAATGTGATATTCTACTTCTGAACTTATACTTGTTTTATAAGTAAGTAATGTAGAAGTTAAGGGATCTATTTTATATATAAAAAAATGGCATAAGTTTGTTATAACAACAAATCAGTGAAAAGCACAAAAAATCATATTCATGTTTTTATCTGGCATTGAGATTATTTCTGGCACAAAAATCAACCATTTCATGTTTGTTTTGGTGAGTTTAATTTCCTGTATTTAAAAATGATATAGGAGCTTGTTTCAAATTAATGTATCACATTAGCCAAATCAAGAATAAGGGATATTCTCTGGTTACAACTTACAGTACAATGAACAATATATATTAATACAAAATATGAAATATAATCTAAAATGATGATGGAAATATAAGCCCAGTTTATATTTTAACCTGTTTTTACAGATACAGTCCCTTAAACAGAGCAAACCTGAGAATTAGTTTCAACTCACTTGGCCTACCATTTTTAGTGCCATTAAGAGTTGGAGGTACTCGATGGCTACCTCATACCCAAAGGGCTATCAGTAATCTTCTCACTGGATATGAACCATTAGTGCAGCATCTTGAACAGGATTGTACTTACATGAAGTGACTGATCCAAGAGGGTGGACCCTTTTTTGATGTCTTTTAATTTATGCATAGCTTGAGCAAGAGGTGACCTTTATGGCTTTGAACACTCTTTTACTAGGCACGGCAAAATATGAAAGCAAGCGACAGTTGTGTATTTTATTAAAAGAGACTGTGGACACAGCTCTGTGTTGTACTTTTTAGTACATATAAATATATGACGCAATCACATGGTGAAAACAGCCACTTATAACTCTGAAAAGATCAGAGCTAAATTAAATCTATTTACTTTTGAAAATACAGAGCAAATTGTCCTATTTTCTGCAGATTCAACAGAAAACCATGTCCCAGTTTTACAAATACATACACCTGTCAGTGTATTACCAAATGGTCATTTAAAACAGGGCAGATTAGGTTCCTTTCTATAATCGTCGACTGTTCTTACTAGCGTGTGCCATCAATTTTGTAATGAAGACCCTAATTATAATTGATTTATTAAGTAATACTAATACAAGTCTTTAGTCTTGCGTTTGAATTGAGGACAATTCGATAACCCGTTCATTTATGTTTATACTCCCTAAAAACATACAAGTGTCAAATATTTCTCTAGTTAATTCTTCAACTTCATTTGATTTAAGGAAATCACATGTTAGATAAAGTTCTCTAATATCAGGACACATTTTAGCAATAGCAAGAATTGTCCTTGGTAAAATATTGGCACATTGTGTCATATCGAGACTAAGCAAATGTGAGTGTTGATAACTCGAGTCACTGTAACGTAACAAATCGTTTCTCTCGCTATCGTTTTGCAGTTTCGTCTCCTGTCTGAAACCGGTATTACCATCGTCAACGACAACACCAGTAGTTTTATCATTTGTTCCTATTTTTGAATTATTGCTGTAATCACCAATACCTCCACAACTTTTTATTTTCAATGTCTGAAGCCTTCGACTGTGCTTAACAATGTACATTATGCCATCCGCAGAAATTTTATGACAGTTCCTAAAAGTGATTTGCTTTAGATTTGAGCAATATTTTCCCAAAGCATAAAGTGGTATATCACTGGTTGTCTCGCTTTCAGACAAGGTTAGACATTCTAAATACTTGGTAGCCTTGATTAAACAAACCAGTTCATCATCGAGAATTAACTTTATTCCAACAAACGTAATGGATTTAAGTTTCGGGCATCCCTCAGCTAAGGACTGGATGCTGAAATTAAGTCTGTCGTTTATTATGAAGGTAGAGTTTCCAAATTTAAGAGATTCCAAAAGTGGACAATGTTTTGCAACTTCTGTCAGTCCTTTAAACGTTATGTTAGAGCATTCCCGGATATCTATAAAGCGAAGATTATTTGAGCGTTTGACTAACTGGCTAATTCCGATATCATCAAATATTGTAGAACGGATTGTGAAGTCTGATAATCCAGGAATCGGCAGATTACTGTTGACTATTACATTTGATATTTGAGAATTTGATAAATATAACTGCTCGATGTCATGATAATCATTCAAAATCAAAGCTACTGTTTCACTGCGTAAGGTTTGCCATCCTCTTAGTACGAGTTTTTTCAGGCAACTCTGTTTTGTTAGAAATTTAATTAAATTGTTGTCTATATTTTGCAGTCCGTACCAGCCGAAATCTATTGATATAATCTTTAATTCTTCTAAACTATTCAGACAGCGTTGCATGTCAAATTTTGAATCGAAATATGCTTTGAAATGTTTTATAGATGTTAAGTTTTGCACAATTGTGTCAACAAGATAACCAGACACTTGATCTGTCAGGTGTAAATGTTCCAAGTTCGACAGTTGAATGCCGGAAAATGCAAAACGATAGTTTCCCAGAAGCTGATATAAAAGAGATGGGTGTATCACAAGTGAATGAATAAAGTTATTTATTTTTGCAAAGTGTGTATAGGATTGACCTGGATCGTCGTATGCTAGGTTAAATGTCAAATGTTTCCATAATCTAGGCCATAAACTTAGCTCATTCCATACCTCGCATATGAGGCTGACTCCGTGTACCAAATCTCGTTGGTGAAGATAAGAGAATATTTTCAATAAAACTTCTGGTGGCAAATCTGTAATCAACATGATAATGTTTACTCTTGTATAATCTACTGGTATCAATATACCTCCTCACTTTTTGGTGTGGTTCTAGAAAATAAATATATAACAGATAAAATACTGTCAAAATTGATTTATGATTTGTGTTTGCTTAACGTCAACAAAAAGAATTCTTCTTTCGAATGTCACACAACTTGGCGTACACCTAGTTATTTAATATTATACCTTATCTTACGGTATGGATTCGCTCATTATTGAAGGCTATACTTCTAGTTGTTTCAATCCTCGTTTTTTGTGATATGGTGGATCGGTGTGTCAATGGCTACCAAACATAAACCATATTTCCTTATTTTGAAATAGAAGATTTTGCATTGACAAGCTTCAACATGTAGAAAAAAAAACATTTTGATTAAATAATTTAAATTAAAGGAGCACAAAAGTCAAATGCATGCGATATGAAGTTATTATATCAAGTTTGGTTTTATTAAAAAGTCACTATACGGGATTTGTTTCAGTTTTAAAAAAACTTACGTAGATGGGATAAAGTTGAAGAGTACCCCAAGGGTGACTGTGGTATACAAATATGATCACCTTGGTCTTCTTCCGACCGGCAGTAAAACCCTTGCCACAGTGCGTCCGTTGGTTGTGTGGGATGGATTTATTCGCAGCCACGTTCAGCCAGAATGGGGACGTTAAATCATATGCATCGCATAAAGCGATTGCCACGCACATTGCATGTTTAGGAATCCTTTTGGCAAATCTGAGAGGTACGTAGGACGCTTGTTGCAAGGCTAGCAACCTTAAGTCCCTGTCCGATATGTCCTCGTTTCCAGTGGCAGTTCGAATTTCACGCCCTACATTTCGGTCGGCCTATTTTATATAACCTACCTATTGTATTTTTAAATTTCAAACAACATTTATCATACCCTCAAGAGATTTTTAATCGGCAATTGCTCACATATTTAGAAGAGCCAAATTCAACAGCCGTCCAAATTTTCCCCTCCTGAGCATGTAACAATTGTGTTAATTTTTAGTTTGACCGTGCATAGTGGTTATCTTTTATAGATTGAGCTTGCGTTTAGTTTTGGGTGAACCTGACTTTCTGTTTGATAAATGCTAGAAATACGTTTAACAATTTCGTAGCAAGCAGGGGCATTCAACATGCTCTCCTTTTCCAATTTCAGTACAAGGAGAGGAATTTTAACTTTACAGAAACTCATATTAATTGATAAGTGTATTCTAGTTCTAAATTAGTAAGACATATGTGTCCTTGGCATTCAGCAAACAATAGTCATTGAAACTATCTTTTCATTTCTATTAATGATGTTATATCATTCTCTTGTGGTTAAAAATGAATAACACCGTAAGGATTGAAAAGTGTTTAGTCATATGGTCATCCCTGAACTTTTACCTTCCGGCAGCTAAAGCCATGTTTAAGACGTGCGTTAGTTTAGCTTTATGGGATGTATAAATACCCAAACACGTTCTGTCGTAAAGGGGACGTCAAATCGTATACCTCATATAGGGAGAGTGTCAAACTCTTTACATTAACAAATCGTTTATAAATGTGTCTTCTTATATTTAAGAATTAACATGTTGTTGATAAATAAATTTTGTTGATGTGAAATGCTCATATCAGGGTCACTGACTTTGTGTGTTTGTGTGTATTAACCAATGTGTCATCTATCTTGTTTGGTAGAGAAAAAGTCAAAAATCAACATTTTTCATCTTTCAATACGATGACGTTATACGCTTAAATTTCAACGTTTGGAGGTACTTTTTCACCTAGAAACGTTACTTTGAGTGATGTATACCTTGTGACCCTTTTATTATTTAACATCATTAATACGAAAATATCAACAACATATATCAATTATATTAGACTCGTCATTATTTAAGTTTTAAGTTGATCGGTATTTGATGGAAGATTTCTGCTGTGGGTAACATCGCACTGAAAGCTGTCAAATGTTGCCTTTTTGCTTTCCTAAATTAATGCAGCTAAACAAATCCGACTTAAATAATTTTTTCAACAATAAATTTCAAATGTGCCGCGAATCCCGAAACAAAGAAATATATATGAGCGTCCTGTATCCAGGTTACATGCTAACCAATCAAAATAAGGAATACTCGGAATAATTTCTTCCGAGTAAAAATGTAAACAGTGATCTACGTGGTAATTATCAATTTTTTAAAACTCAAAAATTTCACTCTTGAACTGTACAATAATTTGTCAATGTTTGTCTGGTATAGGATTGAACAAGACATCTTGTCTAACTATCCAATAATTTCGAAGTAACCAAACTGGATTATTTCTGTAAACAAAGGATGTATATAGAAATAAGAGATGTGGTATGGGTGCCAAATAGACAACTCTCCATCCAAGTCACAATGTGTAAAAAGTAAACAATTATAGGTCAAAGTACGGCCTTCATCCCGGAGCCTTGGCTCACACCGAACAGCAAGCTATAAAGGACCCCAAAATGATTCGTGTAAAACAATTCAAACAGGAAAACCAATGGTCGAGTCTATATAACAAACGAGAAACACTTAAGAACCACATCAACAAACGACAACCACTGAAACTGGTTCCTGACTTAGGACAGGTGCAAACAAATGCAGCGGGTTTAAACGTTTTAACAGGCGCCAACCTTCACCCTAACCTGAAATAGTAGTGTAGATATACAAGGTATTCAAGGTCATGCGTTTCTCAGACTGTCTTTACACTTAATCCGTTGGTTGTGTACTGATTGATACTTTAGTCTGGTAGAACATGATTTATTTAGTAGTTGTAATTGGCTTTGAACTAGCTTTTAGTAACTGCGAGTACTCTTATCTTAGTTGTTTTTGTGTCTTGTATTGATCTTTTGAGTTAATGTGCCTGTTCCAAGTCAGGAACCTGTAGTTCATTGATTGTCGTTGGTTCATGTTTGTCATATTTGTTTTTCGTAAATTGTTTTGTTCTAAATTTGGCCGTTAGTTTTCATGTTTGATTGAATTCACATATTTAATGTCGGGGCCTTTTAAAGCAGACTATACGGTATGGGTTTCTCATTGTTGAAGGCCGTACGACCTCGACTTTTAAGCTCGTGTAGACCTGAACATGCATGAACTATTTGCCACTAGACGTTTAAAAATAAGCACCATACAATCAATCTGTTTACACTCATGTAAAATAAGAGGACACTCATTTGATCATTTAAAATCTATTTTTTAAGGGGGAAAGGAGAATTTTGAATATATTAGTACGAGCTGGAAAAAATAGCGACAGATTAAAATAACTAATACATTCTTACTGTTATTGTCCGTCTAGTTCTATAATATAACCATCAATTTCTTTCTTCTTTTTTGTTTTGCCATTTTTTATAGGATACTTTCATATTTGTTTTCAGTTGGAATATCCGACGGAAAATGTAAAAACAGACAAGAAATTTGTGATTATATCTATTAGAACTTCTGTTTAGCTGACGTTTTAACTCATGTCTTAGAAATATAAGAGTATTGCAAGCAAATATGTATCTTCATCCAACTTATCGTCCATACAAGGATGTCCTACAAAGGCTGCCATACCATATAAACGTTTATCACACAGCTCACATTCTAATATATCTGCATTCATAAATTTATCAATATCATTTAGACTAAACGACGCATTATTATTTATATGCCTCTGTCGTATAATCTACCCATTTAAAAAAGAAGAGATAGAAGAGAGACAGAAGGTCTTCCAAATACAAGAAAACAGGCCCTAGGATTATTGGCGAATTTCAACATCGAACATGTAACAAATTCTTTCGGTTATCTACAAACCGTAACTGCTCTCCTCCGCCTAACATACACATAAACCAAAGGACATTGTCATTCACATAACAGATCGAGAATCTTATATGTTATCTCAATACATACCTCGTCGTAGTTCATTACAAATGATCCGGGTCAATAATGTGTAATTTCTATTTTTAAAATATGACAACCATATGGAGCGCATATTGTGACATAAATGGATCAAAATAGTAAATAGTTATCAAAGGTACCAGGATTATAATTTAATACGCCAGACGCGCGTTTCGTCTACATAAGACTCATCAGTGACGCTCAGATCAAAAATCAAAATAGTTATAAAGCCAAACAAGTACAAAGTTGAAGAGCATTGAAGACCCCAAATTCCAAAAAGTTGTGCCAAATACGGCTAAGGTAATCTATTCCTGGGATAAGAAAATCCTTAGTTTTTTCGAAAAATTCAAAGTTTTGTAACAAATTAAATTTCCAGTAAATATTTTTGCGATAAAGCGATTCATGGAAATTATTTATATTTTTTGTATATATTGAAATATACCCAATCAAACTCGGTACGCCAATATAAATTCTTGTAATAGAGTGTCGGTTTCATTTCCTAGAAATTCTGAAAACAATTGTATTCGCCGGAACACATACAATACACATCCTTTTTATTCCTTATACGACTTAAACTGTAATATTTTCCACGTGGAAATAACAGTTGAACGCGTTATAAAGAAGGAATTTTTCATATGTGACGTGGTTCAACTTGGTTCGCATCATTTACTACTAAAATCCGTTCAACATTAGAATTATTTTTTTTTTGTATTCGCATACTACAAAAATACGTCAAACATTGGAGTTATGTATTTTGTATGCGCATACTACCAAAATCTGTCCAACATTAGAATTATTTATCTTTTCAATAGAAGAAGCTGTATCAACGATTAAAGAATATTGCATTGCAACGGATTCTACGAATGCATTGGAAAAAAAGTTATCAAAATTTACAGAACCCCTAAGGTTGATTTCGGTATAGAAATATGGTGAATCCTCAACTTCTCCTTTTCTGTCAGTAAAACCCTTGCTACAGTAGGGCGTTTGTTTGTCTTTTCGGAATGTATAAATCCGCAGCCAATCCAGCCGGAATGGGAACGTTAAGTCGAATGCTCCGTGTAACAAATATTCTGTAATATTATTTCCACTGGAACAAATATTCAATATATAGTATTAATTTTGTTCTTTTCGGAATAAAGTGCATAGAAAATTTGTTCAAACAGGAAAATATATTATTGGCATTGTTTATAGCAAAGTTTGAAGGGGAATTTCTGTTAGGCGGAACAAATATACGTTGACAACTGAGTACAACTTACAGACTGCGATGTTAAGCGGTAATCCGAAGAGCCCGTATAGTATAAATCTCACCGGACTAGTGCAGAAGTACTGTTAATTTCCGCTCGGTCTAATGAGAGCGTTTGCGAAGTCGTAACAGTTTTTTTTTTAATTCTACGAGAACAAGTTTCAAAATTGTAGCCGACCTTGTTTTCATCCTTTTACTGGTATCCCTAAATTATTATTTACGGTTTCTGTTACTTGTAATCGAAGGGAACCGGTCGTCAACGCGATATAACTAATTACCAAGGAAATCGATAACGAGGCTTGACCATGTGCTATCGATATACAATCCATAAATACCACTCAATGTAAACAACAATCATAATGGCTCGGATGTTGAAATGGACACAGGGGGCTATTCCAAGTATAACATTGGAAAGGCCTTTACTAACACACGATGAAGTTTCAAGTTCCAAAACACAATACGAGGAAAAACGAACTAGGCTTTTTTGCACAACATTGGATCAATAACCTTTTTAATTCGAAAATTTGTTACAGGGAGCTAGAATTTCAGAATATCAGTGTAGCTTGACCTTTATTTCCAGTGAGGCAAACGTTTTTAGTCTTAGATTCATGATTTTTTTTATTAGTTGTTATTGGCTTTTAACTAGCTGTCAGTAACTGCGAGTACTCTCAGATATATACTTAAGTGTCTTTTTTGCTGTGGGGATGTATAAATACCCTGCAACGTCAGGTCTGTTTTTTTAGATGCTTTTCTGCTTTGTATCGATCTGATGAGTTATGCCCTTTTCAATTGATTTTTATAGTTTGTTCTTATGTTGCACTGTTACACTACTGTGCCAGGTTAGGGGGAGGGTTTGGCGCCAATAAATTAGTTTAACCCCGCCACATTCTGTATGTTCCTGTCCCAAGTATGGAGCCTGTAATTCAGTGCTTGTTCTTTGTTACTGTATATCATATTTGTTTTTCGTTCATTGTTTTAATATATATATGGAAAAAACACGTATATCCTATCTTTGACCTTCTCTATCTTTTTTCTTGGTCACAACTTTAGTGAGGCAGTTGCCTCATTACCTCAGGGGAAGCATCGCCACTGACATTGACACTGTTCAAGCTCATGAAGCTAGTGCTCTTCATCTCAATGCTAAGGCAGTGGCAGAGAGGGCACCACCTGAGAAGTCGGTACAGGTAACAGGAAAAACTGGACTCAAACTGAAAAGTCATAAATTTGAAAAATCTTGATACACTTTTTCGTAATGCCCATACAGTGGCCAAACAGCATCTTATCTTTAAGGTCTTTTACATTATCTTCTAGCTTGATAAAACGACAAAAATGACTTCATCAATACCATTGCCCCTGTCTCTAGAGATGAAACTCATTTTTTACTAGAAAAATCTGAATTCGTTAGTGTGACTTTTGATGGGACATCTGATTTTATGGGTGCAAATCTAAATACTTGTGGATACGAAGTGTCCTGTCTGGTAAAATTACAGAAAAGTTCTTTGATCTTGGAACAGCCGAATCAGCATACTCAGCAGACATTTGTAAAGACTTGAGTATAAAAATAAGAAGATGAGGTATGATGTCAGTTTGTGATGAATATTCTGTTTGAGTAAACTGGTTCGCTTTTGCTCAGATGGAGCATCCAACATGCAATGTAAACATTTTAAAGTTTAATTAATAAAGAAAAAATATTTGAATTAAATCAGACACAAGCTATTCTTATACTGTTATATCTACTCTAGTAGGAAGTTAGTTTACTTGATGTTTTATTATCTTAATCACTCACTATTAAAAACTTGATTAAAGTACACAACTACTGGATTCTGGAAATGCTTTACATATCTTATTGCATCTATATATTCTTGAAGAACATAAATTCACCTCTAGATGTCTTTTTGGTGTGCTGGGTTGCAGTCTCATTGATTTAAACTCTTCAGATCTTGCTTTTAATACTTAAATTCAGTGGTTGTCGATTGTTGGTGTGGTTCATAAGTGGTTGTCGTTTGTAATTGGTGTGTTTCATAATTGTTTCTCGTTTTTTATATAGATTAGACCGTTGGTTTTCCTGTTTGAATTGTTTTTACACTAGTCATTTTGGGGCCCATTATAGCTTGCTGTTCGGTGTGAGTCAAGGCTTCGTGTTGAAGGCCGTACTTTGACCTGTAATTGTTTATTTTTTACACATTGTGACTTGGATGGAGAGTTGTCTCATTGGCACTCATACCACATCTTCTTATTTCTATTAAAGGCCTTATGCTTTTGAAAAGTTAACTCTGATTATATATTGTTTTGTCATTTGCATTATAATTTTTCAGATGATGGTTACCTAAGTAATTCAAGATCATGATGAATGTAACAGCTTCTCTTCAGAGAATGATACAGATATCAGATGGCAACCGAACTATTGTGTCATTCTAGTTTGCATATTTTGTTTATAAACTATATTGTACTTTTTGTTCAAGATATAGTTGCTCATCATTAATGTATTTTAAGTAAAATTTAGCTTCACACTCAATCTAATTGAAGTACAGACGAAGTGTCCACGCTTCGCTTACAAGGATCAAATAAAGACCCGTTCTATATTACATTTTAAAGACATTTCAAAATCCTTTGGCTTTGTGTGGTGATACACACCCTCAACAATTGAAAGCTGAAATCTCATTGTGTGATGGAATAATTACTAGAACAGAGTTTTAACCAGGTTGCTTTACGCGAAGAATAATGTATAGAATAAATTTAAGTTCAGTGTTCAAGAAAAAAAAACAGTATATAATCTGGCCAATACAAAATATGAGCATACTGAAAGATAACCTTTTTTATATATAAAAAAGTTGTAGAAGACAATGACCATGAAGTACAAGTACTTTATATCCTTCAGTTAACGTGAACACTTCAGTTACATTCTATGTTATAAAGCATAAAATATGAAAGTGACATTAACAGCGATTGGAAGGGAGTAAAATTTAATTGTTTAAAATTAATAATTTAAATATTGTTTTTTTTAATATATATTTAGTATAGTTTGTTTTACAGATTTCGAAATGCTAGAGAGAAATGCCATTCGTGAACTGGTAGAACCAATGAAAAAAAAAAAATAACCGGGACAAAATATCCACCGCGCACTATCATATTTCATAGGTCCATTAAACCGAAAAAGTTTTCTCAAAAACCATAATTTGACATACTTAATATCATCTATAATAAACAGTTTACATTAAAGTAGAGATAAGTATAATAATTTCATTGCCTTTGAGCGAATTTTGCACACGTTTTTGTTCTTGGTTATAGAAAATTGTTTGAAAATGTCAGTTTTACGAGAGAAAAAAACATTGATACTTCAGAGGATGGGTGAGAATGGTAGTTGTTGAAAATATGAGCGTGATTAGAAATATATTCTAATTGATTATTAAAATAAAATGTTAATTCCTAACTACATCAGCAATTACTCTTTCGTATTTTGAATGAAATCCTTCCACCCCACCCCCACATCCCTTACAATCGACTGCTTGTGTAAGGTAAGAGTAAACTTTTTTCCTGGACATTGTATTACGTATGCAATGCCCTCAAAATACGTGAAATAAAAAGTGTTTAATTATTTATTTTGAATAAAAGGTCGTGGTCTTCAAAAAGGTGGAAAACGAGTCACTCCGATTTTGAAATTAATATTCCACCCTTTGCGTTTGCATTAATATTCGCTTACTCAAATAAATGGATGACTTTTAAGAAAGAACAGAGAGAGAAAATCCATGGGAGTGTTATAAAAAACAATAAAGCAACACGAATCTTGTGTTATTGTGAAAACAACATTTATCCCTGTAGCCCAATTAAGTACAAGATCATTTATAGAATCACTGAACAGACAGATAATCATTTGCCTTTCTATTATACTGTCTGACACTGCTAATATATTTCCTCTCTCAAATCAAATATCTACAACAAACCATCTTGACCAAGACAATTAATTCTTTGGTGCTGTTATTTATGACCCAATCAATCAAACTAACACTATGAAAACAAGTTTGATTTAAGACATACTATTTGTTTCAATTGGCCACTGTGGAACATTTTCGTCAAAACCCTGTTGCCACCATCAAACACTCTGTCAAAGAAGACTTGATCAAAGTTTTTCATCAACAACTTGGTTAAAGCAAACGCATGAGTTTAAAGTTTACAGTGAGAAAATGGTTCTAATATACTTCTCTCAGAATGACTGAATTATACTTTCACTGTGTGTTTTTCAGTGTATGACCATTTGGAGAAGATGAATTAGAAATCGTACAAAAGTAAGAAAAAAGGGTGACAATGTTAATCTGGTTGCCAAGAAGAAGACAGAGCTGTAGCTCTACTTCACAGGCCTAGGCCAGGTCGAAATTAATTCTAAAATTCATTTAATTTGATTCTTAACTCTGTTGAAACATTGAACGATATAAATTCGATAAATTCATCTATCATTCATTTCTCCCCTAGCATTTTTTTTAATCATACTGGAACTCATCCTACTTTTCCCGCCAATTAAGCCATGTGGTTTTGTTTTTTTTTAAACAAAAATTGCATCATTCCATAACTGCACTATGATTAGCTAATTCCTGTCAAAGTCCATCCATGCAAGTTTTCAAGAAAAAATAGGATAAGGTTCTATTCGGTCAAAGTTTTTGATCAAAGTTTTCTTTGACGGTTGTCACTATAAAAAATCCTGTAAAATCTTTGGCCAAGTTTTCGTGGTCAAAGAAAACTTTGATAGTGACAATGGGCCTTATGGTTAGGACTGTAAAATGTTAAATTTATGTAATTGTACTGAAACTAAAGCTGCAACTTCAGCAGATACATTTGACCATAAACGGTTGTGGCTGATTTGTTTATATATTCTGAAAATTTTTATATTTTTTCTTTCCAAACCGTTTTTGTTGAACGTACCACAGAGGAAAGTGTCTTGCACCGAAATTGGTATCCCACAGGAGTTTTTTGTTTTCTTTCTTTGATCATTTTATTTCACGTTGCAATGTGTTCTATGTGTACTTTCTATATCAGGACAATAAACTAATGAGTATAACATGTATAATTGTATTTAATTTCCAATCCAATATATTAGGATACATTACTTACAGAAAACTGCTTGCAAATTGTCTGTAAGACCCGGTTTCCATTAAATTTTCCACATTAGACAAAGAAATGTATCTTACTATCAATTAAACTTTAACCCAGAAGCAACATACAAATGTCACAAGTACTAAAATTTTCGAATTTACCAATCAAGGAGAATAAACATAATATCTTGCACTTTTAAGTCATCTCATCATTATGGAAGCCGCGTTGTTCCTAAACAGGCACAGGCAACCCGTACTTCAAGCTGTGCAAGGTTTTCAATTATAGAAGACGTTTAATTACAATGGATTACTACACAGCAACTTTCCTGTATTCTTCTTTAAGAAATCGTTAATTGAACAAATAAATAATACGTATTGGATTTTAGAAGTCGTTAACTGATTACTCTAACATTAGCTGTTTGTTGAAATTTAAAAAAAAGGAAAATATTTGTTCACGCATGCAACATCTCACCATGAGGAAAATTTCGAGGTGTAGATTTGTCTTGGATCCAAATCCATTTTCCCCCAATAATACTATTGTATTATGCTCCCGTTTATATATATATATATATATATATTGATAGAAAGATTCGTCCGTCCGTCTGTTCAACTTTTGTATGCGTAACTCCCTGACATAATTGTGTGCACTTCCTATTTCATTACGTCATCCGAATGATTTCTGGGGTTAAATTTGACATGACAAAGCCTTTTTCATATCTCGCACTGCAATGAATTTGCATTCGCTTCTCTTTATTAAACCTCTAATGAATTTAATTAAACTTTCTCAGAATCTTCATCTTATAATACCATTGTGTATCTCCTATTTATATCCGAATCTCCTCATTATCCCCTTATTAGAATTTATTGAAACTTGCTCAGATATCATATTATCGTGAACGAGGAAGACAATTCAAATACATTATCGAACGAAAACTACTGGTATGCACCAATTCAACTTTATAGCAGTAAAAAGGGCCAGTGTGGTATATATTCAAAACCCGTAAGTCGCCGACTCACAGACAACACCAGTCCTGAAAAAATAAAAGTCGACCAGACAAACAGTTGATGTTTATAAAACACTACAAAGAAAAATTGAGCAACACAAATCCAATCATAAACCGGGGGTGACCACATGCCGAAAGGGTCAGCAGTTCTACTTCACAAGGGACAACCGTCGTGTATTTTCTGTTTAAAACCCACAAATTCTGTGATACCACAATAGCTTATTGGTAAATGTATCTTGTCTAACAGTCAGAAACTACCAAATATTTATAAACCATGTTAACTAGATATACCACAGAAAACTAAAACAAAAAGAACACGGATACCTACTTTGAAGAAACATATGTCACGATTTACAGAGCAACCATGTAAAATATTGCACAAGAAGGGAATGTCTTTTATCCTCAATTGCAATAATGGAACATTCATACTCAAATGCTAACAAAAACAAATTGTTTGCCGTAAGCCCATTTGACTCAATCAAAGTTTTCCATCAAAAATCTGATCAAAGTCATTTGTTGTCACTATTAAGGTTTTTCATCAAAAACTTTGTCAAAAATAAAAGGCAGGAGTTCAATGTTTATAAAGAGAAACTATGTCTTTAATCAACTGCTCACAGAATGGTAGCATTGCTCTTTCACTGTGTATCACTAATGCTATTAACTGCATCTGTACTCTTACCTGTGTCACTGTATTCTTTACATTTTTTGTTCCATATCCATTCTTTAACAACAGTTCTTTACCATCCACCAATTCAATAAATTCTTCTATCATATAATTTGTCCAGAATATTTTTTTAATTTTACTGCTATATTTTGCTTTTCTCGCCAATTAAGCCTTGTGCTTTTGTTTTATAAACAAAACTGTATAATTCCTTAACTGCACTTTGATTGCCTTATTCCCGTTAAAATCCATCCAACTTTCAAGAACAATCGGGTGCGATTTTATTTCATCGAAGTCCATCAAAGTTTTTTTTTTGGCGGTAGTCACTATCAAAAATCCTTCAAAAACTTTGAACAAGACAACTTTGATACTGACAAGTGGCCTTAAATTGCTTATTGCATTAGTAGGCGTGGTTACATGTATATTACATTGCAACATTCTGATTGGTGTAATTTCGTAACTTAAATGTCGGTATTTCACAACCCAGTGAAGCATTAAATAACAAATAGCGCGCTCCCACGAAAAAAAAACTTTGACGGTTCATTGGTTACCACAGAAATTGTAAAAAAAAAACAACCATCTGCACATTACAATAACTCAAAAATAACAACACATTGAATAGTAGTCCGAGATTACTCTGACGTCCAACGGCTGTTTTGCGAGACATGCTAGGGCCGTGGGACGTCAGTGCTCGTCCCATATCAAAAAGTGGATATTTGCCCGTCCAAAATAGATGCGCTGCTTCGTCGCTTCTGGTGCCGACTAACGACCTTAGAATTATATAAATCGGGTATCAATTTGTTCATTTTTCATTTATCTCTTCATATATGTAAGTTTCATCTACCTGCCACCATTTATTTTCTCATATTTAGACAGTTTTCACAGGTCAACCCACCGATTCTGGCATTTTAACTTTCATTTTGAAAGATTTTCATGTGATCACGAGAAAAAAAAGTAAGGCACAATGGACTATGGGAGATGATGTATGCATATGACCCTAGGTCAATATGAATACATAATCTAACACATCGCTCATTTACGATGCAAGCAATGTAAATGTCCGAGAGCTTCCGAATGTTATCGTGGTTGGCACTTAATGCTTAATACCGATCTCCTGTAAAGGAGATGAAAAGCCGTGGTTGGCTACTAAATGTTAAATATCGATCTCCTATAAAGGAGGTGGAAAAAGTATAAATATTTGCATATTTGAGTCTCGAGGTCGCGAAGTCTCTCGTAACTTGACGTCCATTTGAAAATAAAAGTAAAAATGTCTGAATCGATGGGTCACTGTGAAAACTGTTTAAATAGGAGAAAATAAAGGGTGGCAGGTAGATGAAACTTACATAAATGAAGAAATAAATGAAAAATGAACAAATTGATACCCGATTTATATAATTCCAAGGTCGTTAGTCGGCACCAGAAGCGACGAAGCAGCGCATCTATTTTGGACGGGCAAATATCCACTTTTTGATATGGGACAAGCTCTGACGTCCCATGGCCCTAGCATGTCTGGCAAAACAGCCGTTGGACGTCAGAGTAATCTCGGACTAATTAAATAGATGGTACTTTCTGCATGGGTTACTCAACCGGTCTAACATGAATATTTAAAACAACAATAAGGTAAAGTATATGTTATTAAATTCGTTATTGATAATAAGCAGCAGGTAAAATAATGCTGAAAATGTAAGATGAAATAACCTAGATAACAAAAATACCGAACTCCAAAGAAAATTCAAAACGAAAAGACCCTTATCAAGTGGAAAAAAAAGCCTCAAACCCATCCGGATGGAAAACAACTGTCGTATTCCTGAATTGGTACAGGTATTTCCTTATGTAGAAAATGATGGAATAAACCTGGTTTTATAGCTAGCTTAACTTCTCACTATGTATGACGGTCGCAAGGTGTAAATTTTAAACTCCCAATTAGTAAATCTGATGTGTATATCTTGCTAAACATATTATTTCCGACAGCATAACAAGAAAAATTGTATACATATACAATGTATCTGCTTCATATTTATAAATATGACACCTTGAAATGAGAATAGAATTCATTTTTGTCATTTTTCCTAGAAAATTGTCACCTTTTGACCAGTTTGCATTATTTACATGTGCCGCCACCCCTCGCCCATTGGAATTGTGAGCGAAAAATGAAAAATATGATTTAAAAAGAATATTTCAGCAAAAATAAGTAGTATGGGCGAGGGGTGGGGCCACCATTAATTTTCCAAAAAAAAACAACAAAACAGTCAAACAGTTTGCCAAATAATGCAAAAAGTTACGTTTTAACGAAATTCATCTACAGTTATGACGTCACAAAAACATCACTAATGACGCAATTGGTGAAAGTCTTTTTAACTGAAACGATTGGGCATTTAATATGTTTTCATCAAATTTTCACAAGATAATCGCAGTTTTCATGAGGTGTTATAAAAACGATTATTTACTACTCTTTGGCTGGTTTTCAACTTCATATATACGGCCTTTTTATTGAGGTGAGTCTAAAAGTTACCCTTTGAATATAGATATTAATGTAACCATGGTATCTAACTGGGTTGAAATTTTAAAGAGCAAGGACATTTATTGTGTTCTAAAATGTCCTAAGATGTATAGAGTAATGTTGCACCTGAAACACATTTCAAATCTATGTGGCTCGGGAATATTTAAAAACAAAAATGGATAATGTGTCCATGGGACACAGATGATGCCCCCGTCGCATATAACGTTATTTATAAAGGGACATAACTAGAGAACTGGAAAAGTGACGCAACCCAAATTCGAACTCGATCTGTGTTTTATGGTAATAAGCATTGTGTATAAGTTTCATGACTTTTGGTTGAGGCAAACTTAAGTTAGAAAACGGAAACGAAATATTCAGCATTTTTTCCATTTGTAAAGGGGTATATAAATAAAGGCAACAGTAGTATACCGCTGTTCAATAGTCATAAATCGATTTTAAACAGGGTCACAAACCAAAACCGAGGGAAACACATCAACTATAAGAAGAAAACAACGGAACAACATAAACACTGAACTGTTACAAAAACAAACGCTAACATAATATAACTCCAGAACGGTAAAAGTGATACCACCCAAATCAAACTTGATCTGTGTTTTGTGGTAATAAGCATAGTGAATAAGTTTCATAACCTTTGATTGAGACAAAGAGAACGGGAACTTAATGTTGGGACGTACGGGCAGGCGGACGCACGGACAAGGTTAAAACTTAATGCCCCTTCCACCACGGTGCATGGCTCAGAGAGGCAAAAGATACCGAAGGGACATTCAAACTCATTAATGGAAATTAATTTGCCAACACCATTACAAAAAAAAAAAGAAAAGACCAAAAGACAAACAACAATATCTTAAAACACAACATAGATAACTCAAGACTGGGCAACACGAACCCTACCAAAAACCTTTTAATATTCGTTTTGTTTTGATCAGCTCTTCGGCATTTGTATTAGGTTTTGGATTTCAAATATGTTGGCTTCGAGCATCACTGAAGAAACATTTATTGTCGAAATACGCATCTGGTACAATACAATTGGTACGTAATGTAATTTTATTAAGAGAGTACCACGGTCTCTTCCGACTGGCAGTAAAACCCTAGTCAAAGTGGGCGTCCGTTTGGCTATGCGGGATGTACTCAGCCACGTCCGGTCAGATTGGGGACGTTAAATCCGATATATCGTGAAAAGAGAGTGATATGCTCTCTGCACATTAAAAGCCCTTGCAACAACTCTTTGGGGGGTCCGTAGGTGACCTGTTGGAATACAAAATGTCTGTTCGTATCCCATATACCCTTATTTTCTAGTGGCAGTCCAAATTCCCCGACTTTCATCCCGGACGGCCTCTTTTACAGGACCTACCTATTGTACTTTATGTTAAATTATTCTTGTCCTGATCATGCATAAGTATTTGTCACGGACGTTTAGCAACCAACAATCAATCACTCATATAATCAAATTTATAATCCATTATTTTCCAAACAATGTACCACCGAGGGGATGACATTTGAAAAAGGCTTTTTAAATTTTTAAATGTTTTCGGGCCTTTTATAGCTGACTATGAGGTATGGATTTTTCTCATTGTTGAAGGCCGTACAGTGACCTGTAGTTGTTAACTTTTATGTCATTTGGTCTCTGGTGGAGAATTGTCTCATTGGCAATCATACTTCATCTTCTTATCTTTATATTTGTTCAAAATGTGTTCTTAAAAACATAACTATCATAAATTTCAAAACCGCATTACCGAACGCTCACACTTACTTAAAGCCAATTGTAGCAGTCCTGTACATGATCATGTCCTTTTGCAAACTATCTTTTCAGAGTTATCTTTATACATTTGTACATTATCAGACATATTTTGAAAATCTGACTCAAATTAGAATTAATTTGTCTACTGTTAAGTTGTTTATGTCTAAGGCTATTTTCGATGCTGTAAACATTATACGTAACTATCTTATTTTGATGATGATGAAGCTAACGATTATAAATATTAAAATATTGTAATTATTCCAATAGATAAAAATTATTATGACTCAATATTTTAACAGATCACAAAAATCAAAAGCCTTGTATTTAATATTCGGTAATGGATTTTTTTTGGGAATATCATATTTAACAAATACTCAGGAGAAAATTACTGTTTCTCTTTGATTAAAGTGTATTTGGAAAACAATTATCTGCCATTTAACTGACATGAGATTTTTTGGAATTGAGATAAATTGATAGTTTGATCTAAATTGGCAACATAAAGACTGGCTAAACAGTTCTTTGCATCTCGATTATTGCAAGTATAAATCTTTGTCTGCTGAAAGTTCAATGACTTTTTTTCATTTTATGAAGTGTTTGTTTAAGTGACAAGAATTTCCATGTTATCAATTGCCTTCGATCTCAAGCATTGGAACACCATTTATCTATGGTAGCCTATGTTTAACGCATTATCATCAAGTTTGGCATAGAAAATACGAGTATTATCAGCTTTAAAATTCGTTACGACGTCATGCAAGTTTTCTCGGGGGACGCCATTATTTCAGCTTACTGTATTTAATGAACGACCATGTTGAATTAAAAGATCTACAACTAACACAGTCATCTGTATAATGGATATTTAATCGTATATGTGTTATTGTGTATTGTCTTGTTTTTATAGTATTGCGACTGCCAATGTAGATATATTTTGCGTATATGACTCCATTCTTCCATTGAACTTTAAAGTCGTTGTACTAACTAGGGATGGTTAGAGGGGCACTACGTTTAATAGCTGCACCAATTTCGACAAGAAAGTTTAATAATTCACAGTAATTGTGATTTCTGAAAAATAAACATTAATGAAAGTTTGACTAGATATTGTCCAATTTGAATGAAAAATGAGATTTCTCGTTTGGGACAGTTCGTATTGAAAGGGGTAGGTCTTAGAAGGAATAAAACTGGCCACAAGATTTTAATGCTTTTTTCTAATAACTTAAAGGCCTAAATATTACAAATTTCACATAGAAAAGGTTGTGATAATACTATAAATACAAAATGACTTCTCTTTGCCACATCACGTTATAGATTACAAAGATGTGAACAAATTTATTATGCATTATTTGATGACATTTTCCTAGCGCCACCAAGAAATTGAAGCAGTTACCAGATAATTGAAGCATGTTGCTAGATAATTGATCACTTTTGTTGATTGATATGGATGTTTACTTTTGGAGTCGCAAAGTTTTATGCCTAATGCTTTTATGTGGTTACTATCAGAATGTTTTTTTTATGTTTTTGTCTACATAAGACCTTATTATCGCAATTGTGGTTGAGTCCTCCTCATCACCAATAGTACTTATGTTTATACCTTTCTTCTCTTGCTTCTCTCACTAGGTCGATAACTATGTCTTGCTCCGATCACTGCCACTGATTGTTTTGTGCACTAGTGCATCATTGTTATGTTTTCCTTTCTATTGGCTGCCTCACATATCTTGCAGGTTTTTCATCTCCATTTGTACCCAAGCAGTTTAAGGACTCTGCATTAGTCGTGTGTATATTGTATTGCTGCATTCTGATTGGGGTAATTTCAATTTCAGTTTTTACAGTTGTTATCAAATAGTCCGTTTCTATGTATGTTGGCGTTTGTTTTTGTTGCAGTTCATTGTTTCTGTTGTTCCGTTGTTTTCCTCCTATAGTTGATGTGTTTCCCTCGGTTTTAGTTTGTAACCCAGATTTGGTTTCGCTTAATCGACTTATGACTATTGAACAGCGGTATACTACTGTTGCCTTTATTTACAACTAATGCAGTGATGAATTAAATCGAAAATAGTGCGTTCCATAATAGCGCTTTCACGATACATTGTTTACAAAATAACAATTATAACAAATATCAGCATTTCATCTTACAATAACATAAAAATAACAGCAAATTAAATAGATGACTCTAACCTTATATTTTTTTTTAAATGAGGTCAAAATGTCACAAATTTCACATAGAAAAAAGTGATCTTACTATTATTACAAAAAAGACTTCTCTTTGGCACATCACATTATAGGTCACGAGGGTGACTGATGAATAGACATTTGGAAACTATTGGTCTTCTTCCGACCGGCACTAAATTCCTTGTCTAAGTGGGGCGTCCATTTAGCTGTGTGGGATGTTCAAGTACGCAGCCACGTCCGGTAAGAATGGGGACGTTAAATCCGATGTCCGTGTAAAGAAAGTGCCACGCTCTTTGCGCGTTAAGAACCCTTGCAACAACTCTTTGAGGGGTTCGTAGGTGGCCTGGTGCAAGGCATAATTTCTGCCCCTATCCAATATATCCTCATTCCCCAGTAGCAGTCCAAATTTCTCCGACCTTCATTGCGGACGGCCTCTATTGCAGGACCTACCTATTGTATGTATTGTTAATTTGTTCTCGACTTGAACATGCATGCAATAATTGCCACTGGACGTTAAGCAACCAACAATCAATCATCAATCATTTATTATGCATTATTTGTTGACCCTATCCTTGCACCATCAGGAAATTAAAGCATTTTACTAGATGATTGATCACTTTTATTAATAAATATGAATGTTTACTTTTGGAGTCATAAAAATGTTTGCATATGGTTTTTATGTGGTTACTATCATATTGCTTGTTTGGGTTTTTGCCTACATTAAAGCTCTTCTTGCAATTTGGGTTGAGTCCTCATACCATGTTTGTACATTTATCTCTTGCTTCTCTCACTAGTTCGATTGCCATCTCTGATTCCATGGCTTTTGTACTGTTACTGATTTTTTTTTGTGCACTAGTGCACCATTGTTATGTTTTCCTTTCAATTGGCTGCCTCACATATCCTGAAGGTTTTTGACTCCATTTGTACCCAAGCAGTTTACGGGACTTTGCATTGGGCTTCTGTATAATGTATTACGGTATTCTGATTTGGGTTGTTTCAATTTCAGTTTTTCACATCCGAGTGATGCATTTAATTAAAAGTAAAACAACAAAAATACCGAACTCCAAGGAAAATTCAAAACGGAAAGTCCCTTATCAAATGGCAAAATCAAAAGCTCAAACACGTCAAACGAATGGAAAACAACTGTCATATTCCTGACTTGGTACAGGCATTTCCTTATGTAGAAAATGGTGGATAAAACCTGGTTTTATAGCTAGCTAAACAGTCGCATAAAATTCTATTATATTGGCAATAATGTCAAAATAGTCCGTTTCCACAACCCCTTTGACGATACATTTGTTTACATAGGTAATAGGCAAAATAACAATATTGGATGGTTCTCTCCCTTGCAACATACGGGTATCTGAGGTTTTAACACTTACCAATCAATCTGTATTTTAGAGATGTCCCTAAAAATATGTAAAGTTTAAACATGATGCCAAAACAATCAGTCATCACTAAGTCTTTAATGTCAATTATCACATAGAAATAATCCCGTTTTTGAGATCAGAAAATCGCTCCAAACTCAGAATCTCAAAAGGGATTAGAATAAAAATAAACATGGTCAAAAAGACATTCAACAATATTAAACTAAACAAAAATTCTGAGCTGGTGCACCATTGATATGTTTTCCTCTCTTTTGGCTGCCTCTCATATCATCTAGGTTTTTTTACCTCCATTTGTACCCAAGCAGCAGTTTACGGGAATTTGCCTTGGAAGTATGTCTATTGTATTGCGGCATTCGGACTTTGGTTATTTCAATTTCAGTTTTTCACAACCGATTGATGCATTAAATAAAAAATAGTGCGTTTCCACAACCCCTTTAATGATGCATTGTTTACATAGATAAGAGTCAAAATAACAATATTGGATGGTTCTCTCAATTGCAACATACGGGTATCTGAGGTTTTAACACTTACCGATCAGTCTGCTTTTATGGATGTCCCTAAAATTATGTAAAACTTAAACATGATGCCAAAACAATCAGTCATCTCTAAGTCTTTAATGTCAATTATCACATAGAAATAATCCCGTTTGTGATTCTGCGTCCGGAGCGATTTTCGGATTTTTCTGAGACGGCCAGATCAGAAAATCGCTCCAAACTCAGAATCATCAAAGGGATTAACATAAAAATAAACATGGTCAAAAATACAAACCACAATATTAAACAAAAAATTACATAGAAAAATAAAGACTGAGCAATATGATCCCCACAAAAGCCAGAAGAGTTAGCAGTTAAAAGACCAAGTTGGAAATTACTAATGAATGTTTGCTTTGGTGTACAGCACCACGAGCAGTCATATTCCATTCGTTTGATATTGCAAATTTCTTTTATACAGCAATGTTGTTTATTGCATACCCTTCTTAATCTCCGATATCAGTGACATGTCTACATGTATCTCTTCACTGGCACCAGACCGTTAACTCTGTTCAAGAATTATAGCATTAAGTGGACTGATAATGATGCACTTTTTTATTCAGGTTCATAATCTGTTCACCTCAAACATCAGTGATTTTCCGTAGCCAGTTGGTAATTCTATCATTGTGTCATTTTGGTATGCAGCTGACACTGTTTTGAACTGTAACGGTTTTTAAAAGGAGAACTCTGTCTTTTGTTTTTGATTAATTGCTGCTAACGCTATTTTTGTTTGAAGACAGAACGTCATTGTTAGCAGCGCCATTTTATCCCACTGAAGGGTATCCCTTTCTAAATATAGATTTATTCGGTCTGATTCCCTGTGTTTTTATGTCAACTGGGGAACCGGTAAAAAAGATGGTTGGTTATTACCGGATACTTATATTTGTCGGAGCCAAACAGATAAAGGACAGGGAACCAGTTTAAATAACGATCATATTAAACATCTGCATCTCATCCTCAAATAACAGGAACAAAAAAAAAACTAATTAAATAGATGTCATTAAGATTATTTATTATCTTCAATGAGGTCAAAATATTACAAATTAGATATAGAAAAAAGTTATGATATTAGTATTAATACAAAATAGCAACTCTTTAGCACATCACATTATAGATTTCGAAGATATAACCCCATTATTAGTTTTAGGCATAATTTAACTACAATCCCGTCCCCTTTTCCCCCAATGTGACCTACCGAATTAGACTTATTACCAGGTTTGTACTAACATGAGCAACACGACGGGTGCCACATGTGGAGCAGGATCTGCTTACCCTACCAGAGCACCTGAGATCACCCCCGGTTTTTGGTGGGGTTCGTATTGCTCAGTCTTTAGTTTCCTATGTTGTGTTTTGTGTACCGTTGTTTGTTTGTTTGTCTTTTTCTTTTTAACCTAGCGTTGTCAATTTTTTTTTCGACTTATGAGTTTGAATGTCCCTTTATTGTCTTTCGCCTCTCTTTTTTTTTTTGGCCTGAACCCCTGATCTAGATTGTGTTTTTGTCTAGGGATTCAACATACAGAATCACACCTTTTGGTTACAGAACATTTTGTAATGTTTTAATAAATCGTTTAGATGCTAAAAATACAAAAAAAAGTCATATTTTGACAACCGGTCCAAAAAGTGCCGACTTAGTGGCTTATAGTGTGCTCTTATGAAAAGATTAGTTTTACCAGGCATTAAATCTTTTGAAATAAAACGTAAGTGTGATCTTTTTGTATATACTGCCTTTTCGCCTTTATACCCACAACACAATGAATTAGAAGTATCAAACATTATAAATGCTTCTTACAGGAAAGAAAGCAAGTAGAAGGGTAGCAGGGAAATGTATCAACATATCCGTTCGTCTCTTTAAGACGAGAAACATCAACTACCGGTACATAAGGAATGTACCAAAATTTAAAAAAAATTAAAACACTATAATGCACATATTCAAATGGCATAACCAAATTGATAGAACAATGAATTAAAACTAGCCCCTTATACAAACAATAAGAATGATGACATAATTTCGAGGTACTAAGACTAAACCCGCATCAATTTACTAGCACATCCTATAGAAGCGATCAACGGGAGTTAACTCAAGCATTCATGCTGAAATGGACAGTGCATATTGAACATTATGGGTATATATACTTTTTTAAATTATCCCTAAAATTCTTACTAAAATACAACTTACACCAAGAATAGAGCTTGCTATAGTGGAACTGATAAACCATGCATTTAGATAATTTAGATGATCATGCTTAATGTAGTCCTACAACATAGTCTCCTAAGACGCAATATCTACTTCTCGTTGTGTCCATTCTCCTTATTTTACATCTATTTAAAATAAGGAGATGTGGTGTATGACTTCCAATGAGACAACTATAATATCCACCAAAGTTTAAATGAAGTGGTTGTAAGCAATTATGTATTGTTTACTGTTATTTGGCATTTTGCATTGATGCTATGGTTGCTTCTAGAAGTCAAATGACGGATGTCATTTTCTTTTATCATGTTCCGATGGAAACTTCAGGCACGTGTTGTAGGCTAAATATCCATCTATCTCTGCCAAATTTTCCATGTTTCAATCGTTTGATTTTCCAATTTTGTGATTTGATATAACCTTTTTATGTTACTTTGATGATGATAATAATAATGATGAAAATTTATAAAGCGCCCTATATAAATAAAAAGTATGAATTAATCTAAAGCGCTGTACATGCAGCAGGGTAATTAAAACAAATCAAAGAGAAAACACAAAACATACACTGTATCAGATGCAAATACTGAAATAAAATACAACACAAATGCCTACCATAAAAATTGGTCAATAAAATTTAACAATCTTGTCTAAAAATCATGCGAAACAGGCAAAAATCCTTAAATGGAATACAAAAATTACTTTAAGTAAGTTATATGAACACATCAAATGTATATTATTTAACTTTCCTAAAATGAACCCTTTTTGACAAGCATTAATTTTTATTTCCCCAATCTTAATTAACAGTACATTCTTACTTCATCATTTTGTTAAGCAATTGCAGTAAATCACAGAGTACCCGCTGTTGCATTGCTAATACGTACAAGCAGAAGGTAAAATTTCCTATGTTACAACTGCCTATATGAAAATTCCAAAGTTTTCATATTTTATTTTGACAATGGAAAACTGACCCCGAATCAAATTTTTCCATAGTATTTTTATTCATGGAAAAATTAACCACCCCCCTCCCCCTGTTTTTTGGTATTATTATAAGTTCTGTAGAGTACACTGGGTTGGGGAGGGGATTAGATTTTCCATGATAGCGATCAAAATACCACGGTTGAGAAATAATGATATAATTTGAAGTTCTTACATCGGGGATCAAAAGGGGTAGGGGTAAAAATTAATACCATACGAATCAAAGCATCGTCGATGTTGTGATCCAGCCATATTCATAGCTCTTTCTGACCATACTTTTTTCAATATTTTTTCTCTTTTCATTTCAAATCTTACTGTTAAATTTCTATGTTATTGCACACAGGTAGGGGGGAATTTCGCGTTATTGATGCAAATAATGATATATATATTGATATTTCAATTTAGACTCTGTCAGATTTTTTTTTTTTTTTTTTTTTTATAAATATTTGAAATTTAATGGTATTGACATGAATGGAAAGGGAAATCGTCAAACAAGTAATATATATTTTTATATGCCATTAATAATAACTGGCCTTGCAAATGCACTTTCTCAACAACAAAAATGAAAAAAAATAACTAATTTTTTATCTAAATTGGTGTTCATTCTTCATTAAGAAAAAATACATTTCCTGTATTAAAAGTACAAATACCTAATGCTGAGATATTTCCAATTACTGTTAAATAGCAATATAATGGGATATAAATGTAGAACAAACAAATAAATTTGATTGCAGAAAATGCTCAGGCAGAGACATATAATACATGTATAATGTATTATATGTCTCTGGCTCAGGTAAGAGTTATGCAATTATGTTTATTGTTTCAACCAAATTTCTGATAATTGTAACTAATTAATTAGATCTTGATTATTGACTTATGTCAGATGATAATGACATTGATTTTACCAGTGAAATAAAATTTGCTTGCATTTTTTATACATATTTTTACATTTTTTGTCTTTTCTTTGAAAAAAAACCACGTCTGATTAATCATTCAGCTAGCTAGCAAAATTAACATCATATTTTAATGTAGTGTAGATCAAAATAAATAATACATTTGTAGGTTTACTATTGAGGTCAAGAATGTGTGTATTCAGTTAGGTGTGTAATAAATTGTACCTATTTAATTTTGTAACAGGTCATGAGATATTAAATGTGGTGAATTAAGACTGGGGTTGTTTCCAATTAATACTTACACCTTTGAGTGTAATTATTTCATGACAGTTTATAATCATACTGACTCTTACTTGCCTATGGAAAGAATTGGAGTAATGCCATTTCAAAAAAGTGTGGGAATCAACTTAGATATATTAACACACATGTTGACCTGAATTTCATAGAACAAAAACTTACACAAGCATAAGATAATAATATAATACTTTCAAAATTGTTATCAACTGATTCAATTGATGTAAAACTACTTTTTCAAATTAATTTATAAATAGTAAATCATTATAAATTTTGATTTACAAAGGAACTATATGCAAGTGTATATCTAAAATAAAAGGGTTGTTCGATCAATCTTTTCTGAATTTAAGGGCAACTAACATGTCAAAAGTTGGCAGTTGATGATTACAATGGTGTAGAAAGTTTCTGCAAGTCATAAAAACATATAATTAATTTCATGACATGTCTTCAACTTAGTATTCTGCACCATCTCCAAAAACAGAGTGATCGTATAGATCCAGCATGGCTGAATCAAAAAATATTAAGATAATTTAAGATTCTGACATCCAACAGGGTAAATTTTTCATACTTGAGAACTTGATTTTCTGATTTTGAAAGTGTGAGTTTGTGACAGCTAAGAGGATTCAGTATGCATGTGTACCAAAATGTTTCCCTTTCACTCCGTCGCGATGCGGCCGAGGAGTAAACAATTTCGAGAATCGAAACCAAAAGGATAGTTTTTAGTAAATATATATATATATATATATAAACGGAAAGCTTTTTATAGTTATTTTACATATACTTTATTAATGTAAATTCAGTACTGTTTAGATATTTATTAGTTTGTCAATTTAGATCTGATAGTAGCTTTTCATAAATATTTGTGTATGTTGTTTTATATAGGTGAATAACAACTTCTTAACAGTATGGAACAAGACCAATGCCGGGTCTGGACCTGCGTCGCTGCATGCAATTGATTGAGGTAATGTGTATACTAGAGCATAACTGATCATTCCCTTTCAATGATGTCAAGAAAACTTTGACGAAAATTTTACTTGTACAATGAGTGTTGTAAAATGTCATATCATTGGCAAACAAGAAGTGGCTACACGGCAGATTCCCTTTCATAGAAGCCAAGAAAACTTTCCGTCCTGATGGAGTTGAGCGGTTACCAGACCTGCTTCCACCTTCGGCGACGCAGGTACATTTGTAAATAAAAACAACACTGAAAATATCTGAATTGACTGCAAGCGAACGATTTTAATTCTACAGAAGATTTACCGGATTAACCTATACTATTAACTGAAACACTGAACATGGCTAACTTGTTTAATCTGAATATATTTTTTTATTAGCTATGCAGATTAAATAATTATTATTCAAAATCAGATATCTAGTGCATTTACAGTAAGACTATAATATTAATCTGATTAAAATTCAGATCTATCACCAGTCGAAGATGAGCATAATGAAACCAGAGATCTATAACTTAATTAGATTGGTATAATATTAAACATGCTAGTCCCAAAGCAATCACTGCGGATGACTTTTAGAGACAAGACATTCCAATCGACAAGCATCGATACTGATTGTTGTTCTAAACTTCAATTGGCATATACTACATGCAAATTCAGAACGTAAGCATTCATAAGTGACAATACGTCCAATAGGGAACTTCTGCAAAGTGGGTGTTTCAGGATGAAGATTGGATAATTATGGAACTTTTACTGCCACTAGGGAAAGAGGTGTATTGGAGTTGATATATATATACGGGTCTTTTATAATTCAGACAGCGTGGCATTCACCCAACACGCGGCATCGAATTTAGTGTTCCCATTTAAACCGGACGAGGCTGCGTATCTATACATCCCACCTTGTCAAACGGACACTCCCCTTTATCATAAGTTTAACTGCCCAAATGGGAGTAGTCCAGGTGACCATAATGTGTTTACCAAAGTCTATTCACCATGATTGCATGTTAAGTATAAGAGAACAATGGACAATCAATCAAGATTAGAATTGTCATGTTTCTTGTACTGTGATAGTAACTGCCGTCAGTTTTTTTTCTTCAAATTAACGAAAATTATTTATGTGTAAACGAGCACTTTAAAGCATCTCTTCGAAAACAAATATATGTTGGATAATGGGCGATAAAGTTGGCAAAGTATGTGCTAATTTACTGACTCGAATAGTATGCATTATGAGTGGTGTAGCTTCCATTCAGGCGTCGAGACAACTGCTTCACCAAATTATGTACAAGGAAAAAATAGAGATTGTTGGAGAGAAATAAGAATTTAACGTACAGCGTGTATTTTTCACATTTGACATCCCTATCCTTTACACGCGTATTTCTCATTGTTAACTTAAAAAATAGAGTAAAATAATAAGTCTAACTTGGTTTCACAAAAATGACCAACGTAGATACATATATCTTTCTTTAGGAACGGACAAATTTTTATACTTTATAAAAAAAACTCTTTACGTTCAAACTGGTAAACTGACATGATGCTAGATTTTGCAGAATTTTTCACCTACTGGTGGACATATTTGTCAACAGACAATAAGCAAGCCTATTAGAACTAATTGTGGTCTTCTCACTGAGATGTTCCTTTATTTTAACCAACCAGTTAGATTTAAAGGCCATTGGAATCTCTATTAATTCACAATAAAAAATCTACAATTCTGTATTATCTTAGGCAAGACATGTGTGCCAGTCACACAACGGTGTGTCGGGGGCTAATCATACCCCCCTTTTTCCAAGAGAGAGAGAGCATAGAAATCATGTATCCAAATGTAAATGGTTGAACAAAAATATGTAAATAATTGAAACTCTTTCTTGACAATTAAATGTAACCTTGCATAATTATGACTTGCTAGTTAATTAATTTAAATACTGTATCAAATGACCTCAAGGGTGGAATTGGATATAAAAATATAGTAGTTTATGGGCGTCTACCATTTGACAGAAAAAGCTTCACTGCATGTGAAAGATGTATAAATACGCAGCCACGTCTGATCCGAATGGGGCCGTTAAATGCGATACATCGTACAGGAAGAGTGTCAGTGCTTTCTTGTGCACTACAGAACCCTTGCAACAACTCTTCCAGGGGCCGTAGGTGGCCTGTTGCATAGCAAAACTGACTTTCCAGACGTATTTGAAATTCTTGCCCTTCTTTATGCTCATCCTGGTCAATCCATCCTATTGGATTATAGTTGTTTTTTATCGTCCTGAACATATATTCAACTGTTGGTGACGAAAACTCATTTCCGACGCTGGTTTTGCCCTTGGACCATCCATGGCTATTCCCAAGCCGCATCACGGTCAACTTACACCGTTCTGAGGCCTTGACCCCAGAAGCCTACAAACATCGTTTGCCTCACTAGAAATCTGGACCACGCTACGCTACTGCATGATTACAAAACATTGTTTCTCGTCAGATATGAAGTATCGTAAGCATTTAAGAAAAATGTCATTTGGGATCATTTGACCTATTTATCAGACAAGATCTTTTCCCTTTTTTGCCACGTTAGGGATTTTTAAAAGTATAATACATATTCCTACTGGTGTAGACAAATTTATTTTATATAAACAACATATCTTTCAAATTGATTTCGTCTTGCAAGCTTTACGGTACCACCAACGATTAATAAAAAAAGATTCAAAACATGGCAAGAAATATTTAAGGATACTAAATTTGTAATTACAATACAATTTTCCGCATACAATACCACTTTTTTAATTTTAATTTCGAGGTGGGACCATGCAAAGTCAATAGGCATAGATTAATGATTATGCATATTAAAGATGCTTGAATGTGGCTACCTGTAGGTCAAAGTTCGACTATGAGCAAAAATGGTTAAACGGAGATTTTTAACTACAACAATGCAATAGAAAACGTTTGTAGATCTTAATAATAATCTCTCTAACACGATTCAAGTAACATTCCTAATGTTATACAATAGAACAATAAAACATTTTCGTGGGACCGAACATATTGCAATTCCTACATTCTCCCGTCTATACGTTGGAAATTGTATCCGAAGTCGCAATAAAGGACGTCTGATGCAAGTAAAGAATCCAAAACGGGTATTCATGATCAACGAAACGACTAAATTTTAAACCACCTTTGTTGACGTAATTAGCGTCGACAAACATGAAGGGAGGGTTTAAAAGAAAGTCTTACCAATTATCCGATGTACTTACAGTCTTATCCACCCGGGGCCTGGTTTTCAAAAGTATCCTAGTAAGATATGCCATAAGATATATCTTGGGACAAATGTTATGACCATCTTATGACTATCCTATGATATGTCATAGAATTAATCCAAAGCTGTCCTAAGATTGTCATACCTATGATGCTCTTAAATGATTGTCATAAGTAAACATATTTTCTTTTATTCAAATATTGTTTAAAAAATGATAAAAATAACTATAAAAATAATATGTTTGAAAAAAATGAAATGATTATAATCATTCTTATTATTTACGAATATATTTTTCTTAATTTTATAATGAACATGAAATTATTTATAAAAAAGAATTAAAATCTGAGTGATAATTTATTTAAATTTAGTTTGTATACATTTTTTTGTAGTTGTAGAACTTTGTGTTCATGTATTATTTTGCATGAAGTGTTATTTAATTGTGAATACTTTTAAGACTTGGCATCGAGTACCCGCTTAACGAAATACCCTTGCAAATACGTTAATAAACTACCATATAAGGAAAGAAATAAAATATATCTGTATTTGTTTTACATAATCACGAGTAAGAAAAGGAGTCCAAACGTCGGAGGAGATTGAGAATTTAATTGACGAAGTGGAGAAGAACAAATCTGTATTATTTAGCAGACTGAGCAAAACAACAACGAACAGTGCCAAAAAGAGAGCATAGGAGGCTGCGTGTGCAAATATATATAAAAGCAGTAAAGAATGTCGTACCTTGTATGATAATCATAAGACCACCATAAGTCATGTCGCGAGTTGTCTTAATTTTACGATAAAAGTTATGATATATCGTAATTTGGGACACTTTCGAAAACATACCTTACGACTATGACATGTCATAAGACCATCGTGAGACATGTCAACAACAGAAAAATAGCTGTTGCTATGCATTCTGGGGTTGTCTCTCTTTGTGCGGGATGATAGTTTATAATGTCTTCCCAAGTGATCTAGGTTAGGTATTAAATTCAGACAAACATGATGTGCACACAGTTATCGGTGTTACAATTCTGGCCACAAAAATGTCCTACTACGTTACGAATGTTCTTCTCTAATAAACGTTTAAAACTTTTTCGATATCCGCGTTTGAATATATTCCAAACATTTAATGTAAGTTTACACTAGAATTGAGTTGATTGTTGTTTTCTTTAAGTCTTGTGGCAAATATTTGAAATTAACCACCCTAAATTCATTGTGAAAACTATGGGGAACTTAAATCAAAGTACGTTTTGAATGTGTTTATATTTATGTTCTAGTTATCAACTTTTACAGTTACCTCTTCAAATAATCAAGCTGAATTCTCGAATTATACAGCGGAGAAATACCCAAGAGAAGTTAGGTTAAAAAAAATCTAAAATTTTGAAATAAATAAGCAATATTGCTTTAGGTATGAATGTATATATTTTGTGTACATGTCATAAAATCTATTTTCAGAAAATTTCAATAAGAATTTATTGTATGTGTGATTCCAATTTGACATTTCTTTAAATTACAAAAAAAATGTCCTTCGTTGTTTTTGAAGAATTGATTTATAATATAATATTGACATACGAATGATGATTTATAATATTATTGTGTGTACGTAAAGCGTGTGAACCTTTTTGGAGACCAGCCTGCGGGTTCATGATATCAATGAATATGTTTCCATGTCTTATTTTATAATTTTGACCAATTGAATACTCAGTTTCCAGAAAAGTTCACGCATTGATATCAATATTATTGATAAAACCAGTATTTCTGGGAAATAATCCGGCACACTTCAGAGCTCAGCCACAATCTTCTTTTGAGATACCACAACAGAAAAATTAACAGATGCCATGCATTACAGAGGTTGTCTCTCTTTGTGTGGGATGCTAGTGTATAGCATGTTGTTTAATTTTCCAATAACATTTGGTCTGGAGGTCTAGGTAAAAAGGCCATTTTCGAAAATTAGAATGTGCAAAAAATTATACAGCTGCTGTATGTTTATATTCTGAAAGTGATGGTAGCAAAAAGCGTTTGTTATGAATTAAGGTTCTTACCATCGTAGCAAAAAATAGATTCAATATACGATAATTGCGAATTGAAAAAATGATTAAAAATGTCTTTCCGTTGAAATTTATTGGTGTGACTGAAACTTTCGACATTTTGCAAAAATATTTTATTGAGATGAAAAAAAAAATAAAAAACATTAAAAATTTACTTTCCGTACATTTTTGCCGATTTTGTTGCACCTTCATTTTTTCTGTAAATCGAATGCACAGACGTTCAAAGACTTACTGTCACGATTTATAAGGTCGGAGTAAGAACAGCACCAAGAACTATCTGATGGGAGACTGATTTAGTGAATTATAGGTATCAGCTTATTCAAATAGATGCCGCCAAAACATATCACCATTTACATGGCCACTCAAACTACAAACTAAGATGATTGCAGGCCGACCATTCGAGTAAATGTACAAATGTATAATGGGACAAAAGTTCCTTTGTAATTATAGTTCCAAAAAAGAAAAAGAAAAAATCTTTAATATTATGTCCATCGGTAGGAATGTCAAACGTTAAACGAAATAATCATGACGGAATAAAGGACATACATACAGAATATTTTTACAAAAGAAAATTTGCCATAGAATCATTCATAACATTTTTTATGGAATAACTTATGATAGGAGTAACACATATGTATAGACACGGGGTCGGATACATTTCGGCCAGTAAACTTATTTTTTATGGAATAACTTATCATGCTTATGATTGGAGTAACAAATATGTATATACACGGGGTCGGATACATTTCGGCCAGTAAACTTATTAATCGTGAAAGCATTCGTTTTATTGTATAATACAAATATCTGTTTTGATTTTTTATGGCAATAATTAAATTATTTTTAAGTCTTAGTCTATGACAAAATAAATGGGAGAAGTTCTTTAAAATGTTTTTCTTGCAAGGTCGAGAAAATTATTTATACTAGTATGTTAACATGAAAACACTTCTTAATAATATATACGGGTAACCATGAAACAGTTTTATTTTTATTGTTAAGTTGGTCATTTTTTGAAAGTGTGAGTTTTTATCATATTAATGTATTTTAACATTTTTACTAATGATAAAACGCGAATCGAATTTTCTGATTATTATTACACAATAATTCCATTCCGCTACAATGTACATTTGCCGTATTATCATGATTATGCTGTATAATGAACGATGTCCATTTACTATGTTTAATATAGATCGTGACCTTTAACCGGGTCACGTTATGCAATAACTCTGACCTGCAATACACTTATCACAGTTTTGACCACAACATGCGAACTGACCTGCTTTCATTACGCTGTGGATATTAAGTGAACATTTTCTTATTATTGTAAAAAAAGAAAAACAAGATTTTAACGGAATTTATTGTGAATTATGATTTGATTTTGGAACAGTTAAATGTCGTCGAATTATTACACAGGTAATTTTTATGTTTATTTTCATAGATGTTAGATGAATTATGTTATGTAATACATTATGTAGCCAAACAGAACCATCAAATGACAATTATGATTTGTTGACGCCTTCAAAATTTATGCATCAATAAAAAGAGTTAGAATAAATATATTAAACATGTGTTATTTCTTAACGCTCAAAACATCTTAAAACGTGAAAATGCAAATCTTTTCAAACAACATATATCGATTTATTGATAAGAAAACTGACCGGAGCATTGACCATCTGCAGATATATAGTACCACGTGTGCTATTTAATGACCTCCATTATGAATTTGTAATTTTTGATTATTAACGACACCCGTCAATGAGTAAGTTTTTGATGTTTGTTTTAGTTTAATGTCTTCTGCATAAGTTATTTAAAGTTTACTTGCCTTTTTATGCCTTAGCCAGATAAATTATTTAATAAATATCTATATTTATATATATACTTTCAAGAATTTAATAACTAAAACTTTTTCATATACATCTCTGCCTTTTTTTTTCAACATAAAATAATTATAAACACATTATTAAGATGCTGATCTGTTGAAAAACCCTTTTAAATTTAATTTTACTTTCTTAATTTGCAAACAAAATTGTAGGGGTGATAAAGATTTAGAAAAATCATTTCAAAAGTTTTATGTTTAGTCTGTAACGGCATTTAAATCCTAAATATTTATTTTTATGATTTACTTACTATGGTTGTAAATTTGACCTTTGTTTAGTACATGTACATGTGTTGTGGTCAGTGTTTATCTGCCTGAGAGAAAATCAATAAACGCTGGTAACATATACTGTCCGTTTTCCAGGTCAACTTACTTTGACTGCAAGGTTAGACATATAATACAATCTTAATACAATGTGTTATATGTCTCTGGTTTACTGATACAATTATTCAATATCTTAAAATATTAATTTGTTTTAATATGTTTGGCATGTATGTTTGTTATTACCGTGAAAATCTTAAAAAGTTGAAAAGAAAATTACTTTTATTTGTAAATTATTTTCATAATTAAGAATTTTGACTTGAAAATATACTTTGAATTACACGTGAAATTAAATGCATGAATTATAGACAATTTCTAGTATTCATTTTTCTTATTTTTTGTTCAAAATATTTGTAATTAGTGTATTTGAAATAACGACGCACTTATTTTTTCGTCGCCTAAATTGTGTTCTTACGTAAATTAAGGAGAATAGAATAACAAATTTCCTCGTGTTGTCGTTATATTAATGAGAGAAAAAAAAGATTTAGATGTTTTACATTTTGGGAAAAAAATATCGCCACCCTTCGACATGTTCGAAATATTTGTATTGTGTAAAAATAATGTAAAATAACGAACTTAATGTTATCGATGAATTAATGACCATTAACGGAATGGATACATTAGCTTTAACATTTGATATTTACCCAGTATAATGAAATATTAACTTAGCTTAAAAAGCCTTGTCTCCACCGAATTATAAGTCACCAATGTTTTTGTATACAACATTTTTTTTTTCTGTTTTGCTTATTCACTTTAAATGGGCTTTACTCAAAATGTTTTTTTTTTAACTTTGTACTATTAATTTATTTTCTCCACACGACACGTTACAAGTATTGTAGTAAACAATTTATCCCTCGTACAATATTTATTTCACTCGCAAGCTCGAGACACTACTCGCAGATGCGAAGTTTTCCTTTAACACCATATAACATACAATGTATATATTTGAACAAATGCGACTTTAGATTCGGAATAAGCAACTAATAGTATTTTATAACATGTGAGCACGAAAATCTTTAAATTACGCTTCTTTGTTTATGTTTAAAAAATTACCAAAACGAACAACAGACAATGTTTTATTCCCGAAGTACGCCACTTTTTGATGATAAAGAATGTCGTACGCAAAAATAAGAAACATATCTGTTGTGTTAAAAATTTATATCTGTTTTGCTGTACTAAATATAGATAATATATGGATTTCGCCATTGTTATGGATACGTATGGAAAAAGGTAAAAACAAAACATAATACTACGATGGCGTTTGTTTCCAAGAAGAACATCTGCAACTATAATTATCTCCGTAGAAGACACATTCAAGTTCAAGTTCGTAAAGTACAGATTTTTCTTCTTATATAAAAGTGTAATTTTTTACTCACATTACCATAGCTAGACAGCTTATTTACAAAGTCTGAACACTTTTTTTTATGGAATTCTGATTTATAGTACATGACAATTGCTATTTAATTAAAAAAAAATTAACGGGACAAAGTAATGAAGGAAAACTTGAGCATGAATATGAAAGGATAAAATGGGGAGCTACTGGAACCGTTCTGTTTGATTTTGCTAAGATGTCCAAAAAAAAATTCCGGTAATCGCAAAACAAAACGCTGTTCCTTGAGTCATATACCATGTATACACTTATGTAAACACGTATGCGAATGTGTTATTTCAATAATCAAGGACTAATTATTGCCTCACACTTACTTAAAAAATCATGGCATATGTGTTCGAATGCTATTGGTAATAGATACCATTACTTATTCTAATGTTATTCTATTCAAGTTATAACAAAAAATCAGAAATCAACACATTCCTGAGTATCATGTGAAACATCACAGCTAAAAAAAATGAAAGTCTTACTGTTAAAATTAAGATTGTAATAAACTAAGTTATAAGGAATATAATGTAAAATAATTACATGTTCCATTTTTTGTATGAAGATTGACTTTTGAGCGAAAACTCATCTGATTATTCTCTTTCAAAGTCACTTCATGATCAAGGTATATACTCATAGTACTCATATGTAAATCATATTAGGTTCGACAATAATATTAGCAAACCCGAAGATGAATCTAAAAACAAATACCGAGCCTGTAAGAATCTTAGTAAAAAATACTATAAAAATGAACTTCAGCAAAGATATAAAGAAATTATGACATTAAAATATCATCTCTTGATCAAAATAGTAAACTTAGATATAAAGAAATTATGACATTAAAATATCATCTCTTGATCAAAATAGTAAACTTCTTTGTTTAAGCATATATATAAAAACTGAATATAAACAAGAATTTTATTTGACATACCCTAATCTTGATATAAGAAAACTTATGTGCAAATTTAGAATTAGTGATCATTCCCTCGCTATTGAAACTGGAAGATATATAAATATTCCACGCCCTCAAAGTTCTGGATGATGAATCCCATTTCTTTTTACTATGTAAAATAAATTATGATTTAAGACATGTCTTTTTTAACGATTTAAAAAGTCAGCAAGTGAAATCTTTGGGCTCCTTTATTAAACAGTCTATGGAACTGAGGACAGGGGGCACTTGAGGTCATTTGTTGTATTGTGTGTTTAATATTTTGTTTTATTTTCATGTAAATGTCATCGTTATATTGTTGTTTATACATGTAATTGTTATTATGCCTTTGACCCTATGGGTGTAATGTGTGCTTAATAATTAAAAGTTATATTATTTATATATATAAACGTACTAAACATTTGTATTGGTTTTATTGAATTCTGTTAAAAAGGAAAGTGCATGACTATTTTTCCACTGGCTAAGATGCTTGTCTTCAACAGGGGTACACCTACTCTTCAACTCCCTCAGCCAAAGTTGACCACAAGTGTATCAGCCATTCTTTTAGGGTCAATGATGTCATATTTCTACGTTTTTATACATCCTTGACTTTCCTAAATTTTTTTAGCTTTAGCGCTCCTGAAAGGTAATTCCAGAAAAAAAAAACGCTTCGTACGCACCTAATTCATAAATTTAATATACATGTTATTTTTATTTGGTAATTTTGACAAGAATTCTTTACTCAACAGCCCTCTACGATAGCAGAAGGTACAAAGATTCTGCAGATGACTTATTATGTCTCATATGTTCAATATTTAAAAGCTCAATAGTAAGGGAGTCCTCATTCTGTAATATTTTACGTTGTCCAAAAATTGCGAAAAATCACTAGAATATTTCGTGACCACAGGCGCTGATTTGATCATACTATCTTGACCGCTCATCCATATAATAAACAAATTAGAATACTTATGAGAATGGACACGTTGATGTTTATATACTGTAAAAACTGGAGTGCCTGACGGAAAACATACTTATGTATTTATCCTAACTTGTTAACTTGTATTTTTACCGATTGACTTGTTTATTCTAGAAGATACCATGAAAACTGAAGTGAAAATAAATAAACAAACTGAAGAACAGCATTAACGTATATTGATTTACCCAGAAGCAACATTTCACTATTCAATAAGTATGATAAGCAAGGAAAATACATAAATGTTTTTTTATTCTATTTCTTGACCGCATGTAAATGCTTTCAACTTATCCGGCGACTAATATATCGTGATGTTTAATTAAATCCAAAATAAGTGTATTGTTATCTAGGTTATGCGCAAGTCTAACAATATGCTTCTTTATAAGTATTAGCCAAGAAAGTAATTTGTGTATTAGAGATCAATACGTTCAGATTTGAGTCTATATTCTGGATTTAGACATGTTCTTAAGATATAAGAAATATCGTCTATTTCTCCCAATATAGAAACTATTATAATTAACTTTTTCTCAAAATCCGTCCTCTCAGAGTGCCAAGTATGCTACTGTAGTAAAGTCATGATCTTGCCTTTTTCCTTCACAACTAACGCTTTTGAATAAGTTTCCTTCTAAATATCAAATAATATATTTAAATGCTAAATTATATTATGAGAAGTTACATTTCACAAACCTCAAATAATGTAGTTTGGTCATCATTGACCTACTTTCGACCTAATTACAAATGAATAACTTATGAACTGAATTAATGAATTTTTACAATTTTTTGAATCATGGAAATGGAGGTTCGCGCATGGGTTTTGTTGTGTAATTTTGACCTAAACACTGCTATTAGATTTTTTCTCATATGCTCTTAGCATTCTTTGCAGATAATTAGCCTAATTTTGGCATAAACATATGTGTTATTGTACATTGATTATTAATCTAATAAAAGTAGTTATAGATCTCATGTGATTTTTATTTTTGTTGACCTAAACTTGAAATAAATAAATTTAATTAAAGCCTTTGACTTGAACAGTTAAATGACATACTTCATCTTCAGCTGTTCTTGACAGTCTTGAGTTTATAGTTGGTTTATGTATAATTGCATAGTAATGTAGTAAAACATTTAACTAACCAGTATATATGATTAAATGCGATACCTCAATTTGAAGAAAAAATATATACAAAACCGTTACATTTAGGGACCACAAAGACATTGAACAATACCATATTTCAATATCTAATATGGACAACTGAAGCAAAGACAACCCTTTTGAAACAATAGTGATGAACTCACGTGAACTGAAGCAAAGACAACCCTTTAAAACAATAGTGATGAACTCACGTGAACGGAAGCAAAGACAACCCTTTAAAACAATAGTGATGAACTCACGTGAACTGAAGCAAAGATAACCCTTTAAAACAATAGTGACGAACTCGCGTGAACTGAAGCAAAGGCAACCTTTTAAAAACGATAGTGATAAACTCACGTGATCCGGAAAGGCAATCAGTTTCAGAAGATCTATAGGGACACCTGTCATGATGCTAATGCCAAGTAAAAATTATGACAGATACGTTGGTAATTTCATAAAAGACTTATTTTATTCATTTGACAAGTTTTAATTGAAGTATAATAGTAAATCTGAGACTTTCACTCTACCAATGCATCAGATTTTACTCCATATGAAGTACATACATATGCTGTACCAAATGATTTCAGTCCTGTTAAATATTGAAGTTTTCTATATATAGACTTGTTCAAAGTCCTCTGATTACATTTTCAAAGTTTTACTGCAGGTGAATTGTTAAATAAAGGGTGGCAATTAATTGAGTGCAAAGAGTAAAATGGCTCCAATAAACATCCCATCGAATGATTACCCTATCACTACGTCTTCTGTGTATTGCCATCACTGATCTCATAAAGTTTATAAATAAACTTGGATGTAGGGTATACGCCAATGAGACAACAGTCCAACTAGACAAATAACAAAAAAAAACATAGATTTCAAACTATATAATTGTCAACATTAATACACAATAGGAATTTGTCTTTTATACAATATGTCTTGCTTTAGATCCTCTCCAGTCTTAAATAAATTGAATAAATCAAACAAAAATATAAAGTATAAAAAAAATCTGCAATCGACACCAAAGTCTTCCACCCTCTTTTTGGCTATTCAAGAGTTACGTAAGCTAAGGGTTACGATGGAAATCATTACCTCATGGATCCGAAATACTGACTTTATTCGGCAAGAGTGGAGAGGATGGGGCTAGCAAAGATGATTTGGCTCCTTTGATTTTCATAAAATTTTGACAAAATATTTACTTTGACCTGGTGACAAACATATAAAACATTCAAGAAACTCGAACCACACAATGTCAGTGGATAAACAGCATTTTGACAACCACTATTTTTGATCATTGGGAAGCTTGATTTTTTTTTACTAATAGTATGTGATTAAAACGTTCAGCTGAAAGAATTAACTCCCTTACGTGTTCTGTACCCCTTAAATAACGCAAAAGTCTGTAATTATTAAAAAAAACTTATGATATTGCCTAATATATCTTAATATCTATTGAAACAATTCAACTCATTCAATTTATATAGTAATACAAAAAATATCCCCTACCCAAGAATGACATACGTGTAAAATACGCAGAGACAATATATTTTTTTTCTTTTCTTTTCTCGTCATTTTCTATTATCATTAGTTATTGGAACGATATCTATTTACATTTTGTAGCTATATAGTAATGGCCCGTTGTCACGATTAAAATTTTCTTGTACAAGTTTTCTTTGTCAAAGAATTTGATGGATTTTTTTTATAGTGACAACCGTCAAAGTTTTCGGACTTGGATGGAATAGAATCTCATCCTATTTTTCTTGAAACTTGGATGGACTTGGACGGGAATTATCAAATTACAGTGCACGTTTTTTTTTTCTTTGACCAAGTTTTTAATGAAAAACTTCGATAGTGACAACTAATAACTTGGACAAAGTTTACCTGGTCAAAGTTTTTTTTTACCAGGTTTTGTGATAGTGACAACAGATGACTTAGATAGACCAAGTTAACGTGATCAAAGAAAATTTGGGTCAAGTTAACTTTGCTAGTGACAAACGGGCTTATATATAAAAAAGAAGATGTGGTATGATTGCCAATGTGACAACTCTCCACAAGAGACCAAATGATACAGAAATTAACAACTATAGGTCACCGTACGGCCTTCAACAATGAGAAAAGCCCATACTGCACAGTCAGCTTTAAAAGGCCCCGAAATGACAATGTAAAACAATTCAAACGAGAAAACTAACGGCCTAATTTATGTACAAAGAATGAACGAAAAACAAATATGTAACACATAAACAAACCACAACCACTGAATTACAGGCTCCTGACTTGGGACAGGCACATACATACAGAATGTGGATGGGTTAAACATGTTAGCGGGATCCCAACCCTCCTCCTAACCTGGGACAGTGGTGTAACAGTACAACATATGAACGAACTATAAAAATCTGTTGAAAGAGGCTTAACTCATCAGATTGATAAAAATACAAATACTACAAATACAAGTGGACGTGGCCGGGTACTTGTACATCCAAACAACAAAAAGACACTAAGTACAGACCTGAGAGTACATGCTTAAGGCATAGACATAGCCTATATCATTTACCCTGTATATATAAACACTATTTTTTGTAAATACGACAAAGAAATGGTAATGAATATCTTGAATACATTATAATTTCAATACACTAATATAAGAGAGTCTTGAGCAAAGAAATCAGTATCATAAGTTGTTTATGTTTATATAGAATTATGACAAAAATTGACTTCTCCCGTCTGACAATTAAACTCATACTAAAGTGGGGCGTCCGTTTGATAATGCAAGATTTTCATTCACGAGTTGTCTAGTGTTGAGAAGTAGTATTATCTCTGAACTGCAAACTTGCAACAACTTTTTGAGCATTCTGCAATTCCCCAGGTGCAAATAAAAAATCTGCTCTGTCAAATATAGGCCCTTCAGAGGTAGACCCATTATGCAAAACTTTCTCATCGGATTAATTGTTAATTTGTTTTCGTCTGAATATGCATGAAATATTTGCCACAGGACGTTAGCCAAACAATTATCTAGCAATCCCGTATACGTTGTTAATTTTCTTTGTTTGATTGGACCAAATCTAGCGCATCAAATCTTCAATGAATTTAGATACACTTCTGAATGTTCCTTGATAGTACTACCCAGGAAACTACCTCAGATACAACTATTGGCAAAATTTTAACTTGTTAATACAACCTTGACAATTTAAAACCAAATGTGTCCTTCATTTTCTAATCCATATACTTCCGCTGACTACACATACCGGCTGTCATTTTCATTAATAGAACCCAGCTATGGGAACTTGCAAAATTTATTGAAAATCCTGGTAACTTTTAAATGTATAAAGAAAGACAACTTGAGGAGAAACGTACCATCACGAATGAAAATCGGTGCATCACATTTGCGCGCATTACCATTACATTTGTGCGCAAAAATCATTACGTTTGCGCGCAGCTTTTCATTATATTTACGCGCAGCTTTTCATTATATTTGCGCGCAGCTTTTCATTACAAACTCAGGTAAATACAGGTAAATTATTATACTTATTTATTCATTTAACTATTATTTTCGAGCGGGATAAGTCCGTTTTATTGTGCACAAGCACTTAGTCTCCACAAGAGACCAAATGACACAGTCAGTTTGTGAAGTTGCGTCATCGCACAAACATGGAGTTTCCGTCTGTCAGAAACAAGTCGGAGGAAAATATCATTAGTGTACGATGGATATACTTTCCGTATCGACAGAACACTTAAGTCTGAGGATATTTCATGGCGATGCACCGTAAATAATTGCAACGGCATTTCAGCAAATTCCCTATTTCATCCAAGTCTTTGAGCATCATAACCGTCAGCAGAATCCAGGCGTACTTCAAACGGCCCGGAATCATTTCATGCTCACTACAATGAGCAATTTTATTCAGCACATCCATGTACTAATAGTATTTTTGTGTTTTGTGTTTTCTTACAGCAATGGGCTTCAAATGTTCAGAACGTTACGACATGTAAAATCAGTACTTTTAATCTTTAGTTGTTTTTATATTTATATCTGTATATATTTCCAGGACTAAGTGCTTGTGCATAATAAAACGGACGTATCCCGCTCGAAAATAATAGTTAAATAAATAAATAAGTATAACCTACCTGTATTTACCTGAGTTTACCTGAGTTTACCTGTAAAAGAATGCGCGAAAATGCAATGAAAAGCTGCGCGCAAATGTAATGGTAATGCGCGCAAATGTAATGCACCGTGTAAATGAAGGTATATTGGTTGATTGAACATAAATTAGAAAGGGAAACACTCATATTTAACGTGAGATAATTTGAAGGCAAGTCGTATATTCTAACGAATAGCTAAAAAAAATAATAAGTTGATTATGTTAGAAAATTTTGATAAAACAAGGTCTCCATAAAAGAAAAATATCCAATGATGTACGAATTATAAAATTTGCGTAATTGAGAAGACAACTCTTCAGTGGTTGTAGAGCTCACATATTGTGTAGACACCTGTCTATTGGTGAAATCTTTATGTTGCCATCCCTATGTCTTATCAGATTTACTTTTAATATAAATACATCAGAATACTAAGTATTTTAGTACACAATATTTAATTTTACACAAAATCCATTCAAGAATATTGAGATTCCATGATTGACCTAATTATTTCCTCATTGTAATTTTACCTTCTGATAATTAAGTCATATCTATTTACATTCAAATATTGACCACTGTCCGTCTAATAAAAATTTACACGGTTTAATATGAAGCAAACAAAAAATTCATGCTAGGTAAACAAAAACAAAACGCTATTGAAATATATAAAGCAAACCTGCAACCCTAATGATATATGTTCTTTTCTTTTTAAGGGCCTCTGAAAGCTTATTTTTTAACCTGGAGTAGGTGATATGTCTACTGACCCTAAATTTCTTGTCTGTTCTCAATAATTTTTTTTTCTTTGTACAATGTGTTAAGTATCTCTTTTAGATTTCTTTTCTATGTAGGAGACATAAAATCAGTACGTTTAGACAACGTAAAGGAACATTATGTGTCCATTATAAACCCTACAGATTCGCTTATGTCATTTTGACCTTCATGTCTGTTTATAGACAGTGACCGAACGTTGACCTGCCCCGGCTACAATTGACGACTTTCTTTCATAATAAATTAGGGGCGTATTCTCAGATATTTCTGGACGAAATCATTAAATTTGAAATACCAATTATCTTAATTATCTTTTTTTCATTTAAAGACTAATTGATCTTTCAAGTTCCTTCAAAATTATTTCCAGAAGAAATGAAGTACTCTGACCACTATGACGTTTCTAATGCAGACCTTAACATAATATATGTCTACTCTGTAGCCGAGATGCTTAAGAAAAGATGGAGAAATAACTAAGGTTTATTTCGTGAAAAATCACGATTTTTGCATTATGAAAAGAGGGGTTTTTGAAAAGTGGAGTTATAATTATTATGATGTTAAACATGCATGGATTTCAAATAACAGTTGCCAATGTTTATCAACCTGGTAAGTTGATACGCAGTTATAAGGTTAAGTTAAACAAAAAGGACAAGATATTTAAGTTTTTTTTCAGAATTATATGTAAACATGTACATATTTTGTATGCCGTCATAAGATAAAGTTATTTACGAAATAAAATGTTAATTGATAAAATAAGGGTAGAATTTGGTACTTTTTTATTATTATGTATGGATTGCAAAACGTTCAATTTTATCAATATAAGAGTTTTAAGAAGCATAATGTTCATTATAAAACATCTTACTGTTATCATGCATGTGTGCTAAGTTTCTTCCGGTTATTATTATTTATTTATGCAAAGATCTTTGATGCGATGCTTAATTAACAAAGGAAAGAAAAATAGATACTAGCGTTGTATTTTCTGTTTATTTTTTTTTTCCTTCAATTTTTCTTTTCCAAATTTTTAACTGGATCAACTTTTTTCCGTTCGTGAAACAAATATTTCCGTAACTTTGGTTGTTATGGTTTCTTTCTATCTTAGTGCAAATAACATTAAAGGTACCAATTTACTGCACCAGATGCACATTTCGACAATTTATGTCGTCTCTTCAGTGATAAATGAGGCTTCAATATTTGAAAAAGAATTTATAACAAAAATGTTGAAGAGCCAAAATCCAAAAAAGGAAAATAAAAAGGTAAGGTAATCTTAATAAAGCAATAACAGAAATTACTCATATCAGGCATTGCTGATGTAAAGTGTACATTTTTGTCAGTGTTGGTTTTTTTTAAATATTTTTTTTAATAACTTATAGGCGGTTCGTGAAACATAATAACAAGTTTCATTAGCGCAAAATAAAGGTTAAGATTAAATTTGAACCTTATAGCCCTCTCTATTCCAACTGGTGAACTGAAATTCTGAACATTCAATGTTTTAAAATTTGAAAGATATATCTATCTTCGCAGTGGACATATTTTGGTGGTTGCTAAAGGAACGACATACATGTGGACAAAAGTTTAGTTTATGTAAGATGTTTATTTGTGAAATGCTTTTTATTCTCGGAACGATTTAGAGATAACATATTGTACAGAAACCTGTCTGTTATGAAGACTGTGTGTTCAACTTCATACTTTATTTGGGCTTTTTAACTTTTTTTATTCGAGCATCACTGATGATTCTTTTGTAGACGAAACCGCGTGTCTGGCGTACAAATTTTCAATCCTGGTATCTATGATGAGATTATTGCCATCTACATATACTTTATGTCGTTAGGTTTCTATGTCATGGAGGTATACCTTATATGTCTCCTTTTTTATATTCAACTACAAAATACACAACTTAAAAGGGGAGGATTTTATTTGTTAATAGCTATTTTATACAAAGAAAAAATAAATATTTAGATAAAAAAAAAAAACCAAAATATAACGCATTTGAGTTCATAACGTTTGCAGTTTACTGATAATGGCTTAAATGTGATTGCCAATGAGACATCTCCAGCAAAAACATAGAAGTAAGGAAATAGAGGTCACCGTAAGACCTTCAACTATGAGCAAAACCCATACCTCATAGCAAGTTATGACAATTCAAACTAGAAAACTAACGGTCTGATTTCTGTACAAAACAATAAACGAAAACAAATATGATATGCAGCAACTACCACCGAATTACAGACTTCTGACAGGAACATACAGCATGTGGCGGGGTTAAACATGTCTGCGGACGCCAAACCCTCCCCTTAACCTGGGACAGTGGCGTGACAACACAACATTAGAACAAACTATAAAAATCAGTTTAAAAAGGCTTGACTCATCAGCACGACAAAAGTACACAAATCAGCTAACAAAAACTTAAGACACAAAGTACCGATCTGAGAATACTTGCAGTTACTGAAAGCTAATTAAAAGCCAAAAACAACCAATAAAAATCATGTATCCAAAATTGAAATATCAGTCAGTACACATCCAATGAATTTAGTATAAGGACGTCACAAACAGTCAGAGATTACAGAATCTTGTGCAATGCCAAAATATATGTATTAAAGACCATAAAAAAACAAGTAAAATCAAAATAAAACACATTACAGATGTTTTAAATGTATATTCCACCTAGTAAACTTACTAATAGCAGAAGTCGATACCAAGGACACTCGCAGATTTTTCTTTTCTTTTATTTCAAATAAAAGTACAGTAAATCTCCATTTCTCATTGCAAAATATGCTTCTATAAATTAGAGTCCACAGTTTTTTTAACGATTTTCAAAATATTTTTTTAAATTTTTTTCCAGGAATTGTGTTGTGAATTTTATGCTTTATTATTCCGATGTCACGATCAACGTTATCTCTTTATTAAGCCTCCACCAGATTATCATTTTGTTCACATGACAGGTCAATTGTTGTAGATTCATTTATTAATTATTTACATTTCAACTAGTGCGATGTCAAACAATAAACGTAGAGCAAAACGAACTGCACTGTAAAACCGGCGTCTTCAAAATCATATCAAAAATCACTAGTACGATTTCAATAGTGTGACCGTGTGAAAAATGTGAATGAAAAAGAAAATAATTTATAGTTTTCAATGGTCTGTCAAATTACCTGGGTGATGAAGTACTAAGAACTTAAAAAATTCTTAAGAATTCGAATGCAACATTTCTGTATTATTTTTAACTATTCACTGACCACAACCAAGGTCAGTTCACTCCCCAGGGCTTGTAATTCTAGCTGCTTGACCGATTGGACATCACTTTATTACGACGTATCCTATTTGAAATTGTCAATTCATGAATTAAATAGCGTAGAGGAAATGGCACGGTGACCGTCGAAACCATCTTACCGATAAAGTGGACTAGACATGTTGAGAAATATTCAGAGCCAAGAAATTCAACCGGATCTTACTTTTTTAACGAAACAGTTTTCATGGAATTTAAGCTTACAAAATAATAATTTTAATAGTAACGGACAGAATATTTTCATGAGCGTTCCAAGCGGTAAGTGTGTTTTTTTTTCTCTGAACATGAACGAAAGGCATCACGTTTGAATTAGTTGGAGCTGCACAATCACGGGAACCCGTAAAGCAAGGAATGTTCCCAATTATTAAATGAAATTTCTGAAGAATAATATTTGTTAAAACTGTAAATTTTGGGTAGCTATTAATCAGATACCTACTAAAAAGTATTCTGCTTTCTATATAGTTGAAAGAGCTTGATTGAAATTTCGTCTTGGAAAACATGGATTATTGATAATTTCCAATTGGGTTTGAACTAGCTTTCACTAACCCTGTGCTTCGTGTCTTTTTGTCAAAGTTTTGTGTGTCCTTAGTGCTGACCTGAGTCGAGCCTTTATCACCTGATTTTTGTAGTTTGTTCATATGTTGTGCTGTTACATCACTGTCTCAGGTTAAGGGATGGTTGTGTGCTTGCATGCATGGTTAAACCCGCCGCATTCTGTATATATGTGCTTGTCCCAAGTCCGATGCTTGTAATTTAAGGGTTGCTATAGGTTGCTGTCTGCCTTGTTTGTTTTTGTTTAAATTATAGATCAGGCCGTTGCTTTTCTTCTTTGAATTGCATCACAAATTGTTGTGAGGGACTTTTATAGCTTACTATACAGTATGGGTTTTCCTCGTTGTCGAATGCCAAAAAGTGCACTATTAGTTGTTTACATGCTCTTCCTGTGGCCATTGGTAGACACATGTAGTTCTCTCACTGGCAGTCACATCACATCTTGTTTTTATATGGAATGCAAGAACACAAATTAAGTGCTGTTTTTTTTGTTTTTTTTTGCTACTTTGAAAGACGATTTTCCATTGTATTGAGAAATCATTTTTTGGTTTTAATCTGTTCATGTTGAAATAGTCTGTCTGAATTATGAAATACACACACACACATATATATATTATACATATATATATATATATATAAAGAGAACGTGAACTGTTTTCATAGCATCCTAAAGTAAATGATTGATTGTTTATTTAATTTTTATGTTTTGATTATAAAGTTTTATAAAATATGTTACCTGCAAGATGTTTAATAACTGAATTTATAAACGTTAGGCAGTACTCCAAAAGAAAATAAGTGAATATTATAACCACCTCATGTCATTCTATCAAATTTACAAGAAAGTAATGCACATTAATAACATATTTGAGTTTTAATGTTTATATATATATAACAAAATTTAAAAAGTGCTATTTTGAATTGTCGTTAACATTGTTAATCAGTTAGTGGCATCTTCGTTACAGTTCATTCTTACCTAATGCTAATTTTGTAAAACAAACCCTGCCACATTCTACATGTGCCTGTCACAAGACAGGAGCCTGTAATTTAGCGATTTTCATTGGTTGCTTTCTCTCATATTTGTGTATCGTTTATTGTTTTGAAATGAATCAGTCAGTGCGTTTTTTTCATTTGAATTGGTATCAAAACTCAACAGAATATACAATTCGTCACATACGCTCTCTTGTAAGATACTAGTGGAATAAACAAATTTTGCATAGGGCATGCACTTCCAAATTATTGCTGAGTTAATGATGAACAGTTTTATTCCGAATAGAACCTCCATGAAGATAATTTGCTTTTACTCGCTGATAAAATTCGTCTTATTTATCACCACCTGACTAAAGCTTTCATCCTACAGAATTAAGATAAGACAAGATAGGGAGGTTACTGTTCGTTATTCACTAAGTTGATGGATTTTCACACTCAGTTAATGAGATTAAAAAGGGGTAACGAAGATAAAACACGTTCTATTTCTATAATGGTCAGCAAGTCTCTTTTCATGGCTGAAGTTTCAACACAGCAAGACTGCAATCTAAAATATAATTCTTCAATACGTTCCTATGGTAACGAATTCGATCCACATAAATTGACGGCCAAAATTAACTGGTCACTGTAAGAGAATACATAAAACAAAGGCAAAATTGCAATATTTATCGGTTCTATCATAGATGCAATAGTTCTTCATTTATTTGACTGACGCTGGTTTGTTGTTAAGCTTAATAAACCACCGCATAATTACTCAAATTATTTCTTTGACAGCTATCATAAATCTTCATGCACAAAACTATACAATCATTAGTTAGAAAGGTTTCATGAGTTTCAGAAGTTGTAATATATTTTAAAATTTGTATAAATGCCAGTTTATACCATATGTTTATGTGTATTCAACTGATTTAAATCTTAGCTAAAAAATAACGTAAAACAACTAGATATCTAAAATAACCATTGTGAAAAAAAACTGAGCCTATTTGTCAATGGTATAAGGCATCTCAGACGTGTGTTGCATTTGCAGAAATGTTAATTTTGTACCGAAATATTTGTGGAATTACGGTTTATGAATATTTTTAGGCGTTGTGCGACAATTTCATTTTTTTTCTCTTAGTTCGATACAGCTCTTTTCACAGGAAACCATCAAAATCTCATTCCAAATGTAGAACTAAAAAGTTTCATTAGCATATGGGAATTTCTTTGTACGTTGATCTTTTAAGTATATCATTTTTTGGTTGTAGTGGTAGTTTTCATATTCTCATATGGTTCCCCTCTGCTTTAGAAACTGTCAAAAATGCTGTTTAATCTAACTTTGCCTATATCCACTGAATGCTGTCACGATTTGTTGTGTGTAGTTAATTAGTTGTATAGTGATGATATGATGTGCATGGTATGAATCATTATATGAGTATACAGATTTGGTGCCAGAATAAAACTCATAAAGATATAAACATCAATAAAGGTGTCTTTCTGTAATTAACAATCTTCAATAAAAAAATGGTTCTACGGATACCTTTCATTATCTCTATCTACATCACCTTACAAATATGCCTTTCATTGCAAATATATTGATAGTTTGGAATTTTTGATTGTAATATATTATTTAATCATATATGCTTAAAAAGTCTACTTTTGCAACGGCAAATAATGAAGATAAAGCAATATTATGTTAAGACGCTCTGAAAGGTAACATTTATGTACCAATATGAGTAATTTTAAACAGAATAATGGACATGCAAGTAGTACTTATTTGTAGTCTTTATGTGCATGCATGTCTTTATTTGAATATTCTAACCGATAGTTAGTATATGCATTTGTCTTATAAGAATAATGTTAGTATGGTGAAAGTACCGAATATCATCGATCTACTTAATGTAAATGTACAAATGGATTCCCAGGGATATGTATGTGTTTTATCTACAAAAAAATACCCGACACACACATATATATATATATATAAAACATGGTCAGATATATTCATATATATATATATATATAAAATTCACTACATAACAATGCTATCATTCAATCAATTATTCATTAGTAATGCTATGACGAAACAGAGATGATATATTCTGTTTCGAGATTGTTAAACTGCTCTGTTTCGATATGGTAAAACTGCTCTCATGTGTTTATACCATGAAGCATTGCATTCAAATGCAATACATGTGATAATAAAATCGTTCAAAATGTCTTATTGTTTCCTCGAATTAAAAATATACAAGTAATTTATAAAGTAAATGTAATCATGGTAATAGTTAAATATTATTATCAATCATATGTAACATGTAATATATATAATATACCCTCATTTTCAAGTGGCAGTCTAAATTTCCCCGACCTCCCGCTTCTATTACAGGACCTACCTATTGTATTTACTGCCAATTTGTTCCCGTCCTGAACATGCATGAAATATTTGCCACTGAACGTTTAGCAACCAACAATCAATCAATATCTAAAAAGAGTGTTTCTATAAATAAATATACGCCATCTTAAAATTGTGTAATTTATATAAAACAATCAACAAGAATCATATATATATGACTACCGTTAAAGATGAATGCTTACCAGACCAAGTATGACATAAACCTTTCAGAAAATTAACATTACGTGCCATCATTACAAATGTCTTTTTCACTTTTTAGCGGTTACAGTATATGATTTTTATTTTCGAGATTTTCGTGGCTCGTGTCTCAAATATAAGATTGTTTAATTTTTACTTCGTTAACCATAGAGTAAACGTTTGTATAATGAAATTAACGTTCTTATCATTCATAAATATTGCGTCGAGAAAGAATTATTAAAAAGAAATTTTCCTAAGTCATGGAATTAAAATTTTTAGTTTTCATACTTAAATTGTCTTATGTTTGTTTTGAAAAGTTATTAAAATGAAGATGAAGTAAATCGTATGAACATGATCATGTTGATCAATACAATCTCCTGTCTCTAATGCGTTGTTCCATTACAAGGACTGTAAAAAGCAAGTAGACATCTACCGGCTTCACACCGATTCTGTACTTTGATTAAATAGTTGAAACGAAATCAGTAAAGTAAATAATTCATCAAATTGCAGTACTTGTAGTGAATTAGTACCAAAGTTGATTCCCTACATCTTTCCTCCAAATACTCAAAGGAAGACAATTCAATCTCTGTCATAATTGATATTTATAAATCTAATCAACTGCATGGTGATCTGTTGATTATTTTATTCTTTATTCGCGATGATAGCAACTCATTATATAAGAAATAATCCAAGATGGCAACCTATGTAGATAGTTTGATTCTTAGTGTCTTTGCCTTTTCGTCCGTTGAGTTGCAGCTCGTTGACGTCCTTTAATCATATTAATCTACCTTGATACTTTAGAAAATTGTGTACATTCTAACTTATGTATAAAGAAAGAGGAATATTTCGGCGTTAAAATTGTAATAATAGTAATATTCTTCAATGCAATCATTTCTCCATTATTTTAATTTGAATTTGTACTTTCATGAGATGATACAGTATGGATCGTTTAAAGCAGTAATGTTATTTGTAATGATCTCTAAATATATCTATATACCTGAAAAATAGGCATGTTAGGCAATAATTGCATTTTCCTTTCATGCAAAAAAATGAGCTCATTATACATTTCTTTTCCTACTCTTTTTCACGATTCTTACGCCAAGTCTTAGACAAAATTTGGATTGAATTAGAGACAACAGTAGTTACCGATGTTCAAACTTTGTAAGTCCATTAGGAATATACAATTCGGTAGGGAAATCGTGATGAAATCGCAAAACTCCAAACGGTGCATAATATGATAAGTGTTTTCTGCTATGCATACATTACCCGTCATACCCGAATACACACTCAAGCAACATGTCACAATAGGTATTAGAACAATATAGGTTAATATTTAGATCAAGCAACTTTTTCTGTCAGCTAAAAAATCTGAGAAAGATCTTAGACTTAGAAACCAGGTCTCTTGTGAGCTGAGGCGGATATACATCGTTTCTATCAACCAATGATAGTGACCGTAAAACCTGTATAGTGTAGATTTCAGTCCATGAGCCCCCCTTCCTCAAAACCCTTCTGGATCAGTTTTTGCGACAGAAGCACATCTCTATTAATGAAGTCCGTATAACATTGTATAATGTAAAAGAAAAATAAAAACAGGCATACGCGTAATGTTTCAATTAAGATTTTTTATTAACGCCACACGATGAGACAGGGGGTCTGGTACTCAGAAAACTTTGAAGTTGAAGGTTATTATTATCGTAGACAAGACTTGGTCAAAAACATGTCCGTTCATTTTAGTTAATGCAAATGCAATAAGGATTAATGACTACTGCATGTAAGTAAAGTTTGGTACGAAGAAACAAATTTCGATGAAGAAAAACAAATTAGTTCGGTGTATTAAACTTTAATCTTGGTATCTATGATAAGTTTAGTTTCAGCAGACAGCCGGTAATATAATTCTAATTTAGAATGGGCACTAATTGTGTCCGCTACTGGCCGACTTGTTTTTGTACTCATACGAATCTGAATTTGTACAGAAATGTCTTTCCTCAAGGACAAAAAGAAAACGTATCTTGCAAAGTTCTTTAATTTCACCTTCAGACCCTGTCAATGAGTAATCTACATTTAAGTGCCTTCCATATTTCAAGGGGTACTTGGAAGAAAGGATTTTACTTTATCTAAAGGTCTGCTTTCTTTCTTGATCTTTTCCACGATATTGACACAAATAGACGACTTCAAACTATATTCCATTTTAATTCCAACTTCCCATTTCACAATCGTTACATACCATCTTGTCCATGAAATGTCGTATACATATCTCAATTAATATGTTATGCTTGTGCATGTTCACGCTATACGGATATATTTTACAGGGTGTGCTCCTTGCCCAAAATCTGCTCCAACAGAGTTGTGGGGAAGAACGACTGAAATCGGCAATGCGTAAGATTTACGGTCACCACCACGAATTAGGTGACCGATATGATGTGTCTATGTCTCAACTCACTATCTCTTATTATATGAGTCTTCTGTAGACGAAACGCGTGCCTGGCGTACACAATTTTAATCCTTGTATCTATGATGAGTTTATTTACAGATCATGTCCTATTTCTGATTTGGACATTTCGGTGGAGTGTGAATTTGCAAAGCTGGTGTTGCACGCATATAGGTAGAGACGCTTACCTTATCGATGCAACCGGACTCGCTCCTTTTGGATCATTCGATTCCCTTAGTTTTCGTTTGTTACCTTGCATTGTACTTCTTAATCGATTTATAAGATTTGAACATTGGTTAACTATAGTTGTCTAAAATTAGTAATATTGGGACTATTTTGTGTATACAGATTAGTACTATGATTCCATTTCACTGTATAATCTTTATGGAAAATTTGATGGAAAAAAAATCGGGTCGTTTTACTTATTAAACCGATGGAGTTCTGCATTTTTGAGATGGAAGCGTGGTATCGAAAAGTAATACACACTAAAATTGCAGCAACTGTTAAAAATATCCATGCACAAATATTTAACAGCCATAAAAATGTTTCTTAAAATGACAGAAATGTTGAAATAAGAAATTGTCACAGATACCAGGCTTATAATTAAGTAAGAACACACAATTTCGTCTACATAGTACTGTCATCGTTGATATTCATATCAAAGGTTGAAGGCCCAATCAATAACGAAGTTGGAGAACTTTGAAAACCAAAAATTCCAACAAGCTGGACGATGATCATGTTAGGGCGATCGATGACTTGAGTAGAAAAAACAACAGTGTTTCGAAGGATTTTTGGATTTTATGAACATTAAATGCAAGAAATGACCTCATCAGTGATATTTTATGTCGGTAAACAATTGGTGACGAAACGTCCACCAGCAATGGCATCGACCAAGTGATGGTTAAAACTCATCAAAGAGAACATTCGGTTTCAACTCCCTCAGGCAAAGTTGACCTTAGAAGGATTTGGCTTTTTTTTGGGGTTCTTTTTGGTCGAATAGCTGTTCAACTGTTTCGGTTCTTATACATCCTTGGCCTTCAAATATTTGGCATTGAGCGTTCCTGATGAAAGTAAATCCAGAAAAGCGCATTGGATGCATGAAATTTATAATGTGTTGTTTGTTTTCCTTTTTTTTTCAGGAATCTGACAGTTGTTTTCAATTCGTTTGATGTGTTTGAGCTTTTGATGTTTTGAATTTTTCTTGGAGTTTGGTATCTTTGTTATTTTACTTTTTTCTTATAATTAAGTACGTAAAACGGGCGTTTTAGTAGAGTAGAAATAATAACAGAGTTTATCCTTGCTATCTGTTTGCCTATTCAAACTACTTCAAGTCTGATTTTAGATTTGCCTTAATTTTGAAAACGACAGTGTAACTGAATTTAATATATAGTAATATTATTGTCAATTTGTGAATTTTCGAAATTGATTTTTTTAACAACATTTTCTTTAGTAATTTATTAAATGATTTCTACTTTGATTAATCAACTCTACCCATAGTTCCAGTCAATATGCGTTTACTCTGTCGAATACATCCCCTCTAGCAATGATATACAATTTCAAAATTCTCATGTGACAACCTACATACCCCCTTAAACACAAATAATTTAAAAAAAAACTCTAATTTGAACTTTTTTCCAAATTTCGAATTTAATTTCTTCTCAGCATTTAAAAAAAAAGAAAAGCCAAGATGTTTTTTTTTATGTATCACACAATATTACATTAAGTTTAACTTCAAATTCTTTATTGTAAAACATAAAGGAATTTAAAAAAAAATATTCAAATGATATTAAAAATATATAGGAAGCTTTATTCAAAAATCAAGATAAATCCCTATACCAAACATTTTTCTGCAATCACTCTAATAATGTCAAATGTCAATACTTTACATATATGTAAATTAGCATATAAAGCTTTCCTCTTTTTATTTCGTACTGTGTTGATCATATGTTTGAGTTTTGACATATTTGAAGCTTAAAATATTAAAATATTCATAAATAATGTAAAAAATTAAATATTTTATATTGAAATAAAAGAGCTATTTTTAATCAAAGAATATACTATCAAGATTGTTTTATTGTGGTTTTGTTTTATTGTTGTGCTTTTTTATTTTTGTTTTTGTTTTTAATTCTTTTATGTAAAAAATTTAACACATTATTTTAAATTACAAAGCTCATTTTTTTTACCTGCAAGTACAAAGACAAAAAAATACGTTTGATATCATTGTAGTACTTTAGTTTTTGTAAGTTTTTTTTTTTAAATTTTACTTTCTAGTGTAATTTGCTAATACACTTTTACTATTTCAAACGTAACATTTTAAGAATAATAGTGTATACTACAAAATAAAAGATTACTATATAATACAATCATTTATGCGTAAACAGCTGCGCATTCAGATTTATATTTCTAACCAATCACCCTTTAGGAATTGCTCCACCTTCTCCTGTCGTTGGATGTTTTCAATATGTGCCGCCCCTTATTATTATACTCTCAGAAATTAGGTGACGTCACAAAGTGTATGGGTGAAGTGGGTGGTTTACAAACATGTTTAAATTAGATAAACTGACGTCAAAATGTAAACATTTGAAAAAGCATAGGGTAAATAATAAGTTATTCAAATTGGCACATTATAATATGAATATAGGATTGGTTGAGGATTGTGATTCATGTACACTTCTCTAACTGGGGCAAGAATGTACAACTGTTCATCAATGAACGGGACATGACATAAGAATTCACAATCCTCATGTAAATTACTTTATAACTAAATAGGTTAAACATCTGCAAGTAGTCCATCATTTAATACCATATACATTGTATTTGGCAAATCATTTAAAACAGCATGTTTAGAATTATTTCTAATGTTTACCGATTACGCATTAGATATTGCGCAATTTATTTATTACATTAAATATGACACGTTGTAAAACAATGCATGTTTTATATTCATCATTGTATGAGTTACTTGTACAGTTAAAGCGTAGAAAATCAAAGGAAATCGCGTGGTCTCCCATCCCTGAATTACAATTGTTCATAGTGAAGAACTTTGACCTGACCTACATAAGAAAAAGATACTCGTGTACTAATAGTGATCACAAGTGCTTCACCTTTTGAATGAATACACAAACACCACTGACCCATATGCTGCCTGGTCGAGCTTGACGATCTTCACGCTTATGCTCCCTTTGCTGTTTTAAACAACGTGGTCTTCAAGTGTGACCTCTAGGAATAATTCGGTCGTTCATATTTGTGCATTGTCGCATGGATTCTTTCGCAGTTTACTAGCTATTTCCGCTTAAAAATCCTTCATGTGTGGTCAAGGAAAAATGATGTTTTGGACGTGTGGTCAATTTAGAAAACATTCCTGTGAGGAGACATGTTACTAGAAGGAGTGCCGAAATCAGTGACAGCATAGTGACATTATTACTACATATTTCAGTGATCAATACATTAGTGATATGTGAAGCATAATCAGTATATTCTAACTTTTACATAAAGATATATTTTAGTGCTATGGTCATTCTAGAGATATTACAATGTTTTGACAAGTATGCAATAGAAGCAACCAAATGAATCAAGGAAATGGCAGAAAATGGAGGTGAATGATTAATAGATGTGTCGCTCGGATGATTGCTGACCATGCGGACTGCTTTCATTTTAATTCATTTATTTATTTTGATATACTATTCAGAAAAATGCGTACATGTTTTGGATTTTTTTTATCACTGAAATGATGATTTTAGAACTTCTTATTATAATCTAATTACAGAATTATTTAGTTTCAAGTTGGTGAAACCTCCAATTATGTTAATTGCATGTGTATGTCCAATTTATGATTAATATTTTTTTTTTATTAAAACAAACTCATGAAAATAGATATTCCGTGTATAATATTTATAAGTTAATAATTATAGATTTTAAATGTTTTCAAAATTAAAAACCATGTGTTCAGGGAGAGGTTTAAATGAGAGCGTTGAGGTCACTCTCCGGTCAATAATACTGATTGTAGCCGATACCGGCCATGTTTATTTTTATTATTGTTGTGTATATTTTGCAGGAGGAGGACGTAAAAGGGGGCGCTGTAAATGGTTTAATGTAGCAAAAGGGTGGGGCTTTATAACACCTGACGATGGTTCCCAAGATGTGTTTGTTCACCAGGTAAGATTTTTTACTTCTTGACAGCTTAATATATCTTAATATGATTATCGACCTACTGTCCTAACAAAGACCAGTGTCCACTGTAATGGCCGACAATTCGGTATCCTCTTAATGCTTCATCATATAATTCAGTTTTACTTTATATTTCTATAAACGTTTTTGAATTTTGCAACATTCTTACATATCAATATTTAATAGCATATAAAATCTGTAGAAAAAGAATATATTTTTTGTGTAGAAAAAAAAATCAAATGAAAAATATGTACCTTCTGATAAAATAGGGGGAAAGAGTATAAATACATGATTACGAATGGTACATTTAATTCGGTTGTGTTTATTATATCAATATTGAGATTTGCCATACACTGTATAATCACCAATCTTAATATATACTATGGAAAATAAAAGAAAAAATAATAATAATAATTATATATATATATATTTACTTATGCTATTCTTAAAATCTTATTAAATAATGATTAAAAACTAATCTCAATTTCAATAATGTTACTTTGAAAACTGAAAAAAATATTGTTTTGTTAATTTTGTCATGATCAGTGTAACATTTCACCGTATCATGTAAAATATAAAAAAAAATACAACTTATGTTGATTCATACCCCGTCTAAAACTAAATGGAGCAAATCATGCTAATACATTCTAATCTTTGCAATGCCAACATGCAAAAGTATTGTGTAAAATATTTAGTATTTGTTTAAATCCCAAGGCTTAATCTTTACCCTGTTTTTAAAGTAATATTATATTTCATTTCGTTCTGTTACAGTCCTGGCACTATCAACACCTCTTTTTTGCACTCACTTATTCCTTTGTATATGTCACAACACCTTTCTTTATAATGTTTACCGCAAAAATTATACATTTATTTAACATAAGATCACACTATTTGTATAAATTGTTGGTTTAATTGAGTATAAAATTGTATTAGTAATATTGTCAAATCAAAGATTTCATTGATATAAAATCAAAATATCTGGAGTGTCATCAAGAACAGAAGAAAATGATCATTAGTTATTATTATAATCATATATTTACTCATTGGAATGATTTTGTTAAATAATTTACTCGGAAAGACTATACCAGGCATTTTACAGAATGTTAACAACCCACTGCCTAGGAAATAAATATATATTTCGTACAATTAATCTAAGTAATAACATAAACGGTACCATTTTTTCTGCACCAGATGCGCATTTCGACAATCAATGTCTCTTCAGTGATGCTCAAGGTCAAAATATTTGAAAATCAAAAGCTTATTAAAAAGATGAAGAGCTATAAGCCAAAGAGGACAAAAAAGTATAGCCAAAGCCGGGCAAGGAATCAGACATTGCATGAGGGAGATATATACATTCCTTAATTTTAAATAATTTCTAACATTTTGTACCAGGAAATTTCAATATCACTAAATCCGTATTTTCATGCCAGTACCGAAGTACTGGCTACTGGGCTGGTGATACTCTCGGGGACTAAGTAAATTATGGTCATATCTGTATTTATATATAGAAGGACAGTTTTCCCCCATTAAATAGGATTACAAGGGCCAAAGTATAATTTTGGACATCATTTAAGACAAAACAAAATCCATCGAAGTATACGTACAAAGTACAAACAGTTCGAATATGTATCAACTCCATATATAGGAACGTAATAAATGCCATTAACCCCCATAACATTTTGGCCTTACGAAATACTTAAGTTTTGAGCTATCGTGGTTCATACACAATTTGGAAGTCAATTTAAATTTGATCAACAAGTAAATATACGGAGATATAACATGATTATCAAAGTGAGAACTATCCACCAAATAACGTGGATGTAAGCAACTAAGGTCTACTTCGGCCTTCAACAATTAGCAAAACCAAGATCACATAGTAAGCAATAAAAAGCTACGACATGACAAAATGCTAAACGATTCAAAAAAAAAAAAACCCCAACAGCCTGATATATGATTAATTAAAAACAAAAACAGATATGACGGACAGTAACTGGCGATAACCACTGAATTATTCTGACTTGGGATAGCCCCATATAGAATTTGACAGGGTTAAATATAGTACGACAAAACCTAGTTTGAAGCACGATGTCCAATTCAAAGTGGTCGAGTTGCCGAAACGAACACTATACACAAACATATAGCTATTTTTTGTTGTTGGTTAATTACGTGAATATTTGACTAAACATGGTGTAATATAAACCTATAACTTGAAGGAAATTTCCAAGAAAACTAAGACCAAAATGATAAACATCGAAGAAACTACAAACAACAATTCTCAAAACACTACACAGAATACATTTTTTAAAGTAAAGTACCAATGTTTGTTCCCTGTTTATTAGATTTTTCCAATGCGTCTTCATAAATGGGTGATAAATGTAGAAAGGAAATTAAATCCTGTTAATTATGATCATCCGCTTGAATGGATAGATATTCGTTTTTCTTGATTTAATACCTGTTCCCATATTTTAACAGTGATTGTAACGTATGAAAAACTTAAGTAAATGATAAGATAAATTATAAATGATTTGATTTATTCATTGACTAATTTATAATATAAAGCCAAATAATTTGGTATATCCTTGTAGATAAATATTACTGAACGTGTTGGAAAGATTAAGAAATTTATTTTTAAGTGCTGTATTCTTCAAAAATTATTAATTAAAAAAATGAGGTTATCATCAGCTTTGATATAAAGCTTTGGATTTTGAAATATTTTGGCCTCGAACATCACTGAAGAGACATTGATTGTCGAAATGCGTATGTGGTGCAGAAAAATTGGTGCCGTTTATGTGAATATTGAATTTAAACAACTTTTATACCAAATATGGATGAAATCATTCCTCGAATTTATGCAGTGGATTTATCAATAGTATAGCGTTTTCTGTACTAGATGATGTGAACTGCTACTCGAGTCAAAATCAAATAAGCTATAAAACCTTATCATAAACAACTTCGGGGTGATATGTTTTAAATGACTTTCTTTTTGTAGTATATTGACTCCTGGATAAGTTTCTAAAAAAATTATTTACACAACTATTTGAATAATAGTTAATGCAACGTTTACTGTTTCAATGAACAAGTTATTTTCTCTTATATGTCAATGTTTCCTTTCTCTGTTAGTTAATCAGGTTAATGTTTAATTTCTTGTTGAAGTCCAAAATCATATAAAGTTATTTTTCTTTCTCTCAAGACCTTGATCATGCTGTTGAGTGATCAGCGATTATTCTATAGTGCCCATTCTCTTGTTGGTCAAGGACTGTTCGTAAGTTGACTCTCTCTGGGTACATATGAATGGTTTTCGTTTATTTACAGTAGGGAGTGTGCAGTATAAATGAATCGGTATTGTTTTCTGGTCAGTGATCGATCTTCCGTTCCCCAGACCAGGTTTAAGTTATGTTGAATGTAGTTTACCATGAATTTGTAGTCACATCAACTAGAAACTGAGTGCACTTGTTCGTTATCATGTGCACTTGTTCAAATAAATGCCTAGTTTTTTTTGGTCCTTTGAAATTTCAAAAGTGATAGTGTGATAACATTGCATTCAAATGTGTTGATATCACAATTGACAAGTATACAACAATGTGTTTTATATTTTTCATAATGCTCCAGTTTGTAAACAAAATCACCAAAGCTACAAGGCTAATAATTTTGCACACCAGATTCGCGTTTCATCTACAAAAGACCTGTCAGTGGAGCTCGAATAAAGAAAAGTCAAGGGGCAAATGAAGTACGAAGTTGTAGAGCATTAAGAACCCAAAATTCCGGAATAAAGCATTGATATTGCAAGATGAGTGGCTTTTTTGTTGGTTGTAGCTTCTTTAGATTTCATTGGGGGTTCAGGTGTCATGAACATATAACAATAAGGAGATGTGTTATGATTGCCAATAAGATAACACTATCCAACAAAGACAAAAGAACACATTTAAATAGCTTCTCTACGTAAAATGATTGATATGCAATTGTTGCATGTAATTCTAATTTCCAACTGAAATATTCGGACTATACTTATTGACGCATTAAAATTGTTGACATCTTTAAGTTTTACCCCTCTTTCCTCTGGTATAAAGGATCTTTCATACTGAATTTCTTTAGTTTTTTTTATTTTTTCGTATATTTTTTGTTTAGGGTATTACATTTCGTTCGGTTGATTTATTGTGTATTATTTTGTTTCCTCGATATTGACATTTGTTTACATTCGATAATGTTTAAAGTTTAAATGATTTGTTTTAGTCTTATAATATATGTAAAATGTTAAGCAGAGAGTGAATAATTAATCATGCATTGTGTTTTGTCATATTTTATCCCTCATTGACATGTATGAGGGTATTGACACGTGACTAAAATTCCTCGAGTTTATTTATAAAAGTGGTTTATCATATCAGTTAAGGTTGTTGACCGCTTTAACAACCCACACATCTTTAGTAAAAATGTCGGATACTAGTAATATGAAAAACGTTTGAGTCATAAACCTGTTTTATATGGTTCACAAATTTATAAAATTATATACACGTGTATTATAAGATTCGATTTTATTTAGTAACTGACTACATTTCTCATATTTTGTGAGAACCTGCGGCTCCCGATGTAATTTCGACTCAAATGTTATAAAAAGGTAATACACATACGTCCGATCAAACGTTGTCCAGGTACAAATCGACAATCACGGGAGTAAAACAAACTGTAAAAATTGCAGTACCACGAAACTCGACGAAAGCAGGTGCGTCGAAAACTCCATGCATGCATCACTCGTCCTCAGATTTCAATGTTTATATCCACTATCGAGTAACAAATGTTAAACCAAACATGACGAACTCAAGTAAATAAAAGAAATTATGCATACATGACGTAAGCCCTGTTATCAATATCAAAGTTTTCCATTCAAAACTTGGTCAAACAAACTTTGGTTGAGAACACTTTGTTAAAGTCTTCTTTCCCCACTATACAAAAACTTGATCAAACTCTTCTTTCCTCAGTATCCAAGTTTTTATCTGGTGATTTGGTGATTGGTCAAAAGAACAGGCAAAAACTCCAAGTTTACAATGAACTTTTCACCTAATGTTCACATTGCTCATTCACTTTCTATATATGAATATATATTCTTATATACGCCTTCGGTGTAATACAATTTTGCCGAGGCAACATAGAAATCATTCATGTTGTTCTTTTTAAAGCAGGTGAGTCTCATTCCTTGTTTTCATCCAATTCAATCAAATTTTCTGGCATGTCCGTAAGATTATTCTTTTAGTTTCCTGGAACTACTTATTCAGTTCTCCTTTTGTAACCTATGTTACCGTGATTTTTTTTGTTTACTCTCCATTTCCGATTGGTTGATTTCCATCAAAATCCGTCCAAGTTTCAAGCAACATCAACGTATGTCAAAGATTTGTTCGAAGCCTCCTTTTCCTGTTGCCACTGTAAAAAAAACGTTTCGACCAACTTTGATAGTAACACCAGGGCTATAACAATGTCCAATAATAATAATGAAGCTTACGTCATTTTTAACAGGTACTTATAAAATCCTCCACCTTCATTAAGACATATTCACATGCATTTTTACTAATCATACCTAACGCACGGCAGATGATATCCAGTACTATACGAAATTTAAAATTTTATTCTTATCCGATTATGTTTTTTTAATTTCCCATAGCAAACCTCGAATTTTATCATTCATAAAAACTATTGACTGAATTATTTGAAATGATCTTTTGTTGTGAAAAATTGATGTTCCGATTTCCTGGCTTTACTTGTGATTCAGTCGATTTTTCAGTTTTTCTGTTTCCTTTACAAACTACTTTTTTTTTGAAAGCTTGTATACTCTCTTAACAGTATAGGTTTACAATCCAACACATGTATACATATAACTGATGCCCAGGGTACATAGGCGTCGATAAATAGGCGTCACCATACGGTTATTAAAAGGAAAATAGTCTCAGAAATTATTTTTGATAAAGAGAAGAGAGATTTGAAACGGGATATGGTTTTAACTCTTATTTGCCTTTGTAAATTATCATAACACTCATTGTTTCCCACATCTATAGAGGGGTACTTCAAAGACGGAAGTAGCTGCAGAGTACAAACTACTAAGTGGTTAATGCACTAGGTTACGTTCATTGAAGAATGTACATCTGATTGACATTTCCTTTCATTTGTAAGAATGTTTCATGCAGTGTTGATATATTAAGGAATGAATATTGCTTTAACATGCATACAGAAATAGCAACAGGTTATTTCATGAATGAATGCAAAATTAGCGTGCCTGAATTCTTTTTATACATTTGGTACATTCACATATTACTTAATATCTAAATGGTCATATTAATATTTTAATTTACATGCATACAATGACCATCAATTCGCTCCAACATTGATACATAGTTCAGTTCAATTTCAAATTTGATTGCCGTTAAATCTTTAATGTTAGTTTGTGACAAGAAATAAAGTTAGGTTAATTCAAAAATAATAAAACTCATCAGTGTTCGGACAAATCGACAACGCCATGGCAAACAATGAAAAACACAACATAACAAACTAAAGATTAGCGACACGAACCAAACCAAAAAAACCCGGAGGTGATCTCAAATAACTGTTAGAGCGGATTCATTTGACTTTGGGATGTGGTTTTAGGTATTAATTGTCATAATTGAAGTTGATTTTAATTCATTTATATTATCAAAAGTTAAGAAGTCGTAATATAGAGTTTTCATATCTATAGATGGTTCCCTCAGTTTCTTATTAATGTTTGCATACCGTGGATCTATTTGATTTCGTGGATATCAATTTTCGTGGAATGAAGGAATGTTGTATTTTTGTTGATATTAGATTACCTTAGCTGTATTTGGCAAAACTTTTCGGTTTGTGGGTCATCAATGTTTTTCAACTGCGTACTTAATTTGGCCTTTACTTTCGAGCGTCAATGGTGAGTTTATGGTTACGAAACGCGCGTCTGGCGTACACAATAATGAGCCATATATCTATGATGTGTTTATCTGCATACAAGCTAAGAAAATTTGTACTTTGTTGAACATTTTGATTCGTAATTTCCCTTTCACCACGAAATCCATGCAAATGGTATCCAACAAATAATAATAAATCCTCAGTCGTTCTAATAACAAAACCTTTGGAATGGTTTAAATAATTGTTTTGACTTTTGTTTTGCCCCATGCATTTATAAGTCATTTAAGTATATGTTAGCAAAATACACAACAAAAATGTTTTCATGGTTCAATTTAAATAGCATTGGTTTCTTCAAACGAAAAAAAATATCACATCTGTGTAAAGGAGAGGCATGTTATTTTATTTTTTTTTTATGTTAAAGAAGTAATATAAGAAATTCTTTTTTGTACCTAAGAAAAAACCTTATATCAAACAGAATAAAAGTCGATATATTGAAATTGACATATTTAAGAAATGTTGTTTTCAGATGGGTTATAAAACAAACAAACGTTCCTTGGGCTCCATACCCACGCTTTGGAAATAAGTCATGTGACAGAACTATAGCGCATGGTTTTGGTGCATTTTGTTGTGGAAAGACTAAAAAATACTGTCTCTACCAATAGACAATTTTCTATAGCATATTTCAAGAAAGATCGAGTTGGGTAAATTTTTTATATATTAAACAAGTACAAGTACTCCAATCATATGCCTTCAACAAAAAAAACCGCTTTTTTAAAGTGAAAACTTAGAAAGTCGATTTAATTGCCGACAACTACTGAACAGACACATTAACTCAAAGACGGCGGTTTTGAGTACTGAACATTCCTATTTATGTGGAATACTAGGAACCTAACAATCAAACATGACTATGGACAAGAATCGTAAATATGTTGGCCTTCAAAGACTCGTAAGAGTCGATTCGGTTTCTGAAGACCTTATGTTGACTTCAAGATATTTTGTTTGTGTCGGTAGGCTGTTGTTTTATTATACCATACATGTACCTTTTGTTTTATTGATATGTCAATTTCAATTTTACAGACCATCTTTTTGAAGTTCAACTTACAATGATTCACATGAAGTAGTAGGGACAGGAAGAATAAATTAACCTTTGAATTTTAATTATCATAGTTTTGAAATATCCCTTTAAAATAATATAACTCAAAATATGTCAATTGGCACAAACTAATTGAATTATTATTAAACGTTTGCGTAAGAAAGTAGTTGCTCTTCAAATGTATTAATCTAGTTTTTCTTGTAAGAATTGCAGTTTCAATACACTAAATTGTCCATTGCCTTCCGGAAAACACTGTGCACACTCGAAGACAAAAATAAATTTGCTATTAAAAACACACTGTCTTAAAAAAATATGGTGATCTGTGCAGTTGATCACTGTCATCTTGAATATAAGGAAACAGTAGTTTACCGATTTTCTAATGTCGTAAATCAATTGAATATGCAAACCGGGATATATAACACATAGTCGGTATATGAACAGATCAGCCAATTTTTCTCGTATTCTAAAACAGCGAAATTATGTCTCAAGCGAGTTTGCACCTAGAAACATCGTATTTGTCAACAAATTCGTGTTGGATACCGCGAAATGTGTGTAGTGTCGATTTCTATCGTTCTTCACCGTTACCCTGCTTGAGCATTTTTGGCGTGAATATACTCATATGAATTGAGATATCTTGGATTTATATGATTGCCTTCAGTTTTTTGTCTCTTGATTTCCATGAGCCTGCAATATACATGATATTCATAGGGATCTTTGTAACATTTTAGTATCCAGTGAAAAGAATCGAGACTTCTTTCATCATTTTATGTTATTACCAAACAAAGAGCAGGAAACAAAGGAAATGTGTGCCGCGATGAGCTTAATGGGACGAGCATTTGATTTTCTTGGGGGAGGGGCAGGTGGATTTTGAAAATGAACAACTTGGTCTGGTAAGAACTGAAAAAAAAAACTTTGCACAAGACAGGACAACAAAATGAATAATCGGAAACACAAAATACAGGAAACGTGCAAATAAATTTTCGCATGCCGAAATAATAAGCATGCGTTGCATCGGATGAAAATGAATGATAAATCCGGAACTGTTTAACTCTAGGGACACAAGATACGAAAGCAGATGTAACATGGTAACTATAAGACCAAATCAAAAACTAGAACCGCTCCATGTAGGTGATCATTTTGTTTTGAATATTTGAAGGGAAACTAATTTAACCTCAAACTGAGATAGTTTTCAAATATTTCATTATATATTTGAAACTAAATATGAATATATCGCAAATGTTTTTTGTCTGAATATAATAATTCGATACAATCGTAGATCAGAATTTACTATACATATTTTTTGATGAGAAAGGTGTACTATTTAGTTTGCTAAGTAAGTGGGAAATGATTAAAAGTGCACTTTTACCATGTTTACTAAATCGACAACGCTTCTTTTATAGAATTGTAGAGGTACTTACTGTACGATAGTAAGCTTTTATTGGTGGGACAATTATATCACTGAAATGCTTTTGTCCACCATGAGCTGTACAGATACGTGATTATTTCGTCATGAAACTAGTTTGTTGGTAGGGTAGAAGATCAGGAATAAAAGAAGATATGGGGTATACGTCGCTAGAACAGTCGTTACAATAAGAACATTTCTTAAAATAGATTATTTACAACCTGAAATCAAAAAATTCTCCACACATCAACAACAACAACACAATTACAGGTTATTGCATAAGACAATTGATTTCCACGTGCAATGAATCGTATGTAGGTTACCTAATTATGTTCATATTACTACGCGTAAATTTGAGTTGCCAATTTTTTTTAACAATATAAGTCATCTGATTTCCACGTGCGATGTATCGTATTTAGGTTACCTAATTATGTTCATATTTATTGCATTTACTTTAAGTGCCTACTTTAGTTAGCAACATCTACATGTATTATTTCCTTGTTTATTTATAGGTGTTGATATTTGTTTAATATAACACATATATTCTTTTAAAACTAAGTTGTATATCAAAACCCACCACGTCTTGAGAATATTCCTAAAATCTCTACCATTATGTAATGATAATGACAAGTAAATTAGTCAATATAAGCTTTATTTTATATAACTACCAGCATTATAGTTTTACATGATTATCCGAAAATATATTTCGTTCGAATATATCAAGTTTTTCTAAACAGTTTGATTTGACAATTCTATATATATATATAGTAATTTCTTTAGGTCAGAATTGTCAAATTAAACTGTCGAGAAAACTTTATAATTCGTAAATTCGACCGAAATATATTTTCAGATTATCATGTAAAACCTTAATGCTGGTAGTTATATACAACAAAGCTTATATTGACTAATTTACGTGTCATTATAATTATATAGTGGTAGAGATTTTAGGAATATTCTCTAATATATATATATATATGTATATATAAAATTCATTATTATGATAAATATTTTTATAGATCAAACATTTTTTTGAACACACTTTTTTCATCTTGTATTTCTACACTAACCATTCTTTTGTATGCACTAATTATTTCTCAATGTGCCAAAGTTTAAAACAAGGAGCTTGACTTAGATTATATGTACTTAAAGAGGTCTTTCGAATTATTAAGAACCGTTATCTAATTTACATTGGATTAGGAAGCCAGATTTTGATTGTTGATAAGATTGATAATAATAAATGCACATATTGAATTGATAGTAGATACTTCTTACTAGCTTGAAGATTCGAACTGGCTTCACCAGATGGCGCTGTTGTTTATCCAATTCATAATGCTTATAGTATGGTTATACTTAAAATAGTTATTATACATTAAAAGTTTTACCATTTACATTATTAGTTTGAATTTAAAATATTTGTTCGTATATAATACAAACCACCAAAATTACCTTCTTCTCCATTTGTACAATATTTTAGTTCGTATCCCGATTAATAAGTATGCAGACACACTGCAACTGTCATTATGCAAAGAATGCAGATCTCCGCAATCTACTTGTTTGCCCATGTTTGATCTTCCAAAAAGACACAAATCATACAACATGTACAATATGTAAATTTTATGTAATTGCTGATTCGGTATACATTACCGCATTCTAGAGCATCTTGTAAATCTTGTTTGACCCATATCAGAAATTGTACATATTTCAACCTATATTTTACAAGGTAAGACGGCTAGTAAAATATGTCAAACCTGAAAAATAGTGAAAGCTTACTTGATATATCCCTTGTATAGTTGTAATTTATTTTAACATCGCATTTACAGACAAGTATTGAAAAATTAGTAAGAAAGAAAACTGACCGCAATACCTTCGTCGAATAAACAGAACTAGTCAAATATGAAATTTAATGAGTGAAAAATAAAAAGTGGGCATTCCTGTCACATTGTAGACTGCTTGTTTTTTTGTGACAATATGATCTTTCCCAAAGTACTTGTTATGGAAAAGATACAAGATATCTCTCAATTGGTTCATGAATAACTTTCTAGAGCATTTGCATCTTTTTATGATTTTCACGATATTAAAGTGCTTATTACAGGGATGGAACTAGACCAAGGGTTCTAATGGTAAAGTTGAAGTTCAATTTCATTACTTTAACTATCGCGAGCACTGCATTGTTAATAGATATGGAATATAAATCTTTGTCATGAACTGTTCTTTCTATGCCCCCGCCATAGCGGAGGGGGCAATAAGTTTTACCCTTGTCCGTCTGTACGTCCGTACGTACGTTTCCGTTCTATAACTTTAGTTTGCCTCAACCAAATGTTTTGAATCTTTTTTCTTGCATTTCTTGATTGACATTCGCATGTAACGCTTAGAGCAAAAATTTGAATAGGCAAAGAACTAGTGTCTGTGTAGCACTTGTCTCTTTACTTTTTTTTATTTGTCATGTTTTGTTAATGTGTAACATAAGTTCTGTTGTGAAGTGATCACTTTGTTGCAATATTAGAATTTTACAATAGTATATCTGATGATCTTGTGTGATGCCCTGCAATTTGCATAGCTTTAGATATTACAGTAATCAAGATATGACTTAAACCAAAGTAAGTGACCACAGGACAAAATTATCTATGTTTGTCGCAATGATTACCTGTCTATTAAAATGCAAATCTTAAAACAAGTTTTCTGGTCCAGGCATCTTTTCAACATTTTCCTCCTTTGGTTTTGTTTGTTATATTATTTGTGTGGGTAAAAATTCTTTATTCAATACAGCTCAAGACTTAAAAAACGTTATCTTATTGATATTTAGATTTTTTAATACACTTTAATACGGTTTGCCTCTTTCAGAGACAGTTAGTTTTAAATGACGTCTTGCGATAGCAACAAGAGAGTGTTTAGAAAAAAAAAATATACTTATAATATCCATCTTCATGCCTAATATATCATGTACTGTGTTATAACTCTAGATTCTACTGACGAGGAAAGGTAACACTAGGCCACCGAAAGCTGAATTTTAAGTTCAGTCTAGGTGGCCGAGTGGTCTAGAGCTTTGGACACAGTGCAGGCGGTGTTGTCTCGATATCTCAATAGCATGAGTTCGAATCCCGAACAATTTTAAATCTGCGAATTTGCGGAAGCAAATTTTTGTTCTTCCCTCGTCAGTAGAATCTAGAGTTGTAACACAGTACATGATATGTTAGGCATGAAGATGGAATTGATTGCAGATTAGCTAAATTATCTGTCGTAGGGGATCGTAAGATGCACTCACAGAAATCTAAACGTCTAAACAAGTGAAAACTCTACCACAGATCCATGCATTGGATCACCAGTTATATATATATATGAATTCCCTAAATTAATTCAGACTGATTTTACAAAATACCAATTTTACAAATTCTTTGTAAAAAAAAGCTCATCAAAGATGCCAGGGTTATAATTTTGTCCATCAAAAGCGTGTTTCGTTTACAAAAGACTCATCAGTGATGCTCGAATTAAAAAAGTTATAAGGCAAAACAAAGTACGAAGTACGAAGTTGAAGAGAATTGAGGACAAAAAGATATGTATATATGTAAAATTAACAATTATTTAATTGACATAAACAATGAAGCAGTAAAAATACAATTTTTAATCTATAAATACCTCTGTTAACTAGAAATTCAGTTTTTTCAACCAAAAATTTTTTTTTTATTTTGTTAAAATTATTTGATACTGTGTGCATTTAACCTATAGAATCGAAAAGTGACAGGCTATTATGCTCCATTGACAGAATATATGTTAAAAGACATTTTATGTGAATAGAATGCTTTTTTTAACAGACCTTTCGACTTATCTTTACTAAAATGGAATAGGCTATCTTAGTCTATCAAAATGCACCAGATGGCGTCATGATTCGTGCAAACAAATGTCACTTGATCACGACATTTTCAACAATCTTCCTAAAATAATGAGGGTTTTGTTTTCCTTTTTTTTTTTAATTTTTACGCTACTTATATGTATTATATCTGTTGACATATCCTTTACTGGTATAATGTTACAAAATACAGTAATAATAATCAATAAAAAAGAATTATTTCAGTCAAACAAAACTTAAATATGTCTTTATTAATAAAATAAATATCATGATTATATACATGGATTATTATACGATAAGAAGAAATATATGAAATTTCAGAAGGAATGAGGACATTTTTTTCATATTCTGAGTTTTGTTTTCTCTCTTAATTTTTGGCGATCATTCGGTTTTGTTTTTGTGAAATAAATTACAAATATACCGAACCACTACACTTTGTGCTGAACTTAATTAAAGAACGGGCTATGGATATTTTTATTAATTTCGTGCCCCGGCTTAACCATTACAAAGGGTGTTGATTTGACTGAAATGTATCCAACAATGATACATTAGCCTGTAGACACAGAGATCTTAGACGGCAAAAACTGCTGTCAGTATGGATGTATCGATTACAATTTTCTCTTAGAAGATGAAATAATAAACCTCCGAGTCTGTCGTCCACTAAAAATCGATCACTGATGACACGAATATAAGCATAATTGATGTTGCTGGGTGGTGGTTATAATAAATCTATAATCTCCAGTGTAAAATGCCGTATAGGACATAAACCTAGCAAAATAACAGTAAAAAATTGTGTTTGTTGTTGTTCAAGAACAATATAGTTATAGTTGAAAAACATGATTTAACAATATGATAGAGTGCTGTCTTTTACAAATGAACTGTTGCATCAATTGTATGATAGTAAAACATCATCGTTCTTCTTATTTACTTTCAAAAACACCTTATAATAACAATTCTGTTATTCGAACTTATTGTACATTTTAAATTCATTTAATAGTTATGACATAGAACGTCCAGAAAGAGATAACAATCAACAACCTAAATGAAATACAGTTTATCTGATACTACTGGTATAGGTCATTTTTCTAATTTTAATGAATGTATTTATTTAGGTCAAATTTGGAAAGTTTTCATTTATAATTTGAAGAAACATTATTAATAAATTTCAATTTGATGGAACCTTAAGCCGTATTCTTATTGTTTTGGAAAATTGACAGAAGTAGTGAAATTTAACTTCAGCTTTATTTATAATCCACGTATGCATGTAAAACATGTCTAAAATACACATAGTGAAAAAAAACAAGCAAACAAAAATCATATTCCAAACACACACATCCACAAAAATCCATGAATCAAAATGAATTTGTTGTTATAAATGAAATTATTGCAGGCGGTTTATGTGACACGTAATTTATAGCAGTACATGACAAATGCCCAAAAGCATGCCAATATAAGAACACCGACGCTTTGTAAATGAGACTGTACAATGATATGTGGAATAATTTGTACTTCATTATATCAAATATGCAAACACTTCAGTTAAATAGATACTTGCAATCATAATTTTTTGCCTATTCACCATCACTTTTGTTTGATTTTAATGGACTATAATGGCGGCTTTTGTTTCCCAACTATTTTTACTGAAAGGATTGTCCATATACATATTATGCAAAGTGATCTTTATAATTTTATAGGCTGTTTTTTTTTCCTATTATGATCTTGCTCTTACCAGTTTCGTTTTACGTATAAACTAAACATTTTGTGTTATTCTGTTAATGGTTGCTTTATTGTTTATAAAATCCATAATCGGAATACCATGTCTAGACATTAATACAAGTGACCATTTTAGGAATGTAGGTAGCATGATTAAATTCTTTCTGTTATATTCAATTGATGCTTTCACACAAACGTTTGAGAAAGAAGAATTGTTTCAATAAACAATTCTTATTGATATATAAAAGAATCACATTTTTTTATTTTCAGAGTGTCATCCATAAGGCCGGATTTAGAAGTTTGGATGATGGCGAAGAAGTAGAATTCGAAGCTAAACCATCTGGTCTTGGTGTGGAAGCTACTTTTGTCGCCGGACCAGGTGGTTCAGAGTGTAAAGGAAGTTCACGACGACCCCTTTCACGAAAGAAATTTAAGAAAATAAGGTTTGTAAAAAAATATGAAAATACATAGAAATACAAATAAATATGGACATATCAGAGATTTTTTTAAAAATTTTGTTGACAATTTAACTATGTAAGACAAAAACAATCTGTAAGGTTGATTTATAGACTGACAGGAAAAAGCAGAAAGATCGACGTCAAGTAAAGCAATTCCTTTCAAGTTTCTACACGACATGGAAACAATCAAAAATAAATTTATAAACCTTTATTTTCGATTAAGTCCTACAAATAAATAATTCAATGGCAACACATGTGTAGTTCAATAGCAAACACATGTGTAGTTCATTAGCAAACACATGTGTAGTTCTATGGCAAACCCATGTATAGTTCAATGGCAAACACGTGAGTAGTTCAATTATTTTACGGAGAAGAAAACAATGCATAGGCAGCAGAAAATACGACACAAATGTTTACGTTTTTAGAAAAACTTATTTAGCAACGGTAAAAACGTACAACAAAAATACCGAACTACATGGCAAATTTAAAAAGGGGAGTTCATAAGTACTGACAAAATCACACGCGATCAATCAACGGAACAAATAAAAACAACTGCCAAAACGAGTTTTCAAAGTAATAACTAAAATTATTATGAGATTTTATATGATGTTTAACAGAATTTTACAACTTTAAGTCTGACTGCTATCAACATAGTTATTTTGTCAGTCTCCTGAATATTGATTTCTTTTATATTAGGTGCTACAATTGTGGAGATTTTGGAAATCACATAGCTTCTAAATGTCCTCATGGACCTTTACCGAAAAGGTGTCACAGCTGCAAATCAACAGAACATCTCATAGCGGATTGTCCTTTGAGAGATCCATCGTTACCAATACCACACAATGGCGCAAGCGACGGAAGTGGGAACGGAAATGGACTTAGTCCGTGATTTCATATTTGAATCTCTTCATTCGTTAATTACTGTTTTATTGTTGCAATGTATATTTTATTGAAACGGGTTTTTTTTATCTCAAATTATGCGAGTGCTAAAAATCAAAATAAATTGAAATATAATTTTTAAAGCATTGACCTATCTTAATAATTGTCGTGACTTGTTGATATTATTAACTAATGACAACCAACCTACCTCATAAATGTATTTAGATGTTATAGTTAATTGTATTATAGTATAGTAGTTTGGTTGTTTCGTATATATAGACTGTAGATTTACGGGGAATGAACAAATAGCTTTACCACCAAAGAGTTGGTGTTTTAATTTTCAAATATTAAGATGTAGAATTTGTTCTTGCCGTGTACAGGTTTATCATAGATCTGTTCTTTTGATCTGTTTTAAGTTTTTATCAGTTTAGTTCTATTGTTCAGTTTGCTTCGTACAAATACACGATGTCATTTTTTGTAATATTTAATGTATTTCCTGTGTACCTATTCCCACACACATATAGTGTACTATTTGTTGGTTTAGATTTGTTTGGTATTGTATTGATTTGTGTCAAAATATGGAGTGCATATAAGCAGACATTACAAAATGTATTTTTCTTGAAACAAGGAGAAAAACTTTACACGATATTGCAGAAATTGATTTGTTTCCTTCATAGCATTCATAAAGAAATGTTTTAAATAGGACTTTCATTATCCTATACTTTTTCATAAGTTTTATGGACAAAATGGCAATAGGAAATATTAGTTTTATGGATTTACAGTATTGTTTTTAAGGTTCATATATCTCCTGTATTATTCCAATATGTTTTTTTTAATTACTTTAATAAAAACTAATCTAAGTTTCTATTTTATAAAGGGATATATATCCTTCAATTACCGGTAGTTGAAATATACAAATAAAACAAGTTTGATCAAATATAATTGCTTATGATTGATGCAATTGTAATTTAGGTATGATAAAAAGACACATAATGCATATTGTTCTCTGATATTATGAAATACGTTCGAATTTTTTAAGATTGTTATGAAGAAACGATATCAATATTTTAATGGTGAGAAAATATGAAGGGAATAACATTTTAGTAGAAGAAAACAGTATTTTACTATAAATGGCAGCTTGAAGGGGAAACGAAATCTGATAAGGAGATGGAATTATCATTTATTACTACTTAAGGTGAATACATCTTTTAAATTTTATTTATATATCAACATGTTGTTGCTGAAAAATATACAAAATAATTCTGGTGCTGAGATACTTGTCATGGGGAAAATGACAAGTGTAAAAACAAAAAATAAATCAAATATTTTACGTTTGTGATAAGTGTGTATTTTCATGACAAAAATGTCAAATCATTGAAAATTATTATGGGGTTGTTAAGGCAACATTTTAATCATGTGGATTTTCTTTCTTATTTTCATTAATTAATATTTTGTAGAGTTAACAAGTTCCAATTTCTTATTTTCTTTAATACAGAATCAAACAAACTTTGTCTGTAATGGAAGCGTTATGCTTTCTGAAAAAGTATTTTTAACAAAAGCCATAATTTTAGGAACTCCTGGTTTTTTTTTTCTAGTGCCAGTCTAAATTTCCCGCTCTTAGTCCAAGTCAGTCCAATTTGAATGACAAATAAGCATGCAATATGTGGCATAAGACGTTAGTTAATCAAACTACAATCAATAATACAGTGAAAAGGAAAGAATTTCATTGAGAAGTAAACAATTTTTAAATGTATAAAGCTAGGGGACTGTTTTTTCGAGATAGTGGTCATGTTTCACTAATGTCAAATAAGAAGAGTCGAGTCGTTCAATATGAGAATACAACGAAAAACGAAATATTGTTTCCTTTTATTTATGATGTTTTGTAACTCAGTAATCAAATTTCATAAATACTAGCATATAAACATAATCCGGTCTTATTTCAACATGAAAAACTTCATGTATCAAGCCAAAAATGGACAAAACCGAATTTCACTGGATCTGAATTTTGCCTTTTCACGTAGACATTTAATGTTTTTTTGTACAACTTTACTAAATATGGCGGGTAAATATATTCATTTTCATTGTCATTCTAAATGCACTGTAAAGAATGGGCGAGTTAAGTTAGTCATCATGGAGATTTATCAAACAATTCAAAATCAAATATTTTATGTACTTAGGGTATTGTGTTTTGTATAGTTTTTTATGTGCTTTAATATTTCAAACGTCACTGAAAAAAAATAAACGAATGCACAGGAATAATTGTTTCCACTGAGCAACTTGAATCTATATGTATGTCTTATTGGACTTATAAAAGTAAACTTTATAATTTTTTTATAACATTTAAATCAAAACCGTGCAATATAGAGGTAAAAAAGTAATGGATAGATGTTTGATTAGAGTATTAACGACTGCATTCACTTTCCTGTTATTTCAAACCATGTGTGCTTTGTTATAATTATGACGATAATAAAAACTATATTGGTTTAGATATGGATTTTATTTAATTGATTCATGTTTTAGTTTAGGAATCCACACAGCCGCATCCACATCTTCTAACAGAAAAACTTTCAACTGCAAGAGAGTGTATATTTGTGCATATCACATTCTGTATATGCTGTTATTTAAACAGTAAGAATAAATTCCATTTCGAAAATTGCATGTAAAGTAAACCAACTACATTGTGAAATGTGTACCACATTAAGTACTAAATCAAATAAAAACTGGTCTCACATGCATCCATTCCAAAGTTTCTCTTTAATATGCATATATAATCAAATATTTTACATTTAAATTATTCAGAACGTTATTGATAAGAGCTCAGGAAAAGTTATCAAACAACTCTACCCAATTTTAATGTCACATAAGAATAAAGAAATAAAACATCATTTTACTGGTTTTGTTGTATAAATTTGGTATAAAAATTGCACGGAACAATCTCCATTATAAAGCTTTTCTGCAAAAAAGTACTCAATAAAAAAAAATGTTCATTTTGTATCCGATGGCTGATAATTGATTTAATAAATGAAGAGTCTTAAATTTATTTTACAATAGTATGGTATTTACACTGGATGATTACTTCATAATGCCTTTAGATGGCAAACGTTTGGCATGAATATACTATATTAAATTAGGTAACATGAAAGTACATGACTGAATAATTAATGGTATGAACCTTTGCAATATCAATTTACATAATAGAAAATATTTGAATGTATTTTTATCATTTTTAATCAGTTACATTTTTTCTTTTCTCAGGGAAATTGTATGTACGTGTATTTACATTGTACGTGTTGTATTAACATTGTACGTGTATTAACATTGTACGTGTATTTACATTGTGCATTTACATTGTACGTGTACTTACATTGTACATTTACATTGTATGTGTATTTACATTGTACGTGTAAACATTGTCTACAGTTTTCCACTTACTTGTTTTGTTTTGTTTACATCGTTATACATACGTTTCAATATTGAAACAATGTTCATATTTTGTTTGTTTTGCATTTTTTGTAAATTTTAAGGATTTTGCGGCATTATTGCAGGTAATTGTAAATAAATACGTAGTATTTTGATCAGAAGAGGAGGAATTGTTTCTTGTCTTATTTGTAGCAATTTGTTTTTAACATATTGTTATTTTCCTTGATACAAAATTTAACTTCATCTAAGGGGCAGCAATCCATTTTATAATAACAATGAACTTCTTCATTTGATGAAGTAAATTGGATTTGTTTTATGTTTTTGTTTATTTGATCTCTTCGGGAATTTAGGTTCGTATTTTCGTTGAAAGTATTAAGATAACCATATCAATCTAAAGGATGATTACAAGTTGGACTATTTATTGAGCACAATTCCAAAGAGTGTATATTAAGATCAAAACATTTTACCAAAATATTTTAGAACAATTCCAAAGCTTTGATGTTTGTTGTAGAAAAATATTTTAATAAACTTACATATGTACAGATGTTCTTTTTATATACATATTACAATTGATTACCTTTCAAAGTCGCTCTCATTCTAATATTTAATTTTAGAGCCATTAGTTTATAAAGCCAGTCATACACACGCTTTGATAGCTTGCTGTTTCCCTGTGTCTATATAGGCTTCTTAATAGCCTGTCCTTTTGATACTTCACAGAACTTTTACTTTAGAATATATCTGTATCTTATGTAATATAATGTGTAACTATAAAACATAAGAAGATGTGGTATGATTGCCAATGAGACAACTCTCCACTAGAGACCAAATGACACAGAAGTAAACAACTATAGGTCACCGTACGGCCTTCAACAATGAGCAAAATCCATACTGCATAGTCAGCTATAAAAAGGCTCGAAATGACAAATGTTTAACAATTCAAACGAGAAAACTAACGGCCTGATATATGTACAAAACAATGAACGGAAAACAAATGTGAACTTCATCTAAAGTATTGAATAGATGCAATCACGTGTCGTTGAACGATTTTTGTGGTATTTTTTTTTATATATCCTTATTTAAGTTGTGATATCCGACGCCAGTCCAGTCTGTTATTTTCATAGTTTAGCCACGTCATTGTCAGTTTGTTTTCGACTTATGAGTTTGAATATCCCTTTGGTATCTTTCGCTTCTCTTTAAGAAATTATTTGGGGACAAACTATCAAATGTGAGTTATTATTTTCTAGTCTTTTCCTTCAAACAGTCATACCTAAATGAGCATTGTCATTGCCCGAGTAAATGATCACCATTATGAATTTGGTCGATCATAAAGAGGTGATTGACTCCCAAATGAGCAGTGATGTTTTTGTCTTAAATGCTTCAGGTTCCATACCAAATTTAAACTTAAGCTTCAAGGCAACATGAATGATGCCTCGTGTTTAATGGGGATTCGTTATATCAATCGTAGGAATCTGTGTTGTGACTTTTGTTAGCACCTTATTTTTGCCTGTTCTGATTTCTTGTAATTTTGACAATAAACTCATCATAGATACCAGGATTGAAATTTTGTACGCCAGACGCACGTTTCGTCTAAAAAATAATCATTGGTGACGCTCGAATCAAAAAAGTAAAAATAAGGCCAAACAAAGTACGAAGTTGAAGAGCATTGAGGACCCAAAATTCCTCAGAGTTTTGCCATATACAGCTAAGGTCATCTATTCCTGGAGGTAGAAAATCCTTAGTATTTCGAAAAATTCAATATACTCTAAACTTCATATAATATATTAACAGGTATTGGATTTAAGTATTTTTTTTGGCTTTCTTAGCTTTTATTTACACATTTGAATATAATACGAAACACATTTCACGAATTAATATAAGGGGATGAGTAGTATATTTGTCAATGACACAACAACAAAAAAACACTCAGCAAAACATTAGAATAACAGAAGACAATTAGATGACAAAATTTCAAATAATTCCATAAAACAGTATCAAAGAGTATTTTATTGTCACTTAAAGCTAGCTCAACGTGCCTTTAAAAAAGCTGCTAATAATGAAGTCAATCATTCTGACTACCTTAAATCATACAGCACTGTCAACAGTGCAGAGTATCAAGATCTTGGCCAATGGCAAACTTAAATATCCATACAAAATTTCAGGGGGAAAACTAGGTAGATCTGTTTTAGTGGAGTACAACATAAGCATGTCTCCCCTTCATCCATAACATCTAGAGAAAAGAGAAGCTACCTCGTTAATGGAAACGTACAAAAACACATAGCAGTACTGGGAAGGTATTGCCATTGCAAATAAAAATGTGTTTGTCGAATGTTGATTTAGGGATGAATAAAGGCAACAGTAGTATACCGCTGTTCAATAGTCATCAATCGATTAAGCGAAAACAAATCCGGGTTACAAACTAAAACCGAGGGAAACACATCAAGTATAAAAGGAAAACAACGGAACAACAGAAACACTGAACTGCAACAAAAACAAACGCCAACATACATAGAAACATAAACATTTGCACAGTACTAGTTGAAGAGATATTTTAACAATTCATTATTTGAATTGGATGTGCCATGAGCCCCAGGAAGAAAATCTATTGTGCACGGGAGAGGTCTTATCTTACAGTTGAGATTATATGTGGTTTCGGTTGGGAATAATAACAGTTTTTGATATATTTAACCATTTACGATTTTAAAAAAAATGAATGGCTTGATCCCAAGGGTAAGAAAACTATGGTGTACTATAAACGTCCTGTGATAACTACTAAGAATGTATTATATAGTTTAGGAGTGTGGATATGAAAATTTTTTCAAAGTATCTAACCATTTTTGATATATAGGGGTGAACATTTCACCGTAGAATAAGCCTTATGTGAATTAGAAAGGTTTTTTCGAGGCAATTATCAAGAATATTATTGGTTAAGGGCGTGGATCTGAACCATTTTATGATTCCGAACGATTTTATATGAGGGGAATAAACATGATCACCAGGGGGCAAACCGTTAGGCTCAATTACAAGCACAAATGTAAATGTTATTAAGGCGGACATACAAAACATTAATTATTTGACATTGAAGGTCAAATTTCTGAGGTCATCTTTCATGGTTCGCGTCACAAAAGCCAAATGTCAAACGATATTGTGGATTATTTTTTAAAGGCAGTGCTTTAATGCCTTTCTGGTTGCCGGGTTAATATTTCCTTCCGCGATATCCAACTTATCTACGTGGGGGGTCATTAGGCTACAAGTAGATCCGGAAATGTTGAATTCTCTCCACTTCTTTTTGTGATATAAAATGTTTTTTGTTTCATTTCATTTACATTGGGAAATAAAGAAACGATCATTGTGTTTTGTTAGTTTTAAAAACTTTATATATATTTGTATTTTGCATTATAAGCAGTCAACCGATTGACAAACTAGAATTATTTGAATTCCGTGAGGAAAGAGGTCGGGTAAATTTCGAGTGTTATCTGCAATCTAGATGTTTTTAAATCATTTCAGTCGTTGATATAATAATTAAAGGTCGACTGAACATGAATTATATTATACAATTTAAAGCGCATTTCTGTTTATGCACATGAAGCCGTCTGACGTTATTGTTATTTCGGTATCAGTTTTGTAAAGTAGCAAATTATCGTTCCTGAATAGGTGGCGCCGTGTTAGCCGTTCCTGTTCCTCAACTTCCGGTTTCTGCACTGTGCAACTATTACAGTTACATTTTTAATTAACGATGCCAAGTACTTGTTGTTGTGTACCTGGATGTCATTTAAGAGGAGGACATGCATTTCCAAATGACTTAAAAGAAGGAAAAGTTTGATCAACGCCATGGCCCATACGCAGATTGGACGAGAACACGATGAAATCGTGGAGCGCATCTCAAATTCAGCTGTTGTTTGCAAGGCACATTTTACTGAAAAAGACTACGTGCAGGAAACTATTCATGGTAAAACTCTATTTTCTTTTTGAAATATATAGTTATATATATAATCGCCATGCGAATAAACCAAAGTCTGTTTCCAACCTCAATTATCGTTTTAGAATAAAAGGGGGGGGGGGGGGGTTAATTCAAGACGTCATAATTTTTTGATTACGATTTAATGTGATCTGTTTGAGATTTTTTGGTGAATGCTACAATTATAATGATTTCTTACAAGAGGTATATCATACTGAGAATTGTTTTAGCAGTAATTATGCTAATGTAGTAATGACAGGAATGCATAAGCTATGCCTCATAGACTTTCTTGAAAAATATCAATGACAATGTTAACAGGAACAAAAAAATGACATGCTCTCATATATATTATAGTTATTTAGGTACAGACAATGTACGTTTGTTGCATAAGTCTCTCATTGTTTGTCCTTTGGATTTACATAACATACATTGAATCAGGCAAACATAGTTTTATCCAGATTGTAATGAATAAATCTAGTTAATATTTTGCCAGGTAGTACAAAGTATACATTGCTAATGGAAGTTCATTTATCAAAAAACTAATGTTTTATAACCTTTTCAGGGCGCAAACCCACCATACAGAGACTTAAGCCTACTGCCATTCCCAGCCTATTTTCCTGGACCAAGCAAGAGACTGAATCGTTCGCAAAAAGAAAAATCAGGGCAGTTTCCCGTGAAAACAAAAGAACTAAACTGGATGAATATTGTAGGAGAAATCTAGAGGAAAGTTTTGATTGTGAAGTTGGTTTTCTTGAAGACTAAAGAAGTCATTCATACTGCAGAAAGGATTTATGACTGTCCACCACCAACTGTCGAGCTAATGTTGACCCTCACAGATGGAATTACGCAAACACCATCAATGCCTATGTTTTCAGCAGAGAATTTCGCAAATGATGACACATGACACAGCCATGCATTTTTATACCGGTTTAGAGTCGTATACTAAATTTTAATTTGTTTTGACCACACTTGGTCCAGCAGTACATTGTTTGAGATACATATATTTTCAAATTGATCGGGTGTCAGGTGAAAATCAGTTTTTTAATGACTTTGATGAAATTGAGGCATTATACAACCAACTTTGAACTGTCTAGATTCTAGATTGAATCTAGTGTTAAGAATATTGTGTATACATGAATTGTTTTTATGTCTAAACAGTGGCGAGAGGCTTACACTTGGCCATCTAGTGGTTTAGTCAGGTATTTTTCGCCATCCGACATCAAATTAAAGTTTCCTACAACTTGGATTATTATTGACAGCACAGAATATCCCGTGATAAAACCTAAAGCTCTTAGAGCTCAACAGGCAACCTTTTCATCATATAAAAACAGAAACACTGAAAATACTTGTATGTTCGACACCTGGTGGTTTAGTCAACTATGTCTCTAATGCATATGTTGGTTGTACCAGTGACCGTCAAATAGTTGAAAGATGTAGAATAGTTCAATTATGTGATCCAGGTGACAGTGTGATGGCAGACAAAGGTTTTAATGTGCAAGATTTGTTTGCTAACTTTAAAAAAAAGAAAAGAAACAGAATTAGCTCGAAAACTCATATACGGGATAGAAAAGTCTCCAATTAACATGTGCACATAGAGCGAATTATTGGACTTAGTAAAACATAAAATTCTAACAAATCCTATGAATGGAACTAAAACAAAACTTTCATCTGAAATAACATTTAGTTGTTTTATGTTGTGTAATTTTAGAACTTTTATTGTGCCAAAGGATGCTTAAATGAAAGTGACGCAATGAATTTTGTTCTGATATATATATTTACAATTACATGTTCATGTAAATTGTAATGCATATAAAAATAAGGAGATGTGGTATGATATTCAGTGAGTTTATCGAACCAAAGAGTTTAAGTGCATAAGAAATGGGTTTAAGCAGTTACAGGTGTTACTGTCACCGTACAATATCCAACAATGAGAAAAACTCGTACCGTGTAGAAAATTTCAGAGATCTTACAACTAAGTTTTGTTGTAGGGTTGAATCATTTTCTTCTATTGTCTTACAAATATGGAGAGGTGGTTAAAATGCTAATGAGACAACTATTATGACAGTTACCAAACAACGAGTCTTCGAGATGTCATTTTTTCTTAATTCAGAACTCCTTTTTTCATTCATAAATTACTTTATACTTGGAAATAATTTTGCTTGGAGTTATAGTTTCTAGAAAAAGTATTATCATCGAAAGAGTTACATTTAACATTATGTTACACAATACAGTGACTAAGCAATCATCAGAACTACTTTTCATATGATGAAAGTCATTAAATATGCTAATATAAACAATAATAAAGAATAGTCCATTTATATTAATAAGTAAAAGTTCTTTTATGTCTTAAAAGTGCGTACCATGGTGAGGTACAGAAGATCATATATACATGTATACGGTGATTATCACCAAGGTTCAAATTTATATTCTGAAGTATTGGAAGACAATGTGTAACTATTGTTAGATTTACATTGCTTTTAAGATTAAAATAGATATCTTGAGATTGACTGTATGTAACATACTATGTAACCATAGTTTACAAATAAAATTAATATAACATATCCATATACATGTAAAGTGCATTTTATAATAATGCCACAATATCTATTATCACCATCCATGCCAAAATATATGCTTGGTATATCCAATATGTAACTCCACAGATACACACATATACTATGTGCAAGTTTATTATATCAAACAGTCATACAAATTGCTCATAAACATCAAAGTGCACAGATTTAATACCAACATTCTTGTTGGCATACTTTACCATGAGCTGTGTTGCATATACATGGCATACAAACATGTGTTCACCTTATTTTTAAAGCTGTGGAATACAAGGATAGCAGGTAAATACCATCATACATATATAAAATGATAGATAGACAAAGTCATCTGTGCACGATAAGTTCAACAGTATTATTCTACATAGTTCTATGGTACCAAATCAAAAGTTTATATAAAAGAAAGAAGTCAAAGGTTTCCCATCATAGTTTAGTTACATACATTTTTTTTTGTACCTGAGGTCGTTGAATATAGATCATTATATAAATAAGGAGATGTGGTATGATTGCCAATGAAACAACTATCATCCATACTTACTAGTAACAAACCACATTTGCAAAGTTGAATAAAATACAGTTGATAACATTTATTTATTACTAAAAAGAAAATTCCCAACTATATTAAACAGTATTTGACTATAAACATAGATAAACAAGGTACAAACTGGACATAATGCACTAGTTCATAAGTGAGAACAATCGCCTTAATATATTGCTCAGATTATGACATTCATAAAACTTGTTCAATATCATTAGAGAACTCTAAATCTTAAATACTGAAAGCCATCTCTGATAAGTACACTGTACAATGCAAGATAATGATATAACTGGACTAAAAATACACACAACCTGTAATTAACTGCCTTTACAGCGCTTTCGCGCTTTGATTATCTGTAGGGTACCAATTTTCGTAGATTTTGTGGGTCAAAGGTGAACCACGAATTTAATTGCTCAACGAAGAACAAATTTTCTGTAGTCTTGTATGCCCAATTTTGTGATATCGCGAAATCAAATATCCACAAAAATTATTCACCCTGAAAATAAATGAATAAATAGTAGACAAGTTGGGTTCTTGGCTTGGACAAGGTTGTATGAGAACAAAAACTAGAAGAAGTGGAATACAACTGAAACATTATGTTCCCTTTCGTCCAGGGGAAGACAAAATAAATTAAATGGGACCATTCACTCATATTTCAAACTGTAGACAAGTAAATCAATATTAATTCCCAAAATATATTAGTTGCAATGATTTATCAAAAACAGTATGATTACAATGTAAAGCATTTATAGGTAAAGGGGCGTCGTAAAAATCTGGATTAACTCAACGCTTTCGTTTGCAATGTGCTTGTGCTAAATTAAGGCACCAGTATAGCTTATCGATTTTCAAATCTCATAAATCGAATAAGAAAACAAAGCAAGGTAACATACAAAAACAGAAGGAATCAAGTGTACTCCAAAAGGTGCGTAACCCGGTGCTTGCACAGTGTTAGCGTATCCTGATGTGCATGCATCACCCGCAATGCAAGTCCATACTCAAAATGCCAAAATCGAAAATAGGACAAAATTGATACTATTACAGATAAGACGACTATTATGATATCTAAAGATTTAAGATTGCGAATATTTGTTACTATTGAGTGGAGGCATAGACATAGGGTATCGCTCAACCAATTTGTGACGGTGACTGTAAAACGTATTAAGTGCCGATTTCAGTCGGGTTTTTTTTTATTGGACCAGTTTTGTTGTGTCAGGAGGAGACCCTTGCTTGCTTATGAAATCCTTAAAGTGTGAATACTTGCAAGAGCGTAACGTATTAATTGAGATATGTAAACGTCACACGATGGGGCAGAGGTATGTTTCTGCTGAGAAATGTGATGTTGACAATTGGAAAGTTGAAATAATCACGTTTGCCATATATTCTAGTTTAAAATGGTCCATATGTGTCATATCGAGGTAGAGCTCAAGATATGAACCAGAGCTTCTAGTTTTGGAAGAATCCTTAATCTTTAGTTCACTGGGATATATGAGATGCAAGCATTCACTGAAATGTGGGTTAGAGTGACAGGACATCATGAATATATATCTAAAAGTAAAATTAAAAAGAACTTTGCAAGACATATTTTCTGTTTGTCTTTCACAAGGTTAAATTTTGTATGAATTCCGTTTTATTTGAGATCAAAAACATATAGGCCACTCCGGGTGTACAATTACTATCAATAGGAATACGTACATTATCTTGAAATAACAATTCATTAACCTCAAACAAATATGTTGTTATTTTGATGATATCATCCTTGGTGTATTTGTTTTTGAAATCGGCGCACTTCTGGACGAAGTAAAATGCTCATGTGTATTTAAAATTCCCTTTGTAGAAAGGGCTCTGTTTATTGAGACGATGTATTAAATCAATTGAGCATGGGGAATGATAGTGTAAAGCGTTTTGATATTACTGCAAACGATTACGATAACAGATTTTGTAATAGATTTTCGAATTTTTAAGAATCTACTTCTGATTGATACCGCTGGTTGAATATATATCATCACATTATTTCTGAATGACATCTTTCACTGTAGAAGGAAAAGTGGTAATAACTTTAAAGAGTCATTTAATCGAATTTCTTTGTCAACCCGGCTATGTATATCCTCTTTGAAAGGTTCTTTTGTGATGTAATGGCATAAGTAGGAATCTTAAGTCAGTAATATGAGATTATATCACTAATTATTCAAGTGATGATCGTTAGCAGCAGAGTTTTTACTCAAAATTGGCAAGCACATATTTTAACATTTTTTGGGGAAAAGATGATTGTCAATGAGGGTCTTAGCTTTTCTTTTTCGAAGACTCTCTGGAACTATTTTGCGTTTTATGAAAAGAAAAAAAAATAAGATTAATTTGATTTGGAGTGTGTACAGATTAGCTTTAAACAAATAGAGCCTATTTAAATTTTCGAAATTTGCAAACATTGATTCTGATATGTCTCTTTTTTCTTCGCGTTTATTTTCCATAATTACGGCAATATGGAGAATCATTATTTCATTATACCTGTACTTTATGTTACCGAATATTCATAAATCATTTTTGACAGAACTCAAGCGTATTGAAAAGAAAAAAATTGAATATTTCAAACTAAATTTCAAATACACAAATTTATAAACTATTGTTACTGTAATATCGTATGGAAAAGAGTAAAAACCCATTAAATAAGCAAAAATATTACAGAATATTAAAAAAAAACATAAAAAAATATTTACAAAAAGGAGGTCCATTCCCCAAGCACCTGTGGAAACAACAGTTCAGAAAATCGTCTTCTCCCATTAATCATATCCATGCATTAAAATTTCATCGAAAACGGTCATATCTTTTGTTCTTTTTATTGTACAAAGTGTGAAAGCTCCATGTTTTAAAATGAAGTCCGACAATTCCCAAGATATATAAAATAGCAAAATAATTATTCCAGATTTATTGAAAGGTCATTTCATCAAATAGAAAATATGTAACTAATAAAAATTATTCATTGTTTGGTATACAGTCTGATAAAAGTACAGTTACTTTGTCCATATATATTGCTTTCAATGATCTGACAACGCGCTCTGTTTTACTTTCCGTTGTGAAGATCTCTTAATTCTAACACACCGGGTTTGGTCGAAATTATACACACATTTAAACATCTGGAAGCATAAATTGCATTGGCTGATGTAATCATTATCGGAACTTTTTTAAATAATAAAAGAAATGAAACCCTTTTTGTTTGATATATACTAATGTACAACAGCTTGATTTAAAGGTGTTTGTGGATAGTGTTTTCCTGATATTTAGAATAGAAAACTAATTCGTAGACACTAGCTGTGGTAGCATATGTACGGAAGCCGGTTAGTGTCAGGGTGTAGTTTTATTTTTAACTACTTTCTCAATTACAGCACTCAACTATACCCCCTTCCCCCTCCCCACCCTAAATATCTTGGTCTTGATATATTTTCGATTGCCTTTTTATTTATAGATTTCTAAATCTCGACTAAGTTAACATTGATTAGAAATAAAAGTTGGAAGAAGTACAATTGCAAAAAAGAAATCGAAGATGAAATACATGTTTTACTTAAATGTCCTAAATACATCGAAGAGCTCAAGCAATTTCTAGAAAATGTAGAACTTCATAAGGGTGCTAAATTTAAAAAACATTTACTTATAAATCTAAACTGTTTAATTTGTCTTGATGAATTATTCAAACGGAAGAGGTAAATCATGGAAGCCTATTTTTGGTTCGCTTAGTTTTATCAGTAGTGGACCAAGGAACTTTTAAAAAGGGGAAGTGGTTACATGTTAATAAGGGGAGGAGGAAGGAGCCAAACCTCCCCCCTCCCCCCCCCCCCCCCCCCCACCACCACCACCACCACCCCCACACACACCTTGTCACTTGTCTTTAATGGTTCATACCTTCATTCTAATCTAAATATGAATTAAAATAAAATTAGAATTAAAGATGAACTAACCCATCTTTTGGAATAAAAGGAGTAAGCAAACGTTCAAACGATATTGGACAATCAGAATTCACTTCTATCGGAAATCACTTTCATAAAGTATTTTTAAAAGTAGTCATATTTTAAGAACAAGAAAGGAGCTGTCAAATTGACAGAAAATCGGGATTTCTATAGATTGAAGGCACTTTCTGGCTTGTTTGGCCTGCCATGTTGTGTCTCTATTTTCCTATCTATCAATTACCATAAATCCTGAACGGCAAAATTGAAAATCAGTATTAAGCTTGACCTCTATTTTTTCATCAGTAACAACATATCAAAATTTAAGAAGCATTGGTTGAACAGTTCGTAAGTTATTGCACGGAAACTTTACAATCTATCAAGGGCCATAACTCCTGAACTGCAGAAGTGAACATCGTTAATATCTAACTTCACTTTCACTTTGTCATCAGTAACATCATATCACAATTTGAAAAGCACTAGTTGAACGGTTTATAATATATTAATTATCATAACTCCTGAATGGTATGAGTGAAAAGCGTCAATATGGACCCTGACCTCCACTTGGTCATCAGTAACAACAGGATTTTTCTTGCGGAAATATGAATATCTAAAAGTAGACTTCTGGAAATTCATCTATATATGCATGAAAACGTATAAACTCGACCTATTTATATCATATTTGCTTTCAAAGTTATCAACAAAAAATACGAGTTTTGGGAATATTCTTTAGGATACGTTCCATTCTAGAATAAAAGAATAGGGTTTAAAATGTTTCAAACTTTACAGTAATTTCAAAATGGCTAAAATGCAACATACATATATAAAATGATTGAGACGATATATTTAGACGATTCGCAGTTGTATCTCTATTTTGTTTTCAAGTAGAACAGCAGCTATGGTATACATGAACGTCTTGGGGGAATTGAAAAGTAAACTTGCATAATGCTGGAAAGCATTTCAAAAGACACATGTCCGGCATGTTTGATTTTGAAATAGAGACTACATTGAGATAACGAGAATGAGACTTCATTTTAAGATATTTCTAATTAACACAAAGTATGCTAAAGGTAGCGACGATTTCGATTTTTAAGAATGAAATGTTTTAAAACTAAATATATTATCAGAACTTGTGCATCTTGTCGATTACAAATAAATTTAAAATTTTCGACGAAGACAAATATTTCCGATTAAAAATTTATGGACACTTCGAGGCTTAAATTTCATTTCTACTATATCATAATTATAAAAAGTATAAATAACTTTGACAAAACTTAACAGATGTCGAGCACAAGCCCTATGATATATTTTTTTAAATGATAAAAATTTGCATACAGACAAAAAGAAGACAATTTCTCAGCATAAACGATATGTCAGAAAGAAATATGCATTTTCTTTTAAGGGGCGTATTTAAGAAAACATTTTCATTTAAAAATAATTACTGTCAAAAAAGTTTTACAGTGGACGCGTGTCAATATAAATTCTTTTAAGTCATTATTTATGATTGAGAAGTTCCTTGTAATTACCGATGGACATTGCAGAAGACAACTGGTCACGAGACAGATGTGCATCGTCTGCTTGATCCTTGCATCTAATTAGACCATTGCCCAGACAAAACAAACAGGAAGCCATAATTGCTGCACTGCTGTTGACCCGAACACGCATCTGTCTCCTTTGTCCAGTGGTCAGTTTTTGATTATACATGCCACATAAAACTTCTTTTTGAATTCATGCATATACAATTTAATGGGTTCTCTTTATAGTCTTTTGCATATGAAAACTGAATCGGTTTTGAAACTATCGTATGCGAGAGATGCTTATTACTTGTTTTATGGTTTCTCGAAAGACCTAAAAATTTTCATGTTTGGCGAAGGTATTTAAAGAATCAATATGTTTCATTAAACGCAAATTCTGACGAATTTATTACGCCTGATCTTTGAACATCAATTATATTAACAATTTCATTACTGAACGCTTTTGTATGACCTTCCAATTTAAGAAGAAAGTAGGTAGTGACCTGGAAAACTAAATGAACAAACAGAACAGTTTTATTATACTAACAATTACATTTCAAGTCACGCAAACATGCTCAGCTTAATTTGAGACTTGCAAAGTGTATAAAAATGTCCGGTGGATAGAATATTGTTCAGTTGGTTGAATTTAGAAATTAAACATTAGCATAGGATAATAATCACTATTATTTAGTAATCTTGAACAAGATATTAGTAATAAAGTCGATGCAATCAATGCTATATCAAATGCCGTATGCAGATATATTTTTTGAAATAACGAATTTCCACGCACACTTTTAAGAGACATTTCAATTATAATCTTATTTAAACTGGGACGAGCATACAAATCTAAGATCATTAGGTTCAAATTCAATACATTTTGTTTAACGACTGAATGGGTCTAACAGCAAGTATATTTTATAACTTACTTGTACAATCACTGTACATTAGAACACTGAACAAATTAAGTTAAATTACTTGTATTTACATGTAGTATGCAACGATGCATGTCTTTAAACCAACGACTACAAGATGCACAAACTTATAATAATATAGCGCTTAATTGTATTCTATTTGAAAAAAAAAAGAAAATACAACATACTTTAATGTTTAGGTAAGAAAGATAACTCTTGTCAAAATATGAACAACATAGAAAAGTTATTGGTTATCTTTCTTACTTTAGTAACTTCTTTTTCACCAATTTGAATAAATGTATTGGAACCGCCTTTATTTTGGGGACATTAAAACCTTTTGAAGGTTGAATTATTCGAAACAGTTAGGTTTTTCTGTAAGAGATAAATTAGTCCTGCTAAAAGTGTCCGGGCGGACAAATATTAATTGTATAAAAAGTCCATGGTTACAGAATTTACTAGTATATTTAGTCCGATGTCAGTTATTTATGTCCCTATACTAATTTTCCTAGGAATTTATGTCCAGGTTATTAATATTCCTCGGTAAAAACGTCCATGTCCTTTATTTTAATAAGAAAATTTGTAATGAAAGAAATCATTTACATGTAAATAATAGAATTTTTAATTCGTATATGTTTTAATGTGTTTAAAAGTTGTGCATTAATCTTTTAATAAAATTTATGTGCCCAGACCAACTTTCCTAGGAATTCATGTCCAGGTCATTAATAGTCCTAGGTAAAAACGTCCATGTCCTTTATTTTTATAGGAAAATTTGTAATGCAAAAAAATTGTTTACATGTAGACAATGAGATTTTTAATAATTGATATATGTTTTTAAATTGTTTAACAGCTGTGCATTATCGTTTTATTTTTTTAGAATATGGGTGGTTTTTTAAATAATTAAACAGGCTTTTTTCTTAGGAAAATTGATATAACAGATTGTTCATAATGTACATGATTACAAATGCTCCTTTCGTAATTTTATTATTGATTAATTTAAAGAATGTCTTAAGAAACGAAATTTTAAATGAACATTTTTCATAGAAAAGAAAAATGAGAATATGGATATATCAAAAATTTCCTAGGAAAATAAGTGCTAGACATATTTTACTAGCTATGGACTTATTTTCCTAGGAAAATTTATCCTGGGACTTCAGTCCTAGTAAAATTGTGGTCACGGACTTGATTACCTAGGAAAAAAAGTCCAGCGGACAAATTTTACTACCGGACCGAAAGTGCTGTTACCTTTCTACCCTCAGGTATGGATTGCCTTTGCCTTATTTGGCATAACATTTTGGAACTTTCGGTTTTTAAAAATCTTCAAATTTGTATTTGGTTTGGCCTTTAAACTGTTTTGAAACGAGCGACTGATGAGTCTGTAGGCGAAAAGTGCGTCTGGCGTACACAATTTTAAGCCTATTATCTTTGATGAGTTTTTATACCCTATTTTGTTTTATTTGATAGGAGTACAATGTGTAACTGATGTGCTTCCTTGAGCCAAGTGAGCTAAAAAAACCAGTTAAAATAACAATTTTGATAGTTACATATTATTTCTTCCTCAAATCACAGAGCCTATATATGTAAGGGGATCACACTGATTAATGTTTCCAAACTCCCCAATGCAATGGAACAGATACCTTTCATATGCTTCAATCGCGTCATACGATTAATTAAAGGCACAAAAGCAAACAAACAACGCTGCTTAACATTAACTTTTGACATCGGAATAATTATTAATGTTTCCAAACTCCCCAATGTAATGGAACAGATACCTTTCATATGCTTCAATCGCGTCATACGATTAATTAAAGGCACAAAAGCAAACAAACAACGCTGCTTAACATTAACTTTTGACATCGGAATAATTATACCTAGGAAAAAAAAGTCCAGCGGACAAATTTTACTACTGGACCGAATGTGCTGTTACCTTTCTACCCTCAGGTATAGATTGCCTTTGCCTTATTTGGCATAACATTTTGGAACTTTCGGTTTTTAAAAATCTTCAAATTTGTATTTGGTTTGGCCTTTAAACTGTTTTGAAACGAGCAACTGATGAGTCTGTAGACGAAAAGTGCGTCTGGCGTACACAATCATAAGCCTGTTATCTTTGACGAGTTTTTATACCCTATTTTGTTTTATTTGATAGGAGTACAATGTGTAACTGATGTGCTTCCTTGAGCCAAGTGAGCTAAAAAAAAACCAGTTAAAATAACAATTTTGATAGTTACATATTATTTCTTCCTCAAATCACAGAGCCTATATATGTAAGGGGATCACACTGATTGATGTCTCCAAACTCCCCAATGCAATGGAACATATACCTTTCATATGCTTCAATCGCGTCATACGATTAATTTAAGGCACAAAAGAAAACAAACAACGCTGCGTAACATTAACTTTTGACATCGGAGTAATTATAGTTAAAACTTGTTAATTTAGGAGTTACTGTATTTTGGTATAAACCGATTCACATCCATCGTACAAGTATGCCACACATATTGTCTATGCATTGTAGATTATATTGTCGTCGAGTAAGTTATATAATTTGTAGAACATGAAAAAAGAGAAAGAAGCAAGTTTTGGTCATTTGGGAGACATAAAACATGAAGCGCCTGTTTCACATGTACTACTAAACTGTCCATATATTTTTCTTAATATGTTGAATGGCGCTATATCACCCGCCTTTTCGATGGCACTTTTTACTTTTTTTTACAATGAAATTTGAAGCACAAAAATTCAGATAAAGAAATAAAAGCATTATCACTGTCGATAATACCAGCATACAATATTTGAGAGTCATTTCCGATTTTATAATACAAAGATACGGAGATTTGGAATGATTTCCAATGAGGCAACTATCCACCAGAGACCAAAATCGGGGAAGTAATCAAATATATTAGGTCAAATCATGGCCTTCGACAATGAGCAAACCCATAACGTTCAGTAAGATATAGAAGGTCCCGTATAAGAAAATGTGAAACGCTTCATTGAGAAAACCAACGACCTGAAGTATTCTTTTTTTTTTTTTACAGTTTCAGCAATCTATGGTAAATATTGTTTGACAGCTGATAGTAGTAAAACGGAAAATCATGTAGCCACGAATAACTGAAGCAGGCTATACTTTTAGACGTAATCGAGGATGAGACCCTTGCAACTTTCAACATCACTTCTCTCAAATACGAACCCTTTTTTATAATTTTCTATTTTCATTTTTGAAAAGCTCTCTCTAAATTAATAAAACCCAGTAGATATCGATGCTCTTGTCAAAATCGTAGAACTTTTAAATATCTTTTTAGTTGTGTTTAACCTTAAGTAAAACGATCGTATACGATTGTGACATGATTATTGGTAACGTTACTATGGAAAGGCACAATTTAATATTTTGAGTTTAATTGCTTTAAGTACTGCAATCATTCTTTGGAATGGCATTGTTTTTGTTATTTTGTTTGTGCTTTTATCAATCATACCAATATATTAAAGAGTAAGGTAAACTTTTCCTCTCGTGATTTTATTGTAAACAGTAAACAACTATATTGCTCTATGTACCTTTTTGTTTGTCCACTAAACTAGATTGAAAAAAGGAGAAGGATGGAGATATAAATCACTAATGTCACCATGTAAGTCATGAACCTCGGCCTTTTTTTTTATATGTCTAATCTAAATATTTTTTTTATTTGAAGGGTTTGGTTTTAATGACAGATCATTGATATTTTATTTAATTTATTCTCAACTTTGTTATACTTTTTTCGAAGACTGTATGCAATCCATTGGTGTCTCTTGGTTAATTATGCCCAAAAGTTGCTATCCCATTTAAGTATACTCCACATCTTCTTTAATTCATCTCTAGATGTCGTTTGGTTGTTTTTCTCGTTGAAGTGCTGTCCAATTAATATTTACACAATATTTCTATTAACTCCTCTTTTATATTGATGATGCTGAATGTTTTATGTATCTAACATCCTAAACATAAGGTGTATATCGTACCTGATGAAGGCTATTCCAGAACCATTGTTCTGTGTATTGTTATCGGTAACATACGTACGTACATGTAATACATTGATAAACTTATTGTCTTATCTATTACAACAACAATAGCTTATATCTGACTAGTGCAAAGTCTCTTAATCTAAACATGGATATGATCGGACAGTTGTTTTTGCATATCTGTTCCATTGCATTGGTAAATTGTTTCCTTTTGGATGACTTAACAACAGTTCATATATTCGTGAGTCCTAACGGATCTGACACCAATAGAGGGTAAGAGTTAATTATTTGTAGCAAAAACAGACGGTTTCTCTTAAACTTATTCATGACTTTTATAAACTCGGAATAACTTAAAACTTACAAATTGTATAGAAACCCGTCTATTAATGGAGACAAGGTTGTTGTTGCCCACTAGATTTCTAGTGTGGTTTTTGTGGTTGGTTTGCTGTTTCATCCTTGTTTATTTTGTTCGCAGACTCTCTCTTTGGACAAAACAATGAGTAAACAATGAGGGACTTTGGTGATTTGCTATATCAAATATTGTATACGCGTAACTACATGTATGAGGCTGCTGTGTTTGGCTGTGAAAAAAAATATGTGGAATTTTGAAGACTTTTTCTTGAAGTAGGAGGTTGGGTACAATAAATAAACGTTTTTACCACATTCTCGTGAAAGGTATATTTCCACATTTTATTTAAGCCATCCTTTGAATTGTAAAGTGTTTTTTATTCATTTCTTTTTCTTTTGCAAGTGATTTTGGACACCATAACTTTAAGTTACAATATCTGAGTTACTTCCATATCAACTACTACTTAGTCTAGTATATTGTCTTTTCTATTCATTGACATCAAAGTAACACCACATACTGGCAAGTTTCATATCTCTCTCTCTTTATATTTTTTTTTGGGGGGGGGGGGGGGGGAGGAAGGGGGTGAACTAGCTGAGGAATTCAGTCCTGGCGTTAAAATATGGATTTTGCAAATTAACAAATTGTCCTCCATGGAAACTTCCGATTCTTAATCCGGGTTCGGCTATACTGTTGATCCTTTTCAGTTATATATCTTCTATGTGTGTATTAAGTTTTGAATTTACAAATATTTCGGACACTTGTATCACTGAAAAGATATTATTTGTCGAAATGATCTTCTGGTGGAGACAAATATATTTAAAACAAATTAAACAGAAAAAAAACAACACACAGAATAATTCTACAAAAAAAATTATTGTCATGGGACATTATTTAGGTTTACAATGATTATACTAGAATGTTTATTCAGGATAAAACTAGTTTTTATTTGTTGTTACATTTTTTTAGACGAGATATCTGGAGTCCTTTGCGTACGATAGAGAAAGCACTTTTGCAAATCAATGAACCTGCAACAAAGAATAAAGGTAACTTGATGCATGTGTTATAAGCTTTTTCTTGATTTCTACAAGGTTCCTGGCGAATTTTTACCGATAACCTCACTTAAGTTATACAATGCAAAAGCGTGTGGGTGTTAACAGAATTAACAATGAATGAGACTGCAGCATATATTATTTATTTTCCAGCTTCACTTGATTACATGCTTTTGTTCCTTTCATACATTTAAAAAAATATTCGATCGTTGTGTAAAGTCAACTATAGATACTGAAAGAAATGGTATACATTTAATTGTCGAAATCCGGATATGGTGTACTAATTTTTGCACCTTTTTTTGCGGTATACCATCTTTTCCGCAAGTTTATTGCTGTTTGGTATTAAATTAATAGTTAAGATCCATTTTGTTACATCCGTTTATTTGGCAATCGCCAATGGCAGTCAGAAGGGTTTAAGAACACCAGTTGTTCGACCTGCTAGTCAAATGCGTTTTGCTAAAATATACTTTTTCACTCTTTTGGTCTTTTGGAAAATGTTGTTTGTGCTTTATTTAGACCCCTCTACCAAGAAATTTGTTTTGCATGCACACGTATAAAAATTGCGGTTTTTATCCAACGCAATCATAGGTTTGAACGTTGTTTTCAATTTAGACTTGTTTATATATATATATATATATATATATATATATATATATGTGTGTGTGTGACATAAAACAAGACTTAACTGCGATTTTTACATCACATGCATGTGTCATTAAAATCCGTAATTATGATTTGCTGACAACAATCATGAGGCACTCCAATTTCCAATTTTATTTTCGTATAAAATACAATAAATATGACTACACGGGCTATCCGTGACAATGTTAAAACAATGCATAGAAAAACAAATGAAAAGATTGATTTATCTCTTAATTTCATGGTTGTATCATAAAAATGTAACTATAATAACTGAATGCCTCGTTTCTCGTGCGCACATATTTACAATATTAAAGCAGACAAAATATTTTTAGAATAAAATAGACAAAATATTTTGAGAATAAAATATACATAATATGCTTTGGTCAAGGCTTATACACTCCAATAACATAATAAAAAGAAGCATTCAATTCTTAAGTAAAATATATTCAATTAAACGAATATTCATTTACTTTGTCTATCCAATAAAACATTGCATCTCCAATTGGTTTTTACGCTTTCGAATAATATTTCAGCTTTCTAATTTTAAACATTGAATTTCTTTGTAGCATCATTCCAGTAGCGCCCGCATATTCTCAGAAATTGATATGATATTTCAGAGCTTGCATTAACTATTATGATATCCTTGATAGAGGTTTATTGCTGCTTGCAATCGACCCATTCAAACAAGGTTTCCTATTTGAAAAGTTGAAGTCATCCCTTCGAAAGATTTACAAATGCCATCATCATTTCGTTGACCGTTGTGGCATTTTTGAGTCACATATGACAATTGATTTGTCTTAATTGCTATCACCAAACAAGAACATTAACAGCTGTCTTGATATATATTTGATATGGTTATATCTTTTGTTTGTCAGCATGATTATTTTGTAAGGAACATTTAAGTGACATCTGAATTTTTAAACACTGCTGATAGAGTTTAATCGTCTGCAATATATATTTTATGTTTGGATGCCTGATCATATTCAAGAATAAAAAGAACAGAAAAAACTTGCTAACTTGATAACTGTATATTTTGCGTAACTAAAGAGAGTATATTGTACATACAGATGTTTATTACAGATGTTATAATTGAATTAAGGTCAGGATATTACGAGTTGCAGTCTACTTTGAAAATTAAACACACAGGACCTAGGCGACTGACAATTAGAGCTTCTCATGATCAAGATGTCCATATTGTAAGTTACATATATCTACAAAATACCATGTCTGTAATCTGACTTGTAATAAACATTCTTGCCATTATTTATTTAGGGGAGGGGTACGATTCCAATGAGCAATGAAAATCACAAGACCAATTTAACAGACAACATCATAGCAAAAAAGAAAAGGGACGAAAAGACAAACCACATTCCACAAAACCCTACACCGAAAACAAAGATTGAATTACACGAACCCTACCAAAAACTGTGGATGAACTCCAGCAGGGTAGGCAGTTCCTAATCCACTAGCGACACCCTTTTATAATATTTGATTAAAGGGTTTATATGTAGGTACTGTGAAACTTCTTGGAGATGTTTGGTAATTGTTATTTTTCATCTATGTGTGTCTTAATGAGATTATTTTGTATTGTAAAACTATTACATTACACTCGATTGCATTCTCTTATTTCTTAGTCATGTTATAGTAAGAGATCTGAACTATGTCTTGTTGGAGATGTCCTGATTGACATTAAATACTGGGAAACCCTGGTCTATTTTATATTTATTAAATATTGAAATTGGGCTTTCAGGTATCTTCAGTAACTGCTAGTGATTGGCACTTTGTGTCTATTTTTTCATTTTGTTACAAAATATTTTATGTAATTTGAAACAATCTGACGGATAAAACATTTTCAACTTTTTTTTACAGTTTGTTCTAATGTTGTACTGTTACATAACTGTCCCAGCCTTGGTTGGGGGTTGAGCGCTCAAAACATTCTATGTGTGTCTGTCCCATGCCAGGAATCTGTAATCCAGGGTTGTCGTTGGTGGGTGTCTACCATATTCAAATTGGTTTTCATTGTTGTAATATAAATGAGGCTGCTAGTTTTCTCTTTTGATTCGTTTCACATTGTGTCCTTTTTGTAGCTTACTAAACGGTATCGGTTTTCCTCATTGTTGAAGGTTGTATGGTAACCTGTAATTGTTTACTTTTTTATTCTTTGTTATTCTAATTATGGATCATACCCTTATCTGACGCCTAAAGTCTAGCGGTGATCGTTGGTTGCTGTCTGTCATATAAACTGTTTTGCTTTAGCGTTAATCGTGTTTTCACTTCATTTCTTTAGAACTGTTTCAAATTTTAATATCCTCAGGCCTATTCTAAGTTACTATACGGTAACGGTTACGCTCACTTGTGAACTGCATTGGTCTTTGGAGAACAGATGTCTCATTGGTACTTATACCACGTCTCCTTATTTTTTTATTGAATTTGTCTATTGTTTGAAAATGGTATATGGCAATAATAAGAATATAATCATGATGTGTCAATGCAGCGCTTATATTTTTCTAAACTTTTTTTTAATTAAAATAAGCATTTGATAAAAAAAAAAAATCAATAAGCTTTAAAAACTTTTATCAATAATGATGTCATTTATGACGGCATAATTTCACAAAATGATAATGACAAATAAAATTTTGCTTTTTTTCCGACATTTTTGTGGATTTAAATTAATTATTATTATCATTATCAAGTTTTTGCAATTTACATTTTTATAATAACCTCTCTTCAGACCGGAGGCAAACGGATATCGTCATCAGAGTTTAAAAGAGTTACAGATTCAATGGCTTGGCAAAGATTACCTTCTACGTCCAGGAATAAAGTAACTTATAACTTAGTAATACGATGAATGAAGGAAATGTGATTTAAATGAACTGAAATGAGTTTTGGAGTCATTGTTAAACTAATATAATGATGAATGCATTGAATCTTAAACTGCTTGTAAACTAGTTTAACCCTCCACATTTGTATGGGCGTGTCCCATGTCAGGAGCTAGTCAATAGTTGTCGTACATTTTATTTTAATGTTTTTTCGTTATTTTCAGAATTGGGTGTGAATATAAGATCTGTGTTTGCTTCAGTTAAATTCATTTACTATATGTATAGACTAGGGACGATTTAAATCTTGACATTGTATATAGACCCCTGTCAATTGTTGAAGACATAAAATATGTTGTATTCTAGATGTCCTATTATGTTACGTTCAGTTTAAATCCAGAGGAGATTGACAACGGTGCAACTATGTTATTCTAATACTTTATAAAATTGAGAATGGAAACGGGGAATGTGTCAAAGAGACAACAACCAGACCAAAGAGCAGAAAACAGCATATGGTACCAATGGGTCTTCATCACAGCTAGAAAATCCCATCCCCGGAGGCGAGCTTCAGCTGGCCCCTAAACAGTAATGTATACTGGCACTTCCATATAAGCGGGAGGTTTGGCTAGCCATAAACCAGGTTCAACCCACCATTTTTTCTTAATATGTCCTGTACCAAGTCAGGATGGCAGTTGTTATCAAATAGTCCGTTTCTATGAATGTTGGCGTTTGTTTTTGTAGCAGTTCAGTGTTTCTGTTGTTTTCCTCTTATAGTTGATGTGTTTCCGTTTTCCTCTTATAGTTGATGTGTTTCCGTTTTCCTCTTATAGTTGATGTGTTTCCCTCGGTTTTGGTTTTTGACCCGGATTTGTTTCAGTTAAATCGATTTATGACTATTGAACAGCGGTATACTTCTGTTGCCTTTATTTATTCAGCGAAAATGGACGTCACACTAAAATCCGAAACATATGAATGAACCCACATTAAAAAAAAACATACAAGACTAACAAAGGCCAGAGGTTCCTGACATGGGACAGGCGCAAAAATGTGGAGAGGCTAAACAAGTTTTGTGAGATCTCAACCCTCCCCTATACCTCTAGCCAATGATAGCTATAAACTTATAAAACACTATCGAGAACAAAACTTTCTCAAAAATAATAATGCATAGGTCTATTCTGTAAATACCCTTAATGTGCCTTTTCGTGACGAAACTGCAACTTATCAGTATCCAATATTCTGCCAAGAACCAAAGTCTTATCCAATGCCCGGGCAGCAATTCATGTTTTTAACATGACTTTGAAACATAAAATGAAAATATTTTTGTCGCTGATTTTTCCAAACCTTGGCTATAATAAATCATAAGTCGATGAAAGGCAGACATCAGCAGTACAGAAGTTAAAAAGTCTAGCTGTCTTCGGATTTTTTTGTCATTGTGTCACTGTTGCCAAGTTTTGATTGATAACGATCCCCTTTTATTCATAATTACTAGTCCCCATCCATTAAACTGAAGATTGAGCGACACCAAATCCACTAAAAACTCATGGAAAGTGAAGGTACTCTGGATGTTACGCGGTTTTCTGCACGAGCGGATCGATAATCAAATAAAAATGTACTTGATGATTTGTACCTTATTTGAAAACGTACCTATAATGGACCACCTACTACGCAACCACTGATTTATTAAATTTATCGCTTTTTATATCGCATCTTTTATATTTGATATCAATTTATGTTTGCCATATGTAAACGTAGACTGAAGTGTTACAGTTAGATAATACACCTATAACCGACTCAAAACTCGGAACATTTTATCTAACCTATTTCTCAAACTTACAATCATCACTTATGTCTAGAACAACATTTTTCATGACAATTGGTGCTATCAGGTTATGAAAGTACATCTTTATTTTCGTAAAATACGAACAATCAAGTTAACATTCACAAATCGAGCATAGTCTAAGTAAAATTTATTGAATTTTGTTATACCTCAAATTTGAGGACACCTATAAATACATATTTCACATCCACTGGACAAATGAAGATAAAATTTCATTTTTTTTTATTTCCCTACCTACATGTAATTTACCTGATTCGTTAATATTTATTCTTTCAAATGATAACGGTTTAGGTGCTTCAAGTACGATTGTCTGAAGTGGGCGTTACAAATCTTGGCACTATTACGGATTATGGATATTACATAAAACGACTAGCAGCATTGGAAGTTTTTGAGAACGACAATCCATTGACATTAGCTAGATATCCTAATAAAGTAAGTTTGTGTAGGTATAAATATTAAATAAGCTTCTCATGAGGAAACACGAATGAAAAATTATTGTCAGACGAAAAGTTTATTACAAATTCAAATATAGATTACATTACTAGATCTTTAATGGACCTTGCTTGTTGCTGGCTTAACATTCAGTGTCAAATGTTACCGGCACATAGAAAACAAGAAAACTTGAAACAATTATCAAATTCGTAATTAGGTTTGAAAAATTAAAAAAAAAAACATGACACAGGATTGAAAATGTCGATTGTTGCGGAAAAATTAGAAAATGTAGGGAAAACAGAATTAATTTATAACCTGTGTCACACCTTTCTTAAGTAAGACTGATTATATTTAAAGAGTTCGCTATGATAGAAAGTAGTGGTGAAATGTTTGTTTAAATTTACTGTCCCTGTTGTTTCGATCTGTTTCAACATCCCCAACCTTTTTAATTCTTCGATGAAGATGATTGCTGGTACAACACATTCCAGTCCGAAACATATCTAAAATGAGTCACATGCAAGCATATAATGTGTATTTTTAATTTACTCCTATCCGAAAATATGTGCATTATTAAAATCTGAATGATTGAAGCTATATCATGATTTATCTAGGGGTATATCAACATAAACACAACTTATAGTGACAAAAAATCCTTCACATATGATTCGGACCAACCAAAACAGTGGCACCATGAAATGACGTTTGGGCTCATGGCTTCTGGTATTTAAATATTTAGTATACTATAGGTTAGCTATGTAATCAATGAGAAATTTCAAAATGTAATGCTCTTATCATTTGATGATGTTACCATAATTAAAAATAGAATCTAAAACTTTACATTATTGTAGAACCACATTCGAAATTTGTACACAGCTACTTTTCTGTAATTAATATTTGTGGTCAGATATAAAAGTGATTTGAAGACAATTTGACATGCTAGACTCAGTATATAGTATAACATAAGACCTGAGGAGAATGTTTTGTAAACAACAAACTGTTTCATATCTTCTCCATAACAAGCTGATTTACAAATAAACGTAACATACTATTATTTGATCGTTTTTTGGTTTTACTCTAGAGGCAGAAGATACAAAGAGCACCACCAAAAATCATAAGTCGAAGTAGAACGGAAAGCACCATGAACAAAAAGACAAAACTAAAGACATAGCAACTAGTTCCTCCTGAAAAAAGGGGTGATCCTAGATTCTCTGGAAGGGTCTACTGAATGTTACTTAATAAAATTATGCGACGGGTGATACATGTATAACAGTAGATGCTATTTATGTCGACACTCCACAAATGAAATTAGAGGACAATATATATACGACATTACCATGAATTTATTTTTAGGTATTATAGTTGGTCAGATCGAGCTTACAAAGTACAACACTTTGATCCAGAAAAGAAAAATATAACACTTTCCAAACCAGCATTATACGGCCTAAAAAGAGGTATATTCCTACTTATTAACATTCTCAAAACCGGACGCATAAATCTGCATCAAGACGCGAACTCACGGGAAACCTGTATGAATTTGATTTATTAGAATTGGTTGGAAACCATTATCGTACAAAAGTTAAAATTCTGAACCTCCTTCGGAATCAATGATATTTACATACAAATGTGTAATTATCAATCAAATGATACATTGAAATTACTTTATCACCGAATTGGTACTTGCCATGTAATTGAGCAACACGAAGAACGCAACAATTGAAATAGGATCAGCTTATATAATCTCCCGGAGCACCAGAATCACCCGCCTTTTTTGTAGGTGTTCCTGTTACTTTTCATTTAGTTTTCTGTGTTATATTTTGTGATATTTTATTATTTAATGTCTGTTCAGTTTTTTATGTAAATGTTTTGGATTTAAACAGGAATAATGTACCAAGTGTCAATTGAGGAACTTGAATTGCCGACATTTCAGAAACTGTCGAGTTTAAGTACCCATTCATTTGATGTGTATAAATGTCTTGTGGAGTGAATATTGCATAATCGACTTTTTTCCATTTCTATGTAGCAAATTCCAGCAGCTCCTGCATACGGAGTATATATATCCTCGTTGATACGACATTCCAGGGCTTGTATTTCCTATCATGATTTCCTTGATGGAGGGTTGCTGCTCACAAGGAAGCTGTTAAACCAAGAGTTCCAAGTGGTGAAGTTGAAATCATCTCTTTATATATTTTAAGGGGACGCCATCACGAGTTGGTTGACCGTTATGGAATATCCGTTTCACAGATGATAGTGGATATTTTCCAAATTGTCCAACTACAATCCCGTCCCCTTTTCCTCGAATGTGATCTACCGATTTAGGCTTATTACCGGGTTTGTACTAACATGAGCAACACGACGGGTGCTACATGTGAAGCAGGATCTGTTTACCCTTCAGATCACCCCCCCCCCCCCCCCCCCAGTTTTTGGTGGGGTTCGTGTTGCTCATTCTTTAGTTTTCTATGTTGTGTTTTGTGTACTATTGTTTTTCTGTAAGCAGTTGGTCCTTTTCTTGTTTAGCTATGGCGTTGTCAGTTTATTTTCGACTTATGAGTTTGAATGTCCCTTTGGTATCTTTCGCCTCTCTTTTGTATAGTGTTTACATTTATATTGCATTTTTTTTTATATTTATATTTGAGGACACTATTGTGTATCAGGTCCATCAGTGGCAGGATATTCGAAACCAGGTGGCTACTTTAGATTTGTTAATGTAATGTCCGAACTTGATGAGCCCGTAAGTCACTTAAATATATTAAATAATAATGCAAATGCATTTTTGTCTGAAATCAAAAGTTTATCGATAAAAAATTGGACTGCTGTATAACATAAATATGGCGATAAAGTGCAAAGATCACTAAGTACAATTAGACACTCAGAAACATATAGAGAGTCGAGTGAAAAACAACTTAAGAAACCTTTCAATCTTCTAAGTACAGTACATAGATTAAAATAGCACTGCCATTTGTATGAGCTGTTGACCAATTTATCGTCATGGAAAATCGACAAACTTTGAAAAGTATAAAATTTTGGTTGTTCTGAAATACTTCTGACAAGAATAACGAAAGTTGAATAAAACTGCTTTTTGAATTTAAGGTCCGTTATTTATTCGAATTGTTGCTCACGTCAAGGTTTTGTATAATTTTAGAGACCATGGTAGTCATTGATCAAGTAGTTGGGGTTTTTCAAAGAATGCCCGAAGATGTCCATCATTTTAGGCGTTCGTACAAACACACATGTATTATCAGTATAATGCATTTTTTTACTTGTAGGGTGAATATTATGTGGATAGAGAGCGTGGTATTTTATATGTATGGCCGAGTAACGACGTGTCTTACAAAGATAGTGATAAGATTTATGTTTCCATTGTACCCACATGTATAGAGTAAGTTATTTTTATGGCGCATTTCAATATAATTATAACCCCGTTCCGAATGTAGGGTAGTTTACTGGTTTACGTGTCTGTCCGTCCGAATCATTAAATTTTGGTTGCAACTTTTCCAGGAACTACAATTAATACAATTTGCTCGCGTTTGTTTCATGAACTACTCATCATAGCTTCACGAATTTGAAATCAAGCTTTATGCGCATGCTGCACTATATTTTCAGATTCATTGCTCATCCACTTCCTATATACAAAATACTTATACATTATACACAATGGGCATGAGTGAAAGTTTCGTCGCATTTTTCAGGAAATACAAATCAAGATTTTCATAAATTTATGAACATGTTTTACCGTTTGATGCGTTTTTACATCTATCATTCTTCAACTTCCTACTTACCGAATACTTATAGAGGTGGTATTATTATTGAGCAACAGTTCACAGTTAAACTTGTTTATTTCTGTTATTTTTGCACCAACCTGTAAGTATCTGATGTATAGTTAAACATATTGTAAGCAAACAATGAAATCTAGCTGCACAATTTCTGTGGACATTATGGTCTAAATTAACTGAGTATATATATATATATTCCATCTTCATGCCTAATATATCATGTACTGTGTTACAACTCTAGATTCTACTGACGAGGAAAGGTAACACTAGGCCAACGAGAGCTGAATTTTTAGTTCAGTCTAGGTGGCCGAGTTGTCTAGAGCGACGGACACAGTGCAGGCGGTGTTGTCTCGATATCCTAATAGCATGAGTTCGAATCCCGGCGAGGGAAGAACAAAAACATGCTTCCGCAAATTTGCAGATTTAACATTGTTGTGCTGATATTTAGAGTAGTTATGTATATCGCCTGCACTGTATCCGACGCGCTAGACCACTCGACCACCTGGGCTTCACAATATATATATATATATATACAAGTCTAAATTGAAGACAACGTTCAAACCTATGATTGTGTTGGATAAAAACCGCAATTTTTATACGTGTGCATGCAAAACAAATTTCTTGGTAGAGGGGTCTCAATACAGCACAAACAACATTTTCCAAAAGACCAAAAAAGTGAAAAAGTATATTTTAACAAAACGCATTTGACTAGCAGGTCGATAAACGGGTGTTCTTAAACCCTGCTGACTGCCATTGGCGATTGCAAAATAAACGGATCACAAAGATGTTACAAAATGGATCTTAACTATTAATCTAAAACCAAACAGAAAACAATAAACTTGCGGAAAAGATGGTATACCGCAAACAAAAGGTGCAAAAATTAGTACACCATATCCGGATTTCGACAATTAATGTCTCTTCAGTGATGTTAGGAATCGAAACGGTATTTGGAAGGCCATATAATTTACCTCAATTTAGGATAGACTCTTGAATTTTGAAGAGTCGAAATAGGATGAACGGATCATATAAACCCGAAGGCAAATATAATACAAGCCCAAACGAAAAAATATCAACAAGTCTAAATTGAAAACAACGTTCAAACCTATGATTGCGTTGGATAAAAACCGCAATTTTTATACGTGTGCATGCAAAACAAATTTCTTGGTAGAGGGGTCTCAATACAGCACAAACAACATTTTCCAAAAGACCAAAAAAGTGAAAAAGTATATTTTAACAAAACGCATTTGACTAGCATATATATATATATATTGAAAAATGACTTAATCCTTTTTGATATTTGACACAAATGAAAGTGGTAATTATTTTCTATTTAAAATATTTTTGAAAGATTAATTATTCCGTCTACCAAAACAATATGCAATTTGGTTTACATTACAGAATTTCAAGTTCTTCAGCAAATGTTGTCTTGGAAGGATTTTCGATAGAAGCATGTCGACAGTATGGTATACTTGCTTCTTCGGTCAGTGAAATAACCCTGTCGAAACTACAAATTCAGAACACAGGTTAATATTTACGACCCAATATTTCTTTTCTTTATTACCAGTATTATAAATTTTTATATCCATATGGGACACACTAATTTTGTAGTTTATTTTTTTGAATATTGAGTAAAATTATATATATGTCGCTTTGAAGAAAACACATACCCTTCCTTTATCCGATTATCTAAAGCAATGCTGCTGTAAAAATATGAACTATGACTGATCCCTAAGTATAATATGATGAAATCCATTTATGTTGTTCATTATGAAGATGTATAACGAACAGGTATTTCAAAACGAATCTTTACATTTTTTTTTTGCTTTTGATACAATTTTAACACACGTGCGAATTACTTTTTGGATTTCGGAATATAACTGGAGTCGTAAATATTTTATGTTAACTTCTGTTCATATTTGGTTTCAGGTTCATATGGAATAAACACAAGAGGCAACAATATTAAAATCAGTCAGTGCTATATTCGAAATACTGATGGTGGAACTTACATTTCAGGTTGGTATATTTACTTCTTACTTGTGTGTCGATTTAAACCATTATCACCAGCAAAAAACACTCCAGACTAATGATTTAATCATAAAAAGTTAGAATCATAATAATAATCAAACAATTCGAGTGTTTAATTGCATTAACTGTTACACGCACATGGCTTAAATTGTACATGATTTACTTAGGATAATGACCTGCTTCAAGTTATTCCATGCTGTATGGATATATAATAAGGAGATGTGATTTGATTGCCGATGAAACAACCATGCCACAGAGCCAACTGAAGCGGATTTAAGCAACTATAGGTCACCGTACGGCCTTCCCGTTTGACATGGAATAGGTTCTCATTATTCTGAATCAAATACTGTAAATTTAGAAATATTCCCGATTTTTTTTTATAATTCCAAAAATTGCGCCGAGATAACTAAAGGTTCACAAAAATAAAAACTCTCATATTGTAGTAACGTGTACCTTATGTCAATTTAAAAAGACGTTGAAAAAACAACTAAAAAAAACCAGAAATTACATCATGAATTCATAAAATGTTTTTATTTTTTGGATAGGCGGTGATCGAAAAACTTTAACCCCATCAGGAAATGAAGTGTCCGATAATGTCATACTAAACTTCGGACGTGTTGGCTATGTCGGGAGTGACGGGATTTTTTGTGGAGGTGTTGGAAACCATATTCACCATAACATTTTATACAGAGGTTCATATACAGGAATACATTGGAATGTATGTCTTTCATATTAAAAAAATGACACATCCGCGGTTTATATAGAATGATTCTACTGGCTGTAGAAAGCAACATACATAAGTACTGGAAAAAAACCCAAGTAGCTTCATGAGTGTACCTTTTGGTTCACAATGTTTCACAGTTTTGAATGAACTCATCGTAGGCATATTCTTTTATAAATAAAAGTAGATGTTGGGTAAACGTCTATAAATTAGAAATCTATCTACACAAAAAAATATCTATATAATGCAGCTTTAATTATTTTTATGATCAATGTTTATAAAATGCATTTATTTATCAAGAAAATGAAAAAGACAGGAATTACCAAAAACATTGAACAATACAACATACTATACCAACCATCAATACCCGACTCGTACGAAAAAACAAAAGTATGAACAAAGACGAACGAACAACAGCTAAAACGCATTGTCTATATAGATAAATAAGTAAAGGAACAAAATATAGTGGGGTTAAACCAGTTTTACGTTTACAAATTTTCCACCTTTGCCTATTTAAAACATATGTGTTGAAAGAGTAAAACACACACGATGAAACACCTACATGGTTCAGTTACTAACATAATGACCACCAACTCGAACAATGACAAATAGGTTTAAACGCACTCGCTACTGTAGGAAGACATCTAATAAATTCATAGCTGTTGGTTTAAAACTACTACTTGTTTGACGAATATCTTTTATTACTTATGATCTTTGCACATCCTATTGTCAACTTCATTTATTTATTGCAGGAAAATGATCATTTATTTGAATATAATCATTTATCAAAAATGTGTATAGAAGCAAGTGATTGTGGAGGAATGATGACAGGTCGTGATTGGGCTGCGGTAAGATAATTTTATTTGAATGATTTCATGACATGACTGTTAATCTTTTCGAAGATAATATATATATACCATAATTTGCTAAAATCTCCAAGACGGTACCTAGTCGGTATTACCCCAATATCATGCCAGGATGTCATTTGCTTGAGTATCAGAGACGAATTGCGCAACCCATGGTCATATTCTATTACCATTCATTGAATGTTAATTGGTTAAAAAGGGTCATTAGCTACATGTACGAGATATAACAAATTATTTTTTTGGTTTTTTTTGTTAAATCATTAATGAAAGCATAAAAGTGAAATAATAATTCGCTTTTAGCAGCCAGTTTGTTTCAATATTGGGGTAATTCACTTGCAAGTGAATAATTCGACCTCATTGAATCCGTATTCATGTGACCTTCTATTAAACCCCTTAGCTTAAGATGGGTAACGCATGAACGAGTCGTGTTTAGCTATTAAAAGGAAAAGAATGTCAACATTGAAAGTGAAAAAAGGGTAAACCATTTAGTTCACTGATTCGATCCACAACAAAAACTCATTCTTGTACAGGTAAAACAATCATTAAAATATTTGTTTAACCTATAATATGAAATAAAACAGACCTAGAAAAATCCAATTGCACGTGTTTGCTATTTATATATATCTATATTTATGTTTATATCGGGTAATATGACCGTCGGCAGTTTTAGAAGGTCACATCGATGGTGAATTAGATGGCATCTAGACTAAAATACACACGAAATGCTGAAACATATTATCGAGTCCATGCATCGTTGTTTATTTTAGACTTTTTAGAATTTGGATAAACGTTTTAGTATGTTATAAATCAAATATGAGAATTTGAGGCAAATATATGAACATGAATTTGACAGCTAATGCCCCTTTAGTACCGAATAAGAATAAACTTCATTTCCACTTGTTAACGAATGTAAGAAGAGTATGCCAGAAACATAGCAAATCTGTGTATACTAGAATTGTGGCGTGAAAAGGGTTTTCAAACCTTCAGATTGCAAAGAAACTGATATATCTTTTTGGACCATAATAACACTGAAACTTTCATTTGAAAAGAAAATCATTAAAATGACTGTTTAATGAACGTGTACGATATATATGCTACACATAATTACAAAACATTTCTTCATATACAAATTAAGAGTTATACTGCGAAATAATATGTAGATTCTCTCTCCTTTTCGCATAGTTGTCCAACACTACAAAATACAAATACGAAATCCCTTCTATTATCCAGATTCTAGAATTAAATATATATATATGTACAATGTACAAATTGATTTACAAGTCTACCTATTGTTTAACTAAGTCTCTTTGTTTAAAATTCACGTTTCATACTTGAGCTCAAAAATGTTTGTCGAAATGAGTAAGCTAGGGTTATACAGATTCTCTTGTTTTATTTTTTTCTGTGTTGTACTTTGTGCTTTTTAATTTTAAATGTCTGTATTGTTTCTACATGTGACAATATTGTCTATCCTTTGTCCTGAAAACCGTATTTCAATTCAAAAATGTCACATTCGGTCAAGTTTTAGAGCTAGATAACTTACATTGGGTGATGCCTATTCACTAGACATAACTTATTAACGTATACTATAGAATATAAAAGAATAGAATTCTATTCTATTATATACTATACTATAGGAGTAACTCGAACGGTGTAACATGTGGAGAAGGATCTTCTTACCCTCCAAGAGCACCTGAGATCACCCCTTGTTTTTGGCGGGGTTCGTGTCGCTCAGTCTTTATTTTTCTATCTTGTGTTTTGCAGACTGTTGTTTGACTTTTGGTCTTTATTCTTTTTAGCTCACCTGACCTGAAAGGTCAAGTGAGCTTTTCTCATCACTTTGCGTCCGTCGTCCGTCGTCCTGCGTCCGTCGTCCGTCGTCCGTCGTCCGTAAACTTTTACAAAAATCTTCTCCTCTGAAACTACTGGGCCAAATTTAACCAAACTTGGCCACAATCATCATTGGGGTATCTAGTTTTAAAAATGTGTGGCGTGACCCTGTCAACCAACCAAGATGGCCGCCACGGCTAAAAATAGAACATAGGGGTAAAATGCAGTTTTTAGCTTATAACTCAAAAACCAAAGCATTAAGAGCAAATCTGACATGGGGTAAAATTGTTCATCAGGTCAAGAACTATCTGCCCTGAAATTTTCAGATGAATCGGACAACCCGTTATTGGGTTGCTGCCCCTGAATTGGTAATTTTAAGGTAATTTTGCTGTTTTTGGTTATTATCTTGAATATTATTATAGATAGAGATAAACTGTAAAAAACGATAAATGTCGGCAAAGTAAGATCTACAAATAAGTCAACATGACCGAAATTGTCAGTTGACCCCTTTAGGAGTTATTGCCCTTTATAGTCAATTTTAACCATTTTTTCGTAAATCTTAGTAATCTTTTACAAAAATCTTCTCCTCTGAAACTACTGGGCCAAGTTAATTATAGATAGAGATAATTGTAAGCAGGAAAAATGTTCAGTAAATTAAGATGTACAAACACATCACCATCACCAAAACACAATTTTGTCATGAATCCATCTGCGTCCTTTGTTTAATATTCACATAGACCAAGGTGAGCGACACAGGCTCTTTAGAGCCTCTAGTTTTACTGTAGTCAAGAAAAAAAACCCCAAAAATGCATTTCCATATATTTTAACAAATAGGAAACTTGAAATTTTCTTGACATAGTCCAAGAATACTCTGATGTCTGGACAGACTGTGTAGGACTTGTTGGGGCTGTCGGACTTCAGAGTGTAGATCATAAAGAAAACATGGAAATTGTCGACCTAGATTCTAAATCCTAAAAGATCTATTTTCAAGTATTACAGCCTCCATGGCTGAGTGGTCTAAGTAGTTCATCCACAATATCACTAGCCTGCCAACACTGAGGTTGTGAGTTTGAACCCAGCATTTGACAGGTGCATTCAATGCTGATCTTAATTGACTAGGATTGGCAGTTTTTTGCTGAAGGTTGTGGTTTTATCCAGGGAATCTTGCTCCCTCCATCAATAAAAAGCAGGGTCCTGATATAGCCAAGAGTGCTGAAAGTGGCATTAAAAACCAACAATCAATCAATAAAAAAAAAAATCAAGTGAATAAATCATACATCATTTGATTCCTTCTTTTTTTACTCTGCAAATATGCAACTTTTATTCAGTGTAAACATTAACTTTTAATCATATGAAAATATTTCCTATTTTACAATTTTTTGTCTCACCTGTGATGAAAGTCGCGGAAAACGAGACATAGGGATTGCTTTTCCGGCTCCGGCGTTAACAATTGTTAAGTTTTCTGCTTAAGTTAGTTTGATAGGATCTACTTGTGGTAGATCAATGATATTTTGTATGAAGTTGCATAGGATCTACTTACATTAAAAGATATTTTCTATAAAGTTACATTACTGTCTGTACATCTCAGTTTGTCTCCATTTTCAGGCCCTGCCCACTAGATCATGGTCCAGTGACTGAATTAATAAGCAATTAGATTATCTTTTTAGCTCACCTGACCTGAAAGGTCAAGTGAGCTTTTCTCATCACTTTGCGTCCGTCGTCCGTCGTCCTGCGTCCGTCGTCCGTAAACTTTTACAAAAATCTTCTCCTCTGAAACTACTGGGCCAAATTTGACCAAACTTGGCCACAATCATCATTGGGGTATCTAGTTTAAAAAATGTGTCCGGTGACCCGGCCAACCAACCAAGATGGCCGCCATGGCTAAAAATAGAACATAGGGGTAAAATGTAGATTTTGGCTTATATCTCTGAAACCAAAGCATTTAGAGCAAATCTGACATGGGGTAAAATTGTTTATTAGGTCAAGATCTATCTGCCCTGAAATTTTCAGATGAATCAGACAACCTGTTGTTGGGTTGCTGCCCCTGAATTGGTAATTTTAAGGAAATTATGCCGTTTTTGGTTATCATCTTGAATATTATTATAGATAGAGATAAACTGTAAACAGCAATAATGTTCAGCAAAGTAAGATCTACAAATAAGTCAACTTGACCAAAATGGTCAGTTGACCCCTTAAGGAGTTATTGCCCTTTATAGTCAATTTTTAACCATTTTTCGTAAATTTTTGTAATCTTTTACAAAAATCTTCTCCTCTGAAACTACTAAGACAAATTTAACCAAACTTGTCCACAATCATCATTAGGGTATCTTGTTTAAAAAATGTGTCCAATGACCCCGCCCATGAACCAAGATGGCCGACATGGCTAAAAAATAGTACATAGGGTAAAATGCAGTTTTTGGCTCATATCTCTGAAACCAAAGCATTTAGAGCAAATCTGTTGAGTATAAAATTGTTCATTAGGTCAAGATCTATCTGCCCTGAAATTTTCTTACCAATCAGGCAACCCGTTGTTGGGTTGCTGCCCCTGAATTGGTAATTTTTAGGAAATTTTGCCGTTTTTGGTTATTATCTTGAATATTATTATAGATAGAGATAAACTGTAAACAGCAATAATGTTCAGCAAAGTAAGATCTACAAATAAGTCAACTTGACCAAAATTGTCAGTTGACCCCTTAAGGAGTTATTGCCCTTTATAGTCAATTTTTAACCATTTTTCGTAAATTTTTGTAATTTTTTACAAAAATCTTCTCCTCTGAAACTACTAAGACAAATTTAACCAAACTTGTCCACAATCATCATTAGGGTATCTAGTTTAAAAAATGTGTCCGATGACCCCGCCCGCGAACCAAGATGGCCGACATGGCTAAAAAATAGTACATAGGGTAAAATGCAGTTTTTGGCTCATATCTCTGAAACCAAAGCATTTAGAGCAAATCTGACATGGGGGTAAAAATTGTTCATTAGGTCAAGATCTATCTGCCCTGAAATTTTCAGACCAATCAGGCAACACATTGTTGGGTTGCTGCCCCTGAATTGGTAATTTTAAGAAAATTTTGCAGCTTTTGGTTATTATCTTGAATATTATTATAGATAGAGATAAACTGTAAACAGCAATAATGTACAGCAAAGTTAGATCTACAAATAAGGCAACATGACCAAAATTGTCAATTGACCCCTTAAGGAGTTATTGCCCTTTATAGTCAATTTTTTACAATTTTCATAAATTTTGTAAATTTTTGTAAATTTTTACAAAGTATTTTCCACTGTATCTACCGGGCCAAGTTCATTATAGATAGAGATAATAGTAAGGAGCAAGAATGTTCAGTAAAGTAAGATCTACAAACACATCACCATCACCAAAACACATCACTTCACCAAAACACAATTTTGTCATGAATCCATCTGTGTCCTTTGTTTAATATGCACATAGACCAAGGTGAGCGACACAGGCTCTTTAGAGCCTCTAGTTTTGCCATGGGGTTGTCAGTTTGTCTTCGACTAATGAGTTCGAATCTTCCGCCTCTCTTTTATATCTCCTATGCACACGTAAATCATATATACGTATCTTTGATGAGTTTTGAAAACATGTTTTGGTGCAAAAAGATTTCAGTTTGGTTCAGATAATATGAGTGCATTCTTTGATCGAAAGACTTTACATGATCTGTCCGGATTTTTAGAGAAATAAGCAAATTTTAATGCAGAATAGAAATGCAATGTAACTTTTCATTTGAATGTAGAATTGTATATGATAATTTATACATTTTGGAAGTAACTTATGCTTACCAATACAGAAGTGTTCTCGACTGATTTAGAAATATCATTTTTTTTAAAGAATATAATTGTAATTTCATTTTATTTTGTTATGTAAGAAAACTAGAACACAGACATTTTCTTTTTTATTATCCGGAAGCATATTTTTTTATATCGAAATTAGATCATTTAGTTATTTCAAGTCACATAATTAAGGATAGAAAAATACCAATCAAAAACCTTATGCCGAGGAATTATTCATCTAAGAAAACATAGAAAACTTAAGACTGTAAGATATCATAGTGCTTTATTTTTTATATACACCCTTATCGTTTTTTGTTTTTTGCAATGGCATTGCCAGTTCGTTTTCGAGTTATAATGAGTTCGAATATATCATTTTTTATTTTCCGCCTCTCTTTTACAAAACATGATAATCTTGCATAGCCTGTAGCTTGAAAAAGAGCACTTTTTTAAGTAGCACGACATACACTACATTTAAGCAAAGTATAACTAGCCATTCGTCTTTTTTGGCTATACTCTAATTCAAATTTATTAATTAATAAATAATAAATTTTCCGTAAACATTGTAGATTTTGAGTAAAAGGAACAATAAATCTATTAAATATTAAGAATGTTTTGTATTATTTTGATTTCTTAAGGTCAGATTTCTCAAAAGGTTTGTTTATTTCAGAGAGGAAATATCATTCGAAACAACCATTTCCATGATATAAAACGATTAGTACCAGGTGTTGACGTCAGAGGTATTATGCTTGATGACCAATTTTCAAGTGTTATTATCGAAAATAATGTTTTTCATAACGTAAGTACAAAGTGTTTTATTCATCTATAAAGTTCTGTTGTATATGTTGAACGGATGATGAGAGACGATAGAATAAAATTGAGAATGGAAATGGGAAATGTGTCAAAGAGACAACAACCCGACCATAGAGCAGACAACAGCCGAAGGCCACCAATGGGTCTTCAATGCAGCGAGAAACTCCCGCACCCGGAGGCGTCCTTCAGCTGGCCCCTAAACAAATATGTATACTTGTTCAGTGATAATGGACGTCATACTAAACTCCAAATTATACACAAGAAACTAAAATTAAAAATGATACAAGACTAACAAAGGCCAGAGGCTCCTGACTTGGGACAGGCGCAAAAATGCGGCGGGGTTAAACATGTTTTTTGAGATCTCAACCCACCTCCTATACCTCTAGCCAATGTAGAAAAAAAACAAACGTACAACAGTACGCACAGTAAAACTCAGTTTAAGAGAAGTCCGAGTCTGATGTCAGAATAGGAAACAAAAGAAAATAAACAAAATGACAATAATACATAAATAACAACAGACTACTAGCAGTTACTGACATGCCAGCTCCAGACCTCAATTAAACTGATTGAAAGATTATGTCTTCATCATATGATTATCAGGCACAATCCCTCCTCTTAGGGGTTTAGTATTATACCATCATAAAATATATGAGAAGAACATAACCCGTGTCATGCCAACAACAGAATGTCTGTTTCTGCTTTTTAAAAATTACTTTTCAATGCATCTCTTCATTGTAATGCAAACTTTGAAACCTATTAGATCAAAAATATAACGTTTCCCTTTTTTCTCTGTAACTTGTGACACGTAATCATCATTATCATCATCGTCGTCCCCTCCTCCGTCTTCGTATAGCATTTATCTTTAAACATTTGTAAGATGACATAATTGATTGATTTGTGTTATTTGATGCTTTTGATTTATCTGAAACGGCTTTTTTCTCAATGAAGGTTGGTAATTTTGTTGGGGGTCTTATCTAAAAATTTAAATGAAGATATGTTTAGACCCCTTTTATGGCCCATTAATTCGGAAATAGAAAAAAAAAACATTTTAAAAAATCAATCACTTACCATCCTCCAGTGTTAACTAGACATTACTCCGTCAGATGTCAGTATCAATATTTTTTTTCAATTTTGTCTTTTTAATATTTTCTCTATATAGCTAGGGCTTCAATCTGCATTACATGAAAAACTTCAAAAACTAACGAAAATGCTAAACAAAGTTTTCTCACTGTGATTCCCTGTTACGACATCAGTTTGAGTGACTGTTTTCCAAAATGCTATTATACTTACGTGTTGGTTCAATGACCCTTTAACGTTCAATTCAAATAGCGAACTAAGAACAACTTTTCGATATTTAAAAAATATATATTTTTAGCTTTCAATACAGTTTTTGGAGGCCACTTATCTATTTTTGAGGAAGTTTGTGCTTAATTTCTAGCAAACATTACCTTATCCAGAAATTTTATGCAAGTATATATGCAAATAATGTAACACTAATAACACTATTTTACAGAATGATGTGCATGTCAACATTGGAGGAGGAAGGAACAATATTGTTCGACAGAACATTTTCTTCAATACATCTCAGTATTCAATGCAGATAGATGCGAGAGGTCACAATAGAGGTGGAAACACTAATGTTTTAATAGAAAATCTTAACGTATGTATTAACATAGAATTACAGTAGAATTATAAACCGCACTGTACTACTCAATTGGTATCATATTATAAATAATGATTTACTGTAACATTAGAAGTTAGTATCAAATTTTATTATCAAAACGATTTTCCTGATGAAGTATAACCGACACTGCATTTTATATATTTTAGCGAGATTGTTTTTAATTAAATTTGAACCCGTGAGTGAAAAAAACAAATCCAGTGGGACTTTTTCCTATCGTTTTTCTAAAAACTTAAAGGAACACACGTGCACTATGAGTTTAATTAACTATTTAAGGTTTGTTTGCCTTGTTCTATATTACGTTGTGAAGATTTTGAAGGTCAACATTATATTATTCTTAAATGTGTTATAATTGAAAACATCGATAGAGCTGGGTAATATAGAACAGTATTTAAAGCATTTGCCTGTACCCGCAGATACAGCTCCGAATAACATCGTATTTTTGTGTAAAATTGCTTGATAATGGGATTAGGTATTGATTATTCACTTATACTCAACATATACGCACATGACTCTTACCGAAGTGAAAATCAGGAACAATCATAGGTCTGTTCTATAATTTCCTTTGGAATTTAAAGATGACAAATTTGATCTTCTTTCACTGCACTGGATAACAAAATTATAGAAGTGTCCTCACAAACAACGTTAATATAACGGTATATTGATGGATTTGAAAAGTAAGTGCTCCATGAAGAAAGTCCTTTCCAAACTGTTTACATAAATTTTATCAGCATTCAAAGCCTGACTCCCAAGTTACTGTGAAACTATCTACTCTAGGGGCGATGTGAATCAAATGTGGATACTTAAATATTCAATATATATTCAATATAAAGGTCTGTTAGAGTACTTACAATCTTAGTCTCTTTCCTCTTGCAATTGCATAAAACATTTGATTTCTCTTCCCTTTACAAAAGTATACCCCATTCTAAAATAATAACTAGATAAAAAGAACTAGTGCCACTTTGTTTCATGAAAAAGAATTATATATAAAACATTCTGATTCAAACAAGAAATTCTCTGAAACTGATATCATCCAGATGATTGACTTTTTTATAGACAACATATTTATCAAGTTTGAATTGAAGGACTTTGTATTTCAACACACAATCGGCATTCCTTTGGGACCTTATTGTGATCCTCCTTTTGCCAACTTGTTCCTTTATTCATATGAGACAGAATTTATACAGGAGCTGCAGTCGTTCCGCTATAGAGATGATGTCCCTTTACTAAATAATCCAAAGTTTGGTGAATATGTGGAACGCACCTATCCCAAAAGAGCCTGAAATAAAGGATACCACAGATACAGTTAAGTCTGTCTCATATAATGACTTACATCTAGAAATTGATAATGTAGGTCGATTGAGAACAAAAATTGAGAACAAAACGTTACGACAATAGGGCTGCTTTCAGGTTCCTAATTGTAAACTTTCCATTTTTATGTAGCAACATTCCAGCAGCGTTCATTGAACTTGAAATAAAGTATACAAGAGATACAGTTTAAGTCTGCCTCATAGCATGACTTACATCTAGAAAATTACAATTGGTGTCGATAGAAAACAAAACTTTACGACGAAAGGGATAATTTCAGCTTCCCAATTTTAAACTTTCCATTTCTATGTAGCAACATTCCAGCAGCCTACATATGTAGTATATCTCTCCTAGTTGATACGATATTCCAGAGCTTGCGTTTCCTATCATAATTTCCCTGAAAGAGGGTTTACTGTTTACAAGAGAGCTACTGAACCAAAGTTTTAAAATGGTGAAGATGAAGTCATCCTTTCCAAGGTTTTACGGACACCATCACGAGTTCGTTGAATGTTATGGAATATCTGTGTCACAGATGGCCACGGATATGTTCCAATTGTCATAACCACAATCCCGTCCTCTTTTCTTCGATTATGATATTACCGAATGAGACTTTTCACCAGATTTGTACTTGCATGAGCAACATAACGTGTGCCACATGTAGAGCAGGAACTGCTTTACCTTGCGGAGCACATGAGTTCATTCCCGGTTTGTGTTGGTGAGGTTCGTGTTGATCAACATTTAGATTGCTATGTAGTATTTTGTGTTCGTCTTTTCGTCGTTTTCGTTTTTTCCCTTCATCTGGAACGCTCAAACACAAACATTTGGAACCCAAGGATGTAATAAGACCAAAACACGTTAAAACCTATATGACCAAAAGGAACCTAAAAATAGACTAATTCATTTAAGTTCAACTTTGCCTGAGAGATTCTTCATTTTAATGTATTAAAATATATTACATTTTACCAGAGATTACCATATCAAAACGTTCTATGGAGTCATCGCTACCCAAAACTCGCTTCAATTATGTCTGAAAACAAGCCAGGTGATCCAGAAGGTATGATTTATAAATATTGGACGGAAATTGCGTTTAACCGTACTTAAAATATACTATTCCTTGAATATAAGAGTTTTTAAATTACATTAATTTAGTTAACTGTTTAAAATAGCGAGGTTATTATTGTTGCTATTCCTGTGGTCCTTCCAAAAAACCGCAGAATAGTACCCTTACAATAAAATATATGCCATACTATTATAAAACCCCAAAATTTATACCTAAAAAAAGATTCTGACACAAACATAAGCATATAAGTTAGAACAGTTTTTGTAATTCGTAATTGCGAATTAAATTCGTTATCACAATTTTTGTAATTCGTGATAACGGATTTAATTGTAATAACGAATTTAATAATGCGTGATAACGAATTGTATAAATCGTTAAACCGGATTGAATTCGTTATCTGCCATAAAACCCCAAAATTTATACCTAAAAAAAGATTCTGACACAAACATAAATATATAAGTTATAACAGTTTGTGTAATTCGTAATTGCGAATTAAATTCGTTATCACAATTTTTGTAATTCGTGATAACGGATTTAATCGTAATAACGAATTTCATAAATCGTGATAACGAATTGTATAAATCGTTAAACCGGATTGAATTCGTTATCACGAATTCATAGAAATAGTTATCACATTTTTTTGAAATTCGTGATAACGGATTGAAATCATTATAATGATTTTTATGAATGATTATAACAGATTAAATTCGTTATCACGTTTTTAATCCGTTATCACGAGTTACAAAAAATTGTGATATCGAATTTAATCCGTTATTACGAATTACAAATACTATTATAACTAATTCCATACATACGTGATAACGAACTTAATTTGTGATAACGAATTCTACTATTCGTGATAACGATTTTAATTCGTGATATCGAATTCAAATTATATTTTGTGGAGGTCCTAAATAGGCTTCCGTAGATTAAAGAAGGCAGAAAGGGCAAACTTTGTAAAAAGAACGCATATATGTTATCTCTGACCTGCCACGTATTTTAATAGTCGTTTACACCATCGTAATTAACAGTTTATTTAAATGTCTGTATAGTTTAATTGTGACTAAATTTGCAAGATCATCTAAGGGGTGCCATGAAAAAAGCATAATGCGAGATGACAAATGTAAACAGGCTGTACTTTGCACAGACTCAAAATATTGACAAAGCGAATTTATAGGATTTCCGGGTCGCAACATGTGTTTCTGGAATAATCTCCATCAGGTCGAGATCAAAAGTTAAGAACGTCAAAGATAAAATTTTTGAATGCAGAAAAATTATTTTTAAACATGACTACATTTTAATTAAACTATATAATTACGCTTTCTGCTTTTCTGTAAAAAGGAAACGGGAGATATACGCAAATAAGACATAAGCCAACACCACTATCTCTTTTTGATTCTATAATGACCTTTGTCCTCGTATTATTTGCCACAAGCAGATACATCCGTATCTTGTCAAAAGATCTAGTTTTGATTATTCCTAGTTGTATGTTGTATTGAATTAAAAATACCCTACCCCTAAGTGGTTATTTTTTTTAGCTTACTGACGTTCCTTGCAATAATATATATAGTCTTGGCAATTGAATTTGAACAGGGAACCAAATAACAGATAATATTTTCCACTCTATGAATAAACCCCATTTCCATGGACAGCATAAAGCAGAATGGTTTAATGTTTCTGAGAATATTTACGTGAGTATTCATTTCAGTCAGGTGTGTATATTTAAACCAGATTTCAGTTGCAAAGATACTGAATATTGGAAATAATAATTAAGAATGAAGGCATTAAATTCTAAAATAAGGGTATATTTTAGCTCTTCAATGATTGTATTAAAAATATTTTAAGCCCTTATAACTAACATATCAAGATATTACATAACTAAAGTTACTTGAAATTTTATTCAATTTGATTTAAGTATATATTTGATTTTCAGGTACCTGACGAAAGCAGCTTTTATGCCCCCTTATATGGGAATTTTAAACCTATATGTCTCCTGAAAGGTTTCGCTGCAGTAACTAGTTTTCATAATCCAGTACTGCCAATCGATGTTGGACCTAGATACCAAATAGGACCTTCAAGTAATAGTATGTTCTTTAATGGTAGCACTACATTTTTATAATGATTACTAGTATTGGGAAGTAACCTTTAAAGAATTTTTGTTGAAGTGAGAAAAATCAGACACAAGCGTTACCTTAATTAGAAAGAAAGTTTCATTGACAAGTTACATTATCGCGCCACATGTAAGACGTCAGATAATTTAATATTGGTGCGCTGAAAGCATAGATTTATAAATCGCACTTTACAAGACAAGGTTCCTCGTCCATCAGACAAAGGTGACCTTAAGTGGATTAGGCTTCTCTGTTTGGTCCCTTTTAGTCATATAGCCTATGAACTGTTCAAGTATTGAAACACCATAGGCTTTCAAAGTTTGTGGTTTGAGCGGTCCCTGATGAAGATCAACCCAGGTGAGCGCTTCGGACGCATCACATCTTTTAAAAAGAGGTATTTCCTTTACATTTACACCGGGTCGATATCGTCACTTGGGGACTGCTGGTCCCCGAGTGTATCATCAGTTCAGAAATCAATGCTTCGGTACTTACATGATTCATAATGTACCTGTTTGGGGGAAGTCAGTTTCTCGTTGTATTGTCATTTTTTGTCATTATGAGATATGGTTTAGATCGATTTCAGTTCTTTTCAAAATCATAAAATAAAATAAAGGCTATAACTGTTAATGAATTAATAAATTATTTAAAAACTTAAGTTCCAACTCCCTCAGGTACAGTGGACCTTAGATGAATTTGGCTATTTTTTCCTTATGTTTATTTTAGTCTTAAAGTTCCTAACATGGCTACGTATGTTGACTTCCCTGGCTTTCAAATGTTTAGGTTTGAGCGTTCCTAATAATTTAAATCCATAAATCGTTATTTATAAAATGTTTTCATTTACTAGGACTGGGTTAATACCTCTGCTGATTGACTGTAAGTTTCCATCGGGATATCATTACCTCAGTAGTTATTGCGTAGACTCTTACATGACTTGTAACATTTTTTTATTGTAAAATATCAGTCTTTTCCAACCTGCATGATTTGAACACATACATAGAACATGTCAAAACGTTACTGCATATCAGAAAAATAAAGGCAACTAAGCGATGGTTAAGCTAAATATTTTAACAAGATAATTGTTCAGAGGTTATCGTGTACATTTTTTTTCTTTTCAGAAATTGTAAAACCAGCATTGGGGTATTTATCAGGTATCCCACCTACACCTGGGGCGTGTATATTAAAGTCCTTGGACAAACCTCCTGTACCTATTTACCTTCCAGACGGATCTGTTCCAAATACGTTATATAATGTTTCTCAAACAGGTATATATTACACACTTTACTTAGTTACGTGTAAAATAGTCAAATAGTCAAATGTCAATGTCAGATGCATTTCTGAGACATACAAAGGATGAATGGATTTCCGCATAGTCAAGGCTAGTTAAATCAATTTTAAGTTTTACATATTAATTTTGCTAGCTTATAATAACAGTAAGCAGTACAAATTTAAATGGACTAGATAAGCATTTCGACAATTGTTATCTCTTCAGTGATGCTCGACGTCAAAGTATTCGTTAGTCTAAAACATAATACAAACGTTCATGGGATTATAAAACAGAAAGAACCACTAGTTTTGCCAAACCCGAGCAAGGAATAAGAGTTATGCATGAATTAGAATACATCAAATAATTTCAAAGGATTTCTGTAGTAAGATTTTTGAAATGTCTGCATCGGTACCAGCATTGATTTTTGATGTTGCAAAATTTTAGGATAACAAAATGTGTATGGCTAAACGTTTGAGTCAATATATTGTCGATACTTATCCAGTTAATGTGTACTGATTGAAATTTAAGACTGGGAAAACACGATTTATTTTCAGTTGGATGTGGCCTTTAAATACTAGTAGCTTTCAGTAACTGCGAGTGCTCTTAGATCGAAACCTTGTGTTTTTTTTTATCTTTTTGTGATGATTTTATGAACGCTTATAGCCAATTTGATGAGTCAGGCCTTTTTCAAACTGATCAGCGTAGTTTGTGTTAAGCTGTTATATATTGATCTTGATTCTCGATATTGACACAAATGATCGACTTGAAACTAGAATATATGACGTGATAATTTCAAAACACTCATCATAGACCCCAGGCTTTAACTTTTGTTCATCAGACGCGCATTTTGTCTACAAAAGACTCATCATTGACGCTCGAATCAAAAAAGTTAAACTGGCCAAATTAATTACGAAGTTGAATAGCATTGAGGACCCATAATTTCGGAAGGTTTTGCAAAATACAGCTCCGATAATCTATTCCTTGGATAGAAACTCCTCAGTATTTCGAAAAATTCAGTTTTGTAAACAGTTAATTTATAATTATGACCATATCAATGATAATTCATGTCAACACAGAAGTGCTGACTACTGAGCTGGTGATACCGTCGGGGAGGAATGAGTGATTATAGTTAGTGCTTTGTTTTTAGTTTAAGCCTACATCAGGCCGTTGTTTTTCGCTATTGAAATGTTTCAAATTTGATCATGACGGGGTCTTTTATGGATTTCTAAAGTTTATGGGTTTTGCTTATTGTTGGCTTAAATAACTAGGGTCAAAATTCCATGTTAAAAGTAATCCTCTTAAACGGATATGTTGAAAGGTTGCAAGAAGTCTGCAAGCTGGTTTGAATACACGACACTAAGATCATACATGTACTAAACCTAATGCACGCTAAAAGTTCATATGGAAGGTATCATACGTACAACCTAATTCATATTGTTTGATTATCGGCTTATTGTGTTTAAAAAAAGATGGAAGATACAAAGTGGACATTTAAAACTGATATGTCAAAAAGAGATACTGACAACGACATGCCAAAAAACCGAAACATGACAAAAAGACAAACAAGTCCACTAAACACTGCGAAAAACAAGAATGAGCAACACAAACCACACAACAACTGGGACGATCTTAGGGCTAAGAAGATAGTCTTTTGAAAAATATACTGAGAAATAATTTTTCAAAAGCCATTCAAACAGACCAGACAAAATATTTTCTGTATTTTTTGTGCATGGTTTCTTCTATATGCTTCTTTGTTGTTATTTAGGTTGCTGGTTTTCATTTGACAAATGTCCTAATCATTCTGCATATGAGAAGGCTAAAAGACCGGTATCCACGCCTTTTTATCGCGACATAAACGCGGAAATGAAAGATAACTCAGGAACAAATGAAACAATCTGCCTAAACAAAGTGTCTGAAATGATAACAAAATGTGGTAACGGTTCATCCTTTGCAGTAATATTTGGACCAACAGGTAACTAAGAAATACACAACAAACATATTTTAGGGTTAACTTTGAAAAAATGTCCTGTAAAAAGCTCATTCACGTAGAATCGGAAATGTTGCTTAAAAATGCTTAGAATTAAACTTTTTACCATGAAATGTAAACTATTTTCTGTCTTTCTCAATGAGCAGACACTCACTTTTGCATCGAAGGTCAGATCAAAGTTCAACGTAATAAGTAAACAACTAATACTGAGACTTTTATCTCTTATATATGTCATAGTAATGCTGTTGAACGCATCAACGTATTATGGTGAATAATATAATCTCCTAGAAGAAATTTCCATATAATTCACAAAGTACTTTCAGGGATACAGAATAAATCTCGAACACATTGGGAAACATTGTAATTTTTCTGCACTGTGTGGGTTCTTCCGTGCGACAAATATCAGTTTTAATATTGAAGCGCTGTTCATTTTTATATATAAATGCCTATGTTCGCGTTTATCTGCCCAGCATTTCGATATAATTATCGTTTCCATTTCGGACGTATAAGAAACGGTTACATGATTTTTGTGTCAGTTCTCTTATTAATGTCTGAAATTCCTTTTGAATGCAGAAAGATATATTGTATTGGTAAGGGGTGTTTAACGACATTGACTATAGATATCATTTATGTATATCTTATATTGCTCTATGGATATTAAGTTGATTTACAAGTATTAAAGGAATAGTTTTATGATCTTTTCTTTCGCAGCCCACTAACAAGAATAGGTATATGGAGTGAAAAATTTCGATCTCCCCATATGCACCTTCTTTAAAAAAAAAACCACACGGTGTTTAAGCATCTACAATTCAAGGATTTTAATTGGTCATTTTTTTTATTATAGGAGCAATGACACTTGGCGGCGATGGATGTTATTTTGCCACGTATGGATGTCCTAGGGTAAAATCGATGGCCTCTGGTTTCTTTAGAGATTCATGGGCAGAGCAACATGTCAACGGTGCTCACGATGAATCGGCATGTTTATCCAGGGCATTACCACAGTGGAGGTATTGTGGAAGTGATCCAGCATTTCCCATGGCTAGTATATATAAACCAACAGGTGAAAAAATACATAATTGTCTAAAAGGCCATCTTTTTTTGGTATAAGTTCATCTGTAATACAAATATGTTGCACTTTATATGAAACTATCATTAAAAATCATAATAACTTTAAAAGGCAACAATAGAGGACGCAGGAAATTACATTTGTTTAAAATTATTTAAACAGTCTAAGAACCAGACTGTAACATTGGTATCTCTTAAATTTATTTGTCAAAGAACCAATATCATTATACTCCCGATGTCTAAAGTGGGTGATATATAGTGATAGGGGTGCGTCTGTCGGTATGTCCGTTCCTTCGTTTGTCCTTTTATCATGTACCCACAACTGCTCTTGAACTGCTTGTCAGATTTTTGTAAAACTTTCACAGACATAATAAACATGATGTTTTAGTCCACATCGTATTTTTTTGTATCAGAGTCATTAATGGGTTATCCTAGTTTTAGCTATAAGCTCTAATTTTTTTAGATCATCAAAGGTGAATTATTAGAGAGAGAACAAATATTTAGTTAAAATTAACGGTATATGTCTATTTTATCAAGGAGATCCGAATATAACTTCCTTTGTCTAACGAATATTTGTTATTTTAACTATTTTTTGTTATATTTTCCTTTCACAGTATTTTATTCCCGTTTAGTCGCACTTTGTACCATATTACAAATAATAATAACGATAATGAAAATGATACCCAGATAAAAGTATCCTATATATAAAACAAATAAAATAAATACTTGATAAAAATTATACAAACTCGTTTACCTTAAAAATCACAGCAAAAAAAACAAAAAAACAAAACAAACAAACACAAAAAGTGATGTTAATTGATGATACTGTGCAGCACTCCATATCATTTTGGAAATGTTAAACTTGTTTGATTCGAGTGACACCTGTGTGTTACATAAACGAAATGCACGTTATGCGAACTAAATTATAAGCATGGTATCTTTGATAAGTTTAAATCTTATGCCGTGGGGGTGAAGAGTGACACAACATAGGGTTTCCATTGAGTCATACAATATTTCATTCATCGGAATTTCTCTTAAATATACTTTTGTACAGATATTTGGAATTAGTTACATTTACATTTTACACGTATAATAAATTATTGTTCCTCTACAAAGTTGACTGAGACTCATTAACAACTAATAAAGGTAATTGTGAACTTGAAATATTAACACATTGGTGTAAAATACAAAATGAACATATTTTCACGTTCAGCTCATGATATAGAGCTCGGTTCATGATCATATTCCGGTTTAAAATGCGGTTTGGTTGGAGCTAAGCTTTAAATTTATTTCCATTTTCGTGTTTCATTGTGCTGTTATTTTTTATTGACATTGGTCGTCCTTTTTATTTAAATACGAATACACTGAATTGTACTGTAAACTTTAATAATACATCTATCATCTTCAGTAAAACCCAAAACAGACTCCCAGAGGTCAAACTAAGGACTTAAACAATAGACAAGTGGCTATACCATATGTCTGGCTTAAATCTCTTTTTCAATTTCATTTACATTTTGACAACATTCATATAGATACAAAGAAAATTTAATTATCATTGAGAACTTGTGAAATATATGTTGTGACAGGAAAGTTCATCAATGTTTTCGAAAATGTGATTTCTTTTTTATCAAACAGTTCCGACTATTTCTGACTTCCCGATTTGACTTGAAAATATAAGTCGATTGGTTTTTTCAGAAATGTGGTATTTTAAATGCTATAAGTTTATATATGATACAAAACGAAAATGGTAAGAAATATTATTTGTAGGCATGGTACATGTAGGTTCAAAAAGCTACATAGGGTTTAAAGGGAAGAAAAGTAACCTTTTGCGACAGGTTTCATCTGGCAGTTTTGACTTCTTTGGACTGCAATATGTATTAATTGTTTCTTTTCATAATGATACGAATGCCTCTTATTTTTTCATTCCCTTAAGATAAAAGTCTTTATCAGTCTTAAACTAAATGCAACATTTGCAGGTGTAGATGACCAATTTAGATCTTAATTATCATAAATGGTGTCTAAAGGCGTATTTGCTAGTGCAAAACCAGTTTTAGTTTGATAAACTTTCCATTTGTTAATGAGAACCGGTTTTAAACTGGTTTCGAACTGAAACTGGTTTGCCATTTGTTATTCTCAAACCGAAACTGGTTCAAGAAACTATTCAAACTACGTTCATGGGTGGTTTGTGGTTTCGGTATAGGATTTAAATGGAGGCAATGTTGATGCAGTGTAGTAGTCGCGAAAAAATTTAAGCAGATTCTATGGTCAAATTGATTTTTTTTAATGGATTTTCAATACTTATATGTATATTAACCTTTTTGTGTTTGGTGTTTTTTTAGCTACACATCGTTTTATATAGATAATTAATGTTCATTATAAACACTATTCATTTGTTTCTGTTATTGCCATTTTTTCTAGTCTGACAGTTGTCTTTTTGTATGACTGATTGGCAATTAAAAAAAAACGTTTTAAATTGTTAATTTTTATTTGTTGTGAATTGGAAAATACTGAGATGACGAATAAATGTTTATGAGATAACAATCCGATAAAACAAAACAAAAATATGTAAACCTTTCTATACATGCTATAATTCAAAACTGGGAAGTAAATGGAAATAGCCTATGAAAACAAGAGCAAATGAAACTGTTAGAATTGTTAAAATTTGTAATTAGGTCTACATTTCTAGGTCCGTGATATTTGGTCTATATGTTGTTGCATTAAATTAAGCATAACTCATTGTCATGTTAAATTTAAAAAATGGCTCCATTCTCCAATTGGTCTATGAACACTGAAACATTTGACAGGTAACATGTAAGAGTTTTTGATTAGGTATGTTGATGGGAAACCACCATTGATAATTCATTGATATCGGTATGCAGTTTGCACATCTCATTTTAACAGAGATTTTTATATTTTGACTTGGTGCGTCTGTCATTATCTTACCAATAATGAATTCAGAGACTGGTTAAGTTTAATTTTATGTCTTAATTTTAAGTAAAAAATCACATCTTCGACTCTGCAGTGTCAGACGGACTATGTACATCACAAAAAATATTTCTTTCTTTAATCTCCCTAACCCCCCTCTTCAATGTACTCATTCATGTACATTTTGTAAGAGGCATAACTCGTGTAGCAAGCAACAGATCAAAGCTACTTTTAATAGGTACCTTCATCCTAATCTGAAACAATAGTGTAACATCACAACATAGAAAGACACACTATAAATTTTCAATTGAAATGACTGAACTCAATCAAAAGACATATTAACACTAGTGCACATACACATACACTGAACGAATAAATTTATTCTATGATACAATGTACATACAAAAATCAAAAGCACATGTAGTATAACGAAATCAGAGATCTATATTTTAATTAGATTGTACGCGGAATCACCAAGTAAATGTGTATTACATGGGAACACCTCGTTGCGTTGTTGAATACTGGAGAGAAATGAACGGAGTCCATCCACAAAATACATAAAAAATAATACAAGAAATGCCTATTGCTATCACGTATACCCTGTAGATTTACTGAATGGAAAGATTTGCGATTAATGTAGTTCCCTTGGAACTCTCTAGGTGCGCTAATAGGAATGTGTGTCCCGTCAATTACACCTATAAATCTTTAAACCGGGCCGTAACTACCGATGAGCCGCGTCTGAATTTCTGGCAAAAAAAATAATGATTTTAATAAAGAAAAAAAATATGGAGAAAGCTAGGCATGCAGAGGGTAGAACACATCTTTGCATTTTTACATCAAAAATTAAGTAGTGCATACTTCGAATAGTAATTAATGTTGACGTGCAGCTTCTGTACTTTTATTTCAACGTAAGGTATCAAACTCTCTGTATCTGATTACCATTGCCAGTAAACCAACATTTGGTTCTGCAATTATTAAATATCGCGAAAATGAATTATTGATAATGGATATTTTCCACATTATAAGTGCGCAAAGTAAATAAAAATTTAAATGGTTTGAATTCTTCAACTTGCTAGGTCAATACTATTAAAGAAGCATTCACAGATCACACATGAATACCAAAGCATCCCACACTTTGTGTGTAGTTCTCTTTCAAATAAAAGGAAGATTTGAGGCATTTTCAAATGTTTTGCTACAAACTTGGCTGCTATTTGTTTGGTTTAACAATAAGTTGGATGTCTTTCAGCTATATAATAGAGAGCAGGTTTTGTGATCATTCCTTTCGAATGTTAATTGGACAGGAGAAGACCTTGACAAACTATCAATTTGATTGCTTGATACTTATAATTTCCACAGAGTATTGTAGGAGTACTTCGGCCTGGCGAAAAAAAAACACGGTTGCACAATTACCCATGGTCAAGGTGACTAGAGAGCATATAATTTGTATCATTATTGATTCGGGTGTTATGCATTTATAAAATAATATTAGCAAAACAGATTAAATTATAGATACAATTCCAAGCGTAACATAATTGGTGGTATAAATTCGAGGCAAGTATCTGTAAACTGGCTCTGATAGCCTATTACAGTTCTTGATACGGTAAATATGAAACAATAACAATAAATATGATACAAAAAACGAAGGCAACAAGATATATTTAGAACCATAATATTACAAGATGTAAATAAACTTTACATTTGTTGAAAAATATCTAAACCTTAACCAGTTTTAAAACCTAACCCAAAACCAAACCAAACCAGTTTTAAACCAAAACCTAAAACTAAAACCAGTTTTTCTGTAACAAATAAGAACAGTTTGTATATTTGTCATACAAATACCAAAGTATAAATTTTCATTGATAAGGCCATATAAAAGTAGCAGGGAAGGGATGTTGGATTAAACCAGAGAAATGTCCAGCTGACAACTCACTGAATCACATGTTTTATGATGGATTTGGAGGTGCAAATCTTATGACAGGTAAATTATATCAGTCAGTAAAATTTTGAAATATATTCTTGCGTGACTAAATACCTAAACAAATTTGTCAACACAAACATGCATAAAAGCATTAAGGACCAGGGAATATTATAAACAAAAATAAAGATTAATAATATATTTTGCCACAATGTTGTTATATTATATGAATACAATTTATATAAAAATAAGAAGATGTGGTACGATTGCCAAAGAGACAACTCTCCACTAGAGACCAAAACACATAGAGGTTAACAACTATATTGGTTTTGTGTCAATTAGACAGTAGTTTTATGACACATAAAATTAAAAACGCAAAACTACACATAGAGCTCTACATGTGGACTTAATAATAGACAAATGATTATACATCATGCCATGCTCTAAATTATCTGCAATCTAAATAAGTTTTCAACTACTAGAGACTTTTAAAGATCTGGCTTTAACACCAAAGCATGCTTTTTAAAACATTATAATAAACGGTATGCGTCCACGTCTTTATTTACAAGCTTGTAGAGCTGACCATTTTTCAAATGTTGTCAGATTATACAAGAAAAACGCTGTTATTGGCAAGTAAGAAATTTTAAACCTAGTTTACATTAAAAATAGTACAGATGTAAGAAACAATTTCTTGCTACATACTGTTTAAACAAAAGAGAAAAATTAAAGGTATTTTATAATTTTTTTTAATCAATTAAGATCAGAATCCTATTTTCTTTAATGAAGGAGACTTAATTCTGTATTTGTTTCAATAAAATACAACCATCATATAAAGTTGAATGAATATATGTATTCAAATAAAATGTCCCGCAAGTAAATAGCCTTTTATTATTTTTAATCAGTACATGATTTCTATAATAATTCAAATAGATCATTTGCAATCAGAGATGGCAGGATATTCCCGCACCACATTAAATAAAGGAACACAATAAAACTATGCATCCTCTGGAAAGGTACAACACTGTCTGCAACTATTAGGAGACTCAATAACTCGCAGCAATATTTAAATTCGCATTATTCTATTATTAAGAGAGGAAACCTTATAGACACTAGGAAAATATCAGCAATTCAAATAAAGAAAAACAAAAATAACATGCAATTACAGCAAGAGTGATGTTTTGTTGAAAGTAAAAAGGCATTGCATGAACGTTATGAGAAATTAAAAGTACTAATGAGGATTCAATATTCTCCTCTCCATAAATAGCACCAACTCTGAGAAAATAAAAGAAAAACATTATTTACCAGTAATACTTTGTCGCAGGCCCAAGAAACATCGCTTTGAACCTTATATCTTTTCTTTTATCGAGTTAGAAATAACATAATGGTATATTTCTGTACGCTGTCGAAACAGTAATATCACCAGTTTAAACGTAGAACTGATATAAGAATACCAATTACAATTTTTTGTTTAGGTATGTTAATAAAAATTGCCTCATAGTCGAAACAATGCTGATTAGTGAAATGAGCTGGTAGCTTAAAACCTATATGAAACTATTTTTTCCCTCATAAATACGAAAAAGTGGAATGGATTTGAATTGTGGTAAAAAAACACTCGAGGGTTTGATAATGCCAAATCGTTGAATCCCTCGAAACCGTGCGATATTTCATTATTAGTTGTTTGAACGTTTTGTTTCCTAATCAACATTGAAATTACTTTCTGTAAAAAAAACTCAGTGTGGACTACAAAGGGGTATAAATATATTCACTGCCTTGATCGGACTTGTAGTGACTTTCAGGAATAAATCAATACGATTACTTGTAGTGTTTAAGACAAGAGTGAATATGTTCAGATAAGACTCAACATTCCAATATTGTACTGTCTTATTTTAGATGATGACATCGACAGCTGTTTTTCTCGGGCAGAATATTTCTGGAGACAATGTGGAAGTCATACTGAATATAAAGTTACAGCATACTTTAGACCAGCAGGGAAAAGACATATTTTTCCATGAGGAGATAAGCCCGTTCATTAAATTTCAACACATCCATGACATTTGTTGTCTTTCTGGTCAAATGCAAGTCTGGCACAGGTCTTATGAGTAGTCTTCCTACTAGTATACTAATTTCTTTTTTAATCAATTCTATGATTCTCTTTTTCGCCTTAAAAAGGCTAAAAAAACCATGTTTAAAAGTATTTTAAGACAAAGATTTTAAAGATACATTGTATCTCCAAAAAACTCATTGTCATGGTCATTTTATAAACTTTTTTGTATCTAATGCTCTTCATGAGAATACTATATGAAACGTGTGTGTAGTGTACTTCAATATGTATCATATATTTAATTTATTTTCACTAAATCAAATCGCAGATGGTAGTCTGTCTGACCTTGAGGCCGGTAACATTATGAATATATTTGAAATGTATATTTTCGAAACATTTTAGCATGTAAAGTTTAGTGTTTTATAAGTTGAAATGCACCAAAGTTGACCATGGGTGGATTTTGGCTGTTTTATTTAGACCTCGTTTTGTTATGAGTAATCACAAATTCTTGGATTTTTATATTTGTTTCATGCCTGAAGTACATTTTAGTTGTCATTTAATGTTCATGAGAAAGAAAATACTCAGTGAAAAAATGAAAAGTCCAATAAAAACAGACAACACCATGGCAAAAGAAGCAAACTAACGTAAAGACAAGCAATGATAAAAAAACACTCCAAAGAAAGTTAAAGATGAAGCAACATGAACCCCACAAAAAACTGGGGATGATCTTACTTGTTCCGAAAGAGATGGCAGATCCTGCTCCTGTAGAGGCACCCGTCATGTTGCTCGTGGAAAGTGCGAATTCAGCTGTTCGAGATCTACTAGTGACATCTGCTGTGTTGCTCTTGTTAAAGTATGTTGATGAATCGCATTCGTGATAAGTTACCACACATTAGAGTATTAATAAACGTCTCTTGTCTAACCCTAACGTATAAATCAAAAACGTTTTTCCACAACAAGAAACAAATGTCTTAGAAAAAGGTATTGTGGAATGGAGAATATTCAAGCTATACACATTTGTTCAAATCATACAAATATAAAAACAAATCAATAAAGACTATTGGATTTATCGGTAATAAGTTTAAATCACCTTGATATCATATTTATGTCATGTTCATAGTTTTGTAAGAATAGAATTGATTCACAATTGATCTTTCATTCATTCGTACATACATACATTTGTATTACATGTACTCGAACACCGGTAAACCTCCATTATGTCTTGTAATTAGAATGCATTTACTCTCCCATTTCTATCGATGATCTAACCTCCGTCGTGATGGTCTTCATTTTCTTTTGATACTTATGAAATAAGATGATGGTCGTTTATTGGTGCATGCTTGACTGATTTATATGAATCTATCGACGAAAAATTACAAAAAACAAAGAATAATAAAACAAGGAAAATTAATGCAATATTTTGGTATTTGACAGAATAGTGAAGGAAAACAAATTATGTGTTTTAAACTATGTTTTTTTTTTTCAAATGAGAGAGCGATGCGGAGAACAGAAATTAGCTTTTCTCTAAAGAACTCAACTGAGGGAGAAAGAATTAATGACATGGATAATTTATTTTACTGCGGTATTGAGTTCGTGTATGTTATTAAATTCTTAAAGAGAAAAACCTTTGTACAAAGAATTTTAAAAAATATATTCACGTCATTAAACTATTTTTGGAATGAACACTGGTAGTTTCTCTTTCATTTCTCCGAAGCAGTGGATCAAGATTTAAATATATTTTAAATACAAAAGACTAATGGGTAAGATATCTGTTTTATTTCATTTCACATTCTTGTCTTTTATTTCTAAAAGTATTTTGTATCACTAAATTATGTTTAAATTTGGAAATAAGTATATTGACATTTGTATTTTTTGTGTAATAAGCTCAATGAGTGATAAACGACACAGGTTCATTCTTTTTTTATTTTGATATATTCATTGTATAGATCTAGGATAAGGAATGCCCGGATTATGGTTGTCAATTTAAAAGTTAACACTAAGGGTCTGCTTCATTCGTTCTTGTTCGGGCTATACCCGGTAAGCCCTATCACGTGACCGTGTTAAAAGCGCCTGAAAAGTGAAACGAGTAGAACCGACTGAATCGGATGAATCAAAAATGGCGACTGAAGTCCACAATTATACTATTTGCTTTCTAAGCTGTCAAATATTAAAAAAATGGACCTGTTAATAAAAATTGTATGTACAATCTTTTTTTCCAAAACCTCATTCGTCCTAAAAACGTGTTTCGGAGATAATTTTATCAATCTTTTAAAATAAAATATAGCGTAGTGTTCTATTATCGTCATAGTGGACCATTGCAGTATCCCATTACAATATAGTTTGATTGAAAATGTTACAATCTACAACTTTAAGTTTCGACATTTGACCTTTCAATACGCTTTCCGCCATATTTATTTGACCTGCTGATATCGTGCTGGTGTGTAATGACCGGCGAGGGCGGCGTATGCCGATATGCGCCGGTGGTTGATTTCTTAGCAAATGAAGCGACTATGCCTATGCCGAAAGTACCAACCGGGCTAACCGGGTTAATCCGCCTTGGCAAATGAAGTACTACCTTCGGCAGTGGATGTCTTATGTTATATCTTGATATTTTTGTTATTTGGAGAAATTGGTGTTGAAGCAGATAGTTGTTGTGGACCTTATTCACAAACTTTTAAAACTCGGTACAATAAGAGCTTAACATATTGTACATACAGGGATTCTCGGTGGCAGAGTGGTCTTAGTATTCCAACTACTGTATCACTAGCCTGTCAATACTGAGGTTGTGAATTCGAATCCCGCACGTGGCAGGTGCGCTGGACTCCAATCTCAATTGACTAGGATTGTCAGTATTTCTACCTTGAGTCGGTGGTTCTCTCCAGACCCTTCGGCTGCCTTCATCAATAAAAACTGACCGTCATGAAATAGCACAATAGTGCTGAAAGAGGCGTTAAACACTAGTCAATAAATCAATCACTATTGTACATACACTTGGTGAATACTTTATATTTCCGTAGATTATGTCATTTGCATTTTTGCCGTTGAGTTGTTGTCAAAGTGAAACATACCCTACATCAGGTTGAATTTATTCATATTTTGTGTTCGACTATGGATATCTTTGGATTAAAAATGAGAGAAATATCCGTATATCTTATATTCTGTTAAATTGTCAGCGTAATATCGTGGGATTGATCGGTTTCGTAATGACTTCAATAAAAACGATACTAGTAATGCATTTCATCGGCAATCGTATGTTGATATTGGTTATAGTAACGCTCATCTCTTGGCATACTAGTCCACCTGTCAATTGAGATAGGAAAAGTGCTGCTATCCTTTTCTCTCTCCTTCTTACTCTTAAAAAAATTATTGCAACACACACAAGATAAAAACGGACATGCATGCAACGACTTTTGTCAATAAGCCGTTGGATACAAGGATTTATTACTTTCCAAAAACCAATAATTACAGTAATTACAACAGAAGGTCAATGTTCTAATTAACTGCAAGATAAAATTAATTGCCTCTATTTATTTATTGTTGACAATAATATATGGCTAAAATTAAATTTTAATTGGAGACACCAAAAACAGAGAAAAAACTTTCCCCTTTTAAAGACTACTACATCTTACCATTCTTCGAAAAGATGTATGATTGTATGATGTAAACAAAACTTTGTCTGTTTATTGACGTCCGTTTATCTGCATTGGTATGGAGTTCTATAAGAGAAAATCCCGTTAATTGAGTAGTTACTGGTCCTAAGAGACTAATTGATAGAAATTGAACTTGGTTAAGGTAGCGCATTATTCTATTTTTTTTAATTTCTTTATTCATGCATCGTCTTGTGTATCTAGCATTTGTAGGATTCTGCATGCTAAGAGGAACAGCATGGAATTCCAGACTTTAAAGCTTTTTAAAAGTTAAAAGAGATAAACACACAATTGACATTATACATGCAAATCGACATATTTTAAAACTGTACATTATCCTTGAAAATTTACGCTGATTAAACCAATGGAGGCATTTTTGTAACCAAAATAGAACGTTTTTAGAGCAATAAGTTATAGGAAACGTGAGTGCGGGATGAGAATATTCATAAAATATTATTTCTTGATCTGCTGACAGAACCCGTACTTGGAACTATATATATATTAAGGGACAATTCTTCTTTTAGCTAGACCAATTTAACAGTGTTAAGTATTGCTAAAATAATTCCTTGCTGTCAGTCTCTCAGGATAGAAATAGAAAAACAGTTCTTTTTTTTTTTATTTTAAAGTACTAAACATTTAGCTTGTTCACCGACAGTCGTTCACTTTGCAGAACATATGAATGCTTATATGTAACTATAAAAAAATCTGTTTTGCATTTAGTTCTCTAGCATAGAATAAACAGCTATGGCGATTAACACAATTTTTGTATGCGGTGAGAATGTTACGGAGGAGTTAAAAACAGAGATCACTCAAATATGTGAATCTGGACCAAATACTCCAGGTAAGTCTAGGTTCTCAAGGAAATTGTATACCTTAAATCTTTTCGACCAGGACCATAGGATCATGAAATCTTCAAATATTACAGAAAATATCTCAGAAGGAGAAAGCGTAGTTAAAAAGGGTAATGAAACATACATTATGAATGGAAAGTAACGGTGCCATATGTCATGCCCTAAATCGTCCAGAATCCAGACAAGTTGTGAATAAATTCATCGGAAACTAATAGACATATTGCAAACATCGCCAAAAGTTAGAGAAAAAACATGAAGAAACAAGATAATCGTCCAATAAGTGCCTTTCCGTAGTTCGAAATTATTAGAGCCCTGTTTTTTTTAATAATTCCTCATAATATAGACAGACCAAAATATCAAGTCCATCCGCGTCAATTTATCATTCTAATGCAATTATTTTGTATCATTGTTTCTGATTGGATGACAATAAGCGTAAAATTCTCTATCTCCCTGTCTCTTACTAAGGAAGCCGACATTTTGAATTCCGGAATGTGACATGTAATTTCTCCAATAAGAAGCAAAAAACTCACATTTTGCACCTAATAATCTTCTTTTTATCAAATTTTATTACATTCTGAAGCGGACAAGAAGCCAGAAAACACCCGGTGTTTACGTTTGATGCCGGAAGCATACCTATGACGTCACCTAGTTATGGCGCCAAAGAAGATTTTTTATTAACATCATTTCACGGAATTTTTGTTTAATAAAAAAATTTACACTGAAATAATGACTAAAATTGAATGATTTGTTTATATTGCATTAGAATAGAGATAGCTGTATTGTATTTGAAGCTTTACGATCGTCCATCGATATTTTAACTGTCGCAAATTTAGTTTACCTGGCGACGCGTACAGTTATTTCTGAAATGAAATGCACACGACTTCATTCATACAACCGAACAACTATCCAAACGTTTCAGTTTGAAAGCAGGTAACGGTTTGACTCCAAGTCTATCAGCAACAATAGAGTCACGTGACCGTGAAAATTCAGTAAAACTACGGATGAGACAAACCTCATTTTTACTCACTAAAATACCACTGTCATGATAAAAACTTATTGATCAAAATAATCTTGAATATACATAGTTTTAACGCGTCAAAACTTACACATGAACTCAAAGTCCTTCATTCTTTATTTTATCTTCAAACTTGAAGTTTGTGTGAAAATTGTCTGGTCTCCTGATTAAAAAATCTAAATATTTTCGAGGAAACTAAAAATGATTGGCTGAATTTAAATTTAATGAAGCATCTCATTACGACAAGCACTCGATATGAATATCTAGGCAATAGAGTTTTGGATACGCAAACGTCAAGTTATTTTCAACACGAAGCGGTGTTTTTTTTGCCGATTTGTGCAAGTGGTTATCTCCCCTTGATATCACCAGTCAAAAACATTCGTCACAACTCGGCCGATTCCGTACCTCATGATAGAAGGAGATTAGCGGAGTTACCCGAGGATTGCCGATTGCAGTCAAAAATAAAAACCCAGCAAAATGAATAAAAAGGAGTTTACAAAAATCAAGAAGAAAATAAACTATGTTATTATAATATTAAGAAGAGATACTTCTCTACTTTTCAGAGAAGGATTAGAGGTGAAAATTAAGACCAAAAAAATGGTAAAAATTAAAAGTCACCTAGAAACCTAGCTGAATTAATATAAATTAGCTCTGGCTGATGAAATTTACTTTGTAATTTTTATAATGGGATATGGAATCACTCCAAGTAGAATTTTTTTTTTAAATACTTCTAACAGTGTTTAATGCAATAAAACATATTTTATACAATTTAAATAATCTTTCTGAAATAAAAATAATAAATAGTACTGATCATATATATTTTATATTCTAAAAAGTGGGACCAAGAGTCACAATAAGTTTCTTCAAAGTAAAAAAGCCTTTTAACTCAAGCCTATGTTTCTTAGTTGAACAATACAGTACTGCCAAGATAATATCCTACAAAAAAGGATAAGTATACCAAAAATATTGATAGAAATTCTGTAAAAAATAATACTTAAAATTATAAGTGACATAATTTTGAATTTTAAAATCATTATTACTGTAAAATTCAATTATTAGATTAGCTAGCACAGCTAGTAGCCCTTGCCAAATTTCTCAGGGTATTTCATAGTATAGATTATGAAAGTAAACTTTTTTGAAAAAAAACAAACAAAATGGGGCTTCTATTCTTCAGGTTGAGGTATCAGCTGATATACATATTTATAAACAAAGTCAAAGTATTGTATATTTTACCTTAATGATTGGATATTTATATCAGAAATGAAAGTTGGTTGGACAAATCTTGTGTCTTTTACTAAATGATCAATGGATTGTTAAATTTATCAAGAATTTGCCATTTGAATAAATTCAATTTTGTAAGAAAACATCTCTTTGAATTTTTCTTCTTTGACTTGATAAGCTAGTTTTTGCACTTATTACTGTAGCTTATTTAGTAAAGAGATAATCAAATAATCAAGGTTTTTAACTTATAGATATAATTAACTGACCTTCTATTCATTTCCTTTTTCATATGTTTTTTCCTCCAGAAATTTTCTTTACATGGCATTTTTCATTGCTATTTTTTGTGCTTTTGTCCATCCATAGGCCATCATTAATTTGTCAGATTTGTATCCAGTATGAATGAAATTTTCCAAGACGTACAGTTTCAAACGCAATAAAAATGATCTTTATTTCACTTTTCCAATGTGTAAATTTTCACTATGCACATGACCCTGACACATTTTGTTAACGTTATATGACGTGTGTTGAAAAAAAAAAACCAATGTCACCGTCAATTTGTGTAGGGGATCAAGAAGGGTTTAAGTTACTTTGAAATGGAAGTATCGTATGGAATTGTGAAAAACAACAATTTTTAATCACAATTTCATTCATATCTCTAATAAAATCAGTATTTTAGAGTACTTTGGAAACAGGTCCAATGAAAAGAAGTTGAACATTCACTGTTTTAAACAAGAAACGCAGCAAAAACCAGCTACAAATTGACATGACTGGTGGTCACTAAAATTGATGTATTACAGTAAAAAATGATGGCTTCATAATTGTGTAGAAATTTGAAATAGGTTACCCGGTTTCATTTACGATTTTTATCGTTCTTTTCCGTATTTGGATACGCAAACGTCAAGTTATTTAAATTCGATGTTTTTGGCGAACAAAAAAGATGGCTGATAATTTTTAGAACGGACAGGATAAAGAAATAGCAAATAAAAGTTATTTTGGACGATGTTTCTATATCGTATTGAAACGATATTGCTCACAAAACCTACAAACTTTAAAAATCAATTATAATAAAAGCATGACAAGTTGAAAAAAATAGTTTAAACGTCGATTTTTTAGCTGATTGATTTGGTGGACTTTTTGTCGTCACCGACGACTGTAGCGCCACCTAATTATTTCCCCTGCTATTGTTGCTGATAGAGCTTGACGACAACGGACGTTTCTAAGGACTTGCTTTCCAACTGGTTTTGTACGCGGAAAGTAGTTTTACTTACTATTTCATTTTACTTCATATTCTCAACCAAAATATCAATAACCACATATAGAATAATGGCATTTTTGTTTTTGATACTGACTTTATCAGCAAGAATATCAAGCGAGCCCGGTAGGTTATCTGTTGCCATGATAACTCATCAATGTTTAATCTTATTCTACTTTCTTAACACATTTTATATATATGTAAAAGCACTTGATCGGATTTTTTTCGACTAATATAGTTTATAAGTATCATACAGTTAAGACAAATTGCCGATATAAAGAATAATGGCATTTTTTTTTTGATACTGACTTCATCATTTCGAATATCAACTCGCCCTACCGGGCTCGCTTGATATTCTTTCTGATAAAGTCAGTATCAAAATCAAAAATTCCATTATTCTATATGTAGACCTACAAGCTTCAATACCGACTGAATTAAAATCCAGAATGTTCTCGTTGACTGGTTTGATAATCGTAATTGGTATGCAGTTCACTAAATTATTTGCCCTAGGGAAACTTTATTTCTTGTCAAGTTATCTGACATTTATTTTGATGTGCCACATAGTTTGTATTGTTTCTGTATTTTGCAATGAGATTGTCGGGCAATTATGTTAAAGCACGTGATCGGATTTCTTCGACTAATATAGTTTATAAGTATAAAATATTTAGATATGTTATGATTGCCAATGAGACAACTGCACAACTGTATCCAACAGAGTAAAAATGAAGCGGTTTTAAGTAACTAATGTCACCGTATGGCCCATTTTATCCAAAATATAATCGCCAATTTAAAGGTAGCCATACGTGATCATAATTTTGTACTACCATTTATTAAGGTAAAATGTGTTAAGAAAGTAAAATAAGATTAAACATTGATGAGTTACCATGGCAACAGATAATGACGACATTTGTAGATTTTTTCAAATTTCGTGCTTTTTCTTGTTTTTCCTTTATGTTTTGCGTATATTTTGGATAGAAACGTATGTATGCACAACAGAAACAACTTTGTATTATGGGAGATTAGATAAATAGCTATAATAAAGATTTTATATATTAGTTTGTTGTTTCTTGGCTGTGCACGATGTTTCCACAAATAAAAAATTGGTTTGACAATTGCATTAATTCAGCATTTTACTTCATTTTCTATAAAAAAAAAAGGGGGGGGGATAATATGACGTAATTATGTCTTAAAATCATAAATCTTGTGTAACTCATTTACATTTCTTGATCTTATGCATTTCCATACATTATGCATATTTGTTTTTCGTTCATTATTTTGTACATAAATTAGGCCGTTAGTTTTCTCGTTTGAATTGTTTTACATTGTCATTTCGGGGCCTTTTATAGCTGACTATGCGGTATGGGCTTTGCTCATTGTTGAAGGCCGTACGGTGACCTATTGTTGTTAATTTCTGTGTCATTTGGTCTCTTGTGGAGAGTTGTTTCATTGGCAATCATACTACATCTTCTTTTTATATTATGTACATATTTGGAAATTCATTTTCTTGGACAATAAACTTTAAACCGGTACTACGGGTCGATTTTTCTCTACTAGAAAGCCTATCCGTAATTTCAGATGAGAAACAGCAATCAAAGCGATCTTCCTTTATTTTTTTTAAAGCGTGTAGGGATTTTTCTACCAAGAATTTGATTGTGATGGAAGATCTTTGAAAGTCTTTGTCGATTTTATTCACAATATTTCTAGACTTGTGACAATTTAGGATACTAGTAATAGTCTATTGTTGAAGATTTTATGTTTTATGATTTTGTTTTGAAGCTGCCCCATTTGAGTTTCTTCACACATTTTGTATTATTAAAATACATGAAAAATGGGACGAAGTTAAACTTCTAGAGTTTGTTTGAACTTAATCTGACATGATTTGAAGTACTAGCATATAGTAGTCAATCGGCACAATAGACGAGTTTCCAATTTCGATTTTATGAATAAATTGCTCCAGCTGACCTGGGGTAGTTCGAAGTAAAGACGCGTCATGAACATTGTAATGTGAAGATATTTGCTTTGTGACGTCAAAGTTTTGCGGGGAAAAGCCCCTGTTGAAAGATCATGTATTATCTTATGTACATATTTTGACATCTAAAAGCAGGGTTCAAGTTCTTTAATATATATTTGGAAGGGCTGGCAATATATGAATATGGGTCTTATAAAGACTAATTAAATTTTATATTCATATGTTTAATATATTCGTTTTAATACTACCAATAGATCATTAAAACAGCAATTTGTTATAAGAAATATTCTGTAGTTCGCAGTACAGTGTAGTTTTTATTAACTTAATTATGTAAGGCATTTAGATATGAATATAATGTATCATAATGATGAAATATCAATTTTACCTTGCAGTAATTAATGCTGACCTTGAAGACAATCAGAAAAGATGGTTGATTATTGGTATTGGTATTCAGTTTGTTTTATCTCCAACTCTGCGAAAATATACGGAACCAGTTGTACGCAACTTGTATAATTCATTAAAACAGACGCATAGAATTCAAACACAAACATATCCAAAGCAACTTAAAAAATGCCAGAATTCCGGAAGAGAACTGAATTATGAAGCTATAAATAACAACCGTCTAATTCCACGTGTCCGTAGCAAATCAGATGTGGTTAAATTCGACTACAAAGTGATCAATCATGTAGACTTCTCAAAATTATTCTTGAAAACTTTTATGGCCCAGTACACGGCTTTTGATGACACGTGTGACTTATCGGCGCTCCTTGGGATAATCTTAAGCATTGATAAGTTTCCACAAACAGTACGGAATGTTGCGGCAAAGGTATGTAATTCTAGGGAAAGAATTTTGTCATTCATGTTGATTAGGGTCATATGTCAGACAGAAAAACTCACACAATGATATCCCCTCTCATGCATAAAGCAATGGAAACGTCTTTGATTGCTTAAGAAAACCAAAACCATTATTCAGATATAAGAATACAAATTTAAGAGGCGCAGAATTACATTATGTAGTTAAGATCCTGAGAAGTTTAAAGAAGAGGTTTTGGAGGAGTTTCAGACAAAATTGGTATCCCATAGCAAGATAAATCAATGGCAAAGTCTATGATTTGCCAAGGGAAACATAAAAAATAGTTTGGATAAAAAACACGAGGTGTACAATGTCATTTTAAGGCAAAATACTGAGTAATTTTCTTTATACGATGAGAAGCGAAAATAATTTAGTACTGTTATTACATTATCTGTACCAATTTTACTGCACATTTCGACAATTGATGTCTCTTCAGTGATGGTTGAGTTCAAACTTATCTGAAAACGCAAAACCTTATAAAAACGTTGAGGAGCTGATACATTGTAAAATATTAATATTGTAAATCGAGAAGTGGATTTAAATTATTTTCCGTTCAGTAACATACGTCTTACTCGAAAATTTGTTCGATTACAAGTATGCTTTATGTTGTCAATAATGGACAAGTTTCCTAATCATATTCCTTATACTGTAAATTCAAATGATGTTGTATTTTCATCTGCTATTAAAATCGTCAACATGACTGTATAGATCTAATTGAATGGTAATGTAGGTAATAAAGTGGCTATTTAAGTTCACAAATAATATGGTATAATTAAGAAAGTAACTGTAATTTGGAAAAAGTCGTCTCAAAATAGTTATAAGTATGAGACATAATGGATAAGCGACAGAACGTTAAAAGATTCAATTCGCTCTCCGGGCTCATAACAGAAAAACAAAGGATATGGGGTATCCATCTATGACACAAAATCAGTACATGCACAGCAAAAAACACACAAAAAGCAAAGGAACTGCGCTTTTATTGCTGTTCTTCGTCACAAAGTCACAGTGGTGCCTTCAACACGGAGCAAAAAAAAACTCTTACATCTTTGCAAGTTTAAAACGGTCCATAGCACCGTAGTATGGTACCTTTAAAACACACTAATGCTTATCTATTGTATCTCAAAAAAAGAATCATTTTCTCTAATGATTTAACGGAAATAGTGCAATGTTCCTAATGTATACAGCGGGAAATGTACACGAGACTTTAACCAACATGTGATTTATCAAAATTTATCAAAATGAAAATACGAAATTTGAAATTCACACTCATAATAGTTTTAATTACAGTTAAATAATTCATGAGTATAGGTCTTACTTAAATAAATGCTTTTAAGGTCCGTTCAGATGTGCGGAACCCATGGGCACATTGCAACTTTAATAAATGGGATTCACTCAAATATCAAACCGCATTCCAGTTGTTGCATCAACTAGTCGGATGTCTTCAGCTAAGTACAGCAGATGAAGCTGATATATTAGCAGAATTAACCAAATGGGAAGAAAATGGTATTTTTTTACATTTTATTGCATTAGACATATATCAAGTTATTTTTAATTCAAAAAATATTTAACTTATTTTGTAATTCAAAAAATATATAACTTATTATTAAGTTTTCATTGTTTAAAATGATATTACAAAATTTAGTATAAGATATATAGATTGCAATAATATATACTATTTTTAGTCTTTTTTTTTACGAAAGAACTAAATCATCATAGCTTTTTCTTTCATATAAAGTTTCATAAATGTAGCTAGTATTAAAATAAAAAAAGTGGTATGATTGCAAATGAGACCGCTAAGAAGTATATTCAGCTACTTTAATTTTCAAGAATTTTCAAGAATGTGTGCATTAATAATACTTAATTAACTATTACATCTGGGAGTTCGACTCAATTTTTAATCGAATAGGATTGCCAGTTTGTCTACCAAAGGTCGGTGATTCTATCCTGGCACTCCGGCTTCTAAAGCCAATATTACCATACCGCCATGATATACCAAAGAGTGCTGAACTGAAAGTGGCGGCAAGCACCAACAATCAACCTTAGTACATCTGGACTTTCACGAGTGTAAACAAAACAACGTTTCTTGAAAAAAACATGTTTATTTTTTTTTCGTGTGTTTAACAATAAAATTGAGAATGGAAATGGGGAATGTGTCAAAGAGACAACAACCCGACCATAGAACAGACAACAGCAGAAGGTCACCAACAGGTCTTCAATGCAGCGAGAAATTCCCGCACCCGGAGGCGTCCTTCAGCTGGCCCCTAAACAAATATATATACTAGTTCAGTGATAATGAACGCCATACTAAACTCCAAATTGTACACAAGAAACTAAAATTAAAAATAATACAAGACTAACAAAGGCTAGAGGCTCCTGACTTGGGACAGGCGCAAAAATGCGGCGGGGTTAAACATGTTTATGAGATCTCAACCCTCCCCCTATACCTCTAGCCAATGTAGAAAAGTAAACGCATAACAATACGCACATTAAAATTCAGTTCAAGAGAAGTCCGAGTCTGATGTCAGAAGATGTAACCAAAGAAAATAAACAAAATGACAATAATACATAAATAACAACAGACTACTAGCAGTTAACTGACATGCCAGCTCCAGACTTCAATTAAACTGATTGAAAGATTATGTCTTCATCATATGAATATCAGGTACAATCCTTCCCGTTAGGGGTTTAGTATCATACCATCATAACATATATGAGAAGAACATAACCCGTGTCATGCCAACAACTGTTTTTTTTTAAAATAAATGTGTTTAGTGCCGATGCAAAGACCCTATAAGTGAATCAATATTAACGCCAAAATATGCAATCTTTAATGACCTGACAACAGTATCGTAACTATATCCCTTCTTAATAAGTCTATTTAAAGGTTTTGTTATCTTCAGAGGTGAATACTGACATTTTTGTGCTTTATAAAGAATATTTCCATAAAAAATTGGATGTGAAATACCTGAACGTATAAGAAGTCTGCATGTTGAGCTATATTTACGAATGATGTCCTTAAACCGATGATAAAATTTAGTAAATGTTTTGACTAGTTTGTGATATCGAAAACCCTGGTGTAATAATTTTTCAGTAATACATAAATTTCTCTCGTTAAAATCTAAAACATTGTTACATACACGAGCGAATCGTACAAGTTGAGATATATAAACACCGTAAGATGGTGACAAGGGAACGTCACCATCTAAAAATGGATAATTAACGATGGGAAATGAAAAATCATCTCTTTTATCATATATTTTAGTATTAAGCTTTCCATTAATGATATAGATATCAAGATCGAGGAAAGGGCAGTGGTCATTGTTAGTATTAGCTTTATTTAAAGTAAGTTCAACAGGATAAATTTCTTTAGTATACATACTGAAGTCGTCATTATTGAGAGCCAAAATATCATCCAAATATCTAAAAGTATTATTAAATTTGTGTATCAGATGTTGTTTCGTTGCTTTGCTGATTTTTGTCATAAATTGTAACTCATAGCAATACAAAAAAAGGTCCGCAATAAGTGGTGCACAGTTAGTCCCCATTGGAATTCCGATAACCTGACGATATACGGAATCTCCTAAGCGAACAAAAATGTTATTTAGTAAAACTTCAAGGACATATATAGTTTCAAAGCATGTCCAATTGACATAGTTTTTTTGTTTATTGCTACTAAAAAATGACCTAAAAGAGTTTGAACATATATATTCACATTCTGACTTTTTAAATGCCCATTTAATTAGGTGTGTGAATTTTTTCTTAATGAGAATGTGAGGCAATGTGGTATATAGGGTAGAAAAATCAAAACTTTGAACAGATTCAAAATCACCAATATATGCATGTAATTTATCAAGTACTTCCAACGAGTTCTTGACACTCCAAAAGTAATTAATTCCACTATTTTCGAAGGCCTTATTTGAACAATTTATTATCAGGTTTTTGATTGTACCAAGTGTACTGGTAAGAAGAATAGACAATTTAGTAGTGGAACAATGGCTTGAAGACGAAATGAATCTATATTTGTAAGGTGTTTTGTGTAGCTTCGGAAGCCAATACATAGTTGGGACTTTCATTGTATTTGGTTCTGCTTGTAAAGCGGTAGCTAAAAGTTTATGTTTGTTACAGATGTCGTTTTCTGAAAATGGAGTCAGTTGGAATGTTGGTGAATTGGTGATTTCTTTTTTCAGAACCTCAATGTAAAATTTACGTCAAACAATAATAATATTATTAGCAGCTTTATCGGCCGGGACAAAAACAAATTCCTTGGCTAGTTCTTTTAGTTTATGTTTGATACGAGAAATAGGTTTATTGTGGTTATTGTTAAGAGTAAAATGTTCTTTAAAATGTTGAATACGTATATCAACTATGTTCATTACTGAATTAAAAAAAGAGTCCAAAGATTTTTTGTCAGCTTTTTCCCGTTTTATCCATTTCAAACAGTAAGTATGGAGTGAGTCGTGGATGATATTACGACACTCATTCCAATTAATAATTGACGGGGGACGATATTTAGGTCCTTTACTGAGGAATGATTTTAACTCTCGGTCTTGAACGATGTTAAGATCTCCTGTTATAACATGGGAAATGGGTCCATAAATGTATTCGGAATTACTGCAATTACATGAAGTAGGTGTATTTTCACTGATATTAAAATCTTTACACAATTGGCTATAATTAAACACAAATTTCCGGGTAGATTTCTTGTAAATATAACAAATAAGAGGGAGCTCAGTATTATCAAAATATCCCGGAATTTGTTCTTTAACAGAATGGTCGTTAAAAATACCGGCAATATTTACAAAATCAAAACCTTTATTGACATACTTTATTTTAATAAACTGTTTTTTATGATCTTCAGGGCGATCAATTTTGGGAAACAGTTTAGAATAACAATATGCCATTATAATTTGAACGATTTCATACTTAGGACTGCTATATGAAATTGTGTTGCAATCCTCTAAAATTTATGTTTCTAATATAACCTATACCAGATACGCTCCAGGCTTGTTGAACCAAAAGTTAAGTTGGAATAGCCAAAATAAATTGTTAATTGCTGAGAATACATACAAAATACATGAGATTGTGAATTTTATATAAGATTTATGTAGTGCTGTCACAAGAGTAGGCCTTGGAAACTCCAAAATTTTCCTCTTGTTTAATTTTTCTTATATTTACACCATTGAAATAGTAGGGGTCCATGCATCACATGCCAAAGTCTTGTTGAAATTCGACGTCGAATATGACCAGTTTTGGGGTACCCTAAAAAACGTCCGAAAACACTAGTAGGCATATATTATTGTGGTTTTTTTTGCACATGTTTTCATTAGGAATACCCATTACTGTAAAAAAATGCTAAGTAGAAACATATTTTAAAGTAAATCTGAAATGTCATGTTAATTTTTGTAGCCTGAATGTAAATAAATGGTTTAAAAGTATTGATAAAGCTCAGATGATAACACATTTATCTTTCAAACTTTGCCAGAAAACAAAATTATTCCTTCAAAAATATTGCCAAAACAATTATTGTTTATAAAAAAAAAATATTAACAAACTTTTATTTGAATTTGACCGTTTGAAATTTTCAAAATCTTCAAACTAGTTGGCTTACAGGCACAAGACAAAAAAAGGAAACTTTTGGGCGAAATTAATTAATTTTCCCCCTACAAAACCTTTTACAGTTTTTTTGCATTATTTTTATGTGCTTAAGTGAAAATTGTACTGTCCCAATAATAGTTGTAGTCAAGTTTATAAGGAAAAACAGTAATATTCAGTATGGGACGAATACCCTTGGGACGAATTGACATATCAACATTAAAATACATAATGTTGGTTTCTCTCCCCAGACTACAAAACGCCTCTGTCATCAGTAAGCAGACGCTATTAAAATTCAATGTTTTGACAGTCGATCATTATCTGAGTACTATCGTTGTGCTTAATGTAGATTATCTGTCAGCATTAGCTTGTACTAGGATGGATGTTCAGATCATATCTTCTAGAATATTGCCGTTTATATTTAAAAACCAAAGACATACAGTTAAGTACAGCCTATCAACCAACAGCTTAGCACTAAAACCTTATAACTTCATTATTCAATCTATTTTTTTCCAATTCAATTTTTCCCAAACCTTCCAAGATCTTATCTATATGATGTCAAAACACTATAGTTTCTCCAAAAACTCCTCAGTGCATAGGTGTTTTTAAAGCATTTCATGTATGAATGGTAATTGTCCTCCTTTTCAGCTTTTGATTATTGAAGCTTTAAAAAATGTAGTTCCTTATTATAATGCTTGGTGGCGTCTAACTTGTCCAATTTTCCTAGATCTTCCTGCATCATTCTCAAAGCCAAATGTAAACAACATAAATGCCTGATCACTGTTTCTATTACTTCTAGGTTAAAACGCACACATGACTTCCAATACATTTGTAAGAATTGTCTCTTATACACAAGATCTACCCCCTTAATGAGCCTATATATTGTACGTTCTGGCGGATTATCATTTCGAAAGTATTTTTAAACCAAACAGTTCTCTAATACAACATCATTACATTTACGTAAAAATGGAATACATTAGGAAAACTTTTTGTGAATATACAATAGACAAAGCTGCCAACAATGCTTTCAGTGTTAGAAGTACAAAATGTTAGTGCTATATTCAAATAATTTAAAATGTGAATACACGTATAAATCATATTTCTTTTATTTCAATTTCTCTTTTAAAGCCACCATTGTCAGTGAACATCTTTAAATAATGACTGAACAACACAAGATGTTCTTACCCATATGCTTTCAAAATACCAAAGGAAACGAGTTTCATTTTATGTCGCATTAAGGATATGTGCAATTTCTGATATTCGTGTACTGCAGATTAAAAGTGGTAATACCGCTAACTTTTCAGTATAAAATCATTTTGTCAAGCCAATGTCATTAGCGATATTCATGATTTCTGGAGTGTTAAACTTTTGCATTTATGCTCAGTATAATTCGTCTCTGATGGAAATTGTGATTTGCCAACTCTTTAAACCATTCCAAATATTAATCATACTGCAATTTTCTTATTGTTCTCTGGGTTTTTTCTAAATTTGAAAGTCGTTATATATTTGATGTCGTTACAATCATTGTGTTAGTTGATAAATTTACAAGAATATCTATTGGACATTGCCCAATTACCTCTTCTGCATTTGAAGATAAGATTATAGGTATACATGTATACACGTCTCAACAATAATACACTAGAAATAGAATTTTTAATTTCAATTTAAATTAATTCGTGATCTCATTAAAAAGAAAATGGAATCTCATTTTAAATGAAACGATAATATTTAACCTGACAATATTCATGTTCATTTTAGAGAAAAGCTTCAAGTGATCGGTATCACTATGGAGACTAACAAAACCCTTTTTGTCACGTATTTTCCCTTTACTTTTATAAATCGCAGTCATAAAGACACAAAGAAACAAAACTTTTTTTTTCAACAGGGTCACCTGCAAATATTTCGTCGACATGTCGTCTTTCAATATCCCACTTTTTACTGAATTGCTGTTAGTCACCTTAACTAAGTCTTACATATCTGAAATTTTAATGCGGTCCTAGACTTTTTTTTACACCTAGCTTTTAGAATTTCTCGCCGTAATCTTCAATAAATCATGCGTCGACTTATTTTGATGTGCTTTATATATGCCATTTGTTATCAAATGGTGAAATGGAATTTAATACCTTTAAATATACAGTTCAACCCACCATTTTTTCTTAAAATGTCCTGTACCAAGTCAGGAATATGGCAGTTGTTATCAGTGAGTTCGTTTCTATGTACGTTGGCGTTTGTTTCTGTTGTACTTCACTGTTTCTGTTGTTCCGTTGTTTTCCTCTTATAGTTGATGTGTTTCCCTCGATTTTAGTTTGTAACCCGGATTTGTTTTCTCTCAATCGATTTATGACTTTTGAACAGCGGTATACTACTGTTGCCTTTATTTATACAGAAAGAATAAATTTGACACTAATTAGTTCTTGCACAAAATTTTAAATCGTCGTTTATTTTCATTATATACGGCAAGGAAGTTGGTGAAATATAAATGAATTTTTTTGTTTATCCTCAGGATTTCGGTTTCTACAAGGCTATGCAGTCTCCCAGCAATTTGTAAAAGAAATTAGACAGCAAACACGTGTTCTTGCTGATTATTCTTTGAAAATGAAATCAGGTATGGACGAAACATTTATAAACGTGCATGATGCTCTGTTCAAAGTAAATGGTGAAATAATGTTAGCATGTAGTCGTATAGGTAATATTGAATCCAAACAAAATATACAACAAATATTACTCGATACCATACACGAAGACGTGACTGTTTTATACGATAGGACATTAGCGTTTGAAAACACGACCAAAAAAGTATCCAAACTTGAAAACGAAAATAGAAAGATAAAGGAAGATATATCAAACATTAAGACTGAAATAACTGAGATAAAGGAGGGCAAAAACGATTTCAGAAATGACATGCCGATGTCTGAACCTAGTGGGAACACTTTCTTTTATCCACCCAATCGATCAAAAACATTTGTTGCTCGAGAGACGGAATTGTGTAAAATTAAAGACAACTGTATCGCAAAATGTAATGGAAATTATGATTTAGTTATATGCGGTTTAGGTGGCTGTGGAAAGACAACGCTTGCTATTGAATTTGCACGGCGGTCGCAGGAGTTCTATCCAGCCGGTGTTTTTTGGATGTCAGCAGAAACACAACATACACTAGAAGATTCCTTTACAACATTAGCAATAGATGTTGATACAACTGGAAAAGATTTCCAAGAAACTTTTAAGAAAACTCTCAAATGGTTTTCTAATTTGAATGAAAGATGGCTTTTAGTTGTTGATAATGTTGATAGTGAAAACCTTTCTGACAGAACCAAAGAACTATTGATAGGAACATGGAAACGGAATATTCGTGGACATATCATTGTAACAAGCCGACGTGAACCTAATGAAATTGAAGAGTCGATGGCCGTTAAGTCAGAGACCTGCATCTGTCTAAATGTATTTGAAACGCAATAAGGATTAGATTTTCTAATGCGCAGAACAGAGATTAAATGCAACAATGATGACGATACCGTAATGTCACTAGTAGAAGAGCTTGGTGGATTGCCATTAGCACGAGAACAAGCAGCTGCACATATAAAAAGCATTAAATGTTCCTTCACTGACTACGTCAACAAATTCAAAAAGAAACGATTGAAATTATTGAAGGCATCACCTTCTGTAATGAATACCAGCAAAGATAGACTAGCGATAGCGACAACATGGCAATTGAACATTGAGTATATAACTAGGCAATCGGAAAATGAAGGCTTGAGCACAGCTGCGGTAACCATAATGCAAGTTGCGTCATTTTTGTTTGCTGATGACATTCCGAAAGAAATTATAAATATAGGAAGTCCACTCGTGGAAGATAAAGTTCTGGTTGACGTACTTAATGATGAAATGGGATGCAGCCATATCATTGAAATTTTGACAAGATTCTCTTTGTTTCAGCGTTTACGTGATACGTCTCTTTCGGTTCACAGGTTAGTTCAGGAGGTAATAAGAGATAATATGGAAGTCCAACATCGTTTTCTTTTTCTCCAACACGCTATACGTATGATAAACAAGGCATTAGATTCAGGTCAATCCCCAGTTAATGTTCTGTACGACGAAGACGGAAATACGGTTAAACGGGGGTCACTCGTTAAGTGGGGAAAGTTTGCAGCCAATGCAAATACAATAAAAGCTTATGTGTTAGATATGAAGAAAAACGAAAATTCGCAGTACCAACTTTTCTTTAATACGGAGATGCTAAAGATATTACAGACCACAGCAATATATCACAGTATTCATCAACAAGGAATGGCTCTTGCAGACCAGGAGCTGATGTTGCGAATAATGACAACTTTGCCAGTGGATGAAAACAGTTACAATGATCTAACAAAAATAAAAATACCGCTTCAACAAAAAGACAGGGAAATTATCTTAGAATGTCTAGTATATGCTATCCCTATAGAAAACAAAGACATTCGTGCCAATAAATCTGTCGTCACTTCAGGTGTTGACACCTCAAAAATAACTGGTCACGGAACGTTCAGAGAGCAAATGTATCCAGATGTATTTCGATATTATACTGAAAGTATGCGTCCATATCGGTTTGAAAATCTTGATATCAGATTTTTCTCGAAAAGAGGCTTATGTAGAATTGGAGACTGTGAGCTTTTCTTGCCTGATGGAAATAGGCTTGTCAGATTTCCTTCTGATGCTTTGAAAAGACACTGCCGGAAAGCCTATGGTTTATCGGGATCGGTAGAAGAGTCGTTACCTCCTTCTGTTGAAGGGATCTTGTAATTATCCATCATTTCTCCTTGAATCACACAGGAAAATAAATTGTCCAATTATAGATTATAAAATGGTTGAGAGACCAGAGTTCTTACAAGAAATTATGTCGGTTACTCCCATGCCATTTACTACATTAATGTTGCGGAAAGGACGATATATATTCAAAAATATAATTGTTATAACAAAAAGCATCCAGATGATTGGTATAGAAGATGGCGTTCACATCGACACTGGTCCAGGTGTTAAAATTTGTTGTTTAACCGAAATTGGTTTCACAGTTGATTTTGAACCCGAACAAACGATAAACGCATATTTTGAAAACATTAATTTTGTTTCAGGAAGCCAGATCACAGTTAAAACGAATTCTACAGCAACAGTTTATAGATGTGAATTTTCAAACGGGCAAAAAGGGTGTGAGGCTTTCCCGTTGTATTGATCAAATAGCATGCAAACAAGTCTATCAAGAAAAAAAGATGGTTTCTGGGTTTCTCTGTTTAGGTCAGCCCGGTTATGTAGGAATAGGAGTATACGCTGGAGGTATTGCGCACATAGATTTATGTTTGTTAAAAAGATGTGGAGGGGGTGGAGTTTTGTCACATGGAAAAGGTTCTCTCATCGAAATCAAAAACTCTACCGTGCAGAATATGAGACAAATGGGAGTTGAAGCTAGAGATGGAGGCGCTATCAAAGTAATTAAAAATATCATTTCAGAAAATCAGTTTCATGGAGTTGCTATTGGACCTAATGGTTATGGTTACATTTATGAAAACATAATTCAGGCAAACGGAGCAGAAGGCATACGGTGTGGAGGAATGATAACGTCAAATATATCGGCAGAAATGAACGATGAGGGTGCATCTAGAGCTGTAATTATTGATAACATTATAAGAGGAAATGGTCTTTGTGGCGTATCGTGTGATGGTGGTACTTTCGAAATAAAAGGAAACAGAATTTTTTCAAACTTTTTTTGGGGCATGATGGTGAAGTTGCGATCTTCTGCCTATATTATGAAGAATGACATTTTTGATAACAAATGTGGTGGAATCAGAATCGGTCAAAATTTTACAGCTTCCGTAATAATTGATGAGAACAATATAAGAGATCATATTGGTCCAGGTATTTATATATTGAATTCAGCAGAAATATTTCGTAACAAACTGCAGGCCACTAAACCTCGTATATGTTTAGAGAACAGTAAAGTTTTAGGATGTGCAAGACCACCTATAATTTATAGTAACAATTATTTAAAAAACAATGAAAAAGGGACACAACATCTATATGATATCGTTCGACTAGTAGAAGTCTGCTGTTTTTGTCGTCAAGTATCACAAAATTTGAAATCATGTTCAAAATCCAAAAAAGCAACATATTGTTCAAAATCCAAAAAAGCAACATATTGTTCAAAAAATTATCAAGCTATACATTGGTCGAGACATAAACATATGTGTAGGCTTTTGAATAATTCATATGTGGTTAAAGTGAAGATGGCAGAAACAAAACCAAATAATCAAGGAGCTCTTCCAGAACATTGGGGACCAAACCAGATTTACACGAGAACATTTAATTCGAAACTCGAAGAAATTTTGGAAGAAATACACCCAGACAGGAATAGTTCAAAACGTTTTATAGTAAAGATTCAATCTGGAAATGAATATGAATTTTATGATCCAAAAAAAAAAGATATTTGCTTATGATCGAACTGTTTCACTGGACATTCAGTTTTCAAACCCTTCTTTATATCATCTTTGTTTGGAATGTGGAGTACTTGCAGGTGAGAAATTCACAGTGAAGAAAATATTTTGCTGGGCATCATTCAAGAATAAGGGGAAAACTCTTTGTTTTTATACAGATAACCTTCCTCCATTTCAAAAGTGGTGACCGATGTCAATTGATAGGACAATGCATCCAGGAAAAATATATTTTAATGAATTTCTTATCTTCAAATTATTTATAAATCTCCGATTGATAATCTATTTCATAAGAAAAAGGCGTTTTAATAGCAAAGCAATACAAATAAAACACAAAATAGATGTATCTACAAAGATCGACATACATATATACTATTTATAAAAATAAATTCTCAAAAACATGTGTTAATGTTTATAATTAAGAGGGAGGAGCATACAGCAACTGTTATACCAGATTCCTTTATTAGGGGAATGGTTGAGGGCTCATGAAATGTTGAAAAGAGAAAATGTGAAACTTTAAAAGCAAAAACAAAATATATTTTACTTCTATGTACCATCTGTATAAATTGATCCCAGTTCAAGGGAATCGACATAGGTTTTGCTCCCTACGGTTGAAGTGCATAGTTATTAAATCCCTAGCAATATTTTCAATATTATAAATTTCCTAATAATTTTAGGGGGTTTTATACAATCACTGAAAATGTTAGTAATTTACAAAATCACTTATTTCAGGGATCTTAAACATCCCAAATTTTACAAATTCACTAATATTTTTACAAGTTATAAAATATCAATGTCGTAGATGAACACGGACATGTTCAATTTGCCGTAACTACAATACCATCCTCTTTTCTTTGATTGTCATATTAACGAATGCAACTCATCGCCAGATGTGTACGTGCATAATCAACACTATTGGTCATGTGAAGCAGGCAATGCTTACCATTCCGTAGCACATAATTTCTATTTGGTTTTTGATGGGGTTCAATCTTTAGTTTTCTTTTGGTTTCTGTGTAATGGTTTGTTGTTATTGTTCGACTTTTAAAAAACAAATGTTTGCACATGGCTTTGATTTTCGTTTGCCCCCTTGATATTCTCTCTATATTTTGGCTTTCTATTTATTCAAATTCATAAAATATCAACTCACAATGACTTTTTGTCAAGCTTTTAACTGTACAAAGACAAAGCGGCAATTCAAAACTGATCCAAAACAATCATGCGTCCATGTAGCGGATTCAGATGATGAAAGAATTTCGGTTTGTAATTTCGTCATTAGTTTTTCGGTTTCAAAGGTTTAAGCAATGTGTTTGCCCTTCATGATACTGTAATTTGTTGCTAGTTAAGCAAATGAAATCATAAAAGAAAACCCTGAATGTTGAATTAGGCCGAGGTAAACCGAAATAGACTGGGTGACGTCATTGATCAGAGGTAAATGGAAGCTTCCACTTTGGTCGAAAATTCAAAGTTCATACATGAACGCAAATAATTTCCTGGTTGATTCGATGCATGACAACTATTAAATGAGTTAGACACTTTTTTTTTATAATTATGCAAAAATTATATATATAAATTTCCTAAGTAATGCCACGATCTTTGTGTGCCTGTCGAAGTCTGTTATGTTTTAGTTGTCGTTTATTGATATCCGCTATAACTGTTTGCCGTTTATTTTTGCCATTTAACAGGCCGTTGTTTTTCTGATTGGAGTTTATCTCACGTTTCGTCATCCAATGTCTTTCCAAGATTACGGTATAAGTTAATGTTATTCATATCAAATATTCCTCCGTGAACAGCAGCTACAGATGTTAATAAATAGAATATATTGTTAACACCACAAAACACTTATACTTATAATCATGCAATAGTATTTTTTATATACCTTTCTTTACTCTTTTTAACATATGTACGTATTCTAAGCAAAAACTGGGAATCTATCATCTATCTATCATAACTTGTTCCCAAGATTCCATGCGTTAAAGGAAATCAGTAGAATATTTAGCAACTTGAAGAATCATTAATTGTTTCCATTAGAAATAATGAAAATTAATTTGCGTATTCAAACAAATTTTGTTCCCTCTCTCTCTCTCTCTCTCTCTCTCTCTCTGGCCCAAGACCACAATTAATGATCCCACGAATATAGTTCCTTTTAATTAGAGTGTATTTTTTCTTAATTTTTTTTCTTTCCCTTCCTCACTCATTTCTTAGATTTTTTTGGATGGAAATGAAAGAAGAGAGGTGAAATAAACTTTTGGATGTTGTATTTTAACTGATTTTGATATGGAAAGAGTGATTAGGCCAGGTGCAAAAAGGTTATATTTACAGTTTTCGGAACATCTCTTGACTTGTCCATAGGGGTATGGATGTGTATTGGCTAAATTTGTAAGATACTTGGGAGCAATCTTTCTGAATGTTGGATATATGTTTGGACTAGTACTGTACTTTACACACACAAAATATTTGACAAAAAGAATCGGTGCAGTTTTTTTAATGAAACAAAACGTTATAAAGAACTAATAGAGAATTTAATTGTGGTCTGTGGCCTAAGATCTCTCTCTCTCTCTATCATTATATTTTAGACAGTGTTGTCAAATTGAACAGTTCTGCCTAACCGGTTACTCGGACAATCTTTCGACCGATAAATCGGTTAACCGGTAGTTGAGTTGATGTTTTAAAGGTCTTCAGTACTCTACAAATGCACGGTTTTATGATAAGCTGAATTAAAGATTGTGCTTGGGTATTATATGGACTGGTTTTCAGCAGTCTTGGTAAAGTTTTATTTTTGACAGTCCAATACTACTACTATGGCCTTTGTAATAACTTCATGTTAATAAGATGAAAATCTTCTTACTCTCGGCGCTGATTGTTTCATTTTCTCTGATGTCTCAGAAAATTCAATTTGAGATGATTATGCGTGTTTCTCGTACCACACAGTATTATACATTAATTTCATTTATAAAATTTGCGTTTTACCATTTTTGAGTCGCCATCTCGTTTAAATATGACAAAGCCTGAGACGATGGAGGTGGCATATTTACATGTAGACATACTTTATATTAAAACAAAGCGAAGCAATGAAGTAAATCGTAAAATTTAATCAGCTTACAACTGTTCAAAATACATGTACGCTAATTGTGTTTACTTTAGATCTTGCCCCGAGCTGTCAAGTTGTCTTTGTGTTAATTAATTTTGGAAAAATTGGAGTGTTTTCAATGTTAACAATAGCAATCAATATACTGGACAATTGATCTGTCAGATCACTTAACACGATTATCATTTAAAAAGTTTATTACTGATTTCAATATTCATTTCTATCACATCTATAAAACTTGAAAAAAGGTCGTTTAACCGGTTAGCTTTTTTAGTATTCGATACTCGGTCCTTCCGACGGTTAACCGGTTAACCGATTAACCGTTGACAACACTAATTTAAAGTTTTGTTTCGCTCATCTGTTATGCAATTGTATGATTTTGTATGATATTTTATTTTGGGTGTCTACACCAACTAAAACGCGACTGTGTTTATGTAAGTAATTATAGTTTTAAAAACATACATTTTTGAAATACAGTTGTGAAATTTTCATGTTTTTTAAGATACTTGTCGTTTGAAATTTTTGTATGTTAATGCTTCAGCTAGATAAATCAATGCAAACACTATGTAGTTTGTGTTTCTGCCATGTCTCCCTCGGTATGTTGTAATAGAATAAAAATTTCATAAACAATAAATAAATTTAAAATAAAAGTTCACAAATTGTCACACGGACACGTGCTCGTATATAGTATATTTCCGGACTTGACTATTCATGGCGTGGAGACATGGCGGAATCTAATGTTCTACTTCTTTCCTAGTTTATTATACTTTTCAATCGTCCTGGTCTGTACAAGGTTATTAATTTGCTGCATGATACATATATCAGCGTAATTGAAGTAATACATGTACATTTTTTTTGGTACGAATGTCAAATGTTAGTTCAGGAAAGTCATGTCACTGAAAACTTAGAGAAAGACTTAAATACTGAAATTAAAGGTCAACAGTATCATAGCTGTGGAACCTCACAGTCCAAATGAGTTTCAATTTTAATTAACGACGATTTAGACTGCAAATTAAATATATATATTTACAGACCAAGAGGGCAGGTTACTCTTAATAAATGATGAAATTGAAGACAGTATTTATACATTAGTGAATGTTTATGCACCAAATATACCTAAAAAAAGAAATATTTGTTTCAAAAAAGTTAAAGAAGTAGTTACTAAAAATAGTTTAGAGATGGTTATAATTGGAGGAGATATGAATGATACGTTAACAAACAAAGATAATAAAAAAAGGTTAACACAAACATTAAAACAAAAAAAAACAGTATTTAGTCTTAAATCTTTAATTAAAACTAAAAAAACTAAGTGATATTTGGAGAGAACTTCATGGTAGTAAAATACAATTTATTTGGAGACGTAAAAATAATTTAAATGAAGCATCTAGAATAGATTTTTTCTTAACCTGTCCTGAACTAAGAACTAAAATAGAATCCCCCGATATTAGGCCAGCTTTCATAACTCATACTGACCATCAAACAATTTCTCTAAAGATAAAAGGTCGATCAGAACAAAAAGGTGAAGGATACTTCAAAATTAATAATAGTATTTTAGAAAATGAAGAATATCAAAACATTATTTAGTCTCCCAAACGAAGTTTGGGAAGACTTATTGGTTTTGATCAGTTCTTATTATTATTATTATTATTATTATTATTATTATTATTATTCCTCTTCCTCTTCGGCAAATTTTAAATTTAAACTTGTTCGCACCCGTTCTCCAAAACCGCTTGTCAGATTAACTTAGGGTTTCACAATATGTTAGACTAACATGTCTAGTTGTGCAATAAGGGTTTTGTTTGTACAATTGGGTTTATAAAGGGGTACTTTGAGGGGCAAAAAGAAAAGAGGGTTTTACTATAGAACCTGATGGGATTTTATTTTTAAAAATTTTCAAATGATTATAAATTGAAAACCGTTTGTGATAGACACAATCTTTTTAATTGAAAATGTTCTAAATGATAAAGCACATTAAATGAAATACAGGGTTAGTCCCCAGGGGTCTACCCATCCCCTGCCATTTAAGAAAGTTCTAATATCTTGGGGGGCCTCGGTGGCCGAGTGGTCTAAGTAGTTACTACTGTAATCACTAGCCAGTCAACACTGAGGTTGTGAGTTCGAACCCCGCTCGTGCGGGTGCACTCAACTCCAATCTTAATTGACTAGGATTGCCAGTTTTCCTATCGAAGGTCGGTGGTTTTCTCCGGGCACTCCGGCTTCCTCCACCAATAAAAACTGGCCGCCACGAAATAGCCCAAAAGCGGTGCTTAAAAGTGGCGTTAAAACACCAAAAATCAAAATCAAATCAAATCTAATATCTTGTAAGTGGTCAAGATCCCCTCCCCTAAACCATATATATTCTGGTTTGTCATGCTAAGATGGTTTGAATGATACACAGGGTGAGTCCCCAGGGGTCATCCCGACCCCCTGCCATTTGAGAAAGTTCTAATATCTTGTAAATGGTCGAGATCCCCACCCCTAAACCATATATATTCTGGTTTGCCATGATAAAGCACATCAAATGAAATACAGGGTTAGTCCCCAGGGGTCAACCCCACCCCCTGCCATTTAAGAAAGTTCTAATATCTTGTAAGTGGTCAAGATCCCCACCCCTAAACCATATATATTCTGGTTTGTCATGCGAAGATGGTTTGAATGATATACAGGGTTAGTACCCAGGGGTCATCCCGACCCCCTGCCATTTGAGAAAGTTCTAATATCTTGTAAATGGTCGAGATCCCCACCCCTATAGCATATATATTCTGGTTTGTCATGATAAAGCACATCAAATGAAATACAGGGTTAGTCCCCGGGGGTCACCCCCACCCCTTGCCATTTAAGAAAGTTCTAATATCTTGTAAGTGATCAAGATCACCACCCCTAAACCATATATATTCTGGTTTGTCATGCGAAGATTGTTTGAATGATATACAGGGTTAGTCACCAGGGGTCATCCCGACCCCCTGCCAATTGAAAGGTCTAATATCTTGTAAATGGTCGAGTTCCCCACCCCTATAGCATATATATTCCTGTTCGTCATGTCTCGAACATTTGAATGACGTATATGGTCAGTCCCCAGGGGTTCCCCCCATCCCCAATGTTCTAGTATCTTGTAAATGGTCGAGATCCCCACCCCTAAACCATATATATTCTGGTTTGCCATGCCAAGATGATTTGAATGATATACAGGGTTAGTCCCCAGGCATCATTAATGCATATAACTTTACAACTTTACTGGACCAAACCAATTTTCACTGGACTTTGCCCAATGTCAGGCGACCCTGGGAATTACGAATTATGGGAGCGTCGTTTGGGAGACTTCGTAACAGCATCCTGTTACAATCATTTCTTGTTTAAATTCTTATTAAACAATTTGAAAAGAAAATATTACTCACCAATGATATGGGTCTTAAGTGGGATCTTTTTTAAACTGAGGTTAGAGACCATACTATAGCACTATGCAAAAGAAAAGCACAAAATAATGTAAAAGAAATACATATTGTAGAAAACAAATTGAAGAAATTAAATGAGTGTGTAAACAAAAAATGTAAAAGGGTGTCATTAACTTTTTTTAAAGAGGAAACTAATATTATAGAAGAGAAATTTGGTAAACTATATGATTCAAAAACAAAAGGAACACAAATAAGAATTAGATGGGTAGAAGAAGGAGAAAAAAACACAAAATTCTTCTTGGGATTAGAAAAAGCTAGGCAAACAAGAAAAACAATAACAGCACTTTGGGACAGAGAGGGGATGATACACACACATAACTAAATCTTGAAAAGGAATTTTATCAAGAAAATATAATTATTAAAGTTCAAATCCCAATAAAAAAGAAATAAAAGATTCAGAGATAAATAACAAATAACTCACTGTATTTAAGTGAAAAGAATAGTTGCAAACATAAACTAGAAAAACTAGATTCAAATTTATACAATTTAAATAGAATATGATAAAGAAGTTCAAATTGGGTATCATAAGTGGAACAGAATATCAAAATGTGAAAATGTACAAATTGAAGCTCAATATATGCAAACATTAAATCATAAATATTTAATAGATAATAAACTGAAACTGTGCAGATGGAAACTATTACACTTCATTCTTCCAAACAAAGTTTTATTAAAACAATGGAAAATAAGCCGTAACTCAAACTGTAAATTTTTGTAACCTTACAGAAGACTATGAACATTTTTTTGTAACTTGCCACTTTTTAGATGAGTTTTGGGGAAAAATATATAGGTTATTTAAAACAGTTTAGATTGGTAGACATATATTTACTTTAAAGAATTTAATCTTGGGTTATAAAATTGAAGATGAACATTGTTATGAAATAAACTTTTTACTTACAGTTATTGTGTTTACTATACACAAAATTCACTATTTGTTGGAATATAGGATAAAGTATATCAATCTGTATACTGTTTTGACCTTGATTTAGAAGAATACCTAAAAAAAACCTCTGACATGTGACTGTTCCCACTCGCCTTATATTTACAGCCCCTTTAACCAGGTTATTCTGGGGATCTTAACATAATTCAACATGTATATCTCCTAATGGTGATATCTCGTGGTCCTAAGTTGAGGGAACCCCAGCACATCAATTGGAACCATAATATTAAAATAATTATGGATTCCATTGAAGACTATGACAGAGCATGGGCGAAACGAGAAGTTGAACTGGACACTTTGTCAGAATGGTCAAAACAATCAGGTCTCTGACTTTTTCAAATTTATGTTGACTAGTATTGATGACTTGGATGTCTGCGCGTTTAATTTTGTGGAATTGAGAAATTATTATCTAGGTATCCTGTCCAAAATCACAAGGGAGAGGTCGAGTTCAAAGAAGATATTGATATAAGGAAATCGAAAACAAAGCGGTGGTTTGGTGCTTTCCACTCAAAACGTTTTTCTTATAATATTGTAATATCGCTTTTAAATAGTGTATCGAAGAAGGATTCGTCTTATAGAAGGGTTATATTAGATTTGAGTGAAAGAGTGCGGTTAAAGGTTTTATTAAAAAGGATTTATACTTAGGAGGTAAATCTGAAATCTCCTAATGTTGACGCTTTTGTCAATTTAATTAAATATACGGACGAAATTGTCTTATTTTTCAAACGGGATTTGCGAAGAGCCTATAGACAAATATCTATTGAGTCCTTTCTTTTGGCTGTTCTGTCGCTCACACTTGCCAGTGCTTTACAAATGCAGTTGCATATATGTTGTCTGCTCTATGGTCGGGTTGTTGTCTCTTTGACACATTCCCCATTTCCATTCTCAATTTTACAGACAGCTTAGGTTTAATATTGTGAATTACCTTGATGATTTTGCGAGGGTTGATTCAGCTGACAGGGCTGTAAAAGCAATTGATGAATCAAAACAACTTTCATTTTTTTTCTAGTCAGGAAGAACATTCTCACAAGGCTGTCCCCTTCTACTAGAATGGAAATTTAGGAATTATAAATGATACAAATTTATATTACAAATTTTCTGAAGATAATTTACAAGATATTCATTAAATTTAATTTACGGTCAAACAAAAAAACTAGTAAAATGTCGAGAAATTCAGTCTTTAGTGGGGAAGATGAATTTTTTTAGCAGTTTGTTTAAAACCAGGTCATATTTTTATGTCTCGTCTGCTAAACTTGCTTAGATCAGAGTATGCAGCGCAAATTTCGTTTGCTTTATCTGGTTACATTACTCAGACCTTTCTTATGATTTTATAAGTGATAAGTTTTCACTTTATACTAAAGTTAATCAGTTAGAATTTGTTTGAGTACATGGTTAGACGTACACAATTTTCATCCTCCTACCCTCCTTTTCTTTTATTAATTTATTTTACGAAAATTTGGGCTAACATGGCCCTGTCCTACCTTTTATATATTATATTGTACATTTCGGCCGATAAAAAATGTTTTGTAGCCCGCCCGAAACATGCAGTTTTGTCTTGTGTGTTATATATTCGTACATTTATTTGTGCCTATATTTGTTGTCTTGTATGTGATTCATTTTCAGCCAAAATAAAAATGATGTTATATTTAGTTTTCATTAAAGGGGCATTAGCTACGAGAAATAAAAAAAATCAAAATATATTTTTTTTTTCAATCATTAATGAAAGTGATATAGTGAAATACAAATTCGCTTTTAGCAGCCAATTTGGTTCAATTTTGACCAAATAAGATAAGAAACATCGCTGATGAATTATTCACTTGCAAGTGAATAATTCGACCTCATTGAATCCGTATTCATGTAACCTTTAATTAAACCCCTTAGCTTGAGATCGGTTACGCATGTATTCAGCTATTAAAAGGAAAAAAATGTCAACATTGAAAGTGAAACAAGGATGAATCATTTGGTTGACTGATTCGATCCACAAAAAAAATCATTCTTACCCAGGGAAAAACGACGATAAACATACTTTTTAACCTACAATATGAAATCAAACAGACCTAGAAAAATCCAATTGCACGTGGACGCTATCTATTTATATTTATATTTATGTTTATATCGGGTTATATGACCGTCGGCAGTCTTCGGAGGTCATCTCGTTGGTTAATTAGATGACGTCTAGACAAAAATACACACGAAATGTTGATACATATTATCGAGTCCATGCATTGTTAATTGTTTATTTTAGACTTTTGTAATTTGGATATACTCTTTTAGTATCTAATTAATCAAATATGAAAATTTGAGTCAAATCGGTGTAGATGAATTTGACAGCTAATGCCCCTTTAAGCTTAGTAACTCATACAACAACTGAACATCTTTTAAAGCCAAACCCTTTGTAACTACGTAGAGATTGAGAAATCCGATTGAAAGTCTCTACAATCATAAAAAGTTATTAAAAATATTGATATCTATATAATAATCTCTTAATAATTAGTTTATGTATTAGTCAGATCAGAATAAACATTAATGTACGCGTTATCGTGCGAAGAATTACCCTACTCGAAAAACATCAAGTAGGTGTCTGTCAAACCCGAAAAGCGCTAACACATTACAACTTATCACTGTATGAAGTCATTCTGTTAATTAGTACCCGAGAAAAGATTGTCTTACAAATTAAATTTAAGTATATGTAACAGAATGATAATCCCTTTCTTCATGATTAAGTACGAGCATTAGCGAGGCAAATTATTCTCGTATTAAAAATTGCCGCTTCCCGTCAGATGCCAAATCTGGTTCCCTATGCACATTACATTTCGATGATGAATTGACTTTAAAACCAAAAAATTGTTTCCTGGGAAACTAGCACTATGTCTTATTCTACAATATACATTTATATATTCATTTCTAAATAATATATACGGAAACAGGTCACCAAAAAGTAATTTTTATCCTAAAACTTGCATTTGAAGTCTGAAAATCAGTGACACGGAAAACTGAGGAGGATTGTTTGAGGAAACAAAGCACTATGGGCCTCTACCTTTCCTGGAAATAGATAATGGGTCCTTATCTTCCGTGCAATACAGTATTTGAGGCTAACAATTCTTCAACAAAATCGATACTTTTATTTACCTCGATCGTTTTTTTGTTACCTTCTAAGCTGCCAACCCGTATTATATATAGCCAACACCTCGCGTGTGGCGTTCTACAAGGTGATCACTTTTTGGGAAAGTATATACTGCCAATCGCGACTTTTGTTTTCTTATCTTTTCCGTACTGATTGAAAGTTATTCAAATCGAAAACGACAGTTTAAACATGAAAATCTTTAGTCCGTTTCCATGAAAACTATGTTTTCTCGCTTCTCTCTTTTTTAGTGCATATACCCCTCAATCATCCTTTTAACCATCCTTATCTTCGTGTTCGACAAAGAACAATCCGCTTTGATCACTTGTATCTTCAAATTATTGAACTACTAATTTTAACATAAATCGAAATATTGCATCAATATCATATCTTGACTGTACCCAACATCATTCCAATCCCATCATATGTAAATTTTGATGCAGAAGGATGATCCTATATGATCCAACAAATTGAAAGCAAACAGAAGGGCCATAGTCAGAATAATTTGTTCATAAGAGTGGTTTTTCTAAAATCAAGCATCAACAAAAATATATTTATAATATCAACATCAATGGAAACGACAGCATGCAACAAAACTTCCTGTTGGTATTCAGCTGTTTAATTTACTTTTATTGAGACGATTTAAAAATTCACAATTTATAGTGCTTCTTAGTAAAGAACAATTGGAAAAGACTAGAAATAAAAAGTCATGATATTCCAATAATGGTGTAGAACTGTAAGTTGATCCGATGTAATAATGATATCTGTATGCAAGTATTATTTTGAGATATGATTCTTTAATCTTTATATATGCAGATACAAAAACGAACTATTTTCATTAAAAAACTCGTCAGAAAGAACACTGATAATTGCTTACTCACTGAATGACAGTAATAACTATATGCGGTGTCAGAATAAGACTTGGTCCAAAGCTGAAACAAAACTTCATTTACAATCGAAAAACGTCGATAACATTATTTTCACGTTATATATATATATAATTAGTAATGCAAATTCTTCATATTCCTCTTTGGAAAGTTTATTGAGATGCATTTTAAATATCGGTTTAATGTTTAAACGAAAGAATAATAGTATAAAATGAAAATAAAATAAAATAACTGCAAGTATATTTGTTGATTACATGTATGCATTTGTGTATGCATGATTAATATCAAGTAATATTCGGCCCAACTAGGTGTACAGTGTAGTGTATCTGTACTAGTAATAACTGAATTACAAAAGTGCATAAAAGTGTAGTGTTTAATGCATTTAGGGAACATTACCTTATTTTATGACCACATTTACATTGCATGTATACATTTAAAGCGTCTTTTAAAACATGCGGTCTATACATGTTAAACATGTACATATAAAGTTAGAAGGAGGGTAAACAGAATTTGTAATTTCGAAAGATTAATTAAAAATTGGTAGGGGGAATCTGATCTTTTTTTCCTGAAAGCTATCTGATAATATAGATTACTACAAGAACGTTTGGAAATTTTCCCATGAACAAGACTTCCATTATCGTTTCAGCTGTAATGCTGTGAAAAAGAGAATACACAGATCAATTGATAAATATATATATTTGGGATGTTTTTGTTTAAATATGTTTATTAGTATGGTGGTATATATGATTTCAAATATAAATAACATGATTGACTGCTTGAACTATTATTAGACACTGATAGCGTTTCCGTTTTATTCGACGAGATTAAAGCTCGCGTCAGTATTCATCCCCTTGTATGATCGTTTGCGTAGTTTTTTTTAGCATTCTAAATTTGTTTTTAAAATGATGATTTTAACGAATTTTTCTGATTTGAAACTTTGGAGGAAAACGAACACGTTCAAATTGGAGCTGAAATTAAAGACGATGTTCAGTTATCACAAGTTGTGGCCGAACTAGATGAAGACGACCGAAATAGAACATGCTATCAAGTTGGCTGTCGTTTCCTAAGAGATTGAGGATGATTATCTTGACGATCTGGATATTTCAAAGTCAGCGAATATTATGGATTTTAACTTGAAACTTTCGCAAGCTATGAACGTTTACAATGTTGAAGGCAAAGAGGAGTGTGACTTCGGAACATTTAAAGTTGATTATTTGGTGCTTGAACCACGTAACGACGGCGTGGAAAAAGGGTTGATCATTCTTTTACACTTGATTCTTCTGAAGAGATCGATAAGCTGATATGCTCACAAACTAACCCGAATAGACAAAAGGACACGTAGTGGGCAACAATGGTGTTAAAAGAATGGTGGGCGGACACATGGTGTCAAAATTCCAGAATTGTTGTAAATGGATTTTAAAACTATGGATTATTGGCTACAGAGATTTTTTTTTGAGGCACGGAAAAAAACGGGAGACGAGTATCCTCCAAAGTCGTTGTATTACATCGTTTTACTGCGGTAAATTCAGTACTATTCAGAAATTTTGCTTGAAGTCAATTACAATCCGTTGAGTCTATGTTCAGACTGCTCAGTAACTGCTATTTACACGAACAAATCAACATCATACTGAATTGTCTGAAATGCTACTGAACAGTACTGCATATACATTTACCGCAGTAGATAAGTCTGAAAGTTGACTAAAAAGCTGAACATGACTGAACAGTGAGACTTTTTTCAGATCCTGTTAAGATCAAAATCATCGTTTCAGACTAAAGCTCGTTTACTAGTGTTAATCACGACTGAGAAGAATCTGCATTCCTGACAAGAGTTATCTCCCATCTTTCATATGATACTGATATTGTTTGTTTTTATTTGCATAATATTACATAGAAGTAATAGGCAATATCACTGATTCAAATTTAAATTAAGTTGAACATTTCAATCACCCCGTTTTTACTTATTTTACCAAAACATAAAGATCAATAAAAGTCACCAAAGAATTAATTGTGTTATCTGGAGTTATAACTTATTTTCAGGTTCCAGGTGTATAACCAACCTTTTAAAGACATATCTTAACACGCTTGGGGCTGGTGGATATTTTTATCGGAAACTTTTGCTTTGAAAAAGAATACGGTATGGAAAACAGCCGCTTGAAGCTAACAAACTAGGAGGTTTAATGAAAGAAATGTGTCGAAAAGCGAGCTTAACTGAAAATTGCACCAACCGTTCTGGGAAACTGTATTGTACAAAGCCGGATTAGATGAACAAGCAATAATGGATCGTACTGGATACAGATTGTCAGCCGTGAGGGCATATAGAGCAAAAATAGAGCAAAAATTGTGCGATGTGTTGATCCACCAAGTAAAGATACAGCTTCTGGTTTATTGAATCTACTAGGTAATGATTTGAAAGTTACAGAACCACCTTTAAATTGTACAAAACTGGAACCAGTCAAATTGCCATGACATTTTAATGCGTCAACAATGCTTGAATGATATTACAAACACAAGTGGAACAGTAATTTCAATAACTGCATTCTTACTTTTACTTTAATAAGTTGAAACTGAATTTTCGGAAAGGATTTTGTTTTCGTAATTTGTTAGAACTGAAAAAAAAGGAATGTTTAGTTATTTTCATTTAACATTAAAAAAAATAATGAAGACAGAAACACATACCGGATATCCTGATCCGAAACCGAAGAGGGGTCCGAATCACGAGAAGCAATTAATGAAAAGCTTATTACGATGGGTAAGTAAAATTTAGATCCGATTCCCACGGAGAAGTTATGCGCCGTGGGAACGAGGGAATCGGCGTAAGCAATATAAGATTGATAAAAATGTCATGATAACTGAAACCATTGGATTACTACTTATATGAGTAATTGCAAATCACCTAAACAAATTCAATAAATAGGTAGAAAATAGAAACTATAAAAAAAGATCAGCCATACGAGATCTACAAAACCGCTAATATGACCAAATCATTGGATGACTCCTGAAGTAGTTATATTTCAGTTTTACACGGGAAACTCTACACTACGAGAAAAGGGACGATTTTTCGTTCCCTATTGGTTATTTTCGAAAAGGTGATGTTCCTTTTGCACCATTTTTCGGTGTTTATTTATCACAACTCGTTCGCTATGCCTGAATCTCTTGTGGCGTTTTGGATTTCAATGAGCGTAATCTATGTGTTACTGGGTAATTACTAAGTCAGGGATTTCGTTACCACAAATTACTTAAAACCTTTACTAAATTCTTCTATAGATACAAAGATTTCGTTTGGAAGTTTGGTTGTACCTGTAGAAAACTTATTTCAAACGGGATAGCACATCCTAATTTTTACGGAGATGTTGTTTACCGAGCCCGGAAATTTAGATACCGTAACGATCCGGGTAAACTTATCGATCTTTTAAAATAACTTTTTCTAAAAGGTTACCAATTCAATACTGTAATTAGATCTTTGAATAGTGTTTTTATTGGTATTAATATTGATTTTGTTATCAATAAATTAAAATCAAACTAAATATTATTTTTATATACATATGCACATCCAAGGCTCTACAATCTGTCGATACCTGTATCTTGGCGTTGTACAAGGTCATGTTTTTATCTGACTGATTCTGACTGGCGCCTTTACTAAATCCATTGGATGTTGGATGTGTACTGATTGATATTTTAGTCTTAGATGCATGGTTTTTTATTAGTTGTTATTGGCTTTGAACTAGCTGCCGGTAACTGAGAGTACTTTTCTGGTGTCGTTTTTTGTTTTGGGGATGTATAAGTACCCTGCCACGTCCGGTCTGTGTTTTTGTTAGATGTTTTTCTGCTTTGTATCGATCTGATGAGTTAAGCCCTTTTCAACTGATTTTTATAGTTTGTTCTTATGTTGTACTGTTACACCATTGTCCCAGGTTTAAGTTTGGGAAGACTTATTGGTTTTGATCAGTTCTTATTATTATTATTATTATTATTATTTTTACTATTATTATTATTATTATTATTATTATTATTCCTCTTCCTCTTCCTCTTCGGCAAATTTTAAATTTAAACTTGTTCGCACCCGTTCTCCAATAAATGTGAAAGTCGTTATATATTTGATGTCGTTACAATCACTGTGTTAGTTGATAAATTTACAAGAATATTTATTGGACATTGCCCAATTACCTCTTCTGCATTTGAAGATAAGATTATAGGCATACACATACACGTCTCAACAATAATACACTAGAAATAGAATTTGTAATTTTAATTTAAATTAGTTCGTGATCTCATTAAAAATAAAATGGAATCTCATTTTAAATGAAACGATAATATTTTAACTGACAATATTCATGTTCATTTTAGAGATACAAGTAAAGCTTCAAGTTATCGGTATCACTATGGAGACTAACAAAACCCTTTTTGTCATAGATTTTTCCCTTTACTTTTATAAATCGCAGTCACAAAGACACAAAGAAACAAAACTTGTTTTTTTTCAACAGGGTCACCTGCAAATATTTCGTCGACATATCGTCTTTCAATATCCCACTTTTTACTGAATTGCTGTTAGTCACCTAAACTAAGTCTTACATATCTGAAATTTTGAATGCGGTCGTAGACTTTTTTTTACACCTAGCTTTTAGAATTTCTCGCCGTAATCTTCAATGAATCATGCGTCGACTTATTTTGATGTGCTTTATATATGCCATTTGTTATCAAATGGTGAAATGGAATTTAATACCTTTAAATATACAGTTCAACCCACCATTTTTTCTTAAAATGTCCTGTACCAAGTCAGGAATATGGCAGTTGTTATCAGTGAGTTCGTTTCTATGTACGTTGGCGTTTGTTTCTGTTGCACTTCACTGTTTCTGTTGTTCCGTTGTTTTCCTCTTATAGTTGATGTGTTTCCCTCGATTTTAGTTTGTAACCCGGATTTGTTTTCTCTCAATCGATATATGACTTGAACAGCGGTATACTACTGTTGCCTTTATTTATACAGAAAGAATAAATTTGACTCTAATTAGTTCTTGAACAAAAATTTAAATCGTCGTTTATTTTTATTATATACGGCAAAGAAGTTGGTGAAATATAAATGAAGTTTTTTGTTTATCCTCAGGATTTCGGTTTCTACAAGGCTATGCAGTCTCCCAGCAATTTGTAAAAGAAATTAGACAGCAAACACGTGTTCTTGCTGATTATTCTTTGAAAATGAAATCAGGAATGGACGAAACATTTATAAACGTGCATGATGCTCTGTTCAAAGTAAATGGTGAAATAATGTTAGCATGTAGTCGTATAGGTAATATTGAATCCAAACAAAATATACAACAAATATTACTCGATACCATACACGAAGACGTGACTGTTTTATACGATAGGACATTATCGTTTGAAAACACGACCAAAAAAGTATCCAAACTTGAAAACGAAAATAGAAAGATAAAGGAAGATATATCAAACATTAAGACTGAAATAACTGAGATAAAGGATGGCAAAAACGATTTCAGAAATGACATGCCGATGTCTGAACCTAGTGGGAACACTTTCTTTTATCCACCCAATCGATCAAAAACATTTGTTGCTCGAGAGACGGAATTGTGTAAAATTAAAGACAACTGTATCGCAAAATGTAATGGAAATTATGATTTAGTCATATGCGGTTTAGGTGGCTGTGGAAAGACAACGCTTGCTATTGAATTTGCATGGCGGTCGCAGGAGTTCTATCCAGCCGGTGTTTTTTGGATGTCAGCAGAAACACAACATACACTAGAAGATTCCTTTACAACATTAGCAATAGATGTTGATACAACTGGAAAAGATTTCCAAGAAACTTTTAAGAAAACTCTCAAATGGTTTTCTAATTTGAATGAAAGATGGCTTTTAGTTGTTGATAATGTTGATAGTGAAAACCTTTCTGACAGTACCAAAGAACTATTGATAGGAACATGGAAACGGAATACTCGTGGACATATCATTATAACAAGCCGACGTGAACCTAATGAAATTGAAGAGTCGATGGCCGTTAAGTCAGAGACCTGCATCTGTCTAAATGTATTTGAAACGCAAGAAGGATTAGATTTTCTAATGCGCAGAACAGAGATTAGATGCAACAATGATGACGATACCGTAATGTCACTAGTAGAAGAGCTTGGTGGATTGCCATTAGCACTAGAACAAGCAGCTGCACATATAAAAAGCATTAAATGTTCCTTCACTGACTACGTCAACAAATTCAAAAAGAAACGATTGAAATTATTGAAGGCAGCACCTTCTGTAATGAATACCAGCAAAGATAGACTAGCGATAGCGACAACATGGCAATTGAACATTGAGTATATAACTAGGCAATCGGAAAATGAAGGCTTGAGCACAGCTGCGGTAACCATAATGCAAGTTGCGTCATTTTTGTTTGCTGATGATATTCCGAAAGAAATTATAAATATAGGAAGTCCACTCGTGGAAGATAAAGTTCTGGTTGACGTACTTAATGATGAAATGGGATGCAGCCAGATCATTGAAATTTTGACAAGATTCTCTTTGTTTCAGCGTTTACGTGGTACGTCTCTTTCGGTTCACAGGTTAGTTCAGGAGGTAATAAAAGATAATATGGAAGTCCAACATCGTTTTCTTTTTCTCCAACACGCTATACGTATGATAAACAAGGCATTAGATTCAGGTCAATCCCCAGTTAATGTTCTGTACGACGAAGACGGAAATACGGTTAAATGGGGATCACTCGTTAAGTGGGGAAAGTTTGCAGCCAATGCAAATACAATAAAAGCTTATGTGTTAGATATGAAGAAAAACGAAAATTCGCAGTACCAACTTTTCTTTAATACGGAGATGCTAAAGATATTACAGACCACAGCAATATATCACAGTATTCATCAACGACAAGGGATGGCTCTTGCAGACCAGGAGCTGATGTTGCGAATAATGACAACTTTGCCAGTGGATGAAAACAGTTACAATGATCTAACAAAAATAAAAATACCGCTTCAACAAAAAGACAGGGAAATTATCTTAGAATGTCTAGTATATGCTATCCCTATAGAAAACAAAGACATTCGTGCCAATAAATCTGTCGTCACTTCAGGTGTTGATACCTCAAAAATAACTGGTCACGGAACGTTCAGAGAGCAAATGTATCCAGATGTATTTCGATATTATACTGAAAGTATGCGTCCATATCGGTTTGAAAATCTTGATATCAGATTTTTCTCGAACAGAGGCTTATGTAGAATTAGAGACTGTGAGCTTTTCTTGCCTGATGGAAATAGGCTTGTCAGATTTCCTTCCGATGCTTTGAAAAGACACTGCCGGAAAGCCTATGGTTTATCGGGATCGGTAGAAGAGTCGTCACCTCCTTCTATTGAAGTTATGGGATCTTGTAATTATCCATCATTTCTCCTTGAATCACACAGGAAAATAAATTGTCCAATTATAGATTATAAAATGGTTGAGAGACCAGAGTTCTTACAAGAAATTATGTCGGTTACTCCCATGCCATTTACTACGTTAATGTTGCGGAAAGGACGATATATATTCAAAAATATAATAGTTATAACAAAAAGCATCCAGATGATTGGTATAGAAGATGGCGTTCACATCGACACTGGTCCAGGTGTTAAAATTTGTTGTTTAACCGAAACTGGTTTCACAGTTGATTATGAACCCGAACAAACGATAAACGCATATTTTGAAAACATTAATTTTGTTTCAGGAAGCCAGATCACAGTTAAAAAGAATTCTACAGCAACATTTTATAGATGTGAATTTTCAAACGGGCAAAAAGGGTGTGAGGCTTTCCCAAAATGCACAGGCAATTTAGGTTGTATTGATCAAATGGCATGCAAACAAGTCTATCAAGAAAAAAAGATGGTTTCTGGGTTTCTCTGTTTAGGTCAGCCCGGTTATGCAGGAATATGAGTATACGCTGGAGGTATTGCGCACATAGATTTATGTTTGTTAAATAGATGTGGAGGGGGTGGAGTTTTGTCACAAGGAAAAGGTTCTCTCATCGAAATCAAAAACTCTACCGTGCAGAATATGAGACAAATGGGAGTTGAAGCTAGAGATGGAGGCGCTATCAAAGTAATTAAAAATATCATTTCAGAAAATCAGTTTCATGGAGTTGCTATTGGACCTAATGGTTATGGTTACATTTATGAAAACATAATTCAGGCAAACGGAGCAGAAGGCATACGGTGTGGAGGAATGATAACGTCAAATATATCGGCAGAAATGAACGGTGAGGGTGCATCTAGAGCTGTAATTATTGATAACATTATAAGAGGAAATGGTCTTTGTGGCGTATCATGTGATGGTGGTATTTTCGAAATAAAAGGAAACAGAATTTTTTCAAACTTTTTTTGGGGCATGATGGTGAAGTTGCGATCTTCTGCCTATATTATGAAGAATGACATTTTTGATAACAAATGTGGTGGAATCAGAATCGGTCAAAATTTTACAGCTTCCGTAATAATTGATGAGAACAATATAAGAGATCATATTGGTCCAGGTATTTATATATTGAATTCAGCAGAAATATTTCGTAACAAACTGCAGGCCACTAAACCTCGTATATGTTTAGAGAACAGTAAAGTTTTAGGATGTGCAAGACCACCTATAATTTATAGTAACAATTATTTAAAAAACAATGAAAAAGGGACACAACATCCAAATGAAATCGTTCGACTAGTAGAAGTCTGCTGTTTTTGTCGTCAAGTATCACAAAATTTGAAATCATGTTCAAAATGCAAAAAAGCAACATATTGTTCAAAAAATTGTCAAGCTATACATTGGTCGAGACATAAACATATGTGTAGGCTTTTGAATAATTCATATGTGGTTAAAGTGAAGATGGCAGAAACAGAACCAAATAATCAAGGAGCTCCTCCAGAACATAGGGGACCAAACCACATTTACACGAGAACATTTAATTCGAAACTCGAAGAAGTTTTGGAAGAAATACCCCCAGACAGGAATAGTTCCAAACGTTTTATAGTAAAGATTCAATCTGGAAATGAATATGAATTTTATGATCCAAACAAAAAGATATTTGCTTATGATCGAACTGTTTCACTGGACATTCAGTTTTCAAACCCTTCTTTATATCATCTTTGTTTGGAATGTGGAGTACTTGCAGGTGAGAAATTCACAGTGAAGAAAATAGTTTGCTGGGCATCATTCAAGAATAAGGGGAAAACTCTTTGTTTTTATACAGATAACCTTCCTCCATTTCAAAAGTGGTGACCGATGTCAATTGATAGGACAATGCATCCAGGAAAAATATATTTCAATGAATTTCTTATCTTCAAATTATTTATAAATCTCCGATTGATAATCTATTTTATAAGGAAAAGGCGTTTTAATAGCAAAGCAATACAAATAAAACACAAATTAGATGTATCTATAAAGATCGACATACATATACTATTTATAAAAATAATTCTCAAAAACATGTGTTAATGTTTATAATTAAGAGGGAGGAGCATACAACAACTGTTATACCAGATTCCTTTATTAGGGGAATGGTTGAGGGCTCATGAAATGTTGAAAAGAGAAAATGTGAAACTTTAAAAGCAAAAACAAAATATATTTTACTTCTATGTACCATCTGTATAAATTGATCCCAGTTTAAGGGAATCGACATAGGTTTTGCTCCCTACGGTTGAAGTGCATAGTTATGAAATCCCTAGCAATATTTTCAATATTATAAATTTCCTAATAATTTTAGGGGGTTTTATAAAATCACTGAAAATGTTAGTAATTTACAAAATCACTTATTTCAGGGATCTTAAACATCCCAAATTTTACAAATTCACTAATATTTTTACAAGTTATAAAATATCAATGTCGCAGATGAACACGGATATGTTCAATTTGCCGTAACTACAATACACTCCTCTTTTCTTTGATTGTCATAATAACGAATGCAACTCATCGCCAGATGTGTACGTGCATAATCAACACTATTGGTCATGTGAAGCAGGCAATGCTTACCATTCCGTAGCACATAATTTCTATTTGGTTTTTGATGGGGTTCAATCTTTAGTTTTCTTTTGGTTTCTGTGTAATGGTTTGTTGTTATTGTTCGACTGTTAAAAAAACAAATGTTTGCACATGGCTTTGATTTTCGTTTGCCCCCTTGATATTCTCTCTATATTTTGGCTTTCTATTTATTCAAATTCATAAAATATCAACTCACAATGACCTTTTGTCAAGCTTTTAACTGTACAAAGACAAAGCGGCAATGCAAAACTGATCCAAAACAATCATGCGTCCATGTAGCGGATTCAGATGATGAAAGAATTTCGGTTTGTAATTTCGTCATTAGTTTTTCGGTTTCAAAGGTTTAAGCAATGTTTTTGTCCTTCATGATACTGTAATTTGTTGCTAGTTAAGCAAATGAAATCATAAAAGAAAACCCTGAATGTTGAATTAGGCCGAGGTTAACCGAAGTAGACTTGGTGACGTCACCGATCAGAGGTAAATGGAAGCTTCCACTTTGGTCGAAAATTCAAAGTTCATACATGAACGCAAATAATTTCCAGGTTGATTCGATGCATGACAACTATTAAATGAGTTAGACACTTTTTATTTATAATTATGCAAAAATTATATATATAAATTTCCTATTTAATGCCACGATCTTTGTGTGCTTGTCGAAGTCTGTTATGTTTTAGTTGTCGTTTAATGATATCTGCTATAACTGTTTGCCGTTTATTTTTGCCATTTAACAGGCCGTTGTTTTTCTGATTGGAGTTTATCTCACGTTTCGTCATCCAATGTCTTTCCAAGATTACGGTATAAGTTAATGTTATTCATATCAAATATTCCTCCGTGAACAGCAGCTACAGATGTTAATAAATAGAATATATTGTTAACACCACAAAACACTTATACTTATAATCATGCAATAGTATTTTTTATATACCTTTCTTTACTCTTTTTAACATATGTACGTATTCTAAGCAAAAACTGGGAATCTATCATATATCTATCATAACTTGTTCCCAAGATTCCATGCGTTAAAGGAAATCAGTAGAATATTTAGCAACTTGAAGAATCATTAATTGTTTCCATTAGAAATAATGAAAATTAATTTGCGTATTCAAACAAATTTTGTTCCCTCTCTCTCTCTCTCTCTCTCTCTCTCTCTCTCTCTGGCCCAAGACCACAATTAATGATCCCGCTTTTCGTTGTCCACGAATATAGTTCCTTTTAATTAGAGTGTATTTTTTCTTAATTTTTTTTTTCTTACCCTTCCTCACTCATTTCTTAGATTTTTTTGGATGGAAATGAAAGAAGAGAGGTGAAATAAACTTTTGGATGTTGTATTTTAACTGATTTTGATATGGAAAGAGTGATTAGGCCAGGTGCAAAAAGGTTATATTTACAGTTTTCGGAACATCTCTTGACTTGTCCATAGGGGTATGGATATGTATTGGCTAAATTTGTAAGATACTTGGGAGCAATCTTTCTGAATGTTGGATATATGTCTGGACTAGTACTGTACTTTACACACACAAAATATTTGACAAAAAGAATCGGTGCAGTTTTTTTAATGAAACAAAACGTTATAAAGAACTAATAGAGAATTTAATTGTGATCTGTGGCCTAAGATCTCTCTCTCTCTCTCTCTCTCTCTATCATTATATTTTAGACAGTGTTGTCAAATTGAACAGTTCTGCCTAACCGGTTACTCGGACAATCTTTCGACCGATAAATCGGTTAACCGGTAGTTGAGTTGATGTTTTAAAGGTCTTCAGTACTCTACAAATGCACGGTTTTATGATAAGCTGAATTAAAGATTGTGCTTGGGTATTATATGGATTGGTTTTCAGCAGTCTTGGTAAAGTTTTATTTTTGACAGTCCAATACTACTACTATGGCCTTTGTAATAACTTCATGTTAATAAGATGAAAATCTTCTTGCTCTCGGCGCTGATTGTTTCATTTTCTCTGATGTCTCAGAAAATTCAATTTGAGATGATTATGCGTGTTTCTCGTACCACACAGTATTATACATTAATTCCATTTATAAAATTTGCGTTTTACCATTTTTGAGTCGCCATCTCGTTTAAATATGACAAAGCCTGAGACGATGGAGGTGGCATATTTACATGTAGGTATACGTTATATTAAAACAAAGCGAAGCAATGAAGTAAATCGTAAAATTTAATCAACTGTTCAAAATACATGTACGCTAATTGTGTTTACTTTAGATCTTGCCCCGAGCTGTCAAGTTGTCTTTGTGTTAATTAATTTTGGAAAAATTGGAGTGTTTTCAATGTTAACAATAGCAATCAATATACTGGACAATTAATCTGTCAGATCACTTAACACGATTATCATTTAAAAAGATTATTACTGATTTCAATATTCATTTCTATCACATCTATAAAAATTGAAAAAAGGTCGTTTAACCGGTTAGCTTTTTTAGTATTCGATATTCGGTCCTTCCGACGGTTAACCGGTTAACCGATTAACCGTTGACAACACTAATTTAACGTTTTGTTTCGCTCATCTGTTATGCCATTGTATGATTTTGTATGATTTTTTTTTTGGGTGTCTACACCAACTAAAACGCGACTGTGTTTATGTAAGTAATTATAGTTTAAAAAACATACATTTTTGAAATACAGTTGTGAAATTTTCATGTTTTTTAAGATACTTGTCGTTTGACATTTTTGTATGTTAATGCTTCAGCTAGATAAATCAATGCAAACACTATGTAGTTTGTGTTTCTGCCATGTCTCCCTCGGTATGTTGTAATAGAATAAAAATTTCATAAACAATAAATAAATTTAAAATTTAAAAGTTCACAAATTGTCACACGGACACGTGCTCGTATATAGTATATTTCCGGACTTGACTAGTATGAAGTCATGGCGTGGAGACATGGCGGAATCTAATGTTCTACTTCTTTCCTAGTTTATTATACTTTTCAATCGTCCTGGTCTGTACAAGGTTATTAATTTGCTGCAGGATACATGTATCAGCGTAATTGAAGTAATACATGTACATTTTTTTTGGTACGAACGTCAAATGTTAGTTCAGGAAAGTCATGTCACTGAAAACTTAGAGAAAGACTTAAATACTGAAATTAAAGGTCAACAATATCATAGCTTTGGAACCTCACAATCCAAATGAGTTTCAATTTTAATTAACGACGATTTAGACTGCAAATTAAATATATATATATTTACAGACCAAGAGGGCAGGTTACTCTTAATAAATGTTGAAATTGAAGACAGTATTTATACATTAGTGAATGTCTATGCACCAAATATACCTAAAAATAGAAATATTTGTTTCAAAAAAGTTAAAGAAGTAGTTACTAAAAATAGTTTAGAGATGGTTATAATTGGAGGAGATATGAATGATACGTTAACAAACAAAGATAATAAAAAAAGGTTAACACAAACATTAAAAAAAAAAAAAAACAGTATTTAGTCTTAAATCTTTAATTAAAACTAAAAAAAACTAAGTGATATTTGGAGAGAACTTCATGGTAGTAAAATTCAATTTATTTGGAGACGTAAAAATAATTTAAATGAAGCATCTAGAATAGATTTTTTCTTAACCTGTCCTGAACTAAGAACTAAAATAGAATCCCCCGATATTAGGCCAGCTTCCATAACTCATACTGACCATCAAACAATTTCTCTAAAGATAAAAGGTCGATCAGAACAAAAAGGTGAAGGATACTTCAAAATTAATAATAGTATTTTAGAAAAAGAAGAATATCAAAACATTATTTAGTCTCCCAAACGAAGTTTGGGAAGTTTGGGAAGACTTATTGGTTTTGATCAGTTCTTATTATTATTATTATTATTATTATTATTACTATTATTATTATTATTATTATTATTATTCCTCTTCCTCTTCCTCTTCGGCAAATTTTAAATTTAAACTTGTTCGCACCCGTTCTCCAAAACCGCTTGTCAGATTACCTTAGGGTTTCACAATATGTTAGACTAACATGTCTAGTTGTGCAATCAGAGTTTTGTTAGTACAATTGGGTTTATAAAGGGGTACTTTGAGGGGCAAAAAGAAAAGAGGGTTTTACTATAGAACCTGATGGGATTTTATTTTTCTAAATTTTCAAATGATTATAAATTGAAAACCGTTTGTGATGGACACAATCTTTTTAATTGAAAATGTTCTAAATGATAAAGCACATTAAATGAAATACAGGGTTAGTCCCCAGGGGTCACCCTATCCCCTGCCATTTAAGAAAGTTCTAATATCTTGGGGGGCCTCGGTGGCCGAGTGGTCTAAGTAGTTACTACTGTAATCACTAGCCAGTCAACACTGAGGTTGTGAGTTCGAACCCCGCTCGTGCGGGTGCACTCGACTCCAATCTTAATTGACTAGGATTGCCAGTTTTCCTATCGAAGGTCGGTGGTTTTCTCCGGGCACTGCGGCTTCCTCTACCAATAAAAACTGGCAGCCACGAAATAGCCCAAAAGCGGTGCTTAAAAGTGGCGTTAAAACACCAAAAATCAAAATCAAATCAAATCTAATATCTTGTAAGTGGTCAAGATCCCCTCCCCTTAACCATATATATTCTGGTTTGTCATGCTAAGATGGTTTGAATGATACACAGGGTGAGTCCCCAGGGGTCATCCCGACCCCCTGCCATTTGAGAAAGTTCTAATATCTTGTAAATGGTCGAGATCCACACCCCTAAACCATATATATATTCCGGTTTGCCATGATAAAGCACATCAAATGAAATACAGGGTTAGTCCCCAGGGGTCAACCCCACCCCCTGCCATTTAAGAAAGTTCTAATATCTTGTAAGTGGTCAAGATCCCCACCCCTAAACCATATATATTCTGGTTTGTCATGCGAAGATGTTTTGAATGATATACAGGGTTAGTACCCAGGGGTCATCCCGACCCCCTGCTATTTGAGAAAGTTCTAATATCTTGTAAATGGTCGAGATCCCCACCCCTAAATCATATATATTCTGGTTTGTCATGATAAAGCACATCAAATGAAATACAGGATTAGTCCCCGGGGGTTACCCCACCCCCTGCCATTTAAGAAAGTTCTAATATCTTGTAAGTGATCAAGATCACCACCCCTAAACCATATATATTCTGGTTTGTCATGCGAAGATGGTTTGAATGATATACAGGGTTAGTCCCCAGGGGTCATCCCGACCCCCTGCCATTTGAAAGGTCTAATATCTTGTAAATGGTCGAGTTCCCCACCCCTATAGCATATATATTCCTGTTCGTCATGTCTCGAACATTTGAATGACGTATATGGTCAGTCCCCAGGGGTTCCCCCCATCCCCAATGTTCTAGTATCTTGTAAATGGTCGAGATCCCCACCCCTAAACCATATATATTCTGGTTTGCCATGCCAAGATGATTTGAATGATATACAGGGTTAGTCCCCAAGCATCATTAATGCATATAACTTTACTGGACCAAACCAATTTTCACTGGACTTTGCCCAATGTCAGGCGACCCTGGGAATTACGAATTATGGGAGCGTCGTTTGGGAGACTTCGTAACAGCATCCTGTTACAATCATTTCTTGTTTAAATTATAATTAAACAATTTGAAAAGAAAATATTACTCACCAATGATATGCGTCTTAAGTGGGATCTTTTTTAAACTGAGGTTAGAGACCATACTATAGCACTATGCAAATGAAAAGCACAAAATAAAGTAAAAGAAATACATATTGTAGAAAACAAATTAAAGAAATTAAATGAGTGTGTAAACAAAAAATGTAAAAGGATGTCATTAACTTTTTTTAAAGAGGAAACTAATATTATAGAAGAGAAATTTGGTAAACTATATGATTCAAAAACAAAAGGAACACAAATAAGAATTAGATGGGTAGAAGAAGGAGAAAAAAACACAAAATTCTTCTTGGGATTAGAAAAAGCTAGGCAAACAAGAAAAACAATAACAGCACTTTGGGACAGAGAGGGGATGATACACACACATAACTAAATCTTGAAAAGGAATTTTATCAAGAAAATATAATTATTAAAGTTCAAATCCCAATAAAAAAGAAATAAAAGATTCAGAGATAAATAACAAATAACTCACTGTATATAAGTGAAAAGAATAGTTGCAAACATAAACTAGAAAAACTAGATTCAAATTTATACAATTTTAATAGAATATGATAAAGAAGTTCAAATTGGGTATCATAAGTGGAACAGAATATCAAAATGTGAAAATTTACAAATTGAAGCTCAATATATGCAAACATTAAATCATAAATATTTAATAGATAATAAACTGAAACTGTGCAGATGGAAACTATTATCCCCAGGGGTTCCCCCCATCCCCAATGTTCTAGTATCTTGTAAATGGTCGAGATCCCCACCCCTAAACCATATATATTCTGGTTTGCCATGCCAAGATGATTTGAATGATATACAGGGTTAGTCCCCAAGCATCATTAATGCATATAACTTTACTGGACCAAACCAATTTTCACTGGACTTTGCCCAATGTCAGGCGACCCTGGGAATTACGAATTCACTATTTGTTGGAATATAGGATAAAGTATATCAATCTGTATACTGTTTTGACCTTGATTTAGAAGAATACCTAAAAAAAACCTCTGACATGTGACTGTTCCCATTCTTCCAAACAAAGTTTTATTAAAACAATGGAAAATAAGCCGTAACTCAAACTGTAAATTTTTGTAACCTTACAGAAGACTATGAACATTTTTTTGTAACTTGCCACTTTTTAGATGAGTTTTAGGGAAAATATATAGGTTATTTAAAACAGTTAAGATTGGTAGACATATATTTACTTTAAAGAATTTAATCTTGGGTTATAAAATTGAAGATGAACATTGTTATGAAATAAACTTTTTGCTTACAGTTATTGTGTTTACTATACACAAAATTCACTATTTGTTGGAATATAGGATAAAGTATATCAATCTGTATACTGTTTTGACCTTGATTTAGAAGAATACCTAAAAAAAACCTCTGACATGTGACTGTTCCCACTCGCCTTTTATTTACAGCCCCTTTAACCATGTTATTTCTGGGGATCTTAACATAATTCAACATGTATATCTCCTAATGGTGATATCTCGTGGTCCTAAGTTGAGGGAACCCCAGCACATCAATTGGAACCATAACATCAAAATAATTATGGATTCCATTGAGGACTATGACAGAGCATGGGGGAAACGAGAAGTTGAACTGGACACTTTGTCAGAATAGTCAAAACAATCAGGTCTCTGACTTTTTCAAATTTATGTTGACTAGTATTGATGACTTGGATGTCTGCGCGTTTAATTTTGTGGAATTGAGAAATTATTATCTAGGTATCCTGTCCAAAATCACAAGGGAGAGGTCGAGTTCAAAGAAGATATTGATATAAGGAAATCGAAAACAAAGCGGTGGTTTGGTGCTTTCCACTCAAAACGTTTTTCTTATAATATTGTAATATCGCTTTTAAATAGTGTATCGAAGAAGGATTCGTCTTATAGAAGGGTTATATTAGATTTGAGTGAAAGAGTGCGGTTAAAGGTTTTATTAAAAAGGATTTATACTTAGGAGGTAAATCTGAAATATCCTAATGTTGACCCTTTTGTCAATTTAATTAAATATACGGACGGAATTGTCTTATTTTTCAAACGGGATTTGCGAAGAGCCTATAGACAAATATCTATTGAGTCCTTTCTTTTGGCTGTTCTGTCGCTCACACTTGCCAGTGCTTTACAAATGCAGTTGCATATATGTTGTCTGCTCTATGGTCGGGTTGTTGTCTCTTTGACACATTCCCCATTTCCATTCTCAATTTTACAGACAGCTTAGGTTTAATATTGTGAATTACCTTGATGATTTTGCGAGGATTGATTCAGCTGACAGGGCTGTAAAAGCAATTGATGAATCAAAACAACTTTCATTTTTTTCTAGTCAGGAAGAACATTCTCACAAGGCTGTCCCCTTTCTACTAGAATGGAAATTTAGGAATTATAAATGATACAAATTTATATTACAAATTTCTGAAGATAATTTACAAGATATTCATTAAATTTAATTTACGGTCAAACAAAAAAACTAGTAAAATGTCGAGAAATTCAGTCTTTAGTGGGGAAGATGAATTTTTTTAGCAGTTTGTTTAAAACCAGGTCATATTTTTATGTCACGTCTGCTAAACTTGCTTAGATTAGAGTATGCAGCGCAAATTTCGTCTGCTTTATCTGGTTACATTACTCAGACCTTTCTTATGATTTTATTGTGATAAGTTTTCACTTTATACTAAAGTTAATCAGTTAGAATTTGTTTGAGTACATGGTTAGACGTACACAATTTTCATCCTCCTACCCTCCTTTTCTTTTATTAATTTATTTTACGAAAATTTGGGCTAACATGGCCCTGTCCTACCTTTTATATATTATATTGTACATTTCGGCCAATAAAAAATGTTTTGTAGCTCGCTCGAAACATGCAGCTTTGTCTTGTGTTTTATATATTTGTACATTTATTTGTGCCTATATTTGTTGTCTTGTATGTGATTCATTTTCGGCCAAAATAAAAATGATGTTATATTTAGTTTTCATTTAAGGGGCATTAGCTACGAGATTAACAAGATATTCATTAAATTTAATTTACGGGCAACAAAAAACCCAGCAAAATGTCGAGAAATTCAGTCTTTGGTGGGGAAGATGAATTTTTTTAACAGTTTGTTTAAAACCAGGTCATATTTTTATGTCACGTCTGCTAAACTTGCTTAGATCAGAGTATGCAGCGCAAATTTCGTCTGCTTTATCTGGTTACATTACTCAGACCTTTCTTATGATTTTATTGTGATAAGTTTTCACTTTATACTAAAGTTAATCAGTTAGAATTTGTTTGAGTACATGGTTAGACGTACACAATTTTCATCCTCCTACCCTCCTTTTCTTTTATTAATTTATTTTACGAAAATTTGGGCTAACATGGCCCTGTCCTACCTTTTATATATTATATTGTACATTTCGGCCGATAAAAAATGTTTTGTAGCCCGCCCGAAACATGCAGTTTTGTCTTGTGTTTTATATATTCGTACATTTATTTGTGCCTATATTTGTTGTCTTGTATGTGATTCATTTTCGGCCAAAATAAAAATGATGTTATATTTAGTTTTCATAAAAGGGGCATTAGCTACGAGATATAAAAAAAATCAAAATATATGTTTTTTTTTCAATCATTAATGAAAGTGATATAGTGAAATACAAATTCGCTTTTAGCAGCCAATTTGGTTCAATTTTGACCAAATAAGATAAGAAACATCGCTGATGAATTATTCACTTGCAAGTGAATAAACATTAATGTACGCGTTATCGTGCGAAGAATTACCCTACTCGAAAAACAGGAAGTAGGTGTCTGTCAAACCCGAAAAGCGCTAACACATTACAACTTATCACTGTATGAAGTCATTCTGTTAATTAGTACCCGAGAAAAGATTGTCTAACAAATTAAATTTAAGTATATGTAACAGAAATCCCTTTCTTCATGATTAAGTACGAGCATTAGCGAGGCAAATTATTCTCGTATTAAAAATTGCCGCTTCCCGTCAGATGCCAAATCTGGTTCCCTATGCACATTACATTTCGATGATGAATTGACTTTAAAACCAAAAAATTGTTTCCTGGGAAACTAGCACTATGTCCTATTCTACAATATACATTTGTATATTCATTTCTAAATAATATATACGGAAACAGGTCACCAAAAAGTAATTCTTATCCTAAAACTTGCATTTGAAGTCTGAAAATCAGTGACACGGAAAACTGAGGAGGATTGTTTGAGGAAACAAAGCACTATGGGCCTCTACCTTTCCTGGAAATAGATAATGGGTCCTTATCTTCCGTGCAATACAGTATTTGAGGCTAACAATTCTTCAACAAAATCGATACTTTTATTTACCTCGATCGTTTTTTTGTTACCTTCTAAGCTGCCAACCCGTATTATATATAGCCAACACCTCGCGTGTGGCGTTCAACAAGGTGATTACTTTTTGGGAAAGTATATACTGCCAATCGCGACTTTTGTTTTCTTATCTTTTCCGTACTGATTGAAAGTTATTCAAATCGAAAACGACAGTTTAAACATGAAAATCTTTAGTCCGTTTCCATGAAAACTCTGTTTTCTCGCTTCTCTCTTTTTTTAGTGCATATACCCCTCAATCATCCTTTTAACCATCCTTATCTTCGTGTTCGTCAAAGAACAATCCGCTTTGATCACTTGTATCTTCAAATTATTGAACTACTAATTTTAACATTAATCGAAATATTGCATCAATATCATATTTTGACTGTACCCAACATCATTCCAATCCCATCATATGTAATTTTTGATGCAGAAGGATAATCCTATATGATCCAACAAATGGAAAGCAAACAGAAAGGCCATAGTCAGAATAATTTGTTCATAAGAGTGGTTTTTCTAAAATCAAGCATCAACAAAAATATATTTATAATATCAACATCAATGGAAACGACAGCATGCAACAAAACTTCCTGTTGGTATATAGCTGTTAAATTTACTTTTATTGAGACGATTTAAAAATTCACAATTTATAGTGCTGCTTAGTAAAGAACAATTGGAAAAGACTAGAAATAAAAAGTCATGATATTCCAATAATGGTGTAGAACTGTAAGTTGATCCGATGTAATAATGATATCTGTATGCAAGTATTATTTTGAGATATGATTCTTTAATAAAATTGAGAATGGAAATGGGGAATGTGTCAAAGAGACAACAACCCGACCATAGAACAGACAACAGCAGAAGGTCACCAACAGGTCTTCAATGCAGCGAGAAATTCCCGCACCCGGAGGCGTCCTTCAGCTGGCCCCTAAACATATATATATACTAGTTCAGTGATAATGAACGCCATACTTAACTCCAAATTGTACACAAGAAACTAAAATTAAAAATAATACAAGACTAACAAAGGCTAGAGGATCCTGACTTGGGACAGGCGCAAAAATTTAATCTTTATATATGCAGATACAAAAACGAACTATTTTCATTAAAAAACTCGTCAGAAAGAACACTGATAATTGCTTACTCACTGAATGACAGTAATAACTATATTCGTGTCAGAATAAGACTTGGTCCAAAGCTGATACAAAACTTCATTTACAATCGAAAAACGTCGATAACATTATTTTCAAATTATATATATATAATTAGTAATGCAAATTCTTCATATTCCTCTTTGGAAAGTTTATTGAGATGCATTTTAAATATCGGTTTAATGTTTAAACGAAAGAATAATAGTCTAAAATGAAAATAAAATAAAATAACTGAAAGTATATTTGTTGATTACATGTATGCATTTGTGTATGCATGATTAATATCAAGTAATATTCGGCCCAACTAGGTGTACAGTGTAGTGTATCTGTACTAGTAATAACTGAATTACAAAAGTGCATAAAAGTGTAGTGTTTAATGCATTTAGGGAACATTACCTTATTTTATGACCACATTTACATTGCATGTATACATTTAAAGCGTCTTTTAAAACATGCGGTCTATACATGTTAAACATGTACATATAAAGTTAGAAGGAGGGTAAACAGAATTTGTAATTTCGAAAGATTAATTAAAAATTGGTAGGGGGAATCTGATCTTTTTTTCCTGAAAGCTATCTGATAATATAGATTACTACAAGAACGTTTGGAAATTTTCCCATGAACAAAGACTTCCATTATCGTTTCAGCTGTAATGCTGTGAAAAAGAGAATACACAGATCAATTGATAAATATATATATTTGGGATGTTTTTGTTTAAATATGTTTATTAGTATGGTGGTATATATGATTTCAAATATAAATAACATGATTGACTGCTTGAACTATTATTAGACACTGATAGCGTTTCCGTTTTATTCGACGAGATTAAAGCTCGCGTCAGTATTCATCCCCTTGTATGATCGTTTGCGTAGTTTTTTTTAGCATTCTAAATTTGTTTTTAAAATGATGATTTTAACGTATTTTTCTGATTTGGAAGTTTGGAGGAAAACGAACACGTTCTAATTGGAGCTGAAATTAAAGACGATGTTCAGTTATCACAAGTTGTGGCCGAACTAGATGAAGACGACCGAAATAGAACATGCTATCAAGTTGGCTGTCGTTTCCTAAGAGATTGAGGATGATTATCTTGACGATCTGGATATTTCAAAGTCAGCGAATATTATGGATGTTAATTTGAAACTTTCGCAAGCTATGAACGTTTACAATGTTGAAGGCAAAGAGGAGTTTGACTTCGGAACATTTAAAGTTGATTATTTGGTGCTTGAACCACGTAACGACGGCGTGGAAAAAGGGTTGATCATTCTTTTACACTTGATTCTTCTGAAGAGATCGATAAGCTGATATGCTCACAAACTAACCCGAATAGACAAAAGGACACGTAGTGGGCCACAATGGTGTTAAAAGAATGGTGGGCGGACACATGGTGTCAAAATTCCAGAATTGTTGTAAATGAATTTTAAAACTATGGATTATTGGCTACAGAGATTTTTTTTGGAGGCACGGAAAAAAACGGGAGACGAGTATCCTCCAATGTCGTTGTATTACATCGTTTTACTGCGGTAAATTCAGTACTTTTCAGAAATTTTGCTTGAAGTCAATTACAATCCGTTGAGTCTATTTTTAGACTGCTCAGTAACTGCTATTTACACGAACAAAGCAACATCATACTGAATTGTCTGAAATGCTACTGAACAGTACTGCATATACATTTACCGCAGTAGATAAGTCTGAAAGTTGACTAAAAAGCTGAACATGACTGAATAATGAGACTTTTTTCAGATCCTGTTAAGATCAAAATCATCGTTTCAGACTAATGCTCGTTTACTAGTGTTAATCACGACTGAGAAGAATCTGCATTCCTGACAAGAATCTGCATTCCTGACAAGAGTTATCTCCCATCTTTCATATGATACTGAAGTTGTTTGTTTTTTATTTGCATAATATTACTTAGAAGTAATAGGCAATACCACTGATTAAAGTTTAAATTAAGTTGAACATTTCAATCACCCCGTTTTTACTTATTTTACCAAAACATAAAGATCAATAAAAGTCACCAAAGAATTGATTGTGTTATCTGGAGTTATAACTTATTTTCAGGTTCCAGGTGTATGAAAAACCTTTAAAGACATATCTTAACACGCTTGGGGCTGGTGGATGTTTTTATCGGAAACTTTTGCTTTGAAAAAGAATACGGTATGGAAAACAGCCGCTTGGGGCTAACAAACTAGGAGGTTTAATGAAAGAAATGTGTCGAAAAGCGAGCTTAACTGAAAATTACACCAACCGTTCTGGGAAACTGTATTATACAAAGCCGGATTAGATGAACAAGCAATAATGGATCGTACTGGATACAGTGAGGGCATATTGATCAAAAATAGAGCAAATATTGTGCGATGTATTGAACCACCAAGTAAAGATACAGCTTCTGGTTTATTGAATCCACTAGGTAATGATTTGAAAGTTACAGAACTACCTTTAAATTGTACAAAACTGGAACCAGTCAAATTGCCATGACATTTTAATGCGTCAACAATGCTTGAATGATATTACAAACACAAGTGGAACAGTAATTTCAATAACTGCATTCTTACTTTTACTTAAATAAGTTGAAACTGAATTTTCGATAGGATTTTGTTTTCGTAATGTGTTAGAACTGAAAAAAAAAATGAAAGGTTTAGTTATTTTCATTTAACATTAAAAAAAATAATGAAGACAGATACACATGTTTCTTGACATGTGTTTTTAAATTGCTTGTTGGCTTTTTGTTATAGAACGAACACAAATAAATGTTCATGATCTTTCACTTTTTCCGTTCCTAAATAGTTGACGGATTGATATCTTTCAGAACATGGGATGGAGCTTCAGCCATGGAATAACATAAAAATGAACATGCTGTACCTTGACTTAGCTCCATCTACTTTCCTCTTTCATTCTATTTGGGCTTCATAATAAGTTATCCAAGGATAATACAACACCAAATTTCAGATAATAGACCATGGTTTTCCTCCAACACACTTTTAAAGCAAATTATTTCTGTAAAACATAAAAAAGAAAATTTATACAACATTAGATAAGTAGAAACTGTTAATGGCAAAAACTACTAGCAATGCAAGATATACAAAACAATACTAATAACCGAAACAATTGTATAACTCCTTATAGTAGTTGTTGACCTAAAATGTCAAATGTTTTCTAATTTTATAATTTTGCTAACTATTAGTATCTCAAAAATATAATAGATAGGTAGAAAATGTATACAACAAATATAATTAGCAATACAAGATCTACAAACAGAAGGCTTGATGGCTGAATTCATTTGATGACTCCTTAAAGAGTTAAAGCTCTTACATGACGAGTTTTGACAAATTTTCATGTTTTTTCCAATTATCTCGTAAAATATGATAGAAAGCCAGAAACTATCAACAGCTAAAATAATCAGCTATACACGACCTGAATACAATGCCAATATAACCGAATCCATAAAATGACCCCTTAAGGAGTTATTGGCGTTAAATGCCGATTTTTGACAAATTTGTGTTTTTGTCAGTTATCTCGAAAAATATGAAAAAAAGGTAGAAACTATGAACAGCAAAAATGATCAACCATACAAAATCTACACAAATGTTTTCGTAACCAAATCAATCGGATGACCCATTTAAGAATTATTCACCTAAAATGACGAATTTTTAATAATTTTTTGTGTTTTTGCCAAATATCCCGAAAAAAATAATAGCTAGGTAGTAACTGTAAACAACAATAAAGATCAGCAACATACCGGATATCCTGATCCGAAACCGAAGAGGGGTCCGAATCACGAGAAGCAGTTAATGAAAAGCTTAATTACGATGGGTAAGTAAAATTTAGATCCGATTCCCACGGAGAAGTTATGCGCCGTGGGAACGAGGGAATCGGCGTAAGCAATATAAGATTGATAAAAATGTCATGATAACTGAAACCATTGGATTACTACTTATATGAGTAATTGCAAATCACCTAAACAAATTCAATAAATAGGTAGAAAATAGAAACTATAAAAAAAGATCAGCCATACGAGATCTACAAAACCGCTAATATGACCAAATCATTGGCTGACTCCTGAAGTAGTTATATTTCAGTTTTACACGGGAAACTCTACACTACGAGAAAAGGGACGATTTTTCGTTCCCTATTGGTTATTTTCGAAAAGGTGATGTTCCTTTTGCACCATCTTTCGGTGTTTATTTATCACAACTCGTTCGCTATGCCTGAATCTCTTGTGGCGTTTTGGATTTCAGTGAACGTAATCTATGTGTTACTGGGTAATTACTAAGTCAGGGATTTCGTTACCACAAATTACTTAAAACCTTTACTAAATTCTTCTATAGATACAAAGATTTCGTTTGGAAGTTTGGTTGTACCTGTAGAAAACTTATTTCAAACGGGATAGCACATCCTAATTTTTACGGAGATGTTGTTTACCGAGCCCGGAAATTTAGATACCGTAACGATCCGGGTAAACTTATCGATCTTTTAAAATAACTTTTTTTAAAAGGTTACCAATTCATTACTGTAATTAGATCTTTGAATAGTGTTTTTGTTGGTATTAATATTGATTTTGTTATCAATAAATTAAAATCAAACTAAATATTATTTTTATATACATATGCACATCCAAGGCTCTACAATCTGTCGATACCTGTATCTTGGCGTTGTACAAGGTCATGTTTTTATCTGACTGATTCTGACTGGCGCCTTTACTAAATCCATTGGATGTTGGATGTGTACTGATTGATATTTTAGTCTTAGATGCATGGTTTTTTATTAGTTGTTATTGGCTTTGAACTAGCTTCCGGTAACTGAGAGTACTTTTCTGGTGTCGTTTTTTGTTTTGGGGATGTATAAGTACCCTGCCACGTCCGGTCTGTGTTTTTTTTTGATAGATGTTTTTCTGCTTTGTATCGATCTGATGAGTTAAGCCCTTTTCAACTGATTTTTATAGTTTGTTCTTATGTTGTACTGTTACACCATTGTCCCAGGTTGAACCCCGTCACATTCTGTATGTGCCTGTCCCAAGTCAATGTAATTCAGGGGTTGTCGTTTGTTGTTTTATATCATATTTGGTTTTTGTTCATTATTTTGTACGTAAATCAGGCCGTTAGTTTTCTCGTTTAAATTGTTTTACATTTGTCATTTCGGGGCCTTTTATAGCTGACTATGCGGTAAAAGTTTTGTTCATTGTTGAAGGCCGTATGGTGACCTATAGTTGTTAACTTTTATGTCATTTGGTCTCTGATGGTGAGTTATCTTATTGGCAATTATATCACATCTTCTTATTTTTATATATGACATATATAGCCCTTACAGGATGATTGTTATCCGTTTTAACGTATGTGGCAAAATCTATAGTAGACCGGTAGAATCTGTACACAATATAAATGATCAGCAATACAAGAACACCAAAAAACTGATAGTTTGTTCATAGACGATATGCTAGTCAATGATGTTGAAAAATGACCATTGTTGAAGATGCACATAGATCCAGGTGAGCTTCTGCTAGATTTTTGGCCTGATTCGGTCAGTGTTGATTCTCCCCTTTCGATCTTCCGCCTACTTTGTTTTAAAACTTTTCGAAATTAAATTTTTATTACGTATACTACAAAGTTTAAAGCTGTAAATTGTGTTTAAAAGTTTTATCAAATTGTTAGCCAAATGTTGCCGGTATGGGCAACTTGTTATTGATGAACTGCAACCATTTTAATTTAGTTTAGCTGTTTTCATAATCACTAAATGCAGAATAACTAAGAGAACATAAAATCTTGAATATATCAATCTTATATGTCACTTAGTTTCATCTTCATTTACCACATTTCTCTATCTTTACTTGGTAGAAACGTCCTGGAGAAAAACAAAGTAAAAGAAAAACACAAATAAGGACAACAGGTAAACACTAAGTCATTTGGTTTCTGGTGGAAAGTTTTCACTTAGGGAATCATAACACATTTCCTTATTTTATGAGAATAAAGCTACAACGTGTAAAATACACCTTTGACGTTTTTTACTTAAACATTACACACTTGAATGAAGTGTACAATTTATAAAAAAAAGTACACGTACAAATATACATTTTCGTTTCCTTTTTATATAAAGAGGAAAGTTTTCTCATCAGACTTAATTATTACAAATCGCCAATTTTCCAACCGGCAAAAGATGTTTTCATGTTTGCGTCGCTTAGAATGTGACCTGTCGAGGGATGGGTGGAACTGGTTCTTACAGTAGCGGAATCGTGTTTGTTCATAGTTACAACAACTATCCCAGTTGATCCACTCAATGTCTGGACGTTTGATCCTCGCATGTCTGCAAATATATCACCCACAACGTCACTATTTCGTAAAATGTGAACAGCAGTTAATGTTCCCCTATCGGGGAAAATGGTAAGAGTTAATACATATACGCCGGATTGAGGTGCGACGAATGCTCCGATATGTTTATTGTATCCATTTCCATAATTTGTTATGACAACATCAAAAACAAGTCCATGGTGTGTTCCAATATTATATTCGTTCTTACTAAGATAAGCGTAGAAAGCAATTGTAGATGGCTGCATTGGTATGTTTTCTCCAACTAATAGTCGGTTGGCTAAAATTTAAAAAAAAGTGTTTAAAGTTTTTATACGTTTGAGTTCTAATAATATAGAATGAGACTTCATCTGATTTTAACTTGTTATGACCAACACGGCCAGTGAATTTTAAATTATGACCAATGTAGAAACTGCATTTTAATCTATTGAGTTAAGCTAAGGATAACGGGTCTGCTATATAGCTTGAAAAGCATCTACAAACTGATAGTGAGTGTCGGTAGAGATTCAAACACTCAAACAACAGGGAAAAAACTGAATTTGTCCCATGTAAACTTTCAAAATTCCTGATGGATAAACAAAGAAATAACTAATAAATCAAGGTCCTAAATCCATCAGGCAAGTTGTCCATGGATAAATTTGGCTATTATTTTAGGTCACTTTAGGTCATATTGCTCATAAGTTTTCCATGTATTTATACATCCCTGAATTTTAAATATTTTGGTGTGAGCATTCCTGGTGAAGGTAAATTCAGAAAAGCGCTTCGGACTCACGAAATTTATTAAGGGTTATTTTCAATTCTATTTTATAAAGCAATGTTTAGGCAACATATCGGTAGCGTACTCGTATATCATATATACATCACCCAGTTGACACGATATTCCAGTGTTTGCGTTTCTTATGTCTTCTATGGATTTCCATAGAGTGTTGCTGCTTATAAGGATGCTATAAACCCATATCGTCTTTATTGTAAAGTTCAAGTAATCTCTTTTAAAATTTGAAAGACGAAAGCATGATTTGGTCGACCGTTATTGAATATCTGTTGCTCAGATGGTCGCTTCTCTGTTTTATTTGTCGAACACAATAACGTCCTCCTCCCTCGATTGCAACTACCGAATGCTACTCTCATTGAATTTTGTTTGAACTGCGATTAGTGAATTGCGTACCCTTTCGAAAGGTCTGATTTCATCCTAGATTTTTGGAGAGCTTAGAGTCGCTCAATCTTTCGTTTTCAGTGTAGTCATATAGGGACTTTGATTTGTCTTTTCAACATATTTACATCTATTAAACCTTGCATATTGTTATAGTCGTGATTGACTTGTCCCAATAAAAGATTTCTATATATTAGTTGGTTGCTATCAAAAAGTATAACTCACATTCTTTTGGTATAACCACAAGTGGTTTTTTAAACCTCGAAAGCAGAAACTAACACAGTGCATATTCAGGTAACTGTTTCTTTAAGTTTATGACAAAATCATGCCTTGAATGCATGCTTAAAATGAAAGTAGATGATACTTACATCTGATAATTTGTCTTTCCGGATTATTTTGACTTGTATCACTTCTATTTTGGAAAGTATCTGATCCCGATCGCGCCTTTTTATGAAGTTCAACGTTCACTACATTCATCTGTATACTTTCGTCATTTCGCGAGTCTATAATTTGATTTAGTCGGTTTATTTCTCTCTGTTGTTGATCAACAGTCACGGTAAGGTCCCGAATTTGAATTTCTTGTCTTTGAAACAATTTTTCTAGTTTCACAAGCCTAATATAAAGATCGGAATCTGCCTCTTTTGCTTTTACAGACCACACAATAAAAACATAACTCATGAATAAGATGTCGAATCGCATTATTTAATGTTTACAAATGTAAGTTGACACTAAAATGGTTTCAATGAACAACGAAAGATAAGAACAGATCGCAAGGCCCATAAAGGATTATCTTCGTGCATTGTTTTTATTTCATATATAAAAATAAGAAGATGTAGTATGATTGCCAATGAGACAAAACTCCACAAGAGACCAAATGACACAGAAATTAACAACTATAGGTCACCGTACGGCCTTCAACAATGAGCAAAACCCATACCGCATAGTCAGCTATAAAAGGCCCCGAAATGACAAATGTAAAACTATTCAAACGAGAAAAGTAACGGCCTGATTTATGTACAAAATAATGAACGAAAAACAAATTTGATATACAGCAACAAACGACAATCACAGAAGTACAGGCTCCTGACTTGGAACAGGCACATACAGAATGTGGCGGGGTTAAACATGTTAGCGGGCGCCCAACCCTCTCTCTAACCTGGGACAGTGGTATAACAGTACAACCTATGAACAAACTATAAAAATCGTTTGAAAAGGTCTTAACTCATCAGATAGATACAAAGCAAAAACAAGTAACAAAAACACAGAGTGGACGTGGCAGGGTACTTATACAGCCCCACAACAAAAAAACACTAAGTACAGACCTGAGAGTACTCGCAGTTACTGACAGCTAGTTCAAAGCCAATAACAACTAATAAAACAAATCATGCATCTAAGACTAAAATATCAATCAGTACACATCCAACCTCCAATGGATTTAGTGTAAAGACGTCATAAACAGTCAGAGAAAAACATGACCTTGTGCAATGCCAAGATATAGGTATCGACAGATTGTAGAGTCATGAATATGCATATGTATATACAAATAATATTTATTTTGATTTTAATTTACTGATAACAAAATCAATATTAATCATATATTGTTTTTTTTTGGTTTTTTTTTGTGCTGAAAGATTGTTTATCTCGATGTCTCGTGCAAAAAATGCACTTTTCAGGCAAGAAAACCATTTTCGATTCGCAATGAAACCCACTTTAACTCATTTCCTTCATATTCTTCGTTTCCGTGTAGATGCCCTCTCACTAACCTCTTTTCATCGTTCTTATCTCATTGTTAGACAATTCTCGATCTGATCTGGTCAGTTGTATAAACTCAAGATGTACTGAATGGTTTTGATAAAACCTCGATATATTTTGAAGTAATCTATTTCGAACCTGAGATCACAAGGTCTTTCAAACACTGTCTTAATGCAAAATGAAAATATATATGAATATGTTCTAGCAACTTTAATGAAAATGGAATAACCTACTACATTAAAAAGAAAACAGAAATTATCAAATATATTGGAGAGCACAACAGCAACATCCAACTCGTCGGAGAAAAAAAAACCTACGCATGCATGTGTCCATATGTATGCATGTTTGGGAAATTGTGAAACATCCTTTCCCTCATAAATATTTGTATTATATCAACATCTTTGGAAGAAAAAACAATATGTAGCAAAACGTCTTGTTGGACAAGACAAGACTGTTTTCCATAATACTAGTATATATATATATATATATATATATATGTTTTCAACTTAGACTTGTATATATATATATATATAATTGAATAATTCAGTCAAACTTTATTTTTGATTATTAAAACTCTTAAATTGCAAGCTTTAACATTCAGTAATTATCATAAATAAAACTGCTCTGTTGTTCAAAGCTTTCAATTATTTTTTTTAACATTTCATTCTATAAAATAATTTCAGGCATTTTGTAAAATGCCTTTCAGTTTTTCCAGGCATTTTATAAAATGCCTAGAAAAAATAGTCATTATGTAAAATGCCTGAATCTTGCAGGCATTTTAGAAAATGCCTAAAGTTTTAAGGCATTTTACAAAATGCTTTAATTAAGAAAATGCCTTTAACATATATATGAAACCATACTTATCATGTTATTGTTAATTATGAAGCACAGATGGAAATGACCAGAATATAAAAAGTCATGACATTCTAATTTTTTTGTTGTGTTTACAAATAGGTGGTTGGATGATGATAAGTATCATATTGAGTTATAATAACATTTTGGAATAATTACTATGATCCAAAGCTGATACACAATATACATGTATTTCCCTTGACTGAGAATGATGTGAAGATCAGTTCATTTTCCAGAGGACATCGCTCGATGGAAATATTACTTTTTGAGGGTGAACAAATTTTCATATCTCCCTAAGCCAAGGGTAATAAAGTTTTATTCTACTGCCGATATTTTTTTTACTTCCTGAACATAAGATATTAATTCATATATAATTTTTCCTTTTCGCTTGCTTTATCGCATTGTCTCTTTGACACATTCCCCGTTTTCATTCTCTACTCTACATCAGCAAGTCGAAAGGTCGACAGGTCAGCAAGTCAAATGCCCAACAGGACACATATCAAGTGTTCTTTATATCAATTCATTATATGTTTTACAATTATTTGGTAACAGTTCAAACAATCAGAAAGACATCAATTTTACAGGTCGACAGGGCAAATATCAAATATTTTATATATGAATTCGTTCCATATTTTTAAAATTTATTTGGTAATCCTAAACCTAATTCTTACGCAAACTATCACCACTAACAAATCAGGAAGTCTACAGATCAACAGGACAGATATCAAGTGTTCTTTTTTATCAATTCATTATATGCTTTACAATTATTTGGCAACAGTTCAAAGAATTAGAACGACATCCATTTTACAGGTCGACAGGAAAATATCAACTATTTTATATATCAATTCGTTTCATGTTTTTATAATTTTTTTGACAACACTAAACCTAATCCTAACGCAAACTCTTTCCACTAGCCTTATCCCTTACCTTCAACATAACCCTAACCTTTACCTAATCATTATCGTAAGTTTTAGCCTTACTCTAACTCTAACCTAAACCCCAACCCTGAACTCTAACATTATGCCTATCTGATAACCCTAACCCTACCTATTATTCCAAACTCTTACCCCGTTCCTTAACCTAATCACTATTCAATACCCTAACTTTAATACTAACCCTATCCCCTTAACGTAAATAAAACCCATAGTCCTAATCCTAACCCTAACGTTACCCTGACCATAATTCTTACCACAACCGTAACCCCAACCTTAGCCTTTACCTAAAGCTTATTAACTTTTAACGATAAATATATTAACCTGTCTACCTGTTGACTTGCTAACTTGTCGACCTGCTTACTTGTCGACATGTTGACGTGCTGACGTGTCGATCTGTCGACCTTTTGACAAGATCCTTTCTTGACATGATAAAAGAATGAATAAAAACCGAATCGCTCATCTATATATTTGTATCCATCCACATGGACTACAATATCGTATTTTATACTTGATCTAGAATATGATACTCAGAGGGGAATATGAAGTTTTGTTCTGTGTAACTAGAGAAAGTCTCAACCAATCAAATGTTGATTTGGCCATCACTATTATCATACAGTGGAATAATTCAAATCATAATCGAAAATTTCGAAAACATTTTTTTCACATGAGTTATGCACATGCTTCATATTCCTTTTTATGGAAAATGTCTGATCAATATTAATACTCTTTTATTATACTTCAAAAGGAGAAAAAAAATACCTTAAAATTCCTACAGATATATTTGTTGATTATACATTTTTCTGTCTGAAACTGTTTTACATTTATCGTATCCATGAGACGTGTACATGAATGCATTTGTGTATCATATGATAAATATCTGTAATATAAGGTCAAAAGATCGACGTAAAAAAGAAATAAAAAATAAGACAGTAGTGCATAAACGTGCACATGCATTTTTGAGGCCATTATCTTATTTCATACAGATTTATTTTTCATTTATAAATTTATTAAATTTTGTTTTTAAAAGGGTTGTGTATGTATTATATATTTCAATCGATCTGAAAGAGGGGTAATAGCATTCTGAAGTATACTTTTTGTACAAAAAGACTAAATAAAAGGGACGCCTATTCTGGTAATTTCTTGATAACCATATTAATTTGTTTTTAATTTTAGGGAGAAAACCCCATTGAAATTTTTGAATAAGCAAGACTTAGTGCTATCTTATATTCTATTAAGTTCCGATAGCGTTTCGGTTGTAATGCTGTTAGAAAGAGAACATTATACAAGAAAGAGAACATTATACAGTTCAATTGATAAAAATCTGAGGAAAATTGTTTGGAGGTTTTTTTATAAGCATTAGTTAATGTCAAATATTAAACGGCATTCCTATACCTAGGAAGTCATAAATTAAGAATTTAATACAAATTTAATATCAGCAATGACTAATACATTAATTTTCAGACATTTAGATAACATTGTAACTGTTCTTATTGTGTCGTGTTATCGATTCAATGAAGGAACATATCGCTTATCAAAGTTCAATATAGTTTAAATTTCTTAATCGTTTGAAATATTTGAGAGGTTTTTATCAGTTTATTTTGTTTATTTTGTGACACTTTATTATTTTATTGATGCACAAGGAAGGAGCATATTGTGATAAAACTAAAATGGATTCGATAATGTAATACAAACTTGTCGGATAATTCATAATGGTAAGTATTTATAGGTAAATATATATTCAAATGAAATTATGGAGAACCAGGTATTCCTGATCATGATTATTTCCTGTATTGGAACTGTTTATCGTACATTCAAACAACTGAGCATCAAACATATATTGTTTCCTCTCAAAACGTATGCAGGATTTTTAATGATTATTGTTTAGTGTGTTTCTGCTGAACAATTTTGTCTACGGAAATACAAAATAATGTATTTAAACTTTTTTTTATCAAGATAGAACTGTTACAGTAGTAACTTTTTGTTTGAATCAAAGAAAAGCATTTTGCAATTAATTAGTCCCCTAGGACATCTTAACAATATTATAATGCCCTCCACAGAGTAAAAACAATGAATCAAGTAGTAGTGTGTCTATTTATTTAAATGTTATTAAGGACTGAGTAGTGTCAGGCGCAGATCCAAGATTTAACCTGTGTGTTGGGGGTACTGGGAATTAGGAATTAGTGGATCATATTTTGACAAAACAATTGCTGAAATTTGATTTACTAGTACCTATATTTCTGTTTTTAGGGGGGACGCCGGTGCGCCCGTTTTGATTCCGCGCCTGAGTGTACCCTAAGTTTTGTCTAGTCCGAGTCGTGGGCGAGTGCTATATCAAACTACACTTTGTATCTCGACTCGTGGGTAGTCCCTTCATCTGGAAATGGCCCGCTAGTCATGGTTCTTGTGTGTGTATGTGGTTAAAAAAAAACAGTCAATATATGTTTATGTAAGAAAAAAACTGTCCTTTATTAATTTCCTTACAGAAGAACGATAAATAAGATAGCCATTTGGGTCTTTGGATTCGATAATCAAAGATATGTTAATCTATTAATTTAAAATCATTGAGGTACTACTATTCTTAAGACATAGTTTGTCAAATATCAGTAGTTTGACTCATATCTAATAATACAAACAATATCTGTAAAATAGCTATTTGCTTTTGTCCAACAAGATAATTTTCGCATGTTTATTAAATCTTAGTATTTTCACAAGTTGAATTTCTGCACGTACATGTAAGCAATAGGTATAAGTAATAGTACCAATATAAGATATATGTTTCATATTAAATATGCAAGTTTCATTCATCTTTATTTAATATTACACCTTTTTTTAACTTTGGAGTTTAATATCTCTATGGAAATATCGAAACATGGTCGTTATAAAATTCTTATACTACTTAGTATATGCCACTTCTTTATGCAAATCAAAAACCACGTCATAAAAATTAACGCAATGTATTTTCAAGTTAAGTAAATATAATATATACACTTTTCACTGTGATCAAGTCGTAAAACTGACATTCTCCACCACATATAATCATAAAACCAAAGGACGATTTACACACATCAATTAACAAGTGCTATTGTAAAAACACTGACTGTACAAAACACTAGTGTTATTGTACTTATAAATAACCAGGCTTCTATGGCTGTTCTTCGTCTTGAAAGTTTGATTCGAGCTATTCAATGAGGAACTAATGAGTTCAAATACTAAATGCAAATTGTTATTGTTTTTCGTCTTCGTTCTTGATGTTTTCATCAGTTTTGATTTTGTTAATTATAAAGTTTTATGTTTGGGGTTTCAATCAGCATCAGTTATCTGATACATTGTTAAAGTATGCAAACTGCTAGTTTTGAATGCGTACGATGTACAATACCCTGTCAATTATAACTAATAAATAACGGGTGAATTCTTTGACTGTGTTGGATATATAAATACACAGTCACGTCCGATTTTATTGGGTACGTGTAATCAAATATATTTTTGATAATAATCAATATTCTTGTTCAGAAATATAGGTATTACTTTTTCATTTTTGAACATAATAGGGTTTCAATAAATAATTGGTGTTGCATAAAAGTAAATTTTAAAAGTAAAAAAAAATGTTGTCTTCTGAGATTACGTATTAAGGAATAAGTATCAAATGTAAAGAATATTGATTTGATAAACACCAATATTAGGGAATGTTTCATAACCCATTAATACACAAAGCAATAGAGTTATAAACGATATGAACACATTTTACTTGCAGAGTTCAATCAATATTAAAATACAACATTGTTCATGACATGAATTGTGATGGCTCAAATCAGCTTTGACAGATATATATGGAATTTTTACAGTGTTTGGTCCAGTGACAACTATTTGTGTTAGATTTTTTATTCTAGTGTTATGTAATGTTAATAGTTGATCATAAATGCTGCATTATATGCATTTAACGGTCTTTACAATGTTAGATTCCATAACGATAGGGCCAAGGAACAATAAATGGTCTATGCCACAGATTTGACTTCTTCTAAACGGAGTTTTACTGTGCGTATTGATGTGTGTTTGTTTATTCCACATTGACTAAAGGTATAGGGGAGGGTTGAGATCCCACAAAACATGTTTAACCCCGCCGCATTTTTGAGCCTGTTCCAAGTCAGGAACCTCTGGCCTGTGTTCGTCTTGTATTTTTTTTTTATTTCGATTCATTTTTGTAGTTTTCATATTTAGTGTGACGTTCAATTTCGCTGAACTAGAATACATTATTGTTTAGGGGCCTGCTGAAGCCCGCCTCCGGGTGTGGATTTTCTCGCTGTGTTGAAGACCCATTGATGACATTGGGCTGTTTTATGCTCTTTGGTCGGGTTGTTGTCTCTTTGACACATTCTCCGTTTCCATTCTCAATTTTATTTAGTAAATTTTGCATACAACTTTGGATCGTTGAATTATAAATGAAAATCGAAAACAATACTGCATTTTTCTCTTTTATTGTCTGAAAATAGGTGAACATTTGTATAGAAAGCACAGTAAATCGGCGAAAAACGTTCTTAAATTTGTCTTTAAATCATCAAAATCTCAAATTTCAAGTCCATAGATTTTTTTTTAATAAAATATATATTTTGTTGATTCATCAATAGCCGTTTTAATGATATAAAATTATCATATGGACACCGACTTCGTTTTTGGAGTATTTAGCCTATCTGTTACCTAGTTGGTAGTGAAAAACGTCAAAAATCGACGTTTTACGGCCTACAACGCGATGACGAACTACGCTTATTTCGACGTTTTGTTGTAATTTTTCACATACAACACTACTCTGAATGATGTATACTATACACAACCAGTCGGTGACCGTATCACTATTGTACATCATTAAAATGGAATGTATGTACTAACAACAAATAGTTTTTTTAAGAAAAATCTATGGATTTGAAATTTGAGATTTGATGATTTAAGACAAAGATAAGAGCGTTTTTCGCAGATTTAATAAGATTTCTATACAAATGATCACCTACTTTTGAAGAATTCAATCAAAAAATTATAATATTTCAGACAATAAAAAAGATAAATGCTGATATTTTCGATTTTCAGTTATTGTTCACCGAGTCATAGTTGTATGCAAACTTTTACCAAAATCTGTGACATAGCCCATTTACTGTTCCTTGACCTTAAACTCTTTTTGCATTCTGAAGATTTTCCGATTTGTTGATTGATTAAAACTATATAACGGCCAACTGCAAATAAAATTGAACAAAGTATGGTTTGTGTGGTCTAATGAACATTGTACTGTTTAGTATCTTAGTCATTTACGTCATCCCTATTGCGTGTTAGATAGGAGGATAACTCAATTGTCAACTACGAAAATAATATGCAAGTTATCAAAATCATCAAACGTCTTCTGTCAAATATTGGCCATCACTTTATAATTATGGTTCTTTGTCTTGTCACCATGTTTTAGACTCTTTGCTCTTCATGTGCGGTAAGTTGTTTCTCCCTCTAAAATGTGAAAAAAAATTATTTGAAATAGACATTTTAATTACATTGCTGTTATGTCCTGTCCTGATTACATTATATTGTACATGAATGAATTTTACAAAAAGTGAATTGATTCAACAAAAACAAGTCATATACGAAAATGTAATCCTGTCGGGTGAGAAGCGGATACCGGGTGACCTTATCGTATCTAAAGCCTGCCAAAACAGACTATTTTGGTATGTAGTAAGTTTCTTGCCTTGTTCATTGGAATTTATAACAGTTTTAACCACTTACAAACTAAAGGCTACCTCTTTTCAATTTAAATAAGATTTTTTGCTATTTTGTTTGTTTGTTTTTTTTAGGGGGAGGGGGGTCGGAGTTATTTGGGACTTTAATGATTAAAATAAGTGAGACATATGTATATTGCTCTCATGACAAAGCCGTTTCTTAATTAAGGGTCTGTTGTTTTTTCAATCAAAGCATGAAACAAAGAATAGTATTTTTGTTCATTGACTTAAGAAAGTGATTTCTTTGCTAAGTCATAAAGACTTTTCTCCTTCCAATTGCAATTGTTTTGCCATCTATTACACACTGATAAAAACAACATATTGATAAGACCAGCCCAGGCAGAAGTATTAAGCTTTAAAAGATATGTATATTTAATTTAGTATTCATTTTAACACGTTTAATATCATACTGTAAATGCGTGATATACTAAGCAACATGTTGTTTATTTTTACAAAACACGACATGAGTTGTATTCTCAGCATTTCCAAAATATTAAAGATCCCAGAATATTTAAATTCCTGTAAAGGTCAAGGCTCCATTTCAACAAGGAAGTCAAAAGTACATTCGTGACACATTGGAGATGTTCCATTTATATCATTGATCCGCAAACGTTTGTCTAGTTGATTCAAACGTTTTCACATATTTTAATAACCTTCCATATTTTAATGTACTTTTCCATGTTCAGGAGCCTAATAAGTGGTACTTTTGATTACATATTAGTGGCATATTTCATAGATAATTTTCAGTTTGATATTCAATTTACTCGGTCCATATAAATAATGCATAGTCCAGTTCCATCTTTATCTAAGTATTAAACCTTTATAAATGGCTTTTAAATTTTGAGATAGAATTTGCTTTTCGAAGGGACGAATCGGTATTATTCCATAGTCTTACAGTTGATGGTATAAAAGATTCTTATGTGAGTGATGATCTACAGAAAGGAACAATAACATCATCATTTCTCAAAAGGATATACACTGCTCTGTACCCAGGGTGAAACTACATAGCATAGATAATTCGGAGCTTGTTTATAGTCAGTTCTCAACCAAGTTCTTCATATAAACTTTCAGTTCTTGCAAATATGTAACTATTCTAGCAGCTTCTAGTTGTAAACCTTCCTTTAATCTTTGCCAAATACATTGGTATAATCATAACTTATCTAGATTCTGGACGACTTAGAGAGTTTGACATATGGCATAGAGATTTATCTGCATTTGTCTCTAGATGTCTTCAATGATAAAATCCTCGACTACCCGTTAATAATTATGCATGAATATAACGTTAATCTTAACCAGAAAAAAGAAGTGTGTTCATCTACGCAAGATAAAACGACCGAAAGCAATAACAGCTGATACCCGTTTTAGAATTTTAAACAGAAAAAAAAATACATCAAACGATCGAAAGGCCTGTTGGTTTATTTATTTTTTAAATTGCCTTCTTCAACTTGTTTATTTTTATTGATTATGGTATCTTTTTATTTTTATTGACTCTGGTATCTTGTTATTTTTATTGACTCTGGTATCTTGTTATTTTTATTGACTCTGGTATCTTGCTTCTTTTCAGCTTTTTTGCTTTTACATAATTATTATTCATTTACTTAGTTAATATTTGTTACTTTGTTTGTATCAGTATCGGATTATACCATTGTTGTTAAAATATATACTATGAATCCATTTATGCTTCATAATCCAGATGTTGCATGCAAACTCAAATTTGTTAACGTATAACAGACACAAAGACAATAAATACTAGTGTATTTGATTGTTTAAGGCTTTGGAAATATATTAAACATTTTGAGGCGTGTCAAAAATCCTAACAACTAAGTTATTTACGATAATATAAATCAGTCTTATATAAAACATTTTTTCACCTGCTATAGGTTGTCGTATATATAAAGAGACAATTGATTAAAGTTATCGATAATGAAACAGGGAACCAATAGGAATATGTTTACTGTATTAGTCTTAAAAGTCATCGTTAAACAATACGAGATGGTCACGTGGGGATTGATGTAATTTTATAAGGTGCACGTTGTTTTAAGAAATCTACACTGCATTACTGAATTTTTTTTTAGTTTCACGATAATGATCCTTTGAATATTTTAGAAGACAATAAAGGAACAACTATCATTTGTTTTTACTCGTTTAACTTTGGAAGATCATAAAAAAAAAATCGATGCATAAATATAAATTTCAAGAGGTTATTATATAATGTTATCGAATAGAAGATTGACATCATGAAAACTATCTTTTAGTTTTTTGAGTTATGGTTTAACTTTGTGGTACAGTTCTTTTATAATTGCGTTAGTATACGATTTTGAGCTACAAATCACTTGAAAAACTTTCGAGTCAAAGTTCGAGCTACATTCGGGATTTCAGTCCGAATTTAATAAAAACACCTTAACAAGGCAATCATCTCAAATGTTAAGTTATTGTTTATTTCATGTCACCTTCATGTATGAATTCCGTTTGTACGATTTAGTCTTGTTAGGTGGAAGGTTTAGCACCAGCAAACTAGTTTAACCCCGCCACATTCTGTATGTGCCTGTCCCAAGTCAGAGGACTGTAATTCAGTGGTTGTCGTTTGTTGCTGTATATCATATTTGCTTTTCGTTCATTATTTTGTACATAAATCAGACCGTTAGTTTTCTCGATTGAACTGTTTTACATTTGTTATTTCGGGGCCTTTTGTAGCTGACTATGTGGTATGGATTTTGCTCATTGTTGAAGGCCGTACGGTGACCTACAGTAGTTAAATTCTATGTCATTTGGATTCTGGTGGAGAGTTGTCTCATTGGCAATCATACCGCTTCTTCTTATTTTTATATTTTAGTTTTAATTTCACACGTTGTAAGAAATTACAATAATAGGAAGAAGCGGAGATATTATGTGTATCAATTTATAAAAGAAAAAGTCTTCGTCAAAATTACTATTGGTGTAGGAGGACAGGTTCGCTGCAGTTTCACGTTGTTCACTAGACACACTAAATTCTCAATTTTTATCTAAAATATTATTTGGTGACTTTTGTAAGCGAGTTCAGTATAAAAAAAACAAGCTTACACTATCCAGGATGTCAATTTAATTGTACCCAACATGTTACAAGATAGAAATGTTAGACGATCGTCTCATCCATATTTGGTTAACAAAGGGTGACTGGGAAATAGAAATATGATCACTTTGGTTTTCTTTCACCCGGCAGTAAAACCCTTACCAAATGAGGGCGTCCATTTGGCTGTGCGGGATACATAAGTACGCAGCCCCGTCCGGTCAAAATGGAGAATTTAAATCCGATGGCTCGTGTAGAGAGAGTGCAACATCTATTTGAGGGGTATGTAGGTGGCCTGTTGCAAGGCAAAATGTCTGTCCCTATCCGACATACTCTCATTTTTCAGTGGCAGTCTCCCGCACGGCCTCTATTGACCTATTATTCTTTTTATTGTTATATAATTTTATAATTTGTTCTCGTCCTGAACATGCATGAAATATTTGCCATTGGATGTAAAACAAACAATCAATCAATCAATCATCTATATTTTTCGTACTTAGAATTGAACAATTATATTTTGGATTCCGTGACAAAGCCTTGATATTCTACACATAATTAGTTAAAAAAGAAGACGACAGGAGCAACATAAACTAGAACACATTTTGTACATCGAGTTGACATGTAACTTAAAAGGAATAGACACCATGGTTTTCCTGGAAAAATAATTTGATAGAAAGGTACCTTTAGTTAGATAATACGGCATGTCCAACTTTTATAATCACTTTACCAATGACTACGTGATCTTACGGGATCTATCATCCATAAATTGCGTCCGTCAGACCAAAACAAATTATGACAAAAAATATTTTTCGGCATGTTGTTCGAAAATTATTGCCGTTACCTGAACCTGATTTACATTTATCGTAATCATGAGACATTTGCATGTCTGTATTATTGTAGACATGATTGATATCGCGTAATATAAGGTCAAAAAGTGCAAATGCATTTTTGAGACCATTATCTTGTTGCATAACCAGATTAACTTTTCATATATATATATATATAATATATATAAAACCTTTGATTTAAAGCGTGTGATTTGTGTTTCAATTGATCGGGAAAGAGGTACTGTAGTATTTTTAGTCTTCGTGGACATTAAGCCGAATTATCAAACGGCACCAATTCTGATCGTAGTCTTTCTGGTAACTACTTGATATCACCTACTAGTGCTATCGTCTATATATTCTATATAGTTCCATTGGCATTTTTGCTGTAATTCTTTGGGAAAGAATAGGGACTGTGGGGAAATATTATAGGTTTTTTAAGCAGTAGTTAATGTTTAATACTAAACAGAATCCCTATCAGGGAAGTCATAAATTAAAAATTTAATCAAAATTGAATATCACCAATGACGAAAACATTAATTTTCAGACATTTAGATAACATTGAAATGTTTCTTATTATAGTAACTGTGTTATCGATGCAATGAAGGAACACATTCAATATTGTTAAAGTTCTTTTAAATTGTTTCAAATATTTGAGAGTTTTTATCAGTTTATTTTGTTTACTTTGTGACACTTTATTATTTTGCATGACTTTTTTTTGTGATAAACTTCAATATCTAAATAGTTTTGTTAGAATTAATTTGTTTGAAAATTCATAATGGTAATTATTAGTATGGAAATGTGAAGTAAAGTGAAACTTTGAAGAAGAAAAAAGAACCAGTTGTTTACAATATTGAGTACCGGCTTCCTGTATAAAAAGCATATATGTTGGCTTTTTCTATCACATCTTCAAACTTTTTCAGACTATTCATTATTTGATCAACTATTGATTATTGTTGTGTCTATTTCATTGCAAATTGCAAATGATAAAATAATTTTTAAGATATTTAAGCAAGATTAAATTTAAAAGTATATTTGTTTCATTCTGCAGAAAAACGGTTCTCCATCAGTTTTACTTCTGTTGTCTAAAGTGACCTTCCGTTATGCACGCAATGTCCAGTTGGATACATTACTTCACATTCGAAGACACTTGTTATTGAACTATCTGTATCATACCAACTAATACCAGGGAAACGTTATTGAAGTTGGGTCTTTCTCCTGTTATAGCCACACTAATTCACTCATTTTTATAAACTACACAATTGAATTATTAAATTATGATAAAGAGCTTGTACGTGAAATATTTACTTTTAAACGCCAACCAATTAGTTAAAGAAAGAATATTCAAGAACAATTTAGTTTGTATGCATGAGAAAAGTCAGAGGTATTTTGAATCTTTGCAGAGGCTCAGTTTTTCGGTTCTTCCCAATTCTCACAATATGTCACGTAACAGTCAAAATTTGTTCACCTTATTTGCCCAATCCCATGGCCCCTTTTCCTATTCGTGTCCATTTAACGTTCATTTTACACTTTTCATTCAATGTTCATCGCCTCGATAAAACCTCTGTGTGATGCTTGGGCCTAAAACATCAATAAATAATAAATTAATTCTACGTACACACGTAATTCGAATTCGATTCGCATTAACTAATTCGAATTAGTTTAATTCGCATTCGAAACGTTTAACGTCCAAACGTAAATTCTAATTCGAATTGCAATGCGCGTCAAATTCGCTTTACTGTCCTAACGACGTTAACTTTTAATTCGTATTAACAAAAACTCATTTCTAATGCGAATTGGATAATGCGATTTAGCCAATTCGAATCAATTCGAATTAAAAAAGAACAGTGTGTGAACGCGATTAGCGAATTCGATTCGCATTCGATTCGAATTCAATTCGAATTAAATGTACGTGTGAACGAGGCATAATATATGGATCCTTACGATGAATTTGTCGACAATTCACATCAGGCACTGATGTTGATGAAGGTAATAGTTGATTGTGAAATTCAAGATATCCAAAGGTCTAGAAAATCAGTCTTAAAATGTTATAGTAGATTTTATTTAAATGTCTTCCCCGACCTTTTTTTCCTTTAGACATGCAAATAATAGAATTATAACTAAAGTTGATTGTTTAGGACTTTAAAAAAAAATATATAAAACATCTTGACGCATGTAAATATGCTCACAACAAAGTTATTTATGATATAAACCATTCTTATGTTATACACATTATATCACCTGATATTTGTTGCCCTAGTTTTATCACTTTATAACTGATAAAATCTATCGATTATAAAATACTGATTTGATCGAACAAACATATCTTATGCTTTTGTAACTACTTCAAACATTTTTTTAAATAAAAAAATACTGGAAAAGTGACGAAAGTAAACAAATACACCCCCCCCCCCCCCCCCTTTAACCATAATATTTATCAAAACCGAAATTCTCCACACGTTCAGTTTGCTACATGTATATGAATTACCAATGCATAAATGTTGTAACGTAGAATAAAGTGTACTCTCTCTTTCTCTCTCTCTCAATTATTATTAAAGTAATCTGCGATACATTTGTACTTACGATTTTTTTAAAATTATTTCAAACATGTATTATAAATAGGTCATTTCCTCATCTTATGGATATCTTCTCCTGATATATTGGACATTCTACAGCTTAGAAATTGTTTTGTGCAGTAAGTATAATTTAAGTATAAAATTGACCAATTATACACAAAATGTTCAACTCAACTACGAATTAAATATACAAACTTTTTATTCATTGAAAAAAAAAAACATTATTATATTCATCAAATCAATTATTTTGTTTTGTGCGCCCAACATGTGTTTCTGGAATAAACCCTAATCAGGTTCGTTCGAGGCCAAGAGATTGGAAAACAAATATACAACGAAAACGTGTGAGAACATTGATCCAAAATTGCTTAAACATAACAGCCAAAACCGTGTTCGATTACCTTTGTCTGTGAAAATTTCAAACTTCATTTGCTTTATAATGATTACTTAATTTTATAAATGGAAATACATTATATTGCATAAAATAGTTTTACACACGAAATACAGTTTTCAATTTTGAATTTACTGCCATTTTGTGGGTTCCGATATTTTGTTAATCTCTTCATTTAGCAGAGCACACAACTGTACTTTCTATGTCACATATACTGTCACGGTTATTATGTTTGAAATTCCATAACATTGTATTTTTAATAAGGTTTTCGTAAAGTGTTTTGTGGACTTGTTTGGTTTTTTTTGTCGTTTCGTTTCATTGCCATGGCGTAATTCTGTACATATTTCGTTTAATTTTCCAATATTTAAATGTGACATCTATGCACTGATATTATATGTACTCAAATGAAGAAAAGTAATATTTTAATCAGTTATCAACATGTTTAAGTTTACAGTCAGTCAAAAGACAGACATGCAGTAGGAATTTCACCATAATAGCGTTTCTATATTTTAAACGAATTAATGCTACATGCAAATTTGTTACTTTCATTTAATTTGGTTTTAAATAATTCATCACTGTATGTATAGAATATAACACGCGGACGTATGCCCGATTTTGTATGTTCCATTTTATTGATTATCTTTTATAAGAAATAATATGCAACGTTTTAAACTGTAAATTTATATTGTATTTTGTGTGCTTATTGTAGATACATACTGCAGTAATACATCTATTTTTGATTCTGCTTACGGAGTTCCTTTCAATGATAGTGATACATTAGGTAAGAATATGTTTATTTAGTAATGAAGGATTATACTGCCCCAATAGAGCATCATAATGAGATCGACACAGAGGGCGAGAATAAAGGGTGTATATATCAATAGTTTGTTGGCTATAGGTCTTTTATTTGGGAAAAGCCGTTACCATTTCATTACGAAGTTTTATTATAGACAATACCGTCATTGGAAATACAGGTCATGAATGTTGAATCGTTCCACTTGTCCGAACTCCAGATCAATAGGAAGGGTTTTATAGACATGACCATCACTTTGGCGAAAGTGGGTGGATGACCAAAGATAACCTTTTGGATGACTCAAACTAACTTTTAAATGGAGTTGCTCGGAATGGCTGATTAAAGGAATATAACTTAATTTTTGTTTTTAAGGAATATATTGCTTATGTTATTTTAAGTTTTTTGGTGTTTTTGTGTTTTTGACATTTTTGAATCTGTCATAACATGGCTATTGAAAATTAGAATGCAACGTCGAAAAATTGTTAAAATATACATGCACAATGCCAGAATTTAGCTAAAAAGAGCATGACAATACTGTTATAAAATGAATATTCTAAAATAGTACCAAACAGACCATTGTTACCGTTGGATGCGCACTATATTGGTTAAGTGTTAATGGTGCAGGATTTTCTGATCGTATTGTATGTTTGTAAAACTGCTAAATGCACCTGAAGGTATACAAAGTAATCTATCTTTGACCTCTTGTGTAAAATATTTGGAAACTTCAAATAAAATCCCTTCCCCTAAGTCTGCCTTTTAGGACATCGACTATGCGAAGGGCTTCATCACTACTGTGTGGTGCCCCCTTTACTCTGTGACTGTAAATGTTAATTAGGAAATTCAGTTTCCCCAAAATTTATTAAAAATTGATGATGTACAATTGTTTTACGATGTAAGCTGCTAAAATTGAAAAAAAATACAACATTTTAATAGGGGACGTTGTTTAAGATAGTGACTTTAATTTTCAGTGTATAATTCATCAACCTTAGGTAATAGGCTAGTGCATGTGCTTGTTTATGAGCTGCTCGTATGTTAGAAAAGATAATTTGTCTCTTTATTTTCATCAGAAATGTATTGGTAGAAGCGAGTGTTAAACGCCATGAAAAATTGTGTTTAAAAAAAGAAGAATATCAGTATATTTAACAAAAGTGTTTTAAAAGCAATTTTGGAGAAAATAAGTGTTGCCTAAGAATAGATAGCTTAGGAAAAACCCAGCAGAATTGTTTCAATTTGAACGAAGCGAACATCGATTTATTATAATAAGCAAATATTATGAAATTCTAAAGTTGAGGGTATTCATTTTTAGCTCTATTAATTACCTGTTTCGCTCTCCATTTTTTCAGCTTCTCCAATTTATTCATATTCTGACTTGCTGACTGGTTCCCTTAGTTTTGAAAGCGGAGAATGCAACAATTCTATGAGATTTGAAGATCATGAATTATTTCTGACTATCGATTTGATGAAAGACTGTGTGAGTTCAAATATAAATATAAATATATTATAAAAACTGATTATAACAAGTTATATTTTACACGGTTTTATTTAAAATAGGTATCAAAGAAGATTGTGGTATAACGCATAAATGACAACAATAAAAACAAAAACAATTACAAGAAATAATCTAACACGCAACATTCAGTAACTGGATTGTGATTGATATTTCTTTCAATATATAAATAACACATAGCTGAGAGGGTGATAGAGCAGATTGTTACCCCGAGAAAACATTGTCAACTGAGGCGAAGCCAAGGTTGACAATGTCTTTTCGAGGGGTAACAATCTGCTCTATCACCCTCTCAGATATGTGTTATTTAATTTATTACACTGAATGTTCTGTTATTACTGTAATAAACTATGACGTCTTGTACATAACAACCATCCGTATTTAATAAAGCGCACACTTGATCAAGCGTCTCTGTGAAGGGTAATAGAGTATTTGCCATAGGATAGAGTCGTTTTTAATAAAGCGCACACTTGATCAAGCGTCTCCATGAAGGGTAATAGAGTAAATTAACACCCTCGTATTAGCCAATCAAAATATGGCATTTTGACGTGAAGTATAATAATCCTATTTGTTTCTTTGTGTGACTATCTATGAAATAAAACACCTGCAAAACCACACGATCGTTTCAATGTTTTAGGCGAATTATCAAATTCGCTTTGTTCACTGAAAGATAATATATAGAGTTTTGTTCGGAATGTCACAGATTCATTTCCTCGCGCTTCCTAACTTTTGTGAAGCATATATATTCACTATAATTTCGAGTGACTTGTTTTAAGACGGTTGATTAATGTTCTCTTCTCATTTAGAGATTACAGTACCGTGTTGATGTTGATTATGTTTGAGCTTTTATTGTACCAACATACCAACAACATGTCATGTTTGACAGAATAATCGATATAAAACGAAAAAAGGCTTGTTGTACTTATTAAAAAATTCACACCAGATTGTCATATTTAGGAACGTTGTAGTTCGTTGTCTTTTTGGGACTTACAAAATATAAATCATTCTAATTTTATCTCATAAAACAACGATGCATCAAAAGGTAGTTTTGGTCTGTTTGTTTTAGTGGTATCTTTGATTATTCTTGTGGTTAGATGCTCAATGTGCAAGTTAAAAGGGAACAAACGAATCAAATACCTGGTACGAGTAAAAGGGGAGGAGTTGGGGTAACATTTAATTTACTTTTATTTCTGTAAGGAATCTTTTGGTTTTGGTTTTGTTGTGTTATTTATTGTTATTTTTTTTACTATTATCATTATCATTATGTATCGGTTTTTGTGTCGTAGTATAAAATAATTAATATAATTACTTTACATTACAGAATAAACAGTCTTTTACCTGTGATGTTTTTTGTGAAAAGGTAAGATTTATACGTGTTGGAAAATATCGAAATAAGGTCCAATCAAATTGATTAAATGTGTTATAAGTCACTCTATCGACGTATATTGTCTAAGAAAGACAAAGAAATGAGATAGTGCTGATTGTAACTTGAAATTTGTGATCAGAGGAGTGATGTTAATCTGCTAACAAATATTCTAAATATCATAAATGTAAGGCAAATTGACTGTTGTAGTGTTGATGCCATAATCAAACGTGCTACTGCTTGGAATGTTTTATCAAATAAGCAAAACAGTAAAATATACTGCTTTAAAATATATAAGATATACAATATCGCAACACTGAAATGTACCTAAGTGGACGTTTCGCTCGAAGACTGATAGTCCCAAAAGCATCGACAACGACCCAATAGCATTTAAACAAATGACTCAAAATACTATGGGACTAACTTCAAGTAAGCAAAAGGAAAAATGCTTTCAAAGGCCTTTCCTTATTTAGACGGTTACTGAGAGTTTTCAATGTATTATTGTCTTCATAAAAATCATAATTTTTAGAAATTCGCACAATAAAAAAAAATGTATTTCCGACCTTAGTGAGATAAAACGTACAAATGAAATCAATGTGATGCACCATGTAACTATATAGCTTTGTTTGTTTTTGTTTTTTTTTAGTTGAAACAGACTTTAAGTCTGAGACGAAACTCTCTACCATCAGGAAAGCTTTCATTTAAAATGAATCAATACACAAAGTCCATTGTTGAGGTATGATAAATTTTATTTCCGATTAATATAACAAAAAAGGTCAAATAGTGGTTTTATTTTGATAGTTTTTTTTTAATGACATTGCCTACTGTTAATTTGATAATGTATACATAATTAGTCAATTTCAGTTTAGAAAAAAAGGTTATGGTTCAAATATATCCTTTTAAACATCCAGTATAGAAGTGCATTCAAGAATTACGATGTACCATGAGCACACGGGTTGCAAGGAAGCCCGGTGTTGTGGATGCATTTTTTTACGATTTGATTTCACATATTTCATATATTGATTGTACCATGCATATTTCACATCCGACCGGCTTCCTTAAATTTCAGAATGTGTCGCCACTTGTTGTTTTTGATGTAACACCGGAAATTAGCCAAACAGACTGTTATTCACTGAACAAAGGAGAATTGGTAATCAAGGTAAGGTTGAAAAAAAACCATGTGATTAAACAATTTTTACTAAAACAAAACAGTAAACAATGTTACAAAATGATGTGATTTACCAATTTATTAAAGGTTATAAAAGGGAATCTCTAATATCTGTCTTTTAGTAGATGTAATGGACAGATATAGGTTTCATGAGTTTTCAGGTTATACATTGCATTTCTGAGCTTCGCGACTTTAACTAAAAGTGAATAGAAACTTAAATCCTTCTTAGAAATGTTTTTACCTATCTTCAAGTGGAGCGGGAAGCTGGCGAAATTGTGCATCTGATGATACAAGCACCAAGTTTGGTCTGTAGCTCCCTTGCAACACCCAATCATCAGCCAAAGCAAGTACGGAGCCTACAGAAGGTCACACGATGGCACCTGAACTACACACGAAGGCAACACAAGGTTGTAAATTTTTATTACGATGTTTCTGAGCAGGACACACGAAGGCAACACGATGGTTATACGATGTCGTATTGAGAGTACGATGCGCTCGAACTAGGTCACGAAAGCGTCACCACACCCCCAGACGGTATAAAACCTTCGGTCGACCGTGGAAAATTTTATTTAATTACCTAATTTTTTTTAACTTTACCCTTACTTTACAAGTTATTTTAATTTCTATATTAAAGTAAATTTCAATCAAAATTTTAGAAATAAAATTTATTACTCTCTACAGATTTTTGTCTTAAGTTGCAATATGTGCAAATAATATGTTCATCATCACAATGTAAATGTCTATTTACTGATTTTACTGTTACTGCTTTATGGGAATAATTACAGGACCATCCTGTCCTGCCATGGCACCGAACAAGCCTTTGAGGGTAAAGTAGTGACCCGATTATATTATATAGCCTCCCCTCCTAGGTTCCAGTGTTCTCATTGTAAACATCCAGAAGTACTTTGTTATTTCTCAATGCCCCTGAGATGCTAATCTGGTTCTAGTCCTCCAAATCCATCAGTTGTTATGGGTGGCTGGATATCTCAGTCTGATCAGGTTGTGAAGGATCACACAAGTTGTGATGATTTTTCTGCATGCCTATGACCTCTTGTTCATGGTCTTGAGCAAACCTCGGAACTTAAGTGCCAGAATACCAAAGGCATTATCCACTATACGCCTGGCTCATGAGAGTCTATAGTTAAATGTTCTCTCATGGTGCTCCATTTTTCTGATAAAAATGGGTTTGTAAGGCGCATATTGATCCCAAAAGCATATGTAGTAGGGGACAGGAACGTCATCACTAGGTAGATACTTCTCTTCAGAGAGGTTCAATATGCAGTTTCCAGGCCTTCTTTTAGTTTTGAACCATTGTAGATACTGGCATCGACTATAATTATCAGAGGCGACATCAATCCATAGAAACTTGAAGTCTGCGTCGACCAGGGCCATGAGAACAATGGAGAAGAAGCCCTTGTAGTTTCTGTACACAGAGCCAGTATTCTAAGGACAGGTGACCGCCACATGCTTGCCATCCAGAGCACCACAGCAGTGTGGAAATATCTATTTCTTCTCAAAATGCCCAGCAATGGCGGTACACTCCTCAGTTGTAGTAGGACACCTCAACAGCAAACAGGAGTTGCTGGACCTGTAAGAGTTGCTCATCATTTTCTCTGAGATGCTTCAAAAGAAGCAATGCTGCTGCCTTCATTTTCCTGATTGTCTCATCATCAAAGTATACCATTCTGCAGGAACTGAATTGTGAATTATTGTAATTGAAGATTAGGGAGTTACACACTTCTCTGTTCTGTAGAGTTGCTCAGGTCTGTCCGAGGAAGATGCCCTGAGGCTAGCCATTTATATGTCCTCGTTACAATGACACATGTGAAATGCTTGAATTATTCAAATTCGGCTGCCTTCGCCGACATCATGGTCCCATCTTAAAACAATCGGGCAGCTTCTTGTTTCCTTCGAAAATGTCCGATAGCACCGATGATCACACGAAATAAAGACGAAGATGACACGATTTGACAAGATGCCCTCACGATGGCCTTACGAAGGGCAAAAAGGATATACGAATTCAGCACGAAAATGAACCTTCGCAAGGTCTTTCGGAAATTTATTTTTTGGCATGCCAAAGATTTTGCAATCGCTCACAAAGTTGCTGTCGGAACCTGAAAGGTCATCTGGTGTCAATTTCGGGACAGTGTGACGCCTGCATTATAGTCTACATTATCGATATGAATCACTGGCCACCGGAATTTTTGCCTTATTTAAAAAAAAATGCGTAATTTTAGTCATATAAAATTGGTAAAAATGAAAGTAACCAAAAGATCTACCTCATTCACCTTCTTATAATGGATTTACTGTCATTTTAGCCTGTGCAACACCTCTTACTGTTACAAATACGTTTTGGCAATGATATTCATTGCGCATGCGTTGTTTCTAAAATAAACACCCTTATTTCAAATACCTTGACCAAAATTACAGCTGCACAATGCAGGACAAACAAGTTGGAACGAGAACAATTGCAGTGTCCGGAACAATAACTTTCAAGTCACATCTTATACGTTCCTGGCACGATGCAGCTATGGGTGTCAAAGATGTCCAATATGGTATCAAAACGTCATTATCCTTTTTCCAACCCCATCTAGACGGCGATGGCAACTGTTGATTACGACATAAAGACTAGCCTTAAGTTTGTCCAGTTTGTAAAATGGACTTTGCAATATGTTCGATTAGAACAGCCCTAGATGGTGGAATGACATTATATGAACGATGTTTACGTGCAAACAAGTCCAGGTGTGCTTCATATACTAAATTAGTGCTGCTTGATCGGTCATATATAATGACGACAAATTCGTCAATAATGGCAATTAAATCATTTGTCACACTATCCACTAGAAGGCTGAGATGCTGGAAAACTTCAGTTGCTTCTTTAAACACATTCCAGGCCTGCCGTGCTTTTATCAACAACAACATAACCGTGTCACAACCAGTAAATACATGGAAAAAGAAAGCGCATAAATTTTGGACCGAGCGATTTTGCTACATCATGAACTGGAATCCATCGAATGTCCTTTCCTCTCCTAAAATCAATCCATAGCATGTCTTCTATTGGCTCTGTGAATAGAACTATACCAATAACAACGACATCAGTATCATCTATTGCAGCATGTTAGGCGTGCAGGAAAATATATGTATCAACCTCCGCGTGATTACATGTTGCAGTATGGTGACCATCGATTGCTTTGTGGTGTTTTGCCAAAAAATATGCACAGTTCCGTTTTGGTTTTTCATCATATCGAAAAAAAAAAGTGTTCCATGACCAAGGAAGTTTACCGTGCCCTGTTACTTTTCTTCTGGAGATTGTTCCATGCTTTTCTTGTTTCAACTTTCAAATTGTCGCCGTAATATGAATCTATTCGCGAATAGCGTTGCGCGAAACAATTGATAGGAGATAGCATTTCATCACTAGCAGATTCATCATAGGTTCTAGATGTTCTTAGTGGATTTGAAATTACCAATGACGCAGCGTCTATCATTAGCGAGTCTGAAACAGATACTTTATCTGGCATATCTATAGTATCTTCATATATTGGCATCAACTGAGATCTTATCCAGAATTAAGGGAACCAGTTTGTGATAATGAGGAAGGCAAGTTCTTGTTTTTATATCTGACGACATCTGCCATATCACAAGGTCTACTTTGACATGAAATGAATTACCTAGGCAAAAGGTTGTTATATATTACCACGTTTTAATTTTGCAGCACTGGTATCAGAATTTTTCTTTCGACAAAAGAGAGCATTCTTCTTTAAAGGTTTATATAAACCCGATTTCTCTCGATTATTTAAACAAGCAATAACATTCCCGTATTGAATTTCCCCAATTTCTTCTATTTTTGCTATCTTTTTGACTTCTTCAGAATCAATAACTTCGTATGTATCTAATGCATACAAGTGGTTGATTTTTCTTCAATGGGATTACCGATTTCTGAAAGAATGACTTGTTGCCTGTTCGTTTTGTCAAAAAAAAAAGTTTTTTCATTATGTTTTATTATGCTCTAGAACATATCAATAAGCACTCAAAAATTCATTAACAAATATACTTACCTCTGGTCCGGCCAAGATCGATCGCATAAGAGCTGACAAATCTATTGTTATACCGATTGCATCACCCATCAGTCTATACTTTTGTCCACGAACAGTAAAATTCCCCTGGAAAATTATTTCAAAATAAATAGCTGGATGCCCAGTATTTAGAGTAGCAAACGGCGAAGATGCACAGACATCCAACGAACATAACTAATGTGATCGAGGACAAAGAAATGAGAATGGACAATGTTGTGATGTTATACTATTGTTTCAGAAAAGGGAGAAGGTTTGGTAGCATAAAAACGTTTAATCCCGCTGCAAATGTTTGCACCTGTCCTAAGTCAGGCATCTGATTACAGTAGTTGTCGTCTGTTTATGTAGTTCATACGTGTTTCTCGTTTCTCGTTTTTATATAGATTAGACCGTTGGTTTTCCCGTTTGAATGATTTTACACTAGTAATTTTTTGGGGCCCTTTATAGCTTGCTGTTCGGTGTGAGCCAATGCTCCGTGTTGAAGGCCGTACCTTGACCTATAATGGTTTACTTTTATAAATTGTAACTTGGATGGAGAGTTGTCTCATTGGCACTCATACCACATCTTCCTATATCTAATGACTCTTTTTAAAGCTTGAAATCACATGTCTCTATAGGATGTTACAAAATATTGGACAACAGCTCTAAATGTAAGACTGTACCATAAAAGCGAAACTGCGGAGATCGTTTTTACGGACTAAGTACCTAGTCAGAATGTCATCAAGAGAATCGGCATCGTTATTGTTATTTTCAAATTGATATGACATTTTAGTCACTTCAAAGAGATAGCCTGTTGATATTTGATGAACTTGCCTCGTCTCCGCAACATTGAAAACTGTTTAAAAAGGATTCAGCAGACCCTGATGATGCGATATCTGCTCCTGTCAATGCTGTTATCCAACAACTACTAAGTAAATCACCTAGAAGATTAAAAGCTGTAATTTAAATATAAAGACCTCAAAAAATAACAATGCGATTTGTTTTCTCCGTAAATATCCGACCATCGCCATATGATTTGCTTTGCAAAAACAAACAAAGGTTGGTCACAAGCCATGATTGGTGTTTGTGCCGGATTTAAAAAAAATCATGTAACTTCCTTCACTTTATCAGCATCTTGCGATCTTTTCTTTTTTGGTGAATGATAAGCCGACCATGACACAGTTTTAACATATAAGACCCAATAGGTCAAACTAACATACTGTAACTAGTCATATTCAAAACGAAGGTTTCAAACCAGATTTGAAACTGTGAGATGTGTTTGTTTGTGAAGTAGACGTTATTGCTTTATTTTCTTTTAAATGCTGGTTTGATGTATGACTTAGGAAGGCTTAAAAATTGAAATCAGGCTTCTGTCATTGACATGTGAAGTCAGGTTTGGCACAAATTACATTTGCGCCAGGAGGTTGAAATACAGGTATACCTATACTGTGCAAAAAGAGTCAAAAGATACCAAGGTGTCATTCCAACTCAAATGTCGAAAATAAACTGACAACGCAATGGCAGAAAAAAGATCAAAAGACAAACAACAGTACACAAAGCACAACATAGAAAACTATAGACTGGGCATCACGAACCCCATCAAAACGTGTGGAAAGAAGACATTGCAGTCTATCAGAAGGTTTATGATCCATGTTGTCACCAGCAGATATGGTGAACATATCTTTTTTGTATTATTAACACTTCATCTGTTAATCTATTGATCATTGACCCACCAAGCTGTGTGGTAATTTCTTAAACCCAATCAATTCCATGCTGAAACAATGAATCAATGAATCAATGAATTGACGTTTTCTGGTCTTTACGTACAGTAATGGACCCAGGTATACGGTAAATGGTGGTTCACGTTCAACTGAATGTGTCTGCTGTTGTTTTTTTTTGTGTTGCTTTTTGGTGCTGTTTTCATACGAAAATTGAGCGATATCCAGTTCTGACTTTGAAATCGCTTTTTAAATTGCTTTGTCATTGGAATATTATGTCCGGCCCATGCTCAATCATTGACACTTGTTGAAGTAGGCTACGCGGAATTGTATTCAAGGCCGCATCCTTATCAAAATGACTAGAGAACTTTATTTTGTGTTTTTGCATTTGTGACATAAAGGATACAGCAGATAAAGTAAAGTCTGCCTCATATCTTCACTAACATCTAGAAATTGACAATGAGGGTCGGTTGAAAACAATACTTTACGACAAAAGAGATGATTTTAGCTTCCCAATTGTGAACTTTCCGTTTCTATGTAGCAATATTCTAGCAGCGTGCATATGGGTATTATATATCTCACAGTTGATACGATATTCCAGAGCTTGCATGTTTTCCTTGAAAAAAGGTTGCTGCTCACAATGAAGCTATTAAATCAAGAGTTCCAAGTGGTAGAGTTGAAATCCCCATTCGACAAATTTACGGACGCCATCACAGGTTGACCGTTATGGAATATCTGTTTCACAGTTGACGATGGATATGTTCCAATTATCATAACGACAATCCCGTCCTCTTTTCCCCGAATGTGAACTTCCGAATTAGACTTATCCCCGGGTGTTTACTTACACGAGCAATACGACGGGTGTCACGTGTGGAGCAGGATCTGCTTACCTTTTTCAGCACCTGAGATCACATTTTAATTAAATTCATGTTTTTCAGTCTTTATTCTTCTATGTTGTGTTTTGTGTACAGTTGTTTTTCGTTTTTTACCATGACGTTGTCAGTTTATCTTCGACTTATGAATATGAATGTACCTTTGGTATCTTTAGTCCCTCTTTTGCATCGAACTAAAGGTACTTTTTTCAAAAGAGAAATGCAATTGTACCAAAAACATGAGAAAAAGTCAACCCAGTTTTCAAGTACCTGACGAAAGACACAATGTTTGTATGGTGCGTTTGTTATCTGAACTTATATAATATCCAACTCGATTGTTGGAATCCGTCCCATTCTTTTTCAAACCTACGGGACAGCTTCATTTAAAGCAACAAATCATAAAATAAAAAAAAATAATCATAGGTTACACTAAAATGTTTATATCGTACGAAAATCGTGTTCTCTGTTTGTTTTATAGTGAGCTACAAAGGTTTGTTCAAAAACAAATATATTATATCTTAATTTTTCGATTAACTGATGATTCTGAAAATTTATTATTCTTTCAAATTAAATTTGTTGATGGGATTATATAAATTTTATATTCAAAACAAATTCCTATAAACCTTATGCAAAAAGAAACTATTATTCTATAAATGGAAATGTATATATATATAGGTTTTATGTACATCCCTATTGCGAGGCCCCTGACATACTGTGTAATTTCGTGAAATCATTGTTATCGATAGCCATTGACAAACACGAAAAAGGCTAATAGTTAATAACGACATGCCAGGTGCCCATGTCTAAGCAGTTATTGATTTGATTATATGACTTTAAGGAATAACACTATTTATAGAGTAACGACACTGGCCCATTTAGTATAGTTGGTAACGCAATTTATCTTGTGAAGGGACTAGATTATGACCAAGGAAAGACGTTTTACACCGTGAACTTGACATATGAGGTTGGTATAAATATATATGATTATCGATATTAAATAACAATAGGCTTGTGACTGGAGCTATAATGATCAGGTAAATAAAAACACTATTTTGGTTTAATTTTATAAATCGTATTGGTTTCATCTTATGTATACATGCTGTATAAATTAACTTGCATGTTTAACCAATTTCCATATTTTTTTGTTGAGTAAGCGATATGAACCAACGACAACCACTGAATTACAGGCTCCTGACTTGGGACAGGCACATTAAGAATGCGGCGGGTCAACACTATAGTTAATCTATATAATAACAAATGATCTTTGGTATACATTCACAGGTATACTACTTAAATTAGTCAAACAAATATTTCCAAGAAGATAAGCACAAACAAGAAAAAACAACCTTGGGGTTAATAATAGTCCTATAGTATAATACTTATAACATCCAAACTGATATAATTGTGAGGGACGTTGTCAAAGCATTTTACAAAGCACCTCAAAAAAGACTTCTCTCCAAATTTCACCACTACGGCATTGAATCCAACACATTGAATCAGCGCGTTTCACAGATGATAGCGGATATGTTCCTAATGTCGTAACAACAATCCCGTCCCCCATTCCCGAATGTGACCTACTGAATTATACTTATTACTGGGTTGTACTAGCATGAGCAACACGACGGGTGCTACATGTGAAGCAGGATCTGCTTACCCTTCCGGAGCACCTGAGATCACCCCCAGTTTGTGGTGGAGTTCGTGTTGCTCAGTCTATAGTTTTCTATGTTGCGTTTTGTGTACTATTGTTTGTCTGTTTGACTTTTTCTTTTTTAGCCATGGCGTTGTCAGTTTATTTTCGACTTATGAGTTTGAATGTCCCTCTGGTATCTATCGCCTCTCTTTTGAAATAGACAAGATTTTCTCACATCCAAAAAAAATAAACAGTCATTATTAATGAAGTACAATCAAACAAAATTGACGTTACATCTGGCGCTCATAAAAGAATAGTTCATATGGCAAAATGTTGACTACTCGGCTAAATTGCATAGCGGCCATATTGTCTTATGACGACAGCCACTTCAAAAGGATTATACATGCCCTTAAAATAGATCTGCAAATATGCCAATTCCTAAGTCGCATCAGCACTTTGTCCTTGCAGGTTGAATTTTCAGGTTAAATAACATTTATTCGCCTATTTTCTTCAGTTTTCGGTCAAATTCTGAGAAAACATGACGTTTCGTCCTTCTTATTTCTTAAAAAGTCATATTTTAAGCAATTTTCATAGATTTACACAGCATATTTGTAAATATTCGCCAAAGGAAGTGTTAAAAGACACGTGAGATTTAGGTCTAAGACGGAAACATACTTAATTATCCGCAATTTTTTAGTAATTTATATTTTTAATCTACAACTAAGGGGAGGAGTTTAATCAAAAGGGCCAAAGTCATGTGATGCAAATCTTATGAATAAAGTATCAAGGATTTTGCCATATGTTTGGGTCCTATCCTGTAACAGTACATTGTGTGCATAAATGCACCAAACACCGCACATTTTCAGATGACAACATCATATACAAAAAAATAATAAGAAACAAAGACAACACACATAAATTGCAAGAAGACTTTATATCAGCAGAAAAAGGGGAGAAGGACCGGGTAATGTCTTTCACCAAGAGAGCTCAGTTTTGCAGATATCAAATGAGAAATATCCATTTAGATTTGACGATATCCTTTACAAATATGTACTGCAGAAAGAATCATCCACAAAAAACCTTGATGTAATACTACAAACAGACATGAAATAAACGTAACATAACAGCATCGATCACACAAAAGTTAAACTTTATAAAGAGAACCCTTAAAGTCAAATAAAAACAGTAAAAAGAAAATATTATACATTATTTTAAGACCAACGCTATAATATATATATAGCAGCTACGTCTTGGACCCATATAACAAATTACAAACACAGCCGCTTGAGATGGTGCAGCGCAAAGCAGCTAGATATAGCTGCAACTGTTTCACAACACTAGCTAAGTTACTGAAATGCTAAACACACTTAACTAGACAATCATAGAGAATTTACGAATAAGAAAAAGATCCTTCTTATCTACAAAATCATTCACTTATTGTAGCGATTTGCTTACGCAATATGGCACAAGAACAAAACAATATCCACGCAATCATTCTGAGAGACCTATACAGATCACCTAACATTCATATGAATATATACACAAGAACAATATTTCATTGGAACCTTTTACCTGTAGTTGAATAAAACTGAACTACACTGGACATTTTCAAGAGCAAATCCCAATATCTGTTCCCAACAAACATCTCTACATTAACAAAAACACACACTGTATTAGATCCCACGTACGCATGGTACAGTGACACTAGTACCCTGCACGTTATTATCAGTAACTCCATGGAGTGCTGGAGTCGGTTTCACAAACATTTACGACTAAGAAAGATCGTACAGAACATATATATTGAGTTGTTCATGACTTACGATCGATCTTAGTCGTAAGTGTTTTTGTGAAACCGACTCCTGGTCTATAAAGAAGAATTTTTGTTTAAATTTCTAGACCTGCTTGGTTAAATCCAAAATACCTTCTTTTTATTGTATTATTGACTCCAAATTTTGGACATTATTTCTACCTTTTTTGATTGGGAATATTTTGTTTTAATTGTTTGTACTAATATTTTTACCAGTAACATTTAAATCAATTTTCAATAGCAACCTTCGCATGCAAACAAGGTCCGGGAAACTGCGACACAACTAATTATAGCGATACAAGACGAGGATGATATGGACCCTATGTTTAATCAGACTGAATATGTGTATACTATATACGAAAATGTAAGTCTTCGCAAATTTTCTTCTCAGTAGATATTTGTCATGATATAAAAATACAATCAGCTTTGAAAAAGAAATATTCATGTTGTTTTGTGCTTCAATTTTTTTATTTCATTTTTTAGGGTGGGGGATTAAAGTGGATAATTTGTATTTCTAATCAGGCAATTGAAACCTCGAAATGATTGCCTTAGTGTTTGCATTGCATGTTTTACAACTACCGGAAGGGTTAATGTTGCAGGATAAATATATATTTTTAAAATAAGGTAATCTAAAATATATACTTAAGGATGATTGTTACTCTTGTTTTTGTATTTTGTCAGATATTCGGAATTCTCTAGTCCTATCCGTGTAGTGCCAAAACAATTGTTTTTGCCCGCTAACCCCTACCTTCTCTTTTCATAATATTATCACATCTTGTTTAAAAGGGCCATTTTTTTAAAATCTTATAAAATCCTTGTTATTTTTTCATACATTTTCGTAGAAAGAAGGTTTCAATGCAAAATCTATGAAAAATCAATACCCGCCAAATTTCCAGTTGATTATATCTCAAAAACAAGGAAATGGACCTTTAATTGTTTTTCTACTTTTTTAGGTTCCGTTAATTTTACACTATCAATTTATTACAGTCTTTTGAAAGGCTTGTTATTTTGAAACAGAGGAACGAACATCCTTTATAAGGCAATAACATTTATATTGCTGTAAATTACTTTATTCATAAGACGTCTATTAGATAATAAATATGAAGAAAAGAAATATGTTTTAATTATTCTACATATAATAAATCCTGCACTATGTTGTTATCTCGTCTACAGACAAATGACACCGAGTGGAGAGAAACAACCCCGTCGATATACGCTTTTGATCGAGACTTTGGTGAAGGAAGGCAAAACCTATCTTACTTCTTTATGGGTAACTACAAAAAGCATATATAAAACCAAGATTTATTCCTAAATTAAAGAATGTAGAAATGTGATCATTTTGGATAAATGAAGTAAGGAGTCATACGGTTAACCTCTGTTAGACAGACACCCGAGAAACAAAAAAAAAATTGTTATCTTGAAGTCATCTGGTCACCTTCATCAAACGGACAACTACACTTATTACTATGACAAGCTTCAAATTACCAGGACGTAAATACGCTTTGAAGAAGATATGAAAGATATGATTAAATTTCAAAGTGACCACTAATAATAGAATTCCTTACTTTGCATTAGCAAATAGAAAAATGCACTATGAAATAGGTTTAGATTGTAGTTTTTTTTTTTATCTCTCGAATTTACTCAATTAATCTGTATTAGAAAAAAAATAACGATATGATAGAAGACTAAAAACTATTTTTATAAAAAAAAACGGAATTACCGAATACAAAATGCAGCCTGAATTTTTGCATTATCTAAATTTTAAAGTCGGCTCAGAGTGATTACTTGCGTTTCGTTAATGAATCAATCATAAGTTTCTACACGCCGTTATCGAGTAATTTTTTCACAATTGATTTTATATTGCAATATCCTTAAAAGTGTAAAACAATCAAATCGGTACGCGTATGCAATCTGGTCCAACAAGCCAACTATTGTTTGTCGTTTTCATTAGTAAATCATAAGAAGTAATACATTTATAATACCTGCATTATAATACATGTATCTATAGAATAATGATTCAAAAGAACAACTCTGAACATTATAGGCTTTGCTTGCGATATTATCTTAAAATTCATGTGGTATGACAATTTTTTTTTTTTTTTTTTTTTTTTAATATATATAAAATCCCTTCAAGTAAAATATCGCTTAAAGGTAAATTTGTGTTTCCTATATTTATTCGTAAATGTATTATTCTTGAAGGTTATCTTTATTTCCTTTATAGATAATTCTATTCTTAAAGATAACATTGCTATAAACACAACGACTGGACGTATACAAGTTCGCCAACAACTTGATAGGGAAAGTCGACACGAATACGTGTATGCTATTAAGGTATATAAAATTTCCTATAGAAAAGGTCTCTCATAGATATTAAACTATAATAAAACAATCAATTTATAAATCAAGTGTCATGATTTAAATAATTCAAGGATATTAGATGGAATTACTTTATATAATACTTTATTGAAATTCCAGGAACCAGAAGACCAGCGATATTACTGCACTAAATAACACAACACCCGTAATGCCACTTTTAGTTATACTAAGTTGTTGTCCATCATTTTTCAACTTATAGTTACAATAAATATAAAAATAAGAAGATGTGATATGATTGTCAATGAGACACCTCTCCAACAGAGACCAAAATGACGTAGAAGTTACCATTTATAGGTCACCGTACAACCTTCAGCAATGAGCAAAACCATACAGCATAGTAAGCTGTAAAATGCCCCGAAATGACAAATGTAATACAATTCAAACCAGAAAAAACTATAAGCAGGATTTTTCTACAAAACTATAAACGATAATAAATATGATATACAACAACAAACGAAAACCACTGAATTACAAGCACATACAGAACGTGATGATGTTAAACAATTTTGGGCGCCAAACTTTCTCTCTAGTCTGGGACAGTGGTGTTGCAGAACACCATAAGAACAAACTATAAAAATCAGTTAAAAAGGGCTCAACTCATCAGATAGATACAAAGCACAAAAAACCCTAACAAAACACATAAGACACTGAGTACAGATCTGAGAGTACTCGTAGCTACTGAAAGCTAGTACAATCCAATAACATGTAATAAAAAATTCATGTATCTAGGACTAAAATATTAATCAGTAAACATCCAACATCCAATGGATTTAGTGTAAAGACGTCATTAACAGTCAGAAAAAAATACAACCTTGTGCAATGCCAAAATATAGTTATCGACATATTGCAGAACCTTGAATGTACATATGTCACAGTGTATAACAATAATATTTTGTTTATTTTTAACTGATAACAAAACCAATATTTATAGCGATAAAAAAATATTCAATGATCTAATTATAGTGGTGAATTGGTAACCTTTTAGGATAAGTTTATTTTGAAGGATCGATTAGTTTACCCGAATAGTATCTAAATTTACGGGCTCTGTAACAACATGACCCTAAAAATAAGGATGTGCTGTCCCGTTTGCAAAAGTTTTCTACAGATACAGACAAACTTCCAAACCAAATCTATGGAAGAATTTAGTAATGGTTTTAAGTAATTTTTGGTTTCCAAATTTTTTACTTAATAATTTACCACTGATGCATACAGTAAATTTGTTTTTTTGCGGAAGCAGATGAAAATGCGTTTTATAGGATAATCAAGCAGCACTATAAAACATTTCTTATCTTTCACCGAATAACACTATATTAGTTCATCATACTGACCAGCCAAGTAGTCAGCACTTCTGTGTTGACATGAATTATCATTGATTTGGTGATAACTATAAATTAACTGTTTATAAAACTCGGAATTTGGGTTCCTTGAACGCACTTCAACTTCGTACTTTATTTGGCCTTTTTGACTCTTTTTATTCGAGCATCACTGATGCGTCTTTTGTAGACGAAACGCGCGTCTGGCGTACACAATTCTAATCCTGGTATCTATGAAGAGTTTATTTGCAAGCGGTTACATCGGTCTTCAAATTAAACTATTGTGTTACTTTGAAAAACGTCGAAACAGATATAGCTTTTTTATTTTGCAGGCTGTACAGGACAACAACCATTTTCGGAGTGCAACGGCTTCTCTTAAAATTACTGTATTAGACGTGAATGACAATCTGCCAAACTTTGAAATCCCATTTGTTAAAGTTAACATAGATGAACATTCAAGCCACGGATCATACATATGTCTAGTGTCGGCACATGATGGAGATCTTGTAAGAGCAATTTAACATTTAAATATTTAATTGTACATTAAGATATTGTATTTATGACGATGTAAGATACCGTATGTCGACAAATAATATTTCATTGATTGATTGTTGATCGCAAATTAGTTAATTTCTGCGAGTTAGAGTACTGGAAGACAATAATTCAATAGCAGTATATTTCAGATAACCAACATTCAGTTTGCTAGTTCCCGTTCTTCATTAATCAAAATTCATTTGTGACGTCATTTCTCGAATTCATTTGTTGAAATGTGACTTTTCTTAAAAGGATTACCGTTTTTTTTGTTATTTCTAGACACAATTCAGTAGTCTGTAATCTTATAATATTCTACATTTATACCTAAAAATAGTATTGTTCTTTGGCTTAAATGTATACGAAAACAGAATTTATGTATACAAAGAATTACTTACAAAAGTTCTCTGAAACTGATCGCATTAAGATGCCTGATTTTTTAATTTAACACCATATGATTCTTGTTTTTTAACAGACAGCTTGAAATCCGGCTGGAACCAAAATGTACTCCTCTTCTTGTGTGTAATATGAAACTCATTCTACTAGTATATATTTCTTTAAAAGATGAAATAAAGTCAGATTGCAATCCTTGATATAAACATTGATATGAATGTTGTGATACAAAAGATATGAAAGACAGAATTATCGAAAGAGTTATTAAATTCATTGAATTGACAAAAGTCATGCGTGTAATAATCGCATGATATGTTAGTACTTCAAGACATATAACCCCAGAAAATAGTAAAGAAATTAATGGGGTGTCGCTGAAATAGTTTCCGTTTATCACTTTTTTTCTTACCTCCTCTTACGTCACCAATTTAAACCAACCTTGGTCTGAACGATCATTAGGGTATCTAAGTTTGTACGGATTTTTCAATTCCAGCCAGTCAACAAACATATGGCCTAACAATCTCAAACTATATTTGATATGTAGTAACTGTTTATGACAAAACTGATCGGCAATACATCATCGAACACGTTGGATGACTCTTAAAGAAACTTTTGCACTTGAAAGACCCTTTTTAACTAATATTTGGTGTTTTTGCCTATTATGTCGAAAACTATAATAGATAGGTTACCAACAAAATATTATAAGCAATACCAGATCAACAAAATAGATTGACAGCTCATATCGATGGAGTTATTTCCCTTAAATGACGATTTTTGACTTATTTACGTGTCAGATCGTTTATTTTGGAACTACTGAACCAATTTAAACAAAACTTAGGCCGAATAATCCTTTTGGTTTCTAGTATTACGTTCGAGTTTATATATGTAGAACCGTCAACAAACATGTCCAACATTTCAAACATAGAACATATAGGCAGAACGCATTAATTGTGTTATATATTGAAAACCACAATTTAACAGTGTAAAAATACTCAATTTGTTAAGTTCAACCTACTTTCTATTTTCACCAAAGTTAGCAGTTGACTTCTTAAAGGCCTTGTTACCATTAATGATAATTGTTTGCTAGTTTGGAGGAGTAGGCTAATACAATTAAAGAATTACAAAACTGTGTGATTTTAGTTACATATATTCGTGATAAATGTGAAATGTTTAAACTGTAATATGTTTTAATATTATGAATATTTACTGAGAATTTACAGTCAACAGAGAGCAAATTTACAAAATTTCTACAAAAAGTTTGTACATGTATATTTTCATATATATTTGATAGTGGAAAATGTTGAGCGCATGCAAGTACCCAAAAGATATTTACATGAAATGTGTTGTTAATATAAACAAACACTGTGGGAAATTATTTGATTGGCTCTTGCATGCGCTCTATATGTCCGGTTCCCATAACTGTGTACAAAATCACCATAATCTATGGGTTTTTTCGGAAACCTATTTGTGACGTTACATCTGCAGTTATTGTAAGTCATGGGTAATAATAGTAGTTTTGATTAACATTACCTCACCTTCAAAACAGACATAAATGGAAATCTTATACCAAAAATTCAAACATTAGGCTAAATAAAGGCCCTTATCGTACGCTTTCCTTTCGTGCGTCCAAAGCTCTTAGTTTTTACCATCATCAGAAACGTTAAAACACATTTGATAACCAAGGATTTATAGATACGTATACGTAGAAACGTTAGGAGCCATATGACTTAAAAGGCTCTGAAAAGAATAGCCAAATTAATCAAAGGTCAACTTTGCCTGACGGAGTTGGAAACCTAGTTTCTTAGTAATTGTAAGAACGGAGAACTTTTAGAAAAGAAATATGTTATAAACTATGACTACTGAGCTGATCATACTCTCATTTATAAAAGATAACCATTAAATGACAGAAAAAAATTTCAGTCATACAAGATATACTAAAAAAAGTATATGAACAAAACCATTAAATGACTCCTCAAAAATATATTGCCCTTTACTGGCGATTTTTTGCTTCTGTCGATGTAATGTCCAATAATCCGAAAGACCATAAACGATATGTACAAAATGTAAACGACAAAAGTGATCAGCAATTTAAGATCCACAAAACTGTCTATCAACTGAAACCATTGGATGACTCCTTAAGGAGTTATTGATCTTACAGGATGATCGTTGTTACTTATTTTCGTGTGTTAGCCTATTATCTCAAAAACTTTAATAAGCTTTGGACTTTCAAATATTGTGCCCTCGAGCATCACTGAAGTGACATTGATTGTCGAAATGCGCATCTGGTGCAGCAAAATTGGTACCGTTTATGTTATTAAATATATAGTTAGAAATAGAAAAACTGCAAAAAATATCAGCCGTATAAGATTAATTTACAAAATTGTCAATGTTAAAAAAAAATCCTCACAATAACATTGCCCTTAAATGATGTTGAAAACGGGCTTTTTGTGTTTTGGACTAAATTTGATGTAGATAGAGACAAAACACAGCAACAAAAATGAATTATATCAGAAATTAGGGGAGTGGTTAGTGTTTAAGATGCAAACAGATCATGATTGAGCGACACTGCCTCTGGTTGTCAGATATCATGGAAAAAGGTGATATAAAACGTTTCTTTGTATCAATGCATAACAAAGGAAATATAAAATAAATTATTAGTAATAAGTTTACTTGATGTAGAAGTTGAACTGCCATTGTGACAGATGCAATTCAGAAAGTGTTGTTTTCATTTTTTTTTGAGGTTTTATAATCTTTTGAAACTTGACATATATGACCAAAATTATCAATTTTAGATACATTAGGGTGAATAAAGGAATGAATAACAGGGATCAGAATAAAACCAACTATTGAATGTAAATCAAAATTATCTTGTGTCGCTTAAATAAACATTTTACTACTTGACAATAATTCATTTTTGAGTATGGTTATTGATGGTACTTTCATTTTAAACTTTTACATTTTTCAGTATGACTGATAGCATGAAGACTTATGTTTTGTAAAGATCCAAAGGTTTTTATTTTTTAGCTCACCTGGCCCAAGAGGGCCAAGTGAGCTTTTTTCATCACTTGGCGTCCGTTGTCCGTCGTCGTCTGTCGTCGTCGTCCGTTAACTAATACAAAAATCTTCTCATCTGAAACTACCGGGCAGATTAAAGCAAACTTGGCCTAAATCATTCTAAGGGTATCTAGTTTTAAAAATGTATCCGATGACTTCGCCCATCAACCAAGATGGCAACCATGGCTAAAAATAGAACATGGGGGTAAAATGCATTTTTTGGCTTATATTTCTGAAACTAAAGCATTTAGAGCAAATCTGAGAGAAGTAAAACTGTTCATCAGATCAAGATCTATCTTCCCTGAAATTTTCAGACGCATCAAACAACCCGTTGTTGGGTTGCTGCCCCTGGATTGGTAATTTTACTGAAATTTTGCAGTTTTTGGTTATTATCTTGAATATTATTATAGATAAAGATAAACTGTAAACAGCAATAATGTTCAGCAAAGTAAGATCTACAAATGAGTCGATATGACCAAAATAGTCAATTAACCCCTTAAGGAGTTATTGCCCTTTATAGTCATTTTTTAACAATTTTTTGTTAATTTTTGTTATCTTTTACAAAAATCTTCTCCTCTGAAACTACTGAGACAAATTTAACCAAACTTGGCCACAATCATCATTTGGGTATCTAGTTTTAAAAATGAGTCTGATGACCCCGCCTACCAATCAACATGGCTAAAAATAGAACATAGGGGTAAAATGCAAGTTTTGTTTATTTTTTTTTTAACCGTTATAAATAGAGAAAATCTGAAAGGAGCAAAAATGTTCAGATTAATGAACTCTACCAATTGTCCATACACGTCAAAACTGTTAGACAAATTCTTTTAGGAGTTATTGCCCATAAGTAACAAATTTTATCATTTTTGCCTATTATCATGAAAACTATATTAAGAGAGAAACATTTTTATCCCGTTAGGCCTTATATAATTATAATAGATAAATAAACACTTTAAATCACAACAATGATCAGTAAGGCAAGATCTATTCAAAAGTCAAATTTTGCCGATATAGTTAGCATGGTTAGTAGACTATGACTCTTCATAGAAGTGATTGGCCTTAAATGAGGATTTGTTTACCCTCTTTTGTGTTTTGAGCAAAAACTAAAGAAGATAGAGAGAAACCAAACCGACTAAAAGATCAGTAATACAAAATCAACAAAATAGAGATTTTTGACATGAAGTCTATTCTCATCTACAATGTTGGAGAGCGTCCTTTGTTTGATATACACATCGACTAAGGTAAGCGACACAGGCTGTTTAGACCTCTAGTTTAAGAATGCTTCTCTTTTGTAATTGTATTTAGGTATTGAAAAGTGTTGACCGAAGCACATTTCTAGCGCTTCATACTAAAAGTGTGCGCACGATCAACGCTTTGAAAACCCTATAAAATTGCAAACAGATGCATTCAATTCTTATAAATACATGTATATGCTTACGAGTTACATCAAGCTTTTCGTTTGTTTTCCAGTGCATTGTTTTGGTGTTGTCGTGGGAAGCACGTGCAGTCATGACTGTTGCATTTTATTGAGAAATACAATGTCATTTTACAATGCCTCATGATTGTTCCCAATCAGTCAAAAATACGGATTCTTATGGCATTCATACATGCCATTCATATCTTTATAATACTTGTGATTTAAAGTGTGCCAAACAAATAGTTTTATCGTTTTTGGGACTGTTAGCTTTATTCATAGTATGAAATTTTCGCTTCGTTAAAGTTTTGATTATGTTTGGATATCTTTAATAATCATACATATGTTCTCTCTTGCAGTACCCATTTAACATGACCAGATATGAGCTAAATAAATACTTCGAGATATTTTACATACAACAAGATAAAGGAAAACCTGGTGGCGTTATAAAAGTTAATGATTCTATAACGTTTGATCGCGAGATGTTAGGAGATGTCATCACTGTGTCAGTTAGTATCAGCTATATAACTGTTATGTATTGGGTTTTTTTTATTCGTTCTAAATGTAGTTGATAATGAAAAAAAATACCATCCTGGGTTTTCAAAATAACACAACGATTCAATTAATATCACTCTTGTGTTTCTTCTTTCTAGCTAAAAGATAGTTATCTAAAGCTAAAATATGGGTCTATATAAGCTTTGATCATCATATAATTTGTAGCTTTCAACTGTCGTCGTCAATTTACAAAAGCCTAATCCTTTACGTAATCTCTCTACGTAGGTAGCTAAGTTGGTTAGATTAGAGACAAAAGTAGTTAACTGATGTTCATATATCATAAACTAAGTAAGAACATACTAAATTAAGTAAAAACCAAAACTAAGGGAATCGCATAAACTTTTAAAAGAGAGGAGAAAGATACGAAAGGAACATTTAAATTCATAAGTCGAATATAAACTGACAACGCCATGGCTAAAAAAAAAAAAGACAAACAGACGAACAATAGTACACAAAACACAACGTAGAAGGTGCCAAACCAGGTGCATCGACTCTTACTACATATGCATGTATAACGCATTACCCGTCATGCGAATACACTCAGGCAACATTTTACAATCGGATATCTTTAATTTATTCCTAACTGTTACAGGCTCGGAAATATTTAAAGTTTGACATATTGAATAGACACATGTTTATCATTGCAGTCTTTATTTTGCCTCCTATATATTTTGGCAAGTTTTGTCGTTGGGTTGTTGTCTTATTGACGTTTAACCCTCTTCATTTCATCCAAGTTACTCATCGTATACCGTTATAGTAAAAAACAAGTAAGGAACTAAAATTGTCTGTTAATGTACCCTTACGACGCAGATGCTGGGTTGGACAAACAATCCGTGTTTTTAGACATCAATAATATTTTACACACTCCAAAGCTTGGGATAATTTATCAATCATGATGTTATTCCAAATTTGATTTCATTTTTTAACATTATTTATTTTCTTTTTGAAGGTTATTGCATTTGATGTATCTGATCCAACAAATGAAACAAAAGGTGGCAATATGACAGTAAAAATCAACATTATTGATATAAACGACAATACGCCAAAGTTTTCAGAGCCACATGGATATACATTTAGTGGGGACACTTTAGGAATTGTTGGACAGGTATTATAAGACTTCTCTGAACTCGTTACATTATAACTTTAACCTGACCGTTTTCTATCGACTATGAAAAGTAAATACATGTCATACATGTTCAATATTTCGATTTAGAATATAAATTCTCAAACATCTGTAATTGTATCTTTATTTATTTCGAACTTATTTTTTTTTTTTTTAGATTATATTTAATATAGGTTCTTAGAAATAAACTTAATTAATGCGCATTTGAATAGAACACATTTTTTTTATATTCATGTAAGTGCATTTCCTTTTGCAAGATTTCTCATCTTCCATCTTATATGTTTTTCCAGTAACATAGCTATTTTAAAATTGTCTGCCAAGTCTTTGATATTAGCCAATTAAAAGGACTCACACAAGCCTCGTCGGAATTGTCTCTCTTTTTGAAATTTATAGGTGAATGCGACTGATGATGATAGTACCCAAAATGGCAACGGCGATGTTAAATTTGCTATAATATCGTTTCCTGAAGATAACCATGTTAGCATCGATTCAAACTCCGGCTATATTAATTTAACCAGTCATATCGTAGATACTATTGACTTTTATATCGAAGCTTGTGATCAACCGGTACAACAAAGCAGCAGGTAATTACATATACTCTTTAGAAAATAATGTTTACCTTGGTCATATTCGTCACCAAATTCAAACACCAAAAATGAGCAGTACATTACCCTATGTTTGCCCAGAGTATGGAGAAAAATATAAATAATAATAGTATATGTGCGACAGACCAAAAAAATCGATTATTGTTTACAAAAGATACATTATTTTTATTGTATGATTTGGTGTATCATTTTATAGTCGATCGAGGGGACTGCAATTTCAAAAAGATTACTTTATTCCTCACAAGTTGGGAACCTCGCCTGTTGTTCTATATGATGTTTTTGTGTTATTTTGAGAACAAGGTGTTGATGTCATCTCTTTGATTATGATGATTTACTTGGAGCCATTTAGTCCTTGACATAATGTGGAATATTGTATTGACACATTATTGTTGTTAAAAGTGTATGCTGCTCATTTGTATCGTTAAGTTACTGTATCATTGATGTAAATAAAGTCAACAGCAGTATACCCTGTTCAAAAGTCATAATTCGATTAAGCAAATACAAACCCGGGTAATAAACTAAAGCTGAGGGAAACACATCAACTATAAGAGGAAAACAACTGAAGAACAGAAACACTGAACTACAACAAAAGCAAACGCCAACATGCATAGAAATGGATTGTCTGATAACAACTGCCATATTGCTGACTTGGTACAGGACATTTTAAGAAACAATGGTGGGTTGAACCTGGTTTTATCGCTAGCCAAACCTCCCGCTAATATAGCAATGTTAAAAATACCGCTAACATGTCAACACTACGTGACTGAAATACTGTACAATCAAACGCAAGAACACTCAGCACAGATAAATACATAAATGAATAATATAAAAGTACATTACAACATGTAAACCGCAGAATAACAACTAACGCCTCCCATGAATTTACGATAGCACACGAGGACACGACAAAAGAAATTTAAACTGCGCGTCATATGAATGGATCAAAGTCACAAACAGTGACGTATTTTATGTGACGTTTATATTATCACAGGCAAATTTCTAACATTAAAATAGATATGTTGTATTTATAGACACGTACAAAAATATTGAATTTGGAATGAGTTTGTATTGGTGTTATTTTGTGTATTTTGTAACCATGACAAGAATATTAAAATGGAATTGTGTTTGTATTTTCTAACCATGTCGGTTTTTCTTCTAAATAAAAAAACACCTATTTATTCATATTCCATTTATACATATGAAAAAAAAAACCAACATGCAAGCTACCATCAACTGTTTTTGTATTCCTGGTCTCACTTTAGGTTAAGAAAATTTAAAGGCAACCTTAGTTTACAAGTTCAAATCTCGTATATCCATTGAGTATATACAAATCAAGAAAAAAAAAAACATGAGTCGACAGGATAAGCATCTCTTGCTAGGCATCAATAGCCGTCCGAATATACACTCGGTCAAAATGACACAATAGGGAATATGACACAATGGGTAAATTTAAAAATCAAACGACAATTCTAGTATCTAAAGATCGAAGAACGCGGAATACGATTGTAAATTGAGATACAGACACATCGTATAGGTCAAACAATTCATGATGCTAATCGTAAAACTTGTTTACTGTCGATTTCATTATGTTTTTCTCATAAGGCAGCTTGAGCAGTATTTGTGTCAGGAGCAAACTCCTGTTAATGGAGTATGTATAATGTGAAAATGCGCGCGTGTAACGTTATGATTGATAATTGTTAACGATATACGATTCGGCAGAGGAAAAATGATCTCGTTTGTCATGTCCTATTTTGTGTAAATCCCGTGTCAATTATCAATTGATTAAAACGGAAACATGGAAACTATTCTTTAAATTTTGACAGTGTTAAGAGTACATGATATGATTGACTTCTTATTTTATAATGTTTCTTTTTTCAAAGAATCAACTTCATGGATTTACTTGTTAATCAATCTCACAAGCTAGATTTTTTAGATTAAATAACATTTTTAATCGAGATTAAGTTTAAGTTTTTCTTTAATGTCATTAATTTAAATTTTAGATAAACAGAATTTATTAATATTGACAGTACCAAATTTAGTGTACATGATTCGCTATATTCTACTGTAATTCAATTGTAAAAAATACGAAACCCTCTATACGTTTGGGGTGTCTAAAGTGCTTTAAAGAGAAAACTGAAAGCCAAGGTTCTAAGTATATAAATACTTGAAGAGCTTTATGACCAAAACCATCTATGGTAAAATGTGTTTGTTGATGTTCATACGGTATCATATGGAATCATACAAAGACAAATACAACATTTGCTTTTAAGGCAATTAAACGTAGCTTAACATGAAGGATAAATATTAAATATTTTTTTGTCGGATCATATAAAAAAATATTTGTATTACCAATAGGAGAACAGCTATGCGACCGTCGCTTAAGCTCCTAAAGCTAATACACATAAACGTTATAGTTTTCGAATATGTATAGAATATACTGTATATAAAAAATTATTTTCAGTTTAGAAAACTCAATTTTCTGATGTTTTCATTCTTATCTGCTGTCTGATTTCAAATTCACTGAATGAAAATAAACCTGCTAAAGAGATAAAACTTACCTTCTCTGACATGTCTTATTTTCATGTATCACAATTTTACACGTAGTTGTGATTCCATATTTCTTTAAATAAAGTTGCTGTTCATTTTTACTTTTTAGCGATTTGCAGGAAATGATAACCGCTAGTCAATGACAAATGTGACATGTTTTAAACATTTCAATAATAGCAATAATGATATTATTACATTGACGCAACACGTATGCTTTGTATTCATTGTCAAACATGTTTAGCCAAACTATAAAAGAATTTTTTTATTATTTTATTCGGGCCAATTGTGGGTTATATTCAGGTGAAAAAAATCTATTTCAGACGATGTGTTCAAGTATTAGTAGTGTTAGCGAAAAATTTAACCGAAACTGAACATGTAGAAATTAAAGCCAACGTGTCGGAAAATGTCAGACCTGGTACTATAGTTACATTCATAGGTGTAAGTATATGCAAACTAGCTTTTATTATTTCTCTAATAAGTTATTTTGATATAATGTTGACTGTTATTACACGTGTGTTTTTCCAACAAAATGAAAGATATTCATGGTCGAAATAAGTATAACAGATTTTTGATATTCAAGAATCCCCTCCTTAAATATGGTTGTTATGATGTATTATTGATTTCATTCTCGTATTAATTATTTTGTCGATCTAAAGAGAGGCGAAAGATACCAAAGGGAAATTCAAACTCAAATGTAAAAAAAATGAACGAACAATGCGATGGCTAAAAACGGCAAAAAGACAAACAACAGTATGCAGTGTGTGAAAGGACACTTACGTGATTTAGGTATCCAAAACAAAGAAGGGACATTGATTTTGTTTGTTTATTTGTTTGATTTTTTTATCCTTGTTTTAAATTCCAAAGTAACATAGAGCAGACCTATGATTATTCAGAATTTCCTTCTTGGTGAATATTTTGTTGTGCTTATGTTGAGTTGTAAAATTCGTTTATCAAGTAGTTAACGTTTATTTAATGTTAATTACACACAAACTCTATGTCTTTTTGGGCTTTATCTGCGGGTACAACAACATATTTGATATGGATGTCGGTCACGTGCTTTCTTTAGGTCTTGAAAGACCATTGTTGCATGTGCATGCATATACCCATTCATTTCTTTAATCATAATTTGAATTAATGACCTCACATCCTTAACCCATTCGCAAAGACCATCAATGTCTTCTATTTCGCGTTTAAATCATTACCTGTCATAATCCTTGACTAAATCCATTAATATTTTGAAGTTGTGTTTCATATCGATGGATGTAGGCCCACGACATTTCGAACTTTTAGATAACATATTTCGCGGATAAGTGTTGTTGACAATATTCAGGTAACCAGTAATAATATTGCGAGCTGTAACAGGTGCAACCATGAGGTTTAGACTTCAAGTCGTCAATATTGAAATTGTTTCAAATTTGTCTCTTTTGGTTCGTCCACTCTGTTCGCAAATATCCCCATTGCAAGGAAGGGGTTTATTTTTTTTCTCTGTCTGATTGTCTAGCCTTTGACATTATTGCCGCCCTATTCTGAGGAGCTACAAATCAAAGCTTACTGTTCTTTAACGAATACTGATCTATTCTTACACATTATGGAAATTTAGGAAAAGGTAACCGAATACTTCTAGCAGGGGTATCGCTGATGATCTAAAAGTGCATTTTGTTATATTGGTTTTTGTTGGTCCGTAAACCTTTTTTGTTTTAAGACTGCGACCACCCAAACAAAAAATGTGATATCAGGTGCTCCGGAGGGGTAAGCAGATCCTACTCCACATGTGGCATTCGTCGTGTTGCTCATGTAAGTATAAATTCGTTGATGTCACATTCTAGGAATATTGTATTATGTTATACTCGTACTTTCATCTTCATGCTATGATGGCTTCAAAATGGCCTGTGTATAGATATTTGAATAATATTATAGTCAAGTATACTAAAATATTGAGATCCAATTATATTTTACGATAAAGTCCTTGCACTTTATTTTATTCAGTTCAAACATGTATATCCAATTTGATTTTTGTTAGGGCAAAGGCGGAACATACAAAGTTGTTGGAGAAGAATCTATGTTCAAAGTTAATAAAAGCAGGTACTATTAAGTATATCAGATATTGACATAAAACAAATTAGTTGTTTGTTTAATAAGCATATTTAAAAATCAGTTTATGGTTTTACACCTTATGATAATAAGAAATATATATATATATCAAATAGAATAAGCGATTAAAATGGTCGACCATATATATAAATAATAATCTGGATCAAGAAACGCATACACATAAAATGAGACGTGGAATATACGTCAATAGGAGAGCAACCAAACGAAATAAGACATCTAGAGGTCATCAAAGTTAACCATGACAACAAAGAACAAACAGTTTACAAAACACTATATGAAAAAGTAATGATTAAACAAAACGAACATACCAAACATCAAAAGTGTAAATACTGAAACCAGATTTGTAACGACTTTCACATATACAGTCTCATCAAGATTTCTCGAAAAACCATTTCCATAACGATGAATATTTTGTAATATAATATTTAGTGGCAGTGTAGAATACTGAGAAGAAGATCTAGATAATGATTGTCAACGGATTCAAACTAACGTTCAAAGAGCGTATTCATATTCAATACATATTTTTTACAACGTTCCATAAATAATTCATTCTGTTGTTTATGGTATGTATAGTATGGGAGTATTTCGCCATCTTTGATTGCAATTGAAAGCAATTGATCGGTCTAAGTTGTTAATTTTATAAGCACTAGTTGATGCTTGGATGCGTTTGTCATTTGTGAGAACTTTGAAGTCCAGAAGTTATTGTGAGTTCTTCTGATAATAATTTTTTTACAAATAAGGATTGTTTTGTATTGATTAAAAAATTATAAGCTTTGATTTATAAAGAGGGATAACTCAGCTATTTTAATTTCATTACTCAACTATACAGTTAGTTTATATTCTATGTTAGATGACAAGAAAAGAAGCTCTGTCATCCCATTTTGTCTTTATTATCCGTCATATTTTTTAATGTACTATGATATGTATGGTATTCAATGCTCTTCATTTCCGTAATCGATAAGGTCTTCGAACTAAATTAATTCGAGAGTCCATGGTGAGTATTGTAAAGACGAAACGCGCGTCTGGAGAACCAAATTATCAGTTTGTTGTCTTTCTGAGAGTTTGACACAACTTGGTCGGTGCCACTGATGATGAATATTTTGCTAACGAGGGTATCGCAAGGCCAGTTGTCAGCACTTATCTGTTGACATGAAATATTATTCAATATTTTCTGGAAATTTACTCTCTAACGCGTGTCTGGCATACAAAATTATAACGTACAATATTATAAGCTTAAGGCTAATATCCTATCATTTTGCTTACTTCCTACTCATATGTAAATTTTGCAAAACATGCACTTTTAAGAAAGGTCAGTATAAAGTATAAAAGAAAAATGGAATATTTGTCTATAATCTATATAACTACCTTACCAAAGAGAAGATCTCTATTTTTTCTTAAACAGTTCAGAAAAACCAAAAATTAAACATTCACTAGATACTAAATGTACCATTTAAGAAGTGTACTAAGTAATTTGATTGCCATTGAGACAACTATCTACAAAAGACAAAATGGTGTTTATGTAAGCCACCATAGGTATCCGTATGGCCTCAAACAATGAGAAAACCCTATATCGTAAATTAAAGAAGACTAGAGGCCAAAGATACCAAATGGACATTTAAACTAATAAATCAAAGAAAGCTATAAAGAGGCCCCTACGTGACAAAAGGTAAAACTGTTTATACAATAAAGCCAACGCCCTGAATTATTTAAGAACAAAGAATAAAAAACCCGATTGCTTCATTTCGGATTTAAGGAAGCTTGGATGGTTAAGCTAGCTATAAAACCCGTTTGATTTTGTAAGTTTTTCTAGATGTCCCCCTTTCTTAATTTACCTTGGAGTTCGGTATTTTTGTTATACTTTTATACATAGTGGGAATATTTTGGTGTTCAGCAGCAGTTGCATGTTCTGTCTATGTTGAAAAGAATTTTTCTACAATATATTTTCAGTAAACATAAGACCTTTATCGACTGATAAGTGCTGACAACTGGGCTTGTGATACCCCTGTAGGGAACATGTTTAAACTCGCAACATTCTTTATGTGCCTGTCTCAGGTCAGGATCCCTGTAGTTCAGTGGTGGACGTTGGTTTATGTCTTTCATATTTGTTTTTCGTAAATACGACTTTTTGGAATTTATTGTTTTCAATGTATTCATATTAGTATTAATAGTTATAAAAAGTACCATGATTATAATTTAATACGCCAGACGCGCGTTTCGTCTACATAAGACTCATCAGTGACGCTCAGATCAAAATAGTTATAAAGCCAAACAAGTACAAATTTGAAGAGCATTGAGGACCCAAAATTCCTAAAAGTTGTGCCAAATACGGCTAAATTTGATCTTCAAAATTAATTTATTCGATCACCACTGATTATTTTGGTTTAGATGAAGCGCGCTTCTGGCGTTCAATATTATAAGCTTAAGGCTAATATCTTTCTATCATTTTGCTTACTTCCTACTCATATGTAAATTTTTTAAAACATGTACTTTTAAGAAAGGCCGGTATAAAGTATAAAAGGAAATTGGAATAGTTGTCTATAATCTATATAAATACCTTACCAAAGAGAAGATCTCTATTTTTCTTAAACAGTTGTCAGAAAAGCCAAAAATTAAACATTCACTGGATACTAAATGTAGCATTTAAGAAGTGTAGTATGATTGACATTGAGACAACTATCTACAAAAGACAAAATGGTGTTTATGTAAGCCACTATATGTATCCGTATGGCCTCAAAGAATGAGAAAACCCTATATCGTAAATTAAAGAAAACGAGAAGCCAAAGATACCAAATGGACATTTAAACTCATAAATAAAAGAAAGCTATAAAGAGGCCCCTACGTGATAAAAGGTAAACCTGTTTATACAATAAAGCCAACGCCCTGAATTATTTAAGAACAAGGAATAAAAAAAAAACCCGATTGCTTCATTTTGGAATTAAGGAAGCTTGGTTGGTTTAGCTAGCTATAAAACCCGTTTGATTTTGTCAGTTTTTCTAGATGTCCCCCATTTAGATTTTTAACTTGGAGTTCGGTATTTTTGTTATACTTTTATACAAAGTGGGAATATTTTGGTGTTCAGCAGCAGTTGCATATTCTGTCTATTTTGAAAAGAATTCTTCTACAATATGTTCTTTCGAAACATAAGACCATTATCAATAGATCAGTGCTGACAACTGGGCTTGTGATACCCTCGTTGGCAACATGTTCAAACTAGCAACATTCTTGATGTGCCTGTCTCAAGTCAGAAGCCTGTAGTTCTGTGATTGTCGTTGATTCATGTCTGTCATATATGTTTTTCGTAAATAGTTTTGTTATAAATTAGGCCGTTAGCTTTCTCAATTGAATTGTTTCATATTTTTCATGTCGGGGCCTTGACTATACGGTATGGGTTTTTCCCATTGTTGAAGGCCGTACAATAGTCTATAATTGCTTAAATCCACTACATTTGAACTTTAGCGGATAGTTCTCTAATTGGCAACCATACCATATATCATTATCTGTATATAACAGGCGAATTTATTATTAATGATGAAATATCTTTTGATAACAAAAAGATCTGATAATTTTGAACCTTCCTTACAAAGACTGCAAAAGACGATGCGTGTAATTTATTTAGATGTGATTGCTCGTATAAATATTTACGAGAGTTACTTCAGTATTGTAAATTTCCTTTTTTACAGTGGAGTTGTCAGTACTGCAGGCAAAATTGATAGAGAAGATAATCCTGACAAATATCTAGTCAATATACATGTTCTGACGAAAACAAACCAAGTGAGTAATCATTAAGGATCTCGACGTATTTGCTTAATCTTATTTATTTTTAGTCTTTTTATCTCCATTTTACTTGTTTACCGTTTATAAAGGGTGTACTTTTATTGTAGTAGCTTACAATTTAAAATTGTATATTTATCTATAAAGGTGGATACGATTTTTACTAGAAGATAGAAAATTACAGTGAAAAATAATCTTCAAATTGAAGTCGCCTTATTGTAATAATGACAAATTATACTGGATATTCGTCTTACTATTCCTTGTTTAACCGATAACGAAAACTAACATTATGAAAAGCATGATAAGCTTATCGGTTCATTTTAAGTATAACCAAGATTTTTGAATATCATAAGGAGAGCAATGATATCTTTGGTTCTTCGCCTTTCTGGATTAACCTTTATCCGTTCTTGTTCTACTTGGCGTTGTTCCTGGCAAGTAAATATCCGGATATAATTCATTTGATGATTTCATTAATAAGATAGATAGGAGGACGGGATTATGACTACACAATGTAGAACATATCATTGGCCGTCTGTGACACATACATGTACATAATACATTATAGATAAGTCCGAAGATCAGCTCTATAACTCCCTGTGTATCAAAAATAATTGTATTGCTATACATTCTTTTTTGTAACGAACTGCAAGATTTTAATTTATATGTTTGTGCTTTGTGTTTAATTTTAGGTTTTTCAAAATATAAGCCTCTGTATTGAATTATTAGATGTCAATGATAATCCACCTCTCTTTGAAAACGCTGATTATTTCTATCACTTACCTGCCAACGTTTCTCCCGGACTATCCATTGGAAATGTCAATGTAAGTTCATTTATTAAAAATATTATCAATTCGAGACATGTTAGCAATTAAGATGTGTTAAATGATGAATGGAAAAGCTTCAATTATTACAGTTAAGGTTTTCATTTTTTATCATTTGTAACAGCAAAATCATTATCTTATTTAAATAACGTTTATATTCATAATTTTGACAGCCCGTTTTCTATTGTTTTAGGCAACTGACAAGGACAGTGATAGAAATGCTGATATTGAATATAGCTTTCCAGACACAATGTATGTTAATTACTGTTATCTCAGAGTATGGAATGAGGTGGTACATGTAATATTTTGTGTAGTTGTTCAGGATTTTGTTTTTTTAAGTCCTGAATTATGGAATCTAAATGTAAAACAAAAAATTAAAAAAAATATGTTTCGACTCGCGCTTTCGTTTAGTGTGCTATTTATAAAAATAGCCATAGTTTCTGGGTATTAAAGTTCATATTTTACATTTATTTCAAAGTTTTTGACTCATTAATGTCTTTAATGTCTGCTGTGCACACTAGAGGGCTTAATACGTTTGTATTACTAACTGTAGTTTGATACTGCTGCCGTTTAAAAGTCAGTCCTCTAGGGGTGCAAAATCAGTTATAGCCAACTTCGGTAGTTGCCAAAAAAATATCAAGTATTATTGTAGTTTGTCAGTGATTTGATAATGTAACATGTGTAATTATTCTGGAATTATATGTTCCTGGGTCAAGGTTGACATAGGTGTGATTTGGTTAGGTTTCGGTTTGATACCTATTTGGCTCACATGTCCCAAATATTGCCATCACTTTGTGTCCGTCGTCATCGTTTAATTTTTACAAAAATCTTCTCATCTGAAACTGCTGGGCCAATTGGAAACACACTTTACCATAGTTATCATTAAGGGTATCTTGTTTCATAGATATATGTCCAATGATTCTTCTTGCCAACCAACATAGACGACATGACAATGAATCGACAATACATGGTAAAATATATATAGGAAGATGTGGTATGAGTGCCAATGAGACAACTCCATCCAAGTAACAATTTATAAAAGTAAACCATTATAGGTCAAGGTACGGCCTTAAACACGGAGCATTGGTTCACACCGAACAGCAAGCTATAAAGGGCCCCAAAAATTACTAGTGTAAAACCATTCAAACGGGAAAACCAACGGTCTAATCTATATAAAAACGAGAAACGAGAAACACGTATGGAGTACATAAACAGACGACAACTACTGTACATCAGATTTCTGACTTTGGACAGGTGCAAACATTTGCATCGGGATTAAACGTTTTAATGGTACCAAACCTTCTCCCTTTTCTGAAACAATAGTATAACATCACAACATAGAAAGACACACTATAAAATATCAATTGGAAGGCTTAACTCAAATTAAAAACGTAAATTTACACACAATGAACGAATAAATTTGATCTGTCATACCTGAATGCAAATACATAGTTTAAAATTATAAGGGATAAATAATTAAGGTCAAAAGTAAATAAACAGGTTTAAACAAAGTTAAAGTATGATACCACTGTGAAATGTTAAACAATTTTTAGAAAATCATCACTTTTGAAAAACCTGCGTCATATTATACACAGGTAAATGGAAATAATTTTGTTGTTAAGTATACTTCTTCTTCTTACTTTTGTGTATAAAATCTTTCGTTTAGGAATACCAAGAAATTTCTTTAATATCAATAAAACTAATCTAACACTTGTTATATATGGGGTGAATATCAACAATAAAACTATACAAGTAGTGCTAGATAAAACTTCCTGAACAGGTACAAGAACAGTATTTAAGGAGAAATGAAATAATTTTGATGTTCATATTACGAAGAAGTGAAAATTTGTAGTAATACCAAATAATCAAAGTTGGGATATAGACAAGATCCATGTTAACATTAAATAAAAAAAAGCATTATAAATAGTATCAACAGGTCAAATTAAAAAGAAAGTACGATTTGAAAGTACTCGCAGTTACTGACAGCTAGTTAAAAGCCAAAACAATTAATAATAAAAAATCATGCATCAGAGACTGAAATCAACTAAAACACATCCAAGGGATTTAGTATTTTAACGTCATGAACAGTCAAAGAAGACATAAAATGTATGTTTGTCTATTGTCTTGAAATTCATTAAAGATTAAAAAAAATATGACAAGGGAGAAATGTTTAGAATGTCAAGATCTACCTATCATGCATTAGACCAAAACTGTCAAACGACTACTTGTAGGATTTATTTATCGATGAATAAAGATTTTTACCAACATTTGTCAGTTTTGCATGCTATTTTGAAAACTATAATGGATAAAGAAAAACCTGAAATAGAAAGAAAAGAGTACTTATAGGAATTACAGCCCTTTATTGGTGATTTTTACCCATCTTTGCCTTTTTTGTCATTATAAATAGTATCAACAGGTCAAATTAAAAAGAAAGTACGATTTGAGAGTACTCGCAGTTACTGACAGCTAGTTAAAAGCCAAAACAATTAATAATAAAAAATCATGCATCAGAGACTGAAATCAACTAAAACACATCCAAGGGATTTAGTATTTTAACGTCATGAACAGTCAAAGAAGACATAAAATGTATGTTTGTCTATTGTCTTGAAATTCATTAAAGATTAAAAAAAATATGACAAGGGAGAAATGTTTAGAATGTCAAGATCTACCTATCATGCATTAGACCAAAACTGTCAAACGACTACTTGTAGGATTTATTTATCGATGAATAAAGATTTTTACCAACATTTGTCAGTTTTGCATGCTATTTTGAAAACTATAATGGATAAAGAAAAACCTGAAATAGAAAGAAAAGAGTACTTATAGGAATTACAGCCCTTTATTGGTGATTTTTACCCATCTTTGCCTTTTTTGTCATTATAAATAGTATCAACAGGTCAAATTAAAAAGAAAGTACGATTTGAGAGTACTCGCAGTTACTGACAGCTAGTTAAAAGCCAAAACAATTAATAATAAAAAATCATGCATCAGAGACTGAAATCAACTAAAACACATCCAAGGGATTTAGTATTTTAACGTCATGAACAGTCAAAGAAGACATAAAATGTATGTTTGTCTATTGTCTTGAAATTCATTAAAGATTAAAAAAAATATGACAAGGGAGAAATGTTTAGAATGTCAAGATCTACCTATCATGCATTAGACCAAAACTGTCAAACGACTACTTGTAGGATTTATTTATCGATGAATAAAGATTTTTACCAACATTTGTCAGTTTTGCATGCTATTTTGAAAACTATAATGGATAGAGAAAAACCTGAAATAGAAAGAAAAGAGTACTTATAGGAATTACAGCCCTTTATTGGTGATTTTTACCCATCTTTGCCTTTTTTGTCATTATAAATAGTATCAACAGGTCAAATTAAAAAGAAAGTACGATTTGAGAGTACTCGCAGTTACTGACAGCTAGTTAAAAGCCAAAATAATTAATAATAAAAAATCATGCATCAGAGACTGCAATCAACTAAAACACATCCAAGGGATTTAGTATTTTAACGTCATGAACAGTCAAAGAAGACATAAAATGTATGTTTGTCTATTGTCTTGAAATTCATTAAAGATTAAAAAAAATATGACAAGGGAGAAATGTTTAGAATGTCAAGATCTACCTATCATGCATTAGACCAAAACTGTCAAACGACTACTTGTAGGATTTATTTATCGATGAATAAAGATTTTTACCAACATTTGTCAGTTTTGCATGCTATTTTGAAAACTATAATGGATAGAGAAAAACCTGAAATAGAAAGAAAAGAGTACTTATAGGAATTACAGCCCTTTATTGGTGATTTTTACCCAGCTTTGCTTTTTTTGTGGCAAATACGACAAAAGAATAAAAAATATCTTAAAAAGCAAAAACGATCAGCAGCACAACAAAATCGAAATAGTTAGTCTTATTACAGAAATTGTTGCCCTTTTATCACGATTTCCCCCCTTTTCACGTTTTTGCCAAAATCTATTGGAAACTTAGAGAAATTGTAAACTGCAAAATTTTTCAGCTAGACAAAATTGACAAATAGTTCAGCAATGCTGAAATTATCAGTCTTCCTCTTCGAGGAGTAATTGCACTTGAAGGACCATTTTTAAACTTTTTTCTGCTTTAGGTAAAAACTAAAAACTATAGTATATACAGACAAGAATTATCACCAACACAAGATCGATAAAAAAAAAAGAAATTTTAGTCATGAATCAAATTCTAGTTTACAATGTTCGAGAGAGGTTATTGATGAAGATGCACATTGATTCAGTTAAGCAACACACTCATAATTTCTAGAGCCTCCATTTGTTTTTTTTTTTATAATTTGGTGTTGTAAAATTATTTTTATTTGCCTCTTAGATTCTCTGACTCGATTAAAGTTTAGTTCATTTTTAAGGGCATACTGATAAACTTGAGCAAAAGCTAACTCTTTGTTTTGTTTTGTTTTAGTGTTCATGCATTGGCACTTAGTTAAGGAATATCAATTCAACAACGTTCATTAGGGAAATTTTTCGTGATAGATATTTTTTCTCGTGTTAGTTCAATTCATTGTTAAAAATAAATAACAAAATACGTAAGAGGTGATATGTTTTTAATTTCAGACTGTCTCCCTATTTCACAGTTAACAAAACATCCGGAAATATATCTCTTTCTGGCATTGATCTTCCACAAGGAAAAGATTTATTTCAACTTATAGTTATTGCCAGGGATAAGGGCGACCCACCACTGCAATCATCATGCAATGTTTATGTAAGTAGAATGTAGTATATCTGAAAAGAGGAATAATGAGGGGAGTACCTGTAAAAATTCTACTTCGGAACTTAGCAATTCATCGAGTTGGCTTTATCTTTAACATACCAACTGATCGAACGAGTTCTTTTGGCAGGCAGGTCTGCATTGTTACCAGCCCTGTTGTTTTATGTGTGTCTTTTTACAGTAAACCCCTTTACAGTATTAGATTTAAATACTTATTTTAAGTCCATATCAGTTTGATGTACTGTTTAAATGAAATACATCGGAATATCAATTTATCATTTTGAATATTAAAACATACTTTTGTAACAAAAGAGCATTATTTCCCCTCAAAATGACCTCTGTACCAGCCGATCTGGCTGCAACGGCCCTGACAAATCATGAGATAAAGCAGTCATACACTATTAACGATACCCTGATTTAAGAAAATCAACGATTTATCAAATCACTACATTTACTGTTATTAAAAAATGACAATTTAAAGCATAACGAGTAAATATTGCATATTGTCAAGCTGTATAACACGCATTAGCATGAAATTATAATTTTTGCAATAGTAAAATTGAGGCTGGTTTTCTGTCAGTTATACAGTATATTACGGTTGATCATTTTCTGATGCAATTACTACTTCTTGTCTTATATATGAATTTGTAGGTAATCGGAAACATAATATGTTTGGTTAGAACATTTCTCAAAGTAAATTGTTGAGTTTTCTCCCCTCAAAATATATGAAGTCATGCAGTCAAAGTTTTTGTTACTCAAGAATTCCATTAGAAATAATATTTACTAAAATCTAATAAAATAAAATTTTGTAAGCAATTGAAAGAGGTAGTGCTTTATTCTTTATACATCATTCCCGGTTTATTTTTTTGTTATGGTTCTTGTTGCTCAGTCTTTATTTTACGATGAAGTGTTTGTAGACTGTTGTTTGTCTTTTGATTTTTTGATTATTTATCGGGTTTTTTTTTTGCAATGGCGTTGTCAGTCTGTTTTCGACTAATGGGTTTTGAGTGTCCCTTTAGTATCTTCCGCCTCTTCTTTTTCTTTTTTAGAATTTCACAATTGGTATTACCTTTCAAAACTTCCATTTGTATATGCTAGAGAAAAACACCTACAGATAATTTTCAGTAAGACAAGAAGGAAAACACCATGCAGAGACATCTTAACCGCAGGCTGATCCTACAATATAACCTTAAAAGCTTTACTTTATCTTCTGCAGGTTTCAAGAACAATTGCAAATAACGCTTTTGTAAGAATCGAAACTCCAGTTAAAGCATCGTTGTTGAAAAGACAGCAGTTAGAATATGAGAGGTAACATATTGTTTTAAGTCGATCTGATTAACATTTGATTTTATACTTTTCTACTTAACTATTATTTTTAAGGCAAATACATATATAACTGTAGTAACAGTAGGCAAATGATTATCTGTCAATTTAGTCACTGTAAGATAATAACTGATCGATTGATTGTTTCTTGCTTCCTTAACTTCCCGAGGCAATTATTTCATGAATATCCAGGACGAGAACAAATAACGATTTATACAATAGGTATGTTCTGTAAGGTGGAACGTTAGGGTCGAAGAGCGGGATAGTTAGAATGCCAATACTAATTTACGAATTTTAGACTGACACAGTCATTTTGATCTTGACATCATCTGAAGTCTGAACAATAAGTTATAAAGTTATGTTAAGTCTTTCAGTCAATTTTCGGGTTAATTGACTGCGGTAAATTCAATACTATTCAGACAATTCACTTTCAGTCAATTCAGGACTTTTCAGCAGCTTTTCAGACAATTCAGTATATTTTTGATCTGTACAGGTAAATAAACAACTACTGAACAGTCTAAACATAGAGTGAACAGATCTTAATTGACTCAAAGCGAAAGGTCTGAACAGTCCTGAATTTACCGCTGTGCATAAGGCTGAAATTTGAGAAAAAAACTGATAATGACATTATCATTTATTGTTCAGTCTTTTAAGAACTGTTCAGAATAAAAAGACTGTTTCAGACTAAAAAAAATCGATTACTAATGCAATGGAAAACCCCGTGTATTAAATAGACGCAGAATGTTTGGCATGCACCAGGTCATCTACAAGGACCTCAGGGACTTGTTTCGATTGTTCGTAAACGTGCAGATAGCGGGGTACTCACCCTGCAGGAGGTTTCAGATCTAACGTCCCTATTCTTACCAAAGATTATAATTCCAGCACAGTCAAATGGACGCTCCACCTCAAAAAGGTTTTACTACTGGGGCGGGTGGAGCCCAGGAATGACAATATTTTTATTTCCCAGTCAAACCTTGTGGTTATGATAATAAATATATTATATTTTTATTTATTTCACTTATTCCGATTTCTCTATGTTATTTTAATAGTTTAGGGAATTAAAAAAAATTATGTATCATGTATTTAATACATTACAGAAAACTCAGTACGATTCTCTCACTAGACGTAACAATTAAAGATGTTGTTCCCGTACATATATACAAGAATGACATAGCACAATCAAGGTATTTCTTGTTAAGAATTACTTCCTTCTGATTTAGCTCATCATGATTTTCAATTACAAACAGTACATGACTGCACAAAACTACTACCATTCTCAAAATCACTGTCAAACATTATACGTCCATTTCAAGCGCAAAATAATGCCAAGCCTAGGTTATATTTCTGTTCAGTCCAGTTCACATGAGTAAACAGATTAACTTATGTTTTTACTTTCATAGATATTCCGTTTATTGGAAGAGGTAGGCATACAACGAATATTTCTCAAATTAAAAGTTTAAGTAAAACTTTAATTTTTCATTAACACAAATGCATTTTTTTTTTCTCATCTATGGGTTCATATTTTTCTTGATTTATATTGAAGATCTTTAATGGATATTTCTGCAACGAATCGGACAGGGACTGTTTTACCAAGTGACGAACTTCAAAGGTATATAAATATATAATTAGCCGTTACTTTTCATGATATCAGTTCGTATATGCTTTGACAGTCTTTTATATCTTCTAAATTGATTATACGCTAATACTGGATACATGTCACCGGATAATATTTATTTTCTTTATAAAATGTAAAAATTAAAAGTTGTGGTATGACTGTCAATGAGACAACTCTCCATCAGAGACCACACGACGTAGAAGTTAGCACATATAGGTAGCTGTATGGCCTTCAACAATGCGTAAACCCATACCGCAAAGCACACTTTAAAAGACCCGGACATGATAAAAATATAAAACCATTCAAACAAGCAAACTGTCTAATTGAATGATAGTAGTATGCTTAAGTCTAAAGGCAAGTATTTCAGGCATATCAAGTACAAAACTCTAAAATAAATAAATTATATACGTAGCTTCTGCAAAGATGGTCGACTCGAATGAATTGCGGAATTTTCACAGCACTAAGGGTATAATGCTGGGTCTTCTAAGTGCTCTACGAAACCTCTTTTAAAATTATTAAAAGAAATTTTATCAGCAGTCAAATCCAGGCTACAGAGTTATTGTGAAACTACCTATTCTAGATCTAGAGATGGCGTGATACTAAAGAATTCAAAAGTTCGGAAGTAGTACATACAATCGAAGACTCTTTCATCGTGCAATAGTATTAAAACATTTGACTTTTCTACCCTTTACACAAGTATTCCTCACTCCAAACTAAAAGACAAATTGAAAGAATTGGTCCCGCATTGATTCATAAAAAAAAGGATTGGCTAACGTAGATACAAGTACCTTGACTTAAGGGGAACAAATCGTACTCTGTAAAAAAAACATTGTGATTAAAAAAAATAAATCTCTGAAACTGGCATTTTCAAGATGCTTGATTTGTTGATTGACAACATATTATTTTATATTTGGAGGTGGTGTTTTTCAACAAACAATCAGCATCCCATGGAATACAAATGTGTTCCTCTTCTTGTCGTTTTCTTCCTTTATTCATATGAAGTTGAATTCACACAGGAGCTTCTTAAGAAGAACAAAAAAGAAGCTAGCATTATCCTTCAACTTCATTTTTTCGCTATATAAATAATGTCTTCTCACTATATAATTCAAAGTTTGGTGACTATGTTGAACTTATCTATCTCATTGAATTTGAAATTACAGTTAAGTCTGCCTCATATCTTGACTTACATCTAGACATTTCAATGAGGGTCGGTTGAGAACAAAACTTTAAGACAAAAGAAATCATTTCAGCTTTCAATTTCAATATAATGTAGCAGCGCCTGCATATGGAGTATATATCTCCCAGTTGATGCGATATTCCAGGAATTGCATTTCCTATCATGATTTTCTTGATAGAGGGTTGTTGCTCACAAGTAAGCTATTAAACCAAGAGTTCTAAGTGTTGAAGATGAAATTATCCCCTTAAAACTCAAAACTTTCACGGACACCATCACGAGTTAGTTGACCGTTATGGAATATCTGATTAACTGATGACAACGGATATGTTCCAATTGTCGGAACCGCAATCCCTTTCTCTTTTCCTTGAATGTCACCTACCTAATTAATTTATCGCCGGGTTTGAACTTACATGAGTTACACGACGTGTGACACATGTGTAGCAGGATCTGCTTATCCCTCCGAAGTACCGGAGATCACCCCCGGTTTTTGTTGGGGTTCGTGTTGCTCAGTCTTTACTTTTTTTTTTGGTGTACAGTTCTTTGTCTTTTGGTCTTTTTCGCTTTTTGACATTGCGTTGTCAGTTTATTTTCGACTTATGAAAGTCCCTTTGGTATCTTTTGCCTTTCATTGGAATGAGACAGAAAGTTTACCTTGCAACAGACCACGTACGGACCCCGACATGACAAACAGCTACCCTTTTTTAGCACAGGGTTAATTGCCGTAAGTCCAAAGAAACACCATATGCTTAAACCTTTGGCTTTTACTTGCAGATATTCAAGTGATAAAATTTACATTACTTTAATATATTTATTTGGTTTTTGTCTTATAAAAAGACAATTGTTCAATTATTTTCAGGATTCCTCAATTAAATGTTATTCTAACTGATGAATCATGCGACTCCTTCAGATGGTTTTTTTTTTTTTTTGGGGGGGGGGGGGGGGGGGGGGTTACCTACGCTTGTATCTTTTTAATGGATTTAAGAGATTTGAACTTCTGTAAACTTCTGTTGCCTTTAATATGTATTTCATGTACGTGTTTTATTTCATATCTTTCAATGTTGTATTGGTACCACCTCTGTTGGTGGACTGCAAGACAACAGGATTAAAACATGCGCAGTAGTTAGTGTTTCTAACCAAGATATTAATTTTATATTGATACTTGAGAAAAATTTAGCTGACAAGAAATATAAACTCTAAAGTTATCATCCTGACGTAATGTGCTTTTTTGTTGATGTGGTTCATAAGTGTTTCTCGTTTTTTATATAGATTAGACCGTTGGTTTTCCCGTTTGAATGGTTTTACACTAGTTTTTTTTGGGGCCCTTTATAGCTTGCTGTTCGGTGTGAGCCAAGGCTCCGTGTTGAAGACCGTACTTTGACCTATAGTGGTTTACTTTTATAAATTTTGACTTGGATGGAGAGTTGTCTCATTGGCACTCATACCACATCTTCTTATATCTATTTTATTCTGATACTCTTTCCTTTCATTTCTGCAGTCATATTTGTATTATTTTTTTTGTTTCATTACTTTAAATGGTTAATACTTTTTGACTTCCAATAAATGATAGCGAGAACATCTGACTAAAAAAACGTTTTCGAAATGCACACTACGTGCATTTAGTATTTTTTTTTACTCTAATAATACAATTAAATGAATATTTGTCAGGTAAAAGTGTAAAGTTCATTTAGGAATCAATATCAACTTTATACAAGTACAGTTTTTATGCTAAAATGCACTCTCAAGTTGATATCCTTCTGAGTTTTATAATATCATTTCAGGATTGTTTTACAAAATATGGAAGCTATTCAAGCGCTATTTTTACAACAAATTACATCAACTGTTGAATCAAAAGAGTCGTCTTTCTCAGCATCACAGATTGCTTTGGTCATATTAGCTGTCGTTATACTTATCGGAGGCATTCTTGCAACTATGTTTATATTCAAAACAAGGAAAAGGTAACTCTCATTCAAATTCACCTATATTCATAATCTGAAGATTTAGAATTTTTTACGTGGTTTTAGAATTGTTTGTTAAAACGATTTTCAAACTGAACACTGTAAATGCAAGATTTTCATATGAAATGCTAAGGCAAAATATGAAAACCTTGGTAAAACCAAAAACAAAAACCACGTTGAAAGAACAAATTTAAAACAACTATTCTAATTTCATTTTTTTTTACAAAATAATTTAAGGTAGTAATTATTTATCAATTTATTATTTCGCTTGTGTGTTTGCCTTTGTCGGTGAATAGTAAAAACTAAAAAAAAAATATGTAAAACATAAGCGCTTTTTATAATACTTTCCCCTTTTGGAATTTGACTTGGAGTTCGGTATTTTTGTTATACATTTTTGTCTCGCCTGCGACGAAAGTCGCAGTATGCGAGACATAGGTATTACTATTCGGCGGCGGCGACGTCAACTATTTGTATAAAGCTTTCTATTTTCAGTAGACCTGGATGCTACATACCTTCTATGCAGATACCTTATTTTATGAAGTTTTCGTCTGTCATATGCCCATTGTCCTTGACCTTTTTTTCATGGTTCAGCGACTGCTTGAAAAAAAAATTACAGTTTTTTTGTCATGTGAATTTCTCACTTATTATGAGTAATAGGTTAACTATATTTGGTATATTGGTTCCTTTCAACATCTACATGTCCTTCAAACAGGGATAACCTGATCTCGACCTCAATTCATGGATCAGTGATCAAGATTAAAGTTACGTGATTAGGTCCGTTTCTCAGATACTACAAACAGCAGGTCAACTATATGTGGTGTATGGAATGATAGGTACATGTCAGACTGGTAGGTTTCATCTGACCTTGACCTTATTTTCATGGTTTATTGGTCATTGTTAATTTTTTGTGTTTTGGTCTGTTTTTCAAGTAGTGTAATCAATAGGTCAACTATATTTGGTGTTTAGAATGTTTGTAAGGGGTACATGTCAGACTGGCAGGTTTCATCTGATCTTGACCTCATTTTCTTGGTTCATTGGTCATTGCTAATTTTGTGTATTTTGGTCTATTTTTCAAGTACTGTAAGCAATAGGTCAACTATATTTGGTGTATGGAATGATTGTTAGTTGAACATGTCTGTCTAGCTGGTGTCATCTGACCTTGACCTCATTTTCATGGTTCATTGGTCAATGTTAAGTTTTTGTGTTTTGGTTTATTTTTCAAGTACTTTAAGCAATAGTCAACTATATTTGGTTTATGGAATGATTGTAAGGTGTACATATCTGTCTAGCCGGTGTCATCTGACATTGACCTCATTTTCATGGTTCATTGGTCAATGTTAAGTTTTTGCGTTTTGGTCTGTTTTTCAATTACCATAGCAATATGTCAACTATAATTAGTGTATGGAATGATTGTAAGGTGAACATGTCTGTCTAGCCAGTATCATCTGACCTTGACCTCGTTTTCATGTTAACGTTTAGTTTTTGTGTTTTGGACTATTTTTTGATAACCATAAGCAATGGGTCAACTATATTTGGTGTATGGAATAATTGTAAGGTGTACATGTCTGTGTGACAGTTTTTATCTGACCTTGACGTCATTGTCATGGATCTTTAAAAATGTTAAGTTTATGTGATACTTTACTCAGACTTTCAACATAAAATCAATGGTCAGTAAAACAGGCAAGACATTTCAGCGTGTGCACTCTTGTTATAAAGTGTTATGTATTTTAGAGATTAATGACCTACATTTATTATTTAGATCATTGGATCAAATATCAGTCTCGTCTGTTAATGAGGAAAAAGAACCTATAGACGAGCAGAAAAGTCATGTAGCTGATCGTATTTCTACACAGTCGATAGAAGTAACAGTTGAACTTGGAGAGGAACGAGAAAAAACATCAGACTATGACGGTTCTCAAAATAGCAATGAACAGGCAATTTCAGAATCAAACGCATTGGGAAGTATTAATCCAGCATTTCAGAACGATAACGAAACCATCGACATGACTGAAATAAACGCTTTGTCAACAACTGATGAGGCGGAACGTCAGCTTAGTCAGTTAAATGATTTGTTGAACATGGAGGAAAATAAAGCACCAGCTTCAGACTACCATATCGTAGATACAGTAACAGACAGCAAAGATGTTCAGAATCTTGATGATGAAAATGCGCAACATGTTTCTAATGGCACCGGGCCAGGTTTATATCCTCCAAAAGCAGATTACATCGATATCAATAAGATCAAATCTGAAAATGAGCAATTGAATGAAAATGAATATCTTACCGTCAATGAAGAGGTTAAAGATACATTGAATGAAAGTTCAGGTTTTCCACAAGCTGAATATAAAAACAGTGAAAATGAAATACCTATAGAAGAAAATAATGACCAAGTACTTGATCAAGAGTCGGGTGAGTTTATAATGTCTCTTGATAAAACTGAAGACCAAGACATAGACTACAATACAGCAAAGGTCGAGCATATTGATGAAAATAGTGTTGATGTTCTAGACGAAGAACCAGACATTGATTATAATGAGAAACAGGTACGTTTTTCTACAGTTGTATTGGACAGTGAAGAGAACAAATTTGAGCCTTTAAAAACTGATGTTGACGATCAAAATGACGTCTTATCGAATGAAAACGAAACTCCTGAAGATTCAGTAGACGGAGAAGAACAGACGACTGAAATTGAAACAATCAATAATGTAATGGATATAAATCAAGATGATACTAGTTTGCTTCTTGTCGAAGAAGAAACTACAGCTTTCTAAAGAATGGTTTATAACAGTTCTAACTTTCCAAAGAACAAATCCTCTATCATGATTGGAGAAGTTTGATTAATATTTCTTAGGTTTTTTTTAGTGTTGTTATTAAACAGATTTTGTGAATTCCTCAAACTATTGATGCATAATTTCTATTGTACATATTTATATTGCTGAGTTTAGTTTAAGAAAAACAATAATGGTGTTCCAATGTGTTGACAAGTGGTTTTGTCTTTCTTTACTTCATTTATATATATATAGACGTGTAGATAAAATCTTTTTTTGTTTAATCTCTTTTAACTACTGCTCTGAAGCATTTTTAGAAATAAAATGTATTTTATGTTTTGAGAGTTGCATGTAAAGAAATAAAAAAACATCCTTTTTCTTTGTTTTTAGCTAGTGACAAAACAAAAAAGTAAGATAGTTCTGAAGTTTTCATTTATAAAACTTGATACAATTCATCCAAAAAATATCATTAAAAAAAATCTGCCAAATAATTGCACGATTCCTGGTTTTTCATATGCTTTATTGTGATTCTCAAACAGTGAATGTATTTACAATGTATGTGAAATGCTTATGTGTTCTGTATTAAGATGGATTAAACATACTAGAATGATAAACCTCCAGGTAAATTGGTCCAAATTTAGTATATTGTTTTAATACTTCTGTTAAAAACAAACATCTTAAGTGCATTGTAACACAAGAAAAATGTCAAAGATTATCATTAATGAGTACATACATTTTCCCTTACGGTGTTGAGACCAATCATGGCAAACGAGATAAAATAAACAAACTGAAGTTAAGCTCCCCACACACAAGTGAAATTGAAACATAAAGAGATTTGTTTATATTATTTTAACAAACACAGATACAGTTTTGAACGTAATTCCCTATCAAAATTGTACGGTTGCCAGCCAGTGGTCTCCTCAATAACCGTGAGATAAGGTGTGTATATTCAATGGAAAGATAAACACTGAGGCATAAATGATTTCCGTCATTGTAACATTTCTATATGGAATAATTATGAAGGGATTGTATTTCATCAGTTACTAAAAGGTATTTGTATTTATTTGTAAAGTTTATTGTATTTGGTGATGGAAAAACAATTAATGTTCGTTTCCTTCCAAAAATCAAGTTTGTATGCATAATATGTAATCAGCATTATTTTTGTTTTTGTTAAAAGTAAATTAATAATTCCAAAAACACTGCATTCATTTTGCAATTAACCATCAAACATTATTGTTTTATGTTGAAAACATAGAATATAAAATAAATGACATGAGATTTATTGTATACACACAGACTATTCTCTGACGTCTTTTTCCTATGAACTAAAACATTTCAATTTACAGCGCATACGGATTACAATAACATTTAAACAGTACGTAATTTACAGTAACCTTTCTCGGCCGTTTCAGGCGTTGTCTGAGTCTGTTGCTTTGATAAGTTTAGTAAGAGTGTCCGTGTTTTTGTTAGACATGATTCATATTTTTTTTCTGTTTAATTTGTTAAAATTTTAGACTCGGAACGATTTAGAACTGGACATGTTTTAAATATTTCTGTCTTTTGTTGAAGACTTTGTGTCCTTTATTTAAGCTGTCATTTGGTTGTTTGTGTTATTGATTGCTTTTTTATTAACGTATATCTGACATATCCTTTTATTCAAAACCGTCATAAGAAATCACAGGCTGGACATCTATAGTAACACATACAAACCATCCCACAGTGCTTCAGTTTAAAACCAGTTATATGTACATTGTATGGTTAGTGATTACAGCTTTGCTTGATTTTTAATTGCTTGTGTGATTCATGACCTTTTATCCCCCACTCTAGGAGTGTCAGGCACCCGTTTCCGGTTTGCCATTAGTTTGTTTTTATGCTCCCGCCGCAAGGCGAAGAGGGTATTAAGTGTAACCCTTGACCTTCTGTCTTTCCAATCGTCCCATTTTCGTTTGAAAAGCAGGGGGCATTCGTGTCCTCAGACACATTCTTCTTTAATTTACTATGTTGAATGAAATTAATATATAATTTTGTCACGCTTTTCTCTAGTACTACTAAACAGAATGTCTTCATACATGGTCTGTAGCATGTCTGATAATTTGGAAAGTGTAAACGCTTTTCGGATCTGTCAGACATCTTTCTTTTTATTTGTCGATAATTTGAATTACGACTGAGAGAATCCTTATCACGACAACTGTTGCAACTTCCGGTGTTTTAGGCATCCTATTAATACCAAAATTCAGACTGATACATTAAACAGTGTCTATTCTATTGCACCGGATGCTCAGTGCGACGTATATATTCCCCGTCAGTGAAAAAGAGAAAGGTAGCACAAATGAGCTGAAACAACAAAAAAGACAACACGAAGAGACGTATTTACTCTATACAATCCTTTATATATGTGTTTTCTTTCGAAAATAGTTGAAAAAAGGTGTGGGCTAAAGCGATTAATTGTTGGACCCATGTTAATATTACAAATGTAAGTTAATTTTCAAATTTAAGAAATAAAACTTAATAGAATAATGATATCTAGCTAGTAGATAAATTTGAATACTATTGAAGGTCATACTTTCGATCATCAGGTGGTATGATTGTGTTTAGGGTAAAGGTGAGATATAGACACTTTTAAGTCATTTGAATAGAACATTTTAATAAGCATAGACGTTTTCATTTTGCCTTCTTTTAATAATTCGGGTGAGATATTGCATGCAATCGCAGAGTTGAAACAGAGGGCATTTGATAAGGTCCATCATATGTTTTTTTTTCAATTGCAAGAAACTATACATTCTACAATTCTTTCAGAATTATCTTAATTTACTTGTAATAGATGAATTAATTTGATAAGTAAAAAAAACGAATAAGACTGGACAATGGAGTGCAGGATTGTCACTTGCTACGTCCTGTGACGTCATAAACATGTTATTATTAATTATTTTTGTTGTTTTTTCATTATATAACTGACATAATTTTGACACACAATGACATTTGACATCGAGAGCTTTGTAAAATAACGAGCTAGATATTAGCAACAGCCTGAACAAAAAAGATACCTTAATCGTTTTAATACAAGTATATCGTACTGTAAAATATTGTTTGTAAGATAGTTGCTCGTATTCGAATACTAATTGAAACATCTGAAAATGTTAAAACTTGTTTTTCGGTTTTTGTACTTTTCCCGAAAATGCATGAAGAAAAAAATTCGAAGCAAAACTGTAAAACATATTATTAATACATGCACCGATAATGTCTTGTGATGATCTTCTGAAATATAGTATTTACTTAACTTTTTTAAGTCTATTTCAGTGAACCAAAGCAGTGTCTTATCATACCTTCTCTTTCATATATTCTTTACAAATGATCTGTTATTTCTAAAATGTAAAAAAGATAACCAAAATGAGAATCAAATCTCACAAGTCGAAGAGAAACCTACTAAAACATGGCAATATACGAAAAACGACGAAAAGACAAACAAAGGTCTATAAAACACTTCGTGCTTAAAACAAAACTAAAGACTGAGCAACACAAATCCCAGCACAAACCAGAGATGATTTCATGTGCTCCATAAGAGTTAGCAGATTATAATACATCTTTTCTCCTCCTATATATCAAACTTCATTACGTTTTATCTCAGTATTAGAAATTCAACTGTTTTTTATCTGCTTCTGAGGAGCTTAATAACAAACCATTGTAATGACCATGAAATAACACCAATATAACCCGATAAATGAGATAGTCAATGTACATATGAGTTTTATGTAGTTCACATTATATGAAACAGGTTAGCTGATATAAGGCACTCACTCGCCTAACAGCTTAATATTGAACTTGTTCGTAGGTATTTTGTGATATCAATGTGCATTAAACCTAATTATTGGAACAGGTTGACACTTGAATCATATTATTAATTGGAATCTTTACAATATGGGTATTTACTTAGGAAATTGGGTCTATGTTTTGCCCCGTCGAATACAAATATCATTATGCACACAAAGTTTATAATGTTTCTTTATGATGTTGTAATCAATAAATGTCTACGTCTGTTCAGGTGTCGTTCAGTGGCACATTTTGACATAAATTCGGGGTAAAAGGGCAGACAACTTGAATTGTGATTTGGAAAGGGGGTTAGTTGAAAAGGGGCACAAATTAAACCTTACATTAGGCAACCTACAGACGCCTTGGAGATTTTTTTAACAAGGTTTTGTTAACTTGACATTCTCCCGATACGAACCATCAAGTTAAACATCCATGTAACGGACGTGAATGCAGATTAATACACCTCGTACAGCCTTCAGAATATGTCTTACTGCCAGACGAAGAAATTCTTCTTCCAACTGCAATTTTTGCAAATACCCCTCCTGAACATAAAATTGAGAATGGAAATGGGGAATATGTCAAAGAGACAACAACCCGACCAAAGAGCAGACAACAGCCGAAGGCCACCAATGGGTCTTCAATGCAGCGAGAAAATCCCGCACCCGGAGGTGGTCCTCAGCAGGCCCCTAAATGAAATTGTGTGCTAGTTCAGTGAAAATTGACGTCACACTAAACTCCAAAACATATTAATGAACTAAAATTAAAAAACATACAAGACTAACAAAGGCCAGAGCCTCCTGACTTTGGACAGGCGCAAAAATGCGGCGGGGTTAAACATGTTTTGTGAGATCTCAACCCTCCCCCTATACCTCTAGTCAATGTAGAAAAAAGAAACATATAGCAATACGCACAGTAAAACTCAGTTTAAAAGAAGTCCGAGTCCGATGTCAGAATAGGTAACAAAAGAAACTAAGTAAAATGACAATGATACATAAATTAACAAAGGACTACTAGCAGTTACTGACATGCCAGCTCCAAACCTCAATTAAACTGATTGAGAGATTATGTCTTCCTCATATGAAAATCAAGTACAATCCCTCCCGTTAGGGGTTTAGTATCATACCATCATAAAATATATGAGAAGAACATAACCCGTATCATGCCAACAACTGGTTTTAGAATAAATGTGTTTATTTCCGATGCAAAGACCCTATGAGTGAATCAATATTAAAACCAAAATATGCAATCCTTAATGACTTGACAACAGTATCGTAACTATATCCTTTCCGAATAAGTCTGTTTTAAGGTTTGGTTAGCTTTTGAGGTGAATGCCGACATTTTTGTGCTTTGTAAAGAATATTACCATAAAATATTGGATGTGAAATACCTGAACGTATAAGATGTCTGCATGTTGATTTATATTTACGAATGATGTCCTTGTACCGATGATAAAATTTAGTAAATGTTTTTACTAGTTTGTGATATCGAAAACCCTGGTGTAATAATTTTTCAGTAATACAGAGATTTCTTTCGTTGAAATCAAATACGTTGTTTCATACACGAGCTAAAAATGGATAATTAACAATCGGAAATGAAAAATCATCTCTTTTATCCTAAATTTTGGTATTAAGTTTCCCGTTAAAGATAAAGATATCTGTTTATTATATTTAATGTTTGTAAAAGAGAGGCGAAATATACCAAAGGGACATTCAAACTCATAAGTCAAAAATAAACTGACAACTCCATGGCTAAAAAAGAAAAAGACAAACAGACAAACAGACAAACAACAGTACACAAAACACATATAAAACTAAAGACTGGGCAACACAAAACTCACCAAAAACTGTGGGTAAGCAGATCCTGCTACACATGTGGCACCCGTCGCATTACTCATGGTCACCTTCGGGGAAAGGGGGACGGGATTGTAGTTACGACAATTGGAACATATCCGGTATAATCTGTGAAACGGATATTCCATAACGGTCAACCAATTCGTGATGGCGTCCGTAAAATTTACGAAGGGATGACTTCAACTTCACCACTTGGAACTCTTGGTTTAATAGCTTCCTTGTGAGCAGCAACCCTCTATCAAGGAAATCATGATAGGAAATACAAGCCCTGGAATATCGTATAAATTGGGAGATATATACTCCGTGTGCAGGCGTTGCTGGAATGTTGCTACATAGAAATGGAAAGTTCACAATTGGGAAGTTGAAATTATCCCTTTTGTCGTAAAGTTTTGTTTTCAACCGGCCCTCATTGTCAATTTCTAGATGTAAGTCAAGATATGAGGCAGACTTAACTGCAACAGAGGATCATTCTTTGCAGGACTAGATTAAATATACGACTTCCAAAAAAATGAAGTAGGAAAATTAAATGAAGTTTTATTTCTACCATTGAACTTAACTTTTTTACGACAATTTTCATAAATCTCCCATTTCTCTTTACACATGGAACAATCCATTTTTACAGTACACTTCTAGAGTTGGAATTGGTGATTTACGATACTTTACAAACTAAATTTGTGTAACTTGATAGACTTTCATAAAACTGCGAAATATAAGATATAACATTTTTAAAACCATGAAAATCTATTGAAAACATTGAAATGTCGATATGTTTATTGTCAAATCTAAACTAACTCAAAATATGTGAAGAATAAAGTACAATTTAATTAAAAGTTATCTGCATAACTGTTTCTCTTTTACAGATATATTTTCAGTCATTGATTGATCTCAATTTGTGTATTCGATCTTCTGTTATCGTTATCAGAAAGTCAATCTCTGATCATTGTCCTAATATTAGCTTCGTTTAAAGAGTATTTAACCGAGATTTGTCTAGTTTTAAGCTATCTTTTTTTTTACAACAACACCAATGTAATTGAGGTAGTGAAAACCAAAAGGCTGCGCTCGTTTTAAACGAATTACAGAAATTACCTTTCAAAAAATTTAATTGATCAGGATAGCAAAAATGTTATTGTGATCCCGGAATCCAGTTACTAGGCAGGACAACTTCAAAAGTTAGTCATTACAAATGTGAAGTGGTGGATTTTCATTAATTTTCTCTTTTTGATAACCTTATCAAAGATTACTACTGTGTGTCGAGATTCTGTTTTCTTTTATTTGAGCAGCAACCACTTGTTAACGGAAATATTTAATGTAGATTTAAACTAAATCTTTAATTTTAAAGGTCGAATGTTAATGGGTTGTTCAATCCTTCTTGTAAATTTTACGTAAGCACGGACTCATTCTCAACTATAGTAAGAAATTATAAATTAATTATAATTTATTTAAGAAAAATCGAACTTACCTGCTACGTACTTTTTAGTACAACTTCGTCTCGAAAGATCCATACGTTACCTACTAGTTATTTTAACTAGACAAAAGTATTTAAAAAACTGTGTTTATTTCAATATCTTGTAAGAAATGTCTATCTAATGACAAACAGATCTGTTTTGATATAATATTTTGTATATAGAAAAATGAAACAGATATAACATATTTTTACACATAATTTTGAGGAAACCTTAAGATGATCTATACAATTGAAAGTATTATAAACCTTCAAAATATTATTTCTCTGGTATCTTAAATTTCAGCCTCTAAAACCTTTGTATACTATGAATACAAAATAAGTTATAGAAATGTTGGCTTGGATCAGAGAAATATGTTTGATGTTTTCTTGCATCTTTAGTTTTACATGTGAGTATATGTATATGTATGGAAACAACATAATATAACATTTTAATCAATAATAAACAAGCAAACATATTCTGAAAACAGAAGAATTTCCAATTTTTTTTTACTAATCTTTAAGAAAACAGCGGTTCATACCAATTACGTATTTAGAAGGCTCTAAAAAGTGGCCGACTAGACAACCAATCGACGAAAGCCTATAACAGAATTATCTTATTCCACTGATCGCAATTGCAAAAGGGGAAAGATTAAGTGATACGAAAATAATTTAAACTGGACACTTGTCCAAGTGCCTGTCTCGAATCAAAACCTCGCCCGTTCCTGTCATCCATCACTATGGTAATGTGTTTTGTAATTTATGGAGTTGGGTAAAGATGCAATAATTGTAAATTGCTGTTAAATTTATTCACAGTTTGTTAGACCTGGCGACAACTACAATTGATTTAACTGTTACTTGCTTAACGTTCAGTGGTTATATCTCACCCATATTCAGGACAATAAAATATAACAAAAACAGGTTCAGCAAAAAATACCGGATGAAGGACAGGAAGGTAGTACTGCCACTGTAGTATGAGGTTTCATTGGTCAGGTCAGAATGAGTGCCTTGCAGTAGGCCATCTATGGACACCTAGCCTGCAATGGGTTTTCTTAACGTGCAACAAGCGTGTCAATCGTCCTGCAGGGAATATCGACGAATGTAACGTCCGAATTCCGAGCGGACTGTGACTGTTCAGGAGTTGCTTTACTGTAGGTATACTCGTCTATTATCAAGTACTGTGTGTTGAACTATTTCTCCACTTCCCTTTTTTATTCAAAGTGAAGAGAATATCAACCATTTTCCTTCATCACAGGTTTTACATAATGCTTTCTTATTAAGGTTGTTTTATACGTTTCGTTTTATACTTGTAGATTGTGTTTGTCCGGATGTAAACGCGTTTGCAAAAACTGCAATCGCTACTGTATATGACAACCAAACAAAAGGTATGTATACTCAATCGGGATAAATATACGAAGTTTTCTTTGCATCATTATAATCTTTAAAATTATTTTTACTTTTCTAATTATAACTCATAGCGTTTGATAAATTTAGTAAACCCTCTGGGTAGAAATGATATGGATGATACACATACTTATGTCAATGTGTTCAAGCTTCACAACAATTAAGGATATAATTGACATAATAGTGTTACTTACACTTATCTGTAAAGATTCATTTCTTTTCATATTTTTTTGATAATTTTTCACGGAACACTCGGATTGGGATGCTTATAATATTGTATCTTTGTATTTAGTGAAGTATAGTAAATGTAAGTGTATTGGTATATTTTTATTACAAATATTTTTTTTTCAAGGGGAACTTGTCTATACGTATCCTAAAACTTTGAATTCATCTCTAACTTTTGAGGCACACTGTGGAGGTCTCATCATACAAGGAAACGAGATCCGTTTAGCACTGACCAGTACACAATTAAACGAGAAATGTGTAAGTGATTGAATGATTGTTTACAGCATATTTTTATTGTTAATATAAAGTGTGTTAAATCATGCAAGATCATTTTATTTTTTATTGAATATTGTTTTACTGGATTGTATTTTATTTGAATTTGAATTCCGTAATAATTTTAAGCAGTAAACTTGCATACACCGCATTAAATGTTATGTATATATAAATTAAACAAAGTTATCTGAAATAAAGATAAGCAAGTGGAACTTATCTTTTTAGGAAGAGCCTCATGGAGAATGCAGAATAATGTGTGGATCAGTGAGTAGATTATAGGCGTGATAATTCTCTTTTTCTGATTCTGAATGTTTGGTGGTAATTTATTTATAGGTCATCATACGGCCTTCAACGATGAACAAAAATCCATATCGTATAGTAAGCCATAAAAGGCCTTGACATTATTAACCAATCTGTGAAATGAATTGATTGATAGGTATGAGGTAACCTACTGCAAAAAAATAGTGATAACTAATGTAGAGCCATCATTACACCTAATGCATATACTGTAAAGATACTTATTTTCGCCGATTTTAAATTCGTGATTTCTATAAACAAACCTAATGGTAAATATAAAAAAGGAGGTGTGGTATGATTTCCAATGAGACAACTATCCACCAAAGTTCAAATGAAATGGATGTAAGCAGTTATAGGCAACCGTAGGTACGGCCTTCAACAATGAAAAAACCCATACCGTATAGTCGGTTCTAAAAGGCCTCGATATAAAAGATACGAAACAATTCAATTGAGAAAACTAACGGCCTAATTTATTATATAACAAAACAATTTATAAAAAAAAGATGACAGACATGAAACAACAACAACCACTGATCCTGGATTGGGACAGTCATATAAAGAATGTGGCGGGGTTAAACATTTTTTAAGGCGCCAAACCTCCCCTAACCTTGGACAGTGGTGTAACAGTACAACATAAGAACAATCTATAAAAATCAGTTGAAAAGGGCTTTACTCATCAGATCGATACAAAGTAGAAAAAACATCTAGCAAAAACACAGACCGGACGTGACAGTGTATTTATACATCACTCACAACAAAAAAGACACAAAGTACAGATCTGAGAGAACTCGCAGTTACTGACAGCTAGTTCAAAGCCAAAAGAACTACTGTAAATTCAGAAATTATTGCGAGGTTTTTATTAATGCGAATAATGCGATTGGTTGAATATCACAATAATAACTTGCATTCATAAATCTGATACATAAATCTTTATATAGATTTTCCTGAAATCGCAATAATTAATCTCGCATTTTTGTCAATTCTTCAAAAATCGCAATTATGAAAGCACGCATTAATTACTGAATTTTCAGTAATTAAAAATTCATGTATCTAAGACTAAAAGTATGTTTGTCGTTTTTCTTGTCTGTATAATTCTGATTTTCCTTCAAAAACAAATTTATGTGTGATGGGATATTTTCATGAGTTAGACTAAATCGCTAAATAAAAAATAAACTCCGCGGCAAATTTATCCATTTACCAGAACAAACTTTTATTGACTTCTATAGCAATGATACTATTATATAACACGCTCCACAAAGAAATTAGCAAAAATGGAACTAAAAGTACTCAAAAATTATTCTGTAAGACCAAATTAAATTAACACGGATGCAAGCTAATGCCAAATGTATTATCAAAAGTTTTTTTCAGTTACTATCAAAGAAATTCCGCATAATTAAATGGAAACTATTTACGATTCCATTGCGTATTACACATGCATGTAATATGTACAAATCTTTATATACCTATATATGAGGCATGATTTGTCACTTTTGTAGCTTAAAGAGTCCTTCTTTCGAAGAAGGATGCACATAAATCAAAAAGGACCAACTTTTTCAAAGAAGATTTATACAGTTGATATTACAGAGGTATTAATTTTCACTTCAGAATATAAGAATTTGAATTTTATTTAAAAGTTTTTTTATCACAATTCTATAATAAAGGAGAGTAAACAAGAATATATTGTAAATTAGTCGATTCCGAACCTTAACGTATAAATGCTTATGTAAACCGAAGTGCTATAATCCTGAATTTAACATTGTTGGTTCAGTATCTTCTACATATCATTCTCAGTAAATATTCCAAAGCTAGAATCAATTGTATGAACAAAATGAGAAACTTTCAAGAGGACAATCAGGATGCATATCGCGAAGAAAGACAAGACCACGACCAAAAGGAAAAATACGCACAGACAAAGAACAATAAAATTCATAACATAGAAACAGAAAAATAAAAAATAAGTAGTACGAACTCTGCTTACTGGGTATAAACTCATGTGTTATGGCAGGGTACTCACTAAGGTCATCGATAGCCAATCCCATAGTATAATCTGGATTTGATCGGCGAATTCACGGATTCCTTTTTAACACCAAGGACAGAGCTATCGTTTTCGATCTACAAAGGGTGCGAAAAATGAAGGAAGTGCTCTCTAGCATGTTCACAGATACATTTTTCACAGTCATTATAAAACTACACTTTAATTTTTTCTGAAAGAATCGATAATTCATTTTGAGATACATTATTTTCAATGGTTTTATATTTCAGAATAAGTTGAATGGTTCAGTCATATTTAGTTTCAATGATGGAGACATAAAACGTCATGACTGCTATTATCCTGATGACAAAGTTTTCAGTTTGAAGGTTGGATTATACTTCTGTTTATAAAACTACATAACTATTATACATTTGTGCATGCTTCTAAAGCATGTGTCCAAATATAAATGTATAAGAAATATTTTAGCAGTTAACTCGATCATTTGATTTTTTTTTTATTATTATTTTCTTTTGTTTTATATATACCTGTTGATTTTTGTCTTATCAAAAAATTGCACTGCAAGAGGAAAAGAGAATTGAAATTTAAAACAAATTGATCGAACAATTTACATTTTCTAGATGTTAATACTGGTTCTCTGTAACAATTTAAACTCTTATATAGGGAGTGTGGCACGCATGGCCATGGATTTTCTTCAAACTTCACACACTTACTAGTCTTGATGAAACAAACAAAAAAAGGCAAAATTTTGGTTGCTAAGCATATCGGTTGCCATAGCAACCGATGACCAGATTTACCTCTTCTGAATATCTATGATTTTAAGCTGAAAAAGGCTATTTTCAACATAATTTTTCATAATAAATAATTGAGAGATTGAATATTGTTTTATGATTTTATTAAATATATGCATTTTATTAATGTAATTTAATAACTGATATTTTCATATTCCATTTCAATCATAATCACATATACCCCCCTTTTTATGTGGTTTGCATTAGGTAAAAAATACCCTTTTGAGGTCATTTTTGAATGCTCACCATAATTGTTTGCGGACACCTGAGTTAAAATCAACCATGAATTCATAAATATCATAGTCTTATCTTATCAATGATGCAAAAAAGTAATGGGGAAGTATGTCTCAATATTTTGTTACCATGGATACAAAATGCTTAGTTTTCATTTTTTCAGAAATTTTTTTTTTTTTTAATTTTGAAAAAAAATGTTTTAAAACCTAATTCTGCAGCCAGAAAAAAATAAATAAATATACAATATGTAGAAATTAGTGTAATCATCAAAATTTGAAACATATTCATATATAACGGTATTAGAGTTTTAACTGTGTTGCTATAGAAACAATTTCATTTTGATACACAAGTTTAAAACAATTTTGAAAAATGTTTCAGTTAGTTTCTCAAATGCAGGGATTGAAGTTAAAATTTTGGCATGGTAGCCCACAGCTTAAATTTTGTAGCCCACATATATAGTCCTATACAAGAAAAGCAGAAATTTAAGTAGCCCACACCAAATTTTAGGGGCCATTGGCGAGTGGGCCCCTGCTAATTTCAAACCCTGAAATGTGCACAAAAGTAGGAAAACTAAAACACTTATTAAGTTTCACTGTATACACACATGTGTATATATAAATGATTTTGCTAGTATAGTATTTCGATAATGGTGTTACCACTTGAAGGAATCAAACACAATTTCTCTATTCTGGATAAAAGTGCTGATTATAAAGAAATTTCAGTCTGTTTTCATGATCATGAAAAATATACAAGAAAAACAATTACTCAATCTAGAAAAAAAACAAATAAAATCATGTAAAAATTACATATTCAATTGTACAATATTTGCCATTGAATGTGTTGCCATGGAAACAAGTAGGTCAGGTCGAGTTTTTTTTTACCCAAAAACATATATTTTCCCCCTTTTTTTTAATGATATAAAATAACACAAATGAAAATAATCAATATCGTTGAGGGGGTGGGGGTGTGAGGGTAAGATTTTGTAAAAATGAAATGATCGATTAGTTATGGTTTGCTTTGTGTCCAGTGTCAAATATCTCATGCATATTTCAGAAGAGAACAAAATCAATAAATTTAATAGGAACATTGTTGGTCCAGTGCTAGTCTACTGACCCAAAATTAATTAAAGGCAATAATTTGATACACTTCAACACAATAAAAAATAGAACAAAAAGAGTCAGACGTTGGTCCTCTAAGTAAATGATAATTGACCATCTAACCTTTCTTTCTATAAAGGAAAAAATACCTATATTATGAGCTGTTTATTTTTCTTATTCATTATTAAACTCAATGTTGAAATGGCAAAGCATGTATAGCTATACGTTTTGAATATTATTGTATTATTGGATGATGAGTATATACATGAAGATCATTTTTGAGGTGAAGTTGAAAAAAATAGACAATTTCAAAAAGGTCCGGCAATATGGGTAGGCTGGGATGAAGGCGGACAATTTGAAATATCACTAGATATCGGGATCAATTGGACAAGGACAGAAATTTCAATAGGTCAACTTGGGTGCCCCTAAAAGAATTAACACAAGGGTTCTTTAGCAAACAAAGGGCGTAACAAACAAGGGCGGGTACTGTCGGCCGTTGACCCGATGGTCCCTGCTATCCATCCGATACATTTCTTGTTTGCCGTTCTGGCCGGGGAGGAATTTTCGAGATTTTCCAAAAAGATTCGTTTCCCTATGAGGACCCGCGGAAAATCTGTCAGATGGTGGCTGCTGGTCTTAAAACGAGCAGTGGGGGGAAATATACCATATAGGCAATTTTCATAAAACGGGTCCCACTGACTGCCTAAAGTGATGGCCCGCTACATTTATGCTTCAGTGATTCCATATGTAATCAACCAAATATTTCCAATAAATAAGGAGGAACGGGCCCTCAGGGCCCCTGGATCCGCCTATGGTAGCACTGTCTTAACATTAGTATTAGGCATTGGATTATTGAAATTTGAGAAAATAACAACTATCTTAAGTTTATGGATTTTTAGCAGCAAATTAAAAAATATTGACCATAAATTATGCTAACTCTTTACCGTGAAAGGGTAACTTTAAAAGAATTATATACATGTACATATAATTTGATTTTCACTGAACATGCTGAAAGCCCATTACAGAAAGATGTTTCTCAAAATTAGCATATTGTCTTTCTTTTAACAAAAAAAAATCAAATTTTACTTTGAAACAGGACTGAATGTTTAAAACATATAATACATGTGACTTTTTGTCCTTGACTTTTTGTCTGTGACTTTCTGTCCTATATTCTGACCGCTATCATGACCAGGAAAAATGACTTTATACCTATTTATATGTAATAGGTTTTGCATCAAACTTACAGAAACACTTAGATTGAACCATTAATTTTATCAAATAAGAAAATATAAAATGCTTTTCAAACATATTAGCAAACAATAAATGTATTGACTTTCGAGAACATTTGGCATACCTCAAGTTAAGTCGTTGAATATGTTTACTTATATTTTATTAAAATATTTTTAACTACCAAGATATCGTGCATGCAGGGGCTTGGGCATACCTCAAGTAGTCCGCGACATGTTTATTTTTTTATGAAAATATTTAAAACTACCTAGATATCCTACACAAGGCTCGGGCATGCCTTAAGTTGTACGTGGAAATAGTTATTTACTGTTATGAAAATATTATAAAACAATTATATTGGATTTATCAACTTACATGTATTTTTGGCCTACTTCACACCTTTTGTGTGTTACTTTATATATTTGTGATCAAACGTGTCAAATTATAACCGGTAATATACAACATAATTTACAACACAGTAAAATACAATATACTACTCAATACCATAAAAAGTTTAAATACCCTGGTGCCCGTTACAGTACCCTAAACCGTTTTTCCCAGTTTTTTTATTATTTGATAAAGACTTTACCATTCAATCTTAATGTTTTTTTTTTATATAAATGTTAAGCAAATCCTATAAGATATAAATAGGTAATAGGTAGTACAACGATCAGGACACAGTCAACGTTGGTCAGGTCGAGTTTTTTTTTTACCCAAAAACATATATTTCCCCCCTTTTTTTTAATGATATAAAATAACACAGAAATTTTCATTCGTTAGGTCATTGCTGTTGTTGGTCAGGTCATTGTCAACGTTAGAAGAGTCACGTTTTCGGAATTTTTCGGAATTTTTTTCTATATTTTTTCATATAATTATATATTAAATGATCAAATTTTATTATATTTCAAAATTAACATAAATCCTTTAAGAAATAAAAAAAAGTAATGAGCATTTTCATTTGGTCCTGTCATTGTCAGCGTTGGTCAGGTCACGTTTTATGAAGATTTAAAAGTTTTCTATATTTTTTCTTATATTTATGTATTAAATGGACTAAATTTATAGCAATTCAAATTTGACAAATTTTTTAAGAAATAAAAAAGTTATTAGCATTTTCGTTTTGGTCCAGTCATTAGTGTAACCTGTCAAAGGGAGATAATTCGTATTGTGAGGAATATTGCACAATGACCATTTTTTAGAAATGAATTTCAGATGTTTCTAAGTAGATTCCCCATAACTTTTTTTTATTTTTGATAAAAAAAAGGCAGAAATTAATTGTTTTTGTGTTTCTTTTTAATAGATGTAGCCGCATAATTTCACAACACTACACCAAATATTGTATTTTTCTCAAAATTCCCAACTTTCTCCGCTGTTACCATGGTAACCAACCAATATATATATCTGTTGGCATTACTTTTCTGACTAGGCTAATAGGATATACATATCAGCCAATTTTCAGAAAGATCGGTGACTATGTGTGCCGAAAAAGTTTAAGTGGTTACAGAGAATGAGTATTAATATTTGTTCGATAACAATTATGGCAATCGAACCAGTATTTAGCTAATGTGAAAGCGGTTAGATTATCTTTAGGCAAGCGATTTTTTAACATTTTGAGCAACAAGAAAGGAAGTTAACTTCTATTTAGCTTTTAGCAACACAATGTGTGTCTTGTAGATTACTCTTATGGAGCTGAGTGAACGTAAGGGGCAAAATCTTAAGGTTTTTTTACATTTGAATTTGTTTCGTTGCAAATAGCTGCATTGCAATTCCGTTCTCACAGCTCTTTATTAATAAATGAAATACACTTTTTAGTAGTCACTAAGTCTGTTAATTAGATTTAATGATAATTTTTTTGTTATATACCATTTTCAGAATTCTGGAAAGCAAATATTTGGAATAACATACCCAGGAAGGATCTTTCTAACAAAACAATTGGATTATGAAGATGGTGACAGAAGTTTCGACTTGAATATAACACTTGATGTAAGATATAACATCCATAATATATATTCAATAAAATGTATTACATGTATAGCATTATTTGTTTAGCATAACAAAGTTTGAATAACTCATGTCCGTTGTATAACCTTAAAACTCTAAAGTCTGAAAATGAAATCATCAAGATGCTGGATTTTTATTTATTGACACCATATTTGTAGCTTAAAAGGCAATCAGGTTCCTATCAGAATCATCTGTGCTACTCTGCTTGCCGACTTGTTCCTTTATTCTTATGAGACAGGGGCTTCTAAAAAAGTTTGGTACCTATGTTGACTACATTTATCCCATTGAACATAAAATACAGGATACCACAAATGCCTGTTTCGTATCTGAACTTACATATAGAAATTGACAATGACAATCGGGTGATAACTAAACTTTACACAATAGAGATGATTTAAATTTTTGCCATTGTGAACTTTCCATTTTTGTGTAGCAATATTCCAACAGCACTGCCTCCTTGATATCTTCTGTTTCTTTCTTCCGATGATAAACAAGAATATCGTATTTCATAGCTAATTAACATATAATTATAATTATTTTACCTCGAATAAAAAACTACAATTTGAATAATTTTAATGTATCTCTCTTTTTCAGAATAGAAACCGCACCACGAAAACAACAGTACGGGTTAATGTTATTGATGTGGACGATATGGATCCTATGTTCGACCATGACGATTTCAATCTACAAATATCCGAAAATGTAATGTTTACAAGTATTTTACAGTGTGCATGATTAGAAAAATATAAAAAGAAACATGATATGATAAATGTGAAGTACGGTAATAGAAAATACATACAGTATTGATAAGATTGATATTTATTTAGATTGAAAATGGCAATAATTATAGAATAACTAATTGAAGAATTCAAATAGAGAAAAAATATTCAACGAGTGACCGAACAACACATTAATTCACGAATGCGCGTAGCGCATGAGTTAATTATCAGTGTTGTTCGGTCACGAGTTGAATATTTTTCGATATTTGAATTCTTTGATTAGTTATTCTTTTTATTACATTGGCAAATGGCTTTTTTAATGAAATTAATGTAGAAAATGTAAGGAACTATATCTTTTTTCTACGCATTCACAATTTGTTTTGATCCGACGTTATCGACGTCTTGCCCGTGACAACGCCTATTGTTGTATGACGTCAGAGAGTGAAACAACCACGTTTATTTCACATGTGAAATTATCGGTTTTTATTTAACTGGGAAATCAATGTAATTCATTGCTACCAATGTAATAACACTTTATACATTTTGTTAGTCTGATGCGGTTTTCTGGATTAACCTTCATCAATAACACTTTATACATTTTGTTAGTCTGATGTGGTTTTCTGGATTAACCTTCATCAATAACACTGTATACATTTTGTTAGTCTGATGTGGTTTTCTGGATTAACCTTCATCAATAACACTTTATACATTGTGTTAGTCTGATGTGGTTTTCTGGATTAACCTTCACCAATAACACTGTATACATTGTGTTAGTCTGATGTGGTTTTCTGGATTAACCTTCATCAATAACACTGTATACATTTTGTTAGTCTGATGTGGTTTTCTGGATTAACCTTCATCAATAACACTGTTTACATTTTGTTAGTCTGATGTGGTTTTCTGGATTAACCTTCACCAATAACACTGTATACATTTTGTTAGTCTGATGTGGTTTTCTGGATTAACCTTCACAAATAACACTGTATACATTGTGTTAGTCTGATGCGGTTTTCTGGATTAACCTTCACCAATAACACTCTATACATTGTGTTAGTCTGATGCGGTTTTCTGGATTAACCTTCATCAATAACACTGTATACATTTTGTTAGTCTGATGCGGTTTTCTGGATTAACCTTCATCAATAACATTGTATACATTTTGTTAGTCTGATGCGGTTTTCTGGATTAACCTTCATCAATAACACTGTATACATTTTGTTAGTCTGATGTGGTTTTCTGGATTAACCTTCATCAATAACAATGTATACATTTTGTTAGTCTGATGCGGTTTTCTGGATTAACCTTCATCAATAACACTATATACATTTTGTTAGTCTGATGCGGTTTTCTGGATTAACCTTCATCAATAACACTGTATACATTTTGTTAGTCTGATGCGGTTTTCTGGATTAACCTTCATCAATAACACTGTATACACTTTGTTAGTCTGATGCGGTTTTCTGGATTAACCTTCACCAATAACACTGTATACATTTTGTTGGTCTGATGCGGTTTTCTGGATTAACCTTCATCAATAACACTTTATACATTTTGTTAGTCTGATGTGGTTTTCTGGATTAACCTTCATCAATAACACTGTATACATTGTGTTAGTCTGATGTGGTTTTCTGGATTTACCTTCATCAATAACACTGTATACATTTTGTTAGTCTGATGCGGTTTTCTGGATTAACCTGCATCAATAACATTGTGTTAGTCTGATGCGGTTTTGTGGATTAACCTTGTGGTTTTCTGGATTAACCTTCATCAATAACACTGTATACATTGTGTTAGTTTGATGTGGTTTTCTGGATTAACCTTCATCAATAACACTGTATACATTGTGTTAGTCTGATGTGGTTTTCTGGATTAACCTTCACCAATAACACTTTATACATTGTGTTAGTCTGATGTGGTTTTCTGGATTAACCTTCACCAATAACACTGTATACATTGTGTTAGTCTGATGTGGTTTTCTGGATTAACCTTCACCAATAACACTGTATACATTGTGTTAGTCTGATGTGGTTTTCTGGATTAACCTTCATCAATAACACTGTATACATTGTGTTAGTCTGATGTGGTTTTCTGGATTAACCTTCACCAATAACACTGTATACATTTTGTTAGTCTGATGCGGTTTTCTGGATTAACCTTCATCAATAACACTGTATACATTGTGTTAGTCTGATGTGGTTTTCTGGATTAACCTTCACCAATAACACTGTATACATTTTGTTAGTCTGATGTGTAACACAATGTGTGAGATAACAATGATTATCAAGGTGAATTCAAATATAACATAACTGAAACAAATACATTTACCCTTTAGACACTTAATAACAATCTGTACGAATATTATAGACATATACCCTGCAGCCAATAAATGACCATGTCTACTGTGAAATAACATGTATCCGTCAGGGGTTAATTGCATAGTTTGACAATTAACCACAGACTAGTATTACTCCACATCCAGACTACTACGCAACCTGCCAACAGCTACGGGCCATTGTGTAACGATGGATGACCCCACTGAACTATATAAGATCCAGCTTTGGACTCGAAGGATAGATTCGTACAGATAGATTCCGACAGGAGATTCCGCCAAGGTCTCCCCCCTTGTGGGTAGGCTGGAATTAATTCACTAACCATCCGAATTACTCAGTCAGGACCGAACAGTTATACCACTATACGATCACGTGTCCGTGTGACGATATGAACATTCGAACAATTCAACTTTAGAGACAGTTTGTGAACAATCGAACATTTGAACTTTAGAAGCAGTCTTAACTTTGTAATTACATAATAAAATTATTTATCCACTTACTGACTTCATTACATAAGTCAAATTGGTGCCGTGTGACCAGGATCGACTTGGATTGGCTAAAACAACGCAAAGGAATATAAAACGTAAGAACTAAGTTACTTTCATTTTTTTCTTTATGGACAATCAAGATATTTCTATGTCAGTGCAAAAAGTAGAAATGGCTTTTCAAGGGATGGCACACATGTTAAGTACAGTTTTTAATTTTAAAGGGAGTGAGGCCGTATATTTAAAAGGCTTAAAATCAGAAGTTTGTTCACGAGCTGTGGTTCGCACGAATTTTTTTATTAGTATTTTTAGATATTGTAGGTCAATTTAAAAATTAAGAATACACTTTTTTTTTCAGAATGAAAGGTTATTTTTTTTGGTGTTATTTTTCATATGCTGTTATTCAATAGATAGGATAAATCATATATATGATTCTTAAAAAAAATAAAATGTTTTTTTGAAAGTTCGAAGCTAGTTTTTCGTTTAGAGTAAATATGTAAAAAAAAAAAAAAAAAAAACAAAAACTAAAATGTCTGATACTATAGCATTTTTTCGTATTTATGGTTTTTGGTCATATTATGGGTTGTTTTCTTGAAGATACATTCAATTATTCTAGAAAATATATATCTTACGTAAAATTAGTAGAGCACCGGTATATATGAAGGTTGATTTAGAACCTTTGGTAGATGAAGTTAAGGGTACATTGTGGGTTTATATGTTTGCGATGTTATAGCCATTGACGATTATGGTTTACGCAGTTGGGTAGTGTTTACGCACATTTGTTTAGAGAAAACAAATAGTCTATAATTTTAGATTCCAACCCCTTCTTCGGACGATTAACATAAGTGATGTTAACTAATTAAATGGTGCAAGTTGTTTTATGGTGTTAGATTACGCCTTATTTACATAAAATAAATGTTAATAGATAAAGAGAAGTATCTTCAGAAAATAGCACATTAAAGATAAATGTTGATATGTTTTGCCCTAAGGGATTTACAGTATTTTTGTGGTAGATCGATATTTGTAAAAAAAAAATGAGAGACATATGAACTTCATGACTAATGACAAAATCTAAGTGAAATATATAATTGATATTAAAGGAAATCTAGCATTAAAATAAAATTGATTTTTTTTTAACAATTATGAGGATAATTATCAGAAATTAAAATAAGAATAAGAAAATAATTAATTTAGTAGTAAAACAAAAAAAAATGAGTCTAAACAATGGGTTTTGTTCATAAATAAGCATAGAAAAAACTTTAAATTGTTTTGGTTTTTAAGAAATAAGTCAAGTTTTAAAAAAAAAATGAATGAATAAAATCTCAACATATATACATTCAGTCATAATGAAATGTATAAAAATGTTTTTGTTTTTAAGAAATAAGTCAAGTTTAAAAAAAAAAAAGAATGAATAAAATCTCAACATATATACATTCAGTCATAATGAATTGTATAAAAGGATAGGCAGTAGGTTGCTGATGTTTTAAAGCAAATTAAAATGATATATATAAAAAAGAAAGGAAAGATTATGATGAGGAAACTATAAACTTGTTTTGGAAAAACGTAATAGATTAAGGAGAAAGGCATTTTTTTTTCGCAATAGGAAATATAGAGTCAGTAACAAATTGCGCAAGACGTAGTTAAATTTTATCAATGTAATCTAAAATATTTTTAAGAGTGATGAGAATAAATTTGTGGACTATATTTAGCATTAAGATTAATTAATGAGAAACTAAAGTTAAAGACGTAAAAGTATTACAATTGGTAACAAAGTTACACATATAATTTTTAGTAATTTTTTTTATAGGTATCATGTAGGTGTAGGGGTTATATAAAATGATCGAAATGAACTTATTTGATTGTAAATTTGTAAATATGTTTCTTATGTCTTGTGAAAATAAACATATTTTTGTTTTTATTATGTAGGATTCTCAAAATTGTAGAAGTTGTATACTACAGTTTTTTCCCCTCTTTTGTTTTTTTGTTTTAACCAGATAATTCGATATTTAAGAGAACGTATTGATTTTACATAGGAATTGTTTTACAAAATGTTGCTAGGCTTGAATAACCCAGCGAACTAAAGGCGAGTGAACAAACTATCAATAATCTGATTGATAAATAAAAAAAGAAATAAGGGGAAGTTAACAAGTTTAAGTTTTTCCAAATTGAGATAAGTTTATCAGTGGGGTTTAGGTGCGATCTTCATTGGAATAGCCATATTTTTGTACTGTTAATTTGTTCAGAATATATCTTGGTTGGCCAAAAAGAAAGGTGTGAGTTTTGGTTCTAATGCCACGAACAATGGGTACAAAATGGTGTCTACGTGATTGGTTGGGACAGATGTTACTGATTCCAGAGAGATGTCTTCCTCTGCGCCATTGATCAAGGACGAAACTTAACCGGAGACCGATGTTAACAGTCTCGTGAGAAGGATGTACCCAGAGCTAGATGCGTCAACTACTTCGTAATGGGACTAGATTGTAAACCTTACAACGTTGATGACCGGATTTACTGGCAGACGATGACCAACACTTGTACAAAGAATTGCGCACTTTCCAGTAGTAGAGGAACAATATGCTATGATGGTGACGGGAAAAAGTATGCACAATATATACCCAAAAATTGAACTTTATGAACCATATGAACTCTATGTATCCAGATGTTGGACTTGCCGAATTTTATGAACTATAGATGTGTGGTGATGGTTACCGAAAACTTAACAAGGAACTTTTGAATTTAAAACAGCATAAATGAAGGAAGATTCTCGTATTTTACCGAACTTTCGTTCTTATTGCGATGAAAGGCATTTGTAACACAATGTGTGAGATAACAATGATTATCAAGGTGAATTCAAATATAACATAACTGAAACAAATACATTTACCCTTTAGACACTTAATAACAATCTGTACGAATATTATAGACATATACCCTGCAGCCAATAAATGACCATGTCTACTGTGAAATAACATGTATCCGTCAGGGGTTAATTGCATAGTTTGACAATTAACCACAGACTAGTATTACTCCACATCCAGACTACTACGCAACCTGCCAACAGCTACGGGCCATTGTGTAACGATGGATGACCCCACTGAACTATATAAGATCCAGCTTTGGACTCGAAGGATAGATTCGTACAGATAGATTCCGACAGGAGATTCCGCCAAGGTCTCCCCCCTTGTGGGTAGGCTGGAATTAATTCACTAACCATCCGAATTACTCAGTCAGGACCGAACAGTTATACCACTATACGATCACGTGTCCGTGTGACGATATGAACATTCGAACAATTCAACTTTAGAGACAGTTTGTGAACAATCGAACATTTGAACTTTAGAAGCAGTCTTAACTTTGTAATTACATAATAAAATTATTCAATAACACTGTATATATTGTGTTAGTCTGATGCGGTTTTCTGGATTAACCTTCATCAATAACATGGTTTACATTGTGTTAGTCTGATGCGGTTTTCTGGATTAACCTTCACCAATAACACTGTTTACATTGTGTTAGTCTGATGCGGTTTTCTGGATTAACCTTCATCAATAACACTGTTTACATTTTGTTAGTCTGATGCGGTTTTCTGGATTAACCTTCATCAATAACATTGTGTTAGTCTGATGCGGTTTTCTGGATTAACCTTTTGGTTTTCTTGATTAACCTTCATCAATAACACTGTATACATTGTGTTAGTCTGATGCGGTTTTCTGGATTAACCTTCATCAATAACACTATATACATTTTGTTAGTCTGATGCGGTTTTCTGGATTAACCTTCATCAATAACACTGTATACATTTTGTTAGTCTGATGCGGTTTTCTGGATTAACCTTCATCAATAACACTGATTACATTGTGTTAGTCTGATGCGGTTTTCTGGATTTACCTTCACCAATAACACTGTTTACATTGTGTTAGTCTGATGCGGTTTTCTGGATTAATCTTCATCAATAACACTGTTTACATTTTGTTAGTCTGATGCGGTTTTCTGGATTAACCTTCATCAATAACATTGTGTTAGTCTGATGCGGTTTTCTGGATTAACCTTTTGGTTTTCTGGATTAACCTTCATCAATAACACTGTATACATTGTGTTAGTCTGATGCGGTTTTCTGGATTAACCTTCATCAATAACACTGTATACATTTTGTTAGTCTGATGCGGTTTTCTGGATTAACCTTCATCAATAACACTGTATACATTTTGTTAGTCTAATACGGTTTTCTGGATTAACCTTCATCAATAACACTGTTTACATTTTGTTAGTCTGATGCGGTTTTCTGGATTAACCTTCATCAATAACACTGTTTACATTTTGTTAGTCTGATGCGGTTTTCTGGATTAACCTTCATCAATAACACTGTTTACATTTTGTTAGTCTGATGCGGTTTTCTGGATTAACCTTCATCAATAACACTTTATACATTTTGTTAGTCTGATGTGGTTTTCTGGATTAACCTTCATCAATAACACTGTATACATTTTGTTAGTCTGATGTGGTTTTCTGGATTAACCTTCATCAATAACACTTTATACATTGTGTTAGTCTGATGTGGTTTTCTGGATTAACCTTCACCAATAACACTGTATACATTGTGTTAGTCTGATGTGGTTTTCTGGATTAACCTTCATCAATAACACTGTATACATTTTGTTAGTCTGATGTTGTTTTCTGGATTAACCTTCATCAATAACACTGTTTACATTTTGTTAGTCTGATGTGGTTTTCTGGATTAACCTTCACCAATAACACTGTATACATTTTGTTAGTCTGATGTGGTTTTCTGGATTAACCTTCACAAATAACACTGTATACATTGTGTTAGTCTGATGCGGTTTTCTGGATTAACCTTCACCAATAACACTGTATACATTGTGTTAGTCTGATGCGGTTTTCTGGATTAACCTTCATCAATAACACTGTATACATTTTGTTAGTCTGATGCGGTTTTCTGGATTAACCTTCATCAATAACACTGTTTACATTTTGTTAGTCTGATGCGGTTTTCTGGATTAATCTTCATCAATAACACTGTTTACATTGTGTTAGTCTGATGTGGTTTTCTGGATTAACCTTCATCAATAACACTGTATACATTTTGTTAGTCTGATGCGGTTTTCTGGATTAACCTTCATCAATAACACTGTATACATTTTGTTAGTCTGATGCGGTTTTCTGGATTAACCTTCATCAATAACACTCAAACCTAAATATTTGAAAGCCAAGGATATATAAATACATAGAAACGTTAGAGATATATGACTAAGAGGGACATCAAAAGAACAGCGTCAAATGCTCTGAAATTCTAATTCACTTGTGTATTGTGTTATTTCAGGTTAGTTATAGCATGTCCTGGCAGAACACAACTCCTCTAATATCAGCCCATGACCGGGACAGTGGTACTGGGAAACAGGATATTGAATTTGCAGTGTACGGTAAGTGTTTAAATCAGTTAACTTCGAAGATTTGGAAGTCATATCAGTTCTGATCATTTTAATACAAAAAAGTATTGGCACCAATAACATTATGTTTTTCACACACATGACTAATCTGAAGACAAAAGTAAATTGCAAACAGTTTGTTATATATAATGATTTTGTAAACATTATGGTAATGTAATATTTTGTTGGATACGGGTATTTTTTTATGTTTAGACACCTTAAACTTTAAACCGATGAAAATTTGAACGCAGAAAGGACAAAACACTAGACCTTTTAAGTTCTGAAGATGCATAAAATAAGTGTATTTATCAAGAGTGTTAAAAAGAAAATATAGTTTATATATAAAGGATTGAAAATAAATGTTAAAAGTATGACACTCTTTTTTCAATTGTTTTATGCCTGTTACATTATAGCAATGTTGAAGGGTCGGCTTTCCCATTTACATGCAAAATAAGTATCATTAATAGCAAAAGAAATGTGACTTTTACCTTAATGATCAACAGATTGTTACATTAACTTTTGAAGATAAAAAAGCCTGCATTTAAATTTCAGATAATAATGACAAACGTGTTTTTGATCTAAATAGAAAAACAGGAGAAGTGAAACTTTTCAAGATATTTGACAGAGAACCTCAAAGTATATACAACTACAAGATAAAGGTATATCAAGACATTTGCACTTTTACTTTATGACAATTATTCAATGACCATATTTATATTTTAAAGTTTAGAAGTAAAACATGTGTAAATGAACCATGAAAACAAAAACAAACAAAAAACACTCATAACTATCAGTGCCAGGGAAGCAACCAACTTTTCTTTCTTATGACCAAATTTAAAGTCAAGTCAACGTGACAGAGAGGGTGTATTTGTCAAGGATTCAAAAAGACAAAATATTCTAGACCCATAAATGAAATAAACAACAGCTACTACATGTAATACACAAAATCAGCAAATAATGGAACCTTATATTATACAAAAAACAAAGTGGTAAAGTCAATTATGTTAACAAATACCAATAGTAACGCATATACGTTCCATGGGAAAGTCAGACACATAATCAAACACCCCATCTAACGAAAAAAAAACGTTATCTCAATTATAGAAAACAGTAAAATTTGAAACATATTTGTATAAACAAAGTATACCGTGATATCCTAACGAGTTATATCTAGTTGAACCAAACTATTACTGCGCTGATGATGATTCACCTTAGCTGTTAAAGTAGTTTTCTAAGCTGACTAAAATCGAACCAACAAATGGTATGAATAACGGTTCCGTGATCTGAATACTAACTTATAGTCAAATGATTTATTTATTTTTTTTCATAACTAGGAGCATATATTGATTTATTTGGTAGAATTTGTATTTTAGGTATATCAGACAAATGATCATCGCAGAAGTGCTACAGCAAATCTTAATATAATCGTATCAGATAAAAATGACAATAAACCAATATTTGACAAGTCAGAATACTATGCAAATGTGGATGAACACAGCAGTAAAGGGACCCTAGTTCTACGTGTTCATGCTTCAGATAAAGATATAGTATGTATTGAGCACAACGGCAGATAATAAATTGATTTTTTTTTATCTGCCCCACTATTAATTTCTACCAAGAACACCCACTTCTTCTGTTTTGTTAATTGTGTTGGGTAAATCAGGAGGCTAACTAACAACACAAGTATAATGAAATAGACAATTTATTCGAAGATATACTTCTATGTATGTGCACAAAATAAAGTTTAAATCGATAATAAACAAATTATAATCCTGCAAATATATCACGGGTGTATGACAATAAGGTAACAACTTTGTAGAAGCGCTTGACAGGTTCAACCCATATGAATAAAAGAACTATGGGGTATACATCAATAACCAAGAGACTTCCACATTTCAATCGGGCGTGGCTAAGTATTTATACATCCCGTAAACAAAACCTTTCAGAGTTTATCTTACTTCCATATTAGAGATGTCCATATGACCATAATGCTATACACTAGGGTTCTGCAAGAAATTCGTAACCACACGTTTCCCCTGTTAATGTAATCACGTAACTCATATAAATGAGTACATGGTTTTTATTTATCCTTCAAAAATATTCCTAAATAAATGTGTTTTATTATCATATCATTGATCGTGTTTTACCTTTTCAGGGAAATAACTCCGTGGTGAGATATTCCATAGAAACCATACAATCATTGTTTCAAATAAATGAAAATTCTGGGGAAATACTGGTAGCTAACTCAGAAAAGTTAGACAGAGAAGTAAACGAAATATTTATTTTAAACGTAAGTATAAAAAGTAGCAATTGAAATTTGAAGTGTTGTTTTCGCTTTTTGTCCCCCGCGCAACGGGTTGCGGGGGACATAGAAATACCGGGCGTTCGTCAGCCCGTCATCCGTTCATCCGTCCGTCCGTCCGGTCTTGTTAGCGCTCTTACGTGTACAATTCTTGCTAGATTTTTATGAAACTTATATCATAGGTTTATATCAGCAATGTCTTGGACGAGTTCGAAAATTAGTGCAGATCAATGATTTTTAAAAATGTTATGCCCCTCGGAAACATTAATTATATGGAACATTGCATCGTTAGCGCTCTCATTATTTCAATTCTTGCCAGATTTTTATTAAACTTATATCATAGGTTTATATTAGCAATGTCTTGGACAAGTTCGAAAATCAGTGCCGATCAATTATTTCTAAAAGAGTTATTGCCCTTGGAAATATTGATTATATTGAACATTGCATTGTTAGCGCTCTCATATGTCTTGGACGAGTTCGAAAATTAGTGCCGATCAATGATTTTTAAAAATGTTATGCCCCTTGGAAACATTAATTATATGGAAAATTGCATCGGTAGCGCTCTCATGTGTACAATTCTTGCCAGATTTTTATTAATCTTAAATCATAGGTTTATATCAGCAATGTCTTTGACGAGTTCGAAAATTAGTGCCGATCAATAATTTTTAAAAGAGTTATGCGAAAATATTAATTATATGGAAAATTGCCTTATGAGCGCTCTAATGTGTACAATTCTTGCCAGATTTTTATGAAATTTATAGTATAGGTTTATATCATCAATGTCTTTGACGAGTTCAAAAATCAGTGCAGATCAATTATTTTTAAAAGAGTTATTGCCCTTGGAAATATTGATTATATTGAACATTGCATTGTTAGCGCTCTCATGTGTTCAATTCTTGCCAGAATTTTATGAAACTTATATCATAAGTTTATATCAGCAATGTCTTTGACACTTTCGAAAATAAGTTCTGATCAAATATTTTTAACGAGTTATGCCCCTCTGAAATATTAATTATAATGGAAATCACATTGCATTTGCTCTGAATTCTTCATTTCTCTAAGATATTAATAAAAAGTTTTAAAGAACAAAAACAGAGCTTTTTTTAGTTATTGCCCTTGTACCTTGGATAGATAAAATATGTGCAATTTACGCGGGGGACATAGGAACTCTGTTCTTTTATTTGCAAGATATCAATAGGGTAGTGAGTAATTTGAAAACTTCATCGAAGATTTAGTCAGTGACCACAATGCAAAAAAAAACCAAAAAAAAACCACACAAACAATAGTCAAAACATTATTAAACAGAAAAAATAAATTGCACCAATATCCTCCCACATCAAAATTTTAATTTTGAAATCACGTATTTTATATTTCCAGATTAAAGCTACTGATTCGAAGATAAAAGACTTTAATGACCAAGCAAAAGTTATTATTAATATCTTAGACAAGAATGATAATGGTCCAGTCTTTACGCAAAATAGTTATTACTTTAACTCAACAGGAACGAGCATTATAGGACAGGTATTACTTCGTTTACCGTAAAGAAATACAAAATATATTAATGCAGTTTTACTGCAACGCTGTTCGGTTGTAAAATCTTAAAAGTACTATTGTTATGTTGATTTCCCTTTTATAATTTTTTCCTTATACAAGCCGAAGGTAAAGCAAAACAAGGAATGTTGTGATCATTTTTGCAATTTCTCTATCTAGAGTACAGATAAATGTATTTGGATGCAACGGTTTAATTATGCGTCCAATTCTGATAATATACCTACTTTTAATGATTTTTGAAGGCAAATAGGTAAGACTCTTAGTTATAAAAATAGTGAGTTTTAAAAATGATAAGAAAAAATAAAGATGATTTGCATTGAGAAACAACACGTTTGTTCGCAGAATGTGGGGTTAATTTTGAAAGAATTAAGCTTATAGAAATAAGAAGATGTGGTATGAGTGCTTACCATGTTCTGCTATATGTATGATTATCTTACCTTCTATAGATTTATGGGGATATGATTGGTTAATCGACTACACGTGGTTACCATGCATATATATTTCATATAGGGTGTCCTAAAAAATACATGGTTAGTTACCATATACGGTAAGCAACCATATGGGGTTAGTAAGGGGTTACTTCCCTTTTAAAACAAAAATGACATCTGAAAGGTTTAAACAGACGAAAAAACTAGTAATAAACGATTGAAATACATTCATAAAACAAATTTAAAGCTAACACGTTGTTATTGTTGGCATTTGTTGTTTGTATAGACAAATGGAAGTAGGTTCTTAAGCATGTTAAAATTAAGTATTGAAGTCTTTTAAATCACTTTGATAGGCCGCTAGTCTTAATACCACATGGGAAGATAGTCGGTAAGATAAATTCGTTACACGGTGTGCTAGTGACCTAATACGGTATATATGGGGTCAGTAAATTCCATATGGGGATTCGAGCTTCGCTCTCACCCCATATGGAATTTACTCACCCCATATATATCGTATTAGGTCACTAACACACCATGTAACTAATATTATATGATTATGTCAGAGAGAGTAACGAGTTGTAAGAATACATGCCTTTTACATTTGTAAGGTTGTAGCTACCGATGGAGACAAAGAAGATAATGGTAAAGTAGTGTATCATTTGGAATCTGTACAACATAACATTAACTTAGATACTGACACTGGAAGAATAACAATGATTGGTCAACTTCTAGCTGATACTATTTTTAGAGTAAAAGCATGTGATTCAGCGAAGATCGTCAGTAGCAGGCAAGTAGTTCTAATGAATTGGACTGCACTCAGTTGTTATATGCCGATTATTATCCTTAGTAGGAATTAAACAATTTTCTGAATTAAGGAATATTAGAGATATTGCAAATAATGTGATGTCATGTAACTATGTGAAAAAATGCATAAAGGTACTTGTAAGTTTACATTGTACTTGAAATTGTAGACGACACACCGACTGTTATATAGAATGAGACTTATAAATATGTTATTTAGCATAAACCAATGTGGACAGATTAACTATGTATTATGCAAACTTTTAATATATTAAAATCTTGTGTTGAAAAAAAAACAAAATATTTAGACAAATATCAAAAGTATTTCTAATCATATTTTTAGAAGATGCACATTTGCACAAGTTTTCATTCATGCTGGAATGGTACAAGTGAATAGTTATAATTTGACGGCAACTGTTATGGAAAATGTAATGGTCGGATCGTATGTCAGTAATATTGAGGTATGAACATTATGCCATACTATCTGTTAAAGTTTAGAATTATAAAGTATCAGAACCTGGTTATTTGCGTTTTCTGATCCGAGGGTTTATAAAATATTTTTGTTTGTTTGTTATTTGTAACTTTAAAACATACTTTGTTGGCTCTTTGACACATTCCCCATTGCCATTCTCAATTCTATTATACTTTAGAAAATAATAACATTTGTTTCTATGGATCTCCTTCCCAAGAAACACATTTTTTAACTTTATTTGATACGACTGATTTTCGGTAGCACTATATTTGTTGAAATTATAAATAAATTTATACTATATTATATATTTTTCGTTATTTCAGATTCCTGGTGATAGATACGAAATCATCAATAAAAATGTTCCTTTTACAATAGATATTTCAAGGTAAAATTAACGTGTAGACCCTTTGTTAGAATTTCATCAAGGGACCTTTATTGTCTTTGATTTTCAATGTTTTCATAGTTTTCTACCTATTGACTAGATTCAAAATGAAAATGAAAATAGCATGAAAAAAATGAAAACAACATTTTTATAAATTCCATGCATCTGAAGCGCTTTTCTGGATTTACTTTCATCAGGAACGACCAAAGCCGAATGTTTGAAAGCCAAGGGTATAAAAACAGAAACAGTTGAGCTATATGACCAAAAATGACCTAAAAATAGCCACAACCATCTTTGTCTGTGGGAGTTGAAACCTTATTCTCGTACATGTATATTATATTCAACTATTTAATTAATACGAAAGGAAACAACTATTGTATTTTAAATCGTAAATATTGTTGCACTGACGTTTCTTTGGTGGACTTTTAAAAATATAATCGATGAATTGTCAGAAGAAATCGTTTGAATTAAGACAAAAAATATCGGGGAAATGGGATCGTACTCATTTCTCAATCTTACAGATATGTTTACCTCTATATGTTGTCGTATTTTCCATTAATTTATGACAAAAAGTTTAATGAAATGCATGCATATACCATAATTCAAGTACTTTCCGAAATTATTCGTTGATGTTGAATGTGATATTAAGTCATGGAAATAAGAATTTACACTTAAAGATTTATCAAGTTAAGCATTTGTTTTTAGTATTGTATCTTATCTTTTAATAGTGGAATTGTCAGAACACGATCGTTATTGGACTTTGACGAGGGAAAACAACATTTTGACTTTACAATACATGTACTTAATAAAGAGAAAGCTGTGAGTTGTATTAAATACGTACATGGTTTTTTTTTTTAAATTCTTTTTGTGTGTAAAGTTTGCTGAAAACGTATTCTTTCATCATGTTTTCCCACCATGACCCTTTTCCAAAGAGCTTCCAATTTTTCTAGAATTCCCATTTCGACAGCTTGGTGTGTGCAGTTGAGGTTCTAACAACATTTTAATTGTTGTTGGTCCGATGAACTTTGTGCTATTGCTAATGTATTAAATTTGTCTCCATGAACCATGTATAAGGATGACTAATATTTCAAATGTATGGATATGAGTAGTGTAGTATGATACACACTCTTTAAGTTTTAAATTCCGTTGGTGTTTAACAACTTTAGGATTATGACCTTTCAGGTTAAATAAATTTAGATGAAATTGGCCAAATCCCATTGTTGACAAAATACATTCTACTTAAACTCTTACACATAATCTTCAAAATGCAAATTAATTCGACGTGATATATGTTATTATACATTTTAGATGATTGCAACAGTTCGATTGACTGTTGAAGTTCTGGATACAAATGACAATTCACCAGACTTTTCTCAACAGCTTTACACATTTGCCTTACCAGAAGATGTGACGGTTGATACTGTTATTGGAGTTATAAAGGTAGGTCAAATGATTTGATTGACCACAAGTGGCTGGATATTTATCCTCCTCGTATTCTTTATTTCATTAAAAAGTTATAATTAGCTAAGTCAGCAGATAATTCTTTTGACGATTTTAGGTATTGTCCTTTGTTTTATGAACAAATCAGATTTCTTGAATTTCTATTGATGATTTATACACAGGTTATACGTTTTAAAGGCCGACAGAATTGTTGATAAAGTACATTATAAGTAATATAACGTGATCGGTTCAGATCATGCTACTATTACATGTAAAAAGTAATAATAATTCTCTTTTTTTTTCAAATAGGCTACAGATAAAGACAGTGGAAATAATTCTGCAATTCAATATTCCTTACAGAGCAGCATGTATGTACATGTATTGGTTCTATTGCAAACAGTGCATGGTCTCACTTTCGTAATATTTCCTTTGAATTGTTTTAGTTACAAGTACACAACAAAGGAAATCAAATTGAAAAATTTAGCGTTGTTTGTGTTAAAATATCCGAAGTTCATTTTAACTTCTTTTTTTTTCAAAAGGAATAACATAAAATAAGGAGATGTGCTATGTTGCCAATGAGACACAAAAACACAATCTGAATGAAGCGGATTTAAGCATGTATGGGTCATCTTACGATCTTCAACACTGAGCAAAATCCATATCGTATAGTAAGCTTTAAAAGGCCATGACATGACCAGATGACAATTTAAACGAAAAAAATCATTTTGAGGTGTAGACTTATGATGCACACTGTTCCACGCTGTTTGTTGATAATGCAGACCATGGTACCAGTTTCTGTTGTCGATTTGTTGCAACATCATTGTTGTAAGTTTTAAGTACCAGCTATTTCAGGCGAATTTAGTCGATTCATAATCATTTATTAGGAAGAACATGCATGAAGATTGATCAAAGTTTTGATTTTTTTTCACATCTTATTATCATATAGATCGAAGGAAAAAATGTGTTATAATTGGTACCAGATAAACTAAAAAAGAATAAATATGTCATGTGAACATGGGGCCGTCTTGACCTTGTTATAGGGTATGAATGATTCGTTCATTGTTGAAGACCCTACATCAACTGTCAAGATGAAGAACAGGAATAAAAGCCCTGTTCATTGATAATTTTCTATGTTTTCTATGTATTGTGTGCGATTTTGTCCCATGTACATTTACTCCATATCCTTTCATTTTCCATGTGAACATATATCAGTTTAAAGAAAAATATACGATCTGTTTCCAGTGACTCGACAACATTTTCAGTAGATTCAGTTGGTAATATCAAAATGAAGGATTCGCATAATGATATGAAAAGTTTGTATCAGATTAGCGTGGTAGCATCTGATGGCGGTGTTCCTCAGTTAAGATCCTTCGCTCAAATATTGGTAAGTGATGCCGTTTTTTTGCATGGTGCTGATACATTGATTTTACAGTAATAATTTTTTATGATTGATATTCCTTTTTGATTTAAAATATGAGCGGAAAGAATGAAAATAACAACATTAATCAATGTAACAGCAACCTAACCTCGCAACAGGATTTCAAAAGACAACATTCAAAGATAAATGTTTGACAATTATTTATCTTTAAGATGCCTTATATTTTAAGGGGAAAAAAGCGCTAAAAGAAGTTTTCAATTGCTTAGATCAGTATATGTGATATTTGTTATTTAAACAAATCAGTCGTTATGAATTTTGAATTCAAACCTCCATTTTGGTCGAAACGGATTTTTTTTAATGCCAGTGGATGAAATTGTACAGTTTGGCAAAGGTATTGAAAGCATTCTTTTCAAATATTTTCCTTATACGATAAATTCAGTACTGTATGGACTTTCGGTACCGGTTACTCAAGAACTTTTTTTTTTAGGAAATTCCGTATTTATAATTTTAAACCTTCTGATCACTTTATTTAATGACTAGCCAGACATGTATTTACCATAAACGAAGTGTCTTAAAAGTAATGCATTTTCATAAAGAATGTATCTGATAATTTACTGATTTGTATGCATCATACATTATGTATGAGAAGCCAGAACAGTGTTCTAACAAAATATGATACATGTATCTTCATGATCTGAAGTGTATTTCTCGTTACTTATCTACGATTATTTTTTTTTTCAGATAACACGGGTTAGTATAGTCGGATCACAAATAAAGTTTGGTACACCATTAGAGGAGAAAAAATTAAAAGAAAAAAAAGATGAACTTGAGAGGTTTGCAAAAATAATACACTGTACATTTTTTTCAACGCATCACATTTAGAAATAGATATCGCAACTAGACATGAATAAATGAGATGTATCAAAGATATTAAGTGAGATGCGCAGTATATTAAGAATAATGCAAAGAGGTTTTTTCATCGTTTTCTATTCTTTTCTAATATTTGTCATCAAAAGTAGTTTTGTTGTGTAAAATCTCTATCAAAGATATATGGCTTATAATTTGGTACGCCAGACACGCGTTGAAGAGCATTTTAAACGAAAATATCAAAAACGTTGTGCCAAGTACGACTATGGCAATCTATTCCTATGTGTAATAAAACCTTAGTGTTTTAAATAATTCGACATTTTATAATCAGTAAAGGACTTTAATGAAAATGTAAATATATCAATGATATTTCATGTCAATACAAAGGTGCTGACTACTCGGATGGTTGTGCCCTCGTGGACAAAACGTCAAGCAGTGACATCGACCTAGTGGTTGTTAAAACTCATCAAAGATACAAGCCTTATGGTTTGGTGCGACAGACGCGTTTTCCGTATACATATGACTCATCAGCGACGCTCGGATCAGTTAGAAATTCAAATTGAATACGAAGTTGAAGGGCACTGGTGTGATATAGATAATTTCCATCAACCTCTAGATTTACTCAGAGACAATTTTCAGTGGGATCAGTGGTATTTTAAATTTGATTTTTTTTCTCTTCCAATTTACAGGCAAATTGGTGCTATACTGAAGATCAAAGCTCATATAGAGGGAGTAAAGGGTGTAAAACTAAAGAATCAAAATCAACAAACAAGGTAAATGGTTGAATACATGTATATAGATAAACCATTGTAAATTGTTATGTGGTACAATAACATAATAATAATGCATCAACACACGTGTAAGTTAAACAGCCTTTTAGGGGCCTGTAATTCACTGGTTGTTGTTTGTTGCTGTATATCATATTTGTTTTTCGTTCAGTAATTTGTACATAAATCAGGCCGTTAGTTTTCTCGTTTGAATTGTTTAAAATTTGTCATTTCGGGGCCTTTTATAGCTGACTTTGCGGTATGGGTTTTACTCATTGTTGAAGGCCGTACGGTGACCTATAGTTGTTAATTTCTGTGTCATTTGGTCTCTTGTGGAGAGTTGTTTCATTGGCATTCATACCACATCTTCTTATTTTTATGTTGTCTTCTTTATGGTTGATTAATGTATGTTTCCTTACGTCCAGTAGCAAATAGTTCATACATTTTCAGGAGGAGCGCAAATTAGGAAGAAAGATAAGAAGTTAGCAATATCCTTTAACTTTACGTTCCGCTATATAGATGATGTTCTCTCACTAAATAATACAAAATTTGGTGACTATGTTGAACGAATCTATCCCATCGAACTAGAGATAAAGGATACTACAGATACAGTTAAATCTGCCTCATATCTTGACTTACATCTAGAAATTGACAATGAGGGTCGGTTGAAAAAAAAACTTTACGACAAAAGAGATGATTTCAGCTTCCCAATTGTGAACTTTCCATTTCTATGTAGCAACATTCCAGCAGCGCCTGTATACGGAGTATATATCTCCCAATTGATACGATATTCCCGGGCTTGTATTTCCTATCATGATTTCCTTGATAGAGGATTGCTGCTCACAAGGAAGCTATTAAACCAAGAGTTCCAAATGGTGAAGTTGAAATCATCCCTTCGTAAATTTTACGGACGCCGTCACGAGTTGGTTGACCGTTATGGAATAACCGTTTCACAGATGATATCGGATATGTTCCTTATGTCGTAACTACAATACCCTTCCCTTTTCACGAATGTGACCTACCGAATTAGACTATTTACCGGATTTATAATAATAACATAAGCAACACGACGGGTGCCACATGTGGAGCAGGATCTGCTTACCCTTCCGGAGCACCTGAGATCACCCCCAGTTTTTGGTGGGGTTCGTGTTGCTTAGTCTTTAGTTTTCTATGTTGTGTCATCTGTACTATTATTTGTCTGTTTGTCTTTTTATTTTTTGCAATGGCGTTGTCAGTTTGTTTTCGATCTATGAGTTGGACAGTCTTTCTGGTATCTTTCGTCCCTCTTTTTTAACATCAAATACAATAGGTAAGTTCTGTAAGATAGGCGTTTGGCCGGTTTTAAAGGGCGGAAAATTATTACTTCCAATGGAAAATAATGCAATGTCGGATAGGGACAGAAATTTTGTCTAACTTGCCACCTACGGAGATGCGGATCCAGGGGCCCCAAACTAGACAACGTTTGGAATTGAACAGGTAAAAAGTCTGCACTAACCATAAATGTAGCTCAATAAGGGGGTGGGCACCCTGCACTAAGTCCGCCTCTGCTACGGGCCCCACATAGAGTTGTTGCAAGGGTTCCGTAACGTCCAGAGAGCGTCGACCTCCCTCTACATAAGAAAATCGATTTCAACGTCCCCGTTCCAGACGGGGTAGCGAATTTTCCTGCACAGTAAGACTAACGCCCTATTTTGGCATGGGTTTACTGCCGTTCGGATGAAGACCAAGTGATTACAGTATTTCGTTACCCCTGTCAAACCTTTAAGGGTATTATTTATGAAAAATGTACTTTTACACGTGTAGTACATCAAATTTACCTAGAAAAAAATCATTAAATAACCTTTCCCACTAACTTGTCTGCTGTTTGAATATGTAAATGCACGTGTATTCACAGGGTTTTTGAATGACTGTACTTTTTTTTATTATGAAGTTCTATAGACATTGTTTTTACCCAATTCAGAGGAAAATGCATTTTAAAAACTTTTTTTTTTTATCTTGAATTCATTATATATATATCCCTGTTTTCAGAGTCATGAAATAAACTACATTGTCTTTATTCCTTTTATACTTATGGTGTAAACATTGTATTTCATCTAGGTCTTACATGTATATTTCTGGGAAATACAACAATGAAACAACCATTTCTACCTCCGTATTGAGAGTGTAAGTATGCAAAACTGTTATAACTAAATGCATTTTTGAATAACTTTTTTTCCATTTTTACACAAATGGAAAACATGCAGTCTAAAAGGCGGGATATAGAAATACGATAAAAAACGTCATGTTCTTAACAAATATGCACCATTCCAATAGAAGTTATGGGTGGAATTAGCGTTCGTAAATTTGCAGATATTGAACTTTCCCTTTATTTTTTGAAAACTCAAATGTACTCCGTTAGTATTAAAAAATTACAATTATCCAATGAATAGACAAAACAAACATGAATAATAAATATACTTTATACTAATTTATTTAAATGATGATAATCATACTTAAATTAGATTGTTTCTCTAAAAAAACACAAAATAAGTTGATAAGGCGTAAACAAATAAAAAAAATCAGTTTTTATAATTATTCCCTGTACCTTAATATACTTTTAGGCAATATAAAAGCAAGAGTTTGAAACAAATTTTTGATATTATTAAACTATTGACATTGCAGTATCGGATGTGTTGTTTTCTTTTGAAAAAATATGCTTGAAGGGTACAAGTTTACTATTTTCTGCTCTTTGGTCGGGTTGTTATTTGTTGTTATTTGTTGGAATATGTGTTGTATGAAATATAATTGATAATATCAGATTAAAAAAAGCTTTAATGCCTTTTGTCCTAAATAACAAATGTTATATTTATACTACAGTATGATATTGGAACATATGTCAGAAATCCAAGCTTTATTTGGGAACCAGAGGACAGTATACCTACCTAGCCTTCATAGGGAGGGTATTCGTGCTGTAGAAATTGCTTTAATTGCCATTAGTGGTGTGATATTTATTTCCAGTATTATTATCATCATCGTTGTTCGGAAGCAATGGGCACTCTACAGTATCAAGTAAGTAACTTAAATGTACAGATACTACTTTTAAGTAGGTTTGATGTATTAGATCAGACAACAATACTTGAGTGATCATCTAAGGTAGTATGGGAGTATATAAATTGTGGTGGTCATCTTGGACTTAAAATGATTGCTAGAGGGTTTTTTTTAGAAATAGAATATTTTGAAGACATTTGTATTATATATATACGTTTTTTTTTTATTCTGTGACAATGTTTTTACTGAAAGATAAAAACAATATAGAAATTAGTCAAACATTTCAAGTAATTGATTTATTGGTGGGAGAGGATGATTGTAAAATTATAAAACATTTACAATTAACATTGTTTTTGAAATGAGGTGGTATGAAAAGAGCCATTAGTTGCCCCAACACAAAATAGTAAATATTCAAGCATTTGAAAATTATATTAATTTTATTGATAGACGAACAGATTGATTTAATATTGACACTTATATGAAGAAAGGTCACTATGATGTCATGAACATGTCGGAATGACAATTTAAATCTAAAATTGCCATTTCATACGTACCTTCTGTACAAAATAGGTATGAGCCAAGGCCTAATCCCAAAAAATATTTTTTTATTAGTATAATACATCTTGAAACACGTATATATTGTGTAAAATTCATCTTGTATGTTAGTAAAATACATCTTGTAGGAAAATATCACTTTAAGGGAAGTCTTGCCTCGTGACAAGATCTAAAAACGAGGTTATTTTGGGAGTTGGTTTATTAAAAATCATACCTTCTCCATTACCTTTTTTATTAGTTAGCCAAAATGAAATGCCGTCTCGCAATATCTTAATTTTATAAACTTGTTTAATAATGTTATGTTCTTTAATTCACAACTTTTCTGAAACTTTACTGGACTTGTGAAGTTTATTTAGTCAATAAATATCTTAGGTGTACGTCAATGAAGCAGCAACTTAGTGACTCAAAAAAGACATATATACCGTAGTTCAACTTCGGTCTTAAACAATAAACAAGTGTTAGTCAAATATGGCAGGCTCTAAATCACTTCGCATCAAAAAAAGATATGAATAATTTTTAAAAATACTGTTGAAATATGTCATCAGCATAAAAATCTTAAATAACAAAAACATAAAGATATAACAAAAATAACGACATACGAGTTTCCGGGCTTAGAACAGGTAGTGAGGTACACGAAGAAGCAAGCTAAAATCGCAACCCTTCCTCCAGTTTGTGACTTTTGTACACTATATGTATACTTTTGATTTCTTGTTTTATACATAAACGTGTGTTTTTTTCTTGATTCCAGACAACAGAAATTTGACAGGCTTCATAGTAATTTGATTCGTAAAAGTTCGTTATATGAATCACAGGAAATAAAGGTTCGGCTTGACGACGAAACTTCTGACTATGCTGGCTCACTTAATACACAGGAAGGGGAAATTAGCCAAAGCAGTAACGCGACGTCTCTTGATGCTACAGCTTTTTCTAATCCTGTTTACGAAAGTATGCACAAAACTACAATGACAATATCACCATCAACGGTTGCAGCCACAAACGAAGCATTGGAAAGTCTACAAGACTTGGCAGAAAGACTAAATATAGAAGATAAACCAGTGAATGTAGACGGTACGTTAGATGAACACTCCGAACAAACCTTTGTGAAAAGTGCAGATGGTACCCAAATTGTAACATCTGTAGAGACATACGATGATATAGATATGAGTGGATATAGTAACTTTGAAATCAATGAACAAGGCAATATAACTCATATTGATTCAACTAACCTAATGAAATTCGAATCAGATCAGTCATTATTTGATCAAGATGCTGAAAACGGAGAACACAAATACGAAGATCATGAAAATGAACCAAATATTGACTATAATGACAAACAAGTTCGGTTCTCTTCCATTGTTCTGGACACTGAAGACGACGTATTCAAGCCACTGAAGGAGGAAACAATAACTCCAGCACATTTTGAGTATGATAGTGATCGTGATGACAGGGAAAGTATGGGTAGCTCCTTTCCTGATCTCTCTAAACTTATGAACCACTACTCTGACGAAACAGATAGGGCTGATGAAGAAATTCATTCACCAATCGACTTCTTGAAAGCTGATGAAATCCGACGAACTCCGACCGATAATGGGACATTTCACTTTGGATTCGGAGCATCAAAACAGGATGAAATTACAAAGTTTTGATTTAATCTTTCGGATAAAAAATAGAATAAATTATATAAAATTTTAGTTATTGTATTACATACATGTATCTATATATTAGGCATTCCGTCATCTGTGTTACAACCCTCCATGAAGCCTATAAGGAAAGGCATCACTTTTATGAAATTTGATTTTGTAATTATACCCCCACGTTAAAAGTAGCGAAGGGTATAATGTTTTTGACCCGTCCGTCCGTCCGTCAGTCAGTCCGTCAGAACGTTACGAAAATTACGATTCAATTTTTTTTCTAGGAGTTATGCCCCTTTGAACTTAGAATTTTGGCCAAATTATACTACCGCAACAGTTTGTAATCGCAACTCCTCTGAAACCACACAACAGAATTTCATGAAACTTTGTAGTTAATGAGGACATAATATGTAAATGTGCATATCCACAAGAAAATTTGTATCATTTGACTTTTGTAGAGTTATGAGTCTTTGAACTTAGGATATGTTAATATGAATTTTAACTGTATTTTCTGGTGAGATTTTGTTTGTCCAGTGACAATGTTGGGGCGTGGGGTATGTGAGCGCGCTCACAAAGGTTCTTTAATTCAGAATGTTAAATATCGGCATTTTTGCAAAAAAAAAATTTATTTGTATGAACCTTTTTTGCGAAGTTTATGAACATTTACTTATATAACACATAAAAAATTTGTAAAAAACAGAACAGTTAGATATCTTAATCCGTCCTTTGGCTACAAAGACCTGGTAAACTTGTGGTCTGTACACTGTACATATTTGCAATCTCTAAGATTCTTTAAGTGACTAAACGAACAGTATTAGAAGGTACTAAGATTATTCTATAAACAGAGATATAAGTAATAATTCATTTTCATGTGCACGACATGTCTCGAAAAACCATCATCATGAGCCTGCGAGACCAAGAGTTTTAGAATGCGAAATACATAGAATAAATAAAAGCATTAGAACCAAAAAGGGGATAACAGAAAATCCAAAATCGTCAAACTACGGAGTTACAACCTTAATTTTAGATTCAATACGGAAGTGCTGGCTTTTGGTGAGTGGTACCCTTGGAAACTGGCAGATCATAAGCAGTAGCACAGACCCAGTTCAGAGAATAGATATGTATGGTCCTGTTTGATATTTTTTCCGTGCAAGACTCGTCTTTCTCGAATAGCATGCATCTTGTTCGCTTGAGACGAACGTAAATGCATAATTTATTTACCATTCTAAAAATGACCAGATTCGTCTTTGGTCAACTTTGCCTGAGGATATTGAAACCTCACTTATGTGCAATGAAATTATTTATTAACTTAAAATTTACAATAAATTCAATTTACAATGCCGGTTCGGAAGCACAATCTACTGGGTGGGTGGTGAACTAAAACTATATTTTACATTCACTTCATTTGAACTTTGGTGGATAGTTGTCTCATTGGCAATCATACCACATCTCCTTATTTTTAAATCAAAGGACTTATACTTGGTATGAATCAATCGAGTTTAAGCTCACTATTGCGTTAATGTCGTTATAATGTATCTTATCCGACCTCCTTTCAATTTACTTTGTGTTAATTTCATATTTTCATATTTGATTTGATTAAAGTAATATTATTTTCTATGAATACAAGATGTAATGTATACGACAATGAGGCAGCAATCCGACAACACTAAATGACAAAATGAATTCTAGAGACTGCCCTCAAGTGATTGTATGTTGTAAATCGGTTGTAATCTAGGAACTGAACATTTTTTATAGAAGATCTACCACCAAAACTAAGTTCCCCATAGGGCAAAAATCAATAAGACAAATCTACAGACGATCATCGACAATGACCCTTATTTGTAACGGGTACATAAACATTGGCGGTGTGAACTTGTTCATGAGAACTCAACCCCACTCTTAATCTAAATCAGTAAATAACAAAAAGAGAAGAATCATTAGATAATATACCTCGAAACCAGAAAGATCAGTCCAGAAAAAAAAACCGCTTAAATCAATGTTACCGGTATAATTGACAATAAAAAAGCGTGAATAAATACAACAGTTGTAAATAAAACTGTAATATAGAATGCTCCCTTTTTCTAAAAGTAAACTCAAAAGTACTCAAACTGCTGGCAAATCAGTCATGTCGTTCTACGTTATAACTAATATCAGACCGGTTTATATATTACACATTTTTTGTTTATTTTACAGAGTGAATTTCTGTTATTTTTTTTTTCTATCGCAAGTGGTCATAGACAAATATATTATATGTCGATAACAAGCGATTTTCGCGATCATTAAAACAATTGTTATAAAGTTTTATTAATTTCGAATAATGATAAGAAAATTTCTCTTTTTCTGATAAATGAAGGATAAATATTAAAAAGTAATTTCTCTTTTGACTTATATAATATAATATCTACTTAGTATTATCGAAAACGTTGACAGATTTAATTTACCTTTAAAATAAATTGCATTTTCATATTTGTAATATAATCATCCAAGAAAAGATAACTATGTATTAGTACAGTTTATAGTCAATCAATCAATATTGTCTATTATATGGTTTGAATACGACAAGCTGTTACCAAAAATGTCTTTTCATTGATGAACTGATAACATAGGCGACACGCATACAGAAATGAACAGTTTTTACATCATTTCTTAATCAAATTGCACATCTTGAAAACGCAGTTGATGATGTAAGACGAATTATGGATTTAACTTTCAAATCATGGACTATGAAAATGACGGATTATCCCTTTTAAGCTAAAAGTGAAAATTTTGTGATTCAAATTGTCAGGTGAGTCATTTCGTGTTGATTGATGTAGGAATGTGAAATATATACGTATATAAGAAAACGATATTTGAACATTTGTTCTAAATTTAGGCAGTAGCAGTTTACTGATGTTCAAATCTCATAAATCGGCTAAGAAGATACAAATCAAGGAAACAAACAAACAATGAGGGAATTTCCAAAAGGAACGAAATCGGATTTGTCTACAGGGTAAGCGTCTCTTGCAGTGAACTGAAGGTTAGAGTAGAGAATAAGATACAGCAACATATAACTGAAAAACCAATACTGGTCGCCGAAAATATTTTAATTGCTACACGTCTAATGATAACAACACATATACATGTATTTAGTTCAGTAATAGTGTAGGTAAGGTCTATCATTGTTGTTTCTTTTTTATTATTCTGTATACACTTTTTCGAAAGGATGAGTTTGGTTGGAGTATTCCCTTCTGTAACTTATCTGTTCTCTTAAGCTAACAATTTTTAAATAACTTTCTTATACTCAATAATTCAAATGCCTTTTAACCCAAAATGCCGAAACCTCAAAAGATCCTAAAAAAAGTTACTACTGTAACATAAACGTGACACGACACCGTAAAATAATATTCTTTTGATAAAAAGTGAAGTGTCTTTCAGAGGACCAGTCTAAAACAAAAACAAAAATATCATTGTCCTTTTAAGGGCCAGTCAGTTAATAAAAACGGTAGAAGCAGCAATATTATTAGAAGTCAATATCATAATAATATCCATATAGAAGTACCAGGACAGAAACAATACTTGAGGCATTTATCATAAAGTTCCAAAAACGTCGTCAGATATGTTTGCATAGCAGATTTTTGGAAATTATTTGTATCGAATGAAGTGATATATTGATTTACAGAAAGTGTTCAAAATTTCAAATTTAAACTCAAACTAAGGTATTCAAATTCATTCTCTCATCTATAGAATGTTTATAGTCGTTTAAATCAATTCACCATTTATATTTACTAACAGTCCTATTGCTTAGATTTTACACTATGAAACTATTTGTTTTCTTCTTCCGGGTTCGTAACAAATATGCATGCATAATGCATATTTTAAACTACTTACAAATATCGTTATTCTTTGCCTGCTATATATCCGTGTAAGGGACATGCATCATTACGGAATCTAAGTAAAAACTTTAAAAATATATATTAAGAATTACTTCATCCTTTAAAAATTCAGATTTTCATTTTATAAATTAATGCGCTCCTTAATCAAAACGCCGTCATTAAATACTCATTATGCCGGATGCAAACAAAAGCCAAGACCACAATTGTAACGAATCTGTAATAATAATTTGACCAGGTGAATCTTTTAGTATAAACTTGATAAATATGCAATAATTATAACCCCATTTTCGACTAGTTACCTCAATAAGCCTGAAAATCTCGTGACTAAAACCAATTATAAAGAAGACATCGATATACTTCTGATTGCTGTCTAAAATGATATATGATAAATTCAAGACAATAAATTTTGACTGCAGGGCAGGCTGACACAATTTACAGACAGTTATTGGCACATTATGACAATTTCAGCAAAACAATTTAAAATCCACCGTTATGAATAAAGAAAATCATATGCATCCTATACATTTATAGATCTATCTAAAAAATATTGTGTTTCGGAATTATCTATGCTTTCATACGTGTTTCTCGTTTCTCGTTTTTATATAGATTAGACCGTTGGTTTTCCCGTTTGAATGGTTTTACACTATTAATTTTTTTGGGCCCTTTATAGCTTGCTGTTCGGTGTGAGCCAATGCTCCGTGTTGAAGGCCGTACCTTGACCTATAGTGGTTTACTTTTATAAATTGTTACTTGGATGGAGAGTTGTCTCATTAGCACTCATACCACATCTTCCTATATCTATTTACATATTATTTTTCGATATAAAGATGCAATTCAAAACGTATAAAAAATCATAAAAATCCAAAATATGGCCAAAGTACGTATTACTTATCTTAGTTCAAAACACCTATCGGAGAGAAATCAAAATGTTTATTGTCGGTAACGGGTTAATGTGCAAACCATTAAGCTCTTGATGTACTTTATATCAAAGTTGCATGGCTAGTTCATTTCCCCTTAGGCTAAGAATTAACAAACGAAAAGAGGAAATGCTTTTCACATGAAACGCTTTAAAACACGGAAATGTTTTACGTGTGGTAATAAAGATTATTAACGCCTGAATAAAGTTTGCACTATAATATTTCAATATAAATATAATACATACTATTTATATTGTTTAATGGAACAGTAATGTTAACATCAACAGTATTTAACTCATATAATGTCATATAAAGAGGAAAAACATCTTTTTTTGTCAATACGATTTAAAACACAAATAACACATTATTAATTTTGGTACGTCCGAATTATTTTGATTTACCTTCATCAGGAACATAATGATGTATTTTAAATACTTGAAGAACTACAATCCATGACCAAAATGGAGTTTATATAATGGCAAAACTCTGTCAAAGTCAGCTTTGCGTAAAGAAATTGGCACCTTTAGTTTCTAAATTATCAATAAATGCATGTAATATTGAAAAAAGAGGATGAACGATTTTTGTCAGCATACTGGTCGATCACGTGCATGCTGTTCAGCGATATCAATTATGTTATTCGTATAGTTGTCGTTCAATTCGGGATTGTATTAATCAATTATTGCGTAAAACTTTAAAACCTTATAAAAGTAAAAAAGACAGCTTTAAACATTGAATATAGCTAGAAGAATCTGTGAACATTTTAGTATTCATAACTACTGCTATATTGAAATTCAAAATGCTCAGATTAAAATTTAAAACGCATTGTATGATGCTAACTTAAATCATTTCATTGATAAGATAAACAGTCGTTCTCTTGAATCATGTATTTATTTAGTTTTAAAGATATAAAGGATGTTTCAATGACCGGCTGTTATGGTCGTTGCATAAACAAAAACCTCTCAAAGGATATAACCTACGACCTAGCGGGTGTTTTATCTTGTTTTGTAGTTGTTATAGATTTGGGGGTGGGGGGCGGATACATGTATTACCCCCTTTAGATAAAACAGTCATCGTCCATAAATTTAGGAAAACGGACAAAGAAGTGATATTGTATGAATACAAATATCCCTATTAACGTAGCCATTATTTTAATATCTACTTGAGTAAATTGATTATTAATAATATGGACTTAAAGTGTTGTTAATAATATATACCTTTCATGTAACATATATAAATATAAGAAAAATTTCAGTACGACAATACTCCATTAAAAGCTAAACGGCGTGAAATATAACATAAACAGGTCACCTTATTGAATTCAAAAATGTAAAAAGACTGGATCGAAAGTAAACTAAATCTGAAGAAATTAAAAAGCAAGAACAAATCGCTTCATTTAGGTTATAACGTAGAACAAATGATTACAAGAGTCCTGGCATCACACGAGCACATTAACATGTAGCGGTGATACATATGTTCGTGAATGCTTATGCCTAAAGAGGAATGGCAAAACAATGAACCATATGAAAATTGACTGGAATGGATTTACAAAAATGAAACTGGTAATATGCACAACCACCAGATCGACAAGTTTAAACCAACACCACATGTGAACAGATCCAAATTATAATTTTTAGACATAAGGACTTATAGAAGGGTGCGCAGTCAACGAATTTGATCGATTTTGGGTTAACGGAATTACACACGGCTGTATTTTATATCATTGGAAAGAGGAGAACAAGCCCCATCGAAATATCGAAGCTAAAATTTCAGGGAAATCGCAGAGTCACGTTTAGACAGCTGGCTGCCCCTACATATATGCGATTAGAGCGAAATGAATTCAAAGAATTCAAAGAATCATAACTATAGTTTCTATATCTAGGAGTTACTGTAATTTGATATTTCTGTTGCCAAATATGATTTGAGATTGACATTTGTCCTTATAAGGTGCACATTTACAATTTTCATTCAATTACAGTGACCTTGACTTATTGAAATTTCCAGATTCGGAATTTTTACATAAGATTCGATACAAGTGATCCCTAGAGATGTTTTTTTTTTTAGATATTAACATTTATGTGTTGCCCACCCAAAATGTTATTTTTCCGTCTTTTGATAGAAGGTGTATGTAATGATTTTCTGGGTAAATGTCCAGTTTTTTTGGTGAGTGTTGAAGCACATCAAATTGTACTTAGTTCCCCAAATATGGTACAATATTAACGCAGAATGGATTGAATTAGCAGGTCTGAGTATATCTTTGCTTCAAAGATATAAGATATACTGCAAACGGTGAAAAAGGGGGAGGGGTGTCTGTCAAATTTATGAAAATAAAATGACAATTAGAAACAGGTTAATCACTCCATCTTACATACTTATATGACTTTTTGAGCATAAATTGGCCTACAATTGACATGAAGCTAAAGATTATCTACAAACAGAGGGTTATGTACAGCATCGATGTATTTTGTAAACACTTGTAAACAACGTAAAAATTGCCGAAGCTAGTAGTAGCTATTACGTTTCATTGTCTACTGTTAAGTTGAAAGTCCACCGACCAGGTCTAGGTCATAGGGCTACTTTCAGTTGTTCTTTTTTAACTCGCATTCGACGCAAGTCGCAAAATGCGAGGCATAGAGAATACAATCTCATGGTGGGGGCGGCGGCAACGGCGTAAACTATATTTGTATAGCTTTATATTTCAGAGGATAGAGGATTTGGACGATTCATACTTTGTATATAGATCCATTGTGTTACGAAACTTCCCTCTTTCATATAGTCATTGTCCTTGACCTCATTTTCATGGTTCAGTGACTGCTAAAAAATGTATAGCTTTTTTTTTCGTCATGTGAATGTCCCAATTATCATGAGTTCTAGGATAACTATATTTGGTTGGTTACTAATATATGCTATCCTTGCAAGGTCTACATGTCCGTCAGACATGGTTCACCTGACTCGACCTCATTTCATGGATCAGTGAACAATTTTAAGTTTCCGTGGTCAAGTCCGTATCTCAGATACTATATAAGTAGTGGGTCAAATATATCTGGTGTATGGAATGATAGCAAGATGTACATGTCTTTGTGGCAGAGTTCAACTGACCTCATTTACATGGAACATTGATAATGTTAATTTTTATGCAATACTTGTTGTATATGTATAATATGAGCTACGTCGGGTAGAAATCGACTTATACAAATACTTATCAATACATCTGTTAACCTACGTCGGGTTGAACAAATCTCTACGGAAAGTCTGTAACTGTTTGAAAATTGAGTTTTCAAAACAAAACAGACCTTTTGCATGGTCTAAAATCAACCAAAGTTTTATACATGTACATGTATACATGCACTTGCATAAGGTACATTTATATCCGTTACAGCTCATATATAAATAAAGAGATGTGGTATGATTGCCAATGAGACAACTGTCCATCAAAGATCAAATGAAGTACTAGTGGAAGTAAGAAATTATAGGCAACCGTACGGCCTTCAACAATGAGAAAAACTCATACCGTATAATCGGCTATAAAAGGCCCCGACATGAAAAATATGAAACAATTCATTTGAGAAAAACAACGACCTAATTTATAACAAAACAATTTACGAAAAACAAATATGACAGACTTGAACCAATGACAACCACTAATATGCCTGCTCTTGACTTGGGTTCTCTAAGACTTTCGACATAATTCAGGCAGTAAAGCATGCTGTACCTGTAGAATCATAGTTTTTACGGTAATGATGTTTATGATCATACTTTTCTCAGATTATTGATGACGTCCTTTCATTAGTTTTCAGTAAGGGGACGACCATTTGATTTCGAAAGGGGGAAGAGGATTTTGAAAATGAATAACTTGGCCTTGTATGAACTGAAAATAAATGACTTTACACAAGACAGGATGAAAATGAATACTCTGCAACATTAAATGCAGGATAGTGAAGGATCCAAATGTGTACAAAAGTGAAAATAACGAGGGAAAAAAATAAGCATGCGTAGCAACAGATAAAAAAAAAGGTCAATCCGGAAAACAATTTTCCTGTCGCCAGCCCTGGCCCCTTTTTTTCCAAATATAAAATGGTCGTACCCTATTAACGGCGAATACTTTTAGATCGGTACTTTGTGTCTTTTGTCCTCGTGTTAGTTGTTATTGTGCTTCATGCCGATTTGATGAGTCAAGCCATTTCCAACTGTTTTTTTACAGATTGTTCTTATGCTGTGTTGTTACACAATTGTCCAGGTAAGGGGTGGATCGAAGGATCACAAATATGTTTAACCCCGCCAAATTCTGTATGTGTCTGTCCAAAATCAGGAGCCTGCAATTCAGTGCTTGTCGTTGGTCGCAGCCTGATAAATCTGTTTTTGTGTGTGTCATAAATGAGACCGTTAACAAGCATTCCAATTCGAAACATGGTAGATAGATTGAACATGCATGCTTAGCACATATAGTTCATAGGCTTTAGTGGTTTGCTCGGACAAACATATTGCCAATCCAGCTTTGACATTACTGCCTGCTGGGGTATAATTTATAGCATGAACGATAGTACATTTTTGTTGTCGTTCACACCGAGGGGGGTTTAGGTCGAACACATCATGCAAGACCATAACATAGACTTAATGGGCCATATTCCAGGTGTGAAACGAAATCGACCAATTTGATTCTTATACTATAATTATAACAAAATAATATATTCAATAAAAAGTTTAAAGTTTGGAAAAACCGACACAAAACACATTCCTCCGAGAAAAATAACAATCTGTAAAGTTAACTGGCTATTCAAAACAAATAAATCAACCACACATCAAGCAAAAATGAGAAATGTATTGAGTGACAACTGTCCTTGTTAACGACCTAATAGTGTAAGCAACAAAATGATTAATGGCACGAAATAATCCGTGTTTAATCAATGTTAAAATGTTGACTAAATTTGTGTTTTTAATTGCTAATTTCTTCAAAACGACTTTTATTTCACACATGAAATTTGGCACACACATGCACTGTGTCTTATTGCTTTAATCAGAGTAAAACATATCGTGATGATACACGTAATGATTTTGCTTTCGATGAAAATGTAGCAAATTTCGGGCAAAATTTTAGTCTTACTAAAATGCTGAAATATTTACACTAAAACACTTCAATACTTTCCTCTTTCGTTATATGATATATTTGATATACAAACTATAATTATTTCCGTACTCCATGTATACCTTACAACAAAATTATTTTAATTTACCTGTGTACGTTATTTTATTTGGCGGCATTTGTCCAAGGTTATGGTTGTCTTTCTGATATTGTTTTACATTTACCCACTTGTTGTAGTAATTTTGTATTTACATTGTGTCATAGATCAAATTTATTCGTTCAGTGTATGTTCACTTGTTTTTGTTAATATGTCTTTTGATTGAGTTAAGCCATTTCAATTGATATTTTATAGTGTGTCTTTCTATGTTGTGATGTTACACTATTGTTTCAGGTAGGGTGAAGGTTTGCGCCTATTAAAACGTTTAAACCCGCTGCATTTGTTTGCATCTGTCCTAAGTCAGGAACCTGATGGTCAGTGGTTGTCGTTTGTTGATGTGGTTCATAAGTGTTTCTCGTTTCTTATATAGATTAGACCGTTGGTTTTCCTGTTTAAATGGTTTTACACTAGTAATTTTTTGGGCCCTTTATAGCTTGCTGTTCGGTGTGAGCCAAGGCTCCGTGTTGAAGGCCGTATTTTGACCTATAATGGTTTACTTTTACAAATTGTGACATGGATGGAGAGTTGTCTTATTGGCACTCATACCACATCTTCTTATATCTATATATTATAAGTACTATTTCTATCACCAACAAAGAGTGCAACAAATTTTATGTTTCAAGTTAAAGATTCCCTGTACAAAACGGTATCTGGGGGTACCCTGTAAAAACACGAAATTTGGAAAATAACGGGAACTTACAACGACAATCTTGGTTGTAAAATATAATGATTTACCTATAATTTGCAAAAAAAAATAAAAAATAGCCTCTTGTTATTCCGTTAACGTAAACTCGTTAACTAGAGGACGTTTTGGACACTGGGCACCCTGCTATTATTGTGTACAAAATTATTTAGTCTGCACATGTACTATTGAATTTGAAGTTCATGACTAGGGTTTTTATTCAACCTCTTTAAAACCATAAATCATTTATCCTAGTTTGCAATAAATTTGTTTTTTCTTAACTTTGATCTCTTACAGGAACCAGTTAAAACAAGAAAAAGGCGTACCATGTTCATCCTTCTATTTTTTACTATCGTTAATTTTCATCTGATTCAAACTATTAACCATTGTGGACCAGAAACACATTTTGATGCTCCTTTGGTGGACATGATGTTCTCATTCACTAACCCAAGTGCCGAAGAGTTGTCCTCCCTAAATGAGAATTCACGTGAATCCTGTTTAGAGCAATGTTGTAATACAGGTAGGTCAAACATACTAAAATCTGCGTCATTTGTTCTCTGGTAGTTTAACTAGTAGTTGTCTCATTTGCAAACATACCACATCTCCTTATTTCATATTTTCTTATTTTTCGTATTATTTATATTACCCGTTTCGTCTCAAATTAATAAATGAATTAAACCGGAACGTATTGCTTGTCTTTATCATGTAAAATTTTCTGTTTTCTTAATTATATCTCTAGTGTTTCTTTATTTCATTACATCGTATAATGATACCTCAAATTTTAAATTTGTAATTGTGAAAACAGCAAAAATGTAATAACCAAAACTGACTGAAATGAAAGAACAGAAAGATAAACTCTATTCTGTACTCTTGTAACAAATACAGTTGCAACAGATTCGAATAACGTCTCACACATTTTCCTGATTTTATTCAGTGAGGACCGTACTACGAACTGGAAGCAATCATTAGAGTTTGGGAAATGATTGATGGATACAGTCTCACTTAATAATATTGGCGTTTGATTTATAAATTTTGGGAGATTGTCTGCAAACCAGATATTTATTTCACGCGGGTTCATTTTGCATTCACAGCAAACAATATTTCGTGTACTCGATTTTCTCCTTTCAAGTAAACGTTGCAAGTAATCGACACATTACAATGATAAAGGTGGTGAAAAAAAAACCATTCTCAACATTTATCAAATTACTTATTTTATAACGCATCTGCTGTTTGTGGGAATATTTCTTACTTAAAATGCGAACCTAGCTGTCCCATCTTTTCAAAAGTAAAACAGTTAGTGCTTAAATACAAGAAAAAAAATGAATATCAGCTTTTTCAACAAATGGTAGCTCATTCTGATGTCTGATTCTTTTTGTTTTTTGTTGTTGTTGGATTTTACGCTTTTCGGAACTCCTCTATCTTAAACATAGAAATTAATTTAAAGGCAGAGGTCATATATTGTTACATATTGCATTTTATAATTTCACTTCTATTATTAATTTCAGACAAATGTAACATTGCCTCTTTCAATCAAAGTTTGGCTGCTGTAACCGGTGATAATTGTTTCTTATACAAATGTTTACCATTGGAAAATTGTCAGTTTCAAGACTCCGTTTCCATTATAAGTTATGTTTTAAAAAGAGATAAGGATGATACAACCACTATACAAAATGAAATTGATACTACGGATCCACCCCCAAAAGATCAGGAATTTATAGGAGAAAAAGTTTTAGAAGTCATTAACGATACTGACATTGATACAGATTTGTTGAAACAGGAACTAAATACAGGGAACACCAACTTTCCTCTCTTGTCGTCGTCTGTTTTATCCACAAATACGAACAATCTCACAACGAAAGGTACCACTTCCATAACATTGGCTTCACACCCTGCTGCGTCAACGAATACAAACAGTTCTCCTTCCAGTAATAATCCATTAACAACAGCAACAACAAATAAAACAAATAGTCCCGTTTCACTGACATCATCTGCTAGTTCTACAACTCAAAATATATCGTCAACCACTGTGGAAAAACAAAGTAATGGAAGTAGTACAGTAACTAATCAAATGGTATTAGCTACAAACCAACATCCAACTAAAGCTTCATTGCAACCATCGATCGTGGTCTCAACCGAACAAGGTAATAATAAATCAAGCGTTGTTCATCCTCAAACGACTTTAAACAACATTGCAAATACATCAACTAAAACAGTATTACTTAATGAAACTAAAACTACTTCTGAGCCAAACATGGCGAATATGACAGAACTGGAAACCACACTTAATCATGCAATGACAACACAACATAATGTTACATCACCGAAGAAGATTACTACTACAAACTCAATATTGAATACATTGACGAAAGCTTTAAATCTTACGAACATAGTGAATGAAACAGCTAAAACGACGATGACAACAACAACATCAACAACTACTACAACAACTACTATGATGATGACAACGGAATTAACAACAAAAGAAACAACCGAATATTTGAGCACAAAAGAAGCGACGACAACTAAAGAAACAACAACATCAGGCAATGATACACAAACGATAGTCACAAACCAACCAACAACAGAATCAAGTAACATGTCGAAGTCAACAGAAAAACCAATTACAACAGGTATGTGTATGATTTATTAAAAACTAAAGCAGGATATAAAAGTTGTCCATTGCTTCTTTTATTTTAAAAGACTATTCTTAGGTTGAATGTGGTTTCCTAAACATATCAGGATAGAAAATATTTGAATTTGAAGTAGCTTCAAACCTAATGTGCCCACAATCTCTACAAATATTTTCAGAACATAGATTTGAACTCGGAAATACTGTTTTGCCCCCACCCGAAGGTAATATTGTTTTACCAATATCCGTCCCTCAAATACAGGTACACAAACATGTCCGTTCTTTGACTTCTGCAGTTTTCAATGCATGTTTTATTCTATTGAAAATATTTTTACAGTTCCAAATGATGTGCAAAGTGTTATGATTTTTATTTTTTCGTGAACTATTCAGAAAATGATCGAAGTAATGTTTGTTCAATTTTGAAAAAAAAACGTGGTACTGTTTTTGTTTAAATTTTCCTACAGTTTTTATTAGCTTGAATGATTTATTTTTCAAAATGTAAACAAAAATATGATTAGTTACATTAAGTCAATCTTATTTACCGACACGTCATATTTGCAGTGCAAAAAACAAAATACTGTATTTTCATTCACTCTTTAAAACTCACGGCACCCTTTGCGAGGTATTATTTTTTCTTAGAAGAAACGCATATCTAAAACGCGTTTACAGATAAAATTATGCATATAAACATGAAAACATATTTTAAGTATTTATTGATACATACAATACTTTTATGTATTAATTGCAGGAATGAACAATTTGTCTGATAACATACTGTCAATTAAAACCCCTAACCAAACAGTGTCTGCAGATATTAACTTCACCTCTGAAATAGTGCAAGATTTAATACATGTAACACCAGCGTCAGCAACTGCTGATATAGTAATATCAACCATTTGGAATGATTCAGCAGGTGCCATTCAGACATATAACCAAACTCTTATGAGTAACACAGCTTCAGTTATTGTACCGGATAACGAAATATCGGAAACGGTGTTTAATGATGAAATTAGAATTCAAAATAACACAATTTTCTTTGGTAATTATAATCACTTTAAAAACGCTCTGTCTTGATATTTGTGTTGTAGCAACTTAGTGTCTAGTAAAAAAAATGGCATTTATTCTTGTCCACAATAAAATTTTAAAGTAATTACTACTAAAGTAGCTATGATTATTTTTAATCTAATTATTTTAGTTAATAAATTGATCGGTCCTACTATTCAAATTGGGTAAAATATCGTCCAGATATTCTATTCAAACCATTTGCAATTAGTCTAGACAGCATTTTTTATATAAGTAGACACTGTCCGGTTGATACACTGAAATAATGTGCAGGTGCTTGCCAATTGATAACGAAATATGAGATCTTTCCATGTTTATATTTCACCAAGCGTTTTTTTTTTTAAATTATAATTATTGATTTTCTATAAGTTTATCTTTCTGGATATTGAATGATCCGTTAAATGGTACTCCGTTCACAAAACATAACAAAAATGTGTCAGTTTGATACTTACAGCACATATTTAGCGTCGAGTGCTTGAATAATTTCTGTTATGTTCAAATCGTTTTTTAGAATATTTGCACTTTATCGGACAAGAATTCTTGCTTGGGTATAGATAATTGTTACTTTATTTATTAGCCGAACTGTATTATTTGTGTAATATTTTATTTTCTATTTCAACGCTGATTTTATTGCAGGATTTTTAGAAATTGTGTCTTAATTATTTTAGAAATCTTTGACAAATGTATTGTCTAGATAGAAGATGTTTTAAGCTTCCGTCATATACAATGATTTTATCAAATTTAGATAAAATAAACCTACAAAATTCCCGTGCATGCATTGGCCTTCGGGTTTCATGTAAACTTTGATATAGACATTATGTTGTGTAGCACGTATTTTTTTGCAGCAGTCCTTGTCAATTTTACTTTTAAACTTGCTTATTTTTATTTTTTCATCAAAATTACCTTTGTTTGTTATTATGTTATTAGTTGATTAAAATTGGTTAATGTATATTGTGCTTAATTATGCAATGCAAGTGGTGCCAAATACGTCATACGCTTTCTTGAAATAGTCGTTTTTACAAAAACCGGTAGGGATGTTATGTTTTGAAAATTTCTCATATCAAACTTGAAATTAACATGACATTTCTCACTTCCAATGTCAATTTGGAACTGACAAATGTCAACTTGGAACTGAAAAATGTCAACTTGGGACTGACAAATGTTAACTTAGAACTGAGAATGTCAAATTGGAACTGACAAATGTCAGCTTGGAACTGACACATGTCAACTTGGAACTTCCGAATGTCAAATTGGAAATAAGAAATTATGAACAACAGAATGTCCAGTGTTTTGTTTATTATACCTTATTATTATTGTGTTTACATACAGTTTTATATTTACCGTCTGTTATGCTTTATTTAATAATTAAATGCCTCTTTTTATAATTTTATTTGCTTTTGGTGAAAGCTATTCATATTAAAAATGTGCATACGAATCAAAGCTTTTACAACGCTATGAAATCATAAAAAGAAGCATGTAATTCTTATAATTACATTAGTATGCTACAACCATGAAGAGTTAAATCAAGATTTTTTAATGCATTATTTCAACATTGTCACGTATATCACGTGCAGTCATTATATGTTATAAAATGAAATAAAATATGATATTGGACTGCCTCACGATTGTTGTCAACCAATCAAAATTAAGGATTCACATAAAACATACATGTAATATAATTATATGGTTTGAATATTGGTAAGTGAGAATCATGATATGTTAATGCGTTTGTCGTTCCGAATGATTCAGTTGATACTAATTATCAAACATCTTTTACAACTTGTCTTTGATCAAATTTACATATCTACCCCTGATAATGTAAATATATATAAGAGCAAACATAGTTTTAATCATTCATATTTTGTCAATTTACAGGAGATCTGAACATAACTTTTGCTGATACTAACCAAATGAAGGAAGAAAAGGAAGAGTCCAATGTGCTATCCGCCGCCCTCATAGCAGCACTGTCTTTTGGAATATTATTCTTCTTTGCTGTTCTTGTTCTAATAGGAAAACGTTGTTTTGATAGCTGGCAAAAACGACATTACTCTAGAATTGACTATCTTGTAAATGGAATGTACAATTGATAGTTTAAAATGAAGGTCTACTTATTCATTTCTCATTTTTGATTTTTTTGCATTCAGTTAAAAAGGATGGAAAAGATAAGTCAATGCAAAACAAACATGATATTGTTGTTTCTGGAGAAAAAAAAGTATTAATGTATGGTCATGCCAACTTTCATATATATATAAGCCTTTGAAATAAATTATCAATTCAATATTTTATTACAAATATGCAGCGTAGTATCTCGCCATTCGCTCGTCAAGGTTAGATTATTTCTACTTCTACTGTCCATTATTGATAGTTCAATATTATATCAAGCTCGACATAAATTTCACACAATTTGTAACTGGGAAAATAAGTAACAGAGAGTATACTCTAGTTGTCATGGTCTTTAATCAGAAAAAGGACTGATAATGTTATTGATGTAAGATTTAGACATTACGGACCCAAGTGGTCTAGTGGTATTAGTTGTTTCATTTTTTCATTGACCCATATAGATCATGTTGACCTGTATGGTATGTGTTCGAGTCTTGCTCCAGCAAAAGATTGCACAGTAAACATGTAACATATCAATATGCAATAGACCTTACCACTTGACAAAGGTTGGAGCTTTAACACGGACAGACACTTCTTCGGTTTCCTCCTACTTGAAAAAGTGGTTTTAAATGAAATCTTACAACGATCATGATGTTGAAAAATATCTTGAGTTATAAAATACTAGTCTACACACTTGATATTTTGAACTAATTAAGGTCTGCAACACAGCTCGCGAATGGGTACGCCCAAAACCCGAAAATAAAAGAAAACATGTTGTCCTTTAGATGTTTGCACTGATGAAATGGATACTGTTCTTTATTTTGTCCTTACTTGAAATTGCATTTACAGTACGTCAATTAAATATGTTCACTTATGAATCTTTTCATGTTAATGGCATCAGACTACATGAAATGTTTATAGGTGTGATTTAGATTTCTGATTGTCCTGAATATGCATGAAATATAAGTCACGCATGCTCAACAAGCAGCAATCAATCTTTTAATTATGAGTGCGGTTTTCATTCTTGTTGTTTGGTAGGTTTCGAAAATTTGAAAAACAAGAATGGTCTAAGACATAGAAATAATTTCGTCGTGTAATTATTCATACGTTTGTTTCTGAGCGTACATATAATATAGAAAAGTTCCGAACGCAGCAAATCATGTCGATTTGTTTGAATTTAACATCTTCGTCAATATGAAAGACGGGTATAAAACACATTTTCTTAAATATTTTATGTCTTTAAAACGTCTCCAAGAAATATGATCCCTTCATTATAGAATGTCAAATGAAGGCACAACAACCTTCGAATCGATCATTGAATGAAACATGAATCTTGTGGCATATGTTGTATTAAATTACGAGCAGCCATCTGTACACATGCATACAAAACATATTTGAATGATTTATTTTAATTTATTAATAATAAGGTTGGTCATGATTTACAATAATTGCATAAACATTCACAATAACAAGAAGGATCAATGTTTGTGCAGCATGCGAGATTGTAATTCTGTTCATTTTCGTATTAATCTACTTGTTTTGTTAGTTATTAAAAAATCAGGATGGCATTGTCGTCTGTGTCAATATTATTTTTACAATCTATTTTGTTATTCATTTGAAATTGTGCAGTCTAAACTGTTTTGGTCTTATTAACGACCGCACTCTAATTATGCATCAATGAATACTTTGATACGAAATATTTGCCACTGGACGTTAAGCAAACCCTCAATATATCTATGATGGTAAAATAGTATATCTTTGTTGTTGTGCAATAATAAAAATTGTTAATGAGACAGCAACACTTCATTAAAAAAACCGCAAGAAACATCTAGAGACACAAAACCTCTACAATAAACGTAATAAAGTGTCTTTACCATTTCCAAAGCTGCTGATATAGCGATCAATGTGTTGAAGTCATTCAACAGAAATACTAAATTGAGCAGCCAAATATAAATACATTGTAATGACAAAATTAAATACTTTTCATTTTTCTAAATAAAGGTATACATAATTGCAGACTAAATTTTTAACAATTTTGCTTCAACTGAACTCCATAAGTTCTGAACTAGAATGGTCTACCATCTTATATATGAACAAATGGGTTGATTGGGGCGTCACTGATGAGTCTTGTGTAGACGAAACGTGCGTATGGCGTACACAATTATAAGCCTGGTATCTTTGATCGACTTGTTATTTCAGGAAATTGAATTTACGCACATTAATAGAAAGGTATACGAAATTCTCTTTGTTCCATATTTACCAAAATTTAAACACAATTAGAACGGTTTACAAACAAGGGTGTAGAAGCTAAACTAAATATCTAACTAACCCATTTGTATTTGTAAATACAGTAGGAATAGTAATAGTGATACTCTATTAATTAAAAAACCCACATGTTTAGATACTAGTATATCGTAACGCGTTTATACAAGTGTTTAAATAATTCATGCAGCAAATAAGATAAATTGTCATCTAAGTTAACTTTTCGTAATTTCGCGAATTTTGTGAAATCCTCATCTACTTTGAGGTATGAGTAATATCTGACTGAGCTGCCTCTTCTTTAGCATAATTTATGATGTTTTGATCACCCATGATCACGTTGCCAATCGTACATCCAGATCCAAAGACGTTTAAACTACTGGCATGCTTCTGTTGAACAGTCAAATGTAGAGTGTGTATAGTTTGTACGTTTGACAAACATAAAGAGTTCAATGGGTCAGGATTGTTATTGCCCTCCAGAACAGTATCATCAAGTGTGCCACTACATCCATCTACAAACATGATTTGTTAGAAAATTTCTGTTAAATGCATAATTTCTGGTTTTCATACGAAAAGTAAACGTTAAAAAGGCAAATATGCATCGTGCTTTACGCCACCACAATTTGGTTACCCATTATGGAATATCTGTGTTGCAGATGACTAAGTATCATGTTCCACTTGCCATATTCACAATACTGTGCTTTTTTTTTATTGTGACATCATTTTATGCCACTTTTTGCCAAATGTTTACTTGCTATGAACACGACGGATGCCACTAGTTCCGGAGCACATTTATGACTACCAAAAGGAGTCCGTGTTGTTCAATCTTAGTTTTTCTGAAGATTATTTGTTGCCTGACTTTTTGTGTTGTCGACTTATGATTTTTATAGCCTCTCAAACTTCCTAATTGTTGTCCAATCATTACAAAGAACATCTTAAAACAGTGCCAATCGATTAAAAAAGGCACAGCTCCGTTACGTTCAATTAGTGACATGAATGTATATCGTTAAAGAAATGCACCATAAACTACAAAGAAACTCATCGTATATATAACAGGATTTACTGAATGTGATCAAAGCTCTGACATTTAATTTGGTTTAACCTTAGTCTAAATAAATTTTCATTCCGTTATTTCACACTTCACCTTTTCCGTCCTTGGTTTACTACATTCCTTGTATGCAGTATGTGAAAGGAAACATAGCTTTTGAATATCGTACCAACTTCGAGAACTGTACTCCATATGTGTGATGTGTGCCATCGGAATGTTGCAACATACATATGGAAATTTACAGTGAAAGATTAATCGACATAATTTTGCACCTTGGCGAGCGCTACTAGTGGTGAGGGAAATATTTTATTTTCCGAACATGTTGCTAAATTTTTGGAATTTTAGAATTTTTGCATTTTTAGTTGACTATTATTTGTCTTTTTGTATTTCTTTTGGGATATGTTTAATTCACTGAGTCTTCAAAATGGTTATTTACTATCTCAAAGCATTGACGTTTTTTTTTTAAATGTAAGGACTCCTTTAACGACAGTTTGTTCCCTTTTCATTTGGATCCGCAGTACATTTCAAATAACATTCAATGTTCATGTTATCTTTTTTTTTAAATAAAACAAATTTGGATTTCGATAGTTCGATAATTTCGAATATACAAGTCCTCTTTTAACGTTAATCAACATACACGCGGACCAAATAATATAACACATAGATCTGCAATTTCATTAAGCGGAACTGAGGAGTACGAAAATATTAACCCTTTCCCCCTTCCGAAATAGGAATACTGCAGTCGGCTCAATTGGTTGCATGTATCTTCCGATACTTAATTCTACAAATACCGTCAATGTATAAATATATGTATCTACCTTTGTTCCAAGGAATACTTTCCTTTATCTTATCCAGTTCTTCTGACATCAAGGTATGGTCACTTTTTAAAGAATTATAAGATAACTTCAGACATTGAACTGATTGTTTCAGCTCTTCTGTTTGATCATGCGACTGCATTATCTCCTTCATAAGTTCGTGATTAGACTGGTCAAGTATTTTAGTTCTCAAATCTAGGCATTCTTGGTACATTGTTTCGCCTCCTAGCCGTCGGACAGCCTATAATCAATCGTATACATACTAAAGTGAACGGAAATATGTCAGTTTTAAACCTTAGCACTGCATATATTTACATTTGTTTGGTTTCATTAGTGTAAAAGATTTATTTTGATATAAAAATAAGAAGATGTTATGATTGCCAATGAGACAACTCTCCACAAGAGACCAAATGACAGAAATTAACAACTATAGGTCACCGTACGGCCTTCAACAATGAGTAAAGCCCATACCGCATAGTCAGCTATAAAAGGCCCCGAAATGACAAGTGTAAAACAATTCAAACGAAAAACTAACGGCCTGATCTATGTACAAAATGATGAAGAAAAACAAATATGATATACAACAACAAACGACAACCACTCAATTACAGGCTCCTGACTTGGGACAGGCACATACAGAATAAGGCAGGGTTAAACATGTTAGCGGGCGCCCAAACCTCCCCTAACCTGGGATAGTGATGTAAGAGTACAACATATGAACAAACTATAAAAATCAGTTGAAAAGGGCTTAACTCATCAGATAGATACAAACCAAAAAAAAAAACAAGTAACAAAAACACAGAGTGGACGTGGCAGGATACTTATACGTCCCCATAACAAAAAGACACTAAGTACAGATCTGAGAGTACTCGCAGTTACTAGCAGCTAGTTCAAAATTTTAATGCTTATATTGGTTTATCCTCGTTTAAAATAGGCATCTCATTGGCAATCATACCACATTTCCTTATTTTCATATGAAATGTTTGCGACTGAACGGTAGGCAAACAACAATCAATCATATCTTGAAAACAGTTTACATCTAAAAAAAATGTATAACCAAACGAAAAAAAGCAATCCGAACAACAGATATGGTCTGTAATTTACAGATACATTTTTCATTTTTGTTAATGCAAACCTCGCGAAACAATACCCGTATTTTTATACCTGAAATACAGTCCCGGGCAACATTTGCTCTGATCTGAATGAGTTAGACGATATTCTTCGGAGAATATAAGAATAGCAGTAGAGGTCTAAAATTGATCACTAGGTACTCTAACAACTCTAATGTTTATATTTTTTCATTGTGTATTTACAATATTCGAGCAGTCAGTAATTCGTAAATGAATAGACTTTCCATATTAGAAAACACTTTATCTTATACATATTCACCAATCGAAAAATGTATAAAAAACATTGAATTTTGACTTTTGGGCTTTTGATTTGAATAACGGTTGAAAGCAGATATAACATTTAAACAATGGTGACTCAGGGTCAAAAGTTCAGATTATAAGACACTTAAAAAATATTCCAAAGAGCACTTCAATAGAACATGATTAGATAATGAATATTACATAGAGCTTATCGGTTATTTGAAGTGTTCAGAAAATTCATGACATGTGAAAAAGACATTCCAAACATGAGAATGGTCAATTCTTGTGGTGTAATAGTATGCCGAGTGGGCAACGATACTTTTATTTTCATAAACCAGTTAAAGATAAGGACACAGAATGATATGCAAAAAACAAAGTGCACACATTTAATACCTATACAAATAAAATGGTTTCAATAACATGGTTAAATACGGTAAATGATTGATTGCAAATATTTCACGCATGTTCATGACAAGAACACAGTAACAATAAATACAATTGGTAGGTCCTGAAATAGAGGCCGTCCGCGATGAAGGTCGGGGAACTTTTGACTGTCACTGAACATTGAGGGTATATTGAGGCACAGACATTTAGCCTTGCAACATACCATCTACGTACCACTCAAAGAGTTGTTGTAGAGATTCTTAACGTGCAGAGAGCGTAACACTCTCTCTCAACAGAGGCATCGGATTTATCGTCCCCATTCTGACCGGACGTGACTGCGTATATTTGTACTTGTACAGCCAAACGGACGCCCCACTTTGGTAAGGGTTTTATTGCCATTCGGAAGAAGACTAGAGTGACTATATTTCTAATCCCAGTCACCATTGTTGTGTAAATACGGCGAACAGTGTAATGAAAAAAAATCAATATAAACTGACGTAGTTAGTCATGCGGACTTTTTGTTTGTAACTCATATAATGTTTAGACTGTGTTTAGCTTCATAGACAAAAAAGAACTAAAATTTTTTTTTTAAACCAGGGCTTAAAATATACATTTCAAACAGTATTCTGATATTAGGATGGATCTTGTTATCGGCGTTAAAACCCTCGATATAACGGGGAAGGAGATGTTGTATATCATAAGCTATGTTTTAGGAATAAAGTCAATCTTTTCTCCGGTTAGGGCTATTTCAAATTGAAGAAACACATACCGGAATTGCCAACAATCTAATCCTTGTCAATAATTTGTATTACCAACTTACTATAGATAGGGTCCTCCAAGCTTCATTGAATGTTTCATTATCTATTGTATTATTATCCTGGTTGACCAATGCATTCTTGTAGAACTTTATTCTGGCCAAATCAGAAGCTTGACTTGTTTCTTTTTCTGGTGGTAGTCTGTTAAATCCATGCTTTGGGTGTTTCATACTTGTCAAATTTCTGATTAAGCAGACCATCAACGAAATATCAAAATTTTGGGAGTCAGCAATGCATGTTACATCTGTAATACACATACTTCAGTAAGGCAAATAATAGTAGTAGTTTTTTTTTGTATGAAGGGTGTTAATTAAGCAATTATCAGTACTTTATTTTCCAATTTTCAATACTTTATATTCCCTTCAATCATAAATTAAATCTACCTGCGGTGATCTTATTTAAATCTTCTAACAGTACATATTTTGTTGCAACACTAACGCTTATTATGTTTATGACATCATATATTTTTATAGCAGAATGCATTGAGTGTGTAGGTAAAGGTAGAATTTTTAGTTAGCTTGCTTGTTAGGTGAACCGTGAAGTCATTATTAGGTTACGTATACTACCCTCCTTTCGGAGTAGTCTAGTCCTACAGACAGATAGATTGGTTATCTGTCGGACTAGTCTACTCGCAAAGGAGGGTAGTTTACCTAACCTAATAATGACTTCACACTTCAGCTAGTAAGCAAGCTAACCAAATATATTACATTTACCTACACACTCAATGGATTCTGCTGTAATGACAAACATAGTTAAACACTTTTAAGAAGGTTATAAAACTCCAAGATATATTTTGCCTTTGACGAATTTTCTTTGTTTCTGTAATACGCTTGTCTTGCTTTTTCTTAAAAGCTTAACTAATATCTAAAGATTTTCAGATAATGTATGTTAATTTTATTTTATACAAATTCATCTATTTTTCATTTGTGAATGTCTAATGTTTTAACAAGATTTTGTATGTTTAAAATTATTTCCAAATCAGTCAACTCACCTTTTGTGAATAAACGTTTCCATTGATTTGAATTAATGATTCTCTTATCTAGTAATTCTTGTAACTTCTCGTAATTCATCATTAACATACTACGTAGAGTCGAAGGTGGGAATCTGTCATCGAAAACAATACGAACTCCTCTTGGGCATATTCCTTTTAGTAGCAGTGATATTCTGACATAATTTTCTTCCCGTGCAGTTAATGTTAACAAAGACATAGCTCTCAGAAAGCAAACTTAACAACAAACTGGGACCAGGTCTGACCTGTCACTTCATTTCAAGGTGAAAAACTGAAACGGAAAAAAATAACATTATAATTATTATCGTTGTTTTTTTATATATATATATATCAAAATGAGTGGGTTTTGCGTCAATTTTAGTTTTGACCTTTTTTCCCTAAATATGGGTCCTTTCGTGATAATTTCATTGTTCCTAAGTGGTTATATCTTCTTTTTTTCAAACCAAAATTAAAGCACAGGCGTCGGAAAGAGGTGTTTTTTCTTTAAAGTTGCAAGAAAGAAAATAACAAGTTTTGACAACACCACAGAGGCTCCGAAGTTGTTACGTTTTTGTGCATGCTAAACCCTCTCCCCCTGATCCAACAAACGAATACTTTTACGGTTGGGGAATATATTTAAAATCATGTGCGATAATATTACTTACCATATTTTTTTTTAACATCATACATATTACCCGTAAAAACGGCAAGTGGGTTCAATATATAGAAGACTTAAAATTAAACATACCCATTGCCGTTATAATTTCATCATCTATTTCATTTGTATTTTAACTGAAAGTTCAATCATTTTAAGACTAAATAAATTCATGCTTACATTTTAGATAACCTGTTAAGTTATTTCTACCAATGATCATGTAAGTCATACGCAAAACATTTCTGTTGTTTATTTAGTCTTCAGTAACAAGGTCATCATTGATATACCCTTAATAATTATCTATTTTATATCTAAAATTAAACATGACACAGTTGCAGTTTATGGAAACTTACCCCAAAAAAACCACCACAAGGTCAAGTTTAATACATCATCCATACATTATTGTTACAACCAGGTCATTAAATTTTTGCCTTATTTCGTTTGTTTGTTTGTAGGTTTTTTTTTGTGATTTTTTGTTTGTGTTTTAGAGGGGTTTACTATGTTAGCAAGTACAGAAGGTATAAGAAAGAAACAATGGGGATAAGAAGGATAGGTTTTTGACCCCCAGTGTGTTCTAGAGAAAATTTGTTTCTGGACAAAATTAAGCATTGTGAAAACAACTGATACAGTTTAAAAAGCTTTTACTTGCTGACAGGGAATGTGAGAACAATGGAAACTTCAAATGATATACACAAAACAAAACAAAAACAAACAAAAAACAAATTTCCCCAAAAAGTCCGTCAGATGTACAAACATGAAACGACTTCAATTGAAAATTCGTATTATCCAAATAATTGTGCCGCGAGTTTAGAATTAAATAGGGCAATAGCGTGTTGCTTACGTTTTGTAGAATTTATTTCGAAATTTTTGGTCTCGAAAATATCTGATAAAGAGGTTTTAGCAAGCTAATCAAATGTTATTACTACTATTTGGTCGAATATCAGTCATCGAACGTATGATCTGCCCAGTTCTTGGATATTTGAATTTATCAAACTATATATTTTGTCAGTAAATTACCAATTCATAAAACTATGTAGTTGCGCTCAAGTTTCTTTGATTAACGTTGAACTTAAACGGTTCATGTTTTGTTTTTGTGCTTTCTAACTTTTTGATTTTGTCTTTCTATCTCTGCCCTTGAGCATACCTGATAAATGTTAGATCAAACCATTTGTGGATTTTGATTTCCCCTCCAATTTCGTATGTTTTAACTTTTTTCAAAGAAATTCTTTTGGGTTGCTGTTTCATTTACGTATACGCCAAATCTCTACTTATTCATATCCTTGAAAGTAAATAAAGTCTTTTCATATGAAATGAATACTGTGGAAGTTCTCTCAAAAGGTTAACGTAGATCAAACACACTAATAATGTATCAAAGTGAAACCTACCGACTTTGTTTTAAAAAAGTTTAGAAATTATGAGTGTCATTATATATAAATAATCTGTCGTATACTATATATGATCATATATTCTTGAGTTCTTATATGTTATTTGTACGTAACGTTTTCTTTCCAAAATCGAGTTATCTCCCTTTAAGTGATTTGTACAGTGAATTAAATAGATTTGAGAACTGCCATAGCATAAGCAAGGTGATAAAGTGATTTTTACCATCTCTGGTGTCTAGAGCGAAATATCAAGAATAAATTATGGTTTCCAAAGATGTATCTTACTAATCTCTTTTGTGCCTGTTCATTTTCTGTAAATTAACTGTTTTTAAAAAGTCGAATTATTCGAAACACTAAGGCTTTTCTTCCTCCAGCAACAGATGGTCTCAGTGGTAGTTAGCAAAATTCTTTGGAATTTTTCTGTTCATAATGCTCTTCAACTTCGTATTTGATTTGGTTTTCCAAGTGGTTTGATTCGAGAACCGTTGATGAGTTACGTAGACGAAACACGTGTTTGCCGTACCACATTATAAGCGTTGTATCTTGGATTGCGTTTTTAAATGCTGAAAAAGCAACAGTTAATGTTGTTTTCTCATCACACACGAACCATATAGAACTACTTAAAAGATATCAATGTGTTGTATTTTTATCCTAGGATGGAATGTTCAAATCTAAACTCGTCACAGAAAATCACGACTCTAAACCAATGATGAATTCGAACTGTACATCGGTAATATACAAAGAAAATATACTTTAGAAGTATGGAGTATGTTCTTTCATCGGTGTCAATGATTGTCGACTCTGATGATTTCTCATAGCATACATAGCGAACGAAAAGTCGCCGCAAAGGGTGTTAAGTAATTTGTGTGGTGAAAAAGAAGGGAAAATGATGAAAACTCTCCAGATGGTGCCTTTAATAAGTATCATAGCCGCCACCAGAAAGATTTTTTTCAGTATTCCTTTCACGTCATAATCGTCTTATGACGATTTATTTTTTCGACATTTATTTTTTTTTTCATTTGTAAAAGTCCATCTCGTACCTGTAGTTCCTTTACTAACATTGGGTCGATACCGCTGATGGTTGGCTGTTAGTTCCCGAGTGTATCATCAGTTCAGTTCTCAGTGCATCGCTACTGACATGATTTATAACATATGCATATTTCAAAATCTCCGTTTATAAATAATAAAATTATTAAAACAAAAGGTTCCAACTCCCTCAGGCAAATTTGACCATAGATGAATTTGACTATTGTATTAAGGTCATTTTTAATTATATACCTCCTAACAATTCAGCGTGCTAACGCATCCTGACTTTCAAATGTAAGGTTTGAGCGTTTTTTGATGAATGTAAATCTAGAATTGCGCTTTGGACGCACGAAATTTATAAAGTGTTTATTTCATTTTATACTTTTAAAATTATGTATTGTTTGGTACGTGATTCAAACAAAATGTTTTCTATTCATTTGATATAGTTTAGTTTATGTTCTTCATTAAATTATGCAATTTAGAGATGTAAAAATAAGGCTATATTGTACGCTTTCCAATGAAACTTTTTAAAGTTTCCTCAACTGATTTGTTCATTCAATGAATTTAAACTATATTCGTCTGATACAGTTGTCAATATCGACAAATGTCTATCTGCTTCAGTTATCTATATAGGCAATTTAGTTTCTCTTGGTTCGTCTGTTTAAGATGTCGATATCGAAGATATCAATTCCATATCAACTATTAAAAATTGTCTTCATAATTTGTTTTCCTATTTATTTCATATAGTTTAGTTTACGTTCCTTAATTAAATGTTAAGATATCGAGATGTTGTACAATTTCCAAAGAGACGACATATCATCCAGACACAAAAAGGATGAAGATGTAAACAACAATAGGTCACCGTACAGTTTTCAACAAAGAGCAACAATTATATAGGCATGACAAAATGTCAAATATCTTAAATGGGAAAAACAAACATTCTGACTTGTGTATAAATGATAAACGAAAATGAAATATGGCAGACAGCAACCAACAACAACCACCGAATCAAAGAACTCCAGAGTAGGGTCAGTCACAATGAGGATGTGGCGGGGTGAAACATGTTCATGAGCTTACCCGTTCTTTAAATTGAGAACTGTGGTGTAGCATCAATACAAAATGTAAAAATCAGTTCGAAAGGGCTTGACCTATCAGACCGGCACAAAGCACAACAACAAATAGACAAAATCACAATGTATCATTCTTACAGCACTCGAATTTATTTAAATCAAGTTAAATACATTTTCAACCAATAAATAAACCATGTTTCCCTGAAATATGAATCAGTTTACATCCCATAAATTTAAATTTTCCACAGTCATGTTTGTACTGCATCTGTACTTTTTACGGTCTTTGCATGCAACCATACTACACCTAGTTATTACCTAAATTACAATGGCATTGTTATACAAGCAAATGAAATTTGTTTTGTAAAGGACACAGTAATTTGGAAATGTGACCACTTGATTGTCTTGTATGATTACAATGGAAAGAATAAATTAATTACAATTCAGCCATTATCTCGCCCTATATCAATCATTATATTCGGTCTTAATTTGAATATCGACGATATCGACATCAGGTTTTGTCATTGGTGTCGTCAATAAAATCGACATCTAGTAAAATCATGATTGATTAAGTTCATCGATATCGGGTGGACATTATTGATATCGACAATATCGACATATGGATACACAGAAGATATCATGGGGTGGTTCAAAACTCGCACGAGGAGAGAAACACTGACAACGTCATGGAAAACAAAGAAAGACGACGAAAAGACAAACAAGTTCATAAGCCCTACATAGAAAACTAAAGACTGAGCAACACGAATCCAACCAAAAACTGAGGTGATCTCAGGTAAAGCAGATCCTGCTCCAATAGTGGCAGATTTATACAAACTATTTAGATTAGATGTTTCGCGGCAGGTAAGATGTAAAACTTTAAGCAAATCAATAAAATATGAGTCAAATAAAATTGAGAATGGAAATGGGGAATGTGTCAAAAAGACAACAACCCGACCAAAGAGCAGAAAACAGCCGAAGGCCACCAATGGGTCTTCAACACAGCTAGAAAATCCCGAACCCGGAGGCGGGCTTCAGCTGGCCCCTAAACAAAAATATGTACTAGTTCAATGAAAATGGACGTCACACTAAACTCCAAAACATATAAATGAACTAAAATTAAAAAACATTCAAGACTAACAAAGGCCAGAGGCTCCTGGCTTGGGGCAGGCGCAAAAATGCCGCTGGGTTAAACACGTTTTGTGAAATCTCAACCCTCCCCCTATACCTCTAGTCAATGTAGAATAAACAAACACACAGCAATACGCACAGTAAAACTCAGTTTAAAAGAAGTCCGAGTCCGATGTAAGAATAGGTAACAAAAGAAACTAAGCAAAATGACAATGATACATAAATTAACAAAGGACTACTAGCGGTTACTGACATGCCAGCTCCAGACCTCAATTAAACTGATTGAAATATAATGTCTTCATCATATGAAAACCAAGCACAATCCCTCCCGTTAGGGGTTTAGTATCATACCATCATAAAATATATGAGAGGAACATAACCCGTATCATGCTAACAACTGGTTTTAGAATAAATGTGTTTATTTCCGATGCAAAGACCTTACGAGTGAATCAATATTAATACCAAAATATGCCATCTTTAATGACTTGACAACAGTATCGTAACTATATCCCTTCCGAATAAGTCTGTTTAAAGGTTTGGTTAGCTTTTGAGGTGAATGCCGAAATTTTTGTGCTTTGTAAAGAATATTACCATAAAAGATTGGATGTGAAATACCTAAAGGTATAAGATGTCTGCATGTTAATTTATATTTACGAATGATGTCCTTGTTCCGATGATAAAATTTAGTAAATGTTTTGACTAGTTTGTGATATCGAAAACCCTAGTGTAATAATTTTTCAGTAATACAGAGATTTCTTTCGTTAAAATCAAATGCGTTGTTACATACACGAGTGAATCGAACAAGTTGAGATATATAAACACCATAAGATGGTGACAAGGGAACGTCACCATCTAAAAATTGATAATTAACAATAGGAAATGAAAAATCATCTCTTTTGTCATACATTTTGGTATTAAGCTTCCCGTTAAAGATATAGATATCACGATCCAGGAAAGGGCAGTGTTCATTGTTAGTATTAGCTTTATTTAAGGTCAGTTCGGCAGGATAAATCTCTTTAGTGTACATACTGAAGTCGTCATTATTGAGAGCCAATATATCATCTAAATATCTAAAAGTGTTATTAAATTTTTGAATCAGATGTTGTTAAGATGGGTCTTTACTGATTTTAGTCATAAGTTGTAACTCATAACAATACAGAAACAGGTCTGCAATAAGTGGTGCACAGTTAGTCCCAATTGGAATTCCGATAACTTGACGATATACAGAATCTCCATAGCGAACAAAAATGTTATCTAGTTAAAATTTTAGGTCAGTTATCGTATCAAAGCAGGTCCAATTGACATAGTTCTTTTGTCTGTTGTTACTAAAAAAATGACCTAAAAGAGTTAGAACATATATATTCGCATTCTGACCTTTTAAATGCCCATTTAATTAGGTGTGTGAATTTTTTCTTAATAAGTTTATAAGGCAAAGTGGTATATAGGGTAGAAAAATCAAAACTTTGAACATATTCGAAACCACCAATATAAGCATGCAATTTATCAAGTACTTCCAACGAAATTTTTAACACTCCAAAAGTAATTAATTCCACTATTTTCAAAGGCCTTATTTGAAAAATTTATTACCAGGTTTTTGATTGTACCAAGTGTACTTGTAAGTAGAATAGACAGTTTAGTAGTGGAACAATGGCTTGAAGACGAAATAAATCTATATTTGTAAGGTGTTTTGTGCAGCTTCGGAAGCCAGTACATAGTTGGAACTTTCACTGTATTTGGTTCTGCTTGTAAAGAAGTAGCTAAAAGTTTATGTTTGTTACAGATGTCATTTTCCGAAAATGGAGTCAGTTTGAATGTTGGTGAAATCGTGATTTCCTTTTGAAGAACCTCAATGTAAAATGTACGTTAAACAATAATGATATTATTAGCAGCCTTATCAGCCGGGACAAAAACATATTCCTTGGCGAGTTCTTTTAGCTTATGTTTGATACGAGAAATAGGGCTATTATGGTTGTTGTTAAGAGTAAAATGTTCTTTAAAATGTTTAATACAAATATCAACTATGTTCATTACTGAATTAAAAAAAGAATCTAAGGATTATTTGTCAGCTTTTTCTCGTTTTATCCATTTCGAGCAGTAAGTACGGAGTGAGTTGTGGATGATGTTACGACGCTCATTCCAATAAATAATTGACGGGGTACGATATTTAGTTCCTTTACTGAGGAATGATTTCAACTCTCGGTCATGAACGATGTTAAGGTCTCCTGTTTCAACATGGGAACTGGGGTCATAAATGTATTCGGAATTACTGCAATTTCATGACGTAGGTGTATTGTCACTGATATTAACATCTTTACACACTTCGCTATAATTAAACACATATTTCCGGGTAGATGTTTTGTAAATATAACAAATAAGAGGAAGTTCAGTATTATCAAAATAGCCAGGAATATGTTCTTTAACAGAATGATCATTAAAAATACCGGCAATATTTACAAAATCAAAAACATAAATTGTCAATGGTATATAAAATAAGAAGATATGGTATAATTGCCAGTGAGACAACTCTCCACATAAGACCAAATGACATAGAAATTAACAACTATAGGTTACCGTACGGCTTTCAACAATGAGCTAAAACCATACCGCATAGTCCGCTATAAAAGGCCCCGAAAGGACAGATGTAAAACAATTCAAACGAGAAAACTAACGGCCTGATTTATGTACAAAATAATGAACGAAAAACAAATATGATATACAGCAACCAACTACAACCACTGAATTACAGGCTTCTGACTTGGGACAGGCAACACAAAATGTGGAGGGGTTAAACTAGTTCGAAGGCACCAACCACCCCCCTTACCTTGGACAGTGGTGTAACAGTACAACATAAGAACACACTATAAAAATCTGTTGAAAAGGGCTTAACTCATCAGATCGATACAAAGCAGAAATACATCTAACAAAAACACAGACCGGACGTGGCACTTATACATCCCAACAACAAAAAAGACACTAAGTACATATCTGAGCGTACTCGCAGTTACTGACAGCTAGTTCAAAGCCAATAACAACTAGTAACAAAATCATGTATCTAAGACTATGTTCATTTTCTGTAAATTTGCTATATAAAATGTTGAATTATTCGAAATTATTTACCCATATGTCTAGATTACCTTAGCCATATTTGTTACAACCATTTAGGATTTTCGTTATGTAAAGCTTTACAATTTCGTATTTGATTTTACCCTACTGACTGTTATAAGCCTCATATCTTTGATGAGTTTTTTAGGGATTACTTTGTTAAATCTTTAGTTTGAGATGTAATATTTTGGAACATGATTTCACTTTTTCTTTTTCCTCTTTGCAATAAATTAGCCTGCGCTTCTTTAATAAAGGGTTCGTCGGCTTCTCGAAGTTTTACTTAGGACGCGCCCTTTAAACCATTTATACGAAGTTTGTCTGGAATGAAGATAATGCTATAATTTTGCGGGATAAACTGTTCTGTATCAAGTTTGACAGACTTTAAAAAGATAGGACTGAATTTAAGAGAAACTATTTATAAAAGAACAAATAGGTTATAAAATACCAAATATGATATATTTTTGATATCATATAGACTAAATACAAATTATTGTATATTTATTAGCATTAATTATTTTTGTTTTATGTTTAATCATAAGACATATTTTCAAATATTTTGTCTTTCGTTCTTTTCACTAGGAGATATGCGGTTAATATTGCATATTTTGCACGTTGATTTCTTCGGAATGCCAGAAGATGGAGCAAAACCACGTCCAATTGTTGGCGTTCTCACCATGTAACCGCGACCAGATTCTAAAATGTGTGAAACGTTTACAATTTCTGTGTAAAATATTTCTACAATTATATCCATGTTTGCTAAAACACAAGATGATCCATTCGGAAAGCGAAATACACGAAGATATGGATTATTGTATATGTCTAACTGAAGAAGGTATTGCCGGCATAGCTCATTGCAAGGAGATGATTTAGGCATCAATACCACTGTCAGGTGATGCTTTACGTTATGACAATAAAAATCAGAGAAATAAAGATTACATTTTGGGTTACACATTAACTGAGCTTCCACGTACAATCGCACAGGTCCGTAATGTGAAAATGGTTGTGGTCTGTTCGTAGTTTTGTCAACTAAAGTACTGAAAAATAAGCCTTTCACTCTTCCGTTTAACACTGATCCCTGTTCAGCTCCATGATTCTTTAGATATGGTCGCATTTCTCCATTAGTGTGAAGTCTAATAATCATAAAATATTCTTCTGTTTTATTTCTGTAGAAATAACGAATCGGACGTAAACCTGAGTTTCCATTTCGTGTTCCAAATGATAAGGCCAACTGATACAGCATATCAACATCTACTTTGGTAAACACTAAAAAAATTTAAAAACAAGTTATTTAGATAGTCAAATACGATACAGTGCATCATAAGGTATAAATATGTATTTTCAAAGAATAACTAATTATTTTTATATTTCGATGTCCCTTTTCTACGCAACCTCCAAATTGATAACATTAGTATATATGGTCTTCTTAAATTGTTAATAACAATTTTCATCTTAAAGATTATGCTTTAACAATGCCTTATTAGTGGTATAAATAAAATCATCAGAGATACCAGGCTTATATTGTGAACACCAGACGCGCGTTTCATCGTGAATGTATGTAACATTCTGCAAATAAAATTAGAAATACCATGTCTACACATATTTTTTAATACATGTATACTTTTAACCAAAACGTTACTTCAGCAAGACTGTGATAAAATCACTTGTAAGCATAACTTCAATTAACAAGACCTCACAAATTCACAATTGTACATTTCCCATAACTATTGGTTTTCGCAAACTATTTCTGAACGTTAAATGTGAATAGTTATTAGTGTCTTATCGAATAAAAAGGATTGATTGTTGCTTGTTTGATAATAAGAAGTTATCAGACTAGCAAATTGGTTGTGTACCAAGTACTCCACAAAACCTCATTCGAAACTATTAACATCAATTTTATCAGCAATCAACACAAATCTTCATATAGTTATTTGAAATACCTACTCTAGATGCAATATGAATCAAATGTGGATACTATAAATATCCAAATAAACTTTAAAAAAAAACCACTCTCTGATTCAAACAAAACATTCTGTGAAACTGACATCATCAACATATCATACTTGATTTATTTTTATTGACAGAGTATGTGTTACGTTTGGAAAACGTGTATTTCAACAAATAATCGGCATTACCATGGGAACCATCATTGCTCCCTTTTTGCCGACTTGTTCCTGTATCTATTTGAGGCTGACTGCATACATGACCTTCACAGCGATAATGAAAAGAAGCTATCATTATCCTTAAACTAAACATTCCGCTATATTCTAGTAGATGATATCCTCTCACTAAATGATTTAAAGTATGGTGACTATGTTGAACCATTCATCCAATCGGAATTGAAATCAAGGATACCACGGACACAGTTAGGTCTGCCAAATATATTGACTTACATCTAGAAATTGACAAGGAGGGTCGGTTGAGAACAAAATAATTCGACAAATGGGATGTTTTCAGATTCTAAACTGAGAACTTTCCATTTCTTAGTAGCAATATTAAGCATTTCAATACAGCAATATTCTAGCAGAGCCTGCATATGGAATATATATCGCCCAGTTAATACAATTTTTCAGAACTTTAGTTTCCTTTTTTGATTTCCTTCAAGTATGGAATATAGAGGGTTGCTGATTACAAGGAAACTATTGAACGAAGCGTTCCAAGTCATCCTTTATGTTTTAACGACGCCATTACAACTTGGTTGACTCTACTGGATATGTATATGTAACAGATGACCACGGATATGTTCCAATTGTTGTAACCACAATCCCGTCCTCTTTTCTTTGAGTGTGACATCACCGAATTAGACTTATCACCGAATTTGTTCTAACCATGCATGAACAACATGACCGGTGCAACTAGTGAACAGGAGTTGCTTACCCTCCAAAAGCACATGAGATCACCCCACATTTATGGTGGGGTAAGTGTTGCTCCGTCTTTAGCTTTCTATTTAGTGTATTGTGGACTGGTTGGTCTATGCGTCGTCTTTTGTAAGTTTCTGTTCGACGAATTAGTTTTGAATGTCCCCTTTGGTATTTTCTGTCTCTTTTTTAAATCTTTTTAATCAGTGGTCTGTTGATCAGTTACTTTTCAAAACAAAGTATCATCAACCATAGATTTTTGTATGCAAACGATGAGTTACGATGAACAAAGGAATTGCAGTTGGAGGTAGATAGAAATACATATTATATAGCATTCTTAAAATGTACATTTAAAAATGTTACTATCCTTACATGTTTTGAAGTCAATTATTTTGCTGTGTGCAGTGGTTCTTGAAGTAAAATACTTTCTTTCTTCAATTGATTTCCGGCATGTTGCTAAAACTCTGCATTTTACCACGATTGCTGACGGGAGATCGATCGGGATTTCATATTCTAAGTGCCTTTTGTATGAGTTGAAAATAGATATTGTATTACCATGTTTAATGAAGACCAGAAACACTACTGGTTCGATGTACACACATTCCGTTTCTATGGCATATTTATCTGGCAGATGACGATGAATCAGAGTAGGTAATGTCCCCTAAATGAATTAAAAAAATAATGATATTCAGTAAGTAAATATATTTTGATAAAACTATTTTATTTTCCTATTTGCACAACTTAATCAAATTAACACCGATAAGCTCGTTCAAAATGTTAAACCCCCAAAAGAAAAATACACTGTTTTATTTATTTGTCCGTTATATTATAATGGTAGACTTCCATATTCACTGATCAACAAATTAATCTTATTATTTATTAATAATTTAATTTGTAAAACCATCCAAAAAGGTTCAATTTATGTCTATACTATCCTTGATAAATTGTAAAATGTTTTGTCCAAGATTGAACACCTTTCTCTCGTGGTTAACTGAAAATAGAGGAACATACATAACACCAAAAAAAAAAAAGGTAAACGGGAAAATGAATATAAATGTATTGCTAGGTAACATACCGCATACATCCATATATTTCACAGGAATAGTGTGAAAATGATATCTAAAAATGCGTCGAAAATTATAAGAGAAGCGGTAGATACCAAAGTATTGTCAAATTCATATCTATATATCATATATCTAATAGACATGAACTTAGGCAACAGCAGTTAACCGATGTTAAAATCAGAAAACATATTAAGGAAACAATCAAAACCTGATTACATGGAAAGGAGATTCATATTTTTGGCAAACAATCAGAGCGAAAATGAAAGGCTAAAGACACCAAAGGGACATTTCAAACTCATACGTCGAAAACAAACTGAAAACGCCATGGCAATAAACGAAAAACGATCAAAAGACAAATAAAAGTATACAAAACACAACAAAGAAACTAACGACTGAGCAACACCAACTCCATCAAAAACCGTAGGGGAGGGGGGATTTCATGTGCTCCGTACGGGTAAGCAGATCCTGGTAGGTCACATTCGAGGGAAAGAGGACGGGAGTGTAGTGCCAACAATTGGAGCATGTCCATCGTCATCTGTGAAACAGATATTCCATGACGGTAAATAACTCTTGATGCCATCTGTAAATTTTCAAAGTCATGATTTCAACTTAAATACTTGGCACTCGTTGTTTGATAGCTTCCTTTAGAGCAGCAACAATCTATCAAAGAAATCATGATAGGAAATGAAAGCTCTGGAATATCGTACTGACTGGGAAATATATACTCCATATGCAGGTGGTGCTGGAATGGGAAATGGGAAGTTCAAAACTGGGAAGCTGTAATCATTTCTTTTGTCGAAAAAAGTAAAATAACAAAAATACCGAAGTCCAAGTACCTGTATTTGTACTACCAAACTTCCGGCACTGCGATCTTATATGCAATTAAAGGTATGATGAATTTATCAGCACAAGCTATGATAAAATATAATTATGACATGTAATGACTGTCACTTTTATAAAACTAAAGACAAAATAGTTATGAATGCTTGAATTTTCCAAAAAAGAGTTTCTATCTTATACCCCTCATTTCTTCGGAAGATATTATTACTTCAATCATAGTACGGTGACAAGTTTGGTAGATTTTAAAATTTAATGGACCGAAATATCTCACTTATTTTGGTCTTATTTTGAAGATAAATATAATACCCTTTGATTAAGGCATGTCGTAGGGTGCCAAAGTGATGCAGATTTTTGAAAACTGTGGTCAAAGGTCAAAAGGGGGGATTTTAAAAAATCTCAATTTTTGGACATTTTGGACAATTTCTCGGTAGTCCCTCATGATAACCGAGAAGATTTTTCTATGGAATCATATTCATATTTATGCCTGATTGCCAGAGATAAGTGATGTAAACCCCCGCGCTTCCAACATTTAAGAAATAAGTACTGTAAAGTTAACACCCGGTCAATGTTTTAATGAAAAAATGATGAAATTCATTATTGATTATTTAAACCCAAAAGAATGTTGGAACTATAAAAAATAGTCTTGATGCATAAATGTCAGCATGAACACGATAGTATATGAAGGTTTTTTTTTATGTTAATAGGCCAATAAGTACATGAACAATAGCATATTGAGAACTTGTGTCCCCTTTTTTATAAAACAAGACAAACAATGAAATATATAGCAGACATGACTAAAACCGATTTGAAAGCCCGATAAATATGTGAGTTTCAAACAAACACGATTCACGGAGATATTACGCTACAAAGGAATCTGTTTAGGTATACATTACACTAACACGACATCAATATGCACATCCGTTTGAAGAGGAAACGGAATACCAAGAAAACAACAACAAAAAATAAACGGATGTCATGGTATGTAATACTTCCGATACAAATATTCGATACAAAAATATCTCCAGTTAGTTAGAAAGCGCACCAACCGCGTCAAGGTCCAAGACCACTGACAGGTTTGTTTGTTTGGTTTGTTTTGTTTTTGAGAGAGAGAGAGAGAGAGAGAGAGAGAGAGACAGAGAGAGAGACAGAGAGAGAGAGAGAGAGAGAGATATCCCCAGCCACATCAATTCGGAGGCCGCTAACATCAGAAAACATGAAATATTGGGCATTAATCTGCTCAATCAATTTGATGAGTAAGCTGGTTCCTACAATCACCACTGCCCTGACAACAACAAATGCTGGTGCACGACAAATCCTGTTCGGTAGCATACGCAAGATTAGCTACAAATAGTTTTGCCTTTACATGTACAAACAAGATCCTGTAAGAAGTCAGAGGACATTGGATTCAAAATACTAGTATACTGAAACTATGGAGCTATTCCCAATATCCATATTCTAAAGGTGACCTAAGTGGTGGTTTGGCGGTATAAGCATTCATCCAGACGTACACTTAGAGTGAAACTCGAAGAATGTGCTGTCTGAATGATGCATCTGAAGGAGGTAGCCTCACTAAGTAAGCATTCTTAGAAAGCGCCGAGTTCACTCTTGAATTTATTCAGATCACCATGTACTGATTGAACATTGCTTCTGGGGTCATATAGATCCGCGATGAATTGACTTTTCACTGCAACAGATGTGTCAATTTTAGAACCAGCTAGATTGACAAACTTTGATACATGCATGGGTTTTGTTTCGACGCCTTATAATTGTCTTTTTGCCAGTTCCGATTAATGAAGACATGTCGCGTCCTGTAATAGTGTGAGCAGCTGGTAGTGTTCCAGACATCAGTGTTCCAATAAATAAAAAAGGTGCAGATGTCGTGAACAGGTAAAAACCGTCTTGCGTCTTTGGTTGAAGAAACGCTTCCAGTCTGAAACCACAATTCATCATGTGTGACATCTGAGGAAAATATCTTATTATATATATATATATATATATATATATATATATATATATATATATATAATTAGAAAAAAAACATAAGTGTCTGATGATTTTGATATAATGCGACCCCTGGAATAACTTTTACCTTTTTTACCATCTGTTCATAAGCAAACAGAGACGGCAGAATTATTCTTACATCTGCCTCTTCAGTCACTTACAGATCCGGCACAAAATTTTTTCACAGTCTATAGAATTTAAAAAAGATTCCGCTAGTAATATTTCGTCATGGTCTTCCAAATCAAAATCATTGTAGTCACCTACAAATCTTATCAACCCCTGTATATTTTCGGGTGCTCAAAGAAATTTCTTACAATTTCTAATTAATCTGCCTTTACTAATTTAAAAAACATTAGATCTACCACCATTTGAAATAGACCTCCTTATTCTTTCTGCTGATTTTGTAGAATGTTCCACATCATATCGATCAAACACGTCCACGACACACCCCAAGTTTTCAAAACAAGCTATTGGAGTTTTAATTGCGTCCTTGACCAAATCTCAAAAACTGTTGTACCTTTTTACATAAATACTTTGTACAATATCCATACCATCTCTGATCAGGGGTGTACTGGTTTTTAATGCAGGGATATCACACACTCAGCTAAAGGTATACATTTCCGTACAGTACCACATGAGAGTGCATTGTAATCATTATCCATGAAAATAATTGTCATCTACTAACTAGGCAAAAATATTTATCAGAGAGTTAGGAATAAATTGTAAAGCTGTTGGAATACTAAATATTGACGGAAATGGATTGTAATAATTTGAAAATTCGAACGATCGTAAACTGCTTTTCACAATTTTTTCCGAATCATGAAGGGTCTGGAAGAAAGGAAAAATATGTATCTAGCAAATTATACGACAACGAAAATGCTTATTTTTCACAAACAGATGTCTGGAGCTGGCATGTCAGTTAACTGCTAGTAGTCTGTTGTTATTTATGTATTATTGTCATTTTGTTTATTTTCTTTGGTTACATCTTCTGACATCAGACTCGGACTTCTCTTGAACTGAATTTTAATGTGCGTATTGTTATGCGTTTACTTTTCTACATTGGCTAGAGGTATAGGGGGAGGGTTGAGATCTCATAAACATGTTTAACCCCGCCGCATTTTTGCGCCTGTCCCAAGTCAGGAGCCTCTAGCCTTTGTTAGTCTTGTATTATTTTTAATTTTAGTTTCTTGTGTACAATTTGGAGTTTAGTATGGCGTTCATTATCACTGAATTAGTATATATATTTGTTTAGGGGCCAGCTGAAGGACGCCTCCGGGTGCGGGAATTTCTCGCTGCATTGAAGACCTGTTGGTGGCCTTCTGCTGTTGTCTGTTCTGTGGTCGGGTTGTTGTCTCTTTGACACATTCCCCATTTCCATTCTCAATTTTATCATCATTATAATATGAAAATAAGGAGATGAGGTATGATTGCCAATGAGACAACTATCCACCAAAGTTCAAATAAAGTCGATGTAAGCAATTATAGGCAACCGTACGGCCTTCAACAATGAGAAAAACCTATACCGTATAGTCGGCTATAAAAGGCCCCGGCATGAAAAATATGAAACAATTCAATTGAGAAAACTAACGGCCTAATCTACAACAAAACAATTGACGAAAAACAAATATGACAGACATGAACCAACGGCAACCACTGAACAACAGGCTCCTGACTTGGGTCTTTTTGTTAGTTTGTGGAAAGCAACTTCATGCTCCGACTGATTTGAAGCACCAGAAGCAAGTTATTTTTTTCATTTCAGCCAGTATTTACAATGCATGCTGAATGATGCAGCGCCTTGTCCTTGGAGAAATCTATGGAGAGTAAACTTAACATTGGATAGTCTGCCTGGTAATGTACGTCATTTAAAACATAATTTGCAAGCTCAAATGACTCGACATGCCTTAATTGTTTATCTCGTTGTATGACTTTTGTCTGAAGAATAAACATTTGGACCATTCTAACGGTAATGCTATGGAACGTGTGTTTGAACGAAAGTTGATTCATCATCACACGCTGTTGAGCATTGGTTTTTCCCTAATCCAAATATATCAAAATGTATTCTTCTTGTACATGTATAGGCTTTATAACACGACCTTAGCTACTTTACTTGTTCTTATCTAATAGAATTAGCACTGCCCATTATTTTCCGGATTAATTCGGATGTGTTCCAATGTGGTTTAAAATTAATTAGTCTACTAGTACTCAACAAGGATAAAACACCTCAAAAGTTATTAAACCTTTACATCTGTACTTATTCAAACATCGAGACACAAACATTGATACAAATCTATATTCTTATTTACAAAAATTAAGAATATGTATATTTAATTCATTGTGAAAAACACAGCAATTCATAAGTCAGAGGAAAATAGGTAAAGGGAGCGCAACATGACTTATTGATGTGAATATTGAATAGTAAAACTGCTATAGGATGAGTATTATAAAAATGCTTTTAAAAGTTGATTTGTATGTTCTATCAAACTTTGATACATAAAAACTTCTTAAGTATTGGGTTTTCCACTATTTTTTGTCAAAATCAACAACGGGTGATGTATGTAAGAAATTTAATATACTTCGACAGACGGTAAGATTGAAAAAAATGTCACAGGCAATTGAAATTCTTCAAATCTACTATATGTGTATTTTCGTATGGTATTTGATTTTGATATTAAATGAAAGCTGATATATTACTCTTTCATTTCATAGCAAATATTTGCTGATATCTTCATTCAGGAATTAATTATAAGCGTTCCCGTGTTTGATAATGAAAAATAAAAAAAATTGGAAAATCACAAAAAACTGCACCGTCGGAAAATTCTACGACAAGGCTAAAATGAAAGTATAATGTTTACTCTATCATCATGTAGATTTTCAGCCGTGAGGTATGTCGGTCCATTAAACTCTTACAATAAGCGACTTTTTCTTGATTTGTCTTTCCACTATTACAAGTAAAATGTTTTATTACCTGAGAATTTAATTCACCTGGTAGCTTTGCATCTCGCTCGGCATCCAAGACAACTATGAGGTCTTTTCGTTTTTCAACAGCTGCTACTGTAATAGAAAAATGATCACGAATAAATATAATATCAATTGTAGATCTTTGAATTGAATTGATCTTTATCAGTACTGACAATTATTTACATTTATGGAATAAAACCGCCAATGTATAACCCAATTGCTTTCTATGTTAAGTTTGTCAATTTCTAGCATTCATAACTATTTTTTCTTAAGTTTAAATAAAGTGACAGTCATTACAACTCATACTTATACTTTATCCTAGCTTGTGCTAATAAATTCAACATACCTTTAAATGCATATAAGATCGCAATGCCGGAAGTTTAGAAGTACAAATACAAGTACTTCTGTTTTGAGCAACAGATAAAATATGCCCTCCTATCTAAATTCCATTATATTTATTTTTATTCAAAGGAAACTTCCAACAAGGGTTCTACAATAATCTCAAGCCCTTGAGCTTTCATTTTGGTACCAACATTACCCAAATATTTTATTTATTTACAAAGTAACAGTTATGCGCAGGAACTATTTTGTGTAAAATATGTACGACTTTGTTATATGCTCTTTCGGACCGGGCATCTACTATTGGTTCTATCCCTTATAGACTGATGAGTGTTTTCTCTCCGGCTCACATTAACTACCAGCTTTAGACAAATTCATCAGTCTACTTACCTTCATTACTATATACAATATCATGGTTTTTGAAGCCTGCTTATGACATCTTTATGCTTAATCCGTTGAAGGTCTACCGATTTATACTTTGGTGTAGGAAAAACATTACTTATGTATTAGTTATCAATTGGGTTTTGAACAGATTTGTGTGTGTGGGTTTTTCGTATTTATTTGTGTTGGTTTTTTTCCGCAGGAATGATGCTTTACTCGTTCTTTTTATATTTTAATCACTATTACTTCACCTTTAAATTCACTTTCACCGTAGCATACAACGTTATCATACTGGTGTCTACCAACAGTGATATTTCTCAATCCGTATAACTGAATCTTGTATTCCGATTGTCTAAGCACATCTGCAATTGGTATCGTAAATCCTGACTGTAATGTCTTAGCAAATACGTTTGTAAATAAGGCTCCCGCAGAATCATAAATTAATAGGTAAATGATATCGAAAACAAGATTTTTTGAATGAGAAACGTTGAGGACCAAATTAAAATTGTTGGCTTCTTTTATTATGCAAGACCAAGTCCTCTTTGTTTTCTAAAAAGAGAAGAATATTTCTATTTACATCAATCTACTCAGTCAAAAAGGGATAACAAAAATACAGAACTTCAAGGCAAATTCAAAAAGGGGAAGTCCATAAAAACTGAAAACATCAAACGCTGTCAATCAACAGAACAAGTGAAAAACAACTGCCATAGTCCTGAGTTGTAACAGGCATTTTCCGAAGAAAATGGGGGGTTAAATCTGGTTTTATAGTTAGCTTAACTTCCACCTGTATGACAGTTGTTTATAGTTCCGTTTTATTGACAAAATTTGGTGAGCAACCCAAACAGACATAATAGGTTAATGTAATTAATGTGACAATAATTGGGATCCAGCAGTCAAAGATGTGTAAACATACATCACAGACATACAACACCACTGACTTAACAAAAAATCAAACTAACATACAAATCAATCTAACAAAGACGCCGACAAAAAAAAATGACAATGACGTCAACAAAAATATGTTTTTGTCGTTGATAGTACATACCGTTTATAGTATACACGTTCTCGATAAGGTAAAAATTATGTAAATATAAATACAAAAATAAACAAAATAGAAAAGCAGCGTAAAAACCCTTTGATACATTTCACCACCTAGAATCTATAACTCAAGGTGATCTTGTATTATTTGTGAAGTAGACACTGCATATTTATCTATTAGGCCATGGTACTTTCCGATGAACTTTTTGAGAAAAAGGATGAGACGTCTTTTGACGAACTTTGGCGCATTAAGTTATTGCTCTGACACCGATGACGTTTTACAAAGTCTGAATAGCAGCTGCAAACTCTTGGATATCGTATGTATTAGGAAATGTATACTCTATGCCCGAATGAAGTTGATATATTGCAAAATTACTAAACTAAACAAAAATTAACTGCATGAAATATCACTTTACCTTATGATTTGAGAAAGTAGAAGTGACTCTAGAGTCCATTAATTAGAATGACTTCGTGCATTACATCTCTACCGCATTTGTATCCTTTAACATGAAAAAAGGGGATGCGGGCTATTCACCAATAATAAGCAACCCAGAATTACATAACATGTCAAAAAAACTTGCAGTTGACCAAAAAAAAGGTCTTCAAGTGTCTTTTGGTGAAAAATATGCAGAACTTGTTTGATTTCCCTTATGTTGTGCATCTCTGTCTGTGACGTAACTAAATCTGAACTTGATTTTTTAGATAAAAATACGAAGAAAAAGTTTTATATTAACTACACATATGATGCTTTGATACTGTGAATTTTAAAAGACATTTTGAACATGGTACTGATGTGAAATACATTAAGGGCGAAAAGTCCTACATCCAAACATTTCCATATTTCTTGAAGACAACATTTCAATTCATCTATTGTGAAAACGCCAATTTTCAGACATTTAGGATTTACTATCAAATTTGATAAAAGTTTGTTCCGATCCCTAAACATTTATACTGTAGACAGAAATAAATGTGCAACAAATGGTTTTCTTTACGATGAATGCACATAAAGATTTAACAACCACCATCCTAGCCATTTAAAGAGAACATCAAAAATGTTATTATTATTTGTTGTTGTCATCCGATTGTATATCTGATGAGACTTGATTAAAAAATATGTGATAAATTCTGGATTTGAGATTATAAATTTGAATACGTATGGAGCCTATATAAAAAATGAGCGATACTCTCTTCGGTAGTAAAACTTTGAACAGCAATGTGTCTGTACATTGTTATTTACTAAAACCGTTTCGAATTGATTTCGAATTTTCTGTTTTCTCATTCCAGAAATCAATCACATCAATAATTGATATATGAAAGAAGTAATGAAATAAACGTTATCATGCAATGGGATATGTTTGTATAAGAACCGAAACAGTTGAAGGGCTTTATTACCACAATGATATAAAAAAAAGTTCCCAAATCCATTTAAGGTCAACTTTGCCTTAGGGAATTGAAACCTTAGTTTCTTCATATTTTATAAATTTATAAACGGACAATTTTTGAAAGGTATGTCATAAATCATGTCAGTATTGAAGTATTGACCTCTGAGCGGATCTTACTATTGGGAATGGATAGTCCACATCAGCGATATCCACCAACTGCTGTAAAACGTACCTTTCTGTTTACAATTGAAGTAGTATCTATGTTGGTCAAACAGTACTTGGTCAAAATACAATTGATAATAATGCATTATCTAATGAATTTGATGGTGTTTGACATATATATATAACAAACAATTGCATGTTTCCTTAACAACGTCACACGTGCACCATATACGGGGTAATAATACAACGCGTCTTAAACTTTGTGATATTTAAAACTAAAAAATAATTAGTAATTATGCAAAAGAAAACAATTATTGATAGTTACTAGGCTTTTGGTAGAGAAGACATTTTTGCCTACGCTTTTGCACGCTTTAAAACTACAGCGCTAAACAAACAACTAATCAATTACCGTTTTCTTCCTGGAAGCCATTTTTATAATTGTTTAATCCAGGTGACCTTAATAGTATTTAAACTTCCTTAAACGATAATAATAAACAACACGGAGTTAGAAAAAAAGTCTATTTGTAAACTTTTTAAAATACTTAATAATGGAAATTATATGGATATAGTGTGACATTGCTATGTTAATCAATGAACGTGATTCTTAAAGATTGGTCAATGCAATGTGATTTCGAATAAAGAAATTGTCTCTTAATATGGACTAATTATTATAATGCGTTTAAGCAAACAATCCATAAGCAAAGCAATACTGATTGGCTGCTATATGTATAGTTATCATTATTATATACCGATTGTATTAAACTAATCAATTAGACCGTTTGTAGTATGTAGTATGTTGATTGTGTAAAAATTAATTTTTTACTTGATTTTCCGAAAAATAATAAATTTAATAATAAACTGCTATTAAAAGACATCCAGTTAATTCGAACTTGCTAAGCGATGTCTTCAGTTCAGTTTGCATTCAGCCAGATATTTGTTTCTTGTCCTTACTTTCGGGGAAATGTAGATTCGGACTTTTTGGAAAAAGACAGGTATGAGTAGGATTTACTTGAGACAACAATAATGAAATAAACACATATATGTATTTAAAGTGTTACATTTTTATTGTCTGGTCATACACTGTGCCTACAGTGCACTTAAAAAAAATAACCTTTATATTCAAAGTGTTATATATGTGTGTTTTTTTTTAAATGATATTGGTATAGTGTGTTAATAGACATTCTATATTCTATATAATTTACAAAATAAACAAATAATTTATGGGTATAGATAATTTCTTACCTTTTCCATGACTGTTATTTGCTAAATCGACTCTACCAAAAATAGTAATGAATATTCATAAATTATACAGGTTTAATATGTTTACGCATCAGTGAAGATAACCTTTATCATTCAAACTTTATCAAATTCATTGGAAATCGGTCGGTTTTCAGAAAATTACACAATCAATATACGAAAAAAGCGAATTTAAAAATTCATTTGACTGGTGGTGCTACCACCATAATCATTGTGTGTGTGTGTGTGTGTGTGTGTGTGTGTGTGTGGCTCAAGTTGATTTGTGCCTGCATGATTATTTTGACATTCAGCTACAATTGTTAGGCTTATTACAAGCAACATTCCAGGCGAATTATGTGTTATTCCAGCAGATAACAGATGACTTATTTCGCGTTTGCTCCATGTCATTTTCATTACCATACTAATATTCTTAACTTCACGCTGATTCTTGATGTAATTCACGCGTTTGATGAGCAACGTGTTCCCTGAATCTTAACCTGACAATGTAATTGTGTACACTTACAATTGTACAAACATATCTTACAAATTCATATGTACATTATTCATCCAAAATATATCACTATTTCAATTTAAATTTTTTATAACACATCAATATATAAACACTCATGTTCAGAATTTTGCTAAACATGACCATTTTCATGTGTTTTCTGAAATTGCTAGAAGCTGGGCGTACTCAGACGGCATAAAAGAATCTCATTCCATCCCAGCATGTACTAAGCAAATGTTCTTATCGTCTTTTCCTTAAAAAAAATACTTCAGAAAATATATAGTTAAATGATCGCTAGAATACCAATCAGTCGTTTTACCAGTTCAAATTTCTTCCGTTGATAACTTTAACTTTAATCTCAATAGTTTAATCAACAGGGTAGATAGATATATAGATAATTCTAAAACTGTTTCGATGAACAAAAGAATATCTTAAAATATGTATGCAAGGAAGGAAAACAAAGTTTCCAATTGAATTGCACCATTCTTAAATTTAATTCGTTAACAGAGGATTGACAACATTCAATCTTTACAAAGTGTAAAACGCTTTATGTCGTTAATCAAACAAGGGCTACAGATTCTTTGCAAACACTTAAATGATTATATATATTTCGCAATATTGAAAATCGTGAAAGTTCTATGACAATTGAAAGTTTAGTAATGTTTCAGATCTTTTAAAAGAACAAAATGAACGACATGATACTTTCGGCAACATAAAAAAATATTGAGCAATAGAAAACTGTATTGACGATCACAGAGACAATATGATTTATGTAACATCAGTTAAAATTGAACAGGAGTAAATCTGAGTTTCAATAAAGTAATTAATTCTTTCATTGGAAATAAGACAACTAGGTCAATTTGCTGAAAGTCCACCCTCACATTATATAAATTAATAGTATGCATATACAATGGAACGACCAAAATCTATTATAATACATAGAAATGCTTGCAGGAATTACCAAATATTCGTTATCAACGACATCAAAACCTAACAACATCGGATCAATTCGCGATTTTCTGACTGAATTATTTGATAGAGTCAATTTTGTACGCGTAAAATTTTGTCTAATGTATACGTCAGTGAAACAGCAACCCAACGACACAAATATTTTAAAGGCAACACATCCAGAAGTCAGCATAAAGGTTTCATACAGATATCTATAAAATTCTTCACTTGTTAACCATTCATAGTTACACCCCCTTTCAAAATTAGATTCCTGTAATATCAATGTATTTATTCATTTCATTTTGATGGGGGTGTTACTTAATCTACCTTGTAATGATATTGTATCAAACTCCTCAAAAAAGTATCAGTAAATTTAAGCAACAATGGTTTGCCAATGTGCGAGTCACGTAAATCGATTAGGAAAAGACAGACCAATGTTATAAACAAACATTTGGGAAATTGCATATATTAAAAAAGGAACCAGATCGGGTGCATCGACAGGGCTAGCATCTGCTGCTATACATTCATCACACGCCAAAATTCAATCAAAACGTCACACACGCCATACGACGGAGCAGATGGTTTGTAACTCCTATGAAATAGGAAGCCTGCAATTTGAAAGATAAAATCATAACGTTTGTCATAGATTCTTAGTTATAGTCGTCCATCTGTGTTACTTCACTACTAAGTTCACAGGGATGAATTATTTGTAAACACTCATTTAAATGTGGGTTATTGAGTGACCGGATATTATCAATTTATCTGAAAGTGAAATTAAAGAACTTTGCAGTATGCTTTTTCATTTGGTCTTTGAGAAGGCCCTGCATTCATTTAGCTTTATATGAGTATAAAAACAAATCGGCAAGTAGAGGTCCACAATTTGTGTCATTGAAATACCGAATTTCTGCTGAAATATCAACCCACAAAATTCAACAAATATGTTGTCGATCAAAAACTTCAGCATTTTGATGTTTAAGTATTCGATGTATTTATTGTGGGAATTAGAGTGGTCTTTCACAAAGTAAGATTTTGCATGACCCAAAAACAAGGAATGTGTTTCCATATATTGTAGAAAAAGCTTTGCTTAATGAGACGATGTAATCAATGTTTCAATTGAGCATAGGATTAGAATTGTAAAGCGTAGAAATGAAAGGTTTTGATATAACTGCAAAATTGTAAAGATTGTGATTAAAGATTTGGAGATTATCTTTAGAATTTTTAAGAATCCACATCTGATAGACAACGAGGGCTAAATATACCTCATTACAATATTTCTACAGGGCATCTTTTTATGTAGAATGAATGGGGATAGGAACAAAAAAGCTTCACCTTGTTATATACATGTGTTACCTAGCGGGTACAAACGTGGTTTAAACAAAGTAATGTAGTGTGTAAGGGGTGCTTGACATCTGTCTTAATTTAAAATATTATAATTTATATAGTGTATAGCGGGGGAAAGTTATATATGAATTAAGAAATATATCTCCCTCATCCAAAGCTCTGATACCTTGCCCGGCTTTGGCAATACGTTTGTCCTTTTTTGGTTTATAAGCTCTTCAATTTTTTTTTTTATTTTCAAATATTTTTACCCCGAGCATCACTGAAGAGACATTGTCGAAATGTGCTTCTGGTGTCGAAAAATTAGTACCGTTAATGTTATTACATAAAATTTGCTGTCACCATCACGAATTGGTTGGCCGATACGATATGTCTGTGTCTTAATTCACTAGCGACATGAGTTTGCAGTCTAAGATATTTTATCTGCAATTTTTACCAGTTGTGTTCTCTGCCCGATTGCTACATTTTGACTGAATGTGGATTCGTATCGCTAGTAATGCATGCGTAGCAGAAGACGCTAACGCTACAGATGCACCTGGTCTCGCTCATTTCCTTCATGTGAGCCTCTTAGTTTTTGATTGTAACCTTGATTTGGCTTCTCAATCGATTTATGAGATTTGAACATCGGTTAACTACTGTTGCCTTGCTTTACTAAATTTTGTGTTGGTGGAATTAATTCAACAATTAATTTCTATACTGGTAAATTTCTTTTTTTCAAATTAAAGATACCAATATCTCTACTGTTAGAGCTTTTTAGTAGCTAAAATATTAATGTCATTAAAATCAGAGACCTGACTGATGAAATCCTAGGTCGCATTTTTTATTATTTTGCCTATTATATGCGGACACAAAACAAAAAATGATAATGTCATTTGGGAACCTACAATTAACTGTACCAATGGACATTGAATTACTATTAAACGGCTCAAATATGATTTCAAACGAAGCAAGCATTTGTTTATTTCTTAAGGTACAAAGATTCATTATTAAATCTGAAAGGTTTACAAACTAATAATTCACACAATATACCTGTAAGCATTTCATCTTAATAGTTGCGTTTTTTTTTCTTTTTTTCAGTTAATTATAAACAAACTCAAATGACATTATCAATATTTTTATTATGTAACAGAGCATTTTGTTTTGATTTAATTTTGTATGTTGTATCCAATTTAACAAGGAGACAGATTTATATAAGCACTTGTTGCTTGTTTCTGAATCCTATTTTAGTGAATGTAAATTCATATTGTAATTTGTTTAATTCATAATAAAATATTGTTTACACTAATCCTAGGTCGCCTTAAATAGATTGTTATCTTATGACCAACATGATAATAAATTACTTTTCGATAACAAGATTTTCTGAAAAGCATAAAATATTCCAGTGAGCTTTTGAAAAGAACGATATTGTGATACATCTATTAGATAATTCATTTTAATAAAAACCTACAGGCTGTTTCGACAGGTCAAATAAACAGATAATCTGCTTCAAATAAACTCATGGAAAAGGTAAGTTTGTGTAATTAAGTGATATTTTTACGCAATATTTTGATTATGAAAAACATAACGTTTTTACTATTATAAAGAAATACATAAATCAGTAAATTGTCCTATACTATTTATACAAAATAACTATTAAAGTAGTACGTCCTTTATATCTACCTTTTTATGAGTGGTTTAATACAGCTACCGGTGGTCTTTTTTAAAAATGATACAAGTTTCTATCCAACTATATAAGAACCCAATTCGAACATATAATAAAATGTTCATCGTAATCACAAAGCAAAGCTTATCATTGACAAAAATATGGCAGAAGTTACCAAAAGGGAAATCAAACCTCAGTAGTCGAGAAGAGACTGACAAAACCATGGCAAAAAAACGAAAAATGACGAAAGGACAAACATCAGTCTTATAAAGCAAAACATAGAAAATTATAGACTGAGCAACACGAACCCTACCAACAGTCCGGTTGCTGTTTCGTGTCATTTCAACTGATATGTTCGGTATTAATTGAAAACGCTTAATGGGGCCATCCTTGCTTCGTTCTGTCTCATTAAGTCTTTATAATCTAGTAAAATAATTCTAGTATACGAATTATTACACGTAGAATCAAAATGATATAAGACCAGGAGAAAATTTGTAGAGGATTATTGTTTTATATGGATCAGCTTCGTGACTAAACCTAGATAATTTAGATAAACTACACTTCATAATGCAAACAAATAATTTTAAAGATAAGTTTACGGTAATTTAGTGCAGACACTTTTCTAGTTTTAACGACTGCATGTTTACCCCATATCTCCGTTGGATACGAATGCATTTAAATGATGTTTTTTTTAACGACATTATATATTTATTCACCAAATATGCTTGTTACATTGTTACTTCAAGAGTCCAAGCTCTTTTTGATGTATCCTGTAATATTCCACTGATTATCCAGGATAGTAATCAGCTGTTGATATATATGTATCTACACATTTCTTGAAATACAATTGTACAAAAGTTTTATGCATTATGTTTTTATCTATTCAGTTGTGTATACTTCTGTTTAGTGACTTCAGTAATGGATTTAATTTCATTGTTCTGTTTTCGTTATATTTTTTTTATGTATTCTTGAACAAATATTTGATAAACATTTACATTTGTCAATTTCTGATTTGATACATAATATGATTTGTATATAGAAAAACCTAAAATTGTTAGGAAATAATTCAGACCAAAATAATTTTTGTTAAAAATCTTATATCCAAAGACTTATTGCTTTAACGATACGCTAAAATTTAAATTTGAATTTCTCATTAACTCATGAATACTTCTCCAAAAATTTTCAAAATAAATCGACAAGAAATAAAAAAAGTGGTTATAATCTTCTTCTTCGTTACATACATTACATAGACCATCGTCCTTCTGTTTCCATTTAAATAATAAGTGTTTTGTTGGTAATTTGGCATTTAAATGATGGTTTCTATTAAATATGAATTAAGGATTGAGTTATTACAGACATCAGACTTCAATGCATATGTACATATAAATATTTCTATGAAGACGTGCATTTGTTTACGTTTAAAAGCTTTTATTACTTTTAATATGAACACTTTTAACTTTATCATATCAAATTTAATGTAAGGTAGACAGGGAAACATCCTTGGCTTTCAAATATTTGAGTTTGACTGTTCCTGATGACTGAAAATCTGAAAAAGTCTTCGAACACACCAAATTTATAATATGTTATTTCATATTCTAGCAATGGGTCGATCCCGCTGCTGGTGGACTCGAGCATATCATCTATAGCTTACCTTTCCAAACTTTTCCGTTAATAATTTTATAAATTATTGAGAAACGAAGGTGTAACTCCTTTAGTCAAATTTATCCAGTTTAGATTTGTTTTTTTGTGTTCGGTCATATATTTTTTACAGGCTTTGGTCATATATCTCTCCAATAAGTCGCGTATTTATACATCTATGACTTTCAAATATTTTTGTGTTTGAACGTTCCAAATGTAGGTAATCCAGAAAAGCAAATCGGACTTACAGATTTTTCAAAGTGTTATTTTTATTTTCAAATTATAACAATGAACAATAAATCAATTTATAATAAAACTAGCAATTGAATCAAAAAACAAAAATAAAAAATGTATTTTATGCAGTTTTAATTTTTTTTAAAGGCAATGTCGTAGTATAATTATTGATAAAAGGCGATAACGTGTATGGATGAGATAAAGAAATAGCAACACAATGCGCAAATAAACAAATGACATTGAGGGACCAACATATAGCCTACAAATGAAAATATCTATACAATATGCCAAGCTTTAAATCGCTTCTTCAAACTGAAAATAGTGCAACAATTGTCTGCAATTTATTTTAACATTACCGACGTACAGAACGTTAAATGACATTCTACATCAACTAAATGCCTTAACTGTTTTTCCAATACGGTCAAAGAAAACCCTCAAAATAAATTTCATGATGAAGTTATCTCTACCAGCTTAGCTATTGATATGTCAGTAAAAGATTTGCAAGGACTTTTTTTATCCACGTTCACTTAAATCTAGTAACATGATCAAAACAATCGACTTATGTATAAGTCGGGATTCTACTTTGTCAAAATTATTTCCCTATTACACCACCTTTTTTTTCAATCAAGAAAATGGAAGCCATTGTAGGGATGACGCGCTGTCAATTTGGCTCTCGAAAACCGATAAATGTATCCATATCGCATCTCTTTTTGGCTCTTACGCGACAGTTGTATTTTTAAAGACAAATATATCTTCTAGCTACAAAGCATTGTTTATTGTACATTTAGGCTTTTTTGTCAACTTAAAACCATTGTTTGTAGTTAAGAGAATAAAAAAAATATAACTTTCAAACTTTAGAAATGTTAATAGGCTTTTGTAATGAGTGAGAATATTATATCTTGTTTTTAAACCTATTTCTCTAATAATAACAGTTATCTTTGTCCTTGCGAAATAATTTTAATTTCGCAAATTTCACTTAGAATATAAGTCACGGTATTGAGAATATTGTGCAAGGAACCCATACAAATGTTAACATCAGATGCTTTCAAGCTATGTGCATGATTCATAATGGAATCATATTTGACAAAAAGAATATTTTCAGGTAAAATAATAAGTATTTTTTATAAATTATTGAAGAAATCACAAATCTCCGTTGCCTAAAACCGTCATTGACCTAACGAATAGACAATGCAAAAGTCGCAATTGCGTAGCACTTTACAATATAGGCAAACCAAATTAAGGCACTTATCGAATCACTTTTTTCATATTACGAGAATATTTCTTCATGGGGGAAACAGATAACAGGTCTCAACCATACGAGAAAAGTAAAGAAATATCCTCAATTTTTTATGACACAGGTTATGCAAATTTGACATATTTTGTAAGGATTGTACATTGAAAAAGTATAATAATGTGAATAAAATAATACTACATGATAGAATTTTGAACTTAAATATGAGAAGTTATGAAATGTTTTCTTAAAATAAGAATAAAATGGGCCAACGAGCTTTTGTTTTCTTCGGTACTTAACAAAAAAGATAAATTTGCTGTACATTCCTTTATAAAAATAAATAGTCTGAGTTATCGACCCTTGTAAAGCAAAGTGTAGAACTTGTAATTGAGCAATTTGTTCTGTATTTGTCAAACACTTGTTATTATAAGATTTTATCACATAAAAGAGAGGCCATAAGGCCAGTTTTTACCCTTGAATAATGACAATAAAAAGTATCATAAATTTATCAAATAACATCTTTTATATGTTCCTTAGACATTTTTTTTCTGTGAGATATCAATTTTCATATTTGCATTAGGGCTTCAAACTTGTTAAAATCTAAAAATGAGCCAAGACTTAACCAACCTATCTTTTTGTTACACGATGTGTTATCATTGTGTGTAAATATATTTTGGGATAAAGCCTTAGCTCATATCTATTGTGTCAACAACTTGGGTGTAAAATGACCACCTTAAGTCCAGTATGTCAATTTAAATATGTTTATGATATCATTGTGATATCACAATTGACCTTTCTGCATAGAGTGTCTATATTGTATCAATCTGTTCATTTATTTACAAAATAAACAATATTTTTAAAGGCGTTAATAAGTTTGTTTTATTTATAACTTCATGGGCCAAAAATGGCTTTTATCATATCTCCGCCTTTCCTCGTTAATGTTATAATTATATCTAATTAATTACATTCCTGCATAATAATTCAGGTGTCGTTTGCAATCAAGGTTGGCTCCCATATTCCTAACAAACTCATTTGATAACAGCGACCAATTCGTTACTGGAAAAAGACAAATTGACGCAAGTGACTAAATCGAGAAAGAAAATTCACGCTTGATGTTCAAATCACTAATTTTGTCAAACGAATTTGTGTTCGGATGAACCTTGGTGACTGTTGATAAAAGTGGGTACCGATATATGTATAACTCTTTAGCTTCCTTAGTACATTTAGTTTTAAATTCTTTGGGATATATCATTTGAAGATTATCATGAAAATTGTTTTATTTATAGAAAGTAAATCGTCTATGTAGTAGAGACAAAACTTTAAAGGAGTTGGAAAATAGTATTTCTGTTTCATCATTTTTTGTACCATTTTTTTTTGTAATTGTTAACTAACCATGCTTTAGTATTAACAACGTGGATACTACCAAGATTCAACATCTCTAAAAGGAAACAATTTGGGAATGTGGATGAGACACTATGTACTGCTCTATAATAAAAAACATTATTGACAGCATACGCGAAACTCAATTATAAACTCCTACAACTATACCTAGTGAAAATCTTGATAATCTCAATATTTCTTCTGTCGACGACATACCCGTCAACTGCGACATTTCTTCATTGGATACTAAACTAAAAACTGCACACATTTGCCTATTTACAACGCATTATTGCTAATCAACAATTTTCCTGAGCCTTTTCCAAAATCACTGTAATCTTAGAGTACTGCGATATAATTTACTTCACTTATTGGGTGAAATTGATGTGTATTTTTTAAATTTGAACTGATTTGTTTTAAAAATGTATGAAAACTTTGGATCTATTTCGTAATGGTGTCCAATGCATTGACTTTCTTATCTAAATTTCATCAATTAAAGAATTCTTTCAAAATTTTAATCCTATCTAAAATCAATAAACTAAAAAATTCTTTCAAAATTTTAATATTAGTACATCATTGTTGTACCAAATCTTGTACATGCATATGGTTTTGATTTTAAAAAAGAATTGTCATGAACCTAAACCATTCAAATGAAACGAAAAGATGTTATAACGTTCGAGTATTCAATCGGTAACATCTTCGTTGACCGAAAATCTTTCATGCTCGATAGGCATAAATTGTATAGCGCCATTTTGAGATTTATTTCTTACTGAACCAATTGTTCAGTAAAATAATTAAAGACATTTGCAACCCAATTTTATTTCCTTCATTGTATCGTCTCCTTCTTTTAAAGTGCATTAGTTACTTACTGTACCAGTTGAGATATTGTATATCCTTTTTGTTTGCCTGTCTTTGTTTGTCTAGCACTGTTAATTCGTCCAGATGACATTTTTCTGCAACATGTTCATAGTTGTATAGTTCTATTTTGAGATACACGCGTGGAGATACATTAGAATTTTACTTTTTTCCAGGATGCATTATGGTGTTGTTCCATCAAGCTCACAGACAAAGATCATCATACAGTTGATCTAAATATAAATTATCCTATCTGTTTTGTTTTTGATATTATATTTATTGTAATAGAGGATAAATCCGATTCGTTATCAACTAACATTTTTATTAAATGCAACCGGGGTGAATTCACTATTTCAATGAACACCAGTTTTAATCAAAAGAATGACTTTATTGTGTATGTTTACGGACTCAAGACGATCTTTGCAAGCATGGGACTATATAACAGGGTAGTGTGTCATGGAAATAAAGAAATCAAGTGTACGTATGTCTAATCACCTTTAAATTAAATAAAATCTTTTTAACATTTCCTTCGCATAATCAGTGTTGACAAATGTTGATATTTGTTATTACTAGCTGTTTATAGTTTAATTTATTTTCGATCTATTTATATGTATTTTTGATCTTGTTGAATATACTGGAATTACGAATGTCGTTAATAAACAGCGTCGTGCTTCAAACATTTGATATCAGTTTCAACGTTTCAATGTATATTTCCCTTGACAAGACCAAAGTGGCTATATTTTAATTTATAATTATCCCTCAGAAAAATATAAGTTTTCTAAAACAAAGTAGCATTATAACCAAAACTAACTTTATATATGAATCATTAAACAAAAAACATTATTTCAACGGTAGTCAATGTAATGTATGTAATGAATATTAGATTTGTGTCTCCCTTTTTTTTTCTTACGTTATAGTAAAACCTCTGGAAAAGCATTTATGAGAAAATCATATTTAGATTTTAGTATATCATTAAAGAACCCTTTTTTTTTTTAAATATCATAGTATTGATTGAAACTATTTTACTGAACTATTTCTTAATAAGGTAAGGTGTTCTGCTTGAAAACAAAACGTATCATTTATCTAATGATACATTGAAAATGAAAGCCACATTTTTTTTTCCAAAGAACTTGATAAGATTAAATGATACAAAAATGAAAAAAATTAAATCAGAAAAAAAGTTTATAAAATAGAAGTACTACATTTTTTATTGACCAATGCGCAATGTTTACAACGTCAGAAATCAGTTTAATATTAGAAGGCACATCAAGAGGAACTTGCACTTTTTATATAACATGCAGACTTTGTTAACAAAATTGAAAATGTTGCTGAGAACGAGCTTATTTGTGTCATATTAAATCATTTGTATCTTAACAGGCTCTGAAGAGATTCAAGTAAATGTTTCTTTGGAAGAATGTGATGGAGACATGCTCTTACCTTTGTCATCAACAGCTACAGAAGTAATATTAAAAACAAATATTTTTCTCGTATTATATATTAGAACATTGGGTAGATATACACCATACATTATCATATATAAATCATATAGAATAACGCCTCTGTGTAGTCGTTTACAATGGAAGAATCCTGGTTACAACGGATAGGACTACGATTTTCGGCAAGGAAACGGCTAAACAGAGAAAACAAAATAGCTGCATTTCAGTTAAATACAATTATCATCAAAACCTTGTTAAAAAATAAGTCTGAATAAATATGATACCCACCTTAAACATTTTTTTATGTAGACATACATGTACTTTAAAGATGCACAATTTCATAAGAATCAAAAATTTTAAATATGATCCAATGAAAACTCACAGTTAGTGCAAACGTTTTCGCAAGTCTTTTTTGCAGTTTATATATAAGAAATGTAATAGGTTGTTCGACATTAATAAAACAAAATAATTACATGGTTCAAGATAACAGATAACAGTAGTCTACCGATGTTTATAACTCTCAAATTCATTTGATATAGACAAATTCCGATGCTATCGATTGAAATATAAACAGAGAGGGTCTGGTGCGTCGACAGGATAAGCGTCTGCTGCTAAGATTGAATCATCTTCTCTGCGAATCCAGACTCCAGTCAGATTGTCATAGTTTGGAAAATAACATAATCTGTAAATTTATATATCAGACAAAAAATCTATTGACTTAAGATCTAAAACTATGTAAACATGTCTCTCGTAGGTTGACAGACAGTCAACAAATTGGTAATGTTGACTGTTAAACTTCTGTAGTATCAATTTTAATGGTTTTTCCTTTTACCTTGATGAAGTAGTTGCTGTTTTCGGAGCACATCCTAACAAATCACCTAATTATAAATAGCAGATAAAAGAAGCTCATCAAGATAATTAGATAAACAAATAAAGTGATAAGTAGAAAACTAGTACAAAAAGGTAGGCAAAAAAATCAAGACTACAGAACTACTGGTAAAAGACTAGCAACATAACATTTTGTTTGATTGTAGGGTGTGTTGCCAGTAACTGTTCATCGAGAACCTCCATCACTTTACAGACTAGATGTAAATCGTATGTTCCTACCTGATAAGGATTTTATCGTATTTATCAAAGTAAAGAACCAGATCCGATGTTACATTATCAATGGTCGGTGTGTTAACATGGCCTTTCCTTTTGAGTTGCCATCTGCATCGTCAGTTGCATGTAAGGTTTTGTGTGCATGTCGCCGGAAGCGGATATATGGGAACGTTTGGATAGCAACTTCTGAAGCACATAGTAAGGTCATACACTTTAAAACATGTAAGTCACTTGATATTAAATGAAAATAATAAAACTTGAAAATGAGATACGTCAAAAAAGCAGTTGGATATACAGCCGCAAACAGAAAACTCCTCTGTATATTAACAACAATGATTATGAATGTACCATAATGTTCAGTTTTGTTAATTATTGTCATATTTATTTTATATAAGTTTCAAGATTTAAATAGAAAAATAAAGGATATGGGGTATCAATCCATGACACAAAATCCGTACATGCACGGCACAAAACACTCAAAAGCAAAGGAACAGCGCTTTTTAAAATTGCTTGTATTGCATCTCAAAGTTACAGTGAGGCCTTCAACACAGAGCAAAACAAAATATTCAAAAGCAACTCAAATGCGTATAAATAAACTCATCATAGATACCAGAATCAAAATTTGGTACTAGAAGAACTGGACATGATATTACCAAATACAGAACACGATAGGACTAGTCTGATATGAAAAAATAAGGCTAACAAGCCTTTAGGTAACTATATGTTTAAGGTTTAAGGTTTTTTCTCCATTTTGATACATTAACGATTTGTAGGAAATATATGATACAGTCAGCTCCTGAAAACTATTATGCTTAGTAATAGAATTCCAGTAAAAACATATTTTTTTTCAGTTTTATCACTGCTGGATACGTACCGATTGTATAATCTTGCTATAGCATTTGGGACAAGAAAAGTTACTCCGAACATGCAACCTATTCAATACTTTTATAGGAATAAATCAAAGGAGTATTTTGATATGATAATGAAACAACTGAAAGGAGAAATGCGACCGTATTTGAAAAGTAATGGTGGAGAACAGGGTTCTGTAGTTAATGGAAGGTTGTTTGGTTTATTTTTCAGTACCTATATTGATACTACGACGAATATGCCAGATCCATATTCTTACTTTGGGCCTATTCGATTATATATCCAATGTTTGGAAATGTTCAATCCTGAGTGTAATTTATATTTTGCCGATTTTTATTGTCATGATAAACGACACCATGTGACAATCATTGTGGTTCCAAAGTTCTCCATGGATAACGAATTTTGTCGACAGTTTTTGAAAGAATTAAACATTTTTCATAATCCATATTTGTGTTTAAGAGTAGATTGTTATGGTGCTCTCACCGTAATGGCAAATATGGATGTGACTGTTGAAGTTTTTTATACTGAAACCATTAATGTGAAAAGAGCTTTAGAGTTGCAGTATGGGTATATAGAAAAAACAAAAACAAATGCTCCCAAGTCTGGTATTCCTAAAAATCCTTCTTGTACGATCTGTAACTTGGAATAGCCATATATTTTTCTACATTAGTTATAATTCTTGTATATTGTATGTAGCCAAGAATTTCTGCCAACCGAATTAATTTACTAATAAACATGTAATATATTAAAAGATTTTACATTATATGAAGTTTACTCTCTGATCCTTTATGGTTTTACGTTTATTATCAATTGTATATTATATTGAACTACAAATGTGTATTAATGTTCATTAATTAAAGTTTATGTAAGTGTTTAATTCCTTGCAGCTGCCATTTGTTACTTTAATCGGGATTTTTTCGGATACCTGCGTTATTCCGAAGATACAGACAAAACTAACGTAATTAACTGTCAATGCTGACTGTCAAATTAATTTACGTTAACAGGCATCTTAGAAACTGTCATTTTGTTTTTGTCACAGAGTAATTATTAATCAACTTATTATAAATCATATTTGTCTATACGATCAGTTGTATAAATATGTGACACATTGGTTACAGTAGCATTAAGCTTTACACAGAGCGCTATTTATATTTAATTCAAAGATACACCTAATGGTATCCAAATCACATAATTCAAACTGGGATGCGTCGGACATCTGACGGATACACCCGCTATATTAATAATTGGAAGTTAAAAGGCATCAATATGATCAAGATCTGTTGAAAATGTTAAAAAAAAATTATTATTCATAAGTTTCGCAGCAGACAGATCTGTTATTTTCATTATTTCTTTACTAAGTTAGTAGATGGCTATTTATAATTAATTACTATGTTAAGTATTTTCTTATATAATCAATTTCTATTTTTATTTTATTTGTATCACTAAGCACTAATTATTTTTAGAACGAAGGTGTGTTACAGTACACATAACCAATATGGCACAATCACTATCTCGGAATAATTTTGGGGATACTCAATGCGTTACAAGGGCAGCATGTGTAACACATTTCGTTTGGGCAATGTAATAATGGATGTTACCCATTCTTTACTTGTCACAAAATTATTGCCTGAGTTCTCAAGCAGCCCTGAATAAAACGGGTAACTAGGCAGCCCTCTCGTCGGGTGAACGAATCATTTGTTTGTCCATTTGACAGTTCTTTTGGATACATGTTTTAGTGTGCAAATGGTTTTTTCACTCGAGGTTATCCGTCTCAGGTTGCAAAGTGAGCCCATACCCTCTAAGCATGGGCTGGGCTAGCGCTCAACATGCAGGTATATAATTTTAGAGTAGGTATTAAATATACTTGAGTTACATATTTTTGGCATGGGATGGGCCAGCGCTCAACATGTCACGCGTAGAGAGGTATAATATTTCGAAGTAACATGTGTTCTTCGAATTATGCTTCAAGCTCTTGTCAATACTCTCTATTAAAGGCTCTCTTTGCTATTAAGTTCACATTGTTTGAGGTTTCCTTTAATACTCTACGAGTTATGTTTCTGTTAGATGTATACTCCAGCGGCTCATAACTTTCTGCTTATGGTCTAAGTTATTTGAAGTCACAGTAATACATCTACACTCTATCGTCTATTGCAGTTGCAGCGATAGATGCTCGAATATTGTGAATTTAATTTCTTTATTGAGATATGTATTTTATTTATTTTTTAAATACATATCAATCATAAGCATGTTGCCCGTAACGCAAATTTTTATATTTTTTATATTTGTATTTTATTTATTTTGTTTTTAAGTTGTTATGTAAATATATTAAATATTTTTTAATTTTGTATTTATTTTTATTTTTTCCATTGGATTATAATTATTATTATTATTATTATTATTAATATTATTATTATTATTATTATTATAATTATTATCTTAAATTACTTCATCAGTCGTTCTGGGTCTGTTTACATACCAGGTTTGATTAATAGCGCGGAGATGCTTCTAACACACATTAAATCTTAAATCAGCTGGGGAAAGGTCATCGTCCGTTCATATCTTTGTTTGAAAGAAACACGGCACATAAACACTTCATAATAATATATTGCGCTATGATAATTCTCTTACTCAAAGATGACTTTAAGATTGGAAGATATTAACGACTGTCTTATGTTTCAATATAAAAGATCGTTGATGTTATCCATTTCATCGGCATTGTTTTCTTGTATTTAAACATATAATATATTGCGCTGTATATTAATTCAGGCGATATTGATTTTAAGAGAAATATATACTGCGTATAATTTCAAATAAGCAGGTGTTTATATTGTTACGTGTTTTGATGAAAATAAAAAGAATCCTATATCCATTCATTTGTCTTGTTTACAACTTTTTTTTATTATACTACGGACTTATTTCCTTGTCAAGTTTACCTTAATATTATTTCAAGATAAATAAATAATGTTCATTAAAGTAACATCTAACAATTACATAGAATATAAAAAAAACAAAAAATTCGGTATCATATCTTGAACGATTCCGAAATACCGAATACGACATACGAGAAAGACAATTTCTGGAAACTAAATCCTAAACTGGTACATGTGCAATTAGATATCGGTACTTAGGTTATTAAAAAAAATTAATATATCAATATTAAAAGTACATAATGTCAAAAGTCATAGTACTAGTATTTAAATCATGTTTAACTGATACTAATATACTACATTAATAATCAAAAACCGCCATTAGGTCAGTTCTTTTAAGATGGAAAAATGGGGGGGGGGGGGGGGAAATCTGTTATTTTCTCAGGTTTTTGAAGAAGTTTATTGAAACATAGTTTATGCATTGCATAAATACATGATGGCATGCATTTGTATTTTCAAACTTAATACAAAACTTTAAGAAAAAGTCAACATGATGCATGTCTTCAAAATGATACATTAAAAGGATTGTATTTCAATATGATGTATAAATGGAAGATAAATTAATCAAAATTTTTTGTATTTTATGATCAAGAAAAACGGCGGAAAACTATGAACCAGAAGAGATTCATTAAAACTTTTTTTGGAAGAATAGAGCATAAGTCGACATGATTTTCTATTACCAGATTAAGTACTTTAGGCTTTATTTCATTAACTATGAGCATCCTTTAATATGGTTATAATTGTCTATTGATTTGTTTGTTCTTTTATTTCAGTTATCTTTCATATAGTAATTACAATGGTAAGATCCTCTTTGTACTTATTTTAAGTGTATGTTTTATCACACGCCCAGAAGTCAACACATCTGTGTTGACATGAATTATCATTGAAATGGTCATAATTATAATTAACTGTTTACAAAACTTTGAATGTTTCGAATTAACAAGGATTTTCTACCCCAGGAATTGATTACCTTAGCTGCATTTAGCAAAACCTTCGGAGTTTTAGTTTGGGTCTTCAGTGCTCTTCAACTTCTTACTTTATTTGGCATCATGTTTCACTCCTTTGCAGTTCTTACGATTCCATTAGGTTTTTTTTTAAACTTTAATATTCTTATTGTATTTTAGAGATCAAAAGATCAGTAAACTAAGTGTTGCCTTTAATAAATCAATGAGACAATAACAAAAATACTTTTGAAGTAAAAAAACACTTTTCACCAAAATACACATGTCCATGTATTTTATTAAGATATTAATATTGACATTAATGGAACAAATTTTAATAAGGTCTGATTACATATAACAGGAACTAAATAAGATCGGCCTTCAACACGAATTTACAAACAACAGAAATACATGAAAGAAGAGAGCAACTGGCAATGTGCCTGACCGGAATCAGTTAGATGAACATAGGCGAGGTTAAAAAGCATCATATTACAACAATATGTACATAAATAAATCTAAAATAGATACCAGGCTTAAAATTCTTTACGCCAGACGCGCGTTTCGTCTACAAGACTCGGCAGTAACGCTCTAACCCAAAGAGTTAAGAGACCAAATAAAGTACGAAAATTGCAGTGACCAAAACAAAATGTTTCATGCATATGGTTTCTCAAAAACGATTGTGGATTGTGAACAACCTGTATTTACAAATCTTGACAAACATAGCATTTATACTGCGACAACATTTTTTGTAGATAAAGTGTTGCAAAAGGTTAACTGTCATGTTATTAGTTTTAGATATTGTTCATTTCTTGAGACAATATAATAATTGGTTGCTTTCTAACCTTATTATTATAGAGATTTTTTCATTTAAAACATATAAAATATGTAATATATTCTTTAAACAAAGAACAACATAACATTACACGCCAATACTTGAAATTCACACATCGTTTCATATCAATAGGTATATTGTGTGGTCTATTTTTTTCTCAATGCAGTAATTGTTGCTAAACATGTTAAATATAAATGACGCAATATCCGATTATACACTCTCAAAGACGTGAGACGCATTTAAACTTACCTTTATCCAGGGAACTTTAAATCTATTATCACATATCTGGTTTTGTATTTACAGTTTATGACTTTTTTGCATTTGTACTTTGTATTATTTTCAACATATTTTTGTTTACAAAATGGCTGCTGTAAAAGAAGATATAGGTCAAATTGTAAGTATAAATGTAACATGTAACATAGTAAATGTACATATAATTTATGCGTTATCTTTTAGACTGTCAAATGCTTAGGGTTCGTAAAAGGAAAGGTTGAAATCTAGTAAAATCACGAAAAAATCAAATGTTGTTTACTGAAAGTTACACATACCATTCAGACTTAGTTTAAGAGGTAAGTAAAACTGTGCCCTCAAGGCATCAATGACCGTTGACTGTCGAACTTTAAACGAAGATGTAATCGATTCAACACTCAAACATTATAACGATATATATTCTCATAATATTTTGTATTGCTTCGGTTAGCTATAGGTTGCCGATAACTGTGTAAGATGATGTGGATATCGAATATAAAACAATGAAAAGATGAACTACAATGTATAAGTGTTTTGGGACAATCTTCTTGTTTATTGTTTAAAGATGCGACAATGAAACGTTGAATAAGATGTTGCATTTTTTATATTTCTTTAAACTGTTCTTAAAATATAAAACATTTCAATTATTCTCTTTTGAATTAAAATGAATTATGCAAACTTGCTCAGATTGGTACCATTGAATAGGTGAATGATAGTATTGTCGTATTTCACGGAAAAGTTGACGAAAAATAAATGATTCTCTGGCATCTCCTTATGAGTCGGGAAGGGAATATGTTAGCTTTCCATGTGTACTGTCAATTTCTAACTATTTTATGAAACTGTCAAAATATATTCTCAGAAATATAAATATAATATTGTGAGAAGCCTTTTTGAGCTTGCACAATTATGTGTTGCATAGAAAAAAGTGATATGTCTAAACATATAGGCATTGGGAGCCTTGGTGATAATCGACACACTATCTAATAAAAAATAGATAAAATATAGAAAGGTTGTCGTTAGTTCATTTTTGTCACATTTATTTTCGTAATGTGTTTTGTTATAAATTTTTCTTCTCAATTGAATTGTTTCACATTTTTCATGTCGGGGCCTTTTATAGCCGAATATAAAGTATGGGTTTTCTCATTGTTGAAGGCCGTACGGTTGCCTATAATTGCTAACATCCACTTTGTTTTAACTTTGGTGAATAGTTGTCCCATTGGCAATTATACCACGTCTGCTTATTTTTATAAAAGGTCTTATTTTTTATTGTTTACCCATTCTCTCGCATGGTTCTTTACTTTATCCATCAATATATTTATAAGTTGCACTTTTGTAAATATAGACAAAGCAAATTCCGATAGGTACTCCTTTAACGGCTAAAACTGCACCACTATTACTATGAGGTTTTGTGAAAGATTATATCTTGGATTGGAAAGTTAATACGCACTTTTATATTTTGCAAAGGTCAAAACATACGCTTGTTTGGTATATTCTTTACATTCATATGCCTTAAACTTCAACTTCGTACTTGATTTTGCCTTTTTTTATTTTTTTTATTCGAGCGTCACTGATGAGTCTTTTGTAGACGAAACCCGCTCCTGGCGTACAAAATTTTAATCTTATTTTTATTCTAATAGTTTTAACTGATATGAAAATTCTGTACTACCCCGCCCTTTACTTCGAGTCTTCCTGATGAACCAATCTGACCGTTATCCACCTGTATTTAAACAGGTCAAAATCCCAAGTTGTGTCCCTATGAGATGAACATGGAGATATTATCTGGGAACAAGTAGGTAAACAAAATACATTATCCATGAATATTAAGTAAATCCCCAAAAGAGGTGTGGTTTGTGAATTAGCTATATTTGCAAAGCGCAACCTATACAGTGTTTCAAGTTAAAAAGTATCAAAATACGTGGACGTAAATGCTCTATAACTAAGTTGCATAATAATGATACATGATTTTGTAATAAATATGAAAAACTGTTAAAAAACCCTAGAAAAATTAAGAAGATCTGACCAAGTCGGAAAGTGCGAAAATACAGAAAAACAAAGGAGACACATATTTTTGGCGGGTATGATGACAAAAAAACCGACACTTGCAGATGATAATTTAGTATTGGAAATCGCTAGTTTCAATTTCGAATTTTGAAATTTTTCGTGAACTAACTTATTCTAAAAAAGAACATGCAAAAAACTTTTTTTTTCTTTAATCCAGTGATTTTGGTGAGATAGCAACCCTTTGTAAATTAGACCAATTGCCCATATTTTTTAATTTGTATCAAATTTCGTTATACATTTGTATTTGGAAAATGCTTGTCTTGTATCGTTTCTTTTTACCACTAAATTGCATAATTAGGGATTATGTAGAATCATTGATTTTTCAGGGATTTTGCATGATCACTAAAATCATTAGTGATTATATATAATCCCTGAAAATGACCAGTGATTTAACAGAAATACTGAAAGTTTTAAGAATTATTTTGCAAATTCCTTGAAATGGGATTATCAATAATACAAAGATCCTTTGTTTGATAAGAATAAATCAAATAAAGACAGATAAATCGTATGTATTACCCCTTTATGATCTAAGTGAACAGTTTTCATTCCCTGTTCATTTATCAAATATTATTAATGTGAACAGTTTTCCGGTTATATTCTATTTAACTGTGTTGAACCACATTAACTCATAAACATAAAAGAATTTGAAACTAAAATTAATAATACATTGTACTTACATAAATGCACAGATCATGTAATTTGCTGTAAAACAAAGGGGACGAACGTTATTGAACATCTATTTTATGTTTTCTTTGTTCCAAAGAACAAAAATTCAAACTCAGCAAAAAATGCAACTAAAGGTACAAAAACACAACTAAAGTTACAGAGACACAAACAGATCACATGCTTTAGAGATTGAACCTAATTTTGGAAGAGGCCAATATTTGCTGTAATGTTATGATACCGATTCCGCATTTTGATCATGGAGAAGGTGACCCAAAAATTATATAAAAGGACTGACAATTATAATGCATGGCTACGAACCATGATTTTTTCTCAGATAAAACGCAAGAAATAAATTTGAGGTGTCTGATTGACCATCAGATGTTTCTGATGAACACTTTAGTTTTCTTCAACGTACAGTTAAATCAGATTCAATACTAGTATGTGAAGCCTAAGTTTTTTGTTTGTTTTGCAAAAAACAGCAGAGCATATGTTCAATAAAAGAGGGTCTGGTTGGGGTTTACAAATGAAGCATAATGGGCAAAAACTGCAAAATAAAGGCCTAAACAACATTTAAAAAGAGAAAAATAGAACAAAAAAATAAAGAATAGAGAATAATTGGATGTTAAAATATACAGAAAAGAAAATAATAGGCAAAATGAATTAAAAAAATTAGAAAAATTATCTAAAAACACAAGATATCTATTTGGTTAGTATGAATGTTAGCAGTAAAACGCCGGGTCACATGTGCTTTAAATGTATATGAAGATGTCTACATACCTTTGTTTGTATTAGAGACTAGTCAGTTGACGACATATACATCTTGTCTGACTTATAGTTGCTAATAGGCTTTTATGATATATCCGTTGGGTCAAACGTAAAGTATTAATTTAGCAGAGCAATGGAACGTATGGGGCTTGATTGAATGGTTTTGTGTTAGAGACTAGTCAGTTGACGACATATACATCTTGTCTGACTTATAGTTGCTAATAGGCTTTTATGATATATCCGTTGGGTCAAACGTAAAATATTAATTTAGCAGAGCAATGGAACGTATGGGGCTTGATTGAATGGTTTTGTGTCGATGTATGATGAGAGTTTATGACATGTTTTTGTGTAGAATGTTGCACTTTTGAAATAAAACGCAATGTGTTTTATATGTATTTATATGTAGTTACACTGTATAAAAGAGGGACGATAGATACCAGAGGGACAGTCAAACTCATAGATCGAAAACAAACTGACAACGCCATGGCCAAAAATAAAAAGACAAACAGACAAATAATAGTACAGATGACACAACATAGAAAACTAAAGACTAAGCAACACGAACCCCACGAAAAACTGGGGGTGATCTCAGGTGCTCCGGAAGGGTAAGCAGATCCTGCTCCACATGTGGCACCCGTCGTGTTGCGTATGTTGCTTATAAGTATTCATCCCGCTGTTTAATCTTTTGAAACTCTATCAGATTAGATCATATATGTGCATGTCCTGTGAGTTGAACATGTAATTCAGAACATTTCGTTGACTATTTGTATTTTTCAAGGTTTTTATTGTTGCTCACTTTATTTATACTATTTTTAGTCTTTTAATGGTTTATCAGTTACTTTCAGCTCATTTTATGGTATTGGCTGTTGCTACATATAATATTGTGTACGTCACTATTTATATGTTTGCCTTCTTTTCCAGGTGCCAGTGATTTCAGTTAGATGTGCACAGCTGACGTGTTCGTCACTTGCCATTATATGCATATTTAATAAAGATCAGCGTAATTTCATTTTCCAGGTTACATCATTGTCTGTAAAGCTCATGGACAAGGATCATCGTATAATTCATTTGAAAATAATTTGTCCGATTTATTTTCGTTTTGATGTAATATTCATGGTATTGGTGGATAAATCCGATATTTCATCAACGAACATGTTCATCAACCCTCGTCAAAGTTGTCAAAGTGAATTAACTATATCATTGTACAGTTTTAATCTAAAGAATAACTTCATTGTGTATATATACGGACTCAAAACAGTCATTTCAAGTGTAGGCCAATATGATATGGGAGTATGTTATGGAAATAAAGAAATTGAGTGTATGTATCTATTTTGTAAAAACAAATATATTTTCAACATTCCTTTCGTATAATTAACATAGCGGGAAATCGGGATATTCATTATAAGGTGTTGGTATTTTTAAATGTGTATGCGTATTCTTCTATCAGTTTATATGCATCTTCAGTAAGAAAATGATATCATGAAGTTGTTGGATACTTAAATTGCAGTTTTATATATAATGTAATAAACCAATGTTGTGCTTTAAAACAAACATATCAACGTATTTGTTTTGGAGAATTGTCTCATTGACAATCATACCACATCTTATTTATATATCAACGTATTAAAGTATATTCCCCTTGATTAGAACAAAAAGCTTTTACTTTGCATTTGTTATGCTTATTTTATCAGTAAAGGGTCAAATGTTCTAAACAAAAAAGGATACAAGCAAAACACTTGTTATAATCAAATTAATCTATTGAATTTTTTTAAGATTCAGAAGGGATTCAAATAACTGTGCCCTTGAAAGAATTCGAAGAAGACATACATTTGCCCTTGTCATCAACAGCAACTCAGGTAATATAATCTGCAAACATTGTATTCTTTATACCTCTTGGTAATAATTAAGACAAAAACAAGCGGCTGTTATCTATGATTATAAAAGTAGTAAAAAGTAAAATATCAAAAATACCGAACTCCAAGGAAAATTCAAAACGGAAGGTCCTTTATTAAATGGCAAAATCAATAGCTCAAACACATCAAACGAATGAAAAACAACTGTCATATTCCTGACTTGGTACAGGCATTTCCTTATGTAGAAAATGGTGGAATAATTATATTAGAAATGAAGTAAAAACGTATCGGACGTGGCTCAAATGAAAGGTAATAAATCAGAGCAGGGCTCACTGAAATGTTTTTTTTGGGGTTGGAACCTTCTGGGAATTGAAGGGGTTCGGGGTTGACGTTCGGAGTGTGCGTGTTTTTTTTTTTTTTAAATAGAAAATCTTTACATTTCTTTTAAGTAAGGATGCATGCCGTACAAAATAGTGCACGTATAATTTCAATTGAAAGTACTTTTTGTCGGCATGAAATGCACTCCTACAGCTTGTTCTTCTTTATGTTTTCATTTTTAGTATAGGAAATAGACATTAAAAGTTCCTTTTTTAGACAAAGGATATTTGCGGATGCCGAGTGTATTGAAAGCCAGTATATAGTAATTCGTTCGCAAAAAAAAAAAAAAAAAACGTATTGTACGTCTTAAATATAGGAAGATACTATGGAAAGATGAAATCCGATTTAATTTTATACAAAGGTTTTTGTTAATTTGACTAGATCTTCCGGGTTTTAGATTTTGTGCTTTTGCCGTAGGGTAGCTACTTTCGCATTGGTGTTTGAATAAATTACAACAGGTGCAAATATTATTGATTGGTTAATTGATTGTTGTTTACTTATATCGCAGTGGCATTTATTTCATTCATATTCCAGATGAAAAACAATATCAATTATACAATAGGTAAGTTCTGCAAAGTGAACGAGAAGGGAGCCAATTTCCTATAAAAAAGATCTGACAAGCATAAATAAGATCTGACAAGCATACATATAAGAAATGTTATATTTTGTACGAATGTACAATACAACTTAATAACTTAAGTTAAGAAGTAGACCATGAAAATATAAATTAAAAAATAGCAGGACAAAAAAATTCAAGAACTTCATCATGCAGTAAATTATGGTGAGTATAGTTTACCGATGTTCAAAAAAATAGAAAAAATAAACGAAAAAACAGTGTGTTAGGACAGAACAGTCTACAGGAAAGAAGCAAGAATATATACTACTACTTCGTATTCATATTATTTTCAATCTGGTTCATTGAGAGACATTTCTGTGCTGACATGATTCTGAGACAAACATCATAGCTTTTTGTTTGATTGTAGGGTATTTTGCCAGTAACTGTTGATCGCCAACCTCCTTCACTTTACAGATTATATGCTAACCTCATATTCAAAGACGAAAAACATTTTATCGTCTTTGTCAAAGTAAAATATCAGCTCCGCTGTTACATTATCAATGGTCGGTGTTTTAACATGAAGTTTCCTTTTGAGTTGCCATCTGCATCTTCAGTTGAATGTAAGATTTTGTGTACATGTCGACAGCAGCAGATAGAAGGAAGCATTTGGGTAGCAAGTACAGTATCGCATAGCCATGTGATACGTTTCAAAACATGTACGTATTTTTATGTTATATCAAAGACTATTTGAAAAGTCAAGTAAAGGCTGACATAGAGGAGAAAAATACAAAATGAAATGAATGAACCAACTAAATAGTAGTAATAGCAATTCTAAATTTCAATATTTTTTTTCTATCGAAACTGAATCTTCATTAAAAAAAACACAGAAACTTTATAAAAATGGATAAAAGGAGATGTTCTTTTTTATTTAGAGTTTGATTTATCTATATATAACATTATACATATTTATTACTGCCTGTCGATACTTTTATTTTGTCATTGCACAAGTCATGTCTTCTTTGACTGTCCTTGGCGTTGAAACACTATATCCCTGGGATATGTTTTAGTTGATTTTAGTCTCTGATCCATGATTTTTTATTATCAATTGTTTTTGGCTTTTAACTAGGTTTCAGTAACTGCGAGTATTCTCAAATCGTACTTTCGTGTTAATTTGACCTGTTGACACAATTTGTAATGCATTTTTATTATTCAGTATTTACCTATTTTGTGTTATATCTCGTCTCACCAGTTTTAATATGTACCACCTTTGATAAGTATTTAGTATGACGATATATTTTCACTTCTGTTCTCGTACTATGACCAACAAATTTATTTATTTTGTAAAAAATATTTCCGTACTCCTAACAACAAAATTATTTTATTTAAATACCTGTGTACGTTATTTTATTTAACGCAATTTTGTCTAAGATTAGAGTTGTCTTTTTGACATTGTTTTACATCTCCCCCCCCCCCTTTTTGTATTTAATATTGTATTTATATTGTGTCATAGATCAAATTTATTCCTTCAGTGTATTTTTACTTGTTTTTGTTAATATGTCTTTTTGATTGAGTTAAGCCATTTCAATTGATATTTTATTATATGTCTTTCTATGTTGTAATGTTACACTACTATTTCTTGTGAGGGTAAAGGTTGGTGCCTGTTAAAACGTTTAAACCCACTGCATTTGTTTGCACCTGTCCTAAGTCAGGAACCTGTTGTTCAGGGGTTGTCGTTTGTTGATGTGGTTTATAAGTATTTCTCGTTTCTCGTTTTTTTATAAAGATTAGACCGTTGGTTTTCCTGTTTGTATTGTTTTACACTAGTCATTTTGGGATACTTTATAGCTTCTTGTTCGGTGTGAGCCAAGGCTCCGTGTTGAAGGCCGTACTTTGATCTATAATTGTTTACTTTTTACATATTGTGACTTTGACTTAGAGTTGTCTCATTGGCACTCATACCACATCTTTTAATTTCTATATATGTGGTGTTTATACCAAAAGAGACAGTTATTATAAATGAATCAAATTTTTTTAGTTTCTCCTCTATTTGTATAGTAAGAGTAAATACCATATAACACAATTTAAAAGTTAAAAGTTATGTTATAGATAATGCATATTTTAAGGTTTTTCTTGTCGTAGAACACACCGAGGGGTGTTAGGATTGGGCAATCCTGACACCCCTCGTTGTGTTCTACGACAAGAAAAACCTTAAAATATGCATTATCTGACTTATATACCGTCAAAAATAGAGAGGGAGTTGCTATGTTTTTTTTTTGTCTATTTGTAATGACATTTTATCGCGGAAAAGTGATTATTTTTTCAACAATTTTAACTGAATCGAATGAAATATTCAGAATGATTTTCTTTTGAATAGCAATACATTTTTTTAACAGATAATCAGGATATAATTATATACCCTCCCCCCACCCGACCTCATTGTGAGGTACGTGAATGTTATTCAATAGAATATAAGAATATTTTATTAGTTAATCATTTGATAGAGTAAAAGGTATACATAAATGTAAAGTTAAGAACTGACACGAAGGGGGCACGAAATCGTGATACATGTACATGTTACACGAAAACGAATATCAATACATGTAGGTCACAGTATGATTTCCTATTCAGTGTGTATCGTCCTGAACATGCATGAAATATTTGCCACTGGACGTTAAGTAACCATCAATCAATCAACCTATTCAGTGTGAATCAATAAGATTTTCAAAACTTACACACGAATATGTTAAATCTGGCTTTATTTTAAAGTGTCATGAAAGTTTTACATTAAAATTCATCTCGCTTATATGATAATGTCTCTGTATTGTAGCGATAAATTAACAAAACTTCATATTAGACGATTTTTTTTTACACCTATCATAGATTGAACTTTAAAAAATAAATTCCCAAATCGGCAACAGAAACTATCAGACGAATATAATTTTGAAGTAAATTATAGTTTGCATTTTTCTCAAGGAAAATAATGACCTCACACAGGTCATTATTTTATTCCTTAGAGCATATTTCATTGAAACATAGTATCGTCCGGGTTGATTCTTCGAAAGAATGACCTATCGTTCTGAAAGAAAATAACTCCATATAGGTATATAAATACAAGGTATTTAAAATAAAATCTCTATACTATACAATACAAATTAATTACAACGGAAACGCTCCAACATTATTATGTTTCCATTTTTATTTATTGTTGAAGCCGAATAAAGCAAAATAACCCCCCAAAAAGGCTTCGAAACCAGCTAAGGAAACCTGTGATCCGCGATAACTTGTTCAAAATATCAAATATATATATTTATTTTGATTGTCCAGTTGAATTAATGGATCACTGCCTAATAAATTTTCAAAGTGGCATTAGCTATATAAAAAAATAGAAATATGATTTTATTTTTGAATCATTAAAGAATGGGAAATAGTGAAATAATAATTATTTAAGCAGCCTGTTTGGTTTAATATTGTCAAAATAAGCTATGAAACATCACTAATGAATTATTCACCTACAAGTGAATAATTCGATTTCATTCAATCCGTATTCAAGTGACTTTCCATTTAATCCCTTAGCTAGAGATGGGTTACGCATGAATTCAGCTATTAAAAGGAAAAGAATGTCAACATTAAAAGTGAAACAAGGATGAACTATTTGGTTGACTGTTTCGATCCACAAAAAAATCATTATTATACCGGTATAATGATAAACATACTTTTTAACCTACGATATGAAATCAAACCGACCTAGAAAAATCCAATTACACGTAGTTCTTATCTATATATATTTATATTTATGTTTATTTCGGGTTGTATTACCATTGGTAGTCTTCGGAGGTCATCTCGATGGTTAATTATATGACGTCAATGCATAAAAAAAACAAACGAAATGCTGATACATATTATCCAGTCCATGTATTGTCTATTGCTTATTTTAGACTTTTTGTAATTTGGATACTAGTATACGTTTTAGTATGTTATAAATCCAATTTAAGAATTTAAGTCAAATCGGTAAAAATGAATTTGACAGAAAATGCCCCTTTAATTATAATCAAACTTATACACTGTTCATTACCCTTCAACTGAATTGATATGAAGAAAAAAGAAAAAACTATCCTATTTGACAGTATGCATTTTTGGTTTCAACTGTATTTGTTTTTTACCGGAATTAAATGTGAATACGACGAATACAATAATCTCTTAACGAAAACTATTACTTTTAAATTACTTCATTTCAGTAAAACATTTTATATTTTAGTTTTATCATTGGTTGATACACAACGATTGTATGATCTTGCTATATCATTCGGAACAAGAAAAGTCTACCCGAACATGCGGCCTATACAGTACTTCTATAGGAATAAATCAGTGGAATATTTTCTAATTATACTGAATTCGAACTATCTAAATGGAGAAATGCGACCGTATTTGAAAAGTAATGGCGGAGAACAGGGTTCCGTTGTGAATGGTCGATTACCTGGTTTATTTTTCAGCTCATATATCGATACTACGACTAACTTGCCAAATCCATGTTCTCACTATGGACCAATAAGATTGTATCTCAAATCTTTGGTGATGTTTAATCCGCAGTGTAATTTATATTTTGCGGATTTTTTCTGTCACTATAAACGACATCATGTGACAATCATTCTGATGCCAAAATTATCAACTCATAACAATTTTTGTCGACAGTACTTGACAGAGTTAAACATTTTTCATAATCCATATTTGTGTTTGAGAGTAGAATGTAACGGTGCATTCACCGTATTGGCAAATATGGATGTCACTGTTGATGTGTTTTATACTGAAACCATTAATGTGAAAAGAGCTTTAGAGCTGCAATATGGTTTTATAGAAGCAACACCAACTATTGGGCGTGGGTTTGCTCCGCCTTCTGGTACTCCTAAAAACCCTTTATGTAAGATCTGTAACTTAGTCACATAATTATTCTGCAAATGGTCTGATGCTTTGTCCCTCGTATAGACTAGAACTTCGTATGTGATATATTAGCATATTATATAAATGTTCCAATCTGAACGTTTTACATTATTAGATAGTTGGATTTAATTTTCAGTATATTGAACAACTTATATAAATTTTTTCCTAAAAGTAGATTTTATGTCATATAATTTTATAACAAGACATAATCTGTAGAAATTGATATAGAAAATATTAAAAATTACTAGTGAGATCAATCAAACATGTTACAGATGTATGTTTTATTGATTTAAATCAATCTTATAAAAGAAATTGATTTATACCATGGTTGATGGCCTTATCTTTGTGTTGGTACTTACCAAATTTACGTATTTTTACTTCTGATTATTACATAGAACAATCTTAATGTGAAATATAAATATTTTTTCATTGTATGTTTTATGTATTGTAAAAATTATTGACACTGACGAAGGCTATTTGTTTAGCCGAAATATTTGTCAACACGATTTTATTACATCATCTTCGTATATCACCATCATATATTAGTACCGTTGTGCAAATCTTTAGACTTATATATATATATATATATATATATATATATATATATGCAGTTGAAAGACATTGATTCAATGGGTACAAAATAGATAACTTTCCTCAGGTACGATCAAGACTTAAAGTTTGGAAAGCTAAATTGAGAGCATTGAAAAAAGTTGCCTTGAAGAATATTCAAAGCCATCTAAGGTAAGCTCTGCCTTGGGAGAATTTTAATCTTAGTTTAAGTGCAATTACTTAATTTATGAACTAAAAATTTACATCTACATATGGTTTTCTTTTCTCTCTTATTATTGCAGCAGGGATACTAGTAGTAGAACTCCCATAAAAATTATCATTTTAATGATCAACCACACAGTATTTGTTGCTGCAAACTAGGAAGCTTTGAACCAAATGTTCCTAATGTCGTATGGACACTGTAGTAAAAAGTAAAATAACAAAAATACAACTCCAACGAAAATTCAACACGGAAAGTTCCTTATCAAATGGCAAAATCAAAAGCTCAAAGACATCAAACGAATGGAAAACAATTGTTATATTCCTGACTTGGTACAGGTATTTCCTTATGTAGAAAATGGTGATTTAAACCTGGTTTTATAGCTAGCTAAACCTCTCACTTGTATGACAGTCGTATCAAATTCCATAGTATTGACAACAATGTGTGAACAAAACAAACAGACATAATAGGAAAAAATGTCAAAAATAGGGGTACAGCAGTCAACATTGTGTTATAATCTTAATCACTATAAAAACAAACAAATATGTCAACAACGAAAAATAAAATGGCATATAGACAAAGCACATAAGCAAAAATGAAAGACAAGAATACAAAAAAATGACCACAGCACAATAACACAATGGCGGGATGTATAAGTACCGAGCCACGCAAAAAGGATATTACCAAAAATGGACTAAACAGTAAAGGTTAATAATTTACAAGTACAAATAAAAGAACACTATAATACGTAATTAAGATGATAAACAACGTCAGTACATAGAATCTATACTTTAAGACCATCATGTATTATTTGTGAAGTAATTTATTTCAATGAAAAACATACAAATAAAGGAATGGTCAAGTTGAAGTCACCTCTTCAAAAGTATTATAGACGCCATCTTAATTTTGTTGTACCAACGTTTTTTGTATCTTCTTACTTTTTTTTTTATAGTAGACTAATTTATATACTTTGACTAGTTCATGCTTCTATATGAGATGTTTCTGTAACTGAGTGCTAATTTCTTATGCTTAAATTTCTTCCAGAATAAAAAATGCGTGACTTACAGTTAAAACATTTCAATGTTAACCTAAAGTACAAACTCCTATTGAATACTCATTGGCATGATTAAAGTACATAAAAGAACAATATTAACAATTATGTAACAATACAAAACACACACACTAGAGGTTCCCAGCAGCCTTATTTCTCATCTGTATTTATCTTGGAATCTTCTTACTTTTAAAGTTTGTTTTATGGCAGACCCAAAGTTCTCTTCAAATATTGAAATAAATGAATTAAATCAAATTTTGCTTTACGATTTTCGTGCTCTTTGACTTGTTCATTCTTCAACGTAAGATTCTTTCTGTAACTGAGTGCTTACTCATTCCAAAATTTAAAAGGTCGTGTATTACAATTAAAACATATCAATTTTAACCTGATGTACAAATTCCTATCGTGTATTCTATAAAACAACGAAAATACACCAAAGAACAATATAAACAAACAAATAAAATTAAGGAAAATGTGATCATGAGACACATGTGCCCTCATTTGTAAATATACGGCAAATTCTGCAATTTTTAAATTTCAAAGGGACATAACTCAAGAACGGCGAAAGCGATGCCACCCGCATTCGAACTTGATCTGTGTTTGGTGGTGATAATCATTGTGTATAAGTTTTATAACATTTGGTTGAGGCAAACTAAAGTTAGAGAGCGGAAATGGCAAATTTAGCAATTTATCCATTTATAAAGGGGCATAACTCGAGAACGTTCGGTTAAGGCAAACTAAAGTTAGAAAACGGAAACTAATTTTTGGACGTACAGACGTACAGATGGACAAGGGTAAAATTTGATGTCCACTCACACACACACACTAGACGTTCGCAGTAGTCTGATTGCTGACCTGGATTTATTTTGTTAAAATAGCAAAGGACTTTTTTTTTATCAGATCGGAAGTAATAACATGAGTTACAAATCGGACAATTTGGATTCAGTTGGTTCAGGGGTCCTTGATATCTTTTATAAACAGCTAATTTTATTTGCTAATTGAAAAGCTGAATAAAATCATTTAAGGCAGCAGGGAAGATTAATTCTGTATTGTTTTTTGCTCAGACTTAAATAAAGAGAGGGAGCTATTTATACAGTAATTTTATGATGTCTCTGTACTGGTCAATGGGTCAGATTTGTCATACTTAATTAAACGATAAATTGTTGAAATTAGATAACATGTTTTCACGTGTAGAGAAATTTCACTAATGACCTGTGCATGATTTGATTAAATCTTTCTTATAGGTCAATGATCTTGCGGGGTTAGCTGTCAGCACGAGTTCACGTGTATGTGATATTCTTATCAAACAATTTGTGAAGTATTCCCACCCGCATACCTCCCTTATTTGTGTCTTTAGAAGTAGATATGTATATATAACCAAGGTTATGGTTGTCTTTCTGATATTGTTTTACATCTAACCCCCTTGTTTTATCAATTTTGTATTTACATTGTGTCATAGATCAAATTTATTTTTCATATCTTTGTGATTGTTGACAAGTCATTATAAAGAACACAAAGAACCTCTTTAAATAGCGCTTGGCGAGTAAGGAAGCATAAGTCCCTTACTTTTAATTAGTTTCATAAATATATATGTTGCTAAAGAAATGCAACATACATGTGAACTAGAAACATGTGATTAAAGATCCGACCTTTAATTTGGTTTAAACATATTCTAAATAAATATCCATTCATAAAACCTAATGTGTTATTTGACCATTCACCTATTCCGTCCTTGATTTACTAGTTTCCTTGTATGTAATAACCTCCTTATAAAAGCACATGTGTACCTATACTCCATTGTGTGCCATCGGAATGTTGCTACATATGTATGGAAAGTTCTTATTGGAGAATTTTACAAGATGATTTTTCATATCGTTAGCACCTTGAAGTGCGTACTAGTGTAGCAGGGAGTACATAATTTCCCAGATTTTTTTTTCAATTTTTTGTTTACTACTTGTAGTGATGTATGTGAAGTTAGCAGCCGGTTCGTTATTCGATATTCGATATTCAATATCCAACCGGCTGCTAGCAGTCGGTTGGATATTCAAAATTTAGTTGAAAATCATAAAAAAATAAATACTTGATAACATTAAAAGCACGATTTTCATAGTTAAGAGGACTGATAAGATACGTAGGAAATCGTTTAATGACCTCTTCAAGCTGTCGTAAATTCTCGTTGTCCTCGAATATAAACCCTTTTCTAAGTTGCATATTTGTCTTTATGTAATATAGATTTTTATCAATAAAACAACTTCAAATATGTACTTTTATATATGATATTTCTTAACACCAAAGGAAAAACCTATAACTCTAGAAACATTTAGAAATATAAATAGAAATATTTATGGAAAGCCCAAAAAAGAAATATATAGTGAAAACCTACCCGAGACCGCTTAAATGAGGGTGAGACCCCCCTGGGCTTTCAATGTCCACAAAATTCAACTTAATCATAGACTCTGTATATGTAAAGGTTGTATTAGAAGGATTTCCCAGAATAATGTAATCTTCGATATCTACGGAGGGCTTATGAACTATGAACATCAAAATTATTTATTTTGTAAAAATATTTCCTTTCTCTATTGGTACTGTACACGTATACCTAACAACAAAATTATTTTCATTTACCTGTGTTTAAAGTTATTGCAAATGGCTGATATTTTTGTTCGAGTATATTGTTTTTCTTGAATTGTTTAACATTTCTTACCGATATAACATGTTACTTTTATTATTCTTCCCTTAGTTTATTTATTTTGTATTTACATTGTGTCATAGGTCAAATTTATTTGTTCAGTGTATGTGCAATGGTGTTAATATGTCCTTTGATTGAGTTAAGCTATTTCAGTTGATATTTTATAGTGTGTCTTTCTATGTTGTGATGTTACACTATTGTTTCAGAAAAAGGGTAAAGGTTTGGTACCATTAAAACGTTTAAACCCGCTGCATTTGTTTGCACCTGTCCTAAGTCAGGAATCTGATGTTCAGTAGTTGTCGTTTGTTGATGTGGTTCAAAAGTGTTTCTCGTTTCTCGTTTTTTATATAGATTAGACCGTTGGTTTTCCCGTTTGAATGGTTTTACACTAGTAATTTTTGGGGCCCTTTATAGCTTACTGTTCGGTGTGAGCCAAGGCTCCGTGTTGAAGACCGTACTGTGACCTATAATGGTTTACTTTTATAAATTTTGACTTGGATGGAGAGTTGTCTCATTGGCACTCATACCACATATTCTTATATCTATTAGATTGTCACTTTTCAGCTAAAAATTGTCAAAATTTTAGGACAAAGGGCACAGGGCAATGGCGAGAGCACCCTGATCTTTCAATCTTTCTAATATTATGCAGACATTTAGTTAATAGGTAGATACAAACGTGACTAAAAGGAATTTGGGTACACTTTCTGTCTTCTATGTTTACGGAGCGCCCAAAGTGCCAGTTGGATATTCAAAATATATAGTGAAAACCTACCTGAGACCGCTTGAATGAGGATGAGACCCCCTGGTCTTTCAATGTCCATAAAATTCAACTTAATCATAGACTCTGTATATGTAAAGGTTGTATTAGAAGGATTTCCCAGAATAATGTAATCTTCGATATCTACAGAGGGTTTTCGCTATATATTTTGAATATCCAACTGGCACTTTGGGCCCTCCGTACACATAGAAGACAGGAAGTGTACCCAAATTCCTTTTAGTCACGTTTGTATCTATCTATTAACTAACTGTCTACTTAATATTAGGCAGATTGAGAGATCAGGGGGCTCTCACCATTGCCCTGTGCCCTTTGTCCTGACATTTTGACAATTTTTAGCTGAAAAGTGACAATCTAAGCCCTCCGTAAATATCGAAGATGACATTTTTCTGAGAAATCCTTTTGATACAATCTTTATTTATACAGAGTCTATGAATTCGTCGAATTTTGTGGACATTGAAAGAACAGGAGGGTTTCACCGTCATTTAAGTGTTCTCAGGTAGGTTTTCGCTATATATTTTGAATATCCAACTGGCACTTTGGGCCCTCCGTAAACATAAAAGACAAAAAGTGTACCCAAATTCCTTTTAGTCACGTTTGTATCTACCTATTTGCTATCTGTCTACTTAATATTAGGCAGATTGAGAGATCAGGGGGCTCTCACCATTGCCCTGTGCCCTTTGTCCTGAAATTTTGACAATTTTTAGCTGAAAAGTGACAATCTAAGCCCTCCGTAGATATCGAAGATGACATTATTCTGTAAAATCCTTTTGATACAATCTTTATTTATACAGAGTCTATGAATTCGTCGAATTTTATGGACATTGAAAGAACAGGGGGTCTCACCGTCATTTAAGCGGTCTCAGGTAGGTTTTCATCTTGTATTTCTTTTTTTGGGTGCTTTCCATATATATTTCTAATTTTTTCTAGAGTGATCGTTTTTTGTTTTTGTTTTAAGAAATATTAGATATAAAATTACAGTTTTGATGTCGTTTTATTGATAAAAATCTATATTACATAAAGACAAATATGCAAATTACATAAGTATTGATAAGGGTTTAGTTTAAGACAACTTGAAGGGGTCATAAAACGATTTCCTACGTATCTTTTCACTCCTTTCAACTATAAAAATCATACTTTTAATGTTATCAAATATTATATTTTTTATGAGTTTCAACTAAATTTGAATATCGAACCGACTGCTAGCAGCCGGTTGGATATTGAATATCGAATATCGAATAACGAACCGGCTGCTAACTTCACATCCATCTTGTAGTGGACTATAATAAGTATGTCTTTGAAATTGAGAATGGAAATGGGGAATGTTTCAAAGAGAAAACAACCAGACCGAAGATAATAAAACAGCCGGAGGCCACCAATGGGTCTTCAACATCCGCGAGAAAATCCCGCACCCGGAGGCGGGCTTCAGCTGGCCCCTTAACAAAAAATGTGTACTAGTTCAGTGAAAATGTACGTCATACTAAATTCCAAAACATATAAATGAACTAAATTTAAAAAACATACAAGACTAACAAAGTCCAGATGCTCCTGACTTGGGACAGGCGCAAAAATAAGTCGTGGTTAAATATGTTCTGTGAGATCTCAACCCTTCCCTATACCTCTAGCCAATGTATAATAACCAAACACAAAGCAATACGCACAGTGAAACTCAGTTTAAAAGATGTCCGAGTCCGATATCAGAATAGGTAACAACAGAAACTAAGCAAAATGACAATGATACATAAATTAACAAAGGACTACCAGCAGTTACTGACATGCCAGCTCCAGACCTCAATTAAACTGATTGAAAGATTATGTCTTCATCATATGAAAATCAAGAACAATCCCTCCCGTTCAAGTCTTTTTGTTTTGCTCATTTCGTTATCTATACCTCGACTTAGAATATTAGACATAGAAAGTAATTGTATTAGCTTGCAATCTTTCTTGATTCACGATTTATTATTTCAACAAATTGGAGAAATTTTGATTTAAAATGCAGTACACTACAAGTGCTTGCATCGTTTATGTAAGCTTAAAAGTAATTTAGACTCAGATGATTAGAAAAAAGGGAGTATACAAGTCTCCATTAACGTTAATAAACATACATGTGAACCAAAAATTATGTATTGAAATATCGTTAACAAAAAACAATCTGCATTTTCATTAGGCGGAACTTTTGACTGAGGAGTACTGAAAGAGAGGCGAAAGATACCAGAGGGACATTCAATCTCATAAGTCGAAAATAAACTGACAACGCCATGGCTAAAAAAGAAAAAGACAAACAGACAAACAATAGTACACAAAACACAACATAAAAAACTAAAGACTGAGCAACACGAACCCCACCAAAAACTGGGGTGATCTCAGATGTTCCGGAAGTGTAAGCAGATCCTGCTCCACATGTTGCACCCGTCGTGTTACTCATGTTAGTACAAACCCAGTAATATGTCTAATTCGGTAGGTCATATTCGGGAAAATGGGGACGGGATTGTAGTTACGACATTAGGAACATATCCGCTATCATCTGTGAATTGGATATTCCATAACAGTCAACCAACTCGTGATGGCGTCCGTAAAACTTAAGAAGGGATGATTTCAACTTCACCACTTGGAACTCTTGGTTTAATAGCTTCGTTGTGAGCAGCAAATCCTCTATCAAGGAAATCGTGATAAATTGTTAAACTTATAGTGCTGTATTTGAATTGATTTGGACTAAATTGTGGAAAAGATGAATTTTAATGTTTATAGTGATTTATCCCCACCTTGAATCTGCATGAAATATTTGCTACTGAACAGTAGGCAAATAACAATCAATCATATCTAGAAAAAAGTTTACATCCGCAAAAATTGTATTACCGAACAAATAAAAAAGGAATCATATCAACAGAGATAGTCTGTAATTTACAGACATTTTTATTTGCCAACAACACAGTCCGGTGCTACATTTGTACTGACGATAAAGCGAGCAGTCAATAATTGATAATACATTTTATTTAGGACAATCGATAATCCTTTTTTATTTGTAATCACCAGATTTTGTAGGAAGTTGTTTTGACATGAGATGTCATTAAAAGGATTTACTTATTAAAATCTTAAGTTACAAAAATTTCCAAGAGATGGTTATTAGAACTATTATTTAGATTTTGTGTTTTTATTTTATGATGTTTTGAGTTTTTAGGTTCGTACTATTTGTATGTTTTGATTCCTACTGTTCTTCTACTATATACATGCTTTTTATTCGTTCCGTTTGTTGATAAAGTCTAACGTTTGATTTTGACAGTGTTTATAGACTTCTCCTTTTTCAATTATCCTTGAAGTTCGGTATTTTTGTTAATACTTTTATACGTATTCACTAAACGAAATAAAAGTTTGAAAAAAAGAAAAACATTGTCGTCATAAAGTAGATAACATAGGTCAACAAAGGTAATTTAGGGTCAAACATTCAGATTACGAGACACTTTAAAAACATTCAAAAGTGTGGTTCAAAAGAAATATGATTAGATTAAGTGTATTAAATAGAGGTTATCGGGTGTTCAATATATTAGAAAAATCATCAAAAAGACATTCCAAGCATAAGAAAGGTTCCTGAAAGAACACAGAATGACATGCCAAAATATGTGATTCAAATACAAGTAGTATGCATACATTTTTGAAACCGGTGAATTAGTCGACAGTGTAATGAAAAATTCAATATAAAGACAAATGTAGTAAGTCCAACTAGAACTTTATGTATATAGCTCAAGTTGTTAAATAAATTTTTTTGTAAAAAGAGTTGATTAATTCAATTGATTGATTAATTAATAGTTGTTTTTTTCCCACATCAACGCAAAATGGTTGTATAAAGAGGTTTTATTTCTAATGTTTGGACTGTGTCTAGATGAAGAGACCCCATACAAATTAAACTGATAATTTGTGACAAGGACTAAAAACAAAACTTTCCAAACATATTCTGCTATAAAGGAATACTTTTCTTTTTAGACGATATAGGGAAAGGAGAAGTTCTGACTATGCATATTGTCCTCTTTGGTTTATAAACGCTTCATTGTTTTAATGAATTTTGGATTTCTAAATTATTCAGCCTCGAGCATCACTGAAGAGACATTAATTGCCGAAATGCACATCTGGTGAAGAAACATGTGTAAACTTAATGTTATTGCACATCATATAAGCTGTTGTTAGGTATAAAGTCAACATTTTCTCTTCGGTTAGTGCTTTTTCAAATTAACAAACAAATAATAAAATTGAAGGTATTGCCAACAAATGAATTCCTTATCAAGAATTTGTATTGCCAACAGACTATAGGGTCCTCCAAGCTTCATTGAATGTTTCATTATCTATTGTATTATTATCCTGATGGACCAATGTATTCTTGTAGAACTTTATTCTGGCCAAATCAGAAACTTTACTTGGTTTTTTTCCTGGTTAGTCTGTCAAATCCATGCTTTGGATGTTTCATACTTGTCAAATTTCTGATTAAGCAGACCATCAAAGGAAATATCGAAATTTTGGGAGTCAGCACTGCATGTAACATCTTTAATACACATTCGTCAGTTAGGCAATTAATAGTATATACCTATTGACTGGTTATGAGGCTAGTAGTAAGTTAGTTGTCCCTGACATACCAACTATTGCTCGAGGCGAAGCCGAGGGCAATAGTAAGTATCAAAGGAACAACAAACTTGTTATTACACTCATAACCAGTCATTAAGTATTGATTATACCGAACAAAACAACTTTCGAAAAAGTCTAGATACACCACCTAGAAATTTTTTGTGCAAATAATAAACGTTGGCTAATCAATATTACTGTACATCAAAATAATCAAAAATTATGAAGACGACGAGACCCCCATACCATACATTTGTTATGTTTAAGTCCAAAAGATATGTCGCGTAGAATTTGTTTTTCTTTTTTTCATTTGCTTCTGGTAAGTAATATACTAATTTGAAATTACGACGACCCACACATACTGTTTACGATCTTTCAGAGTTTTACGTTGCCAAGCGTATAAATCCAAGCAAAATAGTCAATGACGTCATTGTTGTCCAATGAAAAAATAGTATGAAAAAGTCTGGGAAATATATTTATAAAAAATTGACCAGGGTAATAGTCTTTGAAACTATTAACTGGCAAATAGTCTGTGGCATCAAAGAGCAAAAATATTTCATTCTTTTTTATATAGAAAAAACATACTGAGGTATGATAATAGCGTTTGTTTTTATTTTATTTTTTGTATGAAGGATGTTAATATATTGATTGATTGATTGATTGATTGATTGGTGTTTCACGCCACATTCAGCACTATTGTGCTATTTCTTTGTGGTTAGTTTTTATTGGTGGAGGAGTACCCGGAGAGAACCACAGACCTTCGGTAGAAAAACTGACAATCCTAGTCAATTAAGATTGGAGTCGAGCGCGCCTGCCACGTGCAGGATTCAAACTCACAATCACAGTGTTGACGGGCTAGTGATACAGTAGTTCTACTTCTTAGACCATTCGGCCACCGAGGCCCCTTGGTGTTGATATAGCAATTTTCTCTACTGTTTTATTCCATTCAATCATAAGTTAAAAGCTACTTGGGGTGATCCGATTTAAATATTCTAGCAGTACATTTTTTTGGTTTAAAAACTAACGTTTATTATGTTTCTGAGATCAAATATTTTTAATGACAAACTTATAATTACGCACTTATAGAAGGCTATGAAATTCCCAGATGTATTTTCACAAATTCATATCTTTTTCATTTGTGAATGTTTTAATGTTTTTAACAGGATTTTTTTATGTCTAAAATTACTTCCGAATCTGCCCACTCACCTTTTGTGAACAAACGTTTCCATTGATTTGAATTAATGATTCTCTTGTCTAGTAATTCGTGTAACTTCTCATAATTCATCATTAACATACAACGTAGAGTCGAAGGTGGGATTCTGTCATCGAAGTTCATACGAACTGTTCTTGGGCATATTCCTTTAAGAAGCATTGATATTCTGACATAATTTTCTTCCCGTCCAGTTAATGTTAACAAAGACATAGCTCACAGAAAGCAAACTTAACAACAAACTGGAACCATATCTGACATGTCAGTTCCGTATACAAAGTAAAACACGGAAAAAACAACAATTGCCATTGTTATCTCTTTGATTTATATTATAATTAGCTGGTTTTTAAACACTTTATTTACGTCAATTTCAGTTTTGAATTTGTTTTTCCTGAATAATTTAATACATTATATATTTTCTGTTGCTTTGCTTGAAGAAATGTTCATCCCTTAAGCTGAATGCAACATCACAATATGTCTAATTATTAACTTATAGGTCCTTTCATGACAAATTCAATTGTTTCTAAGCGTTGAATCATTTTTTCAAACCAAAATTAAAACACAAGTCTCGGAAAAAGATAAATTTTCTCAAGGTTGCAAGAAGGAAAATCTTTTGATAACACACTCCCCCAAGCGCAAATTTGCTATTTTGTGCGTGCGAAAGCAACCTCCCCTTATCCCACGAACGAATTATTTTACGGTTGGGGAATATCTTCTTGATTATGTGAGATAATATCAATTACCATTTCGTTTTTTAACAGCATACATATTATCCGTTAAAATGGCAAGTTGGTTCAATATATAGAAGAAATAAAATTAAACATACCTACTGGCGTTATGATTTCATCATCTATTTCTAACTATGTATTCTAACTGAAAGTTCAATCATTTTGAGACAAACTAAATGCATGCTTACATCTTAGATAACCTTGAAGTTATTTCTACCAAAAATGATCATGTCAATCATACACAAAACATTTCTGATTTTTATATTCTTCAGTAACAAGGTCATTAATGATATACCCTTAATAATTATCAATTTTATATCTAAAATTAAACATGACACACTTACAGTCTATGAGAATTTACCCGAAAATAACCACAAGGTCATGGTTACAGGCAATGCATTGCAAGGCAAGTATATGTTTTTTGTTTGGGGGGGGGGGGGGGGGGTTACTTTGTTCTGGCTTTTTGTTTTTGTTTTTTGTTTTTTTTGTTTGGTATTTGTTTTTGATGTTTTTTTTTCTTTTTTGGAGGGGGGATGGAGGGTTGTACTACGGTATCAGTTAAGGAGAAGATAAGAAAAAAAGAAAAAATATGTATAAGAAAGAAAGGGCAATGACCAATTTTGTGTGCTTAGGAAATCAGAAAATATAAGGTCAACTGTTACAGTCTAAAAAGTTGAAATTTCCGACAGGAGATGTGATAACAGTGTGTAATAATGTTTAATTAATAATATATTTTTTTTTGTGTAGAAAAAATATGATATTCTTTAATGAAACATATCGAGATTTTGTTTTATATTTTTGATTTCAAAACTTTGGTCTAGAAAATTACTGATAAAGATATTTTAGTAGGCAAATAAAATCATATGGTTTTTTTTCTACTAATTGGTCTACTATCAGTCACCGAACGTATAATCTGCCCAGTCCTTGGATATTTGAATAATTCAAACGATTTATTTTGTCAGTAAATTTTGAATAAATAAATTTATGCAGTTGTGGTAAAGCTACTTTGTTTAACGTTGACCTTAGTCGGTTCTCGCCGCTAAATTTGTTTTTGTGCATTCTAAATTTTTAATTTTGGCTTTCTACCTTTACTCTTGGGCATACCCGATGAATGTTAGATCAAACACACTTGTTGATTTTGACTCCCCTCCCATTTCGTATGTTTTAAACTTTTTTTTAAAAGAATTTGTTTTGGGTTGCTGTTTCATTTACGTATACACCATATCTCTTTTTATTCATATCCTTGAAAGCAGATAAAGTCGATTCACATGAAATCAATATTTTGTAACTCCTCTCTCAAAAAGGTCAACGTAGATTGAACACACTCATAGTATATCAAAGTAAATCGTACCCACTTTGAAATTTTAGAAATTACGAGTGTCAATAATCTGTCGTATACTATATAATAATTGGGTTATTTCTAAGGAACGTTTTCTTTCCAAAATCGAATTATCTCCCTTTAAGTGATTTGTACAGTAAATTATGCAGAATTAAGAACTGCCATAAGCAGGGTATAAAAGTATTTTTACTCATCTTTTGAATCTACAACGAAATACCAAAGTTATTTTTTCTAAAGATGTATAATTATCTTACAAGTACTGCCTAACTGTGAGATTGCATTCATACGATGGAATACATCTTTCATCGGCTTCAACGATTGTCGACACTGGTGATTTCCTCATAGCATACATAGCGAACAAAAAGCCACCGCGAAGGTGTAAATTTTAAAAGGTGAAAAAGTAGACAAACTGTTGAAAACTATTTAGACGGTGCTTTTAATAAGTTTCATCCATATATGACACCACCAGAGAAATTATTTCTATTATTCATTTCCCTTCATCATGGTGGTTAGATGTTTTACTTTTTCGACGATATTTTTTTGTTTATAAAGGTCGATCTCGGGTCCAGTTTCTATGTTTGAAATTAATAATACTGCTAAGGGACTTTCCGTTTTGAACTTTCCTTGGAGTTCTGTATTTTTGTTATTTTACTTTTTTCTATCACGTTTTTCAGCATAGGTCACATAACCGTGTATTTCCTTTACTTGCACTGGGTCGAATCCACTGCTGGTGGACTGTTAGTCCCTGAGCGTAGCCTCAGCTGTGTATTAAGTGCATCGGTACTGACATGATTTATAGCATATGCTTATTTAAAATTCTGGGTTTACAAATTTAAAAATTGTTAAAAAAAACTAACGTTCAAACTCATTCAGGCAAAGTTGACCTTAGTTGAATTTGACTCTTCTGTTTATGTCCTTTTTGATCATATAGCTTCTAACGTTTTTCAGACGATATCATAGGTCACATAACCGTGTATTTCCTTTACTTGCACTGGGTCGAATCCACTGCTGGTGGACTGTTAGTCCTTGAGAGTATCATCAGCTGTGTATTTAGTGCATCGGTACTGACATGATTTATAGCATATGCTTATTTAAAATTCTGGGTTTACAAATTTAAAAATTGTTAAAAAAAACTAACGTTCAAACTCATTCAGGCAAAGTTGACCTTAGTTGAATTTGACTCTTCTGTTTATGTCCTTTTTGATCATATAGCTTCTAACGTTTTTAAGTATTTAGGCACCCCTGGCTTTCAAATATTTATGTTTGAGAATTGCTGATGCAGGTAAATTCAGAAAAAGCGCTTTAAGTGCACGAAATTTATAAAGTGTATAAACTTTTCATTGAAAATCATGCGATCAAAACTACGTGATTCAATAAAAAATATGAAATAAAACAAACTTTTGGTCGATCTTAAATTAATTACTTGTATATAGTAAGTAAATAATTTATTTTTGTAAACATAAGTGAAAAGTTCTTTTAAACATGTTATGATGTCAATATTGTAATTTCCATATAGTTGCGACCTTAGTTTGTGCTAGATTTTTACACACTTTATTACAATATATTCCCTAAAATTAAATTGAACCACATGTTTTACATAATATATAGAGACGCTTATGCTCCTCAATAATGATAATTTTCTGCAATAATCGTAAAATTTTGACTTGTCCTATACAAAAAAAAACCAGAAAGCATGTGGTCTTCACAGTAGTGCGAAATATTATCTTCGAAGGAAAGGCATCCTTGAAGCTCTTATGCATGTTTTAATATTATTAGAAATTAACCACCCTGCATTCTGGGGGATTTTTCTTACTTGTATTATAATACTGATTTCATTTTAAATTTCATTGAACGAAAGGCGAAAAATACCAAGGGCGGCATTCAAAAATCATAAATCGACTAAATTGACAACGTCATGGGAAAAAAGAGAGACGACGAACAGGCAAGCTCATTAAACACTACTTAAAGACTGAGCAAAATGAACCCAACTAAATTGCTCCGGAAGAGTAAGCAAATCCTGATGCACTAGTGACAGATTTTATACATCTGAATATCTCACGGTACGGTGTAAACTTTACGAGAAAAAAGATAGGTTTTGAAAAAAGCAAATCAAGAAACCTTCAGACGTTTGTAAGATAGTACGTAAAGTATAACTATGGTGTTTGTCGACAATTCTCTAATGAGTATTTATTTTGTAATTGATGTGAAATTCAATAGCATCCGTTACGTATCTTATTTACTACTAAAAAGAGGTGCTGCTGTTCATAAATACAGAATAAGTAACCTGATAGGTGTCATTTGTGGAGTGAGACCTGCTTACTCTTCCGACCAATCTTAGTCATGGCCTATTTTAAGGATTATTTTGTTAAATCTTTAGTTTAAGGTTTAATATTAAGTGGAAATTAAGTTTTTTCTTTTGAATTTTTCCTCTTGGCTATGTTTTTTTTCTGCTCCGATTTGTTAGAAAGTTTATCGGTTCCCTCGGAAACTTAAAATTTTTCTTAGGACACGCAATTTACACCATGTACACGAAGTTTGTCTCTGACAACGGCTCGAGTGAAGTTTAACTTATTTTAACAGATAGGACTGAATCTAAGAAAAACCATTGATAAAATAACAAATATGACATGGTCTTTTAGCATCATAAAGACTAAATAGTTGAAATTCTTGTATTGTTATTATTTCATTGATTTTTATTTTATGGATAATCATGAGCTATTTTTTATATATTTTGTCTCTTGTCCTTTTCACTAAGAGAAATGCGGTTAATATTGCATATTTCGCACGTTGATTTCTTCGGAATGCCAGAAGAAGGAGCAAAACCACGTCCCCTTGTTGGTGTTCTTTCCATGTAACCACGACCAGATTCCAAAATGTGCCAAACTTTTACAGTTTCTGTGTAAAATATTTCTACAATTATATCCATGCTTGCTAAAACACAAAATAAATTTAGGAAATCGTCCGATTACTCAGTATTGGAGTTATTGCCATTCAATGACGATTGTTACCAATTTTTTTGCGTTTTGCATTATTTAATAAAAATTATAATAGATAAATAGACACTTTAAATAACAAAAAGGACCAGCAAGGCAAGATCTACTAACAAGTAATTTGGCAGATATAGTTAGTAGACTGTCATTCGTCATAGGAGTGATTGCACTTAAATGAGGATTTTTTTTTACCCTCTTTTTGTGTTTTGAGCAAAAACTAAAGAAGAATGAGAGAAACTAAACATAATAAATGATCAGCCATACAAGATCAACAAAACTGAGATTTTTGTCATGAATTCTGTTCTCGACAGAGAGATACAGGCTCTTTAGAGCCTCTAGCTAGTAGATCTTGTCTTCCTGATCATTATTGCTACTTAAATAGTCTATCTATCTTTCATAGTTTTCTAGATAATAGAAAATCACGCAAAAATATCAAAATCGTCTTGAAAAAGCTCCAATAAGGATAACACTGACGATTAGAGTTGAGTTATTTGTAGATATTGTTGTGTTGATCAATTTGGTATTTGAAGTTTCAATCTATCTTTTATGGTTTTTACGATATTAGGCAAAATACGGAGATCTCGTCATGCTGATCGTTTTTGCTATTCAATGTTCCACACCTATTTATTACAAATTTCAAGACAGTAGGCAAAGATGAAAAAATGGTAAATTTCGTCATTTAAGAGCGATAACTCCTATAAGAAGTCGTCTGGCAGTTTTGATGTAAAAAATAGACATTAGGTGGTTCTAACATTGTGAACAACGTTAGTCAGTCAGATATTCTCTATTTACAGCGGTATTCAAGATAATAGACAAAGCTTGCATGTTACCCTATGTTTTATTATTAACCATGGCGGTCATGTTGGTTGGCAGGCGGGGTAATCAGATATCAAAATGATGAATGTGGCCAAGTTTAATTAAATTTAGCCCAGTAGTTTCAGAGGAGAATATTTTGGTAAATGTTGACGGACAACGACGGACGACGGATGCCAAGTGATGAGTAAAGCTCACATGAGCCTTTGGACCAGATGAGCTTACAAGGACGACGAAAAGCTCTCATCTTTATACAGGATACGTAAACTCCAAAAAAATCCTTATAAAAGAACAATATGTTGATGTGTCGTCAGATTGTTTGACTTAACATCTTTCTACATAAAAGATGGCCTTCTGAAATATTGTGATGTGTTTTTTTCGACCAGTGGTTTCAATCACATATTGATTCTTAAAAAATATAAAGATTTACTCAAAATCTTCTGTCACAATCTTGACAATTTTGCAGTAATATAAGAACCTTTAATTTTATTACGCTTTACATTACAAATTTTGCACTTTTTGATCGACAAAATATTTGTTGTTAGATTGATATTTCAGCAGACAGTCGGTATTCAAACGGGTAAGAAATGTGCGCCACTACGGACCGATTTGTTTTTGTACTCATATGGAGCTGAATTTATGCACAACTTTCTTAAAAGACAAAAAGGAAAAGCATATTTAGTAACTTTAATTCAATTTCAGATATATTGATAAAGTCCTGTCACTCACATTTCAATGAGTACTTACATCTCATATATCTCAGGGAGTGAACTGGATATTAAGGATACTACTGAAATAAGATGGACGACTTAAAACTAGAATCTATGACAAACGTGATGATTTAACATATCCTTTTCTCAATCGAATGGCGTTTACATATCCGAGTTAATAAGTTATTATCGTGCATGTTTACACTATGAGGACTTCGTTGACAAGGGTTTTTCTTACACAAAAACTACTCCCACAGAATTATCAGGGAGAACAACTGAAAACTACACTACATACGGATATGCTGTCAGTGTCTAAACTCACTATCGGAATGTTTTCTTGGTCTTAGATCTTTAGATACCAGTATAGTCGTATGATCGGTAATTTTACCGATTGTGTCCTTTTCCCGATTATGACATTTTTACTACATGTGGATTAGCGTGGCGGGTTATGTTAACATAGCAGAATACGCTTACCCAGAATACGTTAACCCTATCAACTTACCCGATCTCGTTCTTTTTTTTAAGTTCATGTGAATCACTCGGTTTTTGGTTTGTTACCTTGGTTTTTTTCCTTCTTCATATATTTAGAATATGGGAACATCAGTAAACTACTGTAGCCTTAACTAGATCTTTAGATACCAAGATAGTCTTATCTTTTATTTTACCGATAGTGTCCTATCCCGATTGGAATTTGACTGAGTGTGGATTCACGTGCGTAGTAGGAGACGCTTACCCTGTCGACGCACCACTAATTTGAGTTTAGGCAATTCCCTCTGTTTTTGTTTGTTCTCATGATTTGTCTTATTAATTCATTTATAATATTTGAACATATGTAAACTGCCGTTGCCATAATTCATTGACACATCTCTCACATCTCATTTCTAAAATAACAAAAAATTGAAAGTTTGATCTAAGTTTCCCAACGACAAAAAAATGGGACAAATCATAAGACCAAAATAGTAGAGCAATAGAAACTACAAAGAAAAAACAACTTTAAAACATCATAATTTTTAAACTGAGTGTTTGATAAGTAGATTGTGATTTACATTGTGACTTATGAGTTTGAATTTCCCTTTGGTATCCTTCGCCTCGCTTTTACTTGTTGCACTAATCGTTTTCAATCATTGGCTAAGAAAATGATATATAAAGCTTAATAGACCGAATGACGGAATACAACTTTCAAGAAAGACAACTTCTCGCATTTTAATTTTCAATCGGTGCAGTTGAAACCAAGTGTGAGATGGGCGATACCTCATAAAAAGAACTGACGAAGAAATAAACAAGACTAGAAAAAGCACTACACAGAAAACTAAAGCAGAGAACTTTTAAGTGTTTGATAGATAGTGATAAGGATTCTATTGACCACCGACGTTATCATGACTTTCATAAAAAGAATGAAGTCTTGCATATTTATTTTCCCTGTAACCCATGGTTTTGTAGTGGGTTTCCTACTCGAGTTGCTAAACATACAGTCTGCAAATAACGGTGCGTAGGTCCCTATTAGATCAAATTCTATCTACATATTCGTTAGAATAATAAATTTTAGCTATACTCTTAGACATAAGGAAGATAATATCTTTTATCTTACCTCCTATAGATTCATAGAGATATGATTGGTTAAAGGACTACACGTGGTGACTATGTATATTTGATATAGGGTGTGCTAAAAAATATAGGGTTAGTTACCATAATTGGTTAGTTACCATATGGGGTTAGTAAGGAGTTACTTCCCTTTCAAAACAAAAAAGATGCCACAAACCTTTATAAAAACAACACGGTGTTGAGGAAAAATCTGAAAAGATTCAACAGACGAAGAAATTGATGATGAAAGGTTGAAATAAGTTCATAAAACATAAAGCTAACAAGTTGTTATTGTTGGCATAACGGAGTTACTTCCCTTTCAAAAAAAAAGGAAATCTGGAAGGATTCAACAGACAAAGAAATTGATACATGTAATGAACGATTGAAATAAATTCATAAAATAAATTTAAAGGTAAAAGGTTGTTATTGTTGGCATTTGTTTTCTGTATAGACAAATGGAAGTAGCATCTTAATACTAAGTATTGAAGACTTGATCACTTTGATAGGCCGCTAGTCAAAATACCACATGTGAAGATAGTCGGTAAGATAAATTCGTTACACGGTGTGCTAGTGACCTAATACGATATATATGGGGTCAGTAAATTCCATATGTGGATTCGAGCTTCGCTCTCACCCCATATGGAATTTACTGACCCCATATATATCGTAGTAGGTCACTAACACACCATGTAACTAATAACATATTATAGAGAGTGTCAGATTAATTTTTTTTTTGCTTATCTACATAGGGCAAATAGTTTACCAGTTTTAACAAAACTCAAAAGGTTTACCAGTTTAATCGGATAATAAATTACTGCTATCAACGCTTTATTCGTTAACTTTGAAAATTTATTTTTACAGTAACACTTAATTTCTGGAAGTATATAACCAACACTTTCAAGAACTGACTTTAATTTGACCCGATATCATTGATCAAAACATTTCATTAACGTTGATTTCTAAAATAGCTCAATTCAGTATTTATCAATACAACCTGTTAGATTCAAATATTTTCATTTGATAAGGCAGATTTACGAGATGAAATAATCCCCCATACACCAGCCAGACTAACGATCGACTGAAAGATATCTGATATACTGGATATGATATAAAGTTTAAGAAAAACAAATACGAAACTTACTATAATTTATGGCCTTTAGAATTGCTCATATAGACGACTAGACAAACGGTTTCAGGAAGTCTGTATTGCTTTTCTGACTAACTTGTATAGACTGTGTCAAAAAAAATGTTTCAAGCGTTAAATCTTGCGTTTATCATAATCTTAAAGGAATATAGATCAACCATGTCATTACCATTTGTTCTAATCAGTTAAGGTAGAGAACATGCCTGATAACAGTTGGAAATAACAACCGTTATTAAAATGCAAATGTTTATATTTTCCTATGTTTAAAAGCTATGTGTTCGTTGCAAGATTTTTTAGACTGTTTTCATTATAATTAAACAAATTTTCTACTTTTAGTTATATTTTTTGATAGTATAGGAAATAAAAAATGTCTTGAATTCAAACGAATTGTTCACAAAGGTTTGCAATCATTGACAACATGTAGTCGACAGTAATTTATCGATCTTCAAATCCCATACATCGATTGAGAAAATAAAAATCAAGATGGCAAACAAAACCTGAAAGAATCGTATGAACTCCAAAACAAGCTAGACTAGGTGCGTCGACAGGTTAAGCGTTTCCCGATTAACATGCATCAACCGAATTGCGAATCCACACTCAGTCAAACTGTCACAATCGGTAAAATTACAGATCACAAGACTGTTCTGGGATATAAAGATCTTAGACTGCTTAAACATGCTGCTAGTGAATTGAGACCCAGATAAATCATATCGGTAAACCGTTCGTGCTAGTGACCGTAAAACTATGTAGTGTCAATTTCCTCATATAAACTTTGTTGGCGCAGTTGTTGAGTAAAGAGTGCACCTCTATTATTAAGTTCGTATACTGTTAACATACATGAACGTAGCGTATTAGTTGAGTTGTGTAAATGCCATACTATGAAAACAATAACAAGATATATGACAAATGAACAATTTTCCTTAAGTAGATTGTTATCTTAAGAACGACGTAATATTTAATTCCCTTTGCATAACGTGATTTTCTGAAAACTATAAAATTATCAAGTGCTATCTTAATAAGATTGATAAAGGGAAACATGAATGAGCGTATTATATTAAGAAAAACCTGAATGCTGTTTGGTAAACACCCAGACGATCTGTTTATAACTCAACTCATGAAAAAGGTAAGTTTTGTAACTACGCAGTGTTTTCACCTATTGAACAAAATGATTCTAAGACACAACTGTTTTTTCACTATTATAAATTCACACCTAAATGAACGAAGTATCCTTGAATAATTATATAAAATGAATATTAATTTTATATTTCCTTATCAAGTTGACATTATCAGAAATAGCTTTAAAAGCTACGTGATTGAATTTCAAAAAACATAATGTTTTACGAGTGTGATAACTAATTTCTAAGCGATGTATTGCTGATCTCAATTTAAACATGTAAAGTTCTGGGCTGATATGAATAAAACTAACTTTAGTTAATACTTGTTCCGAAAGGAAGGATTTTTCTACATGTCCTACGAAAAATAAGTACTACGATTGGATATCTTAACTCAAGTGGTTTTATACATATCAGCCCTAGTCATTGTCTACGAGTGTTTGTTCTAAACATAATACAGCCTGACACCAACATCCGTACGTTTTTAATGGACTGCACTTCATAATACAATCAAATGAATTCAAAGGCCATCTAGTGCTTGGTATACTGTATAAACACTTGGTTATTGTTGAAGATTGTATGTTGACTTCTTGAATTTGTCTTTCGTGTCACATGTTTTTTTTTGTTTTTTTTTGTTACATTAATGCATTCCTAATATTTTCTGTTGTTCATATATCAATGTATTTAAAAAGAGGAGGAAGATACCAAAAGGGGGGTTCAAAACTTAGAGAGAAACTGACAACGCCATAGCTAATAAAAAAAGACGACGAAAAGACAAAGAAGTCCATAAAACGTTACATAAATAACTAAAGACTGATCAACACAAAAATCCACCAAAAACTGGTTGTGATTCAATGCGCTCCGGATGGTTATGCATTTCTTATTTCACTGGTGACATCTGTCCTTGAACTCATATATAATACGTTGATACATTAATTTTAGTGATTAGGGATCCCGCAACAGCGGAATGGTAATGGTCTTGATCTAACCCTAAATAAAGGCAACAGTAGTATACCGCTGTTCGAAACTCATAAATCGATAGAGATAAAAACAAATCCGGGTTACAAACTAAAACTGAGGGAAACGCATCAAATATAAGAGGAGAACAACGACACAACAAAAACACAATATTAAAATGTGACACCCACAGAAACGAACTATAATATAACAATGGCCATTTTCCTGACTTGGTACAGGACATTTTAAGAAAAAAACTGTGGGTTTTGTGGCATGCCAAACCTCCCGCTTTTATGACAACGTCAAACACAACACTAAAACGACAAAATCACATGATAGGACCACAATACAAATAAATGGGAGAACATATACGACAAAGAAACACACGAATAATAGCTAACAAAAGGTACTAGGCTTAAAATTCAATACGCCAGACGTGCGTCTCGTCCACACAAGACCAACCAGTGACGCTCAGATGAAAAAAGTTTGAAAGCCAAAACAATCACAAAGCTGAAGAGCACCGAGGACCAAAACTTCCAAAAAGTTGCGCCTAACACGGCCAGGGTTTTCTGCCTGGGACAAGAACATCCTAATTATTTAGAATAATTTAAAATTTTGCAAACAGTAAATTTTATAAAATTACTGTATAATAGATATACATGATAAAACCGAAGTGGGGACTAACTACAGAATAAAAACGGATACATTACATAAAACAACTTAATCCAACACATAAAAGTACACAGCCGAGTTAGCCAAAGCCTCAACGTACAAAGTGACGTCACATTTGAAATTCTAAAAAAACACACAAAGTGACGTCACATTTGAATTTGTAAAAATATTTCCCAAAAATAAGATAGGATTAGGATTGATTCAAGATTAGGTTTGTAATACTGACATTACATTTATTAAAATATAATGAAAATTACAATACTTATTAATATCAAATTGTGGTGGTAATTAGATAATTAATTGTATTATCTAGCTATGTCTGTGTTTCTTCTGCATCAAACTGTAAACCAAATATATCGTATAAATTTCGTTGAATCAAACTAAAATCTAATAAATGAAGGGGGTGATTAATTATCTTTACCATAACACACGAATATAACAGAAAAGACGTTAAGACATTTGACAAAATCCGACGAGAATAACAAATATAACATCAAAATTAAATACATGAATTTGGGATAGAAAATTACCGTGATACGTCTTATAGCAATGCGGTTTCACACTCAGCAAAACAGTCACAATCGGGAATAAGTCACGTTCGGTAATTAAAAGATCAGACGACGTAATGACAAACCACAATCTAACACGTGGTAAAAATGTTCTTAGTTAGTTTGGACAAAGACACATCGTATGGATCAACAAATTCGTGATGGTGTCCGTAAAATGTACGGAGTGTCATTTTTAATCTGTCCTCCTCATAACTTTGTTGGAGCAGTTTCTGCGTAAGGAGCACACTCCTGTATATGAAGTCCGTATAGTGTGAACAAGCACGAGAATAACGTATCTATTGAGATATGTAAACACCATCCTAGGACATCATTAAATTCGTAAACCAACACTCATGGAAATAATCTAACCCATAAACTTGACAGAATGGGACATTTTGAAATTGAAACACGGTTTTATAACGTTTGTAAAAATATCTCTTGTACTAATTATGATCTTTAGATATTTATACATTTTATGAGTCTATTTATTACTGGGTTGACCTCTAGCCGATGTTTACAAAATATGCAATATATCCATTAAAATAGATAATAGTACACTCCAATACTATTAGAATCCCAATATAAACTATTTAAATAGGCTTATTGTGTGAACTTATGCAATATGGTAATGAATGATATAATAGGATAACCGATTTATTTTTTTTAAAAAGACGTTGGCTAGCATTTAAAAGATTAAACAATAGTCAAGGAAATTATCAGATATCTTGTTTACCATTAACACCATATGATCATTGATAAAATTATGAATATAGCTTGGTTTTTTTTTCCAAAATGGCTTCCTTAAAGGAAGATACATGTCAAATTGTAAGTATTACAGTTATATGTTAAATTATAAATGTGTGTTAATTTTTCATAATGTGCAGTGTAAAATAAGGAGAGTTTGACAAAAGAGAAACGTATCCTCTTTGAGATAACTGAATACCAGTAAGCAGTTTTCATTCATACATGATTGAAAGTAATACATAATATATGAAAAGCAATTAGTTGTTTTAGAAAGTTATACGGAGCACTGGTGTTAAAACAAAGAATACACCCGTAACAGTATACACTATGCGAGAAACTGTGTGATATAGTTTTCTGCTCTTTGGTCGGGTTGTTGTCTCGTTGACACATTCCCCATTTCCATTCTCAATTTTATTGTATATAACGATGAATTCTATTCAAGAAATATATGTTTCCATGCTTAAGTTCTATTTAGTATTCATAGTGAGGGAGCATTTTGGGTACGTAAATGGGGGGTCAATAACTAGTTAATGTGCAAGAAGTGTATGTATATTGTTGAAATTAGCGCATCTAAGGCTGTAGAACGGCTTGTGTTATTAAAGCGATAAACAAATGCCAATCTTATAAGTCAATCAACACTTATAATGTTAAAAGAGAGGCGAAAGATACCAAAGGAACAGTAGGTTTATGATCTAAATGAAAGTACCATGTACATGTCTGTTAAAAAGATAGTTCCAATATGATATTTTATTTTAGAAAAAATACATTTTTAATACATGCATTACTTTTATATGGTTTAAACCGGCAAAAGCCCTGATTTTACAAATTCACTATAACATATATAAGGTAAAAAATAAGTAATGCCAATGCCGAACTTGTATGAAGCCGTCAAGTGTTTATAATATATGAACTTATAAATAGTCTTGTCAGTCGGCACAGTAATATCATGTTTCTATGAAGTGTCTTTGCAACATAAAAACAATTTCAGCCTTGGTAATACTTGACAATTGAAGTTGTTGGATTTGAGAAGTATCAACGACGACCTGACAACTTTCGTGTAAGAAAGGGATCCTTTGTTTCAATTTCATAAAAGGTTAAGAATATAAAAATAAGAAGATATTTAGACTGTCAACGAGGCAGTAACATTAATAGTACCAGTGATGCCGTTAGCCTAAAAAATCTAAAATCTTACATAAACTTTTTACATTTAAAAGGATTTAAAGTATTCATAACAAAACAAGGAATCAGAGCGTTGCATTAGGAAGATACGTTTCTTTTAAATTAAGTTTCAGAACATTTTAACAGCAAATTTCAATAAAACAATATTCATATTTTAATGCCAGTGCTGAATACTGGGCTGGTCATACCCACGGGGAATTTACAGTCCACCAGCAGATGTATCCAACTAGTGGTAGTTATAACATTAACGGTACCAACTGTACTGTACCAGATGTACATTTTGACAATTGATACCTCTTGGGTGATTCTCGACGCCAAAAATGTTTAGAAATGCAAAATATTATACAAACAATACAACTATCTACCAAGACTAACGGATAATGATTTAGTTCATCACTATACTCGGTTGAGAGGTCGAGGTTTGCACTAGTTATGTCCTGCTACTAAATTGTTCCTCATTCTGTCATTGTTGGTTATGATTAAATAGCATGAAATAACTTCACCAGAAAGAAACGAGCGAAAAAAGTCTAATTCGTTTAAAGATGTTTTAGGTATGAAGATCATAAAATAACCATTTTTTAATAACAAATTTATTTTTAAAAGCTTTAGTATAAGTTCAGGAAATTAAAGGTACTGAACATCCTTCAGTTGGCCTCTGTAAATAATTTTTTTTAAATATGTTTTGCGTTAAAATTCAACTGATAATGTTATAATCACTACTTTTTTTCATATGGATGGGGTATGTCTAGGAAGCTATTCGGATTTAGATATTCATCCCATATCAATAATTATATACTGCATGATGATGCTTACTTTTGATGTTATCATAATCATAAATTAATTTTGCCCCTTACTACTTATCTGACATTTACCCTTATTGCTTTATTTATATTATTACTTATAATACTAAACGCAAAATGTATTCAGAGTCGTTCAAAAATATATTGCTGATCGAGGTGACTCAATTGATAAATAGTATATCCCTGTCGCCTGATATTGCTAATTTTAACACAAAACCTTATCAATCGGAGACATCAGCTTGTAATTAGTATAAGTTAAGATGAACCAGTATTGCATACAAAATCATAATCCTGGTATCTATAATGAGTTTAAATATATCTTCTTACAAAGGAAACATGTACGAGAATTATACACATGTCAGCCATGTGGTTTAAATTGTCATGAAGACATAACTTCGTTTTCCTTGCAGTCTAATTTGTCAACTAATTAAATTATAAGTGTCTTGCCACTACTTATATCTGAATCTTAACGCAAAAAACTTAACAGTCGTTCTTTCTCAATATCTTGGTCAAGTGGTCATTCTTTTTATATGAATTTTGATATGTTTAAGATGTATAAATAAAGGCAACAGTAGTATACCGCTGTTTGAAATTCATAAATCGATTGAGAAAAAAACAAATCCTGGTTACAAACTGAAACTGAGGGAAACACATCAAATATAAGAGAAGAACTACGACACAACAGAAAGACAACATGAAAATGTAACACACACATAAACGAACTATAATATAACAATGGCCATTTTCCTGACTTGGTACAGGACATTTTAAGAAAAAAATGGTGGGTTGAACCTGGTATTGTGGCTAGCCAAACCTCCCGCTTTTATGGCAATGTTAAATATAACATTAAAATGACAACATTACATGACAGGACTACAATACAAATAAATGGGAGAACATATAGGACAGAGAAACATACGAATAATAGCTAACAATAGGTACCAGGTTTAAAATTTAATACGCAAGACGCGCATTTCGTCCACACAAGACTAACCAGTGATAAAATACAAGTATATACCTTACTAGTACCTGCTTAAATCTAGATATTTGCTCAAAGCGTTACTGGAACGAGTGATACACGAAAAGTGTCACTCATATTGGACACTATGGATAAATTGAGAAAATATCATAAGCTAGTTGATGAACACCAAAGTCCAGAAAAATATCTGAAACCTATATTTAGTAATAATTCTGCATTGTCAATGACATAAACGTTTGCTAATTCTCAGTCGATCAATTCTGTAAATATTAGATAAACAGAGGATGTTATTCTCTAAAGGTTTACTTTATATTTTTGGCATACAATAGATAAGTATTATACCCGGACTTTTATCTTTTTAAACTCTATCAAATTAGATCATCATTGTGAATGTTGTCTTCTTTGAATAGTAGTTGCCTTTGTATAATCCATATCATTATCGTTGTTATTGCTATAACTTCCTAATTACTTGAATTCAATTTAATTGCTACGTAGTAATGACTACTACAGCTTGCCATATCGCATTAGTTCTGTCTATTTGCAAGATTTCTTTATGTGTTTACTTTCTTATCCAGTTTTCACTTTGGTTGGATGACCGTCCAGTTGAAATTTATGTCACATGTCCATATATATAGATACATCAGCGTGATGCTATTTTTCAGGTTGCACCAAGGTGTTGGTTGGTAAAGCTCATAGACAAAGATCATCAGAAATTTGATTTAAAAATAAGTTGTCCAATGGGTGTTCTTTTTGATGTTATATTCATGGTATTGGTTGATACATCCGATTCCTCATCAACAAATATTTTCATGAACACTCGTCAGGAAGAACTGACAATTTCATTGAACAATACTTCTATTCAGAAGAATAGCTTCATTGTATGTGTGTATGGGCTCAAGACAGTCATTTCAAGTACAGAACAATATGACAGGGTAGTATGTTATGGAAATATAGAAATTGAGTGTATGTATACATTTGTATCCTAATGAACTGCAGAGTGTTTAAGTTAGTTATTAATTACTAGTTAAAGTCAAGTCTGTTCTTCTATCTACATGTATTCATTTTCAAACACATAAACAAATCTATTGCACTTGTCAGATCCTTACGTCTTAGATTATTATGTATAATAATTAACATTATCTTGCTTTGAACAATCAATGAAATAATAAATCATTATTTAACATTTTATTTAGAAAAGTGGTTATTAATGAATCTTTTCCTTTATTCAATGACTTATTTAATAGGTCCAGTGGATAATCAAGTTACTGTTCTTTTGGAACTATACGAGGAAGAAATACATACCTTCCCTTTATCATCAACAGAAACACAGGTGAAATAAACAAGAAACATTGTAATTTTTAAACAAAATGACATATTATATAATAGCTGAGGCTGTTATTAGTTTGATAAATGTAAATATATAATATATTTAAGTAGTTTTTTCTCAATTCAATCAAAGCTTATTGTTCGCCTTTGGATCACAAAAGCAATGAAGATTATAGGAATATAGTATGAAAGATGAAGGGATTTGAACATTGGTAAACTAATGTTGCCACTGATACAGAAGTAACTTACTGTTTTGGTGCACTTTTTCCAGATAATGTTTCCGGTTTTAGTATTTTTGGCATAACCGTAGGGTAGTATAAATATACATTGTGAGTTATCTTTAAAAATGTGAAATGTGAAAATGGAAATGTACATTACACAAGACAACATAGCATAAAATATATTTAAGAATTTTCATTACTGTCATTGGTTGCTTAATTTTCTAGTTTACATATGTGGAAGTATTTTTAACAAAATTGATGACAATTCAACAGAACTATAACATAAAAAATACAAATCGAACATAAACAATATTGAGTTCATCAGTTTGACAGAATTAAAAAAAAAATATATGTAGTGTGTTTAGGGGAGAATAAGGGAATAAGCCGAAAAAAACGTTTAGATAACATAATTGTCCACAATGTAGTACATGTAAGGAAGCAAGAACATTTCACAATATTCATACTTTCCCGATCTCGTTCACTAATGGCATTTCACTGCTAACTTGTATAAGAGACTGATATCAAAGCTTTTTTGGTTTTTGTAGGATATGCTACCAGTAACAGTTCATCGCCAACCTCCATCGCTTTACAGATTAGATATAAATCTTATGTTCGAAAATGAAAAGGATTTCATCGTCTTTGTCAGAGCAAAAAATCAGCTCCGATGTTTCATTGTCAGTGGTCGAAGTTTTAACAATACGTTTCCTTTTGAGTTGCCATCTGCATCGTCAGTTGCATGCAAGGTGTTGTGTGCATGTCGGGAGCAGCGGATAGATGGAAGCATTTGGATAACCACTACAGTATCGCATAGCCATGTCATAAGTTTTAAAACGTGTACGAAATATTTAATTGTATAGATGAACAACAAAAAAAGCCACGACAAGTGAATACATCAAAAAAGAAAACATAAACAGCAAATAACAACACAAAAAAAAATGTAGTTCTAAATTTTGATCAACTCTTTTTATAGAATCGAAATCTGTTGAATCTAGAATCGTTCACATTAAACATTAGAATTCGTGTTACTTTATAGAAATGAATAAATGAAAGGTGCAGTAATCATAGAGACATTACTTCCTAATGTCTAAATTTTGCCCCTGCCAAGTCATATACAAGAAACAAAAATGCATTGTATCAGGACTACACACAATTAACTGCAACGAAATCTGTTCCAGCAAACATTGTTATGTCATTTTCAGACGAAACGGAATTTTAATAAGAATAAAACGCATCATAAATTTATTTCTGCTGCTATCAGCCTTTTTTATATTCCATCAATTAGAATATTTAAACTGTAAAACACAAATAGCAATGTTTAAACGCAGCTTCTGTTTTCAACTATGAATTTTACCAAAAAGAGAAGAAAAAGTCAGTAAAATTATAATCGAATAAAAGATGTAGAGAGCAAAAATGCAACTAGGACAGCGAAAAATATTACCGAATAAAAGATATATAAAACAAAATGCAAATAGCACAGTGATTTGGAGGGGTGTAGTTATGGAAATTAGCTATAATCACAAAATACTGAAGTTAATTTGAAGAACTGTAAGTGTATTTTACAAATCCATTTTCTGTTAGTAAAGTGAGTGTAGCAAAGAATATCAGAAATACAAATACTAGAGAGTAATAGTATAACAAACTGTTCAGACGGCTGAACCCAATAACACCAACATCATGTTGAAACCAAAAGAGGGACGAAATATACCAGAGGGACAGTCAAACTCATAGATCGAAAACAAACTGACAACGCCATGGCCAAAAATAAAAAGACAAATAGACAAATAATAGTACAGATGACAAAACATAAAAAAACTAAAGACTAAGCTATGGAAATCTGTAATTCTGGAATTTATTCAAAATATTAAATATCCATTTGTCATTAGATATTTTCTAGTTAAATTAAGGTTATATATTCTAAATAAATATTTAAGTCACTTCTAATTTGAATATTATAGATTCAACAGGATTGATATGAAGAAAACAAAAAAGAGCTAGCAAATTTTAGAAGTATCAATTTTGGTTTTAACTTTTGTATTAGTGTTGCTTTTTCTCAAATAAACAAGTTCGTCGTATATTTATGTGTTAAATTAAAGCAAAGTATCTGTGATTGGGTGGTCTTTCGGATTTTTACGAAACTTTTTATGAATTTGCAAATCACAGAACTGCATCTGAATATCGAAAAATAAATTATGTAGAAGTTAAAAGCATAATTATCGCCCCTTTTAACGTACATTCCATAAATGTATCGACCTATCTCACAACCTTTTTTGAAATCGATTGCATCGTTGGAAATATTAATGGTACAGGTATCAATTTTTTCGATATTCGGATGCAAGTCAACGAGTTATCAAAGCATATAAAATTTCATCAACATCCGAAAACCACCCATTTGCCTTAATTAAAATTAAAATAAAATAATATGATTTCTCCTAAACGAAATTAATATTTCAGTAACTGAATCAATTTAATCATTTCTTTCAGTTTTATCACTACTGGATACATACCGATTGTATAATCTTGCTATAGCGTTTGGGACAAGGACAGTCTACCCGAACCTGCGACCTATTCAATTTTTCTATAGGAATAAATCAAAGGAGTATTTCGATATGATAATGATACAACTGGATGGAGAAATGCGACCATATTTGAAAAGTTATGGCGGAGAACAGGGTTCTGTAGTAAATGGAAGGTTGTTTGGTTTATTTTTCAGCACGTATTTAGATACTACAACGAACATGCCATATCCCTATTCTCACTTTGGGCCAATTCGATTATATATCCAATCTTTAGAAATGTTCAATCCTGAGTGTAATTTATATTTTGCCGATTTTTATTGTCATAAAAAACGACACCATGTGACAATCATTGTGGTGCCAAAGTACTCAATTGATAACGAATTTTGTGGCCAGTATTTGAAAGAATTAAACATTTTTCATAATCCATATTTATGCTTAAGAGTAGAATTTAACGGTGCATTCACTGTAATGGCAAATATGGACGTCACTGTTGAAGTATTTTATACTGAAACCATTAATGTGAGAAGAGCTTTAGAGTTGCAGTATGGTTTTATACAAAAAACAAAAACTATTGGGCGGGGTTATGCTCCGCCATCTGGTATTCCTAAAAATCCTTCTTGTAAGATCTGTAACTTAGAATAACCATATATTTTTCTTCAAACGTTCTGATACTTGTGTAGCCTAGAATGTTTGCCAACCAGATTGCTTGGCTAATAAACCTGTTATATATTAAAAGATTTTACATCATATGAACTTTTTATCTGATCATTTTATGTTTTGCGCTGATTAACAATTTTACATATGCATTCAAATAAACACACTTCATGATACTATATTGCGCTATAATAAATTTCTCACTCAAAGATATGATTCTTAAATTGTTTAGCTGCTGGAGACCGTCTTGTATTTCAACACAAATATTGTTGATGCTATATATTGAATCATTTTTGTTTTTCTGTTTTTAAATATGTATGTATATTCAAATTCTTAAATTAATTCAGACGATATTAATTTTATGAGAAATATGTGATACGTCATCCTGTCGGGTTGTTCAATATAGTTTTTATAAGAATTTTTCGATTGCTTTATAAATTTCTGTGTCATTTGGTCTCTTGTGGAGAGTTGTCTCATTGGCAATCATACCACATCTTCTTATTTTTATACGTATTTTTTTTTTAAATCAAGTGTATATATTGTTACATGTTTTGCTTAAAATGCATGTAATTATATTTCTATTCTCGGTATTTATATAATTTTTTACCTTTTTTTTTATTATATAGATATAGGAAGATGTGGTATGAGTGCCAACGAGACAACTCTCCATCCAAATTAGAATTTATAAAAGTAAACCATTATAGGTCAAGGTACGGTCTTCAACACGGAGCATTGGCTCACACCGAACAGCAAGCTATAAAGGGCCCCAAAAAATTACTAGTGTAAAACCATTCAAACGGAAAAACCAACGGTCTAATCTATATAAAAACGAGAAACGAGAAACACGTATGAACTACATAAACAGACGACAACTACTGTAATCAGATTCCTGACTTAGGACAGGTGCAAACATTTGCAGCGATACCGAGATGCTACCTGCTTGCATATTTGCTAGAAAACTTTGCATTTTTAGATCGTTTTTTCAATAACAGCTGATTTAAAATTAAATAACTATGTATTCAGTAACATATGTATTCAGAGAAAGATCTGAAGATATCTATTTGTCAAGATTACACTCGATTTTTTCTCAATATGAATAAATTATGTTCATGTCTCATTCAAGTTAATCTAACAATTACATAAACTAGGAAACAAACTCACGTTCATCCATGTTTAGCAACTTGTTCTGTAAAAAGATGTCATGTTTTTTTTCTTTCTATCTTTGGATCGGCACACATGATGTGGATTATTTACCTCGAATTTAACACATATAAAGTAGCATGCGCTCCGGTACTGGAATTACTTAAATGATACACTTTGTATTTAAATTATCTTTAGATAGATGATATAATTGTACTTAAAGTAACGTTTTCAAATTGTGTGGTTATTTGAAAGTATGTGTCTAATCATTTTTCTTGTCTAAGCCAAATATATATTTAGTTAAATATTCCCAAGTACCAAATACGGCATACGAGAAAGACAACTTCCGACATTAAAATCCAAACTTGATGCATGTGTAACTAGATACCGGTATAATATAAATATAAGAAGATCTGATTTTACTGCTAACGAGACAACTCTCCACCAGAGACCAAATGACGTAGTAGTTACAAATTTAAAACAATTCCAACGATAAAACTATGAAAAAAAATACGATATACAGCAACACATACCAACGACTGAATTGCAGGTTCCTTATTTGAGACAGGCACATAATTACATAATGTGGCAGGGTTAAACATATTTGCCGTTGCCCAATCTTCCATAACCTGGGACAGTGGTGTTATATCACAACATAAGAACAAACTATAAAAATCAGTTGAAAAAGATTTAACTCATCAAATCAATACAAAGCACAAAAACAGCAAACAAAACGAATGTATCAAAATCAAAAGTCATAGAACCTTAAATCATGTTTAACTGATACTATTATACTACACTACTGATAAAAAACGCAAACTTGGTCAATTATCCATGTGATTACTGTACTGAAAAAAAAATCATGTAACGCGAAAAGAGCATTGTAATAAGTTTATAATTCATATGTCTCTATGTTCGTCATTTTTCTGGATTGACAGTCATCCGCAATACTCAACCCTAAACATTTGAAAGCAAATGGTGTATAAATACCTTAAAAGTATAGCAAAACTTGACTGAAGGATTTTGGAACCTTAGTTTCTCGATAATTTATTCATTTGTGTTATAAAACACTACAGTACCGACTAATGAGCTGATGATACCCTCGGGGAAAAAACAGTCCAACAGCAACGGTATCGAGTCAGTGCTAGTACACGAAAAGAACACTTTATAAATTTCGTTGAAATATGAATTTGAAATATTTACTTTACCTCACCGAATAACAAATCACCTACCCTCTTTTAATATTTCTATTACTATTAGTTCTTTTACATGAATACTTTGTATTGAAGACAATATCTAATATTATGCAAAAGAGTGGAACAAAAAAAAATATATGAATATTTATATTTCATTTTAATTAAATAAAAGGGATTGTATGTGTAATATATAGTAGCGGCTAAAATAGACTATAAGTCTTCACCTGGTTTGTTGAAATCTGGAGATTCAGCTATTAGAGTAAATCAAAACACGAAAAAAATATTTCAAATAAATCAAATTAGTTTACCATTTCCACTATTAGTATATATTTTAAAAATACAGAAATAGTTAGATGTTAGTGTTTTGAATAATTTTCGTCAAAATTAGAGCAAAACATTATTAAAAAATATAAATCACGACAAATATTAATCGTAGTATATTTCATTCGTTTTCATTATTTGTTTTTTATTACTATGCAAACCTGACCAAATATGATTATATGATTGTATTCTCATCTAAAATTAGATGTTGTTACAACTTGTTAATTATATATACGTATGTATCAAATTGATGTAAACGGTAATAAGGAGGATTAAAAACTGTGGATATGGCACATAATACATGCATTTTAACATGTTTTTTGAACACATGTATTTGTTAACGTTTTAAAATGTTCTGCCTTACAACTAGGTACTCGTTAAACTGAGTCATATTCATTTTGAAAAAGGATAGGAAGAGACCTAGTTGGTCTAGTATTCTGATTTACAATTTGAATATATTGCACAAACGAACCCAAACATTAGTTAATAGAATACATATTAATGGTAATGATAATATTAATAAATAATCATTTTATAATAACAATAATTTAGAGTAAAACAATAATAATATTAATAATTCATTAACATTAGATCACACCCGCGAAATCGCGGGTCCGTGGCTGAATTAAAGTGCCTACACCTTATTTTTAGCCTGGATTTTTAGTAATCGTATTGTCATTTGATAAAGGTATGTTGATTATAAGGTGCACACTTTTCTCTGCTTTCAAAATCTTCTGTTTGAACCCGTCCTGGTTTTCTCACTACAATGTAGTAGTGGTACTCCAGATAGTGGAGGGACTAATAAAGAAGAAGAACTAAAACCGGAAATACTATTGGTATCGGTATGAAGTAAAATAACAAAAATACCGAACTGCAAGGAAAATTCAAAACGGAAAGTTTCTTAACAAATATCGGATTGGACCCGGAACTTGTAAATTATTGGTAATATTAATTATATGGAAAACAAATGGGCCTGGAACGATGTTTGTTTTAAATCAACACCACTGTACTATATTAGTTATATATAAAATTGAATTATTTGATTCGTCGTTTTTACGTCATGCCAGCTAACAAATTGGACCTCGTTATTGTAGTAGTATAGATTTAAACGACAAAAAAAACCAGAGAATCCGAAAATTTGATATACAAACTCCAATTTATTCAAAAAGCTACTAGTAGCGAAACGTTTCATAGCGGAATCTTCTGTATGTTCCATCTATCCCTTTCGGACGCATGGATTTGCCGGAGTGTTATTTTCATCTCACAAGTTTTCACTACGTCCATAGACGTTCTTCAAAAATATCGAGTTGTACCTGTCGAACATAGTTTTTCAGAAACGGATGAAAGATTTATAGAATTTCTCAACCATGATCATAAACTTTTTGCAACAAGACCGAAAAAAAAATAATAATCAAATATACCAGGCTTATAATTTTGAACGCAAGTAGCGTTTCGTCTAGACAAGACTAATTAGTGACTCTCGAATCAATAAAAAAAATGTATATATATTTTTATAAATAAAGTACGAATTTGAAGGATATTGAGGACCCAAAATTCCGAAATGTACAGCTAAGGTTATCTATTCCAGGGTTAGAAAATCCTTAGTATTTCGAACAATTCAATGTTTTGTTAACAGTTAATCTATAATATCAATGATAATTCATGTCAACAATGAAGTGCTTAACGTGCGAATTGCCCAGACTTTTCTATTTTATTTGATTATATTTATTTGTGCTGTCTTTGTGAATAAGGGTATTGTTTTCCTTTGTTTTGAAAACTTTTCATTTCAAATTTTCAAATTCGGTTACGAATAAGGTTTACAGTATTTACAAATTTGTTAATATCTTTTGTTTTCACAAGAGACATTAACCTGTGTTACTAAGGGCTTATATTTCAAGAGTAGGGATTAGACATTAAAAGAGGAAATAAGTCATTTAGATAAGTAACTCGAAGACATTTAGTACCTCGGTTGCACTTGTGTATTAAAGACTGCAAATTTCCGTAGGGAAAACTTATACCGCTTTTCCTGGGACATTTGAAGAAACAGTTGATTTCTGAATGAAAAGTCCACAAACAGAAGGTACTAGGAAATAGGGTCTTAGTGCCTTTTTTCACCAATTCGTTTGTCTTCATTTCCTACACATTTAAAACTCAAACTAAAGGTTTGGTTTATGTGTTTGTTTTAGTAGCGTTTGCATGATGTGTGATCCATACATAGCAGTATACACACTGTCGACGCACCTGGTCACACTCCGTTTGAAGATTATGCGATTCCCTCAGTTTGTGGATGTTTGCTTGATATGTATTCTTAATCGACTTATGAGATTTTATCATTGTTTAAGTCCTTTTTTTTTTCTTCGAGTCTTCCTTAATAATATTTTAGCATCTATCCGACAATATTGTATAATACAGGCAAAATTCTCAAGTTGCAGAAAAGCACTTCGGACGCACCAAATTTATAAAGGGTTATTTTCATATTGTATCTCTATGAGGTTTTTCATGGGAATCATATCTTGTAACCAGTAAGTTACCAAAACAAAATGTCTACTGAATAGTATCTCACAAAAGAGATGTAGGTTGTGAACGAACAACATTTTAAAACTGCAACCAACATATTATTATAACTGCAACTAACATAATTAGATCAATTTGTGTTAATAAAAAAGTCATTTGCCTTATTATGAGTTTTATGGACACCATCACGAATTGGTTGATCTATGAGATGTGTCTGTGTCTAAACTAACTAACGACATTTTTACCACGTCTTAGATTGTGGTTTACCATCTACGTTGTATTGTCTGCTAAGTAATGAACATGACCTATTCCCGAATATGACTGTTTTGCCGAGTGTGAATTCGCATTGCTATACGACGTGTCTTGGTATTTATACATCCAACATTCATGTATTTAGTAATGATGTTTCTTTTGTAAGTCTGGTTAAATATTGTGTTATGTCTTATCGTTTGTGGTTTGAATTCAGTATTTTCGGTACATTTCACATATGTCTTATTTGTCAGTATAGTCGAGTTACTTGTGGTTCGTCTACAGTATTTTTGTTTTATGTTATTTGTTTTCAAATGGTTTACTGTTTGGTCTTACATGATCTTGCCTTATGTTACAGTTATCTTATTTTTTTTTCTATATGTATGTAATAGTTAAGTTAAAAAATCAGCTATTTCATTTATATCATTTTAAGTTTAAAGCAACTATATGCACAGGATTTGTTTTTTTATACACAATTTTGATTTAGAAGAAAAACCGACATGGTTAGAAAATAAAAATAATAACACCATTAAAAACTCAATTCCATTTTTATATTTTTGTCATGGTTAGAAAATAAATAAAATAACACCATTTCAAACTCAATCCCAATTTAATATTCTTGTACGTGTCAATAAAACAAATCTATTTTATTCTTAGAAATTTACCTGTGACGTCACAGAAAATACGTCACTTTTTATGGCGTTGATCCATTCTTGTGACGCGCAGTTTATACTTCGTTTGTGGTGTCCTGGTGTGCTGTCGTACATGCATGGGAGATGTCCGTTGTATTCTGCGGTTAACATGTTGTAATGTACTATTATATTATTTATTTATGTATTTCTCTCTGCTGAGTGTTCTTGCATTTGTTTGTACTGTATTCCTGTCACGTAGTGTTGTCATTTGAGCGGTATTTTTAACATTGCCATATAAGCGAGAGGTTTGGCTAGCCATAAAACCAGGTTCAACCCACCATTTTTTTTTTAAATGTCCTGTACCAAGTCTGGAATATGACAGTTGTTATCAAATAGTCCGTTTAACTATTACTGTGGATTCATTTATTTTCGTGGGTGTCAATTTTCGTGGATTATGGAAATCTTGCATTTTCGTGGCTATTTAATTTCGTGGTTTTGCCAAAGTCTGCATACAACTTTATATAAAATGTGTCTTTCGTTGTACATTAAAATTCGAGGTTCACCAGTACCAATGGATTCCACGAAAATTGGTATCCAACGAATAATAATGAATCCACAGTATGTTGGCGTTTGTTTTTGTTGCAGTTCAGTGTTTCTGTTGTTTCTGTTGTTCCGTTGTTTCCATATATATAGTTTGTAACCCGGATTTGTTTTCGCTTACTCGATTTATGACTATTGAACAGCGGTATACTACTGTTGCCTTTATTTAGATACTATTCTTTTGTTAATACACATAAGAAATGGTTTCACTGTAAATGAATTCTCAAAATATATACATGTCGTTTATTCATGAAAATGAATAACACAACAAGCCAATATTTGTAATTTCCTTATCGTTTCATATCAGTAGGTTTGCGGTTTGAATTATAACTTCCGAGATGTAGAAATGGTTACTTAATATGGTATATATGATATGAATGATGAAATATCCGATTATACATTTTAAAATGACGTGACATACATTTAAAAACTTGTATTCATTCAAGACTTCAAATCAATTGTTATCTCATATATGTATTATTATCAAGTTGAACATATTTTTGTTTACAAAATGGCTGCTTCAAAAATAGTAAGTATTAATGTTACATGTCACATGGTAAAAGCAAATATTAGTGTGTGTGTTAATTTTTAGAAGTGTTCAGTGCAAAATGTTCATAAAAGAGAGGATCAACCTAGTACAACCACATTTTCTTGTAAATTACAGTATAGCAGTAAAAAAAATCATTCATTGTTTAATGAAAGTTAGTACAACCACATTTTCTTGTAAATTACAGTATAGCAGTAAAAAAATCATTCATTGTTTAATGAAAGTTAAACAGAGAATAGAGCAAACACCTGTGTTCAAATGACCGTTTGAAAGACTGTCTACTTGTCGATAAACTACTCCAACATTACTACAATATCTCTTATTATGAATATTTTTTTGTTTGTATCGGGTATCTGTAGGTTACTGATAAGTGATGTGTCAAATGATGTGCACAACGGGTATAAAAAAGGATATAATAGGGTTTGGGGACGATCTTTGAATTAATTGTCTGACTAGGCTATGGAACGTTCAAAAAGAAAGTCGAACATTTTTATTTTTATTCAAACTGTTCTTAAGATTAAAAATATTTCATTTAATCTAATTTTAATCTAAATAATTTCTGTTAACTAAATGGCAAACTTGTGCAGCTTTGGTATCCAATAAGGTCATTTTATGTGTTTGAGCTTTTGATTTTGCCATTTGATAAGGGACTTTCCGTTTTGAATTTTCTTTGGAGTTCGGTATTTTAGTTATTTTACTTTTTGCCATATTATGAGTTATTCACATGAGAAAAGTTGCACTCTAACTGACATTTGAAATATAGATATGTCGTTTATTCATTAAAAGGATTAACATGGCAAAAGCCGATACTTGAAATTCTCAAGTAGGTTTAATTTGTGAACTTTTATTTCCAAACTGCAGTAAACGTATGAGGCTTGATTGGTTGGTTTTGCACTTTTAAAATAGAGCTCCATTTTGTTTTTTAAGAACAAGTATTTTTATTATGTAATTACAACATTATGATAAATTTTCAGAAGTAAATGTCCGAAAACTTTATGTTAGTGTATCATGTGAAGATCAAATTGATGTCTGACCGTAAACCAAGAAGTCAATATTTGTGAATGGTCTCATGTTTAATGACATATATTGCGATGCATTATCAGCTGATAAGTTCTGTAAATAAAACAAAATCATAGGTTGAAATGTCCTCCAATACAGTTAACCTTAGATTATTTTTGTCATTGTATACATTTATTTGTAGTAACAATATACAAGTAATCATCCAGCTGTTTTATCCTTTTAATCTCTAATTTCTTTGACTCTATATAAATAAGAAGATGTGGTATGAGTGCCAATGAGACAACTCTCCACCCAAGTCACAATTATACAAAGTTAACAATTATAGGTCAAAGTACGGCCTTCAACACGGAGCCTTGGCTCACAACGAACAGAAAGCTATAAAGGGCCACAAAATGACTAGTGTAAAACAATTTAAACAAGAAAACCAACGGTCTAATCTATATAAAAAACGAGAAATCCCTATGAACCACACCAACAAACGACAACCACTGAACAACAGGCACTGACTATGCACTTTTCCGACTTTTATTATAACTTACTTAATTCTTACCATTTGTAATTTTGGAATTGCTTCTCAGTATCTTTTAGGTGCACTTTACAGCTCTTCTTATAATATTAGCTGTAGCTGGTGGTGAAATTGCATTGCGTTCGTCGACATTTAGATGTGTGCTTTTTGTCTTGTTTCCGGTGATTTTGGTTTAACGGTCGCCCAATTGACGTGAACGTCACATGTACTTATTTCTATTTTTTAAGTCGTATAAAACGATTTCTTTTTATCATAATGGTGAAGAAAATTATTGAACCCATCCATGCATATATACTAAACTAAGTCCTCTATGCAGGTTTTGTTACAAAAGATATAGCATTCAGTGTTGTTGATCGAACTCTTTCCCTGCTAGTAAACTTTTAACTTTTTTGCCGACGTTTAACGACCGTGACCTTAATCAACAATTAACACAAAACAATAATGCGCGTGTAAAATAAGTGAGATGAAAGACCGATGTTTATTATTATTGCCCATGCGTTTCTATTCACAATTTAACTTTGTCATGGCAATTGTTAAATGATTTGGTATATTAATTTTTTTTTTCAAACACAATTAACACTTTCTACAAACATTTGTTTACCTTTCCGTCCATCACGGTTTTTTTCTTAAAATGTCCTGTACCAAGTCAGGAAAATGGCCATTGTTATATTATAGTTCGTTTCTGTGAGTGTTACATTTTAATGTTGTGTTTCTGTTGTGTCGTAGTTCTCTTATATTTGATGTGTTTCCCTCAGTTTTAGTTTGTAACCCGGATTTGTTTTTTTCTCAATCGATTTATGAATTTCGAACAGCGGTATACTACTGTTGCCTTTATTTTTCCTCGCATATGCGCTGTGTCGTTGCCGAAGTTAAAACGAGAGGTCTTGTGGTTAGTTTCACTGCGTATGGAAAAGCTATCGGCGAATTAGAGAACGGGAAACAAATAATACAATAGTAGTACATTTCTGTATATTTTGACAAGATAAAGAAGTCTTAAAAGAAATTCCATGTACACGTGTTTTATAGTAAAGCTTAGCCAATCAAGAATGCAAAACATATTCAACTTCTTTTTTAAATTTGAAGTATCATATGACTTTAATATAGATCAGCGAATTTCTATTTTCTAGGTTGCATCATGGTGTTGGTCTGTAAAGCTAAAAGACAAGGATCAGCATTTAATTGATTTGAAAATAAGTTGTCCTATCTTTTTTCTTTTTGATGTATTATTTATTGTATTGGTGGATAAATCTGATTTTTCATCAACGAACATGTTCATCAACTCTCATTGCGGTGACCTTACTTTCTCATTGGACAACAATTTTAACCCAAAGAATAACTTTATTGTGTATGTTTACGGACTCAAGACAATCATTTCAAGTACAAATCAATATGACAGGGTGGTATGTTATGGAAATAAAGAAATTGAGTGTAAGTATGCTTTTAACCTCATGTATAACTTTTTGTGTAAAGACAAACATCTTTTCAACATTCTTTTCGCATAATTAAAAGCGTCAAAAAAATAAAACGAATATGCATTATTATGTATTGTTTATACTTAAATCTATTCTTCTAGTAATTTATATACATTTTCAAAAAAAATATATAATGCAATTTGGAGTATACAACGAGTAAGGATTTTGATATATAATGTTACTACAGTTAATGTTGTCTTGCTTTGAACAATCAAAATACACTTCATCGTTTTAAAGTGCATCCTCCTTAGTTAGACCAAGATGCTTTAACTTCGTATTTTTTTTTTAACTTATTCATCTGTAAACAGTAAAATGTTTAAGACAAAAACGAAAACAAAACAAAAAAGATTGTATGATACAAATCTTATCCATTGATGTCTTTTAAAGATTCAGAAGAGATTCAAACATATGTGCCTTTGAAAGAAATCGAAGAAGACATGCACTTGCCTTTGTCGTCAACAGCAACTCAGGTGATTTTATCAGCAAACATTGAACTTGTATTCTATTTTTAAAAAAGCTATTGAAAATAATAAGGACAAATACAGGTTTTTTATTTATTTTTTTTTTATTGATCTTTTTTGGTGTTCAAACTACAGTGCATACATACATTGTTACAAGACATAAGTGAATAAAATTGATGACATTGTTATAAGTGTTATTATGCGACTTAGAAAAAGTAAAAAATTACAAGTCTCTGATGTGAATATACAGTATATGGTACTATCTTAAGAATACTTTGGAATTCATTAAATATACAATCATAATTAACATAAATTAAATAAATTCCATAATTGCTTGCACAGATATTAACAGTCTGTCTAATTGTGTGATCTTAACATAATTAATGTAATACTTTGCCTGTAGGATACAATAATTTAAATCTAAGTTATCAGAATTCAAAACACCAAAAATTACACTGTCTTTATTCAAAAATATTCTTACTTATAAAAAACAAAGTACCACCAATTAGAAAATTCTCTCCAAAATTGTTTTATTTCTGTACATTCAAAAATTTATGCTCTATAGTTTCTATCTCTTTACAACTGGCACATTCATTAGTATTAGAAAGTTTATATTTTTCAGTAAGATAATTATGAGAGATTATTCTATGTAAAATGTTGTATTGGAAAGCTTGTAGTTTGCTTTCTATAGTACATTTAAAAACCAGTAAATAAATGTTTTTCCATTTTTCAATACTAATTTCTGTATTAAAACTTTCTTCCCACCTTTGTTGTGAAATAGGAGAAACATTTCCCTGATCGATAAAAAGTGAATAAACATCTTTAGCAAATAATTTACTGATAGGCATTTTTTTTATTCTCATGCTCAAAAACGAATCCAAATGAGTTGCTGTTAGGTGACATGTGTTGCTGTATTAACAACTCTTTCCAGTCACGTGGTATAGCAAGTTAAATAGATAGAATGTCTACAAAAGTAACATTTAGGTTATATTTTGGTTAATAGCGTCATGAGAAAAAAAATCGGCATTGTCAGTTACAATATCATTGATGAACCTTATGCCTTTCATGTACCAATATCTGTAAAAAATACTCGTATTGTCAACTTTGATAAAAGGGTTGAACCAAATGAATTACAAATTGACAAATACAGGGGATGTTATATGCCATCTAAACAGGTGATTACTTGATATCTTGATGCATGATTAACTAGATCTTATGGGTTTTAGCGTTTGTGCTTTAATGGGGTTTTAGCGTTTGTGCTTTTTATGGGTTTTAGCGTTTGTGCTTTTACCGCAGGATTTTTTCCTGCTCATTGAATGTTTAATACAAATATTAAAACAAAACAAAAGGGGGAAAATATGACTGATTGATGATTGGTCCATTGTTGTTTGCTTAAAGCCTAGTGGAAATTATTTCATACATATTCTAACCGAAAACAAATTAACAATAATGCAATTGGTATATAATGCAAAGTGGGACAACCCCGTATAGAGGATAGGAAATAAGTAGTGTCAATTTCCTCTGAGGAATGCTATTATTTTATACGAATGAACATAAATAACTTCATAATTTAGGTTAAAAACTTGCACATAAAAAATACAAATTGACAAATAGCAGGTTATAAAAACCAAAGAGCTCCATCATGCAATAAAACAGTAGTTAACAAAACAAGTAGTGTTCAGTGGAAAATAAAAATAATATAGTACATACAAAAAACAAGAATACATTACTAATTGAGATACATATCTGTGCTGATTTGATTATGAGACAAGCATTATAGCTTTTGTCTGATTGCAGGGTACATTGCCATTAACTGTTCATCGACAACCGCCTTCGCATTACAGATTAGATGTAAATATTATGTTCACAGATGAAAAATATTTTATCGTCTTTGTCAAAGTAAAGAATCAGCTCCGCTGTTACAGTATCAGTGGTCGATGTTTAAACAAGTTGATTCTTTTTGAGTTGCCATCTGCATCTTCTGTTGAATGTAAGGTTATGTGTACATGTCGACAGCAGCAGATAGATGGAAGCATTTTTGTTACCACTACAGTATCGCATAGCCATGTGATTAGTTTTAAAACGTGTACGTAGCTCTATGTTGTATCAAAAATAATGACAAGCAAAGACACCCGCCAACAATAAAAGAAAAAGACAATACATGAAAAGAGAATAGTTCAAAATAGTAATAGCAATAATTTTCAATAACTCTTTTCATAAGAATGGAAAGCATGTGTAATCAAACAAAATTATACAAAAAAACTATAATTCGGGCTTTTTTCAGTAAAGAATACATTGAGATCGTGTGTATTCGTCAAAAGAGAGAGCAATCGTGAATGATCAATTATCACCCCTTTTCATACTGTTAAACTTCTTTCAAAGAATTAATAACGGTTTAATGTTTGTCTTAAACACTGTTCACTATTAATTCAACTGAAATGAAAGGAAGAAAACAAAGTATTGGCAAAATTTGACAGTATAAATTTTTGTCGTCTAATTTATCAGTTTTTTTACCAAAATAACGAGTTTGTCAAGCACTCATGCGATATTTGAAAATAAGAAAGTGACCCTTTTGCAAACTATTATTTCCGGAATTGAATCTCATCAAACATTTTTTTTTTCAGTTTTATCCCTGGTGGATACATACCGATTATATAATCTAGCTATAGCTTTTGGGACAAGGAAATTCATTCCTAACATGCGACCTATTCAGTTCTTTTATAGGAATAAATCAGTGGAGTATTTTCATATAGTAATGAGCTATCTGAATGGAGAAATGCTACCATATTTGAAAAGCAATGGTGGAGAACAGGGTTCGGTTGTTAATGGACGGTTATCTGGTTTATTTTTCAGTACATATATCGATACTACGACTAACTTGCCAAATCCATGTTCTCACTATGGACCAATAAGATTGTATCTCAAATCTTTGATAATGTTTAATCCTCAGTGTAATTTGTATTTTGCGGATTTTTACTGTCACTATAAACGACATCATGTGACAATCATTCTGGTGCCAAAATTATCAACTCATAACAATTTTTGTCGACAGTATTTGACAGAACTAAACATTTTTCATAATCCATATTTGTGTTTGCGAGTAGAATGTAACGGTGCATTCACTGTAATGGCAAATATGGATGTGACTGTTGAAGTGCTTTATACTGAAACCATAAATGTGAGAAAAGCCATAGAGTTACAGCATGGTTTCATTGTCGAATCAAAAACTATTGGGCGGGGTTTTGCTCCCCCGTCAGGTATCCCTAAAAACCCATCTTGTAAGATCTGTAACTTAGAATAGTTGCATACATATTTGTCAAATGTTCAGATAATTGGTTACCTTGTATATAGGCTACAATTTCTCCTAACCGGATTTGTGTGATTTATTAGCATATCATATGAATAAAGCTATTCTAATCTAATCTTTTTATACTATCAATTCAACTTCCAGAATAGTTCACCACTTAAAAATGTTATCATTAAGTTTATATAATATGTAGAGGTAAATGTTTTGTTGTATTTAAACATAGCTGCATATGAATCGAATTAGGTAATATTTATTGGCTTAGAAAGTTTGTGATCAGCAAGCCCATATTTAATTAAAAAAAATGAATATTCTATTAATTGCATGTTGCTTATGGTGAGATTTCATATGTTGACGTTTAGATGTTTTTGTTTTTTCTAGTTTCTATTGATTTTGGTTGGACGGTCGCCCAGCTGACGTGAACGTCACATGTCCTTATTTTCATCTTTTAATTCACATGAAACGATTTTCTTTTTATTATAATGTAAAGGAAATTATTGAACCAATCCACGCATATATACCATCTAAGTCCTCTATGCAGGTTTTGTTACATTTATTACGAATCCATAACATATAATCGACAACAGATATATCATTCAGTGATTGTTGATCGAAAACCGCGTGCAAAATAAGTGAGATGAAAGAGCGATGTTTATCTTTTAATATATTTCCCATGCGTTTCTATTCACAGTCAAACTTTGACATGGCAATTGATAAAGGATTTGGTGTATTATTTTCATTTGTTTACCTTTTTGTCCATCACGGTTTTTTCCTCACACATGCGCTGTGTCGTTGCCGAAGTTAAAACGAGAGGTCTTGTGGTTAAGGTCACTGCATAAGGAAAAGCTATCGGCGAATTAGAGTACGGGAAGCAAATAATTCAATAGCAATACATTTCTGCATAGTTTACTTTGAAAAGATAAAGAAGTCTCAAAAAAAGTCCATGTACACGTGTTTTATAGTAGAATTTAGCCAATTAATTGAGAATGAAAAACATAATCAACTTCTTTTTTAAATCTGAAGTATCAAATGACAAATATAGATCAGCGTACTTCAATTTTCTTGCATAACAATTTATATGTATATTCATTAGTTAACTGGTTTGCCGATGGCATGTCTCTAGAGTTTGACCCTTTCAAAACATATGTTCATGGAGAACACAAAATAATTTCATGTAACAAAATAAAGGTTGAAGCTCTCTCAGGAAAAATTGACCTTATAAAATAAAGAGATGTGGTATGATTCTCAATGAGAAAACTATGCACAAGAAATAAAATGACGTAGATGTTAGCAACTATAAGTCACCGTGTGGCGTTCAACAATAAGCAAAACCTCTACCGCATTTCAAGTTACAAAAGGTCCCGACATGACAAATATAAAACAAATTACCCGAGAAGGCCTGCTGTATGTCCAAAACAACAAACTGTTTTGACTGTTCTGGTTATTCCCTTTTGGTTTTTGTACTTTCAAACGATTTAAATTCTTGATAATTAAACTTGTTTTCCAGCATACATGATAATATTTAGACTCGTATTCATGTTCAAGGTTTTAGAGAGTATAATATGTTTTCAATTATAAACAATTGCAGTATTTATATTTAAAGTATTTGAAAAATTTTGAAAACACTGAGATATAATCTAGGTGTTTGAAAAGTATTAGGACTTTTCATTATGATAATGTAAATTATAGATTGCAATGGATAATGTAGACAACCTCAATAGGACAATGGTCAAGACGTCAAATCTGTGTTATCCTGATTTTTATTATTATACAAAAAGTAGCATATAAAGCAAATGTATTATTTTTGAATTATAAATTTGCAATAAAACTTCCATTTCCTGTATATATCTTATATAAAAATGTATTCTATTAAGTATTTTAATTTAATCATTCATGATTGTTCTTCCTTTTTTAAAATTATCTTCAACACAGGTGTCGTTCATAAGGAACGATATATTATATATTTATTTTGTTTCAACTGGATATATGCAGGTCGACCATTAGTCCTCGAAGAAACCATCTGTCCCGCAGCATAGGCTTCAGTATAGGAATGATTGAAATGATGTATACGTGTATTTTGATGAAAAATAAAAATACCAAAAATACCAAACTCGAATGTAAATTTAAAAAGGGGAAATCCATAAACACTTACAAAGCTAAACGCTCTGCTTTATCAACCAACAGAACAACTAGAAACAATTGTCATATTCCTGACTTGGTACAAATATTTTCTGATTAAATGAATTTTTTACTCAGACACTGATGACGTTTTAAAACTATGAGCAGATGCAAGCTCTTGAATACCGCATGAGTTAAGAAATGTATAATCAATACGTGAGTGAAGTTTGTATATTGTTGCTAAGGTGAGTACAAATTTATAAATTTTAAATTGAAATTGTCTAGTTTTTCATAGACTCTGGAACTGAAATGATCGCTGGGGTCAAATTCGAGTTATATGTCCAAAAAGTTTTATTTCCAGTCAATTTTCTATGTCAGTCGTTCAATTATCTCTCCGGATGTTCTTTATCAACGGATAATTTCTCTTTCTGGTTAGATTTAAGCCAGTTATTCTTGTAATAATGATTTTATCTTCTCTAATCAATACGGCCAATAATTATAGGATTATTGCCGTTTCCTAATCAGTTATGATATTGCTATTTTCAGAAAGCATATTTTGCATATTCATAACCATTAGATAGTTTCTTTTTCGTCGGAACAAACGTGTTTCTGCAACTCATTCCCTTATGTCCCTACTTTATTTCGCAAGTATTTCATTATACCAGCTTTAAATATGTTTGTCAAGAGAAAAAGAGTGACGGTAGCAAAGGGGCAATCAAATAAAAAAATTAATAATAATAGCATGCCAAAAAGACAGATATGCAGACAACCGTAAAAAATTACACAAAAACCTTACACTGAGGAACAACAACCAACCAAAAATTGGGGTGAATTCGGGTGTTCTGGAAGGGTAATCAGTCCGTTTCAATGTATGGTATTCGTCATTTCGTCAAATCACACTTTGTCATGTTACAGAATAGGGCGTCATGATTTCATATTAGCACGTTATGCACTTCCATTCAGTTACTGTGAGCAATCTTTGATATTACGTTATAGTTAATTATAGTTTCCTATGTACTTGTGTTTTGTCGGCTATTATACCCTTTTTCTGATTTTTATTGTGTGCACTTTTTGTACCTTTTATTAGTCCATTTGTCTAGATTCCATGCAACAGGGGAGAATTGAGATCAAGAAAATCTTCTTGAACCCCGCCATATGTCCATGTGACTGTTTAAATGCTAGAGACTCCTCAATAGTCTTGTGGCATGTCTCTGTTAATGAAATCCGTATAGTATGAACATCCACCAGAGTAACGTATAAATTGAGATATATAAACGCCAAACCATGGAGCAAAGGGTATGCTACTGCTGAGAAATAGAGTTGACAGCAGGAAAGTTGTAATCATCACGTTTGTCATAAATAGTTTGAAGTTGTCCGTTAGTGTCAATATCGAGGAAAAGATCAAGAAACGAAGCAGACCTTCTACTTTCGGTAGTATCCTTAATTTACAGTTCAATGCGATATATGAGATGCAAGCATCCATTGAAATGTGGGTAATTGAGTGATAGAACATATAACATCATCAGTTTATCTGAAAGTGAAATTAAAGAACTTTGCAAGAGGCCTTTTCTTTTTGTCTTTGAGAAGGTTCTGTGTGAATTCTGCTTCATATGATGAGTACAAAAACAAGACGACCAGTAGTGGTGCACATTTAGTACCCATTGAATACCGACTGTCTGCTGAAATTTCAATCCACCAAACTCAACAATAATGGTGTTGATCAAGAAGTCCAGTATTTTTATTATATCATCTTTGGTGTATTTGTTGTAGGAGTCAATGTGGTTCTTCACAAAGTAAGAAATGCTGCTGGATGAAAATATAAAGTTCAGAATTGGAAAATTGAAATCATCTCTTTGTCACCTTTGACTTGTTATTTTGCAAAATTTCAATATACTTTCTGTCAACATATTTTCCCAGATTATGACATTATCTTTTGAATACATTGAATCCGTCCCATTATGCGTCTAGTGCAGGGGAGTCGAAGATTCTACCCTGCCACTGGCTAGCCTACTTGTAGGTGAAACAGAAAGCCGAGCGCGTCAGTCTTTCTTGCCAGTACAAAGCCTCTACCAGTCTCAGACCTCTACAGTGCCTCCAGCGACAGCACATGGTAACTAGGGTCTTGTATCCTAGGCTAAACTGCAGAGGATCTTGGAGTAGCAAGGACCCCAATGATGCAGTGTGTAGGCCCACCGGTGTGTGGGTATGCCCTAGCACTCATCAACCTTGCCCCATGCAGCTATGGGTAAATAGTCAGCCAGATAGGGGTTGTAAGCCAGGTAAGGCAACCTGTCTAGGAGAGAGAACTCTAAACAAACTGGGTAGATCACCACTCATCAGCCAAGCAAGGCAACTGATCTAGAGGACGGGAACCTCAATGACAAAACCCCTGGTCCTCCAAGTTGGGGGTTGAGCATGAGGCTAATAACCTCATCTTATAAAACAACAACTTATTACAGAAATACACACAAGAAATCAACAAACAGCAGGTACCCATGGGATGACGGGCTGCACAGGCAGCAATATGATTGTACAAGGAGAAAGCCCAACTTGGGAGGCCTTGGACAGGAACCGGAATCTCATGGATCCAAAAAAGACCATTAAGATCGGCGCATGGAATGTGAGAACTATGTTCCAGGTCTCAAAAACTGCGCGTCATTAGAGAGATGGAAAGGTACAAACTAGGAATATTAGGCATCAGTGAATGCAGGTGGACAGAGTCAGGAAAAATTATCACACAGGGTCATGCCATCATATACTCCGGTAGAAATGACAACCAACATACAGAAGGAGTGGCAATCATTATGGATAAGGAATGTACAAAGAGCTTGATAGAATGGGATCCTATAAATGAGCGATTGATCAGAGCTCGCTTTAATTCCAGCTATGCCAAGACAACAATTATTCAGTGCTACTCGCCTACAAACGATGCAGAAGAAGAAATCAAAGATGCTTATTATGAAGCTCTTCAGGCTCAGATTAGCAAAACACCACAACATGATGTCCTCTTTATAATAGGAGACCAAAATGCTAAGGTTGGGAAAGGAAATATAGAACATGAAAGAGCTATGGGAAAAGAAGGTCATGGCGTAATGAATGAGAATGGAGAGAGACTGGCAAATATGTGTTCAACTAATGGATTAGTAATTGGAGGAACCCTATTTAAGCATAAAGACATACACAAAATTACGTGGAATTCTCCAAACAACAGGGACAAAAATCAGATTGACCACATCATCATAAATGGCAAATGGAGACGATCATTACTCGATACCCGAGCATTTAGGGGAGCAGATGTGAACAGCGACCATCATTTAGTTACAGCTTAACTCTAACTAAAGCTGAAAAAGGTACCAGACAATAACAAACCTGGGAGAAAGATCATCAATGTCAACCGTCTGAAAGAACCTGAAATCAAACAAAAGTTTGTCATTGAACTCAGAAACAGATTTCGAGTATTTGAGGAAATTGATCAAACTGAAGGCAGTTCCATAGAAAAGAAATGGGAAAACATCAAGGAGGTGTATCAAAACACAAGTGAAAAGATCATTGGCTTTCGTAAGAACAGCAATAAACAATGGTTAACATCAGACACATGGAAAGCAATCGATGAAAGAGCAAAACTGAAAGAAAAGGTCCTCAGCACTAGGTCATCAGGGTTAAAAGAACAAACACAGAAAGAATATGGAGAGAAAGATAAGGCGGTAAAGAAAAGAGCTAGAAAAGATAAAAGGAACCATCTGGAAAAACGAGCTGAAGAAGCAGAAAAGGCTGCTGCAAAAGGTGATTTAAGTACAGTATACAAGATCACAAAAGAACTATGTGGTCAATCCAAACAACCACCTCCAGACAAAAATGGAAAAATCATTACAACTGAAAGGGAACAGGCTGCACGTTGGGTAGAACACTTCAAGGCTGTTTTGAATAGACCAGAACCAATAAACGAATTTCAGGGAGCACCACAATTTGAAGATCTAGATAGTAGCACTGACACCATCTAAAGAAGAAATAACAAAGGCAATTAAATCCATGAAATCTGGAAAGGAAGCAGGCATAGATGGAATTCAAGCTGAACTACTGAAAGCAAACATCAACACAGCAACAGTCATACTACATGATCTCTTCAAAGACATATGGGAAGAAAATAAAATACCTGAAGACTGGACAAAAGGTCTTATCGTTAAACTAACGAAGAAAGGTGATCTTGGGATTTGTGACAACTGGAGAGGTATAACATTACTCTCAATCCCAAGTAAAGTGTTTTGCAGAATACTGTTAAACAGGATAGACTCTGAACTGGATGACAGGTTAAGACAGGAACAAGCTGGGTTTAGGAAAGGGAAAGGATGTATTGATCAGATCTTTGCTCTAATGAACATCATTGAGCAGTGTATAGAATGGAAGACACCTCTATATATAAACTTTATTGATTTCAAGAAAGCATTCGACAGTTTACATAGAGAGACTCTTTGGACAATCCTTATATCATATGGAGTACCACACAAGATCGTAACACTGATAAAATGCTTTTATACCAACTTTGAATGTGCTGTGATACTTAACAACAAGGAAACTGACTGGTTTGAAGTAAAATCTGGAGTACGACAGGGCTGCATCATCTCACCCATCTTATTCCTGGTTGCCATTGACTGGGTGATGCGGAAGACCACCAGTGACAAAAAAAGAGGCATCAAATGGTCAATGTTTACAACCCTAGAGGACCTTGACTTTGCTGATGATATAGCACTCCTTTCATCAAACCAAGACAATATGCAGGAAAAGACAAATCGGCTCAGCCATTTTGCAAGCCAAATTGGACTTGAAATGAACGCAAAAAAGACTCAAGAAATGCGACTTAACATAACATCAAACTTATGACTAAAAGCTGAGGGCACAGAAATCCAACAGGTAGATAAATTTACTTATCTAGGAACTGTGGTTAGTACAGAAGATCCAACACAAAAAGATATTAAAAGTAGGCTAGCCAAGGCAAGATCTGCATTTCAAAGACTACGACCCATTTGGAAGTCCAAACAATACAACAGGAAAACAAAGATAAGGCTATATAACAGTACTGTTAAATCTGTCCTTCTGTATGGAAGTGAATGCTGGAGAGTAACGAAAACAGATATGAGATCGCTCTCAAGTTTCCACAATTGTCTGAGGCAAATCTGCAAAATCTTCTGGCCAAACCGTATTTCAAATGAACATCTCCTTGAAATGACTAAGTCCTCATGTATTCTGAAAGATGGCTGGGGCATGTTCACAGGATGCCTGTATCCAATATCACCAGGATAGCTCTTAGATGGACGCCCCAGGGGAAGAGACCAAGAGGAAGACCCAAAACCACCTGGCGTCGAACGATTGAAGCAGAACTGAAGGAGCTTGACATGACCTGGGGAGAAGCCGAAACAAAGGCTAAAGACAGAGTTGGATGGCGAAATCTTGTGGCGACCTTATGCTCCGCCAGGAGCGAAGAGGATAGGTAGGTAGAATCCGTCCCATCGTTTAAGTCAGGTCAGCAGGAAAGTTAGGATCTTTATGTAAGGTTTTCCCCATCATCTTTTCTGAGCAGTTTGAAACAAGATTTAACTTCTATAGACAATTGCAACCGATTGAAAATTTCTATATCTGCATCTTTGCACATTTCCTTCCTGGCAAACCTGTTAAAGATGTTTGTTTTATAGATTTACAGTAACCTTATATTCAATATTTGAAAAGGAATTGATTTTTACCATGGTTCATCCCTCAACTTTGTGTTTTGATACTTAAAATCGTTTACTTATATCTACGTCATACTCTCGATATAGAACAATTTTGATGTGAACAAATGTATATCTCATTGCATTCTAAAAAAATTTGGTAGTTGTAAACGTAAGATTTCGATGTCCATTCATATAATACGATTAACCTTCACCAGGTACGACCAAGACTTAAAGTTTGGAAACCCAAGTAGGTAAGAGCACTAGACGAACTGTCCAAGGTCAACTTTGCATAGTGAATAGTAATCTTAATTTAAGTGCAATTAAATAATTTTAAACTGACATTTCACATTTATATTATTTTTTTTTCTGTTATACTAATGTAGCAAGGATAAATAGAAGTATCACACAAAAAATTCTTATTTTTGAATGATCTAATCAGTATTTGTTGATGCTTACAAGATTGCTTTTGGACCAAAATTTTGCATGGTAAAGTTGTAAAGTGTTCTGGCCGCTATCGTGATATGGTTGTCCCAAAGTATATGGTATTTTCGTACATTTGTATGAGATAAAGGTTCTCTTACAAATATTTAAATAGAGACATTGTGATAAAATTTTGCTTTTATACTATTGTAATGCTCGTTAAACTAGTTAATCAACTATATAAGTTTTGCTTTAACTAGGTGTACATTTTTTCCTCGTAATAATGCTAGAAAATAAAAATGTCGTGACTTGTATTTGAAACATATCAATGTTAACCTAAAATTCAAATTCCTATTGAGTACTTTTTAAAACAATGAAAGTATAAACAAAAACATAATATAAAACAAATAACACAAAACACTCACACACACACAAGGTTTCAACAGGCATGATTTCTAACCTGCATTTATTTTGACCAAATAGCAAACAAAAAAGGGCTTTCATCAGAAACAAAGAAGTAACATGTGGAACATATGGAGTTATTGAGATTTTTGATAAACGAGAAATAAGAAAATAAGAAAACTGTTTCATACATGAATAGCAAAATATTCAGCAAGAAACTATTTTTTTTAAGTTCCTGTCAGTGAAGGACAACAACTCATATAAGGAGTCAAAGAGAGGCGAAAGATACAAGCAGACCTTTCAACTATAAGTCGAAAATAAACTGACAATGCAATGGCAAAAAATGAAGAAAACAAGCATTCTGAGAGTATTGCATGGCAATACAGTCCCCTACCAGGTAAAAATTCATAATACTGGAACAAAATGCTAACTTGTTCTATAACTTGTCATTGTGTAAACAAAAAGTAAATATCATGTCAATATCTTCAAGCATGACTAAAAACAGTGTGGAAAACTGATTATATGAGTGAATTTTTCAAGTCCAAGGACCATAACTCTGCACAATATTATTAGACCAAAACAAAAATTTGAACTTGATCTGTAACTTGTCATGATAAAACTATATACCAATTATCAATCAATATCTTATAAGCATGATGAAAAAACATTAGATATGATTAATAGTTCTCTAAAATTAGATATGATGTAATACAGTGTATATCTATTTTCAAATTATAATCAGATATAATTAATAGTTCCAAATATTTTTTTCTTTCATTTGTCACAAACTAATATAGATTTGTAACTTATCTATAAAATGTCAACAACTTTTATCTACACAATGTAATGTATTGAAATATATACATTAATAAAAATAGATTATTATCTAATTAAAGGATTTCTCTTCATAATTTTTGTTTATATATATAGCATTCAGAAAATTAGTTTATACTAAATAACAAACAAACCTGTAAAAAAAATCTGCAAATAATTTAACAAAGAATGTCTTTTAAAAAATGAGTTATCTCCCTTTGTACAGAAATATGGTTTAACATAGTACTCTAACATTAGATATGGTCCAGAGTTATGGTCATAACTCTGGACTAAATCATCAGACCGGAACAAAATTCGAACTTGATCTATAACTTGTCATGATAAAACTATATACCAAATATCAAATCAATATCTTAAAGAACAAAGAAAAAAAGTGTGGAAAGCTGATTTGCCAGACTGACGGATGGACAGACGGACAGATGGACAAATTTACGAGCGGATGATTTCAACTTCACCTTCACTTCACTTCAATAGCTCCCTCGTGAGCAGCAACCCTCTATCAAGGAAATCATGATAGGTAATACAATCCCTGGAATATCGTATCAACTGGTAGACATATACTCTATATGCAGGCGCTGCTGTCTTAAAGTTTTGTTGTCAACAGACCCTTATTGTCAATTTCTAGATGTAAGTCAAGATATGAGGCAGACTTAACTTTATCTGTTGTATCCTTTATCTCAAGTTCGATGGGATAGATGTGTTCAACATAAGTCACCAAACTTTGAATTATTTAGTGAGATGACATCATCTTTATAGCGGAAAGTGGAGTTAAAGGATAATGCTAACTTCTTTTCTTTCTTCCAAAGAAGCTCCTGTATGAAATCAGGCTCATATGAATAAAGAAACAAGTCGGCAAGAAGAGGAGCACAATTGGTTCCCAATGAATTCTGTCAGATTAATTATTGAGAGATCTATTTTCCTGTTTAGTATTTCTCTACTTTACTAATAGATATAAGGTGTGGTATGAGTGCAAATGAGACAACTTTCCATCCAAGTCACAATTTTTAAAAGTAAACCATTATAGGTCAAAGTACTGTTCACCATAAAGACACAAAATGGGTTATAATTATCATTAAAAGGCAACAACTCATTTGAACATTTACAGGTCACTGTACAGCTTTCAACAATGAGCAAAATGAAAACCATAAAGTAAGCAATAAAAGGCACCTGTATGACAAAACGTTGGAGCATTCAATAGAGAATTTCTACTGCAACAATTAATGAAAAATTATAATTGTTGGACAGCAACCAACAACCACTGGTTCCTGGCTTTGGACATGCATAAAGACTGTCGTGCGAGTTTGACATTTTTGTGAGCAGTCAACCCTCCCCTTAGGCCTAACCTGCGACAGTGGTGTAGCACCACAATTTAAGACTTTAAGTCATTTGTTAATCGAAGATTACTCAACAGTAATTCAGTGCTTGTTGTTTATCATATTTGTTTTTCCTTTATTGTTTTGTACATAAATCAGGCCATTAGTTTTCTTGCTTGAATTGTTTTATATTTGTCATTTCCAGGCCTTTTAAGCTGACTATGTGGTATGGGTATTGATCATTGTTGAAGACCGTACAGTGACCTATAGTTGTTAACTTCTATGTCATTTGGCCTCTGGTGGAGTGTTGTCTCATTTGCAAATATACCACACCTTCTTATTTGTAATTTATACTCCCAGACTATTTGTTTAGTCAGCTTATAAAGATAGTAATATGTTAATTAGACAACATCTCAATGACACAAATTTGATCATTTCAACTAGCATTATAGCATTTTATTTGATGCTGTCCATGAAAACAGATGGATAGATAGCTTTCTAATATCAAGTGGCAACTATTAATTGCATATTCAGATTGCTTGATTGATTGATGCTTGCTTAACATCCTGCAGATTCAGGATGAGAACATGAATATGATTCTGTCAGCTGACCGTCCTTTACTCCTAAATGTTATATGCTTAGACGAGAAGCAGCAAATACCAATGTTCAAGTCTTTGATTTGACCAAGCTGATGATCAAATCAACAACCTTCCACACCAGAGGTAAGCACACTACCATTAACGTATTGACACAGTTCTGCCTAATGAATGTCTACTAATCAACTAATGTTTCTGAAGTACAAAAACATAAAACTGTTTCTTGCATTATTTTATTGCTTCCTAAGCAAGCATACAATAGATTTCATACAAAAATAATCAACACAGATCTGTTTGCCATTTCAAATATACAATCAAATGGAAATATGCCTTTAAAGTACTTGGATGTTTGCCCTTATCTTTTCTTCTTACTTTTAAATCTGGTTTTCATTATCTCTATAAACAATATGTTTTTAAGTCATTATCTTTAATCTAAATTTGCTATGGTCTGTAATTTGGTAAACATGAATAAATGAAGCACCATACAATGATAATCATGTGAATGACAATGTCGGACTAGAGGTATCTGATGAAAAACACACACTTTCATTCTATAGCAAGGATGAATATATGTCAAACAAAAATTCACAACCAATTATATTTTTTTGTTGGTGGAATGCAGGGATGGAAAATAGCTCATTTATTGAAATAAGCATTTTTTTAAAGAAAACTGTCATCTGTATCTAAAACAAAACCTAGATTAAGAAACCAATTATTTCTAAGAGGAAGCATATTCAACTTTAAACATTTAACAAAAAAAGGTCACATTTCACTAGGTTCACGTTACTTATACACATACTACAACAATGATAATGTACATGTGCCCTAAATGTCTTTTTCTGACAATTCTATGCTTTCACCAAGATCCTCCTCCTCTGATTCCACAATAGAACCGTCTTCTTTATCCATGTCATCCTCTTTAGAGGCTTTAATCTCGTCACCACCTGAAAATATAACAACCTTACTTATTTCACTATTTCTATAAGCATTTTCATATTTACCAAATCAAAAGCACCAAATTCATTTTTACAAAGTAAACTTTGAAACAATCTTTTTAAAACCAAAATTTATAATATTACCCAACAAAGGCTCATCCATTTCTTTGACAATTACAGAAAATTATGTCCAAAATATGAAACCAATATTTAATTTAACTGCTCTCATCCTTTTAACTTGCTTATTTTATTTCTAATATGTTTATCTTTATTATTGAACAATAAGGAGGCTTTTTATTCCTGTGATTCATGTCACATTAATTTTCGTGTCAGTATGGTGAGCCATTGTTTGTTTTTTTTTTATATGTTCAGGAACCAGTGAATTTTTTTCTCAAATCTTGAGATATTCTCATCCAATATAATAAGCATTTAAAACTTTAAAAAAGTGGACTTTGTCTCAATTATTATTAAAATAACAACAACTTGTCTTCCAGATTTTCTATACATTTATATTTTTCATGTAACAAACTGTATGATCCAAAATACAAGTCTATACCAAACTAAATGGTTGCAAATTCATAATATCTGTACAGTAAATTTAATACCTGAAGTTCTTTGGATAAAAACATCTCAGTAATTGTGTTGTAACATAAATAGTTGTATTGAGTGAAATCACAATGAAACCTGTTCAACTTCAAGGCCATCTTAGGTCTAGTTGCATTTAAAAATAACAAAATATGGAATTGTTGTCAGTTGCTTAAGTAACAGCAATAGGTTGCTTTTTGTTTCAATGTAAAAAGCTATGTAAACATTTCGTACATTAAACCTTTGTATTCTAGTGATAATATTTGAAATTATTTTGCACTTATGTAGAGAATTGTTTGTATATGTAGTTGGAATATATTAATTATTTGTCCTTCTGAAGACACAGGTTCCACTGTAAATACATGATATACTCAGAATAAATAGATAAAACTACAGGATTTATAGCATAACAGTTGATCACATTTATTTTTCAGACAAATTTTAGATTATGACCATTGCTTGATTTACACAAGGTGCATCACAGAAAATACATTAGTGTTGTGAGACATAAAGCTAGTGTTAGTAGCATCAAATTTAAAATGGTGAATAGACACCAAATACATCTACTGTATACAAGATGGCTTTCAAATAAGGTTATTTGCAAGAAGGTTGGATAACAATTTTGAAGCTTTTGTTTTTCAGAGTTATTCAGCTCATTTATATTGCTGTGAACTCCTGTATATGAGGACTTTCAACTGCAGTTGTACAGCCCACTTCAAACAAGTGGAAAAAAATTTAAGTTCTAAAACTTTGTACCTTCCTTCTTTTCAGACGAATTTTGTACTGTGTTTTCATTTTGTTACCTTTTAATTAAAGTAAACTGACCTACATTTCAATATTTATTGATTTCTTTGTTGGTACAGGACATTTACAATGTCTGTTTTCTATAGTAGGATATGTTTCTATTTCATATAAAATGTGTTGCTTTTTTAAGAAAAGTAATAGTTTTAATTTGAATGAAAGCATTTCACTGTTTGTTTTGATTTTTCTTATTAGTTTGTCTATTGAAATGACCTGAATTCCAATAAACAGGTGCTCAATAAGCGCATGATACCTCCGTCGCTTTTTCAAGAATAAAGTTCAATAACTTCTCAATGTCATATCAGAAATTTAAAAAAAACTAAAGGGAGGTTATCTTAATAGATATAAACTAGTCACCAAAGTTTCAAGAAAACTGCTCAAAGCACTTTAAAGATATTGTCTGAAAACTGGAAAATCACACCTTTATATGAATAAAATCCCATAACTCGGAAATGTAAAATCTAATATTTATAAAAATCGAAAGGGAGCTTACATCAATAGATATAAACAATTCACAAAAGTTTCATGAAAACTGCTGAAAGCATTTTTGAGTTATTGTCCGAAAACTGGAAAATCCCCCTTTTTTTAATGAATAAAACCCCATAACTCGGAAACATAAAATCAAAAATTTATAAAAATAGAAAGGGAGCTTATGTCAATAGATATAAACAATTCATCAAAGTTTCTTGCAAATTGGTGACAGTGTTTTTGAGTTATTGTCCGAAAAACTGGAAAATCCCCCTTTTTTTAATGAATAAAAATCCAAAGGGAGCTCATGTCAATAGTTATAAACAATTCCCAAAAGTTTCATGCAAATTGGTTCAAGCGTTTTTGAGTTATTGTCCGACGGAATGACAGACCGACGGACAACGGTATACAATAATAGGTCCCGTAAACGGGCATATAACAACCTCCAGATACTTTGGTTTCTTTATTTCAAAGCAAACATTAAACTTTATTTTATTCATATATACTAAATTCTTTAATCCAAGCAAAATTAGCTGTGTATGTCATATTTGTTTCGACTAAATTGACTCAAACTCAAATTTGATTGGTAACACACTAAAATATATATTTGAATTACAAAAATTCCATAGGAAACAAAAATCTTTATTAAGTGTCAAGATTTTGGGACCTGACATCATCTAATCAACTATCGTCATGACCTCAGAAATTTGTTCACCCCAATTTAATTATAAATAGCATGTGCAATAGTATAACGATCATTTTCCTAGTCAAGTTTGATACATATCATACATAAAACAATTGGAAAATTGGCCCTGCCAACAGATGCTCCTTAAACAGCACACAAGTCAGATATCTGGAAACAAAAAATGTTACCTATACTTTCTTCAGAGCCCAAATATACAGAAAAACCCTTCTTGTGAATCCACTTCACTCACATTCGGCAGGGGTTCCCCTTACCATGGCGAAACATGCTCAGTGTTGGGCACATAGCTAATAATATTGTTAAAAAAACTCCAAAAAAAAGCTACATTTTAAGGAAACAAACTTTTTTCAACAGTCACTATTTTTAGAACCAAGGACTTGAACTTAACTGATTGGCACTTAAATCCAAAGGTGTCTTCCCCTTCCCTATATCATCCATCTGAATAGTTTCATTCCAATCAAGCATAGGAAGCTCACAACAATGACCTTTTTACTCAAATGTTAATAGGTTTCTTCCCCTTCCATATATATTTTCCATCTTTATGTAAATTTATTCCAATTTGGCAAAGGAAACTCGCAGTTACTACCCAGAAACCATTTAAAAAACACCTTATTTGTAGAATTTTAACCTGAGAGAAATCAGTACAGTCGATCCTGCCTCTAACAGTCACTTTCAGACCCTCCCAAACGTGTTCACTCAACTTCTCTATATAAATTAACTCTTTCAAGCGTTCACCTGTCTAACGTGGTCAGCAGTCACCTAATCTTAGCACAAAATCATCAATTCAACTTTTAACAACGGTCATTTTCATGTTTTTAACAACTAAAATATAATCATGACGAAAAATGTGTTCAGTATCGGATCAAAATGAGAATGGAAACCAGTTTGCAACCAAGATCAATAAGTGAATTTTTGAATTTCTTGCGTTCTACTCCTTTCAGTTTCCATTGAAAACCGTATCTTCGACTTATTTCTCCACGCAAAATATCAACTATTTCAAATGTTTTCTACCATTTTTTATTTGTCTGCTCACATGAACACAAACTCTACCGATTGAAAACACTAATACAATTTGCCTTGATCCTGGCCACATTTGATGTCGGAATCAGAATTTTTTCGGAACCTCATTTAAAAGGTTTCCATGAATGACTGCTTTATACAGGTTTGACAGTGTGTGTCTTACCAATCACCTATCTTCAATCTGCATAAGTTTCATTCCAATTAGGAAAGGGAAACTCAAGTTACCATCAAAAAACCATTTTTTTTTAAATATTGAATATTAATGAAAGTGTCCTTGAACTTTGACCCATTGACCCCAATATCAACTCTTCTTTACGATCAGGCAAGAGAAACTCATGTTTAGAAAATGACCTTGACTTTTGACCCCAAAATCAATAGGCTTACTCCCCTCCTTTGTCCTTCAACTGTATTCCAATCAAACAATGGACACTAAAGTTACCATCTAGAAGCCATTTGGACTCAGAGGAGTTGTGTTCACAAGGTGTCATTGTTAAAATACTAAAAGCCCCATAAGTCCCGTAAAAATTGTCAAATCAAATTGATGGCAGAGCCAAGTAAAGAGAATATGACAACATTAGCAAGTATGAATAGTTTATGTCAAAGGGTCTCTGAGTATTGATGGAGGGAGCCATATTACCACATACCAAGTGGTGTGACATGCAGGGGACCATAACTCATGACAGACACTAATGAAATATGTTGAATGAAACTTCAAGCTTTGAATAATGGTCCTCATTTACATTCTCAATTTCAAATAAATTGGAAAACTGTAAATGTAGGTTTATGATTTGAAATCAATGCAGGAGGTGATAAAAGAAGAACAGACATTTGATGTCCTTATTCTCTACTGGTTGTGGCATTCCCTAATGGATGACTTTTAATACTCTCAATGGGCAGATATGCAGGGACATAATTTGTAACTTCATTATATATATCACTTCCAAGTATCCTGTAATGCATTACTCATGACATTTACAAAAATTTTGCTAAATGTAGGTTAAGCTGACCAATTTTTTCTATGAACATAGCTACTAAACATGATATGTGAACTGTTTATCCTAAATAAGTTATCACAAAATTTAGACATTATGTAGGTTTATTATTTACTTTTGCTGTCATGGCTGTTTTAAGTATCCAAGATGTATTATGCACAGATGACTTGACAGTGGCACTTCTACAGCAGCTGGTTTAAATTTCTGACAAGTTGAACAGTTCGATTTGATAAAACAAATTGCAATTTGGTCAGAATATTGAATGAACTGCAATAGATGGACAGCAACACTTGCTTACCAAGTCACAGTAATTAAGACTAGAAGAGCCAAAAAAATTAATAAGATGTGAGTAACCCACCAGCTCTTTCAACACTTTACATCAAAATTCCATCTGCACTGTTCCAATTGTTTTTGTTGTCTCACTTTTTATGCATTTCAATTAGTTTTAGTTTATTTTTATTCTCCAATCGACAAAAATTATTGTAACCATTTGAACATTGTAATTATATTTTCTCTGCTCCTTAAGGGGCATCATAATCATGATAATTGACAAATGAAAATGATTTTAATGTATTTTATTGCTCATCTTATAACAACCCCGAAAAGGGAAATGGTATTGAAATAACAAAGATTAAAGAATGAGTCAGTACAATGATTATGGTATAAACCATACCCAAAATTTGATATATTATCAAGCTTAATCTATTTAAACCTTTAAAGTATTGTTTTGAATTTCTTGCTGAAACAGTTTCTAAATTACTACAATAACCCCTAAAATACCAGCTTTAAAAGACTGAAATTCTTGGTTTCATTGTGTTGTTGGATTGCTGTCTCAGTTTCAGATAACCAACATCTTCTTTTAATCTCATAATAGAATGAAATTGTTACACAGTGTATATTTCTCATACCAACCAACATATTGATTCTAACAACGTCCCAGGCAAATGAAAGTTTTAAGGAGTCAACAACACTAACACACAATATTGTCAAAGACAGAGTAAATGAAATAAATATGGTTTTATACAATACATTTTAAGACAAGTATCAAAATTGAAGTGTAGAGGTGAATTAGTGTTTGTAGGTCTATCGTTAGATGTTTAGTAGGATTAGTCACAACACACGACACAACAAAATTGGTTGGATAAAGGCGAAGAACAAAGACGTGTTTCATTAAACAAAAAACCTTCATTATTATATCTTCCTTCATTTTGTGGAATTACATGTATATAATGATATGACACCTTATTGAAATAATGCGATGAAATTAGAAGAACTTTTAAAATCAATTTAGAAACATCTCAGATCTCATAATAATTTTTACAATTTATCTGAAATGTATGCCAATGAAAAAGCTTCAAGAATCATAAATATTCAAAGGTTCCCCTAAAAAAATAAGGAAATGAGGTATGATTGCCAATGTGATAACTATCCACCAAAGACCACAGAGACCTGTAGTTGTTTACAGCCTTTTCCTTTGGTCTTCGGTGGATAGTTTCATACCACATCCTCTTACTTCTATATTGTATAAACAAAAAAATTGGGGTCCTATAATATGAATTTATAACAACTGAACTTTTAAAATTATTTTGACATTAGAAAACATTTTTGATTTTAATCCTTATGCCACATTCTTTAAAAGTGAAATGTGCACAGTGAGCTTCTGTTTTGTTTGTACAATATCCCTGAAATTTCTATCACAAAGATCCAATGATACACATGTAGAAAGAAAGTATTTCCTGAAAAAAAAATCTACATCAACAAAATATTTACAATGATTTCAATATGCAACGGACTTTACAACATATGCAAATTCTGTGATGCACCAGTTTCAAGACAATGCAATGTTACCATGCTGACAGACAACAAATAAACAAGCAATAAACACAAACAAACAAAAGAAAAAACAACATTTGTTATGCTAAAAATGTTAATGCAAAAAGTAAAGAAAAAATCATTCCAAAAGAGATTTGGTTTTTAAAACGTGGCATATTCTTCTACTCTTACAGAGGAGTACACCACTTTTTGTAAGTTTCCCTAATACTTTTTGTTTTCAATCAAAATGTAGTTCTGTGATAAGTGAAATGCAATGAGTGAATTTAAAGTGGAGGGTTCCAATCATTTCCACCACCTATTAAACAATAACATCAATATCAAACATTTATAAATATTTGACAGATTTAACAGTAATTTATAAATTTGGTGAGGCCTAATAACACTCTGTTTTGAACAAATTTCCAAAGTGAAAGATTTGAATAAAGTCACATATCCAGATTTATTTCAAGCTAATTTGATCAAAAATGCCAACAGGATCAAAATGACATTCTCAGTCATATGGAAATGCATCAGAACCCTACATTGGGCCAATGTGATGAATGATTTTCTCACCGTTACCGCCAGAGGTTTTACATAAGCGGTGGTTCATGTGTTGGCTGTAAGATCCGGAGTGAGAGAAGCGTTTGAGGCACCGTTTACACTGGAAGGGTTTCTCTCCAGTATGGAGGCGCTTGTGTTCCGTCATATGGTGCTTGTGTTTGAACGCCTTACCACAGATATCACAAGGGTACCGACGGGGACCTAAAAATTAAAATAACATATCACTGGGGTACAAATGGGGAACTTGGCAAAAGACTTGATATCACGAAGGGTCAAAATTTGACTATTAAACTTTCTTCAATTCTTAAACTAATTTCACAGGGCTACTAGCAATGACAGACATAAATGACATAAGAAATTAGGGATCTGGCATACATAACAGGGGATAAAAGGCAAAGTTAAACAAACGTTTCATGGTAAAATTTATTTCATTTTCTACTTTACTTTCAATTTACAAACCTGAAAGGGTATTTTCAAATGGATGTTGGAACAAGTTCTGCTACTTGGAAGATGCAATAATTTGGTACTTAGTAATGATATCTTACATTTGCATAAATAATTTGATCTTTAAATCAAGACATTAATTTCAATTTTTACCTTTAGAAATGTAAGAACTGACTAAGAAGATTCGTATTACATCCCCTATTCATGGTGAACTTGCATACATAATACAGGTTCAATTATGTGCATTTTAGTTTGTTAATTTTGGTGCAATAACTTTTAGTACTTAAATGTGTAACACCCAAAATAATGGTCATTAGTACTGTTAATCAGCAAATAGTTTCTCTTCATTTTTTTCTTATTCTAGGATTTGATCCATTATTTTCATAAAATACTGCTTTATGCATAAAAACATTAATTTAAGCATTGTCAGGTTTTAGCAAGATTTCAGCCAATATCAATTGACAGGTGTTAGAACATAAATGTACCAAATTTTAGACAGTTATCAGCAATAAATTACAAAATCTCATCTTTTTAAATTCTTTGGCCCCAAATAAACTTAAAGATGAACATGATGACACTGGGACTTTTAATATTCAGAAAAATTGTATACATAAATTAATATGCAGATTAAACATTCACTCATAGGCACTAGATTCCTCAATTTGACTTCAGAGTAGGAAGATTACCAAATGAATACTTCAAACAATTTGCTTCTTAACAAATGTGCAAATGTGCAGAAAACTTTTTAAAAATAACAGAAAAAAGTATAAAAAACCAAATGAAAAGTCAAATCAGATAATTGAAGAAAATGCAATATAACAAAATAAACTCAAAAGATAAAGTGCAAAGTAAAGAGAAGATTAGTCCAATATAACCAAATCGAAAAAAAATAAAATAAACTGAAATGTACAGTATAATATTGTGTTGTTGTCTGTTGCATTCAAAATATACAAACTGTAAAATTCACATTATTTTCATCAGCATATCTGTTAGTAGTGTTAAAATGTTAATATCATGCATAAAATAACATAAAACCACCATAAAACACATCTAAGTCTTCAATTAAAAGTAACTCTATCATAATATGATAAAATAGTATAAAATATCTATTTATTTAAAGCCAAATGCCAGTTGTACTTTCCAGTCTATATATACTTAAACTTTCATGCTTATGCAATACAATGTCACAAGGATTTCTTGCATTCCCAGACTTTCATTTAATAGAAATCAGTTTTCACAGTTAAAAATAATGTAGAACTCAATTATCAACACAATTTTTGGAGCATTTAATGATATCTTCATTTTCTATTTATTTTTATATTGACACTTGCACAATCAGTGACATAGGAACACAATGATATTCCATTATCACTGGCTCAAAAAGAAAAAGGATCATTATTGGAGTGAGATTTGTATAAGCTTTAAACAGCAGGTATTTTCACATCTAAATTATTTGCATTTATAGATTATTTGGCTATTAAATAAGTTCAAAGCAATTATTCTGCATGCTTCTTACTATTATGAAATATCAGATGATGACCTTAGATGTGTTTTCATAGCAAAAAACAAAGCTGTTCCCTTGCAAATTAAAAGAACTAAAACTAAACAAAATTAAAATCAAATGTGTGTATCAACTGGATCAGTCTGGAAATACTGTAAGTATTGTCTTTGAAAAATGTTATCTCAAACATGCTGTCATACTAACGCCATTCTATAATACATTCATGAAAATACATCAATGAATTCCCCCTTCTTTGCTGTAAAAAAATCCTAAGCTTTCGTTCAACCATAAACAGGGGATGCCCCTAACTAGGAATTGTTTATAAACACTTTCATTAATGAAAAATTTACTGTACTGTTAGTTTTATATTTTCCCCATTACTGATGTAAAATAACAAAATCATCATTCCCAAAAACATAAATTCTAATTATTTAAACAAAAATTCTAATTTTCTTTTCTTTTTAACTTGCAAGGTACAGTTTGTCAAATTCAATGGCATGCAATATAAATATCCATCCACAAAATGACATTACTTCTCATGCCAAAAAATGTTAGTCACAGAATTCATCGTCATGCCTTTTATTATCCAACATGCGTAAAAACTATCTACTTCATTTAGCAATGGCCAAGTCCTAAATTAAGCTATTTACTAGCAAATAATGCCTTATACAACTATCTCATCTATCTGGGGGGACGACAGTGTCTATAAACACTAAAATTTAATGTGGCTATCTATTGCAAATCAGAAAAACAATACAATATAACAATGATTAATAGAAATTGTGCTTACTACCATCCTACTTGGAAGTCCGATAGTAATGAATTACAAATACACCTAAACAATATTAATGTTATTGCATGGTAGTGCATGTGTAGCTTTTTTTACTGATAAAAGATTACTTGTGAATAAAGAAATTATATATATGTAAATTGATGTAAAACAATGTTTTGGAATACCATTTATGATGTATCTAGGATTTAAGTAAAATTTACCAATTATATCATAATCATGTAATTTTTCTTTTGAGAACACCTCTTTGATGAGAGAATGTTTCTCTACCGAAGAACTAAGAAGTTTGTGTATGAAAATGATATGTGACTATCTCTCCCTGTTTTTTTTTTTTTTTTGTTGCTTATCTAATTACTACATTTGTTCTATTTTTATTTCTATCCGTGTTCTATGCCTTCACCTAACCAGTTATACTTGTCCATTTTCCTTATGACACAATATTCCATGTTTTTTATCTAACTTGAGCTTAACACTGCTGATACTTTCTAACCCCAAGGCTAAAATCTTTACTTAAAGTAATGAACAAATAATACATAAAGACCTGATAAATCTTTATCAGCTATATTTTAAAATTTTTACTTGAAATTGTTTCCATCTATTTTTGAAATCAATAACAATAGTTGTGTCATTAACAAATGTATTTGTTCTAACTTAGTTGGGATATTTTTCTTTCTTAACCATGCAACCTTTAGCATTAATTGAGGAATCTTTTGATTGGAAGATGTTGTTGAGTAAATAGATTTTCAAAATTTATTAAGTTTACAAAATTTGAAAACCTGGACAAGTATAACTATGCCCTACACAACCTATCCTGATAATGATCTCTATTTATAAAGAAAATCCACATGCGCAAGCAAGCACAAACACAACATACTTTCTTTCCTGTCATCCCCCTTCTTTTTCTTTCTGTGGGCTGGCTTTTTGCTCTTCTTTTGTGGAGAATTGTCCTCTTGTGATTCTTGACTATCTGACATCATACTTTTATCTGGAGACATGCCATCTGGTGATGACTTGGCTGAGTCATCAGGTGACATAGAATTAAAGGATTCATCACCAGCACCTTCCATACCTACAGCCATGCCATCCTGAGATAAATCCTGAAAAAATGGCAAGAATAATTTACATCAATGATACACCAAAAATTTCTCTTGAAATCATAAAAGTATATCTACCTAAAAAAAAAATGTGTTTAAAGTAAAACTAGCAGACCAACTTTTTATACTTAACTTGATAGCAGTGAAACTGAATGAATCCAACAAAAAGATAACAGTCATTGGTTTCTGTGAGTGGTATTCTATATCATTTCTTTATCTTTACTATATTTTAAAGTATTAAAGGTTATAAAATTTGTACAGCATCTACAATAATTTTTATGATCAAAATATGTAACATCTATTTCTTTATCTTTACTATATTTTAAAGTATTAAAGGTTATAAAATTTGTACAGCATCTACAATAATTTGTATGATGAAAATATGTAACATCTAGTATAATGTTGTACCTCTGTTTTTTGAGAATCTGGAGAATCAATACTACCCATTTCCATCATTTGTTGTTGGTTTGCCTGTTCCATTGAAGGATCCTGAAATAAAAAATTTTCACAATATACCATCTGATTATTTCTTTACCACCAGAATCAAATACAAGAAAAAATATATCATTTCTTTTAGCAATACATTTCAATAAGTTAAACAAAATTTAAAAAAATGATCAAGCCAATAAAGTTTTTATACATGTACTAAAAGTTGGAGCATTGTAACATATTTTATTCAAATTAGTGTATTAGAAACACATGGTATTGAGAATTCTATTTTTCTATTATATTAAAACAACCTGTGGCATCATAGGCTGTGGCTGTATAACAGTTTGTGGCTGTATCATGTTCTGTTGTGGCATAACATTCTGTGGCATCATATTCTGGTTCTGCATGATTTGTTGTGGCTGCAACATGTTCTGTTGAGGCACCACATTTGGCATGGGCATTATTTGTGGCTGTTGTGGCACTGCATTTGGTGAATTCATCATTTGCTGATTTGGCACCATATTCTGGTTTGCAACTGGTGGCTGTGGTGGCATTACACCCTGGTTCATAACTTGTGGCAAAATAGGCATAACTTGTCCCTATTGTAATGTTAAGAAATTATATTTTATGTAAAATCTACATTAACATTTTGATTTAGTTAGCTATTGGATTCAAACTCTTTGTTTAGTCAGATAGTTTTCCTTTATGTAGCAGAATTTCATTAATATTTTAAGGACTATTCTGCATTTACAGTAGCTTTTTCTCTATATCAACAACATTTTATATGTTCACAATTCATCACAAGTTAATAACAGCATATGTTATTCTCATATTACCTAATGTATGTATAACCAAATTTGAAAGCGATCTTGTGTTAAGAATACCTCATTCCTTATTGACTAAAAAGTGTCATACTCTCCAATGGCATAAGATAAGTTGAAACAATGATCCTATTTTCAACTTAAGACAATTTACTACCATATAAGCATTTCTACCTCTGAAACAATAGGTGGTGGTGGTACAGGATTTTCTAGCTGATGCTGCCTTTCTTCTTCCTCTCTTTTTAATCTTTCTTCTTCTTCTCGTTTAATTCGCTCCTCCTCTTCTTTCTTTCTTTTTTCTGCTAGCTCTGCTTGCTTTTTTTTCTCTTCTTCTTGCTGTTGTAAATACTGTATGTGTCTTTGCTTCAGTTCCTCTTTGGCTTTGACCATCATTGTATTGAACATCTCGTCACTAATCTGTGGTTTATTTTCACACAGCTGTAAATAAACAATTTTCCTGACTGTAAGTGATCATGTTTATCATAAATAGCTGTGTGATATAAACAGGTACGAATTTTTGGAGGTAAACTAAATAAACAAAAATTGCAAAAGTTGAAAAATGAATGATATATCCTGGTCTTTTTTCAGCAGAAATGTGGTCTGTGATGTCATGAACATGTCAAATTCACATACTTGATCTAAATGGTAATTTTGTTCATAGATTTATATATGAACAGTAGTCTTATTCAAAAAAGATATTTTACACCCAAAATCTTAGTATAAGACAATTTGTAGCAAAATATCTTTTTTTCTGAGGAAAGACTTTTGCTAATATTTAAATATTAATGAAAATATCTCAAAACCAAACAAAATTGTATGTTCAGATCTGTTCCAAGGGTATTACAAACCCAATTTGTAGGTTTAAGGTTATAACAAAATTATTGTACATTCAAGATTATAACAGACCAGAAGATAATGGCTATTCCATTAAAATGTATGTGGGAGGGTAGGAAGGGACTTTCAAAATATCCCTACAACCAAGAACCATTTTTTAGATAGTTTTGCATAACGGTAATAGACGCATACTGAAAAAAGACCCATGACCCACATTCAATAATTAAACTTCCCTTCCTACCCTCCCACATACATTTTTATGGAATAGCCCTAATCACATTATCTGTGACTGTAGTTTATTGCATTCTTATTGCTAACTTCTAAATATACACTTCATAAGCTAAGACATATAACTCCATACCCAATTAACTTACCTTTTTCAATTCTTCTTGAAATTGTTCACTAGCCTCAGAAAATCTCTTTTTCTTTGCTTCATGCTTTTCTTCAATTGTTTGTAATTCATTTTCTAATTTTTTCTGCAAAAAAATGACAAAACAATATTAACCTAAAGAACTAAGACAATGTATAACTTGATCCCACTACTATATATTTTATTTATCATTAATCTTTATGTCTATTTATAGGTTTCTCCATGATTAAAAAGCAGTGATATTTTGGTAGATGACAGATTTGATATTTACCTTCTCACCTACTAAATTATTGACTACCGTTCCTACTCGCTTATTAGTCGGAAAATTGGGAGTAAAATTCATAATCCAGAGAGGGGGGCCGACTAATAGACGAGATCTAGCGACCAGAGGAAAAATCCAAGCTTGAGAAAAGTGGTCAGGAGTGAATTTCCTGGTCAAAACTACGTTTTTGATTGCCAAACCTACATAAATCAATAAATAAAAAGTTTTTGTTGAAAATAAATGACTTCAATACTGTCTTTGTGTTTTATTTGTTCTTTGGTAAACATTTTCTGCAAATTCGTGTTGAAATTCTACTGTTTCCGGTTTGTGTATTGATTTTCATGGTCACATGGTTTTCCTATAAACCCAAAAGAAGAGCCAATAACCAAAAATGAAAAGGAGATAACAATGTACCAAATATGTGAAAGGATGTTTTCAGCGGAGTTATTGTGTCATTATTGTGATATCATGATATCAATTCAATGCTTATAAATCATATAATAATCAAAAAATAATTTTAAGATTCATTCCCAAAATCAAAATATTATTCATTATAGTGTCTCAGGTAAACAAAAATTACAAAATTGATTGACAAGCCAATATAATCCATTGATAACCCCAATTAAGAGACAAAGAGTTGTATTCACTAAAGGTGTGAAAACTATCAGTGATAGGTAAACAGATGACACTAATGAGTTGGAGTTAGTTATTTTAATATATTGATAAGCTTCACTTAATTTTTTTAATCCTTTAATCATCACAATATAACAAGAATTATGAAGTGTACATGCTCATTTAACACCGAGTTATGTATGCTGTGAAAAATATTTTCATCAAGTGTTGATTGACTTTAAATTTTTCAGGTTCATATTGGTTTATATTCGCTTTTCTCAAACAATAGGTTGTCAGTCATACCCTACAAAATCATTGATGCATTACGTAAACAACACATGGCTAATCTAACATTTGAACAGTGAACAAAACAAGAGAAATGAATACATCTTTATTATTAACAGCAATATAAATTCTCATGATGAGCATCAACTAAATTCAAACCAAACAAACATTAAAGCAGAAATGAATATTATTCCTGGATTTGCATTGGTTTTACCGGCGTTCAGTTACTGTCAGCTGAAAAAAAAATGCCCAAATTTTGTCCGACTTATACGAGGGTCAAGACTAAATCCTTAGAATTTGGAGCTGAAAAGGGACCCCGACTTATAGTAGGATCGACTATTAGGCGAGTATCTACGGTATATTTCTTAAGAAGTTTCCCTGTATATAACTCCTGCTTGTTAATAGTTTTCAGTACAACTGTGGATTCATTCTTGTTCTTGTGATACATATTTTTGTGTATTTGTATAGATCGACCATGAATTCAAATCTTCAAGGAAGTAGGAATTATCTATAGGCTTCTATGTAGTCTTTTGCAAAACAATAAAATCAAATATCAACAAAAATAATTTTTTCTTTAATCCTCAAAAATTGATATCAAAGAAAATAAATGAATCCACAGAAAAACTAATGTCTTGCAGGAGAACATGTAATAGGATGCCAAAATAAATGACACAGATTACATAAAATGTAGGTTTACAGTTTTAATAATATAACATGCAAACAAATTTTAGTTAAGCCTCAATATCAATTGAGACTTAGGAATCCTGTCTATGAGTATATTTGTACCTGATGCATGGTTAATGATTGCACTTGACGTTTTAGCACTCCCATTCTCCCTGTTGTAACCACTGTCCTTATATCTGGAACTACTGTTTCACTGAATATGTCATTTATTAGTCTATGATTACGTAGATATCTTGCATGGGCTATATGTTTCACTGAAAATCCATCATCTGGATCTACAAAAAGAAAACACTAATCAATTATATTTAGTACAAGATATATTTCTATTGACTATTTACAACTAGTTTAATACAATGTGTTCACGCCTGTGCCATGTCAGTGTCATCATCTCATAGTTATACAAAGAGTTTTTTTGTTTTGGTAATTGAGTTAAACTCATTCAAAACTTATCTATACTTGGGAGATTGTTGAGCTTGTGATCTAGTGTGGATGCATGACAATTGTTGGAAACTATATGATGTAGTTTCTGTTATCGCTTTGATGAGTTGCCATCATATTGAAGTACCCTCAAGTCAGGTAATTTACTTCATCCAGCAAGTTCATATATTTTGTTAACATATCATTGAAAGTCGAGGAGAGAAACTAGGGTCTGCAACATAAACCAAACATTATATTATAATTACAGTATCATAACTGATTTGAAAAGCAATTTTGACTTACAAGTTGTACCATGTTTTTATACTGTACTATGAACAGTTTGACACTTGACGATATGCTCTTACTTATGTTTGTCTGTGACTAGATTTAACAGTGAATGTTCACTTGTTTTCTGCTCTAAAAAATTAAACCAACCTTCATCCTCATCAGCTTGCTGTATACTTATTCTCCCTTGGGCCTCCATTTTAGCTGCCTGTAAAATATAGAATTAATACATATAGTTTGCTGTTACTTTACAAAATAGTACTGTAAAAGCAGAAATTTTCATTAAGGTTTTAATTTCATTTATTTCATGGATAGATAATATCCACGAAATTAAAACCCCAACAAAATTTTAACCCACATAGAATAGTACTTTTACATACTGGAAAACCACGAAAATTAATCCCAATCAAATTAAATATACAGATAAAACTTTGAAATTTTAACCCCAGGGAAATGAATGTTTCTACAGTATCAGCAAAGGCTTTGATCAATCATAACAATCATTCTACTTAACAAGTGCCTTTAATTAACAATTTGTTATCTCTTCTGTGAATGATTAACATAAAAATTCAACCCTACAATATAGAAAACTTGAAAACTGATTATTTGATGAGAATGTGAGTAAGGGGAGATGATGGGTATATGTCAATGAAACAGTAACCTGACAACAAAACTAACCAAAAGACTTTTTTTACTGGTTCAGCAAAAGGGCTTCATAGAATACAAACAACACTTAATTCTTTGCTTATAATTTCATAATGAGTAGACATGGTAGATATATTAACATATATATCCTTTACTAAATAAAACATAAATATATCAAATATAACTGAGAGAAAAATTAAAACCAACAAGAGTTTACTTAATGAAATGCAGATTAATATACTTGTACACTTTACGGTAATTATAACCTACTTGTTGACCCCTAGGTGTTCTTTGTTCTCTTTGCTTCTGTTGTTCTTCTTCCATAGCAGCCTCTGCTGCAGCTGGAAATAGCATAGTAACATGTACATGATATATATAAATGGGTTTAAAATCAAACTTCTTTTGAACTGAATTTTATTGTGTGTATTGCTGTGTTTGTTTATTCCACATTGGCTAGAGATATAGGGGAGGGTTGAGATCTCACAAAACATGTTCAACCCCGCCACATTTTTTGCGCCTGTCCCATGTCAGGAGCCTCTGGCCTTTGTTAGTCTTGTATGTTTTTTTAATTTTGGTTCATTCATATGTTCCAGAGTTTAGTGTGACGTTCATTTTCGCTGAACTAGTATACATTATTTTTTAGGGGCCAGCTGAAGCCCGCCTTCGGGTGCCGGATTTTCTCGCTGAGTTGAAGACCCATTGGTGGCCTTGGGCTTTTTCTGCTCTTTGATCGGGTTGTTGCCTCTTTGACACATTCCTCATTTCCATTCTCAATTTTATCATAATTAAACTTCAACCCTTAATATCATAACTATAATGGTAAACTCAACTTTAATTAAACATTGAGTTTCAATTCTTTATCTGGTATTCTTTAATTAAAAGCCTTTCTACAATGTTATTAGATTTTCAAGGATTGTCTTTTTGTCAATTTTCAGTTCCTATGGTTTATTGTTTACTTTTAAATTTAAAATAAATTAATAACAAAAATAATTCTGTTATAAGAGAAACAGTTCGGTCATTATCAAAAACATGTAATTAGAATTGAAACTGGCAGATATGAAGGTATAGATGTAAATGAAAGGTTTTGTTTTTAATTATAGAAAAAATTATTTCGATGTAATTGAAGATGAAAAACATGTTGTGGTTGGAATGCCCAGAATATGCAGATTTGCTAACGATCTTTTTTAGCAGTGTATGTAATGTAGAAAGTGGTTTTAATAATTTGTGTAATGAGGAAAATTTTTTATTTATGTTTCATGACGACAGAGTTTGCCATTTCGCAGCCAATATCTGCCATGAAGTACTTGTTAAGAGAAAGTGTATTTTATACTCGTAATAACTGTATATAATGTTTTTTTTTTTATCTTCTGATTATGAGAAAAGAAGTGCTTTTTAATACTATAGTGTTTTATGCTAAGATATATTGATATATTATATATGTAATATAAATGTATTTTTAATGTGTGTTTTACAGTCTCTCATAATTCTTTTTAGAGAGACTCTTATATAAATTGATCTGTTGTTATCATATTGTGTTTTATTATATACTTAGTAGTAAATACAGATAAATTGTAAGTGTAATACAATCATTGGCAAGCGTGCTGTATCATCCACCCGTGATGATATCGATATCAGCACGGTTGCAAAGGCTTTATCACACCTTTAATCTGTATGACGTCATGTCATCGATTGCAGTTACTGTTACAAAGGCTTTATCAAACCCCTAATCTGTATGACGTCATGTCAAACCTATAATCTCTATGACGTCATTTCAAACCTCCTCATCAGTATGACGTCATGTCACATAAAAAAACATCTACGTGAAGTATATGTATATAATAAAGTGTATATGATATGGCTTTTTCAATATCACACACTGTATCAACCCTCAACCAATATAATCCCTAGAGCAGAGCTCTTGGGATATATTGGGTGTCTCAGGTTGATACGGATGTGATATTGAAAAAGCCATATGATATTCTCTATTTATATCAAATGATTTAAAGAGGTGAGACTCTAATAAATTATTTGTTGTTGTTGTATTTGTTGTATGTACCTTTTCCTTTAGCTGCAACCCATGCTTGGTATGCTGAAGAATTATGATAAAGTTTCATTGCTTCATTGTATTGAGCCTGTAAACAATAACAAATTTTAATTCTAGTTTCAAAGCGTAAATTGTAATGTAATAAAAAAATAATGAATTATACATTGTTTATCCTCATAACAACATGAACAATACATATATGTAACACTCCCAAACGTGTCCATCCCCCCAAACGTGTCCGATACCCCCAAACGTGTCTATTCCGCCCAAACGTGTCCTTCAAATCATAAATCGCCCAAACGTGTCCGATTTCACATCCCCAAACGTGTCCGATAATTGTTATTCGCCAAAACGTGTCCAGATGAAAACGCCACAACGTCTCAAAACTTTTAGCGCCAATATAACTCTTTGAAGTCAAAAACGTTTACTGCAATTATATGGCGTGGGATACGATAAAAGACGTCGGGTTCGGTTGAATTCTTAAAAAATCAAAGTTGCTACCCAAAGAAATCTGGATGAAAGTTTAGTAAGCCGTATAGACAAATGTTCAAGACATGCTTCACTGTGCACAGTGACTTCTGCTTTCAAAAAATAGACACCAGGTTAAAAAAGAATCCCACAATAAAAAGTTATTTTTACTTGCAGCGGTTTTAATAATGTTTTATATAAAGTTCAGATAGAGGTATTTCACAAATAAAAATTTAATATATTTTATCTTGTAAATTTTCACGGTGCTTCACTGTTAATAAAGTGGAAACTTATTAGCATTAATTTGTTCAACGCCGGTTATTTTTTATTAAGTATGAAAGCTAAATTTGCAACACCTAATGAACTATTGAATGTTGATTGCTTAATGTCCAGTGGCAAATATGTCATGCGTATTTAAAAAAAACATAAACATTGCAATTTATTAGTTTTGTACAGTTTTAATAATTGTTTACTAAGTGGATTCTATTGTACTAATATTCTTCGATGATACCTAAATGGCTATATAATGTATGAGGGTATTGTACGACCTGCTTCATGCAAAAGAGGTTTGTGTGCTTTTAAAAGTGAGACTTTACGGTTTCATATAAACCGGACACGTTTGGCCATTTTTTTTAATTAAATGGACACAACTGGGCGCTTATAAACAGAACACGTTTTGGCGCCCTTTAGCACCTAGACATGTTTTGCAGTTCAGCGACGTCATATGGACACGTTTGGGGGAATCGGACACGTTTGGGGGGATGGACACGTTTCTGAGTGTTACATATATGCCAATTACATATCAGATTGATAGATTGATTGTTGATTTCTCAACATCAAGTGGCAAATATTTCATGCACATTCATGGTCATTTTAATTTATAAACTATTTCCTCTCTTGATACCATGTAAATCATGTAGTTTTTAATATAAAGTAAGAGAAAGTAAACTAAAAGCTGATTTCTACTCAGTAGTAAAATAGGATTTGAGTTTGCAATTTCAGCAGGACAATAAATCATATTTCTAGACAACTTCTAGACATGGTTCCCTGTATCGTACATGCATCATAGAATTATTCATCTTTAATTTGTTAACCATCTTAAAAGAAGTTAAATAGTAATTGTATATAACCCTTTCTTCTTGCTGGTACATTACCATGATCATTCTGTCAAGAAAAATGTGTGGATTCCTACCTTTTCTGATTCATATTCGTCCATAAATTCCTGTTTCTGAGATTCATCCAAATCTCTCCACATCTGTCCAATTATCTTGCCTATCTCCCATAGCTTCAAATCTGGATTAGAATTCTTCACACTATCCCATATCTACAAAGAAAATGTATAGTTGTGTTTCCTTCAATGACTGATTGTTAGCTTATGTTCCATACTAAAATATTTTATTCTACCAAGCCCCCTACATTGAGCATAAAATCATTTTATAAAGTTTGTCTGAAGTGTTTTTCTGGATGAACATTCAGGAACACCCAAACTAAAAATTTAAAAGTCAAGGATTTATAATACTTGAGTTATACTACAAATAGGGACCTAAAGAGAATAACCAAATCAATCTAATATCAAGCTTGCCTTAATTTGTTAATAATTTCTAAATTTATTAATGGAGAATTAAGGAAAGGTAGGTTATAAATCATGTCAGCAGCAAAAGGATGGACTACTGAGAGGGTGACACCCCCTGGGACTAGCAAAACACCAGCCGTGGTATTGAACCAGTGAAAATATTAAAATATAAATGAAAACAAGATGATTTTGTAGATGTTTATGTACTGATTGTCATAATGTAAAAAGCTTATGCTATGCTTTCTCAGTGTTCTCCCCAGGCCCTTAAAGGACCGCGGGCCCGCGATGTATAATTTTCTACCTTGGTGGTATCGTTCTTGCCGCGATGTATAATTTTTCTCCGTGGTGCTAAAATTTTCGGTAAAAAAATCGTAAATCGGTAAAGTTTTAAACGACTTGTTAAACCTTTTCCGTGGGGTATAAAATTTCAGATGAAAACTGACCAGTTCAAACCAGTTCAATCCAGTTCTTACAACTAGGTTGTTTACACCACGTGATCGATTTACCTTTTGAGGTTAACCTTGATGATTGGATTTAATCGATGTACATGATTCTTTTGTGTTTTAATTAATTAAGAGATCATAATTAATGATCAGACTTGTGAGGGACAAGCAGACATTTGTTAATTAACTCTATAACTCCAGCCTTTGGTTATAAATAATTTGCGTATTTTAAACGTGTTGGAGTTACTTCCCCTGATTTAGCTTATTACAAATAAGTGCTCCTAAAATATTATCTATCACTGAAAATAGAAATAAAGTACAAATTGAATGCAAAATTATATAAGAATGTTAGCGAAAGGATAAAAACTTTCTTTCAACATACCAACAAAAATGTATTGCAAATTATTTTTGATAATCATACTTTTATTAATGCACAGACATATTATAATAAATAAGTAGTATTTTCCAATTGGGAACTGACTGACCGTGCAAGGGCTGTATAGCTAGTCAAGGTCGTTAGAAACTTCCATTTGTTTGGGAACTGACTTGTGTGAAAGAAGTCCCAGTCTTGAGACACTGATTGGAACTCAGCTTGATATGATATATGGGTGTACAGATAGATGATATAAATTTACTTCTCATGTCTGTCTACCAAGTAACACAATAATGATTCTAATAATAATTGTATTGTTGTTTCAAAGAATCATGTCTTAAGCTATGGAAAATAGCTTTTAATTTACTAGAGGTTCTGCATTAAAATTTAATCTTGTTTAAATTTAATTGTTATGGTGTAATCTAACAAAAATGGGGAATGTGTAGTGTAACTAAAGTATCAGGACAAAATTGGCTTGATCAAAATATAAAAAGTGACTAAAGTTTAAAGACTAATAGTGCTTTCTTTTATTTATTCTTAAAAGAAATTAAAGTATACAAACTGTTTATTGATTTACTTCTTTTTTTACCAGTAATTTTTTTGGCCCAAAGTCTACATAACGCAGTAAACAAAACAAAGACAAAAAGGTAATGACACAAAAACTAACAAGAAAAAAAAAGGTGATGCAACACGACACGACATATTGTACAAATCATTTTGACACGTGTTACCCTGGTGCTATCCAAAAATCCTGGGGAGAACACTGCTTTCTAATAAAAAATGCTTCCTTTTTAAATGTATTTCTACTAACTCAAGACTTTAGTATTATCAGTTATCTAATATATATTAATATTTTCTTAACATTAGTGTTTTCAAATGGTTTATAATTAGAATAGAGATGTTTGTTGCATACCTTCCTGCTATATCTCATGTAAGGCATTAGTGGCTTGTCTGGTGCCTTCGGTGCTTTTGGTGCTCGGCTGTCTGACTGTAAAATAAAATATATGATAAGTAATATTTTTTTTAATTTCAAATGACAATAAATGGCTGATTTATATATATGTGTATATATAAACAAGTCTAAATTGAAAACAACGTTCAAACCTGTGTATATATAGATATAAGAAGATGTGGTATGAGTGCCAATGAGACAACTCTCAATCCATGTCAAAATTTATAAAAGTAAACCATTATAGGTCAAAGTACGGTCTTCAACACGGAGCCTTGGCTCACACCGAACAGCAAGCTATAAAGGGCCCCAAAAATTACTAGTGTAAAACCATTCAAATGGGAAAACCAACGGTCTAATCTATATAAATAAACTGTTAACACAGAGATATGTCTAGCCTATTTGTTATTTTGATAATGCAAATGTTGAAATTAAAATAGCAATACTTTAACATGTAAGTTATGCAAATATTCAAAGTCAATGAACCATGACTGAAGGTACAGGGCTAAACAATCTCCATGGAAATGAGATGTGCCAATGCTAATACAACTGCAAACCAAATATCATTGACTTTTCATAAGTCGTTCCCTTTAAACAAACCTAAACACAAACATTAACTTGTAAACTATGTAAAAGTTTCAAAGTCAATGAACCATAATTAGGGGATGAGGTTATATAATCTCCATGGAAATGAAACTTGCAAATGCCAATACATTTGCATATCGAATATCATGGACTTAACATTAGTGGTTCATCTTAAACTGACCTAATCACAAACTAATACATGTAAACTAAGCAAAAGTTTCAAAGCCAATAGACCATGACTGAGGGGTAAGGACCAAATATTTACCATGGAAATGAGATGTGCTAATGCTTATACAACTGCATACAATTATCATTGACCTACCACTAACAGTTCCCCTTAAACTGACCTAATCACAAACTAATACATGAAAACTAAGCAAAAGTTTCAAAGTCAATAGACCATGAATGAGGGGGCGTGCCAAATAATCTCCATGGAAATGAGATATGCCAATGCTTATACAACTGCATACCAAATATCATTGACCTACCACTAGTGGTTCCCCATAAACTGACCTAATCACAAACTAATACATGTAAACTAAGCAAAGTTTCAAAGTCAATAGACCTTGACTGAGGGGGCAGGGCCAAATAATCTCCATGGTAATGATATGTGCCAATGCTAATACAACTGCATACCAAATATCATTGACCTACCACTAGTGGTTCACCATGAATTAGACCTAATCACAAACTAATACATTGTTGACACCGCCGCTGCCGCCAGAAACAGCATACCTATGTCTCGCTTTTTGACTCTGTCAAGGCGAGACAAAAACAAGAAACCAGAAACACTTATGAACCACATCAACAATTGACAACTACTGAACATCAGATTCCTGACTTAGGACAGGTGCAAACAATTGCAGCAGGTTTAAACGTTTTAATGGTACCAAACCTTCACCCTTATCTAAAACAATAGTGTAACATCACAACATAGAAAGACACACTATAAAATATCAACTGAATGCCTAATATGCTTATAACTTAAAAAGTATCATGCAAATTATAAAGTATTAACTTTTTTCTACCAATTACAGTCCTGCAATTCTGCAATGAGATAAGTAAGTATACACCAATTGAAACTTCAACATCCAGTAAATTTTGAAGACAATAGGTCAAGGAAATCTGAGCTTGAGTCAAAATGTGAAAAGTGAAAGTCCCTTAATTCTGAAACATTAAAAAAAATTACAAAAAGCCAAATGGAATGCAGGAAATATTTTTTCAAATCAGCATTTCCGAATAAAGTCATTTTATTTTGTAAACAAAAAAGTTAAAGTGTAAACAATATAAAAATAAGGAGATGTGGTATGATTGCCAATGAGACAACTATCAACCAAAGTGGATGTAAGCAATTATAGGCAACTAATTACATACAACTATACAGCCTTCAACAATGAGGAAAACCCTTACTGTATAGTCGGCTATAAAAGGCCCCGACATGAAAAATATGAAACAATTCAATTAAGAAAACTAATGGCCTAATTTATAACAAAATAATTTAAGAAAAAAAATAAATGTGGATAGTGTCCACATGTGGACACAGATGATGCCCCCGCTTGCATATCATATAGTTATAAAGGGACATAACTGAAGAACGGTAGGCTTGCATATCATATAGTTATAAAGGGACATAACTGAAGAACGGTAAAAGTGACGCTACCCAAATTTGAACTTGATCTGAGTTTTGTGGTAATAAGCATTGTGTGTAAGTCTCATAACATTTGGTTGAGGCTAACTTAAGTAGAGAACAGAAACTAAAAATTCAGCAATTTTTCTATTTGTAAACACGCATAACTCTAGAACAGTTGTGTATAAGTTTTATAACATTTGGTTGAGACAACTAAAAAATTCAGCAATTTTTATGTTTATAAAGGGACATAACTCAAGAATGGTAAAAGTGTCGCCACCAAATTTCGTACTTAATCTGTATTATGTAGTAATAAGCATTGTGTATAAGTTTCATAACATTTGGTTGAGGAAAACTAAAGTTAGAAAACGGAAACAAAAAATTTGTACTTGATCTTAGTTTTGTGGTAATGAATATTGTGTATAGGTTTCATAATGTTTGGTTGGGGCAAACTTAAGTTACAGAATGGAAACTAAAAGTTTTGCAATCTTTCAATTTATAAAGGGGCATAACTCAATAATGGTTAAAGTGACACTACCCAAATTCAACTTGATCTGTGTTTTATCAGTGGAAGTCAAAATTAAACATTGCATTGTATAAAGCATTGATTGTAGTTGATTCAACTATAATCATGGACAAAGGGAGATAACTCCAATTTAAAAAAAAATTACTTGATATTTAGGAGAAAATAAATATTTTGCAATTTTTCCATTTATAAAGGGGCATAACTCTAGAACGGTTAAAGTGACGCGACAAAAATTCAAACTTGATCTGTGTTTTGTGGTAATAAGCATTGTGTATAAGTTTCATAACATTTGGTTGAGGCAAACTTAAGTAAGACAACGGAAACTAAAATTTTTTCCATTTTTCCATTTATAAAGAGGCAAACTCAAGTTAGAGAACGGAAACCAATTTTGGGACGTACACAAGTACGTACAGACGGACAAGGGAAAAACTTAATGCCCTCACCGCTACGGCGGGGACATAAAAATATGACAGACATGAACCAATGACAATCACTGAACTACAGGCTCCTGACGTGGGACAGGCACATAAAGAATGTGGCGGGGTTATTCATGTTTGTGAGCACTCAATACTCCCCCTAACCTGGGACAGTGGTGTAACAGCACAACATAAGAACAAACTATAAAAATCATTACAAAGCAGAAAAACATCAAACAAAAAACACAGTATACAAATCCTTTGACAGAGCATAATTTCTAATAATCTGTTACAGCTTTAACATGTTTAAGAAAACATCTGCCTTGACATTACAACATAAGCACTTATAAATATGCATACTTACTCCTCCGCCTCTGACTTTGGTAGGGTTAAAGTTTGGATTGCCATGAGGAGTTGTTATGAATGGACTACCAGTATTCTACAAATAGTGAATAAGCAAAATATTAAATGATGTAAATATGTGAGTAGTGAAGTATTTGCATTTTATAAAAGTTCATTTTCTGCTGTTTTCTTAAGGGCTATTCCATTAAAATGTATGTGGGAGGGTAGGAAGGGACTTTCAAAATATCCCTACAACCAAGAACCATTTTTTAGATAATTTTGCATAATGGTAAAAGACGCATAATGAAAAAGACCCATGACCCACATTTAATAATTAAACTTCCCTTCTACCCTCCCACATACATTTTAATGGAATAGCCTTAACATGACGAATGATTAATTGTTATTTGCTTAGCCCAAATATTTATCACATATATTCATGACAAACAAGTTGATGTTAGCTATTGCTTACTGATTATAAGCCTTGATTTAAAATTTCATACATGGCAATTATGTGTAAGAATATAAGGATTCCATAAACAGATGTTGATAAGCAATGAATCTGAAAATGCACCACACAGTATAGCATTCACACATGAACTTAATGACAGATCATTTCATCTGTATGAGTATTTCTAGTGTGTAACTTCAAACTTACTGATCCAAAAGATCTGCCTCTTTGAGCTGCAATATAAAAAGATTATTGTTTGATATAAAATACAAATTGATCAAAAAATTCAGCACAAAATAAAAGAGATTGAAAATTTACCATAAAACATTTACCTCATATGTACAGTTATCATAGTTATGCTAGTTAGCTTTTATAGTTCAAACTATTAAAATGTTCAACAATGATAAATAATACCCCCTTCCACTAAAACAAAAAACTTCTGTGTTACACTATTATTAATCATGGCAATGTCAGTCTCTTTCAAAAGGTATGTTGCAAAATAATTAATAAAATGATATAGACATGATGAACATCAGTGGATATTGCATTTAAAATACCATAAATTTGATCAATGAATGACTTTTTTATATTGACTTACGTGTAACTGGTCGCTCTTGTGTGTGAGTTCTTATACTAGGTAATGCCATCTCTATCTATACAAGTTCTGTAACAGATACACGTTTAAAAATTATCAAAATAGCATTGTATAAAATCAAGATATATGTTTATATAAATATAGATGGATAATGTAATAAAGAGCTGCGTCATGAGTCCATGATACGCCCATCGCTTTTTTAACAAATAAAGTTCCATAATTCCTCAATGTCATATCAGAAATTTATAAGAAAAAAATAAAAGGAGCTTATTTTAATAGATATAAACCAGTCACTAAAGTTTCATGAAAATCGAAAGGGAGCTTACGTCAATATTGAATAGATATGAGCATTTTCAACAAAATTTCATGAAAATTGGTTGAAGCATTTTTGAATTATTGTCCAACATGTTGACAACTGACAACAGTATATCATAATACATCCCGTAAACAGACATATAAAGAGCTACCAAATGAGACCTAATACAAATCACTTCGGATAAGCCATCCTGACTATATTAATTGGTCATGATTGACAATCAAAACACAAAATAGAGGTGCTTGACAATACCAAACAAAGAAATTGTCATGGTTCAAGATTGGCATCAGTCATTGGTCAATTTGGTAATTGCAATCTTCACGATAAACTTTAAAATCTACAGGCCTGGAGATCTATTTTTTGAAAATTTTAGTTAGATTCTGTTGGCCTGTAGAGATGACTTTAACAGGCCCAAGAGCAATTTTACAAGCCCGGGCTGCTGGGCCTATGGTTAAGCAAGAAGACTGTAATTGACCACATTACTTTTTTCCTTTTTCAAGCAGACTTTATAATAATTTAAATAGCAGGGATCTCCATGACCTGTTTTCTGATGGTGCCTGGCCGTTGCTCATATATACACCTTATTGCTATTTGTCCACCATTACTGGACATCACACAGGTTCCCGTAAAATTTGACGTCATAATTGCCAATGTCTGATGCCACAAAACAAAAGAGAAGTGATTGTTGTATGACTTCAATAGTTCAAGTGTGTGCAGATTCACAAATACTGAAATAGCGATAAAGTAGATATCATCTGTCATCATCAATTCATCCCCTCCATGGTTAACATAACATTTCTAAATACCTTGGCTTGTAAAATTTACTTCGACCTGTAAGAATTTCTACTACAGTACAGGCCAATAGAATTATAGTTATCTCGTACCATTGTAAACTCGTACCAATGTCAACTCGTACCACTAAAAAAAAACTCGTACCAATGCAAACTCGTACCACTGCTAACTCGTACCACGGTAAATTCATACCATTGTAAACTCGTACCAACTTATTTAAATGCATTCAAATGGTGTTTAATGATGAATATATACTTTAATTTCACTCAATACCTCTTAAGTCTGTAAATTGTATATAATTTGAAATTACAATGACCAATTTGTAGCTAAATTTGGTTGATTATATAGGGAATCACTGAAGCATGACTGGAGCGGGCTCTAACTTTCTAAAGTCTGTATCTCGAAAAAGGCTATCATTGTCGCCTATGGGGAAATTAATTGTTTATTTCAATCTATACAATCTCGACATTTCTTTATCATAGTGCTCAAAAAGTGTCAAAAACAGTAATTTTACTTGATATTTGATGTGAAACCGTATTTTTTGGTGACAAATGAATTATTGTTTAACTAGTTTTTAAGCTATAGTCTGTTTCATATTTGTATTGCGTTTTACCATAGAAACAAGGGTGGGTTCGACTTTTGACTTACTGTGGAGAGAATGTGTCATTTTCTGAACTTATGCTGACTTGTTTGAAAAAAGCACGTACACGTCTAGAGTTTGGATATACAAATCGATTTTTAAACATGACAATCTCAATTGGTAATTCAACTTTTTTTATTAAGTTTACCAAAAAAAAATCATAAAACATTCGTATTTTTGAATATATTTTTAATGGTACGAGTTTGCAGTGGTACGAGTTCTGATTGGTACGACTTCCCAGTGGTACGAGTTTACGTTGGTACGAGTTAACTTTTTTGGTACGAGTTTACGTGGTACGAGTTTACAATGGTACGAGTTAACTTGCTTCCGGCCAATATTACATATACAAAATTTTTCAAGAATGAGTCTTGGGCTTGTGTTGTGGCTGTAAAGAATACTGCACCAGTAAATACGTCTATTATTTTCCTGCAAATGGCTGCAATATATTCATTTTCATTCTGTTCAGTTCTTACCAAGCCAGAATAATGGTTTCTAAAATCCTCTTGCGATAATATATGCTACCGGTAGAAATAAATTTCTTGATGACCCGATTGATCGACAAATTATTCTGATGGTTCATCTACTAGTATCGGTCCAATTGTGTGGATTAAGTATAAATTAAAACATTTAGTTTGGTTTTTTTCATGAATGCATGCATATAATCTGAACATGGGTGTTTATTTTTAGGTTATAATTACCTTTTTATTTTTTACTTTTTCGGCATTGACAAAAGAAAATAAAATCTCGTTAAATCTCGGGACGCGATGTGTACAAATTTTATAAAGTTAAGATTTATTACTTCCAATACTACAATATGTGTGAAATTTATTACATTTTGGTAACGAAAACAGTATCAAATTAAATTATTGTAAGAAAATTATAATATTTTATATATCACGTTTTCGGCGGGATTTGCACGGCAGGCGGTTTTTCGGAAATCCCCGAAATTCCGAATCACATTTATTTGTTTTGAAAGTTTTAGTTTACAGATCTAGCTAAAAAGATTTTATGAAAACATTGGTAAAAATGATACAGATTTCAAGAAATTTGATTGAAGAAACACATATAACTCTTTAACTTTGTCCCAAAACCACTGAAAACAGTTACATTTTCCCAAACTTTTGACAGTTTTACAAACAACATACATGTATGCATGCTGTCAGAGCAACTCATCTGTGAAAAAATACAAAACATATATTTCACAAGTAAATAACCTATTAATACAGAGGTTTACGGTCTTTAACAAATTATTTTTTTCGATGGGACATATTTTGTAAAGTGCTGTTGCTCCTTATACTTTTGTTGCATAAAAAAAACTTTGTCTCTATTTGTGAATCTGGGACATCTGACAGTCTGATGATCTGAGCTGTTGTCTGTTGATGTCATTAATGATTTGTATAGTCTTACTATACCAATCCTTGATGTCTTACAGCAATCGCTTTTGCATTATATGGTGTTAATTTATGTTTGTGACATCAAAATTTTACGGGAAAGTTGTGATGTCCAGTAAATTATAACAGACAAATAGCAATAAGGATAGTAAGGTGTTTTAAATGTTTATATACGATGCAGTCTGGTAAATCCGCCCACATAAGGCTTTGATCATATGTATTTCTGCTTAGTTATATACAAATTGTATCAAATTTAATATAAATCGATTCACTGATAAATCAACTTTGAGTAGTATATCTCATTAAATATGTATGGAGGGCCAGTTTGCTTGTCTTACCTGAATCTGTGCTTATAGATCTATAGAAGATTTCACATTTGTGCTTTTACCTGTACCATTTTCTATGTCTTAATGCTTATATTATTACTCCACAGTAATCTGTATTCTGTAGGTGTCGCTCTTGACACTTGATGGTTGCTCATGTTATTCAAAACGCCTCAGGCCCCGCCGTAGCGGAGGGGGCATTAAGTTTTACCCTTGTCCGTCTGTACGTACGTCCCATAGTTGGTTTCCGTTCTCTTACTTTAGTTTGCCTCAACCAAATGTTATGAAACTTATACACAATGCTTATTACCACAAAACACAGATCAAGATTGAATTTTGATGGCATCACTTTAACCATTCTAGAGTTATGCCCCTTTACAAATTGAAAAATTGCTGAATTTTTCCTTTCCGTTCTCTAACTTAAGTTTGCCTCAACCAAATGTTATGAAACTTATACACAATGCTTATTACCACAAAATACAGATCAAGTTTGAATTTTGGTGGTGTCACTTTAACCGTTCTAGAGTTATGACCCTTTACAAATGGAAAAATTGCTGAATTTTTCGTTTCCGTTGTCTTACTTTAGTTTGCCTCAACCAAATGTAATGAAACTTATACACAATGCTTATTACCACAAAATACAGATCAAGATTGAATTTTGGTGGTGTCAATTTAACCGTTCTAGAGTTATGCCCCTTTACAAACGGAAAAATTGTCGAATTTTTCGTTTCCGTTCTCTAACTTAAGTTTGCCTTAACCAAATTTTATGAAACTTATACACAATACTTATTATTACAAAACTCAGATCAAGTACAAATTTTGGTAGCGTCACTTTTACTGTTCTTCAGTTATGTCCCTTTATAACTGAATATGATATGCAAGCGGGGGCATCATTTGTGTCCCATGGACACATTCCTCATTTATTCTATTTTCTAATTTAGAGTAAGGATACCACAATCATTGTCTTGTTTTCCACTCTTACAATAAAATCCAAGACTGATTGGATGGCTACAAGTTCTGCCAGTAGAATAAAACCTCTTTTGGATGCAGGATGTTTAAGTTCTATTTCAGAATTATTTGAAATTACAATGGCACCTGCCCCACAAGCTAAGCCCAGTGTGATCCCTTTTAACGAGCATGAAAAAAAAAATGTTCTTCGTGAATTTCCATAATGAAAAAGAGTGAAGATTATCCATAGATATGGATTGTATGCAACTTCTTGAGGTAAATAGATGTAGGTACACAAGACAACTGGAGTATAATGCATGTAATTAAATAGCAAGAGGTAGATTTTGAATTTGCATTTATTCCTAACTCATTAAAATCATTTTTCAGTTTTAGATACCTGTATATATAATATACAGAATGTCTGAAGGGGACTTTAAAATGTACTGCATCAGAGCAGATGGCAGCTCTGGTAGAAATGGTGCCACTAAAGCTATGTTTGATGCATTTGCCGTAAGTAGATTTACTTAGCATTTTAGAAAAAAGCTTCACGATTTTATCTTTGTGCAATAGGGAATTTCCCTAAAAATAAATTTTAATACATTAATTGCATTCATTACAGATATGAAAACAAGTTTCCTTAGTCATATTCTGATGTTATGGCTTTCCTGCAGACATGTTGCTGTAATTGTTTGACATTCAAATAATGGAATATACCAGTTTACTTTAGTTTTACTTGAATTAAATTTTTCATGAATCATACTTCAGATTTCCTTGCATTAATGTTTGTCTAATATTAGTGTCAGGGTTTTTTTTTAACAGTTGATAATTTGAAGAGATGGCAAAATCTTAAAATACATTGTATAATAGGAAAAACTATTAACATATTCATAAGTCTTAGCTCAAAAGAAAAATTGCTGTTTATTTCTGCCTTTTGTTTGTTATTTTGTGTGCATTATATTAAATAGAATCTTGAAAAAGAAGGATTTAAACCACAGTGGATGTTTGAAAGTGATTGCTTAAAAGTTGAAAAGAAAGAAAAGAACAGTGCTTACTTATTTGACAAATTTATAGGAGAAGGTTTTAACCATGTACAGAGTCTCAAGTGCAGGTAAAAATTTTGTTTTGATCAAATGCACAGGAGGTTGTCACAAAAAAATTATGTGGATATCAGTGTTCATCAAAAATATCAAAGGTCATTGATTGACTTTGCATTAGAGCATCTCTGAAAATAAAACTGATTTCTGAATTGTTAAGCTGTTTCCATTGGTCAAGAACATATCACTGTGCTTATCTAAACGACTCTTACCTTTCAAGATACAAAAGGGTAAAAATAAATTTTCATGTTGGGAGCTGAATTTGTTTCTTTAAAACTGATCAAATGATGAAAAATTTCAGTGTAATGAAAATGTTCTAACCATACAATTTCCAATGTTTGTCTTAATTTTTTTTTGAGAAGTTTTGATAAATGAATCTCATAGTAACTATGCAATTTAGTATAATAAAAATGTTCTCTCATAAAGATTATTCATAAATAATTACATTACATATGTATGGTTCAAGAGAATCCGTTACTTTGATTGGCTAACAACAATTGCACATCATTCAAAAATTAACCTTCATATCAAAATGAAATGTTCATTCGTGATAACACGTGCTTCCACAAAAAAGTGCACACGTCAATAAAAGAAAAACTTTATTTTCATGGTCTTAGCATATAAATGTTATTATGAGAAATAAATGCTTTTTTAGTAATTTGATAGGGTTGTAAAAGTGTTGATCGTGCACACATTTTTAGAATGAAATTATTCATACAAAATGTGCTTATGTCAACACTTTTACACCCCCAATAAAATTACAAAAAGAAGCATTCATTTCTTAATTGAATTATTCTAAACATTGTTTCAATTGTTATCAAACCTTTATGTTTTCTGAAAAAATATCTGTAAGATAAGTGAAATTCAGTGACAAATGATGAAGTATGGTATAGTGGGAGATAACTTTGATCATGCTTTACATCACCACTAATTATCAATTTTGCTGCACCATTATCTCCTTTTTTATGTTAAAGTTTAGTAGCAACTACTGTCGAGAAATATTCAGATGCAAATGCACAATAAATTTCTATTAGAAAATAAAGACAACATGAAGAGATTTTGATTTATTTTAGTTAGAAATCTTATTATTTTGTACTCACAATGTGATAAACAAGTGTTTGAATTGTATTTAATTACACTGGACTCCACTTAACATTCCTGTACTTTTTATAAAAGAAACAGAAGACAATCATTTGAATTGGACGGTAGGACTATTTTTTTTATGATACACCTGCTCTATAGTAACAACAACATTTCTCTAGAAATGGACTGATTTTTTTACAAGTTGATCAGTTTGAAGAAATGAGTTCCAACTACAATTTGAAAAGTCTTTTAGGTTCATTGGTATTGGGAAAAGGCCAAGCCTCTTGGATAAGTACAGGAAAAATAGAATTTCATATTTTCATTTTTTTTGTTTTAAGACATGAAAGTGTGTATTACTTATATATTATGAATACACCATATTCTTTCTTTTCCATTAAATACTAACAGATCCATATGATCTACTGTTTGTGATGGTGATCATCTAGCATGGCAAGAAGCAAAGACAAAGTTATATTTTATATTAAAAACAAATTCAGTTGGAAAATACTCCAAATACCGTACTGGTATTCATTACTTGTGTTATAAGAGAGAAGATTTTTTTTATTATAATAATATATTACTCACAATATAATTAATGTGAGGGAAAAGTGCTTTAATGATTACTCATAATAAAATTAATATTAGGAATAATTGCTTTAATGATAACTAATAATATTAAGAATACTTGGAATAAGTGATTGAATGATTACTCACAATATAATTACAATATGAATTAGTGTTTTTGTGTTATTTGTAGAATATTTGGTCCCCAGTGCATATTATCATCCTTAGAACACAAACTGGTATGTATGAATTATCAAATGTACAAAGCCTGGTATGTTTTGTAGGGGGCTACAGATACATGTCTGATATATTAATGTCAGCATGGGCAACCATCCAAGGCTTGTTCACATTATTCAAATGGTTGGGATTTTGATATTGATTTAATGTCATTAGTAGTATGTATAGTCTTGGAAAACTTACAAGACTGTTTAATTTCATGGTTTGTTTTACTTATTACTACTTACATTAGGAAAATTTGTACTCTAAAGACCTAACAAATTCCTGAAAATGTCATGTCTGAAATGGTACTGTATTTCAGATGAACACGTTTTTTAGTTATTCTAAGTTAATCTTAAGTGTTCATAGGAAGGAAAAATGTGAAAAACTAATTTAACTTGAGGAAAGTTTCATATGTTTGTTTGGCATACATGCCTAACATTACAATTGTAAACAGGTTTCTTTTTATTTTTCATATAACAGGACATTCCACGAAGATCGACTCCAATTTTCAACTTAGCCATGAAAGACCTTGTTGTTTGTTGCTCAAACCTAGATAAAGAGATTAGGGTAAAGTACTTTTAAATGTAGTAAAACAGCCTTTTAGTTCAGTTTTTTATATGAAAGTGGGATATAATTTCTCTAGGATTGACTGAAAGTGAATTTGTTATGAAAAATAAGACAAAACTGAAATAGAACAGATGCAAAACACACATGAATAAGGAAAATGAGATCACTACCAAAACAGTATTTCAAGAACATAAAAAGAAATATAGCAGTTATACTATGATCAGGTGTATATAGCTAGGGCATTTAAAGAAGATACAATTGCATGCATTACCTTGAATATTAAAACATTCTACTTGTATTGATTGGTTCATATTTTCTGTAGACAACCAGAAGATTGTGAATACAAAATCTACATTTTATGTCAGGTTGGTTTGCAACTTGATGAAATCTCTTATTATGGTGCATTGTTATCTATATTGATATGCATATATATAACAGTGATTTTTTTACAAGAATTATGACCCATATAATTGAAAGACAGGTATATGAATTTGTGAAAGATTATATAACTAATGACAGACAGAAGTTATGAAATTTTCATTTTTTTTTCTTCATATTTTAGGAAGAACTTCACAAGAAAGTGGAAATGATGGGTGGAGAAGCAAGTAAAACTTTAACAGATCAAGTCACACACCTTGTCACAGGAGAAGTTGGCAGTAAAAAATACCAGGTAATTATCCCCTCGTCCAACACAGTATTGTTTAGGATAGCGCCTTTAGTCCATTTATTTGTTCATTCTTTCTTTTGCTCCTATTAAGATTTGTAATCCAAGTCAATATGTAAGCTACAATAAATCATAGAGGAAAGGCCTTTTGTTAGTTGATGCATCATGCTTTATGAAGAAGATCGACACTAGAATTAGGAGACCTAGAAATTCATTGATGATTTGAATAAAAAAAAACAAAGAAAATAATCAGTGGAATTTTACATCTATTAAAATTTGTCATATGGTGGTGTTGGAGATAAAGGCTGACATTGTAGGAATGATGAAATACATAAACCAGGATGGACATGTTACCTGTGTGGTTCTGGAAGATTCATATGAATTATTAGGAATTTTATTATAAATGTCTTCATTTTATGTACATAGGGAAATATATATATGAACCAAGAAATTATATTTTAAACTCTGTGCATTAAATCATTATATAATATCTAAAGTGACATATCATTGAAAAATATTTCAGGTTTCAGGTGACCTTGGAAAACAGATCATGTTACCATTATGGGTGGAAAAGGTGTGGGAGAAGTCATCAGATGGGTATGTATTATAACTCCTGTTGTATATGTACTGTAATGCTAAAACTATGATGATTATTGTATTTATTTAACTTTAGTACGACATAAGATATTTACAATTTTATTGGAATTATATAATAATTCAGAGATACCTCTAAAAGTTAATATACCGATGTTTGATATTTCAGTGATATCCTATGTAGAATGTCTTGCTGACCTGTTCAGAATTTGGATCTAAAAGTGTTTTGAAATTTTGAAAGGAGCCTGAAAAACTAGATTCTATGTTATTGATTTGAATATGTATTACTGTTTGGAACAATATTTGATTTATATTTACAGACATATCCACGGTGCTGATGTTCAGTTTCATGAATGCTCGTGTCCTGTATTCTATGGATTGGTTATAACAGTTTCTGGGTTTGATTCAACAGAACGAGGAGAAATGAAGACCATGATAGAGGCAGAGGGTAACTTATATTACTATTGTTGTACATAAAATAAGTATTTCTGACATTTTTTTAAGTTCCCATTTTCAAATTACCATAACTTAAGCAAAGTTCAACTTTCATCCTATAGTTTTGATGTCATTCTCTGGATACAGATTTTTTCATCTTTCGATCTTGTATTATAGTGAAAAATATCAGAATTAGAATTTTCTGTAAGTGTTCTCTCATTTAAGTTTCATAAAATGTATAAACTTATCAAAAATCATTTTCCTTATCTTAATGAACATACATCAGTCTTCATATTATGGTTGTTACAGTATTTGAAGAGAACTTACATTTCTCACATTGATGGATTCATACATGGTTAAATTTCATATATCTGTTTTTAAAGAAGAAAAATTGTATTATTTGATTTAAATATTTTATTTTTGAATGGTAAAAGTCATAGATTTCATCAACACATTCTTCAACATCGATTGCTTCTAACCACATGAGCCTATCATTTTGTATTTTTTTATATTCATTGGTTGCCTATTAAAAATCCTAAAAACTGTACCATAAATATAAGCATTAAAATTCAAGACTTAATTTTAGTACTGAATGCAACAAATAACGAGCTTGACATACTCTTTCTAGCCATTAGGCTTGAATATTAGATATTCTTAGTTTGTCAAACACAATTTTATATTAAGATGTTTGTACTTTTTCAGGTGGCAAATATACAGGTGAAATGAAGGTCAAAGAGTGTACTCATCTCATCATCAATAAACCTAAAGGTAAAATCATTTCACAACTTATCTTTTGAATAAATATATGAGGTAATTACATATTTGATTAAAAATTTTGCCAAACCCCCGTATTATATTGGAATAAGATTTTACTGTAAATGATCCTATCCCTGGAATAACTAAAATGGGAGAAAATCAAAATTTTGCATGAAATATGTATTGGGACTTAACTCGTACATAAACAATGAGCTAATTGTTTGCATTTTTAATGGTGGTAAAATATGTTTCTCAGTCAAATTTTTTCTGATATATTCATATCTTTATCTTTTGACTTCAGGTCAGAAATACGAGTTTGCTAGGAAATGGAAGATGCATATTATCAAGTCTGAATGGTTGTATGATTCTGTAGAGAAAGGCTACTGTCTTGATGAGAGTAAATATGGATTAGAAGGCAGTAGGGATTCAGGGGTAAAGACATCTACACCGGAGAAGGGAAAAGCAAAAAGTGAGTCATTAAATATTGAATAAATGGAAATTATCTGTTTCAGAAAGAGAGATTGTAAAGTATTAAATATAAAAGTAGTACCCATACCATATAGTCAGCTTTAGTCCTTTATTGTACATTTGCAATTGATATTTTTGGCAAAGGAAAATTTTTAATTGGCATTGGCAAGTATCTGAACTCAAAATGCATTTGTGTTACAAAGTCATATCTGCTTTTAAATATAAACTTATTCAGGTGAAAAACATGACATTTTAAAAACTAGTTATAAGAAACAAAGGCAATCAGGAATATATTTGTCAACTATTTAAGCTATGAAAGATCCTCATAAAGAAGATTCAGTAAGTAAATTTGAAGTTCTGCTTTGTTTTAAATTTTTAATTGCATCATTTGTAATGTGGATACAAAGGTTTCTGGAAAAAAATATGCAAATTGGAAAAATAAAACATGCATAATTTTCTATTTGCAGATAGAGTTTCTAGTATTGCTGACATCAGCAGCATCTCTAACATCTCCATGATAGGTAACTATCAGGTAAATGAGACAGCTGCCATGACAAGAATGAATGATACAGCTGCTACAACAAGATCTGACATGACTACATTCAGTGAGACACAAGCTCAGAAGAATGATCATATCGAATCATCACTACAAACCATAGATCTGACACGTCCACCTTCAGATCTATTCCTTGATGGTTGTAAGGTAATTGATATACATATAAAACTACCTGTGATCTTTACCAAATATCACCATAGCTCTTCATATTAAATAAAATGTGTGTTCAATTTTCATGTATTAAGAAAAAAATCTTTTATGGATACCTGATTCATGCTTTTGACAAATTCTACGTTCAAAAATATTGGAAACTTGCAATTTACGAACCAGACCAACGGAACTTAGTACCAACCAATAATAATGAATCCACAGTATGATTCCTTTTTATCAATACCCTATATAGAGTTTTTCCTAAATCACCTACCAATGACCTAATTTAATTGTTAATCTCAAGAACACAGATTCAATAGTTATCAAAGAATTGTCATTATAAATGATGATAAACATATAAATAATATGTCATAATCAATATTTTTAGATTTACTTGAGTGGTTTTTGCGGACAAGACCTTGAAAAAATGAAAAAAGTGATAAATGCTGGTGGTGCTACAAGGTGAGTATTAAATATAGTTTGAGATATGATAAGTTATCACTACATTTCTATGCATAGTATGTAAATGTGAATAAAATTGTGTTATATTCATTTCATGGAAACCAAGGATGATTTATCAATGATATTTCGCCACATCTTATACAGTACAACTCTCATGTTGCCTTGCTCTACATTTTTTACACGGAAAGTAGAAAAATGCATACAACATGCTTTAAGCACAGAAAATTCATAAACAAAAGCTTTTAACACTGAAAAACCACAAACTTTATTCAGTGTGTTGTTTTGATGAAACTAATAGTTTGACAAAGAAATAGATAGTAATGTTGAAAAGAAACTATTTATCAATACACAGTAACAAAGTAGGTAATGGTTGTGTGCTTTGGTATACTATTTATCTCAATACATATCTGGAGTCAATGTTATCAGTCTTCTTTAATCATCGTCATCTGTTTCCATTACATATTGATTTCAGACTTAACCAGTTAAATGAAGCTGTCACTCATGTCATACTGGGAGTAAGAATTGACAGAGATATTGAATTACTAACTACAAACACTTTCAGGTAAATGTTTATAAAGAATAAAATTTTAAAATCTTATTTATAAATGATTTGTATGACAGTACACTTCTGATTTCAATTTGTATGATAAGACATTGCTGCAAGTACAAGTAAACCAGTTCAACTTTGGACCTTTAACAATATACTAATATAAAAATAAGGAGATGTTGTATGATTGCCAAGGAGACAACTATGCACCAAAGTTAATATGAAGTGGCAGTAATGTTTATTTCTCCATTGCACATTGATATTTGAAGAATTCTTTGTATAGGCAAAACTAAAATAAGAAGTCTAATCAGTTCAAGACTGTTTTATTATGCAAACTACCTGCATTATTTATAAAACTTGACATCAGGTTCAACACTAATCCCTGCATTTCCAGTTTTACTTTTAACTTCAAAATTAGGCCTGGGACTGATTAATTACTGGAAAGAAAAAATATCATATTTTAAATAAATTTCTGTGAAACTGATTTCAAGTTCAAAATTCATTGATATTTACTTGTTATATTGATAGACCACAGGTTGTTTCTCCTGCCTGGCTTGCAGAATGTTACCGTAATGGTAGAACAGTGGATGAAGCACCATTCTCATGCCTAGATCTACCTCCAGCTGAATCAGAATCACCTAAATTAACAGTGTAAGTCTTGTACATACTCTAGTTCTCAATTTCATCTAATACATATATATATATAGTGTAAGTCTTGTACACACTGTTTGTTCTCAATTTCATGAACTGTGTTTACTAATCCAAATGCAGATTATTCACTTTTTTAGCTGGGCAAATTTTATATAGTTAACTCAGACATATAGTTATCTGTCTACTGTTTAGTAGAAGGTTTCATTGCTAATGGCCTCTACATGTGATGAAAACCTTAGTAGTCATACAGTCACTTGTTAAGATTATCCAGAATTTTTTCATGTTAGATTTAGGATATACATATTTGACTTAATCACATATGAAATAGTACCACATCTTCTACAATGATGATATTGAATTTGAATAGTCAATAAAAGAATCAGAAATGTTGTAAATACAGAGAAACTGTTGATATGAGTTTGTGGATCTGTAAATTTAAAATACAGAAAGCCTTTTTGACTCATATAAACTGGTTTTTAAGTCTGGTACTATAAGTACTATTTATTATTAAGTTTTTTTTATGATATTTTTTCAGCAGCAAACAGAAGAAACTTGAAAGAAAAGACAGTATTCAAAACAAGACTTTAGAACCAGAAAAGATAAAACCTGATGAGGATGATCACAAGGAAGAAGAAGAAATGGATATTATGTCACAGTATCTTATACAGCCAATGGGAGGTATGGTATAAATACACATAGTCACTGATGTCCCAAAATCTTGTACCATCCTTCGTTCTTTCCTTCTGTCCCATTTTCGTTTCCGCACTCTTAAAGTTTTCCTCATCCAAATTATATGAAACTCATACACAATGCTAATAACTACAACACGCAGACAGAGTTGGAATTAAGGCAGTGAGTCATGTACCATTCTAGAGTGATGCCCCCTTTAAACCTGGAAAATTACAAAGCTTGAGCTGTTGCATTCTGTCCTCAGACACATTCTTCTTTTATTTTTTAAGATTAAGCAGTTTCACGTTAGGCAGGAATAAAGGCTGTGGTGGCATTACTTCCCATTTACATGATGCTATTATGTTGGTTTAAAAATGTTCAAGAATAATTTCTTAAATTGTAAATTTTAGAAAATACGCAAGATAAAACCATGAAAGATGAAGACAAACCTACGACAATAGAGCAAAAACCTGTAGAAATAGAGGAAAATGAAATGACTCAAAATCCTAATGGTAAGTTTGTATTGTTTGTCCTGTTTTATTACTGAATTCAGTCATTGTGAAGTTGATGTTTTGCAGTAATTTGTTTTCCAGGAAGTGTATTACAAAAGGCTTAAAAAATCAATACCTGATAACATTATTTTCTCAATTAAGAAACGGATCTTTCTATGTCTTGATTTGGACAACAGTTGTTATATTTTGTTGGACTTTTAAATTCGTGGATAAAGCCATCCACGAAAACCACAAAAATTGGTACCCCATGAATAAAAGTACTTTCACAGTATGCACTGTTTTATATTAATTTAACTACATGTGTACCGGACATAAGTTCTTATGTAGTTTGTTCAAAATATCTTTTTTTTTCATCCCTGTTTTTTGCATGACCTACTGAATATAAAATTTTTAAAAATGCTTATCAATGACTACCATAGAATTTTGTTATCAATTAATATAAAGCCAATGATGATTTACCCATGAAATAATCTTGATATTTTTAATACACTACTTTAGGTGACAGTCAGACACAGAAAAAGGTGTTTACAGGGAAGTCATTTATGTTTTTTGGATTTGAGGAAGAGCAACATACTCCATTAACAGAATTTGTAAATGAGGAAGGAGGTTTGTTTTAAATTAGAATTATCATACACTTGTAGGTTGTTGCTGAAGCTGTCATTTCTAAAACATTTGTATCAGATTATTAATGATAAAGCAAAGCCCCTAAACACTAGTCATTTGCGATGCATTATGTTATATTCTTATGCAATGTTTATCTTTTTTGTGGATGACTTTATTACAACTCAACTAAATTAAATTTTCAGGAAAGGTTTATCAGGGAAACACCAGACTGGTACCAGATTATGGAGTTGTTCCTGTTGATGGATTTCCTGTGGACAAAACAGTTGGAGAAATAGCAACCAGTACTTGGCTGGTTTGTATTCGATTATGATTTTCTTTATAAATAAAGGGTTTTTACAATCCTTAAAACAGAAGATTTGAGGTATATTGCATTTGAAAGTTTTCTATCAAAAATGAAACTTTGGACCATGTTTAGGCAACTTCATATTATCACTTTCTGTAAATCTACAGTTGGAGCTATTAATATAGCTATAGACAATTATCTCCCTTAGTTCTGAATGAAACATCTGATTCTCACTTATTATTTTGAGTGCAGATTTAAATTTTGCAACCACTAACATTACATACAGTTGAACATATAAATACTTGAATTTTTTTTACTTCTTGTTTGAAAAAAAAAAGTTTTCGATAGCACTTCTATTAATTAATAGACATAATTTTTATTTTGAAAAAAATATCTAAGGGAGATAATTGTTATAGCTTCAATTATTTGTTGGATGTACAGAGCAAAAAGTTTCATGCATATTCTAGACAAAATTGAATAAGCAATCAATCATAGCTCAATTGAGACTTTTTAACAAAATCATATAAACTATTTTCTACACACAATAAATGTCGTTAACAAGGTAATTTTGTGTTCCATTCATTTCATTCAGATAATACACACTTATTGGACAATTCTAATGTAAGTCTAATTTCTTGTATTCAAAATAATCTATTTGAACCAGAAGAATTTCAAAAGATTAAAAACTATATCCATGATGGTTTTAAACACCATGTATATGACTAATAAATGAAAACATCTGCCTGCACAAAACTAAATTAAACAATTGAGAAACAAGCAATACTTGAATGGCCTTTTAAGTGTATGTTTTTTTTAATTTCTAAACTAAAAATTAGCTACCAAAAATTTTGTCTTTCTAAGTGACCTTGAGTAAAGAGATAAAAGTACTATATATAGATTGAAAAATCTTCAAAGAAACTGATTTTAAAGTGCAAGAATGGAAAATGCATATGTCAAAGGAATACATGTATAATGATATATTACTCTTTTACAATTAAAAGGTAAGCACAATTGCAGGATTTTTAAAAAAAAATTTTGATTACTTTTTATTTTCTATGATATTGCTAGGATAGTGCATATTAATATATGTCTATTGATTACAGCAAATGTGTGCGGAATCTGACACACTTTTACCAGTTAGTAGTAATCCACTGTTTTCTCCTGTTGATATCAACATTGAAGATAATCCATTGATGGACTGTATTTTATCATTCAGGTGAGTCAGTTAAGGATTGGAAAGTGATAAGGAATTATATTAATCATTGGTTTATAATGGTAATGTAAAAACAATACAGAATTTACATAGGTATATGCAAAAGCTTTTAAAATGTGTGTAAGTATTAGAATCATGTGCAAAAGTGAATATAAGTAATCATTTATATACTTTGACTAACAATTCCAGAAAATACTTACATCTGCAATAAATAGATATGTATATTGTGTTTCAGTGGTTGGTTTGGAACAGAAAAGGAATGTCTGATGCATATAGCCCAGTGTATAGGTGCTCAGTAAGTTCATTACTCAGTATGAAAAAAGAATTTTGCTTTAAAGTACCAACTCGGAAAGATGAAAACAATAACTAACAATTATATTCATTGGATACAAATTATAACTTTTGTCTCAACTGCTACAAAAGTGGGATATTGGAGTTTTGGGTATAACTTTTCTATTAGCAGCTTTTAAAATTTGCAAATACTTTTAATATCTTTTGCCCAGTTTTACTTAGAATAAAAAAAAATTGAATGTAGGTTGATCATGAGGAGACCTTGTCACACAATTGATATGTTCAATGAAATAAAAATTTCCTGAAGATGTTAAGGCTATTACTAAAACCACGAAATCAAGTAATAAAGGCAGATTAAAAGCTAATATCAGTATGCTCATCAGGGATATTATCCTGTCCATTTAACTTTATGACATTCTTTTGTTTCAATTTATAAACCAATTTAATGAACTCATTGTAGAGTTCACCCCTAGAGGAATTTGGAAAGTTATAGGTTCAATCCAAGGCATTAATATATTGTCAAACCAAAGATCTGAAAGTTGGTATTTGCTGTATCTTTGCTTAGCACACATTATTTAGGAATAATAGCAAAGATCCATCATCTCAGAATTTGAATAATATGTTTTGGAAGGATGACATGTCTTCCTGTGAACTGTTACCTTGTGAATTTAAACTTTAAAGATCTAACTCTTGTTCAAAAGAGGATTCATATTAGTATCAATATCACATTAACATTTTTTTTTCCTGATATGCATGTAATATTAATCACAGGACATTAACCATCAATACATCATCGTCAATTTATTTATATATTTATATATATGTATATGGTTTGTATTTTTATTTTCATTACAATATGTATAGTGTAGTATTATTTTCTTACAGAACTCAGGAATATTTTGTGAGAAATGCCAAAAAAGGACTTTTGCCTACAACTCATTTGATAACCAAGGAGGCCTCTGGTCAAAAGTACACTGCTGCCAAAAATTGGGGAATACCAGCATTATCTAAAATGTATGTGCAATTTGTCCAGTACTATATATATGTTAATATATAGTGAGAGGCAAGGTTTTTCAAGAATTTTTCCATAAATGTTTGTAAGGTTACTTCTATCAAATTTTGGTGGATGAATTTCAAATTTTCCATGAAGCAATTTGTTTTTTCCCCTTACAGGTTCTTTTAGCAGGGGTAGAATTAATAGAAGCATTATTTATGTATCACAGAGCATCTCAAAAGAGTTCTAACGAATGCCAATGGGATATTTAAAGGTATCATTATGATATCATTTCTTGCATTAGAAAGGACAGGTTTTTTTTAACCAATTCATATTTACCACTGGACATAAATCAAGCAACTATCAAACAATCTTTTAACTAATTCGTTTGTATTTGAGATATATTTCAATTATTCAATAATTGACCTTTTGTAAGTTTAGGAGTTTGTTTTTATCTTCATTTGAATACTTTTAGGTGGATTTTAGCATGTGCCAAATCTGGAAAACCAGAGCCAATAGAAAAATATCTCATTGATAACCAACTAAATACTGCAGAAGAGAATGAACCAGAACTTAATAAAACTGTCCCAAATGCAATTTTAAATGATAGAAATGAATCTCTCAAACAAGAAAGCACAATAAAGGGAGACAACAAAGCCAGTGAACTAACTGATAAAAAAGTAAACAATTATGAACAAGAAGTCCAAGCAAATAATTCAAAGCGTGATTCTATAGCAAATTCTAAACATAAAGACATTTCAAAACGTGGAAGTGGTAATCTTTCTGTTGGCATGGAAACAATGGAGGCCATGGAAGGTTTTAATTCTGAAATGACAATTGACAGTGCATTACCTGCAGACAAGAGCAAAGAAAATATAAGAGATGAAGAAAATTTAGACACAGTATCAACAAATAATCCTAAACCTTTTCAAGAGAGTCAGAAAGAAAATGTTCATCAGAAAAAAGAACCTATTCCTGTCCAACCAAAAGTTGTAAATCAGAGAGTAAAGGTATTATAGAATTGATTTACTAGAATTTGGTAACTTTGTAAATTTGAGTGATTCATTTACAAACTGAATAGGTTAAGAACACATATTTTTCTCCTAATTTCATAGGTTGAAAACAACGGAACAACAGAAACACTGAACTACAACAAAAGCAAACGCCAACATACATAGAAACAGACTGTGTGATAACAACTGCCATATTCCTGACTTGGTACAGTGTTACTAATTAACTTCAAGTTTACAAAATGCATCTAGATATATTTTTTTTATCTGATAAATACAACAATGGGAGTGGGGATGTTTTATACCTTTTTTTATAGACTATGTGAAAGAATACATATCTCTATATAGATGACTTTCTATTCCAGGCATTACAAAATGATGATTTTGAGGCTACACCAAAGAACTCTTCCAAAAGAGCCAGCATAAATTCTCCCTCACCAGGAAGATTCCTGGATCCTACAAAGGAATTCAGACCAAAATGGGATCTTACGGTAAATGCTGATATTTTTTATCATTCGCCATATAGCCCTGAGACATGAAGTGTATTTTGTTGTTCCTTAATTTTCATGAAATGCTTATGTTTATGGAAATACTTAGTGAGATGAAGTATTTTGGTTGGTGTAATACGAAAATTCCATAATTAAGAACTAAATGTTGTGTATTTTCCCCCTTTTTTTTTTTATCTCCACCAATAGACCAAATGAACGTATGCCTATTATAGAAAATGGGCCAGTTATACCCAAACAAAATATTATTACAAAATGTGAATTCCCCAACTTGGAGGTAAACTTAAATGGAATAGTTCTCTGCATAACAATGTACAAAGTTGTTTGAATAACCTTGGTTATTATTTATAAAGGAAAAACGATGTTTTCATAATAAAGTTTCTATAAAAGCTGCTATCAACATTAAATATTGAACTATGACTGGCAAAGTATATGCAAATTGATTTATAGCTCAACCTTTAGGGAGATTAATTGATAATACAGGGAAATCTATATATCATTGTTATCTTATTTACTCACCTAGTATCTTTGATGAGTTTTTAGAAAAGTTATGAAATTTGATTTTGAATTAAAAAAGTTTGTAATAACACAAAATCATTATTACATTTTTTGCAATGAAATTCTGTGATAGCCCTGTCAAATATAAAACATTTGTTTACATGTGAAACAAAAAATCATGAAATTTCGCCACTCTGATTTTATACAACAGTAGTTCTTGCCAAGACATACTCGATGTTATTGCATCTTAAGGGTGTTAGAATGCATAGAAAAAGATATATTTTTTTGCATTTTTTACTTTATTTACATTAAAGTAATGAAAAGAATAACTGAACCAAGAATTAAAATTGTATTGAAATGAAACTGGTGACTGAACAGCAATGAGAATTCAGTCATGTGTTAAATGCAATTGTGAATTAATGTTTTTTTCAGTCACTTGTTGAATGTTTTGTTGACATTTGAATTCTTGGATTAGTAATTCTATAATTCAGTTAAAAAAAACAGTTAAAAAATTTAATTATTGAAAATATTTCAGGATGTTATGAAGTGTTTAGAGACTCCACCAGCAGAAAAAGCAAGAAATGCCAAAAGAAGACAGAGCCAGGTAATATAAAATGAAGCAGTTTTTTTTTTTTTTTTTGCTTTAGCTTTAGATAAAGTCATTTGTATACTGTTAGTAATAGATTCACTATGAATTAACAAAACTTATTTGGAGAGTCTTTACTAGTTTGTTGTTCAACATCCTGACAAATCAGTATGATATTTTATGGTGTTCAAGTTTCTTTTGTTATTTTAAAAAACAAAATCTGTGGATTCAATTATTGTGTATATTTATTTGTTTTAATGTGCAGACGATGTTCAAACATAAAATTGCTGTTTTCTTAACCATATAAATAATTTTCAGCCATTAGAGGAACTTTTCACCACCAAGTTACAGAGAGCAGTAGAAATATCTGAGGGAGCTACAACAGCTACAAGGGGATCAGATGAAGTAGATGGCTCTTGCATGGATGGACTCTCTGTAAGTTTCTATACATTTTTCCTCAGTTGGTCAGTTCTGTTTCTGTTGTTGGTAATCTGAAGAGTGGGAGAGTATTCAATTTTGAAAATCTCAATTATTAGAAACACATTTTAGTACTGAAATGTTTTAGTTTTTTGAAAGACCATATTGCACATTGAAGAGATGAAATGTCCTGTGTACATTATCTAAGGGAAGAAGCAACATAAATGCAACTTATATACATCAACATATGATATGGATACTTATCTATCATTGCACACCACATTCTGAAACCCACGAAAATTTGTATCCAACGAATAAAAATGAATCCACAGTAAGCAATATGTGATTGTTTGCACTGGGATCTTATGAAACTGACAGAATTGATCTTGATAAATCATTCAGTCCAAATCAAGCTTGTTTGGATAGATTTTAGATGGATGTTATGATTTGTATTAAATGTAAATGAGTGTTTTAAAAGAATGATCTTTATTGAAGTGATTGGATTCAGTATCAAAATTGACTAAATTAAGAATTCTTTACTAAAAACACTTCAATTAATATTCTTATCTTTTTTCACAGCAACAAGAGGCAGGACCATTGAAAGGAGTAGTTATAGCTGTGAGTAAAAAGCTGAGTTCTCACCAGGCTGAATACAACAATATGGTATCATTACTAGGAGGAGATTATAGATGGGCGTATGATGAATCATGTACACATTTTATTTTCCAGGTAAGAAAGACTGCTGGTGGTTGAAATGATCACAATTAATAAATCCTACTGTGTTTGCTGTGTTTAAATCAAATTCTACATTAATCATCACAGGAAACACTCCAAGATAAAAATTGTGTATTAAGGGGGTACAGAACACCTAAGGGAATTAACTCTTTAAAAATCTGCTGAACATTTTAATCACATACTATTAGAAAAAGAAATCAAGTTTCACAATGACCAAAATTAGTGTTAGTCAAACTACTATATATCCAATGAAATTATTCCTGTAAATTGTGTTATTCAAATTTCTTGAAAATTTTATATTTTGTTCTCAACAGGTCAAAGTAAATATTTTGTCAAAATTTTATGAAAATTTAACAAGCCAAATCTATTTTAGTCAAAGTGTTGGGTACCCCTTAATACACAGTAAGTTGCAAATATAAAAACTTCATTAAATTGGAGAATAAGAAGCATGCACTGCTTATTTTATCAACATGTGTGACATAAATAATGGCTGTTGCCAAAGCACAAACTGTTAGATAGGTGATAGATATCTTTGTCTGTCAGCAGAGGTGTTGATTATGTGAAAAAATAACCATGTTTAGGAAGTCTTGTAGTCAGAATCTATTAAACTCATTTATGTACAAATGCAGAGATGACATATTTAGGGCTGTTCCATTAAAACATACATGGTACCCAGGGAAGGCACTTTAAAAAAGGGGTAACCACCTATAGAGGCAAATAAAAATTTCACTTACATTTCCACTATACAAAAAAAATAGATGACACCCACCCATAGTTGAGATATGGAAGTGCCTTCCCTGGGTCCCATGTATGTTTATATGGAATAGCCCTTATAAGGGAACAAGAAATACTTCTTGTAAACTGTTGGAAGTCAATTTTGCCTGGGTAATGTATTAGAAGTTGTATACATTTTTGTGATTGATTGGCAGATTTCAACTTCACATGAAACAATCCTTAAAATTTGAACAGAGGATTCTTCAAAGATGAAAACACTTTTAAAATCTTCTGTTTTAGTAAGAATTTCTGTTTTTTAGTTGGCTTGGTGTCATAATAAAACCATTATTTGTTTTATGTCTGCTTGCAGAGCAATAGGGCAAATGATACCACTAAAGAGTTCAGGGTTGCAAGGGACCAAAAGAAGATTATTGTTTCATCTCATTGGTTGTTAATGGTAAGTGTATTAATAGAGTTCTTTTAGTCTGGACATTGTATATTTTTATAGCTAACTGAGATTGTAAAATGAGTATAATATATCTGCATTGAAAATATTTTTTGAAGATACTATAGTATCAAAATGGACATAAGGTGGATATACATGATAAGAAAATCCATAAGAAATAAAAAGCAAATCTAAGGGACTTTTATGGCTGTTCTTCAATCTTTACAATTACTTGAAGGTTGGTATGATGAACAAAAAAGTTCATACCATTAAGCAACACCCTCTAGTCTTGATTATATAAGAACTCTATGCTATTCATAGATAGCTGCTACATCAATAAACTCATGAATTCTTACAGATTAACAGGTATGATGCTCTAACAGTCTTTATTTTTATCAAAACGACTTTAAAAATAAAATAGGCAATCACAGGGAAAAAAATTACAAAGAAAACTGAAGTTAAAATGAGGAAAGAAAACTGATGGATTGTAAATGTAATTTAAAACAACAATTTTCACTTATGTATAATGAAGGAATATAAGGATAAGAAATTGTTTCATTAAATATTGTATACAGTCGACTCCACTTAATTGCATACCGCTTAATAGCATAATTCGGTTAATTGCATAGTTTTCTCCTGCACAAAACCATTTCCCATTCATCTAATGTTAAATTGTCCGGTTATATGCATAGCTCTACAAGTGGCCTTTCGGTTTATTGCATAGAAAATTATCGCCATCTAGATATGCTTGGTTAAATTTGTCGAAATTTTTGACCGTAAACGGCAAGTTGGTGAGTATATTTTTCTTGAATGCATCATTATTTTCATTATTATTTCATATTTACTTTTGTGTTATTCAAATAAAGTTTTAAAACAGTTTCTTTCGTGTTTATATGATTGAATTTGATTTAAAAATAAACCTCGATATCTACACAGGTAAAGTTTCCCCATGTTCTATTTTAAGCCTCGAGGTCATAAAAATGTCAAACAGGTAATTGTTGTAAAAACACTGACCATTCTATCTAAAAAGGTGTAAATAATTGATTGGATTTCAAACATTGTCCATAGATTACATTTGGGGTGAAATTTAAAAACAATAACGCTTGCTAATTATCGATCATTATCCAATGTGAACTCTCGTAATTGGGCTTGGGGTGATCTGCATTTATGTTAAATATTACAGGGCATTTATATATGGTTAAAGAATTTTATACATCAATCATTTAATTTTAATATATTTTGAAAAGAGCATTTACTTCTAAATATTATATTTTCTCACTTTCAATACTTGTGTCCAGCAAATAACCTGTACAGGGCCCCATTACTGCTTTGCATATACGAAACTAACGAAGTTAAATAAACAGTGTTACTTCACTCTGCAAGCTGTAAATATTGTATATCAAAGGCAGTTTAGTACACATCTATTGTTAAAATGATTATAAACTGTGTAATTTTGTTAAACAGTTTATTTTAATCAAAGCGTAACAATGAAGATTGTACATACGGGTCATAGAAACAAATCTATTTTTAGAACGAATTTATTTTCGTATCCCAGGTAAACTGGTAAATGAAATGTCTGTACGCAAATAAACTAAAACAAAATGTGTTTATTATCTTTATTGAAATAATACAAAATAAAATAACATGTATGACACTAGACATATAACTTTTATTAGAATAAATCAACATTCAATATGTTGTAATTGGATTATAGACGTTCATCTTTCTTCAGGGATTTCCTTTACTGATCTGTTCTATCGATGTTATTTGACTCCGTTATTTGGCATTTCGGATATAAGCATACTCCGCTTTATTGCATAATTTTGTCTGACATATAGGCTATGCAAATAACCAGAATGTACTGTAATTGGAAAATACATGTAATATAAAGCATACACCTCAAACATGGGGACAAATTCTACTGCATCCTCACAGTAAATAATATTTAATTATATATAATTTAAACTTGTAATATCTGGTAGAATACTGTAAAAGTTACCATTCAAAGTATAAATCTTTAATAATAGATCAAACTAGATGCTCATAGCAAACTAGATTTTCATAGAAAATTGGGTTGTAAATATTCCAAGTAATCTTTTTATTTCTAGTGTAAAGAACAGAATGCCTGGGTAGATGAGTCGTTGTTTCCACACAACTACAATCCAAATCTTACACTGGTAAGTTTATTGGTTGACCTTCATCTAAAAATAAATGATATTATATGAAACATTGGAAATTACTGACAAATGAAGTCAGAAAGTTGTTCACCAAGATGGGAGAGATCTGTGAGGTGTCAGTTTTATAGCCAACTGAAAATATTGTATTTTTCCTCCAATAAAGTTTTATGCTTCCAAAGATGTGCCACAATATAAAAATCGCTGATATTTCATCATCTATAATCCTAATTTTGTCTTTCTAGATGAAGAATCACTGCCAAAAAGTTGTGATGAAGAAGCAGGCAATGAAAATGCTTTTTGTGATAAGCAGTTAATATAAAATATGTTTGCTTTTTTCAAGGATTCTTAATAGCCCTTCATTGACTACCCTCAATATTTCTATTTCAGTCTGTGTCAAGAAAAAAGACTGGTACCCCAGCAAGAACACCAGCTAGAAGTAGCAGAAAAGCAACAAGGGGGAGTTCACGGTTAGAATCAGCAAGTGACATGAAACCAGAAATTTTAACCTTTGACCAGGAAGTAGAAAAAACATTGAAAAAGCCAGTACAAAAATTAATGGAATCTGACAAGGAAACAGTTAGTGAAAGTGACACAGATAATGAAATAAGGTCAAGGTTAGGTCAAGGACAACTGGACACTAATGCTGAAATAAGGTCAAGGCTAGGGAATGTAGTGGAGGTTGAGGAAGAAATAACAAAGGGTGGAAGAAGGAATAGGAAAAGTAGTATAAATTCTGGTGATGAAGATCGAGGGAAAGAGGTTAGTTACACATTCTGTCAACCAGGCAAATATTGGACTTATAAAAATTGCAATGTGTTCATTTTACTCACTGTATAACATTTATTTAAAATTTAGATGAAATAATCAGAAACAGTAGCAAAAAATTTTCATAAGATCCTAGTCTAAATATTTTTACATTTTGATCTCTTTCTTCCAAGTCATACATTATATTTCTTTAAGTTGATCTTACCAGTAATAAAACATCAAATATGAATAGTTTTAATTTAAATTGAATAACATTGACAGCAATCTCTGATGGATAATTGTCTCATTGGCAATCATACCACATCTCCTTATTTTTATATGTAACTTGAATTTTAAATTGTTTGATATTGATTTTAGGCAGCTGTTCCAGCGGCAGGCTCAATGGAAATGAGAGAAGTTTTATCAAAGGAGATGGAAAGTATTATGGCAGCATCAAAGTAAATATTGAAAATAATTCAGTTTTAATATATTTCCTGGTTGAACTGGTTTTGTGTTTATATCTAAATGATTACAAAAGAAGATTTCAAAAAATAAATACAAACAATTATAATCACTATTCATCTTTATAAGTGAGGTTGATTTGAGAATCAAGTCTTTTTTGTGTGATGATTTGGATAAAAAGGACCAGATTTCATAAATTAATTTGTATATAGCATTATATTCAATTTTATTCTGGCAACTATTTCAAGTAGCACAAGTTGGGCATATCAAGTTCCCATTGTTATGATATTAATCTTGATAGAAGTTTTTTTAATATTTTGTTTTATTAAGTTCTTCTTTTTATTGTTGTTTATTACTTTCAGAACTAAAAAAGCAATGAGGAGAAGGAGTAAAAGATTAAATTGTAAGTTTTTAGTATTACTGTGTGATCTACCTATCTCAGAAAATAATGAAATGTTGACTTATGAATACACAGCTACTTTAAGTTTTGAAATTGTATACTATAAATATAGAAAAATATGCAGTTTTTGTTATTGGAAAAATTGTGACATTATTAGCATCATCAAAAATAGAAACTCACATTTTAAATATTTGCATGCAGCAATTTTATTTTAAATTAATAAATTTAGCATTTTTATATGTCCGTTTACGTTATTATGGTATACCTCTGTCTGTCCGTCCGTCGTCAACATGTCGGACATTAACTCAAAAATGCTTCAACTAATTTGCATAAAACTATGGTGAATTGTTTATATCTATTGACGTGAGCTCCCTTTCGTTTTTTATAAATTTTAGATTTTACGTTTCCGAGTTATGGGGTTTTATTCATTAAAAAAAAGGGGAATTTTCCAGTTTTCGGACAATAACTCAAGAATGCTTTCACCAACTTGCAAGAAATTTTGGTTAATTGTTTATATCTATTGACATGAGCTCCCTTTTGATTTTTATAAATTTTAGATTTTACATTTCCAAGTTACAGGGTTTTATTCATAAAAAAGGGGGGATTTTCCAGTTTTCGGACAATAACTCAAAAATGCTTTCAGCAGTTCTCATGAAACTTTGATGAATTGTTGATATCTATTGACATGAGCTCCCTTTTGATTTTTATAAATTTTAGATCTTACGTTTCCAAGTTACGGGGTTTTATTCATTAAAAAAGGGGGGATTTTCCAGTTTTCAGACAATAACTCAAAAATGCTTTCAGCAATTCTTATGAAACTTTGGTGAATTGATTATATCTATTGATGTAAGCTCCCTTTAGAATTTTATAAACTTTATTTGTTTATTGTCTGACAACAGATTTACTAAGTATTGCTCAGCGAAGCAGTTTATTTCCCATTACTGAACTATATTGCAAAAATAAATACAGACATAAATTTCTGATTTTACAATGTAGTATTTGAAATACATTCAAACTTTCAAGGTACCTTATGTTTGTGCTTATGTAATTTTTTTTCCATACAAACAATTGAAAATTGAAAAAATTGTACCTGAAATTGATTGGTAAATGCTTTAAATAATTGATAAGGATTTGTCTGTTATTTTAGGTAGTGGTAATCTGTCCGGTGACCTGTCTGGTAGTGCTGATAAAAATAGTTCCAGACAAAACAGATGGAGTTTAACTGGTAGGTTTAGGAAAATGCTGGCTTAAATGTTCACAGAGGTCAGAATTGTCTTTATTCTGTGAATATTAACATGAATTGTTCCATTAGGAAGGTCAACAACAATAAATGTTGTTCCATTAGGAAGGTTAAATGTTGAAATCAAAATTACAAAATGTGCAAAATATATCATAAATCATTACTTTCTACTTAATTTGAAACTGATACAACTATGTTCAAATTTTTAAAATAAGAAAATTGAGTTTTTCAAAATTTGAAACCTTACAAAGCCTTAGGGACAATCAATTAAAGAGCCACACATTTCTTTATTATTTTTCTATGTATTACTTTCCTTATTATATTATTTACTCATTGTTCCTTGAAATATAGTATAGAAATAAAGCTTACCTGCTGGCATGCATTGATTAGCAATTCAGGCTCTTTGAAGCCTCTAGTTCAAAACTTTAAAAAATGATGAATATCCACATTTGACATATCTATGAGCTTTTACAAAATAATGTCAAATTGTTCAATGAAGTGAGACATCTCAGTTGATTCAAAGACGTTGTTAACATTTAGTCTGTAACTGATTTTATTTAATTGAAAACCTTATTGGTGTATTTAAAATTAACAATAAGTTGATATTGAAATGTGATTTTATATTGAATCCTATTTTGATCTTATTGTAGATGATAAAGTTGAAAAGAAGACTCCAACAAACTCAGGTATGAATCAATTATTATAAAATAGATTAAATTAATGTTTTAAAAAAAGATTTTAATCCACGATCTGTTGTAAGATTTTACTGTAATAGCTATATTTCCTCCTTTCCATGTCTTTCACATAAGTTTTGTTAATGCAAAATCTCCTACAAATTTAATACATTAAAATGACACAGAACATGACAGAATGGCTTAAATCTATTTGTAGCTGTGCAGGGTATATTTATTCATATGAGAAAACTGGTGTAGGCAAACATTAAAACTTCTACCTTTTTAACATTGGAATACAACAAAACTCTATATAGTGTTGTTTCATGCCCATGTGTAGTTGCAAGACATTTTTTTAATCTTTTTAATAGATTGTTTTTTGGGTTTAAAATGCAAAACATGAATATTGCCAAATCTACATACGGAAAGTTTGTCAACACAATATCTGCATTTTACATAGAATTGCATATTTGTGCATAAAACATTTTTTTCATATTTTTAGGGGGTTGTCCAAGCAATGATTCTGGCATTTCTATTCATGAGAAAGTTTCTCAGTTCATATTCTTAATCAATCAACATTTGAATAGAATGAAACTTGATAGAATTGCTTCATAACATGTAGTTTAATTCACATTTGCAGTTGGTTTTCAATCATCCCTTCTTTAAAAAAAATAAATCAGTAATGAAATCTTGTATTAACAGGGAAAGCATTAGAAAATCACTCAGGACCTGAGCCTTCACAGAGTGTGCAGGTCACATGGGATGATCATACAGGAAGGTAAGATGTATTATATATACTTAGGACTAGAGCCTTCACAGAGTGTGCAGGTCACATGGGATGATCATACAGGAAGGTAAGATGTATTATAAATACTTAGGACCAGAGCCTTCACATAGTGTGCAGGTCACATGGGATGATCATACAGGAAGGTAAGATGTATTATATATACTTAGGACCAGAGCCTTCACAGAGTGTGCAGGTCACATGGGATGATCATACAGGAAGGTAAGATGTATTATATATACTTAGGACCAGAGTCATCACAGAGTGTGCAGGTCACATGGGACGATCATACAGGGAGGTAAGATGTATTATATATATACTTAGGACCAGAGCCTTCACAGAGTGTACAGGTCACGTGGGATGATCATACAGGGAGGTAAGATGTATTATATATACTTAGGACCAGAGCCTTCACAGAGTGTGCAGGTCATGTAGGATGATCATACAGGAAGGTAAGATGTATTATATTTCATCTGGTTTACAGATTTTTAGACCTTTTCACTAATAAGCTTCCATGTTTACTTTTTAGCTCACCTGGCCCAAGGGCCAAGTGAGCTTTTCTCATCACTTCGCATCCGTCGTCTGTCGTCAACTCTTTTACAAAAATCTTCTCCTTTGAAACTACTGGGCCAAGTTAAACCAAACTTGGCTACAATCATCATGAGGGTATCTAGTTTAAAAAATGTGTCCGATGACCCCGCCTGCCAACCAACATGGCTGACCTGGCTAAATATAGAACAAAGGGGTAAAATGTAGTTTTTGGCTTATATCTCTGAAACTAAAGCATTTAGAGCAAAACTGACTGGGTAAAAATGTTTTATATCTATCTGCCCTGAAATTTTCAGACGAATCAGACACCCGTTGTTGGGTTGCTGCCCCTGAATTGGTAATTTTAAGGAAATTTTGCAGTTTTTGGTTATTATCTTAAATATTATTATAGATAGAGATAAACTGTAAACAGCTATAATGTTTAGCAAAGTACGATCTACAAATAAGTCGATATGACCAAAATTTTCAATTGACCCCTTTAGGAGTTATTGCCCTTTATAGTCAATTTTTAACAATTTTTTCGAAAATTTTTGCAATCTTTTACAAAAATCTTCTCCACTTAATCTACTAAGCCAAATAGAATTAAACTTGGCCACAATTTTCAATAGGGTATCTTGATTGAAAATGTATCCAATGACCCTGCCATCCAACCATCATGGCCACCATGGCTAAAAATAGAACATAGGGATTTACTATAGAAGTCTAAGAGAAAATTGTAAAAAATCAATTTCAAATGGTCACAACTTGAAAAATAATTTAAATAATGATAAGGGGTCTTCAGTAACTATTGTAAGTCTAGTTACTAGTGGGTAGACCTGATTTTAATTTAACTACTGGGCCAAATTAAACTAAACTTGGCCTCAATCATTATTAGGGTATCTAATACTATTTATTATGATTTAAACCTTATTTTACATGATTTCCAAAACCACAGTAGATACTGGTGAGCGACACAGGCTCTTGAGAGCCTCTAGTTATGTCTCCCCTTGGATGAAAGGGAGACACTATGTTCTAATAGTATTCTTCTTCTGGTTCTTCTCCCTTGTGGGTGGAGTTGCATGCTCCTGAGATTTTGGATAAAAAAAATAAAGTGAAAAACAACTTGATTGTTACCAATCAGAAGCAAATATATTTTAAAAATATACTCTCTAATAATATTTGAATCTAATTTTGGCAATGATAATTTAGTGTTTAGATAAAGTTACAATCATCTAAAGTGATAAATATTTTTAGGCAATAATGATTTAGGCTTTTCTGAAAATTATTGCAATGAGGAGTTAGAAGGCATTTCAAATTAAGAATGTTCAGTTTTTTTTTAAAGGTTAGTTATTAGAAACCGACAATAATCAACTGAAATTTAATGCATTATGAGATAACATAAAAAATGTCTCTTTCCTTCCATTTATTTCAATGCCTCTGCTAAATGTTTTACAGACTTGAACAAGAAAAATTAGCTCACAAACTGGAACGAGCATGTAGCCCTACGCAGGATGTAGCTGAGTTCCTGGATGGGGAGTTCTCTGAGGAGGAGGAGGACTTGGATTATGAGGAAGGGTTGCATGAACCTGAAGCTGAAGTTCCTCAAGTAAGTATAGGAATTTTTTCATTTTGGAGTTATTCAGAGTTGTTGTGTATGTTGATATCTGTAAATGTGGAACAAAGAAAATGTTTCAATGACATGACACATTGGACAGGAAATACACAATTACTAATAAACCCTAAAACTATGTGATAATTAAATGTAAAATATGTTTCATAATAAAAGTATGTACAGATGATTTTAAGCTATATGTTGGCTGAATTCAATATTATACCCCCTCTCTAAAAGTGGGGACTAAATTGCAATCACTTTCGCCTGTTCATCCAACAAATATTTTCGACACTTTTCTCAGAATCTACATGACAGAATGACTTCATATTTGTTCAGTAGCTCAACATCAACAGTGATGATTTGTAAAGTGTATCGGCATTTCTAATTAGTCATACACCAGACACTTTGAAATATGAGTGGGGTATGCTTAGCACAACATGTGCATCTTGTTTGTCATTTTGATGATTTTTTTTATTTTATACATTAATCAAGCAAGATGTAAGATGCAAATTAAACCATGAAATATAAGAGGTAAAACACGAAAACATAATAAAAAAAATCATCCACATCACATCAGAACAGAGTGAAAACTGCAACATTTATTTTGTTATAATATGATAAATTGCTAACATTAATTGAGTACTGTTTAATTATATTTTCTGTTTTTATTTGATAATATTAAAGGAAAAACCTAAAGAGGAAAGAGTTCCAACTCCTGAAGGTCCATCTCTAGGTAGTTATTTATATTTATATAAATATTTTACAAAAAGTTATAGAAATAACATGCCTGTAGACTTTTAACAAATTGTTCCAAAAAATTTCAAAATTTCATTCAAATATAGGAAAAGAAGCAAAAGTATTATAACAGAACAGAAAAAACATTCCAGTCTTAATAGAACAAAAAGAATTTTGCTCAAATATCAAATATTAGACAAAGCAACAGTTATTGTTGTACAAGTCAGATTATTAAAAATATATACTGTAAATTCAGAAATTATTGCGATGTTTTTATGATTGCGAAAAATGCGACAGGGTTATAATTGCAATAATTTAAACTCGCATTTTGAAATTTTTTGTATGAATTAAACAGGATTTTTCTCAATATCGCAAAAATTAAAAAGCGCATTTTAGTCTAAAATGACAAAATCGCAATAATAAATGCACGCAATAATTTCTGAATTTACAGTAGATACTAAGATACTAAGATATTAATGTTATTTCTTACCCTTCATTGAGAGGGTAAAAAAAGTTACTTATGACTAGTCTGGGACAATGAATATGTTGTTTGTTTTAGCATTCCACAAGTCAAAAAAGGAAGATAATAGAATTCCCTCTCCAGAACCTATCAATGAAGAGGAACCAGTCCAGAAACCACCCCCTGTGTTCATAATGTCTGGCATGGAACCAGCTGTAAGACATTACTTTATAGATCCTGTCAATTTTTGGTGTTTTGGAGGATTTTTATATTTTCAGGAAATTTCTTGACATAGGCAAATCACAAATTTAGCTCCCAAAAATTTCTGTAATCTGACCACCAGAAGTAAAACTTTAATTGTGTATGTTTCATTTCTGAACGTGCAAGTACTGCTTATTACCTTAGTATGTAAAAGAAATTTAAATGATTGACAAGCGATCCTGCATTACAGGTTCTACCATAAACGTCAGTGTTATGATATTTTTAATTACTGTGGATTCATTATTATTCGTTGGATACCAATTTTCGTGGAGTTCGTGGGTACAGGTGAACCACAATTCAAATGTTCAATGAATTACAAATTTTCTATAGGCATTGTATGCAGAGATTGTCAAAACCACGAAATCAAATATCCTTGAAAATGCAAGTTTTCCTCAATCCATGAAAATTGATACCCACGAAAATAAATGAATCCACAGTCATTCATGTTATTACATCTACACACATAATTTGAAATAACCATTATATATCTTAAATTTGTTGTTTATATTCTAGGAAAAAGATAATTATGGTGCTTTAGTGGAACAGCTTGGAGGGAAGATATTAGAATCTCTACACTTTGATTGTTCATGTACACATCTAGTCATAGGTTTGTGTGCAGTACTTACATGTATATTGTATTAGAATCTCTACACTTTGATTGTTGCTGTACACATCTAGTCATAGGTTTGTGTGCAGTACTTACATGTATATTGTATAGACTCTCTACACTTTGATTGTTCATGTACACATCTAGTCATAGGTTTGTGTGCAGTACTTACATGTATATTGTATTAGACTCTCTACACTTTGATTGTTCATGTACACATCTAGTCATAGGTTTGTGTGCAGTACTTACATGTATATTATATAGACTCTCTACACTTTGATTGTTCATGTACACATCTAGTCATAGGTTTGTGTGCAGTACTTACATGTATATTGTATTAGACTCTCTACACTTTGATTGTTCATGTACACATCTAGTCATAGGTTTGTGTGCAGTACTTACATGTATATTGTATTAGAATCTCTACACTTTGATTGTTCATGTACACATCTAGTCAAAGGTTTGTGTGCAGTACTTACATGAATATTGTATCAGAATCTCTACACTTTGATTGTTCATGTACATATCTAGTCATAGGTTTGTGTGCAGTACTTACATGTATATTGTATTAGATTCTCTACACTTTGATTGTTCATGTACACATCTAGTCATAGGTTTGTGTGCAGTACTTACATGTATATTGTATCAGAATCTCTACACTTTGATTGTTCATGTACACATCTAGTCATAGGTTTGTGTGCAGTACTTACATGTATATTGTATTAGACTCTCTACACTTTGATTGTTCATATACACATCTAGTCATAGGTTTGTGTGCAGTACTTACATGTATATTGTATCAGAATCTCTACACTTTGATTGTTCATGTACACATCTAGTCATAGGTTTGTGTGCAGTACTTACATGTATATTGTATTAGAATCTCTACACTTTGATTGTTCATGTACACATCTAGTCATAGGTTTGTGTGCAGTACTTACATGTATATTGTATTAGACTCTCTACACTTTGATTGTTCATGTACACATCTAGTCATAGGTTTGTGTGCAGTACTTACATGTATATTGTATTAGACTCTCTACACTTTTATTGTTCATGTACACATCTAGTCATAGGTTTGTTTGCAGTACTTGCATATATATTGTGAAATGTAACAGGCCTACTTTTATCTGTGTGTCCCAATTTCATCATACAATTCTAGTATAAAAAATGGAAGCTGAGAAAATCAGGCTTTGTATTTAGAAAATGACTGAAGCTAACAATGGAAAATTCACCATCAAAGGATTCTGTATGATCTTAAATCTGACATATAACACACCAAACATTCTGGAGATAAACATTGTTGTAGTTTTAAAGACAACAGATGAAGTAAGCAAATAGTAAACAAACAAGAAACAAAAGAAATATGTGGACGAATTTAGGATAGACACAATGAATTTGAAATGTCTGTATCTGGCATTTACTGAAGGTTGATATAATTTTAAAATAAAGGGAGTTAATGAACTAATTTTATAACTTTTTGGAGGCAATGAATATTTTCTGACAAGTTTAATGATTTTTAGGTAAACCTACAAGAAATGAGAAGTTTTTAGCAAGTGTAGCATCAGGGAAATGGGTTCTACACAAATCTTATTTTGAAGCTTGTCGTCAGGAGAGACGATTTGTACAGGTAATGACAGTTTAATGAAACACCAGACTCTTAATAAGATTATATGATGTAACTGAAATAGTTCTTCCTGGAAATTTAAATGTTGGCTTCATAAAAATATTTACAGATAAGGATATTCTTTAATTATTTTATAAATAGAATAATGTTTGATACACCTAAATAACTCCAAAGGATACACAAGAGCAATCCTTCAAATATGTTTATATTTATTATTATGATATAGATTTTCTATACATTAAATGTAATGAACAAACTTGCAATCTTGTTTACATTTGTGACTTTTCATTAAAAAAAAATTATATTACCATTCTATGACTTGAAATTTAAAATAAAACTTTGTTTTTTTTACATTTGTGCATGTAATTAGGTTATTAGTCCCCTGCCGACGAAGTCGAAGGGGACTTTAGGTTTGCACTCCGTCCGTCTGTCTGTCCTGTCAGTCCGGCAAATCAGTTTTCCACACTTTTTTTCTTCATGCTTGAAGATATTGATTTGATATTTGGGATATTGTTTTATCATGACAAGTTACAGATCAAGTTCGAATTTTGTTCCGGTCTGATGATTTTGTGCAGAGTTATGGTCCTTGGACTTGGAAAATTCACTCAAATATTCAGTTTTCCGCACTTTTTTTCGTCATTCTTGAAGATATTGATTTAATAATTGGTACATTGTTTTATCATGACAAGTGACATATCAAGTTCGAATTATGTTCCGGTCTGATGATTTTGTGCAGAGTTATGGTCCTTGGACTTAGAAAATTCACTCAAATAATCAGTTTTCCACACTTTTTTTCGTCATTCTTGAAGATATTGATTTGATAATTGGTATATAGTTTTATCACGACAATTTACAGACCAAGTTTGAATTTTGTTTCGGTTTGATGATATTTTGCAGAGTTATGGTCCTTGGACTTAGAAAATTCACTTAAATTATCAGTTTCCGCACTTTTTTTCGTCATGCTTGAAGATATTGACTTGATAATTGTTATATTGTTTACACCATGACAAGTTATAGATCAAGTTATCATTTTGTTCCAGTACAATTAATTTTTAACCGGTAGGGGACTATGTATTGCCATGCAATACTCTCAGAATGCTTGTTTATTTATGGTTTATGAAAGTTACTTTAGGATTGATAAAATGTGTGAGAGTAAAATGTACAGTATTTTGTAGTTAATATGTCCTATTAATTAATGACAACAAATTCTATAAGTTCTATATACAGTAATAACACTAATTATAGGAAGATTTTTATGAATGGGGAGGTGATGGTACACAAAGTTTGCTCAATCAACAAACAGCTAAACTGGCAGCTGCTGCATACAGGTGGAGGATCAAAGTTCAAAATACTTTACAGGTGAGAGTGCAATTTTATATTCAAATTTTGTCGAGCCTGCAACTTTTTTCGCAGAAAGCTCGACATAGGGATAGTGATCCGGCGGCGGCGGCGTTAACTAACTTCTTAAAAGCTTTATATTTTAGAAGGTGGAAGACCTGGATGCTTCATACTTTGTATATAGATGCCTTATGTTACGAAGTTTTCGTCTGTCATATGTCCATTGTCCTTGACCTCATTTTCATGGTTCAGTGACTACTTGAAAAAAAAGATATGATTTTTTGTAATGTTAATTTCTCTCTTATTATGAATAATAGGATAACTATATTTGGTATGTGTGTACCTTGCAAGGTCCTCATGCCCTTCAGACAGTTTTCACTTGACCTCGACCTCATTTCATGGATCAGTGAACAAGGTTAAGTTTTGGTGGTCAAGTCCATATCTCGGATAGTATAAGCAATAGGTCTAGTATATTTGGTGTATGGAAGGATTGTAAGGTGTACATGTCCAACTGGCAGGTCATCTGACCTTGACCTCATTTTCATGGTTCAGTGGTTATAGTTAAGTTTTTGTGTTTTGGTCTGTTTTTCTTATACTGTATGCAATAGGTCTACTATATTTATACCCCACGCAACGAGTTGCGGAGGGTATAATGTTTTTGACCAGTCCGTCAGTCTGTCAGTCCGTCAGTCCTGTTTCTTGTCATCGCAACTCCTCTCAAACCACACAACAGAATTTCACGAAACCTTTTTAGATAATAAGGACATACTATGTAGTTGTGCATATCGACAGGAAATTACGATTCAATTTTTTTTTCTAGGAGTTACGCCCCTTTGAACTTATTTACTTTAATGTACTACTGCAACAGTTTGTCATCTCAACTTCTCTGAAACCACACAACAAAATTTCATGAAACTTTGTAGATAATAAGGACATACTACGTAGATGTGCATATCGACAGGAAATTACGATTCAATTTTTTTTCCAGGAGTTACGCCCCTTTGAACTTATTTGCCCAATATACTACTGCATCCTTTTGTCATCGCAACTCCTCTCAAACCACACAACAGAATTTCATGAAACCTTTTCAGATAATAAGGACATACAACGTAGATGTGCATATCGACAGGAAATTACGATTCAATTTTTTTTCTAGGAGTTATGCCCCTTTGAACTTATTTGCTTCAATATACCTCTGCAACAGTTTGTCATCGCAACTCCTCTGAAACCACACCACAGAATTTCATGAAACTTTGTAGATAATAAGGACATACTAGGTAGATGTGCATATCCACAGGAAATTATGATTCAATTTTTTTTCTAGGAGTTACCCCCCTTTGAACTTATTTGCTTCAATATACCTCTGCAACAGTTTGTCATCGCAACTCCTCTGAAACCACACAACAGAATTTCATGAAACTTTGTAGATAATAAGGACATACTATGTAACTGTGCATATCGACAGGAAATTATGATTCAATTTTTTTTTTTTTATACAATTTTTTTCTTGCAGTTATTTTATTTCTCCAGTGACAATGTGGGGACATGGGGTATGTGAGCGCGCTCACTAAGGTTCTTTAATTGGTGTATGGAATGATTGTAAGGTGTACATGTCCAACTGGCAGGTGTCATCTGACCTTGACCTCATTTTCATGGTTCAGTGGTTATAGTTAAGTTTTTGAGTTTTGGTCTTTTTCTAATACTATATGCAATAGGTCAACTATATTTGGTGTATGGAAATATTTTATGATGTACATGTCAGTCTCGCAGGTTTTATTTGACCTTGACCTCATTTTCACGGTTCATTGCTCAGTGTTAAGTTTTTGTGTTTTGGTCTATTTTTCTTAAACTATAAGTAATAGGTCAACTATATTTGTTGTATGGAAGGATTGTAAGCTGTACATGTCTGCCTGGCATGGTTAATCTGACCTTGAACTCATTTTCATGGTTCATTGGTCAATGTTTAGTTTTCTTGGTTAAGTCTGTTTCTTAGAAACTATAAGCAATAGGTCAACTATATTTAGTTGATTGAATGATTGTAAGGTGTACATGTATTTCTCGTTTGGTTTATATGACCTTAACCTCATTTTCTTAGATCATGTTAAATTTATGTGATAGTTGTAGTAAAGCTTTATATTTAGGACTATCAACATAATATCAATGGTTAATAAAGAAGGCGAGACATTTCAACGTGTGCACTCTTGTTAATATTTTAGAATATTATAATGAAATTTTTCTTGCCAACATTTTATTGTAATTTTTTGACATTCTATCATTTTTGTATTCTCAGTTTAATGATTACTAGAAAATTTTAGTAAATTTGAAGATGTTTCACAGGAAAGATGTAAATTATAAGAAATGCAAAAAAGTGGAATTTGGGTTTTTGCTTAAAAATTTGTGTGCAGCTTTTACAAGCTGGTAATGTGTATTTAGTGGTAAATATGAAATCTTGAAAGAGCAGCAATAATCCTTCCACTGAAGACTGACTCGGTTGATACTGTTGAGTTTAAAGTTGTCATCATATTATCATATTTTGAACTGTGTATTTGTGGAGATGCAAAGATGAGATAAAGCAAGGTTTTTTTTAATTTCTACAATCGACAAAGATATAACACCACGAAAATACAATTTTTCTTCAATCCACAAAGATTAGTAACCACAAAAGTAAATGAATACACAGTATAATAATAAGCTATTATTTTATTTTTGACAGTCAACTAATCAATGTATAGGTGCATTTGATGGTTGGACAGTGCTACTGAATTGTGATAAGGTTAAAGATGACAATTTTAAAAGATTGCTGGAGGCAGGAGGTGCTACTGTTTTACAAAATAAGTAAGTGTTAAAAAGTTTTATGTAATATCACAACTTTGAATATCTTTCCTCATGCCTCACAAGCATATTATGATAACATATTACAAATATTAAGAGCCTTTTACCCAATTAGAAAATACAGATCCAAACCCAAAAGTCTATTATGATTTATCTAATCATAATTATGATTATTTATATCAAGTCTGAACTAATGTTGAATATTAATGAATTTACTTTGTGAATTTATCACTTTTGTTTTAATTTAAATGAAGTTCAGAACTCTTGAAAACCCTGAATGGTTGATTTATATCAATGTTGCAAGTTCATCATTCCAACTGGAATTTGTTAACCCATTTCTATTCTTAGCAATGTTGTACTTCAAATAATACAACTCTTTATTTAAGGAATGACTGTAATATTTTTTGTGTCTATGAAGAAATAACATCAAAAATGTGGTGCACACTGAATAACCTGTGTAGCGTGTTATTTAAAAGTGTGCACCACATTTTTTAGGTAATTTTGAATAGACAGAAAAAATATTACAGTCATTCCTTATAATTTAATTCTAAAAAGGCGTAAATCATGATAAAAACGTCGATGACGTCACGGTCACATGACAAAACTATGTCTATGAGGTGATAGACAAAACACTTTCAGCCAATCAGAAGACATGTTCACATCCAAAATTAAATTATTATTGAAAGTAATAAGACTTTGTTATCCGCAAAAATCAAAAGTCCAGAAATCATCAATGAACATTTTTAGTTTTGTAGACTAAATAGTCTGCATTTCATTTGTAATACTTGAACATTTGAATTTTCAATTTTGTAGACCTCCATATGAAGAAAATATTTCTGCTTCCCATGCATTCCTTGACCTTAGCAAAAAGCCTTTACAACCTGTAAGTATATGCTTGAGTTCATTAAACCAATTTTATAGAATTTCAGCTTTTATTCATAATTATTTGTGGGGAACCAATTTTCACTGATTTCATGGTAAAAGTAGACTTTGAATTGAAATGTTCAACTAAGTGAGAATTTTCTATATAGGCTTGTTTGCAAATTTTGGCAAAACCATGAAATCAAATATCAAAGAAAAAATATTTTTTCTCAATCCACCAAAAATTAATATCTACGAAGAAAAAATGAATCATAGTATGTTTGTATAATTGTCATTCAATTTTCATTTTTCATTTTGACTAAACTAGTGAAAAAGGCATACACTGACCATAGATTGTTGTTACTTCAGAATCCCCTGAATTTCAGTGACAAAAATAATACTTCTCTAAGTATTACCTAAATGGATGTGACCTTCATGTAATTAGTCATGGTATTCCAATGACAGATATACTTAAAGTAAAATGAACCAACATTTTTATATCTGTGATAACTTATTTTTGTGCCAAAACTGATAAACATGATAGAATGTCTTTTTAAATTTATATATAGACATTTATTGTATGATATGTATTTTGTATTTTCAGTCTGATATACAGGTTCTATTGGGTAACAACATACTTTGTCTGAAGCCAGAATTTATAGCAGCTCATCTAACTGACAATCCTCCTCCCAATCCTCAGGATTATTGTCCTCAGGAAATATCAGGGTTTATTTCTTTGTAAGTATCCAACTATAGTTAAATATTTGTAGAAGTTACATTATAAAAGCATGTCTTTTTAATTAATGACTATACAGCCTTTTATTCAGGTTAAAAAATCAGAGGTGATGAAAAATGAAATTTATGTGAAAGGCAGCACACTTTTTTAGCTCCTAATTGAACATGTTTCAGAAAGAACCAAAATCAGCATACAGTTTTATTTCCCTAAAATAAAATTTTCATCTTCCTTGAAATTATTTGGATCTTGGATCTTGAAGTAGGAAAAATATCTTTTATAAAAAGGTCCATTATTAAAAAAAGAAAAAGAAGTACTAATTTCATCTCTTTAAGATGAAAATAACAATGAGCATTTTTTTTTAGAGTGCCAATTTGGTAACTATTTTATTTTCTTCAAAAATATTTTTAGAAAGAATAGTATGATTTGGTGGCTGCTTCATTGATTCTGTGCAATAGCTGGAGGACCATTGAAAAAATCCTTTTCAAATTTTAATATGTTGCTTAATATAAACCTAATGGAGGTCAAATTCGATTTTCACTTTTACTGTTCATGGGTTACAGTTCTGGATTAATAATAAAATGGAGTTTTTTATGGTTCCCATTTGATTACTTGTCATTTATGGGTACAGTAGGCTGTTGGCTCCAAACTGTTTTCTTGTGTTGTCATTCAACCAATAGTACCATCCTTTATTGATTGAAACACTTTATGTTAAATTCATATGAAAACTTGGAGAATAGTTCAACCAGTACTTCTTCAAATTTTTACATGCTGTTGTTTCTCATGACAAAATTAATGTTGAGTTTAATTTTGACAATTTCCACTAATGATCACTAATGCTGTTGAGGAATTATGGCCCTTGATTGTTATAACAATGGATATATAAGAGTTTGACAAACACTAATTATGATCATTGAGAAGCTTAATATTTCCTTAACAATAGAATGTGATTAAAATGTTCAGCTGTTTTTTACAGAGTTATCTCCCTGTAGTGTTATGTACCACCTTAAGATGCCCACTTGGTTGTAATTTATATGCAGTAAGTGATTGATTGTTGGTTGGTATATGCTGCATTATCACCAGGATATTTATCTCAGCGAGTTGACACAGTATAAGTATGAAATAACACATTTAAAGCAGGTTCATCATCTGCTGGTTCTAGTTGCTTTCAAAACCTTTATATTTAGTAATGTGTAAACGACTGTTTGTAGTAATTCCTGAAAACTCTTTTCTTTACTTTCAGATCATCAGGTTCAGATAGGAACAAAAGAAAAGCATTATCTCTTTCATCAACATCAGACAGTGAAAACAAAAGTAAACGCACAAGGAAAAGATAGCATTTATTTTCTTTGTTATTTGTAAACTAAAAACTTGTATTTAATGAATGATCTGTACTATTAAATTTTTATTGAATTCTTTATCTAAGTGCCTATCAAAGACGAAGCATTTTACAATGAAAATAAAAAGTTGTTAAACTTTAAATGTTTTCTTTGTAAATATTCATTTGGTAGTTATAATATTTTTATGGTTCTGTATATCAACCTTTTGAACGATTCCATTCAAATTGTTGATAATAGATAAGTGCATCCATATTTATACCCTTCTGCAAACAAAGCTCATGGGGAACGTATATAGGAATCTATCTGTCTGTTTTTTGTAAACTTTGTTCAACTTTACAAAATTCCAATATACAAAGTTGTGTTCTTCTCAGAACTTTTAAATGCCTTTAAGAATATTATAAATAAATAAATCAATCTCGAGATCGTTTCAGTGTGGTTGTACTGTAATGAATCTTATGGCTAATTGAGGAAAACAGCTGAAACTTAGAGCCTGTATACACTTATGTTTATTTAAAGTCTGCAGTGTAGATGAATTAAAAGAAGGTGTTGGATATGCATCATTGAGACAGTAACCCAACCACACAAAAACACAAATGTCATCTAGAAGTCAACATTAGTATTCAACTATACACAGATGTCTATACAATAAGTCAATTTCTAAATTGCCTAGATCAAAAAAATTCTTTCAGTCCATTATTACCAGATTTGTCTTATTTAATGTTTATAAGCACGTTCTAAAGGTAACCTAAACTACTGTTGGAAAATTGTTATATGGTTCAGATTTCTTGTATATGGTTACCATGGACATTAAGTGATTCCAAAAGCTCTTGAGAAGTTGGCTTTACAGTATTAATGTTTTGTTTATAAATGGACATTATTTATTTTATTTTTTTTCAATAAAAAAATTGATTTATATGAAAATAAGGAGATCTAGTATGATTGCCAACGAGACAACTATCCACCAAAGTTCAAATGAAGTGGATGTAAGCAAAAATAGGCAACCGTACAGCCTTCAACAATGAGGAAAATTCATACCGTATAGTCTGCTATAAAAGGCCCCAACATGAAAAATATGAAACAATTCAATTGAGAAAACCAACGGCCTAATTTATAACAAAACAATTTATGAAAAACAAATATGACAGACATGAACCAACGACAACCACTGAACAACAGGCTCCTGACTTGGGACAGGCACATAAAGAATGTGGCGGGGTTAAACATGTTTGAATGCGCCAACCCTCATCTAACCTAGGACAATGGTGCAATGGCACAACACAAGAACAAACTATACAAAACAACAAAAGAAAAACAAATATAAGAAACAACAATAAACGACAACCACTCAATTACAGGCTCCTGACTTTGGACAGGCACATATAGAATGTAGCTGGGTTAAACATGTTTGAAAGCGACCACCCTCCCCCTAACCTAAGACAGTGGTGTAACGGCACGACATATAAAGAACAAACTATAAAAATCAGTTGAAAAGGGCTTAACTCATCAGATTGATACAAAGCAGAAACACATCTAACAAAACCACATACATCATGGCAAGGAATTTATAAATCCCTCACAACAAAATAGACACAAAGGACAGATCTGAGCATACTTTAAGTTACTGACAGCTAGTTCAAAGCCAATAACAACTAATAAAAAAAATCATGTATCTTAGAATAAAATATCAATCGGTACACATCCAATGGATTTAGCATAAAGACGTCGTTAAGAACAAACTTTGTGGAAGAAACGCCTCAATGGCCTCCTGGTAGCCTAAACGAGTGATGTCCTGGGTTTTATCCCTGGCTGGGTTAAACTTAAGATTTGAAAATGGGTATTTGCTGCTTCATTTCTAAGCACCTGGCATTTAGGAGTAAGAGTAAACAGGAGTTTTTAAGATCAAAACAGCTCATTTGAATGATATGTACAAATTACAGTTCTAATTTACAAATTTCTAAGTTTTTTTTAAAATAGATCCATTGAAAAATTTCTATTCCTATTTGAATTGATTATCTTTAAACTGTGGAACAAATGTAAGAAAAGAAGGAAATCTTTGAAGATCAGGACAGGAACAGAATATTACAAGTTAAGCAGAATGGACATTTAGAGGTCAAATGTAGAGGCCAAATCATATCTTTAAAAACTTTTACCCTATTTTGATTATTTATCCCTTTCATTTGTAAGGCCAAATAATTCACACTCCATATTTTTTTGCATTGTGTTGTGTTCACATACTGTAAATTCAGAAATTTTTGCATGCACTCATTATTGCAATGGTTGAACAATAGCCAGAAATACAAGATAAATTATTGCAATTTCAGGAAGTGCTGCATACAAGTAATGATATCAGAATTTAAAATGCAAGGCTTTATTTTACAAAACTTATCCTATTGAAATTTATGCAATAAATAAACATCGCAAAAATTTCTGGATTTCATTATTACATATAAAGGAATTGAATACCCTATGGGCTCATTGTATACTTTGTCAGTTCTAAAATAGTTTCTCATCTCCAACAATAGACTTGCATGCACATAAGAGAACAAGTTTGAAATTAATAAAATATTGACAGCGGTCTGTATGAGCTTGCTCAGTCTCAGTGAAGTTAGAATCCTTTTAACTTTGTTATTTTCCCACAAACACATATTTATACCAGTATAATAGGTCTTGGTTTAAAGATAATAACAAGTGAATTGGTATGATTTTGAAGAATTGCCTGTCTATTGTAATGCCAGTATGAATATGAAAACCTAGGCACCTAATTTGTAGGTGAGGAGAAGGTAAATGTTTTGAGATGTTCCCTAATACGAAATGTTTTTTGTTTCACCGGAGACGAAAGTTGCAGAATACAAGAAATGGAGCTTACAATCTGGCGACAGTGTAAATTATTTGTATAAAGCTGTATTTTTCAAAAGATAGAAGACCTGGTATTTTCATACCTTGTATGTAGATACTTTATATTAAGAAGTTTGTCTTTCATATGTCCATTTTCCTTGACTTCATTATCATGATTCAGCGACTGCTTGAAAAAAATCAAGAGTAATAGAATAACTTTATTTGGTATATGGGATCCTTACAAGTCTACATGTCAAACTGGCAGGTTTCATCGGACTTTGACCTCATTTTCATGGTTCATTGGTTAATGTTAATTTTTTTGTTGTTTGAATAATAGAAAAACAAAGGATACAGGGTATCCATCCATGACACAAAATCAGTACATGCACATAAAAAAAAAAAACACTCAATAAGCAAAGGAACAGCGCTTTTATTCCTGTTCTTCATCTCAAAGTCACAATGAGGCCTTCAACATGGAGCCAAAAAAAACTCTCACCTCACTGCAAGTTTAAGACGGCCCCTAGCACTGGCTTGAGCGGAATTCTTTGCAAAATTAAATTTGGATAGACTGTAAGATGTAACACCACCTAATCGGGCCCGGTCACAAAAAGAACTTACTTGAAAGAAGAACATATTTAAAACAAAATAGTTCCTACACGTAGGTGTAAATCTAAAACTATAGCATATAGTTTAGTAATTAAGGTATCAGATGAAAGGTGAAGGACTGGTGATCATTGTAGAATACATAATTTTGAATAATACAAAAATGTATGAATGAATTCTTAAATTGCCTGTTTATCAGATATGCAGTGCCTGGTTTGGTGTATCCAAAATTCCGGTAACCAGTGCAGTACGGTCTGATGTGTAACCGGAGAGCATGATTCTTTTTACAAAATCGCTCGTCTCCACCGGGACTCGAACGTGGGACCTTTGTGTTACGAGCAGCGCGTTAACCGACTGAGCTAAAGAAGTACTTCCTTAGCTCAGCCGCTTACGGCTGACTAAGTATCTACTAATGAAGGGAAGCAATCCCGTCACACTTCCCCCACCTCAAGAGTCATCATACCATTATGACTCTCACACACATACCCTAGCTAGAATTCTTTTTAGTTGGGCGCCAAATGTAACCGGAGAGCATTATTCTTTTTACAAAATCGCTTGTCTCCACCGGTACTCGAACCCGGGACCTTTGTGTTACAAGGCAGCGTGTTAAGAATTACTTCCTTAGCTTAACCGCTTACGGCTGACTAAGTATCTACTAATGAAGGGAAGCAATCCCGTCACAGATGTATAATTACATGTATATTGATCCCGCTTCCATAAAATGTTTTGAAGTGAAACATTTAACGTGGATAGAATTGAGGACCAGTGTCTTATTAAAATTTTAGTACACAAACTGGCCTTAAATTGAGAGAATGATGTGGCACACATATAAGAGAAGTTATCTCAAGAATAAATACACCATAACTTTAAAAATACAGATGAGCATACATATCAAGCACGGGGAAACTTTCTACAGCCTCCACACAGCACCAGAAACAAACTCTGTTAATATAATAGAAAAACAAAGGATATGGGTATCCATCCATGGCACAAAATCAGTGCATACACAGCAAAAAAACACACAATAAGCAAAGGAACAGCGTTTTTTTTTAGGTGAATGGAATGATTGTACATGTCTATCTGGCAGGGTTCATCTGACCTTGACCTCGTTTTCATATTTAATTAGTCAATATTAAGTTTTCATGGTTATTTCCGTTTCTCAGATACTACAAACAATAATTCAACTATATTAGGTGTATGGAATGATTGCATGGTGTTCACATTGTTTGACAGGGTTGATCTGACCTAAACCTCATTAATATGATTCATTGGTCCAATGTTCAATTTTCGAAATTAGGTCTGCACAAAGATACTGTAAATAGTTTAACTATATTCAGTGTATCATACGGAACTCAATCATGATAAGTAAAACAGGCGAGATATTTTAGCGTCTGCACTCTTGTTAAACAATCCACTTTTTAATTGAAATATAGAAGTGAAGAAAAAAAATAAACGGTGAGAGATTTCTAGAAAAAGAAATGCTTGCAATTCGAGCTGACCAATTTGGCACATTAAACCTGAAAGTTAAAGTAAAACATATATCAGTCCAAGTATATTTTAGTTTGAGTGGAGGCAATTTCTAACTTTTCCACTATGCCCACCCTGTAGCGTGAACAGACTATCATCAGACTGATGAACTTCTCACTATAAATAAATGCTGTGGTACACTGTTTCTTTGCTGTGACTGAGATTATTTATGTGTGTATATGGATTTTGTGTGGTAAATCAATTAATCATATTTCATCTCTTCCGTTATTATGACATGTATCTCTTGCTATGTGAAAGCCATAGAGCGTTTTTCTGTGCTTGTGGTGTATGCTGTCAACTTACAGTTCTGGCCTATTTGTTCTTGTCTGCATGATCTTTTATGTGTACTGCTTCATATTTTTTTCTGTATGTTTATCGAACTTTTTACATGTATGCAGTCCATCCAAATGTCAATGTTTTACTATATTCATACATAATTGTCTGCCAAGTTAACGAAACGGTTATCTAGATGCTTGTTATGTTTCTGTATTTCACAATGACAGTCGTGCAAATTCATATGACAAAAAATAGTTAGATTTCTTTGCCCCTTATATAGTCTGTAGTTGCAATTGTGTGTGTTTAATGCAGATGTAGTATTATCGACCTCTTACAAAAACAATATTCACTAAACCGAGGCTAGGTGCCATCTTTAACTTTCAGTGAAATATGAGGATTTCTCTGTGTTAACCTCACTCTGACCATTAGACGAAGAAAAGCAGTGAAAGCACTGTTCCTTTTGCTACAAGCTTTGATAAATATGAGTAGGAATGATGTGCAATGTATTACTAGTAATACATAATATCCCTGGCCAGGTGAGCAATTTCCCTCACATAGCGTCTTCGTTGTCATCTTCGTCTTTAACTTTTAAAAAAGATCTCTGAAACCACTGAAATAATTGTTAACCAATTTAACCAAACTTGGGCTGAATTATCTAAAGGGTATCTAGTATAAAGTTTGTGTTTTCTTGCAAATCAACAAACAAGGCAGCCGGGACTATTTAAAAACTTTTTTGATTCGAGCGTCACTGATGAGTCTTTTTAAGACGAAACGCGCGTCTAGCGTACAACATATTTAATCCTGGTATCTATGATGCGTTTATGATACTAAAAAAGTGATAATATTGCTTATCACTTTTATGGTCTCGAAGAGCAAAATCACGTCAATCACTTAAATCACATGTGATTGTTAACTTAATAATTTGAACAATGAAAAATATATTTTCCGCATTTACATTGATAAACAATTAATACTGTGTGCAGCTTAGATATACAATTATGCAGATAAAGATATATAAAATGTGAAAAGTTATGATATTGTTTTTAAGTTTTTAAATATCTTGTTTGGCTTATTAGATATTTCTAAGTTTCGAGTTTGTACTATAATACATAGTTTTCCCTCTGCCATAATGACTTAGAACACATTTTGAAAATGAAAACTTTAATGCATTTACTTAGTTCTAGAATTTGTTCTTCCATGGCACTAACTTGCACATCATTTAGAAATTGAAGCAACCGCCATGCTCCTTACTGAGATGATCATAACATTCACTTGAAGTGGGAAAGTGGTCCAAACAAACCCAACAAATGTTCGTTTTACACGCTTTACATGTCACCCGATTACATCCATCGATTTTCTCTATCAGAGTTGAACATTTTGGACATTTCTTAATGTCCAATTTACACTCCTGAAGAAATAACTGAAGATTTTTATCATCAGCCTCCTTTGTTGCTGCTAATATAACTTGTTCACATGATAAACCATCATGATATTGTTTGAGGCATCCTGTGCAAATACGACTTTCACACTGTGGACATGTGAATAAATTTTCTTTTTCTGATACTCGATAAATTATAGGACAATCGGGCGTTGTGCAGTATTTATATGCTATCTGATTTTTGGCAACGAAAGAGCTGGTAGCTTTCTCGACTAATCGGTCAACTGGGTTATTTGTTTTATCTGCGATTTTTGTAATATCTTTCAACGCCCACTTTTCTTCGCAATCTTCACGGCTGCAACATACAGGAAGAGAGTTGAGGTCAGACTGGAACTGAAACTGAACACATTCTTTACAATAGGAATGACCACAAGCTTCTAATCTATAAATGTTACCGTCCTCTATTTCACATAAGCAGACAACACATTCCCTTGTGATACTAGGTTGCAGAACTCTTCCCTTAATTTTTTGTCCGGTTTCTTCAATAACCGTTTGTATTTTCTCAATGACTATCTGAACTGCCTTTTGCTCACCAGTAACTGTCAAAATATGTCTCCTACGATCAAGTTCAACATATTTCAAACCATATTCATCAACAAGCGAATTTAAATCATAACCATATCGCATCATGAGTTCTTTCATCACTCCAACTGGCTTGTCTGGTCCCTTCAAAGTTATTTGTTGTGATATTCCGGTGCTAAGATCTCTTAAATACTTTGTTAACATTTCTGCAGCTTTTCCTTGAGCTTCTATTGGCCCATGGATCATTATAGAGAAATCCCGAGCGTCAGTATGGATGATCGTGTTTGTCTCATTTTTCACTCTTTCAAATAATCTCTTACCGCCCTGAGTAAATAATTTTTCCAATTCACCAGGCTGTTCTGTGTCATACTTCTTTCCTTCGATAACTTTTTCCACAACCGTTTTTGCTTTCATAACGTTATCTCTGTTATCACATTGCAACTCCACTAGCACATTCTCATTTTTCAGTGTCTTTGTGCGATATTTTACATTGAAATTTTTGTCAAGCGTTTCCGAAAGATTGCTTAATGTTTCTTCGTGCATCGGAAAGAGATATTTTCGAACAACAACTGAGGCCTTGAATTCTACTGACATGGATACTGTTTCATAGTTAATCTTGAAACTGTTATGTATGCCAGCATAAGCTGCCATTCCCTCTTCTGGTAAGGAAAACGACACGAAGGCCAAGAACGTCACGTGATTATCCCTTGGAGGTTTTAAATCTAGATAATACGTCCCTGCTATAACATACTCATTCAATTTAGACTCAATGGTTTGTTTCAAAGACTGAAGCTCACTTTCATTTGTTTTAACATTCTTCTTTCTGACAGCTACATTCTCAACTGCATCGGATTCAAGTGATAATGTATTGATAAAAGCTGTACGCAAATCATCTTCCTTAGTATTATTGCAAAGATTTGTAACATGGATCTCAGAGGCGTTTCCTTTGCTTTTTCTTATTCTAACTAACGTATCCCCGATGGAAATCGATGTCTTGCATGCCCTTTGAACAAGTGAAGAATCGGTAAATCGAATAAATGCAAACGTTGGACGTCTACACCATTCTATTTTTGCTCTCATGGTGCAAAGGCTAACTATGCTTTTTGTAGGTTGATAACCTATGTCTGGAAATGCATTAATACTTTTATCTTTTGTCGATTGAACGGACGACTCGGCGTCTTCTTTTCGTTGATATGTTATTTTTCCCCATTTGGTCTTATCTTTGCTATTTTTAAATTTATATGCATTGACAACGTTACCAAATTTTTCAAAGTATTCACGAATGGCCCTCTCCGGTACAGAATTATCTGTAACGTTCACAATAACGGTCTTGTATTCATTTGGCATCAGTACATCAACAATGTCCATCCCTGCTCCAATCACTACTTTAACGCCTTTTTTTAAAGGTGATAGGTAGAATTCCTTTATCTCGCCTTTCAAGGAACCTTTCAATAAGTTCAAGCGTTCCTTTATCATAGCTTTAACTGTTTCCTTGTCCTTGTCCGTCGCAAATGCTGTTATTTCACCGTATTCCTTAGATGCCTCTATTGTAACAAAATTTCCACCAAGTAATTGTCGCATTGTTTTTTCAACATTTCGAAGTTCAGAATATCGTGAACCCACAAAATTCGAGAACAACTTTTCTCCAACTTCACAGAATACTGCTTGCTCAACCCTTTGACTTTGAACGGCATTTAAGTCGAATTTTAGCAAATTATCTGCTAATGCTTTCTGTAACCACGAATCTTTCACTGGAGTGATATTGGTTGCAAAATCACGCGATGTCTTTAAAACACGCTCTATTACAATCCAGTCTGGTTGAAGTCCAAGAGTTTTTAAAGATGATGCTGGAAAGATTTGCACAATTTGGTCTTTCTGTGCAACTAAATATCCGGCCTTGTCGTGTCCTAGATAATGGCAAATATTTTGTCTAAATATCTTGAACAACATCTCTTGAAGTTTTTCGTCAACATCTTTTGGTGGTTTGAGTTGAAACTGCATTAGTATTCCTTGTTCTTTTTTCAGGACATTCAAAATCTCGTTGACTGTCTCTCTTATACCACGTAATACTTTATTATTAATTGAATTCTGACTACACCAATGACTTTTCGATTTTTCTTGTTGGCTGTGCCATTCACGGAATACTGTTAACATGGTCATAAAATCTCCTCCTTCATGACAAAACCGGACTTTCCGTTTGTCAGCTTCGTTCTTTTGGCTTTCTGATCCTGATCTGTAAAACATACCACTCGTTCCACAGCAAGCTGATAAAACAATTCCCTCAATTCCAACGCCTTCTTCTATAGCTTCATACACAAAAGCACCGAATTTAGGATCGATCGGAAGCTTTGCTATCCATTTTCCTCGTTCGGTTATCTTATTTTGAGAAACAGCCCCAACAAGCTCCAACGTTTCCATTGCTGTGTCTATTAAATGCTGTGATGGCTTTTGCACAAAGTCAAATTGTAGTGGATTTACCCCTAGCTCATACAGCTTAAGGAGAGCTTGTCCTAGGTGAATTTTTAAGATTTCTGGCTTCGTATTTGTTTCCATATTATTATAAGTGTTTTCTGTATACAGCCGATAACATTTACCTGGTTCAGTTCTTCCAGCTCGACCTTTTCTTTGTTCTGCTGAACTTCTGGTAATATTGGTTACGTTTAATGCGTTTATGTTCTTTTTTGGATCATATAACATTTCTTTTGCAACTCCAGTATCGATGACATATTTAATTCCAGGTATGGTGATGGAAGTTTCAGCGCTATTAGTAGCAAAAACTATTTTCCGTTTTCCTACGGGACTTGGTTCAAATACTTTTTGTTGTTCTTGTGGTTGTAAACGGCCATGGAGAGGCAGACATATAAAGTTGTTCGTATCCTGGAAAGCCTTTTCAAAACTATTGCAACATTTCTCGATTTCTAATGGCGATGTTAAGAATGTCAGGATATCTCCACTCTGCTCTTTTTCGTGGACATATATTGTTTTCTTTAATGCTGCACTTTCATAATCCTCATCGCCCTCATTTTCATGCGGCCATATGACATCTACCGGAAACATTCTTCCAGCAATTTTTAAAACAGGGCATGAACCAAAGAAATTTACAAATATTTCCGGTTCGATTGTTGCTGATGTTATTACAACTCTTAGTTCAGGTCTTTTAGTTAAACTTGTTTTGATCATTCCTAAAAGCAAATCTGTGTAAATGCTTCTTTCATGGGCTTCATCAATTATAATGCATGCGTATTTGGAAAAATTTTCATCTTTTAAGCAAAGATTTAAAAGCATTTGATCTGTCATGTAAATAACTTTTGTTGCATGTGACGTTTTCATCTGCATGCCAACGTGATATCCAACTAGGTTGCCAACGGATGTGTTTAGTTCATGGGCAACTCGTGTGGCCAAGCTGGTTGCAGCAATTTTTCGTGGTTGTGTGCAAACTATCAATCCCGAATCTGCCAGTCCTGCTTGATATAAATATTGGGCAACTTGAGTGCTCTTTCCAGAACCTGTTTCTCCTATGATAATTGAAACTTGATTTTCTGTAACAGTTGAAACAATCTCATCTCTTCTAGCATACATAGGCAAAGCAGATGTCAGATGTTTGCATTCTATCTGAAACTCGGAATATACCAAATTCATTGCAGAGTTATTTTTTTTAGATGATTTATGTTTCTTCAACATTTCATCCATACATTTTAAAAAATCTTTGAATTCTTTCTTTTGTAATTGAAGTTCTGAAAGTTTATCTTGTAACGCGTCAATTTCCTGCTTTGCACGATGGGGTAAAATTGATGCTTCTGTGGAATTGGTTTGTGACTTTTCACTTCCTGGAAGGACATTTAATTCCTCTTCTTCCTCGTTGTAGTCATGGGATTCCCTTCTCAAATTTTCATTGACATTCTTAATTCTTTGTTGTACCTCATTTATCATTTTGTTATGATTGGACACAACTTTATATGCTTCTTTGTCCATTAATTCTTTTAATTTATTTTGTTTGTCTTGGAAAAAGTTAGGTTGTTCATCTTTTTCTATTACAGAAAATTTACCTTCTGTGTTCTTGCTTTCTTTATGGATAGAAGAAATAATCTTCTTTGTAAGTTTGGAACCTCTGAGTTGTAGTTTGAAAACAGTATCTTTTCCATCACGCCTGATATCCTCTGCGCATAAGTCCTCCTTTGTGATGCGTTTTAATCGTGCTTTCAAGTCGGTACTTGTATGAAGACATCCAGACACTTTCAGATATAACGTTTGATTTTTTATCTTTGAATTGATCTTTTCCTCTTTTGATTTTTTTCTTTGATGTTGCTCTGTGTGAGCATTTTTATCGGTTTTGTTGTGAATTCTCTCTGAACCGCTTTCCGTAGAAGCGTTGGTCCTTACAGTTGAGCTCATAGTCTTCCCCTGCAAAATTTCAAAATATTTGAGGTCAATAATTTTTGTTTGTTTGACAATTCTTAAATTAAGACAGTACGACCTGCCAAATATAACAGTGGATTATTTTTTTCAAAACTACGAGGTGTATTAGATGAATGGAACACTTATCTATAGAATATGATATAAACAGTGCATTAAAGGTAACCTTTGAAGCAGCTCACATTATTAACACGTAATGTTTATATGTTTACCCTAGATATGGAGGTGAAAGTAGGTAAAACTGATTTTTTTAGATGATGTTTCACCTTTGATAGCGTTCCCTGGGTCAATTATTTAATCTGTATTTAATACTATCATTGTATGATTTAACGAATAGTCTTTTTTATGATTACTGATGCTAATCGTTGAAATTTTGTAGCAACGCAAAAGCAGTGGCAGAAAAATAATTTTGCAACAGTTACTGTAAAGCCAAAGATTAAGAAAACAAGTTGGCTATTCATACTCTTCAGTCATTGCTTAGTTGTGCATTTAAAATATTTTTTTAGATAATTGGAAATCAAAACATAATCTGCGATTCCGCAGAACATTCTTTGAGATTAAAAGTAAAATTTACCCTCTCACAATATATGAGAGACATTGTTCAAGCAAGATCACTGTGACAGACGGAATGAATAAAAAAAAAAGAAATTTGATATGGTTATATCGGTGAACTTGAAATAAAGGATGCCAACGATACAGTTAAAACTGCGTCACATCTTGATTTACATCAATGAATACTCACAATGAGGTTCAGGACAATAGAGATGATTTCAGTTTTCCCATTGAGAACTTCCTCTTTTCCTTAAGGATGTTCGCTACTCCTGTTTTTGACTTTTTGTCAGATATTCGGAATCCTCTAGTTTTATACATGTAGTGCCAATAAAAAATTGTTCGTTAACCCCTACTTTTCTTTTCCTAATTATATTACATATAGTCTAAAAGCCATTTTTGAAAATCTTATAAAATCCTTGTTATTTTTTTCAGTCTTTTTGAAAGAAAAAAGGTGCTAATGTTAAACATATAGAGAGAATCATTACCCGCCAAATTTTCAATTGATTATATCTCAAAAACAAGGTCACAGACCTGTCATTATTTTCTACTTTTTTAGTTCCGTTATTTATATACTATCAATTTAAAACAATCTTTTAAAAACTTGTTAATTTGAAACAGAGGAGCGAACATCGATCCTTAATATTGAAACATAACCGAATGCGACCGTTTGTAACATAAAACAATGTCCCCCACTCAAAATTGTCAGTCGGACAAAATTTCATATAAAATAATGTCCTTGGACATTATTTCATAATGAAATACTGTCCAGGAAAATATTTCATTATGAAATAGTGTCCTTGTCCATGAATTTTTGTCACCTCCTTCCGGACAATATTTCATTATGAAATACTGTCCATAACAATACTTCACTGTGAAATGCTGTCCATGAAAATATTCCTTAATCTAATTATATCTTCCCCTGGGGAATCCTCTGCCTTAAAATTGTGAGCGTTTCTGGATTTTTTTAAAAATATTTTTCATGGAAAGTATGTGTATATAAACCGTAAATTTCTGCATAAACTAATTATGCAGGTTTGTTTTTTATCATCAATCAAATAAAACACTTTAATGATATCATTGTCCAAAATATTAAACGTTTATAACCTCCCTTCCATGAGACAAAATTTTATGACAATCCATCTATGAAATATTGTCTCAATATACACAATATATAACCTTGGATAACTAACTACCCATTAACAAGACAAATGTCATACTATTCATCTATGAAATATTGTCTGTATATGGACAAAATTTCATATGGAAATGTGTCCTTCCCTGGACATTATTTCATAGATAGGGACAAAATTCCATGATACAAAGTCATGAAATATTGGGACATTTCATAGGAAAATATTTTGCTTTACACGTTCATTTATTTTTACTTGCAATGAGTAACACTCAATGGTACCGCCAGCATTTTCCAAAATTTTCGTGTTAATAAGTCACAACTTATCTTCTGAACATATTTTGATAAAAATAAATCTGATGTTTATTTTAGAAAACGTGCTGTCAACAAATACATATTATCGTGTGTTTATATGTGTCCGTGTTTATTTATAACTGCCTACGACATTGGAGAAATGGGAACGGGCAAAGCAAATTATGATGTTGCCGATCAGCAGACATACAATAAGATAAGATCAGATAAGAATTTTATTTATCTAATCAAGAACCCATAAAGGGCATCATTAACAACAATATTAAGCACAATATGATTGGAAAAAAGAAAAACTAGATCCTAATATAATACTATCATATTATGGACAGGATCAGAGCCTAAAACATCATGTGTCTTACATAACTATAACAATAATTTCATAATAATTAAATATTATTTTATATATTTTGTATCCACCTGGATCTTATTTCTAAACACTTAATTATATAATTGCCTAGGCACATAAGAGTTGGTAAATGCTCATTTGTGAACAGCCAGAAATATTTTTTTATCCTTGGGTAATTCTTTAAAATTATTACAAAAACTGTTTACTTTATCCCGTAATAATTTTCTCTGTTCGTTATATAAAGGACAACTTACTGTGAAATGGGTCTCATCTTCAATAGAATTTGATTCATGTGATAGGCAGTGATGACATAGACGCTGACTTCTCTCTATGTATTTTTTACTATATCTATCTTTCTCAATTTTAAGATCATGTGCACTTATTCTCAATTTACATATAGCTCTTCTTATATTAAAATCTTTAATTGATAAATAAGCCTCCTTTACGAAGTCAGTCTTGAGGTTGAAATAATTTTCTAATTTACTATTACCTTGTGATAAGGTATCAGATCTTTTGACCCCCCAAAATGTTTTAAAACTGTTACAAAGTTTACATTTTACAAATTTAATTAATTTATTGAGCTTTGTATTCAAATTTTGTATATCAAGTGATTGAAGGACATATCTCATAGATGAATACCAACAATTAATGTTTCCTGCATCTAAAATTTTATTACAAACATAAGCATCATAAAGTAACCCATCGTCCAATTTGTTAAGCCTGTGTACATATTTTACCATAGATATAATGACAGAAAAATAAAGAGGAAATCTTGCAACCTCTGATACCACTGCCAAATTTGAGTCTTTTTTATTTACACCAAGAATATATTTTAGATACCTGAAATGTGATTTTTCCAAATAATCATTTATGTAAATTAATTCAAATAGATAATCACTTTTTTTCTTGCAAGCAGCAGAGTTAATCTTAAAGGTACCCCAGATTTCACTACAATATAATAAAATTGTTTTTATTGTGTGATCATATAAATGGATTGCAGTACAATATATACAATATATTTGTATTCGTATGTAGCAAAAGCGCTTGAAGGGCGTCCTATTAATATTAGAATTAAAAACGTTTCATTTTTGACGTTGATGAATATTCAACAGACAATCGGGATCTTAGTGGGTACTTACTTGTGCGTCACTTGAGCTGACTTGTCTTGTTCTTGTGCTCATATGAAGTAGAAGTTATAAAAAAAATTCTTTACGATAACTATTTAGAGGTAAACCATTTAATTTCCCTTTCATTTATACATGTTTATTATATAAATGACGATCTTCTCTGGACTAGTTAGCTTTTTTTAGTTAGCACTTTGGCGTCACATATATCACTGTAAACAATAGAAATAAAAAAACAAAAATTGCCTAAATATAGAATACCAAAAAGCAGAAAGTCGATTATTTTCAGAATAATGCAGGTTGAACTTTTTCTAAAATGTATTGCCTAGTCGTTTCTGGGGAGATTTCTGAAAAGTGTTCAACGACGGACGGACGGACGGACGCCAAAAGATATCAAAAGCCAAAAGCTTCGCTGTTGGCACAGTTAGATGTAAACGAAATCTGTCTTTTCTCTAATCCTTTCAGGTTAAATAAAACAGTTTAAGAAATAAACTATTTTGCAATGATATTTTAACAAGTACATGTACTAACAACCATTGTCACGGTAAATACAGGTTAAAAAATCTTTAAATAAAATGCAAGCAACGATTAAACTTACGGTTTTAGATTTCACTAGATCCAACTCCAATGCCTGACTGGTTAACAATGGTATGTAGTGGATGGTGTTTATCAAGATAAAGCTTTATCAAATGAGTTCAAATGTCATGTTTTGTTAAGGTTTTAAGTTTCATTTTTGTGTATAAAATGATTTTCCGTAAACTCCTTATATAAAAGAACTTTTATTTTGTATTCGGTGAAAAGTATAACATTTTGAAACATAGATAACAATGGAATAAGAGGCGAGGAGATGCCAAGTGGCGATCAAAACCCATATGTCTATGAAAGAAAACACATAGGACAAAAAAAGAAGCAAAGAAATAATTTGTCTTACAATAATATTTTTACAAGTACATTGTACGTACATGCACTAATAACCATTGTCAAGGTAACTACAAGTTAAATCTTTAAAAAAAAAATGCTTGCAACGCTCAAACTTACGATTTTAGATTTCTCAAGATCCAACTCCAATGCCTGACCGATTAACAATTGGGATGGTCTGGAATGTTTATAAAAAATGAAGCTTTCTCGATTGAGTAAAGAATGCCAAATATTGGGAATTTTGTTAGTTTCACTTTCGGTTCTGAAATGATTTTCCGTAAACTCCGATTTTCATTCTCTCAGTAATTGTTTATAAACTTCATTTTTTATAAACATTCCAGACCATCCCAATTGTTATATCTACCGTGGATGATATTTAAATATTTTGGACATTTTTATATCTAGATGGTCATTTTACACATTTCGTCAAACTGCTTTTTCTCTGTTAATATTTAATCTTTTTTAACTAGATTTTCAGAAATCGAATAGACTTTCCGGTTTTTATAAAATTCAAATCCATTTAATTTTAGAAAAAAAAATCCCCTAAAAGATGTATTGATAAAGTAAACAAAAAGCTACTAAAATGTCAAGGTTGAATATGAAATATGTGTTACTATATAAGATACCTTATCTCGGGAATGTTTGATGGAATACCATAAGTGCTTTTAAAAAAGCGGAAGATACAAATGGGACAATAAAAAAATCAGAACTTGAAGAAGAATCGACAAAAAGGTAAAAAAAACGAAAAACGTCGAAAAGACAAAAAGCAGTCTACAAAACACTGCATAGAACACTTTTAATACTTTATATAAGTTACGGTAAGTCACTGAGTGAAACAAAAATCTCGATTTTCTTAACTAAAAGGATTAAACACAAACCATGTCCTTTTTCAATTTTGAACTTGGATTTAATGCAATGTGATGTTTTGTCGTACAGGCCAAAACATAGTTTTTTTTTCTCACCAGCATCATGCAAAAAAAATTTCTTCCTAAAATTCATTATGTAATAAGTGAAGTTTTGAGAAAATGTGGAGGCATACAATTTATATGACTGATATCAAAGGTAGAGGCAATTTGCCCTCAGTTTATTTCACATCAGAATCATAGGAAACTTAGAAAACACTGGGAAAAGAGGCGATGAGATATCAAGGGGTAATCAAAATTAAGTCATATCTCCATGAAAGACAACACCTAGGCCAAAAGAAAAAACAGACAAATATCACATCTTTAAATATTTTGAACTTTTTGCATTCTAGATGGTCAATTTACACGTTTCGTCAAACTGATTTTTCTACTTTTGTGTTTTTTACATTTCTTCTTTTTTAACAAGATTTTCAGAAATCGAAAAGACTTCTCGGTTTTCATAAAATGCGAATCCATTTAATTTTAGAATAAAATTTCCTAATTGCTGTATTGATAAAGTAACTTTTAAAGCACAATTGCCTACTAAAATGTCATGGTTGAACAGGTGTTACTATATAAGATACATTATCTCAGGAATGTATGATGAGATATCATAAGTGTTTGTAAGAAAAGAAGCGAAAGATATCAATGGGACAATCAGAAATCTTTAGTCAAAGAATAATTGACAAAAACAGATAAAAAAAACTACTAATAGACAAAAAGGATTAAAAACAAATCATATCTTTTTTTTCAATTTTGAACTTCGATTTGATGTATTTTCATATAGGTTTTTTTTTATAGCAGCATCATGCAAAAAATATTTCTTCCAAGAATGCATCAGAATCATTGGAACCTTAGTGAATACTGGGAAAACAGGCGAAGAGATACCAAGCAAACCCGTGTCAAAGAAGGAAAACACTGTAGATATTTTGGAGTTTTTTCTATATCTAAATGTTCATTTTACCTTTTCGTCAAATTGCTTTTTTTTTAACAAGACTTTAAAAATTCGAAAAAAAATCCAGGTTTTGATCAAATGCAAATCCATTAAATTTTAGTGAGAAAAAAATCTAAAAGATGTATTGATAAAGTAATTTAAAAAAACTTGCACAAATAGCTAAAAAAATGTCATGGTTGAACAGGAAATATGTGTTACTATATAAGATACAATATCTCAGGAATGTATGATGGATTAACATCAGTGCTTTTAAAAAAAGAGGCGGAAGATATCGATGGGACGACAACAATCTGAATTTATTTCAAAATCATATTTAAGCATTTATGGGTATTTAAAAGCATCCTTGTCGACATAATAACATAGATGACTAAAAACTGAAATTGTCAAGATTTGAGTATTCATCCAAAAATATAAAAAAAAGAACCCCAAAACTCGCATACTCTTCATTTTAAGAATGAATTGTCAGCATTCTCCAGACTTTTGGGTTTATCGTAGTTTATATGATGTTGTTTTGACATTGGTTGTTGTTTTGGAGCTAATAGTTAAAGATCTATGGAAACATTTTAGCCAACAAATGCGTACTACGATTTTTGTACAACAGTATAGTATTATCTTTCTCAAGTACATCCATTCAAAATACCATCTTTCAAGGACAAAAGAAAGTCATGATACACTAAATACAACCCAGACGTTAGACAGGTCACATTAATAGGTTAAGAAGTTTTAAAAAGATAGAAAGAATACCAAGAGGGTAGTCTAAAAGCTTAAGTCGAAGAAAGACTGACAATACCATTGCCACAGAGACAAACAACAGTGTCTACAAACATTATATAGAAAACTTAACATTGAGCAACATGAGCACCACCAATAACCGGGAGTCAACTCACCTGATATGATGGAAGGGTTAACAGTTGTTGCTCCACTTGTTACACTTGGTGTGATGCTAATGACATTTAAAAAAATGCTTTGTTTTGTTAAGTTTTTTTTTTTCTTTTTCTTTTTTTTTCCTCATTAACGAATACACCACATTTCCTTCCATTCATGTATGCCTGAAGATCAATTAACCGAGTTCTTGAAATATGTTGTCGAAAATGAGTGGGCAAATCAAGCTTTTTAATATCTATATTGCTGTGTTATGACAATTGGTGCAGTTATCAACAAATTGTGTTTTTTTTTCCTCGACCGAGGACAAGACTAACGACAAGTTGAACAACAGACCCTTGGTATATTATTTAAACATGCTTATAAAAGAGAGGCTTGGTATACGTTTACGATTTATTTTGGGAATAAATAATAAGAAATAGTACTGTAAAGAAGTCGAGAAAGGTTTGCCTATGAATCTATTTACCAAATGGTCCGCCAGAGAAATCGTGCTGGCATAATAAAATGATACATATTGGGTAAATAAACTAAAGTATGTAATTATACTAAAACTACGCCGGTACAACTACCCGAGTCAAAGGTTATTCCGGAAAAAAACAACGTGCGTCCTACTGAACACGATAAAAGTTCAAATATCTATTTCATAAAAAAAGATATTATTTACAAAGTGTTCATTTAAATCCTGTATTGTCTAACTGTCATTTTCATTCACCAAGATCGTTTTAACAAAAGGCATTATGTTCGCATGTTCTAATTTACAATGTTGCATGAAATATACACTAAATTTTTTTTTTAAGTCACATATATGATCTGAATTGTTTTTAACAATAGGAAAATGGAAACTTTTACAGTTTTCAACATTCAAAATATTTTTGGAATATCCCTTGAAATTTCAGTCTTATTCAGTTGATAGAAATTCTGAGGTGAGTATAATACAATTTTATATTCACTAAAACAATGAACCTCGTGTAGGTTTCTTATGGTATCTATTGTCAAAATGGATAAAAACGTCCCTATTTCAAAGTGATAATGAAGAAAAAAGAAACGACTAGCGCAAAGTGACCTAAAGAGTCAGAGTTCGAGTCTATTTTCAATTTAAAAAAGAAACCTTATGATGACAATGGATGGAACAGTAGGACAAGCGGCTCTTATGTTGTTCACTTGGCAAATGCTTTTATAAATAAGGAATTCTTTAATTTAGTAAAATCATATTTACATATGCATGTACTGATTCGTCAATTACTCCGTTAACGAAACCATCATGTAAGAGATTACATGACATTCTTAATAAAAAGTCATAAATTTCTTTCTGTTTAAGGTTCAATACCCATCATGGACTTCAGTTGCCGCATACACCGTGAACAAGTGTATTTATTCTACTGTACTGATCATGATGTTCCCTGTTGTTCGGAGTGCAAGCGAGTTTCACACAAGCCTACATGTAACATGCAAGTTATGGACCCTTACACAAACGAAAAAGATATCGGTATCAAAATGGCCGATATTCTGAAACGTATGAATAAAACTAACACTCTTTTAGATGAATTGTATAAAGACTTCTATAAAAGTAGGAAACATCTATTGAAGCAGAAGGACAAATTTGAAATTGATTTACAGCAGTTTAGAAAGCAAATCGATGCATACATTGACGAAGCTGAAAATAAAGTTAGGGAGCATTTCCATGACCTGTACAATCAGGAAACGGAGGTACTAAAACAAAGAGAAGTTGGTGTATTGCGTAAAAGGGATAGTTTATCTGAATGGGTAAAAAATGTCGAGGAAATGGCCAGAAAAGAATCGAGTTTACAGTCGTACGTTTACTTGTCAAAGATTAACAATTCTTTCAAGGTTATTGAAAAACATGCATCTAAGATAGAAAGAAAGTTTGAAAATGTAACTTTGAAGTTCAGCATATCCAACGATTTTCAAGACTTTTTGAAAGGACTTAAACTTGCATACACTCAAGTGAAACGTACAACCACTGCACAAGAGTCAGAACCTAGTACCGCTTTCCCCAAAACAGACAAAGCAAACCATGTCCAAGAAAAAGACCAAAGTCTGCAAAAGGTTGGCGAATTTAGTATTTCCAACGATACAGATTTTCATTCCTCTTCAGACATTAAACTTTTGCAAAGTGGAGATATCGTTGTCACTAATTTAAACAATCGTAAATTAGTAGTTTACGATCAAAACGGTTTAGAAAAAGTAGAAATGGAACTTTCCCATAATCCTTTATACCTTGCTACTTTGCCAGATGATTTGATTGCCATGACCTTGGCCAATGAAAGAAAACTTGTAATTCTAGATTTAAAAGAACGAAAGGTTCATAGACAAATAAAACTAGATGACGAATGTCATGGGATCGCACAAACAGGACATCGTCTTATTCTAAACGGTAAACTCAAGGGTTTGTTAGTATTAAATTCTGATTTTGAAGTTGAAAATATTATTCCCGACATAACTGGAAAACATATTCTGTGTGGAAGATCAGACGGAACAGTTGTAGGAGGAACCTTGCACTGTAACAATATTTATTGCATAGACATACGCGGAGTAAAACTGTTTGAAATTTCACCACCAGGACTAGAATATCTCAATGGAATCTCTGTTTTCAATGCAGGGGACATTTATACTACAGGTTTCCTGTCAAATACATTACACAGAATTGACAGTAAAGGAGAACACAGCTGCGTTGTATTGAATAAAGACGATGGAATAAATCTTCCGCGCTCTATCTGTTCCTGTAATTCTACCAAGTCTATAATGATTGTGAACAATGATGGACGATTAATTGTTACTTACAGTTTGAAGTAAGGCAAACGTGGGCCTGTTTTTGTACTTACGTGTTAATCATTCTGGGATTAACATTAGTGCTTTGCATAAAGTTTGGTAACAAGTTGAACTAATGGTTTGACATGAAATATCATAGTACTTCATATACTATAATACACAAAAATGAATTTAAGTCCATATAAATTGTTCAAGAAGCTTGGGTCTCTAAATTTAAAAACAAATAAAAAGTTTAAAATACATTATTTTGCCATGTTTACAGGGGATTAATAGTGTAATTAGGGGGGGGGGGGGGGGTCTTTTCTGTTTGTGTCCTCCAAGTATGCAGTAGTTCATTGGAAGACAATTTTCTAATTTTGGTAGAATATAAGAATTATACCACTCATATCAGAATGGTTGACATCTATGTGATTTTTTTAAATTATGTATATCAATTGCATGTTGAAAATTACGACACACAGTTGTATGTATCCATCCAGGGATTTGAACATAACTTCATTCAAAATGTGTTTTTGTTGGAAAACTAAAATAAATGTGAAGGAAAAATTCAAAGTACGACAATTTAATAATTCCATGTACCCGAAAATATGTTCATTCAATATAGTTTATTAGTTTGTATTGACTTAAGTTTTTTTAATTTGTCTTTATGAAGAAGTTATATTTTTTTATCTGAAGCAAACCGTAAGAGGCAGTAATTAGATTTAATTCCTCTATTGTCATTACTAGCGTATTTAGTTTGTATGGAAAAGAAGGCATACATGTATGATGTAATACCTATTAATTCATGACACAAAATCCCTACTAGCAATTGACAAAACACAAAGCAAAGGAACAGCGATTTTATTCCTATTATTCGTCTCAAATTATTTGCAAAGAAACTTTTAAAGGGTCAAGAAAAAGAGAGGCGATAGATACCAAAGGGATATTCAAAAGTCGAAAGCAAACTGACAATTTCATTGCAAAAAACGAAAAACCACCAATAGACACAAAACAGTACACAAAACAAAACACAGAAAAGTAAAGATTGAGCAACACGAACCACATCAAAAACAGGGGAATATCAGGTGCTCAGGACGGGTAAGCAGATCCTGATCTACATGTTGCATCCGTCGTGTTGCTCATGTAAGTACAAAACCGCTGATAAGTCTTATTCGGTAGGTCGCATTCAAGACTGGTGTTTTTATTTGAAAGGTTGGCAAATTTGCCAAACATGGCAGCTAACGACTAATTGGTTGATTTGCGTATGACTGAGAAATTAGTTGTGCGTTCTTTGGTGGTTATACTTTAGAAGACGTACTTAAAGCACATAAAGGTAACTAACACAAATTATGACAAAATAAAAGACCAACAATAGTAGCATATAGAAAGAAATCTTCGGATTTGAACAAACAACAATATAACTAAGAAGAACCGTTTAAAAGAGTTACCAGTAATTGTTAAAGTTTATTAGACTGGTGTGCATGACATGAGCTAGGGAGCATTTAGTGTTATTGTATCGTATGAGAGACCAGTTAATAAATATTATGTTCAAATTCTGAGGAAATGAGAACAAATTAAAGCCAGCTATAAACATTATAAGCTTTGAAGAACCGTTAAGTAATACAAAAAGACAAATATCTCTGAAAAAGTCACATAAAGGAAAGGTCTCATTTCAACTATTTTAAACCCATTATTGGCCCTGACAGTCATTGGTTTTAGACCGGAAAGAAGGACACAAATTCTGGAGAGGTCCAGTTATGAACCATTCATGCTATGCGTTGTTCCATTTGTACAGCTGTTTCTGAGAGGCAAGTTTTTTGAAACAGAAGATAAATGCAAGTTACCTTTATGTGCTTCAAGTATGTATCTTCATGATCATATCATGTTTCCTAAAAGAAGATGAGTGCTGGTTCACAACTTGGAAACAGGAACTTTCTATACTAAACTATACTAGTATAGAAAGTCCCTGTTGGAAATGACTTTTGACCGCCACTAGAAAAGTACACCTAGGTAGCTCGTAGAATTAAGTCTTTAGTTGTTCTCAGGATACATTTACTCTTTTTTTTTTATATTTGCAAAATAGGTTTTTGGCGTGAAGATTGCATGAAATGCAATCAAAGCCATTATATCACTGGCTTAATAGCTATATCTTCCAAGCATCATCTCTAACCTAGAGATATTGCAGTGAGGTGAACATTTGTTAGATCATATCCATGCCCATGTCAAGCAATTGATAATATATACTTAAGATTTCTAAGTTAAACAATGTGTATATGTATAACCAAAGTTGTCAAAAGAAAACTATTTTTATCCAAAATACATAATTTGCGCATGGTGTATGATTCCATCTGTTCCCCCCAAAAAAAGAAGGTTCGAGGCCAGTATGAAGTGTTAAAGTGTATAATAATAATTAAAGTCAAGTAACTCCAACCAATAATTCAAGTAAATGTCAAAATCTAAGGGAAGCTTCCAACATTCTTCACTGTGTGTACTTATTGCTGAAGGATAATTGTAATTCTATAAGGATAAAATGGACATGGTTGGTCTATTTCGGTATACAGATCACAGATTTTTCTGAGTTCTCTTAGCCTATATAAATAATCCATAGTAAAAAAAGACAAGTTTATTAGGGAAGAATTATAAATGTACAACCTCTGGATCAGCTGCTATTTGCTTTCATTTATTTACAATAAAGCTATATATTTCCAAGAATTACTATATAATTTACATAAAAGGCTACCGAAACAACCTGCCTGTGATTTTGTATGGCCACTGTTGTACAGAATGGTCAAGAAACATGATTGATTGATTGATTGTTGGTTGCTTAACGTCCAGTGGCAAATATTTCATGCATATTCAAGAAACATGAAAACAAGCAATCCTTCTAAATTAAAAACTTTTGGGTCAAAGATATGAGATGTGTTCACAAAGTATTATGGATGGAGGGACAATTTTACTCTATTTCAGAACAGCAGGGGATAATGAATCCTGATATATGCGAGACTTACAGTTAACTACACTGCTTCTTACCTTGCTTGATTACCAGTATACATGATGGCATTCAACTATTTGCATTGCTTACTGGTAATAAATACAGAGTTATTTTCATTTGTAGGTTAGGAACACCCAGAATCTTTGTAGATGGTAAAAACTACTACTAGGGGGTGTTTAAACGACCTCGACTACCCATGAATGTCTTACTCAGTCAGAAAGGTGGTCAAAATGGATTCCCATATATTTTTAAAGCAGGAAGAAAAACATATCATCATCTCTCTCAGAAAACATTGGATCCTGTACTCAAAATTCTTAATCAAATGATAGAACACAGGTTAACCAATTAAATATATCAATTCTTGCAATTAAGCATTCGTAAATGTACATTTTCAGGTGCAATCTAAGAATATTTACACAACAGCAGGGTATAAATGTGTATTTTCAGGTCCAATCTTAGAATTATTACGCAACAGCAGGGTATAAATGTGCATTTTCGGGTCCAATCTTAAAATATTTAACAACACCCAAGTTAACATCCAATACAGGACAAAGTCGCACCATATGGACATTATCAGTACATTTAATCACTTTATTTTTTGCTCATATAAATATACATGAAACCATGTACAATTGTAAGATAACTTCTCAAAATACAAAATGGACAATATTTCGTTATTCCTGAATCTAAATGTACCATCATTGTACATATTTATAATAAATTGTATTAAAAGAACAAACATACAATTATTGCTATTTGTCCTCCATTATTAGACATCACAAAGTTTCCCGTAAAAGTCTGACGTCACTATAGAAAATATCTGACGCCACAATGGAAAAGTGATTGTTGTATGACGTCAATAGTTCAAGAGGCGCAGATTCGTGGGTCAAGCGGCGCAGATTTCCAAATAGCATTGTCTCTTGATCAAAGAATTTCATTCCTTCCTTTTAATGATTAAAGTTAAAAAAAAATCCATAATAACAACTTTGACAATTATCACAATCACATGGGATATTTATTTCATCATATTTTATTTTGTGCTAAAATCTCATGAAAAACATTTGAAACAACTTTAATCATGCAAAGGGTGAATGGAAGGCAGACCATGGTATACCAAAATAAGTTCCATTGATGGCGACAATATCAAAAGCAGTCAAAATTATCTTGCTGAAAGTGTAAGAAAATGGAAATGATAACTTGATAATAGTTTATTTGAATAAAGTGACAAAAGTTTCCTAAATTCACAACATAAACATGTAAGCATTACAATATTGGAAGATATAATAGAATCTGAAAATTTCTACTGACTTCAGCAAAGATTTTTGCAATTTAATATCTTTTTTTTAAACATGATTCTTTCAAATAAGCATTAAAACATTATTCAAATATAAATGATTTTTCTTCCTTGAATACAAATTAACACAGTCTATTTTTAAAGTCATATAAATATATTATTCTGGCTGTTCAATAAGTTATAGATTTCTGTTTATTTTGCTACTGCAGTCATTTTGGCTCCAGATTTCTGAGACAGGTTGATCTTGTCACCCATACTTAATGCCATACCCTGAAACATAAAGACATACAATTCAGAATATTGAGTTTGCAACATTTTCATTGGTACATAAAATCAGTTGATCTTTATCCATATTAATGCCATACTAATTGTCAATTGTCATGTAAATTGGTCAATATGACATTACTAATAAAATATTTTCCACTTATAAGTTGTCATTGCTACAAGTTTATAGGAGTTTATAAGTATTAATATACATGTGGCTTTTATCAGGCTTGATAACACACTAAAATATATCAATCATTCACCCAATATCTTATTAAACAAAAAAAACAATGTGCTACGATCAATATTATACCTATACAGATGTATTTAGTTTTTTCAAAGTATTGTATCAAGCTTATAAGAATTGTTTAAAGTAAACCCAAACAATAGCAGAAAACTAGGGATAAATTTGAGTGGAGGTTATATAAACAACTTTAGAAAATTGGCCAAAGTCTACTGTGACAGCATGAGGCACACTTCCCAGGCCAAAAATAATTAAGACCTTGATTTAACTTGGCTAATAAGAAGCCCTAATCCTAAACATTCACTGTAAACTGAATATTGATATCAACTTGACTTTAGCTTTGGTCCTTATGTTAGATTTATACACAATATATGTTCCGGACTGGTTAAACTACCCTGGTACCTACCTGACTTTTAGCTCTGATCCTGATATGTCCCTGGACAGGTGCAGTTGGTGGTAGATGGACTGGTTTCTCTATACTCAAATTAGCTAGGACATCTTCTCCAAAAATTGACTTGGCATACAAATTAGCAGCCATGAAGCCACATTCTCCTGATAAAGCCTGCAATTGTATAATATAATGGTTTAAATGATGAATCACAGATTATGATTTAATAAAAAATCATTGGTATCAAATCTCTAGATTTCAGCAGTACCTCCCAGTAATGTTCTCCAAAATTTAGAAATTTTCCCCTTAAGAACTGTCTCTTGACAGGGAGGTTCTACTGTGTTGGAAAAAAATCCTTCTCCCTCTTTTCACATTTTGTATAGAAAGCACATAAGATCGTTGAAAACCCTATATGAATTTGTCATAAAACCATATAATCTCCAATTTCTAATACATAGGTTTTTCTTAAAAAAAAACTATATGTTGTTTATACATACATTTCAGTTTTAATGATATAAAATAATCATATGGTCACCGACTTTGTTTTTTATCTAATAATCAATCTGTCACCTAGTGTAAGTGAAAAACGTCCAAAATTGACGTTTTACAGCCTGGAATGCGATGACGTCACGATTAATTCAAAGTTTTGTGGTATTTTTTTACAAAGAACACCACTTTGAATGATGTATACCCTTAAAACGAAGTCAGTGACCCTATCATTATTAACATTATCAAAATGGAAATTTATGTATCTATAACATATAGTTCTTTAAGAAAAATCTATGTATTAGAAATTGGAGATTTGATGATTTTAAGTCAAATTTAAATAGGTTTTTTGCCGATTTTATGTGCTTTCTATACAATTATTCATCTATTTTTAAAGAATTCAATCAGTAATATTTCAGATAATAAATGCATTATTTAAGATTATCAGTTATAGATTTACAAGCCAAAGTTGTATGCAAAATTTTAGAAAAATCTGTGACATGGCCCATTTACTGTAACTTGACCTTAATTCAACTTGAAATATGTCAGTAAAATGATATCTTTTTTCAATTATTTACATGATTTTTACAGGGCTTTCAAATAAATGCAAACAGTTATTTACTTTTGGGAAAAAGGTGTTATGTATATTTGTTGTTGAATTTTTTTAATTGTCATTATGTAAATAATTACTTTCAGTATAAGACATCATGAAGATGATAAAAAGAAACAAGAATGTGTCCATAGTACACGGATGCCCCACTGGCACTATCATTTTCTATGTTCAGTGGACAGTAAAATTGGGGTCAAAACCCTAATTTGGCATTAAATTAGAAAGATCATATCATAGGGAACATGTGTACTAATTTTCAAATTGATTGGACTTCAGCTTCATCAAAAACTACCTTGACCAAAAACTTTAACCTGAAGTGGGACAGACGGACGGACGGACGGACGGACGGACAGATGGACGAACGGATGCACAGACCGAAAAACATAATGCCCCTAGGTGGGGCATAAAAAAAATCAAAGACCTTTATCTATAATAATTGACATATTAGCACTGACCTTATCTGGTGTTAGACATTTCATATTAGTACACTTTATGACATGTTGTAGGAAGATTTGTAAATCAGATATATTGGTGTTGACTGCCACTTTGTTTTCCCATTCAAACTCTGCCCACATCTGTCTGAACTCTCCATCATTACATGACGCAGGTACAATGTAGTCCATGATGTCAATATGGATATCATTCAGGACAACACAGTTACGATCACTTGCAGCTCCACTTACATCATACACTGCAAGATATAAGATAAAGAAAAATGAAGGAAGAAAATAAACATCTTGGCCATTCCCAGCAGTCAAAAATGTATAAAACCAACCTGTTGTTGTTTACATTCTAGTCCTCTGGTCTTTGGTAAATAGTTGTCTCATTGGCAATCATACCACATTTCTTCTTTTTCATACTAACAATATCAAGAGCAGTTACATATAATTATTATTTTAACAACCCGGAAAAGCTGGTCATTTTATTGACAAGATAAAGGTATTTTTAACATAAAATGGAGAGATATGTTTTGAGATAGCTTTTTTTTAAATAAAGAAATCAAACATTTTTATGTCAGGTTATATATATTGAAAGGTTCAAAAGAAATGTATAAAGGGTTTCTTCAATTCAAATTATTTTTTTGGATAATCAATTCTACATGGTACTAGCTAAAAATAAGATTTATCTATAAATGTCAAAATAATTTGATTCCAGGTGCAAAAAAAAAATCTTAATTCTTTCGAACCATCCATTGCAGCATCTCATGAAAGAATTATGCACAATAAAATCCTTTAATTGACCTATACCTTCAATTCTACAATTCCTACCTATATTTCCAAATATTATTCCATTCTCTGTAGATGCTACTTTAACATTAGCCTTGATATTACAGAAGTCATGTGGAGCTAACATCAGTGGTGAAGGTTTCTCTACCAACTTCAGGTCACCTGTAAACAGTAAACAATAAAAACTAATTAGACATGAAGCCTGCTACTTTAACATTAGCCTTGATATTACAGAAGTCATGTGGAGCTAACATCAGTGGTGAAGGTTTCTCTACCAACTTAAAGTCACCTGTAAACAGCCATATATTAAGAAAAAGTCAGAAAAGACAAGAAAACCATATAAATTCACAGAATACCCTGCTAATATCAAATAATATTATCTTATAAAATCTATTAGGAAAAACCTTTAAAAATAACATTTTATATTGCAAAGACCTGTTTCTTAGTAAAAAGTCAAACCTGTTCATGTTTTGTCATCACAATCAAATTATAAATAATAAAATTCATTTCTAAGATTTTTGTGATTACTTTCAGCAGGATAATACTAAACATTTTATTCTTGAAAGGTGAACTAACACACAACTATAATTTTGTTCATATGAACTTACCAAGTGTGGCTAGTTCAAGGGTAAGATTCTGTAATGTATCTGATGTCTGGTTCACAATAAGGACATCCAGAACAATATCAAACTGGTTCACATTCACATAAGCTTCAGCATAAACAGGGTCAGAGAAACCAGTTAACTGGGTTACTTTGTTCAGTTTAGAGGCTCCCATAGGATCTGCATCCTTCTTACTGCTCATTCCCAAGGCTTGGGATAGGGTAAGCTCGAACATGTTCTACAGTGTTAAAGATTTTGTTTATGTACATTCTTTCAAAATATCTATCACTCTTAAAATTTTTAAATTATTGTTTTGATCTTAAAATTGTTAGTACACTACACAATAAAATGCAAAATTTATCGGTGCAATTCACTTGAGCCTTACTGCTAAAAACAAATATAAGCAAGCAAGATATAGTGTGAGCTATGCTCAGTAATGATACTTCAATTACAAGTATTCAGTAAACAGGAAGCTGATTAACCTTGGATATAAAAAATGTATCACACATAAAAGCATGCTCATGTGAAGATTGCTAGCTTCTGAGAGTTTACATAGATGGCCATTACTTGTAGGAATATACTGGTACAAGAATTCCATAAACACGAAGTTGAAGAGGGATGGATATGAAAACACATGGACACTGTATAGCATGCTCATATGAAGTTTGATACTAAATTTCAGGAAACTCTGATTTGTATTACCTGAGAAAAATTCTAAGAAAATTCATGAGACTGATGTATGAACAGAAAGAAATAAGGCAGTATATCCCTTTCCATGTGAGTGGGGGTCAAGGATCCGGAAATTTTTTCACACAATTTCGGTCATTTTGAGATGATTGAAAAGTTGGTGCCCCTTTCAAATTGTCGATGTCAAACTAGATTCATAGCATCAACGAACTTGTATTGCTGTTTCATCGCATTTACTAAGTAAATTTCTAAAAACCTTCAAGAACAGTTTAGAGAAGGCAACAGTTTAAAATTGAAATGATTTTAATGACTCAAAATGGTTAATTTCTCAGACATTGCTTATGTTTCTTTCGATTTGACAAAATTAAAACCGGAAGATTTGCGATCATATTAAAGTACGAATAATTCTGGATTCATTTCCGGGATTCGTTTTGTTTATCAAATTGACAGGAAATCACCAGCTTCTTTTTATTCTATTACATTTAAAAGTGTTTGAATATAACAGATTATAGTTGCACTCGTTTATTTTAGCATGAAATCAATTTGCATTTTACGATTAAATATTTAATTTGCTGAAGACAATTTCACGCATGCGTATTACATAGTAAATAAAGCACATGTGTTACTCATGAAAAAATACTTTTTTCTACGTCAATTAAAGTAAGGTTTATTTTTAAATCAGAATTGATGATTGTCTTTGCTGAAAGTAATTAAATAATGAATATCTTGTCAGGGAATTTTAATTTCTTAAAGATATTATTCTGAGCTTGTGATCAATGTGACCAATTGTCAGGTGTGAATTAAAACCACAGGTAAAATGTGATTAGCGATCATTAGCCAATGTTACCCGGAGGCATTGATATAGATATTAGGAGGGCCCTCAGGATTATCAAACTACTGGACTGGCAGTTTTATTACAGGAAAGGGATTATAAACAAAAACAAGTGATCACAAGTGGAAAATGTTGATTAAGAAACCTGATTTCAAACATTAAGTCAATGAAATGACCGAAATTATTTCTGTTAAAAAATAAAATTTGTCCTAAATCCCAATTACTCGTTTAGGACATATAGCTTTCATCTTAGGACATGACTGGCAAATATGACCGTTTCCGGACACCTTGGTGGGGGTATAATGCATGTAATTTTCTTAATTGAATGAAAAAATTATTTTAAACACAAATTGTACAAACCTCTGTAGCTCCCAGTTCACTCTTGTTTATCAACTGATTAAAGGCAATAGGGTCATCAGCTTGTACTTTAACAGTTTTCCTTTCAGAGGCCTGAAAAATACAATTCATAGAATTTCTAATAAATACCGTTAATGCTTCCCATGTGGTACGAGATCAAGGCAATTGTATTGTTTTTTTTCTATCTCAAATAGAGGTAGGCTGATATTTATAATGACTTCTTTGAATGTTGTAGAGAGTACAATTATTAATTATTTGTACAACTACTGTGGTTTGTAAAAAAAAATCTAGTTTCATTTGATATTTGATTTCAGGGTTTATTATAACATCTTTGTTACGGAATTAATTCTAAAGTACTAGTTGAATATACAAATATATGACAAAAGGTGGTGTTCCTTCTACTCTTAACCTCAGGGAATGTTATTATGAAAAAATTTTAATATCACTTTAACATTTTCTTATACTTGGCATAAATAAATAACCATATCCATAAAAGCTACCTATAAATCTATAGATCTTACCCTTTGCAATTCTTTCTCTTCCTCAACTTTAGAGGCCAACATCAAAGATAGTGACTCTCTACAGCTGTCATTAAATATGTCATTCATCAGAGGACTTCTCTCTGCTAGTACTCTTAAACAGGTAGCAATACGGTCTACATCATCATCTGTCATTGGCTGAAACAAGTCATATATCATCAACATCAATGGGTCAATAACTATGCATTGCTCTAAGTTATTTGAAGAGGTCTTCAGTCCAGTGTAGGAATGTCTATTGTATATCCTCAAATGCAATAGACCTAGCTTTCACATATTCTTAAATTTCTACTACAACTTTTAATTTATAAGATTACATGTCAAATTTTTAAATAGTGGTTGAAAGCGTGAAAATTCAGTGTGAAAAAAATCAGCCAGACTGTATGACAAGATGTCAAACATTGATTGATTTTTGGTGTTTTAACGCCAGTTTTAAGCGCCACTTTTGGGCTATTTCGTGGCGGCCAGTTTTTATTGGTGGAGGAAGCCGGAGTGCCCGGAGAAAACCACCGACCTTAGATAGGAAAACTGACAATCCTAGTCAATTAAGATTGGAGTCGAGTGCACCCGCACGAGTGGGGTAAGATGTCAAACATCTTCCCAGTAAGTTGCAAGATGACTTTACTTTCTTCAAGGAACAAAATATCTATTAGTGTGTCTTATGAATAATCCTTGGTTGTTTAAAATAAAAACCGGTAAATTAAAAAATATCTGAAAAAGTGATAGAGACTAACAATCAGGAGAGATATACTGACACCCAGTTTTCTATTTCCTTACTGCTTGAATTGCATAGGATTGGTGCAATAAAATATTCTATAATGTACCTTTGTTGGTAGACCAGATTTGCCAAAATGTATGATGGACGCCATTATCAACATTGCCTCTGCTACAAAAGACTGTAAAGATAATGTTATAAATCACATTAAAACTAGAATAGTGTTTACTATGCTTTTAATATAAATGATAAAGCAATATTAGAATTAATCTATATATATTCATTATATTGGTTTTTTTTTCTTCTTCAAAGAATGATTACCTTCGTGGTGCTTAATGTTTTTCTTTTAAACATAAGAGAATATAATCCAAATTTATATATTTGAAAAAATACGTTATTTATAGAATAACTATGGTTGCAAGTAAAAAATAAAGTAAATGATGATTATATTCTTTTGGGGTTATGCTTCTTTAAAAAACAGTTAATTGTGGAGCGAAAGTGTATTACTATAAAATAACTCTTGTATTATGTCTATGCACTTCAGTGTTTATTCAATTAAAAAAACCTTGTGTGATGCTTGTTAACTGTTTTTTTCCTTTAATAAAGATGTCTGGAACTCAATAATTGATGTCACATTGAACTGTGATGAAAAGATATACTGGAATGCATAATTTTGCTTCCCCCCTTAAAAGTTGCAAATAAAATGCTCCGCTGGGGTGCAGCTTGATACGACCGCAGAGGTCGAACCCTGAACAGTTGGGGCAAGTATGGACACAACATTCAAGCTTGATACAGCACTGAATTTGGATTGTAATTAAATATTTGACACAGCATAGGTTTCTCACACAGAATGAAAGTGGTCTAAGAACTTAAAAATTTTTAATTTACCTATTCAAACCATATCATTATTATTTGCTTTTATATATAAATCAGAAATAACCAATTTAAAATGGAAAATTTTAAAGAAAAAAAAAGGAACCCCCCCCCCCCCCAATTTTTTGAACCCCCTTATGATTCATCACCCCCAAACTCAATCCCAGCTTTCCCTTTGTGGTATGGTACCTTGCAGTACAATTTCAGAGAGATCCATACACTTGAACACAAGTTATTGTCTGGAAACTAGAAAAATGCTTGTTTTTTGGCCCCAAATTCCTAAACGTTTAGGGCAATTACTCCCAAACTCAAACCCAGCTTTCCCTTTGTGATATGGAACCTTGCAGTACAATTTCATAAAGAACCATACACTTACACACAAGTTATTGTTCTGAAACTAGAAAAATGCTTGTTTTTTTGCCCTTTTATGGCCCCTAATTACTAAAATTTTGAAGGAATAACCCCCAACATCAATCCCAGCCTTCCCTTTGTGGTATGGTACCTTGCAGTACAATTTCAGAGAGATCCATACATTTGAACACAAGTTATTGTCTGGAAACTAGAAAAATGCTTATTTTGGCCCCTTATTCCTAAACTTTTTGGGCAATTACCCCCAAACTCAATTCCAGCTTTCCCTTTGTGATATGGAACCTTGTAGTACAATTTCAAAAAGATCCATACACTTACACATAAGTTATTGTCATGAAACTAGAAAAATGCTTGTTTTTTGCGCCTTTTTGGCACCTAATTCCTAAAATTTGGAGGCAATTAACCAAAAATCAATCCCAGCATTCCCTTTGTAATATGGAACCTTGTGATACAATGTCAGAGAGATCCATACACTTACACACAAGTTATTGTCATGAAACTAGAAAAATGCTGGTTTTTTGCCCCTTTTTTGCCCCTAATTCCTAAAATTTGGAGGCAATTACCCCCAAAATCAATCCCAGCATTCCCTTTGTGATATGGAACCTTGTGATACAATGTCAGAGAGATCCATACACTTACACACAAGTTATTGTCATAAAACTAGAAAAATGTTTGTTTTTTGCCCCTTTTTGGCCCCTAATTCCTAAAATTTGGAGGCAATTACCCCCAAAATCAATCCCAGCATTCCCTTTGTGATATGGAACCTTGTGGTACAATGTCAGAGAGATCCATACACTTACACACAAGTTATGTCTGGAAGTTACAAAAATGCTTATTTTTGGCCCCTTTTTGGCCCCTAATTCCTTAACTGTGGGTACCATAACCCCCAAAATCAATCCCCACCTTCCTTTTGTGGTATTGAACCTTATGGTAAAATTTCATTGAGATCCATTCACTTTAACTAAAGTTAGAGTGCGAAAACTAATGTGTCTTCGGACGACGACGACGCCAACGTCATACCAATATACGACCACAAAAATTTTGTGTCGTATAAAAAACAAAAACAACAAAATAAAAGCAACAACCCCCTAAAAAACCATGATGAAGTTTTGAAGTGTCTCCTAATATATATAAAATCCATTAAATTACTTACATTTTGTCTCTTGACATTTTCAGTACACTCTATAAATCTAAGAGCAAGTTTAGTAAGAGTAGTGGCTAAAGCTGCTCCTGCAAAGAATTCACCATCCATCAGGTATTGCCTCATTGGTGGTCTGTTTGAAAGAGTAACATTGATTCATTATATATTCTTACTCTATTTTTAAACTGTGATATTGAATTATTTTTTCATTCTAATTGTGTTTATATGGTTTCTCCTTCCCTAATAGAAAAAATACAATAAAAATAGTTGTCTGACTTTATATAGAAGTATAAATGTAAATCAAAATTTGGATAATTTGTATCAAAGATTTAGATTTATCCTAGCAAAATATGCATAAAATGAAGAATCTGAATAAAATCCTTGGAATGTTGTTTTTTACTAGCCTTAATTTGTGTAGAATTTTTTTTTAAATATGTTTGTGCAATTTTAAACAGTCTGTACGAAACAATATGTATTACTCTTCTTTTTGTATAAGGCAATTTGGTTTTAACAGAAGGAGAAAAATTTAAGTATATGCAAGGTATAACATATCGAAACAGTAACCCAACATTAGAAAACACAAAATATTGATAGGTCAACAACTGTTTTCAACATTGAACAAGTATCCATACTAAATGTCAAGACCTTAATTGCTGCAAGTTCAATTCCATGATAAATCAAATTTAATAATTTGGATGTGGTACAAATAAATATAATGGCTTAAAAAAGTAGTTTATTGCAAGGAAAATTTGTTTTTCTTTATCAGTTTTAAAATTCTATATCCTATTATATAATCTTATAAACATAAATTGTATGTACCTTTCTTCCTTTTTGGAGACAGTAGTAGTACTGAATGCACTCTGAGTAGCGTAAGTGCCGTCTGCTGTTACTAACTTCTGTACAGAACTAGTGGTCTGCATCTCATCTTCTTCTACTTCACCAGCAGCTTTCTTAATCTCATCATCAACGATAGGTATCTAAAACATGTCATACAAAATGTTATGGTGAGGATATGTGCAAAGTCAACTTAAAATACTGTGGATTCATTTATTTTGGTTGGTATCAATTTTCATGTATTAAAAGGAAGAATTGTGTATTTTTATGGATACTTGATTTCATTGTTTTGCAAAAATTTGCTTACAAGCCAATAAGAAATTTGTGTTTTGTTGGAACAATTAAATTTGTGGTTTGCGTATACTCATGACATCCACTGTAAAGGCTGCATGCTTGTTGGAATATTATGACACAAGGTTTATTTATATATATAAAATAACCAAACATTGTCTCAAAATATAAATTTGCCGAGCATTTCTATCCAGTTTTGAGCCGAGTACAAATAAAATTTATATTTCGAGACAATGTATGGTTATTCTTTATATACTGCAACTCCTACTACTCTTCCAAATGAAATAGTTAGGGTAAAAATCATCATTTTTAATTTGGAGCAAACAACATAAAATTCCGCAAACCTGTACCTTTTAATGACGTCATAAATAAAACTCTACGGATACGCATTGTCACTGTCATAAACAAGGCGATATACGGTCAGTGACTGTATAACACAAATGATTATACGGTCAATGCAATTTGACTGTGCAAATAGCACAGCTGCAGTATATACACATATTTCCAGTCTGACCTACCTCACCAAGAGATTGTCTTATCAAGGTCATTACACTCTGTATATCTTCAGAGTTGGTGCAGTACTCTCCAAGAATCCACAAAGCTGCTCTGTGTATTCTAACAAAAATATAGGAATTAAGCATAAATTAATGCTATAACTTGAGAATATTGTACGTAAAGTTTGAAAAAAATATCAATAAATTTGAAACTTATAGGTTTTTGTGTAATCAGAAAATATATTAAACTCAACTATTTCTTTTAACAATAGAATTCCAACATTTAATAGCTGAAAACAAGAATGTGTCCATAGTACACGAATGCCCCACTCGCACTATCATTTTCTATGTTCAGTGGACCGTGAAATTGGGGTCAAAACTCTAATATGGCATTAACATTAGAAAGATCATATCTTGGGAACATGTGTAAACAGTTTCAAGTTGATTGGACTTCTACTTCATCAAAAATTACCTTGACCAAAAACTTTAACCTGAAGCGGGACAGACAGACGGATGAACAAACGAGCGAACGGACAAACAAACGGACACACAGACCGAAAAACATAATGCCCCTAGGTGAGGCATAAAAACATATCTCTTATATGCTTATGTGATTTTAATAACTTAAGTGTCCTCAATAATCTTATATATCATCATAGAAAAAAAAATCTAAAGTTTTGAACAACTTATAGATATGACAAGAATAATAAAAGTCCTTTATCTTACTTCAATACTTTGACAGATCGGAACACCAGAATAATAAAAGTCCTATATCTTACTTCAATGCTTTGACAGATGGGAACACCAGATTAATAAAAGTCCTATATCTTACTTCAATGCTTTGACAGACAGGAACACCAGAATGATAAAAGTCCTATATCTTACTTCAATGCTTTGACAGACAGGAACACCAGAATAACAAAAGTCCTATATCTTACTTCAATACTTTGACAGATCGGAACACCAGAATAATAAAAGTCCTATATCTTACTTCAATGCTTTGACAGATGGGAACACCAGATTAATAAAAGTCCTATATCTTACTTCAATGCTTTGACAGACAGGAACACCAGAATAACAAAAGTCCTATATCTTACTTCAATGCTTTGACAGATGGGAACACCAGAATAATAAAAGTCCTATATCTTACTTCAATGCTTTGACAGATGGGAACACCAGAATAATAAAAGTCCTATATCTTACTTCAATGCTTTGACAGATGGGAACACCAGAATAATAAAAGTCCTATATCTTACTTCAATGCTTTGACAGATGGGAACACCAGAATAATAAAAGTCCTATATCTTACTTCAATGCTTTGACAGATGGGAACACCAGAATAATAAAAGTCCTATATCTTACTTCAATGCTTTGACAGACAGGAACACCAGAATAACAAAAGTCCTATATCTTACTTCAATGCTTTGACAGACAGGAACACCAGAATAATAAAAGTCCTATATCTTACTTCAATGCTTTGACAGACGGGAACACCAGAATAATAAAAGTCCTATATCTTACTTCAATGCTTTGACAGACGGGAACACCTCTAGCAGTTTACTGTTGATGACTGGTCTTAGCGATTCAAATCTCTGAATGGCTTCTCTTACAAATACAAGTACATCAAGGGCAGCTAACTCATTCTGATCACACAGGAATTCAATCAGCTGAAAGTTAATATAATTTCTGATGTTTTAATTCATAGCCATTCAATTAATGATATTATCATTCAAAACAAAGTTCTTTACAATTCAGAAAAAAAAATATGATTTCTTTTTAAAACTTAGCTTACATTTGGATAGGATATTTTTTCAAACGGTATATGTACTTTTCAACTTGAACACATATTGCAACTATCAAAACAGTCCTAATTGATAATAATTCTGGGTAAACACATCCATGACACCTCTGATGATAATCTAATACTTCATGATTTAAATTTTGACTTACCACAGGAATAATAGTGATAGCTATATCTGGGAACTTGATGCTACACTGATGAAGTGTTCTGACCAGGATTTGACGATATTTCCCAGTATCTTCATGTTCTACATTGTTTGTCTTCACAACTTCTTTTTTCAAAACCAAGACCATCTACAATATTGAAAGTTGTTGTTAATGATTCATTTAATTTTCTGCGCAATGATAATGTTCTTTCATGCCTATACAATGGAGGTACTCAACAATGTTGGATTATGCATTCATTAATGTTTGTTTGTTGTTACTGTACATACTTAATGAAACCCTATGCACACATGTTAAAAAATATATCAATTTCTGAAACTCTAGGTATTTGTTTTGGGAAAGACCTCAATTTTCATATGAAAACATATTAAACTCTAAATACTGCTAACTTCTATGTCTGTTTAAAGAAAAATCATGCATGCTTTATAGAATGATATCAATAAATTTCACATCATAAATTAAGCAATATCATATTTTAAAATGAAGAAATTTCAAACTTTGTAAATATTAAAGATTATCTCCCTTGACATACCTCTTCAATATTTCTAGAGGTAACCAGATCCAATGCTAAGCCCAGTGTTTTCTTCCTAACTTCCAAATCTGGTGCACTCAATACTCTCAGTATATCCATTACCAATTCCTGAAAGTAACAATTTATATGACTTCAAATGAATACAGCCAGAAATTGACAATAAAAAATAAAGCCAGAAATTGACGATGAAAAATAAAGTGTCATTACCACACTTTTTCTCACAACTGACCATCATTCATTGAATATCTTCATTGATTTATATTTTATTATGGTAGAAGACTGGTTGATTAACACATCGCTACCCATATTATCAATACAGTCAGGTCTAGAACATGTTATTCAACATAAATTATGAAAGAATAGACAAGAAACTTTTGACCTAAACTGGAGAAACACAGATGGTTGGGCTGGGTGAGAAACTAAAAATATCAATTACTCATGGTCCCTATATGGCCTACTCTAGATCTTATCCCTTAACTATCATAGTTCTTGGAATGTTAAAACCTATTTGCAAATGGTCACTATATGACCTGCTCTTTTCCCTAAACTATCATGGGTCTTAACTGTGTAGAAAACAAATTGCTTTCCAAAAGATTTATAAGTTTCGAATAACACCAAATGTGCATTAAATATTTCTATTTTTAAGGATTTCAAATTTTTGGATAAACAATTCTCATAGTTTGAGGACATCAAATTTAATGGTTTTATTGTGTTTTGAAATACTTGCTCATTAAAAAGACTAAATATATAATATAACTTCAGTACAGAAAAGCATATAAACAGTATGTTTATGTAAATGCCTGACATGTCATATTCAGGGTACAGCATTACAGATATTCCAATATACTAACAGAATTTCATATACATAGAAACAGCTAACAAGAAAATTCCAAATTACTGATTAATCCATATACATAGATTTTTACAAAGACAATACATGTACCTGTAAAACTTTCTCATGAGCTGGCACCTCTCTGAGTGCTATCAGTCTGTCCAAAACAATCAGTTTCACATTGTTGTCACTCTCTTTTACAATTAATTCAATATAACAACTGGCTGCAGCCTAAAACATAGCAATAAGACATTTATATTGCACAAGTATTCTATTCCAAACTTTAACACTTGCAAGAATCTTTATTTAAAATAATTTTTCATCAATATCTATTTTGTTCAAAACCTAAGTCCTCAAAAGTTATCACACTAATGATTTAATAATGTTTCCGGTACATTTTGGCAGTTAAATTACTGCATTAAAGAAAACTATTGAAAGATTATTTCACATTATATCATACTGGCATCACAATTTTTTTTCAATTTTTGGTCAGATCAAACACATCGACAGATTCATCAACTCAACTCAACTATCCTCTTCTTTCCTGTCAGTCAGCTAAATATTTAAGGCCTGATCTGCAGATTTATATTCTTCAAAAATTTGTTTTAATTTAACACATTATTTCATTTAAGTGCAAAATTTTCATGAAGAAATTTTATAACATATTTACGAAGAGAATTAAATTGGGAAAAATAAAAATTTGTTTCTGTAAATATTTCTGAGCACTTCTTGTAAGGGAGATAACCATTTACCTTAACAGCAGTAGGAGCACTTGACAGTGTAACCAGGGTACCAGCGGCTTCATATTTGACAGCAGGACTAGAAGAGTTCAGAAGGTTATAAATGCATCTGATAAATCTGGCTCTTTCTGATGGATTAGCATGGCAAACCTAAAAGTTAAAAAAGATAAAAATTTATGTTTCACTCCATTGCAAACAGATAAAATGCTACATCTTTTGTTGTTGTTATGATTGGGGTGGGGAGTTCTTACTTCCGAATTCAATTTATAAATATTCAATTTGTCATATATATCAGACCAGTATACGACAAAATATACCAAAAGTAAACAATCAGGAAAACACAATATCATTTAGAAAGAAAGCAAACAGCATTTTTTATATATGAAAAATATAAACACAAGACCTTTGAAACTATTTAATGTTTTTACAAGTAAATAATATAATTGTGAAAAAAATCAATCATGCAGAACACAATAAGCATAAATACAAACTGTCAAATTTAAAAATGAAAGTAAATTTTACAAAAAAAAATAATTATCTTCCTGTAATAGGGTTTATCTTGCAAGTTCAATACTGTGTTCTGTTATCATTGGAAATTTACACATATAAACACTGGGACTTTTTTATCACACATCTGAGCAAACATCTGATACCAATCAATATGGTAACAACCATTTTTTATATTTTTATTTCTAGTATTTTAATCAAACTCTGTTTCTATATTGCATGATTTTATTCTGTTGTTACATGTGACAGATGACCACATGAAAACATTTTGTGTATTATAACCAAAGTCAAAAGTGTTTATAAACTAAATCTTCCACAGTTGATAATTAAACATACTTTTGTTTGTAAGGCTGCAGTTTTCATGTGATTTACGATCTGTCTGTGTAAGTTATTGCTTTCTTTGACCATTTAGGTTTTATTTTAAGATAGCTATAATAAATATTTATCAGTATACAAATCATAGATTGAATGGTGACAGGGAAGAAATGTATCACAATTGGTACAATCTACTTTTAACAAGATAATCACGGCAAGTCTGAGCAGGGGTTCAAATTAACATTTGGTACTGGAAGGTCCAGGACCTTTGACACTCCAAACTGAAAGGTCCACAACCTAAATGCCAGGTCCTACTTATACATGAAACATTTCATAACTCAATAAGATACAAAATTAATGTGTTTTTGGAGTAAGGTTAGTTTGTTTCCTCATATTTGAACTGCATGTGATGTTTCGTTTCTCATATAATGGGCTATCCAGCGAATAAACAGTTTACAACCTTCAATATTGAAGTACTGCTTACACATCAACACCATTTTTGCACTGGATTTCAAGAACAAATTCATAGTCACTGAAGGGTTAATTTCCCTTTTTTGCAATACTGTATGCAGTGTTGAAAAGAACATTATATATCTATTTAACTGATCAGGCTTACATTGCTGCTTGAGAATACATAGTCCAAGTTTAGTGTCTGACAATTAATCTATAGACTTAAAATTTGGGTCACTTTCATGGATCCACTGCTTTAAACAAGATAAATGCTGGGGTGTCACCTCGTATATTTTTATTGGGTCTATTTTAAGATTTTGTGTTCCCCTAACAAGTGCACTTTCTTTTTCCGAATGGGTGGGAAACTTGATTCATCAAAATATAGCCACGGTTCGATCGATTTTCCAGTGGGGCTTAAATGTCCATTCCCGTTTTTCACGATCACATTTTTGGTCTATAGTGAGATCTTCATATGATTTCTTTTGAAGACGTTGAAGACACAGGCACTTGTTTCTATCCATGGGAAGGTTGAATATCCTTCTATATTTATGGATAGTCGACCTTCCCATGGATAGAAACAAGTGCCTGTGGTTGACGACCGTTCATAATCTTCAGGCTTTCTCTTGCAAGACGTGACACCAAAGTGAAACAGACTCATTTTGTTTGAAAATGTCTAAATGATTAAATGATTTGTCACGTTACTTCTCGCAACTATTTATAACCTTGTGTTTCCAAGAAATACAAAGGTTAAAAATAACTTTTATCACTCGTCGGCAAGGTCAGGGATGAAACATTTTTTTATCTCAATTTCAATAATAATATGGCTTAAAAATGACGATACAGATGGTTAAAATGGTCAGCAAAGATCATTTTTATTTCCTTTAAAATCGTCGGACGTAGCTAGTAACCAAAACATAAGTCCGATTGCAACAGTGGAAGGTCACGGACCTCAGACCACCTCTAATTTGAACCCCTGCTGAAACACGGTACAGGTCAACATCACAAATTTACTGGCCAAACATAAAATCATTCCTTTATACAGGAGCTAGGTAATATGAAACGAAGAATATGGACAGATAATATGTAACAAAAATATGGATCGATGGACAGATGAAAAGACAGACCAGGTCATAGCAGTATTTTTAAATTATAAAACTTCATCTTAGAAAATGGCATGTCATGAAAAAATTACACACATCAACTTTAAGAAGAAAATAATACAACATGTTATTGTAAATCTATATAACATATATTTCAATGATTTATAACATATATTAAAATAAAAGAAGAATACAAATGCCACTGCTTGTAAATTTACTGCAAATTCAACAATTTTTCCAGTTATAAAGGGACATACCTTGAGAACGGTGAAAGTGACGCCACTCAAAATGGAACTTAATCTGTGTTAGGTGGAAATAAGCATTGTGTAAAAGTTTCATAACATTTGGTTGAGGCACAAGTAAATTAAGGGAGCAGAAACAGCAAATGCAGCAATTTTTTCGTTTATAAAGGGACATTACTTGAGAACAGTGAAAGTGACGCCACCCAAATTATATCTTGATCTGTGTTTGGTGGTAAAAGGCATTGTGTATAAGTTTCATATCATTTGGATGGGGCAAACTAAAGTTTAAGAACGGAAACCAATTTTGGGATGGATGGACAGACAAGCGTACAAATGGACAAGGGTGATACTTATTGCCCCTGTTGAAAGGCGGCGGGGCATATAAACTTAAAATAAATTGTATGATTCTGAATTATACTGTAGGATTTACACCCAATAAGTAAACCTTCCTATTGAATTTTTATATAACAAGTAAAAAAACTCAGCTATGACAACCCTGGTAAATTAAGTCTGGAACTAATGAAAGATGGTCAAACAATATACCAATTCATAAAAATTCATAACAATACATATTAATTCTAAAGATTTTTCAATGCTTTTTATCTCTGTAATTTCTTAAGCCTTTAATGTTTACAAAACAAAGACAAACATTATTTAATCTATACAAATCACTGAACCATAAACAGACCTTGTGAGTAGATTTAAGTGAGTAAAATCCACAATCAGAGTGGTCATTTATGATTTTAGCACAGAGCACTAACCATGGCTCTGTTCAAACATTTAAATCTGACTGTCCCAACACATTTTGATTTTCAAAGGATTAGTGATCTTAATGAATTTAGTGACTTGGCAGTTACAATACAGAATTCTAGGGTAAGTAGATTATTACATAGCACTTGTCTTTTCACTTTGAATTGTGCTAAATACAAATATAATTTCAGATCACTGGCAAAACATTCTTTTACATAAACTAACTATCAATTAAATAAGTTAGCAGTCATGGCAGTCAGGTATTTCACATCCAATATTTTATGGTAATATTCTTTACAAAGCACAAAAATGTCGTCATTCACCTCAAAAGCTAACCAAACCTTTAAACAGACTTATTCGGAAAGGATATAGTTACTATACTGTTGTCAAGTCATTAAGGATTGCATATTTTGGTATTAATATTGATTCACTCATATAGGGTCTTTGCATCGAAAATAAACACATTTATTCTAAAACCAGTTGTTGGCATGATACGGGTTATGTTCTTCTCATATATTTTATGATGGTATGATACTAAACCCCTAACAGGAGGGATTGTACTTGATTTTCTTATGATGAAGACATAATCTTTCAATCAGTTTAATTGAGGTCTGGAGCTGGCATGTCAGTAACTACTAGTAGTCCTTTGTTCATTTATGTATCATTGTCATTTTGCTTAGTTTCTTTTGTTACCTATTTTGACATCGGACTCAGACTTCTTTTAAACTGAGTTTTACTGTGCGTATTACTATGTGTTTCTTTATTCTACATTGGCTAGAGGTATAGGGGAGGGTTGAGATCTCACAAAACATGTTTAACCCCGCCACATTTTTGCGCCTGTCCCAAGTCGGAGCCTCTGGCCTTTGTTAGTCTAGTATGTTTTTAAATTTTAGTTCATTTATATGTTTTGGAGTTTAGTGTGACGTCCATTTTCACTGAACAAGCATACAATTTTAGTTAGGGGCCAGCTGAGGACCACCTCCGGGTACGAGATTTTCTCGCTGCATTGAAGACCCATTGGTGGCCTTTCGGCTGCTGTCTGCTCTTTGGTCGGGTTGTTCCCCATTTCCATTCTGGTGTATAAAATTGCTGACAAATACATATTCTCCTGATGCAAATTATAAATCCTAATCCAACTGAGTTGACTTTTTTCTAAATAGAAATTTTGCACAGCTGTTTTGCATAATATGATGATGTGCATATTATCTTATTGACGATTTTATGCCAATAAATGATAATCAATTTGATTCTACCAAAGTTGTAGAACCCGATAACACAGTGGACAAGTGTTTGTATTATACTATAATAATAGGCAAGACTTCCTTTCAAACCCCCATCTTATTTGTATATGCTTATTCAAGTTATTGCATCAATAAGTGGAGTTCAAAGCAAGTCTTTCTGATCATTACAAGGTAGAAAACAAACTATGTTATGGGAAATTAAGATCTTAACCTAAGAATTGAAATTTTTCATATTGTTTCAAACAAACTGTTCAACTAATCCTTATGTGAGATACCTCTGTGAAAAATCTGAACAGGTTGTCAAAACAGGATCTATAAATCGGTAGTTTGAGTTAACAAAGTTCAACTAGATATCATTGAGATGGGAGCCATCTCTGAGGGCCCCGCTGTGAATAATGTGTGGTAAAAAATTTGTATCTTTATCATTTGACATGGGGTTGTCAACTGAAACCAAAGTTTTTGACCTTGACCTTTGACCTAGGAAGTTGTACATAAATTATGACACACCCTCTGGTGTTGGTTTATATACATATCAAGTATAAACTTTGAAATCATAACAGTTCTCAAGATATAGGACATGGGGTTGTCAACTAAAACCAAAGTTTTTTTACCTTGACCTTTGACCTAGGAAGTTGTACATACATTATGAAACACCCTCTGGTGTTGGTTAATATACATGTCAAGTATAAACTTTGAAATCATAACGGTTCTCTAGATATAGAGCGGACACAAATTGTTACGGACGGACAGACTGATCACTATAGGGCGTCCGCCATTCGGCGGGGCCCTAATAAAAATTTTGCATTTCCCATTTTTCATTTGGAAGTGCAATCTAAATTTTGCAGTCATATATACAGCTGAACAAAATTATACATTAAATTATCACTTTTACTGAGAAAAAATAATTCTCAAAAAATCACAATAAAAGTTGAAATTCTGTACTGAAATATTCAACTATGTATCTTCATTATGGTTGTAAAGTTCAAAATGTTAATCAGAACCTAAGATTTTAAGTGAAAATATTGTCAAAAGGAGAAAAACATGTATAGCCCACTAGGGCTAAAATGCATTGCCTTTTTAAATCTTAGAGAAAAATATCCCTTACAAAATTAGAACTGCAAATAAAGCATGGAGATGAGTTTATTCATGCATCACAAAAAACTGATGAGCAGAAAAAAATAGAACTGTCTGCAGAGCAGGGCAAACACCTCTAGGTTCCACTTTTTGTTAGCCCAAAACATCTTATCATTTAATATTATTTGTATAGGACCTGGATACCCTAATAAGATGTTCATCTTCATGTTTGGATCTTACAATATACAAAGTTTCATGAACATCTGATAAAAAATGTAGCACCAGTTGCTTCAAAAACTGCATAATAAATAGCATACACAATTTTTAAGTTCAGGGGGAATAATTCAACAAAAATTCAAAAGATAGAAAAAATTACTTTATTCATCAAAATTGACACATCATAATCTGTAATTAAGTTTAAATTGGGCAAAACTCAAAAGTTAGTTTGGACAGTCAGATAGATAGACTGGCTGATTCCTATATGCCCAATTAACTTTGTATCTGGGATATAAAAACCGAACACAGAATCAGACAAAGAAAAAAGAAAACACCACTTTTGCTTTATAATGACTATAACATTTGAAGTGTTCTCTTCAATACAATACTGGTACAAATTTTTAATTCATCACTTAAATGAGACAACCTTCCCTAAATTTAACAAGACACTTTATCAATGTGTGTCATGAATACCCAACCAGACATTTTAAAAGTAAAATGGACGACAAATGATGATAAGTGATGGCAATATTGCATACTGGCCATATGGACAAGATGAGCTATCAACTAAATCCTACATCAATCTTTTATCTTCTCCATATATAAAATCTGTATGATTTGTCAAGCTTACCTTGTAAATCAGTTCAACTATAACTAATTGCAGAATGTCTCCAAAAGAATTCACTTGGTCAATACAGCTACTCAGGTAGTTCAAAGCTCGGTCCTAGAAAAAAAAATTACACGTCTAAGAATTCATTTATTTTAGCACAAGTATACCATGTAGTCTTCATTTAATCATGTTAATGTTCAAGGGTATAATTCTAACACACAAAAAAGGTTAACTTTTAAATCTGTGAACCATCAATAAGCAACTAAGTACCAAAATCAAATAGGAATCAAGTCTACACAGCTTACATTTTGCAAGGTCAAAAGGTAAAACTATTTTATTATAAATATTATAAATATCAAAATGCCAGTTTTGATTGGTTAATATGAGATTTAAATTTTACTCTAAACACATGGCTCAACCAACAATTTTATGATTCTATTAAATTTGAAATCAATTATTATTTAAGAGACAGTAACAAAAGAACATTCAGTATAATTAATTAAATAACACATAGCTGTGAGAGTGATAAAGCAGATTGCTACCCCTTGCAAAAAACATTGACAAACTTGGCTTTGCTTTGGTTGACAACATTTTCTCTGGATAGAAATCTGACCAATAGCCCTATCAGCTATATTTAATTATAATATAAACATTTGAGCGTAAGGCTAATGCAATGTAGGTGAAATATTTGAATTTCGAGTGTATAATATACAATTGACTGATCCAATATATGAGAAAAAGAAGTTCCACAGTATTGAAATGATGATCTTACCTGGTCAGCATGAATAAGCATCATAAATGCATTCCTCTTACATGACATGTCTTGTTCTCCTTCTAAAAACTTGGCAATTAATTCTGGTGCATCAGGGATCAAGAAGTCAAAGTTCCTAAAAGAAATAATAAAAATCAAGTAGTAAGAAAAATTCTTCAAATCGATGAGATTTAAAATATAAGGATTCTTTTTAATGTCTTTTATTTTTTTACAAATGACTGCAAATGATACCATGCTCCCTCTTTAAATAATGTGTCTCTATCTACAGACAAGCTTGACCACCATGTTTAAATGAAGAACTATTATTCTTATACTGAGTTGAAAGGTCCCAACAATTAAAGATAACCTCTGTTATAACCACATGTATCTGGTTAAAAAGTATGGTGGTATTCTTCAATGTATATATATTTAACTACTGGTAGTTCAAGAGCTCACTTTTATTTATCCATTTTAGAAACCATTTTCCATTAAGCATTCATATCAATAAAGTTATCCACCTAGATCCCTTGACCTCCATCCTTCCCCCTCAAAAATTTTGAAACAGAATAGTCAATAAATGAACCTATTCCAATGGATCACTTCCAATGTACAGTATAAGAACATTTCTAGTACAATAATATTCAATCAATACCACAATTGTATTAGCTTAAAGAATAATTTTGTTAATACATCTATACATCTTTTACAGGACCGAGTAGAAGAACTTGAAAACACAGACTTCTCTAAATGGGAACTGCAATGTCCAGAAAATGTTGATTCTTTATTTATCATGGTAACCTCTAAAGACAAAACCTGCATTAAAGTCCTTGAACTTGATCCAAACAACAAAAACCTATATCTAGACCTGAACACTGACCAAGGTACTTTACCTTTGACCTTGATGTTGATGGGTCTGCAGACTGTAACCAAGGGAAGTCAGAAGTACTATGTAGTAAGAACTGAGGGATATACCGAGATAAAAGAAGGTATTTACTTTGTAATCAAAGAAACTACAAGTCAAATGCTACAAAATATAATATAGGAATACTATTTTGTTAATGCACACATCTTGGATAGTAAGACAGGTCCTTAACAAAACGGGGCCAACTCAAGCTATTTTCATGTATGAATAACTCTACTTTTGGTTTAAAGTGCATATCTTAGCAACTGCAGGTCATGAGGGAATAATTAGTTTGTGTCAGTGTTTGTAGGCAAACATTGAATCATCTTTACCTACATTTTGTGGATGAATGATGAAGGTTCGATTAAATTGAAGCAAATACAAGATAAAGAGGAATTCTATATTCAGATGACTTTTCATTTAGATTGATTGTTGGGTTTAAAGTCATTTGCAGCAGACTTGGCTATATCATGGCAGCCAGGTTTTTTTTTATGGAAGCCAAAGTACCAGGAGAACCACAAGCCTTTGCCTTTGGCAATCATAGGCAATTAAGATCAGAGTGAAAGACACCTTTCAGTGGGGTTTGAACTAGAAACCTCAGTGTTGACAGGCTAACTTTTCATTTTGAATAATTCAAAAACAATTTGAAAAAAAAAAAGAAGCAAACTTTTTTTTTAATTAAAACAACCCTTTCAATAAATAAATCAAAAAACTTTGTATTTTATCGTACATTTTTATGTTTTCAGAAATGTCATGTATGGAACTAAATCTCACAGAGAGTAAAGGATCCCTTTGTGGTTCCAAGTTGTTTGACTTGGCAGATAATGTAAGTTTATTTGTCATTATCGACATCAAACATTTTAAAATATCAAATGATAATTTTTCAGGACTAAAAAATAGACCTGAACTTAAATTCATAAATAAGTAAAATTCAAAGATATGTTTTCTGCTTTATACCTGTTATAGGAATATACTAAAGCTTTTGCAATTATATGCTTAAACAATGTTAAACAAAATCAAAAATGCAAAAACATATATCTTTTAAAAAGAAAATTCTTATTAAAGTAATTTTTTATAGATATTTATTCCATGATAAACTTAATACTGCATTTTTGACTGTCCTAACTTTTCCTGACAAATTAAACTCTCAAGAACATCTATCCATAAAGGTGATTTCAATACAAAAATGGGATATTCTTTCCGGTTTACAATTTTGGTCTTTCCTAATGTTCATTTATATCTTTTTTTGTATTTAAGAAAGGAGCAGAGATAGCTGTGAAACATAGATTTGGTTCCAAATACTGGATAAAGACAGAACCATCAAATAGAAAGCAAACTTCTAAATTCATCATCCTGCAAGACAAGGAGTCGGAAGAAGTTTATTTCTTCTTCACAGAAAATATCTGGAGGTTTAAAAGTATCCCATTCCTGCTAAAGCCCTGTTCTCAGTACAGATGTATGACATACTATGGGTCTACATCCAGCCCTCAGGATCATGTACTCAGTTTTAGATGTAAATCAGTTTCTGGACTGGCATTTTCAAAGAATTACCAGCTGTTCAGAACATCAAAGATACATACTTTTACTGCATGTAAGCATATAATTTTATTACACTTGAGATTATGTATTTATTTCTTTGTAATCATTCACCTGACCAACAAACACATATTGCATGATCTTTGAAACTTTGGTTTTTATATGCCTTTTTACGCGACGTATTATGGTATACCTTTGTCTGTCCGTCCGTCGTCAACATGTCAGACAATAACTCAAAAACGCTTTAACTAATTTTCATGAAACTTTGGTGAATTGTTAATATCTATTGATGTGAGCTTTCGATTTTTATAAATTTTACATTTTACGTTTCCTATAGCTAGTTATGGGATTTATAAAAAAAGGGGGGATTTCCCAGTTTTCGGACAATAACTAAAAAATGCTTTGACCAGTTTTCATGAAACTCTGGTGACTGGTTTATATCTATACTCACTTTAGCTTTTTATGACATTGAGGAGTTATGGAACTTTATTCGTTGAAAAAGCTCTCATGGCGCAGCTCTTTATTAGTTATGCTTTGAGCAGGAAAGATGATGTGTATTTTTCTGGACTGTTTAAGTATGACAAAAATGAAATCTAAATTTAGGTTTACCTTTTCAGAAAACTAGTTTCAATATTTTCTCGACAATTACACTTACTATTTTTGTTAAAAGATAATATTTTTTAAAATCAGAAGTAATTGCTTACTGATACAGAAATGTGATACAAAATTTATAAAAAAGAAACGAAATCAAACCTTTATTTATTTATTTATGGCAATTTTACTGGATCATTCATTTTATCCCTTAATTTCAGACATGACAAAGACAGAACTGCAAAAGCTCTACAATATGGGAACAAAATTTGTTAGGAAAACACACAACAAATTTGCTCCGATCAGATTTTTCTACAGAAACAAACCAAGAGAATACTTCGAGGAAATATTCTGGAAAAATGATGGCATTATGCGGAAATATATGAAGGACAACAATGGGGACAGGTATTCTGTCATCAACAAAAATTTGGAAGGATTGTTCTTCAGTGCACTTTTAGAACCCAAAACATTGAAACCACCTCCCACATCAATATTTGGCACACGGAGAATGTTTGTTTTTGCACCAAATATGCTACACATTAGATCTAATGTCTACTTTGCTGATTTCTACTGCAACTTTTACATTCATTATGTCACCCTAGTAATCACAGAACCAAACTCAAGTGCTGATAAATTCTGTAGGAGTCGACTACTTATGGTCAATAAATATGACAACCCATTCATCAAGCTTGTTCTGGAGCATGGTGAGTGGAGTGTGTATGTCACAACAAATATTCATGTTGAACTGTTTTATACTGAATCCATAGATCTTCATTCTATCAAGTACCAGCAAGGAGGGTTCTTATTTGAAGATGTACCAGTCAGGGGTAAGGGTACCAGTTGTCCTGAGGGCATAGCTAAGAAAGCAGGATGCAAAATATGTAATTTGGAGGTATGATATTGTTTGTTATTTAAAACGTAACATTTAATGGCTGTGTAGTTTAGTGCTAAGTTTGTTGTAAATTATTTATTTTGCTGCAAAAATGTTTTACAATGACAAAAATTGATATTTTTTAATTCAACATTATTGATCAAAGCTTTTAATACAGTTTGTTTATTTCAAGTTTTGGGCTTTCTTTCTTATTATTATTTGATTTTATAAATATTTTTAACAAGGAACTAGTTTTAATTTGTATAATTATCAGAAACAGTTTAGGTGCTTTTTCATCAATCTTTTTATGAAATTCTATGCGTTAAAAGAGTGTGACAGATTATATATATACTACTGAACCAATGTCGTACTTCTACAAGTAGTTCTATTTTACAATGTTTTTTAAAGTTGATAATGCTTGTGTTTTAGTCCATTATGAATACAGGTCTATTTTGTTTTATAAAAATGAATTGAGTAATATGGGTATACAATGTATTTCCATTTATAAAAAAATGTTTAACAATATGATTTTACGACTTACATTTGTTTTTTTTTATTATATATAGAGCATTATTTATCATGATGAAGTTAAATGCAAACTTATTTTGTCAGTAACTTGCCTATTCTACTATTATACCAATCTTCATGTAAAACAGCATGTAAGTGCAATAATTTATATTATGATTCATTTTGACACGACAGATAATGATGAATCTAATAAAATTCATTTACATTTTAAAACCTTTTTTTTTGTCTTTTTTGATTTTTTTTTGTATTTTTATTACGTATTTTTATATGGTTTGTCTGATGTCATGCAATATAAGTTATATTTTATCAGTTTGTGTAGTGCTAGTCTGAATGTTAAATTGTTTTTCTTTAATATCATTTATGTCAGTAGCATAATTCTAAATAAAAGTTGAAAATTTGAGGCTGTACTGTCTTCAAACAGTATTTAGAAGTTGATGTGTAACCTACATGTACTGCAGGTACACTTCCATGTGATTTAAGAGGTTTAAGCAGAGTTACAAATCAGACTTGTATATCTCATATTATATCAAAATAACTCCTTATAAATTTGGTTCATCCTAATACTTTTCTGGACTAACCTTCATCAGGAATGCTCAAACCTAATATTGCTAATTATTTGAACACATGAGGTTCTATGTGATCAAAAGGAACATAAAAGAAAAGCAAAATCCATCTTTACCTGAGGGAGTTGGAACCTTAGTTTCTTAAATACTAGAAAGTTATGTTATAAATTATGTCAGTCCTGAAGCACTCATACACCAAGCAAATGTTCCTAACTACAATGTAGCTATGGACCATGGTAAATGCAAATGAATGGTGCTACAATGTATGTACTACACGTATATCCAGGTTTCATTAGTCACAGCAGAGGTGTGGATAAGACACACCTGTATGCATATGTTACATGCAATGTATCAAGCTCAATCCCATGTTAAGTTACAAGAAATTCTGATAATGTCAAGAAATCAAATGATGGAATGATTGATTTTGGGAGTTAATCACCACTTTCAGTACTATTGGCTGTTATGTGGCGGTCAGTTTTTATTGGCGGAGAAAGCCAGAGTACCTGAAGAGAACCACTGACCTTTGTCAGGAAAACAGACAATCCAAATCAATTAAGATTAGGGTCCAACGCAAAGGGTTTGAAATCACAACCTCAGTGTTGTCAGGAGAGGGATGAACTCCATAGACCATCCAGTGACAGAGGCCCCACTAACAAAATAGAATTTATCAATAAAACTCATTCTTCTGAACTTTATGTTGACATTTAATTAGTTTCTGATAAAAAGTATAAAATGTGTAGCAGAGAAGACTGTAAGATGATGATGTGGACCACAAAAGATAGTGATTCCTATCTGCTTTGATTAAGACACACAAACAAAAATTTCATATATGGTTTTCTATATTTCTCACGGTCATGATCAAAGTGAAGACAACACCTATAATAAAATGACTATCCGAAAGACTTGTTCAGAGAAAATCATAGAAGGTACAAAATATCATGAATACATTCACACAAAATATAACTATATCAAAAATAAAAAAGACAAACCATGTTCAAGTCTAAATTATATCAGATAGAAAATAATATATTGGTAAGATGAACCCATTAAACTTCAAATATGCCTTTTTAACTTGTAATTGGAAATCAAAATAGTCTGAACAGAATTATTTTAATTAGCTTTTCCACACAATTTTAGACACTTTCAATTTAGAATGTACAAACCTATAGATAGTATAAATAGCTAAAACAGCATTTCTTCTGACATAAGAGTGTCTGTGTTCTAAACACTGTCTGATAGCTGGCATCAGGGGTTCCAATAATTCTGCTTCCTTCAGTTTACATAAAAATCTTAATGTTGATCCTCTTATAAATTCATTTGGATGTTGAAGATCCTGAAAAAGAAGCAATTTGGATCATATTTGATATATCGTTCCATAGGTATAAACCAATACATTTATTTTGAAGGATGAAAAATTCCCAAAACATGCATGTTTAATTGTACCTTTTTCAGATATGTACATTATTCAGTGAATATAGTGATTTACATGGAGGGCTTACTTGCATCCTTGTAGAAAGAAATAATGATGTTGTTAAATATTTAATACACATTTAGATTATTTTATTATGGACTCAGGAAATGTAAAATTAAATGCAATTCATTTTCAAATCTACATTTCCTATCAATATAGATGCAAATAATCTCTCCATGGCCATATAGCACCTTAGTACCATGGAACTATCTGAATAGACTTTATAATAGAATGGAAGATAACTGTGGTGCTACACTTTTAAGGAAAAAGTGATATTTCAAATCCCATAGTGCTGTTTAAAAATATTGGGAAGAACACTTGAAGCCCTAGAAAAAAAAAACAGATTTCTTTTACCTTTCTGTATGCATCACAAACAAGTATGAACTCGTGTAACATTTTGCCATCAGGGTTATATTTTGGAACAATTTCCCAGAAAATCAACAGCATTTTCTTGATGGTATGGTCTCGCACAGGCATGACAAATCTTATAATAGTCATCAATAATGATGGCATCTTCTCTCCATTAAGTATCATCTGTATCGTCTTCTTCAGAGCTTCAATCTTTGTTTTGTTGTCACCCTTTTCTAAAACAAATAAACTGATTTAAAAAAAAGACAAAAGAGAAATATCATTTAATATTATACTACCACTTTTGAATGCTGAAATTCTACAATTTTTAAAATAGTTTCTTTTAATGCCTTTAATTGCAACTGCATACAAACTTCATAGTGATCATCAATGTAAAACTAAAACATGAATGATTGGTCTTTTATCAAGACCTCAATGTCAAGAGGTCATAATAATCAGGAAATGATAAGCCAGACATCAAAATTCAATTATAGAATGAAATCAAAGCAACAGCCTTAATATCAAAGTTTTCTGAATGTGAATCACTAAAATACATCTTTTGTTAAAAGTTTTTACGTCCTCATTTAGTTTAATGCAGGATTCTCACTAGGAATTTTTCCTGGGACTCATCACTTTTAGAAATGGTGAGTCACAATAGATTTTGATGAGTCCAGGATGCTTGTAATTTATTGTGTCGTAATATGATGAAATATGATGAAATAAAACTAAAACGATGTGTGTTGGATTGGTAGTTTTTATTATATCAATAAAAGTTATGATCTCTTAATAGTTATTGTTCATTACAACATATATAGACTGCTATTTCCTCTCCTTTTTTGTTTAGTTGGTGTAGTGACTGAATTACAGAAGTTGTTGTTTCTGAAGATCTTTCTATGTCTATCAATTCTTGGTGTAGTGGGTCATTGACTCTTGGTCTTTTACTTGGTTCAGATGATTCAATGACATCAGGTTTCCTTTTGAAGAAGGACTTTAACTTTGACTGGCTCTGACATTGTGATACTGATGTCATTTTGTTGGACAAGCCAGTATTTATAAAAAAAAATGGGTTTGCATGACCACAGACTTGTCACAGTTCATATTAATCATCATTAATCAATTTTATTTATATTTAATAATTGAGTTAATAATAACTTTGATGTTCGCATCATGATAATTATTATAATCTTTAATAATAACAAGCAAATCTAAAGTGAACACTGTAACTGTAAGTCATTTTTTAATCGGTTTTGTTTCATATTTCAAAACATTTTTCACCTTTGTTTACTATCACGATGTTCAACATGCACAATACGAGAAAAATGTTAAATCATTTGAAGACCAGTAAAATTATTCTTATCCTTAAAATTTTTAATCTACACTGTTCTACGGTCTAATCTATATATAGTAGCAACAGTTATGAAATATTTTATCATTTCATTTCAAGTTCTCAAAAAATTTAACTTTCTTATTTCCATCGAAGTACGTGATGTTCAACACATGGAAATATTAAAGCTTTTCAAATACTCGTAAAATTTTTAGAAATCGGCAACTGTTACATATTTATTAATCAATTGAACAGAATTATCATATTTAGGATGAAATACGTTTAATTTAAAAAAAAAGCTATCAGTCAACAAAAATATTTATCTACGCATTACATAATTTTTCAACATCGACTTCCGGTTTAGTTTCCTGTCAAAACAAAGTCGACGATCATGAATCTTCTAGGCAAAACAATGTGTTTGGGACTCGGGGGTTACAACGAGGACACGTCCCAGGAACTCACAGGTTTCAAAAATGACGCGTCCAGCTCAATTTTCATGCGTCTAGGACGCATATACGCATCTTAACGAGAACCCTGTTAATGTGTGTCATTTAAGATAGACTGCACATAATTACAGCATAAATACATTTACATGTATTCAGTCTTAATTAATAATGCTGGCCAACCATTTCTTGTTGTTTAATCTTGTTTCATGTAGAATGTAGAATTAACAATAAGTGCTGATGCCTACAGATGAATGTTCATATTTGTTTAGCTTACCATGCTTACTTCAAAAATCATTACATTACAAAATTGAAATTCTAGATTGAATTTGGAATGCAGTTCAATGACACCTCTCAAGGACAAAGTAAAACCTGTGCATTGCATTTCAATGGTGTCTTATATCAATAAATAATGTCATACCTAGATCTTGTTTCAGTGACATCTCTGTTGGAGGCTCTGCATCTGATGGTATATTTATTAGAGTATAACATGGCTGCTCAGCCAAAGTAGACATCTTTTTATTCTGAAATATAAGTCAAATAAGCATAATATGAGTATCTTTAACATTCAATAATGATAGAGTTCTCTCTTTTGTTAACAGTTCACCAAGCAGTTTATACAATGAGCTTTTTTCCCCATTTACATGTATTATCAGTGTTTTCAAAAAATATCTCCGAACTTCTTTTAGGTATATATATAGGAAGCAGTAAAGATGAAGACAGGAGACCAACTGTTTTATACAATAATTGAACCATATTTTTATAGACTAGCTAAATGATTTGTTTTAAATCTGGAATGGTAAAAAAAAAAGAAGCAATTATATTTTTAGTTGACAAACATAGTTTATGGGTCCTTTAATTTGCATTTGTCCTGCAGACCTACAATGGATTGAATACAGACTCATGGATTGAAATGACACTTATCTGGTATGTTTCTAAATGGTAAGTGTTAATACTACAAAAAAGTAATCAGTGGGCTGGATTAATCATATCAATGGCACTGAATTCCATAAAATAAGCTGAAAAAGCTACATGCAGTTGGTTTTCATAAACTTTAAAGTACACAATTCATAGTGATATTCATTGTACATGTATATATATGTAATCTCCCTATAGCTACAAATGTACTACATTAACCTTTCCTCTGAAATTCTTGTCCTATACACTTTTTAAATGAATATCCTGGATTTTAAAACTAATTCCATGGAAATTTACTCTTTGATTACAAACTGTTCTAGTTCTGCATGGTTAACAACTGAAAACTGTCCAGAAAACCCGCTCACTGCCTAACTTTAATTTACACGTCTATAAAAATTATCTTCGTTACAAAATTATTTAAGAAAGAAAAAGCAGAAATTATTTGTCAAACATTTTTTCATTAGAATCAATTTCAAAATTGTTCAGTAAAACTGAACATTTTCTCAAATTATTTACTGCTGCACTGAATACCTTGAAAAACTATAAGTACAAATAACAAAAACATTATATCAAATCCAGTATGTAAAAGGAGGCATATATGAGTATAGCAGTTTCCATAAAATTGGACCCTTTAAGCTTATGTTAGCAGACACCACATCATTATACTATGTCAAATTTATGCGGTAAGACAAAGCTTGAAAGTCAACAAAAAATCCTAAACAAGTACTGCAACCAATAAATTGGAAATACTATTTTAGAAAAGATGATGGCTAAATGCTCATGTACTTTTACAAAATGTAACTGGCATTAATATATATGTCCATAATTACCATAAAGTAATCAATAGTGATATATGGGAAAGATTAAAAAAAATCTACATTGCACACTGTAACTACAAGTGGTATATATTACCTGTTACCCTAGGCAGGTATATATAATTCTATGTTTATGTTGTGTAACTGAAAAATCTAATTACCTGAAACCATATAGTTGAAATACCTGTTGACACACATGGTGATTCAATTATCGTTCTTGTGACGTTCTCAAGTATATCATGTATATAGTTAGTGATTGGTGAATTGTGATCTCGAGCAACAATTATTTTCGTTTTTTCGAACTGAAGCCATTGTTAAGGAGAATCATTTATCAATTAGGACAAAAAATCATGATAAATCATCAAAATTAAGTTAAGTATCCTCCCATCTAGCACGGAGTTCTCAATGAATCACCTAGTGTGTTAGGTATAATTTTGCATGAACAGATGCCATAGTATACACATTTGAAACCAGTACATTGTATATTTCTTTTTTTTTTTTTCTCTTTTCAAAAAAAATTTGCACACTCTTTACGATGTTTTATATTATGAATCATCTTTGTGAAATCCTTTAATTTATATGCATCATACAGACAAATTTAACACATTTACAATACTTAAACTTTGTGATGAGAAACTTTGTTTCTATTTGATATTGAATAGTGAAATATACAAATCTGGATAAAACAATAGAGAAAAAACGTAAAAGTTTGACAGTCTGTTCATGCATAATTAACACGATTACTTGTTCTTACCGTCATCCTGATATTTGTTTGTATCTTATAACAAGTTATTCCAAATATATAAATTGTGTAAAATACAATATAAAGTGAAAAATGTACATGGAACATGAGTAGATAGACATAATCTCTTTGTTACAATGTATCAGGGTGTAATACATTTATATTATAAATGCAACTGGTTGTTCTGTACATATTTTGTTCTGCCCCATAACAAAATTATAACTTTTTAAATGTAGCAGCATAATTGAAATAAATATCAGTGTTCTCCCCAGGCCGATATGACGCTGCGGTGCCACAGCGCCTTCATAATATTTTTGTAGATCCCGCAGCGTCTTAATTGGCCGCTGTCCCTTAATACTTGATCCCGCAGCGTGTTAATTTTCACATTTTCATTATAAATGTTGGTTAAAATTGTCAAGTTACTGATCACCGCTGATGGGTTGGTCAGTGTTACGCAATAACTGACAATTAGTTTTACCTGAGCCGCGCTTATCTCAGCCTTATCGGACTATGTTATCAGGTAATAGCATAAATGATCATCAAGAAGATAGATATTTTTTGAAGAAAATTTTAAAAATTTAAAACTTCAGTGCAGAAATTGAAGAAATAGATGGCAAACACATTGTATTTTCGCATCGTGTGTGTGCTCACTTGACCATTTATATAACGATTTTTTTCATTGGTCGAGAAGAAGAATCTATTTAAACACGACCAATGAACGTGTTGAATACACATGATAAATTTGAATACACATTGCTAAAAGATATTTACGATGAAAACTATGAATGAAAGTATTAGTAGTTGAAAAAATTAAAATAAAATAAAGTTTGATTAAAGATAACGAGGAGTGATTTACTTTAATAGAAAGTGAAAAAATGTTGCTTGCAAGGTAAATTCGTCTGAAACTGTCATATTTTTAGAAATAAAATGACCATTGAACACCGATCGTGAATCCGTGCGTCGGAAAATGTGGCAATCAACACGGGTACAGAATCGCCGCAGCTTCTATATAATGTCACTGGTAAATAATTTTAATGGTTTTAACTTTAACGAATTTGTAAAGGTTCGTTTATATCTATCTGCCAAAGATAGGATTAAAAATAATATGCACGAAAGCGTAATGTGAAACTACGGAAACTGGTCAGCTATTCATTTATAAAAAAATTGTTTTAAAAAGTTGTATACCAAATATCTTAACCATATTCGATTTTATTAATTCTGAATGAACATGTTCTCTGCAAATAACAAAGTGGTGAATTATAAGCAAAAGGTAGATGATGGAAGTAGAATTTTTTTTCAGACCAATGACGGGAATACACCTCCGTCTACACTGTCAGTATAAGCAGATTTCATTGCTTCTCCTAATCCCAACCAAGCTCAAGTTTTAGCAATTGATAAAAGCAAGCACCATGTTTTTGGTTTCAATGACAAGTGGCTGACTGAGCTTTCATGGCTTAGAAATGTTAAAGGGGGTATAAGCAAAAGTTATTGTGAGTGGGGGTTTTTAATTTTTAACCCTGAAGAGGATAAAGACAAAGTTGAGGAACAGACTGTCCAACAAAATAACACTATCCCTAGAAGGAGCAGAGAGTAGAGATAAATATTTATATTTTGACTTCTTTAATTGACTGAATATAAATAACTTTTGTGTTTAAAATCAATTTATTTCATATATATATTCTTGTAATTCATTAATACTCTGCATTATTAAACACATAACACAAAGCATTATAATTCATATTGCATGTCATGATTTATGACTTATTGCTTCATATCACAAACTTTCACTCTAGAAAAAGAGTTACACACCCTTGAATTTTGCGCCTTAAAAAAATCCTGGGGAGAACACTGAATATTGCTAATTCAATACATGGGATTAATTCAGTGGAATGATAAAGCTATTGATAAACAGTCAATAACACAACTGATAGTCATGATAGTTGCTCCCAGCCTTTACTACTAAAATCAGAACCAATTTAACTTTGTGTTTCTGATTGGAAGAACATAACAAAAAAGAGGCAGATGGATTTTATTGCGCCCGTGTAACATAAGCCTTACATTCTCTATGGATATTGTGTCCGTGTAAATTTTTATATAAGCCCAGATTTTAAAATCCGTTTTGATCATGATGTGCTCCTCAATAGCAGTAGGAAGATATAGAAAAGAAGAAGAAGAAGAAGCAGGGTTTAGAACCAAATTCAAAACTGTAATTGTAGGTTTATGTTACAATTAATGGACATCAACACAGACCAGGAAAGCTAATTTGAATCATATCAAGGTTACAAATTTTTGGGAAGAAAACATATTGAGAATGTAATCAAAATGTTCCTTCACTTTTGTGTCCAGTATACATGGAAGTTTTGAATTACAAATTGAGCGTTAATATATAATTTCATACTTATTAAACAAGGTGTTTAACAAACCTTTGAAACTTCAACAAAATGAAATTATTCTCGTCGCCGACAGGAAGTGCTAAACGTGGCCGGAAGTTACGTAGAAACAGGTCTAGTGAGATTGAATTCTCATGGGATCATTGAAAATATGAGTAAAGTGTTACTTTACAGTTCGGAATAACAACATACAACAATAAAAATAAAAATCAAGGATTAAGGCTATACAGTATGCCCGTAAGATATGTATGTCTTGCTTATAAAATATACTTTGCATACAGCAAGGATTTTTATTTAAGACTCCTTGTAAACCGTTATGAGAAATTTTGTATGATATGAGGCAGGTGCTAGAGGACGGGAGATCGTATAAATAATTATTTTTGCCTATTTTTTCAAAATTTAAACTACAGTAAAATGGACTAAGGGACTGGTTATTTTCTTTCGTTGGGGGGAACTGGAGGAAACATTGAAATTTCTATTTTTTTTTTATGTCCCCACCTATAGAAAAGATAGAAATTCAAGACCCCTTCCTGAAGACATGAACATTTCACCCCAGCGTTTATCCATACATTTATTCTTTACAACAAAAAAACATGCATACAATTGCTATTTATATAATTATTGTTCAATAAAATATTGCATCAGTAATGGATTTAGAGCTTTAGAGCTAATTTCCTAAGATTGACATCTACAATCAATAGACAGGGCTTCACTCGCGGCTTCTATAATTATACTTAACCTTTAAGCATAACATCCAACAACAGTTAAGTTTGCTGAAGCCCCGCCTATCTATTGATTATAGATGTCAATCTTAATTACAATGCTTGAGCAAACATTTATACAAACAGATCAGCCTATTTTGTCTGTCATAAATGATGATAATGTTAATTACTATGCCGCCACATCAAATTTTAATTTTATTCTACACGTCTAAACATGTGACAACTTTGTGACAGACATTCTCCATTCGAACCCTTGCTTCTGTGAAAAAAATGATGTGGCGGCATGACTCGTGATAATTATCATTATCATCCTTTACGACAGACACAATAGCTGATCTAAAAGGTACACCATCTACTTGCCACTATACACCATGTACTGTGTTACAACCCTACATAAAGCCGACGAAGAAAGGCATTTCACCGACCACAAAAAGCTATATTTTTATGTAGCCTAGACGGTCGAGTGGTCTAGGGTGCTGGACACGGTGCAGGCAGTGTTGCCATAATGTCACAGAAGCAAAGGTTCGAATCCCACTGAGGGAAGAACAACAATTTACTAACGCAAATTTGATGATATAACATTGTTGAGCTAAATTTGAAACAAATTATATATATATATTTGGTCTTAGCCCTGTATAACCACGTGTTATCTGATGGAAAATGGTTGTCACATGTTTAGACGTGTGTATATAAATACAAACGAAATTAACGAAACACTAATATCAAGACAGACCTGAAACAACGACAGCCACTGTACTACAGGCTCCCACTTAAGGAATGTGGCGGCGTTAAACTAATTTGTGAGCACTCAACCCTCCTCTTACCTGTGACGACAAGTGTTACAGCACAACATAAGAACAAAAAGTAAAAATCAATTGAAATTTGCTCAACTCAAAAGATCATTACGAGGCGCACAAAACAACTAGCACAAAAATAATAGACAAAAAACACAGAAAAAAGTACTAGCCCAAAAGCAATACAATTAATAAATTAATCATGTTTTCCCAGACTTAAGTATCAATCAGTACACACCCAACGGATTTAGTGTAAAGACAGCATAAACAGTCTGAGTAACCGATGACATTATGCAATATTAACAGTATCTACAGGATGCAGAATCATAAGTTCTCATAACTGTACATAAAGTAAGCCGTTAGTTTTCTCGTTTGAATTGTTTTACATTTGTCATTTCGTGACCTTTTATAGCTGTCTATGCGGTATGGGCTTTGCTCATTGTTGAAGGCCGTACGGTGACCTATAGTTGTTAATTTCTGTGTCATTTGGTATCTTGTGGAGATTTGTCTCATAGGTAATCATACCACATCTTCTTATATATTTAGAGTCAATCCCAAATTGAGGTAAATTATACTAGTGGCCTTCCAAATACCGTTTCGATTCCTAACATCACTGAAGAGACATTAATTGTCGAAATCCGGATATGGTGTACAAATTTTTGCACCTCATGTTTGCGGTATACCATCTTTTCCGCAAGTTTCTTGTTTTCTGTTTGGTATTTAATTAATAAATTAAGATCCATTTTTACATCTTGTGATCCGTTTATTTGGCAATCGCCAATGGCAGTCAGCAGGGTTTAAGAACATCAGTTGTTCGACCTGCTAGTCAAATGCGTTTTGTTAAAATATACCTTTTCACTCATTTTGGTCTTTTGGAAAATGTTGTTTGTGCTGTATTTAGACCCCTCTACCAAGAAATTTGTTTTGCATGCACACGTATAAAAATTGCGGTTTTTATCCAACGCAATCATAGGTTTGAACGTTGTTTTCAATTTAGACTTGTTTATATTTTTTCGTTTGGGCTTGTATTATATTTGCCTTCGGGTTTTTATGATCCGTTCATCCTATTTTGACTCTTTCAAAATTCAAGAGTCTATCCTTAATTGAGGTAAATTATATGGCCTTCCAAATACCGTTTCGATTCCTAACATCACTGAAGAGACATTAATTGTCGAAATCCGGATATGGTGTACAAATTTTTGCACCTCATGTTTGCGGTATACCATCTTTTCCGCAAGTTTATTGTTTTCTGTTTGGTAATAAATTAATAATAAGATCTATTTTGTTACATCTTGTGATCCGTTTATTTGGCAATCGCCAATGGCAGTCAGCAGGGTTTAAGAACATCAGTTGTTCGACCTGCTAGTCAAATGCGTTTTGTTAAAATATACTTTTTCACTCATTTTGGTCTTTTGGAAAATGTTGTTTGTGCTGTATTTAGACCCCTCTACCAAGAAATTTGTTTTGCATGCACACGTATAAAAATTGCGGTTTTTATCCAACGCAATCATAGGTTTGAACGTTGTTTTCAATTTAGACTTGTATATATATAGCAATATATATTCAGTTATGTTGCAATTTTTTAAAACCAAAATCAATGTTATTACCGACAAAAACAATATTTAGATATTGTACTACTGTATTAAATTGACAACCTTTAAGAATATGTTTATTCAAAGGATCAGTTGGTAAACATGGATCGTTTTTAAATTTACGGGCTTTATAAAACAGCACCACCGTAAACATAGGATGTGATATCCCGTTTGTAATACGAAATCTACAGGTAGAGTCAAACTTTCTTACCAAATATTTATATCTATGAAAGTATGATGATCTTTACGCACATATGTTTTCTATCGGTCTCTTAACCGATTGTAATGCACGATGTATTCTACAGCTCCGTATACGTGCAGCAAGTCGTTTACCGTTATCATATGCATGAATAAGTAATGAATGGCACGTTTTAGTGGGTATGACATTTAAGTCAGTGCGGGTGTATATATATGTATATATATATATAGCGCTTTTGCCACCATCCTACTATGTAGGCGTGCGCCGATATGAGAATATATCATACCTATTGAAAGAATGACTATTGACACTTTTAAAAAACGCAAAATATCATGAAATCGTGCAATTTTTAACAATCAATACTAAAGGTCACTATTTCCGAGTATTAAAGGATTCAAGATTGAACACGGCCATCATTGCCATGTCCGACTTCATGACAAACACACCGTGAAGTAAGGGAAACATATTGGATCTTATATTCACAACCGGTCCCTTATAGCAAATCAACAGAAAATGAAGTTGGAATTTCAGACAATGACATCGTCATCACTCTATGATAAAACCATACTTCTGTACCTACACATACGATACATCTTTGGAAGAGCACTGTCACGTTACAACTAACATATATTTTACAAAATAACAAAGGTATCTGTACAATCATGCAGATAAATGAGACGCCAATGGATAGACCGAGACAACCTTTAAAAATGGAATACAACCACAAAGCTATGGACTTAAATTGACCATCTAAAATGACCAAGAAACACTCGGTCAGTCCATTGGTCGAACATACAGCTACATAGAATGCTCAAAAGGAAAGTAATATTACACAAACATGCCGAAAACAGACTGGAAACTTTACAGAATGTAGGCTGGCGTCAATTCTGCAAAACAGAATGGGATTACATAAACCATAAATGCAAGATTCGACAAAATAGCATTCAACCAGTCCGGACCTACTAGTATATGAAAGCAGAGAAACAAGACAATATTGATATAGCACCGCTCAAATTAAATAGAGGCATAACGAACGTCAACAAAGAAAAGACAGAAATTCTAAACAACCAGTTCAAATCTGTTTTCACAATGTCAGATCCAAATTTACAATGAAAAAAGAACGACATAAAATATTACAAAAATGAACATAACATCGGAAGGCGTAAACAAATTACTGAATAGTGTACATCTATATCTAGCTAAGGGACCAGACGGAATTCCAAATACCCTTCTAAAGAATTGCCGAGAAGCACTCACATATTGTCTCACCAATATCTTTAAAAAAATCTATAGATAGCATTATCAGGCCTACCAGAAGACTAATAAAGTGCTAATAAAGCTCCAGTATTAAAACAGCAGAAAAGTACAGGTCATTTTCATTAATCCGGGTATCTTGCAATCCTATTACACCTAGGAATGTACAAAATACTGACAAAATCAAACCATGGATTCGGATTGAAATACTGCTGTACAAACTCATCAAAGATAAGTAATAGAAAACATACTGTAATTTTAGAAATTTGTGTATGCATTTATTATTACGATTGTGAAACGGATTGGTACTGCAGTTATTAATTGGCTCAATCCTTGAACGGTGAATCGCGGTAAAATACCGAAAGTCTTTGTTTTCGAATCCTTGCAGATGATTTCTTACTTCACAGAAATGTCAACACCAATTAAGACCACAAAATTCTCCAAGAAGATCTGAAATTCCTGTAAGTAAGGACAGAAAACTGGAGACTTTAAAAGATTTTTATGAAACAGAAACCAATACACTTCTATCAACTAAATAATCATATAAGTTCAAACACACCCTTATAAAATAAAAATTACCTAGGTCTTGATTGATTACCTAACACCCTTAAGAAACAAACGTCAAGTTAAGACGAGTACTAGTAACCTTAAACCCGAAAACGATAATAGAGTGGAATCACCTGGAAGAGGATATTTCACACCCAAGGACAATTGAGGGATTCACCTCTGTCCTCCAATAGTTGGACTTACAAACTAGCTCTCCTTCCAGTCCACATATATCAGTGGTTGAATCTTATAAAAGAGAAGCACGGAAGATACCAAAGGGATAGTCAAACTGATAAGACGAATCGAACTAAAAATACCATGACAATATAAACTATACAGGTGCAGAAACTCGATTTTAACATTTCAGATAAGATAGGGACTCACTTTCAGGAAAAAAACCCAACAACATATCTATATAAAATCATTTGGGATACATTTTGTTCCTTCGCTTTCAGAAATACTTAAAAACCATTGAGTAACAATTTTTGAGCAAAAAAAGTAAAATTTGTTTATTTACATTGCTATCCAGTTTAAGTACTAGACTCGTTTATTCAAAAGTTGGTGTTTCTTGGTTTTCCAGTTCATTGTCAAGGCGCAGGAAATGCCTAAAATTCAATTAAAAAGAAAACAAATACTAAGTAAACAATATTAGCAATATATTACTTCCATAATCTAATTTATGTAAAATAGATAGAAGAAAAAAATATATCTTATATTTTATAATTGACTGCAATAAATTGTAAACAATGATAGACCATTTTCCTTTCAATACTAGAAGTAGCTTCATTTCGGTTGTTTAAATTCTATGAATATATGTGACTGTACAGATGTGTACACGTGCACTTGCACACAGCACGGCTGAATTTTCCTTCGTATTTACAGTGTCACACCACATCCAGGTAAGTATTTATCAAAAATGAACTCCGGATTGACTGAAAATTTCTACGTCGTTTATTTGTTATATCAGTAAACACGATTTCCTGAAATCAATGATATACCATACAACCGACATTTATATCTTTTTAGGACCAATGGACACGATCACGTTTACTTGAGCACAGTGTCAAGAAGCCGCTTGGTATGTATTTCAATTTTGTTCCTCTCATCTAAATTCTAAAAATAATCGGATTTCTGTTTTGCATTTTTAGAATGAATGGACATGTGTATTAATTTATCTTGTTTATATTATCAAAACTAATACGATCTCTTTTAAGTGATTTCTATGATGTTTCCCCCCATAGATAGGTTGTCTAATTTTTTCTTCAACCAGTCAAAGTCATATCAGCTGTTAATTTTGATATTTTTATGTGTTTTCAAATTTACGTGGCAAGTTTCGATTATAAATGAGTGTTTTAATTTACCTGACCAATCGCCTAGTCAATATAAAGAACCAGGAAAATAACTTTTATTGTGAAAGTTACATCTGAAGCAACACGAAGAGCTTTATTTTAAACTTAGTAGGGGTACAATATGAAAAATAATAAACCTTTATTTGCACATACAAACATTCCGAACAGGAAGTGAATTATGAATGTTTACCTTTTAAGTATAGCTTTACTGTTAATGATGAAAAAAGTCAATTGAAAAATTATCGAATTTAGGCAGTTGCAGACGTATCCAGGGCCTGGTTGCAGATCGGCAACTCATGGTTCATGTGCTTAAGATGTCCACATTGCAAGTAATTTTCCGTGGACAGATTGATAGCATCTGCGGACAAATGTGCTTCAAAGTTATTATTCCGAACCAAGATGTAGATATCTTGATGTTGTTCCTTGTGTATGAACACGCACCACACTTCGGCATATCACTAGCTGCTGACATATCAACAAAGGAGCATGAGTTGCCGATGAACTTTTTGTCTGGGTCTGGTTGCAGTTATTGTCTGGAAATTTATGGACTGCGACGAAAGATTATATCTGATCGAGAGTTTTATGAATATCAGTCGTATGGAAGGAAAGTCTTTCAAGGTAATGAATCAATATTGAATTTTCCATTTTCCATTTTCCATTTTTATTTCGTATTTATTTGATCTTTGTTCATGTTGTTGTTTGTTTGTTTGGTTTTTTTTGCCTTCAGCGCAAACTAGAAACAAGTACAACACCTACAACAGTAATTATTTGATGATGTTGGATAAAGGATACGCGTTGTATAAAACCAGCAATTTAACTATTGAGTTTAAGCAAACCAATCTTCAAAGTGCTACCTAAAATTGAGGATGGAAATGGGGAATGTGTCAAAGAGACAACAACCCGACCTAATTTGAAAAATGTTCTGTAAAGTTACACGTCTTGTAAGTGGTAAACAATTTGTATCCATTAATATTTATATAAAAATAAGGAGATGTGGTAGGGTTGCCAATTAGACAACTATCCACCAACATTCAAATGAAGTGGATGTAAGCAATTATAGGCAACCGTACGGCCTTCAACAATGAGAAAAAATACATACCGTATAGTCGGCTATCTAAGTCCCCGACATGAAAAAATATGAAACAATTCAATTGAGAAAACTAACGACCTATTAAATTTATAACAAAACAATTTATGAAAAACAAACATGTATCAACGACAACCACTGAACGACAGGCCCCTAACTAGGGATATGCACGTATATAATTTGGCGGGGTTAAACAAGTTTGGAGACGCCAACCCTCCCACTAACCTGGGATAGTGGTGTAACATCACAATAACTATGCAAAACAATAAACGTATAACAAATATGAGAAACAAAAATAAAACGACAACAACTCAATTACAGGTTCCTAACTTGGGACAGGCACATATACGATGTGGCGGGGTTAAACTAGTTTGCTGGTACCGAACCCTCCCATATCCTGGGACAGTGGTGTAAGTAACAGTACAACATAAGAACAAACTGTAAAAATCAGTTGAAAAGGGCTTAACTCAAAGCAGAAAAAATCTAACGCAAAAAAAAAATGGGGTACAGCAGTCAACATTGTATTATAATCTTAATCACTATACAAACAAACAACTATGTCAACAAAGAAAACAAAATTGAATGTATAAACTCTATAGACAAAGCACAAAGCACATAAGCAAAAATGAAAGACAAAAATACAATAACACAATGGCGAGATGTATAAATACCGAGCCACGCCAAAAGGATATTACCAAAAATGGAATAAACAGTAAAGGTTAAAAATATACCAGGACAATTAAAAAGAACACTATAACACGTAACTAAGATGATAAACAACGTCAGTAATAATCTATACTTCAAGACCATCGTGTATTATTTGTGAAGTTGATACGGAATATTTATCAATAAGGCCTTGGTATCTCCCGATGAACTTTTTTAGGAAAAGGACGAGACGTTCTTTGAACTAACTTTTTGCTCAGTCACTGGTGACTTTTTATCAAGTCTGAGTACCAACTGCACGCTCTTGAATATCGAATGAGTTGGGAAATGTATATCACATATGCAGGTGAAGTTGGTAAGAAAACACAGACCGGACCGTGGCAGCGAATCTATACATCCCACAACAAAAAAGACACTAAGTAAAGATCTGAGAGTACTTGCAATTACTGATAGCTAGTTCAAAGCCAATAACAAACAATAAAAAAAAATCATGTATCCAAGACTAAAATACTAGTTTTTGTCGTATCACTCCTGTCAAACAAATTGTCAATCCATTCGGTAGTACACACATTACAGATCAGAAATTAAAAATTACACTTAAACTGGGATTATTTTTCAAATAACGGCTTTATTTTCAGTAATGAAAGGCCACTTAGCATCAGATCTCAACCTCAACATCAGGTTGTCTGCACTAGATCATACATTGCTTCCAATAGACCGTGATTCAAAGGTAATAACATTAATGGTATCAATTTTTACACACCAGATACGCATTTCGACAATAAATATCTCTTCAGTGATGCTCGAGACCAAAGTATTTGAAAATCCAAAACTTATACTGAGTATGCAGACTTTAAGAGTAAGAAAAAAAAACTGTTCGGTATATAATAAGTCTGTTTAGGTTGACATATATTTTTCTGTGGACTGTTATCTTATGAAAAAGTTCGTTAAAATTTATCACAGCTTGTCGTTCTAGTACAAAGTAGGGTTCATATTCATTTCACATTTACATTTGCATGCTATATTTTATACCGGAGGTTAAACACCTATCCACCATCATTATCATTGTAACAGTTGCAATGCAGTTTAATGCATGTTAAGCTATTCAGATCTTACCAACAAGCACGAATCAAAGTCACAAAGTGATTTTTTTCAATCTTTGTATTGACTAACTACTAGTACATTAAAATTATCGAACTTGTTTGTATGAGCCACAATTCCTTTGAAACTAAATATGAAATTAAATTATTTGAGGTGACATATGTTTCTTAAAAACGATTTTAAAAACAATTTTCATCGGTTTTACCAGCATTTATACAACGAGCGTCTATTTATAGGACTATTCTTTCAATGATATAAATATTACCCCAAAAAAAATGAAAAAGATAAGTGCATTTTTTTCGTCGATTGATTTGGTTTATATTGCCGAAATTGTATGAAATGTCTTTTACAAAAACCTATAACATCATCCATCGACAATACTTTGAAATTCAGTGCAGAAGCACTTTAAAGAAAAATAATAACATTTTCGGCCAACAAGTTTGATAATGTACAAAACGGCATATGATCTTGTAATTCCGAAATAAGTTAACCTAAACGAAATAATAATATCAAATAACTATTATACTAATACTATAATATAAAATAACTATTATACTAATACTATAATATAAAATAACTATTATACTAATACTATAATATAAAATAACTATTATACTAATACTATAATATAAAATAACTATTATACTAATACTATAATATAAAATAACTATTATACTAATACTATAATATAAAATAACTATTATACTAATACTATAATATAAAATAACTATTATACTAATACTATAATATAAACATACGTGTATTCTTCCTTCTTTATACCGTTAGATATATATAAGTTTCTTCCGTTATGAAATTACTTGAAAAGTTTTAATAACAGTTCTTCACTTATTCAGTTTAAAAAAAGTAAAAAATGGAAAATATTGCAAAAAAGATTTTCATTGGTTTGACATTATATTTGTCTCTAGTAAAAACTATAGGCAACCATTGAACAAAACTGCTTGCAGAAACTAACAGGTTCTAGAGTGAATTTCTTCTTTTTTGTCAAAAAAGACATGAAACTAAACTGTGATACTTTTCTTGTTGTAGGATAACCTCCAAATTGGTGTACACCATAAGCCAAATTCTAGGTATACTTTCAAGAGTAACCAGAAATACCAGTCAGATAAAACCTGGATTCTGATTTTCAAACAACATGGGGAAAAGATGAATTTCTTTATATATACTGGCAAGCGACTGAAATTTACGTTACCCTTCGAACTCCATGCTGCTAGGAACTGTCAAATTAAAGCTATAATTGGTTCTGTTTTGTACGAAAGTGATTTGGTTCGTATTTTTGCCAATGAAGTAAACAGTGAAAAGTTAAATTTTAAAACCTGTAAGTTTATATTAAATAAAGCGTTTATATAGATGATTAAATGTCACGTTATAGATAGTTAAACGAATGAAAGTGCATCATAGGGAATAAGTCAGTATCTTAGCAAAAGTAAGTAATTTTTAACAATATTCCTTGCTTTCTGACATTAGATACAGTTGCTTATAAAACACAGGTAGGGAGTAATTCATGGTGGGTATAAAACAGTAATGTTATGCTATCAAATTTGTGTACGTGATATTTATGTACACTAGCGGTATTTTTGGAATATCTGATAGGCCATAGAATATTTAGATTATAAAGCATGGATTACTAAAAGGAAACATTTGAATTGAAAAAGAATCTATATAAATTTTAAGAACAAATATATTATAAGAACATTGATGACATTTGCAAAACATAATTTCGTATTTTTGAGTGTACCAGTAACTATAAATGACATGAATCCATTTACTCTCTTTTTAAATCTTCATGAACATATACTGTATCTAAAAGTATATTTCACAGAGTATTTTAGATTTTAATTTATAATGACAATTTTGAAGCATGTATAAAAAACAACATTAAGAAAAGATAGTAAAAACAAATTAATTGAATATAAAAAAGAAGATGTGGTATGATTGCAAATGAGACAACTCTTCACAAGAGACCAAATGACACAGAAATTAACAACTATAGGTCACCGTACGGCCTTCAACAATGAGCAAAGCCCATACCACATAGTCAGCTATAAAAGGCCCTGAAATGACAAATGTAAAACAATTCAAACGAGAAAAACTAACGGCCTAATTTATGTACAGTTATGAGAATTTATGATTCTACATGCTGTAGATACTGTTAACATGAATTTTGGCATTGCATAATGTCATCCGTTACTCAGACTGTTTATGCCGTCTTTACACTAAATCCGTTGGATGTGTACTGATTATACCCCCGCTTTAAAAAAGTGGGGGATATACTGTTTTACCTCTGTCTGTCCGTCCGTCCATCCATCCGTCCGACCGTCCATCCATCCGTACTGCCATGCTGGCAAGCGACTGAAATTTACGTTACCCTTCGAACTCCATGCTGCTACGAATTGTCAAATTAAAGCTATAATTGGTTCTGTTTTGTACGAAAGTGATTTGGTTCGTATTATTGCCAATGAAGTAAACAGTGAAAAGTTAAATTTTAAAACCTGTAAGTTTATATTAAATAAAGCGTTTATATAGATGATTAAATGTCACGTTATAGATAGTTAAACGAATGAAAGTGCATCATAGGGAATAAGTCAGTATCTTAGCAAAAGTAAGTAATTTTTAACAATATTCCTTGCTTTCTGACATTAGATACAGTTGCTTATAAAACACAGGTAGGGAGTAATTCATGGTGGGTATAAAACAGTAATGTTATGCTATCAAATTTGTGTACGTGATATTTATGTACACTAGCGGTATTTTTGGAATATCTGATAGGCCATAGAATATTTAGATTATAAAGCATGGATTACTAAAAGGAAACATTTGAATTGAAAAAGAATCTATATAAATTTTAAGAACAAATATATTATAAGAACATTGATGACATTTGCAAAACATAATTTCGTATTTTTGAGTGTACCAGTAACTATAAATGACATGAATCCATTTACTCTCTTTTTAAATCTTCATGAACATATACTGTATGCTGCTACGAATTGTCAAATTAAAGCTATAATTGGTTCTGTTTTGTACGAAAGTAATGTGGTTTTTATTATTGCCAATGAAGTAAACAGTGAAAAGTTAATTTTTAAAGCTATGCTTTTTTTTTGATATGCCCTTTTAAAGCAATTCTTGTTTTAATATATGTGTGTATATGCTTAATACTTTTTAAAATATACTTATTGCTATGATTCAATGTTTTCTTTATAGATTTTACCAAACAGGAGTACCAAAGTCTTCTCAACAGGACGTTAAGTTTCATTAAAACTTTACAAGGGAAATTCCATACTATTGATTATCTCTATAGAAATAAATCGGAAATGTACTTTGCCTCCATAAGAGAATATCATTCTGGGATAATGAAGCCTTATAAAAAAGACCATAATGGAGATCCGTGTTCTGTTATAAACGGACGTATAGATGGATTATTTTTCAGCACTGCCGTAGATTTTCAAACTATGAAGCCTTTACCCGAATCATTATATGGACCAGTTAGATTAAATGTTGATGCCAGTACATTATTCACACCAAACTTCAATTTATATTTTGCAGATTTTTATTGTCATTATCGGGTTCATTATGTGACTGTCGTATTAACCCCTAAAAGATCACCAACTGATAAATTCTGTGAAGGACGACTTCTTAAACTTGACATAAGACAGAATCCGTTTATATATCTTAGTGAAACAAAAGAATATTTTTATGAAGTTATGGTTTATTTAAGCAATGGACTTCGTGTTGAAGTGTTTTATACAGAAGCAGTGAATATTTTAAGAATAATTGAAAACCAACAAGGACATTTCGAACGAGTACCAATAATTGGAAGAGGTGAAAGTAGACCCACTGGAATTCCTAAAAATAATCTTTGTAAAATATGCAACTTATGAAAAACTCATCAAAGATACCAGACTTATTTATAATTTTGTACGCCAGACGCAAATGAATGACTCATCAATGACGTTCGAGTAAAACAAGGCAAAAGGTAGAACGAAGTTGAAGAGCATTGAGGACAAAACGAGTCTTATTTTGTAACTCATAAGTAATAAATCATAAGATTTTGAACTTAAAGATAACTAGTTTTTCAATGTGAAACCGTGACTCAAAGGAACTCCTTAAATTCAGCTGGCCAAGTATTTCCGTGTTCGACAAAGGTAAACCCCTGATGATAAAAATAACCACAATATCTTCTTAAAGCTTTTCATAAAGGTAGTATATCATCAAAATGTTCGTATTTTGTATCGACAACATATTTGTTGAGTTTGGTGGATTGATATTTCAGCAGGTAATCGGTATTCCAATGGAATTGTGCACAACTCCTGGTCGATTTCTTGTTTTTGTTCTGATATGAAGCATATTTCATAGAGAACCTTCTCAAGAAAATATGACAAAATCATCTTGCAAATTTCTTTAATTTCATTTTCAGATATATTGATGATGTCTTTTTTTTTTTTTTTAACGACATTATATATTTATTCACCAAATATGCTTGTTACATTGTTACACCAAGAAACCAAGCTTTTCTTGATGTATCCTGTTATATTCCACTGATTACCCAGGTTAGTAATCAGCTGCTGGTATATATGTATATATTATAATAATATGTATAAATTTCTTGAAATACAATTTTACAACATTTTAATGCATTATGTTTTATTCTATTCAATCGTCTAAACTTCTTTTTAGTGACTTCAGTAATGGATTAAATTTCATTGTTCTGTTTTCGTTATATTTTTTAATGCATTCTTGAACAAAAATTTGATAAACATTTACATTTGTCAATTTCTGATTAGATACATAATATGATTTATAAATAGAAAAACCTAAAATTGTTAGGAAATAATTCAGACCAAAATAATTTTTGTCAAAAATTTTATATCCGAAGACTAATTGCTTTAACGATATTCTAAAATTTAAATTTGATTTTATCATTAACTCATAAATACTTTTCCAAAATTTTTCTAAAAATCGACAAGAAATAAAAAAGTGGTTATAATCTTCTTCTTCGTTACATACATTACATAGACCGTCATTCTTCTGTTTCCATTTAAACAATAAGTGTTTTGTTGGTAATATGAATTGTAAAAGTTTCCATCTATATATTTTTAACTTATTCTCTTCTAAATAATGAAACATGAAAACATATAGTTGGTTAATACTAAGGTTCTCATTAGTTTGTAAAATACGCATCCATTTGCTAACACCTATTGATGGTTCAATTTTATCTTTACAAATTGACTTATATAATATATTTGTTGAAAAGCTTGAAGCCTCAATGTAATTTACTTTCCAGATCAGTTCCTGTCTAGGAATATTTACAATACTTTTAATAGAATTTTCAGACTTTAACATCTGAAGCCAGTCTTTTGGGATGGCTTTTTTAAAATATTTATTTCTGCAATCCAATTATTCTTGCAGTCTAATTTTTGCAGAATAAAATGTTGAGATATACTACCAGTGTCATCTATAATATCATTGACAAATATCAAGTTACTCTTAATCCAATTTTCAAAAATAATGGTTTTATTTTCAAAATTAATCAGTTTGTTCCCCCAAATTACCTGTTTTCTTATTTCTGTGAAGTTGGTAGGTTTTTTTGTCTGTCCACCGCCTGATATTACCCAACATTTAAATACTTCTCTATAAAATTCAGGGATGTGTTTTATATATTCTAGAATTTTCTTCTTTTCAAAATTCATCTTAAAAATCAACCAATTAATACCCACCACACTGAGATATTTTAATGGAATCAACTTCCAGTTTGAAATATCATTACTAATGAGTTTACTTACCCAAGATGCTTTCAGAGACATAAAATAACTTTGTATGTCGATTATTTGTAACCCCCCTTCTTCGTATGACTTTATCATGGTATTTCTTTTAACCTTATCTGGTTTACCATCCCAGATGTATTTATAACATTTACTTTTAACGTCTTTTCTAAATTTCTCTGGAACTGTACAGGCATTTGCCAAAAATGTAAAAAGTGGTAAAACTAATGTTTTTATAATAAGAATTTTCCCGATTAAAGTTAAATTACGTTTTCCCCCTTAAATGAAATAATTTATCCATTTTCTCAATTTTATTCTCCCAGTTTAATTTTTCACATTCTTCTCTGTTATGACCAAAATATATTCCTAATGCTTTGACTGGTTTATTTGTCCAATTAATCCAGGCTACCTTATCTTTACTATTTTTCAGTTTTCCTATCCATATACCCTCTGTTTTATTTTTATTCAAAGTTAACCCAGAAAATGATCCAAAGATTTCTATTTCATTCATAGCAGCTTTGATTTCTTTCTTATTACTGAGAAATAAAGTCGTATCATCAGCTAATTGAGAAATTTTAATGCTTTGATTTTTATTATCTAGTTTAACTACGAACCCTTTGATATCTCTGTTTTTTCGAAGTCTTAAAGCCATGATCTCCACGGATAAGACGAAAAGAAGAGCTGATAAGGGACACCCCTGCCTTATTCCTCTTGAGTTATGAAATATTTCTGAGATCCATCCATTATTAATAACACAAGTTTGTAACCCAGTATATAATGTTTTTACCCAGTTTATAAATGATTCATTAAATCCAAAATGTTTCAAAGTGATTAACATAAAATCCCATTCCAAGGAATCAAAAGCTTTAGTAAAATCTACAAAAACTATTGCCCCTTCAATCGAATATGCGTCCGCATAGTCAATAATATCTTGAATTTGTCTCAAATTAAAACCAATAAATCTGTTTTTAATATACCCTGTTTGATCTTCATTAATATTTTTTGGTAGTATCTTCTTTAAGCGTTGTGCTAGAACAAAAGACAATAGTTTTAAATCTACATGTAGTAAAGAAATTGGCCTATAATTAACCAACAATAAATAATCCCCCTTTTTGAACAATAATGTCAAAATACTAGTACGTTGTGAGTGTGATAAACTTCCTTTTTCATTACCAGTGTTTAAAACCTTGACTAGAAAATATCTTATTTTTTCCCAAAACATCTGATAAAATTCAACTGTAAGACCATCTAGCCCTGGTGCTTTATTTAATTTCATTGCATTAATAGCTGAAGTACATTCTTCCATTGTTACTTCTCCGTCACAAACTGATTTGTCAACGTTATTTGAATTAATTTCCAAGATTGATGAAGTCTTGTTATTCAGTAACCTATATTTCAACGAGTGTTTACATCTCTTATATCCTAGTAAACTTGAGATTCAAGATAATGTTGAAAATAGAAGGTCTGATTCCTATTTTGATCTTTTCCTCGATATTTACAAGCCCGACTCCGGGTGCGGGATTTTCTCGCTGTGTTGAAGACCCATTGATGGCCTTGGGCTGTTTTCTGCTCTTTGGTTGGGTTGTTGTCTCTTTGACACATTCCCCATTTCCATTCTCAATTTTACAGATGGACAACTATAAACAAGAATCTATGACAAACATGATGATTTCAACTTTCTAATTGCAACTTCCAATTTCTCAGCAGTAACACACATTCTGCCCCTTTGGAAGGCATTTCTATATCTCAGTTAAAAGTTACGATCAATCATGCTCACACTATTAACATTAACAGGGGCGTGCTCCTTACACAAAAACTGCTCCAATTAAGTTATTAGGACGAACGATTTAAGTCAACACAACATAAAATTACGGTTAATTTCACAAATTGGTTGACCTTTATGATGTGCTGGTGTCTCATCTCACTAGCGACATGTTTTTGCCGTCTAAAATCTTTAATGTCAGTCCAGTCGTCTGATCGGTAAGTTTACAAATCGTGTCATATTCCCGATTGCAAGATTTTGTCTTGTAGGAGACACTTATCCTGTCGACGTACCCGGCTCGGTACTTTGCCAGTTTATGTGATCCTCCCAGTATTTGTTTGTTAACTTGATTTGTCTCTTCCTAATCGATTTACGAGATTGGAACATCGGTAAACTGCTGTCGGCTTGATTTAGGGGACAAGGAATGAACCCACCGAAAACAAGATTGTGTGCTATAGAGATCTTATCATGACAATTAAGAATATATAGTTTTTCTTACTTAATTACTTACATCCACTTCATTTTAATTTAAGTTGATAGTTGTCTCATTGGCAATCATACCACATCTCCTTATTTTTATTTACATTTTGACAATGAATGATATCAGGGGCAATGCATGTCCCCCCAGGAACAAGACCTATGGTTACCTAAAAAGGTTTAATCATGGAAATTAGACTATAATATACTATATGGTTTAGGAGTAGGGATCCGAAAAATTATATTACAGACATGAACATGTTTTTAGAAATCAAGTATTACACGTTCATGCCAAATATCAAAAGCCAGTGTCGATAGATAAAAAAAAAGGTTTGACCTGGACAAGATTGTATGAGATGAAAAGCAGAAGAAATACTACTACAACATAATTTATGCATTCGTCGAAGAGGAGACAACAATAATACAGATATACAAATTAAAAGTCTGGTATCTTTGATGAGTTTTTTACTGGTTACAAAGAAGCTAATGCATCAAAGGTTCCAAACAGGAAGTCACCAATTTCCATGTTGATATGCATTATCATTGATATGATCATTATTATAGATTAACTGCCTATAAAACTTTTTCAAAATACTAAGGATTTTCTACCACAGGAATATATTACCTTATCTGTATTTTTCAAAACCTTTCGGAATTTTGTATCCTCAATGATCTTAAACTTCTTATTTCATTAGGTCTCCTAACTTTTTTGATTCGAGCGTTACTGATGAGGCTTTTGTAGACAAAATCTAAAGCCTGGTAACTATGATGCGTTTATTCGACAGTGTAACGACATATTGATTTTGGTTGACCGTTATGATATATGTTTGTTACGGATGATTTCATGCGTCCGAAGCGCTTTTCTGGATTTTCTTCATTAGGAACTCACAAAGCCGAATATTTGAAAGTCTAGGTCTATATGACCAACAAGGACTCAAAAAACTTTCTTTACGTTGGAATGTGACATCCAGTTAGAAATGATTCAAACACAGGGGTATTAGAAAAGTGATGCCATTAACAGTTTTTTAGACCAATCCTTTACACGATGAAAATATGTTATGAATGTCTGACACAGACGTAAGAAATTGTATAAGAACAGTTCGTTTGGTTTGATTTCTGTATATATAATTGTGTTTTATCTTAACCATAGTTCATGCACCACAGTTCTCATTTTAAGTTAGCTTTATTAAATGCATATAAACCAATAAAAAGACTGTAAGATTTACATATTTATATTATTATTTTATGATAAATAATTCTTACGGCTTCATCTGACCCCTTAACACAAATACTATTTCAGTGAAAATAAACGTCACACTTATCTCCGAAACTTACAAATAAACTAAATTTAATCTTAGATGCATGATGTTTTTATTAGTTGTTATTGGCTTTGAACTAGCTGTCAGTAACTGCGAGTACTCTCAGATCTGTACTTAGTGTCTTTTTGTTGTTGGGATGTACAAGTACCCGGCCACGTTCACTCTGTGCTTTTGTTAGATGCATTTCTATTTGTATCCATCTGATGAGTTAAGCCTTTTTCAACTGATTTTTATAGTTCGTTCTTATGTTGGATCGTTACAACACTGTCCCAGGTTAGGGGGAGAATTGGGATCCCGCTAACATGTTAAACCTCGCCCCATTCTGTATGTATGTGCCTGTCCCAAGTCAGGAGCCTGTAATTCAGTGGTTGTCGTTTGTTGATGTGTTACATATTTGTTTTTCATTCATTTTTTTGTACATAAATTAGGCCGTTAGTTTTCTCGTTTGAATTGTTTTACATTTGTCTTTTCGTGGCCTTTTATAGATGACTACGCGGTATGGGCTTTAATTTTAGTTTCTTGTGTATAATGTGGAGTTTAGTATGACGTCCATTATCACTGAACTAGTATACATATTTGTTTAGGGGCCAGCTGAAGGACGCCTCCGGGTGCGGGAGTTTCTCGCTGCATTGAAGTCCCATTGGTGGCCTTCGGCTGTTGTCTGCTCTATGGTCGGGTTGTTGTCTCTTTGACACATTCCCCATTTCCATTCTCAATTTTATTTGCTCATTATTGAAGGCCGTACGGTGACCTATAGTTGTTAATTTCTAGGTCATTTGGTCTCTCGTAAAGAGTTGCCTCATTGGCAATTATACCACATCTACTTTTTTATATGAAATTGAAAAAAAAACATACAAGACTAACAAAGGCCAGAGGCTCCTGGCTCGGGACAAGTTTGCCTTAACATTTTTGGTTTGATTCAGACATCACACTGCTTTATATATGCTATGTTGAACCACTTTATCGTTTAGGTGTATCAGGATACATCACATGAAGAGTTGACAGGGAGGCTGAAAAGACTCAGGGACGTTGCAATACCGCAAAGAAGGATAAAGTCTATTCTCGTAACATTAGAATATTATTGTGCATATTTTATTAAACTATCCATATCATGTAGATATCAAATCGCAAGGCCAGTTGTTGCATTGGATTTGTCTTGTATTTGTGGTATATATCTGTTAACAGTTACTACGCTTCTTTTCTGTTTCGTTTTTAATAGGCATCTGATCATAATGGAGCTCGTTCCTCTTATGTTATGTCTAGTCAAGGTAACTAATAACAGATCAGTATTCAAACTATCCGGCTAAAAAATGAGACAATCAAAACGTATGATTTTATCCATGTCTACCCACATCCGTGCATTTCCAGCATTCTTAATTCTTAGATGTAGCAGTCAAGATTGCTTTCATATCAATGTATTATATTGTTTTATTCAAACTTAACAAACTGTGGTTAATTTAGCATTTTTTATATATGCCCTTTTGGTTTACGTCAATCTATAAGGATACATCAGTTTTTTCCGAAAACGATCATTCTTATTTTTATATAAAGATAAGAAGGTGTATGATTGGCAATGAGACAACTATCCACCAAAGTTCAAATGAAGAAGGTCCAAGCAATTATAGGTCACCATGCGGCTCAACAATGAGTAAAATCCATACTGTGTAGTCAGCTATAAAAAGCCCTGACATAAAAATGTGAAACAATTAAAATGAGAAAACTAACGGTCTAATATATAACAAAATAAAAACAAATACGACAGACATGAACCAACGACAACCACTGAATTGGGACAGACACACACTATTTGGCGGAGTTAAACTTGTTTTGGAGCGCTCAACCTTTCTTCTTCCCTTTGACAGAGTTGTAACAGCACAACATTAGAACACACGGTAAAAATCAATTGCAAATGGCTAAACTCGGAGCACCAAAACAACTACCATAAAAACAATAGACAGAAGGTACCAAAAATAAGAGTACTCGCCGTAACTTAAAGTACGTTCAAAGCCAATAACAACTTATACATATATTATGTTCACCCAGACTAAAGTATAAATCAGTACACATCCAATGAAATAGTAGTAAGGTGTTATGGACAGCATGAGAAACGCACAAACTTGTGCAATGCCAAATATAAGTAAACAGTATCGACAGGATGTAGGATGATAAGTGCCCATAACTGTACATATGATAATAGCAATAAACATTTAGTTATGTTTTAATTTTCAAAACCAAAATCAATGTTAGTACCGATAATAACAACATCACCGTAAAAATTAGAATGTGATATCCCATTCTCAATAAGATTTTTACATATACAGCCATACTCCTTAACCAAATCTGTGTATTTTTATGAAAGAAATAAGTAAAAGTTTAAATTAATTTGTGATAGCGAAATTCCTGACTTAATAATTTACCAGTTATACAAACTATACATTTATTGAATTCAAAGACCCGACTACAGAAATAGGCATAGTGAACAAATTGTTTTGAAAACTTGTTTGTCTTTACGTTGTCTTTTGTTGTCAAGCCTGCCTAATTTACTTCGCGAAAGCGAGACATAGCGATCCTAGATTCCGTCTTCCTCGGCGGCGGCGGCGGCGTCAACATTTAGGTTCAGTATGGGTTGGTTTTTTCAGAGATCAATAACTTTGTCAAACCTAAATGGAATTTTATGAAATTTAGACAGAAGCTTGTTATAATGACAAATATACAGAATCCTGTGCAAAATTTGAAAATTTTATTTTATTTTTCCGTATTTTACTGATAAATGGACTAAGTTTTTTTACAGTTAACATTCAGATTTAGTCTCAGGTAAAAGTAAGACATCCAATAATTTTGTCAAACCTACATTGAATTTTATGAAATTTGGACAGAAGCTTGTTTATGACCAAAAGACAGTATCCACAGCGAAATTGTGAAAATATTTATTTTCATTTTGCCGCTATTCACTGATAAATGGACTTAGTTTTTTTTCAGTTAACAAATAGATACAGTCTAGGATTAAAGTTACACATCAATTACTTTGTCAAACCAACATAGAGTTTTATGTTTAGCAGATGCTATTTAACGATTAAGAGATAATGTCTAAAGCAAACACTTTTTTTAATTTTTAGTATTTTTCTGATAGATTGACATCGATTTATACAGTTAACATTTGCAGACAGTCTCGGATTTCAATTTTTTTCACATGATACATTTTGTAAACCTTACAATTTTTTTTTCTGCCATGACGTTGTCAGTTTCTTCTCAAGTTAGTATTCTGGAGTTTCCCTTGGTATCTCCTGTCTCTTTGTTTTGTAATATAACACTAGTTTATTTTGTATATATTTACTTCATATATATTACATGAATACACTAGTTTACACATTAAACTACATAGAAAATCGGCGATAAGACATATGATTGATTACAGTATTGATTTAATACTGTAGCCAAATAATGTTAACATGCAGGTCCTAATCCACATAAGATTTTTTGAAAATGCTTATCTATATAAGGATTAATTTATGCGCATGACTATTTCAGTTTGCCGTTCTTATTCATTGATATTTGCGGATGTAAATTTTGTATTTCATGAGGATTTTTTATGAACCGTCGCTTATCAAGGTAATTGTGAAAAACATATTGATTACTAGTGTGTTAAATGAAGCTGGTAAGACAAAACTCAAACATGGTCATCTTAGGCACATTATATACACCCTATTTTTATTATGTCATACTTGTAAAATAGGACAATTATCAACTTATAAAGACTTCCCTGTTAGTTCCTGTTTGATATTTGTTAAACAAGCACTCAGCTGTAAAAACATGGCAGACATTTACTCCTCAATCATTTGAATATTCGACGGATAACTGTTGTACGATTTTCCATTCTTGTGTAAAATAGAGTAGAAGGGCGGCACATAAATCGTTTTAAATGTTAGATTGTGTTGTCATAAGCAAGAACGTGTTAAATAAAGAAGAAAAAAAGCTGAATAATGAAAAAACGTTATTGAAAATATCTGTTTTCAAATATGTTATTTTTAGAACATGTTTAAGCCCCTTTGGTACTTATCGCTAAACTTTAAGCCTTTAAACGTAACTGTACGAACCAATGATAAGACAACGTGTGACGGAAACATTTTCAACTATATGTTAAACTTTCTATTTTTTCCCGATAGAAAGTTTAAAGGGGCATAATGACAACATGATTATGTCTGTTGCATGGCTTTGACTATATGGATCTCGTAACTCCTTATTTTACCTACTTTTTCATTAAAAAAGTGTATCATTTATAAAACCGGTCAGATTTAACTATTATCACAAGGACTTTTAATGCAATACATGAGAAATAAACTCATCATATAAACCAGGATTACAATTTTGTACGCCAGACGCGCGTTTCGTCAAAAAAACACTCATTAGTGACACTCGAATCAAAAAAGTTAGAAAAGACAAATAAATTGCGAAGTTGAAGATCGTTGAGGAAACCGAAATTCCGCAGAAATTCCAAAATGAACGAGACCAGGTGTTTTGACAGGGATACCGCCACCTGCTAAGTATGCATCACCGACCGTGCAAATCGACACTCAGTCAAAATGTCACAATGTGAAAATCTTGAAAAGGACACACTCGGAAAAAATACAGATCAGAGAACTATTCTGGTATCTAACGTTCTGAGGACACGAAAATATGTCGCTTGCGATTTGAGACACATACACATCCTATTGATCAACCAATTCGTGATGGTGACCGTATTAACATCAAGGGAACAATTTGCGCATTTCGACATGAAAGGTCTCTTCAGTATTGTTAGAGACAACAATATTTGAAAAACCAAAATGTATTCAAACGTTGAAGAGCTGATGAAACCAAAATAGACCTAAAGTATAGTCAAATTCGAACAAGAAATCGGAGCTTTGCATGAGGAAAATATATCCCTGAATTTAAAATAATTTCCGAAATACTTTAAGAGCAAGTTTCAATCAAATAGTATCCGTATTTTCATGCCATAACCGGAGAACTGGCAGTTGGGATGGTGATATCCACGGGGACTAACAGTCCACCGGCAGATTTATCGACCCAATAGTAGTAATCACATTAACGGTACCAATTATACTACAACAGATGCGCATTCCGACATTAAATTCCCTTCATTGATGCTTGAGGGTACAATATTTGGTATAAGTTTAAAATCTCTTAATAAACACCAAAGAAACAGCACCCCCATAAAATTAATCTCTATAATTCAAAGAAAACGTCAAACGATGATGTACATATCCAAAGCATATGGCAGTGAATTATGCATGGTCTTGGTATGCTGTAAATGATGTGAAGTGAACATAAAATTCCATAAAATAAAAAAAATAAGTGACCACAACGACCACCTTTTTAGGGCATTAGGGCTATGACCAAGTTATCTAGTAAATTATATGTGGAATAAAAACCAAAGAAACAGCACCCCCATAAAAGTAATCTCTATAATGCCGTTTTGTCAATCTATGATATTGATCTGATTAACAACATAACAATGGAAAATAAAGTTTTATAGAATTTGAACTTAGAACCAAAGAGTTTTGCAAGAGCTAAAATATTCCTGCATGTAGTCCAAATTATAACAATTAAATAGTTACCCATTTGTCAATGTAAAACCTTGAAAATGAGCATTAGACCTCGCTGTAAAGCAGGCTATAAATATCTGGAAATAGTGATAAAAGTGGTTATAGTTTCATTTAGATTTTATTGTCTGCTTTTTCAAATCCATTTTATAGCACATTTATGTGTAGTTTATAATGTTTAAATGCATGGAGCGCATTCTATTACATGTTTACCTACTGCATCATCCTAGATTGATTTTATTTAGTCTGATAGTTCAACATTTGCTGGTATATTACCAAATCGGCATTATCTACGAACTCGACGGTATTTGTTGAAAAGGTATGTTTTGTTTTGTTTCAACCATTACAATAAGGAATTTGATATTTTCCCTTATTATCAGTTGGTTTGGTTCTATACTCCAGTTTTCCAATAAACTGCGCATGTGTTAACTTATTAGTCAAACTATGAAATCAAGCGATATTTCCCGAGAATTCATCGATTTGGGGCTCAACGGTTGATAAGCAGTGACCATGCAGACCTGGAAAATAATCACCTGAACAAGTGTTTGTGTTTACATATATCCGTAACACGGGGAGCATTTGAATCAAAATATATATAAATTGACAAAAGAACTTTATTCACACTGACACATACTGTTGTTTTATTGGTTGCAGTAATAGACGATGGCTTTTGATTTGATCACAATGACCTTTGTGTGTCACGAAGAAATACTTAGATTCATGCTGAGGTCGTTTACTTTGCGGGAATACTAAATTACAAAAAAAAAAGCGGTATCACTTCATATCCATATAATTAGGTCATAAAGTTAGAAGTCAATTAACACGTGGAATAAAAAAAAATGTTTACCTTGTACAATCTCAACAGGTGACATTTGATAAAACCATGGAAGTATAATGACCCTCGATAATACTTTCATGATAAAACGTAGAGTTACTGATGATACAGATGTTAAAAATGTGAACCCTGTTTGGTAGTAGATAACATGTACCTAAATTACACCAATATATTACGGTTAATGCAAAGGGATGGATTTTTATAATTTAGGAAGGAGTAATTCAGTAGTATGATCTTGTTTATGGTAAAGCATGATAAATACAGGATATCCAATTTAATAATATCTTGGTGTACAAATTTATTCATAGAAATAAATAATTTTTACATTAGCAATGATTTAAATTGTAAGAAGTCCCACTAAACAAAAACTTGATAATACCACGAATAATGATTTTTTTTTCAAATAATGAGGTTTTTGTTTAAAATAAATTTGATATATTGTTATATCTTTTTTTTTTACAAATGCTTAACTAGTCTGCATTACATATAATTTTTAAAAGTTGGTATTGAACAACTGCTTAGTCAAAGTTGATCATGAACATAGCATAGAAATAAAATTGTGTTGAACGCATTGTTTAAATCTATCAAACCACTTGATACTAGTTTATGAAAATTTATTATTCTCATGTTTGAAAATTGAAGATAAACCCGTATTTCTGTATTTCATAAGAATACCTAATCTTTTTCTTTTAATTGTCATGGTTCCAAAAGAAACCTTTCACTGAAGCAAACGAAATATTTGAAACAAAATAAGTGCGGTCACCTCGTTTAAGCGGTCACTTGTCTCTAACGGTCATTTGCAGACCCTCCAAGACGTTTTCTCTACATAATTCAACTTTTTTCAGCGCTCATCTGTTTAATAAGGTCAGCAGTCACCTAGTTTTTGCAAAACATTGTCATTTGAACTCTTAACAACGGTGATTTAAACGTTTTTAACTTCCAATATAATAATGTAATTTCCATTGAAATCAGTATTATCGACTTATTTCTCCACGAATATTTACATATTTTTAAAGTTTTCTTTTAATTTACAACGCCGGAAATCGCTGTTTTTTTTTATTTCACTGCCCAAAAGAACGATAACTCTACGGATTGAAAACACATTAATAATTTGCCGCGACCCCACCACGGGTGATGTCGGAAAAGGCATTTATCTTAACCTCTTTTAAAACGTCACCTCTCTTGAGCGACCACTTTTAATACTTCACATGAGTTACTACTTAATACAAGTTTGACTGTATATTCACCCAGAGACAATATTAAAGAATGTTTATGGCTCTATTAGAATTTACAGGAAATGTTTCTATTTCATGTTATAGCAGGAAAAAAACGTACGGTGACCCCATTTTTTCTTTTGATATTCAGAAAACAGTTTATAAGAGCTTTTTGAGAGGTTTAAATCACCATTTTCTACATAAGGAAATGCCTGTACCAAGTCAGGAATATGACAGTTGTTTTCCATTCGTTTGGTGTGTTTGAGCTTTTGATTTTGCCATTTGATAAAGGACTTTCCGTTTTGCATTTTCCTTGGAGTTCGGTATTTTTGTTATTTTACTTCTAAATTATATCATTTAGTTAACCTTCTGTTCACATAATGATGCTATATCTCTGTATAATACATACTAAATGTGTCAAACAAGCTCGGTGACTTTTCATTTTTATTATACTTCGAAACATATCACCATATAAACTACATTTTGGCAAAGTCATTTCTCACGTAAACTAACTGACTTCATTTTCAGAAAACGATATCTGTAACAAACATAAACTAATAGCTACTTCTTTACAAGCAGAACCAAATACAATGAAAGTCCCAACTTTGTACTGGCGTCCGAAGCTACACAAATCACCTTACAAATATAGATTTATTTCGTCTTCAAGTTATTGTTCCACTACTAAATTGTCTATTCTACTTACTAGTACACTTGGTACAATCAAAAACCTAATAATAAATTGTTCAAATAAGGCCTTTGAAAATAGTGGAATTAACTACTTTTGGAGTGTCAAAAACTCGTTGGAAGTACTTGATAAATTGCATGCATATATTGGTGATTTTGAATCTGTTCAAAGTTTTGATTTTTCTACCCTATATACCACTTTGCCTCATATTCTTATTAAGAAAAAATTCACATACCTAATTAAATGGGTATTTAAAAAGTCAGAATGCGAATAAATATGTTCAAACTCTTTTAGGTCATTTTTTAGTAGCAACAAACAAAAGAGCTATGTCAATTGGACATGCTTTGATACTATATCTGCCCTTGAATTTTTACTTGATAACATTTTTGTTCGCTTTGGAGATCCGTATATCGTCAAGTTATCGGAATTCCAATGGGGACTAACTGTGCACCACTTATTGCGGACCTGTTTTTGTATTGTTATTAGTTACAATTTATGACTCAAATCAGCAAAGACCCATCGAAACAACATCTGATACAAAAATTTAACAATACTTTTAGATATTTGGATGATAAATTGGCTCTCAATAATGACGACTTCAGTATGTATACTAAAGAAATTTATCCTGTTGAACTTACTTTAAATAAAGCTAATACTAACAATGACCACTGTCCTTTCCTCGATCTTGATATCTATATCATTAACGGGAAGCTTAATACTAAAATTTATGATACAAGGGGTGATTTTTCATTTCCTATCGTTAATTATCCATTTTTAGATGGTGACGTTCCCTTGTCACCATCTTATGGTGTTTATATATCTCAACTTGTACGATTCGCTCGTGTATGTAACAACGTATTAGATTTTAGCGAAAGAAATTTATGTATTACTGAAAAATTATTACACCAGGGATTTCGATATCATAAACTAGTCAAAACATTTACTAAATTTTATCATCGGTATAAGGACATCATTCGTAAATATAACTCAACATGCAGACATCTTATACGTTCGGGTATTTCACATCCAATCTTTTATGGTAATATTCTTTACAAAGCACAAAAATGTCAGTATTCACCTCAAAAGCTAAAAAACCTGTAAACAGACTTATTAAGAAGGGATATAGTTACGATACTGTTGTCAGGTCATTAAAGATTGCACATTTTGGCTTTAATATTGATTCACTTGTAGGGTCTTTGCATCGGAATTAAACATATTTATTCTAAAACCAGTTGTTGGCATGACACGGGTTATGTTCTTCTCATATATTTTATGATGGTATAATACTAAACCCCTAACAGGAGGGATTGTGCCTGATATTCATATGATGAAGACATAATCTTTCAATCAGTTTAATTGAGGTCTGGAGCTGGCATGTCAGTAACTGCTAGTAGTCTGTTGTTATTTATGTATTATTGTCATTTTGTTTATTTTCTTTTGTTTCCTATTCTACATCGGACTCGGACTTCTCTTAAACTGAGTTTTACTGTGCGTACTGTTGTACGTTTGTTTTTTCTACATTGGCTAGAGGTATAGGGGGAGGGTTGAGATCTCAAAAATATGTTTAACCCCGCCGCATTTTTGCGCCTGTCCCAAGTCAGGAGCCTCTGGCCTTTGTTAGTCTTGTATCATTTTTAATTTTAGTTTCTTGTGTATAATTTGGAGTTTAGTATGACGTCCATTATCACTGAACTAGTATACATATTTGTTTAGGGGCCAGCTGAAGGACGCCTCCGGGTGCGGGAGTTTCTCGCTGCATTGAAGACCCATTGGTGGCCTTCGGCTGTTGTCTGCTCTATGGTCGGGTTGTTGTCTCTTTGACACATTCCCCATTTCCATTCTCAGTTTTATCCTATACTACCTTAAGTGGAAATTTTGATTGTTTAGTGACTATATTCTAAAGTGACGCTAACTGGTTCTCGTACCTATAAATATTTACGCAAAAGTCTACACACCATTGACCGTCGGCGTTCGTTTAAAATCAGATTTAAAGTCCGAGTCAATGGTGCTAAACCTAACATTTTGTAACTCTTTATAAGTTACAAGAAGATTTCTGTTAGAAAATATTTGAGAAAAACTGCGAATTTCTGACGATAACTGTAGAGCAAACTGGTACTGGACCAATACTGATATTTAAATGTATTTCTGATGTAGATTGTTTACTTTTTGTTTTTAAACTATTCTCTTTTCACAAATAATCACACTGATATGTAGCACATTTGCAAAGGAAAAGATAGCATCTGCAAGATATATACTTTTGTTTGAAACAATTATGAATTCATTTCTAAATTCCCAGGAACAGATTACCTTAGTTGTATTTGGCAAAACTTTTAGGAATTTTGGGTCCTCAATGCTCTTCCACTTCATACTTTATTTGGTCTTTTTAACTTTTTGATTGAAGCGTCACTGATGAGTTTTTTTGTAGACGAAACGCGAGTCTGTCGTACAAAATTTCAATCATGGTAACTATATATATATGATGAGTTTATTTTTAACTGTTATTAACTTTTTACCACGACACGAAGACTTATTTTGTAGCTTTACTTGTATTATGTCGGGACCTTTTATCTCTTACTATTCGTTTTTTCTAATTGTTGAGGGTCGCATGGTGACCTACACTTGCTTTTATCTACGTCATTTGGTCTCTCGTGGATATTTGTTTCGTTGGCAATTATAAAACATCTTCTGATTTAAAATTCATGTTATTCTGATTTTTCTCTCAATTAGATTTTGAATTTTTGTGTTCTGTATAAAATGTTATATAGAATTTATATTGAATACTTTAAATTAATGGTTATTGAAAAATTGAAAAATACTACAAATATAGTTTCATCTCAAATAGCTACGTTCGCCATGACAAAAACTCCGTGTTGTGGTATCATCTATTTACCTGCTTCCGGAACACGCAAAGATATAGTATTATGTGTCATTAGTTGATTGATTATTGTGTTGCCAATTATTAGGTTCAATAGGAAAGCCCCACGTCACGTATGATATCGTTAATTATAACTAAAACGATTTCGAGATCAGGGTTGATAAGTCGCTTTATTGATAAACCGTGGTATTGATCAAAATGAGCTTAAAAACTTTGCTGTGAATTAATATAAATTTAATACACAAGATATTCATTCAACCTCATTTAGATCAGTATGCCCGAGACCTATGTCCTCGATTGAAGATCGATTGTGCGTGTATTCAGCTTGTTCAGTTATTCATCTCCCTTTTTCTCTAATATTTAGCATTGATGTAGCGAAATAGTATGACAACCAGTCAAGGAATCCTCTTTCATGGACAAGTGGACGATGGGAATAGAAAGATTCATTTGAAGGTTTTCGGACCAGAAAGAATGAATTGTTTACTTCTATTTGTACGACCCGATATACCATCTATCAGTGGAGTAACACTAATAGCTGATGTCACAGTAAATGAACACGATTTACCAATGACTTTTGTTTCTGGATCAGGATCAGGTTACTATTATTGCCTTGAGATGTATGGATTGAAAGAGGAAAAAGATATGAAAGAACATTACACGTGTTTAGCCTACGGAGGCACACAATTTTTGGGTAAAACTTTAACATTTTATTATCTGTGTCAACTTAATGATGAAAAACATTATGATAATAAAAAATGATAAAAATAATAACAACAATAATATGAATATGAATATGAATAATAACATTAAGAATAAATATTTTTTTAAAAAGTCGTGAATATTCCTTTCATGTAAAATTCATGCATTTATTGTAAATCATTAAAACAAGGTGAAATTCCCACTAAAGCGCTTGTACTCGGTTACATAACTAATGAAAAATTCTCGTTTTCATAATTTGGCTTTAATTTCGAATGGCGAAAATAAGACACTACAATTGTATTATATACTGCCTTGTGTTAAAAGATAACATCAATCTATACAATAAAAAACCCACAAAACTAGCTTTAATGTTTAAATAGCAAAATAGAACGATGCTATAATTTTTTTATTTCTCGGAGCAAGCAATTCATAACAGGTTTATAATAATTGTCTGAAGTTAAACTTGCAAAAACGAATTAAAAAAAGTCTCTTTATAGATGCATGGACCTATATGTTATTAGAAAATTTTAACATGGCTGGGATTTTCCTCTTTTACTTACAGCTTTAACATTTTAGTCAAATTCAATTCGAAAGCTAAACGGTATTTTGTTATTATTGAAATTGTATGTTACATATTTGAAATCTATATTATACACTTCAGATTGCTTATCTGTAACCATTTTTAACAATAATTCTTTTTTCAGTTGCGAAGATAAAAAATGGAAAAGACATTGAAATATCTATACGATTGAAAGAAGCAGTGTCCTTGCAATTTCCTTTAAGAAATAACGCAGAGGTAACATTTTTATACTATTTATTATGGAGAGGATATTGAAACATAAATCTATCAATTTTGAGTTAATACTTAATTCAACAAGGTATTCATTGTTAGATTCATGTTCATGTATTTCTTCTTCTTTTGTTGATATGAGCATATGTACTAAAAGGTTAAAACATTTAGCATTGATGTAGGGAACCAATATGACAAACAGTAAAGGATTCCCATGGAAGCACATAATCTTGGGGTAAAAATTAAACATGCTATTGTTAAAATCCCAATGATGACCTAATCTGCAACGAAATATTATGTCAATTAAAACTATTGATGGCTCCATCCGTTGAAAACGTCTATATATGAAGACTTTAGACTGAATAGATATGGACGTTAGACTGAATAGACATTGACGTTAGACTGAATAGCTATAGACGTTAGACTGAATAGATATTGACTTTAGACGGAATAGATATGGTCGTTAGACTGAATAGATATAAGAAGATGTGGTATGAGTGCCAATGAGACAACTCTCCATCCAAGTCAAAATTTATAAAAGTAAACCATTATAGGTCAAAGTACGGTCTTCAACACGGAGCCTTGGCCCACACCGACGAACAAGCTATAAAGGGCACCAAAAATTACATAGAAAGACACACTATAAAATATCAATTGAAATGGCTTAACTCAATCAAAAGACATATTAACATCAGTGAACATACACTGAACAAATAAATTTGATCTATAATACAATGTAAATACAAAATAAATAAACTAAGGGAAGAATAATTAAAGTAACATGTTATACCGCTGTGAAATGTTAAACAATATAATAAAAAACAATATGCTTGAAAAAAAATATCAGCCATTTGCAATTACTTTAAACACAGGTAAATGAAAATAATTTTGTTGTTAGGTATACGTGTACAGTTCAAATAGAGAAAGGAAATATTTTTACAAAATAAATAAGTTTGATGTTCATAGTACGAAGAAGTGAAAATTTATAGTAATACCAAGCACTTATCAAAGTTTGTATATAGACCAGATATAACCCTGAATAACATTAAATAACAAAAAAGCATTACAATTAGTATCAACAGGTCAAATAAACAAGAAAGTACGATTTGAGAGTACTCGCAGTTACTGACAGCTAGTTAAAAGCCAAAAACAATTAATAATAAAAAATCATGCATAAGAGACTAAAATCAACTAAAACACATCCCTGGGATTTAGTATTTTAACGTCATGGACAGTCAAAGAAGACATGACTTGTGCAATGCCAAAAATAAATGTATCGACAGGCAGTAGGATAGTTAGGAGTTAACCTCTTTATAGATCAAAATGAACGTGGGTGTGTCTTTATACATCCCGTTTGAAAAGAATACAAATTTAGTTATTTTTTAATTTGCTGATGACAAAATCGATATTAGTGCTAATGTAAACTATATTCAAAGATCTAATTACAACATTGGAAAGATAACCTTTACTAATAAGTTTGTTTAAAGGTTCGATGAATTTACACGGATCACATAGTGATTTCCGCGCTTTAAGTACAATATTACCTTAAAATTTAGGATGTGAAATACCGTTTTTAATCAGGTTTCTACAGGTACAGCCAAATTTACTAATCAAATCTTTGTATCTATGAAAGAATTTAGCAAAGGTTTTACGTAATTTATGATAACGAAATCCCTGACTTAATAATTTACCAGTGATGCATTGATTACGTTCGTTAAAATCGATGACATCACTACACACACGGGCATAACGAACGAGTTGGGATATATAAACACCGTATGATGGAGCCAAAGGAACATCGCCGTCTAAAAAAGGAAAATTAACAATAGGGAATGAAAAGTCGTCTCTTTTGTCGTAAATTTTAGTATGGAGTTTTCCTTTAGAGATTGAAATGTCCAAATCTAGAAAAGGACAACTACTGCTGTTTATGTTAGATTTAGTTAAAGTAAGTTCTTTTGGGTAAATTTCGGTTGTGTATTTAGAGAACTCTGGATTATTTAACGAAAAAATATCATCTAGATAACGGAAGGTATTGTTGAATGTATCAACCAAATGTAACAATGACGTGTCTTTACTGAGTTTGGTCATACACTGAGATTCATAGCAATAGTTATCAAAGGTACCAGGATTATAATTTAATACGCCAGACGCGCGTTTCGTCTACATAAGACTCATCAGTGACGCTCAGATCAAAATAGTTATAAAGCCAAACACGTACAAAGTTGAAGAGCATTGAGGACCCAAAATTCCAAAAAGTTGTGTCAAATACGGCTAAGGGATAAGAAAATCCTTTGTCTTTCGAAAAATTTAAAGATTTGTCAACAAGAAATTTATTAAAACGACCATATAATTGATATTCATGTCAACACCGAAGTACTGACAACTGGGCTGGTGATACAGGAATACATCTACTATTAAAGGGGCGCAGTAAGTGCCCATAGGAATACCTACTACTTGTCGATACACATTATCGCCGAAACGTACATATATGTTGTCCAGGAGAAAATTTAAAGCTTCAATCATATCTTCACATCCAGTAAGTGTATCTAGCATACTTTCCCTTTTCGTTACAGAAAAAGGCTTTAAACGAGTTACAGCAAATAAATGTGTAATGAGAATTTTCAAAAGACCATTTAATTAAATATGAAAACTTTTTCTTGATAAGATTGTGTGGAAGTGTAGTATAGAGAGTAGAAAAATCATAACTGTCAACAGAATTAAAAGGACCATCAAAAGCATGTATTTTATCTAAAACCTCTAAAGAATTTTTAACACTCCAAAAATAGTTAATACCATTATTTTCATAAGCTTTATTACAAAAGTTAATAACAAGTTCTTTGATAGTAGTAAGGGAGGTAGTTAGAAGCACTGATAGATTGGTAGTAGAACACTTACTAGATGCGGAGATTAAACGGAATTTAAATGGTGGATGTTAGACTAAAGAGATATAGACTTTAGACTGAATAGATATGGACGTTGACTGAACAGATATAGACTTTAGACTGAATAGATATAGACTTTAGACTGAATAGATATAGACTTTAGTCTGAATAGATATGGACGTTAGACAGAACAGATACGGACGTTAGATTGAACAGATATGGACGTTAGACTTAATGGATAGAGACTTTAGACTGAATAGATATGGACGTTAGACTGAATAGAAATGGATGTTAGATTGAATAGATATGGACGTTAGACTGAATAGATATGGACGTTAGACTGAATAGATATGCCTGTAATATGTTTTCTGTCTATTCAAAATAACCTAAAAAATGTGATGCACACTTTTAAATAACCCGCTACGCAGGTTATTCAGTGTGAACCACATTTTTGAATTTATTTCTTCATAGACAGAAAAAAATTTAACAATCATTCCTTAAATGTTTCATTGTTTCTATTGAGACATTAGTTGTGGTTTGAATACTCACAAAACTTTTATAATCCGCCACATAACATTTATTTATCTTACTCAAGGTCTTGTTACATAATTGGTTGTCAAGTTGGTTTATCTAGGACTTTTTAAAATTTAAAGTCTTCTGGTGTCTCTGTTGACATTATTTTCGGATAACATGTCTAGAATTAACTCGCTTGGAAGTGTCGTGAATAGTTTCCCCTTATAGAAAAAGTTTATGGACAATAAATGTATATATGTTTTGTTTATTGTAATTTGAAATGATGTCTAACGACTTTTCCTTTATTTTGAATTTAATGCTTCTTCTTTAGACATGTTATTTGGAAACTTTGCATATTTATAAGAAGTCTTGATATACGTACGTCAATGAAACAGCAAAGCTTAACACAAAAGAAAGGAAAAGACATATACGGGTAAATAAAAAGAGCTTTTCAACAGTAGATTATGTCAAACTCTAAACCAGCCGAGTCAAAATAAGTTGTAGAGTATCTTTACAGGGATTACTAGGCTATACTATATACATCGTGTCAAAAAGAAAGTGAAAAAAGGAAAACTACAATAAATACAAATACCTTTAAGTGGATTTAACTTTTCGCTTTATAAACCAATTAATTGAAAAATGAACGAGCCCGATAAAAAATGTACGAAAATTAATTTTAAAATCCGCTAAATTCGCATTTGTGTTTCAATTTTTTTATTTCAGGTAATTTTCCCGATCCAAGTCTACCATAGACCTGTATCAAGATATTCTTTTTGCAACAACACAAAGTTTAAAACAGACAAAATATGGATAATATTTTTTAAACAATCTGAAGACCGATTACACGTTTTCATACATGTCGGACAAAAATTGGACTTTAGATTACCTTTTGACTTACCCGTTGCCACAATATGTGAAGTTAAGGTTATTGGCTGTATTTTATTTAACAAGAAAATGCGCACATCAAAAAAAGAAATGAATTCCAAAATGATTAATTTCAAAACCTGTAAGTATTAGAGTTTTATTTCATTTGACTGATTTATGGAGAATGATGCAACACGGAAAATTTTGTATGATTCGAATTTCATCCTAAACTACCGTAATATTTGAAACCGTATTCATATCTGTTTAAATAGTGAAAAATTAATATTTTATATCTTATCTGATAACGATTCGTATAAAGAAAGCAAAGTCCACTCTTATTGCTCAGTATGTGACAAGAGTGCTTGTCAGTTGGTCGCTGCATTTCGGTAGGTTTTCCGGATTTCTCAAATTATAAAAGTAACAATTTCATTTTATACATCTTACTCAACACAATTAACATGCATATATTACAAAAGAAAACTTTTATTTGGAAATTGACAAATTATTATAAATCATTTCAATAACATCTTTGAGTTATCACAACACATTAGTCTGTCACATAACAGTATTTACATTCTTGAGTGAAATGTGTCGTATGTGTTTGCATTAGTGCTTCAATTCATTGCATTTCAAGAAAACTGGAAAATCAACCATCATTAGAAAGGACGAAAGGCTTTACTCAATAAGATGTTTTCTTTAAGATGGCTAATGTGAATATGTTAATTTGAGAGAAATATCTCTTTCTGTATGCTCTTTTAACTTTTTTTATTCGAGCGTCACTGATGAGACATTTATATGCGAAAATAGGAGCTTGGGTACAAAATGCGAATCCTGGTACTGAGAATTCATTTATTTTCGTGGGTACCAATTTCCGTGAAACAAGGAAAAATTGTATTTTCGTGGATATTTGATTTCGATGTTTTACAAAATTTTGCATACAAACCTATAGAAAAGTTGTACTTCTTTGAACATCTAATTTCGTTGTTCACCTGTACCCACGAAATCCACGAAAATTTGTATCCCATGAATGATAACGAATCCACAGTAATTATGAAGAGTTTATTTACAAACAATGAGTCGATGTCACTGTTGGCGGAAGCACTCGAGGGAATCACCAGCCCAGTAGTCAGCACTCCTGTGATGACTTAAATTGTCATTAGTCTGGTCATAATTAAACATTAACTGTCAATGATGAGTCGTTTGTAAACGAAACGCCTGTCTGGCGTACAAAAGTTTAACCCTGTTATCTATGACGAGTTTATTTTACTAAAAATTAAGGTCTGACACGTCAATTTCAACATGATTGTGACGTCATACAAATATTACAACTGAATTTTCTGTACCGTTTATACCATTACGTCGATTTATCAGTACATTATTATTTACTTTGAAAGAACTTGAAAACTAAGCTATGTGCAAAATAATTTGTATCATACATCCTATCAAAACAAAAAGAATGACAATGACAGAAAAGAGGGGCGAAAGATACCAGAGGGACATTCAAACTCATAAATCGAAAATAAACTGACAACGCCATGGCTAAAATAGAAAAAGACAGACAATAGTACACAAAACACAACATAGAAAACTAACGACTAAGCAACAGGAACCCCACCAAAAATTGGGGGTGATCTCAAGTGCTCCGGAAGGGTAAGCAGATCCTGCTCCACATGTGGCACCCGTCGTGTTCCTCATGTTAGTACAAATCCGGTAAATAGTCTAATTCGGTAGGACACATTCGTGAAAAGGGAACAGGATTGTAGTTAGCAACATATCCGCTATCATCTGTGAAACGGATATTCCATAACGGTCAACCAACTCGTGATGGCGTCCGTAAAATTTATAAAGGGATGATTTCAACTTCACCATTTGGAACTCTTGGTTTAATAGCTTCTTTGTGAGCAGCAACCCTCTATCAAGGAAATCTTGATAGGAAATACAAGCCCTGGAATATCGTATCGATTGGAAGAAATATACTCCGTATGCAGGCGCTGCGGGAATGTTGCTACATAGAAATGGAAAGTTCACAATTTGGAAGCTGAAATCATCTCTTTTGTCGGAAAGTTTTGTTTTCAACCGACCCTCATGGTCAATTTCTAGATGTAAGTCAAGATATGAGGCAGACTAAACTGTATCTGTTGTATCCTTGATCTCAAGTTCGATGAGATAGATGCGTTCAAAATAGTCACCAAATTTTGAATTATTTAGTGAGAGAACATCATCTATGTAGCGGAAAGTAAAATTAAAGGATACTGCTAACTTCTTTTCTTTCCTGCATGAAGTCAGTCTCATATGAATAAAAGAACAAGTCGGCAAAAAGAGGGGCACAGTTGGTTCCAATGGGAATGCCGATTGTTTGTTGAAAAACACGTCCTCCAAACGTAACAAATATGTTGTCAATCAAGAAATCAAGCATCTTGATAATGTTAGTTTCAGAGAATTTTTTGTTAGAATCAAAGTGATTTTTTCTAAAGTAGGATTTATCCCTCCCTAAGACCAGACACTTGTATCTACGTTGGCCATTCTTTTTACAATATAGGCGAACCTCTTTTCATTTTTTCATGTACATGAATTCAGTAGTATTGGTTCTAGCATATACACATTCTTTTAATTTCAGGTTTTACAAAGGCAGAATATGAAACACTTTATGATAAGACGATAGAATTTATAAAAGCTAGGAAAGGAAACTTCCGATCCATTGAATATTTCTACCGAAATAAGTCGGACAGATATTTTTATTCGATTACAGTAAACAATAATGGTATTATGAAGCCATACAAAAAAGATCATAACGGTGATCCTTGCTCCGTAATAAACGGGCGATTGGATGGTTTATTTTTCAGTACAGCTGTGGATTCTAAGACGAGTAGACCTCTCCCATGCTCTCCGTTTGGACCGCTTAGATTACATATTACTGCCAGTTTTTTATTCAAACCTAATCTAAATCTTTACTTTGCTGACTTTTATTGTCATTATAAAGTTCATTCTGTAACCGTAATTCTGACTAGGAGAGATTCCCCTGCTGATAATTTCTGTAAGACACGTCTTAAGGAAATCGATATATACGACAATCCGTTCGTCTGTTTAGATACATCAAAAACATTAAATGATATATTGGTGTATCATGGCAATGGTCTGAGAATAGAGGTTCTGTATACAGATAACGTCAATATTCATGAAATAATAAGAAAACGAAAAGGATATTTCGAACAAGTACCTGTTATATTTAGAGGTGAAAGTAGACCAGACGGCATTCCTAAAAATAAAAACTGTAAAATTTGCAACCTATACCTACAACCTTAATTTGTCTTATATATATATATGCAGGTGGAATTAACCGATGTCATTGGTTCAAAATCTGCTATGAGAAGGACAATAATTAGCACCAGCAAATCTGCAGATGGCTTAAATATTAGTCGAGTTTCATGTATTTTCTAATGTTATTCCTGTATAAACCTTGGTATTTGTAATTTACTCTTCGTATTTGTTTACTTTCAGTAGGTAAACATGTGTTGAACATTGAATATTTCTGAATAACTGATGAATAACATGTATAACACGTCTCCATTTTCTTAAAAAAGTTTTGATTGGCACTGCTTTTTATATGTTGTGCCTAGAAATTACCTTTTGTATGTTTCTTTGTATCTTGTGTGGGTTTTATAAGCTATTACTGTTTTCCTTTTCATATTGAGCAAATGACGTTAGTAGTTCCCCACAATGCATTTGTTAGATGCTGTTGTAAACGATTGAATATGTACGATGCATCGAATGTTTATGCTAGCATATAAATAATTGTTTGTGTTGCTATCAAGTGATGTTGCAGCTGTCTTTTTAACGTATTTTCTTCACTGAACATTTAGAATATAAAAAAAGTTCATTTTGTTTTGTCTTTTAGTGATAATTGACCACTTTCGAGTTATGTCCTTCACCGGAAAAGTTCGTCAATTTTGTGCGCCTTTGTGACGTCATTTACCAGATAGAGGGGATCGCCTATATACCTGCTCTATTAAAGTTCATCAAGCGTCTTTGTGATCGTCAATATGCAGGATAAACTAGAAATAATATTTGTTCCGTAAGTACTAAATCACAATTCCCTAATGATAGCAGTGCTGAATATCAATTATAAGAATTTAATTTGCCGAATAATTCGTGCAATATAGCATTATCATTTTTTCATCAAATCGCTCAACATAGAAACGGAAGTGACGACGCCCCTAAACGCACGAATGATGTTCAAAAAAACCAAAGTTTTTTTTACGGAAATACAACGAACTCGATAGTTGTCTATTGCCGCAATATACAATAAGTGCGTTCCCCCGGTTAGTTTCTGTGGACCATGTTGCAATGTAGCAATGATTTTCTTTGTTATGTATTCGGTGTACAGAATTATGTTTCTTTTCGTAAGTATATCTGCTTTTGCAGTATTGTGTCTTTTATTATGCAATTCGAAGATCAGGATATTTTACAAATTTTGTGGTGTTTAACAAGGTCAAAATATCCAGTTCTGTAGTCCATATATCGATAGGTAGAAAAGCAATTCCAATTTAATTGTATGTTTAATTTCCAACACAAAACTGTGACAAATCTAGCGATTATGGAAGAGAGAGCTATCTACAAGCATTAGATGAGATGGCTGCAGCCTTATTTGTTGCAACAACATCGTAACTGGTTGTGTCTTTAAATCTTTTTTGCAGTCTTAGATCTTTATGTACCAGAATACCCGATAAGTAAAGTTCCAACTGTTTTCATTTGAGCGCCACTGATGAATATCATGTAGACGAATTTCGCGCCTGGCGTACACACATATAAGCTTGGTATTTTTGATAATTTCTACATTGGTACTAACTGTTATTAGCTATTCTTATTGACAACGCGGGGGATTCGGTGGCCAAGTGGTCTAAGTAGTTCTACTACTGTAATAACTAGCCAGTCAACACTGAGGTTGTGAGTTCGAACTCCGCCCGTGCGGGTGCACTCGACTCCAATCTTAATTGACGAGGATTGTCAGTTTTCCTATCGAAGGTCGGTGGTTTTCTCCGGGCACTCCGGCTTCCTCCACCAATAAAAACTGGTCGCCACGAAATAGCCCAAACGTGGCGCTTAAAAGTGGCGTTAAACACCAACAATCAATATTGACAACGCAACTACAACTTACATTAAGGCAACAGTAGTTTACCGATGTTCAAATCTTATAAATCGAGTAAGAATACCAATCCAGGTCACAATAAAAAACTGATGGAATCGTACGAACTGCAAAAGGGTGAGACCGGGTTCGTGTGCAGGAAAGTCCCAAAACAGGAATAGGACATCATAGGTCAAATTATACATAAAACGGCATTAAGATATGTAAAGACCAAACAATGGGACAGAAAGTATGTGTTCCTGCTGAGCAATGGGAAGTTGACGATTGGAAAGTTGTAATCATCCCGTTTGTCATAAATTCTAGTGTGAAGTCGTCCATCTGTGTCTATATCGAGAAAAAGATAATGATATGCAGCAGACACTATAGTATTGGTAGTACTCTTAACATAAAATTCACTAAGATATTTGATATGCAAGCATTCACCGAAGTCACAGGACATCAACAATATATCTTAAAGCGAAATTGACGAACTTTGCATGAAGTTTTCTCCTTTTTGTCTTCAGAAGGTTTTGTATGAACTTTGTTATGAATTAGTATAGAAAAGTTGACGAGTAGGGAGGCACAATTGTACTCATTGGAATATCGAATCTCTGTTGAAATATCAATCCACCAAACTCAACAAATATGTTGTCGATCAAAAAGTCCCGCATTTTGATAATAACATTTTACAGTGAATTTGGTTTTGGAATCATTGCGGTTCTTGACAAAGTAAGATTTTTGATGACCTAACCAAAAACATATATTGCATTTACGAACTCCATTTTTGTAGGAAAAAGCTCTGTTTAATGAGACGATGTATTCAATTTTTCCTTGAAAGGGAAAATCAGTCTAGGGAGATTAATACATGTTCACACTCATAATTTTGTTTTGCATGCCACGCAAGCTTAAAAAGATGTACATCATACGTTAATAATTTAGTTACACTTTTCAACCATTTTAAAAACACAATTTTGACATATGTGATCAAAGGTATATTTTTTCTAACGGCCATTTTATGTTGTTCGTTTAACCTATTATACCTACTTTTGTTTAGAATTAAGGATAAAAGAAGCTCAAAATTTTGTATCTTTTAATCCTGGAGATATGAAGCTTTTTGCGTTGTTATGTCGAATGCGTAGATTAAATAATCAAAATTCTTACTCGCTTTTAGGAATAGATTACCTCAGCTGTAATTTGGCAACATTTGTCGGAATTTTAAGTCCTTAATGCTCATCAACTTCGTTTTTTATTTGACCTTTGAACTTTTTTTCTTCGAGCGACATTGATGAGTCTTTTGTCTGGCGTATAAAATTATAAGCCAGGAATCTTTGAAGAGTTTTTGTTTTCAATCTATGTTTTGATTGTATGGGCAATGAATCAGGCCAATAACATTCGACGTATTAGACATTTCGATGTTTTAAAACAAAGCAGTGTTAGTTTTACTCACAAATTTGGAAATTCAAATTTTGAAAGCGGGAGGCTTTATCAATTAAAAGATTGCACAGTGAGTAAAGTTTTGTTGCTAAAAGAATAGCATGATATAATCTTGACACTTATGAATTACTTATGATGTCATAGACGTGAAGAAATTGATATATCTTTATTGAAATGCCCGTTTATTCTAAGATTAGATATGAGCCAAAGCCTTACCCAAAACAGTTGATTAACCATTTAATGAACATCTTCATTTAAGATATCTTGAAGCTGTATATATTGTTCTGAAGCCTTATGTCATAGCTCAAAAACAGATTTCGAAATGAGGACATTTTGACAGTTTTGGTAGTTTTTTATTTAGCACGTATCACGTCGTAACCCCTTTCTGATGAAAGGTATAATGGCTTTACCCAGTTTGAATATGTAATCTTCAATGCTTATTACGACATTATAATGGAAAGTAGGCGAGAAAAACCGCCTAATATAAGTTTTTATAAGACACATTATATTTCAGATACGATGAAGATAACGATGTTTTATTTTTATTTTTATCTTAAGAAACTGTTCAAAAGTCGATGACATCTTTAACCAGAATAAGTTATAAGTCATACATTAAGGAGCAGGTGGCTCACACAAGGTTTCGGTATTGTTTCGGTATAGATACATGATATTGAGCAGTTTTCGTAGTTGACGAACAATTATGATATTGTCCACTTTCACGTTTTGTCCTGTGTCAGTGTTTTCGATTATTTCAACAAAAAAACAATTTATTTGCCCTTATTTTGAACTCTAAAAAGAAGGTATGATAAGAGCCATTATTTGGCCCGTGAATTGGCTAAAATAGTAAACTTAAATATTGCCTTTCAAAATTATTTTAATGTTATTGATAATGAACATGTTAATATGATCTGGACACTTTGAAGCAGAAGGATAACTTGTGATGTCACTATGACGTCATAAACATATGGAATTAACGTATTTGATATAAAATGGTTCTTTCATGCATAGTTTTTGGTAAAAATATATATGAACAACAGCTTTACCCAAAAAAGATATTTTACACACATTATCATCCTGGTAAAATACATTTTATGGCTTATCATCTTTTTGGTAAAGCTGTTCCTCATATCCAACTAATAATTACAAAATCTCAAAACGATGCTATATTGGCAGTTTTGGACTGTTTTGCACTAAATTTAAGGAGTTTGAGGCTCTAATGACAATATGTAAGACAGATTCAAAAGTATTAACAGTGATCTCCGACGGACGTATGTCTAATTAATATCTGATGGATGTTACTTAGTAGATTTATAATCTTTTTGATTTTCGAATTCAAAGAGCCGAAAATGGCCTTATCATACCTTTTCCTTTAAAGACAAAATATCCTATTGTTTATGCGCATTAGCTAGCGCAACGTGTATTGTGAGATAAAGGTTCTATGAAGTTGTCTTTTCGGCCCACAAAAAAACCGGCAAACTATCGCGTCCCATTTCGCGCATTTAGCAGATTCCAATAAGGCGTCTCGCATCAAATGACGTTTTGTTAAGAATACTAAAAAGTCGCGTCGGAAAAAGGTCAGTGATCATGTAAATCAAATGAATATGACTAAAACATCATATACCAGTTTACGAACAACTGTTATATTTATTATATAAATCATAAAATATTCTTTGAAATTGTATGGTGAGGTGTAAGTAACATCTGAGTTAAAACAAGCAATGTCTATTTTAAATGCAGCGTCTTTTGTATTATTGTTTTATATTTGTCAGTCTATCAATACTATAACTGTCTATGTAATAATTTTATTTCGCTCCTGAAACTTATTACTTTGCAAACGGTGTTGATGGCGCATTAACCAATTGTTTTAGAGGTGTTTTTATTACATGAATTGGGCTTTGATTAAAACAGAATATTTACCCGAAAACCGGATAATGATTTGGTTGGGATATCGGAATATCGATGGACATTCATTAGTGAAATTAGCATTATAGAAATAAGAAGATGAAATACGATTGCAAATGAACAACTTGCATTTGCTACAAAAGCAAGATATATAAGTTCCGTCTCATTACATTGATATTTCAGGGCTAAGAGTCCTTTCGTTCTCTCATCATCCCTTACATAGTCGGTAATATTCTTCTGGTTTTGTTACCATCTCCATGGTATTTAATTTTAATATAAGAGTTATATAAAGGAGTAGCACATAATTCGATTAACTATGTACGTTCCATTGGTGTTTCCGGCAGCCGATTTTGAGCTGCATTTATTAGATCTGTAAAGTACTGATATATACAAATACGATTTCCGGTTTTCTCGAGTAATAAAGCCCATGGGAATTTTGTTTGTTATTGAAAACAATTTGTTTTGTGTCAAACTTCCTATTGTCGATATTTATGAAATTCCTTATAAAAATTTGCGGCAAATTTGTACTATGACGCCAGAGTCATTGTTCTCAGGATAGATAACTCTCTTCTTAAAAAACACATGAAAAAATACACGTATTTTAACTCGTAACTTTTTTAAAATATGCTTTTTATTATCTTATTTTGATGAGTACAAAATGCATTTCCACTCATGTAATTTTTTTTTAAAGAAATTAATAGTAGATATTTTTTAACAATGGAAAAATATTTCACTTTGGCATATATCTTTTGGCGGGAATGATATAAACCTTTATCTAAGAAATTAAAACAAATAAGAAAATATGGTGTAGAGTTTTAATCAAAAAGATACAAATCTTATGTTTTGTGCGGATTTTTTTTTTTTTTTTATTTGGTTCTGGCTTCGATATTTACTGAGTAATCGATACTAGATATAATAACGAAATGATCGTCAATTTGACAAAAAGTATGGAATTGAGGTTGCTATAGTGACAAAACAAAGTCGGTGACCCCCAATTTTTTTCATCATATTTTGTTCCCAAAATTATGAAATACCTCGACAAAAAATTTTAAGAAAATATCATTGGTAGAATTATATAGGCTGTTTGGTCTTTAAATCAACACATGTTTCTGCGTCAGACTGTAGGTCAAATATTATCAATACCATGAGGTTATTCAACAAGCAATTACTCTCATTCTTAGGCAAGTTCTTTATCAAATGGCAAAATCAAAAGCCCAAAAACATCAAACGAATGGAAAACAACTATCATATTTCTGACTTGATAAAGGCATTTACTTATGTAGAAAATTTCAAATTAAACCTGTTTTGTAGCTAGCTAAACCTCTCACTTGTATGACAGTCGCGCGCAAAACAAAAAGACATAATTGGTAAAAATGTCAAAAATTGGGGTACAGCTATAAACATTGTGTTATAATCCTAATCACTATAAAAACAAACAACTAGGTCAACAAAGATAAACAAAATGGCAAGAAAACACTTCATGGACAAAGCACATCGGCAAAAAGAAAAGAATACAAATAATGACCATAGCACAATAACACATTGGCGGGATGTATAAATACCGAACCACACCAATAGGATATTACCAAAACGGACTATACAGTAAAGGTTAAAAATATATAAAGACAAATAAAAAGAACACTATAACACTTAATTAAGATGATAAATAATGTCAGTACTTAGAATCTATACTTTAAGACCATCATATATTATTTGTGAAGTTGATACGGAATATTTATCAATAAGGACTTGTTATCTTCCGGTGAACGATTTTAGAAAAAGGACGAGACGTAATAATTTTCTTCTGTACTTTTAACCTTGATGTTTCATGATGCTAATCAGACATAAGAATAAGAATTTCATTATTACGTTAAGCCTTTAAATTTGTTTTTTAAGGGCAATTGATGAGTCTCATGTAGATGAATTGCGTGTTTTGCGTACTAAATGATAATCCTGGGGTCTTTGGTATGATTTTTTAATCATGCAATCAATCAAACACAGATTACCCATAAACTAATGTAAATTGATTTCTTTGCTCCAGAAGACTGGACGTTTTTAAAAATTGGACACAATAACATTAGAGATACATTTACATGTAGTTGTGTATCCACTGATTGTAATCATTTCTACATACAATCGAAAAATAGAACAGGTCGTCGTTATTTTTTATCTTTTTTTGTTTACAAAATCTCAATTTGCAATTTGTTCCCATCAGTAAAGATTTATTTTTTTGTAAACAAATAGAAGAAATTCAAAATGGTGTAATACTTATGCGATATCAAGCTCGAAGGTCAACTTCAATCCAAAAAAATCTGCACATATCGGGAATTTGAAATGCATACATATCGGGAGTACCAACAGAAAAGTAAGAAATTCAGATGTAGAAGAAAGAAAAAAAAGGATGGAAGTGATACGAAAATATTTGTATTGCCTTTATGCATGTCATCTTCGTACTTTTTAGCAATAAGATATTTGAAATTGAGGGGGAAAATATGGTGTTATTGGATAGAAAATGAGAAAAAATGTGTTACGTTTGATGATTTAATACGAAAAAATTCGAAAGATATGAAACCCGGAATGAAATTCTGCACAGTAATGAAAGACAGACAACCTTAAGTTAAAAGATTTTGGATTCATTTCTATATTGTAATCTTGAATTGATTTTTCTTCTCTTCATTATGATGTTTCTTCTGTTATGAGGACTTTGTCCTCTATCAAGATATTTCAACAGTTTATGATTTATTGCCAACAATAATTTTGTATCAATCTTCTGCTCTGCATACAAATAGTTTTAAAATAATGTATTTATGCGAAAAACGCTGTCAATACAAAAATAGAAAAAATGTGGTATGAGACAACTATCCATCAGAGACATAATAACGTAGATGGTAGCATCTATAGGTCACCGAATTGCCTTCATCAATGAGCAAAACTGACACAACATAGCATATTATAAAAGGCATCGATATGACAAAATGTAAAACAATTAAGAAAATGTAAAACTAATAAAACAGTTGAATAAAACAAAACTCGTTTTTGTTGTTTTGTAGTATATAGTTTTACTCTCAGTAAGTATATGGTATTGCAAACTTGGACAGATTATTGTAAATGACAAAATAATATGGATTATTTCATTAAACCAATTGTTTATTATTCATTTTATCACTAGGAAATTCAGAAGTGATAAAAAATAGTCACATGAAAGAAATATTCAAAATTCGTAAAAAACAATTGTTCGAGTTTGAATTTTCGAATGTTACATTTTGAATGAGGAATAAAAATAGAAGCATAAAAAACAAAATTGAATTGTTCAATTTTCTCCTTCATGTATATAAAAAATAAACTGCCAAATAAATATTAACTTTTGTCCTGTATTGCATAACTTCTCGAATATTTTGAATCGAAATGACGAAACAAAAATCGATTTTCGCCAATGCATATTTCATTTCTCACTGTAGTATTTAATAAATTGGATCAACTTTGAATGAAATAGGAATTGTGAATCATTGATTTTACAGATTAGGACTAGATTATCAAATAGATAATATTGTGGCAAGAAGTGATTTTCATTTCTTGTTGCATGTTTTTTTTTCGAATTTTACTGACGGCAAATAAGAATTTGAGTTTCATAAATACTGTTACTGTTGTTATCAATACACAAGTCAGTACTTATGTTTGTCGGAGAGCGCGCATACATTTAAATGTTTGTCGAATTCCCTCTGTCAATACTACTGCATTGACCCTGATATCAATGCAGGCCACTGATTTCTCAATTCATAAACATCAAATAGTTTCAACAAAGTGATCCAAAGTTAAATTCTTCTTATTAAGAGCAATTCTCTGTAACCACCAACCATTTTATATAGGGGGTCGGCACGCATAGTCACCGATTTTCATGAAACTTAGCCAAAACATGTGATCATGTAAAAAAGTAAGAAAAATGCCCACCAAAATATTGCTAGGCCATGGTTGCCATGGCAACCAAGTGAATGAGATTTCCAGCAAATTTTAAGGAATTTAGCATCGAAAAAACAACTACTTTACAGTCATTCGTAATCAAAACCAGGTTTTATTTATTGATATTTGTAAATATTTTTCAGAAACATGAAACTTGACAAACAAAATAGCAATGTCATATATAAAAAATATTTTTGCTGAATATTGTCACAAACGCAGAAGCAGAGGTCATTTTTCATTGTAGTTGAGTAGACAAATTTCACAAATTTTGCATGAACAAAATAGACATTTTTGCATCCATTCCATTTAAGCTGTTGTTATGAATGAAAAGTATCAATGTTTTTTATCAATAAATTATAACAAAATGTTTGGGATATTGGGTTCTAGGATGGTTGCTATGGAAACAAAAATGTGTCATTTTTGCCTTTTTACCTCTAAAATGTGGCCATGTTATTAAAATAATCTACAAAAAGTAATAATTATTGAATGACTATGATGTGCAAACTATTGGCAATTAAATTACCATAAATTTGTTTAGAGGTCAAAGGTCATTGATGATCTTGACCTTTGACCTTGTGTATATTAATTGAATTTTGAAAGGAAATGTAATAGAAAGAGGCATACTATACATAGAAATAATGTTCAGGACGTTTTAAGCCACTATTTTATTAACATATGAAAAATAAAGAGTCAAGGTCATGTCAAAAGTGCTTAGCAACCACCCTTATTTGATAAAAAAAAGTACCTAGCAACCATACATGATTTCATTCAGGACTATATAAACTATTACATAGACCTAACTTAAAAGGTCGGGAAAAGGGGGGGGGGGGGTGTGGCGGTAACATCACATGAGTTTTAAACAATCATTCATTTAAAGTGTAAAAATGCCTAGCAACCATTTATTTATATTAGGAAAGTGCCTAGCAACCATCTATTTATATTCAGAAAGTGCATAGCAACCAATTATTTATTTAGAAAAACTGCGCAGCAACAATATATTTTAGTTTCATTGGGACAAAAATCAGAAAAAAAATAATATTAAACATGCAGTTTTCTTTAAGAATACATATCTAATCCAGAATAGTAAATTATATAGCAAATTCAATTTCATGAGACTGATTACACATTCAAATAAAAAAAATTAAAAGATGTCGTCCGATGAGACAACTCTCCCGAAGACAACCAAATGTTATTTTTAAGACAGGTCCTTTGAATCCACAAGAAGAAGAGAAAAGGAATATAACTGCTAAGAGATCGACGAGTTTATTTCTTTGGTTGGGATTGGCCTTTCGAGCATAGACAAAATATTCATTTACAATGACACATTTTTGTTTCCATAGCAACCATCCTAGAACCCAATATCCCAAACATTTTGTTATAATTTATCTATTAGAAACATTGATACACACCGTTTTTGTATTTTAAATCGTTTGTGGCTGATGTGCATCTGACTAAACAGAAAATTCCTTTTCAGCATGTTTTGTGCAATATTATTGATCTTCAGATCAAGACACTATCACATTCATTTCATTAAACATCCATTATCCCCATCACAAAATATTAAATGGTCTTTCCTAACTAATAGAACTACCCTCCGCTCATTGCTATGTTTGTATTTCAACAGTGGAAGATTAAAAAAAAATTATTGAAAAAATACTTTTTGTGTTTAGCAAAAGTTATTTTTTAATAGAGCCACAGAGCCAATTGAGATTTACTCATAACATTGGGCTAGTCGTCGTTAACTTTAAAAAAAAATTCTCCTCTGAAATTAATAATCGAACAGACTAGGCCAATCAGGATCCTTTTTTGGCCCCAAAATATAGAATTATTGCAAATTTGCTAAAAATGCAAACTCTAACGCTATTTATAAGAAAGTGGAATGCGTTTGTTAGATAAATATGTGTCGTCTTTGACAACACAATGGACACGCGTCAGGTACTTGAATCATTATGTCATGCAAAAATACTGAAATTTTTGCATTTGTGCTAATTGTAAGACGGTTTTTATCTTAAATGGAAGTGGTGACAATTGTGTTCAGTCTTAATATTAAAATAACAATATTGTATGTAATGAAAATGCATTACATATATAAATGTTGAGACTGAACATGAATTCGGCAACTTCCATTTTAGACAAAAAAAAAACATCCTAAAAATGAAATTTAATAGCAAATTTGATGTTTTGGAGTAAATTAATGTTCCTTTATAAACATAATAATTGCTGATTTTTTCGTTTCCGTTCTCTAACTTTAGTTTGCCTAAACCAAATGATATGAAACTTATACACAATGCTTATTACTTCAAAACACCGATCAAGTTCGAAATTAGGTGAGGTCAACTTTACAGTTTTGGAGTTATGTCCCTTTATAAACTTAAAAAATGCTGAATTTTTCATTACTGTTCTCTTATTTTAGTTTGCCTCAGCCAAATGTTGTTAAACTTGTATACAATGCTTATTGCCACATAATACAGATCAATTTCAAAATTGGGTGGTGTCACTTTTACCGTTTTGGAGTTATATCCCATTATAAACATAATAATGGCTGAATTTTTCGTTTTCGTTCTCCCACTTTAGTTTGCCTCAACCAAATGTTATGAAAGTAATACACAATGCTTATTACCACATAATACAGATCATGTTTGAAATTCACTGGCTTCTCTTTTACCATTCTTGAGTTATGTCCCTTTATAAACATAAAAATTGCTAATTTTTTCGTTTCATTCTCTTACTTTAGTTTGCTTCAACCAAATGTTATCAAACTTATACACAATGCTTATAATATTAACACAAAATACAAATCAAGTTTGAAATTTTGGGGTGTCACTTTTACAGTTCTAGAGTTATTTTTGTTTACAAATGGAAAAATCGCTTTCGGTTCTCTAACTTAAGTTAGCCTCAACCAAATGTTATGAGACTTATACATAATGTCTTTTACCACAAAACTCAGATCAAGTACAAATTTGGCTAGCGTCACTTTTACAATTCTTTAGTTATGTCCCTTTATAACTTCATAAATATGATATGCAAATGGGGGCATCATCTGTGTTCCACGGACACATTCCCCATTTATGTTTTGTCTTTTTTGCCTATTATCCTGAAAACAATAAAAGAGAAAGAGAAACATTTAATTTAATAGATTATCAGCAGCACCAGATCTACTTCGTTTAAATCGTCAGCTGATTCTTATTGGAGTTATTGCCCTTTAAAGACTTTTTTTGTGTGCGTTTTTGCCTAATATCAAAAATACGATATTATAGCAGAAGGAAATTCAAAAATTATCAACAAGACAAGATTACAAATAATTTAACATGGTTAAATCCGTTTGACAACCCCTAATTAGAGTAAATACTAAAGACGATTTGAGGTAACCATCGTCATTTATTATTAACATAAATATATTGATATATAATAAGATATGTATAGCTACAAGAGTAAATAAACCAGACTTACATAATTGGGATAAGGAAACAAGAAAAATTGCTGTTATTTGAATTTGTCTCCCTTAGTATTCATTCAAGGGCAAAACGCCTATATGGAGTAAAATGAAAATGTCGAATATGTTGATTTAATGATTAGTCTTGTTGGTAATTTTTGCTATTAAATTGTTCATTTATCCGTATAAGTTTCAATAGAAATAATGATTTGTTATATTACTTTCTATCCATGTATTGGAGTTTCAAGATTAAGAACATAAAAGTAAAACAGGAGGCCCCTAGGAAACGATATTATGATCCAACTGGTATTTTTTCGTGAAATTGATCAAATACTTTGGAAAAAACAGCATTTGCAATTCAAGTAAGAACAGGAGACAAAACAGCTGACGATTAACTGAAATGTACATGAGTAAACTCATGTATGTGAATTATTTAAGAAACACAATAACTGTTCTTCAAAGAAATTTGAGAGTCTAATTGGAAGAATGAATTACAACTTTAGTTTCAAAAATTCAGAATTTTTACCTAAAGCACCAATACAAGGATGGTTGCTATGCATTTTCTAATTATATGAGAATGGCTGGTAAAGTTTATGTTGACAATATTGACCCCTTAACTTTTAATTAGGATCTCTATCATAGTTCGTATTAATCTGAACCCAACTATGTATGGTTGCTAGGTACTTTTATATCAAGTAAGGGTCGTTGCTAAGAACTTAAAACATAACCTTGACCTCTGGCATTTTGCCTTCTTACCAAATAAAAGCAAAGTTTGGTCTAAACTCTTTTTCTAAATACTTTTTGGGCTTATTTGTTACAATTTCCTAACAAAATTAAATAAAAAAGAATGAAGGTCAAAGTCAAGGTCATCAATAAGCTTTGACCTTTAGGACAACTTTCAGGTCATTGAATGCACAACATGTCCCAAGCGATTTTTTTTGTATCTGTTACTGTTTTCAAGCTATTTTAATAACAATGTCAAAATTCTTTTTTCAAAGTACCAAAAATGACACTTTTATGTTCCCATAGCAACCACCCTAGCAACTAATTTCCCAAACCTTTATTGATAAATTATTCCTAGGCAACAGTGATAGTTTACATTTATTGTCTTAGTATAATTGGTTGTGGATGCAAAAGTGTAAAATTAAGTCATGCAAAATGCCTATAATTTGCCTTCTTGGATACATTGAAAACACCACTATTCAAATCAGTGCTGCCCCTTTCTTCCCTTTTGTCAGAAATAATTTTTATCTTTCATCTTACTCATAAAGTGTACAAAGGTAAAAATATTCATAAAACTTGAAATGTGAGCATGATTACTGCTTAAAATGGGTCATTTTTGTTCGTCAAAATATGCATTTTTGAGGCAAAATCCAAGGGGACCCGTTACCATGGCAACGGGGGCACAAACAAATTTTTTGTCAACATATTACTTGTTTGTTTATCGATAGCTACCAACAAACCAAATTTCAAGAAAATCTGAGACTATGAGTGCCGCAACTTGGTTGGTGGTTACAGAGAATTGCTATTAAATATATACAGTTAAAAGTGCAAAATTACACGTCATTTGTTACACGTAATCATATTTTGATAATATGATAGTAGTAGTAGATTTATAATGGAAATGTGATATTGCAACTGTACCTGCTTTTAGTCGTAGACACATGATTTTTTGTTAGTTGTTATAGGCTTTGAGGTAATCTTAAGTAACTGTAAGTAATCTCAGACCTGTTTTTTGTTTTTTTTTTGTTTTTTGTTTTGTATTGATCTAGTGAGCCATTTTCAACTGATTTTTATAGTTTGTTCTTATGTCGTGATGTTATAACACTGTCTAAGCTCAGGTACAAAAAGGGGGCGGGGGTTGCCGGGCATACACGCATATTTAACCCCGCAACATTCTGTTTGTGCCTGTCCGAAGTCAGTCTGTAATTCAGTGGTTGCAGATTACTATACTAAATGGAATTTGCTAATTGTTGAATGAAATATGGTGATCTATAATTGCTAACCTTCTACGTCATTTGGTCTCTTGTGGAGAGTTTTAAATAGAACTAAAAACCAACTAAAAGAACAATTGAAGGTCTTTCTACATAAATTTTCTAAATAATTGATAGGAAGCTACTTCTGGTTTACTCAAAGTTATTAATAGCGTCAAGGTATAGGTTTCTTCATACTGATTCAATAAATATGTGGTTTCTATATACTTTTGCCTGAAATAAGGGAGATAATTGCTAACTTCCGGTTTAGAAAATGTCACTTCCGGTCTTAGATGATAGCTTTATTCACATTGATTCCAAAAATATATAGTTTGTATATACTTATGCCTGTAATAAGGAAGATAATATGCTACTTCCGGTTTATAAAATGTCACTTCCGGTCTCAAATGATAGGTTAATGTATGATCATTCAAAAAATATATGGTTTCTAGGTACTTTTCCATGAAAAAAGTGCCAAAAAATTTCTACTTCCGGTTCACTCAAGGTTACTTCCGGATGACTTTTTCAAGGTCATATGTCAACCAACTTCTGCTAAAGACCCTATGGCTTTATCATGTACCAAGTTGGAGAAATAATCAATTAACCTTAAATTGAATCATTTCATGGACAATAACTCCTATAAGATGTCATTGGATTGTTTTAGACCAAATGTATCATATCTTAATCACAAATAGGCACATATTTTGCACTTGTTCTGTTATATATATCTTTAAAAGTGACAGAGGAGATAAAATAACAAGGAAAAGTCAAAATTTAGAATATGACCTTGACCTTTGACCTTGGCCTCAATTTCATTTAATGAACCAAGAAACTCAAATCAATATACTATAGGTCTCTATCACTTACCATTAATGCTATACATTTATATATCCCTTATGTCAAATACAGAAGGGGAAAAACTCTCATATGGAGTTTATGGAATCTCTTCGGTCAAAATTGGACAAAACATCCTGAGGACATAACGAGCAATTTGGTAAAATAAATTTGTCGCTTTTTTTTACGGTTACGGAGGAGATGCACTCACAAGGAAAACAGTGTTCGGGGAGATAACTCCTACAAAAAAAAGTATTCGGTTAAGCAGGGTAAATTTCAAAGACGCATAAACTGTTCGATATCCTATACGAAACATCTAAGCGACATCTTGCGAAACAAAATTTATACGCAATTAAAAGTGGCGGAAGAAGAAAAAAAAATTAATAATAAAAAATTGTTCAGAGAACAATTTAAGGTCTTTCCACATCAATTTCTATATTATTGATGAGAAGCTACTTCTTATTTATTCTATAAACTAAGTTACTATTAGCGTACCCTTTCAACCAAAATTTATGTGTTACGACATGTCGCAACTTACAATTTAGTAAAAATATGTTGTCGATATCTTATACGGTTTTTGAAAAAAGTTGAAAATAAGTCAAAATCAAAATTTAAAATATGACCTTGACAATGACATCTGACCTTGACCTAATTTTCTTATTTTTGGATCAAGGACCTCAAATCAAAAGATCCTAGATCACTATCACTTAGGGTTTACAAGATAGAAATGCATAACACTTATTTCAAATGCATAAGGGGAAATAATGGAGTGTTCATATCGCTTCGGTCAATATAGGACAAATCATGCGAAGGATATAACAAGCAATTTTATAAAATAAATTTGTCGCTTTCTTTTACGGTTACAGAGGAGAATGCAGTCACAAAGAAAACAGTGTTCGGGGAGATAACTCCTACAAAGAAAAGTATTTGGATACGCAGGGTAAATTTCAAAGACGCATAAACTGTTCGATATCATATACCAAACATCTAAGCGACATCTTGTGAAACAAAATTTATACGCAAGAAATAAAAGTGGCGGAAGAAGAAAAAAAAATAAATAATAATCAGAACAAATACAATAGGTCTTTCCACCGAAAAGTGGAAAGACCTAATTAAAACCAATTGTTCAGAGAAAAATTGAAGGTCTTTCCACAGCAATTTTTAAATTAATGGGAAAGAAGCTAGTTCGTGTTTACTCAAAGTTAAAATTGACATCTCATCACCAGTTTCTTCATACTGATGCGATAGATAAGTGGTTTCTATATACTTCTGAGTGAAATAAGGGAGATAATTAGCTACTTCCGGTGAAGAAAATGTCACTTCCGGTTTCATATAATAGTTTCTTTCACACTGATTCCAAAAATATATTGTTTCTATATTCTTTTGCTTGTAAACCAGAAAATAATTGGCCACTTCCGGTTTATCGAAAGTCATTTCTAGTCTTCAGTGATAAGTTAATGTATTAAAATTACAAAATATATGGATTCCGAGTACTTTTCCATAAAAAAAGTGCAAAAATGGCTACTTCTGGTTTTCTCAAGGTCATTTCAGGTTTTCATTCTTCAAGGTCATATGTCATCCAACCTTTTGTAAAAGGTCATATGCCTTTATAATAAACCAAATTGAAGTAATAATTAATTAACCTTATAATTGGACATTTCAGGGGCACTTACTCCTTTAAGATGCCATTAGATTGTTTCAGACAAACTGTAACATATCTTCATTACAATTAAGCAAACATTTTGCACTTGTTGTTTCATATATATCTTTAAAAGTGTTTGAGAAAATGCAAAAACAAGTAAAAGTCATAATTGAGAACTTGACCTTGACCTTTGACCTTGACCTCATTTTCTAAGTTAGGACCTAGGAACCTCAAATAAAAAGATTCCAGGGTTATACGGTTAACGGTTTATGAGTTAAAAAAACATACCGACAAATTTATTTGGTAAAGGTAGATAACTCCTTTATAAAATTTCATCGAATCGCTTCGATCCAAATTAGCCAAAAAATTCTGAGGATGTAACAAACAATTAAGAAAAATAATTTTGTCGATATCTTTTTTTGTTACGAAGGAGATGCACACACTTGATAAACAGTGAATAGGGAGATAACTCTTACAAAAAAAATTGTTCGGCTTAGAATGGGTGAAAAAAAAGCCCATAATCTGTATAATACTACATAAGAAATATCTTAGCGACATATTGCGAAACATGAATTTTACGCGATAACAAAATTTGGCGGAAGGAAAAAATAATAATCAAAACAAATACAATAGGTCTTTCCACAGAAAAGTGGAAAGACCTAAAAAAATGTGTGAAAGAATTAAGTTTACTGTTCTAAATGCAATTGTGAGTTATCATGCCATATGTTCAAAGAACTTTTATTCTTTAATGATCGCTTGGAACATATCATCACTATCTGCAAGTTGAAAGTTTCCCAAAAAAAAAAAGAACAGGCAGTTTATATTTAGATGATAGAAAACACTTTTCTAACGAGTTGTATATATGTGAGAAGTACAATTTATTGACTAACCTTATTTAAAAAAAAATACACAATGGATATCAATCGGTGAAAGTTTTCAAACTGCGTATACATCACTTCAATACCTAGTTTGGTTCAGATTTAACTTAACTATTTCAATTTAAGACAGACAACTAGATACCATAAACATACTACGTATGCACAGGCCAGATTCTGATATAAAAACTAAATTGACGAAAAAATGTTATTTATTTTAAAATCATAAAATGCAAAAAATACATTTTGCAAATAAAACATTTGACATAAAAGTTCATATTTAATATGAAATTATAATACATAATTAATACGAAATTACATCAACTTAAATCATATCAATTGAATAAATGACAAAGAATAGCAAAGGTGGGGAGAAAAATCTGCCACAAATCTACTCTGAGGTTAAAAGAGTGGATCCCTCACCAGAGAACTCTGGCGGCATGAATACAATTTATATATTACTTGTTAGAATTTGGAAGCACGACATTCCCATACACCAAGAAATAACACTATATTTTGTAAAACGTTTCCACATTGAGGTGAAATATTAAAAGTTCATATGATCATAAACCTACATATATTACTTTTAAATTATCTCATGCTGATAAACATGATTAAAGGTGTTAATCTTATTCCGGACAGGACCACAGCAATAAAGTTACAGTAAACATCGTTATTAAGTGTATGTATTCATATTTTGTCTTACATCTAGACATCTACTGGGTCGATGCCACTGCTGTTGGTCGTTTCGTCCCCAAGGGTATCACTAGCCCAGTAGTCAGCACTTCGGTGTTGACATGAATATCAATTATATGGTCATTTTTATAAATTTCCTGTTACAAAACTTTGAATTTTTCGAAAAACTAAGGATTTTCTTATCCAAGGAATAGATAACCTCAGCCGTATTTGGTACAACTTTTTGGAATTTTGGGTCCTCACTGCTCTTCAACTTTGTACTTGTTTGGCTTTATAACTATTTTGATCTGAGCGTCACTGATGAGTCTTGTGTAGACGAAACGCGCGTCTGGCGTATTAAATTATAATCCTGGCACCTTTGATAACTAATAACATTATCCCCTAAATATCAAAGTACAGACAATTAGTATTAGTACAGTAATTAACTAAATACATTTTTGTCTCATTTGACTGATCTGAAATATTCCTCCATTATCATTGAATACTGGACAACTAATAATAAAATGTTGATCATCTTTCATCTTCAAATAAAATAAAAGTACATTTTTATAAAGCCCTAACTTCTTTCTAAATATGAAGTTTTATACCGGACCGGACATTTTCTATTTTACATGTGGCATTTTTCAATCGAAATTGTATAAAGATATATACATTTCTTAAGGAAAACAAGTTTTTAAATTGAAATAAGTAAATAAGTATCTAACTTAGAACTTTTTTACTCTCAGTTAATTTTTTGTTGTGTTTCCAATTGATATGAGACTTAAGAAAAATATTTTGCTTAACTCGTGACTTGATAAAAAAAAGTTAAGCTTTAATCATAATTTTGAATATTCAGCCTTTTAGAAATTTAATGAATGGGTGAATACCAGTATGCTGCATCCGATATTAATAGCAATATTTCATATTAATAAAACCATTACAAAAAATATCGCGAATCTACCAAACTTACTTATCACAGCCAAGCTGCGGACTTTTAATTTACACTTAAAATACACTTCATATATATATATATATCGGAAATTTTATTTTTCTATAAAAAACGAATGTTTTTAAAAATTATGATTTAAAAGAATTATAACAAATATCATAATGATTTCTTATAAATTATTGAAATAAATATTCATATTCATTTTCTTCCTGGCTTGCTACAGAGCTTGTTCTGAGCATACATGTAATTTTAAATTATATGGTCGTAATTACGTTGAAAAATGAAAAATATCTTTGAAATCTAAATACAGCTTTTAGTGATTTCTTGTATAATTTTTCTTTACCTGGTGCGTTAAAAGTCCATGAGATGTAAATTTTTAACCTAGTAAATAGTAAATATTTTAACTATTGACATATACTCTAATATCTTTCTCGAAAGAGAAATATTCTTTTAAATAATAACCAGTTTAGGTAAATATAATAATTTTGGTTTTTGTAAGATTGACCTCTAAAGACCATATCATTTAATACAAAATTGGAAAAAAACCATCAAGTCGTTTCATATATATATATATATATATATATATATAATTTGAATAATTGCAAATTTAAATTAAATAGGCAACGCTGAAAACATAACAATTCATGTATACAAACAGGAAGTTAAACTGAGCCATAAACAAAAGCAATCAAATAGTAGCCTATCACATTTCCACATTGACAGTTTTAATAATGTGTAAAGACATCAGGAGGGCAGGCAATAATGACCTCATCCGGTTAAAATAAAGATCATAAACGTTTTGGCAGGCAATGCTGACCCAAAACAAGATAGTTGTAATTGTATGAAATAAAGATGATACGTTTTGGCAGGCAATGCTGACCCAAAATAAGCTAGTTGTAATTGTATGAAATAAAGATCATAGACGTTTTGGCAGGCAATACAGACCCAAAACAGAAGCATAGCATTTAATTACTAAAGACTCATATAAACATTTTGCTGACCCAAAACAAAAAAGTTGTAATTGTATGAAATAAAGATCATAAATTGGCAGGCAATACTGACCAAAAACATAACAAAGCATTTTACAATTTATGATAATATAAAAGTTTTGGCAGGCAATGCTGACCCAAAACAAGATAGTTGTAATTGTATGAAATAGAGATCATAAACGTTTTGGCAGGAAATGTTGACCCAAAACAAGATAGTTGTAATTGTATGAAATAAAGATCATAAAACGTTTTGGCAGGCAGGCAGGGTGAGCAAATCTTCATATCTCCCCAGGCAAAGGGAAATGAATGTTTTATTCCACTGTCTATGCTTTGTTTACTATCAATACATTTAATCTTATTTTGCATACGTTTTTTTTTCTTATCCGATTGTTTTTGTAAGTCAAACTAAACACGACATACCCATTGATAAACAGTAAGGATCACAATTGAATTATAAGTCTTTGTTTTATCGTCTGAAATAAATTTGAACATGATAATGATTTTTGCTATCGCTTTTTTAAGAAGAATAAGAAGTTCAAAACGTTATATACATTAAACGCGCGTAACGTTGCATGAAGTAAATCCGACATTTCAGAGGGGAATATGATCCTCAGAATGGAATATGAAGATTTGTTCAATGACACGTGGGATAGTCTCAACCAATCAAATATTGATTAAACTATCAATATGCTTAAACAGTGGAATAACACGCTTTATTGCATATTTCCCTCAATGGGCGAAAGTTCTTACGTAGATGAATACCAGACTCAGCACTCTTCGTCCATAGTTAAAACATGAAATAAACAAAATTAGAATGTAAAATAATGAAAAACTTAAATTGTCATTAAAAACAAACTCGATCAAACTCTAGAACAACAAATATAACACATGTTAAGGAATAATATGCGATAATTTGATTACCATATTTTTGTCTTCAATCAATTAACCATTAAACATATATATCATGTATCAAATGGAAAGTATGAACTTTAAAATATTAACAGTGCATTGATAACGTATGTCTTGTCCATTGTTATTTTTGATAATAAATCTAGTATAAAGTAAAAGCAAACGACCTTACAATGCTTTAGTATTGGTATAAAAAGTATAAATTAAGTTCATCGCAACCCAACTATATGTATTATATTATAGTATACATAATTAAACTAGTAAACACATTAGAAACCTGTATTGAAATACTGACAAACACGTGAAACTAGCTACATGTCTTAAAATACTGGCAACTATATATGAAGCGAAAGGATTAATTACAAAATATTTATTGCCATCTGCAACAATTAAGATATCGTCCACATTACCAAAACAGGCAAAGACAGGCAAATTGGTTTGTAATAAATAAGCATTGGGTTGCGATACAGGTAAGAGACATATCCTTTTTATACCGTTAACATAAAGCAAACAAGGTTCACTTGCATACATGTACATTAAAATACTGACAATTATAGCGAATAGGCTAACTTACAAAATTATTTGCTTCAAACCAAGCACGAGATTTTCGAAAGTAGCATGAGTTTCGTGACATAACATAAAACAATGAACGCTTCACAAAATCATATTTGCAAAAGGAAATACACAGAGGTCATAAGTACAAGCAACCACGCACTCTGCACCAAATATCGTCCACCTTACCCCAAAAAAGTAAGGCAAATCGGTTTGTAACACAATAAACAATAGCTTATCCTTAAAACTTAAACTGTCTGCCTCTTTCACATAAGAGTTTTTAATTGAATGGAATCGTTAATAATATCATATATAAGTATGTAAATTTTCATTCTATCATGTATATAAGACATGAAATAGGTTTTAACCATTCATTGTTAATGAGCGTATGCCAATAAAATTTTGTATTTGTATCAAAATGAAGCATGTCTCATACAGATACATAAGGCGGATCTTATACGATCTTCAAATTTGGATTCCTATGGCATTTAAATGTACAACGTCATATGCTATTAATGATTCAGTAACTTGTAAAAATTCAACATTGGGTTTATCATTAGCTATCATTTTCCATAAGTATGGTAAATAAGTACATTTTGATCGCTAACGCACAGTGTCACCACCAACACCAAAATTGAATTTACCCCAATATCTCTTTCACAAAGAGATAAATTTGACCAACTGCTAAGTGTTATGCATAAAACAAAATCGTGTAATCTGTCCGAATGGAAGCATGGTCAAAGAGAAACTGTACGTTTGTTCAGAAATAGCTAAAACATAAAAGTATAGTTCGATTTTACCTCAAATTGCAAAAAGGAAATCACACTAGTCCAAAATTTTCCATAAAATTAAAATTTTTCACAAATAATTTTCCACAAATTGTTTGATAAGAATTACAAGTTAACACGTCAAAGGCTGATGATAAAAGGAAGTGACCACAACACACTTACACGTGAACTCATGCTTACCCCGCAAGGTCATTGACCAATAAGAAAGATGTAATCCAATCATGCACTTCTCTGCTGTCTTAAATGATTTTTTGCAGCTTAATTTTCAATTAGCAAATAAAATTGGTTATCCTTTATCCCCTTATACCTCTGCCTCGTTTTTTTTTTCATTTTTTTCATTTTTTTTTATCTTATTCAATTCTCCAAGGTTATGGTGCATCTTTCACGGATGTGTATCAAGTGCCTGACTGGAAACAATGTATATTCATTGTTCAATCAAATCTTTATATATCGTTAACAGATTGTTACTCCGCATTTGCATTGTATTCAGATGCCAATCTTTACAACGCATGAGCTGATATCCTTACAAAGTATGGAATTGAGCCATTTCAAATTTTTCTTCAATATCGAAATTTACAAAAGATAAATAGATAGTGACAAATATTAAATTACCTTCACATTGTAATAAAAATGAATTGAATCATTTGTATTTTCAAACCTCTCAAGGAAGTTCATAGTACTTCTTTATCTATCAAATTGGTGATATCTAAAGTAAGTTGACTTTAATTCTAGTTAAATTTTTTTTAATTAATATATCTGAATACTTTAGATTTATACTTATGTTTTGAAAACCATTGTTACAATATAAATTTAAAACATTTTTATCGTTTTATTTCTAAAAAAAACCCCAACCAAACCGGCTTCAGAACACATCAGAAAATTGATCGATCAATCTGTTAGTAGTGTTTTGTTATGCCATGACATACAAAACAAGTATAAAGCATATTAAAACACTTGGATAGATTAAACGAATATTTGCCTGTTGCCAATTATTTTCGTGGTCTGTGGTTTCATTCTACAAATTAATATGACGTCAAGTATATATTAGCAAAAACCACGACTTATAAGACAGATGTATTCAATTCAATTTAGAAAAGATACAAAAAAATATCGAATTTTGGAGTATGGAAATATTTCAGCATCCTATATAAATGAACATATACCAGTCTAAAAGATTTGATTTGCTGTATGAAAATGAATTCGAAAAGTTTGGTTCTTTCATATAAAGACGTTTTTGGCTAATATCGCTTCATCCAAAGGCCACTTACCTACTATTCGTATCGTATCAGAACACTAACATGTATGCATTATGCCTTTGGAGTCTTTTTATAATTTTCATTTAAATACAACTGTAGATGGATGGTTATCGAAAAAAATCAACAGAAATTATGAATGTTATGAAGCCGAGGATCATTATCATCATAAAGTTATTTCTTTTTTTTTAGTCTTCCCCTTTTAATATTAAAAAAGGTAAAAGCTTAATGATAATACAAGGTGCATCGTACTAAAAAAGCTTCATATCAAAACTATGTTTGGTTATCATTAAACCAGATATAAATAATATAGTTTACTTTTATAAATTTTGACTTGCATGGAGAGTTGTCTCAATGGCACTCATACCACATCTTCTTATATCTATTAAGGCAAAAATGCTGAAAAATGTAAAAAAGATAAAAAAAAATGTTGAAATAATTGTGCAATCAAATTCTTTTCAAAACGATATGATAATCGTGGTTCATTGAATTTTGCGTTCATAATTACATACGAGATTGTGCTTTGATCACAACTTGCTTTTAATCCTCTCAGGATTATGTTGATATTGATTTTTTTATTTTACCTTGTATGTCAGTCGTTTGTTACTACTTGAAAGTTTTAAAGCTTTTTCATAAAATGGCCTTTGGCAAACACATATATATATATATATATAAACGTCACTAGTGTCTGAGCAAAAAGTTGATGAACCAGGATTATGTCAAGAACGTCTCATCCTTTTTCTAAAAAAGTTCATTGGAAGAAACCAAGAATTTGTTGATAAATATTCCGTATCAACTTCACAAATAATACACGATGGTCTTGATGCATAGATTCTAGGTACTGACGTTGTTTATCATCTTAATTACTTGTTATAGTGTTCTTTTATTTGTCTTTGTAAATCATTAACGTTTACTGTTTTGTCCATTTTTGGTAGTGTCCTTTGGACGTGGATCGGTGCTTGTACATCCCGCCATAGTGTTGTTGTGCTGTTGTCGTTTTTTGTATTCTTGTGTTTCAATTTTGCGTATGTGCTTTGTCTATATGCCATTTTGTTTTTCTTTGTTGACATATTTGTTTGTTTTTTTGTTGTAATTGAGATTGTAAAACAGTGTTGACAGCTGTACCCCATTTTGTTGACATTTTTGCCTATTATGTCTGTTTGTTATGTTCACACATTGTTGACAATATAGTGGAATTTTGTGCAGCTGTCATACAATTGAGAGGTTTAGCTAGCTATAAAACCAGGTTTAATCCACCATTTTCTACATAAGAAAATGCCTGTACCAAGTCAGGAATATGACAGTTGTTTTCCATTCGTTTGATGTGTTTGAGCTTATGATTTTTCAAATTGTTAAGGGACTTTCCGTTTTGAATTTTCCTCGGAGTTCTGTATTGTTGTTGTTTTACTTTTTATATATCAGAACAAAGGTTAATTGTAATACAATGAGATAAAAATAAACTACACGAAACGTTCTTTGTTTCAACAAAAGATTTAAAATCCACAAAAAGTATTTATTACACTAAACTGTATCTAATTTTGAATTTTGAAAAGTCCATATGCTATATATATGGATAAATAATTGTGTATGCATTATCATTGAAATGTTGTGACACATGTATTTACATTGGGGAGTCTGGCGATACGCTGTATCAGAGACTCTACTTAATTTTTTGCTCTTTCGAAGACATAAACCGGTACCTGTTGCGCTGCACATTCAACCATAAATGATGACGGAATAGTTGGACTAGAGTAGATTAACATAAATGATACATATTTTGTGATACAATTAAGAGCCAATCTGCCAGAAAACCACGCAATTGGCTCCAAATGCAATGTTATCATATTGACCTAAAATTTTGCATACATGATACCTTCATGGTAACTACTCTCTGTGCAAATTATTTTTTTTATAATATTCAATGTTTGTCTCTTTATAGAGCGCCATCTATATATTGCCATTTACGGTCAAAATAAAGCTGAAAATAAGGCAATTTCAGCAGTTTTAGTTGATAGATATCGGTGTTCATCACCATGTCACTGCTTTATTGGTAAGAATATGTTGTAATACGGTATTTTAACTGTCAAAAATATGTTTATACCTGAGGTTAAATTATTTTCCTTTATTTGCTCATCCTGGTCTAAAGTGGGAAAAGTATTTGAATTCCATTTGGTTTTTTTTCCAAACCCTAATCATATATCTGCAAAATATAATAAATCCAATTTCGGCAAATGATCAAAGTTCTCAATGTAAAATTATCAGTTTGAAAGGAATTGTTCATTAGCAGGTGTTATCCTATATTAATGCTATTTCTCTTACTTGAACCCGTCAATAATCAGCCTCTGGGGCCCCATCTTGTAGATAATAAACATATGATGCACAACTAACATATCTAGTATCTTATACAACTTTCATATTAAGCCCTCAAGTGGTTGCGGAGGAGTTGCGAACCGCAGGTAGAATAAAACATGTGGAGAAAATTTATCACCTCACCAAATACTATATCTTAATTAAAAAGGGAGGATATGTTGTTTAGATTCATGACATAAACTCTTAATATGTATTTGAGTATTTATAAAATCCCAGCAAATTGACAGAGCTTTTGATGATGAAATTTTACTGACACTGCTTTTTGTTTTAGAACAATACAAGGTTTGCTACTAGTGGGGCACGACAAGGTTACCCTTTCTAAGTATCCGAGTACCTTCTCTAATTATTGTTTTTCGATTTTTTAAATTCTTATGCAATTCATTTGTAATAACGATGTTTATTGGTTCTCAAAATATAATATGAGGGTTAGATTCCACAGTATTCCGGTCTGTAAAGCCAGCATTTTTAATTTCTGCTTTTTTTTGGTATGTCATTTCAAGAAAATAAATTAATCACATCTTTTGCCTGAAAATCTTGTTTTTGTCAAAATTAAATAGTATCTGTTAACCTACCACTGTCACATAACTATTTTGAAATGTGAGTTCATGATATGTATTTAAGTGTGGTTTTTGCTTTTGATATTTTTATGGGTTTGAAAAACTGGCAAAAATTTGAAAAAAAAAGTTGGGGTAGGAAACAGGTATCACGGATCTGCTCAAGATTTGTTTTTTTTTTGTTTTTTTTTTTTTGTTTTTTTTTTTTTTTTTTGTGTGATGATTCTATAATAAAGTACAGTTTGACATGTTTATCTTTTTCTTTTTAGCTATGGTGGTGTCAGTTTATTTTCGACTTATGAGTTTTAATATCCCTTTGGTATCTTTTGCCTCTCTTTTACTGCATCCAATGGCAATTTGTTACAATTCTATGTGATCATTTATATAAATATGTGGACCATATATCACCTCACCAACTACTATATCTTAATTAAAAAGGGGGGATATGTTGTTTAGATTCATGACACAAACGTTTTATATGTATTTGAGTATTTGATAAAATCCCAGCAAATTAACAGAGCTTTTGTTGCTGTTCTTCATCTAAAAGTCACAGTGATGCTTTCAACACGTGCAACAAACTCACATCTCACTGCATTTTCAAAATGACCTCTAAGCACTGTTTAACTTCATCTAGACTTTAAGGATGTTCGCTCCTCTTGTTTTTGAATTTTTGCCTGATTTTAGAAATCCTCTGGTTTTATTTTTCTTTCCATAATTCGATTGCATATAGTTTAAAATATCTTCTTTGAAAATCTTATAAAATTCTTGTTATTTTTTCATCGTTTTTGAAAGAAAAAAGGTGCCAATGTTAAATATATGAAAAATCTAGAGAGAATTATTTCCCGCCAAATTTTCAATGGCTTATATCTCGAAAACAAGCAACGGACCCATATTTTTTTGTGCTTTTTCAGTACCTTTATTTATATACTATCAATTTATAACAATCTTTTAAAAAGCTTGTTATTTTGAAACAGAGTAGCAAACATCCTTAAAAGTCGGATTTTATGTATATAAAATAACATGTTTCAATAATGTTCATTTTATAGTAATTCAAAATACATGTATAAAGGCAATTAATACTGGAAAGTAATACACCAATACAATGACGGTGGCATTTTTTTGCAGTTATACTGTACTGTTTCTGCAACAAGAATGAATGTAAATTTGAAAATTCTATGCTATCTGTATAATGATATATGTTGCCAAGTCTGCAAAAAAAAAAATAAAAATCAATTTTAACTAAAGACGACTTTGCTGGATCTTTAGATCCAAGTTTGACAAATTTGGCAGATACACTACAAACTTGAGACGCTGTAACCACTCATCAGAGTTAAATTGCTTTGTTCCATCATCGTTCCGTAATAGTTTAAAATTATTAAAGATTTGATCAAAAATTGGTCTTTTTCTGTAGTACTGCATTCTACGTATATTTATACTACTAAAATAACGAAGTCCAATTTGTTACCCGGCATGACGTAAAAACGACGAATCATAGAATTCAACTGTATATATAACTCATATAAGACACTGGTGTTGATTAAAAATTACACCATTCCAGGCCCTTTTGTTTTCCACATAACTAATATCATCAATAATAAACAAGTTCCGGGTCGAATCCGATACCGATACCAATAATATATGTCACATGTTGTTTCCTGTTATAACTATAACTGTTACTGTAAACCAAATCTTCCTCCAATGAAGGAGCACCTCACATGATGAGTAATCCTCATCCAAAATAAAAGTTAATGTATCCTAACGCTTAAAATGTTTCATTTATATGTGCTATATATACATCAAAGTAAAACATTGACCAGCTTTATATCACAAGATAAAAAACACCTCTTCACTAATTACAGTTTATAATACGTTTATATACATCAAAGGGAATTATGATGCTGCAAGCTCATTGGTTTGACTTGGTAGGTTAACTTTAATCTTCATAGCACAGTATAACGTGGCATTATATCCACGCTGACTTTTACACAAGTTGAAAGTGGGTTGTGTATTAAACGTCAGGTTTAACAGCCACTTAGTATAGTGTGGTTGAAGTAAGAAAAACCAGGACGGGTTCAAACAAAAAGATTTTAAAAGCAGAGAAAAAAACTGTGCACTTATAATTAGCATGACTTTATCACATGACATTACGAATACTAAAAATCCAGGCTTGATATAAGGCGTAGGTACATTCCAATTTTTTAGCCGGCATGACATTAAAACGACGAATTAAAGAATTCAACTTTATATATAAATAATATTACCAATAATTAGAAAGTTCCGGGTCGACGGGTTCAAACAGAAAGATTTTGAAAGCAGAGAAAACTGTGCACCTTATAATCAGCATGACTTTATCAGATGACAATACGAATACTTAAAATTCAGGCTGAAAATAAGGCAGAGGTACTTTAATTCAGTCACGGACCACGATGTCGCGGTTGTGTTCTAGTATCATGTAAAAGTTCCTAAACCCGACTGCTAAAACGTTTCAATGGCTAATAGAAACCGTAAAAGACCATCATCCTTCTGCAATATTCAAATTAGTTGCCAAATCTGATTGTAGCAAAACCTTTTTGCTAAGAAAATCAGCTACACATGTCTCAGCCCAGAGAACTATTTTCTTTGGTTGGCATATACATGCTTGCCTATGCATATATGATATTCTAAGAAGGGAGGTTTTTGTTTAAACCTTTATGCAATTTCTCTCAGGACAAGCCAATAATGGTGCATCATCTGAATTATCAGTAGTGTCGGCTTTTATATTTGCTCTTGGAAAATATATTTATATGGAAAATATTCAATTTCTCCTGTTTCATTATATCATCCTTCTAATTAGTTTGTCTTTGTTATAAGTATTACTAACAGAGCCTTGTACGAAAGATTTCTTCTTAATAAATGGTATTTGTACCTTCAAAAAACAACCATACTATCATATTATAAGGAATTAATTAAGCATAACGTAGGCAAATATTGACAGAATGTTTAAAGAATAGTGTTCTAGCTCAATACAAAGTTTGTTTGTTTTTTTTTTCAAAACTGACATGAGACATATTGTTGTCTCAAACAGACTTGAAATTTTACTGACACTGCTTTTTGTTTTAGAACAATACAAGGTTTACTACTAGTGGGGCACGCCAAGGCTACCCTTTCTAAGTATCCGAGTACCTTCTCTCATCACTGTTCTTTAATTTTTTAAATTCTTATGCAATTCATTTGTAATAACGATGTTTATTGGTTCTCAAAATATATTATGAGGGTTAGATTCCACAGTATTCCGGTCTGTAAAGCCAGCATTTTTAATTTCTGCTTTTTTTGGTATGTCATTTCAAGAAAATAAATTAATCACATCTTTTGCCTGAAAATCTTGTTTTTGTCAAAATTAAATAGTATCTGTTAACCTACCACTGTCACATAACTATTTTGAAATGTGAGTTCATGATATGTATTTAAGTGTGGTTTTTGCTTTTATGCTTTTTATGGATGTGTGACCAAATTGTGGCAGATTTTTATATACGGAAAAGGGTCGTCAAAATACAGATTTATATGCATATAAATGATTGTATTAATTAGAAAAAATAATCAGAACAGAGAATACTTGTCAGGATTTTTAAAGGGTGGGATTTCTTTAATATACAGAAATATTGTCAAGAAATAGGAACCGTTCTAGAAAAGAGTGGAAACATTTACTGTCAATTATGCAATACGGGGATAATTGCCTTTTCTCACTCATTCTGTAATAAATTACCTCAAAATGGTATGAATGAAGGCTCGATAGAGAAAGGTAATTTCACTCTAGAGAAAAAATAAAAAACATTTCAGACACTCCCACAAAAATACCAATTAAAATCAGCCTTTGGCAAAAATAAATAATTTACCCCGAAAACATTGAAAATTGATATTTGATCCAAACGTCTTCAAAGCTCAACCACATCGCCCCTTTCCCCAAAATTTCAAATGGTCCTCAGGAATCTATCTATGTAAATGTGTATGGAGAGAAGGTGTATTCTTACCTGTTCCTATGTTGATTACCTCTCTTGTCTCCAACTAGTAGGCCTTGCATACTCTCGGAGAGGTACCTCTTTTACCTTGCTGAAAGCTGGATGTTCTAGGTAGCAACATTTCAGTTAATTAAGCTTCCAATGAATGTAAAAAAATTCCCTGTGTTGCTGGCATATGTTTAACTCAAGCAATATAGCATCAATATTAAAAAATCCAGTATTATGTGAAAATAAGTAAACTTTCTTGGTTCGCTTTGATTTCTTTCCAGACTCTACAGTCCAATCAAATGTATATGTGTGTTCTTATTTCACTGTGAAATAGGCACTCTGAGTGTGCCATTGTCATACATTAGTTATCTTCCACAAATAATACTAGTAAATATGAGAAGTCAGATTTCTTGTTCTCTTCCCCACGACAGACAACTTGTGGTAACATAATGTTTTTACAACAGAGAGTGTAAATAAGGGGAGACAACTCATAAAACACCTGTGACTAGTTTTGTTTCCCCTATTTCAGAAGTTTTTTTGGCAATAGTACGTAAAAATAATGACATTATGTATGTAAAAGGTGCCATGCAGTAATTTTATGTAATTCAAGTCTTAAATTAATTCATAACTTAGGTTTTAATTAGATTTAGATAATTCTCAGAAATTAATCAAAATATAGGAAAATCAGACGCAAATTTCAATATCTTGCAATATTTTGCCAAAATTGGATTTTTGATATTTTTCAAAATATCTATTGTTCTATTCACTGATGAGTATTTCATGAAAAATCCCACTTTAGGGAATTGATGGACTCAAACTTCCTTCAAAATGCATTGTGGCTTATAACTACAAGGCCTTCTTTAATACCCCAGCACTCAACGAATAATCATCGAGACACATCTTTCTTGATATTGTTTATTTTTGTTTATCTAGGTCATTTTTTTAGAAAATATAAGTTTAAATGGCCAGTAGCACTGTTAAAAATCAGAATTTATCGAGTTGAAACTATACACATTTTTCACTAGCATTTTAGTGATTTCAATGCATTTATGCAAATGAGGCTGTTTCTGAAAATAGACACGATGCAACAAAGTCTAAGATTTATTTTGACTTTACCTTTATATATAAGATTTCAAAAAATATGTAAATATTTCAAATTTCCGACATGCCATTTAGTCGATATTCTGGATGTTGCATGGTTTTCTGGCAGACTGGCTCTTAAGAAAATTTGGTGAACAAATCATCGAATTAATACCAAGAACAAACTTTAACGTTCTCATTGCAGGATTATTTTGATGATAATTTACAATTAATAAAATTCCAATAGAGAAGACTGACGTGACCGATCAAAATCTGAGTCATATATATATTCCATCGGCCAGCTCCCAATATAACACATATGTACTTTTCACATAGTCATAAAAATGTAATCGAGTAGTAGAACTCGGCTAATTATAACTAACATAATTTATGAGATAAGCATTCATTTCTAACCTTGTACTCTGCAAACATTTCGTAGATATTTTAAAGCAAATCTACCGTGGCAATGTATCGAACAGACCGTCAATGTTTTGAAAGTGTGTTACATCTCCTTAAGCTTTCATATTCTTTATTGGACCAACAAATGACTTGAAGCAAAGCCATGACCGTACATGGAATCATAGCTTTGCCTGAGGAAGATGCATAATAAACCTTAAATAATTTCCAAATTTTATAACAGCAAATTTAAACAAAACAATATCAGTAATACCTTTACAGAGGTACTGGCGACAGGGCTGTGACACCCTCAGGGACTAACTGTCGAGATTTAACTAGCTATAAAACCTTGTTTAACCCACCATTTTCCTTGAAAAATGCCTTCGATAGCGTTTGATTTTGTAAGTTTGTATGGACTTTCCCTTTTTGAGTATGCCTTGGATTTCGGTATTTTTGTGGCACATTTTTAAAACAGAAAATTTGAATAAAACAATATCCGTATTCATTCCTGTACCAAGGTACTAGCTACTGGGCTGAGGGTACACTTGGGGACTAACAGTCCTCAGTCAGAGGTGGTAGTAATAACATTCACAAATTTTACTGCACCCAATGCGCATTTCGAAAGATAATGTATCTTCCGACCAAGCTATTCGAAAGTCCAACACCTAATACAAACGTTGAAAAACCGATAAAAAGAAAAAGAACTAGAATTAAAGACAAACCCGTAAATCAGGGCTATAATAATGATCCAATCTTCGAAGATTTATTCACATTTCCATCAGGTCAAAGGTTATATAACTCTGAACAATAAATGTCAAATCGGAAAAACAAACAAAAAGCAAACTAGTCAGAAAGCAACCAACAATGACCAATGTAGTTCTAGCTCCTGACATGCACATTAGAATGCAGCGGAGTAAACATATTTGTTAGCGCTCCACTTTCTCCTAACCTGTGTCAGTAGTGTAACAGCACAGCATAAGAAGACATTATAAAAATCAGATGAATTAGAAAAGGACAATGACAATCGTTGTTGTATGTATTAGATTAATTTTAAGTCAGTTTCTTAGATAAATTTCCACAGTATAATAAAAGAGTTATTGATTATTAAATGCAAATATATCAATAAGTACCTTTTGTTACAAGGTTCACAATTTTATTGTAGTCTTGTCAATTTAGTGAACAACCTGCAACCAATTGCAACAGAAAGTTTTTCTCTGAAAAACAAGTCTGTTACTATCTATGAAGAACATACTAAAAATCTACAAAAATATTTTGCGGAAAGTGGTGTAATTAATCAAACTTTTTGGTAGTAAAAGTAAGGTAATTTGTCTGGTGTTCCCTTATTTGGCAAAGTTGATAAAAATTGAATCATATGAAAATGTTCTGTATTTTTTAAAAACAGTTGTAATAATAAAATATAACACATAATTTTCTCAATTTAAAAGCGAAGTTTCACAAATGAATCACTTTCCTCTTTCAAAATTTGTATATTTTGATAAAGATATAGACCGATTATGTTCTGCTTTTCTATAATCCAAGATTCTAATTCTCCAATAACAGTGTTAGTGTATAGCCTACAATTGGTAAACAGTGCTTAATTAATTTAACCATCTTTGTCACAATCTTACACAGTATCTAAAAGAATTCTGCCTCTGACTGTGTCTAAGGCACAAGCAGTTCAATTTTTTGTTGGGTGCACGTGGGGATGGGTTTTCGTTTTGTTTTTAAGTCTTTAATGTATTTATTTTCCCCATCCTTGTAGAGAAAACAAACAATTTTTTTTTTCATTTCCCATTTGAAACAAATGATTTAGAATCCATCAATTTATCTCATAAAATAAAATTTATATTGAGTGTTTTAATGTTGAATATTTTTCAAAGGTGAAAAAATCATGCTCCTGGAAGCCAATAGATAATCATGCTATTATCAACAATTTTAGTATTGAGAGACTATCCAAATAAACCCTTAGCTTTGCAAGTTTTTTTTAGATGTAACACTGAATCTCACTTTTCTCTTTGGGTGCTGATCTGATCTGAAGTGATCTTTATTTTGGTCTGGGTCAATATGATTTATTCGTTAGCTGTAATTAGCATTGTGCTAGCTATGAGTACTCAGAGTCTTATTGTAAGTTGTTTTTATGCTCCGTGCTGATCTTTTGAGTCGAGCCCATTCCAACTGATTTTTACAATTTGTTCTTATGCTGTGCTATTTCAACACTGTCCCTGATTATGGAGGTTTGGGTGCTCGCAAACATGTTTATCCCTGTATGTATATGTCTACCATAAGTCAGGGGCCTGTAATTATGTGGTGATCATTGTTTGCTGTCTGTCATATTTGTTTCTCCGTTTATTGTTTTAACATAAATCAGGCCATTAGGTGTCTGGTTTGAATTGTTTTAGATTTTGAAATCTCTGGACTTTTTATAGCTTAATATATGTAATGAATGTTGCTAAACTTTGAAGGCGGTACGATGACCTATAGTTGTTTACATCCACATCATTTTTATCTTTTGTGGATAGTTTTCTCATTGGAAATCATACGACATCTTCTTATTTTTTTTCGTTCTAGTAAGTTGAATACAGGTCAGCATTCAGGAAGCAGGAAACAGTGTCTTTTAACATTGAATTTTCAAGTTCTTTTTCTATAATAGAGTATATTCATGAATAAAGGGAGGTGTGAGGTATTTAAGGTCAATGAGACAGCAACCCAAACGACTCAAAAAATCAAAAGACATAATTTAAGATAGGACAGGACTATTTAAACGATATCTCAGGCCCTTAATCGCCCACTTAAACTACAAATGTTAGTTCATTTTCAGATGTTGAATGATGAATGATCTTTTTATAGTTCTTGGATAGGCTTGAGCTGATTACCATTTACTAAACTAAATCAATGAAATATTTAAGAAATGTTTGCACCTGTTCTAAGTCAGGAACCTGATGTTCAGTGGTTGTCGTTTGTTGATGTGTTTCTCGTTTCTTGATTTTTTTCTATAGATTAGACTGCTGGTTTTCATGTTTGAATGGTTTAACACTAGTCATTTTTCGGGCCCTTTATAGCTTGCTGTTTGGTGTGAGCCAAGGCTCCGTGTTGAAGGCCGTACTTTTACCTATAATGGTTTACTTTTACAAATTGTGACCTGGATGGAGAGTTGTCTCATTTGCACTCATACCACATCTTCTTGTATCCATTGAAAGACCAATTAGTAACCGATCTCTTGATATTATGTAGTGCATTCTCACCTGTGTACCCCCTATTTTTTCTTTTGTCAAGAAAGGGCGATAAATCAATATATATATATAATTCACCCTTTTCGATTTTTTTCAGATATTTTGCAAACCAAGACAGCATGTCTGACAATATGCGCTATGACTTCAGTAAGTTTAATTTGTATAACATTGTATCTTATTCAAGAAATATTGATACAGAAAGTACAAAAAAATAGATGTGGTAATATTGCCAATTAGACAAACATCCACCAGAGACCAGTGACCAAATGACATGGATGTAAGCATTAATAGTTTACTAAATGAGAAAGTCCATAAACTATACTAAAATCTAAAAAGCCACGAAATGATCAAATATGACAGAAGGAAAAAAAAGCAAAAACAAACGACTTAATTTGTGCTGAAATCAATATAATATAATATAATATAATATAATATAATATAATATAATATAATATAATATAAAGTTATTTGTTTCTTTATTTTAGATAGGTCGTTAGCTTGGAGAAAATCATACGGTTAGTATAAGTTGTGTCATATATAAGATATAGCGCAAATATTACACAGTTTTTGTATTGATGAACCAATTCCAAATATCAGCCATTTACTTGTAAGCAAAGTTGAAGAAAATTGCTTTAAAAAAATATTTTGAATTTCTGCACTTAAGAATAAATTCTATTTCAATCAGTTACACAATAATAATAACGTAAGTACAAAAGATAGATGTGATATAATTGCGAATGAGACAAACATTCATCAGAGACCACAGACCAAATGACATGGATTTTCATATTTTAAATAGTTTACTGAATAAAAAAAAACAATGTAATATAATATTATATAGTATAGTATAGTATAATATAATATATTATAATATAATATAATATAATATAATATAATATAATATAATATAATATAATATAATATAATATAATATAATATAATATATAATATAATATAATATAATAATATAATATAATATAATATAATATAATATAATATAATATAATATAATATAATATAATATAATATAATATAATATAATATAATATAATATAATATAAACTCATCATAGATACCAGGATTGAAATTTTATATTTGCGCCAGACGCACGATTTCTCTACAAAAGACTCATCAGTGACGCTCGAATCAAAAAATGTTAAAAAGGCCAAATAAAGTACGAAGTTGAAGAGTATTGAGGACCAAAAATTCCTAAAAGTTTTACCATAATATAATATAATATAATATAATATAATATAATATATATAATATAATATAACATAATATAATATAATATATATAATATAATATAATATAATATAATATAATATAATATAATATAATATATATAATATAATATTATATAATATACAGATATAACATAATGATATAATTATTATAATATAATGTAATGTAATGTAATATAATATAAGATAATGTCATGTCATGTCGTGTCATATCATGTCATGTTACATTGTATTTGTTTATTTATTTCAGATAGGTCGTTAGCTTGGAGAAATTCATACGGTTAGTAAAAGTTGTGTTCCTATATAAAATATAGCGCAAATATTACAATGTTCTAGTATTGATGAATATTATTATTTTCTGCACTTTAGAATAAACCTTGTTTAAAACAAGTAAAAAGATTGAAAATTACATAGTTTGTTACCATGATATTAAACCATGTTTCAAATATATATAATGTTAAATAAAGTACGAAGTTGAAGAGCATTGAGGACAAAAAATTCCTAATAATATAATATAATATAATATAATATGATAGGATATGATATAAAAATTCCTAAAAGTTTTGCCATAATATAATAAAATATAATATTATATAATATGATATAATATAGTATAATAAATATAATATAATATAATATAATATAATATAATATAATAATATATAATATTATACAATATACAGATATAATATAATGATATATAATGTCATGTCATGTCATGTCATTATTTATTTCAGATAGGTCGTTAGCTTGGAGAAATGCATACGGTTAGTATAAGTTGTGTTCCTATATAAAATATAGCGCAAATATTACAATGTTCTAGTATTGATGAATATTATTATTTTCTGCACTTTAGAATAAACTGTTTAAAACAAGTAAAAAGATTGAAAATTGCATAGTTTGTTACCATGATATCAAGCCATGTTTCAAATATATACAATGTTAAATAAAGTACGAAGTTCAAGAGCATTGAGGACAAAAAATTCCTAAAAGATTTGCCATAATATAATATAATATAATATAATATAATATAATATAATATAATATAATATAATATAATATAATATAATATAATATAATATAATATAATATAATATAATATTATATAATATAATATTATAATATAATATAATATAATATAATATAATATAATATAATATAATATAATATTATAATATAATATATATAATATAATATAATATAATATAATATAATATAATATAATACAATGTACAGATATAATATAATATAATATAATACAATGTACAGATATAATATAATGATATATAATATAATGTAATGTAATGTAATATAATATAAAGTCATGTCATGTCATGTCATGTCATGTCATGTCATGTCATGTCATGTTATTTGTTTATTTATTTCAGATAGGTCGTTAGCTTGGAGAAATTCATACAGTTAGTATAAGTTGTGTTTCTATATAAAATATAGCGCAAATATTACAATGTTCTAGTATTGATGAATATTATTATTTTCTGCACTTTAGAATAAACTTTGTTTAAAACAAGAAAAAAGATTGACCATTACATAGTTTGTTACCATGATATTAAACCATGTTTCAAATATATACAATGTTAACGTGGAATAATTATTTCAGAAATTAACAGGGGCCTCGATGGTCGACTGGTCTAAGTTGTTTTACTACTATATCAATAATCTGTCAACAGTGAGGTCGTGAGTTCGATTCCCGCACGTTGCAGGTGCGATCGACTAGAATCTTAATTGACAGCCGCTCGAAATAGCCAATAGTGCTGAAAATGCCGTTTAAACATCAATCTTTTAATTTAAGAGAGTAGCAAATAAACATAATTATCAATATTTGTTTTCTGTTTTCTGTTCACATTTACTGTGCAATATCAATTATAGAAACACATAAGGTGGTACCAAACACCTTGACTAAAATTAATTTGGCTCGTTTAATTTTCATAAAATTTTGACAAAATGTTAACTTTGACCCTTTGACAAAAATATAAAAATTTCAAAAAACTTGAACCACACACTTTATCGGAAAAATTTCATTGGATATATAGCAGTTTAACAAACACAAAGTTTGATCATTGAGAAGTTAATATTTCCTTAACAATAGAACGTGATTAAAATGTTCAGCTGATTTTTAATGAGTTATCTCCCTTTAGTGTTATGTACCACCATGAGAAAGCTTATATTTTAATTGGCGTTAGCCATTTCTACTTTAGATGAAAAAAAAACAACATTATACTGTATTGTAATTTTAATCGTGGGTAACAATTTTCGTGATTTGAGCAAAAGTTACAAGTTCGTTGTTTCTTAAATTCGTGAATTTAGTTTTCTTGAAAAAAAAATCAAGTGAAGAATTTGAAGCCATCAGAAACGAAGATTTTTGAAATTAATCATATATTGTTATTTAATGATTTTCGGACATTTCAAAATAAGGTGTTCTGTTTTTACTTACTTGTTCGTCTTGGCAACTGACAACATTCAATAAATTTGAAATAAAATAAAGACTTTCGGAAATAAGCTGATTCATCTATACTTACAAATTGTCTGGATTGAAGGAAATTGCAAAGTAAACATTTTAATTGTTGCACCGATGTAATCAGAAGTGATGACACTAATTAATCCGAGATCGAATGATCTATAGGGTGTCTTCCTCCTATTCCACTTTTTAAAAATCACTATTCCTTATATTCCAACATGCAAATAACAATAAATATTTTGATAAATAATTTGGTTTTATAACAATCAAGATTAATTTAAATTTACCTAAGATTTACCTGTATTTGTTTTAAAAGAAAACATATTTCTTACACTGTTTAGGTATAATACACTGTTTATTTGTAATATGTTTTTTTTTTTCGTCAAAGAAATACTTCAAAATATAGAATTATTATGATTAATAGATTGAAGTAAGATTAAAAAAATTGTCATCCAAACAAATAAATTGATGATAGATAATATTATAACCAAGTATAATCTTAAGATGTGGAATAAAAGTATACTAATCTTAAGATGAAAATAAAAGTTACAATAATATTACTTAGACCAATAATCAAAGATGTAAAATTATGGCTGAAAACTGTTTACTTTACTTCTAAGCATGAATAATAAATAGACAGCAATCAGATTTGATTAATTTCAATTGACTGAGTTATCCAAGCTGAAAAAATCAGAATAATTTTTGCTAGCTAAGAACTTAGCTGGCAAATACTTAATCAGTTATGAACCCAAAAGCTCTATGAGTTCCAAGCTAAAACATTGATATAAATTGTGGTCCTTCTCCAGTAATGTCATTACTCAGTTACAATGGCACAACTACAAGTACAGTTCGTTACAAACAGACTTGGGAACCAAAACTTGTACACAGTGGGTTTACATTCCAGGCAAAGAACAAAAGGGTCCAAAGAATTTACTGGAAGTGCTCCACTGCAAACTGTCCTGCCACCATCAATACTCTGAACAACATACTGACCAAAGTCTCAGCAGACCACAACTATAGGTCTGACCACATGCAGCTGAAAGTAGACGATGTCATCCAGAGAATGAAAGTTCACTGCCCAAATGAGCTGACACCAATTCCAACCATTTACGAAGAAGAATTAGTTAAACTTAGAAACGACGACACACAAGAACTTGTAGAGAACATTCCAACTTTCCCATCTTGCAAGAATTCAGTGTACAACAAACGCAAGAAGAACCTTCCAGTTTACCAAAAAATGTTGATCAAATCAACATAGGTGGTATTTGGGCACGCACTACCAAAGGCGATCCATTCCTGCTAACAGACGACAACACAGTTGGGCGTATGCTAATCTTCAGTACGCAAAAGAATCTAACAGACTTAGCAGCTGCAGATATCATATATGGTGTGGATTTTACACCTGTCCGAGCCTATTCTTCCAACTGCAATGGTTGACTGCGCAATGTATCCACTGGTACACAGTTTACTTCCAGCCAAGAGTGAACTAGTATATACAAGGATCCTGACTTTACTTAAAGATGTATGACACCAACACCAACTACAACTTCAGCCTACCACTATCTTCCAGGACTATGAAGTCAACATCCGAAATGCAGCATATTCTGTATTTCCTGGCATCAACGCAAACGGCTGTTTCTTCCATAACACTCAATGCATCTGTCTGGAGAAAAGCACAAGAAACAGGTCTTCAGGTTCCATACAAGGATGACAACAATATTCATCAACTTGTACGCCGTGCCGCTGTCCTTCCACTTATACCTATTGCTGAGATCGAAGATGTGTGGTGTAATGCCCTAACAGACATAGATCAGATTAATACCAACATCAACTACACGCCCTTTACAGACTGTGTAACAACATACTGGGTCCAACAGAACAGTCACCTTTGGAACCACTACACAACACAGGGACCTAGGACTACAAATTATCTGGAGGGATGGCACAGCAAGCTGAAGAAACGTGTCCATCATCCACATCCAAACATCTTTCAACTCATAAAACTTCTGAAACATGAGGAAGCCTTCAACGCCCTGACCATGATCCAGTATGCAGCCGGTGTGAAGAGAGTGGCCCAAAAACGAAAGTATGTAGAAATCAACAACATATTAGAAGAACTTAAGGTAATACACCTCAACCAGGAAGTCACAACAGTACAGTTTGGTGATGCAGCCTCCTACCTTCTTCACGTGGAATAGATTGATAAACTTTAATAGACTTATATACAGTGATTTTCTATTGTGTGTGCTACAATGTGTGATTTGTTTTAGTGCTGTTGTATTGTTTGTGTCATATTATAATGTTTGCTTGAATCTACTGTTGAATTTGTGTTATAAAAGAAATAAAATAATTTACTTATATTTGTTTTCATTTCTTTCATATTTATTTTAATTAAAAACACAGAATTCATACACATGCAAAAAATAACTTATTACCTGTCCTAATAAAAAAAAAAACACTAGTCAATTAAAAGTTGATTAAACAATGTTTTTACAGTATAATCCTTTGTTTGCATACGTTTTCCCCCTATTCCCACATGCAATATTAACATTTCTTACCAGATTTATAAAAGTGGGAATAGAAGGAATAAACCATCTATAGATTAACGAACGTCAAAGGAGTTAATTGAGCCATAAACATTTCACTTAAAGATAACAGTTACATAAACAAATGTTCTTTGAATTGTAGAATTATTTCTTATGAAAAGCAAGCCCAACATAAAATTATTTTGTTTCCGTATGAGAATTATGAGGATATAAAATGAAACACTTCATCATCACATATCATCACCATAAAACTGACTTTCATTGATCAAAACTAATTTTCTATGAGAATTAAAAGGTTAAGAGTCGTACTGTTTAAATTTTTTTAAAGATTATAGTCCATAGTGCGTTTGCTGATATTCGATGTATTCTCTAGATTATATCCATGTAGTCACACCTACATGGTGATCTTTACATTTCCTAATTTGGAAAACAGTTGTTATATTTTGTTGAACACTTAATTTCATGGTTAAAGCCATCCACGAAAACCACGAAAATTGGTACTCCACGAATAAAAGTTCTTTCACAGTAGATCAAACATATTTCTACATTTAATAATATTGTCTTGAATGAAGCTGGCAGGAAAGGGAAACAAACAATTTTTATGTTTTTTTTCATTTATTTTTGTTATTGCATTACCATGAATTTGTGTCATCGAAGTCTTCTTCAAATGTTTCCAAGGGTCAGCATACATCTTATTAATGCACAAATGCTCATCGCTCTAAAGTTAATACACAGAAATAGTTTTTGTACATTGGCACAGAGGTGGTGAAGATTTTGACCATGAATTTTAATGTATATTTTCCCAATGTTCGTTCTCTACATTCCAGAATTTTTTTTTAATCCTGTCAAGTTTCAATTACCAAATGCAATGTAAACTATTTTTGTACAGATAAAACCCTTTACCCTGAATTTCTATTCTATGCACAGTATGTTCTTTATTCAGTACACACTATTTAAGAATGGTATAAATAATACAAAATTACATTTTCTACTCTAAGCAGAAAGCTACAGACTAAGCAACATGAACTCCACCTAACACTTGGATGATCACAGGTGCTCTGGAATGGTAATCAGATCCTAATGTGCTGCACTTTTGATCTCCGTCATGTTGCTATTGGTATTTCAAAATATGGTGATTAGTCGCATTAGTGTGAGATCACATGGGACTTCTAAAAAAAGGACGGACAATCTGATTAGACATTCAAACGATTATCAAAGAAAATAGTTTGTCTAATAACTGATTTGACTCCTAATTAGAAATGCTATCTGGTGCAGCAAAATTGGTACCGTAAATATTATTCTAGTCTCTCGTTTTGCATAAATAGTTTGTTTAACAGTTCAAAAGATTCTTATCCCAAAAAATCGTTTACATTCCTTTAACTTGGTTTCTTTGAAGTTAAAATATATGCTACATTTCTAATGACTTCTATTATCATAAAACAGTTACAGACATTTAGCTATTTACTAATGAGAAATTATTGTTTTGTCCGGTAAAAGTCAAAGGGGACTTTAGGTTTGCACTCCGTCCGTCTGTCTGTCTGTCTGTCCATCCGCAAATCAGTTTTCCACACTTTTTTTCTTCGTGCTTGAAAATATTTATTTGATATTTGGTGTATAGTTTGATCATGACAATTTACAGATCAAGTTTGAATTTTATTCCGGTCTAATGATTTTGTGCAGAGTTATGGTCCTCAGACTTAAAAAATTCACTCAAATAATCAGTTTTCTGCTATTTTTGTCGTCATGCTTGAAGATATTGACTTGATATTTATTATATAGTTTACACCATTACAAGTTATAGATCAAGTTAGCATTTTGTTCCAATACAATGAATTTTTAACCGGTAGGGGACTCTGTATTACCATGCAATACTCTCAGAATGCTTGTTAGATATATATTTTTTTTGTCCTTTTCCCCAACAGCCAATAACATAAAACCTGTATCGATCGGGAATCAGGAATGAATAAAAGTTTTTTTTTATATATAAAAAGTCTGTATATAAAGCGTTTGATGATTGTCTTTATTGATACACTGTAATGATTGTTTTTACGCTTGTTTGCTTTCTGAGAATTACAGAGTATTTTTCCTTAGTAATTATTTATCATGAAACATATATATCATTAATATGAAATGTTTATTTGAATAGCAGAACCTTGTGCTAGATGTCTGTTGTATTCATGGCCGTTATGTTTAGCTCTCCAATGGTTTATATTTTTACTTATCAAAACTGTTGATACAAAACGTACCAAATTATTCCTAATCTAGCAGTACGTGTTGTAAGCAGGGTTATCATAGAATACGTTTTGAATTACAACATCACTTGTGCTTTTACATTTGCCTTTGACAGTTATTGCTATACTAAAATGTGTATATACCTAAAAGATATCCATATGTTCAAAATTTTTAGGTATATACCAAAATGTGTATATATCTTAAAGATATCCATATGTTGAAAATTTTAAGGTATATACCAAAATGTGTATATACCTAAAAGATATCCATATGTTGAAAATTTGTGTCCAATTTTATCCAATGATTTGGCTGTTGATATCTTTAATGTCCATGTGAATTTCTTGTAATCCAAGTGTCCATCGTCGTGTTGTTGGGGAAATCGATTTTACAGGTAGAGCTGGGGATCCAATTAATGCGTTGCCTCATGTAGAAACATTAAATATATCTAGGTTGAATGGCGTTTCGGTTATATGAAATCAAGAAGCTGCTGAAAGAAACTAATTGCTTCCATATATTCTTATACTTAACAAATCATAATAACTTAAAGGAACAACAAAGAAAGCGATATTTCGTCCCAAAGAATCAACTAATACAAATAGGACAAACACCAATAAATACGCCGACATCATACATGTACATGAATCTTAATATTTTAGTGAAAGAAGATAATCCCCTCGATGCACGTTTTCTTATTTCTTTCATAGTCATATACGTAAATGGCATGTGGATATATGACAGTGAGAGAACAACCCAACGACAAAGATGACCGAAAGACATTCAAAGGAAAATATACAGTCTCAAACAATAGACAGAATACAAATGTATAGCAAATTGTTTAAAAGTATCATTATTTGGATAATTTTACATTTAATATCTTTGAGTTTTTAGATTTTAACGAATCATATGCATTCGGAACATGCCTGTATCAAATAAAGAATATGACAGTTGCTTTTCATTAGATTGCAGCAAGTCCATAAAAAGAACATCGATTAGAGGAGCCTTTGTATAAGTTTATTACATTGAATCAGTTTAAACATTAATATCTAAATTTAAGACAAATTCCGATATGATTAAATATGAAATGAAAGCCAAACATAAAAAAAAGTTAAACAAATGAAATTATAAAAAGTTCATAAGACCACAAATCCGTCCATAGCATATGTCATATAACGATCGATCATAAAAAGATATAACTAGTTTATATGTTAATTGTTAATTAAAATATGATTCTGTACTATATCAATATTGACAAATGAAAATAATAAATCAGATGGGATTTATTTTTGTCTTAATTACAGAGACTTTACCAGATTACGACAGAGACGATGAATCCACGTGTACTTATGAAGAACTACCTGGTAAGTCAATGTATAAGACCATGCACCATAAAAATACAAGTATGTTTATTTTTACATATGTTTGCATCTATAATACATCTATACTAGAGTTAATAAGTCACCTTACTGGCATTTATAAAACGTATAACAGTAGACTAGATGCTTTTCTCAGATTGTGCATCATGGATTTTACTAGGATCAAATATTTTGCACGGTCTTTATTGCATAATATAGGTGTTATAAAAAGGTATAACAAAAAATACCGAACTCCAAGGCAAATTATAAAAGGTAAAAGTCCATAAAAACTGACAAAATCAAGCGCTATCAATCAACGGAGCAAGCGAAAAACAACTGCCATATTCCCGACTTGACACAAACATTTTCCGAAGACAATTATAGGTTTAACCTGGTTTTAAAGCTAACATAACCTCCCACTTCTATGACAGTTGTTTATAGTTCCGTTATATTGACAAAATTTGGTAAGCAACCCAATCAGACATAATAGGTTAAGATGGCAATAATTGAATTCCAGCAGCCAAAACTGTAAACATATATCACAGACATACAACACAACTGACTAAATATTCAAACAAACAAACAACAAAGACGCCAACAAAAAGGTGCAGTAGATAGTAAGTGAATTATCATAATAGAAATATATAAAATAGTACATACATAGTCATATTATTACTTATATTATAAAATTATGGCCTTCATCAAAAGGTTAAATTCAAAATAATTCATCAATAATAATTGTCATATTTAATTTTGATGAATTGTATTATGATACTGAACTAATTAATATGAGATAAAGCTATCTTTGCTTTGTATACCTTATTGTAGAGATATCAACTAACACTAACTGAAAAGAATGGGAGATAGTAAACCTGCTCAAATTCCTGACCATAATATTTTTTTCGTTTATAGTTCGCGTGACAGGTCATTATCAAAGCGTCATTTAGGAACGTAAAAAGGTATAAACAAAAATACAGAACTCCAAAGTAATTTCAAAGAGGTAATGTGTGCCAGAGCTGTTCATATCGAAATGACCGTTTCAGACAAAAATGTGTTTACTAATGCATCTATAAAAGCTAGTGTTTCAACGGAAATTGATATATACATTTGTATGTATAATATGATATTCCAAATTTATTTCCTGTGTCAATAAACATGTGCTTATTGTTATTTGTGTTAACGCCGTAGGCGACGGGGACAATAAGTGTTACCATTGACCGTCCCTCTTTAGGTATTTCCGTCCGTCCCATTTTCGTTTCCGCACTCTAACTTAAGTTTGCATCCTGCAAATTAGATGAAACTCATACACAATGCTAAGAACCACAACACACACAAATATTTCGAATTTGGATAGTGAGTCATTTGCCGTTCTAGAGTTATGTCATTGTATATCTAAAACATATAAGAAAGTATAACAGACCATACAACTTTCCAAGAAAATGCTCGTTCCCTAATTGATGTTAATTGCTGTACATCATTATCGTGGGCTAGATAATTATAGTCCCATGTATGATCTAGCGTGATTAAAATCACAATCACTACATGTACAATCAAGTAAACAATTATCTTATCAACAATTTAATAGAAACCTTCAGAATATAATACTTGATTACAAAGTCTAAGCAGACCAAACAACAGTTATATTATATAATTGTAAAGAAAACACATTTACAAATGTATTATTATTATATGATAAGAAGTTGCCGATGTGATGCCCGATTGTTCGTTTATTTTTATTTTTTTATTATTTGATTTTTTTGTTCTTCAGAACGATATTTCGCTCTAATATGGCGCAACCTGTATGTACAGTATTTCAAAACGAAAGATTTTGGAAGCATTTTAAATGACAATTTCGCATGTATGCGAAATGTTTTTTAAACCATGATTATTTAGGGATTTCTATTGAATTCTCGATAGGCATTCTCCAAAAAAATATAGAAAGAACGGGACAATGTCCTAACAGGAAACCGATAAATCGAGTATCATTTTGGAATTTGATACTCGGTACTACCGAGCGACACTCGATTACTCGAGTACTCGTTGACATCCCTTTTATACATAAAATAAGTTATTTTTAAATACTATCATGGTGGTAAATAACGTATGAGGCAGACGTTTCTATTGCAGTGTGTTTGGATTTTCAAATATTTTGGCTCGAGCGTCACTGAAGAGACGTTAATTGTCAAAATGCGCATCTGGTGCAGCAAACTTGGTACTGTTTAAGTCATTACTGTTCAATTATGTTTCTGAAAAAGCAGTACCCTATTTGAATTTAATTCATAACTTTTGTATGTGATATGTGCTGAACTCTTTCGGATCGGAAATGGTATTGCATTTTGTTTTGCTATAAACATTTTTTCGTGTTTGTTCAGCTGGTACGTCGATGAAGATTTCGTACTGTTCAATAAACTTTTCTCTGACTTTTTTCAGATGCAACAATCTGCATGATGTTTGAGTGTTCATTGTAACACTGTCTTTTTGAAAAATTTTTATCATACGTTTGTGGGCAAGGAATTGATCTAATTACCTTTTGCTTTTTTTTACTTTTTAATAGATAATTCAAGTTCAAAAAAGGAAATCAAAGGAATGAAAGGTAAACATAGTTCACAAATGATCAATGTATCTATTACTTGAAGCTTGCTATGCGGAATGGGTTTTGCTCATTGTTGAAGGTCGTACGGTGACCTATTGTTGCTAATTTCTACGTCATTCTAAACAAGACTTTTCACCGTTAAATACTGTTTTGAATTTTACTGATGTGCAGAAGTTTTTATATCATTCAATTCAATTCAAAACACGCCGAATTTGTAAATCCACTGACGTGTAATTAAAAAACAATCTATATTAGAGCGTGGTTTCTCCTTGATTTTACAATGTGTTGGTCAATCTTTTGGGACAAAAATTACGTCGTAGCACTTAGATGACAGGGGAACTTAAATTACTAAATTACAGGACCTTCTCATTGCATGGTAAAGAAACAATGGGATGTCATAAATTATTTAAATTCTAAGGAAAATGTACGAATACAATGATCAAAATATTTGTCATCCATCAGAAAACGGCATTCAAAACCGAAATATCAAATCATGTTGTTTTCATTGGAAAATATTAGCTTGAAATATAACATCCCACAAGCGAAGACAGGAAATCGTGTTAGATGAAATTGCTATTACCGAACTTGGTTTATTAGAATTTTAACATATTATTATGATGTTCAAAACAGATTAGCTGGATCACAGTTTAGACGATGCTTTTATTATCCTTTTTGGCCTCTTTAGCGATATTGATACAAAATATTTGGAATGAAATGAAAAATCTACCAAACCTTCAACAGAAATAGAAATCATAATGTCATTACTTCAAAAATGTCAAAATGCGGTTGGTTGGACCGTTGTTGGGTGTTGAAAAGGTTATTTGAGAGATAGGATGTGGCTGACCCTAGTAAAAAAAATGGGAGGACATTTTGTTTTAAAGAATGAGAAGACATCAAGTTTAAATGTTGAAATCTAATTATCAAGGTAGTTAAGGGTGATTTTGACATGAGGGTTAGGACGAAATTCCTTCTCCGGTTATATTTTGCAATTATGTTTTGTATGTCAAACGGAATTTGAAGCCCAATGTATGAATCGACGACAACCAAACAAACTCTTTATTTTGCCTACCTTAGGATAAATTTCATGAAGTCACACTTTGGGTCTCCAGTACATATATATGTTCAACAAGAAAACACACAGGAAGTCTTTTTAATAAGATCTGTATCTATGCATTTTAACTGTAGGCCAATTTTGATTGACACTTAAAGATCAGGAAGGTAATGGTAATTTCTCCTGTTTCTAGCTAAATACAAATACCTAAATACACTTTACAGATAGATATGATTAAAAATTATACTTTCAACCAAAGACCAAATGGCGTAGCTTTAAGACCCTGCAATTTATCTAAGTTATCGTTCCTTTAACACATTAATAAAGTCTTCTTCTTTTCGCTTTAACACATCATGTACAAATAAATTGCTTCAAGTGAATAATTGCATTTCGTAACATACTAATCAATTTAAACAATGACTTATTATAATGAAAAACATTATCCAACTTTGTGTGGAAACATTTGTCGTTACCATCGCTCAGTCTTTAGTATTCTATCTTGTTTTTGTGTACTGTTGTTTGTCTGTTTGTCTTTTTCTTTTTCAGCCATGGCATTGTCAGTTTTTTTTTTGTAAACTTGTAAGTTTGAATGTTCCTTTGGTATCTTTCACCTCTCTTTCAGAACTGTCGTCATTAAAGTTCAAGTATGATTTTGATTGTGTGGAGCTATAAGCGATAAACGTTTATTGTAAATTAAAGCAGAGCTATATTTGTTGGGTTGTAAGTGTATAATACTTAACCTAATTTCAGGATAAATAAGCAATTGTTGTTCAAAATAAAATACAATATAACATTTGTTTGCACGAGCATTATAAACAAGGTGAAAAGCCAGGCTCGCCAAGCTTTTCTCCTGTGTCGTATATAGTACAACATAGACGTAATTTTACTACAATGTACGAATAATGTTTAATCTGCAATTTGGCATTTGCGCTTAAAAGGTGTTACTTCCCAAACGTTGAATTTGATGTCAGTGAAATCGACATGAATCAAACCATTTCCAACTGATTTTTACAGTTTGTTTTTATGTTGTGCTGTTACACCACTGTCACAAGTATGGGAGGGTTGATTTCAATCACTTTTTGTAATATCAAATACATATACATACCGTTAGAATAACACTTTACTCTTTGACATTTACACGGAGAAATTGCCTTTGATAAATACTTTGCATACGTAAACGGCAAGTAATCCTCAGTAACCAAACGTTTGCCTGAAGAAAGCTCACAATTATTCTTGACTTGCCATACTCTATATGTGCCTGTCCCAAGTCAGAATCCTGTAGTTCAGTGGTTGTCGTTTGTTACTGTCTGACATAGCTGTTTTTTCGTTATTTGTTTTATTTCTCAAATCAGGCCGTTGGTTTTTTCGTTTGAATTATTTTACATTTTGTTATGCCGGGGCCTTTTATAGCTGACTAAACAATATGAAATTTGCTAATGGTTGAAGTTTGGTGACATATAGTTGCTTAAATCCGCTTCATTTGGAATCTGTTGAATAATTGTCTTATTCATTGGAAATCATACCATATCTTCTTATTTTACATGACTAAAACGAGGACCCCAAAGTGAGCTGTAACGTTAACAGTAATTTGAATGTCCATGAAACTGTTTATGAAAATGTACGAATACAATGATCAAAATATTTGTCATCCATCAGAAAACGGCATTCAAAACCGAAATATCAAATCATGTTGTTTTCATTGGAAAATATTAGCTTGAAATATAACATCCCACAAGCGAAGACAGGAAATCGTGTTAGATGAAATTGCTATTACCGAACTTGGTTTATTAGAATTTTAACATATTATTATGATGTTCAAAACAGATTAGCTGGATCACAGTTTAGACGATGCTTTTATTATCCTTTTTGGCCTCTTTAGCGATATTGATACAAAATATTTGGAATGAAATGAAAAATCTACCAAACCTTCAACAGAAATAGAAATCATAATGTCATTACTTCAAAAATGTCAAAATGCGGTTGGTTGGACCGTTGTTGGGTGTTGAAAAGGTTATTTGAGAGATAGGATGTGGCTGACCCTAGTAAAAAAAATGGGAGGACATTTTGTTTTAAAGAATGAGAAGACATCAAGTTTAAATGTTGAAATCTAATTATCAAGGTAGTTAAGGGTGATTTTGACATGAGGGTTAGGACGAAATTCCTTCTCCGGTTATATTTTGCAATTATGTTTTGTATGTCAAACGGAATTTGAAGCCCAATGTATGAATCGACGACAACCAAACAAACTCTTTATTTTGCCTACCTTAGGATAAATTTCATGAAGTCACACTTTGGGTCTCCAGTACATATATATGTTCAACAAGAAAACACACAGGAAGTTCAGTGGTTGTCGTTTGTTACTGTCTGACATAGCTGTTTTTTCGTTATTTGTTTTAATTCTCAAATCAGGCCGTTGGTTTTTTCGTTTGAATTATTTTACATTTTGTTATGCCGGGGCCTTTTATAGCTGACTAAACAATATGAAATTTGCTAATGGTTGAAGTTTGGTGACATATAGTTGCTTAAATCCGCTTCATTTGGAATCTGTTGAATAATTGTCTTATTCATTGGAAATCATACCATATCTTCTTATTTTACATGACTAAAACGAGGACCCCAAAGTGAGCTGTAACGTTAACAGTAATTTGAATGTCCATGAAACTGTTTACTTTCAACAGACGCAGAATACCAGGAGACAATATATGTATACTAAATCTATATCGCTTTAGTTTATTTGTACACCTGTATGTGTATAGTAAAATTGTCGATATCAGGATGAAGATAGCTTTTCACTATTTAATTTATTTAATAGACATAAGAAGATGTGGTATGAGTGCCAATGAGACAACTCTCCATCCATGTCAAAATTTATAAAAGTAAACCATTATAGGTCACAGTTTGGTCTTCAACACGGAGCCTTGGCTCACACCGAACAGTAAGCTATAAAGGGCCCCAAAAATTACTATTGTAAAACCAGGTTATATAAAAAACATTATAATCATTTTGTCTGTTGGTGTATCTTTTTTTCAATCAAATGTTTTGGTTAATGATCAATACTGAGATAGTGGAAAGAAATTATAACTTCGTTATTGTTTGCTTTAGCTCAAAGATGGAAAGAGAAAGTGAATTCCCTGGCCCTTATAAAATCAGGGGATGCTGTCTGTTTTAAAAGGACTGGAGGATTATACAAACATCATGCAATCGTGTCTGCTGTAAAATCAGGGGGAGAAAGGCTGAAAATAATAGAACTTTCAGGAGACAGTATAGACTGTATGCTTGCTTCTTCTTCCTCTTGTGGTAAGGGCAGTGTATTTGAAACAGCAATTGATTTTGATAAGTGCTCCAAAATGTATAAATATAACTACAATACAGAAAGGAAAGATGGTCTGCACCCAGTAGATGTTGCTAGGATATTTTTTGAAGAAGGGCTTCCAAACGATTACCACGTAAAAAGCTTCAATTGTGAACATTTTGTAAGTTATTGTATTACTGGAATTCCGTTTTCCAAACAGACTCGTTCTATAAATAAAAAAGCTGGGCGCGTGCTTGATGAAATCGTGAAAAAAACATCTCGATGGAAGTTTATCAGACAAAAGATCTAGCACAACACTACCATTTCATAAAACCCCGTACTTGTTAATGGATGGGTGTAATACTGCCTATACAAGCGTTATGCCAAGATATATTGGTACAAACAGATATTCTCGATTGCAGCGTAGATCATTTGGACAACGAGACAGCGCATATTCGGGATACATGGAACTCGACTACCTGGATCCGTACTATATGAAGGATATTTCTTCATACTACTCAGTTTCGAACAACAACCCCTATTATAATACTGGCGGTTTTATGTATTGAACTATTGCCAAATGGAATAAATGAATTGAGGTGGTTCAATGAAGCAGTAGTAACCGCAGAAGCTATATGTGTTATTTCATTTGGGATGTCAAACTAGGTACCCCATCGGTTTAAATACTTAATTTGTATCTAGTTCAAGACTAGGGAATAATATACCCTAACTTTCCGTCTATTGCAAATTCATAACTTGTATGTGGTTCAAGATAATAGAATTATACAACTCTAACTTTTCTAAAAACTATGTTTGATATACAATTTGTGTGACGTTCAATATTTGATTTTTGAAAATAACATAGCTAATGATGTATAACATCACGCTGCTTATACTGCTGAAGTTTATTTGTCATTTTTTTATCATTGTTTTGATACCCGTGTTGTTTTTCTTTTTTTAGACGTATATCTTATTTATTAGTTTTCTTTACTAATGGTTTTAGATTTCTATTTCAAGATATTTTAAAAAATAACTGTGCAATATCACTTTTTTATCTGCCGTTTTTAGATTTGAAAATACAACTGAACATGTAACTATTTCTGAACGAATTAATCAAATCAGTCAGAACATAACAAATAATAATTCATTTATGTATTTATATCTGTATATATATTGTTACTATATTCAGACTTTTATATATATATAATTATGATAATATATATATATATATATATATATATTCTCTCTCTCTGTTTTTTTTAACAGTGATCATGCTAGATTTCAGATATGTTCATAACGTAATAAATGTTTAGTCAATGTGAACAAACTTATTTATGTAAAAATTTATTCAAAATGAAATAGTCTGCTTTGTAGCAAGAAAAAGAGTTCCGTAACCTCAATTTTTATTTTTATTTTCTCAAAGCACATTATATGCACTATCTACTCATATTTCATCTTAAAACTATATCGTTTAGTTTTCGTCAAACTACATTTTGGCAAATTGTTAAAAAATTTATCGATTTTAATCTAGCGTAAAAACCCTTTTTATTGCATAGTATTGAATAAGATAACGTTATAATCTTTTTACGCAGATATTCTAACTATTAAGTATAAATTATGTAGTCTGGTAAATATTATTTGGAGTCAAGTAATAAGTCTTATGTAACAAGTCTTATCAAATCTATGCTAATAAACGAAAGCGTAGTAGCCTTACGTGTTTAATTTTATTCCCTTCTGTGTGTTATTATTTCAAATATTTGCATAATTTTGCAAACTTTTGTTTTGATTTACAATCTTTTGCAAAATCTTGCAAATATTTAGCATTGTTTTTAAGTAGTTTTTCCTTTAGTTGCATGACTCCATAAACTTCTGTGTTTTACTCCAAACTTGTTAGATACAGTTAAAAATAAAACATAAAGCAAGACTTATGATTGAAATGTTTAACTTGGTTTTTATGTTTACTGATAAGACTATCGTATTTAATGGCAATCGTAGCTCTATATGTATGTCATTCAATAAACATAAAGTTAGACATTTTTTTTTTAATTCAAGAACTAAATCATGTTTTAAAGAGCTTGGAATAAACAGCACAACTGGTAATCCTACATATTCATTAACATCATTAACAAAGGATGAAATTTTACAAAATCACTAATCTGTCCTTCTTTCATTTGGTATTAACATCAAAGAAAACGAAGAAAATCTACCGTCATTATACTGGATACCAAAACTTCACAAAACACCGTATAAAGAACGATACATAGCTGGATCATCAAGATGGTCGACTAAACATGTTTCTAAAGTGTTGACTACTATTCTTTTTACAGTACAAAATGGCCTTCAAAAATATTGTGATGAGATATATTCTACCAGTGGTGTCAATAAGATGTGGATTCTCAAAAATTATAAAGATCTACTGCTAAATCTTAGATCACAATCTCTGCAATTTTGCAGCAACATTAAGAACTTTGATTTTTCTATGCTTTACACTACTATTCCCCATGCTCAATTGAAAGATCGACTTCACCATCTCATTAAACAGAGCTTTTTCTATAAAAATGGGAATCGTAGATATAGATTTCTTGTTTTGGGTTATAATAATTCTTATTTTGTGAAGAACCACACTGATTCTATCAAAAAATATACTGAAGATGATATAATCAAAATGCTGGATCATCAAGATGGTCGACTAAACATGTTTCTAAAGTGTTGACTACTATTCTTTTTACAGTACAAAATGGCCTTCAAAAATATTGTGATGAGATATATTCTACCAGTGGTGTCAATCAGATGTGGATTCTCAAAAATTATAAAGATCTACTGCTAAATCTTAGATCACAATCTCTGCAATTTTGCAGCAACATTAAGAACTTTGATTTTTCTATGCTTTACACTACTATTCCCCATGCTCAATTGAAAGATCGACTTCACCATCTCATTAAACAGAGCTTTTTCTATAAAAATGGGAATCGTAGATATAGATTTCTTGTTTTGGGTTATAATAATTCTTATTTTGTGAAGAACCACACTGATTCTATCAAAAAATATACTGAAGATGATATAATCAAAATGCTGGACTTTTTAATCGACAATACATTTGTGGAGTTTGGAGGATTGATATTTCAACAGACAGTCGGTATTCCAATGGGTACTAATTGTGCACCCCTTCTGGTCGACTTGTTTTTGTACTCGTATGAAGCATAATTCATTCAGAACCTTCTAAAAGACAAAAAGAAAAAGCACCTTGCAAAATTCTTAAATTTTACTTTCAGATATATAGATGATGTCCAATCACTGAATAACCCATATTTCATTCAGTACTTACATCTCATATACCCAAGTGAACTTGAAAATAAGGATACTACTGATACAAGAAGGACTGCTTAATACCTTGATCTTTTCCTCAATATTGACACAGATGGACGACTTCACACTAAAATCTATGACAAACGAGATGATTTCAACTTCCAAATAATCAACTTCCAATTTCTCAGCAGTAAGATACCCTCTGCTCAATCGTATGATGTTTACATATCTAAATTGATACGTTATGCTCGTGCATGTTCACACTATACGGACTTCATATACATGAGTGTGCTCCTTACGCAGAAACTGCTCCAACAGAGTTATGAAGAGGAAATTTTATGGACACAATCGCGAATCGGTTGATTATACGATGTGTCTGTGTATAAACTAACTAATCACATTTTTACCACGTCTTAGATTGTGGTTTAACATCTATGTCGTCTGTCTGCTAAGTACCGAACGTGACCGATTCCCGAATATGACTGTTTTGCCGAGTGTGAATTTGCATTGCTATACGACGTGTCTCGGTATTTTATACATTCAACATTCATGTATTTATTTATGATGTTTCTGTTGTGATTTCGGTTGGATAATGTGTTATGTCTTATCGTTTGTAGTCCAAATAATTATAAAATAGCCTTTCAAAACCGTCATTGTCATGATGATTGTTTGGACTGGTATTGTGAACATAATTGTATGAATTTCAAGATTATACATTCGTTACACAGGTACGTCACTGTTTGTTATGTCCTGTGTTGTCTGTCGTTAATGGAAGATGTTCGTTGTTATTCTGCGGTTTACTTGTTGTATCGACTATTATACTATGTATTTGTGCGTTTCTCTATGATAAGTGTTCTTGCGTATGTTTGTGCTGTATTTCTGTCACGTAGTGTTGTCATTTTAGCTATATCTATTTTTTAAAATTGCCATATAAGCGGGAGGTTTGGCTAGCCATAAAACTAAGTTCAACCCACCATTTTTTCTTAAAATGTCCTGAACCAAGTCAGGAATATGGCAGTTGTTATCAAATAGTTCGTTTCAATGTATGTTGGCGTTCGTTTTTGTTGCACTTCAGTGTTTCTGTTGTTCCTTTATTTTCCTCTTACAGGAATATGGCAGTTGTTATCAAATAGTCCGTTTCTATGTATGTTAGCGTTTGTTTTTGTTGCAGTTCAGTGTTTTTGTTGTTCCGTTGTTTTCCTCTTATAGTTGATGTGTTTCACTCGGTTTTAGTTTGTGACCAGGATTTGTTTTCTCTCAATCGATTTATGACTTTTAAACAGCGGTATACTACTATTGCTTTTATTTATACCCTCAAATAAAAAAAAAAGAATAATAAAGGGAACAACATGAAGTAATTGTTTTTATTTCTGTTTTCATTAATAAAAAAAAACACTTTAACACCTTTTCACTGACAAAAAAAGATAATTTCGGGAACACATGCTTGAAAGGGACGGGTGAATTTGCCATTCATTACAATAGATAATGATTTTTTTTTAAGTGGTTATTGTAACATCCAGTTGAGAATATAGTGGCAAAATATTACCTAACGTGCAAACACTAAGAATTAGAACTCTTTAATTTATGCACGTTCATCCTTGGGGATGTAACTGTCAGTGATGATAAATTCACGATAAAACGTACTGGGAAATAGTAATAATGATAAAAACCTATAATCAAAACAGAATAAACATGTAATAAAATCATCATAGATTAATATTGTGTACGCCAAACGCGCTTTTCGTCTTATAAAGACTCATCAGTGACGCTAGAATAAATTAAGTAAAAAATGCCAAATAAAGTACGAAGTTATAGATCATTGAGGACCCAGAATTCCGAAAGGTTTTGCAAGCTAAGGTAATCTATTCCTAGGTAGAAAATCCTTAGCATTTCGAAAAATTCTAAGTTTTTGGTAAACAAATAATTCATAATTATGACCATATCAATGATAGTTCATGTCAACACAGAGGTGCTGGTGATACCAGCGGAAAGAAAACCTCCACCATAAATAGCATCGAACCAGCGGTTGTAAATAAACTCATTACAAATAATATCAGCATTTCCATTTAATATAGCAAACGATAAGGACAACAGGCTATATGATTTAAGTGTAAAACTGGTTTGAAATATTCCTACGGAAATAAGTTCCTTACGTTCCATTTGTTTTTTGTTTTTTGTTTTTTTGTTGTTTTTTTTTAACTTGATCCAGGAAAACATCTATTGATATGCAGCACAGCAGACACTTTTAAATTTAAGTCATTTTGGCAAAAAGATGTGCAAAAAAGTTTCCATTTTGACGAACAAGCCTTAACGCAAATGAACTAAATTCATAGTATACAACATCGTAAGATTTTTCACATACTTTTAAGGCAACTGGGGTAATGAAAACCTACAACTTTTTTTGCTTTACCTATGAATTTTCTGTAAGGTTAGGAGTAGGACAAGCAGTTTTAACAATCATAAGCACCAGTGATTTCTGGGTTTAATAAACATCAATGGTTTGTAAAGAAAATTATGAATTCATTCATTCCTTGAAAATTGGTTCAAATGAAGTTGTCAAATGATTTGGCAAGATTTGTTATTTAAATTATCGATGATTTTTAACATAAACAAAATAAGAGAAGAGCACATCTAAACTGTCCCAAAGGTAAGATTGTGTTTATAATAGCAAAAACATAATATTTTGTAATGAGAAAACCAATTAAACTGAATATTATAAAGGTGGGCCCGGAGGTTTCTATACCACAAGCTTGTCTGACGTGTGCATACGGATATCCGTTGTAGTAGACCTTATAAATCATACAGCCTAGTATCTTCGATTTGATCGTTTTTCCCTGAAATATTTTTTAAGAGTTCTGCCTATATTGAAACAGGCACAGGTAATGATGTTAATCGGCAATTCCAGTGTTATTTCACTCTTTATTCCTCTTTTGCGCCAAGACGCCTTTGTTCTGGAGTTTCTCATCAACAAATTGGTTTTTGTTATAGCAATTTCTTTTTCTCTAATGTCTTAAGGGCATCTTCAAAATATGAAATACGTTCTCCAATTCTCAAAAATTCTACTACATACACGCGTTTGCAATATTCGATACCTCATCCGGGGCATATTTCGCCACATGCCACTTCTGCTAAGATTAAACATTTGCGCACAAGCAAACGGATGGCCGAAAAAATAGCGAATTTTACATATTCTTCCGGCTAGCAAGAAAAATAGACACTCCGTTTTTTAAACCTGCAGCCTAGATGATTTGAAAATCAGAAATAAGAATCAAAACTTCGGTAACATACATATTATATATATTCTTAGAAATTAGTTCGACTATGTCTTAATTTTGTATTTTATGGATAAAATTCAGATGCATAATTATTGAAGGGAAATTTTAGTACAGTATACTGAACGTGCATGTGATTTTGTTTAATATGTTTTCATGATTTTATCTACTACCTGTATAATTCTAACAAATGGTTGCTTCTTTACGATAATTATGTGGTTATTATAACTCACTGATAATAGGGCCTAATCAATGAAATAACTGTCATTTTGAACAAACGTATCGTCAAAATTTGAATAATAGACACCATGATTAAGCGTTGGATCGTTAAAAAGAAATCATTCATTTTCTTTTTAACGAACCAACGCTCATCCATCGTATCTATATCATTGAAAGAACACATATTTGAGAGAAAAGACACATATTTGTGACGTCTGTGACACGATATAGAATTGGACACAGATCTTAGGACTCGACACAGATTTGAGGTTGGGCATAGATTTGAGGAACGGGTGCAAGAAATCCAAAACATGTTTAGAGGACCAAAATACGACACTATTGTGGTATCCAATTTAAAACTCCGATTTAGTTTCTATCTGATAGATTAATAAAAAGAGAAACTTAAAATTATCTGTCTAAGTGAATGACAAAGCTTCTTTATAATATTGGAATAACACAGATTTTTTAAGTTCAAGGTTGAAAAGAAGGCGAATTAATTAGCTTTCAATAACAAATATTGTTTTTAAGCAAGGTGTCGTTTGTTATATCTTAATGTTTGTCGCAATTTCGAGATTTTAGTGTTAAGGCAGATTTTGTTAAGGCAGATCCTTGATTATTTCTGTTAATTATTTTACAAATTTTAAGACTATGGAAGATTTCGAACTTGACATGATTTAGATACCTGTCTATGATAGTTGAAGTTGGTATGTTGATCTTTATATGTCTTCTTAATTTTTTACGTATATCACACCTATCATTTCATTAATAACCAACAACGATCGAGAAATGACAGCAACAATACCGTTGTCGATTTAGCGTCTTCCAATTTCTCCTACAAAATATATGTTACCAATTGCTCAGGTGGTAATTTTAACCACAATTGTTATCTTATAAAAGCAACTATGTTAGAGCTACTTTACAACTCAAAGGTTGGATCCTGATACAAAAAACCAATTTCAATTGAAAAAATCGGTTTACGACAAAGCTGCATGCAAATCTGGTGCAAGTCATCCGATGTATGCGATTGTGTTACTGCATAGAAGTTGGAAAAATGGTTCTCAGAAAGATAATTCGTATCCATTTGACATTCACACTAAATTTCAGTTTGAATCGCTTGCATTTCAAATGCAGTGGATTCAAAATGTAAACTCGTTTTCACTACATGTAGGCTATGTGAAAATGTGATAATACATCAAAGAAGAACAATAATTACTAAAAGTTATTGGAAATTACAAAAGACCACATCAACTACCAACAGCCGATTTATGAGAAAAAAAAGACGTACATACTAAGAAAAAACAACAATGTAAAACACATGCTTGATTTGGTACATGCACAAATGAGGCAAGATTAAACTAAAATTGAGTACACACAAACCTCCACTTTTCCTATCTATACCATTTATCGTAAAAGTAAAACACAATTTAACTAACTCTAAGAACTAGTTTGAACAAGGAAGGAACAGACCGCACATGATTAAGAAAACAGGATCAAAATGTGCTGGGTACTACGGTCAGATCAGCTTTTTTGCTACAGTTGTTTGAAAACTGCCGCTCACAAAAAGTTAAAAGATGTCGGAAACAACACTTCTTATAAGTTTGATGAAATCCCATCCTAAAACTTAATTAAAAACGGCGGTGTATGTGAGAGGACAGTAAGTATTTTAAATCGTCAGAGCATCGACAAAGAACCATTTTAATATCTTAAACTTGGTAGACCTTTGAGTTCAGGGACCTATCCTGGTGCAGTTGTTTTACAATATGGTGCAATAAAGAATGATCAGACATTGAAACAATACTAAAGAGCCTGTTTAAATTACACGAGGACTCGTTTATAATCTAAGTAACATCCGAGTAAAAATACACCTACATTTGCTTTTGTTAATTGAAATTCTGAGACAATTGACCCGATATATTAATAGACTTGACCTTCTGCTTTATACGACATCCGCTGATGCATTTTGGCGTCGATCATTTAGCGTTGTAACGTAATCATTTAACGCGCCCGATATTGGCGAACAAATACGAATACATTTATTATAATAGAATTTAATTCAATAATAATTAAATTCAGTAATTGTAATTATATAACTTGGTATGATTTTAATTGACGGTGTGTTCGATTCATTTTTTACTGGTCACTTTCATATGCTAATTAGTTTAGCCCGCAAAATGTTTGTCCATGCAATTTACCTCTTGTGGTTTGGTCATTTGGATTCAAACCTTACACGGAGCTTGACCAAAGCTATAGAGGTTAAAACTAAATTCTACACAGAAGAAAAATTGAGTATTTTTATTTTTATTTTTAGTTTTAGAATTAAGCAATGTTTTATAAAGAATAGTAGCTCAATAATTTAAACTATGGCATGGTATTGGTTGCAAAAATTTGATATTTTTCATTTAAATGCAATATTTCTTATTTAATTGGTATATTTCTTCTTTTAAATGCAATATCTTTTTATTTGAATGGTATATTTTTTCATTTAAATGCAATATTTTTTATTCAGATGGTATAATTTTTCATTCAAATGGTATAATTTTTCAATTGTTTGGATTTCACCCCTTTCTTTCTAAACTTGAGTGACCAAGAATTAAAAAACGCGTCAGAATATCGCCCCTCTAACTAAATTTGGCGTTCGTGCGAGTTCGTACACTGGCTGTTAATGCCAATAATGGCCAGGACGAGCAAAAAATGCAAGTGACAAGTAATAATAATTAATTTGACACACAACTTGTTCATGGATAGAAACAGATGCCTGCGTGCATGGCAAAAACACCTCCAATGAAAACCTTTTCTGAAGAAACCCTCCTACAGTCTACACATTGAAATAAAAAAAAAAATACATAGCTAGCCCCTCTCCCCCTTCTAAGTCCAGATACATGTAATCATGACGTTCTTTAGTGCTATATCATTTTTTACTTTTCTTGATCCTCAGAGACGTTGCAGGAAGGCACACATGAAAAAAGAATAAAAAGCATCCAGGACGTTACAATTATTTGGACTAAGCCCCCTCTTTTTTACTACATGTAGAAAAAAAATCACCTAATTACGACAGCAGAACCAGAAACCCACAAGTAGAGACATAAGCTGTTATACTCCGGAACTAATTCTTTAATAAAGACAATTCAGGATAAATTGGAACCAGTTACTAACCCATGTTACAACAATAGTCCTATGACATAGGACTTCACTATATGAGGCGTGAACTTCATATTTATTACTATCTATAATATGTGCTCTCATGTCTTATGCTGCAAATCATTTTACATTTAGGATTCGTTGCTGAGCTTTTTTTTCCCTCATCCTCTCTATGTAATCCAAGTTCATGTCCTGATAAATGGTGACTCATGCATAGCATCATATGTGGTTATTAAAACAAGAAACATATTCATATTATAATAATTAATGTATGCTAGGACTTATAGATAGATGTCATTAGTCCCAGGTCATGTAATAAAGTAGGTCTTATAAAAATACAATAGCATTTTATTTTTTATGATTATATATATGTTTAGATCTCAAAAAACATGTTTAACCCCGCCGCATTTTTGCGCCTGTCCCAAGTCAGGAGCCTCTGGCCTTTGTTAGTCTTGTATCATTTTTAATTTTAGTTTCTTGTGTATAATATGGAGTTTAGTATGACGTCCATTATCACTGAACTAGTATACATATTTGTTTAGGGGACAGCTGAAGGACGCCTCCGGGTGCGGGAGTTTCTCGCTGCATTGAAGACCCATTGGTGGCCTTCGGCTGTTGTCTGCTCTATAGTCGGGTTGTTGTTTCTTTGACACATTCCCCATTTCCGTTCTCAATTTTATTATATATTTAATAATGCCATTTTTTTGGAAAAAAGGGTAGGGGCAAAGCGTTTTTAAAACATATCAATGGGGCGTGTTTTTTTTTTGTTCTTCGGAAGTGAGCCAGAAGAAGTCCATTTCTGTTTTTTTTTTTTTTTTGCATTGGGAAGATCTTCTGGCTCTTTTCCACCTCTTCTTTTTTGATAGGTTGACGGCAGAGGCACATACCAAACATGGCGTCGTTTAGTCTAAATGAAATTAATAAATTTATGAATGCAGATATATTAGAATGTGAGCTGTTTTATAAACGTTTTTATGGTATGACAGCCTTAGTAGGACATCCCTGTAGGACGATAAGCTGGGTAAATATAAGAACTACACGGACAATAACAGTTAAGGGACGATTATTTGATATTCCAGGGAAGGGATTTTGATTGATTGATGTTTAACGCTACTTTCAACACTATTGGGCTATTTCGTGGTGGTCAGTTTAAATTTATAGATGAAGGATAGGGAAGGGAAGAGAGGGCATTATTATTCATTTCAATCTGTCGCTAATCATGCCTATTTTTCTACTCTTACCAGGCAACCATATTCATATATGAAATCCTTCTGTCCCCCACCCCAACAAATAAATAAATATCAAATGGTTTTCCTCTTATTTAACACTAACTTAAATTGATTGATTGTTTGTTGCTAATTTTAACGCCCAGTGAAAATTATTTCATGCTTGTGTGATCGTGGAAAAAAGTCGAACCAAATTATGTATTTCTTATTTCGGACAATATGGACTTGTTTCTTATATTATTTACAGTTTATGTTTAATCTTTTCAGACAATTTCATTCTAAATATAACAGACAATGTGTTTTGATTTGCATTCTTAAATATCATTCATGTGTGTCACTTTTTAATCTTAAATTGTATGAAAAACTTTACAAAAGACTATGTTAATTTATGCTTCACAACTATTTCATTTCCATCATTTTTTTAATCCGTTAATGTTTAGAGCGTACATAGATAATTTTATCAATATCTATTTTATCAGTTCTTGTTCAGGACATGTATGATAACAATGAAATTAATCCGTTTTTCAATTACGGTCTATTGTTACGTTTAAGTGTTAATTGTATGTTCGTAAAATTTGTCAACTTTATTATTATGTAATCTTAATTCTTTGGCAACCTGTAAACATTGTCTATCTTTATGATTTGTCGACTGAAGTTAAGTCTTCAGTCGGAGTCAGCCTTTTGAACTGACACCATCCGTTCATTAAAGTGAAAATAAAAATCCATACTGAAAGTCATCGTTTGTATTCGCTCTACCAGTCTGTGAGTTAGTTCCGCCAGTGGGTTTATGTTTAATAGGCAGGGGACCAGTCGTCGGTCACTGTCTTTCGTTTCGGCATCTTCGCCAGTTTCAGCAACAGAACCTGTTGCACTGTATCAAACATTCCAGTAACAACATCGTTGTCACATTTGGCGGAGGTAATCCAGAGGCGTGTTGTCTTTTTAGTACAACACACGGTACCGTGTACCTCAGCAGTCAAGCGACCAGAGTTAATCCCTATCAAGTTCAACCGTGATATCAAATTCCAAATTTTCAGTGATGGATTTTAATCTAAGACCGCAGTGGAGTATGTGGAGACATAATCATTTCACACATCAATATCCAGCTTGTGGTAAATGTGGACTCGCACATCATCGTTTTGAAATGTGCCTAGCTTACAACAAAAGATGTTTCTTGTGCGACAAATTCGGACATTTCGCAAGACAGTGTTTTGCAGTTAGATCAAGTCTATTCGGTAAAAATCGGTCAACTAAATCAACAAATTCGAAAGTGTCTAGCGTACAAAAGAAATCAACAAAAAAACAACGGAGAGACAATCAGCGTCTAATACAATACTATACAACCAAGAATAGTCTTAGAGAATTGCCGTTCAGCAATTTACGAAATTCAGCTGTTGTGAACTTTTTCGACCAGGCAGCACCATTGAAAGTCGAACTGAAACAAGCAAACATTGAAATACAGAAAAATAAATCACTGATTTCCGCAACAGCAAACATTTTAAAACGTGCACAAGAGGATATCAGGACTCTTACCTGCAAACTTGTAGACAGTCAGAACCAACCAAATTCGTCAGAGCAATTAAAAGAATGTTTAGACAAAATCAGCAAACTAGAGAAAGAAAAGCAAGACAATTCTGCATGCATGAAAACATTATCAGACCAGAACAATTTCTTAATTCTCAAATGTGAATATCAAACTTTTGAAATCGGAAATATAACTACTCAAAACCATGAACTTCGGAACAACTCTAAAATTCTAACAGATCAATCTGCCGATATGGCAAATCAAATAAGGATTTGTCGAACTAACCATATGAATCATCAAAATACATGTCAGTGTTCAGGAAATGGACGTTTCAAAAACCAAAGAACTTTTTATAGATAATTCTCAACTTTTTGATACTTGCGAAACGCGAGGACGCGTTTCATTCGAGGAGGGAGAAATCTGTGATCGTGGAAAAAAGTCGAACCAAATTATGTATTTCTTATTTCGGACAATATGGACTTGTTTCTTATATTATTTACAGTTTATGTTTAATCTTTTCAGACAATTTCATTCTAAATATAACAGACAATGTGTTTTGATTTGCATTCTTAAATATCATTCATGTGTGTCACTTTTTAATCTTAAATTGTATGAAAAACTTTACAAAAGACTATGTTAATTTATGCTTCACAACTATTTCATTTCCATCATTTTTTTAATCCGTTAATGTTTAGAGCGTACATAGATAATTTTATCAATATCTATTTTATCAGTTCTTGTTCAGGACATGTATGATAACAATGAAATTAATCCGTTTTTCAATTACGGTCTATTGTTACGTTTAAGTGTTAATTGTATGTTCGTAAAATTTGTCAACTTTATTATTATGTAATCTTAATTCTTTGGCAACCTGTAAACATTGTCTATCTTTATGATTTGTCGACTGAAGTTAAGTCTTCAGTCGGAGTCAGCCTTTTGAACTGACACCATCCGTTCATTAAAGTGAAAATAAAAATCCATACTGAAAGTCATCGTTTGTATCCGCTCTACCAGTCTGTGAGTTAGTTCCGCCAGTGGGTTTATGTTTAATAGGCAGGGGACCAGTCGTCGGTCACTGTCTTTCGTTTCGGCATCTTCGCCAGTTTCAGCAACAGAACCTGTTGCACTGTATCAAACATTCCAGTAACAACATCGTTGTCACATTTGGCGGAGGTAATCCAGAGGCGTGTTGTCTTTTTAGTACAACACACGGTACCGTGTACCTCAGCAGTCAAGCGACCAGAGTTAATCCCTATCAAGTTCAACCGTGATATCAAATTCCAAATTTTCAGTGATGGATTTTAATCTAAGACCGCAGTGGAGTATGTGGAGACATAATCATTTCACACATCAATATCCAGCTTGTGGTAAATGTGGACTCGCACATCATCGTTTTGAAATGTGCCTAGCTTACAACAAAAGATGTTTCTTGTGCGACAAATTCGGACATTTCGCAAGACAGTGTTTTGCAGTTAGATCAAGTCTATTCGGTAAAAATCGGTCAACTAAATCAACAAATTCGAAAGTGTCTAGCGTACAAAAGAAATCAACAAAAAAACAACGGAGAGACAATCAGCGTCTAATACAATACTATACAACCAAGAATAGTCTTAGAGAATTGCCGTTCAGCAATTTACGAAATTCAGCTGTTGTGAACTTTTTCGACCAGGCAGCACCATTGAAAGTCGAACTGAAACAAGCAAACATTGAAATACAGAAAAATAAATCACTGATTTCCGCAACAGCAAACATTTTAAAACGTGCACAAGAGGATATCAGGACTCTTACCTGCAAACTTGTAGACAGTCAGAACCAACCAAATTCGTCAGAGCAATTAAAAGAATGTTTAGACAAAATCAGCAAACTAGAGAAAGAAAAGCAAGACAATTCTGCATGCATGAAAACATTATCAGACCAGAACAATTTCTTAATTCTCAAATGTGAATATCAAACTTTTGAAATCGGAAATATAACTACTCAAAACCATGAACTTCGGAACAACTCTAAAATTCTAACAGATCAATCTGCCGATATGGCAAATCAAATAAGGATTTGTCGAACTAACCATATGAATCATCAAAATACATGTCAGTGTTCAGGAAATGGACGTTTCAAAAACCAAAGAACATTTTATAGATAATTCTCAACTTTTTAATACTTGCGAAACGCGAGGACGCGTTTCATTCGAGGAGGGAGAAATCTGTGATCGTGGAAAAAAGTCGAACCAAATTATGTATTTCTTATTTCGGACAATATGGACTTGTTTCTTATATTATTTACAGTTTATGTTTAATCTTTTCAGACAATTTTAGATTAAAAAGTGACACACATGAATGATATTTAAGAATGCAAATCAAAACACATTGTCTGTTATATTTAGAATGAAGTTGTCTGAAAAGATTAAACATAAACTGTAAATAATATAAGAAACAAGTCCATATTGTCCGAAATAAGAAATACATAATTTGGTTCGACTTTTTCCACGATCACACTTGTTCAGGAAAACACGAGTTTAGAAGTCACGTATATAATATAAAAATGAAGAGATGGAATATGATTGCTAATAAGGCAACTATCCACCGGAGTTCAAATATGAAGTGGATGTAAGCAATTATAGATAAGATTAGATAAGATAAGATAAGATAAGAAAAATTTCTTTTAAGTCGGGTTACATGAAATACTTCAAACATAAGCTCTGTAGAGCTTTTTGCCGTCATGTAGACAAATGCTTTTTGTAGACAATCGTAAGGCCTTCAACAATGACCTGATACTATAAAGTCGTCTATAAAAGGCCCGACATGAAAAGTGTGAACAATTCAAACGAAAAAACTAACAGCCTAATTATACATAACAAAACAATTTACAAAATATCAAATATGAGTCGAGACAGGAACCAACGACAACCACTAAACTACAGGCTCCATCCCTGGGACAGGCAAATAAAGAATATGGCAGGGTGGATATAAACACGAAGATGTGGTACGATTGCAAATGAGACAACTCTCCACAAGAGATGAAATGACACAGAAATCAACAGCTATAAGTCACTGTACGGCCTTCGACAATAAGCAAAGCCTACACCGCATAGTCAGCTATAAAAGGCCCCGAAATCAAAAATGTAAAACAATTCAATCGAGAAAACTAACCGCCGAATTAATGTACAAAAAAATGAACGAAACACAAATATGTATAACAAAGCAACAAACGGCAACCACTGAATTACAGGCTCCTGACTTGGGACAAGCACATACATACAGAATGTGGCGGGGTTTAACATGTTAGCGGGATCCCAATCCTCCCCCTAATCTGGGACAGTGGTGTAACAGTACAACAACATGTTTGTGAGCAACCCATCTTGAAGCTGGGACAGTGGTGTAACAGTACAATAAAATAACAATCTGCACAAATCAGCAAATTAACTCAAAAGAACGGTACGAGACACACAAAAAAACTAACATTAAGACAATAGACACAAAGCACTGACATAAGAGTATTTGCAATTACTGGAAGTTTGCTCAAATCTAATTACAACTGGTACTTAAATAAATCTTGTTCTCCCAGACTGAGTTATCATTCAGTACACAACGCGCGGCAAAGAATTTATTAAAAAAAGAAAACAGTCTGAGAAACGTCTGGTTTACGTTGTATATAGATATAAGAAGATGTGGTATGATTGCCGATGAGACAACTCTCCATCCAAGTCATAATTTGTAAATGTAAACCATTAAAGGTCAACGTACGGTCTTCAACACGGAGCCTTGGCTCAAACCGAACATTAAGCTATAAAGGGCCCCCAAAAAATTAGTAGTGTAAAACCATTCAAACGGGAAAACCAACGGTGTCTAATCTATTTTAAAAAAACCCGATATACTTGCATATAAATCCATATACAATGAAACGGTTTTTGAAAAGTGGACCAAACGTTTTGACCATCGATATTTTGCAATAGAAGTACTAGTTATGACCACAAGAATTTAACAGCCAGTGCAGGACTCGCACGAACGTTAGATTTAGTTAGAGGGGCGATATTCTGACGCATTTTTTTAATTCTTGGTCACCCATGTTTAGAAAAAAAGGGGAGAAATCCAAAGAATTTCTGACCAATCACAAACGTTGTTGCAAATTTGACCTTATGACGTCAAAGAATTTCCCATAATGCAATTGAGCATATAAATAAAAACTACTATACCAATTGAATAAAAAATATTGCATTCAAATGACATTTTATACGAATTGAATAAAAACTATTGCATTTGAATGAAAATTATACCATTTGAATGAAAAATTATACCATTTGAATGAAAAATTATACCATTTGAATAAAAAATATTGCATTTAAATGAAAAAATATACCATTCAAATAAAAAAATATTGCATTTAAATGAAGAAATATACCAATTAAATAAGAAATATTGCATTTAAATGAAAAATATCAAATTTTTGCATCTAATACCATGCCATATTAAACTGTTAAATTTGTATTTCATTTGTTTGATAATTTTAACTTTGTTAAAAGCTTTAAATAGTCGTTAACTTTTTCTTTGGTGTAATATAATTGAATTTAAATTTTGTTATTGCGTGAATTGTCGATAATCTTTTCTTGGATATTATTTTATATTTTTATTTGTAAATTGAGTAGATAGTTATAATTATAGTGCGAGTTGTTAAAACTAATTGTTTAACTGTCTTAATATGCTAATGCACATTTCCCATGTTATTTAATTTAATCCAAATCCAAATCTTGCAGTACTAAGTTACCGGTGAGTACGCCATATATCAATTTCAACATAAATGTATATTTAATTTCTTTTCGTCCTAAATATGCATGAAATAGGTGCCACTGGACGTTAAGCAACCATCAATCAATCATTATTTTCGTAAACTATTGCTAGTCATCAAGGATGTTAGTTAATAAATTTAAATAGATATACTTTTCGATTGAATTGTTTCATAGTTTTCATGTTTTATAGCCGATTATAGGGTATGAAAATTTTTCATTAATGAAGGCCACTTCATTTGATATTTGGTGGATACCTCAATTATTTCTTTTATGACTTTCGTTATCATATGTTTGATATTATCATTATGAATATACTTGAAATATCTGCCACTGGACATTGACAGCAACAATCAAGTTTTTGCGCTTTCGTTTTTTCTACGTGGTTCTTGACATTGTATCTTAATACTAATTAGTCAATGAACATATTGAAATATTTGTTTTTTTCATATTGATTCAATTGTTTAATTTAGGAATGTAACATTGACAAATGATAGAATATTTTACTAATGCATTGACTCACATTGTAATTATTTGTTTAAGCCAGTATGCCGAGAGGAAAAAGGAAGAGGGTGCTGCCAAATCGTGCTGCACGGAGGCAGGAAAATCATGTACAGCTACCGGTAAACAGAAGGCGTCGCACAAGGAGAGCTGAAATTATTGGACAAAATGAAGTCAATCCACAACAGCCGTTAATGCCACCACAACAGCCATTAATGCCACCACAACAGCCATTAATACCACCACAACAGCCATTAATGCCACCACATCAGTTATTGCCACAACATCCAATTCTACAACTACAACAGGTTGGAACTCCAGACGTCCCCCAGCAGCCCACTGAACAACGAGTTCTGGGTCAGGGATGTGTACAACCAGGGCAGCCCACATCTCGTAATACTGTACAAAATGGTGAGATTTTAGTTATACCTACTAGTAATGATGTTGATGTGTTTGTTAAAAAAACAAAAAATTATAAACCAATTTGGCTAGTGTACCTTTTGAGAACGTTTATAAATATGACAAGCAATTTCGACTTAGAAAAGCTCGAGATCATATGCGTGCATGGGACGTCATTGATGGGCAGCTATGGCTTCAGTTTGTTGCAGTAGGCATAAATCATGTTCAACAGACATCTTCTTATACTTCTCACACAGTTAACAAACCTTGCTACGATTATAATTTTAAGGGCGTTTTGTACTCGTATGAATTGTGTATACAGCTATTCATGTATAAGATGTAGCCAGTTCCATCCTTTGATGTACTGTACAAATTATTCATATAACAAGAATAATCCTCGAAGCTCTGTAACTTCGCACTATTCTGCTCCTAGGTATCAAAATTACCCTAGGGCACCTGTTACACACAATTTTGCACCAAGGTATCAGTCCAGTGCTAGAGCTACAACGCAGTCAAATAGGTTTTTGAATCCACATAGAAATTTTAACCAAAGTACTCGTTTTTCAATAAATAATGGTAGATTTCCTGGTCACCTGGTATATATTTTAATGGGAAATGGTCATATTTAGCTTGGCCTATGAATTGGAAGGAATACGTTTTCAGAGACATCACTTATTTAGAAATGATCCCCATCGCATTAGCTATTTATTTGTGGGGTAGCTTATGGCAAGGAAAGAAAATTATGTTTTATTCAGATAACCAGTCTGTTGTAAAAATTATTAATTCCTGCTCATCAAAATCACCTCGTGTTATGTCACTTGTTAGACATATCGTATTGTGGTCCTTGCTGGGTAGTTTTCACATTAAAACCGTTCATATTACTGGGTATAAAAATGTTTTTGCTGATTTAATCTTTCATGGAAAATTTCAGAAATACAAGGAATGAGCTCCATGTGCAGAACCACGTCCCACTTTAGTTCCAGCGGACCTTTTGGACAATTTAAGACCAGAAGTGTTGAGCCTAATAGAAGCCTCAAATTCTTCAAATACTTGGCTTACGTATAAAAATGGACTAAATTCATTTCAAAACTTTAAACATAAACTAAATTTGAATGACGTATGGCCATGTCCTGTTTCACATTTAGTTAATTATATAGCTTACATGTTTAAGGAAGAATATTCTTATTCCACTGTAAAAGCGTACCTTTCAGGCATTAGTTTTTATCATAAGATTAATTGTTTGTTAGACAACACTCATTGTTTTATAGTTCAAAAGATGTTCCGTGGCATGCTTCGTTTAGATAAGCGACACGACTGTCGTAAGCCTATTACTATTAATATAATAACTAGACTTTTAGATGCACTGAAGTTAGTTTGTTATTCAGTACATGAAACATGTTTATTTAAAGCTTCATTTTCAGTTGCATTTTATGGATTTCTTCGTGTTGGAGAAATTGCAAAATCAAATTTTAATGAGAATCATATTGTAAAACGATCCAATATAACAATTGATACTAATTCAGGGTCACTTAATATAGTAGTTCCTTCTTCTCAAACTGATCAGCTGGGTAATTCAGTCACGATCATTCTGGAAAGGAATAAAACTAGTTCGATTTGTCCTGTTCAGTTGATGTCTGACTATATTGCCATGAGACATAAAGATGATGGACATTTATTTTGTCATGCAAACGAAAAAACTTTAACTAGGTACCAGTTTTCTAATATTTTAAAGAAAACCCTTGCTTTTCTAGGTTACAATCCTTCTGAATTTAATACACATTCTTTACGTATTGGAGCTGCAACACAGTCTTTTCTTGATGGTTTAGATGAAAATAAAATAGTATTAAATTGAAAAGTCGATGGAAATCAGCTGCTTACAAAGGTTATATAAGAACAAACCTCGTATAGTACTAAATCACTTAATGTCAGGGTACCAGAAAGATATTTGGGTAATTGGCTCTTCAATTGTCACAAGAGCAAGTGATCACGCTCATATTAGGCCTATAGGTGCATCGCTTGGATTAGAGAAAATTGGATGTCAGTTAGTTTGGATCGGTATGTCGGGTATGAAATGGCAGAATTTGGTTAGTTTGGTACTAAGTATTATTAATTGGAGAAGTATTTCGTTTGCTGTTATTATTCACTGTGGGGGTAATGACATTGGGGACACACCATGTGGAGAATAACTCTACCATATGAAGTTTACCATAGCCATTCTCTCAAAGATGTTACCTGACACTACAGAAGTGTGGTCAAGTATTTTACCTAGATTTAAATTGAGGTTCTCAAATAACACTGGAGCTATGGAAACTACTAGACGCAGAATAAATAGGGGGATGCGTTCATATTTGCTGAAAAAAGGGGGATACGTTATAAAACATACAGATTTTGAGGATAAACATGTTGGCCTTTTTAGTGACGATGGGTTGCATCTTTCTTTCATCGGCAATGATATATTTCTAAATCAGATTCAAGGAGCTCTGGAAATGTTTTTTAAATTTCCTTATTGTTTGGTCTTCCCTTACAATGAATAAAATAGCTTAGATGTTGTTTTAACTATTCAGTTTATCAATTAAAATTTTAATGACGTTGACAGTATTGAATTTAAGTTGAAGTTGATGTTGATGTTGATTTATCAATTAAAAATTTTAATGACGTTGACAGTATTGAATTTAAGTTGATGTTGATAATGATGTTGAAGTTGGTGTTGAAGTTGATGTTGAAGTTGATAATGATGTTAATTTTGATGTTGATGTTATTTGAAAATTGTTGATTCTTGCTGTTAAATTTGTCATGCGGTAAATTTTATGGCGGATTACCAGTTGCGCAACTAGTTACTCAACTGGTAATTTTGGCCGAATTTACTTTAAGCTGCTATGGATTACCCAGTGGCTCCTGATATAACTTTGTTACTGCTGGATCGTCCTTCAGTAATTCAATCGTCATCAAGTTTTGATTGACAAGTTGGTTGTGTTTCTTTGTTGCAATAAATGCCATGACAAATTTACAGCCAAATAAATCTTATTTTCTTTAATGCTTTTGATTCATAGTTTATTTGCTAGATTCATTACATCATGAGGTCAAACAATGAGATTACAAATTTATACAATATAAGTACACTTACATTTTATCTAGGCCCCCTTTTCAATCTATGTGTGTATATATATATATATATATATATATAAATATATATATATATATATATAAACAAGTCTAAATTGAAAACATCGTTCAAACATATGATTGCGTTGGATAAAAACCGCAATTTTTATACGTGTGCATGAAAAACAAATTTCTTGTTAGAGGGGTCTAAATACAGCACAAACAACATTTTCCAAAAGACCAAAAAAGTGAAAAAGTATATTTTAACAAAACGCATTTGACTAACAGGTCGAACAACAAATGTTCTTAAACCCTGCTAACTGACATTGGCGATTGCCAAATAAACGGATCACCGATGTAATAAATGGATCTTAATTATAAATTTAATACTAAACAGAAAACAATAAACTTGCAGAAAAGATGATATACCGCAGACAAAAGGTGCAAAGGTTTTTGTACACCATATCCGGATTTCGACATTTAATGTCTCTTCAGTGATGTTAGGAATCGAAACGGTATTTAGAAAGCCATACAATTTACCTCAATTTAGGATAGACTCTTGAATTTTGAGGAGTCAAAATAGGATGAACGGATCATATAAACCCGAAGGTAAATATAATACAAGCCCAAACGAAAAAATATTAACAAGTCTAAATTGAAAACAACGTTCAAACCTATGATTGCGTTGGATAAAAACCGCAATTTTATCAAATGTCCTTATTTTTATAACAAGTCTAGGCACGGAATACTGTATACATAGCCAGAAACCTGATTTTTAGTGTGGCAAGTGCTATCGTTCATTAGCCATATTTTTTGTCTATATTTTATTTGATAGGTGCATTGCAAGTAAATTTCTCTATATGATTTATTTTCCGTTGACTTTCATTAGGGTATGTGAATTTAAGTGATCTTCAGAAATATACGTCTAGATATTTATATCCATTTACTTCTCCAATAAGATCATTCTCTAAGTACAATTTTTATTTGAGTCTCTCTTTTTACCCGTAACTAAAACTTTCGACTTTGATGAATTAATCTTTGAAACAAATTTGTCTGCTATGTTTAAAAAAAGTTGTAGCTCATCATCAGTGTTTGTTAACAAGAAAGCGAAAAGCAGGCATTTAATTAATTTAGAAGCGATGCTTATATCCAAATTCGCCTCCTTCAAAATACCGCATAGGTACCGCATAGGTGATTCATTATGCAGGCGCCATACTGTCCCGAAATTGATACGAGATGACTATACGAATATAGAATTTTGAAAATCGCGCAAAGATTGTTCCGAACTTGATCAACAGCCGAAGCAACTACGATGCATACAGAAGGTCATCGATGGCAACCGAACCACACACGAAGGCAACACAAAGATGTGCATTTTTATTACGATGTTTATACGCAGGACCACGAAGGCAACACGATGGCTATTCGATGTCGGTGTGCGAGTACGATGCGTAAAAAAAAAAGACCTTCAGATGGTATAAAACCTTCAGTCGATCGTGGGAATTTAATTTAATTACCTATTTTTTGGATCTTTATCCTTACTTTAAAAGCTATTCTAATTTCTATAATAAAGTAATTTTCAATTAAAACTTTAAAAATAAAATGTATTACTCCTTACACATTTTGCTTTGAGTTTCATCATCACAATGCTAGTGTCTATGTATTGATTTTACTGTCACTGCTTGTTGGAATAATAACTGGATCATCCTGTCCTGCCATGGCACCGAACAAGCTTTTGAGGTAAAGTAGTGACCCAGGTATCTTCTAATGTGCTTCCCCTCCTGGGTTCCAGTGTTCCTTGCCCTCTCATAGTAAACATCCAGAAGTACTTTATCATTTCTCCATATTATGGAACTCCCAGGTCATTGCAGATAACTTTGAAGGTATGAAACAAGTCAGCACAGTTACTGGTTCTGCCCTTTCTCAAAAATAAAAAGTCATCAAGGTAATGTACTATACCGCCCTCAGATTGTCTTATAGAAACAGCCCAATGAAAAAAAGCACAGCCAATTGAAGCGCCAAAAGGGAGAGATTTATTAGAATAAAATCTTGATTAATTTTAAAACCTAGAAGATCAAAATCAATCGGCGAGATTGGTAGTAATCTGAAAGCTGATCGGGTGTATAAAATTCACATCTTTGTGTTGCCTTTGTGTGTGGTTCACTAGTTCACTAACGTTAATAACATACTGTTACTATTATTATTACATGCTTCAAGCTCTTTTGTTTGCTGTTTTTCCTGAGTTGTTTTATTACTCCTGCCGTTATCCTCATTTTTCTTCCCCATAGTAAAAGCTATGGTCCAAAGTCCAAATCAGTGACCTTAAGGCCTAGAGCGGTATGTCTCTGGCTATTGTGGTGAGTAGTTTTTTGCTGTGTCGATGATAGTTCTATTTTTGGTTTTGTTCAAATAAAAGCTACAAAAAACATTTTTTTAAAACAGAACTTAAAACATAAAAGTTACTCTCACTGGAAAGAATACTCCAAAGAATAATCCAGAATAGTCAAAAATATATGGAAAACTTTATAAATCACAGAGAATAGTCGAATTTTCTCGGAGACATAAAACATCGACTAGTCACAAAATGGCAGCCATGCATGAATGATGAAACTTTACCGTGATAATTTTCTTGTTTTAGGATAACTTCAAAATTGATGTAAGCCATAAGCCACATTCTTGGTATACCTTCAAGAGTAACGAGAAATACCAGTCAGATAAAACCTGGATTCTGATTTTCAAACAACATGTAGAAAAGATAAATTTCTTTATATATACCGGCAAACGACTGAAATTTACGTTACCCTTCGAACTCCATGCGGCTAGAAACTGTGAAATGAAAGCTATAATTGGTTCTGTTTTGTATGAAAGCGATGTGGTTCGTATTATATCGAATGAAGTAAACGGTGAAAAATTTAGTTTCAAATCGTGTAAGTTTACATCAAACAAAGCTTTTATATAGTAGTTGTAGTTAAAACTTTATAAATGTTTCAACACATAAAAGTACCATCTAAGGGAGTAAGTCAGTTTACAAGCAAAAGTATTTTCAACTTTATTCCTTGCAGTTAAGTACAGTTATTTATAAAAGGTAGACAGGGGATTATTCACATTGGGGAAAAACAGAAATGCCATCACAGAATGTAATATGAACACTATAATTATTTTAGGAATATCTGTCTTGTCATAGAAAACTTGAATTATTAAGCACAGATTACAAAGGAGAGACAACTCTAAAAATTAAAAAAAATCTATATACAATATATATTATAAGACCAATGACATTTTCAAAACCTAATTTCATATTTTTCAGTTGTACCAGTTACTATAAATGACATGAAACCATAAAAACTTTGCGTTATTTATACCATGTTTAACCATAAAAAGGACTGGTTTTTGAAAATAGCTGTACTAAGCCATTTAGATTTATATATACATCAGAAAGGATGACGAAAACATTGTAATTGAAGAATACCTTTGTTTATTCTAATGATATCAGTATAGTGTCTTGATTGATTATGAACATATGGTTTTTTCTGTATATTGTATGTATTCGCTAGCCGCCCATATTTTACCAAGTTATATTGGAGTAATTGTTTAAATAAATAATTGTATATAATAAGTAATTTTTGAATTGTATTAATTGCCATGATTCGATGTTTTCTTTCTAGATTTTACCAAACAAAAGTACAAAAAAGTAAAATCACAAAAGTACTGAACTCCGAGGAAAATTCAAAAAGGAAAGTCCCTAATCACAGAATTTTAACCAAAGTCTTCTCAACAGAACGTTAAGTTTCATTAAAACTTTACAAGGACAAATCCATACTATTGATTATCTCTATAGAAATAAATCGGAAATGTACTTTGCCTCCATAAGAGAATATCAATCTGGGATAATGAAGCCATTTAAAAAGGACTATAATAGAGATCCGTGTTCTGTAATAAACGGACGTATAGATGGATTATTTTTTAGTACTGCCATAGATTTTTATACTATCCGAATCACTGTATGGACCAGTTAGATTAAATGTTGATGCCAGTACATTATTCACATCAAACTTTAATATATTTTGCTGATTTTTATTGTCATTATCGGGTTCATTATGTGACTGTCGTATTGACTCCTAAAGGGTCACCAACTGATAAATTCTGTGAAGGGCGACTTCTTAAACTTGACATAAGACAGAATCCGTATGTCTTAGTGAAACAAAAGAAGATTTTTATGAAGTTATGGTGTATTTAATCAATGGATTTCGTGTTGAAGTGTTTTATACAGAAGCTGTGAACATTTCAAGAATAATTGAAAACCAACAAGGACATTTCAAACGAGTACCAACAGTTGGAAGAGGTGAAAGTAGCCCACTGGAATTCCTAAAAATAATCTTTGTAAAATATTCAACTTATGAAAAACTCATCATAGATACCAGACTTATAATTGTGTACGCCAGACGCGCGTTTCGTCTACAAAAGACTCATCAGTGACGCTCGAATTAAAAAAGTCAAAAGGCTAACTAAAGGACGAAGTTGTAGAGCATTGAGGACCCAATAATTCTTATATTGTAACTTTAAGTAATAAATCATTAAATTTTAACTGAAAGATAACTAGTTTTTCAATATAAAATCATAATATTCAGCTCGCCAATTTCTTCCGTATACGACAAAAGTAAAGACCTGTAGGGTTTAAGCATCTGAAAGAGTTATTGATGATAAATTAACCATAGTATGTTCCTAAAACCTCTGACAAATTTAGTATAGCTTATGCTCGACTTTTTTTTTTTTATCGACAACATACATGTAATTTTTTATTTTAGTGGATTGATATTTCAGCAGATAATCGGTATTCCAGTTGGTACTAATTGTGCACCACTACTGGTCGACTGATACAGAACCTTCTCAAGAAAAAAAAAGCATCTTGCAAATTTCTTTAATTTCAATTTCAGTTCTATTGATGAAGTCCTGTCTTTCAATAACCCATATTTCAACGAGTGCTTACATCTCTTATGTCATGGTGAACTTAAGATTCAGGGTACTACTGAAAATAAAATTTCTGATTCCTACTTTGATCTTTCCTCGATATTTAATCGGACATACGACTTCAAATAAGAATCTAAGACAAATGTGATGGTTTCAACTTTCCAGTTTCTCAACAGTAACATAAGTTTTGTGCCATCGGAAGGCATTTCTATATCTCAGTTAATAGTTACGCTCGTGCATGTCGACACTATTAAAATTAACAGGGGCGTGTTCTTTACACAAAAACTGCTCCAATAGAGTTATTAGAAAGAACGAATCGAGTCAATACTACATAAGTTTTACTGTCACTCTCACGAACTAGTTGACCTGTACGATGTGTTCTTGTCTCTAATACCCGTGTAGTCGTCTGATTTGTGATTTTACCGATTGTGTCCTTATCCCGATTGCAACATATTGACAATGTGTGAATCACATGACTGTTGATGCATGCATAGTAGGAGACGCTTATCCTGTCGACGTGCCCGGTTTCTCTTCTTTTCGAGTTCATGTCAATATTCCAGCTTCTGTTAGTTACCTTGATTTGTCTCTTCCTAATCGATTTACGAGATTTGAACATCGATAAACTACTGTCGCATTGATTTAGGGTATAAGGAATGAATCCAGCGAAAAAAAAATATTGTGTGCTGTAAAGGTCTTATCATTACAACTAAGAATATATAGGTTTACTCACTTAATTGCTTACATCCACTTCATTTGAACTTTGGTGAATAATTGTCTCATTGGCAATCATACCACATCTCCTTATTCTTTAACTTAGATATTTGACAGTTAATAATATCAGGGGCAATGCATGTCCTACAGGGATAAGACCTATAGTGAACTAAAAAGGTTGCATTATTGAAATTAAGACTATAACATAATATATGGTTTCGGAGTGGGGTTCCAAAAAATTATGTTCCAGACATGAACATGTTTTTAAAAGTTTGTTTATATTCGGCCCTGTACTGTTCAACTTTCAGATATTTTAGATTTCAATGACGACTTGCAATATTGCTCTATTTCCAAATGTAACTGTAAAAATTGTAAAACCTGTGGTAAATATCTGATACCTACTTTCAAAGTAACTTGACCACCAAAAGTTACAATACACGCAGTCATGAGGATTTAAATTGTACTGCTTCCAATATTGTGTACGGTATTGAATGTGCTCTTTGTGGACTGATCTATGTCGGGGAAACTCGACAAAGTCTCAATTTAAGATGAATGACCATCGGTCTAATGTTAATGATCCTAATAACAACAAATTTCTCTATAAACATTTTAATTAGCCTGACCATTCTATTGTTTCAATGAAAGTCCGGATAATAGAGAAGATATATAATTAAACAAATGACCCCATATTGAGCACACCATATCGTCTACAAAGAGAAGACTTTTGCATTAGAGAGTTGGGAACAGCCGTTCCCTATGGATGCAATGACAAAATTGATGGTGTAGGTATTTTGTCTAGTCCCTGGTGTAGTACTATCAATAATTTACAATTATTTAACTCTTCTGCTCGACGAAATAGAAGTCATGGGCACAGAAATTATACACCACCTGCTGTTCACACCGTGAAAATTAATAGTCTGTTATCGTCTGTTCAAAAACCTTTAGGAATTCACCATATCAGAATTAAATTATACTCCATTCCATTATCTAAACTTTATTTACTATTTCAAGAGGCCCAAAATACTTATTCTGTTTTTGTATAGATTAGTTGCAATAATCATGGACATTGCTATATAACCATAGACTATTCAAACCCGTATCAACTACTTCCAAAGATGAGGAAAAACGTATTTTTTTTAAAGTAAAATTCTCCAATAAAGGTTAAGATGCTATCAATATTGGCAATGTTTTCCACCAGAAACCTGTACAAAAAACTATACCTGATTACTTCAAAAATAAAGCTACATCTGTAATTTCATATACTTACACCAAGTCTATTGCATCCAAGATTTTCAACCACAAGAGGGTTTTAGAGGCCTTTAACCTCAAAGATGTGAAATCCAAAATTCCGGATTCGTCATGTGCATCGTCAAAATACAACTATAGTCCAGCTGGTCATGTTATTACTGGCGCAAACCAGACGAACCAGAACTGGACACTTTGTCTAAATGGATTAAAGATATTCGACCATGCATTCAGAAGCGCATTCAGAAACTACGATGTACTATGAGCACAAGGGTTTCTAACCCATTCAAGAACCCAGAGGTTGTGGATGCTTTATCCTCTTTGTATGACAAATATGTCGTTGTTCCAGAAGATAATGCCACTAATAATATTGTCTTCGTATGTAAAAATCATTATTTGCAATGTCTCACAAAAGAGCTTGGAATAAACAGCACAACTGGTAATCCTACGTATTCTTTAAAATCATTTACAAAGGATGCAATTTTACAAAATCACAAATCTGTCCTTCTTTCTTTTGGTATTAACATCAAAGAAAACGAAGAAAATCTATCGTCATTATACTGGATACCAAAACTTCACAAAACTCCTTTTAAAGAACGAGACATAGCTGGATCATCAAGATGTTAGACTCAACACATTTCTAAAATGCTGACTTTTAATTCTTTCTACAGTAAAATATGGGCTTCAAAAATATTGTGATGAAATATATTCAACCAGTGGTGTCAATCAGATGTGGAAAAAATTCTAAAGATATTTTGCTAAATCTTATATCACAATCAGCAACATTAAGACCTTTGATTTTTCTTACCTTTTCACTACTATTCTACGTGCTCAATTGAAAGATCGACTTCACCATCTCATTAAACAGAGCTTTTTCTATAAAAATGGGAATCGTAGATATAAATTTCTTGTTTTGGGTTATAATAATTCTTATTTTGTGAAGAACCACAATGATTCTATAAGAAAATACACTGAAGATGATATCATCAAAATGCTGGACTTTTTAATCGACAATATATTTATTGAGTTTGGAGGATTGATATTTCAACAGACAGTCGGTATTCCAATGGGTACTAATTGTGCACCCCTTCTTGCCGATTTGTTTATGTTCTTGTATGAAGCAGAATTCATTCAGAACCTTCTAAAAGACAAAAAGAAAAAGCACCTTGCGGAATTCTTTAATTAATGAAATTCGGAAAAACCAGTGTTGCAATTATGAAGGTCGGAAGATGAAAGTTTGAATTTCCAAGTTTAATGTTGATAATTCCAAGACTAAAGTTGGAAATTCCAAGATTAAAGTTGGAAATTTCAAGATTAATGTTGGAATTCCAAGATTAAAGTGGATACTTCCAAGATTAATGTTTCATAATTTCAAGATTAAAGGTAGAATTTCCAAGATTAAAGTTGATAATTCCAAAATTAATGTTGATAATTCCAAGATTAAAGTTGATAATTCCAAGATAAAAATTGATAATTCCAAGTTTAAAGTTGGAAATTCCAATATAAAAGTTGATAATTCCAAGATTAAAGTCAACAATTTGAAAAAAAAATAATAAATTAGGATGGCCCTAATACGCTTCCGTACTTGACGTTTTTAAAAACTGAACACAATAACATGGGGGATAAATTTAGTTGTGTATCAACTGATTGTAATTATTTCTACATGAAAATGAAAAAAAAAGAACACATCTGCGTTGTTTTTAATCTTAGTTAGCAAAATATCATTTTGTAATTTGTTTCCCATCATTTAAGACTCATTTTACGAAAACAAACCGAAGAAATTCAAAATTGCATAATACTCATTATAAAGCTCCAAGGCCAGATTCACGCAATTCCGAAAAATCTGCAAATATCAGAGATTCGAAATGCATACATCTCGGGAGTACCAACAGATAAAAAAAGGTAAGAGTGAAGTGATACGAAAGTTATTTGTTTTGCCTTTATGCATGTCATCTTCATATTTTTTGGCAATAAGATATACAAACTTGAGGGAAAAAGTATGGTGTTATTAGAGGGAAAAATGAGGGAAAGCGTATTACTTTAGATAAAGTTTAACGAAAAATCCAAAGATAAAAAACCGGAATGGAATTCTGCACAGTTTTTTTCTTAAAATGTCCTGTACCAAGTCAGGAAAATTGCCATTGTTATATTATAGTTCGTTTCTGTGTGTGTTACATTTTAATGTTGTGTTTCTGTTGTGTCGTAGTTCTCCTCTTATATTTGATGTGTTTCCCTCAGTTTTAGTTTGTAACCCGGATTTGTTTTTTTCTCAATCGATTTATGAATTTCGAACAGAGTTATACTACTGTTGCCTTTATTTATGAAAGACAGACAACCTTAAATTAAAAGATTTTAGATTCATTACTATATTGTTATTTTAATTGATTTTTCTTCTTTTTGATTGTTCTTCTCTTTTTAATGATTTTTCTTCCGTTATGTGGACTTCGTCCTCTATCAAGCAATTGTTAATAGAAGAGGGACGAAAGATACCAGAGGGACAGTCAAACTCATAGATCGAAAACAAACTGACAACGCCATGGCCAAAAATAAAAAGACAAACAGACAAATAATTGTACAGATGACACAACATAGAAAACTAAAGACTAAGTTTACGATTTATTGCGAACAGAACTGAATTCGTATCAATCTTCTGCGCCTTCAAAACTTGTGAATACTAAAGTAGAGAAATGTGGTATGAGACAACTATTTCAGAGATAAAATAACGTAGATGTAAGCAATTATAGATCGACAAATTGCTCGTTTTTTGTTGTTTTGTTGTTTTGTAGTATACTATTATACTCTCCGTAAGTATATGGTATTGAAAACTTGAACAGATTATCGATCACCTAGATAAACTTCTTCTAAAATATTACCAATTCAACACAGTAATCAAATCTTTGAATTTTGTTTTAATTGGAATATATTGATTTTGTTATCATTAAATTAACAAAACTAAATATTATTGTTATATACATATGCACATTCACGGTTCTACAAGCTGTCGACACCTATAATTTAGGATTGCACAAGGTCATGTTTTTCTTTGACTGTTTATGACGTCTTTTCTACGCTTTACACTACTATTCTCCATGCTCAGTTGAAAGATCGACTTCACCATCTCATTAAACAGAGCTTTTTCTATAAAAATGGGAATCGTAGATACAAATTTCTTGTTTTGGGTTACAATAATTCATATTTTGTGAAGAACCACACTGAATCTACCAGAAAATATACTGAAGATGATATTATCAAAATGTTGGACTTTTTTATCGACAATATATTTGTTGAGTTTGGAGGATTGATATTTCAACAGACAGTCGGTATTCCAATGGGTACTAATTGTGCACCCCTACTGGCCGATTTGTTTTTGTACTCGTATGAAGCAGAATTCATTCAGAACCTTCTAAAAGACAAAAAGAAAAAGCACCTTGCCAAATTCTTTAATTTTACTTTCTGATATATTGATGATGTCCTATCATTGAATAAACCCATATTTCAGCCAATACTTTCGTATCATATATCCCAGTGAACTTGAAATTAAGGATACTACTGATACTAGAAGGACTGCTTCATACCTTGACCTTTTCCTCAATATTGACACAGATGGACGACTTCACACGAAAATCTATGATAAACGGGACGATTTCAACTTCCCAATTATCAATTTCCCATTTCTCAGCAGTAACATACCCTCTGCCCCTTCGTATGGTGTTTACATATCTCAGTTGATACGTTATGCTCGTGCATGTTCACACTATATGGACTTCATATACAGGAGTGTGCTCCTAACGCAGAAACTGCTCCAACAAAGTTATGAGGAGGACAGATTAAAAATGACACTCCGTAAATTTTACGGACACAATCACGAATTGGTCGATCCATACGATGTGTCCAAACTAACTAAGGACATTTTTACCACGTGTTAGATTGTGGTTTGACATTACGTCGTCTGATCTTTTAATTACCGAACGTGACCTATTCCCGATTGTGACTGTTTTGCTGAGTGTGAATTCGCATTGCTATAAGACGTGTCACGGTACCTTTCTATCCAAAATTCATGTATTTAGTTTTGATTTTATATTTGTTATTCTCATCGGATTTTGTCAAATGTCTTATCGTTTGTAATTTTAAATCTTATTTTTTTTCTGTTGTATTCGTGTGTTATGGTAAAGATTATTAATCACCCAGTTCGTTAATTAGATTTTAGTGTGGGTCAACTAAATTTATACGATATATTTGGTTTACAGTTTAATTTAGAAGAAACACCGACATAGCTAGATAATACTATTAATTATCTTATTACTACCACATTTTATATTAATTAGTATTGTAATTTTCATTGTTATTGATAAATGTTACATGATTATTATAAACCAAATCTGGAATTCTATCCTAATTCTATCCTATTTTGGGGAAATTTCAGAAATTCAAATGTGACGTCACACTTTTTTTAGCGTTGATCTCTTTGGCTGACTCGGCTGTGAATTTTTATGTGCTGGTTTATGTTGTTTTATGTATCCGTTTTTATTCTGTAGTTAGTCGCCACTTCGGTGTTATCATGTATATCTATTATATAGTCATTTTTATAAATTTACTGTTTGCAAAAGTATGAATTATTCTAAATTCTAAGGATTTTTTTATCCCAGACATATAACCTTAGCCGTATTTGGCACAACTTTTTGGAACTTTTGGTCCTCAATGCTCTTCAACTTTGTACTTGTTTTGGCTTTCGTACTTTTTTTATCTGAGCGTCACTGGTTAGTCTTGTGTGGACGAAACGCGCGTCTTGCGTATTAAATTTTAAACCTGGTACCTTTTGTTAGCTATTGTTCGTATGTTTCTCAGTCCTATATGTTCTCCCATTTATTTGTATTGTAGTCCTGTCATGTAATGTTGTCATTTTAATGTTATATTTTACATTGCCATAAAAGCGGGAGGTTTGGCTAGCCACAAAACCAGGTTCAACCCACCATTTTTTTCTTAAATGACCTGTACTATGTCAGGAAAATGGCCATTGTTATATTATAGTTCGTTTCTGTGTGTGTTACATTTCAATGTTGTGTTTCTGTTGTGTCGTAGTTCTCGTCTTATATTTGATGTGTTTCCCTCAGTTTTAGTTTGTAACCCGGATTTGTTTTTTTCTCAATCGATTTATGAATTTCGAACAGCGGTATACTACTGTTGCCTTTATTTACTTTACATTAAATCTATTGGATGTTGGATGTGTACTGATTGATATTTTAGTCTTCGGTACATCATTTTTTTATTAGTTGTTGTTGGCTTTGAACAAGCTGTCAGTTACTTCGAGTACTCTCAGATCTGATCTTTTTTTTATTGTGGGGTGTATAAATACCCTGCCACGTCCGGTCTGTGTTTTTGTTACTTGTATTTCTGATTTGTATCGATCAGAGGAGTTAAGCCCTTTTCAACTGATTTTTATAGTTTGTTCATATGTTGTGCTGCTTCCACTATCCCAGTTATGGGAGGGTTAGGCGCCCGCAAAAATGTTGAACCCCGCCACATTCTGTATTTGCTTATCCCAAATCAAGAGCCCGTAATTCAGTGGTTGTCATTTGTTGCTGTATATCATATTATTTTTCGTTCATTATTTTGTACATAAATCAGGTCGTTTGTTTTCTCGTTTGAATTGTTTAATATTTGTCATTTCGGGGCCTTTTATATCTGACTATGCGGTATTGGCTTTGCTCATTGTTGAAGGCCATACGGTGACCTATAGTTGCTAACTTCTATGGCATTTGGTCTGTGGTGGAGTATTGCCTCATTGGCAATTATACCACATATTCTTATTTTTTTATTCGATACACATCCTTTATGTCAGTACTATCCCTTTGGGGAATAAAAAGATATGAAATAGCATGAGTTAAAAGGGATACGAGATAAAGAAATAGTTAGGTGAAAATTAGCAAATGTTAAAAACTGATTACATTGTTATGATAGTACAAGTTTTTCAGTATACCAAGATTTGATTGGATATTTGCTTTATTTTGTATTATCATTTAAAATTTGCTATCTATCTCGAATTTGGAAGATAAAACATCATCCATTAATCATCATGTTTATATATATATATACTTTTATTATTTTTATTCAATATCATCAATATACGATTATGGCCTTCATGAAAAGGTCATATTTATGAAATTATCAAATTGAGGAAAGGTTATGTTTTTAGTCCATTTATAACCATTTAAGTCTGTTAAATAGAAAAATGTGTGCCCGAATTAAGGTTGCTGTTCTCAATGCAATAGTGAGTTATTATGCCATACCTTTAAAGAATTTTTTGTTTTTAATAATCACAATGAACATATCACCACTATGTGCAATTTGAATTTTTTTTCACAAATAAAAAAGAACAGGAAGTTTCCATTTGAATGATGGAAAACACTATCCAAAGGAGCTGTATATATGTGAGATGTACAATTTATTGACTAACCGTATTAGAATCAAAGCGCGGATGCGCAGTTACCTACAGGTTTTGTGATTTTATATTCCAGATTTTTTATAATCAAACATACTGTAAATTCAGAAATTATTGCAAGTTTTTATTAATGCGAATAACACGACTACTGTAGTATCGCAATAATAAGAGCTCGCATTCGGATTTCAGATACATATATCTGTATGTAGCTTATCCTAAATTTGCAATAATTCTTCAAAAATGGCAATAATAAATGCACGCAATAATTTCTGGATTACTTTTCAGGAAAGGCTAACAATATTAAGATATATAGACATTTTTCAATTATTATGGCATGGAAATGGTAATGCTACAATGCATTTCCAAAGAACATATTATTGCACGAGTATATTAATGCCCTCATATCTTTTAACTTAAAATTTTACCAGCTACAGAGCAACATATAATTTACTTTTTTGAGAAACCAAATCGTTTTTTTATTTTATACTCAAAAAAGTGCATCTGAATATTTAAGGTCAATTTTGGTTTTCACTATTTGTGGTTATTGACAGTTTGAAAAAAAAAATCATAAGTGGTTCCGCGGAACCCTCTGTCTCGCCTGCGATTGCTGCTGTCAGTGTAAAACTGTAATGCTGACTTAAACGGTTAGTCCATTTATCAGTAAAATACAGAATTTTAAAAAAATCAAACATTTTCTTTAGATGCTCTTTCTTGGTCTTCAAGATTAGCTTCTGTCCAAATTTCATAACAATCCATGAAGGTTTACAAATTTATCATGTCAAAAAAATTTAATCCCAGACTGTCTGTAAATGATAACTATAAAAACGAATAAAATTGAGAATGGAAATGGGGAATGTGTCAAAGAGACAACAACCCGACCATAGAGCAGACAACAGCCGAAGGCCACCAATGGGTCTTCAATGCAGCGAGAAACTCCTGCACCCGGAGGCGTCCTTCAGCTGACCCCTTAACAAATATGTATACTAGTTCAGTGATAATGGACGTCATACTAAACTCCAAATTATAATTAAAAATGATACAAGACTAACAAAGGCCAGAGGATCCTGACTTGGGACAGGCGCAAAAATGCTGCAGGGTTAAACATGTTTTTTGATATCTCAACCCTCCTCCTATACCTCTAGTCTATCATCAGAAAAATACTAAAAAAAGCTTCTGCCAAAGTTTAATAAAACTGTACGAAGGTTTGACAAAGTAATTGATGTGTAACAAACGTAATCCCAGATTGTATCTACGTGTTAACTGTAAAAAAAACAACTAGGCCCATTTATCAGTAAAATACGGAAAAATGAAAATAAATGTTTTCAAAATTTTGCTCTGGATACTGTATTTTGGTTATAAACAAGCTTCTGTCCAAATTTCATAAAATTCCATGTAGGTTTGACAAAGTTATTGATGACAAAAAACATTTAACCACAGACTGAAGCTAAATGTTGACGCAACCGAAGCTGACGCCGACGCCGACGACGGAATCTAAGATTGCTTTATCTCGCTTTTGCGAAATAAATTTCGCAGGCTCGACAAAAACCCATTCCAGTTCATCTTGATGGCTTGGTGCAAAATATATCTCGAAAACATTGAGTTATATAATGCATCTCGAGTGTGTCCACTCTTTCCAAGAGTCATTATTTTTCAAAAAATTACCCTAAGCAAAAACATTACTGACAATGCCAGGTCACCAATTATTGTTTGTGATTGGCAATGTCCAACTCCGAGAAAAAATTATACTTAGTACCATGTTTTTGTTATGTATGTAAGTCTGGTAACTTTAGAAGGATGTCAACTTGCTTCAAATAGTGATTGAAAGTATGGTTGGATTATGAAAAGTCCTATATTTAAGCATCAATAAAGTCATATTGTTAAAAAAAAAACTTAAGACTGCCATTGTTTCGAACACTTTAGAAATATATTAGCTGTAAAAGAACTGTTTATATTATATTGACCATGGAATGTTATGTAATAACTTAAGCATTGGTCTTGGAACACTGGGTCATGTAAGAAGTACAAGCCAACTTGACTGCCCTTAAAACACTTGACACTGTACTAAAGTAATCTGATCCTTGTAACAGTTTGTTTAGCTGCTTCTAAACACTGGGGAGGCTGTATATTGTCTTTGAGTCATTGTTGACATGCTGTAAGTTCGGAACTTCTTGATCATGTTGAAGGTGCTTCAAGGTCCGCATTGGAGTGTAAAATAGTGAGCATTTCTTTACTGAGTTGAATGTTTATTTACTGTTTTTTTCGGTATCAAAACTTTGACAACATTAACAACATTGCACTTTTTTATAACTGCCGTTATTTACTTTAATCATCCTTGACTTGTGCCATTAACAGAAGCAATGTCGAGTAATTAATACTCGATCACCTGTTGAATGTTTAATCAAGTTATTATCACTTGTTAATTACCGTTGGGCCACATCAACACAAGCTACGTAATGTCAGTTAAACTTGATCAGTTCTCTCGGGTTTTTACATCTTCAAATTATGATTGTATCGAATTTTCGATCTCACTAATTAGCAACAAGAATTAAGCATCAGGAAGGGTCAAGAAGCGACTATATTAAAAAAAACCACTTTAGTGCATGTTTCTATATTTATTTATTATAGTTATAATTGACATGTGGCGACTAAGCATAGATCAGTCGACATTTTTTTGTTATATCAACGACTGAAACAATCTTAAAAGCAACTTAAGATTAAGATACAACTCGAAATAAACCCGAACTCTTTCACACAGATTTTTAAAGTAATATCAGTATGTCAATCGGTTGACTGCTCATAATGCAAAATGCAACTCTGTCGTAAATTTTGAAAATTTACAAAAACACCGTTTGATTCTTTACTTCAAAATAGCAATGAATCACAATAAAAACACAGAATATCACAAATAGAAGGAGAAAGAATTCCACTTTTCGGGATTTCAATGGTGACATATTTACCCCCCACGTAGAAACAAATTGGCTATTGCCTGATATCATTAAAGGCATTAAGGCAATGCCTTTAAAAAGTACACAATGGATATCAATCGGTAGAAGTGAGAGTTTTCAACTTCATATGCATCGCTTCTATAACAAGTTTTTCAAAAATGGTTCAGATTTAACTTAACTATTTCATTATCTTGTATCCCCTTTAAACTTAGCTTTTTTTTAGTCATATTCAATTCTCCACGGTGATGGTACATCTCTAACGGATGTGTATCAAGTGCTTGCCTCGAAACAGTATATATTCATTGCCCAATCAAATCTTTGTATGCATTGTTTTCAGATGTCAATCTTCATTACAATGCTGGAGCTGTATCCTTACAAAGTTCGCAAGTGAGACATTTAAACTTTTGTTGAACATCAAAATTTATAATAGCAATAAAGATAGTGACAAATCAGGCAATATTAAATGACCTTCACGTTGTATAAAAAGTAAATTAAATCATTTGTATTTTCCAACCTCTCCAGGAAGCTCATAGGACTCCTTTATCTATCAAATTAGTGATATTTAATGTAAGTTGACTTTAATTCTAGTAAGATTGCTTTTTAAATAATACATCTTAATACTTTAGATTCATACTGATGTTTTAGAAAATACTTTTTACAATATATTTTTGGAACTTTTTTATCGTTTTACTTCTGGAACAACCGTAAAACTGGTTTAATAACACCTTATACAAATGATCGATAAACCTGTTTTTGTTATTCCATGACATTCAAAACAATTATAAATTATATTAAAGTCATATGAAACTTCAAATTTAAACAAATAAGTTGAATATGTTTTATATACTTGAATGGCTAAGATTTACTATGAAACATGCGTACGTGAACTTTCCTGTAAACGAAAATCCTTTATATCATAAAAAAATCTTTAATAAAAAGTAAATTAGCAAAAATACCAAAGTCCACGAAAAATTCAAAACGGAAAGTCCTTTATCAAATGGCAAAATCAAAAGCTCAAATACATCAAACGAATTGAAAACAACTGTCATATTCCTGACTTGGTTCAGGCATTACCTTATGTAGAAAATGATGGATTAAACCTTGTTTTATAACTAGCTAAAACTCACACTTGTATGACAGTCGCATAGGATTCCATAAAAAATCAAATTGTCAAAAATTGGGGTACAGCAGTCAACATTGTGTTATAATCTTAATCGATATAAAAATAAATAGCTATTTCAATATAGAAAAACAAAATGGCATATAGACACTCTAAAGGCAAAGTACATAAGCAAAAATGAAAGACAAGAATACAAAAAATGACCATAGCACAATAACACAAAGACGGGATGTACAAATACCGAGCCACGCCAAAAGTATATGGACTAAACAGTAAAGGTTAAAAATATACAAAGACAAATAAAAAGAACACTATAACACGTAAGATGACAAACAACGTCAGTACCTAGAACCTTTACTTGTCATAAATATACTGCTATTGAATTTTTGTCTTCCTATACACTAATTCGACGATATTTTCCCGTGTGCAGTGACATTAACTACGAGACCTCTCGTCTGAACTTCAGCCATCGCACAGCGCAAGTGCGAGGGACGAAACCGTGATGAATGAATGTAAACAAACGTGCACTGAAAGGTAAATAGTAATAATTGACTCTTAACAAAGAATAATCAAATACACCAAATTATTTAACAACTGTTACAGAAATGTTGAATTAACAATTGGGAATGCAAGGAAAATTAAAACAAATAGATATAATGGCTCTATCTATTCACTTATTTTTCACATGCTCCAAGTGCTCTGTGTTGATTATTTATCAATGTCACGATCCGATAAACTTCGACAACAAACTCAAAAGTTAATTAGCTTGCGATCAATAATCTATAAATACAATATTATTTGTCGATACTACTTTATAGATTCGTAATAAATGTAAAAACGTGCATAAAAAACGTATAATATGAAAATAAGGAGATAAGGTATGATTGCCAATGAAACAACTATCCACCAAAGTTCAAATGAAGTGGATGTAAGCAATTATGGGTCACCGTACGGCCTTCAGCAATGAGAAAACCCCATACCGTATAGTCGGCTATAAAAGGCCCCGACATGAAAAATATTAAACAATTCAATTGTGAAAATAACGGCTTAGTTTATAACAAAACAATTAACGAAAAACAAATATGACAGACATGAACCAACGACAACCACTGAACTACAGGCTCCTGACTTGGGACAGGCACATAAAGAATATGGTTGGGTTAAACACGTTTGTGGGCGCTCAACTCTCCCCCTAACCTAGGACAGCGGTGTAACAGCACAACATAAGAACAAACTATAAAAATCAATTGAAAAAGTCTTAAATCATCAGATCAATATAAAGAAGTAAAACATCAAACATAAATACAGACCGGACGTGACAGGGTATTTATCCATCCCTCATCCCTAACAACAAAACGGACACTAAGTACAGATCTGAGAGTACTCGCACTTACTGACAGCTAGTTCAAAGCCAATAACAATTAATCAGTTTAGTATATAATAATTATGACTGCATTGGTACAATAATTCGTTTCATATGACTTTAAAAGACTTTGATAAATTATACAAATATTTTCCTGCTGCCAATAATATTCGTGTTTTGTGATTTAATTCTACAAATCATAAATAAAAAAATATTGAATACTGGAAGATGGAAATATTTTAGCATCCTACATAAAAGAACATAAACCAGTCTAAAAGATTTGGTTTGCTATGCGGAAATGAGTACGAAAAGTTTTGTTCTTTCCCATAAAGACGTGTTTGGTCAGTATAGCCACTTACCTACTCTTCTTTGTAGCTTATCAGAACACCAACATATTACATCGATGCCTTTAGATTATTTTTATAGTTTTCATTTGAACTGTAGACGATTAGTTATCGACAAAATCATCTGAAATTATAATCGTCATGAAGCCAATGATCATAATTATCATAAAGGTTTTTTTTTATATCAAAAAGTAAAGCTAAATGATAATACAAGGGTACATCGTGCCACAAATAGACTCATGTCAAAATGATTGTTTGGTTATCGCTTAACTAGATATGAATAATAATATATACAAAAGTACTAAAACAAGTTTCATTGTAATAAAATAAGATAAAAATAAACTACATGAAACGCTCTTTATTGCAACAAAAGATTTAAAACCCACTTAACAGAAAGCATTTATTATAATAAATCAAATCTACTTTTTAAAAGTCCATTTGCTATATATAGATAAATAATAGTGTATGCATTATCTTTAAAATGTTGTGAGACATTTATTTACATTGGGGAGACATGCGATACGTTGTATCAAAGACATCTACTTAATTTTTCTCTCATTCAAAGACATACACCGGTATCTGTTGCTCTGCACATTCAACAGAGCATCCGTAATTGCTTACAAAATAGTTGTAATAGAGTAAATTAGCGGAAACGATACATACACCGTGATACAATTAAGAAACTTCTGTGAACAAATAATCGAATTAATACCGGCTTAATTTATAACAAAACAATTAACGAAAAACAAATATGACAGACATGAACCAACAACAACCACTGAACTACAGGCTCCTGACTTGGGACAGGCACATAAAGAATATGGTTGGGTTAAACACGTTTGTGGGCGCTCAACTCTCCCCCTAACCTAGGACAGCGGTGTAACAGCACAACATAATAACAAACTATAAAAATCAATTGAAAAAGTCTTAACTCATCAGATCAATATAAAGAAGTAAAACATGAAACATAAATACAGACCGGACGTGACAGGGTATTTATCCATCCCTCATCCCTAACAACAAAACGGACACTTAGTACAGATCTGAGAGTACTCGCAGTTACTGACAGCTAGTTCAAAGCCAATAACAACTAATTAGTTTAGTATATAATAATTATGCCTGCATTGGTACAATAATTTCGATAACATTAAAATTACAAGAAACTCGTTTCATATGACTTTAAAAGACGTGGATAAATTATACAAATATTTGCCTGCTGCCAACAATATTCGTGTTTTGTGATTTAATTCTACAAATCATAAATAAAAAAATATTGAATACTGGAAGATGGAAATATTTTAGCATCCTACATAAAAGAACATAAACCAGTCTAAAAGATTTGGTTTGCTATGCGGAAATGAGTACGAAAAGTTTTGTTCTTTCCCATAAAGACGTGTTTGGTCAGTATAGCCACTTACCTACTCTTCTTTGTAGCTTATCAGAACACCAACATATTACATCGATGCCTTTGGATTATTTTTATAGTTTTCATTTGAACTGTAGACGATTAGTTATCGACTAAATCATCTGAAATTATAATCGTTATGAAGCCAATGATCATAATAATCATAAAGGTTTTTTTTATATCAAAAAGAAAAGCTTAATGATAATACAAGGGTACATCACGCCACAAATAGACTCATGTCAAAATGATTGTTTGGTTATCGCTTAACTAGATATGAATAATAATATATACAAAAGTACTAAAACAAAACTACATGAAACGCTCTTTATTGCAACAAAAGATTTAAAACCCACTTAACAGAAAGCATTTATTATAATAAATCATATCTACTTTTTAAAAGTCCATATGTTATATATACATAAATAATAGTGTATGCATTATCTTTAAAATGTTGTGAGACATTTATTTACATTGGGGAGACATGCGATACGTTGTATCAAAGACATCTACTTAATTTTTCTCTCATTCAAAGACATACACCGGTATCTGTTGCTCTGCACATTCAACAGAGCATCCGTAATTGCTTACAAAATAGTTGTAATAGAGTAAATTAGCGGAAACGACACATACACCGTGATACAATTAAGAAACTTCGGTGAACAAATAATCGAATTAATACCCGTAATCCGCTGAGTCCCAAGCGGGCATAATATGTATTCAACCGGCCAGGTCCAAAGAATATACATATGTTCTTTTCACATAGTTATAAAAAATGTAATCGAGTAGAACTCGATTAATTATCGACACAATGTATTAAATAAACATTTATTGTTTAACGTTGTACTCCAAAAACATTACCTACATATTTTTAGCAATTTACCGGGGCAAGGTAATGAAAAGACCGTCAATTATAGAAAAATGGGTTACATCTCAATTTAGCTTGCATTTACCTTATCAGACCAAAAAAGGACCTAAAGCCAAGCCCGTACATGAAATCATAGCTTTGCCTGAGGAAGATGCATTCCTTAATTTAAAATGATTTCGAAATTTTATAACAGCAAATTTAAATAAAACATTATCCGTGATGTCATGCCTACACCGAGGTACTGGCTACTGAGCTGTGATACTTTCAGGGACTATCAGTCCTTCAGCAGAGGCATCGGCCCATTGGTATTGATAACGTTACTGGTACCAATTTTAAAGCACCAGATTCGCATTTCGACTAAGTATGTCACTTCAGTGATGCTCGAGGCCAAAATACTTGAAAGTCCAAAAACTAATACAAACGTTGTAGAGATGGAGATAATATCTTCCTTTATTTGAAAGGATTTCGAAATTTTATAACAGCAAATTTAAATAAACCAATATCTGTATGTTCGTGCGTGTACTGAGGTACTGGCTACTGGGCTGGTGATAACCTCGGGAACAGTTCTCTAGCAGAGGTATCGACCCAGTGTTAGAAATAATACTAACGGTACAAATTTTACTGCATCAGATGCGCATTTTGACAAATAATGTATATTCAGTGATGCTCGAGGACAAACTATTTGAAAGTACCACACCTAATACAAACGTTGAAGAGCTAATAAAAGGAAAAAGAACAGAAGTAAAGACAAACCCGTGGATAGAATCAGAGCTATAATAATGATCAAATCGTCGAATATTTTATAATATCGAATTATACACATTTTCATCAGATCAAAGGTTATATAACTCTAAACAGTAAACGTGAAATCGGAAAATAAACCAATGCAATTTGTATTTCATGAATCTAGGAATTGTTAAGATAGTTAAAAATCTTTTTATCATTGAATCATCACCTAGTCCGACGAACAACGCATTATCGTTTAAACAGACGGATATAAATAATCTTACTGATTTATTTTCGAAAGATGACATTTGCCCGGTATACATTTACGAAATCTCAAATAGTTTTAAAGCTCTCAATGCAAAGTTTTTGAATAGTAATTCGGTAATTAATGATATATTAGCTGACGGCATATTGGTTAGTTGCTAAAGTAATTATTTGGATAGAATTTGCCATTAATGAAAAGATATTCACGATTTCGACTATATATATCCGAGTTACTACAAAAGAGTAAACTGTTTTTGTTAGTATATTTTCCATAATAAAGCCTTCTTATAGTTAGATTATTTGAGCAGAAATCAAATATGTATTTAAAGAAATCAATCTGTCATAGTATGGATTAGATGTGTTGCAATCAATAACCCTTTACATTATGAAATCGATTAAACTTAACGGTTTGTAATACCCGTTGACTGTACAACTCTCACAGTATTTTCAAGTACCTGTTTCAATTTGACTTCGACGTTTTACACATCAACCTCATGAATAACACTATTTTTGTTAATTATATACAGTTTAAAAATAGAACAACACGGTTTTTGTAATTTCAGATATGTAAATGTAATGTTCACAAAGTCATATTAATCAATAAAGGCATACACAGTGAATATTTTATATTCAAAATATGCAGAAATATGCAATTTACCATGAAACAAGAATGTGTCCATAGTACACGGATGCCCCATTCGCACTATCATTTTCTATGTTCAGTGGACCGTGAAATTGGGGTCAAAACTCTAATTTGGCATTTAAATTAGAAAGATCATATCATAGGAAACATGTGTACTAAGTTTCAAGTTAATTGGACTTCAACTTCATCAAAAACTACCTTGACCATAAACTTTAACCTGAAGCGGGACAGACGGAGGAACAGACGGACGGACGGACGGACGAACGAACGAACAGACGCACAGACCGAAAAATATAATGCCCCTTTACTATCGTAGGTGGGGCATTAAAATTGTATTTTCAATGTATGGAAATGATTTTTGACTAAGATGGTTAAATTGAGTTTGTAAAAGTACGATATCTTCAACTATCGACCAATATCAGAAATTAACTACAAGGAAATCATCGGATTCAAAAGAGAATGCAGACGCACGTAAAGTGGGATATTTTGGTGCATTTGGCGTCGAAGATGAAATTTCCAAAACTAAAACACTACATAAAACATTTATTTTATAACCTCTTTCTGATTATAATTTTTATAGTATTTGTCGTTGATGCTTTTGTATTGTATTCTATTTCGGGTGTCGATGCAATATTTGTTTTTAGGTTAAATTAAATGTTTTGGAAAATTAGTTCTATCATGGCAGTAAGAAACATCGCGATTACCCAAAAGTGCAAAAAAATGACACATTGATGTTTTGGTGAAAACCGATAGAATATCCCTACACCAAAAATCCTGATTAACAGTATGATAGATGAACAATATCAAAAGGAATTATCCTATAAGTCTAAACGATAAAGAACAAAGAACCACTCTGTTTATTCTCAAATTTATGTTGCATACCTACATGTAGTTTTTTATTTAACAAAATTAATATTGATAGAAAGACATTATGTATATTTTGATAATTCATTTCATAAATGTTATAAATTGGTAACAACCTTTTGTGACCATAGACTGTATCCAAATCTCGATAAAGTAAATTATCATAATTAACATGCAAAACGCCATGCTTTTTCAATACTGTTTATGACATCTTTCCACAAAATCCATTAGAATTGTACTTATTTGATATTCTAGTCTGGATAAAACGCTCTAAATATTAGTTTCAATATATTGGTAATCCTTTATGTTTCTTTCTTACTTAAATCATATGCATGTCTTGTGCTAGATATATAACATAGGGGTGGATTTAAAATGCGAATTGTTTGATCCAGGTAATTGTTACAACTTGGTCAAGCATTGGAAAATTTAAGTGTTAAGGTATGTTTAGAAAACCTACATATTGATTTTAATGCACATTGCATCAATCATATTTAAAAAACAGGACAAGGAAGTATAGGAAATTACTTTTCTATTAAACCATCAATGCTATCTTATATAAAAAGTAAATAACAAAAATATCGAACTCAAAGGAAAATTCAAAACGGAGAGTCCCTTATCAAATGGCAAAATCAAAAGTTCAAACACATCAAACGATTGGAAAACAACTGTCATATTCCTGACATGGTACAGGCATTTCCTTATGTAGAAAATGGTGGATTAAACCTGGTTTCATAGCTAGCTAAACCTCTCACTTGTATAAAAGTCGCATACAATTCCATTATATTGACAACAATGTGAGAACAAAACAAATACGTATAACCTTATTGTAGGGTGCCCCGTGTCAAAAAAGGCCTCTAGTTAACGGAATAAAACACGGCTTACTTTATTTGAAAATTATAGAAAAATCATTATATTTTACACTCATGGTTGTCGTCGTAACTTTCCGTGGTCAGGTTTTTCTAAATTTCTTGTTTTTACGGGGTACCCTCCAGATACCGTATTGTACGTGGAATCTTTAATATGAAAAAAAACTATTGCGCTCTTTGTTTGTGGTTGAAAAAGTACTTAGCATATAGATTATACATTAAATATATATAATATAACAAAAGCGGAAGTATTTCAGCATTTTGAGAAGACTAAAATTTTACCCGAAAATTACCACATTTTCATCGAAAGCAAAATGCTCAAGTGTACCTCCACAAAAAGGTTTATTCTGATTAAAGCAATAGCACACAGTTCATGTTTGTGCCAAATTGCATGTGTGTAATATTTGTCCTGAAGAAATTGGAAATTAAAAACACAAATTAAGTCAACCGATGATTTTTGCATTGATTCTGTACGGATTATCTCCTGTCGTTAATCGTTTTGTTGCTCAATCTATTTGATCATTAACTAGGACAGTTGTCACTCAATGTATTTCTCTCATTTTTACTTGTTGTATGGTTGATTTGTTTGTTTTAAATGATCAGTTAAGTTTGTAGATAGTTGTTTTGTTTGGAAGAATATGTTTTGTGCCGGTTGTTCAAAACTTTAAACTTTTCATTGAACTGATGTTTTTGGTTACAATTGTATTATAAGAATCAAATTGGTCATTCTTGTTTAAGACCCGGCACAATCGTAATAAAAAACAGAGGCAAAAGCAAAAATAGCCTTATCGAGATTATGGAATCCCGAAAAGATCAAGTCTATGTTAGGGTCTTACATGATATTTTCGACCTAAATCACCATCGGTGAGATGATTTCAAAAACATATACCACCGTTCGTGTTATAAATTATACATCAGCAGACACAACTGAAGTTTTTTCAAAGCTAAATTGCAATAGGTTTGTCAGAGCAAACCACTGCAGCCAATGAACTATATGTGCCAAGCATACGTGTTCAATCTATCTGCCAATGTTTCAAATTTGTATGTTTATGTTTTTTTCTGTGAATAGAATTTTTTCAAAACATATCGACTCGGTAGCTTCAAAATATATACACATGTAGTCACAGTTAATGCACCAGGGTTTTCGATATCACAAACTAGTCAAAACATTAACTAAATTTTATTATCGGTACAAGGACATCATTCGTAAATATAAATCAACATGCAGACATCTTATACGTTCAGGTATTTTAGGTATTTCACATCCAATATTTTATGGTAATATTCTTTATGGGAGGGATTGTGCTTGATTTTCATATGATGAAGACATAATCTTTCAATCAGTTTAATTGAGGTCTGGAGCTGGCATGTCAGTAACTGCTAGTAGTCCTTTGTTCATTTATGTATCATTGTCATTTTGCTTAGTTTCTTTTGTTACCTATTCTGACATCGGACTCGGTCTGATTTTTACTGTGCGTATTGCTATGTGTTTCTTTATTCTACATTGGCTAGAGGTATAGGGGGAGGGTTGAGATCTCACAAAACATGTTTAACCCCGTCGCATTTTTGCGCCTGTCCCAAGTCAGGAGCCTCTTGCCTTTGTTAGTCCTGTATGTTTTTTTAATCTTAGTTCATTTATATGTTTTGGAGTTTAGTGTGACGTCCATTTTTACTGAACTAGTACACAATTTAATTAGGGGCCAGCTGAGGACCACCTCCGGGTGCGGGATTTTCTCGCTGAATTGAAGACCCTTTGGTGGCCTTCGGCTGTTGTCTGCTCTTTGGTCGGGTTGTTGTCTCTTTGACATATTCCCCCTTTCCATTCTCAATTTTACAGATACATCATAGTAAAGACAGACTCATTAAATCGGTATGAAGCACAAAAACAACTAACATAAAGACAAATGACACAAAGTATTGATCTAAAAGTACTCGCTGTTACTGTAAGCTAGTGGAAAGACGTCATCAACAGTTTGAGAAAAGCATGACCTTGCGCAATGTCATAATATAAGTACATAATATCGACAGGGTTTAGGACCATAGCTTATCATAAATTTGAAGCAATACACATCTAGTTATGTTTTGATTTTTCACACAGAACAAAACCAACAAAATCGATATAAGTACCAATAAAAGCATATTCAATTATCTTAATACGGTGTTAAACTGATATCTTTTAAGAATAAGTTTAATCAAAGGATCTATAAGTTTACAAGGATCGTATTTAAATGTACGTGCTTTATAAACATCATTACCGTAAAAATGAACATGTGATATCCTGTTTTTATAAGAATTCAACAGATACAGCCAAACTTCAAAAAAAAATCTCTCTATATACGAAAGAATAATAGTAAGCGTTTTGAGCTATTTATGGCCAGGAAATACTTGCCTTTATAATTTACCAGTTATAAATAGATTTCGTTCATTGAAATCTAAAACGTCACTACAGACAGGCGCATAACGAACGATTTGGGAAATATACATCCCGTAAGAAGGGATCAAAGGAACATTATGTTCATGTTAGGAGAATGATATATGTCAAAATGAGGCAATACCATCTGTCGGAAACACTGACGATGATGAAGATGACGACGTATAAGCTTTTATTTGGCTGTAAGTTCCTTATAAATTAATGATAGCATCTGAATGGAAAGTTAGATGCAGTCATAATAATATTCTATATAGTGTTTTCTGAATTGCCAACATTATATAAGTAATACGTTAAGAAATTGAGGGCAAACAGGTTTTTCTATCTAATGGGGATAGATCTAGCTTTAGCAAACAGAAAGAAAAAAACAAGAGCGCACACACTGATATCTCCAGCTTCCTTTACAGATCATGAATGAATTTATGTTGAAAGTCTTAGAGAAAAAGGTTATACAACAATCATTAAAACATTGTTGTGACGTCATTCTATTGTTGTACCCGTTTTTTATTTTAGTGATTGGACTATCATTTACATATAAGAAACCATTATGTTACCTTTAACTGTCCAATATTTTTAAGAATAACCCTCCTCTTTCTTAAAAATATTGGACCGCTTAATGTAGCATAATTGATTCTTACAGATAAATGATAGTTCAAGAACTGAAAAAAAAAATCAATCAATTCACACAATTTGTTTCTTCATATGAAAAAAATACAACAAAGGAACAAATGACAATTACACAAAACATTTTATTAAAGTCACCTTCCAATACAACAATTGTGTCACTCATCAAGACGGTTTCTTGAAAAAAAAACCTTTCAAATTGATTTTAACACTGCCAATACTTATTTCACAGCCATTTTTCTCATGTTTTGGGTTGTCTCCATTAGCACCAATTTGGTAGATAATGCTCGTTGTAAGTTTTGTTTTTGCTGCTTTTAGGCATTTCTTTTTGTAAAAGATTTATCGTCGTCCGTCTTTGGATATAAAAATCGACCTCTGGTGTTGCTCTCATTCTTCCTAACATCATTTTCAGCTACAATTAACATTAAAAAAAAATAAAAAAATGCTTCTAACGCTTGATAGATCATGCCGCAATACAAGGACCACAAGTAAAATAATTTTATTATCATAATCAGGAAAAAAATCGTTCATCTGAAGTAAATGTTTTCCAAGTGTTGATGTGCAAGCCACACATTGTTTCTTGGACAAAATAGCTTATCAAGAATTTGATTAACAAGCTGAACCTCACCCTGTGTACAAAGTGTCGTCGTTGATTTACTAGTTTTTTTTAATTTTTAAATCCGATTTATTGCCTGTATAGGAATATAATGAAAAGCTTTGCTTATCAACGACGATGAATATGGGAAGCAGAATAAAGGAACACGTTACCGCAGGTTAAACTTTTAAACAAATCAATCATGTGTCCGATTCGCACTTTGTTCGTAGTGATCGTTTTTTTTTTTAAACCGATGTACTCTCTTGAAATTAAATAAACGTAGGTGCTAGATTTAATCCTATGTTTGTTAAATTAGTTTTAGACAGTTTGTAGTTGTGTTATATAAATTTGAACATAAAACCCTTTCCTGCATTGTTTTGATTGAAAAAAAAGGGGGGGGGGGGGGGATTGATAAAGTATTTTTTTTCTATATATAACATCAAAATACGAATTACACTTGTTTCTTTCCAATGTATTTTCCAAACAGTTTCAGACACTTCACTTTAGTTTAGATCTCAGAGGTAAAATTGATTGATTGCAATAATTATACATTACGCACAGATCCAAAGATATGTAGACCTACAATGCTTTGTTTTGAAAGAAAAAAAGAAAGCATTATTTGCAAAGGGAAATCGAGAGACAAAATTATAGTTCGGTAACATGAAAAAAACCACAAGGGACATCAATATGCAAATACACGAGAGAAAAAAAAGAGCGAGGAGGATATTCAGGTGGTACAGTTTGGGTAAACAATAGCCGTATCTTGCAAGACAACCGCCGAGTCGAGATAAATTTTGGTGAACGAGGAAGGAAAGAGAGGGCCTGCGTCAAACTGTCATACGGGAAAATTGTGAATATAATTATTTTTTTCATGTATAGGTGAATAGGTCTGATCGATTTATTGTTCTCCGGACATTTCAGGGCGATAGATTTAGATATTACAACTATATTAATTCATTTTAACAAACAAAAGATATAATATTTGGATCATAATTCTATTAAAATTCATTGAAATAATATAAGATAGGAAAATTTCGATGAACAGCAAAAGAATTTAAATTGATTGCACGCTTGTTATCTCTTCATTTGTGCTCATTCATTACATTTTATAGTGTTATATTTGAAATAAAATCGACTGCGGTGTCCTCGATATGGTTGAACCTTTTTCTTCAACGTGAACATGTCTTCAAGCCTCATATGTTTTACTTTTTTTTCATTCACCTAATAAGAAATAAGGAAGTAATAGGAGAGGACTTCAGTTTAAAAAATAATATATATAACTTGCCATTATTAGCTGCTATAATTATACATGTTTGTATTATCTTCGTTGTCCGCACTGAAATCGGATATATCTGAATACACATTTGATTTTAATCCAAAGTTTGAAACAACACAATCACAATACATGACATCACTTTCTTTCTTTTTTAGCATTAAGCATATACTTTCATCGTCTTTATCCATTCTGAGACACCGAACGCATGTAAAGGTATTCACGGAAAATATATAAAGTAGTCCTAGCGCACGCAAAAAGCATGATACACATACACTGTGTCTTCATGTACATGTAGCAATACATGTTGTTTACCTTCAACTGTACTTTATTTTTGTCTATTGTTTAAGTTGAGCTACAATAACTGTTTAAAGGGGCAAACATGTAGGATAATGTAAATAAAGTTTATCCACAAACAAATTTACACACTTGATGAAAATAAATCTTAACAAAAGTTTGTATTTGTTTGCTTTTCCACCTTTTTTGACATGTTAAACAATGTTTTAAGTAAGATATAAGCCTCTAACAGTCCATTCTGTAAAATATTGGACAGGTCTTCGGCCTGCAGCCTCAGACATATCCAATATTTTACAGAATGGACTGTTATAGGCTTATATCCTTTACTTTACATAAAATTAACATTATCAATGATCCATGTAAATGACGTCAAGGACAGATGAACTCTGCCAAAAAGACATGTAGACTTTGCTATCATTCCACACACCAAATATATTTGATCCACTGCTTATAGTATCCGAGACTTGACCACAAAAACTTTACCCTGTTCACTGATCAATGATATGAGGTCATGTTCAGGTGACCCCTGTCTGACGGACTTGTAGACCCAGTCTGAATAAAGACAACCCCACTATCTAGACGGAAACTTCGCAACACAACACATCTATATACATGAACATATCAGATCTGAAGCATCCAGGTCCTCCCTCTACCCCTAAACAAATTATAAAGCTATACAAATAGTAGCCGCCGCCACCAACTGAATGGACAAGAGATTGACAGTTTTCTTTCCAAAGGCAGCTGGTCATATTAGGATACTCGGGCTTCCTCCGCCACTAAAAAACTAGCCACTATATAAAGCCAATTTCTCTGAAAGTTGCGTTAAACACCAACAAACAAAAACAAAAACAAACAAACAAACATATATTTATTTAATTCATACCTTAACCTTAAAATGAACATGAAAAAGACAAAACGAGGCAACAAGCCAAAATTATATAAGAAAATTAAACAGTACTACATTGCTATTGCATTACCAATCCCACACGAAATTAAAAAAAAAATATATTTATGGAAAAATTTATAAAAATGCCGATATTTAATATTCGGAGTTATAAAATCAATTTTCACAAAATGTAACGATAACAACCATTAACCTACCGGTCTCACGATCAACAAGAATAATGAAATTAACCATGACGACGTTTTTATGGACAACGTTTGATTGTTCTTATATGACGTTACTTTATTCCCGGTTTAGTGTGGGCTTCAAAATGTTTATGAATTTATTTTCCTTAGTTATTCTTTCGGTCTTAGTTGACGCATGAAGAAATCTATATATAGGGAAAATATGAAATTGTGGAGTTTGATCCTTGGCGCAGTTTCTTATTTGCCCGCCCAGATGATATAGTTTGGGGTATTCGGGCTGACGGATCTGTTGTTTGTGTACTGTTACTTTTTTCCCTAAATCACCAGTTTGTTCAATGTAATTTTCCTAACAACTATTGCATGTTATTACGTATATTGTTTCTTGACAAGTACAATCAATATTATACATTATGGTGAATTATACTCTATGAAAAATACTATGTAATTTACTTACCAGTTCTTAAATATGGATAAGATATCATAAAGCGTAAAATTAGTTCGATGTTGTGTTCGTTTATTACGATTGATTCGTATGAATTTTGTCAACATTGGTCATGATTTTAAAAGAAGATGTTTTAGATATTTATATAAATATATATATACATTATAATGTAAAATGTCACAAGATACCAGGCTTACATGTATAATTTGGTACACTAGTCGAGCGTTTCGTCTTTATAAGACTCATCAGGGGCGTTCTGATAAAATCAAAAATATTTAGAGGCCTTAATATCAAAAATGTAATTTATGTTAGCTATTTAATTCAATATCAATAAATACATTTAACCAATCGAGCATCTTTTAGGAAATTCTTACTTCATAGAATAGATGAGTTATAGACACTTAACTAGATTTATTCCAGACAAAAATCGTGTCCATGTTGAAATTTTCAATAGAAAGAGATTGTATATACTTGTCAATTGAAATTGATATTCGTCTTCAAAAGGCAAGTAAGAGGAACAGTACCAAACATCGTTAGATGAATTTTTTATTTTACGACCTTGGAGGCATCAGTAGATTACCGATATTCAAATCTCATAAATTCATTAAGAAAATACAAATCAAGAAAGAAAAAAAAACTAGGGGAATCGCATACACCCCAAAAGGTGCAGGACCGGGTGCATCGACAGGATAAGCGTCTCCTGCTATGCGAATCCAAACTATTACAATTGGGAATATGATACAATCAGTAAATTGAAAAAAAAAGATCAGACGACTCAGTCGTCTAAAATTTCATTTGATATGTTCAAACTTTTAAAAGTTTTAAATTGAAAACCAAATTAATAAGCTGTTCGTTAAGAGTAAAAGATTTGAAATTCAAAAACACCAATAAGTGTATTCTCACCTGTCTACCCTATATGTCTTTGTATGTCAAGAAAGCGCGACAAATCAATAAATGTATAATTCACCCTGTTCGATTTTTTCAGATATTTGCAAAACAAGACAGTATGTCTGACAACATACGCTTTGGCTTCAGTAAGTTTAATTTGTATTATATTGTATTTTATTCAAGAAATAATAATAACCTTAGTACAAAGAAAAAAAAAGATGAGATATGATTGCCAATGAGACAACTTTCCATCAGAAACCAGACACCAAATGACGTGGATGTAACCACTAATAGTTTACTGTGTGAGCAAAACCCATAAATTATAGTAAGCTCTAAAACGCTATGAAATGACTTAATGTGAACAAAGTGGAACAAAAACAACAAACGACCTGATTTATTGTAAAATAATAAGATAGGTCGATGGCTTGGAGAAATGCATACGGCTAGTATAGTAGTGACACTCTTGGATTTTTTAAAAATAAAGTTGATACACAAAAAGCATTTATTACTTAACCTTTGACCCCCAACATCTGCCTGCTATTCTTGAATATATATATTTTTCCAATTAAAATATAGACATACTTTAAAACTTAGTAGTATGACTACCGCACAAAATCAGCCGAAAGGATTCAAACACTAACGTATTTTTGTAGCGTATGATAACAGTACATCAAAATCTTGTTTCACACACAGAAAAATACGAGAAACTTGACTAGTTTGCACAAAACATTAAAAAACGAAATTTGCAAATATATCGAATTTGTTAACTTCCATGTACTGTTTGACCAAATGATTTTGACAAATAGCAATTTCTTGTTTTTAGAAGTGTATCAAGTGTTTAATAAGGCTACTATTGTTGGATGCTGAAGGCGGGAGAAGGACTGACTCTCACCTTTCTACCATTTTTTTTAAATGAGATAAAATCAAAGAAAATTAGCTTCAATCCACCTTTCTATTGTAAACACTACACCAAACTTGAACATTTTTAGATATCAGGCAGTAATAATAATATTTAGCATTGAAAATCATAATTTGAAGCAAATATGTGTCTTTCTTTTCGAAGCTTTTTGGTTGCTTTGCTTTATTCATTGATCAAAACAGAATTGATGAGATATATAATATTTAAATAGCATTAATCGTATTAGATTATTTTTTTAAAATATAATAATGACCATCTTTATCAAGTAACACATTTAAAAAAGACATAGTTATAAAACGTTAGTTGTGACAAAAATACAGGTATAACATTCATGTGGTTCATGGCTCTGCTGTCATGGCTGGATTTCCTCAGTAAATATGAAAAAACAAATTATGTGCATAATAAATATGATACATGCCTAGATTTGTGTTTTTTATTTCTATTTATGATGTCTCATGTCCAGTGGCAAATATCTCAAGCATGTTCAGGACGAAAACAAAATTTATATAGATACAATAGGCAGGTCCTGTAATAGGGATCGACCGGGATGAAGATGAAAAATTAGCACAGCTACCTGAACATGTGAGTGTATTGGATAGGGTCAGAAATTTTCCCTTGTCAGGGGCCACCTATTTCTTGGGGGATATCTTTAGAGGAAAATATTACTTTGTTGGGTTAATAAATTGTTTATACTTTATTCTTAATATTCAATAACACGTTTCATTAAGGTCTGTTAACTATAGTGTACAGAATATCCTGCAGAGTACCTCAAACTATTTTTATAAACACAGGAAATAAACCCTTAACAGATACCTGACATGGCAATATTTCTTGAAGTTCGTTTTCGAGCGATTCTTTGTCGAATTCGTACAAGCAAATATAAATTTGGAGGTTATCATCTGTTTATATGACAACAATGGGTCGTGAATATTGCAACCATTACCTTCGTCAGTGGACATTTTTAAACAAGCATGAACGTACCACAGAAATTGAAAGAATAACTGCATGATCAGTTGTGGCGCTTTTGTGGTTCTTTTGTTGCTGAGCCATTCCGACTTTGACTTTGAAACTCTGGTGCCTTGTCAATTCTTAACACATTTACAAAAACTGGACATTATTGTAAAGATAATTTGTTGTAGATTGAGAGGAGCGATGGATCCATGAAACATATTTAAAAATAGGGTAGCTTTTCGGCGAAAAAATGTAAATTTTGTTGGTTTTCTTCAAAATAGACACCTTATTAACGAAATTGGATTGCGATGCATACATAATTTTACTGTTCTCAACTTCTGGGTACTGCATACAAAAATTTAATGTCAATTTACATTTCTATAAATAGCGCGAGGTTAATAAATTTTTTTATCATACGTCATGTCAAAATGCCAGATTTTGATTGGTTAATACGAGGACGACAATTTACTCTATCCCATGGCAAGTACTCTATTACCCTTCACGGAGACGCTTGCTCAAGTGTGCGCTTTAATAGATACGGATGATTGTTATGTACAAGACGACATAGTTTATTACTTTGAATTTGAAATTTAATAGACTGTAATAACAGAACATTCAGTATAATAAATTAAATAACACATATCTGAGAGAATGATAGAGCAGATTGTTACCCATCGAAAAGACATTATCAACCTTTGCTTCGCCTCAGTTGACAATGTTTTCTCGGGGTTACAATCTGCACTAACACCCTCTCAGTTATGTGTTATTTATATAGTATATGGTCGTTACAGATTTTCGCAGTGTTTAAGCTAAAGCTACAAAAGGTAAAGTGCACATCTTTTCGTTTAGTTTGAAGAGCTGAAATTCAAATTTTCAGTGATATTTGATGTTTAAATGACATCGAATGATTTTTTTGACATTTTTACCAACGCGGATAACACCAAATAAATTATGTATTATTATACCGCTTCCAAAAACCTAAGAAATTCAAAAGTATAATTTACCAAGATTTAGGTAAACACAATCACAATATTAGATTTATAAAAATGACCAAAATATCGTCCTCCATCTTAATTAGATTGGAAACAGGGACGTCAGGTCACAAAAGACACTCTTTCATCATATTGTAAAAAATGGTGTAAACTAGAAAAATCTGATAAAAAATCTCTTGATTCCTATTTAAATAAATGTATGAATTTTGTGGATATTCGAATATCACATTTTGAAAATAATTTAGAAATAAATAAAAGAGTACATAATACGCCTATCTCTAGAATAAGAAACAAACTTCAAGTACTTTCAAAGTGGTTTGTGTTTGTAGTGGCCGACAAAGCAGCCAACAATGTGGTGGTGGTATGCCGTAAATACTACACGGGCGTTCTTAAGAATGAAATTTTAAATTCTTCTACATTCAAGTCTGTGCGCTCCACAGAGAACCATATAGTAAACAATTATATCATAACAACATCACAGCTAAAAGCCTCTTCTGAACATTTGAAGGTCCCAACTATGTATTGGTTACCTAAACTACACAAAAAAACTGTGAAATATCGTTTCATCTCGGCCTCTAGTAAGTGTTCTACAACTAATCGTTCAGTGCTTTAACTAGTTCCTTAACTACTATCAAAGAACTTATCATTAACTTTTGCAATAAAACATAAGAAAATAGTGGAATTAACTATTTTTGGAGTATTAAAAAGATGTTTTAGATAAATTACGTGCTTTTGATGGTCCTTTTGATTCTGTTGACAGTTTTGACTTTTCAACTATTTACATTACACTTCCACACAATCTTATCAAACAAAAGTTTTCCTATCTTATTAAATGGTCTTTTGGTAAATCTGAATGCAAATATATTTGCTGCAACTCATTTAAAGCCTTCTTCTCTAATGAGAAAGGTAAATATGCTAGATATACTTACTCGAGGTGTGATGAGATGATTGAAGCTGTCAATTTTCTCCTTGATACTATTTATGAACGTTTCGGCAACAAAGTTTATCGACAGGTTATAGGTATTCCTATGGGCACCAATGGCGCCCCTTTAATATCAGACTTGTTCTTGTACTGTTATGAATCACAGTTTATGACCAAACTCAGGAAAGATCCGTCTAAATTGCTTTTAATTGATTAATTCAACAACACTTACCGTTATCTTGATGATCTATTTTCGTTAAATAATCAAGAATTTTCTAAATATACTGCCGAAATTTACTCAAAGGAACTTACTTTCAATAAATAAAACATAAACGGTAATAACTGTCCTTTTCTAGATTTAGATTTTTCAGTTTTACACAGGAAACTCTACACAAAAATTTACGACAAAAGGGACGATTTTTCGTTCCCTATTGTTAATTTTCCTTTTTTGGACGGTGATGTTCCTTTGGCACCATCTTACAAACACAACTCGTTCGCTATGCCCGTGTCTGTTTTGACGTTTTGGATTTCAATGAACGTAATCTATGTATGACTGGTAAATAATTAAGTCGGTATTTCGTTACCATAAATTACTTCAAACCTTTACTAAATTCTTCCATAGATATAAAGATTTTGTTTTTAAGTCTGGATGTACCCGTAGAAACTTATTTCAAACGAGATAGCACATCCTAATTTTTATGGAGATGTTGTTTACCGAGCCCGGAAATTAAGATACGATCCGGGTAAACTTATATATCCTTTAAATAAACTTATTCTAGAAGGTTACCAATTCAACACTGTAATTAGATCTTTGAATATTGTTTTTATTGGTATTAATATTGATTTTGTTATCAGTAAATTAAAATCAAACTAAATATTATTTTATATACATATGCACATGCATGTCTCTACAATCTGTCGATACCTGTATATTGTCATTGCACAAGCTCATGTTTTTCTCTGATGACTGTTAATGACGTCTTTACACTAAAGCCATTGGATGTTGGATGTGTACTGATTGATATTTTAGTCTTAGATGCATGATTTTTCTTATTAGTTGTTATTGGCTTTGAACTATTAGCTGTCAGTTACTGCGAGTACTCTCAGATCTGTACTTAGTGTCTTTTTGTTGTGGGGATGTATAAGTACCCTTCCACCCACACTCTGTGTTTTTGTTAGATGTATTTCTATTTGTATCCATTTGATGAGTTAAGCCTTTTTCAACTGATTTTTGTAGTTTGTTTTTATGTTATACTGTTACACAACTGTCCCAGGTTAGGGGGAGGGTTTACGCCTTCAAACTAGTTTAACCCGGCCACATTCTGTATGTGCCTATCCCAAGTCAGGATCCTGTAAATCAGTGGTTGTCGTTTGTTGCTGTGTATCATATTTGTTTTTCGTTCATTATTTTGTACATAAATTAGGCCCATAGTTTTCTTGTTTGAAATTGTTTTATATTTGTCATTTCGGGACCTTTTATAGCTGACTATAAGGTATGGGTTTTGCTCATTGTTGAAGGCCTTACGGTGACCTATAGTTGTTAATTTCTGTGTCAATTGGTCTCTTGTGGAGAGATATCTCATTGGCAATCATACCACCTCTGACAGTTTGCTGAAGTGACTTCCCCATGGAGGCCTTAAGTATAGGTTGTGTTCATTGTGTTTATACTATTTAAAAGAAAATATTGTGCAAGCATTACAATGTTATATTATTGATAAATCTATTTCAGATATCAGCACAGTTACTTGTAACAAAAGTTGGACAAAATTGCTTCAACAGAATCTTTTAATTTTCTGCACTTTAAAATAAACCGTGTTTAAAACAAATGCTATTAGAAAATTAAAAAATTATATATTTTGTTACCATAATAACAAAAATTTCATAATACATAAAATGTTAACATAAGAAAATTATTAAAAAGAGAAACGGGGGCCTCGGTGACCGAGTGCTCTAAGTGTTCTTACTACTGTATCACTAACCTGTCAACACTGAGGTTGTGAGTTCGAATCCCGCACGTGGCAGGTTCGCTCGACTCCAATTTTAGTTGTCAAGGATTGTCATTTTTCCTGCCGAAGGTCGGTTGATCAATTTAAGAGAGTAACAAATAAACATAGTTGTTTTTTTTTTCTCTCTTTTATGTGTACATTTAATATGCAATATCAAAAAAAGAAACAAATTAACAATACATCTTCAGACGCACGAAATTAATAAAACGCTATTTTCATTTACAAGCACTGGGTCAATACCATTTCTGGCGAATTGTATGTCCCCGAAGGTATCATCAGAACAGTAGGCAGTTCTTCGGTACTGACATGATTTTTCTACTATTCTCAATTTCCTGTTATTCAACGTACTACACAAATTAACAGTATCTAACTGAACTACGATTTTATTGGAACATGGAAAACGGAATGGAAACTGTGACTTAGAAAAGTTAATTTATTGTTCTCTTCAATATCGAAAAGTTCAACCTAGTGTCGCTATTCCCTTAATGGCGATACATTCCTGATTAATAACTGTATTCCGTGTTTTCAACTAACCTATTCGATATTATTTACACTATTTCATGCAAACAATTGCTTGTATTACAAAAAAAATTTATTTTGATGTTCTTTTCAACAATCTCGTCTTCTTTTTCTCGATTGTGACATTACCTATAGTGACTTATTAACGGATTTAAACTTGCTTGAACAACAATGGCAACTATTTTCTAAACGTTCGAGAGAATGAAAACAGAAATTCAGGAAGATTACGATAGCTTTAAAAAAACATGTACCGTACACGTTTTTCATTTCCCGTTAACTTTAATAAATTAAGTCAGTGTATAACAACAAAAGTCCTCGAAGATATCAGACAAAATGTCTTATTGCCTATCTGATATAAACATTTATTATTCAGTAAAATATATTGACATTTTGTAGATATGCAGAAGAACAATATGGCACATCAATCATCATTTTATGGTAAGATTTACCAGTTACATGAACACAGTGCTTTTTGTATGTTTGCAGCTTAATATCATAGTTTTATTTTTTTTTTAAATTTCCAGAGTCATACGAATGTTGATTTTGATGTTATTTAACTTAACGAGTTTGATCGTCATTACTGCATGAATTTTTAACATTCCTTTTCCTTCGATACGTTTTGATTTTTTTTACCTTCGTGCCTTAACCAATTGGAAGACCGTCATACACATACATGTATACATAGAAAATATAGGGAATTAAAAGTCCGGGTGTTATATCATCTATAATTTTTAAAACTGTAAATAGTGAACAAGATTTGCATTTTTGATGGAACATACCTAATTTGTTCATCAATATATCAAAAGACTAACAATTCGAAATTTGTAGTTTAAAACTCAAATTGTATGACCCCAATCATAATTTTTATCAGTGTTATTCCTTTTTTGCAAAAACGTTAACGATTCTGTATGATTTAAAGATTGGACTCAAATACATAAATTTTTCTTGTAACATAAATTATGATTATTCTTCAGATGTATGCATCAACAGTTCAACATATTAATAATTAAAAAATAGAGAATATATATATGAGAAAGAGTTGAATTATCGACCTTCTGTGCTATAATCGCAAATTTGGTAAAATTCATATTAAGAATATGATGAAAATAAACATATCATTTCTCAGACCATTTTTTATTACCCTATTATTGAAGTTTGATAAAAATAATAAAAAAAAAAAACGTCACCTGCAACTAAAATTCGGTGAAAGTAATATAAACGAAGTTGTTAATCTATACTGAAAAAGTAAAGGAGGAAAAACATCAGAGCCTTGGCGCACCCCCCCCCCCCCCCCTCCCCCCTTCCAAAAAAAGAAAAGAAACACACACACATACACTTACACGTTTATAGATGGACCTACATTTCAATGTAAGTGTTTGATTTTTATGTTTGCATATTTATGTGATATATAATTTTCTAACCACCTAAACAATTTCCCCCGAAAAAACAGCTTTGTACTTTTTAATCAGACCTCGTTGCTACATGTACCACTTATCAAAAGCTATCGATATATCACACAGTTACTATGTAAAGCAATGAACTAATATAAAAATGGCTTTATGCTTTACATTTACATTACATAACAAGATATTCATATGTTGTAAATTTCTGTCTGGAACGGTTATCCCATAACTTGGCGGCTGGTATCTCCAATGTCCGTGAGAATTTTTTGTTATCTAAGTGTCAATCGTCGTGTTGTATGGGAAATCAGGTAGAGCTGGATATCCGATTAATGCCTGAAGTAGTAGAACCAAATATAGCTAGGTTCAAGGGCGTTTCGGTTATAAGAAATCAAAGAGGAATATTTTCCCGATTAAAATGTTATTTTAGCAGTCTGTGTAGACCGAACAACAAAACCAGACATACATGTAACGAACGATATCAGTAATAACAACATATAAAGAAGCCCAAGAATTAAAGGATTAAAAATATCAAAAGATACCACATAGAACTAACAATTATCGAGTAATAAGAGCAAGTATTGTCCACTGCAGGTAATGGTAAGTAATTGTAAATTATTGCCCAGACTGAAACAGTGGATAAATAATTAAACAAATAAAATTATAAATATCCAGTCCAATCCAATTACAGGGTTTAAACACTAATATCTAAATTTAATCAAATTCCGAAATACTTTTATATGAAATGAAAGCCAAACATGAAACAAATGAAATTATAAAATGTTCATGAAAACACAAATCAGTCCTTACCCCCGGCTTAGTATATTACTCGGATTTCGATTGGCTAATGACATGATGTTTAAAAAACCCATAGCCCAAAATTTTGCTGACCCATATACCTGGGTGTTGCTACTTATAATCCCGGGGAACTTCACGCGCGTTTTCCTAAGTTTCGTGGTTGTTCCCAGTGAAAAATTGAATTCTAAGATTATCCATGATGTCGGTAATTAGATATGTAGTCCACTAACGATTTTATTATATTATGCCGATCATTGGCATTCATTTCAGTAAAGACATCACTTGGCAACCACGTCGTCAGTGAACGGGACTACTGACCTAGTTATGCAAATGACCCATGTCGACGTCCCGCCTTCTATGACGTAATGCTCATTGAGCGTTAAAATTTATTTTAGTTTATCTGTCTCTGGATTAAAAACGCCTTATATTTGACTATCTATAGGGTTCTACCCAAGGTAGTTAGTAGTCTACATCCCGTAAAAAATATGTCCAATTTTGAAATTTCAATAAAACTTTTTAAAACAATATAAAAAAATGTTGCTTTCACGTTACACTTTGTGCCCAAATTTCCCTCAAAATCTCCCGATTTGGACTAAGATTAGGGATTAATTCGTTATCTACGTTCATATCCGTATGTATGGGCTTCGCCTCAAGGTGTAATGGGTTGAAATATCCAAATCCACGGATATGAACGTCGATAACTTAAATATATCATATGTCATATATCACCCCGATCATAAAACGATATAACTAGTTTTAAATGTTAATCGTTAATTCAGATAAGATTCTGAACTTTATCAATATTTACGAAAGAAAATAATATATATCAGATGTGAATCATTTTTGTCTTTATTACAGGGTTGTTACCATTACCAGATTACGACACAGACGATCTTTATGAAGAATTACCTGGTAAATCAATTTACAAGACCATGCACCGTAAAAATATAAATATGTATATTTGAACATATGTTTGCATCTGTAATTTTCGTAATGAAAGATTTGATAAGTCACATTACTGGCATTTATAAAATGTATAATAGTAGACTAGATACTATCGTCAAAATGTTCATCATGGATTTTACTAGAATGAGTTTTTTCTGGACGGTCTTTATTGCATAATACAGATGTTATAAATAGTAGCGTTTATTTCGTCACGATGCATAATTACATTATTAGTTGTATTATAAAATTACGGCCTTCATCAAAATGTTATATCTAAAATTATTAAATCGAGTCTTCAATAATAATTTTGATATTAAATTTTGATGAAAGCCATAATTATGTTATTATACTGAAATAAAATGTGATGGGATAAACAAGTTTTATATGCGCACATAACTTCACCTTTACCTATCTAGAAATCTTCCGTATGACATAACAAACGAAGTCCAGAATGCAGTTAATGAGCTGTCCATTATAATATATAATTCCTATGACTATCATCTAGTTCCAGTTAATAATATAGAGGGTTCAACGTCTATCGGAAAACTGTTCCCACAAAGCGTAAAATGTGCATAACTGTAAAATATTTACTCGTGTATCACTTAGTAAACCAACAAGTACTTGATTAGTATTTCTTCACCGAGTTATTATCCATATCCTGAACACAATAACAATTAGTCGAGTGACATTAACCACACAACTTCATTTTTAATGCACCCTCCTAACATACGGCTAAATCATATACCATTCGAAAGCATATCATCTGTACTATCTTTTTTGCCCGGTCGTCAAATATTCGTACGGTTCATTGTTTGTCAAATCGCGATGAAAGGTCAAGGACGGACAATTTCTTATTTTACGTCAGCATTTTTGCATATTCTGTATTTGAGATAATAAAATTCTGTATGGAAATGTAAAAACTTTAAGAACAGAGACTATCTGTCTATTATCAAACACACTTTAAAATATCAATGACGTATTTTGATTAATAGCGCCTTTTTCCAGAAATAACAGTGAAAATGATAAAAATGAATGAAAACCAAAATATTTGCCTGTGATTTAATTGTTAATTACCATAAAACTAGATAACATATTTCTTTTGGTGCTAAGAAAGTTTTTGGAATCATCATATTACTGCAATCACAATTCTTGCTAATTACTGTAAACCAACTTACTTTCGCGGATACTTTATTTCGCGTAAAGCCCTTTCTAGCCCACTTTGCGGCGATTTGATTTCGCGATTTTCAAATTCATTTGATGTAATTGAATGTGAGAAGATCAAATTTTCGCGTTAATTTTCTACTCGCGAAAGTCGCGAAAATAAATCGCTCGCAAAAATTAGTTGCTTTACAGTACATAACCAATCATAACAACCTATAGAGTTGCCCAAAATACAAGCATCTGCAAAAAGATTGTTTTTTAGCTGTTTTACGTGAAAAAAAATTATGTATGAGGGCAATAATACACGCGGGATTAATGCTTTTAAGGGGAATTTAGGGAGCTAATTCAAATTTCAATATTTAGTTGAGTTGCCAGCCTGTTAAACACTCTTTTGTCATTTCTTGTTATTTTGTTTGTTATTTCATGATTATCATTAAAAGAAATAAAGGACTTTATATTTAAATATTAAGCTAGGCCCCAAAAAAAACTAAATACATAAATAGATAATAACTTAGTTTCAAAGTAAATTAATGGAAAGTTGAATTGCAAATATTTCTCTTACACAAATCAGAAAAAAAATGTTTTCTTGGTTGCTTCAACTACATCATACATTGATGAAAAAGTTAAAACTATTATATTCTAGACACTGAAAATGTTCTTAGTGTCTGTCCTTAGTAGGAAACCCTATCAAACTACGCAATGTTCTAGTAAAATTTGACATGTTGCAGTTACATGTTGTATTTTGCAAAACCTTTTGTAATTTATGGTCCCCAGTGCTCTTCAACTTCGTACTTTATTTGACTCTTTTAACTTTTTTTTATTCGAGCGTCACTTATGTGTCTTTTGTAGACAAAATGCGCGTCTGGCGTACATCATTTAAGCCTGGTATCTAAGAGTTTATTTACAACCACTGGGTCAATGACACTGCTGGTGGGGGTTTCCTACCCGAGGATATCACCAGCCCAGTAGTCATGACTTCTGCGTTGACATGAATTAACACTGATATGGTCATAGCTATAAATTAACTGTTTACAAAACATTGCATTTTTACAAATTCTACGGCTTTTCTACCCCTGGGAGTAGACAACCTTAGCTGTATTTGACAAAACCTTTTCAAATGTTGAATTGGATACTCAATGCTCTTCAACTTCGTACTTTATTTGGCCTTTTTAACTTTTTTGATTCGAGTGTCACTGATGAATCTTTTGTAGACGAAACGCGCGTCTAGCGTACAAAATTTTAAACCTGGTATCCATGAGAAGGTTTTTACATTGACTAACAATCTATTTCTTTTGATTTGAAAATTCTAGCAATTCGCAATGATTATAGTTATGATTAGACTTCCTAAATAGTTAAATTATTACATATAGAATAAATAGCTATAAAGAAAAAATACTGGGTATGTGTCTTACCAACAATTCGACCAATTATCACCAATATAAAAAAGAAGATGTGGTATGAGTCCCAATGAGACAACTATCCATCCAAGTCACAATGTGTAAAAAGTAAACAATTAAGAATGTTTTGTAAACGTAGGCAACCTCTGACAAAACATAGCACTTTTCATATTGCTGCGTTAATAGATATAAGAAGATGTGGTATGAGCGCCAAAGAGACAATTCTCCATCCAAGTCAAAATTTATAAAAGTAAACCATTATAGGTCAAGCCCAGCTGTTGTTGACCTGGCATCGATTTTCGGTTGATTTTCACACTTTATTTTTATACTACAGAAGAACAAGGTAAATTCTATTGCGCTATTCTTTCTAATCATAAAAGTCACATAAATAAATTGGTTGCTAAAATTAGTTGATTTGAAGTATTGTCATTCCCAAAACTAACTTAAAACCTTTAAAACTTTATCCAAACAATAACATGAATAAGTAAAATCGTTTTTTTTACATTTCAATGCTTTGCATGTTATAATCTGTTCGTTTGGTTTTCTAATGGTGAGAAGATCTCATAACTGCAATAAGTGCCTGTTATTATTTGACCTTTAAAAAACATACAACATTTTATGTTTAAATGTGAGATAAAGAAGCTTTACAAATGAGATCACTTACAATCAGGACTGTAATGGTGAATTTGAATTCTAACATAAATGATTTGTGATGTAAAGCGTGTGGTGCAAACAGTATTTATTCGAATATTGAACGAGAATAAACTTCTTAATATGTCTTTCACTTTCGACATCGAATAAAATATCTTTCGATTATATATACCTTGTATGTTCCTTACTCACTTTTATTACCCCATTTTTAAATATGGTAAATTATTTTCTCTTGATATTGACAACAATCGATCTGTTATCTAAACAATGAAAAGCAAAATGATCCATATATGCAGATGGTGGTTTCAAGAGCAACTGCAAAAGCTTCTTTAGTAGGCTGATTCCTGACCAGTATTATATGAATTGCAGTTAGAAATGACGAAAAAATTTCTTTCACCTTCAACCCATTTCCCTGACGTCAGTCTATTGTTCTTACTGTAGATTATTTTTTAAGAATCAACTGACCATAGTATTAACTTAAGAGAACTTATATTATAACTTTAAACTTTTAACTTACGATCTTTTATCCTCTCAAAAACGAGTGGCATGTGTAGGATTCGAACCCGCGCGAATTTTCTTCATAATCAATAGAATCTTTAGTCTATGCATGATACCACTAGACCACGATGGCCGACATCAATCATGATATGAATAGTACTCTTAAATCGCTTAATTGTCAATACATGTCATTTAACTGTATTTCTGTGTAATTGATAACTTGCCCTTGTAATCTAATGAAATATATATATTTTGGTTTGTTCATGTTTATTGAATTTGTTTTGTTTTGGGTGTTATTTTTGTTTAAAAGAGATGAGTTAAAACTACTTCTTTGACAGTAAAAACAGAAACAAAATCATCGCCATTTTATGAAAATGTAATATATAATACTTCTACATGTTCTAGGATTAAAACAAAATTTTGGTCCAGAAAAAAAATTACTATTGAAAAAATTTCATTCCGGGTACAAGATTCGAACTTTGCACTGTTAATGAACAGCTTGATGGTAAGTTTATAAAATCAACATAATTATTCATTGTACATCCGTAGCAAGAGCAATTATGATGGGGAATTCAGAATGCGTACCACAAATAAAACTAGTTTATTTACCGGTGAACGATATATGCCAAATGTAATAACGTTAAAATAATCTTAACTTAATGAAACGGAAACAGTTTAAACAAAATTTAAATATAATTGTTCAATTTAAATCGTAAGCACATAATTTTAATACTTTAGGAAAGCAAAATGAATTTGAGCATTATGAAAAGGCAGATTTATGGCATCTATGCTAATAATACTTATTTGATTAAGAACGGTGTTTAGTCTTCAATATACCAAAACATATTGCTAAATATTATATATATAAATTTTGAAGGTTCTAAATTTTGGTAATTAAAATTTTTTAACTTTTCAAAACAAGATAAATAAATTCAGTATATTAATAAATGTCTTTTTGAATAAATTAAATATACCAAAATCTATTCAATTTGAATAATTTGTAATGATTAAACATTAAATGAAATATGTATATACAAAAATAAAATATCTGGTGTTAAAAAAGGGAGCTAACACCCCATTTAAGTTATCTTAAACTTATGTTAACTTGTCAAATGTCTAAATATAGATGCGAACCGTGTGGATATAATCATTTCCAGCTATTATAGAATAAAAAGACAAAATACGAAACTATTTTTATGAAATATCGTGGATTCATTGTCAAAACGTAAAACAGACAGTCGTTTTACTAGAAATGGTTTAAGCTAGAGAATTGATAAGAAGTAGTGGATTCGGAAACGATAATCAACTTGCGACTAAAGTCGCTCGTTGATTATCGTTGACGAATCCACTACTTCTTATCAAATCTCTACTACATAAACGATAAATCTATTTTATTTTTAACATATAAATATTGATACATAAAGAAATGTTTTGCTTTTAGAGCAATTTAATCATTTTTGAAAGATTTTTTAAAATTGCAATTTTCTCTAATTATTGCGCAATTAACATTTTAATGTGCACCTGATTTAGAATTCTGGTATTTTGTTCTATTATGTCATATGATTTTAGAAAAAAAAATATCATAAAGAACCAGCAAAGATCATTTTGTTTAATTGTTTAATTATTACGAAATTTTTGAATGTTCATTCTTGACCTTTGACCTTGAATTAACAAAAATTGCACCGTACGAATTATTGACGACCGGGCAAAACAGAAAGTACAGATAATAAGCTTTCGAATGATGTATAGTATAGCCGTATGTTAAGTGGGTGCCTTAAAGTCGTTAACTAAGCGTCTTTTTGAAAAATGTCACTCGTCTAAATAGGTCTCATTAGGATGTTATGATATATTTTGGGTGGCAGCTCGGTGAAAAATTGACTAATCGAGTACTCGTTGATTTGATCGAGCGATATTCGCATACTTGTTTGGAAAAATATCTACAAAATGGGAAAAGAATAATACGCCGTTTACGCATTCTTGGTCGTAGCTTAATTGACGTAAATCCCTGAACATTATTATCTTTGGCTAGATAATTATAGTCCAAGGCATGATCTACCGTAATTTATAATATGGCAAAGTCCTCTCGACCAATGAAATTGTAGATTTTGATGTTCCTCAATTGTGCAGAATGAACGTAAATCATGTTCTTGGTAAAGGATTATCCTATAATTGTTTAGGCATACTTACAGTTCAAAACAAAGACTTTCTATAAATGAGTTACAACTGCCCCGAAGCAAATTTATCAGCTTGAAAGGATTTAAGATTGAAACTGACTAAAAGTTATATTTTGAAACAAACAAGAATACAAAATAAGATTGAAGTTAACTAGTGCAATAAAATTGGTACCGTTAATGACTTATGTGAATATTTAAAGCTTCAAAAATACAGTAAAAACTAAAGAATATCACAGCAATGCAAAAAAGAAAACGAAATTTTTAAAATTAGACATATTCTAGTATTAATTCCAATGTACAGGAAATTACGTTAACTTTTAAATTTCATATCATTTTAAAATGAATTTTATTTGAGCATTTAAATGTTAGTGCATTATGTAATATAAGATTTAAAGAACTGGATTTAAATATTGGCTGTGGAATAAGATTTATTGATTTGAACTGTAAATAAACAAAAAGATAATTCCTAGCTATCATATTATACAATTTACATTCATATTCACAATTGGAAAACTGATACAAATGTCTACAATTTCATCGTACTGTTGTGTCATATAGCGTCTAAAACACAATTTATCAAAATTTCTCAAATTTTAAGAAAATCCTCACATCACTAAGACTTTTAATAAATGAAATGCCTGTAAAGGAACTCTTGTATTCATTAAAACATTGCACTGACAATGAAACTTATTCTAGATTAAAACCAATCAAAAAGTAAAATAACAAATAAGTAAAAAACCGAAAATTCAAAACGGAAAGTCCCTAATCAAATGGCAAAATCAAAAGCTCAAACATATCAAACGAATGGATAACAACTGTCCTATTCCTGACTTGGAACAGGCATTTTCTTATGTAGAAAATGGTGGATTAAACCTGGTTTCAAAGCTAGCTAGACCTGTCACCTGCATGACAGTCGCAAATAATTCCATTATATTGACATATCAAGAGATCATTTGAACCTCGAGCACTTTACAATATTGTAAGTTTGTAAGAGAATGATAATCCATTTTCATTTTCGCTAACCCTCGTACTAAATCCTGAATAAAGGGATAACCATTCTCTTACATATACTAATAGCTCAATCACTACATGTACCAATTAAGTGAACAATTATCTAATAATCAATGAAATAGAAACCTTTTGAATATAATACATGATTGTAGGCCTATAGTCTAATCAGATCAAACAAAAGTTACTTTTTATATTCAAATTCTTTATTAACTTTGAGCCTTACGGCTCATCAGTATATTTAAATACAGTACATACATATGGCATATTAAAAATCAATATTAACAATATGTATAAATAACAATAGGTGACGTCTGAAGTTTCATGTTTACAAAATTTCTTTACAATAAACTGTTTGATTAAAAGAGAAATGTATATATTTTCCTAAGTTACAAATCTGTTTTGTGTTTTCACCAGACAATAATTCTATTAACTTAAAAGTTGATGGCCTAGACCAGTTATATTTTCTGATATATTTTTTACGCAAATCAGTATATCTGCTACATTGTAGGATGATATGAAATTCATCCTCTATCACTCTTAAATCCCAAAAAATACAATTTCTTTCATTGCTTGTAGTACCAACATAACGTCCAGTTTCAATGCAAAGGTTATGTGAAGACAAACGGATCCTTGTTATACATTTGCGAAAATGTACAGAATTTCATTTCTGGAAATAAAATTGCAAACTACATTTGTTACCACATACTTATATAAACACACTTTGCAGAAGAGTCTAATAAAAAATGTAACTCTTGTTTAGCTTGATCAAACAAACGCTGTCTTATTAAAGGTACATGTAAATATGAACTGTCTGCATTCAGCAACCACTGATTATCTAACAAATTATTCAAACCAATATAAATAAGATGTGGTATGAGTGCCAATGAGACAACTCTCCATCCAAGTCACAATGTATAAAAAGATAACAGTTATAGGTCAAAGTACGGCTTTCAACACGGAGCCTTGGCTCATACAGAACAGATATTAATGTAAAGAAAACAAATGTCCAAAGGTATTATATGATAACATGGATAAGAAGTCAACGATGTGATGCCCGATTGTTCTTTTTAACTTTATTTTGTTCTTCGGAACGATATTTCGCTCTAATATGGTGCAACTTGCAGTTTGTAAAGTATTTCATAACGGAAGATTTCGGATGCATTTTAAATGACAATTTCGCACACAAATACAAAACGTTTTTTAAACTATGATTATTTAGTGATTTCTATTGAATTCTCGGATAGGCGTTCTCCAAAAACAAAGTATGGAAATAACGGGACAGTGTCTCAACAGGAAACTGATAAATCGAGTATCATTTTAGAATTCGATACTACCTAGCGATACTCGAGTACTAGTTGGCATCCCTTTTATATATAATAATAAGTTATTTCTAAATATTGTCATGGGGGTACTTAACGTTTTATGCAGACGTTTCGTCTGCAGTCTATCCGCTACTGTTCAATCTTGTTTTCGAAGAAGCAGTTTGTCGTTTTGTACATCTAAGTTACAGCTTCCGGACATTATCAATGCAAATATAATTTAACAGCATTCACATTGTTTGAACAAAACTGACATTACCTTAGTGGATATAACTAAAAAATGATAAAAACATCTGAAGATGACTAAATAATTCATTGGTAATTTTTCAGAACCTGTTCGATCAAAATTGTCATATCAGTGATAATCATTTATGCAAAAAAAAAGAATTGCATACAAATTTTGCAATTTTACCTGTAATACAGGAAAAAAATTTTCAGTACCATATCTGCATTTAATTCATTATTTTTGTAATTGATATGGGCGGAGCTCTTTCGGATCTGAAATGGTATAACATATTGTTTTTCTATAAATATTTCTACGTGTCTGTTCAGCTGGTACGCCAATGCAGTATTTCTTATTGTTGAATAAAAACTTTTCTCTGACTTTTTTTCAGATGCAATAATCTGCATGATGTTTGAGTGTTCATTATAATACTGTCTTTTTAAACAATGTTTATCATATTTTTGTGCGCAAGGAATTAATATAATTTCCTTCTGTTTTTTTTTTTCTTCTTTTTAATAGATAATTCACCTTCAAAAGAAGAAATCAAAGGAATGAAAGGTAAATCATCAATGTAGCTTATATTTGTAGCTTGCTATGCGATATTGGTTTTGCTCATTGTTGAATGCCGTACGGTGACCTGTAGTTGCTAAATTTTACGTCATTCTAAACAAGAATTCTTACCGTTAATTACCGTTTTGAATTTTACTGATGTGCCTAATTTACAGCGTAGCGCTAAGATGATTGTGGAACTTAAATCATTAAATTGAAAGACCTTCTCATTGCATGGTAAAGAAACCACGGGATGTCATAAATGATTTCAATTCTAAGAAAATGTACGAATATAATGACCAAAACATTTGTCATCCATCAGCATGATCAGACAACGGCATTTAAAACAGAGATCCCAATGTTGTTTTGACAAGAAAAGGTTAGGTTTTCATATTGAATTAAAATTACCTTTACTGAGCCGAATCATTTCTAACATTGCGCATAAAACATATTGTGACTTTAGGCAAGAATTATTGTATATCTTGAAATATAACATACCACAAGCGAAGACAAGAAGTCATATTAGAAGAAATTGCGATTACCGGACTTGGTTTATAAGATTTTAAAAAATATTATTATGGATGTTCAAAGCAAATTGGCTCAATCAGAGTTCCGACGATTCTTTGATCATAATTTTTTGGTACTTTTGGTGATCTTGCTACAAACTACATTGATTAATACGAAAGATCAGCTATGGACGATCTATCAAAACTTCAATGCGCAGAAATAGAAATCGTAATTTCATTACTTCACAATGTAAAATGTGGGGTGGTTAGACCGTTGTTGGGGGTTGAAAAGGCTATTAAAGAGATCAGATGGGGCTGAATTGCAAAAGACAGTTAAAGATAATTTTGAAATGAGGGTAAGGGCGAAATTCCTTCTCTAGTTTTATTTTGCAATACTGTTTTTGAATATCAAACGGATTTAGAGCCCATTGTCCGAATCGACGACAATCAAACAAACTCTCTATCTTGCTTACCTTAAGGACATGTACAAAGTTCATGAAGATTGAAAGATTACAATGGATCATTTATCTTGATTCTCGTTTCAATTTTCAATATTCAATTGACAATTCATTTGCTCTGTACATACCGAAATTAAATATTTGACGGAATTCTTTTGAATAGTATCTGCATCTATGCATAGCCTAATTGGAGTCAAAATGCATTGACCTTTATAAACCAATTAAGCGGTATTTGGTTGTGTTTTGCAATACATTTTGAGTGTCAAGAATGCACGTTGAGCACTTAATTTGCATATGTCAAAGAAAAAATGTTTCAAAATATTCCTCTCAATGGCATCGGTATCTCTATACAAATTTCTTGAAGCTTGAAAGATCCGAAAGGTCGATCCAACGCCCTGGATCCTTTTATCTTGAAATTTCGTCGATTTTTAATATTCATGTCACACTTTGGGTCTCCCGTACATATATGTAAAACAAGAAAACAACAAGGGAATCTTTTTAATAAGATCTGTATCAAAACCTTTTTAACTGTAGGCCAAATTTTATTGACATTTAAAATTCGTGAAGGTAATGTGAGCATTTCTTATGTTTCTAGCTGAATACAAATATTTTAATACACTTAACACATGGTTAAAAAGTAAGAAGATGTGGTATGATTGTCAATGATATAACTATCCACCAGAGACCAAATGACATAACTTTAAGAATCTGCATTCAATTTAAGTTATATATCATTTCTTTTACACATTGTTATTTTTTTTCGCTTTAAAAACATCACGTACAAATACATTGCCTCAAGTGAATAATTATATTTGGTAGCATACAAATTAATTAAAACATTATCCAACTATGTGTGGAAACCTTTGTATTTGCTATCGCTTCAGAACTGTCGGCATCGAAGTTCAAGTATAAAGTTGATTGTGTGGAGCTTTAATAGATAAACGTTTAGTTTAAATTATAGCAGAAGTATATCTGTTGGGTTGTAAATGTATAATACTAAACCTGATTATAGGATAAATAAGCAATGGTCATTCATTGTAGGAAAATATAACATTTATTTGCACGAGCATTATAAACATGAAGAAAAGCAAGGCTCGCCGAACTTTTCTCCTGTATCGTTAAGAATAAAAAATAAACGTAATTTTACTGGAATGTACGAATATTGTTTTTAGTCTGCAATTTGCCATTTACGCTTATAAAAAGCGTTTGACTTCCCAAACGTTGAATTTGATAACAAAGATATCGACATGAGTCATTACCAACTGATGTTTTCAGTTTGTTTTTATGTTGTGTTGTTACACCACTGTTCACAAGTTAGGGAAAGTGTTGATTTAAATCTCTTTTTGTGATATCATATACATGCACATACTGTTAAAATAATACGCTACTCTTTGGCATTTACACGGAGAAATGTCCTTTGATAAATATCACACATGCGTAAACGACAAGTAATCCTTTATTAGTCTATAGTTCAGTCGTTGTCGTTTGTTACTGTCTGGCATATCTGTTTTTCGTTATCTGATTTATTTTTTAAATCTGACCGTTAAATTTTTCGTTTGAATTAATTTATCGTTTCGGCGCCTTTTATAGCTGACTAAACGGTATGGAGTTTGCTCATGGTTAAATGCCGTATGGTGACCTATTGTTGCTTAAATACGCTTCATTTTGAATCTGTTGTATAGTTGTCTGTCACATTGGAAATCATATCATATCTCCTTAATTTATATGGCTAAAACGTGGACCCCAAAGTGAGTTGTGACAGTAATTTGAATGTACATGTAACTGTTCACTTTCAACAGAAGCAGGATACCAGGAGTCAATATATGTATACTATATTTATATCGCTTCAATTAATTTGTATACCTGTATGTGTATAGTAAAATTGTCGATTGCACGATAAATATAAGTTTTCACTATTTAATATATTTAAAGTATATAAAGTACATTTTAATTATTATGTTTGTTGGTGTATCTTTTTTTTATCAAATGTTTTGGTTAATGATCATTACTGAAATAGTGGTAAGAAAATTATAACTTCGTTATTGTTTTTTAGCTCAAAGATGGAAAGAGAAAGTGAATTCCCTGGCCCGTGTAAAATCAGGAGATGCTGTTTGTTTTAAAAGGACTGGAGGATTATACAAACATCATGCACTCGTGTCTGCTGTAAAATCAGGGAAGAAAAGGCTGAAAATAATAGAACTTTCAGGAGACAGTATAGACTGTATGCTTGGGTCTTCTTCCTCGTGTGGTAAGGGTAGTGTATTTGAAACAGCAATTGATTTTGATAAGTGCTCCACAATGTATAAATATTACTACAATACGGAAAGGAAAGACGGTCTGCACCCAGTAGATGTTGCTAGGATATTTTTTGAAGAAGGGCTTCCAAATGATTACCACGTAAAAAGCTTCAATTGTGAACATTTTGTAAGTTATTGTATCACTGGAATTCCGTTTTCCAAACAGACTCGTTCTACAAATAAAGAAGCTGGGCGCTTGCTTGATGAAATCGTGAAAAAACATCTCGATGGAAGTTTACAAGACAAAAGATCTAGCACAACACCACCACTTCATAAAACCCCATACTTGTTAATGGATGGGTGTAATACTGCCTATACCAGCGTTATGCCAGGATATATCGGAACAAACAGATATTCTGGATTGCAGCGTAGATCATTTGCACAACGAGACAGTACATATTCAGGATACATGGAACTCGACTACTTGGATCCGTGCTATGAGGATATTTCTTCATACTATACAGTTTCGAACAACAATTCCTATTATAAAACTGGCGGTTTTATGTATTGAACTATGCACCAAATGGGATAAATGAATTGAGGTGGTTCAATGAAGCAGTTCTACCCGCAGAAGCTATATGTGTTATTTCATTTGGGATGTATAACAAGGTACTCCCATCGGTTTGAATACTTAATTTGTATCTAGTTCAAGACTAGTATACCCTAACTTTCCGTCTATTGCAAATAATTAACTTGTATGTGGTTCAAGATAATAGAATCCTACAACTCTAACTTTTTCTACAAACTGTGTTTGATATACAATTTGCGTGACGTTCAAGATTTTTGAAAATAACACAGCTAATGGTGTCGTGTTACATCACGCTGATCATAGAACTGAAGTTTATTTGTCATCCGAAATATTTGTTGCATTTTGTATTTATTGTTTCACATTTTTTATTATTGTTTTGATACCCGTGTTGTTGTTGTTCACTTTTCTGACGTATATCTTATTTATTATTTTCTTTGCTGATGTTTTTAGATTTCTATTTGTGATATTTTAGAAAATAACTGTGCAATATCACTTTTCTATCTGCCGTTTTCAGAGTTTTGGAAATACAACTGAACATGTAACTATGCCTGGACGAATTAAACAAATCAGTCAGAACATACAAAATAATAATTTATTTATATATTTATATTTGTATATAAATTGTAACTATATTCAGATTTTTATATATAATTAATGATAACATATATATATATTTGGAATCTCTCTCTCTGTGTGTGTGTGTGTGTGTGTGTGTGTGTGGGGTTTTTTTTAACAGTGATCATGCTAGATTTCAGATTAGTTGATAACTTGTTATTTAAATGTTTAGTCAGTGTGAACAAACTCATTTATGTGAAAATTAATTCAAAATGAAATATTCTGCTTTGTAGCAAGAAAAAAAATTCCGTGACCTCAATTTTTATTTTCATTTTATCAAAGGACATTATGAGCACTATCAACTCATATTTCATCTTAAAATCATATCGTTTAGTTTTCTTTATATCTCACAAAATGTCCATGTAAAACCGATACAAAATCTGACAATTTGAAAAACGTGTAGCTTTATTGAAAAATCTATGACCAATAATTTTTATTATATTCTTGAAAAAGCAAGATATTAACTATACATTTTAGCAAATTGTTAAAAAATGTATCGATTTTAATCTAACTTATAAGCCTTTGTTATTGCCTAGTTTTGATTAAGATAATGTTACAAGCATTACGGGATGTATCATAAAACCATTAAATATTATAAATCTATTCACGCAAATTTTCTAACTATTGAGAATAAATTATGTAGTCTGGTCAATATTATTTTGAGTCAAGTAATACGTCTTATCAAATTTATGCTAACAAACGCAAGCGTATTAGCCTTACGTGTTTAATTGTATTCCCTTCTTTGTGTTTTTTTTTCAAATATTTGCATAATTTTGCAAAATTTTGTCTTGATTTACAATCTTTTGCAAAATCTTACAAATATTAAGCATAGTTTTTACGTAGTGTTTCCTTTTGTTGCATGACTCCATAAACTTTTATGTTTTATTCCAAACTTGTTAGATACAGTTAAAAATAAAACATAAAGCAAGACTTATGATTGAAATGATTAACTTGTTTTTTATGTTTACTGATAAGACTATCGTATTTAATGGCAATCGTAGCTCTATATGTATGTCATTCAATAAACATAAAGTAAGACTTTTTTTTAATTCAAGAACTAAATCATGTTATAAAGAGCTTGGAATAAACAGCACAACTGGTAATCCTACATATTTAAGGAATGCCTGTAATATTTTTTCTGTCTATGAAGAAATAACATCAAAAATGTGATGCACACTGAATAACCCGCGTAGCGGGTTATTTTAAAGTGTGCACCACATTTTTATGTTATTTCGAATAGACAGAAAAAATATTACAGTCATTTCTTATAATTTAATTCTAAATTCCTTTTTAAACCGGAGTAAACCATGAAAAAACGTTGATGACGTCACGGTCACATGACAAAATTATGTCTATGAGCTGATAAACAAAACAACGTCAGCCAATCAGAAGACGCGTTACATCCAAAATTAAATTATTCTTTAACATCATTTACAAAGGATGAAAATTTACAAAACCATAAATCTGACCTTCTTTCTTTTGGTATTAACATCAAAGAAAACAAAGAAAATTTACCGTCATTATACTGGATACCAAAACTTCACAAAACTCCTTATAAAGAACGATACATAGCTGGATCATCAATATGTTCGACTAAACATCTTTCTAAAGTGTTGACTACTATTCTTTCTACAGTAAAAGATGGCCTTCAAAAATATTGTGGTGAGATATATTCTACCAGTGGTGTCAATCAGATGTGGATTCTCAAAAATTATAAAGGTCTACTGCTAAATCTTAGATCACAATCTCTGCAATTTTGCAGCAACATTAAGAACTTTGATTTTTCTAAGCTTTACACTACAATCCCCCATGATCAATTAATAGATCGACTTCCCCATCTCATTAAACAGAGCTTTTTCTATGGGAATCGTAGATATAAATTTCTTGTTTTGAGTTATAATCATTCTTATTTTGTGAAGAACCACACTGATTCTATCAGAAAATACACTGATATAATCAAAATGCTGGACATTTTAATCGACAATATATTTGTTGAGTTTGGAGGATTGATATTTTAAAAGACAGTCGGTATTCCAATGGGTATTAATTGTGCACTCCTACTGGTTGACTTGTTGATGTACTCGTATGAAGCATAATTCATTCAGAACCTTCTAAAAGACAAAAAGAAAAAGCACCTTCCAAAATTCTTTAATTTTACTTTCAAATATATAGATGATGTCCTATCACTGAATAACCCATATTTCAGTCAGTACATGCATTTCATATATCCCAGTGAACTTGAAATTAAGGATACTACTGATACAAGAAGATCTGTTTCATACCTTGATCTTTTCCTCAATATTGACACAGATGGACGACTTCACACTAAAATCTGTGACAAACGAGATGATTTCAACTTCCCAATAATCAATTTCCCATTTCTCAGCAGTAACATACCCTCTGCTCCGTCGTATGGTGTTTAAGAAGTCCTGGTATCCTGCTTCTGTTGAAAGTGAACAGTTACATGTACATTCAAATTACTGTCACAACTCACTTTGGGGTCCACGTTTTAGCCATATAAATTAAGGAGATATGATATGATTTCCAATGTGACAGACAACTATACAACAGATTCAAAATGAAGCGTATTTAAGCAACAATAGGTCACCATACGGCATTTAACCATGAGCAAACTCCATACCGTTTAGTCAGCTATAAAAGGCGCCGAAACGATAAATTAATTCAAACGAAAAATTTAACGGTCAGATTTAAAAAATAAATCAGATAACGAAAAACAGATATGCCAGACAGTAACAAACGACAACGACTGAACTATAGACTAATAAAGGATTACTTGTCGTTTACGCATGTGTGATATTTATCAAAGGACATTTCTCCGTGTAAATGCCAAAGAGTAGCGTATTATTTTAACAGTATGTGCATGTATATAATATCACAAAAAGAGATTTAAATCAACACTTTCCCTAACTTGTGAACAGTGGTGTAACAACATAACATAAAAACAAACTGAAAACATCAGTTGGTAATGACTCATGTCGATATCTTTGTTATCAAATTCAACGTTTGGGAAGTCAAACGCTTTTTATAAGCGTAAATGGCAAATTGCAGACTAAAAACAATATTCGTACATTCCAGTAAAATTACGTTTATTTTGTATTCTTAACGATACAGGAGAAAAGTTCGGCGAGCCTTGCTTTTCTTCATGTTTATAATGCTCGTGCAAATAAATGTTATATTTTCCTACAATGAATGACCATTGCTTATTTATCCTATAATCAGGTTTAGTATTATACATTTACAACCCAACAGATATACTTCTGCTATAATTTAAACTAAACGTTTATCTATTAAAGCTCCGCACAATCAACTTTATACTTGAACTTCGATGCCGACAGTTCTGAAGCGATAGCAAATACAAAGGTTTCCACACATAGTTGGATAATGTTTTAATTAATTTGTATGCTACCAAATATAATTATTCACTTGAGGGAATGTATTTGTACGTGATGTTTTTAAAGCGAAAAAATATTACAATGTGTAAAAGAAATGATATATAACTTAAATTGAATGCAGATTCTTAAAGTTATGTCATTTGGTCTCTGGTGGATAGTTATATCATTGACAATCATACCACATCTTCTTACTTTTTAACCATGTGTTAAGTGTATTAAAATATTTGTATTCAGCTAGAAACATAAGAAATGCTCACATTACCTTCACGAATTTTAAATGTCAATAAAATTTGGCCTACAGTTAAAAAGGTTTTGATACAGATCTTATTAAAAAGATTCCCTTGTTGTTTTCTTGTTTTACATATATGTACGGGAGACCCAAAGTGTGACATGAATATTAAAAATCGACGAAATTTCAAGATAAAAGGATCCAGGGCGTTGGATCGACCTTTCGGATCTTTCAAGCTTCAAGAAATTTGTATAGAGATACCGATGCTATTAAGAGGAATATTTTGAAACATTTTTTCTTTGACATATGCAAATTAAGTGCTCAACGTGCATTCTTGACACTCAAAATGTATTGCAAAACACAACCAAATACCGCTTAATTGGTTTATAAAGGTCAATACATTTTGACTCCAATTAGGCTATGCATAGATGCAGATACTATTCAAAAGAATTCCGTCAAATATTTAATTTCGGTATGTACAGAGCAAATGAATTGTCAATTGAATATTGAAAATTGAAACGAGAATCAAGATAAATGATCCATTGTAATCTTTCAATCTTCATGAACTTTGTACATGTCCTTAAGGTAAGCAAGATAGAGAGTTTGTTTGATTGTCGTCGATTCGGACAATGGGCTCTAAATCCGTTTGATATTCAAAACAGTATTGCAAAATAAAACTAGAGAAGGAATTTCGCCCTTACCCTCATTTCAAAATTATCTTTAACTGTCTTTTGCAAATTCAGCCCCATCTGATCTCTTTAATAGCCTTTTCAACCCCCAACAACGGTCTAACCACCCCACATTTTACATTGTGAAGTAATGAAATTACGATTTCTATTTCTGCGCATTGAAGTTTTGATAGATCGTCCATAGCTGATCTTTCGTATTAATCAATGTAGTTTGTAGCAAGATCACCAAAAGTACCAAAAAATTATGATCAAAGAATCGTCGGAACTCTGATTGAGCCAATTTGCTTTGAACATCCATAATAATATTTTTTAAATTCTTATAAACCAAGTCCGGTAATCGCAATTTCTTCTAATATGACTTCTTGTCTTCGCTTGTGGTATGTTATATTTCAAGATATACAATAATTCTTGCCTAAAGTCACAATATGTTTTATGCGCAATGTTAGAAATGATTCGGCTCAGTAAAGGTAATTTTAATTCAATATGAAAACCTAACCTTTTCTTGTCAAAACAACATTTGGATCTCTGTTTTAAATGCCGTTGTCTGATCATGCTGATGGATGACAAATGTTTTGGTCATTATATTCGTACATTTTCCTTAGAATTGAAATCATTTATGACATCCCGTGGTTTCTTTACCATGCAATGAGAAGGTCTTTCAATTTAATGATTTAAGTTCCACAATCATCTTAGCGCTACGCTGTAAATTAGGCACATCAGTAAAATTCAAAACGGTAATTAACGGTAAGAATTCTTGTTTAGAATGACGTAAAATTTAGCAACTACAGGTCACCGTACGGCATTCAACAATGAGCAAAACCAATATCGCATAGCAAGCTACAAATATAAGCTACATTGATGATTTACCTTTCATTCCTTTGATTTCTTCTTTTGAAGGTGAATTATCTATTAAAAAGAAGGAAAAAAAAAAACAGAAGGAAATTATATTAATTCCTTGCGCACAAAAATATGATAAACATTGTTTAAAAAGACAGTGTTATAATGAACACTCAAACATCATGCAGATTATTGCATCTGAAAAAAAGTCAGAGAAAAGTTTTTATTCAACAATAAGAAATACTGCATTGGCGTACCAGCTGAACAGACACGTAGAAATATTTATAGAAAAACAATGTGTTATACCATTTCAGATCCGAAAGAGCTCCGCCCATATCAATTACAAAAATAATGAATTAAATGCAGATATGGTACTGAAAATTTTTTTCATGTATTACAGGTAAAATTGCAAAATTTGTATGCAATTCTTTTTTTTTGCATAAATGATTATCAATGATATGACAATTTTGATCGAACAGGTTCTGAAAAATTACCAATGAATTATTTAGTCATCTTCAGATGTTTTTATCATTTTTTAGTTATATCCACTAAGGTAATGTCAGTTTTGTTCAAACAACGAGCGACTTTAGTCGCAAGTTGATTATCGTTTCCGAATCCACTACTTCTTATCAATTCTCTAGCTTAAACCATTTCTAGTAAAACGACTGTCTGTTTTACGTTTTGACAATGAATCCACGATATTTCATAAAAATAGTTTCGTCTTTTGTCTTTTTATTCTATAATAGCTGGAAATGATTATATCCACACGGTTCGCATCTATATTTAGACATTTGACAAGTTAACATAAGTTTAAGATAACTTAAATGGGGTGTTAGCTCCCTTTTTTAACACCAGATATTTTATTTTTGTATATACATATTTCATTTAATGTTTAATCATTACAAATTATTCAAATTGAATAGATTTTGGTATATTTAATTTATTCAAAAAGACATTTATTAATATACTGAATTTATTTATCTTGTTTTGAAAAGTTAAAAAATTTTAATTACCAAAATTTAGAACCTTCAAAACTTATATATATAATATTTAGCAATATGTTTTGGTATATTGAAGACTAAACACCGTTCTTAATCAAATAAGTATTATTAGCGTAGATGCCATAAATCTGCCTTTTCATAATGCTCAAATTCATTTTGCTTTCCTAAAGTATTAAAATTATGTGCTTACGATTTAAATTGAACAATTATATTTAAATTTTGTTTAAACTGTTTCCGTTTCATTAAGTTAAGATTATTTTAACGTTATTACATTTGGCATATATCGTTCGCCGGTAAATAAACTAGTTTTATTTGTGGTACGCATTCTGAATTCCCCATCATAATTGCTCTTGCTACGGATGTACAATGAATAATTATGTTGATTTTATAAACTTACCATCAGGCTGTTCATTAACAGTGCAAAGTTCGAATCTTGTACCCGGAATGAAATTTTTTCAATAGTAATTTTTTTCTGGACCAAAATTTTGTTTTAATCCTAGAACATGTAGAAGTATTATATATTACATTTTCATATAATGGCGATGATTTTGCTTCTGTTTTTACTGTCAAAGAAGTAGTTTTAACTCATCTCTTTTAAACAAAAATTACACCCAAAACAAAACAAATTCAATAAACATGAACAAACCAAAATATATATATTTCATTAGATTACAAGGGCAAGTTATCAATTACACAGAAATACAGTTAAATGACATGTATTGACAATTAAGCGATTTAAGAGTACTATTCATATCATGATTGATGTCGGCCATCGTGGTCTAGTGGTATCATGCATAGACTAAAGATTCTATTGATTATGAAGAAAATTCGCGCGGGTTCGAATCCTACACATGCCACTCGTTTTTGAGAGGATAAAAGATCGTAAGTTAAAAGTTTAAAGTTATAATATAAGTTCTCTTAAGTTAATACTATGGTCAGTTGATTCTTAAAAATAATCTACAGTAAGAACAATAGACTGACGTCAGGGAAATGGGTTAAAGGTGAAAGAAATTTTTTCGTCATTTCTAACTGCAATTCATATAATACTGGTCAGAAATCAGCCTACTAAAGAAGCTTTTGCAGTTGCTCTTGAAACCACCATCTGCATATATGGATCATTTTGCTTTTCATTGTTTAGATAACAGATCGATTGTTGTCAATATCAAGAGAAAATAATTTACCATATTTAAAAATGGGGTAATAAAAGTGAGTAAGGAACATACAAGGTATATATAATCGAAAGATATTTTATTCGATGTCGAAAGTGAAAGACATATTAAGAAGTTTATTCTCGTTCAATATTCGAATAAATACTGTTTGCACCACACGCTTTACATCACAAATCATTTATGTTAGCGCATTATTACATACTGATTTAGTATATTATTTGTTTTATCAAATATGACTGAAGTTTTATGTTGTGGAAGATTGATTACCCTTCCTGACCAACCTCAATCACCACTGGTTTAAGGTAGTGTTCGTACATTTCGTGTAGTGTTTTGAGAACTGATGTTTGTCTGTCCTACTTTTTTTCGCTTTGTTCATGGTGTTATATGTGTGTTTATCGGAAATGTAGGAATCATCTTGTCCCTACGCCCATTTGTGTTTTGTTCTTTTCATTCATATGTCCATCCATTAGTCTAAAAACATTGTAATGAGCAATACTCCTCTTACATCGTTTGGTAAATTTTAGTGAAGTTCAAAGTTTTAAAGTGCACATTTGCATATTGTACAGGAAGGGATTTTATTCATGATAAACACATTCAAATAGAGTTAATTAGCAATCAATTCAAATTCACCATTACAGTCCTGATTGTAAGTGATCTCATTTTTAAAGCTTCTTTATCTCACATTTAAACATAAAATGTTGTATGTTTTTTAAAGGTCAAATAATAACAGGCACTTATTGCAGTTATGAGATCTTCTCACCATTAGAAAACCAAACGAACAGATTATAACATGCAAAGCATTGCTGCTGTTAGTGTTAAAGTGTAATGTTGACTTAAGAAGTGAGTTCATTTACCAGTAAAATACAGAATTTTTAAAAAAGACGACGTAAAGACAAACAAGTTTACCAAACAATTTGTTCACTATGCCTGTGTCTGTAGTCGGGTCTTTGATTTCAATGAATGTAAAGTTTGTATGACTGGTAAATTATTAAGTCAGGAATTTCGCTACCACAGATTAATTTAAACTTTTACTTAATTCTTTCATAGATACAAAGATTTGATTTGGGAGTATGGCTGTAACTATAAAAACAAATTTGAAAATGGGATATCACATCCTATTTTTTACGGTAATAATTGAATAAAACAATACAATACAGTGATATGAAAGCAAGGTTGATTTCTACATCTAAGAATTATAAATGCTGAAAATGCGCGGATGCGACTAGACATAGATAAAATCCTATGTTTTGATTGTCTCATTTCTAAGCATGATAGTTTGAATATTGATCTGTTATTAGTTGCTTTGACTGAGAAACTAGACAAAACATAAGAAGAACGAGCTGCATAATGATCTGATGCCTATTAAAAACGAAACAGAAAAGAAGCGCAGTAGCTGTAAAGATATATACCACAAATACGAGACAAATTCAATGCCAAAACTGCGATTCCATATCTCCATCAAATGTATAGTTTAATAAAATATGCAAAATAATCTAATGTAACGAAAATGGGCTCCTTCCTTCCCTGTGGTGTTGTGACGTCACTGTGTCTTTTCAGTCTCCCTGTCAACGCTTGATGTGATGCGTCCTAATACACAAAAATGATAAAGTGGTTCAACAGAGCATAAAGCAGTGTAATGTCTGAATTAAACCAAAAAGGTTAGGGCAAGTTTATCACTGTTTATTAAGTATATATGTAATTATAGTTCAATTAGACAAAATGATACATTGATTGAGGGAAATGTGACATACATGAATACGGAACAAATTAATAAAGTGTTAAAATTTATTGTTCACACCGGTTAATAGGAGTAAAAATTATTTATCATAAAATAATAACATAATTGAAATACGTAAATCTTACAGTCTATTTATTAGTTTATTTGCATATAATAAAGCTAACTTAATATTATAACTGAGGTGCATGAAGTATGATAAAGATAAAACACAATTATATATACAGAAATCAAACCAAACAAACTACTCTTATACAGTTTTGCTAAAGGCTGTGTCAGACATTCATAACAGCCTTTGTGTTAGGGGTTGGTTTTAAAAACTGTTAATGGCATCACTTTTCTAATACCCTTGTGTTTGAATCATTTCTAACTAGATGTCACATTACAACGCAAAGAAAGTTTCTGAGTCCTTGTTGGTCATATAGCTCTTCAATCGTTTCGGTCCTTGACTTTCAAATATACGGCTTTGAGAGTTCCTAATGAAGGGAAATCCAGAAAAGCACTTCGGAAGCATGAAATTCATAGAGTTGTTTTCATGTTTTATCTTTATCTTTTTGATATTGTGACGAGAGTGCTAAGAAGTATCATAGCCAAGCGCCTTAAAAGAAATATTTTAATCGCTAATTTAGACTTTGAAAAATACATAGTGTTAATGATAATAACAAAAACAAAACATTACACACAAAAAAGATTGAACAACACGAATCGCACCAACAAAACTGGGGTGACCTCAAGTGCTCCGGAAGGGTAATCACTTCTTGCTCCAAACTTGGTACCGTCATGCGCATGCAAGAACAAATCCAGTAATTAGTCAGATTCAATAATGTTAAAATCGAGAAAAGAGGACGGGCCTGTAGTTGCGACAAATGAAACACCCGTCATCATCTGTGACAAACATATACCATAACTGTCAACCAAATCATAATGATATCCATAAAACCATCGAATAAACTCATCATAGATACCAGGCTTTCAATTTTGAATGTCACATGTGCGTTTCGTCTACAAAAGACTCACCAGTGATGCTCGAATAAAAAAGCTTCTGGGGCCAAGTAAGATACGAAGTTGAAGATCACTGAGGACCCAAAATTCAGAAATTAAAAAGTGAAATTTATATTTAGGACCATATCAGTGATAATTTATGTCCACATCGAAAGAATGACTTCCTATAAGGAACCTTTAGCGCAATAGCCTCTTTGTAGGCAGTTTAAAATAACCAAATAATTTGTGTATCTGCAATATTTATGTCTCCTCTTCGGCTAATGCATATGTGATGTTTTAGTAGTATTTCGTCTTCTTCTTCATTCAACCTTGTCCAGGTCAAACTTTTTTTTTATCTTTTGGCATTGGTTTATGATATTTGGCATGAACGTGTAATACTTGATATCTAAAAACATGCTCATGTCTGGAACATAATTTTTGGTTTTCGGAACCCCACACCTAAACCATATAGTATGTTATTGTCTTAATTTCCATGATGAAACCTTTTTAGTTCACTGTAGGTCTTATCCCTGTAGGACATGCATTGCCCCTGATATTATTGACTGTCAATTATCTAAACAAAAAAATAAGGAGATGCGGTATGATTGCCAATGACACAACTATTCACAAAAGTTCAAATGAATGGATGGATGTAAGCAATTAAGTGAGTAAACCCATATATTCTTAGTTGTAATGATAAGACCTTTACAGCACACAATATATTTTTTTTCGCTGGATTCATTTCTTGTATCCTAAATCAATGCGACAGTAGTTTATCAATGTTCAAATCTCGTAAATCGATTAGGAAGAGACAAATCATGGTAACTAACAAAGGCTGGGAGATTGACATGAACTCGAAAAGAAGAGAAACCGGGCACGTCGACAGGATAAGCGTCTCCTACTATGCATGCATCAACAGTCATGTGATTCACACATTGTCAATATGTTGCAATCGAGATAAGGACACAATCTATAAAATTACAAATCAATCGACTATACGGGTATTAAAGATCTAAGACCGCGACAACATGTCGCTAGTGAGTTGAGACAAGAACACAAGTAAAACTTATGTAGTGGTGACTCAAGTCGTTATTTCTAATAACTCTATTAGAGCAGTTTTTGTGTAAAGAATACGCCCCTATTATCATTTTTAATAGTGTCGACATGCACGAACGTAACTATTAACTGAGATATAGAAATGCCTTCCGATGGCCCAAAACGTATGTTACTGCTGAGAAATTGGAAGTTGACAATTTGAAAGTTGAAATCATCACATTTGTCTTAGATTCTTATTTGAAGTCGTCCATCTGTGTAAATATCAAGAAAAGATCAAAATAGGAATCAGACCTTTTATTTTCAGTAGTATCCTGAATCTTAAGTTCACTATGACATAAGAGATGTAAGCACTCGTTGAAATATAGGTTATTGAATGACAAGACTTCATCAATATATCTGAAAGTAAAATTTAAGAAATTTGCAAGATGCTTTATTTTTTTTTTCTTGAGAAGGTTCTGTATGAAATCTGTTTCATATGAGTACAAAAACAAAAGTCGACCAGTAGTGGCGCACAATTAGTACCAATTGGAATACCGATTATCTGCTGAATTTCAATCCACCTAACTCAATAAATACATGTATGTTGTCGATAAAAAAAAAGTCGAGCATTTTGATGATATCATCTTCGGTGTATATGTTGTGTGAATCAGTGTAACACTGGTCGTTCTAAGTTATACTAAATTTGTCAGAAGTTTTAAGAACATACTGTGGTTTATTTATCATCAATAACTCTTTCAGATGCTTAAACCCTACGGGTCTTTAAGTTTGTCGAATACGGAAGAAATTTGCAAGCTGAATATTATGAGTTTTATATTGAAAAACTAGTTATTTTTAAGTTAAAAATCTATGATTTATTACTTATGAGTTACAATATAAGAATCTTTGGGTCCACAATGCTCTTTAACTTCGTCCTTTAGTTAGCCTTTTGACTTTTTTAATTCGAGCGTCACTGATGAGTCTTTTGTAGACGAAACGCGACTCTGGCATACACAATCATAAGTCGGGTATCTATGATGGGTTTTTCATAAGTTGCATATTTTACAAAGATTATTTTGAGAATTCCAGTGGGTCTACTTTCACCTCTTCCAACTATTGGTACTCGTTCGAAATGTCCTTGTTGGTTTTCAATTATTCTTGAAATGTTCACAGCTTCTGTATAAAACACTTCAACACGAAGTCCATTACTTAAATAAACCATAACTTCATAAAAATCTTCTTTTGTTTCACTAAGATATATAAACGGATTCTGTCTTATGTCAAGTTTAAGAAGTCGTTTTTCACAGAATTTATCAGTTGGTGATCTTTTAGGGGTTAAAACGACAGTCACATAATGAACCCGATAATGACAATAAAAATCTGCAAAATATGAACCCAAGTTTGGTGTGAATAATGTACTGGCATCAACATTTAATCTAACTGGTCCATATAATGATTCGGATAAAGGCTTCATAGTCTGAAAATCTATGGCAGTACTAAAAAATAATCCATCTGTACGTCCGTTTAGAACACGGATCTTCATTATGGTTTTTTTTTATAAGGCTTCATTATCCCAGAATGATATTCTCTTATGGAGGCAAAGTACATTTCCGATTTATTTCTATAGAGATAATCAATAGTATGGAATTTCCCTTGTAAAGCTTTAATGAAACTTACCGTCCTGTTGAGAAGACTTTGGTACTTTTGTTTTATAAAATCTAGAAAGAAAACATTGAATTATGGCAATTAATACATTTAAAAAATTACTTATTATATACAAATATTTATTTAAACAATTACTCCAATATAACTGGGTAAAATATGGGCGGCTAGCGAATACAAATAATATACAGAAAAACCATATGTTCATAATCAATCAATCCACTATACTGATATCATTAGAATAAACAAAGGTATTCTTCAATTACAATGTTTTCGTCGTCCTTTCTGATGTATATATAAATCTAAATGACTAAGTACAGCTATTTTCAAAACCCAGTCCTTTTTATGGTTAAACATGGTAAAAATAACGCAGAGATTTAATGATTTCATGTCATGTTATAGTAACTGGTACAACTGAAAAATATGAAATTAGGTTTTGAAAATGTCATTGGTCTTATAATATATATTATATATAGATTTTTTTTTATTTTTAGAGTTGTCTCTCCTTTGTAATCTATGCTTGATAATTCAAGTTTTCTATGACCAGGCAGATATTCCTAAAATAATTCTAGTGTTCATATTACATTCTGTGATGGCATTACTGTTTTCCCCAACGTGAATAACCCCATGTCTACCTTTTATAAATAACTGTACTTAACTGCAAGGAATAAAGTTGAAAATACTTTTGCTTGTATACTGACTTACTCCCTTAGATGGTACTTTTATGTGTTGAAACATTTATAAAGTTTTAACTACAACTACTATATAAACGCTTTGTTTTATATAAACTTACACGATTTAAAACTTAACTTTTCACCACTTACTTCATTCGCAATAATACGAACCACATCGCTTTCATACAAAACAGAACCAATTATAGCTTTTATTTCACAGTTTTTAACAGCATGGAGTGCGAAGGGTAACGTAAATTTCAGTCGTTTACCAGTATATATAAAGAAATTTATCTTTTCTTCATGTTGTTTGAAAATCAGAATCCAGGTTTTACCTGCCTGATATTTCTGGTTACTCTTGCAAGTATACCTAGAATGTAGCTTATGGCTTACATCAATATGTCAATATGGAAGTTATCCTAAATCAAAAAACATTATCACGGTAAAGCTTAATCATTTATGCATGGCTGCCATTTTATTACTAGTCGATGTATTATGTCTCCGAGAAAATTCGACTATTCTCTGTGATCTATAAAGTTTTCCAAAATTTTGACTATTCTGGACTTACTTTTGGAGTATTCTTTCCAGTGAGTGTAAAAAAAAAGGTACGAAAGATACCAGAGGGACAGTCAAACTCATAGATCGAAAACAAACTGACAACGCCATGGCCAAAAATAAAAAGACAAACACAAATAATAGTATAGATGACACAACATAGAAAACCAAAGACTAAGCAACACGAACCCCACCAAAAACTGGGGGTGATCTCAGGTGCTCTGGAAGGATATGCAGATCCTGCTCCACATGTGGCACCCGTCGTGTTGCTTATGTTATTACAAATCCGGTAAACAGTCTAATTCGGTAAGTCACATTCGTGAAAAGGGAGGGTATTGTAGTTACGACATAAGGAACATATCCGATATGTAACTTTTATGTTTTAAGTTCTGTTTTAAAAAATGTTTTTCGTAGCTTTTATTTGAACAAACTAAAAATAGAACTATCATCAACACAGCAGAAAACTACTCACCACAATACCGTCTTTAGCCAGAGACATACCGCTCTAGGGCTTAAGGTCACTGATTTGGACTTTGGACCAAAGCTTTTAACATGGGGAAGAAAAATAACGGTAACGGCCGAAGGAATAAAACAACTCAGAAAAAAACAGCAAACAAAAGAGATTGAAACATGTAATAGTAACAGTATAAAATAACCCAATGTTATTAGCGTTAGTGATGTTATATCCGAAGCTCATAATATAATATACCAAACAGATGACTCTTTATTTGGGGATTTATTCTCTAACAGTAGCTTACAACAGAATAACTTTCTTTCTAAGTTATTCTGTTGTAAGCTACTCACCAGCCAATCATCAGCCGAATCAATTACGATGCATAAAGAAGGTCATCAATGGCAAGCGAGCCACACACAAGGCAACACAAAGATGTTTATATTATTACGATGTTTAACGCAGGATACACGAAGGCAACACGATCAGCTTTTATATTACTACCAATCTCGCTGATTGATTTTGATCTTCTTGGTTTTAAAATTAATCAAGGTTTTATTTCAATAAATCTCTCCCTTTTGGCACTTCAGTTAGCTGTGCTTTTCTTCATTGGGCTATTTCTGTAAGACAATCTGAGGGTGGTATTGTACATTACCTTGACGACTTTTAATTTTTGAGAAGGGGCAGAACAGGTAAATGGGCTGACTTGAGTTCCATAAGCGGATGAGAAAACGACTTCTCCCAGGGGAACGGAGAAATGACAAACTTCTTCTGGATGTTTACCATGAGAGGGCAAGGAACACTGGAACCCAGGAGTGGAAGTAAATTAGAAGATACCTGGATCACTACTTTACTTCAAAGGCTTGTTCGGTGCCATGGCAGGACAAGATGATCCAGTAATTATTCCAACAAAGCAGTGACAGTGAAATCAATACATAGACACTAGCATTGTGATGATGAAACTTAAAGCAAAATGTGTATGGAGTAATACATTTTATTTCTAAAGTTTTAAAGTTAAAAAATTTACTGACAATGCACCTATCAAAAAAAATATCGACAAAAATATGGCTAATGAACATTAGCACTTGCCACACTGAAAATCACTGGCCAGTGTTTTCAGGAAACCAGTTTAAACGCCTTCAAAAAAGAAAGGTTTCTGGGTATGTATACAGTATTCCGTGCCTAGACTTGTTATAAAAATAAGGACATTTGATAAGATTGCCAACGAGACAACTATCCAACAGAGTGTTCAAATGAAGTAGATAAAAGTAAGTATATGTTCGTGAACGGCATTCAACAATAAGAGAATCCCATATCATACAGTCAGCTATAAAAAGCCCCGACAAGAAAACAATTGAAACAAGAAAACTAACAGACTAATTTATAAATAATAATTTACTTAAAACAAATATGACAGACATGAACCAATGACAACCACTAATTTTTCAATTTATCAAAAACAAAATATATGGTGGTACCTATAAATAACAATATTCAAAAAGTGAAACTGTTAAGTTGATAACATTTAGGAATAAGTTTATTCAAAGGATCAATGAGTTACTTAGATCGTAACTAAATTAACGAGCTTTATAAATAACATCACAGTAAAAATGAGGATATGATATTCCGTCACAATGTGTAAAAAGTAAACAAATATAGGTCAAAGTACGGCCTTCAACATGGAGCCTTGGCTCACACCGAACGGCATGCTATAAAGGGCCCCAAAATGACTAGTGTAAACAATTCAAACAAGAAAACCAACGGTCTAATCTATATACAAAACGAGAAACGAAAAACACTTATAAACCACTCAAACAAACGACAACGACTGAACAACAGGCTCTTTAGTTTATTTTTGGTAACGAAATCCCTGGCTTATAATTAATAAGTTATACATTAATTACGTTAGTTGAAATCTAAAACGCGGCTACAGACACGGACATAGCAAACAAGTTGTGATATATATATATATATATACTCCATAAGTAGGGGGAAAGGAACATCACTCTACAAAAAGAAAAAAAATATCAATAAGGAACGAAAAATCGTCTCTTTTGTAACAAATACTTATACATGGTTTTCCGTGTGAAACTGAAAGATCCAAATTTAGAAAAAGACAATTATTGATATATGTATTAGATTTATTTAAAAAAAAGTTTCCATGGATAAATTTCAAAGTAATATTAAAAAATTCTTGATTATTCAAAGCAAAAATATAATCAAGGTAAGGTTGTTATGGCCATTTTTAATTTGGTGCTCTTTTAATAATGGTTTATATATATCATGTGTATATGACTCCCTAACTTTCAGTCCCTATCGTTTTAGAAGAAGATCATTCAATAAACTCATATCGAGAGCACGAGAGTCGGTATAATACTTTTTTAATTTTGACGCTTCACTATGCATGTATTGTAATAAATGTATTCGTATTTGTTCGCCAAAACCGGGCTCGTAAAATGCTTACGTTACAACTGCAAATGATCGACGCCAAAATGCATCAGCAGATGTTGAATAAGGCAGTAGGTCAAGTCTCTTAAAATATCGGGTCAATAGTCTCAGAATTTCAAATAACAAAAGCAAATGTAGATGTATTGTACTCGGATGTTACTCAGTTTATAAACGAGCATAGGAGTGAGTGCTCGTATAATTTAAACAGGCTCTTTAGTATTGTTTCAATGTCTGATCATTCGTTATTGTACCATTTTGTAAAACAACTGCACTAGGATAGGTCCCTGAACTCAAAGGTCTACTTAGTTTAAAATGTCAAAATGGTTCTTTTTTGTAATGCTCTGACGATTTAAAATACTTACTGTCCACTCACACAAACACCGCCGCTTTTAATTAAATTTAAGGATGAGATTTCATCAAACTTATATGGAGTGTTGTCTCCGATATTTTTTCAGTTATCTTAAGCGACAGAATTGAAACAACTGTAGCAAAGAAGTTGATCTGTCTATAGTAGCCAGCACATTTTGACCCTGTTTTCTTAATCATGTGCGGTATGTTCTTTCCTCGTTCAAATTAGTGGTCATCCTTGTGGTAGTTTAACTGTTTTACTTTTACGGAAGATGGTATAGATAGGAAAAGGGGAGGTTTGTGCGTACCCAATTCTAGTTTGACCCCGCCTCATTTGCGTATATATCAAATCAAGCATGTGTTTTACGTTGTTGTTTGATTAGTATGTACGTCTTTTTCTCATAAGTCGACTGTTGTTAGTTGATGTGGCCTTTTGTAATTTCCAATATTATTTAGTAATTATTGTTATCTTTGGATGTATCATAAAATTTTCGCCCAGCCTACATGTAGTGGTAAAGAGTTTTCATTTTGAATCGGCTTTATTTGAAATGCAGTCGATTCAAACTGACAGTTAGATTAAATGTCACGTAGATGCACATTTTCTTTCTTAGAACTCTGTTTCAAACACATATAAACGCAATCGCATATTTGGGTTGTCTTGCACCAGATTTGCATTCAGTTTTGGCGTGAATCGATCTTCTCAATTAAAATTGATTGTTCTGTATCAGGATCTGTTACTTGTTATCCTTCCTTCTTTGTCAGATTTTAATTTATTTGCATGTAACGATGGCTGCCTTATTGGCCATACAATATACATCTTTAAATCTTCCTTTCAATCGCTTAAACATATACCGATGGTGGACAAGTAACATACTTGTTCAAGTACAATAAGTCGTGGGTTCCTTCTCGTATATGTTATATAAATTTCATTACAATTAGCAGCTTTTCTGTTAAGGGGACATATTTTCTCTATAAGCTTATGGTTTTCATGGTCGAGTCTCATGTTTTCATATTTTCTACCAATTGATGATCTAGCACATCTTAAGTTAGTCGCCGATCTAGAGACATAGATACATGTGTAGCAGACAATTGTTTGTATTAAAATTTGTGACTTAAATGTGCATGTTATGATTGTCATTTCTTACTGTATATCAATTATTATAATAAGTACATATAATATACAAGATATAAGTATCATCCCTAGAAAAAAAGAAAAAAAAAAAGAATTTTCTGTAAGTGAACTCTGTTTCCCGTTCATTGGAAAGAGCACGCTCACATGCTTAGGATTTCTTACGCCCGTTCCTCAAATCTATATCCAGCCTCAAAATTGTGTCCTTTCCTCAGATCTGTGTTTAATTCTATATTGTGCCACAGACGTCACAAATACATGTCCTTTTTGTCTCCAATTTGTGTCCTTTCAAACAAGATATGCACTAGTATACATAGTTCAATACATATTAACTTTTCAATTGCCTTATTATAACGACAACACATAGGACATGTGTTGTCGTAATAATAAGGCAATTGAAAAGTTAATGTGTATTGAACTATGTATATATATAACGGGGTTTGACAGGGATGAAAACCTGGGAATCAGGACAAGGAAGTGGGAGTCAGGAGGCGAGAACCAGGGAAAGAGGGGGAGGGAACCAGAAGAAGAGGGGTTTACAGTTTCTCACATATGAAAAAAGTGTAAAAAACTAATATTTTTTTTATATTTCAGTTATTAGTTAGCTTTATTTGAATTGTGAGCTCTGTTTTTTGCCATGTCCTTATTAGTTTGTTGTCGACTTATGGGTTTGAATATCCCTTATATCCTTCTATATGTGCCTGTCCCTATTTACGTCACATCAATACATGTCTACTTGATAAAAAGGACACAGATTTGAATAAACAAAGACTGTCATGACGTCACGTGACACAGATCGGAAGAAATGAAACAGATTTCAGTTGGAAAGCAGGTCACGCTTTGACCCCAAGTCTATCAACAACAATAGAGTCACGTGACCGTGAAAACTCTGTAAAACAACGACTGAGACAAACCTCATTTTTATTCAATAAAATGCCACTGTCATGATAAAAACTTATTGATCTAAATAATCTTGAATATACATAGTTTTCACTCGTCAAAACTTACACGTCAACTAAAAGTCCTTCTTTCTTTATTTTACCTTCAGACTTGAAATTTGCGTGAAAATTCTCAAGTCTCTTGATCGAAAAATCTTAATATTTTTGAGGAAACTAAAAATATTGAGCTGAATTTAAATTTGATAAAACATCTCATTAAGACAAACACTTGATATGAATATCTAGGCAATATATTTATATAACATATACGAGAAGGAACCCACGACTTATTGTACTTGAACAAGTATGCTACTTGTCCACCATCGGTATATGTTTAAGCGATTGAAAGGAAGATTTAAAGATGTATATTGTATGGTCAATAAGGCAGCCATCGTTACATGCAAATAAATTAAAATCTGACAAAGAAGGAAGGATAACAAGTAACAGATCCTGATACAGAACAATCAATTTTAATTGAGAAGATCGATTCACGCCAAAACTGAATGCAAATCTGGTGCAAGACAACCCAAATATGCGATTGCGTTTATATGTGTTTGAAACAGAGTTCTAAGAAAGAAAATGTGCATCTACGTGACATTTAATCTAACTGTCAGTTTGAATCGACTGCATTTCAAATAAAGCCGATTCAAAATGAAAACTCTTTACCACTACATGTAGGCTGGGCGAAAATTTTATGATACATCCAAAGATAATAATAATTACTAAATAATATTGGAAATTACAAAAGGCCACATCAACTAACAACAGTCGACTTATGAGAAAAAGACGTACATACTAATCAAACAACAACGTAAAACACATGCTTGATTTGATATATACGCAAATGAGGCGGGGTCAAACTAGAATTGGGTACGCACAAACCTCCCCTTTTCCTATCTATACCATCTTCCGTAAAAGTAAAACAGTTAAACTACCACAAGGATGACCACTAATTTGAACGAGGAAAGAACATACCGCACATGATTAAGAAAACAGGGTCAAAATGTGCTGGCTACTATAGACAGATCAACTTCTTTGCTACAGTTGTTTCAATTCTGTCGCTTAAGATAACTGAAAAAATATCGGAGACAACACTCCATATAAGTTTGATGAAATCTCATCCTTAAATTTAATTAAAAGCGGCGGTGTTTGTGTGAGTGGACAGTAAGTATTTTAAATCGTCAGAGCATTACAAAAAAGAACCATTTTGACATTTTAAACTAAGTAGACCTTTGAGTTCAGGGACCTATCCTAGTGCAGTTGTTTTACAAAATGGTGCAATAACGAATGATCAGACATTGAAACAATACTAAAGAGCCTGTTTAAATTATACGAGCACTCACTCCTATGCTCGTTTATAAACTGAGTAACATCCGAGTACAATACACCTACATTTGCTTTTGTTATTTAAAATTCTGAGACTATTGACCCGATATTTTAAGAGACTTGACCTACTGCCTTATTCAACATCTGCTGATGCATTTTGGCGTCGATCATTTGCAGTTGTAACGTAAGCATTTTACGAGCCCGGTTTTGGCGAACAAATACGAATACATTTATTACAATACATGCATAGTGAAGCGTCAAAATTAAAAAAGTATTATACCGACTCTCGTGCTCTCGATATGAGTTTATTGAATGATCTTCTTCTAAAACGATAGGGACTGAAAGTTAGGGAGTCATATACACATGATATATATAAACCATTATTAAAAGAGCACCAAATTAAAAATGGCCATAACAACCTTACCTTGATTATATTTTTGCTTTGAATAATCAAGAATTTTTTAATATTACTTTGAAATTTATCCATGGAAACTTTTTTTTAAATAAATCTAATACATATATCAATAATTGTCTTTTTCTAAATTTGGATCTTTCAGTTTCACACGGAAAACCATGTATAAGTATTTGTTACAAAAGAGACGATTTTTCGTTCCTTATTGATATTTTTTTTCTTTTTGTAGAGTGATGTTCCTTTCCCCCTACTTATGGAGTATATATATATATATATATCACAACTTGTTTGCTATGTCCGTGTCTGTAGCCGCGTTTTAGATTTCAACTAACGTAATTAATGTATAACTTATTAATTATAAGCCAGGGATTTCGTTACCAAAAATAAACTAAAGAGCCTGTTGTTCAGTCGTTGTCGTTTGTTTGAGTGGTTTATAAGTGTTTTTCGTTTCTCGTTTTGTATATAGATTAGACCGTTGGTTTTCTTGTTTGAATTGTTTACACTAGTCATTTTGGGGCCCTTTATAGCATGCTGTTCGGTGTGAGCCAAGGCTCCATGTTGAAGGCCGTACTTTGACCTATATTTGTTTACTTTTTACACATTGTGACGGAATATCATATCCTCATTTTTACTGTGATGTTATTTATAAAGCTCGTTAATTTAGTTACGATCTAAGTAACTCATTGATCCTTTGAATAAACTTATTCCTAAATGTTATCAACTTAACAGTTTCACTTTTTGAATATTGTTATTTATAGGTACCACCATATATTTTGTTTTTGATAAATTGAAAAATTAGTGGTTGTCATTGGTTCATGTCTGTCATATTTGTTTTAAGTAAATTATACTTTATAAATTAGTCTGTTAGTTTTCTTGTTTCAATTGTTTTCTTGTCGGGGCTTTTTATAGCTGACTGTATGATATGGGATTCTCTTATTGTTGAATGCCGTTCACGAACATATACATACTTTTATCTACTTCATTTGAACACTCTGTTGGATAGTTGTCTCGTTGGCAATCTTATCAAATGTCCTTATTTTTATAACAAGTCTAGGCACGGAATACTGTATACATACCCAGAAACCTTTCTTTTTTGAAGGCGTTTAAACTGGTTTCCTGAAAACACTGGCCAGTGATTTTCAGTGTGGCAAGTGCTAATGTTCATTAGCCATATTTTTGTCGATATTTTTTTTGATAGGTGCATTGTCAGTAAATTTTTTAACTTTAAAACTTTAGAAATAAAATGTATTACTCCATACACATTTTGCTTTAAGTTTCATCATCACAATGCTAGTGTCTATGTATTGATTTCACTGTCACTGCTTTGTTGGAATAATTACTGGATCATCTTGTCCTGCCATGGCACCGAACAAGCCTTTGAAGTAAAGTAGTGATCCAGGTATCTTCTAATTTACTTCCACTCCTGGGTTCCAGTGTTCCTTGCCCTCTCATGGTAAACATCCAGAAGAAGTTTGTCATTTCTCCGTTCCCCTGGGAGAAGTCGTTTTCTCATCCGCTTATGGAACTCAAGTCAGCCCATTTACCTGTTCTGCCCCTTCTCAAAAATTAAAAGTCGTCAAGGTAATGTACAATACCACCCTCAGATTGTCTTACAGAAATAGCCCAATGAAGAAAAGCACAGCTAACTGAAATGCCAAAAGGGAGAGATTTATTGAAATAAAACCTTGATTAATTTTAAAACCAAGAAGATCAAAATCAATCAGCGAGATTGGTAGTAATATAAAAGCTGATCGTGTTGCCTTCGTGTATCCTGCGTTAAACATCGTAATAATATAAACATCTTTGTGTTGCCTTGTGTGTGGCTCGCTTGCCATTGATGACCTTCTTTATGCATCGTAATTGATTCGGCTGATGATTGGCTGATGAGTAGCTTACAACAGAATAACTTAGAAAGAAAGTTATTCTGTTGTAAGCTACTGTTAGAGAATAAATCCCCAAATAAAGAGTCATCTGTTTGGTATATTATATTATGAGCTTCGGATATAACATCACTAACGCTAATAACATTGGGTTATTTTATACTGTTACTATTACATGTTTCAATCTCTTTTGTTTGCTGTTTTTTTCTGAGTTGTTTTATTCCTTCGGCCGTTACCGTTATTTTTCTTCCCCATGTTAAAAGCTTTGGTCCAAAGTCCAAATCAGTGACCTTAAGCCCTAGAGCGGTATGTCTCTGGCTAAAGACGGTATTGTGGTGAGTAGTTTTCTGCTGTGTTGATGATAGTTCTATTTTTAGTTTGTTCAAATAAAAGCTACGAAAAACATTTTTTTAAAACAGAACTTAAAACATAAAAGTTACATATCGGATATGTTCCTTATGTCGTAACTACAATACCCTCCCTTTTCACGAATGTGACTTACCGAATTAGACTGTTTACCGGATTTGTAATAACATAAGCAACACGACGGGTGCCACATGTGGAGTAGGATCTGCATACCCTTCCAGAGCACCTGAGATCACCCCCAGTTTTTGGTGGGGTTCGTGTTGCTTAGTCTTTGGTTTTCTATGTTGTGTCATCTATACTATTATTTGTGTTTGTCTTTTTATTTTTGGCCATGGCGTTGTCAGTTTGTTTTCGATCTATGAGTTTGACTGTCCCTCTGGTATCTTTCGTTCCTCTTTTTTTACACTCACTGGAAAGAATACTCCAAAAGTAAGTCCAGAATAGTCAAAATTTTGGAAAACTTTATAGATCACAGAGAATAGTCGAATTTTCTCGGAGACATAATACATCAACTAGTAATAAAATGGCAGCCATGCATGAATGATTAAGCTTTACCGTGATAATGTTTTTTGATTTAGGATAACTTCCATATTGACATATTGATGTAAGCCATAAGCTACATTCTAGGTATACTTGCAAGAGTAACCAGAAATATCAGTCAGGTAAAACCTGGATTCTGATTTTCAAACAACATGAAGAAAAGATAAATTTCTTTATATATACTGGTAAACGACTGAAATTTACGTTACCCTTCGCACTCCATGCTGTTAAAAACTGTGAAATAAAAGCTATAATTGGTTCTGTTTTGTATGAAAGCGATGTGGTTCGTATTATTGCGAATGAAGTAAGTGGTGAAAAGTTAAGTTTTAAATCGTGTAAGTTTATATAACACAAAGCGTTTATATAGTAGTTGTAGTTAAAACTTTATAAATGTTTCAACACATAAAAGTACCATCTAAGGGAGTAAGTCAGTATACAAGCAAAAGTATTTTCAACTTTATTCCTTGCAGTTAAGTACAGTTATTTATAAAAGGTAGACATGGGGTTATTCACGTTGGGGAAAACAGTAATGCCATCACAGAATGTAATATGAACACTAGAATTATTTTAGGAATATCTGCCTGGTCATAGAAAACTTGAATTATCAAGCATAGATTACAAAGGAGATACAACTCTAAAAATAAAAAAAAATCTATATATAATATATATTATAAGACCAATGACATTTTCAAAACCTAATTTCATATTTTTCAGTTGTACCAGTTACTATAACATGACATGAAATCATTAAATCTCTGCGTTATTTTTACCATGTTTTACCATAAAAAGGACTGGGTTTTGAAAATAGCTGTACTTAGTCATTTAGATTTATATATACATCAGAAAGGACGACGAAAACATTGTAATTGAAGAATACCTTTGTTTATTCTAATGATATCAGTATAGTGGATTGATTGATTATGAACATATGGTTTTTCTGTATATTATTTGTATTCGCTAGCCGCTCATATTTTACCCAGTTATATTGGAGTAATTGTTTAAATAAATATTTGTATATAATAAGTAATTTTTTAAATGTATTAATTGCCATAATTCAATGTTTTCTTTCTAGATTTTATAAAACAAAAGTACCAAAGTCTTCTCAACAGGACGGTAAGTTTCATTAAAGCTTTACAAGGGAAATTCCATACTATTGATTATCTCTATAGAAAATAAATCGGAAATGTACTTTGCCTCCATAAGAGAATATCATTCTGGGATAATGAAGCCTTATAAAAAAGACCATAATGAAGATCCGTGTTCTAAACGGACGTATAGATGGATTATTTTTTAGTACTGCCATAGATTTTCAGACTATGAAGCCTTTATCCGAATCATTATATGGACCAGTTAGATTAAATGTTGATGCCAGTACATTATTCACACCAAACTTTAGTTCATATTTTGCTGATTTTTATTGTCATTATCGGGTTCATTATGTGACTGTCGTTTTAACCCCTAAAAGATCACCAACTGATAAATTCTGTAAAAAACGACTTCTTAAACTTGACATAAGACAGAATCCGTTTATATATCTTAGTGAAACAAAAGAAGATTTTTATGAAGTTATGGTTTATTTAAGTAATGGACTTCGTGTTGAGGTGTTTTATACAGAAGCTGTGAACATTTCAAGAATAATTGAAAACCAACAAGGACATTTCGAACGAGTACCAATAGTTGGAAGAGGTGAAAGTAGACCCACTAGAATTCCTAAAAATAATCTTTGTAAAATATGCAACTTATGAAAAACCCATCATAGATACCAGACTTATGATTGTGTATGCCAGACGCGCGTTTCGTCTACAAAAGACTCATCAGTGACGGTCGAATTAAAAAAGTCAAAAGGCTAACTAAAGGACGAAGTTAAAGAGCATTGAGGACCCAAAGATTCTTATATTGTAACTCATAAGTAATAAATCATAGATTTTTAACTTAAAAATAACTAGTTTTTCAATATAAAACTCATAATATTCAGCTTCCAAATTTCTTCCGTATTCGACAAACTTAAAGACCCGTAGGGTTTAAGCATCTGAAAGAGTTATTGATGATAAATAAACCACAGTATGTTCTTAAAACTTCTGACAAATTTAGTATAACTTAGAACGACCAGTGTTACACTGATTCACACAACATATACACCGAAGATGATATCATCAAAATGCTCGACTTTTTTTTTATCGACAACATACATGTATTTATTGAGTTAGGTGGATTGAAATTCAGCAGATAATCGGTATTCCAATTGGTACTAATTGTGCACCACTACTGGTCGACTTTTGTTTTTGTACTCATATGAAACAGATTTCATACAGAACCTTCTCAAGAAAAAAAAAATAAAGCATCTTGCAAATTTCTTAAATTTTACTTTCAGATATATTGATGAAGTCTTGTCATTCAATAACCTATATTTCAACGAGTGCTTACATCTCTTATGTCATAGTGAACTTAAGATTCAGGATAATACTGAAAATAAAAGGTCTGATTCCTATTTTGATCTTTTCTTGATATTTACACAGATGGACGACTTCAAATAAGAATCTAAGACAAATGTGATGCTTTCAACTTTCCAATTGTCAACTTCCAATTTCTCAGCAGTAACATAAGTTCTGCGCCATCGGAAGGCATTTCTATATCTCAGTTAATAGTTACGTTCGTGCATGTCGACACTATTAAAAATGATAATAGGGGCGTATTCTTTACACAAAAACTGCTCTAATAGAGTTATTAGAAATAACGACTTGAGTCACCACTACATGTGTTCTTGTCTCAACTCACTAGCGACATGTTGTCGCGGTCTTAGATCTTTAATAACCGTATAGTCGATTGATTTGTAATTTTATAGATTGTGTCCTTATCTCGATTGCAACATATTGACAATGTGTGAATCACATGACTGTTGATGCATGCATAGTAGGAGACGCTTATCCTGTCGACGTGCCCGGTTTCTCTTCTTTTCGAGTTCATGTCAATCTCCCAGCCTTTGTTAGTTACCATGATTTGTCTCTTCCTAATCGATTTACGAGATTTGAACATTGATAAACTACTGTCGCATTGATTTAGGATACAAGAAATGAATCCAGCGAAAAAAAATATATTGTGTGCTGTAAAGGTCTTATCATTACAACTAAGAATATATGGGTTTACTCACTTAATTGCTTACATCCATCCATTCATTTGAACTTTTGTGAATAGTTGTGTCATTGGCAATCATACCGCATCTCCTTATTTTTTTGTTTAGATAATTGACAGTCAATAATATCAGGGGCAATGCATGTCCTACAGGGATAAGACCTACAGTGAACTAAAAAGGTTTCATCATGGAAATTAAGACAATAACATACTATATGGTTTAGGTGTGGGGTTCCGAAAACGAAAAATTATGTTCCAGACATGAGCATGTTTTTAGATATCAAGTATTACACGTTCATGCCAAATATCATAAACCAATGCCAAAAGATAAAAAAAAAAGTTTGACCTGGACAAGGTTGAATGAAGAAGAAGACGAAATACTACTAAAACATCACATATGCATTAGCCGAAGAGGAGACATAAATATTGCAGATACACAAATTATTAGTCTGGTTTTTCTTTGGTTATTTTAAACTGCCTACAAAGAGGCTATTGCGCTAAAGGTTCCTAATAGGAAGTCATTCTTTCGATGTGGACATAAATTATCACTGATATGGTCCTAAATATAAATTAACTTTTTCATTTCTGAATTTTGGGTCCTCAGTGATCTTCAACTTCGTATCTTACTTGGCCCCAGAAGCTTTTTTATTCGAGCATCACTGGTGAGTCTTTTGTAGACGAAACGCACATGTGACATTCAAAATTGAAAGCCTGGTATCTATGATGAGTTTATTCGATGGTTTTATGGATATCATTATGATTTGGTTGACTGTTATGGTATATGTTTGTCACAGATGATGACGGATGTTTCATTTGTCGCAACTACAGGCCCGTCCTCTTTTCTCGATTTTAACATTATTGAATCTGACTAATGACTGGATTTGTTCTTGCATGCGCATGACGGTACCAAGTTTAGAGCAAGAAGTGATTACCCTTCCGGAGCACTTGAGGTCACCCCAGTTTTGTTGGTGCGATTCGTGTTGTTCAATCTTTTTTGTGTGTAATGTTTTGTTTTTGTTATTATCATTAACACTATGTATTTTTCAAAGTCTAAATTAGCGATTAAAATATTTCTTTTAAGGCACTTGGCTATGATACTTCTTAGCACTCTCGTCACAATATCAAAGAGATAAAGATAAAACATGAAAACAACTCTATGAATTTCATGCTTCCGAAGTGCTTTTCTGGATTTCCCTTCATTAGGAACTCTCAAAGCCGTATATTTGAAAGTCAAGGACCGAAACGATTGAAGAGCTATATGACCAACAAGGACTCAGAAACTTTCTTTGCGTTGGAATGTGACATCTAGTTAGAAATGATTCAAACACAAGGGTATTAGAAAAGTGATGCCATTAACAGTTTTTTAGACCAACCCCTAACACAAAGGCTGTTATGAATGTCTGACACAGCCTTTAGCAAAACTGTATAAGAGTAGTTTGTTTGGTTTGATTTCTGTATATATAATTGTGTTTTATCTTTATCATAGTTCATGCACCTCAGTTATAATATTAAGTTAGCTTTATTATATGCAAATAAACTAATAAATAGACTGTAACATTTACGTATTTCAATTATGTTATTATTTTATGATAAATAATTTTTACTCCTATTAACCGGTGTGAACAATAAATTTTAACACTTTATTAATTTGTTCCGTATTCATGTATGTCATATTTCCCTCAATCCATGTATCATTTTGTCTAATTGAACTATAATTACATATATACTTAATAAACAGTGATAAACTTGCCCTAACCTTTTTGGTTTAATTCAGACATTACACTGCTTTATGCTCTGTTGAACCACTTTATCAATTTTGTGTATTAGGACGCATCACATCAAGCGTTGACAGGGAGACTGAAAAAACACAGTGACGTCACAACACCACAGGGAAGGAAGGAGCCCATTTTCGTTACATTAGATTATTTTGCATATTTTATTAAACTATACATTTAATGAAGATATGGAATCGCAGTTTTGGCATTGAATTTGTCTCGTATTTGTGGTATATATCTTAACAGCTACTGCGCTTCTTTTCTGTTTCGTTTTTAATAGACATCAGATCATTATGCAGCTCGTTCTTCTTATGTTTTGTCTAGTTTCTCAGTCAAAGCAACTAATAACAGATCAATATTCAAACTATCATGCTTAGAAATGAGACAATCAAAACATATGATTTTATCCATGTCTAGTCGCATCCGCGCATTTTCAGCATTTATAATTCTTAGATGTAGAAATCAACCTTGCTTTCATATCACTGTATTGTATTGTTTTATTCAATCATTACCGTAAAAAATAGGATGTGATATCCCATTTTCAAATTTGTTTTTATAGTTACAGCCATACTCCCAAACCAAATCTTTGTATCTATGAAAGAATTAAGTAAAAGTTTAAATTAATCTGTGGTAGCGAAATTCCTGACTTAATAATTTACCAGTCATACAAACTTTACATTCATTGAAATCAAAGACCCGACTACAGACACAGGCATAGTGAACAAATTGTTTGGTAAACTTGTTTGTCTTTACGTCGTCTTTTTTAAAAATTCTGTATTTTACTGGTTAATGAACTCACTTCTTAAGTCAACATTACACTTTAACACTAACAGCAGCAATCGCAAGCGAGACACAGGGTAACGTTGAACCCCTTACAATTTTTTTTCTGCCATGGCGTTTTCAGTTTCTCTTCAACTTATTAGCCTTGGGGCTCCCATTGGTATATTCTGTTTCTTTTTATTATGTAATAGAACGCTTGTTTATTTTGTATATATTCACTTGACTTATATTACACGAATATACAAGTTTACACATTTAACTACATTAGAAATCAGCGATAAGACATAACATTGATTAAAGTATTGATTTAATACTGTAGCCAAATAATGTAAATATGCAGGTCCTAATCCACATAAGATTTTTTGAAAAAAAACTTTTCTATATAAGGATGTTTTTGATGCGCATGACTATTTCAGTTTGCCGTTTTTATCCATTGATATTTGCGGAAGGAAATTTTGTATTTCATGCGGATTTTTCATGGACCGTCGCTAATCAAGGTAATTGTAAAAACATATTGCTTACTCCTCTGTTAAATGAAGCTGGTAAGACAACACTTAAACATGGTCATCTTAGGCACATTATATACACCCTATTTTTATCATGTCATACTTTCTAACAATTATCAACTTATAAGGACTTCCCTGTTAGTTTCTGTTTGGTATTTGTTAAACAATCACTCAGCTTTACAAACATGGCAGATATTTACTCCTCAATTATTAAATATTCGACGCATAACTGTTGTACGATTTTCCAGCCTTGTGTAAAATAGAGTAGAAGGGCGACACATTAATCGTTCTTAATGTTAGATTGTGTTGTCATAAGCAAGAATGTATTAAATAAAGAAAAATAAGCTGAAAAATGAGAAAACGTTATTGAAAATATGTGTAAGGCATACGCTATATAAAGAAGAAGGCCGATGGCGAAAACCCCTGTATACAAAAATGTTATTTTTAGAAAATTTTTAAGTCACCTTCGGTACTTATCGCTAAACTTTTAGCCTTTATAAACATAACTGTACGAACCAATGATAATACAAGTAATTTTAATCGGCAATATGCTTACACAAAAGAAATTTCAACACAAAACATGCGACGAAAACATTTTCAACTAGAGGTTAAACTTTCTATTTTTCCCGATCGAAAGTTTAAAGGGGCATTATGACAACATTATGATGTATGTTGCATGGCTTTGACTATATGGATCTCGTCACGCCTTATTTTACCTACTTGTTCAGTTAAAAAAGAGGATCAGTTAAAAAACCTGTCACATTTAGATATTATCACAAGGACTTTTCAAACAACACAAATAAGGTAACACATAAGAAATAAACTCGTCTTAGATATCATGATTACAATTTTGTACGCCAGATGCGTGTTTCGTCTACAAAAGACTCATCAGTGACACTCGGTTCAAAAAAGTTAAAAAGGCCAAATAGATTACGAAGTTGAAGAGCATTGAGGACCCACAATTCCGAAAGTTAACTGAGGGAATCGCATTAATTCCAAAATGAGCGAGACCAGGTGCGTTGACAGGGTAAGCATCTCCTGTTAAGCCTGCATCACCCACCATGTGAATCGACACTCAGTCAAAATGTCATAATCTTGAAACTATTCTGGTATCTAAAGATCTGACACCACAAATGAGGGATATATATTCCAAAATTTTACACGATTTCCAAAATGTAACAGCAAATGTCAATCAAACATTAACCTTTTTTAATACCATAACCGAAGAACTGGCTACTTTGCTGGTGATTGCCTTGGGTACCAACAGTCCGCCAACAGAGGTATGATATGATGTCATATTATGTTATTACAACTTCTTATTTATAAATGAATGTTTGGTTTTAAATCATTTCACGATCAATGGACATTATTTTAATTTGTATTTGCTTGAGTTGAACGATTCTTTTACCTCTTAAATATTTTCAATACATTATGTGAGAAAAATGGTTTGAAGATTTCTGTCTAGAAAAGAATAATCATTATTCACCAAAACGAGACAACTCCTGTAATATTTCAATCAATAATCAATCAATTAATATAAATATAAATAGAATTGCACCCTAGCGAAGGAAAATAATTATCAATCAATTAGAATGAATAACCGAGTATTTGCATATTAATTTTTCTGACAGAACAAGTAATATAAGGTTGCATTTTGTAAATCAATTGTTTTGCAAACCATAAAAAGACTCAAAGTAAATGGAGGGATAATAAAGCATTTTAGTATAAGTTTAAAATCTTTTAAAGTTTGAGGCATAGAACAAAAATGTTGAAAATATGCCGCATAGCCCTATGTTTTGACCTTTGCAAAAGTTAGTAGTGCATGTGAACTTTTTATATAATTTTTCCGAAACTTCATAGTAAAAGTGGCACAGTTTTAGATGCAAAAGGAGTTCTATGGAAAATTGCATTGTCTGCCTACAGAAGTGCAACCTATACTGCTGGTCTCTCAACTGATTAAAAGTTTCAACATAAAACTTAACAGTCCGATTATTTATCATGTTTGTCTAACATGTTACTTTTCATTATAATTAAACTTTATATTCATTATTTTTTAATAAACATCAACGAAACAGCCACCCCCTAAACAAAATTCAAAGAAAACGCCGAACGATGTGCAACATATCCAAAGCACGGTCTTGAATGATTTTAAGTGAATTGTTTCATATTTTATGTTTGGGACTTTTATAGCCGACTGTACGGAATGAGTTTTTCTCATTGTTGAAGGCCTTACGGTTGCCTATAATTGCTTACATCCACACCATTTGAACTTTGGTGGATAGTTGTCAAATTGGCAATCATACCACATCTCCTTATTTATTTATTAAATATGAAGTACTTTTTCAAGTCTATTTCATAGCACACTTATGTGTGGTTTATAATTCTTAAATGCATGAAGTGCATTTTATCAAATGTTTATACATACTGTATAACCCTAGGTTGGGTGTTGAAGGCCTTACGGTTGCCTATAATTGCTTACATCCACACCATTTGAACTTTGGTGGATAGTTGTCAAATTGGCAATCATACCACATCTCCTTATTTATTTATTAAATATGAAGTACTTTTTCAAGTCTATTTCATAGCACACTTATGTGTGGTTTATAATTCTTAAATGCATGAAGTGCATTTTATCAAATGTTTATACATACTGTATAACCCTAGGTTGGGTGTTATTTTATTACTTTGTGTTTATTTTATTAAGTGTAATAGTTTACTGGTATATCACCAAATCGGCATTATCGACGGGAAGCATGAATTACAAAAATAATGCGGGGTTCATTCATATCCATATATATGATCATAGAATAAGAGGTCAATTAACACTTGATAAAACCATGGAAGTATTATGACCCTCGATATTACTTCCGTGATAAAACGTACAGATACTGATAATACAGTTGTTAAAAATGTTACACTGTTTTTGTATTAGATAACATGTAGCTAATTTACAGTTAATGCAAAGGGGTATACTTTACCAATTCAGGAGGGAGTTATTCAGCAATTTGATCTTATATATGACAAATCATGTTTAATGCAGAATATCCAATTTAATGATATCTTGGTATAAATATTTATGAATAAAATTTAATATTTTTACAATACCAAGGAATTTAATTGCAAGAGGTCCTATTAAAGAAATCCTTGACAATACCACAAATAGTGTCTCTTTTTAAAAAATAAATGATTTTTTTCAAAATACGTTTTACACTTTATTATAAGTATTCTTTTTCTTTATACTTGAGACCTAGACCTACTTGACAGTGTGGTAATGGATTAAAATTACGATGAAAAATATATGAACATTTTTACAAATGCTTACGCTCAAGTTACAGTAAATGGGCTATTTCACATTTGTATACAAAGCACATAAAATCGGCAAAAAACGTTCTTAAATTTGTATTAAAATCATCAAATTTAAAATTTTTAATACATAGATTTTTCTTTGTTGTTGGTACACACATTTCCGTTTTAACGATGTAAAATAATTATAGCGTCACCGACTTCGATTTAACGGTAAACATCATTCAAACTGGTATCTAAGGTAACAAAATACCTCAAAACGTCGAAATAATCGCAACGTCTTCGCGGTGTATGCCGTAAAACGTCGAATTTGTACATTTTTCACTACCAACAAGGTAACAGATTGGTTACTACACCAAAAACGAAGTCGGTGACCCTATGATTGTTTTCAATCATTAAACAAAATTCCCCACACCAATAACAATCGGCGTTCTTTTAAAAGAAGATTTAAAGTCCGAGTCTATGGTGCTAAATCTAACTTTTGGTAACTCATTATAAGTTACAAGAAGATTTCGAAACGGTGTTCATGTTAAAAAAATATTTTGAGAAAAACTGCAAATTTCTCACGGTAACCCACATAGAGTGAACTGGTTCTGGACCAATACTAATATTTAAATGTATTTCAGATATAGACTGTTTACCTTTAATACAAAAACAATTTTCTATTTTTACAAATAATCAGACTGACATATATCACGGTAGCAAAGTAAAACGAAGTAACTGCAAGATAAATACTTTTGTTACAATCAATTATGAATTATTTTCTTAATTCAACTGTTATCAACTATTTACCTCAACAAGAAAAAAACAATTTTCTCGTTTGAATTGTTTTATGTCGGGACCTTTTATAGCATACTATTTGGTATCGGGTTTTCTTATTGTTGAGGGCCGCATGTTGACATATACTTACTTACATTTACGTCATTTTGTCTCTTATGGTTATTTGTTTCGTTGGCAATCATACCACATCTTCTGGTTTTAAATTTTTGTTATTCTGATTTTTTTCTGAATAATATTTCGAATATTTGTATTCTGTATGAACTGTCATACAATTTATACTGAATACATTAAATTAAAGATTATTGAAAACTTTAAAAATACTAATGAAACAGTTGCGTTTGGGATACAATACGGCATATTTTGTTAATAGTGAACAAAAAGGTAAAACATGCTACACAGAGGAACAAGTGATCAGTATGCTGGAGTTTCTTATTGACAACATATTTGTTGAATTTAGAGGTAGACTTTTTCAACCAATTGTCGGCATTCCTATGGGAAAGAACTGTGCGCCTGTCCTTGCCGACCTCTTCTTATTTTCATATGAATTGGAGTTCCTTCAGACACTTGTCAAAAGAAGATAAAAGAAGCCAGATCATTTAATTTTACATTCAGATATACTGATGATGTTCTTTCCATTAACAATCCAAACGTTTCTGATTGGGTTCCATTAATGTATCCTCCAGAACTAGAAATTAAAGAAACAACAGACACGTCTTCCTCCACCTCATTTTAAGACTTATACCTCGAATTTGACATAAGCGGTCATCTCAGTACCAGAATCTATGATAAACGAGACGATTTTGATTTTGAAATTATCCATTTCCCCCACCTTAGTAGCAATATTCCAACTTCACCTGCATATGGGATATACATTTACCAACTCATTCGGTATTCAAGCGCTTGCAGCTGCTACTCAGACTTTATAAAACGTCACCAGTGACTGAGCAAAAAGCTGATGAACAAGGGTTATGTCAAAGAACGTCTCGTCCTTTTTCTAAAAAAAGTTCATCGGAAGATACCAAGACCTTGTTGATAAATATTCCGTATCAACTTCACAAATAATACATGATGGTCTTCAAGTATAGATTCTAGGTACTGACGTTGTTTATCATTTTAATTACGTGTTATAGTGTTCTTTTATTTGCCTTTGTACATCATCAACCTTTACAATTTAGTTTATTTTTGGTAATATCCTCTTAGTGTGGCTCGGTACTTATGCATCCCGCCATTGTGTTATTGTGCTGTGGTCATTTTTTGTATTCTTGTCTTTCATTTTTGCTTATGTGCTTTGTCTACATGCCATTTTGTTTTTCTTTGTTGACATATTTGTTTAATTTTAATAGTGATTAAGATTATAACACACTGTTGATCGCTGTGCCCCTATTTTTGACATTTTTACCTATTATGTCTGTTTGTTTTGTTCACACATTGTTGTCAATATAATGGAATTTTATGCAACTGTCATACAAGTGAGAGGTTTAGCTACCTATAAAATCAGGTTTAATCCACTATTTTCTACATAAGAAAATGTCTGTACCAAGTCAGGAATATGACAGTTGTTTTCCATTCGTTTGATGTGTTTGAGCATTTGATTTTGCCATTTGATAAGGGACTTTCCGATTTGAATTTTCCTTGGGGTTCGGTATTTTTTTTATTTTACTTTATGTTACACAAATGTTTAATGACAACTTCTCAAATAGCTACGTTCACCATGGCAAAAAAACCGTGTACTGGTATTATCTATTTACATGCTACTGGCAAGCAAGGTACAGTCATGTGTAGTATCGGTTGATTGATTATTGTGTTGCCAATTATTACGGTCAATCGGTTAGGCCCCTGTCACGTATAATTATGGCAGGATTTTAACTAAAACGCGCTAATGATTTCAAGATCAGGATTGATGAGTCACTTTATAGTGAAACTTGAGTATTTGTCAAAATGAGCTTAAAAAATCTGCTGATACATTATTGAATTGCAGGATATTTATTCAACCTTATTTTGATCCCTATGCCTAGGACCTATATGTTACTCAGCTTGTTTAAGAAATGAATGAAATGTCGGGGCTGAAAGAATCTTCTTCTTCTATTTCAATTGTTTTTATCTTTCCGTAGTTTTGTTACTTTTTTTGTTACAAAACGCGTTTATCCACCTTTTTCTTTAATATTTAGCATTGATGTAGCGAAAAAGTATGACAAACAGTCAAGAAATCCTCTTTCATGGACAAATTGATGATGGGAATAGAAAAATGCATTTCAAGGTTCTTGGACCAGAACGAATGAATTGTTTACTTCTATTTTTACGACCCGAAATACCATCACTCAGTGGAGTAACAATGATAGCTGATGTCACAGTAAATGAACACGATTTACCAATGATCTTTGTTTCTGGATCAGGATATTATTATTGCCTTGAGATCTATGGATTGAAAAAGGAAACAGAGAAGAAAGAACATTACACGTCTTTAGCCTACGGAGGCACAAAATTTTTAGGTAGAACTTTAACACGTTATTGTCTGTGTCAACTTCATAATAAAAAACATAATGATAATAATAATGTTAATTATTATAACAATAATAATAGAAATAATAATATAAATAATAACATAAAAAATAAATATTTTCAACAAAAAGTGATCATTCCTTTCATGAAATATAAATCAATTTATTGTATGTCATTAAAACTATATGAAATTCACTCTAAACCGCTTGTACTCTGTTAACTGATGAAAAAAAAAACACGTTTTTATAATTTGGCTTTAATTTTGAATGTATCACAATAGAGTGCTGTCATTGCGTTAAATAAATCGTGACAGCAGCAACTGCCCGACTAAAATCATTTAATAATAAAATGTATATGCAACATCAATTAAAACAAAAATAAAACCACAAAACTAGCTTCGATACTTCAATAGCAAATTAGGATGATGCGATTATTTGATGATTTCTCTTAGCAAGCAATTAATAACTGGTTTATAATAATTGTCTGTAGTTAAATTTGCATAAAGGAATGACAAAAAGTGTCTATGGATGCATGGACCTTTTTGATATCAGAAAAAATGACATTGTTGGGAATCTCCTCTTCTACCTACAGCTTTAACATTTTAATCAAATTAAACTGAATTATGGCATAATTGAAATCGTATGTTATATATTTGAAATCTATATCATACATTTCAGATTGCTTATCTGTAATCTTTTTTAAAGAAATAATTCTATTTTCAGTTGCGAAGATGAAAAATAGAAAAGACATTGACATCTCTTTACGATTAAACGAAGTAAAGTCGTTGCAATTTCCTTTAAGAAATCATACAGAGGTAACATTTCTATACTGTTCATTAAGGAGAACATATTGTAACATAAAGCACTCAATGGTCAGTTAATGCTCAATAACAAAAAGTATTCATTTTTGTCTCGCCTGCGCCGAAAGTCGCGGAAAGCGCGACATAGGGATTGCTTTTCCGGCAACGGCGATGACGACGGCGACGATGGCGTCAACAATTGTTAAGTTTTCTGCTTAAGTTAGTTTGATAGGAACTACTTGTGATAGATCATTGATATTTGATATAAAGTTGCATTACTATCAGTACATATCAGTTTGACGACAATTTGTAGGCCCTGCCCCCTAGGTCATGGTTCAGCGACTTTGAATTAATGTCAAGTTTTCTGCTTAAGTTAGATTGATAGGAACTACTTACAATAGACAAGGATATTTCTATAAAGTTACATAATTGTCTGTACATCTCAGTTTGTCGACCATTTTTAGGCCATTCCCACTAGATCATGGTGCAGCAAGTGAATAATTAAGCAATGTTGCAGTCCATCAGATTGTCTTTTTCTGAATTTTATGCCGACAGGCGAGACATATATCTGCGTCAACAGTTTGTTAGATTGATGTGCAAGTATTTCTTCTTCTTTTGATGATATGAGCATATATACAAAACTCTTAACTCAAAGATGATCTAATCTGCGAAAATATATTATATAAATTTAAACAATTGATGGCTTCATCTGTTGAAAATGTCTATATATATATATATATATATGGACGTTAGACTAAAGATAGATATAGAACATTTAGAAACTTTAGTGTGTATAAACCCTTGACAAAGACGTGTCTCAAACGGGTTTTACCAGTGTCTGATCCTTTTTGCTTTGAGCCAAAAAATATGTTTAAACTTAAACAATCCGTTAAAAAACTAACCTAATGCACAAGAATTTGAATTGCTTATTTCCCTGAAATAAAAACACTATACATATAAAAATAAGGAGATGAGGTATGATTGCCAATGAGACAACTATCCACAAAAGTTCAAATAAACTGGATGTAAGCAATTATAGGCAACCGTACGGCCTTCAACAATGAGAAAAAGTCAAACCCATAACAAATATGACAGACATGAACCAACGACAACCACTGAACTACAGGCTCCTGACTTGGGACAGGCACATAAAGAAAGTGGCGGGGTAAAACATGTTTGTGAGCGCTCAACCCCCCCCCCCCCCCTTTTTTGTTTACCTGGGACAGAGGTGTAACAGCTGAACATAAGAAAAAACTATAAAAATCAGTTGAAAAAGCCTTAACTCATCAGATTGATACAAAGTAGAAAAACATCAAACATAAACACAGACTGGACGTGGCAGGGTATTTATCCATCCCTCATCCCTAACAACAAAAAGGACACTAAGTACAGATCTGAGAGTACTCGCAGTTACTGACAGCTAGTTCAAAGCCAATAACAACTAATAAATTTTTTTTTATCTAAGACTTAAATATCAATCAGTACACATCCAATACCAATGGATTTAGTGTTAAGACGTCATTAACAGTCAGAGAAAAACATGAAATTGTGCAAGTCAAAATAAAGGATCGAAAGATTGTAGTACCGCTATACTGCATATGTGTATAACAAAACTATTAGTATGATTTTAATTTACTGATAACAAAATCAATATTTATACCAATTAAAAACATATTCAAAGATTTAACTACAGTGTTGAATTGGCAACCTTTTAGAATAAGTTTATTTAAAAGGATTGATAAGTTTACCCGGATCGTATATAAATTTCCGGGCTCGGTAAACAACATCACCGAAAAATTTAGGATGTGCTATTCCGTCTGAAATAAGTTTTTTTACAGGAACAGCCAAACTTGCAAACCAATTCTTTGTATCTACATATACCTTACTAATTTTTAGTCAGGGAGGTAATTTTCAAGCTTTTGTGTTCATATAAATAAGAAGATGTGGTATGAGTCCCAATGATACAACTATCCATCCAAGTCATCCAAGTCAGAATGTGCAAAAAGTAAAATTATAGGTCAAAGTACGGCCTCCAACACGGAGCCTTGGCTCACACCAAACAGCAAGCTATAAAGGTCCCCAAAAAGACTAGTGTAAAACAATTCAAACAGGAAAACCAACGGTCTTATCTATATAAAAAACGAGAAACGAGAAACATTAATGAACCACACCAACAAACGACAACCACTGAACAGCAGGCTCCTGACTTAGGACAGGTGCAATAAATGCAGCGGGTTTAAACGTTTTAAAGGGCGCCAACCTTCACCCTAACCTGAAACAGTGGTATAACATATGTACGTTACGTGTCGTGGGGATTTTTTCTTAATATTTTAACTCGTAATAACGACTTAGCTAAGTCGTTTCAACGAGTAAGCTATGTCGTTACTAGGAGTTAAAACAAAAATAAAATAATTCCCCATGATACGTACCGGCTGCTGTCGGCTTCCGAAGAATCGCATGAGGCCCAAAAGAGCATCGATTCTCTCTGTTTTTGTTACCTTCATTTGTTTTCTTACTCTATTTATAACTGCAGCAACGTCATAACAAGGGAAGAGAGAAAATCATTCAATTGTCAACTATGACACCGTATTTTCTGTTTTTGTTTCAAATTTCAACTGTTGCTTTCTGTAAAACGATTTTTTGTAACTTACTTATTTTTTTTTGATTAAGATTTATAATTTTATTGAGAATTTAGTTGGGTTTTTAATACTCACAAAACTTATATAATCCGCCACATGGTACGCATCTATTAAACTCAAGATAATGTTACATAATTGGTTGTCACTTTGATTTATCTAGGACTTTTTAAATTCGAAGTCTGGAATTCGCCCGCTTAGACGTGTTATGAATGCATTCCCATTAATGGCCAATACCTTTATATATTTGCAATGTTTATTGTTTTTTGCAATGCTGTTTAAATACATCCAACCACATTTCCTTTATTTTGAATTAATACTTCTTCTTAAGACATGTTGATTGGCAAAAACTGTGCATATTTATAAGGATTCTTAGCTGTTGGTCCGAGGTTATCACCAGCCCAGTAACCAGTACTTCGGTACTGGCATGAAAACACAGATATTGTTAGATTGGAATTTGCTGTTATAAAAGTTTTGAAATTATATTGAATTAAGGAATATATATCCCTCATGCAAAGCTCTGATTCGTTGTCCGGATTTAGCTATACTTTAGGTCATTTTATTTTTGATCAGCTCTTCTAACGTTTTTATTAGGTTTTGGATTTTCAAATATGTCGTCCTCGGACATCACCAGAAGATACATTAATTGTCGAAATGCGCATCTAGTGAATAAAAAATGGTACCGTTAATGCTATTACTACCACTGGGTTGATACTTGTGCTGGTGAACTGTTAGTTCTAGATGGTATCACCAGCCTAGTAGCCAGTACTTCGGTACAGGAATGGACACACGGATAATGTAAAAATGACATTTGCTGTTATAAACGTTTTGAAATTATTTTGAATTAAAGAATATATATTCCTCATTCAAAGCTCTGATTCCTTGTCTGGATTTAGCTTTAGGTCCTTTTATTTTTGATCATTTCTTCCACTATTTTTATTAGGTTTTGGATTTTCAAATATTTCGTCCTCGGACATCACCAGAAGATACATTAACAAAGTGAATAAAAATTGATACCGTTAATGTAATTGATATCATTACGCCAATAAAACAGCAAAGCTGAACACAAAGAAAGAAAAGACACAAAGATGTAAAAATAAAGACCTCTTCAACAATAGATGGGTGTACATGTGTTAATTATGTCAACCCCTGATCTGATCATGAACCACTCAAGTCCTAATAACTCTTGGAGTTTCTTTACACGGATTAATATTAGTCTATGCTATCAACATCGTTTAAAAAAGGCGGAAAAAAGGAAAACTTTGCTCATGTTCTTTGTCTATAGAGTGTATACATGCCAACATGTGTTTCTTTGTTGACGTAGTTGGTTTTTTTTTCTAGTGATTACGATTATAACACAGTGACTGCTGTACCCTAATTTGTGACATTTTTATATATTATATCTGTTTGTTTTGCTCCCACATTGTTGTCAATTTAATGAAATTTTATGCAACTGTCATACAAGTAAGAGGTTTAGCTAGCTATTAAACCAGGTTTAATCCACATTTTTCTACATAAGGGAATGCCTGTACTAAGTCAGGAATATGACAGTTGTTTTCCATTCGTTTGATGTGTTTAAGCTTTTGATTTTGCCGTTTGTTAAGGGACTTTCCAATTTGAATTTTCTTTGGAGTTCGGTATTTTTGTTATTCTTCTTTCTATAATAAATAGAAACACCTAAAAGTGTAACCAATTAATTGAATAATAATCGATTCAGATCAGAACATGTAGGACAAATTAATTCAGAGTAACCGCTAAATTCGCATTCATGTTTTAATTTTGTTATTTCAGGTCATTTTCCCGATCCAAGTCGACCATACCCCTGTATCAAGATATACTTTTTACAACAACAAAAAGTTTACAGTTGACACAATATGGATAATATTTTTTAAACAATCCAAGGATCAATTACATGTTTTTATTCATGTCGGGAAAAAATTGAACTTTACATTGCCTTTCGACATGCCCATTGCTATAATGTGTGAAGTAAAGGTTATCATTGGATCTATTTTATTTGACTGCAAGAATATGTGCACATCAGAAACAGAAATAAATACCAAAATAGTTAATTTCAAAACCTGTAAGTATTAATTTTTAGTGTTGTATTATTATTTGACTGAATTATGGAAAACCATGCAATAGCGAAAATTTTGTAAGATTCGAATTTGATGAAAGCTGCACAAATTTATTTGAAACCTTCGTAATATTTAAAATGTATTAATATCTGTTTAAATAGTGAATACTGTATATTCTATATCTTATCTGTTCACGATTTGTATGAAGAAAGCAAAGTACCTTATCATGATTTCCTTGATGGTTGCTGCTCACAAGGAAGTTATTAAATAAGAGTTCCAAATAGTGAAGTTGAAATCAACCCTTCGAAGATTTTACGGACGCCAACACGAGTTGGTTGACCGTTATGGAATATCTGTTTCACAGATGACGACGGATATGTTCCAATAGTTGTAACCGCAATCCCGTCCTAAGTTTCCCAGAATGTGACCTACCGAATTAGATTTATCACTGGGTCTGTACTTGAGTAATACGACGAGTGAAACATGTGTAGCCGGATCTGATTACCGATCCGAAGGACATGAGATCATCCCTGATTTTTGGTGGGTTTCGTGTTGCTCAGTCTTTGGATTTCTATGTTATGTTTTGTATACTGCTGTTTGTCTCTTGGTCTTTTTCTTTTTTTTTGCCATGGCGTTGTCAGTTTATTTTTGACTTTGAATGTCCCTTTGGTATCTTTCGCCTCACTTTTATGTACAAGAGTGTTTGTCAGTTGGTCGTTGAATTTCTATAGATTTTCTGATGTTTGTCAAATACTCAAAATAACAATTTCATTTTAGACATCTCACTCAATACAATTTACATGCATAAGTTACAAAAGAAAATGTATAATAAGGCAACTTTTTTGTCACTAAATTCGAAATAAACAAAGTCTTATAAATTATTTAAAAACATGTATGAGTTGTCGTAAGACTTTAGTCTGTCATATAATAGTATTTACATATTTGAGTGAAATGTGTCTTATGTATTTTCATCAGTGCTTTGATTCATTGCATTTCGTGCAAACTGCAACATCTGCCATATTTAGAAAGGAGCAAAGACTTTACACCCACAGATGTTTACTACAATATGTCTCATACAAATATGTTAATTTGAGTGAAAAATCATTTTCTTTCATTTATGTTTAGCTGACAGTTAAATTTCCCCAAAATTATGTTACGTCAACTTCAACCTAATTAAGACGTCATCTAAAAATTACAACTGACTTTTGTGACCGAAGTATCCATTTATACAACCCTTGATATATCAGTAGAATATCAATAGTTTTAAAAGAATTTGGGAACTTTACTTTGTTTGCAAATTCAGGTGCAAAACAACGAATGGGAATGACAGAAGTCGATTTTCGAAATTTCAATTGTTTGAAACTTCAACTTGAGCTATAATCACAGTATAGACCAACATTTTACCATCTTACTTCTATGAGAGTATTTCAGATTACCAAGGTCTATCAGTTTCAAATTTTACTTTTTCAAATTAATATATTTTTTTTTATTTTATATTCTTAGATTTTTCGTGTTAAAGTCATTAATTAAGTTAAAAATCTAAGTAATGATGGTACTAGAATATAAAGCATTTTTTATTTCAGGTTTTACAAAGGCAGAGTATGAAACACTTTATGATAAGACGCTAGGATTTATAAAAACAAGAAAAGGAAAGTTCCGCTCCGTTAAGTATTTCTATCGAAACAAGTCAGAACAATATTTTCATTCGATTACAGTAAACCATAATGGTATAATGAAGCCATACAAAAAAGATCATAACGGTGATCCTTGCTCCGTAATAAACGGGCGATTGGATGGTTTGTTTTTCAATACAGCTATGGATTCTAAGAGAAATAGACCTCTCCCATGTTCTCCGTTTGGACCGGTTAGATTACATATTACTGCCAGTTTTTTATTCGAACCAAATCTAAATCTTTACTTTGCTGACTTTTATTGCCATTATAAAATTCATTATGTGACTGTAATTCTGACTAGAAGAGATTCCCCTTCTGACAATTTCTGTAAGAAACGTCTTAAGGAACTTGATATTTATGACAATCCGTTCGTCTGTATAACTACATCAAACATATTAAATGATATAATGGTGTATCATGGCAATGGTCTGGGAATAGAGGTTCTGTATACGGAAGCCCTGAATATTCATGAAATAATCCAAAATCAACAAGGACATTTCAAACGAGTACCTGTTATAGGTAGAGGCGAAAGTAGACCAAACGGCATTCCCAAGAATGAAAACTGTACAGTTTGCAACCTTTAAGATGTACAACCTGAATTTGTCTAATACATATTTTTGTATAGACGCAGTTGTTGCGATGTCATAGAAGCACAGGTTCGAATCTCCATATCGCTGCGATACAGCTTTTTCGTGCTGATGCGGCGTGAAACAGACACCGATCAATCAAATACCGCTGAGAAAAGAAACAAAAATGTGCGAAAAATAAACGTTTTGATTACTATTGTTTATCATATATGTATTAGAGAATTTATAAGAAGTTGTATATTCGTAAACGATAATCAACGAGCGACGTTAAATTTCATCAAGATAATTTCATATTTTGTCTTTTTTATAGTTGATAGTTGGAAAAGAGAGGCGACAGATACCAAAGGGACATTCAAACTCATAAGTCGAAAATAAACTGACGAAGCCATGGCAAAAAGAAAAAGAAAAAGATCAAATGACAAACAACGGTACACAAAACGCAACATAGAAAACTAAAGACTGAGCAACACGAACTCACTAAAACCGGAAATGATTATAACCAAACGGTTCACATCTATATTTAGGCATTTGACAACTTAACAAAAGTTGAATATAACTTAAAATGTTAAACATCTGTTACAGGTTGATTTTGCAATTGTGCAGAGAGTAAATTATAACCCAGATTAGGGCAAGAATTAATTATTATACAACCAACTTTTTTATGGTTTTAAAGAAAATGTTTGACTCATTATTTGTTTTGTATCGTTGTAATTCTATTTTTTGAAATTGCTTTATAATTATACACAAGAACTTTAAAATGTCGAGCATAATCTTCCTTAAGTAAAAAAAAAAAAAAAAAAAAATAGCACCCAACATAAAACACATCAACTAACAATTGAATAAAATATGAACAAACCATTACATATTATAAATTTTAAAAACTACAGAAAATAATTATCAATGGAACAGAAATCCAGGTTGTTGGCATGTACTGATAATTGAGCGCTTTAACAGTATAATTTAAATAATGATTTGTGTCAGTACTCGTGGGCTAGTGATATCATGCATAGACTGAAGACTGTACAGATTTGCGATGAAAATACACGCAAGTTCGAAATCTCATATGAAACTAGTTTTTAAGAGGATAAAAGATCGTAAGTTAAAATTTAAAAGTTATATCATAAGTTATCTTAACTAAACATAGTGGTCAGTGGATTCTTAAAAATTAATCTACAGTTAGAACACAAGAGAAATGGGTTATTATGCCTAGATACAACCTTCTCAAACATTTTGTACCTTGACGTTGGGCTTTAAAAACTAGAACGTCACTGTTTTTCATATTCATATTTAACAAATAGCTCTGGAAGTCTTCCACAATACAGTTGCTAGGGGTTCTTGTAAACTTATGATTAAAGATATAAGATATATTGAATATTATGTCTTTAAATAAGTATATACTTTATTCGTAGCAAGTTTGATAAATATTTAATAATGATTTTTGCATTTAATTGTGGCAGTAATCCACTCTTTTTATAACTATCACCAGTCAAGATACAAGTGTTTACCAAACATAAGGGGAGGGGGAGGCATTTCATCAGCTAAAATGTAAATTTCCATGTTTGTACATAGGTTTGAAATGATGATGATAATTATCCAGTAAATATATAATGAGTAAAACACTAGAAGTGAAATGAGATTTTCATTTGTTTACATTTGTTGTACAATTGTCACGAGAGGGAAGGTTTGTAATATCTCATATTGTATCTTTTCCGTATAAATTAACAGCTAATTCTCGTATTCAGAACTATTTCTTGAAACAAAATATCTACTTTTTATAATTTTTATACTTTATAAACAATGGGTAAACTCATAAATACAGCTCTTCACTGACCGACGATTTTGCCGTCTACTATATTGTTGGGAATGAAACGCCTATTATTAGGTGTAATACCACCATTGATTTTCCCCTATTAGTCTTTGTTAAATTTGCACTTTTCAAAAAATTGTGCAGAATTTATCTTTGTTTCAAATAAAGAAATACTTGGCATGAGTAAAGTTTTATCCTGTCCAGTACTATAGAAAAAATTTCACATAACATTTCATTGCATATAAGAAAATAACCATCACTGGAAGTTAACCAATCAAATTTTCCCCCTTTTTTAACCTGTGTACAAGCTTTAGTAACCATGTAACCTCAAGTTTCCAAAATATTCTATAGAAACCCCAAATAAAGAAATAATGGTGCTTTGAAATACCCAAGATATATGTTTATGACTCAGAAATGTTTTACTGCAATGAAATGTAGGATCAATTACCTACAACTGTCAAATTCAAGGGAATATTTTTTTTCGACCTATTTTCGTATGCAACCGGATGTGACGTACTTTGATTTGGTGGTATTACACCTAAAGAAGACTTTTTTGTTGAATAAACTGAATGTGACTTTTTTCCTTTGTAATCTTGGTTATTTCAAGCATTTCTGTCAAGTTTTGTCATAATCAGTTCAATAGTTTGAGAAAAATCTAGTATAATGTAAGACGACATCTACAGCGATTCGAGCAAAATTTCTTCGAAAAATTCAAACCAAGCCGCATCATGATAGAATATAGTGTGGACCAATAAATGATCAAATATTTATCTCATCTGCCTACAAACAGTTGAATATGATACAAAAGATGACTTTAGGATGATAAATACTACTAATGGACCTCTTATTCTTCCTTATAAAGTCTCTTTTGGTCCATTTATACCTCTCATTTCCTCAAAATTTCTACTTTTTAGGCCAATAAATAAAAATTTTGGGGTAACTTTCACTCATTTATGATAGAAATGTTATTATAAATGATTAATTGAAGTATTCAAGCTGCTTGAACTATCCGTATAAAAGTTTACTGTCTCCAAGGAGGTTTCAATAAGTCCTTGCGTAAAACTTAAATTTACGCCGCGTTCCAGAGAGGGACATAAAAAACTTCTCTTTTGGTGAATAATTTGTTGTTACTGCTTTAAAAATAGTTTCATTTACTTAAAACTATATATTTATTAAAGTATTTCTTAGGAAAAATTTTCTAGTATAGCAGAATATAAGAAATAAGGAGAAAAAGCTCCCCAAGACTCTAAGTATGGCTTGTTCTGTCAACTAATATTCATGGTAAAGTCCTATTTCTAGGAAATTTTCTCATAAAATGTATTTTGGAGACTCAATCCACTCAGAATATTTCATTATTTGTAATATTTCACTTAAATAGCAAGAAATTTTAACACATGAGAGTACTCACAAGGTCAAAGGTGCATGTACAGCTTCCCATATTAGGTGTAATACCACCATTGATTTTCCCCTATTAGTCTTTGTTAAATTTGCACTTTTCAAAAAATTGTGCAGAATTTATCTTTGTTTCAAATAAAGAAATACTTGGCATGAGTAAAGTTTTATCCTGTCCAGTACTATAGAAAAAATTTCACATAACATTTCATTGCATATAAGAAAATAACCATCACTGGAAGTTAACCTATCAAATTTTCCCCCTTTTTTAACCTGTGTACAAGCTTTAGTAACCATGTATCCTCAAGTTTCCAAAATATTCTATAGAAACCCCAAATAAAGAAATAATGGTGCTTTGAAATACCCAAGATATATGTTTATGACTCAGAAATGTTTTACTGCAATGAAATGTAGGATCAATTACCTACAACTGTCAAATTCAAGGGAATATTTTTTTTCGACCTATTTTCGTATGCAACCGGATGTGACGTACTATGATTTGGTGGTATTACACCTTTTACCTTTCTTAAACCAATTCGTCCCCTTGACAATTGATCTATTATTGTATTTCGAATACCACAGATTTGATAGTTTATGGTCATATCCTGCAGGACAAAAATATATTGTAAATACTTAGATTGAGTTGATGAACTATGTTTTATGTAATTTACTTGTATGCACTTGCGTATATCGTCTGCTAAAGCAATGCACACACAGGGGTGTGCGATTGCGTATTTCAAGTTATTCTATTGATATTATGAGCTCTATCCCTTAGTTTTAATATTTTATGTTAAAGGACAATCAAAGGACAACTCGAGATGATTTCAATTCTATGTTTTCAATATCTTAATATTGCATAGTTCAAGTTTCCCGAAAAGGAAGCACTCAGTAATGGAAGATAGCCAAAAGTTAAAACAGGGAACACAACGCAAACCTAAAATAAAATTGTAAACAAAGCAGTAAAAAGCGTAAAGTGAGCATAAGGATAAATAATGGAATATTGATAGCCGTCTTTTTGTGCAGTAAGCTATCTCCAACCACGTCGGACACTACAAATATGAATTTAGGCTATATATTTAATTCATATGCACTATATTGTATACAAGTAATGCAATTGTCAGAAATTTTTCATTTAATCGTATTATTTAACAGTTCAACAAATAAAACTGTCAACATTGAAACTCTTTTTTTATCAGTCTTGGATACATATAAAAAGGAATATGCATTTACACTGGAACAACAAACTTGCAGCTGGAGGACGCTCGTTCAAAATTGAAAACTATGGAAAGCCGTTAGTAACACAAATAGCCCAGTAACAAACATATAAGGAAGCCGTTTAGTACACAAATATTAATCAATCAGAGGAACCATATCAAATACAATAACTGACGAAGTTTTATCATAAAATAAAGCTTAATTGTAATAACGGAGGGCCTGATTGGGTTTATAAAAAAGAGAATAATGGGCCAAATCTAAAGAAAATAGAGAAATGAAAAGCAAAAAATACCGATTAGAGAATAATGGGGTGCCAAAATATCAAAAATAGAGAGATAGTTAAAATATAAAAAGAAAACAGAAAGATGATCTAAGATGTTAAATAAGAAATAAAAGACCTCTATCAAGACCATCATTACTTTTCTGCTGCATTGCAAAAATGATAAAACTAATATAACTGTAAATCTGTGTTTGGGTGCCAGGAAAAAGTTAATTCTCCCAAAAATTCTGAAATTAAGAATGAATAAAAAAAAAAACAATTACAATAAAAACTCAGAGTTACTTGTCCTACTTCTGTGAGATAGGAAATTCATACAAATCTAATACCATCTCCAAAAAACTTAATCTTGTTGATCAATTGCAACCTATCCAGAAGCTAAATAGTGCTACAGTTTGATAATTAAATAGCCCATAAATAGTTTCCAAAAAGAAAAAACTTTAAAAAAATTAAAAAAAAATACATTAAACAACCTACTACCAGCAATATCAGATTATAAAATCTAATAAGTGCTTTTAAAATTACGGGAATATAAAACTGGAGGCAATTTTACACCTAAAACTGTCAAATGTCCATGTTCTCATGATTTATCAACAAACACATTATCAATGAGTATCATTGTTGACTTTTAAATACCGGTAATGGTCCTGTAAAACAATCCTAATCAAAAACCATGAAGTCTGAGCTGTAGTGTAACATTAAAATGATGTATCAAATGTAACTAAAAACTATAGCATTTCTTTTCTTTGTCCCCATCATTGGATAATCCAAAAAGCTCACAAATCACATTACAATCATTAAGCATGCAAAGAGCAATGCTCATTCTACACTGCACAATGCACAAACATAATGTAAGCATGTAAACCAGTGGTTTCATTTATGCTGTATATCATATTTGTTTTTCGTTCATTGTTTTGTACATAAAGCAGGCCGTTTGTTTTCTCGTTTAAATTGATTTACATTTGTCATTTGGAGGCCTATTAAAGCTTACTATGGGGTCAAGTTTTTTAAAGGCCGTACAGTGACCTATAGTTGTCTACGTCATTAAATGGTCTCTGTTGGAGTTTTGTCTCATTGGCAATTAACCATCACATCTTATTTTTGTATAACAAATACAAATGTAGCAAATTCACTTGTTTAACAAAAACTGCAATCCCGATCATGCAGGAATATAATTAATCACAAATTACAAAATTAATGTTGTTAAAAAACAAATCCATCTGCAAGAATGTATCATAATCCATCAGTTTGCATGGTCGGATTCAATGGATTGGGGGAGGAGGGGGCTTAAAGGGCGTTCACATGCCCTTTGATAATTTTTTAGCATAAAATCGTTCTTTGTTCAACTTGCTCCGCTCTGTCGTATATGTCCAGTTTTATTAAAATACGCCCCACCATTTCAAAATTCTTAGATCACTGGTATGTAAACATAAAACAATATACACATAATATATATAAGAGTAACTCTCACTCGAGTATGCCAGTATATGTCCATAGAAACTCAATTAAAAAATATTGTATGTGTGTATATGAATATGACAATTAAACATGTTAAAAGGTTATGTCTGTTTAGGTGAAAAAAGAGCACATGCTGAAATGTTTTGCCTGCTTTACTAATCATGATTGAATTTATTTTGAAAGTCTGTAATATAAAGATTTTACGATAAGTATCACATAAACTTGTTTATAGTATCTAAAAACCATACTATGTATCCATCTAATAGGTTAAGCCTTTTTCAACACATTTTTATAGTTTCTTCTTATGTTGTACTGTTACACCACTGTCCCAAGTTAGGGGAGGTTTGCCGCCTTCAAACTAGTTTAACCCCGGCACATTATGTATGTGCCTGTCCTAAATCATGAGCCTGTAATTCAGTGGTTGTCGTTTGTTGCTGTGTTATATATTTGTTTTTCGTTCATTATTTTGTACATAAATTAGGCCGTTAGTTTTTCTAGTTTGAATGGTTTTACATTTGTGATTTCGGGGCCTTTTATAGCTGACTATGCGGTATGGGCTTTGCTCATTGTTGAAGGCCGTACGGTGACCTATAGTTGTTAATTTCTGTGTCTTTTGATTTCTTGTGGAGAGTTGTCTCATTGGCAATCATACCACATCTTTTTTTATATAAACCACAAAAAACTAACAATATACAATAAACCATGAAATGAGGGAAAGGTCAGATGAAACCTACCAGACAGATAAAACCTGCAATGTAAACCTTACAATCATTTCATTCACTAATTGCTCATAGTAACTGAGATACAAACTAAACCTTGATCACTAATCCATTAAATAAGTTCGAGATCAAGTAAACCCTGTCTGACAGACATGTACACCTTGCAGGAATCCCATATACCAAATATAGTTATCATATTACCCATTATAAGTAAGTATTTCACATGACAAAACAACTCTAATTTTGTTTCAAGCAGTCAATGAACCATAAAATGAAGTCAAGAACAATAGACATATTACAGATTTAAACTTTGTAACATAAGGTATTTGCATACAAAGTATGAAGCATCCAGGTCTTCTTCCTTCTAAAATATAAAGCTGTATACAAATAGCTTACGCTGTCACCACCTATGACGCTGCCGGATTGTAATCCCTATGTCGCGCATTCTGCGACTTTCGTATCTTTCTAAAGTCTCTATCTATGTTTTGTATTTTTCAAGATAATAAGCAACTTATCTTCAACAATTGATACTCTCCAACATTGTGGACTACAATAGAACTCATGTTTATTTTTGAATGCTGATATTTTTTTTCTGTTTACCGTTTATCTCTATGTTCTTTATTTTTTCCAAAAACACGAAAAAGGGTAAAACACAATTGCTACAAATCGGCATTAAAGATCAATAACTCTAATTTATTATACCTCAGTTATCATTTAGTCTATATAAAGTAAGTACACAATATTTTCACTATTTTTCAAATAGTAAGCGTTGAACTATTTGACCGGTCAATAGTTTCCAACTATTTGCCCTCGATGAAACTGTTTACCGCAAGCGTCATTATATTACGCAGAATTTCAACTGTAGCTACAGGATTGGCTAAAGGGTTTTTAACAATTCATTCGGGACTATCGGAATTGATCTCAATTATTAACGTCGATTCCCGAGTCGTTCGAACACACACCAAGTCGCATCAGACGACAGGATCATAGCTGAGTCACGTTGATTTGCGTCGCTTTCCGATGGAGATCTGGAAGGATTAATTAAGGCCAAGGATGCCAAAAACACAAAATCAGTCGTCCGAACTGCTGAAAAGATATTTTCGACTACCTTAAAGACGGCGATCTAAAAACCTTAGAGAAGTTAGACGAGGTGGAACCAATTGTTCTTAATTTTTTATTTTTACTTTCAACAAAAGTAATGACGGATCAAATTAAATTGTTGAAATTGTTGTTCTGTTGTTGAATTTATTCTGTTGTTTTAAAAAAAAACTAAGCTTTAAATTTACAATTGCCTGTTACAAAAGTTATTGGAATGCATATTTACAATCGGATAATTGTCATCACTATGTGTCCGTTGTCTCTTACAAATGTAACAAAAGTGCACACGCTGAAATGTCTCGCCTACTATACTGACCATTGATTTTATATTGATAGTCCTAAATATTAAGTTTTACTACAAGTATCACATTGACATTTATGATCCAATAAAATGAGGTCAATGTCAGATAAACCAAGCCAGAAATACATGTACACCTTTAATACAATCATTCCATAAACCGAATACAGATGACCTATTGCTTAAAGTATAAAAAACAGACCAAACCATGGAAATGAGGTCAAAGTCAGATGAACTCTGCCAGACAGACATGTACTCCTTAAAATCATTCCATGCATCAAATATAGTTGAAATATTTCTTATAGTATCTAAGAAACAAAGTTAACAAGGAAAACTGAACATTGACCAATGAACCATGAAAATGAGGTGAAATTCAGATGATACCTGCCAGACAGACAAATACACCTTACAATCATTCCATACACCAAATATAGTTGACCTTTTGCTTAAAGTTTAAGAAGAATAGACCAACACACAAAAACTTAACATTGAGCAATGAACCATGAAAATGAGGTCAAGGTCAAATAAAACCTACCAGACTGACATGTACTGGGTATGAGTGGAATAGTAAGTTTATTGTCCCCTCGGATACAACTATTGCCATCGGCTACGCCTCAGGGCAATAGTTGTACGTCGGGGACAATAAACTAACTATTCCACTCATACCCAGTCAATAAGTATAAAAAATAGTCCAATGACGATTTCGACAATCTTGACTTTTTTGAAGATCTTGTCTCGCTGATCGTTTTTGTAATTTAGAGTGGCTATCAATCTATAATAGCTTTCAAAATAAAAGGCAAGAAACTAAAAATGGGTAAAAATTGTCATTAAAGATCAATAACTCCAATAAGGAGTGAACTGACAATTTAAGCCAGTAGACTTATTTGTAGATCTTGTCTTGCTGATCAATTTTGTTAATTCCAGTTTTTACCTGTCTATTTTAGTTTTTCAGAAATCAGACAAAAACTCAATACAATTGTTAAAAATCGTCATTAAAGGACAATAACTCTAATAAGGATTCGTCTGACGATTTCGAACATGCTCATTTATTTGTAGATCTTGTTTTGCTGGTCATATTTTAAAAAGTTTCTCTCTATCTCTTTTATTTATTACTAGATAATAGGCAGACATGAAAATAAAATGGTAAAATTTGTCATGTAAGCGCAGTAACTCGTATAAAAAGCCGTCGGACAGTTTTGATGCAAATGAACAATAGGTAGATCTCATCATTCTAAACATTACTACCTCTTGTCAGTTTTTACTCTATTTATAGCGGTTTTCAAGATCAAAACTTGCATTTTACCCCTATGTTGGTTGGCAGACAGGGTCACCGGACACGTATTAGAGACAAAACGAAGGTAACATAAAAGCAGGCTGGTAACAACAGTTGCCGTATAGTTTTTCTGCACGAGTAGTCAGGTCAAGTCCGAGCCGATAGCCGAGGACCTTCACCTGACTACAATGAAAAACTATTGGTCATTCCTTTGATACATATCAGTGAGTAGGAGTAGATTGAAACGTTGAGTAAAGGGGGACGGGAACTCTTAAAGTGACAAGCAAAAAAAAAGACCTTTATTCTATATTTTCTATCATAAGTTTCTAATAGTCTAGAAATAAGTTAATGTTCTCTTTTATAGCCACTTCATATTATAATATAACAAAATAAATTGCCAAAAGGGGGTATATTTTTGCCCCTCACGTTTGCGTATGTAATGCGGTTATAGTCCCCCTTCCCGGCTCCTACGCCCCTGCATTTATATATACCCTTCCACACCAAGAAAAAGCATACATACGTACAAACAAACAAACAAAGCCAAACAAAGAAATATGTTTTGCCTCCTCCATCCCCAAATTTTGAAAGGGGGCAATTGCCCCATTCCCCGGTTTTGATCCACTTATTTTGAAAATCATTTTTGTTTGTTTGTTTATTTTCATGCTCGTTACAGTAATGTATTATTCGAGTAGACCCAAGTATTGATCACGTGTCACAACATTTTTTTCATTTTCCATCCAAATATCCAAAATGGGTGGACGTTTATTAATGTTGAGACTGATTTTGTGCTATCACAACTCGACTGAAGCAAATTCCTTGAACATGATGAGAATTTAAAAGATTATTCTTAACTGCTAAGCAAACCCACGAGAGGTTTGTACATGGAAACATTTTATGGTTGCAGTTACTCTTGCATTCAGTAACTTCGTAGACATTTCATTTAATTTCAGTATTTTAGGACATAGTTAGCTTTTTTATAAGTATAATTTTTATAAACACTTTTCATATAAATGATATTTATAAAACAAGGTAATTAGGTCACAAGGTGTACGATAAAGTTCCTATGAACTCACTGAATGCACGAGTGAATGTATTCACAAAAAACTGACCGTGTAACATCCGTTATTGTAATGTTTTTCTATAGCTCTGCTGGGGGCAAAGCTGTTAAAATATTTAAAACTAAATACCCTAATAATGATTGTGGTCAAGTTTGGTTGCATATGGCCCAGTACTTTCAGAGGAGAAGATTTTTGTAAAAGTTAACGACGACGACGAACAACGGACGCCAGGTGATGAGAAAGCAAAGGACGAGGTGAGCTAAAACTCAAAAACATTGGTATACCATAACACTGTATGATAAAAATGGTAAAATTCGTCTTTAAAGGCCATTAACTCATATAAGAATTTGTCTGACAGTTTTGGTGTGAAAGGACAGCAGGTCGATCTCATATTTTTGAACATATACACCTCTGTCAGAATTTTTCTATCTATAGCAGTTTTCAAAATAACAGACAAAACTTGCATTTAACCCCTATGTTTTTATTTAAGCCATGTCTGCTATTTTAAACTAGCTGCTTATATATACACAAAATGTGCATTAAAGAAAAACTAACTCTTATTGGACAAAGATATGAACAATTACATGTTCGTTCCCGTATGCCTATGATCAACACTCATACCGTATAATATGCTTTAGTCCCCGATCTGACAAAATAGGGAAAAAAAATCATAGAGATGACATTCTGCCTGATTTATACTACAAAAATGAATGAAATACAAATTATTTAGGAGTTTGTCAGCATAGGGTGAGGGGGTACCCGGTATGCCACATATTCCAACTTTACTATTGACGGCTGGCCAAACTAAGAGATTCTCCACGTGGGCCATTATACCGGAGGTAGAGGTAGGTATTGCCTCTAAAATGGCCCATAGCACTTATGCCCTTAACCCGTAGGAGTTTGTCAGCATAGGGTAGGGGGTATCCCGGTATGTCACATAGTTCACTACCACTTTTGCCGGCTGGCCAAACTAAGAGTTTTTCCACGTGGGCAATTATACCAGAGGTAGAGGTAGACTTGACCTCTAAAATGGCCAATAGCACTTATGCCCTAGACCCGTAGGAGTTTGTCAGCATAGGACGAGGAGGGTACCCGGTATGTCACATATTCCAACTTTACTATTGACGGCTGGCCAAACTAAGAGATTCTCCACCTGGGCCATTATACCGGAGGTACAGGTAGGCATTGCCTCTAAAATTGCCCATAGCACTTATGCCCTAGACCCGTAGGAGTTTATCAGCATAGGGTAGTGGGGGTACCCGGTATGTCACATAGTCCACTACCACTATTGCCGGCTGGCCAAACTTAGAGATTCTCTACGTGAGCAATTATACCAGAGTTAAAGGTAGGCTTCTCAAAAAATTATATTACAAACACGTGTTGCAGGATCTCAATATTAACGCTTTCAAGTCTAAACCTCCTGATTGCACCTGTACTTGTTCCCCATTCATATATAATCCGGCTGGCCACGTTGTTACTGTTGACCTAAACATTGTCAATAACACTTCTCTGCGAAATGTGTTATCCAAAGGCCCCAAATATCGTGAGCCTAAATCCATCAATTGGAAACACAACTTCAAAATACTGATGGATTCAGTCGAAGATTATTATGCCAGGCAATGAGTTAAACGCGAGAAAGAAGACGTAGATACTCTTTCCGAATGGATTAAGGCTGTGAGGTAGTTGATACAAATCAGAATTAAGAAACTGAATGGGTATATGGATACCCATGCTACAATAATCTTTAGAGACCCAAAATGTTGCAAAACACTTGTCCTACCTCCATGACCAATATGTTGTTGTCCCCGCAGATAAAGCCCCAAACAACATCGTTTTTGTGTATAAATCACATTACATTACCTGCTTGATAAATGAATTAGGTATTGACAATTCTCTTGGAAACTCAACATATACCCCCACGACACTTACCAAAGAGGAAATCCTTGATTATCATTGGTCTGTTCTATGTTCCTTTGGAATTTCAACCAAAGATGAAGAACTGGATCTTCCATTACTTTATTGCATACCTAAACTACATAAGTGTCCTGACAAACAACGGTATATTGCTGGGTCTTCCAAGTGCTCCACGAAACCACTTTCTAAATTATTAACATCAATTTTATCAGCAATCAAAGCCAGGCTTCAAGGTTATTGTGAAACTACATATTCAAGAGGTGGCGTAAATCAGATGTGGATACTGAAAAATTCCAAAGATCTTTTAGAATACATACAATCTAAGACTCTTTCATCTTACAATAGTATTAAAACATTTGACCTTTCTACACTATATACAAGTATTCACCATTCCAAACTCAAAGACAAATTGAAAGAGTTGGTCTTGCATTGTTTCATAAAAAAGAATAGCCAACGAAGATACAAGTATCTTTTCTTTGGGAGGGATAAATCCTACTTTGTAAAAAATCACTCTGATTCCAACAAAAAATTCTCTGAAACTGACATTATCAAGATGCTTGATTTCTTGATTGACAACATATTTGTTACGTTTGGAGGGCGTGTTTTTCAACAAACAATCTCATAGAAACCAACTGTTCCCATCTCCTTTTGACTTGTCCCTTTATTCATATGAGGCTGATTTCATACAAGAACTTCTTATGAAGAAAGAAAAGAAGTTAACAGTATCCCTTATCTTTACCCCCCGCTATATAGATGATATTCTCTCACTAAATAATTCAAAATTTGGTGACTATGTTGAACGCATCTATCCCATCGAACTTGAGATAAAGGATACAACGGATACAGTTAAGTCTGCCTCATATCTTGACTTACATCTAGAAATTGACAATGAGAGTCAGTTGAAAACAGAAGAGATGATTTCAGCTTCCCAATTTGAACTTTTCATTTCCATGTAGCAACTTTCCAGCAGCGCCTGCATACGGATTATATATCTCACAGTTCATACGATTTTTCAGGGCTTGTATTTCCTATTATAATTTTCTTGATAGAGGGTTGCTGCTCACAAGGAAGCTGTGAAACCTAGAGTTCCAAGTAGTGAAGTTGAAATCATCCCTTCGTTAATTTTACGGACGCCATCACGAGTTGGTTACCGTTTCACAGATGATAGCAGATATGTTCCAAATGTCGTAACTACAATCTCGTCTCTTTTCCCGGGATGTGACCTACCGATTTAGACTTATTACCGGGTTTGTAATAACATGAGGAACACGACGGTGCCACATTTATCGCAGGATCTGCTTACCCTTCCCGAGCACATGAGATCACCCCCATTTTTTGGTCGGGTTAGTGTTGCTCAGTCTTTAGTTTTCTATGTTGTGTTTTGTGTACTATCGTTTATCGGTTGGTCTTTTTCTTTTTTAGCCAAGGCGTTGTCAGTTTATTTTTGAATAATGAGTTTGAATGTCTCTTTTGAATAACAATGACCTTGACCATTTCAATTTAAAATTTGGAATTTTAAGCTATGGTCCTAAACCCTATCGATATTATGTACTTATATTCTGACATTGCACAAGGTCATGCTTTTCTCAGACTGTTGGTGATGTCTTTTTACTAGCTTTCAGTAACCGCGAATACTTTTAAATCAGTACTTTGTGTTTATGGTCTTTATGTTAGTTGTGTTTGTGCTTCTTGCCGATTTGATGAGTCAAGCCAGTTTTTACAGTTTGGTCTTTTGTTGTGTTGTTACACCATTGTCCCAGGTTAGGGGAGGGTTGAATGCTCACAAAAACGTTTGACCCCTCACATTCTGTATGCGCCTGTCCAAATCAGGAGCCTGTAATTGAATGGTTGTTGTCGGTTGCTGTCAGTTATATCGGATATTTGTTTTTTTGTTTTGTCATAAATCAGACGTTTAGTTTTTTCGTTTGAATTGTTTCACAATTTGTCTTGTCTTTCACTCTGATCAGAGACATATACATGTCTCTGCTCTAATGTATCTGTGAATACATGTGTATATATTTTGAAGCTACCGAATCGATCGGTTTTAAATAAATTCAGTTCACAGAAAAAAAAACCACCATAAACATGCCAATTAGAAACATTTCAGATAGATTGAACATGAATGTTTGGCACATATAGTTCAATGGCTGATGTGGTTTGCTCGGATAAACATATCGCCAATTGAGCTTTGAAAAAAAAACTGCAGTTGTGCCTGTGTATAATTTGTAACTAGAACGGTGGTACACTTTTTGTAATCATCACATCGATGGTGATTATGGTCGAAAGCATCATGCAAAACCCTAACTTATACTTGATCTTTCCGGGCTTCCATAGTCTCGATAAGGCTATTTTTGCTTATGCTCTCTTTTTTATTACGATTGTGCCATATTCCGGATGTTAAACCAGACCTACCAATTTGATTCTTATACTACAATTATAACAAAAAAATCAATTCAATAAAAACTTAAAAGTTTTAAAAACCGATACAAAACATATTCCTCCGAACAAAACAACTATCTACAAACTTAACTGGCCATTTGAAAAAAAAATATTAACCATGCAACAAGCAAAAATGAGACATGCATTGAGTGACAACTGTCCTAGTTAATTACCTAATAGTGTAAGCAACAGATTGATCAACGACACGAGATAATCCGTGTTGAATCAATGCACTTAATTTGTATTTTTAATTGCTAATTTCTTCACAACGACACATATTTCACACTTGAAATGTGTGTTATTGCTGTAATCATACTAAAAAGTCATCTGGTGGAACACGTAATAATTTTTTTTTTCGATGAAATTGTGGTTAATTTCGGGTAACATATTATTTAAATGCTGAAATACTTAAACTAAACTTACTTAAGTATTTCCTCTTTTGTTAAATGATATATTTAACATATACACTATATTCTGAGTACTATTTCAACAACAAACAAAGAGCGCAATAATTTTATTTTTCATATTGAAGATTCCTTGTACAAAACGATGTCTGGGGGCACATAATTTAGAAAATACTGACCATGGGAACATGATTGTAAAAAATAATGGTTTCCCTGTAATTTGCAAATAAATTTAGCCGTGTGTTATTCCGTTAACTTAAACTCGTTAACTTAAGGCCTTTTTTGATACTGAGTTCCCCACTATAAGCTACCTTAGAAAGATTTAAATCACCGATAATGCATATAATTAATAAAAGATAAAAGATTTTTAAGTATTGATTTTACAGCAAAAATGTAAACATGCAGATCATACAACACTTGTTATACAGAAGATTTTCAGGCAATGCTTTTCTATAAACGGATATTTTTTATAAGCAGGCCTAGCTATCACAGTGTTGCTTGGGTTATTTGCGGAGGTTAATTTCACAATGCTGTACATAGCTTATTAAGGTAATTGTTAACATAATTTATAATTGATCAATACAAATATGATCACAGGGGATTGTCGCATGAACATTCATCTTTCATCATTTGCTTTTAACAGATATGTTCAATGTAGTTTCGTTAATGTAATACTTCAGCTATTTTCTATCGACTTTGTACTCATATCAATACAATCTCACATTGGAAGCAATATTATGTGTCAAGTTGATACTTTACTCTTGTGTTTAACAAAGCTGGACACAAATGTTCGAACATTGTACAACTTGCCGCCTTAGATAAAGTATGCACCACATTTTCGTTATATAATACTTGTAAACAAAGACGTTTACCAACTAGTAAATCATTCCATTTTGATTTCTGTTTGTGGTTTGTTTAAACAATCACCCAACTTTTTTGATATGTCAATTGTTTACTACCAAATCACTTTAATATTCGTCGGTAGACTGTAGAACGATTTCTCAGTCTTGTGTAAATTGAGTCGAGGGGAAATGCATTTACTGGGTTCAATGTTAGATTATATTGTCATTACAAGAACGTTTTCAATAAAGCAAAATTAACCGAATAATTAGGAAATATTGGCAAAAATTCCTGTATAGCAGACATCAATAAAATGGAAAGGTCATACCCTAGACTCCTGTTTACAACAATAGAAAGAATTTTAAAGTATTTTAAGTTCCTTTTGGTGTCTATCTCTAAACTTTCAGCCATCGTGAACATAACTTTGCGGGTCATTCATAACACAGAGTAAGTATATTAAGAAGGTAATATGATTTAACAAAACACATGGTTGAGAAATTTTGAACTAAATGATTACATTTTTATATTTTTTCCCTAATGTTTAATGAGGTATAGTAGCACCATTAAGATGTTGTTGCAAGATTTTGACTTTATTGATCAGGATATGCTTCTTACTTTTTATAAATCAATTTTTCCTCCACTGTTATGTTATGCTGTATATGGTGGTCCCCATATTCATACAAGACAAATATGCAATTTAAAATCCGTTTAAGGTTGCCACTATATTTATTAAGGATATAAGCCATTTAAGGTATATATCACGTTCAGTTGGATTACAGGCTATACCGACGAAACTTTAAAACGTATCGATGATACCACCTAGATGAAAATAGTTGAAAGGTGTAATGACCTGTCAGATTTAAATATTTTCAGTTGTCACTGAATGCTATTAAGACAGCTTTGAATAATGAAAATTGGAATTCGCATTGGTTTATATTTTTTAAAATTTGCGCCCACCTAGTATAACCATTTTTATTTTTATAAGTATTTTATTAACCCCATTATTTTTTAATGCGAAAAGAAAATTTAACCACGATATTTCTCAGATAAAGGTTTGTAGATGCCTTTGATTAAATTTTGACCCGAAGGCAAATGTACTTAGGCACATAGGTACACATGTGAAAGCGCTGCCAAAGCCGACAAATGTAGCATTTTATGTACATTAAACTAGAAGGATGACAAAATGTCATACATGTTAAGCGCATCAATAATGATCAACTCTGTTCTTAACAACATAAAGCATGAGAATAGAACAGAATTTATTGGAATTTTATGCGACAGTCATATAAATGAGAGGTTTAGCTAGCTATAAAACCAGGTTTTATCCACCATTTTCTACATAAGGAAATGCCTGTACCAAGTCAGGAATATGATAGTTGTTTTTTCATTCGTTTGATGTGTTTGAGTTTTTGATTTTGCCATTTTATAAAGGACTTTCCGATTGGAATTTTCCTTTGAGTTTGGTATTTTCGTTATTTTACTTTTTGCTAAACAAGAAAAGAATTTGAAAAGTAAAAGGAATGGATATTCAGGGGAGAGAGTTTATATTTTAAGTGAAATTTTAATGGGACATAATCGTGCAGGGTGGAATAAGCCATTAGCTTGACTAGATTATGTTGTAAACGAGTGCCAAAGAAAGAATATGGTAAAAGAGAGGCGAAAGATACCGAATGTATATTCAAACTCATAATATAAATAAATAAGAAGATGTGGTATGAGTGCCAATGAGACAACTATCCATCAAAGTCACAATGTGTAAAAAGTAAACAATTATAGATCAAAGTACGGCCTTCAACACGGAGCCTTGGCTCACACGGAACAGCAAGCTATAAAGGGCCCCAAAAAGACTAGTGTAAAACAATTCAAACAGGAAAACCAACGGTCTAATCCATATAAAAAACGAGAAACGAGAAACACTTCTGAACCACACTAACAAACGACAACCACTCAATAACAGGCTCCTGACTTAGGCCAGGTTCATAAGTCGAAAATAAACTGACAACGAATATAGGAACACTTATTTGTAAATAGAAAATAAGTTTTGAGGTTTAGATATAACCAGTTCCGTTAATTATTCAGATGTTTGCAGAAAAACATCAAAACTCAATAATCTAATATTCGTTATGTTCATATATATTTAACTCGATAATTATATATCATGATATTTAGCCCAAGGTATTGCATACAGACAAGATCATATACTTAAAAAACTTAATTGAAATAAAATACTACTTGATATTAGGCTAAATACGTTTAAAACTTGGTTATCTATGCTTTTAAATCAGTTGAAAATAGTTATGTTTATGAAGATGATAATTGCCATGTAACGTAGACATGTTTTCGTAGACACGGATAAATACACTGTTTATATTGTAATTCTGAATTCTGAACTTAATTCTCATGTATACGATTTGTGTAATTAATTTGATTAAGAAAGAGGAAAGGAGTAATGATAATACATAACATATCATGTACAATATTCCTGGGCATTTATTTGTTATCTTATGGAATTTCACTGATAAACATCAAAGCGGAAGTTGGTGATTAAAGAGTTCTAAATGGTAGCAGTGTCTTTTCATTTTTACTTTTTATTGTCCATTTTTATCTTTTTACTTATTTAAGTATCTTACGGTATGCTATCATAAGTTCCTTGATACAGTATGTCTGCCTACAAGGAAGCTATTGAACCAATGGTTCAAAGTGGTAAAGTTTATTTCATCCCTTTGAAAGTTTACGGACGCCATTACGAGTTGGTTGACCACTGTGGAATATCTGTCACAGATGACAACGGATATGTTCCAATTGTCGTAACCACAACCCCGTACTCTTTTCTTCCATTGTTGCATCGCCAAATGAAAATTATCAACGATTTTATACTTGTCCCGAGCAACACGACGGGTGTCACATATGAAGCAGGATCTACTTGCCCTTCCGTAGCACTTGAGACCAACACTGTTTGTTCAGTGGAATTCGTATTGCTCACAATTAATTAGAAATGAAAAAACGCATATTCTGATTGCGACCGATATTTGATGAGTTTTTACAACTGCAGTGGCAGTGGCATCAACCCAATGGTATAACCAGTCCAGTACCAAGGTGTTGACATAAAACATCATTGAAACTGTCATTCTCTTTAAATTTTCTGTTTTTTTTTTAAATATTGAATTCTTTGAAAAACTATTGTTTTCTATCAAAAAGCATAGATGGCCTTAGCCATATTTGGTAAAACTTTTCAAAGTATATGGTTTTTAATGCCCGTCAACTTCGTTTATGTCTTGTCAATTAATTTGATTCGAGTGCCACTGCTGAGTCTCTCGTCTGGCATATTTGTCCTTTTCAACTGCAACAATAACGGCGATTGTTTTTTTTTTTTTTTTTTAAATTAAACTATAAAAAACCAAACTACATTTTTTTCTCATAAGTTATAGACATATCCTTTGTAAATTAGTTTGTAGAAAGCGGTAATTTTACGTAATGAAATTATATGCATATAGTGGCATTTTGGGAAACTATGAAAGCTTCAATAGAGGGTCGGTTCCAGACAATTTTCATTAATTGCAGTTTAAATTAATGAACACATTTCCCTTGAGCTATAGACGATACATTCGCTTAATTTCGGGCAAATAAATATTGATCCACCTAAAAAAACATTATAAAGCAATTCTAATTTTGTTAAGGATTTTTAAGACTTGTAATTTTACGTTAATATTGCGTGATTAACCTCTTAATTTGCCTTAGATTTAGAATTATTGTATTATCTTCTATGAGATACGAATGATTTTTTGAAAACAAATATATATATATATATATATATATAACGCAAAATCTTTGCTGATACATTACTGTCTTGCAAGACATTCATTCTACTTCATTAACATCAGTAAAGTTGTTAAATCAGCAGAAAGGCGCGTCTGGCATACAATATTTTAAGTATGGTGTCTTTGATGAGTTTGTTTACAACCACTGGGTCGATGCCACCGTTAGTGGAGGTTTCTTCCCCGTCGGTATCACAAGCCCAGTAGTCAGCACTTCTTTTTTTTGACATGAATTAACATGGATATGGTCAAAATCATAAATTACTTGTTCACAAAACTTAGAATTTTTCGAAATACTAAGGATTTTTTACCCCAGAAATATATTACCTTAGCTGAATTTGGCAAAACCATTCGGGATTGTAGGTCCTCAATGCTCTTCAACTTTGTACTTTAAATGGCCTTCTTAACTTTTTTGTTCGGTCGTCACTGATGATTCTTAATCAATATTTTTCAATATTTTCGTAGTATTGTTTTCTTTTAGAAAACTCGTTCATCCAACAATTTTTAAAACTGTTTATAACTTTTTAGCGTTGATGTAGAAAAAACAATATGGCAAATTCGCATGATATCATCTTACATGGAAAGATTGATAATGGTAATAGAAAGATGAAAATCAGGGTTATTGGGCCACAAGAGATTAATTGTTTACTTCTGTTTTTACGACCTTACATGCCATCAATACTCGGAGCAACAATGACAGTCAAAACCACAGTAAAAGAACACGAATTACCAATGGACTTTGTTTCTGGATCAGGAAATTATTATTGTTTTGATATCTATGGATTGAAAAAGGAAACAGAGATGGAAGAACATTACACATTGTTAGCCTATGGATGCACACGATTTTTTGGTAAAAGTATAACATATTGTTATTGACTGTGTCGACTTTAGAATGAAAAATTTGTAATAATAGTAATAATAACAATACGAAGAAGAATATGAATGATTATAGAAAATAAATATTTTCGACAAAGAGTAGTAGACATACCTTTCATAAAATGAATAATTGTTTGTATGTCATTAAAACATATGCGAAAGGCCCACTGACACGCCTGTGATCAGATACATTACTGATGAAAATGTTTATTTTTTATAATTTGACTTAAATTTTAGGTGACAAAATAAGGCACATCTCATACTACAGTGCTGTCAATGAGTTAAATACGTCGTGAAACGAGCCAACTTCCCCTTAAAAAAACATTTGAAAATGGTAACATTTCATATACAATATCAATTGAAACAAATTATTCACATATCTAGTTTCATACTTATATATGATATTGTTGAATGATTTCTGGGACCAAGCAGTCAATGACAGTTATATAATAATTGTCTGTAGGCATAAAGAATAGTCTCCAGGGATGCACGGACCTATTAATTATAAGAAGAAAAAAACATTGGTGTGATTTCCCCAAATGCTTACAGCTTTAACATGTTAATGAAATTCATTTAGAAAGCTGTACTGTATAATATCATTATTGGAATCGTATTCTACATATTGAAATCCAGAGCATACATTTCATATTGCTTATTTGTAATAATTCTAAAGAAGTAATTCTATTTTCAGTTGCGAAGATGAAAAATGGAAAAGACTTAGATATTCCAATACGATTAAATGAAGTAAAGTCTTTGCAATTTCCTCTGAAAAATATCAAAGAGGTAACATTTGTATGCAATCTATAATTAAGACCATATGATATTTGAAGCTTCCAATGTCAATTTATTACTAAACACCCCAGTGCATTGTTAGGTTCCTGCTCAAGTATTTCTTTTCCATTTGCTAAGATATAAAAAAAAGGTTAAATCAATGATATTCGAATCTGCGAACAATATTATGTCAACCAAGGAGATTTATGAAGTCATTGTTGAAAACGACATATATATATATATATAGACATTTTACTCATCAGATATCAAATGATATTATTCTCAGCTTTTCCCTTCCTTCAGCTTACTTATCAGTATTTATGCTACCAACAACTTATTTAGTTTATCATTCAAAACAAGTGATATGAAAAGAAAATGACATTTCCGATATTTACAAATGCCCTAAAAAGTATTCATCTTTACTCATTTTAAACCAATTATTTGAATAATGAATGATTCCGAAATGAAAATACAAGAACAAATTAACTAAGATAAACCGCTTAATTTGCCTATTTGTTTTAATTTTTCATTTTAGGCAATTTTTCCGATACAAGTCGACCATAGACCTGTATCAAGATATACATTTTACAACAAAACCAAGTTTACATTTGATAAAATATGGATAATATTTTTTAAACAATCGAGAGACCAATTTCATGTTTTTATTCATGTCGGACAAAAATTGGATTTTACATTGCCTTTTGACTTGCCCGTTGCTACAGTTTGTGGAGTAAAGATTATCGTTGGATGTATTTTATTTGATAGCAAGACAATCCGATTATCAACAATAGAAATAAACACCAAAACAACTAATTTTAAAACATGTAAGTATAAATATTTGTTTATATGTGAGTGATTTATGAAGAACTTTTTAACGATTAACATATTTTATGATTCTAGTTTGATAATTAGTTAATGATTTTACAAATTTTATACCAAATTTTCCTAGTTTCTCAAACCTTTTCAATCTCTGTTTTAACAGTGTATAAATTACATTTTATATTTTAATCAATAGACGATACGTGTGAAGAAAGAAACGTGCATTTAAGATTGATAAGAGTGCTTGTCAGTTGCACGCCAAGGTTTTAAAGTTTATCTTTAATTTTCTCATACTTTAAAATATCGAGTTCACTTAACAAACCAGACACCTTACTCACAGTTTACTATCATATATTACATTTGACAAACAGAAATTCGATAAGGCAATTTTTCATCATATTATTCGAAAACTTAAAGGTTAAAAATCTCTGAAAAAACACCCTTCAGATATTCTGCCTTCAAATTATTTGTATTTCATGGAAAACTTTAAATTTTACCAATTTAAAAAAAGAGACGAAAGAACCAAAGGGACATTCAAACTCATACTCGAAAACAAGCTGACAATGCCATGTCAAAAATAAAAACGACCAAACGACAAAATACAGTACACAAAGCTCAACATAGAAAACTAAAGACTGAGCAACATGAACCCTACCAAAAACAGGGGGTGATTTCAGGTGCTCCGAAAAGGTAAGCAAATCCTGCTCCACATGTGAAGTTGTCATTGATATTTAGATATGGGCAAATGCTTTACATAAACAGATGTTTAGTTACAAGATACATGTATCTTATAAAGATTTGTTAAGGGTAAAGTATCTTCTTTAGATGACCTTGGCACATAACTTATTTCTAAAAATAACTATGTGTTAAAAAGCCTTTTAAGGTTCAACAAGTTTATGACGTCATACTGATATCACAACTGACTTTTCAGTACTGAAATGTACTTATTATATCATTTCTTTTCATTTATCATTATTTAGAAATTGACGACTCTAACGTTTTTGCAATTTCAGGAACAAAATAATGGCTCTTATCATGCCTCCTCTTTTGGCAATAAAATAAATGTTAGACGTTTCATTTATTGCTCTATTTGTTTGAACATGAGTTAGATCTATAGTTCTGATATTAGCTTACCTCGTCTAATCTTTGTCAATGTATATCAGTTTTGAAATGTTTATATTTTCAATCACATATTCTTATTTCATAGATTAATGTTTTTAAATTTGATATTTTATTGTTCGTGTTAGTAGCCATGCAAACGAGATAAGTAATAACATATAAATTATTCATTTGATTTCAGATTTTACAAAGGCAGAATATGAAACACTTTATAATAAGGCAATTGAATTTATAAAAACAAGGAAAAGTCATGTCCGCTCTATTGAGTATTTCTATAGAAACAAATCAGAACAATATTTTGCTTCGATTACAGTAGACCATAGTGGTATAATGAAACCATACAAAAAAGATCTTAACGGTGATCCTTGCTCTGTAATAAACGGGCGATTGGATGGTTTGTTTTTCAGTACAACTGTAGATTTTCAGACAAACCAACCATTTAGATACTCTCCGTTTGGACCGCTCAGATTGCATATAACTGCCAGTTTTTTATTCATTCCAAATCTTAATCTTTACTTTGCTGACTTTTATTGTCATTATAAAGTTCATTATGTAACTGTGATTCTGACCAGAAAAGATTCCTTGGCAGACAATTTCTGTAAGGAACGTCTTAAGGAACTCGATATACAAAATAATCCATTCATCTATCTAAAAACATCAAAAACATTAAATAACATACTGGTGCGTCATGGCAATGGTATGAGAATAGAGGTTCTATATACGGAAGACCTGAATATTCATGAAATAATCCAAAATCAACAAGGACATTTCGAACGAGTACCTGTTATAGGTAGAGGCGAAAGTAGACCAAACGGCATTCCTAAGAATAAAAACTGTACAATTTGCAACTTATAAGATGTAGAACATTAATTTGTATTATACAGGCGTAGTTGTTACGATGCCCAAGAAGAACATGTTCAAGTGGCGCTGGCGGGAGAACAAAATTTTGCGGCAAACAAACTTTTTGGTTACTGTTGTTTGTCATATGTTATGCATAGAAAAAACCAGTTCAATCATTTTGTACCTTGACGTTGTATGGGTTTTTATAAACTAGAACGTCCAAGTAGGTCTGGATGTCCTCCATCATACATTTGCTAGGGATTCTTGTAAACTTATGATTAAATACATAAGATACATTGAATATTATTTTATGTTTGCAATCGTACAGATGATTTTTGTTTATTATTCCTATCAAAATGTCAATAACACTTATTCAATTGTATGCGTCCGAAGCGCTTTTCTGGATTGACCTTCATCAGGAATGCTAAAATTCGGATGGATAAATACCGAACCGCACTAATGAGGAGCTATACAACCAAAGGGACCGAAAAGTATTAACCAAATCAAGTAATGTGTTAGCCGTCGTTTTCAAGTATTCTGCTCACTGAAGATTTTTAATTAAACATATTTTGGATAAATTGTCTTTTCCCCATTTATTTCCAAATGTATGATACTTGTAGCAATACACAATAGGTGTGTTCGCCTGGATACTTTCCGTGGACTATGAATGTTATTTGTGTTCGTCTTCATAATACGCACGGTGCAAAGAATTTTTTGAAGTATATCTGCTTGTGCAGGCTTTTGTCCTTTGTTATACAATCTAAAGATGAAGATATTTTACAAATTTGTGGTTTTCAAATTAGATTTGTCGAAAATGTCAAAATATCCACTCCTGTAGTCTATATATCCATAGACAGTAGTGCTATTCCAAATTCATATTGTTTATCAAATGACTACACAGTAACGTGAAAAATCTACGGTTGATGAAATTTTACAATAACTGTCCATATTACAGTCCAGCTGTCAACACTTTTTTCCGTTTATCAAATATCCCCGATACGATCGATCATTTTTATATAAAAAAAGACTTTTAACAAAATGTGAAAATCATTCGAAACACAAAGGATTTCCTTTCCACATGCATTAGTTGGCCGTAGCCGTATTTGTTGCAATAGCGTCGTAATTGATTTCATTTGAGTCCCACTGAATTATCATATGTAGATGAAGTGCGCGCCTGGCGTACACAATTATAAGCCTGGTATCTTTGATAATTTTATCCTGTGTAGTGACTGTTATTGACAACAAACGACACACTTGGAAATGTCAACTGGAGGCCTTAAAATAGAAAATAGGTTTGGGAAGATTATATACATTCATCACTCATAGTTTTGGTTTGCTTGCCATGCAAGCTTACAAAGTTGTATATGATACATTGCTAATTTAGTTAAACGTAATTGTTGATCTTCAACCATTTAAAACACTGGCCTTTATGATTGTGAGTTCGATCAATATGATTTCAGAAAAATATTTTTCTTGATTTTTCGTTTTAACAAATAGTCAATTACTGATGACATTTTGTTCGTTTACCCTATTATACCTACTTTTGCCTTGTATTAAGGACAGAATTCAGACTCCAAATTATGTAACCACATTGTTTAATCCTGAAATTAGAGGCCGTAGAATATTATTTTAAATTAACTATTATGTTAATGTCTGGGCTATAAATCAGATAAATAACTTAAAACTTCGACCTTTTAGACATTTTAATGTATGAAAAAACTGCAGCATGAGATTTACTCACAAATCTGGAAGGTAAAAAAGGGGAGGTATCATGAATTAAGAGTCATTATAAGGACCCCAAAATTGCACACTAATTAACATAATTGGTTCTTTTCAAAATTATGTACACTGGTTTGCTAAAAAAATATTATGATATAATCTGGCCACAATTTAATGTCATGACTTTTCGAAATTGATACATTTTAACTGAAAGGGCCATGTATTCTTAATAAATTAGATTGATGTTTATCCACATCTCTTTTAATTCATTGAAACATTATATTGTTGTATATCATGAAAAACCTCAAAGATATTCCTCTAATGTCTATTGCCAATTATAATTATGTTAAAAAACGAATAAATGATTTAGGCAAACTAATATAGTGTTATGTAACTGTACGACCAAGTTTTACATATTCCGGATCGGATTCATCATCTTAACAATATTAGCATGTGTAAAAGTTTCTTTTTATCCATTGCAGGATAGAGGAACTTTATTGAAACAAATATATAATATTTATAACAATTCTTTAAACACCTAGAAAACTTGTAAATGAAAATAGTTAGACTGCATTTTCTGTCAAAAACTAACACATGTAAATTTTAATATAAATATAGTCAAAACAAACTATACAAATAATCGACAAATTTTGTAGAAAATGTGTTTATACAATATTATCAAATTGGTTTAAAGTAATTATTGTGTATGGTTTTTTTTTGTCTTTGTTGACAACATTGCTTTTTTGTTTTAACTTTTTCATTTTTTAAAGTAAATGCATAAGGGAAAACGATAGTATTTTTCTCCATAGACGACAACGCTAACATTTTCTAAATTTGCCACTTTTCATAATAAAATCCTTGACAAAACAGTTAGTACTTTTTTATTCTGTTTTAGAATTTGAAGTCAAATGATTGCATGACCATTTTCGAACGAAACTTGTTTAAAGTATCCATGGCAACCATCATTTTACATCAAATTTATGAAAACTTCTAAGCCTTTTCAAATAATTCTCAAGAAAATTAAAAACTGCAGTTATTTATAAATAAATAGATAAAATATCATACCCTTACATCCAATCACAGCGCTCCAAAGTTGACTCCATTCACTTGCTGTGGGTACACAAAAGTCCAACCTAAAGCCGGGAAAATGTAATACTTCTTTTTTTCCCATTAATCAGATCGCATTTTAGCCTACAGAAATATTGCTTATTTACTAGATATATCCTGGACTGTTTTTGAATAAAACTTGGACATATAAAAATTAATTTACTCTCAAAATGACATAACTCATCCAAATATAAATATTTCTGTAAAATGCCTACAAAGGTAAGGATATATAGTCATTGTCATTTATTGTCATTTTAGCGATATTTTTTAACATTGTCAGGTTTGGCTAGCCATAAAACCAGGTTCAACCCACCATTTTTTCTTAAAATGTCCTGTACCAAGTCAGGAATATGGCAGTTGTTATCAAATAGTTCGTTTCTATGTATGTTTGCGTTTGTTTTTGTTGCACTTCAGTGTTCCTGTTGATCCTTTGTTTTCCTCTTATAGTTGATGTGTTTCCCTCGGTTTTAGTTTGTAACCCGGATGTGTTTTCTCAAAATCGATTTATGACTTTTGAACACCGGTTTACTACTGTTGCCTTTACATATAGATTCTATGACGCATTTTGTATAAAAATGACTTTATCTAACAGGATAAAACTCACCTTATATGAATTCAAAGTAGGTGAGGTTTATTATAAAACTTTTGATCACATATACTCAAGTAGTTGTTATATTTATGTTTAAACTTTGGTTTAAAATCTTACCAGAAATAATGTCTGTTAATTTACATTTTGCATAATATTCACTAGAAAAAAACGATCAATTCACTACAAAAAAAAAACACGACACAAACAGCCAACTATAACTACCATGTATTGTTTGACATGGCAACCAATAACATATTAATATTCCGACTATCCGTCTAAGACATGAGCCAATCAAAACATATAATTTTAACCATGTCAGCTGCACCCCGCATTTCAGCATTCATAATTCTTAGATGTAGCGGTTTTATTCTTTTCACATCACGTTATTGTATTGTTTTATTTCGTTTTGTAAGTACAGCAAATTTTAACACATATCACACAATTTCTTCAATAAAAGCGCATTGGACTTGCATATTCAAGACGCTATATTGCTGATTTGAAATAAATGGTAAATCCGGCTTTGTTCTAGACCGACACAAAGAGCCGGATTTGTGGAGTGCTAATTTACAGGGTAACAGTCCACAATAAGACATGTCACCCTACTCGAACACATTTTTCTGGCTCCGGGCAGACCAGTCTTTGCTCTTATCCCGTGATCAGCAGTGAAGCAGAAAACATTAATTTACAAGTCTTTGATCCGTTTTGTTTGATCCGACCGATGATCGAACCCACGACCTCCCGCACTGAAGGCGAGCACGCTATCACGATACCACCGAGACAGTATATATATCCTTGCATGACGTATTTGCCTCAATTCATTAATGATATGATATGCTCAGTTTTTATTTACAAACCGGGGTTATAGTTTGTCGTTTAATAAATGATATTTTGTTTATGTCAATCTATATTGCTACAAATTTTGTTGGACGAAAAACTATTCATTATTTAGAATTGTTTTGTTGACTTGTTTGTGTTTACGTCGTCTTTCCTTCTTATGCAATGGCGTTATCAATTTTTCTTCGGCTTATAAGCATTGAATGTCCTCCTGATATCTTCTGCCTCTTTTTATGCAAACGAAATGACTATCTTATTTTGTGTTTATTTACATCCCCTATATGACATGCATATATCAGTTTACACATAAAACTACAATAGTAATCACCGATAATGCATAACATTAATAAATGATGTATTTTTAAATATTGATTTAATACTAAGACACGGTTGTATTACAAATAATGTGAAGATGCAGGTGTTACACCATTAACGATTTTTTCTGAAAATGCTTATCTATATACGGATGTTTTTTTGATACGCATGACTATTTCAGTTTGCCATTGTTATTCATTGTTAATTGCGGAAGGAAATTTCGTATGCGGATTTCTCATGAACCGTTGCTGATTAAGGTAAAACATATTGTTCACTCTTCTGTTATACAAAGCTGGGAAGAAAATAAATCAAACATGGGCATCCTAGTCACGTTATATACACTCTATTTTCCTTATATCATACTTGTAAACTAGGACAATTATCAACTAATAAAGACTTCCCTGTTAGTTAGTTCATGTTTGATATTTGTTTGAACAATAACTCGGCTTTACAATCATGGCAGATATTTACTCCTCAATCATTTAAATATTCGACGGATAACTGTTGTACGATTTTCCAACCTTGTGTAAAATAAGGTATTGGGGCAGCGCATTAATCGTTTTTAATCTTAGATTGTGTTGTCATAAGGAAGAACGTGTTGAATAAAGAAAAGCTTAACAATGAGAAAACGTTATTGAAAATATTTGTAAGGCATACGTCATATAAAGAAGAAGTCATATGCTCAAAACCCTTTTTACAAAAATGTAATTTTTAAAAGATTTTTAAGTTACCTTCGGTACTTATAGCCTTTATAAACATAACTGTACGAACCAATAATAAGAAAAGAAATTATAAACGGGAATTTGCTTACAGAAAAGAAATTTGAACACAAAACATGTAACGGAAAAATTTCGATCAAGATGTTTAACTATCAATTATTTTCCCGACCGAAAGTTTATAGTGGCATAATGACAACATTATGATGTCTGTTGTGTGGCTTTGTCTATATAGATCGGGACATGTTTCTTTCTCTTTAATGTCAATTGTTCGTTCACTGTTAGAACATGCTGCATGTATTGGGTCTTCATACTCAAACAAGATATACATAAATTGGAATCTGTTAAATAAGGGCCACTAAACTTATCAAAAATAGAATACATTTAAGATTGACAACTATCACTAGGATTACAAACATTATCGGCGTGACAGAAATGACATGACATGATTAAACTTTTCAACATTTTAACTCCAAAATGAGCGAGACCAGGTGCGTTGACAGGGTAAGTCCGCCATGCAAATCGACACTCAGCCAAATTGCCACAACCTGGAAAAGGACACAATCGGCAAAAAGTACAGATCAGAAAACTATCTTGGTATTTAAAGATCCGAGACCACAAAAACATATCGCGGGCGATTTGAGACAAATACACATCCCATTGATCATTAAGGGTACAATTAATATTTCCAATTTCGGTAATAGACTTTAAGCGTGGCTCTGGACTTTTTTTGCTCACACATTGTTGTCAATATAATGGAATTTTATGCGACTGTCATACAAGTGAGAGGTATAGCTAGCTATAAAACCAGGTTTTTTCCACCATTTTCTACATAAGGAAATACCTGTACCAAGTCAGGAATATGACAGTTGTTTTCCATTCGTTTGATTTATTTGCGCTTTTGATGTTGCTATTTTGTAAAGGACTTTCCGTTTTGAATTTTCCTTGGAGTTCGGTATTTTTGTCATTTTACTTTTTATACTGTATCAGATGCGAATTACAACATTAAATGTCTCTTCAGTAATAATCGACACCACAATGGACTAAAAGTATATTCAAATTCGAACAAGAAATTAATTAGAGTTTTGCATGAGGAAGGAATATTCCATAATTTAAAATGATATCGAAACCAAAATGGACTAAAAGTATATTCAAATTCGAACAAGAAATTAGAGTTTTGCATGAGGAAGAAATATTCCATAATTTAAAATGATATCCGAAATGTTATAACAGCAGATTTCAACCAAATAATATCCGTATTGTCATGCTATAAACAAAACACTTGCTACTGGGCTGATTATACCATCTGGAACTAACAATCCACTAGCTGCTGTATTGACCAAACAGTAGTACCAATCTTACTGCAACATATGTGCATTTATACATTAAATGTCTCTTCAGTGATGCTCGAGGCTACAATATTTGAAAAACTCAAACGTATAAATGCGGTGAAGAAATAATCAAACAAAGAAGGACCTAAAGTATAGCCAAATCCGGACAAGGAATCAGAGCTTTGAATGAGGGAGATATATTCCTTAATCTAATACGATTTTCGAAATGCTTTAACAGTACATTTTAATCAAACAATATCTTATCGACCCTGATATGCTGTCATGGTATTTTATTCTTCTTTATTAATGAATGTTTAGTTTTATAGCTTTTCACTGTCTGTTGACATTATTTTAATTTGTATTTGCTTACGTTAAACGATTCTTCCGCCTCTTTAATCCCTTCAAAGAATTTACCACATTATGTAAACCAAAAATGGTTCGAACTATTCTGTTCGGCGGTCTTAAGAAGGGAATAATATTTATTCCCCAAAACAAGACAATTCATATAGTATGTCAATCAATAATTAATCAATTAATAAAAAAAAAAGAATTGCACTGTAGACAATGAAAATAATTATCAATCAATACGAATGGATAACGGAATTTGCATATTAATTATTCTCACTTTGTAAATACAGCTGTTTTCCAAACCACGCCTCATTTGGAGAGATATCAAATATTCATAGATATTTTGTTTTGTTTATCTACTAGTTACAATATATGATATCCAGGTTTTATATCACAGAGACATACCTTTGGCATTTTACCAGTATAGATACAGTTTGATGGCGGTCATATTGAACTCTCAGAAAGATTCAGAGTGAAGTGAGGTGTAGTACAGAATACAGTACAATAAGTTTAAACTCTAAAAGTAGTGGATGTGGACTTCCATTACAGGTTATATTTTTTTACGAAACTTGATAGTAAAATGGCACATTAGTCGTTAAAGTAGTTCCTAACGGAAATTGCATTGTCTGCATTTACAGAAGTGCAACCTATAATGGAACTCTATCAATCAGTTTACATTTTCAACATACAATTAACAGTCTGTTTATTTATTATGTTTATATAAACTCTACTTTTCATTTAAATTAAATTTCATTTTCCATTGTCATGTTTCGAATGCGATCAATATCACAGATTAAAAAAAACGACATAACGGCTATGACCAAGTTATCTTATAAATTATTTTTTTATATACATAGACGACACAGCATCTCCCTAAACAAATTCAAAGAAAATTTCAAACGATGTGCAACATATCCAAAATATAAGGCACTGAAATGTGCATAGTCTTTGTAAGCCTTGATGGATGTGAAATGAACATCAAATTCTATGAAATAAAAATGAGTGACCGCACCGACCACACTACTATTTAGAGTTTGAACCTAGGACCAACAACTATAATGCAGTATAGTCAAATACAAATGCAAATGCACAAATTTTCCAGCTTCTACAGCCCGACTTAAAAATTAATTACATTATTAGTCATTTGTCAATGTAAAACCTTAAAAATGAGTATCAGAGCTCGCTGTAAAGCAAGCTCTAAATATCTGGGAATAGTGATACAATCCGTTGTTACAGTTTCATATAGAGTATACTGTCTGCTCTGAGGTGAACTAAAATATGAAATACTCTTTCAAATCTGCATACTGCATAGCCCTAGGATGAGCGTTATTTTATTAACTTTGTGTTTATTGTATTAAGCGTAATAGTATAATTAGCAATTCGGCCAATATTGACGACTTTGAAGGGAAGAATTGATTTCAAAAATATGCGGTGGTCAATTCATATCCATATATTAGTTCATAGAACAAGAAGTTAATTAACACCTTAGTCATGTTGAATCCTTAAGATTATCCGTGTACAATCTCAACAAGTGGCACCTGATAAAAACCATGGAAGTATAATGACCCTCGATATTACTTCTGTGATAAAACGTACAGATACTGATAAAGCAGTTGTTAAAAACGTTAACCTTGTTTTTGTATTAGATAACATGTACCTTATTTACACCAAGATATTACGATTAATGCAAATAATTTTGGAGGAATGTATTCAGCAATTTGATCTTATAAATGGTAAAGCACGATAAATACAGGATATCCAATTTAATGATATCTTTGTGTAAATATTTATGAATAAAAATAGACATTTTTTACAATACCAAGGAAATTAATTGTAAGAAGTCCTATATAAGAAATCCTTGACAATACTTCAAATAATGATTCCTTTTAAATAATAAATGGGTTTTTTTTATAATAAATTTGGTACTTTATTATATGTATTTTTTTTATACTTGAGACAAAGACATACTTGACAGGATGATAATGGATTTAATCACGATGAAGAATATATGAACATTTTTCACGATGCTAAACTAGTATGCATATTATAAAATTTTCAAAAGTTGAAAATATTTAAAAAAATAATCTTGCCGTTGGTACTAAACAACTGCTATGGGAAAGTTGATCATGATCAAAGCATATACATTAAAACTGTATTGAATGCATTGTTTAAAAATTACAAACCACTTGATACTAGTTTATGAAATTCTATTATTCTGATGTTTTAAAATTGAAGATAAACTTGTATTTTAACAAGCCTCATATTTCTCTTCATTGTCATGGCTCTAAAAATCTTTTGCTGAAGCAAACGAAATATTTGAACCAAAATAAGTGCCTCAATGGTTACTTCGTTTAAGCAGTCATTTGTCTCCAACAGTCACTGTCATACCCTCTCAAAAGTTTTTTCTATATAATTTAACTCTTTTCAACGGTCACCGGTCTAACGCGATCATCGGTCACCTAATTTTAGAATGCAATCGTTATTTCACCGTTAACAACGGTGATTTTAACTGTTTTAACTACCAATATAATCATGGCAAAACATAAATTTGTTCAGTATCGAAGTCAAAATGAGGATCATAATCCGTTTGCAACCGCAATCGGGCAATGTAAGGTCAATTTGTTAATTCCTCTTGTTCTAATCCTTCAGTTTCTATTGAAAACAGTATCACCGACTTATTCCTGTCCACGGGCGATGTCGAAATCGGAATTATTCTGAACCTCTTTTAAAAGATTGCCTCTCTAGAGCGATCACTTGTAATACTTCCCATGAGTGACTGCTTAATACAGGTTTGACTGTTTATCCACTCAGAGACAATATTGATGAATGCATATGACTCTATTACAATTTACATTGAACTTTTCTATCTATGTTTTAGCAGGAAATAATGTACGGTGACCCCATTTTTCTTTTGATATTCCGAAAGCATTTTTTTTAGATCATCTTCTTACATTTTATTCAAAATTATATTATTTAGTTTACCTTCTGTTCGTAATGATTCTATTTCTCGGTATAAAATATACTAAACGTGTTATATTTTCTCAGCCTGCAGATTGAAAACAAGCTCAGTGATTTATCATATTTATTATATTCTAAACATATCGCAATATATAATACATTTTAGCAAAGTAAGAAAAAATTCTATCATTTTCGTTTATACTCCCATACTTCCTTAAGTGTAAATTTCTTTTATTTAGTGGATACAGTCTAAAGTGACGGTAAATGGTTTTCGTATCCATAAAATTTACACAAAAGTCGCCACACAAGTAACCATTGGCGTTCGTTCAAAAGGAGATTTAAAGTCCGAGTCTATGGTGCAAAATCTAACTTTTGGTAACCTTTTATAAGTTATAAGAAGATTTCAATTCATGTAAAAACATATTTTGAGAAAAACTGCGAATTTCTGACGGGAACTCACACAGAGCGAACTGGTACTGAAGCAATATTGATATTTAAATGTATTTGAGATGTAGATTTTTATAAAACAAATTTCTCTTTTCAAATAAAAACAAACTGTCCTAAGTCAAGAGCCTGTTGTTCAGTGGTTGTCGTTTGTTGGTGCTTCAAAAGTGTTTCTCGTTTCTCGTTTTTTATATAGTTTAGACCGTTGGTTTTCCTGTTTGAATTGTTTTACACTAGTCATTTGGAGGCCCTTTATAGCTTGCTGTTCGGTGTGAGCCAAGGCTCCGTGTTGAAGGCCGTACTTTGACCTATAATTAACTTTTTATACATTGTGATTTGGATGCAGAGTTGTCTCATTGGCACTCATACCACATCTTCTTATTTATATTGACATATATCACTGTATCAATGCAAAAACAAAATATTGAATTAATTTCTAAATTCAACTATTATTAACTTTTTATCTCGACAAGAAGACTTATTTTCTCGTTTGACTTGTTTTATGTCGGGACCTTTTATAGCTTTCTATTCGGTATGGGTTTTTCTCATTGTTGAGGGCGGCATTGTGACATATACTTGCTTACATCGACGTCATTTGGTCTCTGGTGGATATTTGTTTCGTTGGAAATCATACCACATCTTCTGATTTTAAATTTATGTTATTCTGATTTTTCTCTCAATAAGATTTCGAATATTTGTATTCTGTATAAACTGTGATACAATTTATATTGAATACATACAATAAAAATAATTGAAAACTTCAAAAATACTAACAATACAGTTGCTGTTGTCATACACTTGATTACTGACAACTTCTAAAATGGCTACGTTCGCTATGACAAAACCACTGTGTACTGGCATCATATATCTGCATGCTTCCGGCACACGCCAAGGTATAGAAATTTGTATTATCGGTTGATTGAATATTGTGTTGCCAATTATTAGGGTCAATCGGATAGCCCCTGTCACGTATTATTATCGCGGGATTTTAAATAACTTTCGAGATTAGGGTTGATGAGTCGCTTTATTGGGAAACTGTATTGAGTATTTCTTAAAATGAACTTAAAAATTTTGCTGATACATTATTGTATTGCAGGATATTCATTCAATCTCATTTAGATCAGTATACCTAGGACCTATGGTGTGACCTCGGATGGAGATCGATTGTGCATGTACTCAGCTTGTTAAAAAATTGGATGGAATGTCGGCTGAAAGAGATTTCTTTTTCATTTTCTATTATTTTTATCTTTCCATAGTTTTGTTGCTTTTTTTGTTACAAAACGCGTTCATCCACATTTTCTTTAATATTTAGCATTGATGTAGCAAAGCAGTATGACACACAGTCAAGGAATCCTCTTTCATGGACAAATTGACGATGGGAATAGAAAAATGCATTTCAAGGTTCTTGGGCCAGAAAGAATGAATTGTTTACTAGTATTTTTACGAACCGATATACCATCACTCAATGGAATAACAATGATAGCTGATGGCACGGTAAATGAACACGATTTACCAATGATCTTTGTTTCTGGATCAGAATATTATTATTGCCTTGAGATCTATGGATTGAAAAAGGAAAAAGAGATGGAAGAACATTACACGTCTTAAGCCTACGGACGCACACAGTTTTTAGGTAAAACTTTAACATCTTATTGTCCGTGTCGACTTCATAATGAAAAACGTAATGATAATACTAATGTTAATTATAATAACAATGCTAATGAAAATAATAATATTTTCGTATAATGGCTAAGATATCGTATAATGACATAAACTTAAAAAAAAGCTAACCTCTATGAATAACTAACTAAAATTACATTTACATTCTCTGAATTAAGAATTGTCTCCACTTGTCCATTTCACAATTAAAATTAACACTTTTAGCGATAAGGTTTAAGGTCCTAGAACAAGAAGGGTAGTTTTTAACACATATTGTGTATTATTAAGTCTCTATTCGTTGACAGGTCAAGAGAATACAATTTTGTAATCGGACGCGAAGTAAGTCAATTCTTTGTCCGTATTACATAAGATCTCGTTTTCCCATCACCTCCAATGTTCAATTGATCAATTATAGCTAGGTTCCACTTTGTCCTCGGTGATTCTTCGTACACTTGAACAACATATCAAACCTTGATTGTCTGATTGTCCTTTCCGGTGTTTTGATGATTTTCTTGAAGAAAAGGTAAGATACTCGTGCTTCCATTTGTACCAAAACTGTTGAATTAGTTGAGATTTTAAACGCCACAGTTTATTCACAGAATCGTGGGTCAACTCGCACGTCGAATGTTCATAGTCTCTATTATCATGGTATTGTAGTGTTGTTATCCTCTGTCTATAGTAAATGTGGCGAGACATAAGTTAATGGACGGTCGTTCAAAATAGTTTCAATTTCAGTCAAAATAGTCTTTAGAAGTTCTATGTTGTTAAGGGAACGTATTAAAACCTTTTTGACAGAGTCTTTTATAATCCCTACCAATCTTTCCCAAAAGACCGTACCACAGTGTGCGTTTTGGTTTAAATGTCCGTGTTGTACCATAGAGATTTTCTTTAAATGACGCTAATTGTGTGAGTTTCTCTATATGCTTAGCGGCTGCAATGTAGGTAGTAGCATTGTCTGATATCATCGCTTTTGGTAGCGATTTTCTACTTACAAATCTTTTAAATGCTAAAATGAATGCTTCTTCTGTTAAATCGCTCACCACTTCTAAATGCACAGCGCGAGTGCTTGCACATGTATATAAACATATGTAAGCCTTACTAGTTGTTCCATCGTTGTTTTTCACTAGCATAGCTCCTGCAAAATGAATTCCTGTTACTGTGAACGGCGGTGCTTCTCGTAGTCTGTCTTTCGGTCAGGGTGGTGGATCTGGAGCTGTATACGGTCGTCATTTAATTTGTTACAGGTCACAAATTTGCGTAAGATACTGTTCGCAATTTGTCGTATAGTTGGCATCCAATATGTCTGACGGAGTAGTGTGACGGTACTTGACAGTCTTGAGTGTAAATGAGAAAATTGAGCATCCATTATAATAAGTTGTGTTGTGTTTATCTTTTGCAGGTAGCAATATCAAAATTTTGTAGATTCATCCAATGGTGCGTTATGAATCCGTCCTTCACTACGAATCAAGTTGTCCTTATAAATAAAAGTTCAGCTGTTTAGTTTAGTTGTGTTTCTTTTTTCACCTTCTATTTGTAAGCTTTGTTTGACGTCACAATAGTGTCTTTGTTGTACTTATTGTATCAAAATTAACCTTGCATTCTGTATTTTTTTTTGTATTAAGTGTTGCAGTTATTTAGTAGCTTTTCGACTGATCTACAATTCGTTATACATCTTCTTACATAGACTGTAACTCTTAAAAGAGTTGAATCTATCAATGTCAATTATGTTATTGATGTCCTGTATTACACCGTGGGTATTCAGTATTTATGTCGTGTCTACCGTAACTTCTTGTTGAGCAAAATTGCTTTTCATCTATTTTCCATTCAGGTAATTTTTTTCTCGTTTGTTAACTAGTCGGGGCCATTCATCCATAACACGTTTTCACTAAACTTTTCAGTTGTAATTCCTTTTGATAATAAATCGGCGGGTTTTGATTCTGATTCTATGTAAACCTTCCTGTCAAATCTTTGATCTCTTTTACTCGATTGGCGACAAATTGTTTTAACGTCTTGTTTTAACTCAACCAGCTCAACACAATTTGTTTATTAATGTGACTCAAAATGTGAGATAAAAATCGACCTGTATTTAGTGTCTTTTTGTTGTTTGGATGTACAAGTACCCGGCCACGTCCAATTATATTTGTATTTTTATCCATCTGATGAGTTAAGCCTCTTTCAACTGATTTTTATAGTTCGTTTTATGTTGTACTGTTACACCACTGTCCCAGGTTAGGGGAGGGTTGGGATCCCGCTAACATGTTTAACCCCGCCACATTCTGTATGTATGTACCTGTTCCAAGTCAGGAGCCTGTAATTCAGTGGTTGTCGTTTGTTTATGTGTTACATATTTGTTTTTCGTTTATTTTTTGTACAAAAATTAGGCCGTTAATTTTCTCGTTTGAATTGTTTTACCTTGTCATTTCGGGGCCTTTTATAGCTGACTTTGCGGTATGGGCTTTGCTCATTGTTGAAGGCCGTACGGTGACCTATAATTGTTAATTTCTGTGTCATTTGGTCTCTTGTGGAGAGTTGTCTCATTGACAATCATACCACATCTTCTTTTTATATTCCAATTACTATTGCCATTAGTTCTAGTTTTGGTATTGTTAGTTGTTTCAAATGTGCTACTCGATTTCTTGACATTTACATTGAACTATTTCCTTCCGAAACGAGATATGCACAAGATCCGTAAGCTTGCATTCTAGCACCTTTGAATACATGTTTTGCATTGTCTCTGTTCGAATCAAAGCAATTGATGAACTAATGACGGCGTATAAGAGTCTTTGTCGCTTCATTAATATCTCTTCTGATTTCAATCCATTCTGTGAGCAAATGATCAGGCAATAATGTTCGTCCGAATTCATATTATCGCCCGAAAGGTTTTTTTTTTTGCATAAACATTTTGCCTCGTACGGTCACTTGGTTGATGATCCCGAATGAATCATAAATCTTCGATATTTCTCTTAGTACTTTACATTTCGTGATGAGGTCTATTTCCGTGTCTAGCATATTTTCAGCATACTTAAGTGTATCATGATCTGTATTCCTACGCAAGCCTAATATTTAAACTATCTGTGCTGTGTCAAAAACTTTTTCAGATTCTGAAAGATGTTCTAATAGTATGTTATTTGATGTCCGTGGCGCGTTAATTAAATCCACCGACTGCAACAATTTGCGAATATTGCGACAATGCATCTTCGGAATTAAAACTAGATACAATATTTTCTACGTACTAATCTCTCATTAAACTATTGGTAACTTTTGTTTGATGGTTGTTGGAGTGCTTTGATAAAACAGCATTTGATATACAGGGTGCGCAGTTGGCTCCAAATAATACAGACTTGAACCTATATGTTGTCATACTACTGCTTTGGTCTGTTGGATTACTTTAAAATACTGTTGAAAATCTGGTTACGTCCCGGTCTTCAATATCCAGTTCAACATTTAGAAAGGGATATAATGTAACTTGTTATTAGTTTTGACTAAGTGTTCCTTGATAAACCATCGCTTTTCCTGTTTTTCAATGAGTTCTCCATACTTTTTTAAAACACGGGGTTCTTTACTAAGACGTCTAATTACATTTTCAGTCCCCTGCAAGACAACTGCTTTGTTTGTCGGTAATGGCGGACGATCGGTTTTCAAAGATAGCTTGGCGACATACTTGTTGTCAAGAAATGACACTGATGAGTTTTCATACATCATTTGAAATTGATAGAAAAACAGAGGATATGGGGTATCCCAGTAGCCCAGTTCTGTATTTGTTTTATTGCCTTCTATACCAAGGGACTCGATTTCCCAAAACTTTGTAAGATTGTATTCCTCTGTTTGACGAGACACAACAACGTTCAATATTGAATTTCTGTTTGATCCTCTTATACTTGTCGTTGGTCCAAAAAGTAAATATCTTAATTTGGATTCGACGGCAGTCGGTCCATTAACTCGAAAGGTTTTAACTGCAACTACATTCCACTGCTAAAGCGGTTTTAAATATAACACTAAAAGTTTTTTGTGGTGCGAGGGAAGAGTGTAAAACATTTTTACCATTATCTTTGTTTACTTGTTTATGCGATTCGTCCACCCTGTCATTTTTGGTACATACATGTATACTTGTATGATTGCATTTGTAGCATTTCTTACTTGTACTTGTAGTTTTGCAGTCATCTAATCTGTGACGACCGAGACAGTTAAAACATAGTCTCTCTCTCTTTTTATAACAGCTATACGTGCACCAACGGATGTGATTTGTGTGGAATTTACGGTTATATGCCCTTTTTCCTCATAATCCGCGTCGAAACTTTGCTGAATTTCCTGAAATTTCCTCGGGAGTTTCATAACTGCAACTCTATGTCCTTTCATGTAGCATGAATTAATTTATTGTTTGTCATTAAAACAAGGTGAAATTCCCACTTAAGCGCCTGTACTCGGTTAAATTACTGATGAACAATTCTAGTTTTTATGATTTGACTTTTATTTTAAGTAGCAATAATAAGACACTACAAATGTATCATGATAGAGTGTGGTCATTGCGTTACATAAGTCGTGACAGGAGCCAACGCCATTAAAAACAGGTTTACAATAATTGTCTGTATTTAAACTTGCAAAAAGGAATGACAAATAGATGCATGGAACTATTTTTTATCGAAAAAAAGTCACATGGGTGGGAGATTCCTCTTCTGCTTACAGAAATCAAATTAAATCGAAATCTAAACTGTATTTTGTCATTATTGAAATCGCATGTTTCATATTTGAAATCTATATCATACACTTCAGAAGGCTTATCTGTAATTATTTTAAAGAAATAAATCTATTTTCAGTTGCGAAGATGAACAATGGAAAAGACACTGACATTTATATACGGTTAAAAGAAGTAATGTCTTTGCGATTTCCTTTAAGAAATCACACAGAGGTAACACTTTTATACTATTTAGAATGGAGAACATATTTTAACATAAAGCTACCAATGTTCAGTTAATATTTGATATCTCAGGGTATTCAATTTCAGATTTATGTGCAAGTATTTATAGACTCAATACCAATTCAAGGTCTGATTTTTCCATTAAATTATGTGACCGGAAAAAGAACTTAATTTGAAATTTTATGGATTAGAAAGAAAAAAAGAGTTTACATTTTCTGAAAAGATTTTGTATTGAAATAAGTACCTTCTATTCAGTTTGGTGCTTCAGAATTTATTTTGATTTCAAATTATGCACTAAAAAAGACGACTTACATGTTTAATCTTTGTTTTCCTAATGTTAAAAATCAAACTGGCATTGAAATCCTCTTACATTTCAGTATTTCAGTTTTATTTGAGTTTATCATGTCGACGCACCCGAATATGCTCCATTTGGAGTTCATACGATTCCCTGTTTTTGTTACATTCATTTGTTTTCTTAAACATCAGTAAACTACTGTTGCATTAATCTATAGTTGCAACAACGTCATACTAGGTAAAAGAGAAACTCATTCAATTTTCAACTATGACACGGTATTTTTTGTTTTCTTTTAAATTCAAATGCAGTAGTGGTTTTTGAATTTTGTAAACAAATTTGTTTAATTTACTTGTTTTTTTTTCTTGAAAAATGTTTCATTGTTTTAATTGAAAATTTAGTTGGGGTTTTAATATTCACAAAACTTGTATAATCCGCCACATGATATGTATCTATTATACTTAAAGTATTGTTACATAATTGGTTGTCACATTGGTTTATCTAGAACTTTTTAAAATTCTAAGTCATCTGACATTTCTGTTGACATTATGTTCAGCTGACATGTCTGGAATTGGCTCGCTTAGAATTGTTGCGAATATTTTCCCATGAATGAAAACGTTTGTGGACAATAAATGTACATATTTTCAATGTTTATTGTATTTTGAAATGCTGTTCAAATACATATACATCAAACAACATTTCCTTTATTTTGAATTTAATACTTCTTTTTAAGACAGGTTAATTGACAAAACTGTGTATATTTATAAGGATTCTTGATATAAGTACGTCAATGAAACATCAAAGCTAAACACAAAAGAACAGAAACGACATATAGGGGGTAAATATAACATCAGACGGGCGTATATCATGTCAATCTATAAACCACTCAAGTCCAAATAAGTTTTAGAGTATCTGTACAGGGATTACTAGTTTATGCCATCAATATCGTTAGAAAAAGGAAAACTACAATAAATACAAATACCTTAAAGTGGATTAAACTGTTCCCTTTCTAAACCAATTAATTGAAAAATGAACGAATAAGATCAGAACATGAAGGAATAATGTTTCAGAATAACCAATACATTCGCATTCTTGTTTTAATTTTGTTATTTCAGGTCATTTTCCCGATCCAAGTCGACCATAGACCTTTATCAAGATATACTTTTTACAACAAAACCAAGTTTACAGTCGATACAATATGGATAATATTTGTTAAACAGTCCAAGGATCGATTACATGTTTTTATTCATGCCGGAAAAAAATTGAACTTTACATTGCCTTTCGACATGCCCATTGCTATAATGTGTGAAGTAAAGGTTATTATTGGATCTTGTTCATTTGACAGCAAGGAAATGCGCACATCAACAATAGAAATGAATACCAAAATGATTAATTTCAAAACCTGTAAGTATTAATTTTTAGAGTTGTATTTTAATTTGACTGAGACTGACTTATGAAGAACATTGCAACAGTGAACATTTTGTATGATTCAAATTTGATGAAACCGATACAAATCTTATTCTAAACTTTCGTAATATTTGAAACCGTATTAGTATCTGTTTAAATAGTACATAATGTATATTTTATATCTTATCTGACCATGATTTGTTTGTCGAAAGCAAAGTGCCCTCTTACTGCTCAAGTGACAAGAGTGTTTGCAAGTTGTTCGTTGAATTTCAATAGCGATTCCTGATGTTTCACAAATAGTAAAAATAACAATTTCATTTTAGAAATCTTACTCCACACAATTTGCATCGAATATTACAAAATAGAAGGTATGATAAGGTAATGTTTTGGTCCCCTAATTCGAAATTAATAAATTATAATGTATTATTTAAATAACATTTGTGAGATATCACAAGACATTAGTCTGTCATATTACAAAATTTACATATTTGGGTGAAAATGTGTCTTATGTATTTGCATCAGTTGTTCGACGTATTGCATTTCATGCAAACTGCAACATCTACCATATTTAGAAAGGGGCAAAGGCTTTACACTCAAAGATATGTGTTACAATATGTCTTTACAAATATGTGAATTTGAGTGAAATATTTCTTTTTGTTTGCCTTAGCTGACAACTAATGTTCCCTCAAAATATGTTATGTCAATTTCAATTAACCTCATTTAAACATTACAACTGACTTTTCTGTATCGAAGTGTCCGTTTATACAATACTATTGATATATCAGTAGACTATAAAAAGTTTTGAAAGAATTGGGGAACTATACTATGGTGTGTATGCCCTTATATTTTTCAATTATGGGTTGTTTGCCTGTGAGAGAGCTTTCACATGTTTATTTTATCTTTGTATTAAATCTTAATTGTTTATTTAATATTACGGCGTTTGGATGTATTAATACTCATCCACGCCTGCTAATTTTTATTATTGCCCCCCTGCTATGGTTTTACTAAGATTTCTTACAATCTCTGTTTTTGCCCTGTGTTTGTTATATATGTCAGTTTTGTAATACTTAAGTCTTTACGTCGGGCCTTTTATAACAGTTTTTGTATGAGTTCTTTTACTGCTTTGCCTATTATTTCCTATTCCGTAATTGTGACCTTCATTCAATGTTACAACCTCCGGTCTTTTTTATTGTTCCTATACCGGTACCCCTATTTAATAATCATGATTTTACGGAATGGAAAGAAAATTATTAACAACACAACTTCTAGGTTATCCACGTGCTTAAATAAACGTATTTGTAATGCCACTACAGCCAGATTATTTAACAAAAATGCACGTGGATATCCACAAATTTTCCCGTGCAATGCCAAAAAATGACTAACCTGTTTTAGATTAACTTCTCAAAATACTGTAGGGTCAACAGTGAACGGGAGAACTTTTTCGCTCTCCTTTTCCTGTAATATTACCTGAAAAACTCAAAACCTGATATATGTGGTAACTTGAACCAAACCTATGTGTGGTATTCAATATGTGGGACAGACGGGACGAGAATATTACAAAAGAAATCAAGAACACCTTTACCGCTTTCGTAGACCCAAAAAATTCAAAAGTTTGATATATCAGCATTTAGATAAGCATAATCACAATCTTAAATTTATAAAATTCCAACCCCTCGAAACCGTTCAGAAACAACCAGGAGAATCACACAAGCAATTTGAAAAATCACGTGAAGTTCGCGAATTATTTTGGATAAAAAGACTTCAAACAGCTTATCCTCTCGGTCTCAATGACAAAATATTAGGACAGGGGAACATATCTAGAACTTCTATCGATGTCATTACTATTGTTGATAAACGACAAGGAAATAATAGGTCTCATGGTAAACGCAAAACCCGCTATCAACGTATTAAACATCGTATAAATTATACACTTGCTGATCTGTTATCTATAATAAAAAATAATGGCAGACATCAAGTATTATGCAAACTGGGTCAGATACTAATAAGTAAATTATATGCTATTTTTATGGAGTGTGAATTTCGTTTTTAAGCCCGTTTTATGAATACACCCGTATTATTACAGCCTTTTGTCATCACAGGCTGTTTCCTAGTATCGATAAATCCGACAATCATAAACGACATTTTCATAAATTAAAATATATAAATAGAGGTATTGATTTTATTAACTTATCTAGCATATTTAATGACTCTTCCGTCTATAGCCAAATACCTCCATATTTTGATAATATAGAACCACCCATTATTTCGTATTCTTATAAAAAACCGAGCAGAAGTTTGAATTTTAATTATACGTCAGTTACATCAGACGTCAATATAGAAAATAATGTTCCTTCGACTTGAGACTGTGAAACATCTAGTTTTAGATAAGTTCCCTATGGTCATGTTATTACAGGAGACCTCAACATCGTCGAAGACCGTGAGGTCAAAACTTTTCTAAAGAAAGGACCGAAATACCATCATCCATCTATAGTAGATTGGAAACAGTGTCGTCAGGTCATTAAAGACGCTCTGTCTGCCTCTTTAAAAATTGGTGCAAACGTGAAAAATCTGATAAAAATCTCTAGACAGTTATTTGAATAAAATTATGAATACTGTTAATATTCGAATATCTCATTTTGAAAACAATTCTGAAATTAATAATAGGGTCCATAATATTCCCATTTCTAGAATAAAAAATAAACTCCAAGTACTCGCAGAGCGGTTTGTGTTTGTACCGGCAGACAAGGCAGCCAATAATGTAGTGGTGGTATGACGCATATACTACACGGAAGTTCTTCAAAACGCAATTATCAATTCCTCTACATTCAGGTCCGTACGTACCACTGAGAGTCAAATCGTTAACAAGCATATCACTGCCACTACCCAGCTAAAAGCCTCTTTCGAACATTTGAAAGTCCCTACCATGTACTGGTTACCGAAATTACACAAAAAAACATTTAAATTCCGTTTCATCTCCGCATCTAGTCAGTGTTCTACTACTAATCCAGCAGTGCTTCTTACTACCTCCCTTACTACTATCAAAGAACTGGTTATTAACTTTTGTAATACAGCTTATGAAAATAATGGTATTAATTATTTTTGGAGTGTTAAAAATTCTTTAGAGGTTTTAGATAAAATACATGCTTTTGATGGTCCTTTTAATTCTGTCGACAGTTATGATTTTTCTACTCTCTACACTACACTTCCACACAATCTAATAAAGAAAAGTTTTCATATCTAATAAAATGGTCTTTCGAAAAATCTCATTGTAAATTTATTTGCTGTAACTCGTTTAAAGCCTTTTTCTGCAATGAACAAGGAAAATATGCTAGATACACTTACTTGAAATGTGAGGATATGATTGAAGCTTTAAATTTTCTCCTAGATAACATATATGTACGTTTCGGCGATAAAGTGTATCGTCAGGTAGTAGGTATTCCTATGGGCACTAACTGCGCCCCTTTAATAGCAGATTTATTCCTGTAATGCTATGAATCTCAGTTTATGACCAAACTCAGTAAAGACACATCATTGTTACATTTGGTTGATACATTCAACAATACCTACCGTTATCTGGATGATATTTTTTCGTTAAATAATCCAGAGTTCTCTAAAAAATACTACCGAAATTTACCCAAAAGAACTTACTTTAACTAAATCTAACATTAACAGCAGCAGTTGTCCTTTTCTAGATTTAGACATTTCAATTTCTAAGGGGAAACTCCATACTAAAATTTACGACAAAAGAGACGATTTTTCATTCCCTATTGTATATTTTCCTTTTTTAGACGGCGATGTGCCTTTGGCTCCATCATACGGTGTTTATATATCCCAACTCGTTCGGTATGCCCGTGTGTGTAGTGATGTCATAGATTTTAACGAACGTAATCAATGCATCACTGGTAAATTATTAAGTCAGGGATTTCGTTACCATAAATTACTTAAAACTTTTACTAAATTCTTTCATAGATACAAAGATTTGATTAGTAAATTTGGCTGTACCTGTTGAAAACTTATTAAAAATGGTAATCCACATCCTAAATTTTACGGTAATATTGTACTTAAAGCGCGGAAATCACTATGTGATCCGTGTAAACTCATCGAACCTTTAAACAAACTTATTAGTAAGGTTATCGTACCAATGTTGTAATTAGATCTCTGAATATAGTTTACATTGGCACTAATATCGATTTTGTCATTAGCAAATTAAAACATAACTAAATTTGTATTTTCTTTTCAAACGGGATGTATAGAGACACACATTTTTATCTATAAAGAAGTCACTCCTAACTATCCTACTACCTGTCGATACATTTATTTTTGGCATTGCACAAGTCATGTCTTTTTTGACTGTTCATGACGTTAAAATACTAAATCCCTGGGATGTGTTTTAGTTGATTTCAGTCTCTAATGCATGATTTTCTATTATTAATTGTTTTGGCTTTTAACTAGCTGTCAGTAACTGCGAGTACTCACAAATCGTACTTTCTTGTTAATTTGACCTGTTGATACTATTTGTAATGCTTTTTTTGTTATTTAATGTTAACATGGATCTTGCCTATATACCAGCTTTGATTATTTGGAATTACTACAAATTTTCACTTCTTCGTACTATGAACATCAAAATTATTTCATTTCTCCTTAAATACTGTTCTTGAACCTGTACAGGAAGTTTTATCTAGCACTAATTGTATAGTTTTATTGTTGATATTCACCCCATATGTACCAAGTGTTAGATTAGTTTTATTGATATTTAAGAAATTTCTTGGTATTCCTAAACGGAAGATTTTATACACACAGAAGAAGAAGTATACTTAACAACAAAATAATTTTCATTTACCTGTGTATAATATGACGCAGGTTTTTTCAAAAGTGATGATTTTCTAAAAATTGTTTAACATTTCACAGTGGTATCGTACTTTAACTTTGTTTAAACCTGTTTATTTACTTTTGACCTTAATTATTTATCCCTTAAAATTTTTATTAACTATGTATTTTCATTCAGGTATCACAGATCAAATTTATTCGTTCATTGTGTGTTAATTTGCGTTTTTTGATTGAGTTAAGCCTTCCAATTGATATTTTATAGTGTGTCTTTCTATATTGTGATGTTATACTATTGTTTCAGAAAAGGGAGAAGGTTTGGTACCATTAAAACGTTTAATCCCGCTGCAAATGTTTGCACCTGTCCTAAGTCAGGAATCTGATGTACAGTAGTTGTTGTCTGTTTATGTAGTTCATACGTGTTTCTCGTTTCTCGTTTTTATATAGATTAGACCGTTTGAATAGTTTTACACTAGTAATTTTTGGGGCCCTTTATAGCTTGCTGTTCGGTGTGAGCCAATGCTCCGTGTTGAAGGCCGTACCTTGACCTATAATGGTTTACTTTTATAAATTGTTACTTGGATGGAGAGTTGTCTCATTGGCACTCATACCACATCTTCCTATATCTATGATTGCTAATTCAGGTGCAAAATGATTCTAATCATACCGCCTATGATAATAAAAAGAATGAGAATGACAGAGGTTGATTTTCGAGTTTCAATGGTTTAAAACTTCAACTTTAGATATAACCACAATTTAGGTCAACCTCTTATCATCTTACATACATGTAATTCAGATTATCAGGGTCTACCAGTTTGAAATTGTACTTTTTCAAATTGATCATAATTCTTTTTTAATTTTATGTTCTTAGATTTTTCGTGTTAAACTCATGTACAAAACTTAAGTAATCATATTACTAGCATATAGAAACATTTTTTTTTATTTCAGGTTTTACAAAGGCAGAATATGAAACACTTTATAATAAGACGATAGAATTTATAAAAACAAGGAAAAGTCATTTCCGTTCCATTGAGTATTTCTATAGAAACAAGTCGGAAAAATATTTTGCTTCGATTACAGAAGACCATAATGGAATTATGAAGCCATACAAAAAGGATCATAATGGTGATCCTTGCTCCATTATAAACGGGCGATTGGATGGTTTATTTTTCAGTACAGCTGTAGATTTTCAGAAAAATCAACCATTCAAATACTCTCCGTTTGGACAGCTGAGGTTACATATTACAGCCAGGTTTTTATTCATCCCAAATCTTAATCTTTACTTTGCTGACTTTTATTGTCACTATAAAGTTCATTGTGTAACTGTAATTCTGACTAGAAAAGAATACTTTGCAGACAATTTCTGTAAAGCACGTCTTAAGAAACTCGATATACATAACAATCCATTCGTCTGTTTAAAAACATCAAAAAAATCAAATATCATACAGATGTGTCAGGGCAATGGTCTGAGAATAGAGGTTCTGAATACAGAAGCCCTGAATATTCATGAAATAATAAGAAAACGACAAGGACATTTCAAACGAGTACCAATTATGGGTAGAGGTGAAAGTAGACCAAACGGCATTCCTAAGAATGAAAACTGTAAAATTTGCAACCTTTAAGATATACAACATTTTTCTTATATAAATGTATAGGCGCAGTTGTAACGATGTCATGGAAGTACAGGTTCAAATCCTCCTATCGCCACGATATAGCCTTTTCGTGCAGATGCGGCGTACAGCAGTCACCAATCAATCAAATCCCGCTGAGGGATGAACAAAAATTTGCGTCACATTAACGTTTTGACTACTATTGTTTGTCATATATTATGCATATAAACAACCTTTTCGAACATTTTGTACTTTGACGTTGTATGGGTTTTATAAACTAGAACGACTAGGGACTCTTGTAAATTTATGAATAAATATATAAGATATATTGAATATTATTTTGTGCTTGCAATCGTGCAAATGATTTTTTTTATTATTCCTATCTCGTAACGTTTTAGAAGAGAGGCGAAAGATAACAAAGGGACATTCAAACTCCTAAGTCGAAATAAACTGACAACGTCATGGCTAAAAAGAAAAAGACAAACAACAGTAAACAAAACACAACATAGAAAACTAAAGACTGAGCACACGATCCCCACCAAAAACTGGGGGTATCTCAGGTGCTCCGGAAGGGTAAGCAGATCGTGCTCCACATGTGGCACCCGTCGTGTTGCTCATGTTAGTACAAACCCTGTAATAAGTCTGATTCGGTAGGTCGGGATTGAAGTTACGACAATTGGAAGATATCCGCTACCATCTGTGAAATGGATATTCCATAACATCAACCAACTCGTGATGGCGTCCGTAAAATTTAGGAAGGGAAGATTCCAACTTCACTTGGAACTCTTGTTTTAATAGCTTCCTTGTGAGCAGCAACCCTCTATCAAGGAAATCATGATAGGAAATGCAAGCCTAGGAATATCGTATCAACTTGGAGATATATACTCCGTATGCAGGCGTTGCTGGAATGTTGCTACATAGAAATGGAATGTTCACAATTGGGAAGCTGAAATCATCTCTTTTGTTGTAAACTTTTTTTTTCACCTGACTCTCTTCCTGGTTGCTCCCTGTTGCAATTTTGACATTCTTTTCTTTTTATTTAGTGAACATGCTTAGCACATGGCCAACCCTTTTCATCTAAGGGTCAAATTAAAGGTTGCATACAGAACTTGAGTCTAAATCGTAGATACAATGAATATTGCCATGTTGCAGTCCTGTGAAATTTGATTCAATTAGAGAAAATCTATCAAGACTGTTCATATCTTGCTTTTGGTGCTGCCGTTTTCAAGTGTTCTCCTCACTGAAGATTTTTTAATTTGTCTTTTCCTCATTACATTCCAAACGTATGATACTTGCAGCAATACACAATAAGTGTATTCCCCGGGGTAATTTCCGTGGACTATGAATGTAGCTAGCTGTGTTCGTCTTCGTTACATGCACGGTGCATAGAATTTTTTTAAAGTATATCTGCTTGTGCAGGCGATTGTCTTTTATTATACAATCTAAAGATGAAGATATTTTACAAATTTGTGGTTGTTAACCAGATTCGTCGACAAGGTAAAAAAATTCTCTCTTGTAGTCCATATATTGATAGGTAGCAGTGCAATTCCATATTTATATTGTGTATCAAATTTCCAACACAGTACCGGAACACATCTAGTGATAGATGATTTTTACAATAACTGTGTCGATACCACAACCCAGCTGTCAGCACTTCTGTGTGTTCGTGAAATATCCCCGATACCATAATTTTTATATAAATATATACTGTTAATGAAATGTAAAAATCTTTGGAAACACTAAGAATTACCTATCCACATGCATTATATGGCCGTAGCTATATTTGGTGCAGCAACATATTCGTAATTGATTTTGCCTTTTAACTGTTTTGATTTGAGTCCAACTGATTTATCATATATAGACAAACTTCGCACCTGGCGTATATAATTATAAGCCTGATATCTTTGAAAATTTTATCATTGTAAGTGACTGTTATAGAGAACAAAAGTCACACCTAGAAATGTCAACTGGGGGCACTAAAAGGGGAAATCGGTTTTCGGGAGATTAATACACGTTGAAAAGACAAAGATTGTTCATTTTAGAAATCCCTCTAAAAAACCAACAATGAATATTTTTACCGGAAAAAATATGTGTGTTGTAATAAATATCAATATCTCAGCTGATTATTGACCGAATTTCTAAATTACAATGAAATAGCGAAAGCTGTAGCAAGGTCAGCAGACAGAGCATTGAGTTTACTGATTGTAAAGAGTAAACCATATGGAGGTTCCCACTTTTATATATATTGCAAACTTTTTGATAGCCTGGTTTGGTCAGTAAGAAGTTATGGTGCAGCCATCTGGGGCACTAGAGATTTTCCATGCATAAATGCTCTTCATCGCAGAGCTATCCAGTTTTTATGGGTCTTAGTAATTATACGCCTAATTACGGCATAAAGGGGGATATGGGTGGGAAACCTCCATGTGTTAAGCAGTGAAGTTGGGGTTAAGACACTGGGCTAGATGTTATGATATATTAAGTGAATTATAGTTTTACGATGGGTTTTTAGTGATGCTATAAAGAAAAAGAAAGAAAAAACTAGTGTAGCAGAATTATTACAAAATTTAGAGAATACATTTTAGAATTATATACTGAAAAGTAAACTAGCAAATATACCGAACTCTAAGGAAAATTCAAAACGTAAAGTCCTTTATCAAATGGCAAAATCAAAAGCTCAAACACATCAAACGATTGGAAAACAACTGTCATATTTCTGATTTGGTACAGGCATTTCCTTATGTAGAAGATGGTGGATTAAACCTGGTTTTATAGATAGCTAAACCTCTCACTATGTATGACAGTCGCATAGAATTCCATTATATTGACAACAATTTGTGAGCAAAACAAACATACATAGTAGATAAAAAAAGTAGATCTAGATAATGTTTTGTATAAAAATGTTATCACACAGTTAGAAGATTTTTTAATTGATAAATATAAGGTAAATTGGTAGAAAAGAATATTTTCGCAAAATGTTGGAAAACAATTATAATTAAATTGTTTAAAGATGTTTTTGAAGCAGAGATTTATTTGAGAAAGAACATTTCAAGTCGATACAGCAGTGCATTTACTACATTTAGGTGTGGTGTCGCTCCTTTGCGAATAGAAACAGGTCGAAAACAAAATTGAAATTGAAAGAGTATGCTTTAAATGTAGTAATCAGATTGAAGATGAGAAACATGTATTAGACTGTCCTTTATATGCATATTTGCGTGAAATTTTATTTTATGAAGTTGAAAGAAGTATGTTTTTACAGAACTAAAATGTTTTATGGACATGATAAATATATAGTTATAATTTATTGAAATTTCTATAGTTTCTCATAATTCTTGATAGAATGGCCCTTATATTTTAACTTCTAAAATTTCTGTTTTTTACAATGTATATAGTATGACGCTTGTGTTTTATATGTATTACAAGTAGTGAGACTTTAATAAAATATTGAATAAAATATTATGTAACCACTTTGTTTAATCCTGGACATGTGAGGCTTTATGTATTATCATTTCTTATACGTGGAATATTAATCAAAATTCTGTCTAGTTTTTTAATCTATTTTGTAAATGTCGGGGTTATAAATCAGATAAATAAATTAAAACTTCGACCTTTTAGATAATTTGGTGTTTTTAAACCCGGCAGTGGTAGTGTTACTCTCAAATTTAGAAATTAAAATCTTGAAAGGAGGAGGTATCATAAATTGAGAGCCATTATTTGGACCCTAAAATTGCACATAAAGTAAAACCCTTAAATTATGTACATTGTTTGCTAAAAGAATATCATGGTATAATCTTGACACATGTGATGTCCCTGTGATGTCCTTATCATGTCATGACGTTTCGAATTGGATATATATTAACTGAAATGATCATTTATTCTTCTTTTTTTTTGGCAAAATTAGATTGACGTTTATCCACATTTGTTTTTATTCATAGAAACATTATATTCTCGTATATCATCAAAAACATCATCAGTGATATATCCAATCCTAGTATGTTGGTCTTGGAAGCATAGGGAAATATCAAATTCCTGTGATTTTCATTGTCATATATGACTTTCGAAAAAGAATGAATAAATGATTTAAGCAAGCTATCATGGTATATTATAACTGCACGACCAAGTATTGCATATGCCAGAACATGTGTACAGTTTTCTTCTTTTCCATTACAGGATAGAGTAACCAAAAATATTTATCTCGAAAACGTTTATATGAAAACAATTAGTCTGCGTTTTCTGTCAAAAACACACACAAACACACGCATATTATACTTGTAAAAAAACAAACTATACAAATAAACAACAAATTTTGGAGGCAATGTGTATATACAACATTATCAAACTAGTTTAAAGTAATTGCTTTGTTTGTGTTTTTTGTTTTTGTTGACAAAAACACTTTTTTAGAGCCTTTTCGTTTTGTGTAGCGTAAATGCATTAAAAGATCGTATTTCAATCTACAAAAATATTGCGTATTCACTAGATATATCCCGGACTGTTTTCGAAAAAATCTGGAGTGTCTGTAAATGTAATGATATATAGATTCTATAAACGCATTTTCTATTAAAATTGCTTTATGTCACATATTGGAAAAAAAGTATTCTCACCTTGTATAAGTTCAAACTAAGTGTGGTAAATAATCACTTTTTTTATCACATATACTAAAGTACCTTTTATATTTATTTTAAGCTTTTGTTTAAAATTTTACCAGACATATTGTTTATTTACATTTCATATTATATTCATTACACAAAACCTGGTCACACTCGAAAAAACCCGATCAATTCATTTAAATAAAAAACACGATACAAACCGGACACTATACCTACCGTGTCTTATGTTATGACACGACAAACAGGAACATGAGCCACTTAAAAACATATACCTTTATCCATGTCTGGTTGCATCCAAGCATATCAGCATTCATAATTCTTAAATGTTTCGGTTTACATTCTTTTCATTTCACGTTATTGTATTGTTTTATTAAGTTTTGTAAGTACAGTAATTTTTAACACTCATCACACTATTTCGTCAATTAAAGCGCAGCGGACACACGAACTTTATAAAGTGTTATTTTCCTTTCGTACTCATGCATGATGATGATGATGGATTGCTGCTTCACATCCATTTTAAAGTTAAATGCATATTCAAGACGAGAACAGGTTTATATGAAATGAATTTTGAACCCTGCTTGGTTCTAGACCGACACGATGAGCCGGATTTTAAGCGTTCTAGTTCACAGGGTAACAGTCCACAATAAGACATGTCATCTTACCTGAACATATTTTTACTCCGGGCCGACCATTCTTTGCTTTTAAATATCAATACCGCATGATCAGCGGTGAAGCATCAAACTCAAATTGTCAAGTCTTTGATATGACCAGGTCAAGCATCGAGCTCACGACCTCCAGCACTCAAGGCGATTACACTACCACGAGACCTAAGAGACGATATATATTTTTGCATGACGTATTTGCCTCAATTTATTATTGATATAATCTGCTCAGTTATTGTTTACTTTGTTTTACTTTACAAACCGTTGTTATAGTTTGTAATTTTATATAAGATTTTCGGTTTACGTCAATCTGTATTGCTGCATGATTTTCGTTCGAAGAAGACTTTTTTTATTTTGTATTGTTTTGTTGACTTTGTCTTTACATCGTAATTCGTTTTTCTGCAATAGTGATATCAGTGTCTCTTCGTGTTATAAGCCTGGTATATCCCCTTGCTATCTTCTGCTTCTTTCTTATGCAAAAGAGAAGACTACTTTACTTTGTATTTATTTACATTACCTATATGACATGAACATATCAGTTTACACATTATAATACATTAGAAATCACCGATAATGCATAACATTCTTAAATGATGTATTCAAAATATTGATTTTATGTAGCCACGGTTGTATAACAAATTTTAACGCACAGGTGATAGCAGGTCGTAAGATTTTCTGAAAATACTTTTCTTTATATGGATATTTTTGATGCGCATGACTATTTCAGTTTGTCGTTGTTATTCATTGTTATTTGCGGAAGTAAATTTCGCATTGCTTGCGGATTTCTCATTGATCATCGCTAACTAAGGTATTTGTTAAAAATTGTCATTGTTCTATAATTAAGGTATTACCGACGCATGGTGCATGCATCATGCTTCCATCATTTCTGTTATGTATTACTAACTATAACATTATTGAGAGTAGAAGGCATCTGTTCAGATTAGCATTTTATTCTACACTAAAATAATCAAGCAAGTTAACATATTATATATCGCGACAATTGATACAACTGTGGTAGGTAACAGTCTAGGCGGTGCCATATGGTTTTCATCACTTTGAGGTTACAGTTCATTTGATAACAATTCATAGTAACTTTAATAGTTTATATTGACAGTTTCAATTATACATAACATTTCCTCCCTTCTAATTTTCGAATTCCATAGTAAAGTTATAGTATGTGAATGATAAGGTCATTGATAAAAATCAGCACGTGTGAAAAGAATGAATGAAAGAAATTACTGTCTATGTGTGTATATAAAAACTTTAACTATGAAAAACACTAATATCATGCATTCAAAATATTTATCCCTACAGTGATTGCAAAAGAAAAACTTTCGTTTCCTCGCGCACACAATCACGCCTAACATAGGTTGCAAAGGGAGTTATTATTACCCTTACGGCACTACAACCAATTTTACAAATTTAACTTAGTAACCGGCTTTCTGGTTCTCAACGGATATCTTCTCTGAATTGGTTCTGACAAAGGTAGTTCGCTGTCTTGTTGTTTCAGTTGTAGATCTTGTGGTTGCTCAGTTGGTTCATCCGGAATTATCTCTAGTTCAGCTGTTTTGTCATTTATAACTTCTTCTCCCTGTTTATCGTGAAAGTCTGAGTTTCGTATCTGGTCGGCATGACGTTTCCAGATACTGTTGGGCGAAACTTCTACCTGATAATTTAGCGGTCCTTCACGTTTGGTTACAAGTCCACTTGTCCATTTATTTGGTCCACGGTAATCACGTACGGCTACTGTTTCTCCCTCGGTAAATTGTCGTAAAGTCTCTTTTGTCGGTTTAATTGCAATTTTCATCTGCTTGTCTTGAACTTGTCTATTAATATCTGGTTTAAGTAAGTCAAGTCTGTTGCGTAAATGTCTACCCATAAATAACTTAGAAGGTGTTTCATTCGTTGTCGTATGGGGAGTGTTGCGATATGCCAGTAGAAAATTTGCTAATTTCTTATTTATATCTGAATTTCCCCCTCGCATGGCCTTTAAGCTCTGTTTGAAAGTCTGAACAAAACGTTCCGCGAGTCCGTTTGTTGCAGGATGGTAAGGTGCACTCTTGATATGGGTTATTCCATTCATTTTAGTAAATGTTTGAAATTCTGCTGACACGAATTATGGTCCGTTGTCGCTAACTATCTGCTCTGGCAATCCTGCTCTCGCAAATATAGTTCTTAACACTCTGATTGTTTGTGTTGAAGTGGTACTTTTCATCGGTATAACTTCAGGCCATTTAGAATGAGCATCAATGACAATCAAGAACGTGGCCACCATACGTAGCTCCTTGCCAATAATTTCATTTTCACTTCTCCTGGGTGCGCAGAATGTAACAGTTCTAAAGTTTGCTGTCTAAATTTTGTCGGAACAATAGTACGTATTCCCCACTGTAAACAACCTTGACTGGTAGAAAGTTCGTTTTTCCGGTTGAAATACGGTTTCAAGTCAATATCATCATTGACGGTCCAACCTTTTTGTACAAATTCATAGACTCTTGATAAGATCTTGTCACGCGCAGTTTCTCGTCTAATGTTGTTGTTCTTTAAGCTTAACTGTTCTAGTTGCTTTAACATGAAAACGTCAACTGCATCAAATTCCTCACCATCTGATTCTGTAGATTCCTGTGGTATTCTCGATAGCGCATCTGCGTTTGTGTGCTTGTTAGTGTTTTTGTACTCGATGTCATATGTATATCCACTTAAAAACAACGCATATCTCTGTAAACGTGCTACTGAAGTGGTAGAAATTCCCTTTTTCGGATTGAATATTGACACAAGCGGCATATGGTCTGTTATCAGTGTAAATTTACGACCATACAGATAAGTATGAAACTTTTTAACGCCGAAAATTATACCTAGAGCTTCTTTGTCGATTTGACTGTAGTTTCTTTCTGCTTTATTAAGTGATCTTGACGCAAAAGCAATAGGGCGCTCCGTTCCATCTTGCATTTTATGTGACAAAACTACCCCTAATCCAAATGGAGAAGCGTCACAAGCTAATCGAATAGGTAGTTCTGGGTCATAATGACATAGAACCTGCTCAGATGTTACCAAATCTTTGGCCCTCTTGAATGATACCTTACATTCTTTATTCCAATCCCATTTGACATCTTTTTCTAACAGTCTGTGTAATGGGCGCACAACAGATGAGATATTTGGTAGGAATTTATGTTAGTAATTCATTAATCCGAGGATTGAACGTACCTGAGTAACATTTTGTGGTTCTGGTGTGTCAAAAATCGCTATGATTTTATCCTCTGTTTTGTGTAATCCATGCTTATCTATTTTATGTCCACAAAACTCGATTTCATCTTTGAAAAACTTGCACTTGTCCTTATTAACTGAAAGGTTGTACATCTCTAATCGCTTCAAAACTTTGTCGAGGTTCACTAATTGTTCTCGGTCATTTTTACCGGTTATAACCATATCATCTAATATGCATTGTACTCCTGTTAACCCTTGGAGTATTTGGTCAATGGTTCTCTGCCAGATTGCAGGTGCGGACGCTACACCGAATAACATTCGGTTGTACTGATAAAGTCCTCTATGCGTATTGATAGTCAAGTACTTCTTGGATTCCTCATTCATCTCGAGCTGTAAATATGCCTGTCTTATCGAAAATTTTTCACCTCCAGATAACGAAGCAAAAATATCGTCAATTCTAGGTAAAGGATATTGATCAACTTGAAGCTGCTGAATAGTTGTGACCTTAAAATCGCCACAAATTCTCACGCCTCCTGACTTCTTCACGACAGGCACAATAGACGTTGCCCATTCACTAGTTGGCACTTTTGTAATAATACCTTCCTCTTCAAGACGGTCGAGCTCCTGTTCAACTTTCGGTCTAAGTGCATACGGTATCGGTCGCGCCTTCATGAACACAGGTTTAACATTATCTTTCATAATTAAATTTCCTTTAATTCCATTCACACAACCGATGTTGTCACTAAATACAGATGCATGTTGAGCAAGCAATTCTTTTGTTTTCTCATTAACATTAACATGGTGTAAATTTCTCACCCGAAAATGTTCTCAAAATAACGTCTGTTGAATCAAGCTTACGATTCGGAAACATTTGATCAAATTCCTTCTTTGGAATAATCGAGAGAGCGGATCCTGTGTCCACTTCCATTTCAACAGAATTGTTGTCGATTTTCACGTCGACAGTTATCTCCTTTGTTTTTGGAATTCACTGTATAAATCCCTACATCATTGTTTCCTTTCTGTGTATCTTTGAACACTGTGTAAATTCCAAATTCATCATCCTGAGAATCATCAGCATTAAGTGAGTGCACATTCCGTTTTATCATTTTACCACGACATGCTGCTTGAATATGTCCTTTTTTCTTACATTTATGACACGTTTGATCTTTAAAACGACATGTATCGGCTTTATGTCCTTGCTTGTTGCAACGGTAACACGTTATAAGTTTCTGTTGATGGAAGCTAACCTTCGGTTTTTGACTTTTAACCTTATGTACAGCTGACTCTGGTTGTTTTCCTTGTAGCTCCAATGCGTCTTTTGTAGCTGTTTCCATCGCTACAGAAATCTGCATAGCTTTTTCTAATGTTAATGCTTGGACTGACAATAGTTTCTTTTGAGTTTGTTCTGATTTCAACCCACAAACAAGTCGGTCTCTCAATGTATCGTTTAAATCAGGGAAATTACAATATTCCGAAAATTTGCGAATTTGTGCTACATACTCATTAATAGTCTCTCCACTTTTTTGGTCCCTCTTGTGAAAACGGAAACGTTCTGCTATCACCAGTGGTGCGGGTGATAAATGTTCTTTCAAAACTTTCACAATATCCTCGTATGATTTATCTTTCGGTTTGTCTGGTGTTGTTAAATTTCTTAACAAAGCATACGTTTTTCCACCGATTAAACTAAGTAAAGCAGGTACACGCTTATCGTTGTTAATTTCATTCACAGCGAAATATTGTTCTAGTCTTTCTGTATAAGAAGTCCACTGTTCAATTCCATCATCAAAATTTTCAATTTTACCGATATATCCAGCCATTGTTTTTTTTTTTTAACTCGTCGCCAATTTTGTTATAATAATAAATGTTATGTATAATTGAAACTGTCAATATAAACTATTAAAGTTACTATGAATTGTTATCAAATGAACTGTAACCTCAAAGTGATGAAAACCATATGGCACCGCCTAGACTGTTACCTACCACAGTTGTATCAATTGTCGCGATATATAATATGTTAACTTGCTTGATTATTTTAGTGTAGAATAAAATGCTAATCTGAACAGATGCCTTCTACTCTCAATAATGTTATAGTTAGTAATACATAACAATTTCTTTTTAACAAATTGTTGAATTAAGTTTCTTTATTATAATATTTCAGCTATTTTTCTCTTATTACGATGTCTTACTCAAATCAACAGAATCTTACAATAGAAGCAGTATTAAAGTGTTTACTCGTCTGTTATACAATAATAAAAAAAATGTCAAACATCCTAGTCACATTATATGAACCCTATTGTCGTTATAGCATACTTGTAAACTAGGTTAGTTATCAGCTAATAAAGACTGCCCTTTTCTTACCTGTTTGATGTTTGTTTGCACAATCACTCAAATCAGAATCCAATTGTTGTAAATCTAACGTTAACTTGCATGACGTATTTACCTCGATTCATGAATGATATGATATGCTCAGTTATTGTTGACTTTACAAACTGTGGTTATAGTTTGTCATTTTTATACATGATTAACCGGATTTTCAAAGAAAATATCGGCTATTAATTTGGTAATTCAAGGCGGGCTGCCGACAGGGCGGCAGCCAACTAGTGTCCATACAATAACTTGAAAACGCTTTGACGAAATCTATTCAAATTTAGATATGTTGTTTCCTGTGACTAAATGAAGTTCAAGTTCGCACAATTTAAGCTTTCATCGTTTTTGAGTTGTAGACCTTTAATTAGACTCAAAGTGATACTTAGAACGTTGTCCGTGCAATAACTTGAATACGCTTTCACGAAATCTTTTCAAATTTAGATATGTTGTTTTCTGTGACTACATTACGGTCAAGTTCGATTTTCACGATTTTCGCTTTTATCGTTGTTGAGTTGTAGACCTTTAAGTAGCGAAATGTGATACTTAGCTTGATTTTGGCTTTTTCATTTCTGAACCCTACCAAAATTCATTTATTTTTTTACTTGATCCTGTTTGGGGGGTCCAGATTTGCAAATATCATTTTTATGCAGGAAAATCCGGTTTGCCGTCAATCAGACAGCCTTTTGTTTTTGGTTCACGTCAATATATACGATGTCTTACTCAAATCAACAGAATCTTACATTGGAATCAGTATTTAAGTGTTTACTCTTCTGGTATACGAAGGTGGGAATAAACAAATATCTAACATTGGCATTCTAGGCACATTACATGCACCCTATTGTCTTTATAGCATACTTGTAAACTAGGTTAGTTATCAACTAATAAATATTTCCTTTTTCGTTTCTGTTTGATGTTTGTTTGCATAACCACTCAGATCAAAATCAAGTTGTAAAATTTAATGCTGTGTCGAGTTTCATTAAACCCGCTCGAAAGACAAAAAGTCGCTTTTTAGGGGCACTATTGATCTTTCTCTAGTTAACTTGAAATGATCTCGTGATAATCGTTCTCAGCATCAATAAAAACGAAAAAAGAAGATATCGTTTGTATTCGCGACCTGTCACTGACCAATCAATTCAGTAGCAAATATACCAACTTCACCTGCATATGGGATATACATTTCCCAACTCATTCGGTATTCAAGAGTTTGTAGCTGCTACTCAGACTTTATAAAACGTCACCAGTGTCTGAGCAGAAAGTTGATAAACCAGGGTTATGTCAAAGAACGTCTCGTCCTATTTATAAAAGGTTCATCGGAAGATAACAAAACCTTGTTGATAAATATTCCGTATCAACTTCACTAATAATACATGATGGTCTTGAAGTATAGATTCCAGGTACTGACGTTGTTTATCATCTTAATTACGTGTTATAGTGTTCTTTTATTTGTCTTTGTAAATTATTAACCATTACTGTTTAGTCCATTTTTTTGTAATATCTTTTTGGCGTGGCTCGGTACTTATGCATCCCGCCAATGTGTTGTTGTGCTGTGGTCATTTTTTGTATTCTTGTCTTTCATTTTTGCTTATGTGCTTTGTCTATATTCCATTTTGTATTTCTTTGTTGACATATTTGTTTTTATTTTTATAGTGATTAAGATTATAACACAATGTTGACTGCTGTATCCCTGTTTTTGACATTTTTACCTATTGTGACTGTTTGTTTTGTTCACACATTGTTGTCAATATTAATGGAATTTTATGCGACTGTCATACAAGTGAGAGGTTTAGCTAGCTATAAAACCAGGTTTAATCCACCATTTTCTACATAAGAAAATGCCTGTACCAAGTTAGGAATATGACAGTTGTTTTCCATTCGTTTGATGTGTTTGAGCTTTTGATTTTGCCATTTAATAAAGGACTTTCCGATTTGAATTTTCCTTGGAGTTCGATATTTTTGTGATTTTACTTTTTTTAACCTAAGTGGTAAACCACAGAATTTATATATTCATTGATTCATAAAACACATATTTCACTTTATAATAACACTTACTGAATACAATTTTATTATTCATAGAAATTTTATTCTCATGAATTTGATCATTTTGTTTGAACATTAAATATATGTGATCAGAAATGAGAACCTTATTAGCACTCCTGTCAGACATTATGTCATGAAAGTAAAAAAGTAACATATTCTGTCTCCTACTTAATTTAATACATTTTTACCGCTAATTGGTTAATAAGGAGAAGAATTCCTGTTCCGACTGGTCACTGTTGATCATATAGCTTGGAAACCTTTAGTAAAGCAGACATGTATCCATGCCTGATCTGGTCACTTTATATCGTATCGCATTGACCATTTACGTACATAAAGAGATGTACAACATGCAAAAAACCGACCAAACATGTAGTAAATAGAGATGTTCCAACGGACTTAAGTGTGTGGTAAATTTAAAACAATTAACACACCATAACATCAGATTGAAATAAAAGAAAAATGAAAAGATTCATAACACACCATAACAATAGATTCAAATAAAAGAGAAATGAAAAGATTCATATCAAATGCGTTAATGACATTTAATTCTTATCATTTTTATGTGTTTTGAAATGTTTTTCTAGTTTGCACCTAAGTGTTTTTTCGTCCCTTCTATTGTAGAAGTTTATTTGTGTGCTATCGTCCCTCAAGATTTCCAAAATACTACAAAGCAGGTTTTGTGTGGAACGGTTTCTTTGATGACAATTTTTAATTCGCCATGAATTTGTCAATTAGCCTAGACAAAAACTAAAAAACGTTACTTCGAACTTTATTGAATATTTTTAAATGTGTCACGGGATTTTTATTACAATTTCATGTTTAGAAATAGATGTTTAATTCTAAATCAAGTCATGGTCATTCGATATTATTTGAATCCGTATTTACTTGAGTCAAAGGATTCTTTCGCCTCTAAAATCCGATTTTAAACACTCGGATAATAAAGGTATTTAGTTGGTTTAAACACAATTATGTGAGAAAATGTCTCGAAAATTTCTGTTCGACGATCCAGAGAAGGGAATCATCATTATTCACTAAATGGAGACAAATTTTGTAATTTTTCAATCACTAGTAATCAATTAATATAAAAAAATAGAATTGCACATGTTGCACTGTAGAAAATGATAATAATTATTAATTTATATAATTTTTTAAATTCATAGATAAAAACACTCTTATTTACTATGTAGACAAAATATGAAGATTTGATAGATAACAATTATTTATATCAAACTGTAGCCGTTTGGTATCATGGAACTGTAAATTTCTATCAATGTGATTTGCATATTAATTTTTCTGACAAAAAATGAAATATAAAGTTTGTCTCTCAATAAATTGTAATTTTCAACATAAACTTAACTTGCAGTAAATCAAGCTTGAAATTTTTGAAAATAGTAATTTAATTGCTTACAGTTATATAAAGAGGATAATTTCTGCTCTAAGTTGAACTAAGATATGAAATATGTTTAAGCAAATGTATTTTACAACACACTTTTGTGTAGTTCATAATGTTTTTATGCATGGAGCGCGTTCTATCAAGTTGTTACATCCTACATAACCCTAGGATGTCAGGCTGTTTAATTTGTGTTTATTCCATTAAATGAAATAGTTTGACATTTGAACTGAAATTACTGGTTTGTTTGTAAATCGGCATAATCTACGACCTTGACAGTATTTGTTGTAAACATATGCTTCGATTGTTTAACCATTGCAAAAGGGAGTTTTTAAGAATATTTCACTGATTATCCGTCAATTTTTAAAAACAAGCTCAAAACTTAGCTGATACATTATTGTATTGCAGGATATTCATCCAGCCTCATTAAGATACGTATGCCTGCTACCTATGATGTGACCTCAATTTGAGATCGATTATGCATGTAAATATCTTGTTCAGCTATTGGTTGTGCTCATTGTTGAAGGCCGTGGTGACCTATACTTGTTAATGTCTATGTCATTTGGTCGCTTGTGGAGAGTTGTCTCATTGGCAATCATACCAAATCTTCTTATTTTTATATTGAATGGAATGTCGTCTGAAAGATTTTTCCTTTTCCTTTTCTATTTGTGTTCTTTCTGTAGTATTGTGGCTTTTTTTAGAAGAAAGCTCGTTCATCCATCATTTTTCTTTAATTTTTAGCATTGATGTAGCGGAACAATATGCCAAAAACTCATGGAATTATCTTTCATGGACAAATTGACGATGGGAATAGAGAGATATATTTCAAGGTTTTTGGAGCAGAAAGAATGAATTGTTTACTTCTATTTTTACGACCCGATATACCATCAATCAGTGGAGTAACAATGATAGCCGATGTCACGGCAAATAAACACGAATTACCAATGGACTTTGTTTCTGGATCAGGATATTATTATTGCCTTGATATCTATGGATTGAAAAAGGAAAAAGAGATGGAAGAACATTACACGGTTTTAGCCTTTGGAGGCACACGATTTTTTGGTAAAAGTTTAAAGATGTCAATAAAACAATCCACTTTTATCATTTGTTTTGAATTTAAAATAGCAAATATGAGACAATACAAAGGGGCCATTAAAGTAGGCTGTCGATGCTTTAACTAAATCTTGACAATTGCCATTGTCACGACAAAACAACAAAAGATATATATATTTGCAACATCAATACAAACAAGTTAATCACAAAACTAGCTTCAATATTTTGATAAGAAAAAAGGCGATGATATAATTTGAGAATTATTCGAAATACGAGAGGAATAATAGCTAACAAAAACTTATCTGTAGTTAGTCATGCAATAGGTAATTATAAGATGACTCAACATTAACATATTTTTTCAATTAGAATCATTGAATATGATAATGATTTTCGCCTTATGATACAATTTTAGCACTTCAAACAAATTCCTTTAGAAAACGTAGATATAAAGTCATTGTTGGAATCGTATGTTACATATTTGAAATACATTTCATAAATTGATTGCTGAGATCTTTATTGAGAAATCATTCTATTTTCAGTTGCAAAGATCAAAAATGGAAAAGACGCAAATATTCCTATACAGTTAGATAAAGTAAAGTCTTTGCAATTTCCATTAAGAAATACCACAGAGGTAACATTTTTTTTATATACCGATTAAAAAAATATATATCATTTAAAACCAAAAAAAATAAATTTTACAATTTTCAGAATGATTTTTTTAATAAATTGTTTTGTAGAGTTAAAACTGCACCTTATTGTTTATTTTATTTGTTTTATATATTAAGTTTTTGTTATATTAGCCATGACGCTGTCAGTTTGTTTTGGACTTATGAGTTTGAATGTCCCTTTGGTATCTTTCGCCTCTCTCTAAACTACAGTTGATTTTTAAAATATAAAATCAAAAATATCTGTTGCTTTTTTTATTTTACTCGTATTCTTCTACTTCATTTGCTAATATAAGAATTTTTAGTAAAAGGTTAAATGCATTATCTTATCTGCGACAAAAATATTTCAAATAAAAATGTTAACAGGTATGAAAATCCACATTGGACAAACTAGATATGAAATATTGATATTTTAGAGAAAGAATATTTTTACCTATTATGTCTGTTTGTTTTGTTCACACATTTTTGTCAATATAATGGAATTTTATGCGACTGTCATACAAGTTATAGGTTTAGCTATCTATAAAACCAGGTTTAATCCACCATTTTCTAAATGGGGAAATGCCTGTACCAAGTCAGGAATATGACAGTTGTTTTCCATTCTTTTGTTGTGTTTGAGCTTTTGGTTTTGCCATTTGGTAGGGGAACTTTCCGTTTTTGAATTTTCCTTGGAGTTCGGTATTTTTGTTGTTTAACTTTTTTCTTATTAGGAATTTTACTTTTTATATCATATTAAGAAAAACACATAAAAAAGAAATTAAACCCTGTTAAAAAATTATTCTAAGGTTACCTGTAGAATGAAATCACCATACGCATACATTTATAATTTCCAATCAAAGAGGGAATTCATTTTTCAAACGTTTGTGTTTAGACTTTATCAAAGTATTTTGCTATGGTTATTTGACGCGCACACGATTTGTAGCAAGAGAGAAATGATGTAAGAAATTGGAGTATTTATAAAGATAATTGATACGTGACCTCGAAGATTATTAGGTCTTTTAAACTGTTTCCTCAATGTCATGGACTGATTCTCTCAGAAAATTCAGTTGTTTAAAAGAAGAGAGCATACGCGTTTTGTAAGTTCTTGGAGTGGAATAATTTCCTTGCATGTTATTTTAGGAGAGTATAGGAATACCTACAACCTGTCGATAAATTTTGCTGCCGAAACGTACATAAATATTATCAAGGAGAAAATTAACAGCTTCAATCATCTCATCACACCTCCAGTAAGTATATATAGCATATTTACCTTTCTCATTAGAGAAGAAGGCTTTAAAATGAGTTGCAGCAAATATATTTGCATTCAGATTTACCAAACGCCCATTTAATTAAATAGTCAAATTTTTGTTTGATAAGATTGTGTGGAAGTGTAGTGTAAAGAGTAGAAAAGTCAAAACTGTCAACAGAATCAAAAGGACCATCAAAAGCACGTAATTTATCTAAATCATCCAAAGAATTTTTTACACTCCAAAAATAGTCAATTCCACTATTTTCATGTTTAGCTTTTGTTTTTCCCAATCTATGAAAATTGAAACAATCAAAACTGCCGTAAAGGTTACATCTTTACTGCAAAAACTGTCTTGTCAGGCCACTCCTTTTTTGACCTGCTGCAGTAATAATTATGCATTGTGCACCTCAATTCAAACTTCAATATTTCTGATAAGGTCTGTTTTATTTGGTCTGGAGGGTTACCTTTATTAACAGGTTTGACTGTATAGCATTATATCGTTTATTGTTTCAATATTTAAGTTGTAAATAAAGGCAACAGTAGTATACCGCTGTTCAATAGTAATAAATCGATTAAGCGAAAGCAAATCTGGGTCACAAACCAAAACCGAGGGAAACACATCAAATATAAGAGGAAAACAACGGAACAACAGAAACACTGAACTGCAACAAAAACAAACGTCAACATACATAAAAACGGACTATTTGATAACAATTGCCATTTTCCTAACTTGGTACAGGACATTTTAAGAAAAAATGGTGGGTTGAACCTGGTTTTATGGCAAGCCAAACCACCCGCTTATATGGCAATGTTAAAAACACCGCTAAAATGACAACATTACGGTACAGGAATACAGTACAAATAAACGCAAGAACACTCAGGACAGAGAAACACATAAATAAATAATATAATAGTACATACAACATGTAAACCACGGAATAATAACGGATAAGTCATTTGCATAACAAAGTGTTTTGTTTTTAAGCTGTTTATGACGTTTCTGTAAAAAATTATTGTAAAACTGCAGCAACAGCATTTAAGAACACATTGTTTATTCATCAACAATTTGCAGTTTTGATATGACGTTTTCTTATTTATTCTAAACGCAGAAGTGTTTTTGTGTTGCATAAAACGATAAATCTTTATGTGCTGTTTTCTTGATCATTGTTCAAAGTTTTTTCAATTTTATTGCAAATAATTGAAGTTTGAAAACTCACAACACTTCTTTAATTCGCAATATGCTATGTACATCACATTATAAGTGGTTGTCACTAACTACTATCTACTAATAAACCAATTTTGATCTGAAACGGTCATTTCAATCTGAGTAGGTCTTACAAGACTGGAAAAAAACATATTATTTTGTCATGTTTAGTCTTTCATTCAGTTTTCAGACTTTTCGTCTGCGGTGTATTTAGTACTGTTTAGTTAATTCGCTTGCAGTCAATTAAGATCTGTTCAGTCTATGTTCAGAATGTTCATCAAGTATTCAGTATTTGTTATTTACCTGTACACATCAACATCATACTGTATTGCATGAAAAGCTTCTGAACTGAATTAACTGCAAGCGAATAGTCTGAACAGTACTGAATTTACCGCAGTGGAAAGGTTTAAAAATTGACTGAAAGTCTAACATGACTGAAAAATTGCTTGTTCAGACTTTATCAAATGATGTTAAAATGACTATTTTAATTTAGACTAAAACCATTTACTAGTGATCGTATGACGTTTACATATCTCAATTAGTACGTTAGGCTCGTACATGTTCACACTATACTCATTTATGGAGGTGATCCCCTTACACAAAATATTATCTTACACAGGAAGATGGTTTGAAATCAACACAACATACGTTTTACCGTCACATCACAAATTGGTTAACCGATATTATGTCTATGTGTCTCAACTAACTACCAACATCTTTTGTGGTCTTATATCTTTAGAAACAAGTACCAGAATTGTCTATGTAACTTTACCGATTGTGTCGGTTTCCCGATTGAGACATTTTGACTAAGTGTGGATTTGCATTTGGGCGATGCATGTATTACAGGAGACGCTTACCCTGCCTGCACATCCGGTATAATTTCTTTTGAAGTTCATGCGATTCCCCCAGTTTTTGTTTGTTGCCTTGATTTGTATCTTCGGAATCGATTTGTAACATTTCATGGTTTGTATCTAGAGATTGATTACCTCAGTTAATATTCGGCTTTTGTTAGTATTCGTGTTGCTAGGTCTTAATTTGTGTTTTCTGAACATGCTCGTTTTTTATCGTTTTATTTTTTTTGCCATTACATTGCCATTGCATTGTCAGTTTTTTTTTCGACTTTCTTTCAGTTTTAAAATATCCCTTTGGTATCTTCCATCTCCTTTTTGTACAGCGGTAAAGTACTGTTGCCTAATTAAGAAGTACTTTGTTTGTTTGTTTACTATTGAAAACGTTCATTGACAATTATTGACATTCAATCACATTTCCTATACTTTGAATTAATTTTTTTTTTTGAATTGGTATTAGGTTACAATTGTTAACGATAATAGAGATTCTTGATATACGTCAATGGACCAGCGAAAACTCCAAAAAAATAATAAAAAAAGATATTGGAGTAAACCTTAAAAGACTTATTCAGCAGTTACAAAATGTATTTGCTTTATATATGTCAAAATCATAACCACTAAAGTCTAAACCAGTTATAGAGTATCTAACCATGGATTACTGAATCTATACTATCATCATCCAATTTCTAACTGCATTAAAAAAACTACAATATCTACAAATACCTTAAAGTGTATCTAACTTTCATCTTTTTTAACCAATTAATTGAATGATCGATATTTCAGATCAGATAGTACAAGAATAATTAACTAAGAGTAATCGCTACATTTGCAGGTTGAATATTATTTTATCATTTCAGATCATTTTCCCTATACAATTTAATCACAGACCTGTTTCTAGATATACTTTTCACAACAAAACAACGTTCAAAGTTGAAAAAAGATGGATAATATTCTTTAAACAAGCAAAAGACCGGTTTCATGTTTTTATTCATGTCGGACAGCAATTGGATTTTACATTGCCTTTCGACTTGCCCATTGCTACAGTCTGTGAAGTAAAGGTTATCATTGGATGTATTCTTAATGACAGCAAGCAGATGTGCATATCAAAGATAGAAATAAACACCAACATTAGTAATTTCAAAACCTGTAAGTATGAAGAGTATATATGACTTTATAAAATCATACACAGTAAACCTTTTGTATGATTCAAATTTTATCAAGGTTGTACAAATGTATTCTCAACGTTCGTAGTATTTGACACCGTGTTAATATCGTTTTAAATAGTGAAGTATGTACATTTTGTATCTTATCAAAAACAGAGTCGTGCAAAGAAATAGAAGAGTGTCCCTATTTCACCTTATGTGACCAGAGTGTTTATTAGTTAGTCGCTGAATGTGGGTAGTTTATCTCGATGTTTCTCAAATTTACAAATATCAAGTTCATTTTAGAAATCAGATACCTTACTCAACACAATAAAAATGCATACATAACATAAAAAATGAATGATATGGCCACTTTTTGAATTGAATTAAATTAGATTAAATTTAAATAGATTGCCTTAGTCGTATTTGGCACCACTTTGAGAATTATTGGTTTCTTCAACTCTTCAACTTCGTATTTGATTTGACCTTCCAATTGTTTTTGTTCGAGCGACACTAATGATTCTTGTATAGACGAAACCCGCGTCTAGCGTATCTAAGTGTAAGCCTAGTCAATTTGATGATTTTTTTTTAGTCCCTTAATTCGAAAAAAAACACACATCAATTTCAACATGATAATGACGTCATATTGACATTACAACCGACGGGGTATCCGTTGCTATCAACCTTTTCATTTATCAAAAAAATGTATAATAACTCGAAAAACAAGGAACGTAACTATGTTTGCAAATACAGGGCAAAATAATGAATCTAATCATACATCCTATAATAATAAAAAGAATGACAGAGGTTGGTTTTCGAGTTCCAGCGGTTTAAAACTTCAACGTCAGCTATAATTAAAACAAAAGTCAACTTTTGTTCATTTTACATCATTTAGATTTTTTGAGAATATAAAGGTGTATTAACATTAATAATCCTTTTCACTTTTATATTCTTAGAGTTTATGTGTGAGATAATAAAATATAAAACATTTTTGTTTAATTTCAGGTTTTACAAAGGTAGACTATGAAACACTTTATGATAAGACGATTGCATTTATAAAAGCAAAGAAAGGCAAATTCCGTACCATTGAGTATTTCTATAGAAACAAGTCAGAGAAATATTTTGCTTCGATAACTGAAGAGCATAGTGGAATTATGAAACCTTACAAAAAAGATCATAACGGCGATCCTTGCTCCGTAATAAACGGGCGATTGGATGGTTTGTTTTTCAGTACAGCTGTAAATTGTCAGACGAGCAAACCTCTCCCATGCTCTCCATTTGGACCGCTCAGATTACATATTAATGCCGGTTTTTTATTCATCCCAAATCTGAATCTTTACTTTGCTGACTTTTATTGTCATTATAAAGTTCATTATGTAACTGTAATTCTGACTAGAAGAGATTCTTTTGCTGATAATTTCTGTAAGGAACGACTTAAGGAACTCGATATACATGATAATCCGTTCGTCTGTTTAAATACATCAAAAACATTAAATGACATAATTGTGTGTCATGGCAATGGTCTGAGAATAGAGGTTCTGTATACGGAAGCCCTGAATATTCATGAAATTATTCAAAATCGACAAGGACATTTCACACGAGTACCTGTTATATTTAGAGGTGAAAGTAGACCAGACGGCATTCCTAAAAATAAAAACTGTCAAATATGCAACATATAATATGCACATGATATATGCCTATCCCAAGCCAGGAGCCTGTAATACAGTGGGGGGTGTTTGTTGTTGTGTATCATATTTATTTTTCGTTTATTGCTTTTACATAAGTCATGCCGTTATTTTATTTATTTTTTTTTTTCGTTTGAACTATTATACATTTCTTATTTGGGGTTTTTTTACAGGATTTTGTTGATTGTTTCAAGCTACGGTGACTTATAGTTGCTTACTTCTATGTCGTGAAGTCTTTGATGGAGAGTACTCACATTGCAATCATACCACATCTTCATATCTTTATATTCTTAGATTTTTTTGTTGTTTTTTTTTTGTTGTTTTTTAGGGGGTTCTATAATATCTGTAAAAAATGAAAGACAATTTAAACTATGGTTGTATTTTTTTTATTAATTAAACTTACATAAGATATATCATGATTAAAGCAAAACGTCGGATGAGAATATGAGGCATGAGGGATATCAGTTGCATTTCAGAAAATTTTGACCCCGCTGATAACAATCGCATTTTGTTGCCAATTCTTTAGTTTTCTTTGAAGAGTTTGTTGGACTTCGTTTAACCACAATTTTGTGTTGTTTTCTTTCATGTTTCAATTTTATTTTCCCTCTTGATATTTTTTCAAATGTTTATCTTAACTTTACAGAAGAAACATGCCTCAGTCTTATCTTAAATGCCTGTATTTTTAAGTAAATAAATGGTTAAATTTCTACAATAACGTTTTCATTAAGTTAGTGTTGTATGTACAGTATCCATCCTAAAATAGATACGTTACAGACTATTCACCAATAGGATAAAAGATAATCCATGTTATCAAGCAATTTATAAGCTTACTTTTATGTTAACCCATTTCAAACGTATGTCGGTCCTACAAAATTATAAGTTTAGTTGTGTTGACGGGTTTTTACATCTTCTACTTATAAACGCTTCGTACCCTCAAACATAGACAAGCGTAACGTTTTAATTGAGAGATGTAAACGCCATACGATGAAAAATAAGAAGTCGGCAATTGGAAAGTTGAAATCAACACGTTTGTTATAGATTATAGCCTCAAAATCATCAATATATCTGAAAGTGGAATTAAAGAACTTTGCGAGATACTTATTTGTTTTTGTCTTTGAGAAGGTTTTGTATGAATTCTGCTGCGTATGAGTGTCTGAGCAAACAATTAGTGACCTTGGACTTTTTCAAAGATAGTCTCGTCCTTTTTCTCAAATAGTTCCTATTAGTACCTAGACCTAATAAATAAATATTCAGTGTATTCTTCACAAATTATAACGATGGTCTTGAGTTATAGATTCTAGGTGCTGAAGTTGTGTATCTTTTTATTTACTGTAAGTTTTCCCATTATTATTTTCGTGCTATTATCTTTCGTTTTGTCATATGACTTTTGACGTGTCTTGGGTTTTTGTATCCCGCTATCGGGTTTTTGACTTTGGGCGTTCCTAGTGCAGGTAAATCCAGAGGTGCGATTTGGACGCAAGATGTTTTTACAGTGTTTTTTTTCCATTTTGTTTACCTTTATAATTATATTTTACTTAATTTGTACTTTATCGAGGAAGTGTATACTATATACGGTATGTACTATCAACTACACACATTTTTTTAACGGCCTCTCGATTTTCTATCAACTTCAAAACAAATATTTCGTTTGCGTCTTTGTCAAATTAACTTTCGACTACAACAACGTTTTTTGTTGCTCTCTTTGTAAGAATTTTTTGCATGTTTGTTTGAATTTTTAAGTCAGTTGTGTTGTATAGCTGTGGCTGTAGGATCCCAGTTATTGTCACATTAACTTATCATGTCTGTTTGGGTTGCTCACCCAATTTTGTCATTATATTGGAACTAAAAACAACTGGCATACAAGTGGGAGGTTTAGCTGGCAATAAAAAGCAGGTTTAACGCACCCTTTCTTTTGAAATGCCTGTCCCAAGTGAGGAATATGACAGTTGTTTTGCACTCATTCCCTTGGTTCATAACGTTTATTTTGTCTGTTTTTATGGACATCCCTATTTTGAATTTACCATGGAGTTCGAATTTTTTTTTTATACTTTTTGGTTATACTTTTTATGTGTGATTGAACAGTATAGGTACAAGTGAGTATAAGAGCCTTTACTGTTGATTGTGTGATAGCTCTAGTACTGTTTTGTTTTCCAGATGTTCTATCAGTTCTGGAAAAAAATTAAAACTCTACTTTTGAAATTTCTTGCGTCCAAAGCGCTTTTCTGGATTTACCTTCACCATGGACGCTCAAAGCCGAATATTGAAAGTCAAGAATGTTTAACAACCGAAACAGTTGATAAAATTATGATAAACAAGAACCTAAAAATATCAGTCAAATCTTTGGATGTTAGACTATGTTGTTGAAGGTAGTCAGTGATTTGCTTTCTATATGGATTGTAATTTGAACTTTACACATCTATTTGAAAGCCCTTTTAGTTTAATAAAGTACACGAACGGCACTGCTAGTGCTCAAATTCCAGGAGGAATTCCAATTTAAACATGATCCTTACTTTATGATTTACGTCCCTTTTGTCGTAAATTATTTGAATGAATACGAGACAAATTGCCTTTCTCTGAGTACGGATAAAATCTAGGACCAGGTTTGCTTTTGAAATGGTACTTGTGTTCACCAGTTTCGGGAAATTTAAGTTTCTGCATTATCAGTTTGATTACAAACGTTTTAATGATGTCGAAGTTAAGAAATTTGTCAATGTAGGCACCGTCCAATAACGTATATATATATATATATGTGTGTGTGTGTGTGTTTGTTTGTTTATGTTTTGTTTTTTATTGGGGGGAAGAGGGGGAGGAATATTTCTTTCATTAATTGTTTGATATTAAAGTCCTCAAAACAAAAGAATTGTTTCAGAAGAGGGAAAATATGACATTGCATTTTCCCCAAAAAAAAAACACACCGATAGTTTAGTTTTGAATAAAGTCGTGAAAAAAAAATAGTCCAAGGAAAAAAAAACTTATACACCCATGCGAAAAAATGAATAATTGATGTCTAATCAATTTGAGGTACCTAAAGCTACAGCCAAATTTAAGAAAAATTGTAAACTTTATATTTTTGGGGGGATAGTCAAAACAATTATGATGTCATTTTTTAATATATGTTTTTTAGAGGAGTTGGGGTTGGTTTGTTCCGTAACGTATTATCCAATATATTTTGCGATTCTTGTGATTCTTTTTTTCCGTATTATACACATGACACATCTTCTTATCTTGACTTATTTTCTGCGGCAGAAAGGCTCCATAGCAGATATAACCAATTGTTAATAAGGCAACAAATGTGACGGTTAATATCGGATTATCCATCATTCTTTTGATAGAAACATGGAGAGTGATTCAAATAATTAAAATTCACCGTTTCACCTCTAACACCTTTCAACATGTACAATGGTGACATTATGACTTGGCAGGGTACAGGTGCTATCATCAATCCAGGATTGTCCGGATACTATTGATATATTGTATGCAGATTAGCTAATACCATACTGTTTTTTATGAACTTGCTACATGTTATTAATTCTAAGATTTACTGATTTTACTTGTTTGACATTTATGACTTTATTGGGATTTAGAATAACTGAATAAATCGGGTTTGTTTTAAAGATAGATATAGTGGTTTCGTTTAATGATGAAGACTTGTTATATTTACACCTAAACAGCTAAAACAATGTCAAAAGACTTTTTACAATTATGAATAATCAATGAAGACAATAAGTGGTTATTCAAAGACTATTTAATTTTAAAGATTTCTTTTAAAAAAAATCTACGAGAATGAAAAAAAAGATATAAATGTTTTATGTCTTTAGTAAAATGGTGGAAAAAGTATTTCGGATTTTGACTCTAAATCTAAAATTCATATCCATGACTTTTTATGATATACGAGGTTAATAGTGTAATTTGATTACTGTCTTGAAACCCCTGTTGTTATTTACTTCTAAAATGAATGATTTCATTATAAGTTAATTATATTAGCCTTTTTATGAAAACCATTTAAATTTTACTATAGAAGTTAGTTCATCAAATAGGAAATATCAATCTTTTGTATGGAACCTTTCCCATCATTTTTATATTGTCTTGTTCAGTGATATTTTTACGGTTATCAGTGTGGTTATTTGTTTTACCAGGAACAACAATCTGCGATAATTTCAGCTTTCCTATTGTCGACTTCCAATTTTTGTAACATACCATCAGCCCAAACTCATTGCATTTAAATCTTACATTTAATACGGTATGATAGGGCTCACTTTAATTATTTCAATTTAAAACTAACAGAGAAATACTCTTGACTGACACATTGCCCAAACCGAGACACGAGAAATATGCCTAAAATTATGACATACATTCATGAATTGTAAATCATTATAGTGGTATAGCTTCGGTTTTATGTTTTTTCAATAGAAAGTCTTAAAGCCTTTAGAATTTACTGTGTTTATCTCATCGCCGTCTGGTTTCTTTATTTATATGAGACATAAAGAAATGACTTCAATTTTCTCATTATGAAATTTTCAAGTTTATGTGTATTGTATTCCAGAACCACTTGCATTTAGAAGGTATCTTGAGAACAAAATCCCAAGTTGTCAAGGGCTTGTGAATGCTATCTGGGTACCCTTGATAGAATATAACTGCTTTCCATGAAGATATTTAACCGAGTATTTTCAGTTTTGAATTAATCTCTCCGAAAGTTTCACTGACTACATCATGATTGTGTTGAACACTACGGAGAATGATAACAGAAGTGGTCCATTTGTCGGAGCTCATCTGTCATATTGGCTATATTCATGACTATCAATAAATGTTATTTTTACTTGATATAAATTACACGACGAGTGTCATTATAGGATATTTTTTTATTTGTCCTTGTAGTACGGGTGTTCAATCGGATTATGGTGGTTTCAACCTTTAAATGGGAATGACAAGTTAAAAACGAAAATAGATGAAATCAAGTCATATGAAATGAAATAAACCGCATGTAATGTTCTTTACTGATATACCATGTTTGTGGGAAATCATTTAAAATACTAGTACATTTATGAGACAATATGATATCTTAACATTTTAGAAGTCTATTTTCCATTCATACAGAATATGTACACACACATTTAAACCTTATAAATAAGTTAGCACAGTTCAACGTAATACATTATTTTATTTCATTGTGTACTATTTTTACTTTGATTTAATAATATTGTTCGTCGTTTTAAAACATAACAGTGTCACTTCCTTTTAATATACACTGCCTTCTTAGTTGAAAATAAAAATATTTTTTTCTGCATCGAAAATGAATCTCGAATTCGGAATTTAGTGAAACATTCGTTTAGTATTAAATTTGAAATGACACAGCATATTTTGTTATTGGCCTATTTGAAAACTTAATGATAATGTTATCGTTGACATTAACCGGATATCAAACAAAGAGGCAACTATTAAACTTATTCGATTGAATTCACACACTTACTTTCCTCTTTAAAATGGCGATGTTCTTCTACTCTCACCCTGTGGTAAACTAGTATTTATTTCTTATCTTGTACGGTTTGAAAGAACATATTTAAATATTGCTGACTTCAGTATCCCTTTACACAACAATAACTTTATTGGGTAAATCTATAATGTCTGTTTGTTTTGCTCACACATTGTTGTCAATATAATGGAATTCTATGCCACTGTCATACAAGTGAGAGGTTTAGCTAGCTATAAAACCAGGTTCAACCCACCATTTTTCTAAAAATGTCCTGTACCAAGTCAGGAATATGGCAGTTGTTATCAAATAGTCCGTTTCTATGTATGTTGGCGTTTGTTTTTGTAGTAGTTCATTGTTTATGTTGTTCCGTTGTTTTCCCCTTATAGTTGATGTGTTTCCCTCGGTTTTGGTTTGTGACCGGATTTGTTTCAGTTAAATCGATTTATGACTATTGAACAGCGGTATACCACTGCTGCCTTTATTTATGACACCAAATTATAAATACCTTCACAAGCTTTAGAACTCGCTATCAAAATCGTATCTTTAGATCTTTTTCTAGTACAAAATTAAAAGTAGACATTTGATATACGACCTTCACTTGTCACATAAAAATTGTTTATTGTATTTTCTAAATTAATGACTTAAATTTCTTAAATACAGCAGCACGAATAATAGTTAAAGGGGAAGAAGTTTTTCCGCCTTTTGAACAAAAATACGCATCGGTTAGGTCCGATCTTTTTATTGGAACAAAACATATTTTATTTTATTTGATATATATATATATATTTTGATATAAAGTTGAACGGATTGTAGACGTTCAAGCTGTGTAAATAATATTTGCAAAATATCCAAAATATTTTGCAAATATATCTTACGTACCTTGGTAAACTAGTGACATGCAACGACTATTTTTTTTAGTATTTCTTAAATAATCATCTTCAACATTTTGCTTTTAAAAAATCCTTATATGTAGTTTATTTACAATCTACTAGAACACCCCCGCGACATTGCGGTTCCGTGACTGAATTAAAGTACCTACGCTTTATTTCAGCGCGGATATTTGGTATTCGTATTGTCATTTGATAATGCTGATTTTAAGGTGCACAGTTTTCTCTGATTTCAAAATCTTTCTGTTTGAACCCGTCCTGGTTTTCTTACTACAACCGGAAACTACATGTGACATATACTATCGGTATCGGTATCTGAATCGACCCGTACCTTGTTAATTATTGGTAATATTAATTATGTGGAAAATAAAAAGGCCTGTAATGGTGAAATTTTAATCAACACTATTGTCCTATAAAGTTATATATAAAGTTGAATTCTTTGATTCGTCGTTTTGACGCCATGCCGGCCAACAAATTGGACCTCGTTATTTAGGAGTATAGATATAGCCCCCTTACACTCAATCCTCTTCTAAACGAACCTTTGTCAAAAACTGTTTACGTTATGTAACGCAAGATTACCGTCAGGAATTTTGAGCAGGTCTATTATCTCCTGTTATTTCTGCTAGCGGTAGTTGACGTCTTTACACATGCATTAGTAATTGAGCATTTGCCAAGTTTTATAGGTAGAAGTAAAATAAATATAAATAATATTGTTAAATGCGACAGACATATATGTGCATGTTAAATAACTGATTTCGTCTAATCATGGTTATTGTTAAAAATGGAATAAAGATTGAGTGAAACGATATCTGTAATCACCTACATATTGAATTCAAATCCACATTGCATCAACTTTATTTTCAAAACGGCAAAGGAAGTAAGAAAAGTTTGTTCCTAGTCCATCATTGATATATCATGTAAGTAAAACGACAGTTTGTTTAATGATAGACTCATTAATGTTAAGATCTTAATAAATAAATCAAATTAAATTTGAATTGTTTAACATCAGTAATATACTGTTCCACTGCATTTGAAACATAGATATATTTTTATAGTAAGGTTCAAGCAGTCGCAAAAGTAGTTTAATAATATTGAATAACTTTGATCAAAGTTGTCTACTTAGTTTTTATCTCCTGTCATTAAGATAAATCCATTGTATGTCTATCAATTAGTAATACCATCATATTTAAACGTTAAAGAAATAACCATCTTTATCTTACAACCCAATATACAACTGCAAGTTAGCAATATATAATAGGTGAATAATTACAAATAGTATCACTCGTCGAAAGGATTCATAAGATTTTACAAATTTAACAATCACGCTAAAATCATTACTACTAAGTTGTGGTGACCAAAAAGATGTAAAAAAAAACGACCATTTGTTTTCAGGAAATTAAGTGATAAAATGTGCTGTTAAAAAGTTTAAAAAAATTTGATTAACTTTCTAAATGACCATAAATGCTCTTTTTTAAGATGTAAATAAAGGAACTAGGAGAGTATATTCCATATCCGTTACATAAAAATTCATAAGAAAAATGTATAGTCAGATTGATAAAGACTAATTCATTTCTGCTTCGTTAAAAAATAAAACTAGGTATTTTGTTATAGAAAAAAAATTTCAGAGATTTTTTAAATGTGTTGTCATAATCCAGTTCTTCATTTCGCTGTGATGACATAAAAAATGCAACTTATCATTTTTCATGAGTAACATAACAATGTCAGTAGCTCTCAACCTTTGCGAGTTATTTCGTTTCGTTTTTTTCCAATGTGTTGTCTGTATTTCTTCTACATATAAATTGATGTTTTCCCCCTTTTGGTCTCTTTTTTGCTAGCAAACTTGCGTCATAAAACATATTCCTAATTATTCTTATGCATAGTTACATTATATTTTTGTAGACGGAGTTCACCAAGTATAAAAATAAACGCGGATCAATGAAAATTAAAAAAAAAAAATCCCCTGTTCTAATAATTCAATGTATTCATTATAATACCAACATGAGATATAAACTTTTATTCGTAGGTATTTAAAAATCCACGTGCTTTACATATTTAACATTTCAACCTTATCCAAAAATTAGTAAAGAACTAAGGACGTATAAGTAAAATATGCAACGAAACAGATTTTAAAATGCGGCCTACATTCTTTATATAGTAAAAGATGCCATTAAAAATCATTATGGTGAGATATACTAAACAAGCGGTGTAAATAAGATGTGGATTCTTAAAAATTCTAAACACTTAGTCATTATCATTAAAACGTTACTGTAATATTACACTTTTGATATTTCTACGATTTACACTACTATTGTACAAACTCAATTGAAAGATAGGCTACATTTGCTCATTCAACACAGTTTGGTCTATAAAAATTGGAATCGTAGATACTAATTCCTAGTTGAAGGTTATTACTAAATCTTACTTTGTGACGAACCACACTGAATCAAACAATAAACACACATAATATGACATAATCAAAACACTGGACTTTTTATCGGGAATATATTTGTTGAGTTCGGTACGTTTATATTTCAACACACAGTCGGTATACACACTTCATTAACAGGGTTGTGCTCTTTAGACAAAACATGATATGAGTTATGGTGAATAGTTGTTTCCCTTTGTTTTAGTTTGTTACCCGGATTTGTTTTTGCTTAATCGAATTATGACTATTGAACAGCGGTATACTAATGTTGCCTTTATTTATGAGGATGAACGACTGAAATCGACACTACATACGATTTACGTTCGCTATCACGAATTGGTTGATTCACTTACATCGATGGCTCTACTAACATCGAACTTGAGATAAAGGATACAACAGACACAGTTAAGTATGCCTCATATCTTGACTTACATCTAGAAATTGACAAAGAGGGTCGGTTGAAAACAAAACTTTACGACAAAAGTGATGATTTTAGCTTCCCAATTGTGAACTTTCCATTTCTAAGTAGCAACATTCCAGCACCGTCTGCATACGGAGTATATATATCTCCCAGTTGATATGATATTCCAGGGCTTGTGTTTCCTATCATGATTTCCTTGATAGAGGGTGCTGCTCACAAGGAAGCTATTAAACCAAGAGTTCCAAGTGGTGAAGTTGAATTCATCCCATTGTAAATTTTGTGGACGCCATAACAAGTTGGTTGACCATTATGGAATATCTGTTTTACAGATGACTACGAATATCTTCCAATTGTCGTTACTACAATCTCGTACCTTCCCACTGGATGTGACCTACCGAATTAGACATATTACCGGGTTTGTAATAACATGACCAGTACGACGGGTACCACATATGGCGCAGGATCTGCTTACCCTTCCAGAGTACCTGAGATTACTCCCAGTTTTTGGTGGGGTTCGAGTTGCTCAGTCTTTGGTTTTCTATGTTGTTTTGTGTCTGTTTGTCTGGGTTTTTTTCAGCCATGGCGTTGTCAGTTTATTTTTGACTTATGAGGTTGAATGGCCCTTTGGTATCCTTCGCCTCTCTTTTAGAGTATTTTTAAGATTCTAAAACAAAGTCGCAAAATGAAGTGTTTTGCTCACACAGACACAAACAAGCATCTTATTCTGTTCAAACAGCTGAAATTTTACAATATCGATTTGATGGAATTACAACAATCGTTTTAAAGGTTCTGCATAAAAGTAAGTAAAATAACAAAAATATCGAACTCAAAGAAAAATTCAAAACGGAAAGTCCCTTAAAAAGTGGCAAAATCAAAAGCTCAAACACATCAAACGAATGGAAAACCACTGTCATATTCCTGACTTGGTACAGGTATTCCCTTATTTAGAAAATAGTGGATTAAACTTGGTTTATAGCTAGCTAAACCTCTCACTTGTACGACAGTCGCACATAATTCCATTTTATTAACAACAATGTATGAGCAAAACAAACAGATATAATAGGTAAAGATGTCAAAAATTGGGGTACAGCAGTCAACATTTAGTTATAATCTTAATCACTTTAAAAACAAGTAACTATGTCATCATTTGTGTGTTTCAAGATCAAAACAGTGTTGTTCTGTATGATAGGAGCTAAACCGACAATTTTATACGTTTTATTCAAACGTATTTACTTTACAAACAAGTAACTATGTCATTACAGTAGTTTTTCTGTATGATAGGAGCTAAACCGACAACTGTATACGTTTTATTCAAACGTATTTACTTGTAGGATTTTTTAAGATATTTTGATCAGTGGTAAAAGAGAGGCGAAAGATACCAAAGTGGCATTCAAACTCATAAGTCGAAAATAAACTGACAACGTCATGGCTAAAAAAGAAAAAGACAAACAGACAGGATGATTTCAACTTCACCACTTGGAACACTTAGTTTAATAGCTTCCTTGTGAACAACAACCCTCTATCAAGGAAATCATGATAGGAAATACAAGCCCTGGAATATCGTATCAACTGGGAGATATATACTCCGTGTGCAGTAATTAATGTTGTTATTTGATTTCAAAATGCCTTGCAATATTTGGAACATTAACAATATACAGTTCCTTAAATCTACGTCACTGGTCAATGGTGGATTAACTGATCTCTTGTGAATAGTTGTCTTTCTAGCCATCCTACCACATCTTTTCATGTTCATATTTAATTTTTTTACATATCAATGTGGCTTAGAGATAAAAATAAGCAAGACTATGCGTACCTTGCATATTTTATTCAATCTCATGATAACTGAAAAGAGTTTTTTTTTTATTTGAAACAAAAATCTGAAATATCAGGGGTAGAAATTGTTGTTTTTGGACAGAATATTCTTTTTCACCTTTTGCTAGTCCGGCTTATTTTGTTTTACATTTGTACACATTATTTTCCTACATTTTGTTGAGCAGAATATTAATTTTTGTCATTTACTTGGCAATGGTATATTTTTCAGTTCTTACCAGGCTAGAATATTTATTCCATAGAATATCAAATGGTCGTCCCCTAACGATATAAGACTGAACTAAGGCCTCTAACATTTGTTGTCCTTTGTTCAACAAATTTTGTAATAATAGGTGCTCAAATAAAAAAATATGGAACTTATAGTCTTTTACAGTGATGTTCTAAAATTCTTAGCAATGAGTTGGTTTTGATTAGACAGTTAACCAATCGCAGTTGTGGACACCCAAATATTACTTGACAGTGCTAATTTGGAATTTGTAAGGGGAAATGATATTCATCACAATGGAAGACTTTTAGAGTATTATGTAAATCTTACGATTATTCTGTATACTAAATATTGGGAACGACCTACAGTCATTGAGAACAGATAAAAAATATTTAAAAATACATAAAAAAAAATATCAATTTGACTTCTGGAGCATGCAATGAGTTAAAAAAAAAAAATTTTAAAAGGATCTATAAATTTACACGGATCGTATCTAAATTTTATAAGCTCCAAAAATAATGGCACATATCACTTTAAAGATGAAGATGTAATGTTCCATTTGTATTTAAAAACAATAGCTCATCAAATAAACCTGGCCGATAATTTTTCGTCTACAAAAGACTCATCAGTGACGCTCAAATCTAAAACGTTAATAGGCAAAATAAAGTACGAAGTTGAAGAGCACTGAGGACCCAAAATACAGCTGAGGAAATCTATTCCTGGGTTTTCTTTATGTATAGTCAAACTTCAAACCAAATCTTAAAGTCTATGACATAATCTAGTACTAGAAGTGTCCATTAAAATGTCATACATACGTAACTCGACGAACGGACCTAACTGACAAGTTTAGAGATATCGAATGAAAATTAAAAAAAAAAACATCATTTCAAATTCTACTGCAAATCATAAAGAATAAGAAAGTCCAGTTTATCGATTCCTTTAATAACATTATTCTTCCTCATGAAATTTGTGAGATTTATACATTTTCCGTAGAAATGCGTGTACGAAGAAAAGGATGTGTACATTGAAAGAACTTTTAAGGATTCACACAGAAGAAAGACTGAGTTGATTTTAACCGGAAACGAAACCCGTAAAGATTGTTCTTCGTCCAGTATGAAAGTTTCAGCTTGCCGTTAGAGTAGCAGACCTTCTATCTTCATAGAAGTAATTGATGATGATTCAGATTAAATGCAGGGCGAGAGCATATTAACGATATATGGATATAGAAATATTGAAACTAAATAGTTATTTAATACAAAAAAAAAATACAACAACATTTAACTATTAAAAACAAACGATAATATAAAAACTTTTATAAAACGCATAAACATCAACGTCATTTAAGCAGATACGCGATAAACCAAACCCAGAGTTAACAAAAAAGACACCCAGAGTAACTATACGGCCTCAAATTATCACCAAGTGACCACGCTGTATGTTAAGCACTAAATTAAACGACATGTTATTAATTAATTCAACAAGCATATTTGTCATTAAATTCTTCATCGAGTACAAATACAAAAGACATGTCAAGATAATTTCTTTAAAGTACCTTGATGTATATTAGAATTTATTATTTAGTCCATTTAAATGATTACAATTGATGGGGTCACCGAATACGTTAAGACTGCATAATCATTGAAGTGCATTTGTCATTAGTACGAAACACAGCGGAAAAAAATGATAAGATTCCAATGCACAATGCAGTCATAAGTGTTCAATAAATATGTACTTAAATGTATAGTATGCATAATTTGCAAGCAATTATACTTAATAAATTGTTAGTGTGTAGATAATGAATATTGAAGATACACATACATGTATATTCAAAACATATGATTCAAGAATACATGTCCGTGAGACACCTTGCACCACCCCCTTTTTTTCAGAGTATCATATTTCAATGTTTTATGAAAAATTCTATCAGGATCAAATCACAAATTCAGTATATATTTTTAAAAGGTCGGACGAACACACAGACCAGAAAATAGAATATTCCCATACGTTGGGTATAAAAACTAAAAGATCTTTTTTAACAAAACTGCAATGAAATATTCCGAATGTATGTTTTTCAGACGTTTAAAGTCCAATATGTCATAAAAACAATGTGAGCTATGACATTAACGTAAAGACTCTTCCAAGAACCCATACAAGTAGTAGAAAAACAACTAATTTGAAAAAAATGTAATAATTTTACATCTTGAAGATGCATCTCCATAAATTTCATTTTGTAAATTCTTTAGAAAGTTCTATCTGATAAATTCATCAGTAATCTTAATGTCTACCTCAAACAAAAGTATCTTGAAATAGTTATAGAAATATGCTGAAAAAGTACGTCGTGTACACCTTTTACACTCAGGCGTGTTTGAAACTCCCTTTTTAACCTTTCAACATTAAAATCAAATAACAAATATAGAATATCACCACGCTTCAGATTTCATTATAATTTCTATTTTTCTTACTAAATTTTGAATTTGTAGTTTTAATTTTTTTTGCCGGAGAAGAGCCGAATACGTGGGTCAAATGAGATCGGTGCATATATTTACAAGTAACTGATTTAATCATTCCCTTTAAAGTATTGTTGCCAAAAAAAATCATACATTATTTAAATAGAATGTGGAAAATTTTTAATAGCAGAATGGGTTAATTTAAATTAAAATATATTCGAACAAAGTATGTTCATTCAACTAGCAAACAACTCATGCAGTCTATGCTCCACTCCGTCGTGGTTCACTGCAGTAGGTCGATTTACGTTCAGATAGGTTAGTTATGTCGAGTAATGTCATTTTATTGGAAATCTCTAGTATACGGCTTTGAGCGTCCCTGATGAAGGTACATGTAAATCTAGAAAAGCGCGTCGGACGCGTTGAATTTATAAAGTATTGTTTTCATTTTACTAGTAAAGGTTTTAAATGATTTGTGGTAACGAAATCCATGACTTAATAATTTACCAGTGATCCATAGATCTATCTCATGAAATATAAAACGTCACTACAGACACGAATGAGTTGAGGTATATAAACACCGTAAGATGGGAACAAAGGAACATCACGGTCAAAAAAAAGAAAAAAGATAAACAATAGGGAACGAATAACCGTCTCTTTTGTCATAATTGTTCGTATATAGTTTCCCGTGAGACTGAAATATCTAAATCTATGAAAAGACTATTGTTATTAAAAGTATCAATTTACTGAGTTTTTGGCAATAAACTGTATTTCATAACAGTACAGGAACAAGTCTGCTTTTAAAGGGGTGCAATGTGTGCCCATAAAAATACCGACAACCTGTCGACATACTGTATTGCCAAAACGTACAAAAATAATGTCAAGCAGAATATTTAGAGCTTTAATCATCTTTTCACACTTTCAGTTAGTAAAGTATATCTTCTTGTAGTTAAGGTAAATATTACATAGTAGGAACCTTCAAATTCTCAGATGTCACCAAAAGTCGAGATGGGTAATGATCATGATCTAATGCTGTCTATTGTTGTTAGACTTATTGTTTTTGATTGCATCTTTGGTATTTTATACCTCATTTTACATTGTTCACAAAAAAAGGTCTGAAGTGCTTGTCGATTTAATTTCACGCATTCTTTTCGGTAAGAGCAGGCTCATAAAACAAATTGCATATGATTGATTGTTGTTTGCTTAACGACAATAAGATATTCCTAGTGGCAATAAGAATAAGATTATAGTAATGAAAAAAAAGAGGTATTGGGAGCAAAGCTAAAAACAAATATCACTACCGCTTGCAAAGACCTTGAATTGCTAATGAACACCCCAAAAATATTTGGCTAAATTAATAGGAGTTGAAAAATTGCATTAAAAGGTTAATAACAAATGAAAATTACACTTTTTAATTTTGTCGGTACATAGCGCTTTTCTGTATTTACCTTCATTGGGATCGATTATATCTTTAAAAGTTACAATTCATCAAAACAAAGAGTCTATGAGGAGTTATAGATTCAAAATGGGTTCTCCCTCCAAGATAAAGCAATGGCAAAGTTCATGATTTGACAAAGTACATCGCAAAAATAATTCGGATAATAATTCAAACAGCCATATGTGACGATGATTCAGATCAAATTTTATAAGGAGAAACGAATAAATATCTGTATCGTACTATAAGATGCCAAAAAAAAACCAACAGCCTGTCAAATGAGGAAATTAAACGACAATTAGAAAAGTATGTCCTGTTTGACCTAAGTGTCTAAGGTTTATGTGGTATTAGTGCGCATTAGAGTACATTCCTAGCCCTACCTTTGATAACCATGGTCCATGAGCAGCTTTACATTGGGTAGCTAATGGAACTTACTGGGTAAATTTTCCTGAGAGACGTTTATATGACAAGATGACTACCGTATCTGTAATTCGGTGCTTACAAAACCGTCAAAGATACAAGGCTTTGTCAATGCCACTGCTGATCTGCCCAGTGGTCATCACCTCTGTGTTGACATAAATTATCAATATTAAGTTAAGTCTTAGTAAATTTTCTGTTTACTTTTTTTATATTATTTGAAACACTAAAGTTTTTTTTTTCTCCCCAAGCATAGATGACCTGAGCCGTATTTGGCACAACTTTTCGATTTTTTTTGGTTTTCAATGCTCTTCAACTTTCTGTGGCTCTCTAACTGCTTTGGTACGAGCGCATATGATGGGTCTTAAGTATTTTACTTACTAACACTTATAATGACACAAACAATTGAAAAAAAAATATCTTCGAGGACAAAACTGACAGCAAAAAATCTTCCAAAGACAATTAATTTTGAAAAGGCAGGTACACGTTAATATTGTTGCAGATATTTATGAAGTAGAACTTTTTCATTGTATTGACTAAACAATTTGAAAACACTAAGCCTTTACTGATTAACTTAACATCAATCAGTATAACGCGTAAATGGCATATGACATATGATAGGTGGACATAGAAATCCCCACAATTAATAAGCCTCCATAATAATTTTAACCAACATATACACATGTAGTGAGTGAGAATACATTTCATCTTAAACGGATAACAGTACAACTAGAGATGGAAAATAACGTGAAGGTCTGTCGGCAATGACTGGTTCATAATTCTCAATATGAACAACCGTTATCCTGTTGGTTCTCCTTCGTAAAAGATGGATGAGATATCAAGGTGATTCGCAAATGCTTAATATTGCTGACACCACCCCCGGGAAGGTAAGACATCTGTCTAGCATGCCGAAAAATTCATTACAGACGAGAGAAAAACAGAAATTCAGAAAAGAAAGGAAACACGAAAGAAATATCACTTTATGATTTGGGTGCTATCTTGGATTAATCTTTATTATATCAAGTTCGATCAAATCAATAACTTGAAAGCCCAAGATATACTAGTACTTGAAAATACGATAAGTTAAATGACCAATAAGCACCAACAAAGAATAGCCAGATCCTAATCTAATGTCAAATTTGCCTGCGAGAATTGGAACATTAGTAAAGATGAACTACTAAGACCACTCGGCCACTGAGACCCCAATTCTAACGAACAAAACGGGGAACAGTATTAAAGATCACCAATTGAATGATTAATCAAAAAGATAATCGTCAATAAATTTTGTAGGATTGGGTTATAATTTCAATTTGAATTTCAACCAAATTCAAATCAATAAAGCATGAAAACTTTCATATACACTTCAAGAATCATTTGGCATCCTTCTATCACTTTGATATTCCTTTCTTAAAATGAGTACAATGGTTATGTTCCTTTTGATAGATATATTCATTGTAGATACCAGGATAAAAACTTTGTACGCAAGAGACGCGTTTCGTCTACAAAATACTCATCATTGACGCTCGAATCAAAAAATTTAAAAAGGCAAAAAAAAGTACGAAAATTTAAACAGCATTGAGGAATCCAAATTTCGAAAGGTTTTGCCAAATACATTAACATATTCCATCGGCACAAATATAAGTAGATCATATAATAGTAATTATTCCCAATAAAAAAAGTTTCTTCTGTAGCGGGCACACACTCTTGAGACCCACTGGTAGAATCCAAATGATGCAGCGGAATAATTTCAAATAAAAGGAAAATTTATTTTCTGAAACTAAATACCGTTCTGATTTTGATTACTTTATTAGTAATCGATTTCTAAAATTGACTGTCGTGTCTGCAATGTTTTGGGACAAACATCCGGCAAAAACTATGTAGCTGCTGTGTATAAATTAAAATAAAAACCAGGACCACTAAGTAATCGGCGACTTTATCGTATATATATATGTGTTATTTTCTCTTCAGCCTGTCCAAAACCGAAACTGTTGAAAAAAAAAAAAGAATACATACTAGTATACATTGATTTATATGAAAAATAAAAAACATTTAGATTTGTTTTAGATACCTCACGAACCAACCCAGCATGATCAAGCGTGGTATAATCGAAGCTTTAGGTAAGTTTGCTTTGCATTACTTTGTTTTCTCTTCATGAAATCAAATATGTTCACATTAGTGTTACAATTTTGAAACATTGAGCGTTTCGAAAATTGCAAAATATTTGTATAATGATTCTAGGTAACATTTTTGCTGGACCTTGCAAGATGCTCTAGTATAATCAGTAAACAAAATTCAGTATGAACTGCTTCAACAAAATAGATACTGTTTGCGTACGAGATACATATTATTACAAGTCAAGTACAGATAACTAAAAACTTAACATTGTTAAATCCATATAATATCAGTTACACAGTGTTAGTGACCTAATACGATATATACGGGGTCGGTAATTTCCATATGGGGCAAAGACGAGCGAAGCTTGAGCCTTATATGGAATTTACTGATCCCGTATATATCGTATTAGGTCACTCACATAATATAAGTTAAAATATCGTTTTGATGAAAGAATTCCAGTTGTACCTTGCTCATGCATCCAGTCATCAATTAATAAGTTCTTGTAATATTGTTCTGAGTTATTTTTTTTTTATTTAACGCTTTTAAGAGATGAAAAATAATATGAATTTTACAACTTCAAATATACTATGATAAAATATGATATAATGATATATTTTGAAATGATATAAAGTACAAATTCATTGTAGAAAAGGCGATGGCTGACAGACAAAAACACGGTTAGCATTGGTTGTGTACATTGTGTTGATGCTGAATATACATTTTCCTTGTACAATCATTGAAACGTACTGTTGAGTAAATATAAGATATTCGCATTTTTCACTTGTATGAAAACTTATAATAAATTGCTCTGAAAGAATCGTTTAATTTTCTACAACTCAAATCAAACATAAATTACCAAAACATAATTTAATTTATTTTGAATTGTGACACATATGGTAGCTATATTAACATGACAAGAAGGTCTATACAAGTATTAATAGTAGTTGGAGATGTTTAACGTCCTACAAAGCAACTTAATTATCGAAGTTGCTTTATAAGAATAAGAAAATGAGGTATGATTGTCAATGAGAAAACCAGACACCAAATTAAATAGAAGTAATCAAATATAGGTCACCGTACGGCCGTCAACAATGAGCAAAACCCATACCGCACAACAAGCTATAAAAGACCCCGAAATGACAAATGTAAAACAATTCAAACGAGAAAAATAATGGCCTGATTTATGTTCATAATCAATAAACGAAAAACAAATATGATATACAGCAACTTACGACAACCATCAAAAAAGAGACGCCTGATATACATAATGTGTTGGGATGAAACATGTTTGTTGGCGCCCAACCCTCCCTTACTTGGTACAGTGGTGTATCAGCACAACATAAGAACAAACCATAAACATCTGTTGAAAAGTGCTTAACTCATCAGATTGATACAAATTACAGAAACAACAGACACAAACACAAAAGACACAAAGGGCAGATTTGAGTTACAGAAAGCTAGTTCAAAGCATCAAAGTTCAAAACATAAGACTAAGATATCAATGAATACACATCCAATGGATTTAGTGTAAAGATGTCATTAACATTTAGAGAAAAAACATGACATTGTGCGATGCCAAAATATAGGTTCGACAGAATGTAGGTCTGTGAATGTACATATGTGTAAAACAATAATATTAAGTTGGGTTTTAATTTATTGATAAGATAATCAATATTGATACCGATAAAACAATATTTAAAGATATAATGTTATATACAGAGTTCCTATTGGAATAAGTCAATTTAAAGGATCGATATGTTTACCAGGATCGTATCTAAATTTACGGGCTCGGTAAACAACATTACCTTTAAACAAGGGTGTATCGTTAAAAATCTCAACTATTGCTACTAGAATTGACCTTTATGACTTATTCAACCCAAATAGTGGTACATATGAAAGCAAATTAGAATGTAGATGATTCTTCAGAGATTTTCGCTTAATTTGATATTACTTGATCTACGTGTGACTACGAATTATCGGTACCATTATCTATGTTTTCACTAAACGACCATGGACGAACATGAGTATGGAATAAAAGTCTCTCGGAGTGAATGGTATTCTAAAAAGATCATACGGCAATGTGTTTGGAAGAATATGCATGTCGATATACTCCATGAAATTAAAGCAGAACCAATGCACTTTCCTGCTGAGAGCGATGATTGAATAAAAAATATAGCTTTTCTTCTTTGTACCTTGACTTAACAGAATTCCAGAAAATTCTACTGTTTTAAAAATTCTGCATTTAAGCAAACGAAAAGAAAGTGTACCCCAGCAAGAGAGGATGATTCAAAATGCAATAACAACATGTGTAATCTTAACTATATATATTTCCTGAAGAAAAACAATCGGCAAAGTCGTTACTTTGATATTAAAAATGTGTATGGGTTGATTATTTTCTGTTTTGTTTTGGGGTTTGTTATTGGTATTGGGAGTTCCTGTAAGTTATAGTTGTATTGTTTTAACTTACGAAACGTTTTAAAAATAATAAGATGTTGTACGGTAGCCAATAAGACAATTATCCAACAGAGATCGTTGCATATCTGTATTTCATGTAGACTACATTGAATATTTGCGGACTGGTAAAAATGTACCTAATATGAGAACTGTTGTAAATACTTGTAGGTTGTACAAAAAATAAACTGCCTTAATTCATATCTAACTTTCATTGACATTTATGGGGTTACAGAACATCTAAATATTCGTCTGTATGACTTCCGATTGATTGATGAAAAAAAACATGTTATTTCAAGCTTAATTGTTTTTTTTTTATAATTGATCGTTTATATTAAAATATATTGATATGTTGTAGATATGTTGATCGAGCACGCATCATATCATGGTAAGATTTTTCTATTATATGGTATAGTAAATCCTGTATTTGGCCTCAATATTTAGAAATAATTAATGTGCAGTATGTTTGCAGTTTCGTATCACCATTGAATATATTACAATACAAAGTTTATAATTTGATACCTAGGTTTGTTGGTATTTAGACTAGTGGCCCGTCTATAAAGTCTTCAATATAAAGAACCTACTTCCATTGGTCTATACAATTACAAATGTCAACAATAACAATTTGTCAGCTTTAATGTGTTTTCTGCATTTATTTTCAACCGATTATCATCAATTTTTTCATCTGTTGTCTGGGCGAATTTTCAGATTTTCCTTCAACGCCAACTATGTTGTTTATAAAGGGACATACCACTGCCACTAACCGTGCATTTAGATAAAACAAGCCCACTGCCAAATATTAAATATACACGGTCTCCAAGTGTTCTCTTTTAACCAATGATATTCCTAGAAATTTATAGGAGGTAAGATAATCTTGTATCCAGAATAGATTACTTAGATATGAGTATAATGTCAGGCAAATATCCTAATATAGCCTAAGAATGCTAACAAGATGAGAAAATCGGTAGTATTTCCCACCATTGGCGACATAACTAATATTTGCTGAATAAGCTACATTTTAGAATAAAATAAAGAAAGATACGTGTGATGCAAGTACGCTATTAGACTGATATAAAAATTAATGTCAAATTAATGACAGCGTGGAAATTTCACTATTCAGGTTATTTATAATTTATTTACCAGCCGTCATTTAAAGTCATATGAAACGGTTTTCTTGTTATTATTATGTTATCGAAATTATTGAACCAAAGCATGCACACGTTTTCTACATTTATTAGGAATCTTTAAAGTTTTATCGTCAAAGAATATCAGTGACAGTTGATTGCAAGATAATTAACTTTCGAGTTTTTTGCCGAAGGTAACCGGATTTTGACATTGATAAACATTCAACACAGAGCACGTAGAGTACGCGAAAAATAAATGAATTATTAGAGCCATGATATTTTTAAATATTTTTCATTCGTTCCTATTTTTTAATTAAACTTTTCCATAACAGTTGTTAACTGATTCGATGTATTTAATTTGTTCTTTAATAAGAATCAGTTATTACTATTTACCTTCCATTGCACGTTTGTTTGCATTCTCTCATCAATGTTTTCCCATCGCACTTGCACTGTGCGGGAACCAAAGTTCTAATGAGAGGTCTCGTTGTTAAAGTCAATGCATTCAGGTTAGGGTGAAGGTTGACACCTGTTAAAACGTTTAAACCCGCTGCATTTGCTTGCACCTGTCCTAAGGCAGGAACCTGTTGTTCAGTAGTTATCGTTTGTTGATGTGGTTCTTAAGTGTTTCTCGTTTCTCGTTTTTTATATAGATTAACCGTTGGTTTTTCGTTTGAATTGTTTTACACTAGTCATTTTGGGGCCCTTTATAGCTTGCTGTTCAGTGTGAGCCAAGGCTCCGTGTTGAAGACCGTACTTTGACCTATAATTGTTTACGTTTTTCGCATTGTGATTAGGATGTAGAGTTGTCTCATTGGCACTCATACCACATCTTATTTCTATATAAAACATATTTATTTTTTTTTAAAGTTCGAAGTTTCATATGACTATAACATCAAATTTCATGAAAAATAATAAAAAATCTTTTCGAAAAATTCCTCAACAAATCCATGCATGCGTTTCAAAATCTTTTCTGTAAATAAATCAAATTTATAGAAAAATAAATAGAAAAATGTGCTATTCTCATACATTAAAAGTTGTCTTCCATTACCTGAGTAGGGATAATAAAAAGACAACCTGGTGTCAAGAGAATGAAATACCAATTTGTCCACAGATATTTTCAACAGCTTGATTTTTTTTAACTTAACAAACGAAATTACGATTGGCTTCTTTAAACTTTGGCTAATAGAACAATTGCTAGTTACGGAGAAGTTAATAAACCATATACGGAAGTTCAGAATTTGATTTTATGAACATGACAAAGCGCAATTCGAGACCCGATTGTTGAATATGCCATATCGCTTCGAATATACATTGTGGAATAAATTCTGATGACATAAATGATAAATTTTATTACGCATTTCCTATGTTTGATCTTCATTATGCAAGAATTGGTATTTACGCTTTATTCTCTGTCCTCTACGACTGTCTAGTATAAATTATTATACGAAATGGGATACCAATACGCTGGATTCCAATCGTTTTCATCCCTTCAAACTTATAGTGTTTTGACGACATTTTAAGCCATTGGTGCGTTTCTTAGGCACAAAATTTACGTCGATTCGTTGTGCAAAGGATTTAAAGGAATAAATTTCACGTTGCGCCTGAGATAAATGAGACAGATGATAACATCAACATGTTTATGTAGATATGGTTGATAAAAAATGTACAAAAAAATAAAGAGATGCATGTTCAATTCATAGCATTGAACTTGTTAGTTAAAAAATGCATATATCTGGTTTGCCTTTAAATGAAGTAAAGTTCAGTATAAAGTAAATGAGTTTAGTGGATGATAAGAAGCAGCGTATTCCATGCATACTTTGAATGCAATACAATTGCATGAAATTTTGATTATTTTATGATATCTATTTCCCTGATTACCCCATTGGTGTATTCTCTCTATTTTTAAAAACAAACTGTGATAAAATTATTACTTTTTGTTTTGTTATATAGTTGGTTCCATACTTTTCAAATAATCTAACTATGCGGTATGGGTTTTACTCATTGTTGAAGGTCGTACGGTGACTTATAGTTGTTAATTTCTGTGTTATTTGGTCTCTTGTGGAGAGTTGTCTCGTTGGCAATCATACCACATCTTCTTATTTTTATAAGTATGAAAAACAAAATCAATGAACAGGTTGGGAACATCTAAGTTACAAACCCACTAAAGGCATTTTGAAGTCAAATATGTATGGGCCGGTCGAATATAAACAAATATCTTATGGTTAAAAATTGCTTTGTGAAGCACCCGTAACACTGAAGGTACGGTGACCTACAGTTGTTAATTTCTGTGTTATTTGGTCTCTTATGGTGAGTTGTCTCATTGGCAATCATACCACATCTTCTTATTTTTATAAGTATGAAAAACAAAATCAGTGAACAGGTTGGGAATATCTAAGTTACAAACCCACCAAAGGCATTTTTAAGTCAAATGTCTGGGCCGGTCGAATATAAACAAAAATTATATGTATAAAAATTGCTTTGTGAAGCACCCGTAACACTGAAAGTGTTGGTTCGTTAACATCGAAAACGACTTTTCTTGGCTGACCTACTTGTAGCATTTTATAACATGTTCGGCGTGGTTGATGAGTTTGGAAATAAATATCTAAACTGTAAGAAAAACAAGTGTAATGTTGAAACTTATGGTGAAAGAAGGAAGATACCAAAAGAATATTCAAACGCATGAGTCGATGATAAATTGACAATGCCAAGTAAAAAATGAAATACGACTTTAAGACAAAGAACAGTGAGTATACAAAACACAACAAAAAATTAAAGACTGAGAACCATGAACCACAGCAAGAACAGGTTATGACCTCATTAAGTAGGTAGGCATAATATATAAATTGTTAATTAAAATTCCGTATTCTATCGATATATTAAAATGATAATAATATATCAAGTGTAAATTTTATTTTGTTGTACTTACAGGGTTGTTACCAGATTACGACACTGACTATGAATCCACGTACGACGAACTATCCAGTAAGTTTGTTTACGCAACAATGCGACTGAACACTATATGTTTAATCGACCAATCAGTAGATAAATTTACAATTAAAAATATAAAACTTATAAAAAATTCAATATTGACTTTGTATAGCAATATTAAAAAAAATTTGTCATCCATAAAACAAAAACATAATTTTTTTATAAGTATACTAGTATTTTTATTTTGAGCGCAACAACATAAAAATATAAAATCCTAACAAAAACCGGATATTAAAAACTGTTAGAAAACGAACCGTCAAGAACAGTACATGCAAATACATGTGTACTTAAAACTTAAACTTGATTTTACTTTATCTATGATATTCATTATTTCAAGTCCGATGGGCTATATTCGTTCTACATAGTCACCTAACTTTGAATTATTGTGTGACATATCTATATAGTGGAACAGAGTAATCCGATTTTCAAATCTCATAAATCGCTCGATCAAACAAATCAATGTAACAAATAAAATCACAAAAGAGCAAGTTGGGTGCGTATACAGGGTAAGTTTTTTCTGTAACACATGCATCATCCGCCATACGAATCCCCTCTTTGTCAAAATTTCACAGTCGGGAATAGGACATATAAAACAAGATATGTGACTAGCCACGATATTTGCAAGCTTTTGGGCTAAAATTGGTTTACTACATATTTATCAAGTATAGACGACTGATTGAAAACATTCTGTCAAGGGATTTTGACTGACTATATTAAATAAAGGTATTTTTGTATTTCACCGTGAACGGAATTTAATGGTCGACGTCAAGATCTAAAAAAAACATTTATTCATAAAGTAATCTGCCGATTCGTAGCAATTTCCAACAGATTTTTTTACATTTTCCCATAAAAAATGGTAGTTACCGACTACAAATAGTAGTGTGCAATTGTTTACCCTTGTAACCATCAAGTTTGCATTATTTACTAGCTATTGCACAGTTCATTGTTCTTTTTCATTAAATCCAATGTATACTAGTTAAAATATAGAATTTGGGCTTTCTATGTCGTTGAGTTGCTGTCTTATTGACGGTTTTTGTTACAGTACAAGATGGAATTCAGTAGGATCGGGAATCATCCTAGTACAATTTGAAATTCAAATATCTACTAGCAGAAAATGGAAGTGTGATTTATATCAATTAAAATCCAGTACGAATCAGAATTCTAATTTTTACTAATTAGACAAGGATAACTAATCAAATGAAAAGAATTAATTATCAAACTAAACGATAATGTACAAGCAAATGTCACTGTGTTTATTCCATCATTTTAAATCAAGGAATATACCTCCCTTACGCATAGCTCTTATGTTTGGGTTTACCTTTGAGCCTTTTTGGTTTTACCAGCTCTTTAACATTTATATAGGGTTATGGAGTTTTAAATAATTTGGAATCGAGCATCACTAAATCGACATTATTTATCTGGTGCAATTAAAAAAAATGGCCGTTAATGCTATTATAAGTTTTTTCTATGACGTCGTATCAGTAAAAAAGCAAGAAAATATGTATATTCTGAAAACATATGACAGGGCCTAATTACATTCAGGTCTCCTAAGGAAAAAACTGTATTCCTTACAAAAATTGATAGTGGACTATTGGAATAAAGACAAAGGTTTTTATAAAAAATAGTATTGTAAAACGCATCATGATAACATGAATTAATACAAAAAAACTATTGGACTGTTAAACAGTCCACATTAACCACCAACTAACCTCTGTAACTAACAAACAAATAAAAACAACAACGAACAGCACAAGGTTCGAATAGCGTGATTTGATACCGGCCCAAAGTGTAGTTAAGTTAAACAAGTTGTACGTGCATTTACAGCTGCCCTTTGCCTTTTTAGATCATGAACCGTTTTATTTTTACCATGTTTTGGAATTCGTATTATAGATAACATTAACAGATAAATTTTTAAAGAACATAGTTACTTTGTTCCTCAGAACTCTACACAGAAAACTAGCATGTGAGCAACAGTAATCCAACCTTGAATATCTAGGATGATTTCAAGAGCTATGGATGAGTAAATAAATTGGACCCGTCGTGTGTCCAATGACAAGTAAAAATCTTGTGAAGAGTTTTTTTCGGACATGAACTAAGTCTTTGTGGCAAAGGATTTAAAAATAACATGCCAGGAAATTGGAATATTGCATGCGAAATAAAAAGTATTGGAACACCGTTTGCACCCGACCTATTAAACGCAATCTCAAGTTTATCAAATAAAAAAAATAAGGAGAGAAAGTATGATTGCCAATGAGACAACTATCTACCAAAGTTCAAATGAAGTGGATGTTAGGATGTAAGCAATAAATGGCAACTGTACGGCCTTTAACAACGAGAAAAACCCATACCGTATAGTCGGCTGTAAAAGGCCCCGACATGAAAACAATTCAATTGAGAAAACTAACGTCTTAATTTATAACAAAACAATTTACGAAAAACAAATATGACAAACATGAACCAACGACAAACACTGACCTACATGCTCCTGACTTGGGACAGGCACATTAAGAATGTGGCGGGGTTAAACAGGTTTGTGAGCGCTCAACTCTCCCCCTTGCCTTGGACAGTGGTGTAAAGGCTCAACAAAAGAACAAACTATAAAAATCTGTTCAAAAAGGCTTAACTCATCAGATCGATACAAAGCAGAAAAACATCAAACATAAACACAGACCGGACGTGGCAGGTGTCAACTTACCTCTGTCATCTGATATCTGATCTTAGATGAACTTTTCACAAGTTCCTTGTATATAGGTTGCAAGAAGTGACTTTCTTTGAAAAATGATTACTTCCTTTTTTAATTCATTTTTTCTTTAAAATGTATTTATCTATCGATCTATTTTAAACATGTCTTGTGCGCATAACAATTGTTAGTTGTTTTGTTTTAACAGATATTTTGACAGAAGATTCAACATCATTGACAGGTACAAATCATTTAGAAATTGTTTATCAACAATGCTTGAAAGAAATAAAAAATCAAACAAAAGAAACAAAATCAAATACCTCAAAAAAGAGTTTAAATTTTATTAGATAAAACAAAAGATCTTTCAACAGTCCATTCGTAACACAAACGTGTAAAACTAATGCAATCATTTTTTTATCGTTCTCAAGAAATGACATGAAATATATAGCAGTTTCATGTAAATTTGTGAATTTTAGAATTTTAGAATGGACATCACATTTTGTGGACAATATTTATTCGTGAGAGCCAAGCTGAGGGGAAAAGTTGCATTTCGGCAATTGTATGATCCCCTCATTAAATTATCTTAGCAAACTACGGGATGTCAGACGTTGTATCATCGTGAAGAACCCTTCCTTGTACAAGACATATAACAGGATGTTAAACGTGGTAGTTCACAAGTTGTTCCACAAGCCTACCCGTCCACATCATTCTGATTCCGGGTCTACCAGTTTTATGTTTTACCCTAAATGCCGCCTGTTGAGCGGCGAAGCAACAAAAATACCAATTTTCAAGAATTTGGTTTGACCTGACCGGTGTTTCAGTTTTGACAAGAACGAATGATAGAATTATTAAGTAAGGCACGTGATAACAGCCTTCACAAAACAATGCATTATGTTATTGTGTATAGAACATGCTGTAACGCCGCTATTTTTTCTCGGCCAATAAGAATTAGTTTTCGAAAATTACTGAGTTTCCATGATAGATTTAAGATAAATTTAAGGCATTCAAGTTATTTACCGATGTTCAAATCCCATAAATCACTGAGGACGATACAAATCAGTATTTTGCAATAAGTGTTCTTCGTTTTACAATAAGGTACAAAATATATTCCCTTTTTACCGTGGACGATCTCTAATTCTACATGCACTATTCCCAATCATCAATACAGTTTGTCTTGTGGTAAACACAAAATAGAGCTGAAGAACAAAATGGAGAAGATATACCAAGGTGTCATAAAAGACACCGGTTGTACAAAACTAAATAATTAAGAAAACACTACACAAAAAAACTGTGGATTGAACAAAAAAAACCAACAAAAATATCAGTACTTGGGTCCTCAAGAAGAGACACAGTTCCTGTTCCACTAGCAATGTAACAGTGATTCTTCTGGTAAGGCAGTCTTTTTTTTTTTTAAAACAAAAAAATAGTTTAAAATTTCCCTGATATATTTTTTTCTATAAACACACTGGTATGAAAACAGTATACGTTATATAAACAAAAGAAGACGTGGTATGATTGATAATGATACAACTCTCCATCAGTGACTAAATGTCGTAGACGTAAGCAACTCATTTCATGTACCTGAAGTTCTACACACCGGAATGAGAGTACACCTGCAGTAGCACTCGAATTTTTTCTGCTTTTTAAACCGTTGGTGAATTTTATTTGGTGATTGGATGTCACATAATAGCGGATTGGTAAATGTTCCCAAGACGGTACCATCTTTGCAAATTATCTAACTCTAATACATGATGAAATATAAGTTTGTAAAAAATGAAAATTTGTAACATGTTATCAAACAGCAGGTGGAGAGTAGGAACTTCAGTGACAGTAAGGACTGATTATGTGTCAATTGTTAATATAGTTATATACTCTATCGATAATTTAAAATGTATAAAAATACATCAAGTACTGACGTTTGTTGTAATTACAGGGTTGCTACCAGATCACACAACCAACGATGAATGTGCTTATGCCGAACTATCTTGTAAGTTTATTTTGAACAGATATATCATGTTAAGGAGGGGTATTTGCGAAAAATACCAGTCGAGAGAATGTTTAATTTCGCGAGCCGTAAGGCGAGGGAAATTCATTCTCAAGACTGGTATTTTTCGCAAATACCCCTCAAGAACATGCTATATCTGTTTAATTACACCGAATGTTAACGTTCAAAAACGCAATTGATAATCGTGACGTTACAAGCGTCCAGTCGGATAGAGTATTTTTGGCAAATACCACGGCAGAGAGGGTAAAAAAGGCATATCCTTTTTGCATATACCCCGGCGGCGTTAAAAAATGAACGATATTCATTTGATAACAGTAAATTGGTGAAAAATACACTGGCTATCAACCAATCAAAACCCAGGATTCTTACATAAGGTAACAAAAATGCGACCTAATAAACTTATGTGTACAATATTACACTCAATTGATAAACGTATTCTTTTACTGTGCTTATCCAGTAACCTTTGGGGTATCACAATAGCAATGGCTAAAACAGTTTACCAAATTGCAGTTTGAATTCTTCTCTCACAAACTGATCAACTGGTAAAATGTTTTAACAATTTGCTCAAGTGTAAGATTGTTAGTATGAAGTGAGTGTTGTGAAATAAAAAGACATACTTACCATCCAGCTCCAGTTAGTTGATGTCTTTGTCATTCATTTCAAACAAAAAAATGACTTACTATAATATGAGTCACTGCTTTAGTAGGTATAACTTTGACATGAAAACTTCTATCATAAATAGATTTTATAAATAAATAGTTCAAAACATTGTATTGTAAGTCTATAATTTATAGCTCTGTTTAACTAACTGTCATTTATTGCGGACCTGTTTCTGTATTGTAATGAGTTACAATTTATGACTAAAATCAGCAAAGACCAATCGAAACAACATCTGATACAAAAATTTAATAACACTTATTTTAAGATATATTGGCTCTCAATAATGATGACTTCAGTATGTACACTAAAGAAAGTCATCCTGCTGAACTGACTTTTAATAAAGCTAATACTAACAATGAACACTGCCCTTTCCTGGATCTTGATACCTATATCTTTAACGGGAAGCTTAATACCAAATTTATGATAAAAGAGATGATTTTTCATTTCCTATTGTTAATTATCAATTTTTAAAAGGTGACCTTATGGTGTTTATATATCTCAACTTGTTCGATTCGCTCGTGTATGTAACAACGTATTTGATTTTATCGAAAGAAATCGCTGTATTACAGAAAATTATTACACCAGGGTTTTCGATATCACAAACTTGTCAAAACATTTACTTATGTTTATTATCGGTACAAGGTCATTATTCGTAAAAATAAATCAACGTGTAGACATCTTATACGTTCAAGTATTTCATATCCAATCTTTTATGGTAATATTCTATACAAAGCACAAAAATGTCGTCATTCACCTCAAAAGCTAACCACACATTTATTCTAAAACCAGTTGTTGGCATGATACGGGTTATGTTCTTCCCCTTTATTTTATGATGGTATGATACTAAACCCCATACTGGAGGTATTGTGCTTGATTTTCATATGATGAAGACATACTCTTTCAATCAGTTTAATTGAGGTCTGGAGCTGGCATGTCAGTAACTGCTAGTAGTCCTTTGTTAATTTATGTTATCCTTGTCATTTTCCTTAGTTTCTTCTGTTACTTATTCTTATATCAGACTCGGACTTCCTATAAACTGAATTTTACTGTTCGTATTGCTATGTGTTTGTTTATTCTACATTGGCTAGAGGTATAGGGGAGGGTTGAGATCTCACAAAACATGTTTAACCCCGCCGCATTTTTGTGCCTGTCCCAAGTCAGGAACCTCTGGTCATTGTTAGTCTTGTATGTTTTTTTTTACTTTGGTTCATTTATATGTTTTGGAGTTTAGTGTGACGTCCATTTTCTCTGGTACGCATTTTTATTTAGGGGCCAGCTGAAGTCTGCCTCCGGGAGCGGAATTTTCCTGCTGTGTTGAAGACCCACTGATGGCCTTGGGCTGTTTTCTGCTCTTTGGTCGGGTTGTTTTCTCTTTGACACATTCCCCGTTTTCATTCTCAATTTTATTATTATACTATTATTGTATATATTTATATTGTATTATGAAGAAGACTTCATAAATATGATTTACTTGTGTCTAATCCATTTTGCTTTAATTTAGCAAATAAAATATGTTAAACCCCGAATATATACTAGGGACAATACAGAAACAGTTTAAAGCGCCTTTATTTAAAGATCTTTGTCGTGAGTCAAAATTGCCTCAGCCGATTTCAGTTATTTTCATGCACATTTTTAATATTTGGACGATTTTTTTTCTTAATCCTTATAAAGATATTGGACTTTTAACTTTAAAAAAGCGAAATGGACATTTGCTTTGCTGTACAATAAATTTTTCAAATAATTTTCTAGCAAAAGGATAGGATGAATCATATTGTGTTTGATGATTTCAGAAATTGCTTTATAAGTATAATTCCTTATTTTCTGTCATTTTGATGAACTTGGGAAAAACAATGTCAAAACAATTTTTTGTGCAAACCTTTGTAAAATAAATACTTCCTTTTTTCACTCTGCTACAAAATGTATTTTTTTATTCATTTATTTTTTAACATGTATTGTGCATGTAGGAATTATCATTTGTTTTGTTTTGAATAGATTTTACAGAAGATTCTACATCATTGACAGGTAAATACCATTTGTAAATTGTTTATGTAGAATTTTTGAAAAAAAGGAAGGCAGGAGATAAATACTCCATATGCAGGTGGTGCTGGAATGTTGCTACATAGAAATTTATTTGGGAAGTTTAATTTATCTCTTTTATCAAACAGCTTTGTTCTAAAACGACCTTCATTGTCAATTTCTATATGTAAGTCAAGATATGAGGCAGATTTAACTGAATCTGGTGCATCGTTAATTTCCGTGTTTAACAAAGTTAACAAACTTTGAATTATCTAGTTATAGGACATCATCTGTAAAGCGGAACGTGAAGTTAAAGGATATTGCTAGCTTCTTTTCATTCTTTCTTAGAACCTCCTGAACGATGTCTGCCTAATATGAAAAAGGGTCAAATCGACAAGAAGAAGATCACACTTGCTTTCAATCAAGAAATCAAGCATCTTGATAATGTCAGTTTCCGAGAAATTTTTTGTTTGAATCAGAGTGGGTTTTTTTTTTTTTTTTACAAAGTATAATTTAAGTATAATCCCCTAAACCAGGTTTTTGTCTCTATGTTGAACATTCTTTTTTATGAAACAAAAGAAACAAAAAAAATAATAAATAAACAACAACATTTAATGCCATAAGATAGAGTTCATTGTTGTTTTTTTTTAAAGATTGAATTTATTTAGGTAAAACAGAAATTCTTTCAACAGTCGATTCCATTTATTACGCAAAATAAAAAGCATAAGGCCATCAATGTTTAACCGTGTGCAAGGAATATAATGTTATTTATAGCAGCCAGTAGATTTTACTATAAGCATGACTTTTTTAACAACATTTACTCGTGAGAGCCTAGATGAAGGAGGAAGTACTTTTCCGAAAATGAAATGATCTAAATACTAGTAAGCAACTAAGTATCATAAATTGTTTCAGGCCATTTAGGAAAGTGTACAAATAAAAACAAAGCTTTAAGTAATGTATGGGACAAAAGCATTCAAAAATTTACAATGTTTGATAATATTGTGTACAAAACGTCGTCAAATTTCGGTTGGCCATGGTTTACCCTGAGTTTTAAAATGGAACATACTATCACAAACTAGAACTGTAAATAAAGGCAACAGTAGTATACCGGTGTTCAAAAGTCATAAATCGATTGAGAGAAAACAAATCAGGGTTACAAACTAAAAACCGAGGGAAACACATCAACTATAAGAGGAAAACAAAGGGACAACAGGAACACTGAAGTGCAACAAAACAAACACATACATACATAGAAACGAACTATTTGATAACAACTGCCATATTCCTGACTTGGTACAGGACATTTTAAGAAAAAAATGTGGGTTGAACCTGGTTTTATTGCTAGCCAAACCTCCCGCTTATATGACAATGTTAGAAAATATCGCTAAAATGACAACACTACGTGACAGAAATACAGGTTTAAAACACGCAAGAACACTCATCACAGAAAAACACACAAACAAATAATATAATAGTCGACACAACATGCAAACCGCAGAACAACAACGAACATCTTCCATCAAAGACAGACACCACAGGACATCACAAACAATGACGCACTTACGTAACGAACATGTAATCTCGAACTTTATACAATTATTTTCACAATACCAGTCCAAACAATTTTCATGACAATGATGGTATTGAAAGGCAATTTTATAATTATTTGGACTGCAAACGATAAGACATAACACATTTTCCAACCGAAACCATGACAGAAACATCAAAAGTAAATACATGAATGTTGGATGTACAAAATACCGAGACACGTCGTATAGCAATGCAAATTCACACTCGGTATAACAGTCATATTCGGTTATAGGTCACGTTCGGTACTTAGCAGACATACGACATAGATATTAAACCACAATCTAAGACGTGGTAAAATGTCATTAGTTAGTTTAGACACAGACACATCATATATATCAACCAATTCGTGATGGTGTCCATAAAATTTACGGAGTGTCATTTTTAATCTTTCCTCCTCATAACTCTGTTGGAGCAGTTTCTGCGTAAGGAGCACACTCCTGTATATGAAGTCAGTATAGTGTGAACATGCACGAGCATAACGTATCAATTGAGATATGTAAACACCATACGACGAAGCAGAGGGTATGTTACTGCTGAAAAATGGGAAATTGATAATTGGGAAGTTGAAATCATCCCGTTTGTCATAGATTTTAGTGTGAAATCGTCCATTTGTGTCAATATTAAGGAAAAGATCAAGGTATGAAGCAGTCCTTCTTGTATCAGTAGTATCCTTTGTTTTAAGTTCACTGGGATATATGAAATGCAAGTACTGACTGAAATATGGGTTATTCAGTGATAGGACATCATTGATATATCTGAAAGTAAAATTAAAGAATTTTGAAAGGTGCTTTTTCTTTTTGTCTTTTAGAAGGTTCTGAATTAATTCTGCTTCATACGAGTACAGAATCAAGTCGGCCAGAAGAGGTGCACAATAAGTACCCATTGGAATACCGACTGTCTGTTGGTTCTTCACAAAATAAGAATTACTATAACCCATAACAAGTAATTTATATATACGATTCCAATTTTTATAGAAAAAGCTCTGTTTAATGAGATGGTGAAGTCGATCTTTCAATTGAACATGGGGAATAGTAGTATAAAGCGTAGAAAAATCAAAGGTCTTAATGTTGCTGCAAAATTGTAGAGATTGTGATCTAAGATTTAGCAGTAGATCTTTAGAATTTTTGAGAATCCACATCTGATTGACACCACTGGTTGAATATATCTCAACACAAAAATTTGGAAGGCCATCTTTTACTGTAGAAAGCATAGTAGTCAGCACTTTTGAAAGATGTATAGTCGAACATCTTGATGATCTAGCTATGTATCGTTCTTTATACGTAGTTTTGTGAAGTTTTGGTATCCAGTATAATGACGGTAGATTTTCTTCGTTTTCTTTGATGTTAATACAAAATGAAAGAAGGACAGATTTGTGATTTTGTAAAATTTCATCCTTTGTAAATGATGCTTCTGTTTCTACAAAATTTTTTATTAGATGAGTTTTGAAATGTGTATGTCACTACAGTATTATATTATTACATTGAGGGAAAACTGGGAATTGTTTTTTTTTTCGGAACAGCAATCTGTGAAAAACACTCTTTTCATAATTTTTTTTAATATTTGTTTGTGCGAATGATAATCATTTCATGTTTATAGATATTTCTAGTTCCAAAGGAGATATCGAAGAAATTAAAGGTAAGAACTATTTGCAAATGGTTGATAAAAACTGTTAAAACAGAAAATGATATGGAAAATAAAATTGAAAAAATCGATGATATTCAGAACTACAAAATTTAAACCCACTATCATTATTATGGGGAAAATAGCACGTCCCTGTAAACCATGGGCGGCAGTAAATTATATCGATTTTAATAGGGAATATAACAAACAATTATTAAAACTGTGTTGCAGTGTATGTTTCACAAATAATTTGTAAGACTTTTTTACCTTCAAAACATTTCGAGATGTTACCGACATTAATGACGTTCGTATCTAATCATCTAGAAGGCAAATAAAACGACGAACATTGAAAACAACAAAATTCTAAAACCTTCTCCAAAAAATACCCGGCGTTCGCGAGCGCTTATAATGTCGATTTTCAATTTAATCTCAATTTCAAAAGGATATTATATCCAAAAAAACCTTTAAAAAGAGTATTCTCATATTCTCAACATGTTCAAGGGACATTACTCCCTAAAATAAGTGATTGATGCTGATTTTCAGACCCGTACATTTTCACTGATGTTTATATTTTACATGTATGTCATGAACATTTAATTAGAATTTATGTTATAAGCGCGTTAACAATGTTTATTTTCATTTTTTTTCAACTTTTATAAAAGTTCGATGTATTGATGGTGTAAATATTTTATTTAAATACTATTGGGAATGCTAGGAGTGAGACAGTTTGGGAGGGAGGAATACTAGCATTAACATATATCAAACAGTGTTAATTCTTGTTAAGAAGTTTTTTTCATATTTCATGACGGAAAATCAATTAAGGTTCAGACAGTTCATTAGCAGTCTTGTCATAACCCATTCAGGATTTACTAATTTGGAGAGGTAAGGAACAGAAACTAGACATCTGAAGTTTATGAACAGTGAAAGCGGTGTTAAACTATCATTACAACGTAATGTTTTAAACGTCATATTGGAAAACGAGTTTCTTAACCCAATAAACAAATTTCATAGTGTAAAAAATTCGTAGACATAAGTAGACATTGAAATTGTAGGGTATATAAATATAAATATTAAATACTTATAAAAATATAATATAAATACTTTCCCACTCTGTTCTTATAATATGCAAGTACATCAGCATGTCGTAAATTGACAGTCAAATCCTGAGGGGAGTTTTCCTTTCAATGATTGTTTCCCCTTGTTGTGTTCTTTGCGGTAAACTATAAAAAATTGGAAAAAGCAAAATGATGAGCATAGTAAGATCATATAACTGAAACTGTCAGTCGACTTCTTGTAGGAGATATTGACTTTTGATGACATTTATTGTCATTTTCTATGCTTTAGTTATAATTTAGAAAATTATGATAATATCCAAAAAATAGGTCACCATGTAACAAATAGTCATTCGACTCCTGTGCGATTTCAAAAATCCAGAATGGCTGAAAGAGAAATGAAGATATCGATTTATAGAATCGTGAGGTTGATCCTACTAAATAAAGGCAACAGTAGTTTACCGATATGCAGTGGTTGTCGTTGGTTCATGTCTATCATATATGTTTTTCGTAAATTGTTTTGTTATAAATTAGGCCGTTAGTTTTCTCAATTGAAATGTTTCATATTTTTAATGTTGGGGCCTTTTATAGCCGAATATACGGTATGGGTTTTTCTCATTGTTGAAGGCTGTATGGTTGCCTTTAATTGATTTGAACTTTGGTGGATAGTTGTCTTATTGGCAATCATGCCATATCTCCTTATTTTTATATATGGAACAAATGTAATGACAATTGAAATATCAAGATGATTCAGCAGAAACCCTGGAAAGTATACCTTGATTTTCAGCGATTATGGACATCAAAGCGTCCCGTTTATGTCCTCTGTACCATTCGACGATTAAAAGTTTCCGAACTTTACTAAAGTTCAAATTTGATTGACAGATAAGAAAAGTCTTGCCGTTAATTAAGCGGTCACCGATAGTCCACCAACAAACCAATTGAAATGATCTGTTCTGGGCATGGCTTTGCATAGTTATATATTTTCACACCAGTTTGAATGTCTGTACTTTCATGAATGTACTTTTTTTTTCATTTTAATGATAATCTATAAATAGAGAATTGTGGTTTGTGGAAGACTATATTTTCGAAGGACACAATACTTTATGATAATCTGTTAGAGTCATAAAAACTGTTTTTACATCGCAATTAATTCGTATTTATGTTGGAAATAATTTCAAATTGGAAGCGAGATATGTCAACTTTAAAGTTAGTGAGGTCCAATTCGAATTGTTAAAAGTCAGGTTCGAAGTGAAAAATGTCAGGTTCGAACTGAACAATGTCAAGTTAGAACTGAGAAGTAAAAGGGAAAGCAATTTGTCGCTACCACTCTTTCGTGAACGTCACATGCAACTATCAGTTCTATGTTTTGTTAATTATTGTAATAGAACTTTGAAAAGTATCGTATATCACCTATTTAATGTACAGTTCTACCTGTGACATTCTCTGATTAAAGGTGGCCATAAAAACTATGTCCACTATGATGGCCCTATATGTTCATCATTATACCCCTATTGCTTAATTAATACACAAGGTATCACTCAAAAACTAGTCAAGGGTAAAGGGAAATCATGGTTGCATTTAAGTGATAAAATTAAATAGCTTACAGGTAAAGTGTCTCAGGTACATTGTAAATGTACATGTATATAATATGTCTCTGGTAAACAATATGTGTTTGTCAAATTTAATTACAGTGATAATGACAAGAAAATTAAAAAATAAAATAATAAAACTAGCTGAACATATGTAGCTTAATATTATTTTTAGAAAAAAATTTCTTATGACCTCAGTTTTTATATGTAGCTTATACTGCCATCATTATTGGTTTTGCTGTTATACCTTTTAAATAATTCCCTCAATTTAAGTTATTTCTTACATGTATTTTTTGGCAAAAGAAGAATATTTGAATCTCATCTTGTAATATTGAAACGGTGCCTCCCTGGTGCTAGAGTCGGCCACCAGAGAACACAGGGTCACAAAGAAAAAGAGAGTACAATGATCTATAAAGTGTAAGGTTCGACGTCCACTGTTTACCGTCGGACCAAAACACGTTACAGAAAGGGAAATCGTATATTTGTGTTTATATATATATTCTTAGTTGTGAAATAAAATATCTGGATAAAATAAAGTTTCATATTTTATTAATATCAAAAATAATCCACGACGGAGAGAATGGGTCTTGCAGGCTCTGTCACTGGTCTGGTCAGGTCCCCGGTAATGGTTGGTCTTACATAGACAAACAAAACTAGTAAATAATTCAACAGTCAAGTAACAAGGTTGTCACTTATTTAGAATCTTTCAATAATCCCAATTTAAGGATATTACTACCATTCCATATTATACAACATCAACTCAGCATAATAAAACCAACAACATATTAATTACTTTAGAACCGTCAATATAAACACCTTAGCACTGTCACCTACACATATACACTTAATTTGCACCGTCAAAAACTATATTAGCACCGGTACCATCAAAATAATTTATTACCGCCAAAAACAACTTATACACAACCAGTAACAACATTAGCACCGTTACCGACAAACTTAATTTGCACCGTCTTTACAACTACATTATAATTAGCACCGTCACCGGCAAACGTATTTAGCACCGTCACCGGCAACCGTATTTAGCACCGTCACCGACAACCCGATTTAGCACCGTCACCGGCAACCCGATTTAGCACCGACACCGACAACCTTCAATAAAAACAAAGTTAACTTTCAACGCTTGGTTGTGATTATCAGACACATTTTAGCTTCTATTCAAATTTGTTACTTTCCAACTTTGCCAACCCAACAATCCTTCGGTTCTGTTGTTGCTTTTGCTTTTATACTTTCGACTGACCAATGGCAGAGCTTGTTACATATTGTTTACCAATCGGCAACCATGGATCACACAATGGAAATTCCCGTAATGTTGATATTATTTGTAAACATGGATTGATCTTCATCAATAAAGATGGGGTTTGACTTTAAATACATTAGTAGATCATTAGAAGAGTTTTATTTGAGTTTATATTCTAATAAGGTAACTACCGCGAAAATATGGAATCAGTAGGTGAAATAAAACTTCTTAACAAACTAACATACACAAATCTGTCGTATCATTGAAACAACAGCCAAAATAACAAATTACAAGTCTGACATTACTTGCAACATTAGACATCTCACTAACATCTATCGTTTATCCTCAATAATTTCAAGAAACTATACTATAAATGTTCTATAAATTTTCAATAAAAAGGGGGGAAGGCCGGCATTACAATATATATATATATATTGCACACTTGCACAGTCAACCATTTCTATGGATCTAATGTCTGCCTTTTTATATTGAAAAAGTGTTTCTCAATTTTTATTTCTAAAATCAAAGATTTAAAGATACTGATCTCCATTCAACATTGATTAACACATGTTTTAGTTTATTTTAGGACTTTATTTAAATAAAATTTAGGCAATTCGTTCTTTCTCTATTGACATTTCAAAACATTCTTTTTTTTTTCTTTATTAGATATTCTTGGCATTAATATGTCAAGAATATGTACTATGCAAGTCCAGCAGTTTTGACAATTTAAAAGCTTCTTGTAAGTAAAGGATTTATTTTTTCAGAATTCAGAGTTCAGGTTCAAGATTTTTGTATTTTATAACTTGCACATGTACAAATGATGTACATCCACTTCTTTTGAAATTTGGTGGATAGTTGTCTCATTGGCAATCATACCACATCTCCTTATATTTATATGTATTATCAGAAAATATATCCATACATATAACATGTATAATATCATTTTTTTTTTTTAAATTGAAATTGCTTGTTATATAATTCAGGATAATCAAATAAATAATTTCATTAAATAGATATTTTAATAATCCTTAATTGTATGTTATTAAAAGGACAAAAATTAGGAAATTAGTGAGCAAGGGGCCGAAAAGTTGATATCTAGTTTAGAATCAGAACATCATTGATGATAAATGAGAATAATTAAATACACAAAACAAAAAATGTTTTAATTTGATAGTCCATGAAAATGTCAATAGATGTGTACTTTATTTTTCCTGGAGAAAATTGTGGCTGCTATCTGACAGAAATTAGCCACACTCAAGATTTCGTATTTGATTATTTTAGAATTGTTTCAATCAACATTAAGACAATTTTTTTGAAATAATTCCTTTTCATTCAGAAATCAGGAAATTGGTATTTAGCATTTTTAATGAAGATTTATCAAATTTTGATGATTTACTAGTATATTCTGAATGTAGGACATAACGTTACTGAACAAAACGTATGGTACTAACTTATCTGCACCAGATGGGCATTTGGAAAATTATTCTCTTCAGTGATGCTACAGCACAACTCTAGTTTTGAGATTTGAAAAAAATTGAAAAACAAAAATTGTTTTTTCCAAAATCATATTTGTAGTTTTCCTGAATAATAATGCATTGTACACCTTTGTAATCAAATTTTTTTGTAAAAGAATTGATAATGATCATTTTATTACATAGAAAGCAGACTTGTTAAATTATTGGCTTCAGGGTGCCTATAAACATATCATTTGCATGATAGGAAGTTAATAATAATTTTTAATTTATATCAATTTAATAATGCAAATGAACAATTGACAACAATGTACATGATGTACAATAACTTTTTTTTTCTTAAAAAATATATATTACTTCAAGAATTCCCTGTTTTGTTTTCAAGTGCTAGTCAATAACTTATCTTTGACTTTTTATCTTATCTACTTTGTGGCTTTCTGTCTGTTTAAATATATTTCTTAACACCATGAAGCCAGTCAAGTAAAAACTTTATATAAACCATATTGACCGATAGTTTTAATGTTTATTAATTAATCATTATTATATTTTTAGAAAAATTTTTGTATACAAATTGTAAAAATTTTAAAGTAATAAAAACATACACTTCCTTTGTCATAAGCATTATGAAAAGATTCAAATAAAATTTTTACAATATAAATACGTGACACTGCTTGAGAAAGGGAATTAATTTGCATCCCATAAAAGAACAGAATGATATATTAGTATCACATATGCGAAAATAAAAAAGAATATTACATTGTTACCTATACATGTAGATGATTTCTAAACTTTGCAAATAAATAAATTAAAACATTTATTTTAATCTTTAAACAAAACTTATTCACATGTAAGTAATTGAAATGGGACAAGAACAATTTACCTGTGCAGGATGTCATTTACACACCATTTTTAATCAATAGATCAAATCAGTGCATCTCTCCAGGTAACCTAATTAGACTGACCACCAGCCCATGGTTTATGACCCCAATAAATTGCCAACATCCCAGGTTTTATGACCCCTAATAAATGGTCACCATTTGATGTTGAACATAGCAGATGATGACCATTATTCAGAGAATGTCACAGGTTGTATTGTAAACTGTATTGCCCAAAAAGATATATTTATATGCTATTTATGTCTTAAATTATCAGTTGTGTTATCACAATGCTCAGAAAAATTGAAATGCTAGCTTTAACGAGCATTTTCCGATTTCGAGCAGAATACAAACATGGCAGCTGCATTAAAACATCGAACTCATATTGTTCTTATCCTGCAATTTAATGGTGTTCTTTTGTTGCTTCAGCAAATTGGAAAAAAATATTTTTCATTCCAATTATTTTCGTTTCAAACACACCATTTAGTTTTGTTCACCTACTGTGGATTCATTTATTTCGTGGTTTTGCCAAAGTCTGCATACAAGCCTATTGAAAATTTGCAATTCGTTGAACATTTAAATTCATGGTTTATCTGTACCCACGAAATCCACGAAAATTGGTACCCAACGAATAATAACGAAAAGTAAAATAACCAAAATACCGAACTCCAAGGAAAATTCAAAACGGAAAGTCCCTTTAAAAGCTCAAACACATCAAACGTTTGTCATATTAATGACTTGGTACAGCCATTTCCTTATGTAGAAAATGGTGGATAAAACTTGGTTTATAGCTAGCTTAATCTCTCACTTGTATGACACTCGCATAAAATTCCATTATATTGACAACAATGTGTGAACAAAACACACAGGCATAATAGGTAAAAATGTCGTTGAGTACCAATTTTCGTGGATTTCTTTGGTACAGATAAACCATGAATTTAAATGTTCAACGAATTGCAAATTTTCTATAGGCTTGTATGCAGACTTTGACAAAACTAAGAAATCAAATATCTACGAAAATGCAAAAATTCACAGTATGTAAACTACACGTGCTATTATTTACATAGGTGAATTAACACCAAAAAAAACTGATAATCTCGGTATATAGCAAATTACACATGGTTAAATCAAATTCATCGCACAAATTCAAGCAAAGTCATTAATTATGTATTATATCGAAACAATAGATCTTAATAAGACAAACTATAGTACAAATCTTTGTCCAACTTTGCGAAAAATGTTTGTTTCTTAATATTGTTTTTGTTTGATCTAAATTTCAAGTATTCTGGGTTTTTTTTGTGGAAAACTGATAGACAATTATTATAGCACAGTGATTGTTTTATAGCTCAAAGATGGAAAGTCAAAGTGAATAGCCTGACTAGTGTAAAATCAGGAGATGCTATATGTTTTAAGAGGAAAGCTGGATTATACAAACACCATGCACTCGTTTCCGCTGTTAACACAGAGAGGAAAAGATTTAAAGTAATAGAACTTTCAGGAGATAGTATAGATTGTATGTTAGCTTCTTCTTCTTCGTGTCCTAAGGGTAGTGTGTTTGAAACAGCGATTGATTTCGATAAATGCACAAAAATGTATAAATATTACTACAATTCATATAGGAAAGACGGTCTCGATCCAGTAGAAGTTGCTAGGATATTTTTTGATGAAGGTCTTCCAAACAATTACCACTTAAAAAGTTTCAATTGTGAACATTTTGTTAGTTATTGTATGACTGGAATTCCATTCTCAAAACAGACTCGCTCGACAAATAAAGAAGCTGGACGCTTGCTTGACGACATCGTAAAAAAACATTGCCACAAAAGCTTGCAAGATAGAAGATCCAGCTCAACAGTATCACTTGAAGAAACTTCGTACCTGTTAATGGATGGATGTGCTACTGCGTATTTGAACGCTAACCCAGAATGTACCGATGGAGGCCGATATTCTGAATTACAGCGTAGATCATGTGCACAACGAGACAGCTCATATTCTGGATACACAGAACCAGACTATTTGAACCCGTGCTATGGGAACGGTACTGCATATCACTTGGACAACCCTCACTATTATCATTCAGGTGGTTTTATGTATTGATCTATACAATGATAAAATGTCGTGGGTATGTAATACTTCTAACTCTCTGATGAACTGTCACAAAGATCTTTCAAAGAACTATTTTAATCAGTTCTAGAAAAGTTAAACTCTAGAAATGTTTCAGGGTAAAACTGTTATTCGTTGATGTATGCAATAATACGAAGAACAGAAATCTATACATTTTGTGTTTCCGTAAAAATAATCGATTACACTGACTGAGATATATTCACTTTAGAAAGACAATTATACAGGTCGAGGAGCACTTTCCGGTATTTTATCGCAGGTAAAATATTGGGATTACGCAGTGACCACTTCATTTCTCGAGGAGGGTTTGTATACCCGAGTTTACAATATTATGTTATGATATCTTTGTGGTATAGTAATCTCTATGTAAATGGCACGCAATAATGTTAATAATAGTTCATAACAAATTGAAAAAAAAATAAAATTAAATAAAACTACAACAAACAAGAAAAAAGCACTTTAATAACTGAATAAATCTAAATAATTAATCATCAAAAGTATCAACGTTGTTCTTAATATTTTGATTGAAATTATATAGATACAATGAGAAAAAAAGACTAAAGAAAAAAGAAAAAAGAAAAAAAAGGAAAACAGAAAAATTTAATGAGACAAAATAGATAGAAAGTGTATGAAATGAGAAAATAAATAAATGAAATTGATAAGAATAAATAAATGAAATTGATAAGAATAAATAAATGAAATTGATAAGAATAAATAAATAAAAGTAGTTTATTAGGTAAATTGATAACTATATAACTAGATCAAGCTGCCCCAAACTGTTCTGACGACAGAGCTACCAGAATCAGTTCTAGGATAGAAATGTAAGAAAAAGTTCTAGGTTTGTTCTAAATAGCTCTAGAAGAGAATTGTCATAATTTATTCTAGATAAGAACTTTCTAAAACTGTGTTAGGTTATAACTGTGCAAAACCTGTAGAACCGCTTCTGTATATGTATATTCAGAGAGAGAGAGAGAGAGAGAGAGAGAGAGCATATTATTTAAATGGAAACAGACGAATGAAAGTCTATGTAACAGAGCATGTGGTTTTGATTTATTTTTGCATATTGTATCAAATTCAATAATGAGACAGATTGATATAAGCACTTGTTGCTTCTTTCTGAATCCTATTTGCCACACTATGAATTTATATGGTATAAGATGTATTTAATTTCATCATAAATATTGTTTACACTATGTAATGTTTGTAACAAAGAAGAAGCCTATACTCACTTTTTATATCAGGTCGATTTTAAGACACTTCTAAAAGAGTTAATGAGAAAATCCAATTTCGAGATTAGCATATCGTTTAAGCAATAAGGGTTTCGATATAAGCACTAGAATTTTAGTCAAATGGTGAAACGGCACAACATACAGGAAAAGCATCTAACAATTGCACAGACCGGACCTGTTCTTATGCTGTGCCGATACACTACTGTTCCAGATTAAGGGGAGGGTTGGCGCATTCAAAATTTTTAACCCCGCATGTCCCAAGTCAGGAGCCTGTAGTTCAGTGTTTGTCTTTGGTTCAAGTCTGTAATATTTGTTTTCCGTTAATTGTTTTGTTATAATTTAGGCCGTTAGTTGTCTCAATTGAATTTCATGTCAGGGTCTTTTATAGCCAACTATATGATATGATTTTTTCTCATTGTTGAAGGACTTTCGGTTTCCTTTAATTGCTTACATCCACTTCATTTGAACTTTGGTGGATAGTTGTCTCATTGGGACATCTCCTTTTTTTTATTTTGAAATTTCAACTTAAACATCAATAAGAGATGGATATTGCAAGAAAATATACATTGTCTAAAAAAAAAAATCTATCACAAGTATTTCTTTCCAAGACATGTTTTCCAGGATACCGATGCCACATCTAAGGTTTTTCCTTAACGGGTAGGCCTTGGTAAACACAAAATTTAGGATTATACATGCCCCTAAAATAAAAATGCAAATATGCAAATTCCTAAACCGAATCAACAATTTGTCCGCATATATGTGAATTATACATGTTAGTTGCCTTCTGCTCATGCAATATTGTCTACTTTGAAAATTTTCGGTCTTTTTAGTTTGAAAATCGGACGCGTAACAGCAGTATGCTTGCTATATCAAATTACAAAAAATCGTAAAAAATCAAGATTGAAAATAGGAATTAAGATACAATTTACAAGAATAGTTTGTTCATGATTTGTCCGCATATAGGAAAACACCTATTAGGTTACATTTTCGGGTTAAAAACTGTTATCTCACCTGCTTTCGTAAGTTTTCGGCCAAATTCTTTCAAAACATGATGATTTCATCCTTCCCATTTTCAAATTTTAAGGATTTTCCTTAGAATTACACGACATATTTGTAAATATTCGCCAAAGGACGTTTTCAAAGACACGTTAAATTTAAATCCAAGACGTAAAAAGACTGGATTATCCGCAAATTTGATATTATTTATATTTTCAATCTACAACTAAGGGAAGAAATTTAATCAAAAGGACCAAAGTCGCGAGGTGCAAATCATATAAATAAAGTACCTAGGATTTTGCCATGTGACAGACGTTAAATTCAATATTTTGATAGTCTGACACTATCTAAGTACTATCGTTGTGCTAATGTTAGGTTCCTGTTAGCATTAGCTTGTACCAGGATGGTTGTTCAGATCATATCTTCTAGAATATTGCCATTTGTATTTGTAAACCAAAGACATACCGTTAAATTATCTAAGATAACTTAATTATTCAATCCATTTTTTCCCTTTTGAAATGTTCCCAAATCTTCGAAGATTGCATTTAACTGATGTCAAGATTTATTCTCATACTCCTCAGTACATATATTTTTAAGAATCATTTCATGTATCATCATGGTATGATGTTAATTGTCTACCTTTTCAGCTTTTCAGCTTTTGATTTTTGAATTTTTTTTTAAATGTTATTCCTGAATAACATGCTTCGTTGAGTAAGACTTGTCCAATTTTCTAAGATGCTGCTGCATCATTCTCATAACCACATGCAAACAACATAAATTCTTCGTCAGTGGTTCAATAACTGCTAGGTTAAAACGCACAAATGACATGCAATACATTTGTAAGAGTTGTCTCCTATACCACGGGTCTTGCATATGGGTTGGAAAGTTCTCAGAAAGAAAATTCGTATCTACTTGACAGTTAAACTAACTGTCAGTTCGAATTGACTGCATTTCAAATGAAGTCGATTCAAACTGTAAACTCTTTACCACTACATGTAGGCTATGTAAAAATGGGATAATAAAATAAGAAGAACAAAAATGACTAGAAGATAAAGGAATTTACAAAAGTCTACTTCAACTTCCAACTTCTTAGAAAAAATTCGTACATACTAAGAAAACAACAACTTAAAACCCATGCTTGACTTGATACGTGAACAAATGAGGAGAGGTTAAACGAGAATTGGGTACGCACAAACCTCACCTTTTCGAATCTATTCCATTTATCGTAAAAGTAAAACACAATTAAATTACCAATAGGATCACAACTAAATTGAACGAAGAAAGGAGAGACCGCACATGATTAAGAAAACAAAGTCAAAATGTGCTGGCTACTTCGGGCAGGAAGCTTATTAGCTTTTTTGCTGCTCAAGAAAACTGAAAAAATATCGGAAACAACACTCCGTATAAGTTTAATGTAATCTTATCATAAAATTTAATTAAAAGCGGATGTGTTTGTGAGAGGCCAATAAGTAATTTAAATTGTCAGAACATCAAAATACACACTTTTAAACTAAATGAATCGCTTGTTGCAAGCTTAAGATATAATATTCTAATGTTTGGCTCAATTTACGACAAAATCAGAGATTGTCCATTTCTACCAGATAAAGAATGTTAAATTTTCAAGACATTCCGTCAAAGCAAACATAAAGGTTAAGCAAAATAAGTGTATGTCCTTTTTTGCAATAAAGGTCTGTAGAAGCACGTACAACCGTTTGATGACGATTTTTCAAGATCTGTTTGATTTCATATTATAGATTTAAAATATATGTAAATCATCATTTTACACCTGTATAAAAAATATTTTTTGTGAGCAGGATCAGTCAACGAAATGGTTATTCCTCGTGGCTCCATTGTTTCACTTTTCAATGCTGATATTTATTTCTTTTTAGAATGAACATGCTGACCACATACTAAACACATGCGCAACTAAAGGTCTAACTGAAGATTGCGTAATTACGGATTCAAATGAGGTTGAAGTATTGACTTGCATGCCAATAATACATGAGCGACGATTTTAAGCTTATTTTGTCGCAATTGAACCAAACTGACTACTAATGGCGATATTTTACATTCCGCTTTTATAAATGTTTGAAACGAAAACAAAAATTATATTTAAATATTTAGTCTAATTTGTAGCTTACGTAGTAGGCCTATATTGTGGGCAGCATCTTTGGCAAACTTCAGCAACATGAATTTGTATAGTTATATATTGTTTTTTATAGGTACTACCATATACTGTGTTTAATGATAATTTGAGAAGTTAGTGCTTGTCATTGGTTCATGTCTGTCATATTTGTTTTTAATAAATTGTACTGTATAAATTAGGCCGTTGGTTTGAATTGCTTTACATTTTTCATGTTGGGACCGTTTATAGCTGACTGTACAGTATGTTTTTTTTTTTTATTGTTAAATACCGTACAGTGAAATATAATTGCTTTTATCTTCGTCATTTGAACTCTGGTGAATAGTTGTCTCATTTGCAATCTTATCTATTTTTCCAAACGAGATAAAACTCCAACACAGTAATTGTAAATAACACCTGCACATGTTGATAAAAAAAAGTACAATTTTTTAAATATTTTTCAAGGCATAGTCTATCTAATATATATGACACAAGAAAGTGTCTAATTTACTGTAAAACAAGATCAAAGGAATCTGCTCAGGTCAGTTTACCTTTAAAAATAAAACCTTCATGTTTTAAATCGATGATGTTTAGTCGTTAATAATCAATCCTTCAGTAAGACCCAAAATGAAACTTTCGTAAAAGAAACAGTGATGAACCACATTGAACTAATTGTCTGAAACAAAAGCTTTGTATTCAATACATTTGACACACCATACGAAAATTATCATATTTAGAATATATATATTTACCAATGTCCAATACGTGACTATATATTAACAAATGATGGACAAATTGTTGGAACATTTTCGTTCTGACCTTTTTTCGTTCTGCAGTAATTTTCATGAATAAAAAAATTATGAAATTTACACATCTCATGAAATGGCTAACAGATAATTTTCTGAAGTATTTTTGCCGAAGATGATAACAAAGCGCTAAGGTGAAAAATTAAAGCTTTAACTTGATAACAACTGTATTTTGCAGATAGGGAACACACAATTTTCAGTTTAATGGACATCTGAAGGAAGAATTTAACATTGCATTTAATTAATGATTGATACAACGATTGACGCAGGGCTTTGGCAGACATTTTTCAAATACTGATTAATAATGCATTAATAGAAACACCGAACTTCAATATAAATCAAACAAACAGGGAGGTTTATTAAGCCTGAAAAAACCAAACGCTCGGCTATATCAACAATCGGAACGACTGGAAAACAACTGTCATATTCCTGAATTGGTACAGACATCCCCATTAAAAATTGTGGTTTAAATCTGATTTTATAGCTAGCTAAACTTCCCACTTGTATCAGTTGTTTATATTTCCATTATATTGACAAAATTGTGTGAACAACAAAACAGACATTTATGACAAAACTCGGTAAAGACCCGTCTAAATTGCATTTAATTGATTAATTCAAGAAGACTTTTCGTTATCTTGATGATATTGTATCGTTGAATAATCAAGAATTTTCTAAGTATCCTGCCGAAATTTACCCAAAGAAACTTATTTTAAATGAATCAAAATATAATCTGTAAAAACTGTACTCTCCTAGAATTAGATTTTTCATTTTTACACGGCGAATTCTACACTAAAATTTACGACAAAAGTGACAATGTTTTTTTCCCTATTGTTAATTTTCCTTTTTATTGATGTTGATGTTCCTTTGGCACTATCTTGCTTTGTTTATATTTCACAACTAGTTCGCTATGCCAGTGTCTGTAGTGACGTTTTGGATTTCAATGAACGTAATCTTAATAGATACAAATATTTGGATATTAAGTTTGACGGTACCTGTAGAAAACTTATTTCAAACAAGATAGTCCTTTATAATTTTTACGGAGATGTTGTCAACCGAGCCCTGAAATTCATATACGATCCGGGTAAAACTAATCGATCCTTTAAATAAACTTATTCTAAAAGGTTACCAATTCAACACTGTAATTAGATTTTTAGATATTGTTTTATTGGTATAAATATCAGTTAATTAAAACCAAACTCATTTTATTGTTATATACATATGCTCATGCATGGTTCTATAATCTGCCGATACCTGTATTTTGGCATTGCACAAGGTCATGTTTTTCTCTGACTGTTAATGACGCCTTTACACTAAATCCATCGATGTTGACTGTGTACTATTTGATGTTTTAGTCTTAGATACATGAATTTTTTATTAGTTGTTATTGGCTTTGAACAAGCTGTCAGTAACTGTGAGTACTCTCAAATCTGTACTTAATGTCTGTTTTTGTTGTTTTAGGGATGTATAAATACCCTGCCACGTCCGGTCTGTGCTTTTGCTACTTGTTTTTCTACTGTTTTTGATCTGATGAGTTAAGCCATTTTCGACTGATTTTTATAATTTGTTCATTTTGTGTATTGTTACACCACTGTTCCGGGTAAAGGGGAGGGTTGGGCTCCCGCTAACAAGTTTAACTCCACCACATTCTGCATGTGTCTGTCCCCAGTCAGGAATCTGTAATTCAGTGGTTGTCGTTTGTACCTGTTTATCATATTTGTATTTTGTTCATTGTTTTTTTACATAAATGAGGCCGTTACACAGGGAAATTTCACTCACATGAATTTCACGTGAATTTAAATTCATGTGAATCACACCAAAAATTCACGTGAAATTCACCTCAAACGAGCTTATACGTAAAACTCACGTGAAATCAGTTCATGTGATTCTCGTGAATCTCATGTGAAACTCACGTGAACTACACAAGAAAATCACATGAATTTTCTTCACGTGAATTTCACGTAAATTTTGAAAATTAGGTTATTCAAATAACATCTAAATTTTCAAATTTGATTAAAATCATGAAAATACCAATTTTCTTTCTGAAAAAGAGTTTACGTGAAATTCATGTGAAAAACTTCACGTGAGATTCATGTGAATCTCAATTCACATGAACATTTTCATGTGAGATTCATGTATAAGCTCGTTTTATGTGAATTTCACGTAAAATATTTCACATGAATTTCACGTGAGCCAAATTTGCCTGTGTAGTTTTCTCGTTTGAATTGTTTTACATTTGTCATTTCGGGGCTTTTATAGCTGACAATGCAGTGTGGGTTTTGCTCATTGTTGAAGACGGTACGGTGACCTATAGTTGTTAACTTCTATGTCATTTGGTCTCTGGTGAACAGTTGTTTCATTGGCAATTATACCACATCTTCCTATTCTTATAATTGGGATCCAGTAGCCAAAATTGTGTTAACATACATAATAACTGTCATAAAAACAAACATACAATTAAAACTAACAAAAACACTAACAAACTAGAGGCTCTAATGTGCCTGTGTCGCTCACCTTGGTCTATGTGCATATCAAACAAAGGACACTCTTCAACATTGTAGACGAGAATAGACTTCATGACAAAAATCTCTATTTTGTTGATCTTGTATTACAGTTTTGACGTATATAGACAATTGGAAGAGCTCATTATTCTGAACATTTTTGCTCCTTTCAGATTTTCTCTGTTTCTAACGGTTCAAAAGTAATAGACAAAAACTCCTATGTTCTATTTTTAGTCATGTTGGTTGGTATGCGGGGTCATCGGACAAATTTTTTAAACTAGAAACCCTAATAATGATTGTGGCCAAGTTTGGTTAAATTTGTCTCAGTAGTTTCAGAGGAGAAGATTTTTGTAAAAGATTACAAAAATTTACAAAAAAATTGTTAAAATTGATTATAAAGGGCAATATCTCCTTAAGGGGTCAATTGACCATTTTGGTCATATTGACTAATTTGTAGATCTTACTTTGTTGAACATTATTGCTGTTACAGTTTATCTCTATCTATAATAATATTCAAGATAATAACCAAACATAATAAGTACCACTTCTGGCTACTGAAAAGGGCTACAACTCAACAACGAGAGAAGCTAAAATCGTGAAAATTGAACTTGACCTTCATTTAGTCACAGGAAACAACATATCTAAATTTGAAAAGATTTCGTCAAAGCGTTTTTATGTTAATGAACGGACACTGTTTGGCAGCCGCCCGACCGCCCACCCGCCCGCCGTACATCACCAAATCAATAACCGATTTTTCTTTCGACAATTTGGTCAAAAACTGCAAAATTTCCTTAAAATTACCAATTCAGGGGCAGCAACACAACAACGGGTTGTCTGATTTGTCTGAAAATTTCAGGGCACATAGATCTTGACCTGATAAACAATTTTAATTCAGTCCAATTTGCTCTAAATGCTTTGGTTTCACAGATATAAGCCAAAATCTACATTTTACCCCTATGTTCTAATCCTTTTTGGTTGGTGGGCCGGGTCATCGGACACATTTTTTTAAACTAGATACCCCAATGATGATTGTGGCCAAGTTTGGTTAAATTTGACCCAGTAGTTTCAGAGGAGAAGATTTTTGTATAAGTTAACGGACGACGGACGACGGACGCCAAGTGATGAGAAAAGCTCACATTGCCCATTGGGCCAGATGAGCTAAAAAGTGATTGTTTTTGATAGTACAGTATAGTAAACATAATGACATATACACTCTTTCAAAAGACAGAAGATAACATTTCTTACGTGTTTTAAATGTGAGAGAGTGTAGAAATTCTTAGTGATCTGCTGGTATGAAAAAAACAAAAAGTCCAGACATATGTATTCGAGCCTCGTCACGTGACGTTAAATATATTCTGAAATTTCGTTCGAATTTCAGGTATTCGCTAGGCATATAGAAATGGATTAAACAAGGAATATATACGTAAAACTCTTATTCGCAATGTTATAAATGAAATAGAGAACACAAACATATAATACGATGCAATACATGGTCCTTTCAAAGCAACTGTGTAAACTGCAATTATAATACTAGAAATAAATGCTCGAAGTTCCCAAGATTTTCTATGTAACCAATTTTTATCAACTAGAAGTGTGCAATTAGGTGTAGCTGTAGGGGTAAATTCATATGGTAAAACCGTCATTTGTATACTCTCTGTCAATTTCGTATTTGAAGCTTTGTTTATACATTCGTTAGCTTTTGCCTTTGAAATACCTGTTTGCACTTTGATAAATTTCATCGAAGTCAACTTCAACATGATTCCTAGAGTAATGACTTGTTCTTATTTCTTTGCAATTATACTGATTGCCTTCAACTCGAACAAACAAATTCTGGTTGTTTTTCTGTCTATATTAACGTCAACGTTTCAAATTTGAGCAGTCTGTAAGTTTCTATTTTTGGAGTTTTATTATTTGTATTCAGGCTTAAAGGATAGTGGCCATTTCCTTCATTCTGTTCAATTATTTTTCTCTTGACCGAAATATTTTTCATGTTTTCATTATTCAGATAAGATGTTTGAAGATCAATTTCTTCTAAATCGACGATCCTCCTGGAGTTCTGTTGCGGTGTTTCTTTTTTGTCATATTCAATACTACTGTTCGATTGATATGTGTCGTACAATCTGGTTTGACATCAATGGATTGTCTGTTAGTATAGCTAGTTGTTGCATTTATACTTATATTACAGTCTGCCAGAGGTGCAATTATTCTAACAGCGAAAAACATTTTCCATATACGAATACTAGTAATACATGATAATAAGACTAAAGACACTATGATTATTGTTACTGGCGCAAACATAGTTTTAATTAATATAAGAAAGTTGTCACCATATATTAAAAAACGGTTTGCATTCAGAAATGTGGGTTTTATGAGGTGTCAGAACTGTTTCGATAAGTGACCATATAAACACAAGGATTACTATTCCATCAATGTATGAAAATTTATTTTAGTCAAAATTTTCCATTGTACCTAAGTTAAACGACTTAACCGTAAAATACCTCTGTAAACATAAAAGCAAAAATAGGCTGTAGGTTAGCTGAATTCTGAACGCAAGTAAAAATATATGCAAGAGGCATAATCCTGCATTTGACGACTGCATTAAAATTGTCAAAGTATTTATAATTAATGAAACTGCCAAAGCCATATCGCTGAGGCAAAGAGCTAAGATTGTAAGATGATGGAATTTTTGTTTTAGAGCCTTAAAGCAAATAATAACACAGACAAAGTTGACCAGACTGCAATTCCAGCTGAAAGGCTAGTAAGGCCGTCGTGATATTGTTATTGACGGCTGGTATAAGTGAAGCAGGATCTGTTTCCTGAAAAGGATAAAAATGTAATTTACTGAATATTATAGATTGTACTTGACTGCAGCGCATTTTTTTTTTTAATGTTTAATTTTTAATAAAGGGGTCATTGCTCACAAATTTACAAATTGTATATCTACTTAAAAAAGAAGAAGAAACTCAAAACTTAAGTCAAGGACTTAAACATGTGAGATAAAGATATCTTATCAATTGAAACGCCATTTGATGTCAATAAAAGAAAACACACTGAGAGAAAGAACCTTGCTTGAAAGTAATTAAAAGACAGTTTAATCAAAGTAGTTTGGCAGTTACTCCTTTTCGTTTTTGACAAAACTTTTTATTTAAATAAATAATGTTTTTCGAACATTTTTTTCATATTTTAAACTTTCTTCCATGATTTACAACTCTACATAAGTAGATGCAATAGCAACACAAATTAAATTCATAGATACTTGATGTTTTGAGTGTTTTTGTTAACGTTAAATCCAGTGCGCTATGTGAATAAAAAACATTCATCAAGATACCAGGCTTATAATTGTGTACACCGGACGTGTGTTTCGTATACAAAGGACTCATCAGTGACTCTCAAATCAAAAAGGTTAAAAGGCCAAACAAAATATGAAGTTGACGAGCATTTAGGACCCCAAATTCCGAAGGTTTTGCTAAGTACAGCTTTTGTAAGCCATTCCTGGGGTAGAAAATCCTTATTATTGCGAACAATCTATAGTTTTGTTAATTGATTGATGGATGCACTGATCTTGAAGTGGATACCACAATTCAATTAATGTAACTTCATACATATGTTTCTACTCCCATTAAAGGGACATGAGCTACGAATTAGACAAAAAATTAAAATGTGATTTTTTTTGTTTTGTTTCAATTATTTATTAAAGCACTATTTAGCTGTTAGTAGTTAGTTTGGTCAATTTCGTCAAAATGACCTATCAAAAATCGCTGATCTATTAATTGGCTCTGCAAGTCAAAAATTCAACCTTATTTGAATAAGTACTCATATATATGCATGCAACCTTTACTTTGAACTTTACTGGAGACCACTTCGCATGTGTGCAGAATGTAGTACGCGTGTTCATTCATTAAAAAGACAAAATGTCAATATTTAAAAGTGAAACAAGGGAGACACCAGGAATAACCATTTCGTAGACTGATCCGAACCACACATAAACCATTCATATACATGTATAAAACGATGCTTTCCACATATTTTTTTTTAAAGTTTTTTTTATCATTGTTATGTAGTGTTGTTGACTATTGTTTTGTTTGTGTTAATCTATCAAAAGGCCAGTCTGAGCATTTGACATCATCGGCCGTTACCTTCGTCGTCCGTTTTTTTTTTCCATTTTTAAATCTCCTTTGGACAATTTGACCCTAGTTAACCACAATCATTCTTCGGATAACTTGTTTGCGAAAAATGTCAGATAATTCCGTCTTATAACCATCATGGCTATCCACGCTCACAGTAGAACATAGGGGTAAAATGCAAGTAATATTTTGAAAACAATTAAAAATAATCTAGAAGGTAAAAAATACCAAGATTGTCAAGATCTACGTGATTTCTATACGACCCAAATTGTCAACCGACTCCTTGTAGGAGTTATTGCTCTTAAGGCGAGGTATACGTAATTACACGCCTTTAGGGATTAGGGAAATAAAACGTGCGTCGTAAGCTACGCGAGTCATTCCCTTACTCCCCGAAATGAAAAATGGAAGCACAACCGAGAAATAACTTTGGGCAATTTATTCGAAACAAATATGCATGTGCTGTAACAAAACTAAAAAGAAATGATCAAATTGACGTCGATCAGAACTCTGAGGTTGCTTTTGACAGGAGACCTGTCCCCGTTAGCACTGATACCGCTTCGGACATACCGGAGAGCGCATATCCTGATGACTGGATAGCTGAAAGAAGGGTTGTGGAACTTTTACATTCGGCAGAGTAAATGAAATTTTGTCAAAATTGTCTTTCCCTACTGCTATTATACATGATATGCGGTGAAAAAAGATACGGGTTGGGAAGTTTCCTTTACATCCAGTGTGTGTTTTTGCCAATATATTAACACAATAACAACAGGAAAACAACATCGACAAACAGGGAAAGAAATTGGCATGTTGGTGTTTGATATCAACACAATGCTGAGTTTAGGTATATATATATATATGCAGTTGTAAATTTTAGCACATGTTTCATATTTTGATTAAAAGAAAGAAGTTACCAAGAGGGCAATTGTAAAATGTTAAGTCAAGAAGAACGAAATACGACGCCACTCCGAAAAGAACAGAGAAGACAAAAAAAATTACTACATAGAAACTGAAAACTGAACACTCTTATATTTATGGTAGATAAGTAAAATCTACATTAAATTTTATCAGCAGGAACGATATATTTATTTGTGCAGAAACTAAAGGCGTCTTCTATTCCGTCCGCAAATTCTTGGAAAAGTTAAATCTAAATTTCGATTCGTGGTTGAAACTGAAACTACACCTGTTTGATTATCTTTTAAATTAAAATTTCGAAGGGGTAACGAAATTGTTTTCCTTTGTTTTGCATTTGTCCATAAATCAGGAGTAGTTAATGCAATTGTACATTCGAATTTTTCTTCTGAAGTCTAATTTAGAGATGAATAATTAGAAATAAAAAACTAATCTGACATGTCTACCGCAATTTTTACCCCTTCCAGGTAAACGAGAGTGGGTGTTCAGATTCTTACATTTTTCATATCTTTTTAAGGACTGAAAACAAAAATATTTAAAAAAAAATAATCTCATTTTCATAAATTCTGCAGGAATACTGCCAAATTCAACATACTATACTCAATCAACTAGGTCAAAATTTTACGTACACCAATAATAAAAAATGTTTTAACATTACACTAGATATTAAGTCTGAAAGCATTATATTCAGGGTAATCCATTTGAATTATATACAGGCACCTTCTTAAAGCACTACATTAGGAAAATTCGTATAGCATTACATTAGGGAAATTCGTATAGCATTACATTGTGAACTTTATTGATACATTACACTAAGTACAATCCACCATTTTCTACATAAGAAAATGCCTGTACCAAGTCAGGAATATGAGAGTTGTTATCCATTCGTTTGATGTGTTTGAGCTTTTGAGTATGATAAGTGAATTTTCTTTTTGAATTTTCCTCGGAGTTCAGTATTTTGGTGATTTTACTTTTTTCTTATAGCATTACACTAGGTACATTCGTAAAGCCTCACATTGGATACATTCGTGTAGAACCTCACTGGGTACATCCGTTTGACATTAAACTGGGCACATTTTATAGAACTACTCTGGGTTCATTCGTATAGCACATCACTGGGAACTTTTGTATGGCATCACACTGTGTGCATTTTTATGGCATCGCACGAAATACATTCGTTTGAAGAACATTACACGGGGTTATTCGTATAGCATCACATCGGATACTTTCGATTTGTATAGCATCACACGGAGTATATTCTGAAAGCATTACACTAGGTTCATTCATAGCATTACACTAGGCACATTCATAGCATTACACTTTACGCAATTTTATAGCATAACACTAGGAATGACCTTGTAGTAATACACTTTTTACGTCGATCTTATAGTCTGGAATACTGTATGCATAAGATATGTGACACGGAACGTAAAACAAATATAAACTTTGATCAACAAATGCGTAAAAAAAGAAGTCGATTCACACATAGAAGGGTACGGCATATTTTGACATGGGGAAAAACTCGGTCTAAATGATATCTTGTGTGTTGTCTTGATTCTGTTAGTTTCATATTACAAAAGACAAATACGATTAAGAGAAATCACTATATTTCTACTTTCCTTTCTTTTTAGCGTATCTCGACGCAGGTATGGGGTCCGTTCAAACTGTTAATTTCTTAACAGCTTTTAACGTGCCTTGCATCAGTCCAAATAATCTCAAATCATGGGAGAAAGAAATTGGGACGACAATAGAAGAATATGCACTTTCATCTTGCAAGAAGGCTTTAGAGGAGGAATATCTAATGAACAGGTAACTATATACCGTTGGTCAAATTAGCCCTATACAATTGTTCGCAAGTTAAGAAAACAAAACAGTGATAGCTATATAATAAACGCAGAAAACAGCTACAAACACTCACAGTAACTTGTATGTGTCCTTTTATCAGGTCTTCCAACACGGTATGTGTATTTGTTTTGACCAAGTCGGGGATTGAAATTACAACATTCGCAATTCAAGGCAAGAATGTTCATAAGACCAACGAGTCGATCACATATATTTATCACAGTTCGACTAAAAATAAGGTGTGTCACATCGTTACATCTGCTCATATATCATTAAAACAACACAACATCTTTTTTTCTTCAGAAAAGATAGAACGAATGAAGAAGATACTCCTATTAACAAATCCTTGGGTGTGTCTTTTGATGGCGGTTGGCAAAAGAGAGGCAGTAGAAGAAGCTATAACAGCACAACTGGTAATGTACATGTTTGAAAGGATGAAATTTGTCTGCTGTTTTCTCAGAAATGGTCTCTCTCTAACCAAGGTCTTGCACGATGTGACACTAACCATGCTAACGCAACTGTCTAACACAAGTGAATAATGATCAGTGTGCGGATAATAGTAATTTTGAATACAACACTGACTATTACATTCATACATATTTGCAGAAACTATTCTTTGGTGTAGTTACATTTGTAAAACAAATATTATATTGTAAGTCACTTACTATCCGATAGCCGAACCTATTAAGGTTATTAAAGCGTAAAATATAGGTTTGATTCACCTTCTTTTTTTAGAAATATAATAAACAAAACGCATTTCTTCTGAAACAACAATAATACATTAAATTCATACAGTATGACAACAATAAATCCTTATGAATAGACTTTTTACATTTAATATGAAACTACATAGCTATATTTTCACTCTAGGACATGCTACAGTCATTGTTAACTTGTCTGGAAAGTGTCTTCATTTTGGATTGAAATCAACAGATTGCCGGAAATGCAATTATATTGACGAAAAGGGTGATGCCAATGAAAAAGATCATGACTGTCGACGGAATTATTCTGGAAGCTCAAAGGCAATGGAACTAGCATTAGCTGTTGAAATGGTAGGAACTTTTTCAATATTTAGACATTTTTACTTATCGTCGTCTTCGTCGTCGTCACCTTTATTACCAAATCACCAAAATGGGGAATAGTGGGGTATATATCACGCCTTGAAACAAGGTTTAACACAACGATTTCATTATCAAAGTGTCTATACCAAGTCGGGGGTATGAGGGTTAATCCTTATTCTCGAGTGATAATCGTTCCAGCCGAAATAAAAAAAAACAAAAAAAAACATGTGTTTCAGGTTTCTCTATATATATCGTATATGTAATACATTCAAATATCAATACTGACGTTTGTTTAGGCACTTTTTGTAGAGAATCGTGAAAGAGTTATCTGTTGTCCCCATATCGTCAAGGTGAAACATTGTACGATAGAAAAAAGTTCTAAATACCTATACTTCTACAGTTTTTTTGTTTGGTCATAAAGAGAGTTTCTTTAAAATTTTCTGGTGTTCATAGATAGTTTCCTTAAAATTTGCTGGTTCTCATAGAAACTGATATTTTGATATTTCCGGTTTTATTATTCAACGTTCTCTTTAACAGGTTACGGACATAGAGGACATGGGATACACAATCAATTCTTTGACTATGGACAATGACAGCATTACAATGGCAAGGCTGTGCCAAGATATTGATCATGATGTTATTAAACGCAGTGATTCTAACCATTTCCGTTAAAATTTTACAGGAGATCTATTACAATTGCACCAACAACATAAACGATCGATATCTGCAACTGTGATTGATTATTTTGTTATGCAATCAAACAAAATAAAGGGGATATTGAAAATTTAAAATCTACAATTGATGCCATCGTACCTCATGCATTTGGAGACCACAGTTTGTGTTCCAGAGTTGGTGTGGTTATATTAAAGATCCTATCGGAATTAGACATAAAAGTCTGTTACATGGCAAGGACTTAAAAGGAGAAGAGTTACAACAAGATCTTCAAAGTGGTTTTTTTTCAAAATACAGTGAAAATATTATCTCTGTACATAATGCAATACACTTATGTTATGCCCAAAAATCGTTTCTGCATCTTTTGTTGAGAACAGATTAGTTCAAGAAGAAATAAATATATGATATATTTAAAATCCTATGTTTCCCACGATTCATGTGATTTTTTAGCATAAAATCTTCCAACAATTTTTGTTGGAGATATTTGGAGAGATCCCTTTACCAGCTGCCGAAAATGATAACATTAATTTACACTTGGGAAATACGGCAACACTTTTCTTAGATTTTGAAACCCCTGGTATTGGTCAGTTTTATTCTAATGCCTTTTATGCACATAATGCACCAACACTCCTGCCCTATATCATAGATTTTCAGATTAATACACACAAAAAAAACACTATTTTGAATTGCAATCACTGTGGCAAGTTGTCGAAATAATGAGATTTGGTATAATTGTCAATGAGACAATTGTCTTGTTTTAACTCCAAAAATGACCAAATATTGTAGACTGAAACCAAAACTATATAAGAAGTTTCCGCCTCGGGACAGACACCTTAAGAATGTGTTGGGGTTAAAACTATTGTGAGCACTCAAGCCTTCCCTTAGCGTTACCACATAACACACAACACAAGAAAAAAACTGTAACAAATCTGATTGGTACATTGCATAGAAACAAATAACCAAAAGACAAGTTAGTTCAAAAATCCAAGTTCAAGTTAGTCTAATATATAATAGTTAAAAGTACACCTCCGATGGATTCCAATTACTAGTATGTGAATATGTAGATAAATAACAACTCTGGGTATAAAACAATACAAGTGTATTTAATGACCTTACATGTACCGTAATTGTTACAAGCATGTCTTGTGACATTACACAGATCGCTGCTGTATTTGGGACGAAAAAATTTAAGTCAATGTGTTATGCCGTAACAGGCTATCACCCCAGCTGCGTCAAAGGTAACAGGTTTACCGAGACTAGGGAATATACTTTACAAGAATGGTATACCAGTACAACACCAAAACAGAGAAGAATGTTTGAACGAATTAATCACTTGGTTACCAGAAAATGCTGTGTTGTTTAGACACAACGTAAAATCTTTTGATTCAAGAATTATCATTAAAGCTCTAAAGGAGGAAAACTTGATTAAAGATTTCAAAGCCAAGTGTAAAGGATTCGTGGATACATTACATGTTTTACAGCTGCATACCCCGAAAGAAAGACAGAGAGAAAAAGCTTCAAGCAGGAAGAATTGATAAAGGATTTTCTCGGCGAAAGCTTTACCTACGATGCACAGAACACAGGAATTATTAAGAAAAGCAGGGTTTTCTCTTTTTTGTGTGCAACCCCATAGTTTTTCTATTGATTTTGCTTTTCAGACTTTGATAAATGTTGAAATGTCCAATAGGAACTATGAATCGCTGAAAGTGCTGCCGATCTCAGCGGGTATGACTAAAAGAATGGCTAGATTAGGACTTAACATTCAGCTTTTAGACGAGGAGGAGTAGATGGTGTAAACTGAAAAATTTAGTTGTTGCTGCTCAGTTTATAAAAGACGAAATAGCAAATAAAGAGACAGTCGTACAAATTTAATACGTCCTATACATTTAACTTCGTTCGTCCATCTATCCGTCTGTTCAATAAATTTGTTTTAACACAAGACACTTCAAAAGTTTGAACAGGAATTGAATGAAATGTTGTATAATAAATTAGCTAAATATTTTGATGTCAATATAAACTTTGGTTGAAATTTTGAAATTTTGTTTCGGAAATAACTTAGTATTTGTTAAAAAATTAAAAAAATTGAAAAATACTTTTTGTGAACGCAGATTCTCAAAATATGAGTAGGACTTTGAAACAATTTTTAATTGCTGTTGTTTTTCATATTAAGATTTGCATTCGTATAGTGAAAAGGGTGGGTGGGGAAAGTGGGTGCATTAAAACTAGCATTTTGTTCTAGAATCTCAGGTTTTGATAAATATCTTTGTCCAGGCATTTCAACGCAAAACGAGGAATAGGTACACTGTTTTACATTTTGTCAAGTCGGGGCCTTTTATAGCTTTCTATATAGTAAGAGTTTTTTTCTTATTGTTGAAGGCTAAACAGCGCACTCTATATATAGTGACTCACACTCACGTCATTGGGTCTCTGTAGGATATTAGCTTCCTTGGAAATCATACCTCATTTTATTCTTTTTTATATATATATATTATGTTTCCGCTTGGAACTCTTTAACAGCAACATTAGCTGATTCTCCCTCCTCGGTATCCTCAAGAAGGAGCTTCAACAGTCTTTCTAGTCTGTTAAGTCCCCCCCTCCCCTCCCCCCCCCCCCCCCATTTGCCAGGTAAGTCAAATGATTGACTGGAGCTGTGCCGGCGGGGATTATTTCCCTGGTACCGTGCCGACGGGGATTATTTCCCTGGTACCGCCACGGAAACTGGATTGGTTCTTTTCTTTATCTATTTTTTTTTAATATTCCCTATCATACTTAATTATACATCTTATATACTTGCTTTATTTAGTTTTGGCTTTATCTTATAAAATTACTTTTATTTCTTACGCCCACCGGAAGCGTTGAGCATAGGTTAGGATTGACAGTTCAACGTACGATGTAGATGTGTATGTAGATGTTTTTCCAAATTGATTCCGAATTCAAAGGTTATCCGTCGGTCGCCATTTTCAGTATGACGCAACTAATTTTATGTTTAACTTTTGACACAAAATTGACATTCCTTGAACATGTGTTGTCTTGTTGACACCGGAACTAAGTTTTGTTTCTGTGCTTAATACAGAAATGTGCACGAAGGACCCTTTCAGGCATATTGATTTCCAAAATATTTTAATTCATTGTTAAATATCGCCACTTTAATGATTCATGTAAGAACATGTTATGTTCAATTTCATTATAATGGACGTCAGGATTAGTGTAGGAGGAAGGTTCAAGAATAAAAAATTATGTAAAGAGTTATACAAAGAATCTCTGAGCTGTTCTTGAAGATAAAAAGAATGTTCTATTTCCTCATTTTGACATTGATTAGTCTACTATGTCATTACAAGGATATATCATTCCACATGTTTTAATTTACTTTTTAGGAAATAAAGCAATTTTTGTCTAATGGACTGTCCTGAATATGCATGAAATATCACCAAGTTCCATTTCAAGTTCAAAAGCTTTATTTATAGACGAATATCAATATACAGAAAACATAAGCTCTATTGAGCTTTTATACCAAACGAACACCGTATCTTCTTGTTTTTATATTGTGCAAGCAATATTCAAACGAGTTTATCTTATTCACGTCTACCCAACACTGATTCCGTTTCTTAGTTTCCAAGCATACGGAGAATATTGCAACAGAGAAAAGTGAATCTATTTAGAGAGAAATTAATTTTTTTTCTGAAAATGTCACATACTTTTTTTCGGTTGCTCAATTACTACTGTGTGTATCTTTGTGATGAGAAGAATGTCAACACAAGAATGTAATGTGGGTGTGTGATATTTAAAATGTGTGTGTGTGTGTTAAAAAAAATGTTATAATAATTTGGTAGAAATCATGTAATACTATTTGATTATAGATCAATAGAATATGTATGTAAAGTATAAGTTGTCAATTTCATTTTCCGATATTGAGTTTATCAATTAATTGTAGAATCTATTTGATTTTGTTTCAATTTATTTACATTTTATACACGGGTTCTTCTTTTGATCTCGTTTATTGCAACCATAAACATTCACAAGATGTAATGCAGTTTTCTTATTCTTAGCCAGCTGTTCTTGCAGATACAGGACAAGTAAAGATTTAAGAAAATGTGTCATTTGGCACTCCAACTCCGTTGAACCGTCAAATAATAGTTTTCGTGCTTTTATCATGTAGTATATCAATGAACAAGCGTTCTATGCTGGAAAGTTGGTAAAATAATTTCGTTGTATGTAGGTGTGGGTGGAGTTTATAGAATAGAGAATAAATCATTATGGTAAAAAATTGCAGAATAAGAAAAAAAAATAAAGAATAGAAAAAAGAGGGTGAAAAATATAGAATAGAGAATTATGGGGTGCTTGATTATAAAGAATAGAGAATAATAAGCAAAATACAGAATAGAGAAAATGATATGAAAATTAAAGAAAAAAGGACCCCCCATTCAAATCAAAATGGATTTGTGGGAAGACTTGATTGCGCTTAATTTCTCGCATTTATAGAACCGAAAATTGTGAAGATGAAGAGATGCAGAAAATTAGGCTTATTTTTATGACTAAATAAAACAAACAAGTAGAAAAAAATAAACAGACGTTTAGCGACAACAATATCCACCTCGGAACCGATTTATTTTGTTAGGTTCATTATTCTAGCAACTCTGTGTTAATCCAGACGAAATATCTCTGCCTGTGACTTTTGATTAAACAGGACATAAAAAGTGTAGACAACTATTGTTTTATTTTCACAAACTTGAAGTACCGTACAGTCTATTTCTCCTCTGAAAGGATCATTAAATCAGCTATTAATATAACGCAAACTCATGGATGGAAAGAACTAATGAAAGCCGACCTTTTCTTTCTTTCACTTGCAGCACATATATTCTACCAATTTTCTATCTTTGTGGGGCAAAAAAAAATGTCTTTTAAAATTATAGTCTGTATAAAAGAGGCGAAAGATACCAAAAGGAATAACGTCAACATCGTGTTTCATATAAATACTGTCTATTCCTTTCTATTTCTTATTAAAACGTAGATTCTCGGAAACAACAGTCATGCCACCAAAATCTACCAGAACTCGTGGGCGTGGTGGTAGGGGTAGAGGTAGAGGCAGAGGGGCCTCTGATACGAATCCTAATCCAGTAGAGATGTCGGACCGACCAATCCAACCTGAATCACAACCTATTGCTGGTCCAACAGGACCTACGCCGTCTAAAATTTCTACTTCTTCTTCTTCTTCGCTCTCTCAATAACAATAGCATGGCCTGGTCCTTAAGATTTTGTATCTATGTTAATGATTGTAGAAGCATTACTACATGTACATGGTCTTGTGTTTCCATGGTTCAATTGAAATTGATGTTTCAAACAAAACCTGGAGAGCTTTTATATATTTTATGTGACAATGACAATGAGCATGACTAGAACTCGAAATTGTCGTAGTATGAACGAATCCTGATCCAGTAGAGATGTCGGACCGACCAATCCAACCTGAATCACAACCTATTGCTGGTCCAACAGGACCTACGCCGTCTAAAATTTCTTCTTATTCTTCTTCTTTGCTCTCTCAATAACAATATCATGGCCTGGTCGTTAAGATTTTGTATCTGCGTTAATGATTGTCGAAGCATGTCATGTGTTTCCATGGTTCAATTGAAATTGATGTTTCAAACAAAACCTGGAGAGCTTTTATATATTTTATGTGACAATGACGATAAGCATGACTAGAACTCGAAATGGTCGTAGCATGAACGTAGTCAGGTCGTAAGAAGAGCGTGATGAGGACGACAGGAGCGTGCTAGAATCGTACTATGGTCTTGAACAAGCGTGGTATAAACGTGGTATAATCGTAGTAGAAGCATGGTTGGGTCGCGGTGAGAACGTGATGGTCGTAGTGATGTCGTAGTAACGTCGCTGTGAGATCGAAGCGCTGTCTTTCCGATTAGAATCGCGCTTTCGCTATGCTCTTGCTACGATGGTACAGCGACCTTTGCGATCTTACCACGACCTTATTGCGCTTTCACTACGCTACTATTACGACCTGATTTCGCAACGACCGCACCACGATTGTTTTGAACATGTTCAAAGTTGGTCTACGCTCATCACGATCATGAAGACCTCACCACGACCGTACTACGACCTTACTGCGATAACCATGATCTACAGATAATTTAAATGGCCGAATGGATCGTTGATGATTGAAAAAAGTATACTGACCTGTAACAGGCGTTTATGCCCCAAAACTAAAATTTGTACCCATTTTTTTTTTCGTTTACGCCAAATTCTAGTTCCGGTTAGTTAGAGTTAAGTTAAGTTGCAGATAGAAAAAACTCTGTCCAGCAAAAAGAGGATCAGCAAGACAAGATTTTGGATAACGCAGTTTCTATTCAATATAAATGTGCAGGTCGTATTGTATTAATTGAATGCAAAAATGACAGCGGAGCTGTATGGGTGCCGTGGAACATTTAGTTTTTCGTTCATGTGGGCATGATAATACTCCTTTTTTTGACTGATGAATGATTATAATATATTTCCCCAACCATCTTTAATTGATGCCACCCCAATGACTTGAAGTAGAAAAATAAGACATCAAAATCAATGAAATGGAATCAAGGGAATGCATATTGCACGTCTTTGTGAGATTGGATAAGTTAAAGAGGGTGCGGTAGATGAACAGGAGCTGCCTACCATTCCGGGGCATCTTAGTTCAGCCCCGGTTTGTGTTGAGGTTCGAATTGCAAAGTCTTTAGTTTATTTTTCTGTAGAGAGTATTGTACACTGATTTTGTTAGTTCGTATTTTTCTCTTTGCCATGATGTTGTCCCTGTTTTTCCTACTTATGATTTCCTCTCCCGCTTTTTAATCTTCTCCTCTGTTTCAATTGCTTGATAATTTTTCGAGATATATAGCACGATAGTCTCAATGACATTATTATCAGTTCAGTCTCGAGAACAGCTTTTCAAACATGGAGAGGGGGATGTAAAAATAGGGAATAATGGATTTGCTGCTATGGACTAAATACAACAGCCAGAAACTTAAAGTCTTCAAGTGTTTGTTGTAAATAAACTCAATATAGATACCAGGATTAAAATTGTGTACGCCAGACGCGCGTTTCGTCTAAAAAAGACTCATCAGTAACGCTCGAATCAAAAAGCCAAATAAAGTACGAAATTGAAGAGCAATGAGGACCAACAATTCCGAAAGGTTTTGCTAAATACAGCTAAGGTAATCTTAATATGTTTCTATATGTTTGTTTGTTTTGATTTTCTGGAAATTGAATTTAAGAGATATTACAAATCAGCACCCAGTACAAATAAGTTGTTTTTATTCCAAAAATCATTATAAACAAAAAATTTCCAAATTTTATTGTATAGCTTTATAAGATTTTGGTGACAAATATAATCAATTCATCACATTTTACAACATCTCAGTTTAGCAAAAACTTTAACACTTCGATTTCAAATACATAATAAATGTATTGTTGGGTCAATGGTGTTGTCAATTTGATTTTGTTGGCTCGAAGAATTCATATATAGGAAATTAACTTGTATACAAGTTAAGGAATAACATATGAAAACCTTATTTTCTAGGTTCTGGTAGAAAAAATTATTTCTCTAGTGTAAATTTGAAAGTCTTTCAACATTATACGCCTGGTCGCATCCACTTAAATACACATTCACAACTTAATAAACATTTTACCAGACATATTTAAAAACACTAAAAGATGGCAAGAACAATACATTACAACGTAAAGTTCACGTTCCCTAAGCGATCACTCAGACTTAATCATGGCATACAAATGACAAACAATTTCGAATACAGTAATGAAATATATATGAAACCATTTTGACTAGTATTATGTCATGTGAAATACACTTATTCTAAATATCCTTGGGCATAAAAAAACACCCCAAGAAAACTTTCGAAACATTTAAATAGATCAAAATGAGCATCATTAGACAAATAGTCACATCATTTAAACATAATATCTTTCTTTATATTAGCAAGACTTTATATATCTAGTCACAATTCGCCAAACCGAATTAAAAAAAAATAGCATTTGAGAACAAAATAGTCATTCGGGGCACTAAGCCCCATTCTTATTTAGTTTAAATCATCAAAACCATGCTCATATGAGTTCTGCTCCAACAGAGTTATGAATGACAACGACTGACATCGACACTAACTGACAGGTTTTACGGTCACCATGACGAATTGGCTGACCGTTACATTTTTTTGTGTCTGAACTCATTAGCTACATGTTTACATAGTCTTAGATCTTTAGATACCAGAATAGTCGTCTGATCTGCATTTTTTGTTCGGTTATGTCCTATTTCCGATTTAACATTTTGACTGAGTGTGGATTTCCATTATGGTTGATACATGCATAACAGAATACGTTTATCCTGTCGATGCAACCATTCTCGCTCCTTTTGAAATTCATCCGATTGTATCATATTTTGTTTTGTACCTTGGTTTACATCTTCTGAAGCGATTTATGAGATTTCAACATCGGTAAACTACTGTTGCTTTAATTCACTACACAAATTATTGTGCTTGTTTAATTACATCTTCTTGAGTAACTTGCCAAAGATACTGGTGAATAAAAAAATAAAACCTGAATGGTTTGACTCGATGGAAGTTTGGGCGTTAATAACTAGTCCTTCAGTACCCGAAATGTAATTTTCTTAGAAGAAACAGGGCTGAACCACATTAAATAGATTGTCCGAAAAAAACATTGTATCAAATGCCTTTGACGCATCATTAACAATTGATCATATATAAAAGATATACCATCGTCTAATAATTTACAAATTACGTAACTATTAACAATTTATTGGCGAACTGTTGAATTATTGTCTTTCTGATGATTTATTATGATGGTAAAAAAGCCTTACAGATAAGTTTGTTAAATAGTTTTACGATGATGATATCTATCTTTAACGTTTCTAACGACTGACTGTATGTTGTACAAAAGGTAGCTCTGAGTTTGACGGTCATCGTAAGAACAATTTTTTATACATAGATTGACTCAGGGCTTTAGAATAATATGGTTTGAACTACATTGTTACCTTGCAGAACTCACGAAAGTTAACCTAACAATCTGAGACGGGTATTAAGAAATAATTAGAAGCAAGTAACGCCAATTTAGTCAAAGCTTTTAAATCCGTTGTAATTTATAATAAATATTTAGAAATCATTTTTTCCAATTGAAATTAAACTTGATACGATCTTTCTTAAACATGTATTTGATGTAATATAAAGATATTGCAAAGCAGACCTTTTTTCTAATATTAAGAATAAAAATGTATTAATGAACAGACTTCAAGGTAAATTCAAAAAGCGGGAAGTCCATAAAACTGACAAAACCACACGCTACGACTATATCAACCAACGGAAAGACTTGAAAACAACTGGCATATTCCTGAAATGGAACAGACATTTTCCAAAGAAAATGGTGGATTAAACCTGGTTTTATAGCTAGTTAAACCTCCCACTTGTATGACAGTTGTTTATAGTTCCGTTTTATTGACATAATTGTATGAACAACCCAAACAGACATAAATAGTTAACGTGACAATAATAAGGATTCAGTAGTCAAAAATGTGTAAAAATACTTCATAAATATACAACACAACTGACATAACACAATTCTACAACTAAATCAAACAAAGACGCCCTCAAAAAGTGTTTGTAGTTGATTGTACAGTACAGTAAACATAATGACATACACACAATTTCAAAAGACAGAAGATAACATTCCATACATGTTTGAAATGTGAGAGAGTTTAACAATTCTTAGTGGTCTGCTTAGAAGCAATATAATCTGCAAATTTAAGTGTTTCTATTAAATATATTCTTAAATTTTTTTCAAATTTCAGGTATTCTCCAGGCATATAGAAATGGATTAGAAAAGGCATATATAAGTAATGGAATAAAGAGTAAAACCCTTATCCGAAATGTTATCAATGAAATAGAGAAAACGGATATCCAATACGATGCGATAAATGGCCCTGTCAAAGCAACTGTGTAAAATGCAATTATAATACTAGAAATAAATGCTCGAAGTTCCCAGGATTTTTTATGTGACCCATTTTTATCAACGGGAATGTTGCAATTGGGTGTAGCTGTTGGGGAAAATTCATTTGGCAAAACCGTCATTTGTATGCTCTCTGTCAATTCCGTATTAGAAGCTTGATTTGTACAGTCGTTAGCTTTTGATTTTGGGATTCCTGTTTGCGCTTTGATATTTTCATCGAAGTCGTCTTCAACTTCAACATGATTCCTAGAGTAATGACTGGTTCTAATTTTTTTGATATCATACTGATTGCATTCAACTTGCACAAACAAATCCTGGTTTGCTTTTCTGTCTATATTTACGTTAACATTTCCAATTAGAGCAGTCTCTAAGTTTCTATTTTGGAGCTTTAAATTATTTCTATTAAAGCTCAAAACATAGTGGTCATTTCCGTCATTCCGTTCAATTATTTTTCTCTTGACAGAAATATTTTTCTTGTTTTCATTTTTCAGATAAGATGTTTGAAGATCAATTTCTTCTAAATCGACGACCCTTCTGGAGTTCTGTTGCGGTGTTTCTTTTTCGTCATATTCAATACTACTGTTCGATTGATATGTGTCATACAAATCTGGTTTGACATCAGTAGATTGTCTGTTAGTATAGCTAGTTGTTGCATTTATACTTATATTACAGTCTGCCAGAGGTGCAATTCTTCTAACAGCGAAAAACATTTTCCATATATGAATACTAGTAATACATGCTATTAAGACTAAAGACACTATGATTATTGTCACTGGCGCAAAAATAGATATAATAAATATAAGAAAGCTGTCCCCATATATTAAAAACGGTTTGCATTCTGAAATGTGGGTTTCGTGAGGAGTCAGAACTGTTCCAATAAGTGACCATATAAATACAATGATAACTGTTCCACCAATGAATGAAAATTTTTTTTTGTCAAATTTTTCCACTGTACCTAAGTTATACGACTTAACCGTAAAATACCTCTGTAAACATAAAAGCAAAACTAGGCTGTAGGTTAGTTGTATTCCGAACGCAAGTAAAAATATCTGCAAGAGACAAAATACGGCATTTGACGACTTCAATAGAATTGTCAAAGTATTTATAATTGATGACACTGCCAAAGCCATATCGCTGAGGCAAAGAGCTAAGATTGTAAGATGATGGAATTTTTGTTTTAGAGCCTTAAAGCAGATAATGACACAGACAAAATTGACCATGACTGTAATTCCAGCTATAATGGCTAGTAAGGCCGTGATATTGTAATTGACGTCTGTTATAAGTGAAGCAGGACCTGTTTCCTGAAAAGGATAAAAAAAGTAATTTACTGAAAATAATAGATTGTTCTTGACTACTGTGCATTTTTTTAATGTTCAATAATTAAAAAATAGGCCGTTGCTCACAAATTTATGAATTGAATATCTACTTAAAAAGAAGAAGCATCTCAAAACTTAAAGCAAGGACTTAATCATGTTTAATGAAGATATTCAATCAATTGCAACGCTATTTTTGTCAATAATAAGAAAACACACTGAGAGCAAATAACCTTGCTTGAAAGTAATTTTAAAAGTAACTTTTAACTAAAGTAGTTAGGCATTTACTCCTTTTCGTCTTTTAACAAAACTTTTTATTTGAATAAATGTTGTTTCTCACATTTTTTTCATATTTTAAACTTTCTTCCATGATTTACAACGCTACATACATATACAAAATAACAACACGAATTTAATTCATAGATACTTGATGGTGTACGCGTTTTTCATGACGGTAAATCAAGAGTTCTTATAAAGTGGGAATTTTTTCGTTTACGTGAAGAAACAAAATGCATCAAAGATACCAGGCTGATAATTTTGTACACTGAACGCGTGTTTCGTATACAAAAGAGTCATCAGTGACTCTCGAAAAAAGGCTAAAAGGCCAAATAGAGTATGAAGTTGAAGAGTATTTAGGACCCAAAATTCCAAAGGTTTTGCCAAATACAGCTTTGGTAAGCCATTCCTGGGGTAGAAACTCCTTCCTCTGTATTTCGAAGAATTCAAAGGTTTGTAAACAGTTAATTGATTGATGGGTGTACAGATCTTGAAGGGGACACCACAAGTACATATTAGATATGACTTCATACATATGAGCTGCGTCGGATAGAAATCGACCATATGCAAGTGCACGTGTAAATGTACATGTATAAGAATTTGATTGATTTTGGAACATTCAAATACTAAATAAAAGATGAATTTTTGTCTGATTTGTAGGGTTCTTATATCAACTCAATTTGCAAAGTTATAGACTTTGCATAGAGATTTTTTCAACCCGAAATAGATTAACAAATGTATTATTATCATTTGCATCAGGTTGATTTCTATCCGATGCAGCTCATATGTTACTACTCCCATTAAGAAATTGACGCTTTGTATCGCTTTGAAACTATTCTTTCTGATAGAGCAGACGACATATATACCATTCCATTATCATATGCATATGAAGAATACATCTCAAATGGTTTTTTTCGTTTCAAATAATGAGTCCCTTGTATAATTATTATATTTCACTTGGCATAGCCACAATATCGGATGTGCCTTTACTATATTCAACTTATCACGATAATCCCCACAGTGCTATTCATGGAGCATGGATTTTTCACCATTCTGATGAAGCTGAAGCCAGCCCCAGTTTCTATGTGGTTTTCCTAGATGTTTTGTTTTCTGTGTAGTGTTTTGTGAACTGATGCTTGTTTGATTATGATTTTTTTACTATCGAATTTTCTGTTTCTTCAACTGCGGCTTTCAATTGTCTGTTGGTTTCTTTTACCTTGTTTGATGTCAAGAGACAAATGTAAAATGGCTAGATATCATACAGCTTCCTTCTGTGGGTATTTAAAAGATATTATCTCAATTCACAGAAAAATACAGATCACCACTGACTGGAAAATGGCTGTTCGAAAACTTTAGAATAGAAGATAGGTTTTCCATGCTTATACAATACAAACTTCATTAACAAATTCGTGCTCCTGACATAAAATCTTCGCCAACAGAGGTATGAGAAATAAAAATGAAGTCGTCACTGCATAAGTTGTACGGTCACCTTCACGAATTGGATGACCTATACGATGTGTCAGTGTCTCAACTCACTAGATACATATTTCGCAGTGAATGATTTTTCGATACTAAAAGAGTTGTCCGATTTGTAAGTAAACTGTGTGTGTCCTATTCCTGATGTTCGCATCTTACTGAGTGTGGGTTCGCATAGTTGCTGATGCATGTTTAGCAAGAGACCCTTACCCTGTCGAAGAACCCTGTCCCGCTACGTTTGGAGTTCAGGCAATTCCCTCAGTTTTTATTTTTTTTACCTGGATTTGTATCTTCTTGATGGATTAAGTAAACTACGGTTTCCTTGGTTACGTGTAACAGGATCCTATCCTTGCGTAAATGTTTTACAGTAGCAATGACAATCGCTTGTTTAACATAAAAAAATTTTACCTGGTAGTTGTACAGGTGATTTAATCAAATGTTTCCCTTGGAATACATAAACAACATTTCTGCACGGTAACTAAACTTCAATATGTTAGGTCTTCAAATATACGAAGTGCCAAACTGCTCGTAGCTCCATTTTGTATTTAAATGCACCTTTGATAACTCATTGCTTTAATATTCAATTATTTAATATTTTTAGCAGAATATATATATACTTTCATCGATGTTTGTATGTTTCATTAAAACAAGAATCGTATAAATTTGGGAAATAATACTACCGGCGTTATTTTTTTAAAATATATATTTTGAATCAAATCATATTATATTTCTCTTGTTAGAAGTCTTAGAAGAAAAGCATGTAATACTATAGAGATTGTTAAGTCTTGAGATTGTTAAAAAATTAAAAAAATCCTACGCACATTTGGTCTCTGGTGGAAGGTTGTCTCAGAGGCAATCATACTACATCTTTTGTATTTTCATATTGAAAACAATATTGATTATTATTCTGGTTATATGTATAAATTATATAAGATTTCTAAGGATGTTATTGATACTTTTGTGAAATGTTGCTACCATTTTTAAATCTGTGCTCGTAATGACGGAGAATTTTGTTACAAAACATAAATAAATCGATTGTCCTACTTTTATTTAGTATCCGTTCCCTCACACTTTTTCCTTAATCCTTGTCTTACCTGCTTATTTTAAGACAGACAGTTCTCTCATTATGTATTCCTTGCTTGTGGTCATTCTATTTGCATTGCCTTGCAGGTAACCTTTATCCCTGACCTTGCGTTCATTCCGTAGCCATTGCCTTTCGTCCATTCTATATCTCTTGTCTTGCTCTTATGTTCTCATCCTCTATCCTTTAGCTTTATTTCATTCAGTATACGAGAAGGAAGATATCAAGTGGACATTCCAAAACGAAAAAAAACCACAAATTGTCAAAAAACACTACATAGGAAACTTAAGACTGAGCAACACTAACCCCACTGACAACTTGGGGTGATCTCAGGTGCTCTGGAAGGTACATACAATGGTATCATTCGCCTTGCTCTTATTTTTCTATCCCTTGCCTTTACCTCCTTTTGCTTCCGTTGATTTTCTCTTTTTCCGTGGACTTGCTGTATAAATATATGGAGGTTTTGTAGGTACAAAATGAACCAATTATCCACCTAAGACTGAATGACAATGTTGTAGATCACTTTTGTCCTGTTTTGTATTCACTATTTGTTTCCATTCTATTTCAAATACCTTATATGATAGTGTTTCCCTTCCCTTGACATTATTCAGTATCCCATATCTAGCTCTCATTCTGTATCACATAACCTGCTTATTCTGTATCCCTTGCTTTTCTCTAATACTGTATTTTTTTCTCTTTCTGATAATTAATATCTCATGCCTTACTCCCTTTCGATATTCCTGGCCTGAGTCAGATTATGTATGGCGATACTTTTAACTTATGTACCTGGCTTCACTCTCAATTTGAATCTTTTTCTTTGCTCTTACTCAATATATCTTGCCTCGCTCTGATTGTGTATACATTGCCTCGTTTTTATTTTTATATCATTTATCTTTTGTAAGTACACTATTGTCCATCATCGTGTCATACGCTGGATCAGTTAAAGTTATTGAAACAACATGACAATATGACAATTCTTTTATCTCTATCTGAGACACTCAATGCAAATATCAATATTTATAATTTTGAATATTCAAACATATTTGTGTTTTCTAGATATGACTAGTGCTTTCAGGCAGGCGTGGAAGTAATGCTAATTTGTAATTGTAATGCCCTTTAATGCAATACATTCCCTTCAAGTAATGCATGTTATGTGTTATTCCCAAATTTTGGCACTACATGTAATTGTAATGTAATGCATTAAATTGGCAAAAATACATGAAATTTATGCATTACATGGCATTACATAGCATTACTTCTTGTCTGATAGTGCTATATATTGTTACAAATTTCAGGGATAGTAAGTACCTACTCGTTTATTTTTTCCTTATAGAAAATAGGGAAATTAAAAACAATATAATGTCTAGTTAAATGATTAACAAAAAGTATAAATTTGAACTGTTGTAAAACTAATGATTTTCTTCATCTAACCTTAATACTAAAACATTTATACTAATAATTAAAACAGATCTATTTAATAAACAAATACAAAAACAATATAGTTGTTTTATTTGCAGTCATTTTCATATACCATTATAGTCATTGAAAAAACTATACATAGATATTTAAAGATGAAAAAAAATAAGTTGAAAGATTGATAATTGACACCTGTCAAAAACCCACTAATTAGTTTGTATAGCAATCAATTCTTTCCTTTTGACAAGTGAATTTATGATTTTAAAGTAATTAAATAACATTGATATTAAGTTAGCATTATAATCAATAAACATAATGGTAGAATAAATTCCTTACAACATTTCTGTTATTTCTTTTTTGAGAAAACACAGAGATGTATACTTCGAAATACAAAAAGCCTGACCCAGAAGAATAATTATCCTTGGAAATTAAGTAAAACCATCTGGTATTCAGAAATATAAATTAAATGACCCAGAGCAAAACAAAGCTACAGATTTATTTTTCGAGTATATTGCTAGAAGTGATTTACTCCCATTTTCAACAGTTGAAAGTCAAAACTTTAAAGACTTTATACAAAAAGAAAATTTTAAATTCCAAGCCAGAAACATCTCTCACCTAAATAGATACAGACTAAGGCCAAGGATTACGTCAATAATTAATAATACCTTCAGGAAGCTGATCACATTTGTTTGACTCTTGACCTTTGGTCTAATAGGCCAATGAAAGGATTTTTGAAATACATGTACCTATTTAATAGTTACCAAGATTTCAGTATAAAATGTTGTATATATGTTTCTTTTGATAATGAAATTTATAAAATGTAATGTGTAATATAATGCATTACTTTGGTAAAGTAATTGCAATGTAATGCATTACTTTCTACAATACATGTAATTGTAATTTAACGCTGGTTTTGTCCAAGTAATTGTAATGTTATGCATTATATTGCAATGTTATTCGCCCCATGCCTGCAGTTTCAGAAAACCTAGAAAATGTTTCTTGAAAATTTTAGTTTAAAAGGGTGCTATCCACTCCAACATATGTCATATCGTAAATATCAATCTAGTCTTAACCAATGTCTTTATGAACTGTACAAAAAGAATTTCATTCTCAGTATTTTTATTCTTTAAATTTTTATTATAATTTCATACCTAAAATGCATATTCCTAACTATCAGCATGATTATTGCAAAGTTATCCGACCTGATGAAAAGATGAGGCAAAAGTTGGCACACAAAGTATATATTGACCACATGTAAATTTTGCAGGTTTTTTTTACTTCTTTTAGGTAATATAGCTCCAAAAGTTTCTACGTATTTATACAGCCATGGCTTTCCAATGTTTGGGTTTTAGTGTTTCTGATGATGGTTAATCCAGAAAAATGTTTTGGACGCACGATATGTATCATCTTTTATTTCGTTTTCATGAGAATATTTCATCTTCATGTTGATTAATATGAACATATTATCGCTAACAACTGCTCTTAGTCTGATATCTATGAGTATATACTACCACTGGGTCTATGTCACTGCTAGTGTAGGTTTCTTATCCTAGGGTATCACCAGCCCAGTAGTCAACACATCTGTGTTGACATGAATTACCATTGATATGGTCATAATCATAAATTAACTGTTTACAAAACTTAGGATTTTTCGAACTATTAAGGATTTTCTACCACAGGAATAGATTACCGTAGCTGCATTTGGAAAACTCTGTAGGAATAATGGATCATCGTTGCTCTTCAACATCGTACTTTTAAAGTTTTTTGTACATGAAACGCGCGTCTTACGGCAAATTTTAAACCTGGTATCTTAGATGAGTTTATTTATGTCTAGTACTTTAAGGAACTTTCCGAAAGCTGGTGTATTGCCGAGAATGGATATAACCATAGGGTGACAGTACATAATTGCATGCACTACACTGAAAAGAATTTATAAGTATTGTCAATTGTTATCCATATATAATGTAGGACAGATGCGGCGATTTACCAGCATGATTGAGTTCTACTAATGAAAATCAATTATATGCTACCAGTTTAATAATTCATTTGAGAGGATACTTACAAACAATATTATATTATGAGATGTTTCGGTTCAAGAAGTATGATTTTTTTAAGTCAAAACATCCCTAATGGAGTATCTTTTTGGGGGGTTTTGTAAGAGTTGATGGAACATTATCCAGGAAAACATATAGCAATAAAAACTATCAGGGTAAAAACAATTAAATGTGATTGAAATTTAAATAAAAAGGATAAAACCTACAAAGAGTTCAAATCATGATTTAGCTCTACTATTGAAAATCAGCTGACTCTATCGGAATAATTTATCATATAAGATGGATACAAAAACCTGAATATTATAACGAACTGGAAATAGGTAAAAGACACTTTTGAAAAATACACACAAATAAACTACTTCTTTGTTGTTGAGAAAATGAATAATTTCCATTGGGAACGTGTTTTGTGTGCGAAACAATAGAAATTCGAATTTCCTTCATATACAATGTAAAAAAATGCATAGATTTCTGAACATGATTCAATATTACTTATTGAAATCATCTTTAAGTTAGCAATTAAAATTTCAGAGGATTATACAAACAATCAGTGATACAAAAAGGAATATCTCGAATAGGATTATTTTTATGAAAAAGAATAGCCAAGAAAAATATATTTTTTAAAAAAAGAATGATTTCCATAGAAAACAGACAAAAAAAAACTATTTCCCTCGGAAACTATACAAATTGAACGGGTATTCAAGAAAAGATTCCCAGGGAAATAGAAAGTAAGATGGTATTATTTCACACGTTAGTCTTTCCGAGTTTTTGCACCAGATATCTTATATTCTCCCAGGGATATATTTCTTATATGGTTTCCCTGAGAAATAAATTGACGACAACTTTAGTCATATGTAGGCAAACTACTGTCGCCTTTTGTTCGTTATCATTGAAAATTCATATCCAATTCATAAGGAAATTGTTACGCAATGGATCCTAATAGCAGTTTACTTGATGTCAATTTCAGACTGATTTTCATCATTGAGCATAATGTATGCACAAATAACATGTGTAAGAAGTTTTGCATAGACATTGATAATGAAACCAAAATATGAGCTTTACTAGTTCAAATACCAATGTTGGTATTTATCAATCACCAAATAAAAATATTCAGTAATTTAAGAAGGACCACATTGGTTAAGAATGTTTTAACTTACGTTCATGTTCTTTTCTTTCACACTATATCTCTGTCTTCTTTGTTAATCTGAAAACATATATATGTATAAATACAAATTTTATTACAATAAAAAAGTAGTAACAAAAATACCGAACTCCAAAGTAAATTCAAAAAGTGAAAAGTCCATAAAACATGACAAAGCAAACGATCAACTATATCAACCAACGGAACAAAGGGACACAACTGTCTGTTTTCTGACTTAGTAAAGGCATTATATACAATATTTATATAGATGAACTATTTGGGAAAGAAATAAATGAATTGGATTTGACAAAATGAAAATATTACTTAAATGTAAAAAATACTCTGTTGTAACCTTCTTTTTTCTTTACTCGTTTATATCTTTTATCAATTAAGCCATTTTGTAGAATATCCTTGATTGATTTGGTATTCTAACATATTTATTCTGAAACCAGTTGTTTGCATGACACAGATTATGTTCTTCTCATATATTTTATGACGGTATAATACTAAACCCCTAACAGGAGGGATTGTGCCTGATATTCATATAATGAAGACATAATCTTTCAATCAGTTTAATTGAGGTCTGGAGCTGGCATGTCAGTAACTGCTAGTAGTCTGTTGTTATTTATGTATTATTGTCATTTTTTTTTATTTTCTTTTGTTTCCTATTCTGATATCGGACTCGGACTTCTCTTAAACTGAGTTTTACTGTGCGTACTGTTGTACGTTTGTTTTTTCTACATTGGCTAGAGGTATAGGGGAGGGTTGAGATCTCAAAAAACATGTTTAACCCCGCCGCATTTTTGCGCCTGTCCCAAGTCAGGAGCCTGTGGCCTTTGTTAGTCTTGTATCATTTTTAATTTTAGTTTCTTGTGTATAATTTGGAGTTTAGTATGACGTCCATTATCACTGAACTAGTATACATATTTGTTTAGGGGCCAGCTGAAGGACGCCTCCGGGTGCGGGAGTTTCTCGCTACATTGAAGACCCATTGGTGGCCTTCGGCTGTTGTCTGCTCTATGGTCGGGTTGTTGTCTCTTTGACACATTCCCCATTTCCATTCTCAATTTTATTGTCTTGAAAATATACATGAACTATTCGCCACTGGAAGTTAAGAAAACAAACTCGAGTCAGTAATTTCGATATTTTAAGCGCACATATACCTTTATATGGCCGTAAATAACAACAGAAACCAAAATTATGTATAAGTCAAGATCAGAAAGACTATTAAAGAGATATTCTTAAATCAAATTGTGTATTAGAAAAAAAAGTACCAACCCAATAAATTTAAATTCAAATTATTACTGTTTACTATAGTGCAACAATTGTAAAAGTCACCAAACAAAAGATTATACAGCAGTATATATTATTGAAAATATAACTGCACACATCTTTCCGAAAATTGATGAAGATATCGAATAGGGCAATTATCAAAATCTATAAATCTCCAAAACACAGCACAAAAAAATCAAATGAGCAGCCAGAACTCTAGCAAAACTAATTAAACATATTGTTTCGTTTTTTTTTTTTTTTTTTATTTGTTATATCAAATGACTTCGACCAAAACTTAACAATATAACAAAATTAACAATATAGTTCTGATCAAACAACATTCTTTCTTCCTGTGAATGATGAAATTGTCCTTCCGTTTATTCGTTGCCAAAATTACTTTCATTTGAAAAAGTAACATAGTTAGGACTAACGAGTCTATCAATTGGTCTGTGAAGCCCAGTAATTGTCTTCTCTTTACACTTCAAACCTGGACTAGATATTATGACGAATTATATTCAATGTTTTATGTCTTAAATAATATTGCCTCTGAAAAATGGAAACATATGGCATTCTTTTTAAACAGAGTACATTACTACTTATATTGAAAGGGAATCACTGTTCACATTTTTGGAGTGCAGATGTATTAAGCCTTATTCTGGGATCAATCTGTTGCAAGTGAAATATAAATAACACACATATAGGTATTTTTAACGATATTGGTTAATAGAGATATGAGGCAAAATCATATGAATTGCGGTCGATCCTGTTCCTATAATGAAATCATTATAAAATGGAAAATGTCGTGTTACAGTACTATGTTGTTTTGATTTCCGTAGCTACTGTATTTTATAAATTCCTTTTTATTTCATGTAACTTTATAAAGAAATAATGATGTTATATTTGAAATTGAAGAAAAATATGAAACTCTACACGAATCCACCAGACTTGAATATTTTTTACTTCTTTTAGTGTCTTCTTTTTTCCCAAGCGGATACGATCAAATGAAACTTTTTCGTTTAATTAGAGAGACCTTTCGTTCATGACTGTTAGGAAATCATGTTCTCTAATTACACTTTATAAATACTGCAAAATAGTCAAAGGAATTTGTTATCTATCAAACATCTATGTCTTTATTTAATGCAAATAATTACAACAAATAAATAAAGGGCTGGCTAGAATTAACAAAACTTGAGTTAGGATTTGAACTATCAGTAGGAGCCATATAAAAAAGATATCAAGGGGACATGCAAAGATCATATATCAAAAAGACGCGGAAAACGCAATGATAAAAAAAAAAAAAAAACGAAAAACGACGACATGACAAACAAGTCCACGAAACATAGAAAACTAAAGACTGCGTAACACGAACCCCGTAAAAAATTAATGGTGATTGAAGTTGCTCCGGAAAGGTTAACGATCCTGCTGCACTATTGGCGCCCGTCATATTTATCATGATAATTACAAATTTGGTCATAGGTCTCATTCAGGTGATCTTACAATCGAGGGGAAAAAAGAAAGGGTTCGGGTTACTATCATTGAAACATATCTGTGATCAAGTGCGGCACTGATATTCAATAACTGTAAACTGATTACAATCGTGTATTTACCTGAAGACAAATAATTTAAAACTGAATAAAATCAAAAAGTGAAAGTCATTAGAATTTAGGCAATGGGAAAATAGTTACTAATTTTTCTTGGGGCCGTTAGTTTTATTTTAGGGAGTAATGATAAAGAGTACAGAATGTTTTTGTTGGAATGCGATTTTTCATAACAACTCTTTGAAAATAATTGTCTCTGGTGTGTACGTTAAGAGTGTTGACAAGTATGCCTTTTTGCGTTTTCCGGTAAATCTATCTAACGAATCTTGCTAGAAAATCTTATTTTATTGCTATGAATGTTTCTGTTTAGTAATTTGAAAATATAAGAGATAGCTCTATTAATTATTTAACTCTGAGTGTTGTGTGACAAAAATTCTAAAAGAAGAAAGATTTTGCAGCGGAACGATTGTTTGTCCGTTTTGTGGTTCTGCATCAAATGGAAGAAGTAGGCTGGTTCTCTTCCTTGCAACATACGGGTATCTGAGACAGATAGATAAAGGACAGGGAACCAGTCAAATAGAAGAAATTAAAAGCCTAAAGCAAGAATATAAAACGTAATTAAATTATAATAAACACATCGATATCTGACAGCCTAATTTCATGTTAGGATACTATTTGAAAAATTTGAAATAGCATTTGCTTTTCTATAGGTGTAATACCACCAATTATAGTACGTCACATCCGGTTGCATACGAAAAAGGGTCGAAAAAAAATATTCCCTTGAATTTGACAGTTGTAGGAAATTAATCCTACATTTCATTGCAGTAAAAAAATTCTGGGTCATAAACAAATATCTTGGGTGTTTCAAAGCACCATTTTTTTTATTTGGTGTTTCTATAGAATATTTTGGAAACTTGAGGTTACATGGTTACTAAAGCTTGTTTACAGGAAATAAGAGGTGAAAATTTGATTGGTTAACTTCCAGTGATGGTTATTTTCTTATATGCAATGAAACGTTATGGGAAGTTTTGTCTATAGTACTGGACAGGATAAAACTTTACTCATGCCAAGTATTTCTTTATTTGAAACAAAGATAAATTCTGTACAAGTTTTTGAAAAGTGCAAATTTAACAGAGACTAATAGGGGAAAATCAATGGTGGTATTACACCTATATCAAGAGAACAAATGATTAGACCATACTTTTTGCTTCAAGCTTGCGTTTAAGATGCAATGAAACGTTATGGGAAGTTTTGTCTATAGTACTGGACAGGATAAAACTTTACTCATGCCAAGTATTTCTTTATTTGAAACAAAGATAAATTCTGTACAAGTTTTTGAAAAGTGCAAATTTAACAGAGACTAATAGGGGAAAATCAATGGTGGTATTACACCTATATCAAGAGAACAAATGATTAGACCATACTTTTTGCTTCAAGCTTGCGTTTAAGAAAATGAAATAATAACTGGAATATATATTATATTGAAAAGGTTACTGTAAATTCACAAATTATTGCGTACATTTATTATTGCGATTTTGTCATTTAAGCCTAAAATGCGTTTTTAATTTTTGCGATATTGAGAAAAATCATGTTTAATTCATATAAAAAATTTCAAAATTTCAAAATGCGAGTTTAAATTATTGCAATTATAACCCTGTCGCATTTTCGCAATAATAAAAACATCGCAATAATTTCTGAATTTACAGTATTCGGTGTAATTTCGCGACTTAGAATTTCGATAGTCAACTCTGATGTTTTAAGGTATAACGAAAAAGAAAAAAAAATGGTATTCCTAATAATTCTTTATAAGCACATTTTTAAGCATTGTCATGTATTTAATAAATCATCGTAAAAAATGGAAACAATACTTTAAAACTTCATGCGCCCGAAGCGCTTTTCTAGATTTATCATCATCAGGAACGCTCAACGCCAAATATTTGAAAGCCAATGATGTATAAGAACCCAAACAGTTGAAGACTTATATGACTAAAAAGGACCTAATATAATAGCTTAATCCATCTTAGGTCAAATTTATCTAAGGGAGTTAAAACATTAGTTTCGTACTTTCCCAATATTTTTTTCCAATTTGATCCTGAAAGATAATGGGTTTTTTTATCTCACCTGGCCGTCGTTGTCGTCCGTCCATGTACATGTCCTTTACAAAAATCTTCTGAAACTACAGGGCCAAATTTAACCAAACTTATTATTGGAGTATCTAGGTTCAAAGCGTGTCAGATGACCCCCACCTACCAACCAACCTGGCTACAGATAAAACATAATGGATAAAATACAAGTTGTATCTATTATTTTGAAAACCGCTATGAATAGATAAATTCAGACGAAGCACACATATTTACAATGTTAAGATATATCTATTGTAAATTTCATTAAGACTGTCAGACATCGGTAATCTACTGTTACCTCTAATTTAAAATGGTAAACTATCATAAAACATTAGGACCTTAGATGTAAGGTTTGCACTCACTGTTTGAATATCTTAAAGGAAATTAAGTATGATTTATTTCTTTATTTGGAGGTTAAAATGACTCCCTTATAATATAAAAATAAGGAGTTGTGGTATGATTGCCAATTAGACAACTATCCACCAAGGATCAAATGAAGTGGATGTAAGCAAATATAGGCAACCGTGCGGCCTTCAACAATGAGAAAAAAAAAACATACTGTATAGTCAGCTATAAAGGGCACCGACAATGGACCTAACTCAAAAGATAGTTTAAAGCCAATTACAACTAAAAAATAAATCATGTTCTCCCAGACTAAAGTATCAAACATTTACACATCCAACGGGTTTAATGTAAAAACGTTCTAAACAGTGTGAGAAACGCTTGACCTTGTGCAATGCCAAATAAAACAGTATCGATAGAATGTAGGATTATTAGTTATCATAACTCTACATACACACCGATATATTTAGTTATGTTTTAGCCATACTTTCTAACCAAATATTTATATGTATGAAATATAATGTGATAAAGGTTTAATTAATTTGTGGTAACGAAATCCCTGACTTACGTCGTAAATTTTTTATTAAATTATTACAAGACTTACCTCGAACCTTGATTGTAAACATAGACCTTTCTTGTATAGTGGAATTAGTATTTTGATCATATATAGATGATGTTTCATTAAAGAATTATGCTGAAGTTATCTGATCATATACACGTGTCTGTCATATACATCTCTTTTTCACCGCCTACTTTGATCTGCATCTTGTTGATTACATATTAGAAGAAATTTATTGGATTCTGTCTGGTGATAATTGACTACATTATAACAATTTAATCGATAGAATTAACGTAAAAATGATACTTGAATTTTTACATAGTACGCTGTTACTGTTTTTTTCTTTTTCTTGTATTGAGTAGTTAATGTCGCCACTTAACCTTAATATGTTCAATTGCATAACCCTTTGTCCATTTTTTTATTATCAAATATGTGTATGTTTTAGGTAAAGGATGTTTTAACTTTCTATAAAATTATACAATTATCATTTAGAAAACAAGCAGTCATACACACACACAAACATACACATACACGCACACACACACACACACACACACACACACACACACTTTTTTGTTATAACATTAACGAGAACTCTGATTCTAAGGAGACAAATGAATGAAATTAATTGAAGTAAACAGAAATGTGTTCAGAAAACAAAATACTAGAACAAATATGAATCTTGTGGTTCCAAACAATGACCACCTTATGATTACCTACACGTCAAACCAGTAAAAGTCTGAAATGACTAGTATTTGTACTCGACTGTATTGATTCTTACTCCGCCATTATGAATTAGCCTGAATTTTACTAGAAATCACTTGACCCCTTCTGAACCATACTGTACTGTACTGGTTTTTACTCAATCCAAATCATGATCATACTTGAAAGTCTAAAACTCTGAAACAATCTCAACCCATTCTCGACCTTTACTTTATCCATTCTTAACATGCTTTCAATATCTGAAACATTCTCGAACAAAGGTCTGACTTGTACACGACCAGTTTATTTCTATTTTCCATGTATGTGAATACCTTAATTGATTATAACATCTATTAGACGATCCGTTATATGTAGTTTCTGTTCAATTCCTTTTCTTAAAATAAACATTTTCGTTACTGCAAGGATTTGTATAGTAAGTCTTACTATACAATTTATTGCTGACAAGTTTTTTTTTAATTTATCAAATACTACATGTTCCCCTTTTCTTTTTATTTACTAAATTGTATATAATTTTAGAAATGTTCATGGACTTATTGAAATTAATTATTCTTCCCAAATAAAAGAAATATTAACTTTTTCTACTATTTTGAAAAAAGAATAAATTATATTGTATCAGGTATATAATATGAAAACTATGAGAAACCCTCAACCCAGGAAACCAAAAGACACTTTTTTTTTATTTTCCTAAATTATTTAAATCATTTTGCATTATGGAATAATAACAGCAGTTTAACATTTAATACTAGTAAAAAATGTATAAAAAAAACCAATTAAAAAAAAATACATTTTGAAACATGTGGTTAAATTCAGCTAGCATGGGTGTTTTTAACTTAACAATCATTGAAGTATAAACAAATATATCCAGTGGTTTATCCTTAGCACTTTAACACATCCATTCCAACCAAAAACAATATAGAGATTCTCTGATATAGATGTAAAATATAATAATGTTAATTTTTACAAGCGTATGTTTTTAAAATTATGTTTACATGTAGGATTATCAGTCAATTATGCTTTTATTTCAATTACCTATATTACTGATTGTTCCAATTAAAAGGTAACCTGTGTAACAAAGATGTATACATAACTCACTAAAGATACCAGGCTTATAATTTTGTGCGACATACGTAAATGTATCATAAAGTACATAGTACGATTATGAAGCATAATTGTTCACATTAACAGGCAATTACATGGTCACCTAGGTAACAACTTCTTAAGACCAACATGTAACATTATTCAATACAAGCAGCAATTATGCCTCTGGTTCATTCTATGATAACCTCAAATATATACCGATATACAATTTGGAAAATACATGTATATGTAGCATAAATGGTGTGACTAAGTGTGCAATAAAATCTTTTAAATCTTTTGATACCAATTAAAAATAAAACAAATAATGTTGGCCCAGGGAAGGATTTGAATAATTATTAAAAAAAATGGTAATTGTAATAAATATATTGCATTGGTGATTTGACTTTTGATGACAAAAAGACACTTTTTCAGCAAACATTAAACATTTTACTGACTAAAATTTATTAAAGAAAATAATTATTTAGAACCATTTCTATTAAAATTTGCTTAAAGTATATTGTCAGTCAGTATCTTTTAAAATCATTGACCAATAGATAAATATCTTAATAAATGTTGTAGATAATTTTTACTAATAGTTAATATAAATGGGAAATAATATAAAAATATAAAGTGTTGTCATAACCTATTACACTACTCTGAATGGTAGTTCAATGTCGAGTACGGTTCAGACTTGTTCGTGTATGGTTCAGACTTGAGTCAAGTATGGTTTAGACTCCATCTGGTGCCGTAAAATAGGCACCGTTCGTGTTATTACTACCACCATTGGGTTAATATCTCTGCTGGTGGACTCTTAGTCCCAGAACATATCACCAGTCCAGAAGCCAGTACTTCGGTACTGGCATGAAAATACGAATATTGTGTTATTGAAATTGGCTGTTATAAAACATTTGTACATTCAATTTATAAAAAACACTTTTAATTTGTTGAGTAAGTTTATGGACCTTAAGATATGGAAAAGAAGTGAATAAATGATTTTTTATGGTAGCACAACAGACTCAATATTTTTTGTATACAACTGTTTACGTTTGTAATGCTTTATCTTTGACATTTGCTGATATATGAATATAAATCGAGGTATCAAAAGACAATAGAATCAATGAGCAACTGATTGAACAAACTCTACTCATATAACAAAAAAGATAACATTTTACATATTTGGAACAAAAAAGGAAAAATTTGTCGTAACTTCCAATTTTCGTTATGATTACTGTCAGTTTTTGTGATAAAGCAATTATATTTATTATCTCTTAGGCTATGTCAACCAAACGTCTAATACTGTAAACCTGTTTCTCTATTTCTTTGGCAATTTAACCCATTCTGTGCAGATTGTTTTAAAACACTTAATCAACATGTGGTTGCCGCTGATCTCAGTAGATGATTGGTTAGGTTAAAAGGTCATAACCTATATCAGCTCTCAGGATGAACGAACAGGTGTTAGCGAAATTGACAACTTTATAAAAGCGGAAACAGTTTTCACCTTCAGAAATTGTTGTATAAATTCTTAACTATTACATATGAATATTATTTTTCATTAATTTGATCCAGAGATGCATACTAGTACATGAAGTGTTGCGCATCAATTTCGTAATTGTATGACATAGAAATCATGCAGGAATGTGGAGGTACTCGAAGGAGATTTGGGTTTACCAAATATGACAATTTATTTGATAATCATTAGAAAAACAGATTCTTACATTGTTACTCGTGGATAATCGGATTTATCCAATGTCTATAGTTAAATTATCAAATTTTTAAAGTCCTTGCTGAGGCTCAGACTTTAGAATTAGATACTATAACTTTTTCGATTGGATAAATTCGACAATCCACTGGAACCAATGTAAGAATCTATATTTACAATTAGTTTCATATAATGAACATTTTTATCACATTAAATGTTTTCTCTTTTGTTCATGGATTTTGATTATCTGAACACCATAATTGTTCGCACGAGTAAACAAGAAGTACACAACAGTTAACTGTACGTTACATAGAATTGAATAAAAAAGATTTCTGTAATCTTTTGTATCAGTAATACTCAGACCAATTCATCTTGTGTTGTTTTTTTTTGCGTTTTATGTTTTGGTTTTTTGTTTGGTTTTTTCTTCTCTTTTTTATTGGAGGGAGGGGGGTGTTACAATCAATATTTTCAAATTTTCAAATATATATAAATAGATTTTTTGTATTAAAATTCGTTCGTGTATAAGAAGGAATATCAAATATGTATTATAAATACAAGGACAGTGAAATTAGTGTCTTACTTAAACTATCGTGATGTTTTTTTTCTTCAGAAATTACACTATATCATTAGTTATCTAAAAATGGCCATTAAACGCTCTAGAATGACGCACTCAAAACAACAATTAATTAGAAGTATACAAACAATCAGGTAAACAACTGTAATTCACTTATCGATTTCCATATTAATGAATTGGTAGAAGAGAGGTTTCGTCTATGTGTTCATTAACAGTGATACATTATAGATTTCAAATAGTGTGTTCCATCAATAATACTTCTAGAAAATACAATTTCAAATAAAGCAAACATTTTAAAACAACTTTTTGTATTGTTTTATTATCTCTGCAACGTAATTAACTAGGTTTTGAAAAATGTATTTTCAAATATTTTGACCTTAAGCATCATTGAAGAGAATTAATAGTTGAAATACGCAGCATGTGCAGTACAATGTGTAACTACAATTTCCTTAAAATTATTATCAATTAAGGAATATATATCTCTCATACAATTGGATAATAAATATTCTTATTCTTTTTTACAAAACTGACTTCTTGTCCGGATAAGACTTCACTTCTGATCCTTTTATGTTTTATCAGCTTTTCAACGTGTTTAATAGGTTTTGGATTTTCAAATTCAAGAAAAATGAATAATTTTTCCTCAGTATCAGGATCAAATATATCTAAAAAATCGGGAGCAATTTTTTCCAAAGTCTTCCGAGCCCTGTATCCAAATCCCTCCTTATTTCGAGTTTCCCTCCAATTTGAAATTTCTCAGTTCCAACTAGGAACTGAGAAATGTCAAGTTGAAGGTGATAAATGTCCAGCAGGAACTGAGAAATGTCGTTGGAACTGAAACATGTCAACTTCGAAGTAAGAAATTTCAACTTGGAAGTAAGAATTGTCAACTTGGACAAATGTTGGAAGCTAGAAATGTTAACTTGGAACTGAGGAATTTCAACTTGGAACTGAGATACTAGTATTCAACTTGGAACTGAGAAAGACGAATGTCAATTTGGAACTGTAACTGAAAAATGACAACATGGAACTGAGAAAAATAAACTTGGAAAATAGACATGTCAAGTTAAAAATGAGAAAATTTAATAGCAGAATGTCTACTGGTCTTTTGTCATATAAGCCAAAGATTAATTCTATATTTAAAATAGAAGATTTTTTTCTTTTTTTGTATTGCTCATTTAAAAGTTTTAGAAGTTAACATAATTCACATACAGTACAGCATGGAACATACTCTGATAAATGGAGGCCATAAAAAAATGTCCACCATGATGGCCCTATATGTCCATCATACGATCCCTTGTAGCTTGATAAGTATACAAGATGTTAATCAAATGATCAGAGGAGGGTGAAAGGGAAGTGTTGATTGCATTCTACCGTCAGGCTTCTACATCGTCAAAATTATCTCCCCATTACGCCACCTAATTTTTTCAATCGGGAAAATTGAAGCCATCGTACTGATGACGCGCTGTCAATTCAGCCTTTGAAAACCGATAAATTTATCCACAGAGCATAATTACGATTCTTACATGACAGTTGCATTTTAAAAGACAAATGTATCTATTAACTATTAAGCATCATTTAGTGTACGTTTAATTCTTTTGTCAACTTAAACCCAATTGGTGGTCAGGGGGGATTTTCGAAATTTCAAAAAAACACTAAACAAATTCAAATTAAACATTTCGTGGAAGGGCAGACTAAACATTTTCAGAGGTTGAAGACTAATTACCCTAGATAACACACACAAAACAATATTTGTTTTTGAAGATATGCATAAAAAATATCCACAAGTAAAGTCTATCGTCAAGGGGTTTCGGTAAAAATTTAAGGGGTGTTTCTGTTTGTTTGGTACATTGCATGAATAAAATAATTAGTATGCCTAAAATTTTATTGGAAAATGAGTGAACGAAAATAAAATAGAATACAAGTGAACAACACACATCAAATTTTAACATTTGTAGTAGCACGAAGCAATTTTTTTGTTATTCAAACACGTCTACTATGTTGTTATGACTCATTAGAAAGGCACTTTACTTAATCCAAATACTTCATTTCTATGCATCTCTGAATGTCTGCCTTTTTGTTAAATATTTGTGTTCACCCGTTCTAAATTTAGTTATCAACTTTCTTAAGTCATAATTGTTCTGATTTGATAATAGATAATGTTCTTCATTTAACAATTGTTAAAGATTATCGTTAGTACTTCGTTATAATTGAATAAACTTATAGATGCCAGGATTAAAATTGTGTATGCCAGACGCGTGTTTCGTCATTAAAACACTCATCGGTGACGCTCGAATCAAAATAGTTTACAGCTTAGGTAATCTATTCCTAGAAGTCAGGCAACTTATTCTTTTTTCTATAGATGTGTCAAAGTATTCATGATAGAAAAAAATAGCACATATGTATGCAAATCTATAAAATGGATTCCACAGTGTTATTTAATTTAGATATTTATAAAAAAAAGAAAGGCATGTAAATGAGACAAATATGCCTTCTGAATTCATATGCATGTATTTATTATTAATAATATTCCATATAATATATATAAATGTTGAATATTAACTTTTTTTACTTTACATTGAAATTAGTACGTATATAATTGTGGGTTATTGAATATGTATAATAAATAGGACACATACATCAGTCTCAAACTTAAACTTTCGTGACGTCTTTTCAAATTAACAGTTCTTTTCGCCATTACACTACAAGTGTTATTAGTGAGCTAAAATGACCAATGATTTTCGATAATGACGCACTCACAATAACAATCAGTTAGAAGTAAACACACAGTTAGGAAGTAATTGTTGAAATATATTAAATGAATGCCAAATTGTACGAATTTGTTAGCACTTTTAGAATACTCTACTCAAATTTCAGTTTAATTAAAATGATTAGGAATTTTATTTGTAATTAACTAAAGTGAGCATGTCTTAAATTATTCTATAAATACGATGTTACTGAATTTTTACAAAGGTAAACAATTGTAATCCACTTATCCATTTTCATACAGAGGTGTTTCGTTTAAATGTTCATTAACAGTGATACATTATAGATTTCAAAGAGGGTGTTCCATCACCAGTGCTTCTAGAAAATGCCGAAACAGTTAAACAAACAAAAAAATAATCAAAGCATCGTAGATGTAGTGATCCAGGCAATTTCGTAGCTAGTCGGACATTTTTCTGACGTCACTTTCAATATTTTTTTATGTTATTTTCATTTGAATAATCTTTAATACTATAAATTTTCTATCCAATTGCCCAATTTCGCAATATTGATGCAAATCATTTTGATATTTCAATTTTAGACAATGTCGGGTTTTTTTAACATCTTTAACATTTGCAATTTAATGATTTTGACAAGAATGGAAAGGGAAATCTTCAAACGAGAAGTATATGTTTTAAATGCCATTAATATAATAAAAATTGGCTTAATAATTTCCAGAAAAAGGCATTGAAAACGAACTTTCTAAACAACCTCAAAATTAGAAAAATAAATAACTATTTTTTGTCTAATTAGTGTTTATTCTTGATTAAGAAAAAAATATTCAAATATACATGTACAAATACCTAATGCTGAGATATTTCCAATTATTGTTAAATAGCAGTATAATTATGATAATGGGGAAAAAACAAATAATTTTAATAGAAGAAAATTCTCAGGTAAGAGTTATGCAATTTGTTTATTGTTTCAACCAAATTTCTGATAATAGTTACTTAAATGGACCTTAATTATTGACTTATGTCAGATGATTATAACACTGATTTTACAATTGAAATAAAATCTGCTTTCATTTTTTATACATATTGTACTTTTTGCTTTTTCTTTGAAAAAAAAACACACACGCATCATCTTATTCATTCAGCTTTTACACAAAATTAACAGAATAATTTAATGTAGTTTATATCAAAATAAATAATAGGTGTACTATTGAGGTCAAGCATTTGTGTATTCAGTTAAATGTCTAATACATTGTATATTTAATCATGTAACACAACATGCACTAGAGATATTAACTGTGGTCAATTAAGACTGCATTAGACTGGAGTTGATTCCATTTAATACTTACACCTTTGAGTGTAATTGTTTTAAAATCTTGACAGTTGATAATCATACTTGTATTGTATCAGTACTCTTACTGACATTGTTGTCAACATAATGGAATTTTATGCGACTGTCATGCAAGTGAGAGGTTAAGCTAGCTATAAAACCAGGTTTAATCCACCATTATTTACATAAGGAAATGCCTGTACCAAGTTAGGAATATGACAGTTGTTTTCCATTCGTTTGATTTGTTTGAGCTTTTGATTTTGCCATTTGATAAGGGAATTTCCGTTTTAATTACTCCTTGGAGTTTTATTTTTGTTATTTTACTTTTGTCTCAGGAAAGAATTGGAATAATTGTATTTCCAAAACGTGCGGGAATCAACTCTGATATCAATACACACCTTGTACCAAATTTTATTAAATAACTCACACAAACACAAGATACTGATAAAAATATTTTAATAATTCTTATCAACTGCTTAAATGTGATATATCACTTTTTCACATTAGTTAATAAAAGTCATTTTAATATAAATTTTGAATTAAAAAGGAACTATATACAAAGGTATATCTAAAATAAAGTAGCTGTTCGGTCAACCTTTTCTTAATTTAAGGGCAAATAACATGTTAAAAGTTGGCTGTTGATGAAAAAATTGGTGTATAAAGTATCTGCAAGTCATAAAAACACATAATTAGTTTCATGATATGTCTTCAAATTAGAATATTCACCATCTCAAAATCCGGAGTGATCACATAGATCCAGCATGGCTGAATCAAAAATAAGTTGAAGTTTACTAGTGCAGTAAAAATTAATATTGGAACCGTGAAAGTATATTTGAATATTTTATCTTCAACATTACTAAAAAACATTATCAAAGCAATGCAAAAGGATGCAAAGAAAAAACCTCTGTTGTACAGTGGCTGCCGTTTGTTGCTGTGGTTCATAAGTGTTTCTCGTTTTTTACATAGATTAGACCGTTGGTTTTCCTGTTTGAATTGTTTTACCAGTCATTTTAGGGCCCATTATAGCTTGCAGTTCGGTGTGAGCCAAGGCTCCGTGTTGAAGCCCGTACTTTGACCTATAATTGTTAACTTTCTATAGCTACTACGCTTACAAAAATGAAAATTTCAGTCTACTGGATCTGCGGTTGGTAAGAAAAGTATTTTCAAATATTCGGATACAATTGAAACAGGAGGTTAACTTAAACTTAGAACTTCATATAAAACGCATTTTATTTGAACATAAAAATTTTAGTTTGTTACCTCACTTAGTGATAACGTGTGTGATGTAAAAAGCTCGAATCAAATATTGGCTGTGGAATAAAATTATGTTGTAACTCAAATTTAAAATTTATTGATTTGAACTGTAAACTGTAAATGAAAAGAATTCTTAATTAAAGCCATTTAAGAGATTATTTGAACCTTGAGCACTTTACAATATTCTTAGTTTGTAAGAGAATGATGATCCCTTTCTTCATGATAAGTACTCGCTTACGCTCTTACTTAATCATGAAGAAAGGGATTATCATTCTCTTACATATACTAAGTAAACATTTTAATATAACTGAGGAGAGTATTTCAACGACCAATTTGAGAAGTAATGATTCTAGAAATAGAAACCAGGGTTAATGAAGAGGCTTACGTCACATCAATGGTTTAATAAGTCTATTCACTGCAAATCTAGGAAACATTTTAATTTGGAGTACACAGTTGTCCTTCTGTAGAAGTTAAGTAAGTTTTTGGCGAGATATAGCTTTTTCATTGGTAACTGTCCAAGTTTAGCTAGACTTTTGCTCTTTAGTCTTTTTTTGTTGTTTTGTTGTTTTGTAAACTCTTCAGCGTTTTTTATTGTAATACGGTACTGGCATAAAAATACGGATATTTTTTATTCAATAAGATCCTTTTATGCATAGCTCAGATTTCTAGTCTGTGTATGGCTTTACTTTTGATCTTTTTATGTTTTATGAGCTCTACGCACTTTTAATAGATTTGCAAAGGATTTGTATAGTTTCAGCAAGGTATAGATTTTACATTGGTAACATAGCTCTGATTCATTGTAAGAGTTTTGCTTTTCTTTTGGTTTTTTGGGTTGGTTGGTTTTATTTGTTATGTTGGTTTTTTTTATCTCTTCCACGTTTATAAGTAGAAAATGCCAATTGGGTATCAAATAGTTTGGCATCTCGCATCACTGAAGAGATAATTATAGTCGAAATGTGCATCTTGTGCAGTCAATTTGGCAACTATGACTGGGTCCATACCTCTGCTTGTGGACCGTTTGTCCCTGTGGGTATCATCGCCTCAGTACTTCGGTACTGGCATGCAAAAACGGATATTTTTAATTAATATTAAGTAATATATCTCTTTCATGCAGAACTCTGATTTCGTGGCAGGCCACCGAGGCTTCGTCAATATTAAGAGTGGTATTCCTAATATTCAGCAAGGAAATTATAACAACTTGGAATCGTCTGACAATTTAAGTAGTTTGTGTTGCTACTGTAATTGACTAGCAATAGTTTTCAAGAAAACAGTCTTAAAGTTAAAATTCGTCTAAAAATCCTCATTTAAGGGACATAAATCCTAAATTAAGTTAATTGATGGTTTCAATCATAATAAAAGAACAGAGTTCCAATTCACATATTTTATCTATCCAAGGTACAAGGGCAATAACTAAAAAGAGCACTTTTATTTTGTTCTTTAAAACTTTTTATTAATATCTTAGAGAATTGAAGTCTTCAGAGCAAATGCAATGTGATTTCCATTATAATCAATATTTCCAAGGGGCATAACTCGTTAAAAATATTTGATCAGCACTTATTTTTCGAAAGTGTCAAAGACATTGCTGATATAAACCTATGATACAAGTTTCATTAAATTCTGGCAATAACACATGAGAGCGCTGACAATGCAATTTTCCATATAATCAATATTACCAAGGAGCATAACTCTTATAAAAATAATTGATTGGCATTGATTTTTGAACTCGTCAAAAACATTGATGAAATAAACCTACAATATAAATTTCATAAAAATCTGGCAAGAATCATACACATTAGAGCGTTCATAAGGCAATTTTCTATATAATTAATATTTCCAAGGCCATAACTCTTTTAAATATTACTGATCGGCACTGATTTTCGAACTCTTCAAAGATATAAACCTATGATATAAGTTTCATAAAAATCTGGCAATAATTGTACACATGAGAGCACTGACAATGCAATTTTCCATATAATCAATATTTCCAAGGAGCATAGCTCTTTTAAAAAAACTTGATCGGCACTGATTTTCGAACTCGTCCAAGACATTGCTAATATAAACCTATGATATAAACTTCATAAAAATCTGGCGAGAATTGTACAAATGAGAGCGCTAACAAAGCAATTTTCCATATAATTAATGTTTCCAAGGGGCATAACTCTTTAAAAAATAATTGATCGGCCCTAATTTTCGAACTCGTCCAAGACATTGCTGATATAAACCTATGATATAAGTTTCATAAAAATCTGGCAAGAATTGTACACGTGACAGTGCTAACAAGACCAAACGGACAAACGCACTTCCCGGGGGACAATTAACATTTTGTTGATCTTTGCATTCTTCATAGTTTTACCATGCCATATTTTCTCTATCTATAATGGTTTTAAATCACTGAAATTAAACCCTTATCTTCTATTTTAAACCACAGTGGTCCAAGTGGTTGATGCGCCCAAAAAAAAATATGTTCAAGGAAGGACCAATCATGACAAGTGTGGTAAGAATTGATTAAGAAGCTTAAGAGATAACAGAGAAAGGATTGATCCCAAGTAATGACAATGGTTAATTATGCCTTTGGGCATTTAATCCTCTTTTTTTTTTCGTTATTGGATTCTATACTCTATAATATAAACTATATACATATATATCAATCATTTTCTCAAAAACAAAATAAGCCAAACAGTGTTTTTGTCAACTAAGGAGAGGGTTTTGTTTCTTTAAATGCTTGTCTATGAGGATGTCAATATCAGGATCTACTGCATTCTGGGTAATATTTAAAAATATATGAACCAAATTGATTATAAACCTCCTAAACAATGAAAATTCAACCAATAATGTTACCTTATTTAATTTTGGGAACAAACAATGAAATTATCCATAGTTCTTTACATTATGTTACAGCAAATTATTTGCCAAGATAAGTAATATTTTCATCCTCTTCTGTTACAAACAAGATCAAATCGAACACTGAATGAAGGCTGTAAAATTTATTACACTGTAAAAATAATGTAGCAGATATGTTGATAAAAAAATTAGTAAAAATCCTAATAAGGTTTTTTTTGGGGGGGGTTATGACATTAATACTGTTTTACAACGTTTAATATAAATTCAGTGCATAAAGCATTGGTGTGAATAACACATAATTGTCAAAAATGATTCGTGTTGTTTCAGTATGGGAAGGTAAAAAATTGGACAGGCAAAGATGTTTTAAATACAAGAAAATAATACAAAGTGTTTATACCATGATTTGATGCAGTATTTTATTTTAATACACTTACATGACTTTTTCTATATTTATTGATACAATGAATAAAATTTTAAGTATTTTACATTTAAATTTCTAAAATAAAATGAAAAAAACCATAACAACCAATCAATAATGTGGGCAGTATTTTAAATTCTTCTTTTTTTGCAAAATATTTATCTTTCCTGATAATATTTAAATCTATAGTTGTGGAAGAAAAAACTGAACTGTTCCTTTTTATTCCAAATTCAAATTTGTTTTTACCATAATCTTGATCAGAAGTAATACACATTTAATATTATGATTACAACTATCAACAATTAAAAATGCGTCTGAAGAGCTTTTCAGGTTTTACCTCCATCAGGAACACTCAAAACCAGATATTTGAAAGCCAAGGATGTATAAGGACTGAAACATCTGAAGAGCTATATGACCAAAGGGGAACTAAAAATAATAGCCAAATTAATTGTTTAACACTTAACTCACTGTAGAAACAAAATTTTTTATAAACAAAATACATAATAAAAATTGTCAGAACCCATTACAGATATAACTAATTTTAAGGTCAACTACTTGTATAAAAATCAATTACCAGATATATGAGAATTAGATTTAAAAGTTTATTTCTCAAGATTAATAATATCATACAAAAAGTTTTTTTAATATAAATCAATTTTTGAAGATTTATTGAACTCAAAGAAACAATATAACTGTATCTGTAACTCTTCACACAAAATGTTAATTGTATGTTATCAATAATACAAACAGTTTACACTACAAAAGTCACCTAGTGCAATTTACTTTGTTGATCTAAAGGAGAGGTGAAAGATACCAAAGGGACATTCAACAATTCTAACTAGCAAAACTAGTAAATCATTTATTTTTGCCTATTTTTACATTATTTACATATTGACAAATATGATGATGATGATGGATGGTTGCTTAACGTCCAGTGGCAAATTAATAAGTATATTCAGGACGAGACCATGTTAATAAATTATGAATATTAACCCTGCTTTGTACTAGACCGACACCCTGAGCCGGACTTTTAACGTGCTAGTTCACAAAATAACAGTCTGCAGGAAGACATGTCACTTACCTAGAAACATTATTCTGACTCCCAGCAGACCAGTCTTTGCTCTTACTCCTTAATGCCACGTACTTAGCAGAGAAGCAACAAATACCAATTTAATGTCTTTGGTTTGACCTGCCTGGGGTTCGAACCCAAGACCTCCCGCACTTGAGGCGAACACACTACCACAAGACCACCAGGGCGGTGTATATTGACAAATATGCTTTTACTTATATCTTTTTCCTCTTTTCCTCATTAAAAGTCTTCACAAACAATCTACTCCGAATTAGTAGTTTTGATGTTTTGATGGCAAAATAAAATTTGGAACTGGGATCAGCAGGTGCAATTTACAAATTAGAATATTGAGGGTTGAATAATTATTAACATCAAAAGTTTCGAACAATAAATGTGAAAAGTACTCAGCAAGCACTTTGTGGCATTCTGTAATGAGATTGTTAACAATAAAATGTTTTGTTACTGTTGTTTGTCCTTTAAATATTTGGCCAAAATTTTGTCTGTTTTATTGGACATGTTTTTTCGATGACCCCTAGCCTGGATATCTTGTCCCTCTCTTTTTCTACAAACTATTACATGAGATTAAGTCTACAATATACATTTATAATATCTGTCATTTCTGATTGTTGAACTTAGGTAAACATAGACTGACTAAAAAAAAATAAAGAAACATTTTGATAAAAAGAAGATTGTCTTTACAATTTATTGAAAAAGTAATAAAAACATGAAATCATTTAGGAAAAAAACAGCAAAGTTTTCCTTGTGTGTAAAATCCCTAATAGTGTTTCCAAAGAGCTTGTTGATTTTAATTACAAAGAAACTGATAAGGATTAACTTCAACCCCTCTCCCTGCACCTTTTTGCATAGGCATAAAGACGTTAAATTTGGTAATTTGAGATTTGCAAAAATCAGCATTATTTTCCACAAATTTGTTATTATGTACATTTTTGTTTTGTATTAGCAAAAATATGGCTTTCCATTCCACAATTATTCAAAATAGTATCTTATAAATATTACTCAATGTTCCAAGAAATAGACTAAACTTATTTCCTATAAGATAGCACAATGTTAACCTTCTCACCAAAAAGATCATAGATGCCTGAAACAAAATGTTTTTACTAATGATGATGTGAAGACCTCATGTTTATCTTATGCAATATTAACCATATAAGTAAGCAGCTAGCAAAAGCATTTTTGTAAAATATCATTCTAAGCTATCTAATGATTTACAGGATGTGCAGGCAAGCAATGTGATAATGATGATGAAAATGATATACGACACGACAAAAAACACTACATCAGAGAACATTCATTTCATTTATTTTTAAGAAAATCTGAGGTACATATGCTAATATATGTAAAATCTATTTATAAAATGACAATTTTTCTTGGTTTTAAAAAGCACATGAATATAACATACATTTGATATTGATAACATGTAAAACTTATACAACAAATAAATGGAAGTCATATTTATGTTAAAAAATAGACCAACATGTGTAAACATTCTGAAACCACCTGTGTCCTTCAAAAATTATACATAATCATTTCTACCAATCACATATCCACTGGGACATAATATATATAGGTTAACTATATATTGTCTTGAAATATAAAATTTATTTGTAAAAGCTTAGAAAACATGTAAAATGTGAGGCTCTTATTCGAAAACCAAACACTTGAACAATGTATATAAGAATAAAAGGAGATGTGGGGACTATGTCAATGAGACAGACAATTGAAGACACAAAGACTAAAAGACCTCTAGACACAAACTAATAGACAAGTTTATAAAAGGAGATGTGGGGACTACATCAATGAGACAGACAATTGAACACACAAAGACTAAAAGACCTCTAGACACAAACTAACAGACAAGTTTATATATATATATATAAATTTATTCCTCCTCCCAAACATCAATATTGAAAAAATTTACCAGCGTATTGATTCGTGATAATTTGTATAACGATCAAGATTATTATTTCAGTTTGACTACCACATGTCAAGATAAGAATCATTTGACATCTTACTGATGAAGGATATTAGTTATCCGAAATATTTAACATTTGTTCATGATTTTACTTTTTTTTGTTGATGTTGTACCCTTTTAGACTTATTATATATATATATATATATACACAACATCTAAATAGTTTTGAAAATTAGGAAAAGTAAAAACAACGAATGGCTTATTTTGTGACTTTCATCACAAGTGAGACAATAAATGGAATCGGACTATAATTTAAAGTACATAAATTTCAATATGGATGCATTTTTTTTAATCAATGTAATATTGAGATATGATGGTAATCATGTTAAAGAAATAACATTTTCCTTTTCATTACATCATTCCATGGCTTTCTATTTCTACAGTTTGCACTTTTCCAAGTTACAATAATAAAACCAGATACATAAAGAGGGGCAAACATTTCCAACTTTCAGCACATGATTTCAGGAAGGTTTATGTATATCTTTTAGCAAAATTTGCATACATTACTATTACAGTTCGAACTAAAAATATATCTATATAATAATGGTTGAGGTAGATATCTACATTATAATAGCTGAGGTAGGAAAGATGAGGTATATGTGATACATGTAAAGTAGAATATAGGCTTTTTTCAATTTGTTATTTGAGATTCGATTATTTGCATTAAAACATACACAGGTGTTAACTAATTTTCTTACAACTGGTCAGTTCAATCTGAGTTGTACCTAGACCTATTAATCTTTTTTAGTCTTTCTTGATATCAAATACTGTAAATTCAGAAACTATTGTGAGGTTTTTATTAATGCAAATAATGAGACTGGGTGAGTATCGAAATAATTAGAATTTGCGTTATGATATCTGATACATCTGTTAGGGGGGCTGGGAGGTGGGAGAAGGGTAACTCGAATAATTCAAGCCCTTTCCGTGTCCGATTTTCTCCCACACGAGGGCTTGAACTCCTTATGATCATTGGCCGCGTTGCCTGCTCTCTGTGAGAGAGAGCCAATCGGTGGCGATCAGGATAATGAGTCTGCGCAACTTTCTTGTAATTGTCTTACCAATCACGTGTGTTCAATTGACACAAATCCGATAATAATTAATTAACATCAATTAACATCAGTTTACATCATTTAACATCAATTAACATCCGGAACTCCTCCTTCTTTAGCTGCCAACTTAAATAAAAATTCCCGTATTGCATAGCGGTGTGAATTTTCCGGTTGACGGTCTTTATCGAGGAAGACGTTCAGGCGTTAATGTAGCCTTCGTAGATCAGCGGAATATAACGACTGAATTATTCGGGTTAGGAGAAGGGTACCCCCCTGTGCACCCCCTCACCCATGGCTGCCTATGAAATTTTCATCCTGCACAATCAGGGGAGAATTTTTTTTTCTCTCCCACACAATATACAGACACCCGTGGCCGTCTATGAAATTTTCATCCTGCACAAGCAGGGGAGATTTTTTTTTTCTCCCTTTCAGCAATTCAGATTCTAATACCTGATTTTTTATTACAGCTATTCATAATATTTAAATAGAATAGACCACAAGAAAATTTGTTAATACTTAAATAATTTTGAATTCAACTGTAAACCAGAGTACTACTTTGATTCATGAAAAATTGATTTTTGTTTTTGTGAATTGAAATATAGGACAACTAATGCATTACTAAAGAAAGTTAGAGTTGATATGATGTTATTTATAAAAGTAAATAGACATACAATTCTTAATAGCTCTACTCTTTGAAAGAAAGTGACTACAAAAAAAAAGCAGCTTACAGTACATGCAGTAGTCTGATCATTAAATGAAAATTTTTATTTTCACAAGCTCTGCCAAAAATCTCACACAACACAATATTACAGTCTTCATTGATAGTTCAAAATATTTATTTAATCCTGACGATCCACGCCAGGACACTGACAATGAAATAAACATGTACACTAAAGAAACTTTAATTATGTTGATTCATTTATTTTTGTTGGTATCATATTTTGTTGATTGATGAAAATTATATGTTGGTGGATATATGATTTTGAGGTTTTGCCAAAGTCTAGATACAACCCATAAAAAATTTGTACTACATTAAACATTTAAATTCGTTTTTACCGATTCCCACAAAATTCACAAAAATTGTAAACCAGGGAATTACAATGAATCCAAAATAGTTAACACATTTAATCCTATAAAGGCTTACTGGTTAAAACACTGGACAATGTCTTTTTTGTAGGGTACAGCTATAGACTAGGAAGAATTCCTCTTGAATATATAAAAACACTAGTCATACCTAGAATAGGTACACAAAAATAAATCTAAATCCTGCAGTTGGTTTTTAAAACATTTTAAAACTCTTAATGATGTAATAATATCAATGAATTAATGAATTAATGAATTCTTTATAATGTCGAATTTCAATGTGTGTTTAGTTAAGCTATGAATGATTTATAAAATTTAAAACATTATAAAATTTATGATATATCATACCTAGCACCCAGCACTATTCTTTGAAAAAACAGATAAATGGAATGTCATGAATAAGGCAATTATCTGTGTCTCAAAATCTTTTGAATACTATTTTTTCGCCTGTCAATTCGTTGGTGAAATACTTATTTGACAACTTGGGACTTTCCAACAAGTTATAATTATTTTCCTTATATACGCACTTGTAGTTTTTTTTTACATAACAATCAAAAATAAGCATCTTGAATTTTGGCAGCTTCCTGGACAATGACGCCTTCATTTCCATATATCCTGACATTTGGTGAAATCTCTTTCCACATGACTTTGTTGGAGTCCTGTAAAGATAAAAGATGGCATAATTATTTCAGACCAAATGACTTTGTTAGTGTCGAGTAATACCAGTATCGAGATGTTTTTTGTATTGTGAAAGAGAAAAGTCTTTTGAATAAGCACAGTTACATCCGAACAAGTGAAGGTGCAATAGATAGATAGAATAACACAAACCTTTACTTTGAAAATTTTTGATTAGATAAATCCAGACTTCTTTACTAAAATTAGACAGTGAAAGGAGCCAATTTATGACTTTCATATTTCTGTTTTATTTGGAAAACTTGGAGATAAAATTTACTATCTCCAAAAATTGATTTAAAGTCTTATATTCTATTTCAAGACAATGCACCTAGGACCTTTCTTGCTATAAAACTGTCTGCAATGATGTTCTAAATTTCAATAAGGGAAATTTGTATAAAAAAGTTCTTAAAAAAGAATTAAAAAATTTCCACCAGAATCAGCAGATATAAAGTTACTGCAACAGATCCTACATATTTATTATCATTAAATTTTTTCTTCATATTGTTTTGAAATTTTTTAAAGACAGTATTTACTATTTTCTCAAATTCTGTATGCCTTTATTTAAAACTGGTTCTGACCAATTTGTCCAAATTTTGATAAAACACATGTTGATTAAATGTCTATTGTGTAATTTCCCACCACATCCATTTGGAACATTGCATTAAGAATTTTCCATTATATCATTAGATTCTGCTACTTTACCACCGTTGACTAGAATATTTATCCACACTAGATAGTTAAATTTACAAATTTTAAAATGGTGACAAATCTCTTTAAAGTTTTAAATTCAATTATATCAAGTGGATAAACATTGTTATGAACGGGGTTGCATGGTAGATTCTATATAAAACAAATAAGAAAACAGCTTGCTATGTGGTATGGGTTTTGCTCATTGCTGAAGACTGTATGGTCACCTATAGTTACTAATATTCTACTTCATCTCTGGTCATCTCATTGGCAATCATACCACATCCTTGTATTTTTTTATTCACTAATCAACAAACAACTTGTTTCCGATAATATTTAAATTTAACTTACATCTGGTAATTTTATATCATATATATCTCCGGCATCATAATGGAAATTCCAGACTTCTGCTTCTATCCAGGCATTATCTGTGTTTTTGGGATCATCAATGTATCCTTTATATACTTGGGAGGCACTGAATCCTGTAGAATCTATATCAGTTTTTTTAGAACTAGATTTTGACATGGTTGTGAAAGTTGGAACATTGGTGGCAGGTGCGGCACTGCTCAGACAGGGATGTGAAGCTGAACGAGTCAGAGAGGTTCCTGTGATCTTAGGTCCTAAATTAGTGATGCTGCCAAGATTGAGTTCTGCAAACTGGGAAAAATACTGAAAAAAAAATAAAAGCCAAGCATCAAAGTACGTCAATTTGAATAAAACTGCCAAAAGCATTACAAGCAGTGTAAATTTTAATTGCTAAACCAACCAGGACTTATTTAAGTACAAAATCTGTAGTTGACAGTCTTACATTTCATATTTCCTCTGACGGCAAACTTCAGCTAAACGATATAATAGTATATTTTGGTAGAATGTCTATAAATGCATCTGAATAATTATAATTAAGTGATGTCTATTATTGTAGATATTTTCTGTTTATGCAATTCTAAATATGGTAGGGATATCTTAAAACTTTTTAACAAGAAAATGACAAATATTATACTTATTTGTAAAGTTAAACTACAAATATAATTTACCTGTATTAAATCCCCTTGATCTAAATTGGCTTTACCCTGGTTATCAGGTTCATCTAATACATCTCTTTTAAAGGCTTGGATCAAAGTGCTGTACCGTGATACAAGACCATGAAGATATTCCTTTAAAAAAAAGTGTATTTTTAGTGAGGATTAATCAAATTGGTCCAAATCCATGAACAGTAACCAACTGGAAACTATGATTCTATTGAAAAAAATATTAAACTAGAGGCTCTCAAGAGCCTGTGTCACTCACCTGATTCTACTTTGGTTTTGGAAATCATGTAAAAATAGATTAAAATCATAATAGTTAACCTAATAATGATTGAGGCCAAATTTGGTTTAATATTGGCCCCGTAATTTAATCAAAAGCAGAAGAATTTTTGTAAAGTTAACAGAAATTACCAATAAATTTATTGAAATTCTAGAAAATGACTTTATAAGATCAATAACTCCAACAAGATGTCAATTGACAATTTTGCTCATGCTGACTTATGTGTAGATCTTCTTTTCTTGATATTTTTGCAGTTTACAGTTTATCTCAATCTATAAAGATACTTGTATTAAGGTCTTCATCAGCAGCACCTCATAAGGAACATTTATGCCATGTTTGGTTTCATTCCATTCGGTGCTCCTCTAGAAGAAGCATTTGTATGTATTCCCATAGGGTCTTATGTTAAACTAAGTCCCCTGCTTGTGGCCATCTTGGATGATGGTTCAGCTACAAAGTAACAACACTTGGTCAGCACCTTGTTAGGAACATTCACACCATGTTTGGTTTCATTACATTCAGTGGTTCTCTAGAAGAAAACATGTGTATGTATTTCCCATAGGGTCCTATGTTAAACTTACTCCCCCTGCTGGCAGCCATCTTGGATGGCAAATCAGCTACAAAATAACAACACTTGGTCAGCACCTCATAAGAAACATTCATACCATGTTTGGTTTCAATCCATTAGACAGTTTTCTAAAAGAAGACATTTGTATATATTTCCCAAAGGGTCCTTTGTTAAACTAAGTCCCCCGTTGGCAGCCATCTTGGTTGATGGCTACAAAGTACCAACACTTGGTCAGCACCTCATAAGGAACATTCATGCTATGTTTGGTTTCATTCCATTCAGTGGTTCTTCAAAAGAAGACTTTTGTATGTATTTCACATAGGGTCCTTTGTTAAGCTAAGTTCCCCGCTGGCAACAATCTTGGATGATTGATTGGCTACAAAGTAACGACACTTGGTCAGCACCTCATAAGGAACATTCATGCCATGTTTGGTTTCATTCCATTCAGTGGTTCTCTTAAAGAAAACATTTGTATGTATTTCCCATAGGGTCCTATGTTAATTCTTGCGGTCATCTTGAATAATTGATCCCCTACAAATTAAAGTTACAACACTTGGTCAGCACCTCATAAGGAACATTCATGCCATGTAAAATTTTATTTTAAAAATGCATAATTAAAATTCAATTATCTTTTATTTGTTTTCTATAACTATTAGCATTTACTTTTCCTTAGTGCTGGTTCCGCATGCACGATTAGAATGAAACATTTTTTCTCATTGGTTCAGTGAATTTCTTATTTTAACTGGCTTGTCCAGTTCAATTGGTCCTACTGGTAATTTCTACTCAGTAAAGTTTTCCTTTCAAATCACTATATTCGTATGGTCATTATTCTAATCAGTTTTCTCTGAACAGGTCATAATTTTTATTAAGTTGACGCGTCGATCGACTTAAATTTATAATTCTTGAAATAACCGCCCACCCAGCCCTATTTTAACTTGAAAAAAAAAAAAAAAAGTTTTATTCTGAATTTTTTTTCTCCCGTGTGTTTAGCGGGTTTTTTGAAAGATAGGTTTTTGTACCTTCTGTTTGAGTAAGTTACATGTACTTGTATTGTGACCGTCATTTGTTTTTGTATTGTGTGTATAGTTTATGTTGTGTAGACCTGTAAGTTTTTGAGATGCTGATCCAAGCCTAATAAATGTTTTTACATTCTTTTCTTTTGTTTGAAATTTGCCAGAGAGAGTTAAAAGATTGAAGAGTAATTGTTTGGTTTCATTCCATTCAGTGGTTCTCTAAAAGAAGACATTTGTATGTATTTCACATAAGGTCCTATGTTAAACAAAGTCCCCCCTGGCAGCCATCTTGGATGATGGATCGGCTTCAGAGTTACAATACTTGGTCAGCACCTCATAAGGAACATTCATGCCATGTTTGGTTTCATTCCATTCAGTGGTTCTCTAAAAGAAGACATTTGTATGTACTTCACATAGGGTCCTATGTTAAACGAAGTCCCCCGCTGGCGGCCATCTTGGATGATGGATCAGCTACAAAGTAACAACACTTGGTCAGCACCTCATAAGGAACATTCATGCCATGTTTGGTTTCATTCCATTCAGCGGTTCTCTAGAAGAAGTTCAAAATGTAATAAAATGCTCCGCTGGGGCGCAGCTTGATACGACCGCAGAGGTCGAACCCTGAAGGTATAAAACCACTAATTCATAGCCCCATTGCTTTCTATGTTAAATTCTGCAATTTCAAGCATAAATGGCTACTTTGTCTTAAGTTCAAATAAAGTAGCAGTTATTTCATGTCAAAACTATACCTTATCCTGACTTGTGCTGAAAAATTCAACATACCTTTAATTGCATATTAGAGCGTACTGGTTCCGGGAAGTTTTATAGTACACTTAAACACTAAATGCTTGTTTTTTTGCCCCTTTATGGCCCCTAATTCCTAAAATTTTGAGGGAATTACCCCCAAAATCAATCCCAGCCTTCCCTTTGTGATATGGTACCTTGCAGTACAATTTCAGAGAGATCCATACACTTGAACACAAGTTATTGTCTGGAAACTAGAAAAATGCTTATTTTTGGCCCCTTTTGGCCCCGTATTCCTAAACGTTTCTGGCAATTACCCCCAAACTCAATTCCAGCTTTCCCTTTGTGATATGGAACCTTGTAGTACAATTTCATAAAGATCCATACACTTACCCACAAGTTATTGTCATGAAACTAGAAAAATGCTTGTTTTTTGCCCCTTTTTGGCCCCTAATTCTTAAAATTTGGAGGCAATTACCCCTAAAATCAATCCCAACATTCCCTTTGTGATATGGAACCTTGTGGTACAATGTCAGAGAGATCCATACACTTACACACAAGTTATTGTCATGAAACTAGAAAAATGCTTGTTTTTTGCCCCTTTTTGGCCCTTAATTCCTAAAATTTGGAAGCAATTACCCCCAAAATCAATCCCAGCATTCCCTTTGTGATATGGAACCTTGTGGTACAATGTCAGAGAGATCCATACACTTACACACAAGTTATGTCTGGAAGTTACAAAAATGCTTATTTTTGGCCCCTTATTCCTTAACTGTTAGTACCATAACCCCCAAAATCAATCCCCACCTTCCTTTTGTGGTATTGAACCTTATGGTAAAATTTCATAGAGATCCATTCACTTAAACTAAAGTTAGAGTGGAAAACCAATGTGTCTTCGGACAACGACGACGATGATGCCAACGTCATACCAATATACGACCGCAAAATTTTTTTGCGGTCGTATAAAAAGTTAACGACGAGGACGACGACGGCGGATGACGGATGCCAAGTGATGAGAAAAGCTCACTTGGCCCATCGGGCCAGGTGAGCTAAAAATGGTGTAGCTAGCTATAAAATAAGGTTTAATCCACTATTTTCTACATAAGGAAATGTCTGTTTAAAGTCAGGAATATGATATCACAGGAATTGCTAACGCTACTTTTGATTTTGAAGGAGAAATAAAAACTGTAATTTTCAAAATAATACTAATTTAGGAGTGATTCTGGATTCATTTACAGGATTTGTCCTGTTTATCAAAAGACATGAAATCATCGTATTTTAAATTTCATTACCTGTAAGTGTTTAAATATAACTTATGATAGTTTTATTCTATTAATTTATCATAAAATAATTTTTCATTTTACCATTAAGTGTCTAATGCCTTTTACATAGCAAGTAAAGCACACCTTTCCAAGTTTTTTAATAAAAGTTTTAAATCAGAATTGTCAATTGTCTATGCTAAAAAGTTACTGAATAAGGAAGTGATAATAATTTGTCATGGAATAAAATTTCTTTATAATATTTGCATGATTTGTTTTGAGCTTAATCACTTCTGTCAGTTTAGTCCTATTACATTTGACCTTTGGGGCATTATTTTCTATTTTCATTTATTGGCCCCTTACTTTTGTGTGAAAAAATACACGTTTGCATGAAAGGAGTAGGGCCACGAAGGGTTAAAACCGGCCCTGTCTCAGAAATTGACGAAATTACTGCAGAAGGATTACTAACTAGTGTAGTTCATAAAACGATAACCATTAGACTTGTAACTGTGTTTGTCTAGTTTTCCAGGGCGTCAGAAAAGACCAAGGTACAATGGTATTTTAGCCATTTGCGCGTAACGTTAAAATTGTTTTCATTAACGTTCTAGTAACTTTATAATCATTTTACCACAAGAATTTTTTTACAAAATATTTCTCCAATCTCGTCCATATATCTTGTTTTTTTTTTTAACTCTATTAACAGAAACTTACTAATATTAAGGTTTAAGCTACACATAAGCGCTTCAATTAAATTTTGTATAGGTGACCCGAATACTCGTGTTCTGTATTGATATTCACCAAATAGAAATTGCAGAGACTATGTAAACAAACATAATTCCATAGCATAGATTAAATTGAAACCCATAAAGGATTTTAAAACATATGCAATGAATGTATTCTATTGAGCAGAAGGAATTTAGATTGAAAGCTGTAAAATATCTTGGCGAGCGAAGTACAGTCGTAAAAAAGTATGAGGATAGTTGATCACACCACATCATCTTATTTGTATATGGAAAGAAAACCGTGATTCACTTAAACACAGAAAAGTTTATTTTCTAGTAACGAAGTAAAAGATGAAAACACAGTCACAGATAAACATTGCGTATAGACAGTACATAGCATTACATGTACTTCAATAATCATAGAACACATTATAACTGTACAAAAGTCATCAGACACCATAACCACACGTGCACTCATAAACATCATTCTCATTCCGGAGGATTACATGCTTACTCTCAAAGCAACATTCAGAATTAAACACTTGAATGAACAACAGTTTCATATTAATACTGCCATTCATACGTCACTGACCACATTACATATTACTGCTATCTCTAATTGTACCTAAAGCGCATTAAATATGTAGTCATCTGTAAAAATTGAAATATAATTCTTTTAAATGGTTCAAAGAATCCTATTTATATTTTCCCAGAACTTTTTTACTAGACAAAGTAATAGTTTAAAGGCAGTGGCTATTTTGCCGGCGCCGCCAAAATTGAAAATATTCTATTTTGCCAACTCTTGGTAAGCGGAAGCCAGCATGTCAGTAAAAAAAATTTGATTACAGATATGCAATTCAAAACTGACTATTATTTCAAAACTAAATTTAATTGAAACATTTTTTTATTTTGAAGCTATGTGATTGATTTTTTTAGACTGTATAGCGTTTTTATCAAATCGATATGCTATGAGATTTTGTCTTTCATTTTTTTTACAGCATAGTTCAAAAATTTGAGATTTTATTCTTATGCATACATGTAGCATTAGACTGATTTTAGAAGTAATTTCAACTACATGTTTTGATATGATTTCATTGCTACAAATGGATGCTCAATAGTTTTTATTTTAATTCCTTTTTACAAATCCTTATATTCACTTGGACTCATAAATATTTTAAACGACTATATGTATCTTAAATATTGTGACATTTATAATATTCAACTATATGATGAATAATAATTTGATTCTTTTATGTTGACAATGCACATTTTCGTAGTCTTTTTCACAAGTAAATATTAAAATTCAGTCTCTACAAAGAACCGGCAAAATAACAAATTCACTATACTGCCGGCGCTATTTTGCTTGTTTTAATTAAGATATTTTAAACAAAGACGACAAAATAGCATATTTTCTATTTTGCAGGCGGCGGCAAAATAGCCACTGCCTATTTTAAAAACCTCAAAAATTTGACAGAATACTCATTCGCAGTTGTCCATTGTGGACGATTTCATTTAGCGATTTAGCTATATTCAATTAAATCTATCCGACTTTTGCATGTTTCTATCAATTACGTTTTAAAAAAACGAATACTTTTATTATTTTATGATTCGTGTTCTCGTTAAAGGGGCATTAGATACGAGATATAGAAAAAAAAAAGATTTCTTTTTTGTTCAATCATTAATGAAAGTGAAATAGTGAAATAATAATTCGCTTTTAACAGCCAGTTTGGTTGAGTTTTGTCAAAATAAGCAAAGAAATATCGCTAATGAGTTATTCACTTGCAAGTGGATAATTCGACCTCATTAAATCTGTATTCATGTGAAGTTCAATTTAACCCCTTAGCTAGAGATGGGTTACGCATGAACTAGGCGTGTTCAGGTATTAAAAGATAAAGAATGTCAACAATGGAAGTGAAACAAGTGTAAACCATTTGGTTGACTGATTCGATATACAAAAACTCATTCTTATACACTTCAGGTAAAAACGATTATTAACATATTGATTTAACCTATAATATCAAATCAAACAGACCTAGAAAAATCCAATTGCACGAGTTTGCTATCTATTTATATATTTGTTTATGTTTATATCGGGTAAGATGACCGTCGGCAGTCTTCAGAAGGTCGCATCGATGGTTGATTAGATGGCGTCTAGACTAAAATACACACGAAATGCTGATACATACTATCGAGTCTATGCATCATAAATTGTTTATTTTATTTTTTTTTTAATTTGGATATACGTTGTAGTATGTTATAAGTCGAATATGAGAATTTGAGTCAAATCGGTAAACATGAATTTGACAGCTAATGTCCCTTTAAGTTTTAAACTGAAATTTTTTTTTAAGGTTTTCACAATTGTCGATTTATTCTTAATTAGCTTTTATCTAGTAATCGTAACTAGTCTTGCTTGTGGTTAAAGTGTTCCGGTATTCTGCATACAACTATCATTCTTATCTCGAAAAAAGCTTGAGTGTACTTTGTTATTATTTTTATTATCATTTGGTCAAATCAAACAGATTCATGCCTCAATCCGTATGAAAAAAAGAAGATATTATTGCAAAGAAGACAACTTTCAACCAGATACTGAGTGACGTGCATGGATTCATTTTAAAACTAATAGAAATCCATGAATATCAGTTTTTTTATTTGGCGTTGATTGTAACGCTATAAGTGTATGTAAGCTGCGTCCATTCAAGTAATGTATTATCTATAACTATAATTAACATACAAGATCAATTATTTTCGTCTATATATAATAAGAGATGTGGTATGATTGCCAATGAGACAACTCTCCACAATGTTTGCTTTCTTTAAAGTGAAATGAAATGTGAACTATTTCTCATGGATATGTTATATTAACCTGTGAAAATGTTTTTAGAGTTTTCAAAAAGTTTGCTTAGTTGCAAAAAGTACGATATAAACATATAGGTTTCAAAAAGACGAGCAAGAGGAATACTGCAATAAACGTCAATGTGACAGCTACCTAACAATGATGAAATTAGTATTATATTCTTCAACTACACTCTGCTCACTGTCACTTTCGTCCATGGCATGTGAGATAAATGCTGCATCTTTAAGAGAAGCTACTCAATTCTGGACTCCATGTGTGATGTCCAGATAATGTCTTGTATAACCTAGATACCAGAGTCTATAGGCAATGTGCGCAAATTAACATGTTTTCGTCCGGAATATGCATCTTACTTGCCACTGGACATTAAACAGTCATCCATCATCATGAGACAAACAACTCGTGTAGTAAAATGTTGTGTTTCTTTGATATTCAATGTTTTTTTTTTTTCTTTTTTCCCAAAAAGTGAAATAATAGACGCGTAAATATCTTCTCTAAAGATTTTAATATCTTTAATCATTTATTTAATTATGTTTAAAGTCATTATTGTACTGTAACTTTGGAGAGATATGATTGATAGTTGTTTGACGAACGTCCAGTGGCAAATACTTCGTTGCATTTTTATGACGGAGAGCAATTTAGAGAATCTTTTTCAAACAGGAATCAAGAAATTGCATGTGTTGTCATTGAACATAAGAGAAAATTCTCCAAAAAGGGGGGGGGATAAAGAATCATAAGACCAATAAAATCATACAACACCATGAACATATAGAGGCGACAAAAAAAAACAGCAATAAAAAAATATAAAAACAGGTAACTACAGATTGAACACGAACTTCGGGCTACCACAAGAAACGACAATCAGAAATATAAATATATCTCATAGATAATTTATTCATAGTAAGCAGCCATTTTTGTTGGTCGCTTGTTACATAGTCTCACTTAAATTTAAAAGAGACCACCAAAAAGGGACCAAATAAACAATTGCTCCTTGTATGCATTCTGATCAATTATGCACGCTATCCCGCGTGCATATCAGATATTTATTTGAATGTACCCAAGCTATATGATTGTGTCGGATAGTTTTGTTTCATCTTTATTTCAGTTGTCATTGAAAACAAATATTTTTTCTGGTTGAATGTCACGGACAGTACTACACCATGCCCTCTCATGGCGTCGTAATTTTTATTTTAATTAAAGAAACAATAAAGAGCTTATTTAACCACTGTGCAATATGATATCAAAATTCTCACGTGGTTTCTTCTTATGTCCTACGATTTTCTATGTATGTTATTGTTCATAGTTCTGTTACCTATTTACACCATCCGTAGCAATTATTTAAAATGTTAACTTGGCATACCATATACATGATAGAAAATGCGGACGTGAAAGAAAGCACTTCATCAAAGCGTCAACATGAGATTACATTCCATATAGGTTACATTACGACGATTTTGTCTTTAAAAAACAAAATACGTGTATCTAAAAGGAAATTTGTAATAATTTTTATGTTGACACCCATATCGATCTGCTGGATGTAGAATTTTACGGAAAAAAACTACGGCTCTATTTTGAAACTGTCATAATTTTGTTTGCATAGCACAGATCGGGCGACCGGGCTAACTATTACAAAATAACGTGGAAATGAACTTTAAAATAATTTGCAAATTATTAATTTTTATTTCCAAAAAATTGTCTTGTTTTCTAATAAAAAAACAGTAATTAGGGCGTATCTATCCGTGTTTAAAAACCTCGCCGGATCGGCGGTTAACGATGCTTCGCTAAAAACAAATTTAAAGACTTGTTTTTCCATTTTCTTCTTTTTTGTTTGTCATAAATAAGAAATTAATAAATCATAGAAATTATTCTATTTAAAGCAATTGTACAAGTTCTTGGTACAGTTATTTCGTCACAGAATCTATCGTACCTCGGAAATGGCGGCGTTGAATCAGGATTTGCTTCTTAGCAAAAGTTAAATTTTCGATGTGGCCACAGGCCTGGACCACGCTAAATATTGTTGCAAACTGAGTCAAAGTGTCAAACAATCAAAATAAGAGTAAAATTACTTTGGTCGAGGCCTGTGGCCAATGCGAAATTTAACCAGGAAGTGTGAAATTCTTTAAGAATTTGGACATTTTGAGCGTTCCGGTTTGATTTCGGGTATTACGTCACATTAATGACGTCACAAAAATATGATTTTATACTATGATAACAAATAACGATATACGTAGATATGTTTTAGCTATAAAGGATCCACCTTATTTCTCTTTCATTTTTTGTCACCCCACAGGGCCAATATCGGCACTTCGTGGCCATACTCCTTTACCTGTTGAGAAGTCACTACATTTATGCAGATCAATTAGAAAATATTATAAAAAGAAATCCTTGACTTTTTATACACAAATAACTTTTAACAGTACTTATTCTTAAATGAACCTAATAAAATAAAACATGTAACATAAACCTAAAAGTGAGGGGTGGTAGGAGGTGGTGTCATCCTGAATGTTTCTGAAAAAATATCATATTCTTTACTGGATCCCGTAAAATTAATCATTAATTCCTGAGTCCAGGTAGGTGTAAATCCCAAATTCCAGCAAAAATAAAATCAAAATCCCAAATTACTGCAAAAATAAAGGCCCAATCCTGACATCCCAAAAAAGGTCTTTCCTCCCCTCTAAAGTTGTTGATACCATAAAGGTAAACATGTAACAAGATGTAAAAGATTACCCCTGGTAAACCAAAGCTAGTTTCGTCTCCATCATCACCCTTTTTCACTGCAATGAATTCCATAACTTTCTTTCCTTCAACATACAAAAATCCTGGTGGTTGGCCATCTGCACTGTCTGCTCGTCTCCATCTTGTACAAACAGCTAAAATTTGATGATTCGGTCCCCATTGCCACAGTGCACCTCTACCTATAAGGCCAGTTCTACCCATTGGATTTCTGTGAAAAAAACAGGATTTTCAAACTTATAGAAAATATGCCTCTTTTGACTGTTACATTTTTGTCTTTTGCATAAAAAATAAGTCATGATTAAATGCAGAGTCATGTGTAATAAGACATATTAATTGCAAGTTACATAGAAGTTCTCTATAAAGAATAGGAAATAATAAATATATTGAAATGTATAATTTAGACTTATAAATATCAACCAGTACATACAAAGGTCTAATTCAAAATTCAGTGGCAATACTAAGAAAACATCAGTTTTCATTTGGAGTGGCCAATCTTTCCTATAGCTAGTTCCAAGGACACTTTTGGACAGGTCATAGGGAAAAATGAAGGTAAACTACTATCATTTAAACCTGAATGCAAGATTTTCTTGCCTTTTAGAAGATAAGATATCTGTGAAGAAATTATTATCTAGGAATAGGAAAAAAGGTCTTCAAAAGTATGCACGATCAATAAAGAGGCATGAATTAAAGCAGATAAGGTAAATAAGTATTAAATGGTCTACATACATATACAGTATCTTAAATAGCCCCCAAAAAGAGGGGTTCAGATCCCCTCTGCACTTTCAGGGCACCCCTTTGCCCTTAAAGTCCTGCCATTTGGCTTTCTATTTTCCTGAAGGAATATATATCTTGGCAATGCAAAAAAAAATATTTTTACTACTAGGAATCACCTTTTACAAGTCAAAAATACTAAAATTCAGCAAAAATACATTAATTTATCCAATTATTTCAATTGTGTCCCTTATTTTAGACAAGAAACCCCTCTGCCTTTCAATTCCAGCTAGAAAACTGTCTACATTTTAATATACATATATTACTTACAGAGGAAGACCAAGTGGATCAATTTTATATCTACACATTTCATTATCCAACATTATCCATGACCTCCTATCAAACATTCTCTTTCCTTTGACTCCTTGAACTTTCTTTGTCACTACTTTGTTCCATACCATATTGATAATTGGCAAACAAGGTAATACAGCTATTTCTTCTTCTGTTAAGAGTTCTCTTTCTTGTTGTTGCAATGTAATGCTTTAAACAAATACAAAGTGTCCCACAATAATTTTAATTATATGAATGATATGATGTAAGTTTTAACAAAGAAACTAGTAAAAATCAAAAATCAAAATCAAGAGACACTGCTCAGACCAAACTAGACATCTCGAAACATTTTCATGACTTTAAAAACACAAATATCCATAACTTAAAGCAGTATATTATGAATGACTAAAATTTTTTTAACAATAATTAATATGAACATCTATTTTTTTTATTTTTTACAAAACTGGTTTGTAATATTATTAATACATAAAAAATATTGATTCAATTTCTTTCTTTTTTTTTTTAATATAAAATAAACTGTAAAATTATTATACATACAATAAAATGTCTTCATCCACATAAACCCTCTCTTCATCAGGAAAGGCATCTATTGGTTTAGTATATGTTTTTGGGTCATACACTAAACATGTTTTCTGTGAAATATAGATATATTTTGTTTTAAAGCATGGTATATCAAATCTGATGTAAAACATAATGTTTTGTTATATCAATTATGTCCATGGAAAGTATACACATTTTTTATTTTTAACAGAAATAGTTTTTATTTGTTACATTTGTCAAAATAAACTATCTTATTTCCCATTCATAATTTTTTCACTTGCCAATGACATCATGAAATTTTTTGTTTACTATTAATTTTCTAACTGTTCCTGAGAAACTATCAATCTTATACCTATTCTCCTGTGATGCATTATAAAGGTCATACTCCAAAAGTGGATTCTCCAATTTTTCTGAAAATTTCACAGTAGATGAATGATTTCTAGCCCATCAGTTTTCCCCTCTTACTGAATTTTTGAAAAATTAAGACAAAAAACTCCTTTTCTACCTTCATTCTATTTTTCTCTTTATTTTTCTTTTTCTCTTTATTTTTAAGAGCTGAATTATATGGATTTCGAAATTAGTACCAAAACAAAAATGTAAAATTCCTTTAATTGACCCTAAATTAACATCCAGATATTAAAATTACCAAGAAACCAGAAAGAGAGTCGAAAGAAATCAAGAGGGCATTCAAACTCATAAGTTGAAAAATAAACTGACAATGCCATGGCAAAAAGAGAAAAAATGACCAAAAGACAAATAAAAGAGAGGCGAAAGATACCAAAAGGACATTCAAACTCATAAGTCTAAAAATAAACTGACAACGCCATGGCTAATAAAGAAAAAGACCAACAGACACACAACAGTACACAAAACATAACACAGAAAACTAAAGACTGAGCAACACGAACCCCAGCAAAAACGGGGGTGATCTCAAGTACTCCGGAAGGGTTAGCAGATCCTGCTCCACATGTGGCACCCGTCGTGTTTCTCATGTTAGTACAAAGTCGGTAATAAGTCTAATTTGGTAGGTCACATTCGGGGAAAAGGGGATGGGATTGTAGTTACAACATTTGGAACATATCCGCTATCATCTGTGAAACAGATATTCCATAACAGTCAACCAACTCGTGATGGCGTCCGTAAAATTTACGAAGGGAAGATTTCAATTTCACCACTAGGAATTCTTGGTTTAATAGCTTCCTTGTGAGCAGCAACCCTCTATCAAGGAAATCATGATAGGAAAATACAAGCCCTGGAATATCGTATCAACAGGGATATATATACTCTGTATGCAGGCGCTGCTGAAATGTTGCTACAGAGAAATGGAAATTTCACAATTGGGAAGCTTAAATCATCTCTTTTGTTGTAAAGTTTTGTTTTCAACTGACCCTCATTGTAAAGGAGTAGGTTCGGTAAGGGCCGATTTTGGCTTCAAAATTCAGGTTCATCTGATGAAAGATTTTGGACACTTTTTAAACACTTAAGTGTCTACTTCAGTCGATTCAATTAGTTTATGTGAAGGATTTGAACTGATTTAGTCAATAAAGACGCTCAAATTCAAGCTTAAATATGAAAAATCTATCAAATATGCCATAATCTGATGGTTTTTGTCAAAAATGAAAGTGGCCGCATCCGTGTTCATTCTCAACCTTTATATATGTTATGTATTATCATCAAATACAACTTACATTTAAATATTAAGAATGAACACAAATGCGGCCACTTCCATTTCAGACGGAAACCGTCTAAAAATTAATCAAAATGCTAAAATTTCGAAGATTTCAGTAATTAAGCATGACTTAATGATGCTAGTACCCGATACATGTCCATTGTATTGTCAAAAACAACCTGTATTTATGTAACAGAAGTATTCTTCTTTCAAATAAATAGCTAAACATTTACATTTTAACAATTTTGTAAAACTGCTATATTTTGGGGCCAAAAAGGGGTCTTACTGGGCCTACTCCTGTCTAGATGTAAGTTAAGATATGAAGCATACAAAACACAACATAGAAAACTAAAGACTGAGCAACATGAACCTCACCAAAAACAAGTGTGATCTCATGCGCAAAGAGCATTTCATAGCTTACAAGTTCTAATTGGTTCAGGTAATCCAAGGGCATGTTACCGCTTACATGTACTATATGTTCATTGATGAAAGCAAAATGGTGACCTGTAATGTTCAGTTCTTTGTCTTTAGGTCTTTAATGGATATTTGTCCATTGGAAATCATACTACTTCTCCTTATTTTTATACTGATATGTTCCTTCTGATGTTACAGATATTCTAAAATGCTATAAGACCCAAAAAACTGAATCCCAAAACTGTTTTGGGAAGGAATAAAAATTGGGCTTTAAATGATTTCAAGAAGTCCCCCTTTTATATCCAAGTGCAGATTTATTAACAACTTACCTCCCATGCGACATCCTTATCTAGCACCTGGAACCTGGTTAAACTGGTACCTGGGTATGGTGAAAGTCTAGCTGCCACATGAACCAGTGCACCTTTATTTGTGGATACTCCTAATACATCATTCTTGTCAAGTTTATGAGAGATACTCTCCAAGTACATTCTACTGGAGTGTAATGTTCTATCTAACTCCATGATTCTGTCTGTCATTTGCCTCATTGTTTTCTTCTGAAACCTCATGTCATCTTGCAAATTTTGTAATCTTAAATTGAAAGAGTTTACTAATCTTTTATCATGTGAACATTTTACTTTTGACATATGGATATTTTACCATTGGGTGTACATGAGAAGAAAATATGCAGATGTTTTTTATCCAATGATCTTTTTTTAAATCTTTCCGATTTTTTTTGATTTTTTAGAGGTGGCAGTATATTGTGTGACTTTGTACACAAATATCATTTTTATCATTTGTGTGTTTTCCATTTACATTATGTATTCATCAAAATGCAATATTGGGTTAATTTGTAAGGAAATAAGAAATCTTTGTTGTAGTATAAATAAGGCTGTTGAATTGACTCACAATTGGACATCCAAGACATTTATAGCTTATATCTACAATATGGTTCAGGTGTAGCACATTGTTGAAGGAAAAATGGTGACCTGTACATGTTCAGTGTCCCAAGTCTTAAATGGATAATGGTCTCATTGGAAATCATACAACTTCTTACTTTTAACACTGATATTGATTAAAGTTGAATGGGACAAAATTGATAACATCGTTTTGCATAATAATTTTACAAAACAGCTTACATTTGAGCCTGCATCTTTTGGATAGACTCCACTTCAGTCTGTTCTTCCTGTACACTAACATATTCATGTGAACATTTCTTCCAGTAGTTGTAATCCTCTGATCTTTTTAACTTCTGAACTGTATGACTCAAGTTTCTTGTTTTCTTCTGTTGAAGACAAAGGTAAAATATTCAGCATTTAAAAGTAATCTATATAATTAGACAGTGAATGACATCCATTGTCAGTTGTGTATAATATACAGATTTTTACCCAGAGAAAGATTTCAGAAAAGGGGTGTGTATCATGCATAGAAAAACAAAGGATATAGGGTATCCATCCATGACACAAAATCAGTACATGCACAGCAAAAAAACAAAAAACAAAAGAACAAAAAGCAAAGAAACAGTGCTCTTTATTGCCTAAATTGTATTATAAGTCTATTTTCAGGTAAGAAATCAAACCAAAATAAACCCAGGTGAAGTCAGAAGGAAAATATTTTCATAGAATGTTTTATATGTTATTTTTTCAATTTGTACCTTCTAATGTATCTGACAATGTCATTTACTATGCAAATAAGATACATCAAAATGCTTCAGTCGTTTTGTTTTTTTGTATTTTCTAGTGCAAATAAGTCCTGCTCTTTGTTACTAAGTGCTGAAGTTACATTTTGGTCATATCCGAATAAGAGAGGAGAAGGTTTTTGTCAATTGCTTATTCATTGCATATCAAATATACTATAAGCACCACAAAAATTATCTAAAATCAATTCACTTTAAGTAGTTCCAATATTTACCTGGACAGAACAGGTACAAAAGTTGATGCAATTCTGTCTGCAAGATGATAGTCTTCTGTGTATGCATCGAATGAGTATGTAGATGTAGTTAATGACTGTTAAAGGAGCTGGGAAACACAGTCTTTCCTCAAAGTCCATGATTAACAAATAACGCTGGAACTTCCAGATAGCTGCTGCTTCTTTGTCTACTTTCCCAATAGTTAATCTGTCAAAGACAAGAACAATTCTTTTACTGATGAAGGAAATGTGTACTGAAATAAATATACAATATGTGACAGTACGATGTAAACAAAAAGGGCTTGTTATGAAAGATTCAAATATGTAAAAAATATGTACTGCTGACTTATTATACCTATGTTTTTGACTTTATTTTACAGTTTAAGATACAATTTTTTCACAAAAATTAGAATATCAGAGTAACAGAAAATATGTAGTACAGTATGGCATAATCAGATGAAGGTTGGTCCCATGCATCAAGGACCTATGACTTGTAGTAGTTGAGGAAAATGTGACAAAATTGTGTTACAGACAGAGGTAGAACAATATACTGTAGATTCGTGGAATATCAATTTTCGTGGAATTCATGTGTATAGGTAAACCTTGAATTTAAATATTCCACAAAATTCAAATTGTGTATAGGCTTGTATGGAGAATTTGGCAAAACCAGGAAATGTAATATCCACGAAGATAAATGAATCCAAAGTACCCCTGTTTGGATCAGAGGTATAAATCATTTTGAAACTGAATACTTAATTAAACCTCAATTGAAAAATACAATTTTTCTACATTACCAGTTTACAGGGAAATTCACCTATTCACAATTGGGGTTCTACAAATCTAGATACTTTTGAAACAGAGACCATCTGATCTTTTATTTCCCCTTTTTTTCTTTGAAATACATTTTATTGTGGAAATAAAGAAATGGGTGGCGATATCACAGATGGTACTTCCCTTTACCTTTAATCTTGAAATTAAATTTTCTATAACTTTCTAGTACAATCTGATTAAAATACAGGTCCTGTGTCCAAGCTTTGCTCACAAGGATCTGAAAACACTCTGTTCTGCTATCTGTTTTAAAAGAACTTTCTAGATTCTCTGGGATGTCAGATTAACACACGCCTTCAAAAATTTGAAAGCTGAAATTTCATTTATTACCAGAACAGAAAGTAAAACAGAGTGTTGTTAGATCCTTGTAATAAAAACTTAGACAAAAGATCTGCATTTTAATCAGATTGTTTCTAGCAGTGATGAGCACTAATACAAAGCATCACTAATTACCTACAAGGAGTAGTGATGATATACATTGTAAGAGCGGACACAATTTGTTGGATGAATATGTCTAGGAAGGGCAACTATGTAACTAATTTATGACATAAAAGATACATTTAATAAAATATGTAAGCAGGATAAAAGACAAATATACCAATAATCAAAACGTTCTATAAAGTCCTTTTTTGATTTTTTTTTTTTTTTTTAACTTTACTTACGAAAACATGGCAAAGAGTAAAGTGACCAGCACCAATTTACAGATAAGAAGATATTGTATGGTAATGACATAACCACTCAGACTGGACATTGGACACTTCTGAAGATTGGCAACATCTGGCTCTTAAAAACAAAACACAGAAAATTTATTAAATGAAGGCAAACTGAACAATTATTTGTGTCCAATGCTTAATAAATTGCTTTGCCGAGCGTACCTGGATACGACCACAGAGGTCCAACCCTGAACAGTTGGGGCAAAAATGGATGCAATATTTGCGCTTGATACAGGTCTGAATTTGAATTGTAATTAAATATTTGACACATTAAAGGTTTCTGACGCCGAATAGCTGTAGTCAAAGAACTTAGAATTGGTTATATGATTTGAATTTATATTCAATTTTTTGCTTTTGTGCAATACACTATGCTGTTGCGTATTAATCCCCCCCCCCCCCCCCCCCCCCCCACACACACACACACTTTTTTTTTGCAAAAAAAATAAATATTTGAAGAATTTTTCTTTTTAATTTCTGATATCTGAAATGAGAAAAAATTGACCCCCCCCCCCCCCCCCCACAATTTCTTTTTACCCCCTCCCCTTTTTCCCCAAAAAAATTTCTTTCCCTCAAGATATGGTCATAATCTCAATTCAAATTTCCAATGGAGTTTGCAACCATAATTACCCATTTAAATTTACCATAGTGCTAACTTAATCTATTTTATAAGAGAATTTAAAACATGGTGTCAAATCTTTCATATGGATTTTTTTGTAAAAAAAAAAAGATGCAACATTTGCAGATATTTTTACTGGTCTTCCATTATAATTATGCATTTCTTTAAACATGATTTAAAAGCAGTGTAAGGGAGGTAATCAAAACGTTGTATTTGGATTACCGCCCTTACACTGCTTTTAAATTGTCTTAATTGTTCATTAACGATTACTTTATACATAATTTAAAAGCAGTGTAAGGGAGGTAATTCAAATGATGTATTTGAATTACCTCCAGTAAATTTGCCTAAACTTCAATCTATTACTGTGAATTTATTATTATATATGGGATACTAATTTTCTTGAAATCTGTATAAGTGAACCACAAATTTAATTGTCAAAGGTCAAATTTTCTATAGACTCAATATACAAGAAACTGTAAACAATACATCAAATAAACTATAAAGAATGATTCTTACAAACACTTACCAGGTTTATACATGTGAGAGCCTGCTGACTGGAATGGATCTGAAATAAAAAAAAAATCTAATAAATAATGGTATTAAGAAAAAAAAATATACAAAAAAATGTAATTTATATATTGGATCCTAATTGCACAATGACCAAAAATGAATGTTCTATTCAAAACTATATTGCTTATCACCAAAAGGACCATCATACTTAAGTTTAATAATTGTATCTCTATGACAAGTCCACATATATATAAATATCAAATGAACATTTTATGAGAAGACTATGAACATTTATTGCATTAGGGGAAAGTATATGCAATATCCTTTTCAATAAAAGACATTTGTTTGTCTAATGAAAGAGATACGTCTTGTTGAGGGGTATATTTAATGCAAACGCAGTGTCTTCCAAAATATGGGAATGTAGGAGGTAATAAGGTGTTATTAAGTTAATTTCTTGCATCATAATTTTAAATAAAATGCTCACAGGGCGCAGCTTGATACGACCGCAGACGTCGAACCCTGAACAGTTGGGGCAAGTATAAACACAACATTCAAGCTTGATACAGCTCTGAATTTGGATTGTGATTAAATATTTGACACAGCATAGGTTTCTGACTCAGAATGAATGTGGTCTAAGAACTTAAAAATTTTAAATTGGACATTCACCTATTATGGTCCAATATCCAAAATCTAAATACATGGTTAGGTTCAGCATATCAAAGAACCCCAAGAATTCAATTTTTGATGTTATCAAACAAAGTTTAATTTTGGACCCTTTTGACCTCAATGTGGAAAAAGTTGATAATGGGGCCCAAAAATCAAAAATCTAAATACATGGTTAGATTCAGCATATCAAAGAACCCCATATATTCACTTTTTGTTGAAATCAACAAAGTTTAATTTTGTACCCCGATTTGGAACAACTTGAAAACTGGGCCCATAATCAAAAAAACTAAATACATGTTTAGATTCAGCATATCAAAGAACCATAAGAATTCAATTTTTGTTAAAATCAAACTAAGTTTAATTTTGGACCCTTTGGACCTTAATGTAGACCAATTTGAAAACGGAACCAAAAATTAAGAATCTAAATACACGGTTAGATTCGGCATATCAAAGAACCCCAATAATTAAATTTTTGATGAAATCAAACAAAGTTTAATTTTGGACCCTTTGGACCTCAATTTGGACCAATTTAAAAACGGAGCCCAAAATCCAAAAACTTAATACATGGTTAGATTCAGCATATTAAAGAACCCCAAGAATTCAAGAATAAAACCCCATTGAAATTGGTCAAGAAATAAGCAATTTATACGAAGTATCTTCTTTAGCACAATACTGTGCAATTGAATATTTCTTGCTATTGCGCAATACTGTACAATTGAAAATTTCTTGCTATTGTGCAATACTGTACAATTGAAAATTTCTTGCTATTGCACACTACTTATTATATAATAATTTACACATCCTGTTTGGTGTGTATCTCCTACCATATCATTATTATTTGCTTTTAAATATAAATCAGAAATAACCAACTTAAAATGGAAAATTTTAAAAGAAAAAAAAAAGGTAAAAAAAAAAATCCCCCCCTCAAATTTTTTGAACCCCCTTATGATTTATCACCCCCAAACTCAATCCCAGCCTTCCCCATGTGGTATGGTACCTTGCAGTACAATTTCAGAGAGATCCATACACTTGAACACAAGTTATTGTATGGAAACTAGAAAAATGTGTTTTTTGGCCCCTTTTTGGCCCCAAATTCCTAAACGTTTTGGGCAATTACCCCCAAACTCAAACCCAGCATTCCCTTTGTGATATGGAACCTTGTAGTACAATTTCTGAAAGATCCATACACTTACACACCAATTATTGTCCTGAAACTAGAAAAATGCTTGTTTTTTGCCCCTTTTTGGCCCCTAATTCCTAAAATATTGAGGCAATTACCCCCATCATCAATCCCAGCCTTCCCTTTGTGGTATGGTACCTTGCAGTACAATTTCAGAGAGATCCTACACTTGAACACAAGTTATTGTCTGGAAACTAGAAAATTGCTTATTTTTGGCCCCTTTTGGGCCCCATTTTCTAAACGTTTCAGGCAATTACCCCCAAACTCAATTCCAGCTTTCCCTTTGTGATATGGAACCTTGTAGTACAATTTCAGAAATATCCATACACTTACACACAAGTTATTGTCATGAAACTAGAAAAATGCTTTTTTGGCCCCTAATTCCTAAAATTTTGAGGCAATTACCTCCAAAATCAATCCCAGCATTCCCTTTGTTATATGGAACCTTGTGGTACAATGTCAGAGAGATCCATACACTAACACACAAGTTATGTCTGGAAGTTACAAAAAGCTTATTTTTGGCCCCTAATTCCTTAACTGTTGGTACCATAACCCCCAAAATCACTCCCAACCTTCCTTTTGTGGTATTAAACCTTATGGTTAAATTTCATAGAGATCCATTCACTTAAACTAAAGTTAGAGTGCGAAAACCAATGTGTCTTCGGACGACGACGACAACGACGACGACGACGACGACGACGCCAACGTCATACCAATATACGACCACAAAAATTTTTTTGCGGTCGTATAAAAAGGGAAATTCAAACACCGACTATGATGAGTAATCTGGATTTCTCATAGGTTTAAAACATCAAGCTGAAGTAATCTTCTACTATCTCTCACTGCACCATTTGCTTTTCTTTTTCTCCAAATAATTCAAAATAATGTTCCTTATATTATTAATTTTTTATGGCATGCATTGTCTCTTATATACAGTTAATTTAAAAAGGATGTGCAGTATAACATGTTTTAAGAAATAAGTAAAGACTTGAACAAAAGGTCTGCTTTGTTGATTACTATCTCCTTATAAATATCAAATCTTATCATTCTTAAAACTAAAAAATCTTACTGTTTATACAATAACTTGATGTTAAATTGTCATACTTTGGAGTGCAGTCATCAAAACCTGAAAGAGAAAGTAACCAATTTACAGATCTTGATGACAAATAAAAAATAAAAGTAATGATGTAGATATGCCTTAATACAAAAGAAGTAATATATTGCCACAGATATTACAATGAAACAAGGCATTATTCTATATCAGCTTGTAAACTAATTCATTAAATAACTGCATTCTTTGAAACAGTTAGTCTCATTGGCAAGTATGCCACATCTCCTTATTTCATATTTAAAAATATTGTCGTTGAATATCTATAATATAAATATTTATAGTTGTGTGCTTTTCCTTTAATGATCTTTATTGAATGTTCTTTAATGTACATTTTGTATTCAATTCACAGATAAAAAGAGGTTGGATGAGATCTAAAAACACTGGTTTGACCCCACAACATGTTCATTTGCCTGTCTTAAGTCAGTCGGTTGTCTTTTGTTGTGTCCCAAGTTAGGAACCTCATAGTCAGTTGTCTTTAGTTGTGTTCTCAGTCAGGTACCTCATAGGTGGTTGTCTTCTGTTGTGTCCAAAGTTAGGAACCTCATAGTTAGTTGTCTTTTGTTGTGTCCTAAGTCAACCACCTCATAGTTGGTTTTCTTTTATGTCCTCAGTCAGGAACCTCATAGTCGGTTGTCTTTTGTTTTGTCCCAAGTTAGGAACCTCATAGTCAGTTGTTTTTTGTTGTGTCCAAAGTTAGGAGCTTCATAGTTGGTTTTCTTAAGTTGTGTCCTCAGTCAGGAAGCTCATAGTCGGTTGTCTTTTGTTGTGTCCACAGTCAGGTACCTCATAGGTGGTTGTCTTCTGTTGTGTCCTCAGTCAGGAACCTCATAGTCTGTTGTCTTCAGTTGTGTCCTCAGTCAGGAACCTCATAGTTGGTTGTACTTTGTTGTGTCCTCAGTCAAGAAGCTCATAGTCAGTTGTCTTTTATTGTGTCCTCAGTCAGGAACCTCATAGTCACTTGTCTTTTGTTGTGTCCTCAGTCAGGAACCTCATAATCAGTTGTATTTTGTTGTGTCCTCATTCAGGAACCTCGTAGTCAGTTGTCTTTTGTTATGTCCTCCCTCAGTAAGGAACCTCATAGTCAGTTGTCTTTTGTTGTGTCCTCAGTCAGGAACCTCATAGTCAGTTGTCTTTTGTTGTGTCCTCAGTCAGGAACCTCATAGTCAGTTGTCTTTTGTTGTGTCCTCAGTCAGGAACTTCATAGGTGGTTGGTTGTCTTTTGTTGTGTCCTAAGTTTTTTTAGTTTGTTTTGGTAACTTATTGCTGAAGCCAACCTTGATTGTCAATGCTGAATTTATGCAGTACTCTTTTTTTTTTTTGAGTTTTAAAAACTTGACATGTTGACATCTTGCATGGACAGCTGTCTCTATTGAAGATCAAATGTTGACCTCAAGATGTCCATTTTTTGTATTGTTGTGTTGCCATTTAATTGACATATAAATTATGGGAATGTCTGTAATGTGAAGTTATGGCAGATAAACAGAAATAAGGCACTTGAAAAAAAAATGCATTACATACCACTTAAATCATCAATCTGTGTGAGAAACATAGCAAACAAGGGTCTTGTAAGTACTCGTCTGATTAAATCTTTTCCTAGTGGATAGTTAGGATATAGTATAGCCTGAATAGTGACACCTCCTGATACCATGAAGATCAAAAACATTCTGATGAAGGAAACAAAATCAACACTAACCTGAAAAAGCCATCATTTTCTCATGACTAAACACACGTTCTACTGCACACCATGTAAACAAATATAATATTGCATTTAATGTCAGATCTAATATTCCATTGAAAATTAACAGAAAGCACTTTTAAAAAGCATTTCTTTTTTCTTGGGTTACTAATATGCAAAATATTCATTCATTTGGTATAAGACAAAATGGATTTTAGCTGTTAGGTTTCAAGTTTCAATCCAAAACTACTACAATAATAAACATTTTTGACTGTTCTCTGATTGTGCCTTTTTTGTCAGGAGCATAAAAGAAACCATGCCTGCTGATGTCATAAATCACACAAAAAAGAAACAGAAGTTCAACAGATCTCAATCAAATATCTGACATTATAAAGGTTGATCAAATCTTGACATAACAAATTCCATCATAGTGTCACATGTCTGCAATATCAATCTTTCAACAGCTAGATGTTGTACATTTGTACAAGCTTCAATCTTATAAAATTGAAAATTTTAAAATATATTTGAAGTAGACAGAAAATGGGCTTATTAACAAAACCTATATTTTTTTTATATATGTCACTTTATGCAATCCAAGGATATGCTTTATACAGTGCAATATATATATATATATAGTGCAATATATGGTGTACAAAAACCTTTGCACCTTTTGTTTGCGGTATATCATCTTTTCCGCAAGTTTATTGGTTTCTGTTTAGTATTAAATTTATAATTAAGATCCATTTATTACATCGGTGATCCGTTTATTTGGCAATCGCTATTGGCAGTCAGAAGGGTTTTACAACATTTGTTTTTAGACATGCTAGTCAAATGTGTTTTGTTAAAATATACTTTTTCACTTTTTTGGTCTTTTGGAAAATGTTGTTTGTGCTGTATTTAGACCCCTCTAACAAGAAATTTGTTTTGCATGCACACGTATAAAAATTGCGGTTTTTATCCAACGCAATCATAGGTTTGAAAGTTGTTTTCAATTTAGACTTATATATATATATATCTAGATCTGTAAATTTGCTTTCGCAAATTTTTTGTTCTTCCCTCGCCAGAATTCGAACTCATGCTACTGAGATATCTAGACACCAAATCGCCTGCACTGTATCTGACTCGCTAGACCACACAACCACCTAGGCTTCACAAAATATAAAGCTTTCAGTGGCCGGGTGTTACCTTTCCTCGTCAGTTTTAATCTAGAGTCGTAATACAGTACATGATATATAAGGCATGAAGATGGAATTGTTACAGATCAGCTGTATACACAGAATGTACACAGCCATGTATCACCATCACTGCTGGTGATCCGATGGATTAATCTGTTGTAGAGTTGTCACTGGTTCAGACGTACTTATATATATATCTATATTATATATATTAAAAATGGTTCTTTTTCATACATATGCATAGTTTAAGTTTTTAAACTTGCTCTGTTTATGCGAAGTAAGGCAAGCATAAGTTTCCAAGGAGACATATTCTTTTAACCCCATACAAATATCTTAGAACTTATTTTACCAGCTTTGGTGCTTCTATAATGTAACATCACTAATTTCAGACTAATTACAATGTGTGAAATTCACCTTGCATATAGACCCAGGGATTGCACGTCTATGTCACAAATAGTGATTTCTAATTGCATTTTGTGACTAAAAGCAGCTACTAACAATATTTCTAATGCAACTAATTTCTCCATGTTAATAAACTCATCATAGATTGTATGCCAGATGCATGTTTCATCTACAAAAGACTCATCAGTGACACTCAAATAAAAACAGTTAAAAAGGCCAAATGAAGTATGAAGTCAACAAGCATTGATGATCCAAAATTCCAAACGCTTTAGCCAAATACAGCTAAGGTAATCTATTTCTAGGGTTGAAAATCCAAAGTGTTTCAAGGAATTCAAAGTTTAGTAAACAGTTTAATTTATAATCATGACCAATGCAATAATAATTCATGTCAACACAGAAGTGCTGATTACTGGGCTGGTGAAACCCTTGGGAGGAAACTCCAAAATTGACATAAATGGCTATACAGGGAAATTATGCAATTACTGCAGGAGACTAATAGGTAAGTAAATATGTAGCAGTCTATAGAAAAAGAAAATGAGGCCCACACTTAGCACTGTCTTGGTACTTACCATTCTATTGATCCTAACCAACATAGGTCCAAGAGTTGGACTAATAGGTAAGTAAATGTGTGGCAGTCTGTAGAAAAAGAAGATGAGGCCCACACTAAGCACTGTCTTGGTAATATATATATCTGAGAAGTTGATCCAGGATGGCACAAGACGTAAACACAGATACATTATCAGGAATATTATCATCACTGTTATTTCAAAGAAATCGTATAACAAAGACATTCCTTTATGTATCTGCAAAAAAGAAAAAAAATTTTTTAAGAAGATGGACACTGATAAACACAAGTAAAGAAAGTTAAAATCAAAATAGTGTGAAATGGTCTGTGTATGATATATATTTTTATGTCACTATCACTTTCTATTTTATCGATAACATCGTCACAACAACAATTATTGTAACATCACTTCAAGTTAACCGCAATCAGGGCTCACGCTAGCAGGCAACTGGAGTGACAAAATCGCTTTCCCGTCCGTCACTTTGCTTTGCCCGACCGTCAAAAGTGAAATCTAGTCGCCCTGTTGTTCTCGATACTCGCTTTCAGTGGCTTTCGTCATTGGCAATATTCAATATTTACCAAGTCGATGAAACAGCAATTTTTCATTTAAAAGTAAAGAAATTCAAAGACATAAACGATTTATTTTCTTTAAAAAAGATGTTAAAGCATTGATTTTAAAGTTGGTTTTCATAAAGACAATTTTTTATCACTTCCGGTACTTGTTACTCGAGAGCGTACATCAAATCATTCTAACTTTCAGCAAAATAAGTTTGTTACTTCATTAGAACATGATGAAATTTGCCTGAAGTAAATTTGTTATCCATATATTGCATTTAAAACGTCATATTCCTTTCCAAATAGCGTGTCAAAGATCGTTACTTTTTTGTAAATTTTCTTCGTCCGCCATTGTAATTATTGGACAAATTATTGTACTACTACGGATCGGAGTCGGGATTCATCGGAATTTATATATCTTTTTAATGAGAAATACTTAATTTCATAAACATGATAACAGAGTAGTTTTTTAATTGAATTTTAATTGATATAACAACTTTCTTTTCCTTTTTGATATCAAAAAAAATCTTTTTTATTATTGCCAGATATTTAATTGTTTTTTTCTGACAAGAGGACTTATATGATTGTGAAACTAGATATGATAAAATTAAACAACTTTGAATTGAACTGTTACTTTAATTGTATACCATGGTACAAATTGAACAATATCAACAAAAAAAAGATACATATGGCACTTTGTATTACAGTAAAAACCAAACATTGTAGCGCTGCGAGCGAACAAGCACTTCTCTTTCAAATCTCACCACTTCTCCCTCTCAGTTTCAAAAAGAGAAGTCACTTCTCCCTATGATTCTGAAGTAGTGTGAGCCCTGCCATTAACTGCAAAATTTGTACTTCACTGTTTTATTTCATATATATACTTGTCCTGAAGATGCCAAAATATTGTTTTATTGTTTTAATGATCCACATGTTTGATTGCTGGCGAAACATGTGGATCATTAAAACTATTACTTTGCAGTAATTTATGAGTGTCCTTGTCTTTAATGTTGATATATTCTTACTTTTTGAAAGACAACTGTGAATACCTAGTCGGTATTAAACTCGATTTTACCCTACAGCACGATCACCACTTCAGGTGTTGGTTCACTTAAATAATTACAGTTAAAAATTCTATTGAACATATTTTTGTTCTGGTTATAAAAGAAAGATTCTTGCCCTATATAAATTAATGGAATTAAGAATAAAAAATTATAGAAAATAAGTATGGTGACATTTAATTTTTTCTATAAACCTTTAAAAAAAACTAGATGTGTTTGTACAACATAATTGCTCCTGTTTGCAGCCTAATCACCAAAAGTTAATTGAAATGGAACCATATGTAAAAAAATTTCATTTGAACATGTACAATTTTCATGAAGTTTTCTACCAAGTCCAAGGGTTGTAATTTGGTGAAAAAGTCACTCAACCAGATTGCAACACAGAGTCTTTTTGTATGTCATTACTGGAACCAATATCACACAATCAGAGATGACAATAGAAAACAGTACACTACTTTGACATTATATGATATTTACCTGATGTTTGACATATGTATGTCTCATGAGTTCTGTCATAATGATAACAGTCCACACCCACACAATAAGATCTAAATATAGATTTCCACATGTTGGCCATAAGACTGCCAAGCAGAATAAACCAAGATATATAAAATAAAACATCTGGAAAATAAAATCCTCACATTATTAAGTAAGCTTTCATCTGTTTTGAAAACTAGACTTCATAATTCTTAATCCATTAACTAACTATGCAATATGTTTACAATGCTTACTATTGCCAAAACTATTGACTGTTGCTTGTTTATTGTCCAGTGGCAACAGTTTCATGCATATTCAGGTAATAAAATATAGTGATTTACTGCCATCTGGTAATCAGAACAAACCCTGAGAAAAATCAAGTTTCACTCGTAATTTATGATTGACTTGAAATTTAAGGTTTTTGTTTTGTTTCTCAAAACAAAAAGTAACGTGGTCGATTCCTGAGGAATTTGAAGTTTAAATCATCAAAATGATTTGAATTTTAAAGTGTTGTATTTCAGAAATCTTTCTTAACTGTTTTAACAAATAAATGGGGAATGTGTCAATGGGACACAGATGATGCCCGCACTTGCATTAGACGTTATAAAGTGACATAAATCAAGAACAGTAAAAGTGACGCTACCCAAATTCGAACTTGATCTTAGTTTTGTGATAATAAGTATTGTGTATAAGTTTCATAACATTTAGTTGAGGCAAACTTAAGTTAGAGAACGCAAACAAAAAATTCAGCAATTTTTCCATTTGTAAAGGGGCATAACTCTAGAATGGTAAAAGTGACACCAACCAAATTCAAACTTGATTTGTGTTTTTTGTAATAAGCATTGTGTATAAGTTTCATAATTAGTTGAGGCAAACTAAAGTTAGAGAACGGAAACCAATTTCTGGACATACGGACATGGGTAAAACTTAATGCCCCCTCCATAGGGAAGGGGGCATAAAAAGGTGAGACATTTATTGTAGTTAATTCTGTGAAAGCTGAGATACAAGTTTGATTATTCTGTGACATCTGGTATGAATTTGACAGTAAAAATTATCCTCTGAAAATGACTGAAATTGTGTGAAAAATATCGAGATCCTGGATATCTGTGGTTCAACCAAGGGTCGTTCAGGAAGTAAATTCAGTGCATCTAGTATGAAACTGACAGAAAAAAACAAATGCTTGAACTTTTAAGTCATCTAAATGTGAACAAAATTGTGTGAAAAAAGTTCCAAATCCTTGGGTTCATCTATATGTGTATCTAATAAAATTGAGAATGGAAATGGGGAATGTGTCAAAGAGACAACAACCCGACCACAGAACAGACAACAGCAGAAGGCCACCAACAGGTCTTCAATGCAGCGAGAAATTCCCGCACCCGGAGGCGTCCTTCAGCTGGCCCCTAAACAAATATATATACTAGTTCAGTGATAATGAACGCCATACTAAACTCCAAATTGTACACAAGAAACTAAAATTAAAAATAGTACAAGACTAACAAAGGCTAGAGGCTCCTGACTTGGGACAGGCGCAAAAATGCGGCGGAGTTAAACATGTTTATGAGATCTCAACCCTCCCCCTATACCTCTAGCCAATGTAGAAAAGTAAACGCATAACAATACGCACATTAAAATTCAGTTCAAGAGAAGTCCGAGTCTGATGTCAGAAGATGTAACCAAAGAAAATAAACAAAATGACAATAATACATAAATAACAACAGACTACTAGCAGTTAACTGACATGCCAGCTCCAGACTTCAATTAAACTGATTGAAAGATTATGTCTTCATCATATGAATATCAGGCACAATCCTTCCCGTTAGGGGTTTAGTATCATACCATCATAACATATATGAGAAGAACATAACCCGTGTCATGCCAACAACTGGTTTTTAAATAAATGTGTTTAGTGCCGATGCAAAGACCCTATAAGTGAATCAATATTAACGCCAAAATATGCAATCTTTAATGACCTGACAACAGTATCGTAACTATATCCCTTCTTAATAAGTCTATTTAAAGGTTTTGTTAGTTTCAGAGGTGAATACTGACATTTTTGTGCTTTATAAAGAATATTTCCATAAAAAATTGGATGTGAAATACCTGAACGTATAAGAAGTCTGCATGTTGAGCTATATTTACGAATGATGTCCTTATACCGATGATAAAATTTAGTAAATGTTTTGACTAGTTTGTGATATCGAAAACCCTGGTGTAATAATTTTTCAGTAATACATAAATTTCTCTCGTTAAAATCTAAAACATTGTTACATACACGAGTGAATCGTACAAGTTGAGATATATAAACACCGTAAGATGGTGACAAGGGAACGTCACCATCTAAAAATGGATAATTAACGATAGGAAATGAAAAATCATCTCTTTTATCATATATTTTAGTATTAAGCTTTCCGTTAATGATATAGATATCAAGATCGAGGAAAGGGCAGTGGTCATTGTTAGTATTAGCTTTATTTAAAGTAAGTTCAACAGGATAAATTTCTAAGCATATATGTGCACCATTAAAATATTCATATCTGAAACATTAAATAAATCAATAAATAAGATCTTAATTTTTCAAGTAAACTATGATATGACTTTCACGTGATATATATTTACCTGAGTTATCCAGAACTTTGTTATAGGTGCTGTCCACAACATTTGTACTTTTCTTGACACTGGGATTTTTTCCTGCCTTTTTTGTCTGAATAAATTTGGAAACTTTTTAACTGATTTCCTCCTTTGCAACTGAAACAGAAAAAGGAAAACAACTGAATAGTCATAAATCACATCTGTAAAAGAATTTAAATTTGTATTGACTGCTTGTTATTTCTAACCATAGGGATTTAGTTAGTTTCTATATTATTTTAGAAAGATGTTGGTGTTTTTTGTTTCATGAAGAAAAGATTATCAAGTTGATGAATGTGAGAAAATGAAACAGAATAATTTTTGGTGTAAAAATTTTAATGAAAACAACTTTTCATGGATCTTAGAAAAACAAAAATAATAAAATATATGAATATAAATCTAGATATGTAAACAAAAATATTTCAATCCTCTGAAAAATAAGAAACAACAACAAAAATATAAAACTTATAACTTATAACTTACAACAACAATAAAATCCTAAGAGAAATAATAAATACACCAAATGCAAACCAATAAAGTCTATCTAGTTGTGCTGAAAACAGTTACTAATAGATTATGTTCACAAGCCTTAATCAAATTAAAAACTGTAAAGATTAAATAAGATCAGCTTTGAAAATGTCCTTAAGGATGTACTTAGGTGAAATTAAAAAAATCTAGAATTTAAAAATGATGCTATAAGTCAGATGAGCATTAGTTAAGGAACAAAAGAAGCTAAAAATATTGATAGGTTATGGAGCTCCTTTTCAAGATATTTAATTTTTAAATAAAAAATGGTGGGAAATAGCTGAGCTGACTCTGACTCAGACTTTTACCTTATATTTGCATTAGTATTATTATGGTCTCAAATCAAAAGAAAAGAAATCTAGAATCTGCTTAAACTTTGGTAAATGACCTTTCATGAGCTCTTGAAGTCTTATATGAAAAGAAAAATGGGTGTTATGGGGCAAAATATTTTACCCTGTATCGATGGAAAAAATCAAGGAGTCCAAACATCTGATAAAAATTCCTAAACCTGACAGTACATCCTTAAGAAAATAAATAGTGATCAATTTCAAACATTCAAAAAGTATCAATAATAATGTAACTTCCAAATTCGAACCCTGTTTTCCAGAACACCAGATTTTTTTTTAATGCATATTTGTAGTCCTCATTACAAGAAAACCTAAACCTAAAGAATTTGGTGGTTCCAAGGGTGTTTCAAAAATCCAAGATATTTCCTAATTTGTAATTTGGTAGAAATTTGAATAATTTTTAAATCTTTGTCATGATTTTTTTCTACAAATTAACAAATAGTAAACAAGCCTAACTAACATTAGTGCCTTAAGCATGTGATGTTGGATGACAAAAGTGACAAAATCACTGTTGTTTTTTTATACTTATCTTTGATTTCAAAATCATATTACTTCCTGTAGATTTACACATGTTTAGGTCATATACCTCCCAAGCTTTGTGTTAGAGTGTTCCTGATGAAGGTAAATCCAGAAAAAAACACTTTGGATGCACGAAATTTATAAGAAGATTTTCATCTACAGACAAAACAAGCTCCAAAATGTACCTTCTTCAAAATGACCAAATTTTAAACAGATAAAAATAATAAAAAAATAATATTTATTTCTACAATAAGCATGCATCTATTTTAATTGAACTTACAACAGTAGACTACTTACCAAATATTTAGAAGAATAAATATAAAAACATAGGTACTTGTTAGAGTAATATGAAGAAAAAACACAAGATGTTGGGTTTCTGTCATTGAGACAGCAAACATATGACACAAACAAAGTTGAATATTATTAATTATACAAAAAAGCATTTTAACACATTTTCTAAAACTTTAATTTAACTTCTAATAAATTAAGCCTGTTGTAATTTAAATCACTACTAAGCATTCAAATCCTAACAATGAAGAATAAAATGATTACCATAAATTTTCTTCCTGCATAAGCTCCTGAAAAATGAAACACTTAAATAACTTCAAAACAAACATATACGATCTTACATTTTCAAAGTTGAGATACAAGACCCAAGTGAGCTAAATAAAATAGCTGTAAACATCTTTTCAGTGTGCACTTGCAAAATCAAGATTTATTCACTGCACTTTGTATATAATCTGTAATACAGAAATTGAATGTAGAATTTATCTTACATTGTTCAGTTCCATCTCTACTTGTGATTTAGTCCTCGGTAAGATGGCTGTTTCTTCGTCAGATGATGATGCTTCGGAAAACTCATCCTCTTTTTGGTATGATTCTGTAATATCAATTAAGATATGAGTATGTGCTTCCTGGATTCAATTGCACATATTTTATCTGCTCAGGGGCAATAACTAACCTTTTTTCTGATCTTATAAATTCTTTGAGAAATGAAGGCTTTAAAGCAAATATAATGAATGGCATTTATTTTCGAATTTTCATAAAATCTGGCAAGTGCAAATGTAAGAATGCTAATAATGCAATAATATTCCATATAATTAATATTTCCAAGGGGCATAACTCTTTAAAATTGTCGATCGGCACTGACTTTCGAACATGTTTCAAGACATTGCTGAAGTAAACTTTTTTGTTATTTAATGTTATTCAGGGTTATATCTGGTCTATATACCAGCTTTGATAAGTGTTTGGTATTACTATAAATTTTCACTTCTTCGTACTATGAACATCAAAATTATTTATTTTGTAAAAATATTTCCTTTCTCTATCTGAACTGTATACTTATACCTAACAACAAAATTATTTTTATTTACCTGTGTTTAAAGTAATTGCAAATGGCTGATATTTTTGTTCAAGTATATTGTTTTTCTTAAATTGTTTAACATTTCACAGCGGTATAACATGTTACTTTAATTATTCTTCCCTAGGTATTTATTTTGTATTTGCATTGTATCGTAGATCAAATTTATTTGTTCAGTGTATGTTCACCGGTGTTAATATGTCTTTTGATTGAGTTAAGCCATTTCAATTGATATTTTTTAGTGTGTTTTTCTATGTTGTGATGTTACACTATTGTTTCAGATAAGGGTGAAGGTTTGGTACCATTAAAACGTTTAAACCCGCTGCAATTGTTTGCACCTGTCCTAAGTCAGGAATCTGATGTTCAGTAGTTGTCGTTTGTTGATGTGGTTCATAAGTGTTTCTCGTTTCTTATATAGATTAGACCGTTGGTTTTCCCGTTTGAATGGTTTTACACTAGTAATTTTTGGGGCCCTTTATAGCTTGCTGTTCGGTGTGAGCCAAGGCTCTGTGTTGAAGACCGTACTTTGACCTATAATGATTTACTTTTATAAATTTTGACTTGGATGGAGGGTTGTCTCATTGGGTCTCATACCACATCTTCTTATATCTATATATTATGATATAAGTTTCATAAAATCCAGCAAGAATTATACACATGAGAGTGCTAACAATGCAATTTTCCATATAATTAATATTTCCAAGGGCATAACTCTTTAAAATTGTCGATTGGCACTGATTTTCAAACATGTTTTGGGACATTACTGATATAAACCTTTGATATAAGAGAGGGGGGACAAAAACATATAAACTTATATGAGATACAAAGTGTAAGCATGTTCACAAGACTTGTGTGCACAGTATAGAGTTGAACAATAGGAACAGAGATTACATTATAAAGTATATTTGGAGTCCCATAGTACCCATAAAAATAATGGTCACAATATATGGTCATCTTCACAAGATAGCAAACAATCATACCAAGTAAGAGAACTTTTCTGTCAAACAATCTTAGAGGAGTTGCATTCACAAGGTGTCATTGTGGTAAATAGTCTTAAAATAGTTTAAGTTCCATTTCTCCTGTAAAAATGGTCAATTCAAAATAACATTATAATATGGTCAACTACTCATTATGGCAAACAATTCTACTAAGAATGAGAGCTTTCTGTCTAACAGTATCAGAGAAGTATTACAATTGTTCACAATGTGTCATTGTGATAGGATAGTCTAAAAAAAAGTCAAAGTCTTATCAAACAGTATTATATTGTCAAGAGATTACGATGACTAATTATGCTACCGAGTAAACAGTATTATATTGTCAAGAGATTACGATGACTAATTATGCTACCAAGTAAACAGTATTATATTGTCAAGAGATTACGATGACTAATTATGCTACCAAGTAAACAGTATTATACTGTCAATAGATTACGATGACTAGTTATGCTACCAAGTAAACATTATTATATTGTCAATAGATTACGATGACTAATTATGCTACCAAGTATGCCAAAAAAATGTTTACCATTGATTAAAACAGACTAGCTTTACTATAAACTGTTATTACCTTCTGTTGTCTGTCCTTTCTTATCTTTCTTTCCCTCTTTAATAAACGATATCCAGACAAACATAGGAAAGATAAGAAAAACACTGGATAGAATCTAAAATCAAAGATATATTACACTTTATAATTTAAGAAGAGATTTCCTTCATTTAAGGATTGGTCATAAACAATCAAAATAAATGAAGAGATTCTTAGATACCAAGTTATCTCAGGACTTTTCATTATTATAATCTTATGCTAAGGAATTAAGCTTTAAATAAAACTTAAGTTCCAAGACAAACTACCATAAAGAGATTACAAGAGTTGTGTGTATAACTTCACATCATATTTAAGTTTTCCATCCAGGTTAATGTGAAACATTTAAATTTTCTAGGTCATAGGAATAATGGTACCTTTTTTTGAATTTTCAGTATAAAATTGGAACAACAGTTGTTATCTTTCTAAAGGGTAACCTCTGTAATGCCTCCAAAGTGTAAAACTCTAAGAAGGATGGATGGTTTGATGGTCTTTACAGTCAACTGGCAACTATAGAATAGAGAATTGAAACGGGGAATGTGTCAAAGTGACAACAACCCGACAAAAGAGCAAAACAGGCCAAGGCTACCAAAATAACATGCATATTCATATTCAGGACAAGAGAGTGTCAATGTGATATCAATATGAACTCTACTTTGTGCTAGACCCACAAGATCAAGTCAGATCTTTTTAACAGGCTTGTTCACAAGGTAACAGGTTGTCTCCCTAACTATACACATTATTCTGTCTATATAGGTGATTTGAGAAGGGAAACGAAAAATTCAGTAATTTTTCCATTTGTAAAGGGCATACCTCTAGAACGGTAAAAGTGATGCCACCAAAATTCAAACTTGATCTGTTTTTTGTGGTAATAAGCATTGTGTATAAGTTTCATAACATTTGATTGAGGCAAACTAAAGTTAGAGAACGGAAACCAATTTTGGGACGTACGTACGGACGGACAGACGTACAGACGGACAAGGGTAAAACTTAATGCCCCCTCCACTACAGCGGGGGCATAAAAACTACCACAGGACCACCAAGGCTGTGGCAACAATGAAAATCAAACTTAACATGCATTTGATGCTAAGTAGTAATGTTGCGTTGTTATGAGGGTCTAATCCATGGGTACTAAAGTTATCATCCGGAAACCCTATCTTTGGAATGAACTGATGTATCGATATATTCCCTTCCCAAAAAGTTTTTGAGAATCACAAAAATTAGGCCTTGGAAATAGGGACGGCATGAAATCTACATGACATTATTGGTATGCTGTTGATTCATAAATTATTGTGTTTATTTATTGTTTTGATTATTGGACAATGGACAAACATGCAAGATTAATTATTGCAATTTCAGGAAATGCTGCATACATAGGATACTATCAAAATTCAAATTTAAATTTTTGCTACACCTATCTTGCTGCATTTTTCGCAATAATAAGATTTTGGTAAAAAATTTTGTACTTAATACCAAAATGAAACCTTTTTATTATAAATAGGCTTTCGTATAGGTCAGTCTTAAGATTTACATACACCTGGATACTGCTAAATCAATACTTCATTTACCTTAAACCAATATGGTAATCTACAGATACCCCAGTTTAATTCCTTCATCTGGATTGATCCATATAACTTCCTTGTTAGCCACTTCTGACAACATGGATGTGCAATAAAGTTAAGATAATAAGCATTGTGAGCTATTTCTATAGTACTCTTGTTATTAAAGTCTGGTAAGGGTCTGCACAACATAGAGTAAGCCTGAGCACTGGTATCTCTGTAACTAATGTCTAAAACTCCTAAAGCCATGTTACCAAATTCTCTGAAAACAATGCAAAATCTATAAACACAATGTGATAACAATATGTGGGAAAATAACTGAGCATAGCATACATTACATTCAATGTAATTCAATACAACTTTTCACCAATGAGGCGAATTAGTAACTAATTAATAGACAAGTAACATATCACCATTCAGTATTCAGTTTACTGAAATCATGTTTTTTTTTCTTTTTATTCATTCAACATTTGCTGTTTAAAATAACTCTACAGCTGCATTGTTACTTGTTAGAAGACAGGCATACCAGGAGTTCAATAAAATCAATAGACCATGATTCAAGAGATGGAGTCAAAAACTTCCATGAAAATGAGATGTGTAAATGCAAATACAATTGTATACACAATATCATTGACTTACCATTAGTGGTTTCCCTTACACCGATCTAATCACAAACTTTATCAAATTGCTGACTTTAAGAAATGCTATTTTCATTTTTAGATTTTGTACACAATATTCAGGCCTTATCCTATCTTGCCCTTAAAAACCTCCTATAAGTTCTGTATTTATGGCTGACTATTACTTTGCGCGCTCCTCCATATCAGTACGTTGAGATTTTTCCATCGGACATTTAGACAGCTCTCTGTACATATTACTGCAGATCAGAGCCACAGGGATTGGTTCATCACACCTATACCACAGAACCTTGGCTAGTTTTGGTCTACTTAAAAGTACAGCCCATACAATAAGACAGTTAACTGCCTAAAATGAGAGAAAAAATCATAAGGTATGAAATGCTGAAAATAAGATTAAACTTTAAGCATTAATTAGATAATTTAAAAAAAACAACAATACAATGAAATAAAGTCACATACATTTTGAAATTATGACCACATTAAGAGTAATTCAGTTGTTGGGTATGTTAACTTAAGTAGAAAGATTCTTCACATTAGAAAACTAGAGGCTCTCAAGAGCCTATGTCGCTCACCTGGATTTACTGATGCTTTGAAAATCATGTAAAATAAGGTTAAAATCATAATTAATAGTATTAGATATTATATATTATAATGATATCTAAGATAATAACAAAAAACTGCAAAATTTCAGGGGCAGCAACCCAACAACGGGTTGTTGGATTCGTCTGAAAATTTCAGGGCAGATAAATCTAAATCTGATGAACATTTTTGCCACCTGTCAGATTTGCTCTAAATGCTTAAGTTTCAGAGATATAAACCAAAAACTGCATTTTACCCCTATGTTCTATTTTTAACCAAGTCGGCCATGATGGTTGGAAGGCAGGGTCATCGGACAAATTTTTTGAACTAGATACCCTAATAATGATTATGGCCAAGTATGGTTAAATTAATTTGTCTCAGTAGTTTCAGAGAAGAAGATTTTTGTAAAAGATTACAAAAATTTACAAAAAATTGTTAAAAATTGACTATTAAGGGCAATAACTCCTAAAGGGGTCGACTGACAATTTTGGTCATGACAGCTTATTTGTAGATCTTACTTTGCTGAACATTATTGCTGTTTACAGTTTATCTCTATCTATAATAATATTCAAGATAATAACCAAAAACTGCAAAATTTCCTTAAAATTACCAATTCAGGGGCAGCAACCCAACAACAGGATGTCAGATTTGTCTGAAAATTTCAGGACAGATAGATCTTGACCTGATTATCAGTTTTACCCTTGTCACATTTACTCTAAATGCTTTGGTTTCAGAGATATAAACCAAAATTTACATTTTACCCCTATGTTCTATTTTTAGCCATGGCGGCCATCTTGGTTGGTTGGCGGGGTCATCGGACACATTTTTTAAACTAGATACCCTAATGATGATTGTGGCCAAGTTTGGTTAAATTTGGCCCAGTGGTTTCAGAGGAGAAGATTTTTGTAAAAAGCTAACAACGACGGCCAGGTGAGCTAAAAATGTGCATAGATTCTCCAATACTGTTCTTGTTGCTGAAAAGAATGTCAGCTTAAAAATTATGTCCAACTGATAAATATTCAATGGATAAGAAACAACTCTAAAACATGTCTGACATATTTCAGTAACAAGAATGTGTCCATAGTACATGGATGCCACACTATCATTTTCTATGTTCAGTGGACCGTGAAATTGGGGTCAAAACTCTAATTTGGCATTAAAATTAGAAAGATCATATCATAGGGAACATGTGTACTAAGTTTCAAGTTGATTGGACTTCATCAATCAAAGCTTTAAAGGCTGTTAAAGCAAGTGCTGCCTAGTTAATGTGTTTGTGACTTTTTTTTTTTCATTCACATGTTAAAGAATTAAACCTGAGAGGAGTCCTATCTAGTGAAAATTAATGATGTTTTAACCTTATAATAATAAAAGACATATCTAGCAGAAAGTCATTTTTACAATGTTTAATATTTCCCAGGTCGACGACCTGTTTACCCGGCTTCTAGGGGAGGCAAATATATTTGTGGAAATGTATAACTCCCGAAAAAGTCATAACAGATTATTCCCTTGTAGAGTGTTTATTACTGAACAATTATTAACATGACAATCCATGCGTCATTATCTCTATTGTTTCTATTTTAATTTTAAGTATATCATAATTGGTTTAAATTTAACCATAGAGATTTCAACTTTCCTGGCACGAGTGTTCTACCGAACTATAGTTTTTTACAATAAGAATCATGCATTCATACATACTGATTAAAGATTTGAAGATGGGAGCGGCTTCTAAAATTTATCTAAGAACTGGCTAACACTTAACCCCTTTCATTATTACTAATGACATAATCGAGTAAAATAATAATGCAACAGATTTTAAAATCAAGAAATTAATTTACAGTAAAAGTTTCATGAAGTCATTGTCAATACGCTTGACCATTTTCTGCAAGGGATTGTAAATTAAATATCTTTAAAACACTCATGCAGTACAAAAGAAGTCATTCAAACTCCTGTTTGTTTCTTTTCTTTTTTTAATTCTTCTTTCAAAACGTCTTTCCCGGTTGGGCATTGTAACAGAAATAAGACATACGTATTATGGTAGTACTGTATCTTTGAATTTTGTAAATCAGCTGTGCTTTTCTTCTGAGGCTGTGTGAGAACTTTTTTCCAGATGAAAATTCATCTGCCATAATCGCGATTTGTATAATTCCAATGTTCCAAACAAGTTCAAAATTTAGCATGTTTGCAATGCAGTCCAATAATCATGAGAAACAAAGATTTTGATAGGCTTATCAAATACAGCCCAATAATCACGAGAAACAAATATTTTGATTGGCTGATCATGATTGTCTACCTGGGGAAAAGTTCAATATCAGACAATATTTTGTTCATGTACAAATTCACAAAATCGGGCAGGGCGTATTAAAGAGTACATGAAGTCAGTCGGGAAAGCACGGGTGGACCGCACTATGAAAACGATCAAACTGGTACACGGTCAATGCTAGAGAGATCTATTTTTAAAGAATCAAATGGAAAGACGATGGTCAGACATTGTCTCGAGATCTTGATTTTTACTATTTTTTTACTATTAATTACTATAACATGCGTAGTGATTTTACGATAATATTATGAATGAACGAAGATTTTATGAATGAACAAGAGCAACTTGACCTCTTTCAAAAGAGAAACACGAATTAAATAACATTAAACCGTATAAGGTATAATTCAGTCAAATTTTCAATATTAAATCAACAACTGACATGTTTAATATTTTGATGAAACGTCTCACGAAGGAAATCACAGGTATAAAAAATGCACTTTCTCACTCAGCCTTCTACATTCTTTGATAAGTCAAATGGTTGTCCTCTTAAATACAAAAATATATCTACAAGAACTTCACAAACCCACTGTTGTTTTTCAACTGTTTCAATTAATGTATTCTATTAGAAAACATACAGAGGATATTTTGAATGACAGACAAGGAATCAGCTTTATCTGCTCAAAAACTTTGGCTTGATCGATCTGGGTCACAAAGATGGCTACATGCGATAGCATGAAAGCAATTGCTTTAATAAAATGCTCCGCTGGGCGCAGCTTGATACGACCGCAGAGGTCGAACCCTGAACAGTTGGGGCAAGTATGGACACAACATTCAAGCTTGATACGGCACTGAATTTGGATTGTTATTAAATATTTGACACAGCACAGGTTTCTGACACAGAATGAATGTGGTCTAAGAACTTAAATTTTTTTAATTTACCTATTCAAACCATATCATTATTATTTGCTTTTATATATAAATCAGAAATAACCAATTTAAAATGGAAAATTTTAAAAGAAAAAAAATCCCCCCCCCCCCAATTTTTTGAACCCCCTTATGATTCATCACCCCCAAACTCAATCCCAGCCTTCCCTTTGTGGTATGGTACCTACAGTACAATTTCAGAGAGATCCATACACTTGAACACAAGTTATTGTCTGGAAACTAGAAAAATGCTTATTTTTTGGCCCCTTTTTGGACCCAAATTCCTAAACGTTTAGGGCAATTACCCCCAAACTCAAACCCAGCTTTCCCTTTGTGATATGGAACCTTGTAGAACAATTTCATAAAGATCCATACACTTACACACAAGTTATTGTCCTGAAACTAGAAAAATGCTTGTTTTTTGCCCCTTTTTTGGTCCCTAATTCCTAAAATTTTGAGGCAATTACCCCCAAAACCAATCCCAGCTATCCCTTTGTGGTATGGTACCTTGCAGTACAATTTCAGAGAGATCCATACACTTGAACACAAGTTATTGTCTGGAAACTAGAAAAATGCTTATTTTTGGCCCCTTTTTGGCCCTTTATTCCTAAACGTTTTGGGCAATTACCCCCAAACTCAACTCCAGCTTTCCCTTTGTGATATGGAACCTTGTAGTACAATTTCAGAAAGATCCATACACTTACACACAAGTTATTGTCATGAAACTAGAAAAATGTTTGTTTTTTGCCCCTTTTTTTGCCCCTAATTCCTAATATTTTGAGGCAATTACCCCCAAAATCAATCTCAGAATTCCCTGTGTGATATGGAACCTTGTGGTACAATTTCAGAGAGATCCATACACTTGAACACAAGTTATTGTCTGGAAACTAGAAAAATGCTTATTTTTGGCCCCTTTTTGGCCCCTTATTCCTAAACGTTTTGGGCAATTACCCCCAAACTCAATTCCAGCTTTCCCTTTGTGATATGGAACCTTGTAGTACAATTTCAGAAAGATCCATACACTTACACACAAGTTATTGTCATGAAACTAGAAAAATGCTTGTTTTTTGCCCCTTTTTTGGCCCCTAATTCCTAATATTTTGAGGCAATTACCCCCATAATCAATCCCAGCATTCCCTTTGTGATATGGAACCTTGTGGTACAATGTCAGAGAGATCCATACACTAACACACAAGTTATGTCTGGAAGTTACAAAAATGCTAATTGTTGGCCCCTTTTTGGCCCCTAATTCCTTAACTGTTGGTACCATAACCCCCAAAATCAATCCCCACCTTCCTTTTGTGGTATTGAACCTTATGGTAAAATTTCATAGAGATCCATTCACTTAAACTAAAGTTAGAGTGCAAAAACCAATGTGTCTTCGGACGACGCCGGACGAAGACAACGACAACGACGACGCCAACGTCATACCAATATACAATATAAAAACTAACTTGACCAAAAACTTTAACCTGAAGCGGGATAGATGTACGAACGGACGGATGAACGAATGGACGCACAGACCAGAAAACATAATGCCCCTACTACTATCATAGGTAGGGCATAAAAAATATACAAAAAGATCAAGGTCATGCTTTTCTCAGACTGCTTGTGAAATCTATACACATGACTTATATGTTAATTGACACTGAGTTGAATTCTAGATTTATGTATCTGCGGGTACTCTTAAGATCGATTGGTCCTTATGGGTAGTTGTATTATTGCCAATAATACCACAATTATTGCCAATAATACCACAATTATTGCCAATAATACCACATCTTCTTTTGTTTATACAATGAACAGTTGCAAGTTACACATTAACATGTGTCAAAGTCTTTCTAAATATATGTACCTTCCTCTCAGCTACAGCAGGGTCTAAAACATAGAGTTCTGCAGAATTCATGGATAATTCGTATGGCTGAATAAAATCTTTGATTCCGGATAACTTAGCAACCAGTTTGTTTAGATCATTGATTAAGAAGTCATGTGGAAGTGGCTGGTCTGGAATCTGAAAATAATAAATTGTCACCAATGGACTCTGGCATAATAATAATATGAGGAAATACTTAATGTTCTAAAATGCTACATATCATTAGAACAAAGCATAATATCCTAATCCATATACAGGCTAGGTATTATTAGAACAAAACATAATATCCTAATCCATATACAGGCTAGGTATTATTAGAACAAAGCATAATATCCTAATCCATATACAGGCTAGGTATTATTAGAACAAAACATAATATCCTAATCCATATACAGGCTAGGTATTATTAGAACAAAACATAATATCCTAATCCATATACAGGCTAGGTATTATTAGAACAAAACATAATATCCTAATCCATATACAGGCTAGGTATTATTAGAACAAAACATAATATCCTAATCCATATACAGGCTAGGTATTATTAGAACAAAACATAATATCCTAATCCATATACAGGCTAGGTATTATTAGAACAAAACATAATATCCTAATCCATATACAGGCTAGGTATTATTAGAACAAAACATAATATCCTAAACCATATACAGGCTAGGTATTATTAGAACAAAACATAATATCCTAAACCATATACAGTCTACCTGCCTGACAGAGTTGCAACCTTATGACAATTGCATTTTGATATGACCTAAAAATGTCATACAAATAGTGTCATGCTGAAGTATTCAGTTATTTTTGACAATTTTACCTATTATGTCTAGTTGTTTTGTTCACACATTGTTGACAATATAATGGCATTTTATGTGACTGTCATACAAGTGAGAGGTTTAGCTAGCTATAAAATCAGGTTTAATCCACCATTTTCTACACAAGGAAATGCCTGTACCATTTCAGGAATATGACACTTGTTTTCCATTCGTTTGATGTCTTTCAGCTTTTGATTTTGCCATTTAATAAGAGAATTTCCATTTTGAATTTTCCTTGGAATTCGGTATTTTTGTTCTTTTACTTTTTAGTGGTTTCCTTACCACAGATTTCTAAAAACCTTTACCTGGGTACTGAAATTCTTTTATAGATGCAAAGATTTGGTTTGGAAGTTTGGCTTTACCTATGGAAACTTATTACAAAATGGATATCCCATCTTAATTGTTAAGGTGATGTTGTTTATAAAGCCTGTAAACTTAGATAGGATCCATGAAACTTACTGATCCTTTGAATAAACTTGCTATAAGAGGTTATCAAACACTGAAATAAGACCTTTAAATATGTTTTTATAGGTACAAACATTGATTCTATTATCAAATATTAAAACATAACTAGACATGCATTGCTAAACATTCATAAACACTTACGGTCCTACAACCTGTAGCAGGGCTCACACTACTTCAAAATCATAGGGAGAAGTGACTTCTCTTTTTGAAACTGGTAAGGAGAAGTTGTGAGATTTGAAAGAGAAGTGTTTGTTCCCCCGCGGCTTTACAATGTTTGGTTTTTACTATAATATAAAGGGCCATATGTATCCTATTTTTTTATATAGGTGTTCAATTCATACCTGAGTCAATTAAAAGTAACAGTTGTTTCAGTTTATGTCTTAAATAGTCATTTATAGTTGCATAATTATATTAATTAGATTGTCAGAATCTACCAACTAAATATCTAGCACTTGAAAGAACTTTTTTTGCCATTATATCAAAAAGGAAAAGAAAATATCATATACCAATTAAAATGCAATTAAAAAATATTCTGTTTATCATCTTAATGAAATTCACTGTTTCTCATTAGAAAGATCTATAAATTTAACAAAGTTAAGCAACTTTAATCAATAAATTGAAACAATGCATTTACATGGAAATATATACATTTAGCAAGAAGATCTAACCAAAAGTCTATTAATGCGTGTGGAATGCGTAATTTTCACTTTTGGGGTCATTATTTTTTTTGTCAGCTGTTCAATTCAGGCATCTGTAGTTATTTTAGTAAGAATACGGATTTCGATCATAGCTAGTCCGCTTCCGATAAATCCCGCCTCCGATCCGTGGTTCGTACAAATATTTCAATGGCGGACGAAGAAAATTTAAGAAAAATAAACAAAGTTTGACAAGTGATTCAGAAAGGAATATGACGCTTTTAATGCAATCAGTGGATCAAACATTAACTAAAGGCAATTTTGATCACTTTCTATTTAAGTAACAAACTTATTTAGCCGAAAATCAGAATGTTTTGATATACGATCTCGAGTAACAAGTACCGGAAGTGAAAGAAAATACTAGTACTTCATAAAAGTTGTTTCTTTGAAATAACATACAACCAATCTGTAAAGTCAATACTTTCACATCTTTTCTAAAGAAATAAATCGCTTATGTTTTTGAATTTCTTCACTTTTAAATGAAAAATATGCTGTTTCTTTGACTTGGTAAGAAGGGGAATTTGCCGATGACAAAAGCGACTGCAAGCGAATATTGTGAACACCAGGGCGACTAGATATCGCTTTTGACGGTCGGGCAAAGCGAAAGCGAAGTGACGGACAGGAACACGACTTTTTCGCCCCAAACGCCTGCTAGTGTGACCCCTGCTGTAGATAATTATATATTTTGGCATTGAACATATAATGTCATATTTTTCTCAATCACTTTGTGCCCTCATTACACTAAAACTGTTGGATGAATACTGATTGATATTTTGTCTTGGATACAAGATTTTTTTATTAGTTGGTATTGCAGACACTGTGAATAATCTCAGATTGGTTATTTTTGTCTTTAGTCTTTTAGTTGGTTGGTTTTTTTTTCTTTGTATCAATCTGAAGAGTCCAGTCCTTTTCAATAATTTTTACAGTTTGTTCTTATGTTGCGCCTGTCCCAAATTAGGAGTCTGTAGTAAGTGGTTATCATTTCTGTATATCATTTTTTTTTCATTTACAGTTTTGTATATTAATCATGTTATTGGTATTCCTGTTTGAATCGTTTTCCATTTCTTCATGTCAGGGCCTTTTATACCTTGCTATGCAGTATCAGTTTTGAACATTGTTAAAGGCTATACAGTGACCTACGGTTGCTTAAACATCTACATTTGATCTCTGGTAAATAGATGTCACTTGGCAATCATACAGCATCTTTTCATTTTTATAACATTTAAATCATACTATGGTACAGGTTTTCCTCATTGTTGAAGATTTTACAATTACACGTAATTGCTAACATCCACTTCATTTGAACTATGGTTGACAGTTGTCTCATTGGCAATCACACCACATCTCCTTTTTGTAGTACTGAGATACTGACTTGTTGGCATTGGTAGTCCACTTGCAGTGCCAACTAAGTAGAAGTAAAATAACCTACAAATTACCAAATTCCATGTGAATAAGTGAGTGTCTAGTATACCATTCATTAAATATGCTTAGGGAAAAATGTTTAGAAACATAATGATACATTCTATTTTAAGATCTTCCTAACTAACAGATACATGTTTTGGTTGAATGAATCAATTGAAACAACACTGTAACATCATTAATAAAATGCTTCGCTGGGGCGCAGCTTGATACGACCGCAGAGGTCGAACCCTGAACAGTTGGGGCAAGTATGGACACAACATTCAAGCTTGATACAGCTCTGAATTTGGATTGTTATTAAATATTTGACACAGCATAGGTTTCTGACACAGAAAGAATGTGGTCTAAGAACTTGATTTTTTTTAATTTACCTATTATGGTCCAATGTCCAAAATCAAAATACATGGTTAGATTCAGCATATCAAAGAACCCCATATATTCAATTTTTGTTAAAATCAAACAAAGTTTAATTTTGGACCCCAACTTGGACAAACTTGAAAACTGGGCCCATAATCAAAAATCTAAACACATGTTTAGATTCAGCATATCAAAGAACCCCAAGAATTCAATTTTTGCTAAAATCAAACTAAGTTTAATTTTGGACCCTTTGGACCCTAATGTAGACCAATTTAAAAAACGGGACTTAAAATTAAAAATCTAAATACACGGTTAGATTTGGAATATCAAAGAACCCCAATAATTCAATTTTTGATGAAATCAAACAAAGTTTAATTTTGGACCCTTTTGACCTCAATATGAAGCAATTTGATAGCGGGGCCCACAAATAAAAAATCTAAATTCATGGTTAGATTCAGCATATCAAAGAACCCCATATATTCAATTTTTGTTGAAATCAAAAAAAGTTTAATTTTGGACCCCAACTTGGACCAACTTGAAAACTGGGCCCATAATCAAAAATCTAAACACATGTTTAGATTCAGCATATCAAAGAACCCCAAGAATTCAATTTTTGTTAAAATCAAACTAAGTTTAATTTTGGACCCTTTGGACCTCAATGAAGACCAATTTAAACAAGAGTGCACACGCTGAAATGTCTCGCCTTCTTTACTAATCATTGATATTATGTTGATAGTCCTAAATATAAAGCTTTATTACAACTGTCACATAAACTTAACATTAACCAAGTAAACTAAACATTGACCAATGAACCATGAAAATGAGGTCAAGGTCAGATGAACCATGCTAGGCAGGCATGTACAGCTAACAATTCTTCCATACAACAAATATAGTTGACCTATTGCTTATAGTTTAAGAAAAACAGACGAAAACACAAAAACTTAACACTGAGCAATGAACCTTGAAAATGAGGTCAAGGTCAAATAAAACCTGCGTGACTGACATATAGATCATAAAATATTTCCATACACCAAATATAGTTGAACTATTGCATATAGTATTAGAAAAAAAGACCAAAACTCAAAAACTTAACTTTGACCACTGAACCATGAAAATGAGGTCAAGGTAAGATGACACCTGCCAGCTAGACATGTACACCTTACAATCATTCCATACACCAAATATAGCTGACCTATTGCATGCAGTATTAGAAAAAAAGACCAAAACTCAAAACCTTAACTTTGACCACTGAACCATGAAAATGAGGTCAAGGTCAGATGACACCTGCCAGCTAGACATGTACACCTTACAATCATTCCATACACCAAATATAGTAGACCTATTGCATACAGTATAAGGAAAACAGACCAAAACACAAAAACTTAACTATAACCACTGAACCATGAAAATGAGGTCAAGGTCAGATGACACCTGCCAGTTGGACATGTACACCTTACAGTCCTTCCATACACCGAATATACTAGACCTATTGCTTATAGTATCTGAGATATGGACTTGACCACGAAAACTTAACCTTGTTCACTGATCCATGAAATGAGGTCGAGGTCAAGTGAAAACTGTCTGACGGGCATGAGGACCTTGCAAGGTACGCACATACCAAATATAGTTATCCTATTACTTATAATAAGAGAGAATTTAACATTACAAAAAATCTGAACTTTTTTTTCAAGTAGTCACTGAACCATGAAAATAAGGTCAAGGACATTGGACATGTGACTGACGGAAACTTCGTAACATGAGGCATCCATATACAAAGTATGAAGCATCCAGGTCTTCCATCTTCTAAAATATAAAGCTTTTAAGAAGTTAGCTAACGCCGCCGCCGCCGCCGTAGCCGCCGCCGCCGCCGCCACCGCCGGATCGCTATCCCTATGTCGAGCTTTCTGCGACAAAAGTCGCAGGCTCGACAAAAACGGGACCCAAATTAAAAATACGGTTAGATTTGGCATATCAAAGAACCCCAATAATTCAATTTTCGATGAAATCAAACAAAGTTTAATTTTGGACCCTTTTGACCTCAATATGAACCAATTTGATAGCGGGGCCTACAAATAAAAAATCTAAATACATGGTTAGATTCAGCATATCAAAGAACCTCATATATTCAATTTTTGTTGAAATCAAACAAAGTTTAATTTTGGACCCCAATTTGGACCAACTTGAAAACTGGGCCCATAATCCAAAATCTTAATACATGTTTAGATTCAGCATATCAAAGAACCCCATATATTCAATTTTTGTTGAAATCAAACAAAGTTTAAATACTGGACCCTATCTTGGACCAACTTGAAAACTGGGCCCATAATCAAAAATCTAAACACATGTTTAGATTCAGCAAATCAAAGAACCCCAAGAATTCAATTTTTGTCAAAATCAAACTAAGTTTAATTTTGGACCCTTTGGACCTCAATGAAGACCAATTTAAAAAACGGGACCCAAATTAAAAATACGGTTAGATTTGGCATATCAAAGAACCCCAATAATTCAATTTTCGATGAAATCAAACAAAGTTTAATTTTGGACCCTTTTGACCTCAATATGAACCAATTTGATAGCGGGGCCTACAAATAAAAAATCTAAATACATGGTTAGATTCAGCATATCAAAGAACCTCATATATTCAACTTTTGTTGAAATCAAACAAAGTTTAATTTTGGACCCCAATTTGGACCAACTTGAAAACTGGGCCCATAATCAAAAATCTAAATACATGTTTAGATTCAGCATATCAAAGAACCCCATATATTCAATTTTTGTTGAAATCAAACAAAGTTTAAATACTGGACCCTATCTTGGACCAACTTGAAAACTGGGCCCATAATCAAAAATCTAAACACATGTTTAGATTCAGCAAATCAAAGAACCCCAAGAATTCAATTTTTGTCAAAATCAAACTAAGTTTAATTTTGGACCCTTTGGACCTCAATGTAGACCAATTTAAAAAACAGGACCCAAAATTAAAAACCTAAATACACGGTTAGATTTGGAATATCAAAGAACCCCAATAATTCAATTTTAGATGAAATCAAACAAAGTTTAATTTTGGACCCTTTTGACCTCAATATGAACCAATTAGATAACGGGGTCCACAAATAAAAAATCTAAATACATGGTTAGATTCAGCATATCAAAGAACCCCATATATTCAATTTTTGTTGAAATCAAACAAAGTTTAATTTTGGACCCCAATTTGGACCAACTTGAAAACTGGGCCAAAAATCAAAAATCTAAATACATGTTTAGATTCAGCATATCAAAGAACCTCATATATTCAATTTTTGCTAAAATCAAACAAAGTTTAATTTTGGACCCTTTGGACATTAATGTAGACCAATTTGAAAACTGGACCCAAAATTAAAAATCTAAATACACTGTTAGATTCGGCATAACAAATAAATAAATGTGATCAAAGATTTTACAAATCTAATGCGCCATACTGTGCAATTAAAGATTACTTCTTGAAATTTTTCAATATTTGAAATTTGAAAAAAAAATAATATTTGAAGAATAATTCTTTTTAATTTCTGAAATCTGAAATGAGAAAAAATTGGCCCCCCACAATTTCTTTTTATCCCCCCCCCCCCTTTTTCCCCCAAAAAAATTCTTTCCCTCAAGATATGGTCATAATCTCAATTCAAATTTCCAATGGAGTTGGCAACCATAATTACCCATTTAAATTTACCATAGTGCTAACTTAATCTATTTTATAATAGAATTAATAAAAATATAGTGTCAAATCTTTCATATGGATTTTTTTGTAAAAAAAAAAGATGAAAACATTTGCAGATATTTTTACTGGTCTTCCTTTATAAATATGCATTTCTTTAAACATAATTTAAAAGCAGTGTAAGGGAAGTAACCAAAACGTTGTATTTGGATTACCTCCCTTACACTGTTTTAGATTATCTTTATTGCTCATTAACCATTACTTTATACATAATTTAAAAGCAGTGTAAGGGAGATAATTTCAATGATGTATTTGATTTATCTCCCTTACACTGCTTTAAATTATGTTTTGTACTAAAGTATTTGTCCATTAACCAGGACAACCTTGTTTTTCCCCCTTTTTTGCCCCTAATTCCTAAACGGTTTGAGCCATAACCCCCCAAAGCAAATCCTAACCATCCCTTTGTGGTATGGAAACTTGTAGTATAATTTCAGAGAGATCCATACACCGTTCCACAGTTATTGTCTGGAAACTAGAAAATGCTCATTTTTGGCCCCTTTTTGGCCCCTAATTCCTTAACTGTTGGTACCATAACCCCCAAAATCAATCCCAACCTTCCTTTTGTGGTATTTAACCTTATGGTCAAATTTCAAAAAGATCCATTCACTTAAACTAAAGTTAGAGTGCGAAAACCAATATGTATTCGGACGACGACGACGGACGACGACGACGACGACGACGACGACGACGCCAACGTCATACCAATATACGACCACAAAATTTTTTTGCGGTCGTATAAAAACGTACCATGTAATGTTTACCCAGAATTCCTTCTAGGCAAACAGTGCTGAAGAATTCCGAATCCTCAGCTTTCTCAAACAGATACTTCAGGTTCTTATGGTTTAAATATTTATGTATCTGGTACCCTTGCTCCAGAAACAAAGAAACAAACTCTTCTCTATCTTTCCTGATAAGTGACTTCTCAAATAATGTCTTATCTACCTAAAATTCAAAACAAATATTTAAATGACTAAAACTTATTATAAAACCTAATATTTGACAAGTAAATATACTAGTGTTTTATGGCAGCACAACTTCAAGTCAATACTCTGCACTCTAAAGGACTATGCTAAATTTCTTTGTTTGTACACTGAATTGAAAATAACGGTATGTCATTGGTTGAAGCTCTATTGTTTAGTAAGTTTTAAACCAATCACAATGTTTTGATGTACGCTTATAAAAATATAACCCAGAAGACATAAGATTCTGAAACCGTAAATTAGGAAAGGCAACAATCAAATCCCTTTTTTTGAAACTTTTATACAGAAAAACTGACAAAAATTCATATTCACAAGATAAATTAACAATGTTTTATTGCTGAAATCCAAAACTTTCAACCTTAAATATTTCCACTAATAAAACTAGTACCAAGTAATTGAAAATTGTAATCATAAAAAAAGAGCAAGAACCACTTAACCATGGTAATGATGTAAAGATCATTAGAAGATTGTCACCCTAACAAGTACTATGAAGGATCATTCATCATTCATTCTTCATACTGCCATTTATATATGTATACCTTAATTTTAGACACATTTGTTGATGAAAATATTTCTGTCTGAGCCAAATCTGCTCTGTTCCAGTCCAACAACAGAGTTAAATCTTTGTAAGCTCTTTCTCTCCATCTTGAACTTTTCTTTATTTCACCTATAATCCATTATAAACTTAAATTTGATATCCCTTATCTCGTCAGTGTAAATAAAAATTCAACTAAAAGTATAATCTGAGCAAAGCATAAGACAAGGGATGGATGAATGGATGGCTATTTAATGTTCAGTTGCAAATTAAATTCAAATTCAGGAAAAGAACATGTTAATGATATGAATATGAACCCTGCTTTGTATTAGAGAGACATTCTAAGCTGGACTTTTTATGTGTTACTTCACAAATTAACATCCTAACCAGACACATTATTTTGACTCTGAGCCAACCAGTCTTTTCTCTTGCTCCTTTATTTGTTAAATAAAAAAAGAAGCAAATACCAATTTCAAAATCATTGGTTGACCCGGCCAGGATCTTATCCAAATTTTCCTGCACCCAAGGGGAGCATGTTAACACTAGAACACAGAGGTGGTAGTCATAATAAAAGGGAGTTGTGATAAGAGATATTATTTTGACCACTGACAAAATGTATTGAATAAATTTGCTGGACCTTTACATTTTCAGAAGATAGATAGTAGATAAAGTAATTCTATTTTCATTTAAAAATTAGAAACACATGAAATTTGAAAAAAAAATGGGTACAGCAATGACCACAATATTCAAAGTTTTATAACAAATTAAGGAGCACTGACTGACCCTGATGAGTTTACCTTAGACCTATCATTTCATTTTAAGGAAACTCTGTTAAATTCTTAAAAGTTGTCAAAACTTATACTTTTTTTTTTTACTTCAAGGTTGGTACTTAAGGTTTATATCTTACTTTTTAGGAGAGCTTTTAGTATGTACTTGTCAAGATCAGTTAAGTTTCCGTCCACGCCTTGTGTATTTATAACTGTCATAAAAGTCCTATCATCCTGAAATATAACAAACAAAAGTTCAATGGCCTTGCAAAAATGAATAAATAATTAGGTGACATTTTATAATGTAATAAAATTTTAAACATATATGTCTTTGATCTTTTTTATCAACAGAAATTAAATTCCAATCATTAAGCTTCAAAAGAGATCACAATAGACTATTCTTGGAGAAAGATGTTTCAAGTTCATCAAAACAATGATAATACTAATATTTCAATTTTTTTCCAGAAATATATATGTATGGTAAAGGTAATATCATCATTAAAAAGCACAGTGAAAAAGATTAGTAGTATTCCAGTAGCCTAGACTACTAAATGTTGGCCTGGGCTCCTAAATATTAACTAAAAATGTCCCCACTGCTTATATTTATCTTTCATATTGGAGCATTGACTAACACAGACAATCACAGTACAAATTAACAAACATTTGGTCACAATGGATTTTGTGATAGAAGAGCAGATGATCAGTATTTGTGAATATGGCATTATTTTGACTGCTAATATTTTGTTTACAAATTTTGTACTTTGTAAGCTAATCTAGCAAATGTCTAACTTGTACTGTGTTGTCTGTTCTATGGTGTATCAATTTTAGCAAACGGTCTTGGACATTCCTTACTTTAGAATAAGTCTTACAGGTATGCATTCATTTGCTTGTAAGTTATAATTCTATTCTAAAGGAATATGGACCTACATAAAAAGGTCAAGGTGTTAAAACCACAAACTGATCAGTTGAAACTCATTTAAATTGAGGTAAAGGTCACCCTAATCCACCTGTACAACTATGAAAGCCATAAAGAATAATGATTTAAACTAAATAGCACCATTTTGAAGAAAAAAAACGAAATACTTTATTTAATTGGTACTTAGGTCAACGGGACATTTCTTTACATTCCAAAGGTTCATCATGGTCAAAATACTCCAATTTAAGGTACGATTCTCAAATATATTTTTTTTCATTATCTAAAAATCATCTATGGTGGTTTTGCAATTTTGTAATTTGATAATTTGTTAAAAGCTATACGGTGACCTATAATTGTTAACTTCTATGTCATTTTGTCTCTGGTGGAGAATTGTCTCATTGGCAAACATACCACATCTTCTTATTTTTTTTTCAACAGGAGCAAATAATATGTTCAACTAGATTCAGATGAAAACGTACCTCTTTTGACAATGACACACACTCTATAATTTTATCTCTGAAAGCATTGCGAGCAAAGTCATTTTTATTAAAATCGTCAGGGAAATTGTGAATTATCAACTTGAGTAATTCAGAACTCAAATGGCCAACTTCTGCAACAGATCTATAAAACATTAAAAAAATTTATTCAATTAAAAAATGGAAATATCTTCTAAGAATATATACCTGTACTGGTTGATATCAGTGACTATCAGAAATTGAAGTTTCTATATACTATTCTACATATATTTCATCAGAAAGTACGTGTGAATTATTTTCAAAAGACAAAGGTTATCAGAAGTTAGTTTAAGACATTATATCATCTTATCAACCATGAAAATATGAAATTAGCATCACTAAGGCCAACAAAATATACATACAAGTCAGGAGCCTGTAATTCAGTGGTTGTCCTTTGTTGCTGTATATCATATTTGTTTTTTGTTCATTGTTTTTTACATAAATCAGGCCATTAGTTTTCTGGTTTGAATTGTTTTACATTTGTCATTTCAGGGCCTTTTGTAGCTGACTATGCGGTATGTTTTTGCTCCTTGCAGAGACCTATAGTTGTTAACTTCTATGTCTTCTGGTCTTTGACAGTGGAGAGTTGTCTCATTGGCAATTTTACCACATCTTCTTAATTTTATAACTCATTTTAATTATAAAATTCTCAATGTTTAAAAGTTGAAGATGGGCATTGGCAATGAACAGACAAAGCATAACATATATAAAAGGTAAATTTTTAAGTTTTCTAACCTGTCTTGAGTTTCCTCTATGGCATATGCCAATAGGTTAGCACAACCTCCTGTTCCTTTGACAACAACTACTGGCATTTTATGTCGCAGATAAAACAGAACTAAATCTATTTTTTGTGGTCTTCCCTGAATTAGTAATCCAACAACTGGAATGGTTTGTGGTGGGGGCTCTACTATATCACCCTCTTCTTCATCAGAATCTGCAAGGAAATTATTTCAATAACTTTTTATTCTGAAAATTTCAACTTCTTAGGCAATTAGATTTTGGCCTATGGTATATAAGAGGATTTTCTGGTTTTATTGTGTTGTAAATTTGACTAGTTGATGTATATACAACATAATATTTCATTCAGGAGGATGTCAGATACGCCCTTATACATTACACTACATCATGGCAAACCAGTATTATGAACTATTTACTGTGACTTGACTGTTAGTGTTGCTCTCCACCTATTGCAACTTATTCAAAATTCTGACCAAATTGCAATTTATATTTCACTTCAATTTCATTATGAAAAATCGCTCTAACAGTTTGTATAGAAATTTTATTGTTATTGTCAGGCTAAAGGTGAAAGGCAGTAATTTTGAATTGCTATAAAAATGTCCAAACTAAGCTTTCATACAATTTTTCTTTGAAAAGTCTTCTATATTCATAAGAATCAGACATCATTTAAATTAAAACATCTTATATTCAGTAAAATATATGAGAAATTACAATACATTGTTAGGAAGTTTCCATGGGCGATAATCAATGCAGGATGTACAAAAAAAATTTAAAATTGCTTATACATGAATATTGCTCTTTTACTAATTTGCAAAACACAGTGAAAATTTAGCTTCAAACACAAAAAGGCATAAATAAAAGTTGAACACATTGCATGAAAATTACCCTTTTACATCCACTATGAATAATTTGCATGAAAAGACATGAATTGTTTGGTAATGGTAATGGATATTAAGAAAACTAATAAATTATTTTCATGGCATTTGGATAAAGTAAGCAATATTTACAGGAATCACGTTTCCAAGACAAATGCATACATCTTAAAACAAAATTTTAATATCTTATAATTACAAAATCCTATTTTTAAAAGCTATCTTACTGTAAGTTACGAGTCGTCTGTAACGTCTAGGTCGACCCAATTGACATTCTAACTGCTTTTCAAAATTTGAACGGAAGTCTATGTAATGATCCTCTGTCTCTGATTCCACCAATATAAAATGTGTGTGATCTGGGTTTAGTTCATGTAGATCTTTTCCTGGTTTACAACCTTCATTGGTAAGTGTCAATCCCTCCTGAAAAAATAGAATAATGTCTATTTAATTACACTTCTGTTGTTGGGTTGCTGTATTTTACTGACATTTAACTAACACCTCTTTCGATTCATAATCACTAACGGTCAAATGGTGACACATTTATGATTCTTTTTTATCAATCCATTGAAATTTAAATAATTCCCTCAATCCAAGGCAAATAAATTTTTTTCAAAAGACTTAACATGTACCAATAATTAGCTGCTAGGAAAAAGAAGATGAGATGCATTAACTTTTAACATGTGAAGCTTTATATCATGTTATAAGTCCTTTTTTAGTAAAATATTTAGTAATAAACTGTTGACACAAGAGATATGTCTTGCCTGTTGGCAGAAAATTCCTAAAAAGACAATCTGATGGATGTTAATCATTTACATGAAACCTAATCATGTTATACTTTGTTTAATCTTTTTTTATTTTATTTTCATATTATGTTTGAAAATTATGATCTTAATTATTCTGCTCATTTTGGGCATTTTTAAAATCAAGAGTGAAAATGATTTTGTACATGTGCACAGAGGTGGCTAAGTTGAACTAAGTATTTGAATATGACTTTCATGAAACATTTTTCTTCCTTGCTTGCGATACACCTTTTAGAAGTGGTGAATAATCATGAATTTATTAAAAAAAACCTGCACTCAAACAATTATAAAAATTCGTAAGGGTTCCGTTGAACCCAGTGTCTCGCCTACTTTTTCTGTTAATCGCAGGCTCAACAAAAATGAGGAAGTAAATCAATAAAAATATTCCTCTTGATACTATCTTTTGATTGTAAGAAGCTTCTGTCCAAGTTTGGTAAAATTCCAGGATAGTTTATGAATCTAATAAATGTTTAAAAACTTTAACTGCAGACTGAATGTAATGTTAACTGGAAGAAAACAAAATTTCCTTCTAGATATTAGCATTTGATCATAAACAAGCTTCTGTCCAAGTTTGGTACAAATCCAAAATAGTATAAGAAAGTTATTAAAATTTTAAAAACTTTAACCACAGAGTGAATATGTTGTTTCCTGGCAGAAAATCTAAGTCCATTTAAAAGTAAAATACGGAAAAAATGGATTTATTTTTTTACAAAATTTCCTGTCTAGATACTAGCTTTTGATCATAAACAAGCTTCTGTCCAAGTTTGGTACAAATCCAAAATAGTATAAGAAAGTTATTAAAATTTTAAAAACTTTAACCACAGAGTGAATGTGTTGTTTCCTGGCAGAAAATCTAAGTCCATTTAAAAGTAAAATAAGGAAAAAATGGATTTATTTTTTTACAAAATTTACTTCTAGATACTATCTTATGATCATAAACAAGCTTCTGTCCAAGTTTGGTACAAACCCAGGATAGTTTAAGAAAGTTATTAAAATTTTAAAAACTTTAACCACAGAGTGAATGTAATATTTACCGGCAGAAAAACTAAGTCCATTTATAAGTAAAATACAGAAAAAATGGAATTTTATTTTTACAAAATCTACTTCTGGATACTATCTTATGATCATAAACAAGCTTCTGTCCAAGTTTGGTAGAAATCCAGGATAGTTTAAGAAAGTTATTAAAATTTCAAAAACTTTAACCACAGAGTGAATATTTGTGGACGCCGCCTACGATGATGACGCCGATGGAATGTAGGATCGCTAAAGTCGAAGGCTCGACAAAAATGTATTGTACTTGTTGGCAATAGACCTAAAATGAACTGCAAGTCAGGTTTGTCATCTCTGTATACTGTAAATTCAGAAATTAAAGCAAGATTTTTATTAATGCTAATTATGTGATTGGGTGAGTATCGCAATAATAAGAACTCTTATTCTACTATATGATCGATTTTTGTCTGTTCTTCAAAAAACGCAATAATAAATGCATGCAATAATTTCTGAATTAATAGTTTATAATGTAAAACTTACAGAACCATCAAGTTGTTGATTGTAAATAACTTTCTGTTTTTGTATAACTCCTATTACAGTTAATCTATGAAATTTTTTCACTGCATCAGGTCTAAGCTGACTCAAATCAATTCTACTATTTGTCCTGATGAATTGCTCCTCGTTTACAGCCTCTCCCACTATACTGGCTATACCATTATCTACTCCATTAGTCACAATCCACATCTCTGTTGAATTGGCTGCCTGAAAATTGATCAAGTTAAAAGCTCAATAAAAGAAGTCCACATGCATCCATAATTCTATATGTGTAGGTCACTTTGTATATGAAAGCCAAACATGGGTATAAAACAATAGTCATTAAAGCTTGATGTGTGTGATAAACCAGAGTGCTCAACTTTTGGTAAAAAAACTAATTTCTTGGTTCATCCTTACTTATATAAATGTGGTTTTATATCATGATTCTAAAGTCTAATCATTGGAGCCAATGTGCCGAATATCAGTAAAATAAACATAGATATGTCTCAACTGTATGTTATTTTGTTGGTAAAATGCAATTGTTGATATTGAACATGTTAAAATGCAATACTTTAACATGTAAAATATGCAAAATATCCAAAGTCAATAAACCATGACTAAAGCTTTATTTCCAAATAATTTAGTGCAAATGAGTTATGTCATTGCTAAGACAACTGCATACCAAATACTATTGACTTATCATAAGTAGTTATCCTTAAACTGACCTAATCGTAAACTATGCAAAAATTCCAAATTCAATAAACCATGACTGAAAGTTTCCCTCAAACTGACCTTAGTTCTTGTCTGGTGAGTCAAGCCACTTCTAACTGATTTGTTTAGTTGATCTTCTGTTGTACTGTTACACCAATTTCCCGGTAGATTTAAACGCTCACAAATGTTTAAAATGTCTGGGCTTTTTATAGTTGACTATACAGTATGGTTTTTTCTCATTGTTGAAGGCGTATGGTGACCCATAATTGCTTATATCAATGTCATGTGGTTGCCCTTGGTTGCTGTCTGTTACATCGGTTTTTCTTTTATGTTTTGTCATCAATCAGGCCTTTTGTTTTTCTCATTTGAATTGTTTCACATTTTGTCATGTCAGCGCCTTTTATAGCTGATTTTGTGGAATGGGTTTTGCTCATTTTTAAAAGCCATCTCAATAGGTATGAGATGTCCTAATGGTGATACAACTACATAAGAAATATCAATGACTTACTATTTGTGGTTGCCTCAAACTGACCTAGTCAGATACTTCACCCTTTAACGGGGGGGGGGGGAGATTATCTCAATAGGTATGAGATGTCCTAATGGTGATACAACTACATAAGAAATATCAATGACTAACTATTTGTGATTGCCTCAAACTGACCTAGTCAGATACTTCACCCTTTAACGCTAAGCAAAAGTTTCAAAGTCAAAAGACCGTAACTGAGGGAGCTTGGACTAATTATGAAAATGAGATGTGCCAATGTTACTTCAACTGCATAACAAATATCATTGATCTATCATTAGAAGTTCCCAATTCTACTGCCCTAATCACAAACTTAAACAAAGTGTTTGTGCCGGCATTGTCAACATTACAGCACACTTAAGTCTAGTTTTTCAACTTCATCTAGGTGAGACAAAAATTAATTTCAAAGGAAAATGGAGTTATCTTCCAGACACAAAAATGTCTAAAAAAAATCAATCATGAATGTGTTTAAAGGTCTAGGTCATACAAAGGTAATGATGATATACCCAACACTGATTTTTACACCTCTATGCCAAATTACATGTCAATGTAGTGTAAATGGTTTAATATCTTTTTTTGGTAAGTGGTTGAAACAAGATTTATATAACAGAAATTCTACTATCTGTAACAATACCTTTATTAAACCTTTCTTAAATTGGTCTCTCAATCTTGGGTTTTTCCATATCTTCTCATTACGTACACCAGACATAATGGACAACACTATCTTAGGACTCCTCATGTTCCAGTAACGTTCCATGAAATATGTAAGTTCATATGGAGTAGCATCCCAGGGAACACTCACATAATGCTTTTTATGCTGGAAAGAAATATAAATTAAACATAAACATCCTTAGAATTATATATCTACATTTTGTACTTCCAATAAAAGTCTGTAGATATATGAGACAGTACAAATGTCTATGTATATGTATCTCAATAAAATCTTTATTTTTGTTGCATAAAGTTAAGGAATTCCATGTCAGAGATTCTTAGTAATTTATTTATCAATATCTTCTTTTTATTATATTAGTTTGTAAACCTTAGAAAAGAACAGTCAACTGATAGGAAAAGATAAAGATTCCCCTCATTAAAAGGAATATTTACCAATATTCAAATGAATATTTCTTTACTCCATAAAAAAAATTAGACTTCTTGAATAATGTAGATTTTCAGCAAACAAATTTTAAGTCTAAAAATTGGCCTCAACTTAATTGAGAGATATGATGCCCCTTTAATCCAAATATGAGTGGTTTGGTACTTTTTTACTAATTACATCTTATATAAGAAATTTCTGGGTTTTGATTTGTTGATTAGAGCTATTATGTTTTCTATAATTTACCATTTTTTCTTATATCTGTATAAATATGCATGTTATTTCCTGACTTCCTTTTGATGATGCATCCAATTACTGAATGTGTATAATATTAATATAACCTAACATTTGAAAAAAAAACATAAACTAAACGAATAAAATAATGAATCAACAGTAATAAAGAAAATACTATTACTAAAATATACATTTCTCAATGTTCAGTTAGAAAAATATCCAATGCCAATATCTGCTCAAATTGAAAAACATTATTTTAATTTATTCTCTTTCTATCATAACCATGACAATGATGTTTAGAAAAACAGATTTTCAATCATTGGCATCATTAATGAATTAATACACTTAATCAACAAACAAATAAATAGGGAATGTGTCCATGGGCCACAGATGATGCCCCTGCTTACATATAACATTATAAAGGGACATTACTCAAGAACGATACAAGTAACGCTACCCAAATTCTTACTTGATCTGAGTTTTGTGGTAAAATGCATTGTGAATAAGTTTCATAACATTTGGTTGAGGCAAACTTAAGTTAGAGAATGGAAACGAAAAATTCTATCACAGTCATTCAATAAATCAAATATATTTGATCTTATTATTTATAGTATCTGAGAAAAGAAAATAACCATAAAACTTAGTGTTGGCCAAGACACCATGAAAATGAAGTCAAGGTCAAATGAACCTTGGCAGACAGACATGTACATTCCATACACCAAATAAAGTTGACCTACTGCTTAAAGTATCTGAGATACAAACCTGACCACTAAAACTAAACCTTGATCACTGATCTATAAAATGAGTTCAAGGTCAGGTGAACCCATGTATGTGCATGGCTGTGTTCTTCTTTAATAACAACAGCTACAAAGAAATGAAGTAATAAAAATATTCTGTACCTCATTGTCTTCAATTTTTTTGCTTTCAAATTTGAGATGTCCACATAAGAAGGGTGCATTATGGTATGCTTTACTGTTCTGTGTGTCCACTGATATATCTCCCATGGATCTAACCGTTCTCTGAATCTCATCCACATGTTTACCAAGAAAGAACTGTAGATCAGCATCTGATTCATTACTAGTTTCTCTTGCATATGAAGGAAATTTGACTCGTTGTGAAGGTTTGTGTGTAAGCAATGGGGAGTGCTTCTTATTTGCCAGCTCTGGGGATACTTTCTCTTTTGTTAAGTCAGGTGGTCCGTGACTGAACAAATTCTACAATACAAAAATATATATATAAAAGCACATTTACAAATATAATATGTTTAAATATTAAGTAATATTAATACAGAGGAATGTTTATTCTGCATTCAACAAAACCTATAAAGGCAATCTGATGGACTGTACCATAGGAGGTAAAGTATATGTAAATAGTATCAATATTAGTTGCCATGTACAATGTGTTCATTAAAGTGGTATAATATCAAAGACTTCATGAATCTTATTTGAATAATCAAAAACTTAAAACATTTGAAATCTGCAAAATTGTCATTTAGACTTAAGAATTTCCAAGGATTGATATGCTAATTTTAACATGACCTATTTCAAGCTTAAATACTGTTGATGCCAAAAGAAACACATACAATTATGTTTTACATCAACAAAAGTGATGAATATTTTACTTGTTTTAAGACGAATGTATATCTGAATGTTACTGGAAATTGAATTGTTTGTCCATTTTTTTCAATGGTCTCAGCATGTTTAGAGGTTCACGATCTGGAACTATACACCTACAGTACCTTAACATGAATAGTTTTCTAAATGGTATCAAACAATTCTGAAACTTTGATTACTACAATGTATCTTATTACTATACATGTATATTATTTCACCGTCAGAAATTGATCCAGGATTTGAAATTGCTTATTCTTAATTGGCAAGTTGATAAAGGTAGAAAAAACATTGACCAATTTTTATGCCAAAAAGTAGTATTTTACAATTTTGGGTGGGCACCCAGCACCCTATCCCCACAGATGCCCTTTTTTTGGCATTTAAGCACTGAGATTCCATGACATAGGATCTTTGTATTAACTTGAAGTGTCTGAAAAATAGTACACAAAGTTGCATTTTACTTTAGTCTTTAAAACTAAAAACAAGAAATAATATCATCTTTTGACATGAGGTTATAAATTTGAGTCCCTATACAAACCTGAAGTGCCTCAATATGAGGACTTGTACCAGCTTTTGGACTGGGAAATTCTGATGAAGGTCCATTCTTAAATGCCGCACTGGGACTATGATTTCCATTTGGTATGATCACTTCAATAGAATCAAGATCTTCTTTTTCTTTCTCATCCTGCAGAAGAAAACAGTAATGAAAGGCCACGAAAAGATTGAAATTAGTAACCCCAAATTGTTTATTTATATAAAAAAGAAATGAGTTATGCTGATTAAGATTTATCTGTAGAAGAGTCAATAGCCTGAACCACTTTTGTTATTGAGTAGCAAAATGTTTTAGGGGTACAATGTATCTTGTGTTTGGAGTAGAGACAAAATAAACTTATAAGGTTCCAAGTGCTCATTATTTCTTATTCTAGCTCCATACTTAACATCAAAGGTCAAGAAAAGGTAAAAATAAAAAGCATATGGATAACAGCCAACAGTCTGGTAAGGGCTTTAACACCAAGATGTTGTTAAATGAAATTGGATATAAAAATAAGGAGATGAGGTATGATTGCCAATGAGACAACTCAATCCACCAAAGTTCAAATAATGTGGATGCATGTAAGCAATTATAGGCAACCGTACCACTTTCAACAATGAGAAAAATCCATACCGTATTGTCAGCATTTATCATGCTTTCCAATAACATATGGTTAAATCACTGAAAGACACCCCTCCTAGATATGGAAAACTATCATTCTGCATTGACAATAATATTTTGGAGTAAATCAGATACACTCAATCAGGCTAACACCCTCATCTGTGTATCTAATACTTAAACAACATTGCATTAATAATGATTTACTGTGACAGATTAATCACACAAATGATTATTTATTATATAATCAAAACAATTGATTATTCATTATATTACCAAAACAAATATATCACAAAAACACAAGCTAGGTTACTTATCTTTTACTGTATACATATCAACTATATTATATCCTGGAGGAGACATTACTAAGTTGAAAAAAAAAATTTTGTCTCATCAATTTGTTTAGTTTCTGAACAATAAAATATGTCTAAACTAACTATATAACAGCTAAACACAGATTTTACAAAATCTTTCTGTTTTGTTTCAAAATATCCCAGCTAATATTCTTCAAATTGATAATAAAAATAATTCCTTCTTTGTGTATCCATGGCAACATTCTGCATTTATTTATCATGAAATATTGCAAAAAGGCGCATGAAAATGTCACATATTCCCCCAAAATTTGGTTTCAGCATAGGAAAGAATCAGAAGAATTCAATTTTTGATGAATTCAAACAAATTTTAATTTTGGATAATGGACTCTTTTGACATCAATGTAGACCACTTTGATAACAGAACCCAAAATCAAAAATCTTAATACACTGTTAGATTCAGCATATCAAAGAACCCACATATATTCAATATTTGTTGAAATCCAAAATAAAAAAATCTAAATACACAGTTAGATTAAGCATATTAAAGAACCCCAAGAATTGAAGACTTTGAATTAAACCCCATTGAAATTGGTCAAGAAACAAGCAATCTAAACAAAGCATTTAAAAAGTATTGTTTTTGGCCCTTTTTTTCTAAAAGATAACATCCAAAACCCCCAAAATCAATCCCAACCTTCCCTTTTTGGAATAGAACCTTGTGGTACAATTTCATAGTGATCCATAGACTTATACTGAAGTAACTGTCTGGAAACCAGGAAATCTAGTTTTATGGCACCCTTTTGGCCCCTAATTCCTAAACTGTTTTGGCCATAAACCCCAAAAGCAATCCAAAACTTCCTTTTGACATATGGAAACTTGTGGTACAACTTCATAGAGATCCATACACTTATACACAAGTTATTGTCCTCAAACAAGAAAAATACTTGTTTTTGGCCCCAAATTCCTAAACAGTTCAGACAATAACCCCCATAATCAATCCCTACCTTTTTGTTTTGGAGTATGGAATTTGTGGTACAATTTCATAGAGATCCATACAATTATACTCAAGTTATTTCATAGAGATACATACAATTATACTCAAGTTATTGTCTTGAAACTAAATGTCTTCGGACGACAATGACAACAACGACAATTGCACAGAATATTAAGGTCATAACATTTTGTAGTGTATAAAAACTATAGGCTAAGAAGTCACCTAATATAACTGTTGAATAAACTGTTTACACAGATATGTCTTCCTTGCATGATCTTTAATCACAAACTTTAATAATTATATAATGCTGCTAACAACAACAACAATAACACATAAGTTTTTCTCCTGTGCTTTTCATCTTGTGTGCGACAAACACCAACACTTTGCATAACATGTTTTGTCATTTGCAAACATTTGAATTTTATTTTCATATGTTATTGGCAATAATAAGTTACCATATTATACAAAATATTCCTTTAACATCAAATAAAAAAAAAGACAAAAGTTCCCCATTTATAAAATACCTAACCCGCTATTAGTGTCATTCAACCATACTAATGCTTATAAGTGTTTTATAACTTTCCATACATAGACTTGGTCAGCTCTATGTGTATTATAGTTATAAAGGAAGAGCACGAAGGAGAACACAGACATCTTTTGCAATTGTAACAGTCAAATTAAGGGTTTTTAAATTTAGATAAAACAAGAGTGCTTCCATAGACACCATGCCCCGCTTACACTTTATTTCTATATTCAAAACTTTAGAAAAAGGCAAGTGTTTGTATTTTAAAAAGCACTACATTTGGATAATAGGGTAATTTGAACAATATAATTGCAGTTTATCTGCAACTACTTAATAGACAAATATAAATTTAACTTGAATGCAAGTGCAAAATTAGGTTTCAGTCTTTTTTGGAACCTGTTGCTTGTGCAGGGTCCAACACAACTCCATAAAATGTAATGACTTAATGCAAAACTATAAAATAAACAAATATCATAATAGTTTAAAGCCTCATTCTTTATTTTCAGTGTTTCATGTTCTTATCAATAACCATTATATCATACATTCTTATGTGTTTACACTGTCACTTAAACAGAGGTCAATATACAATAAGGTGATATAAGTATAATTTGTGCTTCACTCTTTGGTATATATTCAAAATTCAAGGTCACAATTGTACACATTTATGCTTATTACCACAAAATACAGATCTGTTTTGAATTTTGGAGGCGTCACTTTAAATGTTCTTGAGTTATGCCCTTTTACAACTGGAAAAATTGCTGAATTTATTTGTTTCCATTCTCCAACTTATGTTTGCCTCAACCAAATGTTGTGAAAATATATTTATTTATTTAAAAACCAGTTGTTGGCATGACACGGGTTATGTTCTTCTCATATATGTTATGATGGTATGATACTAAACCCCTAACGGGAAGGATTGTGCCTGATATTCATATGATGAAGACATAATCTTTCAATTAGTTTAATTGAAGTCTGGAGCTGGCATGTCAGTTAACTGCTAGTAGTCTGTTGTTATTTATGTATTATTGTCATTTTGTTTATTTTCTTTGGTTACATCTTCTGACATCAGACTCGGACTTCTCTTGAACTGAATTTTAATGTGCGTATTGTTATGCGTTTACTTTTCTACATTGGCTAGAGGTATAGGGGGAGGGTTGAGATCTCATAAACATGTTTAACCCCGCCGCATTTTTGCGCCTGTCCCAAGTCAGGAGCCTCTAGCCTTTGTTAGTCTTGTATTATTTTCAATTTTAGTTTCTTGTGTACAATTTGGAGTTTAGTATGGCGTTCATTATCACTGAACTAGTATATATATATGTTTAGGGGCCAGCTGAAGGACGCCTCCGGGTGCGGGAATTTCTCGCTGCATTGAAGACCTGTTGGTGACCTTCTGCTGTTGTGTGTTCTATGGTCGGGTTGTTGTCTCTTTGACACATTCCCCATTTCCATTCTCAATTTTATTATAGTTTTTTCAAGGAAAAATTAAAACAAAATAAATCACTTTTATACATGACCTTCCTTAAATAAAGATTAGAATTAGCATTGAAAAAGTGCAGTCTTTGGTCTTATTGTGGTCAGTGAACTTGTGAAGAATTGTCAAAAAGGGAATTTAAAGTCTGATGTGCAAATTGTGTGATTGATTAATGACTTTGTAATGTTAATTTGGTGGTTCAAATTGATGTTTCAATTTACAGTGACTTGATTGTAAGTGTTGCTTTCCACCTATTGCAGTTTATTCAAATTTCTGATCAAATTGCAATTTGTTTCATAAAATTAAACTGTTCAACTGGTCAGAAATGTTAACCATGCAATTGCTGATGAATTCCTTTAAAAAAGTCTTCTATATTTATAAGAATAAGGCATGCTTTATTTGACCACTTTGAACTTTGCTGAATTGAAGAAGAGAGGCCAAAAGATACCAAAGGGACGAAGATAAACTGACAACGCCATCGCTAAAAAAGAAAAAGACCAACAGACAAACAACAGTACACAAAACACAACATAGAAAACTAAAGACTGAGCAACATGAACCCCACCAAAACAGGGGGTGATCTCAGGTGCTCCGGAAAGGTAAGCAGATCCTGCTCCATGCTTGACTGTGGTTCAACTGCAGCAGTTGGTTAAAATTTCTGATCAGTTGGACAGTTTGATTTGATAAAACAAATTCCAATTAGGTCAGGGTCTTGAATGAGCTGCAATAGGTTGACATCAACACTTAAGTCACAGTAATTACATTGAGAAATAAAACTTATTTAATGCATCCTTGACCTTAATGCCTTGATGTTTTAAATGGAATAATGATAATGTAAAAATGAATTATAGAAGTTTAACATCCTTTTAATCGTAATTATAAACATGAAAAAGATTTTAATGTTTCCCTTTAAAAGCAATGAAATCAGCTATAAAGCCAAGATAAGATAAGATACTTTATTGGTTTAAAATCCAAAGTTATAGGATTGTTACCAAGAAATATACACAAACATACATAAACATAAACAAAGCCAAGAAATTTTATTAAAATCTTCTTGAGGAATAAACTGAATGGCTATGTAAACTGAGTAAATCTCATCCTCAGATATAACACTGTAAAAGAAACCCCTTTATACAAAAGTCTAATCTTTATTTGAAGATTTTGGGAATTCAACCATGAAATACATAGAATAGCAGAAAAATATAACTCAAGTGAATATAAGTAATAACATTAAGATATCAGTAATCATGGTAATGTGTAAAGCATTGAGATTTTTTTTACATGTTGCTGAGTTTACATATTTGTATCATAATGGACTTAGTACCATTATAATGGAAGAAATTTAATTTGGTTTAAAGTTAAATATTGCAAAATGAAGAATCATGGAGACATCTTTTTGAACACCCCCCTCCCTGACTGACAGTATAAGGAATATACATGTACAAAAGAAAACGTAGGGGGTTCAAATGGAAGTCTTTTAGAAAGATCAGTAAATACTGCAAACAACCTTCAATATTCCCAAGAATATTCCTGGAGTTAGAAATCTTTTTTTGTCTCCAGAAAATTTGTTTTAAAACTAGAAAGATTAACCAAAATTTGGCTGAACTCCCTCCCTTCAAAATTTGAAAAACCACTTTTTAAAATATGGTCCAGTCACCTCGTATGTTGTAACTCAAAGTCATCAGAAGAAATTTTCTATATCTAACATTTACATATAACATAATTCTTATGTGTTGTCACCACTAATAATATTGTTTGATACAACATGACAGAATAATTGCTTAATTGATTATAACAATAGCACAGGTAGACAGGTTAATTACCTATTCATACAGATTAACTGCCTTGTACCTACCACTGATAGTGATAAAATAAAAGCCACCTGTGAGATCAGAAAAAGAAAGGTATAGGTTGGTCTTTTCTGTAGGGAAAAACACAATGTATATTAACATGATAAAGCAAGAAGGGATCCAAGATTGGATGTTAGGGGGTGGGGATGCTCCTGAGAATTTGGAATTAGAGGACCTTATTTTGTCAAAAATAGTATTGTAATAAATATTAACATATTTCTTTTTTTCCAATGCTACATGGTTGTATTGTTTTCTGTCTATCGTTTTGTTATTTATATGTTTTTCTTTAGTAACAATCCTATTGTTTGGTTTTAAACTAATAAAATTCTTATTCTTATTCTTACCCTTATTATTTTACCTTCATTACATTTTTTTTCTTTTAATGCTGACAGTAAAAATAAAAAATTTAATGACCTACCCAGAAAAACTTGACCATCATTGTGATCATATCTAACAACAAGATACTAAAACTAATGTACATGAAATTAGTGGAGGGACAAGCGAAGAAACAAATTTCTTTATATATTTCCAGATTTAGAAATGTTATAATGTTGCTAGAAAATCAATCTACACTAAAATGCCTTTCTCACAGGATGGAGGGAAGGGATCTTGCTATATGAACTTATACATAGAAGTACAGCTGGGAATGGGTCACTTTTTTATATGTCAAATAAAAAAATGGAATGGTATTTCACCATGGTAACATGTCATTGAGTCAGTAGTTTTCATCTTTCGATTAGAGTCTGTATAAATTGTGCATCAGTACTTATATCTAATTAATATGAATGATCCATGTGGACATATAAATATCTTTATTTGCTGAGACTTTATTGACATCAGTTAAATAATCCTTTTAAATCAAACTGTAACAGACTGTATATATGTATAAATGAGAAATATATGAATGGAAATGGGAAATGTGTCAAAGAGACAACAACCGGACCATAGAGCAGACAACAGCCGAAGGCCACCAATGGGTCTTCAATGCAACGAGAAACTCTCGCACCTGGAGGCGTCCTTCAGCTGGCCCCTAAACAAATATGTATACTAGTTCAGTGATAATGGACGTCATACTAAACTCCAAATTATACACAAGAAACTAAAATTAAAAATGATACAAGACTAACAAAGGCCAGAGGCTCCTGACTTGGGACAGGCGCAAAAATGCAGCGGGGTTAAACATGTTTTATGAGATGTATATATATGGGTAGTCAGTTAATTTTCATTATTTCAATATCTGATGGAGGGGGGTCCAAGCTGCATATATCTGTATTCAAAAGCCTATGTCTTAAAATAATATTTCGTACAGAAAACTGTCTTTATAATAAGTTTATATAGATATTATTATTGAACTCTTTCTAACATGAAAATTTAAGTGGTTTCAATAGAAATTGGGAGAGCTAATATGTGTTAAGTATAGGATGGAAGGGTATTTATGGAGTTTTACTAAACAATTCACATGTATCACTACTTTAATCACACAGACTTTCTGTTTCATGTTTCACCTCTTTATATTTAACACTCTAAACATGCATGATTGTTGTACAAAAAAAATGTATATTTTAATTTCTGTCATGTCAAAAAATCAGGAATTAATCATATTTCTAATAACATATATATTCAATCTTGTGTTATAATAATCTTTAAATCTCTTGTTATAATAATTTCATAATTGTATTATTAACTTATTAATAATTTAATATAAATCACTTAAGCCATATGTACTTATAAATTAACTGTTTTAAGAATTGTTTAAAGTTAACCTACATGAAGTTATAAATCATTTAACATATGTTTAAGCTAAAAAAAAATATTTGTGGGTTTCCATCTATAATAATTATTATCATAATTATAGGGAGCTGTCCAAGGTTAAGGGGAGGGTTGGCGCCCTGCCACATTTTATATTTGTCATTTCAGGGCCTTTTATAGCTGACTATGTGGCAGTCTGCGCCAAAAACTTTTTCATCTACATTTCCAGAACCTAAATATCAAAACTTGTCCCTATATGACTATATAAAATTTTGAAAATTTTCACTAGTCTGAATCAATATTTACTAGTCTGGGGCATCGGACTAGTGGCTAACAGTGCAGACTGATGTGGTATGGGTTTTACTCATTGTTGAAGGCTGTACGGTGACCTATAGTTGTTAATGTCTGTGTCATTTGGTCTCTAGTCATGCTTTTGGACCTCGGTGGCTGAGTGGTCTAAGTAGTTACTACTGTAATCACTAGCCAGTCAACACTGAGGTTGTGAGTTCGAACCCCTCTCGTGCGGGTGCACTGGATTCCAATCTTAATTGACTAGGATTGTCAGTTTTCCTATCGAAGGTCAGTGGTTTTCTCTGGGCACTCCGGCTTTCTCCACTATTAAAAACTGGCCACCACAAAATAGCCCAAAAGCGGTGCTTAAAAGTGGGGTTAAAACACAAAAAATCAAATCAAAGCTGTCATGCTGGTGGATAGTTGTCTCATCTGTTATCATACCACATCTTCTTATTTTTATATTATGAAGAATTATTCATTGTTATGTCTAAGACCTGAGATCCACAAATGCATCAAATATGTTTCTGTAATAAATTATATAAAAAGCATCATGATTATTGTTTAACTGAAAAAAAATCTGGTGGAAAGTACAGTCAGAGATTAAAAAAACGTTTCACCATTTGAGAATTCCTCTATATATATTTCATATAAAAACACATTTTCAATAAAAATTCTACTTGTATTAAATAGTTATTAACGTCAGAATTGAAAGATTTTTTCATTTCAATACAGACATGACAGAAATGTCTGCAGTTTTGCAAAAAAATGAAATATTTTTATGATTTATACTTTTAACACAACCACTGTTTAATAAGATGAATATGAATTTCTGCACACACAAAAAAAAAACATATGGCTATATGGGGAAAAAAAACACTTAATTTCAATATTTGTAAATGAATAATGATTTCTTCATAATGACATGACTCATAAAAATATTCAGAATCATAATAACCATAAAAAAAACTCTGCATATTTATGAGTTTAACACTAAAAATCTCATCAAAATCAGACTTGAAAAAAGTTTTGAACATGTTTGAAGAAAATGTTTTTTTTTCTTTTTTTTTTTTTTTTTTTATGAAATATATATATATAAGGGAATTTCCGAGTGGTGAACCAATTTTGACCTATGTAAGAGTGTACCTAGTATGAATGATTGATTGTTGGTTGCTTAACGTCCAGTGGCAAATATTTCATGCATATTCAGGACGAAACCTAGTATGAAAGATATAAAGTTTTATAATCTTGCTTCTGCCTTGTCTAAATATCTATTTTCTAGCGGTGAATCACAAACATGTCAAGGATAAAATACTTATTATGCTAAATTTATTTTATTGCTGTGTAATTTCAAACTTCATGGGCATTAAACAGCTGAAAGATACCAATTTGTTTTCACTGTGAGGCTTTTAAAAACGGCCTTGAAGCTTTAGCCTTGACACAAGCCTCTTTTGTTCACAAGATTAAAGATAAATAGAACTATAAGATATCAACATGACAAATCAAACAGCAGTACTGACAATAAATTAAAACCCTTTTAGTTTTCTGACCAAATTATTAAATAACAGCATGTTCTGTAATAATTCAAATGTAAAGGTTTAGTGTTTCTTCATTTACATTATGATATAAACATTGTATTATGATTATGTAATAACTTCAATAGAAATATTTCAAAAAGAAATCAGTCGTTTACTGAAAATTTATTTTAAAAAAGACTCACCATTTCGGAAACGGTACTTTTTTATATGTTACATCCTAATCATGCTACAAATGAAGCATGCTAATTACGGCATCAACTTCTAATCAGTTCACTATCCTTTGTCGATGTACCACCAGCTGGAAACTCGACCTTGTGATGGGGGTCATCTAAGGTTCACGAGTCCATTCTATACTGCAAATTTAATCGTCTTGTTGTTAATTACTATAAATATATTGCTAAGAAAATTTAATCGTTGTAAAGGACAGAAAATTAAGATCTTATTATTAGGAAGAACGTGTCAATAACCAACCCGACCGGTCAGTGAAAATAAACAATTTCCAAGCACGTGTTGTTTGTTTACATTTGATTTAATGTCCAACGTTTGATTGGCTCATGGAAGTATTATATTGATATCAATATAATACTTCCATGATTGGCTGAAATTCATTATGGACATTATATATAGATACAAGAAGTTAAAATAATAGTAGATAATAGTAGCTAAACATGTAAATATATATGTGAATAAAATCAAGTGTAGAAAATAGCAAGCGACACACTCACACTGCACTGTAAAAAATGTATATGCCTTTAAAAAAATAAATATGTCATGAGCAGTTGTATCAGAGACATATATACACATGTCTATATGTCTCTGGTTGTATACATGAGCCAGAACACATGCCAGAAAATAAACTGAAATAAGAATATTGATGATCATTGATTGTTGGTTGCATTACTTCCAGCAAGGATTCGTATAGTGAGACAGTGGAAAATATTTCATACATATTCAGGACAATGAAATAAATCTAGAAATGCTACATTCATGACATTATCATTAGAAATATCCTATAACATAAAGTTACACAGAAATGAAAATAAAAAAGGGGTTGATGATCATAAAATAGTACAAAAGTATACTGAAAAGTACCGCGGACGCGAAAGCATCTTTAATAGCGGTAACGACGTTTGGAGATCAGCGAAAAAGGAAGAGACTTAGAACAAAACCTACATTTAAGAGGGTAGGAATGCCCTTTACCGTCAGGCGTCAAACGGTTCGATTTTTGGCTACCGTTAGCGTCAAATTGGTCATAATTTTACCTTGATTCGTCAAAATATCCTTATCGTGATTCGTCAAAGGTCTCAAATAATTATCGTTACCGTTATTTTTTGAAAAAAATTTAAATTGATTCGTCAAAATCAGTTGATTTTTTTATCGTCTAAAAAAAGTGTACATTTTATCGTCATGCACCAAAAATTACCGTTCACGTCATTTGGCAAGAATTTTTACCGTTATTCGTCACGAGGGTACACCCATTACGACCCTCATTTGATCACATGCACAACTAAAAGACAGGTCAGTTTTAACATGAAAAAGGGGGCTGGGAGGAAATCTAGAGGGTCTTCAAAATTTCAGTTTAGGAATGAAAAGGGGGCGGGTGTCATTTGTTCAATATTTCAGATTGTTTTACAAGAATTAAGCAATTTTGTATTTGAATAGACTAAATGAAATCTGATTATTCGGCATGACACGAAGAACGACAATATAAGTATTTCCTTCATAACAGAATTTCCAAAATATTATGTAATATAATTTCCACTAAAACAAATTTTACGCTCCTAATTACTCAACCGTTCTTTATGATCTGATGGAGATTCAACTGATAGCAACATCAACTCATCAATATGTACATCAGTAGATAGCAAAACTGATTTAAGCATAGCATCTGAAATGAACTCAAGTATTGTTGACTCTATAGCATCATCATCACCAAAACGTTCAGAATACCTTACTCTACGAAAATCCAAAAACAACCCAAACAAAAAGTCCGAGAAGTAACTATGAGTTCCACTAATCAACTTCCAAAGCATTACGAATTAAACAAATGATCTCCAGGTGATGCTGTAGTCCGCACGCCCAGACATCATCTTAGGGGCATAACTTGGTTAAGCGACAAGATCAACACAAGTGAAAATTTCCCTCCAGAACTTGATTATGATGTCATATGGAGGGACCGCCAAACTAAAGCCCATGGAGGAGTCCTCATATTGCTGAATACAGCCAGGTTTGATGAAGTCAAAATGTAACTTTAAACCCAATTAGATTTGTTCTGTTATGGTACTAAGTCTATTATGGTACAAATATATAAACACAGCAACACGTAAAAAAATCATATTTGATTCATAAACTATCCACCCAAATAAAGGTTACTCCCAGATATTAGATAGAACAAAAATATAACCACATTACCAATAATGTCATAAAAAAACATTATAGCACTATATTGCTGTATAAAAATATACATAAACTTTTTTCCTTGAGACTTATATCATCATGCTTATGATATATGATTACAATCAGAAAACAATTCAAAATCTTTATACAATATATGGACAAACAATAGTGTTTATGGTTTGCCTATTAACTACTGTCATAAACTGTGCTCAAATTTGTGATTTTCATGGTTTATTTTTATTTGATAACGAAAGTTTTTATAACATTCATAATATTGGTAGATTATTACCCTTACCCCTGCCTTTTCCATATGCTTAAATCCATTTGGATTGAAAGGATAGAGAAATGAAATAAAGGAAATATGTACAGGGTTTACTATCACGACTATTGTCCTGTTTATATAATTTAAGGAGGTTTAAGAACTGAAGATTAGACAAACGGGAATGGCAGAAAAAAATATACAGTGATTCAAGAATCAACACATGAGCTAATTATACTTTCTCCTCAATGCTTTAAATTTGGTTTGAGAGGATAAAAAGAAATATCTAATATAAAGTAATCAGTTCAGATGCTGGAGTTTCTTATTGACAACATGCATATTTGTTGAATTTGGAGATAGACTTTTTCAACAAATTGTCGGCATTCCTATGAGAACGTGTAACAAAAAATTTGTTCCGGCGTGACATTTGTTCCGCCGGAACAAATTTCATAGGAAATATTTTCCACCGGAATTTATATCACAGAAATATGTTCCAGCACTGTAAAATTTGTTCCGGAACTAATTTTTTGGCCAAATGTGAAATAAGTTCCGGAACAAAAATCATAGCTCCATGAATTTTGTTTCAATTAATATTACAAAGTTTTAAATAAGTTCCTGTGACATTAGTTTTAAACGAACATGTAAATATTTCATAGAAACTAATGAATAAGTTCCGCTCAATCATTATTGCACACCGAAACATTTTCTTGTTACACTTAAATTATAATGCAAGCTAAATGCTGTACTGAGTGTACTTGCATGGGATACATTTGCAATTGAAGGCATGACTGTAACTATAGGATGAAGTTAATAAATAAAAGCGATGGTAATGTATCATAATTTGTATTTATGTTTTATGCGGTATTCCTCCTTGGTTCCTGTTAACTGTCATGGCCCCGTGTTCTAGTCATACATGTACTTAGGACATGGCACAGTTTCAAAAGAGTGTGCCTTTTTTTCTACATGTCTTTTGATATTTATAAATGATTAAGTCACTTTGTCCTTTTCAAATTAGTATATTTGTTCCTCTGAAACTATACTTTTTTCTGAATGATTTTTCTTATTCTAATCTTTTCTGGTTCAAAAGTGTCATTTAGATATTTTTTACAGAGTATATAATTAAACATTTGCTATAATCCATAGGATCCAAACTGGATGATTTACACTTTTTATCTATTATATTATTAATATAATACTTATTTTTATAATGCACTTGAATGATAACTTTAAACTCACTGATGACACATGATCAGTATATAAGATAACTTGTTTAACCAGTGGAACATATTTCACAGACAAGGAACTTATTTCACCAGACGAGGAACAAATCTCACAAATTCAGAACTTATTTCACCAGGTAAGGAACATATCTCATAAACCCGGAACTTATTTCACTAGGTAAAGTGTGGAACTTATTTTATAGGGATGGAATAAATTATATGGAAATTACCTGTGAAAAAAGTTCTCCCAGAACATATTTCCTGTGATATAAGTTCCACTGGAACTTTTTTCACAGAACAAATTTTGGCTCACAAACGAACTGTGCGCCTCTCCTTGTTGACCTCTTCTTATTTTCATATGAATCGGAGTTCCTTTAGACACTTGTCAAAAACAAGTAGATCAAAGAAGCCAGATCATTTAATTTCACATCCAGATATATTGACGATTTTCTTTCCATTAACAATACAAATTTTCTGATTAAGTTCCATTGATATATCCTCCAGAACTAGAAATTAAACAAACAATAGACACGGTTTATTCCGTCTAATCTTTTTACTTATACCTCGAATTTGACGGTTATCTCAGTACCATAGTCTATGGCAGACGAGACGATTTTAATTTTGAAATTATACATTTCCCCCACCTTAGCATCCTTAGCAGCAATATACTAACTTCACCTGCATATGGGATATACATTTCCAAACTCATTCGGTATTCAAGAGCTTGCGGCTGCTGCTCAGACTTTATAAAACGCCACCAGTGTCTGAGCAGAAAGTTGATTGACCAGGGTTATGTAAAATAACGTCTCGTCCTTTTTAAAGTCCATCAGAAGATACCAAGACCTTGTTGATAAATATTCCTTATCAACTTCACAAATAATACATGATGGTCTTGAAGTATAGATTCTAGGTACTGACGTTGTTTATCATCTTAACTTCGTGTTATAGTTTAATGTTTTATTTGTCTTTGTATATATTTAACCTTTACTGTTTAGTCTATTTTTCAGTAATATATTTTTGGCGTGGTTCGGTATTTATACATCCCGTCATTGTGTTGTTGTGCTATGGTCAATTTTGTATTCTTGTCTTTCATTTTTGCTTATGTACTTTGTCTATAGAGTGTATATATGCCATTTTAGTCGAGCCTGCGACATTTGTCGCAGAAAGCTTGACATAGGGATAATGATCTTGCGGCGGCGGCGGCGGCGGCGGCGGCGGCTTTGAGTAACTACTTAAAAGCTTTATATTTTAGAAGGTGGAAGACCTAAATGCTTCATACTTTGTATATAGATGCCTTATATCATGAATTTTCCGCAAGTTATATGTCCATTGTCCTTGACCTCATTTTCATGGTTAAGTGACTACTTGAAAAAAGTTCATATTTTTTGTAATGTTAATTTCTCTCCTATTATGGTTAATAGGATAACTATATTTAGTATGTGCGTACCTTGCAATGTCCTCATGCCTGTTAGGCAGTTTTCATCTGACCTCGACCTCATCTCATTGATCAGTGAAGAAGGTTAAGTTTTCGTGGTCAAGTCAATGTATCAGATACTATAAGCAATAGGTCTACTAAATTTGGTGTATGGAACGATTGTAAGGTGTACATGTCCAACTGGCAGGTATCAAGTGACCTTGACCTCAATTTCATGGTTCAGTGGTTAAAGTTAAATTTGTGTTTTGGTCTTTTATTCTAATACTATATGCAATAGGTCAACTTAATTTAGTGTATGTACATGTCAGTCTGGCAGGTTTTATTTGACCTTAACATCATTTTCATGGTTCACTACTCAGTCTTAATTTTTTGTGTTTTGGTCTGTTTTTTTTTTAAACTATAAGCAATAGATTAACTATATTTGGTATATGGCTGATTGTAAGGTCTATATGTTTGTCTGGCAGGTATCATCTGACCTTGACTGATTTTCATGGTTCATTGGTCAATATCAAGTTTTCATGGTTAAGTTTGTTTCTTAGATACTATAAGCAATAGGTCAACTATATCTAATGCATATATTGATAGTAAGGTGTATATGTCTATTTGGCATGGTTCATTTGACATTGACCTCATTTTCATGGTTCATTGACCATTGTTAGGTTTTCCTGGTTAAGTTTGTTTCTTATAAACTATAAACAATAGGTCAACTATATTTGCTGTATATATATGGAATGATTGTAAGGTGTACATGTATTTCTGGTTTGGTTTATCTGACCTTGACTTCATTTTCTTGGACCATGTTAAGTTTATGTGATACTTGTAGTAAAGCTTTATATCATGACTATCAACATAAAATCAGTGGCCAGTAAAGCAAACGAGACTTTTCAGCGTGTGAACTCTTGTGATTTTCTTTGTTATTTGTTTTTATAGTAATTATGATTATAACTCAATGTTGACTGCTGTACTCTGATGTTTGACATTTTTACCTATTATGTCTATTTGCTTTGCTCACATATTGGTGATGCCTGTACCAAGTCAGGTATATGACATGCCCACGTGAATTTACAGCTACTATTCTCAAATAGGCAGCTGAATCATTAGCTCCTTATCTTACACGAACGTTTTCAACTTTCCAGGTACCAGGGTACGATACCAGTTGAATGGCGCACATCGAACATCTCTTCCATCTCCAAGAAAGGAGAGAAACACCAAACCTCAAATTACAGGCCTGTCTCATTGACATCTATATTATGCAAATTACTAGAACACGTCTTACACAATACAGTTATACTTTGATCGACACCACATCTTATGTGACGAGCAACATGGCTTCAGAAGTTGTCGATCCTGTGAGACCCAAAAAGTTGCAAAAATATGGACCAGACAGACGTCGTGCTATTGAATTTTTCCGAAGCCTTCGACAAAGGACCCCACCAACGATTGCTATTGAAGATGGCACATTATGAGATGAAAGAAATTAAAATTACATTAAGCTGGGTAAAGGACGTCCTAAGCAGTAGTACCCAGTCAGTTGTCCTAGAAAGATATACATCTACCCCTTTAAATGTTCTACCTGGAGTTCCACAAGGGACAATTTTCGGTCCTCTAATGGTCCATAATTACATCAACGACATACTGGATTACACAATTGTTTGCGGACGATAGCCTGGTCTACAAAAGAAGTAGAACTCTAGATGATGCAGTAACTCTCCGGAGTGACCTCACTGCCCTTAAGGAATGGGAGCACAAGTGGCAGATGTGTTTTTATCCAGAAAAGTGCACTGTCATGAGGAAACATTTGCAAACAACTTATACCTTGCACGGACACCAACTAAAAGTTGTTAATAGTAGAAAATACCTTGGAGTTACCATTAGTCAAGACCTACATTGGAATAAACACTGTACCAACACCACCGGAAGGGGAGGGGGGGAGATTGTTCCAGAAGGCTATAGTGCGTGATATATTACTGTACTTGCACTTCGATGTGCAGTTTTCGGTATTGTGATTTGATGTCTTGTCGACACTTCTAATGTTGCAACACAGTAACAAGATTTCGGTTGAATATGGTTACGACATCTTTGATTTGTGATTCCCGTTCAATATTTTCTGAAAATTCAACTCTTAGGTAAAAGTACTGGTGAACCATAGCTACTGGTTGTTCCATAATTTCACATTTCTGTAAAGTTATTTCTTTATCGTGACTCTCAAATGTAACATTTTGGCTCGATTGAATGTTAATTGCCATTTATTTGCCCAATTAGTAAGTCAGGTCTTGGTCTAGTGGTTCTACCTTTATCGTTCTTATATAATAGATCTGTATAGATCTCGAAAATTATGGGGTGTTTCCGATATCATTGATAAATATTTGGAAACCCAGATGTCCTAAAACGACAACTTGTGCGACTCCCGATGTAATTGGTTTGTCCTAGGGCGTGTTTTTTGTTCTTCGGTAGTGAGCCAGAAGAGGTCCATTTCTGTTTTTTTGCATAGGGAAGATCTTCTGGCTCTCTTCCACCTCTTCTTTTTTGATAGGTAGTTTAGACGGCAGAGGCACATAACAAACATGGTGTCGTTTAGTCTAAATGACATTAATAAATTTATGAATGCAGATATATTAGAATGTGAGCTGTGTTATAAACGTTTTTATGGTATGACAGTCTTAGTAGGACATCCCTGTAGGACGATAAGCTGTATAAATATAAGAACTACACGGACAATAACAGTTAAGGGACGACTATTTGATATTCTAGGGAAGGGATTTTGATTGATTGGTGTTTAACGCTACTTTCAACACTAAGTTGGGCTATTCCGTGGTGGTCAGTTTAAATTTATAGATGAAGGATGGGGAAGGGAAGAGGGCATAATTAACTTTTTTAATCTGTCGCTAATTATGCCTATTTTTCAGCTCTTACCGGCCAACCATATTCATATATGAAATCCTCCTGCCCCCACCCCAATAAATGAATGAATATCAAATGGTTTTTCTTCTTATTTAACACAAGTTTAAATTGATTGATTGTTTGTTGCTAATTTTTAACGCCCAGTGACAAATATGTCATGCAGGTTCAGGACTCGGTTCAGGAAACACGAGTTTAAAAGTCAGGTAAATAAATAAAAACGAAGAAATGTATGATTGCTAATGAGGCAACTATCCACCGGAGTTCAAATATGAAGTGGATGTAAGCAATTATAGGCAACCGTAATTAAGACCTTCAGCAATGGCAAAACCCGATACTGTCAAAAGGCCCGACGTGAAAAGTGTGAGAAACAATTCAAACGAAAAAACTTACGGCCTAATTTTACATGACAAAATAATTTACAAAATATCAAATATGAGTCGAGACATGAACCACTAAACTACAGGCTCCTGACTTGGGACAGGCACACAAAGAATATGGCAGGGTTGATATAAAAACGAAGATTGCCAATGAGACAACCCTCCACAAGAGACCAAATGACACAGCAATTAACAGCTATAGGTCACCGTACGGCCTTCAACTTTAAGCAAAGCCCATACCGCATAGTCAGCTATAAAAGGCTCCGAAATGACAAATGTAAAACAATTCAAGCGAGAAAACTAACGGTCTAATTAATGTACAAAATGATGAACGAAAAACAAATATGTAACACAGCAACAAACGACAACCACTGAATCACACGGCCATAACTATGCATATATTTTTAGTGAGGCAGAACTGAAAAAAAAAAGAGCCGAGCAGAGCGAGGCGAAAAATTTTGGCAGGGGGTCTGGGATAGATGGTGTAAAGTTTGCCAATTTTTCTATGACCGGTTTCGTCAAATCGTTTCAGAATATTTGGTCTGCTGACATCCTTATCGCGCTGAACATGGAGCATGGCAAGACCGCACAGTCTCTCGCCAATCATGCATGCTCTTTCCCAAGTTTTCAGTCGTCTCAGGGCAGAAACAGAACGTTCACAGCAAACACTCGTCACTGATATTTTAGATCGAGAATCGAATAATGAGGGGGAGGAGGGGGTCCGGTCCCGAAATCCCGAATGAAAAGACACGAAATTCCGTAGTCCCGAATTAGAAAACACCGTCCCTCAATAATGTCAAAATTGGATTACGGGATGTTCTTAAAAAAATTAAGGTAAAAGAAACATGGATAAAAACTAATCCATGCAGGTTTCATATTATTTATATTTTGTTTATCTGTAAAGAGAACGAATAAAGTTGAGGAAAACGGGGAAACGAATACGCAGATAGGACTGCTCCCGTGCGGGTGCCACAGTACTTGATTTGTCAGTCTAATTATAGTTTTTGGATTAGTTCCAATGAAAATATATTCATTACTCGAACTCTTAACACCTGTTGTGATCACAAACAACATCAGTTAGTTTGCTAGAACTATTCCTTCCTCACCTTCAGTGTCGCTTTTCCTTTTTCAAGAGTATGTTTTTAACCAGAGATCCATAATGAGTACCGTTACTATAGGTTAATGTAATCGAGAAATCCGGTTAGATGCTGAGTTATATCCGGGAAGAACAATTTAAAAGGAACGATGTGACTCAAGTTATAGAAGAAATTAAGGTTGAGACAGAAAAAACAAATGACTATATTTCGTATTTAATTACCATAGACAAATACACCAAAAAAAAAATTCAGTGTCGAAATTTTAGTGAGGCAATTGCCTCAGATCGAGTCACTTGCCTCAATGGTAGTTACGGCCTTGAATTACAGGCTCTTGACTTGGGACAGGCACATACATACAGAATGTTGCGGGGTTAAACATGTTAGCGGGATCCGGCCCAACCAGCCCCCTAACCTGGGACAGTGGTGTAACAGTACAATAACATGTTTGTGAGCGCTCAACCCTCCCCGATGCTGTGATAGTGGTGTAACAGTACAATATAAGAACAACCTGCACAAATCAATTGCAATTAGATTAACTCAAAAGATCGGTACGAGACACACAAAACAAAAACTTACGTTAAGACAATAGACACAAAGCACCGAAATAAGAGTATTTGCAATTACTGGAAGTTTGTTCAAAGCTAATTACAACTATAGTACTGAAATAAATCTTGTTCTCCCAGACTGCAGTATCAATCAGTACACAACCAACGGATTTATTAAAAAAGAAAAGAAGAAAAAACAGTCTAAGAAATGTCTGGTATACATTGTATACTTGCATATAGATCCATATACAATGAAATTTTTTGAAAAGTGGTGGTCCGAAGGTTTTGACCATCGAAATTATGCAATAGAAATAATAGTTAGGACCAGAAAATTTCTTCAAGGACCACCAGAGAAAAATGATTTTGAGAACTTTCCGATATCTTTGCTTTATACAAAAATATATATAATCCAGTTTGGTTACTTTAAAAAAATTGGATAGACAATATGACCTTTTTGATCATTCGAGACAAACATTGACGAATTTTTGTGCAGTTTAAGGTTATTCTTAAAAATCAAATAGTGGGGGTTTATGCCTGATTTGTCTAGCAAAATTTAGTTAGAGGAAAGAACAAAAAAAATGTCACGAATAAAGCACACTTTTACAGTCATGTCTACCGGACGTATCTTAATTTTCTATAAAATCATCGTAAACTTCATTTAATATGTCATCCAACATAACAAAAATCTGCTATATTCGACGGCAAATTGAATTTTTGTTTTATTGATCTTCCGTAGTATATCTCCAGAAGAGGTCCAGATTCATTTTTTTGGACTCTTCACCAGAAGACATTCTGGAGATGTGCAGAAGAGACCAATAAAACACGCCCCTATTATTTTTGCTCATATACATATACTCTTTCCTATGGGTGGTTGTGTTATATCGAAATGCATTGCAGCGTGTTTTTATCTAATCCCATAATGTGACATTTTCTGAAGCAATTGTTGGTGAAGAACAGTACTTAGCTTTGGAGAAGCCCAACATGAGCTTGCCTTTTCGTTCTCGATTGTCAAGTTTTCTTGCTTCGATGGTATAAATTATTGCCTTTCACAAGGGCTGTTGCGTCTAAAACAATGTTTAAAGTCTGATAAAACTTTTTTTCGAGATGTTCAATATGGTTAGATTAGACCGTTGGTTTTCCCGTTTGAATGGTTTTTTTACACTAGTAATTTTTGGGGCCCTTTATAGCTTGCTCTTCGGTGTGAGCCAAGGCTCCGTGTTGAAGACCGTACTTTGACCTATAATGGTTTACTTTAAACTCCCTTCCGAGTATGACATTTAGTAGATTTTGATCTCATGGGTCCATGATATAGATTGCTAGATTTTTCAAGTTCTTACAATTTTGATATGTCACTGCATGATTAGTTTCTATAGAAGGTACCTATGCATAGGGGTTGGTTTAACCCAAACCGATTTAAAATCAATCCCAGTCTATATACATTTCTTTTGTGATGAAGCTGTTGTCAACAGCTATATATACGCATCCTTCTTCTAGTTTTCTGTGTATTCGGTGCGGATTCTGGAATTGATCTGGAAAGACTTTGCTACTAGCCACTGTGTTTTCTAGTTGAGATTCTGTCCATAATATGACAATTGGCTTGTTAGTTCCAATGAGATTTTGAAGTTCTATATTTTCCCTCTCACTGATTAGACTTCTACAGTTTACAACCATAATTTTCATTTGATTGTGCTTAGAACTGGCTGATTGAATAGGATGTTTGGTGCTTTCATTTGAAATTTCAGTCTCATTCACGGAGTCTGATAATTGTTTCGAACGCGTTGCTTGTACGTAATGCGTTTGAAATGTGGACTATTGAAAAATCATAGTCCTTTGAAAATCGAAATAGTTATGCCAACGACACCTTATTGTCTGTCAAGTCGTCGTTATTTTAGCCATGGTGAATAATTGATTTTTGACAACCCATCGCATCCCACCGTGTTGGTGTCTTATCTATTTTTATTTAGACCCTGTAACAAAATACTCAGTCGGCCATTTGTCAGGATACATTAATCGGAAAACGCTGTAAACAAACTTTCTGGATATTTGTCTTTTATTGTAAACATAAAACATTTCATTTTTTTTATAGTGACTGTCTTGAACGTTTTAATTCCCGGTGAAGAATTTTTTTTATTACCTTATCGAAAAGTTGTATCCTCTTCCCTTTATAAATAAAATTTATCACCATTCTCAAATATCATTTTAAGTTCAACATCTTGCATCACATGCTAAGATTTGAGTTTATGTAAAGTACAGTCTTACAACCTAGAGTAACGAATCCAGCAAAGGGATTATAGTGACATTCAGCCGCTTTAATCGTATGATGAGATCTTGAATATTTTTTTAACTGTCATATAACTCACTTGGTGTAGGATCGATGAGCCTATAGACAAGGATAATAGTGTCCCGTAAAATTAAGTCCATTTGGCCAATGTTTTAAACCTGATTGATGAAGATTACTACTCAAATCCCTTTCGGGTTGTTGTCTTATTGAAGTATTTACCCGTTTTTAAACGTAAAATATTCAGAAACATTTGAATACATTATGTAGCACCACGACCGTTCACAATTAGTCATTTTTATAGGACCATACTTTTAATTTTATCGTATACCGCATAGACATCCGAGTAATTTTTTAACAATTGAAAGTCAATTTGGAAGGCACAAGATATATCATTGAACTTTTTTTCGGGGGGAAATTTAAAAAAACGTCTGTAAATGAGTTATTGGATTATATAGGTATCAATCAATTTTCAGCGATAGTTTATTCTTCTATTTTCTGATTGACATCCATGATTCCTATTTTACAAGACTTGTTGCAGATAAAACTTTCAAGTTTGTTATTCTTGCTTAACACTAAATTTTTCTTGTTTGTTTATGTGTATCAAAAAAGGTAAGGTGATATCAATGGGGTAGTTAAAAACATAAGACACAGAAAAGTATACAAGTAACAACTCCATCGCCAAAAGATACCAACTAGGGCAGTTTAAAACATAAGAAGAAAAGTTTACATCACCATCGCCACAAAGATACCAATGGGGCAGTTTAAAACATGTGAAAAAGAAAAGTAAACATCACCATCGCCACAAAGATACCAATATGGTAGTTCAAAACTAAAAACGAAGAAAAGTATACAAGTAAAAACACCATCCCCACAAAGATACCAATGGGATAGTTTAAAAATTGAGAAGAAAAAGGCTTGCATCACCATCGCCACAAAGTTACCAATAGGGCAGTTAAAAACTTAAGACGAAGAAAAGTATACAACAACATCGCCACAAAGATACCAATTGGACAGTTTAAAACATAAGAAAAGGAAAAGTATACATCACCATCGCCACAAAGATACCAATTGGGCAGTTTAACACATAAGAAAAGGAAAAGTATACATCACCATCGCCACAAAGATACCAATTGGACAGTTTAAAACATAAGAAAAGGAAAAGTATAAATCACCATCGCCACCCCTTGGTATACTCTGCCTCTTTTTTAAAGTGACATGAAGTCGAAGAGAGATCGACAAAATCTTGGTTAAAAACGGAAAATGACGAAAAGACAAACATCAGACTATGAAACACAACATAGAAAACTAAAGATTTAAAAACCACACGAACCTCCCCAATAACCGAGGGGACTTAGGTGCTCTGGAAGGATCAGCTGTTCTTGTTCCACTTATGACATTTTTCACTTCCGTTAAATATAAAGAAAAGGAGATGTGGTATGATTGTCAATAAGATCTATAATCATCTATATAATGAACAATTACATGGCACCGTAAGGCCTTCAACAATTAGCAAACAATACCGTGTAGTAAGCTATACATGCTCCGGGATGACAAAATGTGAAATAATTCAAAAGAGAGAGTCAACAAAAAACATCTGTGTTTACAGATAATGTGTTCCAACAGCTTACAGGATACACAAGTCAGTGAGAATGGTCTGTAGTTTTGTGCTGTGTGGACTTCTCCCTTCTTATATACTGGAGTTTTGTTTCCACAAATTGTAGTGCCGAGTGATAGCATTTTTTTTTAAATGAAATTGTAGATTTCATCAAATTGGAGCGATCATTCAAAATGTCTTCATTTAAATGCAGTAATCTGGTTTTTTTTTAGGTTTCGAAAATTGGAGTGGTCTCAAATATGTCTTTCCAGTCAGCCTTTGTTGCCTATCCAATTATTTGATAAGCAAGTTTTTTTTACTGCTTTGTTTTGCAAAGATTACGCCAAAAATAATACACACAGGATCAATACATGACACGAGACATTAGTAGATGGTTTTAACATTGCGTTGGAGTACACGAGTGTATAGGCACTCCATTATGCAAGTTAATCTCGTGTCTCAATACGACAGTAATTGTACGCTAATCGTACAGAAATTAATGTCTGGAAATAGTAGTATTATCTACAATATTAATCTTGTCGGCATTCACTCATCTTTTTGTCTCCAAATGTCAAATAAGACACGGATGTAGGTACCTTTGGCAATCCAGGTTTTCTATATTTAACAGCTCTATTAGGGGGTTCTGAAGGGTGGCCCCTTTCACGAAGTAACGCCCAAAATGACAAAACTACCCTTCACGCTTAGCAAATTAAGGAATATACGATCATTTGCAATGATATGTTTCAAAAGAGTAAAATTGTGTTCCGTTGCTGATTTTTTTCTCTCCTTATTAAGCATTCACTCTTTTTTCATTAGCAGTCAAATTTTGCTCCTAATCCCGGTTGACCATAAATGCAAAACTATTGTTAATTTGTTTTGTCCTGAGTATGCAGAACATATTTTTCCACTGGACGCTTACTAAGTGAACAACACTGACCAACCAATCAACCAATCGCGCAAATATTATGCAAAACGTGATTGCTAAGGAGGGGATTGAAGAGTCATAATAAGTGAAATGTATGCGTGTTCTTTATAAAACAGTTTTTAATGTTGTCTGATGGATAGTATCACAACGTAGTCTGCTTTTGTTTATGTTTGTCTGTGTGAACTTGTCTTGATGCTTTTGTTTATGTTTGTCTGTGAACTTGTCTTGATGCTTTTGTTTATGTTTGTCTGTGTGAACTTGTCTTGATGCTTTTGTTTATGTTTGTCTGTGAACTTGTCTTGATGCTTTTGTTTATGTTTGTCTGTGTGAACTTGTCTTGATGCTTTTGTTTATGTTTGTCTGTGAACTTGTCTTGATGCTTTTGTTTATGTTTGTCTGTGAACTTGTCTTGATGCTTTTGTTTGTCTTAGTCGTACGTTTCATCTGGATTTAGATTTTCTCAACCCCCCCCCCCCCCTGTTGAAATGCTTGACTCGACTCATGATTTATTCCATTCGTTCATGTTTAAGGTCTCCTGTCTGTAATGAAAGTAAATCACCCATCTCACATCAACATTTATTGTACGCATATTATGACGAAAGTATTGTTTTGCAGTAATCTCCTTGATGTATATCTTACATTTACCAGTCGTTTTGTCTGCGAGTGTCAAATCGGACACTATACTTGTATAATGAAGTATTTTTATGATCAAAGCAAATCATGATTATTGTCACTTTAAACAAACGTTAATATTGCAATGCATTTTTTTCCACTAATTTTAGATAGATCCAAGTTAAAATAAAAGAAAGTCTATAAAATAGCGACATTTTAGAATTCATTTTTTTTTAAATTTTATTAAATTTTTTATCAAATTTTAATCTCATGGATGAATATTTTAGATTTTATCAACAGAAAATGTCACTTTTTAAAAGTCAAAAACGATTGCCAAAAAACTGCCTACACGAACCTACTATTTACTCCTCTGTGTTGAAAGTATAAACATTCTACTTTCAACAATGAAGAAATTCGAATGTTGAAAAGTCTCAAGGTACTTAGTATATGTAAGAGAATGATAATCCCTTTCTTCATGATTAAGTACGAGCATTGCACTGACAATGAAACTAATTCTTAAATACAACCAATTAAGAGATCATTTGAGAACCTTGAGCTCTTTACAATATTCTAAGTTTGTAAGAAAGTGATAATCCCTAACTTATGATAAGTACTCGCTAACGCTCGTACTTAATCATGAAGAAAGGGATTATCATTCTCTTAAATATACTTAATGTATGACTTCCTTTTTAGGCATTTCATTTATGGATAAGTTTTTGCGTCAATTTTAAATTTTATTATAGAAAAAATGACAACCAAAATAAACCCTTCAAACTATAAGGATCAACCATGTTTAGTTTTCTTTTAAAGATTCAGCGGTCAATGCATTCAGAGAAGAAAATTTTTGAGAAAAAAACAAACATGAGAAAGCATAGACTTAATACTCTAATTGTATAAACGGATTAAGAAGACATGGAATGCACACTTAACACTCATATTTTCAAAGATAAAAAATAAATTATAGTGGATATATAACTGCACGCACCCCATTTCGAAAACAAAAATTACGGATACTATAACAATCAATCGGGTTGTCTTTTCATTGGTTCAATGGTTTCAGTGGAAACGTATATAGTACTGAATATGTCTCTGGTCTCATATGCCTTATAATACCGTAACACTGTAACTGAAACCCGAATAAAAGTATCCGAAAATACACAAATAAAAACTAATAAGTTCTTATGAAATAAAGACATACAGTCTGTCTGTCCCCTAAAAATCCCACAAACACAAAAACAAAAGCTGAGAAACAATACCTTTTAAGAAAGGTTAAACTTGTTTTTTATCCCGATTCAAAAGAACATTGACTTCGACAAAGTGCTTTGTAACCGGTGAAATGAAGGAGAGTGTATATTTGTTCATTTTAATTTCAAATGCTCAAATAATCAATTCAGTTTTAAAACTATCCTTAAATGATTTAGACTATTAAAGAGATCAGTATGACCTTTTCGTTCAAGTATGTCGAAAAAATAGTCCACAAAGTTAAGATAGTACATATTCTCTTATAACCACAACTGATAAGACTGTACTTGGGAAAAATTGTGCCTATGGAACATCTTTGTTTAGGTAAAAATTTTATCTACTAACTCATGTAGATTTACTACAATAACATAATTAATTATCAAGCAAGTAGCTTAACTATTAATAATGTAAGCATCTTCATACTAACAAATCACCGAACTTGACAATTAGTTATTCATTGAATCATAACAATCCTAACCTATACCAAACTCATAAGGTAAGATGGATACGAAAATGCGATTTGGACATCAAAATGAAAAAACTGATTGTAAGCATGTTTTTTCTGTCGCTGAATTTAATTTTTTTACAAATTAAAGATTTGTTTACAGTTGCAAACCTGATGAACTGACTCTGCAAATTGATAATCAAATCTGTATATGTCATGAGGACTGTGTGTTCATAAGTTATTGCGAAGAAGTATCATTTGTTTGGTGATTATAAGTCCCCTTTCCCACTATAGTTTTTTTCTTACTTTAAACTTATAAACCGCCTCGGTGGTCTCGTGGTAACGTGTTCGCCTCGAGTGCAGGAGGTCGTGGGTTTGAACCCCGACTGGGTCAAACCAAAGACTTTATAATTGGCATTTGCTGTTTCTCTGCTAAGTACGCGGCATTTAGGAGTAAGAGCAAAGACTGGTCGGCTCGGAGTCAGAATAATGTGCCCGGGTAAGGTGACATGTCATCCTGCGGACTGTTATCTTGTGAACTAGCGCGTTAAAAATCCGGCTCATCGTGTCTGTCTAGTACAAAGCAGGCTAGACGTTCGTTTTGATCTATAAAGAGGTTAAACTCCTAACTATCATACTGTCTGTCGATACATTTATTTTTGGCATTGCACTAGTCATGTTATCTTTGACTGTCCATGACGTTGAAATACTAAATCCCTGGGATGTGTTTTAGTTTATTTTAGTCTCTGATGCATGATTTTTTATCATTAATTGTTTTGGCTTTTAACTAGCTGTCAGTAACTGCGAGTACTCTCAAATCGTACTTTCTTGTTTATTTGACCTGTTGATACTAATTGTATTGCTTTTTTGTTATTTAATGTTATTCAGGGTTATATCTGGTCTATATACCAGCTTTTATAAGTGTTTGGTATTACTATAAATTTTCTCTTCGTACTATGAACATCAATATTATTTATTTTGTAAAAATATTTCCTTTCTCTATTGGAACTGTATACGTATACCTTACAACAAAATTATTTTCATTTACCTGTGTTTAAAGTCATTGCAAATGGCTGATATTTTTGTTCGAGCAGATTGTTTTTCTTTAATTGTTTAACATTTCATACCGATATAACATGTTACTTTTATTATTCTTCCCTTGGTTTATTTATTTTGTGTTTACATTGTATCATAGGTCAAATTCATTTGTTCAGTGTATGTGCAATGGTGTTAATATGTCCTTTGATTGAGTTAAGCTATTTCAGTTGATATTTTATAGTGTGTCTTTCTATGTTGTGATGTTACACTATTGTTTCAGAAAAAGGGTGAAGGTTTGGCACCATTAAAACGTTTAAACCCGCTGCATTTGTTCGCACCTGTCCTAAGTCAGGAATCTGATGTTCAATGGTTGTCGTTTGTTGATGTGGTTCATAAGTGTTTCTCGTTTCTCGTTTTTTATATAGATTAGACCGTTGGTTTTCCCGTTTGGATGGTTTTACACTAGTAATTTTGGGGGCCCTTTATAGCTTACTGTTCGGTGTGAGCCAAGGCTCCGTGTTGAAGACCGTACTGTGACCTATAATGGTTTACTTTTATAAATTTTGACTTGGATGGAGAGTTGTCTCATTGGCACTCATACCACACCTTCTTGTATCTATAGACGTTATAGCAGCCATTCATCATCATTAAACTTATAAACCATAACAAAACAACATTTATTTATTATAAACGTTTAATTCTTTTTCAAATTTTCAAGATTATTTCAACCGTTAAAAGTTTTACAGAAATAATATATGTTTTTCAGTTAAATTTATAGTAGTTTACACAATTTACCTTTGTTAAATTTCTATGGTCAAATTTAGCTAAGTGAAAAATACGTAATATTCTTGAAAACCATTACTTATATATGAAAACGAGATGTATTTGTTGCAACATACACCATTCCTCCAGGATTCATCCCAGCCTACTGAGGTTATATTGACTTTTGAAATAGTGATGTTCACTAAGGCAATAATTTTTCGGTTTTGACATTTAGCGCGGTGAATATCAATTTTAGACTGTTCATATGATTGCATGTGGCATATAGCGCCTCGAAAATAAATGTTCAATATTTTCTTCAGGTGAATTGGTTGTTTTATTCAAAGTCCAATGCATATATAACAAATATTCAAGAATAATAATAATATGGAATAAAACATATGAATCACCAAATGTACTTTGAATCCATTATCTTTATTCATCTTAGAAGAAACTATTACGGTACAAGTTAATAAATCATACAACTTAATCATTTGACACACCATTTTTATGATTCCCCCCCCCCCCCAAATAAAAAATAGTTATGGTGTGGTGTAATATTTAAAAACTGTTTGATTTTTTTTTTGCATATAACCGTTATATTTTAATCATATCTTTTTATTTAAGTTAGATAAAAGGAAAGCATTTAAAAAACACCCTGTCAAAATAGTTCTTTATCAAATCCTTAGAAATGAACAACAGCCTTACCCTAAAATATCTTTTAACAGAATATGTTGTATACAAAGTGTCTATGCGAGTCAAATTCCTTTTATGTAAAGCGGTTGCTCAGGTCTAATTGTACCAACAACTATATCTAAATGGTAATATATCCTCCAGATGTCAATTATAACATGTTTATGATACCACAAGTGACGTGACCATACTATCCTATCTATTTATCAATAAAATGCAGGGGACTGAAAAATCTTAATACTTTCCCAATAACAGAACTCAAATGATGGCCCCTGTCGAATCTACTGCTTTCTTTTCGATTTTCCCTAACAATAACTAATTTCTCTTTTGCAGTGGCTATATTGCTTTCTTCGGCTTTTCAGGAGCTGACAGGTACATGTTCATAATTTTCTCAAATACATATTTTATACGCATAAGTAATATCGATGACAAAGTCATGTCTAACTAATTTAAAGGATCAAACTTTATTTACTGTTTATATCAAACTGATATAAATAATAACAAAACTCGACATAATAATTGAAGTAATGACTCAGTATTCCTTACTGATAAATATATAAATGAAAAAAGGAATGCTAAAATTGTTCTGTTTCTTAAGAATTAAAAATTGTATTTCGTTTTGAACGTCAAGTTACATGAATATATACATTAAAACAACAAACAAAATATCTAGGTGTAAACCGACATTGAAAAGAAAATGTCTAGTTGTTAAAACGTAATTCAGGGCAACAGTAGTTAACCCATGTTCAAATTTCATAAATCTATTTAGAAGATACAAGGATAAACAAACAGTGAGTGAATCGCAGGAAATTTATAAGCTCCGAGACAACCGAAACAAAGAACAGAAACCGAAACCGAAATTATAAGAGTTCTTATGCAAGATTGTCTTGTGTACATCAGTCTTATATTCCCTTTTGTCTCAACGTACGCTTTATTGGTTTCATCTCAGGCTTACGATGTTACAGTTGTGATGATGTTCAGCATCCTTCCCAGTGTAATGTATCTCATCATTGTTCCCAATCTGACCAGGTATGATGTTACTTTGGTAATTAATTATAAATCATCTATACAGTATTTTATTTTTTTTAAACGTCATTGAAAATAAACAAATACACAATGTAGTAGTAAAACTGAAACAGAAAGAAGTAAATCAGAGGCAACAGTAGTTTACCGATGTTCAAATATCATAAATCGATTGAGAAGCCAAATCAAGTTAAAAAAAAAACCTGATGAAATCGCATGAACTGAAAACGGAGCGAGACCAAGATTTTTATGATAACTTAGGAGTCTTCTGCTATTAAAGCATCACCAGCCATGCGAATTAACACTTAGTAAGATCGGACTATTCAATGACCGAAGAGATAGTATTAAAATATGTGATATTAAAGAAAATGGAAATTAGTTTGTAATCATTAAGAATGTAAAACTGGGAAAATATGGAAAAGCAAAATAAGAAAGCTATTTAATAAAAACTAAGTTGGCTTGAAATAACAGGTTGGAAGGAATCATATTAATTTCTACAAAAAAAAATGACTGGCAAATAAGTTTTAACAAATCTTAAACTACGAAAATATGCAGAAAAATATATGAAAAATAATCCATTTCCATAAGCGTTAATTATAAACCTGTACTATAGAATTATGAATACTTACTCAGGTGTGTATAACAGCAGAAAATGTAAACAACAATTTCCAGTTTTCCTACAAGTTGGGTTGTGCAGCAAATGTGGTATGTATATATTCGTATATGTATAGTTGGAAGAACTTTGCATTCTTCGTTTGAGTGACTTCTCCTTAGACTACATAAAAGGTCTAATTTGAACTTAGGAAAACTGAACATAGGAAAAATGTAATGCGATAGACAAAGATGACTACCATTACACAAAGTTAGATAGTGTAACGCGCTCGGTGGCTATGTGGCTACCATGACTTTTTCCAAGAATAATAAAGACTTACCAGACAAAATCCAGGCACGGAAAATGCAGACATAAAGATAATCAAGTATCCCAAATACAAAAGAACCAACCGTGACGACAAATTCACAACCACAAGATTAAGCAGATTTTTAAAGATATTTTAAAATTTTTAATTAATACTATTTCTTATAACTGTTCTATGCTTGAAGTTGTACGTAAGAAATGCTTTGATATCAAGCTTGATAAATTACTCGTTATTATGAGTCAAACGAAAAAAATTTAACTAACCAAATTTAGAATACATTTACATTCGACAACTTGGAACCAAAATTAATTGATGCTTTACTATTTAGTTCTTCAGATCTACTTCATTTCATGTCAGGCGTGATATTTAACGTTATAAACTTGACTAAATTCCACAATTTAATTAAGCTTCTTCACTTTATTATAATCAGTCGGTGAATTTAACAACATGATTGCTTGAGAACTAAAGGGTCATTAGCTGTCAAATTCATTTTCACCGATAGGTCAAAATTCTCATATTTTATTTATAACACACTAAAATGTATATCCAAATTACAAAAGGTCCAAAAAGAAACAATTAAGTAAACAATGTATGGGCTCTCTATAATGTATTAGCATTTTGTACGTATTTTAGACCAGCCGCCATCTTATTATCAATCGAGATGACCTCCGATGACTGCCGACGGTCATATAACCCGATATAAACATAAATATAAATAGATGGCAATCACGTGAAATCGGATTTTTCTGGGTCTTTTTGATGTCATTTCATAGGTTAAGAATATGTAAATCATCGTATTATCTGTATAAGAATGATAATTTTGGGCCGGTTAGACCAACGAAATTTTCTCCTACCGGCTCCCTTTTTTCACTTTGCAATGTTGACAATCTTTTCTTTTTTAATTAATGAATGAACGACATGATGAACACATGCACACCATCTCCACTAAAGGTCAAATAGAAGGTTGCATGAATACGGAATCAAATGAGTTGAATAATTGACTTGCAAGCCATGCTCAGCGATGTTTTTACGTGAACCCCTGAGGTTGAGGGTTCACGCATATTTATTAGTTAGAATTATAGTCTATGGAGGAATATTCGGAACCTTAATTATTGTTCATTCGGAACATTTATTCTTCTTATCTGTATTAGCTTCCTGCAATTAAGAGCACCTCCATACGGAGCATTTAAGATATCTAAAACTTGGCAATAAAGAACTTTACACAGATCGCTAACTCACTTATATGCTATATGGTAATAAAAGATATAGGTGATAATCTATGTAGAAAAAAAAATAGATTCCCATACGTATAATTCTTAAAGAATAATAATGATTCAAAACATGGACACATGTACCTCAGTCTTTCAAAAATTCATTAAATTAATCTAGAAATAATTAATGAGGCATTGCGAAATGGTCGACTGATCATCATAAGTGTAACTCTCCCACGAGACGCATTGAGAGATTAAATGATCTAATATAAAACCATTTTTGAAGAGGCATAACTTTTAAGTTCAAGATACAAAAGATTTCATTAATAAAACACACAAGGTAAAAAGGGAATGCATTCTTAATTATTGCCTATGATGAAACGTAAATGTACACAAATATGATCATTGATAATTTAAAAGAAACAGTTATCAATGCAGAAGAATTAATTGATACAAAAGAATATCCTTTCAAGATTCTCAACGAAAAAGATTAAACTGCATTTATTTAATTAATTATAAAAAACAATAAATTTGAGTTTAATGGAAAGTTATACAAACAAGTTATAGGAGCGCCCCTCCATAGGTGATATATTTTCACCATCATGCACATATCTGCATCTGTCTGTCCTATTAATAAATATCTTAGATAAGTTCACATGTAAAGAAAAAATCAAATTACACTGTCAATATATAGAGATGGCGGTGTTATGGTCTTCACAGGCAAAATAGAGCAAGTTGAGATTTCTTTAACATAGCGAACAAAATTTCCCTTATCATGCTTATACTTAAGTTCACATATGAGATAGTTGTTGGGAGACCCATGCTTAAAAAGTTAATTTTATAAAAGAATCATGAATAGGCAATACTCCTCTTCCTGTTATTATATGTTTTTGGACAATTGCTAATCTATCCTCGCAAACCACATACCGGTAGTAATTTATAATAGTTTGTAATGCCAAACATCGAGGAATATAGCAATCCTCAATTTGTTTAATTTCATTGACCATAAGTTTTGAATAAATAGTGAGTTATCGCCTCAACTCCAAAGAATATCACTCAGTGTCTGTAAATCGTTTCATATCGTTAGAATTATTTTAAGGACCGTTTCGATGTGACTTGTAAATTCTGCATTTAACACACGTAAAAGGTGCCTTTAAATTTCGTCATAATTTCCAGAACCTAACTTGTATTTTTATATAAGATGAAGTATGGTTTCTTTAAATAAAAAAGGAAGATGTAGTATGTTTGCCAATAAGACAACTCTCTGCTACATACCAAGTGACGTAGAAATTAACAGCTATTTGTCACCGTACGGCCTTCAACAATGAGAAAAGCAAAACCCATAACGCATAGTAAGCTATAAAAGGCCTCGAAATGACAATGTAAAACAACTCATACTTGAAAACTAACTACCTGATTTCATCGCGGTCATTTATTATAATTATTGCTTTTGTTTCCTTATTTATATTTAAGTTTGATAAAAATTAGAGCCTTAATTACTATCTATAGAAATTCATTATCTTATCTCTGACTGTATCTATCATCACTCAGTCTCTATAAAAGACATTCGTTATTTTATTTCTGACTCTGTATTAGTATTTCACCACTGCTGCATTGCATATGCATAATCATTTTTTTTCTGTTATATAACATTACAAACATCAAGCCCAAACATTTAATTTTTCTTTCAGAATCGTCAATGGCAAAGGGATTTGATTCACAATTAACATTTTCCCATAACTGTTGCTTCAGTAGATAAAACTATGGCTTGTACCAGGCAGACTCTGGCACCTGCTGTTGCCACTTAATTCAATTCTCTCTTTGAATCCCAGTTGAGTTTTTTTGCGGCCACAATTTACTCATATATTATGTAGGCCTTACGAGAGCAGTAAAGTAAGTAATTGATGAGTTCCATCAGGGTTGAGGAGAAGTGCATTTCATAGGTTGTTTTCTTTTTGTGTTAATCCACCTAACTCATCCAAACCTGCCTTTGTTCAATAAAGTGTGCCATCCTTTTGGCCAAGGGAAAACGCTTACTTTGATCAAGTCACTCTATAAAAACACTGACTCACTTTATGACCCGTTTATGTAGTTGCTATGGCACAATACCTGTAAATCGGTAACCTTCTTTCTGTTCCCTAAAAGAAAGACCACCAACCTAGTATTACCATCAGTGACGCCAGTGAAGTAACTGATCATGAGGAAACTGACGAGGAAGATGACATCGATACTTCTGCTGGTGGACTGTAACTCCCCGAGGGTATCACCAGCCCAGTATCAAGCACTACGGTACTGGCATGAAAATATGGATATTACTTTATTGAAATTTGCTGCTTTAAATATTTAGATATTTGAACTTATTTCCCTCATGCATCTCGGTTGAATTGTTTTACATTTGTCATGTCGTGGCCTTTTATAGGTGACTATGAGGTATGGGTTTTACTCATTGTTGAAGGCCGTACGGTGACCTATAGTTGTTAATTTCTGTGTCATTTGGTCTTCTTTTGAGAGTTGTCTCTCATACCACACCTTCTTATTGTTATATTTAAAGCTCTAATTCCTTATCTTTTGGCTATACATTTTGTCCTTTTTGGTTTTATCAGCTTTTCAACGTTTGTAACAAGTTATTGATTTTAAAACATTTTGGCTTCGAGCATCATTGAAGAAACATTAATCGTCGAAATACGCATCTCGTACAGTAAAATTGGTAACGCCAATGTTATTTGATATCTTTAATATCTTCCGCCTCTCTCTCTTAATGTTATTTTACGGGAACGATTGACTCTCAACTTTCCCTTCTTTTTAATTATATTATGTGTTCCTCTTTCACATACCGTAAGCTCACATCATATAGTAATTCAAATGTACATATGCTGTGTTTTAACTCTCAGAAATTTATGAGAAAAATGTTAAGTATAAAGATTCAAACAACAAAAACAGCCTAGGAGGAAACAAAAAAACATAAGCAAAAACAATTTTTTAAAAGCATGACAAATCAAATAAAAAATAAGTATGGGAGGGGTTGGGGGTGGGGGGGATGTTAACGTGTTATAATTTGGATTCGTCAACCAGTTTGTGGTCCAATTATGTAACAAATATATTAGTACTGTAATTACAGTTCCCATATTTTTTATGAAAATTGATTTTTTTACAATTTGCATTGTATTTTCTGACATTCCGTAGCCCCTGTTTTTCTCTTATGATTCAATCAGTACAAAATGTATTATTTTATAAGATAATATATCTATTTAACTTGAATAATAGAAGAAACTTAATTTGTTAGGTCTGCATTTATTTTCTGTTTTAGTACTGTCATGCGCAAAGAAAAAGAAATTTACGACACTTTTGTTGTTCTTCCAATTTATGCAACAAATACGACATTACTACATCTGCAACCAAGTTAACTAGTATAGCAACGTCCACAATCAAACCCTCTACAACAGTTCAAAGTGCTACGACCACTTTACACCACACAAGTAAGTGACCTTTATTATTTATGACTTGCACATTGTTTTCATTATCTTGAGAGGTGATACTCGATGTGTTTTCGAGGTAACATAGCCACAAATACATACACGAACACATTCACAAAAGCGGATATTGCCAAGTCGGTTGTTCGATACCCGAATCTATCTACAAAGATATTTTAAAACTTGGGGCTTCTGTAATCATACAATCTGATTCGAACAAAAAGTTATCTGATTCAAACAAAAAGTTCTCTGATACATACATCAAAATGATTCTTGATTTTTTTTAATGGCAACATAGTTGTTACGTTTTGAGAATTTGTTTTTTTCAAATGACAATCAGCATTCCTATGGTACCCAACTGTAAATAAATAGACGATGACCTCTCATTAAATAATTCAATATTTGAGGAGTACGATAATAAGTTATATTCTATTGAACTTAAAATAATGAATACCACAGAAACAGTAAATCTGCTTCATCAATATACTTACATCTAGAAACTGACAGTAATAGTCGGTTGAGAACTAAACTTGACGACACAAAATATGATTTAAATTTTCCCCGCTGTGAACTTCCATGTCTCTGTGATGTCAACATTTAAGCAGCGCATATACTAGTATATGGAGTATACATCCCAAGTAAATACAAAATTTCAGGAATTCCGTTTCTTATAATCCTTTTCATGAAATTCCTCCCTTCGAAAGTTATACGGACGACATCATGATTTGTTTTACCGTAGTGGAATATCTTTGTCAAATATAGCAACGGATATGATCTACATGTAATAGACAAACTGCCATCCTCTTTTCAATGGTTGTGACATCACGGAATGGACAAACTCCTCTTTTCAATGGTTGTGATATCACGGAATGTGATTTGTCACATGATTTGTTCCTGCCATGAGCAATATGACGAGTGCCAGTAGTGATGCAAGGACTGAATGCCCTTCGTAGCAACCATAGGTTTTGGGTGGGGTTTGTGTTGCTCTGTCTTTGGTTTTCTGTGTTATGTTTCGTGGACTGTTTTTGTCGCCGTTTTTTTTTTTGCCATAATGTTGTCTATTTATACTCTTCCACTAAGGCTTATGCATTACCGACTTGTTATCTTCTCTCTCTTATGACCTTAGACGGTGGTGTCTGTTTTGTTTAAGTCTTTTTGAATTTAATGCTATAAAACATTATATATTTTGGCTTTCCAAACTTTTGACCAGAGGGCGTACCTGATGAACTTTATTCCGGAAACACGTTTTGTTTGCACAGATCATATCATTTTTTTCTCCCTCTAAAACTATCTTTATGCAAAATGCAAACCATAATGTACCATTGCTTTTCGCACTGACTCAAGTTACAACATTAACATAGTATAACACAAACAACAAAATCCAAGGCAAATTCAAAAAGGGGCAGTCCATAAAAACTAACAAAATCAAACCTATCAATTAGCGGAACAAGTGAAACAACTGCCATATTCCTGACTTGTTACAGGCATTTTCCAAAGCAAATTAACATATTGAAAGTTTTTCATTGTGTTAATGAGGGTCATTTTATACATGAGAGCTCCTTTGAGGGAAGAGGCAAGTAAGGCTGTATGTAGTTCGATGGATGTTTATTTAATATTTTTATGATCTATCTTGTACGATGGACATTCTTATTTTTTTCTTGTCCCCTTATATCCTCTATATTGGTTTATTATGGCTTGTAGTTTGCATCCTTTTTTCACTCGTTCAGCTTATTTTTATTTAAATTTCATTAATAGCCGGTCCTATTTATGACTGCAATGGGGGACATTACTACCGATGGAGTGGTCACGGGTACTGTATTCTGTCATATACAAGCCCATGGAAAGTCGACAGCCAGGGAAATAATCTTGTAAGTATATCATACCAAAATGCGAACAAATACAAGAAATGTATACATGTAAGCTTGTTATAAAAAAAATAAACTAGATGTTTCTGTATTGTTAAATATAAAGGCAAGGAAACCATATCAATTGAATATCATAAGTGGAGGCAAAAAAAGGTAGCACGACGTAGTAAGACCATCCACGCTTAAAAGACTATGAAATGACAAAGGAGAGTTAATGCAAGGGGGTATAACAAAACACTATAAGCCTACAAAAAAGATAACGCAATGACCGAAAAAAAATAAAGAACAGACAAACAACAGTTCGCAAAACATTTGATAGACATATAAAAATTGAGCAACTGGAATTTAAAAAACATTGGTTAACATACTAGGTACGCTATGAGATGCACCCGTTGCTCATAGCAAGTAAAATTCCAGTGTTTAGTCGCATTCGGTGATACCATAACGAGGTGAAAGAGAACGGGATTGTGGCTACTACAAATGGAACGTATCCGTGGTCATATGTGACATAGAAATTCTATCAATGTCAACCAAGTCATGACGACAATGCCCGAAAAAACTTCGAATAGATGAAAATTCTGGAATATCTGAAAATAAACTATGGTTTTAATAAGGGGAGTAGACTTCCTTCCAAAAGGTTACACATTAATGAAACAGAAATTAAAGCTGTGCGCAATTATGAATATAAGCAGTAACCAATTTATATGGTTATCGAGTAACAAATTCGTGAAAAAGGACTACTGACCAAATTTAGCTATACTTGTTTTCAGTATATTTATGTTGATAACAGTTGTCTCTCTTTCAGCAGTTTCTCCTGGTATGATTGTGTTTAGAGTTTTATGTCAACAATTGTACGACTGTACCCATAATTGTATTCGCCTTTCTCTTATTTTCCCACATCTGTATCTTCATATGTTCTAATTGAAGTAATGTTCATAAAGTTTAGCAAAAATAATTTATTCGCAACAATATAGAAACTGCGATAAGAGGAACACAGTAAGTTCCTATTGGAATACCAATCGATTCAATGTATACTTTTTCTAACAAAAATAAATAGAGGCTCTAAAGATCCTGTTTCGCTCACCTAGGTCAATGTGCATAATCAACTATGGAATCTTTCCAACATTGTAGACAAGAATAGAGTTCATGACAAAAAAATCTTTTTTGTTGATCTTGTATTGCTGATCATTTTGTCTGTTTAGTTTCTATCTATCTTCTTTAGTTTTTGCTCAAAACACAAAACAAATCCTCATTTAAGGGCAATCACTCCTATGAAGAGTCATAGTCTACTAACTATATAAACAAAATTTGACTTGTTTGCGGGTCTTGCCTTGCTGATGATTTTTGTTATTTAAAGGTTTCTATTTTTCTATTATAGTTTTAATCATATAAGGCAAAACGCAAAAAAAATGTAAAAGTCGTCATTGAAGGGCAATAACTCCAATAAGGAGTTGTCAGAAATTTTCCTCCATATGGTCTCAAATGTATATCTCGTCTTGCTATTATGATTTTTAATATGTAAGGCAAAAACGCAAAAAAATTGTAAAAATTGTCATCAAAGGGCAATAACTCCTAAAAGAAGTCGCCTGACAGTTTTGACGTAAATGAACAATAAGTAGAGCTTAATATTTTTAACATTTTTGGCCATGTCAGAATTTCTCTATTTTTCTAAGAGTCGACTGTCGATTTCAACCGTGCATACTTATTCGTAGATCATGTCTTGCTGATCATTTTTGAAACGTAAAGTATCTCTCCATCTATTATAGTTTTCAAGATAAAAGGCAAAAATGAAAAAAATCAAAGATAAAATTTGTCATTTAAGAGCAATAACTCCTGTAAGAGGTCGCCTGACAGTTTTAACGTAAATGAACAATAGTAGAGCTTAATATTTTTAACATTTTTGCCCATGTCAAAATTTCTCTATTTGTAACAAGTTTCAAAATAATAGACAAAACTTGCATTTTACCCCTATGTTCTATTTTTAGCCATGTCGGCCATCTTGTTTGGCAAGCGGGGTCATGGGACACGGTTTTAAACTAGATACCCTAATAATGATTGTGGCCAAGTTTGGTTAAATTTGGCCCAGTAGTTTCAGAGGAGAAGATTTTTGTAAAAGTTAACGGACGATTGACGACGGACGACGGACGCCAAGTGATGAGAAAAGCTCACATGGCCCTTTGTGCCAGGTTAGCTAATAATAAGGGCAATCGCACCGCATCTCCTTATTCTTATATACAAACATAACTATTATCAAGCGAAAAACTAAATGCGTCAATCATTCTTTAAGATTTTACTAGACAGTATAGTTTTTGTAAGTTTACCTAAAAAGGGGGATTTATACCGCATATCTACTCGTACATTTTTTTTCTGTAAATTCAGGAATTTCTCCATACCTTTACTATTGTAATTGTAGAACGATGAATAAAGATGTTAGATTAGTTGTTCCGATTTTAGGAAATGCTGCCTGCATGCTAATATTGCCATAAAAAAGAGAGTTTATACTTTTGCGAAATCTATTCCGTAGCAAAATTCGTAATATTAAAAACATTGCAAACTTTTCTGAATGTTATCTTTTTTTTAATTCAGGATCCTTGTATTCAACTGAAAATGAAAATGGTAACCTTGGAAACTGATCACGAACATGACGCAGTTGTCCATTTTGTAAGAGCTATCTACAAATGTAAGATATTAGTCTTTATTAAAATGTTATGTGAGTATAAAAAAGTGCCAAGGCTTAATTTTTATAAAACTATTTGAAAAATAAAATAAAAAGTATAGGTCTCCCACATGTGGTCTCTCATATTATTGTATTTCAGTATTTTCAGATAATTTTGTCTATTTTTTTTATATTACTTTTTCACCACAACACAATTTTGCAAGTATTAAGTCGTCTTTTTATTATTATTTTTTTTCTAATTCTACAAAAGTAAATTTTAAATGCTTAAAATACTGACTTTATTTTACCTGTAATTAATTGTTTAAATTATTATAACAACACCTATTGTATCTTGTTTGTAGGCATATATTGAGTATATATTTTCAATGTAGGCATAGGTTGAAGACACCGAAAAAAATCACATAATTTATTCAAACAATGGCTTGTATATATAAATATTTTTCGTAAATCTTTTAAATAATTACAATTAAAGTGACTTTAACTATATTTGTAAGTATTGGAAGTTGTTTTTTTTTATGTGTTTTTAGGGTAACTTTGGGTGACTCTAGGTAAATATATGGACCGATTTTCAAAGATCTAACTATCATATTCATAACCTTGAAGAATAATTTTCTTCAGAAGAAGGATAAGTTGACATGGATTGTTTTTTAATTTCCGAGCTAATTCGTGTTTCTTTTGAATGCTTTTTGTAAACCCTATGTTGGAGATATATATATATATATGCAAGAGGACTTTAACCTGTGAAAATAAGAACTCCGCGAAATCTGTATTTATAACATCGACCTGGGTGAAATGTACAAAGTAGTTTTTATAATAATATATTTGCACACTAAAATAAAATAAATGAAACAAATATCAAGTCAAAATATAAAAGACATGCACATTCGATGCAGATTTGAATGAAAAGAGATGCGGGAATGCGCCATAAAAATGGAACCCAACCGATTAAAACAAAAATCCCTAAACAGCTTCAATAATAGACAAATTTTCTACACTGAATATCAAGTTCTAAATCGCCCAAAATCAAGACAAATTGTCCACAAATTTAAGAGAAACTTCTAAATAACTTCCAGCAACACCTACTTAAACGCGACATATTTAACTATTCTTGCACTTAACAGAAACATACACCATGCTCTGACATGTTCTTGCATGCACTAAATATAAAAATAAGGAGATGTGGTATGATTACCAATGAGACAACTGTCCACCAGAGTTTAAATGAAGTGGAAATAAGCAATCATAGGGCACCATAGGGCCTTCAACAATGAGAAAGACCCATACCGTAATAAGTTTGTTATTGACCATAATTTAGAACATTTATTAATAGGAAGTTTCATGATAGTGCATTAACAATATAAATATGATTATCTATTTTATCATCAAGACAACGGTACTGTTTGGCTAGGTGCGAAATTTTATCCCGAACACCACATTCGCTGGCATTGGCTTTATATGAAGAATGGAATAAGTGCTCATAACAAACACTGGGAATCTCGTACTGAGGAACAGCAACATCAATGCCTAGGACTGCACGGAGATAAATGGGGAAGTGATGACTGTGCCCATCATTACCCTCACTTGTGTGAAAAAGTACTGTAAAACAGTACACATAAAATAAAAACATTCAGTAATTGACTTATATTATGAGTGTGCCAATCATTTTGATAATTTACTTTTATAAATATTGAAGGATAGATAAACTGATTCGTACAAATGTTTACATCAAATAAGACACAAAATAAACAATGAGACATGGACATACATTTTTTTGTTAGGATGTGTATGTCTCCTATCTATATAAATCTTTTTATAACAAATTTATTTTGGTCGAATGGTAAGGCTAACTTTTTTCAGAAGGAAAGAGACCTGTAAAAATGCATTTATACGCGCAATTTTGCTACAAAATGGTAAAATGTCATACTTTTATAGCTGTCAACATTGTCTTAAACAAATAGTTGACAGAAAAAATGTCTAGTTTATTTACATGTGAATATTTTAGATTGCAAAGATTTTTTAATATGATATTACAAATTGAGGTTTCACTGGTCGTACACCTTTGTACAGGAACGTTGCTTAACCTGCATCACCCACCATACGATTTAGCTGTGTTAGACTACTGAGAAGTTCTGTATATCGCACAGAGAACAAAGCAATAACTACTATTCTGTCTTTTTTCCCGTTTATTCCTTGTAACCGAATAAAACATAGCATCGCATCTTTATGTGGTATGAGCAACACGACAAGTCTCAATAATGGTGAAGGATCTGATTACCGTTCCATTTCCCCTGAGTTTATTCCTCTTTCAAAGACTGTGCTTTTTTTGTTCAGACTACAGCTCCATATGGAATGCTCTGTAGTCAATAGTTAGTTTTATAACTCTTTAGTAGCAATAAGTTATATGAAAAATTTAGGAAAATGCATTTGCTCAATAGGGATATATCTTTAATATAAAAAAAAAATCCCGCCTCGATGGTCTCATGGTAGTGTGCCCGCCTCAAATGCGGCGACAGTGGGGTCGATTCTTGACCTGGTCAAACCAAAGACTAGAACATTGGTATTTGCTGATTCTGCGCTCAACACGCGACGTTTACGGGTAAAAGCAAAGAATGGTCGGCTCGGGGTCAGAATAATGTGTCCTGGTAGCGTGGCATGTTTTCCTGCGAACTGTAACTTTGAGAATAACCATGTTAAAAATCCGGATCAGCATGTCGGTCTAGAACAAAACAGGGTTCATATTCATATTACATTAACATGTCCTTGCACTGACTTGTATGTTACAATTACTACTAGACGTTAACCACTAATTCATCATCAATATAAAAACAGGCAGATCAAAAATACCTCTAAATAGGACTCATCAGTGGCTCTCAAATCAAAACAGCTTAAAGTCCAATTCAAATATGCAGTTGAAGAGTATATTTCAAAACAAAAACCTCCGAAAAATAATACGCAACCAACTTTTTTTTTGTTGAAGTAATTATGTAGTTGATTTTTTTTTCAAGTAAAATTTTATTTGTGGAACCATACTGATTTCAATTACAAACAAGAATCGAAATAGAAAAATATCGAAATACTGGTTTTTTATCGAAAACATATTTCTTGATTTAAGTGTGTATTATAGTTCAAATTGAATGACAATAAATATTTTTATTTTTATATTTTTAATTATATACTTAGTAGTATATACAGGTAAATTGTATGTGCAATACATATAGATTATAACATGGCCTTTTTCATACCAGACCCCTTATCAGCCCTAGGTCATGTTATCAGCCCGACAGCCGACAGGCTCAAGGGATGATTTTGACCATGGGCTGATAAGGGGTCTGATATGAAAAACGACATGTTATGTTCTTTTTATCATATACTTCAGCTGAAGACATACAGACAAAACAATTTTTAAAACTTTGAAACAATGCATTTGTTGTAATATTTGTTTTGTATTTTTTAATAATATATTTTACTGATTATTAATATTTTCTTTTTTCTTTCTCTTGTTATGTTTTACTAAAAAAAAAACCGTACCATTGAGGTAAATTTTCCGGACTTTGCCGAATGACGTCGAACTGTCATGCGATAACGTTACAGAAAAGCATGCGATAATAACCGGAAGCAGTTGATATGAAACGGAAGCAGTTGATGTAAACCGGAAGTAGTTGATAACAAAAGTCATACAAGTTTGAGCTTTCTAAAAAGCTGTGAACTGCTTCGCTCTATCCTAATTTAAAGTAATATGTGTGCATGTGGTTGTTGATTAAGTATTGGTATTTTTAGATATTGATTGATATAAAATGGATGTCTTAGACTTGGAATATCAATTTTTGTATATATATTACGATGAACTTTTCTGAAATTTTAAACTGGCTGTTCAGTGTTTAGCTGTCAATGTGGTTTTGTGGAGTGTGGTTTTCTAGTTCTTTCAGCTGGTCATTGACTTGCGATTTTGATTGCTAGTTCTGAATTAATCTATTTAGATATATAGGAATTTTTAGGTATGTTGATGAAGAGTAACATGATTTCGAGTGATGAAGACAATAACAATAATTGTAAATAGCAATAAATATTTAGTTTCAGTGAAAATGATGTTTTTCTACTTTAAGAGTGTGCGTTAAACACCCATGCTTTTAAAATTTTGTTCATTTTACTTGTCGAAATTAAAATATTTATAGATAGAAACGACTCTGGAAGTGTGCCTAGATTGGCAGAATTTATAAAATAAAGATAATGCATTTTTGTAAACATTGTATAGGAACATTGTTTAGCAAAACAAATCGTGCATATTGCAAATTAAAAATGCAAATAAACACGTAATATAAATTGATATTTCAATATTGAATTTCAGTGTGCAATATATGCATAAAAAACGAACAAGAATTAATGACAGTAGATCGGAACTGAAATACACATAGTTAATTTCCCGGTATTTGATGTCTTATCCTGAGACGAGAAAAGTCTGTAATTCTTTATCTCATTTAAGCCAATAGCTGTTGCTGTATCTCAGCCGCATCATAAAGCAACCAATCAGAATCTATATGTGATCAGTAATTATTTCAAGATGGCGTGTATATCGACTGAAACTAATAGCTCCGCACCGTGATGGCTAAGGCAATTCTTCAAATTTAATGAATTAATATATGTACAAATAAGTTTTATCAGGGGGTACAATTATACCATTATTTTCTATATGTATATGATAAAATTGTTGATAATCGTGCTGTAATAGCCATCCGTGACGATATCGATATCAATCACGGTTGCAAAGGCTTTATCACACCCCTAATATGTATGACGTCACGTAATCGATATCAGTCACGGTTACAAAAACTTTATCAAACCCCTAATATGTATAACGTCATGTCTCGTGAAAAAATATCTAAGAGAGATAAGTTGTAATTGAGGTACATGTATATAATAAAGTGTATATAATATGGCTTTTTCAATATCACCCACCGTATCAACCCTCAACCAATTTAATCCCTCGAGCAGAGCTCATGGGATTATTTTGGTGTCTCGGGTTGATACATATAGATTATAACATGGCATTTTTCTTATCAGACCCCTTATCAGCCCTAGGTAATGATATCAGCCCGAGAGCCGACAGGCATATACTTCAGCAGAAGACATACAGACAAAAACTATTTTTAAAACTTTGAAAAAATGCATTTGTTGTAATACTTATTTTGCATTTTTTAATAATATATTTTCTTGATTCCTAATATTTTTTCATCCAACTTTGTTTTACACAAAATACGTACCATTGAGGTGTATTTACCGGAATTTGCCGAATGACGTCGAATTGCCGTGCGATAACGTTACAGAAAAGCATGCGCTAATAACCGGAAGCAGTTGATATAAAACGGAAGCAGTTGATATAAACCGGAACTAGTTGATAACAAAAGTCATATCACACGGCTAAAGCAATTTTTCAAATTTAATGAATAAATATATGTACAAATTATTTTTATCATGGGGTACAATTATACCATTATTTTCTAAAAGTATATGATAAAGGTGTGATATTGAAAAAGCCATTAACTTTTGACAAATATGCATATCTGTTGGTCGAATTGTTCTTGTACTTATATGAATAAACTCATCATAGATACGAAGAGCGTTCGTATACAGAGAGAAAGAAGAAACATCTAGAAAAATCGTTTAGTTAATATTGTTAACCTCCAATGGGCATTTAAGATCCCATCCGTGCAAGCCTTATAGCCTTTATATATTTCAGAGAGAGAAAAACTATGATATGACAAATTGATTCACCTCCTCAAAAGACATGCATTCGGAATAACTTTGATCAAGTACACTCGAGACCAAAAGTTTAGAAGTCCACCATCGTTATACGTTTCAGAGAAAAAGAAAAAAAAGCCTTCAAAGAACAGTTATAAGTGTGTCGGTAAACTGAATTGATACATTATGTCTGTTAATGAGTTTAAATACAATTCTGGTGAACTATTGAGGTCATGGATATATAATACATGTGAATACTTTGGCTTTTCCATTGTCAACTTTCCATTTTGAGTAGCTACATTCCATCCATGTGTACAATTCTGTTGATGATGCAATATTCCAGAGCTTGATCACACAATGCTGATTTCACTAATCGATGCATATCAAATAAGTAAATGTGGTATGATTGCTAATGAGACAACTGTCTAACAGGGTCCAAATGAAGCGCAATTAAGTAACTATGGGTAACTGTAGGTCCTTCAGCAATGAGCAAAATGCATACTGTATAGTCAGCTATAAAAGGCCCCGACATGACAAACATAGTCGTTATTGAAATAATTCTAAAAATAATGATGTGATTTCCGTGTTAACAACGTGTGTTTATGGAGTAGTCTTCGTTGCCTACCATAGAAAAAATAATAATTTCGAAAGACAAAATTATAAAACGTTAGGAGGGCTCAAAAACCACAAGCCTCTATCAGAACAGCAGCAATCGAAACGACATCAAAAGTAAGAAATCAGATGAAATTCATTCGAAAAATTTAATCGTGTCAACCATACTTAAGAGTTATTTCAGAAACACGATTTGTGCGCACACATCATTGTTGTGTTAATGACAGTACCAATGTGCATTTATTTTCTAAACTTAATATTGAAGTTCCTTCAGGTAAAGATAACCTTACACTGTTTTTATTGTTCTGCCAGACACGAGTTATGCTCTTAAATGTTTTATTTCTATTTGGCCCTTCAAACTTTTTATTATGAACTGAACTACTAGTAATTTAAGTTTTCCCAGAAAAAAGTTATACAACAGTAAGATTTAAATTTAATAAGTTATTATATTATTGAGACGTTACAGAGTCTCGGTTTCTCAACTCACTTGAATTTGTATGGAAGTTACATGTATCTATTCACTCATTGGCAGATACGTATGATGGTAAATCCATGAAAAACGCTTCAAACGCACGACATTAATAAGACATAGTATGTATTTCATTTGCTAGCACTGGGTCGATACCGCTGCTTGTGGACTCCGAGAGTATAATCAGCTCAGTAGTCAGTGATCGGTACTGACATGATTTATAAAATATAGATATCTAAAATTCCCCTTTCATAGATGAAGAAATTATTAAGAAACTAAGGTTCCAACTCCCTCAGACAAAATTGACATCTGAGGATTTTGGCTATTCTGTTTTAGATTTTTTATGTCGTATAGGTCCTAGCGTTGCAGCGTATTTACACATCACTGGCTTTCAAATGATTAGGTCTGAGCATTCCTGATGAAAGTAAATCAAAGAAAGTGCTTCTGACGCACGAAATTTAAAAAAAGGCGTTTTTATAAACAAATTATTTTAGACTTATGCTACTTAGAAACACTATGTGATAGTTATTAATGAAAATCTGAGAGTTCCAACCCTGCCGATGTTTGGTTCTATTCTGATTTTCCTATAAGATATACATGTAGGCTATTATTCTAGTTTTTATGACCTTATAACACCTATCTAGATGAAAAAAAACATTAAAAGCGCCGTTTTTTTTTTTTGCAATAGTCTTTGTTGATTTTGTTATTTCAAAACATCTTTACAGAAAAATATCGACAGTGCAAAAACGTCAAATGTGACTTCCATGCGCACATCACTTGTTTTCGTAGTAATGTTACGCTCGAGATTAAAAAAAATGGAAAACGAAAATGTTAAAAGGTTGACGAGCACAACAACTTCAAAGAACCATACCCAGAAAAAAAAAATCTAGGGTCAACTAGTGCTTAAGAGATTTTCAACCTTGAATTTATGTCAATTACATAATTTCATTGGCTAGAAATATACAGACAAAGGTAACAATTTATTTAAATTTTTGTGTGAATTATCGAAGGACACCCAAGGATTGGTCATGATCAAATCGAAAAGTTCATGACATATCTCAATGTGCCAAGGGCAATACCTGTAAGATCACTGATATGACATAACTGCATATGTATGTAAATAATGGACCGTAGTTTAATAGGTAAGAATTGAAATTTTTAATTTTTGTCCATTTTCATTTCGTCTCGTATTTTTAAAGTACGACAGACAATTTTATTTTTTATGGGGTTTTGTAAGGTTTTTATATAACATTTATTCCTTTCAACATTTAAACATTTCGGGTCGTCATATTAAAGCGTTTTGTTTGCGCAATGAACGATTTAAATCGAAAAGACAAAAAGGGGGCATTTAGCTACAATAAGATCAAAAGTGTATTAGCTAATTGTGAATGTTATGCAAACAAAAGGACGATCTTCCATTCAAACAACAGTAATTTCTGACAGATTTAAGTATGTTCGCTTCTCTTTTTTTTACTTTTCGTCAGAGATACGGAATCTTTTAATTTTATCCATGTTATCAAGGTTTGCCTGAGTTGTAAACTTGATAGCTGAAGTACAGTTTTATAATTCATAAACGGAAAATTTGTAACGAGAACTTGCACTGAAGCACTTGATCAGTGGGTGGATTTTACTTTCGTATAGTGAGAGATTACAGTATTATCAAAACATGATTAGCGATATTTGAATAATTTAGTTAGTAGATTACTTAGAATACCGGAAATATTTTTGCAAAATATTCTACAGAAATCAGCGTGAATAATCTTTTTCTTTTCTCTTTTCAGTCTCAATATTGGTGTTTTCCGTCTTTGGCGGTGTAACAGGTAAACACATAGAAACCTATGTACATTCTTCACTAAGACGGTATAACAGGTTTTGGCTATGTCAATCTAACACTAAATCGTCCCGATAGAGTCAATAGAATTTTTTTTATTAAAAAGGATATGTTGTTTCGAAGTAAATTATCGTTGTTAACTTACAAAATCATTATATGGAAATCTATTACAAAAACAATACATTTTGCTGTATTCATCATTCAAATGATGTTATATATGTATAATTAAAAATAAAAAAGCGTCGAAAATTAGCATAATAATACAACGTTGTAAAGTCGTATTTTCAATGAAACATAGTAGTAGAAATGGTAATACATCAACACTTATTCTAAAACCAGTTGTTGGCATGATACGGGTTATGTTCTTCTCATATATTTTATGATGGTATGATACTTAACCCCTAACGGGAGGGATTGTACTTGATTTTCATATGATGAGGACATAATCTTTCAATCAGTTTAGTTGAGGTCTGGAGCTGGCATGTCAGAAACTGCTAGTAGTCCTTTGTTCATTTATGTATCATTGTCATTTTGCTTAGTTTCTTATGTTACCTATTCTGACATCGGACTCGGAATTCTTTTAAACTGAGTTTTACTGTGCGTATTGCTATATATATGTGTTTCTTTTTTCTACATTGGCTAGAGGTATAGGGGGAGGGTTGAGATCTCACAAAACATGTTTATCCCCGCCGCATTTTTGCGCCTGTCCCAAGTCAGGAGCCTCTGGCCTTTGTTAGTCTTGTATGTTTTTTAATTTTAGTTCATTTATATGTTTTGGAGTTTAGTGTGACGTCCATTTTCACTGAACTAGTACAGAATTTAATTAGAGGCCAGCTGAGGACCATCTCCGGGTGCGGGATTTTCTCGCTGCTTTGAAGACCCTTTGGTGGCATTCGGCTGTTGTCTGCTCTTTGGTCGGGTTGTTGTCTCTTTGACATATTCCCCATTTCCATTCTCAATTTTATCAAAACCGAAACCAGTAACCCTATGATTTATGAGGGTCTGAATTGAGGGTATTACATTTCTGTATTCACAAATTGTTAAGGTCATGTTTCTCTATATTTTATATGTTTGATCATCATTCTGTATTCTTTGTATTTGTTGTATTTTAGCACCCCATTATTTCTTTATTCTTTATTTTTTGGTCCAATTTTCTGTGGATTTTGCCCATTATTCTCTATTCGTAAACCTCACCCTGGCCCTCATTTATCTACATGTAGCAACAACATATATTTTTTTAGAAAATCTTTGGACTGTATTTTTAGTATGAGAATTTTGAAATAATGTTACGAACGTTTTTCACATATTGCATGAGCATTCTAATCAAATTTGCATTAGTTTTAATAATATTTCGGATATTAGATCATATTCGTGCAATATATTGTTTCTATTCTGAGCATGGCAAACTTGTATTGAAAATCTTTGAAAAATCTACGAAAACAACCATGAATGTCACATGACCGTTGAAACATGTATTGCAACATATGTAAGCTATTTTAGAGTGAATTCGTTTTATTTTATCTTAGGTTTAGAATGTTACAGTTGTGATGATGTTCTACAGCCTTCTCTGTGTAATGTATCACAAGTATGTTCCCAGCCAGGTCAGGTAGGAAAATGCCTTCAGACATATTTGATTTAAAATTTTTGCGCAATAGGAAAAGAGAAACATTTGGATGGGTTTTCGAAGCATTTCCGTATAACGGTAGTGAAGTTATCAAATCCGGAACGATGACTGGAATATACTCAGAAATCCTCTTACATAAATTTTAATGTTGACCAACACAACAAAATATCCTTCTTTATCTGCATTTATCCTTGATTTATTGGAAACAACACTTTATATATTTCTTACGTCCAAAGCGCATTTTTTGGATAAATCATCAGAAGCACTGAAGCCGAATATTTGAAAGCCAAGTATGTATAAGAACCGACACAGTTGATGAGCTATATGACCAAAAGAGACCTAAAATAATAGCCAATACAAAAATTAGATGATGTGGTATGATTGCCAACAAGACAACTCTCCACCAGAGACTGAATGACGTAGAAGTTAACAATTATAGGTCACCGTGCGGCCTTCAACAATTAGCAAAACCCACACCACATAGTAAGCTATTAAAGGCCCCGAAATGACAAATGACGAATGTTAAAAAATTCAAACGAGAAAACTAACGGCCTGGTTTATGTACAAAATAATAAACGAAATACAAATATGATATACAACGACAAACGACAACTACTGAATTACAGGCGGTATTACACATGTCCCCCTAACTTTGGACAGTGTTGTAAAAGTACAACATAAGAACAAACTATAAACATCAGTTGAAAAGGCCTTAACTCATTAGATCGGTACATAGCACACAGACAAACTAATAAAAACACAAAAGACACAAGTACAGATCTGAGAGTACTCGCAGTTACTGAAAGCTAGTTCAAAGACAATAAAAACTAACAAAAAAATCTTGTATATAGGACTAAAATACATATAAGATAATTAAGTAGTTTCTTAGAGAGATGGTCTCTTCTGTCAGGGAATTCATGTATTTTGCTAATAATCCACTGACAACCGATCTGACAATCTGATATATATGTTCTTATATAAAATAGCCTGGGATGTTTTTGTTTTTTTTTAATTAACTTTCAAAACTATAAATAGGTGAGATTATCATGATCAGTACGCCGATGATTGATCGTTCCCAGAACATTGCATTTTTTATGTGCATTTTATGGATTTCTAAAAATTAAAGGGCTAAAAATCTGTTCGCATAATAATCGCTGAAAATTGTCTCACTGAATAGAAAAATCAAACCCTTTTTCCATGCTTTAAAACGTTATTTGCTATAAAGTGGAATGACACGTGACATTGGTCAAGATTTCGTAGAATCGTACGACGTCTTTCTTTGATTTCTCATCTACTTTTTGGTAATAAGTTACTGCGAATTCAACGATTATTGAGGTTCCTATACATACATACTTGTTGCCGAGTCACGAATATTTATCCAGCATGATAGCACAAAACTGTCATCAGTTGCAAACAACATGCGTTATCCAAAGCATAAGTATTTTGCTGTTGCCAATAAATGGTCCACTGCATTACCATCAAAGAGAAAGTTTTGTTTTAAAATTGAACAGGATGTTAATGCATCTTTCATTAAATGTTTAATTTGTAAAACAAAATAATTGTTACTGTTCATTAAACATCAGATTTTGAGTTAGATACATTTACTAGTAGTGCACAAAGAAGACGACTTTCAATATGATTGCAATTGTTAGAATATCTTATGTGTTAAAAACAATTTAAGATATGCATGCAATCACTTTTTTGTATACTAGTATATAAATATAATATGAAATTTTAATTTCTTTGTATCATGTGAATGCCACCATAATAAGCTTTTCTTTTCATAAAAACTCTGTCTAAAAAAAACAAGGACGACCTCAATGGCCATGTTGCTTTAATTTATAAATTTTAACAGGTATGTATACAAGCAGAAAATGTGAATGACAATTTCCAGTTTTCCTACAAGTTAGGCTGTGGTGGAATTCAGGTAATTAATATTTTATACTTACAATTGATTGATTGTTTGCATATACAGGATGAGAGCAAGTTACCAATACATTAAATAGAGTATGTTCTGTAAAGGTGGGCTTTCCATAATTTACTCAATTTAGTACTGTGCTTAACTTTTTTTCTTCAAATGTTTGTACTACTGCAAAGGAACATTTTTATATGCAATCTTTAGTACATTTTACGCAAAAGCCTTGTACAATCATAGTCATCCCCATTTTTTATAATAATTTGAATATTATATATAAAAAAATAAGAAAATATGTGAAATGGAAAGGCTAAAAAATATTGTCTCCGCAAAATGCAAAAGTACTGAAAGTCGATTTTTATGACGTTCCCACAGTGTCTTCTGTTTATACAAATTTTAATTTCTAATAAAATGAATAACATATAAAATACTACCATTGCGGGTTTATTTTGTACTTCAGTACTGTCATGATGGGAACAAGAGAAACTTACGGCATTTTTGCTGTTCTGCCGATTTTTGCAACAAAGATATTTCAAGTTCTACGATCCAATCAACAACAAGTGTATCTCATACAACAAGTCGTACAACTCCTACAATAAGTCGTACAACTCCTACAACAAGTCGTACAACTCCTACAACAAGGCGTACAACTCCTACAACAAGTCGTACAACTCCTACAACAAGGCGTACAACTCCTACAACAAGTCGTACAACTAACACAACACTGACGTCACAACAAACAAAACCAACACATGAAACTGTTGCTCCGACACAATGTAATTATGACTTGATTTAATAATCATCAATTTAGTAGTCAATGCTTTGGAACTGACATGGTTTTTATAATATTTTTTTTTAAATTTCACTTTGAGTAAGCAAAAGATGAATCCCCTAAGGTTCGTACACTATCGGACAAAGTTAACCTTTGATGGATATTCACTTTAGGTCTCTCTTGGTCATATAGCTTCTCACATTTATACATTCCTGGCTTTCAAATATTTGGGTTTGAGCGTTCATAATGAAAGATAATTCAAAACAGCGTTTAGAGGCACTAAAATTACAAAGTTTTGTTTTAAATTCACTAGCACTGGGTCGATACAACTGCTAGTGAACTGTTAATCCCTGGGTTTCGGTACTAACATGATACATTATATAACATTTTTTTTTCTTAAATTCCTCGCTGATAGATTAAGAAACTGTTATGAAAATAAGGTTCAAACTCCTAGGGAAAAATGACCGTTCAATTGCAATTAGTTTTTAGTTTTTTTCTTATGTTGTATTGAAACACCGCTGTCCCAGGTTAGGGGGAGGGTTGAGAGTTCACGCACATGTTTAACCCCGTCACATTTTTTATGTGCCTGTCCCAAGTTAGGAGCCTTTAGTGCAGTGGTTGTCGTTGATATTGTCATATTTGTTATTTCGAATAGTGTATGCTATAAATTAAGCCGTTAGTTTTCTCAATTGAATTGTTTCACAATTTTCATGTCGGGGCCTTTTATATCCGATTATACAGTATGGGTTTTTATCATTGTTGACGGTCCTACGGTGGCCTATAATTGCTTACATCCACTTCATTTGAACTCTTGTGGATAGTTGTCCCATTGGCAATTATACCAAATCTCCTTATTTTTTCATAGATGAATTTTGGTATTCTTTTTACATTCATTATGATCATATAACTCTTAACGTTTCTATGGGTTGCAGATGTTTTTGTTTGAGTGTTCCTGGTGCCAGTGAATCAAGAGGCATTCCGATGCTGGTTTGAGTGTTCCTGGTGCCAGTGAATCAAGAGGCAATCCGATGCTGGTTTGGGTGTTCCTGGTGCCAGTGAATCAAGAGGCATTCCGATGCTGGTTTGAGTGTTCCTGGTGCCAGTGAATCAAGAGGCATTCCGATGCTGGTTTGAGTGTTACTGGTGCCAGTGAATCAAGAGGCATTCAGATGCACGATGTTTAAAAGATTCATTTACAATGTAAAAATTAAATCCAGTTTATAGTTTCATTACATGACCAATCGAAAATAATAATACATAGATCTGCTTAAACAACATATTTGATCGACAATTTACCTGATATTTTCCTATTAAGAATTGTTCAAAAGAATGAATTTAGGAAATGATTACTTTCACTATAACTACCAATCTGAATTTGGGGACCATTTTTCCTGGAGGTGGACTTCTAAAAAAAATATCTATCATATGCGCGCATGAGATATTTAAGCTTGCTTTACATATTGTATTGGCCTATTACAGCAGACTATAATACGGTATGGGTTTTTCTCATTGTTGAAGGCCGTATGGTTGCCTATAATTGCTTACTTAAATTCTCCCTCATGAATTCGTCCGAATTTAAAACATTTCTATTCTAAATACATGGCTAAATAAGAGACAAGTCATAATTTAGGTTTGTTTGCTCGCAGTAACTTCGATAAAACAAAGGAATAAATAATTTGAGAACTATATGCCAAGATTCAAGGAAACAGCCATTTGAGATTTTAAATTGTCTTTAATATACCCATCTTTGGCTTTATCAGAAGCCCATCTACCGTGGACTTTAAGTAACCTATCAGAGACTCCTCTATTAGCCCCCGTAGAAGCGCCACCACTTCTCAAACTATGAAGCCCAAACTTAAGCTTATCTAAACCAATATCTGATAAACTCTCTAACAAAATTTCTCTCGCTCTGGTATAGGACAATGGCCTATTTATATTACATAATTTATAAACATCTTTCGATTTCATAAAAGACAGTGCTCTGAAAATATAGCTATCAGAATTTTTGCTCAATTCAGCTAAATTGATATATTTATTTAACCAAAAAACTGGACATAAATCTGTACCTGTTGCAGTTATAACAACAGAATTACCCCTTCTGTATAAATCAGTTTTGCTTTTATCAATGCGAATTTTAACATGACTGACTTGAAACTCAATATTATTCATCTTAATGTGAGCCAATTCACTATACCTCAAAAATCCAGAAAATCCTAACAGAAATAATACTACTACACGCAATTTTTTGAGATTATTATGATCTCCGAACTTCAAAACAATTTTCCTTAATATATCTGGCGTAATAGGTTCTTTTTTTTTGTTTATAGGTTTACTTAGCAATCTCCTTCCTCCTCCATAAATAAGACCAAGGAATTTGTCTGAACAAGGATTATGTTTGAAATTAAAGTCATGAAACCATTTTATTGAATAAAAACTTGCATCTAAAATCGCAACACTGGATCCCTGTTGAATGAGTCCACCTATATACATAGAAATCGTAGTAGTTGTCGCTGGTAAACACTCAAGTGAACATGAAACACACCATTTTTCAAACTTTTTAAAATAGCACTTGTATTTCTTAATTGTAGAATTTGATCTAGACGATTCGACAAAAGAGGGTAAATCTCGTATGATACTGGCAAATCTCGAATCATTGGCATAACACTCAAATTGTTTCCATTGATCTGTAAAATAAATATAATAATGAATACCAAGTAATAACTATAAACAAAGTAAATATAATTAACATTACTACTATAAATGAATGCGGCATTTCCCTCGCAAACAACCCAGTGCGGCATTTCCCTCTCAAACAAATGAAAGCGGCATTTCCCTCGCAAACAAATGAGTGCGGCATTTTCCTCGCAAACAAATGAATGCGGCATTTTCCTCGCACACTTACTGTGGCATTCAACTTCATAGTATCTAAAAAAGTCATATACTTATATATATACAGTGGCATTAACCCTCACTGTATTCATAAACAATTAATCAACAATGTTAACAATGACATATCTAATTGTTGCAGTTAAAACATCACAATGTTAAATTTAACATTCTTACGAATATAGTCTCATATCTGATAACTGCGGCAAATAACCATCGCAGAAAACTAAATCAACTACAGTCTGTATACAACATTCAATGCATAAATCTCAATACTTCGAGAAATCCAACAACAAAACATATACATTACTGTTAAAAGGTCTCTGTGCAAATATACTCTTTTCTTGTGAACCTTTTGTAAAAAAGTTCATAGGTTTTACGTACTCTCTAAAGTCTATAACGAAAGATTTAAATCTGTCTGAAAACCTATTCACTAAGATAGGCCAAAATAACGCTGATGGCCATTTAGGTACAACTAAAGTGCCTTTAGCTTTACATAACCGCATGTGATTTAAACACTTGCTAACTAAACAAACTGGTGCTTTTTGTTTCTCGACAAATTTATTAACATGTCTCAAATCTAAGACTAATCTTTCTTTACCCGTACTATTTACCGACACAGTAAGTGGATTAACGACAAATGGTCGATTTACTTCTTTTATACATTCTTTAGTTAAAAGTTCTTCAATAGAATTTTCCACAAATTCTGAGTGTTTTAACGCGGATCTATTATTACTTAGAAAAATAGTCGGTGGTTCACTCAGAAAAGGAATTCTATAACCAAAATTAATAACATTCATTATAAAATCATTAGCGTTAAGTACATTTTTCCAAAACAATGCATGTTTTCTTAAATTTCCTTTCACATTTATAAGATTTTGACAAAATTTTTTCTCATACTTGTTAACAAATTGAAAACAATACTCAACTTCATCTATGTCTGTATCTGTTTTGTTACTGGGTCTTTCCTGTGTTCTGTTCCTGGAACTTTGGTGCACCAACTGTCGCTGTAGGAATCCTTTTTTTGGGGCAGTTCCTTGCAAAGTGCCCGGGCTGGTTACAATAGAAACACTTGCCTGCTTTGGAGAACTCGGTATCACTGACTTGGCCAAAGCCACGAAAAAAAACTCCTGGAATTGAATTCTCCTTTTCCGGAACCACTATTGGAAGATTCTGGTTTACTGTACGGCTTGGAACTTCTTTTACGAGAAGCCCTGGAAATAGCAGCACGCAAATCACTAGCATCTTCTTTATTGTCGACCAACGGACTATCCAAGTACTCTTTAACCGTGTCCCATCCATACTTGTCGGCTATCTTTAGAATTTTGTTACGCTTACGGATGATTTCCTTTTCCTGGGTAATAATTTCACTAACTTCGGAAGCGTTTCCAAGCTTTATACAACTTTCAACGGCAGCAAGCCTCTCCAGACGCTCGGTATTAAACGAATGTTGCACTTTAATTCCCTCACTTTTGAATACAAATTCTGGTTGGTCGACACCGGTTGCTTTAACACTTTTTCCTAAACGAGCTTCGAAATGATTAATCAAGGAATGTTTTTGCTTCTCTAAAGCATTGTTTAAAGCTGAAGTGAAAAGCGAAATAGCCCCGTCCGTACTTAACTCTGTTTCGTTACTATTTTCAGCATGTTGAGTAGTAGCACGGCGTTCATCATGGTCGGAGCCTTCCTCGGACATATTATGCAGAGCTTAACGTTAACTTCGTCTATCAAAGTTACTGGAGCACATCGATAATAATCAAACGTAATCAGGACTTATATATGCCTATAAAACCGCACCCGTACTACCGCCCTCGAAATATTCGTGCAGAAAACAACAGTAACATCAGACCACTTCTGATTTACATACTAGCCAAACTTGTACCACAAGTCTAAAGATAGAAATAGAATAGGAAAATTCCAAATATAACGGAATAGAAATAAATTTACACGTCATTTGAACTAATGTGATAGTTATCTCATTGTCAATCATATCACACCTTCTTATATTACTGAAATTCTTTCTTGATTTTGTATGACATATTTGTCATTAAACATTAAAGAATGAAAGTTGTTGATTGTTTAAACAATGATATCATATGATTGATTTTTAGAATTTGTTGTCAAACGCTTTTATTATTTTTCAGTGCAATCACTTAAAACCTTGAGTAGCACATTAGATCTATCTTATAATGTATATATATAAGGGGTGTCATTCGATTTCAGTTGAACATAATTGCAGTGGTCATGGTTATTATCGATGGAATCACAAATGCTATTATTTGACTTCACATTTAACAGCGTGGTATAGAACCAGACATGGGGACAAAGTTGTAAGTTATTACTATATTTTCAGTTCTGTGTAAAAACGAATAAAAATTTTGAATAAAAGAGACTCAGATCGTAACTAATTAATAATTATGTATGTATATATATGCTATACTGCTGTATCTCCCTACTTTAGGTCCTTTTGGTTTTACCAGTTCTGTAACGTTTGTGTTAGGTTTTGCATTTACGAATATTATGGCTGCGACCATTACTGAAGAGACATTAATTGTGGGAATTCGTATCTGGTGCTGTAAAATGTGTCTGTGCCATGTGATACCTTTCTTTGTTTTAAACCAAAAAAGTGTAAATAAAGCTGTTTTCGGGTTATTGTAAAATCACTTTCAGGAGGACTACATTATTCATTAGATTAAATCTGAAATTGTACGGTTGCTAGGTCAATTTTCTAATTGAATAAATTTGCAATATTATATTTCCTGTTGATAAATTAAGAAATTACTAGTAAACTAACGTGCTAATGTTGTCCTTAACCGAATTCGGCTTTTCTTTATAGTCTTTCTTGGTCATACAGCTATAAAGAAAACTATGGAAATTGGTATGAGTGTCAATTAGAATTTTTTATACAGAGTCCAAATAACATTTCTTTAAGCATAGTCAGCTATAAAAGACCCCACATGATAAAATGTGACATATTTCAAAAGAAAAATTAACGGCCTGATTTATGTAAAAAAAAATAAACGAAAACCAGATATATTAGACCCGAACCAAGAATTACAGACTTCTTACTCGGGAGAGACCCATATATAATGCTGTGGGGTAAACATGTTTATTATTGCTCAGCACTCCCCTAACCTGAGAAAATGGTATAAAAGCACAACATGAGAACAAATTTTAAAAATAAGTTAAAAATGGTTTGACTCATCAGTTCGCCACGAAGCACAAAAACAGCTCACATAAAAAGACACAAAAGGCACACAGTACCGATCAAAGAGTACTCATAGGTTGTGAAAACTATGATTACTATGAGTACCAATTACAACTAATAAATACATGAAAATGTATGCCCTTCTGTATTATTAAAGTTATGGTGTATTTATGCTTGAGATAACTTCTCTTATATGTGTGCCACATCATTCTCTCAATTTTAGGCCAGTTTGTATACTAAATTTTTATAAGACACACACCACCTACTCTTGGTCCTCATTCCTATCCACGTTAAATTTTTCACTTCAAAACATTTTATGGAAGCGGGATCAATATACCTGTATTTATACATCAGACCGTACTACACTGGTTACCGGAATTTTGGATACACCAAACAAGGCACTTTATATCTGAGAAACAGGCTATATATGCCCTCAATTTTAGAATTCATTCATAAATTTTTGTTATATTCAAAATTATCAGTAAATTGTGTGTTCTACAAGGATCACCAGTCCTTCGCCTATCATCTGATACCTTAATTACTAAAATATATGCAACATAATTTAGGATTTACCCTTATGCGTAGGAACTATTTTGTTTTAAATATGTACTACTTTCCAGTTTTTTCTGACCGGGCCCGATTAGGGGGTGTAACATCTTACAAAGTCTATCCAAATTATTTTTGCAAAGAATTCCGCTCAAGCCGGTGCTAGGAGCCGTCTTCAACTTGCAGTGAGGTGAGAGTTTTTTTTGCTCCGTGTTGAAGGCCTCACTGTGACTTTGAAATGAAGAACAGCAATAAAAGCGCTGTTCTTTTGCTTTTTGTGTGTGTGTTTTTTTGTTTTTTTTTTTTGCTGTGCATGAAATGATTTTGTGTCATGGATGGTTACCCCATATCCTTTGTTTTTCTATTATACATCCCGGGAAGTCAAATATTTGTGTGTGAGCGTTCATAGCCTGATGGAGGTAAATCCAGAAAAGAGATTCAGACGCACGAAATGTGTAGGCTAATGTTTTCATTTACTAGTACTGTGTCGATACCACTGCTGGTGCATTTCTAGTCTCCAAGTGTATCGTAAGCTCAGTTATCAGTGCTGGCATGCATGGTTTATAACATATTTTATTATAAATGTGCCCGTTGATACGAAGATTTTTAAATTACTAAGTAACAAGATTCCAAATCTCTTAGGCAAATATTACCGGGGCCTCTATTCTTTTAAGTCCCTTTTGGTCGTTTAGCCTCTAACGATGTTACGGATTCATACATTCCAGGTTCAAATGTTCAGGTTTGAACGTTCTTGATAAAGGTCAATCAAGAAAATCGCTTCGGACGCTAAAAATTTTTATAGTGTTTCTATTTACTTATTTTTTTTATTAGTTACCATGAACAAGGTTTTGTGTGGAAGTCAAGATAAATGCTCAGTGCACTTGTTAAGTCGAAAAAATGAAGGTCTTCGAATGTTTCAGGACGCAATTATGCTTTGGTCAACAATTATTGATTTACAGAATGAGATGACACGGATATTTTCAATTTTTCGTTTTTCGTTTTTCGTATCAAAATCTATTTCTCTTTTCCTCTGTTACGACTCATTGCCGGATTTTTACCAGCAATCAGTTAACCCCCGGTTTCCGATGAAATTATCTTTACTTATCTGTTTTGTATTTATTGTGGACTATAATTGTTTGTCCGTTCGTCTATTTTTACCATGGTGTAGACACGGTAGACATTATCTATTAACCAAGCTCTGTACTTTACCTGTTAATAAATTACATCAAATTTTAGAGGATTGCAACACAATTCCATATTGCAGACGTCCTAAGTATGAAATCGTCCAAATTATAATTGCATATTGTTATTCTAAACTGTTTCCCAAAATTGATCGCCCTGAAGATTACAAAAACATTTTATTACGACTAGTAAAATTAAATATGTCCATTAAGGTTTTGATTTTGTAAATATTGCCGGTATTTTTAATGATCATTCTGTTAAAGAACAAATTCGTGGCTGTTTTGATAATACTGAACTCCCTCTTATTTGTTATGTTTACCAAAAATCTACCCCGAAATATGTGTTTAACTACAGCGAAGTGTGTAAAGATGTAAATATCAGTGACAATACACCAACGTCATGAAATTGCAGTAATTCCGAATACATTTATGACCCCAGTTCCAATGTTATAACAGGATACCTTAACATCGTTTGTGACCGAGAGTTGAAATGATTCCTCAGTAAAGGACCTAAATATCGTCCCCAGTCAATTATTAATTGGAATGAGTGTCGTAACATCATCCACGACTCACTCCGTACTTACTGCTCTACATGAATAAAACGAGAAAAAGCTGACAAGAAATCCTTAGATTCTTTTTTTAATTCAGTAATGAACATACGTGATATACGTATACAACATTTTAAAGAACATTTTACTCCTAACAACAACCATAATAGCCCTACTTCTCGTATCAAACATCAGCTAAAAGAACTCGCCAAGGAATTTGTATTTCTCTTTACAAGCAGACCCAAATGCAATGAAAGTTCCAACTATGTACTGGCTTCCGAAGCTTCACAAAACTCCTTACAAATATAGATTTATTTTGTCTTCAAGCCATTGTTCCACTACAAAACTATCTATTTTACTTACTAGTACACTTGATACAATCAAAAACCTGGTAATAATTGTTCAAATAAGGCCTTTGAAAATAGAGGAATTAATTACTTTTGGAGTATCAAAAATTCGTTGGAAGTACTTGATAAATTGCATGCTTATATTGGTGATTTCGAATCTGTTCAAAGTTTTGATTTTTCTACGCTATATATCACTTTGCCTCATAATTTTATTAGGAAAAAATTCACACACCTCATTAAATGGGCATTTAAAAAGTCAGAATGCGAATATATATGTTCAAACTCTTTTAGGTAATTTTTTAGCAACAACAAACAAAAGAACTATGTCAATTTGACCTGCTTTGATACCATAACTGCCCTTGAATATTTACTAGATAACATTTTTGTTCGCTATGGAGAGTCCGTATATCGTTAAGTTATCGAAATTCCAATGGAGACTAACTGTGCACCACTTATTGCGGACTTATTTCTGTATTGTTATCAGTTACAATTTATGACTAAAATCAGCAAAGACCCATCGAAACAACATCTGATTCAAAAATTTTATAACACTTTTAGATATTTGGATGATATATTGGCTCTCAATAATGACGACCTCAGTATGTACACTAAAGAGATTTATTCTGCCGAACTGACTTGAAATAAAGCTTATACTAACAATGGACACTGCCCTTTCCTGGATCTTGATATCTTTATCTTAAACGGGAAGCTTAATACCAAAATCTATGATAAAAGAGATGATTTTTCTTTTCCTATTGTTAATTATCCATTTTTAGATGATGACGTTCCCTTGTCACCATCTTATGGTGTTTATATACCTCAACTTGTTCGATTAGCTCGTGTATGTAACAACGTATTTGATTTTAACGAAAGAAATCTCTGTATTACTGAAAAATTATTACACCAGGGTTTTCGATATCACAAACTAGTCAAAAATTTTATCATCGGTACAAGGACATCATTCGTAAATATAAATCAACATGCAGACATCTTATACGTTCAGGTATTTCACATCCAATCTTGTATGGTAATATTCTTTACAAAGCACAAAAATGTCGGCATTCACCTTAAAAGCTAACCAAACCTTTAAATAGACTTATTCAGAAGGGATATAGTTACGATACTGTTGTCAGGTCATTAAGGATGGCATATTTTGGTATTAATATTGATTCACTCATAGGGTCATAGCATCGGAAATAAACACATTTATTCTAAAACCAGTTGTTGGCATGATACGGGTTATGTTCTTCTCATATATTTTTATGATGATATGATACTAAACCCCTAACGGGAGGGATCGTGCTTGATTTTCATATGATGAAGACATAATCTTTCAATCAGTGTAATTGAGGTCTGGAGCTGGCATGTCAGTAACTGCTAGTAGTCCTTTGTTAATTTATGTATCATTGTAATTTTGCTTAGTTTATTTTGTTACCTATTCTGACATCGGACTCAGACTTCTTTTAAAATGTGTTTTACTGTGCGTATTGCTGTGTGTTTCTTTATTCTACTTTGGCTAGAGGTATAGGGGGAGTGTTGAGATCTCACAAAACATGTTGAAACCCGCCGCATTTTTGCGCCTGTCCCAAGTCAGGAGCCTCTGGCCTTTGTTAGTCTTGTATGTTTTTTTAATTTCAGTTCATTTATATGTTTTGGAGTTTAGTATGACGTCCATTTTCATTGAACAAGTACACATTTTTATTAAGGGGCCAGCTGAGGACCACCTCCGGATGCGGGATTTTCTCGCTGCGTTGAAGACCCATTGATGGCCTTCGGCTGTTATCTGCTCTTTGGTTGGGTTATTGTCTCTTTGACATATTCCCCATTTCCATTCTCAATTTTATTACTCTTTAATGATAAAACAAAATATGAGGAGACGGCTTCTTCCAACCACTTACAAACGTCTTGGCTTTGGACAGGTAAATTTAATTTGGCGATTGGATACTCAACGCTTGATTTATCTATGACAAAGAAAGAACAACGTACAATCAAAATTAAACCAATTGACACAATGAATTAACAAAATCGCTATTACAAAAAAACCTAAGAATATACTATTTACAATTAGTATAAATAAGAAGATGTGGTATGAGTGCCAATGAGACAACTCTCCATCCAAGTCACATGTATAAAAAGTTGACAATTTCAAGTCAAAGTACGGCCTCAACACGGAGCCTTGGCGCACACCGAACAGCAAGCTATAAGTGGCCCCAAAATGACTAGTATAAAACAATTCAAACAGGAAAACCAACGCTTTATCTATATAAAAAACGAGAAACGAGAATCACCTATGAACCACACCAACAAACGACAACCACTGAACAACAGGCTCCTGACTAAATGTGATAAGTTTACTTAAGGATGTTCGCTACTTTGTTTCAAAATAACAAGCTTTTTAAAAGACTGTTATAAATTGATTGTATATGATTAAAGAAACTAAAAAAGCAGAAAAAATGAAGGGCCCGTGTGCTTGTTTTCGAGATATAAGCCATTGGAAATTTGGCGGGAAATAATTCTCTCTAGATTTTTCATACATTTAACATTGGCACCTTTTTTCTTTCAAAAACGATGAAAAAATAAGAAGGATTTTATAAGGTTTTCAAAGATGACATTTTAAACTATATGTAGTCAAATTATGGAAAGAAAAGTAGGGGTTAATAGGCAATTTTTTTTAAAAGCACTACATGGATAAAGCCAGGATTCCGAACATCTGACAAAAATTCAAAAACCCAGAGGAGCGAACACCCTTAAGATGATTTATTGGTAAATACTTCATTTTGTATATTCCTTAAGAATGTGTATCTAAAATCTATAAAGGAACTATAACGATATTTTCATTTCAGGATCCGTGTGAAGAACACCATATGCATATGGCTATCTTAAGTTCCTACAAAGAACATATAGCCCTTGTTAATTTCATTCGGAAAATCTACCAATGTAAGTTTTTTTATTTTAATTTCGAGCTTTAGTCTCCGAAGACTGTTTTCTGTTGACTTAGTCAATTTAGCACGTTGCACTTGACCTCATATTGATAAAGTTCTACAATATAAATACGTTATATGGGTTTATTATATGACTATAAATTTTCTGTTTTCTCATTCGCTAAAAGCATAGAAAATCCTTTTTGATGAAATATTATATTCACCGTCGCAAAAATCACGAGAGGTTGATATAAAATTTGTTACACCGCCCATGTACCTAAATATAGATATTCTAAGGCAACATAAATGACGTAGGTTTCTGACGTCACGTAAATTCCCGATTTTTTCTTTTTCTTCTTGTTTTCGGTGTATAGACGTATTTACACTTGTATGCAAATTTGTCCGCCATTACTTAAAATCACACAAGTTCCTGTAAAATTTGACATCACAATTTAAAAAAAATGACATCATAATTAAAAAATGATTGTTGCTTGACGTCAGAAGGTTATTTGGAGCAGATCTAAGGTCATTCGGAGACAAAATTCAGCTAAATACCAAAAGTGTTAATACGTTTATTTTTTCTCTTCCTCTTGTTTTCGGTGTTTGTTTTTTTTTTTGAATATTTCAACTTATGAAAATTAGCAATTTGAACTTTGGTGGATAGTTGTCTCTTTGGCAATCATATCACATCTTCGTATTTTTGAATTGACAATGTCATGGCAAAAAACGAAAAACGACGAAAAGACAATAAACAGTACCAAAAACACAACATAGAAAACTATAAACTAAACCTTTTAAGGGCCTTGAGTGTGACTAAATGGGTATAATGCATTAATTGTAGCTTCTTAATATGTGAGTTATTTGGAACAATCGAAATAATATCAGGATTCAATGAGGACTTTTAAATTAGAATCAAGATTATGCCAAATATGTTTTTCGTCTAGTTGGAATAGAATGAAAAATGATGTGTGGAACTTTTTGTGTATAACTTTGCCTTATGGGCTTATGATATTGACTAAATTACTATTAAATCTGTCAGCTTAGTTTCCAAGAATTTAAATTAGATTTCTGGAAGAAATTTCAGGAACTTCTGTGGTACCATTACACAATTTGTGCCTTATAATAATCAAGAAATAAGACATCCGTGGAATCGTTATTCCTATAGTGTTTAAGATTTAGCCTTGTTCTTTTAGAAAAAAGGATGGCATTTGGCATTCATGTTTTCGTATGATGAAAACAAAATTATAAATTCTTTAAAGGTCAGTTCGTATAAATCAACCATTGAAATTTTTATTCATATTGAAGTAGCAGATAAAAAGATAAAAATCTGGACCCATTAATTCAGACACGATTTCCAATTATTTATGGTATTATTTACGTAAACTATATATATAGACAAGTAGATCTGCATCGCGTTTTAATTTTTGTTTAAGTTTCCTGAAACAGTCGCTGATGAACGATGTATGAATACAGAGGAAAATATTAAAATCAGAAACATGTCCCTATAGTATCCGTTAAACAAGTTACTTCATTCAATAAAATATAATTTCACGAAAGTGAAACACCAACAGCTGCCAATAGACTTATAACAGTTACTGTGCTTATTCAGTGGGCTTTGGGTATCACAATAGCAATGACTAAACTAGTTTACCAAATTGCAGTTTGAATTCTTCTACTACAAACTGATCAACTGGTAAAAAAATTCAATCAATTGCTTCAGTGAAAGGTTGTTAGTATGAAGTGAGTGCAGTGAAATAAAAAGTAATACTCACCATCTAGCTCCTGTTAGTTGATGTCTTTGTCATGAATTTCAAATAAATTAATGACGTAATATAATATTTGTCACTGGTTTAAAAATGTCAAACTTTGACATGAAAACTTCTATCCTGAATAAACTTTATAAATAAATAGTTCAATACATTGTTTTGTAGGTCAATAATTTATAGCTTTGTTTTCTAAGAGGAAGTACTAGTGTAATTGTGATTTGGATAATATTTTCTATAAGAATTACTGATCTGCTGGCATTAAAGGGAAATAATTTTTTATTGAGTCATTGTATAATTAAAATTTAATCAAATATACCAGGCTTATGACTTCGCCTACAAAAGATTCATCAATACGGCTCGAATAAAAAACATTGAAATGCCAAATAAGTACGAAGTTGAAGAGCATTGAGGAAACAAAATTCCGAAAGGTTTTGCCAAATACTTCTTATAAGTAATCTAATCCACTATGGTAGAAAATCATTAGTACTTTGAACAATTCAAAGTTTTGAATAACAGTTAAACTATAATTTTGACCATATCAATGAAAATACATCTCAACACAGAATTTCTGACTACTGGGCTGTTGATACCTATTTATTATTTTACAGAGAAATCTGTATGATTTATAGAACTTTGAATGTGTCCCATAATATGTTTTTAACAGGGTTTTTTAATTATCTTAAAAATAAATTTCAGTGTTCTTTTCAGAACAAAGGATAATAGTTTTATAATCATGGAAATAGTGTTACAAACAAATTACTTATAAAATGAAGGAAGATAATATTTGACAGAACAAAATTTTGCTGATTTTACAGTAATGTAAATTATTTCCCTTTAATATTAGCAGATTAGTAATTGCTTTAGAAAAAAATATTCAAATTACAATTACACTTTAACTTGCTGTTAGAAAACAGAGCTATAAATTATTGACCTACAAAACAATGTATTGAACTATCTATTTATAAAATTTATTGAATTCTTCTCCCACAATCCGATCAACTGGTAAAATTTGGTAGGAAGTGAGTGCAGTGAAATAAAAAGTAATACTAACCATCCAGCTCCAGTTAGTTGATGTCTATGTCATAAATTTAAAACAAAATAATGACATAATATAATATGAGTCACTGGTTTAAAAAGGTCTAACTTTGACATGAAAACTTCTATCCTAAACTATTTTAGCCATTGCTATTGTGATACCCCAAAGCCCACTGAATAAGCACAGTAACATGTGGCCGGTTTAAATTCACCACTACACTACTACAGAATTCATACATCAGTAAACGTTCTGTGTAATAAGATAAATTTTCCAACAATATTTATGTTTTTATAATTGGAATGCTGAAACCAGGGTAGTCACGGCAAATGTATTTATTCCAAACCAAACGAGAAAGTTACATTCCATATGAAGGATGACACGGATCAATATCACTTTCTAAGAAGAAGCATACGTCATAAATATAAAAATAAGGAAATATGGTATGATTGTCAATGAGACAACTATCCACCAAAGTTCGAATGAAGTGAATGTAAGCAATCATAGACAACCGTACGGTCTTCAACCATAAGAAAAACATATACCGTATATTCAGCTATAAAAGGCCCCCACATGTAAAATATGAAAGTCAATTGAGAAAACTGACAACATCACCGTAAAATCTAGGATGTGCTATTCCATTTGAAAAAAAATTTCTACAGGTACTAAATGTTTGTTTAAATAATTTCATCATGGTGGACTTAAAATTGTTATTTAAAAAAACTGTTATATTCCATGGAACATTCGCAAGATGAATCTGCATCACGAAGATATTCCTTTTATTTATTTAAATAGAACACATTTGGAATGTTTAAAATCAGAACTTGAGTAATTATGTATACGAAAAACGAATACAGGGAATGTTTAAGGTACGGAAATTTATTAATACATGAATTATATTTTGAAGACAATGATGCGGTTTGGCTTGGTGGGTCTTATTCCGACAATCATGATGAATGGCGTTGGATTGCCGGGAAACACATAAATAGTCACGACACACTTTGGGCATCTCATTGGGAAACGCAGGAACATGAATGTTTGGCACTTGTTGGCGACAAATGGAGAAGTCGTCATTGTAGTCATAACTACAAGCACCTATGTGAAACATGGAATCATTGATTAAAGACAGTACAAACATGTTTATTTCTATTTACATTTGTGATTTTGTTTTAAATGGTACTCGGTGCTGTCATTTCTGTAATTGAATTCTGGTATTAGTTATTTGTTGTATTGTTCCCAAAATAAACAATCATTTTTTTTTCAAAAGCAAATATTCAATGCGCAACTTTATTTTACTTAAGTTTAAAGTAGATTTGAATCATCAACTGAAAAGCTAATTTGACTTTGAACTTGGTAATATTATTGTTCAGCAAAACGTATTAAACCATTTTCCTGTACTTGAATATTGATCAATTCCGCCATAAAGTAGTTAGCAATTAGTATTCATTTTATTGGGAAATTATGTGTTCCAGTTAAAAAGTTTACAATTACCCTCATTTTGAAGGATCAATGATACCGTGTAATCAGGACTTCTCGATTCGTTTTCAGTGATATTTAGCTTCAATGATACAATCAGACGCAAGATATTTAGTACTGTGTAGAAAGTGCATAAAATGCGAATGAACATAATATTTGGTTATATTTGTCGTTGGGTTGTTTTCTCATTGATGTAGAAACTTGAAAAAGATGTTATAAAAGATTTCAAAGGGTTTTTTTGTCGAGCCTGCGACTTTTGTCGCAGAAAGCTCGACATAGGGATAGTGATCCGGCGGCGGCGGCGGCGGCTACGGCGGCGGCGGCGTTAGCTAACTTCTTAAAAGCTTTATATTTTAGAAGGTGGAAGGTCTGGATGCTTCATACTTTGTATATGGATGCCTCATGTTACGAAGTTTCCGTCAGTCACATGTCCAATGTCCTTGACCTCATTTTCATGGTTCAGTGACTACTTGAAAAAAAAGTTAAGATTTTTTGTAATGTTAGATTCTCTCTTATTATAAGTAATAGGATAACTATATTTGGTATGTGCGTACCTTGCAAGGTCCTCATGCCCGTCAGACAGTTTTCACTTGACCTCGACCTCATTTCATGGATCAGTGAACAAGGTTAAGTTTTGGTGGTCAAGTCCATATCTCAGATACTATAAGCAATAGGTCTAGTATATTTGGTGTATGGAAGTACTGTAAGGTGTACATGTCCAACTGGCAGGTGTCATCTGACCTTGACCTCATTTTCATGGTTCAGTGGTTATAGTTAAGTTTTTGTGTTTTGGTCTGTTTTTCTTATACTGTATGCCATAGGTCTACTATATTTGGTGTATGGAATGATTGTAAGGTGTACATGTCTAGCGGGCAGGTGTCATCTGACCTTGACCTCAGTTTCAAGGTTCAGTGGTCAAAGTTAAGTTTTTGAGTTTTGGTCTTTTTTTCTAATACTATATGCAATAGTTCAACTATATTTGGTATGTGCGTACCTTGCAAGGTCCTCATGCCCGTCAGACAGTTTTCACTTGACCTTGACCTCATTTCATGGATCAGTGAACAAGGTTAAGTTTTGGTGGTCAAGTCCATATCTCAGATACTATAAGCAATAGGTCTAGTATATTTGGTGTATGGAAGGACTGTAAGGTGTACATGTCCAACTGGCAGGTGTCATCTGACCTTGACCTCATTTTCATGGTTCAGTGGTTATAGTTAAGTTTTTGTGTTTTGGTCTGTTTTTCTTAAACTATAAGCAATAGGTCAACTATATTTGTTGTATGGAAGAATTGTTAGCTGTACATGCCTGCCTAGCATGGTTCATCTGACCTTGACCTCATTTTCATGGTTCATTGGTCAATATTAAGGTTACTTGGTTAATGTTAAGTTTATGTGACAGTTGTAATAAAGCTTTATATTTAGGACTATCAACATAATATCAATGATTAGTAAAGAAGGCGAGACATTTCAGTGTGTGCACTCTTGTTTTTATTCCATTTGCAATTACATGGTTATCATTTCGAAGGACCAAATATAGAAAATCAAATGATTTCAATAAAATGATAACAAGTTAAATAAAATAAACGATTTTACTGAACCATATGAGCATTTCTACAATAAATGTCTCTTCAGTGATCCTCGAGCTCAAAATATTTGAAAATCAAAACCCTTAAACAAAAAAGCTGATATAACCGAAGAGGACAAAAATAATAACGAACCCGCACACACTGAATCAGAGGCATGCGAAAGGGAGATTGAGGGATTTAACATTAGATCAATGGCATTTCATAACCATGCAGTTTATCTATGAAAGTAAAAAAAAATGTCCAAAATAAGAGAACATATCTTTACATTGTTGTTAATAAAGAAACAAAATTTTTTCACAATTCTTCAAAAAGAAGTAAATTACTCATTTTTCAACAACAACAAAATCTCACAAACAGGCTTTGAAAGTTTGCATGAAATTTTGCTTTCAAAATGTCGTATGTGATCTTGAACATTTTTTGTTAATGACTGTGAAATAAAAACGTGGACATGTCTGGATTACACAAAAACTAACCTTATTTTCACAGAAATATAGAGAATTTTTTATTTTTATTTTTTTTTATTCCCAAAGCCATTCTACAACATTTTTGAAGTTTACATACAACACTTTTGAAGCAAAATTTACCAACAATTCAGGTTGTCAATTTTGTCACATAACTTATTTCAAATGTTTTTATTGGTCTAAATGTATGATATTTTGGAATATCAGATATTTCCTCCCACCAAGCCGGTTTGTATGAAAAAGTAGTTTTAGCAAAATAAAGATCATATAGGACATTTTAGAAGCCAAGCGACGATTTCCAATATTTAGCTGAACAAATTCAATGAACATGATTTAGTAATCCACATCTGAGTTTTGACTGGAATAAAAAATCGACATACTCAGCTGAGGCCTTAGACTGCTTGATTATGTTTTTTCTTCAAGGATATCACCTACCCAGTAATCAGTATTGTGTGCAGTATTGAGATATATATATATATATAAAAACAAAGTAAAATAAAGAAAATACCGAACTCCAAGGAAAATTCAAAACGTAAAGTCTCTTATCAAAAAGAAAAAACAGAAAAAGCTCAAACAGATCAAACAATGATGTGTTCATTTTGGTAAATTTTCTGTTCATCAAATATTGAACTCATCGAAACACTGAGTTTTGTCTAATTCAAGTCGTAGAAAGCCTAAGTCGAATTTGTAACAACTTAAGGTGGTACATAACATTACAGGGAGATAACTCTGTAAAAATCAGCTGAATGTTTTAATCACGTTCTATTGTTAAGGAAATATTAAACTTCTTAATGATCAAAATTAGTGTTTGTCAAACTGCTATATATCCAATGAAATTTTTCCGATAAAGTGTGTGGTTCAAGTTTTTTGAAATTTTTGTCAAAGGGTCAAAGTAAATGTTTTGTCAAGATTTTATGAAAATTAAACGACCCAAATTAATTTTAGCCAAGGTGTTTGGTACCACCTTAACTCATGGTTTTTAATTCCCTTTGACTTTGTATTTGAGTTTGTCTTCCTATTGTTTTGATTTAATGGCCACTGATGAGTCTCGTGTAAATAAAACGCTTCTGTCTTACCAAATCATAAGCCTTATATATTTGATGAGTTTTTCATCGTTGAAAAGTAGATAATAACGAAAGGTAATACTACCAGTTGAAGAGGCTGGTGTTGCTAACGAAAGACATTGATTTCGACATAGTCACCGACGTACGTGGAGAGAGTCATCGACATCCGGCATAAAAGCTGATAGTTAAGATCGGAGTCGAAAATACTAATATTTTTAAGATTGTTACATTTTTTGCATTCTGTGGTGCGTCTTTAAACTAAAAATATTGCAAAAAAAACTAAACATTACCACAAAATATAGGAACTGTAGGAAATAAATGATTCGTCATCTGCTTACAGGGCGCTTTTACCTAGCTCATGTAGATAGGCCACTTTCCGATTTGTAGTTAGAAAATCGTCAAAATACGCGTTCCTGTTTTTTACATTGATAATAACGTCATACATAAATTGAAATGGTTAATAATATGATCAACATCTGGTTTTTTTCTGTATTTCAATATAGAATAGACTACATCGCCTCAATCTACAAAAATGGGAAACCTAGCTTAATTTCTTGTTTTGTCATGAAAAATCTTACCTTGTGAAGAACCGTACTGAATCCAACAACAAATACACCGAAGCTGAAATCACCAAAATGGACGTTTTGATCGACAACATATTCGTTGAGTTTGGTATATCTATTTTCCATCAGACGTCGGTATTCCAATTGGTAATTATTGTGCACCACTATTGGCCGTATAAACCTGACAACCATAACATAATATGCATTTGGTACACGTTTCAAGTTAAGTTTAGACGTGGCGATAGTTATTGCTGGACGTTCAATACAGTAACTCACAAACCTCCATCAACACATAAAACGCCCAAACGAAGTGTTTTCTAACCACAATCATCAATCTGACAAAATACAACGCAAAGTAAATGATTAATACAAGAAAACCGACTTCAAATAAATGCTTAGTCTAGGACCTACATGAAAGAGATAGAACATACCAAGGGGCAATCAAAAACTAAAAGTCGAATAAAACAGACAACATCATGACTAAAAGAAAAAGGACGAAAACACAAATAAAAACACTAAACATTACTCTAATCTTGGAATAGGCTACACACGTTTCGATAAGACATGACTGTCTCTATATACATATGTATGGAGAGCACGAACACTCTTTTCAAAGGTATGATACTTTTTGGACTTTAGGTATATCAGAATTTTTAAAACATTGACTTTTGTCAATTATCATAAATGATAGAAAATTTAACATCAGTTCAAAAGAAATGGTGACCATTTCCAATATGGATAAACTATGACAATAATAACATAGATATCCCTTTTTCAACATTTATCTTCCCAAGTGTGACCTTTGTTACATTGATATGTTTCTTCAATTAATGAGATTTCAACATCTGTCAACAACTGTTGCTTAAATTTCGTACTCAGAAATGCATCAGTCAGCAAGGCATGAGGTCATTGTCAATATATCAAGTTCTCTGGGCGTGCTCTTGATCAATTTTATCAAATAGAACTCAGTGTTTCGCAATTTAAAGAATTAGTTTACATCATGTTCCACAAAACACTGATACAGCAATTTCGTGTACACGACAATTTGGAAAATAAACATATGCTAAAAAATAACCAAACAATTCAGTGGTGTGAAATATTACATCACCGATTATCTTCAAAAGCGTTATTTTAACAAAAATTTGTCCAGACATTTTAACTGGAAATTAACTCATCATAGATACCAGGATTGACGCGCATTTCGTCTACAAAAGACTCATCAGTGACGCTCAAATCAAAAAAAGTTAAAAAGGTCAAATAAAGTACGAAGCTGAAGACCACTGAGGACCAAAAATTACTAAAAGTTTTGCCAAATACAGCTAATGTAATCTATTCCTGAGGTAAAAAAGCCTTAGTATTTCAAAAATGTAAAGTTTTTTAAACAGTTAATTTATAATTATGACCATATCAATGATAATTCATGTCAACAGAGAAATGCTGACTCCAGGGCTGGTGATACCCTCGGGGAATACAAACTCCACCAGCAGTGTCAACGACCCAGTGGTTTTCAATAAACTCATCATAGATACCATGATTGAAATTTTGTATTTGCGCCAGACGCGTGTTTCGTCTACAAAAGACTCATCAGTGACGCACGAATCAAAAAAGTTAAAAAGGTTAAATAAAGTACGAAGTTAAAGAGCATTAAGGACCAAAAATTCCTAAAAGTTTTGCCAAATACAGCTAAGATAATCTATTCCTGAGGTAGAAAAGCCTTAGTATTTCAAAAATGTAAAGTTTTTTTAACAGTTAATTTACAATTTTGACCATATCAATGATAATTCATGTCAACACAGAAGTGCTGACTACTGGGCTGGTGATGCCCTTTGGGAATAAAAACTCCACCAGCAGTGGCATCGACCCAGTGGTTGTAAATAAACTCCCCATAGATACCGGGATTGAAAATTTGTATTTGTGCCAGAAGCACGTTTCGTCTACAAAAGACTCATCAGTGACACTCGAATAAAATAAAAATAAAAAGGCCAAATAAAAGAAATGTTAGGAATGTAACTGAAGGTAGTTTTTTTTATAGGAAGCACAAGTTGAAAAAGACTATACCAGAAAATATGCAATTTATTTTGCTGTAAATTACAGTGTTAAATCATATATTTCATTTTTAAAATACATCCTAAAGAAAATAAAAATTATTCTATCAAACAGGTCTGGTTGATTTCTTTACATCGGGATCGGGAATTCCTTATTAATTCCTGGAACAAATTTCTTTTTCAGGCATAGTTCATCTGACTACTGTTTTTCTAGGAGTGACAGGTATAAAACTATTAAAACTGTAAGAAAATAAAGAAGACACCAAGAATAAAATCGTTTCTGTAAAAAGGAGAACGACTTAGTCACAAGAGCAAAGACGAAAAACAATAATCAAAACACATATCAGAGAAAACTAAAAGAATAAAAAATACTAAACTGGGGATGACTATTTTAATCTCAGTTCCACTATTGGGCGTATTGTTGTAGAGACTCTCCAGGATTTACAACGAGACATTTTAACATACAACATGTATATATCATTTGATGTTTAAAAGACGTCCAATTGTAGAATTTCACCGATGATTTTTCTTAGTGTTGATTCAACATAAATACCACAATGTTGATTCTCTCGCCATTTATCATTTTTCATAACGACATTTTGACAGTAAGACAGTAAGACATATGCATATTGTTACTCATACCCCAGCAAGTTTAGTCTGTTAAACGAAATATACTAAAAAGTAAAATAACAAAAATACCACACTCCAAGGAAAATTCAAATCAGAAAGTCCCTTATCAAATGGCAAAATTAAAAGCTCAAACACATCAAACGAATGGAAAACAACTGTCATATTCCTGACATGGTATAGGCATTTCCTCATGTAAAAAATGGTGATTTAAACCTGGTTTTATAGCTAGCTAAACCTCTCACTTGTATGACAGTCGCATAAAATTTCATTATGTTGACAACAATGTGTGAACAAAACAAACAGACAAACGACCTAAATAGTGTTAACGATTAAAACAATTCAAAAATACTTATACCGTTAATAATCATTGACAAACAATTGGATTTATCTAAGTCAATTGCAAACCAACACTATAATTGATAATAAAAGCATTTGATCTGGGATCTTTGTCACCTTCGAATATCGACTCTGGCCAGGAATGACTGACAAAATCCTATCTACGACATATGTATGCCCCAATTTCGATTTAGAGGGCCACTAGGTTTACTGTTAGTCCGTCCTTCAACCAGTCCGTCCCTTATCGGGTTTTTTTTTTTAAGTTGGTAAACCTTTTAACTGTTTTGAGCTAAAATGTATTTAATCAGTATCTTCCATAGGTTTTATTTCAAATTATTAAAAAAAAAAATTTCGGTGTATTCATGGCTACAACCGTATGTTTTTGCTATAAAATATTGCAAAAAGGGGTGGAAGATGTCACATATTTCCTCAAAATTTCAATCCCCTGGAGTGATAAGTTTTTCTAAAACTTTAGAATGTATCCATGAAGAGATTAATTAAAAAATAATATGGCTTTCATATAATTTTTCGTAAAACTACGTCAAAAAGATCCTGTGAAAAAAGTATTTGTAAACATTGAAAAATAATTTTATTTCTCAATAACTTTCATATTTGAAAAATCCACCGGGGCGAAAATGCGAAATCCCACCCCTAACTGTGTATTTACTACCTTACACTGAACTGCAGTCAAGTTTGATAATTCATTGATAAGATTCTGGTGTATCACAAACAAACAACTTGTAACGTCCCATTTCATTGGCCGAAAGATTCAAATACAACAATCGTAGTGTGCACGTGAATTGACACAGGTGACCGACAATGGAATGTACTATGCTTTACTACGAACGTAAACAGGTTTGTGTACTGCTGTGTTGTCGCCTGATTTAAAAATAATGGGGTCGAAATATTATCCGTGTGATGTTTTTTTTTATTTATAAATGTTCTCTTTGCAACAAAACAATTATCATGTACCGGATTATGAAAAATATAAGGATAAATACATGTGCCACATTTATACTGATAAATAAATGAACCACTTTTAAATTTCTTTCACACTGACGGGATACAATTATATCATACTCTTATTGTCCTAACAATGTTGTATTTACATGTAATAAAGATCTCATGATAAAAATAATTCATGATGGGTTGCACATTTCTGCCAAAACTTGGAATTGAATGAATTTACCGATAAACATAAAATTGAAGGTTAACAAATTTAGTATGATTATTTTAAATGAAGTACAAAATAATACATGTACAATAAACTGTTAAACAAAATATAAAGAAATTAAGGATGAAAAAATAAATGTACAAGATTTCAAGATTTACTGATAACGCTAAGCCACATAAGTGTGTAACATGAGGTCAAAGTATAATACATAAACAATTAAATGACGAAATGAGCATGCAGTACTATCTAAATACATAGAAATACATTTGCAAATATTTTAGAATAAACAAGCAATTTTCTTAATAAAAATTGAAAGTCGTTTGTAGACTTCCATATTACATATGGACAATAATCATGGCCTTCCATTTTAATGTATTGCGGATTAATAGTATAGTATCTAGGTAAGTATTGGTTTCTATAATTAACAATAGAATCATGTTGACATACAAATAAAACATGAAATTCATCACCAACAAATTTATGACATAAAGTACACATTCTCTCTGGTCTAGGTATATTTTGCCAACGCCCTGTCTCGATTGGAATACGTAAGTTCGATGTCCTCAATTTAGTTACCCAGCCTCTCTTCTGTTTAGATAGTCTGATCAGATATTTTTCTAATTCAAAGTCCTTTTTAAATGTCCCATAAAATTGTCCCCGAGATGAATTTGCTATATTGCTTAACCATGAGGTAATAAACTGATCACTCAATATTCGATCGAGATAATTTTTATCACAAAAGGAGGGACCCACCTTTCACCTTTTATTAATACATTTAATGAATGAACACAATTTCTTTAGAAATGTTCAATTGTTTGTTTTTCATTACCAATCAGCGAGTTCGTTGACATAATACTTGGTTTTCTATGTAAATCTATGTAAATATTTTCATCACCTACATCGCCGGAGTTACACACATGTGTAAAGTACATTTCCTTTCATTGTGGCCAGTGTTTTGCTATCTCCATTTTCTTCTAAAGAAAGCATGGTTACCTGCTCCGAATTTACTTAGAATTCGGAATTTTTTTTTCAAAATTAAGCAAACCTGGAACTATTATACTAAAATATATTATGTCCCAGAGTAAACTGAATATGAAGAAAAAAAAACCAAACTATCCAAAGTCAAATCCATAAAATCCCAAAACTTCCCTGTTTTTAAAAGCCATGAAATGATATGTAAATTTAAGTTGTCATTTATGATTCTATTTTCATATTTCTATGTAGTTTCATATTAAGGAAAAAAAAGGTTTAGTATACGCGAGATTAGTTTAAGGGTCGAGGAGGAGGCTGTGAAATACTTACTATAGAATATGAATATTGAACACAAAACCTTATTTACCGTAAAATCGTGCAATATGTATATTATGTAATTTGGTTAATTTTGTGTGTAGTTAATTACGGTCTCATAAGTCATAATGGACATTTACGTTTATCCAACAGCCTCGAGTCATTTCATTCATATTTTAATTTGGTCTCATTGCAAACACATGATAATGTAACTTATAAGATAGAAAAGGTGCACGGGGTTAGTCCAGAACTACTTGAGAGGATACAGTTGGATTCAATATATTTCGCCGTGAAAACTGTTAAGAGTTTTTGTTAAAAAAATCAAATTTAAAACAAAAGGACCTTATTAGAACTTTTGCACACAAATATGATATAAATAAATTTCACATGCACATGTTTATAATTTAGAACGCCTTGAGATAATCAAGTACACAATCATGTATACGTGATCATTCAACTTTCGATCGTTTATAGTACGCGTGTTTTGTTTTTTAAGCAAGTGTGCTTGGGCGTTGCTTAACTGAGTTTATTTGAGGTCGAAGGTTTGAATTGACCAATGACAACACTCGTTCTTTAACGAGTTGATCTAATAAAGTTTGTTTGACTGATTATGTCGCACGGCCTTTCACTAAGCTTGGCCGCAGTTAAGTGTAAGGTATTTTGCTGTCAAATCAACATGAAACTTAGTACATCATGAAGTGAACTGCTAAATATATTTGCCAAATTAGGGTTTTGACCCAGATTTCATGGTGAAATTGGTAGAGCAGTAGCCTCTAAAGAACATATCTATTGATTTAGGAAATGTTTGCTACATGAACAATGTTCTCTTTGAAAATTATGAGTAGGTAGATGTTTATTTATTTTATGAATAATAAAATGTCATGTCAGATGTATTCTTTTTTACACTAGGACTTGAATGTTTCACTTGGGGCGATGTGCAACATCCTTCGCAGTGCAATATTACCAACGTGTGTGCCCACCAAGAACAGGTATGATATAAATGTAGTGTTGTCTCAGAAATGTATACTATACCTATGTGTGTGCCCACCCAGAACAGATGTGTTATAAATATACTAGTGTCTAATAAATTTATACCACACCCATGTGTGTGCCCACCCACAACAGGTGTGTTATAAATATACTAGTATCTAATAAATTTATATCATACCCATGTGTGTGCCCACCCAGAACAGGTGTGTTATAAATGTACTAGTGTCTAATAAATTTATACCATACACATGTGTGTGCCCACCCAGAACAGGTGTGTTATAAATGTACTAGTGTCTAATAAATTTATACCATACCCATGTGTGTGCCCACCCAGAACAAGTGTGTTATAAATGTACTAGTGTCTAATAAATTTGTACCATACCCATGTGTGTGCCCACCCAGAACAGGTGTGTTATAAATGTACTAGTGTCTAATAAATTTATACCATACACATGTGTGTGCCCACCCAGAACAGGTGTGTTATAAATGTACGAGTGTCTAATAAATTTATACCACACCCATGTGTGTGCCGACCCAGAACAAGTGTGTTATAAATGTACTAGTGTCTAATAAATTTGTACCATACCCATGTGTGTGCCCACCCAGAACAGGTGTGTTATAAATGTACTGTTGTCTAATAAATGTATACCTTACATATTGTCTTATTCCTAATAATCCGTATGCAATGAAAAGCGTTTTATCTTTGCATGATTTAAAGGACAAATATATACCAGTTAAACTAGTATCACAAAAAAGCGACCACTATCCACATTGATCTACATAGAAAAGAAAATAATACCGCGGTACTTTAAATTTTCTGGATTAACCTTCTTCAGAACTCTCAAAGTAAACATTATGAAAACCAAAAATGTAAAAATATGTAGAAACATTAGGATCTAAAGTGTTCAGTTCTAAAGAATTTGTGAACAGAAAGCCAATAGAAGCATGCATTGACATACTTCCTTGGTCAAATTGACAGTACAGAATTTAATAAAAGTCCAGATGTAAAAATTCCAAAATGACCGACTCAAGTAACTTTGTAAGGAGATGCAAACTCCTTTCTTAGATTTACGTTTGATTAATAAGGCGAAAAAAAAAAGAAAATTCAAAAGAAGTCATACCTTATCAATTAAGCAGGCTGTGTCTTCATTATATTTTTTTGCAGGTGTGTATGACAGCCGAGAATGTAAATGATAATTTCCGGTTGTTTGGTAAAGGAGGTGAGCACAAATAAATTATTCGTATTTCTGTTGTATGTTACATGACATATGGTAATCAAAACTAGTGATTCTAATGAATTGTAATCAATTAATTTTTGTTGAGAAATCAACTGTAATGAATAATCAGACATTTCGCGATTCACTTACACTACGAAGATGGCAATACATTGAAGATTACAAGTTTAATGTATGTCCAAGGCTTTACGCATACAACTTAAAAAGTTGAACAATGTTTTATTTCCGACACAAGTTTTTGCGCTTCAGTAAATAAATCTCATAAGATACGCTCATTACCAATAATTGCATACGATCTCTCTTTACACTCTTGATCATTAATATTAAGAGCAACTTACAATTAAACCAAACCTAAAATATCAATACAAGTTAAATGATATATGCCCAATGAAGCTTTCGTTAAATCAATATTTAAACCATTTTTTATCTATTCATTTTTATTTTTATTATTAAATCTTTTTCTCTATTTGTAGAATTGTTTCGGGCAGAAGAAAAGGAATTTAAAACATTACTGTTGTTTCAACAATTTATGCAACAAACATCAAATAGATATGTTTACATTACAGTCCGTATTATTAACTACAATTTCAAAGTCTCATACTCTTAAACCAGCCATGAAACTGACAACCACGCAAATTCCAACTAGTACATTTAAAACAACTATCAACCGTTCGCATCATGTTCAACACTTTCGAATCCTTTCTTGATTATTAGAGTAAACGATCTTGATCTTCACTTCAGAAGTAAACCATTTTGTTTTGCTGAATACTAAATATTACTATTATTTAGGGAAACCAATACAGATATTTTCTCTTTACATAGCTTCAAGGTTTTGAAATTGATTTATTCTATTTCTTGAAAGAAACAGAATTGTTTCAGAAGAGAAAGGTATCCTACTAAGTTCTCAAAGATGACAATAAGGTGTCCATTTAATTTTTTCCTTGTTTTACAGACTGGCCCGTTGTATTTATATACAAACATATATATTCAGATTTCAATTGAATTTGTACTACTTATTTTGCTGATATACTAAAGTAATGGCGGCTGATGGTTTGATTACAATTGCGATCACCACCTACATGCATCTTTTTTTTCCAAAAGGATCACACGTAACACATAACTTTAATCTGTTTCAATTGTATCCTCTACAAATGTTTCCAAATTGAAATTTTGTCAACATTACATTTATGTCAGTTTTTTCAACAAAGTCAAGAATGTTTCATTGGTATATCTTCCACAAATTTCGTCTTTGTGCGTTACAGAGTTGTATAAATAAATAACTGTGGACGTCAAATACAGCAAAAATTGTGTTGCCTTGATTTGCCCAATTTTGGAAGCAATCGATAGAATTTTATAGAATTTTCAGATAGTTTTGTTTGTTTATTTGATGTTTGTTTTATTTTCTACTTTTGATTGAATACAATACTTATCACTATATTTAGAATAATAATTTTTGTAATGAAAGGCAAGGGGAGCATTTGCTTTTAATTTTTAATACAAAAAACATGTGTGCAGTCCCTTGACATACAGATTAACAGGACAAACAAAGATTTGTGTTATGGTTGCAAGTGAGACAACTATCCACCAGAGACTGAAAGATGTTGGTGTAAGCAACTATATGCTACTGTACGTTATTCGTCAATTTCAAAACCATAAGGCATCACAAAATAAGAAAACCAACGATCTAATATATGCTCATTCAATAAACGGAAAACAAATATGACAGACAGTAACCAACGCCAACCACTGAAATATAAGCTTCTGGGTTAGAACTGGCACACATAAAGTTTCATTTGGTAAAATGGTTTCTTGGAAGGTTTTAAACGAGGTTTGCAGTTAAATATTTAAGTTTAAGAAAATTACTATCCAACAGAAAATTTGAAAACAAATAGAAATTTTACTATTCATATCCAGATTTCACTGATAGATCGTCGCTACTCACAAAAGAGAGACGACAGATACCAAAGGGACATTCAAACTCATAAGTCGAAAATAAACTGACAATGCTATGGCTAAAAAAGAAAAAGACAAACAGACAAACAATAGTACACAAAACACAACATAGAAAATTAAAGACTGAGCAACACGAACCCCACCAAAAACGGGGGGTAATCTCAGGTGCTCCGGAAGGTTAAGAAGATCCTGCTCCACATGTGGCAACGTCGTATAAGGAAGCTATTGAACCAAGATGCAACTCTTTCATAATTTGTTGACAGCAATATTTCGTTGATTGTTTTATAATAAATCAGATCGTTGGTTTTCTCGTTTGAAATATTTTACACTTTATCATGTCGGGTCTTTTCTTTTATACGGCATTGATTTTGCTTATTGCTGATGGTCGTATGGTGACCTAAAATTGTTAACACCACTAACAAATATTGCAAGAACAAATAAGATTCCAATGTTATAAGAAAATTATTTATTTTCAACCTATTGTTGCACCATCATATATTCAATTGTTGTTTAATTATTTAATACTCTCTTTGTGTGAATATGCCATTCTGTATACCTTTTGTTCATACATGTTGTGCTAGTCTATTTGTTACAATAAAGAAAATTCATTATAAAAAAAATAAAATTGTCAAGTCATTCAGTCTCTGGTGAAAAGTTGCCTCATTGGCAATCATATAACATATCCTTATTTCATATAACAAATTTTTGTTACAGATAACCAGGGATATGTTCCATTTTTCTTATCTACATTTCTGTTTTTCTTTTTCGTTTATGACTATCGTTGAACCCAATTTCTTGTCTCGCCTTGACGGAGTCAAAAAGCAAGACATAGGTATCCGGCGTCGGCGTCGGCGTCAACAATGTATTAGTTTGTGATTAGGTCTAGTTTTAGTTCATGGTAGGTTGGTAGTGGTAGGTCAATGATATTTGGTATGCAGTTATATTAGCATTGGCACATCTCATTACCATGGAGATTATTTGGCCCCGCCCCTCAGTCAAGGTCTATTGACTTTGAAACTTTTCATAGTTTACATGTATTAGTTTGTGATTAGGTCAATTTATGGGGAACCACTAGTGGTAGGTCAATGATATTTGGTATGCAGTTGTATAAGTATTGGCATATCTCATTGCCATGGAGATTATTTGGCTCCGCCCCTTAGTCATGGTCTATAGACTTTGAAAATGTTGCTAAGTTAACATGTATTAGTTTGTGATTAGGTCAGTTCAAGGGGAACCATTAGTGGTAGGCCAATGTTAATTGGTGTTCAGTTGTATAAGCATTAGCACATCTCATTTCCATGGAGAATATTTGGCTCCGCCCCCTCAGTCATGGTCTATTTACTTTGAAACTTTTGCTTAGTTTACATGTATTAGTTTGTGATTAGATCAATTTAAGATGAACTGCTAATGTTAAGTCAATGATATTTGGTATGCAGATTTATTGGCATTTGCAAGTATCGTTTCCATGGAGATTATATAGCCCCACCCCTGATCATGGTTCATTGACTTTGAAACTTTTGCATAGTTTACAAGTTAATGTTTGTGTTTAGGTTTGTTTAAAGGGAACGACTTATAATAAGTCAGTGGTATTTGGTATGCAGTTGTATTTGCATTGGCACATCTCATTCCATGGAGATTGTTTCAGTCATGGTTCATCGACTTTGAATATTTGCATAACTTACATGTTAAAGTATTGCTATTTTAATTTCAACATTTGCATTATCAAAATTACAAAAAGGCGAGACATATCTCTGTGATAACAGTTTATTATATAACATTAGCAACACGACGGGTACCATTAGTGGACCAGGAGAGCCGAGCTCACTTATGGTTTTTGTGTGAGTTCGACTTGCTCAATTTTTATTTTTCTATCTTATGATGAGTGGACTTGTTTGTATTTTCGTTTCTTTCCTTTTAACGAAGGTGTTGTCTTTCTTCCGACTGATTTTTTATGTGACTCCTTGATATCTTCTTACTTTGTTTTTATTTTGACGAGTTTTCACAATATTTAGGGAATGTTTTGTTTAAAATGTTTGGGGAGTTTCTGTTTACAATGTTTAGGGAGTTTTAGTGTACAATGTTTAGGGTGTTTTTGTTTACAATGTTCAGGGTGTTTTTGTGTTAAATAAAATTGAGAAGAGAAATAAGGAATATGTCAAAGAGACAACAACCCGACCAAAGAGCAGACAACCGCCGAAGGCCACCAATGGGTCTTCAACGCAGCGAGAAAATCCCGCACCCGGAGGTGGTCCTCAGCTGGCCCCTAAATAAAATTGTGTACTTGTTCAGTGAAAATGGACGTCACACTAATCTCCAAAACATATAAATGAACTAAAATTAAAAATGATACAAGACTAACAAAGGCCAGAGGCCCATGACTTGGGACAGGCGCAAAGATGTGGCGGGGTTAAACATGTTTTGTGAGATCTCAACCCTCCCCTATACCTCTAGCCAATGTAGAATAAAGAAACACATAGCAATACGCACAGTAAAACTCAGTTTAAAAGAAGTCTGAGTCCGATGTCAGAATAGTTAATAAAATAAACTAAGCAAAATGACAATGATACATAAATGAACAAAGGACTACTAGCAGTTACTGACATGCCATCTCCAGACCTCAATTAAACTAATTGAAAGATTATGTCTTCATCATATGAAAATCAAGTACAATCCCTCCTGTTAGGGGTTTAGTATCATACCATCATAAAATATATGAGAAGAACATAACCCGTATCATGCCAACAACTGGTTGTAGAATAAATGTGTTTATTTCCGATGCAAAGACCTTATGAGTGAATCAATATTAATACCAAAATATGCAATCCTTAATGACTTGACAACAGTATTGTAACTATATCCTTTCCAAATAAGTCTGTTTAAATGTTTGGTTAGCTTTTGAGGTGAATGCCGACATTTTTGTGCTTTGTAAAGAATATTACCATAAAATATTGTATTTGAAATACCTGAACGTATAAGATGTCTGCATATTGATTTATATTTACGAATGATGTCCTTGTACCGTTGATAAAATTTAGTAAATGTTTTGACTAGTTTGTGATATCGAAAACCTTGGTGCAATAATTTTTAAGTAATACAGAGATTTCTTTCGTTCGTCTTACAATGTTTAGAGAGTTCAAAGATTATTTTCAATTTTTTGAATCCTACAAGGTCTCACAATACATATTTTATTTACAATGGTAGTTCATGTACCAAACTTTAGGGAGGAACAACTGTATAATAAAATATATAAAGATTACCAAATAACTTACTCGTGAAAACATAAAAAAAGATAGTGTGACAATTGTTTTATTTTTCAGCACCAAATAATTGTACTGGTTCAAACCATTTTCAATTGAAAAACCATTGCTACTCTCTTACTGAGTTTTCAACAGCATGGCATGTGGACAAATCAGGACGAAATCGTGTAATTTAATACGATTTTACTTTGCATTTTTGTTTTGTAATTGTTATTTGAAATACCAACCGCCAGCATTAATTTTTAATTTTGGAGTTTATCATTGGCTTTGTAAAGACAAGGAAATGGCTACAATTGGTTATAAATAAACATAATAACAATATCAAAAATATGTAAATTCAAATAATGAAAGGAAATGTTGAATATACTCCACTGAGTTAGCATTCCAACGACACAAGAAAAGAAACTCCTATTAGAGGCCAACATACGGTCTTCACAATAGAAAAGTATATATATATATACAATATGCTAAGCTTTAAATCGTTCAAAATCTAAAAATGTTATGACCAAATGATACAGTGACTACCACAGATCTGCCATAAAACAAAGTGCCTTTAATGACAAGAAAGCATTGAAATTATAACATGAGAAAGCCTCTGATTTTGTTACTGAATTAGGATAGGCACATACACATTTGGTGGCTTCGAAGTCTTGTATTAAGAAAAAGAGCAATACCAAGAACATGTGTCAAACACTGTGGTTCATATAAACATTGTTGAAAGAGTTGCCATGTTTCTATAAACATATTTGTCTATTTTTTTATTTTTTATTTCAGGATTCATGCATACATTATCATATGCATATGGCACATACAGTGTCTAACCTTGAACATGCTGCTCTTGTACACTACGTCAGGGATATATATAAATGTAAGATACCATATTTATTATTTAAGCATAAGTGTATTTTTAAAAAAATAGTTCTGACCAGTTTGATTCATCACACATTTAACTAAAGCGTGTAATTACCTGCCATGTCGATTCGGTATTTGGCACAACTTTTCGTAATTTTTGGTTTTCAATGTTCTTCAAACTTAGTATTTGTTATGGCCTTCCAAATGTTATGATTCGAACGCCGCTGGTGAGTCTTGTGTAGACAAAAGGCGCGTCTGCGTTAAATAAAACTGGGTATTTACCTTTAAAGCATGTGATATATAGATATAAGAAGATGTGGTATGAGTGCCAATGAGACAACTCTCCATCCAAGTAAAAATTTATAAAAGTAAACCATTATAGGTCATAGTACGGTCTTCAACACGGAGCCTTGGCTCACACCGAACAGTAAGCTATAAAGGGCCCCAAAAAAATACTAGTGTAAAACCATTCAAACGGGAAAACCAACGGTCTAATCTATATAAAAAAACGAGAAACGATATATATATATTCTACTACTTTAAACCCCTTGACTTCAATTTTATACCAATCTCGAAATTTGAATTTTTAAATTTTCAATTGCTCTATAAATCTCGTATTTTTAAGTTTATAATGTTATCGGAATCAACAGGTATTATTAATCTTTGTCAGATTTTTTTAATCAAAGTTATCTTTGTGTAAAACACTCGTGTCTGTACATTTACTCCAAATTTAATCCAGATATGTAAAACATAACGTATGCAAATATCATGACAAAAAAAACAGGATCGCGGAGTATAAACCCATGTGTGAAACGAATTTACTTTAGTTTCATAGTTTAATTATTAAGTTCATCAAAAGTATATTTCTTAAGCTGATAAATCAGTGACTTGAAACACACTTCAAAAACACAAAAACAGAAAAACGGAAAAAAAGATAAGAGTTAATTGAAACTCAACTAAGCCTTTTTCCCCCAAGTCCAAATATAAATTGGAATATTAGTACTTGTATAGATATGTTAATAAAATATATCAATTAACAACGAATTTGGCTTTTGTTATGCGTTAATATATTATTCTATTAAGGGTCTGATCCTGTTTGGCTGGGTGCTCAATACAATCATAACTATCCGCATTGGCGCTGGATAAATGATGCTTTTATAAAGCTTGATGACAACCGTTGGGGATCAACTGCTGTAGAACGTGAACACCGATGTCTTGCTCTACATAACCGTAAATGGGAGAGCAGTGTGTGTAATTTGCGTTATAAACATTTATGTGAAGCACCAATGGGAACAATTAATTAAACTAGTTTAAAAAAATATTGTACATTGTTTTGAGATTTATATGAATGGGATTACATGTTATTTAAGCACAGGTCCATCCAGTACTTTACAATATGAACAAAACGAAACGAGTGGTAAATGTCAACCATGAAGCAACCCAACAAATATAACATATTCTAGCACTACACCATTTTACTTTATTTATCCACTTTGACAGTTAAATTTACAAACTGGATCTGACCATGACAATTATAATAAACCACACTTTGATTATCAGAGAGAAATTAATAAAGTTACTACATATTATCGTGATTATTGTCTCAGTTTGGTCGCGGCTTTTAATCAGTTAACAACCTATGAACAAAGGGGAGATGCATGTTTTGGCTAATTGATGTAACATTAACATTATTTGGACCAATGGTATGTCAATATTTCACCCGTAATTTAAATTCTACATTTGGGCTTATCCTCCCTTGTACCTTGTACATAGAAATTACAGATAAAATATAAATATTCTAATTATTTTTCAATTTTATATTAATATTCAATATGTAATAGATTGAAGGTCTTGCAGATATATCTCTTTTTAAATAGCAAATCGTCGATCATTTTTGCGCTGGGCGTATTCATGGTTGTGGTTAGCCACACTATTAGCCTTTATAACTGAACTGTAACTGCTGTTAGTTCTGGCAGAAGCTTTGTTAGCTTTAACTTGTCGTACATCTAACAATTTCATCTTTAAACACTTTTAGATAAACTAGTGACTTTTTTATTGTCAACAGTTAAACAAAGGGATTATAAAATAGCCCATAGAAATCGATGAACAACATTCACACTGTGGTCAGATCAGACTTAATATTTTATATATTTCATATCAAATATTGGTATAGATGTAAAGGATAGTCTATGAAAAGGTATATACTATGAAATTTAGAGCGAGGTTCTTGTCCCGAGCACTTAATTTCATAGTATATACCTTTTCATAGACTATCCAATTTACCACATATTTACAACTCAAGTCATCTTTTAGTTGGTCTATTGATAGTTTATTTTGGCTGAATACTTGTATCACAGGTGTATGTAAAACGGAGTTCATTAACTAACGTTTATGTTTTGTAAATTTAATCACTAGTATCATAGCTATCATATTTGTTCAATTTGGGACAGTGACTTATCAGATCATGAGTTTATAAATGCAGCAAACACTAATTGGGAAAATAGCGATTTAAAAGTCAATCTCAGATCAGATATGGGATTTTAAAAGGCCCTTGACTACAGAATGAAAACATGGTAGCTGATGTTGTAAGTACGTATATTGATATAAAGCGGTGTCTTACTACATGTACTTCTTTACATGGTATATCAAAGTAAAAACTAAAAACTTTATCAGAATATAGATATAGCACGCCTGGTAAACCATCAAATATTAACCAAATGGTTATGCGAGAAAAAATTTTACTGGCACTTCCTGTTGAGCTTTTCTGGTACAAAATTTCAAAAATATAGATGGGGTAGGTCGACTTTTCATCAATTTATTGTCAATCTGTAAATATTTTGTTAAATAGGAGAATGTCATGCCATAGATAACTGAATGAGAGCTTGTCTCGTTCATTACTCGGACGAGTAGTGGTTTTTAAAGCCTAGAAAACGAGATGTAAAGTCTAGCGCTGAAGAGCTGAAGATGTTAAGTAAGCGCTGGAGAAATAAAGTCTAGCGCTCAAGATAAAAGGTCTAGCGATGTAGATGTAAAGTCGAGCGCTGTATGTATTAGGTAGCAATACACAGTTAGGAGTTTGGTTTTGCAATTCGGCCCCGGTGAATTTGTCTAATAAGAAAGTTGGTGTGCAATAAAATTTATTGATGAACTCATTGTCATTTTGTCAAAAATTCACAGAGCTGGCCGCACTTACCTGCGGGAGAAAAGTCATTCCGATGTCATTTTAAATCACATTGGTCCAAGTAATGAACGAGACAAGCTTTCATTCAGTTATCTATGGCATGACATTCTCCTATTTAACAAAATATTTACAGATTGACAATAAATTGATGAAAAGTCGACCTATCCTATCTATATTTTTAAAATTTGTACCAGAAAAGCTCAACAGGAAGTGCCAGTAACATTTTTTCTAACCATTTGGTTGAGATTTGATGGTTTAACAGGCGTGTATAGGTGAAACATTCCCTTCAGACATTATCCCGGTTTTCAGTTCATGATCAAATGGGTCAAGTCACTTAAGAAAGTTAAAAAGAAATCATCATCATGTTGCCTAAATTACCCTTCATTACAAGGTTTCATGGTACATACTTTTTTGTGTACAAAGTAATTGCGTGGATCATAAATTAACACAATAATAAGATAGCGTTGTACTCTTATTAAGGAATGAAGGAACATATTTGTTATTATCTATTTAAATGATAGAAGCTTGCAATTGTCAAAAATATTTTTAAAACCAAATATTTTAATATCGGGATATAAAACTAAAACTAAAACTAATTACAAACATTATTTTTTTTAATTTGGGACATAGCATTTTTTAATAAAAATTAGCCATTGGCAATTTTTGTTTATAATATCTTGATTACGATACAATGAAATCTTACCCTTGAGATCATTCATACATAATTACTTAGTATATGAAAAAAGCATGTACTATGAAACTTAGAAGGCAAATTCAACCAATTTGATTGGACGAGAAGCTGTAAGTATGTGCTAAAATTTTTACCTGTGATGTACATTTTCAGGTTAAAAACAATTATTAATTATTAGCCAAAATGTAAACTTGACTCAAAATTTTCTAGTCTAATTGATTCCATGTTCACGCTATCATTTAGTCTATGCGACCGAACAATGGGTCGTTGAGTAAGTGAGATTTGATGAAAATTTAAAACGAAATGAGAAAAGAAATCAAACACAAGTCCGAATAGAGGATTAAAGCAGATGGTAATCAATTCAAAATGTAAATCAAATCTTGAAGGCAAAAAAAACAATTTAAATTCAAAATTCAAATAAAATTAAAGAATACACATGAAACAGTCTGTGCTGAAGTGATGCCAAAAATGGGCGTTTATTATCATATTGAAATTAAAAGATTCCGATTGATTTCCATTGATATCCAATTCTCAATATTTATGAAAAATTATTTCCGGAATTTAATGAAAGTCAAAATAAATCTCATTTAATTATTTTAAAAAAAAGTTACTATACAGTGATATATTCGAAGCTATTGACTTTGCAGGTCCTTGTCCTTTTTGGTGAATTTTCAATCTTTCATTATCTTACAAAACACACTGTCAAAATATTAACTATTTTACAAAATATTAAAGTACTAAATCGTCATCGATCAACACAAAGAGAACTGGTATGTAAGTAGAAAAAATACTCTTTTCATATAGAGACAGGCATTGCAAGTCAAAAATAACATGTTGTCATAATACTTTAAGAAAAGTTTGAATATTATAAAAATTTTAAACTTATTTCCAATTGTTATAATTCGACTGTAACGGATTATTCATATGAAGACGAGACCCGCGTCCCTTATTATAAGCATAGACGGCCATCACAAGATTTGTCACAACCATATTTTTAAAAATCAAATGGTCATTACCTTTCAAGTCCTGTTATGAAATAACTCAATATCATAACATTTTGTTCAAAGTAAAATTATGTCGATGAAAATGGTGGGTTAATGGTAATGAAGCTATCGTTTGTGCTACATAGCTAGTCTAGGAATAAAAGTTACGGTACTCATTCGTGGAGTAAAATTATTAAAGAATCGAATGGCGTATGATTTATCTACTTTAAACGGATCTATTACGATTTCAAGACAAAAGCTTGCTGCTCCAAGTCTGGATTAGCAGTTTCTTGGTTTTCTACAAAGAGTGTGCTCCAAATTCCCACAACCCAAGTGAGTCCTAAAAAAGGCCATCAGACGTCGAATCAATCTCAACACTGTTTTATAACGCTATCTTTAATCCTAAGGGACAACATAAAATCTCAATTTATAAATTGGTTCTTTATTCCACCTATTTTGTGACTTTTTCACACAAATGTTTGTACTTCTCATGGCAGTGATGGGTAATCCATTTATTACCATGTAATGCAAGACAATAAAGACGATGATGTTCTGGTATCCAATGTTTTGTCATTGACGTCTATAGTTTCTTCACTATTCTTCCATATCCAAGTGTTATGATGATATGAACCTCCTAACCAAACGTCACCACTGTCTAATTATATAAATAGAGATGACCATAAACACAACACTCATTAAGCATATAATGGCGTATGATAAAGGTAAGATTTTCAGTGTCCATTTATTATCTTTAATGTTTTCTAATTTCCGTTATTACGATTTAGAATTTGACATATTGTATGTATCTTTTTTTTTATTGTTTAAGACCATATTTTGACTTCTAGATGTAGTTTGATATTTTATGAGTAGCTGTGTCAATGACGTATACCCCACATCTTCATTTATTAAAATCTAATATCAACTCAATATCGCAAATTTTACTAACTATTTTTAATTCAAATTTATATGGCCTTTAAGCACCATTTTGCATAGGTTTCCTGCTTTTGTTCATCTGTTCTTTTCCTAAGGGACAACATAAAATCTCAATTTATAAATTGGTTCTTTATTCCACCTATTTTGTGACTTTTTCACACAAATGTTTGTACTTCTCATGGCAGTGATGGGTAATCCATTTATTACCATGTAATGCAAGACAATAAAGACGATGATGTTCTGGTATCCAATGTTTTGTCATTGACGTCTATAGTTTCTTCACTATTCTTCCATATCCAAGTGTTATGATGATATGAACCTCCTAACCAAACGTCACCACTGTCTAATTATATAAATAGAGATGACCATAAACACAACACTCATTAAGCATATAATGGCGTATGATAAAGGTAAGATTTTCAGTGTCCATTTATTATCTTTAATGTTTTCTAATTTCCGTTATTACGATTTAGAATTTGACATATTGTATGTATCTTTTTTTTTATTGTTTAAGACCATATTTTGACTTCTAGATGTAGTTTGATATTTTATGAGTAGCTGTGTCAATGACGTATACCCCACATCTTCATTTATTAAAATCTAATATCAACTCAATATCGCAAATTTTACTAACTATTTTTAATTCAAATTTATATGGCCTTTAAGCACCATTTTGCATAGGTTTCCTGCTTTTGTTCATCTGTTCTTTTAGATTTATGTAATTCACATAGATATAAGTGATGTCGGTGCTTTTTTTATGTTAAAAAATACAATTTAATATGAATTTTCAGTTCTTTATCATAAGAAAGAGGCAAAAGTTACCGAGAGAACTGTCAAAACTATTATGTTCAATGGAAACTGACAACGCAATGGCAAAAACAAAACGAATGACGACTGAAAAAACAAGTCCACAAAACAATGTACTAAAAATTAAAGACTGAGCAACATAAACCCCACCAAAAACGGGTTGGGGATCTTAGATGCCCCTGAACGGTATGCAGACGCTTATCCTTTAGTGGCACAATAGTTCTAAAAAGAAGGCATACAACACCAGCTTTTTGTTGTTCTCATTTCGGCTACATTTAATAGAAGGACATGTCATGAGACCATCCTAAGTCACATACCATAGTCCTTTGCTGACCTAGCCCAAGGTCGCACAAATAGATAAGAAATATAAGTTTCGTGTTGAAATGAATTTACCATTTGTGTGTCCATAGCTTTGTTAATGACTGGAAATGGCTCTGAAGTCTTTTATTCAATAATATGCTTCATTAATTTAAGTGGTGAAAGCTTTCCTTTTACATTTAGACACATATTTACTCGATATGCAAACCCTCGAATTGTGAACAACATCTTTATTCATCATTTTCTTAACTTCCAATTTTGACAATAGTAGTTTGAACGTAGTTTCACTGAATTTGTACAGTCTCGTGACTCCATTGCTCTAGATAATTTGCGATAATAGCGTTTCCTTAAAATTCTTATCTCTTTTCAAAAGCAAACGGCATTCGTTTGTATCATTTTATATATATTGAAAAATCTGATAACTTGAATAAAACTGATTTGCAGTCCCTACTCCTGCTGTTTCACTTAAACAATCATAATCGGACCCCTCGTAGAGGTTTTACAATTGTTCTTTAACGTGCAGAGAATGGAACATCAACACCAGTTGCAAGACATGTTCAGAATGGTATTTGGGATATTTATTTGGATACAAATCACAAGACGAATCAATGTGTATAAACCAACTAGTCGGTATTTCATCATATAGTTATATTATATTTCTTTAATTATATCTTACATTTATAGATGTTCCTAACAAAATGGACAATCTCATTATGCTCGCTGTCTGTGTTTATTTTCACCATATGCATGTTAAGTGCTTGGCAAGGATCCTGAAATGTAGTGCGTCTACGTGGTTACATTGTTACATACATAGAACACATTGTTACTAAATAATTACAAAATTAAGATAGACTGTATTTAGAGAAGTCCCAAACAAAACAAAGTGTAGTCCATTTGAAATTATATTATTTTCTATTTATTCATATTGATTTAAGCAATCATTATGCCCTTGACTCTTTTGAATTTATCAATTTGTTTGATCTGTGCTATTTTGAACTAATCGATACACTCGATTCTGTTCAAACCAGTACGAACAATAACACCCCCTTTCATCAAACCCTGGATTTGTCCTTAGTATCTAGCCGAATGCTGAGGCCATTCGGTGATCTTTGACTATGAAGATATCCACTTAATTGTTTTTTTTTAAATATTTTAGCCGTATTTAATATAATGATTATATAAATGATACTCCGGCTTCCTCCACCAATAAAAACTGACCGCCACGAAATAGCACAATAGTGTTGAAAGTGGCGATAAACACCAAATAATCAATCAATCAATATAAATGATAGATTTTGCACAAGCTATAATTCTTCTCTGTTGAAAACAAATACTCTTTATACTAAGTGTCCTAAATATATTGAAATCACGAATAACAATACTATAAAGTATTATTGGCAAAATGTGACATCAAATAAGCTAGTCCGGTTTGTAAAGAATTATATGATTTCTAAAAATCAGCCTTAATATTAGATATTGATTGTATGTGAATAAACTTTATCTGTCTTCACAGATTGCTTTGCTGAATTGTTGTATCATTCACCGTATTGTATATTATTTACACTTAAATGATAAATATAAAGTTATATCTATACAATTAAAATTTGATGTGGCGGCATGGTGATCAACATTATCATCCTTTACGACAAACAAAAATGCTGATCTGAAAGGTACACCATCTACTTGCCACTATACATCATGTACTGTGTTACAACTCTAGATAAAGCCGACGAGGAAAGGCATTACATCGACCACCGAAAGCTATATTTTGTATGTAGCCTAGGTGATCGAGTAGTCCAGGGCGCTGGAAACGGTGCAGGCGGTATTGCCATGATGTCACAGAAGCAAGGGTTCGAATTCCGCTGAGGGAAGAACAAAAATTTGCTAACGGAAATTTGAAGATCTAACATTGTTGGGCTAAATTTGAGACGAATATGTATATATATATAAAATGACTGAATAATAGCCAACGATAAATCTTACGGGGCGATGGATCATATAATTATGATACAGTACACTACAAAATATAATTTATAACCAGTCTAAAAGGGTACAACATCACCAAAAAATAACAATAAAATGAACAAATGTAACTATAAATATTTCGGATAACAGATATCCTTCATCAGTATGATCACGATGTAAAATGAATCTTATCAACCTATTCTGATTATAAAACTATAGCAATCTTGAATTCTATACAAAAAAAAAACAGTTTTACCAGAACATCATAGAGACGCTAGTACAATTCTAAAATTTCCAAACACGGCGCAACGACATACCTAAAATAAAAATAGTAATAATTTGCGATATGAGCTTGCACAACTTTAAAATTCCAAAGGTAACGACAGTTAAGATGTTACAACAACTGCGTGGAAATACATTCCCAAAAACAGCACTAACCGATCTAAGTTTGTATAATGTTTCAAATTTGACAACGGTAGAGTAATTAAAACAGTGGCTACGTATTTAAACACCCAAAATAAATAGCAGTTTGATAATGATAAGAAGAATAATTGAACGTGACTGCGTACTTTTACATCCATACCAAATGAGTAGAACCCTGTAATTAAAACAAGTATAATTAAAAAATTCCTTAAAAATGTGGGAGTCTAGTACAGAAGCCGGAGTTACTGGAAACAAGTGATGGCAGGAAAATAAGTGATGGCAGGAAAATGAGTGATGGTAGGGAAAATGAGTGTAACATTCTTTTTTTTTTTTTTTTTTTTTTTTTTTTTTTTTTTTTTTTTTTAATTCTGTATAATTTTATTTGAAATGTACATTTGTTAGAGATACATAAAGTACCGGTACCTTATCCCGGTCTCGTTGACGTTAGTATATAGCATTTCATAAGGTTAGTACTTGTTAGTACACAACATACAATTTTGCTAATAAATAATGTATAACAGGATAAAAAGAAATTACTATGATATATTATAAATCTTAGTTAAGAAGATAAATTAATTTTTTCTGCAACCAAATTGTAGAAGTTTTTATATTTGCCTTGTTTATTTGTCAATATTTCGTAATGTTGGAAAAGTTCACCTTTAAAAATTTCAAACACATTAATTTGTTTTGTTTTCTGCTCGGATATGTAATACACTTTATATATAGTAAAAAGTACGATTGTTAGAAAATCGTTGATATTGTAATAATTTGTATCGTTTATCTTATAGCCATACAAAAGTGATGCCAGTGATATTATATGATGTCCTATTTTAAGTTTGTCTAGTATTAGTTTTATTTGATCCCAAAATGATTTTAGATATTTGCATGTCAGAAAGTAATGATCATAATCTTCAATGACATTACATATATTACATAGAGGAGTTTTAGTTATTTTCCAAGAGAAAAGTAATTGTTTGGTTGGTAAAATGTAATGTAGAAATTTCCATCTTAACATTCTCAATTTATTATCTTGGATATAGTTAAAGATGAAGTACAACATTTGTTCTCTTTTCCTTGTATTGTTATCTAAGTTTAGAATTCTGTCCCATTTTTGAAATCCTATTGCTTTCTCATAATATCTATTTAAAAGCGAGATGTAGATATCTTTCGAGGAAAATATTTTTATTGGTACCATTTTTCCTTCTCCATCTTTGAATTTAAATTCGGAGTCGGTAGCAACTTTTGTTTTGATTGACTCTTCTTTTATGAGCTCTTGTAACCACTGTTTTGGTATTGCTTTCATCAATTTAGAATATTCCGAAAACCAATTAGCATGGCAAGATAGTTTATCCAAAATCTTATTTTGATTAATTTTTCCTTTATCATCAATTATGTCATTTACAAATAAAATTTTGCTGTTTATCCAATTTTTGAAAATAAGACATTTACCATTTAATTTGATATGCTTATTGCCCCATATTAGTTGCTGTCTGATATGCTTATATGTTAGTCGATTTGATTCTTTTTCAGATTTTGAGTTTATCCATGATATAATTATTTTTAAGTAAAATTCTGGAACAATTTCTTTTAGTTTATTGATTAGATTAATATTGTTAAAGTCCATTTTAAATATAAGGAATTCTTGTCCAAACTTGTCTAAGTAAAATTTTGGTAAGACTTTCCAATTGGGTGATGAGTCTTCATTATCAATGAGTCTTTTTACCCAATTGATATTTATGGATTCTATATATTTATCTATGTCTATCATTTTAAGTCCGCCGGCAAGATAATTTTTACTTATTATAGCTCTTTTAATTTTTTCTGGTTTATTATTCCATATAAAACTATATATTATTTTTTTAAATTTTGCGAGATATTCTTTATCAATATCTGTTACTGATGCAACATAGGTTATATTTGGTAGGATTAGTGATTTAACAAGAGTTATTTTACCTAACATAGTTAATTTTCTTTTATTCCAATCTTTAATTATTTTTTCCGATTTTTCGTATTGTCTTTGCAAGTTTAATTTTTTACACTCATTTTTATTAAGTCCAAAATATATTCCTAATACTTTTATCGGTCCTTGTGTCCACTTAATGTTTTCAACTTTATCTTTACAAGATTTTAAATTTCCGAGCCATATCCCCTCTGTTTTATTTCGATTAAGCTTTAGGCCTGAAAGTGATCCGAAAATTTCGATAATATTCAAAGTTAATGAAATTTCTTGTTTTGAATTTAAAAATAAAGTGGTGTCATCTGCAAGCTGGCTTAACTTTAGAGTATGGGTTTTATTATCTAGTTTGATTTGAAAACCTTTAAATTTTTTATCTTGTCTTAATCTACAGGCTAAAATTTCAACAGCAATAACGAAGATTATAGAACTCGCGGGACACCCTTGACGGATCCCGCGCTCAATGCTGAAGGGTCTTGAAATCCACCCATTATTTAATATACAACCCTTTATATCTGTATATAAAGTATTTATCCACTTCAATAAAGATTTCTGAAAGCCAAATTTCTTTAATGAACGATACATAAATTCCCATTCTAACGAGTCAAATGCCTTTGAAAGATCTAAAAAAAGAATAGCCCCGTCTACGTTGAATTTTTCTGAATAGTCTATAATATCTTGGATTTGTCTAATATTAAACCCAATATATCTGTTTTTTACATACCCGTTTTGATCACTGTGAATGATTTTATGCAATACTGGTTTAAGTCTTTGTGCAAGAGAATATGCTATAATTTTGGTATCTACATTTAATAAAGTAATTGGTCTATAATTGTCTAAATTTAACGGGTCATTTTTCTTGTAAATAAGGGTAATTAATCCTAGTTTCTGTGAATTTGTTAATTCTTTTTTCTCATAACAATGGTTAAAGACATCTACAGCAAAATATTGTAAGTTGGACCAGAAAGATCTATAAAATTCAATTGGAAGACCATCAATACCCGGTGTTTTGTTAAGTTTCATTTTAAAAACAGAATTTGTACATTCCTCTATTGTCAGCTTTCCTTCAATTTCATTACTTTCGTGTGTAGTTAGTTTGCTGTTTATATTTGTATTTTCAATATAATTCTCAATGTCTTCCAAATCTGGCTTAGTTGACGTATATAAATTTACATAATAATTCCTCCCCGTTTCTAATATTTTACCTTGATCCTCAGTTATTTCCCCTTCACTGTCCCTAATCGCAGTAATATTTTTTCTTGTCTGTCTCGATTTCTCTAATCCCAAAAAATATTTTGTATTTTTTTCGCCTTCTTCTACCCATTTAACTCTTGATCTTATTTGTGCCCCTTTTATTTTATCAGAATATAGAGTTTGTAACATTTCTTCTGTTTTCTTTATTGAATCTATTATGTTATTATTTTTCTTTTCATCAAGGACATTATCCTGAATTTCATTCAAAAGTTTAAGTTCTTGTTCTAATTCTTTAATTTCATCTCTTTTATTTTTAGCTTTGATTTTACAATGTTCAATAGTCGTCTCCTTAACCTCTATTTTAAACAGATCCCACACGATTGCTAAACCTTTTCGGTCTCTTAATTTTTCATATTTATCTATTAAAGTGTTTATTTTCATTTTGTATGATTCGTCTTTAAGAATACTATTGTTTAATTTGAAATAACCCTTTCCTTTCTCCCCCTGACAATGATTTATCTTAAGTGAAATTGCTAGATGGTCTGTATATTGAATTGTAGCGGGTCTTATATCAGTGTGGAGTACTCTAGGTCTCACGTCTTGACTAACAAGAAAATAATCAATTCTACTAGCTACTTCATTATTTTTTCTTCTCCAGGTATATTGTGTTTTATTTGGATTTATTACTCTCCAGATGTCTATAACTTTTAGTTTTTTTATTAAACTTTTCAACGCATTTGTCTTATTTTTTATTTTTTGTTTATCTTTTCTATTACTTTTTCTATCCTTTATATTAAGCGTTTCATTCATATCACCCCCTATAATAAGTATACCAAGGCTATATTTTTCAATGACACTTAAAGCTTTTTTAAAGAATATATTTCTATCTTTACATGTGTTTGGGGCGTAAAGGTTAACAAAAGTAAATATATTTTTATCAATTTCTATGTTGATTAAAACAATTCTTCCCTCTTGATCTACATATTTGTCAATAATTTCATGTTTAATTATTTTGTTAATGTAAATCGAAACACCCTTTGCTTGTGTACTTCCAAAACTATGATATAATTCTCCCGTGAATTCTTTGTCTATAGAATTATCCGAAAAATGAGTTTCTTGTAAAAATATAATATTGCATTTCTGTTGTCTCATCCATTCTTTTAGTCTAATTCTTTTTTCATGTTTTCTCAACCCCTGACAATTTAAAGAACATATGTGTAATAGATTAAGTGACATCTTGATTGTTTTTTAAAAGTATTCGATGATAAATAAATAAACAAAAATAAAACATACAGTTATTTACAACTATAGAAATTAGAGACAAAATAAATGACACACATATATCATCAATGACAGAGTTAACCTTCACCCTGTGAGTTGCAATATAATATACATGTACGCACATACATTTAATTCCATATTGACCGACTTTGATAGGTTTTCACCTGTTTCTATATTTAGAATCATTGACTGGTAAAATATATCGACCTTCACATGTATAACAATTGATTTCCACGAGCATCGACACTATATTAACCGGTATACCTTACATTGAAATATATAATTGTGTTGGATGTATAACAAATGTTTCTAAATGGGTAAGTATTTTGTTTATAAATAAATATTTGTATACTTTTAAAAAGGTTTTCAAAAAGTATGACAGCGAGATTAGAATTCCATATAAACTGAAAGATTATTTTCAAATGCTTTCGCATGTATATGATATATATACAGACACGATTGTTCGGTTTACTTGGGTTGTCTTTACTAATACGGAGATTTATCAATTCAAGGAAATCATTAGTACCATGAATAAATATTGTTTGATTATATATTGAAATTTTCGCAGCTACTATAAAATATTGATAATTATCTATATAGATAAAAAGGTATAAATAGATCAAAACGATTTGTTTACATTTTTTACACAGGTGAGTGGAGATAGCGATGTGATTAATTTGCATATCTATATAAATAGCTAAGTGTTTTGTAGTACATTGTAAATATATTTATAGGGCTATACGACGTAAACGCACATATACATTTTTCTATACATTAAAACAAAATAATTACATATTCATGTATAACTATACTAGTTGTTTCATGTGAAAAGTTTATTATCTCATTCATGGTCTATATATTCTATATTGACAAACATCTATATATACAAGTTATTTGTTGTAATGATATTGTGCAGAGTATATACAATCTAAGGGTATTGTATCATACACTGCCACATATTTTTTATTATGTTTTTCATAGCTATAGATAAAATAGGAATATTTACAGATGTTTATACAAGTATATATCATTTTGATCATTTAGAGATCAGTAGAAAATGTGAAAGAAGATGATATATGGTAACTGTTCTTAGACCTATGTCTTTGAAGCTTTGCTGGAGTCAGTTTCTCTATTGTGGTATTCATCGGTTGGGGTTGTTGCTGTTCTTTTTCCATGTTTTTGTAGTGGTGTGTTGATTTCAGAATTCACAATAAATTTGTCAATTGGACCTTTTGCTTCTGATTTTGCCTTGTTTTTTGTTTTATCTTTTTTGTTTTGTTTCTTTTGTTTCTTTTTCTGTAGTTCAGACTCAGTTTCTTTATTTGTGACTTCACTGATTTCTGTTGATGTTTCTGTTATTGCATCTGTAGGTTGCAATATGGACTGTGAAGGTGGGATTTCACTGTGATCAACATGATCACCAATGTCAGTCTCATTCCCACTTTCACTTTCACTTGAATCAGATTGATCATCATTGTTATTCCCTTTAGTGTCTGATGCTTTTGTAGTTAGAGTTGGAGTTTGGCATTCTTTTGCTTTATGCCCTTCTTTTCCACATTGGTTACAGACCCAATTGTTTTGGCACTTTTCTTGTTTGTGTCCCTTTTTCAGACATTTCTGACAAGTTATGTAAGGATTTATGTAGATTTGTCCTTTATAATAAATTTTGGCATTGTACTTTCCAATCTTTGTGAATCTGGGCAAAGTGCCTTCCAATGGTTGTACATAGAAGATTCTGTCTCCAGATTGGCAGTCAGTGAGAAAACCATCTATTCTCAGTCTCTCTCTGAAATAACTTGTTATAACTACGCCAATAGACTGGAAGAACCCGAAAATCTGACCGTCATCAGCTGATAATGGAATATTGGAGACACGTACTCTGAGATATTCTGGCTGGTCATTTACAGTTATTCTTGGGTTTTTATTATAGATTGTTAAAAGTTTATTACGTATAGATACGCCAGATATGAGGAGGTGGTCTCTTGCTTCTTCTTGTGCAAGGTAAATGCGCCACATTCCCTTGACTCTTTGTAGTCCCTTCATTTGGTATCTTGGTATCTCTGTGCCGATACTTTTGAATACTTCTTCGTGTGTTAAGAAGTCTTTTTGTTGAAGTATTGAATTGCCGAATAAATCTGTCTCAAGGATAAATACGGGCTTTACTGACGACAGTTCTTCAAGATGTTCATTTTGATTATCATGATTTTGATTTGCTGGTTTTGAAACAGCGCCGGCATATGAGTTGTTGTCGGCCATGTTGTTTGTTTTGGTTTAGTTAACGGGTTGGTTATATTAAATTTATGGTTTTAAGAGTTAATATAAACTGTTAAATATACTTTTCTACCATTTCTGATGATTGTTTTCTGTAGCAAAATATAAATTGGTAGTCCTAGACGGTTATTTAACTTATTATTAGACTAATTTTGAGGAGCATGAAAAGTTCCGTGGATATCGTTCGATGCCCCTGTGTTCTATGTTTTTTCATTGATGCCCTCTGGGGAAACCGTCCTTAGCTTTCTTATCCAAAACTTTTCCCGAGCAAGTCTGTCGGCCCTTGACCAACCCTCGTTGTGGTCTATGATTGTGATGGTAAGGTTTTTGAGATCAGCTTGGGCGTGCCCAGGTGATTTCAAATGACGACTTACGGGGAGGTCGGGCTTGCAGGTGTAGTCACTTCGATGACCATTCATGCGTTTGTTGAATGGCTGTTCTGTCTCGCCAACATACCACATCGACACTCAAGAAGGTATACAACATTTTGGGTTTTGCAAGTTACTTTACAAAATATAGTGTACACAGACCCAGTAGAGTGGCAAGTAAATGTTTGAGTATTTAGTATTTGTTTGCAAGTCAGACATCATCTGTTACCACACGACTTGCACCATCCTGCAGTTGAACCGCTTTTATTAAAGGAGACGTCAACTCTCACAAATAAGTCTTTCAGACTTGCTGGTCTTCGAAAAGCTAAGACAGGAGGATTGGGAAAGATCTTGGATAATTTTGAGTGCTTGGCAATAATTTGCCAATTAGCACGGATAGCTTTCTTATCCAAAACCTTTCCCGAGCAAGTCTGTCGGCCCTTGACCAATCCTCGTTGTGGTCTATGATTGTGATGGTAAGGTTTTTGAGATATATATATATGGAGAATGCCTGTCATAAAGTTGTCACATGTTTAGACGTGTATTATAAAATTAAAATTTGATGTGGCGGCATGGTAATTAACATTATCATCCTTTACGACATAACAAAATAGCTGATCTGAAAGGTACATCATCTACTTGCCACTTTACAGCATGTACTGTGTTACAACCCTTGAAAAAGCCGACGAGGAAAGGCATAACATCGACCACCGAAAGCTATATTTTTATGTAGCCTAGGTGGTCGAGTGGCCTAGGGCTTGACACGGTGCAGGCGGTGTTGCCACTATATCACAGAAGCAATGGTTCGAATCCCGCTGAGGGAAGGACAAAAATTTGCTAACGCAAATTTGAAGATCTAACATTGTTGGGCTAAATTTGAGACGAATTATATAAAATTGAGAATGGAAATGGGGATGTGTCAAAGAGACAACAACTCGACCATAGAGCAGACAAAAGCCGAAGGCCACCAATGGGTCTTCAATGCAGCGAGAAAATCCCGCACCCGGAGGCGTCCTTCAGCTGGCCCCTAAACAAATGTGTATACTAGTTCAGTGATAATGGACGTCATACTAAACTCCAAATTATACACAAGAAACTAAAATTAAAAATGATACAAGACTAACAAAGGCCAGAGGCTCCTGACTTGGGACAGGCGCAAAAATGCGGCGGGGTTAAACATGTTTTTTGAGATCTCAACCCTCCCCCTATACCTCTAGCCAATGTAGAAAAAACAAACGTACAGCAGTACGCACAGTAAAACTCAGTTTAAGAGAAGTCCGAGTCCGATGTCAGAATAGGAAACAAAAGAAAATAAACAAAATGACAATAATACATAAATAACAACAGACTACTAGCAGTTACTGACATGCCAGCTCCAGACCTCAATTAAACTGATTGAAAGATTATGTCTTCATCATATGAATATCAGGCACAATCCCTCCTGTTAGGGGTTTAGTATTATACCATCATAAAATATATGAGAAGAACATAACCCGTGTCATGCCAACAACTGGTTTTAGAATAAATATGTTTAATTCCGATGCAAAGACCCTATAAGTGAATCACTATTAAAGCCAAAATATGCAATCTTTAATGACCTGACAACAGTATCGTAACTATATCCCTTCTTAATCAGTCTGTTTAAAGGTTTTGTTAGCTTTTGAGGTGAATACTAACATTTTTGTACTTTGTAAAGAATATTACCATAAAAGATTGGATGTGAAATACCCGAACGTATAAGATGTCTGCATGTTGAGTTATATTTACGAATGATGTCCTTATACCGATGATAAAATTTAGTAAATGTTTTGACTAATTTATGATATCGAAATCCCTGGTGTAATAATTTTTCAGTAATACATAAATTTCTCTCGCTAAAATCTAATACGTTGTTACATACACGAGCGAATCGTACAAGTTGAGATATATAAACACCATAAGATGGTGACAAGTATATATAAATTAAAAAGCAAGAAAAGTTATTTCTGTATTGTCTAGCGCTTTCATCCATCTTTGGACTTGTCAAGATTATGTCGTTATCATGAACAACAACCCCTAACGACGTTGTTCATGATAACGACATAGCCTTGACAAGTCCCAAGATGGATGAAAAGGTAAAATAACAAAAATACCGAACTCCAAGGGAAATTCAAAACGGAAAGGCCTTTATAAAATGGCAAAATCAAAAGCTCAAACACAACAAGAAAGCGCTAGACAATACAGAAATGTAAAAAGTTTTCTTGTTTTTTTAATTTTTATTTATATAAATCTGTACACTGTTTCCAAAACATTTTACGTATATATATATGTCTGCCTATATGTAGTGACAACTGTAAGTTATACCTTGTCCATCGGATTTCTCATGATTAAGAAATACAAGGCGTTAGAATATTCATAAAATGCCTGTAAATCAACCTAACAATGTTAGAGTAGATCCCAACAGGGGATGGAACTTGTATTTTGACTTCTCACTTCTACGACAACACCGCCTAGCATTTCGCAGACACCTTATCCCCTCCTCTAACTATAGCTGATAAAAATCAGCTTTCTTTTAGGGAGGTGTTATCATTAAATCTAGGAATAAATTAGAAGCAATAGTAGTTTACAGATATTCAAATTTCATAAATACATTAAGACAACACAAATCAAGGTAACACAAATTAAAAAGAGCTAGACCGGGTGCGTTGCCTGCTCTGCAGGCATCACCCACAATGCAAAAATATATCTGTCTTTGTGGAAATCAAAATTGTTTTGGACTGTTGATTCAATTTTACGTCATACTTACTTGATGATGTTTTCCTACTTTCTCTCCTGCCCAAATTTCAGGGACATCAATTATTAAATAACAGTGAACTCTCCAAAGATGGTAGCCATGCCCAGTGCATTGATTAATTGCTAAAAAAGATATAAAAAACTGTGTTATTCATATTTTGCTTGTGGTATCATTTACCAAGTTTAAATCCATGAATGTGACGGTTGTTTTTGCTTTCGTTCCGTTGGTTGATTTTGTAAAACTTTTGATTTGTCAGGTTTTATGGTACTCTCCCTTGTTGAATACGGTATTTTTGTTAACAACTTTTTAATTAATAATTGTTTACGTGAAGGTATTTGTAAGTATTTCATTCTTAATAGTTGTGCATGAAAATTCAAAGTGAAAACAAAATAAATTAAGATAATTGTCTTAGATAAAAAAAAAAGAATTCATGTATAAAGCTTCAATAACATAAATGGTCCCGATTTTAATGCACCAGATGCGCATTTCGATTTCATCTTCAGTGATGCTGGAGGCTAAAATATTTAAATATCCAAAATCTAATACAAATGCTGCAGAGCGGATCTAACCAAAATGGACCTAAAGTATAGCCAAATCCGGACAAGGAATTAGAGCTTTGAGGGAGATATATTCCTTAATTTTAAAGAATTTCCAAAATCTTATATGTTTGAACATACGTGATGTTTGTTTTAACCTGGCTGTAGTTGGTGGGACTGTGGTAGTTACTTTTGTAGTAGTTGGAGCTTGTGTTATCTGAGTCGTCGTTGGTTGTATTGTGATCTGTTGGACAGTAGTTGTGGAAAATTGTGGTTTTGTTACAATTGTGGTGGACTGTGTTGTACTTAAATTGTATGTGTTGCACAAATTTGTAGTACAACAGATGTGTCTTAGATTTCTCTTTTTTTGACCGCAATACTAAAAAAGAAAACATTTTCTTCACACTGTCCATACATCAATAAAAATTATGAAATAGTTATTACCAGTTAATTTCGTTTTTAAAGTCCTCATACTTGACTTAAAAGACGCCTTGGTTGCTCACCAAACCTGTATTCAACGGTTTCAAAAGTTCTGCCTTGACAAATTGATTTCATACATCAGATTCAGAATTTTACTTGCTGTATTTTACTTTAATCACACTACTATTCAGGGAAATGTACGGACTTTTATTAATTTAGAATTATGAAATTGTGTAGAAACTAAGGTTTTAACTCCCTCTGACAATGTTGACCTGAAATTTATCTGGCTATACTTTTTATGTCCCGTTTGGCCATATTGTTTTTCGTGTGTTTAGGAACATATCATGAATTTCAAATTTTGTGGGTTTGAGAATTCCTGTGATGGTAAATCCAGAAAAGTTGTTCCAATGCAACACATTTATAAAGTGGTATTTGTATTATTTAATACATAAATCAAATGTTGTTTAAACAAAGATATGTTTGGATTTTCTTATTCATACAGTTATTGGCCAGGATCAAAGTAGACTTGACCTTAACAGAGGTATCAAAACCTTTTTAAAGTGATTTAGATAGTTCGTGTTGGTTGGTTATGGAGTTCGTTTCATGAATATTCTAAATCCAATTTTTAAATTTCGTTGTGCTCTCTATTTTCTTTTTCGCGAGTTTTTAATCTAAAGTAAATTCCTGATTACAAAGAAAAAATGTAGTTAAGGATGTTTTGATTTGATCTTTGATTATAGGGATATTTAACTAGTGGATCACTTAAAATTCAGTTGTGATTGAAACTACCAAAGAATTTCAAAAAGGCGAATAATCGTTGATTGCTGCACATTAATTATTTTTAGCCAAAATGTTTCATAACAAGAGTTATTAAGATTCTTAACGTTACAAAATATAATCAACATATGTACACATGTTTGTATAATTATATTTCATATGTTCCTACACGTTTGCTCCACATGCTTTTTTTTTATTTGCTCATATTCCATTCCCTTAAAAACTGTATAAAAATATACTATTTTAGTAAAATATGACAATAAGAACTATTTTTACTTTTTCATTGAAAACATTGGCATATATTATTATTTTTTGTACAGATCTTCCTCTTACAGTTTTGATATATTATATGACATTTCTACATACCTCTTTTCTTGCACATCCTAGCTTGTAAGAAAACTGGAAATTTGCGTTTATATTTTCTGCTGTTATGCACACCTGTAACAATCCATGTAAAATGTAAAATCTACTTATATCTTTTTAATGTTCTGTAGAGGAAGGACGGTGACAATTGATGTAAGAAATAACATTAAAAACTAACCTAACTAACTGAATAACACATATCGGGATGGAAAAGGTTAAATCTAATCAATGGCACCTACTCTCATTTGATTTCACTGCATTTTATTAGGTTTTTGATTATCAAATGTCATCAGTTTGGTCTCGGGCATCACGGAAGACACATTCATTGTCGAAATACGCCTTTGGAGTAGTAAATTGGTACCTTTTATGTTATTAAATATTAGTATAAATAGTATAGATATAATTATATTAATAATGTTTCAATTTAATTTTGATTGAGAAAAATATCAGCTACATATAAATGTGTTCACTGCTTTGTCATCTGTTTATTTTGGATAGTTGTCCAAGTCTATTTCCGAAGATCCTAAGTTGCCCTTTTCATATTTTTTTTATAGTTGAGATGCTTTCTCTTTGACAAATGTCCGAATCTTAATTATACACTACGCTTAAACGTTCACTTCGTTACCTACTTTAATTGCCTACAACCAGTCGAGATACTTCTATAAGTACGTGTTTGTCGTGTTATGAGGAGTTGATATTAATAAGCCATATTTCTATCATATAAAACCAAGCCGAAAGTCAAATAAGATTCGATGATTACTATATGTACTGTTATTCAGAAACTATCGTACCTGGTCAGCCTGATCACATACTTTAGACACCTTGCACTGAGGAATTTGCTGGACATCGTCACAACTAAAACAAACTAATCCTGTAAAATTGTAAAAACAGTGTATCAGACATCGTAATAATTTATTGGTTGCTCACCTAATTTTGTCAATAAAACGGAACTATCAACAATTGTCATACAAGTGGGAGGTTAAGCTATCTATAAAACCAGGTTTAAATCGACACTTTCTTTGCACATACCAAGTAAGGAATATGATAGTTCTTTTCCATTCGTTTCGTTGGTTGATAAAGTTTTGACATTTTTATGGACTTTCCATTTTTGAATGTACTTTGGAGTTCGGATATTTTTGTTCATACTATAACATTCTAATCCTGTAACATTGTAAAAAGTAAAAATTACAAAAATACCAAACTCCGAGGAAATTTCATAACGGAAAGTCCCTAACAAATAGCAAAATCAAAAGCTCAAACACATCAAACGAATGGATAACAACTGTCATATTCCTGACTTGGTACAGACATTTTCTTATGTGGAAAATGTTGGATTAAACCTGGTTTTATAGCTAAACCTCTCACTTGTATGACAGTCGCATTAAAATTTCATTATATTGATAACAATGTGTGAACAAAACAAACACACATAAATGGTCAAAATGTCAAAAGTAGGGGTACAGCAGTCAACATTGTGGTATAATCTTAATCACTATAAAAACAAACAAATTTGTCAACAAAGAAAAACAAAAAGACATATAGACAAAGCACATAAGCAAAAACGAAAGACAAGAATACAAAAATTTACCATAGTACAATGAATAACACAATGACGGGATATATAAGTACCGATCCACGTCAAAGAGATTTTACCAGAAATAGACTAAACATTTACAAATAAAAGAACACTATAACACGTAATTAAGATGATAAACAACGTCAGTACCTATAATCTATACTTTAAGACCATCGTGTATTATTTGTGAAGTTGATACGGAATATTTATCAACAAGGTCTTGGTATGACTAGTGTAATGCACATCGTCAAAAAAATAACATTGTAAACTTAGAGTAACGACCATCTTATCAACTTTTACAATCTATTCTTGTGTAAACATAGTAAAATTAAAGTGAGGTAAAAATACCTTTGCCTTGTAATTTATATACAACAAGAAATGATTGTAACAGGATGCTGTTACGAAGTTTCCCAAACGAAGCTCCCATAATTCGTAATTCCCAGGGTCGCCTGACATTGGGCAAAGTCCATGAAAATTGGTTTGGTCCAGTAAAGTTATATGCATTAGTGATGTCTGGGGACTAACCCTGTATATCATTCAAATCATCTTGGCATGACAAACCAGAATATATATGGTTTAGGGGTGACGATCTCGACCATTTACAAGATACTAGAACATTTGGGGTGGGTGGAACCCCTGGGAACTGACCCTATACGTCATTCAAATGTTCGAGACATGACGAACAGGAATATATATGGTTTAGGGGTGGGGATCTCAACCATTTACAAGATATTAGAACTTTCTCAAATGGCAGGGGTTCGGGATGACCCCTGGGGACTAACCCTGTATATCATTCAAACCATCTTCGCATGACAAACCAGAATATATATGGTTTAGGGGTGGGGATCTTGACCACTTACAAGATATTAGAACTTTCTTAAATGGCAGGGGGTGGGGGTTGAACCCTTGGGACTAACCCCGTATTTCATTTGATGTGCTTGATCATGACAAACCAGAATATATATGTTTTAGGGGTGGAAATCTCGACCATTTCCAAGATATTAGAACTTTCTCAAACGGCAGGGGGTCGGGATGACCCCTGGGGACTAACCCTGTATATCATTCAAACCATTTTCGCATGACAAACCAGAATATATATGGTTTAGGGGTGGGGATCTTGACCACTTACAAGATATTAGAACTTTCTTAAATGACAGGGGGTGGTGTGACCCCTTGGGACTAACCTGTATTTCATTTGGTGTGCTTTATCATGACAAACCAGAATATATATGGTTTAGGGGTGGGGATCTCGACCATTTACAAGATATTAGAACTTTCTCAAATGGCAGGGGGTCGGGATGACCCCTGGGGACTAACCCTGTATATCATTCAAACCATCTTAGAATGACAAACCAGAATATATATGGTTTAGGGGTGGGGATCTTGACCACTTACAAGGTATTAGAACTTTCTTAAATGGCAGGGGGTGGGGTGACCCCTGGGGACTAACCCTGTATTTCATTTAATGTGTTTTATCATTTAGAACATTTTCAATTAAAAAGATTGTGTCTATCACAAACGGTTTTCAATTTATAATCATTTGAAAATTTTAAAAAATAAAATCCCATAGGGTTCTATAGTAAAACCCTCCTTTCTGTTTGCCCTTCAAAGTACCCCTTTATAAACCCTATTACACAAACAAAACCCTGATTGCACCACTAGACATGTTAGTCTAACATATTGTGAAACCCTAAGTTAATCTGACAAGCGGTTTTGGAGAACGGGTGCGGACAAGTTCATATTTAAAAGCGGCGGAAGAAGAAGAAGAAGAAGAAGAAGAACTGAGCAAAACCAATAAGTCTTCCCAAACTTCGTTTGGGAGACTTAATAATAATAATAACGATAATAATAATTATAATATTTTTTTTTATCTATTATTTCTTATTCTAAGAATTGTAATTCTTGTTTTTATCATTATTAAAGATCATTATTAGATCTTTTATTATCATTATCTAAAAAAGTTTTCCAACAAACTCAATGCTGATTATTACCAAAGTCAGGTTCATTTTTATCCTCTGTGGTATCTGTCTGAGGTAATTTTATTTTATCCATCAATGCTTGAGTGTCATTTCAAATAGTATATCTACGTAATAGCTTGAGACATATTTATTTCCTAATTTCCTAATGCGACTCAAACCTGACAAGACATTTAAGGTGTCTGCGACCAGACAGGATTTGCATACTGTGTTAATCATCTGTTACTACACATTTGTGGGAATTTGTCTTTTTTATAGTATAATGATGTTTTTTTTCGGGTTTTGTAGTGTCAAATACATTTTCTGTCTATACTTGTACCTTAGTGTTTACTTATTTTTTAAGAAAATAATATGAAATCACCAATGTCGGTACGTTATGATATAAAACACCATTACGCACATAAGTTGGTTTTGTATAACGCGCGTCTGGCGTACACAATTACAAGCCTGGTATCTTTGATGACTATTTACAACACTTAATTCCTCCTATTGGCGCAGGATAATCCTACTGTTCCTGAAAGTCTGAATCAATCCCTGATTGATAAGTTACTATTGTCTAAGCCTTAATACTGCATGATCAATTATTATTACCTGTAACTTCAAAATTAAACGATGACAGTAGTACGATTGCTGAAATGAAGAAATACACGATAAATATCTTTCAACATCCTAAGAGTCCTTGCTGGATAGATTCGAGTCGAAATTCCTTTCTCAAAACTAACACTAGACGTTCATCTCAAAACTATTAGTCAAAAAATTTGGACCATATTTACAACTGATGAGTTTCTTAAATTCAGTTCAGATACCTAATTGCAACGTCTGATTTAAATATAAGTATAACTATAGTCGAGAATTTTATAGTACTGTATGGAAGTGGTCAGTGTATATACGACACTTAATTATGTTCTGTTATCTGTTCATTATTTCTCAGTATTCTTTTTAGATGAATAAAATATTCTTGCTTAAGATATTGAGAATATCTGAAGAGAAATGAAATGAAATACCGCTTACCAGAAACATTTGAATTTTGAAGTTTTATACAAAACTAAGTTCATGGTCAAGTTTTGCAAATTTACTTTTCATGGGATCTGAAGTATAACCTATATATATGGAAATATAATGTGTTAGTGTTACCAAATGTATATATAACACCACTTGCTATTATTGATTGCCTTTATTTTCTTGTTTTTCTAACCTCGTTTCACTAATGAGTTTCCAGTGATGGTTTGGATCTTTATCACAAATATGGTCTATCTGGTTATCAATGGTATTTTTTAATATGATCATTATTTTTCTACATTTATATTTCCTTCGTTTACAATATTGTCTATAAATATAACAATGGTGCCGTACTTTATTTATTTTATTTTTTTAGGAAAAAGGGGTGGTGGGATTTACTATAACGTCTTCCTTTGAATCTAACATGTCCCCCTTTTTTAAATCAAAATCAAACCATTTTTACTACTTCTCGTTTCTCTTCCTTTATTTTGGTTAAGAAAGAGATAGTTTTGCTGCTGACAAAATTAGTTTGTTTAAGTCTTATACACCTTCTTTGGTAAAATTGGAAGTCAAACTCTTTGAGTTTTCCTGAAAAAAAATAATATTTTTCTTCTAAAGGATGTAGTCATTTCAGGTTTATGAATTTTTGTCAGATGTTCGGACTCCTTGGGGTTTTTTTCTACGATACAGGGTATAGTTGCCCCATGTCATCCACTTTTCTTTTCATAGAAGACTTCAATAGCTCATAAAAGGTAATTATCAAAATTTCGGCAGATTCTAGATTTTTTTTTTCTTACGATTTGAGACCCAAATAATGCCAACGCTAAAAGTCCGAGTCAGTCTTTTCCCGCCATTTTTTTAAATCAAATATCTTGAAAAGGAGTTTCATAACCTATCAATATTCTAGCTTATCTTGTTCCTTAACTAAAGCTCTTCTGATTTATAGTATCAATTTTAAATTCCGGATTATTTTAATTTCACCTGACGACATCCTTAAATTTCATGTGAATTCATTGCCTCTTGAAATGTTCCAAAAGAATCTTTTTTTTTTCATAATTTGTAGGCAACTTATAAGTCATATTCTTAGTTTATTAGGGCAAATATTTTTAAGCTTTGCTTAAATTTCCAAGGAGTCAATCTGTCAAATATAATATGAACAACAGTGCTTTGTCCAGACTAATAAATTGTTGTATTTACCGTTTGATCTCATACATTGTCAGTTTCAGCAAAGAAATACAAAGTTTACAAAATATTTCCTTTAATGCTTCAATCTATGCAATGCATTTCATACACATAATAACGATTTTTAATCGTATCAGTATCGAATTATCGGCTACTGAGCAGATCATACCACGATTGACTGATAGTTCAAGCAGATCATACCACGATTGACTGATAGTTCTCTGATCAAAGTACTGATCAAGTGGTTTTTGCAAAAAAAACCTATGATACCGATTTCCGTGTGCACAACTTGTGGTTTTTGAATCACCTTCATCAAGTACGTTCGATACCAAATATTTGGAATCTCAAAAGTATAAAATGTTTGAGAGCATACAAACAAAATACTGAACTAATATACATATTGTTCAGGGGCCAGCTGAAGCCCGCCTCTGGGTGCGGGATTTTCTCGCTGCGTTGAAGATCCTTTGGTGGGCTTGGGCTTTTTTTTCTGCTCTTTAGTTTTTTGTTTGTTTATTTGAAAAATTCCCCGTTTCCTATCTCTTTTCAACACAGAACACGAAAACCTCATTATTTACAATGGAATAAGTAATCGTTTAATTTTTTTATCAGTATTCGTTCCATTTTATGAGAAATGAATTATCAACAACATTATCGGTCATAGAAACAATTGTGTGTTTTCTTACCTATAAAACTAGGTTGCATTATGCGTAGAGGCCTTGTCTATTACTGTGTTATCGTCCCTTGTGGTAGATTGATTTAGGACCTAGGCATGATAACAAACCTGACTTCAAAACCTCATGACATTTTGTTTCAATTCTGACAAAGTAGAAAGGAATCTAAGGCTGAATACTTCAATATTTCAATACAGTTGAATACTTCACCTTTGGCGAATAATGAAATCACGATCTGTTGTTTTTTTTTCTATGTTTCATGCATATTTAGTTTTCCAATTTGTTTGTTTGTACATAACTTATTGATACAGCATTATCTAACTGAAGCACTTTTACACTTTCCTTCTAGTTTAATCCATTTCATTTATAATTTCATTTTATATTTGTAAGCTGTTGGGGTCCTGGAAATGACTGATATCCTATTTTGTTTGGAATGTTTATTTTTTTAATCATTTGTTTGAGGGTAGGAAACATGCCTCCTCAACTACATGCGTGTTAACAGGCTTGAACTAGATGTAAAACTATATTTAAAGAAATAAGCGAAATCACCGATAGCTTATATTTACTAATATATATACAGTTCGACATTTAGTAAGAACTACATTGGTATAGGTTTAAATTAAATGTTATTTTTCATTTTACACAGAAGGTGAACCCATTAAACGCCAAACGTACACTTAATTATACATGTAAAAAATGTAGTGTTATTGATGAAATGAGATTTTAAGGGGAAATTAAGGATTATTTTCATTTTCTTTCTTTATTTTGTTCTTTTTTTTATTGTCTACGGTTTATTTTTCAAAAATAAGAAATCTAGTGCATTTAATTTCCCCTGTATATTAAAATAAAAACGATACAGTTTATAGAAGGAAAACGTCTTTAACTATTGGAAATGTGAACACCAAACGTACTTAGGAACACTGTACGACCTTGATAATAGATGACCATGAACTGCATGAAACAAATTTCGGTGCACAAGACACGTGTTCTTGAGAAAAACCTTCATGAGATAAGCTGCAGACCACGCAATGATAAGACATATATTTAAAAAGTTTATTGGAATAATCACCTACACATAACAGTCAAAATTGTAAAAGGCCATATATGGCAATGGAGGTACAAACTCATTTTGGCAATATTACATTATCAATATAAACACAAAGACCCTGTGCTAGTAGCATAAACTTATGATATCAATTAAAATGTGCATGAACACGTTTCTGTGATCATTATATCTAGCAGGTGCGATAGAGACGACAATTATTAACAAAATAGTCATAGAACTGCCTAAACATCGAAATGACATTTTTGTATAGAATTGCAGCATTAGTTAAAAAAATTATATACTGATGATTTATATTGAAAGGTATCATTTAAATCATCCTCGAACCAAATAACTGGCTACTGAGTGGATGGTAACCTAGAGACAGACAGTTACACAGAAGCAATACCGCGATCAAACAAATTGTAATAATGTGGACGTATTATAACGATTTCAGTGGTCACATTATCTGTTTCTAAAATAACTTTTGTCAGGCGCACTCATGGACAACATTTGCAGAGTTATTTCAAATTTTTCATTTTTGTTTCCTATTCTTAAACCTTTATGCAAAATATCGAGCACTTTGAAAAATAGAAAATGATTCATGAGTATTATTTCACGAGTCCCATCAATTGTGACACTACGTTTTGGAAATTGATTCTATATTGACAATTAAACTCGGTTTCTCTTTTTTTCGAGATTGGTCAGGTCCTTCCGATAACTATTTCTTTCAGTAACACAATTGTGGATATTTAATCCTTAATGAATTCCATATTTGGTTTCTCCTTTTCATGTTTTGTCTGGTCCTGGATAAACCTTTACAATTTGTGTAAACTTAGATTTTTAACAAAAGATTTTTGATTTTTATTATCATGTTGCTATATAATGACCCAAATTATATTCTGGTATCCTTGGAAACACAAAGACGGAATGTTGTACTGTTTGTGGTAAGGTATGCATATGATTAAGAGCATTATAGGTCGTCTCAAATAATGAAAGTAAAATAATTATCAAGTTAATGTATTTATTCTGCTATATATATAATTTGCGGTCTTATTGACTTGAGCCCCTCGTCTCCTATTATCATTGTGCATTTTCGAAAGGCTTTGTTCTTTCACACTACTAATTTGCTAAATTGTTTTACCAAATTACAGTCAAATTCAAGTCAAAAAATTCATCAACGTTTAGTATATTTTACTGGATACCAAATCTTTTAACAATCACTACATAGCTGGGTCGTCTAGATGTTCGACATAAAATCTCATAAAGTTCTTACCTCCATTCTTTCTACTGTAAAAGATGGCATTCCAACATTGTATTGAGATATATTCAAACAGTTGTGTCATCAGATAGAAATTCTAAAAGAATTCACAACAATTCACAACTATTCCAAAATCTTCAATCTCAATCATGATAATTTTGCAGTAATATCAAAACTATAAATGTTTTCTACCCTCTACTCTGCTATGCCTCATGCTAAATTGAAAGATCGTCTACACCTTTTTTTTTTTATTAAACAATGCTTTTTTTCTACACAAATTGGAATCGTAGATACAAATTCCTTGCTTTAGGTCATGAACATTTTTTAAAAGAACCCCATTGATTTCAACAACGAACACACCTAGGTTGATATCATCAAAATGTCGTATTCCGATTTTGTAGCAGTAACAACCTTCTGTTCCATCGTATGGCGTTTAAATATCTATTTAAAACGTTAATCTCGTGCACCTTTACATTATACGGACTTAATTATCCTTACACAATTACTGCTCCAACAGAGTTATGAGGAAAAACTACTGAAATCGACACTACACGAGTTTTACGGTTACCATTACCACTTGGTTGACCGATACGATGTGTCTGTCTTTATTCGTAAGCGGCATATTTTCGCGATCTGAGATTCTTACTGTAAATTTACCGATTTTGTCCTATTCCCGATTGTGATATTTTGACTTGAGTGTTGATTCGCATGGCAGGTGATAAATGCATAGCTTGAGACGTTTACCCTGTTGAAATCGTCAGAACCTTTCTAAAAAAGATACTAAAAACATCTTACAAAGTTTTGATCTGCAAATTTACAGATTGTATGATATTCCTGATTGTGACAGTTTTACTGAGTGTGGCTACGCATGGTAGGTGACGTATGCAATATCGACGCAAACGGTTTCGCTCCTTTTGCAATTCATGCGATTCCCTAAGTTTTTGTTGTTACCTTGATTTGTTTATTCTTGAAGGATTTGTGAGTTTTGAATATCGGTAAACTAATGTTGTTTCTAATTCACATTATTGTTAGTGAATATGGGTTAGTAAGAAGCTAAAGCAGTGTAATAAAAATAACATTACCGTCCAATCCAAGTGATTGAATTTCTGTGTCGTGGAATTGGAAATGTTGAACACCTACTTTAATATTTGAAAAATTGGTTTGACTTGCGTATGAAAACTTCTATCATTCAAAATTGTTTAAGTAATTAGTTCTAAACGTTGTTTCAAATAAAATGTTGATTTTGTTTCTAATCGAAAACACACTTTTTAGTTTAGCAGATTAATATTTCACCAGACAATCAGTATTTCAATGGGTACTAATTGTGCACCGCGACCAGCCGAACTGTTTTTGTAATATTGTGCAGAATGCATACAGAACTTTCTAAAAGACAACTAATACACCAAAGATGAGATCATCAAAATGCTGGATTTTTTTTTATCGACAACATATTTGTTAAAACGGTAGATTGATATATCAATAGAAAGTCGTACTTATTATGAGCACCTACTGGTCGACTTGTTTTTGTACTCATATAAAGCATAATTCGTACAGAACCTTTACAAAGACAGAAAGAAAAAACATTTTCCCACTCAGTTAAAGGATATCATCGAAACTGGAAGGTCTGCTTCATATCTAAATGTTTTCCCGTCGATATTGACAAAGATGGACGGTTTCAAACTAAAATCTATGACAAACGTGTCGATTTCAATTTTCCAATTTCCAACTTCCCATTTCTCAGCAGTAACATAACCTCTTTCCCTTCATATATATGGTATTTGTATATCTCAATTAGAACGTTACGCTCGTTCATGTTTACGTTATACGGACTTTATTAACAGGGATATGCTCCTTACACAAATACTGCTCCAATAAAGTAATGAGGAAGAACGACTGAAATGAACACTTCATAACACGAATTGGTTGGCCGATACTATGCGTCGGTGTCTCAATCTCAATCACAATCACAATAGCGGCGTATTTTGGCGGTCTTAGATCTTTGAATATACCGATCATGTCCTACTCTCGATTGTGACATGTTAACTGAGTGTTGATACACATGTTGCGTAGAAAGTGACGCTTACCCTGTTGATATACCCGTTTTCACTCCTTTTGGAGTTGATGCGATAACTTCATTTTTTGTTTGTTACCTTGATGTGTATCTTCTTAATCGCTTTGGGAGATTTTAACTTCGAAAAATGTTCACTAGTCATAAGTTAGAATTTGTTATCAGTTGATCCGTTTGTCCAGATGATTTAAAACTGTAATTGAGTCAAACTTTTAGTAAATTTTTATTGTGAAAGGACACTGCTTTTTGAATACGCACATCTGATAATCTAGTTTTTTGGTGGAAAATTGTCTTCTCTTAAATTCTCCTTTAATGGATAAGAAAGATGGGCTTCAGTGTCCTGCCTCACCTTCTACTCTTCGATTGGCCTATATGTTTACCATAAGTGTTAAGCAGTTTATCCTTAGAACTTGTCAAATCCTAACATGATTTTCTGCAAAGTAATCAACACAAATTTTGATGTGCCCCATGGCTGTATCAATGTTTTGTTTTGGATCTGATTTTTACAATGAGATTGTCAGGTTAATATCAGCCGTGTTTATTAGATTTCTTTGTCAATTATATTCTGTAATTCCTTTATATTACCCTGCAACTGTTTTTATATCCACAAATGTAGCTTATCACCATTTGGCAAAGAATTGCTCTTAATACAGTGCTAGTGACTGTCTTTAAATTACAATGAGGTATGGGCTCTTGCTTAATGTTAAAGCTCTTATTGTGACTTTGAGATGAAGGAAAACAATAAAAGCACTGGTTCCTTTGTTTTGCATTTTTCAATTATTGTAAGAAATTTGTGTAATGAATTGATTCATCATATTTCTTCTCAATTATATTGACAAAGTTTTGTCTCTTGTTGTGTGGAGGTTATAGTGTTTCCCTGTATTTGGGTGTAAATTTTCCTGCCAAGTTTTCTATTAATTATTTTATTGTGCCCTGTGGTTGTCTAAATGTATGTATTTTGGTTCTTGGTTTTTTTTCCAGCGAGAGTCAGGTTTGTTGTGCCCTGTGGTTGTCTAAATGTATGTATTGTTTCTTGTTTTTTTCCCCAATCAGATAGTCAGGTGAATAATGAAAGTGTTTGTTATAGTCTGTTGAATTGTTGACAAAACCTTACATATGTATGCTTAAATTCATTGTATGTGACTGTCATACAAGTGAGATGTTTAGCTAGCTATAAAACCAGGTTCAATCCACCATTTTCTACATAAGGAAACACCTGTATCAAATCAGGAATATGACAGTTGTTTTCCATTCGTTTGATGTGTTGAGCTTTTGATTCTGCAATTTGTTAAGGAACTTTCCTTTTTGAATTTTCCTTGGAGTTTGGTATTTTTGTTATTTTACTTTTTTCACAGATTTTGTGTTATCCATATCAGAAGTTAGGGGCCATCTTGAATTTGCAGTGAGGTGTGCTCCTTGTGATTTTAAGATGAAGAACAGCAATAAAAGAGCTGTTAATTCATTGTATGTGTTTTCATATCAATGTGTCATGAATAAATACACTTCATTTCTGTTATTTTCATTTATTTGAAAACATAAATATTTTAATGCAAAATTAACAATAAACAAAAAATACTGAAAGGGCAATTTTTATAAAAAAAAAATCTCATCATGAGTATAGCACTGCATAACCAAATTTTGGTACTATTTCAGACTTAATGACTACAAATTAAGTTTCTATGTGATATATTAGCACATCCAGTTAATAAATGTAAGCATCTAATGTGGATTCAAAATATATTACTATTATTTTTTTCAAAAATAAGTGTATAATATTGAAGGAAGCAGATGAATAACACATTTAGAGTACTTTGGCATTATTTATTTTGGATTTTGTAGAATAGTTGCAATTTTATCCAATTAAAAGTGGCATCAAAAATTAGATTAAAGATAAAAGTAATAAAAAACATGCATGTAAAATTATGTCCTTTCCCAATTGTAATGGAAAACAACTTTTAATCGAGTCAAGTGGAGACTTTTAAGTCATTTTTTAGTATGAAAAATGTCAAAGTGAAACCACAAATGAAATTCCAGCATTTATGCTAAATAAATTAATTATCCATAAAGTAAACATAATTTGCAATAACAGGGACACAAAAATAAACACCTTCCTGTAATATCTTCAAGTCAAGTAAATTTGTTCTACTGTAAAATCACTTTCTAAAAATATCAAAGAAATATTAAAATAAATGTATCATTACTTTTCAAACAAAACTATTCCATTGAATAGAATAGTAAAAAGACCATAAGAAATCCTGACATTGACATTGAAAAGACAGCTGTTAAAAATGTGAAGAAAAAAAACACTGTAAATATTCAAATCTCACTTTAATTGAATAACACAAGTATGGATATTTTGGCTTTGATAATATTTAGGTCTGATTAAAGTGCAAATTCAGAAATAATAGGTTACAATATTTAGTTAAATTGTAAATTCAACATCAAAAGTGTTCACTTTGAGGATTTCTAGTATATTTAAGTCAAAAAAACAAGATCTGAGAGTGAACTCAAAAAAAGGATACCCCTTTTCAGCCCACAATACAATTAGAATATTGAAGTAAGTTATCTCGATTATCTCCACATGTACAAGTTGGAACAGGATTATTATGAACATCCACAAGTAGTGTTCTGCAAATACACTAAATTTCAATATCAATATCTGTCCAGCAATTCATGAGGAGTTGGACTTATGAGAGACTATTACCACTTAATTCAATATTTAAGGAAGAAAATTTGATTAACTCCCCTGGCAAGATGTAGGACTGGGATGATATAACTTTCCTTGGGTAGTGTTCTACAACTGTGTCAAGTTTCATCAATATCTGCCCAACCATTTAGATGTGCTTTCAAGGCACATGGACAGATAGACAGATGAAGAGAGGGACAGGGTGATTCCTATATAACCCCAAAAACATTGTTTGCTGGGGAAAAAATATATATCTATATATATGTTTTACATCTTAACAAGTCTTCAGAAACTAATTAAGGGATCGCTTTCATAAGGGTTGTTTCCACAAGTGAAAAAATCAAACACATAGTGCCAAAACTTGCAATACTAAAATTTAATCACTACTTTGTGATCAAACTGCCAAAATATCCCTTCATCAAAATATTTCAATTTAAGATATGTCTTAGAATATCACAGTATTGAATTTGAGACAGATGAAATGAATTGAGTGAAACTTCAGTTTACTTTGACTTAGGATTAGTTGCTGGAGTTGTCCTTTTTCCAATGGCTGGTTTTGATCTTGCTGCAACAACTCTGGCACGAGATCTTTCCCTCTCAGCCTTTTGCTGCAAAACATTTTTTTTAGATATTTTAAATATTTTATACATAGCGGATTTTATCTTATACACCAATATCATATTTTTAACGAGTAGAGTATATTCATTCTGTTCACAAACCTTACTATTTCCTTTTATTCTTTTTTTAAAAAATAGTTCACAATTCATAAATAAGAATTTAGATTTGAAACATCTTTGTTTAATACCAAGTAAAGAAAAAAATTAAAAGAACAACTGTTTTATTATTATTTTCTAATTAAATCAATTTCTTATGATCGTATTAGATTTTTTATGAAACTGTTGATATTGCATATCTGATATAGGATTAGAAATTACAAAGAAGCAAAATATTAAACAAAATAAGTTTTAGTTTTCTTTTTCATTTATTTATATGACATGTTAATAGAACTTACTCTCTCTTGATAACGACGCTCAAAATAATCCATGTCTGATTCATCAGGTCGTCTCATGGCAGACATTCTCTCTGCTAAATCTTCATCTATCTCTGGTTCAGCGCCACCTGATATATTTTAGTAATTAATTAAATTAAGTATGGGAAAACAAACACAAATAGTATTCATGTTCCTATGTATATCCAATTAGTGTTTACGATTATAGGCAAGACAGCAAATCCTACAACAAAAAACTTTAATGCTAATATACCTTGTTTTTGTATATTAAATATTTAACAGTACTCTGATATATCCTACAGTATATGACTTACATCAGCTCTATTAAACAACCATATATACCTTTATTAGGTCTCAGGTTCATCCTATGACGGATTGTATATTAGCTCTACTAAACAACCAAATATATCTTTATTAGGTCTCAGGTTCATCCTATGACTGATTGTTTATTAGCTCTACTAAACAACCAAATATACCTTTATTAGGCGTCAGGTTCATCCTATGACTGATTGTATATTAGCTCTACTAAACAACCAAATATATCTTTATTAGGTCTCAGGTTCAACGGTCAACCTATGACTGATTGTATATTAGCTCTACTAAACAACCAAATTTACCTTTATTAGGTCCCAGGTTCAACCTATGACTGATTGTATATTAGCTCTACTATACAACCAAATATTTACCTTTATTAGGTCTCAGGCTCATCCTATGACTGATTGTGTATTAGTTCTACTAAACAACCAAATATACCTAATATGAGGACAACCTCTTTGTTGCAGAAGAAAAATCTATCACTATGTGTGTGATGTCTGTATAACTAATATTTCCATTATTATTATTTTTGGTCAAGGATATATTCATAAAATTAAATTTGCCCCCCCCCCCCCCCCCCTATAACAGAACAAAAAAAAATAACAGCAAAAACAGAAATGGAAAAAATAATACTGCACATATGCAAAACAGAGAAAATAGAGAGTTAAAAATTTTGGATTTACTAGCATATTGATTTAATTGATTTTTATAAGTTTTTTTCAACTGCAATTAGGATTTTGTTCTCTACAATACTTACAGCTCTTTCCTTGACAGACTGTGAATTAGCTTTAACATACCTTTAATAGCTCTCTGATTCATTCTATGTGTCTTGATGGATTGTACATTAGCTCTTAGGAAAGGATGGTCATGTGAGGTTATAGGTTGTTCTAAAAACTCTTTTGATGGTGCACCTGTTAAAACAATATAATCTTGTAACTATCAGCTTTTTTGTAAAGCTGATTATGAAATAGGAAAAATACCAATAAATGAATATGATAGGATATTACCTGTAGGTATTAAAATAGACTTAACTTTCCAAAATTATCTTTTGTTTATTTTGAAAAATATTCTGACAGCTAAATTCACTAAAACTATTTCACCTCCAATTTATTAAAGTATATTCAGGTGTAAAACCACCAAATCATAATACGTCACATCCGGTTGCATACGAAAAAGGGTCCAAAAAAAATTATCCCTTGAATTTGACAGTTGTAGGAAATTAATCCTACAATTTATTGCAGTAAAAAATTTCTGAGTTTAATATAAACATATATCTTGGGTGTTTCAAAGCACCATTATTTTTTTATTTGGTGTTTCTATAGAATATTTCGGAAACTTGAGGTTACATGGTTATTAAAGCTTGTACACAGGAAAAAAAGGGGTGAAAATTTGATTGGTTAACTTCCAGTGATGGTTATTTTCTTATATGCAATGAAATGTTATGATAAGGTTTGTCTCTAGTAATGGACAGGATAAAACTTTACTCATGCCAAGTATTTCTTTATTTGAAACAAAGATAGATTCTGCACAATTTTTTGAAAAGTGCAAATTTAACAAAGACTAATAGGGAAAAATCAATGGTGGTATTACACCTTCATAGGTAGTTATTTAAACATGGTTATTAATTTATTGTTCTGATTTATATCTGTGTATAATATTTCTTACAACATAAAAAGAACCAAACAACATTTTACATATGTATAATTCCTTTGTTATTTTTCCATAAAGAGAACAGTAAGTTATTCAGGAAGTTTTTATAAAATTCATTCACATTATAATATAAGATGTCTTTCAATTTTTTGTTTTGTAAAGTTGTTGTCACATTGATGTATAACCCATATCTTCTTTTATTAGTCCCCTACCGACGAAGTCGAAGGGGACTTTAGGTTTGCACTCCGTCCGTCTGTCTGTCTGTCTGTCTGTCTGTCTGTCAGTTCGGCAAATCAGCTTTCCACACTTTTTTTTCTTCGTTCTTGTTCATATTCAAATAATAATGTATATGTGAAAATATTGCACAATGGATTTTTTTTTCATTTTAGCAAAATATTTCTCAAAGTAGAGAAGACAAAAAAAATTTAAAAAATACATCAAAAATAAAAACATGTGAAATGCTGAATTACTCAATTGTGTTCCATACAATAACTACAGCATGTAACATAAAATATGTTAATACCTATCCCACTTGGATCCAACCTCATATATCCCTCCATCAATGATGAGAATCCTGTTAGACCACCCATGGCCTGGTATGGAACATCTTGACCTACAGGATGACCTCTAGCTAACCTTTCATCTTTAGTCTCAGCTATCATGTGATGGGAATGATAAGGTTCACCACATCCACATGTGTAGGAACTCCTGAACTCTGAACACTTACAGCCTCCTGTTCATAAAAGAGTATGATAATTTTACTTTCACAAGTCACGCTTTTAAATGCAAATATTAAAATAAGGATGTTTGACTTTCTTCTTTCTTAAGAAATCAATTATATTAGATTCAAAGTTTTTTGTTGTTAAAACAATAAATGAACATTCAAACAAAATGACTGGACAGATAATTTAGAAAATACATACCTGATACACTTAATTTACATTTGTGTGGTTTTTTAACTGAATGTTCATCTGTGAAATGTTTACAAGAACATCTGATAGGTTGTGTGCCATTCTGTGGAACATAGTGGTAACTAACACAGCCACATCCTTTTACTTTACATGGTAACATTATAGGTCTCTCTGTTGGAATAGTAGTGAAATCTGTTTTATGTTGTCTAAATCTGAAATAGAATGGAAATCAAATAGTGTTTATATAGTTGTATTTGGCTCTGTACATTTCTAGGAATCATTTAATGGACAAAACACTAAAAGTTATTCCACTCTATGACACTTACATTATCTATCTGAGAGCACATGTTTGGGAGAAGATGAAAAATGAAAATCTCCATGCATGACTCTCTACCCTACACCTATACTGTATTCTAGAGTGCTTAAGGTGGTACCAAACATCTTGACTAAAATTAATTTGGCTCGTTTAATTTTCATAAAATTTTGACAAAATATTTACTTTGACCCTTTGACAAAAATATAAAAATTTCAAAAAACTTGAACCACACACTTTATCGGAAAAATTTCATTGGATATATAGCAGTTTGACAAACATTAATTTTGATCATTGAGAAGCTTAATATTTCCTTAACAATAGAATGTGATTAAAGCGTTCTGCGGATTTTTACAGAGTTATCTCCCTGTAGTGTCATGTACCACCTTAAGAGTCTTTTCAAAATAATAAATGTTTACTTTAAAATCAAATCGACATCAAATAGTTAGCTTTAACTTCACTTAATGGTAACAATTTTAGAGCTCTGGTCTCCATTTGAATGGTCAAGGACAAATAGACACAAGAGCCCCGACATTGTGAATAAAAAGAGGTGAGAGGTACATACATCAATGAAGCATCGAAGTAATGACACACAAAAATAACAAAATGTCTACTTTTTTATTATTAAGCTAACTACAATTAGCCTATTATGTAAGTTTCAACTAATCGTGATTCTGAACCAGGATATACAGGAGAATTGTTAGGGAAACAGATATATATGAAATTTACAACTTTCCTATAATGTGGGCAATTTAGAGGTTGATCATATGGCTACTCTAGATATCTATTGTAGTTAACTAGTGTCAATGTATTGATATACAAAGTGTTTCTTGAAAACTTTATTCAACATCTCTTTCTATACATAGAAAAAGAAGAAGCTGTGAGAAAGTTACAAATTTATGAGCTATTTGAACTAGTTAAAATACTTATTTTGCTTAACATCAATAACAATACTTTATTTTAAGAGGGTTACATGGTTAGTTATATAACTTATCTTCCCTGAGGCCCTCATCATAGAAAAACATAAACAAAAATTACCAAAAAACAAAAATGCCAACATATACATGGCATACATTAGTATAAAAGTCAAGTATAATGATAATGTTCAATACAACTGCATAAAATGTTATGAAAAAATAAAACATGATGAAATAATATACAAATGCATATGGTTAAAAACAGTTTGTTGTAATTTTTTTTTAAGGTAAACTGACTGAAACATTTCTTACCTATGTTGACAAAAGCACAATGTTTCTGGTCCAATCATCTTACAGTCCATACCTGTGGAATTAGTAAAGGATACAAACACACGGTTCTGCATTCTCTGAATAAAATATGATAAAATATTTAACATTAATTCAAACAAATTTATTCCTGATTGTGGCATTCTATAACTTAAGTAAATGTATCATCTTTTATTTTTGTTGTTTACTGTAAATTCAGAAATTTTTGCATGCATTTATCAATATTGCGATTTTGGAAGAATGGACAAAAATGCGAGATAAATTATTACGAGTTCAGGAAAATCTGCATACAGTTATATGTTCAAGATATCAGAATGCAAGTTCTTATTATTGCGATACTCACCTTAGTCACCTAGTTGCATTATTTGCATAAATAAAAACCTTGCAATAATTTCTGAATTTACAGTATTTCAGATTTTTGAGATTAAACAGCTCCTTCAATATAAATCCTGTATTTCTTTTTTCCTTTTATTTAATAGGTTTTTGTATCAGTCTAACCTCCCTCTTTTCTTTAACCCTACAATAAAATCTATATTTTAACCAAAAGCTTGAATGAAAGGCAATATTACAAAATTATTAACTGAATATGTTTTGCCTCTGAATTCAAATGAACATTTTGAGGGATTTTTAAAGAATATTCCAGTAAATTACTAACAAGAATCTTGCATATTTACAAAGTTATTATAAACTAAAAGTGTGCTAAATTACTAGTTAAAATAATAATAATTAGTTGGGTTGACATAAAATCGTTAATAAAAGGTTGAGTTAAACCAAAAAGATGCATTGTAGCTAATAAAGAACACATGGAAAATAAAAAGATAGTCTGCAGTTTTTAGTGATGTAAAACCCTAAATCTTTATAGTAAAGAGTTAAACTATTCTTACCATTGGAAGGACTCTCTTCTTATAATCTTCATACTGATCAGGTGTAAACATAACACCTCCATCATCATCTCCCACAATTCTAAACAAAACATGGAGGATGTTATTAATGCGAGACCATAACAGCAAGTCTTCAAGGTAAATTCATAATCAAAATCTTGATAACAAAGTTTTGTGAGTCCTAGTCTGGTTGCATGATAAGACTCAATTTATTTAGATGGTTTTGTTCTTTGTTCACAATATTTCTTAACAAAGATATGTTAATAGGTAAAGTATTTGAACCCTGTTTTCAGTCATTCACTTTTATTGTTTTATGTGTTTTAAGCTGTGGTATTTCAGCTTTAAACTTGATGGTTTTACATGTATCATATCCCTGTTTTTTATTTTGTGATTAATTAGTCCTGTATAGATTGCAGTGTTAATTTATCTATTTGGTTATGTAGCAAGATAACAAGTATGGTGACCCCTTTTGTCATTGTTTTCATTTCTGAAAGCTTTTGTCTTGTATCCTGTATTTTTACCTATATATATGATTCTTACAAATTGTATGAATTTGGCAATCAAGCAAGCTTTAAAAATTGAATATCTTAATAGAACTTACATTTAAGAAAAGAACTAAAATCATTTTTTTAATACATGTACTACATTTTTTACCATTGTTCTAAACAAATATTATTTTACTCCCTCCAAGATAAATCTGAATGTAGATTCAACTTTCAAATCCTTGAAAACAACCATAATGAAACTTGACAAAAATCCTATTCTGGTTATTTTAATGATACATGTTTTCAGTCTGGTCTTCTCCTCTAGGGCAATGATGTTTTTGTGCATGAATTAAAAAATATGACCTCAAGTAGGACACCCTTAGTCTTATGGACATGTAATTATCAAATAATGGGAAATGTTATTTAAAGAAAAATTGATTTCAATGCAGCTGCATTTGTGGTATGATAAAAGAAGCATATATTAACCTTTGTATTTTTTTAAACAACAGCTTCCACTTGTGAAAGCAATATTATTTATATAACAATAAGCAGATGACAATGAAACAACTTTTCATAAATACCAAATGACAGATTGGAACATTAATACAGGACACTGTGAAACCTTCAAAAGTGAGCAAAACCTATAAATGTTATACATGTCTTAGTAAGCTTTAAAAGAGATTACACTATGAGAAACAATTCAAAAGAGAAAATCAACAGCCTAGTTTATACTTCGATACACAATGACAGACAAAAACAAGTTGTTATTTAATTTGCAAGTAATAGCATTTTTTTTTAAACAACTTTTTGATGATCTGTTGGAGCATACAATAGTCAAAACATTCAATGTATTTTCAAGTAATAAATTTTAACTATGTGTCCCACAATCCATGAAAAGTCTCTTTCATTAAAAATAATCTGTTGTATTAATCATTTTCATACTGGTTTATGAAATCCTATCAGTGTGTACTGGCTGGTCATTAATAATAATTTATCATGTATGGTATTATTTTGACATGTGCCAAACAAGTTAATTATGGATAATTATCAGTTGATCAAATTACAAGCAAGCAGAATAATGTGTGCTGTAGTTTTAGCATTCTCTGAGTTTAAATATATTCCACTTCAATCGTATAACAACAGTGCACACCTTGAAATGTCTCACCTGCTTTACTTATCATGATTGTATTTATGTTGAATTGAGTGTGCAATATGAATGTTTTACAATTTTCATTGTAACTGAGGTCAAGGTCAGATGAACCCTGCCAGACAGACACATACACCTTACGTTCATACCATACACCAAATATAGTTGACCTATTGCTTACAGTATCTGATCAAAAAAACAAACATAACCATGCAAACTTTACATTGATGAACCATGAAAAGGAGGTCAACCCTGCCAGACAGATATGTACACCTTACAATCATTCCATGCACCAAATATAGTTGACCCCCTGCTTATAGTATTTGATAAACCGACAAAACCATGAAAACATTAACCACACGCTGAAATGCTTTTCTTATCATGATTGTATTTATACTGAATTTAGTGTGCAATATGAATGTTTTACAATTTTCATTGTTATTGAGGTCAAGGTCAGATGAAACCTGCTAGACAGACATATATATATGGGTAAAGCCATAAAGGTGGTCTGGAAAGTGTGACATTAGGATATAAAATTGAAGTTTTGGATATCTCTATCAATTCACATTATTTTGTTAGCAACCATCTGTATCTTACTACCTCTTTTTATTTGAAATCCATGGTCTTGCTATGTTTTTGTAAAATTGACCTTCCTTGTATATTTTGTGTAAGTTATATTGACAATAGTGCAGTCTTTTGTTTTAAATAGTTTCTTATGGGATTAATGAAATGTATCAATACTTAGCTGCACATAATATCTTTCAACATCATTATATCATAGACCAATTCACAGAGATATCCCTGATGTTCTGAAATGTCAGAGCTCTGAGCAAGATCAGTATGTTATAGATGTCCAAAATAAAGTTTTCTTCTAGTAACTTGTCTAAAACGTTTTTTGAACAGCAATTATATTTGTAAACATAATTATTATATTTCAAATGAAATATTTTATGTAGTTGTTGTAAACCCAGATCTTCGTTGACATAATTAAATCTAAATTCAATGTATGTTATTTTGACAATAACCCTTTTTGATAGTTTTTCTGCCTTAATTTTAAAACAGGCCACTCAAAAAACAGGGGGGCAACACTAGTTGATTTTTTAAGTAGGGGAAAACTTATCCAATACAGCTTAATCTTCTAAATGAAGAAGATGACTATAAATCTTGTATACCATATCTTACATGTAGGTTATATTGACGAATAGTGTTTAAATTTAACCATTTTCAAAATCATTTTTTTTTCTACTATTGTCTAGGTAACTGATGGTTATTTTTCATTTTATCAAATTATGATTGAATGCTTATATTGCTCACAACACTACCGTCTTTTGGTTGTTATATTGACACAATGTCAAGTAACTTACTGAAATAAAACAGGAAATCTGGTGTAACATCTGAACACAAAGAGTTTGATCCATTATGTTTATTATGATATAAACTTAATTCTTGAATGCATGCAGGGGTTCATGTTCATTATTGTTCAGCTAATAATGAAGTCACAAGCTCATAACCAAAACTATCTGAGATCTATCAGATCAAAGTGACAACTATAGAATGCAAGAAAAATAAAGGTGCACTAATTCACAAATCCAAAAGGGAGAGGAGAAATCAAGATAAATAACAAGAAAAGAACAAACCTTAAATAACAACTCAAACCCAATAAATAAGCTTTATTTTAGAGTCGGCAAGGTATACAAACAGAGACAACATAAGCTCTAATGAGCTTTTAACCGACATACTTTTAACCCAATAAAACTATCCGGTGCACTGCAAGAGTTAGCTTAGCCTGATGGTAAACAGACACTTAATGAGTTACTCACAGTATTTAGGGGAACATATTGTTTACTGTTGGTATTTAGGAGTATTGTTAATTAGGCTCACTTGAACTGACTTTGTACTTTGGTCAAAGGTTGTTCATTTAATATGTACAGTTATGATACTCTTGGCTTTGTCAGATGGTGACTTTATTGATCAACTGTTTTCAACAATTTTTTTTTAAGAGCTTATTAAATCAACACTTTTGAAAGTAAAGTATAAAACACATTAACATGATTAATGTATGACAATACTAATAATTAAACCACTATTCAAGAATCAAACCATAAATCATTTATTTAAACAAATTAAAAACATTTTTAAGTTCATTCTGCTGTCTATTCCACTGTTCATACTCCATTGTACTCAGTTGATTTATCTCAAAGATCTGAAAAGCAAATAAATAAAGTTAAATTAGTTTTATACATGATTTTAAATTGAAATGAATGAAAATGTGAGTCAAGGCTCCATGTTGAAGGCCATAACGTGACCTTATAGGCTATTATTGTTTTTTTTACTTCTTTAAGTCTTAGGTGGAGAGTTGTTTCTTTGGCAATAATACCACACTTTCTTATGTTTATGATGTTGTATGTTATCCATGTTGAAAACAGCATTGGAAATAAGTACCACTTCACATTGATTTGCATTGTGTCTACATTCATGTTTTTATTGTCAAATTCAAGGGTATGGGGAGGTTGAGTGCTTAAAAACAAACTTGTTGCACCGTCTCAAGACAGAAACTTGCATGTTATAGTCTTGTGACAATTTTCTGTTTTCTTGTTTATTGTTGATGTTCTTTTGATAAAAGGCTGTATTTACATCTATAAAATTAATGTGTCAACTAACTCTCTTTTGGACCATGGTTATATTGACTTGAATCCTTTAGTTGTCAACTTATGCTCTATTTCAAAGAAGCAGGAAATATGCTTACAATTTCATTAAAAGGCTTAATTTTTTTATTGTACAAGAGATTTGTAGGCTAAAAGCCAAAGTCAACATATTTCAGTAGTAATAGTAGCTTTAGGACTACTGAGGGAGTAGGAGTTACATTGACCCTAACATTAAGGTGTCAACTAACTCTCTTAATGACCCTGGTTATATTGACTATGCATATAATTGTCAACTAACACCCTGTGAAAAAGCACTGAAAATTACTTCACCCTTTTTAAATGTATATTAACTTTCCCCCTTTATTATCTGTAAGTTGAAATAGAAGTTAAATGGAAAGAATGGTGCAGTATATCTCTACAAAGATCATCTACATCCTAGGTGTTATATTGACTGGGTTGACAAAATTGGTCAAGTAACGGTCATATCGATGTTACCGTAAAAAGTGAACGAATGGTTTGACTTGGGTGTTTGAATGTGTTATATTCGTTAGTTCTTATCATTCTAAGCATATTATTTTGGCAAAAATTATATAAAACAGTGTCAATTTGACAGAATGGTTTGGTCGTTATACTTTGTTTGACGCCCTGGTCGTTATTAGTTTGACATTTTGCTAAAAACTTACCATCGAGTTCTTCTTCCATTTTCATCCATGAATGATAGTGATGCTTACATTTAGTTTCGTATATATAGCAATTTTGAAATGAAACAAAGTATTTTTTTCTCCCTGGATAAACTCTTTCCGTTAATAATAATGAATAAACATTTACGTACGTTATACGTTATTTTGACATTACAAACTTGCCATTCTATGCTTCTCATAAAACGGAATACGAAACCAAAATTAGAACTATTTGAAACAGCCGAGATACGACGGCGCATGAATATGACAGGAACCAATCAAATGTTCCGCAGATGACGATATCGCGGAAAACCCCGTGCGTTATTTTTACCATAGTAGTCTATTGTCAATATAACATTACTAACCCTGTCGAAATAATCGTTTCTTTGATTAATTTTACTGCATTTCACGCAAAACTTTGACGGATTTATAGTGCAACAACACTTTTCTGACGATTTAACTTACTTTCCGTTTTTCTTTTGCCCATAAAAACAACCAGGTATATTTTTTGTTAGAAGGGGGTTTCCATGTCACGCTTGGGACACAGGAACGTACAGATCTACGTTTGACAAACTTCAATAACAAGACACATTGAATTAGCGGATATTTGATATTTATCAAATCTTCTACTTCATCATGTCACTGATGCTCAATAACAAGTTGTAATCAAATAACATATATTAAATATTTCAAAATTGGGATTTAAGCTTCAGATGGTTATTTGACCAATTTGGAGCACCTTTTTGGCTTTACCCATATATAAATATATTGCAATCATTCCATAAACCAAATATAGTTGACATGTTGCTCATAGTATCTGTGAGATATGGACTTGACCATGTAAACTTAACCTTGACAACTGATCCATGAAATGAGGTCGAGGTCAGGTGATCTCTGTCTGAAGGACATGTAGACTAGACCTTTCAAGGATCCCAAATACCAAATATAGTTATCTCATTACTCATAATGAGTGAGAAATTCACATTACAAAAAAACATTTTCAAGCAGTCGCTGAATTATGAAAAGTGACTGCCAGATGAAAACTTCAAAACATAAGGCATCTGCAAACAAGGTATGAAGCATCCAGGTCTTCTATCTTTTAAAATATAAAGCTTTAAACAAATAGTTTACGCCATCACCATTGCAGCAGCCTTGTAATCCCGGTCTCAGATTGTTCGACTTCTCTTGGAGGCATGACAAAAACTGTTTAAAATAACTTTCAGTGAAGAATTTTGTCTATTTTTTTTTTTTATTGATTTGGGGGAATTTTTTTGGGTGGGAACCATCACTACACATAAGTGCACAATTTTGAAAGAGTCAGATATATACAGTAGTGTCCGGTAATTCCGCTCATCTGGTAAACCCGCCCACCCCCATTTACTTTCATACATGAAATTGTCACTTCTGTGAATATTTCGTCGTCTATTTTATTCATAGGAACTGTACTTATGATCACTGCATGTCAAATTTTAAAGAATAATCCTTTATTACGAAAATATCTAGTGATATATATAATACAGTTCCTAAACTTAACGATAATCATATTATTGCTTTCAAAACTCATTTCTGACTTGAAATATTTTTTTGGATTATCTGGAATCCCTTTATAAGAGGTCTATTAATAAATAATAAAATGGGCAGATTTACCGGACAAACACATTTCCAATAAAAATCATGGTTGACCCACTTGTTTTGTTGATTCTAAAATTTATTTCAGATATTTTTTGGGAAATGAGATAAACTACTCAAAATTGATTTGTCAGTGAATTCATTTATATTAAATTTGATACAATTTGTATATAATTAAGCAGAAATACATATGATCAAAACCCTATGTGGGCGGGTTTACTGGACTGCATCGTATACAATTTGTTTACTTACTACTGCCACCCCATACAAACAGGTCTAATAAATCTTTTTGACTGCCTACCCCATGACCTCCTCCTACTAAAATTAAAATCCTATGGTGTCTCCGCTTCTTCTCTTAAACTTTTGGAAAGCTATTTAACTAATAGAAAACAGTGTGTTAAAGTAGGTACTAATTCAAGCTACTGGCAAACAATGTTTAAAGGGGTGCCACAAGGGTCGATATTAGGGCCAACATTATTTAATATCTTTTTAAATGACATTTTCTTTTTTATTCATAAAAGCGAACTCTATAATTATGCAGATGACAACACCCTTTCATATGCAGATAAAGATTTAGATAAATTAATTAATACTCTAGAAGATGAAAGCAAAATTTTTATAAATTGGTTCTCAATAAATAAAATGAAAGCAAATACAGAAAAATTTCAAGCAATAGCTGTAGGTAAAACTAGAGGCTCTCAAGAGCCTGTGTTGCTCACCTGATTCTACTTTGGTTTTGGAAATCATGTAAAAATAGATTAAAATCATAACAGATACCCTAATAATGAGTGAGGCCAAATTTGGTTTAATATTGGTCCTGTAATTTAATAAAAAATCCTGGTGGCCATCTTGAATAGTAAATCGGCAACAAAGTAGCAACACTTCATCAGCACCTCATAAGAAACATTTATGCCATGTTTTGGTTTCATTCCATTCAGTGCACCTCTAGAAGAAGCATTTGTATGTATTTCCCATAGGGTCTTATGTTAAAGGAAGTCCCCCATTGGCGGCCATCATGGATGAAGGATCAGCTTCAAAGTAACAAAACTTAGTCAGCACCTCATAAGGAACATTCATGCCATGTTTGGTTTCAATCCATTCAGTATGTGGTTCTCTAAAAGAAAACATTTGTATGTATTTCTCATAGGGTCCTATGTTAAACTAAGTCCTCCGCTGGCGGCCATCTTAGATTATGGATCGGCTTCATAGTAACAACACTTGGTCAGCACCTCATAAAGAACATTCATGCCATGTTTGGTTTCATGGCATTCAGTGGTTCTCTAAAAGAAGACATTTGTATGTATTTCCCATAGGGTCCTATGTTAAACTAAGTCCCCCGCTGGCGGCCATCTTGGATGATGGATCAGCTTCAAAGTAGCAACACTTGGTCAGCACCTCATAAGGAACATTCATGTCATGTTTGGTTTAATTCCATTCAGTGGTTCTCTAAAAGAAGACATTTGTATGTATTTCCCATAGGGGCCTATGTTAAACTACGGTAAGTCCCCCGCTGGCGGCCATCTTGGATTATGGATGGGCTTCATAGTAACAACACTTGGTCAGCACTTCATAAGGAACATTCATGCCATGTTTGGTTTCATTCTATTCAGTGGTTCTCTTAAAGAACACGTTTGTATGTATTTCCCATAGGGTCCCATGTTAAACTAAGTCCCCTGCTGGCGGCCATCTTGGATTATGGATCGGCTTCAAAGTAACAACACTTGGTCAACACCTCATACGGAACATTCATGCCATGTTTGGTTTCATTCCATTCGGTGGTTCTCTAAAAGAAGACATTTGTATGTATTTCCCATAGGGTCCTATGTTAAACTAAGTCCCCCGCTGGCGGCCATCTTGGATGATGGATCAGCTTCAAAGTAACAACACTTGGTCAGCACCTCATAAGGAACATTCATGTTATGTTTGGTTTAATTCTATTCAGTGATTCTCTAAAAGAAGACATTTGTATGTATTTCCCATAGGGTCCTATGTTAAACTAAGTCCCCCGCTGGCGGCCATGTTGGATTATGGATCGGCTTCATAGTAACAACACTTGGTCAGCACCTCATAAGGAACATTCATGCCATGTTTGGTTTCATTCTATTCAGTGGTTCTCTAAAAGAAGACATTTGTATGTATTTCCCATAGGGTCCCATGTTAAACTAAGTCCCCCACTGGTGGCCATCTTGGATTATGGATCGGCTTCAAAGTAACAACACTCCGTCAGCATCTCATACGGAACATTCATGCCATGTTTGGTTTCATTCCATTCGGTGGTTCTCTAAAAGAAGACATTTGTATGTATTTCTCATAGGGTCCCATGTTAAACTAAGTCCCCTGCTGGCGGCCATCTTGGATTATGGATCGGCTTCAAAGTAACAACACTCGGTCAGCACCTCATAAGAAACATTCATGCCATGTTTGGTTTCATTCCATTTAGTGGTTCTCTAAAAGAAGACATTTGTATGTATTTCCCATAGGGTCCTATGTTAAACTAAGTCCCCCGCTGACGGCCATCTTGGATGATGGATTGGCTTCAAAGTAACAACACTTGGTCAGCACCTCATAAGGAACATTCATGCCATGTTTGGTTTCATTCCATTCAGTGGTTCTCTAAAAGAAGACATTTGTATGTATTTCCCATAGGGTCCTATGTTAAACTAAGTCCCCCGCTGGCGGCCATCTTGGATGATGGATGGGCTTCAAAGTAACAACACTTGATCAGCACCTCATAAGGAACATTCATGCCATGTTTGGTTTCATTCCATTCAGTGGTTCTCTAGAAGAAGTTCAAAATGTAAAAAGTTAACGACGACGACGACGGACGACGGACGCCAAGTGATGAGAAAAGCTCACTTGGCCCTTCGGGCCAGGTGAGCTAAAAACTAAAGACAAAAACCTAAAATTTAAATTAGAAGGTAATGAAATAGAATGTGAAGATAGCGTTAAACTTCTAGGCGTAACAATAGATTTTAAACTAAATTTCAATGAACATGTCTCTATAATATGTAAAAAAGCATCCAAACAGTTAAATGTATTAAAAAGAATAGGAAAACACCTGACTAAACTCGGAAAATTAACAATATATTATTCTTTCATAACGTCCAACTTTAATTACTGCCCACTAGTTTGGCACTTTTGTGGGGAGGTTAATACAAAAAAGATAGAGAAAATTCAAGAGAGAGCATTAAGGTTTATCTATGAAGACTATTCAGCAAGTTATGAAGATCTACTCTGCAAATCAAAATTACCATCTTTAAAAATAAGAAGAATGCGATCATTGGCTATTGAAGTTTTCAAAATTATTAATAAAGATTGTCCTGTTTATCTCCATGATTTAATACACTTAAAGGAAAACACTTACTCTTTCAGTTACCAGAATACAGCCGACCTACCACATGTAAGAACAACTGCATACGGCCTACAATCTTTAAGGTATGCAGGTGCTAAGCTTTGGAATGAGCTGCCAGATGTGCTACGTAAGCAATCATCTTTAAATCAATTCAAGAACTTGATAAATTCTTGGTCTGGCAGCTCATGCCAATGTTTTGCCTGCAAAACCAGTTAATTTCTGTTCATTATTTTTGGTTTAATGCTTTATTTTCAGCATGGCAATTTTATTTTATTATCTTTACTATAGTGCTTCTGCTGCTTTGTGCTAGTTTTAGTAACTAACTAATCTATATGTGCTTTTAATGTGCATACCATTTTATTTTTGCTTTTGTGCTTTTATCTCACAAGTGCATGTTTCAGTGTGTGTTTAACTTGTAAGATGCTTTTAAGAACTTTTGTGCTGCATGTTTATATACTGATATGAACTCTTGCTTTATATGTTTAGTTACGTGTGCATGACTAGATATGTATGTTTTGTTTTATTTGTTGCTCTGTCGGTTTTAAAAGCTCTTCAGAGCTTATGTTTTATACTTGTATTTGCATATACCGACTCTAAATAAAGCTTTATGTCTTATGTCTATCATCAATTCACGATTTAATATATAAATATTGACGTTTGTTTGTTATCTCCCCTTAATTCACAAAGAATGAAAAATAAATGAAATAAAATCTGACTAGAATTGCATTCTCAAAAGCAAAATGCAAAAAGATTTCAAATACCTTTTTAAAAGGTTAAAGAGAGATGTTTAATCAGGGACAATGATATTAAAGCAGACTTTGCTAATATTGATTTCAATATAGGAATTAATTATGGCACTGGCTACGGTTACATGGAAATGTAACAATAATAATAAAATTATTGTTACATTGGAGACTATTTGCCGGAATACAAGGTTGGGTAAGGATCCGATTAATTATGTAACAATAATATTTGAGTCTACGGTTACATTGCGTTATCGTTACATATTGATTATGCACTTCAATGTAAGCTAGATTTATTAAACTTAAACCTTATAGTTTTGATGCTGAATTGTTTTCGCCAATAAGAACGAAGTTACGATCACATAATATCTGGACTCAGAAAATGAAAGCACTGATTCCACCAGTTTCACTATGTCGGCAAATGTTAACATTACTGAATTGCCTTCACAATATAACATAAACATATCAAGATTAAAAAAAAAAAAATTCATATGAATCATGACAGACATTGAAAGTTTCTTTATACTTCAAAAAGGGATAGTGCAAAATGTAATTGTACAGTATACAATACAGACGTGGACATTGCTGCATCACTTGTTTGTGATGGCTGCTTAGTGGTTTCACTAAAATGCGTGGGACTAAATCATGCTTCCATAAACAACATACGGGATTTGTAGAATTGACATTGTAAATAAAAAAAAATAAAAATTGTATGCAATATTGCAATATTCAAATAAAAGTTTTCAAGTTTTATTTTGCATTAATGTAACAATAACGCAATGTAACCGTAGACTCAATTATTATTGTTACACTCGTAATTAATCGGTTCCTTACCCAACACTGCATTCCGGCAATTAGTCTCCAATGTAACTATAATTATTCTATTATTGTTACATTTCCATGTAACCGTAGCCAGTGCCATTAATTATAAACATAAGTTTAATACTTTATTTAGCAGAAAGCAAAACTTGCCGATTTATCTATTATAGTTTAATTTATCAATACTGAACACACCTTAGTGTTCTATGCTTTCATCAAAAGGAAATAATTAACTAGACCACAAACAATAGGCTCTAGCTTGGGTTTGTGCAGAAAATATTTGCCCTTAGACAATAAGCAAGCAACAATAAATCAGTCGAAACTTCAGGTCTCACTAATTAGCGACAACAAGCGTCAAGAAGCAACAACAAGCGTCAACAAGCGACAAGAAGCGACAACAAGAATTATTTTAGCGACAAGAAGCGACAAGAAGACTATTTAGCGACAAGAAAACATTTTTTTTTTATTAGATAAGAAATTTGTATTTAATGGTTTTTTTTTAAATATACGAGCAGATATGTCTAATTAAAATGTTTTATTATATAGATAGACGAAGAAATGAAACATTTGTGAGGAAGAAAGAGATTGTGAAGTTTATATTAGTATATTGGTAGATGAAGAAATTAAACATTTGTGAAGAAGAAAGAGATTGAGCTTCTTTTTTTTATTTTTAAATATGAAGAATATGTATAAGATAATGTATGTATCTGTTTTCATCAAAGTCAAAGTATGAATAAACGAATGGAGATATATATGGAGCGGGCATAATGGAATATAATATTTTGATTCATTTACTTAATACTATGCTCTAAGTGTACTCTTGTTATGTCAATTCGATGCTTTATTTGAAGAACTCTCAGCCACGCTTTGCCATCTTTATTATTTAAGCGTGTTTCCAGACCCCAAGACGAGGACGTGGTTCTACCTTGGGGTCCATATAATTTTTTTTTTTTTTTTTTTTTAATTATTTTTAGTCATTATATAGTAATATGTACATTCCTATCTAACATAATATTTATACATTTTGTACATGGTGGTCCCATTTTGATAAGCCGTAGATTTTTACCACTAAGGTTCACTGTATTTTTGCCCTTTTTGAAGTTGTAGTTTTAGCATTTTTAATACGTTTCCGTTGGCAAGGTTTTATCTGCACATGCACTTGTTTTGGGGATTGTCAGCCCACAAGGACAATGATGCACAAATAATTCATTTTGCGAGCTTAATATATATTGCAAGAAAAGAGTTTTAAAAAACAAATTATAAGATAAATAATATGTTCTAAAACACAAGGAAAAGTAATCTCATAATACAATAATTAAACGTAATACTGGCTGTTATACATAATAGATGATAAAATAATATGTAAATAATGTTTCATTTTTTTCTATCAATTTTAACTTTCTTGTCGCTAAAATTATTTTCTTTTGCATATTCTTTTAATATTTATTGCAATAATTAATTTTAATTAAAAAAAATATGTTTTCTTGTCGCTAAATAGTTTCTTGTCGCTAAAATAATTCTTGTTGTCGCTTCTTGTCGCTTGTTGACGCTTCTTGTCGCTAAAATTCTTGTTGTCGCTAATTAGTGAGACCGGAAACTTCAGATCATTAGTCTCAAAAAAGCAACTAAATCAATTATTGCTCTCGTGTAACACCTTTTATACTCAGCATATGCATCCACAGCAGAGGCCGCAGATTTGTCAAATTTCAAATGATACTGTCTAGCTGCCATTTTTATACAAATCTAAAGCGTGTCACTGTTCAAATTTTATGAGAATATTCCTTTGAGTGTAGTCGCCATTTGTAAACGTGACCAAGGAACTTCGGTATTTTTCTAGACTCTTCCATCTTTTCTATCGAAAAGGTCAATCATGTATTTAATGTTCTCGCCAGAACTTTCATTTCCAGTACCATTTATAGGTATGAATAAAAACCAATTTTGACTTTAAACAATAGAACACCGGAAAGTATTGTCTCATATTGATCCAAATCAATAATACGGAGTGTGGAAACAATTGTTTCAAAAGACTAAATTGGAATAATGATATTAATATAACATTGAATGTTATGAAACATTTAAAATCATAAGAGAGCAGTGTTGCTTTATTGCATGATTTAGTTTTACCCGCAAGGTAGCCTTTTTTGTGCTTAGGCGTCATAAAGCAAACATTAATCAATCAATCAATCATGATTTAGTTTATTGAATAAAATATTGTGTAAACCAAAACTATAAAGGGCCTACACAGAACAGCCAAAACTGTCTGTCAATTTTGCCAGTTGTAGGTACAACATTGGTTTTAGTTGATAAGGTTTTCCAAAGGTCATATTTTATATAAATTGGATCAAATATATTTTTGCATAAACATATAAAAAGCATGCTATACTATAACTACAATAAAGGATATTTGGATATTTCAGATAAACAGTTATCACACTTGAAATCTACCAGTTCCCCATAAGCATGGCTAGAAATTATTTTACCTTTCAGTTATTTAAAAAAAACAAAAGCCATATTAAAGGTTCAATCAATGGGGACTCAAAATATTGCAATTTCATACATCAGAATAAAATATGAAGTTAATAAAATGAAGATCTATTAATTAGCATAATAAAAAAAAGAAGTTATTTTGGATGTCAAGCCAGAATAAAATGATTCAATTATGGGATACAAATGAACATCCTATGAAGTTAAGTGGAATTTTAGTCAATACCATTACCAGTACTTCATCACCAAAAGTTAACTTACATTGAACACTACATAGTTGGGTTTTGGGAATGACGGCTAAAATGCATTAATCAACTGACAAAATGTTAGTTTCAACATTTTTTCCCTTAGCTAATGAGAAACATAAATCAATATGATGTCCATTACATGGGCTAATGGAAATAAAACTAAGATAGTTTTAAGGAAAGTCTTTCATGAAATGAATCAGCTTTTTCATTGAAGCAGACTTGTGCCTTCAGTTTCTGTTATACTGTAGATTAATTTATTTTCATGGGTACCAATTTTATGGATTTAAAAAAAAATGTTTTTCATGGATACATTTTGATCCAGATTTCCGTTTTGACTTCCTGGTTATCTATATTTAGGAATCCCATGAAAATAAGTACCCCACAAATAATAATGAAACCACAGCAAATTAAAAATAATCTAAAGTATTGACAATTGCATGATAATTCTTTCAGACAATTGTATGGGTTTAAATTTTACAATATTTTCTCCTTACAGCCACTGTCCTCTTTGGAATCAAACTTGCAGAATAATGATGAGGTGTTTTTTTAACGACCTTGACTACCCATGAGGGTCTTGCATGGTCAGCTTGCAGAATAAAGTATGTAATGTAAAATCCCTTGATATCTTTCTAATATTTTCTACTCATTAATAATGATGGGAGTCAAAGTTACAGCTCTACAGCCTGTGCTTTTATTCTTTAGTTTTGCAAATGGTGAGAATAAATAAACAGAAATAAACACAAATGTTTCATTCTTTAATGATTAAACATAACCTCCTCCATACAAAGTAATTTGTAAATTCAAATGAAATAAAAGCAATGACACAAAAACATTTGTATGGTGTTGAAAAATCACCACTTTTTAAAAGATATCTTGCAATAACCAAAACTTCCAACTTTTTATCATCAAATAAAAAAAAGATATTAAGAAATAATTTGGAACAAACAACCTTAATTTTATTTTAGTACTAAAATCTGTATGCAATTCATGGCAATTTGCTCTAAATCAACTTGATATACATACATAAACATAAATAAAATTCTGAGTCTTAAACATTATTTTCTTCATTTTCATATTTTTAGGATTTTACATATTTCAAAATATTACAACATAAAGCATTCGTGTGTTAACCTGTTCTCATGCTAGTGATCACTCCTATTGTCCTGGCTGCTAGAATCATATCACTCAGACAGAACTTAATTGCATCAAAGTTTAATTTGTAGGTGCAGAAAGGGCCCTTTATTTTCCCCAACATTAAGTCCTTTATTTGAAGATGAAAAGGTTTTATCAAGGTGTGAGAAAATGAAAAAGAAAGATGTTTGCCAATCTTTTTTTATAAAGAAATAAAAATACTGGTGAAAGTTGACAAAATCTTCTAGATCTCAAACACATTTTTGCCTAGAAAACATACCATAGGGTTTGACAAACTAAATATTCAAGTAAAGTAGATCATTTGTTATAACAAAGATAACATTAAAAAAAACTTGTTTGATGCATACAGCATATGCTTACATTCATAAAAACCAATGGAAATTTATATTTTTCTTTTAATTTTATGCAAAATTATAATTGTGCACTTTGCACTATTTTTTGCTACTTTTCATGTATCAAAAGAATACTTTAATACTTACATTTTCACACACAAATATTGTGTTTCATACCTTGTCTTTGTTTTAACTATGATACACTAAGACAACTGCCATTAAATAATAATTTGTTAACACATTATTGGCTTATGCTGTAAATAAAGCTTATTTTTAACAAAAATATAATCTATAACAAACAAACTAAACATATAGATAAAAATAATAAAAACCAAATTCAAAGTGTTTGTCACAGAAATATTTTAAAAATCAATCTCTGTCCAATTTTATTAGATATTAGAGAAAAAAAGATTAATAGTATTCTGTGTTGTTCTCCATCTTCACCTCAGCAATTGGACCATATAACTGAATTTTACCATTAAATCATAAAATACTCTATGAATTATGGTGATCAATTGATAAATATAGAAAATAAAACAGATCTTCTGAATTAGTTCAGATCTGTTATAAATATATGTGTAAAAAAAACAACTTTTAAATTGATCGATTCAACGAAAAACAATTCGTTCAGATCTGTTATAAATATGTGTGTAAAAAAAACAACTTTTAAATTGATCGATTCCATGAAAAACATAAGATGTAAGCAGTGTTTGTGCAGTGTTTGTAAAACAAAAAGACCATTCATTATCATACAGAAAAATGTATATGAACAGGACAGAAAAAAGATTCAAAGAAGACTATGTTTGTGCTATTTACTAATCATCATACATATAAGTTACAAGCAAAAATAACAAATACTTTTTTCTTAATCATATCAAAAACTACAGAACAAATAGGATTAAATCAAAAAAGTATTTCTCATTATCCCAGTAAAAACAAAGTTAAAACAAATTTGAACATTGCTGGTGAAAATATTCAATTATACAGATTATCAATTTCTATATAAGAGATGATAAAATAAAAGAGGTTTTGCTTACAAAGCTTATACTAGTAAAAGCAATATATATAAATACTATGCATGAATCATAACTTTCAAAAACAACTCTTGCAAACTATTCTTGTGCAGGCAAAATTCAAACAAACAAACAGAAAACATGTGCAACAATTAAATAATATATATTTTAACCTAAACCCTGTAATCTATAACAATTGAGGTAAAAATCTTTTGGATGTTGCTTTTTTGTATTACAATCATAAATATATGATATGCCAAAGAGATAGTGATGCCTTCAATCTAGAGCAAACTTTTTTTCACTTATCACTTTCTCTTCAAAGAAAGTGGTCAAAGAGGGCCATATTTAGACCAAGTCGGTGGTTGTCAATATCTGTTGCGGGTCATTTTAGAATTTGGTGATGCTGTCAGATATTTGGTTTTGTTTGATTTATTTACAAATTGTCAACGGTTTAGAGTTTTAGTAAAGATTTTCTTTACATATATCTCAGATACATTTTATGTTGCTTATTTGGTTTCTTTTTAACTGAAGTAACTAATGAACATGATATATTATTGACACTGTATTTTTTTATTACCATTTTATTCAACTTTTTAATATCCCTACTAGAAAAGAGGAACTATCAGTAATTTCACATAGTACTTAAATTACAAACATACAGTGGAAACAAATGGTTTTGAGTGGTCATTTTTTTATATCATTTCCTTTCTTTTCCCAAAAAAAAAATCTCTACTATGTATTGTTAAAGTTCGGATTTCACCAGTTAAATCTTAAGACTATGGCTATTGTGTTGCATACATTATAAACTTAAGGAAAATGTATAACTTTCAATTTCTTCCTCAAGTTTAAAAAACAATATATTGCACAGGTGGTTTTATAAACAGTTTTGGCAAGCAAAGCTTTTTTTCTACATGTTTAATATGAATTTAACTGCTGACTGACAAAATGAATCATGGAATTATTTTAAACAGTAGTCTTCAAGTTAAAATTGGTGGGGATTTATTAAGCCAAATACTTGTAATTATGTGTGTTTAAACTGATTTGTACGTCCCAAAAATATTCTAATAGACAATTTTTATTTAAGAATTCTATCGTACAATTGAATTCATACATAGATATTTAGCTGAGTTTAACTTAAGACACGACAGATATCCTAAATTTAATTAAAAAAAAAGTAATAACTTTTCTATCTAATTTGATGAAATAGTAATATAAAAATATGGAGATGTGGTATGATTTGCCAATGTGACAAAATACTTATTTATCAGCAGACATCCCTTCTTTAACAAATTATTATTAATGATAAATTCAAAGAATTTGATTTATATTGTTGATTTTCTTAAATTCTTTTGCCTATAATGTTTGGTAAGAAATATATATGTTTGTTCTTCAAAAATAAACATAACAAAAATTCAATAAAAAGCTTTTAAAAATGTAATACATCATGAATAAAACAAATAAAAAGTAGATCATTTAAATTTCTTAAGTATTATGCATTGATTATAACTGAACTGTTTCACAATACTTTATGAACTCTAAATGTACGGTTTGTAAAAACTTTTTTGAAATAGCGTGTAAAATCAGATCCATCATGTCTTATAACATCGCAGAATCGTGGCACACTACTACGAACTAGATTTGGTTCAGGTTTCACCAATTCTGGAAGCTGAAATACAAATTCATTGATTAAACATAGTGAAGTGTTTTAAATTTTGAGTGGTAAACTGCAACATGGTATAAATTTATTAAAAAAATACATTGTAAACCAATATGGAATTAATGCATTCATGTTGCTCAGAGATTTTTCTATTTTGGAAAGGACAGTTTTTATTAATAAAATAGTTATAATATATCTATTTTATAATCCCTGTCTTTATTGTTCTTTATCATATGCCCATTGTGTATGGTCCGTGAATCCTATAACCTTTGAAATAAATCTCATTCATCTCCCATGAGGAATGTAGATGCTAGACACTTATTCTGTTGATTTTCCATATTATTTACATTCAAAACTCTCTCAAAAAATATTTCTTCAGCGATGATCGAACTTGGTATTGATAACAGAAACCTTTGACAAAAATTTCATTACACTGCAACTAAGAAATATCCACATAAGAATGCTCCTGCTTACAATGTTGATTTGCCATACAATTTACATTCTACATGGCATAACTCTCCCTCCCCCTATATATTATTACAAAGAGAGAAATGGTGGTCATCTCAATAAAACAATATAAGGATAAGCTGTAGTTCATACATTGATCTTTTGATATAAACATATAGGTGATGATGATTGATTGATTGATTGTTGGTGTTTTAACGCCACTTTTAAGAGCCACATTTGGGCTATTTCATGGCGGCCAGTTTTTATTGGTGGAGGAAGCCGGAGTGCCCAGAGAAAACCACGACCTTCGATAGGAAAACTGACAATCCTAGTCAATTAAGATTGGAGTCGAGTGAACTTGCACGAGCGGGGTTCGAACTCACAACCTCAGTGTTGACTGGCTAGCGATTACAGTAGTAGAACTACTTAGACCACTTGGCCACCGAGGCCCATAGGTGATGATGTATTTGATATCAGTGTAAACTTACCACACCATTATCAAAGTCTATTATATCTGGTAAACGACAGCCATCCTCCGTATGAGCCAGACAGATACTGTCCTCTAAAATCATATAATTTGCTTTGTTTTCCTTCATTATTTCATGTATGTCTTTTGGTGTTCTCCTTCCATAGATCTGCATTAACTGCAAAGAAAAGTGACAATAAAAAAAATAAAAGGTATGTTATTCTTTTTCCTATTTAAATTGATCATGAAAAACAGAAAGTATGTCATGTTCATAACCCGTCTATTCAAAAATATATATAGATAAGTCTATCTGCTTTTTTTATTTAATGTGTAAAAAAAAAACCAAAAAGCTGCTCAATTTGTAAGTAGTTTCTTTAATGAAAAAAAGATTGTTTGCTAAAGTCCAAAATCAAATATATTTTTATAACCATACCTCCTTGGTTTTAAGTCTGAGTTTTTTGTCTTCATAATGAGGATGGTTTGTGATTGGTCGACCTGTACACAGTTTAACCCCTGCCAGTAGCTGCATGCTCCCTGTGAATGAAGCATCCTGTGGTGTATCCTTATTGATCCACTCCATCAGAGCTACTGTGTCTGGATCCCAGAATTCCTTTAATTCCTCCAATTCTTTTAAAGCTGGTGGTAAAGCCTGGAAATTATCTTTTATAGTCATTCTATTGATATATGATCAAGGATCCGGAAATTTTTCCACACAATTTCGGTCATTTTGAGATGATTGAAAAGTTGGTGCCCCTTTCCAAATTGTCGATGTCAACTTGAGTCTTGACTAGATTCATAGCATCAACGAACTTGTATTGCTGTTTCATCGCATTTACTAAGTAAATGTCTTACCATTACCATGAAGAACAGTTTAGGGAAGGCAATAGTTTAAAATTGAAATGATTTTAATGACTCAAAATGGTAAATCTCTCAGACATTGCTTATTGACAAAAGTTAAAACCGGAAGTTTGCGATAAAGTTAAAGTACGAATAATTCCGGATTCATTTCCCGGATTTGTTTTGTTTATCAAATTGACAGGAAATCACCGGCTTTTTATGTTTTTTTTTATTTTATTACCTTTAAAAGTGTTTGAATGTAACAGACAATAGTTGCACTCGTTTAATTAACAATGAAATCAATTTGCATTTTACGATTAAATATTAAATTTGCTGAAGACAATTTCACGCATGCGTATTATACAGTAGATAAACATGAAAAAATACTTTTTTCTCCGTGAATTTAGGTTTAATTTTTAAATCAGATTTGATTATTGTCTTTGCTGAAAAGTAATTAAATAATGAATACACTTGTCAGGGAATTTCAATTTTTGTTAAGATATTATTCTGAGCTTGTGATCACTGTCAGGTGTGAATTAAAACCACAGGTAAAAAGTGATTAGCGATCATTAGCCAATGTTTCCCGGAGGCATTGATATAGATATTAGGAGGGCCCTCAGGATTATCAAACTACTGGAGTGGCAGTTTTATTACAGGAAAGGGATTATAAACAAAACAAGTTATCACAACTTACACAAGACAGTGCAAAATGGCGATTAAGAAATCCGATTTCAAACATTGAGTCAATGAAATGACCGAAATTACTTCTTTAAAAAAATAAAATTTGTCCTAAATCCCAATTACTCGTTTAGGACAAATAGTTTCATCTTAGGACATGACTGGCATATATGACCGTTTCCGGACCCTTGTATATGATACAGAGAATTATTTTTTTTAAATGACACTTATATTTTTGTGTTTTTAATTAGTACTCTCACCACACAACAACCCATTTCAGCCTATATAAAGAATTAAGACAAAAATGAAAGTTACCATGATTTTATATCCAGTTAGATTAAGATAGGCACTTTTGCAGATAATGCTGTAAAGAAGATTTATCAGCCTGATTTCTGTAACTGCTGACTTAACAGATAAGGCTTTAACGTTTTTTTTATAACAAAATGCAGTTAATTGTTAATGCAAAGAACAGATATCTGCCTCCCTGAACTCAATAACAGTGTAGTGTACTGTTTGTAGACCAGTAAGTATTCTGGTTATAGAAATAAAGTGTATACCTACCACTGTTAATAAAGCAACTAATGTCAGCAGAGTACTAAAATGTCTTACTATCTGTACCTGAAAGTAAAATGTACTATATATTAAACTAAGAATCAATTATTTGTGGCCATTATCTGAAGTATGGCAAGTCTTATTTTACGGTCAGGGTCATAGCAATAAAAAATGTTTACACATATAAACCAGTTTTACAATGTCACAAGTATGAACTTCTACCAGACAAAATAGGTCAGTGAGTGTTTTTGAAATTTAAGACCTTGACATAGTTTATAATGCATATTGTTGGAATCACAATGAAGGAGTTTATTGATGTACAATTTCTGTCTGTTACAGAAAAACTTAACATAAGTCCTTTTATTCATGTCCTTTAAATAACCTTAATTACTACTGGGGATTCAATACCAACTTTTTGTGGATTTCATGGGTATAGGTTAACCATAAATTTGGAAGTTTAATGAAGTGCCAAATTATCTATAGGCTTGTATGCAGACTTTAGCAAAACCACAAAAACAAATATCCACGAAAATACAATTTTACCTCAATCCGCAAAAAACTGGTACCTACTGAATCATAAGTAATAGCTCCTTATAATGTACAAACCATTGTTCCTTGTGTTTTGAGTTGGGTTAGAACCGCTTTCCACATTTTTAGATCGCTAACTCCAAAGCTGGCAAGTATACACATGTATGGTGTCCATAAATACTTCATTCTCAATGTTGACATGGCAAGACCACCAAAAAATACTCCACAAACTAAACAGGAAAAAATATAAGTTAATGTTGACTTACATGTTTAAAATGTGTAATAATTGGTATACTATTTATATCTACGTTTTGCATAAAAAATGTTATCATATCTAAGTTTTGCATAACAAATATTATCTGTATATTGAATTAACAAAATCTTACAATAAAAATACAGTGGTAGCAAATGCTATCCTTCCAGAACACCCGGGTCCACTCTTGGTTTTGGGTGGATATCATGAGTTTAATCTTTATATTTCTGTTTTTCTTGTACCAAAATGTGGTTATGGTTATTTGTCTGTTTTCCTTTTGATAACCATTTGATCTTCTAACTACATAAGTGATAAGTTGGGATCAAATCCATTCAGAGGGTTGTGTTAAGTGTATTGCATATTTTCCCAATGGATGTGACATTCCTAATTTTGACTTCTACATAAATCTCATTGGTGGAAGAAAGAAAAACCTTCATTACCTAAAGTCATGTACCTTTTTGAATACTGATACTTTGTAAGCACAATGATACATTCATTTTAGGTCACGGTCAAACTGTAACCATCAATTTTACATTCAAGTTTATGCAACAAAATAAATTATTTAAGCATGTTTGGAAAAACAAATTATCCTTCACGTAACTAGATCTAGATACTCAACATGTTTCTAACCATTTTTATCAGATCAAATTCTCTAAAAGTTGCAAATTCCAAATAATGTTCTAAATTAATACAAACAGTTTGTGACTACCAGTAATTTTTAATCTTTGACTTAATTGTAACTTATTTTTCAAATACACTCACCAGCATGAAAGGCTAACTCTGGTCTATTACTAAGTAAATGTGTTTTCTTTATGACAGGATGGTCTTTGATATTTTCAGTTTCATGAACATTATTGCTAAAAAACACAAATAGATAAACTGTCTAATTTTTTTTGAATTGTTCACATTTTAACATGCTTGGGCCTTTTATAGCTTACAATACAATATGGATTTTTCTCATTGTTGATATCGGTGTTTTTTCATGTGAGTTTAACTCTCGCTTTGTTCATGGCACCTACAGAAACACGAAATTTGACCCCTGCCTTTTCCTAGATTTGGCTGTTTAAACATTTCATACATAAAACCATGGAAGTAATATTTAAAAGGAATAACAACGACTAATTAGCATGTATTAACAGCCTGCAGAGCTCTGTACTAAAGTCATATGATTTTATCCAATTATAGTCTCAGCAGCAAGACCCCTTTGGTTACTATCTGTGATACCGCGGTTGTAAAATGGTATCTGGAATTTCTTATCAGTCACATGATTTTATCGAGTCCGGTAATTATAAAGCACCTGTGTGAAATCCGAGGTTTATTAATAAGAAGGTGGCGCTGTATCATATAAAACCTCTACCTTCAGAAAGAAGTCGTATGATGTAAAAAACTTGAAAAACGGACGAGAATTGTTCAACATACAACAGTTTAGCATGGAAAATTGTATTTAATTTAGCATATTTTTGCTTTTTACCGTTTGTTTTAAACTGTTCTAAAAGTATTTTCCGGTTAAAGCAGATCCCGAGTAAAACACTTAAATACCGATGAATTGATCAGGTTTCACATGATGTTTAACAAAATAATGTAGACAAATCTAGACATAGATTTTTTTACTGTTGAAATGTGCAAAGTTTATCGAGAAGTATTCTAAATTTATGTATATGTCATAAATGTAATCGATTACATTATTGAAACTGGACAGCTAAAATAGGGATAATATGTTCGTAAACATTTATTTTTTTAAGCAGTGTTTATTGTGGAATACTTGTATTAATATAACAAGCTACAGCAAAAATTAAAACAAACCGACAAAATGAGCTTGACGCTATCTGTCTTATGGCAAATTCATTTTTACACGAATTAGTTTATGTATCAAGAACTATAAATTAAAGGATAGAACCGTTTAGAATTGTGAATATTTTAATTGACTAATACACGAAAGACTTAGATTATTCGTATTTAATAAAAGGGGGTCCAAACGTATTTTTTGTACAATCATCTTCTTAACTTACGGAAATGGCTTTTTAACTGTCTGTAAATATTAAAATTGAAAATGACCCAGCCTTGTTCTCCAATTTCATATGTGATAGCTGTCAGTACTATTAAGATCGAACTAACCAGAAATAGGAAAATTGGACTAAAATAAAAATTGAACGAATGACTCTATTCGGCAGCGTACATCAACGGAATGTAACGACTGGACTATTCGGGTTACTTCGCACGTATATACGACAAAAACTTGTCTGTTCGTAGTTTTCCGAGAACACGAAAAAGACCGAAAAGTGTCAGTGATTTGATCGATCACATGCGGAGAATCAACTTCCATGCCAGATATTAAACCAATTAACGAGTTATCGAAAGATGGGCGGTAACGCAGATGAAACCTTTGAAGTGACGACGTTGTTATTCCTTTTAAATATTACTTCCATGATAAAACTGTTATGGAGTTTACACATAATTGATAAGTAAACTCATTTCACCCTAAAGGCGAAATTATATTACAGTATATATAAAATCAGTCTTTTGTGGTAATCATGATAATTGGCAAATCACAGGAGTGTGCATAATTAATTAAGATCTCTGTTTTGATAATAATTATAAAATGGTTAATCATACATGTCATCCCTTTAGACAACACAGTAATCAGTGACATGTTCAAAAATGTTAATTGGCGACATCTATTGAGTGTTGTCATAACCGGAACATTTTGCATATAATGTAAAAATAAGATCAAATAAATAACATTTCAACAACAATTTGCACAAATATGCTTTCAAAATGTCTGTTATACCAGCACAAAAATGATCAAAACCTCCATTGTTTACCATGCTGCAATGACCTTTAATTTAGACGATTACTGAAAGTTTGTAGTACACGTTTTTATTTGTAGTCGATTATCTGTCAGTCAAACAAGTTTATGTTGTTTACATCCTGAACAATACAATACGGTGATTTTTCGGATATATTTTCCCATTCGGCAAAAATTTTACACAGCGAAAATTTAATCTGCCTATTTTGTCATCAAATCGCAAAAAAAAGCCCAGATATACGGTATATGAAAGTGTCAATCATATTTCTGAGTGTTCTGGAATAACAATATCTTTTGTAATTTGAATTCATATTTTTTCCAATTGGTTTTGCATTGCCAACCCTGTGTTTAATATAACCCTATGATACAAAAGCATCATGATATATATCAGTTTATACAACAAATTCTTTTCCGAGATGGTTCAACTCACCTCCAATTTTGTAAAACTGATATAAAAAGAACAACTAATAAAACTAGATGTGTGGCTACATAAAATGGAAAAACTACTCCTTTGGTGAGCCTCTCAAATGTATCAAATGGCAGCCTGACAAAGGCATCAATACATAAATAAAGCTTGGAATCAAAATCTCTGAAAAGAAAAAATGTTAGGAAAGAAAATGTATAGACTATTTCATTTAAAAACAGTTTTTTATTTTATCATTTCTATGTAGAGGCTGACCTCAATCTGGCATGGAAGATTAGTCCCTCTACTATTCATTTAAAGTCAAATTGGTTGTTTCATTTACAGTTTGGCTGTAGAATATTTAAAAAATAAATTATCTTTCCAATTTGAAGGGTATTGTAAATTCATGTAAAGTTTTAACAAAAATTTTGTAATAGTAAAAATTGCTATTGGATAGGTTTGGCCAAAATAAAAACTTGTATTTTAAATTTTATAAAATTAGTTGTATGTATGAAGCATTTTCTGAAATCCAAATAATCAATTTTGCATTTTTGTCTATTGTTCAACAATTGCAACAAGTGAAACTGCTAGCTACTTACTGCTCACTGATGATACCCCCGCCGCAACTGGATGATTTTAATAGTGTAAAAATATGTAAGTGTTCGGTAAACAGGAAGTTGTTGAGTGATGAATCTGAAAACACATCACACGGTATAGCTGAAACCAAATTTCAGAAATCCTTATGATGTAGTTCCTGAGAAAGATGTGACGAAAAATATTCATGGGATGGATGGACCGATGGATGGATGGACCGATGGATGGACGGACGGATGGACAGACAGAGGTAAAACAGTATACCCCCACTTTTTTAAAGCGGGGGTATAATATTAATAATAAATATACACAAGAATTTCTAAATTTACAGTATATGACAATATCTAAACCACTATACATGTATAAACTGAAGTAAATATTGATATATGACAAGACACCTTCACAAAAAATTCATATTTTAACCATTAAAAATTTTCATAAGTCAAATTTAAAGAAGAATGACATTTGTACAATTCCATTCATAGATTTTTACCTCATAGTTGAACGCATTAAAGCTAGGTTTTGAAATCCAAGTGACACACACAGCTTAAATTGTTTGATATTCATTTTTACGATCGACTTTACTTCTTGATAAGTTTCAAAAAAACACTGGCAATTACATTAATTTCAGTATTCTAGTAATTAATTCAGACATAAATCGATAAAACAACTATTGGCAGAATAGACATCATGAACCCAAAATTCCAAAGATTTAAACAAAATATATACACAGTTATAAAATTACCTGGCATGGTCTATACTAAATTTACTGAGAATAAACTTAAATATATGTTCATCAGCTTCTATGTTTATGAGTATCTGAAATAAAAAATGCATTCTTTTGATAAAACAGATGAACTCAAAACATGCACATGCATACAAAAAATATAACAATTAATAAATGTCACAAATATCTCATATCAGTTTTAATTTGCATATATCTAATTACTTTATCATAACCAATTATTTCTTTTCTGAGAAAGAACAATAAATTTTTACTTTTTCAATCACTATTTATCAAATTTCCCTGAACATAACTAATCGCTTTTTACTACTTCGTTTATTTTTCTTATTTACCTTCTCATCAAATGTAAATTTTTAACCCAACCACCAGGAAGCAAAGTAACAAAGAATATTTATTGCTTAACCTTGTTATCATTCAATCAAAAATGTTTCCTTTTAAATGCTGGTACAATATATAGGGCTAACTAGATATCATTGAGATGGGAGCCATCTCTGTGAGCCCCGCTGTGAATAATGTGTGGTAAAAAAATTGTATCTTTATCATTGGACATGGGGTTGTCAACTGAAACCAAAGTTTTTGACCTTGACCTTTGACCTAGGAAGTTGTACATAAATTATGACACACCTTCTGGTGTATGTTTATATACATGTCAAGTATAAACTTTGAAATCATAACGGTTCTCAAGATATAGAGCAGACACGATCTTTACCATAAGACATGGGGTTGTCAACTAAAACCAAAGTTTTTGACCTTGACCTTTGACCTAGGAAGTTGTTCATACATTATGACACACCCTCTGGTGTTGGTTAATATACATGTCAAGTATAAACTTTGAAATCATAACGGTGCTCTAGATATAGAGCGGACACAATTTGTTACGGACGGACGGACGGACAGACTGATTACTATAGGGCGTCCGCCATTATACGGGGCCCTAATTAACTTACCTTGATAGCTGTGTTAAAAAGTAACATAAGAACTAAAACAGAAACACAGTAAAATACAGCTTTAAATAATCTAGATGGAATACTGCATGGCTGGAGTTCTTCCCCCTGGTAAAATAAAACATTGCTTCAAATAATTTAGATGCAAAAAGGGATGATTAGAGTTTTTCATGTATTGAAATAAAATACAGCTTTAATTCATCAAAATGAAATACTGCTTAAATTTAATTCCCTTCTCTTATAAAATTATATATATAAAAAAAAATTTAATTAACCTAGATGCAGCAGTGCATTGCTGGAGTTGTCTGCTGATAAGAAAAACATAATACAGCTTCAATTAATATCAATATGGAAAACTGACATGCTGGAATACTCTTGTTTAATAAAAATACAACACAGCTTTAATAATCTAGAGATACAAAGCTTTTTGTGTATTCAATTATATTTTTTTTCCATTTTGTCACACTTTTCTTGATGAATATTACTTATTCTGATTAAAATAAATGTCTTCTAAAATGTAATGAGGGAATATTTCAAAAACATCCTTCTCAAAACTAAAATTTGAATCCTCTCTATCAGCTTTAGATATTTTTAGCTCTATTAGATATTTTAGGAATGACAATTCTCTCAAATATAATGTACTTCTTGAATCAATATTTTTCTATAAGGTTACCTACTATTGTAATACACTATTTACAGATATAGAAAATTACATTTCATATAAGGATAAACTGACTTCTCTCTATGAACAGTGTATGTCTCCTGTGTGAAAGTGGTAGAATGTGTTTAAATCTTGAATAAAGTCTGGATCAATAGATATTTTAGTTCTAGATCAATTGTATTCTCTACAGAGGAGATATAGTGTGGATGTGCATGACTAAACATATCCATATAGAGTGTTAGAAATATTAAAACATATTTGAAATGGATTTGTTGCTTTTATTTACTTCTTATCATTGCTACAATATAAAATACCATAAGTTGTTACTTGTAAATGCAAAATATTAAGGTTTATGAGGCTATAACAATGGACTGCATATTTTCTAAACAAAATTTGGCCTTTATTGAAGTTTTATGAAGCAGAAACCTGTCCCAAGTCAGGAACCTGTAATTTTATGGTTCCTGTTGGCTGCTATTTGTCATCATTGTTTTTTCTTCATTTATTGTTTTTAGAAAGAATAAAAGAACAGAGTTCCAATGTCCCCCATGATGCACATATTTTGTCTGTTCAAGGGTAATAACTAAAAAAAAGTTTTTTTTTTCTTCTTTAAAACTTTTTAAAATTATCTTTGAGAGTTGAAGATTTGAGAGCAATTTCCGATATATTAAATATTTCCAAGGGCATAACTCATTTAAAATATTTCATCTGCACTTACTTTCACACTTGTCCGAGACATTGCTGTTATAAACCTTTGACATGAATTTGATTAAAATCTGGCAAAAATTGTACGTGAGAGCGCTTAACAATGCAAATTTCCAAATAATTTATATTTCTTAGGGGCATAACTCTTTTAAAAATAATTGATCGGCACTGATTTTCAACCTTATCTGACAACATTGTTGATATAAACCTATTATATAAGTTTCATAAAAATCTGGCAAGAACTGTACACATAAGAGCTAATAATGCAAATTTTCAGATAACTAATATTTCTAAGGGCATAACTCTTTTAAAAATGATTGATCGGCACTGATTATCGAACTTGTGCCAGACATTGCTCATATAAACCTACAATATAAGTTTCATAAACATCAGGCAAGAATTGTTCACATGAGAGCACTAACGATGCAATTTTCCATATAATTAATGTTTCCAAGGGGCGTAACTCTTTTTAATAAAATGCTCCGCAGGGCGCAGCTTGATACGACCGCAGAGGTCGAACCCTGAACAGTTGGGGCAAGTATGGACACTACATTCAAGCTTGATACAGCTTTGCATTTGGATTGTGATTAAATATTTGACACAGCATAGGTTTCTGACACAGAATGAATGTGGTCTAAGAACTTAAAAATTTTAAATTGGACATTCACCTTTTATGGTCCAATATCCAAAATCTAAATACATGGTTAGATTCAGCATATCAAAGAACCCCAAGAATTCAATTTTTGATGAAATCAAACAAAGTTTAATTTTGGACCCTTTAAACCTCAATGTGGAAAAAGTTGATAATGGGGCCCAAAAATCTAAATACATGGTTAGATTCAGCATATCAAAGAACCCCATATATTCAATTTTTGTTGAAATCAAACAGTTTTATTTTGGACCCCGATTTGGACCAACTTGAAAACTGGGCCCATAATCAAAAATCTAAATACATGTTTAGATTCAGCATATCAAAGAACCCTAAGAATTTAATTTTTGTTAAAATCAAACTAAGTTTAATTTTGGACCCTTTGGACCTTAATGTAGACCAATTTGAAAACGGAACCAAAAATTAAGAATCTAAATACACGGTTACATTCGGCATATCAAAGAACCCCAATAATTCAATTTTTGATGAAATCAAACAAAGAGTAATTTTGGACCCTTTGGACCTCAATGTGGACCAATTTAAAAACGGGGCCCAAAATCCAAAAACTAAATACACGGTTAGATTCAGCATATTAAAGAACCCCAAGAATTCAAGAATAAAACTCCATTGAAATTGGTCAAGAAATAAGCAATTTAAACGAAGTATCTTCTTTTGTACAATACTGTGCAATTAAATATTTCTTGCTATTGCGCAATACTGTACAATTGACAATTTCTTGCTATTGCGCAATATTGTGCTATTGGATATTTCTTGCTATTGCGCAATACTGTGCAATTGAAGATTTCTTGCTATTGCGCAATACTGTGCAATTGAAGATTTCTTGCTATTGTGCAATACTGTGCAATTGAAAATTTCTTGCTATTGCACAATACTTATTATATAATAATTTACACATCCTGTTTGGTGTGCAACTCCTACCATATCATTATTATTTGCTTTTAAATATAAATCAGAAATAACCAACTTAAAATGGAAAATTTTAAAAGAAAAAAAAAAGGAAAAAAAGAAAAAAAAGGAAAAAAAAAAAAAATCCCCCCCCCCCCAAATTTTTTGAACCCCCTTATGATTCATCACCCCCAAACTCAATCCCAGCCTTCCCTTTGTGGTATGGTACCTTGCAGTACAATTTCAGAGAGATCCATTCACTTGAACACAAGTTATTGTCTGGAAACTAGAAAAATGTGTATTTTGGCCCCTTTTTGGCCCCAAATTCCTAAACGTTTAGGGCAATTACCCCCAAACTCAAACCCAGCTTTCCCTTTGTGATATGGAACCTTGTAGTACAATTTCAGAAAGATCCATACACTTACACACAAGTTATTGTCCTGAAACTAGAAAAATGCTTGTTCTTTGCCCCTTTTTGGCCCCTAAATCCTAAAATATTGAAACAATTACCCCCATCATTAATCCCAGCCTTCCCTTTGTGGTATGGTACCTTGCAGTACAATTTCAGAGAGATCCATACACTTGAACACAAGTTATTGTCTGGAAACTAGAAAAATGCTTATTTTTGGCCCCTTTTTGGCTCCCAATTCCTAAACGTTTCGGCAATTACCCCCAAACTCAATTCCAGCTTTCCCTTTGTGATATGGAACCTTGTAGTACAATTTCAGAAAGATCCATACACTTACACACAAGTTATTGTCATGAAACTAGAAAAATGCTTGGTTTTTTGCCCCTTTTTTCGCCCCTAATTCCTAAAATTTTGAGGCAATTACCCCCAAAATCAATCCCAGCATTCCTTTTGTGATATGGAACCTTGTGGTACAATGTCAGAGAGATCCATACACTAACACAAGTTATGTCTGGAAGTTACAAAAATGCTTATTTTTGGCCCCTTTTTGGCCCCTAATTCCTTTACTCTTGGTACCATAACCCCCAAAATCAATCCCAACCTTCCTTTTGTGGTATTGAACCTTGTGGTAAAATTTGATAGAGATCCATTCACTTAAACTAAAATTAGAGTGCGAAAACCAATGTGTCTTCGGACGACGCCGGACGACGACGACTCGACGACGCCAACGTCATACCAATATACGACCACAAAAATTTTTTTGCGGTCGTATAAAAACAGTTGATTGGCACTGATTTTCTACTCGTCCGAGTCTTTGCTGATATAAATCTATGATACAAGTTTTATAAAAAGTCTGGCAAGAATGTACATTGAGAGTGCTAACAAGACCAGATGGAAGGAAGAATAGACGGAGAGACACCCAATATTTCTATGTCCCCCGTAACCCATCGTTTGGGGGACAGTCAGGCAGTTGGTTTTCTCTTTTAAATTGTTTCAAGTTTTGTAATGCTGGGACCATTTATAACTTATAAGGTTTGGGATTTGCTAATTGTTGAAGGACGTACAATGACCTTTAGTTGTTACATCGACGTCCTTTGGTCTGTGGTGGATAGTTGTCTCATTGGCAATAAAAAAACATCTGCTTATTTTTATATCTCTTATAAATAAATATTCCATAACTGTAAAATAAAACAGTTTTCTAATATGCTATTTAAGTTCTAAAAAATTTAAACATAATAAATCTTACCTTAAAATACATGAGTAATAATGAAGCAGGAATAAAACTCATGACTAATGACCCAAATATCATCAGGTTAATATACTGCATGATACTGGTTATTATCAACGAAGCAGCCTGGGCATAAAATACTACTCTAACCTTAAAAAAAATATATATAGATTATAAACAGCAACCCAACAAGATAAGTTCAACAAAAACAAATATTTCAGAGCTTACATTTGACATATGTAAATAATAAATATAAATCATATATAAATGCATTCACAAACTAGAGGCTCTAAAGAGCCTGTGTTGCTCGCTTAGGTCTATGTGCATCTTCAACAATGGACACTATCTAACATTGTGGACTAGAAGAGCATTCATGACAAAAATCTCTTTTTTTGTTGATCTGGTATTGCTGATAATTTTTTCCGTTAACACTTTCTCTCTATCTTCATAAGTTTTTGCCCCAAACACAAAAAAAGGTTAAAAAAAAACCTCATTTAAGGGTAATCACTCCTATAAAGAGCCTATTATTCATTTCAGCAAAATTTTCCTTATTTTTAGATCTTATCTATCTGTCTTTCATAGTTTTTAAGATAATAGGCACAAACAAAACAAAGTTGGTAAAATCATTATTCCAGAGCAAGAACTTGAATAAGGAGACGACCGACGATATCCACCATGCTGACTAATTTGTAGATCTTGTCTTTAACTAATCATTTACTAATGTACTGTGTATATATACATTTCAGGTATCAGTCATCCTTATAATTAAAGATATAAACCTAGGAAGATGTTGACTCTCACTTATGACTGATACTCAACTAACAGCTGAAACAAAGTGAATTATCATTATGCCAGTTTTACAGTGCCCTATAGACGGATGTGATTGGAAATCTCAGGACCTGGATGAAGTATTTGCAGCTGCTCTAACCACTGCTCTACAGATTCATGACAGAACCGTCCACACACCTCTGGCTCAACCAGCAACACACAAGTTAAAATTGGACCCACCTACTATAGCTGCAGGATGTGATCCAGATCAATGGTCGGCATTCACCAGACAGTGGAAAATGTATAAAACAGGGATGGCGATCACAGACAATGTCTTGCCCACAGCCCTTTTCTACTGCTGTGACACCAATCTCCGTACAGACATTATGAGTGACCTTCGAGGCGATGTCGCCAGTATGATAGAGACAGATCTTTTAAATGCTATCAAAAGGCTGGCCGTCAAAGAAGAAAGCACACTGGTCCAACGCATTAAATTGAACAGAATGACTCAATCACCTGGGTCAAATATCAGGACTTTTTTGGCCAGTCTCAGAGGCCAAGCATCACTCTGCCAGTATAAAGCCACGTGCAAAGAAATAGGTTGCAACCATATATTTGATTATAGTGATGAGATAATCAAGGACAATTTAGTCAGAGGTATTGCAGACCCAGAAATTATGTCTGACCTGCTAGGTGACTCCAAGACCAATAGAACACTAGAAGAGACTGTATCATTTATTGCTCAGAAAGAGCAGGGTAAAGTCACAAGGAGTGCAGTGGGAGATTCAGCTAGTGCCATGAGTGCTACATGTAATAATCAGAAACGACCCCAAGCAGCTGGAGCCAAATGTTGGGCATGTGGTGGTCCTGCTCATGGACAAAGGAATGATCACAAGGCCAGGTCTAGGTACTGTGAGGCTTGGACATTCACATGTGCTAAATGCACAGTTAAAGGTCATTACACCAAATCATGCAGCAAGTGCACTACCTGTGGAGTATGGGGCCACCGTGATGCATCTTCTAGAATCTGCGCTCAAGGTAAGGGCCACAGGAACCAGCCCAATCAAGGGAAATCAACCAAAGATTCAGACCAGGAACAAGTTGGTTATATCTATGAGCAGCTGTGCACCACATCTGAACAGACAAACCAAGCATCACGTCTTGAACATCACATATTTGATGGACATTGGGTGGCTCGACCTTCAAAACCCCACCCAATGCTTCTGGTGAACATGACACCCCTGCCTGAGGACCATGCATTGTTTGGGCATCCCATGCAAGACACCTCTAAGCTTAAGACAATCACTATGTCCATGGTGGCTGATACAGGGTGCCAAAGTTCAATCATACCTTTACAATCTGCAAACAACCTTGGAATAACAGAAAAGGATCTTCTTCCAGTCAAGCTTGTAATGCGTGGAGCTATAAAGGAAGACCTTGGTGTAATTGGAGCAGTCGCAGTAAGCGTTACAACAAAAGACAGTACTAGCAATGCCATGTCAACATGTTTATTGTGTTATGTCTCTGATACCATGGAAAGAGCTTTCATTTGCAGAGAAGCACTCATATCTCTGGGGATTATTCACACTAACTTTCCTAATGTGTCAACAGTTACATCTCCAAACATTGCTGCATCTATGGAAAACTCTGAAGAAGTAACCTGCTCATGTCCTAGACGTCGACCTTCACCACCACCTGTTCCCACAACTCTGCCTCCAGGTTTGAAGGCCACAGAGGAACACGTGGAGTCACTAAAAGGGTGGCTTCTTGATTACTATGGTGCTACAACATTTAATGTCTGTGAACATCAACCTTTACCGCTTATGAATTGTGAGCCTCTCCAACTCCATGTTGATCCTAATGCCACACCGGTAGCCGTCCACAAACCAGCACTTGTTCCAATCCATTGGCAGGATAAAGTTTATGCTGATCTGGAGAGGGATGTTCGCATTGGTGTACTGGAACGAGTAAGTCAAAACACACCTACAACTTGGTGCTCAAGGATGGTGGTAACCAGCAAGGCTGATGGCACTCCAAGGCGGACAGTAGACCTACAACCACAAAATCGACATTCCGTTCGGCAAACACATCATGTCCCAAGTCCCTTTCATCTGGCTGACCGCGTCCCTCAAGGCATGAAAAAAACAGTGACAGACGCTTTGAATGGGTACCACTCAGTGCCTATTCGTGAAGAAGATCGCCATTTCACGACATTCATCACACCATGGGGGCGCTACAGGTACAAGGTTGCTCCACAGGGATTCATGGCCAGCGGTGACGCTTACAATCAACGATTTGACGCTATAATATCAAATTTCAACGACAAGGTTAAATGCGTGGATGACACATGTATGTGGGCGAACTCCATTGAAGCAGCATTTTTTCAAGCATGTGATTGGCTCGACCTGTGTGCTCGTAACGGTATTACATTAAACCCAAAGAAGTTCCAATTTGCTCAAGACACTGTCAATTTTGCAGGACTAACAATCACCCAAACAAACATACGACCAAGTACCAAGTTCCTAGATGCAATTAGCAACTTCCCAACACCAACTGACATTACTGGTGCAAGAGCTTGGTTTGGGCTTATAAACCAAGGAGCATATGCATTTGCCATGGCAAGACAGATGAAACCTTTTCGTGCTCTATTGAAACCATCCACAACATTCTGCTGGACAAATGAATTAGATGAAGTATTTCACAAATCCAAAGAGATCATTATTCAGGAGATGAAGGAAGGTGTTCTTCTTTTTGACCCTGCTCGTATGACATGCCTAGCTACCGACTGGTCTGTTGACGGAATTGGGTTCTTCTTGATGCAGAAGTACTATCAGTGCTCAAGTAAAACCCCTACCTGCTGTAATGATGGTTGGAAATTATGTCTGGTTGGCAGCAGATTCACGCATCCAGCTGAAAGCAGGTATGCTCCTATCGAAGGTGAGGCCTTGGCTGTTGTGTACGCACTTCACCAAACACGCTACTATGTTCTTGGTTGCAAAGACCTTCTTGTTGCAACTGACCACAAGCCACTACTCCAGATTCTGAATGATCGATCACTAACAGACATCGACAAAAGACGACTCCTCAACCTCAAAGAGAAAACTTTAGGGTACAGGTTCACAATTATTCATGTACCAGGCAGAAAGAACCTTGGCCCAGATGCAGCGTCAAGGTATCCTGTTGGACCACCAGATAGTCTGAACTTACCTGGTGAAGCACCTGAACTTGATTCCCTCGTTAACATGACTGCTCATTATCATGATACACTCACCAGTATATGTCTACATACAGAGGATAATGATACAGCTAATGACACCTCCACAGTCGCTGCTGCCACTTGTGCCTTGAATGCTGTTATCACAGTTGTTACTTGGAGCATGGTCCGTGAGGCCACAGCATCAGACCCTACATTTGTAAATCTCATCAGACAGCTGGAGGTAGGGTTCCCAGAAGACTGCAAGGAGCTACCAACAGACTTGCGTCCTTACCATCGCTTTGCATCCAGTTTATGCACCGTGGATGGTGTAGTTCTTATGGGCCAACGAATTGTTATACCACCAGCTCTTCGCAAACCAGTACTCAATGCTCTACACGCAGCCCACCAAGGAGTCAGCGCTATGCGTGCAAGGGCCATGGACTCTGTGTATTGGCCTGATATCACAGTAGATATTACCCGGGTGAGAGATCAGTGTGTTCACTGCCATCAGATGGCCAAGTCAAACCCTATGCAGCCACCATCTGACATAACACCTCCAGATTATCCGTTCCAGATGATTTGCAGTGACTACTTCACATATAACAGTAATGACTATGTAGTTATTGTTGACAGGTATTCAAACTGGCCAATGGTATACAAGTCTGAATCAGGTGCAGAGGGACTTGTCAAGAGACTTCGTGAGACTTTCGTGACATTTGGCATCCCAGAAGAGTTGACGTCCGATGGAGGTCCACAGTTCACAGCAGGGAAGACTCAAGAGTTTTTAAAGGCCTGGGAGGTTCGTCATAGACTTTCATCAGTTGCAAACCCACACGCTAACTGCAGGGCTGAGATGGCGGTAAAAATAGTGAAACGCATGCTGGTGGACAACATCACTGCTATTGGATCGCTGGATGTTGATAAATTCCAGAGAGCTTTACTAATGTACAGAAATTCTATTGACCCTGAGACAAAAGCATCACCAGCATTGATTCTGTTTGGTCGACCCATTCGTGATGCAATTCCCATACTGATGGGTAGATACTCTCCTCACGAAACATGGACTGAGTTAATGTCTCATCGAGAGATGGCACTTGCCAAACGTCATTCGAGGGAACATGAACGGTGGAATGAACACACTCATCACCTGCCGACACTACAGGTTGGAGATCATGTGTACATACAAAACTTGGTAGGCAACCATCCCAGGAGATGGGAACGCACAGGAACAGTTGTTGAAGTACGCCAATACCACCAGTATGTTATACGTGTAGATGGCACAGGCCGAGTAACTATCCGCAACCGCCAGCACCTTCGAAAGTTCACTCCTTTTCAAACCAACCAAACACAAGGTACTTTGATTGCACCTACTACAGTTCAACATCAGGAAGTAATCTTGAACTCTCCAACTACATCCAAGACGACAGAGCCACAAGTGCCCAAGATTCCCTTGTCTTTATCACCATCAAGATTCTTAAGTCAACCAGCTGCATTGAATGAGACACCGATTACAGTCCCCACTCAAAAACCGGCAACTCAGACAATTCAACAGCCTCCACAAATAGATTTGGACCAGTCATACCACCACACCCCTGAACCAGATGTACCTGCTATGACTAGGATACCACGTGCTCTTTCCCGTCTTCAGCCACACAATAAAGCTGGGGAAAAGGAACTATTGACACCACGAAGACCGAGCCGCCGCTACATAACAGAACATAACATTGATGAATCAGGAACTGATTAATGAATTATATTTAGACATTAATAAGTGAATCTAGAGACTTTTTGTTTGAAATTGTGAAAGGACATCATGCATTTAATTTTGTTCGCGTCCAGAAGACTTAACAGAAAATTCCTGAAGATTTATTTTCTTATAGACTTGACTTTATTTGTTTAAGTTTTTTTCGTATCCTAAAAAACTTGTCCCCGGGGGAGGAGATAACTAATCATTTACTAATGTACTGTGTATATATACATTTCAGGTATCAGTCATCCTTATAATTAAAGATATAAACCTAGGAAGATGTTGACTCTCATTTAGTCTTGTTAATCAATTTTGCTATATAAAGTCTATCTATCTATTATAGTTTTCAAGGTAATAGGCAAAAACACTAAAAATCTTCATTAAAGAGCAATAACTCCAAAAAAGGAGTCAACTGATGATTTTTGCCATATTTGACTTATTTATAAATCTTGACTTTCTCATCATTTTTGCTTCTTTTAAGTTTCTATCTATCAATTATAGTTTTTAAGACATAAGGCAAAACACAAATAATTAGTTAAAACCATCATTAAAGGCCAATAACTCCAATAAGGAGTCATCTGACTATTTCAGTCATCTTGACTTGTCTTGCTGAACACTTTTGCTTATTTACGTTTCTATCTATCTATTATAGTTTTGGCGACATAAGGCAAAAACACAAAAAAATAGTAAAAAAATTACCATTAAAGGACAGTAACTCCAATAAGGAGCCATCTGACGATTACTGTCATGTCTGACTTATTTGTTGATCTTGTCTTGCTGATCACTTCTGCTATTTCAAGTTTCTCTCTATCTTTTTTAGTTTTCATAAAAGGCAAAAATGAAAAAAATTGGATAAAGGGCAATAACTCCTATAAGAAGTTGTCTGACAGTTTTGATGTAAATGTACAATAGGTAGACCTCAACATTCTGAACATTTCTGCCTTATCAGATTTTCTCTATTTATAACATTTTCAAGATAATAGACAAAAAGTTTGACCCTGTAGTTTCAGAGGCGATTTGTGTAAAAGTTAAAACGACAACAACGACGTACGACTAATGACAGATGCCAAGAAATGAGAAAAGATGAGCTTATCAGTGCTTAAACAATATAATTAGATTATTATAGATGTGCCCTGCATTCTTTCTGAATAATATAACAACTGTGATGTGTGTAGTTTCCATAAACTTGTGTGCTGGTCTAACTGATGTTTAATCCACAACTAGTAATATTCAAAGAAATACTGCTAAAGCACATTTAGCTTGCATTATATATAGATATAATACTTTTTGTAAGTCTATTTCAAAAGTAGGTTAATACATAACACACAAATATTCAGCTCAATATTTAAAGGAATACACCAAAAAGTGTATATCTACAATTTTCATTGGCTTTGTAAAAAGTCCACATGCTTATAAAGGATGAAAATACAACTATCTACCAAAAATTAGTTTTGTGTTTGGAAGCACAATAAAAAGTGTGTTTAGTATTTAAGATGATGGAAGGATGTAATCTATGTTTTATGCTTTATTCAACAGAAGGCAGACTGCAATGTACAAGTTCAGTCTATTAGTACATGTATACTAATAGATTCTACAACTGCATCGAGTGTGATATGATATTTCTTGAGTCAAGACATTTAAATTTTTCTATTTAAAATGTGAGGTTTAATGCGTTCTTTAAATGATTAGAAATAACTGTTGAGAGTGGAGAAATTTCGTATTGCATGAGATTTAGTTGTAAAATCTATTTCTCTAATGATTTTTAGACAATAAGTTGACACTTTTCATCCTTCAACGATTTTCTATGTGATATCATCAGGCATGGTCGCCTTTTTTTCATGACTTCACAATTAACAAGAAAATTTGCATCATAATTGAAATTTGACAAATGGAGAACTGAGACCACACAAACTACACGTTGATTTTTAAACAAGAGTGAACATGCTGAAATGTCTTGCCTGCTTTACTGACCATTGATTTAATGTGGATAGTCCTAAATATAAAGCTTTACTACAAGTATCAAATAACTTAACATGATCCAAGAAAATGAGGTCAAGGTCAGATAAACAAAACCGAAAATACATGTACACCTTACAAGCATTCCATACACCAAATATAGTTGACCTATTGCTTATAGTTTCTAAGAAACATTAACTTAACCAGGAAAACTTAACATTAACCAATGAACCATGAAAATGAGGTCAAGGTCAGATGAACCATACCAAACAGACAAGAACACCTTACAATTAATCTATGCATTAAATACAGTTGACCTATTGCTTATAGTATCTAAGAAACAAACTTAACCATGAATACTGAACATTGACCAATGAACCATGAAAATGAGGTCAAGGTCAGATGATACCTGCCAGAACCTGAGTGAGACATGATACACCTAACAATCATTCCATAAACCAAATAAAGTTGATCTATTGCTTATAGTATCTTAAGAAACAAACTTAACCATGAAAACTGAACATTGACCAATGAACCATGAAAATGAGGTCAAGGTCAGATGATACCTGCCAGAACCTGAGTGAGACATGATACACCTAACAATCATTCCATAAACCAAATAAAGTTGATCTATTGCTTATAGTATCTTAAGAAACAAACTTAACCATGAAAACTGAACATTGACCAATGAACCATGAAAATGAGGTCAAGGTCAGATGATACCTAAGAGACAGACGTATACACCTTACAATCATTCCATACACCAAATATAGTTGACCTATTGCTTATAGTTTAAGAAAAACCAAAAACTTAACACTGAGCAATGAACGTGAAAATGAGGTCAAGGTCAAATAAAACTAGCCAGACTGACATATAAATCGTAAAATATTTCCAAGCACCAAATATAGTTGGCCTATTGCATATAGTATTAGAAAAAAGACCAAAACACAAAAACTTAACTTTATCCAATGAACCATGAAAATAAGGCTAAGTTCAAATGACACCTGCTAGATGGACATGTACACCTTACAATCATTCCATACACCAAATATAGTATCTGATATATGGACTTGACCAGGAAAACTTAACCTTGTTCACTTATCCATGAAATGAGGTCGAGGTCAGATGAAAAAAGTCTGACAGGCATGAGGACCTCGCAAGATATGCACATACTAAATATAGTTATCCTATTACTCATTATTAGAGAGAAATAAACATTACAAAAAAAAGAAGTCGCAGGCTCGACAAAAATCAAACGGTTGAGAAAAGTATCAATCAGATAAGAATCAGAGAAAAATATATATGAATATTATTTAAGTATCTGCAGAAAATCAAGACAACTGATGCTTTCTAAATGGATAAAATTGTATACCACAGTTTCTTAGTGGTGAAAGCATGATCCAGCAGCTGAATACTGAAAAAAGATGAACTTTACCTTTCTTGGTGGAATCATATCCAGTACCCATACACCAAACAAGGCAAAAGCTTGTAACAGGAATATAAACTGATTAAACTGCCAAAACAAGGCAAACAGGAATGTACTGACGAATATTATCCATATACATAATTTCTGAAAAAAAGGAAAAATAAAATATTCATTATATTCACAGTAAATTCAGAAATTTTTATAAGTTTTTCTTATTGCAACAAGATAATGTCCCCAAAAATAACAATAGGGCACATGCTGAAATGTCTATCCTGCTTAACAGACCATTAACTATATGCTGAAAGTCTTAAAGATAAAGGTTTTACTACAATTATCACAAAAACTTAAAACTTTTGTATATCCATGACAATGAGGTCAAGGTCAGAAAAATCCTGCCAGACAAACATGTACACCAGACAAATATTCCATACACCAAATATAGCTAACCAATTGCTATAAGTATTTGAAAAACAGACCAAAACATAAAAACTTAATATTGACCAATGAACCATGAAAATGAGGTCAAGGTCATATGATACCTACCAGAAAGACACATACAGCTTACAATCATTCCATACACCACAAATAGTCGACCTATTGCTTATAGTACTTGAAAAACAGACCAACACACAAAAACTTCACATTGACCAATGACCCATGAAAATGAAGTCAAGGTCAGATGAAACCTAAAGGACTGACATGTTTATCTTACAATCATTACATACACCACATATAGTTCACCTGCTGCTTATAGTATTTGAGAAATGGACCTAGTCATGTAACTTTAACATTGATCAGTGATCCATAAAATGAGGTTGAGGTCAGGTAAACCCTGTCTGACAGACACGTAGACGTTGCAAGGAACCCATATACCAAATAAAGTTATCCTATTACTCATAATAAGTGAGAAATTTACATGACAAAGAAACTATAATCTTTTTTTTCAAGCAGTCACTGAACCATGAAAATGAGGTCTAGGACAAAGGACATATGACAGAGGGAAACTTCGTAACATAAGGTATATGCATACAAGGTATGAAGCATCCAGGTATTCAACCTTCTGAAATATAAAGCATTATACAAATAGTATGTGCCACCGCCACCAGATAATAATCCCTATGTCTCACATACTGTGACTTTTGTCTCAGGAAAACAAAAACTTGCATTTTAAATTTTGATAGCATTATTTGTTTGCAGCATTTCATGAAATCATAATTATTAATCTTGCATTTATGTCAATTATTCAACGATCAAATAATAAATGCCCGCAATAATTTCTGAATTTGCAGTATTTGAAGTTTGTTTAGTAATATCTGGTAGTTTGTTGTACCTGATTGTTCAATAGATTTTTGTTATGACATCATGCTACTTATCATGGTTATTACATTTAGTGATTGAAAATGCATGATAGCCAGAGAGTTAACCAATAAAAATGTGTGTGTGCTAGCCATTTAAACAGTGTCTTAAGTATTGAACGATAATATCTTTTGATGTTTAATTAATCAATCCTGTTTAAAACAATCAATCATCTCTTTGAATTAATAAAGCTTCTTTTTTTTTCAAGTTATCCAACTATTAATAACTTAATGAATGTTAAATATAACAATGATACATTACCAAAAATTGTGATTTGTCTACTAAATGAATCATTTAATTGACAATAAATTTGGAGATAAATGTTTCTCACCTTAAAAATTTCTCATAGTATGAGATCTCCCCATTCAGAAAAACTTGACAAAAATATACTTGATATGACTTTGTATAAAACAGGTTATTTTTATGACTTGACACCCCACCAAGGCTTACCAAATTTGATCATACCTCCTTCACAAGTGTGAGATTGGGTCTAAAGAAAAATGAAATCGCTGCAATCTGTACCCATAGAAATGGCAGTGAAAAACTCTCTCTTAATGGTACCACATACTCCACTCTTGTTGTATCTACTCTGAAATGTTGTAATTCAATGAATATTGCAGATATGATATACAAATTATTATTATCATTAATACTATATCTTTCATAAAAAAAAATCTTTTTTTTTTGCTTATTTATGGTGTTATTTTACACATTTACATGTAAATTTTATATTTCATTTATTCTACATTTAATGTATTGATCAGATGCCTTAGTACATATGCTCATTCACTATCATATAAAACAAGGGAAGTCAGTAATGCATAATTTTCAATTTTTGAATAAAAGAATTTCCCATTATGACATAATCCTGAAGCAAATATCTCCATTATCTTGCCTATTTTCTTTAACAATTACAAGCAATAATGTAATTATCCTTGATAATGTCTTACAGCATCATTGGATTGTCATTGTTTATTTATGATATTCGGTTTCTGTTGTAGTGTTCCAATATAGTCAGTCTCTTTAGAATTATACCTTTTATTAGTATTTGTGTTAGTGGGTACTGCCTCATTGACATATACCCTATATCTCCATTTGTTCACACTTTTTATAACAGAAAAATTAACTGTACTGCACAATATTGTAAAAGTTATGTTCAAATAATAAAAAATTGATGAATAACAATCAGTTCAGAATTAGGCAGAATAGGCCAAACATTTATAACAAACAAGAAATCAAAATGGTCATCACTTTATTTTACTGAATCAAAGAATATGATAAATAACTTGAAAACTCTAATAGTTGATATGGGAGTCATGGACTGATAACAAACACATATGTAATACATTTTAGACAGGGCAATAAGGAGCAGAAAGGAACATGATTGTCTTCTCTGTTTATTTGCCTTACATGGTGGCTGTCTCCTTGACATAGACCCCATATATCCATTTATTCATATTGTCAATTACAGAAAAAATAATTGTACTGCATCACAATGTAAAAGTTATGTTATAAAAAAAACACTAAATGGTATGATACAGCCTAAATCTGAAAAAGCTAAAACTTTAATTCACAGTATATAGTTTTCCTGATACTTACTTGTTAAAAATGTAGAAACAAGCAGCAAGTATGCCCGCCAACCAAGATCCACTCAGCATCCATGATGTGGCAAATAAGGCCCATATTAACATGGCATGGAGTCCCCATACTGAATTCAGGTAAAAGTAAACAGGTTCTACCCAACTCTACAACATACAAATAGTTTTACAAAATGTAGAAGATATTTCAAGGAGTCCAAACTGACCTAATCACAAATTTAAACAAATTGTTGACATAGCCATTGCCGGAAACAGCATACTTTAGTCTGGCTTTTGAGATGATTGTTGCAGGTGAGACAAAAACCTGATCCCTTATATTGACAAATGTTAAAGACAAAAGGAGTGATCATAATAATAAACATTGTTGCATTCATTAAATTAATGTTGATTTAAACAAGGGGAAGAGAAAAAGGCAGGAAAGAAAAATATATGGTTTACACGATTAAAGTAATAATACAATACCCATTTAAACATAAACTGTTTACCTTAATAGGAAGTATTCTGTACATAATACTGAGTATAACCTCTTGGTAAATGTTCATTCTTTCTAGAATATTAATGGTATCTGGGTGTTCTGTTACATTATCATGTGTGATTTGATGTAAACCTGAAATAATAAAAGTAGGTCACAATGATACAGTTTTACATATAATGTAAAAGCAAGGGTCCTGAAGTTATATAAATGATATATAACTCATTTCAAAATTAGCATGAACTGAAATGATTGTTTAATACTTCACTGTTCACTGTGTATAATATTGCAATATTATCGAATTAAAAATGTCTTATAACTATGAACTCTTACAAACCAGTTCTCTCTAATCAAAAATATAATACTCTAGACAATGAATGTTATGTTACAATTTAATGTGTTATATGTAAGAAATTAGAGGGGAAAAATTGTAACCTGGAAACTTTTCTGAAGTCTTATTTTTATGAAATGGATCTTCTTACTTACTTCTTTGGATGAAGTTGTGATGTAAACATGATGTCATAATTTTGTTTATTTGTTTTAAATTCTTATTGCAGTGCTTGAAAACTTAAAAACATACCATCAGTTATTGAAGGAGCTAACACCATTGTCTTGTAGTAGGAATAGTATAGTCCTGATTCTGTACGGAAAGAAATCTCTCTTTCGACCTCCTGAAAAATTAAAATGAAAATATTGTAGAGAAATAGTAGAAATTCCATTGATTAATGGCTTCTTTCAGAGATAAATCTTCATGAACCAATAAATAAATATACTATGGCTTCTTGTAAAGATACATCTTCTGGAACCAATAACCAAATCTTCAATGGCTTCTCACTTCAACTGTGTATAAGATCTTAAGTTTGTAGTCTTTAAAGTTTATACATCATTAATGAAATGTTTAACTTGTATAATATTGTCAAAATGGACCACATGTATTGGTGGGCATGAACCCCTCTTTTTCTTTTCTACTTAGTTTCAGCGGTGAAGAAATATTCCATCTGATTTATATTGTTCTTGGTCTTATCCATACAATCTTACAATAACAGCAGTAACTGTTTCCCCTCTTTAACACCGTAAAGGAACAAAAATTGTGTTTGTGTGTAGTGGGAGGAGGTCCATACCCCAATCACCTGCAAAATAGACAACTTATAAATGAATATTAAAGTACATCCTAAATAATTCCCACACAAATAATTTCACAGAACTCATAATCAACAAAATCTAAATTGTATAAGATTAATTCCCAAAGGAGTCTGCAACCTTTTACTTGTCTACTTGTATATACAGCTATCAATACCATTCTCATATTCTTGTTTGTTGGATCTTAACAAAATCTACACTTTACGATTGTAACGTCACATACTGATAGAACAATAGCCCTCTAAAACTAATTTTTACTGTTATTAATAAAATATATGAAACTGTGACAGTAGCCCTCTATCAAAAGTTTTCAAAATTAGTCCTGTTAAAACCAGACCATATTTCAAGTTGTTTTGTTGAAAATACTAAAGGTACTTTTTTAACTGTAATTTAAATAAAATATATGAAACTTAACAAGAATTTTGATCATTTATGGACAAACAATGTCATTCTTTTCCTCTCTGACTCACCATATTTTACGACAAAAGCATCAATTGAACTAAAGCAGAAATCCATAGAAAGACATAGCTTTGAGTGTGCAGCAGCTAGCTTTTCCTGATTAACATTCAACAAGTGCACTGAAGCCCAAAAGTTAAAGATATAAAAAGAAATAAAAAGGAACATAAAAATCTTATCCAAATAATTAAAGTCTCATATATTTTACAATATTTTCTGTATTGGCTGTACACATCCCTACTAGTCCATAGGCTATTTACTTTTAAAGAAAACCATTTGTATAAAAATAACATCCTTGTCTATTGTTCACTATGGCATTGTGTTGGTAGCACAGTAAATAATGAATTAAGATTTTATTTCAGAAGACAGATACAAGCATGTCCAGTGTTACAAAACATTATGAATACAAGGAGATATGTGCCAATCAGACAGCAACCCAATCGAAAAAAGCAACTAATAGACATGAAAAGGTCACTGTTCAGCCTTCATCAACTGACAGGTGTCTATACAATATGTCAAGCTCTAAAGTATTTGGAGTCTAAAAGAAGCTGTCAATAGATTTAATACTTTCAAAAAATTACCATAAATACTGTATTCTCAAAATTACCAAAAACATTTTAAGATATGACAGAAAAACAAATTGCGATGTTCCTAACTTGGAACCATAATTCTCTAAGAAATTACGAAAGCTAGTTGCACGTATACTGATGTAATGTAGGCATTTTACTGAAAATATTTCAGTTTTTAAAGGGTATTTATTATTCTATTAGGTAATGTCCATTCTAGGACATTTGTAATCTTGAATGGAACATGAAATATTTGACATTGTATAGACCTGTCAATTGATGAAGAGTGTAATATCTTAATCCCATTCATGAATCATATACTGTCTGTGTATCTCATTTTATGATACAGATTCTACAATATTTACAACCTAAATGTTACAATCCTAAAATAATTATTGTCAGTTTGTCAGTCATTTTAAGTTGTCCAACAAGTTGTACCACAAGATAATATACACAGACAGGAAAGTCAACATTGAACAATTATCAATATCTTAGACATATCTAACAATAGAACATTTACATCCATAGCATATCATTTTGATAAATATCTCTTTGCAATATAACTATGCACAGTCTATTTAGCCAGACATTTATATCAGAATTACATAGAATGGTCTATCAATGTGATGCAAAAATAAATGTAAAAGACCGCAAGAAAAGTTCAGGAAATCTATTTACAAAGTGTCAAATTTGTCGGGAGATTGGAAATTCTGTCTGACTTGTGGACTAAATGATTGCTTGTCATAAGATAAATCAGCTGTCTAGAATGTCTTAAGAATGATTACTTATTGTTCCGACAGATGACAGAAAGTAATGTCAACTTTTCAATTCAGCTGGACAAAAGCAGAGATAGCTGTAAGCGACAAAGTATAATTGTATTTGTTTTAATATAATATAAAGATAGGAATACTAAATTCACAGTTCTTCAATAATATGTCAACTTAATTTTAAAACCTGATTGTTTAAACTTTATTAAAAAAAGCTGCCCATATTCCAACATAGTTGATACATGTAAGAGAAATAAAAAACATAATAATTTATAAAATGTTTTGAGCTATAAGAATTGCTGATATAGTTTACTAGTAGTATACTGATTGACAAAATAATGTTGTTAAAAAGATCTTATTTTTTATTCATAATTGTGATTTACTTGTTGATGTGATAAAACATACAGCAATCATTGCCATGATGTGACAGAAAGTGTAAGAAAATGAGTTCTGTTAAATGATCCTTTCAAGAATCAAAGATTACATTTAGTTCAAAGTACAATTTAAAAGTTAGCTGCTTCCTGCCTTAACAAGGATTTTCAAAATTTGTTGTCACAATTTCTATTTTTAGAAAAAGATGGTTATGGTTATCAATCTTTAATTTTTTGTATGGAAACATCAGTGTAAATAGGGGAACCAATGGACTTATTAATCAATACTATAACATATTCACTGGGTTTTTCGACTAATTTTCTATTTTCAGCAAATATTGCAGATCAATATATCAACCACAAAGGAGTAAGTTTTATAAGGCCCTAAAATGGCCCCTTTTTCAAGCTACAATTTCAAATCAGGATTTAGTGACCAATATCACAATGAATCATAGCCAATACAATGGCTAGATAGGAAATATGTTTTTTGTTGAAAATTACGTACTTGCATTTTATTCATGACGTCACAAATAGCACTCAATTTGACTTTCCATGTAATTAAATGAAAACTGGTAAATTTCCATTGATTTTTAAGACAGGAAACATAGAGCACATGCATTGACAAAAAAGATCATTTCACATAATGTTTGTTATATCATTTTACATATCTGACTTTAAATATTTAGTTTGTCGATGCCTAAATTCTATGTTTCCTAGGTCTTCATTTGGTAGAAATCCACACAACTTTGTAAAAATTTGTAAAAATCTCTATTTTTGGCCTAATTTGGATGTTAAAATCAACGCTTTAAAATAAAACTTGGACAAAAACAGTTCTTTGTATCTTTCTCACATGTCTTTTCATCATCTTAGAACATTTTTTATCTTAAAACATTGAACTTAACAATCGGGGCCCTTACCGAACTCACCCCTTTGGACACTTCTATCATTTCTCTTGTTTTGCAGCAATCAGATACATTTTTTTATTGGATTTTGTTGTATTTTTAGTGACAGCAACATCCATGTTTGATGATGGTAAAGAAGATTATCAGAAATTACAGTATTTTTTCTTGTTTTCTGAAATTTTTTTGTATCACTGTTCTGATTAAAGCTAATTTACTTTCCATACAAGACTAGAAAAAAATACCCAAATCTTGGAACAATTAATCCTCCTTTACGAATGTAAAAATTTATTGCCATGTTGCACTCAGTAAGAAATATTTAGTCATATTTCAAAAGAAAAAAATCACAAAAGGAAAAAATCTGATTTCTGTATGCACAACAACTGTTTCTGGTACAGCCTTCACCAGGTATGCTCTTTACCAAAAGTTTAGAAGGCCAAAACATAAAATTTTAAAGCCACAACAGTCTAATATGTCTCAGAACAAATTTTCCTGAAGAAGTTTCAACCTTAGTTTTACCTCAATTTCATCATTTTATGAACTGAAATTTTACTAATAATTATGCCAATACTGAAGCACTAGCTCCTGGACAGATACTATCCTCTGGGATTGATAGTACAACCTTTATTTAAATACTGAATTTGATTAATATAGAAAAATTCAGATTATTTCTCTCAGCCTAATGCAGAAGTACAAGGGAATATTGACACAACGAAGTCATTAATGTGTCCCTGCATTAGATACAAAAGAAAAATCTGCAATAACTTTTGAATTACTCACGACAAAATCAATGGGGAAGCATTAATTTAAATCACTTTTTCTACAGCTGTTGTTTATTCAAGAAACAATTTACAGTGGATCAAGGTTTCATTTTAGCAAAATGTATAATGTATTCCAAGAATGTAGATTGTCCTGAGCTCTAACTATTTCCTACAGGATATCCCATATGCCAAAATTGTATTCCTTCACTAGAACATTCTTATGGTCAATGAATAGCTAAAAAAACAATTACCAAAGAAACATGCATAGTCACAGTTTCATATATTTTATAAAAGTTACTAGCTGTCAGTAACTGTGAGTACTCTCAGATCTGTACTTAGTGTGTTTCTTGTTATCGGAGAGGGATGGATAAATACCTGCCACGAATGGTCTGTGTTTTTGTTAGATGTTTTTCTGCTTTATATCAATCTGATGAGTTAAGCCTTTATCAACTGATTTTTTATAGTTTGTTCTTGTGTTGTGCTGTAACATCACTGTCCCAGGTTAGGGGAGGGTTGAGTGCTCACGAACATGTTTAATCCCGCCACATTCTTTAAGTACCTGTCCGAAGTCAGGAGCCTGTAATTCAGTGGTTGTCGTTGGTTCATGTCTATCATATTTGTTTTTCATAAACTGTTTTGTTATAAATTAGGCCGGTACTTTTCTCAATTGAATTGATTCATATTTTTCATGTCGGGGCCTTTTATAGACGACTATGCTGTATGGGTTTTTCTCAATGTTGAAGGCCGTACGGTTGCCTATAATCGCTAACATCCACTTCATTTGCACTTTGGTGGAGAGTTGTCTCATTGGCAATTATACAACATCTTCTTATTTTTATAAGGTGTAAACCTTTTAACCACATATTTTTTTTTGCAGTTGATATATATGTTAGATTTTGATTAACTTGTTGGGTTGCTGTTTCATGGGCATTTACCTTACACATCCTTTTACTCCTACAAATTCAGTTGATTTATCATTATCAATGAATATTTCTCTTTATGGATTCATCAGTTGAGCCATATCACAACTTCATGTACTCATTAACATGAACAAATATCAAAATGAGATATTAAATAACATCTGTTAGTTAAAATCCTAATTATTATTCTGGAGCACCTGAGACCATTCCCGGTTTTTGGTGGGGTTCATGTTGCTCAGTGTTTGGTTTTCTATGTTGTGTTTTGTGTACTGTTGTTTTCCCATTTTTCATTTTTTGCCATGACATTGTCAGTTTGTTTTTCGACTTATGAGTTTGAATATCCCTTTATTATCTTTGGCCTCTCTTTTACCAATGAAATTAAAAGTATTCAAAGGAAAAGTAGTTTTGTCGAGTTTTGTTATGTTTGTAAACATTTTATGCAGTGTCCCAAAATTGCTTCCTTTGTACATCTTTATACAATAATAATGGTAAGGTATTATAGCACATTTAGTATAAATATCAGACATTTTTATATAATTTCTATTAAAACTCTATAAGAACTTTCATCATCAAAACTAACATAAAACAAAGACATTTCAGATAAGCTTTAACTTGACATTATAAAATTCAGATTACCTCTTAAACAGCAATATAAAAATTGTAATAAAAATAACAAATGAAACCTGACTCATTCTAAATAAATTCTTGTTTTTCATCTCCTCCTAAAATGCAATGATTCAGACAATGATCATACAAAACATGTTTCTTCTCAGAAAACAAATTAAGCAGAAACCTTTAATCCTCAAATGATAACTGCACATTAGTGATATTTGAATCTCCATAATTCACTCTTGAGTTCTGTAGCTCTCCTGGAAATCCTTTGTTCCTATCAATTAAGGTTTATATGGAATGAAATGTCATAGAAGGATGTCTATTGATCTAACTCAACAACCTTTGAAACTTTAAAATGATAAATTTAAACAACTTAATTAAACACCATGAGATTAAAATTGGATGAGAATAGTTTCCACAATGTAATTTCAGTCCAATATTGAATTGGTTTTTAATGTACTTGTTACAACTCTAAGATTGATAACTCTCTTACCATTCATTTCTTAGTGAAAACAAGATTGATTTACCAAAGCAAAATTGATGGCAACAAACCTACCAAGGAAGAGACCTCTCTGTCAAATGGGCAACAACACCTGATGGCAAACAAACCTACCAAGGAAGAGACCTCTCTGTCAAATGGGCAACAACACCTGATGGTAAACAAACCTACCAAGGAAGAGACCTCTTTGTCAAATGGGTAACAACACCTGATGGCAAACAAACCTACCAAGGAAGAGACCTCTCTGTCAAATGGGCAACAACACCTGATGGTAAACAAACCTACCAAGGAAGAGACCTCTCTGTCAAATGGGCAACAACACCTGATGGTAAACAAACTTACCAAGGAAGAGACCTCTCTGTCAAATGGGCAACAAAACCTGATGGCAAACAAACCTACCAAGGAAGAGACCTCTCTGTCAAATGGGCAACAACACCTGATGGTAAACAAACTTACCAAGGAAGAGACCTCTCTGTCAAATGGGCAACAACACCTGATGGTAAACAAACCTACCAAGGAAGAGACCTCTCTGTCAAATGGGTAACAACACCTGATGGCAAACAAACCTACCAAGGAAGAGACCTCTCTGTCAAATGGGCAACAACACCTGATGGCAAACAAACGTACCAAGGAAGAGACCTCTCTGTCAAATGGGCAACAACACCTGATGGTAAACAAACCTACCAAGGAAGAGACCTCTCTGTCAAATGGGCAATAACACCTGATGGCAAACAAACCTACCAAGGAAGAGACCTCTCTGTCAAATTGGCAACAACACCTGATGGTAAACAAACCTACCAAGGAAGAGACCTCTCTGTCAAATTGGCAACAACACCTGATGGTAAACAAACCTACCAAGGAAGAGACCTCTCTGTCAAATTGCAACAACACCTGATGGTAAACAAACCTACCAAGGAAGAGACCTCTCTGTCAAATTGGCAACAACACCTGATGGTAAACAAACCTACCAAGGAAGAGACCTCTCTGTCAAATGAGCAACAACACCTGATGGTAAACAAACCTACCAAGGAAGAGACCTCTCTGTCAAATTGGCGACAACACCTGATGGTAAACAAACCTACCAAGGAAGAGACCTCTCTGTCAAATAGTGTCAGACAAGTTGCATTCCCAAAGTATGATTGTGGTACAGAAGTAAAAAAAAGGTCAAATTCTCTTAATTCCTGTAAAATGATCAAATCAATTGTATAAAACTGTCAATATGATGGCAAACAATCCAGCCTAGTATGAAAGCTTTCTGTCCAAAGGTCTCAAACCATTTGCGTTCACAAAATGTACTTGTGGTACAAAAGTGTAATAAATTGTTCAAAGTCTCAAATGGCTGGATTGCGATAATTTGCGACTAATCAATGTAGAATGTTTACAATGTAGTTGCAATTACATGGACGTTGCGCACGATGTTGGTACCAATTCCATTTTGCTATAGATTAGCATAAAAATAAATACGTAGACTGGTCAGTTCGATAAAAATATAGTGATTTCTGATTGAATTCATTCCATTAGACTTGAAATTAAAGAAAAAAAGGAACCGAAATTTAAAATACCAGGAATTATAACACTTAATTATCCCATTTTTACGCAAAAACGTAATGTACAACGTTTCATTTTGTGTGCAAAAGATCAGAGTTCCGTTTCTCTCCTACAGTATTTTTTCTCTGATTATTGTAAAACTTCACAATAATATTGCTATTGTTATAATTATTCGCGTGTTAAAGCAAAATCAATATCACTGAAACCGTAATCCGGAAAATGTTATTTTTGTAAACGGTCTGAAAAATGTCCAACCGTATGCAAAGTAAGTATATTTCGGGTTTGCGCATTTATACCGTGAAATTGAAAAAGCTGAGAGAAAAATATTTATTATATTTTGAAAGTTTTTTTACTTTTCTCCTGGTTCATGATATTTTTTTGCCGGAAACCATGCGTATAGTTTCTATTGCAATGACTTCAAAAAGTATAGCCATCTTGTCCCAACGAAAAAAACGCTGTATTTTCTTTAAAATTGAGGTTTTAACCAGCTGTCTATCAAATAAGCATAGTTAGATCATAAAAAATAAAACTTGGCGGTAAAGGTTTTTCTGTTTTTCTTCTTAAACAATATAGTGTTTAATATTTTTTCGTTAGGCAACAAGGTTTTTAGATCGTTTCAAAAAGTATAGCCGTTTTGTCCCAACGTTCGCAAAACGTAATTGATGTCATGCTCTGGTTTTTAATTTTATATCGTAATTATTTGTTTCCAGTTTAATTCGAATGAAAATAAAAATACATGTAGAAATTACAATACAACCAATGTATGAGAAAGGAATAGTTTAAGTTTAAATTCAAATGTTGACCAAATGAGATCGATATAAAAAAAATATCGGGATCTTAGGGTTTTTTTTATAGCATATTTGTTTTATATAAGGAACATTGTCTATCTGCAAGTTTTAAATCGTCAAGAGTAACATGTATATTTTTTTGTTAATAAAATAAAATAGAGAAAACCCATTGCTGGCAATTATAACAAACAAAGGATATGCCACAAAAATACGGAAATGAGAAAATTTAAAACATGAGTCCCAAATGTTTAACTTCCTAAATATTTTGCGACAAAGAAAGCATCGGGAAATGATAAAATATAGAAAGGAAACGGAAACGGGAAGAAATGCAACAAAAGGAATAAATATGCAAAAAATAGGAGAATATGAATTCAAAATCTAATTTATATTAAAAATAAATCTGTGTAAATTTGGACATTATTGTATCGGATTCATTAATGCGAACTGCTGCCGAAAGGAAAATTATCAATTATGGCCTGGAAAGACTGACAACTCCTGTAAATGAATTTCATTAAAAAAATATCTATACGACCACTTTGAGTTTTATTTGTAAATTTATGCATTTTTTCAGACAAACCGAAATCGATTACCAAATTCACAACAGTAAATTGACATCATCAATAATATGCTTGAACGCCTGAAACTTTCTTTGAAATCGTCGAAATCGCCTTATTTTGAGGAACATCGTGAAACGCTAAGTAGTACCAACATCGTGCGCAATGTCATGATGCTTGTAAAGTTTGATGGAAAATAAGTTTTCAAGTTAGGAAAAATGTGAAAAAACAATTCCGTAATAGCAAGTGTACAACTTCAACATTTGTACAATCTTTCTGTGAAGTCATAGGGATCTTGGTTGAAAACTTGTTCCCTCTTTAATAAATTTTATTCAAAAGTGACTAGGTTCAAAAGTCTGAAAAAATGAGAAAAAAATCCTCAAACAATTCAATAGCAGGTCCACAACTTCAACATCTGTGCAATTTTCTTGTGAATTTTCATCATGTGTGTTCTCTAAATATTTCAACATAGACAGGATCATCAGACAATTTTTTTTTAAATAGATAAACCAATGATGATGACTGGCCAAGTTACAGTGGATTCAGTGGGGAATAATTTTGTAAAACTTAAAGGTTGATGAGGGATGATGGACACCATGTGTGTCATTTAAATATTTCAAAACAGACAAGTAGACAATGTCATCATGTGTGCCATCTAAATATTTCAACATAGGCAAGTAGGCTAAGTACTGTAAATTCAGAAATTATTGCGTGCATTTATTATTGCAATTTTTGAAGAATGGTCAAAAATGTGAGATTAATTATTGCGATTTCAGGATAAACTGCATTCAGATATATCGATCAGATATCAGAATGCGAGTTCTTATTATTGGGATACTCACTCAGTCGCATTATTCGCATTAATAAAAACCTCGCAATAATTTCTGAATTTACAGTAATCATGTTTGTCATCTTAATATTTCAACAAAGACAAGTAGGCAATGTCATCATGTGCACCATCTAGATATTTCAGCTAAATCATCATGTTTTTATCTAAATATTTCAAAACAGACAAGTAGGCAATGTCATCATATGTGCCATCTAAATATTTCAACATAGATAAGTAGGTGATATCATCATGTGTGCTATCTTAATATTTCAACATAGACAAGCAGGCAAAGTCCTCATGTGTGCCATCTAAATATTTCAACATAGACAAGTAGGCAATGTCATCATGTGTGCCATCTAAATATTTCAACATAGGCAAGTAGGCTAAGTAATCATGTTTGTCATCTTAACATTTCAACAAAGACAAGTAGGCAATTTCATCATGTGCACCATCTAGATATTTCAGCTAAATCATCAAGTTTTTATCTAAATATTTCAAAACAGACAAGTAGGCAATGTCATCATATGTGCCATCTAAATATTTCAACATAGATAAGTAGGCGATATCATCATGTACGCTATCTTAATATTTCAACATAGACAAGCAGGCAAAGTCATCATGTGTGCCATCTAAATATTTCAACATAGACAAGTAGGCGATATCATCATGTACGCTATCTAAATATTTCAACATAGGCAAGCAGGCAAAGTCATCATGTGTGTCATCTAAATATTTCAACATAGGCAAGCAGGCAAAGTCATCATGTATGCCATCTAAATATTTCAACATAGACAAGTAGGCAATATCATCATGTATGCTATCTTAATATTTCAACATAGGCAAGCAGGCAAAGTCATCATATGTGTTATCTAAATATTTCAACATAGAGCAGGCAAAGTCATCATATGTGTTATCTAAATATTTCAACATAGGCAAGCAGGCAAGTCATCTTGTGTGTCTTCTAAATATTTCATCATAGAGCAGGCAAAGTTATCATATGTGTTATCTAAATATTTCAACATAGAGCAGGTAAAGTCATCATATGTGTTATCTAAATATTTCAACATAGGCAAGCAGCCAAAGTCATCATGTGTGTCATCTAAATATTTCAACACAGAGCAGGCCAAATCATCATGTGTGTCTTCTAAATATTTCAACATAGGCAAGCAGGCAAAGTCATCATGTGTGTCATACAAATATTTCAACATAGACAAGCAGGCAAAATTATCAAGTGTGTCCTCTAAATAATTCAAAACTCTATAAAGTTGGACATTTTCGTTCTAGGTTTAATTTTGATTATAGGGAGGGGGCAGGAGGATTTTGTAAATGAATATTTGGCCTGGTAAGAACTGTAATAAGATGCTATAAAGAGCCTGAATTGCTCACCTTGAACTATGAACAATGGCCACTCTCCAAATTTAAAGACTGAAATATAATTTATGACTAAGATCTCTTTTTTGTTGGGTTTTTTTTCCTGATTTTTTTTTTCTTCATTTTCTCTCTTTCTACTAAAGTGTTTGCCTAAAATACCAAAAAAATAGTAAAATTGTCTATCAATGGCAATAACTTCTATAAAAAGTGGAAACTGCAGTTTCCACATTGTTTACCTATTTGAATATCTTGTCTAGCTGATCAGTTTTGCAGTTTATAGTTTCTCTTTTAATAATCTTGAATAGTTTTTGACCAACACATTAAAAAGGGAAAAAACTCCTATAACGACTCAAATTATAGTTCCGGCAGTATTGAATCATTTGTAGATCTTGTCTTGCATCATTTTTGCTATCTAAGGGCAATAAATCCTGTAAGATGTCGTTTGGGCAATAAATCTTGTAAGAAGTCGTTATAGTTAAAATGGATAGTAGGTAGATCACAACATTGGGAACATTTCTGTCCCGTCAGATTTCCTCTATCTATAGCAGTTTTCAAGACAATAGACAAAGCTGGCATTTTACAGCCATGTTGGTTGATAGGCAGGATCATCAAACAATTTTTTTATTAAAGAACCTTAGTGAGCGCGCTCACATACCCCACGTCCCCACATTGTCATTGGAGAAATAAAATATGTGTAAGGAAAAAGAAATGTATAAGAAAAAAAAATTGAATCATAATTTCCTGTCAATATGCACATCGAGATAGTATGTCCTTATTATCTACAAAGTTTCATGAAATTATGTTGTGTGGTTTCAGAGGAGCTGCGATGACAAACTGTTGCAGAAGTACATTGAAGCAAATAAGTTCAAAGGGGCGTAACTCCTAGAAAAAAAATTGAATCATAATTTCCTGTCGATATGCACATCTACATAGTATGTCCTTATTATCTACAAAGTTACATGAAATTCTGTTGTGTGGTTTCAGAGGAGTTGCGTTGACAAACTGTTGCAGTAGTACATTGAAGCAAATAAGTTCAAAGGAGCATAACTCCTAGAAAAAAAATTGAACCGTAATTTCCTGTCGATATGCACATCTACATAGTATGTCCTTATTATATAAAAAGGTTTCATGAAATTCTGTTGTGTGGTATCAGAGGAGTTGCGATGACAAACTTTTGCAGTAGTACATTGAAGCAAATAAGTTCAAAGGGGCGTAACTCCTAGAAAAAAAATTGAACTGTAATTTCCTGTCGATATGCACATCTACATAGTATGTCCTTATTATCTAAAAAGGTTTCATGAAATTCTGTTGTGTGGTATCAGAGGGGTTGTGATGACAAACTGTTGCAGTAGTACATTAAAGTAAATAAGTTCAAAGGGGCGTAACTCCTAGAAAAAAAATTGAATCGCAATTTCCTGTCGATATGCACAACTACATAGTATGTCCTTATTATCTAAAAAGGTTTCGTGAAATTCTGTTGTGTGGTTTGAGAGGAGTTGCGATGACAAGAAACAGGACTGACAGACTGACAGACGGACGGGTCAAAAACATTATACCCTCCGCAACCTGTTGCGTGGGGTATAAAAATAGATAAACCAATGATGATAATGGCCAAGTTTGGTTCCAATTGACACAGTGGCTTCAGTGGAGAAGAACTTTGTAAAACTAAATGGACGATGACAAATGAAGGTGCGAAACCAAGTAATAAGAATACCTCACTTGAACCTTTTGTCTGGTGATCTAAAACAATAACCTTGCCATAAATAGGATGAAAATTAATATTGTATCCGACAAAAGGCAGGAATTAAATGTGAACAAAAGTGAGAAAAATTATGAGAAAGACTTGCAAAAGATGAAATGAATATTAGTCATTTTTAAAAGTTCATATTTATGTAACAGTAAAATGTTTTTGTCTTGAACTGCATGCAAATTTTTGCCACTGGTTATTTAACATGCATTCATTTATCTGTCAAATGTACCACATCTCTGCTAGATAAAAATATAAATCAAAATATGATAGAATTCATTCATCAGTAAAAAAAAAACCATATGCATGTTACAAAACAGACCTCAGCATAAATACAAGGCAGTTTATATAGTTTAAAAATATCACTTAAATATAAAAGTACACTATACCTTTATATTGGAGAACCAAGTCTGAGTCTCGTGTATTATTTTCATGTATGAAGCATGTTTATATCCTAAATATAGACACATAAATACACCAAAACCATTAAGAAACAGTTGTTGTAATGAAACACCCTGTAAAAGTGCGGGTAACCCTTCATGAGCACCATTGACATTTTTATGAAGACCGTTACGAACACTTCCTTTCCCTCTTGCCACCTTACGTCTTCTCAGTTCTGTCATTGTTCTATAGTATACCGCACAACGTAATAAAAGTGTCTTTTAATAATGAAGTTTACAATTCTAATGGTTTCTTACACAACAGTATTCTTTCCCTATGGAATTAACAATTTAAACAGAATTTAAAACTAGACATCAATTTCGTTCAATATAATCCCCACTGATAAATTTTCTCGATTGAATTGCAAATATAAAATAGAGTTAATTCATCTGTCTGTCAGATTAGCAATCTGATTCAGCAACAGAGAAAAGCATAGATGTTCATTATAGGAAACTAGAGTCGTCCATAACTCCCAATTAGAGAAGTGACTGACGATTTTCCCGATCAATATTTTCACATGCCATAAGGGAAGATTTATGGCTTTCTCCTATAACATCAGTAACACATATTTTTAAAAAATCAATGCCTTGTTTAGCACCTCTGAGTAACAGCAGTTCAAAAATCAGCAACCTATGTGTAACAAATTATTATAGCGCTAAAATATTTATGACTTTTTAAATCTGAGGCATTAAGGCTTATTGGATATGGGATAGTATTGATCCTACACAAAATACAGTATCATTTTAGGTTACTTTCATTAAAAGGAAATTGAAAACACATCAAATATCCTTTAACTATTATTTATTATTCATCCCATTTTTATATGCCCGTTTACAGGACGTATTATTTTCTTTGTAACAAAATAAAGCAATACAGATACAGTATTCAGTCATACTTGAAAGGAAATAATCATAAAATAAAACATTTTTAATTTTGGAAGATTTTGAATGTAAAATATTTATGAATATATAAAGCATTCTTTCAACTAATTTTTTGAAAAGTTGGTGAGATTGTTATCAGTTACTGTAACGTGTATGATTCATTGTAGGCAAAAAAGCTGAGCAGACTGAAAAACAAACTTTGTTGTGGTCATACTATACAGCAGGTATGCATATTTTTTGTGTAAAAATAAGAGTATACAATGTGCTATCATAAATGTATTTCAAAGTTGGGACTTATTTTTCATATTTTGTGAATTCATATAATTGAAACAATTTGTATTATTTAATTTCATACTGAAATTAAATATGGTGAAACAAACACCTGAAGTGGTAATCATGAGGTAGGGTTGGTTAATTTCATACTGTTATATTTTCATGGAGTGAATATGCCAAAGAGACCACAAACAAATGACAAAAAACAAAAAGGTATACAATATGAGTTATGTGCTTTAATTCTATGACAATTTTACCATCCTCTTACAGTGAGAACATTTCTCTACTCATCACCTGGTAACTAGTATCCCATAACACAGGTTAACTACTTGCTATCACATAACACAGGTTAACTGCTTGCTCTAACTACTATTGTGATGCCAATACACAGTGATACAATCTTAATATAAAACTTCTTTATACCCAAGCCTACACATACAGACAAAAACTTGATTCAGAAATAGTCTACTTCTTTCCCTTCTCAAATTCAAATAGAAAAATCAAATTAGGAAGCATTTTACTTGTATACCCAAGATAATAGATAGAGACTCCATTTGGTTAAGAAACCGTCTACTCAAATTGTCTCATCAATATATGTACATAGAACAATGAACTTTGCCAATCAAAATCACTGCTTGAGGAAACACATAATGTCATAAGCCTTATATTATTCCAAAGCTCCAGGTGACGGCCATAACTAATAAAGAGAGAAAACGCTGAATCTATATATTTGATGTGAATTGCTAATCTCTAACTGTGATCAGAAATTCAATTTATATTTCCCCTTAAAATACATAAAGGAAATAATTACAATGTGAAAACATCAATGATAATTACCAGTTGTTATTGAGCAAGTAATTTATATATTTACAATATTTCATAAATATCTAAAGTTTTCCACCAGTTCAACATTTCTATGATAAAAAATTTCACACCTTAGTTCTCCATAATAATTCTGTATAAATTTGTGTTCGTATATAATTAAGCAGTGACTGATTTATTTGCATTTGTTCATAGATATCTCAGATCACTGATTTTAATATTAGTGAAAGTACAACATATCAAATTCTCTAATTCTTTGCTGATTTATACTTTTCCCCCTGAATGGTTGATTATTTTTTTATTACTGTAATCAATTTGTGGTTTATTTGATCTCAGTTCTTCACTGGTCAAGATTCTATAATGACGTCAACTTTACTTGCTTCCCGCTGATTCCATTATTGTGACTTCGCAAATAAATGAGGAATGTGTCCATGGGACACAGATGATGCCCCCGCTTGCATATCATATTAAGTTATAAAAGGACATAACTGAAGAACAGTAAAAGTGACACTACCAAAATTTGTACTTGATCTGAGTTTTGTAGTAATAAGTATTGTGTATAAGTTTCATAAAACTTGGTTGAGGCAAACTTAAGTTAGAAAACGGAAACGAAAAATTCAGCAATTTTTCCATTTGTAAAGGAGCATAACTCTAGAACAGTTAAAAGTGACACCACCAAAATTCAAACTTGATCTGTATTTTGTGGTAATAAGCATTGTGTATAAGTTTCATTACATTTGGTAGAGTAAAACTAAAGTTAGAGAACGGAAACGAAAAATTCAGCAATTTTTCCATTTGTAAAGGGGCATAACTCTAGAATGGTTAAAGTGATGCCACCAAAATTCAAACTTGATCTGTGTTTTGTGGTAATAAGCATTGTGTATAAGGTTCATAACATTTGGTTGCGGCAAACTAAAGTTAGAGAATGGAAACCAACTATGGGACGTACGTACGGACGGACAAGGGTAAAACTTAATGCCCCCTCCGCTACGGCGGGGGCATAAAAAAAGGTGACTTTTCCTGATGAAATTACATAGAAAGAAAGCAATCTTTATGGAGACAATATCATTGAAAAAGAATGATAAAGATGGCCTGCATAAAGTAAAACAGTCACTAGTTTAACAGATTCCTCTACCACATCTCATCAGATATTATAGTTTTCAACTTTTAACAGTTAAATTTTAAATGTTTAAAAATTCTTGGCAAGCCCCATGTTTCAGTTTTAAATATTTCAACTCTCTCAGAGAAATATTGTATCTCACTTGATGCAGTGGTAGAATCTATATTTCTCAGACCCATAAAGGAAGCTTTGTCTGGGGCAAAAACAAATGAGATATTATCAAAGGGTATATAAAGACAATTGTATTTTTTTATAATCTTTGATATTCTCTACATTATAAGTATGTGTCATCATTTACTTTCCAAGTAATGTCAGTGGCAGATCCAGAAATTTTCATAAGTGGGGCCCACTGACTGTTTAAGAGGGGGCCCGCTCAGGTCATGCTTCAGTGATTCTCTATATAATCAACCAAATTTTTCCCAGAAAAGGGGGGCCCCCTCTAAATCTGCTCTGAATGTTTATCAATTAGGCTACAGTTTCAGTAATCACTAGATAAAATATGTATTGTATTTGAAATGGGTTCAAAATTTGATTCAAGATAAATGTACGGTACAGTACCTGAAATTTTGACAACTTTATAGAAAAAGGTTCAACTGTGGTGCTAATTTATACAAATAATAATAAAGTAGAAAGTCTTATAACAACAACACTGGAGGGACTGCTGCAGAAAATTTATTGATCGACATGTTTCGGTGCCTAGGGCACCGTCATCAGGATAACGGTTATTTAATTATCATAACACATAAAAATATAGTACTGATCTTCCCTCATCTTTTTAATAAAAAGAAAGAGAATTCAAATGGTGAAAATATTCACTTAATTTAAGGAGCCATTCCCTAAAGGTAAAAAAGGTTAAGACTGTCAATAAAGAGAAGTTTGTATGACATCAGTTTGTACCAATTTCCCCATGCACTAAAATGCTTATATCTTCTTTTGCAGAAGGAAATGCACTCCTACATTCCTGCTTATTACTTTCTACTGCATCAACAGCAAAGAATAATTATGACCAATTTATTGTGACATATTTCATGCTGTATTATCGATCAGCAGAGAAAGCATCCTTAAGGCATTGTATTCCTATCATTTCTATTACATTTCAAAAACAGTAGTAAATTTGTTTATTGATATATGATTTTTGTCGATCCTGTGACTTCTGTCGCAGAGAGCGAGACATAGGGATAGTGATCCTGCAGCGGCAGCGGCGGCTTTAACTAACTACTTTAAAGCTTTATATTTCAAAAGGTAGAAGACCTGGATGCTTCATACTTTGTATATAGATGCCTTATGTTATGAAGTTTCTGTCTGTCATATGCCCATTGTTCTTGACCTCATTTTCATGGTTCAGTGACTACTTGAAAAAAAAAGTTAAGTTTTTTGTAAAGTTAATTTCTCTCTTATTATGAGTAATAGGATAACTATATTTGGTATATGGTTTCCTTGCAAGGTCCTCATGTCTGTCAGACAGTTTTCACTTGACCTTGACCTCATTTCATGGATCAGTGAACTGGGTTAAGTTTTCATGGTCAAGTACATATCTCAGATACTATAAGCAAAAGGTCTACTATATTTGGTGTATGGAATGATTGTAAGGTCCAACTGGCAGGTGTCATCTGACCTTGACCTCATTTTCTTGGTTCAGTGGTTAAAATTAAGTTTTTGTGTTTTGGTCTGTTTTTCTTATACTGTATGCAATAGGTCAACTATATTTGGTGTATGGAATGATTGTAAGGTGTACATGTCCAACTGGCAGGTGTCATCTGACCTTGAAATCATTTTCATGGTTCAGTGGTTAAAAGTAAGTTTTTGTGTTTTGGTCTGAACATAGAAAGGATCTCTTGAGTTGCAAATCAATCAATGGCGTGGGGAATCCAGAGCAACCATTTATTCTGATGCCTCTCAAGGTCAAGAAAACTACGCATGCGCTTAATTACATAAACAAACCGTTAGAATTATGTTTGATTGAGGACAACATGTCAATTGTGGTTCTCAATTTCTTTATCATGTTTATGGAAGTTCAATATCAAAGTTTCATAAAGTTAACATAATAGGAACAACACCATTTCAGTACTTATCTGACAGAAATAGTTTTATTTTGGAACCACTCTCGCATTTTAACAAAACAGCAGAATTCCCACTTTGATGTGATGCTAAATATATAAAACCCTAATTATAGATACTGCTTAATACTGATTTTCCGTATTGTCAAATAAACGCAAATAAAAAAGGGAGATATCAAAACATGAGGATTGTGAGAAGAAAACTAAAGGAAAGTTGTTTAAATTCAATCTGTTTGTTTGTTTTACTCTTTAAAACAGAACAATCTTAAGAATCTGAGTTGTTCCTTAATATTAAGCACAAACGGTTGATGTGACAGCCTTGGAAAGAAGTCAATCGTAAAAGTATACAGATTGCTTGACAGCAATCGTATCCAAAAAACTTTTTTTCTCAATGGACTGAGAACTTGGAAATTCTACCATTTGACTAAAAAAACTGATCTAACTCCATTTTAGAACAGGAAATTTTATCACTGGACTGGGGGAAAATATCTTACTCCAATTTAGACTAAAAAACTTTCATCATTGGTCCATGATTGGAGAAGGCAAACTGATCTCACTCCAATTTAAACTAGGGAAACTGGTTTGTCTCCATCCTGGACTAGGAAAACTGATAATATTTCATTTTGAACTGGATGTAATTTTTTGTATTCTTTGATAGCATCTTGCTATAATTTCAAAAAAAAAGCTGTATATTTCTCTCTGTCTACCCCTTATTTATAAATACAATGACAGATCAATCTATCTGTATGTTAAAATTGAATGTATAATTCTATAGTAATCTCTACATTTACTACATTTGTAAAGAATAAATAATGTAAAACTTTCACAATAATCCTATTAAAGTTGAATTAAACATAGAAATGACTTTATGTTTGTAACAGGTGCCATTTACCTGTACGATTCATTTATACATATTGGATATAGGAAAGTTGAAACAGGAAAAATTAATTTAGCATGGCGAAAAAAAATCATGAAAATATAATGAAGGTACTATAAAATGTACAACATGAATACAAAATTTCAAGAAAAAAGGAAAATCTTTTCCCTATTAATTTTTTTTTCTATTTATTAAGATATAAACCCCAACTTTCTCCTCTTGTTACAAAGGATTTTTTATATAAAAGCTCAGAAGATTATAAAACCTAATACATTTGTATTTAGTTATAAGCTATATTATATATTTGATTTTTTATACAATTCTATTTTAGTTGTAAGAGTCATATCACATTCAATTTGGACTCCTTTTTTGTTGAAATCCTATTATAAGAAGACATTTCTCAAAACTTGTGATTTCTTGATGAAAACTAAGTTTTCACCACATCTATCCCCCACTTTGAATTAAAAAAAAATAATTTTAGACACTGAGACACAATTTTGAATAGCATATTCTACCTATATATGGACCCTTATTTCAAATTTAAAGAAAACAAATATAACTTAATAAGGTATTCATCACAGCATCATCAAACACCTTAAGCTTCCTTAAGTCACTGAGTTATCATTATCTGGATTTTTTTTAAGTTTCTTCAAATGTATAACACATATGGGGCAATTTAGCTGTAGAGTGAGCAGAAAACATGTAATAAATATTGTAAATTCAGAAATTATTGCAAGGTTTTTATCATTGCAAATAATGCGACTAGGTGGGTATTGCAATAATAAGAACTCATATTCTGATATCTGATATATATATATATCTGTATGCAGACTTTCCTGAAATCGCAATAATTTATCTTGCATTTTTGTCAATTATTCAAAAATCACAATAATAAATGCAAGTTATAATTTCTGAATTTACAGTAATAACATTACAACTAGATACAGATACAGAGATATATCTTGCCTTTATGAAATTTTAATAGTGTGATGCTAATGTTGAAATTAAAATGGAGATACTTTAACATGTAAACTATGCAAAACATTCATTAAAATGGCAATACTTTAACATGTAAACTAAGCAAAACATTCAATGTCAATGAATCATGTTGAAATCCTATTATAAGTAGCTATTTTTCAAAATTTGTGATTTTTTAATAAAAGTAAAGTTTCATCACTTCTTTCACCCATTTTCAATAAAAAAAAAAAGTTGACACTGGGCAATAATTTTGAATAGCTTATTATATTTGTATATTAATTTTTATTGAATTCCTAGCACAAGAAAATGCTTCTCAAAATTTTTGAATTTTCATTAAAAAATCAGTTATTGTCATTGGGAATAAATTGTCAATAGCACATCATAACTTTCATGTCAATTTTTGTTGAATTTCTAGCACAAAAAGTATTTCTCAAAATTTTTGATTTTTTACCACAATTTTTAGCTTAATAAATTCAAAGGTCTTCAAACAGAGAATCAAGCTGTGATTGCCTCATCTAAACTACCAGACCCAATATTACTTTTCTTACATTTTTATTGATTGTCTTTTGAAAAGTAAAGGAAAGCAAAAAAAAGTTTATTTTTTTTATTTTTTTTATGAAAATGGTCAAAAGTTCACAGAACCTATACAAGAAGTTAATGATCCTTAAAGTTGACAGATGCTTACTTTATATTCATTTTCGTTCTCTAAAGACACTGATCAACTGTACTTAAATTCATAGAAATTTAATGTAGCATGTATTATAATAATCATGGTAAATAGAGAACTAAATTCAAATTTTGTAGATACAATGATATAGTACCATTCTTTTTTATCTTTACTTTTGTCAGGTGTGTTATTTTCTTTCCCTTCAATATATTTTTTACCTGCTCTAGTGTCTGGAAGTTCATTTGCTTACTGTTTACATTGTTCTTCGTGAACCTCAACAGTCCCTGAGCAATCTTTGACCTAATCACCTTTCACTTATTCACCTTGATGTCACTCTGGGTCATGATACGTTGTAAATCAATCACCAATCAATCACACTGGGTCACACATAGATTATAAGAGTTTTTTTTCACTATTCCTTTATAGCACAATAATGGCTATACAACAAATCTTATATTTGTTTCTTTCATTTAACGTAACAGTACCCAAATTGCACCTATTTAGCATAAATAGCAGCGGGCATTTTACAAATTTTCTTAGAATTTGAATGATTTGACATTATGCAACATAGCTAGATATATTTAAATATACACAAAACGGTCACATTATGTATCAACAGATGAAGTATTCATTGAAAAAGTAAACTCTACGGAAACGTCGCCATGCGACGTCCACAAAAAGTCAACTTTTTAAAATGAGCCATTAAAACATGTCACAAGCATTCATATCTTAGAAAAATGAATAGTAAGCAAGGACTATTTATTGTCAAATTGTTCTAAATATTTGGAAAAATAAAACAAAATTCTAGGTTTTCGATTTTTACAGATGTGAATTTAAGCATGGATGCAATTTGGGTACTTCTCATTACAGAATTATGGATCGTTTCAGGGTCGGTTCAAACCAATTTTTCTATGATTCAATATGGATTCAAAATTAAATTGGTGGAATTATATAGTACATAATGATACATCTACAAAATAAACACAGAATTGAAACTTTCTTTTGGATCATATATAAATGTAGGTGAAAAAACTGTCAAAATACATGCAATTTGGGTACCATCAGGTTACCTGTCTGACATGAAAATAATGAAAACAAAAGCTTTAACTGCGTGAATTAAATCAAGTGTTAATTAAGCTGTCAAGAAAGCCATGTCAAAAATAAATTTTGTAATACATATTTTTTTATGAAAAGTTTCTTTCACACAAGTTAATATAAATATGTGAATTTTTCATAGCCATGCATGCATCATAAATATATATCCTTTATTTTCAAAAATATAAAAGCTCACTTAAAAAACTGTTAAAACAGAAAAAAAGGCATGCAGCAAAAGCTGAGAAGGCCGCAAGTTACAAATATAGTAACACTTAAAATATATGATACTACAATAGACATAAGGTGATTCAATTTAACATCACTGTTGGTGTTGACTTTTCACAATAAAGACTGGTGACTGTGGGTGCTTTCTCTGGATATTCCACAAATAATATATGACAGAATCATAAGTATAGTGTTATCAACCAAAACCAGTAATTACCCTGTTTTACAGTGATTCTCCTTACACCAGCAAGAATGATGTTTACCTTAAATCACTAGCAATCACCCTGATTCACAGTGATTCTTCCTACACCAGCAAGAGTAATTTCTTCCCTAAATTACCAGCAACCTCCTTGTTTTACAGTAATTCACCCTACACCAGCAAGAAGGATTTTTACCCTAAATCATTAGCAGTCTTCCTGTTTCACAGGATCCCCCCTACACCAGCAAGCAGGATTTTTACCCTTAATCATTAGCAATCTCCTTGTTTTACAGTAATTCATCCTACACCAGCAAGAAGGATTTTTACCCTAAATCATTAGCAGTCTTCCGGTTTCACAGGATCCCCCCTACACCAGCAAGCAGGATTTTTACCCTTAATCATTAGCAATCTCCCTGTTTTACAGTAATTCATCCTACACCAGCAAGCAGGATTTTTACCCTTAATCATTAGCAATCTCCTTGTTTTACAGTAATTCACCCTACACCAGCAAGCAGGATTTTTACCCTTAATCATTAGCAATCTCCCTGTTTTACAGTAATTCATCCTACATCAGCAAGCAGGATTTTTACCCTTAATCGTTAGCAATCTCTTTGTTTTACAGTAATTCACCCTACACCAGCAAGCAGGATTTTTACCCTTAATCATTAGCAATCTCTCTGTTTTACAGTAATTCCCCCTACACCAGCAAGAAGGATTTTTAGCCTAAATCATTAGCAATCTCCCTGTTTCACAGTAACTCATCCTACACCAGTAAGAAGGATTTTTACCCTTAATCATTAGCAATCTCCCTGTTTCACAGTAATTCATCCTACACCAGCAAGCAGGATTTTTACCCTTAATCATTAGCAATCTCCCTGTTTCACAGTAATTCATCCTACACCAGTAAGAAGGATTTTTACCCTTAATCATTAGCAATCTCCCTGTTTCACAGTAATTCACCCTACACCAGCAAGAAGGATTTTTAATCTAAATCATTAGCAATCTCCTTGTTTTACAGTAATTCACCCTACACCAGCAAGCAGGATTTTTACCCTTAATCGTTAGCAATCTCCTTGTTTTACAGTAATTCACCCTACACCAGCAAGAAGGATTTTTACCCTTAATCATTAGCAATCTCCTTGTTTTACAGTAATTCACCCTACACCAGAGGGCAGGATTTTTACCCTTAATCATTAGCAATCTCCCTGTTTCACAGTAATTCATCCTACACCAGCAAGCAGGATTTTTACCCTTAATCATTAGTAATCTCCTTGTTTTACAGTAATTCATCCTACACCAGCAAGCAGGATTTTTACCCTTAATCATTAGCAATCTCTCTGTTTTACAGTAATTCATCCTACACCAGCAAGCAGGATTTTTACCCGAAATCATTAGCAATCTCCTTGTTTTACAGTAATTCACCCTACACCAGCAAGCAGGATTTTTACCCTTAATCATTAGCAATCTCCTTGTTTCACAGTAATTCACCCTACACCAGCAAGCAGGATTTTTACCCTTAATCATTAGCAATCTCCCTGTTTCACAGTAATTCATCCTACACCAGTAAGAAGGATTTTTACCCTTAATCATTAGCAATCTCTCTGTTTTACAGTAATTCATCCTACACCAGCAAGCAGGATTTTTACCCTTAATCATTAGCAATCTCTCTGTTTTACAGTAATTCATCCTACACCAGCAAGCAGGATTTTTACCCGAAATCATTAGCAATCTCCTTGTTTTACAGTAATTCACCCTACACCAGCAAGAAGGATTTTTACCCTTAATCATTAGCAGTCTTCCTGTTTCACAGTAATTCATCCTACACCAGTAAGAAGGATTTTTACCCTTAATCATTAGCAATCTCCCTGTTTCACAGTAATTCACCCTACACAAGTAAGAAGGATTTTTACCCGAAATCATTAGCAATCTCCTTGTTTTACAGTAATTCACCCTACACCAGCAAGCAGGATTTTTACCCTTAATCATAAGCAATCTCCTTGTTTTACAGTAATTCACCCTACACCAGCAAGCAGGATTTTTACCCTTAATCATTAGCAATCTCCTTGTTTTACAGTAATTCACCCTACACCAGCAAGCAGGATTTTTACCCTTAATCATTAGCAATCTCCTTGTTTTACAGTAATTCCCCCTACACCAGCAAGGAGGATTTTTACCTTAAATCATTACCAATCTCCTTGTTTTACAGTAATTCACCCTACACCAGCAAGCAGGATTTTTACCCTAAATCATTAGCAATCTCCTTGTTTTACAGTAATTCACCCTACACCAGCAAGAAAGATTTTTACCCTAAATCATTAGCAATCTCCTTGTTTTACAGTAATTCACCCTACACCAGCGAGCAGGATTTTTACCCTAAATCATTAGAAGTTTCCCTGTTTCACAGTTATTCACTGTACACCAGCATAGCTTGCTGTTTGGTGTGAGCCAAGGTTACATGTTGAAGGCCGTACTTTGACCTATAATGGTTTACTTTTACAAATTGTGACTTGGATGGAGAGTTGTCTCATTGGCACTCATACCACATCTTCTTACATCAACTAACAATTCTAACTATGCATATATCATTGAATATAAAAATGTGAGCAAATCTCTCAAATTAATACCCCTGGTGCCCTTTGTATTTAACAAAAGCCATGCTTTGCCATGGAGAAAACCAAAAATATCTATCTATTCAAATAAAAAATTAAAGCTAATAGGTTCGGAAGTTTTTCTGTTTTTCTAAAAAAAAGTTTCAATGAAAAGAACAACTAAACATGTGCAACTATGTGACAAGATCATCATCAGAATTCTCAAAATCATTTTTCCCTGGTGGTCTTTGAAGAAAATCTGCTGGTTCTCACTATTACTTCTATAGCAAAATACCAAAATTGTGTCTGTCTCTGCAAAATTTTGGTGGCCAAAACCTTCAGACCACCTTTTTTTGAGAACTCTGCAGCATAAGAACAATTGTGCATCAACCTTGAGCATAACCATCACAATTCCTTCTCCTCATCATATCTTCAAATCCAACCAGTATATCATTAGTTCTGGTGAAAAATGCTAGGAACAATTGTACATTGAGAAATATATTCTGAACAACAGTTCTCTTTATACCAAATGTCAACAAGATCCCAGCTTTCCATATAATTTTCAAGGACTTTCCATATAATTTCAAAGACTCAAGATCAAAGTGTAACGTCCTACTTTTGTTCTTTTGAACAATTAGCGCCACTAGAGCATTTGCTGATCAGACCACATTTAAAACTACAAAACTAACCACACTTACCTTAATATTTGAGAACCAGAGCATGTTTTCATGTATTGTAGACATATATTTCCCGTGTATTAGACCACAGGCCATCATTGCAATAAATCCAACCAATAGATTTATGTATGGCCATAATGAGGCTGCAGGTGTCGTAGTTTTCACATTACCATTTGATGATGTGGTACTGACAGTCTTTGATTTTGCAGTTGACTTCCTCTTTCTTACTTCTGTCATGGTTTGAACTGAAAAATATGTTACAGTAAATATATTTAGAAAATTTAATTAAGTGATTCAGATAACACCATGAAGATACACCCATGTGTAAATGTAATCTTGGAGGAAGATTAAGACCTCTTGAATCAGTTTGGCTATAGAAATTGTGGATTGTATCTAATTTTGCATAAAACAATGAATAAGGTGGCTTTTGAAGTCATATAGTCAATTTTAATTTGTTTGGGAAAGGGGGAGGGGAGGGGTGGTTAAAATATATTTTATTTCAACCCCTCCAACTCCTCACCTACATCCAAAATGAGTTCCTACCTGGATGCAATATTGTATAAAAGTAACAAACACCAACAAAATTTACACTGAATTTGCTTTAAGTCTATGCCTATAAACATACATGTACAATCCTTCCTGTACATGGGGCAGACAAACAAATCAATTCATCCATGTCAGAAAAAAGACATATAACAGGATATAATGCAACACATGTTTTAATTTTTTGTCATCCAATATTTGCATGTAGGATGATATAACATATTTTTATCCATTTATTATCTACTTTTAAATTTCATGCCGTCCTGGATTGTAACTGATGTTGTCATATCAAGGGGGGGGGGGGGGGGGGGGGGGGGGGAGGGTATTTTCACTTTCTTACATATTGGATCCCTGCATTTTGTGATGCAAAATATTTATTTTCATCCTGATTTGTGCAAAGTTATCAATGTTCAGTTCTTACCAGGCCAGGTTTTTTATTTTTAAAATCCTCCGGTATCCTGACATTTGAAGTTGAATGACCGGTAAAAAACCATAGTCATGTTTTGAATATTTCAATTGTAGATCTATACAAAATGTATTAGGATAAGCATTTATTTTTCAGTAAATTTGTATTTGCTTTACAAAATATAGAACAGATCAGTGCTTCTGATTACAAAAGTAAATTGATTATTTAATTATCAAAAACAATGGTTTGTTAGTTCAGAGTTATAATGTCTGACTAGATTGTAAATTTCATAATAAGGTGTCATATATGCATGGCTTGGGTCATTATTTATTAAGCATTTTACGTTTTATGCTTTATCGTTAATTGGTTTTTGTTTTGATCAACAGTACTGTTTGAATGGTTTCACAGGTCAATTGGAGTTATTTTAGGTACAGTTAAGTTATAAATTTGGGTTCAAAATGCCAGTAATCTGCATTTGTATTGACATTTATTTATTTATAAGAAAATTTCAGACCACAAAATACGTAAAAATGAAAACACCTCAAAAAAGTACATATTATGTATATGAAATTGGTCAATTATAATAACATGTATAGATTGGCTGCAAAACTTATAAATGATAAACATAAGACAATGTTCAACAAATACATGTTTATGTGTCTGTTCTTATTCAGAAACCTTTTCAAATGGAGTCTTATTTTGTATTCATTGTTTTCTGTAATTTTGGTAAAAATGCATTGCTGACAATTTTTGTTAAATTAATTCACAAATTTAGACTCTACATAAAAATAAGGAGATGTGGAATGAGTCATAGACCAAATGACATGGATTCAGAACTTGACATATTGTATAAGACACCTGTCAGTTGATGAAGATCTTATGTTGACAGAGATCTCTAGATGTCTTTTGGGGGTTTCTTTTAAAAAAACACTTTATTCCAATGGCCTTTGTGATATGCTTTGAATCCATTAATTATCATCCTTGATAACAAGATATTGAAGTAGATACATACAAATGGTCTAATTCACAATGTTATACTGAATATAGAATTCCGAATTTCAGACTAGGCATAATTTGAATGGTAAATATGGTCAATATTTGTTCACTTCAAGTATGTGAGGTTGTGAGTTTGATCCCAAGCAACTGTACATGTAAACCAATTAGATTTGAAAATTGGTATTTGCTACTTACTCTATGCAGATAGCATTGACAAGTCAGATCAAGACTGGTCTGTTGGAGTTAAAAAAATTATTGTAAACTAGCATGTTAAAAATCTTTCTCAGCAAACAAGTTGTACAAAACTCTGGAGGGGTGATTGCAACATGTTTAACCCCACCACATTCTTTATCAGCCTGTCCCAAGTCAGGAGCTTGTAGTTCAGTGGTTGTCGTTGGTTCATGTCTGTAATATTTGTTTATTGTAAATTGTTTTGTTACAAATTAGGTCGTTAGTTTTCACAATTGAATTGTTTCATATTTTTCATGTCGTGGCCTTTCATAGCCGACTATATGGTATGGGTTTTTCTCATTGTTGAAGGCCGTACGGTTGCCTATAATGACTTACATCCACTTTATTTGAACTTTGGTGGATAGTTGTCTCATTGGCAATCATACCACATCTCCTTATCTTGATATCAATATACAGTATTTATAACCTCTTACCCTAGTTTTTTTGACTATTTTCCATTAAGCTCTATTAAGGTCAAACCAATCAACTCTAGGTTAAAAAAAGTAAAATAAAAGAATTTTCCATACCTACTGACCCTAATTTATCATGAGACAATAAACACAATGTACACTATATAGTTGGAAATTTTCAAAGGTGTTTATTTACAGTTATTTCCCCGATTAAGATAAAAATTGTGAAAATTATTCTTTTGTATAAATGTGATCTTCAAGGAAGGTATGAGTCAGGCACAAGAAAACCTTGAAAATTAAACCTTGTGAACAGATGTGGCCTTTGAAATCAGGATGTTTAATCTCCACAAAAAATACAACTTGACAGGATTTTTTTGGCCTAAGCCTTAGTTTTTTTTTAATAATTTTTGCCCGAGTTTTTTGTTGTACAATAAATCAAATACAGATGTACACAGTCCATTCATTCTGGGACATAATATATTGACAGTATATAATTCCTGGATTCATTTTGGAAGGTGAGACTTTGTGCCAGAAGTGACCTTCATTACAGTTGTACACTAAGAAATGAAGATTCAAGGTATTGATCACTTTTTAACATACTAAAAAAGAATTGGCCACAGACCACAATTAATTCCTCTATTAGTTCTTTATAACGTTTTGTCGCATTAAAAAAAATTCACCTGCTTTTTTTGTCAAATCTTTTGTGTGTGTAATGAACAGTACAAGTCCAAAAATATATCCAACTTTCAAAAAAATTGCATGTATACATCTTAAAATTTTAGCCAATACACAGCCATACCCTTATACACAAGTCAAGAGATGTTCGGAAAACTGTAAATATTACCTTTTTGCACCTGGCCTTATCACTCTTTCCATATCAAAATAAGTTGAAATAAAACATCCAAAAATTTATTTCAGCTCTCTTCTTTCATTTCCACCCAATAAAAACTAAGAAATGTATGAGGAAGGGAAAGAAAAAAAATAAAGAAAAAATACACTTTTATTAAAGGGAACTATATTCGTGGACAACGAAAAGCGGGATCATTAATTGTGGTCTGGGGCCAATTGTCTTGACAGAAGGGAGATAATCATGTCATGTTGTGAAGATGTGCTTGTAAATTGTTATTTAATATTGAATATTCTATTTAGTTTTTAATTATCACACAGATCTTCAATATTAGATTTCTCATTATGTTTAAATTGGCTCATACTCATACTTTTAAGTGGTAATTAATGAATTTCTTAGTTTCTAAATACCAAATATAATAACGATTTTTATCTATTTTCTAAATCTGTAGTGCTTATGATCCAAAAGGGGGGGGGGGGGGGGGGGGGGGGGGTACAGACAAATTGAAGAGATATCTATAGATCGATCTCCAGACTCCAGGTCAAAGTCTGGGACATGTTAAGAGTACCCAGATTAACACGGATATTAAAAATGTGGCCAGGTTGATCTGTTGATGTCAAGGGAATCTTTTGGTAATTTAATTTATGATTCTAAACCTGCAGTCAACCGCACTTGCATTATGGCAATCATAACAAAAGTAAATGAAAATGAAAGGCAAAGCATTACCCAGGTTCGGAAGGATCCTCATTTAAGGGTATTATACCCCAAAACAGGTATCAATTTTCAGTGATAAAAATATTAACTCTGGATTTACAAATATTTTCTCTCATGACGCAAACATTCGGGGTGAAGGACAACATTTTGCCTCAAGACACCATGACTAAAATATCATCAGGATAAAAGTTAACAGCCTTCAAAAAGTAGGATTTTTTGAGACCATTATCTGTGTATTCAGTTCTCATTTGAACTATGGTCTTAAAGGGGAAAATGTTGCCATTTATATGAATATTGAGGAATATTTGCACCATGACATCTATCATGATGAAATACAAAATTTGATTTTTTATCACTGTAAATTGATACCCGATTTAGGGTATAATACCCATAAACAAGGATTTGTATAGTACTATACAAATCCTTGCAATTGCCATAAATGAGGAGGGGCCTCGGTGGCCGAGTGGTCTAAGTAGTTACTACTGTAATCACTAGCCAGTCAACACTGAGGTTGTGAGTTCGAACCCCGCTCGTGTGGGTTCACTTGACTCCAATCTTAATTGACTAAGATTGTCAGTTTTCCTATTGAAGGTCGGTGGTTTTCTCCGGGCACTCCGGCTTCCTCCACCAATAAAAACTGGCCGCCACGAAATAGCCCAAAATCGGTGCTTAAAAGTGGCGTTAAAACACCAAAAATCAATCAATTATAAATGAGGATAGTATCCAAGTATGAGGATCTTCCCCAACCTGTTACATGAAATCAATAAAAACTTATAAATATGCCAACATTCTCAATGATTTGGGTAATTTTCTTCCTTCCAAGTTACCGTGGGTAATATTACACAAAAACAAATTTATCTGGGTACCATTTAATCAAGTTTTAGTACCCAGGGTACTTTGTAATGGTACACAAGACGACAATGACTTGTTTTGTTACCCTGTAACATGCTGTTCCTCAATCCCAATCTTAACCAGCGCATACTAATTTAAAGCACAGAGAAGAAAATACCCAGAGAAAAACGCACCAAAGAGAAAACCTGCACATTGGGAAAATTCGTGCCAACAGGCCTTAAGATTGAGGATTGAGGATTTGTGCAAGGATCTGTATAGTGCTATACAAATCCTTGGTTTGTGTAAAAAACATATTGTCTTGCTAACATGTCTCTGCTGCTGTTCTTACTATACAATTACAAATCCTTGGTCTTACTATACAAACTGACATTGTGTTTTGTTTTTAATTATTTGCATAAGTGCTGAATGTCAGTTAAAATGTGAGCTGCTTTAAGCATATACTAAAATTCCTGTTTCTTACCACGTGAATTTCTTCTATTTTTCGCTAAACCTGACCAAAACAAACAGAAACTTTTCGATAAAAAGTCGATGGAAAACACGTTCGTGGAATCAGAGTTATCTTTCTTAGAATGTTTCAACCTAGAACCGGTGTGTCATTAAAAATTCAAACAACCCGAAGCGCCTATACAGTGGGAAAACCAGTGCCACTATATTATCCCCTTTCATAATAAATTATTCAGTGTTTGTTCCTTTCTTTAAAAAAAAACGCTTTATTATCCCTTATAATTTTTGTTAACTATGTATTTGCATTCAGGTATCACAGATCAAAGTTATTCGTTCATTGTGTGTTAATTTACGTTTTTTGATTGAGTTAAGCCTTCCAATTGATATTTCATAGTGTGTCTTTCTATGTTGTGATGTTATACTATTGTTTCAGAAAAAGGGAGAAGGTTTGGTACCATTAAAACGTTTAATCCCGCTGCAAATGTTTGCACCTGTCCTATGTCAGGAATCAAATGTACAGTAGTTGTTGTCTGTTTATGTAGTTCATTCGTGTTTCTCGTTTCTCGTTTTTATATAGATTAGACCGTTGATTTTCCCGTTTGAATGGTTTTACACTAGTAATTTTTGGGGCCCTTTATAGCTTGCTGTTCGGTGTGAGCCAATTCTCCGTGTTGAAGGCCGTACCTTGACCCTATAATGGTTTACTTTTACAAATTGTTACTTGGATGGAGAGTTGTCTCATTGGCACTCATACCACATCTTCCTATATCTAGCTATTTAGTTCTAAAGAAAACGTATTGGCTAATAGTATGAAACAAATATCAATCAGCATTACAAACTCGCAGAACTATATTATTCTTCTGCTATGATAAATATCCTTTGTTTTCTTATCTAAAAAAAATCCTTGATCAGAAATGTAAAATAAACTTTAAAGCCTTTTAATGTCGGTTATTCCAGACACTTGATAACATGTAAATCTATGAGTAAACAAGTTTATTTTGTTCATTCAATAAAACAAAAGTTGCCATATCAAATTTCCCTCTAAACCCGAGGTTATCACCAGAGATATGTATAGTATGTCTATTCTGTCATGTGTTATAAAGTAGCCTCAGTCTAAACCGTAGGTTATCACCAGAGACATGGATAATATGTCTATTCTGTCATGTGTTATAACGTAGCCTCAGTCTAAACCCAGATTATCACCAGAGACATGTATAATATGTCTATTCTGTCATGTGTTACAAAGTAGCCTCAGTCTAAACCCGAGGTTATCACCAGAGACATGTATAATATGTCTATTCTGTCATGTGTTATAAAGTATCCTCAGTCTAAACCCGAGGTTATCACCAGAGACATGTATAATTTGTCTATTCTGTCATGTGTTATAAAGTAGCCTCAGTCTAAACCCGAGGTTATCACCAGAGACATGTATAATATGTCTATTCTGTCATGTGTTATAAAGTAGCCTCAGTCTAAACCCGAGGTTATCACCAGAGACATGTATAATATGTCTATTCTGTCATGTGTTATAACGTAGCCTCAGTCTAAACCCAGATTATCACCAGAGACATGTATAATATGTCTATTCTGTCATGTGTTACAAAGTAGCCTCAGTCTAAACCCGAGGTTATCACCAGAGACATGTATAATATGTCTATTCTGTCATGTGGTATAAAGTATCCTCAGTCTAAACCCGAGGTTATCACCAGAGACATGTATAATTTGTCTATTCTGTCATGTGTTATAAAGTAGCCTCAGTCTAAACCCGAGGTTATCACCAGAGACATGTATAATATGTCTATTCTGTCATGTGTTATAAAGTAGCCTCAGTCTAAACCCGAGGTTATCACCAGAGACATGTATAATATGTCTATTCTGTCATGTGTTATAAAGTAGCATCAGTCTAAACCCGAGATTATCACCAGAGACATGTATAATATGTCTATTCTGTCATGTGTTATAAAGTGGCCTCAGTCTAAACCCGAGGTTATCACCAGGGACATGTATAATATGTCTATTCTGTCATGTGTTATAAAGTAGCCTCAGTCTAAACCCGAGATTATCACCAGAGACATGTATAGTATGTCTATTCTGTCATGTGTTATAAAGTAGGCTCAGTCTAAACCCGAAATTATCACCAGAGACATGTATAGTATGTCTATTCTGTCATGTGTTATAAAGTAGCCTCAGTCTAAACCCGAGGTTATCACCAGAGACATGTATAGTATGTCTATTCTGTCATGTGTTATAAAGTAGCCTCAGTCTAAACCCGAGGTTATCACCAGAGACATGTATAGTATGTCTATTCTGTCATGTGTTATAAAGTAGCCTCAGTCTAAACCCGAGATTATCACCAGAGGCATGTATAATATGTCTATTCTGTCATGTGTTATAAAGTAACCTCAGTCTAAACCCAAGATTATCACCAGAGACATGTTTAATATGTCTATTCTGTCTCTATGCTAACACATTCGAATCTTAACGTACCAACCTTAATATATTTTACCAGTGGCTGCATACAAGGATTTTTAAAGTAGTAAAATCCTTGCTGCATAATTATGTTAAACATTTATACCATAGAAGCCGGGTTCATGAAAAGAATAAAGATAGATCACATACTATACTAAAAGGAAATAAATAAATACTTTAGAATTTTTAAGTTTCTTAGATAATTTCAGACGGAGCCCCGGATCATTAACCGAGTGGTCTAAGTCTGTCACTGGATATACAGTGATCACTACATGCACAGTCAGCTCTAAAGTTGTCAGTTCGAACCCCTCTCGCGTCGAAGTTTGTTCGACTCCGAATTTAATTGACTAGGCGTGCCAGTTTTTCTGTCGAAAGTCAGAGGTTCTCTCGATACACTCCGTCTTCTTCCAAAATATTTTTTATAAAACTGGCCTCCAGGATATAGCCAAGCAAGTTATCTGAAAGTGGCGTAACCAAAACACAAATCCACACAAAGCTAACCTTTTTCGAACATCGAAAACATGGCGACTTATTTTTAAATCGATTTTATTCAAACAAGGACAACATGGTTATATTAATAGTTCCTGTGCAATCAGAAGGAGATTGTTCAATGAAATTGAGTTTCAGGCGCTTTTGCCATGATATTGGTTCATTTTTATCTATGCAGCTCACATGACAGATCTGTACTTTGTGTCTTGTGTTTTTGTTATGATTTTTTTTTTGGTGGTTTGTCACATGATCAATCTGATGAGTTAAACCCTTTTCGGTTGATTTTTATAGTTTGTTCTTATGTTTTATTGTACTGTTATACACCACTGTACAAGTTTATGGGAGGGTTTAGCAAACTAGTTAAACCCCGTCACATTCTGTATGTGTCTGTTCCAAGCCAGGAGCCTGTAATTCAGTGGTTGTCGTTTGTTGCTGTATATCATATTTGCTTTTCACTTATTGTTTTGTACATAAATCAGGCCGTCAGTTTTCTCGTTTGAATTGTTTTACAGTTGTAATTTCGGTCGCTCGATCCGTTTTATAGCTTACTATGCGGTATGGGTGTTTCTCATTGTTGAGGGCCATACTATGACATTCAAATTCAAAATCATATTCTTTATTTCCTAATCCTACCTTTCGGGCATTACAAAATTTAAACACGATCATTCACACTTTCATACCAATCTTTCTCACTCCGCTCGCTCTGATTGTGTTAATTAGATACAGTACATTATAACATATATAAAAGTCATCACATAAAGCATAAATCATATAAGTCCAGTTTGTGAATAAAGAGAGATAACTCTGATTGTTAAACTAAACATTTTCTTTTTACTAGGTAGATGATCATTATAATTAAGTACAATTATGCTGTTTTTTTTCTGCAAAGTTAAGTTTTAAAAATTCACACACAATAAAGATAACTTGAAGTGTGTTGTCTTCATTTATCATTATCCATATAAACAGGTTATTTGTACTTATATATTTTACAATGGGGAATTGGTTATCAACCTGAGATAGTAAAGTTTTTCTACTATGGTTATATTTAGGACATTGAAGTAAAAAATGTACCTCGTCTTCTACTTGGTGTAAATTAGAGTACTGACAAAGCCATTCACGTCTGGGTAATGGTTAAGTTTTCCAAGGTATTAACCTCCCATTATAATCCTTGTATATTAAAGATATACCTTCACTTTTACAAGACATGTAAGCCACTCAAGTAAACAAATCATATTTGTTGTCTTTTTATGCTAATGATAAAGTAATGATTTCTGAAACTGCTAATCAGGGCTAACAAATCTACAAATAGATCAGCTTAGTCTGTACAGCTGAATGGTTAGGACTAAGTTACTTGACAGTAAATTTTGACAAAACCAAAGTAATGATATTGAAAAAATCGAGTAAAAAAATTACTAAAGATGGGTCTGTTTTAATGGAAATGTTGTGGAACATTGTACAGAATATATATATTTGGGTATTAAGTTTTAATTTTCAAGTATTTTCACTGAGGCTGCCAAATTAACAGTATTGGCTTAACTGGGTATATACCCTGTTTTCATACAAACCCTAAAATTGTCATTTGACTTCTGGTTGCATATGATAAAATCTGATAGTATTTGTTTACTTGGAGATTTATATAATTCAAATCTGCGATTACCCATTGGCTTTGCAATGAAGTCGATTGAACAGTTATTTGTTATTTTAAAATTTTCACATGTTTTGGGAAATCAGAACATTTTATCGAAAAGACGTTTATTACACGCAGTTCATACAAAACTTACGGTTAGATATTTTAATTATTGGAAAGAGTTGGGTTTTTTTTTTATAATAAATCATTGAATGGTTATAAGATAAGAACAAATATAGACACCAGTCCCGTCCTTACAGACAACTACAAATTAGACACTTGCGTAAGGCTAAACATAGATAAAAAAGTAATAACGGAAATTTTTCTAAACTTCGTATAGGCTATAGTGAGCTTAAAATTGTGTAAGGTCATTATAAAACATCCTTTAGAAGAGAGAATTTGTCCCTTATGTCTTTTAAAAGGGGAAGATGAATTTCATTTCACGTTTAAATGTACAAAAGTAAATAATTACCTACACAAATTGGTGACATTGTTGAAAAATCCCTCTTTTCTAAATATGACTGATGAAGCTAGATTTAGATTTATGGTATACTTGTGGTTAATATGACAATATATAATTGTAAAATTCATAAGTCCATATCGTCTCTGATATAACTTTGTTTCAGTGGACTTGAAGGTTTGAGAAATATGTCTAAGAAATGACTTAGTCTTATGGTAGCAGATTGTTGACCAGCTAAAATTGGTCGACATTTTAAATCTGTTGGTCTATTGCTATATATGTAGGCTTTATTTTGTTTCTTTAATGCCTCTCTATCTCAGTGCTTTCAGAATGTAACTTTGGTAGTCCATAAAAGTTGATTTGTTTAATTTTGATTACATATCCCTAAAACAATATCGGTTAATACACTACCTGTCAGTTTTGATGTTACGAGCCTTTATACTAATATTCATCATTCATTAGGACTAACATCTATAAGATACTTAATAGAAGAAATCCTTCATTCATTAGACCTAATATCTGTTATCAGCAATTTCCAGTTAATTCAGTCCAATTAAAAGTTACTGTAAAGCAAAGGCTCGTAGATCAGTTCATCCAAAAATGGTATAGCCAAATAGAAAATTCTATGGTCAATTTAAATTAGAATTTAATCTGGAAAACTACCTTCTAAAATTATTTCCAAGAGAACGACAATTATTAACAAAATTGAGGTGTTGTAATTTAAAAATACCCATAGAAACCGGAAGGTGGACAAACATTCCAAAAGAAGAAAGAATATGCCACTTATGTCATATAGGAATTGGCACTGAATTTCATTACCTTTTTGAGTGTCAGTTTCCGACAGTCGTTAAAATACGAAACAAACATATTCCTATTTACTTTACTAGATATCCATGTTATAAAAAATGATAGGCTTATTGTCACTTAGTAATGTAAAAGTGTTAAAAAATCTAACACTTTTTATTAGTAAACTTCAAATTCAAATTCGTTATTATCTTTAAGCCTTACGGCTCATCAGAATAATCAAATACATGTACAGTGTATACATATGGCATATTACAAACAATATTAACAATATGCATAATTAACAATAGGTGACGTCAGAAGTTTCATCAATACAAAATATCTTTTATTACAATAAACTGTTTCTTAATTTAAAAGAGAAATGTATATACTTTCCTAAGTTACAAAGCTGTTTTGTGTTTTCACCGGACAATAGTTCTATTAACTTAAAAGTTGATGGCCTAGACCAGTAATATATTTTTATATATTTTTTTCGCAAATCAGTATATCTACTTCATTGAAGGATGAAATGAAATTCATCCTCTATTACTCCTAAATCACAAAAAATACAATTTCTTTCATTTCTATTAGTACCAACATAACGTCCAGTTTCAATACAAAGGTTATGTGAAGACAAACGAATCCTTGTTATACATTTACGAATAAGTACAGGAATGTATTTCTGTAAATAAAATTGCAAAACTACATTTGTTACCACATACTTACATAATCTACACTTTGCAGAAGAATCTAATAAAAAATGTAACTCTTGTTTAGCTTGATCAAACAAACGCTGTCTTATCAAAGGTAAATATGAGCTGTCTACATTTAACAACCACTGATTATCCCACAAATTATTCATACCAAGACTATATATCAATCTTTTTACATATGTTGCCCAATGAATACATTTTGAACAATTTAACACAAGCTCTTTATAACAAGACCTTAATATGCAATTGTCACTTACTAAAATTTTGAACCAAAATTTAAGTATCCTAAAATTACGCTCATACTGCAGTGGAAATCTACCTAATTCAAAGTAGACCATCACATTTGAGGTCGTTCTTTTGACACTTAATAACATTTTGCAGTAGTCCAAATGGACCTTTTCTATCATAGGAGATTTGTGTACTCCCCATATCTCACACCCATACATTAATATACTACTAACATAAGTTTCAAATAGACTAAGCATTGTAAATACATTTAAACATAATGATGAATTAGTTCTCCTCATACTGAACGTAGCTTTTCCACCTTGTTCTGCACAATGTTTCTGTGTATTAAGAAATTTACAATTATAAGGTAGTAATACACCTAAATAACAAAATTGTTCCACAATATCCATTGTTTGACCGTTATAGACCCATGTCTCATTAGGCCTTACAATTAAAGACAACTTATCGGAACATTTTGTAAAATGATTGTTTAAAAAAGTATTTTTTATGTTTTTTCCTTTGGTATACCCACCATTGTTTTGTATTGTTTGTATATATGTAAATATTGTATTCCTCTTGTTACACGTATGTATTGTGTCTGAGTGATCAAATAAAAGTTGTAGTAAAAAAGGTTGATACTTGATAAAAAACAAAAAAAAACAAAAAACGATAGACAATAGATTCAAAACGAATTGTATACTATAGAAGCATTAATATATAAAGATATAGTTTCAGAAGAAAATAAATTATATGTTGATGGAACGACAGAACACCAAATCAAAGGAACTGTCATGGGAACAAAGGTCGGAGCATCCCTAAAAGATGTACGACGTAGTGTGAAAAAAAACGACCAGTCTTTCAAGTTATACATCATTAATAGAATTGTCCATGAAAAGATTTTAAGATGATTGCTTCATTATCTAGCATAGTTCTAGGTTCGATATTAACTGAATACTGAATACTTAAATAAGCACCAAAAATAGTCATTTTAGGGGAAAACACATACTAAATTTGCTATATACAGTGACAAAACGAAGTCGGTGACACCTTATTTTGTTATTTTGTTAATCTTATTTTCTCCCCAAAATTTGGAAAAAAACTTGCTATAAAACTTAAAAAAAACATTGAAGATTGTTATGATTGCCAATGGGAAAACTCTCCACCAAAGAAGAAATGACGTAGCAGTAAGTTACTATAGGTTACCGTACGGCCTTCAACAATGAGCAAACCCATACCGCACATATATATAGTAAGCTATAAAAGTCCCCGAAATGACAAATCTAAAACAATTCAAACGATAAAACTATGTATAACAGAACAAACGAAAAACAATAATGATGTACAGCAACAAACGACAACCATTGAATTACAGGCTCTTGACTTGGGACAGGCACATACAGAAAGTGGCCGGGTTATATGATTCGCCACGAGTTTTTTTTGTGGTTAGTATTCGTATACTTGGTTTAGTAATATTAATGTTCTAGAACCTTTCACCAAAAATCAATTATCTGCTTTTATTTCTAACGCACATACAAATCTTATACATGTAGAAGTTATAAGATACTCACTTAATGAAATAAAACAATGTGAAATGCACATTCTAATCAATAACACATCTGATCTAACAACAATGTGTGGCTGTCTCAATTATTTTATTACTATCACAACAGGATTTTTGAGAAATATAGTATTAGATAGTTGAGTAGCAGACCATATATAAGAATCGTACAGAATCAAAATTTTGCGATAATCCGCATGAAAGGCTACACGTGATTATTTTTGTCAATCAGTTGTAATATGGGTGTAGATGCAGAAAATTATTAACTTTCTAGTTATTGTCTTACTATACAACAAATAAGTAGCATGCATTTTTCGATAGATTATAAAGGATATTATTCGAGTTATCTCCCTCAGCATGGGTTTTTATAGTGCATTCTATAGAATTTATATCTCATCTGGAAAGGGTCGTCAATTATGCCTAGATTTTATATCCTAAATAAGATATATATCTAAAAAAATCCTTTATAGACTGCCTACACATTAATCACATTTTGCAATATTTTAAATGAACTGGTTCGATCTTAATTTTTAGAAAATTGACCCTCACAAAAAACGTAAAGGATTTGAAAAGTTAGACTATGCAAATCCCTGTCCCCACACAAGATTCATTGACGGTGTCTTACGATGAGTGAAAAAGTACGTTACAACTTCAGGCATGTTTAACCATCTTGAATACCTGAGATGGTCTCGCACGGTTGGCCCTGGCTTACGGCATTTTTTAACCATAAGGTATTCAATTAAATTTAAGGAAGAAACTAAAAAATATTTCGATTTATTGAAAATAGCAAAATTGAATGTTATACCTAAATTAATGATATAAAACAAAATATTGTTAATTTGTAAATTAAACAAGCGAAATAAAATAAAATTATTTAGACAATTTAAAGTTAAAACAAGTTAAAAAAAATAAACAGACGAATAAATGAATATAAATTTACCAATCATAAAGCCAAAGAGATTATAGTATTAAAAACAAACGTGCCACCAAAAGCTGGCGCAGGAGAAAAAGCCAAACATAGACAAAGAAGGCAGTGACATTAACGATGTACACCAGCAGCCAAGTAAAGAGTTCAGAATTTTTTATGCCAAAAATGTGAGATGAATTTAGTTGGCAAAAGTTGATTCGAATAGCTGCAGGTAGACTAAGGTAGTAAAAAGCAATTGAAATTTATGTATGCCAAATGCGACTGTTAATTTAGTTGCCATTTAAGATGTAATCATCACAGGCCTAAATTTGTGTTTGTGAAATAAGTGAAAAAAACATTTGGAGGAGGTGTAAATATGTCTTAAAAAAGAATAGTGAAATAAAATGGCAGAAGATTAGTTGGGATGTTAGTACACCGGAATGCTGATCGTAGGAAGACAGACGCCCCACGTTAAATCGTCCTTGCACTGGGGTAGTTCAAACCAGGTGGGTTTTTTACGCATGGCAATCGTGAGAAAAAAAAACGAATACACATAACATAATAGTAGTAAAACGTCTGATTTTAAACGTAAAATAAATAAAAAGAATAACAGGAATCACCAAACATTTCAAGTGTGGTAATAAACATACGTTCAAAACATTTCAAGTGTGGTAATAAACATATGTTCAAAACATTTCAGGTGTGGTAATACACATACGTTCAAAACATTTCAAGTGTGGTTATAAACATACGTTCAAAACATTTCAAGTGTGGTAATAAACATACGTTCAAAACATTTCAAGTGTGGTAAAAAACATACCTTCAAAACATTTCAAGTGTGGTAATAAACATACGTTCAAAACATTTCAAGTGTGGTAAAAAACATACGTTCAAAACATTTCAAGTGTGGAAAACATTTCAAGTGTGGAAAACATTTCAAGTGTGGTAAAAAACATACGTTCAAAACATTTCAAGTGTGGTAATAAACATACGTTCAAAACATTTCAAGTGTGGTAATAAACATACGTTCAAAACATTTCAAGTGTGGTAATAAACAAAACTTTCACAAAATTTACGTGTTTGAAAACTGGACTAATATAATATCTTTTGGTGAAGCCTAGTTTTCACTATGCACGTTAACTTGGCCAAAGTTTTCTTTGACCAGGTAAAGTTTGTCCAAGTCATCGGTTAACACTATCAAAGTTTTTCATCAAAAACTTGGTCAAAGAAAAATCTGCACTGTGATTAGATAGTTCTCGTCATAAAAAGTAAAAATAACGAATTCCAAGGAAAATCCAATCGGAAAGTCCCTTATCAAATTGCAAAATCAAAAGCTCAAACACATCAAACAAATGGAAAACAACTGTCATATTCCTGACTTGGTACAGGCATTTCCTTATGTAGAAAATGGTGGATTAAACCTGGTTTTATAGCTAGCTAAACCTCTCACTTGTAGGACAGTCGCAAAAAATTCCATTATATTGACAATAATCCATCTTAATCCATCCAAGTTTCAAGAAAAAAAAGAATCAGATTTTATTCCATACAAGTCCGTCAAACTTTTTGAAAGTTTGAAAGTTTGACGACAGTTTTCTTTGACGGTTGTATACAAAAATCCATCAAAAACTTAACTTTGACCAAGATAACTTGTACAAGAAAACTTTGATAGTGAACGGGCCTTTACGAATGATAAAACCTGCTTCATACATGCGAAGACTGAATAAACTTTGTTGGAAGGTTTTCCCGTAAATTCCCAAATTCAAGATTTCTTAAAATCTTTTCTTTTTAATTCATCATACTTGAAACTATATGTATAGTTTATGACCAAGTAATTATTTTACCTAGACACGAAACCAAAAGTACATGCTTTCTATCTCCATTGTCTTTGAATACAACAATAAGGTCTTTTTCAAAGTTTTGAGATTTAATATGACACCTATTAATGTTCGCAATATATGTAACACGACTTCTTTGACTTAAGTCAAGTAACCCTTTCCTTAAACCGATTAAGATGATAGCTGTGACCTATTTTGTTAATTTTTGATTTTTAATTTTTACCTCCCCCAGCATCCAATTCTAGTATATGTCTACCACCGTGGATCAAAGTTTTGGATGGAATGTTTAGGATAATGCGTTAAAAAATATTTTTAAACCAACCAAAAATCTGGATTATCATAAAAGGCATCGTATCTTATATTTTCATCCGATAAGAACATAGCTCCAATTTATTGGTGCTCAAATTCCATCTATAGGATTATTAGATCAACCCGTGAGAAATTCTGGCTCTTTGGAGCATCTAGTTAATGGTGTCTTTGAAATGGCTAACTCAAAAGGCATAGTTTATTTATACAATGAAAGTCAAGAGAAGAAAAATCATCCACTCTCTTTATTAAAAATGAAATGGAGATGTGCTCATTTAGAATTATGTATTTATAACCCTGATTAATTTTGACAGCTAATTCAATATGTGCGAAGATCAAAGTGATTTTGTACAAATTATTATCAACTTTTAATCAATTTTTCTTGATGGGAATAACAATATTTGAATAAACTAAAGCCACAAAAAGTTTTTACTTGTTGTGGAAGTCGCTTCTAATTCTTGTGAAGTGGTCTTTAATCTGTCAAAATATATTTATTTCTCTTAAGAAAAGTTACTGTTTACTTATTTAGATTTTAGGAAAACAAATTTTAAGTTTTTAAAATTCCTTTGCTCTCTGAACTAACGTCACAAAATATTCTCTGCTGTTTGATTACTAAGCCGTGACTGTGCTCATATCTAAGTCAAACAACCATTTTAACTATAAAGTGCCGCTGAAGACCAAACGCTTTGTAAGAAACCACAAAACATGTAAAACATAGCATTTTCTTTTGCTAATTGAATTGTTGGCCCATTGTCATTTTGTTTAACCAATAAATAACAGCCATTCTTGTATAGGTACAATAATCCACTTACATAAACATAGATGTTTATTCACAGTGTTGATTCAAGTGTTTTATTCTACTGAAGTATCGTCGTTTTCAACACCGTAAATCGATTCATAACATTGATATACCTTCCCGGTTTTAAATTCTTTAGTTTAGTATATTGAAGACCACCCCAGACTTACCATAAAAAAAGTTCCATAGAGTGCAACTTTCAGAATGATCTTGACCTGAATAACGTATGAAAAATGCAACTTTTAGAAATCTTTTTAGAGGTTTCTTTTGAACGGGCATGTTACAATTTCGCCATATCTATTAGCTGTGCCCCTAAAGATGGTTTACATGTCTGTGTTACTATACATATAAAATATAGATAAAAACCATAAAATTAACCTCAGTATTCCGATATTGCTGAGTAAAAGAATGTAGTATAAAAAAGAGTTAATGGTGCCAATTATATTGCACTGGATGCGCATTTCAACAATTAGTGTATCTTCAGTGATGCGCGAGTTCAAAATATTTTGAAGTCCAAAACCTAATACATACGCTGCAGACCTGATAAAACGACACTAACAAAACTGAATGAGGCACAAAAATTTAGGTCCCCTTTCTAAAGGCAATACTTTATGTGTGTTTGTACTACGAATTATCAGATTTTCACTCATGCATAAATTGACCTCCCCTGTTTTCCTGTGTTACTGTTTTGTGATCACGATACCCGGAATATTCAATGCAAATTCGTAATATTCAAACTGGTTATACTGGTGCATTTTGTTAGTTTGATTTTGGTTCCTTGATTTTACAGTTAATATATAAGTTAGATTGACAGTATAGCCTCACATGGATTGCTAGGTTATATACTCCATTAATTTTCTGGTCGATTTTTTTTTTCGGAATGCTTGATAATCTTTTATCTTTATTAAAATGTGTAATACTATTACATTTAAATACTGACAATTTCACAATTCTCGTGTTTCCATTTTTTGGTGAAGTTTAACAAAAGCCTTTTGTGGTATCAGCTGTTTACTCGTGTTTTAGTTTCTAGTGATTGTATATACGTGATAGAATCCGAAGAGTTATACGCCACGCCTATTCAAATATTGATAAACTGTTTTGTTCAACTTGAGACGAACTTCAAGAACGAATTTCAATGGAAGTCGCGAAAATTAAAGGACAGTCGTGAAAAATTAAAAATTGTACAAAATTCTATTGATACTTCAATTATTTGATATTTAAGTCAAAGTATTAAAAAGCCTTTACATCCAAGTCAGGCTACAAGTGCTGAGTACAAGCAAATTATAACCCTTGACATTTAATTTCGGACCTGAAAGAAGACCTCACTGAAAGGGATCAAAGGATCATAGACCTACATCTGTTATGTACGTTAAGTAAAACAACCATATCATTATATTTCTAAAATGATAGATCGTGTTGTCGTATTTGTGAGTTGCTACATTGTGGTGTCTGTTTTATTGTAAAAACTTTAGAAATAACTTCACAAAAAGAAACTTTGTATATTTATTCTGGGTCTGGAAATACTTCCTCCACTAGAAACCTTATGAAATCATACTTATTTCTTACTTGTTGGAAAAAATCGGCACCTTTTAACTGTTAACCTACATGTACTTGAAACTCAACAAAAAAAACTTGAAGCTTATAGAGAAATAAATTAGTACTGAACTTCTTATAAAGTCAGGTGATGTTTAAAGAAATTTGTGGCATCATAATAAGGTCTTTCATTATTGGCACCAGGAAAGACATTGGCCAATATAGTATAAATCTGCAAGTAAAAAACTTTTAATCAACCAGAATTTGTACATGTTTATTGGAATTCTTTGTCATCTTGTAAATTTTGATCTTTGGAATAAGGATAGCACGGTCAAATGCACTGTATTGAGTTTTTAGAGTACTCTACATACAAGTTCTATCTATTTGAAGAAATATGTGTTACTGTCTCAATGACGTATTACCGCATCTCCTATTATTCATATGAATACAAAACTTCTCGCCGAATTTCAGTGCCTTTCGAGGAGCAACACACTAAGTATACTGAATTAGGTCGCATTAAAGCTTTTAATTTTTTTCTGTTTTATATTATTTTTATACACTCTCTTTTAAATAGCTGATCAATGTGCATATTGATGGTTGTGTCAGTCTGTTCCCCCGTTTGGTGGGGTTCGTGTTGCTCAGTCCATGGTTTTCTATGTTGTATTTTGTATACTGTTGTTTGTCTGTTGATCGTTTTTATTTTTTTGCCATGGCATTGTCAGTTTGTTTTTGACTAATGAGTTTGAACATCCCTTTGGCTGGTATCTTTTGACCCTTTTTTTGTATTCAAAGTCTCTAAAATTAGAGACTGGATTGAAATGGAACATATAGAAAATATTGCATTATTTTTTTTTGTACAAAAAAAATAATCTGAGTTTCTCATATTAAAATAAAACATAACCGGGAGAGCCTCCCCGTGATCGACTCTCCCACTCGCGAGGTTAATGTAGCCATCGTAGAGCAGTGGAATATAACGACTCGGGTTAGCGAGCGGGGTAAATGTGTGACTTTCTTCTCCCAGTTTTCGAGTGTCGTGTTGTAAACGTCTATCCGTATAGTGTGTTCGTAATCTTCCACATGGTATATCATATACCGTATGCTCACCGTTACTATAATTAGGCAAAGTTACATGAACGGCAGAGTTTTATCAGATTACAAGTCGGATGTCACGCAATGGTGGCCATTAATTATCGATGACCAATGCTCGGAATAAATCATTCAACTGACTCAACCTACACCTACACTTTGTCCCACTGATGAACTTTCATAAAATAACAATTAAAACGATATTAGCTTTTAAATTTTTATTGCCTTTTTGACTTTTTGTAAACTGTTTCAAAAATACACTTGACATGTTCACTTAAATGATAATTACCCATGTATACAATAACAGTAATAGCACCTTATATCTCTCACTATTCACTCTATATATTCAGTATTTATATAACCTTATACAATATAATACATTTATCATTTTATATATACAGACAGCACTCTTACATCTGAAATGTAACCAGGACGATAGCATTTTTCTTCTAACGCCAAATAAATAGTGTTCCCTAGTCCTTTCGGTTCATCGAGGATTATTCAGATATAACTTGAAGAAAAATGTCCAACCTGAGGGGTGATCCTTTACGCTAATTTTTTTCCTCTGGATATCGGATATTGTTAATGCTCGTTTTTGGATAACAGACCTCAATATTTTATGATTATTAATATAAAGTACCCTTTTTACATTTTCTAATTATTTTGATACTATCAATTCTGAAATTATTTGTTGATATGGAAATAGCGATTTGAATACTTTGTGACTGTGTGATAACAAAAGCATCACATACATTGACCTAGATATATAGTTCTTATAGATACTAGATAAAAATGGGATCTCTCAATATTGTCAAAGTAAATATAAATGTGGAAACAAAATTTATGTGTTTAAGCAGCTTGTTCACCTCTCTATATTCTACTGTCACCTGAACAGACTCCCACTAAAATGTGTGGAGGTCTTTAGAAAAAAAGTCAATTGGCATAAGCCTGGTAATCTTTGATCTGCTTCTCATTTTGTATTACAGATTTAGTGAAATAATTTAAATTCAGAAATCACATAAATTATAGGTTATCTAAAAAGTTTCACCTTTTCTAACAGGGTATTGCCAGCAATGGGCAGTAATAAAGACTGTATTGACCGTTATCAAGTGATTTACTGGGTATCTGACGAGTACAAGAAATTAATAAATAGGTGTTCATTGAAAACTTGTGAAAGGATCCAAGATTTGTGTATACTGTTTTTGCCAACATCTACCTGTAGATTCCGCTGATCTATTTACTTTCAACACCTGTTCAAACGATTCTTGTCAAATTCACTCATACATTTAATTTGTTTCCTTTTAATCACTGCTAACCATAGATTATTATACTGCACTGTATCTAGATATCCTTAAATTAAACTTAAGCAACTTGTCACTAGTAAATTCTTGTTGGATTTTGGAAGTTATAAAACAAAATAGGATAAAGCGCTTCTGGTTCTTTTGGAAATAAATGGACTATTTGTACTACCATTAGTTGTGGAATTAGCCTGGCTGTTCATAAAACCTATATTTTAATGGCATCATTGATATTGCATGAGCATACAGAATGAAAGGAATTTTGAGACAATTGTGAAACAAGTGAACTTTCTGTGTACATCTTAGTAGAACAGTACCAACAACTCTCAATGGCCATTAGTAATAGAAACATGCGTACCAAACAACAGATTTTCAGTTAATACTTAAATACATCTTTTGTTACATCTTTTATGAACCAAACACACAAATCATTCTTTAACTCGTATTCACTTACCCTTTCTCATTTTCGCAGATCTCACGCATTCATTTTCAATACCCCGACTCATATCATTCACAAATATCTCATTCAAAACTCTAACCAAAATGGCATCTATACTTGCCAATAATCATGCATTTCTTAAAAACATTTATAACCGTAATACTCTCTCATTCGTTAGTCTAACAAACTTGGCATCTAATTGCCCGTATTTAATCATACATTTCATAAAACATATGAAACATGATATTTTGCTCGTAATATTGTAATACTAGCATCACATATTAAATTGGTTCAATATTTTACATAGGTGGCGGCGTCAGTGGACTCCAGGCATTGTTCCGTAAAGAGTCTCTCATGGGTGAGGAAAAAGACAGTTCACAAGACTCAAATGGGGACAGAGGTGACTGAGAGGAAATAGAGTTCGGAACACTACAAGATGATACAGTTACATTCGGAACACTTGGTCCTACTCCTAGTGATGGATACGACGGGTTCGATCGCAGATATGGTACAGAACAGCTCTGATTTGTTGAAATGTTACTCATGTGACCACTCATCCACATTCCGTATTGTGACTGTGGTGAGGTATTAGAGGAAAGGACGTTGTGAGAAGATGTTGCCATATGTGGCCAGCTGTCCATGTTCAGCATTGGTATATTTGGACTAACATCTCTAGAAAAGGCTGAAAATAGAAAAATAAATTATTGAACAAGTTGTTAATGTGATATTCCTTATTCAATGACCCTCCAAATCCCCACCCTGTTTTGGATTTTAATTTCGAATGTTCAGCTATATTTCAGCATATAGCTTAATTGAAATTGAGACGACCGATTAGAAAGGTCTGCAAAGGTTTTCTCCCATTCAAACTGATGCAAATCCAATACTGTTGCCGCACTTTCTTTCCGAGGTCAACATTTTATCGTTTTGATTGCATAAGATAAGGATAGAATAGGGATCAAATGGTGTGTAACATTTTTGGGATCTAGATGTGTTTATTTTAAGAGTTCACACTTTTCGGTGGAAAACAAAGTGAAAATTACTATTAATGTGTTGTAAAATGACTACTAAAGGAGTCATTATCCTTAAAAATTCTGGTACTTTAGAGAATGAACGGAAGCGTTGTATTATTGAGGTCTCTCGGTGTATCAAATACTAGTAATAAAAATAATGAAATATTTACATTTAGAGTTACAAACTTGATTAGAAACATAACAATGGAAAATAAAGTTTTATTGTAATGAAAAGTAAAAGGTTAGATAACATGATAAATAAACGGACTGTTAAGTTTTATGTTGAAAATTTTAATTAATTGAGAGACTAGCATTATATTTCCTGTTTTGTCAGAACAATTAATATGCAAATATCCGGTTATGCATTCATATTGATAGGAATTTACATTTTCATGATACGAAACTGTAATATTTGGATATAATTAATTGTTATCTATCAAATCTTGATGCTTTTCCCTAGTTAGTAAAAAATGTGTTTTTATTTATGAATTTTATAATATTTACATAAATTGATAGTTGTTTTCATTCTCTATAATGCAATTCTATTTTTTTTTTCTATTAATTGATTAATTATTGATTGAAATATTACAGAAATGGTCTCTATTTTGGTAAATAATGATGATACCCTTTTCTTGACCGTCGAACAGAAATTTTCTCACATAATTGTGTCTAAACCAACTAAATACCTTTATTATTCGAATGTTTAAAATCGGATATTACAGGCGAAAGAATCGTTTAACTCAAGTAAATAAGGATTGGAATAATTTCCATAGACCGTGAAATGATTTAAAACTAAACATTTATTTCTTAATAAGAAAATGTAATAAAAATCCCATGACATATCTTAAAATATTTAACAAAGGTCGAACTAAAGTTGTAATAGTTTTTGTCTAGGCTAATTGACAAATTCATGGCGAATTAAAAATTGTTATCAAAGATACCGTCCCACACAAAACCTGTTTTGTAGTATTTTGAAAATCTTGAGGGACGACTAAATACAAATAAACTTCCACAATAGAACGGACGAAATAACACTTAGGTGAAAACTAGAAAAGTATTTCAAAACACATAAAAATAATAAGACTTTAGATCCCATAGACATATTTAATATGATTCTTTTCATGTCTCATTTATTGGAATCTCATATACGCCAAGAAAGCAATAAAATCTATTGTTATGGCGTGTTAATTGTTTTAAATTTACCGCACGCTTAAGTCCGTTGGGGACATCTCTATTTACTACATGTTCGGTCGTTTGTTTTGCATGTTTAACTACTCTATAAGTACAAAAATGGTCAACGCGATAAGATCTAAAGTGACCAGATCAGACAGTGATACATGTCTTCATTACAAGGGGTTCCAAGCGATATGATCTACAGTGACCAGTCGAAACAGGGATTCATCTCCTTATTAGGCAATTAGCGTTAAAATAGTATTAAGTAGGCGACATAAGATGTTACTTTATTACTTTCACGACTATAATGTCTGACAGGAGTGCTAATAAGGTTGTCATTTCTGACCACATATATTTAATGTTAAAATTAAATAATCAACTTCATGGGAACAAATTTCAATGATTAAAAAAACTGTTATATGTCTTTCTTCTCATAAAGCCAATGCATGACATCAGTACAGATATAACAACAACAAATATTTACAATATATATACAAAACAAGGGAGAGAGGTTACAGTTACACAGAGCAGTTGCAGTAAGTTTTAAAATAAATTGAAATGTGTATTGTATGTATCAATGCCTGGATTTGCTAATTCTGATGTTAAGCATTTTGTTTGAATTGATAATTGCTATTCTCTCTACAATACGAAAGTCTGAACCTTTTAACTATATATATATTTTCTCTATGATACGAAAGTCTAAACCTTTTAACTATATATATATATATTCTCTCTATAATACGAAAGTCTAAACCTTTTTACTATATATATATATTTATTATTCTATATTCATTCTGATATTATTGTCTCTTTATTCTTATATCATTCTCTCTTTATTCTGGTATCATTTGTAGTGATATTATTATTTCCTTCAATCAAATTCTGAAGTCTTTATTTTTAAATCGAAAATAACATTTGATTAAATTAAAGGCATTTTTCTTACAAAAGAACTTTTTTACAGGATCCCAAAAAATGATAAAATACATACCATGAGGTGGAGATCGTCTTTGGTAAGGATGATATGTCCGTGTGTTCCTCAGACTCAGTCTGTCACAGTGGGTATTGGACAAGTTTAAGGCATTAGTGAATTGGTGGGCTGGAGGTGGAACCAAACCATGTCCCCCTGGTGGTAAATACCAAGCTCCAGCTACTGAAAAATAAAAAAAAAAACATGTTTGAATCAGAACTTTTCAAAGTCTTAAATACATTATTTTTTTTAATTGTTGAGATTTTAGCTTTTTAGAACATTTCAAATACCAGCATCTTCAAAGCTCTGTTGTTGGGAAACAAAAACGAAATCAAAGCTGGGTGTCTTCCTAGACGTCCGCTTTTAAAAGAACTGCAGCTTTATTCACAAAAATTCTTACGATTAAAAATAATCACAAGTTATACCTTAAAATGTTCTTGACTTATGACTATTCTCACTCGTAACATTTAGGGAAATAAGTCGCATTATATACATATAATGCGACTATTTTCCCTAAATGTATGTATATATATATTAACCTGACGATACTAGTCTTCAAAGGTGAATTATGACAAAGGAATGGCATAGCTTAGCTCATCCTTTTGTACTTTTAAGTGATAATTACTTTTTCATCAAAGCAACGTAAGTGACCTGATGAAAGGTTAAATGCCTCTTTTATAAAGCAATTGAGGAGGGTGTATCATCAGATCAACCGATATGAAAATCATCCCATTTTGTATTGAAGACGCCAAATTAAATATTTTTGCAGCAAATTAGGGATATCAATATCAAAACTGTATATCATACAAAATCATATTTTGTTACGATCATGAGTCGGAGAGTAGAATAAAATTAAGATGTGTCGATATCGACGTAGGCGGTCGCCATTGTGAATGTAGGAGAAATGAGGTGATGACAGAATTTAACGGTTATAAAGTAATTGAATATCAACCACCCGTAAAAAACTGTGGAAGGGTGGTCTTATTCAGATATAGTATACAGATATATTTATAATCATGTTGCTTTTTCTGATAAAATCTGAATTGTAATTGGACATTACACGGGCGTTGACTCTACAAATATGAAATAGAGAAAATTGCGTATTTACTTAATAAATTTTGCAGGTGTCAATTTAACTTGTTTAATCAAAGTTTATTTTATTGTAATTAGTACAAAAATAGATTGACATTTTGGTTTGACGTTTATTTGCTACGGAGGGTGAATTCTTTACAAAATATCTAATGAGATACGATTTTTTATAATGAATTATAAACGTAATTTATCCTGGCTTTTTCAAGTTAAATTTTTTTTCATCAAAAATTTGTTATCAATAGAAATATGGGAATAATTTAATGCAATAAAGAGTCTATCATGTTTATAATGTACTTATTTGTAGTTAACATTCAATTTTTATTGTAATGTGGTTATTCCTATACATTTTTTAATATATATGTTGCAAGAAAAAATATATATTAGTTGCAAGAATATGATTTTGTCTTGAATGTAAAACTTGTGTTAGAAAACAGTTTTCTTTTTCTCTTTGTATATAATTATTTTATCCGTTAAATGTGCATACAAATACTTCTTTATCGATGTAAATTTAAAATGTATAATTACCAAAATTATCTTGTAAATCTGAAAATTTTATTTGTAAATTAATTTTGAAATGTTGCCAGGAGGAGAAACGAATGTAGTTTCGGAAACTATAATTTTGTTTGTATTTACATTATCGCTTTCTTGTTATTTTGTCGTAAATTTAAACAATACTCAATAAACATTTTGTAAAGGATAGATACGATCTTTTGAGTATATCTACCGTGAAACAAACAAAATGAAATAATGGGAAGTGACGGCGAATTATAACAAAATAGAATAAGTATTTATTGAAAACAAGCAAAAGATGATTTTAAATATTTAATATAAATTTGCTTAATTGTTTATTTAGTCACATATCAGTGTTTATCTGTTTGTTATAAATAGTAGTGTCAAACATTGATCTAATGTTTATCTAGAAGTCGGTGACTTTGAAGGTGAATCAGTACCTAAGTGGTATTAAGGGTACTCGAACTACTTCATGGTGACATTACGGAGGACATCGTCAAGGAGAAGTATTGTAGCTTCTGGTTTTTACAACCAGAACTATATACAGCATATAACAACCTATACACAATATATCCGACAACATGTGTATGCCACTAAGAGCGGAGATGAGAGAATGCCATGATTGGTACCATACTGAGATATGTGATGCATTTATTTATATGAATACAATTCTAGAGCATTTTCATCTTACCTTTCTTTGTCATTTCAAATGCCCTTCTTATTAGAAATAAGAAAAAACATTACCCATTTCTATTTTTTTATGTTGCTATAATAAATTTCCAAAAAAACGTTAACATTTTTGTTGCTTGTATTATCGTCCATGTATACTAGCAGAGACATGTATAGGTAAATGTCTCTGATACCAAGGATTTGTAAAGTAAGTGATACCAAATATTAGCATTGTAAAGATGTGTTTTCCTAACAAAATTCTTCGGTATGCTTTGGTTCAAAACTGAAGGAAAATATGTCAGACTATCATTGTTTACATGTAGCTATTGTATAAAAAGTTAACGTATCTTAATTCGTAGCACGACAAGAATGCTATGTTTTGGTATTGATGTTTTGTCTAGTAATCCATGGAATTCTGTCATTTTATTTACCATTAATAATTTATTGATAATTATCTGGCTACTTATCACATGTCTTTCACAATTACGTGACAAATTCAACCAAGTTCAGATTGATTGAACGAAAACTATCACTTTAATATCCAATACTTCATTTTAAATCTTTTTAACTCAATTGATAAGTCTGTGAAAAATTATTCTTAAGACAACTTTTACTGATTATGCCTTTGAAATGTCAAACTACGTGTATGAATGGGAATTGTAAAAGGCCTGGAAATAAAAACAATCACTAAGATTTCTCCAAGGAATCATATTGAACACCTGTGTAAAACTTTGTTAAATTTTCAAATTGATTACTTAAACTTTACGTTGGCGTTTTTATGATTTTTACATAGAATTACATAAAATAAAAAGATAAAATGGAAAGCGACACAAGAATTACTTATTTGTCATCTACACTAATTAACAAATATCAATTCTTCAGCAATGCAATGCTTCAATTGTTTAATAAATAAAAGAAAAAAAAATGTATAATGTGCAGTCACATTGTGTACCTTAATGTGGGTAATAAATGCATATAAGTATGTGCTTACATCAATCCGTTTCAGAGATCTAACGAAAGCATAATTATGCCGTAACGATATTGATACAGTGTTGCAGCTGAAAATGATAAAAAAATAAGTGGCAAAAGGAGATCCCATCCACATTGACAAATATATTTGAATTTAGATTAAACTTACAGTGAGACAGAGATCGTTGACCGTCTATAACATCGTCTACAAAATCTTTCTGATCAGGTCTGTAATACAAAAAGGCAACGTTAGCTGGATTGTCATTCACAGATGACTTTTTTTTTAAATCATGGCAGATATAGCTCACGTTTTACCAACCGTGCGACAATTTCATATCTAGTTAATATCATTACATACCCGTACTACATTAGATATTAATAATATTAAACAACTAGTAATCAATTCATGTATTTTTTTCAAAATTAAATTCATATTTTTTTCCCAAGTTAGAATGATATACCTTATATCTTTGACATTTGCAATTCAACAGAATAAAAAATACGTTTGCATTTTGGTATGAAATGATAAATCACTTCAATATTTACTGATACGTTGACACAAGTTATCAATTCAAACAATACATAAAGACTTTATACCAATCCAGTGCACCGTTTGTACAACTTTTCATATAAACCACACAAGAAACACTCCTACCACTTAAAAATATACCACTGTTGTTTGAAACAATATAAAAATTATTCAATTTCGAGAGAACCATATCAAATTCAAGTTGGAAAACGTTAATTTATTTTCATTTCCCTTCTTTGAAGTCTTTAACTCAAATATATAACATCTCTTACTCTTGTCTGGAACAACGGACAGTGTTTGTCAAGGAGAGACAATAAGAATAATCTGGGCGCCTTCTTACCTTTCTTTAGCGTCCAGGAAAGCTTTTGCAAACGGGTTATGCTTAATTTTGAGTGCTGTGATCTGCAAAGATAGAAAATATAACAAATTGTAAATATTTAAACATTTAAAAATCTATTTATTTTTTTCGTATACGGATTTATGCACACGAGTTTAAACGTATTTGATTCATATTTTAATGATATACATTTAACAAACAATAATGGTGTCATTTTCTGAGTCTGAACTAGAAAACAGTTATTTCCACTGAAAAAAACAGAGTTTTTAAAGAAAGTTTATATTTTGAAAACAATCAAAATCATGAAAAATGCACCGCAGCTTTTGGATTTGATTGTATTTTACAAATATGACAATTTATTTTAGACTTGTATAGCATTTTTTTAAAATAATTATATAAACTATATATGTTTTCTATATATCGTGTTTTTATTCCCATGACTTTTGACAAACCACAAAAATTGAGTGTGAAACCGAAGCGGTTCATCAATTGAAAATATCTGTGAAATATATCTCTAGGCCTGAAACGGGAAGGGACAGGCGTTAAATTTGGAACTTCATTTACAGGCGATCAAATTATAGAAATCCTTACGTAGTCCAAAATGAACCATTAAGATGGACTTTCCCACGAAAACTAACTGTTTTGAATCGGACTTTTGATTATTAAACACTATACAAATATATTCAGAATCCATTAAGTTTTTGTGAGACGTAGTTGAGGTAGTATCGACTTTCACAAAGATGTGACAAAAACTAAAGAGCTGTGCAAATCCTATGTTCTTTATCTTAAATGTTTGTGTTGAAACATATAACCAATTACCTTATATAATGCTTCACAAAATTAAATAACTATTAAATTGCATATTAAATGACTATTTGATTTCTTCAAACTTTCATAAGTAGGTACAAATCTTTTCTTTGAAGAGTTCGTGTCAATTTGATGATTAGAATGGAACGTACTTTTTAATTTTTACTTGTTTGAGAAATAATTGGATATACATGAAAAATGTCAGTTTTTTTTGCACTCTGATAGAAATACAAACAGACATCGCATGTATAAGTTCACAAAGGGTTTATACTGTCTAAGGTCAAATGTTAAAACAAATCTGGTTTCGCAGATTTATAAACCGACATTAAAGTATATGACAAAAACACTATACCGGATGGACAATATTACTTATAATTATTTTTGACACATTCAGAAATGTATGGAATAATCAATGGCGTAAATTGAAAACTGAGTTAGGCCATTATACCGAGGGTGCAATACAAATTATTTAACGGAAAATGAGACAACGCTATGACCAAAAGAAAAACAGACGAAAATAGACTCCCCCACTAAAAAAATCAACATAAAAACAAAACAAAAAACCGTCAAAGCACTGTCCACAGAAAACTGACACCTGCATGAGACACAGGAATCTAACGCAACATGAAATAAGTAAATGGGGTAGAGCGGTGCTCAGGAAGAAAAGCATAACAAACTTTGTGTTCCATTTGTAGATATTATAATCATGTATCAGATGATAACATATTTTTAATAAATTGAAAAAAAAGTCTTATTTTCATGAAAAAGATGGCAGAAGGACATTGTATATGCTACACATCTCAGTACAATTTCAAGTGAACGTTTTTAAGCCTTATCCGACTTACAATACAAGTAAAATATTCTTACGTTGTAGACGATAGAACATGTCGACCTTTCTTTTGAAAAGTATATCTTTATTTATATATAGGCAGTAATGACAATAGATCGTGTAAGCAAAAATTACAGTAAAACTACTTTGAAATTTAATAGGCATTAACGGATGTATCTGTCTCAGTAAAATTCAGTAACAACACGTCTCTTTATTTAAAAAAGCAGTTGCAGTGACCTCAGCTATTTAGCCAAAAATATATATACAAGTAATAAAAACTCACCTCTTCATTTTGGTAGGCAGTGACGGCGATAAACTGTGTCTCCGGGAAATTAAAGCTACTGATCTTCTTTTTCTGATTGTTTGTAACTTTAACTATGTGAAGTCTTGGTTCGTACTTGTGTAAGGAATTCAACATTATCTGTTAATGTAAATCATTTGCATATTTTAGATTAATTTATTGTTGCTTTATGTCGCATCAGCTCAAAATAGCTATATCTCGAGGAAAATATTTTAGAAGTGGAGGGGAAACATTCATACAAATTCGAAGAGGATCTAAAATATTTCTCCAAGTGGAAATAATATTTAAGAATGTTTTTTTCATTTGAATTAATACTATAAATGAACTTCTATCCCATGATAATTGCACGACTCGTAGAAACCGGTATACATCCGATACGGGAGGGTCGCCATAATAAACATTTCCCCCTCCCACTAACATTTTGTTGTAATCTTTAAATTTTAATCTCAATAAAAGTTTAATTTCATAAGATAACTGATCTTTGACGAAAATTACATTTTTACTTTTTGAAGATTTTATTCTGATAACAGATCTTACTCACAGAAGCATGCACTATAAAGACTACAATATTTAATACTAATCAAGGATTAAATGATACCATCAGTGATTTGTATGTGGTTCATGTTTTTATTATGATAAATCTAATTCTGAAAACATTCAACGGACCACAAAACGTCATTATTTTCCTGGGTTGGTAAAAATATAGATACAAACAACCGTGAAGAGCACTTCATGGCAACGCTTGGTTTAATATTCAATTTCACATAAACTGTGTCTGCATATAAGCCTCAACAGAACCATGTTGCATTATCAAAATTGTATAAACCCAACAGTTTACTGAGGTATAGAAATATGGTTACCCCTGGACTTTTCCTTCAGGCATTTAAACCCTTGCGAAATCTGGGCGTCCGTTTGGCATCCCGTGTGGGATGAACAAAAATACCGGCAATTACGTTCAGTCGGAATGGTTCAAAAGAGATTTTAGTGTTAAAAAAAAAGATTTACACAGGGACTTTTTTGTCTGCAGGTTCTTGGTCTTGTGAGGCTGTGAGTTTTGATATGTAAGAAAATGTGGAGCATAAGCCAGTGTCTGAAACAGGCTTCCAACAACAACAGCAAAAAACAAAACAAAAGACACCTTGAGGTCGACATTGTATTTATAATTTCATCTTCTAAACAAGTCCATAACTCAGCGTATATATTTGTTGATCTTTTAATTCTCGCTCTGTTAAGTGTGATGATTATCTATTCATACAGTTTCTCCTCTTTTACATTCTGACAATATACTATTAACCCCTTTTATAACCCGAATAATTCAGTCCCTCCCCGTGATCGACTCTTCCACTCGCGTTAATGTAGCCATCGTAGAGCAGTGGAATATAACGACTGAATTATTCGGGTTACCCCTTTTACTAAATTGTGTCGACTAAAATACGTTCTGGTCGAATCAAACTTCAAACACATTCTATTTCGTTAATGGATAATCGAAAAATTAAGGGAAAATTACTGGAAGATCGGTTGATTTTTTATTGCAATTTAAGATTAAAAAAAAATAGTTGGACATATGACAGAACTTATATATACCATGATAAGAATTTAAAAAAAATTAACAAAAACAAAAAACAAAAAGAGAGAAACAGCGGATATTTGGACTCAGACATGTTCATGATCCCAAGTTTACAATGGAGGGAAATCTATTCTGTCTTTATTCTCTAAAATTTTCATTCCCCGATTTAACAGAGAATTTTTATTGTGAAATCGAGAAAGAAATTGTCAAGAAATTAAATACAAACATCAAAAACAATTAAAGACATCAAAAGGGAATCTTACACACAGCTATAAAGTGTTTATATTATTATCTCGTTTTGGAGATGTTAAATATCCTCTTCAGAAACAATAAAAAATTAATGGGGGATATTTAACTTTGAATCAAAATTTAAATTTTATATCATTTACTCACTGGAGGTAGAACTATAGTCAATTTTAAAAGTAGAAAACAAAGTTATAAAAAAAAATTCTTTTAACTGAAAAAAATTAATGTCACCTAAATATTCCTTATTGTGAGGATGTTGAAATATAAATTTGTCTAATGAATTGTCTTTGAAACGCAGTTGTGAAATCAATCTGTTACCTTAAAAGGGTTTGAATTTGATGTTTACAATGGAGGGTATTTGAGATATCCTCTTTCAAATGGAGGCAGAACTATAGTTAAACAATTTCAGTATAGTAAAATACTTTCTTGAAACTTTGTAAAAAGTAAGGTCCCACTATATATAGGTGTCCTTTGGTCAGTGTTTTTGTCTTGGCATTTGCTGCTAGTTCATTGACGTATTCTCCACATTTCCTTTGATTCATACTACAGTTCAAACCATATAGTTCGACATTATATTTAGATACATTAGATATCCCCAATGAAATGAGCTAAATAAAGTACAGAAATAGACTTTTTTTTAGAACAAAAACATGAATGCTCATACTTATAGAGAATACTAAGGAAAATATCTTATGAATTTTCGAGGTGAATTAAAGATATGTTTAATTTGAGACTATGGAAGTCTTTTGTATACCTGGCGATCTGACTAGCTTAGCTATAGTCTTGGCTTTATACTATTTGACGGTGATAATACTCTGTCCAGAAAACCTATATATATATATATATATATATATATATATATTTATATATATATATAAATGAGGAGATGTGGTATGATTGCCAATGAGACAACTATCCACCAAAGTTCAACTGAATGAAGTGGATGTAAGCAACTATAGGCAACCGTACGGCCTTCAACAATGAATAAACCCCATACTGTATAGTCGGCTTTAAAAGGCCCCGACATGAAAAATATGAATCAATTCAATTGAGAAAACTAACGGCCTAATTTATAACAAAACAGTTTATGAAAAACAAATATGACAGACATGAACCAACGACAACCACTGAACTACAGGCTCCTGACTTGGAACAGGTACATAAAGAATGTGGCGGGGTTAAACATTGTTGTGAGCGCTCAACCCTCCCCCTAACCTGGAACAGTGGTGTAGCAGCACAACATAAGAACATATGTTAGAAATGCTTATCTTTTTTTTTATCATTCATTTACAACTGTCCGACATAATGGTTGTGATATAAAGCCATGCATGATGCACCATAGGTAAACATTCTAATGGAAGATTATTTATGTTTTATATCCTAAATAATGTATCTGCTTACCTGTCCACCTCCATTCAATTTGTTTGTCAGTTTTACTTTGCTGAAAGAAACTGGTTCCTTCATCCAATGGGCCCCAAAGTTTGGGGAATCAGGATGTATATAGACACAGTTGGGCGCGGCGGGTTCTGCCTTTCCCCCTGCTACCCAGTCCCCATTGATGTACTTCCATCTGTGAGTATCTACTTGGGCAAAGTCCAGTAAGACTGTGTACATGGCATTAGGGTCTAATCCAGAAATACTAACTTTGAACACAGGGAACATTCGCCTGCAAATAAGGGTATGTATATTTGTCAAAAAGAAGCAAGGGAAAATTAGACATCACTAGAAAAAACTAAGCAATATTATATATAAAAATTCTTATATTTACGCTAAGATAAATACTAAATCCGAAATATTGTATCTATCTAATTTTTAGAAACTTTTTTTTTAATAATGAATTTGCACCTTATTTTCTGGCTTGATCGCCGGTAAAGTTTTTCAAAAAATTGTTAACAAAAATCGGTTCATCTTTCACTAAATCTTATCTTTAAATTGTGTCATCAAAATTGGATTTTTGCAATAACCAAGCATTTTTTTTAGAATATCTAATATTTCTAAAATATTTTGATATAATAATAAAAAAAACTGCATAAGTTGATAAACTGAAATGGTTGAGATGCAGTGAAAATATTCAATATTTGTTATCTAATATATATAGAACTGTAAATTTGAAAAAAAACTTTCACAGAGTGAATATAGTGAGCCTTGAATATTCTTAGTATTTTTTGTCAAAATTGATACAAAATGGCAATATATTTCTTATACGATGGGATTGAGCTCATGGTCTTATGATTAAGCTCGCAAAAGTTACGGGATACTTTGAATGCATGAAGCCAGAGACATATACATATGTCTCTGATGGAGCTACAAGTACTTATACTTATTCATCTATTTGTTTATTTCTTTCAAAATTTCTTAAATGAGATATTTTTCTTTACTAATTGACTTATCTCTCATAAAATACTTTTTTCTAAATAATTATCAATGATACACAAAATTACAGTAAATACTTTGTATATTTTTTTTCCAGGGGAGCAATACGAAAACCTAGCAAAAAAATCAAGTAAGCGTGATATGTCTGAATAATTTAGTATTAATTGTTGTGTATCAGATGAAATTTCGACAAGTCTTACTAAAGTGACTTGACACATACGTGTAGTAAGTCTAACACGTTCTCGACGATCCTTTAACACCATAAGAGTTTATTTACTTTTCCAAAGTATTTAACAAAAAGGCCATAAGATATCGCACAGAATAATTTTGAAAAATAATCATAAATAAAATTAATTACAGAAAAAATATTGGAAGCACAACAAAGTGCCTTTAGACCTTTAGACGCAAATGATTTATACACTCATATGAAATTAAATTTTTATTTGCTTCATTCATTTACAGAAATAAATGGCAGTATAAATAAAATAAATCGACCAATAAATATTTATCTGTGAATGGAAGAAATACGTTATGCAACGTCAAGTTTAACTTAAAAAAAGTTTTGGAGTTGTTTAGGACACCATAAATATAAAAACATTGGGACACATGAAAAGGACGAGTTCAGTGCACGCAGTTCTCTACCTGAATAATTATATTGATGTTCTTACTGTCGAACACGTGCAAAATCAAATTTATTATTTCCATTTAAATTATTTTCTGTTAAAATATGTTTTAAATCAAAAATTTTACGACGACATATTCATACTATAAAGATTTTGAGTTATCTGTCAAACACATGGATTTTACTACCTATTATTTAAAAAATTACACAAAAATGAAAGTTAAACAAAAAAAACCTAATGTTTCGTATAAGCATGAAACATAGTAGCAAACATAATTAAACAATGAAGGGATTCTTATTAAAAGTATAAATAAACTGTTCAATTATTTACCTTCCATTTTTTGTCACTATCATTTCGTTTGTATATTCTTTAAATTTACTCCATAGATCCTTCTCTTCAAGTTTAACATTTAACTGTCTTTCAGTTGGGTCTCCTTTCTCACTCCCGACGGTCATTTCACTATCCACGGCATTTAAAAGATGGGTCAAGTTAACCTGGTTCGATTTCATTTCAGCGGAATTGTCTAAATCCAAAATCTTATTTTCGAGTTTCGGCTCAACTTTAAATTCACACATAGGCATCGAATCTAGCATTGGATAGATATTTGTCAATTTTATCGAAGTCCGTTTCTATTCAACGTGTTAGTAAATGTTTCACTCGGAAATGTAAAGTGTTTCGAAGAATGAATTACACATGTTTACGAACTAACACTTAAGGTATATATTTATCATTTGGTCTTTTGATCTTGCCGATTTCCACCACGGATTTAAACCAATCACAAACACCGATTTCCTACTAGGGGCGTGGCTGATGTTAAACGATTGGCTATTGAAAAATGCTTTTTTTATTTCTCACAATTAATTTTTCAAAGAAATATCATTAGTTGATTGATATTTAATTATATATTTTAACAAAGAAACAACAATTATAATATTGCTGATAAAATACAATATTAAATCTTAAAAAAATCAAAACAAATTTTCGTATCTTCTTTCATTGTTTATTTTTCAAATTATTTTAAATTTTAATTCATACGATATAAGTGTAAGCAGTTTTGATATATAGTTGCGTTAGTTGTGATTTGGAAGTAAAAAAAATAACCTCGCATAATAGTAATTTCATACAAGGACATAACTACAACTTTATATCTATTTATTCTAATGGTAGGAAAATTTATTTTCATATATGGTTTCATTTATCCGTCATAAAAAGTTCCGTTTACCCTTTGTAAAAAAAAAATGTTCATAAAGGTATTCATTTATCTTAAATTAACGTCTTAACCGACAAGATGTATCGATTCAAATATAATATCAAAATTTAAAAATCAAAAGATTCATTTTTTTTTTTATGATAATCTAGATATCGAAATAGTTGATGTAGATAATGTTTATGTTATATGGTCCGCAAAACCAAAGGAATGATACTTTTTTTATTCTTGTTTACACATTTGTGAAAATGTTGCTCAACTGAAAATTTTTACGTTGCTTCAAAGTTCGCTGTTATAATTTTTACTCCCTAAAAACGATATTTTCTTTCAAAAATTGTAAAATACCTTGACCAGTATACAAGCTAAAAGAAGAATGAGAAAATTAGTTGTTGGTATGGCAATGTATAAAACTATGTATTTATTAGCAAGTAGTTGTTTAGTAAAAAATCCTTGTCATCAGCAATATTTCTCGTTACACTGCAAAAATAAAGCTTGTTTTTTTCTTTATTTATTACAAGAGCTAAACTGATATGTGCGAATGGAAAATAATAAAAAGAAAACAAAAAGCTGCTATTGCTACAAGTTTTGCGTGAATAAAAAGGGTGTTTTGTTAATTTATTTTCTAACCTTGCTAAGCAAAAGAACAAGAAAGATACCACAGCATATATAAAAAGTAAAAACTATATCATTGTAATTTTTTTTCTCTATTATTATTATAACTGTTACACAGCTCTTTTAAATATGTATTATTAGAATTCACACGACATTCGTGTATATAGATTTTCTCAGACATCACTCCCTACTTGATATATACATCGTAAACTAGAGTTTTTCTCTTTTGGACAATTGTTTATGATGCGAATTTTTTTTACATATTTATAAGTGAATGAAAATAAAAGAAAATAAAAGCTCGCATTATTTGTGTTTTTTTTTTTTTTTTTTTTTTTTGTGTGTAATGTCGGTCTTTATTAGTTAATCACATGTAAGTCATTAATCTCATCATTATAATAAGAATTATGACATATGGTTATCAAATTTTGTGTTTATTTAATGATTTTGTCCATTCTTCAATAATTAGATTAATCATAATAGATTTTCTATGGCCATACCAAGCTGACAAATTACTCTATCCATCTGGACTAGACAATTTTGAACTTCCACCGTAGAAATTTAAAAAAAATGTTTTTACTACAATTATTGTCGAAAAGAGTGAAATCCGACATTTTACTTAAAGCATTTACAGTGCTAAAAATTCAAATGATTGGCTATAAAACTTTGGCATTTCATGGGAAAATGTAGAATTAGTTTAAGTGTGTCGTCGTCCAATACAAATAGAAGGGGACGGAATTCTATTTGCTCATTTAGCTAATCTTTTGATTCTCATTTCAACAGTTTGGTGACAAATACTTCGTCTGTATTATCGAATATACGTAAAAATTGGATATTAATGGAATTAGATGTTTTCTATAGAATCTTGTACAACAAAGCTAAAGAAGACTTTCTATAACAACCAAAGTTCTTAATGTATGTGTCATCATATCTGTCATAATAAAGTATTAATCTCAAATGTTGTTTTGGATTACTATTTTTTCCCTCTGCTCTGAGACTACAATAGCTTTGCTGTCTTTAAAGATTTTCCTCCAATATATTTTTTTATGTCATTCGTTTTTGCAAGGTCGTATATTCTAAAATATAAGTCGTTTGTTTTTCTGTTATGATTATGCAATTTTTTACACAAATAATGGCGCTAAAAGTTTGAAACATGCTGATTTTTTTTTCAGTAAGTTAAGTTTCAATTATCAAAATACTCAGTAAAGATTGAATTATACACAAGAAGATGAAAGCTAGAATAAACTCATTTTTAATCATCTGTACAAATTGTATAAATTGCAGTCTAATGGTTTTATTTTCTTGAGGTTTATAATTATTTTGTACATTAATTTCAGACAAACAGTACCGTGAAAGTGTCTACTTTGTCATGAGTAACCGATTAGCCACGGCACCTAATAAAAGAGATTTATTTATTATCTCAAAACTTTGCTATCTCATTCACTCTATAGGAACTTTATTGGATTTCAAAAACTCCAATAATTTATTGACTCAATTACGACGGCTTGTTAAGAATATATTTAATAATGTCCACGAAATTGGACGTTTACAACTTTTATATAGTTGCTAATAGTACTAGTAAGGAAGTGTGAAATTGATTAATTACATCACAGGAAATGGTGCGATTCTTCTTCAGCTCAGCATCACGTAGGGTCTGGTGCTCCTAGTTTACGACAGCACACCTTGACATCCGGAGACATAAACCGGAAGGCGATAACAAGCGTGACCTCCTATAGGAATATCATTGCTCATTTTGTCCTTTTGAAGATAAATAAATACTTGTAATAAAGATGCAGGTTGATTCCTTTGATGCCGTCATAATTGAAAAAAGATTAAAGCGTATGTGCCAAGATTAGGCGTTACACCTGAAAATTGAAACCAAAAACCTTAAAAATCCCGTGTGGTCACTCATAAAACTTTTATTTTGTGTGTTTTAGAAATTCAAACACAACTTAAAAAGATTTTACATTCGAAGAATGTGACAATTTCTCTAAATTTGTTTTATCCGTAAATAATAATGTACAACTTAAATTTCTTGTTCAATGAAATCAAAGCCGAAAATGTCTTATTTTTGTTTATATTCAGACTGTGTATACTTCAATGATCCGTTCCATAAAAAAACCTGAATTATCTTTTGATTTGTGGTCGTAAAAGCTCAACTATCCGTGTGACTAATGTACATTTTTATTTCAGATATACTGTATATGAAAGGATGTAAATTTGCATAGAAAAAAATCAAGCATTTAATTTATTTTATATATTTGTGCACTAGGTACACAGGCACTTCATATATGTATATATAAACAAGTCTAAATTGAAAACAACGTTCAAACCTATGATTGCGTTGGATAAAAACCGCAATTTTTATACGTGTGCATGCAAAACAAATTTCTTGTTAGAGGGGTCTAAATACAGCACAAACAACATTTTCCAAAAGACCGAAAAAGTGAAAAAGTATATTTTAACAAAACGCATTTGACTAACAGGTCGAACAACAAATGTTCTTAAACCCTGCTGACTGCCATTGGCGATTGCCAAATAAACGAATCACCGATGTAATAAATGGATCTTAATAATAAATTTAATACTAAACAGAAAACAATAAACTTGCGGAAAAGATGGTATACTGCAAACAAGATGTGCAAAGGTTTTTGTACATCATATCCGGATTTCGACAATTAATGTCTCTTCAGTGATGTTAGGAATCGAAACGGTATTTGAAAAGCCATACAATTTACCTCAATTTAGGATAGACTCTTGAATTTTGAGGAGTCAAAATAGGATGAACGGATCATATAAACCCGAAGGCAAATAAAATACAAGCCCAAACGAAAAAATATAAACAAGTCTAAATTGAAAACAACGTTCAAACCTATGATTGCGTTGGATAAAAACCGCAATTTTTATACGTGTGCATGCAAAACAAATTTCTTGTTAGAGGGGTCTAAATACAGCACAAACAACATTTTCCAAAAGACCGAAAAAGTGAAAAAGTATATTTTAACAAAACGCATTTGACTAACAGGTCGATCAACAAATGTTCTTAAACCCTGCTGACTGCCATTGGCGATTGCCAAATAAACGAATCACCGATGTAATAAATGGATCTTAATAATAAATTTAATACTAAACAGAAAACAATAAACTTGCGGAAAAGATGGTATACTGCAAACAAGATGTGCAAAGGTTTTTGTACATCATATCCGGATTTCGACAATTAATGTCTCTTCAGTGATGTTAGGAATCGAAACGGTATTTGGAAAGCCATACAATTTACCTCAATTTAGGATAGACTCTTGAATTTTGAGGAGTCAAAATAGGATGAACGGATCATGTAAACCCGAAGGCAAATAAAATACAAGCCCAAACGAAAAAATATAAACAAGTCTAAATTGAAAACAACGTTCAAACCTATGATTGCGTTGGATAAAAACCGCAATTTTTATACGTGTGCATGCAAAACAAATTACTTGTTAGAGGGGTCTAAATACAGCACAAACAACATTTTCCAAAAGACCGAAAAAGTGAAAAAGTATATTTTAACAAAACGCATTTGACTAACAGGTCGAACAACAAATGTTCTTAAACCCTGCTGACTGCCATTGGCGATTGCCAAATAAACGAATCACCGATGTAATAAATGGATCTTAATAATAAATTTAATACTAAACACATATATATATATATATATATATAGGTAATTGCTGTTTCAGAAACAAGTGCCTGTGACTAGGTATCGTTTTCATAACCAGGCGTATATAGAAGAGATTGTAAAACAAGATCAACAAATATCAGGAAAAAATAGAGACGAAAGATAAAAAGATGCCCCTACCAAAAGTCGAGATAAACTGACAGCAACATGACGTGGAAAGACGATGAAAAGAAAAACAAGTTCACAAACACTACACTGAAAAAATAAAGTCTGAGCAAAACGAACACCACCAATAACCGGAGGAGACCTCAGCTCAGAAACTCAAAAAAAGTCTCCATTTTAAGTTTCTCGATACTGATGCATCACGCACTACATGTTTGCTTATAAACACTCACACAAATGTGACTGTATGGACTTCATCGCGTAAATAAATACTTTGACGGATGAGCCACTGCAGGATGGTACAACATAGGGTAAAAAATGCTATATACAAAAAATGAAAAAAAAGGTTAACAAAGTTCTTATATTAGAAATACTTAAAGAAAGAAACAGTTAAGAAATGACACATTTAGGATTCACATATATGTCTCTATTTATATATATGTATTTCATCAACTTTCAAAATACGGTTACTAAAATACATATACACTAAACTATTTACCCCCTACCTTAAATCATCCCGTGCATCGTTTAACAATATATGTGACTTTACCCTCTGGTCCCGAAGTTCGGTTATTTTGATTGTGAATTGTTTTTTATTTACATTTAATTTTCAACTAAAATGTTGATAAATAAAAAGAGGAATGTATGGATGAATGCACAAGACATGACAATTTATTACAATTCTTGATATCTTTTTTTACCATTATTGTTTATTTTTAACTAATATGATGAACAAAATTAAATACGGAAGCCTGAAATTTCATCATAAATCGTTGATTTGCTAGGAAGAAAAACATATACTAGAAACCATTCACAAAACTCAAGAAAATAAATTCTGACATAAATTTATTACATTATGCCTTACATCGAATTTTTGTTCCAATGTCACAGAATTATGTAATGCTTTGAACTATTTTACAGACTAATCTGGTAAAAAAAACCCAAAACAAATGAAAATATTTTTTTTTGTATCTTGGTTATATTGATATGAGAACAAGAGTTCTTAAACATGCAAACTGCTCGCTGCGCAGTGCATTGCGAATGTATTATAAATTATATGCTGGTCGTGTATGACCTGAAAGTCAAATTACAAATGTCTAACTCACGAATTATAGATACAAATGTATAATTGTGACATTCACCGATTGAAACTTTAAACCGAATTTGAACATGCTATGTGCAACACGACGGATGCCATGAGTGGATATGATTTGCTAACCCTTCTGGAGCATTTAGGATCCCCCCAGTTTTTGGTGGTGTCCGTGTTGCTCAGTCCAAATTTTATGTAGCATTTTGTGGACTGTTATTGGTCTTTCTCCGACATTATTTTTGTTTGTCTCGTTGGTGTTTTCAGCCTCTTTTTTTACTGAGGACATTATAATCGTAGTGTTCAGTTATTTTTTCTAACTTTTACACAGAACATTTATTTATGTGTGAAAAAAATGACACATGCTACAAAAGAGTAAATATATCGATATATATACTAAAAACCCTCTTAACAAAAATAAGCTGTCGTATGTCGATATATCACTGTTTTAAAACGTTGTCGTTGTTTGACGTATAAGTCCTTTACTGAAATACTCTTAACTGAGATAATATACCCGAGCACGTACAACTTCTACTGAAGAGAAGATCGTAGACGTTTCAAAAAACGACTATGCTTCTACTGATGTCACAAGGTTCTCATTATGTATTGCCGAACTAATAAACACAAACACATATAGATATTTGCTCTGAGCGCGTTCCTGGTGAAGGTGAATCCAGAAAAACGCGCCAGGCGTATGTAATTTATAACGTGGTGTTTTCATTTTTTGAGTACTTGAGGATCTATTTGATCGCAAGGGATCTAAAAAGAATAGCCAAATCCATCTGACATGGTCAACTTTGCCTGAGGGAATTGGAAGCTTAGTTTTTTAATAACTTCAAAACTTATCAATGTAGAATTGAATGTTTTAGATAATGTCAATGTCAAAGCACTGACCACCGAGCTGATGTTACCCTTGAGGACTAGTAGACCATCAGCAGCGATATCGACCCAGTTCTTAGACGCTTCTTTGAAAGACAAGGTGCATATATAGCTGAACACATGAGGACCAAAATTAATTTATATACTGTTATGAATTACACTTTAGGACTAAACTTCACGAAGATCCAACGAAATACTGCTCTTGCTAGTTATTTTTTTGTTTGGTGAGTTATATCTTTTATTTTTAATCACCAGGAATGCAGTCCAGGGCAGCTGACAGAGGGGGTTGATAGATATTTTAAACATAACCCGTATATCTTTTCTTGTAAAATTCCAGATATTTCTATCAACATTAACGCTATCTACTAGTAGTTTACCGTACCAAACATATACACATGAAATATGATTCACCACAACTTATTCTTACTTAAACCAACATTGTAAGTGACTGATGTCCTTTTAAAGACATTAATGTTAGAACTTATCATGGTCACTGAATTTTTAAAGAAAAGTTCTTACCGATGATAAACGGCACGACTTTTTTTATCCCTGTTATTAATTTTCCCTTTCTCAATTGTAGTTTTCCGTTGTCTACTCCTAATGGTGTGATCATCTGTCAGTTGGTTTGATATGAACGTATTTTCTTTTTACCTTTTTTTTTTAGGGGCATTTTCTTAAAAAAAGAAACATCAACAAAAGTATTGATTTTATTAACGTATCATGTACCGGTATATACAATGTCTCCACGCGAACAACATTTTTATAACATATAGCCACCAATTATTTCTTATAGGAATGGAAAAAAAACACAGAAGCTTTAACTTTTAATTATACGTCAGTTATATCAGATTTCACCTGGCCACTTGAAAAAATGTACGTTTCGTCAGTACAGCTTATCGACAGGTTGTAGGTATTCAAATGGGCACAAATCATTGCACTCCTAAAATAGCAAACTCAGTAAAGACCCCGTCTAAATTCCATTAGATAAAAAAAAAAAAAAACACTTACCGTTTCCTTGATGATATTTTTGCTTGAAATAATCAGACATTTTCTAACCATACTGCGAAAATTTACCCAGAGAAACTTACTTTAAATAAATCAAAAATGAACGGCAATAATTATCCTTCCTTGATTTAATTTGTCTTCACATGGGAAACTCTTATGCATACATTTACGACAAAAGAGACATTTTTTGTTCCATATTGTTAATTTTCCATGTTGACCCTTTCTTACGGTGTATATTTCCTATCTACGTTCGCTATGCCTGTGTCTATAGTGACTTTTTATGAACGAAAATTATGTCAGGGATTTCATTACTTCGTTACAACTATGTCTTCATTAAACTGATTTTATTTTTAATTTTGATAAGCTTGAAATATTTAGAAAAAATATATATACTTTGTTCAGCAAAGTTTGTTGTCCGTTGCTTTATTGACAGTTATTTCTTCGATACTTTTACCTTTTCCAGCATCAAAATCAGTTTTAAAAACGAATGGTTGAAAATTAAGACAGCGTCACATTTGCAATCAAGATAATGGAGGATATTCGACATCATTTATTCTTTTTTGCTCGTTTGTTTTCTAAGAAATTTCTATCCTGTATCTCTAATATATAGCTAGCGTTTCTAACTTTTATCTCCTTTTTTGTCTTTAATTTTAAAACGATGAGTTTTCATCAGTAGTGGTGTCCCAAAAAAAGACGGTTACTTATTAGTTACATTTTTTGCCTTTATTTTTATATGAACTCAGAAGATTTATTGACTATTTTATTTCTTTGCATTTTGAATTCTGTATTTCAATTTATAATACAGCTGTGAATATCAAACATGGTGAGGTCGTGTATACGCAATAAGACAGTACCCAGATGACACGAAAAAAGGAAGACATCTAGATGTCAACTGTCCATCCAATATCGATGCGAGTCTAGAAAAGTTATGAATACATTTTACAGAGACTATCAATGATCTGTCATCAACACCAAAAAACGTTAAGATATAACTACAGACAACAACCACTGACAGGTTCCTGACAGTATATTTGTAGTTAAACGGGTACTTTCGAGTTAAATTTCATATCTTTTCATATTAAAAACAGTACACTGTCTTCGTGTTTTAATTGAAATACCCAGATGACAGGTAAAACAACTACCCAGTTAGTCGCCAAAGAAGTATTAAAGTCAGAAATAATATATATGCATTAATTTGAAATGTTTCTTATTTCGATAAATTGTTTAAAATTCAGTTTACAAATGTCATATCTAATTAGAATATTCTGTAACATCTCATCTGCATATTTATGATTTTAGATTATCAGTACGAGTCATTCGAGGTTTCAGTTGAAATAGGTTTATTCTTGTCAATTATTTTAAAATAATAAATGATAAGATCGGACGTTGCACAGCTCCCGAACAAAGAAATTTAATGAAATTATTTAATCTAATTTAGAGGTCAACGACTTCATCAATAAGTCATGTGAACACTGACTTATCATGCCGAGTGATATTTGTATTGGATAATGTATACTGGAAGACTTTCCTTTGGAAAACTATCTACATTTGTGACACTCTGTATAAAAATGCTAATAACAACCAACTTGCGTCAAACATGGCCACCAGCTTAATCTATACTTGAATAGTTGTAAAAAAAATCTTATGAAAAAAAAATTGCAATAACGTTGAAGACAAATGGCAAAAAAACAGGAATGACAAAAAATAAATACACTTTATAATATACCGATTTGGAATTATGGTAACTTACTGTCAGTCACTTCAAAACTTTGTTACGAACGTTACCATACAAAAAGAAATATGATTATGGCATGGTATTGGTTGCAAAAATTTGATATTTTTCATTTAAATGCAATATTTTTCATTTAATTGGTATATTTTTTCATTTATATGCAATATTTTTTCATTTATATGCAATATTTTTTCATTTGTATGGTATATTTTTTCATTTAAATGGTATATTTTTTCATTTATATGCAATATTTTTTATTTTAATGGTATAATTTTTCATTTATATGGTATATTTTTTCATTTAAATGCAATATTTTTTATTCAAATGGTATAATTTTTCATTCAAATGGTATAATTTTTCATTCAAATGGTATAATTTTCATTCAAATGCAATAGTTTTTATTCAATTGGTATAAAATGTCATTTGAATGCAATATTTTTTATTCAATTGGTATAGTAGTTTTTTATTTATATGCAATAATTGCATTATGGGAAATTCTTTGACGTCATAAGGTCAAATTTGCAACAACGCTTGTGATTGGTCGGAAATTGTTTGGATTTCTCCCCTTTCTTTCTAAACATGGGTGACCAAGAATTAAAAAACGCGTCAGAATATCGCCCCTCTAACTAAATCTAACGTTCGTGCGAGTCCTGCACTGGCTGTTAACATCTTGTGGTCATAACTAGTATTTCTATTGCAAAATTTCGATGGTCAAAACGTGCGGTCCACTTTTCAAAAACCGTTTCATTGTATATGGATTTATATGCAAGTTTATCGGGTTTTTAAATAGATTAGACACCGTTGGTTTTCCCGTTTGAATGGTTTTACACTACTAATTTTTGGGGGCCCTTTATAGCTTGCTGTTCGGTTTGAGCCAAGGCTCCGTGTTGAAGACCGTACGTTGACCTTTAATGGTTTACATTTACAAATTATGACTTTGATGGAGAATTGTCTCATCGGCACTCATACCACATCTTCTTATATGTATATTCAACGTAAACCAGACGTTTCTCAGACTGTTTTCTTTTTTTAATAAATCCTTTGCCGCGCGTTGTGTACTGATTGATAACTCGGTCTGGGAGAACAAGATTTATTTCAGTACCAGTTGTAATTAGGTTTGAGCAAACTTCCAGTAATTGCAAATACTCTTATGTCGGTGCTTTGTGTCTATTGTCTTAATGTTAGTTTTTGTGTGTGTCTCCTACCGATCTTTTGAGTAATTTGCTGATTTGTGCAGGTTGTTATTTTATTGTACCGTTACACCACTGTCCCAGCTTCGGGATGGGTTGCTCACAAACATGTTGTTGTACTGTTACACCGCTGTCCAAGATTAGGGGGAGGATTGGGATCCCGCTAACATGCTTAACCCCGCCACATTCTGTATGTATGTGCTTGTCCAAAGTCAGGAGCCTGTAACTCAGTGGTTGCCGTTTGTTGCTTTGTTATACATATTTGTGTTTCGTTCATTTTTTTGTACATTAATTCGGCCGTTAGTTTTCTCGATTGCATTGTTTTACATTTTTGATTTCGGGGCCTATTATAGCTGACTATGCGGTGTAGGCTTTGCTTATTGTCGAAGGCCGTACGGTGACTTATAGCTGTTGATTTCTGTGTCATTTGATCTCTTGTGGAGAGTTGTCTCATCTGCAATCATACCACATCTTCGTTTTTATATCCACCCTGCCATATTCTTTATTTGCCTGTCCCAGGGATGGAGCCTGTAGTTTAATGGTTGTCGTTGGTTCCTGTCTCGACTCATATTTGATATTTTGTAAATTGTTTTGTTATGTATAATTAGGCTGTTAGTTTTTTCGTTTGAATTGTCAGTCACACTTTTAATGTAGGGCCTTTTATAGACGACTTTACAGTATCAGGTTTTTGTCATTGTTGAAGGCCTTACGATTGTCTACAAAAATCATTTGTCTACATGACGGCAAAAAGCTCTACAGAGCTCATGTTTGTAGTATTTCATGTAACCCGAATTAAAATAAATTTTTCTTATCTTATCTTATCTATAATTGCTTACATCCACTTCATATTTGAACTCCGGTGGATAGTTGCCTTATTAGCAATCATATTCCATCTCTTCATTTTTATATTATATACGTGACTTCTAAACTCGTGTTTTCCTGAACAAGCATGAAATAATTTTCACTAGGCGTTAAAATTAGCAACAAACAATCAATCAATTTAAACTTGTGTTGAATTAGAGGAAACCCATTTGATATTTATTTATTTGTTGGGTCGGGGGACAGAAGGATTTCATATATGAATATGGTTGCCTGGTAAGAGCTGAAAAATAGGCATGATTAGCGACAGATTGAAATAAATAATAATGCCCCCTCTCCCCTTCCCCATCCTTCATCTATAAATTTAAACTGACCACCACAGAATAGCCCAATAGTGTTGAAAGTAGCGTAAAACACCAATCAATCAAAATCCCTTCCCTAGAATATCAAATAATCGTCCCTTAACTGTTATTGTCCGTGTAGTTCTTATATTTATCCAGCTTATCGTCCTACAGGGATGTCCTACTAAGGCTGTCATACCATAAAACGTTTATAAAACAGCTCACATTCTAATATATCTGCATTCATAAATTTATTAATTTCATTTAGACTAAACGACGCCATGTTTGTTATGTGCCTCTGCCGTCAACCTATCAAAAAAGAAGAGGTGGAAGAGAGCCAGAAGATCTTCCCAATGCAAAAAAAAACAGAAATGGACTTCTTCTTGCTCACTTCCGAAGAACAAAAAAAAAAACGCGTCCCATTGATATGTTTTAAAAACGCCTTGCCCCTACCTTTTTTCCAAAAAAATGGCATTATTAAATATATAAACATATATATAATCATCAAAATTAAAATGCTATTGTATTTTTATAAGACCTACTTTATTACATGACCTGGGACTAATGACATCTATCTATAAGTCCTAGCATACATTACTTATTATAATATGAATATGTTTCTTGTTTTAATAACCACAAATGATGCTATGCATGAGTCACCATTTATCAGGACATGAATTGGGTTTACATAGAGAGGATAAGGGACGACATCAGAAAATCAATGAAGGATAAAAAACTTAATTCAAATAGTTGGGGGGGGGGGTCAAAATTGCTGCAAGTTTTGTTTAATTAACATCGATTTTATATATATCCTTATTGGTCAATCAATTTTTCCCAAATTAAGAAATTAAATTAAAAGGGGTCAGTGAAAAAAACTATATGCATTATTTTTTTTTTATCCTACATTTAACTTTTGATGTCGTCCCTAATGTGCAAAAAAATAGATAAGGGGCGGGACCAATCCTATAGAAAACATAATAAAGAAATGATGAAATATACAGAATACGTTGATTGACTTTTGGTTGCCTTATGTCCAGTGGCAAATATGTCACGCATGTTTAGAACAAATATAATAGAGATCAAAGGATAAAGAATAGAGTGAAATGGTAAAAACTAAAAGATATAGAATTATAGAAACGATCTTTGATCTGAAACCCCCTACCCTCACACACACACCATAACCATTACTGCCAATACTCGCATATATACATCTCTATACAAATATCTAAATTTGAACCTACTCCCCCCCCCCCCCCCCCCCCTTTCTAGACACCGAGGTTTTGGATCCGCCCCTGTTAAATGTGTCTAATTATATACATTGTGTACGGGTCTAGATAATAGCTAAACGTACAATCATATAATTTGTTGGATACCTAATTATATTATATAATGTGTCACAAAATAAACTTGTATACCCCCCTTCCCAATGCAGTATCGAAAAGTAAATCATGTAAAAGTCCTGAAGATAAAATATGTTTTGAAATATGCCCTGCATACTTATTTATGCAAAGACATATAGTAATTATTGAACTACTGTGGGGCTTGAAAAAAAATCTATTTAAGGGATTCGGAGGCGAGAACAGTAAAAAAAAAGCTCAGCAACGAATCCTAAATGTAAAATGATTTGCAGCATAAGACATGAGAGCACATATCATAGATAGTATTAAATATGAAGTTCACCGCGGCCTCATATAGTGTAGTCCTATGTCATAGGACTATTGTTGTAACATGGGTTAGTAACTGGTTCCAATTTATCCTGAATTGTCTTTATTAAAGAATTAGTTCCGGAGTATAACAGCTTATGTCTCTACTTGTGGGTTTCTAGTTCTGCTGTCGTAATTAGGTGATTTTTTTCTACATGTAGTAAAAAAGAGGGGGCTTAGTCCAAATAATTGTAACGTCCTGGATGCTTTTTATTCTTTTTTCATGTGCCTTCCTGCAACGTCTCTGAGGATCAAGAAAAGTAAAAAATGATATAGCACTAAAGAACGTCATGATTACATGTATCTGGACTTAGAAGGGGGAAGGGGGCTAGCTATGTATTTTTTTGTATTTCAATGTGTAGACTGTAGGAGAGTTTCTTCAGAAAAGGTTTTCATTGGAGGTGTTTTTGCCATGCACGCAGGCATCTGTTTCACGGCGCTATCCATGAACAAGTTGTGTGTCAAATTAATTATTATTACTTGTCACTCGCATTTTTTGCTCGTCCTGGCCATTATTGGCATTAACAGCCAGTGCAGGACTCGCACGAACGTTAGATTTAGTTAGAGGAGCGATATTCTGACGCGTTTTTTATTTCTTGGTCACCCATGTTTAGAAAGAAAGGGGAGACATCCAAACAATTTCCGACCAATCACAAACGTTGTTGCAAATTTGACCTTATGACGTCAAAGAATTTCCCATAATGCAATTATTGCATATAAATAAAAAAACTACTATACCAATTGAATAAAAAATATTGCATTCAAATGACATTTTATACCAATTGAATAAAAACTATTGCATTTGAATGAAAATTATACCATTTGAATGAAAAATTATACCATTTGAATGAAAAATTATACCATTTGAATAAAAAATATTGCATTTAAATGAAAAAATATACCATATAAATGAAAAATTATACCATTAAAATAAAAAATATTGCATATAAATGAAAAAATATACCATTTAAATGAAAAAATATACCATACAAATGAAAAAATATTGCATATAAATGAAAAAATATTGCATATAAATGAAAAAATATACCAATTAAATGAAAAATATTGCATTTAAATGAAAAATATCAAATTTTTGCAACCAATACCATGCCATATATGATAGTATATTTAATTTGCCACTATAGGATTTAACACATTTTTGGTTATTGATGTCACATAAGCATGGATTTAAATCCCGGTGAGGAAAAGATAAAAAGTTGCTGTAAATTTCAGATTTTACATTGTTGGACTGAATTTTAGAAGAAGTATGATCTTTTGTTAAAAGACATCATTTTACGAAAGTTAATCGTACCATATATTGCCTTTTGATAAACGTATGTGGTCCTAGCATACCTCTATGTGTAACATTATACCTTTTAAGTAAACGTTTTTGTTGTTTTGTTGGTTTTTTTTTTGCTTTGTTTTTTGTTTTTGTTTTTTATAGCAATTGTATCTTCGGTTTTTATTTTGCCATGACCCTCCCTTTCGGTGTCCTAGTTACGGTCTTTTTAATAACAATAAGTATTAAACAATTTATCTTTAGTCTGATAGTGCATGCATACATATGTCATCGTATGAAACAAGCGAAACAAAATCACAGGGACATGCTCAATATTTGATACATGTTATTACGTAAGACTAATAAAGAGTTATGTGAAAGTTTTTCACATGGTCCAGTCGATTCATAATTGTTTGCACAACCAGGCGAGTTTGAAGCACATACCTGTATTAATGTTCAGTGACAAATATTGCATGGTTCAAAACTAGTGTAAATGGTACAAAATACACGTCTGGACACAGTTATGTCTGCATGTGCCCTATGTATCGTTTGATCTGCTTGGCTTTTATTTGTCAAATTTTTCCAAATCATTTAAAAGTTTAGGACAGGTAGTAGATATCAAGGCGACATTGAAAAAAACAAGAGGCAGACTTATCTATTGAGTTAAGCCAATTTCAACTGATTTTTATAGTTCGTCCTTATGTTATGCTGTTACATTAAGGTTAGGGGAGAGTTGAACACTTACAAACATGTTTAACCCCGCCACATTCTGTATGTGCCTGTCCCAAGTCAGGATCCTGTAGTTCAGTGGTTGTCGTTGGTTCATGTCTGTAATATTTGTTTTGTTATAAATTAGCCGTTAAGTTTCTCTTTTGAATTGTTTTTCATGTCGGGGCCTTTTATAGCCGACCATACGGTATGTTTATCTCATTGTAAAAGGCCATACGGTTACCTAAACATTGCTTACTTCTACTTCATTTTGGAACTCTGGTGGATAGTTATCTCATTGGAAATCATACTAAATCTCCTTGTTTTTATATAGACAACACTATGCATGGTCAAAGGAAAAACGACGAAGAGACGGACATGCAGCATTCTACAAATCACCGCTTGATAAAATAAAATTTACAAATAGAACAATATGTTATAGTATACTGAAACAATGACATACCGTTTTAAAAACATGATACTAGTAGACAGATATAGAGAATGCAATGGACCTCTTTTCGATTTCATGTTTTTTTCAATTTTATTTATTATTTGTTTAGAACTTTAAAAGAATATATTTAATCTAGTTCAGTGCACAATGTGAAAAAACTCACATACAAAAGTGTAAATCTGAAATGAAATGAATATCGGCATATGGGTGGTCGTACATCTTGTTGAAGTTTATGGACAATTACGTATAAATGAACTGAAAGAATATGTTTTTATATACATAAAAGTTGTCAAATATGCGATAACGACTCAACGACTGTTTTATTGCGCTTCAAATAATAGTCGAGAATCAAATTTTAATTTGATTTGATTGAATAACTCACTGAGACTATGTTTTAAAGTATCTTTAACCAAAGTTGAAGTATGAAAGTATATTAAGCACGCCAATGAAGATCTGAAATAGATTGCAGGCCTATCAGACATTACAAAAGAAGTTAATTTCCTTTCATACTTTTCATATGTTTAACAGAACATTAAAAGACGAGATTTGCATTTAAAAATGAAAATCGCAAATTATGAGGAATCACCTGTTGATAAAATGTCTAAAGCAATATAGCTCCATATAAATCTATATACGAGGGTCTGATTTTTTTATGGGGGGAGGGAGGAGGGGGTCTTTATTTTTTTTATTCTTTATTTTTCAAACTTTTTTTCTCTATTCATTTTTTGCACATTTTTCTCTTTTCTTTATATTTGAGCACCCAATATTCTCCACACTTTATCCCCCCTCACTACTCTTTAGTTTTTTTTCCCATTATTTTCAAATCTATTTAGCCCATTCAGACCCTCATATATAGTATAATCGACTATTTATAGTGAATTTATCAGATATTCCTGTAGATGCAGCATTCAAAATTAATGATTAGCTTAACCTTTATGATTGACTGCACATCTGATGTGATGTAGGTGTCAATTTCATGTAGGTCCTATTTTGATGAGATATATTTGTGACTAGAGTGCACATATTGGTCATATGTGTTTACGTAAAAGTTTGGGCGTTTTCAGCGTTGGTCATCAAGGGGAAGCTAGAGTGGGTGGATTTTGGAGTTGTAGTTTAGTAATGTTAATATAGTTGTGTGCACATGAATAACGATGAGTAATTTAAAACGAAAACTTAAAATGACACATGTACTTTAGTGTGAAAAACCCTTTCGTTCACTTTCTCCTGCAATTCCAAAACGTTTTGACTTGTGCTTAAGAAATCGTTTGAGATGTCAACAACTACCAGCTTATCTTTATTCTTAAGTAATTATATAGTCCAGTGCGCGTTCCAGCTTTGTGAGAACTCAACCTGTCTTTTTTTATATAGCCTTTGTCTTATGTTTCGCCCCTTACAGATGACACTTCCGCGGCCTAGTCACCAGTGGAAACCAATCTGCTACCAGTACCAAATTTCAAGTATCGGTAGAATACGCATAATTTCAATACAGATCTAACCAGATGTAAAACAACTAACAAGATGTTTTCTGTGCTATTTTCCTTTTAGAACCGTTGTTTTCTAACTAGTTAACGATCTTGTAGAAGATTCCATTTTGACTTGACAGGAAACCATCCACCAACACGTCTCAGTGTACTGAAAAGGGGTCTTTGAACCTTTCTGTCTACATCATAACATAAATTTATCGTTCATTATGCTCTTTCTTTCTTTGTGGGTCATTACAGTACTACCCTTTGTGTTTGACTCTTGTACTCAATCTAATTTGCACCCTGACAAAGGTACTATGTCACATCGTATTCGCTACATGAGGGTCTGGATGGGGTCCTTCGTTTCTGTATTCTTTATATTTTTAGAAAATTTTTCTCTATTCTTTATACTTTTTGCTCATTATTCTCTATTCTTTATATTTTAGCACCTCATTATTCTCTTTTTTCTTTTTTTTTGGGGAGTCCATTTTTCTTTTTTCTTCATATTTTTTGTCCATTATTCATTATTCTGTAAACCCCCATCAACATCATCCTACATACACTGTCGAAAACACACAAGGATTTTTCATTCATTCAGATTGAATCTCACCTCATAAGTGCTGGATTTTTGTGTCGCAATCTCATAATGCTGTTTGATCTTCTTTTAAAACATATTTCAGTGGTTGTTGGTGGTTATTGTCTGCTATACGGTATTTGTTTCTCGTTTATTGCTTTGTCATAAACCAGGCAGTTGGTCTTCTCTTTTCAATTGTATCACATTTTGTCATGCCGGGGTCTTTTGTAGCTTACCATATGATATAGGTTTTGCTCATTGTTGAAGGCCGTACGATACATATACTACAACTACATATATATATATAAATATATATTTAACATTGTTGTGCTGATATTTAGAGTAATTATGAATATAATACGTTTTTCAGCCGTGTATTATCTTCACTGGTGATCCAATAGATGGATCTGTCGTAGAGTTGTCACTTGTTTAGACGCACTTCTCAAAATAATTGTTTCTGTGACTTATCTTACGATCCTTTACGATAGATATTTAGCTAATCTGCAATCAATTCCATCTTCATGCTTAATATATCATGTACTATGTTACAACTCTAGATTCTACTAACGAGGAAAGGTAACACTAGGCCACCGAGAGCTATATTATTAGTTCAGTGTAGGTGGCTGAGTGGTTTAGAGCGCTGGATACAGTGCAGGCGGTGTTGTCTCGATATACCAATAGCATGAGTTCGAATCCCGGCGAGGGAAGAACAAAAATTTGCTTCCGCAAATTTGCAGATTTAACATTGTTGTTCTGATATTTAGAATAATTATGTATATTCGCTGGTTGATAGTTTTCTCATTGTTTGACAATCATACCACATCTCCTCATTTTTATATTAATGTTTTTTCTTCTCTCACTTGGTAATAGTTTTTTCCCTTTTCTTTTCATCTCAGTAATGGCAACATGCTCAGCTGTCTAGGTTCTCTACCACAAAGACAGTTTCCATGTAATTAGTTCTTTGTGGTTATTTGAAGAGAAAAGAAAAAGTGCAATAGTGTTTATAATCATCTCGCGTCGGTCTAGTACACAGCAGTGTTCATGTTCATACCACATAACACGCTCTCATTTTGATATGCAAGTAATATTTTCCTCTAGATGTTTAACACCAATTCACCCATTTCTCCTTTATTTCTCCAACAATATATATGTGAGGTTCTGCAGATTCGATGAGTGACTGAAAAGGTATTATCCCGTGACTTCATTAGGAAGAATAATCTGAAGAGATTTTTCATCGTTAGACGATGCTCTTGTTTGATATTCTTCAGTGTCTGGGCCATCCTTTAGTCTTTTTATAGATGACTCACCGCCAGCTGTTGAAATGTGTTGGTTCTAACCTCTTTTCTCTATTCGAAAGTTTTAAGAACATGCACCATCATGATTTGGTCGAACGTCTTAGTTGCAATCATATGGTCTTTCCCACGTTTATAACTATCCCCAAATGATACTTTTCATTAATTGGATTTTTACTTTTCAGAACAACGATGATTGGTGCCATTCGTGAAGCAGAAACTTCTAACCCTAGCTAAGTACCACTGTTTATACCGGATTTGGTTGCTTGATATTTAGTTTTCTGTTCAAGTTACAGTTTTGTAGTCGTTTTAATTTGCCTATAGTGTATCTTTCTTCAACTGTTTTCCTATATTTTTTTTCTAACTACGAGGGCATTTTTGTCACGCTTATTTCGGTGCCGATTCTTCAGCATACACTCTGACCGCTCAATTGTTGTTGACTCGAGTGCCGTCCACTTCCTGCCAGCTGTTTTGTACCCACCCTATTACCTTTGACATGATTGCATTGCAAGTCAAGTATCAACAGTGATCACATTTAACTCCACAAAATTTTTATCAATCAACGCTGAGACATCACGTCTACCATGGCCTACATTTTTTAAGTTATTTTTTGTTAATTGCTGCTCTTTCTTCATGAAGCGTTGTACTTACAGTTCTAAAACATAGCGGCTATACATGATAAGCACTACCATACATAATATGAAAAAAATAACACCCGAAAGCAACCAATTATGAATAAAATGACCACAGCATGTTTTGTTGTAAAATCTGAATAGAAAAAAACTTGAATGACATTTTCATTTGATAATAAACAGAATCACCAAGTGAAAAATAGATTGAACCCATAAATTTGAAAAAAAAATTGTAGTTTCCTGCAAATATATATGATAAATCAAGGAATTGTGTAATTACATATCTTCTTTTTCTTCCTGGTACGGGAAAGACTCCGGTGCCGGAGTGTGGAATATCCCCCAAATCTTTTGCGAATCAAGGATTTTTAATTTAGGATTATAGAATTTTTCGTCTTAATCTTACTATAAAAACCCTTGGAATTTTAACCTTGTCAGTTTCAACTTTTAAAAATCAATCAAAATAATTCATCATGATATCATAGATACAATATATAAATATTTTATATATATTTTATTTGCAATATATATATTGCAAATAAAATAAAATGTTGTTCATACATTACACGATTTAAAAAAAAGATATGAGAAGATTTAATTTTTAATGAAACAACAACCCTATGACACAGAAAAAACCCTCAAAATAAAATAGTGAAGATTTTCCTGTGGGTTTTGTCCAAGAAAGCAAAAGCATAAGCTATACTAGTATTCACCTTTGAAATAAATGTAAATTATATTTTACATTCAAAGTGAAATTAAATCTTTTCACCTTTAAATCAAATTGTGCCTTTTCCTTTGTTTTTATCCGGCCTTGATTCCTCGAACATTTTAAAGAGTAAATGGTCAGTTTCAACTTATGTAAATTTGAGTGCATTACAGTGAAAATCATATTATCCGGAATTTATCCCATCTTAGACCGTCTGATAAATATTATTTTGTTACTTCCGTTTCCGTTTCAGCATGGCGGAAAAAATCACTCAAGAATTGGAACATGCTAGTCAAATTGTTTTGGTACTCATACTGAAGATTATTTCCACTGAAAATTGTTGATATTATATTCATCTAAGTTTCGTATTTCAATCTTCAAAGTTTGCCACAAGCCAAACGGTCCAGGCCAGTGAAAATTCTTTCGGGCCAGTAAAATACCACTAAAACTGTGCAAGAAAATTTAAAGAAAAGCTAATTTTCGAGATTGTAGGTCAACAAGATTTCCGTGAAGACTAAATTACATGAACTAGAAAAAACGCTTAAATTTGGACTTAAGTTGCATCATGATAATTCGACAAAAAAGGCTATACATTGTCATTGTTGATTTTCCCCAAGACTCCCAAAAATACAAAAAGAACCCCATACAAAAAATAGTAAACGTCACATCAATTGTAATTATTTGAAACATTTGTGACAATTATTCTTTTGATACAAGTCATTGTGAAAATCAAAAGTATGGTGCTCATGAAAATATGATAAGATTCACCCAATTTCATTTAATCCCAGTTTGTATGTCCCCGCCACTAGGCATGCTAGGCAAAGGGGGCATTAAGTGTTACCAATTACTGTCCTTCTGTCTGTCCCATATTCATTTCTGCACTCTACCATATGTTTTTCTCATCCAAATTTTATAAAACTCATAGTCATAATGCTAAGAATCAAATACAGACAGAATTTATTTGGCAGTGAATCACCAACCGGCTACCATACTGGAGTTATGTCCCTTTCCAACTTTGAATACTGCATTTTTTCATTTCTACACTATAAATTAAGTTTACCCCATTTAAAGCTTATGAAATTCATACTCAATGCTAAGCACAAGTGGGGACATTGGTATCATGTAATAACAAAAAAGAGTTAAGGTTCTTGACCTCTTAGTTCTGTAGACAGTTTTCAGAAGCATAGTAGCAATTTCATTTAAAACAAGTATAAATCATTAACATTTAATTTTTAATATGTTTGAATACTATTCCTAAGCTATTAAGATTTTTTATTAAGTGTTTAAGTGTAACTTAGGTTACTTTGGATAAATATTGGACCCATTTACACCTCCTTAATTAAGTACAGACAAACTTGTGCAGTTGAAAAATTTTAAGGCCTAGAGTCCATTTGAAAGATAAATAAGTTCATCATAGATACTAGGATTAATTTTTTTTTACGTTAGATGCACGTTTCGTCTACAAAGAGTCATCAGTGACGCTCCAAATCAAAAAAGTAAAAAATTCCAAATAAAGTCTGAAGTCGAAGAGCATTGAGGACCCAAAATTCTGTAATGTTAAAATTTTAAAATTTTGTATTTTGGAAAGAAAATCTTTTTTGGATTTTGATGGGTATTTTTATTTCATCACAGCTGAAGATGGTAAATAAGATAAACATCGGAATTGTATTTGATACTGTCCACTCAGTTAAGCTGTTTAAAACACCTATGGTTGTGTAGCTGTCTAATGTCCATATTGATCATTCCAATACATTTGTAACCCGAGGGCATCTCAAAGATTTTACCAAACTTACAGTTGTTGATTTTTACACATTCTGCATGACTAAAAAAAAAATACCCATCAAAATCAACAAAAGATTTTATCGCTATGAAACACACAGAAGCTGGTTTGTCACACAAACTTGTGACTTTTTTATTTGACATAGTTCAAATTTTTTTCTTTAAAATCAGTGCTTAATATGACTGTACTGTGACAAAATATTGCAGCTTTATTTGGAAGACAGGTTTACTGTCACAGTCTTCTACTTCAATCCAAGTTTGCCCTCCATCCCATTTTTACCAAGAAAATATTCTCAAGTCACCTCCTAAAATTTTGTAAAACTCTTGATTTGTTTTTGATGAGCTTTATTGGAACATATTAGTTTTCGTCAAGCCTGTGACAATTATGTCGCAAAAGTGAGACATAGTGATCCTGGATTCTGGCATCGGCGGTGTCAACATTTAGGTTCAGTCTGTGTTTAAAGTTTTTGTCTCGCCTTGACAGAGTCAATAAGCAAGACATATGTATGCTGTTTCCAGCGGTGGCGTCGGTGGCGACATCAACAATGTATTAGTTTGTGATTAGGTCAGTTTTGTGGGGAACCACTTGTGGTAGGTCAATGAAATTTGGTATACAGTTGTATTAGGATTGGCAAATCTCATTTCCATAAAAATTATTTGGACCCGCCTCCTCAGTCATGGTCTATTGACTTTGAAACTTTTGCATAGTTGACATGTATTAGTTTGTGATTAGGTCAGTTTATAAGTTTATAGGGAACCACTATGAATAGGTCAATGATATTTGGTATGCAGTTATATAAGCATTGGCACATCTCATTTCCATGTAGATGGTTTGGCCCTGCCCCTTCAGACATGGTCTATTGACTTTGAAACTTCTGCTTAGTTTACATGTATTAGTTTGTGATTAGGTCAGTTATTGGGGAAGATCATGGTCGAGCGACTTTGAATTAATAAGCAATGTTGCTGTCTATCAGATTGTCTATTTCTGGATTTAATGCTGACAGGCGAGACATATCTCTGTGTCAACAGTTTTTATACGACCGCAAAAAAATTTTTGTGGTCGTATATTGGTATGACGTTGGCGTCGTCGTCGTCGTCGTCTGGCGTCGTCCGGCGTCGTCCGAAGACACATTGGTTTTCGCACTCTAACTTTAGTTTAAGTGAATGGATCTCTATGAAATTTTACCACAAGGTTCAATACCACAAAAGGAAGGTTGGGATTGATTTTGGGGGTTATGGTACCAACAGTAAAGGAATTAGGGGCCAAAAATAAGCTTTTTTTGTAACTTCCAGACATAACTTGTGTGTTAGTGTATGGATCTCTCTGACATTGTACCACAAGGTTCCATATCACAAAAGGAATGCTGGGATTGATTTTGGGGGTAATTTCCTCAAAATTTTAGGAATTAGGGGCCAAAAAAGGGGCAAAAAACAAGCATTTTTCTAGTTTCATGACAATAACTTGTGTGTAAGTGTATGGATCTTTCTGAAATTGTACTACAAGGTTCCATATCACAAAGGGAAAGCTGGAATTGAGTTTGGGGGTAATTGCCTCCATATTTTAGGAATTAGGGGCCAAAAAGGGGCAAAAAACAAGCATTTTTCTAGTTTCAGGACAATAACTTGTGTGTAAGTGTATGGATCTTTCTGAAATTGTACTACAAGGTTCCATATCACAAAGGGAAAGCTGGGTTTGAGTTTGGGGGTAATTGCCCTAAATGTTTAGGAATTTGGGGCCAAAAAGGGGCCAAAAAACACATTTTCCTAGTTTCCAGACAATAACTTGTGTTCAAGTGTATGGATCTCTCTGAAATTGTACTGCAAGGTACCATACCACAAAGGGAAGGCTGGGATTAAGTTTGGGGGTGATGAATCATAAGGGGGTTCAAAAAATTGGGGGGGGGGGGGTTTCCTTTTTTTTTTCTTTTAAAATTTTCCATTTTAAGTTGGTTATTTCTGATTTATATTTAAAAGCAAATAATAATGATATGGTAGGAGATACACACCAAACAGGATGTGTAAATTATTATATAATAAGTATTGTGCAATAGCAAGAAATTTTCAATTGCACAGTATTGCACAATAGCAAGAAATCTTCAATTGCACAGTATTGCGCAATAGCAAGAAATCTTCAATTACACAGTATTGCGCAATAGCAAGAAATATCCAATAGCACAATATTGCGCAATAGCAAGAAATTGTCAATTGTACAGTATTGCACAATAGCAAGAAATATTTAATTGCACAGTATTGTGCAAAAGAAGATACTTCGTATAAATTGCTTATTTCTTGACCAATTTCAATGGGGTTTTATTCTTGAATTCTTGGGGTTCTTTAATATGCTGAATCTAACCGTGTATTTAGTTTTTGGATTTTGGGCCCCGTTTTTAAATTGGTCCGCATTGAGGTCCAAAGGGTCCAAAATTAAACTTTGTTTGATTTCATCAAAAATTGAATTATTGGGGTTCTTTGATATGCCGAATCTAACCGTGTATTTAGATTCTTAATTTTTGGTTCCGTTTTCAAATTGGTCTACATTAATGTCCAAAGGGTCCAAAATTAAACTTAGTTTGATTTTAACAAAAATTGAATTCTTAGGGTTCTTTGATATGCTGAATCTAAACATGTATTTAGATTTTTGATTATGAGCCCAGTTTTCAAGTTGGTCCAAATCGGGGTCCAAAATTAAACTTTGTTTGATTTCAACAAAAATTGAATATATGGGGTTCTTTGATATGCTGAATCTAACCATGTATTTAGATTTTTGATTTTTGGGCCCCATTATCAACTTTGTCCACATTGAGGTCAAAAGGGTCCAAAATTAAACTTTGTTTGATTTCATCAAAAATTGAATTCTTGGGGTTCTTTGATATGCTGAATCTAACCATGTATTTAGATTTTGGATATTGGACCATAATACAAAATGTAGGTGAATGTCCAATTTAAAATTTTTAAGTTCTTAGACCACATTCATTCTGTGTCAGAAACCTATGCTGTGTCAAATATTTAATCACAATCCAAATGCAAAGCTGTATCAAGCTTGAATGTTGTATCCATACTTGCCCCAACTGTTCAGGGTTTGACCTCTGCGGTCGTATCAAGCTGCGCCCTGCGGAGCATTTTATTTACAGCTAACTTTCAGATGCAGTCTGAGTTTGAGGTTTTTCAGTCATCAATAACTTTGTCAAACCTTCATGGAATTTTATGAAATTTGGACAGAAGTTTGTTTATGACCAAAAGACAGTATCCAGAGCAAACTTTGGAAAATATTTATTTTCATTTTTCCTTATTTTAAATAGATAAATGGACTTACTTTCCTTTACAGTTACAAGTAGATACAGTCTGGGGTTAAGGTTTACTTTTATTACTTTGCGAATCCTTTGTAGAATTTTATGAACCTTTGGCAGAAGCTTTTTTATGATTAAGAGATAATGTCTGAAGCAAACTTTTGAAAATATATTTTTTTCTTTTCAGTATTTTTCTGATAGATGGACTTTGTTTTTTACAGTAAACATTAAAAGACAGTCTGGGATAAAAAAAATTTGACATGATAAATTTGTAAACCTTCATGGAATGTTATGGAACTTGGACAGAAGCTAATCTTCAAGATCAAGAAATAGCATCTAAAGAAAAAGTTTGATTGTTTTTTTAAATTCTGTACTTTACTTTTTAAGTCAACAAAACACTGACAGCAGTAATTGCAGGCGAGACACAGGGTTCCATGGAACCCCTTACAAATTTTTTATTAACAGCACTATCTACAGAGACCAAGCATTATGTTTCTCTACAACAATGCATTACTAAGACGTTTGAAATTATGGACACTTATCATTATCCAGGACAAACATATCTGACATTGATCACTATGTTCATTACTGTAAACCAACTCATTTTCGCGAGTGATTTATAGTTTGTGACTTTCGCGAGTAGAAAAATAACACGAATATGTAAAACTTGGATCTTTCCTTATTTAACTACATCAAGCGAATTTCAAAATCGGAAATTAAATAGCCGCGAAATGGGCTTGTAAGGGCTAAACGCGAAAAAAAGTATTCACAAAAATAAAGTTGGTTTACAGTATTAGAAGGCCAATTGCAATACCATCAGAATATATAGTAAAATGAATAAAAATAAATTTCAATGCAAGCAGGCCAATTTTCATTAGTTATCAATATGAGGACCACAAACATAGAAGATGTTTCAAAAGAATTTTTACATTTTGTTTGTTATAACAAATATCCAATCGGACATGAATAATCAATATATTGTTTGTCCAACCCTGCAATCTATGATTCTAAGCCTAAATCTAGAAGTATTTGTCAACTTTCACCAAAATCTATATTTTTGACCTATTTGTGATGTAAACATGTAAATGTCAATGTTTTGAAAGAAAAGCTCGACAAAAATCACTATTTCACTTACTTATATGTTACATGTATGCATCAACTTTTCAGCCGAATCAATTGAGTATCCATAATTTTTGTTACAATATACGTACGTGCTTTTTTTTGTGCTCATTTTCTTTACTATGTTTATATGTGGAGACCTGCAATTTTGTCATGATTCACAACCAATACTGTAAATTCAGAAATTATAGCGAGGTTTTTATTAATGTGAATAATGAGACTTGGTGAGTATCGCAATAATAAGAACTAGCATTCCAATATCTGATAAATATATGTGTATGCAGCTTTTCCCAAAATCCCAAGAATTAATCTAGCATTTTTGTCTGTTTTTCAATCAATACACTCAATAATTTCTGAATTTACAGTATATATGTAATGACATTGGGACATAGAATCTTCATTAATTACAGCCATGATTTATTTTTAAGGCTGCACCAAATATTGTAACACCAGAACAGAGAATTGCAGCAGAGCATGTAATACTAGAATTCAGGAAAACTAAGTTGCCATACAATATATGCAAGTATATTTTAGGTAAGTCATTTCAAGATATGTTCAGATTAAATCAAATTTTCCAGTTTCAATTGCTGTCTGTCTTCATATATTATATAGCTGATTAAGTGTGTGTCTAAAAGTGTTATTGCACTTGACTATCCATACATACAAACATACATATTTCATTTTAAACTTTTTTTATAATTGGAAACAATGAAATTCTCACTTCACAATTTTCTTTATTTGAACCAGAGTAATACCATGTTTTGATATCTTAATACACTAGTTATGTTTTGTTAATTTTCATTATTTTATTTTTAGAAAACAGTAAATGTGACTATGTCCTGTTCCAAGCAGCAACAACAATCAAAGAAAGTGTGATAAGAGAATGGGCATTACTGGAGGCTACTGATATTGAGGCTCTACGTTCATTTCTTTTACATTTTATTACACAGCATATTTCGTAAGACTTTTACAATATTTTCTTAGAGAAATTATAGTGTTTTGTTCAGTTTTTTTCATACACAAATTAGTTCCTGGATGAAATTGTCATTGACAAAATGACACTCCCATCTTGTAATACAAATTACAAATAAGCAACAATAAACAGTCTTAAGATGTGATATACATTTAAATGAATATTTTTTTTACTGGTTTTCAATACATTATACATTTGTAACTTAAGATTATAAGTATTATCCAAGTTTTGCACTACTTATTTACCCTTTGAACTTATAAAACCTTACCTTACATATTTATTCATACCTAAATCTGCTATTCACAAACTAAAAAAAAGTATTTATAACAGTTACAAGTGTCATTACAGGGACAGCTCAAGGCTGTTAATCATTACAAATATTATTGTAAGAACTGAAAGTAAAAAGTCTCTTTAGAGTTTTAACTGTAATCTTGCATTTCATATGACATGGAAGAACAGTCTCATTTGATTATAATAAAATGTCTTTGTTTTTTTACTAAAAGTTAAAATTTTGTGGTTCTTAGAATGTAGCAGACCAAGCATGAATTGTATAACATTTAATTACAGATTGCAGAGTTATGCAAGAGAACAGATTTTACAGACAGTAGCTGTCATACTGAAGAGAGGAACCATAGACATTAAAGGAGCAAGCTGTGACAGTCTTTTCCAAGATGTCACTAATCTGGTGGCTAGTGGTAATGTCACTATGGTGAGTCATGTGACCAGAGGTCACCAATGTATTGGCTAATGGTAGTATTACTGTGTTGAGTTGTGTGAGTGGAGGTTACTAATCTGGTGGCTAGTGGTAATTTTTCTATGGTTATTCATGTGACTAGAGGTCACTTATCTGGTGGCTAACGGTAATGATACTATGGTAAGTCATGTGACTGGAGGTCACTAATCTGGTGGCTAGTGGTAATGTTACTATGGTGAGTCATGTGACTGGACTTCACTAATCTGGTGGCTAATGGTAATGTTACTATGTTGAGTCATGTGACTTGAGGTCACCAATCTGGTATCTGGTAATTTTTCTATGGTAAGTCATATGACTAGAGGTCACCAATCTGGTGGCCAGTGGTAATGTTACTATGGTGAGTCATGTGACTAGATGTCACCAATCTGGTGGCTAGTGGTAATGTTACTATGGTGAGTTATATGACTGGAGGTCACCAATCTGGTGGCTAGTGGTAATGTAACTATGGTGAGTCATGTGATTGGAGGTCACCAATCTGGTGGTTAGTGGTAATGTTAATATGGTGAGTCATGTGACTGGAGGTCACCCTGGTGGTTAGTGGTAATGTAAATATGGTGAGTAATGTTACTGACTAGTAGTTATATAAGTAAAGGGGTTGTTGGTAAAGTCAATGGAGAGCAACCTGACAACACAAAATACTTAAAAAATAAGCTATTTTACCATAGTTATTAATGTGAAAAATAATTGTTAAGAAAATCCCTGTCCAGTTGTTTCATCCAGTGGATGACATTTATCAAAATACCTAAAATTTAAATATAATTCAACCAAATTAACAATGATTAACTTTATCAAATTGCTATATCTTTTAAGAACTCAGCCCTTTTGACAAGACAAAATGTTTTCATTGCAGGATCAGTCTCTTATATTTAATTTGCACATGATTTTACTGAAGTAAATAAGATGTCTTGAAAAGGGATTTTTTTATGACTGATATTATTTATGTGTTTTTGTTTAAACATATGAATTTCTACAAAAATATGATTTTTTCAGCAATTGGTTGCTTGTTCTATGCTGACAGCTTTACTAAATGAATACTCTAGTTCCAGTAGGACCAGTAGTGTGGGTTTTACATGGGAATTTCATGCCAAGTGCAAAAGAGCCTTTGAGGTAATAATATTGATAAAAGCATAATCAGTAGTAACAGGCTTCAGCTTCCTACAAATAATGTGCTCACAAAAGATGACTTGGCAGAACTTTACATATTACAAAATTTCCAGGAAATGATAAAGATATACAAATGACATTCTTTTAATTGAATGTTTGTTTGGTGGAATATTTAAGAAATATTTCATGGGGGCTTGAATTTATACTGATTTTACCACAAGCCCCCATGAATTATTTCTATTCTAATAGGACAAATACAGCAATTCATATGGAATCGAAGTGCTCTCAGTGAAGGCAAACATTTGCAGCTCCCGTAATTAAAACACTATTAATATAGACATAAAATAACTGAGAAAAGTGAACTAGTGACATGCTTAAAACTATTTACAATAACGTACTTAGATAGGTTTGGATGAATTTAAATGATAGTCTTACTTATATGTAAAAAAATTGGCTTTTAACAAATTTTATCATCGTTTGTTTATGTTTCCTTGTTTTGATGACTTTCAATTTCACAACCATGCAGTTTCCCGTAAAATGCTTATACTCTTACATTATTAGCTCACCTGGCCTGAAGGGCCAAGTGAGCTTTTCTCATCACTTGTCGTCCGTCGTCGTCGTCGTTAACTATTTACATTTTGAACTTCTTCTAGAGAACCACTGAATGGAATGAAACCAAACATGGCATGAATGTTCCTTATGAGGTGCTGACCAAGTGTTGTTACTTTGAAGCCGATCCATCATCCAAGATGGCCGCCAGCGGTGGACTTAGTTTAACATAGGACCCTATGGGAAATACATACAAATGTCTTCTTTTAGAGAACCACTAAATGGAAAGAAACCAAACATGGCATGAATGTTCCTTATGAGGTGCTGACCAAGTGTTGTTACTTTGAAGCCGATCCATCATCCAAGATGGCCGCCAGTGGAGGACTTAGTTTAACATAGGACCCTATGGGAAATATTTACAAATGTCTTCTTTTAGAGAACCACTAAATGGAATGAAACCAAACATGACATGAATGTTCCTTATCAGGTGCTGACCAAGTGTTGTTACTTTGAAGCCGATCCATCATCCAAGATGGCCGCTAGCGGGGGACTTAGTTTAACATAGGACCCTACGGGAAATACATACAAATGTCTTCTTTTAGAGAACCACTGAATGGAATGAAACCAAACATGGCATGAATGTTTCTTTTGAAGTGCTGACCAAGTGTTGTTACTTTGAAGCCAATCCATCATCCAAGATGGCTGCCAGTGGGGGACAATGTTTAACAAAGGACCCTATGGACAATACATACAAATGTCTTCTTTTAGAGAGCCACGTACTGAATATATTGAACCCAAACATAGCATGAATGTTCCTTATGAGGTGCTGACTAAGTGTTGTTACTTTGAAGCTGATCTTTCATCCACGATGGCCGCCAGCGGGGGGACTTCCTTTAACATAAGACCCTATGGGAAATACATACAAATGCTTCTTTTAGAAGTGCACTGAATGGAATGAAACCAAACATGGCATCAATGTTTCTTATGAGGTGCTGATGAAGTGTTGCTACTTTGTTGCCGATTTACTTGTTAAAGATGGCCACCAGGATTTTTTTATTATATTACAGGACCAATATTAAACCAAATTTGGCCTCACTCATTATTAGGGTATCATAAACAATGTTATGATTTTAATCTATTTTTACATGATTTCAAAAATCAAAGTAGAATCAGGTGAGCGACACAGGCTCTTGAGAGCCTCTAGTTGTTCAATGACGTCATTTACACCAATTGACGCCTTGTAGCTCATTCATAAAAAAGCATATGACATGGGAGTATGATCGAAACAGCCTAAACAAATCATGACGTTGCCGATCAGTTGACATACAATATTTTCATATTTTACCACGGGTGTGTACTCAAAGCGTTTGAAGAACGTCATATTAGAATTTCCAATATTAAGAATGACCAAAAAAATTAACAATACTTAAAGAGGGATAAGGGGAATGGCCAAAAGTAGAGCTCAGTATAACAGACCATATCACGATTTAATTAAAGTACATGTATATTTCATTTATGAAAAATTAATCATTTTACTTAATTTCAGGAGAAGGACTTGAAGAGAGTTTTCCAGTTTGCTTTACAAGTAATGAATGAACTTGAGAGACAACCAGAACCACTAACAAGGGAGGCAACTGCAGTACTAAACCGACTATTGTCAATATCAGAACATGTATTATGCTGGGAATTCACCCCCAAAGTCTGTATCCTTCATGAAAATGACAGAGTAGGAAAAAGAAAAATGAGAAGTGATTCATTACTAGAAATATGGCCTTGCTCAATTACTTAAAGATATAAAATAACAGAAATGGGGATAACATTATGAGGAATAGGTCTTATACATTTTTCTGAAAGTTTTTTGCATGGCCAATACTCCCTTCTATCATAATTATTTGGTGTTTTAAAGAAAACTGAAAACCATTAAAGTGCAACCATTAGTCATTAATATTAATACCTTCTTGTAGGAACTCATACACTTAAAGGTTTTTATAGAGATTTATTTCAAACTATGCACATACCAAACCAAGATAAAAGTACTTTGCTATTCTTTCAGCATTCAAGTTGTTTTTGTAAACAATAGTTATGAATGTTTCTTATATTGCAAGCATATGCCAAAAATGACGATAAAAATTATTGTACTTTTAATAGGAATAGCCAATTGTATCCTCCTACATAATTATTAAAATGTGTTATTATAGATCCTAATAAAACATATAAATAGTTGTAGTTTCTTTAACTGAATTTGTAAAGTCCGAAGACATATTGGTTCATTTGAAATGAACCAGAATGTACCATTGAAACCCAATGAGAATTGGAGGGATACACTGTTAGATAAATCTGTTGTAGAATTGTTCTTTAAGGTACGTACATTTAATGTAAAAAAAAATTGGATTATCAATATGTCATTTTCAACCATTTTCTTGTGAAGACAAAGATTGCTTTCTTTAATTAAAAAAAAGTGTGTCATAGTCAAATATATTTTAAGAAAATTTGTTATTGTGCCCTCAAAATTTCTCTGGACATGTTGGTACATCGGTGAAAAAAGAGAGGCGAAATATACCAAAGGGACATTCAAACTCATAAGTCGAAAATAAACTCACAACACTATGGATAAAATAGAAAAAGACCAACAGACAAACAACAGTACACAAAACACAACATAGAAAACTAAAGACCGAGTAACATGAACCCCACTGAAAACAGGGGATGATCTCAGGTGTTCCGGAAGGGTTGAAAGTCTTGTTTTCAGTATTCAATTATTGGCTAACATAGTTTGGATAGGAAAATTTGAAATATATGCATGTATTTGTAAATTCTATGGATTTTACTTTATACATCCTGTGGGAGTTATTTCTATAAATAATTAAGATACTGTGGATTCACTTATTTTCGTGGGTACCAATTTTCGTGGATTGCGGAAAACTTGCATTTTTGTGGATATTTGATTTCGTGGTTTTGCAAAAGTCTTCATAAACCCTTATTGAAAATGTGTAATTCGTTGAACATTTAATTTCGTGGTTTACCTGTACCCACGAAATCCACGGAAATTGGTATCCAACGAATAATAATGAATCCACAGTATTTCGTAATTTTAGGAGAATTTGTTCTCTGCTATGGACAAAAAATACATTGTGGTCTATCAAATAAATATTATGAAATTATTTCAATTTGTTTCTTCAGATGTTTGTACATAAATGGAAATGAAAACTTCAGTGATAGATTAAAAAACAAGAGCACACTGATATAAATGAGGTTATGAAAAATATAACATCTTCAGACTTTTAAGTCCATCAATTTGTCATATTATAACAATGGAACATCTTACAAATACATTTTAATATGTTGATTTTTTTCATTCCAACAAGAAAAGAAATTTGTGCAACTATTGTTTCAGATATATAAGAGAGTCCGTTACAATTCTGATATGGCCAATCATTGTTTACAATGTATATCCCAGTTAGCTTCATTAAATGGACCAGTATTTCCTGATGACAAATCTAAGTGCCAGTATTTAGCTTTTTTGTTAGGAGCATTTCTTCCCATGTTGGCCAGGTAAAATTTAATTTCGTAAAGGGTGACAAAATATTTAACTCAAAATAAAATAAAATATGGCAACACAGAGATACCTAATAGAAGAAGATATGATGTGTATAGCAATGAGACAACAACCCAACTAACCAATAGCCATAATATATCTAGAAGGCAACATATGGTATTCATCAATAGTCATTTGGTCTGTACAATAAAGCAAGCTTTAAAGAAAATTTTTCTGGATTAAACTGTTTTTCATCTCAATCATTGACAAAATTTTCTTAAAAACAAGTGAATGCTCAACTTGATTTATTGATATTTTTGGTAATATGTGAAGTTCTAACCTCATTTTGAGAAAAAAACACATGGCCTATTGTATTAACAATATGTGAAACATAAAATATTACCATAGAAGTAATATAAACAAAAGAAAATGCGAATAGGTTTATCGACCTGTCATTCTGGAAAACATTCATCATTCTGTGTTCCTGAGTTCTAATAGCTGATAATAGGGTGTGTATATGTAAACCTATTCAAGATAACTTAAAATGTTACTAGTACATTTTATTACAGTATTGAGCTACAGGATTTTGAGAACCTAGGTATAGCCAACACATTTAAAAATGTGGTTAATACTTTCTCTGCTGCCACCTTTATGAGTGTGCCCTCTGAAATGATGGAAAGCTTTCTACACAACCTTACACAGCAGACGTGTACAATGGGGAGATCAGCTACAATGGAGGAGGCAGTAAGTATAAATAATACTTCTTATGACCAGTTGAACAAATTTTAAGGTTCTGTCTGGCTATTTTAATGAACTTATTGTTTTAGTTTCTTAGTCTGCTTCATACAAAGGAAGGAATAGTACAAATGTTACAGCCGTATCAGGACGAAAACATGTTAATATGATATGAATATGTACCATGCTTTGTGCTATACCGACTCGCTGAGACGGATTTATCAGGTGCTGTTATCACAACAGTCCACAGGATGACATTCCTACCTAACCAGACACATTATTCTGACTCCGAGCAGACCAGTATTTTGTAGCAGCAGCAAATACCAATTTTCAAGTCTTTCATTTTGAACAGAACAGTATCCAACCCACAGCGTCCAATAACAAAAAGTAATCATAGTTCGGAGAACCTTGCAGTAATTATGATATTTCTCTAAAATGTTTTTGTAAGGTCTCCAACATTAATTTGGTATGTTGATTACCTATAAAATAAAAAAGTAGTTATTCCACAACAATGTATCACATTAGATTTTGGTATTTCTTGATACAAAATGTAATGAATTATGTTTTATTTGTTAGCTACATAAGGATGACACTGTTTATATGGAAGCTTATGAATTCATGCTTGAATCCTGGATGGAGTTAGTAAATAAAATGAAGGATATTAGTGTTGATTCTCTGAAACCAAAGGCTATAGAAGTGTTTAACACATACATTCAGTGTCATATCAGTGGTCCAGAGGGAACTAGAACTCAGGTATGTTATGGAGACTACAGTGTCATATCAGTGGTCCAGAGTGAACTAGAACTCAGGATGTTATGGAGAAAAACCCAAGGCTATACACAGGCAAATTTTGTTCACGTGAATTTCACGTGAGTCTCATTTCACGTGAAAGTCACGTAAAATTCACGTGAGTTTCACATGAATTTCACGTGAATTTTTGCTCACGTGAATATCACGTGAATTTTTCATGTGAATTTCACGTGAACAGTTTTCACGTGAAATTCACATGAAATTCACGTGAAATTCACATGATCTGACTTACGTGAATTTAACATGAACTTGTTAACGTGAAACTCATGTGAAATTCATGTGAATTTCACATAAACTTTTTTTCATGTGAAATTCACGTGATCTCACTCACATGAAATTCACATGATTTGACTCACGTGAATTTCACATGATCTGACTAACGTGAAATTCACGTGAAATTCATTTGATCTGACTGAGGCTAATTTTTTATATAATGTGCTTACGTGGTTGGTTTTGCACAAGATAAAATCACTGTTTAAAATAATTAAGTGTGTGCACTAATTATTGCCATTTTGACATAATCGCCAAAATGTAAAAATAATTATTGAAGAGGAATTAGAATAAGAATATAGATATTTTATTTGTTTGAAATACAAAAATTAACAAATTCTAACAAAATTTCACAATAAACATTTTAAAACTTACTCAGGAGAACATTTTTACTAGCACTTTAATATAATTTACATAAAAGGGGGACATATAACCATCAAATGATTAATATTTATCTTTTTATTTCGCATGAATTATCTCCCTTGATAGTGGATTAGATGCAACTACAAAAAGATCAGTGTTGGTTTTGAGTTGTATTTTCTATCACTGTTTATATTTATCTCTAGTAGAGCAATATAAGGATAGAATTTGTATCTTTGATTTCAAATTCCTAAGATACCTAGAATATATTGATGGGCTAATATTGATTTATATCAGTAATATTTCTATTTTTATTTATCAGTAAACTTAATTTCTTTCACACATTTAAAGTTTCCTTTATTTTTGTACTCTTATAAAATATGGGAGGTAACTCCAGCTTTTGAAATAGATTCCTGTTACTGTAATTAAGATTCTTTACTTTCCATAATTGCAAAGAAAAAAATCACTTCAAAACCTGAGTTATCTCCCTTTTTTGCTGTGTATTAAACTTTTCCTCAAACTTATAAGTCAAGTACAATTTTGAGCTTTGAACCACACATAAGATTAACAATAGGACATATGAATAAAAATAAGTAAGTGTGCTGAAAAGAATTTTATTGGGCCAAATGTTGTCAATAAATGTAAAATTGAATGTTTATCAAAGTAAACATATTGGAGGTGCAGTATATTTTTAAAACTGCTTTGCTATCAGAAATATGAAAAATGTTTGATTTAATGTGTATTACAAAAGCGGTAAATGCTAACTACTCCCTCATCTAAAAAAAGGAAAGAAAAAAGAAAATATCTTCTCTCAGGGATTGCATGTGTATCAACTGGATTGCAATTTATGTGTTGGTACACTTCAAAATATTTCATAAACCTTTTTATAATGATCAAGATTTCTCAATTTTTCCTTTTGAGTTAATGAGTTGTCAGGGTTTGTCAATCAATGGGAAAAATTTTAAACTAAATATTAATTTTATAATTTCAGTAGTAACTAGGTAGGGATTTATTTAAATTTTATGTTGCGTTTTTTTTTTACATTGAGTCTATGGGAGTAACATTCTGACTTAACAGTGCTTAATGAAAAATGACAAAAAATCTTTAGGGTAGGCTATTATTAAGACTAAAAAGTAGGGTAGTTGGGGTAACCACATATATCATCTGCCCCCCCCCCCCCCCCCCTTTGTGGGAAAAATTTTGGTTGATTATATAGGGAATCACTGAAGCATGACAGGATTGTCTGAAATAATTTGTTAATTTATAGCGAATGGTTGGTTAAATTTACAACTTTGATAGATCTGATATTATTTATTAAAAAAAAAACTACAGTCTTGAAACATGTAAAACCAGGAATTTTACACCTAAAAATGCTGTATAATTTTCAAATATTTTTAATTATCTTTTAAAATGTATAGATAATAAACATATTTTAAGTCCTATATAGTGTCCCAGGCAAATGCATTAATGTGCTATGTATGTTATCGAAAATTATTGATTGACATTAAATTATTACCAGAGGCATATATACTAAATAATGTCTCGATCTTATATTATTTAGCTGTAATAAATGTGAGGGTATAATTGCCAATTAGACAGGCTGTTAATTGGATTAAACATATATATTCTTCAACTAAATGAAATAACTTCATTGAAATTATATCTAACAATATAGTTTATATTATATTAAAATATATCAAATAGTTTTAAGGGTTAAACTTAATGCTCTACTAAAGGGGTGCTCCTATGTAAATGATGCTTGTAAACAAAAGAATTTGTTATTTGTTCATTTATATGTCTTACTTAGTCAGGACTTTAAGCAGTAAATATCATTTTAAAAATGAATTGAGTCAGTAAAGTCGGGATGCTGATTATGCTAAGAAACATTGGATATTGGTCTATAATAGACCATTGAATGGGGAAACCAGCATGTACTATTTGCACATGGATAACTATTCTTCGTGACGATATCTGGGACCGGAGGTCGGTTTTTAAAACGCTTGAAAGATTCAGATGAATGATGCAAATTGAAGACGCCGGTAACCAACTGACAACAACTTGAACAAGTACTTGTTTCTGTTTATTTAACTAGACAAACACAATCAAGGAGTTATGAACGCATAGAAACTCGAGGAAATAAAACAGGTAACTCAAATAAATGATTTAATAGTGCGGAAATAAACAGAAATAGTGAAAATGTTTTTTCAACTTTTGACCTGATGATCAGTTCACAGTTGTAAAACTCCGTTTAAAATAAACACTCATTAGACACACACATGTATACTCAAAAGTTGATACAAAACAAGAAAACTCGAAGAAAAAATTCCATCTTCGTCATCCAACTGATGGTTTGAAAAAATGATGTATGATTCTATGAATTGACCTCAGCCTGCTCAGCTCCGGGCTCCTGTAGCCCTAGCTCTGGTTGATTTTTTCTTTGTTCAGAGTCATTTAACCATATTGTAATCAGGTTACTAGGGCAAATAGAGGTATAAAAGAGAGAAATAGCTGTAGAGAAGGAGTTACGATTTTGTGTACGAAAGAAATGTACTTCAGAGATTTAAGATTATGCCACTGTATTGTTGAGCCTGCAGTTTAGATGTTGTAAACTTATATTACTGTTACTTTGGATTTTGAATAATTCAGTAATGAGTATTGAACTTTTAATCAACTTTGTGTTTATGTTCACTGGCAAGACTTAGTTCAGACTACACCAGGACTCCCTCAATCAGGCTACCAGTTCTTTTCTAGGGTAATCACGTAACACTGTAATCAGTGACACTGTGTACGAGTGAAAGGCACGACCTGAAACTAATACACTCAACAACACAGCACAAACACAAGGATACACACTTTAGTTGAAGTTGTATAACCAACTTTTCGACACAGGTTATACTTTGAGAATTTACATGCAACTTTTAAAAAAACAATTATTTCTGAAAATTGAAAAACATACATGCATGATTGAAATAGATAAAACCATGATAACAAATATTAAAATGTTTATTAGTCCCCTACCAGCAAAGCCAAGGGGACTTTAAGTAATGCTTGAAAATATTGATTTGATATTTATACATTGTATATAGTTTTACCATGACAAATTTACAGATCAAGTTCAATATTTATTCTGGTGAGATGTTTTTCTTTGCATAGCTATGGTCCTTGGACTTAAAAAATTCAGGCAAATAATCTGTTTTTCACTTTCTTTGTTTGTTATACTTGGAGATATTGATTTGGTAATTGTCATGAATCATGATTGTTGTACATGTATAGTTTTACCATGACAAGTTGCATGTACAATAATGAATTTAGGGCCCAAAAACAAGGATTTTCTGGTTTCCATACATTAATTTGAATATAATATAAAAATAAGGAGATGTGGTATAATTGCCAATTAGACAACTCTCCATACTAGATCAAATGACATAGAAGTAAATAACTACAGGTCACGGTACGGCCTTCAATTATTAGCAAATCCCATACATTTCTATGGATCTCTATGAAATTGAACCTCAAGGTTCATACCAAAAAAAGGAAGGTTGGGATCGATTTTGGAGGGTTATGGCCTTAACCATTCAGGAGTTAGCATGGTTAGGCCAGGGTTTTTTAATTTGTTGGTTTGCACATTTTACACATGAAAAAGTCGAGTCGGTCGGTCGAGAATAAAAAGAAAAAAAATATCTTTCAAGACAGAAAAAATATATTTCACCTTACTAACAAAATGTTTGGTTTGCTATCTTGTCATCGCTTTAATTCTAGTTCCATGAATTATTATTGCTCAGCTGTTATAAACATAAATATACAATATATGTACATTGTCGGAAAATATATAATTTATTTGTATAAGCTTTAGAAACAGGACGAAAAGCAGAGCCCTCATGAATTATGAATATTCTTGGGTGAACAAATCTTCATATCTCCCTTTGTCACTGGAAATAAATGTATATTGTGTTAAATATAAGTTTAAGTTCCCTATATACTAAACTAAAGATGCTAAAGAGTGTCTCAACATCATGAACTTTGAAATAAACCATAAAAATTTTTGCCAAAAGTATTGAATTATATTACTCCATTTTAACTGAAACTTGATTTTACCATAGTGCCTAAGTTATATGCTAATTAATTATGAGGCTTAATCAATTGCCCTTCTTTCAATGAAAATTACACGTTAAATTGCCCTTTTTACAATGACATTTACGTGTAAAATTGCCCTTTTTCTGACTAGCACCCTGCCCTTTTCAAATCCTGGCTAGAACACTGAGTTATGCCCCTTTATAAATGGAAAAATTGCAAAATTTTTAGTTTCCGTTCTCTAACTTTAAGTTTGCCTCAACCAAATGTTATGAAACTTATACACAATGCTTATTACCACAAAACATAGATCAAGTTGGAATTTTGGTGGCGTCACTTTAACCGTTCTAGAGTTATGCCCCTTTATAAATGGAAAAATTGCAAAATTTTAAGTTTCCATTCTCTTACTTAAGTTTGTCTCTACCAAATGTTGTGAAACTTATACACAATGCTTATTACCACAAAACACAGATCAAGTTTGAATTTTGGTGGCGTCACTTTAACCGTTCTAGAGTTATGCCCTTTTATAAATGGAAAAATTGCAAAGGGTCAGCGGGAATAAAAAAGCATGAATGGTCAATTTTATTTTTATTCTGCAAATCAGAAAAATAGGGTCAGCGGATCCGTAAACCAACAAATAAAAAAACCCTGGCCTAAGGGACCTAAACAATACTTTTCTAATACACTGTACAAGTTACCTATTTCTTGACCAATTTCAATGAAGTTTAATGCAAAGTCTTGAATTTTTCGGGTACATGTACTTTAATATGCTGGAATTAAACTTATCTTGTATTTTTTTATCTGTTTTTAATCTTTCAGGGGACTTACTTAAATGAGTGATTTTCTTAATCACTGATTCAAATGACATTGTGTCCACAAATGTTGGAAGTAAGAGTTGTCATTCTTCAATAATCACCAATTTAAGTAGTATATGTACAAATAAATCACTAGACTGAGTGATTTAATTTTATTGTAGCTTTAAATGTATAATACATGGACTAATTATGTTGCTAAAATTACCAGAACCGACATCTGTGTTTAAAGCATGTCCAGTCATGTCAAATGATAACCTTGTACTGAATCTGGGATATTGACATGAAAATTACTTGTTTAAGAATCATACCTCCATGACCTCTATTTATTTTAAAAAATCACTTCTTTAAGTATTATTATTTTAATCCCCCCTAATTTCAACACCCACAAACAGTAAAGTTTTGATGGTGAACAGTAAAATTTTATTATCTGATAAGAAAGGAAAGTTCATTATTTAGAGCCTTTATTTTCAACAAAAATCAAATTGATAGCTGAATTATTGCATCAAAGGCAAAAACCATGCTATTTAAATAAAGCAAAAGGTTCATTTATTTCAATTTTACTAATAATTAGATATAAACTAAAACTGTATGTTTAAAATGTTGGTAAAACTACAAATTGACAAAATTTCTTATTTGCAACATTTTTATACGACCGCAAACAATTTTTCAGTCGTATATTGGTATGACGTTGGCGTTGTTGTCGTCCAAAGACACGTTGGTTTTCACACAATAACTTTAGTTTAAGTGAATGGATCTCTATGAAATTTTACCATAACGTTCAATACCACAAAAGGAAGGTTGGGATTGATTTTGGGGGTTATGGTACCAACAGTTAAGGAATTAGGGGCCAAAAATTGGCCAAAAATAAGCATTTTTTTGACATTGTACCACAAGGTTCCATATCACAAAGGGAATGCTGGGATTGATTATGGGGGTAATTGCCTCAAAATTTTAGGAATTAGGGGCCAAAAAAGGGGCAAAAACAAGCATTTTTCTAATTTCATGACAATAACTTGTGTGTAAGTGTATGGATTTTTCTGAAATTGTATTACAAGGTTCCATATCACTAAGGGAAAGCTGGAATTGAGTTTGGGGGTAATTGCCTTAAACGATTAGGAATAAGGGCCAAAAATAAGCATTTTCTAGTTTCCAGACAATAACTTGTGTTCAAGTGTCTGGATCTCTCTGAAATTGTACTGCAAGGTACCATACCAGAAAGGGAAGGCTGGGATTGAGTTTGGGGGTGATGAATCATAAAGGTGTTCAAAAAATTGGGGGGGGGGGGGGGGGGGGATTTTTTTTCGGTCCAAAATTAAACTTAGTTTGATTTTAACAAAAATTGAATTCTTGGGGTTCATTGATATGCTGAATCTAAACATGTATTTAGAGTTTTGATTTTGGGCCCAGTTTTCAAGTTGGTCCAAATTGGGGTCCAAAATTAAACTTAGTTTGATTTAAAAAAAAAATTGAATGTATGGGGGTTCTTTGATATGCTGAATCTAACCATGTATTTAGATTTTTGATTTTTGGGCCCTGTTATCAAATTGGTCCACATTGAGGTCAAAAGGGTCCAAAATTAAACTTTGATTGATTTCATCAAAAATTGAATTCTTTGGATTCTTTGATATGCTGAATCTAACCATGTATTTAGATTTTTGATATTGGACCATAATAAAGGTCCAAAGGGTAAAAAATTTAACTTTATTTTTTCTTTGTTGTTCTTAATCATGTTAATAGCGACTTCAATCCATTGCTTTTTGATGTTTGATAATACATGTTTAATATTAGTAAACAATAAATATATAAGCTAATTGTTTGCAAAACTCTTTGAATACTTTTTATAGTCTTGCATCTACATGCTGTTAATAAAATACTGTTTTCTCCCTTTCAGCAGTACATTGTATTACAACAAATGGTCAGAGGAGTTGACTGATAATGGACTGGAGTAACCTAGGGTCCAATGACTCTGAACATGCATGACAGTACTGGCATGTGTACATGTATGTCGACAGCCAATTCTAAGTAACCTTAAACGTATACATTGTTTATACAAAAGACCTACAATAATGGTATGTGCATCTATGGGGGACTTATATTTCAGGCCTAAATTAATATTTTGTTTGTTTCCCCAATCCCGACCCTGCCAAGCAGGTGTGGGTAGGTACATTTTGTAGGTAGGGAAATAATTTTATTTTTCCAAAAAGCTTGAACATTTTCTGATGATCCTGCAAGCCTGAAAATCGGAAATGAATAAAATAATATTTGACTAAGTTTTGGGATTGGGGAAACAAACAATATTTTATTTTAGGCCTCACTGTTGTCACTTGTGTGGCTTTATTACTGGTCAGACTATCTATCCTTTACTATTATAAAGTTCAAATATCATGTACATGATTATGACTTGCATTGTATAAATTATGATGCAGCATGATATCTTTTTATACGCCCGTTTACGGGACGTATTATGGTATACCTCTGTCCGTCTGTCCGTCGTCAACATGTCGGACATTAACTCAAAAATGATTTAACCAATTTGCATAAAACTTTGGTGAATTGTTTATATCTATTGACGTGAGCTCCCTTTCGTTTTTTATAAAATTTAGATTTTACGTTTCCGAGTTATGGGGTTTTATTCATTAAAAAAAGGGGGATTTTCCAGTTTTCGGACAATAACTCAAGAATGCTTTCACCAACTTGCAAGAAATTGTGGTGAATTGTTTATATCTATTGACATGAGCTCCCTTTCGTTTTTTATAAATTTTAGATTTTATGTTTCCGAGTTACAGGGTTTTATTCATAAACAAAGGGGGGATTTTCCAGTTTTCGGACAAAAACTCAAAAATGCTTTCAGCAATTCTTATGAAACTTTGGTGAATTGTTTGTATGTATTGATGTAAGCTCCCTTTAGAATTTTGTAAATTTTACATTTTACATTTCTGAGTTATGGGGTTTTATTCAATAAAAAAGGGGTGATTTTCCAGTTTTCGGACAATAACTCAAAAATGCTGTCACCAATTCTCATGAAACTTTGGTGAATTGTTTATATCTATTGATGTAAGCTCCCTTTTTATTTTCATAAATTTCTAGTATGACATTGAGAATTAATTGAACTTTATTTGTTTATAGTCTGACAACAGATTTACTAAGTATTGCACAACAGCAAGAAATCTTTAATTGAATATAAATTCAATTCATATAACCAATTTCAAGTTCTTTGACTACATTTATTCAGAAACCTATAATATGCCAAACATTTAATTACAATCCAAATTCAGACCTGAATCAAGCTTGAATATTGTGTATATTTTTTTGCACCAGCTGTTCAGGGTTGGACCTCTGCGGGCGTATCTAGTTGACCTACATTTTATGTCTCACTGATTTATTAAGTACATTGTATATGTACATGTATGTGGGTATATCATGTACATGTGCAGTACTTTTGAGTCTTGCACAAATACATTGCCATTGGAGTTAAAATAAATTTGATCGCTGACAATGACAGAGTGTTTTGAACATTGCCTCATAGTGTTGGTCAGAATACCTTTATATTAAATCAATAAAATTTTATTGTCACAGATTGAAAATATTTAGTATTTTAAAAATAAGGAGATGGGTAGGATTGCCAATGAGAAAACTTTCTGCCAGTCAAAATGAAGGGGATGTAAGAAATTTTAGGTCACTGTATCACCTACAACAATGAACAAAACCATACTGTAGTGTCAGCTGTACAAGATCCTGAAAAAATGAATAACAATAAATGTCAATTCAAATCAGAAAACTAGTGACATTCTAATTACCAGTATTGGTAATATAAATTTTTAAAAAACTGACACTTATTTTCTCTCTTGTTAAATATTTTTTTTGAAATATTCACCAACATGACCAAGAGAGAACTGTATTGCCAATTTATTTTTTAACGGAAAGCAGTGCATCAGGTTCAGGTGTTTTACATGATAATCACAGGAATTTAAATTTTCAGAGTTAGCTCCTCAGATGTCATTGGAATGGAAGTAATACACATGATATGTTTCAATGAAATTAATATGATTAATGATGGGATAAGACGTAGAGGAGATCCTATATCTACAGTACATGTATATGTAACTGGTATGTACATTTGTTACAGTATTAATAGTCCAAATGGTATAACAATAACAAAAATACTGAAGGCAATTTCAAAAAAGGGAAGTCCATGCATATGGTAGTGGCTGCTGGGTTTTACTATTTGTATTATTAAGCTTTACAATGTATATTTCATAGGGTAGTAGACTTGGGTGTTTCATAAATTGTATACAGATGCCTTTTGTTATAATGTTTCTGTCCATATGTTGGTTGGCCATGTTAGACCACATTTTAATGGTTCAGCGACTGCTTGAAAAAAAGTTTAGGCTTTTTTGCTTTGTGAATTTCTTTTTTTTTTTACATTATGAGTAAATTAGGATATCTGTATTTGGAATATTGGTTCCTTGCAATGTTTATATGTACACGTACATGTCTGTGAGACAGGATCACCTGACCTTACTTCATGGAGCTGTCAAGGTAAAAGTTATGTGATTAACACATGTCGGTCCTTTTCTCAGATATAGTAAGCAGAACTTGAGTAGATCAACTGTATTTGGTGTTTAGAATGAACAATGACCTCATTTCCATGGTTCATTGGTCAATGTTAACTTTTATTTCTTGTAGGCAATATGTCAAGTACACATGTATATATGATGTATGGAATGATTGTAAGTTGTACATGTCCATGATGTCTGTCTGGACAGAGTTCATCTGACCATGCATGATCTGATTTGGATGGTTCATTGGTCAATATTAAGATTTAATAATTTAGTCTGTTTGGTGTATACTATACATGCTACATGTATAATCAATTAAAAGATCAGCTTTTTATACGCCCGTCGAAGTTTTGACGGGATGTATTATGGTATACAAATGTCTTCTGTCCGTCTGTCTGTCCGGCGTAAACATGTCGCACCGTAACTTGAGAACGACTTATCCAAATTTTCATGAAAAATAAGATAGTTGTTTCTTAAGATGGTCAAACGATCTGTATACTTTTTGGTGAAAATAAGATTAAAACTTTTTGAGTTACAGGACTTAGTAACTAAAACAGGTTGTGTGGTTTTTTTTGCATGTCGCGCCGTATCTCAAAAACAATTGATGATTATTGCTTAAAACTTTACACACTTCTTAGTTATACTAATCTTAAGATTGTATACTTTTTGGTTTTGATTCAAAATTTTATTTTAGAGATATTGATTTTTTTTTAAAAAGGGGGGTTTTCACATGTCGCTCCGTATCTCAAAAACGATTTATGATTATTGCTTAAAATTTTACACACTTCTTAGTTATATTAATCTAAAGATCTGTATACTTTTTGGTTTTGATTCAAAATTTTATTTTAGAGATATTGATTTTTTTTTAAAAAGGGGGGTTTTCACATGTCGCTCCATATCTCAAAAACGATTTATGATTATTGCTTAAAATTTTACACACTTCTTAGTTATATTAATCTAAAGATCTGTATACTTTTTGGTTTTGATTCAAAATTTTATTTTAGAGATATTGATTTTTTTTTTAAAAAGGGGGGTTTTCACATGTCGCTCCATATCTCAAAAACGATTTATGATTATTGCTTAAAATTTTACACACTTCTTAGTTATATTAATCTAAAGATCTGTATACTTTTTGGTTTTGATTCAAAATTTTATTTTAGAGATATTGAGTTTTTTGTAAAAAAAAAAAAAAGGGGGGGGGGGGGGGGGGGGTTTCGCATGTTGCGCCGTATGTCAGAAACTGTTTATGATTATTGCATAAAAATTCACACACAAGACAACTGGCGTATCATGCGCTCATGGCGCAGCTGTTTAATTAGCTCACTGGGCCCAATGGGCCAAGTGAGCTTTTCTCATCACTTGGCGTCGTTGTCTGTTAACTTTTTCAAAAATCTTCTCCTCTAGAACTACTTGGCCAAATTTAACCAAACTTTGCCACAATCATCATTAGGGTATCTAGTGTAAAAAATGTGTCTGATGACCCCGCCTACCAGACATTGCTTAAAATGGAACATCGTGGTAAAATGCAGTTTTTTGGATTATAGCATTTAGAGACAATTTGACATGGGGTAAAATATGTTCATCAGATTATGATATATAATATATCTGTCTGTTGTTGGGTTGCTGCCTTTGAATTAGTAATTTTAAGGAAATTTTTTAGTTTTTGGTTATTATCTTGAATATTATTATAGATAGAGATAAACTGTAAATAGCAATAATGTTTAGCAAAGCAAGATCTACAAATAAGTCATCATGACCAAAATAGTCAATTGACCTGATAAGGAGTTTTTGTCCTTTAAAGTCAAATTTAACAATTTTTCGTAATTTTTTTTAATTCACAACAGTCTTCTCCTGAAACAACAGAGACAAATAAACTAAACTTGGCCACAATCATCATTAGGGGATCTAGTTTTTAAAAACATGGCAGACATGGCTAAAAATAGAACATAGAGGGAAAATGCAGTTTTTGACTTGTATCTCTGAAACTAAAGCAAAAGTATAACAGTTACATTATTTCATGCATCAATTGTAAATAAAAATATCAGGTGAGCGACACAGGGTCCTTGGAGCCTCTAGTTTGGTGTATGCAATAATTGTACATGTTGTAAGGTGCACATGTCTGTCTGGCTTGGTTTATCTGAACTTGACCTTAATATAAATTGCTTGACAGTATATTTTCATGAATCATTGGTAATGTTAAGTATATTTGGTCCTTATCGTAAACTTATAATTATTCTTATATCTTTAGGACAAGCACCATAAAACAGAGGGGACATAAAAATACCTGGAGTCTGTCTATCCCTTTGGCCTTATAAGCGCTCTCACTTGCATGTCTTGTACAAATTTCGCAGAAAGCTCGACATAGGGATAGTGGAAGACCTGGATACTTCATACCTTGTATATGGATGCCTCATGTTACGAAGTTTCCGTCAGTCACATGTCCAATGTCCTTGACCTCATTTTCATGGTTCAGTGACTACTTGAAAAAAAAGTTAACATTTTTTGTAATGTTAAATTCTCTCTTATTATAAGCAGTAGGATAACTATATTTGGTATATGCCTACCTTGCAAGGTCCTCATGCCCGTCAGACAGTTTTCACTTGACCTCGACCTCATTTCATGGATCAGTGAACAAGGTTAAGTTTTGGTGGTCAAGTCCATATCTCAGATACTATAAGCAATAGGTCAAGTATATTCGGTGTATGGAAGGACTGTAAGGTGTACATGTCCAACTGGCAGGTGTCATCTGACCTTGACCTCATTTTCATGGTTCAGTGGTTATAGTTAAGTTTTTGTGTTTTGGTCTGTTTTTCTTATACTGTATGCAATAGGTCTACTATATTTGGTGTATGGAATGATTGTAAGGTGTACATGTCTAGCTGACAGGTGTCATTTGACCTTGACCTCATTTTCATGGTTCAGTGGTCAAAGTTAAGATTTTGAGTTTTGGTCTTTTTTTCTAATACTATATGCAATAGGTCAACTATATTTGGTGTATGGAAATATTTTATGATCTATATGTCAGTCGCGCAGGTTTTATTTGACCTTGACCTCATTTTCACAGTTCATTGCTCAGTGTTAAGTTTTTGTGTTTTGGTCTGTTTTTCTTAAACTATAAGCAATAGGTCAACTATATTTGTTGTATGGAAGAATTGTTAGCTGTACATGCCTGCCTGGCATGGTTCATCTGACCTTGACCTCATTTTCATGGTTCGTTGGTCAATGTTTAGTTTTCTTGGTTAATGTTAAGTTTATGTGACAGTTGTAATAAAGCTTTATATTTAGGACTATCAACATAATATCAATGATTAGTAAAGAAGGCGAGACATTTAAGCGTGTGCACTCTTGTTAAAAGAGTTATGCCCCTTGGAAACATTAATTATTTGGAAAATTGCATTGTTATGGCTCTTGTGTACAATTCTTGCCAGAATTTTATGAAATTAATATTAAATAGGTTTATATCATCAGAATGATCAGAGCATTTTGATTTCCATCTGTAATGTTTACAAATTCCAGATTTCATGGCAAATTTCAACCATTATAAACCTCCACAAGCTCCATAGCAGAGGTAATCAAAAAGTAGTGCAGCAACAAACAACAACTATTAATATTCCACTTCAGTATATACACACACAATATACATGCATGATTATATACATAGATATAAGAAGATGTGGTATGAGTGCCAATGAGACAACTCTCCATCCAAGTCACAATTTATAAAAGTATATACATATATGTACCCGGTAAGTTTAAATATTAAATTGATGTTATCATTTTTGCTTGAATAGTAAGGCAATATTTAATTTGATGTATATTTTACTAATATATGCTGGGTTTTTTTTATTACAGCAAATGTATTCCAAGAGTTTATGGCTGATTATGCAACTACAGGATTTTATCATGGAAGCAACATCTTAGAAGGATAAATGCAAATGTATGAAGGAAGCCTTGTGTATAAATACATGTAGCAATTACACGCAGGAGAGAACACTTAAACATTACTAACATGTAGTCATGATATGGGAGTGGTGCATTCTAGAAATCTAAACACCTGGAATTAAATATTGTGTATATTTTTTTTACTGTCTAAAAATGGAAAATGCTTGTTTTAAAATGAATTTTTTATAAATATATAAATAACAAGAATTTTTAGCTTATTGTGAAGCAAAACTTTGAGATCTTTTAATGGTATATGCCTGTTGTTTGTCACCTTTTATTTTCTTTTTGACTAAACCTTAAGATCAGTGGTAAAATGAAAAACTGAAAACCATATATGAAATAAGAAAAAAATGGTTGTAAATAACAGCAAGACTTTCAATATGGTATATCAAATATATTTCACAGAACTTTCTATTTCAGTTTATTAATACAATGAGGTTTGAGGTATAAATCAATCAGACAGTAACACAACAACAAAAACACCTGAAAAGTCCTCAACAATAGACAGGTGTCTAAACAATATGTCATGATCTGTTTAATTGACCAGAGTACATGAGTATGTGGCAGGGTGAACTACCTTTTTTCTTCAAAACTCTCATAAGAAGAATTGGCATCTTTTGCAAGTAATACTTGTCCATAATGTGATTGGAATGTCTCAAAACTGATGAACACAAAAAGACTTATACATACATATTAAAAATGAAATATACATCAGTGCATACATCTTCTATAAATGAATCACCTTCCATACATCAAATTAACAAAAATATTGAGACTTGAACACAACCAAAAATGTTCTAGGAGTGAACTATGGTGCCCTGGATATTTGCTTGCCTTCTTGGTTTTATTGAATCTATCTGCTGCTAATTGAAGATATTGTGAGTTGGAGTTGATGAATAAATATTTTTTGTATTGTTTAGGACCAAGAAATTTAAGATACAAAGAGAAAGTAAAATAGAATGGAAGTATGAATACATTCTCAAGACCAAGAAGAATATTTATATATATCAAAATAGAATGTGTACTAGATTAGCATTTACTTATCTAAAATATGCTCAAATACTGTGAAATTTGTGTGATTGAGACTCAATTCACATTAATTTCACGTGAAAAATTTAACGTGAATTTCACGTGAAAGCTCGATTCACTTTAATTTCATGTGAAAAATTTCACGTGAAAGCTCGATTCACGTGAAATTCACGTAAATTTAACGTGAGTTTCACGTGAAAAATTTCACGTGAGTTTCATGTATAAGCTCGTTTGAGGTGAATCTCACGTGAAAAATTTCATGTGAAATTCACGTGATTTTCACGTGAAATTTACGTGAACAAAATTTGCCTGTGTAGAAGTGTGAGATGTTCAAACTTCTTTCACAAGATCTGTGATATAATATCAAAAAATTTGATATTCTCTTTTGAAAGTGTTAAAGTACCATATAATTAGTTGAGAGGGCTGTAAAACTCACACAATTATGATTTAAAAAATTCCATGTTTGAGAAATATTTCTTAATAAAATTTTATCTGGAATGCTCAGAACCAAAGGTTTGGGCAGCAAAAGTGAAATAAATATAAGAGGACACAATATTATGTAGAACAATTTGTTTTAATGATTCTCAAATAGTTATGCTCATGGCAAACAGTCATGAATGCAAAATACTGGAAAAATTAGATATACCAAAAATAGGATTCCTTTTCAAAGTCATAGTAATCATCACTTTTTCATGTATTTTCTAATTTGCAGTTTTTAGCCTTTGCACACAGCAATCTATGTTAAATATGAGTTTTGTTAGTCATTAAAATTCATAGTTGTTATTAACTATATAACTTTATGTTCAACAATCAAAAGTATTCACAATTTTAGGAACATGATTTTGTAATTCACAAAATCAGTAAGGCTAAGGGTCTTAAAGGTCAACATTTTGTTAGGTCTAATAACTTAAACATGCAGGCAAAATATAATTTATAGATATAAGAAGATGTGGTATGAGTGCCAATGAGACAACTCTCCATCCAAGTCAAAATTTATAAAAGTAAATCATTATAGGTCAAAGTACAGTCTTCAACACGGAGCCTTGGCTCACACCGAACAGCAAGCTATAAAGGGCCCCAAATATTACTAGTGTAAAACCATTCAAACGGGAAAACCAACGGTCTAATCTTTAAAAAAAAACAAGAAACACTTATGAACCACATCAACAAACTACAACTACTGAACATCAGATTCCTGACTTAGGACAGGTGCAAACAATTGCAGCGGGTTTAAGCGTTTTAATGGTACCAAACCTTCACCCTTATCTGAAACAATAGTGTAACATCCCAACATAGAAAGACACACTATAAAATATCAATTGAAATGGCTTAACTCAATCAAAAGACATATTAACACCAGAGAACATACACTGAACAAATAAATTTGATCTATGATACAATGTAAATACAAAATAAATTTGTCTGTTTATTGCTATTTTCTAAAATTTTCCTGTGATCTTTACTGTGATAAATTTTTATATCACCCTAATCTAGTAAAAGGAGAATGAACGACATCATAAACCAACGTCATTGATGTTGGCTAGGAAAATAGCGATAAACAGATTATCAGTGGTATTTTAATCTGGAGGATGTTTTTGTGCAACATCTCATCTGAGGTCTTTTGCTCTTCAATGAGATTAAAGCTTGTTTGAAGAACCATCAATAATCTTTTAATATCTGTTGTTGCAGGATGGAATGGATGCAGCCCTGGAAGATAGTGATGTGGATGAGATTGAAGAGGATGACAGAGAAAGATTTGGTGATGTGTTATGTTGTATTGGTACCTTGGCTAGAATGGTACCATACCACAGTATTCCACTATTGTCAAAGTAAGTCACTATTGTATTGGTACTTTGGGTAGAATGATACCATACCACAGTATTTCACTATTGTCCAAGTAAGTCATTATTTTATTGGTACCTTTCATGATATATCACTGTTGTCAAAGTAAGTCACTATTTTATTGGTACCTTGGCTAGAATGGTACCATACCACAGTATTTACACTATTGAATTGGTACCTTGGCTAGAATGGTAGCACAGTATACCACTATTGTCTTAAGTCAGTCACTATTGTATTGGTACCTCGGCTAGAATGGTAGCACTATTGTCTAAGTTAGTTACTACATGTATTGTATTTGTACCATAACAAGGCAAACCATTGTTGTCAAAATAAGTCATTATGTTATTGGTACCATACCAAAACATATGATTGGTGTTGATTATATGATACTAGATCGTAATTCAATTCAATTCAATATTTTATTTTAGTTTCATCTCTCAATAATATATAATACAACATTACATTAAATGCAAAATATAGATATAAAATAGAGAGCCATTTTATACAGCATTATAAGAGACTGTAACATTAAAAAATTATAGAAAATTTGTCTATTATAAAACATATTTATAAGTACATTATTCATGGTGTAAAATATTTCTACATCTATTTAAAATATGATAATAGGCTTTGGCACAGCTACGAATCAAATTAATATCTATGAATAAAAACACTAATACGTATAAGACAAAGACATATTTTCTAATTGTATAGAAACATGACCTTATTACAGGATAAAGATGGAATTAAATTGAAATTATAATTTCCTGTTTATCTATTTACATAAACAATGACAAATATCATTTTATTACAGGATATTAGAAGATAGAATTTCCCGATTACACGGTCAGTTACAAAGATTACAACAATTTGCTGCTGAAGGACATGATTTATCCATGGACACATCATACTTAACAGTTTTATATGAAGATCTTCACTGGATTATACTTGTAGCTAGTATGTCTGTTTTACCAATAATTTGAAGCAAAAAGGGTATAAGCATATGAAACTCTGAAACAATTCCAAAGAAAAGTAGATATTATTACTGTTTCTTAACTTTAAAGATGATATGCAAACATGTAAATTTACAAGAAGTTTGATATTTTTTATTAAAGCAGAAAATGGAATGACTGAAATCAAGATAATGTGTATGATTATGACCAATATTTCAAACAGTGTTTCAAACATAATATGTTTAAAAGAAGATACCCTGTTACCTCATTAAGCCTATTCCAATTAAATGGATATGGCTGGGTAGGTAGGGACTCTAGTAACTCTACATAATCAACACACTTCCTTTGAGTAATCTTACATACTTTAAACAGACATATACAATAAGGTTATAGCACTGACAAATTGTATCCTCTTTTTGTGTTTAAATCATTTTATGGAATTCATTTTTGATATACCAACATAAAACATGAAGCTTATTTCTGTATATACTGCAAGTTTTCCATCATGTTTTTAACATTGGCATATCCTGTAGACTGATGCATACTATGTCTAGAAAGTTTGACTGAACTTAATGTTTTTGAAGATGTTAAGAAAATATCTGATCTTCATTACAATGATAATCAACTTAAAATAGTATCAAGGTTTTTAATTTTTCTCTTTTATAGCTAATGTACTAACAATAGAATCTGAAGGAGAAACTCCCATGATTCCTCCAGATATCATGGAGTACACCATCTCAACATCAAAGGATGTAAACATAGATACAACACTCAAAGTTCTGTCATCTCCTAATGAAAAAATAGATTCAATACCTGGAGCAGAACAACATACAGATGGTGTAGTTAGGTAAGTTCATAGAATTCATACCTAGAGCAGAACAGCATACAAATGGTTCAGTTAGGTAGGTTCCTATAGAATCCATACCTGGTGCAGAACAACAAACAAATGGTGTAGTTAGGTAAGTTCCTACAGAATCCATACCTGGAGCAGAACAACATACAGATGGTATCCTACCGTAGTCTATCATCGGTCATAACGTTGGTTCGTTCGGATTTTGTTATTGTACTTATCATACGGAAAAACTCCGCATTGACGTCACTACGCTAATACCAGCGTATAAAATTAGTGCAGAATACATTTTTTCTACACTTCTAAATAAAATGATATTTCTAAAGATATGTTTTCATTATTATTCTTAAGTATTGTACAAAAATGCAGATTTTCTAATGGCCATTTCAAACCTGACTTCCGAAAGCCTAAAAACATTTCAGAACTAAAGAAAACCCCTCTTCCGGCCTCCGTTGCTTTGTTTGCATTCCATTGAGCGTCATCAATCTTAATGGCAGACCAAACAGGCCAAGCCAATCGTATTTTTAAGAATTTCAAAATGGCAAGCACCTTACGTCTTACGCGATTTTCCCGCGAAAAAAAACCATCCAAATTGAAAGAAAAACTTTGGGAAACAAACGATAATCATGCCATATTTTTGTTCAGGAATATAGAGTAGGTTAATAAAAAACAATATACATATATTTTTCATAAAAAAAAAATTTGGTTCAATATTAAGAGATCGATATTCTGACCATAAGTAAATATTCATATAAAATTCCATTGATGTCAAATTTCATGGCTAATAATGAGGTTTCCTATTGAATAAACCCCCAATTTATTGCAAACCATTTCAAAGCAATATCATACAAACAAATAATATAATTGCCTTGTACTAAAAAATCACCTAATTGACAGTAGAGCAATTTGATTGGATATAACGATTCAATGTGTCACGTGGTTTTGAAGCTATTAGAATGTGAATATAAACAAACCGGGTCAGCTGCTCCAGTATCGAACAACATCGTACATTCAGTGGCTGAGAAACAATTATGAGTAACCAAGCTTGACAATACACAGTAATAAAAAAACGAAACTAAGTCTACAGAAAAATAAAATAAAAAATGGCCCTAAGTGCACGACTTACCACCATTGCGGGATATAGTTAGGTAAGTTCCTGTAGAATCCATACCTGGAGCAGAACAACATACAGATGGTATAGTTGGGTAAGTTCCTGTAGAATCCATACCTGGAGCAGAACAACATACAGATGGTGTAGTTAGGTAAGTTCTAATAGAGTCCATACCTGGAACAGAACAACATACAGATGGTGTAGTTAGGTAAGTTCCTATAGAATCCATACCTGGAGCAGAACAACATACAGATGGTATAGTTGGGTAAGTTCCTGTAGAATCCATACCTGGAGCAGAACAACATACAGATGGTGTAGTTAGGTAGGTTCCTATAGAATCCATACCTTGAGCAGAACAACATACAGATGGTGTAGTTAGGTAAGTTCTAATAGAGTCCATACCTTGAGCAGAACAACATACAGATGGTGTAGTTAGGTAAGTTCCTATAGAATCCATACCTTGAGCAGAACAACATACAGATGGTGTAGTTAGGTAAGTTCCTATAGAATCCATACCTTGAGCAGAACAACATACAGATGGTGTAGTTAGGTAAGTTCTAATAGAATCCATACCTGGAGCAGAACAACATACAGATGGTGTAGTTAGGTAAGTTCCTATAGAATCCATACCTTGAGCAGAACAACATACAGATGGTGTAGTTAGGTAAGTTCTAATAGAGTCCATACCTGGAGCAGAACAACATACAGATGGTATAGTTGGGTAAGTTCCTGTAGAATCCATACCTGGAGCAGAACAACATACAGATGGTGTAGTTAGGTAAGTTCTAATAGAGTCCATACCTGGAACAGAACAACATACAGATGGTGTAGTTAGGTAAGTTCTAATAGAGTCCATACCTTGAGCAGAACAACATACATATGGTGTAGTTAGGTAAGTTCCTATAGAATTCATACCTTGAGCAGAACAACATACAGATGGTGTAGTTAGGTAAGTTCCTATAGAATTCATACCTGGAGCAGAACAACTTACAGATGGTGTAGTTAGGTAAGTTCCTATAGAATCCATAACTGGAGCAGAACAACATACAGATGGTGTAGTTAGGTAAGTTCCTGTAGAATTCATACCTGGAACAGAACAACATACAGATGGTGTAGTTAGGTAAGTTTCTTTAGAATTCATACCTGGAGCAGAACAACATACAGATGGTGTAGTTAGGTAGGTTCCTATAGAATTCATACCTGGAGCAGAACAACATACAGATGGTGTAGTTAGGTAAGTTCATATAGAATTCATACCTGGAGCAGAACAACATACAGATGGTGAAGTTAGGTAAGTTCCTATAGAATCCATACCTGGAGCAGAACAACATACAGAGGGTGTAGTTAGGTAAGTTCCTATAGAATCCATACCTGGAGCAGAACAACATACAGATTGTGTAGTTAGGTAAGTTCCTATAGAATCCATACCTGGAACAGAACAACATACAGATGGTGTAGTTAGGTAAGTTCTAATAGAGTCCATACCTGGAACAGAACAACATACAGATGGTGTAGTTAGGTAAGTTCTAATAGAGTCCATACCTTGAGCAGAACAACATACAGATGGTGTAGTTAGGTAAGTTCCTATAGAATTCATACCTTGAGCAGAACAACATACAGATGGTGTAGTTAGGTAAGTTCCTATAGAATTCATACCTGGAGCAGAACAACTTACAGATGGTGTAGTTAGGTAAGTTCCTATAGAATCCATAACTGGAGCAGAACAACATACAGATGGTGTAGTTAGGTAAGTTCCTGTAGAATTCATACCTGGAACAGAACAACATACAGATGGTGTAGTTAGGTAAGTTTCTTTAGAATTCATACCTGGAGCAGAACAACATACAGATGGTGAAGTTAGGTAAGTTTCTTTAGAATTCATACCTGGAGCAGAACAACATACAGATGGTGTAGTTAGGTAAGTTTCTTTAGAATTCATACCTGGAGCAGAACAACATACAGATGGTGTAGTTAGGTAGGTTCCTATAGAATTCATACCTGGAGCAGAACAACATACAGATGGTGAAGTTAGGTAAGTTCCTATAGAATTCATACCTGGAGCAGAACAACATACAGATGGTGTAGTTAGGTAAGTTCCTATAGAATCCATACCTGGAGCAGAACAACATACAGATTGTGTAGTTAGGTAAGTTCCTATAGAATCCATACCTGGAGCAAAACAACATACAGATGGTGCAGTTAGGTAACTTCCTGTTACATGAATACAAAGAAAATTACAAAAATACTGGCTTTTAAGTTTTTCCTGGAGTAGAGAAAAATATATAAGAAATATATATATTTACAAAAGCATATGTATTTTTGGACCAATAAGGGTTTTAGAGTTATTTTTGAATTTTCAAAAGATTTTCTCAGTAAATTTTTATATTGCATCAGTAGGTAATTAGCATATAGTTGTTTTATTCAGATTTATATATTTCATCAGAAATGAGGTTCTGTTTGATATTAAACAATGTTTCTTGTTTTGAAAATATTCTGCTATAATCTTTTCAGGTTAGTGTCAGGTGTATTCCGTTTATGTGAGGTAGAAAGACGAGCTGTGGATGCCAGACTGACAGGATGTATTAGTCCACAGCTAATCAGTACAACCATGTGGTTCTTACATCGATGGTCAAGGTCATATCTACTACCAGATGAAAATTACTATGCACAAGTAAGGATGATACAATTAAGAAAGATAACCGTAATCAGTATTTATTTAGATTAAAATAAAACAAAACTTTGTTAGTTAGTTGGGGTCTTAACATCCTCCTAAGCAACTTGATGCTCATAGATGGACAGAAATAAAAAAAAATGAGAAGAGGAAAAAGACAGAAGAACAGCTATTTTTGCCTGTTGTAGAATTAAAGGAGATAACATAATCTTGAATCTTTTCCTGAATGTACTTTAAGTGAGTTGGGTTTTTTTCTACTGCATCATGGATCTCTAAAAGTTCAATGGCAAAATGTGAATTTTTAAATTCCTGTTGGACAAATCAAAGTTAAAAAAATACTTACTAGTATCAATTCAGCTGTTTACAAATTTTATATGAATTTGGTTAAATATACTTACCATGAAATTACATTTATATTATATAGAATATGTTTGCTTTCACAACATGTTCTCATCGCAATTAACTAGGTGATTAAAAATTACATCCATAAGATGTACTTACCTACGTCATAATTTACCTGTGTAAGATACAGTAAGTTAGTTTTAATTTTTGCGTTCAGGTGAACGCATGTTTCTCGTCGACAAGGATTTTTAAATCCTTATGTTTTATAAAAGACATTATTTGTTTTCGGTATATCGTTTTACGATTAATTTAATGTGAATACAGCGCTTCTGTCAAGTTTCTGATATGCACGTTTCATCAATTTTACAGCTTACGAGTCTGGAACAACGACGACCTAGAAAATGACCTTTGTTTGGCCGCCATTTTCAAACATGAAGTCCAGTCCGAGGAAAGGCAGATTTTTTCTGTCAAAATCGGACATGTTACGTGAGTGCTCCGTTTTTTAGAAATAATGGATGTTTTAATACTTCTTCCACGCTGACCGAATTTTTAGCTGTTTAGAGCAATCTACGAAACGGGTCAAGTGGAAAGTTTGGATAAGTTGATTGTTTACAATTTTACAGTCTGTACACGAGACTGTGTAAACACATCACTATATTAAAATCAGAATAGGTGTTTTGGCCAGATCTGATTATTTCAATGTGGATAACGTCCTTATGGGAGCGTAGACCACTATTGTCACTATTTTAATGTGGATAACGTCCTTATGGGAGCTAAGACCACTATTGTCACTAGAACCTCAATTGGTTCAATAAATTTCAATCAGAAAAGGGAATTTGCCCATATCCGATTGTTATTTTATTTGGATAACGTTCCATACAGGGAGCGTAGACCAACATTGATACTCACATTGACTGTTTAAAGTTGATAAATAAATATAAAATAAAATAAAATAAATCACAATCAGAATAGGGAATTTGCCCACAACTGATTATGTTTATTTGGTTAACCTTCCATTCAGGGAGCATAGACCATATTTATTGAAAATAAAACGTGCTTAATAAATCACAAATAAAATTAAAATTAGAATAGGGATTTTGCCCAAGTCTATCTGATTAATGTTGACATCGTTTCATCCAGGAAACATAGGAACTAGAACAACATGCATGATTTTGGATCTGTAAGTTGCATGCATTCTACTACAATACAGATTTGATATCTTACATAAAAATCATAACTATTAATTGATTGCACATTGATATTTATGGAGCATAGACCATTGTTGTAAATAAAAACTTCATTTTTTGACGTACTGAAATAAAATAAATTAGACTCAGAATAGTGAATTTTAATCCAGGTCTATCTGATTGTTGCAGTAGACATCCTTCCATCCAGAGAACGTTAGGTCTACCCTTATTATATTTAAAACAACCTGCAAGCATAGCTAATTTTTGGTTGCACATTGATTTTTGTGATGAACGAACAGTTCAGTCAATTTACATATATACTCATATTGATAATACAATGTAATATATTGAAAGAGTGTCTGGAAATGGTCAAGACAGATAAAATCACTGAAATAGTACAGTGTTATCTAGTACAATACAAATGTGTATGCAGATTAAGCATATCAATACACAAATTTTTTAATTATGTCCAGTTTTAATCAGGACAGTAAATTCTCAGAAGCCTGAAATATTTTCTCGGAGCAGGAAATTGCTGTAAATATTTTCTTTACTGATAAATACTAATATGTTGAGTCAGTAAGAATGGAACACCGTTCTAAAACCAGTTGATAGCTTGTGACAACTCATTTTATCAATTTTTAATTTTCATGGTCAGTTTACTACTGACAAGAAGAACATTAATATTATCAGTATGTACTGCTATGACCAATTGGTTGTTTTGTCTGCAGTAACGAAACAAAGACTTTTATATGTTTTTTAAGTAAACATTAGATTGTCTCTTGGATTAAGAGTTTAGGGGATGCCATGATGCATTTCCCAAAGACTCATTCAGGGAAATGGCTTTTATTTTGATTACATAATTCAGAGTGAACATTGCCAATGCATATAACATAATATGTACTTGTGCTATTTTGTGTTAAGTACACAAAAAAGGTGATAACATAAGACTTAAGGGTCTATTTTACCCTCACTATATGAGAATCACTGTCAAATAATACATGTATCTTCCAATCATGAAAGGGAGAGATTTTTGGAAGCTCTTTTAAAGATAGAAAATTATGCCTTTACATCTTAAGTTTTCAAAGCAATGCCAACAAGTTTGGCAAGATTCTGCTATAAGGGATTCATTCATTGGGTCTGTTTTCAGTCTTAATGTGAGATCGGTAGTAAAAAAAAAAACAAAAAAAAAAAAAACAGCTTAACAAACTCCTACACGTTTTTTTTCCTTGAGTTTATATTGAATCAGAAAGCTGAACTATAGAGGACACAAAGATACTGATATATAAAAACAAGATTATCATTAATTTAGGATTTGTATTTTGAGAATTTAATGTAAAAATAAAGACATGTCAGATAGATTTTGCAAAAAAATTAGATAATTAGTAAAATATTAGTAAATAAATAAAGAAAATTTAAAGCATTGTGGATGCAGGATTCATTAAAAATGCTAGACATGGACTTGGAGATTGGAGTAGTTCACAAGTTTTAAAAATGAACTATCTAATACAGCTCTTTATATAAAGCTTCTTTTTAGCCAGTCTTTACAAGATGCAGAAAAAAGAAGAGGTTTTTTGGGCTACATAATGTACCAATATATACATATATATATTTCAATTGGTTCTCAAATTTTAGCACCAGTGTAGAAGCAGTTAATCTAAGAGCAAAATACATGAAAAGCAGTTTATTTAAAAGACTGATTAATAGTTAGCAAATAACATTCAATAGTCTGTTAGTACATGGAAGTAAAATGCAATATGGTAATTCCATGATTATATTAAGTGCAAGACATTTGTTAATATCTAAATTTAAAATGTCACTGTTTATTTTTATTTTTGCTCATTATAAGCAAAGAGTACACAAAAATTCTAGTCTTGTCAAAGTCAAGTTGTGACTTATCTAAATGCAGGAAAGTTTCCAAATGCGTGCGATTTAATCCCCAAATTGATGGTATTCACTATTCAAATTTCATAATGACCAGTCAATTATCAAACAATATTTCTTAGTCCTTTTTCTGCAGAAATTGGCAGAAATAATATTAATATCTAGCATAGAGTTAGTATTTTATGCAAGAATATACTAGACAAAATTGAAATGTGTTTATTAACAGTTACTTTGAATTTTGATTCAATACTGTTTTGAAAGATGTGATTATATAAATCACATTTATTTTGTTTTGTCAAATCTGTGGACAAATGCAAAATTTTTCTGAGTGACTTTTAGTGAACCAAATGACTGGGTTGAAGTCACACAAAAAAATACTACCAAAAGTGTTTTGGTTGGTATATACGGAATCATATCAGAATGTATAGAATTCAGATAAGGTGAACCAAGAGAGAAATAAAATGAGCTTTTCTGATTGTGAAACCATTTCTAAAACAACTAAGAACACTTAAGTCCGCAAGTTAGTACAAGTGTTTTTCCATATGGTCAAACGTGTTTTCTTCAAATACACCTATAGAACTATATTTAACAAGTTGCATGTTAGTATTTCTGATTGCGAAATAATTTCTGAAACAAATATAAACAATAATTGTCAAGAGCAACAGTTCAAGAGTTGTTCAATATGTCAAACTTTTGTTTCTTTAAATTTGGAACTGTACATGGCAAGATATAATTTATAAGGGTTCTAATTTTAGACAGTATATCATTGTGAAATATTAATTAGAAATATCAAAACAACATTGACAGACAGATTTTTCATAGTTGGAGAAAATCATCTGTCAGCATTTTTTTTTGGCTTATTAGGACAACAGTTATTGGCTTGCTCAACATCCAAATGCTCTGTAGAAGCATTATGATACCATTGGAAAACATGTATATTTAAACATTTCCACTGATTTGTCCATTTCTGTATTTTTACACTTAAGTAGTCTAATACGAAACAAAAAGATTGTTCATTGTTGAACTGGTAGACATTGTATTCAAAGGTTCTACCACTCATAGAAATTTCTATCAGATTTTAAAATTTAGTTGGTTTGGAAAATTGTCATTCTATAATAATGCAAGACTTCTCTTGACAAAAATATTTTCGTTCTAAATCTATAAGATATTAAAAAGAGTAGTATATCTAGCAGAGGAATAAGTACTCAGGGAGACTATAACTTCAAAAAAAAAAAAGTTTATAGATTAATCCAGATTTAGCATAATAATGAAACAACTTTTGTTTGAGTCTTTATTATACTTTGTTTGTATTAAGGACACTTATTTACAAAGTATATTTTAATTGATTATAATTCTTTGACAATTAAGCAGAAAAGAATTTATTTCGAAAGATATGATATTGATCAGGTTATCAAAAGATGACAGCAATCATATATTCTCTGTTATTATATTAAAACTATAGAGAAAACAATGGAAAGTTAGAGAGAAGCTAATTGTTTATCAAATAAACTAAAGTTTTGAAACTAATATTTCAAAGTTGAAAGTAAATGATACTAAGGTTGGATTAGTTCTTGTCGATTTGTACAAGCAATAAGAACAATCTATTCAAAAATAAATGCTTTTTTACTGTTGCAATAATATTACAACACATTTAACTCATAATGAAGGAGCTTTAATGAAATAATTTCTATACTGGCCTGTAGATTATTTATTCAACAGATATAGAAAGATGTGGTATGAGTGCCAATGAGACAACTCTCCATCCAGTCTATTTTTGCATACTTTTATTTATGCAATCTGCAAAGTTTTGCCATTGATACATACAGTTATACAGCATAGCTTTATTGTATAATAAATTTAAATTTAGTAATTTCGGTTTTGACTAATATCCGTATTTACAAAATTAAGTGGAGTTATTTTTTTTAAATTTTGACATAGTTTTATATGTTGGAAATTGTATATGTGTGAGAGAATTTATCCTCCACCAAAATAAAATACTGCTTGTTAATCAGTAAATATTCTATATAATATAAATGTAATTTCATGGTAAGTATATTTAACCAAATTCATATAAAATGGTTATTTTTGAAATCTCAAGAAGAGATTTTATATGAATTTATAGGGTTAAATATACTTACCACAATCCACCACCACCCCTGGAATAAATTCAGTTTTTTGTTCACATAATTGAAATTATTCAATTAAACGACAAATTAAAACTAACTTACTGTATCTTACACAGGTAAATTATGACGTAGGTGAGCACATCTTATGGATGTAATTTTTAATCACCTAGTTAATTGCGATGAGAACATGTTGTGAAAGCAAACATATTCTATATAATATAAATGTAATTTCATGGTAAGTATATTTAACCCTATAAATTCATACAAAATCTCTTCTTGAGATTTCAAAAATAACCATTTTTTAAGTCTTATTTTTCATGATATCTATCTAGCTTAAAATACTTGTGCCTTTGTCTTGCATTTCCTCTTAACAATAAGATGTGTATTTTTTGTGTTTGACAAATAAGGTTCAAATTCTTCTAAAAACTAAACAGAAAGCAATCTGAGTAATTTGATAGAAAAGTATATATATTCTATTTTTGATTAAATACCAGGTTCCCTCTAATTTAACAAGTAAATCAATGTCAGATAGTGAGGATCAGTGGGTAAGACAGCATGTAGTTTGTTGGATTCCTCGCATGCAAAATCTTAACATGTTTGGTTGAATTGAATGACATGTTAATATTATAACTTGCACAAAAAAGTTCTGAATCATACCCTTAGCAGGCAAATTTTGAAGAGCAAACTGTTGCCTAACTGTCTGTCTGCCTTGTAAGTACTTCTCCTGCAATATATCCTTGTTGGTTTTACTGAAAGTTTATGTACCGTATAAAGATGAAGGCAAAGGAAAGGCATTTGGGTTGATAAGAAAAATTGACTTCTTGTTCTGTAAAATAGCCTTTTCATTCCTTGACCATTGAGCAGAAGGTATAAGCATTCTTCACAGTAACCTCAGTCCAAATCAAGTGTAAACAATAAGTCTGTTATGGCTGTTACTGGTAAATTTCTATAATTTGACCATAGCTTTTTCACCATAAGAACTAAGGTGGTACAGTGATCTATAGTTGCTAACTTTTTTTTATCATTTGACCTCTGGTGAAAAGTAGTCATTGGCAATAATACAGTATCTTCTTATTTTTATATTTAAAAGTTTAAATGTTATAGTACCATGTAAGTGTTTAAAAAATGCTGTAATGCTGTAATAAGTATGTTATAGTGTGACCAGTAAATTATATCAAAATAAACACTATCCTTTATACTCCTGACATATCAAATAATAACTGCAAAAGCTCAGACAGGATGAAAAATGGCAAGAATATTAATCTTTTGGCAGAAGAAATGAAAAATGGCAAGAATATTTATCTTTTGGCAGTTTGTTTGATAAATGATTATTGCTCTGTCTATATTACAAAACAAAAGTAGAAAAATATATGAAAATTGGAGCCAAACTTCATGAATACTACATGTACAACAACTTGATGTAATCAAGAATTCCTTTTGCAAGATATATTTAAAGAAATTAGAAATATTTCTCAGACTCTTAATTCCCAATATTAAAACATTTCTTAGAATTTGTGTTAAATGTATGAACATTTTAAGGTATGGAATTTATGTATCATTAGCACACTGTTATTTTTCATAAATATATTCTAACTTCTTATTAGTGATTGGTATTGTTCAAAGTTCATGTATATAAATATGAAACATTGTTATTGTTGATAGTGTATTAATATATGAATACATGCATGTCTGTAAAAGTACTTGTACTGCCACAGTTGTTAATAGCTTAAATATTTATGTTGCTTTGAATGAAACAATGATAATATATATAATGAATATTAGATGTGTGACTTTTGTCAATGATATAGCAATCAAACAACAGAATAAAGCCTCAACAGAGGTGATGATTTGTACAATAGCATTACAAACCAAGAATCTAGTACTGTGAAAATAATAAAAGATACAAGCATGTAGACAGATTCTGTCTTGCGTTTGTCTTTTTATACGTCAACAAATAATGAAAACATGTCTTATATTAATATTTACAGAATTGATTTCTTTCCTCATAATTCTTGTAATACCTGTGAATTTCAATTTCATAAAAAAAATTGTTCAACTATTTTTTATCATAATGTAATCCTACTTCCGAATTTTGTGTTTGTTCAATTGAATTGTATTTCATATTTAAGGTACTATGTGTCATATTGTTGCTCAGTCGGGTGCCATCGAACCTTTTCCCAGAAAATTCAGATTGCCATGGGTGAATTATATTTCTGTTATATTTTTAGGTCAGTCAGGCCCTCTTGTCTTCCTTTGGTCGAGATGCTGATGGTGCCCAGTGGGTGATATCATTTCTTTTTAATTGTATTATGTGTAATTTAAATGCCTGGACATCGGAAGACAATGTTTTAAAGGATTCCCTTGACCTGCTGGTTTCTTTGGTGGAAAATAAATCAAAGTAAGTCTATTCTGTAAAGCAGAGAATTGTCATTGATATCAAGACACTTAACAGCATTAAGACAAGAAATATGTCACTACAAGGTTTTTCCAACCATACACGAAGGAAGATAACATGTCAAATATATGACTACTTGACTTGATCAAGAGAAAAGATTATTGGTATAATCTTTAAAACTTATTAAATGTCTGGACATCAGAATTTAATAAAAAGCAAGTAAAAGGAAAAGTCAGTTAGAAAATAGATTTGTGAGTTTCCTCAAGACTTGTATACAGTTTCCCTACTTTTTATTTGCATTAGAAAAAACAATAAGATTTACATAGAATAAAAGTATGAAAAAGACTTCCAGGGTGTTTTGAGAATGAACTGAATGATAAATGGTTGCTGAATGCCAGTTTTTGTTGTTGGGGACAATTGCATTTATATTTAGTTTGAAAAAATGATGTATGATGTGAAAGTACCTGGCTTTGCAGTAGATTGACATACTTAGTTCCATTTTCACATTGTAGCTTGCAATTATCGATCTTCTTAAAAACATTCCCTTCCATTATTCTTGATATTTGTTTATTTATAAATATTAAAGAATAAATATACAGTTCTTATAAAAATATGATAATTGAATTTTCAGTTTTTCCAATTTCATTTTTTGTTAATACACATTTGTTTTTGTGACATTGCTGTCAAGTTCTGTTAAATTATTGATATATATTTGTTGAATGTTCTGATCTTGAAAGAGATGCTTGTTATTATATACTCCAGTTATTTTTACAGAGCTGAATATGTAACAAAGTGTGAGCATCTATGGACATTAGCTAAAGAAGAAGCCAATCACCAGCCTCCTTACAACTGTCTTCCATCTCATGGCCGTAGATGTTTGTTAAGGGCTTTAGTATTGGCTGGATCAGGAGTAAAAGATGAAACATGGAAAGAGCAATATTGGAATTGTGTAAGTTAATTATGTAATGACAAAAAAGTTTAAAATTAATTTACAAAACAAAATAAGGTGGCAGAGTGGTCTAAGTAGTTCAACTATTGTATCACTAGCCAGTTAACACTGAGGTGAGTTTGAACCCTGCATGTGGCAAGTGCATTAGAATCAAATCTAAATTGACTAGGAGTGCCAGTTTTCCTGCTGAAGCTCAGTGGTTCTCTCTCAGGGCACTCCAGTTTCCTCCCCAATAAAAACTGTCAGCCAGGAAATAGCCAATAGTGCTGAAAGTGGCGTTAAACACCAGCAATCAATCCATCAATCAAAACAAGATAAAAGTTTATGTATTAAGGAACCACCTCAGTCTTCTTGTTGTAGCATGCTCACCTTGTGTGCCGGAGGTTGTGCGTTTGATCCCCAGCTGGGTCAAGCAAAAGACTTGAAAATTAGTATTTGCTGCTTTTCTGCTAAGCAGATTGCATTTAGGTTTAAGAGCAAACCTGGGTGTCTCAGAGTCAGAAAAATGTGTCCAGATAGGTAAACTGTCTTCTGCGGACTGTTACCTTTTGAACTAGCACATAAAAAAATCTGGGTCAGCTTATTGGTCTAGTACACAGCAGGGAACATATTTGGTGGTAGCCTGTTATACTTTCTGATGCAAACTTAGGCTAAGTAAAATGATAGTATGTTCCTTGATATTTGAAACATATGCTTCATGTTATGTTATATATATATTTCAGATACTAGGATCGTTACATGACAGATTTTATAAAATAGTGTGTCAAGAGAACTTTTTAAAAGTGTACTCCTCAGGAGGAGTAAAAACACAAGTGATAGACTTATTAGAATCTGTACGTGGTGTAGCTTTAGGAACAAGGGTAGATAACCTCAACAGATTGTTTGATTTTCTACATCCATTATTAGAAGAATGTGTTAAAATTTTAGGTAAGATAGTAGTTTTTCCTAGGGACCAGACACATGGTGATTCATTGTCCAATATTTTTTGACTTAAGAATTATTTTGCCGAAACATGACTGAAAGGAGAAACTTCAGTGAGATATTAACCCAATCACACAAAAAAAGACATCTCAGAACAATATATATGTTTTTTAACAAAAGCCAGGTGTTTATACAAAATGTCCAGCTGTATATTGCACCTGAAATATTCTTTCATTTCAGAATATTTAGATGTAATGTGGTTTGTTTGCATAGAAAATAATATTCTTGACCAATAAATTTATAATATTGGTTGATATTTAACTCCAAATATATACCCATAACAGACAAATGTTTTATGGTTGCTGTAACTTGAGTCTTGATTTGACATGAATCCTGAAAATATATCTTTTTTTGTTTAAGTGCTGTTCCATAAAAACATACATGGTACCCAGGGAAGGCACTTTCCTAATGGGGTAACCACCTATAGAGGCAAATTTAGAATTTCAATTACATTTCTACTGTACTTGACACCCACCCATAGTAGAGATTTCAAAGTGCCTTCCCTGGGTCCCATGTATGTTTTTATGGAACAGCCCGAAGGCGAAGGCCTTGCATTACTTCATGAAATATTTGCTCTTAGTCATGTTCTAAGACATATCTGTTAACAGCAATAAAAAAATGCATAATTTGTAGCAAGAATAAAGTAAAAATAAAGAAGATGTCTCACCATCTTTAACCTGTCCTTACAAAGTATGCTACATCTTTCAGAGTATGACACAAAAACATTTAAATAGTAGAAATATGTGATTAAATTATGGTGTCACATTTATTTTACAGATGTATATCATAATTATGAAGATGTAGTGCCATTAGTGTTAGAACTTTATTCTGAAGTTATACAGAAACAGTTATGTTTCTTGGGAGAGGTATGTATTATATCAACTCATCAGCCTACCACCTTCTTCTTAATTATATTCAGTGTAAGAAATCATCAGTATTGAACAAAATTACTAAGTTCTGCAATGCATACACCATGCACAAATTTTAGAAATTAGCTATATTTCCAATAGTTTTATCTTAAAGGTATTTACAGATTTTTTTTTTCATTCAGGAATGTGTTGACACAAATATTGTATGCTGCTGAATTTGAAATTCAAAGATTTTATAGCCGATGTTTTTATGAACTTTTTAAAGATATTTCAACCTTCTCAACTTTTTAAGTATATTTATACAAATTTGTACTATTTTTAGATATTGTATTGGTATTTGTTAAGCTGTGTGTATCAGGAAATACAGACTAATGTGAAATTTTATATTCAGTTTTGAATTTTTTTTTAAAAGGGAATTATGAGATATATTTCATACAATCCTCCAATTTCAGGTATACCTCTCAATGCTGCAGCATATATCAGTTGGATAAATATCTTCCCAACAATTCATTGACATTTTTGAAGTTTTATTTTTCACTTTTTTCAGGCCAAATCAAGAAAGTTATATGAGCTAAGTTTATCTGTGATAGAAACTTATTCAAAACATAACAAAGGTATTTATATGGTGTTAATATATATCACTTTATCATACATATTCTTGTGAAAATCGCCTATAAGTACGTTGTTTTTATACCCACGTCAATTTTTGACGGGACGTATTATGGTATACAAATGTCCGGTGTCCGTCCGTCTGTCTGTCCGTCTGTCCGGCGTAAACATGTCGCACCATAACTTGAGAATGACTTATCCAAATTTCATGAAACTTAACATAGTTGTTTCTTATGATAGTCAAACAATCTGTATACTTTTTGGTGAATATAAGATTAAAACTTTTTGAGTTGCAGGACTTAGTAACTAAAACAGGTGTGTGTTTTTTTTCACATGTCGCGCCGTATCTCAAAAACAATTTATGATTATTGCTTAAAACTTTACACACTTCTTAGTTATATTAATCTTAAGATCTGTATACTTTTTGATGATGATTCAAAATTTTATTTTAGAGATATTGAGTATTCTGTTAAAAAACGGGGAGGGGTTTTTCACATGTCGTGCCGTATCTCAAAAACAGTTTATGATTATTGCTTAAAACTTTACACACTTCTTAGTTATATTAACCTTAAGATCTGTATACTTTTTGGTGATGATTCAAAATTTTATTTTTGAGTTATTGAGTATTTTGTAAAAAAAGGGGGAGGGGTTGCTCACATGTCGCACAGTATCTCAAAAACGATTTATGATTATTACTTAAAATTTTACACACTTCTTAGTTATATTAATCTAAAATCTGTATACTTTTTGGTTTTGATTCAAAATTTTATTTTTGAGATATTGATTTTTTTCTTTTAAAAGGGAGGTGTTCACATGTCGCGCCATATCTCAAAAACGATTTATGATTATTGCTTAAATTTTACACACTTCTTAGTTATATTAATCTAAAGATCTGTATACTTTTTGGTTTTGATTCAAAATTTTATTTTAGAGATATTGAGTTTTTTGTTAAAAAAAAGGGGGTTTTTCGCATGTCACGCCGTATGTCAGAAACTATTTATGCTGATTGCATAAAAATTCACACACAAGACGACGGGCGTATCATGCGCTCATGGCGCAGCTGTTTATTATTCAATTATTCACTTAACATATAAGAGATGCCGAAGTTATATGTCACATTAGTTATACCTTAAGTATGTATAATGCATTTGTATAGGGAAATAGAAGATATTTAACATTTGAATTATTTTTTATTTCAATTTTTTTCTGATAAACCAAAGATCATTATAAGTTTGGGAAATTGTTTAAAGTATAAGTTGCTTCCTCAGAATATGTACTGATTATCAGGTTGTCTGCATATTGATGTTGTAAAATATCAGCTTCGAGTCACAATATAAAGCTTTTTGTCGAGTGAGCGCAGCGAACGAGTTCAAAAAGCCTTCATATTGTGTCGAGCAGCTGATATTTTACAATCTAAATATGCAGACAACCTGATAATCGATTTATCGGGCTGAATTTGCGTATTTTGGAAGTGTTTTCTTCGTTTCACCAACAAACCTGAAGATGACTTGATAAGTTCGGGTCAACCTTATCAACGTCGGTTCAAACATTATGACGTCACTGATATGTCCAGGTCAAAGTTATTAAGGCCGGGTCAACATATTTGACGTCACAAAGCCGTTATATGCAATTTTATTGAGAGCTGAGCAGAGTGATATAGACAGTGGGACGACTGATAATTAGTAATTATCTCACATGTTTTGGGAGTGAATTTTTACACAAAATTTTCTGAAACTAACTTTTAGTTTAGCAAGTGAGGGAGGACCAGAGCTTTGTGATATAGAAAAGTTCTATGTCATTAACGTTGATCTAGCATTGACTTTGATTCAAAGTCTTCAAAACTTATCTATTAAAGAAAAAAACATTCATTACATTTAAACATGTATTGATATTAATCAATGATAATCTACATATTAGATATTTTTATTGTTCTTCTTCCGTTAACACCCATATATCACAACCACTGATTGATACTCATAATTAATAAATAACAAAAAATAGCATAGTGCAATACCACACGACAGAGCCGAGGGCTGGTTTAATAACAACCATTTAATAACATTTATCATATACAGATTACTAAACATTTTGATAATGTCATCATATATATATATTTCAATAAACACAAACATCTGTAAAGCCAACCAATCTCATAATGCATGATACAAAATAACTTATAGCATGGATATAAAAATTAACGTGACCTTTCGAGTAGACCATGTCATGCCGAATGATTTAACCGCCAAATCATACAAAACACATAACCTAAACGCTATCTATGGGCAGACAATTCAGAAGAAAATAATTTCATTCTAATTCATAAAATCAACCGACTGAAATTATATAAAACTTTCATATTATGTAAGAGTTAAAAAATAGTTTGTTTAATACACAATTCCAAATTGAAAATTTTGATATTTTTTTTAATGACACCTTCCAGTCATGATATACCCTCATTCCCACCAAATTAACCTATCATGTTTTATATGTACTGCACACAACAAATATTTTTCAAAATTAAAATCTTAAAATTCAAGGGAGATAACGTATAAATTGATCAAATATTTCATGAACAAGAACTGTTGATGGACAGAGAAGACGGTCTGTGTGCATAATGTATGCATGAAGATAAAAATATATTTTACCTTCAGTGTACAATAAAACATTCACATTCATGTTACAATGCTGTCATGTGGAAGATGTAGCTTCTTACATTACTGTTTATTAAAAATCAATGCCATCTTATATTTATTTTAAGTAAATTTTTGGGAGATTGATCAATTCAAGTCTTTGGTCTCTGATAAAGTGCCTGCCTTGGGTGAAGATCATTGGTTTTAATTTCTGGTTTAGTCAGAACAAAGTCTTTAAATTGGTAATTGCTGCTTTTCAACCAAACAAAAATTAATAGTTTTACAGTTTCTTCAAGTTGTGGAAAAAAGATGACACTTCCAGTTTCAATTGTATACTTGCTTGTTATTAAAGTTAGAAAGGCTTTTCCAATGGTTAACATTAAGCAAACAATGAAACCTTTTTTTAAAAGATATTGAAAGCTCATTAGTATGAATTATTTTATATGAAGGATCAACAAATGTAATGCATGTTTAAAAAGATGGGATACAAGGAACTTGACACAAATGTTTTAAACACCAGTGACAAAATATTTATGCTGGCAATTGAGTTATAAGAACAACTTTTTGGAAGCCAGTACATTCCCTGCATGTTATACTTTTTTTTATTTACAGGTAAACATGTGATGAGCCATAGATATGATGAAGACCAGGAAGATAAATATAATGACATTCTCATTGTTATGGAATTACTCACAAATCTGTTGTCCAAGGATTTTATTGATTTTGGAGAAGATAGTATGTATATTTCATAGCAATTTAAAAAGTTACCTTCAGAAAAGTAGACATAATTGTCTAATTGTCATTCACAACACATGAATTGTACTTGCATTACTAGAAAGGACTTTTAAAAGACTGATCTGTTGTATTATTCACAGATTGTTGAAAGATGATATATATATGGTGGGGCCTCGGTGGCTAAGTGGTCTAAGAAGTGTAACTACTTTATAACTTGCCTGTCAACTCTGAGGTTGTGAGTTCCAATCCCACACTTGACAGGTGCTCTTGACTCCAATCTTATTTGACTAGGATTGTCAGTTTTCCAACCGAAGGTCGTGTTTCTCTTTGGCTTTATCCACCAATAAAAACTGACCACCATGATATAGCATAATAGTGCTTAAAGTGATGTTAAACACCATCAATCAAACTGATATATTTATAGTAATAATGTACAATCTTGTTTATCAACACTGTAAATCTGAAACAGAAAACACCAAGAGAATAATTACTGTTAACTATACAATGTATTGTCAATTAGATGTAGGACTCTTCAAATTGAATAACTTGTTTAAAAACGATCAACATTTGTTTTATTAAAGACTATGTTTCCATTTACAGATGAGAACATAAACCCAGAAGGAGGCCATGTAAAAGCTGCTGATGTAGCATTGTATGGTCTTCATACTATCATTCCACTGATGAATGCTGATCTCTTAAAGGTTTGAAATGAATTGAATTTAAGTCTTATTTTATATTGAAAGCTTCAAATAAGTTGTCAATGTTTTCTCATTTTCTAGATAAAGCAAGGCACATAACATAGACTTGGAAACAAGATGTAGAAAATTTCAACCATACTGAATTAATATATGTTTTTTGTCGAGCCTTCAACTTTAGTCGAAAAAGCGAGACATAGCGATCTTACATTCTGTCGTCGGCGGCGGCGGCGTCCACCAATATTCACTCTGTGGTTAAAGTTTTTGAAATTTTAATAACTTTCTTAAACTATCCTGGATTTGTACCAAACTTGGACAGAAGCTTGTTTATGATCATAAGATAGTATCCAGAAGTAAATTTTGTAAAAATAAAATTCCTGTTTTTCCGTATTTTACTTGTAAATGGACTTAGTTTTCTGCCAGGAACCATTACATTCACTCTATGGTTAAAGTTTTTAAAATTTTAATAACTTTCTTAAACTATCCTGGATTTGTACCAAACTTGGACAGAAGCTTGTTTATGATCATAAGATAGTATCCAGAAGTAAATTTGTAAAAAAAAATTTCATTTTTTCCATATTTTACTTATAAATGGACTTAGTTTTTCTGCCAGGAAACAATACATTCACTCTGTGGTTAAAGTTTTTAAAATTTTAATACTTTAATAACTTTCTTAAACTATCCTGGATTTGTACCAAACTTGGAGAGAAGCTTGTTTATGATCAAAAGCTAGTATCTAGAAGGAAATTTTGTAAAAATTTTGTACCTGTTTATCCGTATTTTACTTATAAATGGACTTAGTTTTTCTTCCAGTTAACATTAAATACAGTCTGCAGTTAAAGTTTTTAAAACATTTATTAGATTCATAAACTATCCTGGATTTATACCAAATTTTGACAGAAGCTTCTTACAATCAAAAGATAGTATCTAAAGGAATATTTTTATTGATTTTTTACTCATATTTGTTGACTGTTGATTAACAGCAAAAGTAGGCGAGACACTGGGTTCCGCGGAACCCTTACAAATTTTTTCAAAAGTTGTCAAAGCTCTGATTCCTTGTCCTGATCTTTACTTTAGGTCTTTTTTGGTTTCATTAGCTCTTTTTTCAACATTTTGGCCTCAAGCATCACTGAATAGACAGCAGAGACAAATGCACATCTGGTAAAATTAGTATGTTAATGTTATTGTATTGAATATTCTTGTATGATACTTAATAACAAAACTTATTATTTCTTTCATTTCAGTTTCCTAACCTGTGTACACAGTATTTTAGATTAGTATCATTGTTGGCAGAAAGTGATGCAGAAAAGTTTGTACATTTACCAGACGATTTACTCAAATCATTGACATCATCAGTAGAATTAGGCTTGTCATCGTATCCTCTTGTAAAACATAAGTCTGTCTTGTTTAATTATGCCCCTCTGCTGGGCATTAAATGTTACCCTTGACTGTCTGTCTGTTCGTTCGTCCGTCTTTCTGTCCATCCGTCCTTCTGTCAATCTTTTTGTCAATCTTTTTGTCCGTCCTCTCGTTCGACCCAAAAGTATTTTCACATATTATAAGCAAGCTTGAGCAAGGGCATTCGTGTCCTTAGACACATTCTTCTTTTATTTCTGTTTCTTTTTTTTTATTTGTGGCAGCCTTCTTTAGATGTGAATTTTTAATTTTTTTTATTTTCAGAGAGTTTTTATTAACATCTATCTTTTGATATTGTATTTTTAAATCTTTCATTTATATTCCCACAATGAGTTTCACAAAAGTACTTTAAGCTGGAATGCAGGTTCAATATAACATGTAGATTTTATTATAATTTTTGAAATGAAGTGTTGTAAATTACATTTTGACAAAGTATAAAAAATACTACCATTTTATTTGTTTAAAGTTATGTTAACTCAACCCCAAATGGCTGTAACAACTTTTATCTCAAATGCTACCTTTAGTTCTTTATTTTTTTAAACAAGATAGAAAAAAATTACAATAACTTTTACTGCTCAGACAGACTTTCTTTTGGTAGCATCTTACAACTGGAAGTTCTGGCAGTCTAAACTTACAAATCTCAAAATCTTGTTTTGATAGACTGTCTTGTATTTCACTTGAATTAGTCCTTAACCTACACAGATATGGTAGTGATACCACATCATTATGTCTGGAGATCCTCACATCTTTAACAATACATATCTGCCAAAATAATCTGCAGGGATCAAAGATACACCAGTCTATTTGTCCTTTTATGAAGGTAAGAACAAGATATTTGTTTAACATGAACACTTCAAAATAATTCAGTAACTCATATCATGTTAAGATTTACTGTAAATTCAGAAATTTTTTGCTTTGATTTTATTTTTTTGAAAATAACAGTATAGGTCTTTCAAAAAAAGAACACTTGCATTTTACATTTCGACAGCATTATTGTATACAGCATTTCCTGTAATCGCTATAGATTAAGTAGCATTGTCTTTTATTCAACAATTGCAATAATTAATGCACACAAAAATTTCTGAATTTAAGTATATATAAAAAAGTATGATTATTATTTTTGTGTAAACCAGTGAGATAAAGTTTACTTTTTAAAAAGAATTGTAGTTTTATAGGTATGAATGAAAGGAGATGTGGGGTTTACATCAATGAGACAACACAACCAATAGACATCAAAAAATTATAAAAATGTAAATATTCCTTATATACTAATTTCTGTCTTTGATGCTTCATTAAGGTCTATACATCTTAAAAGATGATTTGCTTTCTAACCTGACCACACTGTTATATTTATCAAATACTTACAACTTTCTTGTGTGTATTTTATTTTTTTTAATTATTTTTCAGTTTGTGTTCAACATGTTGCTGATAGAAACATTTAACATGGAATTGTTAGATTCTGCAAGTTCTTGTTTGTTTTGTTTAATTTGTTGTTATCAGGTTAGTATGAAACAATATCTTAATATGGAAAAGATATGTTTATAATATAAGAAATTAATAGATGTGGCATGATTATCACTGAGACAACTGTCCACTGAAAGGACCAGGATTTAAACAACATAGGTCAGCATACAGTCTTCTCAATGTATACATCTTTCCTGCGTTATAATGAAATAGGTATTTAAACTTTACAAAATCTCTTTACCTTAGTATATTGGTTATGAGAAATAGAGATGTATTTATATTAGAATAGATCAATTCTTCTGATGTGTTTTTTTTGTAAAATCTGTATGATAGCTTATATTGAGATCAATATATTTGAATTATCATGATGAATATGCGTTGGTTTTCACGTTAATGAGTCTTGTAGCACTATTATTGAGATATTTCTACTGTTGTTTTATTCCCCCACTACTAAGGTGGGGGTAAACTGGTTTTCCTCTATCCTTTACACATTTCTGTTTCATTGTTCTTAGCAACTAACCTCTTGATATATGACATGCACTAAGCTTCATTTTGTTATGGGGGGCCTCAGTGGCTGAGTGGTCTAAGTAATTACTACTGTAATCACTAGCCAGTCAACACTCAGGTTGTGAGTTCGAACCCCGCTCGTGCGGGTGAACTCTACTCCAATCTTAATTGACTAGGATTGTCAGTTTTCCTATCGAAGGTCGTGGTTTTCTCCGGGCACTCTGGCTTCCTCCACCAATAAAAACTGGCCGCCACGAAATAGCCCAAAAGCTGTGCTCAAAAGTGGCGTTAAAACACCAAAAATCAAAATCAAAATCATTTTGTTATGTACAATCTATGTGACATGTTTCCAGTTCCCCCAATATTAGCAGGGGTAAAATTAGGAGGCAAAAGGTCTCAGTACATCTCTTAATTTGATGTTGATCAACAGTCCTATTACTATGGAACATCCAAGAATGTGTAGGTCAGACTACTTGTTTGTTTGAGTAATTTTTTTTCTTCTATTTTTTAGAATGAATACAGAGAGTATGTGAATCATTTGTTAGATGGTCAGACAGAGCCAGCATACAAACAACGAATGTTAGAGGCCTTTAACAAACTGACTCCTCCCACTTTGAATATGACAGTTAACAGAGAAAGTAGAATCAAATTCATGGAAAGTTTTAATGAGTTCATGATCAATGTTCGAGGGTTTTTGTGTGTGAAGTAAAGATTTCAGACCCTTTCAAAAAAGTCTTTAGGAGTTTATGATCAATGCACACAAGTGTTTCTGTGTGTGGATTAGACTATACAGATCTTATATTATGTGTAAGAGGATGGTGATAGCAGAATAAAGAATTCACTAGATTTTTATGATTGTTAACTGTATTCTTTGATAGAATAGTTCTACTGATATGTGTCCTTAAACACAAGTGTCAGGGTCTTGGAGAATGTTTGATGAACTCATAATTGCATTTTTTGACTTTGAATGTATAAAAAAGATTAATTCTTTGATCCTGCTTGCCAGAAAGAAATGTTAAAGTAATTTGACACATATTTCATATGTCATAATGAATAGTAGTTATAGGAAACGAATTAAAATGTTCATGTGTGAAAGTTATGCACAAAGTACTAAATCTTCCCAATACTGAGAGGGAAAAGGTCTTTCGCAATATATTGAATACTGCTGTCTTCATCATTAAAAAACAATATTCTTTGCTGGCAATAAAAATCAATTGACTCAGATGCTCTATCCTAAGATTTTTAGTTTTGCCCTTTTATATTGTAAAGTCATTCATTGCCATTAAATGTTTGAAGGGCATGAGAAACACATACATTGGTATTTTTAAAGCAGTGTAAGCTTTTATGCTGTCACACTAGAGGCCATACGAGTCACTCATCAGGGTCGACAGGTCATCATACCAAACTGGAAGAACTATATTATTCTTCTACTATGTTAAATATCCTTTGTTTTCTTGTTTAAAAAAATGTACACCCTTGATCAGAAATTTAAAATGAACTGTAAATCTTGTTAATATCAATTCTCCCAAATACTTGGTTACATGTAAATCTGAGTGAACAAGTTTTTTTTTATTGCTTTAACTGTTTTACATTCTTTAGTTTCAAGATATTAAAGTCAATTATTTCATTTAGAATTAATTACTTTAATTGAACAATCCATAATCACAGTATTTGAATTAATTGAAATATAATCAGTGGTTGAGGGAATCACATCTCAATGATTTTTCAATCTTTCAAAAATGACAGACTAACAGTAATGTAAAATATTGTCTGGATATATATTTTGTTATTATCTTAATGAAAAATACTGGTTATTGTGTAAATCTTTGATAAGAAAAACAGCTTTACTAATTGAAACAAATTGCAAAAAAAGAGAAGAAAAATGATAATGTGAGTTGTAAGCATTGTTTTATGTTCTTCTTTTCTCCAGATGCAGTGATAAAAGCAATAGCTTGTTTTGTAAAGAGAGGAGAGTCTACATTAAATTTCATCCCTTTTTTTTTTAGTAAAAACATTTACTGTAAACCAACTTATTTTCGCGGATACTTTATTTCGCGTTTTCCCTTTCTAATCCACTTTGCGATTTTCTAATTTACTTGATAAATAGTTTAATAAGGAAAGATCCAAGTTGTACACGTTCGCTTTGATTTATATTCGCATTATCTCGCGAAAATTAATCGCTCGCAAAAATAAGTTGGTTTACAGTAATTACAATTTGAGGAAGACAACAGATTAAAATTAAACTGATTTTAATGACATAAAATAAAAAATTCCTCATGAATCTGCCATGCACTTTCGATTTTATGAGACAGTAAAATACAAACTTGGACTTTCAACTTGATTATAAAGTATGAATGAATGAATCTGGATTTACCATACATGGATTCTTCTGACTATTAAGTGGCATTTAATCCTGCTGTTTTGATTTCATACTTGTAAAAATGTTTTAGTAATACAACTGTTGTACTGGTTTAATTTGGCATGAAACTATGTCATGATTTACCAGTATGATTAAGTGCCTAATAGTGTACTTGTTAATAATTCTATGTAATAAGGAATTGAAAAAAAAAGGGTATTTTGTCAAGTATCAAATGTCATTGAAGCTGAATTACCCTTAAACCGCCACAATTTATTGATTTCAGGGTTTGTAATCTAGTCTTCATGGTCAAGTGTATTAAATTTCATTCTTCCATGACTAGGTCCAAAATTTCATACACCAATATGTTAGTTGCCAATGAAATCAATGATTTTAAAGCAAAACAAAATATTTTTTTTTCAAAATCTGTGGGTTTAAAAATAAAAAAATGAAACAATATTTTCTCCAACACTTATTAATTTTAAAAAACAAAAATATCCATTCATTTTTGTTTGCTTCCTCACATTTTTTTTGATTTAAAAATCTTTTTTTTTCTAAAACAGAGTTTGGATGAAATGTTTGGAGGCATTATTAGTATGATTTAAAAATAAAGAAATAATTTAATTGGTAATTAATGGCAAGAATGCTTTTGTCAAATATTTGTAAAGAGATTTTAATAGCAATAGTGTGGGCATTTCAATAAAACAAATTATTTAGTGTAAATTTTGAAAGTTTTCCTATGTTGCTTGCGAAAAAAAAACATTTTTCCTGTTAAGTGTTGTATCTAAAATAACAGGGTAATGAGTTATATATACATATGTTGAGGTGACTAAGATTTTAAAATTGTATGCTTTTCAAGTTTCAACAGTTTTAGTTGTTAAAAGTGATGTTGATTTGACAAAACAGCATAATGCAGAACTAAATTGATTGAAAAATTACAGAGTTCCTAAGTCAAAATAAGTGGGATAAAAATTTCTCAAATATATTTCTGTATATTTAAATGTTCATTATCTATTGTTTAAGAACCATTCTGTTTGGCAATTTAAGTCTTGAATTTTTTTTTGTTATTTTAAAGAATATGTTCAAAGAATTTGTTGACTTTTATACATGGTTGTTATTTGTTGTATGCTATTAGTTTTATAAAATTAATAGAAAACTTGCTGATTTATGCACCAAATGTGTTGAGCTATGAAATAAAGATACTACAAAAAAATTATATGATTATAGTTTAAATATTTTACATGTGTTAAATTTGGCATTCCTATTAGCTCACCTGGCCAAAGGTCATCTGAGCTTTTTTTTACCTTCTCTTGTCTGTCTACTGCCTGTCTGTTAACTTTTCACATTTTGATCTTCTCCTTGAGAACCACTGAACAGAATGTAACCAAACTTGGCAAGTATGCTCCCCACTGGGTCCTTCTTTCTTCAACAAATATGGCTGCCAAAGCCTTTTCTAATTTCTGATTGGCTGATCTTAGGAAAACTTTTTTCTCAAGAAAAGGTGAACCAATTAAAACCAAACTTGACAGATATGTTCCTGTGTAGGTCCTTAAGTGTTTTTACTATGGTGCCATTTGGTAATTTGAAAGAACAAAGTGATAATGAGACACTGGGATTTTCCTTTTGATTTCCTTTTAAAGAACATAGGAAGTGTAATGAAAAGAAACAATTCACAAAGTCCAATATGTCTTCAAGTGGCCAGAAAGGTGTCCAATTGGTCTGATTTTCAAAGAAATTCTTAGTAAGAACCAATTGCACAAAATTTGCCAGATATGTTCCTGTGAAGGTCCTTAACAAGTTTTTTTTTCTTTGATCTCAACCAGAAATTCAAAACAGCTGCCAGCAGAGGTAAAAGTTTACATTGAGACCCTTGGGGAAATTGCATTTTGCTTATCTTTTCAAGAACAGTTGAAGCAAAATTAGAAGAAAAAGAAAAGTTTAATATGGTTTTAAGGGGCCCCATTGGTTCAGTTTTTAAAAATCTTCTCATGGAGACTAGAACCACTCAACAACTTGAACTTCAATAATGTCTTCTTTTGGGTTATTATAAATAACAGTATTTGTACCTTTTTTCCCCTGCTGCTGCAGAGTAGGAATTACCTTACCTCTAAATTTGTCAGGATTTGAAAGGTTATAAATATTAGCAATTAATTATGATGAACATTGTCTTACATGATCCCATATCTACATTTATCTGCAGATTTTGACATTTTTTATTGAAAGGTTTATATCAGCACTATTTCTGATGAACTTAAAATGGAATTGAAAATTTTGATAAGAGCTACAGCCATAAGAAATATGAACTGTGTGGAAATGTAAATTTAATACACTTGTGTGTCTACATTACTGGATTGATTTTCATTGATTTCAGTCCAGTTAAAAAAGAGTGCCAGTCAAAAGTTTGACCCTTTAAAATATAATGAAAATGGTCTTTTTAGCACCCTCACATAAATATTTCTTGAAAGATTTTGAAAGGTTAATATTGGCAATTTATCAGTCCAGTTTAACATGGACTTAAGCAATTCAACATAATGGGTTGTTTATAAAAACAGGATAACCTACAGTTTACATTTGATTGATTGGAATGGATAAAGGCATGAAAAAATGCTTGATAACTTGAAGTTTAAGCAGGAACTGCTGACCCTTTCTGAGCATCTGAATTAGTCTGTCTAGTCTTATTCAACTTAAGTTAATTACCTCCTTGGTATCTTCTACTATTTAGCACATACTTACAACTTCTCGTCCAATCAAATTGCTTATATTTGCCTTCTAATTTTCATAGTACATACTTTTCCTGTGTACTAAGTAACTACGCATGAATGACCACAAGGGTAAGATTTCATTGTATCGTAATCAAGATATTTAAAACAAAAATTGCCACTGGCTATTTTGAAATAAAATGCTGTGTTCCAAATTAAAGACATTAAATTAAATAGTTTGTAATTAGTGTTCACATTGATTTTTAAATATCCTGCTATAAAAATCTTTGGATCTAAAAAATGTTTTTGACAATTGCAAATTTTATCATTAAAATAAAGGGTAATACATATGGTTCTTTATACCTTGATTAGAGTACAACGATATCTTAAAATTATGATAATGTATCATCCATGCAATTACTTTGTACACAGAAAAGTGTGTACTATGAAAACTTGTGAAGGAAAATTAAAGCAACTTGGTAATAATTTTTTAAACTTTCTTAAGGAAAGTGATCTATTTCGTCATGAATTGATTGATTTATTGATTATTGGTTGCTTAATGTCCAGTGGCAAATATTTCCTGCATGTTCAGGACGATGTCATGAATTGAAAAACTGTGATTATGTCTGAAGATAATGTGCCACCAATATATATATATATATATATAAACATATTCTGATAAATCTTTTAGTTTTTACTTTGAACTAATAAAAAAAAACACACAAAACCTATAATCTCTGATCTATTTATAGTTGCTTTTTAATGCCTATCTGCTATACTATATCTTTGGGGACAAACTATCTATATGTTTCAAATTTATTATAGCTTTAGTTTTACTGTGAAATTAAAAAATGTTTTCAAAACATGTAAAGCTTCCACTGCAATTTCATTATTACCTGCTTTTGGTCAATTCATTTTGTCATCTTACCTAAGAAGAACATGTATAGTAAAACACCGCTTTATATCAGTATACATACTTACACCAGCAGCTACCATCTTTTCATTCTGGAGTGAAGGGCCTTTTGAAATCACATATTTTACAATGATACTGGTGAGTAGATTTACAAAATTCGTTAATGAGCTCCGTTTTACAAACACCTGTGATACAAGTAGTCAGCCAAAATAAACTATCAATAGACCAATTAAAAGATTACTCGAGTTGTAAATATGTGCTAAATTGGATAGTCTATGGAAAGGTATATACTATGAAATTAAGAGCTTGGGGCAAGCCCCTCGCTCTAAATTTCATAGTATATACCTTTCCATAGACTAACCTAGACGTAATACATATGGTTCTTTATACCTTGATTAGAGTACAACGATATCTTAAAATTATGATAATGTATCATCCATGCAATTACTTTGTACACAGAAAAGTGTGTACTATGAAAACTTGTGAAGGAAAATTAAAGCAACTTGGTAATAATTTTTTAAACTTTCTTAAGGAAAGTGATCTATTTCGTCATGAATTGATTGATTTATTGATTATTGGTTGCTTAATGTCCAGTGGCAAATATTTCCTGCATGTTCAGGACGATGTCATGAATTGAAAAACTGTGATTATGTCTGAAGATAATGTGCCACCAATATATATATATATATATATAAACATATTCTGATAAATCTTTTAGTTTTTACTTTGAACTAATAAAAAAAAACACACAAAACCTATAATCTCTGATCTATTTATAGTTGCTTTTTAATGCCTATCTGCTAGACTATATCTTTGGGGACAAACTATCTATATGTTTCAAATTTATTATAGCTTTAGTTTTACTGTGAAATTAAAAAATGTTTTCAAAACATGTAAAGCTTCCACTGCAATTTCATTATTACCTGCTTTTGGTCAATTCATTTTGTCATCTTACCTAAGAAGAACATGTATAGTAAAACACCGCTTTATATCAGTATACATACTTACACCAGCAGCTACCATCTTTTCATTCTGGAGTGAAGGGCCTTTTGAAATCACATATTTTACAATGATACTGGTGAGTAGATTTACAAAATTCGTTAATGAGCTCCGTTTTACAAACACCTGTGATACAAGTAGTCAGCCAAAATAAACTATCAATAGACCAATTAAAAGATTACTCGAGTTGTAAATATGTGCTAAATTGGATAGTCTATGGAAAGGTATATACTATGAAATTAAGAGCTTGGGGCAAGCCCCTCGCTCTAAATTTCATAGTATATACCTTTCCATAGACTAACCTAGACGTAATACATATGGTTCTTTATACCTTGATTAGAGTACAACGATATCTTAAAATTATGATAATGTATCATCCATGCAATTACTTTGTACACAGAAAAGTGTGTACTATGAAAACTTGTGAAGGAAAATTAAAGCAACTTGGTAATAATTTTTTAAACTTTCTTAAGGAAAGTGATCTATTTCGTCATGAATTGATTGATTTATTGATTATTGGTTGCTTAATGTCCAGTGGCAAATATTTCCTGCATGTTCAGGACGATGTCATGAATTGAAAAACTGTGATTATGTCTGAAGATAATGTGCCACCAATATATATATATATATATATAAACATATTCTGATAAATCTTTTAGTTTTTACTTTGAACTAATAAAAAAAAACACACAAAACCTATAATCTCTGATCTATTTATAGTTGCTTTTTAATGCCTATCTGCTAGACTATATCTTTGGGGACAAACTATCTATATGTTTCAAATTTATTATAGCTTTAGTTTTACTGTGAAATTAAAAAATGTTTTCAAAACATGTAAAGCTTCCACTGCAATTTCATTATTACCTGCTTTTGGTCAATTCATTTTGTCATCTTACCTAAGAAGAACATGTATAGTAAAACACCGCTTTATATCAGTATACATACTTACACCAGCAGCTACCATCTTTTCATTCTGGAGTGAAGGGCCTTTTGAAATCACATATTTTACAATGATACTGGTGAGTAGATTTACAAAATTCGTTAATGAGCTCCGTTTTACAAACACCTGTGATACAAGTAGTCAGCCAAAATAAACTATCAATAGACCAATTAAAAGATTACTCGAGTTGTAAATATGTGCTAAATTGGATAGTCTATGGAAAGGTATATACTATGAAATTAAGAGCTTGGGGCAAGCCCCTCGCTCTAAATTTCATAGTATATACCTTTCCATAGACTAACCTAGACATAATCATGGGCCATGTGAGCTATTGTCATCACTTGGTGGCCATTGTTGAGGTGAACTATAAAAAAAGTCTTGACACTAAAATCACTAGTTCAATTTCAACCAAACTGGCATATATTTGTCGGCTGAGGGATTCAGGCTCTTTGGAACCTCTTGTTTTAGTGCATTCTGGGTAATTTTATTTTGAGTGATTTCCATCATAACTTAGAAAGATATAGAAGATAAATATTTTTGTGTAAATAAAACAACAGAGTATATAATTTATGAGCTTTCCTTATGTACATCTGATCCGTTTTCCTGATCTAAATATTCCATCTCTTCCATATTGTAATGTGTATTCTGTAAACATTGTTAAAACTCATGTTTATAACCAAAGTAATTTGAGAGTTAAATTGGCCTGAATCATCCCAAGGATATATTTTTCGCCGTGTGGAAATTTATTTTCACTTTTGTATGTATTTGTAACCTGATCTATCCTGCATTTTGTGATGCAGAATATTCATTTTCAGCCTGTCTTGTGCAAAGTTATTTATTTTCAGTTATTGCCAGGCCAGGTTATCTATTTTCAAAAATCCTATCCCCCACCCAACACCAGAAAATCAAATGGTCATCCCCTTACAAATAGATCAGAGAAGGTAAAAAACTTCTGCTGACAAACTGTTAGGGATTTCATCTTATATTAATGCCATTTCACAATAATCCTGACATAAGTACCCTTAGTATAATCAGTACAAATAGGAAAAATAGAAAGTTATGGTTATGCTGTTCTACTATAATTACCTTTCAGAACTTGTAAGATAAGATAAGAACAAGATGAGGTAAACTTTGATATTTAAAAACAAAGCACTAAAAAGAGTATGAGCCAATTTAAACATAATGAGAAATCTAATATTGAAGTTCTGTGTGATAAATTAAAACCTAATTAAAATGAAGCATGAGCATTTAACTGTAAACTGTATTACCCCACACCAAAACACACGCACAACTAAGCAACTATGCACATACAACCATCATAAAGTCAATCAAAAGGGGAACATGATGCTTAAATTACATGGTAGTTATCTATATCCATACAACCTTAGTAGAAAACCCCCTACCCATTCATTCTCATGACTTTTGTGAACTTTACTTGGAACACATCATGATGCCTAATCTGCATGGTAGTTATCTATATCCATACAACCTTTGTAGAACACCCCCTACCCATTCATTCTCATGACTTGTGTGTGAACTATTCATCTCATGACTTGTGTGAACTTTGCTTGAAACATATCAGTGGTTAAGAATCTTCTAACAATCTTGATTACTTATAATCAATTGTAAAAATAATATACCAAAAAGGAAATAGCAGTATGAATAGAAGGAGAGGAATAGCATAAAGAGCTTTCCGGCTAATTTAGAATATAAGACTATCATTTGACATTTGTTCTATCCATATAATATAATTTATCCGAATTACATTAAGAGTTGTTTCTCAACTCTGAGACTACTTTCAGTACAACTTTACGGAATTAAAGTCAATATAGGAAGGGTGAAATAGCTTTTTCTGATGATTTTACGGTATATTATCTAAAGTTTTGCCTACGAAATGTTCATTTCAACCTGGGACATAATATATTGATGCTATTCCCAGATTGTTAGTATACTAGTCCCAGTTTCAACACCTGACATTCTATGAACAGCTCTAAAGAATTAAAGTAGATTTTGCCACTTTCAAAAATTTATCATAACAAATGCATTGTTTTTTGGTTGTTATAAATAATTGGATCTGTTATAAATCCACATTCGCTATTCAGTCCATCCAACTATGACCCATTGATAATGGTTTCTCTATTTAGTTACATTGGAATGTAGGGCTTAAGACAAATTTTTAAGGTTAGAATTGATTTTCTTAATGAAATCATATGTAGGGAAAAATTACTGCAAGTTACTAATGGAGTTATTTGAGATTATAATTTGTTTTGTAATATTTTCAAAAACCATTAGAAGCAACTGCATTCTGAATTCCATATTTCTTTCTTTTTGGAGGATTTTTAAACTGGAAAGTGAGATCTTTACTTTCTGTAATAAGAAATATTGAATATAGTTCACTCTGCTTAAACGTACGAGATCGTTAGATAGTTGCTATTTTGCTAGACATCTTTCTTGTCATCAAAATTAACGAAATAAACTTTTTAAAGACAATACCACCATTTTGCGAATTTACTCTCAATAGAATCGTCCACGATCGGATAGTATAAGAGATAACAATCCAGCTTCAATGTAATCTTTGTAAATTCAGTTTTATATTATAGAAGCTTAGTGTTTTGATAAACTAAAATGATGCATGTGTATACGACCTGTTGCTCTTTGTGAAGATCTGGGAGTCATCGTCCCCCTTATTTTACAGTCATATTGAAAGTTCATTTTTAGCTCACATGGCCCTCAGGGCCAAGTGAGTTATTGCCATCATTTTGCCTCTGTCATCTATCTATCGTAAGTTTCATTTAATGTTAACTAGCGGTAAACATCCTGGCATTGGAGGCACTTATTTCCCATTGACACTGATTGGAATAATCACATTTCATCTTATCTGAAACGATTTTGCCAATTTTAACCAATCTTCCTTAGAATGATGTATGGTAGGTCCTCTACAAATATTACTTATTTGGTACCTATCTGATTAAAATCAGAGGCCATCTTTGCTTCTTCCGAATAGTCAATAGTAAAAAAACTAGAAACTACAAGGCAACATGTTTTGAAACTTTAGATGGAGATGAACGAAACCAAACGTAGCGAAATTAAGAAGTACAGGGACATTTAGGCCAATTTCGGCCTCATCCCCTATGTATTTTACTAACCCTCTATGGACCCGTAGGGGGTCATTAGCAACCAATATAACTTACAGTATATACCGAATGACAAGAATGGCGAAAACAAATTGAATTGCAGAAACATACACTACGGTAACAAAATGTTCTTAGAGAAGATTGGTTATCTCACATTGAACTTTTCGCTAAATATATAATTACTTCATGGGTGTGTTCATACTTCTCAGTCTTTTCAAAATCTCTGAAAACATTGATGAAAAGTTGGGGCAATTTTAAAATGTGCAATTTTCACCACTCCTTGATGCCATGGTAAATGAAAATGACACTTTATAAATTTCATACGTCTGACGTGCTTTTCTGGATTTACTTTATCAGGAATGCTCAAACCTAAACATTTGAAAGCCTGTATAAACTCATGGAATGTGAAAGTTTTCTTAATTTACTGAATATCATTAACTTACTATAATTGTTATTACAGGATTTTCTTATATTGTATTTTGAGTTCTATATTTGCATCATTTTTGTGTCAAATAATGGTCTTAATGCTCCTACTACTTTGTCAGAAGTTATCTTCTCTTGAGCAATGAAAGTGTTATTTTCGAAGGTGAGCGATTTAGTCTCCTATGTGCCTATTTTTAATCTGTAATAATTTACATACATTGATATCACTGAAAGACGCAATCGGTGTTTGCTAGAACCTACTAATTAGAGTTTAATTAAGGCAGCTGTTAAAGGAGCTTTGATTTAGAAAATCACTTTAGCAGGTCACAGAGTAAAGTGTTTTTTTTTATATTGGATGTTAAGTCAAGTTTATGTATTATTTTTGTATCAATGAATATTTAGTGCACAGAATAATGGTAGAAAAAAAACTTCTTGAAATGATTTTTTGTTCTTGAATTTTCTGTTTGAGAGGTGTTTAGTTTTCAATTTCCCGAAAGAAAATAACGTGTCTGTTTGTTAAACAAATTCTCGTTGGTACAGTAACTTTATTTCAAATGTAGGAACAAAATGTTGGCAACGTCAAAGCAACGTTGCTTTCATTAAAATAAACAAGTACTGATTGTACATCCTGTCGATACTGACAACATCATATTGGATATATGTAAAAACAAACTCAAAATTGATATTGGTATCCAAGACATAGGAAGATCACATGTCATTGGCAAAATCAAACAAGGAAAGTCTCAAGTGATTGTGCGATTCATTTCCTACCGAACTAGACAACTAGTATTCTCAAACAAAAAGGCTCTTAAAGGTGATCCAAATGGTACCTTCATTACAGAAAACTTGACCCAATTTAAAAAAACCTCGTCAAAAAATTAGCCGCTCTAAAATTTAACAATAAAATCAATACATACTGGACCATGGACGGTCGAATCTTTGTCAAACTGACTGCAAACAGTAATAAACGAATAATCAACGATCTCCAAGATATTTCTGATCTTGAGGCAGCAATCCGTCAAGGTGAAGACAGCACAAACTCAAACAACTCCGGAGACTAGAGTACAGGATCTCATCAACTTTTCTAAAACTTTAATAAACTCACTTCTTATTTGTTTTGCATTGTTTCACGTTTCTTAATAAGTATCATATGTGCTAATCAAGGTGTGTTGCCATTTACAAATAGAGTATTCATGTCCAAAAAAAATCCCAATTAAATAAAAAATAATGAACGAAAGTGATCACACTATATAACACATCTCTATGAACAAAGTAAACTAGCGTTTTCCTCTACCATGAAAATTGACACTTATTCACTCTTAATTATGAAGAAGACTTATGTTAACTCTTCTATTTAATAAACAGCAGCTGATACACTTATGTCATTGAATTTTGATAAGCAATAATAATTCGGACGAAGCATATCTTAATATGCGTGTATAGTTTGGAGCCCATTTCTTTCTTGTTTTGTTTTTCTGCTAAATATGCAAATTTTCCCTCTAACTTCATCCCTCGCAATAACATACATTCGTTAAAAACTGCTAACAGGGTTATTGTCCTGTTCAATAACCTTATGAAATTAGATCAGTTATTACCTATTATGACTTTCAACATGGTATTGAAGTTTCTCATTTGTATTATTAATGGCTATCTTTGTATGGTAAAATTTATGCTTAAAGTAAGGCGCTGGCTCGCCGTTTACAGTTTTATAAAAAAAATTAAATCAAACATTTATGTACGTAACAAGTACATATATTAAAATTACCAAATCAGTAATAAGTACAGGACATAATCGAATCTTATAAATGTGAACTCCTTATTTTCTATTATTTTTCCGTCCAATCTTCTTTTATTTATAGTTCATATACAACCAGTACAATAGTCAACAACATGTAATATATTAGTGTACACTGTAGAAATCCAGTAAATAATCTAACGGAACTCCACACAAATGATCAATTTAAATACCTATCGACGGATAGCTCACCATAGTAGTGCATCAGTATTTAATAAATTAATAAATGCATAATTTGAGAATGAATATAAAAAACAAAGCGTAAAGAATAGCTGTAATGCAAGATGAAATTTGTCCATTATTTTATGAGCCATTTGCCTTGACCTTTTGTATTGTATTCCTGTTCGGTTGTCAATGTATATGTTTATTGTGTATGCTGTGGTAATTTGTACTTTAATGTTTATTGTCTTTGCTGTTTTTTGTAATGTTTGATTTAGATGTAAAACCAATAGCATATATGAAAGTTTGAGTTAATACTGATAACAACAATGATAGCTTTAAAACTACAAAAAATAATGATTATACGAGAATGGAATAAGCTTGACTTAAAAATTCGAAACACCGACTCTATATCTAAATTTAAGAGAGAATTGAAAAATGAAAGTGTTCAGAGTAGAGTTGCGCCGTATTATATGTACGGTCCGAGGAAACTATATATTATTTTAACTCAATTGCGATGTTCCGCTTCATTTTTAAACTCTGACCTTTTCAAAGCTAACATTATACTGGATCCTTCGTGTCAATGTGGGTCTGATATTGAGGATGTTCATCATTTTCTTTTAGTTTGCCCAAAATACACTACATGTAGAGAAATTTTACTTAACAATCTTAATTGGCTTACTGAAAACTTTATTATTGATACTAAACTATTAACTTGCGGAGATCTTGAACTTTCGAATGAACAAAATCTCCTAATTTTCAAACATGTTCAAGATTTTATTAAAAGGTCTAACAGATTTCTAGTACCTTCATAAAATAGTATTGCTACCGGCACGGATGATCATCACCATCAAACCTAAGTCAAAATCACAGAAAATATAATTTGCTTCTTTTTCTTTTCCTCCTTTTCCATTCTTCTTGTTCTTTTTTTCTTTTTATTTATAGTTCGTATAATATTTAATGAATTTGTTAGCTTACATGCATGCTCATAATGTTATTATTGTATATATACTTGTATTGTAATATGGAGAAGACTTCATAAGTATGATTTACTTGTGTCCCATCCATTTTGCTGATATTTAGCAAATAAAATATGTTTAAACTAAACTGAACAACATGCAAATTCACTCACTTTCTTATTATTATTAATTGCAATAATTTTCCAAACAATTGTTTGACAGTTACATAAGAAGTGCCTATCTTATTCCTAGATAGTCACAGACGTTAGACAAGGTTAGAAAAGTCCACTTATTTCGTTAACTCTTGAAGAATCCTAAATTTTGCACTTATAGAAAGTCAAGTTTTAGCTATCAATTACGCACTTTTACCTAAAAAAAATCTGTTCTGCACTTTCTAGTTGCACTATTTGACTTTGTTTTCGCAAAGTGACATTGGTGACGAGTTATGTTGAAATGATTATGATTGTCATTCAAACTTTTTACCCTGATTTATTTTGATACTATAAGAATTAATTTGTCATAAATGGTCATTAGTGGTCATTTGCTTCTTTTTATAATTAAACGATTTACCGAAGGCACAAAATTAATACCACAATTTTCTTGTATTGCGTAAAGCAGACATTGGTTTTCCGCATATCTCTCAACATCTATGCTTGATAAACTATATCGTAGAACTGATAGATGCAACGGATTGATCCCCGTTATACTGGTAAAGAGAGCTTGGATTGACACGTCTTCTTGATAACACATTGATGTTGACACTCCGACAACATATTGGCACGAATTCTCCACATGTTTCTTTAAACTTCTTAACCCGGAAGAAGTATATCACGGGGTTTATAGAACTTTTACTGAAAGCTATCCAAAGAAAAATTGTGTCTCTATTCATCTGAAACAGACCGGTAGTGTTGGACACAATTTGATTGATTGAATAGGGCGAAATACATAGAATCACTAAAACATATAACAACATGATTGTTTTAAAAGTCCGAGTTTTGAATTTTACGTCAACGTCAAGTTTTGTTTTCATCGGAATAAGTATAAATCCCAGAGTAGCACTCATTTGAGCTATGTTTAGTGACACTTCCGTATCGGCATGATTGTGAATACGAAATGAATTTGTTCTAACGGTATTTGCTATAGCACTAAAAGCATATCCGGTTAGCAAGATGGGAAGAACAAAGATTAGTGTAAATTTAATAGCTAGAAAGCTGATATCATATGTCTTGTTCGTTATTGCAAGTGAACATTGTGTGTGATCACTGAATAGCTTATAGTCACTTAAACCAATAGCAGGTGGTAGTGACGTCACCAACGGAATCGTCCAAACCAATACTATTAATATTTTGGCAAATTTTGCTGTTAGCTTGTCTCGTCGTTTGACAATTATCATATATCTATCTCCGCTCATAATAAATATAATTAAGATGGCAACTGAAGTCAAATACTCCACTAGGAAAGCTTGTATTTTACAAACTACATCGCCAAAAACCCACCTTCCATGGATTATTGTGACCAGAGGCCATGGAACGCACACTACTGACATAATAATGTCACTTAGAGCCATGTTCGCAAGCAACAGATTAATAGCAGAACGCATCTGAGGTTTTCTGTAAACAATGAAGCACACAACAGCATTCCCAAAAAATCCAATCAATACCAATAAGGAAGCAATTGTCCCAATCGATATTTTGCTAAATGTTGACAGAACTGGTATTCCAGATGTATGATGATGGTCTGCTGATATACAAAGAGATAATAAAACAGTCGACTGGTTTCCGACTGTAGTGTTAGCGCATTCTTGCATTGGAGTTGTATTTTGGTAATCCAAGAAATGCACAAAAGTAATCAACTGAAAAAAAAACACAGAATCAGTTACTGTTGAAAACACATTAAATACTTGTCCTGAAATCTCTTGTAAAATAAGAAAATCTTGTAACAGATGATATTTTGTTTGATATGTGAAGGTTACAGAAGCATCAAATTGAAGAAACCATAACATAAGACGCAGAAATTATCATCCTTAAGCTGAAGGATAGAATTAATAAACGAAGCCAACTTTAAACCAGTTCATAATTTGTTATAGCTACATTTACTAACTTACTTATCCTCTTCATTCCGAATGGGACATAAGGCTACATAGCTACAGTATACGAATGATAATTACATTCCCGTCTACACAACCTTTTCCGTTATCTCTGTTTCTAGTCGGAAAACAGTATTTCTATTGTAACAATTGTATACGTTTATTATGGAAATACATAAGTGGGGCAGGAATTGATGACCCTTCTGGAGCACCTGAGTTCACCCCCAGTTTTTGATTGTGTTCGTGTTGCTCTATCTTTAGTGTATTCTGGGTATAATGTTGTATGAACTGTGGTATGTCTTTGTCTTTGTTTCTTTTGGTCGTGCATGTCAGTGTTTATTCGACTTGTGGTTTCTGATCGCCCCTTCGTATCTTCTCATTTATTTTTACTATTTCTCTACTACCCAGGCTGGACATCCATTTCTTGTAAGACTTACCAACAACTTCTAAAGCTTTACATCTTCCTTTTTCTGTAACACGAGCATTGGTACTAGAAATTAGCCATCTTAATTGCCACATAACAAAAACACCAAAATGATCATCCACTTTGAAAAATTTGAAATACGCGACACTTTAATTTTGAAATGTTTATCTTTTTTCTCTCTCAAAATGTACAATTCTTTCATGGAATGGTCAGCGCCTTGGCCTCATGTAACTTCAAAATTTACCATAAAGTTAACAAAACATTGTATTTATTGTGATGTAAAATGAAACACAAAGAAAAATGAAATCGAGCAAATGAAATAAATTTTAAAGAAATTTTTAATATTTACCTTGACCATCCCATAGTATTCTCGATGAGATAAGAGAATTACGAACTCGATCTGGAATTATAAATACCATAAACGTACAGATGGTTTATAATTCAGGCAATTAGAACTATGATTACACCTGTATGATAACCTTTACAAGTATTGATTGACAATCTCCACAGATTTTCCAGATTAAATAAATCGTAATGATTATGACAGTGATATGATGTGCTTCCTTTGTAGAATTCTCATTAAGCAGTCGTGTGTTCATAAAGATTGTGACGTTAATTGGTCACGATTCTGCTCTTCCTGTTTAATTTTTCTCGAAGTTATATAATAATAGATAGAAGGTACCAGGATAAAAACACGAAACCAAGTAGAGGTTCACGGGCAAACAAGAAAAATGCACATACCAACAGCGAACAATAAAACGTTAAGATGTTTTCCATGAGAACTCCCATCGTAACGGAGTGAATCGGGTGCACCGGAAGGGTAAAAATATCCTGGTTCTCGTGTGATAACTGGGGCGTGTTTTTTTGTTCTTCGGTAGTGAGCCAGAAGAGGTCCATTTCTATTTTTTTGAATTAGGAAGATCTTCTGGCTCTCTTCTACCTCTTCTTTTTAAATAGGTGGTTTAGACGGCAGAGGCACAAAACAAACATGGCGTCGTTTAGTCTAAATTACATTAATAAATTCATGAATGAAGATACATTGTATATTAGAATGTGAGCTGTGTTATAAACGTTTTTATGGTATGACAGCCTTAGTAGGACATCTCTGTAGGACGATAAGCTGGATGAATATAAGAACTACACGGACAATAACACAGTTAAGGGACAACTATTCGTTGAAATTCTAGGGAAGGGATTTTGATTGGTGTTTTACGCTACTTTCAACACTCATGATTGGGCTCAGTAGAATTCAGTTTAAATCAATAGATGAGGAATTAATGAAGAAGGAAAGAGGGCATTATTATTCATTTTAATTTGTCGCTAATCATACCTATTTTTTAGCTCTTACCAGGCAACCATATCAGTCATATACGAAATCCTCCTGTCCCCCATCCCAACAAATAAATAAATATCAGATTGTTTTCTCTTATTAAACACAAGTTTAAATTGATCATGCTAAATTTTAACGCCCAGTGACAAATATTTCATGCATGTTCAGGAAAACACGAGATAAAAAGTCGGGTAATTATATAAAAACGAAGAGATGTGATATGATCGCTAATGAGGCAACTATCCTAATATGAAATGGATGTAAGCAATTATAGGCAACCTTAAGGCCTTCAACAATGACAAACCCCGATACTGTAAAGCCGTTTATGAAAGGCCATTAAAAGTGTGAAACAATTCAAACGATAAAACTAACGGCCTAATTATACAAAACAAAACAATTTACATAATATCAAATGTGAGTTGAGACATGAACCAACGACAACCACTAAACTACAGGCTCCTGACTTTGGACAGGTTCATAAAGAATATGGCAGGGGTTTATATAAAAACGAAGATGTGGTATGATTGACAATGAGACAACTCTTGACAAGAGACCAAATGATACAGAAATTAACAACCATATGTCACAATACGGCTTTCAACAATAAGCAAAGCCCATACCACATAGTGAGCTATAAAAAGCCCCGAAATCACAAATGTAAAACAATTCAATGGTAAAAACTAACGGCCTAACTAATATACAAAATAAAGTGAACGAAAAACAAATAAGTAACATAGCAACAAACGACAACCACTGACTTACAGGCTCCTGACTTGGGACAGGCACATACATACAGAATGTGGTGGGGTTAAACATGTTAGCGGAATCCCAAACATCCCCTACATGGGACAGTGATGTAACAGTACAACAACTTGTTTGTGAGCGCTCAATCCTCCCCGAAGCTGAAACAGTAGTGTAGCAGTACAATATAAGAACAACCTGCGCAAATCAGTTGCAATTAGATTAACTCAAAAGATCGGTACGAGACACACAAAAGAAACCGGCCAACTAACATTAAGACAATAGACTCAAAGCATCGAACTAAGAGTATTTGCAATTACTAGAAGTTCGTTCAAAGCTAGTTGCAACTAGTACTGAAATAAATCTTGTTCTCCCAGACCTAAGTATCAATCAGTACACAACCAACTGATTTATTAAATAAAAGTCTAAGAAACGTCTGGTATATACGTTGTAGACCCATTGGTGGCCTTCGGCTGTTGTCTGCTCTTTGGAAACATTCCCATTTCCATTCTCAATTTTATTACATATAGATCCATATACAATAAAAAAAAATTGAAAAGTGGTAGTCCGAAGGTTTTGACCATCGAAATTTTGCATTAGAAATAATAGTTAGGACCAGAAGATTTTCTTCAAGGACCGCCAGAGAAAAACATTTTTTTCGGACTTTCTGATATCTTGTTAATCCAGTTCGGTTACTTTAAAAACAAAAATGGAAAGACTAAGATTTCCTTTTTCATCAGTCATATTCGAGACAAACATTGAAGAATTCTTGTGCAGTTTAAGATTATTCTTAAAAATCTAATAGTGGGGGTTAAGCCTGATTTGTTCAGCAAAATTGAGTTAAAGGAAAGCATAAAGAAAATTGTAACGAACAGAGAACACCTTTACAGTCATGTCTACTGCATGGACGTATCTTAATTTTCTAAAAAAATCGTAAACTTAATTTTTGTCATCCAACATAACAAAAACCTGCTATATTCGGCGTCAAGTTGCATTTTTATTTTATTGATCTTCCATAGAATATCTCCAGAAGAGGTCCAGATTCATTTTTTTGGACTCTTCACCAGAAGACATTCTGGAGATGTACAGAAGAGACCAATAAAACACGCCCCAGTTGTATGGCACAATAATCAAATACGACAAAGAACCAATTTTTAAATTACCAAGCATCTAAATGTATTTCTTCTAAATGCATTGTGAAAAGTGACCTGTGTACCATATAGGTTAGAAACGCTCCAAAAATGGTTTAATTACTTCATAAATTAATTTCAGTAAAAGTCGAAGTCGGTAGTGACCATCAATTACATATCGAAAAATTTATGTCCATTTGCAAACAACTTACAAGTACCAGTCAAAATACACTATGATTCTATTTTGCCATTCAAATTGGTATATTAGCCTAGAAAATAGATATTTAACCTTATATTTAGGCTAATATACCAATTTAAATGACAAAATAGAATCATAGTGTAATTTGACTGGCACTTGTAAGTGTTTTGCAAATGGCCGTAAACGGTCATTGTGACACAATTAACTTATACGTATTTTTGTATAAGTATTTAGCCATATGTATTTAAAATGTGATCCAAATAATTGATATGTGTTGGGAAACATTTTATTGAATGAAAGTAATGACTTGAAATCTGTAGAAGTTGACAACACAAAATGTGAACCATTCAACAAGAATGATGTTGAAAATTAACTTTTTTTTTAAATTGGCAAAAATCTACAAATTAGTACACAAAGTGAGGCGTACATCTTGAATTTATATGTACTCATGTTATAGAAATATAAAGATAAGACAACTCTCCCCCAGAGACCAAATGACGTAGAAGTTAGCAACTATAGGTAACCGCACGGCCTTCAACAATGAGCAAAACCTATACCGCATAGCAAGCCATAAAAGTCCCCGAAATGACACGTGAAAAACAATTCAAACGAGAAAACTAGCGGCTTGGCTTATGTACAAAACAATAAACGAAAAACAAATATGGTGTACAGCAACAAACGACAACCATTGAATTACAGGCTTCTGACTTGGGACAGGAACATACAAAATGTATCTATATATTGTGTACAACCATTCACATCATCACCCATCATCTTTTTACATATCAAATATATATAATGTATTGTATAGTATGCATGAATGCTTTGTAAATAGTCTATTGCTATAAATTGTTCGTGGGAGAAGACTTCATAAGTTTGATAAACTTGTGTCTCATCCCTTTTGCATATTTAAGCAAATTAAGTATGTTAACACTACAAAATGTAGCGGGGTTAAACATATATACAGGTGCCCTAACCTGGTACAGTGGTGTAACAGCACAACATAAGAACAAACTATAAAAATCCGTTGAAAAAGGCTTAACTCGTTAGCTCGGTCCAAAACACAAAAACAACTATAAAAAAACACTTAAAACACAAAGAACAGATCTGAGAGTACTCGCAGTAACTGAAAGCTAGCTCAAAGCCAATAACAATTAATAAAAAAATAATGTATCTAAAACCAAAATATCAAAAAAATCATGTATTTAAAACCAAAATATCAATCAATACATATCCAACATCCAATGGATTTAGTGTAAAGACGTCATTAACAGCCATAGAAAAAACATGATCTTGAGCAACGCCAAAATATAGGTATCGAATGTAGGACTGTGAATATTTATATGTGTATAGCAATCGAGCAATAATATTTTAATTAATTGGGTTTTAATTTATTGATTTATTGAAAATAAAATTCAAAGATCTACTTTAGTGTTGAATTGGTAATCTTTAAGAATAAGTCAATTTAAAGGATCGGTAAGTTTACCCGGATCATATCTAAATTTACGGGCTCGATAAACAACATCACTCGTAAAATTAGGATGTGCTATCCCTTAAAGTCTGGATGTTTTAGAGTTTGACAACTGAATATGAAGTTGAGTAACACCCCCTTCCATTGCCATATCCCGTATAGAATGTTGCTGAAAACTAAACAGTTTACCCATCTGAAAAAATACCAAATTTTCTGCAAATGTCCACAGAAAGTGTGGACACATATCTTCAATTACTAATATTCTAGAAAATAAGTGAGTGACAGTATTAAGCCCGAGTTCATTACACAAAATCCCTTCCCGACATTCACCATACTAAAAGAAAACAATACGTCAGACTCAATGTTCAAATATCATGTATACAGGGTCAAGATAAAAGTTGGGAGTTTAAATACACAGAATCGTTTGAACTCAAAATCATGAAGTGAAACCTGTTCTTATATAGTCTGTGAGCAGAACACGAGCACACAGCTCCATCGCGGAATAAAACGGGAATGTATTTTACCGCATTAATATCTTCCAAAATCATGCTTGAACCTATCTCATTATATTCTATTTCGCCCAAAGCGTTCAGAATGAGTGTCTTATTTTCTTCATATTTCACGTGACTGATACCCATTTGTCGGTTAATATGAAATCCGATTATTATAATGTATTATCACTTTAACCACGCTTCGATCTATAATCATTTAGATGAAACCCGATTACTGAACGAGTAGATTGTTAACCCGATGCCGTTTTCATCCAAGTCAAGGATCTCACTATACAAATCCTTTATCCAAGTAAAGTGATTTCGCCTTTATATTTCGCGCTGACCATTATATAATTCATTGTTCCGTTTTGTCTTTTTTTCACGTTGAATGACATTGTATATTCATAATGGACTGTTTCTATTGAAAGTGGACGATTTTTACAATTTCAAAGATTTGAACACCAGGAATGTTTACCAAACAGTAATGTAGTTGAAACATACAAAGAGTTGAGTGCTTGCATAATAATTTGTACTCTTCAGTAAAGGTTTCATTAGCTTGCAAGCTATACAAAGATTGATAAATGGACAAAAAAGGGGAAAAAAGGATTCCCATCAATGTCTAGAATCCTATAATACTTCTGTAACCAGAGATGCATTATTCAAATATATGCACAGACTTTCAGTGAAGAAAATCTTGGATGAAAACTGTTGCAGCAGAAGAATACAAAAAAAATGTCACTATTTTCTCTGCTAACTTGATGCCAGACTTTCAATGTGTTACTGAAACAAAAAAGATCGAATCAAATGCTAGTACACTATTGTTGACAAAATATTTAAAAAAAATGACCTCAAACAATCTATGGACGTGCAATTAAAAGCAGACGTTCACTTTAACTTTAACAAAAATTCGTTATTTATAAATCGGAAATAAAAAACATAATTTTCTCACTCTTGGTTTTTGTTCATTTCAGAGATTTCTTAATTTCATTTAGTTAAATATTGAAGTTTTCTATTTTAGACAAAATAATTAATCTTTGTAAATGACATCTATGATCTTTTTTAGATAGTTAGTCAGAACTGGCATAATGCAGTGTTATACGCCTATAATGTTGGCTATATATTTTATTTGAGATAATAGCATATTTTTCATGAAATATTTTGAACGCATATATGGTTGGATTCTAATAAACTGTGTGATGAAAAACACAGAATTGTATGAAGTATATTTGTTTATTTGTTCATAATTTTATCTTCCTCGGTTATTTGGTTTTTTTTCCTGATGTGAACATGCATAATATTTTTTTTACAAATTTATTTGGTTGATAATATATAGCTTCCTGACAAAAATGAGACCGCTTGACAAGAAAAATATAACCACATAAAGCTGTGACAATGCTACTTCTAATGGTGCAAGTTGATTAAAATCCAACAAGAAATTACTTCACAACAATTCTTTGAAAAAAAACCAATGTAATTTTATATGAATTATATAGCAAAATATTGCAGATGAGGAATTTTTATTGCAAAACACAATACTTAAATCATGTGTGTCACAAAGGCTATTATAAAATCAAATTAAATACCTGCGTCACTTCTATTTTAATTGGTTTTTCCAAACAGGATTCCTTAGATGCTTGTTATCATAAGCCGTAAAGATTTATACCAAATAAGAATGGCCACTCAGTTTTAGTCATGATAAAATGTTCCGCTGGACGCAGCTAAATACAACCGGAGATGTAGGGAGCTACCATTTGATTTTTATAGGGGAAGGGGGGAACCTTGTAGTACAATTTCATAGAGATCAATAAACTTATACACACGTCTTTGTCCTGAAACAAGAACAATGCTTGTTTTCGGCCTCTTTTTGGCCCTTTATTCCAACCAGTTAGGACAATAAACCCAAAAATCAATCCCCTCCTTCCATTTGTTTTATGGAACCTTGTGGTACAATTTCAAAGAGATCCATCACATGTTCTCAAGTTATCGTCTGAATTTTCCTTTGAATTCGTTATTTTTATCGTTTGAAAATATTAATGTTCCAAGCAGTATTGCAAATGAGATGTATAAAGAGTAACGTGTTGCGTGATAATTGGTACAATTTACACTTGACACTCCTAGATATTTTTGAAATATATAGAGAAACAACTTTTAAAATAAATCATATTACGTTTATATACGTTGATTTCTCATTGCTTTTGGTATGCATATCATAATTTGATTTTGTCTTGCAAAGTCTTTTTCTTTTCTTTTTTGCGCTAAAACTAGATCTTTCCATTACGCGGTTTTTTCTCCTCGGTTTAATGGCCGGCTTCGGAATTCCTACCAAATTGCTCGTTTCACTATTTGTGATTGGAATTTCACAGATTTTACTCGTTTTAAACTATATTTCGTATACATTGATAAAATTTCCAAGGACTGTGACCACAATCACATCTACACATTAGACCATTGCAAAGTACAACAATGCACACACACCATATAGGAGCTACGATGACAACATCGGATATTTAAAGGTACACATTTTAAGTTGAAAGGAACATACTTCCAGATAATGGAAATAAAACAGAAAGCCGAAAAACTAGTGATTTGAATATCAAGATCCATCATTTTACTACTTTTTGAGCAAAATGACGAAAGGGTTCGACTTAGACAGATTGATACCTACGTTATCTAGCACTTTATTTGTAACAGTTTTGACGGTATGAAATGTCATATAAAAATGCAAGGTTAAACTAGTTGAAATATATTCCAATTTTCATATACATGTATATACATATCATATACAAATTTTACGACTACTAGATATTTTCATTTGCCTATTTATACCCTCTACACATTTAAAATAGTATTTAATTTCCAAGAAAATCTAGTTTTAATTTACTGAGATATGTAAGAATTCAGGTAATGTGCATAAACACTGAGATAAATAATTTAATTCCGTGATTAGGTTCTAGGTCAAAATTTTACAAAAATACATATTTGAGGCACATTTTTGTTCCAATAATGTAAAAGATATCTGAATATTCATTCAAGTGAGCCATAGAAAAGAACTTATCCTACATGACAAAAATCTCTGTTTTGTTGACCTTGGATTGCTGATCATTTTGTCTTTTTAGTTTCTCTCTATCTTCTTTAGTGTTTGCTCAAAACACAAAAGAGGGTAAAAAAATCCTCATTTAAGAGCAATCACTCCTATAAAGAGTGACAGTCTAATAACTTTATCGGCAAAATTTGACTTGTTAGTAGATCTTGCCTTGCTGATCATTTTTGTGATTTAAAGTGTCTATTTATCTATTATGATTTTTATCATACAAGGCAAAACGCAAAAAAAAAGGTAACAATCGTCATTATAAGGAGTCGTCAAACGATTTCCTCCATTTTTCTAAATTGTAGATCTTGTCTTGCTGATCATTTTTGCTTATTTAAGTTTCTATCTATCTATTATAATTTTTAAGATATAAGGCAAACACGCAAAAATATGGTAAAAATCGTCATAAAAGGGCAATAATTCTAATAAGTAATTGACTAACGATTTCGACAATTGGATTTATTTGTACATTTTTTTCAATTTAAAGTTTCTCCTTATCTATTGTAGTTTTCAAGATAATATGCAAGAATGGAAAACAATGGTAAAATTTGTCATTTAAGGGCAATAACTCCTATCAGATGTCGTCTGACAGTTTTGACGTATAAGAACAATTAGTAGAGCTCAACATTCTGAACATTTTTGTCCTAGTCAGATTTTCTCTATTTATAGCGGTTTTCAAAATAATAGACAAAACTTGCATTTTACCCCTATGTTCTATTTTTAGCCATGTCGGCCATCTTGGTTGGCAGGCGATGTCATCGGACAGATTTTTAAACTAGATACCCCAATGATGATTTTGGCCAAGTTTAGATAAATTTGTCCCAGTAGTTTCAGAGGAGAAGATTTTTGTAAAAGTTAACGACGATGGAAGACGATGGACGACGACGACGGACGACGGACGCCAAGTGATGAGAAAAGTTCACTTGGCCCTTCGGGCCAGGTGAGCTAAAAACTGTAAGCAGACTTAAAGGTTTGGAAACCAGATTTGTTAATAATACATACTACACTTCTATCAGTTGCTCAGGAAGTGTAAGCAGATCATGCTTTAAAATAAACAACCATCATATTGCCCAACACCCCAAGTCCCTGGGGGTATAGACATATGGTAATCAATAGTCTTTCTTCCGACTGGCAGGATCTCTGTTGCCAAAGTTGGGCGTCCGTTTGACTGTGCGGGATGTATAAATTCACAGCCATGCACGTCTTGTCAGAATTGGGACGTTAAATCTGATACATCCTAGTGTATTGAAAATGTCACGCTGCCTGAATGTTAAGAACCATTGCAATGACTCCTTGAGTGTTCCGTATATAGGTGGCCTGTTGCAAGTCTATATCCAATATACCCTCATGTTCCAGTGGTATTTCAAATTTCCCACCTATCATCCCGATTGACCCCTATTGGAGAATATGCCTATTGTATTTACTGTTAATTTGTACTCGTCCTAAACACGCATGAAATATTTGTCACTGGGCGTAAAGCAAACAACAATCAATCAATCAACTTGTCTATTCAAAGCCAATATATGATCAAAACCGTTCGAAGTTTAAAAAAAAAACGTCATAATGAAGTCCGAATGCATTGAGGTCATGTTGGATAGGGTCCAACATGTTGTTTTATATCATGTCCGTTTTTTCCCGATGAGTTGATAATAAGAATATTGCTTCCTTCAACATGGCACATCGGATTTAACGCTGTGCCGAACGATGAAACATAAAAATTAAAAAATGAACATGTTAATAAGAATTCTGCATTATTTTTTTTTCCAGATTTGATGTTTGAAGATACACTTTGATTAAAACACATTTGTTATTTTTATTTATACTTTTGAAGAAGAAAAAAAAATGAGACTAAAATTTCCATGCTGATAACACAGGCGCTTGTCTCTGGAAAAAAAATCACCTTTATACATGAAGATGATACTGTTATATTAAAGTATATAGGTAATTTTTTGCATAGACATGTGCCTGTGGCTGATAATCAGCAATTTTCAGCATTATAAGTTACAGGTGTACCACACTTATCTGTTTACGACAGTTCTTGCAATTGTTAGTTTAAAACGACACAGTCATATGAAAATGTCTAGCCTTTCACATGGACAAAAATAAAACCAACAAGTGAAAGCTAATATAGATTTATATCTTATGAAAATAGATGGAGAAAAATGATTTGCTATCCTCTTCCAATGCATGTAAAAACAGCGAAATACTTCTTCCATTAATACAAGATTTATAACAAAAACTATTATAGTTATTTGCATATTTGTTTGTTTTGAGTTGACTTACTCTGTGTTGATTATTTTTTGGTGCTATTTCCAAGGATTGCTGACTAAATGGCATTCAAATTGACTGTTACTGAAAGATGTTTCATTTTGTTTAGTTACACAATCACTTTGTGTCTGTCTACTGAGACTTCCTGATAAAGGTTTGCTGTTGACAAGGAAGCTCGGTTCCTTGCAGAAAATATAACGATCAGCTCCAAATGATCTCTATCATATGATCAAAGATATAAATTTACGTGATCGTCGTGCACAGTGAAATTCATCGTTATCATACGTTTATACATATATATATATAAGTTTGCGGTTTGGCATTTGTCAGCAAGCCACAATGACTACAGTAGCGTTATACTTTTATTGCTATAACTAAAAAACAATTTGAATACAGTAGATTTTTAATTATCTGATTGCTGTAAAAGCTTAGATAAAAACCAAGTATTTCTAAGACGAACGCAATTCCACTTTAAATTCGATAGTTCGATCTCAATATAACTAAATTATTATTAGATGTTTTCTTGAATAATACCTTAATTTTTACTTGACGACTTAACCGTCAACTCTTACTCTAACTCGAACTAAAAGTCTCACTTGAACATGCATACAATTCGAACTCGATATCAAAGCCAAAATTGATGGTCAGCCAAAAATGTTGCAAGTTGCATTTATTCTTTTAAAAGGAAAGAGTTGTGGGGGTAGCCATCTGGTTCATGTTGTCTATATAAAATGGAGCGCCGCCCATGTCAAGACAAGGTTAAATGGAGGTAATTATACCCCCCCCCCCTCCCCCCCGTAAAGTAAAACATAGCCCGAATGATGTCAGTCGTTATATTCCGCTGATCTCCGATTGATACATTAATTAAAATGTACGTGTACCCATGCCAAGAAATCCTCGCTCAAAACTCCGGTGGACCTCCTACGGCACTCAATAGTAGATAAAGATTTGATTTCATTCAATAAATTAATTCATAACCTGCATATACGTGTCGCTTAGAACACGGCAATGTACCAAATGGTCAATATTAATCATCCGTGTAATTGGCTCTATGGGATGTTTGCAAACTTTCAACGGAGGCAATTTCTTGGCATTGGAGAAAGGAAGAAAGACCATTCACAATTTGTCTAACTTTTTATTTAAATTAAATTAAATAAAAAAATAAACCTTTCAAATATAGAGTTCATAAGATAAAAATATTCCCTGTGGAACCCTTCCTTTTGCTCCCTCCATTTTCACCCCTTGAATGAGGCTTTCCAATCTAATTAAAGTTAAAATCTTGCTTTCTAACCGATCTATTCGTGTACGGGACCGGCAACTCTCTTTACTTAAAAAGAAAATCTACAGTGCCGTTATACACATGCATGTTGTCTGCTTGGAGTCCCCGCCGTGAAAAGAAAGAAATAGCCCGAACTCCAAGATAATATATTCCTGCATCACGTGATTTTTACCACGTGGGGCCAACATTAGAATAAATACCGAATATAGAAAGTGAAACTACAATTCAAAACATAAAGTCCGAAGGCACATAGAAAAAAAAGAAGATTTTTTTTTTGGCAAAGGGTGCCGGGGGTACCTCTCTGTGTTCAAAATATACATAAAATATTTGCCACTGCATCTTGTCTGTTTTATGAATTCTAACCCTGAGTTTTCTATCTGTTACTTGTCGAGTACACTAGGTAAATTTTTGTTCTAAAATAAAATGCATTATGCACCGACCATTCATACCTAGTGTGTTGGGCGGATGTTTGAAGTCAATTGTTGATTCTTATTTCTTAAAAAAAGAATTGTTGGTGTCTTAGCAATCATACCATATCTTTTAAAAGTACACGAGAAAGGGTAAAATTGTTTCTATGGATGAGTATGTATCGAAAAGCTCTAAAATTAGGTATTTGATTTCAGGTTTACACTACATTCAACCGTGCAGGGCTGTGTACATCGCACAAATCAATATTGTCGAATATTGACAACATATGTGAAAGTTTTGACCTGCCAGTGAAGAAATGGGCTATTAAGGTTGCAGAGATGCATAACAAAGAAAATAGTACCATGAAGGACTGAAGCTTAGGTACATGACTCGTCGTAACTATTTCCAAATTATAAACAAAATATGCTGCTCTATGTGGTGACTGAGAATAAATCATACATGTAGTTAATGTAAACTACATAATTTTCCTCGGAAGGCTATATGCCGCTAGAGGGCGCATAATTATTCGAATTACCGTAAACAAAGTTTGTGCTAAACAGGAATCATCTTATTATTTTTATATTAATTTTTAATTATGCTGGTTTTATTTCGCCAATAGCCTTCTTCATTTAAGAGGTGAAAAAGTGAAGAAATAAAATTAAAAATGCAAAATCACCTTCAATGTCCTCTATGACAATGGTGTCCGTCGATTTCAAACAAAATGATAAGGTTCGGCTGTACGGTTTTATCACTTACTATTTTTAATAGAAGTTAGGAAAGTTTTGTCCGATCGATTCTTAAGAAAATTCGAATGTATTGATTTACTGTGCAGTGGAAACTATTATTTCATGATACAAATTCCATAAATATGGACATTTCATAGACAAGAAGTTTGAGTCAGGCTGTGGTCAATCAAGATCCCCAGCCAAAAAAGAGAGAAAAACAACACTCTAGATGTCATTAGCTAGGTTGATTGTGTCGTTAAATTGTTGTCTCATTGACGAATATTCCACAAGTTTGAACTTTTACATGTAAATCTTTTCAGGATAAATCATGACTTAAAGGGTTATTGAGTATAGATTAATTGCTTTTAACACATGACAAAGATAAAAGCTCTTTGTTCTTACTGTGCTATAATCTGGATAATACACAGCTAAGGTGTGCATTTACTACCTCAGATCAAAATTACTCTAACCTTTAGAGTTTGTCTGTTTGTCTTTTTCATTTTTAACCATGGCGTTGTCAGTTTATATTCGACTTATGAGTTTGAATGTCCCTTTGGTATTCTTTGCCTCTATTCAAAAAGGAAGGGGGTGGGGTCAAGAATTTGTCAAAGGGGGCGTAACTCTATAAAATAGAAGAAATACCACCGAATGTAACGAGGCTTAAAACAATTTTGACGATTTTATGTTAGAATATGATATATTTTAATCAAAGTGGTGGATGCCCACTTTACAACCCCCTTTTTAATCCGCCACCGAACTTGAAGCTACGACATAGTTGACAATTTTGTACAAACTTCGTCGTTTCGTAATATGAAATAAAAAGTGTTTCTCATTCCTTATATTAGGACTCTTAAAACAGTGTTTCAAAGTCAACCAAGATAATATATTTTTTTGTAATTTATGTCAAAAAAGAAATATATTTTAGAATATCAAAATAAATGAAATCTGATTTGGATAATTTTGTGCTCAGTTGAATTTATCATGACTTTTTAAATATTTATTCCTTTATTGACTATTTTGGGATCAAATTTAATGAGGTTCATATTTAAGTATGTGCCAAAACAGGTGGAAAAATAAGCTGAAGATCAATCAGACTTCGTTTAGATGCGACAAATCTTTAAAATTAATACATCAGAAAAATTGTTGGGGGAGAGGGGGAAGTTAAAGATTGGAAAAAGAAACTTTTTTCTGTTTACTTTACACTATTAATTTAGTTACATCTCTCCTCGGTTCATCTTCCTCTAAGCAAATTCTTGAGGGACAGAAAATAAATCAATATATACTCAATTACCCTTTCAGTTATGATTTGTCACAAACCGATTTAAAAGTACATCAAACAAAACTAAATCTATAGGAGATGTAGGTTATATGTCAATAAGACATCAATCAAGACAAAAAACGACCTAGGACATCTAGAGAGCAACAATAGAAAGGTGTCTATACAATATATCAAGTTCTTATTATAAATTACCAGGACACAATTGAGAATAAATTTAACAAAAATCTGCCATTAAATCGCAATATTCGAAATAAGAAGTAGCTTGAATATAAAAGAAGTCAATAATTTAAAAGTTACCAACCTTTTACTACATAAAGGCGTATTTCCCCCTTTCTTTAGCCTTCAAGAGAATTTTCCTAGGAGCCGTGGATTTCGGAATATCGTCCGCATACTTCCAAAACGTTCATGTGAATTGATTGCGTCATGTGTTAAAACAGTTATATTGGCCAATCAAATCGGTATATATCATTTAATCTGCACGCTCGGAATGACCATTTACACCCGGACTCCTACATCGTTCGGGTCAAGTAGGATCACCCGAGCCGTGCAGACTAAATGACTTATACCGATTTGCTTGTTCAATAACTATTACTTCTTTCTCTCAAGAATATTCACGAAGGAAGATTAATCGAAGAGAGGTTTGTCTAGTTTTTTTGTGCAAAATAAAACGAAAAGAAAAACGTGATACTTTTCATTATTTAACCTCCCCTCTTTTTCCTCCATTTGGCAACCAATTTTGATCACATGTCGCATCCCAACGAAGTCTTTTGGTCTGCATTTTATATATATTTTTCTGTTTTGGTACAAAACTTAATATAAACCTCTTTAGTTCTATTTTTAAAAAGTGGTAATAAATTTTATTGAGCATAAAACTAATCCAAATGAAATTTTATTTTTTTGGATTTTCAAAAACTTGCAATTATCTTTTGGCAGAAATTTTAAAACAAAATAGTTATCTTGTTTGACCTGATTTAGTATAAACATTGTACACAAAATATCATAAAATGATCCCAGTTTTAGAAAGGAGCAACTGTTTAACCACCTTTATTTGATTTCATATTTCGCTGGAAACGATAAAGTTTGTACAGAGTTGTTGGTCGATCAACTATGTCGTAATTGTAAGAGTACACTTGACTGTGCAGTATATCCGAGGTAGTAAATGTACACCTTAGCTGTGAGTTATCTAGATTAAAGCAGAGTAAGAACAACGAGATTTTTCCTATTTCATATGTTAACACCTTTTCATTGTCCCATTAATGCATTTATTTCTGATATATTCTGGTTTACATATGTATATTTATTTACTTGAGTGATGATGCCTTTCCTCGAATGCTTAATATATGGTGCTCACACAGTACAAGTTGTACAGTGGTATTGCGATGGTATATCGCGACCGCGGTCTCAGTTTCCCTCCAAAATATCGTAAACATGACACTGTTACTGTTAATCCCCCATCACACTAGACCAAGACCATGAAGATCCCACTGCGATCTATTAAAAATTAAGATCGCGGTGAGATCGTGGTATGTTCGGCTTGAATATTCAATATTTCATAGTTTTCATGTTCATACCACGACATGGTTTGATCCTGATAAGATCCTGCTACGATTCCGCTACGACAGTGACACGTTCTAGTTGCGATCTTGTCACGCTCTTGCTACGTCTAATTAGACCTTACCACGACTTTCACGATCTCTGTACGCTTCTACCAAGACCTTCCCGATCACATTACGATCTAAATACGAGTTTACTACGATCTAACCACGACTCCACTACGTTGTCACTTCCCTCTTCGTCCCATATATTCACCAGTTTCCTTGAGAAAACATGCCACTAAAGGTACCAAAAACACTTAGAGGTCGTGGTGCTAAATGTAGAGGTATCAACAGAATGAGGTCGTAAAATTATCGTGGCTAGGAAGTAGTAGAATCGTAGTGAGGTCGTACTGAGGACGACAAGCACGTAGTAGCAGCCTATTATTATCTTCCTCATCATAGTATAATCGTATCAATATCGTAGTAGAAGCGTAATAAAGACATAGTAAAATCGGGATAGTCGCAGTGAAATCGTAATAAGGTCGCAGCGAAATATTTTCCATTGGCTTTCCCGATTGCACCACATTTCCAATACGATGCTTCTATGCCCATTCAGATCTTTCTATGTCCTTGCTACGACCTTTCTACGCTTCTACTACGACTAGTTTTGGCCACGACTGCACTACGAATGTTTTGAGCATGTTCAAAGTTGGTCGTGAACCTCCACGATCATGAAGACTTGGCACGTCCTTACTACGACCTTACCACGACCACACTACGACTTCCAAAATTATTCATAATTTTTGAGGTCGTAGCGGGATTGTGGTCCTAGTGTGATGGGGGTATTACTGTTACTGAAATTGTTATTTTACAATATATCTTTGAATATATATATATGATAATTGTAAATACTTTCCCTTATATATATGTCGTGAAATATACGTATTTACTTTTTTTTTTTATTAAAATATCTATTCAAAACTTTATATCGACAGGTATTTATGTTTTCTTATATTGGCATAAATAAAGTAAACACTTAAAGTAATGTTTTTTTTATTACAAAAGAATATGATTATAAATCAACAGATTTCTACAAAAAAGTGTGACAAGATTTATGTGGTTCATGATTGAGCCAAACATTTTGCTTGGATATCGAATAATGTTGTGACGTCCAATTTTCCCAAGATATTTCAAAGTACTTAATTTGCAAAATAAATACTGAAATATAGGTAGAACGCTATAGACCTATGCATATTTTACCTCCGTTATCTTTTTATTATGTTTATTCTTGAGATATAAGAACAAAAATTCATTTAAGCAGAATTAGAGATAGACCATTTCAACGCTAGCTAACTTTGACCGGAAAATATACACACAACAATATTCAATTCACACAACGATTTGCAGTACAGTTATAATCAGAATAGATTAAATTGAGATAAAAAATAATTAATGGAAAACAATTGTACATGAGTTACATATGCGTTTTGAACAGTAATTATAAGCAAAGATATGAATAATATACAAAAAGGATAACAGAAATTACAAAAAATATTAGACAGTACAACAGATCAAGCCAACCAACAACAATCACATGGTCTAAATAGCTTGACTTGGTACAGGCCTAAACATGTGGGGCAGTTAAGATCAGTTTAACGTGCAAACCAACCTCTCCCATAGCGTATCTAGACCATTTGTATTAAAAGGAAAGCATTTACTTGAGTAGATCTCTAATATAGTTTAAAAAAGATTTTAAAATAAGTCAACAATTATAAAGGCCTGGTTATTAGTCGTAATTTAAAAATCTACAAAGTAAAAAATGTTGATATTTACCGACATCTACAAAACCAACAGAACTACGGAAAACTACCAGGTACACCTGGAGATATAGAAAAATCCTTAAAAATGAATACCTCCATCGAAAATTTTACAAAAATCAACTGGCCAAATCTGCATTAATTCTTCAAGAGTACAATTTTAACTTCATGCAACGCGGTAAAAAATGTCTATTAAGTTAAATTGTGAGACACGTAAATATGTTAGATGAATATGTACACACTGAAATCGGTATTCCGTGTTAATGGTGTATAATTGTTTTGGGTTGTTTAGCAAGCGAGTTAATTTAAGATTTCTGATTTGATATATAATGCTTAAAAACCAGCAGCACATAATTGTAGTAAATACTTGATACGTAAATTATTCTCAAGTGAAAAAAATATATTTTGAGACAGTACATAAAAATAAAGCATATATATAATTACAACATCCAGTAAAAAGTTTTGATTAAAACTTTGAAGGTGAAATGATAAAAGCCATTGTCTGACCCCGAAAATGCAAAAATTTAAATCATTTAAGCCTATCAAACATGATTTGCTAGAGCCAATTGTGACTATGATGTCATAAACATGTCCAAAATGACATATCTGATCTAAAATGGCAATTTTACAGATAGATTTTGGACACATATATATAGGCTACGGCCTTGCACAAAAAAGATTTTTACACGTGTAAACAACGTTATAAACTACTGTAACATTTTGTAGCAAATGATCTTTTTGGGGAAAGCATTGGTTCACGATAAGATCTAAAAACGAGGCTATTTGGGTATTTTTGGCAGTATTGAAACCTTAATGCCAATATGTAAGACAAAAATACTGACATCTGAAGCAAACTAAATATTATTGTTATATACATATACACATTCATGGATCTACAATCTGTCGATACCTGTATCTTGGCATTGCACAAGGTCATGTTTGTCTCTGACTGTTTATGACGTCTTTACACTAAATCCATTGGATGTTGGATGTGTAAAGATTGATAATTTAGTCTTAGATGCATGCTTTTTTTATTAGTTGTTAGTGGCTTTGAACTAGCTGCCAGGTACTGCGAGTACTCTCAGATCTGTACTTAGTGTCTTTTTGTTGTTTGGATGTACAAAAATACCCGGCCACGTCCACTTGTATTTGTAGTATTTGTATTTTTATCCATCTGATGAGTTAAGCCTCTGTCAACTGATTTTTATAGTTCGTTCTTATGTTGTAGTGTTACACAACTGTCCCAGGTTAGGGGGAGGGTTGGGATCCCGCTAACATGTTTAACCCCGCCACATTCTGTATGTATGTGCTTGTCCCAAGTCAGGAGCGTGTAATTCAGTGGTTGTCGTTTGTTTATGTGTTACATATTTGTTATTCGTTTATTTTTTGTACATAAATTAGGCCATTAGTTTTCTCGTTTGAATTGTTTTACATTGTCATTTCGGGCCTTTTATAGCTGACTGTGCGGAATGGGCTTTGCTCATTGTTGAAGGCCGTACGGTTACCTATAGTTGTTAATTTCTGTGTCATTTGGTCTCTTGTGGAGAGTTGTCTCATTGGCAGTCATACCACATCTTCTTTTTTATATCTGAAGTAAGTTTTTGAAAGCTTTAAAATATTTTTTTTTATTCCCGAATTCAAGTTACCAACAAAGTGGACTTATCATACCTTCTGCTTTGAAATATGCTATATAATGAACAAATCGAAACTGTTAATAGCGACCATAGATTTAAATAGTATGACTATCTATATCTATTTCAAATGCTATAACCCATTTAATACTATGTATGTAAAAGCTGTGCTTGAATTGCTGTCTTTTATAATGAGATAGACCAGAATTTACACAAATCTCTTGTATAAAAAGAAAACAGGCACATTTGAAATATGAAAATCCTCAAATTCAAAAGTGTTTGTCTTGCCAGACAAAAAGTAATCACACGCAAAATTTCGAAACAGATATGCAATTGAAAGGGGAATTAAAGATATTGCAAAAGGTCGACATACTCTAAAGAAGTCTATGCCAATGTGCATACATTACTAAAACATATTTTGTATGTCACATTTAAAAACTAAAATATGATAAAATTATTTGACATAAATCTGATATGGCTATTACCATATCTTGCGAACATAAGATAATAAGCACTAAAAAGTGAAATAACAAAAATACCGAACTCCGAGGAAAATTCTAAACGGAAAGTCCCTAAGCAAATGGCAAAATCAAAAGCTCAAACACATCAAATGAATGGATAACAACTGTCATATTCCTGACTTGGTACAGGCATTTTCTTATGTAGAAAATTGTGGATTAAACATATCGACAAAAATTAAAATAGTGACTTTACAAGCAATTGGCGAATTCAACGAAAAAGCTTTTTTCAAGTATATTCTTTTTCTATCAATGTCTCTTATGCCCCATACAACACTTGTAAAACTTCCAGACATTTTAATTTTGATTTTTGCTTAATGTTTAAATTTTAACAAATTAAAGCCAAATATATGAATTTCATCTTTAGCTGTCTTTTTTTATTCAGCTTGTTAGTCTATGGTTTGCTGTCTCATTGTCAAGTATTCTCTTCTCAAAAAGAAAGTTGTCACCCATGGAACGGTTGAAAAAAAAAACGTTTTCACAATAATACAACTGGTTGCATATTTTTATATACTGCACTCTGACAGTTTTAGTGAAAATATTCTAAAAGATGAAAAATCTTGAAAATGAGCACGAATACAACCTTATTTATAATCTAGTCGTAGGTGTCTGCGGAACAAAAGTATTGTTATTATGAGTAAATAATACCACGACTAACAGTAAAACAATACATGTAAATACATTGCAAGTTGATCATTTATAATAGAGATACAATTGCAATTTTAGTGACCAAGTCACAACTTCGATTGACCCGTCGCACAAAGCGCGTCATTTCACTTCCAAAAGACGTACATCAGACTATTAAGATTTTGTAATGAAGTGACATATATCAAAATTATAATCAAATCAAATCAGATTATTTATAGTTTAAAATCCAAGTATTGGATTGTTACCAAGACATACCTGACATACAAATGACAATATTTACAAACATACAAAATTCGAATTAACAAACATTAATTATATATAAGTATATCATATATTTAGATATTTCATTTTAGCGGAGGTGGTATTTTTGTAAATTTGAAAATAAAAGTACAATATTCCTCATACATTTGTTATATATAATAAACTAATATAGTAATGAAAACAGGGATGTTATTTTTGTGGTATACTAACTAATTCATTAAGCCTAAATAATTATTGTTTTTAAAAAATATAACCAAGAAAAATATTAATAATATTCTCCAGCCTTTATGACATGTTGATATCTAATTGTAATAATAAATAATAAACTAGCAGACATTTAAACAACAATAGAACAATTTTTAATTAGTTTTCTAAAGTGACTTTTACAGGACAGATCTGTTGACCGTCTGCTTATATTTGATTATCTATTTACATCCTATAAGTGTGTTCGTCTGCTTGCATTTGATTCACGTATAACATTATGTACACAACGTCCATCTTTCTTGAAACACATAAATATTGACTAATACTAAATAAAACGACAATCTTCTGGAAAACAGCTGTTTTGTTTTGCCTTGGTTCTTGGTTCTTGCTAATCATTCTAGAACTATGACTACTAACAGTGATATCAACTAATGATAATGATGACAATACACACAATTATAGTTATTATACATTGGAAGAAGGAAGAATGAATCCATGTTAAAATTCACTAACTAGACTCACACTGTTGCTATCTATGAAACTTTATCTTTTATACAAATTTTAGGGTTGTTTAATATCTATATTCATTTCAATGCGTTAATTATGAAAATGAAAACTTGCAACCAGTAAAAGAATTGCATACAATTTCAGTGTTGAATTTGGGATTATTTCGAAATACTTAAATGCTGTTTGAGTAAATTAACTTAAAGTATTGACCGATCATGAGTTTATACACTTTATTATGAACTATTACTATCAAACTTTCATTTTCAATAATTTTTGGGATACGAACAAATCCAATTCTTAGAAATAATTGTAAATGAAAAAAAAAATGAAATGCTTCAACGAATAGATTTATATTATACCGTTATTATACATTTCAATACCATTAACTTTCCAGCGGCATTCCAAATTAATCGCCTTACATATTTGTCACAACTAGCAGAACCTACATATTGTATTATTATTGTGAATAGTTTCCTTTCCTGAATAGGCATGCAGTAATCAACACTGGACCGTAAGCAAGTTACACTTGTAAAATTCATATATAAGTAAACAAATATTTATAACAGTAACTATGCTATTATCAAATCTTTTTTACATTGATGGTTATTTAAAATGACAATCAGGCAACTGTAATGACACAATCAAAGTTTTTTTTGGTCAGAAATATAGTCTATCAAATAGAAATTACTTGTTTTTATGTAGAAATCATGATATTAAAAAACACAAGTTGATTCTCATATAATATGGTGAATTAAAAAAAAAGCATTCTATAATGTAAGATAAAATAAACACGTTAATAATAACATGGTCATCGAAATGATCAGAACAAAATATGTACATATGGGTAAACAAATATTTTTAAAATGCTACCCAATTTGTTATCTATATGACAAAGGAATAAAAAATTGAGTACATGTAGTCTACAAAAATATTTCTAACACAGACTAAAATTTCACATATTTGACAAATCGTTTTGTTTTTATTCAGTCAAATGCAAATATGTGTAATGCATATGAATTTTTACCTGTATAATTTTGAAGTTGATCCTCGCAAAAGTACAAAGTACACGTATAATTATTTAGAGCAATGGTTTTCTTATGACCTGAAAGTTCCTTTGGTTTTTCGACCTCTTCGTTTTTGTTGCTCTTTTGGTCGGTTAGTTTTGTATGACGATGCTATATCTGCTATTCTTATATCTTTCAACTTTGAAGCCTGAAAGAGTATATTGTAAAACTGCTATTTAAAATCATAAAAAATAATAAAAACAAATGCAGGTAAAATTATATATTGATAAGGGAGCTGTTTTTTTCTGTAAGAAATATTGTGTTTCACTGTACTACCTCAACATTCGAAATACCAAACGAAAGACAGAGAACATATATCGTGTGCCTAATCGTTAAAAAGCCCAGATGAACAGAATAAAAATGATAAAGCTATGTTTCTTGGATCAAAGATTATTTTATCAATATGTCAAAATCTAAGCCGATCAACTGATATGACAGCCATTTCGATAAATTAATGTTATCCATGTATATAATTGGCTGATTTCTACCATTTAGTTGTTTAATGAATAGCTGAGAGATCACATGATGTGAAAGAGAGGCGAAAGATACCAGAGGGACATTCAAACTCATAAGTCGAAAAAATAAAATGACAACGCCATGGCTAAAAAAGAAAAAGACCAACAGACAAATAATAGTACACAAAACAAGTTTCGTTCAAGGTTTCTTAATCATGCTGTTAAGTTAATCAAATTCGAGCTGATATTTGAGATATATATTTATACCTTCGATTTATCGAATAACTGCCATCTGCCGATAAATGAAGGACTTTTAGTTAATGGCTTGTGCTTCATGGTAAGTTTTGTTAGTTTATAAAGAACATGTGCAATTCAAACATAAAACAAATTGAAAAGAGACTGTTGGCAGCCTTATCACTTATAATTGAACTACAGATAATTCGACACTTTCTTAGCAGTATTCATATGTAAATTCAACACCATCTTTATTTTCCATTTATCATTGCCAGCCTGTATAGTTAAGTTATCAAATAATGATTAATCACCTCTATGGCTTTCCTCACTAGCTGTACACTATCATATATGTTCTCCACCAGAATCTGGCTAGACACAATGTCTTCTAAAGGCTTAGAACTTTCACCAACCATTACTTGACCTTTGACCAAATCACCCTCCCACCAAAGATCCTCATCTAAGATGTAATCAATTAAAGGCTGGTCTAATCGTATGTCCTGGCCCTTTAATGACAGACATCTATGGACGAATACTTTCAATGTGTGATCTAATTTTTCCAGGTATTTAATGTTGTCTTCCTGAGCTGTCGATAATCTATCCCTATCATCTTTACGTACCTGTTTTCGATATTGCAATTCTAACGAATCGACAACAATGTCTCCGTTAATTTCCTCCAACCACCTATACATGTCCACAATATGACACAATCTAACATCCTCTGGAAATATGTTCCTAAAAACGCCAGACACCATCCCAGTTACAGTTTTATATTGCTCTAGATAATCGACGATAGGTAAATCGGCAGTCACATCTGATTTAGCTCCAATTTTTCTCAATAAAGAAAGCACCATGCCAATATGTGTCAAAAGGTTACTAATGAGTGCTGTATCGGTTTCTTTCTTTTTTTCAATATTCTTTTTTACTTCATTTGATAGACGATCTTGTTCAATATCGCACTCTATTGCTTTCAGCAATTGGACGCTATTGTGATATAAATCATCTGTAAACATAACTGTTGGTATAGTTGGAATGTGAATTACAGATTTTCCTACGAGTACTTCGGCCTTAATCTCTTTTTCAATTCTTTCCAAATCAAAACTAATTGATTGTGCTAGACCATAACTAGTATCACACTGACAATACTGCAACCATTTATCCTGCCATTCAAACGTAATGAGATCTTTCCTTTTCAGATCTAACAACGATATTGCTTTATCTTTGATTTCAGGTTGATTTAGTGTTTCTGAGTTCTTACTGTTTGGCAAAGAAGAGGTGGCTTCATGTAAAATGGTATTTTGAATTTCACATAAGGAAATAAGTATTTTCTTTAAAACAGATTGATCATCAAGAATAGCACAGGCTCCCATCTTGACTGTAGGACACATTAATTCTATGTTCTCTATAGTATGATTTGAACCAAACATATTTATATTTTCAACCGATTTTATGTTGTTCCAAGTTTCCATGAAATCATCAAATGCTTTTCGTAAAATGTCACGACGTGTATCATCTGTTTCTCCGCTAATGAATTTGTCGCAAGTCATATCCTTAAATTCTAGTTTCCTATATCTGTAGCTACCGTATGTTATCACACATAAATGCCATCGTATTAGAGGCATAATATTTTGTGGCAATGCTAGTTTGTTTATATTTTTCAGTACAAGACCAAGCAAGCCACACATTGACTTATTTTCTCTTAATTCAATATCTGTTATAAGCAGATCTAAGGTAGGTGATGCAGGTGATCGAAAAAGCAAAACGGCATTTGAAAAGTCAACATCATAATGACATGGAACAATTTCAAGAACACAGTCTTCAATCGATTTGCTTTTATCTGTTTCAAAAGAAAAGTCAGCACGTCTCATGTTTTGAAGATGCATTATTCGATTTCGAAGAACCTTTTCAATTATAAGTGTATGACTTGTCAGAAGATCTTCGATGCAATTTTCAGATAAACATATTTTGTTCTTTCCCATTAACAAATCTTTTGACAAAAATAAAATTCTGTGAAGTAATAAGCAGATATCACCAAAGCTTAATTGCAAAATATTCTTCAGATTTTGCCAATAATGTACTAATTGTTCGACAACAATTTCAGAAACTTTTATTTCAGACATTTTTTGAAACTGTGTTACGCCAACCGCTTTTAAAACAACTTCCCCTGACATTTTAAAGAAATCCTTAAAATTTTCTTCTTCTGCCAATCCAAAGCCAAGACAACTTATTATTGAACTATACATAAGGATCTGTAGAACATTAATGCTTACTGGCTGTATTTTCGTCAAAATTTTGGACCAATCTTCCATTTTATGTAATGAACAAATATCCAACAACGGTATGAACAGTTTTGTGAATTCTTTAGGGGCTTTGAGTAGTTTATACCATATGTTTTCTTTGCATCCACCAGACACAATTGCTCCAGTCATATGTAACATTATTGAAACCATGTGGGGAATAGGAGGCATAACTGCGACTGATAATTCAAATATGTTAAGTTTAAATTGTGTTCCCCCTAAAAGATGAGAAAAGATCAACTTCATATCAGATGAAAAGTTAGATTTCTCAAAAATTAATCCAAGACGAGAAGCTAGTTCATGTTCACTGTCTGTGCTCTCTTTTAAACATTTATGCATGTAAAACTTTTGTGCAATAACACACAACAAAATAAATGTGTTATCAGATGGTTTAGATATAATGTCAAGAAGTTTATTAGTATTTTGTTTAATTGTTGCCACTTGTGTAAGGCAGTTGTAATACTGATCTTGATCGACGTACTGGCAAAACGGATTGAAAACTTGATACATCCCTACTCGATCTGTATTCCACGAAACGGCATGTAAAGCTGGTATTGATTGCCCTATTCTGCAACAAATATACTCTATGTTTTCCTGACCTGATATTTTTTCAAATGTTTTCAAAATGAAATGAAGTAGCTCACTGGTCAGCAAGTAGGTGAACGTATTTCCTTCTGTTATACACAGGAGAGAATTTACATGAGCAGACAATAATTCTACTGTTGAAGTATCATAGTTGTTTGACTTTAATATGTCTGCATATGTTTTCAAAAATTTTCTTAAAAATGCAACGGCCATGACGCTTTGAATAGAAAGGATGCCTTCGCTGGCTTTTTGAAAAGCATATGATAAATAACCAAGAAGTTCACAAGAACTTGAATTCACGCTACGTATCATTTCAGCATCAAGATTTACTGCATATTCCTCCAACACGTCCGAAAGCAATATAGGAAAGGCCATGTTCTTTTCATCTGAAAAGTCTAAAGCAGTGAGATATTCATCAAAACACGTTGCAAAAGAAACATCCTCTTCTTCTTCAAAGCTGTCAGAAAGAAGATCCATATAGGGATTTTTCTCATCCTCCTCAACGTCTATCATCACTGCAAATTTCAAGATTTGTCCAAAATGACTGAGCTGTTTATCAAAAATATCCCCTTTAGAGACTTTTGCGAGGACAAAATTTAATGGTCCGTCGTTTTCAGAGTTCGAAACCAGACATCTGACTATGTACGAACAGAATAACTTTTGCAAGACAAATGGGTTAGCCTTGTTTTTGCATTTGATGTCGGATAAAACATCAAAGAGGAAACAACACAATTCTTCGGTGTCAATTTTTCCATCGCAATTTGATATTATATTTCCGATTTTAAGGATATAATCAGTGGGAGTCACATCTATCGACAAAAGTGTTTCAGAAATTTCTTGACATAGTTTAACAGCAACGAGTTCTTCTGTTTCACAAGAAACAATGAACGCTAGTGGTAGCATTTGTTTTACCAAGAATAACCAAGCATGAAGTGACATTCTATCCAACAGATTTTGCTGAGGAATTAATGATGCACAGACATATTTAACAAACTTCCTTTTATCAAATTTTGATGAATTGTTTTGTTGCTCTAGTTGAGAAATGTCCGTTGTTTTCTCATCGAACATAACACTAGCATCTGTGTAAGGAATGTGTAACGGATTGCTTGTTGAATCCGTAAGATCTGTATTTTTCTCCTCTGATAACGTATGTTCAGTCACAGTATCCCTAATTTCTTCATGACTTATATTGTTTAGGTTATGGATTGTTTCTTCTGCTCCTAAACAAAGTTGATTTTCATCTAAAATATCAACGTGTTTTGTTTCCATTTCGCATTCATCGACACTTTCAATACTTTCGGATTTAACATTTGGTTCTTGCCTCATGAAAACATTAAAAAACTCTTTCCCATCGTCGATAAAATTCCAAGTTATATCGTTTGCATTGTTTGCTAATTCAGCCATTTGACAGATTGCTGTTATTGCTGATCCATATACCCAAAGGGAAGCGTGCAACGATCCAGCTAACGTTTTAAAATCGACATCGGGCATATCTTCAATTTCAAGATAGTTTGTCAACGCCCATTTAAAAACGGAAATTCTTCGGTCTTCAGCCATTGATTCCATTAAATGAAATGACTGAATGTTACAAAAGTCATGAATAAAATCATTTTTGCATCCTTCATAATTAACAGCTGCAATGATTTTAATTGCATCTAGACAGATAATGTCAGCACAACCGGAATATGCATTTTCAAACAAATCAATAGGCATTTCTTCATCTGTGTTTATTTCTGTTTTTACACGAAGCTGTCTTACTATATCCATAAACTCAGCTCTCCTGAATTCAATGAGATTCATAATCATTCGACTTCCTGGCATTTTCATGATTAAAAAGTTAGTATCACATGAATAACACTCTGGCCCGGTTGGTTCTGGTATATGCTCAACGTTAAGATTTTCATCAAAGTGGACAAAGTTTCTCCAAACTTGCTGTCGTTCAGTTGTGAATTGATCATCAACAAAAACTGGACTTAGCAGATTTAATTGCATCAGTTGATATAAGTACATCGCGAGTGGCGATTTAATGATGTCTTGAATGTTTTTTTCTAGTGCATTTATATATGTGGCAGAATGAAGCAATGCTTGTGAATCGTTTGCTACACAAATGCACCAATTGCCGGTCTTCAGATAAGTTGACTGAATGTATGTAATGATCAGTTCTTTTATAACTTCTATTGCAAAACCACACGAATGCATCGAACTTAGAACTTCTTCCAGATTTAATAGCGAATTTTGTTTTGATGTAAATTGTATTCTTGATAATGCCCAAAATAATGATTCATTAATGAAATTCTTCAGATCTTTTGTTTTGACGATTTGGAGTTTTGTATTGTTGTAGAAATGCGGCAAATTAGACTCTGGCTTTGCAATAGTGTCTAAAAAGAGCAGGTTCCAGCCAGATAAGAAATTTAAAGGTACATCACAGCTCACAAATCTTTCTAAATGGACAACCATGCATACTTTCTTCTCTATAGTTTCAGGTGCATCCTTTTGTCGTTTTAACTCTCGTAGATATTTCTCGATGATTACTTTAGCCAAAAGTATATGTTGCCAATCACTTGAATACAGACATTGAAGTATCAATAGATCGTCACTTGAATGAAAAAAGTCTTCAACTCTCGATGAAAATTGCTTTTCAGATTTGAAAACTGCTAATTTGTCTCTTTGTATCCTTTTTGATTCAAACTTGTTCGGAATGTTGGAATGAATACTCGAGTAAGTGAAAATGCAAAACAAGCTGCTGTTTTGACTAGGAAAATTCGTGTTCTCGAAATAGTGTTTGATTCCATCATGTAAAGGAAGTGACAAGAATTGGTTAGTCGAATCTGAAAACAGAAATGGATGTTTTTCCGCAAAAACACTATCCTTTCCTCGAATAATAACTTCGGGAGGAATAAGCCATAATAAGGATTTAAACGCATTTGTTCTCAAATTTTCATCCGTAGCGATATCCGACGATGTTATTTGTTTGCAATGAACAACTAGTGATACCAAAAAATCTCTGCTAAACAAAGGAATGATATCACTGGGAGAGAACTCATGATATGGTATTTGACACAGATCTGACACATTATTCGAAAGTTCATCTACAACCTTCTGAAAAGTATCATTTTCGAGTAAGTCCGAAAACTTGAATTGTTGTTTCTCAAATCGGTTAAGGAAAGGTGGGTCAGAATAATCTAATTTGGTCTCCTCAACTAGAACTATACATTTAAAGCTGTCGTGAACATGACACATAGGGTTACTGTAATGTCCTAATGCTACTCGACAATTCTTCTTTTTGCCCACTATGGTGTAATTTTGATTTAGCATGTCATAAAGACTACCATATATTGATTCAAGATCTTTTAAAATGAGCACCATCCCTTGTTCCATACATAGAATGATTCTGCTCAAAATCCTGTAATTATAATCATCGCTCAAATCTTCTTCAAAGCTACTTCCAAAAATGATTTCGAATGGCAAGTTCATACTGGTTAATTCCCTTTCCAAAACGCTTATAACAGTATCTCCATTCGTTATCAACATAAGGTGTCGACATGCCTTGTCGTTCATATTTTCAGTTATTAATTTCATGACTGGTATATGTTGTGGTTTAATTTCAGGAATGTATTTTTGAAATGTATTAATTATATATTGCTGCTCAGTTGGAAGACCCCCAAAGTTTCTCAATATTCCTGTTAAAATTATTTCGGACAAATCGTCATCATCGCAGCGACCGATGTCATCTATTTTGCGCCCCACATATTTTATAAGGGAATAAAAGTCTCTAAGACCGTGAAAATGTTGGTATCGTTTCTCTTTGGAACAATATTCATAATATCCTTCAGCAAGTCCTTCCAATAGTTTGTTTAGTTTTTCCTCCCATAGTGAATGCTTTTTATCATTACTTTGTAAATTGATATTACCGACTTTCATCTGTTTCTTTTTTTTCATAATGCTTGAACTGATAGATTTTCCGGTATACTTTAACTCTTGAAGATCCATGTCCGGTCGTGAAAGATGAATTGCTCTGTTCATTTTAGCGGCGTCCAATGCCCAGTTTGATATTCCAACCACTGCGATGTTTAAATCTTTACCATTTGCAGGTTCTATCAATCCATGCAGAACTTTTAATGGATTAAATCGAGATATTTCTGCAAGCCCTATTTCATCTAGGATAACGACAGATAAGACATCTTTTTCGTCATTATGCAGCTGGTATTTTTCAGCTTTCTCAAACACTTTGATAATTCCATCAGATGTTGATGATTCTGAGCCTTGAAATGAAACGCAAAATAACTGTGGCATACCTTTAAACAACACATCTGTTGAGTCTTTGCCGCGTAAATTGCTCCGGATTAGCTGCATAGACAATGATTTGCTGCATCCGGGCTTTCCAACAAGAAAAATTGGTATTTTGCTCAGTATACAAACTAATAACATGAAAACATTTTCTTGTAAAGCAGTGTTTAAAGCAGTTCCTTCTGGAAGGTCTGTCATTCTATGCAAAATATCTTCTTGTTCCTTTAAAACGATATTTAAAATATCTGCTTCAGAAAATTTAAATCCACGTGACGACAAGATATCGCTTATGCCCTTTCTATACGTGCATCGAACTGAACCTATCGGAAAACGACTGTGATAACAAACTGCTAAGCCCAAAATGATTGCCTTTATGTTTCTTATTCGTATGCCTTCATTGTTGCGTGAATATTGACATGAATCTTTCTTTTCCAGAAATTCATCAAACCATTTTACAAGGCGCCGGCAACGGTCAACATCTCGCAAACTTACACAATATTCATTAATTTCTGCTGATCTCACAAACTTTTGTGACATATCCAGGAGGCATGCAAATAATTCTGTAAACCAGTCCTTGTGAAATAAAGAGCTTATCATTTTAAATATGTATGACTTTTCATCTAACTCACTAAGACTTCCATAGTCCCAGACATAATCTATGAGAGTTTCTGGTAAAGGATGTACTCTGTAAACAAGACGAGAAAGTTCGTCTGTTTTAATCTTAAGTCCTTGCAAACCTGCTGTCATGATCGCATCCGTCTTTCTCAGTCTGTATGGGTTGCATGCTGCCAGAAGAATTAAATTTGGTGGCATTTGTATGCCCTGGCAAAAACGATGACAAATTGCACTTGTAATAAGTCCTAGGTGGTCACATGTATTTATTTCATCTAAGAACAACCAATATTGATTCTTAGTGAGTTTTCTAGCATTTTGGCTTGCTTCCTTTATTCTTTCTTTAATTTGATGCTCGTCTGTACCAGCATGAATTGAAAATACCTCAAACGCTACTCCACATATATTTGCTAGATAGCGAATAAGTGATGTTTTACCACAACCTGTTTCGCCCATAATTAAAATTGGAAGTCTAGTGTTGACTCTCAGAGATATTAAAATCATTTTTAGTAAATTATCTGGTGTTAAAGCATATTCTTGTCGCAGTACACACAGTTGATTCTTTGAAATTGTCGTCGTAAATCGTCTCGAGAGCAACAGAAGAATTTCTTCTAACTCTAAAGTAGACTTTTCATTAAAATCATCCAAATTGCTGCCTTGTCTCTTGAATAAATAATCAATTGGCTTTGGTACGTCTTTCAAATTTCTATATAAAGCTGACACCGTTTGGACATTTTGGTGAAACAAAATGACTAAATGATTACTGTCTTCCCATCTAATCATTCCAGCTACACGTTCAGCCAAAACTTCCGAGATATCTTTTGAACCGACATCAACAATAGTTGCTGCTTGGGTGGATCGGCATGTGTGTACAGATCTTGCAGAAAATTCTCGAGAAGTATTCATCAATGCCGTGAAAAGATCCGATTTCACAGAGGATTGTTCATCTCCAAGCATGGCATTTAAAGTTGAAGTTCTGAAAAACACACTTGCCGAAAGTTTTTTAAGTTGATCTGCCAGTACACGGATAAAAATATTAACTAATGTGTACGACATGTCTCCTGATGCTGAGAAATGTAACCGCAAAAGACTCCTGCATTCAGTATACGGAAGCGGTGCTAACTTGTTTTGACCTGTGAAGTATAGATCTTTTACATCTAAAGTTGCAGTGTCCATTGCTTTCAAATAATGACAGACAACTTGAACAGGACTGTTTATCTCTGAACTTATTTTCAGGTCATTATAATTATCCCATTCGATGTGTTTCCGCTGAAAACAAGTTACAACTGGTAGAGAATTTCTTAACGTGTCTTTGACTGTGTTGGCGATTTCAATGAACATTTTTTCACATTCTAGTGCGTAAGCGGTAGATCCTACTGAAACATGTCTCAGTACAATAAGCTCAAATAAAAACAGATCCAGTTCATATGGGTCATGGATGGTTCCTATATCAACATGCAAGACATTGTATGGTTTTATACATAGTTTCATTAATTCCTCAATGATAAGTAACCTATTCATTGGGCCGCTGATATGTATGCAAGTAGATCTGGTTTTTTCTTTGATAGCTGAACTTTGAATATATTCACTTTTTCCTAATCCTGGAACTTCAGAGGTAACGACAGATATGTGTGACCAATATTGTTTAAAGTATTCCTTAAGTTTCAACTCTGACATTGGAGGTGGTTTCTGAAGCAAGTCTGAAAACTGATCTAAAAATGGATGGTTTGAATGTCCTCTACACAAAAAGCATAGCAAATATTTTCCAGGTGGTAATTTTCTAATTTCGTCATGGAGCAAAAATTGAATATCTCCTTGGAGTTTTTCTATATTTGCTATAGCAAATAAAGCCTTTGGTCCTTCATCCTCTTTCAGAATACAACGTTGTAATAACAACTTTATCTCATCAAATGTGGTATCCTTACGACAGAATAATATTTGATGTGCCTCGGGAAACGTATTTGTGGTATTTATATAAAGTGCTAAAAGCGTTCTGATAACCAGAGGACTATCCTCCTCCAGTGACGTCATATATGGTTTTCCAGGCTGCACTTTATCAACCATTTTGATATACCCAGACGTGGTAACTGAAATTTTGCTTGGCGAAGTTAAATCAGAAAATAAAAAGTCTAATGTTTTCCCGATATTTTCAAGTATATCTTTCTGACTATCTAGAGAAGGTAAAGTACGATAAATTTCTGCCATATCTTCCAAACTTTTAGTTACTGGGTTTATAAATTTCAAAATTGCTGCAACGATATCTTCGTTTTTTGCATCACCATGTAGATAGCGATATAATTCGTACAACTGGTTTGAGTATAGGAAATTCATATAGTAATATCTATTTCGACAGTCATTTATTTCAGACATCCAACTGTCAAACTGATTCTGAAGCCTATTTATTAATGATAACATATCATCCTTTTTGCAGGTTTTGTCGTAGCTAGAAAATTCAAAATGACCTGATTCCTTAAGTCGCATACAAAGATGGGCTATTTCAAATGATTGATCAACAAGGTTAACAAATATTTGAAGTTGTTCTTTTCTTGTACTTTTCTTGGTTCTATCTTTTTCTTCTGCGTTCATCAACAGGAGTGCTCGACTACGCAGGTCGCTCAAATCCGCGTTGCTGTGCTTATGTTTTTTTTCATTCTGTTTATATTTCACAGAAACTATGCAGTTCTTCTGATGCAATGAGAAGAAAATAATTCCGTTCTTGACAATGTTATCGATAACTTCAACTGTACGTTCACCTCTGTTTGCAACATTTCTGTACAATGCAATTAAAGAATGGAGATTGTCTCTACAAACAACAATCTTTTCAGCAACATTTTGAATACCTGTATCTGTTGTTTGGCTTTGCAGTTTTTCAAACAACCCTGAGATGTCAATCTGAAAATCTCCTTTGAGAATTGGTTGAAAAAATCGTTTTACCTCAATTAAATCAGAAACAGTTGATTCTCGAACATACTGTTCCGAATGTTCCTCAACAGCATCGATCAGATTACGAATGTCTTCGTCAATTAATTCTCTCAGGAAGTCAAGTAATGATGTTGAGTTTTCAAGGGTTTGAAGAATATCCCTAGTTTCAACTTTTATAACTGCATGAATAGACTGTATCTCATCAAGTAATGGTGATATCTCATTTAGAGTAACATCCTCTAAATCACCATTTAAAATGTTTTCGAATTTCTTTATTGTGTCAAAGTACTTTGAACCTTCTTGGTTACAAAAATTAAAAGCTAAGGTAGCAGCTTTGATTGTTTGTACCGTTTCTGTGTACTGTCGGATATTTGAAAAACAAACAAGGCTACACCTAGATGTTTGCTGGAGGTGTACATTGGTTATTTTCTCTCCTATATCGATTTCAGTCTCCATGTTTTCAATTCCATCAATTATTTTATGGAGTTCAATAATTTTCTGATCTCTGCCATCTCTGCAGTCGAGCCATATTTCTTGGTATCGTTCTAAACATTCTTCCCCTAACATTGAAACTACTTGCATTACGTTTTTTAGTTTGTCAATTTGTTCAAAATTAAAATCAGCTTTTACATGACCAAATAGTACTGGAAGAGATATCTCATCGTAAGCGCCAGCGTCTGCAATTGGGACTTGTTTCTCGTCTTCAACTGGTACTTGTTTTTCTGCAGCAACTGGGACTTGTTTCTCACTGGCATTCAGAAAGAAATTGCTGACGATATTCCAAAATATTTTTGACTGAATTGCTTGCTGAATATTTTTACAGCATATTGCTACTTCCTCAATTATAGAGAAATCAGAAGTTGACATATAAAACTCATCCACAGTGAGCGATCCATGGGCAAGTTCGTGTGTTTTCTTTGAAACATACTCCAACACTTCCTTAATTAAAGGTCGGAGTTCCCAGATGTTATGTCCTTGCATTTGTTTGAAAATGTCCCCGACTAATTTCAAGTTCTTTTGGTAATTCGTAAGTTTTTGTTTACAATTATCCCATGCCATTTCTATACTCTTTACATCTACAACTGTTGATAACACCCTTTTTACTTCAATTTCTTTTGTTTTGAGATAAATTAAATACTGACATGAAATTGTGTTAGCTTTTATTACTGCAATTGTTTTTAGTAATGAATCCTCTGCTAACCTCACTTTTGGATGTTTTTTAATTTCTTCGCTTTTTCTTCCAAAAAGACTTAATATTTGAAACCAAAATTTGCTTTTGTCCATCACTTTGGTGAAAACTTTTTCAAAGTATTCACCTTCTGTTATGTCTGTCATATCAAGGGTAGTTTTGAGAATGGTAACAATAACTCTGAAAATGATATAATAATATATCTATATATTAAATGACAGATAATTCAGATCATCCATGAATCTTTTTCAAAATATTTTCTAACATGTTTTTAGAAAAAGATTTACATTTAAATGCAATTTTAGTGTATACGTAGTAGAACATTGATAATTTCATATAAATTGCACAATTCATGACTTTCGTAATACTTTAAAGTAAATATTTTTGGCTTTGAAAACTCGCAATTGAATCTACTGCTATAACTTTTGGAATTTCGATATACCTCTTTACTTGTGAAAAAGCGTACCCGTAGACAACCAATACGTTACTCCTGACAAGATTAAACTTTAATGTATTTCTTGTCTGTTTATATATGGTATAATAATGTATCAAACGTAATATATTCTACTAACTATAATCGCGCAGGGAGAGCAACATGGAAATCTGGTAGGGTTAGACTTGTTTTTTTTTAAGATCTTGTTTAATATAGGAAAGCAATACGTTGTGGTAACATGGTGAGCTTTCCTCAGCAGAAGAACGTATTGTGATCTCAGATTTGAGTATTTCAGTATTTACGACAACGATGTTGACTGCAATTTCTGCATATACAAACACAAAACGATTTATGAGATTATCTAAGGGTCGATTTAGTAAAAAGTTACTTTCGAAATGATTTTCATCAAAACTCACGCATTTTATAAAAAAAAGAATTCGATGATTTTGAAATGTTTCTCTCTTCCGCAGCAAATTATGCATTAAGAGAAAAGGGGATCGCTAGTTACCCCTCGAATTCCCTCTAGTCAATTAATGAAGATTGAAAATCTTCGGGTCCTTTTAAAAAAATCATAACATCTCGGACTTGAATAACGTTCAGGTATCCATAAACACCATGACCACAACAATCTTATTATGTTTACCTCGGATTTTCACACAATCAAATACTAGGCGATCAACGTTGGAAGCAATGAATGTATGATTAAATTGTATTTCTCCTATTCAGAAGGCATAAAACAAAATAGAAGGTTTTTTTGTCAATAGAGTAAGGAAGTAAGTTTGTATTGGTTCTGGACTCGTCAGACTTATATCATACAAACGATTTCTGCTCATAGTTGTTTCAAGCTTGTAATTAATTCAGATTAAGTATGATAATTAGACATGTGCGCATAAAATGTGCTTTCCATAACTGATGAACCTAAAATGTGCTCGCCATAACATGAACCTTTAAACATTTTCTTCCTCGGAAGCGGTTCAGCTGCTCTATTGTGAGCTTTAACAAAGCACGCCTAGTTTCCCAAACCTACTTAACATCTTGACATGGCTTAGTTCATGAATTCAGAGCAAGATTAACGTTCTCAGAAATCAACCAATCAAAAAATACTGGATTTGGTATTTCGAGCTCAAATTTTGTGTTCCGAGTACCGAGTAAAGTTTTATGACCGAGAGTCCTTGGAGTTCATGTAACGTTGTTCGGAAACAAAAACGAAAGATATAAGGCGTTGACAGTAGATTGTACAGTTTAATTTTCAACTTAACGCAAACAATGTTTGAGCGAAGTATGGGTAAATAAACTCATTATATATGCCAGGATTACAATTTCGTACGTCAGACGCGAGTATCGTCTATAAAAGACTCATCAGTGACGCTCGAAAAAAAACCCCAAATAAAGTACGAAGTTGAAGAGCATTGAGGACTCAAAATTCCGAGAGGTTTTGGCAAATAAAGCTAAGGTAATAACCTTAAAGGTACCAATTTGACTGCACCAAATGCGCATTTCTACACTTGATATCTATTCCTTGGGTAGAAAATCCTTGGTATTTAAAAAAATCAATGTTTTGTAAAACAGTTAATTTATAATTATGACCATACCAGAGATACCCTCAAAGAGTTTACCTCCACCAGTAGTGGCATCGACCCAGTAGTTGTAAATAAATTAGGCTGTAAGTTTTCTAGTTTGAATTGTTTACATTTGTCATTTCGGGGTCTTTCATAGCGGACTATGCGGTATAGGCTTTGCTCATTGTTGAAGGCCGTACGATGACCTATAGTTGTTAATTTCTGTGTCATTTGGTCTCTTGTGGAGAGTTTTCTCATTGACAATGATACCACATCTTCTTATTTTTATATCATCATAGATACCAAGTTTAAAATTTTGAACGCCAGATGCGCGTTTTGTCTACAAAAGACTCATCAGTGACGCTCGAATAAAAAAGTTAAAAAGGCCAAATAAAGTATGAAGTTGATGAGCATACAGGACCAAAAATTCCGAGAGGTGTTGCCAAAAAAACTAAGGTAATCTATTCATGGGGTAGAAAATTCCTAAGTATTTCGAAAGAATACCAGATACCAGGCTTAAAAATAGGAGGTGAAATAAAAACGATTAAGAATCCGCTGAAATTACAAAAAAAATATCATATTGCTCAATCCCTTCAAAACAACGTTTACTTTATTGATAAATAAATAGGATGATACAATCTATACACTTTAGTAAAGAGATGCTACTTATGATGTGATAAACATGCCAAAATTTAAATATTTAACCTAAAGTGGATGTAAACAGAATTATGTTTATGTCCCTTTTGGTCATAAAGCTCTTGAAGATTTTTGGGTTTTTTAACATCTTTAGCATTCCGATTTTATGATTTGTACGGTCCATAATGCAGGTAAACACAGAAAAGTGCATTGGACTCAGTAAATTTATAATCAATTATTTTCATTTTACACGGTTTTAGAACAAATAAGATATAAGCCATGGCCTAACAAAAAAAATATTGTAGCAAAAACTGTTTTGGTCAATGATTTGGCTTATATCTAAATAGTAATGACAATATATCAATGTGGGGATATTTTATCAACGAAGGGTCAGGTAAGCTATTCTCATTACGTCCGTCTTCTGTTAAATTTTACAAGTTTTTTCTCTTAAACTACTGGGCCAATAGGAACTACACTTGACCACATTGATCATTAAGGTATCTTGACTTTTGTTTGTCCGATGATCCAGCCTGATACAACATGGCCTACACGGCTAAAAATACAACATAGGGGGTTGCATGCAAATTTTGTCTGTTATTTTGAAAACCACTACATAGAGAAAATCTGAAAGGATTGCAATGTTCAGAAAGATGAGATCTGCTTACTGTCCGTTTACATCAAATCTGTAAGAGGACATGTTGCCTTAAATGAAAAATATAACTAATTTGTTTCATTTTTGCATATTAAATATAAACTATAAAAGATAGAGAGAAACTAAATACAGCACAATTGATCCGCAGGACAACATCTAGAAACAATTTAACATAGCTTAAATCGTCAGTCGATCCTTGTTTTGAGTAATTGCCTTTAAAAGGCGTTTTTTACCAAATCTTTTTCATTTGTCCAATATCTTAAAACTATGATAGATAATGAGAAACTACAAGACAAGATCTACAAATATGTTAAATGGCAAAAATTGTCAGTTTACTCCTTAATGAAGTGATAACCCCTTAAATAAGATCAATAAATAAGTCAATATTGCCGAAATCGTTAGTCGACTCTTTATAGGAGTTATTGCCCTTAAATGACAATTTTTACCAACAGTTTTCCTTTTTGCTCAATATCTTGAAAACTGTAATATAGAAGAAAGATAACATTAAATAGCAATTAGGTCAACATGGCCCAAATTGTGTGTCTATTCCTTATAGAAGTAAATGCTTTGAAATCACGAGTTTTACCATTTTTTGCGTTTTGGCCTATTATCTTGAAACTATAAAAATAGATAGAGAGAAATTTTAAAATGTCAAAAATGCTCAACAGGACAAGATCTTTAATATGTCAAGATAGCCGATATTGTCAGTCAACTCTGTGTATGAGTTATTGTCCTTTAATGATGATTTTTTTCCCGATTTTTAGCATTTTTTGGGAAAACTTTGGTGGATATAGAAAATCTGTGAACAACAAAAATCATTGGTAGACAACATCTACAAATAGGTGAACAGAACCAAAATTGTCAGTTGACTCCTTATAGGAGTTATTACCCTTAAATGACAATTTTGACTTCTTTTAGTTATTTCGACAAAATTATAGTAGATAGAGAGTGACTGTAAACCGTATAAATAATCAGCAAGACATGATCAACAAAAAGGAGATTCAGTCATGAATTAAATTCGAGTCAACAATGCTGCAGACCCTTTGTCATCGTCGAAGATGCATAAAGAACCAGATAAGTCCCAATCATGCCTTCTCCTTTTGAGATATATGCGTGCATTTCTGTCGAGAAAAATGCTTCGCGTCGAAAATGATATGCTGTTTTAATATGAAAAAATAAACAAAAAAATTACTAACATTTTAAAAATTTTCTGGTTTGGATGTGGAGTTAATGTAAGAGCTGTTATTTTAGTGAACATGGACATTTATTACACTGAATTTAGTAAAGTATTTTTTCGTTTCGCAATATCATTATCATTAGGTTGAGGTGGTATGAAGGAGAACATAGAGTGTAAGCAGCTGGATGATACTGTCCGTAAAATATTTAATAAAAAAAGATAAGGCAAACCCTTTCAGAACAAGGACGAAGTAATCTTACAAAACAGCCGTCTTAAGCTGATAGAAAAAGAAAACGAAAATACAAATGCATGTATGCAAACAACCACATTGCGGACTGAAGTAAATATAAGAAAACTTGGTATTAAACCGTCGATGGGTAAGTGACACTTTCAAATATATATAGGAGCATACACATAAGCACGGAAAACTTTATTGGATTCAACACATTTTTCTAGAAGTTATTGATGTGCTCACAAATGACTAAAAGTTCGAAAAAGTTTTGTATTCAGTTTGTTACCCCTCCGTTGCTACTTTTTTCTTAAAATTTTAATTTTCCTCGAAACCACACGATTCCACATCGACATAGTTATGACGGGATTGCTTCCCTTAGTACAAGTTGTAGATACTTAGTCAGCCGTAAGCGGTTGAGCAAGGAATTACTTCTTTAAATAAAAGTGTTTAAATGGGTTACGAAAGTAATGGTCTTCGAAAGTGTTAACCAAGCAGAGCAATTCTAACGGAACAATCATAGTCAAGTATTTGTAGATAGCCGGACACAAATACGAACGATTTTTGAACTCTGGTTAATTTTTTTGTTTGTAGAATATTTTTCTTGAATTGTATGTACCGTAGAATTAAAGATGCATAAAGGCTTTTCATTTTGAATCATAATCTACATAATTTTCTATACACGTTAGGATGCATTAGTAAGATTTGCGTGACCTGGTTTTACGGGTCAAGCAACCCAAACTTGGACGCAATTTCGAACAGCACTATATTTATATATCTGGCGAATGAAATCAATGACAACTATCTAGATTGATAAAATATACATTAATCTAATCACAAACACAGTTCCAGAGGAAAATAAGAAGTGTAATTGGTCTTTTACTTTAAATACTTCAGCTGTGTTTGAAGACGAAATGACTGTCAAAATACTTCCTGTGTGTGTAAAGGAAATATTTCGGAATTGTTTTGTTTTATATGCAAGTTCCTCCTCCTAAGTAGAATAAATCAAAGTTACTTAATTTGGTTGGTGAACATATGATTTTATTAATATTTCAACATCAACAAATTGTTACTTTGTTATAGATATAATGCAATTGAATGTAAAATTCTGTTCCTCATCACATCTGGTGCAGTGCCAGTAAAATCCAGTGACAATACTGAAATCAACCTCTGTATGCACAGAATGTGGGAGAACTCATAATGGTACCATCGGGTACATATGTCACAACCGACCCATTCTAATCGTTCATTTAGCAAGCAAACCTCACAAATTCCATCATCTAAATGAACTTCTACATACTCATCCTCATTTTGAACCTTTTTGACCGACTTTGTTGTTGATTTTACGTTCGATTTGCTCTTTTTTGCAGGTTTTGGTCTACTACTAGACTTTGTTCTCTCAAGAGGTTGACAAGAATAAGACGATGGGATTTGCTCTTCAGATTCTCTGGGATTTGAGGTTGAGGATACTATTTGTAAGGATTCTTCGTGGTCATTTTGTTTATCTGCAGTTATCAATCGTGCGCCTTTACATGTAGAAATTTTAGTCTTCGATTTCTCTGGAATTGCAGGAAAAACGTCAATTAAAGCTTCTGGAATGATTCCAATGTCAACCAGTGTCCCAGGATTTTCAATTGTCTGTCGATTCTTAAGTGCCTGCTTGTCGCTCTCTAAGATTATGCACCTGTTAATTGGTCTTTTACCTGCACGTCGGAATGCAGTTATATAGTCTTGAGGACACATAGCATTTAATGCAAATTTCACGACATGTGGTACCTTTCCCCTGGCTATGCTTGTGAATGAGTAACCAAGTTGGTTCATTAGTTTACCATATTCTCCTTTAAACTTGTGGAACACTGCAACATCAAATGGTTGGAGAAGATGAGTTGAGTTTGGGGGTAAACAGATCAGCTCTATTCTGTTTCTTTTTGCAACATCTATAATGTCAGGTGAAAGATGTGAGGCTAAGTTATCCATGACAAAAATGACTGGTCTTTGCCTTCCACTGTGTGGTATGAACAATTCTTTGAACTACTGTGAAAGTACTTTTATTCGTGTGTATCAATTTTCGTGGCTTGAGCAAAAGTTACATGTTCGTGGGTTCTTAAATTCGTGGATTTTAGTTTTCTGAAGAAGAAAAAACTTAAGTACAGAATTTGAAGACAGCAGAAACGAAAATTCTTGAAAATAATCATATGTTGTTTTATGATGATTTGTGGGACATAGCAAAATATTGTGTTCTTTTTCACTTACTTGTTCGTCTTTCATTACTGACCACAGTCATCATTTTTTTTAATAAAATAATTGCTTTCAGAATAAGCTGATTCATCTATGCTTACAAACTGTCTTGATTGAAAGAAATTGCAAAGTAAGCATTCTAATTGTTGCACACTTGTAATCAGATGTGATGACACTTATTAACCCGAGCTAGATCGAATAATCAACAGATTAACGACCATCAAAGGTGTTAATTGGGCCATAAACATGTCACTTAAAGAAAACGGTTACATAAAAATTTGCAACTAAATGTACTTAGCATTTTAGAATTAATTCTTAAGCCCAATATGATTTTTTTTCTTATGAGAATTATGAGGACAATAGTTGTTTTATTTCGTTGGACAATTAAATTCGTGGATAAAGCCATCCACGAAAACCACGAAAATTGGTACCCAATTAATAAAAGTACTTTCACAGTATTTTAGGAATAATTCCCCATTCATGTAGCCTTTCTTTGAGACCTCTAGCATCCAGTAACCAGGTAAAACCATCAAGATTACGGGGCATGTGTTTTGCAAATATCAGCATCAAAGGCAAACAATTCCATCCTGCTGCAGAAATAGCTATATTTATAGATAGATGCCCTCCGCCAGCATTCATAATCTCTTAAGCTTGGTATGGATGCTGTGAACTTTCGACTAAAACTTTTCCTCTTATAAGCTCCTTACCACAAATATATGTCTTGTCACAATTAAAAATGCATTCATGTTTGTCCTTAAGTCCCAGTCTATCTATTGTCCTTTCTAACAAGTCAAAATAATCCCCAATGTCTTCTCTTGTCACTTCCATTCTTGGGTTGGATGCTATATCTGTCGATTTGTGTGAAATTTCTTTACTCCTCAAAATTGCATTGGCAAATTTCTTTAGCATTCTGTTAGTGAGTGGTCTCTCTCTATCTGCCATATACTTGTTGTAATTAAGGGGGTGTTCTTCATCTATTGTTAGGGACAGTTTCCTTCCGGGTCCTGTTGCACATCCTCTTAGGCGGCATTTACTGGGATCATATAATGTTGTTTTTTGGATACAATAGAGTCTTGCTGTGGTAGATAAACTTTTTCCTCTATTCAGAGCTCTAACTGCAGCTAGCAAATTTGTTTGGTCATGTTTTGGTCTTTTTCTCTTTGACACCTACAAAAGGAAGGGAAAATTAGTTTTCCATTTAATACCTTTTTAAGACTCAAATGTTGTTTTCATGTTAGTAAGACTGGTACTTGTTGTTTCTTAATTGTATATCGAGACACTTAGAGTGGATGATCGTCTCATTGAGATTTACCACATATCTTTTCTGATTTATGTGTATTCAAAATTGCAAAATTATTTTTTTTTCTTGTTATTTATTTGTTGGTACAGTTTTTGTAAGGATACACATTGCAATAATTCCTTTATTCATCCCCGCAAATTACTTTCGGAGTTCTTGGGAATTTTCCATAAAGTTACCGTATTTTCTTTTGACAATGCTCAGAGTCATGGGAGTCGGGAAAACGTTAATTATTTGGGCAAAATACAGGGCATCACGCATATGAAAAGAATCATGAGATTTTGTTCTTTCTATATATTGACAAAAGAAGGCAAAATGCACTTACCTTTATGTTCTTTTTAGTGTAATTTCCAGGTAGTTATGTTGTTCTTTTGATGTTTACAAAATGATTTTGTCGTCGTCTGCAACATTCACCAAGTGCACATGCATTATTTTATCATGATAACACGATCATTTTAGTGGTGTTTTTATTTGTAGAAACATTTATTAATTATCATGCATAAAAATTATTTCGGAGGGCAAACATTTGAAATCGTTCGTAATTGTGTCCAGTAATAATTGCGTCCGGTGGGGATATGCAAATCATATATGAATTATTCTACCGTGTCCATTACCATAAAAGACAAACTCGTAATAAATACAGATAAATGGGGATATTGTAATGTATACTTAACTTTTTTTCTCACTTTGCCTACCTTGATTTCACAATAAGATTTGTTGGGAGGGTCAAAGCAGCATCTATAACTTCATCTGCAGATTTTACTTTTTTTCCCTGTTTAAGTATTTTTCGCATATGCCCAGCATACTGTTCTATAAGATCTTCGTGATTCTCAATTTCAGGTATTATTTGTATCATAGTGTTGAAGTAATGACTGTCTAGCATTGTGAAAACATGATCCTCCAAACCGTTCTTAATATTCTGATATTTTTGTACATAGTACGTTCCAACAACATGCACATAGTGGTAGTAGGAGTTCAAAATATTATCTTTTGGGCTTGTATTTTGTGCAGAAATTATTCCACAGAACCACCTTTCAATTACAGGGAAAAGTTCTTCAGATCTCACACTTTCCATCTTGTTTAGGTTGAGTAAATCAATTACCATGTGGTTAATATCAACATTTTTTCTTTTTGTTAAAAAATTCAATAAGTCTATTTTTGCAGCGTGTTTTTTGAACAGCTTTTCACTGTTTATTACGGAAAGCAGCTTATCTCTGTGGCAGAATTCCCTCCGATCATCATAAACCAATAAAGCTTTTGTAAGAGCTTCCTCTAGGGCATTGTGAATTCGGTCCATTGTTATGTGAGTGATTGTATTTACTGTTTCCCATATTTCAAAAACATTAAGTAGATCTCCTCGTGCTCCTTCTTCAGCTAGTGCTATTACTGCTTTAGTGACAAATGAGTATTCGATTCTTCGCAGAAAACCATTATCTTTCCAATCCCATTCACTTGCTGTATCGGTTAGAAATATGCAATGTTCCTTCCATGGTAATAATCGAATTATTTTCTCAAAGATTTCTCTTGCTTTTTCTCGCTTTGCCGACAATCTACTTAAATTATGTAAGAGATGTAAATAGTTAAATTTTTTTGTCTTCATATATGGAGGTAAAACACGAGTTGTGGCAGTTAACAAAGAAAAACATGCGTCCTCTCCAAGTGGTTCGTAGCATAGATCTACAACAAATATCAGTGATGCCTCTTCAGAAAAAAGCAATTTACAAAACTGTTGAATGACGAAAGCAATGTCTTTGGTGCATGTTGACGGTATGCTGTTTTCAGGAATTGACTTCAAACATTGGAGAGCCAGCTGTGCAACTTCCGGATTTATCACTGTTTTATCTGATAGTATATTATGATCTGAAGTGATATTGTACAGAAAGTAACAAAAGGCCATGACGTTTTCTTGACATAACTTAATCTCACTCTGAAGTCTAGTCAGAAGCACCTTAAGTGGAGCTGGTGCCAAATAAATCTGTCCAAATTTTACTGACAAAGGAAACCGAGTCTTCCCAACGGTGGTCAACGCTTCCAATTGCAAAATGGCTTCCTTTGTATCATCTATGGCGACTGACTGAATGATATAACTACAAATACCAAATAGAGCGGAAGAATAATATGTTTTGTCGGCAAATGATATGTTTAGATATGGAATCCATGTTGAATGCTCTATTACAGACTGCAATTGCATAAAGTTTTTACCCCAGAATTTTCCTGGTTCGTAATAATCTACACATACGTCAAGCTTAACATCTTCTTCATACAGCCATTCTAATTCAACCTTCCATAAATTAGTATCAACCACGTTTTCCATGGCATAAGTCTGACCATAGGTGCTAATATCGACTTTCTCAACATCAGTTGGAGGTGCTTGAACATATACTGTCACCAGAGTAGTTAAAATCTATAAAAAAAACAACGTTATTTTTTTATCAATATACTAGTAAAATGTAAGAATGCTTATCGTTTGAATCAAAATCATACTTTTATTTTGTACTCAATAAAAAAAAACAATGAAATTTAAACAAATTTGCAACAAAATAATTTCGGTATCTTGAAATTCTACATTACGTCTACTGGGTGGGTACCACTTGTGGTAGACTGCAAGACCCCGAGGTTTTCACTAGCCTGGTGGACAGTGCTACTTTGATATCAATATTTGAGAAATTTTCAGTTAACAAAATGTATTTTTTATTTTTTTAACAGTCATCCTCTACATGCTTAGGTATAAATAATGTAAAACGAAATTTTAATGCCTGTGTAAGAGAGGTTTTGTACGCAGATCCCGTTAGTGACGAAAAGTTATCATCAGTCATTTCAAGGTTTTTCGTATACTCCATCCTATATTATTCTGTGAATAATACAGTTTGGGACCTTAATTGATGTTAGGCGGAATTTGATTGGATAATGAAATGATGTTGACACAGATAATCCATTATTCAGGGATGACGGATTTTCTGTTGCGGTTAGCTGCACGAACAAACAGTTACGCGTACCTCCAGGGTACGTGAAAAAACTGTTACGCGCACCTCTAGGAACGTGAACAAACTGTTACCTGTACCTCTAGGGTACGTGAACAAAGTGTTACGTGTACCTCTAGGGTACGTGAACAAAGTGTTACGTGTACCTGTAGGGTACGTGAACGACCTGTTACGCGTACCTCTAGCGTATGTGTAACAAAATGAATTATGACCCGAACAGCCCTTCATAATTTCTGACTGTTTAGTTTCGACCATCACTAACAAAATGATTTTTTTCAAACTGCTCATATGGTGCGTCAACTCAATTGCGGTATTTTGTAATTTTGTTTTAACATTTTCAAACTGCAGAATTTTACTGTAGTTCGAAATAGATTTAAAGTGTAAAATCGAAGAATAACAACTGATAACGACAGTTGGATACATTGGGGAAGTGGTGTGGTGTAGGTCACAAGAATCACAGATTGGAATGATTAAAATATTAGAAAAGACTTAAAATTGTAATAAGATTATGTGTGTAACTAATTTCATTACATAATATTTTACACAATAACACGCTGAAACGTGGTGAATACAGGACACTTTATCTTATCATTGTATTATGTAGTCCTCTAGTTATTAGTATTTATATTACCGTAAGGTAATTTTGAGGTGAAATGTATGAATTTTAGAGAAAAAAACCCGCTGAAATCTGAAATTGAAGAAAAACTCAGTTAAAACATTTGAAATGTGATTTTATAGAAAATAGAACATATTATCTCATGATATTATATATTATGTAGTCCTGTGGTTATAGGTATTAATATTTGGGTAATTGTGATTGAAATGTATATTTAAGAGAGAAAAAGCTCGGTTATTTATGATTAACACTTTTTAAGTTGGGTCTTCATAGAATATAGTTTATACTATCTTATGTTTATATTATGAAGTCCTATAGTTATTAGTATTTGAAAATGGTAACTCTTGGGAAAAAATATGTGCTTTTTAGAAAACAATTGTGAAAAATGAAGAAAAAAAACTGTTATTCATGGTTAAAATTTTTAAAATATGATCTTTAGAAGATAGACCATATTATCTTATGTTTACATATATATATATATATGTGTGTATTCCTCTAGTTATCAGTATCAATAGTAGTCTATTTTTAGGAGAAATGTGTTGCTAAGAAACATATTATAAACAAAATGAAAATTAAAAAACTTTGTTATTTCTAGTTTGATTTTTTAAAAGTAAGTTTTCTTAGGACATTTTATCTTATGTTTTTATTATTTATTTTCTTAATTATACTTGTAATTGTAATAAGCAAACATATTTAATTGTGATTCAGAAATAACTTTAAATCCGTTTGGTTACTGACGTTGATTTTGTCATCTTAATTGTTGAAAGAGTTATTGCTCTAGTATCCTTCACCATTGGGGGTAGTCCTTATTTTGGTACTTTTTCATTAGCTACTTTTACAACATTTGCATTGCATTAAGTCACAGTTAATCACAGACGAATGAATGTACTTTTTCTCTTTTTCGGTTTATAATTTTATTGCAGAAGCTCTGTCAATATCCACGTTTAATTTCAGATATATGCACTTTTTTTAAATTAGGGAATATATAAACCTTAAATTCAAAGACAAATATAAACAAATATAAGACAACTACTAGTATGTGCATTCAGTAGTCAGCTTACATCCCGGTCATTTTGACTCCGGTGGATTGTTGTCTCAATGTCAAACATACCACACCTTTTTATGTTTATAGTGTGGTGTTTTTCTGACAAGAAATAGGTAGTGTTGATGGTTTCCTTGGGGGATGTCATATAAAGTGTGGTGCCAGGAATTTTCTAGAAATATTTAATGTCGGAGTATTCATATACATGTGTTCAGTAGTCTCAGTCTGAATATCTTCCTGTTAAATGAATCGACCCGGCTACTTCTTAGCTATAGAAACCACGCATAATGTGTGTACCCTGTTAAACCAGTATGTGGTGGTCTGAAAATTCAACCAATTGAGAATGACAAAAACTAACATGAGTTGTCTGTTCAAGGTAAATATCATGGCCAAAAAATATATAAAGTAAAAATTTACAAAGTTCATTTCTCAGATATCTCATTCACTTAATGTAATAAGTGGTAATCAGCTTAAGCCTACACAAGATCTTTAACCAGATCATGCATCATTCAAAATCTGAAAATCAACTAAAATTTGTAGCTTCTGTGGGCGATTTAGGGCCTGAAATATCGTTTAGATAGTCCTGTCTCCTCTAAAATTATGTCATTTGGTTTAAATCGTTTGGGTTGCTGTCGCTTTGACCTCAAATATCTGACATCTCATTTATTCATAATTATACTCTTTTATAAAAAGAGTACTTGAAATTCAAGGCCAAAGACACCATTTCCTGCTTCCTGGATGCTAATTCAACTCATTCAAACAAAACACAACAAAAATCTCCCCAATAAAAAACTAGAGGCTCTAAAGAGCCTGTGTCGCTCACCTTGGTCTATGTGCATATCTAACAAAGGACACTCTCCAACATTGTAGACGAGAATAGACTTCATAACAAAAATCTCTAATTTGTTGAATTTGTATTACTGATCTTTTAGTCTGTTTAGTTTCTCTCTATCTTCTTTAGTTTTTGCTCAAAACACAAAAGAGGGTAAAAAAAATCCTTATTTAAGAGCAATCACTCCTATGAAGAGTGACAGTCTACTAACTATATCGGCAAAATTTGACTTTTTAATAGATGTTGCCTTGCTGATCATTTTTGTGATTTAAAGTGTATATTTATCTATTATGATTTAAATCATATAAGGCATAACGGAAAAAAATGGTTCTCTCTAAATATCAGTTTTCATAATAATAGGCAAAGAGGGAAAAAAAAGGTAAAATTTGTCATTTATGGGCAATAAATCCTATAACAATTTGTCTGAAAGTTTTGACGTATATGGACAATTGATCATTTTGAACATTTTTGCTCCTTTCAGATTTTCTCTATTTATAATGGTTCACATAATAACAGACAAAACTTGCATTTTACCCCTATGTTCTATTTTTAGCCATGTCGGCCATGTTGGTTGATGGGCGGGGTCATCGGATATATTTGGCCCAGTAGTTTCAGAGGAGAAGATTTTTGTAAAAGATTACAAAAACTAACGAAAAAATGTTAAAAATTGACTTAAAAGGGCAATTACTCCTTATGGGGTCAATTGACTTTTTTTTGTCCTGTTGACTTATTTGTAGATCTTACTTTGCTGAACGATTTTGCTGTTTACAGTTTATCTCTATCTATTATAATATTCCAGATAATAACCAAAAACTGCAAAATTTCCTTAAAATTACCAATTCAGTGCGTCTGAAAATTTCAGGGCAGATAGATCTTAACCTGATGAACATTTTTATCTCGTGTCAGATTTGCTCTAAATGCTTTCGTTTCGGAGATATAAGCCAAAAGCTGCATTTTACCCCCATGTTCTATTTTTAGCCATGACGGCCATCTTGGTTGATGGGCGGGGTCATCGGATACATTTTTAAACTAGATACCCTAAGGATGATTTAGGCCAAGATTGGTTTAATTTGGCCCAGTAGTTTCGTCGGAGAAGATTTTTGTAAAAGTTAACGGACGACGACGGACAACGACGGACGACGGACGCCAAGTGATAAGAAAAGCTCACTTGGCCCTTTTGGGCCAGGGTCAGCTAAAAAAGAAGATTTCGCATGATTGCCAATGAGAAAACTATTCACAAGAGACAACAATGGTGTGGATGTAAACAACTGTAGATCATTGTACGACCTTCAACAACGAGGAAAACCAATTTCATATGTTTTGCTAAAAACAGGTCCAGACATCTCAAAATATAAAACAAGTCAAACGAGAAACCCATTGGCATGATTTGCGTTAAAACAATTAACGAAAGAAAAAATATGACAGACAGCAAACAATAACCACCAATGAATTACAGGTCACTGACTTCTGGCATGCACATTCATAATATGGCAGGTTTAAAATGTGTACGAGCGTTCAACCCTACTAGTGATAATAGCAATTGTACACATACACATTCATGTTCAGTTCTGCTTAAAGACATTTTGGATGTTGATGACTCTGAACAACACTGTCTCATTTCGAAATGTGGAACAAATGTCTGCAAAACTTGTGAAATTTTAACTAAAAAGTCTTATTTTACTAGAAGTAACGATGATCTGAATTGTATGCTGTGTCATCTGCACTATTATTTGTCTGTTTGTCTTTTTATTTTTGGCCATGGCGTTGTCAGTTTGTTTTTGATCTATGACTTTGACTGCCCCTCTGGTATCTTTCGTCCCTCTTTCACATAATGAGGGACAGTGGTGAAATAGCACAACATAAGAACAAACTGTAAAAATTAATTGTAATGGGTTCGACTCAACAGATCCGCATGGAGCATGAAAACAATTTACAAAAGGACACTGCGTACTCACAGCCAGTTCAGAGATAATTACGGTTAATGAATACATCATGTTTACCCAGACTAAAATAAAAATCAGTACACGCTCGAAAAGCATCCAATTTGAAAAGAGAGATTCAGTGTAACATCTAAAATAGCATACAAATCTTAGGGTTTATTTGGATTGTCTGTAAGTACTGAGATCGTTGATGATAACGTGATTAACTATTTGCTTTTAGGAGCCTGAATTCACACTTTTGAAAATCCAACATTAAAATCATAAAACAATCATCTTCTTTTATTAAACATTTTTTTTTATTTTAAATCTCTTTAAAAATGCTTTCTTCCGAAGGAAATGAAAAAAAAATGCTTGTTTCCTTTGTAATTTTGGGAAAAGAAATACATTAAATACTTAGAATTTAAAAAGATAAGTCTTGCAAAAAAAAATAGTTTGTTTTATATCAAGGACAAAAAAAAATTTTCCCCAAAAACATAAAACCACCCCCACATAAAGATGATCGGTCGGTGCCTTAGACACAGTGGCATCCTTTTTTAAATACTGAGTAAGATGGTTAAATTAATTCAGTACTGTTTACCAACTGTAGGTTATACACACTGCTAAGTGAGAATTAGAATTAGAATAAACTATTAAAATAAATTAAGGAAGATCGGATGCCTTTCGCATCTTGGATTGTAAAATAGCAGAACACAATCGGTCTATATCTTAAATAAAACATACAAATTTGAGAGATGAATGTGATTCATTTCTAATATTTTTCATTTAAATGGAGAAAATTCTGTGTTTTATCTTATTATAACGACTGGTTTGTTTTTAAAAATACAGAACATTTTTTTGTATGATTGAATTTTTGTGTACTTTGCGAAATAATGGGTAACAACTCAGATATCCTTACTTTTACTACGAAAAGGTTTGATTAATTACAACACTTTCCGCAAAATATATTGTTTTACATTTTTAGTATCTAGTAAGATAGTAACAGACTTGTTTTCCAGAGAAAAACTGTGTGTTGCAATTAATAGCAAGTTGTTCACCAAATTGACTAGACTATAACTGTATATCGCCATCTTGGATTGTACATTAGCAGTACACAATCGGTCTTGTTCTTTGATTTAATCTGCAAATTTTGCGACACAATGAAAATTTATGTGTAAGAATGTTTTCTTAAATAAAAAACGGGATTTATTGTATTATTTAGACTGTTTTTACAAATGCCAAATATTTATTTTTATACGATTATTTTTTTTTCAACATAGGGGTCATAAATCTTATAGTAAGGATTTTATAAAGGAATGTTAATGAAATTTTCCATTTTTATTTTTTTGATGACACTATTTTCTTTACTTTTCTATAAGCATACTATAAAACCTATCTTCTCATATTCCACTTCAAAATTATATATGATAGATTTCTTTATATTCACATTTTTTTCATAAATAATCCATGCAAAATTTGGCTATTTTGTTCAACTTGTAGCTTGAAAAGTAGCATGGTTAACCATACTTTTTTATTACATTTTAGAAAAAACATGGTAAAATTACATTTGGTAAAGTTTAAAAAAAAATATTCAGTGATGTGCGTAAATGCAGATTGTGGCTAAAATACTGTTGATTCGATAATGAACGTCCAATGTGCTGTTGTCACTTTTGTTTGTGATGATATTTTAACGGAATCTGTAATCAGAAGACTTGTTTTATTGAAAAAAAGAACATTCTTATCGATTGAATTACAAAAGAAATGTTTTGTCGTTTTCAATAGAGACAAAGTTTGTAAATTATGTCAGAGATGTGGCATACACTTGCTCTCCGTAAACTTTGTTGAACGTTGATTTAAGTGAAATTACCCGCAAAATATGAAATGGCAATTGGTGAAACATATTAACATGAACATTTTAAGAGATTTCTGTAAATCAAGAACCAAGATACAGACTTTTTTTTAAATGCATTTTTTAATTCAAAATGATAGGCAACTCATATGGAAATATTTGAAAAAAGGCAAGAATCCTTAAAAGTGCTCACTTAACTTAAAGCTAGTAAAAAAAAGATGCCAAAGGTACATTCAAAATTCAAAAGTCCAGATAAACGCCATTGCAAATAAAAAACGAAAGTCGACAAAAGCCAAACAAGTTTACAAAACAATGCATAAAAACTAAATATTAAGCGAACAAGAGCTCCAGAAGGTTGGACAGATCCTGCCCCACTAGTGGAACATGTCGTGTTACTCACAATGGTTCAAATGTCGGTGAAGTCATAATCGAGGAAAGTGGGCAGGATTTTTTGTAAAGACAATTGGAACATATCCGTGGTCATGAAAACAACAATTTACAAATTTCGTGCGTTCAAAACGTTTTTTTTTTTTATTTACCAGCATCAAGAACGCCTATACCCAAACATTTGAAAGCCATGGATGTATAATTGCGTAGCAACGTTTGGAGCTATATGACCATAAGGGACCTAAAATAATGGCTAAATTCATCTGTGACACAGTTATTCCATAACATTAACCAACTGTTGAAACTTTCGAATGGATGACTTAAACTTTACCACTTACAACATTTGGTGCAATAGCTTTCTTGTAAGCCGTAATACTATACCAAGAAAATCATCGGAAACGCAAGCTCTGAAATATCGTATCAGCTTGGAAATATATACTTCATATGCAGGCCCTGCTGGAATGATGCCACATAAAAATTGAAAGTTCGAAATTTGAAAGCTGAAATCATCCCTTATGTCGTAAAGTTTTGTTCTCAACCGTTCAACATAGCAACCAAACTGAATTATTCATTGAGAGGACATCATCTGTGTAGTGGAACGTGAGGTTTAAGGATAATGCTAGCTTCTTTTCATTCTTCTTGGGAAACTCCTGTATAAAGTCTGTCTTATATGAATAAAGTATCAGGTCGGCAAGAAAATGTGCACAATTGATTTTCATAGGAATGCCGATTGTTCGTTGGAAATGTTTAACTTTTTTTTAAATGAAAACCTTATATTGCATCAAGTTTGGAAACTATACAATTTTCTAACATGTCAACAATTGCACATTGATCAGAGATTGATACAAACGCCAATGTGACTTTTCTATAGCCAAAGATACAAGTTGAGAAAAATTTTAAAGTTGTCAGATATAAAAAAAAAAAAAACAAACAAAATATCCATTTAAAGTCTCAATATTCTCGAAAACAAGCACTTTTCAACTGATTTTTATAGTTTGTTCATATGTTGTAATGTTACACCACTGTCTCAGGTTAGAGGAGGGTTGGGCGCCCGCTAATATGTTTAACCCCGCCACATTCTGTATGTGCCTGTCCCACGTCAGGAGCCTGTAATTCAGTGGTTATCGTTTGTTGCTGTATATCATATTTGTTTTTCGTTCATTATTTTGTACATAAATCAGGCCGATAGTTTTCTTGTTTGGATTGTTTTACATTTGTCATTTCGGTGCCTTTAATAGCTGACTTTGCGGTATGTGTTTTACTAAATTGTGGCGTGGTCAATTACATCAAAGATTTGATGTTAATCAGTTTAATAATCTTTCTCTTGATTAATGTGACAGTTTATACGGTACATGGGTTGCACAGTACAGTTGCAATAACATTTAGAAGTTTATCAAAATATTGTAAGACCATAAAGCAATGTTTAATCTAATTTAAGAACAGATGTTTATAGCACGATCTTGTGAGAAACTTTATGTATTGGTCAGTTGTCATATAGACGAGAATGAAGTAACAGTTGTATTATAGATGAGATTGAAGTAACAAGTTGAATTGGAAATTATAATTGTGAACCTATATATGTATATTATACATGTACTGTTATGTGAATATCTATACGATTAAACATGTGAACATTAAACAGACTTCGTTATATAGACGGTAGTGAGCTTACGATGTAATATTGCAATAGCTGGTTCCCTATGTTAACGGGCAACAATCCCGTGTACATAGATCCGAAATAATGTATAGTTCCAAAACGTACAGAAGAAAGCCCCGTTACACATTATTGAAGGCCGTACGGTGACCTATAGTTGTTAAATTCTGTGTCATTTGGTCTCTTGTGGAGAGTTGTCACATTGGTAATCATACCACATCTTCTTATTTTTATACTTTAATATATTTTGGTATATTTTGTATGTATTCAAAGATCTCAATTTGCCCTTCAACATTATTTAAAACCCAACTGATAAAATATTATTCTTCATGTTTAAGTGTTATTGGTTTCTATAGACTGGTTTCCGAAAAGATGTGGTTAAGAGCCAGTGTGAAGACGTCTTGACCATCGACACTGAAAATGCCACAGACAACTGCTAGTGATACCTATGTTCTGAGACTACCAAGACTAACCATAAAAAGTTATGGACTATTCCTTAAGCCAAAATATTTCTCAACTCAGTTTAAAGTCCAACTTAATGCAACTGAGATATATACTATATATTAATTCTAATTATTAAATGATTTAAAAAAATATTTCTCAAGATCAAAAATATACAGTTAAACATGTTCAATTTTTGTTGTTGTTGATATAAAATGAAGAAGACTTAATCAAGATAAGATTGCAAAAATGTATTAAAGTTTTGCTTTGTTAAATAATATATACAAGTATATATAAGTTTTATTAAAGTTGATAGAATCTGACAAAATATTCTTGATTAACGGTGATATGCTGACTTTGTTTTATTTCAAATATAAAATTACTTACCGGTTCTGGCATTGCGGTAGTCCTCGTAACTTCAAAACTTTTCACGTCACTGTCCTTCTGTAACAGGAAGATAAAAAAAGTGTAAGTCTTTGTTTTTTATTGCCCTATCCATATTTTTGTGTGGCAAGGTTGTGTAATACAAATATATGGGTTTTTCTCAATACTAAAGTATATCGTCTCTTAGCAACTTGTATCGTTCATTTGCTTTATGAAAAAAAAATGAAAAATGTACAATGCCCTTTTTGATATGTTACGTGTAAAGATGTTAAATCAAGAACTGTATTCTCTGCCTTTTTTCCTTGTAATATTGGTGTCTAACATATAGATTATCAAAAGTCAGTTTCAATATAAAAATTATTAGATATACTATCCGACACAGATAGAATTATTTTTTGTAGATCAAAAGTTACTAATTGAAACTGGACGGCGGATTGGTATTGGTAGACAAGAACGTTTCTGTAATTTATGTCAATGTCAAGAAATAGGCGATGGATTTTACTTTATATTTCATATGTTCATATTTTTCAGAAGCTAGAAAACTGTATTTATGCCAATTTTATTGGCCCTCCTGGTTATAATTAGAAAGCCAAGGTTATTTTATACTGATAATAAATGTGTAACGTAACATACGGGTGTCATTCGGTATATCGAGAAAAAAGATCGTGAAAGAATACCTAACGGTGGTCAAGTATTGCGATTGGATCGTGAAAGCTCTGGTATAGGATCGTGAAGGAAATCTTATCGAGAAGACATATGCAAGGTCAACTACTAATCTAATTTAATGAATTATAGGGACAAATTAACAAAAAAATAAAACTGTCTGTCAAAATGGTTCAACATTATGATCATTATCTGAAACAAATCAAGATTTAAAAGTAAACCGTTTTAACAAAACTACAAAAGGCAGATTGCTCCTCGACATTTCAATGACATTGAATATGTAAACAAACAAGGTTTTTTCATAATTCGAAAGACTAAACAACTTTTCTTTGAAAAATGTCATTCCATTTTAATGATTCAAATGGTTCTTAAATTTATTTTGTGTTAGCATTATCAGAAATTTTGCAAAATATGAAATATTTAAAAAAGTTTGATTTTTTTGGATCGTGAAAGATCGCGTACCGCTTTTTGAAGATAGTGAAAAGGATCTTGAAAGATCTGATGCTACGAAAACGTTTAAATCTTTATTCAATCACACGTTAATTTATATTGTCAATTGGTATAGCAAAGATTGGATTTGCATGACTCATTCCGGTTCCCTTTTGTTGGTGAATAGGGCTTTAATCGTTCAATGTCAATGGATCGGATTATCTTATAATACCACACCAACTAGGTGCTTTATAGCAATATCATATAAAAAAGAAGATGTGGAGTGATTGCCAATGAGACAACTCTTCACAAGGGACCAAATGACACAGAAATTAACAACTATAGGTCACCGTACGGCCTTCAACAATGAACAAAGCCCATACCGCATAGTCAGCTATAAAAGGCCCTGAAATGACAAATGTAAAACAATTCAAACGAGAAAACTAACGGCCTAGTTTATGTACAAAACAAGAATGTGTCCATAGTACACGGATACCCCACTCGCACTATCATTTTCTATGTTCAGTGGACCGTGAAATTGGGATCAAAACTCTAATTTGGCATTAAAATTAGAAAGATCATATCATAGGGAACATGTGTACTTAGTTTCAAGCTGATTGGACATCAACTTCATCAAAAACTACCTTAACCAAAAACTTTAACCTTAAGCGGGCACTATTTTTTTCTATGTTCAGTGGACCGTAAAATTGGGGTAAAAACTCTAATTTGGCATTTAAATTAGAAAGATCATATCATAGGGAACATGTGTACTAAATATCAAGTTGATTGGACCAAAAACTTTAACCTGAAGCGGGACAAACGGACGAACGAACGGACGCACAGACCGAAACACATAATGCCCCTAAGTGGGGCATAAAAATGAACGAAAAACAAATATGTAACACAGCAACAGTCTATTTGTCCGACCTTCATAAGTTTTGATTTCTTATACAAATTTAAGATTGAGAAAAGAACCTAATCGGCTAAGTTACAGTTCAAGCAGGGCATCATGCACAATCGATCGCCAGATACGTCGATTGGTAATTTCCCCCACTAAGTTGGTACAATGACATAATGCTATTGTGAACAGACTGAACAATAGGGAAAAAAAGTGATCTATGTGCCTTTTTAGTTTATGTCAGCTCAGCCACGAAATATACAATAAAGCCAATATTGTCATACGATGTACGCACGAACGACACTCCTCGTACATGTAACTGAAGGTAACAACCCTTACACACAAAAAATGCGTACCGTGACATGCATATATTCCGAGGGCGGATGCATTAAGCATTACGGATACGTATATACTTTTACTTTTCAAAAATTTATGCTCTTGAAGGTCCTTTTATCTTGGAAATCTACCTATCTAGACACGTTTAAAGTTATTATAATAACTTTGAATGAAAAGTGTAGAATTAAAAAAATGAAAGAAAACGAAGGCATTAATGTCCGTTCTTATTAAAATATTTACACGCTTCAACTAGTTGCAATTATATCAATTGGTAAAAGAAGTATTGGTTTCTGATTATTAAGTCTGGTCTGAAGCGGGACGTTTGCGCTTTTTGGTAGACAAGACAAATACTTTATTAAAGTCTCACCAATTGTTACATATAAAATATACAGCATATTAAAACACAAGTTAACAACAAGAGCCACTTTATAAAGAGTTATGAAAGTCTAGAAAATTTTCTTAAAATATAATACAAATACAAGTCAACTATCACGAGTATAAAATACATTTTCGCTATATCAAAATTTCATTTGATAGGACATTTGCACTTTTTTAATGGACATTTGCGCTTTATCAACATAACATAAAAATCGTTTAATATAAAAAAAAAAAAAAAAAAACACAAAACATTCATACATTTATATACAGCTAAAAGCATCAACCTTTCCCCATCATGCTTGTGTCAGATGAAAACGACAACCCTCCAAGAGGGTGGATGGGAGTAAATTCTTTATAACAACTATATGACTCTTTCTAAAAGTCAGCAGGTACAGCAGGTGGTTTAAAAATAAAATTTCAGTCTACACAAATTGAAACAATCTTAGATAGACTATGGTGGTACAGTTCCTCGGACTATTCATGCCCCAGAATAACCACAAGAGGTATATAGTTTCCAATTTTAATTCACTAATAAGAAAGCCGATTGAAGAATTTCTATCAAAATTTAAATGTTCCATCCATAAAAAGTAAAATAACAAAAATACCGAATGAGTTCCGTTTTCTCTATCGTTTACCCAGAAACGTATACTATATTTTTTATAATATGTCTGGTATATCCGAAAATATTTTCTGATTTTGTCGTTTGATCCAACAAAGAATATGTGAACATCTTTCTATGACTTTGGTAAAATTCGACTGTATCCTCATTTTTCATCCAATTTGTAATTACCAGTTTATTTGCGGTGTATTTTCATTGATTATCTATCTATGAACCAAGGGAAGATTTCATTCATTTTCGTAATCCCGAACGACGATGTTTTATAGTTTTTGGTGAACATTGATTTATTGATTGATTGTTGCTTGCTTAAAGTCCAGTGCAAATATTTCATGCATGTCCAGGACGAGAACAAATTAACAATGAATTCAATCGTAGGTCCTGTAAAAGGGGCGTCCGGGATGAAGGTCGGGGAAATTTGGACTGCCACTGGAAAATGAGTGTATATTGGATAGGGTCACAAATTTTGACTTGCAATGGGCCAGCTACGGACCCATCAAACGATGTTGCAATGGTTATTAACGTACAAAGAGCGTGGCACTCTCTTTACACGAGGCATCTGATTTAAAACGTTCCCATTCTGAACGGACGTGAATCCGTACTTGTACATCCCGCACAGCCAGACGGACGCTCCACTTTGGCAAGGGTTCACTGCCGGTCGGAAGAAGGCAAAGAGTAACCATATTTCTATTCCCCAGTCACCCTTGGGGGCAATTTGAAGATCAGTTTATATAAGACAATGTTTTAAAGTTTTTGAGCGAAATTTAAGGATCTCTATATATAAAACAGTGGGAAATGAGGCTTGGTATTTTTATGGGGGTTAAAAAGGAAAAACTTATTTCTTTTCAAATGAAATATTTATTGCATTAAAAACAAACAAATAGTACAAATTAAACGATTACAGGTTCAAATTTCCCCCAAATTTGAAAGGGGGGAGGATATAGCCATAAATCATATATGCTCGCTCTGTCTAACCGATAGTTCTTGATAATTTGTCCATCCGTCATAAATCAAGAGGATTTAAGCAGTCACAGCATCAAAGTCCTGTAAAGCTATCTTAATTTCTTCGGCATTTATTCATCATATGGAACGGTTACTCAGTTATTTCCCCCATTACTTAAATGCAATTTTATCATAATTGAGGGGCAAATTTTGTATTCCCTATTTTAGACTGCAAAATTAATTACTTGGTCATACTAGTAGCCCCCTTCATGGTTTCTTGGAGATTTCTTGAAGGGTCAAGACCGGATTTAAGAGAGCATTACTGTTTTGAGTATTAATAGGGTCATTTCATCAACTTCCTGGTTAAAATCGAAAATAAAATTTGGACTATTTACTCAGACAATCATCTACCGTATATACATTTTAGAATCACTTTAAAATGAACAGAAGTTGAAAGTTTTGTGATCGTGGAAAAAGTCGAACCAAATTATGTATTTCTTATTTCGGACATTTGGACTTGTTTCTTATATTATTTGCCGTTTCTGTTTAATCTTTTCAGACAATTTCATTCTTAATACACTAGACAATGTGTTTTGATTTGCATTATTAAATATCATTCATGTGTGTCACTTTTTAATCTAAAATTGTATGAAAAACTTTAATAAAGACTATGTTAATTTATGATCGAAACTATTTCATTTCCATCACTTTTTTAACCCGTTAATGTTTATAGCGTACATAGATAATTTTATCAATATCTATTTTATCAGTTCTTGTTTAGGACATGTACGATAACAATGACATTAATCCGTTTTTCAATTACGGTCTATTGTTACGTTTAAGTGTTAATTGTATGTTTGTAAAATTTGTCAACTTTATTATTATGTAATCTTAATTCTTTGGCAACCTGTAAACATTGTCTATCTTTATAATGTGTCGACTGAAGTTAAGTCTTCAGTCGGAGTCAGCCTTTTGAACTGACACCATCCGTTCATTAAAGTGAAAATAAAAATCCATACTGAAAGTCATCGTTTGTATTCGCTCTACCAGTCTGTGAGTTAGTTCCGCCAGTGGATTTATGTTTAATAGGCAGGAGACCAGTCGTCGGTCACTGTCTTTCGTTTCGGCATCTTCGCCAGTTTCAGCAACAGAACCTGTTGCACTGTATCAAACATTCCAGTAACAACATCGTTGTCACATTTTAATGAATACCCCCATTGGATATACTACAAACACTGGACACTTTTAATTTGCAAAACACTCATTTGCAAATCCGCCGCCGCCTCTCCTTAGAGCTACAGTGTCGTGTTTATAACCAAAATGTGCGGAATTACATGGGATTCAATAAATTCATTGCTTTTCTGCTGTTATTATTATATCTATTTTGTAATTTGATTTAGAAAAACATGGGATTTTCAATATCCCATGGGATACGGCAAATCCCATGGGATTGACCATTATCCCATGGGATTTTGGTTAAATCCCATAGGATTTTTTTGGGTCCCATGGGATAATTGTAGTCCCATGGGATATTTGTTGTCCCATGGGACAAAAAAAATCCCATGGGACTATAATTATCCCATGGGACAAAATAAAATCCTATGATTCAAATTATAAATATACAGTAAATAAATGTGTATGTTACAATGAATTCTGTTTGGTATTAAATTGTTTTAAGATGAATCTTTTTAGTTGAATATCTTTTTTTTCCCTTGGAAATGTTAATGCAATTATAGTGTTCTATAACTATTCAAAACTAAACTTTTAAACAACAAAGCAGATAATGTAAGTATCAATATATGTTTATTTATGAATTCTAGAATACTTTTTTGAAACACAATTTTTTCCCATTTGAAATCAATGAAAACTCTATTAATAGGCTTAACATACTAGTAGCTTTTTACATAAATCTATTTTTTTTCAGGATATCCCTCCACCCAAAAAATTAATAGTTTCTTATCATCCAGCATTGTGTGATCGTAATGTATAGTCCACTTTTTTGCCATTCAGCACAGAACATTGTCATTATTGTGGTTTTAATATCTTTAGATATTTAATAGAACTTCAATTCATTGGCTGAGTGATGAAAATAATAACTGATCGGACTTTTGTCTTTGAATTTATTTTGGTCTTGTTTCTGTGTTTTCTCCTTTTATTCTCAGTGATGAATTTCAATCCTTCTGAAAAAGAACCAATAAAATCCGAAGTTATGGATAATAAAAAATTGTTTGCATACATGTAGCAAGAACATATGATTTTCAATAAAAATAGCTATGCGGTATGGATTTTACTGATTGTTGAAGGTTGTCCAGTGTCATCAGTTGCTAACCTCCTACATCCTTTGGTCTCTGATGGAGAGTTGTCAAATTAGCAATATACCACATCTTCCTATTCTAATATTATATAACAATCAATTAATGTATTCTTCTTTAGAACATTTGGGTATTTTCCCCAGTTATATATATATAGATCAATGTTAAAACTTTAGGCAATTACAATAAAATTCCATTTTTCACAAGAATTTGCAATATATTATACAGAAAGCCAACAATAGAAACAGCACTTCTTTTAAGCTTCAGAAGTTCTGAAGAAGTTCCACTTGTGTTTTATTTCAATTTGAAAATACATTGAACTCTTTGGACATGTTGGAAATTATAACATTGATACAAAAAATTATATTGTTTTTTTTTTCTTATTTTTGTGTTGTTCGGTTGCTGTCTCATTTTTATTTATGGTTATACATATATCCTAAATCTTCTTTTTTATATACTTAATCATTAATACACAATGTAGTAAAAATGGGATATTTTTTATTTTGATAATCTCAAAACATTATTATTCTATCAAATAACCTATTTCCAAGTTCACAAAACACCAATGTGTCAGATATTAATTTTAAGACATGTATAAACATGATCAACAAGCAGTTGACAGGATGTCATGCAAAAATCTCACTAATATTAAACTTTCACAAAAACTCCATACTCAGCAGTACTATTAAAGTTCTTAGTACAGGACAAATTCCTAGTACAGGACACAATGCCTGGCAAACACTAGCATGTGTCAATGTCTAGTCAATCATGTAATCAGGCTCAAAATCTTAGTTTGGCACTGAATTTAAAAATTCAGCACATAATGAACATGTGTATGAAATTCAACTTCATGGTAAGCTATGTACCTTAACCTAAAACTTTAACCTAAGAATGTACTATAATTTCACATTATGACATTTCTATGTTCAGTGATCCATAAAATCAGGGATAGTCCTAAATATAAAGCTTTACTACAACTATCACATAAACTCAACATGATCCAAGAAAATGAATTCAAGGTCATATAAACCTGACAAGAAATATATGTACACCTTACAATCATTCAAATTACTAAATACAGTTGACCTACCGGTATTGCTTATAGTTTCTAAGAAGCAGACTTAACCAAGAAAACTAAACATTGACCAATGAACCATGGAAATGAGGTGAAGATCAGATGAACCATGCCAGGCAGACATGTACAGCTTACAATCCTTCCATACAACACATATAGTTGACCTATTGCTTATAGATTAAGAAAAACAGACCAAAACACAAAAACTTAACACTGAGCAATGAACCGTGAAAATAAGGCCAAGGTCAAATTAAACCTGCGGGACTGACATGTACATCATAAAATGTTTCCATACACCAAATATAGTTGACCTATTGTATTTAGTATTAGAAAAAAAGACCAAAACTCAAAAATTTAACTATAATCACTGAACCATGAAAATGAGGTCATGGTCAGATGACACCTGCCAGCTAGACATGTACACCTTACAATCATTCCATACACCAAATATAGTAGACCTATTGCATACAGTATAAGAAAAACAGACCAAAACACAAAAACTTAACTATAATAACTGAACCATGAAAATGAGGTCAATGTCAGATGACACCTGCCAGTTGGTCATGTACACCTTACAGTCCTTCCATACACTGAATATACTAGACCTATTGCTTATAGTATCTGAGATATGAACTTGACCACCAAAACTTAACCTTAAATATAAAAAAGAAGATGTGGTATGATTGCCAATGAGACAACAACTCTCCACAAGAGACCAAATGACACAGAAATTAACAACTATAGGTCACCGTACGGCCTTCAACACTGAGCAAAGCCCATACCGCACAGTCAGCTATAAAAGGCCCCGAAATGACAATGTAAAACAATTCAAACGAAAAACTAACGGCCTAATTTATGTAAAAAAAATGAACGAAAAACAAATATGTAACACATAAACAAACGACAACCACTGAATTACAGGCTCCTGACTTGGGACAGGCACATATATACAGAATGTGGCGGGGTTAAACATGTTAGCGGGATCCAAACCTTCCCCCTAACCTGGGACAGTGGTGTAACAGTACAACATAAGAACGAACAATAATAAAATGCTCCGCTGGGGCTCAGCTTGATACGACCGCAGAGGTCGAACCCTGAACAGTTGGGGCAAGTATGGACACAACATTCAAGCTTGATACAGCTCTGAATTTGGATTGTGATTAAATATTTGACACTGCATAGGTTTCTGACTAAGAATGAATGTGGTCTAAGAACTTAAAAAATTTTAATTTACCTATTCAAACCATATCATTATTATTTGCTTTTATATATAAATCAGAAATAACCAATTTAAAATGGAAAATTTTAAAGAAAAAAAAAGGAAAAAAAAATCCCCCCCCCCCCAAATTTTTTGAACCCCCTTATGATTCATCGCCCCAAAACTCAATAACAGCCTTCCCTTTGTGGTATGGTACCTTGCAGTACAATTTCAGAGATATTCATACACTTGAACACAAGTTATTGTCTGGAAACTAGAAAAATGCTTATTTTTGGCCCCTTTTTTGCCCCTTTTTCCTAAACGTTTTGGGCAATTACCCCCAAAATCAATCCCAGCCTTCCCTTTGTGGTATGGTACCTTGCAGTACAATTTCAGAGAGATTCATACACTCGAACACAAGTTATTGTCATGAAACTAGAAAAATGCTTGTTTTTTGCCCCATTTTTGGCCCGTAATTCCTAAAATTTTGAGGCAATTACCCCCCAAAATCAATCCCAGCATTCCCTTTGTGATATGGAACCTTGTGGTACAATGTCAGAGAGATCCATACACTAACACACAAGTTATGTCTGGAAGTTACAAAAATGCTTATTTTTGGCCCCTTTTTGGCCCCTAATTCCTTAACTGTTGGTACCATAACCCCCAAAAGCAATCCCAACCTTTCTTTTGTGGTATTGAACCTTATGGTAAAATTTCATAGAGATCCATTCACTTAAACTTAAGTTAGAGTGCGAAAACCAATGTGTTTTCGGACGATGACAACGTCATACAAATATATGACCGCAAAATTTTTTAGCGGTCGTATAAAAATCAGTTGAAAGAGGCTTAACTCATCAGATGGATAAAAATACAAATACTACAAATACAACTGGACGTGGCCGTGTACTTGTACATCAAAACAACAAAAAGACCCTAAGTACAGATCTGAGAGTACTCCCAGTAACTGACAGCTAGTACAAAGCCACTAACAACTAATAAAAAAAATCATGCATCTAAGACTAAGTTCTTGTTCACTGATCCATGAAATGAGGTCTAGGTCAAGTGAAAACTCTCTGACGAGCATGAGGACCTTGCAAGGTACGCACATACCAAATATAGTTATCCTATTACTCATATACTATGAGAGAAATTAACATTACAAAAAATCTGAACTTTTTTTTCAAGTAGTCACTGAACCATGAAAATGAGGTCAAGGACAATGGACATGTTTCAGACAGAATTTGTATCATGAGGCATCTATATACAAAGTATGAAGCATCCAGGTCTTCCACCTTCTAAAATATAAAGCTTTTAGGAAGTTAGCTAACGCCCACGGGGGGGGGGGGGGTCTCAACATGGGATTTTGGGTACAGTTGTGCAGCTGGAATTTAAAAAACACCCCCATTCATATATTGAATAATTGTGAAATCCCTACCTATACATATATTTCACAGCGAAATCATAACCCATTAAGTGAATATCGTTGCACAACTGAAAATTATGACCCATTGATATATTTCCTCGGTAAAATTGCACCCCATTGATATATTTGATGCATCAAAAAAGGGACCCATTCCAGCGGCACATATGTATATACCTTAATATAGGAAGAGACCCCCCGTGCTAACGCCACCGCCGTAGCCGCCACCGGATCACTATCCCTATGTCGAGCTTTCTGCGACAAAAGTTGCAGGCTCTAAAAATACATGAACATTTTAAAGTACTAAATTTTGAGTATATACATGTAAACCCACAAGTCATGCAAGTTACTAACTGAAGTTCATGGTGAACTGTAACCAAAAACTTTAAGTGAATACAATTTAGAGAAAGACAGATGGATGCACAAACCCTATCATAACAGAGCATAAAACTTACCAAACAAGATGTTTTACATTTATCCTTCAGAAGCAGGAAAACTGAAGTGTTTCTTTTCTTTCTCTGCCCTCCATGATATAAACTTCAAATTCATTCATGCAAAATATGAAAATCTGCAAAAGTAGGACCTTGTACCGCAGCTTATCCACATTTTGACTTTTGAACTGCATTGTTCTTTTCATCTTGCTGGCAACCTAAACATAAAAAAAAATGATAAACACATAATTCTGGATTAACTTTTATTTATTTTTGTTGGTACAAACAATTTTTTCCAACTTTAAACTAAATCTGCCTCTGCTTTAAAAAAACAACTGAAAACCATGTATTTATCTTAATTGAAAACAATTTCTTGAGTTTTTCTCATTTGTATCACCCTGTTATTATATATAAATTTTATTTTTGTCCCTTTTTAAAAATAGGAATGGTTTAAATTCCTCAATAATCATGATAATTCTAGTCAGTCAATTAAAAAAGTATGAATAAATTATTTAACCTGTATACTATTAATATCAATATATTTCATTTTTGATAAAAACTAGGCTCTGTGTTGAAGACCATACCTTGACCTATAATGGTTTACTTTTATAAATTGTGTGACTTGGATGGAGAGTTGTCTCATTGGCACTCATACCACATCTTCCTACAAATGTATATCTACAAACAGATTTTATGGGCGAGCAGACATTATACCCTGGAGGTGGTTTTAAAAAAAGCATACGACTTAGATGTATCATAAGCATGGAAAAACAATTCAGCAGTCAGGTTCACAAAAAAACTTACAAATAATATTGATAGTAATTAAGTCATGTACAATACAGTATACTTACGATAAATTGTAAGTTTTTTTTTTGTAAAACCGACTCAAGTATACTTATAATCAATCTTAGTCGTGAGTATTAAGTATTATTCATCTTTTGGATAATTTGTTGGTTTATTTTATGAATATACAGTGGCAGATCCAGAACTTTTCATAAGGGAGGGCCGGCTCCAGTCATGCTTCAGTGATCCCTATATAATCAACCAAATTTTTTCCCAAGAAAGCACCCCCCCCACCCCGGATCAGCCTATGATATATGTTTATATATCTCTCTGGTATGCCATTTCAAATCAAATGTGTATTAAATAAAACTTTACACTAGAAAAGTAATGGATAGTTACTCATTTGGGAAACTTACTGTGACAAGTTCACAGCATGCCGGTGCCTGTGACTGCGCATGTGTTCAAAATACTACTTTTTAACAAACAGTATAATATAGTAACTTATCCTTCTAAATATTTGAATGCTGCATGAAAGTAACTGTTCTATGTTTTAACTATTCTCCACATTCATAACGTACTTGTGAGGAAACCAAATAGTGCTTTTGAAATATAATTTTATTTTATGGTGAACCGCATGAAATAAGAATAACGTTTTAACTGTACAAAATCTTATCCGAAGGAAAGAAGAATTTTGCTAGCTTTGAACATGAGCTATCTTTTAGACAATGTGCTTACTCTTATAAACATTTGAACCTTCCTGTAGCATAACCCAAGGATATGGATGTATATATGTTGCACATGCTTTGCACGATAGAGTTGTATATATTAGTGGATGACACTTTTTATCTTGTACATGGGGGTTGGAGTTGTTCAACAAATTTTTACATTTTAAAACTATCCGATGTATATAGTACTGTAAAAATAATCTTAAATAATACAAGTGAAAACAACTCCGTTTCTACTTGGTGTTCCTAATTGGAAGGAAATACGAAGAAGAAGAAGAAAGTGGGTTTTCACCCTCGTTGTATTGCGGAATAACGATTTAGGCAAATTGAGAAAAACATCATGTCTGTGGTTGATAATAGTGTGTGTGCATTAATTTAATTTTCTATACCTTCTTATTTAATATTTTTCCAATTTTGAGTTCTGACGGCAAGTGTTGTAACCAATGTCTTGAGACCAATTATGTGCTTTTTACAAGTGCGATCGAGAAAATGCAGGGGAAAGAAACTTGTCAATTATGTTTATTCTTAAGACAAAACTGAGCCGCCGTAAAAATGAACCGTGTCGAGGAGGTTATTGACACGTAATAGGGCAGAGACATATTTACACATATGTGTATATATGTCTCTGTAATAGGGTCATCCCTCGAGAACATTAACTAGTACATTGATAGTTTACTATGCAGCTGAGACTACTATAACACATAGTAGTCTCAGTATGCAGTCAGTATCCCGAAAAAGAAACGTATGGATTCAAAACGCTTAGTGGTTTCGGCTGACTACTAATACGTGCACTTAGTCTAAAAAATATCCCGGCAGCGTTAAAGTTGAAGTCAGGATCTTGTGGGGGGGGGGGGTCTTCTTTTTCTGTGTTCTTTATTTTTTTTTTGCTATATTTCTTCAAACTTACGCTTTTTGTTCATTACTCTCTTTCCTCATATTTTAGCATTTCATTATTCTTTAATCTTTATTGTTTGCCCGTTATTCTCTATTCTGTTAACCCCCATCGATACCCTGTTATGTGGACTTAAGCTTTCGGTAGTTTATTTTATCCTATTTCTGTCTAAATACATTATTTATCACAAAACAAAAACTTACTAAATATTTATTTATGAAGTCCTCACCAGTTGAGGATCCAAAAAATGTCATAAGGAGGCACTAACTGTCATGCATAAAGAGGGGGCCCGCTTCAGTGATTCTCTAAACAATCAACCAATTTTTTTCCAAAAAAGGGGCGGGCCCCCATGCCCTCACCTTAATCCACCTCTAAACCCTTCCCACTTCGTATCCTTGAATTCAGATTCAAGATCTCTCTGACTAAAATAAGTAAGTAAGTCACATTTGCTTATATCAGGTTTTTGAATTGAACTGGCGGATAGTTGTTTCATTACCAATCGTACCACATCTCCTTATTTATATATATACGAAAGCTTTATTCATATCTTTTGGTGTATTGATGAATGTGTAAAGATGCAGCAATTGTAATACATTTTAAAATACAGCACAAGAGATGCAGATTATATAAAACCAATCTCACTATACAAATCCTTGATAAAACTTATAAGTCGAAGACGTACTGACAAACGCCATGGCAAAAACTTAAAAACGACCAAATGACGTACAACAGTCTATAAAACTTGACTATAGCATTTAAAACACATAAGAAGCACCCAGACAGTTAAACAGAAATTAAAAGAATAAATAATTTGTAAAGATTTTTAACTAGGCCTACAGCTATAATTTCTTATCGTGTAACAGTAGGCTAAACATAGGTTCTGGTATTATGTGACAAGTCATTTTTTCATGCAGACCCAGTTTTATTGATACCTTGAACTTAAAGTGGTTTTATGCATATCAGCCCAGATTATGTGTGTAATTTTATTGAACAATTCAACAATACACGTTCTTAAGAGGTTAAATTCAATTTAAAAATTTACAAATTCAGATCTACTGGCATTCAACACCCAATTACTTACTTGCTGTATATTGCTAACTTTGATTGTATATTGCCAATCCCTCCACATCGTGAATACGCCATGCGAGGTGTTGGATAAGTTTGATACAAGGTGGCGGCTTCGAAGCGTAGAAAAAAATCCAGGTAAACGAAAGAGTAAAATTTTGTTGTTGAAAATTTTAAGTACTAAATTCCTAAATTTGTACTAACTCCGTTCTACGGGTAAGATGGTTGTTTGATATGAAAATAGGATAAAAAGCATCCGGAAAAATTAATTATCACGTTATAAGTATTTGTAAATGGATATGAAAAAACTTAACAAGGAATAAGTATTGGTAAACGGACAGAAAGTCGCAGGACAAAGGTTTAAATTAATTATTTTACAATTGTTTAAATATATTAGAGAAAGTTCTTGACGAATTGACTTTATTTATAGATAAATGTATTTAGTTGAGGAAATGAATAATTCGCCTTCAAATTGTTTTTTTTATCAATAACTTATAAAAAGGAGACATTTTTGACAGCATGACTTCAGTTAATTACCAAACCACTTTGGCAGATTGTTTTCTTAACAATCATTGTTCATATTAATATTCAAAAATAAATGTTGTTTACAAGTCCGTTTCCTTTTAAAAATGTTTCAGAAAAATACTGAAACGTTTTTAAAATTAAGTTTATTCAAAGAAAAAAATATCCCAAAACTGAATCGTGACTTTTTACTTGTTACTTTTTGTTGTACGTTCTAAGTGTCAATCCTAGCAAACACAAATTTGGAAATAAAATCGATTACAATGTAATTTTATAGAAGGAAAAAGGGGGGTTAATGAACAAATTATTACTATACACTCACATACTTCTAAAAAGATTTGCATATGTAAGCTGTCTATAGATAATGTTAAATTATTTCAGGAGCTTCAATTAATTTAGGAGAAATAAAAGATTATAAACAGTTTAGTTTTCAACGCCTACTACTACAAAAAATAGTGATTCTTTTTGTAGATTTGGTACTTCAGTTTCGACTCAAAATTTCCTATTGTAATTGTTAGATGCCAAATATTTAGGAGAAGATTGTATTTGTACTTAATGTAATTGTGGTGATATTGGCGACGCGATTCCTTATATTATAGCAAGGATTTGTAAAAATCCTTGATTATAGAATGTTCGGCAATAGACGAAAGTAGACAAACCCTATTTAAACGGGGTTTTGATCTCCAAGGACGCCACATTTTACATCAAATAAGATCTATATTTGTTAACGTTTTGACTATGTGAAGATTTCTTATATTTCTAAATGGCTTCAATTATTACATACAAAACGAAAAATTTATTTAACTTTTTTTGTAAAAACAATATTTATGTATTTTTATAAATTTTCCAAGGAAACATTTTTTTTTTTTGTTAGCAAAGTTTAATTGTATGTGTTTATAACCATCACCAAGGATTTGTATAAAATCCTTGCCATCACCAATCAGTCCTAATTATTAAAGACCAAACGTCGTAATCAAAATGATGATTGGTATTGAATATGACCATCGGTCATGCATGACGTATCCCAAATAACTTCTTTAATGTTGGTTTGATTTTATCAAAACCAATATTATAAGATCAAATATTAAATTATCTATCGAATGTATACCCTCAACGCTCACTAAAACATATATACATGTCCTGAGTGACTTTTTATGTCCTGTCTGCACTCCGGAGGTCCTGAGCGGTTTTTGGACGTACCGTTAATTTATAGGCATATATTTGAAGCTGTTCTTAATTATGTACATTATCTATATCTATTCAGATACACAGACTCTCAATATCTATTCAGATATATTATCAATATCTATAGGTTTACATGTATCAGACAAAAAGACTTTCCAATGAACTTAGTTCTAGTTATCTTAGTTCCTAGTCACAGGCACTTGTCTCAGAAAAAAATTTTCCTATATACTTTTAATGTTATATTAAGCAGGGACTTTCTATACTAAGTTAGTATAGAAAGTCCCTGTATTAAGGTATATAGGAAACAAAATTCTGAGACAAGTGCCTGTGGTCCTAGTGTGAAATAAATCCACTGGGAATTGGCCTTTTAAACACATCTATATATACGTTTTCTCAAGGGTTTGTACACGTAAAGTGAAATTATGTTTACTCAATGCGTAGTAACATAAGTTTATTTGCTACTTTTTACTTCTTTATTTTATATAAATGATTTTTTTTTAAATTTTAACATTTTTTTCTTCGAAAGAATTGTAGTGTTGCAATAGGGAATGGACACAGATACTTAACTACATTTAACGGAAAAAAATTGTGTAATGTCATCAATCTGTATTACACATAGACAGGATGTTCTCTATAAAACTATGATATTTCTAATACGTTATACACACCCCAGGGTACACGCACTGTCGTAATGGAAAATTACTGCATGCTTTAATTACCTGTAATCAGCCATGCAACAAATCAGTTGACTGACCATGTCATTACAGTTTAAAAAGTTTTTCCTCAGATCAAAACGGAATATTCATTTTAACTTTAAAATTTAAAACTTTAAAAAGTATACTTTGATATAATTATTACGTAAAAGAATTTAACAATTTAATAATCGGATTTTTCCAAAGATTAAGATACAATTACATTTATTATTCTGGGACTGACAGATATATCACAGGCACTTGTCTCAGAATTTTTTTCCTATATACTTTTATTAAAGTATATAGGATTTTTTTTTCTGAGACAAGTGCCTGTGAGATATATACATGCATAAGTCCCAGACATATATAATTGTAAATCAAAATGATTTACATAATTACTAGGAAATAATATAATGTTTCAGTTATGTTGATGTCACAAATACACATGAATTATTTGATGATGCATGCTGGAATTTCTTATCTAACTGCATGACGGTGACCACAGACATATATATATATATATCCATTTACTGATTCTATAATTTCTTGAGAAAAAAAATCAGGAGGGAAGTCAGAGGGAAGTGAAACAAACATTTTAAGCTTTTATTAAAAATTGTTGGGAAAACAATAAAATACGACACTGAGATTTGAAAAAAAAGTTTATGATTGGTCTTAATTTTTTTTTTAATAAAGATAGAAACACGCCGATGAATGAAGAATTCCAAGTAGGGTCACAAGGTCACATTTTAAAACTTTTTCAGTCGCCCAGTCTCAAAAAGCAATTTTGACTGGCATTGTTTTTAGTCGAATTATGTTTTTGCAGGTCAGGTTGCAAAGTGGCAGGTCGGATTTGACAATGTCAAGTTGACAACGGTCCGAAAAAATATCCGAAAAAACGTTGAATCAAACGAAATGAACCTACGCAGTTTTATATTATAAGACTGACACACACCAGTGTGCTAACTGTGCTGGGTGAGGTGCTGTAACTTGATATACATGTATCATTAAGTTACAGTACTGTTAGGATTTGCCAGCTGCCTTTTTACAGGGACTTTCTATACTAACTGTTAGTATAGACTGCCCCTGGCTTGAAAGTATAGTTCTCTGCTCATCAACGGGTGCGTGATTAGCAAATCAAATATCTTGTAGCAGTAAAATACCTCCGGCGGGGGGGAGGGGCACTTCAATACTTAATTGATAGGGGGTGTCGCTGGGGTTCTGTTACCCCATATATACCTTTTCATATATTGCGTGGGTAAAATTGTAACCTTTTCCCATATTGGTTGGTTTTCGTGGGGTGTGTTGAAAAGTGGAATATTTAAGGCTAAGATTCTGTATGTAATGTTTACTTACAGCGAGACTCTTTCGGCTGTGAAAAAATGACAGGGCTTTTCATATACAAGTAATTGGAACTTTATCGACCTTATCATATATTTCTGATAGTTTTCCCCACCTATTCCCATATTTTCAAGCTGGAAAAAGTGACCTATTCCAGCGGCACGTCCTATCACCTTGTATATAGGAAGTGCCCCCTCCCCCCGAGTAAAATACACAAATGTATAATACCTTAATTCAGGAGCACAGTCTGTCCGAGGCTTTACCGTAAATAACTTCGAGATTACTATGTAAGTTTACTTTGCTAATCGATGTTCCTGTAATTCAGATTTAAATTTATTTGTGAGACCCCCGTCACTATTTATATTCACTCAAAGAAGGGGGTTCTCCGTTACTGGGAAAATCCAAGGACGTATTGTGTTAGTTATACGTCCTTGGAAAATCTTATCTGATTCAGGATCAATTTATCGGTTACACTCCCCTATCACCAGTGATTCTTTGTGAACTGACATTCTGAAAAAGGTATACTGTTGACTATCAATTTGCATGATTAGTTACAGATGTCGACTCGGACTACTGCAAAAGACAATAATTCAGTTCACTGATTTAGATTGAATAGTGGTTCGGTTAATCCCCTCTTCCCCAAACAAGTAAGAATTAGGTTTATGGCAAGCCGTTGTGGAATTTATTCCCTATTTATTAATATTAAAAAATCATTTATTAATATTAAATATTATTTTTTAATATTAATAAATCGATTTTTTAATATTAATAAATATTTTTTAATATTAATAAATAGGTAATTTTTAATATTAATAAATGGGATTTATTTATTAATATTAAATATTCAATTTTTAATATTAAATATTCGATTTATTAATATTAAAAAATAATTTGTAATATTAAAAAATAGATCCTATTTATTGATATTAAAAAATCATTTTTTAATATTAATAAATCATTTTTTAATATTAAAAATTCATTTTCTAATATTAATAAATGGTCTTATTTTTTAATATTAAAAAATGAATATTTAATATTAAATATTCAGCTTGATTTTTTAATATTAAAAAATCATTTTCTAATATTAATAAATACGCCACCTATATATAAGAGTTGTTTGAGCGCTTTTATATACGATGATCATACGTTACTGCAAGCATGTAGCTGAACTAGATCAGTGGAAAATATGAATAACAAAAATATCTACGAAACACCGGCTTTTATCCTGCTATCAACTAATTGTTGCATAAATAACAAGTTCAAAAATAAAGTTTTGTTTATTTTTACTTGTACAAATAAAGCCTCTTGTACTCCACCTTCATATTGAGCAAACGGTAATGAGAATACTTCTGTTTCTGCCGTGACAGTTCAATTTCGATCAACTTCGCGGTCAGCGGTTAAAACTATGTAGATTTCTTTAAAAAATGTAAAAATTCAGACTTGGATTTAAAAACTAACCATTAAAGCGTCAGTTATAAATTGTAGGATATAAACAATAAATGTACATTGTCGGAAATACTAAATGTATGTGTACTCGCTACTAAGAAAGAAGAGAAAACCTGGAAAAGAGTTGCTTTTCGTTCTGTTTCTAAATCTTGAACAAAATAAGTTTAATTTTAACAGGTAAATGTAATTACAGGTGAACAGATTATCAAAGCTTTACCTGTTATATTCATGATATTGTTAATATTTGACATACGTTTAATTTCAATAACAACTACCCCCAATAAATGGCAAGCTGACATAACAGGAAAAAAGTAATAAAAGTTATTTTTATGACTATTCAAAACAATAAATTAATTCATACACGAAAACGAAATTTTGAAAGATTTATATTCTTACGGTTGCTGTTTTTTTTTTTTTATCTTTTTCTCTAATCTTTTATTCTAATAATCACTTTTTACATTGACTTGCATATTTTAACACACGACAAAAATCACAATCCAGTGATAAGAAAACTGTTTTTTTGATTAAATTTAAGAAGGGACTTATCTTTTTAGACAATCAATTGGGTTTTTGTCGAGCCTTCGACTTTTGTCGAAAAAGCGAGACATAGCGATCCTACATTCCGTCGGCGTCGTCGGCGTCGTCGTCGTCGGCGGCGTCCACAAATATTCACTCTGTGGTTAAAGTTTTTGAAATTTTAATAACTTTCTTAAACTATCCTGGATTTCTACCAAACTTGGACAGAAGCTTGTTTATGATCATAAGATTATATTCAAAAGTAAATTTTGTAAAAAAAAAAATCCATTTTTTCCGTATTTTACTTATAAGTGGACTTAGTTTTTCTGCCAGGAAACATTACATTCACTCTGTGGTTAAAGTTTTTGAAATTTTAATAACTTTCTTAAACTATCCTGGATTTCTACCAAACTTGGAAAGAAGCTTGTTTATGATCATAAGATAGAATCCAGAAGTAAATTTTGTAAAAAAAAAATTCCATTTTTTCCGTATTTTACTTATAAATGGACTTAGTTTTTCTGCCAGTTAACATTACATTCACTCTGTGGTTAAAGTTTTTAAAATTTTAACAACTTTCTTAAACTATCCTGGATTTGTACCACACTTGGACAGAAGCTTGTTTATGATCAAAAGCTAGTATCTAGAAGGAAATTTTGATAAAATTGTGTTCCATTTTTTCCGTATTTTACTTATAAATGGACTTAGTTTTTCTTCCAGTCAACATTACATACATTCTGCAGTTTAAGTTTTTAAAACGATGATTTATTAGATTCATAAATTATCCTGGATTTTTACCAAACTTGGACAGAAGCTACTTACAATCAAAAGTTAGTATAGAGAGGAATATTTTTATTAATTTTTTTCCTCTTTTTTGTTGAGCCTGCGATTAACACCAAAAGTAGGCGAGACACTGGGTTCCGCGGAACCCTTACGAATTTTTTTATTACTGAAATCTATAAAACATTTTTTTTTATAATATTTTATGAAAATACAAGTTTAAAACATTACTAAACATAAACATATTAATAAAAATCTGCCCATTTAATAGAAAAACATGGTAATAAAAAAAAGGTCCCAGAAAATAAGCCTTCTACAATAATTATTGTATATTACCTCTATGTGGTTAGGTGACGTCCCATAATTAATTTAGAGCTCTTCAAACTAGACGAAGAACATTAAGAAAAGAAAGTTCAGTGAAAATTGACTTCACACTTAACTCCAAAACATATGAATAAACTAAAGTTAAAAAGCATACAAGACTAACAAAGGCCAGAGGCTCCTGACTTGGGACAGGAGCAAAAATGCGGCGGGGTTAAACATATATTGTGAGATCTCAACCTAGCCAATGTAGAATAAAGAATACGATATATGCAAAATATACAAGTGTTCTAAGTCTAGACCACACAAGCGGCGACCAAAGACACCGGTCATCATTAATTGATGTAAAAAAGGGAGAAATAGAAACCATTTCATCCAAAAGGTATAAAATAAGAGAGTTTATCATAAATACATTTTTCAAGGCCATACATTTCACGGCATGATGATACACTTTTATTACAGTTACTTATCGGGGTTATCTAGACGGCAACAGGTATATCTTCATTTTCATCAAACAGCCCAACGAAACATATGCCCAAAAGACAGCTGTACAGTCCTTTTTTACTGCACCTTTTTTATTGCACCATGTGCACTTTTTGTTCCTCATAGCAATTTAAGATTCGTATAAAGTAAGAACATTTCTGTAGATGCTTTGTTTTTGTCCAAAATAAAATTTGATAAAGCAAGGCATATATTGACATTTCTGAAATAGAGATTTAAAAAAATATTATTTCCTTACAAAAAAATGATTATAAGGTCCTTTGTGGTCCTATGTGCTACATTGTGCTTTTTTTGTGCTCAAAGGAGGTCCTTTGTGGTGTTTAAGAGACAACAAAAAACATGCTGTCATAGTGAATTGGAATGTAGAAAAATAAGTCTCAGAAAAAATAACTGTGTAAGATATTTTTTAATAAATTTAGTTTATAATTTTTAAATGTATAAATGATTTGGTCCATAATAGAGGCCATGCATAACTCTACCTCTACCTCTATAACATGGCCCATGTGGTGAATCACTTACTTTGGCCAGCAGGTGATAGTTCATGTGGACTTTGTGACAAACCAGACACCTCCTACCATATGCTTCAAAACTTTTACAGGTCTAGTGCTATGGGTAATTTTAGAGACCATGCCTACCTCTACTTCTGATAACCGTGGGCCACATGGAAAATATCTTAGTTTGGCCAGTGGGGAATAGGAAAGTTGGCATATTTGCCATACCAGGATACCCAAACTCCCATTCTTTGCTGACACACACATATGGGTCTAAGCTTTAATTGCTTTGAGACATGCCAACCTCTACCTCTATTCCCATGGCCCATGTAGAAAATCTCTTAGTTTGGTCAGCAGGCAATATAAAAGTTGCACTATGTAACATTCCGGGTCCCTATTAACCTTTGCTGACAAACTCGTACAGTTGTAGGGTTTTAAATGCTATATTCCATTTTAGAGACCATTACCAGTTTCTAGTACCGTGGCCCCAATGGAGAATCTCTTAGTTTTCCCAGCGGGCAATAGTAGAGATAAAACAAGAATATGTCCATAGTACACGGATGCCCAACTCGCACTATCATTTCTATGTTCAGTGGACCGTGAAATTGGGGTAAAATCTCTAATTTGGCATTAAAATTATAGATCATATCATAGGGAACATGTGTACTGAGTTTCAAGTTGATTGGACTTCACCTTCATCAAAAACTACCTTGACCAAAAACTTTAACCTGAAGCGGGACGGACGAACAGACGGACAAACGGACGAACGGACGCACAGACCAGAAAACACAATGCCCCTCTACTATCGTAGGTGGGGCATAAAAATAAATTGAGGACGGAAATGGGGAAAATGTCAAAGAGACAACAGCCCGACCATAGAGCAGAAAACAGCCGAAGGCCACCAATGGGTATTCAACACAGCGAGAAAATCCCCCTTCAGCTATGTGCCATACAAGAATACCCCAATCCCCTTCTCTTTCCTGACACACTCCTAAGGATATAAGTGCTATGGAACATTTTAGAGGCCATACCTACCTTTATTTCTGGTACCTGCTATAACTATAGGACATTCAACAAGTACCTGCCACGACTATATGATATTCAACAAGTACCTGCTATAACTTTAGGACATTCAATAAATACCTGCTATAACTATAGGACATTCAACAAGTACCTGCTATGACTATAAGACATTCAACAAGTACCTGCTATAGCAATAGGATATTCAACAAGTACCTGCTATAACTATAGGACATTCAACAAGTACCTGCCATGACTATATGATATTCAACAAGTACCCGCTATAACTTTAATACATTCAATAAGTACCTGCTATAACTATAGGACATTCAACAAATACCTGCTATGACTATATGATATTCAACACGTAACTCCTAAATATATAGGCTATTCAACAACTACCTACTATACCAATATGATTTCAACAAGTACTTGCTATAAATATAGGATATTCAACAAGTACCTGTTATAACTATAGGACATTCAACAAGTTCATACTATAAAAAAGCATATTCAACACGTAACTGCTATATGTCTAGGACATTCAACAAGAGCCTACTATACCGATAGGATATTCAAAAAGTACCTGCTATAGATATAGGAAATTCATCGAGTACCTGCTATAACTATAAGACATTCAACAAGTATCTGCTATATGTATAGGACATTCAAAAGGTTCCTACTATAACAATAAGAAATTCAACACGTACCTGCTATATATATATGAAATTCAACAAGTACCTGCTATAGCTATAGTATAATCAACAAGTACCTGCTATAGCTATAGTATAATCAACAGGTACCTGCTATATGTAAAGAACATTCATCAACTACCTAGTAATAATACTGGACATTCATCAACTACCTAGTAATAATATTGGACATTCATCAATTACCGGCTTGAACTATGATATACAACAAGTTCCTACTATAACAAAAGGAAATTCAACACGTACCTGCTATATCTATATGAAATTCAACAAGTACCTGCTATAGCTATAGTATAATCAACAGGTACCTGCTATATGTAAAGAACATTAATCAACTACCTAGTAATAATATTGGACATTCATTAACTACCTAGTAATAATATTGGACATTCATCAATTACCGGCTTAAATTATGATATTCAACAAGTTCCTACTATAACAAAAGGAAATTCAACACGTACCTGCTATATAAATAGGACATTCTATGAGTACTTACTTTACCAATAGGATATTCAACAGGTACCTGCTAAAGCTATAGGACATTCAACAAGTACCTGCTATAGCAATATGACACTCAACAAGTACCTGTTATAACTATAGGACATTCAACAAGTACCTTCTACAACTATAGGACATTCAACAAGAACCTGCTATAACTATAAGACATTCAACAAGTACCTGCTATATCTATAGGATATTCAACTACAACATACTATACCAATAGGATATTCAACACGCCTATTATAGCTATTGAAAATTCAACAAGTATGTGCTAAATCTATAGGACATTCCACAAGTACCTGCTATATTTATAGGACATTCAACTTGAACCTACTTTACCAATAGGATATTCAACAAGTACCTGCTATTAATACAGGACATTCAACAAATACCTGATATAACTATAGGACATTCAACAAGTACCTACTATATCTGTTGGACATTCAATAACAACCTTCTATACCAATAGGATATTCAACAAGTACCTGCTATAGCAATAGGACATCAAACAAGTTTTCATACTATAAAAAAGCAAATTTAACACGTAACTGCTATATGTCTAGGACATTCAACAAGAGCCTACTATACTGATAGGATATTCAAAAAGTCACTGCTATAGATATAGGAAATTCATCGAGTACCTGCTATAACTTTAGGACATTCAACAAGTATCTGCTATAACTAAAGGACATTCAACAAGTACCTGCTATCACTATAGGACATTCAAAAAGTACCTGATATGACTATAAGACATTCAACAAGTACCTGCTATATCTATAGGATATTCAACACGTAACTCCTAAATCGATAGGCCATTCAACAAGAACCTACTACACCAATAGGATATTCAAAAAGTACCTGCTATAGATATAGGAAATTCATCGAGTACCTGCTATAACTATAAGACATTCAACAAGTATCTGCTATATGTATAGGACATTCAAAAGGTTCCTACTATAACAATAAGAAATTCAACACGTACCTGCTATATATATATGAAATTCAACAAGTACCTGCTATAGCTATAGTATAATCAACAAGTACCTGCTATAGCTATAGTATAATCAACAGGTACCTGCTATATGTAAAGAACATTCATCAACTACCTAGTAATAATACTGGACATTCATCAACTACCTAGTAATAATATTGGACATTCATCAATTACCGGCTTGAACTATGATATACAACAAGTTCCTACTATAACAAAAGGAAATTCAACACGTACCTGCTATATCTATATGAAATTCAACAAGTACCTGCTATAGCTATAGTATAATCAACAGGTACCTGCTATATGTAAAGAACATTAATCAACTACCTAGTAATAATATTGGACATTCATTAACTACCTAGTAATAATATTGGACATTCATCAATTAACGGCTTAAATTATGATATTCAACAAGTTCCTACTATAACAAAAGGAAATTCAACACGTACCTGCTATATAAATAGGACATTCTATGAGTACTTACTTTACCAATAGGATATTCAACAGGTACCTGCTAAAGCTATAGGACATTCAACAAGTACCTGCTATAGCAATATGACACTCAACAAGTACCTGTTATAACTATAGGACATTCAACAAGTACCTTCTACAACTATAGGACATTCAACAAGAACCTGCTATAACTATAAGACATTCAACAAGTACCTGCTATATCTATAGGATATTCAACTACAACATACTATACCAATAGGATATTCAACACGCCTATTATAGCTATTGAAAATTCAACAAGTATGTGCTAAATCTATAGGACATTCCACAAGTACCTGCTATATTTATAGGACATTCAACTTGAACCTACTTTACCAATAGGATATTCAACAAGTACCTGCTATTAATACAGGACATTCAACAAATACCTGATATAACTATAGGACATTCAACAAGTACCTACTATATCTGTTGGACATTCAATAACAACCTTCTATACCAATAGGATATTCAACAAGTACCTGCTATAGCAATAGGACATCAAACAAGTTTTCATACTATAAAAAAGCAAATTTAACACGTAACTGCTATATGTCTAGGACATTCAACAAGAGCCTACTATACTGATAGGATATTCAAAAAGTCACTGCTATAGATATAGGAAATTCATCGAGTACCTGCTATAACTTTAGGACATTCAACAAGTATCTGCTATAACTAAAGGACATTCAACAAGTACCTGCTATCACTATAGGACATTCAAAAAGTACCTGATATGACTATAAGACATTCAACAAGTACCTGCTATATCTATAGGATATTCAACACGTAACTCCTAAATCGATAGGCCATTCAACAAGAACCTACTACACCAATAGGATTTTCGACAAGTACTTGTTTTAAATATAGGACATTCAACAAGTACTTGTTATAACTAAATGACATTCAACAAGTTCATACTATAAAAAAGCAAATTCAAGACGTAACTGCTATATGTCTGGGACATTCAACAAGAGCCTACTATACCGATAGAATATTCAAAAAGTACCTGCTATAGATATAGGAAATTCATCGAGTACCTGCTATATCTATAGGAAATTCAACAAGTACCTGCTATAGCTATACTATAATCAGCAGGTACCTGCTATACGTAAAGAACATTCATCAACTACCTAGTAATTATATTGGACATTCATCAACTACCGGCTAGAACTATGATATTCAACAAGTTCCTACTGTAACAAAAGGAAATTCAACACGTACCTGATATATATATAGGACATTTCATGAGTACCTACCTACTTTACCAATAGGATATTCAACAGGTACCTGCTAAAGCTATAGGATATTCAAAAAGTACCTGTTGTAGCAATAGGACATTCAACGAGTACCTGTTATAACTATAGGACATTCAACCAGTACCTTCTACAACTATAGGACATTCAGCAAGAACCGTCTATACCAATAGGATATTCATCAATTACATATTATAGCTATAGAACATTCAACAAGTACCTGCTTTATCTGTAGGACATTCAACAAGAACCTACTATACCAATAGGATATTCAACAAATACCTGCTATAACTATAGGACATTCAACAAATACCTGATATAACTAGATGACAATCAACAAGTTCCTACTATCATTACTGTAGGACATTCAACAAGAACATATTTTACCAATAGGACATTCAACAAGTACCTGCTTTAACTATAGGACATTCAACAAGTACCTGCTATAACTATAAGACATTCAACCAGTACCTGCTGTATCTATATGATATTCCACTAGAACATACTATACCAATAGAATATTCAACACTTACCTATTATAGCTATATAACATTCAACAAGTATTTGTTATATCTATAGGACATTCAACAAGTACTTGCTATATTTATAGGATATTCAACTAGAACCTACTTTACCAATAGGATATTCAAAAAGTACCTGCTATAACTATAGGACTTTCAACAAATACCTGATATAACTATAGGACATTCAACAAGTACCTACTATACCTGTAGGACATTCAATAAGAACCTAGTATACCGATAGGATATTCAACAAGTACCTGCTATAGCTATAGGACATTCAACAAGTACCTGCTATAACTATAGGACATTCATCAAGGACCTGCTACAAATATTGGACAATTATCGAATACCTTCTTTTAATTGAGGACATTTAACAAGTACCTCATTTGACTATAAGACATTTAACAAGAACCTAGACTTTATATACACTGGTATAGGTGGTTATAATAGACCCCGCCATGAAAAATGAAACAACGTTACTTAGAAAACTAACGGCTTTTTACGAAATAAAATATCATGACAGACAGGAACCAACGACAACCACTGAACTACGGCTCATGACTTAGACAATGTACCGGAGTAAAACATTAAACATGTATGTGAGAACCCATAAACCCATTAACCTTTGACAGTGGTATAACGGCACAACATAAGAACAAAATATATAAACTCTTGTTTAATCAATCATTATTATATTTGTTTATGATGATAACGCTGTGTATCACACACTATAATCAGCATCCACTTCACAAGGTTTTTTTTCTGGGTATGAATTAAGTTTTATGATAAACTTGATGAAATTTGGATACTACGGAATTATATTTGGGACAAACTAGAATTAAAATTGGAATTGAACTTTTGTTTCAAATTCGAAATTTTGACAAATCAAATCTTATTGAAACATCGAATTTTCAACTGTTCAAATCTCGAAATTTTGACTTTAATTGGAAATTTTAGCTATTAGAAATTTTGAAATTTCGGCTTTTAGAGAGTTGAAAGTTTTGACTTTTTGAAAAGTCGAAATTTCAGCTTTATAAAGTCAAAATTTAGACTTTAAACTCAAAATTTCAAGTTTTAGAATCTGGAAATTTCAACTTCTCAGTATTTATATGTTTATATGTTCTAAAACTAGAAAACTGAGGAGCTCATGAGTCGTCCTGAATATGCATGGCATATTTTGCCACTTGATTTACCATTGTTTCAACAAGGCAAAGTCGTTGACCTGCTTTTGGGATACCGAACAGGACTTTTAACCCAATCATAAAACATAGGATGCAAAATGTCCTTAGATGTGACGACCCTATGACAGAGTCGTGGACACTAAAACATGGAATATGGGAAAATAACATTTTTTTTTCTGTCAACACGCATGCTCCTTCCGAATTAAACTCTTCAATCTTAAATGTTAATCCATATCATTATTAAAGAGAACAAAACTATTTCTGAATATAAATTGACAAAATGTTTGGATGACGCTTTATTTATTTATTTGCGTCCATGTCATCTCCTTCTAAAATTGTAATAGCTGTGTTTGAATACTTATATTAAAGTTGTAATACTTTTTAAAAAGTCGATATTTCAAGATTTCAAAAGTCAAAATTTCAGATTACAGTCAAAATTTCGAGATTTGAAAAGTCAAAAATTTGAGTTAAAGTCGAAATTTTTAGATTTGACATGTCAAAAGTTCGACTTCGAAACAAATGTGCCCATTTTATTTTTTACTATGTCCCTATATTTTTCTTATTGTTGATGGACGAACAGTTGTCTATAATTGCTTACACCCAATTCATTTGAACTTTGGTGGAATAGTTGTCTTATTGGCAATCATATATTACCACATAACACCTCCTTATTCTTTATATTGCTATAAAGAAATATCGTGTCACTGTACTACTAGTTTAACCTAAACACGTTTCAAATTTTTGACAGAAGAAACAAGGTAACTGTATGCATGGGACTTAATAGTTTGTATGTTTGCTTAGTCCAGACTCCAGGTTACGGAAATCGTATTACAGATATTTGAAATGTATGATTTTTTCATGAACTTAAAAAATGGAAGGGTTGAAATTCCGTGTCCTATTTGACTAGCAAAAAAATACCTACAAATCGCTTATGTTGGCCAAAGTAAATAAATCGATCGAGAATTTAGTCAGTGGTAAACATGAATGTGACACTATGTTTTGATTTTTTCATGAACTTAAATATTGATATGAATAGATCTTTTCAAAGCTCTGATAGGGACAATGCAGAATATTTAACCACGTGGCTATCACCAGAAGAGTAAAAAATTTACATTCAGAGTGGTACACTGAATAAATTCCACAACGGCTTGCCATACGAAAGAGTTGCTTAGTCTATATGTTTGCCAAATATTGGTCAATGCTAATTTGTTTTGTTCCTAATACGCTTCCGTAGGATTGAGTCCATTCACATTGTTCAAATTATAATTTGAAATTATTTTGGCAAATTTAATGCACGATTTTAAAAGAAAATTTAATTCAAAATTCAATATTTAATGGTTTATAATCATTAAATAGTTCGAACTTTCCTTAATTACTTGTCTGGGTCGATATAAGACGGTCCTAGTTGACTTAACATAGTCGGTCCAAAATTTCTCCGGACCGACTTGTCCAATAATCATCATTAAAGCGTTTGACAGATAAATGATTGGTTTGCCTTATATTAAACGCTAAGGTAACATTGATGTTGATTTTTTAATATTAAAAAATCAGCGTATCATTTAATATTAAAAATTCATTTATTAATATTAAAATATCAGACTGAATATTTAATATTAAAAAATGATTTTTTAATATTAATAAATGATTTTTTAATATTAAATATTCATTTATTAATATTAAAAAATGACAGTATTTTTTAATATTAAAAAATCGATTTATTAATATTAAAAAATGATTTTGTAATATTAAAAAATCATTTTTTAATATTAATAAATGATTTATTAATATTAATAAATAGGGAATAAATTCCACAACGGCTTGCCATATAGGTTACATCTTTAGGAAGTCCAAATAATTATGACGTCTAGCAAGGCTATTTTAATTTTTTTTATGCTCCCGCCGTAGCGGTGGGGGCATTAAGTTTTACCCTTGTCCGTCTGTACGTACATACGTCCGTACGTCCCAAATTTGGTTTCCGTTCTCTAACTTGAGTTTGCCTCAACCAAATGTTAAACTTAAAGTAAAAACTTATACACAATGCTTATTACCACAAAACACAGATCAAGTTTGAATTTTGGTGGCGTCACTTTAAACGTTCTAGAGTTATGCCCTTTATAAATGGAAAAATTGCAAAATTTTTAGTTTCCGTTCTCTAACTTAAGTTTGCCTCAACCAAATGTTATAAAACTTATACACAATGCTTATTACCACAAAACACAGATCGAGTTTGAGTTTTGGTGGCGTCACTTTAACCGTTCTAGAGTTATGCCCCTTTATAAATGGAAAAATTGCAAAATTTTTATTTTCTTCTAAATATCAAGTAATTTTTAAAATTGGAATTATCTTCCTTTGTTCATTATTATAGTTGATTCAACTACAATCAATGCTTTATACAATGCAATGTTTAATTTTGACTTCCACTGATAAAACACAGATCAAGTTGAATTTGGGTAGTGTCACTTTAACCATTATTGAGTTATGCCCCTTTATAAATTGAAAGATTGCAAATTTTTAGTTTCCATTCTGTTACTTAAGTTTGCCCCAACCAAACATTATGAAACCTATACCCAATATTCATTACCACAAAACTAAGATCAAGTACAAATTTTTTGTTTCCGTTTTCTATAACTTTAGTTTGCCTCAACCAAATGTTATGAAACTTATACACAATGCTTATTACTACATAATACAGGTTAAGTACGAAATTTGGTGGCGACACTTTTACCATTTTTGAGTAATGTCCCTTTATAAACATAAAAATTGCTGAATTTTTCATTTCTGTTCTCTAACTTTAGTTTGTCTCAACCAAATGTTATAAAACTTATTCACAACCGTTCTAGAGTTATGCGTGTTTACAAATAGAAAAATTGCTGAATTTTTAGTTTCTGTTCTCTACTTAAGTTAGCCTCAACCAAATGTTATGAGACTTACACACAGTGCTTATTAATATTACCACAAAACTCAGATCAAGTTCAAATTTGGGTAGCGTCACTTTTACCGTTCTTCAGTTATGTCCCTTTATAATTTTTCTATCTATCTATCTTCATATTTCCGCACTTAGTCACAACTTTGACTATTACGTGCCCAGAAAAAAGTTAAAATAGCCTTGCAAGACGTCATAATTATTTGGACTAATCTTTTGGCAAATATGGTCGTACCACAGGGGTTTGTTACAATTTGCCGGGTTTTCTATCCTTACGAACCCTGAAAAACTTACCAGGCCAGGTGATAAAAAATCTGTCTCCCCTTTTTATCCCACCAGAAAATCAAAAGGTTGTCTCCTTACACCTACATGACAAAAACATATACAAATATGGTATCATTGCCAATGTGACGGCTCTTCAACAGAAACTAAAAACGTAGAAGTTAACAACTATATAGGTCACCGTACAGAATTCAACAATGGGCTAAAAAGCCAAACTGCGTAATAAGCTACAAAAGGCTAAAATAGATAGACAATATCTGACAAGGGTAGAAATGTTCAGAATGTTGAAAAAAATAATCTACTGTCCATTTGCATCAAAACTGGCACCTGACTCATAGGAGTTGTTGCCTTAAATACAGATTTTAACCATTTTTTTTCTTCATATTTCTTGAATTTGCCTTTTTATCTCGAAAACTGTAATAATTAAAGAGAAACTGAAATCTTATTAAAAAGTGATTGCTTTTCAATGATGATTTTGATCCAGTTTTTGCAAAAACTTGGAAACTTTAAATCTTGGGTAAACTCCTTATATTATACTGCCTGGTCTCGTGGTAGAGTGTTCACCTCACATGCAGAAGGTTGTTTATTTTGAACCCAACCGGGTAAAACCAAAGACTTATAAGTTGGTATTTGCTGCTTCTCCCCTAAGAAGTATTATTAAGGAATAAGAGCAAATACTGGTTTGTTCAGAGTCAGAATAATGTGTCAAGGTAAGGTGACATGTCTCTCTGAGAACTAGTGTAAGAGATAAATTGTCTGGTCAGACAAATATAACTAGTATAAAAAGTCCCTGGATACAGAATTTACTAGTATATTTAGTCCGATGTCAGTAATTTATGTCCCCAGACTAATTTTCCTAGTCCATGACATCACTATTCCTAGGTAAAAATGTCCAGTTTTTCTAATACTGTATGCAACATGTCAAGTATATTTGGTGTATAAAATTTTTTAAGGATGTACATGTTAGTCTGGCATGTTTTATTCGACCGTGACCTCATTTTTATGGTTCATTGCTCAATGTTATTATTTTGTTTTTTGGTCAGTTTTCTATTTTTCTTATTTTCAAATTAACAATAGGTCAACTATATTTGGTGTTTGGAATGATTGTAAGGTGCATATGTCTGACTGAGAAGTTTCATCTTATCTTGACTTTATTTTCATAGTACATTGGACAATGTTTAGTTTTTGTGGTTTTTTTCGGATACTGTAAGCAATAACATGAATAAGGCCCCTATATTTGGTGAATGGAATGATTGTGAGATGCACATGTCTGTCTGGCATGTTTTATATGACCTTGACCTCATTTTCATGGTTCATTGGTCAATGAAAAGTTTGCATTGTTTTTGTCAGTTTATCATATATGCTTTAAGCAACAGGTAAATTATATTTGGCGGATGTAACGATTGTAAGGTGTGCATGTCTGTCTGGCAGATTCATATAACCATGATCGCATTTTATGGTTCTTTGGTCAATGCTAAGTTTTCTTGGTTTTTTATACGACCGCAAAACATTTTTGCGGTCATATATTGGTATGACGTTGGCGTTGTCACGTTGCCGAAGACACATTGGTTTTCGCACTCTAACTTTAGTTTAAGTGAATGGATCTCTATGAAATTTTACCATAAGGATTGATTTTGGGGGTTATGGTACCAACAGTTAAGGAATTAGGGGCCAAAAATAAGCATTTTTGTAACTTCCAGACATAACTTGTGTGTTAGTGTATGGATCTCTCTGACATTGTACCACAAGGTTCCATATCACACAGGGAATGCTGGGATTGATTTTGGGGGTAATTGCCTCAAAATATTAGGAATTAGGGGCCAAAAAAGGGGCAAAAAACAAGCATTTTTCTAGTTTCATGACAATAACTTGTGTGTAAGTGTATGGATCTTTCTGAAATTGTACTACAAGGTTCCATATCACAAAGGGAAAGCTGGAATTGAGTTTGGGGGTAATTGCCCAAAACGTTTAGGAATAAGGGGCCAAAAAGGGGCCAAAAATAAGCATTTTTCTAGTTTCCAGACAATAACTTGTGTTCAAGTGTAAGGATCTCTCTGAAATTGTACTGCAAGGTACCATACCACTAAGGGAAGGATGGGATTGATTTTGGGGGCAATTGCTTTAAAATTTTAGGAATTAGTGGCCAAAAAAGGGGCAAAAAACAAGATTTTTTCTAGTTTCATGACAATAACTTGTGTGTAAGTGTATGGATCTTTCTGAAATTGTACTACAAGGTTCCATATCACAAAGGGAAAGCTGGAATTGAGTTTGGGGGTAATTGTCCAAAATGTTTAGCAAAAAGGGGCCAAAAATAAGCATTTTTCTAGTTTCCAGACAATAACTTGTGTTCAAGTGTATGGATTTCTCTGAAATTGTACTGCAAGGTACCATACCACAAAGGGAAGGCTGGGATTGATTTTGGGGGTAATTGCCTCAAAATCTTAGGAATACTGGTCCAAAAAGGGGCAAAAAACAAGCATTTTTCTAGTTTCAGGACAATAACTTGTGTGTAAGTGTATGGATCTTTATGAAATTGTACTACAAGGTTCCATATCACAAAGGGAAAGCTGGGTTTGAGTTTGGGGGTAATTGCCCTAAACGTTTAGGAATTTGGGGCAAAAAAGGGGCAAAAAAAACAAGCATTTTTCTAGTTTCCAGACAATAACTTGTGTATAAGTGTATGGATCTCTCTGAAATTGTACTGCAAGGTACCATACCACAAAGGGAAGGCTGGGATTGAGTTTGGGGTGATGAATCATAAGGGGTTTCAATTTTGGGGGGGGGGGATTTTTTTTCCCTTTTTTTCCTTTCTTTTTCTTTAAAATTTTCCATTTTAAATTGGTTATTTCTGATTTATATATAAAAGCAAATAATAATGATATGGTTTGAATAGGTAAATTTAAAATTTTTAAGTTCTTAGACCACATTCATTCTGTGTCAGAAACCTATGCTGTGTCAAATATTTAATCACAATCCAAATTCAGTGCTGTATCAAGCTTGAATGTTGTGTCCATACTTGCCCCAACTGTTCAGGGTTCGACCTCTGCGGTCGTATCAAGCTGCGCCCAGCGGAGCATTTTATTCATTTTATCAGATATTATAAGCATATGTCTACTTGTTGGTGTATGGAATGACTGCAAGGTGTCATATAAAAATAAGAAGATGTCTGTCTGCCAAGTTAAATATTACTGTGACCTCATTTTCATAGAATATTGATAATATCAAGCAAAAATGACAAGATACAAATGATCCAAAATTGTCAGTTGCCTACTCATTATGTAATAGTAGTTATTGTCATTAAATGATAATGTTTACCCTTTTATGTGTAGGGCAAGAACATTAAAGATAAAGGGAAATTATAAACAAAAGAAATTATCAACAAAAATAGATTTACAGACGTCAACAAAGCCTAAATGGTAAGTCCACTTCTATAAAAGTTATTGCCCTTGAATAATGATTATTTTGAAAATAAGATGTGGTTTGATAAATGAGAGTTCAATTAAGTGGATGTAAGCAATGCAATAACTTATTAGAGGCCAATGATGACCTGTAAATAATGACAGGCAAAATATGGCAGGGTTGATATAAAAATAAGAAGCGGTACGATTGCCAATGAGACTTTTCTCCAATCATGCCAATAGAGATTAAATGACATTAAATTTAACAAAATTAGTTCACTGTACAGCCTTCGACAATGAGCAAACCCTATACTGCATAGTAATCCATAAAAGGCCATGAAATAACAAATGTAGAACAATTCAATAAGGGCATGGCGTCATTTAAAAAGGGCATGGTGTCTATCCATGCTAAACATGCTTGGGGGAAACACCACAAAGGTGAAAGCTAAGTGCCTGATTTTTGCACAAAACAATAAACAAAAAACAAATATGATATATAGCAACAATTGACAACCACTGAATAATAGACCCCTGACTTGGGACAGACACTTACAAAATGTGGTATGGTTTAACATTTTTGCTGGCGCCAAATCCTCCTCTAATTAAGGACAGTGGTGTAAGTGTCAGTTCAATATAAAAACTATAAAATCAGTTGAAAAGGGTTTTTTTCTGCTCTTGGGTCAGGTTATTTTGATACATTCCCGTTTTCATTCTCAATTTTATTAACTCATTAGAATGCAACAAAGCAGAAAAACAGCTACCAAAAACACAGACCGGATGTGGCTGGAAATTTATTCTTTCCCTTTAACAAAAAAGACTCAACATACAGATCTATTAGTACTCACAGTTACTGACAGCTAATTCAAAGCAAATATCAACTAATAAAATAAACATTTAGTGAGCACCCAACCCACCCCTAACCTGGGACAGTGGTTTTAATAACAGCGCAACATTTGAACAAACTGTAAACATTTGTTGCAATTGGCTTAACTCAAAAGACTGCCACAAGGCACAAAAAACAACTAATACGAAAACCATAGACACAAAGCACTGAAATAAGAGTTGTTACAATTTTAAATATTCAAATGAAATTTTTATCACAATGTACACACTGTGTATCATCGCCACCGGAAATTGGGTACTAACGAAGCGGAGAGAAATGAAAAAAAAGTAAACAAGGTAAGAATTCATTCAATTAAAAGCATTTCTACTGATTTGACTAGGGTACCGCTTAAGAAATGATTTTCTGATATATAATTCTTTAAATTATTAGGCCGATAAGTACAAAATTATGACAAGATTTTGTGTTATACTCCTAAACTTGCCACTTAGTACCCGAAAATTTTGAGGTCGATCGTCCTCTGACGTCCCATTGGCAAGATATTCAACAGTTTTTCATTCTTTTTTCCAGACACGTTTTTAGATTATGATAATGTGACATCATATTTACTGAGATTTGCTGTCATAAAGATGTTTTTTAAAGAATATTGATCAAAACATTGTTTGTTTATTGTACGGCGAATTGCAGAACGTTGTACGGCGAATTGCAAAATAACAACTTTTGTCTGTACGGCGTCTTGAAATACATTGTAATTTAAAGATGAAATTAATCACTGTTTAGATAATATCAAGTGACGATATTTTGTCCATATCAAAGCTTTACCGGCTTCCAAATATACAAAATAAACTACATATTAAATATTATAAAATATATGCCGTTAATTTCGTTCAGAAGTCGTCGTTGCGTACCTCTATTCGACTTTGTGTTTTTAAAGACAAAAAGGTTTTTTTCAACCATATTATCCTAAATACATTCATATATCGTTATACTACTAACGACTGTTGTGTTATTTGTTGTCAGGGTGAAATTTTGTAAGTTCAATAAAAAAAAAACCGACCATTCATCTTTCCTTGGTGCTGGAAAGAATGTTTTTTTTTTAATATAAACAGTGGAGATGTGGTATGATTGCAAATAAGATAACTATTCACCATGGTCAAATAAAGTGTATGTAAGCAATTATATGCTATCATACGACCTTCAACAACGAAAACTCGTACCTTATAGTCGGCTATAAAAAGCTCCGACATGAAAAATGTGGAAGGATTCAACAAGAAAACTAACGGCCTATAACTCATAACCAAACAATGTACGAAAAACAACAAATACGATAGAGATGAACCAAAGACAACCACATAACTACAATCTCGTGACTTCGGACAGACACTTTAAGAATGTGCTGGGTTAAATACATTGTTTATTTTTATAATTTTTGAAACTAATAACTTGTTAAAAGAAAAGTGAAGAAAATACCTTTTTTTCATTGAAAATTAGGAGAAATAAATCATGAATTGTGTTTCGAATTATTTTTTCTTGTTTCTTATCGAAAATAAGATTGTATTTTTTTAGTTTAAGTAAATTCAATCAATCTTTTTATTTTAAAGGAAAAAAGGGGTATATTCGTCCGAATTCTCATTGTAGTACATTTTCATGTTTACTATGTATAATATTTCTCAGTAAATTTTAATGTGATATTGTGCCAATTAAAGTTATATAATTAATACAAGTAAGACTTGCATTTGCTTTAAATGATATACATGTAGCAGCACATGATTATTTGTTTTTAAACACACCTTCTCTGTTTTGAAACTTATACATGTATGGATCTCAGCCTATCTGTTTGGTTGAATATAAATGTGAAGTCATAGTGTTTCAAATTCAACAGTTAGCCTTATTTGTGTGTGTGTGTAAATAATCTCATCTTTAGATAGATGCTAAAATTAAAATCATTTTTCTTTATAAGAAGAAAAAAGTGCAACTAAAGCACGCCTGAATGTAAAAAGGTGTACTCGACTTATTATTTCACGATAAGAATTTACCGATTTCGGTATTTTAACAAAACTGTTTACGAGGGCAAATAAATAAAAGAACGCTATCAAATCAACATTTAAGTTTTCGTGGATTTTTCCAAAATAATTTATGAGTATGCATCATCAGGAATTAAAAAAATATTTTAACCTAACCTTATTAGATGTTATTTGATTATATTTCTTTAACTTACAAGTCAAAGATGCTAGCTTTTGTGTATTGTATTAATAAGTATATAGCATTAAAATGACAACCAAAAAAAAACTTCATACAAGGTCATCTTTATTCTCAAGTAGAAAGTTTATATAAATAGTATATGCCGTAGCCACAGCAAGATTTGTATCCCTTGTATCGGGTTCTTCTTTCATTCTTTCCAAAAATGATTAATATAAGGTTAATATTTTTAAAAACAAACAGTGTTAGCTACCGAACTTGTTCATTTCTAGAAAATTAATGTTCTTTATTCTAATCATGAACAAATGTCAGACAGCAACCTACGACAGCCGCTATATTACATGTTCCTGGCCAGTGACAGACACATATAACGTCAGGGGCATAAAACAGGTCAATGAAACAGTGACATGCTTTTCCGAAAGTTGAAACATTTGCCAGCTTTTGTATATGCCGTATTCATATAGTATACATCGGGTATGTAAAAGATGTAATAGGACTGTGTTCAAGTCTTATATTGTGTATACATCTTAAATGCTGTCAAGCGAATTGTATTTTTATCAAATGCATAAATAGACATTTGAACTTAATACTTTATTTTTCTTTAAAAAGACGGCAAATGAATATTTTAAAAACAGCAAGTTGCCATACAGTTGAAAACAAGTTGCCATACAGTAAATTTGTCAACACGAGCAAGTTGCCGTACCCTAGACTTTATCTTTTATGGTCTATATTCTTTCAAAAACATCTTTTTGACAACAAATTTCAGTAAATATGATGCCACACTATAATAATCTAAAAGTATGTCTGGAAAAATAATAAAAAAAAGTTGAATATCTTGCCAAAAGGGCGACAAAGACGATCGACCTCGAAATTTTCGGGTACTAAGTTGCAAGTTTTGGAGTATAACACAAAATCTTGTCTTAATTTTGTACTTATCGGCCTAATAATTTAAAGAATTATATATCAGAAAATCATTTCTTAAGCGGTATCCTCGTGAAATCAGTAGAAATGCTTTAAATTGAATGAATTCTTAACTTGTTTACTTTTTTTTCTATTTCTCTCCGCTTCGTTAGTACCCAATTTCCGGTGGCGATGATACACAGTGGTACATAAACATGATAAAATAGCCATTTTATTGCTGTATTTCTCTTCATTTATAATTTTTGAGTTTTGTGTATTTGTAGGTCAGACATCTTGGTTTTCATGATCATCATTCAACAGGTCAATACTGAACAGCAAACTTAAAGTTGATATTTTTCTACATAGTGTGACTTTTTTATTAATTTGAAATGGAATGTGGTTTTTTTCCTACATAAGAAAGAGGAAATTTCAACATAATGACTATAAACAAAAAGGAGTCATATCATCATGATCATAGATGCTCAAGAACTTAATCATGTAAATGCAACAACGTAATTATCAATTGAAAGAAGGAAGGAATGAAAAAAATATATTAGTATTTTGTTGTCCAAATGATATTGCTTTGTCCACTCATTTAAATTGCTCCATCCAATAAAGATGTACTGAGGAAGATTTTTGAAGAACAGATTGCAAAAATGTTTTGTCTAAGAATTGTAGGAATATTCTAGTGAATGAAATAATTTATTTACTTGACTCTTATATAGTGGACTGAATAATTGTTCATAGCAAGCTGAAACAAGAAAACTAAAACTTAACAGGAAAAGTGTTTATTTTACAAATTTACAAATATAAATGTAATATTATGAACACCACAAAGGAATAAGATTCAAATCGTTTGCATATTCATGTATTGCAATGGAACTATAACAAAGAAAACTTTACCTCATGAAAAGAGTAAAATATTAACTGTGCTTTGTCAATTTATTCAGTCAGAATATGAAATATTTTTTCACTTCTATTTTTCATAATAAAACAAAGAAGACAAAGATTTCAAATCAATATTTTTTTCTTTTATTAAGACGTCATCATTTTGTTTCAGTTAAAGGATTCTATTTTTTGACTTTAAATATTATTATATTTCCAAAATAATAATAATCTTTATTGTCATATAAACAAATTAAAAACGTGTTTGTGACAAAATGAAAAAAACCAAAATACACTCATGATATATATATTATAAACTTTTTACTACCAAACAGAATTCATTGTAACATACACATTACTGTATATTTATAATTTGAATTCCATAGGATTTTATTTTGTCCCATGGGATATTTAAAATCCCATGGGATAATTATAGTCCCATGGGATTTTTTTTGTCCCATGGGACTACAATTATCCCATGGGACCCAAAAAAATCCTATGGGATTTAACCAAAATCCCATGGGATATTGAAAATCCCATGTTTTTCTAAATCAAATTACAAAATATGTATAATAATAACAGCAGAAAAGCAATGCAATTATTGAATCCCATGTAATTCCGCACATTTTGGTTATTTACACGACACTGTAGGTCTAAGGAGAGGCGGCGGCGGATTTGCAAATGAGTGTTTTGCAAATTAAAAGTGTCCAGTGTTTACACATTTAAGCATCTTTGCTTAATTTTCTTCTCGGTACAATATCCCATTTAAAATATGGTAGATTTATTAAGGGACTTCATCCGTGGTCACTAGACTGGTATCCTGTAACTGGGATCCTATTCCATATGTAAAACTAGCAACATTTTCGTTCAAAGAGTAGTTTAGGGGTGGGAAGAACCACATGTACATTAAAACGTGTCAGTAAGAATAGTGTTACGCTCGTAAATGTGTTAATTGATACAAAGAGTTCTTAATAAAGGACAAAACAATTAAGATGTTTTCGGGTTACCCGATAAGTTAATGATAAGGGGATGCAAAGAATTCCCTTACATCCGTAAGAAATTCCAATGTGTTAAGAGCTGTCAATCATTCTAAAATTGATATAAGATTGCTTTTTGTTACACTCTTAGTCACTAAGACAGTCTAAAGATTTTTTTTTATAATGAATTTCTTTTTATTTGCAAATGAACATAATTGTAAGTTATACACATTTTATGCACAATATAATATATAGACAGAAGATATACAACATATTTTAAATTAATAGACACAGCTAAAATAGTTTAATACATTGCAGAATATGATTAAAAGACAGGAGCTGCTTGTATAAAGAATACATATTTTTAATTATACAACATATGGTGTCTGTTGTTTCTTTTTGTTTTTATGACAATAAAGGAGTCCAGGGGTTCCAGCAGTTCTCTGCCCTACTCAGACTTCTATTTTTATATAATATATTTTTTTCTTTTAATAAGTTTTCTTTTAAATAATTTTTTAGTGCTATCATATTGGTTTGTTCCAATGATAATTTGCTTCCATAAATATAGAATTTTGTTAACAGAATTATTAAGTTTCTTACATCATTTTTATCGGTTTTCGTTAGAATACCAAATAAAACCAAATCTATATATTTAAAGTTAGTTCTATTTCTATCTTCTCAAATATCCAGGAGTTAAGGTCCTCCCATAATTTTGATATATACGGACAAGTCCAGAATATATGTTCTATTGTTTCGACCTCTCCACACCCAAAACTACACTTATTTGTATCTTTCACTTTTATTTTAAAGAGAAGTTCATTCGTGCCTAAAATTCGATGTATTATTCTGTATTGAAACCACTGCAGTTTAGAATTCTTGGTAATATAAAACGGCAATATATGGCTATTTTTCCAATTGTACTTTGTATTGAGAATTAAAGAACATTTTTGTTCACACTTCTGTTTAAAGTTTGACTTTTTACTATTTAAAATATTATACATATTTTTTGAACCTCTCGGGGATTTAAAAAAAAATTTTTAATAACTGAGGGCAAAACGGGGCCATTTTCTCTCACTAAGTCATTGGGACATATATTATATTCTTTTAAAAACTTTTTTATTGCAGAAATTAAGCCTTGATATGTAAGGAAATTAGTTTTGATATTGTATACATTTTTAAAGTTATCAAAGTCATGAAATTTCCAAATTCATCTAACAAGTCATTAACCTGCCAAATCCCTTTTTTAGTCCATTCTTTATATAAAACTGATTGATTACCAATCTTTATTTCATCATTCTTCCATATATTGCATGTGTTAATTTGAGATTTATCTTGAATATTTTGAAGATCATTCCAAGCATCAAATACTTCTTTCCAAAATGGATTTTTCAGCTTTTTATAAGGGCCCAGAAAATTGCATTTCCAAAAAAATCAAATTTTCTGAAAAGAGGAATAATTTCACAAGTTTTGAATTATTTTTATTAATTCTTCTTATCCAGGTTAATTTTAAACCTCTTATGTTTTTTTCAATATTTATCATTTTTAGGCCTCCTGAACAGTGTGGTTTGGATAAAGTTTCTGCTTTAACTTTATCTGGTTTGTTATTCCAGATAAAGGAGAATATTTTGTCAATAAAATATTTAAGCTTTGTACTATTTGGACTAGGTATGGATAGGAATAAATGGTTTAATTTTGATATTTGTACTATTTGGACTAGGTATGGATAGGAATAAATGGTTTAATTTTGATATTATAAGTGTTTTTATCGCTGTTATTTTTCCAACTGGGGAGAGTATTTGGTTTGTCCAAGTTTTCATAGTAATTTCGATTTCTTTCATCCTGGGGTTATAGTTTAAATTTTCAATTTCATTAAGATCCACGGAGAAATTTATCCCAAGAAGTGTAAATCTGCTGGAACCCCATTCCAATCCCCACTTAATACACATAGTTTCTTAGCTAAACTTTTTCTTCCCAATCCAAACAACCTTTGTCTTGTCTAAATTTATATTAAGGCTGATAAATCTGCATATTTATCTAGAGTACAGAGAGATGCATCCAAAGATTCTGGTGATCCATCAAGTATAAGAGAAGTATCATCTGCATATTGTGAGATGAGATACTCTGAGTCATCTATAGTAATTCCTTTAATTTGGTCATTATTTCGTTTAAGTATACCAAGTATATCTGCACACAGTAAAAATATATACGGTGACAGGGGATCCCCTTGTCGACAGCCTCTCTGAATCTCAAAAAATTCTGAGAGATTGCAATTTTGAGTTACTGCAGATTGAATTTTAGTATAAAAAGTAACGATCCAATGTTTAATAGATGATCAAAAATTGAAGAAGTCCAATACGCTTTTAATAAAACTCCAAGAAATTGAGTCAAACGCCTTTTCAAAATCAATAAGGAGGAGAATACCAGGTATGTCATTTTCTTCTGTATACAATAAAATATCATAAATTAACCTAGTATTTTCACCAATATATCTTCCAGGAATAAACCCTGTTTGATCATTATTTATTAAAAGTGACAAGATAGACTTCAATCGCTCTGCAATACAGTTAGACCCAAGTTTATATATTGTGTTTAAAAGACTTATAGGTCGCCAGTTTTTCATATATTGTCTTGGTTTATCCCCTTTGGTATACAAGTGATTATTCCCCTTTTTTGAGATACTGACATTTCACCCATATTACAGCCGTAGTTGATTGACCGTAGAACAAATTTGCCTAAATATATCCAAAAGAATTTAAAAAACTCACTGGTATATCCGTCCGATCCTGGACTTTTGTTATTTTTCATTCTTTTAATGTCTGCTGTTAATTCTGAATAAGAAATTTTCCCCTCAAGGGTATACCTTATTTCATTTGTTAACTTGGGGACCTCTAAATATGGAATTTCCTTATTGAGATCAACAGTTTCTATTGTATCTTTTTTTTAATATAAGTCCTTATAGAAATTTTTGGCTTCCATTAAAATCTGTTCTTGTTTGTTTATACAAAGACCTTCATTATTGACTATTCTTGGAATTGTTTTATTAACAAAATTCTTAGTTTCTAAATTGAGGGAATATTTGGAGGAACTTTCTCCTTCTTCTACCCATTGCATTTTTTTCCTTGTCTTGAAATTTGTTATTCATTTTTTTTTGGTTGAAATTTTCTAGAGTTTCTGTGGTTTGTATATTTTCTTCCAATTTTTGAATTTCATTTACCAGAGCATCTTCCAATTTACTTTTTTCTTTCTTTTTATAAGATGCAAAGGAAATTGTTTTACCCCTTATTTCGGTCATTAATATTTCTAAGAACATTTGATCATTTATTGGGAATTAAATATCTAAGCAATCCACCTGATCTAGTGCATCTCTATTGTATACTAATGTTGCATATTGATCCTTAACTTGTTTTATTTTTTCTTTGACAGTTTCAATATATTCTATATCATACAGTAAACTATTATTAAATTTCCATAAACCCTTTCCAGTATTGAAATCACTTATTTTAAAATGTAAAACTATTGGCGAATGGTAAGATCTATAGCTGTTTTGAATTTCTACTTCTTTTATATTTTGATAGAAACTCCGTGATACAAGAAAAAAATCAAGCCTAGCTTGCTTCAGAGGATTAACTTTCGTATCTTTTCTGGGTAGAATTCTCGAAAGGGATCGACTAGATCATATGTTTCAATAAGTTCAAAGACTTTTTTCTCGTGGTCGTGGATTATTTATATTTAGATAGTTGCAAGTCTATAATGCCTGATTTTGGACTAAGTTAAAATCTCCAGTCAGAATAATTCGATTTAAAGGGCTTGACCGTTAAATCGCGTTATCAGAGGAAGGCAAGACTTGCGACAGTTCATGCACAGGTCAATGTAACGCGCATGTCTTAATTCGATTACACGGCATATCAATTTTAACAGCTATAGCACTCCTCACAATATTCTGAATGCACTGTCTGCTAGGAAGTAACTGAATATATCTAAGGTCAGATTGTTGAATTTATTGTACGCATAATTAATGTAAACCCACCCATCCCTCCTCTTTTAGTTTTTCGATACTGCTGTTTAATGTCTTATTTCACAGATTTCTGCTTGTCTCTAACTCCAACATAGAACTCCTGTCACGGCTTCTGGATTTACAACTCTTCCCAAGTCTGTAAACACAATTAACCACAGTACGACGTCCATCTGACGAGTGATAACGGATGAACAGTCATAGTGTACCGATAAATAATGTTATGACAGTCTTTTAGCAGAGTTCATCACTAAGTCGAACTTAATAGGCTGCACCAGTACCGATGAACTTGATTTATCACTGTATTATTATTTAATTTAGAACATTAATCCATTTAATCTTCATTTCCACCTCAAACGTAGTTTCTCATGTTGATTTTGGACATCTGTTGCCAGGGTTCAAATCAGCACCCCATTATTTCAAAATATCATTTCATTTTAGTTTTTATTTGAATTTTGAATTTTATTCATCTATTTTATTTGAATCTAATTTACGGTTGCCCAAAGACCCTTTGTTTGTGGGTTGGTAACCGACAGAAGCCATGATCTAACTTCGCCAATAAAATATATTTTGACTTTAATAACGTCATCTCTCTTATAACTTGTTGGTAATTAAAATTTTCTATTATTTCATTGACTTTATTATAGAAAGAAGGTGAGTCATTATTTGGTCCATATAAATTAACAAGTGTGATATTTTTACCTTTAATTGTAATGTCAACACCCAGGAAATTTCCATTTTCATCTTTCTTTATTTTATTTATTTTATATTCAAAATTATTTGCAAATGAAATGGCAACTCCTCTTTGATTGGAGGCAAAAGAATTAAAAATGCATTCTCCTCCCCATTGGTCTCTGATAAAGGATTCATCTTTTTCAATAAAATGCGTGTCTTGCAGACAGTAAATATGACAAGATTTTGATTTCTAGTATTCGAACACATCTCACCGTTTCTCTCTAGAATTTAAACCTTGACAGTTGTATGAGAAAATATTTAATGTATCCTTAGTCATTTAAATAGCTAGATATATAAAAACATCCATTTATAAATTTCATTTCTCTGATTATACTTTGACTCATACTAACTGTATAAGGAAACACATAGCTGTAATATTATATCTGTATAAACAAGAGGATGTATAAATCTAACTTCATGCATAAATAAATTTTGGTAAAACACTGTGCAAACATAAGAATTGTAATAAATTAAAAGAGTAAGAGTAACAAAAGTCATGATTCTCATATTATGATATTTTTTCTTTCTCGAACAATTAAAAACAAGTTTTTGATTACCTGTTTCCAAAGAAAAGGGTAAAAGGGGGTGGGGGGACCCATCAAATTTATACCCACTAAAATTTATTTCAACACTCAAAGGGAGATAATCCAAATCCAAACATATTACCTCCCCTTAATTGTAGGATTGCAGAACATTTGTTTTAGTCAGTATCAGTCAGGATTCTAATTCGTCAAAATTATCTCCCCATTACGCCAGCTAATTTTTACTATCGTTAAAATGGAAGCCATTGTAGGGATGACACGCTGCCAATTTAGCTCTTGAAAACCGATAAATTTATCCACATAGCACCATTACGATCCTTATTTGCCAGTTGTATTTTAAAAGACAAATGTATCTACTAGCTATTGAGCATCATTTAATGTACTTTTCTGCATTTAGTCAACTTAAAACTATTGTCTGATCGGTTGTCAGGTGGAATTTTTGAAAGTTCAAAAACATTTAAAAAAGTTCTAATTAAATATTTCGTGGAAGGGCAGACTAAACATTTTCAGAGGTTGAAGACTAATTACCCGAGATAACACACACAAATAAGTTTTTTTGAAGTTATGCATTTTTAAGGTCCACTTGGAAAGTTTGTCGTCAAGTACTTTTAGTAAAAAATTGTTATTCGGACACATCTACTCTGTTGTTATGACTCATTAGAAAGGTATTTTACTTGACCCATATATTTCATTTTTTATGTTATTAAATGAACCTGTAGCCTAAATATATAAAAATAAAAGAATCTGAAGCGAGATGATGAATCAAATATTTTTGCTTTATACGTTTTCAAGACAGAATAATCAACTCAAACACGCCCGAACATAAAAAGGTGCACTCGACTTTCTCTCTTCGATGAAATTATTGCCCATTTTTAGGATTTTTTCCCAAAAAAACTGTCGCCGGGGGCAGAGATGCAAATTAATGCTTTAAAAAGCTCAATCTATTATCTTTCTGCTGATTTTTTTTTCGGTGGAATTTATGCTTATGCACAAAAAAAATCCACTTGTATTTGCACCTACCACAATCGACTGTTTTATGAAAAATTTGTCTATGATTTAAAAGTTTACAAATTTCACGGAGCTCCATTCTATAATTTAAGTACAAACACGTATATAAGATGCATAAAATCCTAAATTATGCACCTTTATTTAACTTTTAAAGCCCATAGAAACAGATGTAAACAATTCAAATATACCAATTTGTCTTTTTAACCTTCTCAAAAAACAAAGAGTTCCGTTTCTTTTGTTTTATTTCAACTGGGTATCCGCCTGGTATAGCAATTGTAAATATGATTATTGTGACCTTCCAGGTATTATAGATTGAACATTATGAAATGTGTGAGTTTTGTTTTGTTCAATATTTTGCAGTCTAATTTGTCTTACTGAGGTTCATTTAGTTGTTATTCTTATCATTTTTCTTAGTTTTATTGTACAAATAAACAGGGCAAATACAAGTTTACTTTATATTTTCTCCTTTCCTCTATGGTTAACTATATATATAAGAATTAGAGCAAACACAAAGTTTCATTCATTATATAAATAACTATAAGAAGGCTGTAAAGATAATGGAATTGTTGTTGCCTTTTAATTTAATTTTATATGTATGTCTTATCAGTCTTAATAGCTACATATAGAGATGTGTTTGTCATTATATAAAAGTGCACTTTTTGCCTTTTGCTTGTTTCTTTTATTGTCGCACACATACATGTACAATATGGGAGCATTTTTATGCTTATTTTTTAACGTCTTGTTTTGAACGTTATATAATTAGAGTAGTAAGTCCTAGCTATTTACATCTTTAACATTCTTTTTGGTTTTTCTATTGTTCTCTTAACCTATAATGGACATGCATTATGTCAGTTCAAGATTTTGCATTATACATGAAGGTTTATATGGGGGAAACAAACTATATGTACTACAATAACAAAATAAAAAGTGGACAAAATACACAAAGCAACAAGAAAATCAATTAAGTAATTAAAGTAGCATGCATTTTCATATAAATGAATATATATCTAATGTATAAGCAATGCAAACATGTCTCAACAGTAAAGCATTCTAAGCCTAAAGCAAATAGAATAGCCATTAGGAATAAGTACATCTTGGGGTTTAACCCAAAACCCAAAACTATCCTCTACTAGTCATTTATCAATCAAACGGTAACATTTCAGCGTGTGAGCATATTACACTATAAAAAAATATATATATACATGTATACAAGGTAAGTTGACTACAGATATGGAACTAGTTTAATAATTTATTTCTGAAATTATTTTTCATTGATTCATTTTTAAATAGTTATATAACAGAGATTTTCCGTATGTTTGATTGTATAAGTAATAGTTAAGCAGATAGCTTTAGGCTTGTATCCATCGCTCATTTGCAGTATTATTGACAAAAGCTAGCACAAAAAAGCATGTAGAAGCACATGTAAGAACATACACATACTTACACTCATAGTAGTATTCTAAAATGTATAAGAAAAGAGTAAATACATCAGAAAATAGTAAAAATGTGAATAGCATTATATGTATGTTGCTGAGGACAAAAAGCAGATGTATGAATTATATAATAGCAGAGTCAGTAAACCTATAACAGTATGTGAAGGAGTACAGGAAGGTTCTGTACAAGTTAGCAACAGCGGAATCCCTTGCGAACTTGCCACTGATCTCTTGAACTATTGCGTGTTTCAAGGATCACAGTGACTCTTGAATGGCGAATCCGTGTTTTGAGTTTTTCTTCTGACCTAATCTTATAGGCAATTTTGGCAAGTTCATTCCGGGCTTCCTTCGTGCAAGGAGGCAAATCATCAACCATGCGGATATTCTTTCCAGCCAAATCTGACCCCTGTATTCTGCCTAGCCGGTATTCTATGAGCATTTGCCAATGGAAAACTATCTACTTTAGGTTTAACTATTTTTAAGTAATTTATCATAAGGTTATCAAGAACTGCCCAGATGTTTTCATCACTCTTTTCAGGCATGCCATACACTAAAACATTATATTTGCGGTCATGTTTTTCAAGCAGTAACTGCTGTTCTTGTAAATTACTCAATTTTGTTTCAAAACTCTGTCTCATTGACTCCAACTTTTCTACCTCTAGAGATTGCACATTTAGTTCCATAGCTTCAACCCCTCTTTGTAACTCATTGTGATCTTGTCGTAATTCTTTTATTTCTTGACCTGTTTTTGAAACGCCTAACTTTACTTGTGTCACATCCTGTTTTACCTCCTGTACTAGATTTGAAAATTTATGTTCGATTGTAACTAATTTCTCACAAAATTTATTTACTTTTGTGTCTACTCCCAAAATTAGAGTTTTCAAATCTTCTAATGTTATATTTGAAAGGTTTGTTATGATGATACAAGTATTTCGTGTGTCAATATTTCAATGATACCTTTTTGAATGAAATGTTCATGTCTAAAGATGATCTTAAGTTCTAAGAGAGCTTCTTGTTACAGGCCCGTATCTTTGATAGAGTTTTTACATGACGTTTATTGCACAAAATAATAATTATTTCTAATAAGACATTATAAAAAATATGTTAGTATGAAATAATGGTTCGAACATTAGTTTATATACTAGTCCATACTGGAAAAAGAAAGAAAGAGGCTGATAATTTCCAGCATTGGAAAAGTCAACAAAAATAGAGGAAGTAATGGATCTGAAAGAGTGGGTGAGGACATTCATTATGTCTACAACTGGATTCTAGTAACTCGTAAATTATGCTAAAACTTGAAGAACTCTCTACGGTTGCTTATAAAGTGTAACATGATGAAGCTGACACATATGAGGAGCCTGCAAGACACACAAATAGACATCAGGTAATCATGATGATGTTGACTCATATGAGAAGATTGCAAGACACACAAATAGACATCATGCAATCATAATGAAGCTGACTCATATGAGGAGCTTTTAAGACACACACAAAGACATCAGGCAGTCATGAGGAAACTGATTCATATGAGGAACTTGCAAAACAAATAGACATGATGCAAACTTTAACATGTCAAATCTGTGCCTATCCGTAGTAGGTTGAAAGACAGCCGATGGTATTAAGAAAGCGATTTCGAAATGTTTAAAGGAGAGACAAGTTGTGAGTAAAGGTAAATTAAAGAGTGTGATTGTGGCCGAGTTCGCTCAAAAACCCGAGGATTCGCCATAACATCATATATATCCTCAGTATCAGGCTACATATATGTGCCTAATGTCTTCAGTGCCGTATTTGCACCCGCCATATTTCTTGCAGAATTTTAAAGTTAGGCCAATACAATTTGGCTTTCGTACATAGGGTGCCTGTTTATTTTTGAAGGTAGTACCCACCAACATATAGAATGTTAAAAAATTAAGGCAGTCAAGGGCAACTGAAATATTTCTAATACATTTTGTATGTTAGTCAGACCTTTAGATTAATTAAATTCTATATTGTTATATTTCTTTCGGATAGATGTTTGATAATTTTTTTTTTGGAGACATATATTTTAAATGGTTAGTTAATGGGGTCGTGATCAAATTTTTGCCAATACTTTAAGGGCAATTTTAAAGGCAAAGCTTTTGAGTCCAAAGCAGTATTTTTCGAAATCTAGTTATTTTAAACAATATGTCAAATTTATTTCTAGTAAATTATAAAAGTAGGCACTTGTCTGCCACCTATGATTGTAAAGCCACCCACAATAGAGCCAAGTAAACTACGCTTGTGAAATGATAAGCGGGTTTTTTACTTGTGGGTAAAAGATTTACCTTTTCACTCTAAAACATTGAGGGATGTGCCTACGATTTGCATCTTAGTTTTGTTCCATCTAACCAGAACGTAACAGATGCCCCGTCAAAACAATTAAATTCCACCAATGTTGAGTGAGAGTTCATCGTCATTAGACGAGGCTCATTTTTGTTCTCTCTCAGTATAGAATTTGTGTCCTTGGACTAAAGTATGATGAAGTCCATAAATTGCATTTTCCCCCTGCTTTGACATCTGGAACTCCAGGAGTAAATGTGTTTTCACCAGATTTGAAAACTAAGGTAATCTCTACGTCTTTCCATCCTATTTATCTTATTGTGTTTGATTGAAGACCAGGATGGTTCAGTCATTTACCTTTATGTGGACAAAGTTGACGAGTGCATCTTAAGATTAAATTTCCTTTGGGTTTCAAGGGTAACAATAGAGTGTTAATGGTACCTTCAAAGAAAAGGTTTGACTTGATACAGTTGGTTTAAGGTGGCCGTTGGTTTCTTTAAGGGTTTTCTTTTGTTAATGGGTATCAATTGTATGGAACAAACATGTGCATATATACATGAATTTGTTTTTTGTTAGGAGTTAAATTTTTCATTCAATGTTGTTAGTGGTTACTGGCAATTATATAGACTGGCGTGTAATAAAGGGAAGATAGGATGAGTTGGATGAAAAAGCATTATCCTCAACTTGAATAAAAGAAAGAAAAAACAGATTTTAAGAAAAAATTGTTGAAATTCTTTGTTAAATTAATTTCACAAGGTTTTCGTTTTACACACCTGACAATATTTGACATTTTTTCGTCTTGAAAGACTTCTTTGGGAAACCAATAGTACGTGAGGCCCAGTGTTAAATTTTTATTTTAAAAGGTACATTTATCCTCTGGTACCATTGAGGGTCTAAGTTGGAAAACATCTTTGAAGACAATGTTTTTAGGTAGAAGCTGATGTATTATCAAGATCGGGCAACCCAGCATTTGCTTCTGTGGTTAAAGAACATTTCGAATTGTTTAAAGGCAGATGTTCTACCAAAGCAGGCTAAGCAAGTTAAGGTAATCTAAATAAGAAGATGTGTTATGAGTGCCAATGAGACAACTCTCCTTCCAAGTTACAATGTATAAAAAGTTAACAATTATAGGTCAAAGTACGGCCTTCAACACGGAGCCTGGGCTCACACCGAACAGTAAGCTAAAAAGGGCTCCAAAATGACTAGTGTAAAACAATTCAAACAGGAACACCAACGGTCTAATCTATATAAAAAACGAGAAACGAGAAACACCTATGAACCACACAAATAAACGACAAACCACTGAACAACAGGCTCCTGACTTAGGACAGGTGCATACAAATACAGTGGGTTTAAACGTTTTAACAGACGCCAACCTTCACACTAACCTGAGACAGTAGTATAACATTACAACATCAAAAGACACACTATAAAATATCAATTGAAATGGCTTAACTCGATCAAAAAGATTAACAAAAACAAGTAAACATACACTGAACGAATAAGTTTGATCTATGACACAATATGAATACAATATTAAAACGTAGGTGCCTATATAACATAGACGTTACAGTTAGTAATAAAAAAGAAGATGTAGGAACAGTGCCGAAAAGACAACTCTAACCTGGGACAAAATAGCTTTAGATAAAACAATGTACACAGGTAAACTTAAATATAATAATTTTTGTTGTTAGGAGTACGGAAGTAAACATTCTTTACAAAATTAATAAATTTGTTGTTCAGAGTACGAGTACAGAAGTGAAAATTTATCGTCATACTAAATAATTATCAAAGGTGGTACATATTAAAAATAGTGAGACGAGATATAACACAAAATAAGTAAACATTGAATTACAGAAATGCATTACAAATTATGTCAACAGGTCAAATTAACACGAAAGTACGATTTGAGAGTACTCTCAGTTACTGAAAGCTAGTTAAAAGCCAAAAATCTGTTCATATCTTATCATAATTGGAATTCTTTGCTTGTTATCGTGCAAGTGATTTCTCAATACCTATGTCACAAGAAGTGAATGTACTAAATAAAAGGCTCGGGTTTAGTTTTTCAACATACATTTGGGAAAATCTTGAGGGTTAATAAATGGAAAAAAAATTCTTATCCTTTCTATAAAAGTATGATGATTTAGCAGTTTGTTCTTGCAAGAGGCTTCAGTGATTATGCGGAGCCGGTTGTAATAACGTGTCAACAGGTTATCTATTTGGATAGTCTCGGTGAATCGGAAAGTGTTAGACAATGCTGTTTGTATGAACGTTTGAGATATTATCTGTGATATTTAGGCATATATGAGGTTAAAACTCCACATAGTTTCAGATCTGGATGTGCTATAACGATGGCATTGGCTTCTTTGGTTGACAATGTAGACCCAGTAATGAGAAACGCTTTTAACTGAACTAACTATTTGCAGGACAAATGTGGTTGACTACAACATATTTAGTTTTTTTTACTATTCAAACTAGAAACTTTCTGTCAGTTATAAATCGTATTATATTGTTTAACTTGGTTAATACTAGTCTACTCTAAAATGTCATACAATACATCCTACTGCATTGCATTATGTTTTGTAATTATTTTCAATTTTGGGAAGAAGGCTGATTGGACATTTTGATGGTCTAGGCTTAAAGGTAAGCATTCAGACTGACTTATTGGTATATTTGGATAAATGAGGAGTGTTTGCTTTCAATACTTAACTTGAGGTCAATGCAAGAAGATATTGAACACTGAAGATATTGGAAGATTTTCATTGGTTAATCTTTTTGGCAAAATTTTATGTTATTCTGCCTCATTCTTTAATCATCCAAGCTCGTAATATTAAGCGGAGTTTTGATCAGGTAAAGTTTCCTTCTTTTTGTTAGAATTATTGGTGTACCAAAATGTGGACATGGAATTGATCTATATAATTTGGTTGATATATTTTAAGATGAAATCATTTTAACAGAAACATTTCCTATGTTAAGTATTGATTTCACTACAGAATCTTTCATGATCCTTGGGAATTGGAACGTTTGTATACTAATTTAGGTACAGGTATTTGGTAAAGGCGATACATAATATATCATCATTATACTTTAATTGATTAGATGTTTTTCATGGAAGGATTGTGCTATCAATTAGGTAGTCCAAATTTTATTACTTCGTAATTATTACTTTTAATTGTTCGATATCCTCTGACATTCGGTCCTCCTAGCAAAGTTTTTTGTTTTCAATAACTTAACATGAACTGAATGCAAGAAGATATTGAACATGATGATAAAACCTTACACTTCACAGACGTAAAGCATTATGGATGAAGCCATATAATATCAAACATTTTAAGTTGGTTATTATTAGTCATACCTTAACTTCGACATTCAGAAAATAATGATTACATGTGTCCTATCCGTCAGTATCGTCAGTTTCGGATTTTATACTTTCTTTTACCGCTAGACTCCTAGATGACTGGGCTCAGAACAATCTCAGACTATAACAAACAAACACGGCCTATACTAAAAGGGGGCCCACAAAATAACTCGGCCTATCACAAAATCCGACTTTTATGTATAAGCCGAGTGTGGACAAGATAATCATGATAATGAATATACAGTTTACAAAATTACAAATATAAAAAAGGATGAATTAAGTAACATTGGTTTAAAATGGTTAATACTTATTCATATTTTAGGAAATTGGAATACTCATATATTTCGTATAAAAATGTCGGAGAAATTGGTCTACTTTTTTTTTCGATATATCTAAAAATGCTTATATAGAGGATATTAGGGTATTTAAAGCTCATAAAATATGTGATAAGATCAATAAAACATGTTTGTTGTTTCAAATTTTACGTCAAACCAAATTTTAGAAATAAATGTTTGTTCGACGTACCTCTAAACATTGGCAACAGTCAAGAAAGACTCATCAAAGATATCAGGCTTTTATTGTTTTAACGGCAGACGCGTGTTTCGTCTGTAAAGACTAACCATTGACGCTCGAATAAAAAAAAAAAAGGTTGGTCAAATAAAGTACGAAGTTGAAGAGCATTGAATACCCAAAATTTCGAAAGGTTTTGTAAAATACAGCTACGGCAATATATTCATGAAGTAGAAAATCCTAAGTATTTAAAAAAAAAAGTATTTTAAAACAGTTAATTTCAAATATGAGCATATCAATGATAATTACTTTACCGATGTTCAAATTGCAATAACTGAGCTATATTTCTTGAAAGAATGTATCTGGTTGCTGTGGACATTGAAATAAGATTACCCTTTATCATCACGAATTAATCGTTCTTGGGCGACAGTGATTACTTTAAAATTCCGATATTGCTAAAGAGGAAATAATATAAACAAGGAGTTATTATATTTGGACAGACATACCCATAAGCACTTCCTTAAGAAGCCTGATTTTGCATGTAGATAGAGCAAAGGATGATTAAAGTAAATGAGAGATTCCGATCCTGCTTAATGTTCAGAATCATTGGAAGTCATATTTCTAACACCCCTCCCCTCCCCAAAATCAACCAACCAAATGAGTTTATCAAATATCTTGCAGTCGAACATGTTGAAATGACCAACTTGATTTTAAATAACAATTCAAGCAACAAAGTTACGGTTTCAGAATCACATGCATTGTTCGGAATGAAATTCGAATAGATTTAATGGACAACAAAGCTTATTCAGTCTGATTCAAACTAACTTAAGGAAGAAAATGTTATATATGTAGCATTTACTGCCACAAATGTCCGGTCAGTAAATGAATGATCCACTTCAGCTAAACTCAGAAATTTCAGGTATATGCAATGTAGAATATCTATTTTCAAATATGAATGTAAAGATTTTCACTGCAACTACCTTCTGATATTCCAATTCTTTTTTTCTCGTATGTTTTTATTTCTCTCCAGTAGTTATAAAAATGATATTAATGATGATGTATTGGTTAGCGTTTTCAGTGTAAATTATATTGATAGACATGATTTGAGTGAGAAAATCCAGAAGTCTTGAAGAATGAAAAGGTATAAATAACTCTATCTACTAAACTGGTCATATTTAAGTCATAATGGCCTCACTTATTTGAAACGGGATCTATATTGGATAGGATACGTGAGGAACAGTTATTGTGATATGATCTTTAATTACCTTAGTTTCGTATTGTTCTTGTTTAAGACCTACATTCAGTTCATCCTCTGCTTTTTTAATATCTACACCGTAGTCCCTAAATAATAGACAAAATACATGTACATAACCTTGTTTTGCATCAATATAATACAAACATTTTGAAAAAACACCAGCAATCAAAATTCATAAAGCGCAAATAGGTTTCTAAAAAATCAAATCAAAACAAATGTAAATAACTTATACCACTCAAACTTTACTTGCGACAATTGCAGGTTTTGAAAAAATAGAAGAAGAAAAAACAAAATGAAAATAAGGGAGTCAGTGAATACCGAATTTGAAGATAACAGGTAGTTATCTATCCATTTTTGTTTGCTTACTTTATAACCTGTTATCTTGTAAAACCCTTATCTATTAATAATGTAGACAGCACATTCATTTATAGTTAAATTGATACAAAAGCCACATGGCGAAATTTTTGAGATTTTGAAGATTTGCTACAAAAATGTCAAAAGAAAGCCGAAAAAATAGCAGATTAAATTTGAAAAGCCAGTTACAATTCTGACAGCCTAAAACATCAGTTGCTCTAATTTGTTACAATAACCACACTCATATTATCTAATGTTTCACAGACAAATAGTAATTTCTAGCCAACTGCCAGGTACAATCACAAAAAGCGGACTCGCCAACTACGGAACATGAGTTTGTCACATAACGTCGCTGGGCTTCCAAAATGTTGTATATAACTTTTTGTTGTATTTAACATTGCCATAAAAGCGGGAGGTTTGGAATGCCACAAAACCAGGTTCAACCCACCATTTTTTCTTAAAATGTCCTGTATCAAGTCAGGAAAATGGCCATTGTTATATTATAGTTCGTTTCTGTGTGTGTTACATTTTAATGTTGTGTTTTTGTTGTGTCGTTGTTCTCCTCTTATATTTGATGCGTTTCCCTCAGTTTTAGTTTGTAACCCGGATTTGTTTTTATCTCTATCGATTTATGAGTTTCGAACAGCGGTATACTACTGTTGCCTTTATTTTTGCTAAAACAACTTTTTCACACAAACCGGTTTGGCGGAAGGAAATCTCTAATATGCAAAAAATATCAAACATTTAAACCAATCAAAATATTTGAAATAAGACAGATGACAAAATTGCCAATCTCAATTGTTTGTAAACTTTACTTCCAAAATGTTGGATGTAAACTTGCAATATTGTTGTATAATGGCTTTGGAAATCAAAAAACTTGTACATTTCTTTATATTTGTGAAAATATGGTTAGTTTTTGTGTTATCCAGAAATTTCCATTTTTTTTTATTTCACAGCCATTTACAATTAAGGCAACAGTAGTATACCGCTGTTCAAAAGTCATAAATCGATTAAGCGTAAACAAATCCGGGTTACAAACTAAAACCGAGGGAAATACATCAACTATACGAGGAAAACAACGGAACGACAGAAACACTGAACTGCAACAAAAACAAACGCCAACATACAAAGAAACGAACAAAAATTCTCAAGTTCACATACGACATTTTGGAAGCAAACATTTCAACCAATTTTTCAAAGCCTGTTTGATAGATATTTTTGTTGTTGAAAAAATAGCTTTTTACTATAGTTTGGAAGCCCAGCGACGATAAAATGGTTAACCAAGGATGTTAAAAGATCATTTGAAATTTGATTCCCTTGAGTATGAACTCGAACGTCTCCAGCTAGAAAGACCTGTTAGTAAAATCGTCTGTCTACCATGATTTCATCTGGTTTTGGTGAACTAACTCAATAAAACCTTGTACCCGTTTGCATTCTTAGGTTTACTTATGGTCACATGAATACAGGCGGGTTTTCGAACGATTTTTTGTCGTAACGATTAAAATTCAACTTGCCGATAAAAGAATAAATTAACGTGAAAAGAACGTTAAGATTGGTGCAAAAATATCTTTCATTCGAGCTTTATAAATCCATCCAGAAACCTTAAAAAACATTTACAATGGGACACAATATAACAGGGACATGTCAAAATTATTTTTCTTGGAAGATCTTTGATAATCTCTAGGAAATTTATTCGCTACATATTTAATATCAAGGTATCTAAGCTATTATTGTTTTTTTTGTTTAAGATAGTATATAGACCTCGCTCGATATGTCGGTTGGTTTTAGCGTTGGGTTGCTGTGTACTTAACCCCTCATCTCCTCCGATTATATTACTGGTTTTCTAATTTACAGAAAAAAGTTTACACCACAGATGTTGCACTCAATTCAGATCATTGGAAACGTAGTTTACTTACTAGAGGTATGAGTTTTTGCTCAGTATTGAAGGCCTCAATGTTACTTTGAGACAAGGAACAGCGATAGAATCAACTCACAAGGTGTATTATATCACCAAGAAAGAAAACAAATTTAAAGATGAATTTTACAGTTTTTAAAACACTTTTCTTAATTTTTTTTATATAATTATAGAGACAAGAGTATAAACAAAAGTTAGACATTGGAAGAAAAAGAAAAAGGAAATCAATAAGGAAATTACCTTTTTGGAGAAAAAAAATAGAAATCAGTGATAGAATGTGTTCTTATGAATCATAAATTAACACCACTCTATAACAAAATATTTACTAACATCCTCACTCTGGTCAGTGCAAAGCCCTTCAGTTGTAGATCATTTTTTTAATTCATTTTATAATTTTTTTATTTCAGTTTTTAAATGTTCTTCTTTCATATTTGCATTGTTGTAAAAAAGAAAGCAAGGGACAGGATGTTTTAATTTATGATACAAACACACGCATTTATTATGTTTCATAGCATATCTCTATGATATTTCGTAAATGTATAATAAGGGCATACACATAGAAAAAAAGATTAATCATATTAATTTAAAGCATTTGTTTTTCCTTGAGTAAACTTGGTCTGTAAAGAGGATCCGAATCAGGGATAAGATTAATGCAAAATTATACATTGCAAGCAGGTTGGACAATTCCAACCTTGAGGGTTTTTAGTGTATAACGATTTTATTTGCTCTGAGATACAAATAGGATCGGACACAAGTTTACCTTTACATAATATAACATTTACAATTATACAGAGCATGCACAGTTCATTAAATCTATCTTAAAGGTAATAAATAAAATGGGGCATATGCACAGTCTGGAAAAAAAGCCTAACACAAATCACAAGAAAAGAAATAGAGAATTAAGAAAAATAAAAAAAATAAAATAAAATAAAATAAAAAAAATAAAAAAAATAATAAATAAATGAAATTATGTGGACACTGTGATATTGTTTATTTATATCTTATTTGATTATACTACGAGTAATCTTTTGATTTTTTTTTATGAATTTAAAGACTTCTTTAAAGAATTCACAGTTTTCCTTGTATGTTAAAGCTTGGCTACCCTCAGTGAGCAACTCTAGATTTGTTGTCACTTGAAAACGATGAATGCTGGTTGATAGATCGTACCTTATATCGGTGTATTTATTGCAATCAAAGAAGAAATGAAATGCATCACCTTGAGGGTTAGAAAAAATAAACAACTTTAAAGTATATTCGCTATTGAAATTCACAAGTTATGATATGTTTTTTCTCCTTTTATATTTAAAAGAAATTACATATATCTACGAATACAAACCTCTGGAGCCTTGTCACAAGTATTTGTATTTTTGATCCTTTTGGTAATTTCTGATCCATTTTTTCTACAAGTCGTATGGTTTCGCCAAAAGAAGTAAAGAGTTTAGACAGTTTATCATAGTCGACTTGATGACTGAACTTTTTTTCTTGCACATCTTTGAAAAATTTACAATGGCACTCAAAGTGATAGTCTCCACAGTTAGTAAACTCAAATTGGTAGGGAATACAATACTTAATATCATGGTTCTTTTTCAATTCCTTACTCATATGCAACTCAAAACTTGTAACATGGTTCTTGAATGCGGAATAAACGGGATCTGTATACTCTTTCAGAGATGTATAGCCTTTCTTTTTTATAACTACTGAAGGCGATACACAAAGTTTAAAAACTGAAAAAGAATAAGAAATAAAAATAAAATTGTTATTTCTGTATACACTGGTATATTCGAGTTTGGAATTTACTATCCGTATGTTATCATTTGATTGGTTGAAGTCAAATTAGCGCATGCAACTTGTTAAGTAGTAATTGTAAAAGAGAGGCTAAAGATACCAAAGGGACATTCAAACTCAAAAGTCGAAAATAAACTGACAGCGCCATGACAAAAAAAAAGGAAGAAAAAAACCAAAACACAACATAGAAAAATAAAAACTAGATATGATATACAGTAACTGTAAATTAACAAATAATGCATTTCAGTTGCCCATTCTTAGCTACTTTAGTAGTTAAATTTGCAATAGAATATTGTTAAGATAGGGTTGATAAAAACAATCTCTTGTTTGACTTTGTCCTGTCAGCTAAAATCACTTACATGAATAATAATTATAGTTACAAAACACAAATAGGAAAACTATACATTCTAACAATATATTAGTTTTTATAAGATAATGTTTGAAGGCAAAGATATACACCCATGATCAAGTACTGCAGTCATATATGTATATTAAATGATCACGTTATAAATAAGACCAAATGAAGTAGTAGGTTGGCAACTATAGTTCACCGTACGTCCTTCAGCAATACACAAAACCCATACCGCATAGCATGCGATAAAAAATGAAAACATGTCCCGAAGTGACAAATCTTAAACAATTCAAACGATAAAAAAAGGCCTGATATATATATAAAACAACAAACGAAAAACAAATATGATATACAGCACCAAACGACAACCACTGAATTACAGGCTCCTGATTTGGGACAGGCACAAACAGAATGGGGTGGGATTAAACATGTTTGTGGGCGCGCCAACCCTCCTATAACTTGGGTCAGTGGTGTAACAGCCTAAAATAAGAACAAGCTATTAAAATCAGTTAAGGGCTTAACTCGTCTGATCGATATACAGCACAAAAACAAGTAACAAAAACACAAAAGACACAAAGTACAGACCTGAAAGTACTCACAGTTACTGAAAGCTAGTTCAAAGCCAACTAATAAGAAAATCATGTATCTAAGAATAGTCAATAGAAATACATCTACTATGAAACGAAAGTTAAGGATCTTGTTGGTTTGCTGTCTCATTGACATATTCCCAATATTTTTTTCTATTCATACTTATAGCTTACAAGTAAGGTAGAAGTTTGAATTTCAAAATCATCATTTTAAACGGAGATATGGTAGCTAGATGTAAGTTTATAAAATGATGTGAACTTGCTTGGTAATGTTGTTAAACCTTAATAGCAGTATAAGCAATATTTTTAGTGTTGAGACTGTACAGAAGTGTTCTAACAGCTTTTTCCTTTACATGCCAGTTGGTCTCCATTCGAAGTTTTGGTATCTTTACTCTGTATGATACAGTACCAAATTATACAATTAAACACACATTGTCCTATTCAATAAAATGGTCTTTCGATAATTCTGGTTGTAACTATATAAAAACAAAAACAAAACAAGAATGTGTCCATAGTATACGGATGCCCCACTCGCACAATCATTTTCTATGTTCAGTGGACCGTGAAATAGGGGGTAAAAACTCAAATTTGGCAATAAAATTAGAAAGATCATATCATAGGAAATATGTGTACTAAGTTTCAAGTTGATTGGATTTCAACTTCAACAAAAACTACCTTGACCAAAAACTGTAACCTGAAGCGGGACAGACGGACGAACGGACGCACAGACTGTAAAACATAATGCCCCTCTACTATCGTAGGTGGGGCATAACAAAAACAAAATGTCTTGCAAAGTTCTTTCACTTATAGCTTGCTATGCATTATGAATTTTTTTAAAGACCGTAAAGTGACCCATAGTTGCTAACATCTTCGTCATTTGGTCTATGACGTATTTATATGCACAACTTCAAATTAAAATCTATGAGAAACGTGATGACTTAACTTTCCATTTCTCATCAGTAACATACCCTCTGTTCCATCGTATTACGTTTGCGTATCTCAAAAGAGGCGTTACTTTCGTGCATGTTCACAATTTTTGGACTTCATTAGCAGGGGTGTCCTCCTTACAGAAAAAACTTCTCCAATAGGTTGATGCGGAATAACGACTGAAATCGTAGCTACATAAATTTCACTGTTACCATCGCGAGTTGGTGACCGATACGATATGTCTGTGTCTCAATGCACAAGCGACATGTTTTTTGTTGTCATTAGATATCGGAACAGTCGTCTAATCTGCAATTTAATTGATTGTGTCCTATTCTCAATTGTGTCATTTTGAAAGATCGGATTCACATTGCAACCCGGTCCCGTCTTGTTTTTTTTAAGTTCATGCAAATCCCTCAGTATGTGTTTGTAGCCTTGATTTGTCTTTTAAATTTATTTATTTGATTTCAACATCGGTAAGCTACTGCTGACTAAGTATATCTGCTGATGCGTAACAATTCTTTTTTCTGTAGGAAATACTACCTTACAAAAACTGAACTGGTTTTTGCTTGATAATAATCAGCTGTTTTCTGCTCTTTGGTCGGGTTGTTGTCTCTTTGACACATTCCCCTTTTCCATTCTCAATTGTATGTTCATTTGGAAGTGTATCATAAGTGAATGTATTCGTAAAGGGTCTATGATTCGGGGACAAAATGATCACAGGTAGTAAAATTTGCCTAGGACATTTATACAATTTGTGAATTGGGTCCCAATATTAACCTTTCTTGATGGTGGTTTATTACTAGTATATATATTTTATATCCTACATTCAAGATTTATTAATTTCAAAAATTTGTTTCATTATTACCTGCCTGTTCAGTCAAATAAAAAAGCCAGATGCGCAAAATGTTCTTTTTTGAAAAATTTAAATGTAAATTAAAATAGTAAAACAAAAAACAGGATTGTGAAAAGTATTTTATGCTGTGAAACATAACTTAGAATAAATTATGTAATACTTTTTAAAGAAGAACAACAGATGTCGACGATAAATGAAGCTTGCTCAGATTCCACTCGTTGCAGATTATTTGTGTAATACACACAAGTAACGAATACGATTTTTTAACGAAATCCCCTTTGCAGATTTAAAAACAGTATCTTGATAGATAATTGTGCCGTTGTTCCTGAAGAAAATATATAGCACATATTGCCATGTTAAAGGACATAAATTTCCGGCAATTTACTTCCCTAACACAACAAAAAAAATGGCATTTTTCAAAACTTTGAACAGTAGCTTTTATTTGAGGAAATAATGTATTTAACATATATATATATGCTTATTGCTCATGATAGTTTAATTGAGTCTTCTGCAAAGATTCATCTCAATCATTTTATTGATTTTCGCACAAACAAACAAGATTCTTTCTTTCCCTTTACTCTTTGTAATGTTATTTTTATGTATCTTAGAACGCCCAGTACTGTTAATGTTATTGTAATGCCTTGGTTAAAATTCCCCCCATTTCGTAAATACGTATGAGTTGCTAGTAAATGAATGTATTGTTGATTTCAGATCTGTCATAATCTCTATCAATTTCATTCCCTATCTGTTTAGACTCAGTGCTAATTAATTCTTGACAAATTGTAAAGACATTTGACTACTGTAAAAGATTGAAACAATTTTTACGAATTGCTCACCAAAATTTGAAGGGCTCGGTGTTGATCTCCCAATTCCAGCCTGCGCCATATCAAATTTGAAATTCTACAACAAAAAAGAATAATTAACTGAAATTGTCATTATCTGTCTAGATGATTGATACTAAAGTATAATGATACTTATATTTTCTGGATAAGTAGTTTGATATTGCAAAATATTTTACATTTTGAGGAAATCAAAATTCATAACAACAAATTTTTGCGATTTTAAAATAAGAAAGTTTGCTTTTAAAGTTTCTGACGGTCATTTTCACATGAGATTTTTTTTATGGAATTGACAATGAAAAATAATCAATGCAGATTCAGCACGAGGACAAATTAATAATTATTATGATAGGTAGATCTGCAAGGTAGGTCAAACCAGGAAAGGGCGCAATATTTGGACAGTCATGGGATAATGAGGGTATGTTTGATAATGGCAGAAATTGTGGTGTGTTACAGGCCGTTTACAGACCATTCGCATCTGTGTTGAAAGGATTAAATTACAAGCAGAAAGCGTAACAATCACCTTTCACGAGCATCGTATTTAACGTCCCCATTTCAACCGGACGTAGCTTTGATTTTTTTGCATCTCAAACAGCCGCACGAACGCCTAACTTTGACGTGTTTAAGTGCAGGGCGGGGAAAGTTCAGAGATGACCATATTTCTATATTGAAGTCAGTCCTTGAGATGGATAGATAAATTAGAGTATTTATATGTGTAGAGAATAAAATAATAAAAGCCGATCGCGAAGTGTTTAAAAATATTCGTTTGAGATGTATCAAGCTACATATTACGAAGAGCTTACATTTGGGAACATCCTTTCTCTCGTTGAGTGTATACCTTTAGAAAATTAACAAAAAGTTAAAAAAGAGAAAGAAAATTAGGCATAAAAATCATTAGTCTAAAAATACAGACAATGACACGGCCGAAAAGAAAAACGACGAAAAGATAAACAACAATAACAAAACACTTCACAGAAAACTTAAGATTGAGCAATAGGCGAAGTCCATATTTGAGAAGCAGACAATTACTGTTTATATATGAATAGTCATTAATAAAAGAGATTGTTCTATTTATTAAAATGTGTAGTAAATTTAATGTACCACAATTTATTGAACATATTCTTAGATTTCATTTAACATGCAAGTCATGATTTAATTATCTATTGAACCGACTTTTGTTAATAACAATTTGTATTAGGCTCTTCACATTAAACCATTCTGACTCGTATTAGGAAGACTATGGAGTTCACAGCAAATTTGGGAATCGCACTTTTACACCCACATCATTCCCGAAAGAAGTCCGAAACCTTCTCTCTTTTTATATTAAAATCCATCTCCTCCGTCTCTATATTGGAAACCACAACTGTGATGAGATAATAATAAACTAGTGGTGTCAATCAAAAGTGGTTTCTTAGAAATTCTTAATCTTCAAAGACAAATTTGCAATTTACATTATTATACAATAATATCAAAACTTTTTATTTGTCTACACTCTTCACTTCCCTGCCAAATTGAAAGATCGATTATATCGTCTTATTTAACAGTGGTTTTTCTACAAAAATGGAAATGGTATATATAAAGAGGCAGTATCTACGGTTTCCCCCCCAAAAAAATTGACACTTTTTTTTTCAAGAATATAGTACATTTTGCATTTAAAATACGAATGACATGTATTTGGTGTCAATCTTAACGTTCTTTTCACAATTATTTATTTTTGATCAAGAAGTTGAATTTTTATCGTTCCGACAAAAACTCAATATTCATATAACCAAATAAAAGCACAGACGCTCATAGTTCTATTTCATAATAACACGTGTTTACCTAAACAGCATGGGATCGTGGTAGACCGACAACTTTCACTAATTCGGCTCAAAAAAGAAATAGTATAGAATTGTTAGCAAGATATGCCAGAAAGTACGATTAATATGGGTAGATAAGTTTTAAGGCCTCAATGAACTTAAACTGGTCACTGAAAGAAGTTGCAAAAGCCGATCAAGCACGTGAACAATCTGATTTTACTTAGAATAATACGTAGAAAGGAAAGAACAAACTAATATTAAAAAAACATAAGAAACTACCAAAACAGACATAAACAATTTATTGAAAAACATTAAACCAACTAGTTTTTAGATTATTGATATATTATTTATTCATCTATCAATTGGTTTTCAGTCGATAACATTTGAAATTTGCGAAAAATTTCAAATAGTTCTATAGTGCCAAATACTTCTTTTGTGCCTCGTCAATTCCAGATATAAATCCTTACTGATTCACATGCGATATTTTCAAAAGTGTATTAATTCTACTAATTAATCATTAAAGATAATTAAAAAAAAAGAGTTTGTCGGCCAAATAAAATGAATTCAATAAGAATACTGAAGTGAAATTATAAGCATGTATACTAAATTGTTATTTGTAAACACGTGCTCCAAGAAGGTCTATAGGTCATCACTTGTGACATGGTTCACATTCTTGCATAGCTAAGGTGCAGGTCTAACAGATGACGAATAAATAGGGGTTTGATATTAATTACGTTATTTAGAATCCTGAAAATGACATGAAACATATTTTTTCATTGATATGTTTAAGTAACGTGGCTTTTCGGTTATCATATGAAACATGCATTTTGTAGATACTGCCTCTTTAAGTTTCTTATTATAATTCACCAAAAATTCTACTTTTTGAAGAATCACACTTATTTCAACAAAAAAAATACAGAAGACGATATCATTTAAACAGTGGACGAAAAGGTGGCTTCATATTTGAACAATCTGTCAAACAGTCAGTATTCCAATGGGTACTTGTTGTTCACCATACTGGCTGACTTGTCATAGTATTCTTATGAAGTGAAATTGATACCGAAAAAATTATAGAGAAGTTCTTTTATTTCAAGATTTCATTGATGATATCATATCTCTAATAAACACACTTTTCAGCGAGTGTTTGCATATCATATATCTTAGTGAACTTGGCACTTAGAATACCATTTAAAATTGAAAGTCTGCTTCATATCCAAATCTCCTTGTATATTAAAGCAGATGGATACTTCAAACTAGAATCTAAAACAAACGTGACGATTTCAGTTTCCCAATTGACAACTTCCCATTTCTCGGTAGTACCATACCCTCTGTGTGATGGTTACATATCGCAGTTGATACATTACGCGTGTGTATGTTAAATTTGTATGAAACTCATTTAAAGGTTTGTGCCAATAGCGCGCAGACCCCAGCAGGGTTAAAAAAATCCTACTAAAATCGACAGCACACAAGTGTTATAGTCACGATTACGAATGGGTTGACCTACAATTTGTCTTTGTCTCAACTGACGAAAGACATGTTTTAGTAGTCTTAAATTTTAAGATAGTGATTGATCAATGTGTTGGCGTTTCACATTGACAACAAATTTGATGAATTTGGAGGTAGAATTTTCTTGCAAGTTGTCAGCATTGCTATGAGAAACAACTGTGCGCCTCTCCTTACCGACCTTTTCTTATTTTCATACGAGTCGGAGTTCCTTCTGACACTTGTAAAAACAAGAATATGGATGAAGCTTGATCATTTAATTTGACATACAGGTATATTTGATGATGTTCTCTCCATTATTAAAAAAATATTAATTGATTGATTGAGTGAGTAATTGGTGTTTAACGCCACTTTCAGCACTGTTGGCTTTTTCGTGGCGGTCAGTTTTTATTCGTGGAGGAAGACATAATTGGGTTACGTGACCATATGTGGGATCCAGCAGCCAAAATTGTGAAGACATACATCATAAATATACAACACAATTAACTTAAAACAATCCAAAAGAACATTCAAATAAATCTGACACAGACGCCAACAAAAAATGTTTTTGCAGTTGATAGTACAATATAGTATAACATAATGGTATACTAGTATACACTTTCCTGATAAAGTACAAGTTAAGTAAAATGATAAAAAAAAATGGTATACAAAATAAAAAAAAAAAAAATAAAAACCTCATGCGTTCGATATTCATTTCATGAACCACCCGCATCAGCAACGCCTATAACGATTTGTACCAGGCCTACGTTTAACCTACCATTTTCTTTGAATTCATGTACCAAGTTAGGAATATGACGCTTGTTTTCCATTCGTTCCGTTGGTTGATATAGTCAAGCATTTGATTTTGACAGGTTCAGTGGACTTCCACTTATTTTATTTTAATCTACCTCTAATCTAAATAACCTACTATTAATATTTTTTCTGACTGGTTTCCAAAGATAAGTTTTATAAAAAAGATAAGTATTTATATTTATCAAAGACGAACTGTACCTATTAAGAAAAGTTTTTAATCCTATAATTTTACTATAAAATGCGTGCCCGATGGTAAATATTTAGGTATTTTTTCAGCATCATGAACTTTTTTTTATTTAAAGGATGGATTTGTCTTTTCGGATAATTTAAGCATAACATATTTAATATTTACTTAATCTTGTTATTTCATTATTATACAATTCTGATTACAAAACAAACATTTTTTTTTTAGTTGAATCTGCTAACAAATTATTGATCGACTGATTGCTTGTTCCATTATTGCTGAGAATAAGTGAACAGTTCCAGTGTATAAAAAACATGCAGAAGGACAATACAAGAAAAATATTTAATTCCTTTAAATTGTAACATTTGGCAAAGAATTGCTAGTTTTTGGAATTTTGAACTTTCACCTTCTAATTAGCGACCAAAAGTGTCTCTGAATATCTGAATATAAATCCATATCCAAAAGTATCCACATTTCTTTATCTTTGGCTAATTCTTTTTTTTAATTGCATGTGTGATGAAGTACTCATCTCTATAAAGGGAAGTCCACGGTTAGATCAACGGCTGATTCGAACCAAAAACAAAACAAGTCGTCTTTCATGGTTCTCAACTAGCACTCGGTATAAATGAATAAGAAAAAGGCCGGCTATAACTAGATATGTTGAATAGCACAAATGATGTGAATGATCTATCGAAATAACTTGTAATATTTGCTGAATAAGTGTCAAACGGGATAATAGGCATATATTCGCTACGTTCAGCGGTCAGTAATTGAAATTTGATACGAATTGCAGCAATATTTAAAGGGTCAGCCCTTTGAAATCCATATCTAAAATACCGAGTTTGTAATGTGTGGTGCATTTACACCTATAAATCAAAGAGAAAATGCCCTAGTTAGTGATTTTTCTTCTTTTATTTTTGTGTAAACCACTATCCATTTGTTTGATTTATATATGTTAAATTTCGAAGAAAAATGTCAATTTAGCATACCTTCTTGACCTTGCAGTATACCTTATTGAAAAATTTCTGAGATATGCGAGATGTCAAATGTCAGTTTAATATTGCTTCAGGGTATTCATGAAATATCTAGAGGTAAAATTGTCTTGTCTGGTAAAAGGTTATTTATAAAAAAAATAACTGTAAACAAGGTTATTATTCCACCATAAAAAAAGGAATTCATTTTTTTAAATATAGAAATATCTTAAACAGTAAAAACTTTAATATTAATTATTATGCTTTTTTCTGTATTTTAATTAATCATTACTTACCCAGTGTGCTTAGATTCATTTTCACTTTACACACTTTTTACCTTCTAACAAAATGGTGCAACAGTAATCAGTCATATCTGGTTAACGTGACTTTCATTTATCTATTTAGGTTTTCCGAGAATGCAGACATTTTCTGAAAACAGTTCAAAGATATAGTCCTTTTGAGTTCGATAAATCTTTAAAAATGAATTAACAAAAATCAGATTTTTATTCTAATTTGTTAGTTTTGTAGTTTGTAATTTATTTCGGAATTTTTTATATATATCATGAATTTTAACATGCATTTTTTTTTTTTATTAATTTTGTAAGTGAATTTATAACATCGGTTAACTACTGTTGCCATAATTCAAAAGGGTATTGGCTACAATTTAGAATTTGCTTTTTGTTTCAAACATTTTCAAAAGCGGAATTTTGAATAAAAAATATTTCGTTATAGTTATGTTAAAAACTTATTATTGACCTAACCGAGACAGCCTTTTACTAATGTCAATGCATTCATACAATATTTAAATGGTATATTTAATCTCATATTTCTCAAATATCCTCGAGGTAAAAACAAACAAAGACACGGTTTATTAATGTCTATCTTATGTTCAGATCATTGAATACGAGTGAACAAGGGACAAATACTAGTAATACGTGTTTCCTGCTGAATGAACGTTTTTGGTTAATATAAACTAGTAAAACTGAAATGGATTGTATAAAAACGAAGACGAAGTATGCAGTAACTTGCTATCAAAACCGGTAACAAAATATGATTCAAACGGATTTTCAGAAAATGCGTACTATCGAAAAACAGAAATGCAAATGACAAATAGTCACGTGGACCTCAAGTGGCTCAAGGTTGTTACAACGTACAATTAAATAGTACGAGTTGTTGAACTTAACATTTTCTGAAAAATCATTTAAAGGTATACCTGAATATCATATTTTGTTGCAGGTTTTGATAGCAAGTAACTGTATACTTCGTTTTACGTGTAGAAAAAAGAAGATTGTAGATATATGTAAATAAATTGCAACACAAACAGAAAAGACAGCTAAATGTCAACATGCAAGAGGAGTGTTTTTACAAACGCCAAGCTCTTAATCTTCCCGTTTTAACCAAAATTACTTTAACAAAACGACTACCAAAGATCTGTCATGTCCTGTATTATCGATAGATAGATATAGGAAGATGTGGTATGAGTGCCAATGAGACAACTCTCCATCCAAGTTACAATTTATAATATATTATCAAACTATATCACATCAATAAACTACAAAGTATAAATAAATACTAAAAAAGAACAAAATAGAAAAATAATACTTTATCAATTAACACATTGCGGTTTCATCAATGCGATCTGAAACTTTGCTACATGTACAAGGTAAACAGATTGTAATTATTACAATTTAGTACACGCTTACCTAGTAATTTACTTAGGCATGTTATATTATCGACGAATCAAACATCTCTGAAAAGCAACATTCCTATGTATGTTAAAAAATAATGATTCTACAATATTTTATCAACTATTTTTTTCAAAGCTTCTTGGTTAACACTTTTTTTTTTAGAAAAGAAATTTCTGATAGAAAGCTTTTTGAAAAATGAAATCATAACTAAAACATATGTGAAGGTGATGAAGATGATAGTTAGCTGTTAACGGTCCACTGGCAATTCAAATGCATATTTAGGACAAGAACATGTTAATGTGAAATGAACCCTGTTGCTAGTCCGACACAATGAGCCGGATTTTTAACGTCCTAGTTCACAATGTAACAGACTACAGGAAGACATCTAACCCTACCCGGACACGTTTATTCTCACTCCGGGTCGACCCGTCTTTGCTCTTACTTCTAAATGCTATGTTTTCAGTGGAGAAGCAACAAATACCAATTTTCAAGTCTTTGATTTGGCCTGATAATGGATTGAACCCACAACCTCCAGCGCATGAGGCAACAGACGCTATCAAGAGCCGACCTAGTGGGTATAAACAATATGAAAATTATACGAAGAGAAATAAATGCACGTAAAACTTTATACAGATTCTTTTATAAAATGTTTTATCTGCAATAACATTTCCATAATATTACAGTAAACACCAAATGTAAGCCTTAATTTGTTTTAAAGTCTTAAGAAACGGGTTTCGTGATATTATAATGTAATTAGTGAACCAGTGCATGTACACATACTAAACTAAGTCCTCTTTGCACGATTTTTTACATTTATTACGAATCCACAACATTTAATCGATAAAAAAATATTTCATTCAGTGAACACCTTGCCTGCTAATCAACTTTCATGTATTATTGCCGAAGTTTGATGAACGTTACCTTAATAAACAATCAACATAGAATCACGGATCACTTGAAAACAATGAGATGATATGCACGCAATAGACTGATATTGGATTTTTTAAAATTTATTTTCCATTTGTTAATCAAACTTTGGCACACCAGTTTTAAATGATTTGTTGTATTAAAATTTTTCTTTAAGAATCAATTAAAGCTATCAAACCGCCACGTTTGTTAACCTTTTTCTTTCATCATGTTTTTTTCCTCGCACTAGAGCTGTGTAGTTGCCGAAGTACTGAAGAAAGGTCTCATGGTTAAAGTCACTGTATACGGGAAAGCAATATATTTTTTATTGTTCTAATTAATTTGTTTTGTAGGGACATTCTATTGTTAAAATTCTATTTTCAAACTTGATTTTTCTCATTTGCATGTTGACATTTCTCAGTTCCAAGTTGACATTTCTTGAAAATAAACACTGTCTATCTATATAGTAAAAGTATTCTATTCTGATTCGTTGAACTATTTATCGCTTTATCGCGTCTACAGGAGTTTCAAGTGTTAGCTTGCAACATAGTTGTTAGTCACCCAGTATTTCAATTTTATTTAGTGAATTCGGCTGTTGGGTGGCCAGGGCATCACATAACTCAGTAACCTGCAGTCACCCAGCCATTCTGTTGTTACACTACATCTACCAAGCACCCTGGTGATGCTGGTATTCAATAATATTATCAACTTTTACTATCTGAATATGTTATAACTCTCCATAGTGCAATTTGTCATGTGTTTAAAAGTGTCATTCCACTAAATATTTGGTTTTCTTAAATATATACGGTCAGAAGGCAAATGTAGATATTAACATTAGGAAAAGATACATTTTCCCAATTTCAACACTTTACCATTCCTTTGCTCTGACTGTTTCTGTTTCTCACGCTCTCTCGTTTTGATTATAGGGTCAAAATTATAAGCTGTAAAAGCTATTTAGTTTTCGGAACTATAGATATTGTTTGAAGTCCTTTGAATAATGAAAATGATCGCTAAATACATGTTCGTAGATTATTTTATGAACTACGTATGAAAATACTAAATTAACCTGTTTTTGATTTGAAGTTATGAAATATTTTGATATATATGGATTCTATAACTTTCCATCTAGAGCGTACCTACTGCAGGTGCAAAACACACACGCGCGTGAAATGCGCTCTAAAATTGACTTATAATCTTATATTTACGACTTCGAGTTCTTTTAGGGGGTAGACCTGGGGTATTGAAGATAGCTATTGCAAATTTGTTTGGAATTACTTTGTGTGCCTTTTCAAATCAGTTATTAAAGCAGTGATGAAGCATCTATGCAACACATATATTGATTGTGAAGTTGGTACAACAGGTTGATAATACAATGATTTAATTGTTTTCTTTTTTTTTTCTCTAGGTTCAAAAAATCAAAATCTGATGAAGTAAACAATAATCACAAATACAATTTGAAAGATTTCTCAAAATGGTGCTTTGCAAATTTTTGTGGTTGGTTCTTGGCATCACTTAGATCGAATCTTGGACGCAATTGAAAAATAAATGAATGCGACAAATTACGGGTAGAGGATAGAAGAATGAAGGTATAACGTTTAAGTGCTAAACATTATGGTATACTTAACTACCAGTCTTTGTTCAAATGCACAAGGTACATTCTAAAAGATGTTCTCCGATTGACCATGCGAGTATAAGCTAATGCTAACATCTACTTATATTAACACAAAGATAATAATATTCGTTCTAAGGATAATCGTCTCTAATGAATTTTCTGATTTTCAGAATAAAGTTGATAACATAGATTATTAGGACGATTCATTTTTTATTACAGGTACACGAAAATCCCACAGAGAGTTCAACAATTGGAAACAATTCAAGTAAAATGATTTTGATGAAAATATGATGTTAAACAAAAACGTAAGGAAATTAAAATGTCTCAACATGTATTTATATTCTACTATTTTAATGAAATAATGTAAGGAATTGTAATATCTTAACTGAACTTTTATTCTCTGAAAGTTCAATGACTCATTACAGGGTTACCTAGTTTAACACTGTAATCTTGGATAATTGTAATACAGAAGTTGTGCAATAAAGTTAGGTTTAATTATTCAAACACAAAACCAAGCATACAATGTAGAAGTGTTTCTGAATATAATTCGAATTTTTTTTAAACTTTGTCTTTTATTTTAAGTCTGTTAGCCAAATAGTTCAAAACAAGGTCATGGGAAATTTTAACAGGACTTTGGTAGATTATGATGGGATCACTATACATTCCATGTTGTAAATATAAGAAAATCTAAGAACATTAAACAACAGGATCATGCTCGTTTTACCCATTCATAAACATTTCCATTGCTGTCAGACAATGAATTAAAAAGATATTTGATTGCCGGTTCATAAAATCATCAACAGATGGGAAAAAGATAAGTTTAGAATTGATGTATATATTTTAAACATTTCAAAGGACTTTCTTTTTCTGACACTGCAAGAATTGATGTTACTTTGAATGAAAATTTGAGTTTTAGTTAAGACTACGAATTAAAAAAAAATGCATTTGGTTGCCTACCTTTCAATTAAACAATCCAAAAAAATGTAAATAAAACTGGCCTCTTTACGAATTAATTAAAGGACTGAAATTAAGATAAGTTAGTCATCCGTATGTACTCAACACAGGCGATATTGAATATACTGTCTGGCCATACTTACTGGTCATTGTCGGTAGATCGGAGCTTACGAGGATTATAAATTAGTTGCTTTGTTTACATTGTAAATTTTGACAAATTTAAAGAGGAGGAATATGTTGAACATTTTTACAATGATTGGAATATCGCAGATGACATCGGATAAGTTCCAATTGTCGTAAACACAATCCCGTCCTCTTTTCCTCGAATGTGACTTACCGAATTATACTTATCACCGGTTTTGTACTTACATAAGCAACATTCTGGGAGCAACATCTGAAGCAGGATCTGCTTACCCTTCCGGAGTACCCCATATCATCCCGGGTTTTTAGTAGGGTTCGTGTTACTCAGTTTCGTATTTTCTGTGTTGTCTTTTGTGTGCTGGTGTTCGTCTTTTGGTCATTTTTCATGTTTTGCCATGGTATTGTCAGTATGTTTTTGACTTATGATTTTAAATATCCGTTTGGTACCTTTTGCCTCTCTCTTAAAATCGATAATGTTAGGAAAAAGTATCTGTTGATTTGAAAAAGTGTGTCTTTATTGTGATACAAATAAAACGTTCGTTATGGTTTTTGCTCACCTGGTCTTAAAGGCCATGTAAACTTTTGCCATCACTAGGCGTCAACCGTCCGTCGTCGTTAACTTTTTATAAAATCGTCTCCTCTGAAATACGAGGCCAAATGTTCTTAAACTTTACCTGCATTTTCCTAATGGCATGCAGTTTATAAACTGTATCCGGGTATTTGATCTATCATTAAACATAGCTGCTGTTCCTAAAGATAAATCATAGGGGTAAAATGCCGTTTTTAGCTTATATCACAAAAACTAAAGCAGTAAGAGAAAATCTGATTGGGTCAAAATGATCAGGAGATCAAAGTCTAAGATCTCTTGAGTTAATGCCACTGAAATGTTATCATTTTGCAAATTTCGCAGTTTTGGTTATTATCTGGAAACAGTAAAAATGACCAACACAATAAGATGTACAAATAAGTCAGCTTGGCAGAAATCGTCAAATGACCCCTCATAGGAGTTATTGCCTTTAAATGATGATTATTTACCCTTTTTGCAGTTTTTTTTTAGGAAACTAGTTGATATATAGAGAGAATCTTTCGACAGCACAAATGTTCAACAAAATATGATCTGTAAATAAGACAACATTGACAAATAGTCAAATGACCCCTTACAACATTTATTGCCCTTGAAAGACTTATTTTACTCATTTTACGCGTTTTTTTGCAAAAACTATAATAGAAAGAGAGAAATTATAATACCAAATGTCAGCATAATTAGATCTTAAAATAAGTCAGCATGGCCGAAATTGTCAACTGAATCCTTTTAAGAGTAATTGCCCCTGAATGACCATTTTACCCATTTTGTGATTTGTTTGCAGAAACAAAGACAGATAGAATCCAACAATATATAGCAAAAATGTTCAGCAAAAAATATCTACAAATAAGTGATCATGGTTGAAATCGTCAATTGACCCCTGAGGGGAGTTATGTGCTAGAAAGTTGATTTCAATTTTTGCATGACATGTTAGATATAAACAGTAAAGAAAAATAATGCTCAGCACAACAAGATCTCGAAATCAGTAATCATGACCGAAATTGTCAATCGACTTATTTCCCCTGAATGATGATTTTCCCCTTTTTGTATTTTTGTCAAAAACTATTGGATTTACAGAGAAACTTTACAAAAAATATCACCACAATTAGATCTACAAGTAAGTCAACATGGCCGAATTGTAACACTAGTAATAAGATTTATTGCCATGAAATGACGTTTTTGTTTGATCTCAAAAACTTTAATAGATAGGTATAAACTGTAAACAGTAAAAATTATAAATTATAAAAACAAGACCTACGTTAAATTAGATCTACAAATAAGCAAACATAACTGATTGCAATAAAGGTTGCAGTCTTTTAATTGACTGTTCCATAGGCTTACATGCAAAACAGCTGATCTTTGAATTTATTTTTAAATGAAATGCTACATAGAATTTTTTTTTCATGTACATATCATGTATGTAGTAATGTGCAGTTGTGATTTAATGGAAAAAAGTGGGTCTTGCCACGAAGAATGAAAAGTTATGAAACCTTGAAGTCAAAACTTCTTTTTCTACTTTCTGTTTGCTGTTTTTACTAGGCCGCACCACTCCCAGTAAACATGATATCCTGCCACTTTCCTGGTTTGAATCAAACAGAAAAGGTGAGTCCAGAAGGAAATTCAGAAAAAAATGGACTCTTATATTTCACTCTATGTTTTGACATGCATCGGCAACTAGAATGTAATACAAGACTGGTACCTATAACTGTAATAACATGCCTCAAAAAAATAAATCTTTTACTTTTTTCATTTTTAGCCACAATTGAACATAAAAATTGCCATTAAAAGAATTGTTTGGTTGTTTTATTAAATATAATCCCATTATTATAAGAGTACCCTGTTCTGAAACAAGGCAAAATTTGGAAATAAGTCATGCCTATCAAATGATCTGTAAATCTCTTTCTTGTTTATTTTTATAAATGTTAACTAATTATTTGGATACTTCGAAGCTAGGGGAGAATTCTTGTTTATTCTTTTTTTCATTTTCCTTGGCTTTGATCAAACCATTTACCACATTTTACCCCTCCCCCTTTTTTCCATGAAATCTATCCAAGTGGGCCTCTTGTTTTAGTCAAATTGAAAAACTGCCCAAAAACTTTTTCATAATGAAGAACTTGTTGCAATACAGCTTTATAAAAACAAGAAAGAATATACCTTTCTCTTTTTTAACTACACATGTGCTCATACATGCCTACTATATCATGGTTTTTTGGCTGTACTTCACACACCCATGCATATAAAATTTGCAATAAAACCCTAGAATAAACAAAATGAATACTCAAGTTGGTGTTTTTGGTAAGAATATTGATTACTTGTAACACCTAAGCACAAAAATCCTTGTCAGCATGGGTAGTATTAGAAAAATTCTACTTTTCCAACAAATTTAACACAAATATGGAATTTTCATTTAAAATTGCAGTGCCGCATACAGGAAAAGTTGTAAAGTGAAAATTTTGTGAATTTTTTTTCACCAAAAGTAAATTTTATATATATTCTACCTAAATGTCAACAATTGAGCCATAAAAATAATAACCCTAAAGAAATATTTTAATTTTTTATGTAGCTGTCTATTCATATTTACACTGATTTTCACTGAAACTGCTTAACTAGAATTTTCATCACAAGAAGAGCTTGTCATGGAGAAAAAAATCTTTCTATGTTCTTTTTTTTATTGAAAATCACATATGTAATGCTACCAGAATCTCATTCTACCTCAAACTGTTATGCTTTATAACTTTTTATACTTTTGTATTGTCTTGCATAAAAAATCATAATTATTACATAATTTCAGTTTTTTTAGTGTAACTTGATACCTCATGATTTTTATTTCTCAGAAAGTACTTGAAATCATGATGTTTTGTCATTCTGGGCACACAAAAGTCCACATGAGCTACTTCCTTGCAGTGAACATATGCAAAAATCCTTATGCAGGTTGCAGTCTTGTAATTGAGTGCTTCATAGGCTTACATGCAAAACAGCTGATCTTTGAATATTTTTTATAAATAAAATGCTACATAGAAACTTTTTCCATGTACATATCATGTATGTAGTAATGTGAAATTGTGATTTAATGGGGAAAAGTGGGTCATGCCACGAAGAATAAAAGATTATGAAACCCTGAAGTCAAAACTACTTTTTTGTACTTTCTGTTTGCTGTTTGTACTAAGCCACACCACTCCAAGTAAACATGATATCCTTCCACTTTCCTTGTTTGATATCCCACAAAATTTTTTTGTTAAGCTAAATAGATGTTTCAATTCAACATAGACTTTTAATCAGAAAAAAAAATGAGTCCAGAAAAAAATTCAGAAAAAAATGGACTATTTTATTTCACTCCTTGTTTTGACATGCACCGAAAACTATTGTCTATATTTACAGAAGTGCAACCTATATTGGGTGAAAAAAAAAGAACATGTAGAATAACACCAAATCTGGTTTATCTTCAGAGATTTTAACGAAATTAACTACTAAAAAAAGTTTTATAAATATTTTATGAAGATTGAGAAAATCCTGGCCCTTAACTATGACGACTCAGCATAAATTCACAGTTTACAGTATGCATAGTTTACTTAAAGCCCTGTTTGCAAAGTAAATTAATAAAATATGCACATTTTTAATTCAAAGTGCTTATATCTACTCTTCACAGTCATTGAAACTCATAGATCCTTGATGAATATTAATATTGTTGTTGTGGTGTTTTTGTCCTGTCGATAACCCAAAAGTAAGCCGTAACACCTGGATGTGTTTTTTGTGACCGCGGCATAAGAAAATACAAGCTAGAGATACAAAAATATCCTCAATAAAACTAACAATAGTGTTTTATATCCTAAATATGTACTAAATATTCCATATTCACAGAAACAGCAGAATTATTTATCAAATTTGAGGCCTCAGTGACAAAATACAGAGAAAAAATGACCAACCCCTGGGTCATAAAACAGATAATTTAACTGTAAAGGCTATGATTTTATTATTATAAAGGTCATTGGTATAGCAAACAATAACTGTGCTTGAAAGTAATACAAAAAAAGATGTTAGCAGTCAGTTCTATAAAGCTTTGAGTAAATTCATACATCAAACTTGTAACTTCATAAATACAACTTTTGCAAATATGGCTTTGTTTAAACACTTCTAGTTCATATATTAGCTAAATTAAATTATGTTAGAGATATGGTTAGAGATGATATTGTTGTGATAAGATTTCTAAACTGACCATTTAAGGCAGAAATTTGTGAACTTTTATTTATAAATAGGCATACAGTAAGATGTGGACTAGAGACAGAGTCCGGATTGGATACTTTATATAATCTTGAATGTTGGAATTATTAACTACTAAACTTTGCATTTATAGTATTCTGAAATGCTTTCCATTTGTTATCAAAATAGTTTCAAACATGTTCTACACATTTCATGTCAGGAAACATGCACATAGGGTAAGCTGACAATAATTAAAGTCTTGTTTTCAAATTCTTTAAAAATTGAAACAGGGGTGGGGGTATAAAATGTAATGTAAAAGAAAAGTTAGAGTATATACAGTGATTTCTTTTGGACTATGATTCTGATAAATACGTATTGTCGGGAGAAAAAACGTTTTCAAAGATGTTTCGGTTTGAATAAATGTTAGTATAGGTTGCACTTTGTAATTACAGCTGTTTGACAAACCACACCTCTTTTGGGGAGGTACATAATATTCATAGACATTTTGTTTTGTTTACGTACTGGTTCCCAGGTATGATCTCTATGTTACATTTCATAGAGACATAACTTGGAAATGATACTAGTATACATACACATGGATAGCGGCGATATTGTATTCTGAGGAAGACCCAAAGTGAAGGGAGGGGTTGTACAGAATTTTAGTATAAAAACTCTTAGAAGTTCGGGGCATATAAATGTTGAAAATATGCCGCACAGCCCAATGTTTTGACCTTTGAATAAAATAGTAATGCATATCAACTTTCCATTCTAGGATATTATTTTTTACGAAACTTCATAGTAAAAGAAGCACAATTTTAGTCGTAAAGGGAGTTCATATGGGAAATTGCATTGTCTATATTTACAAAAGTGCAACCTATAGTTTCAAAATATTGCGATATCAAAGACAATCGATGCCTCATGTAAAACTCTTCTCGATAGCATAACGGTCCCCCATAATGTATGTCAACTTTGACAACGCTAGATGTTTAAATCATAATAAGCATATAAAGAAATTAGATGTTTTCAGAATTTTCTGAAGATTTGCTATAATATATCACGCAGTTCCGACTAGCGAGACGATTTTAATTTTGAAATTATAAATTTTCCCCACTCTAGCAGCAATATACCAACTTCAACTGCATTTGGGATATACATTTCCCAACTCATTCGGTATTCAAGAGCTTGTAGCTGCTATTCAGACATAATAAAACCAGTGTGAGCAGTAAGTTGATGAGCCAAGGTTATGTCAAAGAACGTCTCGTCCTTTTACTAAAAAAGTTCATTGGAAGATACCAAGACCTTGTTGACAAATAATCCGTTTCAACTTCACAAATAATACATGATGGTCTTGAAGTATAGATTCTAGGTACTGACGTTGTTTATCATCTTAATTACGTGTTAAAGATTCCATGTTTTGTCCTTGTTTATTTTTAACCTTTACTGTTTAGTCCATTTTTGATTTTATATATATATATATATAACGTGGGTCGGTACTTATACATCCCGCCATTGTGTTATTGTTCTATGGTCAATTTTGTTAATTATTGTCTTTCATTTTTGCTTATGTACTTTGTCTATATGCCATTTTATGTTTCTTTGTTGAAACAGTTATTTGTTTTTATAGTGATTAAGATTATATTACAATGTTGACTGCTGTACCCAAATTTTTGACGTTTTTACCTATTATTTCTGTTTGTTTTTCTCACACATTGTTGTCAATATAATGGAATTCAATACGACTGTCATACAAGTGAGAGGTTTAGCTAGCTATAAAACCAGGTTTAATCCACCATTTTCTACAGAAGAAAACGCCTGTACCAATTCAAGAATATGACAGTTGTTTCCCATTAGTAAGATGTGTTTGAGCTTTTGATTTTGCCATTTTCTAAAGGACTTTCCGTTTTGAATTTCCCTTGCAGTTCTGTATTTTTGTTATTTTACTTTTTTTCCCATTGTTTTCCTGTCCTCCTTTTATTCATCTTCTAGTGATGTATAAATTATTAGATGTTAACTACCCTCGTATTTAAACAATATCAGTATTTTCCCCAAGAAAGTACCTGTATTATTTTCATGCTTCCAACACAAGTTTGACAACGCTAGATGCTTAAATCATAATAAGCATATACAAAAATTAGATGTTGTGGTATTTACAAACTTATAAACAGTTATATATTGTCCCACTGAATTTTCTGAAGATTTGCTATAATATATCACATAGTTCCGTTTGTTTTCCTGTCCTACTTTTATTCATCTTCTAGTGATGTACAAATTTTTGGAAGTTAACTACCCTCATATTTAAACCATATCAATATTTTCCCCAAGAAAGAACCTGTAATAATCTCATGCTTCCCACGTAAACATTTATCAATTAACAGTTGCGTTTTATGACTAAATCAAGTATAAACATAAAGTGGATACATCTGAAACTAATCATCAAGTCTTTCAATTAAATCAAATAGATAGGTTAAAAAAGCAAAATAATGATACTAAGTTTGGTTGCCTTTTCCATCTAGTCCTGAAGAAGAAATGACATGGTTTTTTTTATATTTCATTATATTTCGTATCTGTTATATGAAATGTTTCTCAGGAAGCGAGCATCTTGCAATCTAATTGGTTAATTACCCGGGTGTAAATAACACCCACCCCAGTTCAACCGAGGACAAAGTTTTGCAAAAATTTCCAAAAAAAATAAAACTTTGCCTAAAAAATAAATCTGAATGATGCGTTATCTTGCTGTTATCAGAGGTGTACAGAATTTTACACTGGTGTTGAAAATTCAGACACCTGAGGCGCAGCCCTGATTACAAATAATTACTTCCACTTATACTAATATTATCAAAAAATAGATAATATTTTATTCCTCAGTTTAGTCAGTTATTTTGTTGTTGGAAATTGTGTTCTCTAACTTAAGGTTTAAACAGTACGTCAGGTGGTGAAAGTATATGACAACCGTGTCTTACACTAATCTTCTGAAAATCAGCTTACATATAAAAGTCTTCTAATATTTTATATGCTTTTGTTAGATTGTATCGGCTCAAACCAGAAATTTTCCGTATTCGTTTAGTGTCATAGTTTATAACAACATGTGATAACAGATAAGTACGCATTTTGATAAACTCTGTTTACTATTTTACTAGGAGGTGTACATCTTTAAGCTTTGTTCATACAGTACATGTTCAAATAAAATTGAAGTGAAACTTTTCGAGTGACAGATGACACAAACAAGGTACCTTCTCAAAGAGACACAGCCAAACATATGGCAACATTTTCACCAGAAGGACAAATAGATGGACGGGGTAGATAAGGTATCAGAATTGTTCTAGCCTTGTAATTGAACGTTATCACCACAATGAGTCACTTGTAGGCCCCGTGATTAGTTTTAGTTAACTGGTAATTCACATTTTCTAAAAATCAGTTTTAAAGATAAAACTTAATGTCATATTTTGTAGCCAGTTTTTGATAGCAAGTAAATGCATACTTTATCTAATGTACAATTTAAAGGTGTACGCCAATGAAATCACAACTTACAAAGAGAAAATGCAGTCAGATCTTTACATATGACTTCGACAATAGACAAGAGTCGAAACGATATGTCAAGCTACAAATCTTCCAGAAATTATCAGAATAATTTAAGCTAGACTATCAAAGATCTGGCATATCTTGGATAAAACAAATATTTGTTTTGTACAAAATTATTTGTGTATGTATCTTATGATTTTTCAATTACTCACCCTTTGTCTTTGGACAAAATCACCCTTGCTTTCGTTTAGAACATCAGTTCTTCCCTTTTTTGTTTTGAACGTTGTCACAACTATGAGACACCTTTTGTCCACGTGACTATTTGTATTCGTTTTGCTTTATAGGTAATGTACATTTTCTGAAAATCGGGTTAAATATAAAACTGAATGTCAGGGCCGTTAATTATATTGAGTCATGTAGACAATTGCCACCAATTTCTGACCGACTAAACATACTATAAACCGGATTTGGACTTCGCCATTTTAAATTATCAGTTAAATTGAGTGCATCTTTAATTTGATGGTTGAAAAAAGTTCCTCTGAAACCAAGTATAAATCTAGGAAAAGCTCAGATTCTTGGGAACTATGCAGCCCACAGACCCCAGCCTTTTCAAATGCATCTTTTAGGTACTAATGTATGATTCCAAATCACAAAATCTGTTGCCAACTTCTGATAGTAAGTAAGTAAGTTAGTGCATATTTCATTATATGTATAAATAAAGATGATTTATTCAAATATTTTCTATATGCATGACACATATACACAGCATGGATTTTACTGTAGGATGGCCGCGTTTTGGGATGACCATATTTCTATACCCAAGTCAATCCTCTATGAGTTTTAGACGACAGAACAGAAAGATGTACGTAATAGATCAGTTACCACACCAACTCAGGCATCTTGTGGCGCATTTACAAAACAAAAATATATTATCTTTGAATGCAGCTTTTAAACTTATTTTGATTTTAGCTTTTTATTTTCCAAAAACCCACTCTTTGTGTTTTGAAAAAATTCCCTCTAGCATTCGCTGTGTACACCAGTTCTTTCCTATGATTGAACGTTGTCACAGAAAATAGAACACTTCTAGCCCACGTGACTATTTGCATTTGTTTTGGTTTACCGGTAATACACATTTTCTGAAAATCAGTCTGAAGTTTAAACTGAATATCATTTATGTTGCAAGCTATTGAAAGAAAGTAAGTGTATATTTCATTTATTTCATTTATTGCATACATATCAAATAATTTGTCATTTTGTTGACACAGACAGACTATCAGAGACCTTGACATAATATCAAAAGTAAGTAGGTATTCATCTTCAAGGTGTATTCAATCATAGTTTGAATAAAGTACATTTTTTGAAATAACAGATGAAACAAACAAGGTACCTTCTCAAAGAACACTTGTTTCACGGTGTTCCACGGCGTAAACTTCAGGAAGATTTAGGGTCTCTATCCCAACCAAGTGTAACTGCATATTTACATCCTTTACAGCCAATCATATGCCCATATACCTATCATGGTTTTTACTACTGGATGGTAGAATCGTGGGATTTCCATATGTATATATATATCCAAGTTAACCTCTATGGGTTTCGGAAGGAATGACGGGCGGAGTAGATCAGTTACTACGGTTACTTAATCTGCTCTAGCCTCTTGCCATTCAGTACAAAAAAGAAAATATTTTTTCATTGCAGCTTGTAAACAATAATATTTTTGTTTTTATTTTATCTTATTTTTCAAAAACTCACCCAGTGTGGTAAATCTCAATTGCCTGCGCATAATGCAACAGCTCTTTTCAGTTAATTAAACTTGTTGTCTTCATAACTATTTGCTTTCGTTTTGGATAACTGGTGATTCACATTTTCAGAAAATCAGTTTAAAGATATAACTGAATGTCATTCTTTGTTGCCAGTTCTTGAATGCAAGGAAGGGCATACTTTTTAAAAATCTGAGGTGAAGGCCAATGAAATCACAACCAACAACACAAAAGGAAAATGCAGTTATATATTTACAAACGATATTTCAAGCTACGCTACAAATCTTCCAGAATTTATCATTTTTATTAAGCTAGAGTATCAAGAATCTATCATGTTTAGGATAAAAAAAAATGTTCTATCAAATATCTGTTATGTCTTGGATAAAACTTATCTTCTCAGATAATGTCATATGAATACATTACAATGTATTGTAATGTATTAAGAAATATAAAACGTATAGAAATGATTTGTCAATTCACACGTTCCGGTCTTTTCCGTCAATAAAGGTCTCTGTTACAGTTAAATATGCATTTTGATCGTCTTTTTTCGTTTTATGTTTTTAACATAACACTTTTGCGGTCTTTAAACAAACAGTGAATACAAAATTCTGTACGTATTTTAAATTATTTTCTTCACTTGATTCATCCCTCAGGCTTGAATAATCTGTTTAGTATATATAGATACTGCATTTTTGTCCAATCACATTACAAAGAGCTTTTCTGTATGCATGACTTTAGCCATGAAACATCTCGTTATAAATCCGGCAATCGCATAGTGCAATTGCGAAGGGGAAAACCGTGATGGAAGAAAAGGTGAACTAACATTGAAGGAATATAGTTTTACCCTCTTCCGAAAGAAAAATCATAATACACCAAGTTATGTCACAACTGTTTTGACAAAGGTTAATTAACAAATGAGAACACATGGAAAAAAGTAAAAACAAACAACAAATAAACATCGATCTATCATCTCACTCATTTTAAAGGTATACACGTACTTCATGATTCTGTGTTGATTGTTAATCAAGGTCACGATCGATAAACTTCGCAACCAAAAGGTACACAAAATATATTAAACAGCCAAATTTTTGTGTCAACAATAACCGAATGAAATATGTTTTGTCGATTATACTTTATGGATTATACATTATAACAAATGTAATAACAACGAGTACAGAGGACACAGTTTAAAAGTGAATATGCATGCATTTGTGCAATAATTTCATTAACAAAATTATCACCAGAAACTCTCTTTATATGACTTTAATCTTACATCTTACATCAAAACTGAAAGGTAAATATGTCCACAATGCTCTTTAACTTCGAATTTTATTTGGCCTTTTTAACTTTTTTTATTCGAGCGTCACTGATGAGTCTATTTGAAGATGAAAAGCGCGTCTGGCGTATCTGTTCAGACACATAATAGACTTTATACACGGTAAAAAGTAAAATAGTCAGAAAATCATTATTACCATAATTATTTTTATCATTTATCTTGTAGCCATACAAAAGAGTATTAATTGATATAATATGATGTCTTATTCTTATTTTATCAAGTAACAGCTTTGTTATATCCCATAATAATTCCAGATATTTGCATGTTTAAAAGTAATGTTCATTATCTCCAATGACATTATATATATGACCTGAAGTACTTTTCGCTATTTTCCAGGAGAATGGTAGTTGTTTAAATGGTAATATGTAATGTCGAAATTTCCACCTTAGCATTTTCAACTTGTTTGCTTGTAAATGATTGAAAATAACATTTTCTTTGGATGGTCATCTAGAGTTATCTGTCTGTCCCATTTTGCAAACCCTACTGCTTTCTTACAATATCTGTCCAGGAAGGAAAGATAAATGTCTTTGAACTATAATTTTTGTATTGGTATCTTTTTGTCTTCCCTAATTTGAAATTTCTTCTGTTTTATTCTTATTCAGTTTAACGCAAGAGAGTGACCCAAAAATTTCAATTATATTCAATATAACTGAAACTTCTTGTTTTGAATTTACAAATATAGTTGTATAAACGGCAAGCTGACTTAACTTTAGAGTATGGGTTTTATCATCTAGCTTAATTTGAAAACCTTTGCATTTCTTATCTTGTCTCGATAAACAGGATAAAATTTCAACAGCAATGACAAAAAAATATAGCAATACCGGGAAATCATTGACGGATCCCACTCTGAAACGTTCGTTAATTATTTGATTTTGATTTCACAAACCACGCCTCTTTTAGGGAGATTTAATATTCATAGATTTTTGTTTTGTTTACCTACTGGTTCTCAGATATGATCTCTATGCTTCATTTCGGAGAGACACAACTAGGGAATGTTACCAGTATCAATACAAATGGATAGCGACCAAATTAAATTCTGATGAAGATCCAAAGTGAAAGGAGGGGTAGTACAGAATTTTAGTATAAGTTTAAACTCCTAGAAGTTCGAGGCATATAAATGTTGAAAATATGCCGCACAGCCCTATGTTTTGACCTTTGAAAAAAAAGTAGTGCATATAAACTTTCCTGTCTCGGATATATTTTTTTTACGAAACTTCATAGTAAAAGTAGCACAGTTTTAGCGGTAAAAGTAGTTCCTATGGGATATTGCCATGTCTGTATTTACAGAAGTGCAACCTACATTGCGTGAAAAAAGAGAACATGCAGAATTTCACAAAATCTGGTTTATCTTCAGAGATTTTAATAAAATTAACTCAAATATAAAGTTTTATAAATATTTCATGAAGATTGAGAAAATCCTTGGCCTTATATATGATGTCACAGCATAAATTTACAATTTACAGTATGCATTATGTACCTAAAGCATGCATATATGTAATTTAAATTGTTAAGAAGTGCTTTAATTTACTCTTCGAATTCATTGAAACTCATAGATCTTTGCCGTGATGAACATTGTTGTTTGGATGTTTTTGTCCTGTCGAAAACCCATAAGTAAGCCGGAACACCTGACTGTGCTTTCTTGTGACTTCAGTTATTTTGATTGAATCTGTTTGGAAGTTTATGTTTATTTTTTACAATGTTACTATCATAACTTTCATTTAAAAGCTTTTTTTTTCTCTAATTTAACAGTTTAATTTTGCTACATTTTACAATGTTCAATAGGGGCCTCCCTTACCTCCATTTTAAAGAAATTCCATAATATTGTTATGCTTTTTGTATGTCTTAAATTTCGTATTTTATTATCAAATCATATATTCTTGTCGAGTATGATTCAACTTCAAGTATGCTATTATTTGAACTAAAATAGCTTTTTCCTTTAATTCCGCAATAATGGTTTAATTTTAAGAGAAATAACTAAATGGTCTGTATTTTGAATCAAGGCAGGTCTAATGTTCGTTTGAACTACCCTTGGTTTTACATCTTTACTGACTAAAAAGTAATCTGTACTGTTGGCGAGTTCATTAATTTTCCTTCTCCATGTATACTGTGTTTTATTTGGATTTAAAACGCTCCAAAAATCTATTACTTTTAGTTTTTAATCATATCTTTCGAACCATTTGTCGTATGTTTTTGTTTTCTGTTACCTTTAGTAATATTTTTCCTATCCTTTTATATTCAGCGTTTCATTCATATCACCTCCAATAATAAGCATACAAAGACTATATTTTTGAATGCCCTTAAAGCATTTTTAAAGAATGTGTTTCTTTCTTTACTTATAATTGGAGAGTACACGTTTACAGAAGTTAAAATATTATTATCGACTTCTGTATTGATTAAAAGAATTCTTACTGTTGATCTACATATTGGTATATTGATTAAAATAATTCTTACTTTTGATCTACATATTGGTCTATGATATCATATTTATTTTTTTTAATGAAAATCGAAACCCCTTTGACTGTGTACTTCCAAAACTATGATATATTTCTGCCGTGAATTTATCATCTGTAGAATATTAAAAAAAAAATGTGTTTCTAGTAAAAATATTTTTTTCATTTTTTATTCACTCTTTTAGTTTTTATCCTTTTGTCATATTTTCTTAACCCCTGGCAATTTAAGGAACATATGTGTAATACGTTTGGTGACATGTTGCATCTCTTAGGTAAACATATAATCAATACTTGATAAAATACAATAATAAACCGTATCTATAAAAGATATGTAAAGACTCACAATCATTATTATATCCTGATTGACACTTTTAACCTTCACTTCATTCTTACTCATATGTATATATACAACAATCTTTATATTTATTTTCAATAAGACTACCTTCAGGATTTCGCCTGTTTCTATCTTTGGAATCAGTGACAGGTAGAAAATCTTAACCGTCACCCGAATTACAATTAATTTCCACGAGGTGCAATCCGTTTTAATAGGAATATATGTTGGATGTAAAACAAATATTTCTATATTGGTAGACATTTTGTTTACATGATAAATTTTTATATAGCTATAAATACACTTCGAATAAGGCTTGTCTAACTTATTTATCATTAATGTAATTTTTATCTTACACTGCCTATTTTGAATTTGTATACGGTATTTGGGTACGGTACGTTTGATTCTACCAAAGTGTTTTATAGTTAGACTATAGAACTATAGAAATCATCGATTTTCCTTCGATTGTAATATAAATTAGCAAGCTTAATCAATGTCTTGTAAATTATCAGATTAGCTAGTGTTAAAACACTAAGAGCCAAATAGATGGAAAAGTAAGAAAGAATGTAGTTCTAAATTGTACAGTATTGAAAATAAATTGGTAGATTAAGTTAACAAGGAACAAAAATCCTGTAATTTTTTCTATATATTATTTTTGGAAGATAATAAAGTATTAGCTTTATCTTCCCGTAATAAATGGGAAATAGACTTGAATATGCAGATTGAAGATTGGAATACTATTTACTCCATGCCTTTTATTATAACCAGAAACTCGTTTTCAGAAAATTTTCATTGTAAGATTGTTCTACCACGTAATTCATTTTTATTGAAATGTAAATTAAAAGAAACTGAAAAATGTCCTTTATGTTCAGAAATCAGAGACATCTCTTTATACATTTTTGGGAATGTAATGTTGTACAAAATTTCTGGCTATCCATGATAGAGTGGATTAAAAATGTGACATTTTCTTGCCTTTTAGCGCAAAAGAAGTAATTTAGATGTGTCTGACGATTTTGTAAAACAGTAAGTAATATTTTGTTGCTATTTAAATACTATATATACAAATGTAGATGGTAGATGTAAGAACATATTGCCCACAAAATATCGTGGGATAGAATATTTGAAATATTGGATAACCATAGAAACAATAATCTGTTTCCTAACCACTGCACAAAAAGTAAAAATAGATCAGAAGTGGCAATTGTTTAAAGCAGCATTTAATTAACTAAATCAATAGCTTATTACATCATTATGACTCTATCAATCTTAAAGGGTAACATAATTTTTATAATTTGCGTCTATTACTGTAGTATGTAATTCACATGTTTCATCATGAAAAATAAAAGAATTACAAAAAAAAACATTAACAGCCAAGGAGAGATACGTTGAAATGGTTTAAAATGTTTAAAACAAATTGTTTGTTTACATTCTTTGCACATGTGAGTATAGAGGACGGTTTTGGTAATTTGCAAATCTATGTAAATAGCAAACTACTGTTGTGTTACATTTTTATGGATCAAAACTTTACAATAATTTCCATTGTTTTCACTTTAAAACAACATCACATTTGTCATATACAATATCAATAACACATTTATACATTTATTCAATACTGCATATTGTAAAAGCATATGATACATGATCTATTATCATGACATTTAAACAAAAATACAACGTATTTTGTTATAGTTTTGTGCGGAGTATACACAATCTGAAAATAGTGTAACATGCACTGCTACATATTTTTTAAATGATTTCATTTTACTATAGATAACACTATGGTAAATACAATTGTTTGCACAAGTATATCACTCATAACACAGCAATAAAACTAATTTGTTGTCAGATTTCTTTCCTTATGTTTTCGATGATTTGCTGAAGTCAGCTTCTCTTTCGTGGTACTCATCAGTTGGAGTAGTTGCGGCTCGTTTCCTTTTTTGTGTACAGTGTTCACAATGTACTGGTCAATATGCCCATTGGTTTCTAATTTTGCTTTGCTTCGGGTGTATTGTGAATGATTCTTGCTATCATTGGGATCGTATCATGGGAAGATATGGCAAAATAGTTGACAGAACAAGGAAGGTTTGATGCTTCAGTGATAAGCGGTAGGACTAACTCAATTGTGTAATCTTCAAATCCATATCGTAAAATTGTAAGATATACTCTTATTTACCATCCGAGAACAAGCAAAAGCTAACATGCTACTTACATCAGCCTCTTGTTGCCAAATCAGAAAGGGAAGGGGCCGTTGCAGCAGTAGATATTTGACATTAATGATCCTAACAGGTCACCCATGTTTAGTGTTTTGCTACTCTCTGTTGTCTGACCAAACAAATCTGCAAAATATCCTCATATTTAAACCATATTACTATATAATACATTCATATACAATGCTTAAGAAAAAAATATTTTCCAAGAAAGTAGCTGCAATAATGTAAGAATTTGCACACAATCAAATTAATTATATGTGTTACAGACATTTTCTAAATTGAGGCATTTTGTAAAATGCCTGAATTTTCTGACAATTTATAAAATGCATAATCTTGACAGGCATTTTGTAAAATGACTGAATTTTTTAATAAAATTTAACAAATCACCTGTTCAGATTAAGGTAATTTGTAGAAAATGATAGCACTGAGATACATGACCAAAAAGAAGCAAAAACACAATAGCTTGCAAAATAAAACCCATACTGGTTCATTAAAATTTAAGTTTAGTATTCAAATCCTAGCAGGGAAAGTTTTTAGGTCTATAGTTAGTTAAATCAGTGAAAACTACGGAAGTATGTGTTCAATCTGTTGCTTAGAGGGTCATATTATGATCATCTTTTCGTGATGGATGAAGGACAAAATTTATCTTATATTTGAACTTGTTTCAAAACAGAAGTGTATTATAAGGAATAGGAACAATATGAATATTTTGATTGATTGGTTGTTGTTTGTTTCATGTCCAATGTCAAATATTTGGTGCATATTCAGGACGGGAACAAATCAATAATGAATTCAATAGTTCTGCAATGGATTGACCGGGATGAAGAACAAAATTTTTAACAGCTTTAGAAATGAAGATATATTTAATAGGCATAAAAATGTTCCCCTTCAAAAAGGCACATACGAACCCCTGAAAAAAGTCTGAGCGTGCAGAGAGCGTGGTAATTTCCTTACAGATTTGATGTCCCAATTCAGGAAGGATGCACATTTATACATCAGGTACAGTCAAACGAATTCCCCTCTTTAGCATGGCTTTTTTGGCTGATGGCTAAAGCAAATATTTCTATACCCAAGTTAGCCCTTTAGAACAGCTTTGTGAACATTTATTAAATATTAAAATTTAATGCATTTTTTAAATCAATTTTTATAAACATTTTGTTAAAATTCTGAAATAATTAGTCAATTTATAAAATGCCTAAATTCTCACAGGCATTTTAACAGATTGTTGATAGTAATCGTATATCTTATTAAAACAATCTTTCAAAACTCTGACGATATAATTCTGGTCATATTCTATAAACAACAAAAATAATAAAGTTTTACTTTGTGTGAAACACTATATTTTAATTGTATACAATCATAATTCTATGAATCACCTCATGACTGACCAGCTGATCATTGATATACATGCATAACTTACTTTTTGGCCAAATATATTGTTTTATATACCGAATGAATAAAATCCAAATTGAAAAAAAGCAAATGCAATGTGTTTTTAAACTTATGGGATCATAAAGGGTTGATGTTAATCCAAGTGGGCGGAGTTTTGACCATATAAGTAGCAACTGACATAGACCACTTATCCCGCCAGATCTGATTTTTTAACACAGGGTGCGCATTTTCTAAATATATTTAGAATTGCTGAGATGAAATGCTTTCTTACTGGTCAAAACCGTATTGATTTATTTTTTTTTTTGCATCCGACATACTTTATTGAAAAACTTTCACATTTTTTAGTTGGATACAAAAAGTACCGGTACCTTATCCCGGCCTCGTTAAACATTAGATTGTATATTTAGATAGAAAATAGTTAGTAATTGTTAGTATTCTAAATTATAAAATATATACACTATATTATTATGTATCCATTATTTCCATATTGTTCAATAAAGAGAGAATTTTATTTCATAAAGAAAGAAAAGAAGGAAGAAAAAATGATAAATAAATAAAAACAAAAAAAACAAAAAACAAAAAAACAAAAAAAAATCACTGAAATTTGGATTTTTGGCAGCAGTATTTTGGTCAAAACTAGCATGTGTCTTAAGATATAACATTATATAAATTTGGCAAAGTTGGTTTTCCATTGTAAAAAATTCATACAAACACAAAAAAGATATTAAAAAACGTAATGTGGATTTAGGCACAAAACAAGAACAAAAAACAAAAAACAAACATATAACAATATATTAAATAAAACATATATGGTGGTGTGGAGAAGGCTAAAACAATATACACAGTAACATTACATAGGGTAATGCTAATTTGTTAAGTGTAAATTATTCTAGTAATGGAAGCCAGGGGTCCCAGTAGAGGTTGGCAATGTGAAGAGGCTTTGTTTTAAAAATTATATTCTTTTCTAGTATTAGATTTTCTTTTAGATAATTTTTCAGCCCTGCAAAACTGACTTGATTTTCACACAGTTTTGTTCTATAAATAAAGAATTTTGATAATAGTATTATTAAATTTTTTATTTTATTATTTTCTGTTTTTCCTAAATTTCCGAATAAAATTATATCCATGTTAAACGGAATAATTATTTGTGTTTGGTTATAAATCCAGTCACCGAGTCTTATCCACAGATCTGCTATTTTATGGCATGTCCAAAATATGTGTTCGATATCTTCGGTAAATTCATTGCAGAAAGTACATTTATCGCTTTGTTTTATTTTTATTTAAAATAAAAATTTATTTGTGCCCAAGATTCTGTGTATTATTCTATACTGGAACCATTGAAGTTTTGAGCTTTTTGTGGAGTAAAAAGACATATTATGCACGGTTTTCCAATCAAAATTTGTGTTCAGTGTTAAGGACCATTTGTCTTCACAGTTAAGTTTAGTACTGTTTTTTTCTAATAGAACATTATACATATCTTTCGAGCCTTTTTTTTGATAAAAAAAATATTCTTATATTATTTGGAATAATTGGTCCTTGTGTTTTATTAAGATTGTTTATGGATATATCTTTCTTGAGGGCTTTTTTATATGATTTTATTGATGAAATTACCCCATTATAAGTAAGAAAGTTTGACTTAATTTTATAAATGTCTTGGAATTGTTGAAAAGTCATTAGTTTTCCCTCATTGTTTAATAGATCATTTATCAAAAAGATCCCTTTATCTGCCCAGTCTTTATAGAAAATAGATGTTGTTCCTATTTTAATATTTTCATTATTCCAGAGCGAATCTCATACAAACTCGTCTTCATTTTTTGGTATAAATTTATTTTGTAAATCTGTCCAGGCTTTAAAGACCTCTTCCCAAAAAGGGTTTTTACATCTTTTTGTTGGGCCTATATAAACTAGGTTTTCAATACTGATTTTTTCAGTACTTTCTAGTAGCTTATTTAGTTTTGGGTTGTTTTTCAACAACCGTCTAATCCATGTTTGTTTCAATCCTTTTATATATTTGTCAATATCTATCATTTTCAACCCTCCTCATTTACGTTCAGAACATAATATTTCTCTTTTTATCTTGTCAGGTTTGTTTTCCCAAATAAATGAATAAATTTTGTCAGTTAGTTGTTTAAAGGTATTTTTGCATGGTGCTTGTAATGTTAAAAACAGATGGTTCAATTTTGAGATAATTAGTGTCTTGATGATTGTTATTTTTCCAACCGCTGTTAATGTTTGTTTAGACAAAATTTTTATTATATTCTCAATTTCCTTAATTCTTGGACCATAGTTTAACAATTCCAGTTCATGCAAATTGACAGAAAAGTTTATTCCTAGTAGTGTAAACCTACTGGAACCCAATTCCAATCCCCATTTTACACACATGGTGTCTTGACTATATTTTATTTTGCCTATCCACACCACCTTTGTTTTGTCCAAGTTCATATGGGGACCAGACATGTCAGCATATTTTTGTAGTAAGCGAAGAGATGCATTAGAAGATTTGGGAGTACCATCAAGTATTATTGATGTGTCATCTGCGTATTGGGAGACAAGATATTCTGTGTCATCAATTCTAATTCCTTTAATTTCTTTGTTCTTTCTGATTAAAATTCCTAGAATTTCAGCACATAAAAGAAAAATGTAAGGTGATAAAGGACCCCCTTGTCTACAGCCTCTTTGGATCTCAAAGAAATCTGACAGAAAACAGTTTTGGGATACTGATGAGCTTATATTTGTGTAAAAGGTCCTTACCCAATGTTTTATAGAGGGTCCAAAGTTGAAAAAGTCTAATACTTCATTTATGAATTTCCATGATACGGAATCAAAAGCTTTTTCAAAATCTATGAGAAGGAGAAGACCTGGTAAATCATTTACTTCTGTATAGAATAAAATATCATATATGAGACGAGTGTTTTCTCCAATATATCTTCCAGGAATGAAACCTGTCTGATCATTGTTAATAATAATGGGTAGGACAGATTTTATTCGCTCTGCTATACAGCTTGATGCTAGTTTATATGTTGTATTCAAAAGACTTATTGGTCGCCAATTTTTCATGAACTGTCTAGGTTTATCACCTTTTGGTAAACAAGTAATAATACCCTGCTTTTGAGTTATTGACAATTCCCCCCTTTTGTAACCACAAATTATAGATCTGAAAACAAATTTTCCTACATTTGTCCAAAAGAATTTAAAAAATTCATTTGTAAAGCCATCTGACCCAGGACTTTTCTCGTTTTTCATTCTACGCAAAGCTGTTGTCAATTCATTATAAGTTATCTCCCCCTCTAAAGATTCTTTTAAAGTATCAGTTAATTTTTCAATATCAGAATCAGGAATTTCGTTATTAAGATTAACACTACTCAAGTATAAAGTTTTTTATAGTAATTTTTGGCCTCTTCTAATATTTTATCTTGTTTACAAATTGTGTCCCCTTTTTCGTTAACTAGTTTGGGGATGGTTTTATTTATAAAATGTTTAGTTTCCATATTCAAAAAGAAACTAGATGGCTTTTCCCCTTCTTCAATTCGTTGCATTTTGATCTGATATAGTAACCCCTCATTTTTTCTTTCCTTATTATTCTAAGATCAGATTTATGGTGTTCAATTTCTGTTAATATTTCCTCTGTTAAGATGCTTTCCTCTAATTTCTGAATTTTTTCTAATAACATTTTTTCCTGTTTATCTCTTTCCTTCTTTTTATAAGATGCATAGGAAATAGTTTTCCCTCTGATTTCAGTAAGTAATATTTCTAAAAAGAGTTGGTCATTTATTGTAAAGTGGATATCTAAATCATTTATTTGTTCTAAAGTTTCTCTATTATATACTAGTGATGCATATTGGTCTTTTACTTTAAGTATAGTGTCTTTTATAGTATTGGAATATTCAATATCATGTAAAAGTGAGTTGTTAAATTTCCATAATTCTCTTCCAATTATGAAATCTTTCATCTTCAGATTTAATATTATTGGGGAGTGATCTGATCTATAGCTGTTGTGAATTTGTACATCATATACATTTTGATTAAGGTCTTGGGTTATTAAAAAGAAATCTAATCTTGCTTGTTTTATTGGATTAGCTTTTCTCCATGTGAATTTTTTTAAGTCTGGATTAATTTCCCTAAATGGGTCTGTTAAATTATAAAATTCTATTAAGTCTAGAACTTTCTCCTTAGCTTTTGGGTTATTTTTATAATTATATGTATCAAGACTTTGGTTTTGTACTAAATTATAGTCTCCAGTTATAACACCTGACTGATTGTTTAAAGTTTCCATCATTTCACTTAGTTTTATATAAAATTCTGGTGTATCTTTGTTTGGACCATATAAGGTTATTAGGGTCATTCTTTTTCCTTCTATTTCCATATCAATTCCTAACAAATTTCCTTGATCGTCTTTTTTTACTTTATGTATCTTATACTCAAAATTTGTTGTCAATAAAATTGCTACCCCTCTTTGATTAGTTGCAAATGAATTAAAAATGCACTCTCCTCCCCATAGATTTTTTATTGATATTTCATCATTTTCTGAAAAATGTGTATCTTGTCAGCAATATATATTACAGTTTTTTGATTTAAGATAATCAAAAACATCTCTTCGCTTCTCTTTTGAATTAAGACCTTTACAGTTGTATGAGAAAATTTTTATATTATTATTACTCATTTTCAAGTGATATTTCTATTTAATAACAAAACAATAATATGTAATTTTGATGAAACATAAAAAAAATGAATGACCCATACAACTGTGTACTTTTAAGTGTGTGAATGTCAAAATATCCTTCAGATGTCTGATCTCACCTGCCATGTCTGTGTGGAATTCTAATTGTAACCAGAATACACCAACGATGCTGTATAATATAATATAAAGTACTGTGCCAATAACATGAAATAGAGAAAAAGACATACAATTTGTATAATGTAAAAATAGAAAGAAGAAAAAAATGAGATCATAAATAATCAAAAAAAAAAAGACAAAGCAAGAAAATTAAATAATTAAAAACAAATTATGTTGTTCAAAAAGTAATATATCCACTGCTGTTCTATTTTATTTCAAGTACAGAAATGATGTGCTCTATGGGTGATATCTTTATCATAAAAACTAAAGACGATTATCTCCCTTACATCATGAATCAATAGAATGATTCTTGAGAGTCAATGATTGAGATGACAGTTAGCTTAGTCATTAATTTCATTAAAGTTATTATATATTTTTTTAAGTTATCTTATAATTACTCATCCAAATATACACAAATAGTTAGGTTTATTCAAAAAGGAAGAGAAAATGAAAAAACACATTTTTTTTTTTTTTTATATATCAAAGTTAGTTGTATATGCATGATAAGTGTGTACACAGATTTCACTCTTTTGCCCAGCTGTATGTTTTTAGAAAGACACAAAAAAAGTACATGTATGGTACTTTATGCATTCGGGTTTCATAGTTTGTTGAGTTATTTCTTAGCTTATAGTTCTTCTACTTAATACTACAAATCTTCATGTAAGCATTTATGCTATTTTTGCAATTTAAGATTGAGCATTCATGTCACAGGAAAATATTTCTCCACAAAACAGTATATAATTTGATCTTGACCTGATTATAAATAGTATATATGTAGGTTAAAAAACTTGCAAAGTAGTGGCTCTTGTAATGCACATGTTAAACATGAGTATAGAAAAAAAAGCACTAACAATTGGAGTGAAAGCTAAATAAACAGCAAAAAGAAGCATTAAATTATGTTAGAGCAATGAATAGCGTTTTAAAAATCCTGTTAGAACTTATAATTCTAACAGTATATTTTAGTATTTAGATGGTGAAACATGGTTGGAACATACAGGGTTTCAAGTACTATGTAATCTTCATTTTGATAAAAAGATGCAGATGCTGATGTAAAACATACTAGGTAAAGAAAGGTATTCATTATAGTTTGTGATTTAAAGTTTGAAATATTAACAATTTAGTACAAAGAATATTAACTTTTGAGAGCCCAACACCACATGTTTAACACTATATGTTCCTTTGACTTACATGTATGGGGTGTTGTTGGGTTGTTGTCCCATTAATACAAATCTCACAGGATTGATCATATGAAAGCACTTTATTAGAATGTTAAAATATTAAGAATGGAGTTTATTTGTTTACTGGTAGATAATTTTTACATCATTTTTTAATTTTTCCTTTTTCATTTAAAAAATCTGTTTTTATAAACAACTCCTTAAATAAAACATTTTCTTTTTATAATATTAGGTTCTTCCTGTATGTACCAAAGAATGATGATAAAAAAATTCACATATTTTTTGGGCCAAAACTAAAGAAAAAAGTAAAGCTTAAATAACAAGACTATGAACTAACATGCAGCCTATGTATATACTATATGATTGCGACTTCAACAAAAGCATAATGGAAAAAACAAACAAGCAAAAACAAATTTAACACAGCAAAATACTTACTGACAAGCAAGTCCTACAAAAGATTGAACATTTTAATATGTTAAAATTGTATGATAAGTTTTTCAGTCATAGAAACAACAAAGAAAAGCACAAGATCGCATCAGCCTGTATTTACAATTTATGTAGTCATAGTCATACATGTACTTGTATCATCTGACACAATTAATTGTTTTGCGCGTATTCCACACATCCTTTGAGTTAAGTCGTGTTTCTAGGACCAGGATTATGCCTCTTACTTTTATTCTGGTTTGTAATTTCTCGTCATTTCTTATTTTATATGCAACTTTTGCCAGATCATTTCGTGCCTCTTTCATTATAACGGGTAAATCGTCTACTACTCTGATTTTTTTATTTGCAACTTTGTATGCATTTTCCATTATTAATTGTTTGTCTGAGTAGTGCATAAACCTCACAATTATAGCATCTGGTCTTTTTTGGCCAACAACTGGGGCTCTTGATGGGATCCTGTGGGCATTTGCAAGGGGGAAACTTTCTGCTTTAAACTTTTCTATCCCCAGCTCCTTCACAAAGAAATTGTCTACTACTTCCCATATGTTCTCATCTTGTTTTTGTTTTATACCGTAAATGAGAATATTGTATTTACGCTCATGTTTCTCTAGAAAAAGTTGATTTTCTTTCAATGCGAAAAGTTTGTCGTCAATGTTTTTTTTCAGACATTCCATTTTTTCCATTTCTAGAGTATTGAGTTGTGACTCTTTGTACCCTATACCTCTCTCTAGCTCGTTGTGATCTAGTCTAAGCTTTTCCACCTCAGTTTGTGTAGTACTAAGATCTGACTTTACTTGCACAACTTCTGACCTGACCTCAGTTATTAGATGCGTTAAGTTTTGTTCAACAGAGTCTAGCCTAGATGTAAAGAGTGTTACCTTTGAATCAATACCCATGACAACAGACTTAACATCGGCAATAGCTTCTAAAGTCGCCATATTATCGAGTATATACCTGACAAGTCCCGATGTAAACAATCACTATTCTCACAACTCACGTTGATTATGTAATCATATAATTATTGTTATTTACACAACATTCTGAATTAAAGTAGAAGTAATTTTTAAGTTGTTTACTGTTTACCTTGTTTTTTCCCGACAAATTACTTTTTCCTAGTGGACATACTACTTCTTTTCTTTAGCTAATAAATTTCGTGGTTGCCGCCATGACAGGGGCAGATAACCGTATTGATTTATGATTAAAGGCCAATACTGAAGTATTCCAATGAAGTTAATGAGATTCAAGTAGGAAAATCCTTATTTTTTTCAATTGTGACACATACAACTTTGTCAGTGAAATGTAGTTTTAAATGAAACTAGCTCCTAGATGGATGTCCCTGTATGCTTGATGCTAATGCATGTTGTTCTCTGACCAGTTATCTTCAAAAATATGTCTCATACTTCAAATAACATCAATACAAAATATTTTATACCTAATTAAATTTAGTGCTTGATTATGAATTAAAGTTGTAATTACATTACAGACGGATACAATCAGCTGATATCAAATGATCATGCAATGAAACTACCTGCAATCATACTAGATATGACTGCAGGTCTTTTTATAACCTAGTCATTTGATATCAGATATTAGAGTTAAATGTGGAGTATCATTCATTTAGACTTTAACCCAATATCACTAAAACAATAAGACATATGAAGGTCAGGATACCGTCTTCAATAAAATACAAGCATTCATGCAATATGTTATGCTCCTAAAACAGCAAATATTTAGATAAATTCAACAAGTTTTGACATAAATCCCCCAGATTCCATTACATGATTAAAATAAACAAATTAAAATATTACAAAAGACAAACATATACTGGTTCCTGACAAGATACAGGCACATGAACAAGTGACGGTAATAAACTTTATTTTTTTTAAAATCCCTCTTTTAAGGAGGAGTTTTTATCCATAATTCTTTTTACATTATTTATTAATGAATAATTTTTTTACAGATATTCAAACGACAATATGGCATGCAATATCTGTAAAAAAGAAAAACTCTCCAGCGAGTTCCCGCCCTTCAATGCAACAGAAGTGTGTGATCATCCGTGCCTTACCTGCTTAAGGGTATGTTAAAAGGGAAACAGATAGTATGTGTATGATTGTTTGTATGTGTCTGTTTTGCGTAACAATTGAATTTGATCACGTTATTTGGTATGCGAAAACAAAAAAATATATGAATCAATGAAATACAATACTAATGGAAACAAATCTCTTCTAAAGGCACGTAAAGCTGGGTAGATTAAAATGTAGATAATGTGTAAAATGTGAACACATATTTCTGTAGTTTCCTATTGTTATAAATGATACACCGACAACAAATAATGGATCTAAGTATCCTTCAAATCCGCCTAAAAGAGAGACGAAAGATACCAAACGGACATTCAAACTCACAAGTAAAAAATAAACTGACAATACCATGACAATAAAGTACAAAAAGACCAAAATACGACCATATACAAAACCCAATATAGAAAACTGAAGACTGAGTAACACGAATCTCTTCAAAAACCGGAGTGATTTCAGGTGCCCTGGAAGGGTAGGCAGATCCTGCTCCACATGTGACACCCGTCGTGTCTAAGTGTACATATGGACGTTTGCAGCCAAAGCAATTAAAAATATACCCTCTTTTCTAACCGGAGGAAACCACAGAACAAGTTACATCTTCGTCACTTGGTCTATTGTAAATAGTGGACTAATTGGCAATCATGCCATATTTTCTTTTATACAGAGCACATAAATGAATAAGCAATTAGAGAATTAGGTAGGTAAATAATGACTTTGTTTTACAGGGTAACAGCATTAGCATTAAACCAATCTTCACTTTAGCCCTTTGACAAGTTAAAAAGAAAAAATAACATATAAGGAGAAAGAAGTCCTCAATAATAGTAGAACACTCAATAAAAACAAAAATAAATAAATATAAAACATAAATATACTAATGAATTGAAAATCGTTTACCTTTTATCAGCCTTCAGCGTTTGCGCAGAAATCTTTTCTGGTATCGTTTCTCTTTTCAATAAAATTGAGAATGGAAATGGGGAATGTGTCAAAGAGACAACAACCCGACCATAGAGCAGACAACAGCCGAAGGCCACCAATGGGTCTTCAATGTAGCGAGAAACTCCCGCACCCGGAGGCGTCCTTCAGCTGGCCCCTAAATAAATATGTATACTAGTTCAGTGATAATGGACGTCATACCAAACTCCAAATTATACACAAGAAACTAAAATTATAAATGATACAAGACTAACAAAGGCCAGAGGCTCCTGACTTGGGACAGGCGCAAAAATGCGGCGGGGTTAAACATGTTTTTTGAGATCTCAACCCTCCCCCTATACCTCTAGCCAATGTAGAAAAACAAACGTACAACAGTATCGTTTGTCTGCGGACTGTAAAATAATAAAAAGAGAATAATGTGATTTCACGCAAATTTGTTGCGGATTTCTGATTACCTAAAAAGGATTTTTAATGACATAATGCCATTGTGTACCTCCTAGTTTACGTTTTGATCAGAATGATTTCTGTAGTTTCACATACAAAAACATGGTATTTGCCCTTGTATATATTAGTGGGGTGAACATCCCTCATCCTCAACTCCTCCTCAACCAGTCAATGGATTTCAATCAAACTTTTACAGAATTTTCATGACATAAAACCATTGTGCATCTCCTATTTAACTATTTTATCAGAATGATTTCTTGGGTTTGGCATACGAAAAAATAAACTTTGCCCTTTCATATTATAGGTGTACATCCCCTATCCGCAACTCCTCCTAAACCAGTAATTGGATTTCAATCAAACTTTCGCGATTTCTTCATGACAAAATGGAATTGTGTACCTCCTTTTTGGGGCATCTCCCAAAGACTAATCCTTCTAAACCAGTGATTTGATTGTAATCAAACTTTTACGGATTCTTTATAACATTACTCGATTGTGCACCTTCTTTTAACCTATTGGTCAGAGTTATTTCTCAGTTTTCCGATACAAAAACACAGAATTTGCCCTTTCATATTAAAGGGAGCGAACATCGCCAATCCACAACTCCTTCATAGACACTGAATACATTTCAATCATAATGACATTTTAAACTTCCTTTTTAACATTTTGGTCAGAATGATTTTTCATACAAAAAGTGGACTTTGCTCTTTTAGATTATACCAAGTTAACATTCCTCATCCGCAACTCCTCCTAAACCAGTGATTGGATTTCGATCAAACTTTCACGGAATCTTCATAACGGAATCCCATTGTGTTCCTCCTTTTTGACTGCTTAATCAAAATGATTTCTGAGGTTTCCCTTACAGATACATGGACGTTGGATTTTCATATAAGAGGAGTGATCATTTCCGATTCCAAAGTCCTCCTAAACCCTGTGCACCTCCTATTTTACTTTTGAATCGGATTGCTTTATAGTGTTTCTTTTCAAAAATATAAAATTTGCCATTTCATATCATGGGGAGGTGAACATTTCCAGTCATCAACTCCTCCTAAACCACTGAATCGATTTCAATCAATTATTCACGGAATCCTCATGATATAAAACCATTGTGCATCACCTATTTTACTATTTTATTAGAATGATTTCTTGGGATTTCAATACAAAAACATGAAGTTTGCCCTTTCATATTATAGAGGGTGAGCATACTCTATCCGCAATGATTTCTGGGGTTTTCCTTACAAATGCATGGACGTCGCACTTTCATGTAATTGGAGGTTTGCTTTTAGATCTGAATGCTTTATGGGGTTTCTTATACATAAACATGCATTTTGCCCTTTCATAATATATGAGTGAACATCCCCCAAACACAACTCCTCCTAAGCCACTGAATGGATTTCAATCAAACATTTGACAAAATGCCACTGAGTACCTCGTTTATTCCATTTTATAAGAATTATTTCTGGGGTTTGCTTTAAAAACGAAATGACTTTACCCTTTCATATTATATGTGTTAAGCGTCGTTCATTTACAACTCTTCCTAAACCAGCGAATGGATTTCATTTAAACTTTCAAGGATTCGTCATGACATATTGCCTAAGTGGACCTTTTATTATAGTTTTAATCAGAATAATTTATAGGGTTTCCCATGAAAAACCTCAACTTTTCCCCTTGATATTATAAGGGATGACATCCCCCAATCGCAACTCCTTCTAATACAGTGAAGGGGTTTCAATTAAACTTTCACGGATTCGTAATGACATAATGCCATTGTGCACCCCTAGTTTATGTTTTGATCAGAATGATTTCTTTGGTTTTCCATACAATAAAATAGACATAGCCCTTTTAAATTATGGGAGTGAACACACCCATCCACAACTCCTCCTTAAACAAGGAATGGATTTCAATCAAACGTTCAGTAATTTTTCATGACGTAATACAATTATGCACATCCTATTTAACCTTTTGATCAGAACGATTTCTGGGTTTTCCTTTTCTGAACATGTAAATGACCATTACATGTAGACTCCAGTACAAAGAAGTCAGAACAATTAGAAACGGCTTGATAAGCTTTGATGGATGGGTCATTCTGATATGCCTTCCATCCAGGTAGGGTGTTGGTATTTAGATACAATTATGCACATCCTATTTAACCTTTTGATCAGAACGATTTCTGGGTTTTCCTGTACAAAATATATACTTTGTGATTTGATACTATAGGGGTGAACATCTCCTGTCAAAAATTCCTACTTAACCAGTGAATGTATTTCGATCAAACTTTCACGGACTCGTCATGACATAATGTCATTGTGCACCTCTTATTTTACATTTTGATTTTTGGGGTTAAACATATAAAAAGATGGACATGTCTTTTCATATCATAGGGGTGATCATTCCCAATCCGCAAATCCTTAACCAGATAAAGGATTTCTATCAAACGTTCGCGGGTTTTTCATGACAATATGCCATTGAGCATCTCTTGATTTTTTTCTGTTTGATCAGAATGATTTCTGGTGTTTCCAATTCAAAAACATAAATGACATAATGCCATTGTGCACCTCCTATTATACATTTTATCAGAAAACTTTCTATGGGTTCCGATACAAAAAAACATGACCCTTTTATGTTTTAAAACAACCCCCATTCAGCACACCTCGTAAACCGGTAAATAGATTTCAATCAAACTTTCACAGATTTTTTATGACATAATGTCATAGTGCAACTCCTGTTTTATATTTTGATCATTATAATTTTTGGGACTTCTCATACAAAAAACAATGGACTTGAACTTTCATATTATAGGGGTAAACATTACCCATCAGCAACTCCTCCTAAACCAGGTAATGAATTTCCATCAAACTTTTACGGATTCTTCATGAGATTATGAACATTGAACATCCCCAATCCACAACTCCCATACCTTTTTTTAACATTCCCCGTTGAAGAATAAGAAATTATTCAGAAAATAAGTTTCCAACGCACTCAATAAAGTTGAACAAATACGCATTTTGCTATTTTTTGTCGGTCCCTTTTGGTCATATAGCTCTTTATTCGATCATGCATTCAGAAGCGCATTCAGAAACTACGATGTACTGTGATCACACGGGTTTCTAAACCATTCAAGAACTAGGAGGTTGTGGATGCTTTATCCTCTTTTCATGACAAATATGTCGTTGTTCCAGCAGATAAAGCCTCCAATAATATTGTCTTCATATGGAAAAACCATTATTTGGAATGTTTCACAAAAGAGCTTGGAATAAATAGCAAAACTGGTAATCCTACATATTCTTTAACATCATTTACAAAGGATGACATTTTAGAAAAATCACAAATTTGTCCTTCTTTCTTTTGTTATTAACATAAAAAAAAGACGAAGAAAATCTACCGTCATTATACTTGATACCAAAACTACACAAAACTCCCTATAAAGAACGATACATAGCTGGATCATCAAGATGTTCGACTAAACATCTTTCTAAAGTGCTGACTACTATTCTTTCTACAGTAAAAGATGGCCTTCAGATATATTGTGATGAGATATATTCAACTAGTTGTGTCAATCAGATGTGGATTCTTAAAAATTCTAAAGATCTACTGCTTAATCTTAGATCACACTCTCTGCAATTTTGCCGCAACATAAAGACCTTTGATTTTTTCTACGCTTTATACTACTATTCCCAATGCTCAATTAAAAGATCGACTTCACCATCTCATTAAACAGAGCTTTTTCTATAAAAGTAGGAATCATAGATATAAATTTCTTGTTTTGGGTTATAATAATTCTTATTCTGTGAAGAACCACACTGATTCCATCAGAAAATACACTGAAGATGATATTATCAAAATGCTGGACTTTTTGATCGACAATATATTTGTTGAGTTTGGAGGATTGAAATTTCAACAGACAGTCGATATTCCAATGGATACTAATTGTGCACCCCTACTGACAGATTTGTTTTTGCACTCGTATGAAGCAGAATTCATTCCGAACCTTCTAAAAGACAAAAAGAAAAAGCATCCTACGAAATTCTTTAATTTTACTTTCAGATATATTGATGATGTCCTATCACTGAAAAACCCATATTTCAGTCAGTTCTTGCATCTCATAAATCCCAGTGAACTTGAAATTAAGGATACTAATGTTTCTAGAAGGACTGCTTCATACCTTGATCTTTTCCTAAATATTGGGAGGAGGAAAGATTAAAAATGCCACTCCGTAAATTTTAAGGATACAATCACAAATTGGTTGATCTATACGATGTGTCTGTGTCTAAACTAACTAACGACATTTTTACCACGTTTTAGATTGTGGTTTACCATCTACGTCGTCTGGTCGGCTTAGTACCGAACGTGACTTATTCCTGAATATGACTGTTTTGCCGAGTGTGAATTTGCAATGCTTTACGACGTGTCGACGTATTTATATATCCAACATTCATGTATTTCGTTATGATGTTTCTTTTGTAAGTCCTGTTGGATATTTTTTTATATCTTATGTTCGCTGTTGGAGACGACGTGGTTCGGTATTTATATATCCCGCTTTCGGGCATTTTGTTGTTACTTTCTTATACTGTGGATCCGGTGGGTCAATGTGTGCTTAGTTGTTGTTTGTTTATTTCGATCGTGGTTTGAATTCTGTATTTTTGGTACATTTCACGTATGTCTTATTTGTCAGTATAGTCGAATTACTCGTGGTTCGTCTACAGGGTTTTTGTTTTATGTTGTTTGTTTTTTATGTGCCTTATAATACAGTTATTTGATTTAATTATCTATATGCATGTAAAAGTTAAGTTAAAAATCAGCTACTTCGTTTATATGATTTTAAGTTTTAAGCAACTATATGCACAGGATTTTTTTGTTTATACACAGTTTTAATTTAAAAGAAAAACTAACATGGTTCGAAAATACAAATAACAACACCACAATTCCATTTTAATATTCTTGTCATGGTTAGAAAATATATAAAATAACACCATTACAAACTCAATCCCAATTTAATATTCTTGTACGTGTCTATAAATAAAACAAATCTATTTTATTCTTAGAAATTTACATGTGATAATATAAACGTCGCAATAAATACGTCACTTTTTGTGACGTTGGTCCATTCATGTGACGCGCGGTTTATATTTCATTTGTGGTATCCTGGTGTGCTGTCGAAAACTCATGGGAAGTGACTATTGTTTCTGCGGTTTACATGTTGTAATGTACTATTATATTATTTCTTTATGTATTTCTCTGTGCTGAGTGTTCTTGCGTTTTTTTGTACTGTATTCCTGTCACGTAGTTTTGTCATTTTAGCAATATTTTTAACATTGCCATGTAAGTGGGAGGTTTGGCTAGCCATAAAACCAGGTTTAACCCACCATTTTTCTTAAAATGTCCTTTACCAAGTCAGGAATATAGCAGTTGTTATCTACAGTCCGTTTCTATGTATGTTGGCGTTTGCTTTTGTTGTAGGTCAGTGTTTCTGTTGTTCCGTTGTTTTCCTCTTATAGTTGATGTGTTTCCCTCGGTTTTAATTTGTAACCCGGATTTGTTTTTGCTTCATCGAATGATGACTTGAACTGCAGTATACTACTGTTGCTTTTATTTACGTGTCTACTTGTTTATGCATCCTTTACTTTCAAATATTTAGATTTGGCCGTTCCCGATGCAGGTTAATCCAGTATAGTTCTTCGACGGAACGCTTTTTATTTAGCTTTTTTTTTTTTATTTGAAAAACATCTTCTTCAACAGGCACATATGGAATCAGTCAATAATAGACTTTCTTAATTAGCACTATATTTCATACGAATTTGCTTCATTTCGTAGTTTGATGGTCATTTAATCTTATTTTACATATGTTTTTAATTTTTCAGAAGTAAATGCATTAATACCACATGTCCAACTATTTTTTAATAACCTATCAACTTGCTGGATAAGCACAATTATACCTTTTTCAACATCCCCAAAGCAGTTGACAAATCTGCTAAGATCGAATACGACCAGAAAACCTGTCCCAAAAATGAGCCACGCAATTTACATATACTGTTGTTTAGTGCCACAGAAGGAATTTGGAATTGAGAGACTACATCAGTAAATGCGATATTGTGATATTTATAAAACGTAACCAGTGTCTGAGCAAAACGTTGATGAACCAGAGTTATGTCAAAGAACGTCTCGTCCTTTTTCTAAAAAGGTTCATCGGGAGATATCAAGACCTTGTTGATAAATATTCCGTAACAACTGCACAAATAATACATGATGGGCTTGAGGTATAGATCCTAGGTGCTAACGTTGTTTATCATCTTAATTACGTGATATGGTGTTCTTTTCATTTGTCTTTGTATATTTTTAGTCCATTTTTGGTAATATCCTTTTGGCGTGGCTCGATATTTATACAACATGCCATTGGGTTATTGTGCTATGGTCATTTTTTTATTCTTGTCTTTCATTTTTGCTTATCTGCTTTATCTATACACTACATGCCATTTTGTTTTTCTTTGTCGACATAGTTGTTTGTTTTTCTAGTGATTAAGATAATAAAACAATGTTGACTGCTGTATCATGTCTGTTTGTTTTGCTCACAAATTGTTGTCAATGAAATGGAATTTTATGCGACTGTCATAAAAGTGAGAGATTAAGCTAGCTTTAAAACCAGAATTAATCCACCATTTTCTACATTAGAAAATGCCAGTACCGAGTCAGGATATGGCAGTTGTTTTCCATTCATTTGAAGTGTTTGAGCTTTTGATTTTGAAATTTGTTAAGGGACATTCCGTTTTGAATTTCCATGGAGTTCGGTATTTTTGTTATTTTACTTTTGCATTGAAACGATTGAATTTAATAGAGAATATCAGATAGCTTTTTAGATATCACACCTATATCAACCCGATACACCAGTATAACCGAAGAGGGTTATTACGGTGTGTGATATTGAAAAAGCCATATCATATACACTTTATTATATACATGTACCTCATGCACAACTAATTTAGATGTTATTTCACGAGACATGACGTAATGCATATAAGGGGTTTGATAAAGCCTTTGTAACCCTGACTGATATCGATTACGTGACGTCATACGATCAAGGGTTTAACAAAGTCTTTTTAATCGTGACTGTTATCGATATCATCATGGAAAGCTGATACAGTACGATTACCATTGATTATATTACACATACAATTTACTTGTATTTACTACTAAGTATGTAATGTGCGCTAATATCATTATTTTGAATATTCTAACTTATTTGTTCGTTCAGAATGAGTCACATGTTAAACTGTATTTTCAAAGGTCGACTAAAACGGCATGTCGAAAAGTGATATTGCATAATTATGTTTTACAATATCTAATAATGAAATTTAAAAACCCCATTCAGTCGATATACTTCTTCCATGTCGAATATCCTCGTATCGACCTCATTAAAAGGCTATAATTGAATACTATCACATGTTGTGCTGTCGAGACCGTAGTTGAATTTGGGACCAGTAAGTTTATTTTATCTGGAAATGCAGTCAGAGATAACTATGGTGAACAGCATTGAAATTTTTATTATTTAAATATTCCGAATTGAAAGCTTGTCTAACTTTAAGAATCCGTTCTATTTTCTATGTTCCAGATATGTGACTGACATGATTGATAGTAAGTTATGATTGCAATTTCGTGTTTTTTACTCTCTCGCGACTTTTTCTGTTAAGTTCCAAGGTGTCCAAATGTCAGGAACAAAAAGCAGAAGTTATTCAGATTTTGTCTAAACAAAAACAAAAATTCATGAGGTGCGCAACGTTTAGTCTCATAAAATCTAGTAATGTTTTTTTTCAAATCTAGCTGTATCTTTCATAAATCTGAAGGCCTCTTTAAAACTAAGCCATTTTATATTGCAGTCTAGTTGTATCTTCTAAAACTCGATTTGAATGTTTTAATCAGTAATATGGCAGTTGTTATCAAATAGTCCGTTTCTATGTATGTTGGCGTTTGTTTTTGTTGCAGTTCAGTGTTTCTGTTGTTCCGATGTTTTCCTCTTATAGTTGATGTGTTTCCCTCGATTTTAGATTGTAACTCGGATTTGCTTTCGCTTAATCGATTTATGACTATTGAACAGCGGTATACTACTGTTGCCTTTATTAATCAAGCTGTGCATTTTAAACAGAAACTATCTGTTCATTTTTAATCTAACCGTAAATATTAAATAAGAAGATGTGGTATGATTGCCAATGAGACAACTCTCCGCAAGAGACTAAATGACACAGAAATTAACAACTGTAGGTCACCATACGGCCTTCAACATTGAGCAAAGCCCATATCGCATAGTCAGCTATAAAAGGCCCCGAAATGGCAAATGTAAAACAATTCAAACGAGAAAACTGTATGTTTTAAATCTTATTTTGTAGTTTTGTTTTGCAAATGAGAATAATTTTTATTCAGTGCTTTTAAAAATTGACGACAACGGCGTGCCATAATCAGTATGGCCCTTTCGTGCATGTTTCAGTGATGAGAATATCTTGAAATTCACACTTGATTCGTCTGATAAATAAAGGCAACAGTAGTATACCGCTGTTCGAAAGTCATAAATCAATTGAGAGAAAACATATCCGGGTTACAAACTAAAACCGAGGGAAACACATCAACTATAAGAGGAAAACAACGAAACAACAGAAACACTGAAGTGAACAAAAAACAAACGACAATGCAACACACACAGAAACGAACTATAAGATAGCAACTGCCATTTTCCTGACTTGGTACAGGACATTTTAAGGAAAAATGGTGGGTTGAACCTGGTTTTGTGGCTAGCCAAACCTCGCGTTTTTATGGCAATGTTAAATATAAAACTAAAATGACAACATAACATGACAGGAATACAGTACAAATAAATGCAAGAACATTCAGAACAGAGAAATACACAAATAAAAAATACAATAGTACATTTCGACATGCTAACCACAGAATAAAAACTAACACGTAAAACAACATAGGACAGCACACAAAAACAGCACAACAGAACCACGAACGGTCTTTCACACGACTGGATCAACGCCACAAAAGTGACGTCACAGGTAAATTTCTAAAAAAAAATTGATACAGTTCAAGATCAGGTTTGTAACTATGTCATTTGATGTATTTTATAACAATTACAAGAATATTAATATAGAATTGTGTTAGTAATTAGATAATTAATTGTATTATCTAGCTATGTCGGTATTTCTTCTGAATCAAACTGTAAAACAAATAAATCGTGTACATATAGTTGCTTTAAACTAAAATCTTATAAATGAACTGAATGATTAATTATCTTTACTTTTTCATACGAATAGAAAATAAAAAAATTAAAATTACAACTACAAACGATAAGACATTAAACAATATCCGATCAGAATTACAAATACAACATCATAACTAAATACATGAATGTTGGATAAACAAATACCGTGACACGTCTTATAGAAATGCGAATTCACACTCAGCAAAACAGTCATATTCAGGAATAGGTCATGTTCGGTACTTAAAAGACCAGACGACGTAAATGGTAAACCACAATCTAAGACGTGGTAAAAATGTCCTTAGTTAGTTTAGACACAGACACATCGTATGGATCAACCAATTCGTGATGGTAAGCCTAAAGTTATACAAAATCTCATTTGATTTAGTTATCTGCTCTATCGCCATTCCTCCTGTAGATTTGTTTATTTTGTTTTACAATTGTACAATAAGAAGTTAGAGACCGCAAATGAATTTGTTTTTAGATGAAATACTTTTTTCTTATATGCGGACTTCGAAGAATTATGTCCCATTTCAGCAACCAGTCCAACTATTGTGTTCATATGGGATCTAGTAAGTTGTACATTTAATGTAAATATATTTCAAATTGTAATTTTTCTTTTGTTAATTCCAGTGTTTAGTTAACTACGTTGCTAAAAATGAAGTTTGTCCACATCCTGGGTGCAATAAAGAAGTTAAAAGAACATCCGAGACCATCAGTCTTTTTCAAGAAATTTTAGACGATATGTTTACCGAGTATGACACGGAATACACACCACAAGTTGACTTGTCAGATGGAAAATCTTTTATAAACGTTACAGGATTGACCGGATCGTCAATAACAATAGCTTTCTCACCACAAATGACCGTTTTAGACCTGAAACGGAAAATTCAGACTCAACTTGGTCACACACCAAGCAAACAAAGGCTCTTGTACAAAGACAAAGAAATGGAAGTAAGTACAAAAACCGAAATTGAGCGATTTTTTTTTCGAATTGTTGACTTAAACATACTGGAATACTGGAATTTCTAACTGTAAGTTTCAATAGAAATTTTGAATGTTTCTAAAATTTGAAATTTCTAACTTGAATATTTGTATTTTCAACTTTAGTATTATGCTTTTAAACGTAAATTTTTAAAATAAGTTTGTGTTTGTGGAATTGTAAGCAAATTGGTATGCCCAGATTCAGATCTCATTGAGCGGATGATATTATGTTTCTGAATCTAAAACTGACGAATTTGAAGCTTTCGTTATTCTTAAAATAATTGACTATTTTGCTAAACATTGGACTAAATAAGGCACTAATCTGGTGTTATCATTATTGCATACAGTAAAGGGCTATCGAAAATCAGCGATTTCATTAAACTGAATCAGAGTTTATTCAGTAGAAATTTACAATTAGATTTATAAAATGTATTACACTTTTAAAAGTATCGTTTGTACATGTAAATCGGTAAAGATTTCTACTTAGAGTTATTTAGGCACGGAAGGGGAAATCGTTAATAAATATAGAATTATTTGAAATTTCTCCCAAATTTTTATTTTATTGACTGAAAACCCATTGATAGATGAACAGATTGTTGATCAATAATCTAAAAATAGTTGGTTTAATGTATACAAAACATTGTTTTATGTCTGCTGTGGCAGTTTCTTATGTTAAATTTTTTTGTCTTTTCTACGTTTTATATTGTTGTGTACCCTTATATTTTTATAGCGAATCCTTTTCCGGAAAATTTTTATTTTCATCGCTTATATTATGTTTGGAATTACAACATTGCTTGAATCATGATTGTGACATCTACTACACACTCGCCATCTCATTTATTTCATCGTGTTTCTTAAGTTTTTAATCGTAAATTAGCATGCTAGTAAATTAATCACCTACGCACGATCATGTCAGGCTTTTGCAACTCCGTAACGCAGTTAAGTTCATTAAAGCCTTCAAACTCACCTACCCATAACAGTCACTATGTTTATCGTGTTCTGATATATCTCGCTAAAACTTGTTAGCGATTGCTTTTTCTATCCGAATTCTTCAAAGTTGTCAGTCTACCACGATGTTACGCAGTTTTGGTAAACACGTTATATTATTCAATAGAACTTTGTACGCTAGTGCATTCATTGGGTCAATCCAGGCCTAGGGTTATATGAATGTTGGCTGGTTTTCAAAATCAAAGGAGTTTTTGTCAAGCCGAAAAAAATCTGGTTAAAAAAAGAACGCTTATATTGGCACCAACTTATCTTTCATTCAAGTTGTATAAACGAAATGTACTATGACCTTGAAAAATTCCAAATTAATTTTTTTTTTCCAATTTGAAAAGACGAAGACATGTTTTTTTTTTTAAATATTCTAACTAAAATATAGTTTTACTTTGAAATTAAAATGTTTTCCAAATACATAGAACGCCCATGACCAGGAGAAAATCCTTGGGCAATGCCTGTCTTTGATCCATTTTGTCCTCTAGACTGGCAAATTAATATCCAAATCCCCATCTGCATCATTTATGAGCTCACTATGAGCTAAATCACTCTCATACATCATACAACATGATTACATTAAGAATGAGATCTAGGATACTAAATTTTACTAACACCAAAATTTACTGAAATCTAGGTGAACATATGTTTCTTTACTTTTTTTTTACAAAACTTGTTAAACTAGTAGTCAGCAAATATTAACTGATGAATAGAACAAATATAAGATTACTCGGTTGTGAATATATGTAAAAATTGGTCGTCATAGAATGGCATATACTATCTTAGCCCAATTCACATTGTGGACATTTTCACACATATCATCATCTGTGCAAATGTGTCAATGTATGTAAAAAGTAAAATCACAAAAATACTGAACTCCGAGGAAAATTCAAAACGGAAAGTACCTAATCAAATGGCAAAATCAAATGATAAAACACATCAAACATATGGCCAATAACTGTGATATTCCTGACTTGGTACAGGCATTTTCAAATGTAGAAAATGGTGGATTGAACCTGGTTTTATAGCGCTAAACCTCTCACTTGTATGACAGTCACATCAAATTCCAACAACCAAACAAACAAACATTTAACAAAGAAGCACAAAAAGCATCTATCAAATTTAACAACCACATTCATTGCTTACTTATATATGTATTATAAATCAATCCATAAAGGGTTGAAATAAATGTCAATTTGCGATGCATTCACATGGGTTTGGTTTTTTTTTATATACAAAGGGTGTATTTTAGTTATATACACTTTTGCCATTAAGGGATTTGTATTCTTCCAAGATGAAACTTAATAGTCGAGTCGCGGAAGAGGTTAGATATGCCTTTAACATTGATCCATTTGGTGCACTATCTTTGTGTCTTGTTCTCCGAATGTCGTTCAGTTTTTGTATACTGTAGTTAAGGCCGAAAAGTTCCAAGATGACAAGTCGTGAAAAAATATAGAAGAAATAAGGAAAACATTATGACGGAGAGTAACTAACAACCACTAGATTTTTAGTCTCCTGGACTTTTACAGGCACATAACGAATGTGGTGGAGTAAGACATGGTTTTTAGCTCGTCCCTCCTACAATCAGAAATAGTGGTTTAACAGTTTGAAATTGGCTTCTCTTAGATCGATGTGTGCAGCTCTGAAAGTTTCGTGGCAATCCCTTTTAAGATTACCGATTATAATCGGTAAATCCGTCTTCTGAACTCCTTTCAGTTTGTTAGTGTCTGTGACATTGCCTTCGGACACAATGGTAGATAAGGATCGTCCTTTCATCTTCAATCATTTGTAAAAATTGAGAGTTATAATCCGGTAACTCCTTTTCCGTATTAAGTTGGGGCTATTTATAGTTACTTTCACTGCAAACGTAGTGACAAACAAAGCAGGGATTTTCTTCTTATATGTGATCCTACATCGAAGTAAGGTGAGCGTGCATTTCGATAATCATAGAGTAAAAAATTTTAGTTATGCATTTATATATATATATAGGGCTATGGTGCGGAAACAAAAATTACTTACGGACGCACGCACACAGATCTGATGGACTGACAGACAGACTGACGGATTAAACCTTAGTATACAGTTTTTAGTTACAATGTCGTATTTTTATATTTTGCGTTCATATACACAAAATACACACAGCGTACATTTGCATATATATGTGCCATTTTACTTTGCATTAAGGGTTCGGTCGTGCAAATTAACACTCATTGTAAATTTAAATGTATGTGTATTTATGTTCATATACACGTTTTACACTGATATGTATTTCTGCATACATATATATATATATGTATATATTATACAACTCGTCTAAACATCAGCCCAACAATGTTAGATCTGTAAATTTGCTTTCGCAAATTTTGTGTTCTTCCCTCGCCGGGATTCGAACTCATGCTACTGAGATATCGTGACACCAAATCGCCTGCACTGTATCCGACGCGCTAGACCACACGACCACCTAGGCTTCAATAATAAAGCTTTCGGTGGCCGGGTGTTACCTTTCCTCGTCAGTTTTAATCTAGCGTCGTAATACAGTACATGATATATAAGGCATGAAGATGGTATTGTTACAGATCAGCTGAAATATCTATTGTAAAGGATCCTATAAATTAATGCAAGATACAGTCACAGAAATAATTATATTTATAAGTATATATAAGCATACATATGCAAATGTGTGCATGTGAACGGGGCTTTATTGGGCTATCGTGATAAAAATGCTTGCGACCAATAGAATCGGAGGAATTAAAACTCAATTCAAAACAAAGAGTCACCGTTACTCAGTTACAAATGCCCTAAAGTACATTTACTTTTCTTTGATGAGTTTTTTATAGGTAGTGGGTAGATGCCATTGCTGGTGGAGGTTTCCTTGACGCGGATTGCACTAGCCCAGTAGTCAGCACATCTGTGTTGACATGAATTATAATATAATATTAATAAATTAACTGTTTACAAAACTTGGTATCTCTGATGAGTTTTTTTTACAACCACTGGATCGATGCCGCAGTTGGTTAAGGTTTCGTCCCCGAGAGTATCACTAGCCCAGTAGTCTTCTGTGATGACATGAATTATCATTGATATAAAAATATTGATAGATTAAACGTTAACAAAACTTTGAATTGTTCTAAATACTAAGGATTTTCTACCCCAGAAATATATTACCATAAAATTATAAGCCAGGTATCTGGATGATGTTTTTTTTACTATAGCAATAACTCGACAGGATATCTGATTAGAATAACTATAAAGTTGAATTTTGAAACAACAAAAAGTTCAAGTGAATATCTAAAATAACTTCAAGACTGTGCTTACTTCAAAACCACTAAAGAAAAAATAATTATCAAAATAATACAAAAAAAGGAAAAATCTCAAGAATGATATATAACCTTAATATTCAACAAATATAACCAAAACTCAGAAAATGGATCCGCGTTTGGTATCAATATCCATTTTGAATATTCAGTTAAAGTCTAATACATATTTTAATAAAACTTCCTGTCTTGGCCAGTAATTGATTTCATTGCCATTGAAAATATATAAACAATTCGTGATTACGTTTTATGATATTGCCTTTATAAAACATTCTTGTTATGTTGGGTCCTGTCATTTTTTTATGCATGTAAAGTTCCCTATAGAAAAATAATGCCCTCAATTGAAATAAATAAATAAAATGAACCATATAGTTAAAACGATTTACACTGTGACTGGATGATGTCTAGTAAGGCTGTAACTAAGTCCAGGACACACTGGCTTATCTGGTCATGAACTCCTCAATTGTTCGTGTCGCTGCACCTTTACGGCAAAGGGTTCCAGTATCTTACAGATGGAGTTACAAAAGGAGTTACTGTATACTTTTTTCTATGATCGGTCTTAATCATTTACCTCCCCTTGTTCTACTGTCCCCAGGTGTGAAGTAGATACCAGGTTTGACCAGGTTGGATTTCCACTAGGTGAATTTGTATTTTGTACCTGAGAAAAGTCTCTGGTTCATTCGTCTTTGCTGTAAGGTGTCCCACTGTACTTGATTTAGTAGCCCAGTGACACAACCTTGGGAGGTGTCTGTATACTGGTTGGGACCAAACGAGCCGCTCTGTGCTGTACTTGTCTAAGATCTTTGATCAATGTGACTTGATTAGGTTCCCACACTGTGCCTGCGTACTCGAATGGTGGTCTGATCAGGGCGAAAAGGGTGGTGGCTTGACAGATGGCTTTCAAAGGCCGAGGTTTCTGCGGAGGAAGTGTAGGGTTCTGGGGGATTTTTTCAATGATGCTGTTGATGTGTGTTGTCTACTGTATATCTTGAATAATGGTTGAACCAAGGTATTTCCCACTCTCAGCAACTTCAACCTGCAATCCATGCAGGGATTAGGTTGTTTGGAGGGTTTGACGCTTGCTTTCAACGTTTCGATTGTTCTTACTGTTCTAGGCACCAATATTTCGTATTAAAAAGACGTCTTGTTGGTTGATGAATGTATTAAAAACGCAAAAGGAAGTACGTAAAAAAATGTTAACGTTACAATTTAGCGGCGCTATTCTGTATGTTTAGTAAGTGGAATTCACAACAAAAGCACTAAACTTTATTCTAACCTTTAATCATTTTCGCTCTCGACCAATGAAATTGTAGGATTTGATGCTTCTTAAAAACAAAACAAAACAAAACTTTACGACAAAAGAGATGATTTCAGCTTCCCAATTGTGAACTTTCCATTTCTATGTAGCAACATTCTAGCAGCGCCTGCATACGGAGTACATATCTCCCAATTGATACGATATGCCCGGGCTTGTGTTTCCTATCATGATTTCCTTGATAGAGGATTGCTGCTCACAAGGAAGCTATTAAGCCTAGAGTTCCAAATGGGGAAGTTGAAATCATCCCTTCGTAAATTTTACGGACGCCATCACGAGTTGGTTGACCGTTATGGAATAACCGTTTCACAGATGATATCGGATATGTTCCTTATGTCGTAACTACAATACCCTTCCCTTTTCACGAATGTGACTTACCGAATTAGACTATTCACCGGATTTGTAATAACATAAGCAACACGACGGGTGCCACATGTGGAGCAGGATCTGCTTTCCCTTCCGGAGCACCTGAGATCACCCCCAGTTTTTGGTGGGGTTCGTATTGCTTAGTCTTTAGTTTTCTATGTTGTGTCATCTGTACTATTATTTGTCTGTTTGTCTTTTTATTTTTGGCCATGGCGTTGTCAGTTTGTTTTCGATCTATGAGTTTGACTGTCCCTCTGGTATCTTTCGTCCCTCTTTTTTAATTGTGACGAATGAATGTAAAACATGTTTTTAGTAAGAGATTATCCTGTTGTTTACCTACAGTTAGCACAAACTTCTCGTCCAGTCAAATTGCTAGAATTTGCCTTCTAATTTTCATAGTACATACTTTTTCCGTGTACTAAGTAACTACGCATGAATGGCCACAAGGGTAAGATTTCATTTAAGAATTGAATGCTTCTTTTTGTAACTTCATTGGGGTGTAAAAGCGTTGACCGAAGTACATTTTGTTTGAAGTGCGGAAGCGCTTCATTCTAAAAATGTGCGCACGGTCAACGCTTTTACACCCCTATGAAGTTACAAAAAGAAGCATTCAATACTCATAATTACATTCTTTAGCTAGGATCATGAAAACACGATTTTTATCAAGTTTTTATTTAATTTACCTGTGCACTTTATTGTGGGACCTCGTGTCATCATGAATGATAAATTTCATTGTGTAATGTAGTTGATTAAGGAATAACGCGAGATTGCAGTTAGCCAATCAGAATGACGTATTATAATGAAACATACATCTAATGTAATTATTGTATCGTAATCAAGATATTAAAACAAAAATTGCCACTGGCTATTTTGAAATAAAATGCTGTGTTCCAAATTAAATTAAATAGTTTGGTAATATAGTTTTCACTTTGATTTTTAAATATCCTGCTATTAAAATCTTTGGATCTAAAAAATGTTTTTGACGATTGCAAGTTTTTTTCATTTAGATAAAGAGTAACAAATATGGTTCTTTATAACTTGATTAGAGTACAGCGGCATCTTAAAATTGTGATAATTTATCATCCATGCAATTACTTTGTACACAAAAAAGTGTGTACTATGAAACCTTGTGAAGGGAAAATAAGGCAACTTGGTCTATTTCGTCATGAATTGATTGATTGATTGATAATTGGTTGCTTAATGTCCAGTGGCAAATATTTCATGCATGTTCAGGACGATGTCATGAATTGAAAAACCGTAATAATGTCTGAAGAGAATGTGCCACCTATATATATATAATTATGTATATACATGTTCTGATACATCTTTTAGTTTTTACTTTAAAATAAAACATAAACCCTAGTATCTTTGATCTATTGGTAGTTGCTTTTTAATGACTATCCGCTAGACTATTTATGGGGACATACCAGGGGTGGATCCAGCCATTTTTAAAAGGGGGGTTCCAACCATATGTCCCCATTCAAAAGCATTGATCGTCCAAAAATGGGGGTTTTCCAACCCCCGGACCCCCTTCCTTCCCCCTGGATACACCACTGCATACTATCTATAAGTTTCAAATTTATTATAGCTTTAGTTTGACTGTGAAATTGAAAAATGTTTTCAAGACATATAGAGTTTCTACTCCAATTTAATTATTGCCTGCTTTTGGTCAATTTATTTTGTCATCTTACCATGTAAGGAAGTACATGTATAGTTAAACACCGCTTTATACCAATAAACATACTTACACCAGCAGCTAGCCTACCATCTTTTCATTCTGGAGTCAAGGGCCTTTGAAATCACATATTTTACAATGATACTAATGAGTAGATTTACAAAACTTCGTTAATGAGCTCCGTTTTACAAACACCTGTGATACAAGTAGTCAGCCAAAATAAACTATCAATAGATGTAATAGTTATCCCACGAGGACGCGGTGTGTCAGTGTAAGATCACCCCGATGGCCGGAGTCCGAATGGGAAAACTATTTTACATCCCAGCTGTTAGAGATTAGACGAAAAACCATTTACAATTCATAAAATCTAGTTTAGAACGCCACACAACCATTATAATATACTTTATATATTACTAATATATACCCTGTATGACCCCCGAACACAGTGTTTAAATATGAAACCATGTCAACTCGCCCCACTGGCCAATCGACCCACACTAAATCGCCATTTTCTAAAAAATCGCCCCACTCTTGTTTACCAACTCGCCCCACTTATGAAAAAGGATAAAATCCCATTGAACAATCAGTCTGACAACTCGCCTTATTTATGAAAAGTGTTAAAATCCCACTGAATAAAGGTCTGCCAACTCGCCCCACTTATGAAAATATATTGCTTCCTTTAAATATGTTAAATTACTGAGAGTTGGTATCCAGTCGTCCTGGTGTAGGGGTATGTGTCGTGGGTTGATATGCCAAAGGTCTTGAGTTCGAATCCCAGCATAGACAATGGATTTTTTCTACATAAATTTTGAAAGTTTGTCTTCTCTCAATAAATATTTCTAAGTTTTATTGTGGATTAGGCATTCCCGCCAAAATGTTTCAAAACAAAGGAAAGCATGCAAAACATAGAAACTCAAGCTTGGGTGATCTGGTAGGGATGATCCGGCTCAGATCACCCCTGGTAGAACAAAGGAGTTGGGATGTAACAATTAAAAGGTTACTCGAGTTGTAAATATGTGCTAAATTGGATAGTCTATGAAAAGCCCCTCGCTCTAAATTTCATAGTATATACCTTTTCATAGACTAACCTAGACTTCAAAACAATTACATGCACACAATCACCGTGACGACAGCCTGTTCATTTACCGTGTTTTTTTTTTAGAATCAACGCTTCCTTAATCTGTCACTGGAATAGAATCACCAAATTACATTTCATTGTTTCCTTTGAGTACTTAATTTCAATAAGTTTGAATTGGATAATTTACTTATTTCTGTTCACTAATGAATAAATTTAAAAACTTACCTTTAACTTTAAACTGTAATTATTTTTATTTGCCTTGACTGGGAATCGAACCCCTGTATGACTGATATCAAACACATCGAAGAAACCTCTCGGCTACTAATGGGTTTTAATCAAGATGTCTATTTAACATGTCTATATTATTGAACATAAACAAATTTAACAATATGATACACATCAGTACAATGGACAAACAAGGCTTGCCCTTTATATATATATAGTCTAACAATGTTAGATCTTCACATTTGCGTTAGCAAATTTTTGTTCTTCCCTCAGCGGGATCTAAGATCTAACATTGTTGGGCTTAATTTTGTCATAAAGTTGTCACATGTTTAGACGTGTATAAAAAGAATTAAAACTTGATGTGGCGGCATGGTAATTGACATTATCATCCTTTACGACAGACAAAATAGGTGATCTGAAAGGTACACCATCTACGTGTCACTATACATCATGTACTGTGTTACAACCTTAGATAAAGCCCACGAGGAAAGGCTTTACATCGACCACCGAAAGGTATATTTTTATGTAGCCTAGGTGGTCGAGTGGTCTAGGGCGCTGGACACGGTGCAGGAGGTGTTGCCACGATGTCACAGACGCAAGGGTTCGAATCCCGCTGAGAGAAGAACAAAAATTTGCTAACGCATATTTGAAGATCTAACATTGTTGGTGTAAAACGAATTATATACATATATTTTTTATACACGTCTAAACATGACAGGCATTCTCCGTCGAATAACACGTGGTTATAAACGGCTAATACCATATATATACATAATTCGTCTCAAATTTAGCCCAACAACTGTTAGCAAAATTTTGTTTTTCCCTCAGCGGAATTCGAACCCATGCTTCTGTGACATCGTGGTTACACCGCCTGCACCGTGTCCAGCGCCCTAGACCACTCGACCACCTAAGCTACATAAAAATATAGCTTTCGGTGGTCGATGTAATGCCTTTCCTCGTCGGCTTGTTTGAATTTCCAAGTTCAATGTTGGAATTTTATGATAAAAGTTGGAATTTCCATGTTTAATGTTGATAATTCCAATTTTAAAATTGATAATTTCAAGATTAAAGTTGGAATTTCCAAGTTAATGTGTGAATTTCAAGATTAACGTTAATAATTCTAAGATTAAAGATGATAATTCCAAGATTAAAGTTGGAAATTTCAAGTTTAATGTTGGAAATTCCAAGATTAAAGTTGATAAATCGCAGATTAAAGTTGGAAATTCCAAGATTAAAGTTGATAATTCCAAGATTAAAATTGGAAATTCCAAGATTAAAGTTGATAATTCCAAGATAAAAGTTGATAATTCCAAGATTAAAGTCGACAATTTGAAAAAAAATAAAATAAAAAAGGGTGGTCCTACTAGGCTTCCGTAGTCTCTACATAATAGAATTTCTTTAAATGATTTACAACTGCCCCAAAGCACATTTAACATTTTGACAGAATTTAATATGATTTAAACTGATTAAAAAATTAATTTGAATCAAAGTATGTTGAGTTTTACTAGTGCAGTAAAATTGGTACCATAATTTTATTATGTGAATATCAACTTCAAAATGACTTAAAAATGAAACAGTATCAAGGCACTTTCATAGAGAAAAAAAAAGAAATCTGATAAACTAAATATTACCTAAATCTTTAGCTAATATGCTACCCAAAACTCATATTATTGGATCCCCGGTAGGTAAGAATAGCCATTTTAAATACATTGTATTCCGATGCAATTAACTTTAGAATTTCATCTAAAAGGTGATTATTTCCTTTTATTCTATTCGAACAGTTTAATAAATTACCTCACAAAATGAAGAAAGGCATTTTCATTCTCTTACATATGCAGAGTAAACGCAGATTGTAGAATTCCGTCCATGTCGTGTTGTTCACAAAAAAAGTACAAGGGAATGCTGCGGGGCAAATCCGTTTTGTTGAGTTATTAACACTCACTGGTATTATGAGTTGAACCGATTATTATCATCGATCACCGGAATCAATCTCGATTTTAATGCAAACTAAAAGAGAGGCGAAAGATACCAAAGGGATATTCAAAGTCGAAAACAAACTTAAAAAGCCATGCCAAAAAATGAAAAACGACGAAAAGAAAAACTTCACACAAAACACAAGGAAAACTAAAGACTGAGCAACTCGATCCCATTAAAAACCGGGTTTGTTCTCAGGTGTACGGAAGGGTTAGCAGATCCTTATCAACATGTGGCACCCGTCGTGTTGCTCATGTAAGTACAAACCCGGGTATAAGTCTAATTCGGTGAGTCACATTCGAGGAAAAGAGGACGGGTACGGTTACGACAATTGGAACATATCCGTCGTCATCTGTGAAACAGATATTCCATAACGGTCAACCAACTCGTGATGGCGTCTGTAAAATTTTCGAAGGGATGATTTCAACTTCACCACTTGGAATTCTTGGTTCAATCGCTTCTTTGTAAGCAGTAACCCCTCTATCAAGGAAATCAGAAAAATGCAAGCTTTTGAATATCGTATCAACTGAGATATATATACTCCATACGAAGGTGCGAAAGTAATTTCTAAAAAAGAATAATGATTTAGATAAATATTTTTTATCATTTTAGACATATGACAAAAACAGATGTCTTAAAAGCTTATTAGATTATGGAGTTGAAGCAAACACTGCAGTATGCCTGGTGATATGCCTGTATGCCATACCCGACAATTTTGACCACGTGGTTTTTGACCTGTTTTGGGGATTTCCAGTAAATGGTGTAGATTTTTTAGATGCATCGTGCCTATTGTTTAGTGGTACTAATTTTGTCGAAGTCGTCGATTACTGCCATGGTCTTGCAACAAATAAAGCTTTAAATCATTCTGGTGACATCATGGATCACAAAGCAAGTCGAGGACACCACGTCATTGATGTTTATTTACAGAAGATCCCTAAACAAATAACACATTTATTTTTTACACTGAGCGCTTTTGGTTCACCAAACATTTCAAAATATCGCAGTCCAAGTCTCCGTTTTTATGAAGCATCAGAACCAAATACAGATTTGTGCACGACAACGTTTACACACGCAAATTACTCCCAAGCCGTAGTGATGTGTTCAATGTCCAATGCTCGAGGGTCTTGGGAGATATTCGATTCTGGAAAGCTATCGCCAGGAAATGCAATGGACTATAAACCTTTGCAAGCCACCATCAAGCAACTGGTTTCATCTGGCTACTAATACATATAAATCATATTATCTTATATCCTACAACTTAAGGATAGCCAGTATTAAAAGCAATATCATTTAATGTTTCAACATTTTTCTGATGAAATAAAGTAAACAATGCACTATCAGCATTTTTTGTTTAATCATTAATTTTTTTAAAAGTGATTGTTCTTCTACTTATTTTAATTCTTTTGAACTAAATACTTATATATACATGTATGTTTATTTGTAATGGTATGACATATCAAGTGTTCACAAAACTATATGAAAGTTTGATACACCAAATATTGCTATATTGCTCGGCAATAAAGGGACTTATTGGTAACGTTCAAAACTAGTAAAATATTCCTTGGAGGGATTTGATTTACAAGCAATACTGCAGTGCATTGGGATTAAGGATGGATATCATATTTTGCTCAGCAGAAACTTGAAGTGTTCAGATTTTACTATAAGCTTAAAAACACAGTTAGTCTTCGCATTTTGTTTATGGTCGAGACGAAAATGTAGATCCTGGAACTTTTTAAAAATGTGGAAAATTATTTCGCAATATGTCAGTAGAAAACTAAATGCAGCCAGGAATCAGCAAAGAACTGTTTTTTTTAAAGTAATTAAAAGTAAAATACGAATTAGTGATGAACAGTCATGGTTTATCAAATTTTGGAATGGTACAATTCGAATGTAAATAGTTATGACTTCATAAACTTTGCAAGTAGAACAATCTTCTGAACTCCTATGTTGTTAACTTTATGGCACGCCACCTACATAGATATTTTGGTAAACATAGATGTGGAACTTAACACTAAAGGAATACATTTGTCCATTTTGTCATAATCTAGTTAAAGATGAGATACATACACGTTTAGGATTAATCGTGACATTTACAGTGTCTTGAGGTTTATCATCAGAGCTATGGTTGTCAATAATTCATTTTTTCACAAAAATGTACCCAGATCAAATGAAGTAAATACAATTATGAGTATATTTTACATAAAAAATGCTATTAATTATATATAATCTATGTCTACATTGGTAATTTGTAAAAAAAAAATAAGATTTTTTTGTGTGTATTTTTTGTGTGTGTGGTAAATATAACAATTGTCACAAAGTGCGTTATTAATGGGTGCATTTAATTCTAATTGTTAATAGAGTAAAGCATTGTAATATGTTTGATACCTTCAAAAGTTATCGATAAGGTTATACAATACTTAACGGAGGAAAAATGAAATAAAATAATCAAATAAATCAAGCGGTCTTAAAATGCCATAAATACTTATAATTAATTCTTTTCGTTTTTTGCAATGGCGCCGTCAGTTTGTCTTCTTCTTATGAGTTTAAATATCCCCTTGGTATCTTCCGCCTCTTAAATATTAATGCTTATTACTAGATATGAACTAACCAAAAAATAACTTTAGGACATTTTATAATAGTTGTAACGGGGGGTTTTCATTTGCGCAACAAAAAAAACCAATTTCATTTGCACATATTTACAGGTAAACACAAGTCATGAGAAACATAAGTCGTATAGAATTTATTGATGATTACAGAACTGGATCTATGTGCATCTTCAACAATGGCCACTCTCCAACATAATAGACTAGAATATGATTCATTATCATCTGTTTTGTTGATCTTGTATTGTTGATCTTTTTTGCTGTTTTCAATTTCTTTTGGCCTACTTTACATTTTTCCCCAAATGTAGAATATGAATAAAAATCACCATCTAAGGGCAATACACATTGGTATTATTGTAGATTGGATATGGCTGATCATTTTTGCTGTTTACAGTTTCTACTTATCTATCATAGTTATTAAGATAATTGGCAAAATTATAAAAAAAAATAGTCTACAAGTGTCATTTAATGTCAATAACTACTATAAAGAAATATCTAGAGATTTCATATGTATGACATTTTTGTAGATCTTGATGTGATGGTCATATTTGCTGTTTACAGTTTCTACCTATCTATTATAGTTTACTAGAAAAAAATTTAAGAGCTGTAACTTAGGAGCAATAATTCCTTAAAGGGGTCATCCAATTTTTTTGGTTATATTGGCATTTTTGTAGATCGTCTATTGCAGATTATTTTGCTATATACGGTTACTACCTGTCATACTTTTCAAGATAATTGACAAAAACATGAAAATTTTTAAAAATCGACATTTAATGGCATTTATTTCTATAGGAGTCATCCAATAGTTACTTATATATTGGTATTTTTTGTCAACTTGATTCGTTGTTCATTTTTGCTGTTTACATTTACTATCTATCCATTGTAGTTTTAAAGAAAATAAGTCAAGAACCGTAATTAAAGGGCAATAACTCCTTAATGGGTCATCCAATTGTTTTGATCATCTGGCCTTGTTGTAGATCGTGTATTACTGATCATTTTTGCTATTTGCAGCTTCTACCTGAAAAATTTTCAAAATCTTCGTTTAAAAGCATTAATTTTTTAAGGAGTCATCAAATGGTTTCTTTTATATAAGCATGCTTGCAGATCTTGCATTACTGAACATTTCATTTTTGCTGTTTACAGTTTCTACCTGTCTATTTTAGTTTCTCGAAAATTAGTACTGTAATTTAAGGGCAATAACTCCTTAATGAGTCATCCGATTATTTTGGTCATCTGGTATTTTTGTAGATCGTGTAATGCTGATAATTTTTGCTGTTTATAGTTTCTACTTATATGTAGTACTTTTCGAGAAAATTTTCAAAAATCTTCATTTAATAGCAATTATTCCTTAAGTAGTTATATATATTAATGGGTCATCCGATTGTTTTGGTCATCTGGCCTTTTGTAGATCTTGCACTGCTGATTATTTCTGTTGTTTACAGTTTCTACCTATCTGTTATTATAATAGTTTTAGAGATAATAGGCAAAAACATAAAAATTAGCCAAAAATCTAGCTAGTCATCCAATGGTTTCAGACATATCGGCATTTAAGTACATCTTGTATCGCTGATAATGTTTGCCTTAATAGTTTGTACATATCCAATATTGTTTTGAGGTAATAGGCAAAAACATGAAAATTAGCCAAAAATCGTCATTTAACGGCAATAATTCATTAAGAGTCATCTGTTAATTTTGGTGAAAATAGGAAGTAGGTAAATCTTAACATAGTGAGCATTTTTGCTCCTTGTCAGATTTTTTTCTATAAATATTATGGTTTCAAGAAACGACAATTAATGTGTTTTACTCTCATGTTCTTTTTTTTCCATGACAGCCATGTTTGTTGACTGACAGGAAAAGGTCACACACTTTATACAACATACCTTAAGGATCACTCACCATATGTTTAGTTGAATTTGTTCCGTATTTTCAGAGATCTTTGAAAAAGTGTATGTCAACAAGGCCAAGGGATGGCAATACGTTCACATGAGCTAACTAGAGCTTTAAAGTGCCTGTGTTGCTCACCTAGGTCTATGTCATAGTATGTGCATCTTCAAAATTTGACACTCTCCAACAATGTAGATTATCATATAATTCATGAAAAAAATCCTCTTTTTTATGATTATTTTTCTGTTAACAATTTCTCTCTATCTTCAGTTTCTATACGACCGCAAAATTTTTTGCGTTCGTATTATGCTATGACGATGTCTGCGTCGGCGTCCAAGGACATTTTGGTTCGCAGACAATAACTTGAGTATAAGTGTATAGATCTCTAAGAAATTTTAGCACAAGGTTCCATACCACAACAGGAAGGTTGTGATTTATTTTAGGGGTTATTGTCGTAGTTGTATAGTAATTAGGGCCAAAAACAAGCATTTTTTACTGGTTCATTGTCAATAAATTGGTTCGCAGACAATAACTTGAGTATAAGTGTATGGATCTGTATGAAATTTTATCACAAGGTTCCATACCACAATAGGAGGATTGGGATTGCTTTTGGGTGTTATTGTCGTAGCTGTTTTGTAATTAGAGGCCAAAAAGGGGCCATAAACAATTATTTTTCTGGTTCGCAGACAATAACTTGAGTATAAGTGTATGGATCTCTATTAAATTTTACTACAAGGTTCCATACCACAATAGGAAGATTGGGATTGATTTTGGGTGTTATTGTCGTAGCTGCTGTGTTATTGGAGGCCAAAAAGGGACCAAAAACAATTATTTTTCTGGTTCGCAAACAATAACTTGAGTATAAGTGTATGGATCTCTATTAAATTTTAGCACAATGTTCCATACCACAATATGAAGGGTGGGATTTATTTTGGGGGTTATTGTCGTAGTTGTTTAGTAATAAGGGGCCAAAAAGGGGCCAACAAAAACAATTATTTTGTTTTGTTCACAGCCAATAACTTGAGTATAAGTATATGGATCTCTATGAAATTTTAGAACAAGGTTCCATACCACAATAGGAAGGTTTGGATTTATTTTGGGGGTTATTGTCGTAGCTGTTTAGTAATTAGGGGCCGAAAAGGGGCAAAAAACTAGGATTTTTTTGTTTCTGGACAATAACTTGAGTATAAGTCTATAGATTGCTATTTAATTGTGCCACAATGTGTTATACCATAAAATAAACTTTGGGATTGATTTCAGGGGTTATAACATACAATACATTTGTAATACTTTGTATGAATTGCTTATTTTTTTTTAGCAATTTCAGTAGGGTTTTATTCAAAGCCTTGAATTCTTGGGGTTCTTTAATATGCTTTAATAATCAAACCGGGTATTTAGTATTTGGATTTTGGGCCCTGTTTTTGAATGGGTCAATATTAAGGTCTAAAGAGTCCAAAATTAAACTTTAAAAATTAAATTAATGGTGTTCTTTGATATGCTGAATCTAACAGCGTATTTAGATTTTTAATTTTGAGACCTGTTTTCAAATTGGTCCACATTAAGGTCCAAAGGGTCCAAAATTAAACTTTGTTAGTATAAAAATAAAAAAGAATTCTAAGGGTTCTTGGTATGCTAAATCTAAGCGTGTATTTAGATGTTTGATTTTGGGCACAGTATTCAAGTTGGTCCAAATTGGGGTCCAAAATTAACCTTTGTTTGATATCATCAAAAATTGAATTATTGGTGTTCTTTGATGTGTCCATTTTAACAGTGTATTTAGATTTTTGATTTTGGGCCTGGTTTTCAAACTTAAATTGGGAATGGAAATGGGGAATGCGACAAAGAGACAACAAACCGACTAAAGAGCAGAAAACAGCCAAAAGCTACCAATGGGTCTTCAACACAGCCAGAAAATCCCGAACCCGGAGGCGGGCTTCAGCTGGCCCCTAAAAATAATGTATACTAGTTCAGATAATGGACGTCATACTAAACTCCGAAACATATAAATGAACCAAAATTTAAAAAAACATACAAGAATAACAAAGGCCAGAGGTTCCTGGCTTGGGACAGGTGCAGAAATGCGGCGGGGTTTAACATGTTTTGTTAGATCTCAACCCTCCCCCTATACATCTAGCCAATGTGGAATAAACAAACACACAACACATTAAGGTCCAAAGTATCCAAAATTAAGTTTAGTTTGATTTTAGCAAAAATTGAATTCTTAGGGTTCTTTGAAATGCTGAATCTAATCATATAATTAAATTTTTGATTTTGGGCACAGTTTTCAAGTTGATCCAAATCGGGGTCCAAAATTAAACTTTGTTTGATTTCAACAAAAATTGAATATGTGGGATTCTTTGATATGCTGAATCTAACCTGGTATTTAGATTTTGGATTTTGGGTACCGTTTTCAAGTTGGTCCACACTGAAGTCCAAAGGGTTCAAAATTAAACTTTGTTTGATTTCATCAAAAAATGAATTCTTAGAGTTCTTTGATATATATTCTGATTCCAACCATGTATTTAGATTTTGGATATTGGACCATAATTGGTAAATGTCCAATTTCAAATTATTTAAGTACTTAGACAACATTCATTCTGTTTCAGAAACTATGCTATATCAACTATTTAATCAGAATCAAAATTCAGGCATGTTAGAGCTGTATTGCACAATTGATAGACATTTTAATTTGAGTCATAGTTAAAAAGAGGTACAGCAGAAATTATTGAAAAATATAGTTTAAAATTTACTGTTCACTATTAGATATTTTGAAAACAGTTAAGTTTTAAAGATGTTTTAAAGACACTGTATTTAATGATGAATGATATTTTGGAAATTGTTTTTTTTTTCATCTTTTTTTTTTGTAAATTTTTGGCAGAACTTTGGTGTTGGTTTGTTTGTTATTCTGTATAAATTAATTTCAGAATGCTATATATACGTACAGTTGTCACTTGTTTAGACGTTCTTATCATATAATTATTTCTGTGACTGTATCATACGATCCTTTACGATAGATATTTAGTTAATCTGCAATCAATTCCATCTTCATGCCTAATATATCATGTACTGTGTTACGACTCTAGATTATACTGACGAGGAAAGGTAACATTAGGCCACCGAAAGCTGAATTTTTAGTTCAGTCTAGGTGGCCGGGTGGTCTAGAGCGCTGGACACAGTGCAGGCGGTGTTGTCTCGATATCCCAATAGCATGAGTTCGAATCCCGGCGAGGGAAGAACAAACAAATATTTGCAGTTTTAACATTGTTGTGCTGATATTTAGAGAAGTTTTGTATATATATATATTTCTATAAACAAGTCTAAATTGAAAACATCGTTCAAACCTATGATTGCGTTGGATAAAAACCGCAATTTTTATACGTCTGCATGCAAAACAAATGTCTTGGTAGAGGGGTCTAAATACAGCACACACAACATTTTCCAAAAGACCAAATGAGTGAAAAAGTATATTTTAACAAAACGCATTTGACTAGCAGGTCAAACAACTGATGTTTTTGATCCGTTCATCCTATTTTGACTCTTTCAAATTCAAGAGTCTATCCTAAATTGAGGTAAATTATATGGCCTTCCAAATACCGTTTCGATTCCTAACATCACTGAAGAGACATTAATTGTCGAAATCCGGATATGGTGTACAAATTTTTATACCTCATGTTTGCGGTATACCATCTTTTCCGCAAGTTAATTGTTTTCTGTTTGGTAATAAATTAATAATAAGATCTATTTTTTTACATCTTGTGATCCGTGTATTTGGCAATCGCCAATGGCATTCAGCAGGGTTTAAAAACATCAGTTGTTCGACCTGCTAGTCTAAGCGTTTTGTTAAAATATACTTTTTCACTCATTTGGTCTTTTGGAAAATGTTGTTTGTGCTGTATTTAGACCCCTCTACCAAGAAATTTGTTTTGCATGCACACGTATAAAAATTGCGGTTTTTATCCAACGCAATCATAGGTTTGAACGTTGATTTCAATTTAGATTTGTTTATATTTTTTCGTTTGGGCTTGTATTGTATTTGCCTTCGGTTCTATATGATCCGTTCATCCTATTTTGACTCTTTCAAATTCAAGAGTCTATCCTAAATTGAGGTAAATTATATGGCCTTCCAAATACCGTTTCGATTCCTAACATCACTGAAGAGACATTAATTGTCGAAATTCGGATATGGTGTACAAAATTTTATACCTCATGTTTGCGGTATACCATCTTTTCCGCAAGTTTATTGTTTTCTGTTTGGTAATAAATTAATAATAAGATCTATTTTTTTACATCTTGTGATCCGTGTATTTGGCAATCGCCAATGGCAGTCAGCAGGGTTTAAAACATCAGTTGTTCGACCTGCTAGTCAAATGCGTTTTGTTAAAATATACTTTTTCACTCATTTGGTCTTTTGGAAAATGTTGTTTGTGCTGTATTTAGACCCCTCTACCAAGAAATTTGTTTTGCATGCACACGTATAAAAATTGCGGTTTTTATCCAACGCAATCATAGGTTTGAACGTTGTTTTCAATTTAGACTTGTTTATATATATATATATATATTATGAAGTGAACCCTTTTAAAAACTTGGCTAATATTGTCCATTAATATTTAACAAATAAGTAAATTAAATTCTTGGTGTGCTAAGATATTATGGTCCATTAATAAATAAATAAATAAAATTCTTGATGTACTTGGATATGCTGAATCTAACCGTGTATTTAGATTTTGGATGTTGGACCATAATAGGTAAAATCCAATTTCAAATTTTTCAGTTTCTTTGACCACATTCATTCTGTGAGAGAAACCTATGAAAGTCAAATATTTAATCACAATCCAAATTCAGAGCTGTATCAAGCTTGAATGTAGTGTCCATACTTGCCCCAACTGTTCAGGGATCGACCACTGCGGTCGTATCCAGCTGGGCCCAGCGGAGCATTTTATTTCTTCTTTCTAAGAGATGTATTGGAACCCCTTTGTGCTTTACATTAAGAATCAACATATTCTTCAAAAGATTTTGACTTGAGTAAAACAAATGTAAAATTAAACTTTTAACAAAAATCACCTATTTAACTTTACCATTTACCAAATGAATACGTTTTGATATCTCCATTTTTTATTGCTATTAATTTTAACAATATACAAGCCATCTTGAAATTATTACTCAACAAAAGTAAGTTCTGATTGGTTGCCTAATAATGTGACTAAAATCCTATTGGACTGTATATGTTATAGAATTGGGCACACGTTGCAGAGAATCTGGATTCAATAAAACAATAATGGGGGTATTTGAGCCTCGATCGATGAAAATAGTGCTAAAGGATCACTGTTTGTTGGACTATTTTCTTGAAAACTATTAACAGATAGCTAGACACTTTAAATAGCAGGAATTATCAGCATTACAAGATCTGCGAATAAGTCAACACGGCCTAAGTTGAAGTTATTGGAGTTATTGCCCTTAGATGAAGATTTTTTAACCTTTTTTATACGAAAACTTTGTGGTCGTATAATGATATGATGTCGTCCCCGTCCTCGTTGTTTGAAGAAATTTGGTTTCCAGACAATAACTTGAGTATAAGTGTATGGATCTCTATAAAATTATACCACAAAAAGAAGACTGGGAATAATTTTTTGGGTTATTGTCCTGTTTAGGAATTAGGGGCCAAAAACAAGCATTTTTCTTGTTTCAGGAAAACAACTTGTATATAAATGTATGGATCTCTATAAAATTGTACCACAAGGTTTCATACCTCAAAAGGAAAGCTGGGATTGACTTTGGGGATTGTTGCCCAAAATGTTGAAAAATTAGGGACCAAAAATCAAGGATTTTCTTGTTTCGGGATAATAACTTACGTATCAGTCTATGGATCTATATGAAATTGTACCACAAGGTTCCATACCAAATAAGGAAGGTTGGAATTGGTTTTTGGGGTTATGGCCCTAACCGTTTAGGAAAAAGGTGTCAACAACAATACCTGAGCTGCGTCGGATATGAATCTACCTTATGCAAATGAATATCAATACCGTTATCATATTTCGGGTTGAAAAATCTCTATGCAAAGTCTGTAACTGTTTGAAAATTGAGTTTTTAATAAGAACCCTACAAAACAGACCAAAATTCATCTTTTATTTCGTATTCAAATGTTCTAAAATCAATCAAAGTCTTATACATGTAAATGTATATTTGCACTTGCATAAGGTCGATTTCTATCTGACGCTGCTCACGAAGTTCTTCAAAAAAATTTACAAAATAAAAAAATGAAAAAAACAATTTACAAAATATCATTCCCCATTTATAGTCCTACAGTTATTCCAAAGAAATCGCACCAAAATGATGATGGATTTAAAATCAGTTTATCAGCAACACCACTTAGGAAACACAAAATGTTCTAATAGCTTTGTCTCTCCAATTATAAGTGTGTTAGTTGATGAGTACCACATGTTTTGTTTCTTGATAATAGGTGGTAATTGTTGCATGAATGAGTATATACACAACACTTATCCATATTCATAAATGTGAATATTTAGTTAATTACAAATGTAAATATGTAATACAAATTGTGTGTAGTTTTTATAGAAAGAAAAAGAATTTTTTTTTTTTTTTTTTTAATAATAATAATAATAATAATAATTATAATAATACATGTAATAATACTTCTTTATTTCAAGAGGATTACACAGTTAGCTGTAACACTAATCTCCCCTGAGGACCTCATGAAATACATTGACATATAACAAACAAAGAATTACAAAATAATCAAACAAATACACACATTAGCTGATGTGTAGGGAATTAATACATCACAAACTTTCCTTTGTTCATTTTAATTTATAATTTCCATGATTAGTTATAAAAATGTTAAAATAAACAAAATTTCAATTAACTTCCTTGTTCCTGTCCTTGAGTGGTAATATCAGAAACTGGACATAATAAACACAGTAATGTTTTTGTTTTTTAATCATCTGTTTGTTAAGTAATATTATCTGTCCCTTTATCAGCATGAGATGACAGATTAACAGCTCTACTTAACCATTTTATAATCTAATAATGAACAGTAAATTTCAAACTATATGATGATACATCTTATTTTAAACAATGACTCTACTTAGAATTTCTATTAACTGTGCAATACAGATCTGATTAAATATTCGATATAACATATAGTTTCTGAAATAGAATGAATGTGGTTTAAGTACTTAAATAATTTGAAATTAGACATTTACCAATCATGGTCCTATATCCAAAATCTAAATAAATGGTTGGAATCGGCATATCGAAGAACCCCAAGAATCCATTTTTTTATGAAATCAAACAAAGTTTAATTTATTGGACTCTTTAGACATCAATGTAGACCAATTTGATAACGGGACCCAAAATTAAAAATCTAAATATACGGTTAGATTCAGCATATCAAGGAACACCAATAATTCAATTTTTGATGAAATCAAAGAAAGTTTAATTTTGGACTCTTTAGACCTTAATATGGACCAATTCAAAAACAGGGCCCAAAATCCAAATTCTAAATACCCTGTTAGATTCAGCATATTAAAGAACAACAAGAAGCAAGGCATTGAATTAAACCCCATTGAAATTGGTCAAGAAATAAGCAATTTGTACAAAGTATTGTTTTTGGCCCCTTTTTCCTTAACCGTTAGGGTCATAACCCCCAAAATCAATCCCAATCTTCCTCTCTTGGAATAATACCTTCTGGCACAGTTATATAGCAACATAAAGACTAATATTCAATTGATGGTCCAGAAACCAGAAAATTTCAGATTTTTGGCCCCTCTTCATCCCCTAATTCCTAATTCCCTAGGGATATGACCCCCAAAATAAATCCCGACCTTTCTTTTGAGGTGTGGCACCTTGTGGTAACATTTCATAGAGATCCGTACTGTTATACACAATTTATCGTCCTGAAGTAAGAAAAATGCTTGTTTTTGGCCTCTATTGGTCCCTAATTTCCAAACAGCTTCGACAATAATCCCCAAAATCAATCCCAACCTTCCTATTGTGGTATAGAACCTTGTGCCAAAATTTCATAGAGATCCATACACTTATACTCAAGTTATTGTCTGCAAACAAGAAAAAATGCTTGTTTTAGCCCCTTTTTGGCCCTTAATTACTAAATTGCTACAACAATAACCCCCAAAATCAATCCCAACTTTCCTATTGTGGTATGGAACCTAGTGCTAAAATTTAATAGAGATCCATACACTTACACCCAAGTCATTGTCTGTGAACCAAAATGATTAGGGCCATAACCTCCAAAATCAAACCCAACCTTCCTTCAGAGGTATGGAATCTTGTAAAATTTCATAGAGATCCATACGTTTATACACAAGTTATTGTCCTGAAAAAAGAAAATTATTTGTTTTAAGCCCCATTATAGCCCCTTATTACGAAACATCTGTGACAATAACCTTCAAAATCAATCCTAACCTTCCTTTTGAGGTATGGAACATTGTGCTAAAAGTTCATAGAGATCCATACACTTATACTCAAGTTATTGTCTGTGAACCAGGAAAAATGTTTGTTTTTGGCCCCTTTTTGACCCTTAATTACACAAGAGCTACAACAATAACCCCGAAAATCAATCCCAATCCTCCTATTGTGGTACGGAACCTAGTGCTAAAATGTCATAGAGATCCATACACTTACACCCAAGTCATTGTCTGTGAACCAAAATGATTAGGGCCATGACCTCCAAAATATATATATATATAAACGCCTGAAAAGTTTACAAAACAACACCAATAACAAAAAAAAGAAAACTATAAATGTAATTATCTATAAATATTTCGGATAACAGATATCCTTCATCAGTATAATTATGATCATGGATGTCAAATGAATCATATCAATCTACTTTGATTAAACTATAACAATCTTGAAATTTATACAATAAAACATTTAAACCGAACATCATAGTTTAGACGCTTGTACAATTCTAAAAATTTTAAACATGACAGAGGTTATATAGCTATTTACAACAGAGACTGCAAAGATATGCTTCAAATAAAAATAGTAATGTGCGATATGAACTGGCATAATTCTAAAATTTAAAAGGTGACGACAGTTACGATGTTACAAGAACGATTGCGTGAATAAACATTCCAAATAAACAGCACTGACCGATCTAAGTTTGTAAATATTTCAAATTTGACAACGGTATAGTAATTACAACAGAGGCTGCGTATTTAAACATCCCAAATAAATAGCAATAGAATAATAAATTTCGACTAAGGTTAAATAGTTGAACGTGACTGGGTACTTTTACATCCCTCCAAAATGAATAGAACCAAGCAATTTAAACTGATATAATAACAAATATTTTTAGAGTTGAGAAAGGTAAGGAAATAGAAGCAGAGACTGTAGTAATAAGTAATATAACCCAAATGTAAAGCACTGCGCGAATTCGAACTACATCTTTTCATTTATCCCATTTGGTGCCAAAGTTTTTAATTTTCTTATCCAAAATCTTTCTCGAGTGAGTCTATCCTCCCTAGACCAAGCAGTGTTGTGGTCAATGATTGTATGGTCAGTCGATTGAGATCTGCCTTAGTGTGGTCAGGGGATCTCAAATGTCGACTGAGGGGGAGGTCTGGCTTGCATTGGTAGTCGCTACGATGGCCGTTCATTCGTTTGTGAAATGGCTGTTCTGACTCGCCAACAAACTGTTTACCACATTTACACTGTAGAAGATACACAGCATTTGTTGTCTTGCAATTAACATTGCAAAATATGGTGTACTCTGTACCGGTGGAGTGACTGTTAAAAGTCTGGGTATTCAGTATTTGTTTGCAAGTCAGACATCGTTTGTTTCCGCAACCCTTGCAAGAGCCCACAGTAGAAGAGCCTGCTTTAGAAGATAAATCAGCTCTCACCAGCAAGTCTTTAAGGCTTTTGGGCCTACGGAAAGTTAGTACAGGTGGTTCGGGAAAGATCTTGGATAGTTTAGGATGTTTTTCGATTTCTTTCCAATTTTCGCGGATTAGGTGTGATAAGTTGTCAAATTTGGGATGGTAAGTCAACACAAAAGGCACCCTCTTGTTGACTTTTTTGTCTTTATATTGTAAAAGTTCATCTCGGCTGATGTTGTTAGCACGAGAGAAACCTTTGTCAATGTCTTTTCTTTTGTAGCCCCGATGTTTTAGGTGACCGCGAAGTTCTTGCAGTCGTCTTTTTGCAGTATCGTTGGTGGAGCAAATCCGTTTTATTCGTATGGCCTGGCTGTAGGGAATTCTCTTGGTGCAATGCTTAGGGTGACAACTCAAAGGAGAAAGATATTGATGTTTGTCTGTGAGCTTGCAATACAGATCTGTAAATATGTTTCCATCCCTTACTTGCGTTGTAGTGTCAAGAAATGTGATCTTAAGAGTCAGAGATTTCATAAGTGAATTCTATTGAGGGATGAGCATCGTTGGCATGTTGAATGAACAAATTTAGTTCTTGTTCAGTATTATCCCACTTCATGTCACTATCGTCGATGAATCGGAACCAAGAGAGAGGTTGATAAAGAGAAGAATTGAGAATTTCGCTGTTCTAATTTCCCCATAAAAATATTGGCATAAGACGGGGCCATCTTTGTTCCCATTGCTGTTCCATTAACTTGGAGAAAGTGTTCACCATTGAATGTGAAGTTATTGCATTTCAATACCAAAGTTAGAAGCTGGATTAGACATTCAGTTGGTGGATGTAAGGTGTTGCGAGAGTTCCAGACTTCCCTACAGGCATAAATACCATCGTCATTGGGGATGTGACGACAGTTACGATGTTACAAGAACGATTGCGTGAATAAACATTCCAAATAAACAGCACTGACCGATCTGAGTTTGTAAATATTTCAAATTTGACAACGGTATAGTAATTACAACAGAAGCTGCGTATTTAAACATCCCAAATAAATAGCAGTTAAAAATATAATAATAAACGTCGTCACCTTTTACATTTTAGAATTGTGCCAGTTCATATCGCACATTACTATTTTTATTTGAAGCATATCTTTGCAGTCTTTGTTGTAAATAGATATATAACCTCTGTCATGTTTAAAATTTTTAGAATTGTACAAGCGTCTAAACTATGATATTCGGTTTAAATGTTTTATTGTATAAATTTCAAGATTGTTATAGTTTAATCAAAGTATAGATTGATATGATTCATTTGACATCCATGATCATAATTATACTGATGAAGGATATCTGTTATCCGAAATATTTATAGATAATTACATTTATAGTTTTCTTTTTTTTTTTTGTTATTGGTGTTGTTTTGTACACTTTTCAGGCGTTTATATAATTTATTTATTGTGTACATGTATCGTTACTCGTAACGATCCAGCGCCCTCGTGGGAAAGATCGTTGACTATTATTCAGACGTTTTATATATGTATATATATATATATATACAACTCGTCTAAACATCAGCCCAACAATGTTAGATCTGTAAATTTGCTTTCGCAAAAAAAATTTGAGAAAGCAAATTTACAGATCTAACATTGTTGGGCTGATGTTTAGACGAGTTGTATATACAGAATGTACACAGCCATGTATCACCATCACATGATGCCCCCGCTTGCATATCATAGCTATAAAGGGACATAACTCAAGAACGGTAAAAGTGACGCTACCCAAATTTGAACTTGATCTGAGTTTTGTGGTAATAAGCATTGTGTGTAAGTCTCATAACATTTGGTTGCGGCTAACTTAAGTAGAGAACAGAAACTAAAAATTCAGCAATTTTTCTATTTGTAAACACGCACAACTCTAGAACGGTTGTGTATAAGTTTTATAACATTTGGTTGAGACAAACTAAAGTTAGAGAACGGAAACGAAAAATTCAGCAATTTTTGTGTTTATAAAGGGACATAACTCAAGAATGGTAAAAGTGTCGCCACCAAATTTCGTACTCAATCTGTATTATGTAGTAATAAGCATTGTGTATAAGTTTCATATATTTGGTTGAGGCAAACTAAAGTAACCGAATGGAAACTAAAAATTTTGCAATCTTTAGATTTATAAAGGGGCATAACTCAATAATGGTTAAAATGACACTAACCAAATTCAACTTGATCAGTGTTTTATCAGTGGAAGTCAAAATTAAACATTGCATTGTATGAAGCTTTGATTGTAGTTGATTCAACTATAATCATAGACAAAGGAAGATATCTCCAATTTAAAAATTACTTAATATTTAGAAGAAAATAAAAATTTTGCAATTTTTCCATTTATAAAGGGGCATAACTCTAGAACAGTTGAAGAGTCGCCACCAAAATTCAAACTTGATCTGTGTTTTGTGGTAATAAGCATTGTGTATAAGTTTAATAACATTTGGTTGTGGCAAACTAAAGTTAGAGAACGGAAACGAAAAATTCAGCAATTTTTCCATTTGTAAAGGGGCATAACTCTAGAACGGTTGAAGTGACGCCACCAAAATTCAAACTTGATCTGTGTTTTGTGGTAATAAGCATTGTGTATAAGTTTCATAACATTTGGTTGATGCAAACTAAAGTTAGAGAACGGAAACCAATTTTGGGACGTACATACGTACAGACGGACAAGGGTAAAACTTAATGCCCCCTCCGCTACGGCGGGGGTATAACAAAAGGAATGGCTTGATAACTACGAAAAAGAATACAGAGACAACTCTATTTTGAAGGCCAAACCTAGAGAAAAGAGGAGGAACAGATAAATACCTCTTCGCAAACAACACAATATAGAACTAAATCACGAAGTGGCTCAGGAAACCGCCGGATCACTTATGCGGAAGCAGCGGCTAATTCAGTCCCAAATCGACGGAATAACAGACCGATCTGTACTAGGAAATATCCTGATTCTCGATTTACCAATCCTCAAACAATAGAACCCAACAACGAACATGATCGATTCGAATAGACGACTGTTTACGGTCGAGGAAGAGGATACGGCAGGGGAAGGAGCCAAGGAAGACAACACGCGAGGTCGGATCAACGATACGAAGGTACAAACTACATAGAAAATGAAGAAATTCCGACATCATTTTTAGGGAACCGCTTCTACAACTGAGAGCCAAACATAACATAGTGATTTAAACAGCGATAAAATTGACCCGAAAATTATAAATTTATCTGACAATGAATTGGATAATAATGAAAAAACTCTATCATTGAAAGGATTTAAATTTACACCTACACCGAAACCAAATTTAGACGAATTGCAAACGGATATACAAAAATTCAACCGTCGGCTACGACTTCGGGGATTTTTTGGATCTGATAATAAAGACGAAAAATCCATTGCAAGGAATAAATCTGTTTTCACACCTATGAAAGATAGAGATGAAAATTTAGAACTTTTTATTAAAACTATTTCTATATATCCAATGTAACCACCTTTGACGTAACAAGCTTATACACAAATATTCCACATAATTTAGGCATTAAAGCAGTCCAACAATGGATCGAAAATGAAAGAGAATTCATTGATTCATGATTTAAGAGAGAATTCATCATCAAAGCTCTGATAAGTTATCAAAGGTACCAGGCTTATATTTTAATACGCCAAATGCGCGTTTCGTCTACATAAGACTCATCAGTGACGCTCATATCAAAATAGTTATAAAGCCAAACAAGTACAAAGTTGAAGAGCATTGACAAATATTTTAGAAGAAAATACATTTAATTTCGATAAAAATATAACGCCAAATAAAGGGAACTGCTATGGGCACAAAAGTCGCTCCCTCATATGCAATCTTGTCATGGGTTATTTAGAGGAATTAATGTACACTAAAGTAGGTGAATCTTTTGACCAGGATTTTAAGGAATACGTGATCGGAAAATGAAAAAGATTTTTAGACGACTGCTTCATCTTATAGACAAAATCTTTGAATGAACTTCTATTATTCCACCAGATTCTGAATTCCCTAAATCCATCTATCAAATTTACAGTGGAAACAAGTGAAAAAGAGTTACCATTCTTAGGTATCACAATAAAGATTTTTTGTAATCAAGTTATCACCGACATATTCTATAAAAATACAGATACTCATCAGTACTTAAATTTCCACTCTTGCAATCCAACGCGCACAAAACGGAATATCCCTTTCTGTATAGCCAGACGAATCTGTGCAATAGTCAGACAAAGACCTACAAGAAACTAGGCTGAACGAATTGAAGTCGTACCTACTACTTCAAAAGTACCCATTGAGCCTGATCGAGGCTGGTGTAAAAAAACAGCTAAAGAACTCAGTATAGCTCAACTAAGAACGCTGAAACAAAAAACAGAAAAAAACATAATTCCGTTCGTTAACATGCATTATCCTGGCATCACAAATTATGTGTATAGTGCCATAAAAATGAATTTACCAATTTTAATGGAAAAAGAGACGATGAAGAACATTATACCAGCGAATTCTATAATAAATAGTAAGAGGCAACCGAGATACTTAAAAGAATTCTGACAAGAGCAAAATTTCAGTCTCAAAATATCACCTTTTCTGTGAAAACATGTAGAGATCCAAGATGTGGAATTTGCAGTAAAGATAATTATAACTATCTTGAAACGGGAGAATCAAAAACATTTAAAAGTGGATATATACTTCATGTGAACGCAGACATGACCTGCAAATCCAGAAATCTAATTTATTGTATTACATGCCCAACATGTGTCACTACCAGGTGTCAAGAAACTTCTACTCAACATAAACCCACATAAGGCAACTGGCCCAGATAACATCAGTGGCAGAATATTAAAAGAACTCAAAGATCAAACAGCTCCAATTTTTACACTAATCTTCAAAACATCACTTGAAACTGGCATAACACCAACAGACTGGAAACATGCCAATGTGGCACCAGTATTTAAAAAAGGGGAAAAATACAAGCCAGAAAAAATTACCGCCCAATATCATTGACATGTATTTCCTGCAAACTTATGGAGCATATCATCACCAAACACATCATCAACCAACTTGAAAAGAACAATATACTGTATGACCTCCAGCATGGCTTCCGTCAGTCACGATCATGTGAAACCCAACTCATTTCATTCATCCAAGAACTTGCAGCAAATAACAACAACAACACACAAACAGACTTAATTATAATGGACTTTGCCAAAGCATTTGACAAAGTCCCTCATAAAAGACTTCTCTATAAACTGAACTACTATGGTATTCAAAATGAAACACTAAACTGGGTCTCTGCCTTCTTAAATGACAGAACACAAACAGTTGTCCTGGATGGAGAGTCATCTGACCTGGCTCCAGTCACCTCAGGTGTCCCTCAAGGCACAGTTCTGGGCCCAGTATTATTCTTGGTATACATCAACGACCTACCAGAATACTTACAATCCAGTAAGCTCAGACTGTTTGCCGATGACAGTATCATCTACAAAACCATCAAATCTCAAAGTAACTGTGATGAACTCCAGTTAGATTTAGATGCAGCTGCTAGTTGGGAACAAGACTGGTTGATGGCTTTCCATCCAGACAAATGCACAGTCCTCACAGTATCACAAAAGAAAAAACAGTTTAAACATGACTATATCCTTCACAATCACAAACTTGAACTAGTCTCTTCAGCTAAATATCTGGGCATTACACTACAAGCAAACTTAAAATGGTCAAAACATACAGACAACATCATAGCTAATGGAAACAAATCTTTGGGCTTCTTAAAAAGAAATTTAAAAACATCATGTCAGAACATCAAAACCCAGGCATATCTGGCACTAGTTCGTCCTAAGCTTGAATATTCATGATCAGTATGGGACCCTCACACAGCTGAACAAACCTCTAAAATTGAGATGGTCCAAAGACGAGCTGCCAGATATGTCTGTAACAGGTACCATAACATCAGTAGTCCTACAGACATGATAAACTCACTGAACTGGCCCACGCTACAAGAAAGAAGACTACGCACAAGATTGATAATGTTCTACAAAATAGTACATCAAATCGTAGCAATCACATCTGCTATTCTCATACCATCAGACAGTAGAACCCGCAAAAACCATAGTTTCACTTTCACACACATTTCTACTAAAAAAGATACATATAAATTTTCATTTTTTCCGTACACCATTACTCAGTGGAATTTACTACCAGTCCACACAGTCGCTGTAACCACACTCGACACTTTCAGAGAACAGCTTACACCAACTGTTCTCCACAAATTCATTTAACTCATTATTAGCCTTTGTACATAGTTTTAATCACAATTTAAAATTCTTACGCACTCCAAATTCATTTTCAATTTTTTTTGTGTTTTTGTAAATATATATATAGGCCACGCAGCGCAAAACAGTATATAATCTTCAGATATTGAAGGACTACTGAAAACCAAAAGAAGAAGAAGATGTGAAGAAAATGTTGTTTGTGCTGTATTTAGACCCCTCTAACAAGAAATTTGCTAAGCGCAGCTGGATACACACGCAGAGGTCCAACCCTGAACAGTTGGGGCAAAAATGGACACAATATTCAAGCTTGATTCAGGTCTGAATTTGGATTGTATTAAATATTTGACATATTATAGGTTTCTGAATAAATGTAGTCAAAGAACTTGAAATTGGTTATATGAATTGAATTTATATTCAATTAAAGATTTCTTGCTGTTGTGCAATACACTGTGCTGTTGCGCAATACTTAGTAAATCTGTTGTCAGACTATAAACAATTAAAGTTCAATTAATTCTCAATGTCATATTAGAAATTTATGAAAATGTAAAGGGAGCTTACATCAATAGATAAAAACAATTCACCAAAGTTTCATGAGAATTACTGACAGCATTTTTGAGTTATTGTCCGAAAACTGGAAAATCCCCCTTTAAATGAATAAAACCCCACAACTCAGAAATGTAACAATTCACCAAAGTTTCATAAGAACTGCTGAAAGCATTTTTGATTTTTTGTCCGAAAACTGGAAAATCCCCCCTTTTTATGAATACAACCCAGTAACTCGGAAACGTATAATCTAAAATATATAAAAATTGAAATGAGGCTCATGTCAATAGATATAAACAATTCACCACAATTTCTTGCAAGTTGGTGAAATCGTTCTTGAGTTATTGTCTGAAAACTGGAAAATCCCCCCCTTTTTTAATGAATAAAACCCCATAACTCGGAAACGTAAAATCTAAAATTTATAAAAAACGAAAGGGAGCTCACGTTAATAGAAATAAACAATTCACTAAAGTTTTATGCAAATTGGTTAAAGCATTTTTGAGTTAATGTCCGACATGTTGACGACGGACGGACAGACGGACATCTGAACCAGTGACGACTCTTCAACAGATTTTATCCATCGGATCACCAGCAGTGATGGTGATACAAGGCTGAAAATACATTCTGTATATATAATTTGTCTAAACAACAGCACAACAATGTTAGATCTGTAAATTTGCGGAAGCAAATTTTTTGTTCTTCCCTCGCCGGGATTCGAACTCATGCTACTGAGATATCGTGGCACCAAATCGCCTTGCATTATGCCCGACGCGCTAGACCACTCGACCACCTAGGCTCTATAATAATAAAGCTTTCGGTGGCCGTGTGTTACCTTTCCTCGTCAGTTTTTAGCTGACGTCGTAACACAGTACATGATATATAAGACATGAAGATGGAATTGCTACAGATTAATGTAAGATGCAGTTCTGTAGTGTAGTGATTATTTGTTTACCAGACCAAATATTTTATGATTATTTGATTATTCCATAATCTAGGAGTGTATTTTTGATTATTTGATTATCTTGTTTGAAAAAATATTTAATGATTATGTGATTATATTGGCAAAACATTTGTGATTATGTGATTACTTGGACACCCCCATGAGGGGCCTCATTTGGACCAACTTGAATACTGTGCCCAAAATCAATAATCTAAATAGACTTAGATTCAGCATATCAAAGACTTCAACAATTCAATTTTTTTTAAATCAAACAAAATTTAATTTTGGACCTTAATGTGGACAAATTTGAAGACAGGCCCCAAAATTTAAAAAAAATAAATACACAATAAGATTCAGCATATCAAAGAACACCTGTAATTTTATTTTGGAAGAAATTAAACAAATTTAAATTTTGGACCCTTTGGACCTTAATAAGGACCAATTTGAAGAAAGGCCCCAAAATTAAAAAAATCTAAATACTCAATTAGATTCAGCATATTAAAGAAATCCAAGAATTCAAGCCTTGAAATAAACCCCATTGAAATTGCTAAAAAAATAAGCAATTTATACAAAGTATTACAAAAGTATTGTTGTTGGCCCCTTTTATCTAAACCATTAGGGTCATAACCCCTAAATTCAATCCCAAACTTTATTTTATGGTATAAAACCTTATGGCACAATTAATTTTCAATCCAAAGACTTATACCTCAAGTTATCGTCCAGAAACTAGAAAATCCTAGATTTTTTTCCCGCTTTTCAGCCCCAACTATTGAACGGTTTGGGCCACGACTCCAAAATCAATCCCAACTTTTCTTTTGAAGTATGGAACTTTGTGGTAAAATTTCAGAGAGGTCCATACTCTTATACACAAATTATTGTCCTGAAACATGAAAAATGCTTGTTTTTGGTCCCTAATTAAAGAACCTTAGTGAGCGTGCTCACATACCCCACGTCCCCACATTGTCATTGGAGAAATAAAATAAGTGTAAGAAAAAAAAATTGAATCATAATTTCCTGTCAATATGCACATCTACATAGTATGTCTTTATTATCTACAGAGTTTCATGAAATTCTGTTGTGTGGTTTGAGAGGAGTTGTGATGACAAAAGGTTGCAGTAGTATATTGGGCAAATAAGTTCAAAGGAGCGTAACTCCTGGAAAAAAAATTGAATCGTAATTTCCTGTCGATATGCACATCTACGTAGTATGTCCTTATTATCTGAAAAGGTTTCGTGAAATTCTGTTGTGTGGTTTGAGAGGAGTTGCGATGACAAAAGGTTGCAGTAGTACATTGGGCAAATAAGTTCAAAGGGGCGTAACTCCTGGAAAAAAAATTGAATTGTAATTTCCTGTCGATATGCACATCTACATAGTATGTCCTTATTATCTGAAAAGGTTTCATGAAATTCTGTTGTGTGGTTTGAGAGGAGTTGCGATGAAAAAAGGTTGCAGTAGTATATTGGGCAAATAAGTTCAAAGGGGCGTTACTCTTGGAAAAAAAAATGAATCGTAATTTCCTGTTGATATGCACATCTACGTAGTATGTCCTTATTATCTGAAAAGGTTTCATGAAATTCTGTTGTGTGGTTTGAGAGGAGTTGCGATGACAAAAGGTTGCAGTAGTATATTGGGCAAATAAGTTCAAAGGGGCGTTACTCCTGGAAAAAAAACTGAATCGTAATTTCCTGTCAATATGCACATCTACGTAGTATGTCCTTATTATCTTAAAAGGTTTCATGAAATTCTGTTGTGTGGTTTGAGAGGAGTTGCGATGACAAAAGGTTGCAGTAGTATATTGGGCATATAAGTTCAAAGGGAAGTAACTCCTGGAAAAATAAACTGCTTCGCTGAGCGCAGCTAGATACGCCCGCAGAGGTCCAACCCTGAACAGTTGGGGCAAAAATGCACACAATATTCAAGCTTGATTCAGGTCTGAATTTGGATTATATTAAATATTTGACATATTATAGGTTTCTGAATAAATGTATTCAAAGAACTTGAAATTGGTGACATGAATTGAATTTATGTTCAATTAAAGATTTCTTGCTTTTGTGCAATACTTAGTAAATCTGTTGTCAGACTATAAACAAATAAAGTTCAATCAATTCTCAATATCATATTAGAAATTTATGAAAATAAAAAGGGAGCTTACATCAATAGATATAAACTATTCACCAAAGTTTCATGAGAATTGGTGACAGCATTTTTGAGTTATTGTTCGAAAACAGGAAAATCACCCCTTTTTTTAATGAATAAAACCCCATAACTCAGAAATATAAAATGTAAAATTTATAAAATTCTAAAGGGAGCTTACATCAATACATACAAACAATTCACCAAAGTTTCATAAGAATTGCTGACAGCATTTTAGAGTTTTTGTCCAAAAACTGGAAAATCCCCCCTTTTTTTATGAATAAAACCATGTAACTCAGAAACATAAAATCTAAAATTTATAAAAATCAAAAGGGAGCTCATGTCAATAGATATAAACAATTCACCACAATTTCTTGCAAGTTGGTGAAAGCATTCTTGACTAATTGTCTGAAAACCGGAAAATCCCCCTTTTTTTAATGAATAAAACCCCATAACTTGGAAACGTGAAATCTAAATTTTATAAAAAACAAAAGGGAGCTCACGTCAATAGATATTAACAATTCATCAAAGTTTTATGCAATTTGGTTAAAGCATTTTTGAGTTAATGTCCGACATGTTGACGACGGACAGACGGACGGACAGACGGACGGACGGACAGACGGACGGACGGACGGACAACGGTATACCATAATACGTCCCATAAACGGGCGTATAAAAATTGAATCGCAATTTCCTGTCGATATGCACATGTACGTGGTATGTCCTTATTATCTGAAAAGGTTTCATGAAATTCTGTTGTGTGGTTTGAGAGGAGTTGCAATGACAAAAGGTTGCAGTAGTACATTGGGCAAATAAGTTCAAAGGGGCGTAACTCCTGGAAAAAAAATTGAATCGTAATTTCCTGTCAATATGCACATCTACATAGTATGTCCTTATTATCTGAAAAGGTTTCATGAAATTCTGTTGTGTGGTTTGAGAGGAGTTGCCATGACATAAGGTTGCAGTAGTATATTGGGCAAATAAGTTCAAAGGGGCGTAACTCCTTGAAAAAAAATTGAATCGTAATCTCCTGTCGATATGCACATCTACGTAGTATGTCCTTATTATCTGAAAAGGTTTCATGAAATTCTGTTGTGTGGTTTGAGAGGAGTTGCGATGACAAACTGTTGTAGTACATTAAAGTAAATAAGTTCAAAGGGGCGTAACTCCTAGAAAGAGGATTGAATCGTAATTTCCTGTCAATATGCACAACTACATAGTATATCCTTATTATCTAAAAAGTTTTCGTGAAATTCTGTTGTGTGGTTTAAGAGGAGTTGTGGTGACAAGAAACAGGACTGGCGGACTGACGGACGGGTCAAAAACATTATACCCTCCGCAACTTGTTGCGTGGGGTATAATTACTAAACAATAACAGCAATAACCCCCAAAATCAATCCCAACCTTCCTAATGTGGTAAAATTTAAGAGATCCATAAACTTATACTCAAGTTATTGTCTGCAAAGCAATTTATTGACTATGAACCAGTTAAAATGCTCGTTTTTGGACCCTTTTTGGCCCCTAATTACAAAACGGCTTCGACAATACCCCCTTAAATCAATCCCAACCTTCCTATTGTGGTATATAACCTTGTGCTAAAATTTCATAGAGATCCATACATTTATACTCAAGATATTGTCTGCATCCCAAAATGTCTTCGGACGTCAATGCAGACATCGCCATAACATAATACGAAACAAAAAATTATGTGGTCGTATAAAAAGGTCTGGTTGCTGGTACAGGTCATTAGGTGATTACTTGGAGAGTAATACTGGGTGCCCCTGAAGGTAAGCACATCCCAATTCCCATGTAATACCCATATATATTGCCAAGAGGTTAAAGCAAATAATGAGTCAAATTCAGTGGATTCATTAATTTTCATGGTCATCAATTGTGGTGGATTGAGGAAAAGTTGTATTTTCATGGATTTTAGATTTCACAGTTAAGTCAGTTAACATATTCACCTATAAAAAATTTGTATTTTGTTGAACATTTCAATTCGTGGTTCTCTGTCGAATAATAATGATTTCAAAGTCAATGAAAAATGACCACAGTGATGTATAACTGTTTTACATTTCTTCAGCTGCTCCAACAGTGTTACCAAAATGGTCATATTCTGGACTTTGTCTTTTTTTAAAGTATATATGCAGATAGAAATTCACTGAAGGATGTGGGATATCTTATATGATCAAACATCTGTCAGACACCTACTTCCTTTTTTTCAAACTTTGAATTATAAGTGGAATATGCTTAGCATGACAAAATGTGCAACTTCTTGTTAGATTACTTTTAACAACTCATAATCTTTATGAAAACTGTATCACCAAATATGACAACTCAAGGAGCATTAAATAGATATAATAATGTGTATAATTTTTATTTTTGTTATAAATAATTTTACAAAATGACACTTTAGACATAAAAAAAGGGATTTATGAAATCATTCAAAACAAAACAAATATGCAGATGTTAAACAGAACATTGCTCTTAATGAATTATGTAAGTACTATTGAAACAGATAACTTAAAGTGGAAACGCATGAGGTATGAGTACAATATCACTATTTATTCTCATGATGTATTTTCTTGCTTTGATTTTTTACCATCAATACATACATACATAATTTGTTAATTCTTTATAACGTGTACTTCAGTTATTTCCACCCATTCAGAGATTTTTTTTTCTCTAGCTTATTCCGAAAAAAAATATTGAAAAATGCAAATGAGCAGAAGATTAATGCCCACAAAGAGAAAAGACTAAGCATGTAATTTTCAACAAATGATTCCAAGTCATTTATCTCAACAACTGATGAATAATTACATGATATTCATACAAAATGAAATAATTTCATGGTAATGTCAAAATTGAAATATTTTTTTTTACAGATCTGATGACTTGAAATGAAAACTGAACACATCTGCTATTTCTGTCAGACTTTGAATAATTTAAATTTGTTCTGAAAGCGAGACACATTATAAGGAACACCACGCTTAATCTTCCTGTCAGATCAATCCTCATCCCAATCCTTGTTCTCCTTTGGCTTAGGTCCTCCAGCAGCTTTAGCCATTATAATCTATAATTAATCATAAGTACATTACATTATTTTAATTGAATTAACTTCATTCATTTTACAATGTACCATCAAAGATTTATAATTTGAATTAAAAAATAACTGTTGACACAGAGATATGTTTTGTCTGTATGTAATTTTGATAGTAAAATGCATAACTTATTTACGCATGTGATTTCTTCCAAGACAATAACAATGAAATTTGGATATTAGAACTTTAATGTGCAATAAAAGTTATAAGTGCTGAATTAAAAAGTAAAAGAACAAAAATACTGAACTTCAAGGAACATTCAAACAGTGTTAATTTTGTTCTAGTATATACATTAGTATTCAAAACAAATTACCTGTATAATTAAAAGCTAATTAATCTCATCATTACTCTTATTGTATTTAATTATTAAGCTCTCTTTCTTGGTCACAGCTGATGCTGTTTACAGGTGCTAAATTTAAGGTGACACGGTTAACCAAACAGAATTTGTCTGTCTAAGGGAGATAATAATTTTAACCTGATCTACTGTTAGGATAGTACATGCTGCTTGTCTAAGGGAGATAATAAATTTACCTGATCTACTGTTAGGATAGTACATGCTGCTTGTGTTGCAAACTTTAATCCCCAGTATTTACTGAGGTATAAATCTACCAGTTTCATCTCTGTAGCATCCTTGATACCGACACCTTGTGCCTGAAATAACAACAGAAAACATCAATATACCTCTTAAAAGTGCTTCAATACAAACATAACATCATTCATAGTTTTGTGCATTATCCTGCTCTTGGCCATTTCACATGTAGTTTTTCACAAAGCAGAATAAAAGTAACCTACCCAAAAATTGGCTATTTTTAAAAAGTCATTTTGGAAAATCTAAATATAAGCAACAGTTTTACACTTAAATGCATTTTTGATACATTTCTTGAACTCTACAATTCATGAATTTTATTATTCTGTTAAAAAATCACACCAATAAATTTCCTTAGTTATAACTTTCTTTACCTCTATATCAAGGCCAGCATATTTCTTTCCTTCATGGTGAGCAGCATATAATCTGGATAATACTTCTGTTGCCTAAAATAAAACAAAGATGTAAAAGAATTACAAATAAATGGAGAATATGTCCATGGGACACAGATGATGGTCCAGCTTGCATATAAAGTTATAAAGGGACATAACTAGAGAACTGTAAAAGTGATGCCACCCAAATTCAAACTTGATCTGTGTTATTGGGTAATAAGCATTGTGTATAAGTTTCCTAACATTTGGTTGAGGCAAACTAAAGTTAAAGGAAACCAATTTTGAGACATCCGTACAGACGGCCAAGGGTAAACCTTAATGCCCCCTCCGCTGCAGCGGGGGCATAGAAATGTATCTTTTCCTTTATTTCTGTGAGATGTACGACTCATCAAATACAAAATAAAGTGTTATTAATGTATTGGGGCAATATTTAATCTGAAAATAGTTCTTCAGTAAAATCTTTTAAGATTATTTCTTCCCACTTGTGGAGTCAGTCTACATTTTCATGCACACTTTTTGCATTTAATTTTTGATAAATATTCAGACCTAAATTTCAAGTACTGAATCTAAGCCATATTTGGATGACATGTACCAACATATATATAGCATAAGCCTACATTTTAAAATGACATTTGGACATTTGGACACATCTTAATTCTATTAGCTGACTACTATAATCTTTATTTACTTTTAGTTACAATAAAATATGACGAAATGTGATTCAAGTCAATATTTTTTTGTGATTTACGCTTTCATGGCTTTCTAAATCCTGTAATGACTAATATATCATAATTTTTACACTCTTGTAATTATTTTTTCTCTCCATATCAACCAAAAGCCAAAGCTGTTTATTGTCAGCTAATAATTCATGCATATAATTCATATGAAATCCTACATATCAAAACATTGGATCAAAATACTGGAATCAATATTATCTAAACACTGACCTTAGCTCCAGCATTTTCAGCAATAGCTCTTGGTAAATTTTCTAAAGATTCAGCAAACTTCTTAATAGCATATTGTTCTAATCCTGGTTCACTCTGAAAATAAAAAACAATTACAAACATGATCTAGCAGGGTAAAACAAATCATTGAGAATAAATACAATACAGATACTGAAATCAATAGCAGTCATTGCCTTTTGTTCCACCAGCACTCTAAATCAGCTAACAAATAAATAACATTAGCCAATCTCTCCTGTTGGAAAAACTTTTTAGGTAGGGTGTGAGAAAACTGATATAGACCTCCTTTTCAACCATTTTAAAGTTATTTCATTAGCAAACTGAGAAAGCTATTAGGCAAACTTTGAAAGCCAAATTTCCTGAAATGTGCTTACCAAACAAGCAAGCAATTGATGCAAGATCTGACCAAAAGTCTTTTAAGGTCAATTAAGGAAGGTAGTCTAGTGTAATAATTCAAAAGCCATGCATAAGGTCAATTAAGGAAGGTAGTCTAGTGTAATAATTTAAAAGCCATGCAAACATAGACTATAATAAGTTTAAAATAAAAGTTGAAAGCGTCAAGATAAACGTGAATAGATTGTTCTAGTTTTCACATTGGACACTAGTTTTTAAAACATCTTAATGAAAATAAACACAATGATTAATGTGGATTCAACATTGAACGTGGGATACCAATAATTTTCCTGAATTTTCTAAACAAAGGTGAACCAAGAATTTAAAAGTTCAACAAGTACAAATTTTCTATAAGTTGGTATTGAGACTTTTACAAATATGCAATTTTTCTTCAATACACAAACATAAATGAATCAACAGTATACCATATACATTATATGCTCAATGACATGCTCAGTTTTTGATAACATACAGTATCAGGGTTTGAAAATAGCTGTCCTGCACTTGCCATTTGCGAGTATTTTTTTATGTGGGCTCATAAATATGTAATCTCTTTAGCCCACATGGCGAGTGCACTTTGATAATTATTATTATTACCTAGTGTTTTCTCGGAAACTTATACGTTTTCCTAAATGGTAGTGCTCAAATGAACAATAATCTGGTGAAAACCAGTTATTAAACTGTTACGTTCAGAAGCCTGAGATCCTAGCTCATTTTTGGACTGAAGTGAATTAGAGGTTGGGTGGGCCAGGATCACCTGAACACAGGCTCTGTTTTCACAAGTTGATTTCATTTACGCATGCGTGGTCAAACTCCTCTGACTGTTCTATCTTAATAACGGGTGTTCTGTTTTGCGAGCATGTTATGGTTTCTAAATGTAACTTCGTAGTAGAAATGGTTTGGTCTGAGGTTATATTCGTCTCAGATGTCTCATAATATTCCTTTCGAAATAGCTTGTCAAACATCGTTTAGTTTATTTTGGTAAATTTTCCTTCGTCCGCCAATGAAATATATACGAGCTATTCGGACACTGACCAACAATGAACGAAATCCCTATTTTAACAATAACAAGCATTCTGAGAGTATTGCATGGCAACACATAGTCCCCTACCGGTTAAAAATTCATGGTACTGGAACAAAATGCTAACTTGTTCCATAACTCGTCATAGTGTAAATTATATAACAAATATCAAGTCAATATCTTCAAGCATGACAAACAAGTGAAACTGCAAGCTACTGCTCACTGATGATGCTCCCTGGATAATTTTAATAGTGTAAAAATATGTTAGTGTTCGGTAAACAGGAAGTTGTTGAGTGATGAATCTGAAAACGCATCACTGCGGACTTACATAAACCCTGAAACCAAATTTCAGAAATCCTTATGATGTAGTTCCTGAGAAAGCTGCGACTAAAAATATTCATGGGACGGATGGATGGACGGACAGACAGAGGTAAAACAGTATACCCCCACTTTTTTAAAGCGGGGGTATAAAAAAAGTGTGGAAAACTGATTATTTGAATGAATTGAGGACCATAACTTGCACAAAATCATCAGACTGGAACAAAATTCGAACTTGATCTGTAACTTGTCATAATAAAACAATACAACAAATATCAAATCAATATCTTCAAGCATGAAGTAAAAAAGTGTGGAAACCTGATTTGCTGGACTGACAGATGACAGACAGACGGACGGACGGAGTGCAATCATAAAGCCCCCACTGACTTCGTCAGTAGGGGACTAATAACTACAAACGCACGAATGACACAGTTGACAAAAGATAATGATCATAAAAGTGAAAAATATGCATTCCACAGGCATTAACAGACATTTGGTTGGATCCAAGTAAATATTTTAACAGTCCCCTGTCTTCAGTTGTATAAACTGTTTTAAACAGGAAACTTAGCCTAAGTGTCCCAAAATTTGTATTGAGAATCATAATTTCCATAAATTTTGTGGGCTATTAAGATTTACTGTGGGCCCAAAATCTATTTGGCTAGGGGCCCACATGGCTTCTTTAAAACTAAATAAAGTTCAAACCCTGAGTATCAAGAAAAACTTACATAACCATGTAAACATATTCACATTAACCTACCTCTCCATAGGTTGTAATTTGTTTTGCCAATTCTATTTCTGTTGCTCCAGCACCTGGTAACAATTTTCCATTCTGTAAAAGAATAATTTTTAATAAATATCATTTGCACATGTGCAAATTACATAAAATTACTTCAAATTTGTGTAAGACTCAAGATGATTAAGATCCTGATATATGGTATATACACATGTCTATTGTTAAGATCATACATATGCAGCCATCTAGACTGTCTTTTCTGGTGTGTTGACTTACATCTCTTTTTATTCATCAGTGTTAAAAGGACAATGAGTCCTTAAGTTATTCATCACTTTATGAATATCAATGCTTTTTGTTATGGCTAAACAGAGGTGCGTATTCAAAATAAGATATTTCAAAATAAGATATTTAATATATAAAGAGTGACTGTGGAAGGTTTATAGTTTTAATTTTAATAGTATTCAATTTTTTTCAAAATTCAAAAGGTAAATTTGTCTAAATTTTTGTGAATAAAACATAAATAATAAATGGGGAATGTGTCCATGGAACACAGATGATGCCCCCTCTTGCATATAACGTTATAAAGGGCCATAACTGAAGAACTGTAAAAGTGACACTACCCAAATTTTAACTTGATCTGAGTTTTGTGGTAATAAGCATTGTTTAAAAGTTTCATAACATTTAGTTGACGTAAACTTAAATTAGAGAACAGAAACGAAAAATTCAGCAATTTTTCCATTTTTAAAGGGGCATAACTCTAGAAAAGTAGAAGTGACGCCAGCAATATTCAATCTTTAACTGTGTTTTGTGGTAATTAGCATTGTGCACAAGTTTCATAACATTTGGTTGAGGCAAATTAAAGTTGGAGAACAGAAACAAATATTTCAGCAATTTTGAATTTGTAAAGGAACATAACTTAAGAACGGTGAAAGCGACACCACCAAAATTCAAATTTGATCTGTGTTTTGTGGTAATAAACATTGTGGATAAGTTTCATAACATTTGGTTGAGGCAAACTCAAGTTAGAGAACGGAAACAAAAAAAACAGCATTTTTTCATTTGTAAAGGGGCATAACTCTAGAACGGTAAAAGTGACGCCACCAAAATTCAAACGTGATCTGTGTTTCGTGGTAATAAACATTGTGGATAAGTTTCATAACATTTGGTTGAGACAAACTAAAGTTAGAGAACGGAAGCTAAAATTCAGCATTTTTTCCATTTGTAAAGGGGCATAACTCCCAAACAGTAAAAGTGATGCCACCAAAATTCAAACTTGATCTGTGTTTTGTGGTAATAAGCATTGTGGATAAGTTTTATGACATTTGGTTGAGACAAACTAAAGTTAGATAACGGAAACCAATTTTGGGATGTACCTACGGACGTACAGATGGACAAGGGTAAAACTTAATGCCCCCTCCACTAAGACGGGGGCATAAAAATTTGTTTCAACCATGTTCTAGTAGTGTTTCAATTTCAAATGAGTCAATTTCGAACTCATCAATTCAGAAATATTCATTAAGAGTTGTGAAATTCATGAATACAGATCTGAAGAAAAATATGAAATTATTAAATTGGAAAATTTAGGAGTTATGAAGACATACCTCATTATTAACCAGTTTTTAATATGATATATTTTCAAACCTCAGTACGAGAATTAAAAGATTTAATGCCTTAATCTGCTAACCAATTATCAACTTTAAGATAATGTAACCGTGGACATTTTGCAGGGGTTATTTTTTACTTATTTACTAATCACATGAAATTATAGAAAAATTATCTCCCCTCCTACCGGTACAAATACTTCACAGAATTATGGGTCCTCAATGCTCTTCAACTTCATACTTACAACTTTTTTTATATGACGTCACTGATGAGTCTTTTGTAGACGAAACGCATATCTGGCGTACGAAATTTTAATCCTGGTATCTATGACGAGTTTATACAAATAAGCAATATGAAAGTAAAGGACCCAATTATTGTATTGTTCGATGCCAGAATCTAACCTAACAGGAACAGTTTATACATTGAAAATATGAAAATAACAACCAGGAAAAATATTCACATTGACAGTAATATGGTATAATCACAAACAATAACAAGAACTTTAAATGTATTGTTGTCATCATCCACTAACCAATTATTAAATTCAATATAATATGGTATATTGACAAACTAAATGTATTATTATCAAAGAGTAATGCCAGCATGTATTATAAACCCATTATTAACTACAAGCTAATGTAGTATATCTACAAACCTTAGTCAGAGCTTTAAATGTATTAATGCCATCATCTACTGCTCTTTCTACATCATCTATAATATTATCTGTAGAACCTCTTATCACTATGGTCGCTATAGCACTTTCTTCTTTATCTATAATTTAAATGTATGTTACTATGATAATGCATTTTAAATCGTGATGTTAACAATTACTAGAGCTGAATATCTTGAGTATCAAATATGAAAATGATCCATAAAAAAATTAATTTTTGTAACTTAATGTGGATTAAGTAATATTTTACATTTTTTATCATTGGTTGTTCAAATTTCTCTTACAGCATATTCCTATTGTGTCATTATGCAATTAAAATTACCATCACAAACATAATCTTACCTTGTCTAAATATAATAACAGATGTGTCCCCTATTTCATCTACATATACACGATCACAGTGGCCAGCCTCATCTGCTGTTGGTGCTGTCTGAAAATATATCACACATGATTTAACATAAACGTATCTATTTTATATCAACTACCCAATTTGGGTGTGGATGATCTTAGATGGGGAGCATTCAAATTATATGTTATCACAAAATTCTGCTGAAGTATGTTGGTATATACTATTTCATTACATTGAATCTTGAAAGGCATGTGTCGATTCACTTGTTCTCATAAATTACTTGGAAAGGTACTTTTGAATATTTTGAACATTTTATCAAGTCTACCAGTTTCGTCTCAATTTTTTTATACCCTCAATATAAAAATAAGGAAATGTGGTATGATTGCAAATAAGACACCTATCCATCAAAGAACAAGGAACAAAGATATGAACAATCACAGGTCACTGTATAGCCTTCAATAATTAGCTAATCCCATATATTATAGTAAGCTATAAATAGCACCAGGATGACTAAATGAAACAATTTGAGAAAGAAAACCAACACCTTAGCTTTATACTACAACAGTTAACGAAGAGAACAATGAATAACTCAAAGTTATTATCTGTATCACCTGTATTTTACATTAAGGGTAGTCTACTAACTACCTGAGTTAAGGATGTCAACCCAACAGCCTGCTGCGATACCACAGACATAAGTTGTCAAACAGTATCCAAAGTGTTACTCAGGATGCCAACCCTTAAGACTAACATAGCCTACTGCGATACCAGAGACGAGTTGTCAATTAGTATCAATTGTATGGTAAAAGAGTTACTTACTATTCTAGGTAGAGGTGTTGCTCCTAAAGATCTACAAAGCCTTCTGAGATCCCATTTGGACATGAGTCGTACAACCATTATTTTATATTTATTACAGTAGTGTTGACATAATTCTCCTACTTTTCCTCCAGACACGATTACAGAACAACCAGCATCAGATATGGATTTTATTTGCTGAAAAAAGGTAAATCAAGATAATAATAAAATGCTTCGCTGGGCGCAGCTTGATACGACCGCAGAGGTCGAACCCTGAACAGTTGGGGCAAGTATGGACACAACATTCAAGCTTGATACAGCTCTGAATTTGGATTGTGATTAAATATTTGACACAGCATAGGTTTCTGACACAGAAAGAATGTGGTCTAAGAACTTCAATTTTTTTAATTTACCTATTATTGTCCAATGTCCAAAATCAAAATACATGGGTAGATTCAGCATATCAAAGAACCCCATATATTCAATTTTTGTTGAAATCAAACAAAGTTTAATTTTGGACCCCAACTTGGACAAACTTGAAAACTGGTCCCATAATCAAAAATTTAAACACATGTTTAGATTCAGCATATCAAAGTACCCCAAGAATTCAATTTTTGTTAAAATCAAACTAAGTTTAATTTTGGACCCTTTGGACCTTAATGTAGACCAATTTAAAAAACGGGACCCAAAATTAAAAATCTAAAAACACAGTTAGATTTGGCATATCAAAGAACCCCAATAATTCAATTTTTGATGAAATCAAACAAAGTTTAATTTTGGACCCTTTTGACCTCAATATGAACCAATTTGATAGCGGGCCCACAAATAAAAAATCTAAATACAGGGTATGATTCAGCATATCAAAGAACCCCATATATTCAATTTTTGTTGAAATCAAACAAAGTTTAATTTTGGACCCCAATTTGGACCAACTTGAAAACTGGGCCAAAAATCTAAAATCTAAATACATGTTTAGATTCAGCATATCAAAGAACCCCATATATTTAATTTTTGTTGAAATCAAACAAAGTTTTATTTTGGACCCCAACTTGGACCAACTTGTAAACTGGGCCCATAATCAAAAATCTAAACACATGTTTAGATTCAGCATATCAAAGAACCCCAAGAATTCAATTTTTGTTAAAATTAAACTAAGTTTAATTTTGGACCCTTTGGACCTTAATGTAGACCAATTTAAAAAACGGGACCCAAAATTAAAAATCTAAAAACACAGTTAGATTTGGCATATCAAAGAACCCCATTAATTCAATTTTTGATGAAATCAAACAAAGTTTAATTTTGGACCCTTTTGACCTCAATATGAACCAATTTGATAGCGGGCCCACAAATAAAAAATCTAAATACATGGTAAGATTCAGCATATCAAAGAACCCCATATATTCAATTTTTGTTGAAATCAAACAAAGTTTAATTTTGGACCCCAATTTGGACAAACTTTAAAACTGGGCCAAAAATCTAAAATCTAAATCCATGTTTAGATTCAGAATATCAAAGAACCCCATATATTCAATTTTTGTTGAAATCAAACAAAGTTTAATTTTGGACCCCAACTTGGACAAACTTGAAAACTGGTCCCATAATCAAAAATTTAAACACATGTTTAGATTCAGCATATCAAAGTACCCCAAGAATTCAATTTTTGTTAAAATCAAACTAAGTTTAATTTTGGACCCTTTGGACCTTAATGTAGACCAATTTAAAAAACGGGACCCAAAATTAAAAATCTAAATACACGGTTAGATTTGGCATATCAAAGAACCCCAATAATTCAATTTTTGATGAAATCAAACAAAGTTTAATTTTGGACCCTTTTGACCTCAATATGAACCAATTTGATAGCGGGGCCCACAAATAAAAAATTCTAAATACATGGTTAGATTCAGCATATCAAAGAACCTCATATATTCAATTTTTGTTGAAATCAAACAAATTTTAATTTTGGACCCCAATTTGGACAAACTTGAAAACTGGGCCAAAAATCAAAAATCTAAATACATGGTTAGATTCAGCATATCAAAGAACCCCATATATTCAATTTTTGTTAAAATCAAACAAAGTTTAATTTTGGACCCTTTGGACCTTAATGTAGACCAATTTGAAAACTGGACCCATAATTAAAAATCTAAATACACGGTTAGATTCGGCATAACAAATAAATAAATGTGGTCAAAGATTTTACAAATCTAATGCGCCATACTGTGCAATTAAAGATTACTTCTTGAAATTTTTCAATATTTGAAATTTGAAAAAAAATAATATTTGAAGAATAATTCTTTTTAATTTCTGAAATCTGAAATGAGAAAAAATTGACCCCCCACAATTTCTTTTTACCCCCCCCCCCCCCCCCCTTTTCCCCCAAAAAATTCTTTCCCTCAAGATATGGTCATAATCTCAATTCAAATTTCCAATGGAATTTGCAGCCATAATTACCCATTTAAATTTACCATAGTGCTAACTTAATCTATTTTATAATAGAATTTAAAATATAGTGTCAAATCTTTCATATGGATTTTTTTGTAAAAAAAAAAGATGCAACATTTGCAGATATTTTTACTGGTCTTCCTTTATAAATATGCATTTCTTTAAACATAATTTAAAAGCAGTGTAAGGGAAGTAACCAAAACGTTGTATTTGGATTACCTCCCTTACACTGTTTTAAATTATCTTAATTGTTCATTAACCATTACTTTATACATAATTTAAAAGCAGTGTAAGGGAGATAATTTCAATGATGTATTTGATTTATCTCCCTTACACTGCTTTAAATTATGTTTTGTACTAAAGTATTTGTCCATTAACCAGGACAACCTTGTTTTTCCCCCTTTTTTGCCCCTAATTCTTAAACGGTTTGAGCCATAACCCCCCAAAGCAAATCCTAACCATCCCTTTGTGGTATGGAAACTTGTAGTATAATTTCAGAGAGATCCATACACTGTTCCACAGTTATTGTCTGGAAACTAGAAAATGCTTATTTTTGGCCCCTTTTTGGCCCCTAATTCCTTAACTGTTGGTACCATAACCCCCAAAATCAATCCCCACCTTCCTTTTGTGGTATTGAACCTTATGGTAAAATTTCACAGAGATCCATTCTCTTAAACTAAAGTTAGAGTGCGAAAACTAATGCGTATTCGGACGACGACGCTGGACGACGACGACGACGACGCCAACGTCATACCAATATACGACCACAAAAAATTTTTTGCGGTCGTATAAAAAATGCCCCATCACTGGTTTGAAAAATATCAAGCCTAATTAAAACATCAACAAGAGGGCGACTTAATATTGCTTTTTGCAAGAAAAAATAATAATTGACAAACAGGTGCATAATGTCCAATGGCAAACATAACATGTATATTCAGGACAATAATATTTACTGTTATATGATTATACACTGCTGACTTCATCATAACTGTCACACACAGTCAGATTTGTTACACACTATCCAACAAGGTAACAGCTCTTAGGTAGAAATGTCACCTTTTCTGACACATAATTATAAATCTAAGTAGATTTCACTGTTCTTATTCCTTAATACTGCATGTATGGTAAAGATGCAGCATATACAATATTTCAAAGTCTGGTTTGACTGTCCCACGGATCAAACTAACATCTTCACAAACCCACAAAGCATTATAATGTAATGATAAGACTTCAAAGAGAAATCTTGAGATTAAATTGCAAAACATCCAGTAGCAAATACTGAAAGACCATAGCAAGTTTAACGATAATAACATAAGCATGATGAGAGAATAACCAAAACCAGTCCTCCCTTTAAACCCCAATACCATACTTACAGCCTCTATTTGATTTTCTTCACCTTTACTGTAGTTCATTAATTCATCAGCAGATTTGATGATTACTGTTCCCTACAAAAATAGAAATTTATTTCAACCATTTCTTTGTCATTTTTTTAAGTCTCAATCAAGTTCAAAAAACAATTGCAATGAAATATATGAAAACATCTCATATATTGAGATTAAGAAGATTGATGATTTTTTTTAGTTCAGTTTATATACATGTATATATTATAGTTTTTAGAAATTCTTCATGACAATTTGGCAAATCATCAAACTCTATGGCTATAATCAATAAACTGCTTCGCAGAGCGCAGCTAGATACGCCCGCAGAGGTCCAACCCTGAACAGTTGGGGCAAAAATGGACACAATATTCAAGCTTGATTCATGTCTGAATTTGGATTGTAATTAAATATTTGACATCTTATTGGTTTCTGAATAAATGTAGTCAAAGAACTTGAAATTGTTTATATGAATTGATGAATTTATATTCAATTAAAGATTTCTAGCTGTTGTGCAATACTTAGTAAATCTGTTGTCAGACCAAAAACAAATAAAGTTCAATTAATTCTCAATCAATGTCATATTAGAAATTTATGAAAATACAAAGGGAGCTTACATCAATAGATATAAACAATTCACCAAAGTTTCATGAGAATTGGTGACAGCATTTTTGAGTTATTGTCCGAAAACTGGAAAATCACTCCTTTTTTTAATGAATAAAACCCCATAACTCAGAAATGTAAAATGTAAAAGTTATAAAATTCTAAATGGAGCTTACATCAATACATTCAAACAATTCACCAAAGTTTCATAAGAATTGCTGAAAGCATTTTTGAGTTCTTGTCCAAAAACTGGAAAATCCCCCCTTTTTTTATGAATAAAACCCTGTAACTCGGAAAAGTAAAATCTAAAATTTATAAAAATCGAAAGGGAGCTCATGTCAATAAATATAAACAATTCACCACAATTTCTTGCAAGTTGGTGAAAGCATTCTTGACTTATTGTCCGAAAACTGGAAAATCCCCCTTTTTTTAATGAATAAAACTCCATAACTCGGAAACGTAAAATCTAAATTTTATAAAAAACGAAAGGGAGCTCACGTCAATAGATATTAACAATTCACCAAAGTTTTATGCAAATTGGTTGAAGCATTTTTGAGTTAATGTCCGACATGTTGACGACGGACAGACAACGGTATACCATAATACGTCCCGTAAACGGGCGTATAAAAATTATAAAGGCAAGTTGTTGAACAAGTGGAAAACTTACCTTTGTTTCTGTTTGTAGAGAGTCTAATGGACATGAATACACAGCAACTTTACAGTTGGTTGCCTTGGTAACATCACCTTCAACATAACGTTTAAACACCATACCCTGAACCACCTCAGACTGATGCACACCACAGCCCTAAAATCCAAATACAGAAATACAAGAACTCATAAAATATACAAGTATTTTTTTCTACATTTTCTTTTTTCTTTGATTATGTATGCTTTAATGGAACAGCACAAAGCAGGTACATGATTTTTGAGCTTCTGTAAAAAATAAAAAGATTTAAAATATTACAACTTTAAAAAAAAAAAAATTTTAACAATAAGTGTTATTCAAGTTTTAAGTAGATACTGAATGTATAGTAGATACTGAATGTATGATTTATTTTTTAAGAAGAATACTGAGTGGGCCCCTCATTCAGTGGATCTGTATGAAAATTTAAACTAAAAAGTTGAAAAATAAGGTTTACCATGTCTCACTAAAAACGGCAATTTTACCAGTGAGGTAGTAGAGTTTATACGGCTTATCATGTCTAAATATTTAATAAACACTACCGAAATTCAGTCCTGTATTGTCCAGATTTTTCTTCTCTTCAAAATCAAAATTGCCAGGCAGGGGTGATGATTATAGAGTACTATAAGCAAGAAAAAGGAGGAAAAGTTGGTTTGTTTACGTCCACCATGTTAATTATTGAAATTGTAGAGGGCACCCTTATTTCTTTTCAAAACTATTAATTCACCTATCAAATCCATATCAATATGCAATATTTATTTAATAATCCAATATTAAGTACAAATCTTCTGCACACCCTCAATGTTTTTGTTTGTGATTTACATGTTCTATTCTGATATCCGGTTAATGTCAAACACAACTTTTACAATTGTTTTTCTTGTGATTTTAGCTTATTTTAAAACTTGTTAAGCGTTCTAGAATCATTTACAAGCATTTTCAACTTCTACTTGAAAATACCCCAAACAATCATACACGCTTTGCAATTACAAGAGTTCCCTAAGACATTTTGAATAAGTGAGCGTTCACTGTTTTGCAACATGGAAATGAAGATCTTATTCCTCAAAGAGTTTGCAAATCTCCTAAATGAACTGGAATTGAAACATAAATCATGTTTTATATGGTTTACCTTTATAGTAAACTGATATGGTATGGGATCATAGTTTATCACATTTTAAATAGGAAATGTATTATTTTTATATTTCATAGTTCTCCCATGTTCTTTACTACAAACGCTACAAGCTCTTTGACTTGTTGATCCATCAAAGACTAATTTTATTTCCCCATCAGTATTACTTACCAAAATCTTACTAACTCTGATGTTATCTACATTAAATGTAACTTTTCCTGTGAGTATTGATACTGAAATACAAAGAATAACATTTTATAATCTTTTCCAATATTCTTTGAAAATAATAAAAACATTTCTGAAATTACAGTATCTGCAGCACTTCATTTTAGAATAAAATGCTCCGCAGGGCGCAGCTTGATACGACCGCAGAGGTCGAAACCCTGAACAGTTGGGGCAAGTATGGACACAACATTCAAGCTTGATACAGCTTTGCATTTGGATTGTGATTAAATATTTGACACAGCATAGGTTTCTGACACAGAATGAATGTGGTCTAAGAACTTAAAAATTTTAAATTGGACATTCACCTATTATGGTCCAATATCCAAAATCTAAATACATGGTTAGATTCAGCATATCAAAGAACCCCAAGAATTCAATTTTTGATGAAATCAAACAAAGTTTAATTTTGGACCCTTTTTACCTCAATGTGGACAAAGTTGATAACGGGGCCCAAAAATCAAAAATCTAAGTACATGGTTAGATTCAGCATATCAAAGAACCCCATATATTCAATTTTTGTTGAAATCAAACAAAGTTTAATTTTGGACCCCGATTTGGACCAACTTGAAAACTGGGCCCATAATCAATAAAATGCTCCGCTGGGGCGCAGCTTGATACGACCGCAGAGGTCGAACCCTGAACAGTTGGGGCAAGTATGGACACAACATTCAAGCTTGATACAGCACTGAATTTGGATTGTAATTAAATATTTGACACAGCATAGGTTTCTGACACAGAATGAAAGTGGTCTAAGAACTTAAAAATTTTCAATTTACCTATTCATACATGTAATGGACTGTGAAACTCAGATCAGGAGATTGGGAAATTTTGGTCAGGAGATTAGGACTCAGATCAGGAGGTTTTTAATCGACATTAATTTTGTTGTAAATGTAACCGTGTGCTGTAAAAATGGTCTTTTAAAGTGTGTTTTCTTCAACTTTCCATCCAATTTATTATGTTTATAGTACCCTTGTACTTATAAAGTTTCTCCATCTTTATATTCTACATGTTCAATCTAACATTGTTTTTTTCCAGTATGTTCTTTAAATTTTTTACTTCATATTCTATAAAACAATCATTGCAACCAGAACATTTGTTTAGCTATCTGCAAATATGTTTTTTTTTGGTTTTTTTTCTCTTGCAACCTAGTTTTAATTTGCAAACTCAGAAAATCATTCTATCTGTAAAATTAGGGTCATAGTTATTATATAAATTTCAATTTAAGCCTTGAAAGGAAGTATAGAATCCTCAAATAATTTTCAAATTATTATTTTTTTATTTGTCCTAAGACATTTAAAATCATTTAATAACCATCCTTTTATGATTATTTGTTCAATTTATATTTTATTTATATTCTTTTAAAAATTTTCATTATTAAAAGGAAAGTAACTTAAAACAGGATAAATCAAGGGAAGTAACCCAATAAATACACAGTTTTTGTTACACAACGGCAGTTAGCCTGAGGTAAAAATTGTTGATTACCAGTATGTTTGACACCCAAGCTGACAAGTGAAGCCATATAATTATGCATGTTAATTGATTTACAGGTAAAATATAACTTCAGGTAATGTCAGTTACACCAGATGCCTGAGATGATATGTTGGGCAGAAATTTTTCATTCATGAAAAATTTCATACACGGGATTTTTTCCTCTTCAACGGGAGGTCGGGAGGAGACCCCTGAAAACGGGATTATTGTACTCCCGTCGGGAGGTTCACATGTATGCCTATTCAAACTATATCATTATTATTTGCTTTTATATATAAATCAGAAATAACCAATTTAAAATGGAAAATGTTAAAGAAAAAAAATGAAAAAAAAAATCCCCCCCAATTTTTTGAACCCCCTTATGATTCATCACCCCCAAACTCAATCCCAGCTTTCCCTTTGTGGTATGGTACCTTGCAGTACAATTTCAGAGAGATTCATACACTTGAACACAAGATATTGTCTGGAAACTAGAAAAATGCTTGTTTTTTGGCCCCTTTTTGGCCCCAAATTCCTAAACGTTTAGGGCAATTACCCCCAAACTCAATTCCAGCTTTCCCTTTGTGATATGGAACCTTGCAGTACAATTTCATAAAGATCCATACACTTACACACAAGTTATTGTCCTGAAACTAGAAAAATGCATGTTTTTTTTGCCCTTTTATGGCCCCTAATTACTAAAATTTTGAGGGAAAACCCCCAAAATCAATCCCAGCCTTCCCTTTGTGATATGGAACCTTGTAGTACAATTTCATAAAGATCCATACACTTACAAACAAGTTATTGTCATGAAACTAGAAAAATGCTTGTTTTTTGCCCCATTTTGGCCCCTAATTCCTAAAATTTGGAGGAAATTACCCCAAAAATCAATCCCAGTATTCCCTTTGTAATATGGAACCTTGTAGTACAATTTCATAAAGATCCATACAATTACAAACAAGTTATTGTCATGAAACTAGAAAAATGCTTGTTTTTTGCCCCTTTTTGGCCCCTAATTCCTAAAATTTGGAGGCAATTACCCCCAAAATCAATCCCAGCATTCCCTTTGTGATATGGAACCTTGTGGTACAATGTCAGAGAGATCCATACACTTACACACAAGTTATGTCTAGAAGTTACAAAAATGCTTATTTTTGGCCCCTTTTGGCCCCTGATTCCTTAACTGTTAGTACCATAACCCCCAAAATCAATCCCCACCTTCCTTTTGTGGTATTGAACCTTATGGTAAAATTTCATTGAGATCCATTCACTTTAACTAAAGTTAGAGTGCGAAAACTATTGTGTATTCGGACGACGACGCCGGACGACGACGACGACGACGCCAACGTCATACCAATATACGACCACAAAAATTTTTTTGCGGTCGTATAAAAATTATTTAATTTTTCTATGAAGCATTTGAGTAGGTACCTGTGAGTTCATTTACAGAAAAAAATATTAATAGACAGTTCCAAAAGTAGTGTCTATTTTCTTTCTTTGTGGCAAATTCCAGTATACCAATCACAAGATAAATAATCTGGTTTGTCCATAAAAAAAAATCTTTGAAATACTGGAAGGTAAAAAGATTTAAATAAAATCTGTAGATTAAACAAATTCTTGAAATTTCACTAACATATATCAAACTTCTATTCAAAATTTTGCACTGTACACAGCATCCATCTAGAAAATTATTTATCACCTCATCAAACAGCACTTTTCAGAAAATATAAAATGGAAAAAAAATCATCTTGTTATGTGTAAGCCTCTGTATAAATTGAAGGCCACAAAACAACCATTGCACATTTTTTTCATTTAACTTTCAGCCAATATGGTAACTTACTACAAGCATCTGTTATAAGATTAGCTAGAAAATCTTCATTTCCATACTGTTTACTCATAACTGATGTTCTGATCGTTTTCAATACATCTTCTTTATTTCGTAGATTCTTAAGTTCACCACAGACTAAACCTATAAATTAAAAAATTATCATCATAACTTGTTAACTAGTAAAATATCATTGATTAATTTATTGTTGTTTGCTAGCTGTGCAGTGGCATACATTTCATGCATATTTATAATTAACAAAAAAACAAATAAACAATAAATCTAAAAGATAGGTTTTACAAATGAGTCAAACATAAGCAAAAGTAATTAATCAATCACATTCAGAAAAACTTGTGAGTATATAATGATTTTTTAAACTGTTTTCCCTAGGTACAATGTTTGTTTAAATGGAACAGCATAAGTTGGACAGTTAGATAGTATCAGCTAAGACAACACAAGCCATATCTAAAGCTGAAAAATGTTGTCCCTTCCACATTTCAGTCAACCTTCCTTTTAGGAGTATTTGTCCATAGTGGAAAGCATGTTTTGATATAATAAGACCTAAATTAAACCAAGAGCATTTTGGTAATGTTGAGAATGATAAACAACTATAAGGCAACATTTTTTTCTGATCAAAGTATTTCTGCTGAAAAGATGATTTTATACTAAATCCATCAACACCAACACAAGATAATAAACTGGGGTCATAGGTCATTCAAATTCGGAATTTTTGGCCCTAAATGCCATTCAACTTTGTACTTTATTTGGCCATACAACTATTATGTTTCAAGTGTCACCAAGTCTTTTGTAGACTAAACACACGTCTCCATCAGCACCAACACAAGTTAATAAACTGGGGTCATAGGTCATTCAAATTTCGGAATTTTTGGCCCTAAATGCCATTCAACTTTGTACTTTATTTGGCCACACAACTATTATGTTTCAAGCATCACCGAGTCTTTTGTAGACTAAATTTTGTAGCTTGCTGTTCGGTGTGAGTCAATGCTCCGTGTTGAAGGCCATACCTTGACCTATAATGGTTTACTTTTATAAATTGTAACTTGGATGGAGAGTTGTCTCATTGGCACTCATACCACATCTTCCTATATCTATAAACACACGTCAGGCATACAAAATTATGAGCCTGGTATCTTTAATGAGATTTTTTGAACTGAGGATGGGAGACTCTGGACTTAAGATAAATATGATTGTATATATGTGAATTTTCATTTATATTGTATACTTATTTGCATTTATAATTGCCACAAACTTACTGTTTGAGATTTTTATGGCAAAAAACATTTGATAAACTGTAAAAATGGTTTAAATTACATAATACTAATGTTTTTTATTACAGTAAAAATGTAAAAGTTTTTTAAATGTCTTACAGAGGGCAGCTGAATTTACCGCTGTTAAGCCTCAAGTTATATGATAACTCCCAATGAGACTAATATATCAATAATCGGAGGTATCAAATATAGAAACACAAACAAAGGGTCATCACTTGATTTGGAATAGCTGTGTAGAAATTTTGTTAAATCAAACACTTACTTGGAAGAATGTCCAGAGCTTTCTTACAGGCTAACTCATAACCTTCTGTGACTTCTGTAACAGATAAACCCTACAAAGATGGCAAACAATGATACATTACATAAATCAAAAACATATTCTTTACTAAAAGAGAACTATAGTCCCTTTCATGATAAACACTCATGCTAGCATATGAAATAAAAACAAAAATTAACAAGCATTCTGAGAGTATTGCATAACAAAACATAGTCCCCTACCTGTTAAAAATTCCTTGCAATGCAACAAAATGCTAACTTGATCTATAAATTGTCATGGTGTAAACTATATAAAAAATATCTTCAAGCATGACAACAAAAAAAGTGTGGAAAACTGATTTTTTGCCTGAATTTTCTAAGTCAGAGGACCATAACGCTGCAAAAAAATCAACTGAACCAAACAAATTTCAAACTCGATCTGTAACTTATCATGGTAAAACTATATACCAGTGTTCTCCCCAGGCCCTTAAAGGACCGTGGGCACGCGATGTATAATTTTTCACCGTGGTGGTATCGTTCTTACCGCGACGTATCATTTTTCTCTGTGGTGCTAAAATTTTCAGTTAAAAAATCGTAAATCGGTAAAGTTTTAAACGACTTGTTAAATCTTTTCCGTGCGGTATAAAATTCCAGGTGAAATTTGACCAGTCCAAACCAGTTCAACACAGATTGTTTACACCACGTGATCGATTTACCTTTATGAGGTTAACCTTTGTTGATTGGATTTAATCGATGTAATTAACACTTTTTACATGATTCTTTTGTGTTTTAATTTAGAGATCATAACTTTATGATCAAAGATAACTATTTTAAGGCTTCACTCACCACCTGACAAGTTTGCAAATACTTTGTAAACAAACGGTGTTGACCCGATAGTTGTACACACGACGGTACATATTTTGTACATTATAAAGATAGCTCAATACTTATATCATAGTTTTATATGTCTCTGATTAAACCATGGCCAAAATTATCTTTAATTATGACATAGTTATTGCATGATATTCCGGTTTCAAACTGTCAACAAGTAATTCAAAGGGGAAGGATCACATGACCCAGTTAGTTCACGTGGAATATTCAAGATTATTTACAATTAACTGCAATCTATTCTATTTTATAAATAAATGCATGACTGTACCTTCAAACTGGATATATATATCCATATGATCATTAATGAATAACAGAAGTGATCTTGCAATTTTAATCCATAAGCACATGTTAAATCTATTTATATCTACTTCCTGTCATTTAGGCGGGAAAATAGGGAGACTTTGTTGTTGACATTGAATATGCTACTTATAGATCTATAGACCTAAGATAAATTTATAGATTTAGGAATTCTTTTTAAATGGATCATGACAAATAAAGATTTAGATTTCAGTGCAGTATTAAGTCTGTATCTATGTTTGATTATCACCAAAGACAAGAAAGGTTAATATTTACATGTTCATGAAATCTATGGCAAAATGTTTTAAAATTTATGAAAAATTTCATTTTATTAAAATTTAAGATAGAAACTGGTTCAAATTATTACACAATTTTGTTCTTGTTAATTTTAAATCTCCTTATGACAGGAATCCTTTCATATACAACAACTTTCTTTCTAGAAACTAGAAAGTTTTTTAAATTGAACATTTTTGTTCTCTTTTGAATCTGGGAACAGTATATCTAACAATTTATATGTTCCAGTTTGAATGATATTTTATTTTTATTGATCATGGATTTTATAAAAAATTTAATTACTTTAAATTTAGATGAATATTATGTAATGAATCATGTTTTATTTATTTTTAAAAAATATTAAAAGTATACAAACTGTTTATTGATCTTTTTAACCAATAATATTCTGACATAACACAGTACCACAGTATTAAAACTAAACAAGAGACATAATAACTACAGTAACTAGAAATATAGCGACGCAACGCGACACAACTGATTGTATGAATCATTTCACCAAGCTGTTCACACGCATTACCCTGGTGCTATCCAAAATCCTGGGGAGAACACTGTATACCAAATATCAAATCAATGTCTTCAACCATGACAAAAAAGTGCGGAAAACTGATTACTTGAATGAATTTTCGAAGTCCAAGGACCAAACTCTGCACAAAATCATCAGACCTTCAACTTGATCTGTCACTGGTCATGATAAAAGTATATACCAAAAATCAAATCAATAAGCACGAAGTAAAAAAGTGAGGAAAACTGAATTGTCGGACAGACAGACGGACGGAGTGCAAACCTAAAGTCCCCTTCGACTTCTTCCGTAGGGGACTAAAACAGAGGCTCTGTATTAAAAACAAACAAACACAAAACATTCAGTTTTATTTCTCAGAGGACCAAATTGCAATTATACCTATGATAAAAACTTCTTCATAAACCAGACAGAAGTCAATTAATTTTTCTCTAGAGAGTAAATTATAAAAAGACGGTAGGAGTTTCATAAAATATCGAAAACATGAAGGTATGTAAATGAATTTTTAAGTCTCTGGTCAATAAAGATAAGGTATGAGGAAACCCCCCTCGGTGCATGAAACTTTTATCAAATGAAATATTGTTTTGGTGGATTCTAGTTCGTGTTGTTAGATGTTAAAATGAGATTACAACCAAACTTAACATATTAACTTCTAAAAAGCCATGAATGAATTGAAATTACTCAATTTACACACCATTCTGAGTAAGGATTCTGCATGTTCCAATAAAGCCCCAGTAAAAACCATGACAAAATTGGTTCCATCTCCAACTTCCTGTTCCTGTTGTTGGCATGCCAACACAATCATCTTTGCAGCAGGATGCTGGACTTCTAGTTCACGTAAAATTGTTGCAGCATCATTTGTTACGAACAGCTTCTCTATGTGGTTGATGACCATTTTATTCTGACCTGAAAAATCGAATAACAGGTTGATTATGTTAATTTGATTTATAATCATTGTATAATATACTATTGCTTTTGGCAGTCAGGAAAAAAGCAAATGGACTTCTTCACCCTAGTAGCCCAGTAGAGTGAGTCCTCCAAGGGATATGCAACAGGCAGTGTGTGGTACTTTCCCCAAGACAAGGGATTACATTTAACATCCCCATTCAAAACAAAAATGGGTGCTTCAGAGAAACTGGGATGAGTTGGCATACCCAGGGGTTTATAGGGGGCTTGCTTTTAGACACTTACCAAGTGGTCCATAAGCTGATACAGTAGTTGCTGCTAGTTCCTTGCAGGCATCAATATTTCTATAAACAGCTTCATCTAGACCACTGTAGTGCTGCAAAAAAATCATAAAAATTAAATAAACAGGCCATGTCACTTTTTAAGACAGCATGGAAAATTGACAATGGTGTCCATTGCAATTATTCATGAAATGGAGTTTCACATACTATACATGTACATGTTATGTAAACAGTAAAATAGAATAAGATGTATCTTAACAAAGAATTACCAATAAGGAATAAATCAATCTGTAGACCTTATTTTCAGTCTACATGTTATTACAAGAATGTACATGTTACCTTTAAGCATATTATATGGTATAGTCCATGTAGTCTGAGATTGCTCTGACATGTTTATGTGTTTTGAAACAGCATGGAGTAAGCACACTGATGCCTAGTTTTTTTGGTTTATTTAATCAAGTCCTATTTGCCTTCTGCCCTAAGTTGATGAATCCAACAGTTCTATCTGTATCTTCTAAAATAGTGGATACTCAGGTCTTCTGATTTAGAATTAAATATTTCATGAAATCATGTCATGAATACATAAAGTATGAACCACTTAGTTGATGTGTGTACCTGAGAGTTTCTCAGTGTTATTTCTGATGTAAGACAGATGTTCTTACACTTTATTTTAGCAAAGTCTGATACTTTAAGTAACATAATCATGATAATGTTTATCACACTTGGTAAATGTGATGAGGTGAATACAATTAGCAGTATTACAGAAAACAAAGTCAACATAATTATTTCTGTATTTTTCTCTGGGTACTTACTATTCTTATTTTAAATTATTCAAGTAATATAAGAAATAAGAAAGAATAATAAGAGTGCACACGCTGAAATGTCTCGCCTACTTTACTGACCATTGATTTTATGTTGAAAGTCTTAAAGATAAAGGTTTTACTAAAAGCATTACAGTAACTTAACATTTTTAAAAATCGATGACAATGAGGTCACGGTCAGATAAATTGTGTCAGACAGACATATACACCTTACTATTTTTTATACACCAAATAAAGTTGACCTATTGCGTATGCTAATTGAAAAACAGACCAATACACAAAAACTTAACATTGACCAATGAACCATAAATATGAGGTCAAGGACAGATGATACCTGCCAGACAGACATGTGCACCTTACAAGTATTCCATACACAAAATATAGTTGACCTATTTCTTATAGTATTTGAATAACCGACCAAAACAGAAAAAAAAAACATTGACCAATGAACCATGAAAATGAGGTCAAGGTCAAATGAAACCTGCCAGACTGACATGTACCCATTACAATCATTCAGTACACCAAATATAGTTGACCTACTGCTTGTAGTATGAGAAAAAAAGGACCTAATCACGTAACTTTAATGTTGATCACTGATCCATTAAATGAGGTCGAGGTCAGGTGAACTCTGTCTGACGGACATGTAGACGTTGCAAGGAACCCATATACCAAATATAGTTATCCGATTACTCATAAGTGAGAAATTTACATGACAAAAAAACTCAAATTTTGTTTCAATCAGTCACTAAACCATGAAAATGAAGTCAAGGACAATGGACATATGATTGACGGAAACTTTGTAACATAAGGTATATGCATACAAGATATGAAGTATCCAGGCCTTCTACCTTCTGAAATATAAAGCTTTACGAAAATAGTTGATGCAGCCGCCGCCGCCGGATAGTAATACCTATGTCTCGCATACTGTGACTTTTGTCGCAGGCGAGACAAAAACCTCTTTTATTTTTCATTTTTTTGTTGTTGTATTTATAAAATATGTATATATCACAAACATCAAAAACATATTTAAAAAATAAAATGGACTATAGATTAAATACAAATTATTTTCAATTATAAACTGTTATTGTATTGTCATTTGGCCAATGCCACTGGGGTCCATACAGTCAACACAAGTGTTGAAAGCAGATCTTTGGTCGTTTTAATTTAATCCCAACCTGTCAATGTCCATGTATAAACACACATATTTTGTTGAAGATTGTATTTTTACCTCTAGACATCTTTAAGTTATTGTGTTGATGGATTTTTGTCTCAATATCATTTGGACACCAAGAGCAGTGCTTTAATATAACATTTAGAGGCTTCTCTGGTCTGCTCAAGCAAGCAACCATATAAATAGAGATTTCTACACAGTTCTGCACCAGGACAAACTGGCAACAGAAAGACACTTCAGCACCAAGACAAATCATCATCTCACATAGACAATTCGGCACCTCATAAAGATTAAATCAACCTTGTGTTTATTTCACTTATTAGCTTTCAGACCTTATTAAATCCTTGTTCAAAATATTTTGAACCAAAAATTAAAGTTACCTGGGACTGATGTAGGTTTGAATGCATGACCTCAATTTGCAAGTATAGTGTAAATATAGCAAATATTTTCGACTGTTTTTACAATTACCAATTTTATTCCTGCACTATTTACGCCATTATTGTATATGGTATCGTCAATGAAGTATCTTTTGAAGTTGTTGATTCTTTTTGTTTTTTATTGGACAGGTGAAGACTTTATTGCAGCTTAAGTTATTTGGGTTGCTGTCTCAATATTGTGTATACCCTTTTTTCGTGCATGAATATTGATTAGAATGTTGTTAGAATTAAATGACTATATTGAGAACATGATAACTAATTCAAATTTTCCTGAAAAGTGTTAAACCCTGTTGAACTGGGAGTCACTGAGTCAGTGAGCAGCCAAATGAGAAAAACAGCACTGGGCTCTTTATTCCAATAAAAAAAAGTACCTGTACAGATTAAAGTGAGCATTGCCCTCTTAAGTTCTCTAACCATTTCATAAGAACATAACCTAGAGGTGAACTCAATGGATGTCAATGATTTCGTTGCCAGACACTTCAGATAATTCTCTCCCTCCCCCTTTTTTTATTTTGCAACTTGTATATTTGACTTAAAGGTTTGATATAGACAAAGCACTGTGAATACAACGTTTGATTTTTTCGTAATTATTGAAGTCTTAGATGACAAGGTCATTATACTTTCCGATTTATCATTCGTAATCATGAGAACATTCCAGATCCTTCTGAAAATAAAGCATGGAAACCACATGTGTTGCCTACAGTAACTATTACTGTTGGTGTGAGTAGCATTTGAAAGTCAAGCAAGGAATATCAGATAGAATTATTTATATAAAGCATTAATTTTTATGTCAAACTTAAATTCACCTTAGCACCTTCTTTTAACATTTGGGCAAAGCCCGGTGCCTTAGGAACGTGCATCGCCATGTTTCAATCTGTTGTCTTCCCAGAGTGCTTTAGTTACTTTATAGGGAAGTGTTAATTTCATTCTTTCTCAGTATTTCAAGCCGAGTTGTCAATATGATGAATAATGTTTGACCATCCGCTCTCATCATTTCGGTCTCCGGGATTAATATTTTGAGCCATTACTCAGATATTTGTTAAACTAATCCGAGGTCATTGGTCAATATAAATATACAATATGTGTTTATTCCAATTAAGGTCTCAGTCGATCTCAGAGGGCAATGGCAAAGATACAATCATAATTCAGTTATACAAACAATACAGTACAAGAATACAATGTATAATACCGGTGTGGTAAGATTTTAAATGCTGAGTTCTCTGCAATTAAGATGTTTGGGGCAGTGTGACCCAAGGGGAATATAAAAGGCCATACAAATATACGTCTCAGTGTTTCCTGCCTCCCTACTACATGACTTAAGATCAGTTTAAATCATGCCTATCCTATCATATTTTAAAGTGTATATTTGTCTGTTTATGTAAAAAAAAAAACTTTTTTGTTCTGTTCCTATTTCGTTTATTCTTTTTGTTGTGTGATATTTAGTTAATTTTGTGTATTCATTATATCTCAATTATGAGGAAATAAAGACATGAATGAATGAATTTTTTTAAATTTATTTTTCGTATATGGATAAAACTTTTATTTGATGTAGCAATATATATGAGATTTTGCATTAGACTTAAATGCTTTTAAGTCTGTACTACTGGCTACCTTGTTTGGTAAGAAATTCCACAACCTTATTGGTCTAGGAAAAAAGGAATAGGCCTATATAAATGGTAATTTGTGGGAGAGAATAGCTGTACAAATTTATGTTCTTTTGATGGTACTAAGTATTGCTTGTTTGAGATGGAGACTAATTGATGTTAGATTTTGTAGAGCATTGTGACTGATGCAAGACTTTTCTTTGTTGTAGAGACATTAATATGTATTACATGTTAATAAAATTAAAAATCAATTCAAAGATTGTATTGTTTAAATCAATTATATTCAAACAAATGGATTGGATGAAGGCTCAGTCTATACACTGCCTGTAACCGAGTACGGCAGAAAGTGTTTTTCCCCCGATTACAGTACTGATTTTCCCCGATTGATTACTGATTTTTCCCGATTTTCCTATGTAGAGAACATCAAAAGGGTAATTATATATGAATTAAAAAAAAACTGTATCAATAATTATGCAACCTTCCTTTTCATTCATACATTTTTATCATTGACCTCCCATGGGCAATATGGATTTTGATGACCAATCCTAAAAATTAAAACTTTTCCGAAGCAAGGAAGTCATGTGAAGTGATTTTCTTATATTATTCAAATATCTAAATGATATTTCTCTAATTATAGAATACTTATTCAAATGTGCAAATAAGTAAACTTAGAGCTGGAAGTACTTTTTTAAGAAGATTAGGAAAATACTAAAAAAAAATATGATTTCAATTTCTGATGCAGTGTACTGATTGTCCACTATCAGTGTACAGATTGTCCCAGAGAAGATGAAGTTATAATTACAGATTTTTCTAGATTTTCTCTTATATTTTCATAAGGAAAAAGGTTCATTCTAAGTTTTATTTTTAACTGTTACTTGCAAGGAAATATCAACGTAGCTTTAATAGCTTTCTAAAAATGTCATCTTTGAAGAAATAGTAGTTCACCATCAGAAGACACATCCATCTGAAAAACTTGTCATTTGGAGAAGACTTGAAGAGGGTGGTGACAGATAACATACCATGCATTCATTCCAGAACTTCTTGACAGAGAAGGAAAAACTTTTATTGAAATACAAGATGAAAAAATTATAATTTGTAACTTATCAACAAATACCCACAAAAGATTATCAAAAAAGGCAAATCATCACATTCTCCAACCATTTCAGACAATTTATCATATTCACCAAACTATGAATCCAGAAATATACTAACAAACAGTAAGTTATGAACCCAAAGCAAGAGGAAACCTGTTTAAAGTTTCAAAACCAACCAATGAAATATCAATGAACAAAAAAATCTCTAATTCAATTTTATTTATAAAATTGTAGAATTACAGGTTTGCAGGAAAATTTTTCATATATTCCACTATTTTTATTAGCACATGCCTAAGTGTAATGAAGATCCACATCATAATTAGCTTTATTTTTGAAGGATTAGCTTTTTCAAAATCGGGGACAATCTGTATATGTATCAGGGAAAATCGGTAATCAACACAAGCTGATCGGGGACAATCTGTACACCAAAGGTCAAGTTTAATTGCTATTTTTTTTCCCATTTAAATGCTTATTTTGTCCAAATTTCTACTTGCATTTTTCAGATTATTATATTTGAAAAAAATTTCATGAAAAAAAAAACTAATTTATACTCCCAGTTTTCTAAAAGCAGACTAAAACAGATGTTTTTTACTCAAATCAGCTGCAACAGCATCAAAATAAAGAATAAGGAAGATCATGATGTAACTTCAAAGCAATCCCACCTCAGGATATCAATTACTAATGACTGCTGACCAGACAGAATAAATGATCCTTAACAGAACTATAGTGTAAAATTTATCATGAAAAATCAGTACAAAATCGAGGAAAATCAGTACTATAATCGGGGGAAAATCACTTTCTGCCGTACTCGGATATAGGTAGTGCTATATAAATCCTTTCCCTTACAAGACGGATGAAATAAATGGTTTTTACATATATATATAATGTTTATTCATACATCATATAGTCTCACATTGCCGGAGTGGGTGGAGGCAACCGGGGCCTCCCAGCACAATAGATGTTAAGTAAAGTCCAGAACATTTCTCGGGTGTAAATTTAAAAAAATAATGTCTGGTTTAACCCGCCACTGCATGTAAATAAGACTATCCAAAGTCAGAAACTTTGTCAGTTGTTGTCTTCCGGTTTATCTTTATCGTTTTTTTCCCCCCGTTTTTTTCTGGGTTGCATGAAGTGCAAAACCAGCATATTGCTGTGCAACTGCTATTGTTGACTTCATTATTGTTCATTAACAGGATTTCTTTGTACGGATTGATGGGAACTAAGTAAAAGACAGTTCCAATTTCTTGTAATTCAAGTGCATCTCCAATTATTGAGTTGTTTAGATTTTTTTCACCCATTTTTTACATTTTGAATTTGCATATATTTTTAAATGTTCACTATTGTTTAAAAAAAACATTCCCTGCAACGCGGCTATTTGATTTCCCAGTTTTGTTCCATTTCTATTTGTCATTCAAGGGAATTTGGTGTTGATATCGGCAGACCTTTGGTAGTATACTTTTGAATATGATATATTGTAATATATACTGTAAACACTTGTCTTTTGTTAAAGAGTTTATATATGCAAGCTTCTAGATTGTCTTTTGTTAATTATTGTTGTCAATATGGTGTTGGGATATTGTCTCATTGACGTATACCGACATCTCATTTTATTCATATTATCTTTCATCTAAGATTTTTACTTCTTGAACTTACCAATCACTAACTATCAATTTATGGTGTAGTGGTGCTTCCGGCTTGGCCTAGTAAAATTCTATCTTTGTCGGGACGTTCTCTCTAAGCTCAACTGTTTGATGGCTCCGATGACATTCTATACACGCGATTCCGTTATTTTGGATCGAAAACATGAAAATCATACTCTACTGTTGAATTGCTGCTCCAACGAGTTTAAAGCTAGAGCTTGAAATCGGAAATCGCACAATACAATACAATATACATTAAACTTTATAATATTTAGAGTCGGTACTGATATTTGAACAGACAAACATAAAGTTCTTTAGAGCTTTTATAAACGACATGAAACATATACATATATACAGTAGTAAATACACACACTTTACACAACACACACATGCATTTATGGTTTCATAAAACTACAGTAAATGTACTTTTAGTAATTAAAAAGCTATTCCATGTTAGCGTAAGTAGTACGTTATTTAGAAGCACTATAGAAATTTTGCATGCAGCATTGTATAAACACTAAACTTTAAAGCAGTAACATTATAATTTAAGTATTGGACATATTAGGCTTTACAACAAATATTGCAGTGGCGCGAGTCACCATTCCTTGAATTTATCATTTTTTTTAATTGTTGGAAAGATCATTTGTGTTCTTAAATGGTTTGAGAATTCGTTCCACAATTTTGCACTAGCATATCATAATGAATTAATGCCATACCTTTTAATTCTTATCCGAGGGAATAGCTGACAAATTCTGGTATCAAAACAATAATTAGATTTTTTATTTTAATTAAGTCATATAAGTATATGAGGGACTTTCTTTCTAAATAATTCTATATACACAAATAGTCATAGTTCTTAGACGTCTGACTTCCAGTGTAGGCATTTTCAATTTTAATAACAAGTTTTTTGTATATGAGGTATTGTAGTCATTATAGATAAAGCGTAAAGCTCTTTCTTGTATCCCCTCTATCGTATATTGACTATTGGGATGAGGGGAGTACAGTGGCGCTTACCTTGACATAGTACATGTAGTAAATGTAGCTTCACTAATAGATAACTCATTTAGATTAGTTGATAAACAGGGTTCTCACTATTGATTTTTGAAGGCGAGTCCAGGGACTCGTCATTTTTGGCCATGGTGAGTCCAACAGTAAGAAGATATTTTATTGCAATATACATGATTCATCATTTTAGCCTCCATGACATAATAGAGCAATGAAATGACATTGAATTCAGATTACTTTTAAACTTTTGCTATAAAATGATGATATGCATGTTCAGTTTATACAAAATATTTCAATTTTGTTACATCTTTGGACTCATCAGTTTTGAAAATGGTGAGTCCAGACAGATTTTGATGAGTCCAAGACTCATGGACTCGCCTTAGTGAGAACCCTGATAAAAATATGTTTTACTATGCCAGACGCCCCGGTTTCGACCACCAGTTGTCACAGTCGTAATTTTGAAAGTTATGTACTACAATACCATGCTACAATATAATAAAATAGTTAAAAGACTTTTGTAACGATCTAGTCTTCTGTGAGGACCTAGAGGGTCAATATTGTATTCGTATGGAAAAAAACCAATGTCCTTAACATTTCATACCAATATTACCTATATTTCACACCTTTTTGCATTTTACCTCCATGATATGACTAAATTAGTGTTTGTGAGTCCTGTGTGGAAAGCAAAATATACCGTAATCCAAATGCTGAGTTGATGCGTCAATAGTAAAATTCTTCCATTGTCATATGAAGGAGCAGACCCATATCATGTGTATTTGTCGACATAGATTTAATGTGACGTCAACACTCTGCTGCAGTAATTAAGGACTGGAGGTTATTTGACAGAAAAACCTTGGCAATTGTGTTTGCAAGACTAAAATGATTGATGGTTTTAGACTTATGCAGATGAAGAGTACTGATCAAAAATTTCAATATTTAGACCTGTCACAAAGTAAGAATTTTAACCTTGTATTGTTATGTAATTTTTAACGAGACATTCATTTATACTTGTTTGCTTTAAATTTGCACCAAAACTTTGAACTTGCAAGTGCAGATTTTAAAAAATGCGCGGCAAAAAAGGTCCTTAATCGGTGATAAATGTTGTACATGTATGTGAATATTCCGGATTGCAAATGGTAGGTCCAGATTTTTTACTGAATACTAATCAACAATTTTTCAGTATTCAAAAAATATACTTTTAATTTGTGAGACTCTACATTTAAATAAAGACATGGATAGATTTTATCTTTTGGCAATACGCTTTTTAACAGAAACTGAATAAAAACAAAGAAATATATTCGATTGATTATTTTTCTAATTAAAACTTTGCTTTATAACTATAGGGAGAGAACACACACATATGTTTAAAGGAAAAAAGTCAATGTATCCCGGATTTATCTTATTTAAAAATTATATCCGTTATATATCCTTTTACTCACACTTCAGTTTGTGTGTGTATATATATAGTATATATGACCCTTTCCAAATATAAGACTTTTGCACAACCTACAACCTACTGGTTGAACAAAAAAAAAATATATTTGTATATATATTTTCAAAACAGCACAATTTTAACCATATTTTAATATAGTTAAAAAATTTCTATTGTTTGTATAAAAAAAATGCTTCTCTATCATGGTTGTTGAAAATATAAGTAAATCAACACTTCATTCAAGTAAACAGACACCTACCGGAAAGAGACGAGACATTGCGGAGTCACACGGAAAATAAGGATCTGAGCGCATGCGAAGATTAAGTTGACAGAGCAGAAGACAATACACAAATATTTGTTATTGTTTTGGACATATTCAATTTAAGAGTTGTGAAAATTGACAATTAGTTAGCGGATGATTATGAAGAGACGGAATGTCGATTGCGGCAAAATTCGACGGATCCCCAAAAGAACAAAAATAACGGACGGTTTCTACGGAAGGTGATTTTCCATTTCCAATATGGCAGCAAAAATGTTTCAGAGGATAAATATGTATAATCCAATATTGATGTTGTTTCCAAAATACCTCACTATGTTGTTTCAATTTACATGTATCTCATCATAATATCAAATGCTAACTATTCGGGGAAAGGATGATAACATGGCGATAGCAGATTCTTTGTTCGCAGTCTTTATTTTCATGTTAATTAGGTTACCTGGAGAGGATTATTTCCCCTGTTAAGTCTGCATGTTTTGGTTTGCGTTATTTATATATCTTATTAATTTATATTTTTGATTTAAAAATGAAATCATACATAGAAATAGCAGATCTAGGGATTTTGATTAAATATTTCCTGGTCAGTGACTGCCATTAACTATGTGTTTATAATGTATAATTAAAAATATGAAATTGCATTTTATTGAGCAACACAATTTATTGATACAGTTGTACTCTAAAAGTTCAGGTTTGAGCCAAATACATATTGTAAATTCCCATGTTAACCAAGATAATCAATAGTATACACCTGTCAAAATGCCATATTCTCACTCACACTTTAATTAAAGTTGCCTTGGTTACAGGAAATCATGTTAATTGATTTTTAACACTATGTCCTAAATGTGTAATAATTTCATTATGTTTGATATTAAAACTCAATGACTTATAAACTTACTTCAAGTACTCTGATCAGAACATTTGCTTTGTTGAAAGCAACCATGTACTTTAATTTATGCTTGTTATTCCAAATGATGGTCATGATGGTGACAGTATTTTATATTTGATTTATGATCAAACATTTACATACTTTAAACTAACCGATTCTTTTTTGCAAATAAAAAATTACTTGGTTAAGTTAACCCTTTCCTCCATGGAATTTTTTTTTAATGTACCCGATTCGCATAGGATTTTTCAATAAAATGTTGAAAATAAGCTTAGCTTACTTTAATGAAATATTGACAGTACCTTAAATAGACCAGTTAGATAAAGAATATCTTATAACTTTTTCAATATCACACCCGTATCAACCTGAGACACCAATATAATCCCAAGAGCTCTATTCGAGGGATTACATGTATATTGGTTGAGGGTTGATACGGGGTGTGATATTGAAAAAGTCATATCATATACACTTTATTATATACTTCAAGTAGATGTTTTCCCCCCGTGAATTGATGCAAGTAATACAGAATAAGGGTTTGATAAAGCCTTTACAAGCATAACTGTTATCGATGACGTGACGTCATAGAGGATTAGGGGTTTGATAAAGCCTATGTAACCGTGACTGATATCGATATCATCACGTATGGTTGATACAGCACGATTGTCATTGATTGTATTACACATACAGTTTACCTGTATTTACTACTTAGAATATAATAAACTTATTTAATTTTGGTCAGTTATATATCAAAGTAAGATCTTCCCTTGTACATACATTGAAAAAATGAGAAAATCGCTAAAATAAATCACGGTTAAGTCAGCTAGAACCTGTCCTATTCAGGGATCTCTATGGATGAAAATTTAACGATGGAGGAACTTTCACCATGACAAAATCCTGCGTCTACGGCGTGACGTGATCGAAAACATTTCATTCCTTCATTTCCATGTAAGGAATGGTGAACAGGCTGATATATTGCTTATTTTATTTATTTCATTATAGAATAACAAATATTTTCATTAATTGTCATTTGTAACAATTCCAATGCCAAGCCTGCTGCTCCCCCTTAGTCAAGAATGATCACAAGCTGTCCTTGGGGTTCCCACTTGTTATTTTGCTATTTTGGTAATTGTATAGGGCTTAAAAATCTGTTGGATATTTAATAAAAATATTTTATTTCACTACATCAAAGTCAGAAGTCATGAATAGGTATCGACGATATGCAGCATCAACTACCAGAAGTTTCGTACTTGTTTTGTAAAACGCTGAAAAAAAGATTTTGAGGGCAAAAGTTTGCAACATAAAAACTTTTTAATGACTTTAGATAACTAATTTCATAGTAATATATGCAACATTCATCTTAAACCGGAAGACTGTATGTATCAATTTGATTGTAAACTACGGAATGAATTCGGAAATTTACGAAATTTCCTCAGATATGATCAAGTTGCAGTTAATATTTGTGTTTTTACTTTTAAACTTGTAAAAATATTAAATATTATCTATAATTGCTGTGCTCGTGTTGTTTGGCATGAAATTATGTTCAGTTTTACGTCTTAGTTTGTACTCGTTTAAAAAGGGGGATGCTGATTGCGTAAGTCGTCAATATAAGCACGTGTTCGACTTGTAAAACTTTTTTCTTTATTACTGGATTAAACATTTATTTTTTAATCTAAATTTCCATTTGCATTTGCTGAAAACGTAATTAAATAATGCAATCAGTCGTCTATCTTGATCAAGAGTTCTCCTGTCAGGTGTGTCGATCTACCTGTACAAGTAATTAGTGATCTTTAGCCGGATATCCCTCAGGGCTTGAAAATTATAATCAGGAGTACCCTTTGGAGTTTAATACAAAAAGCCTAAGGGTTAATTGATTATAATTGCTAACAAAAATGGCAGCGGCTAGAAAAACGAAAACAAATTTTGACAATGGCGGGTAGTATCATTTGACGATGGCGGAAGATAATTTAACGATGGCGGGATCTTTTGACGGTGGTGGAAGATATTTTAACAATGGTGGGCTGCCATCATAAAACAGGTCATGGAGATCCCTGCTATTACTAAGTACCATAACTAACTCGGCCTTATGTTTCGTAGATTTTGTTTTCTGTTATGTTTTCACTATTTTTTACATTTTTTATGATAACTTAATTTTTAACAATGTTTATACATGTTATATATAAATTGAAGTGGCAATAATAAATTTTTATGAGAAAAATAAATAAAAATAATATACAATAAACTTATATGCATAAAATATTGTTAAACATATGTTTAAATTGAATAAAAGGAAATTGAAATAGGAATTTTATATACAGTAACATGATATATAATACTTTAAATTTAAGGGATAACTACTGCTATTGGATATTATTTTGTATATATTGTTGGTATGGCTTTTTTGGTAAACTAGTGTTTTAATGATTGGCGTGTTTAATCTTTATTGCTCATAATGGTATACAAACATAGAGAACTTTCAATGTTTGACAATGAATGGCTTGTTAAAATTTTCATTAAGTTGTAATTCATTATTAATGGATTAATTGAGATAAAAACTAAAAACTTTTCAATGGTCACATCAAACAGATTCACATAGAATCTTACAGTCTTCACGCTCAACCACAGGCCCAGCAGCCCAGGCTTGTAAAATTGCTGGCGGGCCTGTAAAAATCATCTCTACAGGCCAACATAGTCTAACTAAAATCTTCCAAATATTGAGCTCTGGGCAGGTAGATTTAAAAGTTTATCGTGAAGACTGATCTTACCTTTTTGTAAAGGTAAGTCGAAGTAAACCTTATTATTACACCTCTTTGGAAAAAAAGGAAAATCTTATTTATGTAGTTAAATTTTTTTTTGTGTCATCATGAACATTTTAATTATGAAAAGTGGAGGTGCTCTACCTAAAAACTATGTTGAAAACATAGTTTTGTTAATAAAAAGTCACAAATTTTATGAAAACATCTTTTTGTGCTAGGATTTCAACGAAAAATTGACATCTTGGTATAATATGCTATTCTTAAATGATTCCTGGCTGTGAAAATTATCACGATTTTCGATTTGTCTGTTAGGACACTTAAAAATTCAACGAACTTGGATTTTAATGAAAATTTATTTAGTTTAAACTTTATAAAAATCTGATGCTTTTTTATGCTCCCTCCGCAGCAGAGGGGGCATTTAGTTTTACCCTTGTCCTTCTGTACGTCCCAAAATAAGTTTCCGTTCTCTAACTTTAGTTTGCCTCAACCAATTGTTATAAAACTTATACACACCAAACACAGAACACAGATCAAGTTCGAATTTGGGTGGCGTCACTATTGCCATTCTTGAATTATGTCCCTTTGTAAATTGCAGAATTTGCTGTATATTTACAATCGGGGGCATCTGTGTCCAATGGACACATTCTTCATTTATTTCTCTCTACCTCATACAGTGTTCCAGCTTGAATCTCAGGGCAGAAGGGTGCTAGTTGTCTGAAAGGGCACTTTAGCGTTTAAACCCAGATTTTAAGGGCAATGTTGGACAGTGTATAAATTACCTTGAATATTGCTAGGCTCAGCTGGAGAACATTAGTTGTATTTAAACCATATTCAGAAATTAATGTGTTCTTGATGATGGTTCCAGTAAGAATTTTTTTCATCAAATTATCATACCATGAAGCAAAGCATATCATTCTGATGTTAATCTAAACAAACTTGCAGTCTTCACACTTAACTTTTTCAACCTACAAGTCAGTAGGACTTGTGGTTCATAAATTTTTACAAGACCACACAAAATATTATCACCGCTGAGCAGCGCGAAGCGCTGCGTACCAGCTAGGAGGGTCTGGGGGCATGCCCCCCAGAAAAATTTTGAAAAATTAGATGCAAAATCCTGCATTCTGAGAGCTTTGAGTGTCATGTTTTGAAGATAAATTTAATAGGAATAACATTGACAATTGGAGAAAAAAGTAAAAAGTAGCTGTTATAATAATTTTATTCTCTAGAATGCTGTAACATTTTTTAGCCTCTGATGGTTCAGCTGCAGGCTTCTCATATTTAGAGCAATAAATTTGTGACTCTTATTCTTCTCGTGAATTTTAATAGTATCCAGTTTAAAGTTGTCACTACCTGGGGTCACAAACTGTGAATCCATTTTATGTTCTGTGCACCATGAACAGAACATTTTGTTTTTCAACTCATACATCAACCACGGACTTCCTTCTAACCAACTGGAAAGGAACTGACGCGACCATGTAGCGTCGTACTTTCTCTTCCTTACATTTTCATCGGCGGGGGCTAAAACAGCTTCCCCGGACGAGCTCGGCCAGTACATTGCCAAAGAAACATTTTGGGAATATAAGTTAGGGGGAAGGAAACCAATGATCTGTCATTTCATACAATGTCTCGATCCAGTATTAATCGCAATACGTTTAATTCATGTGAAAAAGCGCAAAATAGAAACCGATTTATTGGTATCACTAATTACCAAAGACGCAAAGAGCGTACCAACTACCGAAAAATCTACAAGCCCAGTCGGACTTTTGAACAACAAATTTGACAAGTCCGCGGCCGATTTTACTGGCCAGGACCGTCGGACTTGTGGCTAAATTCGAAGACTGAACTTGTACATTTGGTATGGAAAATAATCATCAGAAATTTCAATGTTTTATAACTTATACCAAAATAAACAAGTAGTTTTGAAAGATGGAGTTATACATGCAAAATTGAATGTTGAATGTAATTAAATTATCTACATTTAAATTACTTGTTCAAACATATAGTATATATGTTATTGAGAGTTATTTATTATCATTTGAATTGTTACAAAAAAGTAATTTCGAGTGCACACCAAAGTGCTCCTCAGTAAGGAGTTTTATAAATATAACAGGTGAGACAGGAGATGATCATATTTTATATTGATGCAATAATATATTGCAGAAGGTATAAACAGTTACTTTTTTCTCCATCATTGTTAAAAATAAATTTGTTGAGTGATCCTATGTCAGGAGGATTATAAAATACAAGAAGTATTAAAAACAGGAAGTGAATCTTGTTATGTTCAAAGTACAAATTTCTATGATTCCTCTTTAAATTTCATACTCATCGTTATGAAACAAAACATTTTTTACCAATTAAGTCAAAACTATGTATGCCTTTAAAATTGTTTAAGATTTTATTTTTTATGTTACAATGTATGCCTACTGAAATAAATTTTTTCAGGTGTACATGCTGTACATAAACATTACAAATAGATAACATGTGGACATTTCATTCTGTATTAAATATCTAGTATTTGTTCAATTATTTTAAATCCACTAATTAGCAGTAAACAATCATTAACAAAGGTGATAAAACTGCCAAAGCATTAGGTATTTAACTTAATCCCATTGTCAGTTAATTAGTGTTAAACAATCAGGTAACAATTTTACCGGAAACGCCGGTAGGCATAAAATTTGGAAATTTTATTTTTTTGAAAAGGCAGAGGGATGCATTCTTTTACTTTGGAGGGCAGAAGGGCGGGGGTGATGGCACCAAGGGCGGGCCGCCCTTCTATTTAGGGCAGGCGGGAACATTGCTCATACATAAACATGCCAGTGGGCTCGTGCTGACATGTCAGTTTTCTAGTGAAATAGAATGTTCTCTGTCATACTTAGTTAAATGGTGAATGTAAAGGTGTCAACAATACACATGTCAGTAATTGGTTAAAAAGGTGCATATGATACATTATTAAAAAACAAAAAATAGAAATAAATAAATTAAAAAGGATTTTTTATAGGCCAAATTTGTTATCAGTGAGCTCGAGTTTGTTATATGTAGAAAGGGCTAGGCGTGAAATTAAGTATTTATGAAAATATGTTGGTTTACAGTATATGTAAATTTGCAGGTACTTTTGTACCTGGTTATGCAAGCAAACAAAAGTTCACTCAATCAGTAAGATCAATTTCAGTTAGTCCTAGATATGCACAAGTAAATACTTTAGTACTTACAGACTTACTGTGTCTTTACTTATCAGAAATTTAATGGCAAAGCCTAAATGAAAAACATTAAACCAAATATCTTCAATTTTTTAAATGTTTTCTTTCAGTACCTTTTTGTACCTGAAGTTTTTGATGGTTTGGGCTCTTGTCCTGATGGCAGATTTCATATTAGAGTTCCGGTTTGAGTATCTGTGGCCATTCTGGTTATTGGTTCGCAGTGTCTATGATTCATTCAAATATCAAGGATTGGTAAGATTAGCATTCAGTTATTAATCATAATATATAAAAAAAAGTTAATTTTGTGTTCATTTATATTTGTTGTTTGTGTCTTCTGGATGAAATTATTTTAAAATCAAAATATTTACTTTCAGTAAAAGTTGTTTCAGTATAACTAAGATTAATTTTAGTCATAAGATTTTTGTGAGCCATTGGGGAACATGCTATAATATTGATGCTGCAGTTGTAGAAGCAAACATGAATTTCTTATACTCCTATGTAGTTCTCTTTGCCTGCTTTAGCCTCTCCATACTATGAATGCTGGTGGTTGTCAGTGATTTACACTTTGATATCCTCAGTAGATAATTCCATTGGTAATATATAAGATGTCATAAAACAAGAGTGTCACCAGCAATCATTCTGTTTCACAGTGAATCACTTAACACAAGCATGAATGATTTTTGACTGAATTGCCTTATGTGTTATGTATATGTTATTAAAAAGCAGTACCCAGGGCTCCAAACCATTCAGGTTCATATTATCTACCTCTATTTCTGGTTAAGATGAAGTATATTTAGTGGCAAAAAGTTTGTTTTTATAATAACGAGAGAATTTTAGCTTTTGACAACAAGCCATTTCTTACACATGTTTCCGTATGTAATATTTTCAGGCATTTTCCGTGTTTTTCGTGTGCATTGCTGTCACCTCAGATGTGGTGTGCTATCTGTTTATACCTGTTCAGTGGTTATTTTTTGCTGCTAGTACTTACGTCTGGGTCCAGTATGTATGGCATACAGGTAGGTCAAAGGTTACATATTGATATATATGAAGGTTTCATTTAAACATCAACCCTGAAGAGATATATACATTGTGATATCCCAAAAAAAAACCCTTAAATACTTTATTTTTCTGAGCAGCTTTATTTTACAAAACTATTTTGGGCAGAAATCACAACCAAAATAAACCAACTCCTGTCAAAGAAGGAAAAGGAGAAAAGTAACAGTATAAATAAACATATGGTATGAGTTTTGCTCATTGTTGAAGGCAGTACATTGACCTATAGTTATTAATTTCTATGTCATTTGGTCTCTTGTGGAGAGTTGTCTCATTGGCAATCATACCACATTTTTATGCCCCTGCCGTAGCAGTGGGGCATTAAGTTTTACCCTTGTCCGTCTGTATGTACGTACGTACGTCACAAAATTGGTTTCCGTTCTCTAACTTGAGTTTGCATCAACCAAATGTTATGAAACTTATACACAATGCTTATTACCAACAAAAACAGATCAAGTTTGAATTTTGGTGGCGTCATTTTAACCGTTCTAGAGTTATGCCCCTTTATAAATGGAAAAATTGCAAAATTTTTAATTTCCATTCTCTAACTTAAGTTTGCCTCTACCAAATGTTATGAAACTTATACACAATGCTTATTACCACAAAACACAGATCAAGTTTGAATTTTGGTGGCGTCACTTTTACCGTTCTAGAGTTATGCTCCTTTACAAATGGAAAAATTGCTGAATTTTTCGTTTCCGTTCTCTTACTTGTGGCAGATTTTACAATAAAAAGGAAGTATTGCTTTTTTGTATCCATCAAAAAAGGTATTGCTGAAACTGTGAAACAGAGTGTGAAATGAAGTAATGCATTATTTTATTTAATAAAAGGTGTCTTTCTGAGTAAATAAAAATAAAAATCACCCTGTGTTTATGTTTTTTGTTAGAATTAGTGGGTTTTCAATTTCAAAATATTGGACATTGAATAGACATTGTGACCTACTTGACTGACATCTAGCTTATTTGGAGTGGAATTTTAAAGTATTATTTTTAAGTGGAGCCTAATAACATGGACTTATATTTTAATAAAAAGTATTCTTTTGTGTTTTAATTATAATTCTAAGGCACATTTTTATTGGTAAAGGCTAAAAAAGGTAATTTAATAATATTATTGCGAACGTCACATCTTTTTCGTCCATTGGGGTATGTTACGATCGCAATTTATTTGTTGGTTCTCAGACGGCCCGTTGTTATTTTTAACTCGGGTTTTATAAATAATTGATATAAATAGCAATCACATTAAATTTTGATGACGAAAGGGGGTCAAAGGACTTTCGGAATCAATATCATTGGCTGTTTTAGTTTTTGCGAACGTTACTGCTCTACGTTTCCGTCCAAATCAATGTCACGTGAGCAATATATATTTAGATCTGTAACTCTCCTGTATAGGAGTTACGATATCGCCCTTTGCAGAAATGGATGCGGAGCCGGTTCCCTCACATAATGGGAAAGCAAAGAAGGTAAGATGTCTGTTATATCGTTACACGAGGTCCTTTATTGTATTCCGTCCATCAAAAAGACATTCGCAACAAAACGTTGAATCAAGTAATGTCATTTAAATGTCACATTAAGAAACTTTTGTTTTGGTTTTTCATCTCCCAACGAGATTTGACCATATTTTACGTACAGTTGAGTCTTCTAGTTCATCAAAATACATTTCTTTTAATAATTTGATGCGAACGGTATAACATGGACAGATTTTTATGTAGCGATCGTTACTTTGGGACAGTATATTGTTGATGTGATGTTATATAAGAAAATTAAAACAGTCTAATATAGTAATGAAGGGGCGCTCATTACTATATATATTTGAAGGTAATAGTCTTTCCTTTTCGAAGAGCTTCATACCACATCTTCTATTTTTATAATAACAACTTAGTTCATTAATTGCCAAAATTAGTCCAGTTCTTAAAATTGTCAAAATTGGCATAAAAGTCATTGCTCACAGACAAATTTACCAAATGGTAAACATACATTTGATTTTCAGGGGTATCTTAGCATAATCTCAGGTAATCATTAAAAGAAGATGGTAACTTGAACTGTTCTAGCTATAATTAATGATGACAACATATCTTTAATTACCATATATACTGAAAGCATTCGGCAAAAAACTATGTCTTGATTGAAGTAAATTTGAAGGCAGTACTTCAATACATTTTAAAAATTTTAATAGTTGTTCATTTTTTAAATTGTATTCATATACCAGTAATATTTTCAATTTATTTTCTTTCAGATGCAGTCCTCCAGAACTAACAGAGACGATAAATTTTTCAAACATTAAAATATTTTTAAGCTTCTTAGTCTAGGCAGTATTTTCGACTTTTGAATGCAAATGCATCATGAATTAAATGGGCAAAGCAAGGTGTTCTGAAGACTACAAAAGACTTTCTTTACCAAAATCCATGGTGAAAGTCATTGAGGCATTGATCACTATGGTATTTCCATCTTCACTGCGAATTGATTTGAAATTGTTCATTCTTCTGTTTTTTGATGTTTCTTGGTAGACATTACATGGGCATTTTGGCTTGTGCTTCATAAATAATCCATATCCCCCTTCTGTTTTGAGTGCCAAAGGTTGCAGGTTAAATTCGTAGCCAGATAAAATAAGACATTAAAATTGGGTCTTTGCTGCTTCTCATCCAAGCCAAAAGCATCTAGGAGTAAAAGCAAAGGTCAGCATACAGAGGCAACAGAGTCTGTATAATGTGTCTTTGTGGAAAATCCATCTAAGCGTGTCGGTCTAGTACAAAGCAGAGATCATATTACATCAACTTGTTCTCTTCCTGATGTGCACATACCAGGTTGACACTGGACGTTAAACAATAATTAATCCATCCATCCATAAAATCTGGTGTGTCAGTCTGGTACAAAGAACAGTTCTTATTGCATTTGGTACTCATATCATATCAACATCTCAGTTCACGACTAAAGATATGAACAGATCTAGAAGAATCATTCAGTTACATCTGAAAACTTTTTCGATAAAGATATCATGAATCTTATTTTTCACCTCCTGTAACAATTTTGGCCCTATTTAGTGCGACCCATCTAGATGGCAAATTTTCTTAATGTATTACTGAAGAAGATGTTGCTAATGTTACTATTACAAATTGGTTTCTTGTGTATTCATTTGATACAAAGTACACCTGCCAATGACATTCTGTATATTTAGATATTCTAAACCAGACTGTACAATTTAATTACTCAAAGCATTTATAAAGCACGACTGTGTGCATACATTTTATTTTTTAAAGATGCTGTTGCTAATGTGACATGTCCAAATGTCGCTAACGTTACTCATTTTTGTCTCCGTCACATTAGCAACAGCCTTAATTCAAAACATGTTTTCTTTTAAGAATCTGGCACAAATTAAACTAGTAAAAAGTAAATATTGGCAACACATGCAACTTTATACTTATTCAATTCTTTTTACTGTGTATTAGATGTCATTTACTTTGAAAAACATAAACTTTTGTCCCATTTTCCATATGTCACATGTCCATCATCTTAAACATATTTTTTTTCCACTAATATATTAGAAATAGTAATGTGAAAGATGCTGAATATCTTCCTAAACCCTTTACCTTTTAGAATTTATTTAGGTTTTATTGCTGGTTAAAGGCTTTAAACCAAAATTAATGAAATTTTGGACCAGGGTGCAAAAGGAGAAAATGTGGGTATCCTGTTTCCTTGGCAACCATTCAATAATCTCTTACATTATTTACTCCTTTTTTGAAGAATTATGATCTACTGATAATAAATTTTCAGAAAATATAATTTTTTTTCGTGTAATGCCTTCTTTAATTATTTATCATGGAAGTAGGAGGCAGAACACAATACTGTAAAATCTGCCTTTAGTTAGCCTCAACCAAATGTTATGAGACTTACACACAATGCTTATTACCACAAAACTCAGATCAAGTTCAAATTTGGGTAGCGTCATTTTTACCGTTCTTCTGTTATGTCCCTTTATAACTATATGATTTGCAAGCGGGGGCATCATCTGTGTCCACATGTGGACACTATCCACATTTATCTTATTATACGCCCGTTTACGGGACATATTATGGTATACGTCTGTCCGTCTGTCATCAACATGTCAGACCTTAGCTCAAAAACGCTTTAACCAATTTGCATAAAACTTTGGTGAATTGTTTATGTCTATTGACGTGAGCTCCCTTTCATTTTTTATAAATTTTAAATTTTACGTTTCTGAGTTATGGGGTTTTATTCATTAAAAAAAGGGGGATTTTCCAGTTTTCTGACAATAAATCAAGAATGCTTTCACCAACTTGCAAGAAATTGTGGTGAATTGTTTATATCTATTGACATGAGCTCCCTTTCAATTTTTATAAATTTTAGATTTTACTTTTCCGAGTTACAGGTTTTTATCCATAAAAAAACAGGGTTTTATTCATAAAAAAAAGGGGGGATTTTCCAGTTTTTGGACAAAAACTCAAAAATGCTTTCAGCAGTTCTTATGAAACTATGGTGAATTATTTATATCTATTTAAGTAAGCTCCCTTTAGAATTTTATAAATTTTACATTTTACATTTTTGAGTTATGGGGTTTTATTCATTAAAAAAGGGGGGATTTTCCAGTTTTCGGACAATAACTCAAAAACGCTGTCAGCAATTCTCATGAAACTTTGGTGAATTGTTTATATATATTGATGTAAGCTCCCTTTTGATTTTCATAAATTTCTAATGTGACATTGAGAATTAATTGAACTTTATTTGTCTATAGTCTGACAACAGATTTACTAAGTATTGCGCAACAGCACAGTGTATTGCACAACAGCAAGAAATCTTTAATTGAATATAAATTCAATTCATATAACCAATTTCAAGTTATTTGACTTCATTTATTCAGAAACCTTTAATATGTCAAATATTTAATTACAATCCAAATTCAGACCTGTATCAAGCTTGAATATTGTGTCCATTTTTGCCCCAACTGTTCAAGGTTGGACCTCTGCGGGCGTATCCAGCTGCGCTCAGCGAGCAGTTTATTTTTACATGTTGACATTTCTTGATAATCTGAACTAACTTTTTATACGACCGCAAAAAAATTTTGTGGTCGTATATTGGTATGACGTTGGCGTCGTCGTCGTCGTCGTCGTCGTCCAAATACATATTGGTTTTCGCACTCTAACTTTAGTTTAAGTGAATGGATCTTTTTGAAATTTTACCATAAAGTTAAATACCACAAAAGGAAGGTTGGGATTGATCTTGGGGGTTATGGTACCAACAGTTAAGGAATTAGGGGCCAAAAAGGGGCCAAAAATGAGCATTTTCTAGTTTCCAGACAATAACTGTGGAACGGTGTATGGATCTCTCTGAAATTATACTACAAGTTTCCATACCACAAAGGGATGGTTAGGATTTGCTTTGGAGGGTTATGGCTCAAACCGTTTAGGAATTAGGGGCAAAAAAGGGGGAAAAACAAGGTTGTCCTGGTTAATGGACAAATACTTTAGTACAAAACATAATTTAAAGCAGTGTAAGGGAGATAAATCAAATACATCATTGAAATTATCTCCCTTACACTGCTTTTAAATTATGTATAAAGTAATGGTTAATGAACAATAAAGATAATCTAAAACAGTGTAAGGGAGGTAATCCAAATACAACGTTTTGGTTACTTCCCTTACACTGCTTTTAAATTATGTTTAAAGAAATGCATATTTATAAAGGAAGACCAGTAAAAATATCTGCAAATGTTTTCATCTTTTTTTTTTACAAAAAAATCCATATGAAAGATTTTACACTATATTTTTATTAATTCTATTATAAAATAGATTGAGTTAGCACTATGGTAAATTTAAATGGGTAATTATGGTTGCCAACTCCATTGGAAATTTGAATTGAGATTATGACCATATCTTGAGGGAAAGAATTTTTTTTGGGGAAAAAGGGGGGGGGGATAAAAAGAAATTGTGGGGAGGCCAATTTTTTCTCATTTCAGATTTCAGAAATTAAAAAGAATTATTCTTCAAATATTATTTTTTTTTCAAATTTCAAATATTGAAAAATTTCAAGAAGTAATCTTTAATTGCACAGTATGGCGCATTAGATTTGTAAAATCTTTGATCACATTTATTTATTTGTTATGCCGAATCTAACAGTGTATTTAGATTTTTAATTTTGGGTCCAGTTTTCAAATTGGTCTACATTAATGTCCAAAGGGTCCAAAATTAAACTTTGTTTGATTTTAGCAAAAATTGAATATATGAGGTTCTTTGATATGCTGAATCTAAACATGTATTTAGATTTTTGATTTTTGGCCCAGTTTTCAAGTTGGTCCAAATTGGGGTCCAAAATTAAACTTTGTTTGATTTCAACAAAAATTGAATATATGGGGTTCTTTGATATGCTGAATCTAACCATGTATTTAGATTTTTTATTTGTGGACCCCGTTATCTAATTGGTTCATATTGAGGTCAAAAGGGTCCAAAATTAAACTTTGTTTGATTTCATCTAAAATTGAATTATTGGGGTTCTTTGATATTCCAAATCTAACCGTGTATTTAGGTTTTTAATTTTGGGTCCTGTTTTTTAAATTGGTCTACATTGAGGTCTAAAGGGTCCAAAATTAAACTTAGTTTGATTTTAACAAAAATTGAATTCTTGGGGTTCTTTGATTTGCTGAATCTAAACATGTGTTTAGATTTTTGATTATGGGCCCAGTTTTCAAGTTGGTCCAAGATAGGGTCCAGTATTTAAACTTTGTTTGATTTCAACAAAAATTGAATATATGGGGTTCTTTGATATGCTGAATCTAAACATGTATTTAGATTTTTGATTATGGGCCCAGTTTTCAAGTTGGTCCAAATTGGGGTCCAAAATTAAACTTTGTTTGATTTCAACAAAAATTGAATATATGAGGTTCTTTGATATGCTGAATCTAACCATGTATTTAGATTTTTTATTTGTAGGCCCCGCTATCAAATTGGTTCATATTGAGGTCAAAAGGGTCCAAAATTAAACTTTGTTTGATTTCATCGAAAATTGAATTATTGGGGTTCTTTGATATGCCAAATCTAACCGTGTTTTTAGATTTTTAATTTGGGTCCCGTTTTTTAAATTGGTCTTCATTGAGGTCCAAAGGGTCCAAAATTAAAATTAGTTTGATTTTAACAAAAATTGAATTCTTGGGGTTCTTTGATATGCTGAATCTAAACATGTGTTTAGATTTTTGATTATGGGCCCAGTTTTCAAGTTGGTCCAAGTTGGGGTCCAAAAATAAACTTATTTTGATTTCAACAAAAATTGAATATATGGGGTTCTTTGATATGCTGAATCTAACCATGAATTTAGATTTTTTATGTGTGGGCCCCGCTATCAAATTGGTTCATATTGAGGTCAAAAGGGTCCAAAATTAAACTTTGTTTGATTTCATCAAAAATTGAATTATTGGGGTTCTTTGATATTCCAAATCTAACAGTGTATTTAGATTTTTAATTTTAAGTCCCGTTTTTTAAATTGGTCTACATTAAGGTCCAAAGGGTCCAAAATTAAACTTAGTTTGATTTTAGCAAAAATTGAATTCTTGGGGTTCTTTGATATGCTGAATCTAAACATGTGTTTAGATTTTTGATTATGGGCCCAGTTTTCAAGTTTGTCCAAGTTGGGGTCCAAAATTAAACTTTGTTTGATTTTAACAAAAATTGAATATATGGGGTTCTTTGATATGCTGAATCTAACCATGTATTTTGATTTTGGACATTGGACCATAATAGGTAAATTAAAAAAATTCAAGTTCTTAGACCACATTCTTTCTGTGTCAGAAACCTATGCTGTGTCAAATATTTAATAACAATCCAAATTCAGAGCTGTATCAAGCTTGAATGTTGTGTCCATACTTGCCCCAACTGTTCAGGGTTCGACCTCTGCGGTCGTATCAAGCTGCGCCCCAGCGAAGCATTTTATTACAATATAAGAATGTAAAAAGTATGTATTGTGAAATGGTTACTCTTCTTAATCATGTTGGATTAATCTTACTCACATTTATAAATAGTGTCCTGTTACCTGTATTTATTTAATGATATTGAATAAAATAAATATTAGTAATGTTTCATAATTGACATTTGTTTTTAAATACTTGTAAACCACTTCCAACTTCCTATTCATTTTCCTGTAATTATATTTAATCAAAAACAACAATGGATTAAGTTCTGATCTGTGTCCTGAATTTTAAGTTGACCATGCATCAAAAATGGTGATAATATAGAAGTAAAACAAAATTATACAAAAAAAAAACCTTTTGAAAATATGATCTTTTTGCAGAAAGAGGAATATGTCTTCCTACAGTTTCTCTATGGTTGCTGTTTGTCTACATAGAAGCTTCAGTCAGACTCAGAGAATTGAAAGCTTTACCATTTAATCTTGATCTCTGTAGACCATTTGCAGCTCACTGGTAAGATTTGGTGTTTTATGAGGAGTATTCATGTGCTTTGGCAATACAAAACAAATATGGTGTAAATGTTAGTGAGACAGAACCCATATATACAAGTACACCAAAATAGACATGTAATTACACTTTATTTTACTACACTTCATCCAAGAACTACAAACCAACACCATTGCTTGGGTTCAATATTTCCTAGATTTTATTTGAATTCCATCACTGATCAGAATTATGAGCAATTGCTTCCCAAGATTGGTGATTTCATAAAATTGTATATACTACGGTAAAATCACACTGCATTATTTACACATACTTTTTTTTTACTTTGGTTGACATTTCTTTTTTTTCTCTTAAATCATTCACATAAATTTTGTTTCAGCAATACAATAAGAAAATCATAAATAAGGTACTTGAATGCACTAAATACTAAATTTAATGTCAATAGATGTGCTGTGTAATTGAATCAAAGAACAACTGAAGTTTGTAAATTTCTCATAATTTCAGTAAAACCCATATACATTGAAGTTTAAAACAGACTATATTCTTTAATTTATATTTCACAATGCCATTCCCGTTTTGGTTAAAGAGGGAAATTTTTGAAAGGGGTTTATTTTGCTAATTTTTGCAATTAACAAAAAACTGGGTAAATGTGATCTTTAAAAAAGATCAGGGACAAGAAAAAGACGGGTTTGGCTTTCGGGTTTCTGGTGAGGGTAAATTCAGAAATGCTCTTTAATGCTTAAAATTCATGTTCATTTGGCCCTAGAACTCATAAATGACTCATTTAATTTAAACTCTGCAAAAAAATAACCCAGTTTTCAGTACAAAAGATTCAGGAATTGTACATTGTATGTTTAAAGTTTTATATTTTGGTTTCAGTATTGGTTATCCTGTTGTTACACTAGGTTTTGGTTTTAAAAGTTATGTGTCTTACAAGTTTAGATTGGTAAGTTATTGTATAACAAATAATATATACATAACATAAACATACGATTGATTGAGGATATTCACTAGACCATATAAAAGCTTAGTTGATCACAATTATATGAAAAATTCTCTCAAAAGTGAGCTCAAATATCACCACTGTGTTGACCCATTTTACAAATCCATGACAGATTCTGTCAAAAGTATAGACATACAGTAATAATGAGAGAATGGCTACACAATTTTGTACAACAATGATTATGATGTTAGATAAAGAGTGTGTTTATTTCATTCAGTGTACAAAAGAAAAAATGTTTCAACAACAAGTTGTCAGGATCATTGACTGTGTCTGATTATTATTATGTTTTGTTTTTGAATTGATCTTTTAATATCATAACTTGTGAACTATTGCCATCACTTATGGTGGGTCATATTTCCTTCAATCTGTAATTGATTAAAAAAGATTATACATTCAAACCACTGGCTAAGTTGGAACCAAGCGCTGTGGGGAATATGTTAATGGTTTCCGTCTGTCCAAAACACATCAATACTAATAGTCTGTTTGATATAAAGCTTTCATACTTGGTAGGATTATTTATAGTCATATTCTTTTGACCATGCTATATCGTCAGTCTGATTTGTATTCATTGATATTGTCTACCGTGGAACATAGATGTTGAACTGGGCTTCCTTCATGGATTTATTTTTTACTGTCATGACATGCAAATTTTTTTATGCCCCCGCTGTAGCGGAGGGGGTATTAAGTTTTACCCTTGTACGTCCGTACGTACGTCCCAAAGTTGGTTTCCATTCTATAACTTAAGTTTGCTTCAACCAAATGATATGAAACTTATACAAAATGCTTATTACCACAAAACACAGATCGAGTTTGAATTTTGGTGGTGTCACTTTAACCGTTCTAGAGTTATGCCCCTTTACAAATGGAAAAATTGCTGAATTTTTTGTTTCCGTTCTCTAACTTTAGTTTGCCTCAACCAAATGTTATGAAACTTATACACAATGCTAATTACCACAAAATACAGATCAGGTTTGAATTATGGGGGTGTCACCTTAACCATTCTAGAGTTGTGCCCCTTTACAAATGGAAGAATTGCTGAATTTATCGTTTTCGTTCTCTAACTTAAGTTAGCCTCAACCAAATGTTATGAAACTTATACACAATGCTTATTACCACAAAATATAGATCAAGATGGAATTTTGATGGTATCACTTTTACTGTTCTAGAGTTATGCCCCTTTACTAATGGAAAAATTGCTGAATTTTTCGTTTCTGATCTCTAACTAAGAAGTTAGCCTCAACCAAATGTTATGAAACTTATACACAATACTTATTACCACAAAACTCAGATCAAGTAGAAATTTGGGTAGCGTCACTTTTAACGTTTATCAGTAATGTCCCTTTATAACTTTATATGATATGCAAGCGGGGGCATCATCTGTGTCCCATGGACACATTCCCCATTTATTTTTTCTGCTGAAACACACACCAAATGTGCCAGTTTCAAGAAAATTTGAGCTTTAGGTGATCCTTTTGACTGGACTTTCACTAAGCACAGGCACCTTTTCCAATCACAAAAATGAAATGAGGAGTAATTACTGTAGAAACCTAGTTAAAACCCCCTCACCTAATGATTATATAACTATCAAGGTTTATTGTCTGAAAGCTGAGTTTACCTGTTAACCTGACATTGAATTATTACAGAAAAGTCAAGAGTGATTATCAGCGGAGTCAAATTGTATATTTGATTGTTATTATCTAAACTGTTTGAAATGAAGATTGTTTGATTATACTGACATAGATAGGTTTTAACATATGTTTTTTGTACGTACTTTTTTTAGCGCAAACAGAAAGATGTTCAGAAAGAAAACGAATTTTATTATAATTTAATAAACCAAGCACTGCCAACAGAATTACAAAATCAGTATATAGAAAAACAGAAAGGTAGGAACTTGTAATCTTGATATAAACATCAAATATTTGTTTCAGACATACTAAGAAAGGAATACCAGTATGGTTGGGATTGTATAATGTATATTAGGACAGGACTTCAATGAAGTGTTTCAAATATTTATAATATTGTTTTGGTTTGCTGATTGCCTTAAAAAAAACTGTTTAGGAACTGGGAATTTCATTATTCCATAACACTGCACATTAACATCAACAGACTTAGGTGGCTGACTGCCAAATTACTTCAGACTGCAAGGAAATTATAACTTGGCACCTTATATATCCGTTACTCACCTGTGACCTATGGCAGATTGGCGAGTAGAGGTTCCACATTCTGCATTTTCCTTTCTCCAAAGAAGGGCAAGGATAAAGTAAAGTAACCAGCCAATATAAGTCTTGCATTGAAATTTTGTGGCTGTTTAGTTTCATATGGACAAAACAGCTTTAGGGAACAGAAAAAATTAGTAACTCAATTCTCAAAAGAATATTCTAGCAGGAGAAACATTATTATTAAAAAAAACCAAACTTATTATTATTTAAAAAGGTTTTGCTATACTGGTTTGGTTTACAGGGGGAAATCATACACAACATCAGAATAGAAAAAAGAAAAGTTTATAGCTACATTTTTTTTTTTATATCAAATATTTTTGCATTGTTATTCTTATATTTTTTTAATAGAAAATATGTTTAACACTTTACAGCTTTACCGGCTAAATCAGAGGAGGAAGTAATCTCAAATGGAGTTATAGGAAAGAAGATAGAAGATACAAAGAAATTAAAAGATATAGAAGAAGATGAAGAGATAGAATTTATAGAGCAACCAAAGTCTAAAAATGATGTCAATAATTTTAATGAAAGTGCTGAGAATATTAAAAATGAACAGCAATCTAAGTCATTTAAATCAAACAGTGTCTCAACAAAATCCTCCTCATCTAAACTGAACAGTGCTAAAGACAATAGAAAAGGAAAGAAAGATGTCAATAAGGATGTGCCACCCACACCTGTTACATTAATTAATAATAAAGATGAATTTATAGTTAGGTAAGGTTAGCTTAGAACAAATATTATGTCAGAGGATGAATTTGGAGTTGCATTAAACTAATTTCCATTGTGTTTCTGTGTATTAACAGTAAACTTAATGACAAGCTGCATTTTTGTTTATGTCTTTTATAACATGCACAATGCTTCTACTTTACAGACCAGGTTTTGTCTGTAACCATTAGACTGTCCAAGGGAACTTTAATGAACATTATCAATGTTAAAAAGTTATTGCATTTTTACTGATGTTCCTATTCGCCACATGTCCGTCCGTACGTCCCAAAGTTAGTTTCTGTTCTCTAACTTTAAATTGCCTCAACCAAATGTTATTAAACTTATACACAATGCTTATTACCACAAAATACAGATCAAGTTTGAATTTTGGTGGCGTCACTTTAACCGTTCTAGAGTTATGCCCCTTTACAAATGGAAAAATTGCTGAATTTTTCGTTTCCGTTCTCTAACTTAAGTTTGCCTCTACCAAATACTATGAAACTTATACAAAATGCTTATTACCATAAAATACAGATCAAGTTTGAATTTTGTGGGTGTCACTTTTATTGTTCTAGAGTTATGCCCCTTTACAAATTGAAAAATTGCTGAATTTTTTGTTTCCGTTCTCTTACTTTAGTTTGCCTCAACCAAATGCTATGAAACTTTTACACAATGTTTATTACCACAAAATACAGATCAAGTCAGAATTTTGGTGGTTTCACTTTAACCATTCTAGAGTTATGCCCCTTTACAAATGGAAAAATTGCTGAATATTTTTTGTTTCCATTCTCTTACTTAAGTTAGCCTCAACCAAATGTTATGAAACTTAAACACAATGCTTATTTCTACAAAATACAGATCAAGTTTGTTTTTTGGGGTGTCACTCTTATTGTTCTAGAGTTATGTCCCTTTACAAATTTCTGAATTTTTTGTTTCCGTTCTCTAACTTAAATTTGCCTCTGTAACCAAATGTTATGAAGCTTATACACAATTGTTATTACCACAAAACTCAGATCAAGTACAAATTTGGGTAGCGTCACTATAACCGTTTTTCAGTTATGTCCCTTTATAACTTTATCTGATAGACAAGCGGGGGCATCATCTGTGTCCTATGGACACATTCCCCATTTATTTCATTATGTGGATGGTATTTTTTAATGTCAGATTTTCTTCGCAATACTCGTCCTTTCATGTTGTTATAATGCTGTCACTTGACATCCTGATACCCTCTTACATTAGATCTGTCATTGTGATGTTATACCATTATTCTTTCAATTGAAGTTGGTCTAAAATACATATTGCAAAAAAATATTGTTGACTACTGTGCTGGTAATACACTTAGAGAAAAGGTGGGAAACCAATTTTTTCTAAAGTTTTTTTTTGGTGACAACTAACTTTTGCCCTGTCTGTTGATGGACACATATACTTTGTGTGGTCTGTTGACAATGGTATGTGCTTAGCTCTATCAACGGGTTAAAGTACATTGTAAAAGTATGAGAATTTACGAGAAAAGAGTGATGCAAAGAAAGAAGCATCAAATACCAACTTAATACTGAACAAATACAAAGAATGTAAATACTTTACAAACAAAAAAAGAAGAAAAATTGTGTTCTTGATTATATCATGTTTTTCAAACATAGCAAAATTTATTTAAGTCAACATATAAATAAATCTGATAGACTCAGAAGTTAGATATGGTTTCTGATATTTAATTTTACTTGTGAACATTGCAGGTTAGAAACAGATGTAAAGAAATTAAAGACAGACCTACAATCCAGTAGGAATTGTGAACAGGAATTAAAACAACAGATAACTACATATCTTTTAGAAGACAAAAATCTTAGATCAGAATATTATCAGTTACAGATAGATAACGAAAATCTTCAAAATAAGTAAGCATTTAAACTGATTTTATTGTTGATGAGTATTATAATCATCATCAGATATCCATTGAATAATTATTTTTGTAGGTTGTAAAATATTCTCTATACTAAAATTGTATTTAAAAAAGTTTTTATACCCCCGCTCTGTCTGTCCATCTGTCCGTCCGTCCGTCCATCTATCCCTTGAATATTTTTCGTCACATCTTTCTCAGGAACTACATCACAAGGATTTCTGAAATTTGGTTTCAGGGTTTATACGAGTCAGCTCTACTGTGTGATGTGTTTTCAGATTCATCACTCAACAACTTCCTGTTTACCGAACACTTGTATCATTACCGAACACTTGTATCATTTTACACATGATAGCCAAGTTGAAAATTTTCGTCACATTTTTCTCAGGAACTACAATACAAGGATTTCTGAAATTTGGTTTCAGAGTTTATATAAGTCAGCTATACCGTGTGATGTGTTTCAGATTCATCACTAAAAAACTTCCTGTTTACCGTACACTTACATATTTTTACACTATTAAAAGTATCCACTTGTGGTGGGGGTACATATTTTTACACTATTAAAATTATCAACTTGCGGTGGGGGTACATATTTTTACACTTAAAATTATCCACTTGCGTTGGGGGTATCATCAGTGAGCAGTAGCTCGCAGTTTCATTTGTTGATACCAAATTTTAAAAACTTAAGGGATAATAATATTTCGTTGGTGGTGGTTGTTAGCTGGATAAGCAAGGTTTATGCCATTAATGGGTCCAGATGGTTTATCAATTATAAATAGCAAATTTAAAACACATCAAACAGTCTTAACAACCGTTTAGCACAAACAAACAAACAAAATTATAAAAAGTCAAATTTGTGCAAGAATACTGATATAAATTATTTGGCTCAACAAATGGCCTTCATCAGTGTCAGTCCTTTTCAAAATGTGATAAAACAACAAGTTCTTTGTGTGCTTAAACAGCTAACTCCTTCATTCAGGTAGACTTGAGCTTTATTCAATCATATATGTTATATATCAATGATGATTGGCAAAAAACCCAAGAATAAGCAAAAAAATATTTTTTCACGACAGGTCCAAACAGCTATCACTCTTGCTTTTAATGATCTTAAACTGAAAATATACAATTACATGAATGTGTTAAAAAGTGATGTTAAATGAAAAAGGAATGGACCAATGATTACCAACTGGAATTATTTACAGAAACCAAAAAATCCTTTTTACTATAATGATTCATGAAGAGAAATGAGCTAGAACAATTAAACTAATTTTGTGATGTCAACCTTCTCTCACAGTTAAAAGGTAGAATCTTTTTATTTGGTAGCACATTTGTACATATACTGAGTCGTTCACATTGATTTTCTTAATTTCTCACAAAAGTATAAGTGGTTAAACTTAGTCATTTTTATTAGAACATTGTTGGTTACCCTAAACAGAATACATTACAAGTCCAAAGATGTATCTATCACCAGAGTCTGATCATCATTATTTAAAAAATTGTTCTAGTAATTTTCCTTCAGTATATAGAGTTTGCCTGTGCCAAAAATGATGAATCCCTGGACTTGACTGAAAAAAAATCCTTCATGAGAGCCCTGTAATAACCTCTGATTACTTAAAATACAAAAAAACACAAAGCAAACATTCATCACATGAGTAGAAAACTTTAAACATGGGTGTGATGATGTTTAAACTTGTATGATTGAGGAATAAGTTAGTATACTAAACAAATTTTTATGCCCCTGCCGTAGCGGAGGGGGCATTAAGTTTTACCCTTGTCCATCTGTAAGTCCGTCCGTACGTCCCAAAATTGGTTTCCGCTCTCTAACTTTAGTTTGCCACAACCGAATGTTATGAAACTTATACATAATGCTTATTACCACAAAACACAGATCAAGTTTGAATTTTGGTGGCGTCACTTTTACCGTTCTAGAGTTATGCCCCTTTACAAATGGAAAAATTGCTGAATTTTTTGTTTCCGTTCTCTCACTTTAGTTTACCTCAACAAAATGTTATGAATCTTATATACAATGCTTATTACTACAAAACACAGATCAAGTTTGAATTTTGGTGGAGTCACTTTTACTGTTCTAGAGTTATGCCCCTTTACAAATGAAAAAAATGCTGAATTTTTTGTTTTCGTTCTCTTACTTAAGTTTGCCTCATCCAAATATTATAAAACTTATACACAATGCTTATTACCACAAAACTCAGATCAAGTACACATTTGGGTAGCGTCACTTTTACCATTCTTTAGTTATGTCCCTTTATAACATTATATGCAAGTGGGGGCATCATCTGTGTCCCATGGACACATTTCCCATTTATTTTTAATTGAATTTGCTATTTGTTAAATTTCAGACTTCACAATCTTGTTACAAGTAGGCAGCAAGACAAACAGAATATCTCACTTTTAGAAAAGAAAATGAATGAAGAAAGAAAGATGAGAGCGGGTATAGAACTACAGTTGAATACAGAACGTAAAGCTAAAAAGGCAGAAGAGGTTGCTGCAGCTCGGGCTATTGCAGTGGCTTCAACACAGAGGTAATAAATATATTACTGGAGTTCTTGTTTTAATCTCCTCTTGTCAAAAAGAGATTAGCAGGGGATGAATAAGGTATCTGACTTCATGTATTAAAAACATTTAAAACTGTATAGATAGAATAGCAATGTCAGATCTATTGAAATGTGTGCTTGTACTGCATCACCAATACAAGACAGTGTAACTTTTTGTATAAAGCATTATACATCAGAAGTAAGAATACTTGGATGCTTCATATGGTTACCAAGTTAAGTTTATTCATCATGTGAATTTCTCACTTATTTTGAGTAATAGGATAATTAAATTTGGAATTTGGGATCCTTGCAAGGTCTATGTGTTTGACAAAAAGTGTTCACTTCAACTTGACCTCATTTCATGGATCAGTGATCAAGGTTAAAGTTATGTGATAAGGTTGTTTCTAAGAAACTATAAGCAGTAGGTCAACTATATTTGGTGTATGGAATGTTTGTAAGGTGTACATGCCTGTCTGGCAGGTATCATCTGAACTTGACCTCAATTTCATTGTTCAATGGTCAATGTTAAGTTTTTCTGGTTAAGTTTGTTTCTGAGATACTATAAGCAATAGGTCAAATTTATTTGGTGTATGGAATGATTGTAAGGTGTACATGACTGTCTATCAGGGTTCATCTAACCTCTCATTTACATGGATCATTGATAATGTAAACTTTATGAGATATTTAAAGTAAAACCTTTATCTTAGAGACCTTTTATATAAAATTGATCATGATCAGTAAAGCAGGCAAGGCATATTGGCGTGTGTAAAAAAATTTATTCAAAATATTGTGTGAAATTCTTTGACCCGGTGGCTGGAAAAATAGATGATATACATATGTCACTATATAATGACCTGAATAGTGTTATGAGTATCCAAAGCTGGTGATTTAAGAGGGAAAACATTCAAAAGAGACGACTGTACATACATTTAAGTCTGTGGAATAGAACAGTTTGAAAACTTGCATCCAATGGTAATAATGTATTAGTTATTCAATAAAATACAGTAAAGCTGAACCCAAGTCAGGTGCAGAATTATCTGGTATTAAATATAGGAAAAACAAGTTAACTTTTGATTTAAATTATCTGTTCTTTAAATTTTTTGTTCTTTTTAATCTAATTGCAAAAACTAGTTCACTTTTGACTTTCTCTGACAGAATTGAATGTTCAGAACAGTGTAAATCTAAACAGAGAAATATAGAAACAGAAATAAAACAGTATCAACGAGATCTCAAAATGAAGGAAGAACAATACAGACAGTTAGAATATGAAAATCAGGTAATTAAAATAATGTGCAAGGAGACCAAACATTTATGGAGATTATAATAATATTGAAGCTTTAAATAAAATTTAAGGTACATATGCATAAACATAACATTTTGAAAACATTTTAATGGTTGAGTGCATTTTATTATTTATTCTTTCGATAGTTTACCTTCATTCCTTTTCATGACATGAAATTAACTATATAAACTCTATGCAAAAGGGAAAAACTTAACAATAGTTTAAACAAAAAATAAATGTATATTCAAAGTTACAAATGCCAATAAAGACAACATTTTGGTTTACAAAGTTAGTGCATGCATTATGAAATAGAATATATATACTGTACGACCACTAATGATAGAAGTCAAGATATTTTGACACAATTTATTTGACACCAAGGAAAACAAATTCACTTAATTTGAACACATTCTATAAATCAATTTTATTTCTAAAAACTGAAAAGTGAAAATTTTAATAAAATTGACACCTAATTGATATCTTCCAAAAAAAAAAAGATTTTTTTTGTTTTCTAGTCGCATTTCTGTTCAATGCACATTCTAAAATTTTAAATCTATGAATTTGATTTTTGACATTTTCACAGGAAAATTTGGGTGTCGGTTTAACAATGACCTCTTCTTCATCAGCTATATATTAATTTCAAGTAATTGCTTAAAATAGTTCAATTTTAAATTATACAAGGTAGAACTTTATGTGTCAGGGTATTTAGTCTGTAAAATGATGGCACATTTCTTGAATTGCTAATTATATTCCACTGATATTTGCAGAAACTTCGACAGTTAAAAGATCAACAAAATGAAACAGAAGTGTTGATGTCAGCTTTGGCAGCAATGCAGGATAAAAATTCTCATCTAGAAAACAGTCTTAGTGAAGAAACACGCATCAAATTAGATTTGTTTTCAGCATTAGGTGAAGCCAAAAGACAGATTGAAATACTCAAAGGTAGGTCTTTCATGAGTGGGAAAAAAATAATCAGGAAAAAAGGAAGCTACTAAGCAGCTTGAAATTCACTGTAAGGGCTGTTCCTAAATTCATCATGGTGGGGGATGAGAAGCACACAAATTAATCAATTGTGGGTGGTTGCATTTTCCTTAGAATTTTGTAAGAATTAGGAGTAAAATGAAAATTTAATACTGTGTGGTTTAGGTCTAAAAAAAGTGCCTCCCAGCCCCACTATGTGTTTATTTCTGGAACAGCCCTTGAGTAAAACATACCTTTATCTTGTCATAATGATATTTAGTATGCAGTTTAACAAGTGAACTCTTGTGTACATTTCAAAGGCAAATTCACTGACTGAGATAAAATATTACCCAAGAATGACTCTTAGAAAACCTGTTAATGTAGAAAAAATTAAGCATCTATGCTGTGAAAAAATGAGACAGAAATTAGAAGAAAAATAAACAAATGTGGCAGAGGCTCAAACAATCCTTTATTATCAAATATATTCCTGAATAACAATAAGCTTTACTTCTTTCACATTAGTTGCTGTTCTCCCTTAATAGTCCCCTACCAATGAAGTCGAAGGGGACTTTAGGTTTGCACTCCATCCATCTGTCTGTCTGTCCATCCGTCAGTCCAGCAAATCAGTTTTCCACACTTTTTTTCTTCGTGCTTGAAGATATAGATTTGATATTTGGTGTATTGTTTTATCATGACAAGTTACAGATCAAGTTCGAATTGTTTCCGGTCTGAAGATTTTGTGCAGAGTTATGGTCCTTGGACTTAGAAAATTCACACATATAATCAGTTTTCCACACCTTTTTTCGTCATGCTTGAAGATATTGATTTGATAATTGGTATATAGTTTTATCATGACAAGTTACAGATCAAGTTCGAATTTTGTTCCGGTATGATCATTTTGTGCAGAGTTATGGTCCTTGGACTTAGAAAATTCACTCAATGCAATACTCTCAGAATGCTTGTTATAATTCAGATTCATTTAAAGGCATTAATACACAATTTTGATGTTATTTTGAAAATGTTTCATTGTATATTTATTGGTATAGTTGATGATGATCTGTTAGTATAAGTTCTTATTGGTAGACCAGCTTACCCCTATCTCTTAGCAACTGAGTTCAACCAATATATCATCAGACAGTCACTGAAAATTAGGAAACCTCTTTTGTAGTTTTCTTTTTTTGTTATGAATAAAAGTCATCAATGAAACAACAACCCATGAACACAAAAAGTCAGAAGACATACTTATCAATACCCTTCCATGAGTTTAGTTTATTGTTGAAGTAAGTTTAAAGAAACTTCTTTGATACTATTACAGTAAACTATAAAGCAAAAAATATAAGGCCATGGTATGTCATAATTAATGGTAATGATTAATAATAAGATACCTTGTCTCTGTACATTTCAGGTTATCTTATAGAAAAAGACAGAGAACTTGCTGATATCAAGTCCAAAATAGCTGAAGCAATGGCCTTACACATGATTCCCACATCATCAGCCTGTATGAATGGTACAGACACTGTCATGACTTCACCATTGTATTCAAGCAAACAACAGAAAGATGACGGCATCGTTAAATCTAATCTGAACCCACATGCATCAGATTACACTCCTAAAACTACCACATAAATTGCGATGGAACTTTATTAACAACCTTTTAGCTTCTGGACTTTGTCTATAGATGTTTTCCTCAGTGTATTATGACTGGCATCCCTCAAATGCATATGATTCAAAGTTTTATAGACACAAAGATTACTCACCACTATTACGCAGTTTTATAGATTTTTATACGACCGCAAATAATCTTTGCGGTCGTATATTGGTATCACTTCGTCGTCCGAAGACATTTGGTTTCCGGACAATAACTTTAGTTTAAGTGTATGGATGTCTCTTAATTTGTACCACATTTTACAAAAAGAAAATTTCTTCAAAATTATTTTTTTGGAAAAAGGGGGGGGGGGGGGGGGGGAATTTCTCCTTAAATATTATTTTTTTATGAGAAGGGGGGTCATTAAAAATTTCCCTCAAGATTTAAGAAATTGTCAATTTTCCAAAGAAAAAAATTGGGGGTCACAATTTATTTTGCTGATTCTTTGTATATAGTCTGAAAACAGATTTACTAAGTATTGCGCAACAGCACAGTGTATTACACAAAAGCAAGATATCCTCAATTGAATATAAATTCAAATCATACAACCAATTTCAAGTTCTTTGACTACATTTATTCTGTGTCAGAAACCTATAATGTGTCAAATATTTAATTACAATCCAAATTCAGACCTGTATCAAGCTTGAATATGTGTCCATTTTTGCCCCAACTGTTCAGGGTTGGACCTCTGCGGTCGTATCGAGCTGTGCTCGGCGAAGCAGTTTATTTGATAAATGAAATTTTAGTTGGAATATTGAAAACTCAAAAATTATTTGGATGTCAAAAATAATCTGGAAATATTTATTATATCTTTGATAAAGAGACCCTTAAAATGATCATATATATTGGTATAATCAGTTTGAACATAAACTAAAATGAATGGTTCATGAATTTGATATTTAATTATGTTTTTTCTATAAAGTAAACCAACATTATAAATCCATATTTATACTTTTGTTAGTCAAAAACTTTTTTTCATATTTTGCATTTGAGGTAGTTATTTTATTTTGTGTAACTTGTATGCCAGTGTTTATTTACTGAGAGTTATCAGAAGCACTTAATTTACAACTCATCTTGATGAAATAAGGGTTTTTCAGAACGTATATTTTCACAAAACTATATTGTGATGTCTATCTGACCATCAAATATTCTATGCGTCTCATGAAAAATGATCATGTATGCAAGTTGTTTTATGAATATCAAAAAGAAATTGAAAAAATAATGTAGTGTTGTTCAGTGCCATCCAACTAAAGACAGTTTATGAATGACTTGTGTATAAGGGATTTTCCATGTCAGAGTATATAAATATGTGTTAATTATAGAAGCACTGATAAAGAGAAATATGTCACATTAAAAAAAAATTTAAAAGGTCGCGAGAAAACTTAATTGTTTTTTCTTACATCAATTTTAGAGTACTTTCTCTCAGTTCTTCCTGTTTTTCATATGGCTCAAAATGTTTTTCTTTCTGTGCAAAATACTGGCACTATAGTGAAATAAGATTAAATGCAAAATAAAATAAAATTTACAAGTGATATGGAGTAACTATCAGTTCTTCTTGACATATAGTTTACTGTCAAAAGTACACCCTGAAAAATCTCTGTTTCATCAAGATAGTTGTAATTAACAAGATAAAATCCATGACAGGGAATGCTTTGGAAAGAATATTGGCTCTTTCTATTTACTTAAATGGCAATGTTGCTGTGTTAACCCTGCTGAAAGAACTGTTTGTTTGAAATAGGGAAAGCAGTGATAATTGAAATATGAAAGAAATGTTTATTAAGATTTTCTTGAGTGTTCATTGCCACTAATCTGCTGAAAGTATACTGCTTATAATGATATTAAAAATAATACAAAAACTATTCTATTTATTTGCAATAACTGAAATGCGAGAAAACAAATTTTATATATTTTTGCCTGGCTCAAAGTATTATATTCAATGTACTAAAAAAAATACTTGGCAGGTCATTGGCTGTGAATATTTATGAAAATTTCAAGAAAGTTATTGTGTCTCCCAAACACTGTTCCATTTTAAGGGAGATAGTATAAAATATTGTTATTCTTGCCAGATATGAACGATCAGAAAAAGTGCTTTGAATAGGATAGTTGCATCATTCTTTGTAAGATTCTGAATTGCATTGTACTTGTACAGATTTTTTAACTTCATCATTTATTTTTCATAAACTAATTAATGATTAATTTGAAAACAGTTTAAGGTCTGCCAGCACCTTTACAATTACGTTCTTCTGAATTTACATTAATTCTATTGTTTTTTTTACTCCTTTTTTTCAAGATACATGCCAAAAATATAAGTGATCTGTCAGATATGAGTTGATTTAGTTGTCTTATTTTTTGATAGGTATCAAGTTTTGAAAGGGTTGTAAAGGAAAAAATTAAATATTAATTCACGTATATTGAAAAAGCTGTATATTAAACAAAAATTTCCTTTATATCTTAAGACGTAATGAATAACTAGATTTCAATTTAAACTTGACTGTTTTCCATATGAATTCAGTGTTTAAAATCTTGGAAGATATTTTAACGTAAAAGGACATAATACATATGCCCCCATGCTTTCAACACAAATTCCTTGGTAAGAAACAATTGTAATAGTATTTTCAATAAACATTTATGATGGCTATTACAATGTGTCAATTAAATTTATTTTATTAATGATAGTACAATATTTACAACACTGTATTACTGTATTTTTAAACAGTCATTCTTTAGTTGGTTATCAAAACATTGGCCATTTTTTCTTTAAAAAAGGATATTGACATTAATTAATATTCAAGTGACCAATCTGAAACTTAAAATTACGCCAATTTAAATTTTTTTTTAAATCTAGCCAAAGTCACAAAATTTATCATGGATTTGAATACATTATGGTTTGCAACAACGAATATAAACTCTATAATATAAATACATCAATATATCTTGACTCCTTTAACAGCAAAATATTTTTTCAAATAATCTTACAAGACAGAAGAAGTAACTAGAAGTATCAAAATATTTTTTTATTATTCTTGATAAGAAACTTTTAACATTGCATAATAAAGTATAGAGGATGATGCAGCTATATTGTTAAAGAAGATACCATCAAAGTTGATATTGTTTTTGTGGTAAATGTAAAGCTTATATGTTATAGTTTTGTGTGGTATAGTTTTATTTCTGGGTATCAAAGCCACATAATGTAATTTGTTGTTGAAAGAGAAACAGGAGAAGCCAGAAATAAACAAAGCATTTTTGTTATATATTTGTCTTTTATTTTGTAAAGGTCAGCGACTCATTTCACAAAAATTCGTACAAGTGAAAATACTCGTAAGTCATGAACATTTCAGTACAATTTTAATCGTAAGATATTTTGTGAAATGAGACCCAGGTGGGAAGACTCTCTCTTAAAGAGAGCAGCTTAACAGTGATTATGGTAACATTTGAGGGCTTTTTGATCTGTCAGATACCCACTTCCTGTTTTCCGATACTTTGAATTAGATGGGGGTATGCTTAGCACAACAACACATAAATTCTTGTCTTATCTTCGTGAATGTTGCAACAAAGTATGCATTAGATTTCACAGAAGTGATTATGGTAAAAGTTAAAAGTCACACAACTTATGCTGCAATTGCCATCTGCTTGAGATTTATATGACAAGCTTTTGCTTTAGACGGGTCTATTTTATATTTATACCCTGCTTGAGGAAGGGAATGTATTATGATTGTTGTGCAATAGAAAAGAAAGGATGTGGTGTATCTATTTGTAACTCAAAATCACAACTGGCAGAGGAAAACGAAATTAAGGAAAAGGGCCTTCATAGATACACTTCAACTACAAACACTGTGGCCTTCAATATGTAGCAAAAACTCAATTAACTATTAAGATTGCCCAAAGCAGAGGTTTAAGTGGAATTCTAGTTGTCTGTGTATATAAGAACACATTTGAATGGTAATATCAACTAATTGTGAATTATATCAGGTGGCCAAGAAATCTAAAAAATAATGTTATGTATTGCCTAACAATCTTACTGTCAATAGAAATAAGAGGATGTGGTATGAGTGCCAATGGGACAACTCGCCATCAAAGTCACAATGTGTAAAAAGTAAACAATTATAGGTCAAAGTATGGCCTTCAACACGGACCCTTGGTTCACACCGAATAGTAAACAGGAAAACCAACTAATCTATATAAAAAACGAGAAACACTTAGGAACCACACCAACAAACGACAACCACTGAACAACAGGTTCCTGACTAGTACAGAAACAATATAAACATGTATACAACCAGTGATCACATCAAGTTATTTGTTCGATAAAGTAGCAGGAAATTATGTATGAGTAGGGCAATATTTATTGTGAATTGCATACAATTTCAATAAACAACGAGGTCAAAAGCGATAAAATGAAGTAGCATACATAAGAGAAGTAATTTAAGAATAGATATGCCCTCACTGAAAAATTTAATAGCATACACTTAAGGCACAGGGCACACAGCTGTGTGATAATATCAACAAATGAATTATATCTGACAAAGAAATCGAAAAATGCTGAACAATCTCACTAAAATACAGAAACATTTAATAGTCCGCACTAAATCTGCAAATTTTGCTAAATCACATTTTAGAAATCAATAAAATATGTTTTAGGGCCACACCAATTATTTGGGGAAGTCCTAAAGTAATCGGCTTGTTTCCACCATTTCCAATTTATCTTTAAAATCACTTTGAGCTAAGTGGTGGAACTTGGTATGATTACCGGTATTCACCTTTACTAGAAGGTTAATTGCATACAAGGGAGAAAACTACATTGAAAGTCATGGACACGAACTTAGTTAAACTTAGCCACCCATGTGCATATGCCGCTGTTTAGAATTAAAACCCCTTGGCATTCAGTGAGGAAACATTGGCAACATTACAGTCTACTTCTAGCAGGTGTGGTGTATGCACAGAAGAAACCCGGATTTGTTTTCCCTCAATCGATTTATGACTTTTGAACACCGGTATACTACTATTGGCTTTATTAATTATGAATTGGCCAAACCACTTGTGTGCAAACGTGAGGTCAAGGCTGTATAAATATGTCCGATGAACACACCCTCTTCACATCCACTCCGCATATCAGATATTGTTGACCCATCATGTGTATTAACTGAGGAACAGACCACATTTTGAAAATTTGACGACCATTTGGGCATGAAAATGACAATGAATGACCGACAAGTTCTCAGCTTTAATAACCTCCATACACATTTTTTAAGCCTAAATAAAATTGGGGATACAATATTTTATAGTGAAGTTCGAATTTTGATGATGCTGCCTTTATTGAAATGTGTTAAAATGGTAAAAACAGTGGGCCCAACGTTCTAGTCATCAGCTGAAACGACGAAGTATTTAGTTGCTGCTTTGTCTGTCCATGAGTGTGTTTAAAACAAATAGGTGTCAATGATATGCTTGGCAACCTTACTACATGTACCTACAATCAAACAAAAAACTTGATTTACAGCATTGTTATATTTACAGATAAAGATTTGAGCCTTTTGAAATGTTACAATCAAGGCTTTGAAAAATGGAAAGAAATTATTTTTTGATAACCCCTTTAGCTTGCTGTGGTAGCCAATTAAAGAAAAAGATTTTATGAGGCCATAATTTAGTCCCTTGAATTAGAAAATTCCAGAAATTATCACAAATACCATCCTTTTCCTTTTGATGTTCGCAAGACATTAGTCTAGACATAAGTATTTGAATTTATTTTTGAATTTTGTCTTACATTTTTTCAAAAGAGCTTCAGACTTCGTTGATTTAATGCAAAACTGCATAAACTGCCAAAATAGCCTCATTTTGTGATCTTTTCTTTAAAATTTAGATTTGAGCCATGGCTTTACCCAGTTATTTTCCTAAAAGATATATCGCCGGGATAGAGCCTTTTTGTGATGAGGCGGCCTGCAGCAAACATCAATTTAAAAGATATATTCTACAAAGATATCAATGTGTATAAAATATATCTTGAGGTAAGACCTTTGGTCATATCTTTACTGTACAAAATCTATATGTAAAATGGCCAGTTTTGGTCATGGTCATGTCAATTTCAACATGTTATGACATCACAAATGACTTTTCTGCTCTGAAGTATCCAGATTATATCAACCTGCTTATTTATCAATTAAGTTAACATAATTTTGAATGGCTAGAGTAATTTTACTATTCTTGCAATTTCAGGGTCTCAATAACGGCTCTTATACATTCTCCCTTCCATATGACTGTCATACAAGTGAGAGGTTTAGCTAGCTATAAAACCAGGTTTAATCCGTCAATTTTCAACACGAAGCAATGCCTGTACCAAGTCAGAAATATGACAAATGTTTTCCATTCGTTTGATGTGTTTGAGCTTTTGATTTTGACACTTGATAAGAGACTCCGTTTTGAATTTTCCTGGGAGTTCGATATTTTTGTTATTTTACTTTTCCCTTGTTAAAACCTCTAAAGTCCTTCTTGTCCCTCGACACTTCATTCTTTTTCACTACCTTACAAGTTAGAATGATTTTTGCTTTTCTGTATGCTGTTGAGAGAGCAAAAGTTGGCTGATTAAACTTTTTTTTATAATTTTCTGTCCGTAACTACTCGTCGTTTAGGTTAATTCTAAATGTACAAATTTTCAGAATAATTGATTTATGGAATATCTATCTGTTATTCAATGAGTACTTGAAACTATTTGTTGTGTGAATAAATAAAGGCAACAGTAGTATACAGGTGTTCAAAAGTCATAAATCGATCGAGAGAAAACAAATCCGGGTTACAAACCAAAACCAAGGGAAACACATCAACCACAAGATGAAAACAAATGAACAACAGGAACACTGAAGTGCAACAAAAACAAACGCCAACATACATATATAGAAACGAACTATTTGATAACAAATGCCATATTCCTGACTTGGTACAGGACATTTTAAGAAAAATTGGTGGGTTGAACCTGGTTTGATGGCTAGCCAAACCTCCCGCTTTATTACAATGTTAAAAAATATCGCTATAATGACAATACTACGTTACAGAAATACAACACAAACACATGTAGAACATACATCACAGAGAAACGCACAAACAAATAATATTATAGTCGACACAACATGCAAACTGCAGAACAACAACGAACATATTCCATCAACGACAGCCACCACAGGATACCAAAAACAGTGACGCGCTTACGTAACTAACATGCAATCTCGAAAGTTATACAATTATTTTCACAATACTCGTCCAAACAATTTTCATGACAATGATGGTATTGAAAGGCAGTTTTATAATTATTTGGACTACAAACGATAAGACATAACACATTATCCAACCGAAACAATAACAGAAACATCAAAAATTAATACATGAATGTTGGATGTACAAAATACCGAGACACGTCGTATAGCAATGCAAATTCACACTCGGTATAACAGTCATATTCGGGAATATGACAATGATGGTATTGAAAGGCAATTTTATATAACTATTTGGACAACAAACGATAAGACATAACACATTATTCAACCGAAACCATAACAGACACATCAAAAATAAATACATGAATGTTGGATGTACAAAATACCGAGACACGTCGTATAGCAATGCAAATTCAGACTCGGTATAACAGTCATATTCAGGAATAGGTCACGTTCGGTACTAAGAGACAGACAACATAGATGTTAAACCACAATCTAAGACGTGGTAAAAATGTCGTTAGTTAGTTTAGACACAGACACATCGTATATATCAACCAATTCGTGATGGTGTCCATAAAATTTACGGAGTGTCATTTTTAATCTTTCCTCCTCATAACTCTGTTGCAACAGTTACTGCGTAAGGAGCACACTCCTGTATATGAAGTCAGTATAGTGTGAACATGCACGAGCATAACGTATCAATTGAGGTATGTAAACACCATACGACGGAGCAGAGGGTATGTTACTGATGAGAGATGGGAAATTGATGATTGGGAAGTTGAAATCATCCCGTTTGTCATAGATTTTAGTGTGAAGTCGTCCATCTGTGTCAATATTGAGGAAAAGGTCAAGGTATGAAGCAGTCCTTCTTGTATCAGTAGTATCCTTAATTTCAAGTTCACTGGGATGTATGAGATGCAAGTACTGACTGAAATATGGGTTATTCAGTGATAGGACATTATCAATATATCTGAGAGTAAAATTAAAGAATTTTGCAAGGTGCTTTTTCTTTTTGTCTTTAAGAAGGTTCTGAATGAATTCTGCTTCATACGAGTACAAAAACAAATCGGCCAGAAGGGGTGCACAATTAGTACCCATTGGAATACCGACTGTCTGTTGAAATATCAATCCTCCAAACTCAACAAATATATTGTCGATTAAAAATTCCAGCATTTTGATAATATCATCTTCACTGTATTTTCTGATAGAATCAGTGTGGTTCTTCACAAAATAAGAATTATTATAACCCAAAACAAGAAAAATATATCTACGATTCCCATTTTTATAGAAAAAGCTCTGTTTAATGAGATGGTGAATGCCATCTTTCAATTGAGCATAGGGAATAGTAGTGTAAAGCGTAGAAAAATCAAAGGTCTTAATGTTGCTGCAAAATTGCAGAGATTGTGATCTGAGATTTAGCAGTAGATCTTTAGAATATTTGAGAATCCACATCTGATTGACACCACTGGTTGAATGTATTTCATCACAATATTTTTGAAGGCCATCTTTTACTGTAGAAAGAATAGTAGTCATAAGCTTTGAGGTTTTATTTCATGGCATATCCAGTAAATGTCAACATTACTTTGTAAAAGGTCCTCCATTCAAGAAGCACTGACAATGTTGTCAAGGACAAATAACCTCGTCATAGATACCAGGATTAAAATTTTGTACGCCAGACACGCGTTTTGTCTACAAAAGACTTATCAGTGACGCTCGAATCAAAACAGCTGCAAGGCAAAATAAAGTACAGAAGGACTACTTGTTTGGCAGGCTAACATAACTGAATCAGTCAACTGGATTTATTAAAAATAGAACAAATAGGCTTTTCAAAACAAAAGAATAAAAGTTATAAAATATGGAAATTACCTTCTTTAGAACATTACTGCATGGGATGTTTTCAATTCATTTCATTTACTCTTAAATAGAAATCAAAATATCAATTTGACATCTGCCGGCAGCTTTTTTCAAATTTTGAAAGTATGAGACAGTAGTTAAGGACCTTCAATGGAATATCCCTGTAAAATTTTGTTTGAATTGGTTCATTGATTCTGGAGTAGATCTTTGAAAATTTGATCAATGGGCCCCATTTTTGGCCACTTGAAGAAATATTGGACTTTGCATCAGGACCAAAGCAAACTTGGTAGGAACATTCTAAGGAACATTTCTGCATAATTTGTTTTCTTTTTATTTCATCTGATTTTGAAAACTAAAGCAACATATCATTTTTGATTGTTTTTTTTTCTCAATGTACCCTTTGACCATTGTTTAGTGCTACATTGAAATTTCGTTCGGCATCAAAGTAACAAAACTTAACAGAGCTAGATTTTGATTTTAATTGGTTTAGTAGTTCTTGAAATTCTTGAAAATCAGATCAATTGACCCCTTTCAGGCCCTTCGATGCCATATTGTACATATTTTAACAGACTAAAGTAACAACAATTAGAAAGTACCTTCTAAGGAATTTCAGCATGGTTTGTTTTCATTTTAATTCATCTGTTCTTGAATAGAAAAGCAAACACTTATTTCCTATAGTGTTTCAATGTACACTTTGACCTCCACCGACAGTAACTTTGAATTTGGATCAACATCAAATAACAACACTGGGTACACACTTTCACAAGAATATATCTGGCAAGTTAGGTTTCAATTGTTTCAGTGGTATTTGAGAAGGGCTTTGGAAATAAGACCAATTGGAGACCTTTGAAGCCCCTTGAAGATGTATTTGACTTTCATTATGACTAATGTAACAACATTTACCATTTACGAACTATTTATGCATGGTTTGTTTTCATTTTCTCATCACCTGTTCTTAAAAGAAAAGGAAAATATAATATTTCATAAGGTTTTGTAAGCACTTTGAACTCTGCTGAATTTATCAAATTTTCAATCTACATCAAAGTAACACCACTGGTTATGGACTTTTGCAAAAAACATATCTAGGAAGTTTGACTTCGCCCCTTTGAGGCAATATTGGATTTTTTATCAGGACCAAAGTAAAAATACTTGATTATACCTTCTAAGGAACGTGTCTTCGTGGTTTGTTTTAATTTCAATTCATATGTTCTTTAAAAGAAAAGCAAAATATAATTCCCATAGGCTTGAATATAAACTTTGACCTTCACTGTTGGTCATTTTGAATATATGATCAGGACCCAGTAAAAAAAAAAAGTTGTTAAGGACCTGTACATGAACATATCTTTCAAATTTGGTTTCAATTAGTTCAGCTTAATATCTGACTCTCAGCCAAATAACTAAGATCTAGCGCATACAACTTTATATTCAATATACCAACCTGTGCAAAGGTTCGAATTACACCATATCAATACTCACACGATGAAATATATCCATTTGTCTTATGATCCTCAGCAGCATTAATGTATTCTAATTTGATAGCAAATTAAAATGTAGTAGTATATTTAGGCTTAGCACCAAAGTAACAACACATCAAAGGGACCTTATAATGAACACATCTGACAAAGTTGATGCCATTATGTTCAGTGGTTCTCAAGAAGATTGATTGATTGAAAATTTGGTGTTAAACGCCACTTTCAACACTATGGCTATTTCACGGAGGACAGTTTTTATTGTTAGAGGTAACCAGAGTTCCCAGCGAGAACATCTTAGCCTCGTCAGGAAAACTGGCAATCCTAGCTAATAAAGATTGGAGTCGAACGTCATGTTAGAATTAAGAAATAATTCAAGGGGGCTTGAATATATCGTGATTTTACCACGGGTTGGCCCTTTATGACAAATATTTTACCCTGAGCGATAGCGCGGGTTGGCCCTTTATGACAAATATTTTACCCTGAGCGATAGCGAGGGGTAAAATATCGGCATAAAGGGACAACCGTGGTAAAATCACGATATAATCAAGCCCCCATGAATTATTTCGTTCTAAAAGGACACATACGGCAATTCTTTTGGATCGAAGCGCTCTAGGTGAAGGCATTATTTGCCGTTCCCATAAATAAACGCACTATTAAATTGACGTAAAAGTACGGAGCAAACTGAATAAATGGCATGTTTAACTATTTACAATGACATATTTAGATAGGTTTGGATGAATCTAAATGAAAATTGTATTTATATGTCTTATATGTAAACAAAAAATGGCTTATATAACACATTTTAGCATCGTTTGTTTACGTTTCCTTGTTGTGATAATTTTCGGTTTCACAAGCGTGTATTTTCCCGTAAAATGCTTATATTCTTACGTCATCGTTCTATGACGTCGGGTAGCTCATTTATAAAAAAGCATATGACGCGGGAGTACGATCGGAACAGCCCAAACAATATATTCATATTTTACCACGGATGTGTACTCAAAGCGTTTGAAGAACGTCATGTTAGAATCAAACCTAACACATTGCCTTAACTCCAAAGCACCCAGTCTTTGCTGTTATTCTTAAATGCTGCATGCTTGGCGGGGAAAAAAGAATACCAAGTAGTCTTTGGATTGAACATACTGGGGATCAAATCCACTTTCTTTCACACTTGAGACATACATACCGTAATACAGTCAGCATTTCTAAAAACAAATGATTATTTTAAATGACAAATAGAATTGTAGATAAAAGGGTTAAAGTTGTAAGAAATTTATAATATACATGTATATGTATCAAAATTTCTCTTATTCAATAACAAATCATGGCACATATAAAAAAAAATCTCATTTCACAAACTCCTAACGAGCATGAAAAATGTAAACAGCAACATTTTAACACAAAAGTTAAATTAATACTCATTTAACATAGGAAAATGTTGATCTTAAATTCCCATACAGAAAATTTCTCACATAAAGTATTGCAACTTTCGTATTTTTTATAATTTTGAAAGATCCTAATAAAATTAAGAGGGAGAAGATACCAAGGGGACAATAAAACATTACAAGTTAAAGTAAAACAGACTATACCATGGTCACAACGGGAAAAAAAAAACTAAATTTCAACCGATGATATCCCTATCCTACTGTTTTTGCAATCTATTCAAAGTTTTGCCACAATTGCGTTTAAAAATTGTAGTGACTTATTAAAAATAATCTTATGGATATAAACAATGAACAATAATTTTAGTTTTTGGTAAACATGTTGACGTTATGTATGAGAAAAGGCAGACTGAAATCAATTTTAGTTGTTTTAAGTAAAACCCAAAGCTGGACATTATAAAAAGAACATTTAAACGATTTTAATGATGTATCATGAAAACGAAAAATGTCCATTAACATAATCGACTTGTAGAATTAAGATATAGTTCATTACACAAAATTTTGTAATGTTATTCAAATTGATAATAGCAAAAAAATAATGTTTAGAAGAAAATCATCTTTATTTAACAAACTGCATATGATCTCCACTAACTACTAGTATGTACAATCAAATCGGTTAATTTAATGAAACTATTCAGTGGTGAAACACTCTTCAGATTTAAGAGCAATTCTGGTCTTTTGTCCTTATCAAGGATTTGTATAGTCTCACTATACAGATCCTTATCTTTAATAAACAGAAATTCATGCAAATGTCAGTGTTGACTTTATATTGTATAAAATGGGACTATCATATAAGAAACAAATCAAAACTACAAAATCAAACAATTATTGTTAAATCTTAAGTTAATTTTAAAGGCTTGTCATAGTGGAGCTTATAATTTTTTAATACCTTTTCCAATACTCTAAAATACACATATCTATCATAAATAATATGTGTGCACAAAAATGTATGTATCTTGATTTTATAACAAAAATAAAACTAAAATATAGTCTTTCAAAGCTATACGGATTCAGAATTATTTTCCAAAGTTATCTCAGCTGATATAGAAAATTGAATTTATTTCATTGTATTTAACACTATTTGTACCTATTTACATTTTAGTTGGGCATAAGATTTTGTCAGATATTATTTCTTTTTTTGACATTTTACCCAGAAGGGCCAGTGTGAGATTTTTTTCATCCCTTGTTTGCTGACGTCCAGTGTAAAATAATGCAAAAATCTTTTCCTTTGACATTTCGTCGTCTTTACTTTTGGCCATGGTGATTAAAAATTATGCTCCTCTTCGAAAAAGCATTATTGTTTATTGACCCTTTGTATCTTCTGACTTTTTACCAGGGAAAACCGTGTAGTATTATATAATTGCTAATTCAACTATGCATTCCCATGTCGATGACTTGCATTCGTATCTATACCACGATTCGCGTACGGTAGACCTATATTCAGATTGGTCCGTTTTCTTTTTTTTAAACTACATGACCGAATCGTTTAAATGATGAATGGGGAATCTTTATATGAAAGATTTCGTTTCATCTTGATTGACTGTCATACTTAGCTCTTGTTCTAAGCATAGCTTTAATGATGCCACATATGTTCCCCTTGAGCCTTATGGGAACAACATTTTCATATTCTTCTCATAACCTAAACCTAGCCGGTCTGAACCAAAGGAATTACAAAAAGAAAGAAGATATACCAAGTTTGCATTAAAAAATCATAAGTCAATAAAAAAAACAAACACAACCATGTTCAAAATTAAAAACGACGAAAGGACAATCCCAATAACAAAACTCATTACACAGAAAACTAAAGACTAACCAACACGAAAAATACTATGGAAGATATTTCATAAAAACAAGTCTCATTCCATTCTAATTTGATGAATACATACCCAGCTGAGGCAGATTCTTCATTCTGATCGGTCAATTCTCAATATTCTATTTCTGTTCGTTTGAAACTGCGACTAATTTGTTTTGGAACTTCAAATTAATTTTATGAATGGAAAACCTTTTTTCATATCAGTTTCGTATGTTGTGTTGATCTGATAGCATAATAGCGACCACTTTACCACAATTATTCCAAAATCAACACTCTGGTAAAATTTCTATCTTCTTCTCTGAAACACCCTATGTCTTTTCGTCTGAAACACATAATTTTTTCACTTGCAAGGCTAAATCTGTTTTGAACTTCAAATTTATTATCGGGAACCCTTTAAATACAAATTTCGTTTGCTGTGTAAGTCGAATACGACAATAGCGGCAACGGTGCCACAAAGGTTCCAAAATCAACACTATGCTAAAATTTCTATCTTCTTCTCAGAAACATACTGACCAGTCTGTAATAATTAGTGAAGGACATATTGTTCTAAAAATAAAGAGATGCAGTATGATTTCCAATGAAACATTTGGACGCTGGTGGATATATTGTTTTTTTATTGGCAACCACACCACATCTCCCAATTATATATAAATGATCATAAATCTGTTTAAACTGTCTAAGTAGCATACATGGCAGCAATGATACCACACAAATGTCCATCAAACACTACGAGAAATCACCTCTTCTCTTCTCATTTGAAATTCCTCTATTATTTCAGCTATTGTTAAAGCGGTTTTACATTGTGATTTCTCAATTTCCTGTTTTAAGAAAAATTGAAAAATGTATGTAACGGACTTATTGGAGTTTATAGAGGTTTAATAGGATTTATATACCTTGCTTATATTTGTCCGCTTTTAGTGGCATCACATCAATTCCCATACATTTCAATTAAAGGACAATCGTTCTTTGCGATTTTCTTTAAAGTTAATTGTGTGTCTATTTGGTTGTTTACTGGTCATACTTGACATTAGCCATATTATCAAAGTGAGCAACATTAGAACCACTGTTTCTTTAATATTATCTTATGCAGGTACATTCTTAGCTGACGATCATTTGCAATTCCGGGGTGGGTGATTTTTTTTCTTCAGATTGAATATTCATTTTCACTTTTTGCGAGAGGAAATTTGTTTTCTCTTTTGTACACATTTATATCCTGCATTTTGTTGAGCAAAATATTTACTTTCATCCTGTTTTGGGCAGTTTCTTTTTTTTTGCAGTTTTAACCGAGCCAGAGTATTCCTTTCCATATTCCCCCTGCCTTATCTGGGATCTATACTTCCAGAGGGTATCACCATTCCAGTAGTCAGCACTTATGTGTTGACATTAATTATCATTGATGGGGTCATTATTATAAAATAACTGTTAGCAAAACTTTGACCTTTTCAAAATAAAAAAGATTTTCTCCCCCAGGAATAGATAACCTGTATTTAGCAAAACCTTTCGGAATTTATTTTGCCTTTTTAACTTTTTTTATTCGAGCGTCACTGATGAGTCGTATGTAGACAAAACGCGCGTCTGGATTTTAATCCTGGTATCTATGATGAGTTTATGTTATCTAATTTTAATTAGATAGGCTGTTAAACTTAACGATGGATTTTATTCATGCTAAAAAATACATTACAATGTATATTAAAATAAATCTGTTTTCTGTCTAAAAGGTGACAAACAAAAATTGAACTACAACGACTACGAATTTCAGCCTTTACAATGTCACGTTTGTATGTGAAACTATTCCTCGATTATCTATTTATATTTGTAAACAACAAAGAAGTCAAGGCGGTGATTGGTTTGGGTTTGAAAAGGGAACTTTTAAAAAAAAAAATTTTGGGATTAGGCTTTTGTTTCGTTAGTATTTATAATGTGCTTGTTTAACAGGACAACGCTGACTAATTATTGCGTCTAAAATATGTAAATAGATGCTTTACAGGTATACATTGACTTATTGTTGTGTGCTTAATATAATGAAAATCTGTTTTACAGGTGGACGCCGACTACTTATTGTTTATCAATAATGTAAATCTGATGCTTTAAAGGTGGACGCTGACTAATTATTGTCTGTTAAAACTGTAAACAGAACCTTTAAGGGTGAACGCTGACTAATCATTGTGTGTTAATAAAGTATCTACGACAAAAGAGAGGATTATAATTTTGAAATCATAAATTCCCCCATCTTAGCAGCAATTTACCAACTTCACCTGCATATGGGATATACATTTCCCTACTCATTCGGTACTCAAGAGCTTGCAGTTGCTACTCAGACTTTTTAAAACGTCACCAGTGTCTGAGTAGAAAGTTTGTTGAACCAGGGTTATGTCAAAGAATGTCTCGTCCTTTTTCTAAAAAAGTTCATCGGAAGATACCAATACCTTGTTGATAAATATTCCGCGTATCAACTTCACATATAATACATGATGGTCTTGAAGTATAGATTCTAGGTACTGACGTTGTTTATAATCTTAATTATGTGTTATAGTGTTCTTTTTATTTGTTTTTGTATATTTTTAATCTTTACTGTTTAGTCAAGGTTTGGTAAAATCCTTTTGGCGTGGCTCGGTATTTGGTTGTTTGTTTTTATAGTGATTAAGATAATAACACAATGTTGACTGTTGTACCCCAATTTTTGACATTTTTACCTGTTATGTCTGTTTGTTTTGCTCACACATTTTTGTCAATATAATGGAATTCTATGCGACTGTCATACAAGTGAGAGGTTTAGCTAGCTATAAAACCAGGTTTAATCCATCATTTTCTACATAAGAAATGCCTGAACCAAGTCAGGAATATGAGAGTCGTTTTCCATTCGTTTGGTGTGTTTGAGCTTTTGATTTTGCCATTTGATAAGGGACTTTCCGTTACGAATTTTCCTTGGAGTTCGGTATTTTTGTTATTTTACTTTTTATGCGTCCCGCCATTGTGTTATTGTGCTATGGTCATTTTTTGTATTCTTGTCTTTCATTCTTGCTTATGTGCTTTGTCCATAGAGTGTCTATATGCCATTTTGTTTTTCTTTGTTGACATAGCTGTTTGTTTTTTATAGTGATTAAGATTATAACACATTGTTAACTGCTGTACCCCAATTTTTGACATTATTACCTATCATGTCTGTTTGTTTCGCACACCGGAATTTATATCACAGAAAATAAGTTCCAGCACTGTAAAATTTGTTCCGGAATGTGAAATAAGTTCCAGAACAAAAATCACAGCTCCATGAATTTTGTTCGAATATTAAAAGTTTTAAAAAAGTGAAATAAGTTCCTGTGATATTAGTTTTTAACGAACATATTTCATAGAAATCAATGAATATAAGTTCCGCTCAAACCTATTTCACAGAAAATAAGTACCTTTGCAACATATTGCACAGTTAAATATTTTCTTGTTACACTTAAATTATAATGCAAGCTGGATGCTGTACTGTGCTTGCATGGGGTACATTTGCAATTGAAGGCATGACTGTAACTATATGATGACGATAAGAAATAAAAGCGATGGTAATGTATCATAATTTGTATTTATGTTTTATATGGTATTCCTCCTTGTTTCCTGTTAACTGTCATACATGTACTTACGTCATGGCACAGTTTCAAAAGAGTGTGTCTGTTGTTTCTTTATGTCTTTTAAAATAATTGATCAGTCACTTTGGCCTTTTCAAATTAGTACACATGTTCATCTTTAACTATACTTTTTTTCGGAATGATTTTTCTTATTCTACTCTTTTCTGGCTCATAAGTGTCATTTTGGTATTTCTATGTAGTATTTTATTAAACATACTACATATTCCACAGGATCCAAATTTGATGTTTACACTTTTATTTTATTACATTATCAATATAATACATGTTTTTATAATGTACTTGAATGATAAATTGAAACTCACTGATGACAAATGCTCAGTATATAAGATAACTTGTTTAACCAGTGGAACATATTTCACAGACAAGGAACTTATTTCACCAGGTGGGGAACAAATCTCACAAACCAAGAACTTATTTCACCAGGTAAGGAACAAATCTCACAAACCCGGAACTTATTTCACTAGGTAAGGAACAAATTTCACAAACCCAGAACTTATTTCACCAGATAAAGTGTGGAACTTATTTTATAGAGATGGAACAAATTATATAGAAATTATCTGTGAAAAAAGTTCTCCCAGAACATATTTCCTGTGATATTAGTTCCACTGGAACTTTTTTCACAGGAACAAATTTTGGCTCACATCTGCAATATGACACACCAAGTAACACCTGTTTACGTTTGATTGATTTTCAATGAAGACAAAAATCCAACCAACGTTCCGTTTAACTGAGATAAAAAAAAGTCAACGAGACGTGAAGTGGAGAAAAAAATAATGATAGCAAATCAGCTATACATTATTGACGTCAGAATCATAAAATATACAAAGGAACAATTCATGAATTGATCGATAAAACTGAGTTAGATTAAGCAATATGGAAGTTTAAATTCTTATTTAAATATCAAAGAACATTTGAAATATTTGAAATAAAAAAAAGTTATATTTTGTATACTGTTGTTAGTCTGTTGGCTTTTTTTTAGCCATGGCGTTGTCAGTTTATTTATCGACTTACATGAGTTTTAATGTCCCTTCGGTATCTTTCGTCTCTCTTTTATATACTATATATATGATCCTATATATTTATACGAATGATTACTTCAGTTAACTTCAGTCAACAAAAGGGTTAACGTTTTGCTATGGCAAGTGCAACAAATAATATCTCTGCCCTGAAAGATAGGAAAACAAAAGATACCAGATAATAATATTTTTATAAATTTAATCAATTTAAATTTTGCATGTATGGCGCCAATAAAAAAAAAATTGTCAACAAAAGAACAAAATTCGTAAGGGTTCCGCGGAACCCACTGTCTCGCCTACTTTTGCTGTTAATCGCAGGCTCAACAAAAATGAGGAAAAAAATAAATAAAAATATTCCTCTCTATACTATCTTTTGATTGTAAGTAGCTTCTGTCAAAGTTTGGTAAAAATCCAGGATAGTTTATGAATCTAATAAATGTTTTAAAAACTTAAACTGCAGACTGTATGTAATGTTAACTGGAAGAAAAACTAAGTCCATTTATAAGTAAAATACGGAAAAAATCGAACAAAATTTTAACAAAATTTCCTTCTAGATACTAGCTTTTAATCATAAACAAGCTTCTGTCCAAGTTTGGTACAAATCCAGGATAGTTTAAGAAAGTTGTTAAAATTTTAAAAACTTTAACCACAGAGTGAATGTAATGTTAACTGGCAGAAAAACTAAGTCCATTTATAAGTAAAATACGGAAAAAATAGATATTTTTTTTACAAAATTTACTTCTGGATACTATCTTATGATCATAAACAAGCTTCTTTCCAAGTTTGGTAGAAATCCAGGATAGTTAAAGAAAGTTATTAAAATTTCAAAAACTTTAACCACAGAGTGAATGTAATGTTTCTTGGCAGAAAAACTAAGTCCATTTATAAGTAAAATACGGAAAAAATGGAAGGCTCGACAAAAATGGTAATGAGGAAAAGTACAGGTCAACGGTATTCAACACCTAGCAAAACCCATACCGTAAAGCTAGCTATAAAAAAAGTAAAATAACAAAAATTACCGAACTCCAAGGAAAATTCAAAACGGAAAGTCCTTTATCAAATGGCAAGATCAAAAGCTCAAACACATCAAACGAATGGAAAACAACTGTCATATTTTTGACTTGGTACAGGTATTTCCTTATGTAGAAAATGGTGGATTAAACCCGGTTTTATAGCTAGCTTAACCTCTCACTTATATGACAGTCACATAAAAGATCATGGATAACAAAATATGAAACAATAAAACTTAGAAAATCAAAAGCCTAATTTAGCTTGTCGACGCTCATTTTTTTCTGAGATCAAGGGATTTCCTCAGTTGTTGTTTGTTACCGTTATTTGTCTCTTTTTGGTCGATTTCCGATTTGAATATCGTTTACTACACTCGCCTTAATTTAAGTCAATAATAATTAACGAAAAACAAAAATGACAAACAGCAACCAACGAATTCCTGACATAGAATTCTTCAATAACCATAAGCATAGAAAACTCTCACTTCAATGCAAATTTAAAACTTATCAAAGATACCAGGCTGAAAATTTGGTAGGCTAGACCCGCGTTACGTCTACACAAGACTGAGATCATCATCAGTGGCGATCGAAACAGTTTAGAAAACCAAATCAAATATGAAAGGGGAGAGCATTGAAAACCAAAAAAAATGCGGAAAGTCGTGCCAAATACGGGTAATGCTTGGTGTAGTAATCTTAGTGTTTTGAGACGGCCCCTAGCAACCTGTTGTCCAATTATTTATTGCTACTTAGAAACATACCTAATATGAAAAATTGACCAGACCACTGGATCATGAAAATGCAGTCAAAGCTGTATGAATTTTTCAGATAGACTTATCCTTTTCACAACAATTAATGGTGACCTATTATTAGTTACTGAGGAACAGAGTCGACGTACGTTTTGAAAACGTCCCGAATGAATCGACCCTAGCTAGGTCATCCATGGCACAGGTTATTAACACCGAAGAGCGGAATTTGTAAAAGTGAAAATTCACTTGTTTTCCAATCCCAATAAAGTCATTTTGTAATGTTTACGTTATTATTTTCAAAATAAAATATTGTTTACACAAAAAAAAAAAAAAAAACACCGAAAAGGCCTACGTCATAGATATATGTTCATTAAATTAAATGTGCATGACAATTCTACTCTTATTCTATAACCGCCGAAGTTCAAGAGATATTCAGCCATAGAATGTAGAAACTATTTGGAAAATTATCAGGAATAGTAGCACAATATGACCTATCCATTTTAAATCGGGGTTATGGGGAGGACGGGTTGAAAACAAAGTTGAAAATGAATAGTCTGGAATTGGCATAAAATTATAAATAGCTAATATGAAACATGTATAAAACACAATAAAAACAAGAGTGCACACGCTGAAATGTCTCGCCTATTTTACTGACCATTGATATTATGTTGAAAGTTTTAAAAATAAAGGTTTTACTGCAAGTATCACATAAACATTTTTAAAGGTCCATGACAATGAGGTCAAGGTCAGATAAAAACTTTAACACAGACAAGTACAGCTTACAATTATTCCATACACCAAATATAGTTGACCCATTGCTTATGGTAATTGAAAAAAAAGACCAAAACACAAAAAACTTAATGTTAACCAATGAACCATGAAAATGAGGTCAAGGTCAGATGATACTGGCTAAACAGACATGTACACCTTACAAGCATTACATACACCAATTAAAATTGACCTATTGCTATTAGTATTTGAAAAACGGACCAAAACACAAGAACTTAACATTGACCAATGAACCATGAAAATGAGGTCAAGGTAAGATGACACCGGCTAAACAGACATGTACACCTTACAATCATTCCATAAACTAAATATAGTTGACCTATTGCTTATAGTACTTGAAAAACAGACCAAAACACAAAAACTTAACATTGACCAATGAACCATTAAAATGAGGTCAAGGTCAGATGACGCCATCTAGACAGACATATTCACCTAACAATTATTCCATACAACAAATATAGTTGACCTATTGCTTACAGTACTTGAAAAACAGACAAAACACAAAAAAATAACAATGACCAATGAATCATGAAAAGAGGTCACGGTCAGATAAAACCTGCCAGTCTGACATGTACCCCTTACAATCATTCCATACACGACATATAGTTGACCTGCTGCTTGTAGTATCGAAGAAACGGACATAATCACGTAACTTTAACCTTGATCACTGATCCATGAATTGAGGTCGAGGTCAGGTTAACCCTGTCTGACAGACATGTAGACGTCACAAGGAACCCATATACCAAATATAGTTATCCTATTACTCATAATAAGTGAGAAATTCACATGACAAAAAACTGTAATTTTTTTCAAGCAGTCACTGAACCATGAAAATGAGGTCAAGGACAATGGGCATATGACAGACGGAAACTTCATAACATAAGGTATCTGCATACAAGGTATGAAGCATCCAGGTCATCCACCTTCTGAAATATAAAGCTTTATACAAATAGTTTACGCCGCCGCCGCCGCCGGATAGTAATACCTATGTCTCGCATATTCAAAATACCGATTCAAATGGTATAAGTCAAATTATTTTTTCATATTCCTGATATGTGCCAGTTATCATAGTCATCAAATTTTTTTTTCAAACGGTTCATACCATTCTCTTGCTGACGATATATTGAATATCCGGAGGTTATAAAAAGAAAGTTTATCATGTTTGGCTGGAAAGGTCTCAGCTTAAACAAACTCCATTCAAATTTTCCAATTCTACGTGAAGTGGGGATAAGATAGTGTCGATATTTGCAAATTGTTAACTCAAGTATAATCGTCACAGTAAAAACATTCCAGCGTCTTAGTCAAGACAACCTTCTTTGCAGCCAGGAACAAAGTCTTGAGATGATAACTAAAGTCTGCTATTTAGTGAAACCTAATAACTTAAGTAACTTAACACCATTACTAAGAGTTTGATTTTCTGCATTTATGGGGCTAGAGTCATGCCCTTGAATTGTGTAAAATTGGTAAAAAGGGTAGGATTATATTTTTTATATTCCGGTGAAAAAAGGGAGGGAAGAATACAGTTGTTGATTTATATATCCTTCAGTATGTCTGATATAAACAATTTCTCAATGATAATTAAAGAATGTTTGGAAACATTATTATCTACCATGAACTAATCAATCATTGGAGTGCAATTCATCGTTTAAAATTGTGTCTTCAAAATGTTACAATCAATGTTTGTTTTTTTTCAAATATGGAAAGAAGACTGCTTTGGATATCACCATTAGCTTTAGTGGAATTCTATTAAATCTAGCTCATTAGAATCCTCCTCAGTTCTCCTTGTCTCTTGACACATTCCTTTTTTTTTTTAATCCTTTTTGCTTTTCTGTATGCTGTTCAGATAGCATCAGTTGGCTGGGTTAACTTTTTCTTACTTCTGTCTGAAACTACTGGTTGTTGAGGTTAATTCTATGTTATCTACACATTTTCAGAAAAATTATTTCATTGAATATTTAATTAGTACTTTAAACTATTTGGTGTGTGTAGCCATATTATAAGCTTTAGGGTTTATCTATTAAAAAACCCTATTTATTTTCATCTCCAATAAATGTCAACATATCTTGGTACAAAGTTCACTGAGAGTATCCATTCAAGAATGATTTCAAAAGGATTGCTTGTTTAGGCAAGCTTACAGATCCGACACATAAGAAACAGTGGAGCCTGAAACATTCACCGGGATTTATTTTATCCAAACAGCAGAAACAGGCTTTTCATCAGAACTTAAGAAATATCATATAGCAAGAACATTCTCAAGAACATAACTTCGTGGTATGTTATCAATTTCATTCTTCATCAGTTCTTAAATAGAAATCAAAATATCACAGTGTCCCAATATAAATCTGACAATGCTGGCAGCCTTTTTTGAACTTTTGAAAGTAACCACACTTGTTATGGACCTTCAAATGCACATCCATGTCAGGTTTCGTTTCATTGGTTCCATGGTCCTGGAGATGAACTTTGAAAATTGGATCCATAAACCCCATTGTTTGCTCCCTTGAAGCCATATTGCAGATTCCTTTAACAATAGTTATGTTACTTCTTTATTTAAAGTGTGTATCACAGTTAGCTATACAAATAATCGTCCATGTGGCTCTTATGAAATACATTTAAAACATAACAAAGAAGTATGAAATAATTAAACACACACACACATAAGAAAAAATTAAATGAAAAGTTGTAATGAATATACCATTTTTAAAACAGGTAAACTGATAAATCATACAGAATGGGCATCATTCAAATTACCTCAACAATATTCAAAGTTAAAGTGTGTGACAAATATGGCTATATTTTAAAGGACCACAGTAGCAAAACAACCTTCTAAAGTATATGTTTGCATGGTTTGATTTCATTTGATTTCATCTGTTTTTGAAAAGTAAAGCAAAATAAAAATTTCCATAGGGTTTCAATGAACATTTTGGTCATCGTTTATGGCCATACTAATTTTTTTTATCGACATCAAAGTAACAACACTTCACATGAACTTATCCGGCAAAATTGGCTTCAATAAGTTCAATAGTTCTTGAAATCTCTCTGAAAATCAGACCAATTGGACCGCTTTCAAGCCATATTGTACTTTAAACAAGACTAAAAGTAACTATGCTTGGTAAGTACCTTCTATAAGGAATATTTCTTCTTTTTTTATTTCACTTCATCTGTTTATTAACGAAAAGCAAAAGTTATAATTTCCCATAGGGTTTAAATGTAATTGACCTCAGCTGTGGCCATTTTGAATTTTCAATCAGGATCCAATAAACACTTGTTTAATAAAATATCTAAGAAGTTTGGTATCTGTAAAGTGGTTCAAGAGAACATCGTTGAAAATCTGACAAAGTAGACACTTTTTGGCTCCTTGAAGCCTTATTGGACTTTCATCACCACCAATGTAACAATATCTTGGTATGTACAATATAAAGAACATTTCTGCATGTTTTGTTTTATTTCACTTTATCTGCTCTTGAAAAGAAAAGCAAAATAAAATTTCTCATAGGGTGGTATGTGCTTTAACATCTGTCGAGGGCCACACTGAATTTTCAATCGTCATCAAAGTAACAATGCTTATTATGGACCTTCGCAGGAACATATCTGGAAAATTAAACTTCATTTGCTTCAGTTGTTCTTGAGAGGACTTATCGGACATTTATTCCTCCCTGGAGGCGGTATTTGACTTTTCATCTGGACCAAAGTACCAATACTTGGTAAGTTCCTTCTAGGGGACAATTCTGCATGTTTTGTTTTCATTTCACTACATCTTTAAAAGAAAGGCAAAATGTAATTACCATCAGGTTAGAATATAAACTTTGACGTCCACTGATAGCCATTTTGAATTTTTGATCAGCACCAAAGTAATGAAACTGGTAAAGGACTTTCACAGGAACATACCTTTCAAGTTTAGTTTCAATTAGTTTAGCCAGTTAGAAATTAAACAAGACACTCCTAAGAGCCTGAATCGTTCACCTAGATTTTTTTGTGCAGATCTTGCATCAACGATTATTTCCTTATATTAAGGTAGCTGGGGTGTCTAAATGTTTGACGATAGATTTTTCTTTAACGTCTGGGTCAAATGTACTTTCAAATTCCAACATAAAAACTGGGGATCACGGACTTTATTTTTTTGTTAAAACACATTGAAATTAACAAAAATCACAGACATTTCATATGAATATAAAGGGGAAACTTAATTTCCTTTATTGAGGAAATATTAAACGATAGAATTGGTTAAAATTCATTGAAAGAATTGCTTTTCATAAATACTTCCGAAATATCATATAAAAATAGTGGGGCACAGGCCTTATTTTCTTGAAAAGTAAAAAATTTACCATTTTAATTCAGTATAGTTATCTGCCCTTGATTTTAAAAGGATTTTTCTGAAAATTTTAAATACACTTAATTTTTTTATGGTTTAAAGTTAAAACACATTGTTCTAACTCAAAGGTACCCGTCCTCAGGAGGATATGTCAATACAACCTTACACATTATTCTAACTCCAAGGTACCAATTCTCAGGAAGATATGTCAATCCACCCTTACACATTATTCTAACTCCAAGGTACCAGTCCTCAGAAAGATATGTCAATCCAACCTTACATATTGTTTTAACTCAAAGGCAACCAGCCTTTGCTCTTGTTCTTAAATGAAGCATGCTTGATAGGTGGGAAAGTGAATACCAAGAAGTCTTTGGTTTGAGCAAGCTTGGGATAAAATCCACTATCTTTCAAACTTGAGACAGTCATATTGTGGTGCACTCAGCATCCCTAGCTAGCAACAAATGACTACTTTAAATGATCAAAAAGATATAAAGTTAAATTTATAAGAAACTTTTAATATACATGAATCAAAATTTCTTGCACAATAAAAAATTATGGCACATATATAACAAATCTCATTTTACAAATTCCCAACAAGCATAAAAATTGTAAACAGCAACATTATAACACAACAATAAAATAAATCCATTATAACGTTTATAATATAAACATAGGTAAATGTTGATCTTAAACAATCATATGCAAAATTTTCTCACTAAGTATTGCAACTTAAATATTTTTATCATCTTTAGAGATCTTACATGTAAAAAAATTAAGAGGCAGAGGATACCAAGAGGAAATCCAAACAACTAAATGTTGAGAGTAAACAGACTATACCATGGCCAAAAAAGAAAAAAAAAAAAAACATTGCAACTCATGATATTCCTTTCCTGCTGTTTTTTGCAATCTATTCAAAGTTTTGTCACATTTAAAAATTTGATTGTAGTGACTTTTTTCAAATAAATCTTATGAATATAAACATTGAACATTAATTTTTATTTTTGGTAAAATTTTTACTAGTTAGGCAAGAGAAAATGTAAACTAAAATAATTCCAATTTGTTTTAAGCATAACCCAAAGCTGTACATTATAAAGAGAACATCTATGCCATTTTAATGTTGCATCATGCAAAATAACAATCTCCATGTAATAACATTATCAACTTGAAGAAACAAAATATGGTGCATTAAAAAATTATTGTAATGGTGATTCAAATTGACAACAGCAAAAACGAAATGTTTTGTAGAAAATCTTCTTTATTTAAAACATTGCATATGATCTTCACTAACTATGTACATTCAAATCTGTTAATTTCATGAAACTATTCAGTGGTGAGAACCCTTCAGAATTAAGAGTCTGGTCCTTTTCAGTCCTTATTGAACAGAAATTCATCCTAATGTGAAAAAATCAAATAATCAAAATTTCAAAATTACACAACAAATCATAAGTAATGTTTAAAGTATAGAAGTAATGCAAAACTAGTGCATATAAAAATGAAATTCTGAAAATTAATTATTCTACCTAATTTACCCCATTGCTTGTATTAGTGAAGAGTTACCCTTGATCATTAGCAGTTTCAATGATTACCACAGAACAATTGTCAATGGTGGACATACTGAAGCTTATAAATTTTTGTTTATTATCATTTTCAATACTGTAAAATACATCATGTATAATGTGTGTGTGTACAAAACTTTATTATCTTAACTTTATGACATCAAAAACAAAACTTCATTATAGTCTTCCAAATTTATCTCATATAAAAATTAAGGTTTATGCTGAGATATCAAGTGTTGCTTGAAATTCGCGGGTTGGGTTACAAAATACGAGAGTGGAGGGGCACCACCCTTAAATAGCCAATGGTGATTCCTCAGTTTCAAATATACTGAATATTTCAACTGCAGATTTCCCAAACAAATTTTCATGTATTGTTTTTCATTTGTTTTCAGCAATGTTTTTAAATCTTGATTAAATACAATGGAATGAAATATTATGCAATTTGTCATGGTTTATATTTCAAGTTATTCACTGAATTTATTTCAATGATTTTATTAAGACAATTAAACCTAATTCTTATATAAACAATAAAGCTTAGTTTGTATGTACAATTTTCTCTACCAATAATTTATTCAAAATACTACAGATTCAAAGACTGCTAAATCACATTTTTACTATTGGTAAATGTAATTTTAAGTTTTTTTCAGTGTTTTACTATTGCTCATTATAGTTCTACTAATGTTCAGTGTAGTTTTACTATTGATCAGCTTATCTTTATCAAAAGCCATGAAAAACTAATGCAAAAATATAAACCTAATTAAACATATCTGTAGTTTGTTTATAAAATAAAATATATGAAAAGAATGGCGAGTCTAAAATAAGATAAATGAAGAAATGTGGTCCTGGTTCTAATCTATGACTGATTCATTGTTATTTGCTTAACATCCAGTGGCAAATATTTCATAAATATTCAGGAAAATTTTATCCTATTAATATTGTTATACTGTGGATTCATTAGTATTCATTGGACACCAATTTTTCGTAGAATTCGTGGATACAGGTGAACCACGAATTTCAATTTTCAACGAATTGCAAATTTTTCTATAAGCTGGTATGCAGACTTTGTCAAAACCACGAAATTAAATATCCACGTAAATGCAACTTTTCCCTAATCCACAAAAATTGATACCCACGAAAATAAATGAATCCATGGTAGATAACAATTTTTTTAAAATGTAAATGATTTATTTTTATTGAACATAAATCATGTCATATCAATTGTAGATTAATAACAAAAATTGCAAATTGATGGGCAAAATTTAGTCATGCATTAATTTTAATGGAGGGCAGTAATTTAGGTAAATACCATCCTGGCTTCAGAAAACACTAAAAAATCTAACTTATGAAAAATGTAAATCAAACTGGTATTTGGTACTTTTTCAATGATTTAGGTTATAATGCCCTTTTCCACTGTCTATATAGTAGTATTACATAATATATTTTAGAAATAATCGCAAAAGATGACATTGCAAGAGACAAACCTCATATGAGACCAAATTAAAATACTAATGGATTGTATATAGGCCATACACTGTAAAATCATACGCTTTTGTTGTTTTACTATTGTGACCTCATGTACATTAAAGAATGCTAACAAATATGGTAATGTCATGAATTTTAAAAGACAATTTAGTAGAAAAGGTTTAAAATAAGAGGCTCTTAAGATCATGTATGGCTCACCTTGAACTATGACCATTTTTCAACAGTAGCAACTCTCCAACCCTATTTAACTTATTCAATATTCAAACTGCATAAGTTCAGTAGCAATAAGTCAACACTATATTTGATTTTCAAAAAATTACGATAATTAATATTTAATTTAACCAAAGTTTCGTAGAAATGTGGTACATAAGCATTTTTTAAATTTAACTTATTCATAAAATTTTCTATTTTTTAATCAAAGTTGCAGCCATTTTTAAAGATGGTTGAGGTCATTTTCCATAATTTTGAAAGAGGAGAATTAATGTATCATTTAACCAGTCTGACAGCAAATGACTCTTCAAATGATTTTCAGAGTTTTTTGTCAAGTTTTCTACTTTTTTAATAATTGGGGTGGCCTTGTTTAAAGGCTGATAAGGCAATCAAACAGTTACACAATTCTTTTTTTATAATTTTTAGTAACATCGGCAGTTATGTTTGAAGGCTCATGGGACCATCAACCACAGCTCTTATAAAATCATAAATGAACTGTTTAAAAAAGGTTTAATAGCACTTGGTCCTTCACATGGTTTTCAGGATTTTTTATTCACTTTTTGTTATTTTTGTTATTTTTATTAATGGCAGAGGTCGTGTTTGGGTCATCACCTTAATTCTTAAATTGAATCACAAATTCAAAATTTTGATAGAAATTGGTCCTTAACAGGAGATTATTTTGGCAAGTTTTGATAGATTTTTATTTATTTAACCCCTGTTTTTTTTTTCAGAAATAGCATTCATGTTGGTTTGACAATAGTGTCATCATATATACCTTTTTCAAAGAGAAGACACAAAAGGATGATACAGGCAAAGTTAGTTTCATTAGTTTCATTTAGCCCAATGGTTTTAGAGGTGTAGAGTTTGGAATAAAACTTAATACAAATAATGGATGCTCCAAGTGATAGTAAAGCTCTCTGGCCCTTTGAACCTGAATGCTAAAATGGGTTTAATAAATAAGAGATCTTGTCAATGATTTTGAAAAACCGGTATTCAGTGAATAACCAAAAGGAAAGAAAAACATTTGAACTATGTCTCAGTTACAGATGAATCGGTTCAGGAGGTTTACAACATGGTACTAACATCAAAAATATTTATCACGATAAATTCATTATGTAGTGAATTACATGTATAGCTAGAATATAGGAATACATGAGGTCCACGAGCCATCTGTAGTAGAGGTAGGTAAAAAGATACATGTATTTGTAACAGTAAAATCAAGATATATGTAAGCAAAGCTTAAAATACCATACATGCATCTCATATACAACCCAATACGAAACAAAACACTTTTTCCTTATGTTTGATTCAAAATAAGAAATCCCAAAAAAACAGTTGCCTATCTACAGAAATGTTGTTGATAAATGACATATAAACTTCATAGAAGCAACATGGCATCAAATGAACACTTCCAGTGTATAATACTAATACATCACACTTTATTGGCTATAAGATTTCAATGACAACTAAAAAAATATTACAAAGAAAATCCTATACATATTCAATATGGTTTTACCTGAAAGTTAACTTGAATGCTCTAACAATAATTCATATTCATAACAGTCTAATCAACCTTAAATAATATTAATTATACATGAGCATTTCTGTCCAAAATTTACCCGGATTTTTTTAATAAAATGTGTGAGTCTTCTAAGGAAGATGTGTATCACATGCCGTCTTCAAATAATATAACGTGAAAAGGCTAAGTCAATGTTTTGGTAAGGAAAACCCCCAAAAATAACTTAGAACAAAAAGTAAAATAGCAGGTGCACCACTGCATGTCCTGTTAAAGAACCTGTCCAAGATTGGTTGCATTCTGTCATGCTGTTTTCAAGCATTTACGGATTTATAAATGGATATTTGCAGAAATGGGTAAGTCCATGTTTTGGTATGGGAAACCTAAAAAAATTACTCAGATTTAAAATTAAAGTAGCAAGAACACAACTTAATACAACCCAAGTTTGGTTGAATTCTGTCGAGCCATTTTAAAGGAGTTGTCTTTTAACAAAGTTTGACATGGACTATGATTGATTGTTGATTGCTTAACGTCCAGTGGCAAATATTTCATGCATATTCAGGACAAACATGGACTATGAAACAGATAATGATGATGCAAGACAAAATTAGTGATCCTGATGTGCTGCTAGTGACAGCTGGATGTTGTTAGGCAACACAATAAATGTTCCATGAAGTCTCATAAACCTTGATTGTAAAACTTCTGAATCAATTAAATCAATGTCTTTTATATTTCCTCCAAAAACTCATAGGGCACCTTTCACTGAACACTTAATGAATGGGACATAAAAAATGTATAAAATTGTCAAAAACAGAACATTATTCAGTTATCAATGTATAACTTTTGGCACTTATATAATGGGAAGGGACCCAAAACAAGATTAATACAGAACAATTTGTTATTTGACTAAAACAATTTAACAAAGGAGTAGGTCCAGTAAGACCCCTTTTTGGCCCCAAAATATAGCAGTTTTACAAAATTGCTAAAATGTAAACTTTAAGCTATTTATTGGAAAGTACAATACTTCTGCTACATAAATATGGGCAGTTTTTAACAATACAATGCATATATATCGGGTACTAGCATCATTAAGTCATGCTAAATTACGGAAATCTTCACAATTTTAGCATTTGAGTTAAATTTAGACGGTTTCTGTCTTAAATGGAAGTGGCCGCATTTGTGTTCATTCTTAATATTTAAATGCAAGTTGTATTTGATGATAATACATAACATATATAAAGGTTGAGAGTGAACACGAATGCAGCCACTTTCATTTTTGACAAAAACCGTCTGAAAAGTGACATATTATGGCTAATTTGATAGATTTTTCATATCTAAGCTTGAATCTGAGCGTCTTTAACGATAAAATCAGTTCAAATCTGTTACATAAACTAATTGAATCGACTGAAGTAGACACTTAAGTGTTTAAAAAGTGACCAAAATCTTTCATCAGATGAACCTGAAATTTGAGGCCAAAATCGGCCCTTACCGGACCTACTCCTTTCCTTTTCATAATAGTGTACAAATGTAGACATGTATGAGTATGCAATTAAAAATTATAATACTTTGTTTTTCATTTTCTGTTCTTTGATAAGTATACATACTTTACAGAAATCAAGCCATTTCTGAAGCTGAACTGTTGACACAATCTATTTTATTCAATTGCAGTATTAAGTAGAAAACAATCCATTCTTCAGAAAATAACATTAGAAAATGGGAACTCTGCTTTATCTGGTTGCATCAAATCAGCCAAAAAACAAATTGTACCAGCCCATCCTTCATACAGACTGTATGGACTATCTGGTACCCTTGCCTGCTCCTTAAACTCTGTCGTGAACATAAACTCTGCAAACATCAAAGCTCGATGTAGATATTTCTTGTCATTGGTAAGTCTATAGAGGAGCAGGAAAACATATCCACTACCAGCCACTCCATGGCAGATTCCTGGGCCCTTCTTTAATAGCCCTTTCTTCCATACCAATTCTCCGCATCTGATACAGGCTTGAAGGTATTTATCATCACCCCACAGTTTGTAGGCTCTGGCATACATGTAGATTACACCTACAATAAGTTGCAACTATTTCAAATGTATATTAAATGTTTATAACATGGATCTTAGGTTCAGATTGAACTAGATGTGGTTGTACCACACAAAAAACCCTTTTTACAGCAAACAATTTTTACAAGGTGTGAACAAGAACATCTTTTTTTCCAGTATTTACTAAGCACCACAAAGTACAAATTATCTGTTACTGTTGTTTTACAAGTACATAAAACTCAGCTCAATATCTGAAGACTCTTTATGCAAAATAAAAGAAGACAAATATATATATATATATATATATATATAAAAGCTGGCAGTCAGCAGGGTTTAAGAACATTTGTTGTTCGACCTGTTAGTCAAATGCGTTTTGTTATAATATACTTTTTCACTTTTTTGGTCTTTTGGAAAATGTTGTTTGTGCTGTATTTAGACCCCTTTACCAAGAAATTTGTTTTACATGCACACGTATAAAAAATGCGGTTTTTGTCCAACGCATTCATAGGTTTGAACATTGTTTTCAATTTAGAGTTGTTTATATATATATATATATATATAAACAAGTCTAAATTGAAAACAAGGTTCAAACCTATGATTGCGTTGGATAAAAACAGCAATTTTTATACGTGTGCATGCAAAACAAATTTCTTGTTAGAGGGGTCTAAATACAGCACAAACAACATTTTCCAAAAGACCAAAAAAGTGAAAAAGTATATATATATATATATATATTTATTCAAGATAAAAAGCATGAATTTGACAGATACAATATATTACAATGACACAGATATAGCACTAGACATTGTTTATAGACACTAAAATGATTTACATGTTTACTAAAAATTATAATTTAAAAAATAAAATTATGAAAATTGTCATGATATTTTGATAATACAAATAGACTAGATTAAATAATGAGTGAAATTTAAATTGACTAGATTTTCACTTTAGCCTAATACCTTAAGATGACCCACAAAAGTTATTAAAACTTATTTCCAGTGGGGTCCAAAAGAAGAAATACAATTGTCATGTAATTTTCTTACTATGTATAAGAAATGTAATTCTGCTAGAAATCAAAGGAAGAAGTATAACTGAAAGATAATTTCAAGTTAATCTGTAAATAAAAATTTGAAGATTGAACATATACATCAATGTCCATGAGTCATAATCACACCAAAAGCAAGTCAACTTGAATGTAAAATAAACTTGATCTGTAACTCCAGAGTTCTCTAAAAGTGGTGGTCCTAAGGTTTTGAGCTCTAAAATTTTGCAAAGGACCGACACAATATTTTGCAATATAAATAATAGTGAGAACCAGAAGATTTTCTTCAAAGACCACCAGGGAAAAAAAAAGATATTGAGAAATCTGTAACTCATCATTATACATGTAAATATTTTTACAAACTAGATGTGTTGTTTCGACAGGAATGCCCTGTCTGCATCCTAATTGTGAAATATACATTTGTAGTTAAGTCAAATGATGGTGATGTGTATCAGAGACACTGGCAACACAGTGTTCATGGGTTAAAAGTGTGGATCGTATGGTAAAACTGAGAAATTCAGAATGTCTTTGTTGAATGGGAAAAGCTGTTCTACCAAAACAACAAATGCTGATTACCCGACATAAAATTTGAATTTTGCAAAATGTCGGCCAACAGGAACAATAGGCAAACTTAATCTACAGGTAAACAATCATTTTAAACTATATTGTATCAAAAAATTCAGCTTTAGATCTGCAGGCCTTACTAAATAAAGAGCTGCATCATGAGAGCATGATACGCCATCGCTTTTTCAATGAATAAAGTTTCCTCAATGTCATATCAGAAATTTATAAAAAAAAACTTAAGGGAGCTTATTTTAATAGATATAAACCAGTCACCAAAGTTTCATGCAAACTGCTCAAAGTATTTTCGAGTTATTGTCCAAAAACTGGAAAATCCCCCTTTTTTTTATGAATAAAATCCCATAACTCGGAAATGTAAAATCTAAAATTTATACAAATCGAAAGGTAGCTTACGTCAATAGATATACACAATTCACAGAAGTTTCATGAAAATTGGTTATAAGCGTTTTTCTGAGTTATTGTCCGACATGTTGACGACGGACGTATGGACGGACAATGGTATACCATAATACGTCCCGTAAACAGGTGTATAAAAAGTCCTGACAAGTGTATTTTTCTTGGTATTTACTAAGTCCAGGGGCTGTACTTCTGCCAAAAGTTGATCAACATGAATGAAACATTAACTCGATCTGAGAGTCATCATAACTGTTGATGTACCAAAAAAACATATTAACATCTCCAGGCAAAACAAACAAAATGTTTGGACAACTGTTTGCTTTCAGATTGACAGACAGAAGGACATGGGAAATAATATATGTACCAGCCACAAGGTTAGTCTGTATCTGATTTGAATAAAGGCAGATATGGGAAGCAATAAAATAATACCAAAAAAACACCTGTTTAACACCAACCCACCTCACTGACTGCTTTTTGAATATTTGTTTATGGATTTTACATTTGTAATGGATTCAGTGTTAATGAACAGTGTTCAATGACATTAAAACAAACTAAGAATTTATAGGTATAACAAGGGCTAATACATTATTACTAAAATCATATAGTTTAACTTTGCTCGTGTTGATGCACTTATTCCAATTTAATAACATCATTTGTGGCTTTAGTAGCCTCTTTATATTTTTGTCCACTTAGAAACTTGGTGTTGATGGCAGATGTTCTATACTGTTTCTGTAAAATCAAGACATATTGAATAACCTACAATGGGAAAACATTAAATTATGGAATATCTACTGCATTTACCTGGAGCTCCATGACACCAATGAACCAGTTCTTCACCATCAGGTCTGGGGCAACCAACTTCATCCATAGCTGGTGGATAATTCCCATCTGCATCCTCCAATGTTAGGAAATAATCCACAGCACTCTTAACAATTGGCTCAGCTGAAGTTGTTGATTTGAAAAAATCTGGAAAACTCATTAACATTTGGAAAATCCCTGACAATCCATGTGCTGCACCTGATAAGAGTAAAAGTGTAAAATGTATGGATATATTTTGTAACATAGTTCTTACTACCCAATTATTCATTTCCACAAAAGACATGGTCTGATTTGTAAAATATTTAGTCCACATTTATTCACCAAACAACAAAAGTATTTAGTTCAAATTATACATATGTAAGAACTGATTTTGTTAGGTATTCAGTCATACATATGATATTCATCTGATTACAAAAGTATTAAATTCAATATAACAGTTGATGTGATAAGTATTGTTTTATTAGGTATTCAGTCATAAATATATGTTATTCATCTGACTACAAAATTATTCAAATTCAATACAACAGTTGATATAAGTAAAAATTGTTTTATTAGATATTCAATCTTACATGAATGTTATTCACCTTATAATTACTAATAAATTATTAAATGCAACAGTTGACATGTGACAGAAGTGATCTATTTAGGTATTCAGTCATACATGTATGTTATTCACCTGACCACTAAATTATCCAATGCAACAGCTGACATGCGATAGAGGATCTATTAAGGTATTCAGTCATACAAGTATGTTATTCACCTGACCACTAAATTATCCAATGCAACAGCTGACATGTGACAGAAGTGATCTATTTAGGTATTCAGTCATACAAGTACATGTATGTTATTCACCTGACCACTAAATTATCCAATGCAACAGCTGACATGTGATAGAGGATCTATTAAGGTATTCAGTCATACAAGTATGTTATTCACCTGACCACTAAATTATCCAATACAACAGCTGACATGTGACAGAAGTGATCTATTTAGGTATTCAGTCATACAAGTACATGTATGTTATTCACCTGACCACTAAATTATTCAATGCAACAGCTGACGTGACAGAAGTGATCTATTTAGGTATTCAGTCATACAAGTATGTTATTCACCTGACCACTAAATTATTCAATGCAACAGCTGACGTGACAGAAGTGATCTATTTAGGTATTCAGTCATACAAGTACATGTATGTTATTCACCTGACCACTAAATTATTCAGTGCAACAGTTGACATGTGACATTGGTTATCTATTTAGATATTCAGTCATACAAGTATGTTATTCACCTGACCACTAAATTATTCAATGCAACAGCTGACATGTGACAGAAGTGATCTATGTAGGTATTCAGTCATACAAGTACATGTATGTTATTCACCTGACCACTAAATTATTCAATGCAACAGTTGACATGTGAAAGAGGATCTATTAAGATATTCAGTCATACAAGTATGTTATTCACCTGACCACTAAATTATCCAATGCAACAGCTGACATGTGACAGAAGTGATCTATTTAGGTATTCAGTCATACAAGTACATGTATGTTATTCACCTGACCACTAAATTATCCAATGCAACAGCTGACAATTGATAGAGGATCTATTAAGGTATTCAGTCATACAAGTATGTTATTCACCTGGCCACTAAATTATCCAATGCAACAGCTGACATGTGACAGAAGTGATCTATTTAGGTATTCAGTCATACAAGTACATGTATGTTATTCACCTGACCACTAAATTATTCAATGCAACAGCTGACATGACAGGAGTGATCTATTTAGGTATTCAGTCATACAAGTACATGTATGTTATTCACCTGACCACTAAATTATTCAGTGCAACAGTTGACATGTGACATTGGTGATCTATTTAGGTATTCAGTCATACAAGTATGTTATTCACCTGACCACTAAATTATTCAATGCAACAGCTGACGTGACAGAAGTGATCTATTTAGGTATTCAGTCATACAAGTACATGTATGTTATTCACCTGACCACTAAATTATTCAGTGCAACAGTTGACATGTGACATTGGTGATCTATTTAGGTATTCAGTCATACAAGTATGTTATTCACCTGACCACTAAATTATTCAATGCAACAGCTGACATGTGACAGAAGTGATCTATGTAGGTATTCAGTCATACAAGTACATGTATGTTATTCACCTGACCACTAAATTATTCAATGCAACAGTTGACATGTGAAAGAGGATCTATTAAGGTATTCAGTCATACAAGTATGTTATTCACCTGACCACTAAATTATTCAATGCAACAGTTGACATGTGAAAGAGGATCTATTAAGGTATTCAGTCATACAAATATGTTATTCACCTGACCACTAAATTATTCAAATTCAATGGAACAGTTGAGTGTTGACATGTGTAAGAGTTGATTTTGTAAGATATTCATTCATGCATGTATATTATTTACCTCACTACTACATTATTTGATGCAAGATGTGACATGTATATGAGGTATTCAGTCATACATGTATAGTTTACCTTACTACTAATGTGCCAAAATAAACAGGTTGTAAGAGGTTATTTTGTAAGATATTTAGTCACATGTTCACTTTACTACCCAAGTAATAAGTTAATAAACTCATGTTCACTTTACTACCCAAGTAATAAGTTAATAAACTCATGTTCACTTTACTACCCAAGTAATCAGTTAATAAACTCATGTTCACTTTACTACCCAAGTAATCAGTTAATAAACTCATGTTCACTTTACTAACCAAGTAATCAGTTTGCACAGATATGTGTTTCGTCTGTATGTAAAAACTCACCACAGATACGTTTGATAGTACTTTGATAATGCAAATGGTGAAATTAAATTAACAATACTTTTACATATAAACTATGCAAAACTTCCAAAGTAAATGAACCATGACTGAAGATGCAAGGCAAAATAATCTCTTTGGAAATGAGATATATGTCAATGCTAATACAATAGAATACCAAATATCATTGATTCCTCATAACTGGTTTCCTTTAAACTGACCTAATCTCAAACTTTAACAAACTATGCAAAATTTCAAAATTCAATGAACCATGACTGAGGTGACAAGGCCATATCATCTTTATAGAAATGAGAAGTGCTAATGCTAAATACAACTGCATATCAAATATCAGACTTACCATTAGTGGTTCCCCTTAAACTGACCTAATCATAAACTTGTAACAAATTGCTGACATGGCCAGAAAAAGCCACCCAAGTCTTGCTCAATACGCATATGTGTTACTTTGTTGTGCAATGATGTAAGTGCAAACAAAGATGATGTCATTACACAAGTGCTATTGGTCCAAAATTTTGGAGGTTTTTTATTCATCTTTTGGAAAGTATCCAATTTGAATAATTATAAATTTGAGTGTACCTGCATATATAATTAATAAAAAAAATTGTTAAACCTCACTTTAAAAAGTTAATATGTTCCTCACTCAGAAAGAAAATAATATGTAAGTGATCTTACCTAAGTATTCTGTTCCATAATAAGCATACATAAGAGGTGATTTTGAGAGGTGTTTAGCTGCATGTTGCTGTCCTGATTCTATCATTACAGAACACAGCTGATTCAATGTTGTGTCATTTAACACCTGAAAACATTCAAATAAAATTTATCAATTAATCAACTTAACAAATTTGCTGAGTTATGGCTATTTGGCATAACTTTTCAAAACCATCCACCACATAAAACCTGTCTAAAAATTTTAAAGAGAGAAAAAAATCATCTTCTATGGCACATGTATGCCATTAATAATAGATCTGGGTACCTAATAAAAATATCAGAGCTTATTATTAACACCCCCTTACATGTACATCATTATAAATGAAATTGTTTGAACATGTTGAACAATAATTTGATCAATTCAGGTTTGAACAAGCTTCTTACAGCTCTCTGGTACATTTGTACTTGAAATTATATATTACTAATAAATTGCAATACATGTACAATTTACCATTTTTAATCTATACTGAAACAATCAGTGTTAATCTCCAGTCCAGAAGTCCAAGTATATTTATAGATATTGTGATGTTTATTGATCGCTATGGTTACAAATAAGAAGAATCTTATTGTAGCAATACATGTTTAACTCTTGAGAAAGCGTTATGCAGATTTAGACGTTTGGCGGAAAAGTAAGTGGCCAGGTGGAAGGTTATAGGGGTGTTTGTGAGGGATTTTCGTTATCAGTAAAGGGAACATTTTGGGACCACCCCTATCAAGGAAATATTGTATTTGCCCTTAGATATATAAGCGAATGAGAAACGCCACTCGAGGCTGTCAATGTTCATAAATCAACAGAGCTTACTGCGGTTATATTGAGTGCTAGTAGAGCTATAATATTTGGAGGACACTTTGTCAGTCAGGGGACTTACTTAAATGAATGATTTCTAAATCACTGATTCAAGTAACATTTTGTCAACAAATGTTGGAAGTAAGAGTTGTCTTTCTTGAATAATCACCTATTTAAGTAGTACATTGTACAAATAAATCACTAGACTAATTATGTTGCTAAAATTATCAGAACCAATATCTGTGTTAATAGGATGACCGGTCATGTCAGGTGATGATCTTGTACTGAATCTGGGATAATGACATGAAAATCACTTGTTTAAGTATTATACCTCTATTTCCTTCCAAAAAATCACTTCTTTAAGTATTATTATTTTAATTACCCCCACTAATTTCAACACCCCCGAACAGTGAAATTTTGATCGATAACAGTAAAATTTTATTACATAATCTGTAAGATCTTGAATTTTACAGGAAAAATACTCTCACTGTTGGGAAAAATCTGTTAAGAAAGTATCAGTTCATTATGTAAAGCCTTCATTATAGCATTTTTTCAACAAATATAGAATTTACAGCTAAATGATCAAAGGCATAAACCTTGCTACTTAAAACAAGCAAAAGGTTCATATTTTTTCAAATTTACTAATAATAAGATATAATCTAAACCTATATGTTTAAAATTTTGGTAAAACTACGAAATCACAATTTGTGACAAAATTTCGAATTTGCTATTTAAATAAGTGATTTTATAAATCACTTATTTCAGTAATTCCCCTGACTGTTTGTACTGGGTACAAATTAAAGTGAACGTACAAGTTGATCAGATTGACAGAGCAGACTGTCCCACTCTGAGGAAAGCTGTACCAGCCCGCACTGTCTGGTAGTGACAGACTATCCCAATCGGAGGACAGGCTGTACCAGCCGGCACTGTATGGTAGTGACAGACTGTCCCACTCAGAGGACAGGCTGTACCAGCCTGCACTGTATGGTATTGACAGGCTGTAACAGTGAGAGGACAGGCTGTACCGGCCCGCACTGTCTGGTAGTGACAGACTGTCCCATCTGGTGGATAGGTTGTTTGTTTGTATTATATTTGTATATATATATAAATGTTCGTTGTTACTTTATCGGCAAAGAGCCAATGTGTATATTTTAATTCAATGTGCATAACATAGATAGATAGCTATAGATTTTTGGAATTGCTGTATTGTTTATGGACAGATTGAATCCAAGTATTTACTGGAATGCTCGTTTAAGGTAGATGGGGTGTCTAAATTATAATCCATAGAATTTTTTAATAATTTGCCAAAATGTAGTTTATATCATGCTTTTTAAAATCAAAGCATCGTTGATGTTGTGATCCAGCCATATTCATAGCTAGTCTGATATTCTTTCTGACCATTCTTTTTTCTAAATTTTTTTCTCTTTTCATTTCCAATCTTACTATAAAATGTCTATGTTATTGTCCAAAGGTAGGGAATTTTGCAATATTGATGCAAATATAGATATATATACTGATCTTTTAATTTCAGACTCTGTCAGATTTTATTTTTGACAAAAATGGAAAGGAAAATTGTCAAACAAGTAATATATTTTGTATATGCCATTAATAATGACAGGTTTAATAATTTCCAGAAAGAGGCCTTATAAATGCACTTTCTCAACAACAAAATTATAAAAAATAATAACTATGTTTTATCTAAACTGGTGTTCATTCTTCATTAAGAAAAAATACATTTCCTGTATTCAAATCTGAATGTACAAATACCTAATGCTGAGATATTTCCAATTACTGTCAAATAGCAATATAATGGGATATAAATGTAAAACAAACAAATAAATTTTATTGCAGAAAATGCTCAGGTAAGAGTTATGCAATTTTGTTAAATATTTCAACCAAATTTCTGATAATTGTAACTAATTAATTAGAACTTGATTATTGACTTATGTCAGATGATAATGGCACTGATTTTACAAGTAAAATAAAATTTGCTTGCATTTTTTATACATATTCTTTTCATTTTAAGTATTTTCTTTGAAAAAAAAAAAAAAACACATCAGATTAATCATTCAGCTAGCTAGCAAAATTAACAGAATATTTTAATGTAGTGTATATCAAAATAAATAATACATTTGTAGGGTTACTATTGAGGTCAAGAATGTGTGTATTCAGTTAGGTGTGTAATAAATTGTGTCTATTTAATTATGTAAGAGGTCATGAGATATTAACTGTTTTGAATTAAGCCTGGGGTTGTTTCTAATTAATACTTATTTGAAAATTATGACAGTTAATAATCATTCTGACTCTTACTTGCCTATGGAAAGAATTGGAGTAATACCATTTCAAAAAAGTGTGGGAATCAACTTAGATATATTAATACACATGTTGATCTTCATTTCATTGAACAATAATTTACACAAGCACAAGATACTAATATATAATACTTTCAAAATTCTTATCAACTGATTCAATTGATGTACAAATACTTTTTCAAATTAATTCATAAATAGAAAATCATCATACATTTTGATTAAGAAAGGAATTATATGCAAGTGTATATCTAAAATAAAGTCACTATTCGACCAATCTTTTCTTAATTTAAGGGCAAATAACATGTCAAAAAATTGCAGTTGATGATTAAAAGTGTGTAGAAAGTTTCTGCAAGTCATAAAAACACATAATTAGTTTCATGATATGTCTTCAACTTAGTATTCTGCACCATCTCCAAAACCAGAGTGATCGCATAGATCCAGCATGGCTGAATCAAAAAAATAGTAAAAAGAATGGGTCACAGGGCTTATTTTCACGCTACAGGTTGTGCAAAATTGACAGATTTTGTATAGATTATGCATGGAAAACCAAATTTTCTGCCATAAAACGAAAACTACACCATAGAATTTTGAGATAAAATATGAGAAGATAGCTCTAATAGTATGCTTTCAGATAAGAAAAAGAAAAAATGGGGTCACGGGACCCGTTTTCTTGCTACATAATAAAATAGGTAAATTCCTAACACATTCTATTGTAAAAGTAACTTTATCTGAATTATCTGCCCTTACATTTGAGTTCCCTCCCCTTATGTGGCAAAGTTGGAAAAAATAGAATCAAACAAAAGTATTCTGTTTTTCTGTAAAATACAACCATAAATATGATAAAATATGTCATTTTCTCTATTGAAATGAAAAATCTTACACATGAATTACCTACTACTCTCAAAATTTGCACCTTTTATTAAAGATCTAGATCGATTGTTTTCTTGCATTTCAAAATCCAAGATGGAGGAAGACACCCTATCTACCTTAAGATATAAAAGCCTTTCTGGTTACATGTTACAATATTTCCAATTTGTTAGATAGGTACAAAATGCCTCCCCACAATTTAAACCCAGGTACAAACCCTCTCAACTTAGGTATGAATGCATTCAATGGACATGGTATGAAATGACAAGCATTCTCTAGAAACGTATAAATAAGTTTTATATATTAACCTTTTTGCCTAGCTTTTGTTGTAAAGCTAATGCACCACTCAAATAACCAGCCCTGCCTATTAACATTTCATCCGACCCATGTTTAAAGAAATCTATTTTCATGCATTTTTCAGCAGCTGCAGCATACATTTCACCAAACTGATCAACACGACTTATGTTGCCCTCTTCCTGGGCTAAGAGACATCCAGTGGCAGTGATTCCTGCTGGTCCTAGGATGAAAGCAGAGGGTGGGTCTTTACTATGACCATGTGAGAGGTAATCAAGATTAACTTTCACGTATGCTTCAGCATTTTCTAAAAATATTGCTTTCCTTTCTTTAAAAGACTCTTGCTTAGACAAATAATACAACATGTAAGCCACACCAATATTTCCAACATACAATCCTCCATCACAGGAGTCTGAACTTGGTGGTAATTTTTCAAAAGTTGTATTAACAAGTGACTCAATACATCCTTTCCATTTACTCTTATCGATCAGGATCTCTGACCCAGCTTTATAGTCTGAAAATTTGTTCTCAAAATAACGCATTTTGCATGCCATATCTGCTAATAGGTGGTATGCGGTGATTGCTTGTAAATAGGTCTATTATTCATGTTATTTGCGCTTTACAATTAATGCGGAACGAGTGTCCGTCAACCGATTAATATTATCTTAATCAAACAAACGTTTTCCTTCTTTTCTGAATTAATTGTCCAAATCAGCAGTTATTTTTCACGTTCGATTTCTAACCCAGAAATTTCCCATTCATGAAATTATTCTGAAATGCCTTTAGTAATTTAAGATATCAAAGAATTGGATGCAAATAAAATTTTTTTCTAAAGCTTCAAATAGACATTGACCAAATCGGAAGTTGGATTCAGCAGCTGAAGCTATGAAAAGAACAAAGAAGAAATAGACATTCGTAAACAACTCAACCACTAAAGATGACAGCTATGGTCTTGAAAGCCTTATCCGTAACATTAGGAATATTTTTTGTATTCGTTGGATCATTAAAACTCACTCCTTCATTAAGCGATGAACTATATAAAGAAATGGTATTTTCATTTGTTTGTCTAATGACATGTACAAATGTGTATACAAGATATTTTATTTTCCAAATAAGGTCCCCAGGGGGCAAACACATATCAGGGTTCTCACTAAGGATTTTTAAAGGCGAGTCCAGGGACTCGTCATTTTTGGCCATGGTGAGTCCAACAGTAAGATGAAGATATTTTATTGCAATATAATGTATCATTTTAGTCTACATGACCTAATTATATAATAGAGCAATGAAATGACGTTAAATTCAGGTTATTTTAAAACTTTTTCTATAAAATGATGATTTGTGTGTTCAGTTTATACAAAATATTTCAATCTTGATGCATCTTTGGACTCACCAGTTTTGAAAATGGTGAGTCCAGACAGATTGTCATGAGTCCAGGACTCATGGACTTGCCTTAGTGAGAACCCTGCACATATAACAAATATAATCTTAACAACATAGAGCATTTTACATGACATTCATATAATACACCAAAACTATTGATATAGAGTTATACAGGCTATTTTATGTTTTAAATTAAAAAAAAGTATTTAAGAGTTGCTACTCCAGAGCCCAATGTGTCCTCTCACTTGATTTTATTTGCAGTTATTTTTTTTTTTTTTTTTAATATTTTCATGATTTTTGCTGAAAATGTATATATCAAGATATGTCAAGAAATTAGTACTTTTAATATTTCCCTACTTTCGTTCGTAACCAGGTACAAATGGGTACAACTGGTACATGCTGAATAATTTCATTTCTTATATATTTTAACTAGTTACAAATGATACATCATTACATGACTGGAAAATAAAGAAGTATTTTGTAAATCCTAATGAGAAGAAACTAAAGGCTTAAATCAGTCAGGGGACTTATTGAAATAAGTGATTTTTAAATCACTTATTTAAGTAGCAAATTCGAAGTTTTGTCACAAATTGTGATTTTGTAGTTTTACCAAAATTTTAAACACTAGGTTTAGATAATATCTTTTCATTAGTAAAATTGAAAAAAATGATTTTTTTGCTTCTTTTAAGCAGCAAGGTTTATGCCTTTCATGCAATCATTTAGCTGCAAATTCTATTTTAGTTGAAAAAATGCTTTAAAAATGGCTTTACATAATGAACTGATACTTTCTTAACAGATTTTTCCCAGCAGTGGGAGTATTTTTCCTGTAAAATTCAAGGTTTCATCTTATAGATTATGTAATAAAATTTTACTGTTATCGATCAAAATTTCACTGTTCGGGGGTGTTGAAATAAGTGGGGGATATTAAAATAATGATACTTAAAGAAGTGATTATTTGGAAGGAAATTGAGGTTTGATACTTAAACAAGTGATTTTTATGTCATTATCCTAGATTTAGTACAAGGTCATCACCTGACATGACCCGGTCATCCTATCAACACAGATGTTTGTTCTGATAATTTTAGCAACATAATTAGTCCCTGGATCATTAGTATTCTATATTTAAAGCTACAATAAAATTAAATCACTTAGTCTAGTGATTAATTTGTACTACTTAAATAGGTGATTATTATTAAAGAAAGACAACTCTTACTTCCAACCTTTATGGACATAATGTTACTTGAATCAGTGATTTAGAAAATCACTCATTTAAGTATTGCTATTTGTAACTGATTCCAAATAGGTACATAGGGTAAGGCATTTAAACTTTATTGACAGAGTTACATGTTTTATTCATGAAAATTATTAATTTATATATATCTTGACCTTGTACAACTAATCTCTAATATTTATAAAACAAACAGTCAATATATTTCAAAACTAGTTACAACTGGGTACAAATGGTTAGACTTATTTAATTAAGTAACCGGTTTAGATAAAGTGTCCTGAAAACTGGTTACAACTTGGTACACATGGCTACACTTATTTAATATCATGTGATTATAGTAACCTATTTAGATACAGTGTCCCAAAAACTGGTTACAAATGGTAAACATGGTAAATGGGGTGAGACTTCAGGTATTAAAATCAAGTATTTGTCTTGCAAAAAATGCAAAAGTAAGATATTAAAATATTTGTAAAAGCAACATGCAATCAGTATGATAAGTTCTATAAAGATATGATCGAAAATAAACATGAAAAAGCACCACTTCCCTAAAAACCACAGTTTTAATAACAAAATTATATAAGTCTCTTATTTGCATGATTAATTAGATATTTTAGCTACAAAACTCTGTCTCAGTCCACTCTCAGATTATTAAAAAATTCTTAAAATTTTAAAATAATGAAATAGAAAATGAGGTGTACTATCTGTGTCAGTCTTACTATAACCAGGTTTTCATTTGCTCCCATTTACAGTTTTGATTGATTCATACATGTCGCATTACTTGAGTCCAGTATTTACTAGGCTTTTAAATCCCAATGTTTGTAAAATGAGTACTAATATAAAAATGTCTTTGTATTTTAGCAATTTAAGAAATAAAGGGACAAACAAATAATCATGAGTTTCTATATGCAGACAATTTTTTACTATCTTCAAAATAAAAGTTGTATCCAGTACATTTAGTATGACTTTCACACTTTAAAAGTTTTATTAATTGGTTTTATTTTACAGAGAAAAAATTACATTCAACAAGTACGAGTATTCCCTCCTGTTAAATTATTCAAATGGAAGTTGAGTCCACATATATATAGGAAAGCTATTGGTGGTGCAGAGACACTATGTGGTGTTATTTTAGCTTTTATTCCAGGTAAGCCATCTTTATTAAGATATACATGCATGAACAAAAGAAAATTGAGAAAATGGATCCATTGGAAAAGAAAGGATATATGGGTGAGATGTACACGATAAAAAATCTCAAGAAATAATTGGGGGACAAAAAACACAACAAACACTGTGTAGCATAACCACTATATATAGGTACCCCAAAGCAAAGAAAATGATAGCAAAAAGTACCTATTCTAATCCCCGTACAGTAAACAACAATTCGCTGCTGTTATCCGTACAGTTGGTTTTTGTCGAGCCTTCGACTTTAGTCGAAAAAGCGAGACATAGCGATCCTACATTGCGTCGTCGGCGGCGGCGTCCACAAATATTCACTCTGTGGTTAAAGTTTTTGAAATTTTAATAACTTTCTTAAACTATCCTGGATTTCTACCAAACTTGGACAGAAGCTTGTTTATGATCATAAGATAGTATCAAGAAGTAAATTTTGTAAAAATAAAATTCCTGTTTTTCCGTATTTTACTTGTAAATGGACTTAGTTTTTCTGCCAGGAAACATTACATTCACTCTGTGGTTAAAGTTTTTAAAATTTAAATAACTTTCTTAAACTATCCTGGATTTCTACCAAACTTGGACAGAAGCTTGTTTATGATCATAAGATAGTATCCAGAAGTAAATTTGTTCAAAAAAAAAATTTCATTTTTTCCGTATTTTACTTATAAATGGACTTAGTTTTTCTGCCAGGAAACAATACATTCACTCTGTGGTTAAAGTTTTTAAAATTTTAATAACTTTCTTAAACTATCCTGGATTTGTACCAAACTTGGACAGAAGCTTGTTTATGATCATAAGATAGTATCCAGAAGTAAATTTGTTAAAAAAAAAATTTCATTTTTTCAGTATTTTACTTATAAATGGACTTAGTTTTTCTGCCAGGAAACAACACATTCACTCTGTGGTTAAAGTTTTTAAAATTTTAATAACTTTCTTAAACTATCCTGGATTTGTACCAAATTAGGACAGAAGCTTGTTTATGATCAAAAGCTAGTATCTAGAAGGAAATTTTGTTAAAATTTGTACCTGTTTATCCGTATTTTACTTATAAATGGACTTAGTTTTTAAAGGCAGTGCTTTAATGCCTTTCTAGTTGCCGTGTTAATATTTCTTTCCACGATATCCAACTTATCTACGTGGGGGGTCATTTAGCTCCAAGTAGATCCGGAAAATGTTGATTCTCTCCTCTTCTTATTGTGGTATAAAATGTTTTTTGTCTCATTTCATTTACATTGGGAAATAGAGAAACGATCATTGTGTTTTGTTAGTTTTAAAAACTTTTGATTTATAAGTATTTTGCATTATAAGCAGTCAACCGATTGACAAACTAGAATTATTTGAATTCCGTGGGAAAGAGCTCGGGTTAATTTCGAGTGCTATCTGCAATCTAGATGTTTATAAGTCATTTCAGTCGTTGATATAATAATTAAAGGTCGACTGAACATGAATTATATTATACAATTTAAAGCGCATTTCTGTTTATGCACGTGAACCCGTCTAACGTTATTGTTATTTCGCAGTTATATAAAGTAGCAAATTATCGTTCCTGAATAGGTGGCGCCGTGGTAGCGGATCCTGTTCCTCAACTTCCGGTTTCTGCACAGTGCAACTATTTCAGTTATATTTTTAATTAACGATGCCAAGTACTTGTTGTTGTGTACCTGGATGTCATTTAAGAGGAGGACATGCATTTCCAAATGACTTAAAAAGAAGGAAAAGTTGGATCAACGCCATTGCCCATACGCAGATTGGACGAGAACACGATGATATCGTGGAGTCCATCTCAATCAGCTGTTGTTTGCAAGGCACGTTTTACTGAAAAAGACTACGTGCAGGAAACTATTCATGGTAAAACTCTATTTTCTTTGTGAAATATATAGTTATATATGTAATCGCCATGCAAATAAACCAAAGTCAGTTTACAACCGCAATTATCGTTTTAGAATAAAAGGGGGTGGTTATTTCAAGACGTCATAATTATTTGGTTACGATTCAATGTGATCTGTTTGAGATTTTTTGGTGCTTGCTACAATTATAATGATTTCTTACAAGAGGTATATCATACTGAGAATTATTTTAGCAGTAATTATGCTTATGTAGTAATGACAGGAATGCATAAGCTATGCCTCATAGACTTTCTTGAAAAATATCAATGACAATGTTAACAGGAACAAAACAATGACATGCTCTCATCTATATTATAGTTATTTAGGTACAAACAATGTATGTTTGTTGCATACGTCTCTCATTGTTTGTCCTTTGGATTTACATAACATACATTTTGATGTACATTGAATCAGGCTAACATAGTTTTATCCAGATTGTAATGAATAAATCTAGTTAATATTTTGCCAGGTTACGAGTACAAAGGAATTATAGTTATCTCGTACCATTGTAACTCGTACCAATGTCAACTCGTACCACTAAACAAAAACTCGTTCCAATGCAAACTCGTACCACTGCTAACTCGTACCACGGTAAATTCATACCATTGTAAACTTGTACCAACTTATTTAAATGCATTCAAATGGTGTTTAATGATGAATATATACTTTAATTTTACTCAATACCTCTTAAGTCTGTAAAATGTATATAATTTGAAATTACAATAACCAATTTGTAGCTAATTTTCCTTGTCTAATTGGATAGAGAAAACCGTGGCAGATTGGCTTTGTTGTCTCCCTTGAATAGACTCTTTTTTAAACTTTTACTGACAACTATTTGATTTAGTTTTTAATCATTCCAAATCAGTAACATTGAATAGATTTGGGTATTTTTCTATTGTTTCTAAAAGGAATTTTATTTAATGAAAGAATTTATTGATTGTGTTTTAAAGGTTTAAAATTGTTTATGACCAACAGTTAGAAAGTATGAAATTTATTTTTATACAATATTCAGCACATTTCAGCAGAATATGACCATGCTTATATGATTATACAAGTTGATTAGTAAAAGATAAAAAAAAACAAGTTGATTAGTTAATAATCAACCAATAATCACACAATCAAAGGAATTTAATATATTTATTAGCATGGTAATTAAGGAATTACATTTGTATTTTTGTCTAAGTTTTCATTAAAATCTGGTATAAATTTCAAAGATATTTTAATTTTTTGTATAAAGCTTAAAAAAAAAATAATCATAAAACATTCGTATTTTTGTCTAAGTTTTCATTAAAATCTAGTATAAAATTCAAGTAATTCAACTTTTTTTATTTAGTTTACCAAAAAAAAATTCATAAAACTTTCGTATTTTTGAATATATTTTTAATGGTACGAGTTTGCAGTGGTAAGAGTTCTGATTGGTACGACTTCCCAGTGGTACGAGTTTACGTTGGTACGAGTTTACAATGGTACGAGTTAACTTGCTTCTGTACAAAGTATGCATTGCTAATGGAAGTTCATTTAATTATCAAAAAACTAATGTTTTATAACCTTTTTCAGGGCACAAACCCACCATACAGAGACTTAAGTCTACTGCCAATCCCAGCCTATTTTCCTGGACCAAGCAAGAGACTGAATCGTCCGCAAAAAGAAAAATCAGGGCAGTTTCCTGTGAAAACAAAAGAACTAAACTTGATGAATATTGTAGTAGAAATCTAGAGGAAAGTTTTGATTGTAAAGTTGGTTTTCCTGAAGAGGTAATTCATACTGCAGACAGGATTTATGACTGTCCACCACCAACTGCCGAGCTAATGTTGAGCTTCACAGATGGAATTACGCAAACACCATCAATGCCTTATTTTCAGCAGAGAATTTTGAAATGAAGACACGTGACACAGCCATGCATTTTTATACCGGTTTAGAGTTGTATACTAAATTTTTATTTGTTTTGACCACACTTGGTCCAACAGCACATTGTTTGAGATACATATATTTTCAAATTGATAGGGTGTCATTTGAAAATCAGTTTTTTTTATGACTTTGATGAAATTGATGCATTATACAACCAACCTTGAACTGTCTAGATTCTAGATTGAAACTAGTGTTAAGAATATTGTGTAAACATGGATTGTTTTTATGTCTAAACAGTGGCGTGAGGCTAACACTTGGCCATTTAGTGGTTTAGTCAGGTATTTTTCGCCATCCAACTTAGAATTAAAGTTTCCTACAACTTGGATTATTATTGACAGCACAGAATATCCCGTGATAAAACCTAAAGCTCCTAGAGCTCAGGCAACCTTTTCATCATATAAAAACAGAAGCACTGAAAATACTTGTATGTTGGACACCTGGTGGTTTAGTCAACTATGTCTCTAATGCATATGTTGGTTGTACCAGTGACTGTGAAATAGTTGAAAGATGTAGAATAGTTCAATTATGTGATCCAGGTGACAGTGTGATGGCAGACAAAGGTTTAAATGTGCAAGATTTGTTTGCTCACTTTTTTCAAAAAAAGAAACAATTAGTTCCAAAACTCTTATACGGGATAGAAAAGTCTCCAATTAACACGTGCACATAGAGCTAATTATTGGACTTGTCAAAACATACAAAATTCTAATAAATCCTATGAATGGAACTGAAACAAAACTTTCATCTGAAATAACATTTAGTTGTTTTATGTTGTGTAATTTTAGAACTTGTATTGTGCCAAAGGATGCATAAATAAAAGTGACGCAATGAAGTTTGTTCTGATATATATATATAAATATTATTTACAATTACATGCACATGTAAATTGTAATGCATATAAAAATAAGGAGATGTGGTATGATATTCAGTGAGTTTATCGAACCAAAGTGCATAAGAAATGGGTTAAGCAGTTACAGGTGTTACTGTCACCATACAATCTCCAACAATTAGAAAAACTTGTACCGTGTAAAAAATTTCAGAGATCTTACAACTAAGTTTTGTTGTCTCACCTTGACTTTGGTGAATTGTTTATATCTGTTGATGTAAATATAAAAAAGAAGATGTGGTATGATTGCCAATGAGACAACTCTCCACAAGAGACCAAATGACACAGAAATTAACAGCTATAGGTCACAGTACGGCCTTCAACAATGAGCAAAGCACATACCGCACAGTGAGCTATAAAAGGCCCCGAAATGACAATGTAAAACAATTCAAACAAGAAAACTAACGGCCTAATTTATGTACAAAAAATGAACGAAAAACAAATATGCAACACATAAACAAACGACAACCACTGAATTACAGGCTCCTGACTTGGGACAGGCACATACATGTACATACAGAATGTGGCGGGGTTAAACATGTTCGCGGGATCCCAACCCACCCCCTTACCTGGGACAGTGGTGTAACAGTACAATATAAGAGCGAACTATAAAAATCAGTTGAAAGAGGCTTAACTCATCAGATGGATAAATACAAATACAAGTGGACGTGGCCGGGTAGTTGTACATCCAAACAACAAAAAGACACTAAGTACAGATCTGAGAGTACTCGCATTTACTGACAGCTAGTTCAAAGCCACAAACAACTGATAAAAAAATCTTGCATCTTAGACTAAATTATCAATCCGTAAGCTCCCTTTAGAATTTTATAAATTTTAGATTTTACATTTCTGAGTTATGGGGTTTTATTCATTAAAAAGGGGGGGATTTTCCAGTTTTTGGACAACAACTCAAAAATGCTTTAAGCAGTTCGCATGAAACTTTGGTGAATTATTTATAGCTATTGATGTAATCTCCCTATTGATTTTCATAAATTTCAAATATGACATTGAGAAGAAATTGAACTTTATTTGTTTATAGTCTGGCAACAGATTTATTAAGTATTGCGCAACAGCACAGTGTATTGCACAACAGCAAGAAATCTTTAATTGAATGTAAATTCAATTCATATAACTGATTTCAAGTTCTTTGACTACATTTATTCAGAAACTATAATATGTCAAATATTTAATTACAATCCAAATTCAGACCGGTATCAAGCTTGAATATTGTGTCCATTTTTGCCCCAACTGTTCAGGGTTGGACCTCTGTGGGTGTATCCAGCTGCGCTCAGCAAATCAGTTTATTACTTAATTTAGAACTCCTTTTTGTCGAGCCTGCGACTTTTGTCGCAGAAAGCTCGACATAGGGATAGTGTTCTGGCTGCGGCGTTAGCTAACTTTTTAAAAGCTTTATATTTTAGAAGGTGGAAGGTCTGGATGCTTCATACTTTGTATATGGATGCCTCATGTTACGAAGTTTCCGTCAGTCACATGTCCAATGTCCTTGACCTCATTTTCATGGTTCAGTGACTACTTGAAAAAAAGTTAAGATTTTTTGTAATGTTGAATTCTCTCTTATTATAAGTAATAGGATAACTATATTTGGTATGTGCATACCTTGCAAGGTCCTCATGCCCGTCAGACAGTTTTATCTTGACCTCGACCTCATTTCATGGATCAGTGAACAAGGTTAAGTTTTGGTGGTCAAGTCCATATCTCAGTTACTATAAGCAATAGGTCTAGTATATTCAGTGTATGGAAGGACTGTAAGGTGTACATGTCCATCTGGCAGGTGTCATCTGATCTTGACCTCATTTTCATGGTTCAGTGGTTATAGTTAAGTTTTTGTGTTTTGGTCTCTTTTTCTTATACTGTATGCAATAGGTCTACTATATTTGGTGTATGGAATGATTGTAAGGTGTACATGTCTAGCTGGCAGGTGTCATCTGACCTTGACCTCATTTTCATGGTTCAGTGGTCAAAGTTAAGTTTTTGAGTTTTGTCTTTTTTTCTAATACTATATGCAATAGTTCAACTTTGGTGTATGGAAATATTTTATGATCTATATGTCAGTCACGCAGGTTTTTTTTTACCTTGACCTCATTTTTTCAAGGTTCATTGCTCAGTTTTAAGTTTTTGTGTTTTGGTCTGTTTTTCTTAAACTATAAGCAATAGGTCAACTATATTTGTTGTATGGAAGAATTGTTAGCTGTACATGCCTGTCTAGCATGGTTCATCTGACCTTGACCTTGACCTCATTTTCTTGGTTCATTGGTCAATGTTTAGTTTACTTGGTTAATGTTAAGTTTATGTGACAGTTGTAATAAAGCTTTATATTTAGGACTATCAACATAATATCAATGATTAGTATAGAAGGCGAGACATTTCAGCGTGTGCACTCTTGTTTCATTCATAAATTACTTTATACTTGGAAATATAATTTTGCTTGGAGTTATAGTTTCTAAAAAAAGTATTGTCATTGAAAGAGTTGACATGTTGCAATGTACATTTATTCTACATAGTTCTATGGTACCAAATCAAAAGTTTATATTAAAGAAAGAAGTCAAAGGTTTCCCATCATAGTTTAGTTACATACATTTTTTTTGTACCTGAGGTCGTTGAATATAGATCATTATATAAATAAGGAGATGTGTTATGATTGCCAATGAAACAACTATCATCCATACATTGTACTTACCAGTAACAAACCACATTTGCAAAGTTGAATAAAATACAGTTGATAACATTTACTTATTACTTAAAAGAAAATGCCAAACTATTTTAAACAGTATTTGACTATAAACATAGATAAAAAAGGTACAAACTGGACATAATGCACTAGTTCATAAACAAGTGAGAACAATCACCTTCATATAGTGCTCAGAATATGACATTCATAAAACTTGTTCAATATCATTAGAGAACTCTAAATCTTAAATACTGAAAGCCACCTCTGATAAGTACAATGTACTATGCAAGATAATGATATAACTGGACTAAAAATACACACAACCTGTAATTAACTGCCTTTACAGCGCTTTCGCGCTTTGATTCTTCCAGTTAACATTAAATACAGTCTGCAGTTAAAGTTTTTAAAACATTTATTAGATTCATAAAGTATCCTGGATTTATACCAAACTTTGACAGAAGCTTCTTACAATCAAAAGATAGTATCTAAAGGAATATTTTTATTGATTTTTTTCCTCATTTTTGTTGAACCTGCCATTAACAGCAAAAGTAGGCGAGACACTTACGAATTTTTTTATCTTGATTGTTGTTTATAGATCATACAGTCCCTAGCATCAAACCAAAATACTTTGATATTTATTAATAACCAAAACTTCTGTAGTTTTGATTTAATATGGTGGCTCTACGTATTACAGGTTAGACTGGTTATCAATATATATGGTAATGCACAAAGTTTAACTTTCTATATATATATATGTGTGTGTCGTCCTGAACATGCATGCAATACTTGCCACTGGACATTCAGCAACCAACAATCAAGTTAGCACATCAAGTGATCAAGTCAGGAGCCTGTAATTCAGTGGTTGTCGTTTGTTGCTGTGTAACATATTTGTTTTTCGTTCATTATTTTGTACATAAATTAGGCCGTTAGTTTTCTCTTTTGATTTGTTTTACATTTGTCGTTTTGGGACCTTTTTTAGCTGACTATGCGGTATGGGCTTTTTGTTAATATGTCCTTTGATTGAGTTAAGCTATTTCAGTTGATATTTAAGTCTCATAAACGAAGTTTGGGAAGACTTATTGTTTTTGCTCAGTTCTTATTATTCTTCTTCTTCTTCTTCTTCCGCCTCTTTTAAATTTGAACTTCTTCTTCTTCTTCTTCTTCTTCTTCTTCTTCTTCCGCCGCTTTTAAATTTGAACTTGTCCACACCTGTTCTCCAAAACCGCTTGTCAGATTAACTTAGGGTTTCACAATATCTTAGATTAACATGTCTAGTGGTGCAATCAGGGTTTTGTTTGTGCAATGGGGTTTATAAAGGGGTACTTTGAGGGGCAAAAAGAAAAGAGGGTTTTACTATAGAACCCTATGGGATTTTATTTTAAAAAATTTTCAAATGAGTATAAATTGAAAACCGTTTGTGATAGACACAATCTTTTTAATTGAAAATGTTCTAAATGATAAAGCCCATTTAATGAAATACAGGGTTAGTCCCCAGGGGTCACCCCCACCCCCTGCCAATTAAAAAAGTTATAATACCTTGTAAGTGGTCAAGATCCCCACCCCTAAACCATATATATTTTGGTTTGTCATGCTAAGATGGTTTGAATGATATACAGGGATAGTCCCCAGGGGTCATCCCGACCCCCTGCCATTTGAGAAAGTTCTAATATCTTGTAAATGGTCGAGATCCCCACCCCTAAACCATATATATTCTGGTTTGTCATGATAAAGCACATTAAATGTGATACAGGGTTAGTCCCTAGGGGTCACCCCCACCCCATGCCATTTAAGAAAGTTCTAATATCTTGTAAGTGGTCAAGATCCCCACCCCTAAACCATATAAATTCTGGTTTGTCATGCTAAGATGGTTTGATTGATATACCGTGTTAGTCCCCAGGGGTCATCCCGACCCCCTGCCATTTGAGAAAGTTCTAATATCTTGTAAATGGTCGAGATCCCCACCCCTTAACCATATATATTCTGGTTTGTCATGATAAAACACATAAAATGTAATACAGGGTTAGTCCCAAGGGGTCACCCCCACCCCATGTCATTTAAGAAAGTTCTAATATCTTGTAAGTGGTCAAGATCCCCACCCCTAAACCATATATATTCTGGTTTGTCATGCAAAGATGGTTTGAATGATATACAGGGTTAGTCCCCAGGGGTCATCCCGACCCCCTGCCATTTGAGAAAGTTCTAATATCTTGTAAATGGTCGAGATCCCCACCCCTAAACCATATATATTCTGGTTTGTCATGATAAAGCACATCAAATGAAATACAGGGTTAGTCCCCAGGGGTCACCCCCACCCCATGTCATTTAAGAAAGTTCTAATATCTTGTAAGTGGTCAAGATCCCCACCCCTAAACCATATAAATTCTGATTTGTCATGCTAAGATGGTTTGAATGATATACAGGGTTAGTCCCCAGGGGTCATACCGACCCCCTGCCATTTGAGAAAGTTCTAATATCTTGTAAATGGTCGAGATCCCCACCCCTTAACCATATATATTCTGGTTTGTCATGATAAAACACATAAAATGTAATACAGGGTTAGTCCCAAGGGGTCACCCCCACCCCATGTCATTTAAGAAAGTTCTAATATCTTGTAAGTGGTCAAGATCCCCACCCCTAAACCATATATATTCTGGTTTGTCATGCAAAGATGGTTTGAATGATATACAGGGTTAGTCCCCAGGGGTCATCCCGACCCCCTGCCATTTGAGAAAGTTCTAATATCTTGTAAATGGTCGAGATCCCCACCCCTAAACCATATATATTCTGGTTTGTCATGATAAAGCACATCAAATGAAATACAGGGTTAGTCCCCAGGGGTCACCCCCACCCCATGTCATTTAAGAAAGTTCTAATATCTTGTAAATGGTTGAGATCCCCACCCCTAAACCATATATATTCTGGTTTGTCATGCCAAGATGATTTGAATGATATACAGGGTTAGTCTCCAGGCATCACTAATGCATATAGCTTTACTGGACCAAACCAATTTTCACTGGACTTTCCCCAATGTCAGGCGACCCTGGGAATTACGAATTATGGGAGCTTCGTTTGGGAGACTTCGTAACAGCATCCTGTTACAATCATTTCTTGTTTATAGTGTGTCTTTCTATGTTGTGATGTTACACTATTGTTTCAGAAAAAGGGTGAAGGTTTGGTACCATTAAAACGTTTAAACCCGCTGCATTTGTTTGCACCTGTCCTAAGTCAGGAATCTGATGTTCAGTAGTTGTCGTTTGTTGATGTGGTTCATAAGTGTTTCTCGTTTCTTGTTTTTTATATAGATTAGACCATTGGTTTTCCCGTTTGAATGGTTTTACACTAGTAATTTTTGGGGCCCTTTATAGCTTACTGTTCGGTGTGAGCCAAGGCTCCGTGTTGAAGACCGTACTGTGACCTATAATGGTTTACTTTTATAAATTTTGACTTGGATGGAGAGTTGTCTCATTGGCGCTCATACCACATCTTCTTATATCTATTATCTCATTGTTGAAGGCTGTACAGTGACCTATAGTTGTTAATTTCTGTGTCATTTGGTCTCTTGTGGAGAGTTGTCTCATTGGCAATCATACCACATCTTCTTATTCTTATATATACTTGTATATGTGTATTTTATTTTTACCTAATTTTGACAACTTACAATAATGTGATCAATGAGAAGCTATTCTTGTTTGAAGAATATTCATGATATCTCAATTAAATATTGTATGTTAATACTTGCAAATATAGAGAGCTATATGCTCTGAGACCATGAGTGACTGTGAAGCTTTTTTACATGAAAAACTATTTTCAGGACCTTTAAAGGGGGCAGCAAACGTCTTGATGATTTTAATAACAATGAATGATGTGTATTGCCATTGGATGCTGAACAGTCCATTAGATAAAATGAGTTTATCTATAGTCTTCTTCTTCCTTTTGATGTGTAGACTTATCATATTCCTACAATTCAAGGCAAAAGAAATGGAAGAAACAAAAGGAAGGAAACATGAAGTATCATCAGAGAAAAAGGAGGAATAAACAGTAACCATCTCAAAATAAGTTTATCTCACCAAATATGTCAGAATAATTTATAGATGTATTATTTCATAAATATGTTAAAATCATTTATCTTAAAATCATAAATGTTGTGGTTTGAAATATTTCGTGTTTATCAGTCTACAATCAGAGACATTAAATGCATGAAGTTTTAAATTTTCTAAACTTAATACATTATTATATAGCCCCTGACCATCCTGACATATGTTTTCAACTAAATTTTGGCAAATTAATATTTTGTTCAGATTATGATATCTATAAAGAGTCTCTTTTCTTTGGTAAAAATATCAATTAACTGGACAAAAATCTTCCAATCTGTTGTCAAGAAAGGAACATTTCATTCATTTTTGAAAATATAAGATACAATGTAGTGCTGTTATTTTGTAGTTATTGTCCTAAGTAATTTTTACTTCTGATGGATTTTAAAATTTTAAAATTCTGTATATTCCAGTAAAGAGCCAGGATAATTGATTCAGAAGTTTTGTTGTTTACATCCTTTTCTTCTGGTCTTTCGGTTGATAGTGCTCTCATTTTCAATCATACCACGTCTATTTCAGGGGCGGATCCAGCCATTTCTAAAAGGGTGGGTTCCTAACCCAGGATAAAGGGGGGTTCCAACTATATGTCCCCATTCAAATGCATTGATTGTCAAAAAAAAAAAGATGTCGCTTTTGACTGTCAGTCAAAGCGAAGTGACAGACGTGAAAGCGACTTTTTCGCCCCCCGTCCCCTGCTAGTGTGAGCCCTGCAGAATAAAGTTGAAGGTATGATCAGTAGGATTTTTTACTTTTCATTTTTGTTTTACTTTAAAGATGTTGACTTGCTTTTTCCCAACAAAAATACCTGTATTATATGATCCATTACATACATTTCTATGAGTTGCTCTCCATTCTAGTTTAAAATAGATTCATTTATGAGATTAAGGTGGTATGGGAGTATAAAAAAATAATGATAAAAATTTTTCATACCTGTCAATATGTAGTATAAATTGTGATATGTTCAAAAATATGATAAAGGTGATAGGTCACCGAGCTTGTTTTCAAGCTACAGGTGGTGAAAATATGACACATTTTGTATGAATTATACAGAGAAAAATGTGAATAGAGAAAAACTAAATGATAAAAATTTTGAAGTAAAATATGACAAGATAGGTCTTATAAAATGCTAAAGGAAAGAATAGGGTTACCATACCTTTTTTCCTGCTATAACATAAAATAGAAAAAAATCCTGTAGATCCCATTATAAATTGTACTATTTCTGAGTTACTTTCCCTGAATACGCAAAGTTATAAAAATTAAAAAATCAAGCAAAAATATTCTACTTTTGTAAAAATATGATTTATTATAACTAACTATAACATAAATATGTTCATCCAAATGAAAATTCTTATTATTCAATTGCATGCCTGCATCAAAATTTGTTGGCTGAATAAAAAAATTGCATTTTGCTATTTTACAACCCAAGATAGTGGAAGACACTTATACAACCTTAATAAGCTTGTTTTCCTGAGGAAATGGATGAAATATCTGTCCACAAATGTTTTCAGGTATACAAAATATTGACAGATCAGGTTTATATAGATATGTAGATTTTTACATTGAATTTATTGTCCCATAACTGTAATGAAGTAAAAATGGAATATGCAAAATGTATGACTGTGTTTGTTTATAGAAATTAAAAGGGTCTTATACATAAGAGTATATATAATTGCTGAGTATGTTTAAATTTATGTTACGCATGATATTAAGAGGCAACAATCTCATTATACAAATACTTGTTATTGGCTCACGTTGTTCAAATGAGAAATAAGTTACAAAAGGTTTAATGATATATATACAGTTATGGTTGTGACAGTGAAACGCTACAGATATCTTATACTTGTGATTGTGATATTTAACATTCAATTTTTAATATTTATACATTTTCATTTTTTGTTATAATATGATATTAGGTACAGCTACTTTTTCACAAATACTCTTTAAGTATACAAAAATGATTCAGTGCTATAAAATAATTATACTATTGATTGATTGATTGTTGTTGTTTAATGCCACTCTCAGCACTATTGTGCTATTTCGTGGCGGTCAGTTTTTATTGGTGGAGGAAGATGGAGTGCCCAGATAGAACCATGACCTTCCATAGGAAAACTAACAATCCTAGTCAATTAAGATTGGAGTCGAGCTCACCTACCACATGCTGGATTCAAAACTTCAGTGTTGGCAGGCTAGTGATACAGTAGTTCAACTACCGAGGCCCCTAATATTTATACTATGTAAGTACTGTAATTGTACAGTGCAATTTTGTTTTACAAAACTTAAGTTTCATTTTTTTTCATTTATTTTATAGTGATGTATGTTAACAGGAATTATTTTCACTTGCCTAGTTCTTTCATATTATTGCACTTTTCAAGTAAGATTTCCAATCTGGTTATGCACTGAGTACTCAAAAGGCTACTAAAAAAATACTAAGTATTAAGTACAATGTATTAGAATAAAAGTATATATTAAATGCATGTTATATCATAAGACATATTATAAAAAGTCAAAACAATAAGAATTGGCATAAATGCAAGCATCTTGATGATGTCTTTTTCTTAATCTATTGTAAATATTTAAGTCATAAAAAATGATACATTAACAGTAATTGTGCACTTCTTGTTATCTTTTTATTTTTTTTTATAGAAACTGATGTTTTTGGTTTACCTTTGCTAAATATGTACATTGCCATTTCTACATTTAAGAACACAGACTTTTCTGCATTTTTTTGTGGAATGAAACAAAACCTGACAGAATTGTGTCATTGTTTTTTGTGGATTTGACAATTATAAGGAGAATTAAGACTAGAGGTAATATAATAAACAATTTATGTGTGATAAAAACAAAGTTACTGAAAAATACTATTGTATTGCATGCAATTAATAAGAGATCCTTGCAAAATACTCTTGTCAGATTTTTATGCTTTTACATTTTTACATTTTTTCTGTATTAAGACCATGGTCTTACAGACTTTCAACATAAAATTCAATCATGGTCAGCTGCACTGGCAAACCATTTTTTTTGTTTACATTTATAATATAAAAACACAATTATTTATTGAAGAATGTACATCACAAATGTTCATAGATATGGCTATGTGTTTATATGTAATCATTTATATATGTGTGAGAAAATGTAGGCAAAGTTTACGTTTGAAAAAGTTCTGAGTTTAGTGCAAATTTTTGTGTTATTTATTTGTTTGAAAAATAAATGTGTGTTTAACACATCTTTTTGTACCATTTTTTCGTGTCTTTAATTAATCCTTACTTTACTAAAGATGGCAACACAATGGTAAATTGTTGCAGGAAGATATGAGATTTATGATTTTCCTTTGTTCTGTTAATTTAAAAATAAGGAGAGGTTGTAGGATATTGCCATTTAGACAACTATCCACCAGAGTTGAAATGAAGTAGATGTTAGCAACTATACTAAACGGCCTTCAATATGAGCAAAACCAATACCGCATACCAAACTATGACAGATCCTTACATGACAAAATGTATACCAATGAGAAAACTATCTACCAAAGTCCAAGTGAGTCTTCAACAATGAGCATAACCCATAATATATACTCAGCTTTAAAAGGCCCAGGCATGACAAAATGTGAAACAATCCAAACGAGAAACCAACAGCCTGATTTATGACAAAACAACAAAGAAAATCAAATATGACAGAGAGCAACCAACAACAACTACTGAATTAGAGGCTCCTGACTTTGGATAGCACATAAAGAATGTGGCTAGGTTAAACATGTTTGTGAGCACTCAGCCCTCTCTCTTAGATTAACTGTTCAGGATTTTAGTCTCTGTAGTAGTAGCAGGTTGCTGGCTTATTACCTTCACAATTTCATACAAGTGGTAGTTTATAAGACAAGTAAGGTATATCTACCTTTCTGCTCAACCATGATTTAATAGAGTTCATTAGATTTTTTAAACCCATAGCCAAATGTTTTGTAGATGATGTTCCGGAATAACATATGATATATGAAATTCCATGTTACATTTTTTTTCAGTGGTATTAAATGAGTAGCTTATATTTTATTGGAAATTACAAAAATGTCCTTTGATTCTTGGTATTAATTCAGAATATTCTGGCCTGGTAGGAATTGAAATAAAGAGCTTTGCCCAAAACAGAATGAAAATCAATATTTTCACAAACAAAATACAGGATATAAGGTGAAGTTGAAGTCATCCCTTCAAAAAATTTACAAACACCATTATGAGTTGGTTGACCTTTATGGAAAATCTGTTCTCACAGATGAGGACAGATATGTTGGAATTAGGGTAACCACAATCCTGTCCACATTTTCCTCAAATGTGACATAACAGAATTAGACTTATCATCAAATTTGTACTTATATGATCTTACATGAGCAAACACGACGTGTGCTGCATGTGGAACAGGATCTGCTTACCCTACAGGAGAACCTGAGATCACCCCTGGTTTTGGATGGAGTTTTTGTGCTCAGTCTTTAGTTTTCTATGTTATATTTTTTAGACTATTGTTTGTCTTTTGGTTGTCTTGTTTTTTCGCCATTGTGATGTCAGTTTGTCTTCGACTTATGAGTTTGGCTATCCCTTTGGTATCTTCTGCCTCACTTATATAAATAATTAAAGATCAAATAAATTTTTCACACGTCCAAGCTGCCCCTAAAAAAAATAAACGAGACTTACAAAAGGAGAAAATGAATATTCCATCAGAAAAAAATTCTCCTGGCAACCCCTTGCAGAATATCAAATGGTATCCCTTTAATCAACAGAAAAATGCATGCAAGAAATGAATCAATGCACAGTGTGAGTCATTAAAGAAGTATTTGCTGCAGGGTATTATGTCTATTGAACCTTTAATCATAATTTTGCTGCATCCAGCATGTCCAGACAAAAATATGAAAAACAGAAAATGAGAAGAAATTTTGAGTCTTTATATTTATTTCGTTGTATTATGGTGTAATATTTCTGTTTTTCTTAGGGGTTGGTAGTCTTTTTGGGTGTTCTGCAGTGTGTGGTGTTGAAAAGACAGACCAATATTTTATACCCTTCATCTGTCTGTAACAAGTTTTGTAATATTTCCTCCTATGATAATAATATTCTAGAATTTTTTTTATATTTTTTTCCATTTAGAACCTATTAGTACTTTAACTTTGGGCAGTCTTTGAACGTTATTTAAATTTTTTGTCCCTGATTCATTTTATTGTATCTCTTTATTGAAGTAGGATTTTTAAGTCTACTGGTGCAGTGTACTGCGACTTATGAAAAGTACCTATAAAGATGTGCTTGTTGGCTTAGAATGAACAATAGAAAGTAAGAACCTATATGCTGAGTAACTGATAGTAACAATAACATTGATATCTTGGTGGCACGTGAGATGCTTTTAGATTATAATGAATGCCACAGTGCATAGACTTTTACAGTGTTGTACATAGATTAGTGCTTTATTGATGTAATAACATTTGTGCCTTAAATGGACAGTCCCAATGTATATAGTATGGTGACGGAACAGATCCCTGCATGTATAATAGTGAATTACATAGTTAATTATTTTAATGCTACTTGTGCTTTATGTTTTAAATTGAGAATCCTGCTGGGATAGAATCCCTAGCTTATAATTGGATGTGACAATATGCCGTTGCGATTTTAACTTGGTGGTTGGTACGCCAGGCAGTGTTGATATCCTTTATACCAGTATCTTGAAAAATTGAGTTATTAGCGAAATTATACATGTGGTTTGTGCACCAAATTTTTTCTCACTGTAAATTGTTTCCTGCACATGCACGCAGTTGCTTACAGTAATAGTTGCTAAACCGTATTATGCTACAAAAGTAGTGGTACTCCAGATAGTGGAGGGAAGAATAGAGAGGAAGAAGATACTGGCACTTTGGTACATGATTTGGATAATTTTTTTTTCATTGTTTGCACTAAATATTAAATTTTCTATTTTTACACCACAAACTGTTGTTTTCATGTAAAGATAGTAAAATAACAGATATTTTAAGACCACATTGTTTCATCCAAAACAGGGTAAGACAAGCTAAGTAGTGTTCAGTATATTGTGGATTCATTTATTTGTGTGGGTACCAATTTTCGTGGATTAAGGAAAACTTACATGTTCGTGAATATTTAATTTTGTGGTTTTGCAGAAGTCTGCATACAAGCCTAAAGGAAACTTGTTATTCGTTGAACATTTAATTTCGTGGTTCACCTGTACCCACGAAATTCACGAAAACTGGTATCCAACGAATAATAATGAATCCACAGTATGTGGTATAAAAATTGAAAATTGAATATTCAGTGCAAACAATGAAAAGAAATATTTCTATTCCATGACAATATTACCTAACAGTTCTAATAGGGGTCCTTTCTCGTCGTGATCAAGCAATAATAATAAAGATTTTGACCTGCATGATTTTGTTCGAGGCGTCATTATGTATCTGTATCTGTATTTTAAAGGAATTTGGAGCACTTCTTTTCAGAATTGTTTAAAGGTCATAATTATATTTACAGGACTATATTTACAGTGGACTAGGATATGCAAAAATAAAAAGAATACACCCCAGTGTATGTTGGCTACATTCGTTGACCTTTTTACTTGCTAGCCGGTAAGGCCTTCAATAGTTCATTTCTTTGGACATGTAAGGCATAGCAGAGTTTCCTGGTGATATTCTCTACTTTAAAGCAATTGTCAGTACATTTGCATCTACAGTCACAAGTGCATAAAAATCTACTTGGATCTAAGATAAGCTGTTTATCTTTTACTAAGCTGGTTAGGTTAAAGCATTTAGCACAGTTTTAAAGCTATGTAGAAAGCTGTCTAACTCATGCAGGTATGGTATACGGGTATCATGCAGAGATTTATATTCTAGAAGAAAGTGTTCAACAGCTCAAAATCCATCAAAGAGCATGCCTATAAAATATTAGTAAGACCGCAAATGGAATACGCCACGACAGTATGGGACCCGTACCAGCAAAACCACATAGATAAAATTGAAAAGGTACAAAGAAGAGCTGCACGATATGTAACCAGCAGACATAGAAATAGATCAAGTGTCAGCAACATGATAAATGAATTAGGATGGAAAAGCTTACATACAAGACGAAAAGAAGCACGACTCATCATGTGTTACAAAATAACAAACGACCTTGTAGCCATAGACAAGAATAAATATCTACAAAAACCAACAAGAAGCTCAAACCGGACAGGACAACATACTTACCTATTACAGCCAGCCACCAAAGACTGTAGGAAATGGTCCTTCTTCATAAACACCGTCAAGGATTGGAACAAACTGCCACCAGATACCGCCACAGCAAAGTCTCTTGAGATATTCAAGTCTCAAGTCACCAAAACCACAAACTAAATCAACAGAACAATTTGTTTTTATCCTGTTTTTAACCTGTTTTTAATCATGCGCAACTTGCCAGAATATTCATCATGTTGAATGTGGGCAGTATTTGGAAGAAGAAGAAGAAGAACAGTTTCCGAGTTTTCATTGCAGAGAAGACAAGTTTCATTATGTTTGAAAATTTCCTGATACACCGTCACGCCTCTAATTTACTCGCCAATATAACATCTGCGCATGTGTGTTACTGTGTCCGCCATCATTGTTGAAATTGACAACCTATTTTTATTTTCATTTTATTTTTTCTCCAGTTTTCTTATTTAAAATGAATCGAGGTCAAGAAATATATAGAAAATCTGATCTTGAAGGTATTTATGATTATGAGAAAAGAAAATTGTACTTGCGAAAGTACACACGGAGAAAATACATACAATAAATCGATATTTGCTGAATTGAAACTTCAGTGAGACCACAACTGCCACAAGCAAAGCTTCCACATTAGTTTCCCGTTTAACAAGCATGGGAACTTAGAGAGGCATATGTGGTATGATTGCTAATGAGACAACTTTAAACCAGGGACCAAAGTGCGAGGATGTAAACAACTATAAAGTATAAGGTTTTTACCACAGAAGCTGTTTTTTTCTGTTAATAGTAATACACCCCGCTATCCTATATAAAAAAAACAATACACCTTATCGCTATTTAGTCCAATCCGAGAAAGACAGTTATTTAGACAACTTCCTCTTGAGGTCAAGGGGAACAAAACAAAGGTCATCAGCATTGAGCTGAGGGAGGAATAAGTTTGGAAAGTGGACATTTAAAAATTTTTGGTAGTTTAAGAAGCAATTTTTAAAAGACAAATTATGTCATTGAAAATGCTTTGTTTGATGTGTTAACAAAGGTTTAAACATGTCTCTATGAAAAGTTTTATGCACAATACATTGTTTGAACAAGGCCCCAGATAGCTTCAACTGTTTGAAAAGTTGTGTAATTTTAGAACTTATCCTGACGAAGAATAAATAGCGATAAGGTGTATTGCTATTTTATATGAGATAGCAAAAGCCATAGACTGTAAAAACCTCATTTAACTCCCAAAATGAGCCCCAGTGTATTTTATTTAGGATTATAGCCACCACGGTTGAAGGTAAAGCGTCATCTGACTCACTATATAAATGAGCCACTGCAGTTTTTAACAGGCTTCAAACCCATGCTACACTCAATTAATTTCTTTTATTCATTATTGGTTTGTAAGTTGGAATGCCAAATAAAACAGCATAGAGCATGATTTGTCTTCCAAAATTACCACTGTCCCTACCAATGTTTTGAACCTAGGACTCCTGGCACAGTAAGCTACACTCTTCCAACTAAGCTTAAAGAGTACTCCACAATCTCAGCTATTAAATCTTATCACTAATTTTCCACCATTACTGGATATCACAGAGGTTGTGTAAAATTTTGACGCCACTTTCAACACTATTGTGCTATTTCGTGGTAGTTAGTTTTTATTGATGGAGGAAGCCGGAGAGAACCACCGACCTTCGGTAGGAAAACTGACAATCCTAGTCAATTAAGATTGGAGTCTAGTGCACCTGACCCGTGCGGGATTCGAACTCACAACCTCAGTATTGACTGGCTAGTGGTATAGTAGTTCAACTAGTTAGACCACTTGGCCACTGAGGCCCCCACAAGTGAAAAAGTCCGATGCTACAAACAGTCAGAGGTAATACTTATACAAGTGTCTTTTATTTACTAGAACAGGTAAATTATTTTGAAGGTAGAGATATATCCCTTAGACGTTCAGATTTTTTTTACTTATATAAGTTAAAAAGTATTATTTTTTTCTTTTCTTGAATTTCTTTTGACTGCAATTGCTCTGCTGGAGTGTTTAATTGTGTGTCATTAATAGTTGTGTTTAACTATTCATAAAAGTATAATTTCATGGACAATGAAAATCTCATTTGTCTGTTATCTTCAGAATACTTCTCATTTACAAGCCTCCAGGGAGCAATTTTTGGAAGCCTAGCTTGCACAGTTCGATAGACTTCTTAGTTTAGTTCTTTCGATAAAAGATTGAACTCTGTTTAAGAAATAATATTGTTAAGACATGTTTTGACCTCCAAAAACTTGAGAATTTGAGGGGTTGTATAAAAAAAAAATTTCTGGAGAAGATTAAGGGGAGATTATTCAAACCTTGAAAATAAAATAAAAATCTTAGAAATTTACGTAAACAAGTAAATATCACTTACATCTTCAATTCAATAGTAATTGACTTGTGTAAGTATTACCCCTGACTGACAAAGGAAAAGTGATTGTTGTTTAATGTCAAAAGTTCAGATGTTGCAAATTCTTGGGTCAAGTGTTGCACATTCCCAAATAGCATTAAGGTCTATTGACAGTGGTTATACATCTTCCATGCCAAGGGAAGCAACCCTAATTTAAAATCAACCACACACACACAAGTTGATAAATACATTCAGTGTCATGCATCATTTACTGAAGGTAAAACAAGAAAAATTAAACCTATACTCTACTGTATCTGATGCAGGATTTTCCAAAGCTGAAACACACAAATACAATGTATGGTTTCCAGGGTTCCATAATCAGGGCAGAATCATTACATAAGGATGTTTATGATCCAGTGGTGGCTATGGCATAAATAATTTGTATAAAGCATGTAAAGCTTTATATTTCAGAACGTAAATGACCTAGATACTTCATATCTTGTATATAGATTCTTTATGTTACAAAGTTGATGTCTGACTTTAATATATGTCCATTTTTCTTGTAGTCATTTCCATAGTTCATTGGTCAACTTGAAGATTTCAATAGATATATAGATATATCCAATTCTAAGATTTTAGTAGCAATTTGTCAACTATATTCGATGGATGATATAATTGTAAGGTCTACATGTCTGTCTGGCAGGGTTTATCTAACCTTTATCTCATTTTCATGGTTTTATTGGTAAATGTCAAGTTTTCATGGTTATGACTGTTTTTTCAGATACTGTAAGCAATCTATAGGTCATCTATATTTGGTTTATGGAATGATTGTAAGGTATACATCTCCTTATTTTAGATGTCCATCTGGCAGGGTTCACATGACCTTGGCTTGACCTTATTTTCAAGGTTCATTTGTAAGTTTGTGTGGTTAGGTACGTTTCTCAGTACATTGTTGATGTTGTTTAAGGTTTTATGATACTTGCAGTAGAAGCTTTATCTTAAAGACTTTCAGAATAAATTTCATCAAGATCAGTGAAGCAGGTGAGACATTTCAGCATGTGCACTCTTGTTTAAATTTTTGTTGATGAATGATGATTGCATCTTAAAATCTTAAAGCTGTCTTCCGTTGATTTCTAATAACATAAGATCATTATTCATGGTAAAGAGGCTTTCATTAAAATGATTGTGTTTATTGTTTATAAAATTATACATGAAGTCCTGACATTGATGATAATCAAGGTAATGATATTTTTCAGAAACTTCTTCATCAAAGGCTAACAAATTAGCTGGAGCACCAAAGACATTAAGACATGTAAGTACATGTACATATACTTTAAAATTCAAATTTCAGCCATTTTAACATTTATCATGTTTTATGCTCCAAAAAGTGTTTTTAGTCAAGACCAGAAATTTGTATTGAAATTATCACTCCAGTTACCTGCAGTCCACCAGAATTTATTTTTGATGATAAGTTAATTGTGATTGGTCATTCATATAACTATCAACACTACCAGCTTCCTATCAGTTTAAAATGATTTAGCCATTAGATGTCAAGCATCACAATTGTGTGAGGGAAATTTTCACCTTTTTTGAACTTTGAACTTGGAGTAAATAATCTGATTATTGCGAACCAAATGAAAGTTTTCCACAGAGTCATCTCCTCTTGGTCAAGGTATTTTAACTTTTGTCAGTTCACTTGTCACATTAAATAAATACAATAGCAATTGTTCTCTGTGTAGTTTATTCACTGGGACCTTTAAATTTCTTCTAAGAGAAATCCATCATTCATTGATTAATTTACCTGCTGCAGATTAAAGCGCTTTAGCTGAAAGTTCAAACTGTATTTACATCTTTAACAACATATTTGATCATAAATATTTTTTTCATTTTACAGACCTTACTGTCATCAAATCCAGATTCTGAAGAAGGCAGGATATCAGCTGCTATAGAAATACAAAGAAACTGGAGAGGTTATAACAGTCGGTATGTAGATATGCAGAATTATTTTCATATGACTTCATCTTTTACATGTTAATATGCATTCATATTTTTAAAGTTCAGGCTTCCACAAATAAGATGAACTGCACATAAGATAAACCATTAAGTACCATGCATTTTAAAGCTCTTTGATGATCAGAAACCTGAGGAAAATTTTTGCAAACTATTGGACCTAAAACTTGGTAAAGATATTCTGTAAGAACATAGTTGTAACATCTTTAACTTTTTTCAAATCATTTAAAAAGATTACAATTTATCAGTGTAATTGTACAAGTCCAACCTGATTATAGTGACAGGTTAAGCTCAAATGCTTTTAGATGTATGCAAAATGTATAAGTAATTGAAAGACAGCTGAAATTTTTTCAATGAAAGTAACATTCTGTTTGATTGCAGGTCTCATATATATGAATCAATTAACCCTAAGGTCAGCAAAACAGCTGTTTACAGTGACAGTCGACACCATATTGCAAGAGAACAAGAATTTGATGGAATAACAGATGAAGAGGTCAGATACTTCACATTCAATTGTGGCATGACAATTGGATACATATAACCAAAAAATACTGGGTTCTTGTATATTTTTGAGGAAATGACATACTGTGTATTCATTATTTTTTCATTTGAATACCAATTATCGTGGATTTTGTGGGTATAGGTAAACCAATAATCTAAATGTTCAAGGAAGAACATATTTTCTATTGACATATATGCAGGCTTTGGAATAACCATGAAATCAGATATCCTCAATGCAATTTGCACTCAATCCATGAAAATTGGAACCCATGAAATTAAATTAATCCACAGTAACATTCATAATTAGCTATCAGTTGGTAATTGTCTCTTTATACTCTTATAAAAGCAATAAAAATGACAATCATTAAAAGGCATGTTTTATGATTTTTTTTTGGTGACTTTGATAGAATGATTACAAAATTATAAAAGTTCTATGACTAGTCAATCTTTAACTTGTAAGATCTAAAAACATTTATTTAGTAATGAATATGCATGAGATATGTGCCACTGGACATTCAGTAAACTGCAATCATTTAATCATATAACATTTATCAATAATGGAAACTGTTTGTTTCAAAAACAATATAAAAAACATATTACATTGTAACTTTATTCTCAATATACTGTCTTGGTGTTCTTGTTGTAGCATGCTAGCCTTAAGGCCATGGGTTCTATCCTTGGTTGGGTCAATTAAAGACCTGAAAATTGGTATTTGCCTCTTCAAAACTATATGCCATCAGCTTTTAAGAGTGTGAGCAAAGACTGGTTAGTACGGAGTTGGAATAATAGGTTTAGGTAGGGTGGTATGTCTTCCTGCACATGTTGTAAACTGGCACATTAAGAATTTGGCTGTGTGTGTCAGTTTACTGCAGAGCAGGTTTCATATTGATATCACATCAACTTGTTATTTTGTTTTCGTTATAAATATTAACCCTCCACTGGATTCTAAACAGCCATCCCTCATATACTTTCAATGAAAGTTGATTTTGTAGTTGTTATATATTTTTGTATGTTTAGGGTGAAGTGATAGGTCCTCCTAAAGAAGATAGATTAAGGCAGTATTACAATGACTATCTGGTTGAAATGCAAGAATCAGATGACCCAGGGCCAGTTATGTCGTAAGTAAAAACACATGGTATATAGCACTTCATTTTATAAATTTGGACCTTCAAAGCCAGATTTTTTGTCAGAAATATTTCTAACATATGGTAACATAACTGAAGTAGAAAAGAATGGCACAACCGGCACATCAATAAAATAAAGACTTTATTTTTCTAAAACTTGACCTTTAGCCTTTTATGTTGCTGAATTTTTATCATAGTACTGTCATGATAAACAACAATGTCATATTGATCACACCCTAACAGATAAACGGAATATTTAATATAAAAAAACACCTTGGTTCTGTATGACTTAATTGCTGTTGAATTTATAATGATTTCTGTTTTACCATTTAAAACAACATTTTTTATTCTTTATTTACTTTGCAGATATGAAGAATTCTGTGCCCTTTACATACAGAACTGGTGGAAAAAACACAGAGAAAAGCATCAGGATAAATCTCCTGTACAGCAAATACAGTACGTGCCTCCTAAACCTCAACCAGTACAAATACCAGTCCAAATATCACGACCTCGTCGACCTTTAACTGAAAGATTAGCAGCAACAATTATACAGAAAAGTTGGAGAAGACATATTGTAATTATCTCATATTTTAAAACATTTAACAAAACTTTTGTCTTGCCTGTGTGTGAATGACTCAGAATAAGAGACATAGAGATGCTAATTTGTCTCTGGGTTTTGTGTAAACTATTTGCATAAAGCTTTATATTTAAGAAGGTAGAAGACGTGGATACTTCATATCTGTTAAACAGATGCCTTATGGTCGGTAGTTTCTGTGTGGTATATGTCCATGATCTCATTTTCATGGTTACACAACTGCTAAAAAATGTATAATTTTTTTCGTTACCGTACATGATTTTTTTCAATTAATATCAGAGTAAAATGACAACTATATTTAGTCCATAAAAACATTTCATAGTATACATATCAATCAAACAGGGTTTACCTGACCTCAACACCATTTCATTGATCAATAATCAGTGCTAAGCATTGATATTAGGTTTGTTTATCATATGCTATAAGCATTAAATCAACAGTATTTGGGGCATATATTGTAAGCCTAAGGTGTACATGTCAGTCTGGCAGGGTTCATCTGACCTTGACCTCATTTTCATGGTTTATTGGTCATTGTTGTGATATGGTCTGTTTCACAGATGTTATAAGCAATAGTTCAACCCTCTTTGGTGTATAGAATGATTGTTGGGTGTTATTGCCTGATTGGCAGAGTTCAATGGAAGATTTAAAGTGTACACGAGAAAGATCTTGAAAATCTTATAATGGTTATTTAACGAAAGTTAAATCCCTTTTCTTATAATAATATTTTTAATGATGAAGACAGCAGTGGTTTAATATATGTATTTATTTTCCAGGATATACAAGTATATAGATACTACAGAGATTTAATCAACTTTAAGGCTAGAGGAAACCCTGCCTTAATGCTAAGATGTATAAATCCTAATGAAGCCAAACTATTAGATGGTGCCTCTGGTGTACATGTTAAATTTAGATTGGCTGGGGTAAGTAAAACAAAATGTGGAAGTAATCACATGGATATATATACTAGTATTAAAATGTTGTCTAGTCCTTGCTGTAAGGTGTTCGCTTTTTAGTATGTTGAGTAAAATCTCAGAGCAAGTATAAAAAAAAATAAATCTTTTTTCTCTGTATTTAATGAAATTTTTATCTCATGTACATCTATTCCTTATCCTGACATCTGAATTTCTTTGACAATGCTATGATCAAAATCAAAGATACCAACTTGAAAGCAGACTATAGTTATATTATATTATTGTCCACAATAATTAGACTATATTTTAAATGATTCCTAGGGTGGTTTAGTAAAGAAATGGGAAAATATAACAATTTTACTTATCTTAACTGGAAAATTAGCACAATGATTACCTTAGGAACGGAGAAAAAAAAATCATGTCAATAATTGTTTATGTACAACTATGATATAAATGGGGAGATGGTAATATGCACTTTTTATTTTAACCCCCACCCCATGAGAAAGATTATCATTTTATTACTTTACAATGATTTTCAAAAAATGTTCTCTATCCATCAAACTTTGGTGATCCCTTGTTCAATTATTTCTTAAAAAGCCCTCTACAAAAATCATCTGTCTAATTGATTTGTTTGTTGCATAAATTTAAGTGCTCTTGAAATAAAGGGCTTTTGGAAACCACAAAATTATGATACCCAACAGAGTATGTCATGTTTGATAGAATAGGTGAAAAAACAGTATCTGGAAGTGCTATAATTGTTTTTCCTGTTTATTGTTTATAAAAAGAACGATTCTGTGTTTGTTTAGGCATTACCTTTTAAAATGTGAGAGAAATCTGAAAGTTTATATTATTGATGCTTGGTTTTATGTAGATCAAAGCAAAGTGATACAAAAAAAATTGTTGTTAAATACTTTTGTTATAAAACAAACTTTAATCAAAATATAATTATATCTTACTTCAATATCTTAAAGTTTCTCTAACATGAGTTTATTTTATTTCTTTTTGTGTAGGAGAGATTTCCACCAAATATATACTATAAGATTTTTACACACAGACCTATTCAAGACATGTGTGCAAATAGTCCGAAAAATTACACAGTGTCAACAGTAAAACTACAAATGGCAAAAGATGTCCACAGTAAAGTAAGAGGTGTTCCAGAAGCTCCAGGTATGATATTAGGAGAGATAATTATAAGATAGTCAAGAATCATTGTCCTGAAAATCATTAACTAGTGAAATTGAAAAAAATTCATACATTTTATTAAAACTAGGTTGATACCAATAGATGACTTTTTATGATTTTGTTCTTAAATGAAAGACATTCTTCTATGTTTACCGTAAAAAAGGTGAGTAAATAACCAGAAAGACAATATTGTATCATCTGTATGGAAAGTAACCCCTTGGTCTTTCCATGGCAATAGTTCAAGACTAATGATGTTCAAAAGGTTCTTACATTCTTATAAAAAAATAAGCGTAGAACTTAAATTTGATGGGAAATCTTTTAATTATTTACATTATGAAGTTAACTTTTAAAAAAAAATTCAAATTAGGGTTTTATCCAGATTCGCTGTTCACTGAACATGATAATGCGAGAGTGACATGAAATATTCTCGTTTTATATGAGAAAATGACTTTCATTTAGTTTTTTGCATTATATATGAACAGATAAAAATGAATGGTACAAACGTGTAGACAACAATGGCTGGAGACTTGTATCAGATCGTCTTATTCATCATTTAATGGCTGACCCTGTTACTTGGGAAACATCAAATAAGAAATATGAATTTAATCATGATAAGGTTAGATAGTTCTTTTATATGTCAATTGATATACATATTTAGCTCACCTTGCCTGAAGATCCATCATTAGCTTTTTTCATTAGAGTACTTCTGTCACAATTATTATATTTTTTATTTAAATCTTCTCTGATACCTTTCACCACTTTCAATCAGCATTTGGAACTAAATATGTCTGTTTATTCTCAGGTTGTTTATGTTTAAAAATGAAATCTAATGAAGCCTTTATAAACCACTCCAATTTTGTGATTTTGATTTTCAGGATAAGTCTGTTCCTCAGTAACTATGAATGACATGTCAATATATTGATTGTAGATTGCTTTTTTTTAAAGTATGATTGGATATGTTTGTCAATATTTTTAGCTTCAAAGAATACAAGATGTTTCAAAGTTAAAGAAACAGAGAAAAATAGATTGGATGCAAAAAATGTAAGTAATATGTAGAATGAAAACATAAACTTTGGCTTTCTAAAATGTTATCTTATGTCCTCCCATGAAAGTTGAAGGTGCATATAATGTAACTCTTTGCTTTCTTTACAAAATAATGCACATACATCCTATAATTTGCTTGGCTTCTTGATAGAGATCCTCTTAATTGAGGTAATTATGACACAGAATATGGACCTTAGGGACTACAGTAAAAGTGATATAGTACCCCATTTTTAAAAAGGAACAAGCTTTTTGTATGTTTCAGCTTTTTGTATGTTTCATTTTTACTTATAGTTATATTTGTCGTAGTGACATGGTTATTGATACTGCTTAAACTTTCTGTAAGATTTTCAAATAAGATTGATATCAATAGTGGTGCTGTCAGTCAATTGAATATCAAGAATTTCGTCATAACATCAGAAAATATAGGAAGTATAGTACCATTAAGAGATTGCTATCAGGGTTCTCGTTAAGACTCATATACGCGTCCTGGACACATGAAAATTGAGCTGGACGCATCATTTTTGAAACCCTTGAGTCCATGGGAGGCGTCCTCGTTGTAACCCCTGAGTCCTAATCACATCGTTTTGCCTAGAAGATTCGTGATCGTCAACTATGTTTTGATAGGAAACTAAACCTGGAAGTCGAAGTTGAAAAATTATGTAATGTGTAGATAAATATTTTTGTTGACTGATAACTATTTTTAAAAATTAAACGTATTTCATCCTAAAATATAATAATTCTGTTCAAACTGATTAATAAATATGTAATAGTTACCGATTTTTTAAAATTTTACGAGTATTTGAAAAGCTTGAATATTTACATGTGTTGAACATCACGTACTTATCATTGAAACAAAGAAAGTCAAATTTTTTGAGAACTTGAAACGAAATGATATAATATTTCATAACTGTTGCTACTATCATAAAATAAATCATTGTATATTTCAAATTTTACGGATAAGAATAATTTTACTGGTCTTCAAATGCTTTAACATTTTTCTCGTATTGTGCATGTTGAACATCGCGATTGTAAACAAAGGTGGAAAAGGTTTTGAAACTGAAACAAATCCGATTAAAAAACGATTTATGGTTACGGTGTTCATAGATATAAGAAGATGTGGTATGAGTGCCCATGAGATAACTCTCCATCCATGTCAAAATTTATAAAAGTAAACCATTATAGGTCAAAGTACGGTCTTCAACACGGAGCCTTGGCTCACACCGAACAGCAAGCTATAAAGGGCCCCAAAAATTACTAGTGTAAAACCATTCAAACTGGAAAACCAACGGTCTAATCTATATAAAAAACGAGAAACGAGAAACACTTATGAACCACATCAACAAACGACAACTACTGAACATCAGATTCCTGAATTAGGACAGGTGCAAACAATTGCAGCGGGTTTAAACGTTTTAATGGTACCAAACCTTCACCCTTTTCTGAAACAATAGTGTAACATCACAACATAGAAAGACGCACTATAAAATATCAATTGAAATGGCTTAACTCAATCAAAAGACATATTAACACCAGTGAACATACACTGAACAAATAAATTTGATCTATGATACAATGTAAATACAAAATAAATAAACTAAGGGAAGAATAATTAAAGTAACATGTTATACTGCTGTGAAATGTTAAACAATTTAAGAAAAACAATATGCTTGAACAAAAATATCAGCCATTTGCAATTACTTTAAACACAGGTAAATGAAAATTCACTTTAGATTTGCTTGTTTTTATTAAAGATTATAATAATTATCATGATGGAAACATCAAAGAGATTATTAACTCAATGATTAAATATAATTAAAATTTATTAATAATAATTAATATGAACTGTGACAAGTCTGTGTTCATGCAATCCCAATTTCTTATAAATACTGGCTTGACCAACAAAATGACATCAGTATCACAATGTCAGAGTAAGTCAAAGTTAAAGTCCTTCTTCAAAAGGAAACCTGATGTCATTGAATCATCAGTACCAAGTAAAAGACCAAGAGTCAATGACCCACTACACCAAGAATTGATAGACATAGAAAGATCTTCAGAAACAACAACTTCTGTTACTTCAGTCACTACACCAACTAAACAAAAAAGGAGAGGAAATAGCAGTCTATATATGTTGTAATGAACAATAACTATTAAGAGATCATAACTTTTATTGATATAATAAAAACTACCAATCCAACACGCTTCGTTTTAGTTTTATTGCATCATATTTCATCATATTAAGACACAAAAAAATCCGGTTAAAAATTACATGCATCCTAGACTCATCAAAATCTATTGGGACTCACCATTTCTAAAAGTGATGAGTCCCAGGACTCACCATGAAAAATTCCTAGTAAGAACCCTGGCTATAAAATTGTTACTATTAAATTGTTTTAGAAGGAAGAGAATGACTGATTGTCCAATGTCCATTAACTGGCTTTTATCCCAATTTTACAATATTTTGTAAAGGAAATGAATAACTTGGTTTGACAAACTGTATCCCTGTCTTTACAAAGAAAGTGGAATGAGCATGGTGTGTGCAGGATCTTGCCATTATACATGCACAATTCTTTTTTGTAAAATAGGTGATTAAGCAATGGAAATAAATAAAAACTATCAAAACATGGCCTTACCTTAAGGTTTTTACTTGTATAGACAAGGATACAGTTTGTCCTGTTTAGTTGTTGTTTCCTTCTGCAAAAAAGCAAAAAAGTTTAAAATTGAAGAAAGTCAGTAATTGGCAAATGGACTATTAGGATCTTATTTTCAGTTTGGTTTTTATCCCTGTCTTTACAAAGAAAGTGGAATGAGCATGGTGTGTGCAGGATCTTGCCATTATACATGCACAATTCTTTTTTTGTAAAATAGGTGATTAAGCAATGGAAATAAATAAAAACTATCAAAACATGGCCATACCTTAAGGTTTTTACTTGTATAGACAAGGATACAGTTTGTCCTGTTTAGTTGTTGTTTCCTTCTGCAAAAAAGCAAAAAAGTTTAAAATTGAAGAAAGTCAGTAATTGGCAAATGGACTATTAGGATCTTATTTTCAGTTTGGTTTGTCAGAATATGACCATTTGCTTTAAAATATAATCAATTCCACAAATTTAGGTACAAAGATGGTATGTTAAAAGCCAAGTCAGATGATCTGGAAACAATTAACCTAATAGAAGGTGCAGCTGCTGGTATGGTTGCTACAGTAGAAAAGATGGGCCCAGATGCTTTAGAGGACTGGGAAGTTGATGAGTTACTTGACTGGACCACTAGTCTTAATTTTGATGAGTAAGTTAAATTGACTGTTCAAATTATGATGCTTATTTGGTCATGTCAAATCAAATATTATCAGTTAAAAGTTGTCATACTATTTCTAATACATAAAATAAGTCTAGAAAGAAATAACAAACTGGTAAACTAAGCTGTAGTTTTCTATACTTTTTATCAATATAGAAAAGTTGTAATATAATAAAAACTTTTTTTCCAGTTATTTGAGTTCATGGAAGGAAGTAGCTACGAGTGCAAATTCAGAGAAATTCATAGGTTTGTATTCTATTTTTAATTTACATTTTTGATGCAATCTTAGTTTAAGTTCTTTTAATTTTCAGAAGACCAAAAGGTCAGAGCAGAAACAGTTTACATTTTGCTCTCAAGAATACTTGTTTCAATTTGACATTGCCTGTATACCATAATTTCCTTACTTGTAAATGCTCTAGGGGGTCTTATTTGGATGATGTATAAATATTTATCGCATAAGTGCCTCAATTAAACAAATGATGTTCCAAAATAACATGACTTAATTAAGTTTTGACAAACAAGTGGATAGTTGTCTCATTGGCAATCATCAATCATACCACATCTTATTTTTATAGTAAATAAAATTTAATGATTATTTTTAATTTAATCTTATTTTATTGAAATCTGTAATTTTGTTAGTAAAGATTGAAAAAAACATCAAGTATGTGTTCCTTATCTCAGCCTTGTCTACATTAGGAAATAACATTGAAATACAGATTTTTATTTTTTGCTAGTATTACACATACAAAATTAATCACTTTAAAAATTTACTAAACATGACTGAAATACCATTTTATATGCTTACAGTTTAGATGAGTTTTCAAACATAATTATCTAATATAACATACAGTTATCAAAAATATAGAGATTATGTAGTATAAGTGGTGAAATATAAAAATTTATATCAATGTATAATAAATATAGATATATATACAATATTTAATGAGTTGATTGCAGTATAATTTCAACTTATGATCATACTTTGTAGTATCATTTTGATATCAAACATCTAAACTAAGACCATCAATAGCATGACTAATAATTCAACGAAGGAATGACACTGTGCATGTGACCTTTTGAACTATCACATAAATGATCCAGCTCAAAGTGTACAAAGCAGGGTTCATATGATATTTTTATCACATTTATATGTTCTCTTCCTAATATGCATTTACTATTTGCCACTGGAAATTAAAGACCAATCCATCTTTATCTTTTAGATGCTAACAAAAAATGCATCATAACCAAATACAGGGTAATTGAATTTAATTTTGTAAATTATCTCAAAATAAAATCAGAAATAAGAGAATACAACATATCCATGGCTACATTTTAGGCAAGTGGGAGACAGGAGTTGCAGAAGGTTTGTTTACATTCATTGATTCAAAAGCTGGGTATAAGGGGAGTTTTTTCATTAAATATATCAATAACTTCATTAAACCAGTTTTTATAGTGCTTTATTGGCAAGTACATGTTCCTTAATTGAAGTAAGTCATTTTAAAAAGATAAATTCATTGAATATGATTTGAATTTTTAGAGATTTTTATAAAGAACAGTGGCAGATACACAGAGGGTTTTTCGATTGAAAACATTATAAAATATGATATAAATTCAAATTTTCTGTCCATCATTACCCCTTGTCAAGTTTGTTACACTGATTAAAATGTTTTTAGTAATGACTTTTTACCTATGTACAAAAAAAAATGTATAACATTTGTCAAAAAAATTCTACTCTTTCTGAGGAAAAAACATTTGTTGAAACTTTCATTTAAGAATTTCATCTGTGCCTTAATGAATTATAACAATAAAAACTGGTACTTCATGAGAGTTCTCATATTGATAGATATTTTTTGCTATACATATCATTTCATTTAACAATGCTAAGTTTTGGTATATATACTCATAATATTGTTTGTGTTTTTGTTTTTATCTCAAATGTAGGTATATGGTTTTACAAACTATAATCCAATTTCAATCTGAATTAACCATTTTGTATGTTTTGCCTATTTTGTCTGCTTAAGGAATCAAATGATTAGTCACTAGCTTATTAAGCTAGTCAGATCCTTCCTTGTTTATAATGAATCCTGTGAATGTGTATCCGATTCCAGATACATCCTAAGATCTGACCTCAACACAAAAAAACATTAAATCTATATCAGGAGCAAAATTTTGATATTTCTTTATATATTTTATTAACTTTTCTGTATATTACTGATCAAAGGACTTAGTACTTTTTTTGCAGTAAACATATGTACAGTCTGGAATAAATTTTTTCAGACATCAATGAATAACTTTGTTAAACCTTCATACAGAAACTTCTTCCAGATCAAGAAATAGCATCTGAAAAAAAAAGTTCAAATTTCTTCTCATTTTTCTTTATTTTACTGATAAATGGACTTACTTTTTGGCAGTTTACTTTACACTTTTACACTGACAGCAGCAATCTCAGGGGAGACATAGGGTTTAGAAAGCAGAACCCTTTACAAACTTTTATGATGAAAGTAGCTACACACTTGTGCCCTTAACGGTAGCATCTACACACATCATGTGCACCTTCAATTGTCTATTTTTTAAATACTCCCTTTCCTGACTCCTATGAGAAATGCATTTAGAACAGATTTTTACTTCTACTTTTTAAAGTATTGTCTTTTAAGATATGATATAAAATAAAGACTATGAAACATCAAGTTTAAATTCATTTTTTTTCTCATATTAACATAAGCTTAACCCTTGATACTATGATTATAGGAATCAGAAAACAGATTGTAACTGAAGGTAATATGTAAGCCTGTCTGTAGGCAATTTCCCAAATCCTTGGTATGGTCTCAATTTCCCTGATGCCAGAGTGAGTTGTTGTGCTAATAATTTATTATGGATACACATTTTTTATGACTATAAAAATTCTAGGAAGCTGTCATGAACATTTATAAATAAAAGTTAACAAATAGGAAGTTTCATTTATTTGAAAAAGCTAATTTTTATTTGTCTGGTTGTTTTAACCATAAAAAAAAAATTAAAAAAAAAAGGAACTATAATTTGAAACTAATCTAATAAAGCTGAATATGCATTATTTCTGAACTTGCCATTATTCATTGGTATTGAACATAAACAAATTTTAAGATGTTAAAATCCTATAAATTTGATTATTAGTTTTGCATATGTAAAGATATAGTTTTTGAAAATTTGTATGCTATAAATATTATTAATAGTACAATATGATCTATTCATTACACCCCATCAGTATAATTATATTTTTATAGACACCACCATGAACTCCAAATTGACCTGACCCTATCTGTTTTTTTCCCTTTTTTCATGGTACTAAAAAATATATGATATCTGATCATAAATGGCCAATTTATGCCTTTTGTTTACATGTTATCTTTCATTTATACAACTGGATTTTAAGGAACTAACAAATCAATCTATTCCAGAAATAATGAATATTTCTTTGAAAAAAGTACTATTCAACAGGTTTTCTTTCATCAGCTCACTTTTTGCCACTTTCTTACAGTTTCATTTTCTATTGTAAATGTTACCTTAAGTTTCACTATGCCTAAATAGTTACCTGACCCTTTGCAATGGCATTTTCTAGCCCAAGGCATGGGATAGCTTTGTAAAAAGGAGAAGATAATCATTAGTCTATAAAATTTTAGAGCATTTTAAATACTCTTTGCTCTAAAAAATAATTTCAAACTTATGATTTTCTCATTGGTCATTTTTAGGAGGAATTATGTGTGATCCTTTACTTCATTTATCTACTAATGCATTTTTTATTTGATTTGATTTTATCTTTTGTATATGTTTGTGTGGAGCTGGTATTTAACTTTTACAGTATATCTGATTTTATTTCAGCCTATTAAAAATTTATATTCATGTATTGGTAAATATAAGCTTTATTCACAGGAAAGAAACAAATCATTAGGCATTTGCTCGTTAAGCTTTCCATGTGATCACAGAATTTAAACGTTTTATTTATCTTCACCTGCATTCACTTTGCTTACTTAAGATATATAAGTATTCACAGTCATATTTAACATGCCTTACTTTTAAACTGAAGATATCTACTCAGTAACATATTGTATATATTTAATCAACAACATCTGTCTTTGGAATTGTGTGCTTATTGAGTTATGAAATAGTGTCGAAATATAAACTGAAAAGATTGGAGCCCATAACAGGCAGTTTTAATTAGAGCAGGCATACTTCCATTTTTTTGGCTTTTTTTTTGTTATCGAGTAGGTCAGGAAAATGAGTATATTAGCCTACCTTATTCAATTATTATGCAATCATCATGACATGACTGTCCCATCTAGACTGAATTATTCAAAAACATTTTGTTGTGAAACTGAGGCCAGGCAAGTTGAATCCAACATAACTTTTTTCCACAAAACATTCTTTTCCATTCTACCTAAGCTAACCTTTCTTATTGAATAAATTTTTAAATAAATTAAAGTCTTCTTATTATTCGTAAGAGAACAACTAGAATATTTTTAAAGATTAGTTTAAAAACTGTTATTTTCACATTTGGCTATTGGGTTTTAGGTCATCAAATGTCCCATTTAGTAGATGACTGCCTGGTAAGCAATACAGGTTTTAATCAGACTTATGTGTGAAATCTACAGATTTTTTCTCTCATCACTTATAGGCAACCATGTTTAACAATGACACAAATAAGAAAACTCATGTGTTAAAGTATATATATAAGTATAATTAAGTAATATGCTGTTACATAATATTACAGGACATAGTTAAGTAAATTATAATATGAAATTATTAGCATTAAAATTTTATACATTATGACACAAAACTTCTCTTCATTTTAAGATGAAATATTTTAAAGTAGAAGCTAGCACATATTTATATATTAAGTGTTTTCACTGCCTAGCAAAGATTGTCACACTTTATACTTTTCACTTTTCTCTCATTCTAAAGGTATCTTCTGATTTTATTGTATTTAAAGTCTTGAAACTTCACCTATTTTACTTTTTTAATTTTATAAAACCAGATTGTTGTGAATGTTTAAAGCTATTTTTTCACAGTCTGCCTGATTATGGAAGAAAAATATTTAGTCTTCTGACTTTTTGGGAATTGTAGGTTTATACAGTTTTGGGCATGTATTCTTCAAGAGTTCATAAAAATAAGTTACTAATCATTAGGTGGCATTGGTTCTCTCTTTTGAATTGTTTCATATTTTGTCATACCTGCATGGGGCTTTCATAGCCTACTATATGGTATGGGTTTCACTCATTGTTGACCTGTAGTTGTTTATATCTTTGTCCTATGGTCCACAGTTTGTTGTCCCATTGGCAATCATGCGTTGTATCCTTATTTTTATACTAAATGAATTTATGTAGCTGCATGTTTTAAGGTACAGTGAAAATACTTTATTTATTTATGGATGGAAATGTTTTGTGGTAGTTAAATTCCTTGCTTAATTGGTTTCCAGATTGTGTTTAGCATAGAATGAATAACTTGAAATTGAGTGGTTTTTCAAACAAAATAAATAATTATCATGGTATTTGTGTCATTTCAGTTGTGTATAAAAAAAAATCAGTGGTTTAACTAAAGTTTTACATTTTTTGTTGAACCAATTTATCCTGTGGTTTCAGTTAGGACTTGATGTAACTTAGTTAACATTTTTTAATCTATATTTCAGAGGACAAGATGAGAATATTTACAAGTGCAGATCCATATGAGTTCTCCTTATCTCCTGGACAATCAAGGTACCAGTCTACACAACAGTCCAGGAATACTCCAGCATCAAGTGTATCAGGCAGGATACCAGTCAACTAAATGTTCTATCAGAGTGAAAGTTGTTAACTGTGATAAGTCAGTTCCCTGAACTTGTCATATGCATTAAAATTATGCATTTCTAATCATGTCAAATAAATTAAGTATGGTATTGTGTCATTGTCTATCACCATATTGATGCTATACATATCATGACACTTCAGCTGTATAATGATGTTGTGTTTATGAAGGTAAACATTCAATACATTCAATTTAATTGAAATAATGTAAAAAACTAAGCCTAGTCCATGAATGTTTTGTTGATAGTGATTCGTGATTAGTTCATATTGAATATATCAAGTGCTTTAACCAAATTGATTGTTTGCCCTTGCAGAACTTTGGTTAAGTAAAGTCTGCTTGAACTTTTATTTTAGTAAAAGAAAGTTTTTTTTGTATATTCTTTCTTCCAAGTTTTTCACTGACAATTTTATTTATAATACTGTGGATTTTTCATATTCACATTTTTTATACTAGTGCACTGATAATTAGGGACTTCATTTTTGGTACTTCTTAATAAACAAATTGTCAATTTTTTAAAATTAATGATTAAGAATATTTGTCATTACATTGAACCAGATTTAAAGTTACAAGGCGGAATTTTTTCACAAATCAGTTTGTAGAAATTCAAACTGCTACTTTGAAAGTGTTTTGTCCCCTTGTACTATGAGAGTACATGGACTTGAATAAGCATAGTTAAAGAACGGGATTCCTAGTTTGAAAAAAAACAATTTTATTTCTCTGACTTTCAGGATTGTAAATTTCCTATATAACATAATTTTACATGTACAGAGAAATATTTAGAAATTTAGAGGAATGAAATCCTTGTTTTTAATCTTAATATATTTTATTACAACTGAAATAGATAATAAAAATGTTCATCAATTTTCATATACATGCTTGATTCTATTTACATATCAAGAGCTGTTATATAATTGTCAGGTTAAACTTGGGGTTATCTAAGGTAAAGTCACCTTACACATGTCTTGTTTCTACATGTATAACAATATTGATTTCAATGTATAGTATTGTTTAGACATTTCTAGATAAAATTCAGATTGAATTGACCAATTGTCAGTAAATTTGTAAACTAATGTATGATTTACAATTTACTATATTGAAGAAAGAAATTCCTTACAAATATTTGGTATTTTTTTAAAATGCTGTTTTATATAATTTGAAAGTATTGTGATTTAATGTATTTTCATATATATGTATGTTGTATAATATTTTTGTTGATTGATATATTTTTATACTTGTTTTCTTCAACACCAAACATTGTTAAAATAAAAAAAATTATAAAGACAAACCTGCTTGTGTTCATGATGCCAGATTTCTCAGATAAATATTTTGTCAATTGGAGAAAATTTAGAAAGTGCATGAAGGAGATGGTTAATTTTGAGGCTTGATTCTACCTTCAAATTCACCAAAATTAAAAATTAAAAAGATGTTTGATACAATTATCAATCACAGTTTTAAAGGCTTTAGAATAAAAGCTTTTGAGAAATTTTAATATATGTTTAGGCTTGATGGCACAATTTCACTATGAACTTATGAAAGAGATGAAAATTGGAACTTTGTCAGACTTTCAGCAAAAAAATAAGGAAAGGAGTAGATTCATGAAAGGTCAAAATTGGCCCTAAGATTCTGATCTTTTTTTATTCTGCCCAAATACTTGAAAGTTTACAGAGTATAATTGTGATATAACTAGTAATAGGAAATAATCTCTTTTGGCATGTGGCATAATAAATTGTGAAGTTATGGTCCCTAAATGATGCATTATTTATGTTGTAATGTCAGATTTTGTTCATGTTTTGTCTCTAAGGTCGCTGTATGCAGTATGCGATACATAGGGATTACAATCCGAGGTCAGCGGTGTAAACTATTTGTATAAAGCTTTATATTTCAGAATCTAGATGACCTGGATGCTTCATACCTTGTATGCAGATACCTTTTGTTATGAAGTTTCTGTCTGTCATATGTCCATTGTCTTTGACATCATTTTCATGGTTCAGTGACTGCTTAAAAAAAATGTTGTAATTGTGAAAAGTGAAATACTCTCTTATTATGAGTAAAAGGATAACTACATTTGGTATATGGGTTCTTTGCAAGGTCTATATGTCTGTCAGTAAGGGTTCACCTGACCTTGACCGTAATTTCATGGATCAGTGATCAAGGTTAAAGTTATGTGGTCAAGTCTGCATCTCAGATACTATAAGCAGTAGGTCAAATATATTTGGTGTATGGAACGCTTGAGTGGTGTACATGTCCAACTGGCATGTTTCATTTGACATTGACCTCAATTTAATGGTTCATTGGACACAGTTTAGTTTTTGTCGAGCCTGCAACTTTTGTCGCAGAAAGCTTGACATAGGAATAGTGATCCGGTGGCGGCTACGTTAGCTAACTTCTTAAAAGCTTTATATTTTAAAAGGTGAAAGACCTGGATGCTTCATACTTTGTATATAGATGCCTTATGTTACGAAGTTTCCATCTGTCACATGTCCATTGTCCTTGACCTCATTTTCATGGTTCAGTGACTACTTGAAAAAAAAAGTTAAGATTTTTTGTAATGTTAATTTCTCTCTTATTATGAGTAATAGGATAACTATATTTGGTATGTGCATACCTTGCAAGGTCCTCATGCCCGTCAGACAGTTTTCACTTGACCTTGACCTCGTTTCATGGATCAGTGAACAAGGTTAAGTTTTGGTGGTCAAGTCCATATCTCAGATACTAGAAGCAATAGGTCTAGCATATTCGGTGTATGGAAGGACTGTAAGGTGTACATGTCCAACTGGCAGGTGTCATCTGAACTTCGACTTCATTTTCATGGTTCAGTGGTTATAGTTAAGTTTTTGTGTTTTGGTCTGTTTTTCTTATACTGTATGCAATAGGTCTACTATATTTGGTGTATGGAATGATTGTAAGATGTACATGTCTAGCTGGCATGTGTCTTCTGACCTTGACCTCATTTTCATGGTTCAGTGGTCAAAGTTAAGTTTTTGAGTTTTGGTCTTTTTTTCTAATACTATATGCAATAGGTCATCTATATTTGGTGTATGGAAATATTTTATGATGTACATGTCAGTCTTGCAGGTTTTATTTGACCTTGACCTCATTTTCACGGTTCATTGCTCAGTGTTAAGTTTTTGTGTTTTGGTCTGTTTTTCTAATACTATAAGCAATAGGTCAACTATATTTGTTGTATGGAAGGATTGCAAGCTGTACATGTCTGCCTGGCATGGTTCATCTGACCTTGACCTCATTTTCATGGTTCATTGGTCAATGTTTAGTTTTCTTGGTTAAGTCTGTATCTTAGAAACTATAAACAATAGGTCAACAATATTTAGTGTATTGAATGATTGTAAGGTGTACATGTATTTCTTGTTTGGTTTATATGACCTTGACCTCATTTTCTTGGATCATGTCAAGTGTATGCTTATATTTAGGACTATCAACATAATATCAATGATTAGTAAAGAAGGCGAGACATTTCAGCGTGTGCACTCTTGTTGTTGTTTGGTCTATTTTGCAGATACTATAAACAATAGGCCAATTATATTTGGTGTATGGAATAATTCTAAGGTGTACATGTCTGTCTGGCAGGTTTCATTTGACCATGACCTCATTTTCATGGTTAATTGGTCAATGATAGATTCTAGTGGATATGACAGTTTATCAGTTACTATAAGTAATAGGTCAACTCTATTTGGTGTATGGAATGATTGTTTTAAAGGTGTACATGGCTGTTTGGCAGGGTTCATATTACCTTGAGCTCATTTTCATGGTTCATTGGTCAATTTTAAGATTTTGTGGTTTGATCTGTTTCTTAGGTACTATAAGTGATAGGACCACTATATTTGGTGTATGGAATAATTGTAAGGTGTACATCATCTGTCTGGCATGGTTCATCTCACTGTGATTCCATTTACATGAATCATTGATATCTGTTAAGTTTATGTTATACTTGTAGTAAAATTTTCATATTACAGACTTTCAACATAAATTCAATCATAAGTAAAGCAGGCGAGACATTTCAGCGTGTGCAATTTTTTTTTTTTTTTATAAATTATAACAATTTTTAGCATGGATAACTCCTGATCCAAAATTGTTGAGTCTAGGGATTCAATATAAACCTTGACACATTTTGGTTACAAAACAGTTTGGATTATTGTAGGTTGAGGCAAAGGTTTCTCTGAAGCATTTATGTAAAAAAAAAAGCACAAAATCTTCATGTTTTGACATAATCCTCAAAATGACTTTTGAGCCTATAATATACTGATACTCCAAGTGATTTATTTTACTTTGCATTAAGGTTTTTGAAATAGATTCATTTAAAAACTTAATTGTGGTTCTTTTGATTTTTTTTTAATTCATGGCCATATTTTGGTAAAGGTGAACCTTGTCATTTATCAGGCTTATTCAGTTGAAAGTAATAGCATTGTTTAATTTATCTTATTGAGCAAAGCAAAAAGATAGTCAAAATGTACTTCCTTAGCGGGTATCTTTTGGGGCAAGAGTATTCCTTTATAATGATATTAGCTCACCTGCCCCTTATGGGCTAATTGAGCTCTTGGTATCACTTAGCCGTCGTTGTTGTCAAATTAAAAATTCTACTATGAAACCACATGACCAATTTCAACCAACCTTGAACTCAATGATAAGGGTATTTAGTATTTATTTAGTAAATTGTCTTGTTATAAATTAGGCTGTTAGTTTTCTCAATTGAATTGTTTCATATTTTTCAATGTTGGGTCCTTTAATAGCGGACTATACGGTATATGGGTTTTTCTCATTGTAGAAGGCCATATGGTTGCCTATAATTGCTTAGGTTCACTTTATTTGAATTTTAGTGGATAATTGTTTCATTGGCAATCATACCACATCTCCTAATTTTTATATTTACACCTGACAAGCATTCCAAGTATAGTGGTCCTTTTTGTTTATAATACCTGGAAAACAGACTAAACCACAAAACGTAACATTGACCAATGAACCATGAAAATGAGGTCAAGATCATATGAACCCTGCAAGACAGACATGTACACCATCAATCATTCCATACACCAAATATAATTGACCTATTGGTTATAGTATATCTGATAAACAGACAAAACCATGTAAACATAACCTTGACCAATGAACCATGCAAATGAGGTCAAGGTCAAATGAAATCTGCCAGTCTGACATGTACACCTTACAACCATTCCACACACCAAATATAGTTGCCTTATTGCTTGGTATCTGGGATACGGACGACCATTTAAACTTAACCTTTATCACTGATTCATAAATTAGGTCAAGGTCGGTGAACCCTGTCTAACAGATATGTAGACCTTGCAAGGAAGCCAGATACCAAATATACTTATCATATTACTAATAATAAGTGAGTATTTCACATGACAAAAAACTATAGAAAATTTTTCCAAAGCCATCACTGAACCATGAAAGAGGTCGACAATTGACATATGACAGAAGGAAACTTCGTAACGTAAGGTATCTGCATACAACTATAAACATCCAGGTCTTCTACCTTTTGAAAGATACAGTGAGCTTTTTACAAAGGGGGCATAAAAATCGTCATAAAAGGACAATAACTCCATAATTAAGGAGTTGTCTGATGATTTTGGTTTGGTGAGTTAAAATGGACAGTAATTACTTGGAACAAATACTGCAGATTCAATGTATTTTATTTGATAATATTCTTATTTGAATATATTAACAAACACGTCAAACAGTAGTGCATGAATCACTCAGCCAGAAAAATATTCAATTTTGATATTAACTTGAAATATACATATTTTCAAGTGTAATTAAGTGAAATTACATTCAATAAATTATTATTTTCCCTTGGTATCACATCACTAAACAAGAGGCTCTCAAGAGCCTGAATCGCTCACCTATATTTCAGAGAAGATTTTTAAATGTTAGCAAACTTGATGAAAAAATTGTGTAAAATTGTCTTTAAAGGGCAATAACATCTTAAGGGGTCAATTGACAATTTTGGTCATATTAACTTTTTTGTAGATCTTACTTTGCTGAACATTATTGCTGCTTACAGTTTATATATATCTATAATAATATTCAAAATAATAACAAAAAACTGCAAAATTTTGTTAAAACTACCAATTCGGTGGCAGCAACCCAACAATGGGTTGTTCGATTTGTCTGAAAATTTCAGAGCTGATAGATCTTGACCAATTGAACAATTTTAACATGTCAGATTTGCTCTAAAAGCTTTAGTTTTTGAGATATAAGCCAAAAACTGCATTTGACCCCTATGTTCTATTTTTAGCCGTGGCGGCCATGATTGTCGATGGATCAAAACTTCGGATACAATTTATAAACTAGATACCCTAAGGAACATTTAATTAAAGTTTGAAGGTATTTGGCCCAGTAGTTTCAGAGGAGAAGATTTTGAAATAGTTTATGAGGACAGACGACGGACGCCAAGTGATGGCATAAGCTCACATGGGGCCCTTTGGGCCCCGGTGAGATAAAAAGTTTCCAATCCCACCTTTCGCAAAACAAATAGCCCTCTTCAAAGATATAGTCATAATTGTGAAGACAAAATGACATGATTTATAGCTCCCAATTTGCTTGATTAGCAATTCCACTGTTTACAATTTCTGTAAATTCATTCTTTTCTTGTTTCTCGTTATAAAGGGTATAACTCAAGAACTGTAAAAGTGACACTACCCAAATTTGTACTTGATCTGAGTTTTGTGGTAATAAGCATTGTGCATAAGTTTCATAACATTTGGTTGAGGCCAACTAAAGTTAGAGAACAGAAACAAATATTTCAGGAATTTTTCCATTTGTAAAGGGGCATAACTCTAGAACGATAAAAGTGATGCCACCAAAATTCAAACTTGATCTGTGTTTTGTGGTAATAAGCATTGTGTATAAGTTTCATAACATTTGGTTGAGGCAAACTAAAGTTAGAGAACGGAAACCAATTTTGGGACGCACGGACCGACGGACGTACGTAGACATACAAGGGTAAAACTTAATGCCCCCTCCGGTACGGCGGGGGCATAAAAATTCATATCATTAAAGGGCAATAACATTAAATTTACAGCATTGGTCATGTTATTAGTACTATAGTAGTTGTACCTCTTGCCTTGGTGATCATTTTTGGTGCTTGCAGTTTTCATCTATCTATTTTAGTGATCTGCAGTAGCTATTGATATATCAATGATTACATGCAAGTGATTATTTATCTACAATCTATAATCATTAGAAATATACCTTGTTTGTTTTCTCCAATTGTACAAATTCTTCTTGGTCTTAACCAAGAATTGCAACATCACATTGTAAATCTTTTCTGCTAATGCATTTTGTATTTGAAAATCAACTATAAAATGAAAACTATAAAATATTGGCTAAATAATATCCGGATTCATATCAGGATAAAATTGATTATGTTGAAATTTTAAGTTTTCTGCCGATAATTTGCTGAGGAACATAATTACTAGAACAAAATTGCTACCAGGTTTTTCCGGTACCTGTTTGAGATATTACATTTGTCTCACCTTAAACAATCTTCCTTATAATACTAAGAAACAATAATAAAAAAAAATAATAACTTATATAATAATTTTAAGTATTAATGTTGTTTTTGTGACTTTTTTACAGATATCTCAATAACTCTGATAAGGCAAATTAAAAAAAAATTCTGTTTCCTCTTGTGATATATATGAGTTCTGAAGTATTATAAGAAATAAGAAAATGATACTCAGTCTCTATAAATCTTTTTTTTTTATGTTAATGTGAATTTTACTAAGTTAAGCTTTATTATCATAAGACTTAAAATGGTAAAATAATAATTAAATCCATTTTGTCCCAATGGTAAATCTTCATTTCTTACATTTAATTTCAAATAAAGACTGACTGATTGTTCCTTTGACAAAAATCAAAATGCTAGATTCTTTTAACCATCCCAATAATTCTTAAGCTGTTACAAAGAAAAAAAAAGAGTCAAAATAACCTCTTTCAACCTCTGTTTTCTTCCCTTTCACATCAACTTTGCTTTTAGGACTTTGGTTTGAAGACCAATAGCTTATTGCCTAGGATTTCATTTTATTATACTTATTTCTGCTATCACATAGTTCTACTAATCTTGTAATTGCAAATTATTTTCCTGTCAAATTTTATAATACAGTAGGCAAAAATCTAAGCCAAAGGTTTTAATCATCTAATTGTCTGACTAGCAAATTTCTTGTAAATGAAGAAAATAATTAATAATGATATTTAAAATACAAATATATAAAGCTGCAAGCTGCCTTAAAATCTATAAACTAAGACAATAAAAAACAACAACTTAATACTATAGTAATGTAATTTGTAAAATTGTACTGCATTAATGAAAACTAGAGGCTCTCAAGAGCCTGTGTCGCTCACCTGATTCTACTTTGGTTTTGGAAATCATGTAAAATTAGATTAAAATCATAACAGATACCCTAATAATGATTGAGGCCAAATTTGGTTTAATATTGGCCCCGTAATTTAATCAAAAGCAGAAGACTTTTGTAAAGTTTACAGAAATTACCAATAAATTCATTGAAATTGTAGAAAATGACTTCATAAGGACAATTTATGCCATGTTTGGTTTCATTCCATTCAGTGCTCCTCTAGAAGAAGCATTTGTATGTATTTCCGGTAGGGTCTTATGTTAAACTAAGTCCCCTGCTGGCGGCCATCTTGGATGATGGTTCGGCTACAAAGTAACAACACTTGGTCAGCACCTTTTAGGAACATTCATGCCATGTTTGGTTTCATTCTATTCAGTGGTACTCTAGAAGAAAACATTTGTATGTATTTCCCATAGGGTCCTGTGTTAAACTTACTCCCCCTGCTGGCAGCCATCTTGGATGACTAATCAGCTACAAAGTAACAACACTTGGTCAGCACCTCAAAAGAAACATTCATACCATGTTTGGTTTCAATCCATTAAGTAGTTTTCTAGAAGAAGACATTTGTATATATTTCCCATAGGGTCCTTTGTTAAACTAGGTCCCCCGTTGGCAGCCATCTTGGTTGATGGATTTGCTATAAAGTAACAACACTTGGTCAGCACCTCATAAGGAGCATTCATGCCATGTTTGGTTTCATCCCATTCAGTGGTTCTCTAAAAGAAAACATTTGTATGTATTGTCCATAGGGTCCTATGTTAAACTAAGTCCCCCTCTGGCAGCCATCTTGGATGATGGATCGGCTTCAAAGTAACAACACTTGGTCAGCACCTCATAAGGAGCATTCATGCCATGTTTTATTTCATTCCATTCAGTGGTTCTCTAAAAGAAGACTTTTGTATGTATTGTCCATAGGGTCCTATGTTAAACAAAGTCCCCCGCTGGTGGCCATCTTGGATGATGGATCGGCTACAAAGTAACAACACCTGGTCAGCACCTCATAAGGAACATTCATGCCATGTTTGGTTTCATTCCAATCAGTGATTCTCTAGATGAAGTTCATAATGAAAAAGTTAACGACGACGACGGACACCAAGTGATGAGAAAAGTGATGAGCTAAAAATATGATGATAATTGTGTAAAAATATATGCAATATACAAGCTTAATATTATACAATCAATGCTTTTGGATTTTTTGTCATCAAATAAAAGTTTATTGGCTAAAATACATTTTTAAAATCCACACAGGTGCTTAAAATAAAGACTTTACAATACTAAAAAATTCAACAGCGCTTAATGAAAGTCAATACAGTTTATATTGTATCTTCATTTCAGGGATTTTGAGATATGTTATATGATAAAGGGATTTCTTTGAAAATCACAAAATAAAGCATATTTTGTTGTGCTTATTTTCAAATGAGACTCAAATTTTAAAAATTTTGTAAGTTTGTTGAATTTTTTAGACAACCTTATAACAAAATTTGGGTATTTTTGGCAATAAAATAGCCCATTAAATTAGTTTTACAATAAAGCTTTGATAATTCTGCAAAACAAAAAAAACTGACTGAATTTATACAAAAAGGGTTAACTCGAAAACTTTAATGAACTTTTTCTTTATAACAGGTTCTTGTTCTCTCATTTTTCAAGCATTTTCAATATGAGTTGGATTTTCATTGAAAATTAATAAGATAGTAAATTCATGTATATATGAGAGTTTCCTTATTTTTTTAGGAAACTATTTAAAATGTTCTTGATAAAGTATTTCCCTATTTTTTGTCAAATTTTCAAATTCTAAGTCCTGAGATAAGATTTCATTATCATGAAACATCTTAAACAAAATAAGTAAAAACAGGACATTGAACAAAAAAAAGACTGTCAACAGTTATCTCCCTTGAAACTATTAATACTCCTTAAAAAACCTTATATTAGTCATATTCACTGCATAGTAATGAATGAAACAACATAATAATATGTTAATTTCAAACTCTAGGTTCTAACAATGCAGAAATATTGTTCAATGATCCTTCTTTTTCGTCATTTATTGGTCACACCATGTGATTGTAATGTTAAGAAAACATTATAAACCTTCTACATTGCATCATTTTATAATTTATAATTACCAAAATCATTACACATGATACTTAAAGCAAAACATCTTGATATCAGGTTTAACAAAAGTTTTGAAAAAGAAAAACAAACAATTCCCAGTCATACCTCTTGAAAATTAGTCTTTATAATGGTTTACTTTTACAAATTGTGACTTGGATGGAGAGTTGTCTCATTGGCACCCATACCACATCTTCTTATATCTATGTATGTTATTTGCATTCCTCTGGCATACAAAATTTTAATGCAGAGAAATATATTCCTTTTAAGGTCCTACTTGGCAGTGGTTCCGCAGACATCTGCACAGTAATAACACTGAAACACTTTGTAAAAATAGTATTATTTACACCCTTTTCAGTCTCTATAATGTAATAAATTCCCTTCTTAATTAACCCAATCGGTAAGTTATGTTAGAATTATATAATATTTATCACAGCAAGCACATAATACACTATGCCATTAACTTATTTCCAGCAAGCAAAATCTTTGTGGTATAATGACAAAGTTGTCCTTTCCAAAAACATGATAATTACGAGGATCAAAGTTTACCTTACTTTGAAGAATATAAGGCATAGAATGAATGTGATTGTAAAAGAGATCCTTTTGTCGCTTAATTATAGTGTCCCTCTGTAAGTAAAAAAAAAATACTCCATTTCTATAGGGATCTTTCACTTATTATGTGTGGTATTATAAGTTTGGTTCAGCCTTTGCAATCCTATGAAAGGTTCTAATCTTTAAAAAAAAATACTTTCCTGTCAAACTTTTGATCTCTTTTTAATAACCTTGCCCTTAGACAAAGTGACCTCAAAATCAACAAGTTAAACTGTGAGCAATTGATGTTAAAGAGTGATGAGTGAAAACACATCAAACACTATATAGCATGTTCTCATAACGGTTGATTCCAAATTTCAGAAAGATTTTTTTTAGTTCCTGAGAAAAATGCATCAAAAATTTTATGCATGGCCAGTATGCGTAAGAATATACAAGTATTGGGTAAATAGGAAGTGGTTGAGCAATGAATTTGATAATTTATCATTATATGTGACCCTAAATCCAAGTAAAAATTAAGTCCAATATAAAGTATATTTGATTTATCTTCTGCTAACAGATGGTACGGTAAAAAGCAATTGAAGTATATGCCTGTAAGAAACATTGCATTAAAATTCATTAACTGGAACAATATGTAAGAACTAAAATGAAATATGTACAAATGGAACCAAATATAACAATTACCAGTATAAATTACATAAAAAATGACCAAACTTTTGCAGTCATACAAATGTAAAATCCATTATTGCACTCTGTCATATTTTCTGTCCTGTATGAATGCAAGTGGAGTGCCAGTTCTAGACAAATTTCAATGTAATCTAAAATACTTATGTGCCATAAAATTCCTTCCTGGCCATCATGAGTTTATGGGATTGTTCTTCAAGTTGTGCTTGTTTCCGTTCTAAATACTGGCGCTGGAAAAAGAAGTTGAAAAGCATAAAAGTTACATTATTTTGATTGAAGTATTCTCTAACCATAGGTAATCTTAAGCAGCCCACTTTTTGTGCATGCAGATAATCATTAAATTTCTGTGTGTCACAAATACATGAACTAGGTTTATTGTTTTATAGAACATCCAAATAAAATGATTTTTGAAGAAAAAAAAACATATTTACTGGCTAGGAGCAAGAAATCAGCATTGATAATAAATGTGAAACTACTGTGAAAGGGAAATAAAAATAATCAAACTCTAAAAGATTTGAAAAGTGTTCAGCCACAAAGTTAATGTTTAAGAAATGGCTCTCATACTTAGTCATCATGACTATTCCAAGAGTTAGTTATCAGTATAAATGAAATTCAAAGATTCATGCTAATTACAGCTGCATATTGTTTGCATGAAATATAAAGATGTTTAGAAGCAAAACATTTTTTTAGTTGTGTACATTTTTGGATAAGTTGACTTATACAGAAAAATACCTTTTGACAAAAGGATTAAACTTTGTATTTCTCAAACAATTTTTACAGTTTGTTCTTATGTTAAGCTGTTACACCACTGTTAAATGGAAAGGGAGGGTTGAGTGCTCACATATGCCTGTAAGGAGCCAGCAATTCAGTGGTTATTGTTGCTTACTGTTTGCATATATGTTTTTCATTTATTTATTTATCATAAATAAGGCCATTGTCCATTGGGTTTCTCATTGAATTGTAATACATTTTGTCATGTCTTGACTTTTATAGCTCATTTTATGGTATGGGCTTTGCCCTTGTTGACATTTATGCAGGAATAATTGTGGTCAAACAGGTGAAAATATTTTGTATTTTGTGATAGGCCCCCCCCCCCCCCCCCAAATATTACCAATTACTTTACACTATTTTTAAGATATAACTGCCACTGAATATTATAAATCTGAAGAATACATACCTTTTCTCTGCCAACTCCTGCTCCTTTCTTTTCCTTTTGGATTTTCTCAATACTCTTCTTTATATGATCTAGTCTAGCCATAAGTGACTCATGTGTTTCTAAACTATCCATTGGTTTCTTGCTAGGTTGTCTTGACATACTCATTTGTCTGGATGTAGAAGATGTGGATGCTGACTGAAAATTTGCAATAAATACTCGAGGCATTTCAGGTACCTTCGGAACCTCCTGTCTAACATCATAAGCTTTCAAACCTGCCCAACTAAAACCTACAACAAAGTAAACTCTCTTTTGCCAAAGTGATCGGACTCCAATGGGAAATGAAGTAGGGATGTTAAAAGCAACTTGTCCTCCTGTTCTAGTATCAACATTGCATGTAATTTCTTTACCATCATTGATAAGTGTACCTGGTAACCGTAGAAGTCTTTTGACAAAGTCTGCAGATTCCCATATTTTGTCACCTCGCACAAATTTTTTACCCCATGGATCAAGCAATTCTTCATAGTGCACTATGGCATTCAGTCCTTCACCTACTCCTAGGAAGAAATTGGTTGTTTCACGCTTCCTCACAGGTCTACTTTCTTTCTGTCTTGGATGATTTGCAAGAAAGGCAGCCTTCCACTTTCGAGAAACCTCATGGAGTTGCTCTGTTGTACAGAGGTTGTGATTAGTTTGTAATCGAGATTTGGTTGGCCAATTCAAAAGAACAAAATGCATATATGTTTCAAGATAGTTTCGTCGGTCTGATGATGAAACAACTCTATCATAGCATCTCCTTGAATAATGAACCATTTCTGCATATGATATGGCTGTTTGATCAATGTGAACAATTTTCATTGTAATGACAACATTAAACAAACTAACAATATCAAATGGCACCCAAAAATCTGATTTTACATTGTCTATTAGCATCAGAAGTATCACCTCTAAATTTGACTTATTATCAATGTGAATAAAGTCTGACAATGTTCTGCCACCTAATCTTCTCACTCTACGTCTTCTGAAATCTGCTTTTTCTACTTCAGTCAGATTTTCAGGAATAACATCGCTATCTTCTCCAAAGTAGCTATCCAAATTTTCTTTAAGAGTTGTTATCTCCTTCCTGCGTGGATTTCCATGCCCGAAAATAGAATAAAACATATCATCCTTTAGTTGTGTTGTTTTGTCTTCTATTGATTTAAGTGTCAATTCAGATCTACTTTCAAGGCTTTTCATAAACTGGACAGACTCCTCTTTTAAATTCAACAAATCCTTCGGAACGAAATCTTTATCTGTAAGGTATGCATGCAAACGACCTTTTGAGCTACCCAATGGACAAAAACGCAATACATCTAAAAATAAGACAATCATTCGGATTTCTCCAAAGTAACCTGCATCATTCCCTTTGACAAAGTGCTCATTTTCTGAAACTTCCTGTTCTTTTCGGAATTTCTGGAGTCCATTCTGTGTAATTTCTATAACCTCCTCTATGTCATCATCAAAAGCTTTTTTGCATTCCTGCAGAAAACAAATATATTTATCATATAGCTGATTCTTATACACTTGGCCATATGTGTCCCACAAGAATGAATTTTGAGGCTTCATGTCAGTTGCAATCTTTGCATACTTAGCTGCCATTTTCCAATTTTTACAGTGTATATACAACCTTGCAATCTGTTGGCATATCATTGGATCTTCTGTCATTTCAAATCCTTTGATAAGTATGCTTGCTGCAATTTCTTCATTTTCTTTATCTAGCAGGTTCATAATCAAAGGAGAGAACTTAACTTTACCAGCTGTATCTTCTTTTTCCTCTCTTTTCTTCATAATAGTTCTCACAATCTTTTTAACCTCATTACTTGACATGTTTGTTGATTTAAAAATTGGACATTCAAGGAACTCTTTCATTATTTCACTGGTGGTCTCCGGTGACTGGTTGAAGCATGAAAATATTTCTACAGCAAATAAAGGATTAACAATTGATAGTCCAACCAACTGACCTCCAAAACCAGCTCTTGTGTTACTGTTCAGCAATACCTGTAATGGTTGACTTAATGTTTGCTCCCAGGATTTATTGAGGCGTTTTCCTCGTCCCCCTGCAAGACCAAAGGTGAAAGTGACCCCTCTTTGTCTTGTTGTCATAATAGGATCAAAAGCACTGATTGGTACAGATTGAAAGTCAAGGTCAAATGTATTTAGCATGGACAGATATTTTAACATTTTTCTTTCATTTTCATTTGTGACTCCTTCAACTAAATCAGAAGCTGTTCGTCGTATGTAATCTTTGTTGAAGTTTTCCTTCAAGATATTGAATGAAACCAAGAATCTAGGGTCAGTGCCCTGTTTAGCCTCAAACTGTTTCTCCAGGTCTTTATTTCTGTTTCTGAACCAAGCCAATTCTTTAGGGGATAGTTCATGTTTCAGAGCAACACTAGTATCATCAACAGAATGAATTGTTGTTCTCCTTGTACAAAGAAGCAAAACACAAAACACTTTCATGTCACTGCTACGTCTTGCCATTATCCTTGCCCTATGTTGCAACAGTGCATACAATTCTCCCACTTTCTCTTCATCAGCATTTTCAATCAATACCAGTGGGGGTTTAGGGTCATCTGTCTCTTCATAGTTTCTCAAAACTGTAATTTGCTCAACTGTTTGATCTGTTATTTGCTTCACAATACAACAACGGTATGAAGACTTTAAATCCCAAAGTATATGCTTGGCTGTCGTTGTTGCTCCTGCTCCAGGTTGATGGTAAATATTTACTAATCCTATTTTATTGTCCTCATCAGCACGATTTCCTTTCAGGGCTTCTTCTAATTTTTCTTTTAATGGTCCATGTACATCCCTTTTCAAAACATGGTCTGGAAATACAAAATTCCACCAACTGACATTTTCTCCTCTATAAAACTTTTCTGCTTCTTCTCTTCGTATCTGTGCTAGTTTGAATCTATCTCTGATCAGTTCAGGATCATCACACTCGCATCTGCTTAAAATTTCAAGGTCTATTAATTCATTTTTTTTCTTGTCCCTTAAGTGGCAAAATGCACCTGTAGATGTTGGTATTTCACATCTCAAAGATCTTTTTGATCCTGTTAGTTCTTTGATGGTTTGGTTGACATGTTCCCATGGCATTCCTATGACAATTCTAGCCTTCAACTGTTCTTTCCCAATGGCATGTCTTTGATTAACAAGAACATCATGAAAATGATTAGCAATTTCCTCACTCTCTGCAAAGACAACCCATTGATCTTGAAAACTTAAAATAACTTCCTCAGCTGCCTCCAACAAAATACCATAATCCTTTGATAAAAGAAATATCAGAACAAGGGCTCTACCTTCAGGTATTTCATTGTTGTAAAAGCGAATAGCTTCTTTAAAACCTTTGCTCCTATTTTGCTTCCAGTCCATTATATTCATTGGCATTTTACTCATAGCTTCATATCCATTACAAAAGACCCAAGGTTTTAAAACTGATAGTGTTATGTCTTCAAGCAAATTACTGTGAGTTTCTTTTTTGAATTTATTCTCTTCACTATTTGGATCAAAGTTGTCTGTTGTAAGAGCTTTCAAAACCTGTTCTTTCTCGTTGTCAAAGAAGTTGTATAATCCTTTGTCTTCTGATGAATAATCAAAATCAAAAACAGCATTTGGATCAAGATCAATAAGAAATTCAAATTTATTCAAGCCATTCCCTGAACTGCTGTCAAGAGGACTTAAAAATAAGAGAGGATAGACAGCTGATGGCAACGACTCTTCTCCAGCTGCTAGCAAATCTAGAATCCTCTGCCTTAGATTTGGCTTTATTGTTGAAATCATTGGACTTTTTTCCTGGTTCTCCCTTGTATCTGAGATCAGTTTTTTGTATTTTGACATATAAGTGATACATCTGTCATCTGACACATTTTGAGGAGTAATTCCATTCTCTGCAAACAGATACAACACAGGTTTCCCATTATCTTTCGATTTAATAAAAAAAGATTCCTCTCCAACAAGAGTTGACTTTGGAACAACATCTACCTCAATTACTCTTAATCTGTGTGGATTCTTTTCTTTAGATAAAAGGTCAATAAACTGAGGCGGCCGCATACACTTCAGAACAATTGGAAGCTGTTCATCATAATATCTCTCTTCCATCTTTTTATATAAGATCCTTAAAAATTTATTTGCATCCACACTGATCCCATTTAGTTCACCCTCAATTTGAAAATCACACAATTTTGGGTCTACACCTACATGAACTGTGCCATTGGTTCTCTCATTCAGACAAGCAGCAACAAATTCTGCTATATCATCTGATATCTGCTCATAAGTTAATTCAGTCCCTTTCATAAATCTATGCACTGGGTCTACCAGGTTGCTTGGTCTATTGTTAAAAGATGTGAGAATTGCTCCCTTTTGGTAACGATATGTATGCACTACTTCCTTGTCAAACTTTCTAAATGTTTCTCTAAATTGACCATTTGCTTCCACATGTTCTATTTCTGGTGTCTCTTGTTCAGTACTAAAATTGCATTCAAGCTGCAAGGTTTCAGTAGTATTTGAGACCTGTGCCTCTTCTTCATTACAAATGTCATCCCGTATATATAAAAGAGATACTCTTTTCCCTTTTTTAAGATCAGGAAACATCGATTCCATGTATTCTAATTTAAGCCGACAGAAAACGCTTCCTGTAATTTCCTCATCAACAATATTATTTATAACTTGCTCTGGAATTCCATATTTTAAAAGTCGAGGTTTCAACAAATCCACCAATTCTGTTTCAGAAAGATCATTTAGGCTTTTCTTGTTTGTTACATTCTTTTGTGGTGGAGCAGCAGGTTTCTGTTCGTTAGGTGGAACAGAAGTAGGCAACAAGTTGCACTGATCTGAGAAAAAACATCAAACAAATTTGCTATAGATACGAGCTGCAAATCATAAAATGAAAAGCTGACATTTTTTAGACAAAACAAAACAAAAGTGAAAAGTAAAATAACAAAAACTCGGAGGAAAATTCTAATCGGAAAGTCCCGAATTAAATGGCAAATTCAAAAGCTCAAACACATCAAACGAATGGATAACAACTGTCATATTCCTGACTTGGTGCAGGCATTTTCTTATGTAGAAAATGGTGGATTAAACCTGGTTTTATAGCTAGCTAAACCTCTCACTTGTATGACAGTCGCCCAAAATTCCATTATATTGACAACGATGTGTGAAAGCATTCTTTAATTATATATGCTGTAAGTTCAGAAATTATTGCGAGCACTAATTATTGCAATTTTGACAAGACCAATCAAAAAGTTTTTAAAAACTAATCAAAATGTTCATAATGTAAGGAAATTAATGCATTATCTCAACTTATATAAAGTTGTTTCTTGTGTGTGCACATTCTTTTTGAATCCTGAATATACTTAAAAATTTGTGTAAAACCAGGAAAATTTTATAATATATACAAATTTCATCATTGTTAAAATTGTTTTTATTTCAAAAACACATTTTACCTTAGTAATGTTAATACAAATTTTTAACATTTTCGTTCGTACAAATTTTTGGGCCTTATTGTCCCTACTGTTTTGCCCAGTGGTTTCTGAGAAAAAAAATTTAAACAAGTTTTCAATTGATGGACAGCAACTACCACAGATGCCAAGTGATGGCAATAGCTCACATTGCATTTTAGGACAGGTAGTCTGAAATGAATAAGAGTTGAGATCTCAAACGAAAATGTGTGTCCTGTTTGCACTCATATTTTCAAAAAATTCTAACAAAACCATGAAATCTCAGTCCTAACCCTTATCTGAATCACTTTTTATATGTATTGATGGACTATATTCTATCATTGTCATTAATTCCCACTTTCTTACTGTACCAAAAAGGGTTTTGGTCTATGAATCATTCAATTAATACCTGTAATAGGTTCAAGGCCTTCTTCTTCTGTGGCAGGATATACTGTTCTTAAATGCTTGAAAGCCCATCTTGAAACAGGTTAAATGAAAATAACAATTGGACATGACATATGGCACTTATACTTTTGTAATACAGATTGATTTTGAGTATTTATTTTTATCAATTGTATTTATATACAAATTTGATCCTACTTATACTAATTTACTGTTTTGGACAGTGTTTATAGTATGACAGTATTGTGTACCTCTTTAAACATTGTAATTTTCATTTTGGATTTGTTATTTCCAAATTGCTATTTCTGTAGGAGGTGCTTTCTTTAATTTTTATATATGGAGATTTAAGATAAGAATCTATTTTGTCCATTTTATAAATTTTATTACTGAAATCTTCTACAGATTATATTGGAAACACATTCATTTTCCAGTAGGTGAATTAAAATTGGATAGAATACACAAATATTTTATACAGGAGCAAATTGCTCAGCCCATGTATAAAATACATTTACTTTCATAAAACATCATATTTTAATTCTTATCACTGCTTTTAACTTTTATCAAAAAGACTAATACAGGAATGCTTACCTGAAATTTCAGTCATATAGTAATTAACTTGAAAATGCATCAAATTTCCATTGGATTCTTAAGGGCCTCAAACAGCAGAGTTGCTGACACCTGCAAAATGTGTCATTTTCCTATATTTTTAAAGGCAACATGTAATCCATTTTTTATATATACAGCTTTTCTAGCAAGTTCAAGTGAACTTACTGGAAAAAAGGGCACAAATTTAGTTTTTCCTCAGTGTTAGTATGCCATTGTTATAATTGTTGCCATATCTTTAAAGGATACATTTTAGGCTTCCTCTTCTTTTTAAATGGAGTACATTTTGGGAAACACTTAGTAACAAGCGCTTGTAAATAATCAATAGCAATATTATATTTTTCTCCTTTCATGCTAAATTCAAACTTTACTTCTTCCTCTATGTTTCGTAAGATGACATACTGCTGGCTGTCATCATCCAGACAATATTTCTTCTTTAAAATATCAATGATTTGCAGATCAGTCTCATTTTTCACTGAAAGTAGATATAAAAATATATTCCTCAAATTAATCACTTGACAAACTCTAGTTCAACTTTCACCATTAAGAAAGTAAGTATAATATGGCCCATGGTTGATTTTACCTGTTAGAGAATTTTAAATAACACTGCTGACAACCTGCAGTGAAAAACAAACATGATACCAAATAATTCATAATTGTGAGAGTGATTAAAATGCAATATTCAATAACAATTACATTAGAAAGGGACATAACTGCCATAACAAATATTTAATAACCATAACAATTACTGAATAACACTGGTTTTCTTTACATGTCCCAGACATTGCTGATTTACAGTCGATTCATTATAATTCATTGGATACCAATTTTCATGGATTTCATGGGTACAGGTGAACCACGAAATAAAATGTTCAGCGAATAACAAATTTTCTAAAGGCTTGTATTCAGACTTCTGCGAAACAATGAAATTAAATATCCTTGAACATGTGATTTTGATTTTCCTTAATCCACGAAAATTGGTACCCACGAAAATGAATGAATCCACAGTAAACCTTTGATGTAAATTTCATATCAATCTTACAAGAAATGTTTAAAATGCAATTTTCCATATAAGTTATACAATTCCAAGGAACATAATTATTAAATCATTTAAAAAAAGTGACTGGCACTGATTTTCAAACTATTCCCCAGAGACATTAACAATTGATATAGATTTCATAAAAATCTGGCATGAAGTGTACACTTGAGAGTGCTAACAATGCAAATACCTATAGAATATACATTTTCAAGTAACATAACATCCGTAAATATAATTGTTCAGCGACTCTGACCGCGCTTATTTTATTTCGTCCCAGATATTGCTAATATACACCTTTGATACAAATTTTATAACTATCCTTAGGCTACATATATGTAGGCTTGAGAGCACTTACAATGCAATTTTCCATATTATTTACATTTTCAAGGGGCATAATTCCTTAAGACAGTTGATCTGCACTGATTTTCAAACAGGTTCAAGATATTGCTAATATCAACCTTTGATAAAGATATCATAAATAACTGGCACAAATAATACACTTTAGAGCACTTACAATGCAATTGCTTATAGAACTTATATTTCCAAGGGACATTACTCTGTAAATATAATTAATCAGGAATAATATTTGATCGCATCCCAGATATTGCTGATAAGAAACTTTGATAGAAATTTCTTTACAATCATGTTTTGAATGTAGGTTTGAGAGCACTAACAATGCAATATTTGCAATATAATTCATATTGAACCACATTGCTCAGGGGACAATAATTTGGTAGAAATGAAAAGTCCATAGAAACATTCTGATATTTTGAAGTTTTCCACTTTGGTCAGATTTTCTCGATTTATCATGGGTTTCAAGTATTACCCATTACTTGCTATTTACATTTATGTTCAATTTTCAGCAATAGCCACCATTTTGATTGGTTGGCAAGAAAAGGTAGCTCACATAGACAAAATTGTTGCATTGAGATAAAAGTAAGTCTGACATTCTCCTTACTTTTACCATTAATAAGACATAACTGTATTTGATTATCTCCCTTTCAGCATGACATTTAGGATCTAGGTAATATTTATCAATTATTAATGCACATCTATCCTCAGGTAGTCATTTAGAAGGTGCTGGTCTGACAAGGCACATGGAAAAAATGACAGACAGGTGACAAATGTACAGGGTGATTCATATACCATCACATAACTTTGTTTGCAGAAGGGGGTGCGGAGGATGGTAATAATATCATTTTTGTAAATTTGGTAAACAGTAACAGATGGAAGGATTTTGATAATGGAACAAGTACTTGTTTGTTGTAAGATGGACATCTCTCTGATAATCTGACAATTCCTAAAAGCAAAGCCTTTTTTGATAGTAAATATATGTCACCTTTTCTGATATAACTTTCATCAACTTCAGTGTTTTCCAGTTTTTCAGCAACAAAGACCATTTGCTCAGCCCTCAATGCCTTTATTAATGAAGACAGTCCATTTTCTTTTGTTTCAATTATTCGAAGTAATCTATAGGCTTTATCATCATTAGTAACTTCTTTTGCAACCCGCTCTGCATCATCAAATGATAAAACATGATTCTGAATAAGGTGTGGTGTAAGGCCTCTGGCATCAATATTGTCTCTAAGCAGTTTTTCATTACTATGTATTATATATTTATCCTTGGCATCCATGCCTTTTGAAAAATCTGTGAAAAAAAATTTAAGAAATCAACATTATTCACATTGCCAAAAACACACCTATTATAGACATAGCTTAATAATTTACGTTATTTTGGAGAATTTAGTGTTCATGAAAGATCTTTGATAGTCTATGTTTAATTTATTCACAACTTTTTTGAATTAGTGCATTGAGAACTTGACTGCATTGTAAAGGCCCTAGCTGTGTATCTTTGAATATAAAATAAGAAGATGTGTTATGATTGCCATTGAGACAACTTTCCATTAGAGACCTAATGACGTAGCAACTATTGGTCACTGTACAACCTTTGACAATGAGCAAAACCCATAACACATATATGTAAAGCAAAAATATTGTCCAATGAAAAAGTGTCCCCTGGTAAAATATATATTTCATGATTAACTATCATTATATTTTTCCCCATCTATGAAATAATGACAAGAGAAAGACAATTTTCCTATGAAATTTTGTCCATGTTAGACAATACTTTCATAGATTGATAGTGATGAAATTTTGTCTCTTTTAAGTTAATTTATCCAAAAATTTATTTGTCAATATTGAGTAGGGACTCTGTGGGAACGTCACATCAACAAACTCATATCTGCCATAATGGGTTATTTGTTTTATCAACATTGGTAATAAAATGCTTCGCTGAGCGCAGCTTGATACGACCGCAGAGGTCCAACCCTGAACAGTTGGGGCGAAAATGGACACAATATTCGCACTTGATACAGGTCTGAATTTGGAATGTAATTAAATATTTGACACATAATAGGTTTCTGACAGCGAATAACTGTAGTCAAAGAACTTAGAATTGGTTATATGATTTGAATTTAAATTCAATTTTTTGCTTTTGTGAAAAAAACTTTTTTGCGTATTGACCCCCCCCCCCCCCTAAAAAAAAAAAATATTTGAAGGAATTCTGAAATCTGTTATGAAAAAAAAATTGCCCCCCACAATTTCTTTTTTACCCCCCTTCCCCCCCCCCCCCCCCCCCTTTTCCAAAAAAAAAATTCTTTCCCTCAAGATATGGTCATAATCTCAATTCAAATTTCCAATGGAGTTTGCAACCATAATTACCAATTTAAAAACATCATTTTGTCTTAAATAGATAATTTAAAAGCAGTGTAAGGGAGGTAGTCCAACATTGTACAACATTGTACCATTTTGTTTTTGGATTACCTCCCTTACATTGCTTTTAAATTGTCCATTAACCAGGAAACCCTTGTTTTTTCCCCTTTTTGCCCCTAATTCCTAAACGGTTTGAGCCATAACCCCCCCCAAAAGCCTTTGTGGTATGGAAACTTGTGGTATAATTTCAGAGAGATCCATACACTTTAACACAAGTTATTGTCTGGAAGTTACAAAAATACATGGTTAGATTCAGCATATCAAAGAACCCCATATATTCAATTTTTGTTGAAATCAAACAAAGTTTAATTTTGGACCCCAACTTGGACCAACTTGAAAACTGGGCCCATAATCAAAAATCTAAACACATGTTAAGAATTCAGCATATCAAAGAACCCCATATGTTCAATTTTTGTTAAAATCAAACTAAGTTTAATTTTGGACCCTTTGGACCTTAATGTAGACCAATTTAAAAAAAGGGACCCAAAATTCAAAATACACGGTTAGATTTGGCATATCAAAGAACCCCAATAATTCAATTTTTGATGAAATAAAACAAAGTTTAATTTTGGACCCTTTTGACCTAAATATGAACCAATTTGATAGCGGGGCCCACAAATAAAAAATATAAATACATGGTTAGATTCAGCATATCAAAGAACCCCATATATTCATTTTTTGTTGAAATCAAACAAAGTTTAATTTTGGACCCCAATTTGGACCAACTTGAAAACTGGGCCCGAAATCAAAAATCTAAATACATGTTTCGATTCAGCATATCAAAGAACCCCATATATTCATTTTTTGTTAAAATCAAACTAAGTTTTATTTTGGACCCTTTAAACCTTAATGTACACCAATTTGAAAACTGGACCCAAAATTAAAAATCTAAATACAAGGTCAGATTTGGCATAACAAAGAACCCCAATAATTCAATTTTTGATGAAATAAAACAAAGTTTAATTTTGGACCCTTTTGACCTAAATATGAACCAAATTGATAGCGGGGCCCACAAATAAAAAATATAAATACATGGTTAGATTCAGCATATCAAAGAACCCCATATATTCATTTTTTGTTGAAATCAAACAAAGTTTAATTTTGGACCCCAATTTGGACCAACTTGAAAACTGGGCCCGAAATCAAAAATCTAAATACATGTTTAGATTCAGCATATCAAAGAACCTCATATATTCATTTTTTGTTAAAATCAAACTAAGTTTTATTTTGGACCCTTTGGACCTTAATGTAGACCAATTTGAAAACTGGACCCAAAATTAAAAATCTAAATACACGGTCAGATTTGGCATAACAAATAAATAAATGTGGTCAAAGATTTTACAAATATAATGCGCCACTGTGCAATTAAAGATTACTTCTTGAAATTTTTCAATATTTGAAATTTGAAAAAAAAATAATATTTGAAGAATAATTCTTTTTAATTTCTGAAATCTGAAATGAGAAAAAATTGACCCCCCACAATTTCTTTTTAACCCCCCCCCCCCCTTTTTCCCCAAAAAAATTCTTTCCCTCAAGATATGGTCATAATCTCAATTCAAATTTCCAATGGAATTTGCAACCATCATTACCCATTTAAATTTACCATAGTGCTAACTTAATCTATTTTATAATAGAATTTAAAATATGGTCAAATCTTTCATATGGATGTTTTTGTAAAAAAAAAAAAGTTGCAACATTTGCAGATATTTTTACTGGTCTTCCTTTATAAATATGCATTTCTTTTTAAACATAATTTAAAAGCAGTGTAAGGGAAGCAATCAAACGTTGTATGTGAATTACCCCCCTTACACTGTTTTAAATTGTCTTAATTGTTCATTAACCATTACTTTATACATAATTTAAAAGCAGTGTAAGGGAGATAATTCAAATGATGTATTTGATTTATCTCCCTTAGACTGCTATATATAATGTTTTGTACTAAAGTATTTGTCCATATAAAAATGCTTGTTTTTTACCCCTTTTTTGGCCCCTAATTCCAAAAATTTTGAGGCAATTACCCCCAAAATCAATCCCAGCATTCCCTTTGTGATATGGAACCTTGTGGTACAATGTCAGAGAGATCCATACACTAACACACAAGTTATGTCTGGAAGTTACAAAAATGCTTATTTTTGGCCCCTTTTTGGCCCCTAATTCCTTAACTGTTGGTACCATAACCCCCAAAATCAATCCCAACCTTCCTTTTGTGGTATTGAACCTTATGGTAAAATTTCATAGAGATCCATTCACTTAAACTAAAGTTAGAGTGCGAAAACCAATGTGTCTTCGGACGACGGCGACGACGCCAACGTCATACCAATATACAATCGCAAATTTTTTTTGCGGTCGTATTAAAATTACAAAAAAACACCTTTTCATTCAATGTCATTTAAAAATAAAATATCACAAGAACCTTGAATTTCAGCTTTTAAACTAGGCTGAAAGCTGTAGACTTTACCTAGTGTAGCTATATTTCACAATAATGTGAAAAATCGGTAAAATTATCCACAACATTTATTTTTTCGCTTTCATATGCAACAATTTAATATCCTGTCGGGACCTCGCGCTATTTATAGAAATGTAAACAGACATCAAACTTTTGCATGCATCATCCAGAAGTTGAGAACAGTAAAATTTTGTATGTATTTCATAACAATTTCGTCAATAGGGTGTCAATAAAATATCGAGTTTTTCAATGAAAAGATACCTTATTTTAAAATATTTTTCAAGGATCCATCGCTCCTCAGAATCTACAACATATTATCTTTACAGCAATGTCTAGCTTATGTAAATGTGTTGAGAATTGGGGAGGCGCCAGTGCGTCAAAGTCGGCATGGTTCAGCATAAAAAGAACCACAAAAGCGCCATAACGTAAGATGAGATTCACTTTTCACATCCGTGATCATGCAGTAAACTTTCATTTTCTGTGTGTGCATATAGATCTACTTGTGCAACAAGTTTACACTGGCAAAGGTAATGGTTACATTAGTCACAATCCATTGTTGTCAATTAATCAGATTATAGCTTCAAATTCATATTTATTCATAATACGAGTCACGACAAAGATTCGCTCGAAAACAAACATCATGAAATACCTGTTACGGGTTAATTCCCTTTGATTATAAAAATAGTTTGAGGTACTCTGCAGGATATTCTGTACTCGAATTAATGGAACTTAATGAAAAGTGTTGTGCAATGCTTTTGAATGGGGTTCAAATAAGCTCTTCTCATCAATTGGTGTCCATTGTTGTTGTCCTGAAAGTCCTTTAATTTCACAAAAATCTTCTCCTCTGAAACTACTGTGCCAATCGGATTAAAATTGGCCACAATCATAATTGGGGTATCTTGTTTAAAAATAGTGGCAGATGATCCCCTTGTCAACCATATGGCAGTCATGGCTAAAATTAGAGCATCTATTAGGGGTAAATTACAAGTGTTGTCTATTATCTTGAAATCTGCTATAGAAAGAGAAAAAAGATATATTTTTTGGATTGAGAAATGCAAACTGAAACCTGGACTCCAATACAATACACAGGCTGCTAAGCATCAAGATAAACCACTACACAGACCAAGGCCAAGTGTAGTTAAGGCAGCCAAGTCATCATGTACCTCCTTCCAGACACAGTGCTCCAAGATTAATTCTTAAATTTTGAGACAGTTCTTGAATTATTGTATTACAGTGTATAAAATAGACAGTGCTTTAACTTATGAGGGGGGTAGGACCTTTATCTGGACTCCGCGATGGAGGGTTTTTAAGCTCGGGATTTCGGGATCCGGGAATTCTTTTTTCCAATTTCGGGATGTCGGGATTTAAATTTTTTTAAATTCGGGACCTCAGGATTCCATGTTTTTAAACCCAGGATTTTGGGATCAGGACCCCTCCTACCCCCCTCCCCCCTCACTTATATATTTTGATATATTTGAGTTTAAACAATGACAATGTTTAGTTTTCTAACGTAATATTAGTGTTTAAAACCATTCATGCCTAATGTTATTGTTTGTTAATTTTTCATCTATTTATTAATATTATGTAATAAATGAAAGCATGTTTCTCTCTTATATCTCTAAGCCACTGAAAACAAGTTAAAAAGATGAAAGCATGAATAAAACACTATCCTTTATTTTTCTCTTTGTGTTCAAAGGAAAAGTTCAATCATAGTGCTTTATTTAATATGAGCAGTGAACAATCAACAATGTAAAAGAAAACAAAAACAGATTCTTCTCAATTATTCATTCAAATAGACAGACTAAAACACATTGACATGACATTCAGGGGGAAGACTGAAGAAAAACACACACGAAAGACAATTTTTACATCACATAGCTAAATTTGGGATAAAAAAAACAACCCTAAACTCCTAAAATTTCCCAATCTCCTATCTTCATGTATGCCTATAGGTACTTACAACACTTAACGCATTCATATTGTTGCCCATTTAAATACGATGGGCAATCAATATGTTTCCCTGATTGGTTAAAATTTAAAACTTCTGTTTTACTTTTGAAAAAAACAAAACTTTTAAATTATATATTACTCCTAACGGTTATAAGTTACAGTTATATGTAACTTAAGATGGATAATTTTTCTTACCATTACCAAGGATTTTTTGCAAATTCTGCCTTTTACCAGGTTATGTTGACAGGATGATCAAATTTGGCTGGGAGAAATATAAATATTACCATTGCAGACAGAAAACGAAAGTAGAATCTCCATGACGTAACGTTACGTAATAATCTGTCTAGGTACCAACTGAACTACATACCTATCTGCAGCCACAACCACAGAGCGCTCTTTTTTGTATGAAAATACAAAAGCATAGTAGTATGCTAGTGTTGTGAAATATAATTTAAAGCAATTTATATGTGTTATAAACAGAAAGATAATTTTGCTTATTCTGTGACCGAAAATTGTGTTCTAGATCTACTTGTATCATTGTTTTAACCTGGGAGGTGGTCTCGGCTGTTCAAAAAAGGTGAAAAGGTTATAGAACAATTTCAAGTTCTTGTTACGAACAAGTTATGTCGGTTGACCCACCCGAGAAGAATCGGCGTAAATGACGTCCGAAATCGTTACTATGATGTAAAAGTCGTCTAATATTAAAGTGAACATTATACATGTTATACAAAAAAAAACAGCTAATTATATAGGGGCCTATACTTCACTGATTGCGTATGCCCCCCTTTTTGATCGAAAAAAATATAATTTTCGTCATAAAATCGTCCAAAATTTGTTTGCCTCGCTCCGCTCGGCAGTTTGCATTCTATAAGTTCAGTTTTATGAAATTACACCCTCCCCCTATACAATTCCTTGATCCACCCTGAATTGTTAATATTTATTTCAACGATTGTTAGCAAATCAAAAAGGTTCTTTTTTAGATCGGTGCCTGTATGAATATTTATTTTGCGTGTGCAGGTAACTTTAATTACAAGTAACAATAAAACATGCCGCACTTTCCGTATGAAATTGGGTCCTGTCGGGAATTCTTTCCGGCAATTAGTCTCGTAAGTAACAATAATTATTTCTTATTGTTACTTTTTGCGGGTACTCGTAGCCAGTGCCTTTTAAAAATGTGTCCACGATCAAAAGAAACATTCATATAATAACATCTGTATGCCACAACCCCGAAATTATGAGTTTTATCAAGCTTTTCGTTTGTTTTTCAGTCCATAATTTTTACATTGTCACGAACAGCATGCACTTGCATGCAGTCATGAGAGGCTGGATGGTGTTTACAGAATAGAGAATTCGAATAATGGCCAATTTGAAATGAGAAAATGAGCAAAATATAAAAAGAATAGAGAATAATGGGGCACAAAAGTATAAAGAATATTAACAGTGGAAAAGAAAAGAATAAAAAATCAAAATACTGAATACAGATATGAACAATGTACAGAATAAATAATTCATCTAATAACAACAAAAAAATCATAAGTAAACTCCTTTACACGAAAATTTTACAGAATAAGCATTTTTTTTTTTAAAGATAAAGAAATATGTCGTTATAATTTTAAAAATGCAGAAATTAAAGGCCCCTATCAATTCCTTCAGTCATAGCTGTTGTATTTCATACGAAATAAAATATGATATTGGAGTGCCTCGCGATTGTTGCTTTGTCGTCAGTCAATCAAAATTACGGATGCTAAGGAAACATATATGTAATGTAATTATAAGTACATACATTAGAAGGACATAGCTTAGGTTTGTATAAACGTATTGTGAAATATTTTAAAAAAAAAACAATGCTCCTTGTTTCCTTTAGAAAGTAATAAAATAAACAAAAAACAATGCTTTAATAAACTTGTTAAATATTATAATGTTACATGATTGTCTAATTTTTTTAAAAATTTTGGCTTTGGTATTGTCTGTTTTTATTGGGTTTGTGATTTTCGATTGCTTCTTGATACATGTATCTTCTCTCCCTTTTGTCGAGCCTGCGAAATTTATTTCGCGAAAGCGAGACATAGTGATTCTAGATTCCGTCGTCGAAGTCGTCAACATTTAGGGTCAGTCTGTGGTTAAATTTTTTTTTAGATATCAATAATTTTGTCAAACCTTCATGGAATTTTCTGAAATTTGGACAGCAGCTTGTTTATGACCAAAATACAGTATCCAGAGCAAAATTTTGAAAAAAAAATATTTTTATTTTTCCGTATTTTTCTGACAGCTAACATTCAGATTCAGTCTGAGGTTAAAGTTTTTTAGTCACCAATTACTTTGTCAACCCTTTATGGAAATCAATGAAATTTGGACAGAAGCTTGTTTATGACCAAACTACAGTATCTAGAGCAAATTTTTGAAAATATTTTTTCCTCTCTATTTACTGATAAATGGACTTAGTTTTTTTACACCTAAAAGGTAGATCTATACAGTCTGTGATTAAAGTTTGTTACACATCACTAAGTTTGTCAAACCTTCATAGAGTTTTATTAAACTTTGGCAGAAGCTTTTTAATGATTAAGAGATAATGTCAGGGATTAAATTTTTTTTGACATGATAAATTTGTAAATCTTCATGGATTGTTATGAAACTTAAACAGAAGCTAATCCTCAGGATCAAGCAATTGCATCTATAGGAAAAAATGGATTTTTTTCAAATTCTGTATTTAACTGATAAATGGACTTTTTATACTCACAGTATCCTTAAATACTGTATACTGATTAACATCGGTGAAACATATATATAAGTGACTTCATGAGAGCAATATAAGTGAAACATACTTAAAGCAGAGAGCAAACTGCCAATTATCCTTTGTAGACTTATGATTAAATTACATAGAACTAATCCTTCCAAATTTAAGTGGATTCAATATGTAAAATCTTTTTTTGGTGATACAGGTCTTAGTTTTATATGGAACGATCAATTAGTTTTAAATAATGATTGGTTAACGAGTATGGTTAAACAGCAATTATCAGCATTGTTTCTCACAGATACATAACGCATCCAGGGGGGAATACTATTCTTTATTTAAACTTGAGTTTTGTTTGGAACCATATTTATTACGATTATTACCTAGGGACAGATATACTTCTAAACTGCGATGTTCGAACTTGAAGTTACCTATTGAGATAACCCAAATTTCAATGATTGCTTGTTTTCATACATCTAAGTGAACTTTAGATTAATGATACTACCAACACTGGAATGAGTGCTTCATATCTCGATGTTTTCTTCGATATTGACACAGATGAACGACTTCAAACTAAAATCTTTGACAAATTTGATGATTTGGAATTTCCAATCGTCAACTTCCCATTTTTAGTTGTAACATACCCTCTGCCACATCGTATGGCATTTATACATATTAATTAATAAGTAATTATAACTTTTGGGTAGTTCACAATATATGGAACCTGTTGTTCAGTGGTTGTCGTTTGTTGATGTGGCTCATAAGTGTTTCTCGTTTTTATTTTTAGCTCACCGGGGCCAGAAGGGCCCCATGTGAGCTTATGCCATCACTTGTCGTCTGTCGTCGTCGTCTGTTGTCGTCGTATGTCGTCGTAAACTATTTAAAAAATCTTCTCCTCTGAAACTACTGGGCCAAATACCTTCAAACTTTAACTGAATGTTCCTTAGAGTATCTAGTTTATAAATTGTATCCAAAGTTTTGATCCATCGACAAACATGGCCGCCATGGCTAAAAATAGAACATAGGGGTCAAATGCAGTTTTTGGCTTATATCTCAAAAACTAAAGCTTTTAGAGCAAATCTGACATGAGGTAAAATTGTTCAATTGGTCAAGATCTATCAGCTCTGAAATTTTCAGACGAATCAAACAACCCATTGTTGGGTTGCTGCCACCGAATTGGTAGTTTTAACAAAATTTTGCAGTTTTTTGTTATTATTTTGAATATTATTATAGATATATATATAAACTGTAAGCAGCAATAATGTTCAGCAAAGTAAGATCTACAAAAAAGTTAATATGACCATAATTGTCAATTGACCCCTTAAGGAGTTTTTGCCCTTTAAAGACAATTTTACACAATTTGTTCTTTAAGTTTGCTAACATTTAAAAATCTTCTCCTCTGAAACTACTGGGCCAATTACCTTCAAACTTTAACTAAATGTTTCTTAGGGTATTTTGTTTATAAAATGTATCCGAAGTTTGTATCCATCGACAAACATGGCCGCCATGGCTAAAAATAGAACATAAGGGTCAAATGCAGTTTTTGGCTTATATCTCAAAAACTAAATCTTTTAGAGCAAATGTGACGGGGTAAAATTGTTTAATTGGTCAAGATCTATCTGCCCTGAAATTTTCAGTCGAATCGAACAACCCATTGTTGGGTTGCTGCCACCGATTTGGTAGTTTTAACAAAATTTTACAGTTTTTTGTTATTATTTTGAATATTATTATAGATATATATAAAATGTAAGCAGCAATAATGTTCAGCAAAGTAAGATCTACAAAAAAGTTAATATGACCATAATTGTCAATTGACCCCTTAAGGAGTTATTGCCCTTTAAAGACAATTTTACACAATTTGTTCATTAAGTTTGCTAACATTTAAAAATCTTCTCCTCTGAAATACAGGTGAGCGATTCAGGCTCTTGAGAGCCTCTTGTTTTTTATAGATTGGACCGTTGGTTTTCCTTTTTGAATTGTTTTACACTAGTCATTTTGGGACCCTTTATAGCTTGCTGTTCGGTGTGAGCCAAGGCTCCGGGTTGAAGGCCGTACCTTGACCTGTAATTGTTTACTTTTTACACATTGTGATTTGGATGGAGAGTTGTCTCATTGGCACTCATACCACATCTTCTTATTTCTATATATCAACAGGGTTGTTTTCTTTTACAAAACTGCTACGACAAAGTTATGAGAAAAAACGACTGACATCGACACTACATTAGTTTTACGTTGACCATCACGATTTTGTTGAACGATACGATGTGTCTATGTCTCAACTCACATGTGACATGTTTTCAAGATCTTTGATCTTTAGGTACCAGAATAGTCGTCTTATCTGACTTACTGAGGATGTCCTATTCCTAATCGTAAAAATTTGACTGTGGATTGGGATGGCGGTCGATGCATGGATAGCTTAGCAGGAGACAATTACACAGTCAACGCACCTGATCTCGCTTCTTTTTGGAGTTCATGTGATTTCTCCGGTTTTTGTCTCGCCTGCGAATATAATACGAGACAGAGGGATTACAATCCGGCGACGGCATAAACTTTTTGTTCGAAGCTTTATGTTTCAGATACTAGAAGACCTGGATGCTTCACACCCTGTTTTCGTCTGGCAAATGTCTGTTGTCCTTGACCTCATTTTCATGGTTCAACGACTGCTTGAAATTTTTTTTTTTTTTTTTTTTGTCATGTGAATTACTCACTTATCATGAGTAATAGGATAATTATATTTGGTATATAGGTTCCTTGCAAGGTCTACATGTTGTCAGACAGGGTTCACTTGCAACTCAAACTCTGGTAGGTTTGTTGTTTTTTGTGTACATTTTGTCGTTTTTCTTATTTGCCATGGCTTTGTTTTTTTTAGATATCCATTTGGCATCTTTCGCCTCTCTTTTTCCTTTGACCTTGACCTCATTTTCATGATTTATTAGTCAATGTTAATTTATTTTGAATTTGTCTATTTTTCAGATACTATAATCAATAGTTCAACTATAATTAGTGTATAGAATGATTTGCAACGTGAATATGTCCGTCTGGCAGGATTCATCTGACCTTGACCTCATTTTTTAATGTCCATTGGTCAACGTTAAGTTTTCATGGTTTTGTCTGTTTATTAAATACTTTAAGCAATAGGTCAACTCTATTTGGTGTATGGAATGATTGTAAGGTGTATATGTCTGTCTTGCAGGGTTCTTCTGTACTTGACCTCATTTTCATGGTTCATTAGTCAATGTAAAGTTTTCATGGTTATTTTTGTTTTTCAGATACTGTAAGCACTTGGTCAACTATATTTTGTGTATGGAATGATTGCATGGTGAACATGCCTGTCTGGCAGTGTTCATCTAACATTGACCTCATTAAAAATGAGAATTGATAATGTTAATTTTATTTGAAAATTAAGTAAAAGCTTCATATTACACACATTTAATATAAATTAAATCATAATATGTAAAGCAGGCTAGACATTGGAGCATGTGCAACCTTGTGTTTTCTTCTATTTTTTTTTTTTTATAATTTTTAATTCTTAACGGATTTATGGAATTTTAACATCAGTAAACTACTGTTGCCTCTAATAAACTAAACTAGCTACAACTAGAATACACTATACGTCATAAAAATAAAAGGAGCACGGTTTAAGGGAAGAGAAAAAGAACCATGTTGGATTTCAAAATACTTCTTTCTTAATTCAGCAAAGGAAAATTCCATCACGCTGATGCTCTGCATCAAATGTAGGTGCTGTTCAAAGTGCGATCAACGGAAAAAATGAAAAATTCTATGTATAAGTTAAAATGTGGTTGGTGCAGGATAAAAACATAGATGATATTCTACAGCATCACCGTGTACCAGGTATCATAATGGAAGTGCGACCAGAGGTTTTCCTTTAAGACGTCCGATTTGGTGTCCGTTACTATGTTTCCAGGAAGTTGGTTTCAGTCCTGGATTTTTCTGGGATATTAGCTGTATTCATGCACTGAGGTTGCCTGATATGGACTGAGTAATTATGTCGTGTTTTTCGGTTGTTTATAAAATATTACTGTGGAAATTCGGTGGTTACTTAGTGGTATGGTATCTTCTGAAATACGATTAAGCGGTTTACTGTTCGTCTTGCTCTTCACGAGTAAGCCAATTCAAAGAGTGTAAGATTGCTGTCATTGAACCAGGTTGGTAATTTAGTTTTTCTTTAAAAATCTTGCCACTCTATGCGTATTGTTGCAGGTTGTGATATTCACCCATCTAGAAGGATTGTATGTTTTCTGTTTTGGAGCCAGTTTTCTATCCAATTGACAGTTAACCTTTAAATACCATTATGTATCATTTTATGTACTAGACGGCGGAGGGACATGCTATCAAATGCCTTACTAAAATCCAGTAGTTAGTATAAATGCTTTTCCTATCTCTTATTTTCGCTAGGTCATCAGCATTATTTATGAGTTATTGTTCATACGAGTGGTTCTTTCTGAATCCGTACTTGTATGATGACAGGAGTTTATTTCCATCTAGATAGTTCATGATTCTAAATAAGATGATGTGCTCCATAAATTTGCATGGGACAGACGTAAGGGAACTAGGTCGGTTGTTTGCTGGATCTGTTTTTCTCCCTTTTTAACAATCGGGATAACATTTGCGATGAGCCAATCAGATGGTACTGATCCTGTTTTATGACTTGTTGTAAATTATATACGTATGTAGCAATATGTTATGTTGCTTCTCTGCATGGTATCAGATCGGGCCCTGTAGCTTAATTTGGGTTATTTTTTCAGCTGTTTGATAATTCCTGGTTTTGTCATACTTATGTGCTTCATACCTTTTACAGTTGGGTTAATATCTTATGTAGCCTAAATTCTATTTTTTAGTATATTAAGTATTGTACATCTATGTACTGGTTAAAATCAATATCTGAGAATGCTGATTCGTACTGCTGATTAAGAATATCAGCTTTTTCTTCCGCATGTATGATATCTTTACTTTTTTTAGCACACTAATGTTGCTACTGTATTTTTCAGACCTTTTATATAAGACCAAAATTACTTTGTTGTTGTATATATATTAGTTCTCTGCAACTGTCTGTATTTGTGTTTTGACGGGTCTTCTGGTGTCTGGATATCTTTAAACACATTTTTCGTGATCGTTCAAAAGTTGTTCTTTCGTTCGTTTTCTATAAAGTTTAAAATCGATCCAGTGTGGTTTATTGTCTGATTGTTTGATTTTTTGTAAAGTCGATATTTTCTTCTTATCATCTGTTTAATTTCTGTTGCCATCCAGGGAAGGTTCTATCTCGTTATAGTCTGTTCAGATTGTACGTTTCTCTCATTGACAATTGTTTCCGTTACTAATTTTTTTTAATTTGTCCATGATGTTTCTTTACTGCTGTCTTCTTTAAATTGGTAGAAATTTGACTGCTGACTGCAGCAAGTCCAACTTTAAATGAAGAAAATGCGTATGTGAGAGCAGAGTTTTGTTTGTCAAAATAATCAGAGCATTGCAAAAATATGTACATGAATGTTATGTTTATGATAATATTCCCAGAGTTTCTCTTAATGTGAGGTTGAATATCTCCTTGGTATCTTTTGCAGGCTTTTACAAGGCATTTTAATTAATAGTGAAATATTTGTGTATGTTGAAATCGCGGTAAAATGCATACAGCGAAACATTACGAAATTCGAAATAAAAAGTAAAATAGCAAAAATACCGATCGAAAGAAAACTCAAAACGGAATACCCTTTATCAAATGGCAAAATCAAAAGCCCAAACAATCAAACGAATCGTAAGCAACTGTCATATTCCTGACTTGGTATACAGTCGTGTTTTCATGTAGAAATTAGAATTAAGCGAGAATTTCAAGATATACGGTAGTTTTATTATTTCATTAGTTATTCAAAAGAAGGAACTGTTTTATGCACTGTGTATAAAAATATCACACTAGCTGTCTGGTATATATATAGAAGTATATCCAGTAAGTGTATACCTCTTTTTTTTTCAAATACAAATAAATATAATCAATAAAAAGACTAGTGATATAAAATGAATTATAATAAAAGTAAAAAAAAATAACACAGATTGCGAACTCCAAGGAAAATTCAAAACGGAAAGTTCTCTATCGAATGGTAAAATCAAAAGCTCAAACACATCAAACAAATGGAAAATAACTGTCATATTCCTGACTTGGTACGGACATTTCCTTATGTAGAAAATGGTGGATTAAACCTGGTTTTATAGCTAGCTAAACCTCTCACTTGTATGACAGTCGCGTAATTGATATGTGTTATGTATAACAAGCATTCTGAGAGTATTGCATGGCAATACATAGTCCCCTACCGGGTAAAAATTCATTATACTGGAACAAAATGCTAACTTGTTCTATAACTTGTCATGGTGTAAACAAAAAGTAAATATCATGTCAATATCTTCAAGCATGACTAAAAACAGTGTGGGAAACTGATTATATGAGTGAATTTTTCAAGTCCAAGGACCATAACTCTGCACAAAATTATTAGACCGAAACAAAAATTTGAACTTGATCTGTAACTTGTCATGATAAAACTATATACCAATTATCAATCAATATCTTATAACCATGATGAAAAAAACATTAGATATGATTAATAGTTCTCTAAAATTAGATATGATGTAATACAGTGTACATTTATTTTCAAATTATAATCAAATATAATTAATAGTTCCAAATATTTTTTCTTTCATTTGTCACAAACTAATATAGATTTGTAACTTATCTATAAAATGTCAACAACTTTTATCTAAACAATGTAATGTATTGAAATATAAACATAAATTAAAATAGATTATTATCTAATTAAAGGATTTCTCTTCATAATTTTTTTTATATATATATATAGCATTCAGAAAATTAGTTTATACTAAATAACAAACAAACCTGCCTAAAATTCTTCAAATAATTTAACAAAGAATGTCTTTTAAGAAATGAGTTATCTCCCTTTGTACAGAAATATGGTTTAACATAGTACTCTAACATTAGATATGGTCCAGAGTTATGGTCCATAACTCTGGACTAAATCATCAGACCGGAAAAAAATTCGAACTTGATCTATAACTTGTCATGATAAAACTATATACCAAATATCAAATCAATATCTTCAAGAACGAAGAAAAAAAGTGTGGAAAGCTGATTTGCCGGACTGACGGATGGACAGACGGACGGACGGACAGACGGACAGACGAACAGACGGACGGAGTGCAAACCTAAAGTGCCCTTCGACTTCGTCGGTGTGGAACTAAAAAAAAGATGACAGGAATCACAAAAAATAGCGCACAGAACAACAAACCACATCAAACCACCAACACCCGACTCCTCTTAACTAGAGGCTCTAAAGAGCCTGTGTCGCTCACCTTGGTCTATGTGCATATCAAACAAAGGACACAGATGGATTCATGACAAAATTGTGTTTTGGTGATGGTGATGTGTTTGTAGATCTTACTTTACTGAACTTTCATGCTGCTTACAATTATCTCTATCTGTAATGAACTTGGCCCAGTAGTTACAGTGGAAAATATTTTGTAAACATTTACAAAAATTTACAAAATTTATGAAAATTGTAAAAAATTGACTTTAAAGGGCAATAACTCCTTAAGGGGTCAATTGACCATTTTGGTCATGTTGACTTATTTGTAGATCTTACTTTGCTGTACATTATTGCTGTTTACAGTTTATCTCTATCTATAATAATATTCAAGATAATAACCAAAAGCTGCAAAATTTGCTTAAAATTACCAATTCAGGGGCAGCAACCCAACAACGTGTTGTCTGATTGGTCTGAAAATTTCAGGGCAGATAGATCTTGACCTAATGAACAATTTTATTATCGTCAGATTTTCTCTAAATGCTTTGGTTTCAGAGATATGAGCCAAAAACTGCATTTTACCCTATGTCCTTTTTTTTTGCCATGTCGGCCATCTTGGTTCGCGGGCGGGGTCATCGGACACATTTATTAAACTAGATACCCTAATGATGATTGTGGACAAGTTTGGTTAAATTTGTCTAAGTAGTTTCAGAGGAGAAGATTTTTGTAAAAGATTACAAAAATTTACGAAAAATGGTTAAAAATTGACTATAAAGGGCAATTACTATTTAAGGGGTCAACTGACCATTTTGGTCAAGTTGACTTATTTGTAGATCTTACTTTGCTGAACATTATTGCTCTTTACAGTTTATCTCTATCTATAATAATATTCAAGATAATAACCAAAAACGGCAAAATTTCCTTAAAATTACCAATTCAGGGGCAGCAACCCAACAACGGGTTGTCCGATTCATCTGAAAATTGTAAGGCAGATAGATCTTGACCTGATAAACAATTTTACCCCTGTCCGATTTGCTCTAAATGCTTTTGTTTCAGAGATATAAGCCAAAATCTACATTTTACCCCCATGTTCTATTTTTAGCCATGGTGGCCATCTTGGTTGGTTGGCGGGATGGCCGGACACATTTTTTAAACTAGATACCCCAATAATGATTGTGGCCAAGTTTGGTCAAATTTGGCCCAGTAGTTTCAGAGGAGAAGATTTTTGTAAAAGTTTACGGACGACGGACGCAGGACGCAGGACGCAGGACGCCGGACGACGGACGACGGACGCCAAGTGATGAGAAAAGCTCACTTGGCCCTTTGGGCTAGGTGAGCTAAAAAGGGATATACAAATAAAGGCAAACGACAACCAACAATTAACACATGATCCAGACCTTGACGGGGTATTTTAATATTATTATTGAATAATTTTTAGATATACTGTCTTAAACTGTGTTAAAATATTCATAAAAAAATAAATCACATGCATCTATAACTTTTATGTATTTATATAACAGCAGTCAACACTTAATCCCAAAGTTATTACCATATATGGAAAATCATTATTGTACTGTTGTAGCTGTAAACAGTATCGCAGTCACGAACATCATCTAGTAATTTGTAGTTGTAAGACAAGTCTCTCTAGAGTTTCATTAGTTTTCTTTGCCTCATTAAGTCTTTCTTTTTCGATAGACAGTCGTTCTCGTTCGATAGACAGTCGTTCATCATGTCGTTCACTTTCGATAGACAGTCGTTGACTATCAATGCCAACTAAACGCTCAACTAAGCTAGAAATAAAAAGTAAATCAAATTTAAACAATATGACCAATAGTTTCAATAGAAATGATTAGTTTAAGAAGCTAAACTGCCATTTCATACGCTGAAAAAGTTTTTTTTCTCCCTTTGTTAACCGGGTAGGTTTGGAGTTTCGAAGTATTTAATTTAACTTTGGTTTGTTTTGTCTTTTTTAGAAAGATTTAATTTGATCATTTTTTAAGAAAATAAAAAGGTTTAACAAATTACTTCTTGGAATTAGTTACGGGTCATGAAAGGAAACGATTAAAGCAAAATCTAACTTAAATTCAATATGCATCTTCTGGGCAATTATATCAAGTAATTTGAACTTTCTGTGACTGTCAACTGTTTTGGTTAAGATATGACAGCTGAGTCTTGTGTACGGAATGCGCGACTGGCATTCTAAATTATCAGCCTGGTACTTTGGCGAGGCTTTGCAACCACTTTTTCGTTGCCCCTGCTGATGGAATTGTCGTCTCCGAGAGTATTGCTAGATCAGTAGTCAAATAAAATATCACTGATATGGTCGTTTCCTATAAATATAATGTTAAAAAATATAACCAGAGGCTCTAAAGAGCCGGTTTCGCTCACCTTGGTCTATGTGCATATTCAACAAAGGACACTCTCCAACATTGTAGACAAGAATAGAATTCATGAGAAGAATCATTGTTTTGTTGATAGTCTGTTTAAGTTTCTCTCTTTCTTCTTTAGTTTTTGCTCAAAACACATAATGAGAGGGTAAAAAAAAACCTCATTTAAGGGCAATCACTCCTATAAAGAGTGAGAGTCTACAAACTATATAGTGGCAAAATTTGACTTGATAGTAGATCTTGACTTGATCATTCTTGTGATTTGAAGTGTCTATCTATCTATTATATTTTTTATCATATAAGGCAAAACGAAAACAAAAATGGTGAAAATCGTCATTAAAGGGCAATATTTCCAATAAGGAGTCGTCGGACGATTCCCTCCATATTGTCTTAATTGTAGGTCTTGTCTAGCGGATATTTAATACAATTGACAATTGAATTGGGGAATGTGTAAAAGAGACAACAACCCGACCAAAGAGCAGAAAACAGCCCAAGGCCACCAATGGGTCTTCAACACAGCGAGAAAATCCCGCTCCCGGAGGCGGGCTTCAGCTGGCCCCTTAAACAAAAATGTGTACTAGTTCAGTGAAAATGGACAATAACTCTAATAAGGAGTCGACTGACGATTTCGACCATGGAGACTTATTTGTAGAATTTGTCGTGCTGATCATTTTTGCATTTAAAGTTTCTCTCTTATCTATTATAGTTTTCAAGATAATAGGCAAAAATGAAAAAAAAAAGGTAAAATTTGTCATTTAAGGGCAATAAGTCCTATTAGAAGTCGTCTGACAGTTTTGACGTATATGGACAATTGGTAGAGTTCAACATTCGGAACGTTTCCACTCCTGTCAGATTTTCTCTGTTTATAACGGTTTTCAAAATAATAGACAAAATTTTTACCCATTTTACCTCTATGTTCTATTTTTAGCCATGTTGGTCATCTTGGTTGGCAGGCGGGGTCATCGGACACATAATTTTATCCCAATGATGATTGTGGCCAAGTTTGGTTAAATTTAGAAGATTCATTTAAAATTTAACAGACGACGACGGACGACGACAGACGACGGACGGAGGACGACGGACGCCAAGTGATGAGAAAAGCTCACTTAGGGCCAGGTGAGCTAAAAATCATATGATTACAGAAAACATTCCATATCCAAAGCATAGATGACCTCTGTTAGTTGTGGCACCAATTTTTAGAATTGCTGGCTTTAAGAGCCTTTCAAATTCGTAACTGATAAAGGTCATAACAATGATTCTAATAAAATGTCTTACCTTTCAAGCCTTTCGTCAACAACATTATTTATCGAATTTCGCTGTGTTAATACTTGACTTTCTCCCTGATACTCTGGTGGTGTTATTTGTTTAGGAACTGCATCACACTCTCTCTGAATTTTGCTTCCATATTCTAAACATGGTATGTCATTTATATTTTTATGTCGTGTGTTTTTTAATCCTCGAGTATTCTACAAATAAAATTGAGAATGGAAATGGGGAATGTGTCAAAGAGACAACAGCCCGACCATAGAGCAGACAACAGCCGAAGGCCACCAATGGGTCTTCAATGCAGCGAGAAACTCCCGCACCCGGAGGCGTCCTTCAGCTGGCCCCTAAACAAATGTATACTAGTTCAGTGATAATGGACGTCATACTAAACTCCAAGTTATACACAAGAAACTAAAATTAAAAATGATACAAGACTAACAAAGGCCAGAGGCTCCTGACTTGGGACAGGCACAAAAATGCGGCGAGGTTAAACATGTTTTTTGAGATCTCAACCCTCCCCCTATGCCTCTAGCCAATGTAGAAAAAACAAACGCACAACAGTACGCACAGTAAAACTCAGTTCAAGAGAAGTCCGAGTCCGATGTCAGAATAGGAAACAAAAGAAAATAAGCAAAATGACAATAATACATAAATAACAACAGACTACTAGCAGTTACTGACATGCCAGCTCCAGACCTCAATTAAACTGATTGAAAGATTATGTCTTCATCATATGAATATCAGGCACAATCCCTCCTGTTAGGGGTTTAGTATAAGTATGTAATAAGTTATTGTAAGATTCAGTAAACTGGAAGCAAGATGTTTTTCTTTTTGAAAACCTGTGGACACGAAAAAAATACGAATACATAAACCTTTAGATGCACTTCAATATGCAGTTCATTTTCTTTGAAATAGAACATCATATCTTTCACCCAAAGAAAAGGCTCCGACCTACGGCAGATGCAAATGAACTATCATGTCAAATAATGGAATAAGTTTAAATAATCCGATCTTTAAGATATAGCAATAAAATATATTGCTTGGAAAACCTGGTTAAAATGCAATCCACGATGCAGAACATGATATAAATATTTGTCAAACACCAGGACAGTTATGATCGCTTGAAATGTTTTGATTTGTTCTGCAGGCATATATTGCCTTTTTTCGTATTCGTATTTGACACAAATTTTATGAATGTTTCGGTTTGAAATGCTCTGCAGCTTTGCATTTGATTTTATCTTTTAACTGTTTTGATTCGTGCGTCTTATGTAAAGCGCGTCGGGAGTACCAAATTATAAGCCTGGTATCAATCTGTGATGAGTTTTTACATTTAAAGTTATTTATTTACCTTTAACTCATTTATTATCTCCAATTTTTGCTTGAAGTAAGAATTCTTTGAGGATTTTTTTATTTTTTCTATCATTATTTTTCAAAGTCTTTCTGCTTCTTCCAGATCATCATCATCACCTTCTAATATGCAAAATTCAATGTAGCATTTGTATGACTTTAAGGTATATCTTGTAATTTCGTCGTTTGGATTGTCTTGTATTGCCAGCCGAAAGTGTTTTTTGGCTTTTCTAGCCATCGATGGTGTTTTGATTCTGACACACATATCAGCTACTGCCAAATGCACCCTAGGTAAAAGATTCCATGGTTCCAAATCTTCAATATAACTTTCAAGTAGACTTGTCTTAGCTAAGGCTTGCGTAATGTAATAGTTCTGATTGCTTTCGTCGATGTTGGAAAGTTTAATGTAGCATTCCCTAAGAAGCTCGAGCACATGACATGTATGATCAACATCCAACCCAGAAAGCATATTAACAACTCCAATTAATATGTTTATAACTGGCGAACTTTCTAACATTCCCTCAAGGAATGTGATAACTTTTTTCATTTCAGGCACAGTGTGATTCAATGATTCATTTCGTACATAATATAACACACCGCTCCGTTTAATAACAGTTGCTATCACAGGTCGAAACGAAGGATGTTTTTCTTCATAAAACGAGTTTAAGATGCAAGCCATATTATAGGTGAGTTGAAAATCAGCAAAACATTTTGAATCCACCGACATATGCCTGCCTTCCACGAAGGCATGTACTGCTTCACTCTCAGTTATCCACCAGTTGTTACCGTTGCTGTTGTATAGGAGGAGAATTAACAGCTCTATCAAGAATGTTGCACGAAGTTCGTATAATGGCATTATAAAGCCTCTTTTTACAAGGTCTGATTCCAAAACGTCAGGAATCCATCTTTCCCTATGTTCATCCATCTGCGAAGTATTACAAAGAATAATGCTCATTTCGTTTTCGTTCCTGTATTTTTTCATTACTAAATGTTCCAGCATTTCCTCTGTAACACAAGTGTGAACATCACGAAGTGCTGAAAAAATTCTACTTGCTCTATTTCGTATATTCTCATCACCCTTAAGGAAATTTTCCATGTCACAAGTTTCTTCTCTTATTTCAAAACTGTTAACTGAAGAACGGTTAGAGGCACTTGATACTGGATATATATTGGATTCTATTTTTCCAAGCTTGGCAATGATATTTCTTCCTCTTTCAAAGAAATCTTCCGCAGTAATTTCTGTTCGACCATAAACTCTAAAGGTGGACCCAATACACAATGCCAAGTAAGCTTCATATACAAGAACTTCATCAGACGAATTGTTCAACATCTTCAGATATTTGTTCATCAGCAGGCAAGCGTGATCCAGAAATTCAATGTTACGGTTGGCATTCTTGACTGATCTTACGTCAATTGCCATTTCTCTGCAATAATGCTTCATCAACCATAGCAAGTCTTCTTTTTCTTGTTCAGAGCTCTTTTTGTTTTTCAAAACCCATACAGATAGACCATGCATTTCCAACAGTCGTATGTTACCACTTCGTCTGGCTGATGCTAAAGAATAATTTTGTAAAGCTGACATCAAATTTGTTATTTCGAGTTCTCTTTCAATTACTTTTTCTGGAAGAAAAGTTTTCAGAACATCAACCGATATGCTCGTATGACTTAAGTAAGGGATCAGCGAAAGCACCCTCTTGCAATGCGGAGACAAATTGTTTTCAACGTTCTGTAACGTCATGTCATATGATGCTTGTAGATTTTGACCTTTTTTATCCTCTTGTTGAGCTTGCATTTGGAATGCAGAAATGTTTCTTAGATAATCCCTGATGCTTATTTTCGTTGTTTTTATATAAGACGAGGCTAGAGATATTGCCAAAGGTAGATAATTCAGATTTTGTACTAATTTTTTTAAACAATCTTTATCTTCACTAGCAGATGTGAGCAAAGATATTGCTTCTTCTGCAGTCATTCGCGAAATATGAACCTCGTACGATGATGCCAGATCTGTTGAATATGATACATTTGATGTTGCAATTAGATTAACGTTTTTCAAATGAACAAACCTTTCAAGCATTTCACACATGATGTCATCCTTCGGATTGAAAATATCATCCATTACTATAAGATGTTTATCTTGTTGCCACTGTTCTGATACAAGTGTACTGAGGACTACATCAAACATGTTTTTCACACATAGCGATAAATTTGTCTGAGAAATCATATGATCATCATAAATGTTCAATGTTGACAACAGAGTGGCAAGTGAAAGGTGGGTGCTTTCAAGTGATTTACTATTTATCCTCCAAATAACAGATTTCTTGTTTTCTTTGTAAAAGTGATTTGCATACCAAAATGCAATTTGTGATTTTCCTACACCATTTGGACCTAAAATAAAAAAACTCAATAAAAGGATGAAATCTGTAATTTCTTTGAAATTGTCATTTGAAATGCTAGAAAAATTTCATCAGTATGAGTCTTCATATTATTGTGTAAGTATTTATGAAAATATTTGACTACATTTTCAATGTTAAAAAGGTACTTGATATTATTGTAATTGTTATGTTGTTTTTTCAATGGCTTTATACAAGATATATGTGTAAAACAAACTTAATTTCATTAGCCTACAAACAAACTACAAAAAATAGACATCTAGAGGAAAAGTAAAATAACAAAGACACCGAACTCTTAGGAAAATTCAAAACGGAAAGTCCCTTAATAAATGACAAAATCAAAAGCTCAAACACATCAAACGAATGGAAAACAACTGTCATATTCTTGAATTGTTAAAGCATTAACTTATGTAGAAAATGGTGGATTAAATCTGGTTGTAAAGCTAGCTAAACCTCTCACTTGTATGACAGTCGCATAAAATTCCATTGTGTGAGCAAAAAAACATAATAGGTAAAAATGTTTAAAATTGGGGTATAGCAGGAAATTAAATTTAAAGATTGAAACCAGCGTAAGGCAGAAAATACACAAATAAACCAATTGAGAAAATTAACACATCTGCCCCCATTTATGAAGCTTCTAAGTTCTGAATTTGAAATCATCCCTTCTAAAATTTTACGGACACTATCACGAGTTGGTTGACCGTTATGGAATATCTGTTTGACAGATGACGACGGATATGTTCCAATTAATGTAATCCCATCCTCTTTTCCTCGAATTTAACTTACCGAATTAGACTTATCACCGGGTTTATACACAAGCAACACGACGGGTGCAACAAGTGGAGAAGGATCTGCTTACCCGTCCTTTTTCCATGACATTGTCAGTTTGAGTTTGAATATCCCTTTGGTATCTTTCGCCTCTCTTTTTCTGATCAAGTATAGGCATCCTAACATATAGCGGAATTATTTATTGTTTTTGATATTATTGTCGTTGTTATAATACGTGTTATTCATTTTAGCTAACATGATACAAAGGACCAATCGAGCTTTTCTCATCACCGTCGTCGTCGTCCGTATAGTTTTACAAAAGTCTTCTCCTCCGAAACTACTTGACAATTGAAACCAAACTTGACCACAGTCATTATTAATCATTATTGTTATCTAGATTAAAACATTGTGTCTGATGATCTAGCCTGCCAATCAACATTGCCGACATGGCAAAAAAAAAAATGGTGAACACACAGACCAAATTGTCAGTCGACTCCTTATATGTGCTATTTCCTTTAAATGTCGATTTCGTAAACTCGTAAACATTTAAATTGATCAGCAAGACATGAGCAACAACAAAAACATATGACTAGTCATGAATTATATTATAGTCTACAATGTTAGATAGGTGCCATAGTTGAAGAAGCACATAGCTCCATGCGAGTGACACATGCTCTTTAGAACCTCTAGTTATTATCATTAACAGTTATGGTAGTAATAATAGAAGTAGTACCTTTAATAAATGCAGCTCCTTTATTCTTCAACAAATGAAAAACTTTATCAGCCGCAGAAGTCTTTACAAAGTGTTCAACAATATTCATTGACGATATATCGTATTTATCTGAAACGGAAGAAAATCGATTTAGCTGATTTTGCTGATTTGACAAGGGTTAAACAATTGTGTTAATTAAAGAATTCTACTATGAGATTAATTGTGCCAAATATGATAATTAAACTCATCATAAACTGCATCAAAATGAAAGACTAAAGACTTTTGAATGTAGACGTGATCGATATTGTAAAAAGATAATATTCAAAAGCAGCATTAAATGTTGATTTTGTCTACAAAATAAATTGTCATCTGGAAGTCCCACGTAAATTTTGTTTTGACATACACACCTTATCTCATTTTATCCCTATTTATTACAACACAGCGTTTAATAAATTTTGTATTGCGAGTATTTGTGCAAAACTGTTAGGTTTTGTAAAGATTATACAAAAGAATAAACATTTTAAGTGAATAGGAAGAAATTAAAAGCTTTAATTTTAAAATTGAATCCCAAAAATAGTTTTTAAAATGTGCTTTCAGAAAATAAAAAGACAAATTTGAGTTCGAGGTACTCGTTTTCTTGCTACAAAATAAAATAGATAAATTAACCGTACATTCCTTTATAAATTTAAACTATCCGATTTAACTCCATTCATATGACTAAGTTAAAGAAAACAGAATTGAATAAAAAGTAGTTTTTGTAAGAACAGTCGAATTGATAGATCACCAAATTTTGTTTATTTAGATGAAAAGTCTTTCAAATAATTTACATTCCGGTCTCAAAATTTGCAAATTTCAATAAAGATCTAGACCGATTGCTTTCTGCTATTTTAGGAGTCTTCTGTAGGCGAAATGCGCGTCTGGCGTACAAAAGTTTAAGCCTGGTATCTATGATGAGTTTATTTATAATCTTAGATAGTGGAAGACCTTTGATCTACCTTAAGCATCCTTAAAGCCCCAGGTATAGATTACCTTAGCTGTATTTGGCAAAACCTTTCGGCATTTTTGGTCCTCAATGATCTTCAATTATAGCTTTTTTTATTCGCGGGTCACTGATGAGTCTTTTGTAGACGAAACGCTCGTCTGGTGTACAAAATTTCAATCCTGATGAGTTTATTATCAAGACAATTAGGATTAATCACCGTCACCGTTAAAGTCTATAAACAACGATAAAGTCTAGAATATATTTCATTTTTGTCTTTGTAAAATAATAAAAAAAATAAAGTTATTTTACCTATTACCTATTTATTTTGGTCTGCATGCAGAAAACAAGCATATATATTTCCTTGGCCTCATAAATACATTAATTGTGGCGAGTTTTATCAAATCCATATTAATATTTAAAAAGCCTACAAAAATTATTTGTCATTATTCTTCAGTTATTTTAAATGATTTAGACAAAAATCAAAATGGAATGATATAATCCCGGTTGCCATATTGATCAGGAGACCTAAATATTGTCCCAGACGTGTTTTTTTTTAGGTAAAAGGTAAAAGCTCCTCACAGCTAAAATTCTGTTTTTGTTATACATATACCGAATTAAGATAATGTGTTCTATGGTAATAAGTACTTTATTAAGTTTATGCAATGTAAATGTTTTACCTTTGTTGTATGTTCTTTGAGGCGTGATTGTTAAGTCATAAGCACCAACTATTTTAGCTAATCTTCCACATTTTTTCTCCAACAAACCATGCAGCAGAGACACATTTTTCTGAGACAAAAAGTCTCGTTTTTCTAATGTAGTAATGAGATCTTGGCCATCTTCTATATTTTCTAATTCTCCTTTTGAAAGATCTCTTCTAAGACAAAATTTCAAATGTTTGATATCATCTGAAATTTTTTAAAAAGCCACAACATTAATCAAAAATATCTATGATCAAATTCTGACACAAGCAGAGGATCAACATATTTTCGTTAACAAATTTAAGTTTGAATTCATTTTATTCAAATAACATTTCCATTAACAAGCTTAAAGCCTATTAGTTACGCAGATTTTCTTATCAGCTACAATTGTATCAAATCTATTGTCACTCACTTACGACATCAAAATAACAGAAGCATATGATTAACCAACATCTGATAAGTGATTTATAATGTAAGAAGCGACCCTTTGTTCCGAAATTTTTCAAATGGAACATTCCATCTAGGGGATAGAATGTAAAATGTTTTCAGGAATATTTCTAAGTGTTGCTGTTTACCTTTACCTATTGTTCAACCAGATTGTAAAATTGACAATACATTTGGGACATTTAAATTGACCAGTTGGTATTTTTAGAGTTGATGATTGATGATCACTCATGCATTTAGAGTCTACATGGATACTGTCCCATCACTTCACCTGTTGAATTGTAAATGTTGTAGTGTTACTTGGATAGGTCTTTCAAAAGTTATCCATGTGGCAAACTTATTTCATGTTCTAATATTTGCTAAATACTGCTGATTATTAAAAATTCATTTCCCAAAGTTTTTCTTTAGAGAATCCTAAAACAAGTAAAGGAAATAAACATTGTAATTACAGTTTTTTTTTCTGTAATGAACTGAATGTATTCCTTAAAGTAATTGGCTATATAATTGCAAAAGAAACACAACAATTAGAAGGAAAAAAGAGAGATTTTTATTTTACTGTCATGTCAAATTTTAGGAAAGAGCAAGCCAGAACAAGAATTTATATGTTAAATTTTCTTGCAGGGTATTTAATCGCATGTCATATAATCACTACATTTCCTCTTAATGTGTTTATAGCCAAATACTCTTAGTGCTTGGATTTCTTTTATATTGTTGAAAAGACCTATTTAATGTCTTTTGCTTTTTCTAATAGGAAATAACTCAAAATATTTTTTGTTTACCCTTGTGGAAATCCTATTTATAATTTCCATAATTTTCCAGGATTAATAAACACCAGAACAACCGTGTGCATTCCTTCATCTAGACATTTGTTCATTACTTATTGACATAAGCCTTGTTCAAAGCGTTTATGCATAGTGAAATATCAAAATAATAGTTATGAATAAACTGTTTAATTTTTTATTTTTTTTTTACACTGATATTTAATATCCCATCCAGTATTCCAATTTCACTATTTGAAATAATTTTAAAATATTTTCCTAATTTTAATAACTTTTTGGAATATTTTCTTACATTTTTCACTATATCACTAGATTTTTTTCCATATCCACAGTATTCTATTTAAAATACCATGATATAATCCTAATTAAACAGATGCAGAGTCTTTATATTAGATCCAGAATTTTGTAATTTTTGACTATTTCCAATATCACATTAAAAATAATTATCTTCATTGTACAGATTTTTGGAAATATTTTATTTATATTTTTCACTACATCACTTAATTTGACTATATCCCCAGTATTCAGTTTAAAATACCATGATATAATCCTAATTAAACAGATGCAGAGTCTTTATATTAGATCCAGAATTTTGTAATTTTTGACTATTTCCAATATCACATTAAAAATAATTATCTTCATTGTACAGATTTTTGGAAATATTTTATTTATATTTTTCACTACATCACTTAATTTGACTATATCCCCAGTATTCAGTTTTATTTCATTTTCCATTATATATGCCCCAATTAAACAATATTAGATCAGAATTTTATAATGGTTATTTCCAATATCACATTCAAAATTGTTATCCTCACGTTATGAATTTTTTGAAATATTTTACTTTTTATTTTTCACTTTATCACTAGATTTATCTATTCCCACTGTATTCACATGTTATTTCATTTCCATGATATATATCCCATTACAACATGTGAATCATCTTCATATTAGATCCAGAATTTTATAATGATTATTTTCAAAATCACAATTAGAAGCCACAGAAACATGTTGGATGAACTTATTTCTCCTACTTGCATTCCAGTTTTGAATTTTTTACCTGTTAGATTAACTAAATCCCATCTTATAATAGTGAATTCCCATGAGTGCACACAGTATTTGTATGCAAAAAAATACTAATACAATTTAAAGAAAAACACTGCAAGGTATACTCCAAAACTATTTCGATTTTTACATGTACATCATCTTGTGAATGCCACACAAAATATTTTGAATGAATTATTTCCTCCTTGATACATTCATGACAATCCATTCTTGGAAAAATACAAGTCTATTTTTCAGAAGCAAAATTAGATGACATGTAAGAAGTGAATTCAAATAAAATGAATCCCAATATTTTATGCACATTGATTCCAAACGATTTTAAACACTGTGAACAATACTCCAAAATGAAAAATTTAAAGAGATATATGAAGAAATGCATAACCTATCCATCTGAAAACTGAAACTGAAACACCTGATTTGCTATTGTTTGTTTCACTGGGTCAAAATTAGATTAATCATCTATATTGGGGATTTATAACAATGAAAATATATATTTTCTTCCCTATCAATTTTATAATAGAATAACCTTAGGTCGAGAAAAACTTCAGGAAAAAAGCATGCTATAAGGTTGGGTTAGGTGAATAAAAAACAGTTCAGGTAGCATCAAGGTAGGATCAACTCTAACAATACCAACTCGTCAATTTAAGGTAAAGTTGACCTTAGATGGATTTGGCTGTTTTTAGGTCCATTTTGGTGATATAGCTCTTCAACTGTTTAGGTTCTTATACATCCTTGGCTTTCAAATATTCGGCTTTGAGCGTTCCTGGTGATGGTAAATCCAGAAAAGCGATTCGGACGCATGAAAATTATAACGTGTTGTTTTCATGTTTTAAATGTCCCAATTGTATTGTCAATTTTACAATCTGGTTAAACAATAGGTAAAGGTAAACAGCAACACCTATAGTCAAGTCACAGTAAAATAATCATTAAGCAGTTGACAACGAAGACCTGTCTAGCAAACAAGAATTTAAAACAAATATTGTTTAGTTGTATCTGGTTATTGCACCACTGATGAGAAGTTATTGTTTGTGAGATAAAATATATACTAAACGATAGAATTTTAAGATAAAGTATAAGAAAATAATTCTAATAATGTGCTTTCAGACAAAATCAAATGGTTAAAGGAACTCGTTTTCTTTATACAAAACAAAATATGTAAATTCCATACCTTTATACAAGTAAGGTTGTCTTGTTATTTCCACTTATATGGGAAAGTTTTAAAACTTGAATCAAACAGAAAATGTTCTGTGTTTTAAAAAATAGTTTTGATTACAAAATAAAACACAAAATTGTCTTTATTGAGACGAAAAGTCTTACAAATAAAATACATTCTTCTCTCAAATCTTTTATATTTTGTTGAATATCTAGACCGATTGTATTCTGCTATTTTACAATCCAAGATGGCAGAAGACACCTAATTTACCTTAAATTGTACTTTGTATGGATTCCTAACTCTATTTACATGACAAAAGATTAAACACCCGATTCTTAATGTTTTGTTTTTAAGTTATGTGTGCTCCAAAGTACATTGATTTTAAAGCAAATATAAAAACATATAATTTATATAATTTGTTTACCCAATATAATACTATTTAACATTAATAGCAAACAGGAAAATACACTAATAAGACACATTTCGTAGAAATACATGTCTAAAAATAGACAAAACATTCATTGCAACAAGGTGACTGGAGAACTTATGGTAGATAATTGAATTGTGCATTTAAATAAATAAAGAAAGATTAATTTTCTGATAAACTATCAACGAGCGTACTTTAACGTCATTCGATACTATGTGCATACAAATTCAAATATTTAGTTTGAAGAAAGACAAAAACCCTGATACTGAATATAATAATTGTGTATATTCCTGGTAATTTTTGTTTTTGTTTGATATGAAATAACGTTTCGTTTCAAGGTCGAAGCAACATTAGCAGTTTCAACAAAATTCATTTTATAAATTTCTAGAACTTTGAAGATTGCCACCTCTTATACAATAGCAAATAATTAATTCAATACCCTCTTTGAATAGTATTTGACACTGAGCTATTGAACCCCAAAAAGAAACATCCAATTAAAAGGCATTCAACAAATTAACTTATAAACTTACCTGAATTTAAATCATCTACAATTTTCTGACACATAGCATTGTACTTTGAAAATGTGGAAGATCCACATGCCATCCTTGTCCTGAGGAACCAATATTGATTTTAAAAACCGTTTAAAAATGCGCTGGGCACCCAAAGTATTATTTGTTGTAAACGATCATGGATCAGTTAATGGATTCACCGAATAATTCAGATACTGACATGCGCATTTAGTTTTATCTGACATATTTAAATTATCTATTATGATAGTGTTTGGGACAGAGTTTTAAAAAATAACCAAACCCGGTACTAGAGAGATAAGAGATACTTTTATTTCCAATTATGGGCCCCAAAGGGCATAAACATTACAACATCAATAATTTTTCATAATACAATACAAACAATGAGATAATAAAAAAAAAAGTTTTACGAGAACTATTTAAGTTCTTAAAGAATACGTAGATAAAGAATCTATAGTATGTTTTTTTTTTAATACTAATGCATTTTATTGCAAGTGTGGTTGATATAGATAACAAACAAGCAGCCCAAAAAGAAAAAAGAAAAATAGATATCCATATATGTATAGTACACACAAAGTTGGATCAATTAAACATATAATAATTAGCCAAAAAGAAAGTAGAAATTAAGCATGTCCATGACTCATCCTGTGTCAGCAGCAAATAGGAAAGTACTATGGTTTCCTAAAGGCAGCTGACACCAGGGGGCGATACCTTATGGGCCATAGGCATGTAAAATGTGTGTAAATGTCTCTTTCCTACCTGTATCAAAAGCAAACAAGGAAGCATCATAGGTAACTTGAATGCAGTTGATACCAGGGGACGATGCCTCAAGGATATAAGAGAACATTTAAATAAATAATATATTCTAACAATTAATTTTTTTTTTTAATCGGCTAGTATGCTTGTGATATTCAGATGAATATAATTTTCTATGTCCAATCAAATGTATATACACACATAGATTTCCTTAAACTAATCTTCACTAAGGAAGATGTTTGTATATAAAATTACATATTATTTTAAGTAACTCAACATTTTCTACACTAAATAACCAGATAATTTTGCTTTGACTGCTCATATGATTAAAATAAGAATTATATTTTGCAATACTAGCTAACATACAATTTCTATCATCCTCAAATTTGTTACAATCAAATAGAAAATGAGCCTCATCTTCGACAGTATTGGAAGAACATTTATTACATATTCTGTTAATTCGGGGAATACCCTGATATCTACCTAATTCTATTTGTAATCCATGAGAAGATACACGTAATTTAGCAAAACTTCTTCTAAGTTCAAAATTCTTGATCAATGTTAGATATTTTTCAAAACCAAAATTTGTTTTATATAAAAGGTAGGTTTTCAGTTTACTGTCTGAAAATTTATCTATTTGTTTTTTCCAACAGCTAATAAACAATATTGATAGCTTGGTTTGTATATATTTCTTAAATTTGTATAAGGATTCACAAAATGGAGCATTTATGGCATTTGTATAGTCAATACCAAGTTTTTTAAAAATAACATTTATTGAACCATACCATGATGTTATATTCATGTGATGTAGTGTCTTTGATTGTGTATATGCCTCTTTTAATAGAGGAAAATTATTACCTAAATTCTCTAATCTATACCAGTACAATAACATTCCTTTTATAATATTAAAATATATTGGAAATCTTCCAAGTTCAGGTAACACTGCAGCATTTGTTGTTTTCTTGTGTACCCCAAGTATAAATTTACAAAATTTTATATGAAGTTTCTCACAGGGTAAACCTGAATATAATTTTTCAAAAGATATATCTTCCTTCTTACATTTAGAGAAATGAGAATTAAACATCCCCCATATTTCGCTACGATATAATAAAATAGGTTTTACAGTGTGGTAAAAAAAAAATGAATACTTGTTTTTACATCAGGATTAAGTGATAAAAGATCTTTCCTTAATTTGAAATAAGCTTTCAAGGATTTTTTGTATAGTTCATTTTGAGCATAACTGAATGAACCAAATGAGCTTAAATATAAACCTAGGTATTTGTATTTTGAAACACATTCCAGATTTATATTCTGAAATGTGAATATCTGTTTTACATGTCTGCCTGCCTTGTTGAAAATCAGAACCTTTGTCTTATTAGTATTCACATTGAGACACCAATCTTTGCAAAATTTATCAAGCATTCCCAGCTTTTCTCGTAGTCCTTCAGCTGATGTAGATAATAAAACAATATCCGCATACATTAAACAATGTAGATCTTTGTCATTGACATTAACTGGGTCTCTAGTATTTGACAAATATCTGGGCAAATCATTTATGAATATCTTGAATAAATCAGGACTGAGGTTGTCACCTTGTTTGACTCCAATATCTAATGGGAAAAAATCACTTACTTGATTTTGAATTTTGACACATGATTTGCTAATTTCATACATACTTTTAATAATGTTATAAAAATAAGACCCAACCCCAATATCTAGTAGTTTAATCTTGATCCCTGTATGTATAACAGTATCAAAAGCCTTCTGAAAATCAACAAAACAGGCAAACAGTCTACTTTCTTTTGAATTACAGTATTTGTTAATAAGACAGTTTAAAATAAACATATGATCTGCAGTTCTGGCTTTCCTTGTGAATCCAATTTGACTATCATGTATAATATTATGTTCCTGAAGAGATTTGTCCAGTTTTAGACTTAATATTCTATTAAAAAGCTTTCCAATTGCACTTGTTATTGTTATTCCTCTGTAATTGTTAGGGTCACTTGTATCGTTGCTTTTAAAAATTGGTGTAATATAACCTTCAGCCCAAGATGTTGGGTATATACCTGAAGACAGACAAGTATTAAACATCTGTTGAAAACTTTTTAAAAGGAAAGTCCGTCCATTCTTTATCATATTATTACTAATGTTATCCAAGCCTGATGATTTATTGCATTTTAAGTGTGAAATGGCTTTGGATATTTCAGACTCACTAGTAAACAATGCACAAAATGTAATAACATATTTACTCCGAATTGAATTCAAAAATGTGAAAGTCTATAAAATCTAACAAAATCAAACGATGAACTATATCAACCAACGGAACTACTGCAAAACAACTGTCGTATTCCTGATTTTCCGAAAAAAAATGGTTTAATAATAAATATTTTAATATTAACTAGCACCCATTATATAAAGTAGAACAATTAATGAAATCTGTTGTTCTATATTTATTATAAACGATATAACAGTAATAACTCTGAACAAAGACTGCAGATTCCAATCATTTTATTTTATTATATTTGGTTGAAAATGTTAACAGACATTAAACGCTCCCAAGAGCTTAATTCGCTCAGCTGGCAAACTATGCCATTTTGATAAATATTTTGAAATATACACATTTTTTTAGCATTGTATCATTTATGCTGTTTATAGTTTCTGTCTGTCTATAATAAGTTAATAGATTCACAGGATGGTCTTGTGTATATTGTGTATGATTTCATTATCTTGTTTCTTTTGGTTTTCAAGATAATAGATGGATAATCTTTTTTATGGTTTAGTAGATCGTGTATTGCTGATAAATGTAGATGCTTCCAATCTCCGTCCATCTTTAATAGTTTTTGACAAAAACACTAAAAATTGGTAAGGTCTGCCTTCCTCGAAGTGGTGGCATAAATAATTTTCTGTTCAATCTAGGGATGTAAATGAGAACTGGGGAATCGCTCTAAACATTCAAGTATCAAATATGAATATGATACTTACTTGATCTGACTTTTTATTAGTTAATTTGAATTTTATACAGATATGCTTTAAATATTCAAATTGTATAATAGAGTTTGGAACATGTCAAAATTGGAAGTTTAAAACACTTATGGTAGAATTCATAATCTAAGGATAGTATAATCCGTTTTAACAGTGACTGATAATAGTAAATTCTCATTTCTTGCATCAAATTTCAATAAAAGTTTGATTGATTGATTAATCTTCTCACTGGAAAATTGTAAATGAAGTAAATCAGAAAGACATTTGAAATACAAATATTAAGCATTCCAACTCAATTTCAAAGCTTGCAAAAGGTATAGCAATATGGTGTTACTAAATAGCATTTTGCATCAAAAACGCATTATGACAATTACAATTTTATCATTCTGCTCCTTTGTACAGATTATGAATATCGCAAAGGTAGCTAATTACTAATTTTTGTGTCTTTTTTTCGATTGTGTAGTGAAACAAAGAGTACAGCGACCATAGTAGTAAAACTCAAACAGTTTATACCAATAAAGATCTGAGTTATGCCGCTTTGTTCGAAGTCTAGTACCAAGTCAGGAATATGACAGATGCTTTTCACTCATTCCGTTGATTGATAACGTTTGATTTTGTCAGTTTTTATGAACTTCCTCTTTCTGAATTTACCTTGGAGTTCAGTATTTTTGTGATACTTTTTTCGACGAAAATCACTTTAAACAACTCAAACTGGTGAAAAATGGAAAATCACACAACTTCGAAATTTTCGTCGTCTCAATCCGCCTCAACATATCTTTACAAAGATTATAAGACTGTTAGAACACAATACAATATTTATCATGAAGGATGCTTCCTTTACGAGCAGCAAAGGAAAACATTCTAAACTAATACTAAATACACATGTATTGGCAAAAATGTTAGATACAATCTTTTATAGAATGACTACAAATATATAAATCTGTCATCTCTAGATGTATAAACTAAGACAATAAGACAGACAATAAACTATAATTTGGTAATTCTTTGTAAATTATACTGCATTTATAATATCATATATTTTGCTAGTTGTGTATATATGCGACATAACAAAAATTAAAAAAAAAACATCTAATAAGCTGCTGAAAAGTGTTTCATAATACTATTGAACAGTAAATACTTAAAATAAAATATTTTATATAAAAATCAGCATCGGTGTTTACAGCAAAGACTACTATAATCATCTTTACAGAGGTAGTATCAGTCATATCAATTACAAAATATTGAATGAAACAATATATACTAGTAGTAATTTCTAAATATGTGATCTAACAGAGCAAACATCTAATTCAATAATCCTTTACACCAATACCTGATCTCAACATCCAGTTTTAAAGTAAAGGAAGACATAACTCTTCCATTTGAATATTTATCATTATCATTAATAATGCAAACTGTGCTATTTTTTTTAAGAGATGGTTGATCCTTTACAGGTTGATTTTTTTAAAATCTCTGAGAAAAATATTAAATATTTGCATGTTTTAAAATCTTTGTTAATCCACACAACCTGTTTGTTCTGAGGTAGAAAATAAGAGGCAACAATAGTCTTACAATGTTCAAATCACGTGATCTAAGATATAAAAAGTAAAATAAAAAAAAATACCGAAATTTAAAACGGAAAGTCAAATGGCAAAATCAAAAGCTCAAACACATCAAACGAATGGAAAAACAACTGTTATATTCCTGACTTGGTACAGGCATTTCCTTATGTAGAAAACAGTGAGGAAATTGTAACGGAGTGAGACCGGGTGCGTCTACATGGTAAGCGTATCCTGTTATGCCTGCATTACCCGCCATTTGAATCTAGAATCTGTAAAAACGTAACGATAGATCAGACGATTTTCTTTGTATCTTATGATCTAAAACCGCGAACATATATGTCTCTTGAGTTGATACACTGAGGCATCGGTCAATCTATTAGTGATGGTGACCATAAACTTGTGTAGTGTTGATTTCAATCGTTCTTCCTCACAACCTTGCTTGAACAGTTTTTGCGTGAGGGAAACATCCCGGTCCTGATAGGGAAATCTGCATAACGTGAATATGCACGTGGGAAAACTGAACTCGTTTTTTTTGTCATAAGTCCTAGTTTTAATATATAAAAAAACAAGGAGACGTGGTATGATTGCCATTGAGACAACTATCCACTGGAGACCAAAGGATATGGATGTTAACAACTATAGAACAGCCTTCAACAATGAGCAAAACCGATACCGTTTACTAAGGTATAAAAGACTTTGGCATGAAAAAAATGTCGGAACAATTCAAAAAAGAAAACCAATGGCAATATTTTAACATGGTAATTTGCAAAACATTCTAGCTCATTGAACCATGACTGAGGGGGCAAGCCTAAATGATCTCCTATAATGAGACGTGTCAATGCTAATACTGTGAAAGTACTTGTATTCGTGTGGTACCAATTTTCGTGGTTTTCATGGAAGGCTTTATCCACGAATTTAATTGTCCTATGAATTATAACAACTGTTGTCCAAATCAAGACGTGGAAAAAAAGTAAAACAACAAAAATACGGAACTCCAAGGAAAATTCAAAACGGAAAGTCCCTTAACAATTGGCAAAATCAAAAGCTCTAACACATCAAACGAATGGAAAACAACTGTCATCCCCTGTAGGGTTTAACTGCATGGATACGGGCATATAATCTAGAGAAAGCATCGAATATCAGCAAACGCACTATGAACTATATGCAGTGGCGTAGCACCAGTGTAACATGTACAACTTCAGACAGGATTCTACTTTTTAAATAACCTAAGTTGTACGACTTTTAACCTTATAATTCTCATGAAAAATTAGTTTTGAAAGATGAAAGTCAGACTTCCGGTGAAGATATATGATGACGAAGTGTTCAATTTATCTCCTCATAATCCTCTCACATACAAAAATAAGAATTTCATATTGGGCTTGCTTTTTTATTTCATAAGTATTATTTCATAAGTAATAATTCAAGGTACATTTGTAGCATTTTTTATGCTACCTTTTCCTTTAAATGACATGTTTATGTCCTAATTAACACCTTTGATGATCGTTGATCTGTTGATCATTCGATTTCGGGTAAATTAGTGTCATCACTTCTGAATACACGTGTGCAACAATTAAAATGCTTACTTTGCAATTTCCTTAAATGAGACTATTTGTACCATATGATTATTTTCAAGAATCTTCGTTTCTGATGGGTTCAAATTCACCCGAATATTTTTTCTTAGAAAACTAAAATCCACGAATTTTAGAACCCACGATTATGTAACTTTTGCTCAATCTACGAAAATTGATACCTACGAATAAAAGTACTTTCACAGTACAGCTGCATACCAAATAACATATTGCCATAACATTTTTGGTTCTCTTTAACTGACCTAAGCACTAACTTTAACAAATTGTTGACCACGCCGACGCCACCGGACACAGCATGCCTTAGTCACGCTTTCGAGGCGAGACAAAAACAACAAACGAAAAACAAACAGTGCAGACAGACAGCAGCCAACGACAACCACTGAATTATAGGCTCCTAACTTAGGACACACACATTAAGAATATGTAAACACCCAAACCTCCTCCTATTAAGGGACAGTGGTGTAACAACATAACATACAAACCAGTCGAAAAAGGCTTGAATCATCAAAATGGCACTAAGTACACATACTCGGAGATACTGTAAGCCGTGTGTCGATTTCAAGAAAGACATGGCAAGATGCTTTTTTTTCGTTTTGTCTTTAAGAAGGTTTTGTTTGAATTCTTCATATAAATAACAAAAACAAGCCGACCAGCAGGATTGAAATTATTACCCATACATTGCAATACCGACTGCTTGTTGACATGACATGACATCTACAAAACTCGACAAATATGTTATATATCAAAACGTCCTGTATTTTAATGATATCGTCTTTGTCGTATTTCCGGTAAACATATGACCTCATTTCAGGTTTTTAATGATTGAAGATGGCAACTATTTTTATCGTTTTCATTGTTACGAACCGTTTGATGATATTTAAAATATACTTTGTTTTTATTTCATTTTAAGCTTGAAATTGTTTTTATTTCAGTGATATCTAGTCTTACTGCAAATGTTTGCACCTGTCCTAAGTCAGGAATCTGATGTACAATAGTTGTCGTCTGTTTATGTAGTTCATACGTGTTTCTCGTTTCTCGTTTTTATATAGATTAGACCGCTGGTTTTCCCGTTTGAATGGTTTTACACTAGATATTTTTGGGGCCCTTTATAGCTTGCTGTTCGGTGTGAGCCAAGGCTCCGTGTTGAAGGCCGTACCTTGACCTATAATGGTTTACTTTTATAAATTGTTACTTGGATGGAGAGTTGTCTCATTGGCACTCATACCACATCTTCCTATATCTATAATACAAGTATTTTTATGAACAAAACCATCACCAAAGGCTCACTTATGCATTGTAACTCAAAATATGATGTCATAAAGAAAAACAAAGTTTTCTGCACCCATACTCTGTCTTCAAAAGAAAACGATACCGACAATAACTTCAACCTTTGGATATGAAGAACACTTAGATGGTACACAGTGTGAGAAATAAGCTGTAAAGACAAATCATCTAACTCCAGACCATTCTGATTGTCCAGAAGATAATAGAAAATAGCACAGAACAAGACAGCTGAACCTCATTTACACAGTGCAAAAATAACTCTCTTGACCAGAGAGAATGGATGATGGTTGCAGTGTTGACTGTTACATAAGCTTCTATAAACATCTGACTATGTAGCTCCGTGAAAAAATTCCCCTCATTACAGAAATGTCCTGTCAAAAATTGTAAAACTGGATCCCAAACAAACACAAGTGATACATTAAGGCAACAGTAGTTTACTGATGTTGATGAAACTGGAAGTATAAATATGATCTCGTGGAAAATCTCAGGATCGTCACTTCTAGACTACATGTAAAGACTGTCCACCTAATACATACATTGAACAGGCTGATCAGTTTGGAATAAACAATGTAAAAATTATCGTGAATCTGACAATCTAGAATCTAGAGAAAAGACAACAGGGTAACTGTGTAAGCTGTGATAGAGGCTATTACAATAATAATACCATATATGCATAGTATAAATTATTGAAAGTTAATTTCAAAGTCAGTTTAGATTTGTGTGACAATCAAGTTTTCAGTAAATCGAAAAAAGATGAGTTTATTATCATATTCAACGCTACTTTTCAGTTAATATTTCGTTCTTAATTATGTTTGATTTTTATTAGTTTAGAATTTTTAAAAGAAATTCATAAAATATTCAAAGAAAAATCAGTCTTGATCAACTAGATTTGTAGCAGATATTATACTAGAATTTATTTGACTTATGGAGCTTAAACCACCTGTGTTAGTGTAAGAACATATATATATATGTTGGTATGCAGTTGTACTGTGAAAGTACTTTTATCAATTTTCGTGGATTGAGCAAAAGTTACATGTTCGTGGGTTCTTAAATTCGTGTTTTTAGTTTTCTGAGAAAAAGAATTCGGATAAAGAATTTGAACCCATCAGAAACGAAGATTCATGAATTTATATAAATAAGAGTGCTGGCTGAACCATGTTAAAGCGTATGCCTATGTCTTAAAGAGTTTTTACTGTAAAATTGGTATTTATATATGTCATTTTCAATTTTTACCAATTTAAGCTATAGTGCTAGAGACTTCACTATCAGCGTTAGCAATTTAATCTATCTTTCAAATCTACTTTGTGTTGTCATTTTAGCGATATTTTTTAACATTGTCATAAAGCGAGAGGTTTAGCTAGCCATTAAACCAGGTTCAACCCACCATTTTTTCTTTAAAATGTCCTGTACCAAGTCAGGAATATGGCAGTTGTTATCAAATAGTTCGTTTCTATGTATGTTGGCGTTTGTTTTTGTTCCCTTCAGTGTTCCTGTTGATCCTTTGTTTTCCTCTTATAGTTGATGTGTTCCCTTCGGTTTTAGTTTGTAACCTGGATTTGTTTTCCATCAATCGATTTATGACTTTTGAACACCGGTATACTACTGTTAGCTTTATTTGAATCTAAAAATAGTGTTAGTCACTTATTTACTTTACATACCAGTGTAGTCTTGAAACTCAGACTCAATAGTTATTTATTTATTTACTATATTCAAATGTACTAGAGACTTTACTAGTAGCGTATGTCTTTTAGCTTACTTTCCTTTATTTATTTGAATTATTTTAAAAAGAAAAATTGTACAAGAGACTAGTAGTGTATGTCTTGTAACTTATCTTCCTTGTTTACTGAACTAAGTAAAACAAAAGAAGTGTACTAGAGACTTTACTCGTAGAGTATGTCTTGTGATATAAAAAATTATACAAATATATAAGAATGAAAAATGCAGATATACATTTGAAATCTATTAAAAACTTATGTGCAATAAATGACCTGACTGACTTTTGACTCTTAACTAAAGTCTTACTTCCCGTTAACAGTTAACTTAAACGCTCAATTCTCTTATTTAACTTATTATAATTTTGAAAAAAACAAATTAAGGTTAAAAGCATTATTGTAGTCTATTTTCAAAAAGTTAAAATCAAGTTGCGAAATTATCAAAAATATATATAGTGAAAATTTTCCTGAATAGCGTTTGTCAAAAATTAACGTAAAAAAAAAAAAAAATAATAGCAGTATTACTTATTCAGAAAATTTAGAATAGTTCCACCCTAAAAGATACGTGAAGTCGAGACAGCGTTACTGATTTTATATACTACCCACGGTTGACGACTGTGCAACAGTGAATGCACATGTGTACTGGGGTGTGCACGTTGCCCGAAAGCGCACCAACTGTGCAGTTGTGCATTTGCATCCACTGACTAATCAAATACATGAATTTTTTTCTATTTCAAGCGTCAAAGAATATTGAGCTTTAGAAATATTACCATTTACAGATTCTGGCCTTTTTCGTAAAACAAAACAATTATGTAGCATTTTCTGCAGAAATAATTGATCAAAACTTGATTTCTTCAATCAACATATCAAATCGCAAGCCGTTAATCTGAAGCAATGACGGGTTGCGAGAAATATTACTTGCAACAGACGCGAAGATCGACATTTTAAAGCGTAATGCATAATCTTAGGTGGGGTGTAGTAAATTCTAGAACTCAATTCGACTTCAGGAAAAAAAATGTTTCTTTGTACATTTGGAAGTCATGATCCAGAATATCGGGTCTAACGTGAGGTCGATCTCGCAAAAGTTACAACTGAAGAAATACAAGGACTTTCTCAAAATAATAAGTTCCAAAGTTAAAAAAAACACGCCATAACTTTAAGTAAGCATTAGATTAAAGAAAGGTAAAGCATAACAATGCAAAAGAGTTATTTTAATGAAAATCTATATATTAAAAATTTACGAAAATATGGAAGTATTTCTTACTTAAATAATTCATTAAAGATTCTACTTCATTGACAGATAAACAATAAAAGTAGATTAGTATTGTACTGATATGAAACTAAATACCAGCTTAAAAATCATTGTCATCAATTACATACACATTTTCACAATAACAAAAATATAACATCTACTGCATTCATGATCAAATACAACCTGGTCGTTAGTTGCTACATTACTGTAAAGCAATTGAACAGCTGGATCACAAACAAATAGTGGTGAAACCAGAATTACATCATGCCCTCGGGGAAGTTATCAGGGTCTTCACTTCAAAACTACATGTAAATAATGCCCGTATAATACATGCATTAAACTTGCTTGACCAATTTGCGATACACAGTGTAACAGTAAATCTGGTAAAGAAAAGACAGCCAAGATAACTGTGTCAGATGTGATAGAGGCTATTTAATAATAGTACAGTAGATTTGTTATCTCTAAATACACCCTGTGCCAAGAAGATGTACCAGATGTGTAAGGTACAAGATTTCGGGTCGGAATCATCGAAAGTAGTACAAGTTATAGTGCACATTTTAACTTTAGTTTAGAATTTCGAAAAAAAATAAGTCTTCAGCAATAAATAAAAGATGAACTCATTTTATAGATAAAGGTTACTTATAAGATACAATGTTGTTCTTATTATTTTTAATATTTAAGGTTAAAACTTTAAAAAGACAATTATAAAATATTCAAAGAAAAATCAGTCCTGAGAAAATAGATTTGTAGTGGTTATCATACTGCAATATATCAGACTTCTGAAGCTTGAAACAAATGTGCTGGTATGACAACTGTCAACGTATATTTGTTCGGCCTAACAGAAATTCACCTATCACCTTTGTTATAAACATTGTCATGATATCTGTTCCTGTTTGAACACAAATCTTTTATCATTTATTCCATAAGAAAAAAATACTGTTATATTTGTTCCAGTGGAAATATCAGAATATTTCTTCCATCTTCCACTTGGAACATATACTATGATAAAACTTCTATTTCATGAGATAATTCATATAGATATTGTCCAACTGGTATAAAACAACCAAAGATAAGGCAGATATGTTGTTTATCCTGTGGTGGACCTCGTTACAAAACAAATCAAGAAGTATCTCAATCACAAGATGTCAGCACATCTTTCTGTGAATCTGGTTACCAAAAATCATACCGTGACATTAGCGCCGTTTCAGTTTGTTTACTACAAAGAAAACATTGTTAGCATTTACGAACAGCTAGGTAATTCAGCATCATAAACAGTTTAGAATCAAACAATTATTTTTATTCCTATAATACAGATAACGATGCAGGGATTTCCCAGGCTATTTACATGTTCGATGAAAAAAAATCATAGTAAGAAATAACTAGGTATGAAAATCTAAATACATATACTTGGTTAGATGGGAGATCATGATACAGGAAAAAACACAGAAAAAGACAACTGAACTTGTTACCCAGTGCAGAAATAACTATCCTGCCAAACGAGGATGGATGATTGTAGCAGTGTTGATTGTGACATTGGCTTCGATAAACATCATGAACCATCTCATTATGAATTGCACAGCTAGTACTTCTGACAACGGAAGAGAAATTTCCTTCTTCATAGTAAAGGACTGTCAGGAATTATACAACTGGATCACAAACAAGTAATAGTGAAACCGGAAGTATAACTTACCTTCGCGGAACTTATCAGGATCTTCAAATCCAAACTACTTGTAAAATATGTCTAATTGATAAAGACAGTAATCATGCATGCTCAGTTTGTGATACACAGTGTAAAACTTATTGTGAATCTGATAAAGAAAAAGACTGTGTAAGCTGTGATAGAGGATATTTCAATGATAATACCATATATGTGTTCTCTAAGTGCATTCTGTGCCAAGACGTAGCTTTCATTTGATTGTTTTGAAAATATTAATAATTAAATATAAAGGCTACAACCCAATCGCAAGATGTCATCACACTTCTTTCTGTGAATCTAGATACCAACGAAAAATACCTTGACATTTGAGTCGTTTCCGATCGAATACTACAAAGAGAATATTGTTTACATTTACAAACAGGTATTTTGGGTTCTATAAACAGTTATCTATCAAATAATAGGGGTTATTCCTAAAATAAATAGCGATACAGAGACTGTTTTTGGTAAAAAATAAAGTATCACGTTTTTGTATTTGATAGAAAGAAATACTGTAAATTCAGAAACTATATTGCGTGTATTTATAATGGCAATATTTGAAGAATGGACAAAATTTGCGAGATTAATTATTTCAGTTTCAGGAAAATCTGCTTACAGATATACGTATCAGATATCAGAATGTGAGTTCTTATTATTGCAATACTCAATTAGTCGCAGTATTCGCAGTATTCGCATCAATAAAATCCTCGCAATAACTTTACAATTTACAGTAATTAGTTTGAGGGAATACCAATTTATTATGAACTTGAGAAAATTCTGATTCCAGTGAAATCTAGTTTTTTATACAAGTATCTTCATAAACAAACCACTAAGTGAACCAACTTATGCGTATTAAATTGAATTAAAAACTTACCGACAGCATCTTCAACACACTATTCAAAACTGTTCTCTCAAAAAGTTCATCTGAAGTTATCAAGACCTGATAGACAAATATTCATTGTCAACTTCACAAATAACATACTTATTAGGAGGGTCTTGAGTTTTAAATTCTAGGTGCTGGTGTATCTTTTTATTCACTTTCGCAGTTTTCCTTTATTTGTTTTTTACTTTTATGTCCCTGTGATAGTATGACTCTTGATGTGGCTCTGTAATTGTGCGTCCAGCTTTAGGATATTTTTGGATTTGGGCGTTCCATGTGCAATTTGGGCGAATAAGACGCATGAGATTTTTATGGTGTTATTTTCATTTTATATAACCTCGCATTTATATTCTACTCACTTTGTACATTATCGGAAAAAGTGTTTATATGTCATTATGTTTACTATACTGTACTATGAACTACAAAAACTTTTGTTGTATGCGTCTCTGTTAAATTTAATTCTATATTTGTTTGAATTATTCAATCTAGTTGTATTGTATATCTCTGATATATGTTAACACAATTTTGGCTGCTGGTTTCCAATTATTGTCTTAATAATCAATCATGTATGTTTCGGCTGCTCACATAATTTTGCCAATATAACGAAACTATAAAGCTATAAAACACTATATTCTTCGGAAAATATCTGTATCAATTTAGAAATATGATAGTTGTTTTCAAGACGTTCCGTCGGTTGATATAGTCGAGCGTTTAGTTTCGCCAATTTAAATGGACTTTATCCTATTTAGTTTCCTTGGAGTTCGGTATTTTTGTTATGACTTTTTTTATGATTGTTTAGTACACAATTTAGTGTTCTAGCTGACCCCGTGCAAAAGCGTTATCAAGTGTACATAATTGAGATAGGCAAGTGTACGAGATATTTTTTGTTTAGAAATGAATGTCTTAGTTCTAAATTATTTTAAGATTATTATTTTATATTTTTTATATGTTTAGTACACGAGAAGTTTTGCTAGCTGACTGTGCTAGAGGGTTATCAAGTGTACATAATGTAGATATCCAAGTGTTTTAGCTAATCCCGTGCTACAGCGTATGCCTAAGTGGTGAAGAGTTTTGACTGTAAACCTGGTATTCATATATGTGAATATCAATTCATACAAATTAAGCTATAATGACAATTGTGCTACAGACTTCATTATCAGCGTTAGCCTTTTACTTTATTTTTTAAATTTACTTTGAATCTCAAAATAATGTTCGTCACCAATTTAGGATACTTAGTTAACTGGAGACAAATACCACAGACTTTACAAGATGTGTCGTCTTGAAACTCAAACTCAGTAGCTTTTTTTTTTAGCCTATTCAAATGTACTACAGACTTCACAAGTAGCGTATGTCTTTTAGCGTATTTTTCTTCATTTATGTGAATTATTTATAAAAGAACAATTGTGCTAGCGATTTTAATAGTAGCGCATGTCTTGTAACTTATCTTCAATACATATTCAACTATTTAAAACAAGACAAGTGTTCTGGAGACTTTATTAGTAGTGTATGCCTTGTAATATAAAAAAAGGATAAAAATATAAGAATGAAAAGTCAAATATACCTATAACGTAAACGATCACTTTTCTTATTTTACTTCCTATACTTTAACTTTAGATTAAAGCTTTACCGTAAACTGTGATAATAATTAAAGTCTTATCAAAAGTTAAAATCAAGTTGCGAAATAGCCTAAAACGTATGTTGTAAAAAGTATTCCTGAATAATGAGTGTCGAAAATTAATGTAAAAAATAATCAAAACAATAGCGGTCTTACTTTTCACAGAAAATTTGGCATAGCTCCACCCTAAAAGAAAAGTGATGTCAATACAGCTTTGCGGACTGTTCATATACTACCAACGATGCACTGACTGTGTGGCAGTGAATGCACCATGTGCACTGGGGTGTGCACTTTGCCCAAAAATGCAATTACTGTGCAGTTGTGCATTATCATGCAATATTCCTTTAAATCGCTGGATTCCTTAACTATGTCAAGCGACAAAGTATACTTTGAGAAATATCAACATTTATACATATTCTAGCTTTTTTTCGTAAAATAAAATAATTCTGTAACCTTTTTTTCCAGAAAACAAAGTGTACACAACTTGATTGCTTCAATCAACCTATCAAATCGCAAGCCGTAAATCTAAAGCAATGCCGGGTTGCGAGAATATTACTTGTAACAGACGCAAAGATCGACAATTTGAAGCGTAATGTATAATCTACAGTGGGGAAAAGTTAATTCTAGAACTCAATTTGACTTCATGAAAAATTTATTTTAGTAAGTTTGGCTATCATTGTCCAGAATCGACAGAATGTCGGGTTCAATTAAAGTGGGTCGATCTCGCAAAAGTTACAACTGAAGAAAAACAGGTACTTTCTCAATATAATAAAGAGACCCAAAGTTTACAAAACACATCATCACTAATTGTACGTTCATTAACTGGTACAATTTACAGCAATAAGGTAACAATAGATAGAGCGGTATAGCAATTAAATGCAGAAGAGTTATCTTAATAAAAAATCTAGATTTTAAAATTTCAGCAAAATTGGAAATATTAAACTTGGAATAATTCATGAAAAATTCTTCTTCATTGACTGATAACCAATAAATGGTCCGAGTACACAGTTATTTCGTAGTGCATTTCTTTTAGACAATAAATGAAAATTAAAAAAATCCCACCTGCGCTTTCTCAATAATATTTTTACAGTGTGTTGTACTACTTTTGGGACAAATTATATCAAAATTATAGAAAACTTCATCGGCTCTAACTCAAAATATGGACAATTTTATGTTAAGGGGGTCTTGAAATCTTTTGACAGCTTCCGAAGTGCTTATTTTTAACCTTTTTCAGCTGGACCAAATCACTACTTTACTTTAAAATTCATGACCCAAATATAATAATTTTTACAGTGTAATTTCATCCCCCTACTTGCTATTTGAGGCATAAAACATGCAGAAATAAATTTGGAAGGGGTATAAAAAAAAATGGCAAGTAACACACTGCCCACACTAGGGACTATATTTGTGGACAACGAAAATCAACGGACGATAATTGTGTACTCGGACCAAATGCCGAGAAGTCCTGCACTGATATGAAACTTAGTACTAGTATCAATTACATACACAATTTAACAAAAGCAAGAGTATATGATTACCATCATTCAGAGAAAACCCGGGGGGTTTGTTGCTACAGTAGTGTCAGAATTTGTACAGCTGTATCCTATACAAATAGTGGTGCAACTGGAAATATAACATTCCCTAGGGGGAACTTATCAGGATCGTCACTTCCAGACTACATGTCAATATTGTCCATCTGATACAAACATTAAACAGACTGGATCAGTTTGGGACACAGAGTTTGAAAGTATTGTGAATCTGGTAGAAAAAAAGAAAATCAGGTAACATTGTAAGCTGTGATAGAAAGTAATTTCAATGATATGACTATATATGTGTTATCGTGTGACGCACAGTTCATAATTCTATTATGCTGTATTTGTGAACTGTCGTAAATTAATTTTAGGTGTTCGTTGTTATTCTGTGGTTTACATGTCGAAATGTACTATTATATTATTTATTTATGTATTTCTCTGTCCTGAGTGTTCTTGCATTTATTTGTACTGTATTCCTGTCACGTAATGTTGTCATTTTAACGGTAATTTTAACATTGCCATATAAGTGGGAGGTTTGGCTAGCCATAAAACCAGGTTCAACCCACCATTTTTTCTTAAAATGTCCTGTACCAAGTCAAAAATATGGCAGTTGTTATCAAATAGTTCGTTTCTATGTATGTTGCATTGGCGTTTGTTTTTGTTTCACTTCAGTGTTTCTGTTGTTCCGTTGTTTTCCTCTTATAGTTGATGTGTTTCCCTAGGTTTTAGTTTGTAACCCGGATTTGTTTTCTCTCAATCGATTTATGACTTGTAAACAGCGGTATACTACTATTGCCTTTATTTATTTTCGTGCACTCTGTGCCAAGAAAATGTACCAAAATTCAAAGGTACATGATTTCGAGAAAAATTACCGAAAGTATGGGGAGTTAAAGTGTTCATTTCATCTCCAGTTTATTTTTTTGGAAGAAAATAAAAGTAAGAAAAAATGACCTAAATATATATAAAGTCTATATATAAGCAAAACTTTCGTTCTTAATTATTTAAGTTTTTTACAGTTTAGAATTTTTAAGAGGAAATTCATACGATGTTAAAAATCAATGAGTCTTGAGAAAATAGATTTGTATCAGTAAGTACACAGGAAATTGTTTTCGGAATTTTGAAGCTTGATACAACTGTGTGGATATAAGTATATATCAGTAATGGCCGACTGGTACAACCCAGCCAAAGAAATGGCAGACATAATGTTTATCCTATGGTTGAGCTATTTACAAAACAAACCAGGAAATATCGAAATCACAAGATGTCATGACATTTTTCTGAAAATCTGGATACATATAAAAAAATGTACATTGACATTTGAGCCATATCAGATTGGATTCTACAAAGACAACAGTGTTAACATTTACGAACAGGTGATTAGGCGCTATAAAAAGTTTCGAATTACATAATAAGGTTTAGTCCTAGAATAAAGATAGCGGTGCAGGGATTTCTCTATTTTTTTTTAAATGTTTGGTGAAAAAGTATCATGTTTTTGTATTTGATAGCAAAACATAGTATCTTTCAATTAAAACATGTTTAAAAGTCAAAATGATATGATATTGAAAATCTTAATGCATAGACTTGGTCTCGGGGGAGAATACTTATTATGAACTTGAGAAAACTAGGATTTCACTGAAATCTAGATTTTATAAGAATGTTTATTTAAAAAAAACCAGAACTAAGTGAACCCACTTATGCATTGGCCCCCAAAAATAGGACGTTATACAGAAAACTGTCTATGGTACCCATACAGTCCCATCAAACTAAAATAAACCAACAACAGCTTCAACCTCTTGACATAAGAAACATTAAGCAGGTGCACAGTTTGAAAAATGTGCTGAGTGACCCAAGTAACACCGCGCAGAATTAACTATCCTGGTAAGAGAAGATGGATGAAGGTAGCTTTGTTGACTGTGAGATTGGCTTCTATAAACAACATAGAGTTATCAACAATGTAAAACGTTATAATTGTTTAGTACACAAGCAAGTGTGCTAGCTGACCCCTTCCTGAAGCCTTATCAATTGTATAGAATTTAGATAAACAAGTGTACTCAAGACGTTACTAGTAGCGTATGAATAAGTTTTGAGTGGTTTTAAGTTTATTGCTTTTTGTCTTTATATATGTTCAGTGAAGAAGAAGGTGTGCTAATTGACCTTGTTCTAGGGCGCTATCAAATGAACAGAATATAGATAGACAAGTGCACGTGCTGACTCTATGCTAGAGTTTGAGAGCGTGTGCCTTAGTTCTGAAGAACCTTAATGTATTAATTACTTGTTTAAGATTTGATAATTATAATACACAAGAAGGTGTGCTAGATGACCCCATCCTAGAGCGTATGTCTAAGTTCGGAATTGTTTTTAATGTAATACTACTGTGATTCTCAATTAATATTTTGGCCTCGAGACATCTATTTCGAAATGCGTGTCTTGTGCAGTAAAATTGGTACCGTTAATTTTATTGGAATAATCCATGCAACATTCAGTAAAAAAGGCAAAATATATATTTAGTAAATATAAAGAGTACAACCAGAAAGTATCTAAATCGCAAGATGTCATTTGATTTTTCTGTGAATCTTGATACCAAAACAAATACCCTGACATATGAACCGTTTATGAGTGGAAACTAAAAATGTACTCGTATACAACTGTTTTTATTGAAACATATACTGTATATATTTTTCTAATTGAACTTTAAAAATATATATTTACTGTCATCTTGAATTTTCGTATATTGTAATTATTTGGACAATAAAATATGTTTAAACTAAACTTACTAAAATGACAATAGTTAGGTAGTATAAACTGTTTGTTATCAAGTTAAAGGATTTATTCCTAAAATAAAAATAACGATACATGCCTAGGGACTTCTCAGTCTATTTACATGTTTGGTGAAAAAATATCACATTTTTGTATGTGATCATAAGAAATAGTGAGGTTTCTGTTTGATTTAAGCATGTTGAAAGATCAGAATGATATCGAAAATCTGAATATTTAAACTTAGTTTTAGGGGAGCCAAGTTTATTATCAAGTATCTTTATGATAAAAAAAACCTAAGTGAACCCACTTAAAACAGCTTTAACATCTTATAAATAACAATAATTAGGTACACATTGGGGAAGATGTGATGTAGCGACATATAAATCATATTCAGACCAACCTGTTTGTCCCGACTGAGATACGGGAAAAGCATAGAAGAAAAGGGATGGATGAACCTTTACACAATGAGTCTCCTGCAAGAGGTGATTGATGATTGTAAGTATGTTGATTGTGAGATTGGCTTCTATAAACATCATAACAACCTTTGTATGAATTTTAAGGCCAGTTCTTTTGATTATGTAACTCCACGAAAGAAATTCCCCGCTTCACAGAAAATTCCTTTCCGGAATTCTACAGCTGGATCCCAATCCAATTTCAGTGAAGACGGAAGTATAATATGCCCTCGCAAAATTATCCGGATATAAATTTATTTCAAGACTTCATATAAATTTATGCGACAGTAGTTTACCGATGTTCAAATCTTGTTTATAGATTAGGAAGAGACTGAACAAGATAACAAACAAAACGTGAGGGAATCACATGACTCCAAAAGGAGGGACTGTAAGGACTGCCACGTAAGGTATACATTAAACAAACTTGATCAGTTTGGGATATGGAACTTATTAGGAATCTGGGAAAGAAAAAAAAACAGCCAGGGTAACCGTGTAAGCTGTGATAGACTCTTCCCATAATAATACCATAGATATGTTCTCTAAGTGCACTTTGTAATAGGAATAAAACCACTTATGCATAGCCCCATTGCTTCATATGTTAAATTATGCAATTGAAGTATCCATAACTATTTTGTCTTAAGGTCAAATAAAGTAACAGTCATATCATAAAAAAAAAAAACATTACCTTATCCTGACTTGTGCTATAAAATTCAACTTGATCATATAACTTTAATACTTTTAATTGCATATTAGAGCCCACTGGTTCCCGGAAGTTTGGTAGTACAAAAACATGAACTTCTGATCTGAGTAACAGAGCAAATATGTCCTCCTATTCAGATTTCATATCCATTTTTCACAATTCAAAAGAAACATTCAACAAGGATTTGACAGTGATCCCAACTCCTTAAGCTTTGATTTGACACAAACATTATACCCAAATATTTTACTTAAGTTGCAGATATGCGTAGAAACTATTTTGTTTAGAATATGCACTACTTTCTTGTATGTTCTTTCTGACCGGGCCCAAACCTTCCAAGAAGTTGTTCAATATGTTAAAAGGTACACGTGTTTTCGTGTCAAATTCAGATGAAGTAGGGGAGTTATCATAGTGTCCATTTCAACTTCAGTTCAGATTTTGTGAAAATAGTTTTAGTAAAAAGATCAAGATCAATTCATTTTGATCTTCAAGGTTCATATAAAGCTAAAATGCAAATCTAAATTATTTTTAGATTTTTAATACTTACGAATTATTGAACAAATAAAAATACAATATTCAGAATAAATTAGTCTTGAGGAAATGGACTTCTAGCAGGTATTATCCAGGAATGTATCAAGCTTGTTATTGTATTGGTACGAATACATGGTACAAATACATGTCAGACATGTCAGACTGGTAGAAAGCAACCGATCGTATTGTAGACATCATGTTCATCGTGTGCTGGAGATCATCAAAGAACTTATCGGGACACATCTATCACAAGGTAACTGCACATTGTTCATTAAATTTGATATCAAAACAATTCCTTGACATACGAACCATATTAGATTGGATACTACAAAGACAATAATTGTTAGCATTTACGGACAGTGTATGTTGTGTTATACACATGAGTTTCGTGTGAAATATATAGGGTTATTCCTAGATAAACAAACTTAAAGCACTACGAAGGGAAGTCCTTGTTTATTTAAATATTTTCTCAAAAAGTATTATATTTTATTTTATATAATAGTAAGAAGTAATGAGCTTACTTTGAATCAATGCTTGTTGACAAATCAAGATGATATTGAAAACAAGAATAGATATTTTTGGTTTAAGGGGAGACACCTTATAGATCTTCATGTTTTCTTTCTTTTTTTGGCGGGGAGAGAGAGGTTACGAAAAATTGAGAAATCTAGTTTGTAGCATCTGTGGCTCTTTCCGGGGCAAAAAAAACAAAAAAAATTGTTTTGGTTTTTAGTAATTTTTTCCAATTTTCTGAAAAAAGAAATTTGTATTTAAAATACGTAATTGTTATTTTTTAAAATTCGCTTGAATAGTAACTATAAACTTTTGTTCTAGAAACTTCTCGTATTGCATGCGTCATTTTATTATTCAAAAGACAGACTGAAAGTCACCTTGAAACAATAAGAATCTATACGTCCTTTACATTTGACTTATCGCACAGCAGAGTATATGTCTAATGTCACTTAACTTTACCCTGTAGGTCAAGTATCGAATTAAGATATACCTTTAATTTTATATTTTATATAATTCACGTTGTTGGTAATACCCATCAGCTAACCCATTTCTCGTATTTTAATATTTTAGATGACAACCAAAAATTAGTGTGTTTATTCTCAGATGTAAATATGATACGTGTATGTGTCAAGACTTTTATTTAATTTTAAGAACACGTAGAAATTTATGTATTGCAAATAGTTCGTATTGTATGATATAGTGTATCTATGCATTTTAATAGTCTCTTATAATTCGGTATAGAATGGCTCTCATTTTATGTAGTATTGTTTTACAATTCATAAATATCGACTATTGTTATTTATATATATATTATATATATAATATGAAATAAGAATTGTACTTGTTGGGAGATGAGACAATAATTAAACATTGAATTGAATTAAATTTAATTATTGTATTTATTGTTACAACAACCTTGCTAAAGTCATCCGTCCAATAAAGTTCAAACAATTATTTTGCCGTATAGGAAAAAAATGAAAATCAAAATCTTTGGCAGTTCTATTTTACCATTCCAAATGGAATAAGCAAAGAGGAATATAACAAAAATACCAAACTCCAAGGAAAATTCCAAACGGAAAGTCCCTTATCAAATAGCAAAATCTTTTTAATGAGGAACATTTCTTTCATTAATTCCTGAAAGTTTGAATCATACTTGTCATGTAGTTTCAGTAGAGAAGATTAAAAGATGATTTATATTAAGGTCATAGTGAATCTGCTTGGCACCACTGCCCTTTTTATTCAGGTAAAAAATTATGAAATGATGATTCTTTTTACAATATGTTTTTACCGTATAAGAATGAAATGAAAACATTAACATAAAAGGATTGTCCATACATTTATCCTTCTAACGTTGGTTGAAATCGGCCTCCTGCTTGCAGTCCCTCCGCAAGCACGCGACATGTGTATGTAAAAGCAAAGAATGGTTGTCTTATTATAATACTGGGTAAGGATATGTACGGTGACAAGACTTCCCGTGGAATGTAACTTGTGAATAAGCACGTTATAAAATCCGGCTCGGCATGTCGGTTAAGTAAAAAGCAGGCTTCATTTTGATATCCAATTAATTTGTTCTCATCTTGATTATATATTTGATTTCAACTGGATGTTAAACACTATCTATTCTCATCATGATCATTATGATCATCATCATCATCATCATCATCATCATCATCATTAGAGGAAATTATTAAGATATCAAATGTTCAAAGACGCATGATAACACTTAAGGTAGTATGGGAGTCTTCTGCCATCTTGGATTGTAAAATAGCAGAACTTAATAGGTGTATAATTTCAATCAAGTCAGCACATTCTATCATTAAGATAACCTTTTATTCACCTAATGATGTTTTTTTTATCTGTATAATCTTATACAAAATGTGACATTTTTCACAACCTGTACTTGGACAAAACCCTCGGTAACATTGGTTTATCATATTTTTTATCATATCCCAAAAAAAAATATATACTATATTTTGCCAAAGTATGAAGAAGTTCTATCATTTTTAGTTTATACTCCCATACCACCTTAAGAGGCGTTATAGTTTACACAGGTCCAGTAGACTAAGTTTGCAAAAGGAAAAGAGAAAAGAACAAATTTAAACATAACCATGGGTGCATGATTAGAATTATCATAACGAATTTCTATCCGTAAAATCTTACAGAAAAGACATACGTTTTTCATCAACGTTTTTTTTCTGGAACAGCTACAATAAAGATCATCAATATAGTCAGGGTTCTTATTGTTGTCGATCTTTATATTATACACAAATTTCATTGATTTCCATCAACACTTATTCTAAATAAACTGTTAACACAGAGATATGTCTCGCCTTTTTGTACTTTTTATAATGCAAATGTTGAAATTAAAATAGCAATACTTTAACATGTAAGTTATGCAAATATTCAAAGTCAATGAACCATGACTGGAGGTACATGGCAAAAGAATATCCATGGAAATGAGATTTGCCAATGCTAATACAACTGCATACCAAATATCATAGACTTATCATAAGTTGTTCCCTTTCAACAAACCTAAATACAAACATTGACTTGTAAACTATGTAAAAGTTTCAAAGTCAATGAACCATAATGAGGGGATGGGGCTATATAATCTCCATAGAAACGAGACTTGCAAATGCCAATAAATTTGCATACCAAATATCATTGACTTAACATTAGCAGTTCATCTTAAAATGATCTAATCACAAACTAATAGATGTAAACTAAGCAAAAGTTTCATAGTCAATAGACCATGACTGAAGGGGCGGGACCAAATATTCTCCATGGAAATGAAATGTGCTAATGCTTATACAATTGCATACCAATTAACATTGGCCTACCACTGATGGTTCCCCTTGAACTGACCTAATCACAAACTAATACATGTAAACTAAGCAAAAGTGTCTGAGTCAATAGACCATGACTGCGGGGTCGGGACCAAATATTCTCCATGGAAATGAGATATGCCAATGATCATACAACTGCATACCAAATATCATTGACTTACCACTAGTGGTTCCCCTTGAACTGACCTAATCACAAACTAATACATGTAAACTAAGCAAACGTTTTAAAGTCAATAGACCATGGCTGAGGGGGTGGAGCCAAATAATCTCCATAGAAATGAGATCTGCCAATGCTTATACAACTGCATACCAAACATCATTGACCAACCACTAGTGGTTCCCCATAAACTAGACCTAATCACAAACTAATACATTGTTGATGACGCCGCCGCCGCCGACGCCGGAAACAGCATACCTATGTCTCGCTTTTTGACTCCGTCAAGGCGAGACAAAAACAGGAAAAAAACACTTTTCACAAAGGAATTCCATAACTGTAAAACGAAAGAGAACAGTTATCGAATAATTGGTTTTTTTTTTGTGAATCCAGTTTAGAAATGAAATAAAATTATAAGTATAAGTAATACAATATAAAATGAAATTTCATTTGTGTAAATAAGCTACAGAAAAAGATCAAACTTTTGCATTCATACAAATGTGAAAGCTATCATTACACTGTTATAGTTACATAATCCTTTCAAAAGTTTTATTTTACTTTAAAACCTGTATGAATGCAAGTGCATCAAAGGCACTAGACAAATTGTAATGAACCTCAAACACGTACGTGTGTCAAGCGTGCCATAAAATCCTTTCCTGTCCTTAATTGGTTTGTGACATCAATTTTGTTTGTTCGCGTTCTTAATGCTGGTGCTGGAAAAGAAGTTGAAAATGCAAAAAAGTTCCAATAACTTATTTGCAATATTGTTCGACCATGAATTATCAAAAGCAGCCGATTATTTTGTGCATGAAGACAATGTCAGTCACACTACGAACAAATATAAATTATATAAATATACATTATTTATTTCTAACAGAAAATTCAGTTAAATGGTTTTGGAATAAAAATGGTTACTGACCTGGAAAAATTCATTTGCCACACTTAACTGCCCTACTGCACACTTTTGGAAATGAGAATAAATTAAAAAAAAATGAAATGATTTGAAAACATTTAAATAAAAGTGTTCGGCCACATAGTAGTTCATGGTTTCACGTCCGTACAGGAAATCGGAAATAATGTGTTTCGTACTTTATATGAATAAAAAGAAGACGTGATACGTCAACTCAACAACACAAAGGTAAAAGATGAATATCTATATGTATAAAAAAAACTTCTTCAGCAATAGACGAATGTAAAAGCAATATATCGAGCTCTAAATCACCCAAAGTCTTGAAAAGTGGAGCATAAAATTAACAGACTTTCAAATATTTACATGGAATATGAAATTTTCAAAATGACAAAAAACATCACAATAAATTTCAAACAATCACTGATAGGGTTCCTGATTTGGAACAGGAATATAGAACACATTCGCGTTTTTTCTATCGTTTTTCTATTTAATTTCTATATTGAATGACATAATGTAGATCTAATTTCAAAGCTGTTCAGGTTTTTTTTTGCATCGTTTTGAATGCTTCAATTTTTTCTAGCATATTGATTGTAAGTTATTACGGTTTAATTTTTGCTTAGTATATGGCATAAAACAACAACTGTCTAATAATATGGTAAAAGAACAGTTTTTAAAATGACTGAGCCTAAAATTTTGCTAAATATGTACGGCAATGACTCATCCTTATTTTTTTAATAATTCTTATTTATTATCTAACTTCAGGTTGGGGTAGCTGAATTGTTCTTCAAGTAAACATATTTCCTATTGATAATTATGGAAAAACAGATACAAATTGTTGCATGTATCCCTCCCTCTCACAACATTCCAAATAAAATTACTCTCAGATCTGTACTTTGGGTCTATATTGTTGTTAGGGATGTATAATTACCCTTCCACGTCCAGTCTGTGTTTTTGTTAGATATTTTTCTGCTTTGTATTGATCTGGTAAGTCATTTCAGCCGATTTTTATAGTTTGTTCTTATGTGATGCTGTAACACCACTGTCCAAGGTTAGGGGAAGGTTTGAGCGCTCACAAACATGTTTAACCCAGCCACATTCTGTATGTGCCTATCCAAAGTCAGGAGCTTGTAGTTAAGTGGTTGTCGTTGTTTCATGTTTTGTTATAAATTAGGCCCGTTAGTTTTCTCAAATGAATTGTTTCATATTTTTCATGTCGGGGCCTTTTATAGCCCACTACACGGTATTTGTTTTTCTCATTGTTGAAGGCCGTACGGTTGCCTATAATTGCTTTCGTTCACTTCATTTGAACTTTGGTTAGTTGTCTCATTGGCAAACATGTGGTATATTTGTCAATGAGACTATCCACCAGAGCTCAAATGATGTGGATTTAAGCAATTACAGGTCACCGTACGGTCTTCTACAATGAGTAAAACCAACAACGTATATGTTTTGCTCATTGTTGAAGGCCGTACGGTGACCTATATTTGCTAACCTTTTTGCGCTTTGGTCTCTGGTTGAGAGTTGTCTCATTGACAGTATAAAAACATTTGACTTTTCTTCCCTATTCCAAACTACTAAAAGTAAAGGACATATTGAAAGAGTTGGTCCTGCTTTGTTTTATAAAAATAAATGGACAACGTAGATACAAGTATCTTGTCTTAGGGAGGGATAAAACGTACTTTGTAAAAAAATCACTCTGATTCAAACAAACAATTCTCTGAAACTGACATTATCAAGATGCTTGATTTTTTGATTGATTGCATATTTGTTACGTTTGGAGGACGTTTTTTTCAACAAAAAATCAACATGCCCATGGTAAACCAACTGTGCTCTTCTTCTTGTCGACTTGTTACTTATTCATATGAGGCTGAGCTTCTTAGGAAGAAAGAAAAGAAGCTAGCATTATCCTTTATCTTCACTTTCCGCTATATTATCCTATATAGATGATGTTCTCTCACTTAATAATTCAATGTTTGGTGATTATGTTGAACGCATCTATCCCATCGAATATGAGATAATGGATGCAACAGATACAGTTAAATCTGCCTCATATATTGACTTACATCTAGAAATTGACAATTACGGTCGGCTGAAAACAAAAATTTTCGACAAAAGAGATGATTTCAGATTCCCAATTGTGAACTTTCCATTTCTATACAGCAACATTCCAGTAGCGCCTGTATATGACATATATATCTCCCAGTCCATACGATATTCCAGGGCTTGTATTTCCTATCATGATTACCTTGATAGAGAGTTGCTGCTCACAAGGAAACTATTAAACCAAGAGTTCCAAGAGGTAAGGTTGAAATCATCCATTCATAAATTTTACGGACGCCATCACGAGTTGGTTGATCGTTATTGAATATCCGTTTCACATATGACGACGGCTATGTTCCAATTATCGTAATCACAATCCCATCCTCTTTTCTTCGAATGTGACCTGCCTAATTAGACTTATCACCGGGTATGTACTTAAATGAGCAACACGACGGATACCAGATCTGCATACCCTTGCGGAGCACCTGAGATGACTCCCGGTTTTTTTGGGGTTCGTGGTGCTCAGTCTTTGGTTTCTATGTTGTGTTTTGTGTACTGTTGTTTGGCTGTTGGTCTCTTTCTTTTCTTTTTTTTTTTGCCATGGCATTGTCAATTTTTTTTTGACTTATTGGTTTGAAAGTCCCTTTGGTATCTTTCGCCTCTCTTTGACAATTATTCCACATCTTCTTATTTTCATACCGTCTGGCCCCGACATAATAGTATGTTACACAATGTAACGGCCTAATTTATAGTAATACAACATACAAAAAACAAATATGACAGGCATGAACCATCGACAAACACTTACTTGGGACAGACAAGTAAAGAATGTGGCGTGTTTGAACATGGCAGTGAGCCCTCAACCATCCCCCTAACATGAGACAGTAGTGTTTTAGCACAACATAACAACAAACTATAAAAATCAGTTGTAAATGTCAATAGATCGGTACGAAGCACAAAACCATGCAACTTGCATAAAAACAATAGACGCAAAGTTTTTATATATGATTACTTGCAGTTAGTGAAAGCTTATTCAAAGACAATTACAATTAACTAAACTGTGTTTTCCCAGACTAAAGTTTGCCATGTCAAGTTTGGTTCTTTTATGACGCATTGCAGGGAAATTACTACAATAAACTATCAATGTACAGTTCATGTCATGTGACTTAATTGTAGATCTTGTATCGATGATACTATTTGCAGTTTATTTTTTCTGCAAAATATCTATAATAGTTTTCAAGATAAACATCAAAAAGACTAAAATTTATAAATATATCTATTAAGATTTTCAAGATAATAGGAAACAACACAAACACAAAATTGGTTAATGTAGTTACTAGTACATTATTTAAGTTGTTTGTAGATCTTATATTGCTGGTGATTTTTGCTGATAAAAGATGTTGTTTTGCAAGATAGAAGGGGAAATAAACTTATAAATCGTCATTTAACGACAATAACTAATAAAAGTAGTAGATAAATATTTTTTGTCATAGTTTTTTTTTTTAGATCTTGTATAGCTGGTCCTATTGCTGTTTACGGTTTCTGACTACCTATCAAGTTTTTAAGATAAAAGAATTAATGCTTATTTGTCTTCAAGGCACACAAGCCACTGCGTCAATTTATAGTTTCACTCATTTAAAGGCAATGATTTATATGCTGACGAAATATGACAGATATGTATGTAAGCAATGTCTAGCTCTAATAGCATTAAAAATTATGGTAAACTGGTATTTTCTTAATGCCTTATGGTTTAGGTTATTTTAGTATTGCTGTAGATTTTGCATTGCTGACTATTTCTTATATTAACAGTTTATGTCTTGCAAATTAGAGTTTTTTAAATAAAAGGTAAATGCCAATACTTGACAATAAAAAACGCGCTTGTTATGGGGCAATAACTTCGGTTTTAGTCATTAAGCTTTTCTTAAATCTCGTATTGATGTTTACAGTTTCTGTCTTTCTATGACAGTTTTCACTAGAACTAAACCCTGAAATATGTATCTGAATCCCCTTTTATGAGCGATAACACCTTTAAGGGGTCGATTGATGGTCAAAACTGTTTTTAACATTTTTGTAGATCTTTTATTGCTTATATTTTTCCTCTTACAGTTTCAGTCTATCTAAAAAGAATTTCAATATAATTGATTTCAAATTAAACTTTAATTTACATATTTCAAGTATCTGTTAAAAAGGCTACAAGGCAATTAAATGTTTTGAAAAGAACTGGGAAACACCTAAACAAACTGAGTAAACTTACAATTTATTACTCATTTGATATGTCTAACTTCATTTACTGCCCTTTGACTAGGCATTTCTGTGGGACACAAAGTACAAGAAAAATAGAGAAAATACAAGAACGAACGCTTTGCTTTATTTATGAACACTATCAGAACCCTTGTGTTTCTAGGATGAGTAGGATTCAATCAATATCTGAACCAATTCAAAAGCTCGATTCTAAACTAAACTACTAAAAGCACCCTAAATAGTAAACAGTGTACAAACGGATTGAAGAAGGGAAGAATCTGTGTAAGTTATACGCATATCAAAAGTATAGTTATCTGATTTTCAGAAAGAAAAAAAAATTAAGTACGTTTTAAATCACTTGTGTTCGAAAACTCAACATATAATAAATCAGATATATTTTTAATTTTTATGTTTCTTGGTAGAATGCAGATTTCTCGATTACACAGCTATATACAAATATTTTTTAAACGGTATAATTTGAACATTTTAATGAAAATTGTGAACATGATGAAATTATTATCAAAATTCCATTGTTCATAACAGATTATAAGGTACTTTTATACACTAGACATTAAAATTTTGAAAATCAAATATTTTTTTGCAGAGTTATATATTTTGTACTGAATATGTTGTTCTATTCATAATTTGGATGAAGTGTTTATATTTAGTTTTAATTTGATAAAAAATATATTTATACAGTAACAAATCTTATATTTGAATTACTTAAACACATTTTAATGGCCATAGTATATGCTTGTATTGATGAATAAACAGCATGTAAAATTCAATTACGTTTTTTTTTATTTCTAAATGTAATAGTGAATATTTTTTGTATTCATCATCAACATAATCAATGCAAGTTCTAGTTACATGTTTAAGAACCGATAAGAAAAACAGAAAAACGTATTATAAAGTTTTAAATGATAGTAAGTAACAAAATCAAGATTGATTAAACAGAATTAAACTGGTCGAGTATGGTTCAGACAAGAACGAATAAATTACACGTTGAGAATTGGTTTAATAGAAAAACAAAGGATATGGGGTATCCATCCATTACACAAAATCAGTACATGCACAGCAAAAAAAACACACAATAAGCAAAGGAACAGCGCTTTTATTGCTGTTCTTCATCTCAAAGTCACAGTGAGGCCTTCAACACTGAGCAAAATAAAACTCTCACCTCACTGCAAGTTTAAGACGGCCCCTAGCACAGGCTTGAGCGGAATTCTTTGCACAAATTAATTTGGATAGACTTTGTAAGATGTAACACCACCTAATCGGGCCCGGTCAAAAAAGAACAAACTGGAAAGTAGTAAATATTTAAAACAAAATTAGTCTGTTTCAGACTGGTCGAAAGAGTTAAGATTTTTAAGTATGGTCAAGATTGGGGTCGAGTACAAATCAGTTGAGCCGAGTATGGTTAAGATTTGGGTCAAGTAATTTCAATTTAAATTCAGATTTATTCAGAATGGTCGAGTAAGATTCAATAAATTGGAGTACAAATAATGCCAATTTCAGACTTTTACTGGTTTGTATTGACTTTCAGTCTATCTACAAGGGTGTTCAATATAATATGTATAAAATGTTTCCTTGGTCGAAATTGTTATTTAGGGATAATTTCTCCAATAAGGAGTGATAAATGGTATAAGTCATATGGACATTTTCTTTAATTTTGAATTGTTGATTTGTTGTTCATCGTTTAGTCGTTCTCTTATAACTTTCAAAGTAGTAGGCAAAAACAGTTATATTGGTAAAGCAAATCATCATTCAAGGGGAATAAAACATATAAGGAGTAGTCAGAAAACTTTGATGGAACTGTAGAGTAGATCTTGACATCCTTAACATATTTGTGCTAGTCACAGTTTTACTGTATCTTTAATAGTTTTCAATATATTGAATAATAATCAGCATTTTTTTTTGTTGATTAATGAAAGCAAAAACAATTAACAAATTATATTCTAGACACCCTAAGGATCAATCTTTTAAAGTTTTATTTAAATTGGCTTTGTAAACGTAGTTTCGGATGATAAGTTTACAGAAGTGGACGATAAACGACACACATTTAGTGATTACGAAAGCATCACACTACTCATAGGCCAATAAAGCTAGTGATCCAATAAATCTATGTTCAAAGTTTGGGTTATAACTTTAAAAAATATATAAAGATTGTTTTGTGTTGTTTTCAATTGTTTCTTTTTTTTTATTGTCCTGATGTCCTTGGTGGGTCAATATGTTCCCAAAAATATATGGATGCTAGGTACTTTTTTCGACAAGCTGTGGATCTGAGAGTCCTTCATGAAAATTACCAAAACTAAAATCGGAAACGGAGAAATTCGAATTGCAACCTTTATTCTTCAATATTTACGTCATATCGTTTTCCAAAATATATGGTTGACAGGTAATTTGTTTTCTAATCATTACTGATCTGAGAGACTTATAGGAAATTTATCAAAATTAGAATATAAATATCCTAGCTTTTGCAATATTAACTTTTCATATAAAAAATTGGGTCAATATAATTCCAAATATATATAGCTGCTAGGTAATTTCTTGAAAATTGTGTTCTGAAGGTATTTCAGAAAAAAAATACCGGACCCGGAACCGGAGGGATAGTTTTATGAGTTAGTTTGTCATGTTACAAAGTATTATCCTGTGACATTGTGTTCCAACTGATGCAAATAATGACTAATTATAACAATTTGATCACAGCTTTAACCATTTTCCAACAGTAAAATCCTCCCCTATTGGTTTCCACAAAAATTACCCTAAAACCCCCAATCCGCAAATGTTTTGCACAATCTAACATAAACAAAACAATTGAACTAAAGATGAAGAACTGGATCTTCCTTCACTGTATTGGATACCTATATCTATATGTCCTTACAAACAACGTTATATTGTTGGGTCTTCTAAGTGCTCAACGAAGCCTCTTTCCAAATTATTAACATCAACTTTATCAGCAATCAAAGCCGGGCTTCAAAGTTATTGTGAAACTACTTTTTCTACAGGTGGCGTGAATCTGATGTGGATACTAAAAAATTCCAAAGATTTTTTAGAGTACATACTATCTAAGACTCTTGCAACAGTATTAAATCTTTTGACTTTTCTACACTTTACACAAGTATTTCCCATTCCAAACTAAAAGACGAATTGAAAGAATTGGTCCTGCTGTGTTTAATAAAAAAAAGAATAGCAAACGTAAATACAAGTATCTTGTCTTAGGTAGGGATAAATCGTACTTTGTAAAAAATCACTCTGATTCAAACAAAAAATTCTCTGAAACTGACATTATCAAGATGCTTGATTTCTTGATTGACAACATATTTGTTACGTTTGGAGGACGTGTTTTTCAACAAACAATCGGCATTCCCATGGGAACTAACTCCTCTTCTTGCCGACTTGTTCCTTTATTCATATGAGGCTGACTTCTTACAGGAAGGGTCTGTTGAAAACAAAACTTTACGACAAAAGAGAAGATTTCAGCTTTCAATTGTGAACTTTCCAATTCTATGTAGCAACATTCCAGGAGTATATATCTCCCAGTTGATACGATATTCCAGTGCTTGTATTTTCTACCATGATTTTCTTGATAGAAGTTTGCTGCTCACAAGGAAGCTATTAAACCAAGAGTTTCAAGTGGTGAAGTTGAAATCATCCCTTTGTAAATTTTACGGACGCCATCACGAGTTGGTTTACCGTTATGGAAAATCCGTTTCACAGATGACAACGGATATGTTCCAATTGTCGTAACTACAATCCTGTCCCCTTTTCCTCGAATGTTACCAACCGAATTAGACTTATCACCTGGTGTTTACTAACTTGATCTGCTTACCCTTCCAGAGTACCCGAGATCATCACCAGTTTTTGATGGGGTTCGTGTTGCTCAGTCGTTAGTTATCTTTGTTGTGTTTTATGTACTGTTGTTTGTCTATTTGTTTTTTTTTTCTTTTTTGCCATGGTGTTGTCAGTTTATTTCGACTTATGAGTTTGAAAGTCCCTTTGGTAGCTTTTTATATACGTTTTTATATCACTTACAGCACTGAGGATATAAAGCCAATTTTTTTATTGCCCTAATTTGTGCCCTTTAACTTCACAAGTTGGCATTTTGTTGGAATAATAAGGTTGCATATACAATATTTGGAATGGTTACCTTGTATCATACAAAACATTATGTTTCTACTTTTACCATATGTTGTAGCTATCTAATTATCATTATTCAGCCCTCAAATTAAGTGGGACTCTGATTACAATAATAAAAAAGTTAATGCACATCAAGATATACTCAACTAAAATCATACCAAAATGTGTGATAATGCTTAAAAGAACAAACAGTGCACACACAGTAAATCTCGAAATCTTCGGTTTGAACTACCTTAAAATCACAGAAATTTAGCAATAACAAAAAATTTACAAACCAATATGGTCTCATGGAAAACTATTCACTAGTTTCTGAAATCACACTAATCCAGACATCAAAAACATTGATTTCCAGTCATACCTAGAACTATAACTCAACTAGTAAAAAGTGTTGTTCTGACAAAATTCTTTGAACGATCAACATTCAAATCTAGATAAATATTTCCATTTCGCTGGCGTTGTCAGATGATTTTCGACTAATGAGTTTGAATGATCCTTTGGTATCTTTTGCCTCTATTTTGCATAATTTGAATCCAGAAAACCGCGCATTAATAATTTAAGTATTTAAGTTATTGTCTTCATTATTAGGATCAAAATTACCTTTCTTCACCAACAGTCTAGTTAATCCTATGTATCCATACAAAAGTATATCAGTACTGTTGAATCATAAATATCTTGGTAATCGACACCCGAATCGTATCGTAACAATTGTCTAACCGTATGTGTTCTAGTGTCTTTGTTTCCGTCATGACATAACACGCAGATCAGAAGTGTCAAGGTTATTGGAAATGGCCATATCTTTTTTCATAAAAGATTTTAAGTTTCCTCGTGTTACCACGGAATATTTAGGTCTTTCCACTTTTCCGTGGAAAGACCTATTGGTTTTCTTCTGATTATTATTATTTTTTTTTTTCTTCCGCCTAATTTTTTTCCTTCGCTGTTTTTTTGTTTCGCAAGATGTCGCTTAGACAAATCGTATATGATATCGAACAGTTAATACGCTTTTGAAACTGACACCGCGTAACCAAAAACTTTTCCATGTAAAAGTTACCTCCCCAAACACTGTTTTTCTTGTTATTACTTATACGTCGCAACCGCAAAGGAAACCGACTAATTTATTTTACCAAAATGCTCGTTATATCCTCAGGATGATTTGATAAATTTTGACCGAAGCTATCCGGAGACTCCATATGAGAGTTATTTCCCCTTATGCATTTGATATAAGTGATGTGCATTTGTTACTGAAAAACCATAACTTATAGAGACCTGAGGTCTTTTGATTTGAGGTCCTCGGTCCAAAAAAAATAAAATAAGGTCACGGTCAAAGGTCAAGGTCATATTCTAAATTTTGATTTTGGCTTGTTATCACTTTTTTTCGGAGATTGTATAAGATATCGACAAAATATTTTTACAGAATTGTTAGTTGCGACATGTCGTAACACGTAAATTTTAGTTGAAAGGGTACGTAGACATTTGATGGGAGTTTTGCCCCTTTTATATCTAATATTAGCTGTATGGTTATATAACTCATTAACAATATATAGTAGAGACCTAGAGTGTTTTGATTTGAGGCCCTTGTTTCATGACCTTAAAATTGGGGTCAAGGTCAAAGTTTGATTTGACGTTCTAGATTTTGACCTTTGCTTGAACTTTTAATGTATGCCTGATAAAGCTATGGTTCTTTGTGCATTAAGTTGCAAGCCATATCACCTTGAAAAAATTAACCGGAAATGACCTTTTGTAAACCGGAAGTAGCTATTTCTTGTCCATATTTAATGTTAAAGTACATAGAACCATATATTTTTGGAATCGTTGTCAAGTAAACTATCAAATGATACCGGAAGTGCCTTTTTCAAACCGGAAGTAACAAATTATCTCCCTTATTTCACACAAAAATGTATAGAAACCATATATTTTTAAATTCAGCGTATAATAAGCTCTCATTTGGCGCTAAAAATTACATTTCTAACCGAGTTTTAATATTTTTCACATCAAAATATATCGTTTCGGGTGGAAAGACCTTCAATTGTTCTCTGAACAATTGGTTTTTAATTTTTTCTATTTCTTCTTCCTCTATCTCAATCATTCTATTATTAGTTTTGAATTATCTGAAAACACCACCAAAGTATTAATAGTGTTCTATTTTCTCAATTAATGATTCACTACTTTAAACTATAATTGAAATGTCTTGGAAAGTAAATTAGCCAATATACATTTAATACGAATTTGCAAAACGTGTTTCTAAGATTCGTAGGATTCAGTCGATATCGAATGTATTTCTTGAAATTAAACTATATAAAAATAAGGAGATGTGTTATGATTGCCAATGAGACAACTATCCACCAAAGTTCAAATGAAGTGGATATAAGCAATTAATTATAGGCAACCTTACGGCCTTCAACAATGAGAAAACCCAAACCGTATAGTCTGCTTTAAAAGGCCCCGACATGAAAAATATGAAACAATTCAATTGAGAAAACTAACGTCCCTATTTTTCAGAACAAAAGTTGGTCAATTGTTATATTAAGAAGCACTTATCATAATTATTGTTTATGGGTCACTTCAACATGTTCAAAGGTTACAGAAAGATTTGGACAGACACTGTTACGTCAATCACCCTATTTTTTTCTAGTTTTTTTGCGGCAAAAAAATCAATGAAAAAGACAATTATTAGTTATCAAATAATTTTTACACATTTTTTTTTTTTTTCAAAAAATTGGTTTATTTGACTCATGTGAACTGTCATATAACTGCATTTTGCTCTTATTCATTCTTCGCCGTAATATCCTGTCACACAATTGAGAGGGGCAAAGACCAATAAAAGACATTAAATTCTGAATTTTCGAATTTTCTCACCACTTGGAAATGAATATTTATCTTTTTTGTCTCTTTATTCTATAATGAACTTGATAAAACTGAAACAGTATGAAAATAATCATCCAAATATTTCCAAAATCCATCACTAGGCAAGAACCCCTTAATATTGCACCTTAGCAAATAAGCACTCGAGAACCAATTCGAATTTTTCTATGTTCAAAGTCTGGGTTATCACTTTTTAAAAATATATGGTCGTCTAGTGCTTTTTCAAATTGTAAATGTTCAGAAAGATCAAATGGAACCAAAAGTAGAAAATATAGTATCCTTAGAAATCTAATTGTTAAATAAACATGCCAGGGTCAATATGATCCCAAAAATATACGGATGCTAGGTACTCTTTTTAAAAAAAAACCTGTAGATCTGAAAAGTTTTCAGGAAAATTATAAAAATTGACATCGCAAAAGAAGCAATTCCCAAAATACAAAGAATATGTTTGATATGTGCTTTAATAAAAGCATTATTGTTATGAAAGACTTCTACGAAATTTTCCAAAATTGAAATAGTATCCTATATTTGTAAATCCAAATGTTCCATATAAAACTTGGGGCAATATATTTCCAAGAGGTATATGGTTGCTAGATACATTATTTTAAAAATTTGGCTCTGAGATTCTTTCAGGAAATCCCAACAATTAGAACCGGGAGAGCTGCAATTTCATGAGTCCGTTTGTGATGCTGAGAAGTATCATCTTCTTAAATTTTATTCGAACTGAAGCAGAAAATTACTAGTTATAGCTTTTCCTGATAGTAAATGCAATTCCCCGTTTAGGTTTCCTAAAATATACCCTAAAACCCCTAATCTGCAAATGACTTAGACATACAACTAGCAGGTCCTACAATTTTTAAAACAATTAATTTGAAGATATTAAGCAAAATGTTTAATTGCATGAGTGGGCCTCTTGTTGGAAATAAAAGTTGCACACAATATTTGGCATTTGACCTTGTATCATACGAAACATAAACCTGCTTTATCATACAATGTAGCTATCTAATAAATTTTTTTTTTAAAATACCCAGCCCCTCAATTTGTGCCAAGTTGGCCTCTGTTTTCAATATTTTTTAAAAGTCAAACCAAAAATAAAGTTTCCATTTTTTGACGACTGCTTCATGAAATCTGTTAGACAAGATCATCATTATTAATTAGAATAAGGGGATAAAAGGAAACAGGACATACACACAAAATCTTTTAAAAAACATGAAAACAACAATTCATGAATTTCTTATAATATTCAACATACAGAGTACTGAGCTGGTGATACCCTCGTTAACTGATAGTCCACAAGCAGCGGCCGTATTGACCCAGTGCTGTAAAAAATAGAAACAGCACTTTATCAATGTCATGCGTCCGAAGCGCTTTTCTAGATTTACCTTCTCCAGGAACGCTCAAAGCCGAATATTTGATTACAAAGGATGTATAAGAACCGAAACCGTTAAAAACCTATATGACTAAAAAGGACACAAAAGCCTTCATTTTGAACAAACTTTAAATTTTACAAAAGAGCAAAAACAAAAAGTTCCAACCCAAAATGGTATCATGGAAAACTAGTCACCAGTTTCTCAATTCATACTTAGCCAGGCATAACATCATGAACATTGTTAATTTAGAATCATTTTGAGAAGAGATTTAATGATCCTGTCATGCCTAGATCTAACTCTAGTATCTAATAAAAGTGTTTGTTCTGATTCAGTTTCAAAGCCAAGATGACAGTAATTTAAACTATCAACATTTAAATCATGTTAAATATTTTCATTTCTTCAAGTTCTAACTACAAATTGAGCTAGTAGTAATATATTTTAAAACATGACAAGAATATGAATTATTATTATAGTTGCATTGTTAGAAACAAGAACACCGTGCATAAGCTTAGTATTTAGATTATTGTCAGAATTACCTTTCTTCGTCAGCAGACTAGTTGATCCCTACACACACGAATATATCAGTACTGTTCAACCAATTGACTTCACAACCGTAACGTATCACTGTTCTAACAGTATGTTTTCTTATCTGTCACTAAACACGGCGCGTTATAAGAAGTGTCATCCTCGAGACATCTTCAAAAGTAAAATAACAAAAATACCGAACTCCAAGGAAAATTCAAAACGGAAAGTCCAATATCAAATGGCAAAATTAAAAGCTCAAACACATCAAACGAATGGAAAACAGCTGTCATATTCCTGGCTTGGTACAAAGTCAATACTCATTTAAAATGTTTGTATGTATCTCATGTCTACACGGAATATTTTTTTCTTGTTCTTCGTCCGGTATATAAATCATTCTATTTATATCAGTTCGGAATTATCTATAAACATCAAGGTAAAAATGTTGCTGTATTTTCACAATTAACAATTAAATTATTTAGACTCTGATTGAAATGTCTTGGAAAGTAAATTAGCCAAAATACATGTGATACCAACTAATTTCCGAGCGCATCACGTGCATTTCTAAGAATTGCACATAACAAGTGTTTATAAGATTCGTAGGATTCAGTCATTATATAATGTATTTTTGGAATTATACTCAAGAATACACTAATTCATTATTATCTGAATCTCTTCAGAAGTTGGGTTTTTATCAAAAGTAAACTACTTAAAGCATCCTAAAAAGTAAAAGAATATATATACTTTTATCGGTCTTCACTTCGTCCAAACTTTATCTAGCTGGCAACCATCATAGCTGTCACAAATGAATGAATGCTACACAGATACGAGTCTGATTAAATTACGGAAGAACCTGTACAAGTTTTACGCATATCAATTTTTTTTTTTGTCTGTATTGTTATATGACTTTCAGAAAATCTCTAATTACTATTTAAACAAGTTGCTTTTAAAAAAAAATAGACAATACGTGAACCTTAGAACTTTTTTATTCTAATTATTAATTCAACTGAATAAGAAATTATATATCAGTGTTTGCATGGTCATGTGTGTGGAAGATAATATTTTCTTTTTATTGTAAATCATTACAATTTTGGCATGTTGAGAGAAGTGTTAAATATAAAGCAATGAGGGAAAAAAATAGATTCCCAGACGTATAATTTCTTAAAGAATAATAATGATTCAAAACATGGGGGACACATATGTACCTTCTTCCAAAAATTCATAAAATTAATCTAGAAATAAGTAATGAGGCATTGCGAACTGGTCAGCTAGCAGAACACATTAATGTTCGTTACCGACTAATCATCAATAAATGCAACTCTCCCGCGAGAAATACTTACTTGATCTAACTATAAAACCATTATGAAGAGGCATAACTTTTACATTCAAGATAAAAAGATTCCATTAATAAAATAGAGTCAAAGGGTTATTTTCGTGCAACGTTTTCGGCCTTTTTATTTCACGTGATTTCGTGTTTCGACGTTTTATTTCTCGTTTTCTCGCGTTTGGTTCGACGTGCGTGCTTCGTGTTTTCCCTTAATTATTTTCCGTGTTTCGTGTCGGTACTCTTATTTTCTCGTGCTTGCCCCGCATTTGATTAAAAAGTAAACCGGGACTAATTCAAAGTCAGCCCAGATATTGTTTTAAATTATAAACTAATTAACTGGTTCCAAGATATTTATTAATAGCCTATTGTATTACTATGATAAATCGTATGCAACTAGAGGACGCTAAAAAGTGACCACATGCAGGGTCGCCATATCAATTTATAATGACTGCATGATCTCCAAGAACGGCTGAGTAATAACTTTTGGTACCTTTTTCCTTAATATTTACGATTTTATTCCTTAGCTTCGTCTTTCCAGAGTGTTTTTGCGTGAATCCCCTCAGGAGTTCACGCTTATATATTGGCGAGTTTTGGAAGTGTCTATGTGCCACTCGATATCCCTCGGAATCACGATTCTCGGAACGTCTCGAAAATTTTCCATCATTTATATAGGTAGTTATTTATGTCTTTGATACGGTCCCTCTATGGATAGGCTACAACGTGACATTGTATGTTTCAACAATCCAACAAACGGTTCATTTATAGATTTGAAAGTAAAACAATAAAGACTAGGTTGCATTTTAAAAATCATTTATATGTTAGAACCTATTTGCCTTTTGACAAAACATATATGTTTTTAATAATGGGAATGTTTATTAGATATCAAGAATAATGATAACGCAATTATATAATTCATGCTTTGAGACGGTCCCTCTACGCGTTGTGTGTGTTGTATTTAATAAACCTGGGAATAGTTTATTGATATACAATGACCCAGAATAAACTGATTATTTCTGAACGTTTATCATTTGATATTTTGTATTTCAATCTTAGCATGAGAAAATGTCGGAAAGAATGAAGAAAATTAAGAAAACGATATTTCTGTTAAAAATATTTATCTAAGGTCGGAAACTAAGTGGTCGGAAAGCAGAAAACGAAAGGATTTTTCTGTAAAAAAATATCTAATTTCATTATTAGATACTACCAGACTAAGAGAATATCAGGGGCGGGTCCAGGTAAGGGCGTAATGGGCGTACGCCCCCCCCCCCCTTTTCAAAAAAAAAACAAAAAAAACTATCGTTATCTGCTTATATTGTATTGAATATGGCAATTTATCATATTTATTAATTAAACACATTCTCTGATTTCTTTTATACTGATTCCCCCATCCGATTGGTGACTTGGACACCTTTTTTAAACAACCAAAGCGGTAAGTAAATCTATACATGAAATGGTTTGTTTTGTGTGACACTTCCCCAATGGCCATTCTACATCTACCCGGGGATACTCGCTATATATATGATACCGGGTATGTTCCGACAAACGGGGTTGCATTTTCAGCTAAATTGTCTGAAATGGGGTTATGTTTTTTTCGCCTTGCATTGGAAGGGGTCAGATTTGACTATCTAGAACAGGGTATTATAAATACAATGTTACACTATTGTTTCAGATAAGGGTGAATGTTTGGTACCATTAAAACGTTTAAACCCGCTGCAACTGTTTGCACCTGTCCTTAGTCAGGAATCTGATGTTTAGTAGTTGTCGTTTGTTGATGTGGTTCATAAGTGTTTCTTATATAGATTAGACCGTTGGTTTTCCCGTTTGAATGGTTTAACACTAGTAATTTTTGGGGCCCTTTATAGCTTGCTGTTCGGTGTGAGCCAAGGCTCCGTGTTGAAGACCGTACTTTGACCTATAATGGTTTACTTTTATAAATTGTGACTTGGATGGAGAGTTGTCTCATTGGCACTCATACCACATCTTTTTATATCTACTAAATTGAAAACAACGTTCAAACCTATGATTGCGTTGGATAAAACCCGCAATTTTTATACGTGTGCGTGCAAAACAAATTTCTTGGTAAAGGGGTCTAAATACAGCACAAACAACATTTTCCAAAAGACCAAAACAGTGAAAAGGTATATTTTAACAAAACGGGTATATATATATATATATATATATATATATCAAAAGTTCAGAAAAAGCTATCGTTAAAGATTTATTTTCCATTTTTCATGCCCATTTCATATAACCTTTTAACTGAATTTATAACTTCTTCCAAAGATTTGATATCCACATTTTAATCAATACATAATTTGAATGATCCGAAGGCAGACTATTTTCACCAATTTGTCTATCATGGAGTCTGTTATAATACTTCATAATTTGATGCTAAATTGTTGAAATCCAGGAGCTTCTGACCTTCCCCATGGACCCTATACCAGGGCAACCGGAATTACGCCTCCTGTTCATAAAATCCTGGCCTAGGACTATTGAAATGTAAAGTAACACCCTATACCCTAGAATTTGGAATTTCTCGTTATTGGTCTACTGCTGTTAAGATCCATCCAATCATTTTAATATACCATAGAAAATTAGTGGAGAGAATTTGGCATAAAAAATATCAAACCCTGACACTTTAACTATAAAATAGACATGCTCCAAGTCAAAGAACCGTTATATTAGTGCATTTCACAATTATTTAATGTTTTTTTAGCCAAAAAAAGGTCCAAAAAATAAGATTGTATTCTACGCCCCCTCGTTCAAATATCCTGGAAACGCCCCTTATTCATTGTTAAGGTAAAACTGAGACTGAATGTATTCCTAATAATTATAGAATATAATTTCAGTTGTAATGTATACGTGCATTACGGCTCACAGGTTTGATCAGTCATTACATCTATGCAAATTATATGTAACGTATGAGCACCAATGAGCAGGGATGCGTACCCAAAGTTAGCTAAATATCTAAATTTTAAACGGTCGTGAATGAAAAAATACTTGCGTGGTTTCAATTCACAAGGATTTTAAATCCTTGCATCTCACAAAAAACGTAATTAATATTTTAAAATAATCATAACAAAATTTAATTACTATCATAATGTTAATTATTTTTTTTCCTTTTTTTCTTTTTATTAGTTCAACCTTATAGCATCTAAATATTTGTACTATGGTACGATTTTGAAAATTGTATTCATTGTGTTGGTCAGCTATCCTACACGTCTTGATTCAATACACATTATAAATCACCCTGTTCACACGCACACTATCGGTTTGCGTTCACAAAAAATCCGGATAAAATGTCAATGAATCCGGAGTCAAAACAATTGAGGTAGGTAGTTTGACATCCGAATTCAACTATTAGATTAATATATGTGATGACGCAAATGCGTATTCTTATCCAGAGTATCAGTGCGTATGCTTTCTATTTACTATTTCTTGCGCAAAAATACCGCGTTCATGCATAAATATTAATTTCACTCGCGAATGCGAATTTTCGCCTTTCTTATCTAAATTCAGGACACGGCAATAAGAGCTTGCCATGTGACTTTTAAGCACGGTCATCATTGCTTATGGTATTCTGACTTCTAGCTGTTTCTCTTTTGTTTTCTTTTTTGAGTCACTGTCCTTTTATAAACTTTGACATTTTCGAAATGCCAAGGATTTTCTACCCAAGGAATAGATTACTTAACTTCGTACTTTATTTGGCCTTTTTAACTACTTTTATTCGAGCGTCACTGATGATTCTTTGTAGACTTAACTCGCGTCTGGCGTACAACATGTTAATCCTGGTATATTTTTTTTTATATCTACACGTCTTTTTATATAAATTGGTTCTTTTGAGAGTATGTTCAGGTATTCATAAAACTTCTGAAAATAAGATATTCTTCAAAACCAAGTTTCTCTGTAAAATATTTGGATTGATTTAAGTAAAATCAGGAAATCCATAAAATTTGAGATGTTTTATGAGACCAAAATAAGTCTCTATATAAGAGGTCCAAATGAAGCTGGTGTGTTACTCTCAAGAAAAATATACGAAACCTTCTTATAAATTGCATGCCACAGGGTTTCACTTCACATAGAAAATGGACTTTGAATTTATCTGTACAACATCTACCATGAGTACAGACAACTTCAATAACGAGTTGAGAATATGAAGGCATCCATGCAGGAAACAAAATATAAAGATGTGATAGATAAAATAAATGCATCCAGATTATAAAGCAAACTGAGTGCTTAAATTAAAATTGCGATTGGTTTGTGCAATTTGCATTATACATCCGGTTTGTAGAATCTGGGATTTGCAATAGGATTATAAAATAAATGTGGATAGTGTCCACATGTGGACACAGATGATGCCCCCGCTTGCATATCATATAATTATAAAGGGACATAACTGAAGAATGGTAAAAGTGACGCTACCCAAATTTGAACTTGATCTGAGTTTTGTGGTAATAAGCATTGTGTGTACGTCTCATAACATTTGGTTGAGGATAACTTAAGTAGAGAACAGAATCTAAAAATTCAGCAATTTTTCTATTTGTAAACACGCATAACTCTAGAACGGATGTGTATAAGTTTTATAACATTTGGTTGAGACAAACTAAAGTTAGAGAACGGAAACGAAAAATTCAGCAATGTTTATGTTTATAAAGGGACATAACTCAAGAATGGTAAATAAAGGCAACAGTAGTATACCGCTGTTCGAAATTCATAAATCGATTGAGAAAAAAACGAATCCGGGTTACAAACTAAAACTGAGGGAAACACATTAAATATAAGAGGAGAACTACGACACAACAGAAACACAACATTAAAATGTAACACACACAGAAACGAACTATAATATAAAAATGGCCATTTTCCTGACTTGGTACAGGACATAATCATTTTAAGAAAAAATGGTGGGTTGAACCTGGTTTTGTGGCTAGCCAAACCTAAAAGTGTCGCCACCAAATTTCGTACTTAATCTGTATTATGTAGTAATAAGCATTATGTATAAGTTTCATAACATTTGGTTGAGGCAAACTATAGTTAGAAAACGGAAACAAAACAATTGTACTTGATCTTAGTTTTGTGGTAATGAATATTGTGTATAGGTTTCATAATGTTTGGTTGGGGCAAACTTAAGTTACAGAATGGAAACTAAAAATTTTTCAATCTTTCGATTTATAAAGGGGCAAAACTCAATAATGGTTAAAGTGACACTACCCAAATTCAACTTGATCTGTGTTTTATCAGTGGAAGTCAAAATTAAACATTGCATTGTATAAAGCATTGATTGTAGTTGATTCAACTGTAATCATGGACAAAGGAAGATAACTCCAATTTTAAAAATTACTTGATATTTAGAAGAAAATAAAAATTTTGCAATTTTTCCTTTTATAAAGAGGCATAACTCTAGAACGGTTAAAGTGACGCCAACAAAATTCAACCTTGATCTGTGTTTTGTGGTAATAAGCATTGTGTATAAGTTTCATAACATTTGGTTTAGGCAAACTTGCGTTAGAGAACGGAAACAAAAAATGTTTCCATTTATAAAAGGGCATAACTCTAGAACAGTTAATGTGACGCCACCAAAATTCAAACTCGATCTGTGTTCTGTGGTAATAAGCATTGTGTATAAGTTTCATATCATTTGGTTGAGGCAAACTAAAGTTAGAGAACGGAAACCAACTTTGGGACGTACGGACGTACGGACGGACGTACGTACAGACGGACAAGGGTAAAACTTAATGTTCCCTCCGCTATGGCGGAGGCATAAAAATGATGTACAATCCCAAGTAATAAATGAAAGAGTCGAGCTTTAAAATGTATATTCAAATAGTAGCTGTATATACACTTTTCTATTCACACCTATCCAACATTGCTTTCAACTGACTTGTGCAAGAATGTACACACTATTACATATTTTTAATAAATTAAGTTTAACTTCATCATTATCTCCTATTCACAGTCAATTATTTCAATTCAAAAGCAAACAAAAATTCAGCAACAATCTTTTGGTGACCAGTCAGCGGTCTTAGGTTCACGTATTGCTTTTCTTTTTTTTAAAGAAAGCAACTTGTTTTTCCGTGCAACGTTTTTGCGATTTGTTACTTCACGTGTATCCGTGTTCAGACCCTCCCCCCTTTTTTTTACCACCCTCTATTTAGATACCGAAGTGTACAAAGGTGATCGATTCCATAATAATGGACATCTTGATGTTAAGTCACGTATATTAAAAACACAGAAACGTATCAATATTTACCAATCACTAGTGCACATCCAAAACACACATAAATTTAAGAGTATTAATTTACAGTGTGTAAATAAAAGTGACATCAATGAAATAAATAAACATTTAATTAGCTTACAAGATAACTTAATTGATAGAGAATACTGTAAAAAGGAAACAGTAAAAGTTTTAAAAAATGTATATTAAATAGTCTTTTAATATTTTACTTGTTTTATTTTCATTTGAAACAGATTTTTTTTTATCTGATTTGTCTAAATGACAAGTATGCATAATGATTTTATTGTTACAAATCAAATCCCAAATCCCACTATAACTCATTATGTAGAAGCCACAGCACTATTCTAAAATATCCCTCTGTGAATTTCTAGACACAGATGATTGATACCATATGCATAGGTCGTTATAATTAAATCTTGACCATTTATCTTTCACTTGTTTATCAAAGGGTACAACTATCAACTTTGCTCAAGTCAGTAAACCATTGCAATGCATAAAATGTAGCTTTACAATAAATATACATGTTTGAAAAGGATCTATAGATTGTTTATTATCATATATCAGATAAGTGAATTAGCGATCTGTGAAAATTCTTTATTGTCATGTTTTAAATATCTTAGATACCCCGTATGGAGGTGCTCTTAATTGCAGGAAGTTAATACAGGTGTTCCGAATGAACAATAATTTAGCTTCCGAATATTCCTCCATAGACTATATTTCTATCTAATTTATATGCGTGAACCCTCAGGGGTTCACGCAAAAAAGGTTTGTTCGAAATATCTACATATGATATATCATATAATTTATCAGATATCTTTTTGATTTTTAATTTTTCTTCATGAAGACAATTTTCTCGATCATGCAGTAAAGTACAAATGTCGTTTTAAACAATATTGATTGAACATTTCAGTGCAAAATTATGAACAGTTATTTAAAACATGTTTATTTTCCAAACTAAAAGTGAATTTGTGGCGTAGTTCAAAAATCTTTCTTATCATTTGCCAGTTTATGTATAGGTTGGTGGTCAAGAACATTCCTAATTCCTAATGACACAAATGACTCCATCAAGTTACGAACTCCAATAGCGCAATGCTTCAGAAAAGTTGTTGTAGGACTCAAATGACCCAAAAGTTATAACCTCTTATAAATACCACAGATTTCAATTGAATTTTATAACGAAACTTCATGAAACCTGTTGGGAGTCAACTTTCGGATTCTTCAAGTTTTGTTTTTCATAAGCGGCAGCTACCTTATCTTCTGGTAGTAACGAGCATCCAGTTCGTAGCTGCAATGTTCACGATCGTTATTATGTGTTTTTAGTTTTACGACACATACATACCAAAACGGTGCTTTGTGTGCATGTTAAATATATTTACTCCCCCCTTTTCACCCACCGAGCCACCCACAAACACACATACATTGTGTGTCCGTTCAGAGGCTATCTGAATCATGGTGGTTTGTCTTTGTTAGAATGTATTTTTCGGAGATGTCGAGAGTTGTCTGTTGGTGTGGTCTGTTATCCTCTTAGTGAAGTATTCCATAGCTTTATAGTTCATCAAGTAACGGACTCGTATGACTCGCCATGATAGTCCATTCCTATGTGTGGTTTTCCAAGTACGAAGCTCTTTTGTCACATTCAAAGTTTTCAATAAAAAACTTGGTAACAGATAGAACACTTCGAACAGTAACTAGATCAAGATCCTCTGTTGTTACACTGTTTTCTTTTGATTTGTCAAAGAAATGAGAAACTCAAGATTTAACAAAAGTAAAACGGTTCCAATAAACTTCTCATAGGATGATTACATTAATCTTTCAGCATATCTTCTGCGTACTATTATTTTGCCAAAGCAAATAAGAAATCATACCTGGACCTCTTATAGTTTACTATGAGGTATGGGTTTTGCACATGATTGAAGGCCGCAACATACTTATACAGTGATTTAAATCCTCGTCCTCGGTTCTTATTTGATATGAAGTCGATAAATACTTTACGAAGTCATTTGTCCTATGGTGAATAAATTATCTCATTGGCAATCATATTGCATCTCCTAATTTTATATTAATTCACGATAATGATTGCCAAACAGTACTTGACATTAAAACATACGGTGTAAACAGTTAGTTCTTTACAACTGAAAAAAATCTTAAAATATCTGTATATAATGGATATCAATGCAATAACCTTGTAAATATTAGTGTTTTAGTCCTAAAATTACAAAGGCAAAAGTAGCATCATAAGAGTAATTATTCCTGTATGTAAATGTTAAATGGACTATCGACGGTTTTAAAATTGGACAAATCCTAACACGCTCAAAGCGTTTTTCCTCGGCCATGCTACAGACATTTAAAACGGGTCTGTCCCTTAAAATATTCATTTCTATATATCTGCCGTCATATTGTATACAACGTGCAATACCCGATGAGAGTATTTTTTCTAAATTTTAATTCCCTCTTGATCTTTCAAAAGTGTTATGTCTTTATAATTACATTGCATGTATGGTTTCATGAGAATCATTCACTTTTGAATGGCTGACAACAGTCGCAAAACATTTATATTTCATTTCTCATTAAAATGCCACATGTGTAACTGCACGTGCTACACAAGACAATGTCACAATAATGCATATAGGAAAAAAAACAGATATAATTCGTTATTTCATGGTTGGAGCATATGCATGTAATTATAAAAATTGAATGCTTCTTTTTATAATTTTATAGGGTTGCAAAAGCGTTGATTTTGCGTACACTTATAGTATGAGGTACAGCGCTTCCTATTAGATTGCAGCGCTTCATACAAAAAGTGCTGTGGTCAACGTTTTTACGATAAAATTACAAAAGGAAGCATTGAATTCTTAATCTATTACTGCACGTATTCTCCGCAACAACGTTGCATAGGAAAAACAAACGAATATTTCATAGTTGTAGCATAAATATTTAAAATAAGAATTGAATGCTTCTTTCTGTAACTTTATAGGGTAGTGAAAGCGTTGAACGTGCGCACATTTAAGTATGAATCGCGTACAATATGCTTCAGTCAACACTCTTACGCCCAAAAATAATTACAAAAAGAAGCATTCAACTTGTTTGAATCGTTTTAGGGCTAATTTTAGAAAGTTTAATAAACACTTAAAACATTCCAAAAACATTGAAAAAGCAGACTAGCAAATAGTCAGAAATTGAAGACTAATAAACAACAGATAACATACAAAAGTATTGAAAAGTTCTGCATTTTAAAGATAAGAAAAAAATCTGTGGTCAAGGGTGCTTGGTAGAAATTTAAGTAGTGCCAACTAGGGAATCATCGGGTTTGTCCGGCTTCTATCTTATGGTATATTTTCACAAATAAGCTGAATTTAATATGCATAAATTTTAGTTTGATTATATTTCAAAGAAAATCAGACACCATTACGAGTTAGAAGTGCACTTAAAATTTCAACAATTACGTCGGATAGCATAAGCTAAATTATTATTTGTTATTGAAACACACATTCCCCTATATATTTAGTTTATAGTAATTTAAAAAGAAATCTCCGTCCTACTAACATGATGCCTTAAGTTGTTCTATATAGGACTAGCTAATGTGAACTTTTGAATATTAATATATCAACATGATTTAGCTTTGAAATATAAAAGTAATCATGAATATTGTGAAAATATATTTCATGCTTTTTTATGTGCATTTAGAAAATGTCATGGATGTCAGACAACTTTGTTGAGCCTCCTTGAAGATTGGAAAACTGCTCTGGATAAAAATATGTATGTGGCAGCAATACTTATGGATCTTTCAAAAGCTTTTGACTGTCTATCACATAACAGTCTTTTAAGTAAATTATCTGCCTATGGTCTTTCTTCAAAATTAGTGAAATTACTTCAAAATTATCTTACAGATCGTAGGCAACAAATCAAACTTCAGGGAGTACTCAACATTTGGGTTGATATCCAGAAAGGGGTACCCCAAGGTTCAATCCTCTGAATTCTTTCATTTTTCTTAATATAAATAGAGAAAAAATGCGGTGCCGAATTGTCTTGTTCCCGAAATGTCCTGATCCCAAAATGTCCAAAACGGATGCCGAAATGTCTTCGGACCTGGGTGCCGATTTGTCTGGGTGCCGAAATGTGTTGTTACCCAATCCTCGGACCTCAATTATTTAATATTTTTATAAATGACATATTCTATTTTATTGAACATGGAACCCTATAGAATTATGCTGACGATAATACTCAGTCATATGCTGACAACGATTTTGAAAATTTATCATGTATACTTGAAAGAGAAAGTGCTATTTGAATTGATTGGTTTAAATTTAATTGTATGCAGGCAAATCCTGATAAATTCCAAACCATTGCAGTTGGAAATAAAACATTTGCAAAGAAGCCTGTTTTTAATATACAGTCAGCTAAAATATCATGCGATGAGATTGTCAAACTTTTATGTATTGATATTGATTATCAACTTAATTTTGATCACCACATTTAAAATATTTGTCGTAAAGCATCTCAACAACTGAATGTTTTAAAGCGCATTGGTTGCCGGCTATCTTACTCAATTAAATAAATTGACCATTTTCACACATTTATTTTATCTAATTTTAATTTTTGTCCTTTGGCATGGCATTTTTGCAACAAAAATAATACCACTAAATTAGAAAAAAAAATCAGGAAAGGGATTTACGACTTCTATAAGAAGACTGTGTTAGTTCTTATGATGAATTACTTGTACGAGCAAAGGTTCCATCACTGAAAATTAGACGTATGCGTAACATGGCTATAATGTTTTAAAATTTTATGTAGATTATATAAATTATCACCACAATGTTTACATGATTTTGTTGTATTGAAAGATTGTAAATATAATTTTAGATATTCTAATATTGTAGATATACTTAGGGTTCGAACATCAACCTATGGTAAGAAATCTTTTAAATTCACAGCTGCTGTTTTATGGAATGATGATTTTCGAAAAATTGCTAGTTTCGATCAGTTTAAAAATATTTTAAAGTCATGTAATGGAAATGACTGAAAGTGCAGAGTTTGTACAGATTATAAATTAATATATTATGTTAAATTTTTACCATTTAGATCATATCCTATTTTCAATATCTTATGCGCAGTATGCATTTTACCAGCTTTCTAATCATGCTTAGTTAAAATTTTATATGCTTTTAGCTTTAATGCCTAGTATGCTTTTAGCTTTTAGCTTTAATACCGTCTAAAGTATCATGCTTACAATCTGCTCATTACCAACATGCCTAATTATAGTGCTTCATTTTGTGTTATGTAACTTATTTCATGCGTATTATGTATTGTATTGTTATGTCTTGCATTGTTATGTCTTGTATTGTTATGTCTTGTATTGTTAGTGTCTTGTATTGTTATGTCTTGTATTGTTAGTGTCTTGTATTGTTATGTCTTGTATTGTTAGTGTCTTGCATTGTTATGTCTTGCATTGTTATGTCTTGTATTGTACACTATGCTGACTCTAAATAAAGCTTATTTTAAGTGAATCCGAAGCTATATTAAATACCTTTTAGTCCCATTCTATGATTTCAAGTGGCTAATAATAAATAAACAACCGATAGAAAAAAAAATCGTAGATTATACAGCTGCATTAAACTTTTACATGACCATATAAGTATTTGTAAAAAATCCAGAAATTCCAACTCATTCTATCCAAGGATTTGTATCTTACTATACAAATACTTGTTCTAGGCAAGGATTTGTATAGTGAGAAGGATTGGAATCTCGCGGTATATCGACACTTCTCACTATACAAATCCTTGTTCTAAGATAAATCTGCTTACGGTTATGTGAATACGGAATTATTAATCCGATACTGTTCTGCATACACTTGTATTTCATGGTAGTTCCGGTGGCAAGTAAACAAACAAAAATGTGGTCTATTGATTTCTAAGCATTTTCTATATGTTTTATTTCATGAAGATGATAAAACCTGTTGCTGTTACTTCGATTACCATATAACACAGTGGAAGTTCTTCTTAAATTACAACTAGCTGAGATCCTCATCGACAAGAACTGAACCACGTTAACTCACAAAATATTTACGCAGGCAAAAAATAACAAAAGAATATGACATGTACATTTACATAAGTCGATGGAAGTGAAATAACGTTTTATCATCAGAATGAGTTCACCACTGTCAAGTTTGAAGAAATCACACAAACAGTCTCTACTACCAGGGTGAGTTTAAAGTCATTCTCAATATACATGTATGACAGTACGTTTTATTCTCATTGTACTATTTTTAGCCTGTTCACCTACATGTATTTTTAATTCTTTTTTATTTTGTAATGGCTACAACAAGCTGCAAAAAATAACAATAAGAAATAATTATTGTTACTCCCGAGACAACATGTAATTGTAGAAATGTATTTCTGGACAGAGACTTGATTTCATACAGAAATTGCAGTTATTGTTACCCAATTCAATTCAAAGTTTTATTTAAATGTTAATATTGGGTCTGTTTGCCCTGGGTTCGTTAGCCCATAGATCGTTCCCCTGGGGTCTGTTCCCCCTATGGCTATTAACAAAAATTATAAATATAAATAATAATGGTATTAATGCTGATATTTATTTGATAAATATTAAAGAAAATACATATCTTAAATTCATTTTTGTTGAGCCTGCGACATTTATGTCGCGAAAGCAAGACATAGCGATCCTAGATTCCGACAGCGGCGGCGTCAACATTTAGGTTCAGTCTGTGGTTAAAGTTTTTTTAGACATTCATAACATTTTCAAACCTCCATGGAATTTTAGGAAATTTGGACAGAAGCTTGTTTATGACCAAAATACAGTATTCAGAGCAAAATTTTGAAAATATTTATTTTCATTTTTCCGTACTTTACTGATAAATGGACTTAAGTTTTTTTTACAAATATACATTCAGATTCAGTCTGAGGTTAAAGTTTTTCAATCATCAATAACGTTGTCAAACCTTCAAGGAATTTTACGAAATTTGGACAGAAGCTTGATACATGTACATTGTATAACCAAAATAGAGTATCCAGAACAAAATTTTGAAAATATTTACATTCATTTTCCCGTATCTTACTGATAGATGGACTTTAATATATAGTTTTTATATTTTTTTTTAAATTTCTGTATTTAACTGATAAATGGACTCACTTTTTTAAGTCAACATAACCCTTTTACGCCGACAGCAGCAATAGCAGGCGGGGCACTGTGTTCCGCGGAACCCCTTACAAATTTTTATTTAGAACTGATTCTATTGATTTTTAATTATTCTGCTAACAAGGTATAATTATGATGTCTCTTATCTCACTGATTGTTGCATTTGTATCGTCTTTGATGGTTAAACAAAGAAAGTAACATACATGTTTTTAAAGATCAAACTTGTCAGCTTAGAATGATTAAAAACAAAGCATGTACAATGTACATGTACGAATTGTAAGGGAATTTATTTTCACAGCTTGGCTTGTTTGATCTCAAGTGTGCTTTCAGTGACAAATTTGTTCTAATATGGAAGTGGATAAAATAGGTAAAAAGAAAAGAAAGAAGAATAAAAGAAGAGAGAAAAAACAATGAAAAAAGAAAAAAACCAAGATACATATCTTTTGGCTGTTTAATATTAAATATCCTTGTGTTCCTGTGCACTTCAGTCACTGAGTGCAAATCAAAGGAAAATAATTATGATAGGATATTTGTTAGTATAAAATCTAAACAATTGGATTGCTACTAAAAACATGAAATAACACAAATAAACAACAAACAGTACAAATATGTAATTTTTACAAAAAAACAAAAAACAAAAAAATTCTTAGTTAGATTTTTATTTTTTCTTCTCTAATAAATGCTGGACATTATGACACCCCTCAAATTAGTGTAAAAATGTAAACAATTATGTGATAGCAGCATGCAATACAGCATAAATATTTGACGAAATTTTCAACACACACTTTAGCAGATATTCCAATAATATATTATACATGTACCATTAGACAACAAAATAAGAATCAGGGCAAACAGGTATTAGGGTCAATAGGGTGAACAGGTACTAGGGCCAACAGACCCTGATTCTTAAAAGCTCTACCCACAAAATACATGTATATTCAGGCATGTACATAGGGGTCCATTCAAACATCTCATTATTCTTTTGCTGGTAACATTAAAAAATGATATTAATGTTAATATGATAAGATGTCAGTTTTCCTGCTGAAGGTCATGATTCTCTCGGGGCACTCCAGCTTGCTCCATCATTAAAAACTGACTGCCACAATATAGTCAATAGTGCTTAACAGGGCATTAAGCACCAAAATCAATAAATGAAGAAAAAAATCAAACAATCAATATTTGTGATAAAAAAAATATTTTCATTTAAAATACAAATTCAGTCAAGATCTGTCTAAATTCCAATTAATTGCATTGATATATATGCAATAACACTTACCCTTACGTTGATGATTTCATATTTTTGCTTTAAATAATTAAGAATTCTTAAATCTACTGCAGGAATTTACCACAGGGAACTAACTCTAAATTTCTACTAATGGATATTTATAACATGATTTTGTGGTGTAACCTTACATGACTTATCTTTAGAAATAAAGTTTGAATTATATTCACATTGATAATTCACAAGGCAAATAGATGTAGGTGAAATATTTTTTTAAATGTTATTATTAACCCATCATATTTCTTATTTTAAGGTGCAACCTGAATGAAGTACAACTTTATTATTTTTTCTAGATTAATTTGATATTCAAGTTGTATAAAACTTTGACATTTATTACCAATTGTTTAAGTCTGTGGCTATTTTTAGGAGATTGGACCAAATGGAACACAGTCTTACAGATAGGTAAGAGTGTTTGAGGTGGGAGAAACAATGTTTCACATGTAGTGGTCTGTGTTCCATACTGTTTTGTAAATTGTATTCATATTAAATGTGTTGTCGATCCTGAAAAACTTGTCACATACATGTACATGTATCCCAGTAACATGTAAGTGTCTGTCCTCTGTCCCTGCATGAAGTATACAAATCTATTTAAGTATATACATATGCACACATGCTAACCATATGAACCTTTTACTTGTACATATATCATCCTAATGAAAGAAAAATATGTTTAAAAAGGTAAAATTGCAGAATGAGATTTTTGTTAAAAATATGACAAAATTTATAATGAATATACAAACTTAAAGTCTTTAGACAAAAAAGTAAACTTTTTTTAAAGATTGATTTAGGTGCACATTTGGGGATTTATTATGTGAGCCCGTTTTAGGGTCACTTTCTGAACTATTATTGGACTAATGATTAGTTTATGTCGGTTCATTGTGAAGTTAAGTTTTGAGGTAGTTTAATGGATTAATTTATTCATGTTAATTGACAAATATTGCATGCAAAAGCAGAATATTCTGGACAAAATCATGCTACTGTTAGATGAACATACCCTGCTTTGTAGGTGTAATACCACCAAATCATAGTACATCACATGCGGTTTCATACAAAAAAGGGTTGAAAAAATATTCCCTTGAATTTGACAGTTGTAGGAAATTAATCGTACATTTCATTGCAGTAAAAAATTCTGAGTCATAAACATATATCTTGGGTCTTTCAAAGCACTATTCTTTTTATGCCCCTGCCATAGCGGAGAGGGCAATAAGTTTTACCCATGTCCGTCTGTACATCAGTAAGTCCGTCCGTACGTCCCAAAGTTGGTTTCCGTTCTCTAACTTTAGTTTGCTTCCACCAAATGTTATGAAACTTATACACAATGCTAATAACCACAAAACACAGATCAAGGGTGAATTTTGGTGGCATCACTTTAACCGTTCTAGAGTTATGCCCCTTTACAAATGGAAAAATTGCTGAATTTTTAGTTTCCGTTCTCTAACTTTAGTTTGCCTCAACCAAATGTTATGAAACTCAAACACAATGCTTATTATCACAAAATACAGATCAACTTTGAATTTTGGTGGTGTCACTTTCACCATTCTAGAGTTATTAGATATAAGAAGATGTGGCATGAGTGCCAATGAGACAACTCTCTTTTTTGCTTGTTTACATATGCAAAAATTACTGAACTTTTCGTTTCCGTTCTCTAACTTCAGTTTACCTCAACCAAATGTTATGAAACTTATACACAATGCTTATTACCACAAAATACAGAGCAAGTTAAAATTTGGGTGGCGTCACTATTACCGTTCTTCAGTTATGTCCCTTTATAACTATATTATATGCAAGCGTGGGCATCATCTGTGTCCCATGGACACATTCCCCATTTATTTTATTTGGTGTTTCTATAAAATATTTGGGAAACTTGGAGATTATATGGTAACTAAAGCTTGTAAACAGGAAAAAAGGGGTGAACATTTGATTGGTTAACTTCCAGTGATGGATGTGAAATTTTGTCTTTAGTATTGGACAGGATAAAACTTTACTCATGGCAAGTATTTCTTTATTTGAAACAAAGATAAATTCTGCATAATTTTTTTAAAAAGTGCCAATTTAACAAAGACTAATATGTGAAAAACAATGGTGGTATTACTCCTGTACTAGATTGACATTTCAAAACAGATTTTTAACATGATGATTGACAAGGTAACAGTCTATAGGAAACATGTCACTATACCCAGATATAATATTCTTACTCCATGCTCACTCGTCTTTACTTTCATCACTAAGTTCAGTCTGCTTGGTAGCCATGTTGTGACCTGAATTTCATGGTGCTTCTATCAAGGTAGCTAAATTTAAGGTTTAAGGAAGTTTAAGTATATCTACCATACTTAATGTGACATCTTTTGAGCCACCACCAATAGTTTTGGGTCATTGTCCATGAGACAAGCATAGCCGTACGGTTGCCTATAATTGCTTCCATCCACTTTATTTGAAATTTGGTGGATAGTTGTCTCATTGGCAATCATACCACATCTCCTTATTTTTATATATGTGTCTATTGTTTTTATGTTAGTTATTTTTGTGTTTCTTACCAATTTATTGAGTTAAGCCATTTGCAACTGATTTTTTAATTTTGTTCTTATGTTGTGCTGTTACACCCAGTGGTTGTGTTTGGTTCATGTCTGTCATATTTGTTTTTTTCTTTAATTGAATTGTTATATGTACATATGGGAATATGTAATTGAAACTTAAAAAAAAAATTAAAAGAAAGAAAATTAAATACATTGTATACAGTGAAAAAATAAAAGGCAAAAACAAACAAACAATTACCAGTAACATATAAAATAAACAATAAGTTGTATAATATAAAATTAAAATAAAATTTTGATAGCTGTATTTAACTATTATTTTTTTTTTAGTTTTAATTTGTTTATCTAAAATAAATTTAGGTCTTCAAAAAGTCGAAAATTAGATGGTGGTAAAAAGGTAAAAAAGTCCAGGTAAGATGCATTATATACCGTTTATAAGCAATGGAGTATGTGAATACATGTATAATCCAATGAATGTGCACTGCTTACATTGAGAAGTAAGACATGTTTGAGCACAGTAGGAAATGAGACATTGAGATATTAAGCACTATTATTTTCTAAACCTTACATTATTGACTGGTTGAGCTGAAATGAAGGGTGCTCATAAAACTATTATGTTTCAAGATAGAATCTTGAAATTTTGCCTGAAGTTAAAGAACTCAATTCCAAATTTAAAAACAGACTGACTTCTTTCTATATATGAGTTAGCTGTCGAGCAAACATATTAAAAACCAATTGTAAATGTCCCCTTTATTGAGTTTCACCGACTAACACATGAAAAGCACAAACCATCTAACTTTTTAGGTAGCAACTTGCACGTTTGTTGTGACGTCTTCTTCATTTTGTGGTGATCTTATGTGTTTTCACTAATAATATCATTCTCAGTCTGAGACTGATAGGTCATGTTTGAAAATAACTGGAGATGGTTACATGCTATTGAAGATGGTAAATACATACTTCTTTGAGAATGGTAAAAATACAGTACTGACTGGATTCATTTATTTTCATGTATACCAATTTTCGTGGAACAAGGAAAACTTGCTTATTCACGGATATTTGATTTCGTGGTTTTGCGATTGTCTGCATACAAGCCTATAGAGAATTTGTAATTCGTTGAATTTTAATAAATTCATGGTTTAGCTGTACCCATGAAATCCACAAAAATTGGTACCCAACGAATAATAATGAGACCACAGTACTAACTTTCTCCTGTTTTCTGTTAAAACAGAATTTTCTATGAAAAAAAGACCAGTCATTCAAGGACACATGTAAAGTTAAGGTTATCACATGAAGACACAAGTCTATTGTTAAAACTGTATGTTGACATGTAGATATGTCTTGTTTTTGTTGTTAATGGGCTGCTGTCTAATTACTGTCACAGTCCATTTTATTGGTATCTAACCACAAGAAATTAAGTATCTTTATTCATTTAACCTTTTGTGTTGACTTCCTAGAATGGGTCATGTATATACATGATTTCAAAGAGTTTTGTTACTCGTTTTTGTCTCTTAATTTACAGCCCCTAATTCATACCAACTGAGAAATTCTATCAACTACTGATATATATGTAATATATTAATTGATGTTGGTTGAAAAGTTCATACAGAATGTAGAGATTAATACTCTGGCTTGCAATGTCTTTTTTTCTTTAATTTGCTTTTTTAAGAAAGGTTAATGAATTTCATCCTGTTGAAATAAAACTATTTAAATGTTATTCTATGTATATCATGATTTAAATCTAGGTTTTTATGGAATAGAAAAGAAAGAATACTCATAAAAATGTAATTCTGTTTATGATTGTGCTCAGGTCTGTTTCTCAAAATTAAAATTAGATGAAAAATAAAAAGAATGCATTATAAACTGAATCTGGAAATTTAACAAAATGTGTATAATGAAATGGGTAAAAACCATTGTAATTCTTTCACGATTTGTAGCTCTCTAGTCACCTGATCCTAATGTAACAGGAAAAGTACTTATAAAACCATTTATAACCTAAAATTACATTTTGAAATCATTCTTTGTGAATACAAACTATAAGATAAAAATCACTTTTGAACAAATGAAATTTTTGTCCTTTATTAGTATATATATGTATGTTTATGTTCATATTTGAATATAATTGAGTAATCAGCAGAACAAAGACTATCTTGTTGTTTACCATTATCAAAGGAATCATTGTCAAAACAAATAAAAACTAGAAGATTTCATGATCAGCTTAGGAGAACTACTTACAATGAAAAATTCTTGAAACAAAAAAAACTTTCAATGGCCTTTTTTGTTTTGTTTTTTTTTTATTAGTAAAATGAAGATGATAGCCTGATAACATTTTTGATTAAAATTTGAACAGCCGATCAATATAATATCTGATAGTAAAAGTAAAATAGAGGACAGTTTACCGGTATGTAATAATGTAAATATACAAAGGGATTATGAAAATGTACCTGAGAGAAAGTAAACCTTGTGAAAAGGACCAATTTTTTAATCAGATATTGAATATTTGCATTTTACATATACAATGTACATGTGAATGGAAAATTTGAATGAGATATTTGTATATGATTTTTAAAATGGAGTAGCAGCAAAGTATATGTATATATAATGAACTTTGTTTTCTTTATAAAAGCAATTGTTTATAAACCAGTGATATATTATTTTTTATAGAAAGTCATATTTTTCCATGAAATTGGCTTTTCCTTATCTTCAGCTACATAGTATATTCTGTAAATAGAATTATACAGAACTTCAGAGGTCACAAGTTCAAGTGCAACCTTTTTATTTAAGATATGTATAATTAATTTTGCATTTACTTGTTTAATTTATTTCAGGTCAAGGTCACTACCCTTCAGACATCCAGAATATTCAGGTAATTTTGTAAGACAGATCAATTTCTACCCACAATTCCTGTATTATATATATGAATAGATCAGACTAACCAGTTTAAAGCAAATCTTTGATAAAAAGAAAGGTTTAAAAAAAAGGTTACAACTATTTCAAAGGTGGTATTAAGAACTTATTTGGAATAGCTATCTGTGTTTCCTTATGGTCGAAATCAGCCAATATTCACAACAATTTGGCGCCATTACCGGTATATGAATTTTTTAATGTTTTCAAACACCATTTAAGAATTGTTAGATACTAATAGACTTTAAAGAAAAAACTCTCTAAACAGAACTCAATCCTTTCTAAAAGTATAACTTTAGTATCAATGAAAATTCTTCAATATTAAATCAAACATGGTTAGGTCTGTTTCTCAGATACAATAAGTAATAGATCAACTATATATGGTACATGGAATGATTGTAAAGTATATTTATCTGCATGGCAGAGTTCATCTGACCTTGACCTCATTTTTATGGATCATTGATGATGTTAAGTTTATGTGATACCTGTAGTAAAACCTTGATCTTTCAACATGAATTCAATCATGATCAATAAAGCAGGCGATACATTTCAGTATCATGCCATGTACACTCTTGTTATAGAAAGAATTCAAAATAGTACAATGAACAGATTATCATGCACGTTTTTGCATGTAGAATTATTGTGAAATAGATATATATATAATGAGTGAATATTCCACAATAGTAAAGATCCCTTCTGTTCATTTATTTGTACAAGGAATAGCTTCAAATTTCTTCACTATGGTGGCCTTAATACCAAAACAAATCTTTTAATTTCATCAATTAAAGATTGTAAATCGTTGATTGATTTCTGGAGCATGTAAAGACACATTGGTTTTAAACAATATTTTAATCTTTAAATCATTTGTTTGTATACATATCTCATCAGTGTACTTTAAAAGGAGTTAAACATGTCTGTAATAAACTTATACCAAAGATTAATATGTTCATTAAGATTAAGGCTCAGTTGAATGTAGATATGTCTTGGGTAACACATGGTGTCTTATTTTTATGCCTTTTTATTAAATTTTTATCCAAAGGTACTTATGAAAATGGATAACATTTTTAATATGCAATCTGTGCTGGAGACATCATATGTTAAAGATAAAATGAATATCAATCACAATAAAATCTAGCAGCACTATATTACCTGAAATCTTCATTTTTTATATTTGGCCTTATTTAAATAAATATATAACAAGATTTGCTTCACTGAGGTTCATGGTAGAACACCATAATCAATATTTATCATAATTAAAATTAGTACCTTTTCAGAGTACAGATATGTTAATTATCTATAGAAGTTTTCAGATAGTAAAAGTCAAAGTAAAACATGTAGGAACTTTTATTAATATAAAGTATATGCCAAAATGTGTTTGATATTATTGATTGTAAATTGAATTTTATCAAGGATATGAGCAGTTGTTTGATAAAGAAATGTGCATTTACCACGGCATAGGATACAATGGGAGAGAATAGACAGAATTAATATCGTTGTATTGGTTTTTTTTATTGGGGATGAATATAAATTGATTTTCCTTATGGAAAGAAATTGACAGGTGGATTATAATTCATTCTTTATAAGATTAATAAATTCTTTTGACCATGGCTTGGATGCTGGACAGATGGAAATATTTTGAGTCAAGTAAGTTATTGGATTGTTGTTGTAATTGCTGGATAAAAATGCATTTAATTTTAAATGAGGTTTGGAGTGATACTTGTAAAAAGTCTTTGCATTTATAATAGATGACGCTCAATAAGGCCCCCCCCCCCTCAAATCCACCTCTGGGAGGCATGGTTGGGGAATGGAACTCAGCAGAAAGGTATGCTGACATGTTGGCTTTTAATGATCCAAAACTTTATTTTGTCAAATATTTGATTTTATAGAATATATAAATTGTAATTATATCTCTTTCTAAGAAAAAGTGTGAAAACTTTTCTACTTGTCCACTTGTTTGTACATCTATTTTGTATGTACTTCCTGAAAGTGGTTTCTGGATGCTAACATGAGTAAGCCTCCACCTAATCATTTGAAATTTGGAAAAAAAAATAAGACCACTTAAAGCAGATCCAGTTCCAATTTGACCTGAGTTTGCATCTCATGTATTTTTATACGACCGCAAAAATTTTGCGGTCGTATATTGGTATGACGTTGGCGGCGTCGTCGTCGTCTGAAGACACATTAGTTTTTGCACTATAACTTTAGTTTAAGTGAATGGATCTCTGAGAAATTTTACCATAAGGTTCAAAACCACAAAAGGAAGGTTGGGATTGATTTTGGGGGTTATGGTACCAACAGTTAAGGAATAAGGGGCCAAAAAAGGGGCCAAAAATAATCATTTTTGTAACTTCCAGACAATAACTTGTGTGTAAGTGTATGGATCTCTCTGACATTGTACCACAAGGTTCCATATCACAAAGGGAAGGCTGCAATTGATTTTGGGGGTAATTGCCTCAAAATTTTAGGAATAAGGGGCCAAAAAAGGGGCCAAAAATAAGCATTTTTCTAGTTTCCAGACAATAACTTGTGTTCAAGTGTATGGATCTCTCAGAAATTGTACTGCAAGGTACCATACTACATAGGGAAGGCTGCAATTGATTTTGGGGGTAATTGCCTCAATATTTTAGGAATTAGGGGCCAAAAAGGGGCAAAAAACAAGCATTTTTCTAGTTTCAGGACAATAACTTGTGTGTAAGTGTATGGATCTTTCTGAAATTGTACTACAAGGTTTCATATCACAAAGGAAAAGCTGGGTTTGAGTTTAGGGGTAATTGCCCTAAACGTGTAGGAATTTGGGGCCAAAAAGGGGCCAAAAAACACATTTTTCTAGTTTCCAGACAATAACTTGTGTTCAAGTGTATGGATCTCTCTGAAATTGTACTGCAAGGTACCATACCACAAAGGGAAGGCTGGGATTGAGTTTGGGGGTGATGAATCATAAGGGGGTTCAAAAAATTTGGGGGGGGATTTTTTTTTTTCCTTTTTTTTCTTTTTTTCCTTTTTTTTTCTTTTAAAATTTTCCATTTTAAGTTGGTTATTTCTGATTTATATTTAAAAGCAAATAATAATGATATGGTAGGAGATACACACCAAACAGGATGTGTAAATTATTATATAATAAGTATTGTGCAATAGCCAGAAATTTTCAATTGCACAGTATTGCACAATAGCAAGAAATCTTCAATTGCACAGTATTGCGCAATAGCAAGAAATCTTCAATTGCACAGTATTGGGTAATAGCAAGAAATATCCAATAGCACAATATTGCGCAATAGCAAGAAATTGTCAATTGTACAGTATTGCGCAAGCAAGAAATATTCAATTGCACAGTATTGTGCAAAAGAAGATACTTCGTATAAATTGCTTATTTCTTGACAAATTTCAATGGGGTTTTATTCTTGAATTCTTGGGGTTCTTTAATATGTTGAATCTAACCTTGTATTAAGTTTTTGGATTTTGGGCCCCGTTTTTAAATTGGTCCACATTGAGGTCCAAAGGGTCCAAAATTAAACTTTGTTTGATTTCATCAAAAATTGAATTATTGGGGTTCTTTGATATGCCGAATCTAACCGTGTATTTAGATTCTCAATTTTTGGTTCCGTTTTCAAATTGGTCTACATTAAGGTCCAAAGGGTCCAAAATTAAACTTAGTTTGATTTTAACAAAAATTGAATTTTTAGGGTTCTTTGATATGCTGAATCTAAACATGTATTTAGATTTTTGATTATGGGCCCAGTTTTCAAGTTGGTCCAAATCGGGGTCCAAAATTAAACTTTGTTTGATTTCATCAAAAATTGAATTCTTGGGGTTCTTTGATATGCTGAATCTAACCATGAATTTAGATTTTGGATATTGGACCATAATAGGTGAATGTCCAATTTAAAAATTTTAAGTTCTTAGACCACATTCATTCTGTGTCAGAAACCTATGCTGTGTCAAATATTTAATCACAATCCAAATTTAGAGCTGTATCAAGCTTGAATGTTGTGTCCATACAAAAATTGAATTCTTAGGGTTCTTTGATATGCTGAATCTAAACATGTATTTAGGTTTTTGATTATGGGCCCAGTTTTCAAGTTGGTCCAAATCGGGGTCCAAAATTAAACTTTGTTTGATTTCAACAAAAATTGAATATATGGGGTTCTTTGATATGCTGAATCTAACCATGAATTTAGATTTTTGATTTTTGGGCCCTGTTATCAACTTTGTCCACATTGAGGTCAAAAGGGTCCAAAATCAAACTTTGTTTGATTTCATCAAAAATTGAAATCTTTGGGTTCTTTGATATGCTGAATCTAACCATGTATTTAGATTTTGGATATTAGACCATAATAGGTGAATGTCCAATTTAAAACTTTTAAGTTCTTAGACCACATTCATTCTGTGTCAGAAACCTATGCTGTGTCAAATATTTAATCACAATCCAAATTCAGAGCTGTATCAAGCTTGAATGTTGTGTCCATACTTGCCCCAACTGTTCAGGGTTAGACCTCTGCGGTCGTATCAAGCTGCACCCTGCGGAGCATTTTATTACTATATAATATTGAATATATGGCTTCTCTCAAAAACACTGTGGTTGTGAGTTTGAACCCCACTCATGCCAATGTGCATTTGACTGTTATCTTTTATAATTGACTAGGATTGCTAGATTGCTAGTTTTCCTGTCAAAGGTTGATGGTTATCTCTAAGCATTCCAGCTTCCTCCACCAACAGTCAATCAATTTAACCTACCAAAATGATTCCTCAAATGTTCAAAAAAGATTACTACATTTATGTAATCATAGATTGTTTGTGTTCAGATTAGGTCACTATGTAATCCTAGATTGTTTGTGTTCAGATTAGGTCACTATGTAATCCTAGATTGTTTGTGTTCAGATTAGGTCACTATGTAATCCTAGATTGTTTGTGTTCAGATTAGGTCACTTTGTAATCCTAGATTGTTTGTGTTCAGATTAGGTCACTATGTAATCCTAGATTGTTTGTGTTCAGATTAGGTTACTATGTAATCCTAGATTGTTTGTGTTCAGATTAGGTCACTATGTAATCCTAGATTGTTTGTGTTCAGATTAGGTTACTATGTAATCCTAGATTGTTTGTGTTCAGATTAGGTCACTATGTAATCCTAGATTGTTTGTGTTCAGATTAGGTCACTATGTAATCCTAGATTGTTTGTGTTCAGATTAGGTCACTATGTAATCCTAGATTGTTTGTGTTCAGATTAGGTCACTATGTAATCCTAGATTGTTTGTGTTCAGATTAGGTCAATATGTAATCATAGATTGTTTGTGTTCAGATTAGGTTACTATGTAATCATAGATTGTTTGTGTTCAAATAAGGTTACTATGTAATCATAGATTGTTTGTGTTTATGTTCTATCAGTTATATTACAATTACCCTTCTTTTAATTTACAGAGGATGAAAGTAGACTTCTGGAAGAAATTACAACTAATATGGCTACAGCTAGGATGAAATTGAGAGATCCATTCATTGGAGGTCTTCCAAAACTAGATACTACACGTGGTCTACTGTCCAATCAGAATACTCCTAGAATGTCTAATACATCATCATTAGGTAGGGTATTTATTAGTTTCTGATGGTTAACAGGCTGTTCAGGGTGTGAACACTTGTTGAGTCTTATACTTTGTTGCGCTGAATTTAAAAAACAAAAAGAAAATTTTAAATGAAATATATATTAATAAGGGTAAACGTAAGTAAACCTTAGTAGGTGGTTATTTTGCTTTTGGTTATAGATTTATGCATACTTTTGAGTTTTGATGGAAAAAGGAAAGTTGCAATTATTAATATACTTAAGTCACATCTGCACACATTATTTTGTATTTGTACAATGGTGATGGAAGTGTTGTATTTGTAATGTTGTTGTGTATGATAACTGTTGTAGAAAGACCTCCCAGTGCCTCTTCCTACGATCGTAACAACTTTGATCGTAACACCTATGATTTCCACAATCACAATACTTTTCTGACAGGTAAGTCAGGCTTGCTAGCACTTATATGCATGCAGCATAACCAATATTAGCTGCGGAACTGTAGTTATTAGGTCCTTATGATCTTTTTTGACAATTTGCAGACCGGTTCCACAGCTAAACCAATATCTAACAAGTATATAATCATATAGTGAAAGTTCTCTTAGTCAGCCTTTATGAACACAAAGATTTTATGTCTCAGTCTTTTCTTTACAGAATTCATTGTTAAACTAACAAACTTCAGATCATAACAATTGATAACAATTACTAACTTAAAAACAATAAATGTAATTAACTGTGAACAGAAATATGATTATAAATGCAATTACAAAATATTGATCATAATTGACAATTTTAACTAAAGTGTGGTCCTACCAAACCACAGATTTTTTAAAGGGGAGTAAACTGACTGATTTTATGATTCCTCTTTATTATTTACATCACATGTCTTACCTAGTTCTTTAGAAAACAGATTATAGAATTAATACAGAACCATGTATAAGTTGAGATGGTCTTTTGTGTCAATAAATGATAATAAAAGTTACTTGCACAGCACCCTGTAATATCTTGTACTTTACTATATTGACTCATACATGTAGTGTTTTGCCACTTTCAAAGCTATTTCTTGTTTGACTGCAGTACATCTATAAAATCAATTATTGATTGTAACATTTGCATTTGTAAGGAATATAACACGCTGTATTTTACTTAATCTTTCTAATAGTAATAAAAAAAAAATATTAAATGACTTTCTAAGTAATACAATTTGTTTTTGATAATACATGTATTTTGAGGAAAAGTAATCATATAACTACATAGAAATAGACATGATACCAAGATAATCCAAAACCTCACTTTTAGACTCACCTTTATGCTGGTAATACATACCATTATAGGTACCCTGCAGTTATACCAGTTAATATTTCACATTAGGTAGTTTGCAATTATAGCAATTACTACAAAATAATGATAACAATTCCTGACTCATCAAGCAGTTAAAATTGTGATTAAACAATAAATATATCACAATCTTTATAACATATAACCACCTCAGTTGTCTTTTGGTAGTGAGATCCTTTTGAGTGGGGGGTTATAGGTGCAATCCTCAGCTAGGTCAAATCAAAGACTTTGAAATAGTTATTTGCTGCTTGTTGTAGTCCATTTAATGAGTTTAGGTACTGTAAATGACTCACATTTTAAATTTTGATACCATTATTGTATGCACCGTTTCCTGAAATCACAATAATTTAACTCATGTTTTTATACCAATGTTCAACAATAGCAATACACAATTTTTTTTGAATTTACAGTAGTTTGACATGACTTCCTCTTGATTGTTACCTTGTAAGATAGCACTCAGCGTTTATCTCTTGTACAGAGAAGGTCTTCGAAGGATGAATTAATGCTTAATTTACATTCTAAATAAACATGTAATATTTTTCACTGAACATTAAACAGACATTTTTTCAATTAATCATATCCAAATATAACAAGTTTAAAAACAAGCATATAATATCATTAATGAACAAGCCTGTTCACAAAGTGAAAAATATATGTATATGTATATTGTAAAATTATCCTGGTATTATTCATCAATAGTAACTGTAAAACCTAGCTCTCCAAATTATTCTGCATTTCAAAAAACATGCTTTATATAAATAGTGAATGTTTTTGCTAATAAGAAATTGCTTTATACATTAAGACAACCTTACTTTATACATAGTCGATAATGTTTGTTTATCTTTGTTTAGTGAATATGATTATGTCTGTCTTTGTTTTATATAGAATGTGTGGCCTTCTACTCTTCAGACATTTATTCATATACATAATACATGTGTATATTTATTGTTTCTTTTTTTCTCTAAATTGTTCAAATGTAGTTAATTGGTCATCAGACTTATAAACTCTTATTTTATCATAGTTAAAAACGAATGAAAAATTGTTGATTTTATTAAAAAATCAATACAGTGAAATCTGTCTAAACCGAATCTTGCATAAACTGAAAACCTGTCTAAACCATTCATCTTCTCAAGTCCAGTCATATTAAATTTTATCTATTGTGAACCTTATTAAACCGAATATCTGCCAAAACTGAACAAAATCTTAAGTCCAGAAGTGATTCCGTTTAGACAGGTTTCACTGTTTATATTATATGCTTTAAAAGCTTGATACAAACCGTCAATACTTGTACATAAATAACTCTTGATCTTTGCTAAATCAAAAATGTTTTTATTTTATTCCACTGCATGTTAATATTGAAAGCAAAATCAACATTTGATTGGTTTAGACTATCTCACGTGACGTTGAACAAAACTTCATATGCCCCTCTGAGTATCATATACCCTCTGAATGTTGGGACTTCCATGTGCGATGTTATGTGCGGTTAATTGTTTATAATGTTTTGAAGTTTTTTTTTAGTATAGAAATTTCGTATTCAAAATTATTTCAGATCTAAGAACAAAACAAATTGGTACTGATTATCATTGTTAATGTTGTGTTCAGTTATAAAAAAAAAGAGGATAAGAAAAAGAAATATGTAATTTAATATTTTATGTTCAGGAAGTAAAAAAAGTACAGATAGTGGAATAAAACATTCATTTCCCTTGGCTTAGGGAGATATGAAGATTTGTTCATCCTCGAAAAGTCATATTTCCCTTGGGCGATGCCCTCGTGAAATATGAATTTTCTTGGGTGAACAAATCTTCACATCTCCCTCAGGCACGGGAAATAAATGTACAGTATTCAATTTTGATAAATTGTAAAATGTATGTTAAAGTAAATGATTTTTAATGACTGTCAATAAATTTCAGATAGAAAAATTTGTTGTTAGTTATAAACACTTTTGATTGTCAGTTTGAAAATTAAATGTTTATTTTGGATATTATATTACTGTGTTTTGCCAAGTTGTGTGATTTCTGTCATAATATTTTATTTTTCAATTGCCACAATTGCAAGTTATTATAAGTATATTTTTTTATTTTTTGGTATCGCTCTCTTTTACAGCTCCAAGCGATCATGATTTAATGTCAGCCATGATGAGTAAAATTACAGCATTAGAAACGAGAGTTGTTTCACAAGGCAAAGAAATATCAGAAAAAGTAGGTTCATATGATGATGGATGACTGTTTGACAGCCAGTGGCAAATTAAATGCATATTCAGGACAAGAACATGTTAATGTAAAATGAATATTAACCCTGCTTTGTACTAGACTGACACGCTGAGAAAGATTTTTTAACATGCTATTTCACAAGGTAACAGTGCACAGGAAGACATATCACCCTATGATACATCATTCTGACTCCAAGCAAAAGAGTCTTTGCCCTTACTTCTTAATGCCACATGCTTAGTGGCGAAGCAGGAAATAACAATTCAAAAAACTTTTGTTTTTACCTGGCCGGGGTCGAACCCATGACCATTCGCACTCGAGGCTAACAGGAAACAACCAAGGACCTTAAAACTTGATATGATGGTTTCAGTACAATTGTAATGACTGAATAAAAGTATATGTAATAGAGGCTGCAACCTAACAACAACAAAAACACAAGACAGTTAGAAGTCAGTTTATGGTTTTTATCCATAGACAAGTGTTAATGTCTTATCTCAAGTCTTAAATCATTCCAAGGTTAAACAAGTGAAAATATTTAACAGAGATTACCAAGAAACTTCCATTAAAAACAAGTGTTTATAAAAGACACGAAACACTAAGATATCACTAAAGACAACCACTGACCAGTTTCAAAGAAAAATTACAACAAAATATATATTTTACTGAAGCTTCACATTTATTTAGGAAGAAGACCTTCAGCAAGAAAAAGATTATTGTCTCACCTGCAACGAAAGTCCATTATGCAAGACATAGGGATTAGTGGCGGTGTAAACTATTTGTATAAAGCATTATATTTCAGACAGTAGAAGACTTTGATGCTTCATAACTTGTATGCAGATAGTCAGATACCTTTTGTTACGAAGTTTCCCTCTGTCATGTGTCCATTGTCTCATTTTTATGGTTCAGCAACTGCTTGAAAACAAGTCATAGTTTTTTTGTCATGTGAATTTCTCATTTATTATGAATAATAGGATAACTATATTTGGTATATGGGTTCCTTGCAACATCTACATGTCTGTCAGAAAGGGTTCACCTCGACCTCATTTCATAGATCAGTAATCAAGGTTAAAGTTACTTGATTAGGTCTTTTTCTCAGGTACTATAAGCAGTAGATCAACTATATGTGGTGTATGGAATAATGGAATGATTATAAGGGACACATGTCAGTCTGGCAGGTTTCATCTGGCCTTGACCTCATTTTCATGGTTGATTTTTGTCTTTTTATCAATTACCATAAGCAATAGGTCAACTATATTTGGTGTACAGAATAATTGTAAGGTTTACATGTCTGTCTGACAGGATTTATCTGACCTTGACCTTATTGTCATGGATCTTTTGAAATGTTAAATTTATGAGATACTTGTAGTAAAACCTTTATCTTTAAAATTTTCAACATAAAATCATTGATCAGTAAAGCAGGCAAGACATTTCAGTTTGGCACTCTTGTTTTTATAAATAAAAATGAGGAGTTTATTTACGTGTTTTGGGAGCTAGACTAGTCTTTGCCTGCTTGCATAACCTTTAGCTGTTCAGTGGCAATAATGTTATGGAAATAAGAATCCTGTGAAAACTACACCATTTAACATATTGTGTACTGTAGATTCTTTATCATTCATGGAACAAATTTTTGTGCATTTTGTGGGTAAAGTTGAACCACGAATATAAATGTTCAAAACCACAAAATTAAATACCCAAGTTTTATTAATCCACTAAAATTGGTACCCACAAAAATAAAGAAATCCATAGTACACATTTGTTTTGCATGTATGATTATTACAGTAGGTATAAAACAGATATGTTACTTTGATGAAAGAATGAATATTATACTAAAAAGATGTTGCAGCCCATGAGAATGGACTACATATCAGTCATTGATAATAACACATGAGTCTCCTGGTAGAACTTCAGAGTTAATAACTTTTCCTTTTCTTGCTTTTCTTTTATTTTCATTTGATTCTTTTTTTCCAGGTAAAATTTTCATAGATTTTATTTGTTTAATTCATTGCTCATGTTGAACATTTTGAATTATGGTGAAGATTTTACAACTGTTCCTGTTGAATATTTATAATATGACATTTTGGACTACAAGACAGTTGTGTTTTCATTAATTTAGAAGAAAGTGAAACTAATCAATTATTTTGTTCCAGGACAAGAGAATAAAAATTCTTGAAGAAAAACTTCAGATTGTGCAGGCTTCTAAAGCACCAGGTGAGACTAATATTGATCAAGTATTTATCCATGATTATATGGAACAAGATTTTAGAAGTTGTACAAAGTTTATAAATAGTGGCAGTATGTATAGGTAGACATCAAACAGCCACATAAACAGAAGGGCCAGCTAGAAACGTTAGTCATAAAAAAAATCTGCCAGAGGTGAAGCAATACAAGTAATAATCAAAGTTGTCAATTCTAATTAAATCTTATAAAAAGCTGTTTACTAAGATGTTTGATGTTCAAAACAAAATTGCTTTGAAGGAAAAGAAGTAAATGTGATAGAAAGGCACTTGAATCAAGCTATTCCACCTGAGCAAGATCCGTTTTAATACCTACCAAAAGCTATAGTAAAAATTCTAATTGAAACAACAAATTGCAGGAAAATTTGGTCTACATGTCCATGACTTTTGTTGTAACAAGATAATATACTTTACACTTTTTATCTTGGGGTTCACTTATGCTCTACTTTGTGAGTTTAATGTTGAATGTTTCCTTTTTTGCAGAAGACATTGATAGTAAGACACAGGCATTAGAAAGGAAGTGTTTGTTGCTGCAACAAAATGTCCATGAAATGGAGGTCAGTCTAATGAATTCAATACTACTACCGTTTGTCCAATGCGTAACTAAAAGTGAATTTCAATGGAAAATACACTTTTATTGTGTAGGCATAGTTAGATTAAGAATTGAGTATTATGTTCATATTCCGAATTAATTTTATGAATGAAACAGCAGAATGTGCTTTGTGTGGTGATGTTATCTTTTTTATACTGATATCATTATACCCACACAAACAAAGTTGCAGGATAAATAGAAATTAACCTGTATATCTGCCTATATTTGCTCTTTTGTCTGATTTAGACCAAACTTTGTACATTTACAGATTTTGATGTGTCAAGTTTTCAGCATGAAAGGGCATTTTTCTCCATTGAGTATTTCTGGAGTTATGCCCACCTGAACTTTGATGCTATTCAAATGGCACTCTCTAGACACAACTCCCCCTTCAACCCCCCACCTTTCCTTTACATACTTAATCAGATATTGATGAAACTTTGCTCATTTTAAGATCATGACATGAAGATAAGCAAGGAATCCAGTTTTTGTCTCGCTGCGAGACATAGGTACATAAATTACAATCTGGAGGCGGTGGCGATGGCATAAACTATTTGTTTAAAGCTTTAAAAAAGATGTGTATGCTTCATACCTTGTATACAGATACCATTTGTTACAAAATTTTCTTCTATCATATGTCCATTGTCCTTGACCTCATTTTCATGTTTCAGTGACTGCTTAAAAAAAAACTTACAATTATTTTGTCAAGTGAAATACTTACTTATTATGAGTAATAGAATAACTATATTTAGTATATGGGTTCATTGTAACGTCTACATGTCCATCAGGTAGAGTTTAACTGACCTCAACCTCAATTCATGGATCAGTGATCAAGGTTAAATTTTATTGACAGTTTGTAGGTATTCCTATGGGCTCCAATTGTGCTTTTTAATATCAGACTTGTTCCTGTACTGTTATGAATAACAGTTTATGGCCAAACTCATTAAAGACCCGTCTGTCTGGCAGGTTTCATCTGAGCTTCACCTTATTTTCATGGTTCATTGGACAATGATAAGTTTTCGTAATTTTGTCAGTTTATCAGATACTATAAGCAATAGATCAACTATATTTGGTGTATGGAATGATTGTGAGGTGAACATGTCTGCCTGGCAGGGTTCATATGACCTTGACCTCATGTTCATTGTTTATTGTTTAGATTTTGTGGTTTGATCTGTTTCTCAGATACTATCAGCCATAGGACCACTATATTTGGTGTATGAAATGATTGTAAGGTGTGCTTGTCTGTTGGGCATGGTTCATCTGAAGGTGACCTCATTTCATAGACCATTGACAAGTTTAGAAACTTTTTACATAGTTAGATCCTAACATGAAATAATGCATATTATGCATATTATGGTGCTATCTTGGTCTGTCGACAAATCCTACAGTTATGCCCTTTGACATTTTTATTCCAAAAGTGAAAGCATGAGATGTTTGTCCTGCTTAACTGACAGTTCTAGCCTGTTTTGATAAAACCAAATATCAAATTGCACATCTTGAATGAAAAACCATTTGCATAGAAATGCAAAATGTTTATCAATACAAATTCAATAAATATACATGTACTGTAAACAAGGAATTAGAATAACTCCAGAGATTGCTGAACACTTTAGAGTCTCCTATTAATTTTTGTTTCCTGATATGTTTTTGACAGTACTATATATCCAAGTAAGGTTGCAATCAGATATGATAAAGTATTTGAGTTAGCATTCCAAAACGAAATATTGACAGATGGGTCAAAAACTATATACCACCCACCCCATGCTACTTACTAGCAAGGGTTTAAAAAATCATGACAATGAGATAGTTTTAGAAACTTGACGTTAAACATACTTAACAACAAAATTTCAGCATGAAGCTTTATTGAAAAAGCAAAATAGTTCTCTCAATTTTTACAAGCTATTGTAAGTGCTTTATTGCTGTCTTTCATGATAACAGTTGCCAGGAGATTGTCAACGATTAGCCTGAGTGATAATACCTTACATCAAGATTAAAATGACCGTTAGTGTCTTCCTGTAAACACTGCCATTAATACGGTAGTTACTTAAAAAAGACAATTTCATTCATTCACAACAGAAACAATCATACACACTATCACAAGGCACAATATATTAAGATTTTTATAAGAACACTTGATTTGGGTTAATTTTATTTAAATTTTCTTTGTTTGTAGACATTTTTAGCAGATTATGGAATGGTTTGGATTGGTGAAAAAAGTGATCCTAATTCAGATGTCTACAATGATGAAGATTTGTCCTCTGGTAGTAGTGAGGAGTTATGGAGACCAGGTTTGTATGTTAAACAGGTTTAGATGCAAATATATTTCATGCTAATTTAGGCAATGATATATATGTATATAACCTTTATATTAACCGGGTAGAGAGGCACTTAAAACAGTGAAAATTATCAGTAAGACAAAATCTACAAATAAGACAAATGGCCAAAACTGTAAGCTTCAGTCAACTTCTTGTACTATTTATTACCTGTAAATAAAGATTTTTGTCTCGCCTGCAAAGAAAGTCGCTGAAAGTGAGACATAGGGATTGCTTTTCCAGCGACGGCTGCGGCGGTGGCGTCAACAATTGGTAAGTTTTCTGCTTAAGTTCGTTTAATAGGATCTACTTGTGATAGATCAATGATATTTTGTATGAAGTTGCATTACTATCAGTACATATCAGTTTGGCGACTATTTTGAGGCCCTGGCCCCTAGGACATGGTCCAGTGGCTTTGAATTAATAAGCAATTTTCAATGTTAAGTTTTCTGCTTGAGTAAGTTTGATAGGATCTACTTGTGATAGATCAATGATATTTTGTATGAGGTTGCATTACTATCAGTACATATCTTTTTGACGACTATTTTGAGGCCCTGCCCCCTAGGTCATGGTCCAGTGACTTTGAATTAATTAGCGATTTTCAATGTTAAGTTTTCTGCTTAAGTCAGTTTGATAAGAACTACTTGTGACAGATCAATGATATTTTTAAAAAGTTGCATTACTATCAGTACATTTCAGTTTGTCGACCATTTCTAGGCCCTGCCCATAAGATCATGTTCCAGCGACTTTGAATTAAAAAATAATAGTGCTGTCCATCAGATTGTCTTCTTCTAAATTTTCGGACAGGCGAGACATATCTCTGTGTCAGCAGTTTATTAACCAAATTAATTGCTTTTACCTAATATCCTTGAAACAAAACTTAGACTGAAACTTTGAACAGCAAAAATTATCATCAAGACAAGATTTTGGCCTGCACAAGTTTCTATTCAACTAAAATATTCTTGTTGAATTGCATCAATTTTGTGCAAAAATGTCAGGGGAGCAATACATGCTTCTTGGGACATCTATAGACTTGATAATGCCCACATGTTTTGACAGAGCTCCATTTTCATGTACAAATTATTTTTCAGTTGACAGGCTTTTGCTTTTTTTGTCTGGTCTTGACGGAGGCAAAAAGCAAGACATAGGTCTGCTGTTTCCGGCAGCGGCAACAATGTATTAGTTTGTGATTAGGTCTAGTTCATGGTGAAACACTAGTGGTAGGTCAATGATATTTGGTATGCAGTTGTATTAGCATTGGCACATCTCATTACCATGGAGATAATTTGGCCCCGACCCCTCAGTCAAGGTCTATTGACTTTGAAACTTTGCTTAGTTTACATGTAATAGTTTATGATTAGGTCAGTTTATGGGGAATCACTAGTGGTAGGTCAATGATATTTGGTATGCAGTTGTATTAGCATTGGCACATCTCATTACCATGGAGATAATTTCGCCCCGCCCCCTCAGTCAAGGTCTATTAACTTTGAAACTTTGCTTAGTTTACATGTATTAGTTTGTGATTAGGTCAGTTTATGGTGAACCACTAGTGGTAGGTCAATGATATTTGGTATGCAGTTGTATAAGCATTTGGCATATCTCATTTCCATGGAGATTATTTGGCCCTGCCCCCTCATTCATGGTCTATTGACTTTGAAACTTTTGCTTAGTTTTCATGTATTAGTTTGTGATTAGGTCAGTTTAAGGGGAACTGTTAGTGGTAGGTCAATGACAATTGGTATGCAGTTGTATAAGCATTAGAACATCTCATTTCCATGGAGAATATTTGGTCCTTACCCCTCAGTCATGGTCTATTGACTTTGAAACTTTTGCTTAGTTTACATGTATTAGTTAGTGATTAGGTCAGTTTAAGATGAACCACTTATGTTAAGTCAATGCTATTCGGTATGCAAATGTATTGGCATTTGCAAGTTTCATTTCTATGGAGATTATATAACCCCACCCCCTAATTATGGTTCATTGACTTTGAAACTTTTACATAGTTTACAAGTTAATGTTTGTTTAAAGGGAACGACTTATGAAAAGTCAATAGTATTTGGTTTGCAGTTGTATTAGCATTGGCACATCTCATTTCCATGGAGATTGTTTAGCCCAGTACCTTCAGTCATGGTTTATTGACTTTGAATATTTGCATAACTTACATGTTAAAGTATTTCTATTTTAATTTCAACATTTGCATTATCAAAATAACAAATAGGTGAGACATATCTCTGTGTTAACAGTTTATTTTAACAAGCAGATAAAACAAGAAAACTTAAATTAGATTCAATAATGATTTGATGTTTAAAGAATTTGGGTTCAAGTTAGCGAAATGCTATTTTTGTTAAGGGTATATCCACCAGTAAATGCGCACTGATATTAATTTGATCAAAATTATCAAAAATGTATAAAGAGGGGACCATTTAAATTTGAAGATAATAAAGATTAAAATGAGAAAATAAACAAATATAATATGTGAAAGTCCAAAAATTAAAAGATGCATTGTCCATATGGAATAAATTTGACAGTAAATATTAATTGTTTATTAGAAAATATGTTTTCCCTAAGATTTTATTAGCCACTTTTATGAATGTCTTATACATATTCAATAAAAAAGTATCTTTGACAAATTAAAGTACTTCAGATTAATGGTATTTTGCTTCTTTTTTTATAACCCCTCCGCGGTGGAGGGGGCATTAAGTGTTACCCTTGTTAGTCTGTACATCCCAAAATTAGTTTTCATTCTCTAACTTTAGTTTGCCTCAACCAAATGTTATGAATACACAATGCTTATTACCATAAAGCACAGATCAAGATCGTATTTGGGTAGTGTCTCTTTTACAGTTCTCTAGTTATGTCTCTTTATAATGTTATATGCAAGCTGGGGCATTATCTGTGTCCCATGGACACATTCTCTGTTCATTTATATATAAAACCAAAAGCTAAGACCAGAGCCCATGAATTTATATCACTTCTCTGCATTCAATACTTATTCCATGTTATGCTATGGGAAACCTAAAAAATGACTTGAAACAAAACTTTGAATAAAAGTTGTACAATGAATCTAAACATTCCCTGAAAGCTTCACTGAAATCCAGTTACTGGTTTAGAAGGATTTGTGAGTACAAGTTGCTTACAACCTTTTGTTTGTTTATTGGTGTTTATTGCCCCTTTCATTGCTTTTGGCTATATCTTTGTGGCCCGTTTCATTGGTGGAGGAAGCAGAGTACCCGGATAGAACCACCAACCTTTGGCAGGAAATGTGGCAATCCTTGTCAATGAAGAATACAGATTATTTTCAAATTTTTGCCTCAGAAAACATAGCAAAAATAATGCTGTAGTTATATACTCATCAAAGCTGATGGATTTGCCCTTCATGCATTGAAGTACTGAATAATAAATATAATTGACCTATAATAAGTTTACTCTATTTCAGAATCTTCTCTTGCTGGTGATGATGACCCACCACCACCATCTATAGACTATGATAAAATATTAGAGAATATCAAAGACCTGAATGTTTTAGCTGGAGATGGTATTTCCAGAATACAACACACAACTGATGGTGCTAGACTTAAGGTAAAGTAGATTATTATCTTTTCATTAAGCAATTATTAGTTCATAAATTATTAGAAGTTATACAAAGCAACATTTATATATATAATTATGAAATAAACAATATATATTTAGGCAAATCAAGTGTATTAGTGAAGGCTGGTGTTGTTGGTGAGAAATAACCCTAAGAGGAAATTTATGGAATCAAATACAATGGTATTTTGTTGGACTGAAGATGATTAGGTAGGGGTCTGGTATAGGGATTTACATACTGGTTTAGTCTGTTGTCCTTTCTTCTGTGTTACCTTTCATTGGACTTTTCTCAGGAACTACAGATCAGAGCTTCCTTAAACTTGGTATCAAGCTTTATGTAAGCATGCTCCAATAGATGGTGCATTTTCAGATTCATGTATATGGCTTTACAAGTTCCTGTTATATATATACGGAATACTAGCAGCAAAGGTATCATTTGATATCAATAGCTCACAGTTCAATGTGTTTTCTCTAGTGAAGTACACTGCATATGTTACTTGATTGAAAATAGAATGGAATCAGATCACAATACAATGTGTAAAGATCAAACTACACTGAAAACTAAACCTTATGTTATACAAACTCCAATGAACCCTAAGAAAAATATCACTTGTAGTTGACATATATGTTTTTGTTGGAATTTTCTGCAGTTACATCATCTTTTTTACATCGTATTTTATGCTTTCGATTGCAAAATCTTTTTATTTACAGATGCCAGACCCAGTTGATTTAGCCTTATATGCAAATGGTATAATGATGTATAGTGGTCCATTCCGACCCTTCAGTGACCCACCGACACAGCATTTACTAAAAGACATATTGGATGGGTATTTCCCTTCTGAGTTACAAACAAGATATCCAAATGGTATTCCATTCGTAGTAAGTATTATTTTTTAAAAAATAACTTTTCATCATTTGTTTGAAGTAATATATGTAATTAATTTAATAACGAATGGCTATGTCCATTGTTAAATATGCTCTTATTTACAGTTTAGAAATGTAAATTATTTCTCCTTTGGTCACAACTTTGGCTTTGTTAACAAAAATTAATTTGCTTAATTTAACATTTTACTGTTCCAAACAAACTGAAGGTTAGATGTAACCTTAATTCTGAATATAGCTATTGAAATATACAAATGCTAGGCAGTTATTCTAAAATTTGAATCATATGAATCATCTAGGTAGAGTATTTGCTCACAATTGGCAAATTAAAGTTGTAATAATCCCAATGTGGATTCTGGTATCAATGGCTAAGTTTTCAGTAACAATGAAATAACTATCTTGTTTTTTAGGTGAAAGATTTTCGCCATACTCATTTTGAGATAAAGAAACCCTTGAAAGCATTTAAAGGTGTAGGGCAAACTCTAGGTGGAGGCATCCAGCCATCAAGACTAGTAGCTTCAACACTTAACAAAACTACACAGAAATCTGAAACACCTGAGAACCCAGAACACCCTATTAGTGTTTCAGTGACCAGCAAACGACCAGGTAGGAAACATGGAAATGGTTTAATTTTATCAGTAACCAGTAATTACAAGAAACTCCAAGTTTTCTGACTTCTTTTGAATTGTAATATTTTTTTATGATCAGCCTACCATAGTCTTGTCATTGCTGCAATGTTACTATTGACACATGTGCTACAGTGATCATAAAAATATAAAACCAGATAGTTTCTAATAATAATATATACACATTATTTGAATAAATGGGATATTTGGTACAATCATATATATCTAAATAAATGCTATATTTAGTACAATCATATATATCTAAATAAATGCTATATTTAGTACAATTATATATATATAAATAAACGAGATATTTGGTCGATTCATATATATCTAAATAAACGGGATATTTGGTACAATCATATATATCTAAATAAACGGGATATTTGTTACAATCATATATATCTAAATAAACGGGATATTTGGTACAATCATATATATCTAAATAAACGGGATATTTGTTACAATCATATATATCTAAATAAACGGGATATTTGGTACAATCATATATATCTAAATAAACGGGATATTTGGTACAATCATATATATCTAAATAAATGGGATATTTGGTGCAATCATACAAAAAATTATCTCCAAAAGCTGAAATTAATGAAAAGTAAAGGATTGGTACTGTCTTGCCGTTCTTTATCTTAAAAGTTTCTATTATTATCAATAGAGCTAAATATTCTAAACACTCTTCAGGGCAGTTTTTTCTACAACATATGCCATACTCTTTGCTGCTTCTACCTATAAAATAACAAATCTTGTAAGATCAGTAGTAAAGAAATTGCAGTATTTCTCTGTTATGATGAAAGTAATTTGATATTGTGATACTCATGTTTTATTTTTAGGTAAAACCTTGACTAAAGACCAATTCTTAAACAAATTACCACAATCTGTTGTTAAAGGAGGAAAGATTGTAGATATTAGAAATACACTGAATGAACATCTAAGTGTAAGTCAATTTTTTACAAGGAGACTGAATTTTTATGTTTTGTTAATGCAATTTAAAACCTTAAAATTCTTATTTTTATCCCCTTCTTTGAAAGTGACCATGCGATATGGAAATGCTAATGTCCTTGCCTCTGTCTGTCTGCCAATCTGTCCCTAATTTTTAGTGTTCTCATGCATACAAAACTCAAAAGTTTTCAATGAAAGTTATGTGTAGTCATCAAATCCTTGGACGAATTCAAAATATGGAAAATCAACATTTCTAAGTACAGTTTAATCAAATTTATGTCTAAGGTTTAGATCAGCAATATCTCAGACAAGTTTTGATATTCGTGCTGATCAATAATTTTACAAAGCTACATCTTCCTGTACAGATACAGACCAAGCTCACACAAGAAAAGAGTGCTTTGGTAGACGGCCTGTATCTAACTGTTTCAGATTCATAATTTTATCATAGGAAGTATACTCATATTTTCCTGAAAAGACATCTGTTATAATTTTCTTCGATATTTTCCTGAAAAGACATCTGTTATAATTTTCTTCGATGTATTCATTTCATAAAAGAAATTATGCTACTTTGAAATGTAAAGAAAAAAGATTAACACTAAAGGGGCATTATCTGTCATATTTATAACCACCAAATTGACTCAGACTCTTTAATTTGATTTATAACATACTAAAAGAATTACCAGAATAACAAGCTTTCTATAGGAAACAATAAACAATGCATGAAATAATAAGAAAGTTTTAGCACTTTTTGTGTATTTTAGGACTGAACACCATCTAATTAACCATCAAAATGACCCCTAAGGACTGCTGATGGTCATGTGACCCTATATCAAAATAAATAGAAATAGACCAACAAGATCATTACCCATGCAATAGTTTAGTATGGCATTCATTATCACTGAACTAGTATACATTTTTGTTTAGGGGCCAGCTGAAGGACGCCTCCGGGTGCGGGAATTTCTCGCTGCATTGAAGACCTGTTGGTGACCTTCTGCTGTTGTCTGTTCTATGGTCGGGTTGTTGTCTCTTTGACACATTCCCCATTTCCATTCTCAATTTTAATAGTATACTGATGATTTATCTTGGTCTGTTTGATCTCATGTCATAGATAAAAAAAACATGTAAATTATCTTTTTACCTGTATAAGAATGATTTCTTTTTTTACCTGTTATATTTATTTTAGGATAAGAAGAGTGATAAACCAGTTGTAACAGTTGTAGAAACAGAAACTGTAAATGAATTAAAGAAAAGGTAAGTACAATAAGGTAAAATAAAACAATGAAAGCAGGTGAATTAGTTTCTGATTCATAAATTCAGATAAATGAAAAAAAAAACCTTGATAATTATAGAAAATAATGTTGAATTTAGTTTTCAGCATTGCCTATTATTAAAGTGCATGTATTTTCTAGTAGTTATGTTCCTTTGAAATAATAAAATACTCATAATATGCTTGTTTCGCTAGATATATTGTTTATAGATCACATGGGATGCTGTTGGTTGTACTAATTGCTGTTATTTCACAGAAATATAAAATCACAATTACCATGGAATCATTATTATTCGTTGGATACCAATTTTTGTGAATTTCATGGGTATATGTGAACCACAAATTTAAATGTTTAACTAGGTATACATTTTCTATAGGCTTGTATGCAGATGTTGGCAAAACCACAAAATCAACCTATCTCAGCATAAATTGTGCCTATAAAAATAAAGTTTTGAATCAAGCTTTTATTATTTTTGTTGTCTGTTATTAATGAGTTTCTTTCTTTCTTTTATATATGAAAAGGTGGCGACATTGTAGAAAACAAGTAAATCAATACTATGTATCTGAAAACTAATGAATATATTTTTTTTACTAGGTTAGAACTTGAAGAATCAGTCCGACCATCAACCCCAAGGAATATAACAACACTAAGAATTAAGTCAGAGACAGGCAATCAGACATATATCTTAAAGATGAAGTTTAATGAGACTGTAGGTGATCTGAGGAAATATTTAAATCTACAGAGGTATGATCAAAATTAATTCTATATAATTAACATCGCAAAAATATTTGTGTAGTAAATTTAGATGGAGTTAACTTGTTATTTGAAGTAATTTTTCTCATTAAAAGGGAACCTTTTTTAAACTGTTATTTTGAATTTTTAAATGATACAAGCTTTAAGAGTTTTCTTAATAAAACATAAGAATGGTAATAGGAATTACCTAAACCAGAACTATTGGACATTTCAACAGACCTAATCAATGACCAACAACTCACTCCACCAAATAAACAGATGAACAAAGTCAACCAACATTAAACTATACATGGTTTCAACAGCCTGACTTTGTACAGTACAACAGATCTAATTAACCACCAACAACTCACTCCACCAAACAAACAGATGAACAAAGTCAACCAACAACAAACTATACATGGTCTCAACAGCCTGACTTTGTACAGTACAACAGATCTAATTAACCACCAACAACTTACTCCACCAAACAAACAAATGAATGAAACCAATCAACAACAAACTATACATGGTCTCAACAGCCTGACTTTGAACAGTACAACAGACCTAATCAACTACCAGCAGCTCACTCCACCAAACAAACAGATGAATAAAGTCAAACAACAACAAACTATACATGGTCTCAACAGCCTGACTTTGTTCAGTACAACAGATCAATCAACCACCAACAACTCACTCCACCAAACAAACAGATGAACAAAGTCAACCAACAACAAACTACCCATGGTCTCAACAGCCTGACTTTGTACAGTACAACAGATCTAATTAACCACCAACAACTCACTCCATCAAAGAAACAGATGAACAAAGTCAACCAACAACAAACTATACATGGTCTCAACAGCCTGACTTTGTACAGTACAACAGATCTAATTAACCACCAACAACTCACTCCACCAAACAAACAGATGAACAAAGTCAACCAACAACAAACTATACATGGTCTCAACAGCCTGACTTTGTACAGTACAACAGATCTAATTAACCACCAACAACTCTCTCCACCAAACAAACAGATGAACAAAGTCAACCTACAACAAACTATACATGGTCTCAACAGCATGACTTTGTACAGTACAACAGACCTAATCAACTACCAGCAGCTCACTCCACCAAACAAACAGATGAACAAAGTCAACCAACAACAAACTATACATGGTCTCAACAGCATGACTTTATACAGTACAACGGATCAATTAACCACCAACAACTCACTCCACCAAACAAACAGATGAACAAAGTCAACCAACAACAAACTACACATGGTCTCAACAGCCTGACTTTGTACAGTACAACTGATCTAATTAACCACCAACAACTCACTCCACCAAACATACAGATGAATGAAATCAAACACAACAAACTATACATGGTCTCAACAGCCTGACTTTGTACAGTACAACAGATCTAATCAACTACCAACAACTTACTCCACCAAAGAAACAGATGAATGAAATCAATCAACAACAACTAAACATGGTCTCAACAGCCTGACTTTGTACAGTAAAACAGACCTAATCAACTACCAGCAGCTCACTCCACCAAAAAAACAGATGAACAAAGTCAACCAACAACAAACTATACATGGTCTCAACAGCATGACTTTGTACAGTACAACGGATCAATCAACCAACAACAACTCACTCCACCAAACAAACAGATGAACAAAGTCAAACAACAACAAACTACATGGTCTCAACAGACTGACTTTTTTCAACACAACAGATCTAATTAACCACCAACAACTCACTCCACCAAACATACAGATGAATGAAATCAATCAACAACAACTACACATGGTCTCAACAGCCTGACTTTGTACAGTAAAACAGATCTAATCAACTACCAACAACTTACTCCACCAAAGAAACAGATGAATGAAATCAATCAACAACAACTAAACATGGTCTCAACAGCCTGACTTTGTACAGTAAAACAGACCTAATCAACTACCAGCAGCTCACTCCACCAAAAAAACAGATGAACAAAGTCAACCAACAACAAACTATACATGGTCTCAACAGCATGACTTTGTACAGTACAACGGATCAATCAACCAACAACAACTCACTCCACCAAACAAACAGATGAACAAAGTCAAACAACAACAAACTACATGGTCTCAACAGACTGACTTTGTACAACACAACAGATCTAATTAACCACCAACAACTCACTCCACCAAAGAGACGGATGAATGAAATCAATCAACAACAACTATACATGGTCTCAACAGCCTGACTTTGTACAGTACAATAGACATAATCAACTACCAGCAGCTCACTCCACCAAACAAACAGATGAACAAAGTCAACCAACAACAAACTATACATGGTCTCAACAGCATGGCTTCATACAGTACAACGGATCAATCAACCACTAACAACTCACTCCACCAAACAAACAGATGAACAAAGTCAACCAACAACAAACTACACATGGTCTCAACAGCCCGACTTTGTACAGTACAACAGATCTAATTAACCATCAACAACTCACTCCACCAAAGAAACAGATGAATGAAATCAATCAACAACAACTATACATGGTCTCAACAGCCTGACTTTGTACAGTACAACAGACCTAATCAACAACTTACAACTCACTCCACCAAACAAACAGATGAACAAAGTCAAACAACAACAAACTTTATGGTCTCAACAGCCTGACTTTGTACAATACAACAGATCTAATAAACCACCAACAACTCACTCCACCAAAGAAACAGATGAATGAAATCAATCAACAACATATATACATGGTCTCAACAGCATGACTTTATACAGTACAACGGATCAATCAACCACCAACAACTCACTCCACCAAACATACAGATGAATGAAATCAATCAACAACTACACATGGTCTCAACAGCCTGACTTTGTACAGTAAAACAGATCTAATCAACTACCAACAACTTACTCCACCAAAGAAACAGATGAATGAAATCAATCAACAACAACTAAACATGGTCTCAACAGCCTGACTTTGTACAGTAAAACAGACCTAATCAACTACCAGCAGCTCACTCCACCAAAAAAACAGATGAACAAAGTCAACCAACAACAAACTATACATGGTCTCAACAGCATGACTTTGTACAGTACAACGGATCAATCAACCAACAACAACTCACTCCACCAAACAAACAGATGAACAAAGTCAAACAACAACAAACTACATGGTCTCAACAGACTGACTTTGTACAACACAACAGATCTAATTAACCACCAACAACTCACTCCACCAAAGAGACGGATGAATGAAATCAATCAACAACAACTATACATGGTCTCAACAGCCTGACTTTGTACAGTACAATAGACATAATCAACTACCAGCAGCTCACTCCACCAAACAAACAGATGAACAAAGTCAACCAACAACAAACTATACGTGGTCTCAACAGCATGGCTTCAAACAGTACAACGGATAAATCAACCACTAACAACTCAATCCACCAAACAAACAGATGAACAAAGTCAACCAACAACAAACTACACATGGTCTCAACAGCCTGACTTTGTACAGTACAACAGATCTAATTAACCATCAACAACTCACTCCACCAAAGAAACAGATGAATGAAATCAATCAACAACAACTATACATGGTCTCAACAGCCTGACTTTGTACAGTACAACAGACCTAATCAACAACTTACAACTCACTCCACCAAACAAACAGATGAACAAAGTCAAACAACAACAAACTTTATGGTCTCAACAGCCTGACTTTGTACAATACAACAGATCTAATAAACCACCAACAACTCACTCCACCAAAGAAACAGATGAATGAAATCAATCAACAACATATATACATGGTCTCAACAGCATGACTTTATACAGTACAACGGATCAATCAACCACCAACAACTCACTCCACCAAAGAAACAGATGAACAAAGTCAATCAACAACAACTATACATGGTCTCAACAGCCTGACTTTGTACAGTACAATAGACATAATCAACTACCAGCAGCTCACTCCACCAAACAAACAGATAAACAAAGTCAACCAACAACAAACTACACATGGTCTCAACAGCCTAACTTTGTACAGTACAACAGATCTAATTAACCATCAACAACTTACTCCACCAAACAAACAGATAAACAAAGTCAACCAACAACAAACTACACATGGTCTCAACAGGCTGACTTTGTACAACACAACAGATCTAATTAACCACCAACAACTCACTCCACCAAACATACAGATGAATGAAATCAATCAACAACAACTACACATGGTCTCAACAGCCTGACTTTGTACAGTAAAACAGGTCTAATCAACTACCAACAACTTACTCCACCAAAGAAACAGATGAATGAAATCAATCAACAACAACTAAACATGGTCTCAACAGCCTGACTTTGTACAGTAAAACAGACCTAATCAACTACCAGCAGCTCACTCCACCAAAAAAACAGATGAACAAAGTCAACCAACAACAAACTATACATGGTCTCAACAGCATGACTTTGTACAGTACAACGGATCAATCAACCAACAACAACTCACTCCACCAAACAAACAGATGAACAAAGTCAACCAACAACAAACTACATGGTCTCAACAGACTGACTTTGTACAACACAACAGATCTAATTAACCACCAACAACTCACTCCACCAAAGAGACGGATGAATGAAATCAATCAACAACAACTATACATGGTCTCAACAGCCTGACTTTGTACAGTACAATAGACATAATCAACTACCAGCAGCTCACTCCACCAAACAAACAGATGAACAAAGTCAACCAACAACAAACTATACATGGTCTCAACAGCATGGCCTCATACAGTACAACGGATCAATCAACCACTAACAACTCACTCCACCAAACAAACAGATGAACAAAGTCAACCAACAACAAACTACACATGGTCTCAACAGCCCGACTTTGTACAGTACAACAGATCTAATTAACCATCAACAACTCACTCCACCAAAGAAACAGATGAATGAAATCAATCAACAACAACTATACATGGTCTCAACAGCCTGACTTTGTACAGTACAACAGACCTAATCAACAACTTACAACTCACTCCACCAAACAAACAGATGAACAAAGTCAAACAACAACAAACTTTATGGTCTCAACAGCCTGACTTTGTACAATACAACAGATCTAATAAACCACCAACAACTCACTCCACCAAAGAAACAGATGAATGAAATCAATCAACAACATATATACATGGTCTCAACAGCATGACTTTATACAGTACAACGGATCAATCAACCACCAACAACTCACTCCACCAAACATACAGATGAATGAAATCAATCAACAACAACTACACATGGTCTCAACAGCCTGACTTTGTACAGTAAAACAGATCTAATCAACTACCAACAACTTACTCCACCTGACTTTGTACAGTACAACAGATCTAATCAACCACCAACAACTCACTCCACCAAACAAACAGATGAACAAAGTCTAACAACAACAAACTACATGGTCTCAACAGCCTGACTTTGTACAATACAACAGATCTAATTAACCACCAACAACTCACTCCACCAAACATACAGATGATTGAAATCAATCAACAACAACTACACATGGTCTCAACAGCCTGACTTTGTACAGTACAACAGATCTAATCAACCACCAACAACTCACTCCACCAAACAAACAGATGAACAAAGTCAACCAACAACAAACTACACATGGTCTCAAAAGCCCACAGGCACAAAATTTGTTGGGAAAACCAGTTTTACATTTCAACTTCACTAGGATTGAACTGATATAGGAATACATCGAAGAAAATTATAAAAGATGTCTTTCAGGAAAATATGAGTATACTTTCTATGATACAATTATGAATCTGAAACAGTTAGATACATGCCATCTACCAAAGCACTCTTTTCATGTGTGAGCTTGGTCTATATCTGTACAGGAAGGTGTAGCTTTGTAAAATTACATTACTAAGACAAATAAAAAAAATGTTTGTACTATCATGTTATGTTAAGGATGTCTTTCCTTTGCTACTGTTTCTTCTGGTCATTTTATATATTTTCTAGTATCAAAGAAAACCATGTAATTCATGTTAATGGGACAAAATGCTACATCTGAAGGGGAAACATTGGAAATTTCACTCCCATATTTTATTTTAGAAATAAAAATTGACATCACAGTTTACAATGAATTTTGTTTGTTAATTGAAAGATAGATTATAAATTTGAAACATGTTTTTTTTCTCTAGCTCAACAGGAGTAATTAAGAGTGTTAGCCGTTTAATCACCATTTGTTGTAAATTTTATTTGTAATACTGAGAGAGAATGATGTACTGTGGATTCATTTATTTTCGTTGGTATCAATTTTCGTGGATTGCTGAAAACTTGCACATTCGTGGATATATGATTTTGTGGTTTTGCCAATCTCTGTATATAAAGCCTATTGGAAATATGTTATTCGTTGAATATTTGAATTCGTGGTTCACCTTCACCCACGAAACCCACGAAAATTGGTATCCAACGAATAATAATGAATCCACAGTACATAATATCTATATAGTTTATCTGTAATACTGAGAGAAAATGCTTTACATAACATCTATAAAGTTTAAAAGTATTGTTCATTAAGTTTTTTGATTGTTTTTTTTTTTAGATCACCAGCAGAATCAGATTACATCATTGTTTCAGCCTACCCAAATAAAACACATACTGATGATACAAAGACATTAGAAGCTAGTGGACTTGTACCTAATGCTGTTCTACATCTTCGACAGAAGAAGGGGTCAACTTCATAACATCATCTTAAGACATCTAGGACTAAAACCAATAGCTACATGGCTTATTCCGTCTTAAATTTCCATTAGATAACGATGGTTGACATTAGAGTACATTTTATGGTCTTTTAATGCACCATCACAAACATAACATGAGCTTGTCTCTTCATGTGTCCATAGGTCTATCCTATGTTGGTAAAAAAATCTGTGTATTAAGTTTATGTTTAAATCATTTGCTAAAACGCATTGAACTTACTTTCTTTTCCTCAACATTGCTTTTAGTTTAGGGAAATTATTCATTATATATCCAAGAAAATATAATTCACAGCTTTTATGCATGAATCTCAGATTCTGGATTTTTGTAGATAATAAGCTTGGCACTTTTAAGTTACTGTCAAAAATGATGACTTGAAGGTTTATGTTTGCCATGTTTTTATTTTGAACTTTTTGAAATGTTTGTTATTATCAAATATGCATGAAGTATATGCTATAGACATATTAAACAAACTACAATCAATCTAAATGTTTGTAGAAAATCATTGTTTTAACAGAAGCTTACAGGACAGCTGTATTGTGTACATGGGGATGTAAATTGAGGCATTTTCTATGACAAATTAAGTTCATGGTGTCATGAGTTTTGTTGAGATTATTAACAGAGCTGAAACCTCAAATCCCCCCCCTCCCCCCCCCCCCCCCCCCCCCCCCCAAAAGAAAAAAAAGGTAGTGTTATCTTATGCAATTTCAGAAAAAGTAAAAAAGTATCAAGTTATTTATTTTTTTATTGCATTGTGATGTTTTCTAAAGTTCCTACAATAAACCATGAATTTTACTGTTCAAAATGTGACATTATTGTAACCAATCAATTCAATGGGCATTTCTAAGAATTATCAGGTTACATCTTCAGTGGACATTTTTGGCAGCTTAAAAAATATTATCAAAAGTTAATTTTGCTCAAATATATATTTGTTATAGTTTTTTTTTTATTAACTTTTCATTAAACTTTATAAGTTATTCCATATACATGTACTCGAAACCTTACAGGTAAAATCATAACATTCCAAAATATATCACATGTCAAGGCCTAGCTCGAGTATGTTTAAATCAGTTTACTTCAAACTTTACACTGCTGTTGGGATTGGTCAAAGTAAACTTTCTTTTGATTTTGAAAAGTTTTGGATTTGCTTTTCTAGAGTTATTGGACTTTAACCATCAAATTTTAATAAGGCAATTTATATAAGGATATTATTATGCAAATTTTTCAGCAGGTCAATTTTTACTGACTTCTAATTTGATGCTTTCTTCAATAGTCCATAAGACTATTTCAATATATTGCAATTTATTAACATAAAGTATTCGATATAATATTTCCATTTTTTCAAGAATAATTAAACATGCATACCAAAATTAAAATAGGCAAACTGGTACTTAGAGATGATATCTTTGTGGAAATTTATCTCTTTGAAATAGATCTAGATAATTCACGAATTCAGTTTTATTAACTTGTCTTCCATAAATGTGTGATTTTTATAAACAGAAAGAGATTCTTCTTGACATTATCTATATGCCAGTTACATGTGTTTTACTTTTTCTTTTTTCATTGTTTCCTTCATTCCAGTAAATGTGCATATCATTATTCCCAACAAGATTGTAGATCCAATGTTAAGATGGATAGTTATACAAGTATGGGTTTTACTTGCTTGAAGATTAACAAAGGTTACTTACTGGCCATGTGTTGATAATTTCCTCTCTTTTCAACACAATATTCTTCTGTATTTTATTGTTGTGTCTTTTGTTTTATTGGTCAAAACATGCAAGTTTATAATGTTTTTATGTTGATGTGTATATTTTTTAAATTATTATATGTAACTTTTTTTTCATAATATTTTGCTTTATTTATTTTTAGCATTTATTATGAGAATTCTAGTCGTCATATGCAATGAACATACAAGCACTGGTCACTTTATATGTTTTCTTATGTTATTCTTCACATGGGAGATAACTCCTGCATTCATGGCACTATTGTGATAAGATCACTTTGTAAAATGCTTACATCAAAGAAAAATATTTTGAAGATTTTTTAAATAACCAAAAATGTCTGTTATCATTTTAAACGACAAACAATGTATTTTGTGATAATTTATCGTAATATTTGACATTATTTTATCAAAAATAAAATATGATATTAAGAAAGCTTCTCTTTATTTTATTATGTTCTATAGTAATATACATTATACATTTACCTTTTTTCTCTATAGAGATTTTAAACTATCTCTGATATCATTACTTTAATCTAACAAGCAATGAATGGAGGCTAGACTTTAATAGTGCTCTGCTGTTCATATGCTAGGTCAATTTCAGACTGCCATTTTTAAACCTTCTTAGAAAACTCATACTGAACTCAATATGTCAGACTACAGTCACATAGTTCAAATATCAAGTTTATGTTATTGATGAATTTTTATACGACCGCAAAATTTTTGAGCCATTTAATGGTATGACGTTATCATTGTCTGAAGACTTTTGGTTTTTAAACAATAACTTGAGTATACGTGTATGGATCTCTATGAAATTGTACAAGCTTCCATACCACAAAAGTAAGGTTGGGGATTGATATTGGGGGTTATAACACATGATAATTGAGGCCAAAAAGGGGCATAAACAAGCATTTTTCTTGATTCAAGACAATAACTTGTGTATCAGTGTATGGATCTCTAAGAAATTTTACCACAAGGTTCCATACTCAAATGGAAGTTTGGGATTGATTTTGGGGGTTATGGCCCTAACCGTTAAGAAAAAGGGGTCAAAAATAATACTTTTCTAATACTTTGTTTAAATTGCTTATTTCTTGACCAATTTCAATGGGGGTCAAAGTCTTGATTTCTTGGGGTTCTTTAATATGCTGATTCTAACTGGATTTAGATTTTGAGCCCTGTTTTTAAATTGGTCCACATTGAGGTCCAAAATTAAACTTTTGTTTGACATTTCATCAAAAATTGAATTATTGGGGTTCTTTGATATGCTGAATCTAACCGTGTATTTAAATTTTTAATTTTGTTCCCTATTTTAAAATTGATCCACATAAAGGTCCAAAGGGTCCAAAATTAAACTTTGTTTGATTTCAACAAAAATTAAACTCTTGGGGTTCTTTGATATCCTGAATCTAACCGTGTATTTAGATTTTTGATTTTGGGCCCCGTAATCAAATTTGTCCACATTGAGGTCCAAAATTAAACTTGAATTCTTGGGGTTCTTTGATATGATGTATTTAAACATGTATTTTAATTTTGGATATTAGACCATATGAGGTAAATGTTCAATTTCAAATTTTTAAGTTCTTAGACCACATTCATTCTGTGTCAGAAACCTATGCTGAGTCAAATATTTAATCACAATCCAAATTCAGAGCTGTATCAAGCTTGAATGTTGTGTCAATACTTGCCCCAACTGTTCAGGGTTTGACTTTTGCGGTTGTATCAAGCTGCAGAGCATTTTTAGGCAGTTAAGCTGCCTTATGCGAGCACCCTAGATTTGTGTTCTACCCAATAAATGCTGAAATACCTGCCATTGTTATTATCTAGCTGGCTATTATGTTATTTATAACTAATTGGACATTTTTTTAATACTTTTATTTCTGGAATACAAAAAATATGACCAGAAAAACCTTAAATGATCGTCGAACTACCCAAAACTTTTGAAGTTGCACATAGGAAGTAGTGCTCAATAGAAATCCGTACGTAGTTTATTATCCCTGTGCTTTTGGCTACGATGTCAAAGAACAATTGTATGAAATATTTCATCGCCGAAAATAGGTAATTACAAGTCGTTTATATTTCCCAAATGGCAAAATGCGCAGGAATATTGTTCATGTACAACAAATCTCTATGATAGAGGAAATAAAGTTATATAAGTGGGTGGTAATTTCTAACTTATCCTGCCAAATAAGGTTGTTGTTATTTTATGAATGAAACGGGGTCATGAAACAGATGCGGAAATCGACGTTGATGGGATGTTTTAAGTAATGTGGACAACTCGTCCCCGAGACAAGTCGGACCGAATCCACTCAAACCGTCTAAGAAGACAACTTTGACCGTTTGTCAGATTTACATAGGGTTTCATAAAAATATGAGACTAACATGTCTAGCGGAGCCATTAATCTTTTGTTTGTGCATTGGGGTCTATTTAGGGGTATTTGGAGGGGCCTCATGAAGGGAGGGGTTTAATATAGAACCCTATGGGATTTTTATATTTTTAAATTTTCAAATGACTCAGTAGGTGATAGACACATGCAGTCTTCAGTAATGAGAACAGGACAATACAAAAAATCAACCAAAATATAGGGTGAGTCCCTGTGGGTCATCCCAACCCCCTTCAATTTGAAGATGTACTTTTATCTTGTAAACCGTCGCGTTCCCCACCCCTAAACAATATATATACTTGAATGGGACAATAAAAGAAATCAAATGAAAATAATTTGGGGGAGTCCCCAGTACGTCCCACCCCCTCCTGTTTGAGAACTTGGAAATAGTCAAGATCCCCACCCCTAAACCATATATATTCATGTATGGGACAATAAAACAAATCAAAAATGAAATATAGAGTGAGTCCCTAGGGTCACCCTACCCCTCCTGTTTGAGAACTTGTAAACGGTCGAGATCCCCAACCCTAAACCATATATATTCATTTATGGGACAATATAACAAATCAAATGAAATATATGGGGAGTCCCTGGGGTCACCCCAACCCCTCCTGTTTGAGAACTTGGAAATGGTTGAGATCCCCACCCCTAAACCATATACATTCATGTATGGGACAATCAAACAAATCAAATGAAATATAGGGGGAGTCCCTGGGGACACCCCCGCCCCTCCTGTTTGAGAACTTGTAAACAGTCAAGATCCCCACCCCTAAACCATATATATTCATGTATGGGACAATATAACAAATCAAATGAAATATATGGGGAGTTCCTCGGGTCACCCCCCCTCCTGTTTGATAACTTGGAAATGGTTAAGATCCCCACCCCTAAACCATATATTCATGTATGGGACAATAAAACAAATCAAATGAAATATAGGGGGAGTCCATGGGGTCACCCCACCCCCTTCTGTTTGAGAACTTGTAAACAGTCGAGATCCCCACCCCTAAACCATATGTATTCATGTATAGGACAATATAACAAATCAAATGAAATATAGAGGAGTCCCTGGGGTCACCCAACCCCCTCCTGTTTGAGAACTTGTAAACGGTCGAGATACCCACACCTAATATATATTTACTTGAATGGGACAATAAAAGAAATCAAATGAAAATAATTTGGGGGAGTCCCCAGTATCGTCCCACCCCCTCCTGTTTGAGAACTTGGAAATGGTCAAGATCCCCACCCCTAAACCATATATATTCATGTATGGGACAATAAAACAAATCAAAAATGAAATATAGAGTGAGTCCCTGGGGCCATCCCACCCCCTTCTGTTTGAGAACTTGTAAACGGTCGAGATCTCCACCCCTAAACCATATATATTCATGTATGGGACAATATAACAAACCAAATGAAATATAGGGAGAGTCCCTGGGGTTACCCCAAGCCCTCCTGTTTGAGAAATTGGAAATGGTTGAGATCCCCACCCCTAAACCATATACATTCATGTATGGGACAAAAAAATAAATCAAATGAAATATAGGGGGAGTCCCTGGGGACACCCCTGCCCTTCCTGCTTGAGAACTTGTAAACAGTCAAGATCCCCAACCCTAAACCATATATATTCATGTATGGGACAATATAACAAATCAAATGAAATATATGGGGAGTTCCTCGGGTCACCCCACCCCCTCTTGTTTGATAACTTGGAAATGGTCGAGATCCCCACCCCTAAACCATATATATTAATGTATGGGACAATAAAACAAATCAAATGAAATATAGGGGGAGTCCATGGGGACACCCCACCCCCTCTTGTTTGAGAACTTGTAAACAGTCAAGATCCCCACCCTAAACCATATATATTCATGTATGGGACAATATAACAAATCAAAAGAAATATTTGGGGAGTCCCTGGGGTCACCCCACCGCCTCCTGTTTGAGATCTTGGAAATGGTCGAGATCCCCACCCTTAAACCATATGTATTCATGTATGGGACAATATAACAAATAAAATGAAATATAGGGGGAGTCCCTGGGGTCACCCCACCCCCTCCTGTTTGAGAACTTGGAAATGGTCGAGATCCCCACCCCTAAACCATATGTATTCATGTATGGGACAATATAACAAATCAAATGAAATATAGGGGGAGTCCCTGGGGTCACCCCACCCCCTCCTGTTTGAGAACTTGTAAACGGTCGAGATACCCACACCTAAACCATATTTATTCCTGTTCATCATTTCAAAAAGATTTGAATGACATACAGGGTCAATCTCCTTGGTGTCACATATGCATATCACTTTACTAGACTAAACCAATATGAACTGGACTTTGCCCAATGTCAGGAGACCATGGGAATGACGAATTATGGGGGCTTTGTTTTGGAGACTTCGTAACGGCACCCTGTTACAATTATTTCTTGTTTATTATAAAAAAAATTTGATGCAAAAAATGAGTCTAGATTATTGAATTTACTTTAATTGTTTATTAAATTATTTCTAGGCCTATCATAATTTTCATTTATGGCTCATTTTAAAGAAAACATTTAAATCTTTCAAGCAGTGTAAAGCCCAAGAATGTTTGACCAACTGTTTTATAATCACCTGTCATTTTATTCAAAACTAGGTATGGAGTCACATCATGCACTTGGAGATGAAGATGGGGGTCATTTACATTGATATATGAGTTGCTTTTGAAAACCTTGATGAAATATTAATTAATTTGCCTTAATAATCAATTCATTTATTGAACATAAATGTACAATATACGAATGTTTAATGTTTGTTCTTTCAAATCTTAGAAAAAAATTGAAGCAACATTGCCACAGTTTTCATAATTACGTTTGCCTTGGTTTTTGGTTAACTGCCTACAGCGCTTACAGTGCTTTGATTATTGTCTTTGGATTTATTTTCCTTTTGATTGTAGAACCAGTCTTATTGGTGATGCATCAGAGGCCAAATTAGTAAAAAAATGAGAAGGTGCTGAATGATTGCCAATTACACAATTCTCCACCAGAGACCAAATTGCATAGAGTTAAGCAACTATAGGTCACTGTACAGCCTTAAATGAGCAAAACCCATACGACATAGCAACCTATAAAAGATCCCAACATGACAAATATAAAACAATTCAAACAAGAAAACTAAGGACCTGATTTATATACAAAACAAATAAATGAAAAACAAATATGGTATACAGCAACAAACAACAACCACTGGGACAGGCACTACAGAATTTGGCAGGGTTTTATCAGTTTAGTCCCCCTCCTTACTGCACATGATTGCAAGGGCTAAATAGTTTATTAGCTGTTGTCATTAATTGACATCCTTCTAGTTTTCTTCAGGTACAAATTGGCCTATTGAATTTGAGCCAATATTTGCCCAATTCACCTAGTGTCAATTTTTAATTTTGCCAGGATTTTCCAATTAAACCACACTGGTGGTCATTACTATAAATAAAACACATGGATAAAAATGTCATCTTAGACCTTTTTTACTGCTAGTCAAGAATTAGAAAAAAGAATAGTTTAGCATTTTAAAGTGGCCCTATTCCAGAACTATCAGATGACCTTGAACTGCTGACCAATATGGCTACTGTTGTTATTTATTGTGTTTTCTTCTGACTCTGCGTCCAGGATTATTTGTAATACAGCATACCTACTTCTAACGAAGATCTTGAATTAATGAACTATAATTTTCCACCAACATCAAATGACATACAGATACATAATGTGTTGGTTATTATGTATTCCTCCTTTAGTCTTTAGAAACTATTCCTTTTTGATATAGATTTTCTAATTGGTATGCCCAGCCTACAAAAGTAGTGGGGTATTATGTGTTCCGGTCTGTACATCTGTCCATCTGTTAGTTAGTTTGTCTGTTTGTTCATTTATCCTGCTCATATCAGGTAAAATGTTTTGGTCAAATAAGTTTACCATGATGTAATGGTCACATCAATTTGAAACTTGGTTCATATATTCATTATGATGTGAACTTTCAAAATTAAATGTCCAAAAAGGGTTTTTATCCTGATTTCTCTGTTCTCTGGACATGGAAATATAGTGTGAGAGGGGGCATACATTTGAATGGATCTGGTGATTAAGCTGATCCAGATTGTAATGAATAGAAATATAACAAATGTAAGAAACAATAACAATTATTTTGACAGTTTTAATGAAAACAATGCTTCTATCAAAACAATAATTTAGTCAGCAATAACAAACAAGATCTAATAGCTTTCTAATACTGAAAAAATATCACAGACACTGCTATAAATAACATAAATGGTTCACCATACATTAAATAATTAGAGACTCATACTTAAGCAGACAGTACTATAAATAACATGAATGGATCTCCATACATTAAATAATGAAAGACTCATACTACAGCAGACAGCACTTTTAATGACACTGATGGCCCTCAAATACAAAAAAAGAAAATGTTATCAACATTGTGAGACAGCTGTTCAACCTTCAATACAGTAAAATTTTATAAGAGTTATCTGCCTTTGGGAACAGAATTTACAGATCATCTAAAAAAGAAATTCTGAATATCTTATTTCTTTAAAAAAAAAACAATATTTACTGCTCACTCAGAACAATTTTAGTCAAAATTGGTCTTGAAATTCCATTAGAAAAAGGGGAATGATGGCATTCTATGAATGATGGGAATACCAAACACTGTCCCAATCAGGTAGGAGCTAAAATTCTTAGCGAAGTCTGCACAAATTTTCTCGGATAGTTTTATTCAATTCACAAATAGCACTTTTTCCAGTACACATGTACTAAAAACGACAAATATATATATATACCTGTAACAGTTTCCCATACAATAACAAATATGAAGAATTTAACACCAACTGCTTCTCATATATATAACATTTACAGGCATAATTATAACATCAACTGCCTCACATATATAAATATCTATATACAAAATGTACATAACAACAAGAGAGTTTTATAAATATTAACAATATTTAAAATTTTGTACAAAGTGTAAATATTGACCATTAAAAATGAACACAAGAGTTTTATGACAAAAAGTATTAACTAAATATTTACACACTTAACCTTTGAGGTTTAGACTGTCATTGCTTTGGTTACAGCACAGAGCGGCTTTTTAAATTTGAAGGATTAGCCATAGTCTTAAAATATTTTTTGGAATGTCAAAAAAAATTTTTTCAGCAAAATCAATTTTGTTTTATCCAGCCAATTATAATTTTATAAGAACTAATTTGGTGCATTGGTATACAATACAATATATAATAGAGTAATATGCATACAGCAAAGATCGATTCAACGTAGAAATCACAGCTTAGTTATTTATTCAATATTTCTGATGATATTTTCAAAACGTTAATTAATAACAAATTTCCTTTTCGCAACAAAATTGAGTACATATAGTTGGCTTGATTTTTTGTTTTTTTCCTGATTTTATCTAATGTGCAAATGGCCAAACTTGTAGCAATAAAGTTAAGAACCATAAACCAGAAGCCATTAATTACTACTTTCAAAAATAACTTTTTGCACATTTCTACTTCTTGCTACTTTTCAATACAATGCATATTTGTACATAATATCAATATTTATATTTCAAAACATTTATGTGACAGGGATTTAATTCTATAAAGCAATTTTAAATTAAAAGTTACAACCTAAGTTGTTAAACTTTCTACTTCAATGAATAAAATAAATTTATTTAAAATCATTTGTAAACTTTAACTGTTTGCTTTTGGTTACTATCTGGTTGTCAGCATTGAAACAGAAAAAAAACCTTGATTTTTTCCCTATTTAAAATACAAGAAGTGAGAAGATAAACCTTGGTCTAATTATGTTATGTAATCCTGAGTTCTTCCAAAATATTTCTTTGATAAAGAGATTTGAACCAGCTTTCACAGAATTAACCTTTTCCCCATCAAAAATGAATAAAATCTTTTCAATCTATTTGAAAGTTTTCAGGTACATATTTTTTTACAAATTTCAATGACAACAAAAAACTTGCTTTATCAACAGGTGTGATATATAAGTTGACAAAATATTAAAGAGTCATGTTAGCATTGAGACACACTGAAAACCTATAAAGCCAAACTAAAAGTTATATATTGTAATTTCTGGAGAAAAAAGGGTATCTGACTTACTGGTTTCATCTTTGTTCCAATCAAAGTAATAAAAAAATTGTATTTCATCTAGTATCTAAATTTGTGGTTTTTCTCATTCTAGGAAATCCAGAAAAATCTATGTTAGATTTATGCCATTTGTTATTGCCATTGACCAGTTCTAACATGTATGAATTAGGCAGAAAATTTTCAAAAACAAACATGTAATGTTTCTCTAACGACTTAGTAATATTTTAATGCAAGAAGTAACTGTTGTTGAAAATAACCATGATTCCTTCGTATAGTAGACCAAAGCCACATTCTTGAAGGTTCTAACCAAGTTACTTAACCACTGTACCAGCAGGGATTATCGTAACTATATTGCATAGTAATAAACTACAATACAATTAATTTCACATAACATAAAAAAAACTTAAATCCTATTATATTTCTCTACATTCAAATATGTATGCCAATCTATTTAGTGCATAAATCTGACATTATCTCTGTAAGATAGGTGTTGCATAAGATTTTCACACTGGAAAATGTAAGCAACATCTAATATGTTCGATTCATATCAATTCAATTACTAGAAAAAACTCTTTTATTTTTCACCGATTGTTTACGTCATTTAAATGCTTCATGGGAAAACTGGATCTCTACATCCTTGAACAGACAAGATCATCATGCCAACTTGTCATTTTTCAAGCATCTGTCTGTGTTCTTATGTACTGTATTAAACCCAACCCTACCTACAGAAATATATTAATTCTATTATTTATCTTTCCTGTGTTATGGAAACTATCCCAATTCAGAAAGTCATCTTTTTGCTCAACCGTCTAACGTAGATTTTATTCTCAACATAAACACAAATGACGTAATACCATACCAAATACATATGTACTTAGAAGGAAAGACAACGATTGGAATCAAGCTTATTGAAATGAAACAAATGGAAACTGAAATAATCAAAACAATTCTTTTTTGTCCAAAAACTGGTTCAGCACTTTTCATCATGTTATTATATTTTCAAATTCTTACACTCTGTACAGTAAAAGCACTAATTAGAAAAATACATTTAAATACTATTTATGTACAAATATTGAAAGTCAAGGAAAATTACACAATATATTTCATAAGAATAAAACATATACATTTTTTATTGGATTTTCATGAAATTTTCAACTCATATAAGTCTAGACATCATTTGGGAATAATTTTATTCTGTACTATGTTTTTGATACTGGTTATTTATAACATAAACAAATTTCTGATGCCACTAGTTACTTTCCATCTTTATTACTTTGTAACATCAGAAATTCAATTATTCTTAAAATCACTTAAAGAAACTCAATATTTTTACTTGTTCAGTTGAAAATTTCATGCAGAATGGCACTGTAGAGATACTTTATGAAAATTACTTATTTAAACAAATTTTCGTCTTTGCTTATATATAAAAAATAATAATAACTGATAAGGAGACATTGTACACTTTTGTTATACAAATGTTCTTGATAAAGCTATAGTACATCATGGCCCTATTGCAATTAAAGCTACATAAATATATAAATATACAATGAATACATATGATGACTCTACATGTTTAAAGCTGATATTATATGAAAGACAAGCTAGTTTTGCTGATGAACATTTAAACAGCAATAACACACACATCAATAGAATTTTCTTTACATTTCGATCATACCCAATGAAAATTCATTGTTCTTACAAAAAATACTGTTAAGGATCCTATGTTATCCAAATTCATTTTATTTACCTAAGTCATATGAATATTGGGATGAAAATATCTACGAAAACATGTTTAAAGGGGAATAACCCTTTTCAATGTTTTAAACTAAAGGAGGGGCTGAAGTCCGTTATTAATGTTCTCAGTATGATTTAAATTAAATGGACAAAATATTGTTCCCTTTTTAATTTTTTCCACACTTGTCTTGAATTTATCAATAAACTTTAACAAAATATTTTGAACTTTTTTCATGTCATATTTTCATGAAGTTTCACAGTTAACAACAGCATTAATAATTATTTCCTGTAACAAAGAAAGTATTTTTTTATTTCCAAGAATTTATCATTTAATTTATTGATCTAATTCCTATCTTTCATTTTAATGTCACAATATTACTAAATTTATCATAGCAATATGTGATGTATAAAATTAGTTCCTTTGTAACTTATGAATTCTTGAAAACAATAATTTAAAAAAATATAATAAACTGTTGACACAGAGATATGTCTCACCTATTTGTTATTTTGATAATGCAAATGTTGAAATTAAATTAGCAATACTTTAACATGGTTATGCAAATATTCAAAGTCAATGAACCATGACTGAAGGTACAGGGCTAAACAATCTCCATGGAAATGAGATGTGCAAATGCTAATACAACTGCATACCAAATACAATTGACTTTTCATAAGTCGTTCCCTTTAAACAAACCTAAACACAAACACTAACTTGTAAACTATGTAAAAGTTTCAAAGTCAAGGAACCATAATGAGGGGATGGGGTTATATAATCTCCATGGAAATGAAACTTGCAAATGCCAATACATCTGCATACCAAATATCATTGACTTAACATTAGTAGTTCATCTTAAACTGACCTAATCACAAACTAATTCATGTAAACTTAGCAAAAGTTTCAAAGTCAATAGACCATGACTGAGGGATTAGGAACAAATATTCTCCATGGAAATGAGAAGTGCTTATGCTTATTCAACTGCATACCAATGATCATTGACCTACCACTAACGGTTCCCCTTAAACTGACCTAATCACAAACTAATACATGTAAACTAAGCAAAAGTTTCAGTCATTAGAGCATGACTGAGGGGGTGGGGCCAAATAATCTCCATGGAAATGAGATGTGCCAATGCTTATACAACTGCATACCAAATATCATTGACCTACCACTAGTGGTTCACCATAAACTAGACCAAATCACAAACTAATTAGATATAGGAAGATGTGGTATGAGTGCCAATGAGACAACTCTCCATTCAAGTAATAATTTATAAAAGTAAACCATTATAGGTCAAGGTACGGCCTTCAACACGGAGCATTGGCTCACACCAAACAGCAAGCTATAAAGGGCCCCAAAAAATTACTAGTGTAAAACCATTCAAACGGAAAAACCAACGGTCTAATCTATATAAAAACGAGAAACGAGAAACACGTATGAACTACATAAACAGACGACAACTACTGTAATCAGATTCCTGACTTAGGACAGGTGCAAACATTTGCAGCGGGACATTGTTGACGCAGCAACCGATGTCTGAAAAAACATACCTATGTCTCGCTTTTGGATTCTGGTCAAGGCGAGACAAAAATCATCATAAGATAAAATTGATATTCATGGGGTTAATAGGGAATTTAAAAAAAAACTTTAATACTTGAGTTCAAATATAAATAGAACTAGATGTTGGGTGCATGGACATGACACAAATGACCAAACTACAGAATAAATTGAAAGACAATAAAAGAGGTCAAAATAGGGTCATCTACATAAGAAAATGTCTCTACAATATTATTAGACTCTAAATTGCCAGAAGTCATTTTTTGCTGCTATTGTTGAAAATTTACATTATAGAATAACTCAGGGAAATATTGAAAGAGAATGACTTTTGTACAAGAGCTGTACATAATTTGTATTAATCTTTGTACAATGAGTTACTATAAAATAGTTACTGTGTGTGTTGACCTGGGATTTAACAATATAAAACTAATCAAACATTAACAATAGATCCTACTTAATCTTAATACTGAGGCTGTTTTTGAATATTTTTTTTTTTAATTCTCTAACAGTAAATTTTTTTTCATTTTTTGAAGGAATATCATTTACCCAAACCAGAAAAAATACACAAATTTATCCACGTTTTAAAGCAACACAACACATGGTGATATAGAAGATACTAAAAAGGACTTATTTCTCTTTCTTGTGACAATTGGATGCACTTTAAAACATTTAAATGATATAGTATGCCTTTGAACACCTTTATTGATTTATACCTATACCGAACATAAAACACCAACCTCCATAAAAATCCTTTATACTACACTCTTGATCATTTTTATTTAGCTGGCATTGTCACAATTTGTCAATAACTCCTGCCACTTAGCCATTTATGGCTATTTTAAGTGAATTACTCAAACAGCACTTGAATACTTTTTAAAGTTCATCTAACTTTTAAAAAATATTTTTAAGAGCTTTAAAGATTAAATAAATGAGTTTTCATGAAAAAAATTAAAAATCATCAAGATTTTGTGAGTAATAATACTTTTATGAGGAATTAATGAAAAAATGTGGGTATTCTATCAAAATAAGTACAACTATTTTCATATAGTGAGCAAAATGTATCCTCAAAACTGTTGTAGATATCTAAAAACACTATTCAAATTATAGATGTCAGAGTACTGACCAAGCTTATCCTCTGTAGTTTCCACCAAATTCCAAGGTTTCACTTGTTTCTGCTGTCTGCTGTTATGGTCAGTGTTTGGCCAATCAGGACAATGCCAATACCTGTGATAACACATCATGTACTGACTGAAACATTATTGCTTTCTTCTGTCATGTTTTATGACATTGTCATGGGTCATGTGTACCTATGAAACTATCTGAAAAGAGAAAAGATCATGTTTACATGATGGATTCTATATGAAATATGGTATATAAAATTTGATGTTTCAGAAGGGATATCATATCAAGGTTTAAATATCATTCAGTGATCTGAAACACATCTAATCATTAAAACCATTTAGTGATCTAGACAGAATCAAAATCAGCAAATCTAGAATCATTAATGATTTGGGCAGAAGATAAAAAGTAAAGCTAGTAGCAGCGATGATTTCTGTAGAAGATAAAAAGTAAAGCTAGTACATTTTTGAAGCAATGATGATTTCAATAGATGATAAAAAGTAAAGCTAGAAGCAGTGATAATTTCGATAGAAGACAAAAAGTAAAGCTAGTAGCAATGATGATTTTGATAGAAGATAAAAAGTAAAGCTAGTAGCAATGATGATGTTGATAGAAGATAAAAAGTAAAGCTAGTAGAAGTGATGATTTGAGTAGAGGACAAAAAAGTAAAGCTAGTAGCAGTGATGATTTCAGTGTAGATATAAGTAAAGCTAAAGTAGCAGTGATGATATAGGTAGAAGATAAAAAGTAAAGCTAGTAGCAGTGATGATTTCAATATAAAATAAAAAGTAAAGCTAGTAGCAGTGATGATTTCAGTAGAAGATAAAAAAAAGCTAGTAGCAGTGATGATTTCTGTAGAAGATAATAAACAGCTGCGCCATGAGCCCATGATACGCCCATCGTCTTGTGTGTGAATTTTTATGCAATAAGCATAAATAGTTTCTGACATACGGCGTGACATGCGAAAACCCCCCTTTTTTTTTACAAAAAACTCAATATCTCTAAAATAAAATTTTGAATCAAAACCAAAAAGTATACAGATCTTTAGATTAATATAACTAAGAAGTGTGTAAAATTTTAAGCAATAATCATAAATCGTTTTTGAGATACGGCACGACATGTGAAAACCCCCCCTTTTAAAAAAAAAAAAATCAATATCTCAAAAATAAAATTTGGATCAAAACCAAAAAGTATACAGATCTTTAGATTAATATAACTATGAAGTGTGTAAAATTTTAAGCAATAATCATAAATCGTTTTTGAGATACGGCGCGACATGTGAAAAACCCCTCCCCCTTTTTTTACAAAATACTCAATAACTCAAAAATAAAATTTTGAATCATCACCAAAAAGTATACAGATCTTAAGGTTAATATAACTAAGAAGTGTGTAAAGTTTTAAGCAATAATCATAAACTGTTTCTGAGATACGGTGCGACATGTGAAAAAAACCCTCCCCCTTTTTTAACAAAATACTCAATATCTCTAAAATAAAATTTTGAATCATCACCAAAAAGTATACAGATCTTAAGATTAATATAACTAAGAAGTGTGTAAAGTTTTAAGCAATAATCATAAATTGTTTTTGAGATACGGCGCGACATGTGAAAAAAAACACACACCTGTTTTAGTTACTAAGTCAAAAAGTTTTAATCTTATTTTCACCAAAAAGTATACAGATTGTTTGACCATCATAAGAAACAACTATGTTAAGTTTCATGAAATTTGGATAAGTCATTCTCAAGTTACGGTGCGACATGTTTACGCCGGACAGACAGACGGACGGATGCCGGACATTTGTATACCATAATACGTCCCGTCAAAAATTTGACGGGCGTATAAAAAGTAAAGCTAGTAGCAGTGATGATTTCGATAGAAGATAAAATGTATTAAAGCTAGTAGAACTGATGATTTCGCTGGAAGATAAAAAATAAAACTTGTAGAAGTGATAATTTGGACAGAACATAATCAGTAAAACCATCATTGAGTTACTCAGACTCAATAACATGAATCATATTGATTGATTGTTGTTTGCCACTTTCAGCACTTTTTACATAAAAATGAGGAGATGTGGTATAATTGCCAAGGAGACAACTATCCACCAGAGTCAAAATGAAGAAAATAAAGTGGTAGTATCCTCGGGGTCAGTTTTTATTGTTTTAGAAAGATGGAGTTCTCAGAAAGATCCACCGACCTTTGGTAGGAAAACTGGCCATCCTGGTCAGTTGAGATTGGAGTGGAATGCACCTTGCCATGAGCTGGGTTTGAACTCGCAACCTCAAGTGTTGACAGGCTAGTAATCGTTGTAGATGAACTACTTAGACCACTCAGCCACTGAGGCCCTTGAATAAATTTAAAGGGGATATTGTTTATACATTGATAAATGAAAGCAACCCAAGAACAACAAAATAACAGCAGAAAAGACATCTACAGGTCGATACAGGATCGTCAACAATAGCAAAGTGTCTATACCATATATGTATGTTAAGTTCTTAAAATTGCTCCAACTCTAAACAGTATGTTTCATTCTTGAAAATTCTGATTGAGATAGTGAAAGACCATTGTACATATTGATACCAAACAAGGTGGTTTCAGCTAACAATCGCTTTTAATGGTTAATTTTCACAACAAATGCCAGTAAATGTGGATGATTTACTCTGAAATATCTCTTTATATTAATTTCATTTTTCGTAATAGTCTGATGAACATGGCAGGGTCAAAATTCAGTGTTACCACTTTCAATCACCCTTTTTCACAGTGATTCTCTTTCCGTAAACCAACTTATTCTAGCTGATACTTTATTTTGCGTTTAGCTCTTCCAGAGCACCTGAAATCACCCCAGTTTTGATGGGGTTTGTGTTAATCAGTCTTTAGTTTGCTAAGTTGTGTTTTGTGTACTGTTGTTTATCTGTTGGTCTTTTTCTTTTTAGCCATGGCATTGTCAATTTACTTTCGACTTATGAGTTTGAATGTCCCGTTGGTAATCTTTCACCTGTCTTTTTCTAGCTGTCAGACTTCTTGGCTATTTGTTTTTACATGATTTTCTAATTTTCCTAATGTATTTATATTCAAGTTTTTCAGTTTCGCGACTACTCATATTCGAACTATTTTGTACTCGCAAAAATCGCAAAAGTAAATCGCTTGCAAAAATAATTTGGTTTACAGTAACTCCAGCCAGAGTGGATTTTGTTTGAATCACCCTGACAGGTCTTGGTGTACTGATTAGGGATGTCAACAAGTACTCGAGTATTCACTCGGTAGTACCGAGTATCGAATACCAAAACGATACTCAACTAATCGGTTTCCTGTTAGAATATTGCTGTTTTCTTTATATAAAATTGATCTTCTTGAGAACCTCTTTCATAAAAGTAAATAGGCATCACTGATTAATCATACTAGTAAATAAAATACATTTTGTTTCGTATACTTGTGCTAAATTGTCATTTAAAATGCCTCCGAAAATACATGGACTTTACTTAGACTAACACTTTAAACTAAACATGTCTTAACAATTCCGTCACATCGGTACCGTCAGAGCAAATATTTTCGTCTGCAAGACTGTAATTTACAAAGTTACATAACCGACTGTCCCCAATAAAAGACAAGAAAATGTTTCCAAATAAAATAAACTTGTTGCATCCTCTGGTGACCCCCAGTGAACAGTTCTAATCCTTACGCCTTTGTAAACATTAAATGTGTTTTCTTAATGATTACCAAATACTGGTGTTTTGATATGGTTTTTCCTTGTTATAATTTTCAAATAGGTGTTTATTAAGTTATATTGATTAGATTATTGTTTTACTTCTAGGTAATGAAATGTTAATTATGGTGTGTAATTCCTTGTCCTTATGTAGATGGTTTTTCGTCAACAAACAAGTGAACAACAAACCATAGAATATAAAGTACGTATTTTTGTGTTTCCGTGTTGTAGATATATTCCTGAGCGAGTACTCGAGTATCGCTCGATAAAACCAACGAGTACTCGATTAGTAATTGTTCACCGAGTTGACATCCCTAGTACTGATATATCATAGGTGGAACTACATTTTTGTATTTCAATTGTAATTTTTAGAAATAAGTATGATATAGTTGGATACATGAAAAGACATGTGTCTAATTTATGGTAATTCATGTACATATATCAAACATTATCTGAACTTATGCACCACTAAATCTTCAAAGACCCTCATCAAATTCTATTTAATCATTAAAAAATCATTTGCAAATAACAACTAATGCTTCAAAGTGATTTTTTCTCTACATTCTCATGTCACCATAACTGAAGTTCTTTTTGAGGGAACAAATTAATGACATTCGAATTTTAGCCATGTCATCTCTATTTTGGAATATAAGATTTTAATATCATATTTCATTTAAGTGTATATATTTGGGAATATATTTTCCAGAATACATTGCACCTAATGAAATACATTAATATAAATTACAGTTGCTACACAAAATTATAACATCAAATACCTTGAAATAGTTTAGAGTACAAGAACTCAGCCTTCCAAAAAAATCTACAAGGATATAACAATCAAAGGCTGCAATACTTATAAGTAAAACAACGAAAACCAAATCAGAATTTTGAAGTGAACCTGTCTAAATTATAATATAAACTGTTGACTCAGAGATATGTCTCACCTGTATATTATTTTGATAATAAAATAGCAATACATTTGTACTTTAACATGTAAATTATGCAAAATACTCAAATTCAATGAATCATGACTGAAGGAACGGGGCCAAATATTTCTGAGATATAAGATATATATATTCAGGAACAGCTCTTCGTTTTGTTTATAATGATTTCAAACCACTTATGTAAAATTAATGGGAAAATCAAAATTATCGTCACTTAAAACCAGAAGAATGAGAACAAGTGCCTTGGAGACCTTTAAAATAATAAATAAGAAAAGTCCTGTTTTTGTGAAAGATCTTACTGTATTAAAGAATAATAGATATTTCAGCTGTGCAGAAATACCAAGACCTAGAACTACTAAGTATGGTGAGAATTCTTTCAGATATGAGGCAGCACAACTTGATACCATAAATTGAGGCTTTAAATTTTGCTACCTGCTTTATTATATATGCTTATTGGCTACATTTCTTTGCTATATGCTAATAATAGTGCCTACTGCGTGTTATATGAATTTTAAAATTTTGCCATAATCTCATTGCTTTGTTTAAAATATTATCTATGTGCGTATGTGACATTTTAAAAGTGCTTCCGACACATATTTTGTTTTAACTTAATCTGATGCTTATGTGTGTCTATCTTATTCAAAATTATATATGTGCTTATATTTTTATGCTTATGTGTACCTGTCTTATTTAAAACCTTGTACTGTGATGCTTTGTATATATGTTTAGATGGAGAGTTGTCTCATTGGCACACATACCAAATCTTTTTATTTATATTTAGTCAGTTGTAAGAGCTTTCTTAACCTCATGTTAATTGTTGTTTGTAAATATGTGCCGACTCTAAATAAAATTCACTTACTTTCTTACTTATGCCAATGCTAATAGATTCCTAATACAACAGCATACTAAATATCATTGACTTATCATAACTTCCCCTTAAACTGACCTATTCAAAAACTTTAACATGTAAACTATGCAAAAGTCAAGTCATGAGACCATGACAGAGCGGGGCATGGTAAAATAATCTCCATGGAAATGAGATGTGCCAATGCTTATACAACTGCTTACCAAATATCATTGACTTATCAAAAGTGGTTCCCCTTTAACTGAAATAATCACAAACTTTAACATGTAAACTATGCAAAAGTTTCAAAGTCAATAGACCATGACTGAGGTGGCAGGGCCAAATAATCTCCCTAGAAATAATATGTGCCAATGCTTATACAATTGCATACTGTAAATTCAGAAATTATTGCGTGCATTTATTATTGCGATTTTGTCATTTAAGACTACCTGTCGCATTTTTCGCAATAATTTCTGGATGTACAGTATTAAATATCATTGACCTATCATAAGTGGTTCCCCTTAAACTGACCTAATCACAAACATTAACAAATTGTTGACGCCACTGCTGGAAACAGCATACCTAAGTCTCGCTTTCTTACTTCTTCAAGGTGAGATAATATGTCAGTAACAAAAAAGTCCATGCTTTGGTAAGGGAAACCCTAAAAATTATTTGGATAAAAAAATTAAAAAATTAGAAGTACACATAAGACGTTAGATTGAGATGTATGATTCATAACGATTTGAAAAAGTGTTCCATCAGGCAGGAAAGTTAACTTATTATTGTTATTTAAAAACAACATTGAAACTGTTTCTATTATTGACAATGCATTCTAGAATTCAAAGACAAAGTGGATAAATATGTCGGTTTGATATTTAGAACATGCGGATTTTCTAACATTTTACATAACAGTATTTCATGAATATAGAGTAATGCATTTAACACTCTGAAGTGATGTATTTAATTTAAGCTGATTAAATTTTTTAATAAGATTCTACTTTTTAATAACATGCTACTTGAACATTCAGCAGAAGTTCATTCGCCTGAACAAACAGGTGATTATTGTACTTTTATTACTTGTCATAAAAACAGGACAGTAATACAAAAGTTAAACTTTTTAATAAATGAAACATAACACTTTAATGAACAATACAATTAGACTTATTACATGTACAATTGGTGTAAAGCCTTTTGTTTCTTCGACAGACGATATTATGGTATATTTAAAGTAGCCTATATTCTAATTTTGTTAATGAAATTGTTAAATCATTTAACCCAATTGCTTAGCGAGCAACACAATCAACACATATCTATTATCATCAAATTACTGTTGATTTTTATTAAAGTAAACACAATTCTTTATAGTTTTGGCAGAGATAAATGGTATTCACATTTTGTTTAAGTCTGAATATTTTGACGAAAACGAAAAAAAATATACAAATTACATTCAAATCTTACTAAAGTGAACAAGATTTTTTTCATAGTTTTGGCGGAGTCATTGGTATTCACATTACATTTAAACTTTAAGATTTTGGCCAAAAAGAAAAAAAAATAATAAAGCTGACATTAAAAAAACTACACAACCTACTTGATAATCTGCTTGTGAAATAAAGCAGTTAAGTCTAATATTTATTGTGTTTTAAAAACTAGCTCTTTAAAAAGGATTTACATAAATTATAATGTGCTGCAAAGTGCATTAAAATGTATTATGTAATTTAGCTTTGTTACAATATGTATTCAAGGTATCAAACTAATGAATATTAAATTCTTTTATCAAAACTTTGAACATCTAAGTTATTGCATTATTTTCTGTCTTTAAGCAGTGATATTAAAATCATCAAATACCAACTACAACCTAGATAGATCAATCTTTCGGCATTATAACCAACAAGCCTAAAAAGTAGACAGTGAAGTTCAGTTTAGACAAGCATAGCACTCTGTCCATCCTAAGATATATTGACCACTGGAGAATATTCTGATCATGGAAGATGAATCAATCAATCAGAGTGTCCAGTTTCAATAACCACTGTCCAACACATACCCCAAGTCTTCGATATAAAGACAGAAGTAAGTCTTAGATACATGATTTTTACATTTTAGTGTTATTGAGCTTTCACTAACTCCAAGTGCTCTCAGATCTGTTCTTTTTGTCTTTAGTGTTTTTGTTAGTTGTTTGTGTCCTTTTTATAGATCTGATGAGTTAAGCCCTTTTCAACTGATTAATATAGTTTGTTCTTATGTTGTGCTGTTACACCGGTACATACCACTGTCCTAGGTTAGGGGAGGGATGATCGAGCGCTCATAAACATGTTTAAGCCAACCACATTATGTAGTGCCTGTCCAAAGTCAGGAGCCTGCAATTCAGTGGTTGTTGCTGTATATCATATATGCATAAATCAGGCTATTAGTTTTCTCGTTTTAAATGTTTCATATTTGTCATTTTAGGGCCTTTTAAAGCTTTCTATGCGGTATGGGTTTTGCTCATTGTGAAGGCTGTAACGTGACTGTATGGTGGAAAGTTGTCTCATTGGCAATCATTTAATACAGATAGAAGAAGAGCATTCCAATATCTCACGGCGATGCACATATTCTATCTGTTCAAGTGCAATAGCTTCAATATATTTTATGAGGTTCTTTTAAACTTGTTCATCAATATCCAAAAATAAATTGCTTATAATGCAATTTTCTATATAATTATTCTTTCCAAGGGGTATAACTGCTGTAAAAATAGTTGATCAGCACTGATTATAAAACTCATTCAAGGCCCTTCTGATATGAGCTTTGATAAAAATTTCATAATAAAGGCAAAAAAATTTGTTGGCTTACAATTATGCAATTTTATAAAATACAAAAAATGTATTTCAAAGGGACATAATTCCTATTAAAGTATTCAATCAGCACTGATCTCAGAACTTGTCTAATGGAGGAACCGTTTAATAAATATCATAAAAATCTGACAAGAAAAGAATAGGCTTGATTGTGCTACAATTCATTACAACCTTTTTTATAATATACACATTTCTAAGGGACATTATTCCTGTAAAAAAAATTGATTAGGGCTGATTTTCGAACATATCTGATATAAAACTTTTATATGAATTTCATAAAAGTTTAAGAATGTACATGTATGCTTGAGAGCACTACAATACAATCTTCAATATAATTCATATTTCTAAGGGTACAACTCCTGAAAAATTATTGCAAAACAGTAAAGCCCTGATTTTTGAACTTGTCTGAGACATTGCTGGTATTATATAATACCTGATATTTGTACATGTCATAATGTTGGCTGATTACAGGATAAAGTAGTAAAACTTCAAAAATAATGACAACTTTATCTTTACTTAAAAGTCAATATGGACAAAAAATATTATCATTCATAATTTCAAACTTCGAACACATATAATCTGGATGCCAAACACAAAATATTCAAAAAATTAGATGCATCAAAAAGACAATAGGAGACCACATGGCTACAAACATGGTCTATTTAAATTCATCCAAGTATGACAATAACTGTCAGATAGTTAATGACATGGTAGATTTATGATCAATGACATTCTGAATTAAAAACCCACATGATCAGGTGATCTGTGAACTGTCTTTGAAATTACAAACCCCTACAGTGTGCACAGACACATGATTTTATTAGTATTGCATAAATGTACTAAATATGTACATGTTCCATCAAATTTTTTAAGACGATGAAAGTCTCAGATTCTTATCTTGTTCTAAATCAAAGACTTTTTTCAAGCCTAATATACTATCCTTAGCCATAAAACAGTGATTTTGAACCAATTCAATTTCAATGATTACATGATGATGAACTACATAAGCCTGTTGCCTTAAATAATATTATAACCAATTAGGACTTAACCTTAAACACATTTCTTAAAACTCCTATACATTTTGTACTAAAGGATTATCCTGAATATGTTGGATTAAAATGGCATTGCAAGCATAAGGTCAGGCACACAGTTGGTTCATTCTAATCTACAGCTAAGAGGTGACATTGAACCGTCATGTGTTTCTACTAAAAAATCTTCAATGTATATATCTCTGTTAAAGATCAGGGATAGATTTAGGCAAAGGCAAACCCAGGCAATCCCCTAAAATCAGATAAAATTTATTTTTTTGAATATAACATGTCAAGTTAACCCCCCCCCCCCACTAACCTAAAATCCTGAATCCACAACTGACTTTATTCACCACTTTTTAGACTGGGGGCTATTTAGAGCTTGATGTATTCTGATCAGTCAATTTTTTTTTTGTTATTTGTGTGGTTGGGTTGCTGTTTCATTGACATATTTACCCTAAATCTCATTAAATTCATTTGTACATGAATCAGTAAATTGAAGCTAACGAGGGGAAGATCTTATTTTGATTAAATCAATAGTTACATAATATTTCTCTTTTGTATTATTTTATTTAAATGACATTTTTATGTTTATATGATCTGCTGATAAAGTGAAATTTTAGAGATTATATCATAAAGTTTGTACAAGAATTTGTTAAGTTATATCTCAAATTGATCTTTAAGTTTAAAATATAAATTAACAGAAGAAATAAAGGTGTATAAAAGGTTGATTTCTTAGGCAAACCTATTACATTACTACAAAATCTTTTCTGAACACACAATTTTAAGCAAGTGTGTTGGAAATACAAACCACTCTATCTTAAATTCTTAGAACACTAAAGCCATTTTTAGCCATTATCGTGATTCTTCACAATCAATATTCTTTATACTTTTATTAATGTTCAGATTGACATGAACTGCACTGACAATAACAATATAATTTGTTTGTTCAGATAAAATATTGATGTTTTAAAGGTACTGAACATGAAACATATTATTTCTCTAACAAAATTATCTGCTTTGTACAACATGTCATATTAAAATTATATCTGCCAATTAGACTGATTGATCTTTTACATGCAACAGATAAATAGATTTTATTATGAAATAGTTCCAAGGTAAAAGCAATGTCCCAAACAAATAAGAATTCTTGTTCACATAAACAACTTTTGTTGAGCACTTTTGACAAAGACAGTTTTGGGAGTGAGAGTTTTCTGTTGATTCCATGATTAATGTTCAGGCTTGTGTTTTGTTTTGAATTTTTGTTTGTTTTGTTTTGTATTTCTATTTTTTTTTTAAATGATGATTGATTGTTTGTGTTTTATGCCACTTTCAGCACTATAGGCTATATCTTGGTGGTCAGTTTTTTATTGGTGGAGGAATCCAGAGTGCCTGGAAAGAACCACAACTTTTGGCAGAAAACTGACAATCCTAGTCGATCAAGATTGGAGGTGAATACACCTGCCAAGTGAGGGGTTCATAACTTTACTGTTGACAGGCTAGTGATACAGTAAATGAACTACTTAGACCACTCAGCCAACGAGGCCCTTTGTTTTGCTACTAATTCAATACGTCTGTAATTTCTTTAAAATATTTTGCTGAAAAACTGATATTCACAATGGTTTGTAAGTTTCTTTGCATGTACATGCAGTCTCAATTCATCTATTCCTGTTTGTACATATTCAATATAATTCATTAATGGTTCTCAGAGAATTTTTAGCATTTTTTATGCTCCAATTCATGTCAACAAGAAAAATATCTTTCAATATGATGCTGAGTGACAGCTATGTGTTAAAATTCACTGTATGCTCAGTTATAACATTAACGATCATTAACAGTACCAATTTAACTGCACCAGATGTCCTCTTGAAAAATAATGTCAATTGGCGATTTGATATTTTCAAGAAGTTTTTGGCCGATTTTATGTGCTTTCTATACAAATTTTCATCTATTTTGAAAAGGTTGAATCAGTAATATTTCAAAAAATAAAAGAGATAAATGCATTATTTTTTACCTTTCAGTTAATGTTCTACAAGCCAAAGTTCTACATGTTCTATACAAAATTTTACCAAAATCTGTGACATAGCCCAAATTTACTCTTCCTTGACCTTAAGGGTACCAGTACTCCAACTGTCCAGTATTATTGAGGCATTAACTAAACAGTCCATACAGACCAACTGTGTTGATGCATCAAATTAAGTTGTGACTTCTAACCTTATTAGGCCCATTATAAAAGCTGTGAAGTATTAACAGCTGTAGGAAGTCTATCTGATACTAAAGCAATACAATAAGTTTTTATTAAAAATTGTACACTTCAATTTAAATCCTGTTTTTCCCATAATGTAAGCTTATAGCTTAACACTTGTCTGTGCTGATACAAAGTTTTTAAGGTAAAATCAATCTATCAATCAATCTAGCTTAATAAGAAGTTACATAACAGAATATCTGTACTATAAACTGAAATAAAGCTAATCTTGGCCAAAATTGATTCCTGGAATTTCACCAATTTTTTTCAATATTTTCAAACTGAATACCAATTACATGAATAATGAATTAAACAGTCCTTTGGTCTTTCACAAGTTCAAGTGGAATTTAAAATGGAATACTAAGAACACACATATACACCAACATGTACCACCTTAATATAACTCTATTTTTTTCATGACATAAGTTTGGCAGTGTATATACATGTAGTTGATAACATGTAATAAAGCTATATAATTTTTTTAAATTTTTTTAAAAATATATATCATGTATATGGGGGACGTTAAATATTAAAAACAAACAGACATGGAAAGACTATTGATTTCAAAAAATTTCAGATCTTTATTGGCATTTGAAAGACAAAAAATTGGATTAACATGCATCAGAAATTAACTTTTTTTACATTGACTTTCATGCAGCCCCTTCAAGTTTTATTCAGCAAATTGGATCACAAAAGAACCAATTTAAAGTATTCTAACTAGATAAAATTAAAATTCACTTTTACCAATGTGCAAAGCAAACTAAGGCAACACGACATACATCATGTGTTTGACAAAAATAAACTTTATTAATTGCAAATAACCAATGACCATTTTATTAACCAAAATAATTTCAATAAAATGCTCCGCAGGGCGTAGCTTGATACGACCACAGAGGTCGAACCCTGAACAGTTGGGGCAAGTATGGACACAACATTCAAGCTTGATACAGCTCTGAATTTGGATTGTGATTAAATATTTGACACAGCATAGGTTTCTGACACAGAATGAATGTGGTCTAAGAACTTAAAATTTTTAAATTGGACATTCACCTATTATGGTCCAATATCCAAAATCTAAATACATGGTTAGATTCAGCATATCAAAGAACCCCAAGAAATCAATTTTTGATGAAATCAAACAAAGTTTAATTTTGGACCCTTTTGACCTCAATGTGGACAATTCAATTTTTGTTGAAATCAAACAAAGTTTAATTTTGGACCCCGATTTGGACCAACTTGAAAACTGGGCCCATAATCAAAAATCTAAATACATGTTTAGATTCAGCATATCAAAGAACACTAAAAATTCAATTTTTGTTAAAATCAAACTAAGTTTAATTTTGGACCCTTTGGACCTTAATGTAGACCAATTTGAAAACGGAACCAAAAATTAAGAATCTAAATACACGGTTAGATTCGGCATATCAAAGAACCCCAATAATTCAATTTTTGATGAAATCAAACACAGTTAAATTTTGGACCCTTTGGACCTCAATGTGGACCAATTTAAAAACGGGGCCCAAAATCCAAAAACTTAATACACGGTTATATTCAGCATATTAAAGAACCCCAAGAATTCAAGAATAAAACCCCATTGAAATTGATCAAGAAATAAGCAATTTATAAGAAGTATCTTCTTTTGCACAATACTGTGGAATTGAATATTTCTTGCTATTGCGCAATACTGTACAATTGACAATTTCTTGCTATTGCTCAATATTGTGCTATTGGATATTTCTTGCTATTGCGCAATACTGTGCAATTGAAGATTTCTTGCTATTGCGCAATACTGTGCAATTGAAGATTTCTTGCTATTGTGCAATACTGTGCAATTGAAAATTTCTTGCTATTGCACAATACTTATTATATAAAAATTTACACATCCTGTTTGGTGTGTATCTCCTACCATATCATTATTATTTGCTTTTAAATATAAATCAGAAATAACCAACTTAAAATGGAAAATTTTAAAAGAAAAAAAAAAGGAAAAAAAGAAAAAAAAAGAAAGAAACCCCCCCCCCAAATTTTTTGAACCCCCTTATGATTCATCACCCCCAAACTCAATCCCAGCCTTCCCTTTGTGGTATGGTACCTTGCAGTACAATTTCAGAGAGATCCATAGACTTGAACACAAGTTATTGTCTTGAAACTAGAAAAATGCTTATTTTTGGCCCCCAATTCATAAACGTTTCAGGCAATTACCCCCGAACTCAATTCCAGCTTTCCCTTTGTGATATGAAACCTTGTAGTACAATTTCAGAAATATCCAAACACTTACACACAAGTTATTGTCATGAAACTAGAAAAATGCTTGTTTTTTGCCCCTTTTTTGGCCCCTAATTCCTAAAATTTTGAGGCAATTACCCCCAAAATCAATTACAGCCTTCCCTTTGTGATATGGAACCTTGTGGTACAATGTCAGAGAGATCCATACACTTACACACAAGTTATTGTCTGAAAGTTACAAAAATGCTTATTTTTGGCCCCTTTTTGGCCCCTAATTCCTTAACTGTTGGTACCATAACCCCCATAATCAATCCCAACCTTCCTTTCGTGGTATTGAACCTTATGGTAAAATTTCATAGAGATCCATTCACTTAAACTAAAGTTAGAGTGCGAAAACCAATGTGTCTTCGGACGACGCCAGACGACGTCGACGACGCCAACGTCATACCAATATACGACCAAAAATTTTTTAATTTTTGCGGTCGTATAAAAATGGGAAAAATTAAGCTAGTCGTGGTAAAAAACCCAGATACGCACAAAAAAAACCCCAGGAAATATTGCTTTCAAAAACAATTATATGCAATCAGAAGTTAAAAAGCAAGTTCTAATTGATACACATTTCTGTGGCAGTTTTTAATTCAATAACACCAAAAATATTGCAGAAAAGCCTGAATTTCCATCATGTACATACATTGTACATGTATCTGCCCTAAGATTAGCTAATGCTAATAGGCAGTAAAGGTACATATATGCTGTTTCTGCTATAAATTATGAGTAATGAATCTGTTACATGTAACTGTAACTATTTCTTAAAAAAATCTTGTTACAGTTACTATTTCTTAAAAAAATCTTGTAAGAAAATCATATTAATAATTCAGTGTAACTTATGTGTATATATATATAACAAATAAGTCATATTACACTTTACAATAGAATAACGTGTACTTTAAAAAAGTTTAAATTTAGTGTTTACTTACCCCTTTGTCAACTATTCTCTTCTTGAGGTTTGACTGGTCCCCAAAGTCTCCTTTCCCATTCTGAGGCACCATATGGGAGATGTCCACCCACTTTTATATCACCTGATATTTTATCTACTTTTACTAATGCTTCTTTCAGAAGTCTTTGTGTCTCTTTTACTACAACATGTGCATCTAGAGTTGTGTTTGCTGCTTTAAGTGAGATTTCACTAAAAGGAAATCCTAGAAAGAAATCCCCTACAATAGGTGCTGGTCCCTTCAATCTTCCCCTGATAGGATGTTTACTGTTGTGTGAATCTCTCCTTATACTCAGACGAGAATTGTTGGTATTCCTTTGACCCAAGTCTCGACTGTTACTTTGTAATGATGACCTAATTGTCTGTGATTGCGTTGGAGAATTAGACACAAACAATTGGGATCGTGTAAGGTTAATATTAGCCTGTGAAGAATTTCTTCCATTGTTGTTTACATAGTATTTTGATACAGGAGGATTTCGTGAAATATTTCGTGGAATACTACCATGGTGTCGTGGTGTTATGGTTGTTTTTGGAACAGGTGTACTGGCCTGCAATTTCTTATAACCCACATTTGGTAGATTAGATACAGAAGAATTACTAATATTTGTTTGCATCCTGCTGCGACTTCTGTTTGAATTCAGCTGAGATGGTGTATTACTTACACCAAGAGCAGAGATTTTACGAAAAGTTGATGAGTTTCCATTAGGTCGTAATGACTTGATTTTCATAGTTTGACTAGATTCTGTTACAGACGTATTACTATTTGATGCTGAAACATCTACTGCCGGAACAACATTCTGTCTCTGAGATAAAAGTCTTGATGTAGCTTTCGTTTCTACTGGCAACGAAATCAAGTCTGAGTTTTCACTTGATCCAGAAAAACTGGAAATTGCACTGTCCGAAGTGGCAGAACTTTTTATTGAGCCTTTCTCATATCTATGTGATATTAACCCATCAGACTTAGCAAAAGATGATGATGTAGTCTGACGATCAATTCTTGGGTATCTTGAACTAGATTCACGAGTGACAGCACTACGGGGAATTCTGATATTATTTACAGATGTACTTTTTGACACATTGTTATTATCGTCAATTCTCTTTTGACCTATATAGAATTTCACCTTTTCTCGAGATCCAACAGTTTCATCATAATTCAGTCTTGTATCAGCACTTTTTGAACGTTTTATAGAATTTTTTATTGGTTTATGAACTTCCTCATTACCTTGTCTCAGATCACTATGGGAACTAGAGATACCAGAACTACCAGAATTTGGACGACTATCTTCTTTAGTATTAACTAATGGAAGTCCTAGACATTCATCTCCCTTTACTTTTATTTTAATGTCATCAGAATCCTGTTCAATATATGATGCCAGTTCTCTCTCCCCAACAGTTGACTGTTTGCTTAGACTGCTTATGTTTTTGTGAAATGATGACCCTCTCTGTATTGAACTATGGTGGCTTAATCGACTGCTAGAAGCATATCTATCTATTGTTTCATTACCTTTTATCCTAGTACTTTGCCGTTTTAATTTCTCGCCTCCTCTTGAAACATCAGATTCTTTGAAATTCATCAACTGAATAATGTCATGTAGGAGTGGTTTTTTGACAACCATGTCAACCTGGCAGTCAGCACTAAGTGAAGGACTAAAATTAACCTCAAGTAACCATGGTTTCAGGTTCTCATCAATAAGAACATCAAATCCATAAAGTTCAAAACAGTTTGTACATTTTGGCACTTGCGGCGCTTGAATCAGTATGGTTAATATAATGATATTTAATATTCGTATCCATAAGATATTGTCATTGATATTGTTTTGATGAAAATAATGACGCAATTGTGTAAGTGTCCATTTGCAACCGGGGCCTATATACTCCTTGTCAGTAGTATAGGATGGACTATGCTTATTAATTGATGTGTTTGTCAGATGAGCAAATACATTAGTTAATGTATTAAGATCATATTTTTCTGTACTAAATCTCACTATACCTTCTTCATAGATGTAAACGGTCAATGGGTGAAACGATGGCACTGCTACATAAATGCGAAGGTCAAATTTATATCCACCAATCAGCATTGGTTTTGCTATATATCGTTGTACAACTGCATTACAATCGTACTGAAGCTCAGATATGTCCCGGAACAGAAATATTCCCCTTCCTCTGGACATGTCAGCAGGCTTACATATCCACAGTAAGGACTTGCCATCATTTTGTTGTTGTTTCAGCCTCCCATACTCTGCAACATAACGTGTATAATCATTTGGCAAGTTGAAAGCAATAGGACTAAAATTATACACTCCTGTACCATGAACTCCTTTCATTCTTTTTAAATTCCTTGCTAAACAATCTTTTTTGGTTATGCCAACAGACTTTGGGTAATGATTTAACCTTTGCCATGACTGTAGGAAATCGTAATCACAGTTACGGAAACGTGATGTCCTCCACCATATATTCCAATCTTCATCTTCTTGTTGTACTTCATCAAACTCTATCCATCCTCGTTCAAGGAACATCTGACGAATAATTTCTGGTCCCTGTCCATGATCGTTGAGTCTGAACACCAAGGCCTTAGACCTATCAGTCATACCTTTTATCTGATAGTATGCTAAGTATGTCAGAGATGATGCTTCAGGTCATTCTCAATCCTCTACCACTAAAGCAAGAATGCTTTACCTGAAAAGTAATCAGCTCATATATTATTATTGTCATTATATCTTAAACACATTAGTTAGGGTGACACCATATCTCTATTTTATTGTTGATTTTTTTTAAAGCCATCTGGAGATGTCTTTGATAACCACAACTGCCATGTACATGTTTTGTTACATCAAAAACTTACGATCATTTTACATTTTTCCATACATGGTCTTATACAACATCTAGATGAAACATTACAAGCAGTTGCACCATGAGTACAAATGTACATGACATGTTAGTCAGCAGACAATTTTTTTCTTCAAAATTGTCTTTTTTTCATTTACAATGTAATTCATAATACTTTTTATTTGTCTAACTGCATTTTTTTTCCATTTGAAAATTGAATTATCAAAATCAAGAATTACATATATGTATAATGTATGTATGGTGACCATGTTTTTTATTTCACCTAAATTAAGAAATTTGATTTGAAAATCTTCCAAACATTTTAAGTAAATTTCCACTCTCTGAATTGACAAATCGCTTTGTGCAATATACTAATATCTGACAGTTTGATAATCAACTATCATTTCATTTTAAAAGCTGTCCAGAGTTATTTTTATCTTGACAATTTCCATTTTATTATGATGACCAGAATCATGAGAATATGTAATGAATAGTCAATGGAAAGGCATTTACTTCAGTAAGAAGGGCTTTGAAGGAAAATACAAGCAATTTGGCTGGACCAGGAGTTGTCTGGATGAATGACTTTCAATGTGTACCTATTCCAATGATTATTAATCATTGTTTTATTTTTCTCTTTAATAGCCTTCCACTAATAAGTCCAATTTTAAAAATTGTGAATATTCTGAATATACATTTTACATGCACATACATGTATATATATACTGGCCTTGTAAAATCTTTTACAAAATTTTGTTTGGGATTTATTGTTATTTCAACATCTTTAGGCTACACATGTAGCAAAAATTTGTGACAGAGATTGATCCCCAAAGCAATCATGAAATTCACCTTTCAACATTATGAATCTACATAATGTTCTCATGCTATAATTCATTGGCATTGCTCTAAATCTTAGTGTGATGCAAAAGATAATGTTTCATATCAATCACCACCAGCCAGACAAAAAAATTAAAGACTAAAATGAATCCTTAAAGGCTTCTTTAAGATGTGCAATTAGCAAATACATTGGACAGTACAACAGGCAATGCCAACTTCTCTGAAAACAATTTCCCAAGTAAAATTCCATGTGCATTCAATTAATTAGCTGCTTAAAAATTAAATAAAGTGAAAAATTATTACTAGACCACTGTCCTAACCATGGAAATTTAGAGACAGGACAACAATATGCTGTTAAAAGCCAGTCAGGAGTATAACAGCAATGACAAGTACATTTGTACATGTGGTTCGATTTTACTTAATTTTCATTCTGCAATGCCAATGTGTTCAGTATATATTCATATGATATATATTAGTCATTACAACATTCATGACATTAACTTTTTATATCACGCTAGGTAATTATTACTTTCGCTTCAACTGACATATTATAAAATATTTAAATACCCTTTAATCATAACTTGATTTAAATCAACGTTGTCAAGATTTATGACTATTTAATTTTTCAAAATGCATTTGTCTTGAAATATTTTGTCCGACATCCAAAAAATATTACAATGTTGACAATTATAGAACAAGGCATATAAATCATCTCTTTATTGTCTTACCTCTGCATCAATGACATCAAGGAAGAACAGTCCCGACACATCTTAGTCCATTCATTCTTAACTTTCTTCTCTCCTTTCATGTGCACCTTTCCCTCAATGTTGACATCACGTGACATAGCGACAACCAATGAAATTGACCCTTTCATAACACTTTAGTTCAAGAAGATATCATGAGGCCCATTTAGGGACTATTTAAATTTTCATCAATCTACCGAACATGTTCATTCATGGAGATAAAACCTTCCTTACTGTATTTTGTGTTTTTTTATTATTATTAATATTTTTTTTTTCTAGATTAGCAGCTGTAACACAAACTTGTAATTTTTATTTTAGCATTACAATATTTACATAAAAATATATTTTGCAAATTTTATAAATAATCATTCTAACATAATTATATCTAAAAATTCCCCATCCTAACTTCTGTCTGAAATTGTAAACATATAAATGAGGTCCTAATGGTGTTCAAAGGACAGAGAATTACAAGCAAAAAAAATAAATTGAATAATTGGCCAAAATAATAATGAATATATGAAACAGAAAGAATAGAGAAATGAAAACCCCCTCCTCCCTGAATCTATGAAAAAAATAAGGTGACAATTTCCATAAGTAAGTAAGTAAGTAAAACTTTATTTTGATTTTGGCATATTTGACAAACATATTAAACATAAGCTCTAATGAGCTTTTCATCGAATAGACAAGAGGACAAAGAAAATAAGTAGTTTATTATGAATTTCCAGAGAAAAAAAATCAAAATAGAAGTTTGAAGAGAAAATTGGTTTCGCTTTTAAAAATCATTTAAAACAAGAATATTTGTCAATAGGACACCATGCCCCACTCACACTGTCACATTTCCATGTTCAGGTGAGAAAATAATAAAGACATTGGTTTATAAATAACAAAATCTTCCATCTGTTTGTTCAAAGAAAAAACCAAATTCCCCCTTCGAAAGATGAATAATCTGCCTAAAATTCCTAGGATACATGATGTTAAACATGATCTTTTTTTGTATGTATTATCAGAGAAAATACAAATAAGCAAAAAAAAGAAACCTTAACATAATTATTAAGGGAGCCTTGTACCCCAACATATTAGCAACATCACCATTAAAGTTAACAGATCACTTGGGTTTCTGGAGAGGAATCTTGGTATAAAACTTCCAAAGAAATTCAAACGTCAAGCATACCTTGCAGAAGTCAGGCCTCACTTAAAATGTACTCAATACCGGCAGAAACACATTCACCAATTGGAAATGGTCCACCACAGATCAGCTAGATTTATTACCAAGGAGTACTCTAAGAGAACCAGGTACTGTGACATATATCACTTCTGGAAAAGTTGAAATGACCACCACTTCAACAAAAGCCAAAAAGTCTCAATATTACTGTTGTTCAACAAAGTTTTTCATAAAAACATAGCGATACTAATACCAGAATATGTACTGCAAACAAGGCACATCAGATAATCACATCCAAAACGTTTAATTAGACTTGGTTCCACAGGAAATCAATACCAACATTGCTTTTTCAATAGAACAGAGAATTAAATACAATACCAAAGACATACTTGACATTGAGGCCATCAAAACCAGATTCATTGTGCACCCAACATCTATCATGTAAAACAAAGCCAGTTTTTGACCTGCATCTGTAAATATGATTTTAATATGCTCCACTTAAATGACATCATAACAAATGTAAATAACGTGTGCTATGGGTAAAAGACATACCAGTTGATGTAGGTCAGTAGGTAATTCATATTGCTGCAAGCTTAGAATCATTATACATAAAAAAAATGTCCCCAATGGAACCTATTGAGAACCTATTCTTTTTTGGACCCCATCAAAGTATCTTTCAATGAACCCCCATGCACAAACAAATATAATATGCACAGGTTGACATGCAATGTGCATATGGTAGAACCTTGTCTTAATGCATCTTGCCTGTTGTTTCTGAGAACTGCTGTGTGAGAGAAAGAAGAAACAAAACAGGAACTGAGAATAATCAATAGGTGTCCCATCTATAATTGTGAGACTTTATTATTATTTTTAAGCGCAAGATAAGATCTGGTGATGAATCATTTGTGAGACCACAATTATCAACTGGGGAATTTTTATAGGTTGTCTCATTGTCAATCATAACACATCTCTTTATTTTAGTAACATGTAGCTCATCTGGTATCTTTGCCCAATGTGAAGGTTGGTCATTCTCCAATTTAACAAAACCAGTAGTTTTAGATGATAATAAACAGGTGAAAAGAAAACAGATGAAGATGGACATCTTGCAAGGGATACCAAGAGATAGAAATAGCTCATTATATCAAAAGGAGATGTCGTGTAAACATCATTGAGCCGGGAACCAAACAAAGGGCAATATCAAAATTAAAATCAGTCCTTTTTTTAATTACATGTTATGTATGTATTGAAAAACAAATCTTACTAATGATTTTCCTGTTCTATAGATAAAAAGAAAAAACATCAATATGACAGCATCTCAGATTTAAAATTTTGCAAAATCTTTTGTTGCTCCTTTGACGGTTGTTCGGTTTAATTTATTTTCTTGAGAGACAGATGTGTTTTACTTTTACTACACATGGTCTATATAGACAAAGGGGAAGGTTTGTGTGCACATAATACTTGGTCAACTCCACCACATTTTGCTTCTGTACCAGGTAAGGCTATGTAGACCACGTGTTGGTGTCCATTAATGTTGGTATATCCATTTTTTATGGAGTTGGTTGATGGTTGGTGTAGCCTGTTATACTGTCTTACATTTTTTATGATTCCTATTATCTTTTTTATGTTTTATCTAGAATAACAACATTAGACAAGCAACTGTGTGGCAATTTCTAAATCATCCACATGTTGATTTTCCAATGAGACTGTCTTGTAATGATGACAGTATTTGTTAAATTTCTTAGCCCATTATAGTCTGTTATTTGTTAATGTTATTCTCCATCACAGATATAGCATTGTCTAGGTCAACTAAGAATTCCACTCAAACCAGTGCTAGTGATACACTTGCAGTAAGGTGTAAGCTTTTTTTTGTTTGCCCCACTATGCCTTAGATACAAAGAATTGCAATAAAAGTGCTGGGATTTTTTGTCATGATTTAAAATAAAGGTCCTATCTTTTTAATACTTGCAATGGTATAGCCTATGTATGCGGACATGATGTTTAATTGCCATAAATTAATTTTTTCAATTTATTATATTGGATAAAAAAAAAAAAATGTCCCCACTTGCATATACATTATAAAGGGTATAACTCAAGAGAAGTAAAAGTGATACCACAAAAACTTGAACTTATCTGAGATTTGTGGTAATAAGCATTGTGAATAAGTTTCATAACATTTGGTTCAGGCAAACTTAAGTAAGAGAATAAAAACGAAAAATTAAAAAGGGCATAACTCTAGAATAGTAAAAGTGACCCCACCCAAATTCAAACTTGATCTGTGTTTAGTGGTAATAAGCATTGTGTATAAGTTTCATATCATCTGGTTGAGGCAAACTTAAGTAACAGAACAGAGACTAAGGAGTAGGCCCCGTAAGACCCCTTTTTGGCCCCAAAATATAGTATTTTTACAATTTGTTTAAAATGTAAACTTTTAGCTATTTATTTGAAAGTAGAATACTTTAGTTTCATAAATATGGGCTGTTTTTGACAATACAATGCACATTCATCAAGTACTAGTATCAGTAATTCATGTAAAATTTCTGAAATCTTCAAAATTTTAGCATTTGTGCTAATTTCTAGACGGTTTTTGTCTAAAATGGATAACTAACCCATTAAACTAACTTAATCAGAAAACTTAACATTGAAAATTGTTAATTGATTGAAAGTCACTGGACCATGACCTAGGGGGCAGGGCCTTGAAATGTCGTTAAACTGATATGTACTGATAATAATGCAACTTTATAGAAAATATCATTGATCTATCGCAAGTAGTTCCTAACAAACTAACTTAAGCAGAAAAATTATCATTGAAAATTGCTAATTAATTGAAAGTCCCTGAACCATGGCCTCAAAATAGTTGTCAAACTGATATGTAATGATAGCAATGCAACTTCACACAAAATATCATTGATCTATCACCAGTAGTTCCTATCAATTTAATTTAAGCAGAAAACTTAACATTTAAAATTGCAAATTAATTCAAGTCACTGGACCATGGACTAAGGGACAGGGCCTCAAAATTGTCATCAAACTGATTAGTACTGATAGTAATGCATCTTCATACAAAATATCAATAATCTATCACAAGTAGTTCCTATGAAACTAACTTAAGCAGAAAACTTAACAATTGTTAATGGCGTCGCGGGAAAAGCAATCCCTGTCTCCCTTTCCGCGACAAAAGTCTTGGACGAGACAAAAATGTAAAAAATCTTTCATCGATGTACTTCAAATTTTAGGCGAAAATTAGCCCTTACCAGACCTTCTCTTTTTGGGACGTACATACAGACAAGGGTAACAGTTAATGCCCCCCCCCCCCTCCTTGCTGCGGCAGGGGCATAATAAAAAATGACAATAGTGCTATACAGTATATATTATGTATACTATGTCTCATGAACTCAAAAATAATATGTATATAATTTTATTTATTTTTGTAAACATTTCATTGTTTCTTCCTTTTCTTGGATTTAAAATTTTTAGCTTCATTTGAAGGTTTTGTAAAGCCAAGGTCAGCTTTCCGTTTAAACTTTTCTTTCTTGAATGTCTCCTCCTTATCTATAGGTGTTATGATAGTTCCAAGTTTAGTTACAATCTTTGGTTTCACTAACTGTTTATAGGCTGTTTCTGGATTCCATGTCTTTCCTATAGGAGCTCTTATACTCTGTTCAAACTGCTTCACACTTACATATGGAAATGGCAAATCACTGACCTAAAAAAGATAACAAAATGTTTCAAATTTATATAAGGAAACAGCAATCAGTGACCTACATGTACAACAGACAACAAAATCTTCTGCTGTAAAATAGACTTTTTTCTCACTTTAAAAGGTGTTTTTAGATCAACAGACATACAAGACAAAAACAATGAATCATCATATATGTGGGCATCAATGAGACAGTATCCAGACAACACTAATAACCAAAACACATCTTGGATCAGCATACAGTCCAACAATAAATGGTTAATTATCTTTACAATATGTAAAGCTCTAAATTGCCCCGAGCTTAAAAAATGTTTTTCATTAATTAAGTGCCAATCTGGATAAGAATCAGGTAGTGGTGAAAACATGACAAACAAAAACCCGCTCAAGTTTACATTAATCTAAGTTAAGAATATATAATGGTGCACAATTATAACATTTGTTTCCTTTTCCTATTCTGGTATTTCAAGATATTCATTGGTTGAAATGCATTAAAAATTAACAATTAAGGGGAGCTAACTCCATAATGCTATCATTCTAACCAAAAGTTATCTAAGAGATTTCACAAATTACCAGACACACACAAATGAAAGATCTACCATTTCTAACACAGGATGAGGGTAAGTACAGAAGGTTTTTTCGTTCATGTTTGGAAATTCTTTTAAACTGCCTGATTCTTACAAAGACTGGCACTTAAACAGAAACTGTCATAGAACTAAAATTAACACCAAATTATCAAAATTACATAAAAACATTAATACAACCCCTTAACAAGTTTGATCCCCCTAAATCTCTATAACTTTAGTACATTGTAATCTTATTTACAATCATCAATAGACTTTTGACAAATCTTCACTGTAGTAATATGTAATAAAACTATGACCATCATATACCACAAGTATGTACTGTAGCATAATAGAGTCAAAAATACCTTTTTTTGGCATCCTCTATCACTGATTTAAATTCTTTTTTGCTTTGTAAACAAAACCATATTCTGATTCCAATAAAACATGGGTAACATCTGCTTAATGTCACAATTGAATTTGCAACATTGGTTGTATTTTGAAAGATGTCGGAGATCAAAATGGATGTTTCTGTTAGAGTTGATCTCTATGAAATTCAATAAAAATCTTTGAAGCATGAATTTCTCACCTTGTACAAGTATGCAACAGTAGCCTCCATCTTTCACAACTAAGTAAGATTGTGATCAGGTTTACTCCAGATCAACTCAGCTGTGTTTCAACTATTTGTAAATCTTATCTTGCTGATCATTTAAGCTGTTCACAGAGTCTCTCTATCTATTATAGTTCTCAAGATAATAGCCAAAAGCACAAAAAATGGTACAAATGTTCATTAAAGCCAAAATAAAAATTTCAGGTTTGTTAGATCTTATCTTGCTGATCGTTTTTATTGTTTACAGTTTCTATTTGAACTATTTATATGAGCAAACAGTCAAAAACACAAAAAAAAAAAAATGGGTGAAAATGGTCATTGAATGGAAATATGAGTCTATAATCCATTTGAGTAATGTTGACTAAGTTGTAGGTCTAATTTTGCCGATCCTTTTGCTGCTTACAGTTTCACTCTACTAAAGTTTTCACCAAAACACAAAATGAATAAAAATCGTCATTGAAAAACAAAAACTTCAATACAGGATCAACTGATGATTTTGGTCATGTTTACTTATCTGTAGATCTCCTCAAGCTGATAATTTTGCTATTAAAAGTTTCTCTCTATCTGTTATTGTTTCTAAGATAAATGTCAAAAATTTGTAAAAATCTAAATATCTGACTTTCAAACATATTTTATATGTGTGGTTCAAAAAAAAAGTCTGATATTCCTATTTAGAGTCAAAATAGTTCTAGAATATATGTAACAATAATAAGAAAGATGATAAAAATACTACAAACCTGGTATTTAGCTATAGATTTGTCTTTCTGTTCACTAATGATAACATTTCCCAAATTTCTGTCTTTTCTAGGGAGCGCTGGTGGAGCCTTTATCACAAATCTACATGAATTTTAAAAGTAGAAAGATAGAGAGATTATAAAATCATAACAAGAACAGGCATATATATTATTATATATCTAAACAATAACATTTAAAAACATATTATATGCAATGATTTGGTTTTCACTTCTACATTGGTTGTTTTGGCTGTTTCTATATTCCACTTGTTCATATCATTCATTGGCACCTGATTTCATGTTAAAGGAAACGATCATTCTGGAGGAAAGCTATCCAATTTTTTAATGACAAAACAGATTAATTATAACTTTTGAAATAAACTACTCAAACATTAATTAATTAATAATATAATAATTTCTAGTAGAATTCAGAAAGGTAAAATTTGTAGTGACCATGAGTCATATAAAAAACACAAATAGTATGCATATACATGTGCAGTGTATTTGTCTGTTAATGTTTTGTAAACTTTAGTAATAGATGAATACAAAAATGAACTGCATTTCAACGTCTAATTTTAACAAAAATATAAAGATGGCATCACAATATTTAAAAAAAAAAACAAAAAAAAATGTCCTTCTTAAATACATCACTGAAAGTATGAAAATCAAATTCAATAGGTCATCCCCTCTAAATGCAAATTCTGTATTTGTACCCAAGTTATTAAAGGATACTTTTAAATTGCAAATGTATAAAATCTGTGAACATATAATGTGAATATGATACTGTTAAGCAAATCATTTTTGCGAGCAATTTATTTTCGTGATTGAAAAATAACTGAAATAAAAATTGTTGCCAATATGAGTATTCCCAAATATATATATTGCAGGAAAATGTGAAAATCTCATAAATAAATCGTCGCTTAGTCAGATAGAAAGGACTTATCGCATAAATAAGTTGGTTTACATTAATTTTCTAACTGTACCTTTTTTTTTTCCTTTTCGATACTTTGACCCCTACTCCTCCCCATTCACCCCAGCCCGGAAGAGTCAAATCAATATCTTTCGGCTGATCTCTGTTTTCTACTTTTTTCTTTTCCTGACTAAACTCTTCAATGACATCATCATCAGCAAATGCTTGGGCAATTGCCAGCTTTTGTTGTTCCTCATTATCAATGTCGTTGTCGTCAACAATCATATCTGGCATTTGTGACTTATCGATCTTTGATTCCAAGGTCATTAATTTCTTTGGATCGACATAAACATCTTCATGAACCTCAAACTTCTTTCCATCATTTTCATCCTCACTTTCGTCTTGCTTTTTTCTTCCTTTTCTAACTTCATTTCCTATTTCGTCATCGGACAAGTCACCTTCAAAGTCATCAAGCTTTGTTCTTCTTTCTAATTTTTCAGAAATAAAGGTTTCTTCCTCAGATTCAACCTTTTCATCTTTTTTTATTAACTTCGCCTTTTCTATCTCTCTCTCCTTTTGTTTTTCCATTCTCCTTCTTTTTCTTTTCATTTTCTTACTTTCTTTTCCATCTGTGGAATTTAAATCTGAAGAATCTTTTTTACTTTTCATTATTTTTTCATGAATAGTTTTTTTAACTGTATTTCCTTTTTGGCTTTCTTTGCTTGATTCAAAATCTTTAAATAAGTCATCAATGTTATCAATTGCATTAATATTTTTACTACTATTTTTCTCTTTCTTTCTTTTCTTTCCTTTCTTAGGTACTTGTACATTTTCAACTTGCTTAACATCATCTGCCATTTCAGTTTTTAAATTGTCATTGTTTTTATCACCTTTTATTTCTGTGAAGTTTACATCTACATTGTCACTGTTGCCATCCAAATTATTTTTATCTTCAATAATGACCTTCTGAACAACATTTGATAACATTATCGTATTTTCACTTTCATCTTCACTTCCAATAGGAAGTAAAATTTTGTCCTCATTTTTCACTTCTTCAATCTTTTCATACCCAGATGGTTTAGAGAGTTTTGAGCCTTTCATCCATGGATTCTCAGATGCAGACACAGCACTTTCCAACATATTCATTTCATCTTCAGAATTCATACTAACAGCATCAGATTCACTATCACTAACAACCTCTGCCTTCTGTGTCAATTCCTTGTTTTTCTGAATCATTTCTTGAACTGTTTGGCGTGCCTAAAAGAACCAAAAAACTTTAAAACATCCAAAAATACTGTATCATTTATGTGGCAATGAAGTTTAATGTAAAGCAAAAATTAAATTTCCATTTATTTAATAACTACTTCTGCAGGGTTGATTGTTTTTTGTTTGGTTAATGTTCAGTGGCAAATATTTCATGCAGATTAAGGACCAGAATAAACTAAAACAGTGAGTGAACTATATTTGCAATATAGAAATTAGTTGTAATTATCTCCCCTTTAACATGTAGGATTTGGGATTATTATCATTCATGCACATCCTCATGTAGTGTTCTACAACTGTGTCAAGTTCAATCAATATCCATCCAGCCTTTTAGGCTTTTCAAGGCACATGGACAGTTGGACAAAATGACAGACAGATATACATTGTGATTCCTATATATCCCCAAAACTTAAGTTTGCTGGGGATATTTATATTAAATATATATAAGAAGGTTGACAAAGTACACTGATAGGGATGCAGATAGGGAAGTTAAGGCTGTAACTGGAAAAGAGGGGAAGAAATGTGCACTTGCAACACACCTACTGACCGTTTACTTTCTGTAAGACTGTATATGAAACTTTTCAATGGCAGATTCAGGCTTTCATGTGGGGCATTAAATAGTTCAGGAATTTTTACTAAACAACGACGAACACAGTAAAAATCATATATGATTTTATTCTGTATTAAAGTAAAATTCCGCTTTTGCAGTTTCGAAATTTCTCCTTTACTGTTTTTTTTTTCTAGTTGACTGTCAATAACTTCTGTTAGGTGGCATTTTCCCTTTTTCTCGACTCTTAAAAATTTGATGGATGTACTAAATAATTGCGCTTGTTCTTAATTGCCACAAAAAAATGGGCACATAGAATAGTGTTTTCAGTAAAAATTGTCAAGTTAATGGCAGTTAAAATCTTTAGGAAACCTATTAAAAGAAGATCAACCGTTCAAAATCATACCTTTGACTACCCTCCACAATTATATGAAAAAGTATGCTCTGTATCCGATATAATGGTTAGAAAAAGCAGAAAACACCATAAAATACCAAATACTAGCACAATATCAACAACTAATTTATTATACAGATACATACTACGGTAAACATTACAGATATAACATCAATAAAGTTAGAGTGTGGAAACTGCAAAGTTGCCAATTTTTTCATTTATAAAGGGACATAACTCGAGAACGGTGAAAGTGACGTCATCCAAATTCAAACTTGATCTGTGTTTGGTGGTAATAAGCATTGGGGACGTAGACAGAAAAACTTAGATTACAGGTTTAGGAAACAAGGGGAGATAATTATATTTTACTGTCCTTTACAAAATTTAGGGGAGATAAATGTTTTCTTTAGCCAAGAAATTAACTCATATTTTCTATTTCATGTGAAAAATACCATGCAACATTAAAAAAATTGAATTTGGAACAATTAATGGACTTGTTATGGGGAGACAACTCACCTGATCATCATACTTTCCATAAATCATTTTTTTCTTCATATATTTACTTCCTCCTCTGTGTTTTAAACTCATTCTCTCCTGAAAATATTAGAAAAAAGTCAAGTATCAGAGTTCGCGAAAACTTATTTTGACCCGTCGGTCATGGGACCGACAAAGCATGATTATTTGTCAGTCCTACAAAACTTTAGCCAGTCCTACAAAATCTGTCAATTTTATCCTGAAATAAAATTATTTACATATTTTATCGAAAAATAACTTTATTAATATTAGTTTTATTCTTCGCACCCACAGGCAAATTAACAATGAAGGACCAGTTCAGGTCTTCTGATTGTTCTTATTTAAAGTCATCTTCACTATCCACTTCATCATCTGAATCATTTTCTCGGCTGTTACAGTATTTGTTTGCTCCATTGTAGGGTTCAATTGCCGATTGTTTGCCAGGGATGGCTCTATGAACAAATTTAGTAGGCCACGTGTAGATCGCCGCTTTGGTTTGTTTATAATAAATCCGTAAACCAGTACCGGAAATTGGCAGCGGGTACATCTGATAACCGATGTAAACACCTATTGGAAACAGTTGCGGTACATCTAATAACCGATGTAAAAAAGTGCCGAAATATGCACTACAACGGCCGTTTTTACATCGGTCATCGGGACCGGCACTAGCCTTCAAAATACTGGTCCGAGCCTCATTTTGACCGACAGGACCGACAGGACCGACCATTTTCGTGAACTCTGAAGTATGTCAATTTTTAGGTTATATGACCAGGGCTTCCAAAAAATATTTGAGCTAGCCGGACATTTTTTTGTGTGTCTTATCCCGATTTTAATCCCTTAAGACTTAGTAACAAAAGGCAACCATAGTAATCAGTTGGGCATCATATAAATTATGATTGACACAAAAACGGTATTTGACTTGATTTTTAATATAAATTCAATGTTCTGGCGTTAACTGTTAAATTGACAGTGCACCATTCGAAGCGTGTAACATCAGCGTACTAATATCTGCCTAAGACTCTTTATTTGTGCAAAATTACGCTGTCAATAACTTCACTTTCGTTTTTAAAAAGTACATTTTCCTTATACCGGATGTTGACTTGACAATGGTAAAACACGGACCATGGACGGATACGTACAACCCGTGTACGTTTACAAAGCACGATTGACAAAAATAATTGAGTTTGAGTAGCTCATTCCGCATTATTTCTACAGAAAAATACTTGAAATTAACGTTAGATAAAGGTATCAATGATATTTTTAACATTTTTGAAAATTTGGATGCATAATTAAATCTCACACCTGCGCACATGCGCATGAGTTTACTAGTTCAAACAATGTGGTTCTGACGATTTTTCACTTAAAAACTTTTATTACTACCTTTTTAAATTTTCATCAAATCATATTTAAATACGTTTTCTGGTTTTCTGAATCTTGTTGATTAAATTAATTAGATGTAAACCGCTGAAATTTAAAAAAAAAAACTTTTAATAGACCGATCAATGTCCGGTACAAAATATTTACCTGTCGCCTGAACAGGTAAAATCAGCTGTCAGAGAACTAATTAATTAACCTTGATTGTAATGAAAGGGTATTAAAGTAGGGTTTGTTTTGATAGTAATTATTCATCATGTCATTTATATGACCGGAAATGTGTGGCTGTTTAAGGCAAAAAGTCAGGTCAAAAAGATCGCATAAACTTCATTTTTTTTTCTGAACTATGTTAAAATGTCTGTTTCAGCCTTGGCACAACAAGTCATTTATATAATTTACTGGACTTGTCAGGAAAATACGACCGTTTTGGAAGCCCTGTATATGACAGACATAACATTTGAGCTACGTGGTCAAAGAATAATTAACCTTCTTAATAATGATTGGTGTTAGAGCATGTATTCAGTTAGGTAGACTGTAGTCTTGTTTTTTTTATATTACATGTTAAGTTTTAAAGGGGCATTATTAACTCACAGATTCGACTCACAATTCTCACATGCTATTTATAACATATTTAAATGCCCATCCAAATTACAAAAAGTCCAAAAGAAACAATTAGTACTGAACAAACTCCTTATAATGTAAGAACTTTTAGTGTGTATTTTAGACTAGACACCATCTTATTAACTATGTTTTGATTTAACTGTGTTTTAGATACTAAAAAGAAACTTCATATTTGACAACTGTCCACTTAATGAAAACTGCAACTGAAATATAAAAGTTAAACTTGACTTATGTTTAGTAATTCCTCACAATATTTCTGAATTTTAAATGATTTGGTCAAGGCTACAATACTTTATTGAATAGAAACCTCAAAATAACAAAATATTTACACATCAAGGGACATAACTCAAGATGAGCATAATGAAACAAGTTGAGGTTGTCTTGTGTTAACATTGCCTAAAATTACTATAAACTTCTAATAACTATTAATTTGTTCAACTTTTACTCAAACTATTGAACAAGAAGAACAACTACGCCTCTGGATTTCTTTCTTCTTACCTCTACCCTTTGTTTGTCTGCAGTTGTCACTTTCTCCATGTAGGCATCTGGATCAGTTTTTGCTAATTCATCCAAAGATTTCTTCTCATTTTTCATTTTTTCTTTCCTTAATACTCTATGATATCTGTAATGATTTGAATAAAATAAATTTTTATTTGACAAAAATTATGAAAAGATCCTAAAAGCAAATGTCATACATTAGTATGTTAAATGAATACTTCATTTTCCCCCAGATTAGGTTATAGGTTAATCACAATTTTCCACTATCACATTTCTTGAACAACAACAAATTTTCAGAATGTTGAAGTTTATTTAGTGATTAAATGGATGGAAAACTGAAGCTCAAAGTCATTATTGAACAAGCTTAAGTCCTCCTAAACAAGATTTGCCTTGACCTATGACATTCAGTAATTTTGTTGGCTCCCTCGATTGATTTCTGATGAAGATTGGAGATGAAAATGGAGCAATATGATGCCTTCAGACTTGAATCTCCAGGGGCAAAGTTTAATGAAGATTGGATGGGAATGAACTTCAACAACACCTATATGAGCTTACACACAGATTAAACACAATACTGGTGTTGCTTTAACCCTAGTGCATCTTCATATTAATGGGAAATAAAAGATTAATTTATAATTTGTAAGTTTCAGTCATACAGATACTTGGAAACAGGAGATATTGGCAGGCCTTACAATAGGCAATGTACAATTCCTTTACAAACTATTGTTGCATGATTTCAAATGTGCAGACAGTATGTAATTCCTCTAAAATTGATCATTAGAGACCAAAAAACAATTTATTTTTCAAATGACTTATTACTCAATATTGCTTCTATGTATTATTTATCAAGATTTTTTCATGAACTTTGAAAATAAATGCTTTTACAGTGAAAGGCAAGGATACTGAGGCCACTTTGATCTTCTTTTTCATTAAAAAAAGATAGATTTGTAGTGCAACTGATCTTCAAAGGTTTTAAATACTCACTTTTTACTTTTAATTTTATTTCGCCATCTTGCTTTTGTTTCTTTATATGATAACAAAGCCCTGTGCTTCCTTAATTCTGCAAGTCTTTCTCCTGCCTGAAATATTACAGAAAAAACATTAACAACTCCCAATGTTGTTTTTTTTTTAAATGCAATCAAATATGAGGCTTTGTTTTTGTTTTTACCTTTTCCCAAGGGCCTTATTGCATAGTGGTATCATTGAGCTAGCATATCAGATTTTTTAATATAAGTGTATTACAAATGTTGTGTTATAATTTGAAGGAAACTGTGATATTTTAAATCTCTGGTGTTTTTTAGAAATACTTGGTAGAACTATGATTGCCATACACCCCACATCTCCTTTTGAGGTCATGTATAACAGAATATTTTTTCAATATTTTCATTTTGTTTTTTTAGAAAGTTTATTAGCTACATATTGCATTATTCCCCTGAAATTTTACCTATCCAAGCTTAAAGAGCCTTTTCTTCATCCTTATCTTTTCATGTCTCATTAGTACTGTTTATGTGTTAAATACTTACCTCCTCAAGACTCATAGCTTTCAGTGCCTTCTCTTCAGCAGGTGTTAGCTCCTGTTTGTTGGATACTACATTTTCACTTCCCTTCAGTAATGATGCTACTTCTACCTCTAATGAAGTCCTTGGCTATAACAGATAGAATGTATCAAATTAATTTAAAATTCCAATTGTAGTGACTACACACAACTTAACTTAAGTTTTCCTAATTGTCTTAAGATTTCATAACTGTCTTAAGTCTTCATAACTGTCTTAAGTCTTCATAACTGTCTTAAGTCTTAATAACTGTCTTAAGTCTTCACAACTGTCTAAAGTCTTAACAACTGTCTTAACTATTTATAATTTATTGTATGTTAATTAAATATAGAGATGCAAAATTTAAAAGATACATCGTAGTGAGGAATGGTCCTACACTAATAATTTTTATAGATGGATGTTTTACTTCCTATAGGTAATTTGTCAACCAGATTCTGAATGTGAATATGTGAACTCTAGATGAGTATGAAACTGTTTTACATTAAATCAACTGCTAAGGCAGGTTTTTAACACTTAGAAACATAACTTCAAGCCAACAACATTACTCCTAATGTATTATATTTGTCAACAAACACAAAGTAAGTCTTTACTTTGACAAATCTAGGGATCAAACCGAAAAACCTTTCTGCACTTGAGGCAAGCAAATTTATACACGACTGCAAATTAGTATTTTTAAGGAACAAAAGTAGAGATCACTTCAAGCATTCTAAATGCTGCAACAACAAAAATATAGTACTTATAAGCATATAATAGAATCAACTGTTTTGCCATCTTCATTTACCAAGGATTACATTCCAGTCCCCTACTCTTCATCCTTTGCACATTAAGATAGAATTTGTGTATACAGCTTTGCACCATCTAGTGACAGATCATTCTTGACCAATGGCAGCACTTGAATTCTCTTCAGTGTGGAGGTGTAAAAATAGTTGTGTCCAATGTTTACAAATTTCGTTAAGCAGGAGCCGCAAATATACTCTGTCATTCCAATATTTGTACGAGAAACTTACCCAAGAACTTCAGTTAGTGGATTATTAACTTTAAAAGTGTCACTAAATGTCTTCCTAATGTTTTGGGGGTAAAGACTTGTTGCACGATCGGCACATGGCAATTGTTGATTTACTTTTCTACATTTACACATGATCGTCTTAAAGGCTGTTTTTGATTGGATGCAGCCAGTTACAACTACTACCTATACATTACCTCCTGGATATGAAATTCTGACAATCTGCCAAGGATGATGAGAAGGGGACTGGATCGTAACCCTTGGATAGCAAAGATGCTGTTTTGCGCTTATTCTCATCTTGATGAACTAAAAAAGCTAACAATACAGATTATATAAGGTTACCTTAATGACTTTGGCTTGCTGTTCTACTGTATGAAGTTTCAGTACAGGTCTTTCTAATGGAAATCTTAATTGTTCTGCCTGTAAATATTCAATATAAATTAAGTTGCGTACACATTTTGTATATGAATGAAAGGAAATGAGTATATGAACATTAGACAGCAATTCAGTTAGACAAGGAAACCAAAATGACATCTAAAAGTCAACATAAAGCCTCCAACAATAAATATGAGTCTCTATCATATATTCATTTCAATTTGAAGCAATGTACCTTTATTTTTTTAATACATTCTCATTGGCTTCTACTTAAAAAATCTTTATGTAAATAATTCAACCTGAAAAACTGAAGTGACCTGCAGGAAAAGATACTGTAAACTTACAATTTATCAATAAATCACATAGCAAAGGAGATGGGCTTTTTCACTGTCCTTTTTTGTGAAGTTAAGTAGCATTTAATACAGTGGAGAAACATTAAGGGAGAACTGACAACCCATTGTTCAAATTTTAATGTTCTTCTTTAATTTTGATACAGTTTTAACTGTAATTTATTGCATTCCTTTCAATCAAAATTCTTAGTTATAAAACATGCTTTCGTGTAGTCATTTAGAAAAAATGTTATCAATTTGATTTTTTTTTTTTTATTACCTATCATTTAGTACAGTCTTAGGTCAAAAGTGTTTCACCTATCGGAAATTCTCCTATCATTTCATATAAAAACACATTTTTAATAAAAATTCTATTGAAGAGATTTCTTGTCTGAATTGATTGAAATTTTTTTCATCAAATACAGAAATGTCAGTAGTTTCTTGAAATTTTTGAAATATATTTATGATCTATATTTTTAAGGAAATCAGTTTAAAGATAGATATGAGTTTCTGCACGGAAAAATCATATGGCTATATAGGAAAAAATGACACTTAATTTCAATATTTGTTTACAAATAAAGATTTTACAGTTATGAAAAGTCATAGAAATATTTCACAATTAGCATAAAAAACTGTACACATTTACAAATTTAACATTAATTTTTTTTTACCAAAATTAGACCTCAAATTAGTTTTAGACAATGTTTTTCAAAAAATGTGTTTTTATATGCAATAATAGGGGAATTTCAAATAGAGGAAACACTTTTGACCTCAGACTGTACACAATGATTAATTGATTATAAGCATTGTTTCATGCTGCTGAAAGTAACTGAAAGAAATCAAACAATTGTCGTGGATTGAGTAGTAATTGTATTTTCCAAGATATTTGATTTCATGGTTTTGCAAAAGTTTGCTTATAATCCTATATAAAAAATATACTTAGTTGAAAATTTTAATTTGTAGTTAACCCATACTGAAATTGGTATCTAATTAATAATAATGAATACAATGTATTAAATTTGACATGTGGTAGCTATTATTTCTTACATTTGCCTGAAAAATTAAATGACAAAGTCATTAAAAATTCAATGCATGGTGACGTTTAATAGAAAGTGCTCTCTAAACTCCTTATATCCTTATGCCTGGAATATGTATGAGGAAACAGTAAACAGTTATACAAACTTTTCTATTCTTCTGTACAATTGAGTCCCATTTATCTACAACTTCTTTTGTTTGACCATATGCTACACTTCTCTCTAGCTGTAAGTATACAAATAAGATATTTAGGAACCATCCACAACATTATACAATGAATAAACTGCAGAATACTCTTCAACTGATGTTGATCACATCACTTTCTTTTCAAAATATGAAATCATTGTTGCTTGACTATTGATGTAGATTTGACGAGAAGGAAAACATAATTTTCATCATACATTATTTAGAGAGATTATAAAAAGTAATTATTTTGATTAATTGATTGTTGGTGTTTAAAGCCACTTTCAGTACTATTGGCTATACAGTTGTGGTCAGTTTTTATTGGTAAAGGATGCTGGAATGACCGGAGAGAACTACAACCTTTGTCAAATAAACAGCTGGCCATGAGCGCATGATACGCCCGTAGCATTTTTTAAGAGTAAAGTTCAATAACTTCTCAATGTCATATATGAAATTTGTGAAAAACTAAAGGGAGGTTATCTTAATTAATATAAACCAGTCACCAAAGTTTAATGAACTGCTCAAAACACTTTAAAGGTATTGTCCGAAAACTGGAAAATCACCCCTTTTTTAAGAATAAAATCCCATAACTCAAAAATTTATAAAAATTGAAAGGGAGCTTACATCAATATATATATACAATTTTCCAAAGTTTCATGAGAACTGCTGAAAGCATTTTTGAGTTATTGTCCGAAAACTAAAAAATCCGCCCTTTTTTTTTAATGAATAAAACTCCATAACTCGGAAAGGTAAAATCTAAAATTTATAAAAATCAAAAGGGAGCTCATGTCAATAGATATAAACAATTGACCAAAGTTTCTTGCAAATTGGTGAAAGCATTTTTGAGTTATTGTCAGAAAACTGGAAAATCACCCTTTTTTTAATGAATAAAACCCCATAACTCAGAAACGTAAAATCTAAAATTTATAAAAAACGAAAGGGAGCTCACGTCCATAGATATGAACAATTCACCAAAGTTTTATGCAAACTGGTTGAAGCGTTTTTGAGTTAATGTCCAACATGTTGACGGACGGACAGACGGACAACGGTATACCGTATAAAACTGATAATACCTAATTGAGAATAGAAAAAAAACGCATCTGCCATATGAAGGGTCGAACTCACAACCTCAGTTTTGACAGTCTAGTGAAACAGTAGATGATCCAATAAGACCACTCTGCCAAAAAGGCCCCAAAGAAATTATTATTTCCTATACTTCAATTATATAATTTAAACATGTATACCTTTTCTTTTTGGTGTCTAGGTAATGGAACAGACACAACTTGTTTACTGTCCTCTACAGACTTTAACTGTCTCTTTATCTTGGATGATGATAGAGTTCCCATCAACTCAGAGATGTTAATTTTACTAGCCACTGAAGAAAAGAATCATGATGATTGATTGATTGTTGTTTGCTTAACATTTATTGGCTAATATTTCATGCATAGTTAGGATGATAAAAGAATAAAAGAAAAGAAATCATGAGATAACTTTTTACATTCTATCCAATAATTTGGTGATTTTGTTGACTTTTTCACTAAACTAACATAAAATGGTGATATTATCTTTCCTTTTTATCATAGCTAAGACACAAAGGAAAGAAGAAATGGCAAAGCCTGAGTTTTGTAATAGAAAAACAACCAAAAATTAATCTTCTTAATCTATAAAATAGGATCAAATATTAAATGCAATTTGTGCTGATCTAAAATTGAAAATGTGATGTCAAAAACTAATTTGGAGTCAGTATTCAACAATAAAAGATACTTATTATTAAATTCTTTTATTTGTATTGTTATCACATTCTGTGGTAGGAGAAAAATTTGCCATTTCAAGGGTATTTATTTTGTGGTTATATCATTTGCTGTATTCAAAGTAACTAAAACTTGTGGAATTCCCCTTACCATGAAATCCAAGAAAATTGTTATCCCATTCCCACGGATATAAATGAACACACAGTATTTGTATTATTGAGCCTAATATATACTTACCAGTCTGCGCTGTAAAATTGAACTCAGATATCTGTGAAGCATGAACAGTTCTCTCATGTAATCTTGTCCTAAAATAAATGTAAAAAAAAAAATGGACATGTTGTCATGCTAAGACATTCCTCTCTTATATCGGAAAACATTTAGATATTTGAGATCTGGAAAACACTAATTTGTTACAACTGATTAGTTAACCCACTAACCAAATTTGAATTCATTCTGTTCAGCAGTACTGGAGAAATGTGTGACAATAAAAGTGTTGTTCCTTTAATTTTGGTTTTGTCAAATGTGACTTTGTGTCATTGATCCTTTCATATCCACTAAACATTAATCCTTCAAGTTTTGAGCATGCAACTATAATTCTATTTAATTTTGTCATGAGATTTTGTGTAATTGATCCCAACTTTTATACTATTTAAACATTAACCCTTCAACTTTTGAGTATGTATTTGACATTAAAAAAATAAGGGAGATAACTATAAGGGTATTTCAAAACTCCATACTTTTTCTTCCCATCCAAAGATGAAATGGCATCCAATAACTTCAGGTGATTTCTGTCATCTCCATCCTGTCAATGAGAAAATATACTGGTAATAAAGACTGAAATCAAATTACGGTAACTCAATATAGAGACAACACAATTAATGTCATCTTTCAAAAAGTATCATTTGTTGTATTATCTTTGCTTTACAATGTGTTGTTTTTCCTTTGGATCCCCCTTGCTTTATAATATAACTGGCGGATAGTGATGGGGAGGATCAAGTAAATAAGGAAAATGTGATGCAATCTTAAAAGAATCAGGTTTATTCCATTTAAATTAAGTTAATTATACACAAGGAAGGCAGAAAATTTCCTAATGCATCAATCCATTCATTCGCAAACTCTAAAGGGTTATAAAGTCAAAAATTCTGAATGATTTTTGTACATATGACAGGGGTGACTAAATTGAACTAGGTTTTTGAAAACAATTTTCAATGTAGAGTTTTCTTCATCCTTGTTTATTACACACCTTAGCTTCTAGTAATGTTGAATAGATGTCATAGATGTGACAAGTTTCACTTCTTAACTCCAAGAGGTTTTTAAGTTATAAAGTGTAAGGTTTTTTAGACACTATGTACAGGGGTGACTAAGTGGGACTAAGGATTTGACCATATGTACAATTTTCTTTTTTGTATGCAACACACCTTCTAGTCATGCTAGTAGTGGTGAATAATCATTCAAAATTCAATAACCAATCTGTAAGGGGTTTTAAGGTTTGTTTAGAAAACGGAAAGATTTTCAGATAGACAGACCAGCTGATTACATGTTCTATCATGACTATAGGCCTTCTATCAACATAATCAAATAATCATTGGGTACAAATCATATCCCCACTGCTTTACATTGTTGTTGTTTTTTTCTGTTATTCTAGATTTCAAAAGATTTATCATATACTTTCAGTTATATTGCTCTTGAAAATTTCTGTTTGATTGCCATCATGGCCATGGTGTCATAAGTTATAATTTCTATTATATTGTCCTTTTTCAAAACGCTTTCAATTTTTATAGTATTGATATTTGATATACAATCTTATGTTAATAATTTTGCTTTCAAATTTTGTTACATGTACATGTCTATTGTTCTTGCTGCAAAATGTTATGATTTTCGAGATGCAGATCCAGGATTTTGAATGGGGGTGGGGGCTAACCAGATAATGCGCCACTCCCCCTAATTCCGTCTCTGTTTTCTGTTGTACTTCCTGTTATATTTACCTCATCTTCACTTGCACTAATGTCAGCTTGTTCTTGAAACAATTCCATTTCTACAAAAATCAACAGATTGGTTTCAGTAATTAACAAAAGATGTTAATTCTTTATGACAGGTAAATAACAAATAAGGAACACACATGATGACTCAATCATTTAAATTACTCCTGGTGATTTTCATGAAGAACATTGGTGATTAAGGTCTTATCCATTTGAACATCATTTCGTTCCTGCAGGTGTAAAATTAAACTAAGTTGGGTTAAATCTTTTAAGATGCCCCCTTTCAGGTAATATTGTAATGATTGACATGAACAATTGATATCTACACAACAATAGGTTTCGATATGAAAAATAACTGCAAAAAAACCGATGTGCACATTGCTGCATCACTCGTTTGTGATGGCTGCCTAGAGTGGTTTCACTAAAAATGCATCGGACTGAAACATGTCCCAAAACAACATACTGGATGTGTAGAAACTGCCATTGTAAATAGAAATTTAAAAAATTGTATGCAATATTGTAAAATTCAAATAAAAGTTTTCAAGTTTTATTTTAAAACATATTACTAGTCAAAGCATACATTGAAGTGCATTAAAGTAACAATAACACAACGTAACCGTAGACACAAATATTATTGTTACATTCATAATTAATCGGTTCCTTATCCAACATTGCATTCCGGCAATTAGTCTCCAATGTAACAATAACTTTTTTATTATTGTTACATTTCAATGTAGCCAGTGCCTTCTTTTTTGACCTTCTGCAGGCTTAAAAAAAGGAATCTCAAATTCCAGGTGTTCTGAAACATGAGAAGCATTCAAATTTTAATTACCTAGTTCCTGTCATGTCTTAAAACTTTTCTAGGTGCACAGGTTTGTCTGTACACATAATAAATTCTGTGGTGTAAACCAGGGGAATATAAGTAAACAGTCATATTTTTCAATTCCTTCTGATGAACCTTAAGGTTCATCTATACACTTCAACAAAAATGGCTGTGTTTACACCATGAAATTTTCTCTGAATGCAGACAAAACTGTGTAATTCTAATAGTTTTAAATCCTGGCAGCACCTAGATATATACAAGTTGTATTCATTTTGTGTTATAAAAAGAAAAATACTTTTATGTATTTTGCTAAACATTTTCTTTCCTTGCCACAGGTGGTGTAAAAATAAACAAAGTCATGTGAAATCTTTGAGATGGTCCCCCTCAGGTAACATGGGTAATGATTGTATTGTATCATATTGATTGATATGGACAATAGAGGGATAATAGAAATCTACCCACAACAAAGGTGATTTCAATAGTGTAAATGAGTGGACTGTATCAAAGAAAACTCAGGTGTTTGTTTATTTCACCATCATAGGTGCTGCCAGGCATTAACACTTTTAAAATTACACAGTTTTGTCTGTACTCAGAGAAAATTTCATGGTGTAAACATAGCCATTTTTGTTAAAGTGTATAGATGAACCTTAACTTAAGGCTTAACACTTTTCCAACTGCACAGGTTAGTCTGTAATCAAGAGTAGTTTTTGAGACAGCCATTTTTTGCCCATTTGTTATAAAGAACCTTTAATTATTAAATGTGTTTAAAAATACCCTTTTCGTGGTTTTAATAAGGTATAATATATGAGACTTCAGACTCAGCTCCAAAAAATAATTTCCATGTGGCGGAAGTAGTATAGAATGTATAAATTACAAACCAATTTCGGAGGTCTAATCCGGGTCTGTTCGTTGAATTTATGATTGGAAGATGTCGCTCATACCAATCCCACACATCATTTTTTATACCTTCCTCCATCGAAGGAACCACCAAATATAAGCCAGGACCATTGGACTGGCACCCGGGACTAAGAATAATGACCTTAAATATCGAAGGGGTAAAATCAAATTTTGACTATCTCAGAGACATTGCTAAAGACCATAATCTTATTACATGCCTACAAGAACATTGGCTAAGGGGACAAGAAACAAATTTCTTTGAAAATCATTTTCCTCTTCATACCATTTTCTTACGTTCTCACGACGACAACGATCCCATACCAAATTTTAAAGCACGCAGAGGACAAGCAGGTACAACAATCGGCATGTGGCCTACCTCTCTAAATAAATTTATTCACAAACTTCCAGACGGTAATTAAAGAGTAATGTCTATAAAGATAGAGCTAGAAAACCATACAGTATGTCTCATAAACACATACATGCCAACCTTTGGACAAAATTCACAAATAGGCTATAGAGAACATCTAGACATAGTGTCACATATAACCGAAAAATATTCAGAACTGACTCATATTCTCTGTGGTGACCTGAACGGAACGTTAAAACCATCAAGGAAAAACCTCCATGATAAACTCCTAAGAACATTCCAAACTCAAGGTAAATGGATAAAGGAAATCATTTGGATAACGATACTTTCTTCCTCCACAGCGGGTTATCATCATCTCACATTGATTATATACTGACACAAGATTTGGATATACTAGATAAACTGATAAAGTTGTCAAAGAAAATACCTCTGGAAACAATCTATCATCTCATGTTCCAGTTTTTGGCGTTCTGGCAGCAAAAATACAATCTAATAACATTCAAAAAAGTTCAATCTCAGGGAAAAAGTTTAAAATTGAATGGGATAGGGCAGACTTAAATAAGTAAAAAGCAAAATTAAAAGAAAGAAATTCTTAAGGAAAACCAATCACCGAATTTAACCTCTACCGAACTGGTTGTAAATTTAATATACTGTATAAAAAAGCAGAAAAAAATTGCTATACCGTCTAGGATCATAAAGCTGAATGGCCCAAAGCTGAAGGTCTCAACTGAAAACAAAAATTTGCTAAACATTAGTAAACAAAAACATAGGATCTGGGATATTGCTGGTCGAAAAAGAGGCTCAGGTGATTCCTACAAACAACTCAAGGAAGCTAAATATAATGCCAGGAAAATGATCCGGAAGGAAAGAGCCATGGAAAGGGAAAATTTTTACAGTCAATTAGAACAGAAACCTTCATCAAAAACCTTCTTTCAACGTATAAAAAAATTTAGGCAATAACAAAAATTCTGTAACTCAGGTTATTCGTCATGAAGAAAAAGACATCACTTGCCCAGACGAACAAAGAGAAGTTCTGGCCGAATATTATAAAAATCTAGCCACGCCAAAAACGACAAAAATTTAATGAGGAATATCTCCATATGTGCCTGTTCCGCTGCAATATAATTAAGGAACTCTCAGAAAATAATCTTGAAACTAAAACTAATTTTACAGAGGAAGAAATTATTCAATCTATTCAAAATCTTAATTCAGGAAAACCGGAGATGAATATGGCCTATTTGCAGAGCATTTGAAATTAGCTGATGAAGTAATCATTCCATATATTCAGAATCTTTTTAATCAAATATTAGTTGGCAGAAAAAAAATCAGAACAATTTAAATCTGGCATAATAACACCAGTTTGTAAAAAGGGAAAAGACGGCAAAATAATGGATAGCTATCGTGGTATAACAGTTTCCTCTGTTCCAGGAAAACTATTTGAACATGCACTTCTGGAAAAAAATATAGATCCAATCTCAAATGTATCATCGCAACAGTTTGGTTTTACCTCTGGTTTCTCCCCCACCGTGGCTGCTCTACTGATATCTGAGGCACATATGAATGCAAAAAGGATGAAGGAAATTCTCTTCTTAACAGCATTAGATACTCAAAAAGCTTTTGACGTGGTCAACCACAGCATCCTTCTTGATAAACTCTTTCAAAAAGACATTCCACCTGAAATTTGGGAAACTATATACGAAATGTACAATGACCTTACTTCATGGGTTAATTGGAAAGGCCAACATAGTAATAGCTTTCCAGTACAACAGGGAGTCCGTCAAGGTGGTATCTTGTCCACCCATCTTTATAAAATATATATTGAATAAAATTGAGAATGGAAATGGGGAATGTGTCAAAGAGACAACAACCCGAACATAGAGCAGACAACAGCCGAAGGCCACCAATGAGTCTTCAATGCAGCGAGAAACTCCCGCACCCGGAGGCGTCCTTCAGCTGGCCCCTAAACAAATATGTATACTAGTTCAGTGATAATGGACGTCATACTAAACTCCAAATTATACACAAGAAACTAATATTAAAAATGATACAAGACTAACAAAGGCCAGAGGCTCCTGACTTGGGACAGGCGCAAAAATGCGGCGGGGTTAAACATGTTTTTTGAGATCTCAACTCTCCCCCTATACCTCTAGCCAATGTAGAAAAAACAAACGTACAACAGTACGCACAGTAAAACTCAGTTTAAGAGAAGTCCGAGTCCGATGTCAGAATAGGAAACAAAAGAAAATAAACAAAATGACAATAATTCATAAATAACAACAGACTACTAGCAGTTACTGACATGCCAGCTCCAGACCTCAATTAAACTGATTGAAAGATTATGTCTTCATCATATGAATATCAGGCACAATCCCTCCTGTTAGGGGTTTAGTATTATACCATCATAAAATATATGAGAAGAACATAACCCGTGTCATGCCAACAACTGGTTTTAGAATAAATATGTTTAATTCCGATGCAAAGACCCTATAAGTGAATCAATATTAAAGCCAAAATATGCAATCTTTAATGACCTGACAACAGTATCGTAACTATATCCCTTCTAATAAGTCTGTTTAAAGGTTTTGTTAAGACAGTTAGAAGACTCAAATATTGGTTTACATCTAGGCACTAATTATGCAGGATGTCATACGTGTTCAGATGATATCCTACTCTTATCTAACTCGGATGAAGAAATGCAAGTCATGCTCAACGTAGTAGATACATATTCGAAAGAGCACCAATATATTAAATATCCACCCTGAAAAGAGCGTTCTCATAAAACAAAATTAAAATTCCACAAACTCCAGCAAAACATCCATATGTTCTTGGTCTCTTGGGGACAGGTCCGTTTCAGAGACAGATAAGGCCTCACATCTTGGTATTTTAAGATCATCAAAAAATGAAAATATAATAAATGTGAAAGACCGCATTAGTCTAGCCCGAAGAACATCATATTCACTGATGTCAACAGGTGTACATGGCTTGAATCCAAGGATTTCCTATAATATTTATAGAATTTAAATATTACCCCGCCTGCTGTACAGTCTCGAAGTTTTACCTCTTACCACCGGCCAAATCAACGCCTTGGGTGACTTCCTCTTATCCTTCTTAAAAAATACCCAGGCCCTACACACAAGAACAGCTTCAGTTGCAGTATACTCACTACTAGGTGCCCTCCCTATAGAGGCCGAGCTTCACAAAAGACAATTAAGCCTTCTGCATTCAATCTTTGCGTCAGATAATCAAAATCTAAGGGATATCTTGTTGATATTCCCGGGCTTGTATTTTCTATCATGATTTCCTTGATAGAGGATTGCTGCTCACAAGGAAGCTATTAAACAAAGAGTTCCAAATGGTGAAGTCGAAATCATCCCTCCGTAAATTTTACGGACGCCATCACGAGTTGGTTGACCTTATGGAATAACCGTTTCACAGATGATATCGGATATGTTCCTTATGTCGTAACTACAATACCCTTCCCTTTTCACGAATGTGACCTACCGAATTAGACTATTTACCGGACTTGTAATAACATAAGCAACACGAAGGGTGCCACATGTGGAGCAGGATCTGCTTACCCTTCCGGAGCACCTGAGATCACCCCCAGTTTTTGGTGGGGTTCGTGTTGCTTAGTCTTTAGTTTTCTATGTTGTGTCATCTGTACTATTATTTGTCTATTTGTCCTTTTATTTTTGGCCATGGCGTTGTCAGTTTGTTTTCGATCTATGAGTTTGACTGTCCCTCTGGTATCTTTCGTCCCTCTTTTGTTACACCAGTACCGACTAGAAATTTGCAATGGAACTTTTCTACACCGAACAGAAAATGTCTTGCTTCAATATAGCCTACCAAGCATTGAAGAGCCTCTAGCAATTCTTCCAACAAAAATAGAATGGAAACAAACCGTCAGATATGCTATTAATACATTTTGGAGCAATAAATTTAAATCTTTAAGTAAAGAAAAATCAACCCTGATCCGACTCTGTACTGACACTATCAATATAGGGGAAATACATCCAGTCTGGAAAACAGCAACAGAAATTCCAGGGGATACAAAGAAAGCCATAACAAAAGCTAGAATACTAACTGGGACCTACCTCTTACAAGCAACTAAAGCTAAATATAATATAGGAAGTACAGACCCAATTTGCCCCCCTATTCAAACTTGAGGAAGAAAACCTTCAACATTTTCTAACTAGATATCCATCTCTGGAAGAGGTCCGAAGGACTTTTTATGCCCCATTAAAACAGGCTGTAATCAATAAAAATGGGATTGATCAATGGAAAACTAATTCTCAAAATAGGGAAACACTAATTAAGCCAATTAATTGTTGACTGCAGAAAACTAGTGGGTTCTACACTTCCAAATGACAGTAATTTCTTGATTAAGGTTGAATCAATTTCTTGGAATTGTGTGATAAATTACACCAACAGAGGTTAACGCAGATCAATGCTCTATCATTATAAAATTTATCATTCATCACATGGAGTTGAACTTCTTTACAATACTTTTCAGAGTACAAAATAGTGGTGTGTATAAAGATCAGTTAGAAGTGAGAAGTACATAGAGGACAGTTGAGATATAGATGTACTTAGGAATACGTTGATATAGGGAAATTAATAGCTATACAGACAATTGTTATATCAAAGTGGTAGCTGATGTATTGAATATAGAGACGTATAGATATTTAATAGTGTCAGACCACGGTTTTACTATCGTCATAAAGTGAATCAGTGCCATTTTAGATTTTAGACTATTAGTAACGAAGTAACAAAGTGAATAACTTTTAATATCTTCCGTGTAACATAAGTCCATCGTCTTTTAAATATGCAATTGCGTTTTATATTGTAAAATAACAAAGTGATTTAAGCTATTTTCGACCGTGTAATATAAGCCCATTGTGAATAATCAAGCAATGTATGTGCTCCTAACCACATGAGGAAGTTACAGAAAGAAGAAGAAGAAGAAATGAATATTCATTCATTCTACTGTCGGGTCCCGAATTGCATAACAATTAACATTGTTTTGCTTAAATGTGAAAATAAGGAGATGTGGCATATAACACAACAAACTTTCTATTTGCAATTATTTATTTTATTGCTTTTACTGCGAATACAGTTATTTTTTTATTGGCTTTTAGTTTCAGTCTTGTTGAGATTTTGATCCCTTTTTATACGACCGCAAAAAATTTTTTGCGTAGTATAATGCTATCATGTCGTCGTCTGCGTCGTCCGAAGACGCATTTAGTTTCCGGACAATAACTTTAGTTTAAGTGAATGGATCTCTATGAAATTTTACTATAAGGTTCAATACCACAAAAGGAAGGTTGGGATTGATTTTGGCACCAACAGTTAAGGAATCAGGGGCCAAACATAAGCATTTTTGTAACTTCCAGACAATAACTTGTGTGTTAGTGTATGGATCTCTCTGACATTGTACCACAAGGTTCCATATCACAAAGGGAATGCTGGGATTGATTTTGGTGGTAATTGCCTCAATATTTTAGGAATTAGGGACCAAAAAAGGGGCAAAAAACAAGCATTTTTCTAGTTTCATGACAATAACTTGTGTGTAATTGTATAGATCTTTCTAAAATTGTACTACAAGGTTCCATATCACAAAGGGAAAGCTAGGTTTGAGTTTGGGGGTATTTGCCCAAAATGTTTAGGAATAAGGGGCTAAAAAGGGGCCAAAAATAAGCATTTTTCTAATTTCCTGTTCAAGTGTATGGATCTTTATGAAATTGTACTGCAAGGTACCATACCACAAAGGGAATGCTGGGATTGAGTTAGGGGGTAATTGCCTCAAAATTTTAGGAATTAGGGGCCAAAAAGAGGCAAAAACAAGCATTTTTCTATTTCAGGACAATAACTTGTTTGTAAGTGTATGGATCTTTATGAAATTGTACTACAAGGTTCCATATCACAAAGGGAAAGCTGGGTTTGAGTTTGGGGGTAATTGCCCTAAACGTTTAGGAATTTGGGGCCAAAAAACAAGCATTTTTACAGTTTCCAGACAATAACTTGTGTTCAAGTGTATGGATCTCTCTGAAATTGTACTGCAAGGTACCATACCACAAAGGGAAGGCTGGGATTGAGTTTGGGGGTGATGAATCATAAGGGGGTTCAAAAAATTGGGGGGTGGGGGGTTCCTTTTTTTCCTTTTTTTTTTCTTTAAAATTTCCATTTTAAGTTGGTTATTTTTGATTTATACATAAAAGCAAATAATAATGATATTGTTTGATTTCATCAAAAATTGAAATATTGGGGTTCTTTGATATGCTGAATCTAACCGTGAATTTAGATTCTTAATTTTTGGTCCCGTTTTCAAATTGGTCTACATTAAGGACCAAAGGATCCAAAATTAAAGACTTAGTTTGATTTCAAGAAAAATTTAATTCTTGGGGTTCTTCGATATGCTGAATCTAACCGTGTATGTATTTAGATTTTGGATATTGGACCATAATAGGTAAATTAATTTTTTTTTAAGTTCTTAGACCACATTCATTCTGTGTCAGAAACCTATGCTGTGTCAAATATTTAATCACAATCAAAATTCAGAGCTGTATCAAGCTTGAATGTTGTGTCCATACTTTCCTCCTGTTCAGGGTTCGACCTCTGCGGTCGTATCAAGGTGCGTCTAGCGGAGCATTTTATTTAATACTGGTGTAATAATGGCCTTACCCCTGTCGTTTCACGGTTACTGTAAAATTGAGAATGGAAATGGGGAATGTGTCAAAGAGACAACAACCCGACCATAGAGCAGACAACAGCCGAAGGCCACCAATGGGTCTTCAATGCAGCGAGAAACTCCCGCACCCGGAGGCGTCCTTCAGCTGGCCCCTAAACAAATATGTATACTAGTTCAGTGATAATGGACGTCATACTAAACTCCAAATTATACACAAGAAACTAAAATTAAAAATGATACAAGACTAACAAAGGCCAGAGTCTCCTGACTTGGGACAGGCGCAAAAATGCGGCGGGGTTAAACATGTTTTTTGAGATCTCAACCCTCCCCCTATAGAATGTATAGCCAATGTAGAAAAAAACAAACGTACAACAGTACGCACAGTAAAACTCAGTTTAAGAGAAGTCCGAGTCCGATGTCAGAATAGGAAACAAAAGAAAATAAACAAAATGACAATAATACATAGATAACAACAGACTACTAGCAGTTACTGACATGCCAGCTCCAGACCTCAATTAAACTGATTGAAAGATTATGTCTTCATCATATGAATATCAGGCACAATCCCTCCTAATAGGGGTTTAGTATTGTACCATCATAAAATATATGAGAAGAACATAACCCGTGTCATGCCAACAACTTGTTTTTAGAATAAATATGTTTAATTCCGATGCAAAGACCCTATAAGTGAATCAATATTAAAGCCAAAATATGCAATCTTTAATGACCTGACAACAGTATCGTAACTATATCCCTTCTTAATAAGTCTGTTTAAAGGTTTTGTTAGCTTTTGAGGTGAATACTGACATTTTTGTGCTTTGTAAAGAATATTACCATAAAAGATTGGATGTGAAATACCCGTCTGCATGTTGAGTTATATTTACGAATGATGTCCTTATACCGATGATAAAATTTAGTAAATGTTTTGACTAGTTTATGATATCGAAAACCCTGGTGTAATAATTTTTCAGTAATACATAAATTTCTCTCGCTAAAATCTAATACTTTGTTACATACACGAGCGAATCGTACAAGTTGAGATATATAAACACCATGCATAAGATGGTGACAAGGGAACGTCACCATCTAAAAATGGATAATTAACGATAGGAAAGGAAAAATCATCTCTTTTATCATAAATTTTTGTATTAAGCTTCCCGGTAATGATATAGATATCAAGATCGAGGAAAGGACAGTGGTCATTGTTAGCATTAGCTTTATTTAAAGTAAGTTCAACAGGATAAATTTCTTTAGTATACATACTGAAGTCGTCATTATTGAGAGCCAATATATCATCCAAATATCTAAAAGTATTGTTAAATTTTTGTATCAGATGTTGTTTCGATGGGTCTTTGCTGATTTTAGTCATAGATTGTAACTCATAACAATACAAAAACAGGTCCGCAATAAGTGGTGCACAGTTAGTCCCCATTGGAATTCCGATAACTTGACGATATACGGAATCTCCAAAGCGAACAAAAATGTTATCAAGTAAAAATTCAAGGGCAGATATAGTATCAAAGCATGTCCAATTGACATAGCTCTTTTGTTTGTTGCTACTAAAAAATGACCTAAAAGAGTTTGAACATATGTATTCGCATTCCGACTTTTTAAATGCCCATTTAATTAGGTGTGTGAATTTTTTCTTAATAAGAATATGAGGGAAAGTGGTATATAGGGTAGAAAAATCAAAACTATGAACAGATTAAAAATCACCAATATATGCATGCAATTTATCAAGTACTTCCAACGAGTTTTTGACACTCCAAAAGTAGTTAATTCCACTATTTTCAAAGGCCTTATTTGAACAATTTATTATCAGGTTTTTGATTGTACCAAGTGTACTAGTAAGTAGAATAGACAATTTAGTAGTGGAACAATGACTTGAAGACGAAATAAATCTATATTTGTAAGGTGATTTGTGTAGCTTCGGAAGCCAGTACATAGTTGGGACTTTCATTGTATTTGGTTCTGCTTGTAAAGAAGTAGCTAATAGTTTATGTTTGTTACAGATATCGTTTTCTGAAAATGAAGTCAGTTGGAATGTTGTGGATTCGTGATTTCCTTTTGCAGAACCTCAATGTAAAATTTACGTCAAACTATAATGATATTATTAGCAGCTTTATCAGCCGGGACAAAAACAAATTCCTTGGCTAGTTCTTTTAGTTTATGTTTGATACGAGAAATATGATTTTTATGGTTGTTGTTAAGAGTAAAATGTTCTTTAAAATGTTGTATACGTATATCAACTATCTTCATAACTGAATTAAAAAAAGAGTCCAAAGATTTTTTGTCAGCTTTTTCCCGTTTTATCCAGCGTCCTCACAGTCACAAAAAAGAAAAAGCCAATCAAGTGGGACTACAAACTCCACGGCCATACTCTGGAGCATGAAACATCGACTAAATACCTAGGCTGCACCATTGCAAATGATCTAGATTGGGGAGAACACATTAACAACATCACAGGAAAAGCCAGCCGAAGCCTTGTTTTCTTACATCGAAACCTCCATATTAGCTCAAAATCCATCAAAGAGCATGCCTATAAAATATTAGTAGGACCGCAAATGGAATACGCTGAATTAGGATGGAAACGCTTACAAACAAGACGAAAAGAAGCTCGACTCATCATGTGTTACAAAATAACAAACGACCTTGTAGCCATAGACAAGAGTAAATATCTACAAAAACCAACAAGAAGCTCTAACCGGACAGGACACCATACTTACCTATTACAGCCAGCCACCAAAGACTGTAGGAAATGGTCCTTCTTCGTAAACCGTCAAGGTTTCGAACAAACTACCACAAGATATCGCCACAGCAAAGTATCTTGAGATATTCAAGTCTCAAGTGACCAAAACCTCAAACTAAATCAACAGAGCAATTTGTTTTTAACCTGTTTTTAATCATGCGCAACTTTCCAGAATATTCATCATGTTGAATGTTGGCAGTATTTGGAAGAAGAAGAAGAAATGTATTTACAGTTATAGAGAGCGAGAAAGAGAGAAGAAAGAGATTGTTTGACACTGCGAATTGCAACCACGAATGTATGAATGTGTACATTCTAAGAGTTGTGAGATTACGACAATGGGACAGCACCCATCGACATAAAAAATCAAAAGACATCTAGAGGTAAAAATAGGTTTTTAGAGCAACAGACAAGTGCCTGTACATGTCAAGCTCTTAATGAGTCGAGTCTAGTTACACCTCTGTCCCAGGTTATGGGGAGGATTTGGCGATCCCAAGTATTTTTTTTAAATCCCGCCACATTTTTGAAGTAACTATCCCAAGCCATGAACTTGTAATTCAGTGGCTGTCTAGGTTGCTGTCTGTCATATTAGTTTTTTGTTTATTGGTTTGTCATAAAAAAGCAAGCCGTTTGTTTTACTCGTTCGAATTGTTTAGGTTCACATTATGTCATGTCGGGGCCTTTTATAACTGACAATACGGGTTTTGCTCATTGCTGAAGGCCGTACGGTGACATATTATTGGTTACATCCACATCATTTGTTCTCTTGTGGATAATTGTCTCATTAACAATCATACCGCATCACATCTTCTTATTTTTACACTAAAAAAAATAATTAACACAAAGATAATCAAACAGCTGCCACTATCAGCACCCATTAATTTCACATAAATGATAAACAAGTAAGATATGACAAAAGACAACGGCTAGCAATTTTTCTGACTAAAAAATCGTTGTTTTAGTTGTATTGTTTTTTTCTCTCGACCAGTACAATGCCACTTAGATATATGCAATATGGGATAACAGGAATTATTTCATATCGGTTTAGAATTAGCTTCTCTATTGGATTACAAGGGACCACATGACATTCTTTATTCTTCAGTAATAAATTCTTTAACAGAAAAAAACGGACCAGAAAACTGGTCGTTAACGGACTTTAACATATTAATGACCGGTGGGGCGTGGTTTCTCTGTTTAAAGTGACGTCCCTCTAATAAAACGCCAACACGAATCGTTAATTTTAAAATAATAGAAAACTTTATTTTATATTCATGTACTGAAAAATTGCAAATAAATGATTAGCAGTGACTTATAGTTATCACTATGACTGGTCTTCCCTCAGAAATCGTACAATAACTCGAGTTTGCTTTGAACAATTTGAATTAATGAGAATTTTTAAAAACATGGTTCCTCAATGAAATAAACATAATAGTTATTGAAAAACTGGTCATTATATTGATACATGGACTGCCCGTAGGACAGTGGTATTGACTGCGACAGCAATAATGACCTCGCCTATATACGGCTCAGTCATTATCGCTTTCTTAGTCAATACCACTGTCCTGTGGGCAGTCCGTATATCACGATAATGACACGTTGGACAATAACTATATATATTATGTAAATATCTTTATATTAGATGGTCACGAGACCACCAACAAAATAAGGACGGAACGATTTGCATTTACTAGTACTATATAGTACCACAATTTCAACTTATTCCTTTTTGTCCTTTGCATGTTATGAAGTTATGTTTTGCTTTTTAATTGTTGCAATCTTATTATTGCCCTTTTCGTTTTTAATACTTTTTCAAAGGGTGGTATACATGTATTTTGATTGCGGATGTTGTTAATTGTTATTGTTTGGGGTATCATATTCTTTTTTTTTTTTCTTTCGCTTTTTGGTATTTTCCTTGTTGTCTCCATTCTCTAACCTGTATAACTGGATATTCAACGAAAATGTGTACTTTTTATTTTAAAATCAAATCCATTATATGCTTGTGTTATCTATTGCATGTAGGATGAACTGATTGCGTGATGTTATGATTGCATATTACATTTTGTAGTATAGATTTCCATTTGTACTTAGCATGCCGAATAAATATCTGCGTTTCGGTTCCCAACAGTATATCAGAATTGCTGTACGAAATGCGATATATGCGGGTGTTGCATTTTAATGCACGAGACTGACATATCTAGTGTAAAGGCGTTGTAAAAAACTAACTGAAAATAATATTTTCATACATTTAGCTATGTGCAATGATTTTCAGTGGAATACAGAAGAAGATGAGCAGATTTTTACAGGTAAAGCTTTGTTCTTTTTCTCTCTCACAAAAATGATGAACATTTGTATGTGATATTCTATAAAAGAGTAGTAAATGTATATGATACCAATACCATATCAGTTTACCAAACGTCGTGTTTCTGGATAATCGTCATAAAGTACATTCGAACCAAAACAATAGGAAGCCAAAATAAATCAAATATTTGGGAGCATTAAAACTAAAGAAGAAACTCCTTCATGGAAAGTATATCTCAATAAGGACCTGATTTTTCAGATTTATGTCCTTATAAAATTGCAAATGATTGAGAGTTGCTGTTTCACGTCACTTTCAACACTTTGAAGTTTCGGCTATATCGTGTCGGTCAGTATGTCCGAAGAGCTCGGAGTACCCGGTTGCACTACCGACCTTCGGCAGGAAAACTGGCAATCCCAGTCAATTATGATCGGAGTCGAACGCACCTAGCTGCTTCGCCCTAAGAGAAATACTGTAGCTGAACTAATTCAGGCGGAAACCCAGTTGAAATTAAACAAAAGAAATGGAACTCTTTGTTAGAGAAGGTAAAAAAGGAAAAGTTAGTATATTCGAATAGTTTACATCTGTTTCTATGGGCTTTAAAAGTTTAATAAATGTGCCTAATTTAAGATTTTATGCATCTTATGTATGTGTTTTTACTTAAATTATTGAATTAAGCTTCGAGATATTTGTAAACTTTTAAATTATAGACAAATTTTCACAAAACAGCTGATTGTGGTAGGTGTAAATTCTCGTGGATCTTTTTTGTGCATATTAAAGCATAAATTCCGCCGAAAAAAAATCCAAAGAAAGACATTAGATTTATCTTCTTAAAGCATCAATTTGCATTTCTGCCCTCGGTGACAGTTTTTTTGGGAAAAAATCCCCAAAATTGGCAATAATTTCATCGAAAAGAGAAAGTCGAGTACACCTTTTTAGGTTCAGACGTGTTTGAGTTGACTATTCTGTCTTGAAAACGTATAAAAGAAAAATATTCGATACATCATCTCGCTTCAAGTTCTATTATTTTTTTTATATATTCAGACTGTAGGTTGATACAAAAACATTCAAACTTTACAGTACTCAAAGATGAAATATATAGGTCAAGTGAAATACCTTTCTGTCATAACAACAGACGGTAGGCGTGTTTGAATATCACATTTTTTACTAAAAGTATTTGACGACAAACTTTTCTTGTGGATCTTAAAAATGCATAACTTAAAAAAAAACTTCATTTTGTGTGTGTGTTAACTATGGTAATTAGTCTTCAACCTCTGAATTTTTTTAGTCTGCTCTTCCACGAAATATTTAATTAGAATTTTTTGATTATTTTTGCAGGGGCGGATCCAGCCATTTATAAAAGGGGGGTTCCAACTATATGTCCCCATTCAAATGCACTAATCGTTAAAAAAAGGGTGGGTTCCAACAACCCCCCCCCCGATCCGCCACTGAAATGACGCTCAATAGCTAGTAGATACATTTGTCTTAGATACAACTGGCAAATAAGGATCGTAATGATACTATGTGGATAAATTTATCGGTTTTCAAGAGCTAAATTGACAGCGCATTATCACTACAATGGCTTCCATTTTTACGATTATAAAAATTAGATGGCGTAATGGGGAGATAATTTTGACGAAGTAGAATCCTGACTGAATTAGACCAGTAGGTCACCGAGGCCATGCAATTGACGAAACTCTTTTGGATTAACTGATTTTACTCCTTACGTGAGATCAAACTTACTAAACAAAGAAATGTAATGAATAAATGGAATTATAGAATAACTAAACCAAGAATTCAAATATCAAAAACTATTCAACGAGTAACCGAATTGCACATTAATTCACGAGCGCAAATTATCCCGGGGTTTGGTTAATAGTTGAATATTTTTCGATCATTGAATTCCTTGATACATTATTCTTTTATTAAATTGGCTTGTAATAAATGTAAATAACGTATAAAAAGGAAGGAACTATATCTTTTTCTACACCATTATTTCGTTTTGATGCAAATAATTGAAAACTTGACAACACCAGTATATGACTTCAGAGGAGTGAAATGACTGGATTTGTTTCATATGTGAAATTATCGGTTTTGATTGACTGGGAACGCACGGTATACTTCTTAAACATGTAGAGAAAATAAATGCCAGTACATATATCAGATTATATTTTTTCATATTTTTTGTTATCAATTATACTTTTAAATTATTGTATTGTAGTGGGTGCATGGTTAATATGAATTATACGAGTTGTAAATGCACTAAAGGTTCTGTTGTAACACAACACTTTTCAAGACACACAGATCATAAACAATATATTCAGCACGATTACATGCAGTGTCATTTAATTTATCCTTCTACACTTTAAAAAGACAATTGAAAGAGTATATAAATGTAATTTGTATTTACTTAACAGAGCGAACCTCTTAGTAGATTAAAGGTAAATCATCGATACAATGTTTCTAAAACAGATGATCTTGATATGTTACCCCGTAACAATAGCCCCCTCCTGAGATCCAACATGGATGTATGTGCATTTCAGTTTCTTATCTTGATAGGATATTATATGTAAGCTGTGTAAAAACCTGTCATGTTGACAGTCCAACTGACAAAACAGGATTATTCTTGATAAATATTTTCAAAAAGCTGTCATTCAAATTTTCTGTGGATAATGGTAAGTTTATTTTCTTACACTCGATGTATTTAAGTTATCCTGTAAATAAATTAAGAGAAGAATAAATGTGTGGTGATCAACACCAGATCACTGTAAAATGAAATAACATATCTGCGCAAGAAAAAATACAACATCTAAAACAATGGTTTTGTAGTCCCCAAAAATGCATATAGTGTCTTCTGTTACCTATTCTAACACCGGACTCGGACTGAATTTTACTGTGCGTATTGCTATGTGTTTGTTTATTCTACATTGGCTAGAGGTATAGGGGAGGGTTGAGATCTCACAAAACATGTTTAACCCCGCCGCATTTTTTGCGCCTGTCCCAAGTCAGGAACCTCTGGCCTTTGTTAGTCTTTATATTTTCTTTATTTTGTTTCATCTATATGTTTCGGAGTTTAGTGTGACGTACATTTTCTCTGAACTAGTACACATTTTTATTGAGGCGCCAGCTAAAGCCTGCCTCCGGGTGCGGGATTTTCTCGCTGTGTTAAACCATTGGTGGCCTTGGGCTGTTTTCTGCTCTTTGGTCGGGTTGTTGTGTCTTTGACACATTCCCCGTTTCCATTCTCAATTTTATGTCCATAGTCAGGAACATTGCTATAGTTACTACGTTATTTGGTCTGTATTGGAAAGTGGTTTCATTGGCAATCAAACTTAATCTTTTTATTTTCATATATAACAGTTACCCTAAAGTTTTCAACAACAAGCCAGTCAGGTTTAGAATGATTGTTTTTACCTTGTGCATCATTGATTTCAATACTCAATATGTGTTGTTTATATATCCAGACAGTCAACAGAAAATACAAATATGTACATTAATATATGTTTTAGAGTAGATCCGTTTCTGTAAGGTATACACACAGATGCTAAAAGTAAGCTAAAAATAACCTATTTTAATTGACAGATGAAAAAGGACCTTCAGCGTTTTAATATTGGCTTCGGTATTTCTGAATAAACGATAGAATGATATCTTCATGTGCTGATTGTCGAATCAATATCATTAACTTCCCAACGTATCAACCACCACCACCAACATTGAGCATTTTGAACAGTTCAAAGTTGGGACGTAAGAATATAAAATGGAAATTGTACTTTTTAAAGGCGTGTCCGAAGCTCTTTTCTGATTTACCTTCATCAGGAACGCTCAAACCGCAAATTTGGAAATTAAGAATGTATAAGGCCACTCCAAATTGAACACTTGTTCTTTAGACTTTTGATACAAAATGTTTTTTTCATGTTTCCAAAATTGAGTGCGAGCGAATCCGAAGAAATATGAATTAATTTGGAGTGGCCTAAATTCTTAAATACCAGAGGACCTGTATGACCGAAAGGGTTCGGCCAAAAAGATAGATTATAATAACAAAATCTACCTAAGCTCATTTGTTTGCCCGTGAGAGTTGAATCCTTCGTTGTTGTTTTTTTTAATAATTTCGAAATCTACAAACGGAGCATTTAAGAAAGGTATATTATATAATAACACTTTGAAAAGTTGGTTCGTCCGAAGCGCTTTTTTGGATCAATACTCACTAGTAACAGGTTGAAAACTAAGGAAAATTGAAAATTGTGGACGTAAACTAGGGAAAAGCAGGTGCGCGTAAATTAAGTTACCATGCAGGATGGAGGACGCTGATATATTTATATTTGAGGAGCTATATGAGGAAACAGACTTAAAAGGAATGACCGAAACGATCTAAGATAAATTTGATTGAGGGAGTTGGAAATCTTAGTTTCTTAGTAATTTCCAAATATCAACGGAAAATTTATGTTATTTATGTTGGAACAACTTTAGAGTTTGTTTGCTTTATGAACGATATTGCCATAATACTATTTTTACTTTGTAAAATACTATAATGAACTAAATTCTTTTAAGTGGCACCAAACTTCAAAGCAACAAGTTCCTGTATTTGTAGTAAACAGAGACATATAATACAAGAGATTCGCAACTCGGCGAAATCCCGTAATAACACGCGGCCACTAGTTAAACCTCGCGAGATCTCCTTAGGTAATAAAGTCATTAATAAAAGTATTAAAAGTACTCGAAGTAAGGACGAATGTTTAAGCATAACATAAACTGTTTCAGTGTTAAATTTATCATAATTAATTAAATATAATTTGAGTACATATATAATTATTTATTTTAATGTAATTTTGATTTTAGATTTGTATTATTGAAATAGAGACATAATTTGATATTGTATAAAAAAAAAAACTGATATTAAATAATTAACACTTAATAAATTGTGTCAGAGTTCATTTTATTTGATAGTTACATAATGGGTTTCTATTGAATATACACCTGTCTCGGAGACATAATTTCACAGTGTGACATGTATATTAGGTTTGAATTATTCGATGACCAGGTAAATCACGAACATGTTATAAATAATGAGTTTTAATTGACACCTTGTAAACAAGAAGTTGTCACACCACAGGTGTCCACACTCTTTCCAAAAATACAAGTCACAAAATGTATAATTAATTAATATGGAAAAAAAACTTAATTTATTTGTTAATTAATTGTTAATCATGATAGGCTTTGTTTTTTATTCTTGATATTTATAAATTATTAAAATTTTATTTATTTTTATATTCCTCATTTATTGGGCTTTCATTGAGTTTTTTTTCTGTAGGATTGTCGGTAAATGTTTGATTTCTAAGTGTTGTTTGACAGTTTTATCATATAGGCTTGCATTGAGTTGTTTTTTTAAATGATTGTCGGTAAATTTATGGTTTCTTCATGTTCGAAGTGTGTATTGAGAATTAATATTTAAGAAAATTACAATTAATTTCTCTTTTGAATAAAGCTTCATTCATGTGCACGCAATATGGAAAATTCCGATTTTATTTCGTGGGATGACAACCTTTATTTCGTGGGATGACAGTCTTAATAGTTACGACTTAGATATACTCCTAGTTGAATAAACTGATAACGAACTCTTTGTTGATAGTGAAAAGGACGAAAACATAAGCGAGAGACCCACCAACAAAAACAATTGACAATACTGCATACATAGATGGATATGTGTGTCCTCGAAGCAACAAAAAAATATATAAAAAAACACAGGTCATACATCAAAGCAACACGGAAGACACTATTTAAAAAGTATTTTATAACCTTGTTACCACGAGACAATCATTTGTAGTGGTTTTTGTCTTTTAATCATTTGTAGCGGTTTTTGTCTTTTTATTCTGGGGTAAAGAGATGGCAATTTAAAAGTAAGATTGTTTAAGTGTATACATATACAAATCCTTGGTGTAAATAAAATCTTTTATTATCAAATATATATATATATATATATATATATATCTCTTTTGCAGTCACCATTGAAATGTCCTCAATACGATTTTAATTTAAAAATGAATTAGGTTCATGTTTTGAACGAGAAGCGTAGTCTGAAACGACAACAGATGCATATGAAGCTCATTCATAATATTACGACCAGCAGAAGGTTTCCTTTACTAGGAAAATTTTACTCCTTTTGTAAATTTACTGCATTCGTTCATCTTTGGCACCCTAAAAAGAAGAAAAAAACAATGACTTCAGAATAGGAGAAAATAAACAACTTTGCTATAAACAGAATGAAAAATGAATAAAATGTCTAACAAAATGCAGGCAATAAATTTCATAGTGCACAAAAAAGAAGGACTGATTTAAGGAAATTTGTCCATGAACAATTTCAATATTTAGCCAGTTTAATAAAAAAATTCGGGTATCAATCAGAAAAAATCGCCACATTCTTGGATCAAATTTTACGAAAATAGTCTTATTTTCACGAAACAACATTTGGGAGTACTATTGGCTCATAAAATTATATATTTATTAGCATATTTTCAAGTTTAAAAAAAAAAATTGGGAGATCAAATGGTTTCTACGGCAATAGGTGAAGTAAAATGGGCCGAGTTTTAACTTTGTTTGTATTTGATTAATCCAGAGACATATAATACAATTGTATTATATGTCTCTGTAGTAAATAACAGTTTTGACACGAAAACTACATTTTAACGATCTAAGATAATTTGTTTGAGGGAGTTGGAACCTTGGTTTCTTAGTAATGTCAAGATGTAGTTTTTCACCAATGAAAATATTGTAACACTCATTCAAATTTAAGAATCTGCTACAAACAAAGTTATATTTATTCTTTCCGAAAATGGAAAATCATACTATAAAAAAGGAAAGCCGTTTATAATAAATTTATGTATGAACACTCGTGTCTTTTTGTTAATCGATTTTGTGCTTAGTACGCGTACCGATCTGATTAGTAAATATTTGTCCAACAGATTTTTAACAATTTGTTCTTATGTTAAGATAAGATAAAGACGTTTATTGCAATAAGCACAAATATGCTATAGCATATTTAAATCACAACATTATAATGTGTAAGCAACATAAATTTGTAATAATATAATAATATAAAGTTATATAAAACAGCAGAGAACACAATAAACTTTATGAACACTTTGTATATGAAAAAAGACAATATATATAACTACGCTAATATGAAATTTCTCAGTTTCCAACTTTCACGTAAAAAAACACATCAAATTGTAAATAACTGTTTGTGTTTGAACTTGCAGTAATAATTACAGTTTGTTAACATTTGGCCATGTCTAATACTATCTTGAGAAGTATTTTAGTCTATACTGTCTATATGCTGGACATACCATAATAAAGTGATTTTCGTTCTCTGTGCATTGCATAGAACAACATTTACAAATTCTATCCTCCCTTCTTTGGTTTATACAGTTTTAATACACCAAATCTTAATAAAGACAACATTTTAACATTGATATCTTTCAATATATATTGTTCCATCTTAAAATCTGTTTTATTATTTTATACAATATAAGTTTTTCAGAGCTCTGTACTATGTTGTGTTTTCATGTCACTTTCTCAGATTAGTCGTAGCCTGGCGGCCACCAGCATGTTAAATACGCCGTATTCTTTGGGTATATGTCCAAGCGAAGAACCTGTAATCAAGTAGTTGTCGATGGTTGCTGTTTGTCGTATTATAAATTAGGCCTTTGATTTGTCGCATTGAAATATTTCACATTTTGTCATACCGATGTCTTTTAAGCTTACTATACGGTATGGGTTTTGTTCATTGTTGAAGGCCGCTCGTTGACACCTTTAAAATAATGATTTAAATATCTGGAAATTTTTTGTTTGTTTATGACGTCTTTATACTAAATCTGTTTGATGTGTACTGATTGATATTTTAGTCTGAGATAACATTTTATTTCTTAGTTGTGAACTAGCTTTCAATAACTGCGAGGGGCCTCGCTGGCCGAGTGGTTTTAGTAGTCGAACTACTGTATCACAAACCTGTCAACACTGGGGTTGTGAGTTCGAATTCCACACGTGGTAGGTGCGCTCGACTTCAATCTGAATTGACTAGGATTGTCAGTTTTCCTACCCAAGGTCGGTGGTTCTCTCCGGCTTCCTCCACCAATACAAACTAACAGCCACGAAATAGCACCATAGTGATGGAAGTGGCGTTAAACACCAATCAATCTAACAATTAAGTAACTGCGAGTGCTCTTATTTCGGTGGTTTGTTAATTTCTATTGCTGTAATATTATTTTTTTTGTGCTTCGTGCCGATCTATTGAGTTAAGCCATTTGCAACTGATTTTAACATTTGTTCTTATTGTGTATTATTGTACCGCTGTTCCAGGTTAGGAGCGGATTAAACGCTCTCAAAATGTTTAACCCGCTACATTCTGTGTGCACCTATTACGAGCTTGTAATCCATTGTTTGTCGTTGGTTCATGTTTTCGTAAATTATGCTGTTTGTTTTTTCGTTTGATTTGTTTACATTTTTCATGTCGGGGCCTTTTATAGCAGGCTATACAGTATGGGTTTTCTCATTGTTGAAGACCGTATGGTTACTTATAATTTCTTATATCTTCGTCATTTGAACTCTGGTGGATAGTTGTTTCATTGGCAGTCATACTACATTTCCTCATGCCATATTGTATATAAAACAATTAGTTGAATCTCTAAAAACAATATTTATAATGCACAAGGAGTAATGTAAAGATTTCTTTATGTTTATTAGACATTTACAAATAAAAATGCCAAACATATTTATACTAGTACCGAAACACTGTCTACTGGACTGGTGGTTTCATCAACAACTGATAGTCCACCAGTAGCGGCTGCGACACCGTGGTGATAAAAAAAGTTGAAATGATTTCCGTGTATACGTACTCATTAAAGATACCAGGCCTATATAAATATACTATGCTAGACGTACGTTTCGTCTACATAAGACTCATAGGGTGGCACTCAAAACAAAACAGTTGAAGAGAAATGAAAAACAAAATCTAAAAAACAAACTATGCAAAATCTTTGCAAGACTTTCTGTGTCCGGGGAGGGGGTGTTACAATATGTTTCTGAAATAATCTTCCGTCGGTCCGCTTGTAACAAAAAGTTTGGAAAGCCAAAATAAAACGTAGAAAAATATTTCAAATGCAAGTATGCAAATAGCTGGTTTGAGTACCTTTTTATGACCATAATGATATTTAAATTCAAACGTTATCGCTCATGTAACTAAGCTAAGGTTGAGAACTTAATACAAATCCTATTAATTGCTTTTATCGGTATTGTTTTCAAGAGAATTTTGTTCCCAGATATCCAAAAGGCAAACCATTGAATTGATGTGACCTTCAGACACCAGAATTTGCAACCAGCCCTCGGAGATCTTGATTCAATTTAAGTAAACCTTTTCGGGGTCCCTTGTTCTAGTCCTGCTTTATTGGCTGTTTTTCTCCTCACGACAATGTTGACTCAAGAAAATTACCCTTTACTCATAACTCATAACAGAAGTGTAAGTTTTCCTCGCGGTGTTGCTTGGGATTGCACGCGACCAACAGTTGGTTAGATGTGGGTATAAGATTTGATTTATAAATGATATGAATTTAGTAACGCTTCAACAGTGTGATTATTTTTCTTAATGTTGACCTTTGTATTTCATAAGAAACGTATCATCTATCTATTTATTATAATTAATACAAATCCGTACCAAGGAATTAAACTTCGATATCATCAATGAATAAAGTAACAATATAAAGGTTATTACAATATGTATATCGAATTGTTTTGATCAAACCTCAGCGTGCTTCAACGCGATATCAAAATCCTGTAATTTGATTCTTTACTGTTTAACTACTTGTAACTTGTCATATATATTCGTATGTTCCGGCTCAGTAGGGTATGTTATTCAAGTAAAATTAAAGCTTAAACAACGGACATCTAGTATACACCTGTTGCATGCAAGTAGAAATAGCTATAGAAGGTATGGTGTCTTTCATTACTTTATAATTTAGTAATTTTTTGTTGAAATGTACAATCTGTACAACAGCGTCATATTAAATTCAATATATAGCAGTTGCACTGTGTAGCTTGCAAGATGCACAAAAATACAAAATTGAGTCCAATACTTCCTTCCACAACGGCAAACAGGCTACGACATCAAAAATAATACTTTTCTCTGTGTAGCCGAATTAAGTATCGTAAACTTTGATTTTTTTAGGATCATAGATCACATTTTGGAAAAAAAAACCGAAGGACAAAAAACAGTAGATTGGTAAAAAAAAGTATAAAAGCGCAAATGACGTTTATTTTTGTTGTAATGTGCGTGCTCTATTAAAGTTGTCATTGTTAATTTTAGATTTTAAGTTGAAATTTGACAGATAACGTTTAGAAAACAGAAAAAAAAATATGTAACTTGATTTTGAGTGGCATGATGTGGCCCTCTTTATGCTATGTATGTGCCATTTCTAGGCTATATACAATTTGGTTGCGTTACAACAAGCAATCGTATATATATACTGTTATAGTGAATAAGGTTCTCAACCATAAGATATGGTCCTTACCATATGCTGGAATTTGTACCTGCCTTTCGTCATCCATTAACTTCTTTCGGGAATGGTATAAACGCCGAAGTGGAATAAAAATTTTCAAAATCCACCGACCAAGATCTAGACTGTTTACTTTTAAAACTAGAAAACCACTAGTTAGCAAAGTACCACCAGTATAAATCCTCATCTCTGCAATAACCAAAGCTATTCATGAAAACAAATGAAGACTGGAAATGTTCCGATATCTAATCTAATGTAAAAACCTTATCACTTACCGATTTCGCCACCGAAACCATAAAGTAATTTATGGAAAGCGTGAAAAATTTGATTAACATTCTTTGTATTGGTCTGTTTTTCAGTGTTTTCAAAGATAGGCTTATGCATTTTTGCGCCTGTCCCAAGTCAGGAGCCTCTGGCCTTTGTTAGTCTTGTATGGTTTTTTTAATTTTAGTTCATTTATATGTTTTGGAGTTTAGTGAGACGTCCATTTTCACTGAACTAGTACACATTTTATTTAGGGGCCAGCTGGGGACCACCTCCGGCTGCGGGATTTTCTCGCTGCGTTTACTCGAGACCCATTTGTGGCCTTCGGCTGTTGTCTGCTCTTTGGTCGGGTTGTTGTCTCTTTGACATATTCCCCATTTCCATTCTCACTTTTATTAGGACTTTAAACAGTAGTTTGTTTTTCTTTTGATGTCCTATTGGTCAAAAGGGGCCTAGTTGGCCGAGTGGTCTAAGTAGTTCAACTATACTGTACCACTATAAAAATAAGGAGATGTGGTATGATTGATATGTGGTTAAAATGACCTGCCGTTCACACGCTGATCTGTGAGACCGAGGTGCCAAAATTAAGTATGTTGACTAAAATTATCTTAATCCAGACAACACCAGCAGTAGATTAATTATTTGACATTGAAAAATGAATACTATTATTATGGAGTAACGAAATTTTCAACCAGTCAAAACTTGAAAATTTATTTAAATGCAAAGACGTTTAGGAATCACATCCTAGACATTGATTAATCATATATATGATGCCAATATCCGGATATTTTTACAAGAGCGATTTAAATGCTTTGTGGTAGATGCTATCGGCATTCATCAAGTACTGTTTAAACCAATGACAATATATCACCATAATCTATACAATAGTTATAGATTTATATTCTCAGGGTAGAATCCAATGATTGCGGTTTGTTTCTTCAGGTTTTTTGTTTAAGTATAGATTGCATGATAAGATAGGACAGATAACAAGTTCTTGCATCTATGAAATCTCATTGTCCAGATCATTGTAAAATATCTACCCCATAACAATCTGGTTTATATAAACGTAGCGATGTATAAATAATAAATGTATTTCAAAATCCATTTAGAGATTTTTTTAAAGAAATGAACTTGAGAATTTGAGATAACTTAGTTTATAATATGGAGAAGTTCTTGAGAGGTAGGTTTTTTGCCACGTTTTCTTCCTCTTTCTGCCTTTTTAAAGCCTTTAATTGTGTAAACAATCTACCTTCTACTGCAGCATACAAAAAATAAAAACAACACAAACGGTTTCAGGTTAAAGCTGGCTGGTAAAGTCAAGATCAGATCAGACTGATACGGTCAAAATCACACTGGATCGTTCAACTATATAAAAACATAAAACCAAGGTTGTCGATGTAAATCCGGCATATATCGTTGTCATATTTTGTAGGAAAACTTGGGTCATGGCAATCGTTTTATCATTTATCATAATTCGCGTTATCACAAACATAATTTCTGATTTTTGTCTATTCAACAAAATTGTACATGGATATAAGAAGATGTGGTATGAGTGCCAATGAGACAACTCTCCATCCAAGTCAAAATCTATAAAAGTAAACCATTATAGGTCAAAAGTACGGTCTTCAACACGGAGCCTTGGCTCACACCGAACAGCAAGCTATAAAGGGCCCCAAAAATTACTAGTGTAAAACCATTCAAACGGGAAAACCAACGGTCTAATCTATATAAAAAACGAGAAACGAGAAACACTTATGAACCACATCAACAAACGACAACTACTGAACATCAGATTCCTAATGTTTACAAAACATTTACATAACATATCTTCAGCGATGTGTCTTACTCCTTAACCGCGCCAAACTTTACACCTTCCGACATTGTATGCACCACTAATGCAAAGCTTTACAAACGTGACAAATAGAACTTTGTTTGAGCGAGTCCAACAAGGTTACCTGTTATAATTCAAAATCTCTATCTATTCAACCAAATTTTGCAATTTTCACAGCTTTCTAAATATTTTACCTTAGGTTTAACTTCAGGGAAACCAGGTATATCCTGAATCATACATGTATCACCTTTCTTCATGCTAATTTTCAACCTATGTTTAAAGTCTTGTAACGAAGAACTACCGTTCGGATGCCAGGTACTACTAAAAATAACCCCTGATTTTATGGAAATCTTAAATTAGTACTGGTATACCATGGAGCGTATTAATCCTCAATTTTTAATGCAAACTCATAGTCAAGTAAATTTTAGCTCAAAATGGTTTAAATATAAACAAAATATTTCTCTTTCACCAAAAGTTTCATTTCTGCAAATTTGTTGGCTAGTTTAAGTAAACAATGACATCAAAAGCACTATTTTTTGTCAGGGAAAGGCTACTTTTACATACGTTCTAAATTGAAGTGGGTGAATTGGTGGTCTGACACCTATATATCACAAAGATATCCGTATGAAAACTTTACTATTTAAAAACATATTTGCTCATTTTTTTGTTTTGTCTTTTACAGGCTTTCAACGAAGTTAATTCTCGGAGAAGACATCGAGATGAACAGTGAGGTTTACAAACTAAACAAAACCGCTAAAAAGAGAAGTCAAATAGAACAGCTTCTTATGGTAGATCATAGTGATATCTATTTTGAAAATGAAAAACTTGGAGACAGACTAAATCGTTATTTACACGAACTTCGCAAAGATTACCTCAAAAATGTTATTCTAAGAGACACTGAAATAAAAGAATTAAACAGGGAACTCGATACTTTTACAGCTATTTTAAAGACTTCGGAAATAGGTAGAAAAATACGAGAGAAAGCTGAGGCTGAGGAAGAGGAGGAATCTAAACAAAACATACACCAAGCTGAACCCACTGAATCTGAGAGAGCAAGTAATTTAAAACGACGCTTAAGGGCACTGACACCTGATCTTTCGGACTTTAAATCTTATGAAGAGCGACATAAAGTAAGAATCAAAAGTAGTTTAGAAATTTTCCAAGAAGAACCAGATATTCCCAAGACGAGAACTCCGTCTCCAGAAAGCGAAAAGGAAAACGATAAAAGAACAACCATCCAACCTCATCCTCGAAATTCGCACGCATTTCGATCCCACTCGAACTTATCAGGATTAAACCGACAACGAAAATTAAAGGAACGAATTGATACATCAGACTTCCCAGAAGAGTGGTTCACTACTGTCGTTCCTGCATCTGACGCCGTAATTGCACGTGTCCGACGTCATAAATCAGCCCCGCTTCACCAAGAGTTGAAAATGCTAAGAGCAAAAAAGAAACCAGAGGAAATGAAAGAGGAAGAAGATTCTGAAATTAAAGAAGACGAAGACTCAAATGAAGAAGCCAAAGGACTTAAAGTCATATGTTCTACGCCAGTTAGGCCTGTTGTCATGTCATTAAGGCAACTGAAGGAAATTGCAAATATAGACAACCTTGCTGAAAAAGTGCCAAATAAGTTTGAAGAAATAAAGACAAAGCGTATAGAAAAAGCAAAAGTTCATTTTGACAAACTTGAATCACGGTGTAGGAGATTTGTTCAAGATATCATGAGACAAACTGAAAAGGATATGGAAGATCTTAAAAAGCCGGTCCCTCCAAAATCCCCTAAAAGAAAACCATCAATATTGCCACCATCCTGATCATTACATAATTAACTGTTTCATTGTTTTCGAATTTTGTGGTGGAGGGATTTAAGACTTACGATCAAGTACCGCGTAGATATGGTAGCTAATGGACTGATTCATTTAAAAGAACCCATAATATTTCATTTTGTCCAGTATGTTGTTATTTCTCATACAAAATAATCCGATAATCTTCAATCAGTCAATTCTATTCGAGAAAGTCGAAAGGGCCCTTTGTCAAAGTTTCAAAACGACATTCTCACGAATTATATTATCGTATGCGCGACAGAGTATGCTAGTCCATCTAAAGTACCGACATCCCAGCTTCGGTTCTTGTGTTGTGCGCTTATCTTGACACTTGCTACACTCCAATGGCTGACCAGGATATAGAAATATGGTCATCTCTGGAATTATGTCGTCCGACAGTATATCCTGTGCTAAAGTAGGGCGTCCGTGTGGCTGTGTGGGATGTATAAATAATAAATACGCAGCCACGTCCGGTCAGAAAGGAGACGTCTAATCCGATACTTCGTGTAGTTAAAGCGATTCGCTCTCTGTACGTTAAAGAACCCTTGCAACAACTCTCTGAGGGGTACTTCAGTGGCCTGTTGCAAGGCTAAATTTCTGCCCCTATCCAACATGTCCTCGTTTTCCAGTGGCAGTATAAACTTCGAGAGCTTCATTCCGCAGAACCTACCATTTGTATTAATTGTTATTTTGTAGTCCCCAGAATATGCCTGAAATACTTGCTGCTAGACGTTTAGCAAGCAGCAATCAATTAATCATTGACTCTAGCTGACTATTTGTCTCATCATTCCAAAATATTTTTACCCGCACAGAACAGCTGTCGTAGAAGCATTGTGATTGTTTTCGAGCTGTCTCCGTCCTTATAATTTCGTTGTAGTTACTGTGTATTTTCTTTTCTTCTCTCTTTTTTCGTGCATTATACTTACAACCAATGCCTTTGCAGTTTTACGAGATGCATGCCCGCCACAACCACGCCTTAATCCGACCCTGCTTAGTTACAAAGGAGTCGATTTACTTCATGTGTAAAATAAGAATAGAGGGGCATCATAAATAAACTACTGCTGTTGTAAAATCGTATGGATAAGAGCAAGAGCACATTAGATATGTGAAATTAAGTTAAAATATGAAGTAATGCTTACTATATAAATCAAAACACAAAAAAGATATAAAAAGGGGGTGCATACCCCCAAGCGCCTGTGGTCACGTTTGTAAAGTAGCTTGTTGAGAATCACACACAAACACACCACTCATATATATTATATTTATTATATTACAAAATAAAAGCAGTCTTATTGATAGATTGAGGAAAGCATCATAATTATACAACTTTGTTTGCAATCTTATACAAATTGATCTGTATTACTATTTTCATCCATATTGTTTATTAACACTATTAACAGATGCAAAAAAGTGGTCCATTAAACACTTTTGTACCGTAAGTATCCCATTAAACCAAGGCCAAATCTTGTTCATTTGTCCAGTAGTTTCTGTGGTGCAAAGTATATGTCCTCTTGAAGACTATGACAAAATCTTTTTTATTTGTTAAGCATTTCTAGGGGTTTTAAGTTACTAGTAAGATCCACGGGATGACTATGACCGAACGTTTTTCATTGGTTCAGTATTTTCTGGGTGTAAAGTAAATATCCCTTGGATGACTATGTCCAAATTTACTTCATATGCTGCAGTATTTTCAGGGTTGAAAAGTAAATATCACATCAAAGATCAAGGCCAAATCTACTTCATTTGGTTCAGTCTTTGAAGGGGTTTAACGTAAATATCCAATCAATGACTTCGGACAAAACCGCTTATTTGGTTCAGTATTTTTATAGGTGTTATGAAATACAAAGTATCAAATGAATGACTAAGGCCAAATGTGTTATGTAAATATCCAATAAATGACCATGGCCAAAACTACTTCATTTGCGTAAATCTTTTTAGGGATGTAACGTACATTTCCTATGAATGACCACTGCTAAATCTACCTCATTTGGTTGAATATTTTCAGAATGTAACGTAAATATCACATAAATGACTAAGGCCAAACCTACTTCATTTGCTTAAATCTTTTTAGGGATGAAACAGAAATATCCAATGAAAGCCTACGGTACAAATCTACCTCATGTGGTTCCGTATCTTCAGAGGTGCCGGTAACGTAAATATCCAATAAATGACGATCCTAATCTACTTCATTTGGTTGTCTTTTCAGAGGTGTAACGTAAATATCCAATGAACATTTGGTTCAGAATTTTCAAAAGTGTAACCTAAATTTACCTCACAGGTTAAGTAGTTTCAGAGTTGCAAAGCTAATTTCTCCTGAATGACTGAACAAATATACTACGTCCGTTCATTATTTTCAGGAGTGTGACCTAAATATCCCTTGGGTGACTATGGCCAAATCTATTTCTTTGGTTCAGTATGTTCAGAGGTGTAACGCAAGTAATATTTTTCAGAGGTGTGGTCTAAATTGACTTCATATGCTCAGTATTTTCAGGGGTGTAAAGTAAATATCATTTCAATGATCAAGGCCAAATCTACTTTATTTGGTTCAGTTTTTTAAGGGGTGTACCGTAAATATCATATGAATGACTTCGTCGCAAACCACTTATTTGGTTCAGTATTTTTAGATGTGTTATGTAAATATCCCATAAATGAATAAGGCCAAAACTTCTTCATCTGCTTCATTCTTTTCAGAGGTTTCACGTAACTATCCAATGAATGACAAAGGCAAAATCTATTTCATGTTGGTTGTCTTTTCAGAGCTGTGACGTAAAATCCAGTGAATGACCTAGGCCAAATCTACTTCATTTGATTCAGATTCATTTGATTCAGACTTTTCAGAGATGTAACGTAAATAATCCATGAATGAACAAGGTCCAATCTACTTCTTTTAGTTTAATCTTTTCAGAGGTGTAACATAACTATCCAATGACTTAACAAGGCCAAATCTACATCATTTGGTTCAGTCATTTCAGGGCAGTAATATTATTATCAAAGGAAAGACTAACTAAAGGTCAAATTAACTTCATTGGTTCAGTATTTTTTTAGGTGTAAAAAGTAAAATAACAAAAACACCGAACTCCAAGGGATATTCAAAACGAAAAGTCCTTAATAAAATAGCAAAATAAAAAATCCCAAACACATCAAACAAATGGAAAACAGTTGTCATATTCCCCGACTTGGTACAGGCATTTCCTTCAGAAGAAAATGGTGGATTAAACCTGGTTTTTGTCGAGCCTTCGACTTTAGTCGAAAAAGCGAGACATAGCGATCCTACATTCCGTCGGCGTCGGCGTCGTCGTCGTCGTCGTCGGCGGCGTCCACAAATATTCACTCTGTGGTTAAAGTTTTTGAAATTTTAATAACTTTTTTAAACTATCCTGGATTTGTACCAAACTTGGACAGAAGCTTGTTTATGATCATAATATAGTATCCAGAAGTAAAATTTGCTAAAAAAAAAATTTTTCCGTATTTTACTTATAAATGGACTTAGTTTTTCTGCCTGGAAAAAATACATTCATTCTGTGGTTAAAGTTTTTAAAATTTTAATAACTTTCTTACTATCCTGAACTTGTACCAAACTTGGACAGGAGCTTGTTTATGATCAAAAGCTAGTATCTAGAAGGAAATTTGTTGAAATTTTGTACCTGTTTATCGGTATTTTACTTATAAATGGACTTAGTTTTTCTTCCAGTTAACATTAAATACAGTCTGCAGTTAAAGTTTTTAAAACATTTATTAGATTCATAAAATATCCTGGATTTATACCAAACTTTGACAGAAGCTTCTTACAATCAAAAGATAGTATCTTAAGGAATATTTTTATTGATTTTTTTCCTCATTTTTGTTGAGCCTGCGATTAAAATCAAAAGTAGGTGAGACACTGGGTTCCGCGGAACCCTTACGAATTTTATAGTAATGTAATGTAAATATCCAATGAATCACTAAGGCCAAATCTACTTCATTAGTATTTTTAGAGTAGTTATGTAAATATCTCATGAATGACACAGGCCAAAACTTCATTGGTTCAGTTTTTTTTGGATGTTGCATAAATATCCCATGTATGTCATGGATTGCTAAGGTAAAATTTACTCCATTGGTTCAGAATTTTCAGGGTTGTATAGCAGATATCCCATAGATGACAAGGGCCCAAATTAACTCATTTGATTCAGTATTTCCAGGGTTGTATAGTAAATATTCTCTGCATGACTAATGCCTAAATTAAGATTCAGTATTTCCAGGGTTGTATAGTAAATATCCCCTGGATGACTAATGCCTAAATTAACTCATTCAATTCAGTATTTTCAGGCCGGTATAGTAAATATCCCCTGGATGACTAGGGCCTAAATCAACTCATTTGATTCAGTATTTTCATGGTTGTATAGTAAATATCCCCTGGATGACTAAGGCCTAAATTAACTCATTTGATTCAGTATTTTCAAGGTTGTATAGTAAATATCCCCTGGATGACTAAGGCCTAAATTAACTCATTCAATTCAGTATTTTCAGGCCGATATAGTAAATATCCCCTGGATGACTAGGGCCGAAATTAACTCATTTGATTCAGTATTTTCAAGGTTGTATAGTAAATATCCCCTGGATGACTAGGGCCGAAATTAACTCATTTGATTCAGTATTTTCAAGGTTGTATAGTAAATATCCCCTGGATGACTAGGGCCGAAATTAACTCATTTGATTCAGTATTTTCAGGCTTGTATAGTTAATATCCCCTGAATGACTAGGGCCTGAATTAGCTCATTCGATTTAGTATTTTCAGGGTTGTATAGTAAATATCCTTCAGTATGACTAAAGCCTAAATTAACTCATTTGATTTAGTATTTTAAGGCTTATATAGTAAATATCCTCTGTATGACTAAAGCATAAATTAACTCATTTGATTCAGTATTTTTAGGGTTAAACGAAAACATCAAATCTTGTGACCCCTACTCTTCTGAAACCGCATTAGATCCTTGTCATGAAGTAACAAGTACGGAGACATTTGTTGCAGGGTTTACAATCTTGTAGAACTAGAATTACTGTGAGGCACCAATCCATCCTAGTCTAGAAAAGTTGTGAATAAATTTAGCAGATTACCAATTATCTGCCACAACACGAAAAGGACAAAAATAAGGACAACCACTAAAAAAGTTAATTTTTCTTTAAAATTTTTTTTTACCAATACTTTACTTTACAGTACCCATAGTCTTAACAAAATTTCTCAAATGGCAATCCACTTTGATATCACAGAAGACATCAGAATTGGTCAATGGCTGTTGTTTTTTTTGGCCATATTAGATAGAAATGACAAAACAAAACATTGTTCTTTTGATTACTGTATTATAATTTACCACATATGTGCCACTTAGACTTTGCTTCGAGAAAAATCTGTCTCATTATTCTTTATCTATTAAAATTATTTGATCATGATTTACAAAATGGGATACAAATTTACTTTTCTCACTAGTTGTTCACATTATTCAATAACTATTACAGCATTTTTTATCAGAAATAATATGGAATTGCACATTAAAATATCTTCACTAAAAATAAATTTAAACAATTCCAACTGAACTATGCAGAAGAGTTTCCAATGGTGTCTTATTTCAAAATTGTATTTAATCGCACAGATTAAAACTGAGTAAAACTTTATTGATATTTAGGGTATTCAATATAAGGTATACATGCTAGGTAGGCAACTAAACTTAGTATGCTTCCCTTAAACTCTATCTTGTCTCTTTTGGTTACCAATTTAAGAAGTTTTTTCTGATTATTGAATTCATCTGAGGTGTGGATGAGTAGAAATTTTTAGACAAAAGGACAAGGTACATTTTGGGGTTTTATTTGCCCTGTTATTCATCCAAAAATGAAACATTCCCTGATGTCCTTATTAAACAAATTGTTTAATGATCAGAAGAACCATTCAACATCTTTTCAGAAAATGGTAATATAAGCCATGCCTTGATGATACAATTTGACTGTGATGTCTTTAGTCATGTTATTGATATTCATAATTGAGATTGTAAGATCTTTATAAAAAGGCTTATTGTTAGAACATTTTCGTTAAATTAAAATAGAGCACAAGAAATACATAAAATATAATTACAGTTTACATATCTTTATGGGCAAGGGTTGTGCTATAGATATTTACTTTGCATGTGCAGGTCATATAGTCAACATTTTGTATGATTTCCTCATTTTAATTCATTTACAGTAATTTCATGGATGTAAAACTGATGAAAAGGGTGTATTTATAACTAAACAGCAATGTTTTATAAAGTACAATGTAAATGTAGTCAACATTTTTTCCTGAAAGTCAGAGTGAGTCCCAAATCATACCTTGTCCTGCAACAAAGATCTGGTTATGTACGAAGACGCTGTCCTGGTTTTAAGAATTAACAGGGGGATGTTTTTACAATGTCACACTATCCAGGAGACAAGAATTAATTTGGTTCGTTATTTCAAGTCCCTATCCAAAAATAACGGTCCCTCATTTCAGACTTTGTTTTAATATAAAATTCTTCTGAGGTTTTGATGATTGGCAACATTCCTACAAGATCTGATAAAACATTAAGAGACTATCTTTGAATTGTTATTAACTTCTATGTCATTTGGTCTCTGGTGGAAAATGGTCTCATTAGCAATAAAATCAAATCTTTTTCATATCCCATAGTCCTATAATATAAGACTTAGTAGGTTCATATCATTTGCGTTAAACGTTTTTTATCAGATCTGATAAAAAACGTTGAATGCAAATGATATGAACCTACGAAGTCTTATATCATAGGACTACATATCCCAAAGACAAGAATTAATATGGGATACATTAGTTTTACAAGTTCCCTTCATGAAAAAAATAGTTACAAATTTTAAATTATTCTGATTATCACACATATTTGTGGTTTTGATATCAGAATGAACCCTTCATTTAAATTAGAATAATTTCAACAAAAATAATTCACTAGCAATAACAAATTGATGATGGAATGAATGACTGACAGACTAAAGGACAGTACAAAAACATTATACCCTCTGCAACTTGGATGTGTGGAATATTATAATACCTCTATCACTTTGAATAAAGATGAAACTATAGATGAATCCCTAAAAAAAATTGAGTATTTTCATTGTTCTCATCCATTGCATTATTCATAAAAATTATAATAAAAAATACCTATTTCACTATAATAATTTCACTACTAATAATTACAAATAACTCCATATAGTTAAATAAGTGTCAATTGATAATTTTTCCCTGAGTAATTCATTTTAATCTAATATAGCTCCTATTTTCTTAATCTATATTCCACAGGACAGGGTTCTGCTGGTTGTTGTGTTCCTACTAAATGTTTCTTGCTCTGAAATATATATATAAAAAATAATAAAAATAGTTAGATGGGCTATATAATACACTGCCTTGGTATTGATCATAATATTCAAGAACATCAAAGAAAATATTTCTGATTGATTTATTTTTCAAGTCATTTATGCAAAAAATAAAATAAAAGAAGAATGATGCCCCCACTTATAAATATACGGCAAATTCAGCAACTTTTCTGTTCATATAGGGACATAACTTAAGAACATGGAAAGTGACGCCACCCAAATTAAACTTGATCTGTGTTTGGTTTGGTAGTAACTAGCATTGTGTACAAGTTTCATAACATTTGGTTGGGGCAAAGTAAAGTTAGAGTGCGGAAATAGCAAATTCAGCCATTCTCCATTTACAAAGGGATATTTCTTGAGAACGTTCAAAGTGATGTCACCCAATTTTCATCTTGATCTGTTCTTGGTGGTAATAAGCATTAAATATAAGTTTCATAACATTTGGTTGTGGCAAACTTAAGTTAGAGAATGAAAATCAATTTCTGGATATACAGATGGACATCTCCCATCTGAATCCGTCCCTGTATCTCTGACCTGTACAGTCTAAAATCATTAAAGTCCTATCTATCTTAATGTGCACTATTTCTAAAAGTTAACTTAAGATCCAGTTTATATGTATTGATAGTAATATATGGAACCCACATGTTTAGGCATGTCTTATTGAAGATCATTACTATTGTCAGCTAGCTTGTTAAAATTATAGCTTAAAATGTCATCGTAGTATAAAACAGGGTTCATAACTTTATCACACATATGACAGAAAGTGAATATGTAGATATTAAACATTAATCAATCCTTTTTTTTTTCAGTAGTTTCACTAAAGCTAAACGTTGGCAAAAATAAAAACGTTCAGGAATTATTTCACAAAACATGAAATAAAGCAACAGACTGTTTATATTCTAAGCACTGTATTCTTACTGCAGGGTTTGTCGATTTATTTTATTTTCTTCTTATTTATGAAGAATTTTACATGGAACTTACAGGTTCTGGAACGGAATTAATGAGGAGTTTACAATCAAACATCTGTATAAACATAGCAACATACATCTGGATTTCTAAAATAGCATACCACCTATAATAGAAAACCATACATACAGATAGTACACCACCTACAATACATAGGCATATATGATTGTTGTCTTGTTTATGTTTGTTTTGTTTATTGATATGTCACAAATCAGTCTGTAGGTTTTTTGTTTGAATTGTTTCATATTTTGTTATGTCTGGGCCCTTTATTGCTGACTTGATGGTAGGGATTTTGCTCATTATTGAAGGCCATACAGTGACTTGTTGTTTCTTAAATGCATGTTACTTGTCAACATTGTAGTGAAGTTTCTAATAATAATGAATCCACAGTATCTATAAAAGTTACTTGTTTTTCAGTCCCTATTCATTGACATATATCCCACATCTGTTTTCTTTCATAAATAAACATTTTCTTGCCCATCAATTGTTCTTTTCCTCACTTTCAAAGCTATTTTCTTTGCCTACACAAAACGAACCAAAGCTACAGATATCTAGTGACTGATAGAGCATACATACCATAATAAACAATGTTGTGAATTCGACTTTGTCTACATGTCCATTATTACGCAATAACTTTGTCTACATGTCTGTGATTACACAATACAGTATTAAGATGGTGTTTATTTGTAAATATGAACGCTCAGAATTCTACGTTTACAACAAACAACAAATATGCTTGTCACTTGCTGCCACTTTGAAATGAAGAACAGCAATAAAAGCACTGTTCCCTTTGTTCCCTGATTGTGCTTTTTTCTAGTGCAAGTAGGGATTTCTGTCATGAATAAATATCCATTCTTTTCATTCTATCACTCGTAATATAAACGTAAATCAAAGCAACACATTTTTTACCTCCCAAAACCAAGGTGTTGTCCTAGTATTGTACTGTTCTACCTACCTCCCTGGACATTGATATCTGCCTCCACCAAATGCTACAAATCCATCTAAAAATACATTCTTATCTATATCTGCTTCCTTCCATCTTTCCTTGAAAATGAAAATGAGAAATTTTTGTTAAAATATTATTAATTTTTTTAATAGATTGATTGATTAATTGATTTCTTAACGTCACCTGGCATTTTGAGAAAGGTTATTTTTACACAAACAAAAAGCTTTACAATAATTAGTCGAACATGACATGCCTAAAATTTGGATAATTTGACATGTTTCAAACCAGTTTTCTTTGGTAAAATGTGTATTATTTTCACAATAAATATATTCTTTGGGTAGGTTATGTTGGCATATACAACTTCATTACAATAACGACAAGTCATGATGATAAAAAGATAGTATCACAATAGCCTAATACTCACTGGTTTATACATCAAGGGATCTGGGAAATATTTTTCATTTCTATGTGCCCAATATGGTGATAACATTAACATGTCTCCTTCTGGGATCTTCATATCCTACAACGTAAAAGTACTTATTGATCATATTTAAACTGGCATATCAATACATAACATGCTTTACATAATAGTAATATTTAAAAGTTTTCAGCTGCATGTAAGGTAATGCCACCTAATGCTTAAATATTCTGTCATGGTTTCAATATCAAAATAACAATATTATACTATATATATTTGAATATTGTAATATGCAGAAATCAAAGTGTACATTACTTATGTAAATAAAATTATGAGTTTCATTAATGTGTTAAACATCTTATAGGATTATTTTGCATCTACTAAAACAATATCACTTCTGAATTTTCAGTAGATTTGTTTTAACCAAACCTACACTAATGTAATAAATAATATTGTAAAAAATCAAATATCAAAAAACTCAATGACCAAGTTCATTCAACTAGTTTTGTTTACTTTCACCAATGGTCTTCTTTCAAATTTCTCCTACCGAGCAGTCCACTGTACTATCGCCTTACCAGGTCTTCAAAATATGACAAATAAAAAAAACTTTTGGTCCTCAACACTCTTCAACTTCATGTTTTATTTGGCCTTTTTAACTTTTTTTATTTGAGCATCACTGATGAGTCTTTTGTAGACGAAAAGCACATCTGGCGGTCAAAATTTTAATCCTGATATCTATGATGAGTTTATTTTCAATAAAGAGTTTATTTTCAATAAATAGATTATAAAGTGTACAATATAGAGATTACAAAAAGTGCAACATAGAGATTACAAAGTGTGCAATATAGAGATTACAAAGTGTGCAATATAGAGATTACAAAGTGTGCAAAAAAGAGATTACAAAGTGTGCAATATAGAGATTACAAAGTGTGCAAAAAAGAGATTACAAAGTGTGCAATATAGAGATTAAAAAGTGTGCAAAAAAGAGATTACAAAGTGTGCAATATAGAGATTACAAAGTGTGCAAAAAAGAGATTACAAAGTGTGCAATATAGAGATTAAAAAGATCAAAAGATCATGCATTGCTCACCCTTATGGAAAAGGATTTTATAACCCGTCTTGTGATGATACCAGTAGGTCTAAGTCTAATGGACTCTAAAACACACCATTTTAGATATTGTAATTTTTTCAGACCGTCTTCTGTTACAGTTGGACACTGACCTTAAGAAATGAAATATAAAATTGCAATAATTATAAATCTGTCAGCCTTTAAATATCTAAATCTAACTTAAATATCATTTTCAAACTATTGTTTACAGGGGCAACTTCTTGGGTATTCTTTTTTCATTCAATATGAAGTTGTGATTTAAGTTTGTCAACTGAAAATAAATTTCAGTAATTCACTAAGTAAAATTTTTATTTTTTTTTATTTTGAGTACTTTATAAATTTAATAATATGTTATTATTATCACCATATAAACAAGAGTTATTTGTTCAGTCACATGAAATGCCCAATATCTCTGTTGTTCTTTTGGATATGAGGGAGGCAATTGTTTAGACAATGCCAACTATTTCCATTTCTTCACTAAATCAATATGTAGGGCCTGGTGTTTTTTTTTTATCTCAGAGGCAGTCTAAATACCTGGAAGCATTTAAATATGACAATGGACAATTCCAGATTTTGTGGGAAATTTACTTTTTTTTCCACAAAAATATATATTTATACATTTAAATAAGACAGAGTCTGTAATACTGGTTTTCCATTCTCTTAAGGTACATCAGTAATAAATAGGTAGCATTGTATAGTTTTGATCACATTAAAAACTACAAATCTAGAGGCTCTCGAGAGCCTGTGTCGCTCACCTGTATCTACTGTGGTTTTGGAAATTATGTAAAATAAGGTTAAAATCATAATAAATAGTATTAGATACCCTAATAATGATTGAGTCCAAGTTTGGTTTAATTTGGCCCAGTAGTTAAATTAAAAACAGGTCATCCCATTGTAGTCTTACAATAGTTACTGAAGACCCCTTATCATTATTTAAATTAGTTTTCAAGTTGTGACCATTTGAAATTGTTTTTTTACAATTTTCCCATAGACTTCTATAGTAAACCCCTATGTTCTATTTTTAGCCATGACGGCCATGTTAGTTGGATGACAGGGTCATCAGATATATTTTTCAATCAAGATACCCTTTTGAAAATTGTGGCTAAGTTTAATTCTATTTGGCCCAGTTGATTTAGTGGAGAAGATTTTTGTAACAGATCACAAAAATTTATGAATAATTGTTAAAAATTGACTAAAAGGGCAATAACTCCTTAAGGGGTCAATTGACAGTTTTGATAATTTTGACTTATTTGTAGATCTTACTTTGCTGTACATTATTGCTGCGTACAGTTTATCTCTATCTATAATAATATTTAAGATAATAACCAAAAACTACAAAATTTCCTTAAAATTACCAATTCAGGGGCAGCAACCCAACATCGAGTTGTTTGATATGTCTGAAAATTTCAGGGCAGATAGATCTAAACCTGATGAACATTTTAACCCCCCCGTCAGATTTGCTCTAAGTGCTTAAGTTTCAGAGATATAAAGCCAAAAACTGCATTTTACCCCTATGTTCTATTTTAGCCATGTTGGTTGGCAGGCAGGGTCATTGGACACATTTTTTAAACTAGATACCCTAATGATGATTGTGGCCAAGTTTGGTTAATTTTGTCTCAGTAGTTTCAGAGGAGAAGATTTTTGTAAAAGATTACAAAAATTTATGGAAAATCATTAAAAATTGACTATAATATATTGGTCATGTTGACTTATTTGTAGATCTTACTTTGCTGAACATTATTGCTGTTTACAGTTTTACTCTATCTATAATAATATTCAAGATAATAACCACAAACTGCAAAATTTCCTCAAAATTACCAATTCAGGGGCAACAACGTAACAACGGGTTGTCTGATTCATCTGAAAATTTCGGAGCATATAAATTTCAACCTAATGAACAATTTAAACCCTCATATTTGCTCTAAATGCTTTAGTTTCAAAGATATAAGCCAAAAACTGCATTTTACCCCTATGTTCTATTTTTAGCCATGTCGGCCATGTTGGTTGGCAGGCGGGGTCATCGGACACATTTTTCAAACTAAATACCCTAATGATGATTGTGGCCAAGTTTGGTTAAATTTGGCCCAGTAGTTTCAGAGGAGAAGATTTTTGTTAAAGTTAACAGACGACGACGGACGACGGACATCGAACACCAAGTGATGAGAAAAGCTCACTTGGCCCAATGGGCCAGGTGAGCTAAAAATGTGTACCATATGTGGCAGTGTATAATTCAACTATGGTAGCCAATTGTAAAGGCAAATTTCACTTTTAAGGAGCATAACTCTCACAACAATTTTTATCAACCCTGTTAACTTAATTGATAACTCTAACATAATATGGTTTTATAAAAAATCTATCCAGAACTGTAAGGATGACAGCACTTCAAGGTCATACAGATGGATGGCTAACAGTTTTTTGTTCCTCACACAGCATTGTCGCAGGGAACCCTAAATAAATTATTTTCTTCAACCTAGTTAATCAGAACAATTAAATATTTCTTAATAATCAAATTAGAGTGCAAACTATTTTTGAAGAAGCCAGGATTCAAGATGACTCATTGAACATTCAGGATGTTTTGGGAAGGTTAAAGTCTTGTTTAGTGAAACCTCTTTTAGTAAAAGGTGATTAATGAAGCTGATGACAAAACTGCTGGTACATTTTGAAAAAATTTATTAGTTTCAATTAATTGCTACTGTAAAATGACTAGCCTATTAAGGTGCTAAAATGCAAGCCACACATTTTAATAAAAGTGATCGAAATGCATAAGTGATTATAAGTAGATAGAAAAAGCCTTTAAGCATCAAAAGAAACTCAAATGTGCTTGTAAGAAAAGACTTTGAAAGAACAGCATAAATGTGTTCTTCATCCTACCATTTTGTCCAAATACACTAGTCAATTCTGTTCTCAATTTTTGTAGTACTTTTTCATCATGCAAAATAAATGCTAGTGTCCAAAATGTTATCTGTTAAAACATGTGAAATATATAAATGGTGATGCAGTTATCATAATACATCTACTTGTGTTTGAACTGTTGTTTATCTATAAGGGGAAAATGTTACTGTGAAAGTATATTAATTTGTGAAAATCAACATTTTGTGGTTTGCAGAAATTTCACTAGTTCAAGGGTGATTCTTTAGTTCATACTTTTTGAATGCACATGAGAAATTCATTGAGTATATAGATTTTACTGGGTAGTATTTTTTGTTTGTTTATAAATCCCAGCCACCGAAAAAAAGAAAAAAAAAATGGTACCAAAAGAAAACTCTTCTTTCAAGGTAAAATCTAGAGAATCAACAAACAATTCGTTTAAATTCATTTGATTCTGTAACCCCAATAAAATGGACAAACCAAATAAATTTCAAAATGAAAATAAGATACTAAAATTAGAAATTGAAATATATTATGAGTATATACTATGTGTAGAAACTAAGAATAGATAAATTATTTTACGATATAGTTGTAACTTAAAATAAATAAATAGTGTTATTCTTATTTGAAGCAACATTTCGAATATATAAAAACAAACCAGAGAATCACAAATGAAAATAAGGCATCACTGTAATCTAGAACAAATGCACAAATACACGTTACAGTTTTTTGTTGTTGTTTTCTTTGAGTATATGTTTTAATAGTTTTAAATCAAAAGCATAAACTAAAGATACATATACACAATATAAATTGCAAGCATTTAAAACAACACTTACTGGTATAGCATTGGCCAGAGATGCCCATAATAACAATAAACTATAGTTTGCTTTATATTGGTCCTGTACTAAGCTTAACAGGGATTGTAGCAATGTCTGAAAAATACAAGAAAATTAGGATAAAGAACAGCAATTCTTAATCTACCCATTTGAATAAAGAATTATACTTTATAAATTTTGTGCATCCAAATTTTTTTCTGAATTAATCAATTGATTGAGATAGTTGTAACCTTAGTGTCTTAAAAATTTCTAAATGTATCAATGGCGAATTTAACAAAGTTATAAATCATGTGTGTACCAAAGCACTGACTACTGAACTGATGATAACCCTAGGGGCTAGCAGGCTACCAGTAGCAGTATTCATCCAGTGCTAGATAAGAAAATAACACTTTATAAATTTGGTGCGTCCAAAATGTTCAAATGTTCATATTGTTGAAGACTTATGTTGAATTCTAGATGCCTTTTGGTTATTTATGTCATTGGGTTGCTGTCTTGCTGACATGTAACAAACATTTAATTCACACTTTACCTCATCATCATCTGACTTCTTATTTGTTGTCTTCTGAACAACTTTACTGAACAGTTCTATCAAATACTTCTTGGCTGATGACCAATCTCTGAAAATTTGATTTGTAGCATGAATAGTCATTAACATATAAGTGCATGTATCATATATCATATACCAAGAATAAACTATTGACACAGACATATGTCTTGGCTGTCGGCAGAAAATTAAAAAAAAAAGACAATCTGATTGACAACAACATTGCTAATTAATTCAAATTAGCTGGTCTATGACCTATGGCCAGGGCCTCGAAATAGTCATCAAACTGATATGTACTGATAGTAATGCAATTTTATACAAAATATCATTGATCCATCACAAGCAGTTCCTATCAAAACTAACTTAAGCTGAAAACTTAACATTGAAAATTACTAATTAATTCAAAGTCACTGGACCATGACCTAGATATAAAAATATATCAAACACAATGCTTTAAATGATATGGGATTTCACATAATCACTTATTCAGACTAATGATTTTTAGCTTTTTATTTTAAGGTTTCAATCAGGAGGGAACTTTGTTTATGAAAGACTCACTTGTCCTTGCTTCTGTAATGACAATTGAGACAGATATTAAATTTGATCAAATTGTGTTAAATAATATTTACAACTCTGCCTTCTTTTTAAGTTATAAAGAAAACTATCATCTAATATGGCGAGGAAGGATATTTTGCTTTCAGAGTCAATAAGGATATTCTTATACCAAAAAATGAATACGGAATCGATAACACATAATTTTTTTCAAATTAAATAAAAGCAACAGTAGTATACCGGAGTTCAAAAGTCATAAATCGATTGAGAGAAAACAAATCCGGGTTACAAACTAAAAACTTCCATTATGCAGGTCCAAACTGCTACTTTAGGAAATTTACAAACAATTTCAACTAATTGAAAAGACCATCTCAATGTTAACATGGATCTAGAGAAATAAAAAAATAATGGTGCCATCAGAAGTTGTATTTCCCACAGTAAAGTTAGCCACATATCTTACTTACTTCAGAAAAACAGATGGAAGTCTGGCACCATATTCAAACTGCTCATCAAACATAACAAACATTTCTTCTATTTTCTCAAATTCTTTCTAGAAAATAAATAAAATATCATGATGAAATCATAATTTGTTTAACCTAACAGGCTATACTCAAACGGTTCTTATACGATTTGCATATCTACAAATACTTGAATGTAATTGGTCTGTTAGAGTTGCTTTCAATGATTTACCATATTCCTGGAACTACTTTTATGACCTATTTAAACACTGTGTCAATTTCACTGTGAAACGCTCATGAATAGAATGCTGGTGTTCCACAAAAGATGAAATTTAAAGAATTTTTTTTTTTAAATTAGGATATAGGTTATAAGTACATGAACTAAACACATTTTTTCTAGAGGTTATTAATGTGTAACCTGAGCTAAGGTAACATCTCAATAACCTCTAAAAAATTGTCTTTTTTCCTACTGTGGATTCATTTCATGGGTACCAATTTCTCTTTATCTACAAATGTATTATAGTTCTGATGCTATTTCTTGATTTTATAGATTAGACTTCTGTCCAAGTTTCAAAACAATCCATGAAGGTTTACAAATTTTTAATGTAAAAAAAATTAATCCCAGCCTGTTTGTAAATGTTTATTGCAATGAGTCCATGTATCAGTTTAAAACGTGAAAAATGAGTAAACATAGTTCATCTTTCAAGGGAAGTAACTCCTTTAAAGGATTGGTTAATAAGTCAGCCTTGTTCATGTATTTGGCTGGAGAACAGAGTTATTTCTTTTAGACAATAAATTAAAATTTACATCATTTGTACATGGTGCATTTTTTCTTCTCTGTGTTTCTGAATAGTACAAAATGTTTTAAAAGAAAAAGCTTTTTGAAGAAATCTTGTCTGAAAACTGTTACTTGATATTTAAAATGACAGGTGTTGTGAAATATGGCAAATTTTCATGGGACAAGGTTAAGGATGTCATGATCAGTTGTAAAAAGGGGTTGAGCCAGAGATTTACTTGTAGCTAAATCTTATTATTTTGAAGCATAATCAAAAGATAGGTAAAACTTTTAATTGTTTTAATCAATTTTTGGATAACAGATTAAATGTTTGATCAAATAAGCTTGTGGTTACTACAACTGATATGTTGCAGTTAATCTTTTTTTTTGTCTACAAAGTTAAAATAAATTGAGATTTTAACCCTTTTTAATTTCAGTTAATCACAAGAATAAGCAATAAATACCTCACAATTAACTGGTAAAACATTTTTACCAAACAAGTTATTAATAACTGCAGCATACATAGACCTCCTCACCAGGTGATGCAGGTCTCCTTTACCTGTAAGATAACATATTACCAGTATTGATTACTGCATACGGTATGTTAATTTACATTTATACTTGATATTTCTTTACATCATTTCAAGAAATTCTGATTTTCTTTAGATATTAATAGATTGCTTGACATTCAAATGAATGACTGAAGGAAGATTTATATGTGTCTAGGCCAAGGCTTCAAAAATGGTAATGTTTGCCAGAAAAATCCATTAAATACCCTATCACCAAAACATTAAACAAGTGTTAATTGGCAGATGTGATTTACCTATTCACCTAACAAGTAAACAAGTACAGAACATCAATCTATCTATATTTGAAGATTTTTTCATGTAGTTTGACCAGTTTGAAACTAGCAATAAATTATTCAGTTTGTAAAAAATATTAAAATCAAAAGGTTTTTGAGCAAAAAATTACCAGAATCATGTTGTTACTTACATGACATGCACACATATGAAATTTAAAAATTCTTCAAAAGCTTTAAAATAAATCAGCAAGTTCTATAACTAATCTTATGTTCGTCTAAAATAATGTATCTATTTGAAGAAAAAAAAAGATGAAAAGAACTAATAAAACTTTGGGATGCTTGACAAAAATATGCACCAATTCTACCTATTCTGTCTCTATTCTGAGCAACCGTCTCGGTGGTCTCGTGGTAGCGTGATGGCCTCGAGTGTGGGAGGTCATGGGTTCAAACCCCAGCCAGGTCAAACCAAAGACTTTCAAATTGGTATTTGCTGCTTCTCCGCAAAGCACGCAGCATAAAGGAGTGAGAGCAAAGACTGGTCAACTCGGAGTCAGAATAATGTGTCTGGGTAAGTTGACATGTCTTCTGTGGGCTGTTATTTTGTGAACTAGCACGTTAAAATCTGGCTCAGCATTTCAGTCTAGTACAAAGCAGGGTTAATATTCATATTACATTAACATGTTCTCGTCCAGAATATGCATAATAATTAGCCACTGGACGTTAAGCAGCCATCAATCATCATCTATTCTGAACTTTATTGTCGTCAACTCAACATCTGGTATTAGGAAAATGTGTGCTAGTAAACTTTCTTATCAGATTGTTATTGCATTAATATAGGGAAGAGTAATAGTTAAGTTCACTGACTTCAAAGGTATTGTTATCAGGAATCAATGTACAAGTTACTGTCAGTTAACAGAACCAACATCAAGATACGAAGTAACCATTTTGGGTTTTTTTGACCAAATTCCTTGTTGTTAATCCACTTTATGGTTACCTTGGACAGCTTGAATGCCTTTAGTTACAAACTCAAAAAGAGATTAAAAAGAGTTAAAAAAAAATAATGTCTGGATAGTACAATTTTATTTGGAAACCTCTGGTCTAGGCTATGCTAAAGTATTTCTTTGTATGCAGAACCATTATTTCTCATAATGGATAGGTGGGAAGGCTTTTATACATTAATTCCTGAAAAGTCTAATAGATTGTAATCTATAAAAGGTCTACAATTCTTTCTTACATACTAAGAGATAAATAACTGACATCTCCTACAATATAATTTATAATAAATGTGGCTGCTGTAAAATAGCACATCCTTTCTAATCACTTTAAAAAATTATGAAGTACTAAATTTGATTGATTGAATTAAAAGTATGGTAATCAAATGTATTAATATCATATTATAATTCTAAAAGTTCTACAGAAATACATAGATCAAAATTCTGTTCTAACAATTATTACTAAATTGTTTAGAAGCAATTCAATTTATTGGAACATGCAACAAGTTTTCCATTATAAAAAAAACAACAACCAAAAAACATCTTTTTCCAAATTGAAATTAAAGACTAAGGTCTCCACAAAGTGTTTTTAATTCAAAATAAAGATATAAACAGATATCATAATGTGAGTTTCAAGTAAATGACAATGTATTACCTTGCTTTCCAAGCTGTGTTAACTGGTCCCTAAATTCATCACAGAGTTTGTCAGAAAAGTAAATTAATCTGGATGAAGCAAGTCTTCCTTTAACCATGTCATGAATCTTTGTGTGGTACTTGAAAAATGATGTTTTACTTACAGATGCTGAAATTTCAAAATATATCATTATTTTACATCTGGCATTAATAATCAGGAAAAATCACATGTTTTCTCCAAGTCCAATCCCTATTTAGACTAAATATCCAGAAATTCACACATGCAGGAAGAATTTTTTGTAATTTCCAATGTTATGACTACTTTTTCAATCAATTTTGGACAATTTTATTACAAATTAGACAAAATAAGTCAGCAGAAATATGATTTGTAGTCTCAGATTTTTTCCCAAGCAAGTTTGAGTTTTTTATAATTAGGCCAAATAAATAAGTATGTGTGATTAGAGTTTCCTACTTGAGGTATTTCATTGCATTCAATGTTAAATTCACCAAGTTCTGGCATTCATAGCCATTTTGTCTGAAGTTTCAATAAAGTGAGTCATTTCTGCTGAAAAATTCAACAGACCATTATTTAATGCATATAAGGGCGCATTGATTCCCGGAAGTAAGGAAGTAGAAAAAACAAGTACTTCTTAATTCAGAAACAGGCTTAATATGCCCATCTATTTCAATTTCTTACAACTTTTTTACTTTTCAAAATAAACATTCAAAAAGGGTTCAACAGTGGTCCCAAGTTCTTAAACTTTCATTTCACACCAAAATGTTACCCAAATATTTTAAATATTTCAAAAGATACAGATTTGTGTATGAACTATTTTTAGTGAAATATGTACTACTTTCTTCAATATTCTGTTGACATTTGCATAATTTGATCTCTGGTGGATAGTTAGTTGTCTCATTGGCAATCATACCACATCTCCTTATTTTATATTCCTGACCAGGCCTGAATTAGTGTTTTTTTTTTAAATTTTACTCTTAGTTTTACCTTGAGTTTACATGTATATGGAGAATCCTCAAATTTGTCATTTTTCTACCAAAAGTGCCAATTGAAAATCCCTTATGGTAGGCATTTTAGGCATGAACAATATGGTAGGTAGGGTAGCCCTAATCACAGGCATTTTTTTGTTTGGCCTTACTATATATTTGTTTATAGTTCACTTCAACCTGGCCTTTATTTCTATGTTTACATTTGGATTACTATGTGACTCTGTATTATAGCTACTGCAAGTTCTACATACCAACATTTAACACAGGATCTTGAACAGCCTTCTGAAAGTCAACAAATGGTGATTGAAAGAAATATTGAAAATCTTCTGCATCAGTAATAAAAGTCAGACGCTCCCCTGCTACATACAGAGTGAAGATTCTTCCAAGCTACAATAAATGAAGAATTTACAATCTGTTAGAAAAACATCATTAAATGTATGCAGTAAAGTTTTCATTATATGAACTAGTAAGCATCTTTTTATCATCTGTGTAATAAATTGCTACATGTACATCATGTACATAGTTCCTTTTCATAACTCCAGACATTTTGCCTGAACATTTTGTAGCTTACCAGTCCATCATCAAATACTGTACCTGAACCTCTGAAAATGAAAATCTCTGGTCATAACACGTACAAATTTTTTCAGCTTAATTTAAGTATTTAGGGGACATTTTTTTATATATTAATATTGCATTTAGTTATCATTGAAATATCAATTGAAGCCATACCCCCTCTTATCAATGTTTTATTCACACTGTTTTAAATCAACCCATAAACCACATGACTCATAGTTTGTTATAGCTAAGTAAACACTATATAGCTTTACTTTATTTCTATTTACATGTAGTTTATATTAGATGATATAATTTAAAATTTAAGCATTAAAGGAAGTAGAGATGAAAATCAAAGTGATGAAAATCACTCATAGAAAAATTCATAAGGGTTCCGCGGAACCCAGTGTCTCGCCTACTTTTGCTCTTAATCGCAGGCTCAACAAAAACGAGGAAAAAAATTAATAAAAATATTCCTTTCTATACCATCTTTTGATTGTAAGTAGCTTCTGTCCAAGTTTGGTACAAATCCAGGATAGTTTATGAATCTAATAAATGTTTTAAAAACTTAAACTGCAGACTGTATGTAATGTTAACTGGAAGAAAAACTAAGTCCATTTATAAGTAAAATACAGAAAAAATTGAACAAAATTTTAACAAAATTTCCTTCTAGATACTAGCTTTTAATTATAAACAAGCTTCTGTCCAAGTTTAGTTTAGGATAGTTTAAGAAAGTTGCTAAAATTTTAAAAACTTTAACCACAGAGTGAATGTAATGTTAACTGGCAGAAAAACTAAGTCCATTTATAAGTAAAATATGGAAAAAATGGAATTTGTTTTTTACAAAATTTACTTCTGGATACTATCTTTTAATCATTAACAAGCTTCTGTCCAAGTTTGGTAGAAATCCAGGATAGTTTAAGAAAGTTATTAAAATTTCAAAAACTTTAACCACAGAGTGAATGTAATGTTTCTTGGCAGAAAAACTAAGTCCATTTATAAGTAAAATACAAAAAAAATGGAATTTTATTTTTACAAAATTTACTTTTGAATATTATCTTATGATCATAAACAAGCTTCTGTCCAAGTTTGGTAGAAATCCAGGATAGTTTAAGAAAGTTATTAAAATTTCAAAAACTTTAACCACAGAGTGAATATTTGTGGACGCCGCCGCCGACGGAATGTAGGATCGCTATGTCTCGCTTTTTCGACAAAAGTCGAAGGCTCAACAAAAATTGGAAGAGTAGTTTGAACAATTTATATATTTACGTATGGTATGGACAAAAAAGAAACATTAATATAGCACTATTGCTGACAATTGCATTTACTAAGATGTTTAGAAGGATAAGCACTTTTTCAGTAGGTAAAATGAGCTAAATGTGAATCAATGATAGTGGGTCTTTTAATTTGCACAACAATTTCATTTGAATTGCAATTTCATATCTTAACCAAATAATCTTCCCTGCTACATGTTTCACCTTTTATGTTTTATCTTAAGAAACAGAAGAAATTACCAAATAAAGATTCTTTTTATAAAGTTTATCAATTATCTGTGTAGGACATGGGACCAACAGATAGACTTGAAACTAAGATCTATATTGTCACCAAGAATTAATCTAAAAAGGTTGTTTTAGGGGCATTTTGTAAGTTAAAACATAGGTATACTATTTTTCTCCTTGAATAATTGCTTATTGATTTTGATAACAATTATCATGATTATATGACACTGAAGATTAAAAGTTGTAGAGTATTTCAATTCAATTTATAATTTAATATTTTCCGGAAAAGGGCATTGAAAATGTACTTTTTCAACGTGAACAAATTAAAAAATGGTGAATGTGTCCCCATGGACACAGATGATGCCCCCGCTTGCATACAACAGGGACATAACTCAAGAACAATAAAAGTGACGCTACCCAAATTTGTACTTGATCTTAGTTTTGTGGTAATAAGTATTGTGTATAGGTTTCATTTTTGGTTGGGGCAAACTTAAGTTACAGAACGGAAACTAAAAATTTTGCAATTTTTCGATTTATAAAGGGGCATAACTCAATAATGGTTAAAGTGACACTACCTTAAATCAACTTAATCCGTGTTTTATCAGTGGAAGGCAAAATTAAACATTGCATTGTATAAAGCATTGATTGTAGTTGATTCAACTATAAGCATGGACAAAGGAAGATAACTCCAATTTTTAAAATTACTTGAACAATGACATCATTGATATTTTTAGAAAAAAAATGAAAAATTTTGCAAATTCTCTATTTATAAAGGGGCATAACTCTAGAACGGTTAAAGTGACGCCACCAATTCAAACTTTATCCCCACTTCGGCAGGGGCTTAAAAACTTATTTTATTGAAATGGGGATTCATTCTTAATTGCAAAAATACACATCCTGTATTCAAAAGACTAATACTGTTAAAAGACATTTGATGGAGAATAAACTAAAAAAATATTGGATTGCTCAGGTTAAGAGTTTTGAAATTTACTTACTGTTTCATGCCAATCACTGATAAGTGTAACCTAAATAATTAATTACAAATGAGGATTGCACAGGTTTATAAAGTAAAATATATATTTACTTGAATACCTTTTTATATCTAGATTTCACATTTTGTCTTTTCTTTTGAAAAAAATCCTTAATCATTTAACTTTCAGACATAATTTATCATGTTTATAAAACCACTTTATGTAGTGTAGGACAATAAATAAATCTATCATTTCTATTTATATACATTTGTGTATTCAATAATGAGGTCAAGTATTTGAGTATTGAGATGTATAATGAAGGGTCTGTTTAATAATGTGAGACTGCGGATGATTAATTATTTGGTCAATAGGATTGGCACTATAAGGTGGTGGGACATTGTAATGAAGGTCCCCACCCCCCCCCCCCCCCCCCCCACCCCCCCCTTGATTCTGGTTGTTTGGTGATCATGGCAGTTGTCAATCATACTGGTGTTGTATCATTACTCTTACCAAATCAAAATGACAAAACTTAAAGACAAACATACTTCAATGAAATGCTCCAAAGATATTACCCAAATTTTTCAGTTCATATGTGCATACTGGTCCAAGGACACAGTTATCGTCCTTTGGTTTTCGTTGTCTACGAATATAGTCCCTAGTGTGAACAGTGTATAACTTGCATTTTTTTTTGATGCACTTTCCCAATTTATTTCTTGATACTTTATGCATGAAATATTAAGTAAGGGGATGAAATTACATGTTAAAAAAATTTGGGTGCTGAATCTTTATGTTAAGTAGTGATTTGGTCCAGTTAAAAAAGGTCAAAAATTAGAATGTCTGAAGCTGTCAAACTGAATTTTAGCCCCCCTTAACACAGAATTGTCAATATTTTGAGTTAGAGCTGGAAGAAGTTTCTATAATTTTGATATTATTTGTATCAATAGTAGAACACTACACTGTAAAAATCTTTTTGAGATAGAGCAGGTGCGATTTTTTTAATTTGAATTTATTGTCTAAAAGAAATGCACTACGAAATAACTGTGTTCTCGGGCCTACTGTATGTACACAGACATGAGAATTATAGGGAACTATATTTCAGTGTGTATTAATTTGTATATTTAGTAGCTAACCTGTGCAACATCTTGTTTGGGAGGCCGGTGCCTTAGGAAAGACTTGGAACAATTCAATAATTCCAATCTTTCCAAAAATAATTTTCAAAATATAAATTTTTTAATTGTCCTAAGAAAGTAAAAATAATTTAATTAATATTCTTATATATTTTTGCATTCAATTTGCCTTAGATTTAACATTTTTACCAAGAAACTAAAAGTATAAAGCCACAAGAATGCAGGTGAAAACAGGTCAAATGTGGAAATTACAGGTTATTTGATCACGCGGGCAACTATAGAAAAATCTCAAGTGAGCTCTTAAATATCCCTGTGTGACCCCGCAGTTGACGGGTATTAAATACCTATGTGCAAAGTTTTTAGCAAAAGAAGCAAATTGGCTAATTTTAAATAGGATCATTTCATCATGGTTTGATTAAAGTTGGTGAAAAAGTTTAAAGCTTTAATTGTGGCTGTTTTTACTATACTTTTATATAGTAATTGGAATATTTAATTCTTGATCTAATTACATGTCAATGAATTTTCTTTTTAGTTTCAATGAGTTCTGTTAAGGGATATTTTGGATAAGTTCCAAACTCCAAAGAATAATGATCATTCAAATATTCAGTTCTTACTTACTACATATTTAATAAGAGGCAGGGATGTACTGCTGGAATAGGTCACTTTTTAAATCTTCATAATAAAAACGGGATATATTGTTAATATAATTATCTTTTAAGTACAAAAATATATCTACAACTTCAAATTAGAAGTTGTTAGTTATCATTTTATGTTTTCATCACAACTTTTCTTCACCTATTTATAACTACCTCATTAAAATATTTAATCATATTAATTGGCAAAGTTTTACCAGTGTTTAAAAAAATATATAATACATGTATCAGGATTATTATTTTTTAAGGTTCATCTGTACCTACTTGTATAGGCAAAAATGGCAGTTTTCAGTAAAACAATTTACTCCAAGTAAATGAAGTACAAAGACAAACTTGTGCATCTGGAAAAGTTTTAGGGTTTGACAGGAGTAAGATAAATAAAATTCAAATGCATTTTTGTTTTAGAAAATTTAAAACCTTAACTGGATTTTGCTGTGCAATGGTTTTTCTTTATGCAGAAGGTGCTATTCCAGAAATGGTTGATCCCCTCTACAGAAAGGGGTCTGGTTAGTGTCCTTCATTTCTGTATTTTTAAATTTTTTAGGTAATTTTCTCTATTTTCTGTCCATTTTTCTCTATTCTTTATGTTCTAACATCCCTTTTGTATTCTCCATTATTTTTTTTGGGCCTATTTTTCTCTATTCTTAATTTTTATGGGCCTAATGCTATTTTTCTCTAATCTTTAAATTTTTTTTTGCCCTATTATTCATTCTGTAAACCCCATTTTTGTTTTGAGACAAATTTTGGTTGACATTTTGCAAATCTGGAAAATTTATCCTGGGAATGAAAATTTAACTTTGCTGGTCTTCCAAAGAGGGTGAACACATGACCATTTTTGGCTATGGATAATCAGAGATATATAAAATGATAATACATGTATTAAATGTCTCTGCCTCTGGGATTGGAATAATGAACCTTGAGATTGAAAATATATTATAGGCAGTGTCTGCGCGACCCTGCATATGGGGACGAGTAGCCAAATTGGCCTTCATATACTACGCGTAACCGCATTCAGTTTTATAATTAAATGTCATCGGATCAGGAATAAAACATGAACTATCATGGAAATTATCAGTTATTTGCGGATTTTGTGAATTCAGTGAAGAGAATGGCAAATAATATTTTTAAAATTTGTATGTATTAGTTAAAAATACATAAAAAACATTGCAAGTTAGATGTACACATAAGGGATAAAACTGTACAGTCCCTGTAAAAGGAAACATTGATAAAAAAATTAGAACTTAATGTAAAATGCACATAAAAAGAATAAAATTATACTGAATTTTAAAAAAAAATTTGTAAAAACTTGAGTGTGAAAATAATTTTCTAGTAAAATATGAAACAGAAACCAAAATTATAAAATATCTAAAACGACTTAAAATAAAGCTTCAGTGTATACATAAATTAAAATTCAATATGTATAAAAATAGATGCATCTGTGAGTAATCAATGTATTCACTAATTGCGGTAATTTCCACGTTTATTTTACATTTTATTTCCGATCCAATGACATTTAATCATAAAACCAGATGCGGGTATGCATAGCCTACAAACACCAATTTGGCTACTCGTCCCCGCAGCCTATATTATAAGGTCGGGTAACTTTACTCCCACCTGTGTCACCCAACATACTGATATAATGACCAGCTAACTGGTTTGAAAATGATTAAAGTGAAAGCTGGTCTTTTTAGACAATAGAATTGTGTCGTATTTAAGAATATTACCTCCTTCTTTTGGGCTATAAAATCAAGAGGATTTTTCCCGAATTCAAATGCACATCCCAACCACGGAAACCAGCCTTTATAAGCTGGTGGCAGGGATTTTGATTTTGAGCGACTGACATGGTATACACAGTAGAGGATAGGAATGATCGTTGTCAAAATAAGTCCAACAATCAGATCATTCAACTCAAGAACCATTTTCACTCTTAAGAATAGGACAACTCTAGAGAAGTTCCAAATATCTTCAGGAAAAATTATTGTGAAGTGCTGATTTCATTTCCAACTATTCGAGTTCACCTATTAAACATCATAATACAAAATTCCACCACATTTTTCGAAGTTTTTGTCATATAAAATGTACTGGTAAAATTGCTATATATGGCTTTTTGTTTTTGTTGTTTGATGATATACCACAAATCTCATTTTTATTTATCTCTATTATATCTGAACGTACCGTTTGTTTGAACTCACATGATAATTAGTCTCCAAATATGCCTTGCTTCACATCATATGTACAACAGTTCTTCCTGTGACATGTACTTGAAAAGTTCTTCAAGATAATCCAACAGAACCCGAATTGGCAATGGTACGAAATGGTTAAGATACAAAATGCCTAACTTGGAAGCTTGTAATCATGAACGTTTGATACAGAAATATACGTCCTTGAATTTTTTTTTTTTATAAAAAAGATGCTTTAAAGTAAAATTTACTTAAAAAGAAACATCTTTGCTGAAGTGGTCATTGCCAAGTAACGCGGAAATCTTGTCCGAGCTTACGAAGTTGTGTTGACTTTTAGTCATTGCAAACTTCCGAACGTCTTGACAATAATCTTGACCTTCTAATAAACGAGCACTGACAGATTCGATCTGGTTCTTGACACTTTCAAGAAAAATGTCGTGTAAAACATTGCCTTTATTGTTCATAAATTTAGGAGGGGAAATGATTTACATCCTTGATCAACGTCTTAGAGCACAAAATATAGCAGACGAGAAAGCGAAGAAAGGTAAGACGCTTTAACAAACGTAAAGCTAAAGTCCTGGTGCAGCACTCCAGCAGACAAGACCCAATTTATATTGAAAAGTTTGGGCAGTTTTGTGCCACATAATTACCTTTCAGCAAAGAACAGTGGGTGATCAGCGGAATTAGTCGTGTAAATTTTCAAGTTTAACTGCACATTGACAAGATGTTATTGTTAACCAGTTAACTGGTTAATAGTATAATACTTAATCTCTCACGCTGTCTTGTTGTTTGTCAAGCTTTAATGTCAACCCCCCTGCCTTAAGGTTCATCATAACAAATGGACAAATACGGCCGTATTTTCACCTCAAAAACTACTCTGTGTACAGACTTACCTGTTTAGTTTGAAAAGTTTTAAGGCCTGGCATCCACTAGATATATAAAAGTTAAATGTATTTTGCATATCAGAAAGATAAAATCTTTTTTGGATTTTAATGGGCATTTTTTTTCGTTCCTGCAGAAGGTGTAAAAATAAACTAAGTTGGGATACAACTTTGAGATGCTCCCTCTCAGGTAACAACTGGTTTGTATTGCATTGATTGTCCTTGATTGGCATAGACAATAGACAGACAATAGATATTTACACATCTATAGATGAGTTAAAGGTAGTAACTGAGTGGACAGTATCAAATGCAATTCAGGTGTTTGTTTATTTTTACACCTTCTACAGGAAGGAAAAAAAATGCCCATCAAAATCCAAAAACGATTACATCTTTCTGAAACACAAAATGCATTTAAATTTTATATATCTAGTGGATGCCAGGCCTTAAAACTTTTCAAACTGTACAGGTAAGTCTGTACACAGAGTAGTTTTTGGGGTGAAAATACGGCCATATTTGTCCATTTGTTATGATGAACGTTAAACGGCGACTTAAAACCCTTGCCAAAGTTGGTTGTTTGTTTTGCTGTGCAGGATGTACAGGTAAGCAACCAGGTCATCAGAATGGTGACGTTAATTCTGATGCCTCGAGTCGAGAGAGTTCCAGGTCTCTGCATGTTAAGAACCCTTGCAACAAATTTTTGAGGAGTCCATAGGTGGTCTGCTGCAAGGCAAAATTTCTGTCCCTATCATATTTACCTAAATTTTCCAGTGGCATTCCAAATTTCCCTGAATTTCATCAGGAACAGCCTCTAATGCAGTACCTTCAATGTACCTATTGTATTAATTGTTAATTTATTCTCATCCTGAACTGCAGAACATGCTTGAAATATTTGCTACTGGACATTATTAGCAACCAACAATCAATGTTTTACCTGTTTACTCTAGGTATCATATGAAGGACAACTTTGTAATTAAATAGTTTAAACCACTAAGCTGTTGCATGCTTGAAATATATTAAAGCTACATGTATATGTCTACAAATGGTCTATGCTATCTGTATTAAAAGGTCAAATTTGAATCAGCAAAAATTTTAAGTCTTTCACACTCTACTTGGAAAATTTTTCAAATATGTCATGTACGTTAAGTATGTGTATGTTGAATTAAATTGGTTGAGTTTTTATGATTTTTTCATTTCATACATGTACATCATTGTATATGTTGGTAATTTACATTTATCACAGTTATTTGTAATGGAAACTGCATATCAAGAGGTATTTGTTTGCATAAGTTAAAAGTTTTTTTAAACATTGATTCTATCATTTTTTTATTTTTTATATTTTAGTTGGTTATTATATTTTCTATTCATTTAAGGTTTTTATGAAACTTGAATTTTGAATAGAAACCCCATCAAGAAAGAAGATAAGGCCATACTTGTATCAAAACCATATTAAAACATCCTTTGTTGTGTGTTAGCTTACCATGCTTACTGATCCACCAGTTAATACATTGCAGGTTCCTAAAAAAATTTTATGCTCACATTTTCATGACAGTATTAACTTTTGAAAACTTGTCATGATTGATATTGGTGACTAAATGGATATTATTGCTATATCTGTCAAGAAGGAACCTACATATGAAAATGAAATCAAGGGTGATTGGGTATGTGAATATGGTTAACTGTACACAAGTGAGACAATGCTAAGGATTGTGGTGGTATCCTTTTGCCGTTTGCAGGATGTTTAAAAAAACAGCCATGTCTTGTTGGAATGGGGGTGTTAAATATGATGTCCTGAATATACATATACATGTCATAGAGAGTGCCACATCAGTTGCCTGTTATAGAATCCTTGCAACAACTTTGAGATTTTTGAAGATGACCTGGTGCAACACAAAATTTCAGTCATTAACGAACACACCCTCTTTTCAGTAGAAGTCCAGACCAAGTTCTCCTGCATCCTGGTCAACCATTTTAGAAAAACCTGCTTATCTCAATTTGATTCTATATAAAATAAGGAGATGTGCTATAATTGCCATTGAGACAACTATCCACCAGAGACCAAAGGATGAAGTTGTAAACACATGTATCGCACTGTATGACCCTAGACAATGAACAAAACCCAAACCATACTACAGTAAGCAATGAAAGACCCTAGCATGACAAAATGAGTAAAAAAATAAAAAGGGAAACCAACTTGCTGATTTTATGCATAAAAGACAAAAATGTATGATGAAATGTTTGCCACCAAAAGCCGATCAGACATATGATAGACCACTCCAGTCGCACACAGTAAATATAAGTGAAACAACTGGCTACAATCATCTGATACTGTTAATTGCATGTTTTAAAAAGAAACTATGGTTGACTGTCATAATAAATTAAGAATAGAGAGTTCAGGTACATTTTTTGTACAATGTATGAACAGATGATAAATTTTCTATTCATTCATGGCAAGAACTGTCCAAGGGTAAGGAGGGTTGAATGCTTCATGGACTTATTTATATATCAACAAGCCAAGACAATGATTGAAAGCTCCTCTGCCTCATGGAGCTACTTCAGCTACAAAAGGCACTTACATGTACTACATTTACATGATCGAATAAATATGATATGTATCCTTTGCAAATTGTCAACTAATATTTGATAAAAAATAATTCCTTAATTCATTTTTTGTAATTGATTTTTATATATTAAAGCTTTCACTGAGCTGTCAACAAAAGAAATACATAAAGTGGTATTTCAATCCTTTCAAAGTATTTATTCATTCAAAACACACGGAAAGATGGCTACATTACCTTGAACTCTTAACAGAAAGATGGTTACATTACCTTGAACTCTTAACAGAAAGATGGTTACATTACCTTGAACTCTTAACTAGAAGACTAAACTTACCTGCAAACATTTTAGTTACTGTTTTTTTTTTTACTACAAATGTACTTTTAATATAAAAAAAGGCGATGTGGTATGATTGCCAATGAGACAACTATCCACCAATGTTCAAATGAAGTGGATGTAAGCAATTATAGACAACCATACGGCCTTCAACAATGAGAAAAACCCATACCATATACATGTAGTTGGCTATATAAGGCCCTGACATAAAAAATATGAAACAAATCAATTGAGAAAACTAATGGCCTATTTATAACAAAACAATTTACGTAAAACAAATATAACAGACATGAACCAAAGACAACCACTGAACTACATGCTCTTGACTTGGGACAGGCACATATAGAATGTGGCGGGGTTAAATGTGTATGAAGGCCCAACCCTCCCCCTATAAAAATCAGTTGAAAAGGTCTAAACTCATCAGATCGATACAAAGCAGAAAAACACTATTCCTGGAATGCCAACAAATTTTTACCTGAAATTTGTCAGCAGATCAACGAGTGTAAGCATTCAAAGACTTTACCTTTTTTGTGAGTCAACTTGTCTTGTTATGTTCAATAATTGATTTTTTTTTAAATGTTCTTAACAACCATAGCAAGAGTCTGAATTGTAGCAAAGATCAGATCAGATCAATCTTACTTAATATTTTAAAAGAATTATTTCTAAGAATTTGATGACCAAATCAGACTAAAGTAAATTGCCTAGGAGAAATCAAACAAAAAGTAAATGCATGATAGACTATGTAGAAAACAATAACTTTGTATAACTGAATTATCATTAGAATTTTTAAATGCAAAGAAAAATTTAAGATCTATTCTGATTATTTTCTGAAAATTAATCTTCAATTATCTGTTTCATATTTCATAATAATGTGTATATTCGCAACACTAAATCAAGAAGGACCAGTCAGATAATTTGATTGGATTGTGAGACCTACACCAGAGATTTCAACAACCAAAACCGTTTTCTTTTTTATTTTGACTTTTTTCAGCTTAACATTATTTAGAATATTGCTTAGTTTATATAGCATTAGAGTTGGCTACAAGTGAAATCTCTGAATCTATTAATTTTTTTTTCAGTTCTGCATGATATTATTGCAACAATGTTTCACAAAAGATTTATGGATGAATTATTTAAGCCTCAGCCTTTATATTCCAAGAAAGCCATGAGAACAGTGTTTGACAGACTAGCCCATGCTTCCATTATGAGGCTTAATGCTGCCAGTATGGACAAGGTCAGTTTGAAACATCGACTTACAATAACTGTTTACCAGACTTACTATGCATATATTATCATATATATTATTCGTCTAAACAACAGCCCAACAATGTTAGATCTGTAAATTTGCGGAAGCAAATTTTTTGTTCTTCCCTGGCCGGGATTCGAACTCATATATATATATATATTTGTTAGAATATATTCTCTCACCTTTTTGGTCTTTTGGAAAATGTTGTTTGTGCTGTATTTAGACCCCTCTACCAAGAAATTTGTTTTGCATGCACACATATTAAAATTGCGGTTTTTATCCAACGCAATCATTGGTTTGAACTTTGTTTTCAATTTAGACTTGTATATATATTGATTTCAATTTAGATTTGTATATATATATATATATATATATATATATATAAGTCCCATTTCAAGAAACCTTGCTTGGTACATTGTATTCTTTGTAGTTGCAATTGTTTAATAAACATGTAATACTTCATGAAAACTAAATTAAACAACTAGACTTATTAGGAGGGAAGTTGAATTAAATCATTTACAGAAGGTTTTCTTATGATATTTTCATGATGAAGCTGTTTGGTGCTGATAAGACATCAATCAATAATCAATTAATCAATCTACTAATGTAGTATGGGAGTATTGACACATCATGACCAAAATGATAATTCCAGATGTTTGCTGAAATTAGCAAATGTTAATGTGAAAATACAATTAATTTATGGAAATTTTCATTTATAGGAAGAATTTCGTGGAATAACATTTTTTACAAATAAACACAATAGTGCTTTTTGTCTTGTATAGTCCTGACACAATATGAGAATGTTGCACAGCTTGTAGGTTGAAAACAAGCAAAGTTACCCTTCAGTCTTTAATTTTTGAAAGCAGTACAATATAGATTTTATTGTTTCAATTTATAACAATTCTTTAACTTTATACTCCCATACTACCTTAAAAGGTATGTTTGGCAATCTTTGCTGCCCAACCAGCAAGGGTTACTGTTACTACAAATAGAACATAAGAATGAATTTTAATACTGATCATTTTCAATACAGTAAGAAAGCATGATATGACCAGATATTTTTTTTAATTTCTACTAATTCAGACATTGACTTTTTTCCCTAGCTTTATGATTTAATGACAATGGCCTTTAAATACCAAGTATCCATGTGCCTTAAACCTAGAGATATAATATTAGTTACACTGAATCATCTGGATGCCATGAGAAATTTTGTTGGTGATGCTGCAGAAATAAGACAACAGTTAGATCATGTATATAGGTTATTAATGGAAGTAAGTATAATTTTCATGTAAAGATATCTTTCCTTTAGACTATTTCCATGAAACTTATCAAATGCAGTCTGTATAACATTTTTGAAACTGTATACCAAAATATTGTGATGGTGACAAGCCTCTTAAAGAATTGATATTCAACCAATGACAACATAATTTTTATTTTGGTGTAAAAACAATGAAATTACACATAACCCTTTAGATTCTTAATCGTCTAGTTTAATACCATCATGCTTATTGCAGTCTTTACCAGATGTTACTTCAGTTAGAACCCCAAGATAGTGTTTGCTCTATGATTTATCATTTTCCATTTGTTCAATTGCTAAACATCTCAAATATTACTGATTTCTGGTCAAACAGATTGACAATTATTGTCTTATCAAATGCTATTCTTGACTATTGGAGAAAATTCCAGTCAAAAAGGTAAATGTATTTTACCTGATTTGTACCTAGATACATGTAGGTCTTACAAGTTTGATGATGTCTGAGTCAGTTGCTTTGTAGAGTATAAATAAGTAAGACTGAAAGAGCTGACCGTTTGAGACCCTCATGGGTAGTCCAGGTCGTTAAACACCCCCTATTACTTTTAACCGTTATGGCCACTGAACTGCTGAATGGTTAGCAACAATACTGTTATCCATTTCCCATTGGATGTAAAAGTCAGAGATATTTAGCATTATGTAAAAAAAATTTTGAAAAAATGTTTAAAAATGAATCTTTCGTATTCAGCAACTTATAGTTTGGTATGTTTAGTTATTGATATGAGAGTGTTATTTTTCCTTTATTGCCCACTTATAATGCTTCTGTATTATTTCGAATACAAGACTTTTTTACTGTGTCTTTCATTGTGTCCTATATATTTTCAGAGTTTTGCATCATTAAGCATGGGAGAATATCAACTGATTAGACAAACATTACTTAATTTTTTCCAAGATATGCATATACGTGTAAGTACTTTTAACTTTTTACCGTGTAAGTACTTTTAACTTATTACCGTGTAAGTACTTTTAACTAATTACTGTGTAAGTACTTTTAACTTATTACTGTACATCTTTGCTGATAGTTTCATTACTTAGTTATCATTGTCATTTGTTGTTATTCAACAGTATCCTATCAGGCTCACTAATTAATTAATAATTCAAAAATTACGTTGTTTGAAATATTTTCAATGATTAAATGTCCCTGGAGATGTGCTGCCTTGGATTTCTGATGATATTTGTATAGCAGACTTCTACCTTGAATTGATTGAATCATTGAAATTCAGGTAATGTTCCATAAATTTTACCTGATTGATTCATTACCGAGACAACACAGGAGACAAGAAATCAAATAAGAATTCTTTTAGCTAAAAATTTTTAAAAATTAATATTTGAAAAGAATACATCTCAAACTGATGATGTATACATTTTCAAATATTAGATAACATGTGAAAATGGAAGTTATGATTGATTTTCCCTAAGGTGTACTAATCTCAATTTAAATTTGCTTACTGTCTACAATTGAAAATCAATGCTGAATCGTTAAGATAATTTGTATAAAATGCTATTTAATGTCTTTTGTTAGAATGATTTTATTGTCAGATAAAAGCAAAGAGATTTGTAATGATTGCCAATGAGACAACTGTCTATAAAGACAATAGGACAAGGCCTTCAACAATTAGCAAACCCATACCAAATAGGATCATTCATGTGTCAACCAATTTTCTTGCAAGTCATTATTTCTATTTTATTAAAATCATTACAAACTATTTTTGAAAATAGTTAGATGTTGAAATGAAATGTTGCTCAGGTAAAACAGGTTGTTGCAGGTAGCATTATCTGACACATAGAGTTCTACTAGAGCAATTTTAACTTCCAACAGTGATCTGTTTTTAAATTACTTTAATTGTTGAACTAAGTTTTTGGCAGTCAACATTTAAATACAGCCAAGGTTTTAATTTTGTTCTGTGTTTAACTGATAAATGTTTTTCATTTTTTTTAGCAGATAACATTTAGATATTGTATTAATTTCAAGTTTTTCATACATCAACAACTTTGTCAAACCTTTGCAGAAGTATATGAAACTTCAACAGGGTCTTTTCTGGTTAATGCATGATGTTTAATTGTGCCTAAAAATTGACCTTATGGCACCTTGTCCTTTCTTTCTTGAGTTATAATTTGTTTTAGTAGGCCATAGGGAATTAATTTTCAAAACAAGATACCAGTAGCATTATTTTTAGGTATATTCAACCAGTTTGTTTAGACTGCCTTACTTCAGACATGATAAATCATTTATAGTATTTAAAACCACTTTAACTGTATACAGTGATAACATTACCTTTCCTTCTTAAGTTGAACTCTGATTGGACAGAAGAGGTACTTGAATGTGTCATATTAATTATGAATGAAGCTATATCTCAATTGTTTCAAGTTATGATATTTAATTGCCTATATGCAATTCAAAACCTTCCCAATCGTGACTAAGTTGCTTGTTTCAATTGTTGTTTAAAGGTCTTCACTGCATTCACTTTGAAAATATTGATGTAGTGTAGGACATTGTGTGTATAAAGGTGCTTGAAGTTGTATTTTAAAGTAAATGTATAGGATGATGGTTAGGAAATGGGAATTAATGAAGAATGGATTGAAAATTTAGGATACTTGGGTTCCTTAGATGTATATAAAGATAATGGAAAGGGAACTGTAGGGGTCTATTAAAAAAGATAGATTGGGAAATGGAGGGTCCATGGATTTACAGAGGGATTGGAAATGGAGGGTCCATAGATTTATAGAGAGGAAAAGGATTGGCAACTTGGGTCTTCAGATTTATGGAATGTAAATGAACTGAGAACTTGGGGTCCTTAGATTTATAGAAATTAGTTGAGTTTTGATCTTGAGATTTTCTAATATTTATAGAAATACAGTTGTTTAGGACCTCTATATTTACTTTTCCTGCAATAAGGTCTTTATTATTTAAGCTGTGATATGAATATCTTTAATAACCATACTTGCCTTTTCTATTCCTTCCTTTGACCCATGGCCTTCTTTTTATTATTGAAACAAGCAACTTTGTCTCATTATATGGCCTATATATACCTCACTCTTTCTTATTATATGGCCTTTATATATTTCACTCTTATTAAACTATATGATTAAAATGCTAAACAAGCAGTTTAAGGTTGAGACGTTACTGATAAAATAGAGAATTCAGTTCTTGTTTTGGATTTATATTCATGCTTAGATTTCTTCTTACATACTATACTGTGGATTCATTTATTTTCGTGGGTATCACTTTTCGTGGATCCAGAAAAACTTGCATTTTCGTGGATACTGTATTTCGTGGTTTCATCAATGTCTGCATACAAACATTTAATTTCGTGGTTCACCTGTACCCACGAAACCCATGAAAATTGGTATCCAACGAATTATAATGAATCCACAGTAGTTGGGAATTCTTCAATTTGATTATATTTTTCCTGGCATGTATTCCCTATTTGCACTAAAGCATGAACTGTAATGTCGAATAGCCATTGGTATTATATATAATAAAATGTCAAATAGCCATTGGTATTATATATAATGAAATGTCAAATAGCCATTGGTATTATATATAATGAAATGTCAAATAATCATTGGTATTATATATAATGAAATGTCAAATAGCCATTGGTATTATATATAATGAAATGTCAAATAGCCATTGGTATTATATATAATGAAATGTCAAATAGCCATTGGTATTATATATATAATGAAATGTCAAATAGCCATTGGTATTATATATAATGAAATGTCAAATAGCCATTGGTATTATATATAATGAAATAATAACTGTTGTTCAACTTATTTTTACATGATGAAAAAAATTTTGTTATTCATGGATGCCCTTTCAAGAAAATTGTGAAAAACTGATCTTTAAATAGGAACTTTCATTCATGGTTTGTAATTTAGATATGTATGGGTCAATGAAAAACATTGCTTTTAGTTCATTTGCAAAACTCAATACTTCACAAATACAACATACATATAGTTATCGCTATTTCTTTATGCATTGCTTTCTGGGATTAAATTGGATGCTTTCACACAAATTAAAGATTACAGTGCTGTCTCAACCCATTAGTCATAATTGCTCGAGATATTTTTATGCCTAATCAGTGTCCAGAATAAATGAACGAGTAACTTTGCCTTAACAATTATTAATTTCATTGGTGTTGTCTTACAGGAAATGTATGAGATAATTGTATTGATATCAGATATTGACTTCATACAGAAATGTACATCACCAATATTACAATCACTTGGTTATTTTTTTTTTCCTTGATCCCAGTAACATAAAAGCATATTGATTCTTTGTAGAGATAATATTAATTACAAAATAACACAATAGAAAAAGAAGAGGTACTTCCATTTGAATAAGAAACAAGTTTCAAACTTAACACATCATGATATGACTCCAGGCAGTAGTTTAGATCTTAAAATTGCAAATTCTAAATTTCAAGAAAGATGGCAGACCAGTCTACAGAACACAAAAATTTATGCTCATGCAACTAAGTAATATCTAATTAGCCAGCAAAGCTGCAGACTGTTGGTCAAGAAGATACAATCAAAAATATTTTTGTATTTTTGTTTTGTTTAAGGTGTTAAACAGAAATATGTCTTTTTTTGCCCTGTATTGCACTCTTTTTTTGCCCTGTATTGCACTCTTTTTTTTGCCCTGTATTGCACTAACTGAATGATTTGATATTCACTGATGACTTCCTGCCTAACTATATATAGAACCTTTCCAGTCTTGCAGATACATATTACTATTTTTTTCTCCAACCGTGTAGATGTATTTTGATTTCAGTGCGAGCTGTTCATATTCAAAATTGCCAAAATACTTAGATGAAATTCACTTAAAAATTATCTGAATATTACCAATTTTATTTCATCTCTGTCAAATTTTAAAGTTTTTATTGTCCAGCTTGCGTCTTCTATCTCAGAAAGCGAGACTTAGGGAAAGTGATCTGGCGGCGGGACGTTATCAAACTTCTTAAAAGCTTAATATTTCAGAAAGTAGAAGACCTGGATCCTTCATACTTTGTATATAGATGCCTTATTTATGAAGTTTCCGTCTGTCATATGTCCATTGTCCTTGGCCCCTTTTTTATGGTTCAGTGACTACTATAAAAAAAAGTTAAGATTTTTAGTATTCTTAATTTCTCTCTTATAAGTAAAAGGATAACTATATTTGGTATGTGCCTACCTTGCAAGGTCCTCATGCCTGTCAGACAGTTTTTCCTTGACCTCGAACTCGTTTCATGGATCAGTGCACAAGGTTAAGTTTTTGTGGTCAAGTCCATATCTCAGATACTATAAGCAATAGGTCTACTATATTTGGTGTACGGAATGATTGTAAGGTGTACATGTCCAATAGGCAGGTTTCATCTGACCTTGACCTCATTTTATGGTTCAATGGTTAAAGTTAAGTTTTTGTCTTGCCTTGACAGAGTCAAAATCGAGACATAGGTATGCTGTGTCTGTTGTCGTTGTTTGCAGTGGCGGTGGCGTCAACAATGTATTAGTTGGTGATTAGGTGTAGTTTATGGTGAACCACTAGTGGTAGGTCAATGATATTTTTTTTGTAATAGCATTAGCACATCTCATTACCATGGAGAATATTTGACCCCGCTCCCTCAGTCATGGTCTATTGACTTTGAAACTTTGCTTAGTTTACATGTATTAGTTTGTGATTAGGTCAGTTTATGGGGCACCACTAGTGGTAGGTCAATGATGTTTTGTATGCAGTTGTATTAGCATTGGCACATCTCATTACCATGGAGATTATTTGGCCCGCCCCCTCAGTCATGGTTTATTGACTTTGAAACTTTTGTTTAGTTTACATGTATTAGTTTGTGATTAGGTCAATTTAAGATGAACCACTAATGTTAAGTCAATGATATTTGGTATGCAAATGTATTGGCATTTGCAAGTTTCATTTCCATGGAGAGTATATAACCCCACCTCCTCATTATGGTTCATTGACTTTGAAATTTTTACATTTTTTACAAGTTAATGATTGTGTTTAGGTTTGTTTAAACGGAATGGCTTATGAAAAGTCAATGGTATTTGGTATGCAGTTGTATTAGCATTGGCACATTTCATTTCCATGGAGATTGTGTAGCCCTGTACCTTCAGTCATGGTTCATTGACTTTGAATATTTGCATAACTTACATGTTAAAGTATTGCTATTTTAATTTCAACATTTGCATTATCAAAATAACAAATAGGCAAGACATATCTCTGTGTTAACAGTTTATTCTAATACTGTATGCAATAGGTTAACTATATTTGGTGTATGAAAATATATTACGATGTACATGTCAGTCTGGCAGGTTTTATTTGACCTTGACCTCATTTTTATGGTTCATTGCTCAATGTATAGTTTTGTGTTTTGGTCTGTTTTTCTTAAACTATGAGCAATAGGTCAACTATATCGGATGTATGGAATGTTTGTAAGGTGTATATGTCTGTCTGGCAGTTATCATCTGACCTTGACCTCATTTTCATGGTTCATTGGTCAATGTTAAGTTTTCTTGGTAAAGTTTGTTTGTTTCTTAGATACTATATGCAATAGGTCAACTATATTTAAAGCATGTAATGATTGTAAGGTGTATATGTCTGTCTGGCAGGGTTCATCTGACCTTGACCTCATTTTCATGGTTTTTTGCTCAATATAAAGTTTTCATGGTTTGGTCTGCTTCTTGTATGCTATAAGCAATAGGTCAACTATATTTGGTGTATGGAATGATTTTAAGGTGTACATTTATTTCTGCTTGGTTTATCTGACCTTGACCTCATTTTCTTTGATCATGTTAAGTTTATGTGATACTTGTAGTAAAAACTTTATATTTAGGACTATCAGCATAAAATCAATGGTCAGTAAAGCAGGTGAGACATTTAAGCGTGTGGACTCTTGTTGAAATAAGAATGCATGTGATTATATGTATCAGATTGGAAAATTTAACTCTTCCATCCAGCAATTGAATTTAGTATACTGTGCAGGCCAAAAATAATCATTTATATAGGTACAGTGTATTTAGAAATCTTAAATTCAGCATTATTCAAACTGTCAACAGTTATAGTAATCTATTATACATGTGCTATTTTTATATTGTTACGAGTAATGCAATATTTTAAAAAAGCCTGTGTCTTGCTAATGGTTTCAGAGGGGATATTGGTACCTGACCCCATAGTTAACATAACATAATTGAAAAATTGCAGTATTTTGAATTTTATCTCTACGTTCAAGGCTTAGTGCAATCTATAGATACATTGTTTAAAACCCTTGAAATATTTTGTGATCATGGTAACAAACAAGTGTTTTCTTACACATCGGATCTATTTAATGTTTGTATAACACACAAATATTTTTTCACAAGCAGTCCTTGTTGGTAGTTAGTTTAAACATATTTTATTGTTCATAAACAATATGAAAGGATGAGACACAAGTTTTACAACAATTAAATGCTTGTTGATATGATAGAGAAACTTTCTTTATACGTTGATTACTTAATGCATAAACAACTTGAAAGACAATTAAAATTATCAATTTTTTTCCAAAATTGAAAAAAAAAGTAGCTTGACTTGTACGCAATTGATTTCTATAAATTGAAAATATCACAAAATACAACATTTGAAAAAAGCATATCTAAATAGCCTTAAATCAGTGCCAGTTAAAGCACCTCTGTATGAATGTTTAGATAGGTTTAAAGGATTATTTTAATTTGTCAGTTAAAATTTAAACATTTATTGATCTATTTTTAATCTATTCAGAAAGTATATCAAATTTAAATTTCCATTGATTTTCCTCTGTCTGAATAATACATGTTTTTTTTAGAATAAAGTATTCATTTTGTGTTAGAAAAATGGACAGTAGGTAACACAAAATATGATGAATTATAAGAAGTTAAAGGTAAATAATGATGCATGTTGAAGAGTACTTCTAGCCATTGTGCCAGGTATCCATGAATATATGAGAAGATATAGAGGAGACCTGCAGGAGGTGAAATGGTGTATTCAAGTTTGTTCATCTCTAATTCATAGAATATAACTCAATCCATGTCTCAAAAACAACTATATTGATTTAAATCTTAGCTGGCACAACTCTGTTACTATGATATAACATTATATGTTATAGGGCCTATACTAGATATATAATTTTGTTTCAGCACTAGGTTTCTAAAGGAATAAGATAGTTGGAGATCAGTGTTGAAAACAGGAATCTGACAGCTAAGAAGATAATTTTTAAAAGATTTGCCCTTTTCAATATACTTTTCAACAATATGAAGTCTCTTCAAGAAATTGACAGTTGTGAAGCCTACAGGCTGTGCTATTTTTGGAGCAATGTGCAGGAATTCCCCTTTTTTGGGGGGGCATATTCTGCAATACACTTTTCTACTCCCAAACAATGATTGAAAAATTAGCAAGCAGTTATATAACAGTATGAATAAAGAAAAATAGTCAAGTTACCAGCTATCCTCATTCAGGTCTCATAAGGAAGATATAAATTGGTATTCAAATATTTACATCTGAAAAGAATTATAGTTTTTTGGGTTGAGTTTTTTTTTTTTTGGGGGGGGGGGGGGAGTGGATGGATGTTTGTATGAGCTCTAGGCTTACCTACAATTATTTTGACTCTGGAGTTTGTGTAGACAAGTTTCTCCAATAACATGCCATTATGGCATTATGGCTTTGATGGTGAGAAGTATTTCTTTGACTGTAGGATATCACTTATTCCTGACCATGCAGTTGCCACATGATGTTATAAATAATTCTTTTTCCCTTCTTTCTATTTTAGGTATCAATTTTTCTTAAAGACAAAGTGCAAAATAGTAATGGTAGATTTGTTTTACCAACAGCAGGAAGTTTACCTCATGGAACAGAAACTCCTGGTCTTATACGGTTTGTACAATTATGTCATTTTACTCAGTCCTATCAAATTTAAAAAAAAAAGAGATACAAATGAAATCAAAACTCATCAGGGGAAATTTTTATTGCTAAAATACAACAAATAAAGACATACTCAAATAGTGAATTGAATGGTTCATATGTGGCAAAGGAATATTAAGTATGGAACACATTGTAACCATAAAAAAATTTGTTAAGGCCAGACTTAGTATGGCAACAATTACTCATCAAATGACTGTCAATTGTCATTAAACTAAGTTTAAAGAATCACAAAGAAAAGGATCCCTATTGATTCACATGGTCAAAAGTCATAGTCTTATATCAGAATATTGTAAACACAATAAAGAGCAAAGGATTTAACATCAGCTTATATACACAGTTCTGAGAAGATAAATATTTATTTGCAAAGACAGGGAGTAACAAAGAGATTTCAAGGTCATATATCAAAAGAGATGTAATTTTCCTCTTTCATCTGAACTTCATTTGTACGTTATTTTGTCAAAAACAATTTTTTATTTAACAATGTTTTATTTGGTAAGAGTGGTTTCCTTCTTTTAAGTTGGTGTCCAATAACATTCCTTTCTAAGGTCAAGTCTGAGATGAAGGTCCAGTTTAAACATTAATAAAGATAGCATTGGAGAATATAGCTTCATTTTTGCTAGCATCTGAAGTCAAATATCAAGGATTTAGCATAACGATTTTCAGATCTGATACTTGGCGTTGTAGTATTTCTGTTTTTACAATGGATTTATTGCTTTTTATTCAATGTAATGATAATAATAATAATAATAATAATTCTTTATTTAAAGAGGGTTACACAGTTAGCTATAAAACTAATCTTCCCTGAGGCCCTCATGAAATACAATGAAATATAAATGTAAAGCATATAGATTGACTATGAATAAATTCATATGATTTATTAGAAGTTCAAGTCAATTATAATGAATTAAAATACCATTTAAAATTTTAAAACATGTCATAAGTTCACAGTTTCAAACTTGATTATTTTGTTCTTTTTTCAGTTATTATAATGAAAATGGCAATGAAATTAAAACATTACAGTTCACCCCTGGAGGATCATATCAAGGGTCACAAGGTGAAGGGTCATTTGACATGAAAGGCAGTAGAGTTACAAAATTAGGAACAAATATGTAAGTTAATGTTGTAAGTTCTCTGATTAGAAATACAACAAAGCTTCAAGTATAACGTTAGCTAGATGTGCTATACATTTATTTTGCCAAAGATACAATAAAACAGTATACCAGTAGTTTAATTCAGCAAAAAGAATTTAACTATAGGAATTGATAATGAGTTTGATTAAAGAAAAGTAAATATATTTGATCAAGAGTTTTATTGAATGAAGAAGGGAATTTTTAAAGTGGAGTTCTATTGAACAAAACAAAAAACATACTATATGATTTACAGTTTGTTGCGCAGCAAAAAATCAGCTTGATATGCACTTCTCTCGATAAATAAGATTAAATGTATATGACATGTATGAAAATAAGGAAATGTGGTTGGATTGCCAATAAGACAACTAGCCATAAAAGATAAAAGGACAAAGATTTGACCAATTGGTTTCTTTGAGCAAATAAGTATATGATATAGTTTAAGTGAGCAAAACAAAAAATATTTTTTTGTAATGTGCAGTTTTTTAGTACAAAAATATATCAATATGTAATTTATCGTCAATTTATCAACGAAATGCACTTGACCTCAAACATGCAACCAAACAACTATCACACTGTTTTCTTCACATAAAAATACTTACCATTACTTCATTCTATTTCATTTTCTCTAATAAAAAAAAAAATTGTTTTATCGGAATAATGGCAACTTATTTTTTTTATACTGACTTCATCAGCTCGAATATCAGCTCACCCTTGCAAGGTTGCTGATAAAGTCGGTATCAAAAATCAAAAATACAATTATTCTATATATTTTTTTCAGCCAAAAAAACAAAAAACAAAAAAAAATAAATCTATGATGAACAATTTTTTCAACAACAAATATCTATAAGGTCTACAGTTTTATTGGGATAAAAAAACTACATATCTATAGGATATATAGTTCTAATGGGCAAGGAGAGAGTTTTTCTATTTGAAGCACAATTTTGTTGTCAGAGGTAAAAACAGTAATCATATGAATAATTTATTTTTAATACAAATGAATCTGTTTGAATTGTTTACAACAGAAATTTATTCAAATATAATTAATATATTCAAGGATGACAGGTTCTTTTAATTTTAGTGAGTAAGTGTTTGACAAATGTTTATCTGATTTCTTACTATATAAGTTATTTTATGGTTGTTTTAGTTCATTTTGTAAGTCAGACATAAAAATGAAATATTGTTTGTTTCCCCAATTCTGACACACCTTGAAAAATCAGTTTTATTGTATATATTTTTTCCTCTATTGATTATTGAGCAAAGAATGTTCTGATAAAGGAAGATTTATACCTGCACACTGCACAGAATGGTAGCCAAATGCTTTCTAAGATCAGTTTTGCAAACATTTTATTGATAAAGCAGAATATATGAATTAATTCCACTTGAATATACAGCTGTCAGAACTGTTAAACAATGACAGAAAACATGAAAATGACAATTTATTTGAAAAGGTCACCAGGTTTGAGGAAAGAAACAATTTTTCAATGTTGGCCTCATATTAAGTTAAGTTTGTTGCATTGAAACCTTTGTTTGCAGAGTTCAAAATTTTCAAAGTTATAACTGTTTTTACTGAAAAAATTATTGATTAAAGCATATTTTGTTTGAAGTTCTTTGTACAGATAGTATGTATGAACTGTCTTTGTTGGAAACAAATTACTTTTCCTTTTTGTCAAGCCTTCTACTTTTGTCGAAAAAGCGAGACATAGCGATCCTACATTCCATCGTTGTCGGCAGCGGCGGCGTCCACAAATATTCACTCTGTGGTTAAAGTTTTTGAAATTTTAATAACTTTCTTAAACTAACCTGGATTTCTACCAAACTTGGACAGAGGCTTGTTTATGATCATAAGATAGTATCCATTAGTAAATTTAAAAAAATAAAATTCTGGTTTTTCCGTATTTTACTTATAAATGGACTTAGTTTTTCTGCCAGGAAACATTACATTCACTCTGTGGTTAAAGTTTTTGAAACTTTAATAACTTTCTTAAACTATCCTGGATTTCTACCAAACTTGGACAGAAGCTTGTTTATGATCATAAGATATAGTATCCAGAAGGAAATTCTGTTAAAATTTTGTACCTGTTTTTTCGTATTTTACCTATAAATGGACTCAGTTTTTCTTCCAGTTAACATAACATACAGCCTGCAACATTTATTAGATTCATAAACTTTCCTTGATTTTTACCAAACTTGAACAGAAGCTTCTTACAATCAAAAGATAGTATCGAGAGGAATATTTTTATTAATTTTTTTCCTCATTTTTGTTGAGCCTGCGATTAACAGCAAAAATAGGCAAGACACCGGGTTCCGCAGAACCCTTACAAATTTTTATACTAAAATAATTGAAAAAGTGAATTAAAGAATGAAGCATTAAAGGGATTTTTGATAAATTTTTTATAGGCAATTATTTTTTTTTTTACCAAGCTATATTTTTTATTTAGGTATTCTGTATCACGAACAGTAGAAACGACAGGGTCGACAAGAACAACAACCAGTTCAGATATAGTGAGTATTGTTAGAAATGGAAAACATAACTCACATGGCTTCATTGGTTTGATTCCAAGTTTTTAAATTTGATATCTTTCAGCCTTAAAGTTTCATCCGGTCAATATTACAATGTTTTTGCATTTATAACAGAATTTGGTTACTTTTAGAATTAATGAACTACCTTCTTCATTCAAATTACTTATTTTTCATTTAAAATCAAGCTTCAGTAAACTTATTAAGAGGACTGCATATTGATTCATAATTAAGTAAATAAAAAAGCATTCGCTTCTCTCTAATCTGAAAAATACAGATCCTGTTTTTTCAAGCTTTGCTTACAAGGATCTGAGAGTGCTGTTTTACATACCTTTCGGGATCCTCTGGTTTTGTCAGATTATTACTTGTAAGCAAAGCTTAGACACATGATTTGTATTTTGATCAGATTGTTCTCTCTGGTAAATATTTTTTTCTGAATTATAGCTTTACTTCTAATGAAAAAAAATATTATAATTATAATAATGTAACTTTATTTTTTATAGGAATCCAGTACACCTGATCCTTTAGCCAAAGCCCAATTAGATTTATTATCACAACTGATAGGAAGTAAAACAGCAAGTAATAAATCAGAAATCAGATTGAATTTATTTAAAACAGACAAAGAAGAAGAGTAAGGTTTTGATTTAACTGACTGAAATGATATTGAGATAATGTTATGTCATAATGTGTCGATGAGAATACCCTTTGAAAGCAAAGTCTAGGGTTGCATTGAAATTAATCCATATCCTTGTCTCTCACAAAACTAACTTCTTCCTTTGAACTTCTTCTGCAGTTTTGTTTCAGGCTCGTCTGGTGTTGTGGAGGTCATGGATTCAATTCCCTGGAAAATTCAACCAAAAGAATTAGTGATTGGTATTTGCTGCTGGCATTTAGGAATAAATTTGCAGCTGAACATTGAGCAGCCATTAAATTAATTAATCTATTTTATCTCTTTTAAACTGTATATTGTTATATTAATCTTTAGATGTACACAAATATAGGTTATTGTGATGGAAAGACATTCTTGATCATTAAGATTTTATATGTCAAGGTCAGCTTTACTAGCAAAAGTTTTTTTTCATGTAAAAACCCTAGATTTTTTTTTTTTCAATCTGTGTACCACAAAAAACAACTTTCGAGCCAATAGTTAAAAATATGTACACAAATATGTAACAACAGCTTACCAATATATTTTTATTTTAAATTTTAATCTATTTAAAAGTTTGCCAATATTTGTATTATTTATTTACAGACAAGCTGAAGCTGCATTAATGAAGCCTATAGAATTAGCTGAATCTAAAGTAGTCAAAATAGATGCTTCCAAGGTATTATTCAGAAATAGTGTTTTGTAATATAGTCAAATATTGTTTTTCCCTCACTGGTTCGTTTAAGATATAAAATATTCATTTGATGAGGCTGTGTGGTCTGGATAATTGGTCATATTTTTATAGATTATTCACCTTTGCACAACTGTAATAGGGGTCAAGCTTGGCTTCGTCTTTTTATGCCCCACCTAGTGACATTATGTTTTTAGGTCAGTGTGTCCGTTCTTCCATCCGGCCGTTCGTCCGTCTATCCCGCTTCAGCTTAGAGTTTTTGGTCACTTCAGGTTCAAGTTTTTGATGAAGTTGAAGTCCAATCAACTTGAAACTTAGTACACATGTTCCTTATGATATGATCTTTTTAATTTAAATGCCAAATTAGAGTTTTGACTGCAATTTCACGGTCCACTGAACATAGAAAATGATAGTGTGAGTGGGCAGGTTAAAGTTTTTAGTCAAGGTAGTTTTTGATGAAGTTGAAGTCCAATCAACTTGAAACTTAGTACACATGAACCCTATGACATTATCTTTCTAATTTTAATGCCAAATTAGAGTTTTGACCCCAATTTCACGGTCCACTGAACATAGAAAATGATAGTGCGAGTGGGGCATCCATGTACTATGGACACATTCTTGTTTAAGATTGAAAAGGTACACATAATCTAGGTAATAAGATTCTGTAAGTTACTCACAAGAGGTTGGGAGTTTATCTTTGAACTCTACTTTAATCCACCAAGAAAATAATGGCATTAAAATTTGATATGAATGCATAGAAATCAATTCCCAATTATCAAGCAAGCAATTACTTGGTAAAGCAATTCCTTTTAGCATTAGTGAATGTTTAAATAGATGTCTTGAATCATCACTTATTTCTTCAAGTTAGAATGGCAAAAAAAAGTTTATTGCACAACTATATTAGAGATCTTTTCTGCAGTTTTGATTGGCAGTTACATTTTTAGTAGAAAATGTTTTGAGACAAACTTTTACTTATATTAAAAGAATGCATAAGTTTGTTTCAGTAGGTATTATGAAGATACATTTACCAGTATTTCATATACTTTTGTATTTAACAACTTAATTTGTGCCATATTTTTGCTTTAACTAATCTCTGAAGTTACAAGTAACTAAAGATGTGGTAAATAGTTGTTCTTATACTCCATGAAATAGATGTGTTGCACTTTCACAATATCTGTGTGTACAGAATTTATTTTGGTGCAGTTTTTTTGTTTGTTTAATTTTATTTTACTTGCGGCTTCTTCTTACCACAGAGCATGATAAATAAGCATGTATCTTTGCTTAAATAACTAGTCTGGCTGTGCATTTGTAAATGTGAACTGTTGACTTTTATTAAGAAAAAAACTGTTGAAATACTTTTGTTGTTAAATATCCGAATCCTAATTATCTATCTGAGCAACCTTTTCTTTATTAAATATATTTGTCCTCTGACATAACCTCACACCTATGATTGCATGATAAAAAAAGTATAAAACTTTGTGTGCATTTTTGTCGAGCCTTCGACTTTTGTTGAAAAAGCGAGACATATCGATCCTACATTCCATCGTCGTCATCAGTGTCCACAAATATTCACTCTGTGGTTAAAGTTTTTGAAATTTTAATAAAAAAAAATATTCACTCTATGGTTAAAGTTTTTGAAATTTTAATAACTTTCTTAAACTATCCTGGATTTCTACCAAACTTGGACAGAAGCTTGTTTATGATCATAAGATAATATCCAAAAGTAAATTTATTTTGTAAAAAAAAATTACATTTTTTCCGTATTTTACTTATAAATGGACTTAGTTTTTCTGCCAGGAAACATTACATTCACTCTGTGGTTAAAGTTTTTAAAATTTTAACAACTTTCTTAAGCTATCTTGGATTTGTACCAAACTTGGACAGAAGCTTGTTTATGATTAAAAGCTAGTATCTAGAAGGAAATTTTGTTAAAATTTAATTCCATTTTTTCCTTATTTTACTTATAAATGGACTTAGTTTTTCTTCCAGTTAACATTACATACAGTCTGCAGTTTAAGTTTTTAAAACATTTATTAGATTCATAAACTATCCTGGATTTTTACCAAACTTGGACAGAAGCTACTAACAATCAAAAGATAGTATAGAGAGGAATATTTTTATTAATTTTCTTCCTCATTTTTGTTGAGCCTGCGATTAACAGCAAAAGTAGGCGAGACACTGGGTTCCGTGGAACCCTTACGATTTTTTTTATAATACTGCATATTATTTAGATTTGTAAAAAATTTTTGTAACATTTCAGAAACAAAAGAATGATGAATTAAGTAGAATTATGGGAGAATTAGCAGTAAACGAAGGATCCTCCAACGACAATGATGATTTATTAGATTTGATGGATAAAGCCTAGCTGCTTTTGGTACTATGGAACATGTGTGAATGTGAGAGAGATGGTTTAGTATGAATGTTTGACAATTGTTACAAGAGAAAGAGACAAATTCTTACTGATACAACCCAATATGTTTTTGATATATAAGAAATTGTCATGATTGTAACTGTGTGATTTCTAAAGCTATATTAATGTAAATTTTGTCTAAAATTTATAAGAAGGTGTTTGACTCTTAGAATATCTGAAAAACTATATAGACCTGATGGACCAAAGCTTGTAGCTTGGATGACATATCAAGTATATATGTATTAAATGTTTAAGGCACATATTTAGAATACTGTGGATTCATACATTGTTTCGACTGAGATTGTTATCCAACTTCAGAAAACTTTGCAGGTAGTAGAATTTAAATTTTCTTCCATGTTTTGCACTTAAATCGCAAATAATATAAATTGAATAATTCAAAGTAATTTCTATAAAAAAAAAACAACTGTTAAACAAAGTAAAACTTTTCTATAGGCTTGCATGCTGACTTTGGAAAACCGCAAAATCAAATATTCGGTACCGTGCAATTTTTTTCTGAATCCATGAAAATGAATTAACCCACAGTACATGAAGTAAAAAAAGAAGATATATTAGCTATAACTCTGCACTAATAATAAAGGCACCTATTAATTCATTTAAAAATAATTCTTTAGTCCATATCTATTGCATTCATCAGTTAATGTATGAGATTGTATATATAGGTGTACTTGGGATAATGGATTATTTTTCAGTATATTGACAATATTACTATTTATATATCTGATGTAAAAAAAACTTTATTGAATGGTTGTTTCTATTTTTATATTTCTAAAGATTAAAAATAAATTTTACTCAATGAAAACACTCTGCCAGGAAGTAAAGAAATGATATTCAGAATATTTAGATTCCTTCCAAAGTCCTAAATTGATTTTCCAGTTTGAAAGATTATGACTCAGGTAAATAAATCGAAAATACTTCTTTTATTAAACAGTTTTTAAAAAGGTTTGATGATTTTCAGTAATTTCAAGTTATAAAATATATTTGAAAATAGCAATATGTTATGTGGTGCCTTAAACAGTAACTGAGCAATAGGTAGAGTTAAATTGTTTATAAAAAATGGCCCTTGTAGATTTAAGCAAAAGTTAATGATATAAAGAAATATGTTATTTATTTGCATAGTGCTGTAACTTGTGCCCCTCTCCAGTATTGTTTAAATGTTATGAGATATATGATACAGAGTGAAACTTGTCTGAACAGAAAAGATTAAATAACATGAAGATTTTATTTTTGTTTTGTTTTAAGTGAGTTCAATCAGAAGGATGTTCAGATTACTCAGGGTTCAGTTTGATCTGGTTTCACTGTACTTTTTATGACTTACGTAAATTGTTAGGGATGATATCACAACTTAAATTATTATGATGAATGGCAATGTTATTGTTTTTAACTTAGGTTTCAACAAACAACAACTAAATGGTAGCAATAAAGTGAAGACATATCCAACATGAACATTCTACCTCCAAAAAAACAAGTGTATTTAGACAATACAAAAAAAAAATTATCAGTTTTTGAACGAATTTTTCCTGAGGGCAAATTTTTTGCTGAAGCCAGAAATAAATGTATGGGGTCGGAAAGCACTTTTTATACAACCCTGCCATGCATAAAATTTTTAATTGATTATTTCATATATTTGTTTAGGCTTTTTGTCTAAAATAACCAACACCCATCAAATTTTGATAAAAGTGCCTTCTGGGGTCTTATTTGTAAGAACATTTTCTTTTGATTATGAAAAGAAATCAAAATTTTATACATGTAAAGAAGAAGAAAAACCAATGACCTTATATTAAAAAAAAATCTTTTGAAACTAAAACTGCTTTGTTAGACTTGTGTGTTATTTAAAAGTATTTCTGTCTGTTTGTATGTAAGCTCCAAGAATCCGTCCTTGTATTTTTGTGATTGTTCAAGCATATCATTACATATATCACTATTTTTTATATGTATTTTTCATATGTGATGGCCTTTGATATGTTTATAATTATTTTCTTATTTGTGTTAGGATATTTTGATCTTTTTCAAGAAAAAGGAATTTAATCCAAACTTTGTTCTTGAATGATAAATTATAGGACACAAGTACACACAAATGATGTTAAAACAAAAACACAGCTGAAATATCATTTGAATAAAAATTACTTTAGAGAACGTTTTTCAACATTTTTACTTAACACATTAAACACAACTTACATTTATATTAAATATAAGTAGCCTAAACAATACATATAAATGTAAAATTCGTTATGATTTACTTTCAATATGTTTAGGGGATCTAAAATTGTGGCAGCCATCATGGATATCAAAACTGTTGGTATTTGTTTTTACTGAAAGTAACTAACTTTTTTCACTGCAAAAAACAGTATGGAAAAAACTACTTTTGGCAAATAATTCAAAGATTATAATGCTTAAGATAAGAATGTCTAGCTACCATAATTTTCCAAAGAATATACAAAAACAATTTAAATGTTTCAACTTTCAAACAGACAATGTCTCATTTTCATTCACCCCATATTCCTCTTTGCCGGTCTGTTAACATTTAGCACTCTCCAAGTATTTGCACAAACTGATGGCTGTTCATTTTTTCAAAAGCAATAGCTTATATTTTATATTCAATATGACTTGTTTATCTTGAGGTGTTTTTCAGTAAATTTGTTCAAAACATTTCTATAATTGGTAATACTTCAACTGTGTGTGTGTTTACCAATCACTTGATTTTGTTTATATTTTTGTTAGCTAGACAATAATGTCCCATGTCATCCCAACTTGTTAGACTTACTTTGTAAAAATATTATTGTATGTATCTTTGTTTATCAACTTATTTTTTGCTTGGGTTTAAAAAAAAAATAGTATGAATCTCAGTATCTTTAACATATTTTATTGTGATTTTTGGTTACATTCATGAAATATTTTAACTAGTGTTAAGTTGCCATAAAAATAAGCTGTATTGTTATTTATCTTTTGCTATAGTATTTCTGTATTTTTATTTTTGTCTTTTATTTTTATGACATTTGTCGACAGATAATGTTACTTTTATGTATCATTTATTGTGCCAAACTTTTATAATGCTCTTTTTAGCTTTATACATTAAATGTGTCTAAACACAAACACATCTTAAAACTAGATCAAAGTATTCAGTAACACAATTTAACGACTATGGTTTATTGTTGCCTGCGACGAAAGTTGCAGAAAGTAAGACACAGGGATTGCCTCTGGTGTGACAGCGACGGCTCCAGAGTCAACAATTACTAAGTTTTCTGCTTAAGTTAGTTTGATGGAACTACTTGTGATAGATCATTGATATTTTGTATGAAGATGCATTACTATCAGTACCGGTACATATCAGTTTGACAACAATTTTGAGGCCATGACTTAGGCAGTGACTTTGAATTAATTAGCAATTTTAAATGTTAAGTTTTCTGCTTAAGTTAGATTGATAGGTACTACTGGTGATAGATCAATGATATTTTGTGTGAAGTTGCATTGCTATCAGTTACATATCAGTTTGACAACTATTTTGAGGCCCTGCCCCCTAGGCTATGGTTCAGTGACTTTCAATTAATTAGCAATTTTCAATGATAAGTTTTCTGCTCAAGTTAGTTTGATATGAACTACTTGCGATAGATTAATGATATTTTCTATGAAGTTGCATTACTATCAGTACATATCAGTTTGAGGACTATTTCAAGACCCTGCCCCCTAGGTCATGGTCCAATGACTCAATCAAGTAACAAGTTTCACTGTTAAGTTTTTTTATTAAGTTAGTTTGATAGGAACTACTTACAATAGACAATATTTTCTATAAAGTTACATTGCTGTATGTACACCTCAGTTGGTCAACTGTTTCAAGGCCATTCCCACTAGTTGGTTCAGCGACTTTGAATTAATTAGCAATGTTGCTGTACATCAGATTGTCTTTTTCTAAATTTTTGGCCGACAGACGAGACATATCTTTGTGTCAACAGTTTATGTTATTAATTTCAATATGCATGTAAGAAGCTTTTGAAAAAAAAACATCATTAAGTGGGACACAGATGTAAGATTTAACAAGGTTTAGGTTTAACATTTTTTTGCCTTGCTTAGACTCCCAAAATTTTATTTTGGTAGCTGATATTTATATGTTATATTTGTAAATATATTGATGATAATGAAATTGTGTTCTCAAAAACAGCATCTGTGCAATTAAACTACAACAGAGAATAGAATAGGTTTCTGAAGTAGTTGGTTATAATTTTGTTCGTGAAGGATCTATGAGGTCTTATACTGTTGCCTAATTTAAACTGTACTCTATGGCTAGGTGTTATAAGTACATCATAATTTTTTACTAGCAAAGATGGTTCAGCTTGATTATTGAATTTTAAAAGTTCAATCTGACTTGTTTCTTTCATGTAGTTGAAATCTGAATTGCTCTGTATAATTCTAAATTTTCTCAGTCATGTTCTATTAATTGTAGAAAAATATATTTGGTGAAGTTAATGACAATAGTTTGTTATACATAAATATTTGGGTCAAGTTTGGTAAAGAAAAGTTTTTGATCTGAAGTATTTTTAATAAAATTATCAAAATGAATGAGTGCTTGTTTTTTTAAAACCAATACAAAAGGATTAGATATACACCTGATTTGTCAAACATTTGTAATGTCCAAGGATTTATAGTTACATTTGATTAAGAAACATGGCATGTTTGCAGGACTACTTGACTACCGGATTCAGCTAATGTTAACCTACAAAGTGTAGCTAGTACTAAGGTGAATGAATGAACATTTTGTCAACTTGTGAGGCCTGTCTATGGTTTAGAATGAGTGTTTTCAACTTCCACATAATTTCTAGTTACCTGGGGATGAGGAAATAGTATGGTGAATGTTCTATAAGTGCACATTTACATGTACATAGATTATATAAAAACAAGGAGATATTGTATAATTGCCAATGAGACAACTATCCACCAAAGACCTTAGATATGAACAACTACTGGTCACTGAACAGCCTTCAACAATATAAACAATGAGCAATACACATACAATAGTATGATATAAAAGGTCGTTGATGACAAATGTGAAACAATTCAAAAGAGAAACCAACAGCCTTATATATGCTAAAAACAATTATGGCAGACAGCCACCGACGATAAAAAATATTTTATAGCATTCTTCTTTTATGTTCATCACAGATGATTATTACCTGTGGTTTAACTTGGATTATGATGATCCCAGCATGATAAGAAGAGCCTTAAAGCAGACAATCTGACTGCCAAACTCTCCTGATTAGTTCATTTTCTTTCAGCTTTTTAGCTCACCTGACCCAAAGGGTCGAGTGAGCTTTTCTCATCACTTGGCGTCCGTCGTCCGTCGTCCTGCGTCCGTCGTCCGTAAACTTTTACAAAAATCTTCTCCTCTGAAACCACTGGGCCAAATGCACCCAAACTTAAACACAATCATCATTCAAGTATCTAGTTTAAAAAATGTGTCCGATGACCCCGCCAACCAACCAAGATGGCGGCCATGGCTAAAAATAGAACATAGGGGTAAAATGTAGATTTTGGCTTATATCTCTGAAACCAAAGCATTTAGAGTAAATCTGACATAGGGTAAAACTGATGATCAGGTCAAGATCTATCTGCCCTGATATTTTCAGACAAATCTGACAACCTGTCGTTGGGTTGTTGCCCCTGAATTGGTAATTTTAAGGAAATTTTGCAGTTTTTGGTTATTATCTTGAATATTATTATAGATAGAGATAAACTGTAAACAGCAATAATGTTCAGCAAAGTAAGATCTACAAATAAGTTGTCATGACCAAAATTGTCAGTCGACCCCTTTAGGAGTTATTGCCCTTAATAGTCAATTTTTAACAATTTTTCGTAAATTTTTGTTATCTTTTACAAAAATCTTCTTCTCTGAAACTACTGAGACAAATTTAACCATACTTGGCCATAATCATTATTAGGGTATTTAGTTTAAAAAATGTGTCCGATGACCCCGCCAACCAACCAAGATGGCCGCCATGGATAAAAATAGAACATAGGGGTAAAATGTAGATTTTGTCCTATATCTCTGAAACCAAAGCATTTAGAGGAAATCTGATAGAGGGTAAAACTGATTATCAGGTCAAGATTTATCTGCCCTGAAATTTTCAGACAAATCTGACAACCTGTTGTTGGGTTGCTGCCCCTGAATTGGTAATTTTAAGGAAATTTTGCAGTTTTTGGTTATTATCTTGAATATTATTATAGATAGAGATAAACTGTAAACAGCAATAATGTTCAGCAAAGTAAGATCTACAAATAAGTTGTCATGACCAAAATTGTCAGTCGACCCCTTTAGGAGTTATTGCCCTTAATAGTCAATTTTTGACAATTTTTCGTAAATTTTTGTTATCTTTTACAAAAACCTTCTTCTCTGAAACTACTGATACAAATTTAACCATACTTGGTCATAATCATTATTAGGGTATTTAGTTTAAAAAATTTGTCCGATGACCCCGCCTTCCAACCATCATGGCCAACTTAGTTAAAAATAGAACATAGGGGTAAAATGCAGTTTTTGGTTTATAGCATTTAGAGCAAATCTGACAGGGGGCAAAAATGTTCATCAGATTTAGATTTATCTGCCCTGAAATTTTCAGACAAATCCGATGACCCTTTGTTGGGTTGCTGCCCCTGAGTTAGTAATTTTACAAAAATTTTGCAGTTTTTTGTAATTATCTTAGATATCATTATAATATCTAATATCTAATACTATTAATTATGATTTTAACCTTATTTTACATGATTTCCAAAGCATCAGTAAATACAGTGAGCGACACAGGCTCTTGAGAACCTCTAGTTTTATGCCCCCATCGTAGCGGAGGGGGCATTAAGTTTTACCCTTGTCGTCTGTACGTACGTACGTCCTAATGTTGGTTTCCGTTCTCTAACTTTAGTTTGCCTCAACCAAATGTTATGAAACTTATACACAATGCTTATTACCACAAAACACGGATCAAGTTTGAAATTGGGTGTCGTCACGATAACGGTTCTTGAGTTATGCCCCTTTATAAACAAAAATTGCTGAGTTTTTTGTTTCCGTTCTCTTACTTTAGTTTGCCTCAACCAAATGTTATGAAACTTTTACACAATGCTTATTACCACTTAATACAGATCAAGTTCAAAATTGGGTGGCGTCCCTTTACCGTTCTTGAGTTATGCCCCTTTATAAACAAAAATTGCTGAATTTTTCGTTTCCGTTCTCTTACTTTAGTTTGCCTCAACCAAATGTTATGAAACTTTTACACAATGGCAATGCTTATTACCACTTAATGAAATTGGTTGGTGTCACTTTTACCGTTCTTGAGTTATGCCCCTTTATAAACATAAAAATTGCTGAATTTTTCGTATCCCTTCTCTAACTTTAGTTTGCCTCAACCAAATGTTATGAAACTTATACACAATGATTTTGACCACAAAACTCAGATCAAGTACAAATTTGGGTAGCGTGACTTTTACCGTTCTTCAGTTATGTCCCTTTTTATCTTTATATGATATGCAAGCAGGGGCATCATCTGTGTCCCATGGACACATTCCACATTTTTTATGGTACACATGTTCCATTGTTGTGGGAAGTTACATTGTGAACTTGAGCTTTGATTCACTTATTTTATCTAGTACAGTCCTTCCTTAGACATGAACATTTTCATACATTTTATATGGAAGGTAAAAAAACTACCATAAAAGAACAGAGTTCCAATTTCCCCTGCGTTGCACATATTTTATCTTTCCAAGGTACAAGGGCAATAACTAAAAAAAAAACACTTTTTTTTGTTCTTTAAAACTTTTTATTAATATCTTAAGAGAAATGAAGGCTTCAGAGCATATGCAATGTGATTTGCATTATGATTTGTATTTCCAAGGGGAATAACTCGTTAAAAAATTTGATCAGAACTTATTTTCGAAAATGTCAAAGACATTGCTGATAGAGACCTATGATATAAGTTTCTTAAAATTCTGGCAAGAATTGAACACGAGAACGATAACATTGCAATTTTCCATATAATCAAAATTTTTAAGGGGCATAACTCTTTTAAAAATAATTGATCGGCACTGATTTTTGAACTCTTCAAGATCATTGATGATATAAAGCTATAATATAAATTTCATAAAAATCTGGCAAGAATTGTACACATTAGAGCGCTCATAAGGCAATTTTCCATATAAATAATATTTCCAAGGGGCATAACTCTTTTAAAAATTACTGATCGACACTGATTTTCAAATTAGTCCAAGACATTGCTAATTTAAACCTATGATTTAAGTTTCATTAAATTCTGGCAAGAACTGTACATATGAGAGCGCTAACAATGCAATTCTCCATATAATTTATTTTTCCAAGGGCATAACTCTTTTAAAAATAATCGATCAGCACTGATTTTTGAACTCGTCCAAATCATTGCTGATATAATTTTCATAAAAATCTGGCAAGAATTGAACACATGAGAGCGCTAACGATGCAATTTTCCATAAAATTAATGTTTCCAAGGTGCATAACTCTTTTAAAAATAATTGATCCGCACTGATTTTTGAAATTGTCCAAGACATTGCTAATATAAACCTATGATATAAGTTTCATAAAAATCTGGCAATAATTGTACAAATGAGAGCGCTAACAATGCAGTTTTCAATATAATTAATGTTTCCAAGGGTATGACTCTTTTAAAAATATTTGATCGGCACTGATTTTCGAACTCGTCCAAGACATTTCTTATTTAAACCTATGATGTAAGTTTCATAAAATTGTGGGAAGAATTGTTCACATGAGAGCCCCAACGATGCAATTTTCCATAAAATTTATGTCCAAGGGGCATAACTCTTTTTAAAATAATTGTTCGGCACTGATTTTCAAACTCGTCCAAGACATTGCTGATATAAATCAATCATATAAGTTTCATAAAAATTTGTCATGAATTGTTCACATGAGAGAGCTAACAAGAACGGACGGACGGACGGATGAATTGTATTTCCATGTCCCCCACAACCCGTACGCGGGGGACAAAAATGGTATGTTTAAATTGTTTACATTACTGTAAATTCAGAAATTATTGCGAGGTTTTAATGCAACTACTGGAGTATCGCAATAATAAGAACTCGCATTCTAATGTCAAATACATATATCTGTATGTAGCTTTTCCTAAAATCACAATAATTAAACATGCATTTTTATTAGTTCGCGGAAAATCACAATAATGAATGCACGCAATAATTTCTGAATTTACAGTATTCTGCTTCTTTGGTCGCTAAAAGTTTATTGCACCCATATTATTTCAGACTTTTTTTTATGTTCCATACTGATGTACACTCAAATGGAAAGGACCTAATTATTCCTAACAGATGTAACCCATCATTTCTTTTTGTTGTTGATGGAAATGAAATGTGCCAATGGTAATGCAACAGCATATTAAATATCATTGACTCAAAAGTATGCCTGAGTCTTATTGTACCTCCTTCGACATTGCTGAGGTTACATTATAACTAATTTAATAACACCATATGTTCATGTAACTGTCCAAAGTCAGAAACCTAGTCAGTGATTGCATTTGTTTAGATCTCAGAGTTTTGGTGCATTTCGTGTTGACAAAAGATCTTTGGTAGTTTCTGGTAAATTTATTCAAACTTATCTAAACTCTGGAAAGCTAGACATAAGTTTGTTGTTGAAGACAATACAGTGACAGTTTTCCAGAAATTTTTCATTATCAGATGAAATTGATTTTTTGGTACATTGTACTGGTATAACAGTGGTGGATCCAGAAATTTTCATAAGGTGGGCCCGCTCCAATCGTGCTTCAGTGATTCCCTATAAAACCAACCAAATTTTTCCCACAAAAGGGGGCCCCAGGCACCCTGCCCCTCCCTAAATCCCCCTCTGTATAAGAATGTATAAGAATGACTTACAGATCAAATTTGTGTTTTGTTATAGTGAACAGACTATAAATATAAAATAACTAGTTGCTTTTAAACTTTGAAAATTTCATAAATCTGTACTTTACTGCCTTCTCCTGTAGATCTGGAGCTATTTTAGAACATTAGTGTATAATCCTGACTTTACAGGAAAGTAGAGTTTGCATTTTTCTGAATTTTATAGCCTATGGAAATAAAATTTTTGATGAAAATTGTACTTTTTGGCAGATCTGGAAATTAATTTAAAGATTTTTTAATACTTATAGTGATGGTAATATAAATTGAATTTATATTTGTGGATCCTTGACCATTGGGGAAAATGTGAAATCCAATTAATGCAATTGAAACAAATTTATGAAGGAAAATTACTACTGATACTGTGAATGCAAGTTTTAATTATTGTGAACCTGATACTGATGCATTTTTAGCATTAATCAAAACATCACAATAATTTCTAAATTTACAGTAATTTATTCAGATTATAACACAGTTTGTTTATATGACAATCATTAGCTTTTTAACTCTTCAAGTATGGGTGACCTGTCCCTTTAGAGAGTTTACCAAGCAATTAGATTGTATAACCCTGAATAAGACTTGGAGTAAATTGTTAATAACAGTGGCAGGATAATATGTTGAAAAAAACTTCAGATGGAAAATTTATGTTACAAAGAGAAGAGATGAGGGATTTATCTACAAGTACCATAACTACAGTATGCCATTTAGTAGTACAAAAATGTCAGTCTGCACCGTTAGCCACTAGTCTGATGCTCCAGACTAGTAAAATCTTATTTATACTAGTAAGTATTTGCCAAACATTGCCATTTAGTGGTACAAAAATGTAGCACAGATTTGGACAGAAAGATTAGTTTTATTCTATATAAATTGATATTAGATATAAACATGATAAAAGCAAAAGCTTAGCAATCAAAATTAAAGATACTGTTACCGTTGGTAAGTTTATCAACATTAAAAAATAGAAATTTTCCATTGTATTTTCGATGAATAAATTGAATACAAAAATGTATTAGAGATGGTTATCACTCCTGCATTACAAGAACTTTTTTCTGGTTTTGAAAACCTTCTAATGATTTATCAACTGCCTCTTGAAAGTTTGAGAATGGTACCAATTCACTAGGTGAAGGTAAAAGTTTACAATCTCTAATCAAATCACATAAGTTTTTATACATGTCTTTCTTCTCATCACTGTCTCTGTGTTCAAAGTTCCATTGTGTATTCCAATATCCCATTATTTTCACTTCTTTAAAAATCAATGCACCAGTTGGAATTGTCAGAGGTTTTTTCGACATTCCGCCATATGTAACTATGGTACCTTTTTCCTTAAGAAATCTTATGAGCTCAGTAGCACTTTTTCCACCAACACAATTTAAAGCAAGTTTTGGCTTTTGATTATAGGAGTTGATAAGTTCTTTCATTTCTGATGTACGGACAAACTCCTCTGTTACAACATGAGTTGCACCAAGCCGATTTAAATGGCTCTTTAGACTCTCCAAATCTGGCCTGTCTCGAACTATATTAATTGTTTTAATACCCCATTCCTTAGCTAGCTGTATAACACACTGACCAACAGCACTATTTGCTCCATTCTGAATAACTAAATCACCAGCTTCTAACATGACATAATCTTTTAGCATGCGATAAGCAGTGCATGGATTAACCATTATTGTTGCTGCACTCAATAAAGGTATATCATTGTCAATTTTGAGCAACAAATTTTCTTTTGTCACAGCAAGTTGTCTCCATGTGCCCCATGCAGGTTCAGCAGGAATCACCCAGTCTCCAGCTTTCATATTTTTTACATTTTTTCCTATCTCAACAACTTCACCTACACCTTCATTACCTACAATAGAAGGCAGTTTAGGTCTGATATGGTATGTTCCTTCAATCATGTTAATATCAGACGGATTTATTGGTGCCATCAACATTTTAACAAAGACTTCATCATCAGAGGGATGTTGTACTGGGATTTTTTCTAGTGATAAAACTTTTCTTGGATCACCAAATTCCTTTAGCATAACTGCTTCAGTTTCTTTACTTGTTCCAATGTTCCGTAAACAGAGTGTCTTCCAAAGACAAGAATTCTTTAATTGGTGTTTCTTTAATACATTTGTAATGCTATGAAAAATACGACCTGTCATTTTTCAGATCACGTCCAATCTATGGGTAAGTCGAGAGAATAACGAATAAACGGAAATAAAACTAACCGGAAGACTGAGTTGCGCAAAAGCAGATTCTTAGCAACCTCCAAACAGATATGGCGGAAAGCATCATTATTTTATGATTTTCCAAATAAATCAGAATGTCTAAGGCTGGAAAAAGAGTTAAAAGTGGAGGAGGCCAGGGAGGACCAGCAAAATGGGAAGCAGGATTACTTGCAGCTGTTTTTGGAGAGGTTAATCTATATTTAGAACCGAAAGCTTGCTTTTTTATAGGCATTATTTGGGCTTATGCCTTATATCTGATAGGGATACATTAAGACAATAAGTTACTGTCAACTTACTGAATACTATGCCCACCAATAATTTCGTCCGATCAATAAGTCTGTTCTTTAAACATGATTAGTAAACGAAATTCTCAGGCTTATCGAAATAACAGGACTTAGCATAATTAGGAGGATGACAATTTTTGAAAAGACCTTGGTTCATATTTGTACCTTTTACACCAATTTAGAGTTGTTGTTGTTGAATGAGTTACACTGGTTGACGTCAATCGGGGTAAACGATGTCATTGAACAATCGAGTCTTGCTGTGGCGTAATGTCTAATGACATAAGTATTGTGTCAGGTATGATATTTACGGGAAAGTGCACAATTTGAAAGTCTTCTATTTTTTGGGAATCTGCAACACCTGAACAATTGTGATCATACAACATCACTGTTCCTTTTTGGCATCCAACATTTTCTGTTGTAATTTCATTATTTCATTATTTAACCGGAACCATTTTGAAATCAGTAATCAAGATGTATTGTTTGTTTGCTCCCTTGAAATGTTTGCACCTTTCTTTTGTTCCAATATAGCTTGAATTATTAGATATTAAAAAATATTTATATTTTCATGAATAAAAATTTGTGAATTTTTTTAATGAAATATTTTTTTGGTCAATTTGGGTGAATAGATCCTGATCCTGATCCTAAGGTCAATATTATGACACAACTGTTCTCTTTGTGCTGGATTTTTTCATCCTGGTATTTAATTTCTCCGTTAGTATTTTCAAACGGTACTTATTGGTTAATTTGTTAGACGCAGGATAGGGGGTTTTCAGGGATAAATGAATCTTTAAATCGCCCTGAACTTTTTACATATTCTCCAATTATATCTGCTGTTCTTTCGTATGTCTCCTTACTTGCTGGTGCTAACAGGGTTTGAAGATCTATTTTGATGTTTTGAATCTCGAGCTGTCTTTCCATTTCTTCTCTTTCCTGGTGGTATATCGGACAGTTTAGTAGGTAGTGTTCAGTGTTTTCCTCTTCACCACATTCACAGTATGGCGTGATGGATTGGCCTATCTGATGGCGATATTTATTTAGCCTATTGTAGCCGGTTCTAAATTCCGACATGATTCTCCCTATAGTTGGGTTCAGATAATCAAGTGGATGGGTCTTACCTACAATAGGAACTAATTCATGTAGTTGTCTCCCAGTTTCACTTTTAGTCCATCTATTCTGCCATTTTAATTTTGTTGACATCTTGACTGCACTTTTCACATCAGACATTGCTATGACGTTGTACTGGTCATTTAGTTTTGAGGCCTCCTGTGCTGCATCTATTGCTAACTGGTCCGCTATCTCGTTCCCGGCTTTATTAGCATGGCCTGGGATCCAAGATAGGGTAGTTTGTATGCCGCCTCTCAGGAGGGTCCCAATGCTTTCGTTGATTAATTAATTATTAGTTATTTATGATAGCTGTTTATAAATTGGTATTATTGTTATATGTAGCCAGCTTGGTAAGAGTAAAAACTACTTGTAGGAAGAGTTTAAATGAAAACATAATAAGATAATTGTAGATAAAACGCATTTAAAAAGTTAATCAACACAAAACCTTTTAAAAGGGTGTGAAGATGAAAATTAGCAAAAGTGAAAGTGAGCAGACAGACCTGTTTTATAGGATTAGGTCATAAGGATTTGTAAGCAATTGTCTATACCCTTTACATGTCAAAATAAAGTTATGTAAAATTCAAATAATTAACAGCTCCATTGGAATCTGTATAATTTTCTCAATATTTTTTTGTAATCAGATATACTAATTGCATGCTTATATTAACAGCAGCCTATTGAAAAAAAAGTAATGTGCAAGTGCAAAGGTTAAAAAACCAATATTGGTTGGATTTTGGTCCTGCTGACATTTATGACATCCTTTTCAATGTAAACAAAGAAGCACTAACTTCAATTTTCAGGCAATATTTTATTTTCTGTATAAATATTATTTAATTAGGGCCGGGCCGAAGGGCGGATGCCCTTTAGTGATCAGTCTGTCTGTCTGTCTGTCCATCCTTAACAAATTGTGTCCGCTCTACATCTAGAGAACCGTTATGATTTCAAAGTTTATACTTAACATGTATATTAACCAACACCAGAGGGTGTGTCATAATTTATGTACAACTTCCTAGGTCAAAGGTCAAGGTCAAAAACTTTCAGTTGACAACCCCATGTCCAATGATAAAGATACAAATTTTTTACCACACATTATTCACAGCGGGGCCCACAGAGATGGCTCCCATCTCCATGATATCTAGTTAAAAATGTAATAATTTATACCTAAAAGTAAAATCTATGAAGATGACCAAGTTGGCTTATCATTGATCTACATATACATTTTATTACACTTAGTAAATTCAAAATATTAGTCTTCATTTTTATTGTTGTTATTTTTTTGGCATTCAGATATACAAAGGACAAGGTTCACTCTAGGTCAAATATGGCCATAAATATCAAAATTGTTATAATTTGTTTCTTAAATGGATCTATTTCAAAAGCATCACTATTAGGTTAATCAAATCTCTTCATTGTAATACATTCTAGGCTTCAAAGTCAACTTGTCAAAAAACAATGTTTTGTGCATTTTTCGGACGTAAAACCTTGAGGAAACCCTTGGCAGCAACCTAGGATCCAAAATGTTCAGTCGGCAATAGTTGCCAATGATGATATTGAATCCCTAGACACAAAAACTTTCTGGATCAGGGGTGGCGACTAAAGTTAATTATGTTAAAAACTGTAAAAAATGATTGAAAATTTGACCAAAACTGACGTTACAACACAAATAGTGAATACTTGAGGGGTCATTTCTTCGTCATTTTTAATCTGATGTGACAAAAATAAGTTATTTTGTATTAATAGTTATATCACAACTATTTCTATGTGAAATTTGTAGCATTTTGGCCTGATTGAATAAACGTCAAAATCTAAGGCCAATTTTAACCCTTCATGAACTTCCTCCTTTGCTGGAAATTATCTGCATAACAATATGATAACATGGTAATTAAAAAGTGCAGCTGTTGAAATTTTTTTTTTAACTTATAAGTCAGTCTCTCCTCTCTTTATTAAGATGTACAAATGTAGCTTATCAAGTTTATTGACATATCAAGTTGGTGAGTCAAAGCAGTCTACTATCTGACTTTTCATGAAAAGGGGGATTGGTCACCTTCTTGTACATTTTTTTTTTAATTTGCATAATTGTGATTTTAAAAATGAACAAAAAATTCAAAACATAATAGAATTTATCCTGATTTAAACCTGACGTTTGGAGTCTTGTTCAGGGTTCTCACTAAAGGATTTTTTAGGCGAGTCCAGGGAATGACAATTTTTTGCCATGGCAAGTCCAACAGTGAAAAGAAGAAATGTTACTGCTATATAATTTATTATTTAAGTCTTGATGACAATATAGAGCAAGGAAAAAACTTAAAATTTATATAATTTTAAAACTTTTTCTATAGAATGATGAGATATTGATGCAACATATAACAGTCTTGATGCATCTTTGGACTCACTAGTTTTAAAAATGATGAGTCCACATAGATTTTCATTAGTACAGGACTCATGGACTCACCTCAGTGAGAACCCTGCTTGTGACAGTAGTGTTTCTATTATACATGTAGAAAGATTACTCATTCTTATGTGTACAGCATTATCCGACAGCACTGTAATGTTTACGGTGAAGTGGATGCTATTGATAATAAATATAAGTGCCCAATGAATGATGATACATTAACTGTATGTAATGTTTAAACAGCAAAATCTCCATGCAATATGTTTAATTTAAACAAAAAATGGACAAAAAAAACTAATAAAAAACTTCAGGTAAATACAAATCACAAACAATATATTCGCAGAAACTAAAACATTTGATGATTTGTGTTGGGAGTACCAATAGCATGGTATGTCTTGATTACTGTTTTCTTGTATATTACATTTTAGGATAACTGGAAGCCAAATGTAACATTTGTAGTAGGAAACAAAGTAGAGGATTATTCCTGGATTAACATTTTAGGAGAGACTGTAGCAGCTGGTTCCAGGAAATTGTTCAGTGTTATCTCCAGGGAAACATTGGAAAATGAGGTAAGGATATTGTACACACTGATAGACATTATAAACACTTTAGTCTTGTCTCATATAAATCCATTGAAGAAAATGGCCTTGTACGAAAAATATGAATATGAAGTTGTTTTTGTCTTTTATAATTTTGGTGTATTTATACTTTTTAGTTATGAGTTATTGCTTCATTAGAGAATGTCCCATCCTTACACTTGATTTTCTCCTATGTTGTACTTCATTTAAGGCCTAAGAGCTTTGGAAAATTTGAACAAAAATCTTTTCCAATTACCTGCATCTTTCCTATTTCCTGTTCATTGCCTATTACACAAGGTGAAAAATAACATAAAACAAAGAGCACTGTTCCTTTCATATGTTTATTTCCTTATACATTATGAGATTGATAGCTTATGAATGATTCAATTTATCCCTTTTTGGCTTTTCATCAATAATTAAAGATAATAATGAGGAAGAAAATATTTATTTTTACTGATATCTTTCATGTTTATTGTGCCTTCTTTCTTAAATTTTTAACATTTGAATCTGTACAAAATACATTAAAAGAAGAGCCGTAACAGAATTTGTAATTAAACAGTGCAGACAACTACAGAGAATAGGAAATGAAAGAAAACTGCACACCAACTTACATTTTCTTCTCATACTTTTAACAAAAACACCTGCCACCATATATTGTTGTTTTGAAAACTTTTATTCAATATTAAGAATTAAAATGCCAGATTAAATGAGATGATGTTAGATTTCTCACAAATAAAAAGATGAACTGTTAGTCACAAAAAATAATTATGACAAAAAGTATGGTAACATTTTACAAAAACCAAATCCATATTTGAATTCTATGTAAAATTGTACTACTGCATCATGTGCATTGTTATAAGTTTCCAATGATAAATACTGTTTAAACTAACATTTTACTTCAAAGTTGTATTTTTATCCTAGGTTAGAGAACTTGGCAATCCAAAAGGAAAGAAACCAAAAGAAGTACCTCAGCATTATGAAGTAACAGAATCTATAAAGACTATACTTGATAACAATGAAGAAATCCCATTACCGCTACTGGCCAAACTCCTTAAGTTTAAACTATTGTGGATTAAAAGCAATGATCTAAAGAGGCGCGAACAAGAAAGGAAGGTGAGAGGAAAACAATAGTTTTTTCAATACACTTTAATGCTAAGCAATGCAGTTATCTGGACAAATTTAAAAGAAAAATTAGTCATATTTGTCTAACTACTACATAAAATTCAAATAACAAAGTTGGTTCTATTTATGAATAGAAAGATATGTATGGTTTCAATGATCAGTCAAGCCAGTGATCTCCCCAGGCCGTTTTAGCGTCGCGACGCTATATTTTTTTCCTGTGCCGCTATAATAATTTCCGCGACGCTATAATTATTTTGAGGATGCTATTTTTTCTTGTCTCTATGTACCGCAAAACCATGTCCTTATTTTTGAACTTTCATCTAATTACCGCTTGTGATCATATAAATTATATCACCTTTAAAATTTTGTGATCCTTTCAAGTCAGACAATAGAGGCAATTTAGAGTGATTAAATAGGTGTTAACTGCCCTTTGGGTGATAACTGTTTGGATACGAATACCCCAAGCTGACACTTATAACATGACTAATAACACGTGGTCCAATCTCAAATTTTGATATCGAGAAACTATAATCAGAAAATCATAAACAATTCGAAATCTACGTTTGCATCATGGAAATTCAAAGATATAAACTATTTATCTCTTTAGAAAAGAGGTTTGGTCGTATGTTATTACAACTTTTTTCTTTCCCTTCCGGTACTTGTTACTCGAGAGCGTATATTAAACATTTTGATTTTCAGCAAAATAAGTTTGATACTTCATTAGAAAGTGATCATTATTGCCTTAGTTAATGTTTCATGCTTTTAATGCATTAAAAGCTTCATATTAATTACTAATCCCTTGTCAAACATTGTTTATTTTCGTTAATTTTTCTTCAACCGCCATTGAAATATTTGGGCAAAATACAGATCGGATGCGGGTTCATCGGAAGCGGACCAGCTATGAACAAAATCCGCATTTTTACAATAACAACTACAGAAGCACAAATGGCACAGTAGACAGAATAATAATGATCCCAAAAAGAAAAAACTACGCATTCCACACGCATTTACAGACTATTTGTTAGATCTCCTTGTTAAATGTATTCATTTTGTAAATGCATTGTTGCAATATACTGATTAGAGTTGCTTAACTTATAAGAAACAACTGGGACTAATACATTGAGTCCCATGAAACAATGAATTTCATAGACATGATAAACAGAATAGTTTTTTAATTGAAATTTCATTGCTATATGATAGTATTACTTTCTCTTCCTTTTTTTATATAAAAACCTGTTCTTTTTTTGAACTAGATATTTAGTTGGTTGATTCTGACAAGAGGGAAAAAAAAAATTTGTGAATATAAATGAATATAGAAGACATAAACTAAAACAACTGTTATACTTTAATTGTATTCTCCATCGCCGCCACGCGACAAATGACATTGAAAAAATACAGAGATTTTTTTTTACGCAAAATGTGATGCTACCCAAAATTTCTGGGGAGAACACTGTCAAGCTTTATTTTAATTTCATTCTAGACAATTTGTGACAATATTCTAGTGTTTGCATGAATATTTTTTCTCACATATATTTTTATTTACATAATTATCAAGTGTTTGGCAATTTGCTTGGAAGTGGTCAACTTTGTCAATATTATTATAGAAGTTTTTTTTTATCAAAATACATGTTGAAATCTCATTTTCAAGTGAAACATTGAATTTACTGATTCTAAGTGAAACATTGTCATCTTTCATTTATGGCTCCACCTTCAGTTGGATTTTATAGTTGAGGATGAACCGAAATTGAAGAAAAAGGTGAGATTGTTAGAACCTGTGTCGTGGTAGGATTTACCCATGGGTTATATTTTAGATAACCTAATTTTTTAGGGAATTGTGTTTTCATATCAAAGTAAATTAGTTTCTCTTAACCTTGGAGATTGTGTTTTTTTCAACTGGTTATCTTACTGTTAAAGATTGTGTTTTATAAGCGCATGGATCTAAGTAGTATTTTTACGATTCTTTATAGTCAGTGAGGTTTGAATTTGAACTTTTTTGTGAACCTATTCTCAGTAGAAAATCTGTTGATCTTTTTTTGTGACATAGAACTAAGTAGAAATATTTTATAGTAACTGTGTAGAACTCCCTATCACCTTTTGGTATTGGTAGACATAATACTCTCGATAAGAATACATAAAAAGGGTAACAGGAATAACCAACAATGATGGACAGTAGGAATATATCTATTCTAAAAATTGTTATCTTTTATATGATCATTATTACAAGCAGATGGTGGTAAGGTACATGTATGTTCAGATAAATCTAATAAGGACACAAAAAAATTTAAAAAGAGAGACAGGGATTTTTGTTTGGACTTTATATCCAGATAGCAACTTTTTTTAAACGTTGTATTGAAATTAAGAATATAATATTGAACATAAGCCTGAAGCAAGTTCAATGTGTTCAAATACTGAATAATACTGACTTACTTAATTATAAACAAAGGCAGATATACTGAGAAAGCAACAATTAAACCTAGATGTAAGATGTTTCAAATGAATTTGGTGATGTAAAGGCTTATACATTCTGTCTAGACAGCTACTCTGAAACACATATATCTACATTCACTTTGACCAACAAAATTAAAACACAAAAATTATAGAAGTTATAGATGCACGGTTGAGGTTGCACTGATACATATATTTCAGTGGTTCTGTTATGGTACTTTTATTGGTGCATTACCCATTGACTAGCTTTCACTCTTTATAAAAAAATTGGTGTCAATGAAAAGTCAGTTTCATTATATGGTAATGGTAGAAGTGATTTGTGTGTTTTTATTAGTAGAGTATGTTTTCCTTCAGGAAAGTACAAATTTCTGTCTTTTTTAGTAAAAGATGGTGTAGCTGGCTGTAGCAGTAATAAAATATAAGTCTAAAAAATCAAAGAGTTATTTCTAGATTTTTCTTAAGAATGATAGAAAATGTCTTGAAATTGAAGGTCATATATATGTAAAAAAAAATTATTTCTTGGATTGCATTGCATTGTTACAAGGGATTGCAAAATGAAAATGCATTTATGATTGGGAACTTCTTGTTTGACATTTGTTGTAAAGAAAGATATAACCAATAGACAATAATTTTTGTCTCGCCTTGACGGAGTCAAAAAGCGAGACATAGGTATGCTGTTTCCGGCGTCGTCGGCAGCGGCGTCAACAATGTATTAGTTTGTGATTAGGTCTAGTTCATGGTGAACCACTAGTGGTAGGTCAATGAAATTTGGTATGCAGTTGTATTAGCATTGGCATATCTCATTACCATGGAGGTTATTTGCCCCCGCCCCCTCAGTCAAGGTCCATTGACTTTGAAACTTTGCTTAGTTTACATGTATTAGTTTGTGATTAGGTCAGTTTATGGGGAACCACTAGTGGTAGGTCAATCATATTTGGTATGCAGTTGTATTAACATTGGCACATCTCATTACCATGGAGATTATTTAGCCTTGCCCCCTCAGTCAAGGTCTATTGACTTTGAAACTTTGCTTAGTTTACATGTATTAGTTTGTGATTAGGTCAGTTTATGGGGAACCACTAGTGGTAGGTCAATGATATTTGGTATGCAGTTGTATAAGCATTGGCATATCTCGTTTCCATGGAGATTATTTGGCCCCGCCCCCTCATTCATGGTCTATTGACTTTGAAACTTTTGCTTAGTTTTCATGTATTAGTTTGTGATTAGGTCAGTTTAAGGGTAAATGTTAGTGGTAGGTCAATGATAATTGGTATGCAGTTGTATAAGCATTAGCACATCTCATTTCCATGGAGAATATTTGGTCCTTACTCCCTCAGTCATGGTCTATTGACTTTGAAACTTTTGCTTAGTTTACATGTATTGGTTTGTGATTAGGTCAGTTTAAGATGGACCACTAATGTTAAGTCAATGATATTCGGTATGCAAATGTATTGGCATTTGCAAGTTTCATTTCCATGGAGATTATATAACCCCACCCCCTAATTATGGTTCATTGACTTTGAAACTTTTGCATAGTTTACAAGTTAATGTTTGTGTTTAGGTTTGTTTAAAGGGAACGACTTATGAAAAGTCAATGGTATTTGGTTTGCAGTTGTATTAGCATTGGCACATCTCATTTCCATGGAGATTGTTTAGCCCTGTACCTTCAGTCATGGTTCATTGACTTTGAATATTTGCATAACTTACATGTTAAAGTATTGCTATTTTTAATTTCAACATTTGCATTATCAAAATAACAAATAGGCGAGACATATCTCTGTGTTAACAGTTTATTATAGCATATGATTTAATTCTGATATATCCAGGCCGCCAATGATAAAGGGAAAGAAAAGAAAGGGTCAGCTAAAGGAAAAGATAAACCAAAATCTGCAGGGAAAGGAGCAAAAGGAGGGAAAAAGACCCCAGAACCACCTTCAGCTAAAGAAGGGTCCAAACTGAGAAAAAGAGGAGAAGAGGATGATACAGGGAAATATATTGGTAATACTATAATCCTACAGGAAAAAAACCTGTAATAGCATCATTAACTACCTGAATACAACATAATGATAGTGCAATTTGATAAAACTGCATTAATATTCTTTTTGATAGAACTTTAAGAAAGTCATAAAATGTCAGATTGCTAAATTATTATACCCTTACAAAACACAGTTACAATGTAGCATGTAGGTCCCAGAAGGTCTGTGTAAAATTCCAAATATAAGCAACTGCAACTCATAAAGGAATCATATTTTGTCAGAATACTTTCTTTTACAATAATTATGGTCATGAAAGACTCTGGTTGATTTTTATAATCAGGTCCATATTTGAGTAACAATAAGTCATCAAGAAAACTGTATTTAGAATATCAATGAACACTGAAATAAGTACCATTAAAGCTTTAGATGGATTGAAAAAGTTCTAAGTATTACATTACTTTGCTTGAATTGTGTTTTTTTGGCAGATGATGAACCGGATGACGGTGCCAACCATTATATCATGGTATATGGATACAACAACCCTCACCTGTTTAAAGAGCTGGCTGATCTTGGCATCAATGTAGAATCTATTATCAGAATAGGTTCACAGGACTATGAAAGATTTGAAAAGAAAGATGACGAACCTGCTATTGAAAAAGATGAAAAAACCCTAGGTAGGTTGTTAAACGGTGAACTTTGGTCTCTTGTGGAGAGTTGTCTCCTTGGCAATCATACCACATCTTCTTTTTTATATTTGGATCTTTTTTTAATTTTGTTTCAGTCAACTACTGACAAGCCCAACTGTCCATCTGATTTTTAGGTTCAGATCTTACAACTGAGTAGTTTTTATGGAATGGTCCCCTTTGAACTTAAGATTTTCAGTTTCCTTTTACATTTTGTATTTGTGGATTGGTCAATTGAACAAACAACCTGAAGTGTGACAAGTGTGATAGGGTATCCTTTGGATGGATGACTTTATTGTGTGTTCATCTACAGTTGTCTTTCAAATTACATGCCAACTCCTTTGTTCTAACAGGGGTGTTTGAGGCGGATCACCCCTAACAGATCACCCTACCTTGAGTTTCTTTTTTTTGCATGCTTTCTTTTGTTCTGTAACATTTTGGCGGGAATGTCGATTAAACAATAAAACTAAGACATATTTATGCGGAATAAAGACTAACTTCCAAAATTCATGTAGAAAAAAATCCACTAAATTTCCAGTGTCTATGAGGGGAATCGAACTCAAGACCTTAAGCGTATGAAGCCACGATTCATACCCCTACACCAGGATGACTGGATACAAACTCACTGTTATTTTCACGTATTTAAGCATTGTATACGGGGCTCCTAAAGGGTATATTCTATATAGTAATATATTACTAAATAAAAGATATTATAATTATTGTATGGCATTCTGAAGTAGATGTTATGAAGTGTAAATGTTTTTTTCATATAGTCTAGAAGAGCTGAGATGTAAAATAGTTATCCCACTTGGACTGGTATGTCAGTGTAAGATCATCCCTCCGTCGAGGTGATCTTACACTGACACACCGTGTCCATTTGGGATAACTATTACAATATTAAATATATTGAAATTTAAGACAACACTCAAGTTGTTCCACAGAATTATTATTTTATTAAACATTTGCATGTTTCATTACTAAGAGTGGCATCTCTAGGGCAATCCTGAAGACTAGAGTGGCAATAATGTAGATGTTTAAAAAAATAATCCTGAAGAACAAGTTGGGTGTTGTTGTTTTTAATTCGAATATATTTTTTGTACAATCAAACCAGCTACGGAGGTCACCTCTATTAAGGGGAAACATATGTTGTCCTGACCCTTTTTATATGTCCGTTTACTGGACGTATTATGGTATACCGTTGTCCGTCCGTCTGTCTGTTGTCAACATGTCGGATAACTCATAAACGCTTTAACCAATTTGCATGAAATTGGTTTGATTTTTATAAATTATAGATTTTACGTTTCAGAGTTATGGGGTTTTATGCATTTAAAAAAAGGTGATTTTCCAGTTTTCGGACAGTAACTCGAAAATGCTTTGAGCAGTTTTCATGAATCTTTGGTGACTGGTTTATATCTATTAAAATAACCTCCCTTTAGTTTGTTATAAATTTCTGATAAGACATTGAGGAGTTATGGAACTTTATACTTGAAAAAGCAACGGGCATATCATGCACTCATAGCGCAGCTCTTTATTTGTCATCCCGCTGATCTATGCGTTTTGAACCCTTAATTCAAGGCTAACCTTTCTTAAGGCCAGTTTTCCCTGGTCCTAAGGGGTACCTTTATATACAGGTTTGGCTATTTGATAGAAATTTGATGTGATTTATAATATATACTCTTGGCGTATAAAAGTGTATGCTAGAATTGTTTCTGATTGGAGCATTATTGTCATCTGGACATCCTGTTAAGTATGTCTGTCATTCTCAATGATGTTTGATTACATTAAATGACTACTAAAATAGATCAATATTGTAAGGAGATTTGTCCATATTTCTCAGCCTACACATTTTGAGGACATCACCATTGTCTGGATAAATTTATGGATTTCAAATATATTTTTTGCATTAGATAAGTTATAGAACTCCTTCTGTTACAATTACATGAAAGGACTTATAACTATCAGCATTTCTAAAGGAATGTTGTATCCCAGTTGACTCATTGGTTGTAAGCATCATTATAGGTTACATGTTCACTTCATTTTTTGTACACAACCATTATGTGCAGTCATGAATGCATTTTTCAGGAAGAGCGAGGAGCAGACAACGGTTGGGTAGGTAGAGACGACACATTTTGTTCAGTTTTTTTCCGGCATGGTTATGAAGATTTCATTATTCCATTATGGTCCATCCACTGTCTAGCATGTTTATATCATCTTCTTTACTTCTGTCAATGTTATCTTTATGAAAATGTACCAACTCAAATGTACTCTACCATTTATTTGTACCTTTCGTTGTCTTTTGTTTTCCCAAAATTCCTTGAAATAAGTATTCTGATTGAATTGTATGAAGAGGAAATAAAGCTCATTTCAACAAAATATCAAAAACATTGAAAACTTATCATATTTCCATAGCTATTTCAGTTTAGTGATTGCTAGATATTGGAACTGTTTGATGTGCATTAGTTTAAATATTGTTAAAGGTTTAATTAAAGTACAATTGTTTTAATATGGTGACCAGTTATGCACAGGGAACATGTTTTATCAATGCACATTATCAAAAATCAAGTTAATCACAACATTTGAAAATGATACATGCCTTAGTAATTACAATAACTGTTCCACCAAGAAAACATATAGGCCAAAATATATATATATCTGTTTTCTGTCTCCTGGAAAAAAATAACGTAGGTAAGAAGGTAAAATGATTTTTTTTTTTATAATATTTTTCATATACCATATAGGGAAATGTTTTAGTTTTACTGTGCTTACCAAAAATTACTGGACCAAACATGTCCTTAAATTTGTTATGGTAGGTAGGGAGACAGGAAACATTATATAAAAAAAAATCTTTTTTTTTGGCCTTATGAAAAATAAAATGTTAACATTGAACATTTTGTGAATTGTAGGGATGAACAAACTGTAATTGAGTGATTGTCATTTGTTGCTGTATATCATATTTGTTTTTTGTTTGTTGTTTTGTACATAAATCAGGCCGTTAGTTTTTTCTTTTGAATTGTTTCCAGTTGTCATTTCAGGGCCTTTTATAGCTTGTTATGCGGTATGAGTTTTGCTCATTGTTGAAGGCCTTATGGTGACCTATAGTTGTTAACTTCCTACATCATTTGGTCTCTGGTGGAGGGTTGTCTCATTAGCAATCATATCACATCTTTTTTTTTTTATACTAATTAAGAGGAAACATAGAACTTTTGTTATGTATGATTTTGTAATCAGCAAAAGTAAAATATACAAATATATCAATGTATAAACTTTTTAAGTCCTATAGTTAGTTATCTTAATTGTTATTTATATTGTTTAATATCAATACAAACGGTACCTGAGGGTCTGGATGGGAATAACAGAATAGATAATAATGGCCAAAAAAATGGAGAATAGAGATTGATAGGCAAAAGAAATAAAGAATAGAGATTGATAGGCAAAAGAAATAAAGAATAGAGATTGATAGGCCAAAAAAATAAAGAATAGAGATTGATAGGCAAAAAAAAATAAAGAATAGAGATTGATAGGAAAAAAAAAAGACTAAAGAAATATGGTGAAATTGATAAAAAAATATATAAAAATGAAGACCCCCCCATCCAGACCAACATACCTGTCATCAACCAACTTCAATTTTCTTATCAATCTCTGAAATGGTAAATAACTATCATTATTTTTTAACTGTAGCTCTTGAAGAAGAGGAAAGAAAACAGAAGAAGAAATTTAAGAAGGAGTTGAAAGCTTTCTGGAAAGATGTTATACTACTTTTACAGAAACCTCCAGATGATTCCAAACTTCATGATATTTCTAGACTGGAATATGAAGTGAAGTCTCTGGTCATCCCAGAAAACTTGGAAGATCCAGAACAAAAGGTATGTATACTCTATAGTTAATGTGAAGTTTTACATCAAAGGTCTGACAATGGTCATATTTGCCAGACAGAACTTAAATTTGGAAATAAATGAAATAAACATTAAATGAGAAATATTTGCCAGTTAGTGATCAGTGTCCATTCATATGTTACCAGTTTTCTTTTTAGTGATTAATGCAGTTTCAGTTGCTCTTTGAAAAACTGAAAGCTGTTGAAAACAAAATCACTTCACTCAGGCTGATTTCCGACAAATCTCCAGGTTTAAATGTTTATTTTTTAGCTATCAGTCTTTTAAAATGCTTTTGCTACAATATAAATTGATTAAGGCAGTTCCAGAAAAGTTATTTAAAAGAAGAATACTTTCTATTGTAATTAATTATGAAGAAAAGATAGCTTTTCCTCAACCTTAAACTGGCAAATAGAACATTTTTATATTCGTCATTAGGTTCTTTTAAATTTTACAAAGAATGGTTATTCTAAAATAATTTTTTAGTTTTCATCTTCATTTTCAAAGAATTAAAATTGCCAGAAGGTCTTTTGTTTACTGATGATATCAACTTGGCAATACCTGAATAGCAAGCTTGGCAGTCATGTTCATTTTCAAAGCATATTTGCCAATAGCGATAGGTTAGCAGAACTGAAATTGATTGATAGAAGTGTACAAACACTGAAATAAAATCAATATCTAAATACTGTGATGACATGAGAACAACAAATATCGTAACATAAGAATGTTATTTCTTTTGAGAGATCACGGCTATATTGTTGTTAGTTATTGTGTTTTTTTTTCATATCAGACAGACTGTTTGCCTCACTTTAATAGAGCTTGGTGTTGCTATACACCTTATCGCTATTTGTCCGCCATTACTGGACATCACAAAGGTTCACGTAAAATTTCTACGTCACAATAGAAAACATCTGACGCCACAATGGAAAAGAGATTGTTGTATGACGTAAAAAGTTCAATCGGCGCAGATTCTCGGGTCAACCGGTGCAGATTTCCAAATAGCGATAAGGTGTATTGTTCGTTATTGTTACTTCTGTGGATTCATTTATTTTCAAGGATACCAATATTCTTGGATTGAGGAACAATTGTATTTTTGCAGATATTTGATTTAGTGGTTTTGCCAAAAACCTGCATACAAGCCATAGACAATTTATTCTTCGTCGAACATTTGAATCTGTGGTTCATATATATCCAAGAAATCCACGAAAATTAATATCCCACAAATAATGATGAATCCACTGTATTAGTTTTAATTCCTTCTGTAGATTTCCAATATTTGTAATCTATTTTCAGGCTTTATTTGGTTCAGCTGTGTTTGAAGATGTTGCCTGCATGATTTATGACTTGATTGATTCTAGAAGGCAGTACAAAAATTATTTACAAAATCTCAAATTGATACATGTACCAGTATTTGGACAACCATCACCTCCCACACCTGGTGCAGGTAAGTTAAACAAGACCTTAACAATGTAAGTCTCTCCTCGTCCTCATTGCTCTACTACAATAATATATCTTAAAGGCAAATAGTGCAGGTAAGTTAAACAAGACCTTAAACAATCTAAGTCTCTCCTCGTCCTCATTGTTCTACTACACAAATATATCTTAAAGGCAAATTATGTTTTTAAGTATTTAACAGCTATAGTATGAAATATTAAATATTTATAAGATGACTTTGATTTAAAGATGAAAATAAATATAAATTTCATTGTTCGGTATTAATTTTCAAAAGGCTATTTTGTCGAATCATGTCTTTCACCGGAAAAGATTGTCAATTACGCACGCCCTCATGACGTCATTAATTAGATTTAAATTTCCCTAATATTTGGTTCAGTAAAGCATCAAACATTTTCACCCATTCACTCAACATGTGTAGGAAGTGAGGATGCCTACTTTTTGGTCACGTGGTGATGGAAGTCACATGACATTCAACTACTGTATCTCGGAACTGGCATATAGAATAAACATTTTTTGTGCATTTTGAAATATTTATTTGATACTCTTAAATTCAGAAATATTTGCAATGTTTTTATTATTTTGAAAATTTCAGCAGGATAGTCTTAGCCATAATTTATTTCACATGTTTGTCCATTGTTCATTGATCAAAATTATAAATGCCAAGACACATTTCTGAATTTACAGTAAACTAGTAAAAATTCAAGTGATGTTTTTTTGTTCAGATGATGGGAAGCCAGTTTCTGGTGCTCCAACACCAGCTGCTGACAAAGACAAAGGTGCCCCACCTCCAGCAACATCAGTTGTACCGGACCAAGATTTTGTCACACAAACTGATATGAGATATTACAATGATCTGATGAACTGTGTACCACAGGAATCTGTCAGTGTACCTTTAGTCATGCATAGTATGTTAGAACAGGTATGTCAGTGTACCATAGGAATCTGTCAGTGTACCTTTAGTCATGCATAGTATGTTAGAACAGGTATGTCAGTGTACCACAGGAATTTGTCAGTGTACCTTTAGTCATGCATAGTATGTTAGAACAGGTAAGAATGTATTATCTTCCTTCTGGACAAATCCTCTTTAGTTCTTAAAGTCATTATTTATGTTGGTATGTTTTCTGTTAATTTACTGCAAATAAACTTTTAAAATCATTCGAAATATGGAGGTTTTTCTACCCTAAAGCACTGATGGCCTTAGTTAAATACGGCACAACTTTTTGAATTTTTGAGCATCACTATTTTATGAAAATGAAACATGAGCCTAGCATACACAATTATAAACCTGAAACAAAAGAGCTGTTGGTATACACCAATGGTGTATTTTTACCTTTATAAAATATTTGGTGTACATACTCTTCAACTCTATAATTGATTTTGCATTCCAGATGTTTTTTTGATTAAAAAAAGTATGTCTGGCAAGCTAAATTAGATGCCTTGCTTTTGGTGATCGACTTCTCTTTTTTATTTGAAAATTTGAAGTATGTACTTAAACATTCTAGAAGTGGACAAAGTTGTTTGTTAAGATCTTTTAAAAACATATCAGAAAATGTAATATGTATGTAAACACTTTTTATATATATTTTTGTGTAAAAACACATGTTCTTTTCTGAAATAAAGATTGTGGCAACAGAAGAAAGTAAAGAGCCTCCTAGTGAACAAGTCCCACCAAGACGTAAAGATGGACTCAACTCAGAACTTGCCAAATATATCAGTGGAATGGCATTCAAACTTGCCCTTACTGAGGAGGAACATAATGTGAGTTTTCTCCCCTGAACTCTGAGAAACATACTCAAAAGGAATAACGTGTTATCTGTTTAAATAAATGGAAAGATAGATATTGAGCTATTTGCCAAAAAAATACACATCCTTTCTTTTTCTGCAGCATTTTAAAAAATTTTTTAGCATAATTTTGATTCTTTGAAACCGTGCCTAAAATATTGAGGCAGATCATTTCCTCAATTTACTGTATATTGTGTTATTTTTTCATACTGAGAAATTCAAATTTATAGAGAGTATCTAATGTTCACATATTTCCTTTTTATTTCAGATTTTATCCGACGTCTTTGATCTCCCAGACCGACCACCAGAAAAGCCATCCGGACCACTTTTAATGAATGCAAATGACAAAATATCACAAAATTGCCAGAATTTAAAAACAATATATGGCTTTAACCCAGAACAAGTCGAGAAGGAGATGTTAGAACGTCTTCCATTCTCTGCCATGCTGGACCTACCACGCCCTACATCTGAGGTGGCTAAAGAAAGAGCTGCTAGACTGCAGGAATTGGTACACTTCTGTGCCACTGGTGGACTTTCCCAGTCAGGTAACAATCTTTTGTCTAATGCATCAAGAAATAAAAGTGTAAATGGTATCCTGACCTATTCTAATTTTTTCCATGAAAAAAAAATGTATAATCAGTTTTAATCAATAATCTGCACAGCCTTTGTTCCCACTGGAATTCACAAAAATATTTGTTTTTCTATTGGTGTACTCATGGTAGTAAGTTTCGTTATCAGAAAAATCCCAGGTACAAATTCACATTTTTATGTTTTCAGGGATTCTGCACCAACTTTTTTTTATTAATGTACAGAAATACATGAGTATTCAGTAAGAAATTTGTATTTGATGCATGATCTTTAAAGCAAAAAACTAGCAAAATCACAACGAGAATGATAGTGATTAGTGATTTTTTTTTCTTTTCAGAAATTGATAGAGCTTTCAAACAGTTTGTCTTTGAGTGTATGGATTGGTCAACTACAGATCCTAATGGATTCATTATGACCAAAGAAGGTGAAGGGGTGGTGCACACTGTGATCCCATGGGATGACCCCTATCCTTTCTTTAAAGGGATGATCCCACATCACTTAAAGTCTGCACTGAGAGATCCTATGTCAACACCATCTGAAGAGCGATCAGGTAATTAACACTACTCTTCAATTGAGTGATTTGGTTGTAGTTTTGTTTCACCATTAACACTTCATGTCTGTCAGTAAGCTGTCATTTCAGGTTAAAGTAAAGGACATTACAAAAAATATAGGTTAACATGATGATGGTCAGATATCTTTTGGTGGTAGAACTTTTTTTGTTTTTACAGAAATTGCCATCAACAAAGTAGCAGTACTAAGTGACTGTGTTTCATGGTATTCAAAATTTTTAGGCTTTAATAGTTTAATAATTTTTATTTTAGAAATATTTAAATTTTGCATGGGAAATGTATTCTTATTAAACAGTTTTTGTTTGAATTTGATATCAGTTCTTAAAGGGCAATGACTGGTAGATGAAATTTTAACTAATTGAGCATGACAAAAAACATAATTGCATGCAAACTTGTATCATTGGATATTAATACTGTTAAAAGAAATGTATAAACCATCATTAATATAATAGACTTACAAATAAATCATAAATGGTTGTTAATGCTGATTACAGTTTTAATGTTTGCTTTATTTAATGTGTTTGCATTTAATGTTGTACACATTTTTAATGTGTAAAGCACACACTATGTATATGCATTGAAAATAAAGATTATGTGTTTATATTTAAGATTTAAGCACAATTACAGTATTATGATCTTGCTTTTCACTAATGACTCCAGGTTCTTGGTATCACAAGAGTGTTTTAATGGTTAAATGCATATCACGGGAGTGTTTTAATTGTTGCTTTATTTGTACAGTGCGAATTGATCCTATACCGAGTAAGTCAGTCACCATATTGTAATAGCATAATTTCTATCATGGACAGTCAACTAAAATTACTGTTACTTTCTCAGCTTTTATAGATTTGTTTTAGAGGAGACAAGAATATTTTCTTGATCAAGTAACAAAAAAATGTATAGTATTGTAAAACATTAAACTTTAGGTTACCCTTTAATATTTTCACAAAGGTTAATTTTCCATTGGAAACTATTCTGTAACTTTAATTTTTGCTGGATAGGATTACGCTCACCAAGTGTAACTGGAATTCTATTACTTTGTGTGATTTAATTGGCTATCAAAAAATTAAAAGTAGATTTTGTAAAATGATAAGAAAATGGTACAAGAATTCTTTTTTGCAATATTTTTCAAACTAATCAAACAATTAAAAAAAAAAAAGGACAATTATAAAACAGGAATTTGAAATGTACTGGTAAGTGATATAAATTTGGTTGAATTTGATATGTAAAATTATGAATATCTTAAGTTAAAAATGAAGAATTAAGAAATAGTTATTGGCAACCATAACTTTATTGAAGATTTTTATATTGGTAATATTTTCGATGTAAAATGCTTATCGATTTTAAAATTTGAAGTAAGCTTTCTACTGTTATTGCGAACCCAATGAAAGTTTTCCACAGTGCCATCTCTATCTTGACCAGGTATTTAAACTTTTGCAAGTTCACCTGTCCTATTGAATAGATACAATAGCTATTGTTCTCTGTGTAGTTTATTCTCTGGGACCTTTAAATTTCTTCTAAGAGAAATCTATCACTCATTGATTAATTTACCTGAGTAAAAAAAAATTCTTATAAAAAGACAAAAATACTTTTTTTATACTGAATAACTGCGTGTGATGATGTATTTATTCAATATTATTAATATATTTTCATTCAGTTTAATATAAACATTGATTCAATCATAAAAAGTTGATTTCAAACAAAAGTTTTATCAATGTTCCTATTGAAATTTGATTTTTTTTTGTCTAGTTATAGTATACATTGAAGAAGATCTTAATTTGAACATCATAATTTTCAAGTTTTTATTCATGTCAAACAAATTTTTTTTTAAAAGGAACAATGTTGAAAGTTTTGTCAGAAATCAACTTTTTATGATTGAATCAATGTTTATATTAAACTGAATGAAAATATATTATTATTGCGAACCCAATGAAAGTTTTCCACAGTGCCATCTCTATCTTGACCAGGTATTTAAACTTTTGTAAGTTCACCTGTTCTATTGAATGAATACAATAGCTATTTTTCTGTGTGTAGTTTATTCACTGGGACCTTTAAATTTCTTCTAAGAGAAATCTATCACTCATTGATTAATTTACCTGAGTAAAAAAAATTTCTTATATATAGACAAAAATACTTTTTTTATACTCATTAACTGCGTGTGATGATGTATTTATTCAATATTAATAATATATTTTCATTCAGTTTAATATAAACATTGATTCAATCATAAAAAGTTGATTTCAAACAAAAGTTTTATCAATGTTCCTATTGAAATTTGATTTTTTTTTTGTCTAGTTATGGAATACATTTAAGAAGATCTTAATTTGAACATCATAATTTTCAAGTTTTTATTCATGTCAAACAAATTTTTTTTTAAAAGGAACAATGTTGAAATTTTTGTCAGAAATCAACTTTTTATGATTGAATCAATGTTTATATTAAACTGAATGAAAATATATTATTAATATAACATAAATCAACGCTAACATGTTTAACCCCGCCACATTCTGTATGTATGTGCCTGTCCCAAGTCAGGAGCCTTTAATTCAGTGGTTGTCGTTTGTTTATGTCATGTATGTGTTACATATTTGTTTTTCATTCATTTTTTGTACATAAATTAGGCTGTTAGTTTTCTTGTTTGAATTGTTTTACATTGTCATTTCGGTACCTTATATAGATGACTGTGCGGAATGGGCTTTGCTCATTGTTGAAGACCGTACAGTGACCTATAGTTGTTAATTTCTGTGTCATTTGGTCTCTTGTGGAGAGTTGTCTCATTGGCAATCATACCACATCTTCTTTTTTATATTTTATTAATGTTTCAACTTTGCATCACTGTTTACATTCAACCGACTGAAAATATATTATCAATATTGAATAAATATAACATCGCATGCAGTTTTGAGTATAAAACATGTATTTTCCTCTATTTACAAGATTTTTTTTTTACTCAGGTAAATTAATCAATGAGTGATAGATTTCTCTTAGAAGAAATTTAAAGGTCCCAGAGAAAAAACTACATGGAGAACAATAGCTGTTGTATTCATTCAATAGGACAGGTGAACTTGCAAAAGTTTAAATACCTGGTCAAGATAGAGATGGCACTGTGGAAAACTTTCATTGGGTTCGCAATAATATTGAATAAATACATCAGCACACGCAATTAATGAGTATAAAAAAAGTATTTTTGTCTATATATAAGAATTTTTTTTTACACAGGTAATTTAATCAATGAATGATAGATTTCTCTTAGAAGAAATTTAAAGGTCCCAGTGAATAAACTACACAGAGAAAAATAGCTATTGTATTCATTCAATAGGACAGGTGAACTTGCAAAAGTTTAAATACCTGGTCAAGATAGAGATGGCACTGTGGAAAACTTTCATTGGGTTCGCAATAAGACATTTTTTTAAATTCTTTTACATGTACTAGTAAAACAAAATAAGTAAATGTGTCAAATAATCCAGTAATTAACATTTTCTTTCTGACACATTAAAAACTTATAACATTGTATTCCTCACTTCCAGTTAACATTGATATTGCAATTTGTGACTTTGATGTCAATCATTTACTAAACTGAATATAAGTTTTAAAGAATTTTGTAAACGTTTGAATTCAAATAGTACAAGTGTATATTTTCTATAAATCAATTTATAAAAGGATAAAATGAACTGGAATTTTTTGGATAAATGAAAACTGTAACCAAGTTGACAGCAGGTATTATATATATAGACATATATGTCACATAACATTTATGAAACTATGAAGACTTCGGTGTTTTAGTTGACTGTCATGCTTATCACAAAATAACATATCTCATTGGATCATTTTCATGGCTTATTTTAAGATTTAAAATAACTTTTTAATAATATATACACATTTTTATTGGCACTTTCTGCAATTTCTGTTCTTAATCAATTCACATTTCTTAATTTAGTTGAAAATACCAATAATTAATATTGAAACAAATATGAGAAGAAAAAATTAAAACAAGATTATTTTTGAAATAAGTTTGTACAAGTGTTAAACATTATATTCTTAAACAAAGTCATCAGAGAACTGATATTTAAAGTAAGCTGGCATTTAAGGAATCAATTTTAAAATTATGTTTTACCAATCTATTTATAAGCAACAATCAGACCAGTAAATACAAGTTTACCATGAAATAGATCCTTCAATCATAATGCATGATAAATATATTTATTATTTTTACAGTGGTCTCTCTAACTCTCTACCTTTTCCTGTGCACACCATGCTTTTTTTCTTATTACATTAGCTTACATTTATATATTATTTTGTAAGCTTCTATTTCATTTCAGAATTTTTTCAAATGTTAGACTATTTTTTTTTTTAATTATAATTCTTTTAATTTTTTTTATTATATATTTGAACAATTGGCAGATTTAGACAATCCTTGAATTTGTTTGTGTAATGTTGCTCAACCCTCGTCTACTGAATAAGAAGTCTGAAGTGGATCCATCTTATAAGTTATAATATCGTGCAGATTGTCAAGAAATTTTAAGGATGAAGTCATTTAAACAGAAATATGAATGAAAGATGTGGGGTACACATCAATGAGACAGCAACCCAAATGACACCAATAAAAAAATACATCTACTGAACTTACTGAGCAACATCAAGCAAACAAATTTTTGGACTTAACTTCTTGTTTTATGATTTATGGACAGTCATTATTCAATCAATCAACTACAACTATGAAACATTGATTTTGTTGAATCCATGTTAGGTATTTTTCATTACTACAATGATTTGTAGACATTTTTAGTTTTGAAGAATAGTTTTTTAATTTCATTGGTACATTTATATGTTAGTAGGAAAGACATGAATGTGTTATTTTTATCAGATGATATTTTTAGAAGGCCAAAAGGAGAAAAATAAAGATTTGAAGATTTGAGCTTAATATGTCTTGAATTTTTATGAAATTGACCCAAAACAGATACTCTAGCTTGAATAGAACAGTGGGAGCAAGACTGTTAATGCTTAGAATAATATAAAGACATGTTAAGCTGGTATACTGGGCCTAATATGGAGGAATTTACTTTATGTTCCATTTTTTGGAGCTGTAAAAGTATGGGTTTTGGTCTGTTTACCTTTTTAAAGACTACATACATACATGTATGGTTTTCTGTACATTTTGTACATTTACTCTAGTTCTGATAATCCAGTGTGTAGCAGATTAAGTTTAAATTATTCATACCTGCCAACTTTTCGAAATCTCCATGGGGGATTTTAAGCGCAGTAGGAACTTATGCTCCTCTTTTATTGTCATAAGTGTTTTTAATCTACTTCTATATTGTTTGAATGAGTATGTATATGCTTAGATACCCTTTTAACTCATTTGAATGCCTGTTTTGAGGTGTTCAATTTATAAAATAAAGAATTTTAAAATTCAGGTCAACACCTCTCATGGGGGATATCCCCCATAAATCGGGATAGTTGGCAGGTCTGATTATTATATGATTGGATTGCTATTACAGAAGGGGAAAATATTGTAGATTACTGATTTATTATTGATATTTTTACACAGGAATAGATTCTGATTTAATTGATTACTCCATATCTGGCACCTCTTCTGATGTAACACCTATTGTCTCACCGGTACCACCTCGCCAGCATGCTGATACCAAAAAACGACCTTCTCGGTCCAAGAAGAAACCGAAACGTAAATGCATCGTGATTAGCTTGATGTAACATTAGTCCATATTGGCATATTACATGTAGTCTTTTGCTTGATATTTTATGCATGTAGTATTGTGTGTTTTGCTATTTTTAGTAAATTTTGTTTTCAGGATTATAAGAAGACGATATAGTGCAATGGAGGACTCTGTTTTTATATCAACACATTGTATTCATTGTTATTGCTGCTTTTTTATAGTTGAAAATGAGATAGATTTTATTTTACAGGTGTTCTGTTTTAGGATAGATTTCTAGATGCTATATTTGATATATATATATTCAAATAGCTTTGTATTGTAAATCAGAATGTAAAAGTGTCCTTTTAGTGCTACATAAAATAATAAGTTGATGAAATTTTTTGAATATGTCAATACCGTATATTTTTTTCGAAATTGAATTTTAATGAGGTTGAAATTGACGATGCTCACAGAATATAGCATTATACCTTCTGTTTTTTTTCCTACTTTTTAGGCCATTATGAAGTTGTTATTATCATTCAAATTTATTCCTTTATATTTTTCAATATTCATAAAATGAAGAAGGTCAATTTTTGACAAGTAATGTTTTTATATTTATTTTCTTTACATATTTGATAAGAGTTTGGAGAAGAACCTTATCCTGTTTGACAAAAAACTAATGTTGGACAGATTTTTGTTTGTTTAAAAAATTGATAAGAAGAAATTCCTTTTTGAATCAAATTTATTATTGTTAAAGTAGTGGTTTAATTTTGCCTGATCCATTTGTCTTTAGGCTCCCAAAGTGACCCTTTATAGTGCAGCGTAGATTTTTAAGGCTTTTGTTATTTATTTAAAGATTTTTTTTATATATATATTTTAATAATTATCTTTCAATTAATCAGTTTCTAATGCTTAAAAAAAATATCAGATTACACCCTTTAGAACAGTTTTCTTTACCAATTAATGTCTACTCTGTTTTTAAAACTAAATTATACTAGTTATTGGTCATATTTGATTTTGATTAAAATCGCAGTATTAAGATGAAATTTTCAGTCATTTCAGACAATTTTCTATTTACTTGAATTAAGAATTTTTATCAAAGATTTTTTTTCGTTTTAAAAAAGAAATAGTTATTTAGATAGTGAGAAGCTTTACTTAAAAATGTAAAGTTTGGAAATGTATACAGTGTTGTTTAGTGGATCAGTTATACTGTTAATGTAGAAATGAATTAGCTCCCTGCTCAGAATTGATCTTTCAAAAGGCAATGAATCACCATGAAGTAATAAACTTTTCACACGTAGATAATTTCATGTTTCAGGTCAACATGTCAGATAAAAATTTATATACAGTAAAAAATGCAATGGATTGATTTTTAAAAAAGTTTGTAAATTTAGTTTGAACACTTTTCTAGGAGCTGCCTCCCCTACACCACTGGAGGAGATGGGATTGGTCCATAGAAAGGATGATGTAGCTGTACAGAATGATAGATCACGTCCTGGGTCATCAGACAGTGGCAGTGGAAGTAGTAAGAAGGGAATTCTTAGGCCATCATCAAGGTCCAGTACTCCAGAAAAGAGGAGGTCCAGGAGTAATTCAGGTGAGTGATGGACCCTAATAGAAACAGAATGGGAATGTTTAGGCCTTTATTAGTTTATTAATTCTGATAAACATGATAGATAGGGATGGAATTTTCAGCCCTTCCTTATCAATAATACAATTGACAGGATGAGGTCCAGGAGTAATTAAGTCAATAGTAATAGTAGGATTGGACTTATAATGTCATTATCAATAAGGTCCAATTCAAATTCAAATTTGGATGGAAGTTAAGTCAGGATTCTTTAACTATCCTGAATGTTCAGTATTCTAGAGAGAAATAGATATTGTAAGCTGTTTATGTCCCAGTAAATGTAGAAGGAAATGAAATCAGTTTAGGTGAAAAAGAGGTATATTTAGAGAAACTTAAGTTGAACAATAACAAATGACAATCAGAGAATTTAGTCAAACTGATCAAATTTTATTCTATAATATTCATATGACACAATATCACCAATTTTCATAATTTTGATATTTCTCATGCCTAGAGCTGTTTTGTAAATGATTTGCCTTTCTGTTTTGTAGTTGTTCACTTTGAGAAAGATGACACTGGGAAACCAGTACGTCATGTAGAAATGGATACAGAGGAAGTCATTGAAACAGAACCATATAAAAGTCCAGAAGAAAGCATGCATGAAATTGTTGATGCACAGAAAAGAAAACTGGATCAATGGTGTTTTGCTGAACATTACGAAAAACCCACTCTACTTCAGGTTAGTGGTCAGGTGCCTTCAAACTAGTTTAACCCAGCCACATTCTGTATGTGTCTGTCCTAAGTCAGGAGTCTGTAATTCAGTGGTTGTCGTTTTTTACTGTATATCATATTTGTTTTTCGTTCATTGTTTTGTACATAAATCAGGCTGATAGTTTTCTCGTTTGAATTGTTTTACATTTGTCATTTCGAGGCCTTTTATAGCTGACTATGCAGTATGGGTTTTGCTCATTGTTGAAGGCCGTACGGTTACCTATAGCTGTTAACTTCTAGTCATTTAATCTCTGGTGGAGAGTTGTCTCATTGGCAATTATACCACATCTGCTTACTTTTATATATACCGTCAAATCTCATAATAAACTTTTTATGAAAACTTTGAATCAGGTTACAATAACAAATAAAATGAACAAGCTCACAGATTTATATGAAAATGTGTAAGCAATTACTGGAGCATGTAGTAGCAATAAAACAAAGATACACATTCTGTTTTGAAATGGTCACTAATTGTTTAATTCATTGTTTTTATTTAGATCCTTAAAGAAGCCATTTACTATTTACCCTTTGTGGACACCTACTATAACAAGAGAGACCATTCTATGATGGTTGTTCTACACAATCCACACTCATTTGAACTTCAGAACCATGTTGACTGGCATACAGAACTCCATTCCAATCTAGGATTAAGGTTTGCATTGTTTTTTAATGTTCCATTTTTACAATGTTATACCATGTAAATGGTTAACTCATTGGATTTTATAGCTATAAATACGTTACCATCATAAATTCTGAGTGTAACCCCAATTGTGTCATAGGTCAGATGGAAAATCCCGACTAAAAATAAACGTACTCTCACTGGTCCGGACATATACCCCTGTTTGCCCATATTCTCCCATTCAATTTCCATCTGTGACATCGGTCACACGTGCAAATTATTACAGATTCAACAGAGAAGTGTTTAGTTGTTTGTAAAGTTTTTTGAATAGCTTAATTGCTTTTCATATATTGTGTATATTATTGGAAATTTATTCCCTTGTTTAGTTTGAATTTCTAAACAAATTATTTGTGTTTTTTTGACTAAAGTAAATTTTATTATGGACTTTAATTTGAATAGTCTGTACGTAAATATTCCTGGTTCGGACTATCTCTTAGATGGGTCACTACCTTTAAGTCCCCCCCCATACTACCAGTACATTGACTGGAGTTTCGACAACGGTGTCTGGTAATGCTACCTATCCGACCCTTTCACAAGGTTCGGCCATGCATTTTGGGGGGGTACCTACGTCAACTTCGGAGACTCATACTTTATCTAGGCCTGTTAATTCATCGGGTACTATTAGTTCTGTCACAGGTACAGCTATGGGCTTGAACTTGCCAGGTTCTAGACCCCCATTATCCTATTGTGGGTATATGCTTCCCAACACAGGCACACAACCTTTACCCTCATGGTCTCAGCCACCTTGGCCACAGTCTTACCTTTATGGTGGGTTTATGCCAAACCAACCTGGTTTTTGGCCTTATAGGGACAATTTCTATGGTCCCCATTCTGGGGTAGCTACTGCACCACCTTTAGCTCCTGCTCCACCCGTAGCAGTATCTTTGACTCCTGCAGTAGCTCCTTCTACCACCGTACTTGACTCTCGAGCTCAATCTTCTAGCTCCTCTCATGGTACTCAGGGTTCTGATCATGCATCATCTTTGGATGGTTTTCAGAAGTTACTTTTGGACTTTGGTGAGTCTTTCAAGGCTGAATTTAGTACTCTTTCCAGTCGTATGTCTCTACTGGAGAATAGAGTTTCTTCTCATCAACCTTCTCCAGCTAAGTCTGTAGAATGTGATGAGAGGGAGGATGATGAGCTTTCTGTTTCCCCTGGGAGTCATGAAAGGGCTTTCCTCACTGATGAGGATGTTGAAAGTTCTTCTTCTCCCAAGGTATCGAAGACGGCCCCTGAGCCTTCTTCTAAGTCAGCTCAACAACCTCCCACCAAGGAGACTGGGGATCCTCCATCCTTGAAGGATCTTAGGGATAAGGTGTATACCTTGATGAGGGATGAAGCACATATCCCTTTTGCCTCTCCTTCCAAGCCGAAGAAACCTTCTTCAACTTTTGAAGCTTCCTGTGGTATTTCTCAGGATACTGTGACTTCTCACAATTCTTTTCCTGAATCTGGCCATATGGCATTTGCTTTACAATTTATTAATGAAGGTATCGCTAATTCTGCTAGTGAAAAGGTTGCTAATAACAATATCTCTGGATTTGGAATGTCATCCTTTTCTGATCAGGTTAAGTACAAGGATTTTGATATCTTTGATTCTTCACTGGGTAGACTTGTTCCCAGTTGTGACAAATCTATGTCATCTTTATTGGGAAAAAAGCCAGTAGATGGTCTTCGTCTCACTCAACCTGTTTGGTCAAAGACTGAGAATCTCCTTCGTAGTGCTTCTCAAGTTCTTGGCACAGCCGAACATTTTCTAGCTGCAACCGGACATTTGCTTAACAGCGAAGATTCGGTTGTTCCAGCAGAAGTACGATCCTTCTTACTTCAACTGGATTAAGCTCTAGGTTCATCTCAGTTGCTTTTAATGGGTTCTATTGCTAATTGCACCCTATCTAAAAGAGCAGAGTTTCTTGAAAACATTTCTGTTGCTGAGCCTTTGAAAGATTCTTTACTGAAATCTCCACTTACTGACAAGATGTTTGGTTTACCCTTACAGCGGGTTCAAGAGGAACTCAGCAAAAACCCTCCTCCAGTCAAAGTTAGTGTACAAGTTACTAATGGCAAGAGGTCGGTTAATGCAACATCTAGTTCTACTAGTACTTCTGCTTCAGGTGGTCCTCCTTCTTCTGCTAAGAAAAGGAAGAATAACTACGGCAAACCGCAGAACAAACCCCATAACTCTGGAAAAAGCTCAGGTAAGCCTTCTGGTGGTTTTAAGGGTCCCAAGAAACCTGGGTCTAGTACCGAGGTTCTTGCCCCCTCGTACATTATTGACAGCTTCCCCAGGGGAAAATTTACAACAAGTTCCTCAAAAATCAATACCAGTAGGGGGGAGGTTAAGTTTTTTCCTAAATCAGTGGAAGAAAATTACCTCAGACTGTTATGTGCTGTCAATAATTCGAGGGGGATTAACACTTCAGTTCAAGAACCCACCTCCTCTGTCTGCAGTTCCGATAAGTTTGTCTCATACTCAAGACCCAGTCAAGTATCAACTTCTATCAGTAGAAGTGGACACAATGTTACAAAAATCTGCAATAGAGGAGGTGTCGCTCTTAACTCTGTCTCCGGGATTTTATTCCCGTCTTTTTCTGGTTCCAAAGAAGACTGGAGGAATGAGGCCGGTCATAGACTTATCTATTCTGAACATCTTTCTTATTGTTCCCCATTTCAAAATGGAAACCAACAGATCAATCAGGGCTTCAATCCTTCCAGGAATGTGGACTACTTCTCTGGATCTTTCAGATGCTTATTTCCACATTCCCATTTCCCATACTTACAGGAAATACCTTCGCTTCATTTGGAACAACAAAGTTTTCCAGTTCAAGGCTCTCCCTTTTGGCCTGTCTACATCCCCTTTGGCTTTTACCAAAATCATGCAGGCAGCTATAGATCACCTACATTCCCTGTCTATTCAGATTCATTCCTACCTGGACGATTCCCTTCTCAAGGAATTTTGCCCAATCAAATTGAGGGTTCAGACAGATTTAGTCATCAATTGTTTTCTGTCCCTAGGCTTCCTAATCTCTTGGAAAAAGTCAGAGATAATTCCTTCTCAAGACTTTGTTTTCCTGGGAGAACATTTCCTAACCAGTGTAGGCCTAGTCCTCCCACCAGAGGAAAAATTTACAAAACTATGTCAGAAAATACATTTATTCCTGACGGTTCAATCAGTCACAGCACGTCAATTCTTGCAACTTCTGGGTCTATTGAACTCTCTGGCAGATGTAATTCCATTGGGACGACTTCACATTTGTCCGCTTCAGTTTTATCTGCACAAGTTATGGATTCCAGCTTCACAAGAATGGGAAGCATTGATTCCAATCACTCAGCCTTTATTTCCACACCTTCAATGGTGGTTAGTACGGGAAAATGTAATGAGGGGCCTATGTCTGTCCCCTCAAGTTCCCAGTCTAACATTATTCACAGATGCCTCCACCCTCGGTTGGGGAGCATATCTGGTGGGGCTTACAATCTGGGGAGTCTGGAATCCAGATCTTTTGGAAGAGCATATCAATGTATTGGAAATGAAAGCAGTTCTGTTTGCACTGAATCATTTCCAAATGTCTCTAAAGAATCAGTCTGTCATTCTGGCCACAGACAACACAACAGTTGTAGCTTATCTCAAGAATCAGGGAGGAACTCATTCACCTTCTCTTTATCAGATAGCCAGAGACATTCTCCTTCTGTGTTTTCAACTCCAGGTTCATCTAGTGGTGAGACATATTGCGGGGCACCTCAATATTCTAGCTGACACTCTATCCAGATCCCTTGCTCCAGTAAACACAGAGTGGGAACTACTTCAAGTAGTTTTCAAAGCTGTGACTCTTCATTGGGGGTCACCTCAGATAGATCTGATTGCGACCAGTCTCAATCACAAACTTCTAACATTTGTGTCTCCGGTTCCAGATCCAAAATCTTTTGCGGTAGACGCAATGAGCCTATCTTGGAAAGGTATGTTCGGGTACGCCTTCCCTCCTTTCAGGTTTCTCTCCCCAGTACTTCAGAAAATAGCAGGGGAAAATTGCAAGATCATAGTTATTGCTCCAGCATGGCCGAAACAGTCTTGGTTTCCAGACCTTCTGCGCCTATCATGTGCTTGTCCTCTAGTTCTACCTCTGAGACCAGACCTTCTGTCTCAAATCAAGGGCAAGGTTCTTTATCAAAATCCAGAAAAACTTCATCTACACGTCTGGCTTCTCTCAGGGTTATCCTCAGAAAGAGAGGTTTTTCTGAAGGAGCAACCAAGCATCTCACAAAGTCTGTCAGAGACTCCACTAGCATTGTGTATGATGCAAAATGGTCAATCTTCTCAGATTGGTGTAGTGAGCGGGAAATTGATCCTTTCCAAGTCACTGTACAACAATTAGCAGACTTTCTAGTTTTTCTTTTTGAATCCAAAGGATTATGTCCCTCTACTATTAAGGGATATAGATCAGCTATTTCAAGAACTATTCATATTTCTGGTGGCCCAGATTTTGGAAACAATGAGCATATTTCTCTTTTGGTTCGTAGTTTTAGTCTTGAAAGACCAAGACAAAAAACTTTAGTTCCTAAGTGGGACCTTGGACTAGTTTTATCCTTTTTAAAACTTCCTCCTTTTGAACCAGCAGAAACAATAGATTTAAGGTTTCTTTCCTATAAATGCTGTTTTCTTTTAGCTTTGGCTTCTGGACGATCAAGGAGTGAAATCCATGCCTTCTCTATTTCTGATGCTTGCCTTCGATTTAACAGGGATAAATCTTCTGTTACTCTTTTAACGGATCCTGCTTTTTTGGCAAAGAATAGATTCCAGATAAGGGTGCAGAACCAGTCGTGATTCCTGCACTCCCTAGCGTTTCTATTTCTGTACTTTTTATGTCCAGTAAGAATCCTTTCTATTTATCTGGATAGAACGAGTAGTTTACGTTCTGTTTCTAACTCAAGACTCTTTATTCCTATTGAAAAAGGAATCTCAGATCTTTCTGTTAAAACTATTTCTACTTGGATATGCAAATGCATATCTTTAGCTTATGGTTCTTCTAAGGCAGAACTTTTAAATAGTTTTAATGTTAAAGCTCATGATGTTAGGGGTATCTCTACATCCTGGGCTCTGTTTAACAGTGCATCTTTAGAAGAGGTACTGTCTGCAGGTTTCTGGAGAAATGAGAACTATTTTATATCTCATTACCTCCAATCTATGGCTACTTTTGCCGAGAGTTTATACTCTCTTGGACCTATAGTTTCAGCACAAAGATTGAACTTTCCTCCTGTTTCTTCTGTTACAGGGGATTCAGCTTTACGTTAGATTCTGTTACTCAGAATTTATGATGGTAACGTATTTATAGCTATAAAATATTCAAATTTTAAAGTAAATTTGGATTTTATTAGATAAATACTTACCATCATAAATTATAGGTCCCACCCACCTCTCCTTCATCCCCTTTCCTTACGTTTCTGTCTTGAGGAAATTGAATGGGAGAATATGGGCAAACAGGGGTATATGTCCGGACCAGTGAGAGTATGTTTATTTTTAGTCGGGATTTTCCATCTGACCTATGACGCAATTTGGGTTACACTCAGAATTTATGATGGTAAGTATTTATCTAATAAAATCCAAATTTAATATTTTGTTTTTCTGTTGTTGTTACAATTCATTGTTTTTATTATGACCAAATTTTGTTCAGCACATATAAAATACTGTTTCATGTGACTTTCATTTTTTTACTTATTGGTACAATATGAAAATCAATTACTGTGGATTCATTTATTTTCCTAGGTACCAATTTTCGTGGATTGATGAAAATTTGTACTTCTGTAGATATATGATTTTGGTTTTTTTGCCAAATTTGCATTTGTGGTTTACTAATACCCACGAATTCCACAAAAAAATGGTATCCCAAGAATGATAATTAATCTACAGTATATTTTTACAATAAAAATGTCTGATGCTAATTACCTTTCTGTTTGTTTTATAGAAATTACAAGGAATATGTAGAGGAATCAGTCGCAGACTGGACAAAGGAAGAGGAGGCTAAGTACCAGGCTGGCCTTCTATCACAAGAACTGGATAAAATGAGGAGTGATGAAGAGGAAGCAGCCAAGGCAGAAGCGAAAGCTACAAAAAGAGGAAAATCCCCCGGAAAATCCCCCAGTGAGTTGACACATGATCACACTGCCATTTATACATTAGGAATAACTAGAAAAGTGCATTAGCCAAATTTTATGAATAGATAATTCTAGTCTTGCCAATTTGAGTAAAGATGTCAGAGCACACACAGATGAGGAAGCAACTTAATGACACAAAAAAGAACAAAAACAAAAGACATTTAGAGGTGGTCTTCAACAGTAAATAAGTATCTACACAATTTGTCAAATTTTTAATTGAAAAATCTACTAGACAAGTAGGTGAATAAATTTAACAGACTTTCAAAGAACTGCCATACATTCCCATTTCCTTAAAGCACAAAAACATAAAGATATAATCTACGACAACCCCTGACAAGGTTTTTGATGATGTAAGATTTTTTATGAGCAGAAAAGTAAAAAGACAACTGTACTAGTGAAAATAATAATAATTTTATAATTCTGCTTATTGTTTGTTTAAAGGGTTTTGATATTAAACGAAAAATAATTTTCTATTCAATTAACAACTGTTATTAAAAATATTCTAAACATTTTTTTTTTTTTTCAAATTAAAGGTAGATCCAAAAGTCCAAAATCAAGATCAAGCAGTCAAGAAAGGGCTTCATCTGCATCTAGTAATATCTTTGTTAGAAGTAATTCATTAAAGGCATGGAAAGAGGAACAGGACAGAATTAAGGCAGAGGAAGAAGACAAAGAACGAGTGAAGAGTGCTAAAAGATCTAAATCTCCTGGCAAAAAGGTGAGTATCTTATTAGTAATATATCAACATGTGTAAAAGTTAAATGTTTCATTTTATAGTAAAAATTAACTATAAATTATTCATTTCGTAAATAATTTGATTTCTTCACAAATTTATGTGATTTAAAGGGAATTTGTAACTTTTTTTTCTGTAACAAAAATTTTTGGTCAGCAGATATGTTTTGTGGATTTAGTAAACCAGAAAATCCACAACTGTTAACCCAAAAAATTATCACTTTGACTTTGAAGTGAATTTAAAGGAATATTCTGACACCTTAACCCTATTTATTCCATATTGTAGGGTGATGACAAAGACAAAAAGAGACCAGGATCAAGAGGAAGTGCTAAATCTAAAGGTTCCCAGGACAAACAGGAACCAGTAGAGTTTGTACAGCCATCTACACCAGTAGAAGAGGAATTCTGGCCTGTAAGTATAAGCTGCTGTTTTCTTATACAGCAAGAATGCCAAGGTAGATTTTGGTGTCCAGATTAGTTGGACTTAATTGGTTCAAATTTTGGCAAAATTATTGAGTTATTTTACTGTTGTGGTTTTAAATCAATAGAAATATAATATTCATTTTTTAGACCAAAAACAAAATTTTCTGTTAATATTCCTCATGAATATCTAAAGTAGCAACAGTTTATTTTTATTTAAAAACAGTCCAAGTCTGATTTGTTTTTGGATATTGTATGAACATTGTTTTACCTTTCAGTTTACTGGTTATGATGTTGGTAACAAACTTATACATATATCTGGTATTACAACCACCATGTTTCCATCTGATGGAGGACAAATTAGAACAGAAAGAACAGATTTTGTACAAGGTTTGTGGCAGTTATGAGACAGTTAGAGGCATTCTCTCTGAATCCAGATGATGACACTTTTTTTTATTATTTTTGTAAACAATTTACAATGATAGAAATTGGAAATTATTTTCCTACATATTCTTTTTCAAAAATTTTAATATAAGAATTTGATTTCATTTCACATTCTTTTCAAATTTTCAAGAAACAATAGTTTTTAAAGGAAAGAAAAACTGAATCCAGATGAAGACACATTTTTTTATTACTGTAATTCCCTGATTATTAGTTGATGGGGGAAGATGGGTCGAAAAGCTGTTTTTTGGTAAAATTTTACAAATATTAAGGAAACAAGAATTTTAAAAGGAAATAAAAATTGCTATGGTTAATTTTAGATTAATGATATAACTCTGATTTTTAACCTAAAACACAGAAATGAAAAAAATTGAGTTACAGTGATTTGACTTATTTCTAAAGGAACATCTTGTGTGAAAGCGACAGTATTAAAAGATGGACACATATTCTCTGTTCACATCCTCGACCCAAAAGAAAACTCTAATGGAAGTGATGATGAAGATGATACTGATTCAAAGAAAGATGAAAAAGAAAAATCAGAATATGAAAAATCTGAAAAAGATGGTGAGATTAATCATTTAACTTTTTTAGCAAACATTTTTCAAACAAGAATTTTGCTATGCCATGTTGCAAGATTCTCATCGATATTGAAGAAGCTTGTTCTGTATTTGGTGTGGACTTTAAAATTTTTAAATTTAGTATCATTCACAAACAAACTTGTATTATAGATAAACTTTTTGAAGGGTTTCCAACACAATAATGTTACCACAATTTGAATATATGAATAACAGGAATATTTCTCAAAAAGAATACACTTGAATTTTATAAATAACTAGCTAATTTACCATATCAGATTCATAAACAGTTATGATTTTCATTTTAAATTTCAAAAAGATACAGAGGCACCAGTGATTTGCAGGTTAGAGGATTTACTTATTAGGCATTTAAATGTATAAATTGTTTTGCTTATCTCTCTTTTTTTTTAATATGAATAACCAGAGCAGAAAAAATTATTTCATATGTGTACATTCATTATTTAAGAATAAATTTTTTACTGCAGATAAATCTGTAAAAGATACAGAAAGTGTAGGTGTGAAGACAAATATGTCTGTTAAATCAGAAGATAAAAAGACAGCAGTCAGTGCATTTGGTTCTATAACAGCACAACTGATGGACGGCATGACCATGTCACTTAGTCAGTTTGGAGAAAGTGGAACTTGTGAAGAAGGTATGTAACAATCAATTTTTTTGAGCCTGCAAAATTTATTTCGCGAAAGCGAGACATAGCTATCCTAGATTCCATCGGCGGCGTCAACATTTAGGTTCAGTCTGGGGTTAAAAGATTTTTTAGACTTCAAAAACTTTGTCAAACCTACATGGAATTTAATGAAATTTGGATAGAAGCTTGTTTATGACCAAAATACAGTATCCATAGCAAAATTTTGAAAATAATTATTTTTATTTTTCCGTATTTTACTCATAAATGGACTTAATTCTTTTTACAGTTAACATTCAGATTTAGTCTGAGGTTAAAAGTTTTTCGGTCATCAATAACTTTGTCAAACCTTCATGGATTAGTATGAAACTTGGACAGAAGCTAATCTTCAAGACCATGAAATAGCATTCAAAGAAAAAGCTTGTTTTTTTTTAATTCTGTATTTTACTGATAAATGGTCTGGTTTTTGAGTCAACATAACACTTTTACACTGACAGCAGCAATCGTAGGCGACACACAGGGTTCCACGGAACCCCTTACGAATTTTGTAATGTAAAGATAATATGTTAAATGTTTTGATTGCTTTTGATATTGATACAAATAGAGTTTAAAAAAAAATATTAATAAGGTTATGTGGTATGATTTGCCTATGAGACAACTATTCACCAAAGTTCTAATTCAACAATGAGCAAAACCCATTCCTTAAAGTCATACAGGTACAGTAAAAGAATGCATTACACATTTGTTGTTTTGTATTTACTGTATGTATCAGTGGTTTGTGTAGGACAATCTTACATCCTTTCATATTTATATAACATAATACATATCATTTATTATCAAGAAAAAGTTATTATTTATAAACATCAATTTTATTGCAGCTAAAAAGTATGAGCCAAAAGATTATGTAGCACCACCAACCACACCTAGTCCAGCCCCACCCCCATCACCAGCAAAGAGTAAGAAAGGAGATAAGAAAGGATCAACACCTGAGCCACCACCTCAGGTTCTAGTAAGTCAACTAGAACTAGAATTATCCTTTTCTGTATTCAAATTATCAAAATATGATAGTAATATTATAATCAATTGAATGGATGCTGTCCTGCAGTTATTTATGGTTTTGTCTTGGTTGAGACAAATACTGCAAAGTGAGACATGGGCATCACTTACCTAACGACAAAGTTTTCATAATTATTACCAAATATTATGTTGTCTGATAATGTCAATTTCAAAATAATAGATTTTTGGTGTCAATTGAATCAGCATCAATGCTTGCAGTATCAATGCACAGTGCCCTCCAGGGGTCATGCTAATATCTATGCATTTGCATACCAGTTAATTAAATAACTGTTTCTAATTTTGCTGCAATTTTAATGCAAAGCAAGCGAGACACATCTCTGTGTCAACAGTTTTATGAACTGATTTAATTCTGTCTTGGAATTTGATAAATTTGATCCAATATTTTTTGTTAAAGGAAAACATTCTATTGAAAAATGAACAAAATATAACATTTTAAATATACGTTACATGAGGTATTCCAGATTGTTTTGACTTTAAATAATTTTACCAAAATCATTTGCTTGTAATTGATAAACAAAAAATATTTATTTTTATAGGCACCAGATGAGGGAGAAAAGATCGATGAAGAGAAAAAAGATGAAGAAAAACCAATAGTACAACCCTTCCAACAGTTGTATGTTACATGCCCTGATGGTCTGAATGTTAAATATTTATTGGAAAGTTCTGTAGGTCAGTAATTTTCAGGGGTAAATTAATGTTTCATATTCTTTCAAAAGTCCAGTATCTGCAATTGAGCCATTGGACGTTAGATATTAATGTTCATTAAAATCCTTTCAATGAAAATATAGAAGTTTTTTTAACGTTTTTTATAATTTTGTAAGAAATAATCAAAAGCATCCAAAAGTATTTTTTATATATAACAATCACATTAAATTTGAAAATATTGCTACTTTTGTTCCTTGACTTCCAAAAATAATTGTTTTTCTCTTTTAAACTTCCTTGGTTTGCCAAAATGTAATGATTATTAACTTCACCAGGAATGAAACCAATGACTGAAGATGACAGAAGGTTACTGGTTAAACAGAGTTATCCATTCAAGACTAGATGTGACCAGGAGTGTGAGGCTCCAAGGAAGAAATATATCCAGTCTGAAGTGTCCAGAATTATTACATCTGAGGGTACTGTGATTAAAAACATGGTGGATGGTAATGTTGAAGTGAGTATATATGGAGTAAAAAAATCTAGGATAAATAAATCCAAAGTTGCAGTAAAATAACAATATTTAGATGCAGAAGCAAATGTATTCAAGGCTAAATATATATAAAAAAAACTTTTAAGTAAGGGATCGTTACCATATTTAGATGTAAAGGAATTGTTATTAAAACCCTGGACAATATTTTACCAAGTCCATTGGATATATATGCCTGTAACAAAACTTTGTAAATAACACATATAAGTCTTACATTTGCTTTGTGAAAAAAGGTATTTGGTTGATTTTTTACCATAAAAAAATCTTTGCTACAAAATTTAAATATTTACCGTAAGTCACAGCCCTCAAATCACACGACAGTTTCTTCAGAAAAATAATAGATGAAAATATAGAGTGATCATACCTGCCAACTTTTGAAAATCTCCATGGGGGTTTTAGTGCGTAACAACAATTTCAAAGGTTACAAATTTTTGCGGCGTTAATTGCGCGCGTTGTTTTGTGCTCTAGGAAAGGGGCATATTTTTTATATATGGTATATGATGATGAGCTTATAAGCTTTTCTTCTTTTTATTTGCATGATTCTAGTACTTATATTATTGTGAAGAAAAAATGAACATGTAGCTAGAATACCAGGATATATTTTCTTGTATAGCCATAGGAATATTAAAGTGATTGTTGAAATTTTAAATTTAAAAATATGCACAAAGAAGGAAATATATCTGATTCCTTGTGAAAAATAAAAGATAGAACATTGTACTTTAATTGATTTGGTAATTTAATTACAAGAATGACAACAGGTATGATCTGTTACCATAAGTGTAATGTCCATTAGCTACTATTTATTATGTTTATGGTAGTACTACATCTTTGAATTTTGTCAATCAGTCATGTTTTTCTTCTTAAGCTGTGTAAGAACCTTCTTGCAGATGAAAGTTCATCTGCCATGATCATATTCACAATTTTTTACAGACAGGAATACAACTCAGATGTTCCCAACAAGTTCAAAATTTCGCACGTTTGCAATTTGCAATGCCTAAAGATAAGTAGAAACAAGGCTGATTGGCTGATCACGGTTGTCTCCCTTGGGAAAAGTTCAAAATCGGGAACAATAATTTTTTTCGTTTAGAACTTCACAAAATCGTGTTTTAGAGCTTTTTACACGATCACGATCGTGCAATCGTGACAAGGGGTCAAAATCTTGTAGTCCACGCATAAATCGTGAAAGTTGGCAGGTATGAGTGGTATGTCATATGAGCTGCGTTGGATAGAAATCGACCTCATGCAAATGAATATCAATACATCTGTTAACCTATTTCTGGTTGAAAAAATCTCTACGGAAAGTCTGTCACTGTTGGAAAATTAATATTTTTTCAGAACCCTACAACACAGGCCAAAATTCATCTTTTATTTCGTATTTGAATGTTCCAAAATCAATCAAAGTCTTAACATGTACATGTATACGTGCACTTGCATAAGGTCGATTTCTATCAGACGCAGCTCATATTACATGGTTGATTTTAAATTTCCTTTTATTATTTCAGGTTTTATATGCTGATGGTACTATAAGTGTCCACACAGGTCACTGGCCTCTTCCTGTCCGTAGCCCTAGTCCTACTCCAAGACGTGCTGGCAGTGCCATGAGCCAGCCAGAAAGAGCTGAAACACCAACCAAAAAAGGTTTGTATTGGTCTTAACAAATTATGATACAAGCCATAAAGGCTGACTGTTTATTTTTTTTCTATAATATGGAGAGATTTGACATTGTAGTTATATTTATTCTTTCAGATGAAAGTAATTTTCATTATGTACATGCAGTCAGACTTTATGAAATGTATGATTTTAGTTTTGCTGATTTATTATCAAAATCAAATTAACGGTGTTTATTTTTTTGAATTAGAAGACACATAAGCACTGTATTTATTAAAAAACTGTTGATTTTTTTTAACAAATTTATTCACAGAATTTTGTTTGTATTGAAAAGAGATGTTTTAATTGCTAAAATCAGCTATTAGTGATACATATTAATTTACTTACTTTTAATTTTTGTGTATTTTGCTTTGAATATAATAATTTACTTTGTAAATAAAACAGATTTCTATGTATTGGCTGTGAACTGAATGAATGTGTATTTGGTACATTTTGGTATACAGATATCATCATATAATGATTAAATTATTTGTAATAAAATTGAATTAATTTAAGATTCATATTTTGGCAAAAAAATTGCAGGCAGTCCACATGTATTGTACCAAATAAACCATAATCTACAATAACATTCAGTTTATGGATATTCACTATTTTCACAGCATAGTTTTGACTTGAAATGCAAAAAAAAATAAAATCTTTTTCAAAACAGCCTCAGGTGAAATAGAAAATCTACCTGGAAGTGGTATGTATAAAAACAAATGCATGTATTATGAGTTATTCCCCCTTTGTTAACTTTCTTCATCTTTTATTTAATGGGTGAATTGAAATGTGTGCGTCATTTTGTTCAATTTATTTTGATGTTGCTTATCAGCTTGAGTACGGAATAAAAATTTATTATTTTAAAGATTTTGTCTCATTTTGTTCCTTTATTATTAATAGATTTTGTATGGATTAAGTGTGTAAGAATTTATATATTTTTAATCTAAATATATTATTTTTGTAAAACACAGAATCTTTGTTTTATGTCATTTGTAGTCTCGTGAAAAACTGGGTTATTTAAGTCAGAATACATTTTAAGAACTTTGGCCTGGGACTTATACTTGAATTATATATAATGGTCCCAGATATCATGCTTAGTGCACAACATATCAGAAAAAGGGGAGTAATTAAAGATCTTATTTAATTAGATTGAGGCTGTGTCATAATTGGGCAAAAGATGCATTATGTTTTAGAATGAGCATTAAGATAATTATGCTATCAATGTATTCTGACATTAAAGTATCTAATCTTAAATACAACATATGCTAAAAGTATTTGTCATCTACATTTTTTTGCTATATATTTCATATAAAATTACATTTTTCAAACATAAGAAAAATTTTTGCTGTCATTTCTAGTTTCGTTTTAATCAACTTTGTATCCAACCATAAATGCCTTCAAAATTAAAAAAAATGTGGTTTTGTATGAAATTTATAGCAAAAAATTGTAGGTGACAAATACTAATTGCATAATGCTGATCTTTCAAATGAATATAATTAATTTTCCGTCCTTCCTATGTTTGAAAATCCATCCTAAAAGTTAAACTAACAAGAAATTATTTCTGAAGAATTAATTACAGGTAAAGTATTGAGATCTTATATTGGTATTGTAATAAAATCACAATATTTTACATCAACTATACAAATGTTTTATGTAAAAATATATTTGAAGTAAATTCAAGCAACTCAAGCTTGTTGTATGATCTTCAATGAATACCGCAAATGCCTGCCATATGGAAAGCATAATAAAACTCTTAAAATGTTGTGTGCCAACAAAACAAAAATTTTAAAACAATAACAATGAAGGTATAAAACAATATGATGAAAACAGCTGATGCCTGGCTTTTGATTGAAACCATTGGATATGGTGGGAGGTTAATCTATATAAATGCTGTCATTTAACTTCAGAAAGTAAAACAAAAACCAAACTCATACCAAAAAGCATAAGATAAAATAATGTCCGTTGCTTATCAACTTTACATAGATATAAGAAGATGTGGTATGAGTGCCAATGAGACAACTCTCCATCCAAGTCAAAATTTATAAAAGTACATGTGTGTATACCAAAACTAGAATGCCATGTATACATACTGAAAATGTGTGATTAAAATTGTCATTGTCTAACTTTAAATATTTAACCCTAAAAATTCTGTAAAACACACCATATTTGTATATTTTTGCAGCAACAGGAAAACCAGCCAAGGGAGGTAAACCTGTACCAGAGAAAACTGAAGAGGAAGCACCAGAACAGGAGAAAAAAGGTGTATGGACCACAACATATCCTAGTGGAGAGAAAATACAATATAAAGAAAATGTGGAGACCGAAGACTTAAAACCTGTCATGATCTGTGTGGCAACTGATCCAGAAACTAATCAAGTTAGTATCAAAAATTATTGAAAGACAATGAAAAGAATAGCTAAGGCCACTCTTAAAAAATTCGTTGTTTTATTTTGCCTACCTGTTCCTTGTAGGATTGGGATGGTAGGTAGGGATTTTATTTTTTTCTGGCCAACAACATAAGTAACTGTAAATTCAGAAATTATTGCGTGCATTTATTATTGCGATTTTTATAGAATGGACAAAAATGCGAGAATAATTATTGCGATTTCAGAAAAATCTGCATACAGATATATGTATCAGATATCAAAATGCGAGTTCTCATTATTGCGATACTCACACAGTCGCATTATTCGCATTAATAAAAACCTCGCAATAATTTCTGAATTTACAGTACATGTTTTAGACAAGAAAACCACGTAAGAGCAGGAAAAAATCTATTAAAAATAAATTTGAAATGATTTGTATCATAAATTTTTTTGGGTAGGCTGCTTCTTAGGTGGGTAGGTAAGCAACATCAAGCAATTTAAATTTTACTTTTGGCCTAAATTTGGTTTTAAAACTATGGATTCAATATTTTTCGTGGGATACCAATTTTAGTGGATTTTGTCGGTGAAGGTGAACCATGAATTCAAATGTTCAGTAAAGTACTAATTTTCTAAAGGGGTGTATGAAGACCTTTGCAAAACCATGAAATCAAAAATCAATGAAAATACATTGTTTCAATGTTTCTCAATCCACAAAAAGTCGGTAGTACCGTACTCAGGAACAAAATTTTAATGCACATTAATACAGGGTTTGAAATAAACAAAAAATAATTATAGTATTGTTAGGTTCAAGTTTTATACACTTTGTTACTTAATTGGTTATTTTTATGGAAATATGACAAATGTGAAGTGAAAGAATATATTTCATTTTTGAAATTTCTTTCTGCTCCAGTAACTTTCTTTTTGTGTTTTTTAGTTTAACTGGTGTAAAAGTAATTGCTGATTTTAGTAAAAAAAAGTAATAGAAATATAACTGGTATTTGATGTTATCTCCCTTTGTTTTTAGACCATGGCAACCAGAGATGATCATGTGATGACAATAAGTTATCCAGATGGCACCACTATAGTGGAGCATGCTGATGGTACCCGCATTACAACATATTACAGAGAAAATCAGATAACTCGCAGTGGAGAGGAATCTTATGAAGGTAAAAACATCATCTTTTGATACCTTGAGTAAGTTTAGAATCATTTTTACATGTTAAATTTTGGCTTATAGTGTCTGAATTGTTATCAAAATGTATAAAACGATATTCTAAAAAAAATAAGAAGATGTGGTATGATTGCCAATGAGACAACTCTCCACCAGAGACCAAATGATCTAGAAGTTTAACTACTGTAGGTCACTGTATGTCCTTAAACAATGAGCAAAACTTATACCTTATAGTCAGCTATTCATTATTCCTTGAATTAAGTTACTCTGTTGTAAGATGTGGCTGATTTAGTGTTTCTCTTTACACAGGTGAAGAAAAAGAAATAGAAGTCCAGACCATCAAGTTTGTAAAGGTTGAGTGTCCAGCCTATGCCACAGTAGAATTTAACAGTGTCACTAGTGAAAATCTGACCATATTTGGTAATGGTACAACAATCAATGTGTTTCCAGATGGCTATTACATGCTTCATCATTACGACAGTGGTCGATTAGAAGTAGATACTGAAGGAACTGTAACTTATTACCCACGACCAAACAAAATTACAGAACAAATGTTACCAGAGAGAGATTTACAATATGTGTTACGACATAATGCAGACATTGTTATTGAAAGTGTTGACCTTGAAGGTAATGTGTTTAATGTGAAATCTAATGGGGACTATGCCGTAATGACTGTCAATGAAGATGACTTATCAGATACCAGTCAGGATGAAAGTCGAGCGGACAAGAGATTGGCTTCCTTTAAAGAACATGCTCCTAGGTTTTTCATATGTCATGCTGATGGTAGTGGAACTGAACTGATGCGATACCAGGATGTGGCAGAATATATAAACAATGCAGAACAGAGTCAAGCTACGGCTGTTTTACGTGATGATTTACCAGATTATCCTGGTGTCACAGGAATTACGATTCTAAAACCTTACGTCGGAGGTTTGTCAGATGTCTGGTTTAAAAAGTATGACCAGGAATCTATTATTCCACAAGGTATTAGGAGCAGAGATCTTACAACACTCCCACCCAAAGAATTCAAATCTCCTGGACCTAAATACGGAACAACTCTTGGTCAAGGATTAAATGTTGGAACTGTATCTAAACAAGCAACTAGGATACCAATTCTGAAATGTCCCAACAAGTTAGAACTTAGACAAATAATACAGTATAAACCTGTGTCTAATCAGCTTAGAGATCAGTTAGTAGTCAAATTAATGATAGCTAAAATATAGTGAAAGGTGAAATTTAGATTTAACAGTGATGTACTCCTTAATACATGTATTGAGAATTACTGTAATAAGACTTCTGATATCAGTTTTTTCGTATATATCTAGTCAGTATTGTATCAAAGGTTCACACTTAATTTTTTTCCAGGAAATTCATGTTGAATTGCTAACCCCATTCACCAACTCTCAGCTCTTAAATACCTACATATACCAAAAGTTGAGTTTAATTTTTAAATATACTGAAGCTAGTTACTGTGGATTCATTATTATTTTAGGGGTACCAGTTTTGTGGATTCATTATTATTTTAGGGGTACCAGTTTTGTGGATTCATTATTATTTTAGGGGTACCAGTTTTGTGGATTTGTAGGTATAGGGAAACCACTAATTAAATCTTCGACAAATTTTTTTATTTTCTATAGGCTAATATGCAGACTGGCAAATCCATGACAATGTAGTTAAAACTCATAAACAATTATTACCCATGAAAATAAATAAAACCACAGAAATGAGGTAAATTTTCAGTTTCAACCCTAATAACATCAATGTTTTTCTAGAAACTAATTTGAATATTTTACATTACAGATTACAGGCTGGATTAAAGGATTATGCTGAGTATGTTATTAACAGAAACAAAACATCAGAATTCATGCAGCCAGTAGATCCTCGAACAGATGAGGAGAAAATCCATGCTGCTGATCTACAGGAAATGGGTCTTCACTCAGCCACCAATCCACAGTTTCCACCAGGTAGATTGTATTTTTGAGGAAGAAACAAAATATGTTAAGCTAATAAGATAAAATGTGAATAAATTCTGAAGGGGTTAAAGTTAGTAAAAGGTCAAGGTATTCAATTTATATTTATCTCTGAGTCAAGGGACACATCTCTGATGGGTTGTAAGCTTAATGTTTTCAACAACCAGATAACTGCTTGATTCTGAATTAAGTAAGACTAGTTCACTGGTCACCTGTCAATGGAAAATATTTTTTTTTTTTTTTTTTTAATTCACGACTTCTTTAAAATCTGTTGTCATTCATAAAGTGGTATTTAACATCCACCAACAAACATTAGTATTACAGGGGGGCCTCGGTGGCCGAGTGGTCTAAGTAGTTACTACTGTAATCACTAGCCAGTCAACACTGAGGTTGTGAGTTCGAACCCCGCTCGTGCGGGTGCACTCGACTCCAATCTTAATTGACTCGGATTGTCAGTTTTCCTATCGAAGGTCGGTGGTTTTCTCTGGGCACTCCGGCTTCCTCCACCAATAAAAACTGGCCGCCACGAAATAGCCCAAAAGCGGTGCTTAAAAGTGGCGTTTAAACACCAAAAATCAAAAAATCATTAGTATTACTTGGCAAAACCTCATAAGACATACTGTTCACTCTTTTCTTTAAACACAGATGTAGTTGGAATTTAGAATAACTTAAATTTAAGATTTGTAGAGTAAAAGCATATTAAAAACCTGAATTAATTATAATTTCTGTATAAACTGCTGTAAATTTACCAGCACCTGAAACTAAACATAATGAAGAAACTATTTCCACAACTCTATGTACATTTGTGCCAACTTGTTTTAAGAATACTTTATATGCAGCCGGTTGTACGAACGTGGCATTAGCCTAATGGGTCATTCATTCTTCATTAAGCCTTTATGATGCATTAGGCTAATGAAGACTTAATGAGTCATTAGACCAAAGACACGTTCGTACAACCGGCTGCAGATCTAGAAGTTTATCTATGTAATATGTTTATTGTTTGTTGCAGAGGTTGTAAAAGATATATATGAAAAGGCAATGACACCTCCTGCCCCGAGTCCTCCACCAACACCTCAGCCAAAGAGGACCAAGGCAGATTGGGAGAGGGACCAAAGAGAACTGGCAGAAGAGCAGGAAGGAAGAAATGCTCTCAGAAATAAGAAAATACCAGTCTACTTTGACAGTGAATTTGGAAAGGCTTTCTTACTGTCACAGGTAACATCCTATATCTAGAATAAAATTTACCGTAAATTTGAAAAGGTTTTGTGACCATCATTATTAAAATCTTATAGTCATCACATTTGATTTGATGACTTGTTCTTTCTAGAACTTCTGTGAAAATACTTGTATTCTTGGATTTTAATTTTCATAGATTTTAAACAAATTTTTAGTTCATGGCAGTTTTGAATCATGACTTCTAATTTTAATTTTCATAGTGTGTGGACAAATATTCTAGTATAATTTGTTACAGACATAGTTCAAGGCCACTTGCACCAAGGCTGTATAATTTTCCTGCTAGGAAGAGAAGACCAAGTGCATTTCCAAATATCTTTTCCTTTAATGAATTATTATCTCCTCTTTTCCATATTGAAACTAAAAGTTGTATGAATTAGTACAAAGTGTAAGGTTACATTTGATTGTTATTCCAGACCATATAAAGGTGTATTTGACAAACTCCTTCCATTTTATGGTTGATATAATATACACTCTGTATTTCAGGCTAAAGATGTTGATGAGATTTTACAGCAACTGTCAGAAGATCCCAGGAAGGATGGAACAGAAGCTGTCCGAGGAAACTCCTCTAGTCATAGTAATAAAGATCAAGTCAGCCCAGTTACCAGTGCTCATCCTGCTAGATGTAAGCATCATTGATTGATTGACTGATTGTATTTGCTTAACATCCTATGGCAAATATTTCATACATACTAGAATTTTTTTTTTTGTGGCCTGTGAAAACATCAGTGGTCCCTAGGGTTTTTAATATGTGGTTTAAAGATTAACACATTCAGACTCAATAGAAAATGTGTATTTAATTGGGTACTAAGTTTTATGGTTGGAAGGAACCATGAAATCCTCAAAAATTGGTAACTCACGATAATACTTTCACAGTATTCAGAAAGAAAATGTTATTAAAGGTCAAAATCTCAAATGTTTTCCCCCTAGAAGAAGGTGTTTAAGAGTAACTAAATAAATCTTTGGGAGCTGGTAATTCAAATGCTTTAGTGCAAGTGTTGAAAATTTAGATTTGGAGATAAACGGCATTTCTATTCTTAAAATAACATAAACGGTACCATTTTCTGCACCAGATGCGCATTTCGACAATAAATGTCTCTTCAGTGATGCTCAGGGTCAAAATATTAGAAAATCCAAAGCTTAACAAAAAGATGAAGAGCAATAAGCCAAAAAGGACAAAAAAGTATAGCCAAAGCCGGGCAGAGAATCAGAGCTTTGCATGAGGGAGATACATTCCTTGATTTTAAATAATTTCAAACATTTTGTAACAGGAAATTTCAATAACACTAAATCCGTATAAATTGTCTTTTTTTCTGATTATGAAAAGAATGTATTTATATGCATTATATCTCATTAGGAGTTAATGTAATAATTGCCCAAGATAAATGTTTTCTAAAACACTAGTTTTAATCATCTGAAAAGAACAAGACTTAGGTTTGATTTTTTTTTTTTTTGGCAGAAAACTTGCATGCAAATATATTTATATGTTAACAATTTGCACAGTCAGTGTGTATTTTTATCTATTATGATATGAAGTGTTATATTGGTGTTTGTTGCACACAAATATTATTTTGGTTTTTAGCACTAGAAGCTGTCAAGTCAGGTCAGAGTGATCGATCAAGTGCATCCCCTGGAGAGACCCTCACACAAAAACCAGGTCCTGGTACCCCAATGTCATATTCAGGTACATTCTTTCGACCTTATAGTTTATTTTAGAAGCATTTTCACTTTAAAAGCTCACGTTTTAGCAATATATAACTGCTTAATACATTTTGTTACTCAGTTTTCTTGAAATGCTTTATTTTATTATATAATCAATCTATAGTTTTGTCTTTAAAAAATACCATATTGAAGATTTTATTAAATGCAATATATACATATTATTTTGAATGACAACTTTTGGGTATTTCTACTCCCAAAAAAATTACAATTCTAGAAAATTTAAAAACCATTCCAAGTTCAATTTAACCTAAAAATTCTGTAAAACAGAATATCCCTGTAAATTGTTCAAACATGACTTTGTAGTTTACCCAGAGACAGTGCCCTCTAGAGGTGGAATACGCCCAGGTAACCCAACCCCTGCACATGCAGCAGGTCAAGGGTCACCAGCACCAATCAGACCAGACAATCCAACACCAGTCCATGCAGGAAAAACTGTGGGTGGTCGCCCAAGTAAGTTAAGAAAATGATTATTTTCAAATTTATTGAACAAGAACCTCATCCCTGAGTTTAATTTCACAGCATAAATATATGAAATCTTTAGCAACTACACATTGCACTATTATTTCACTTGGTGCAGAATCAGTTTTTCACATTATATATATATATAATAGTAGTCTTTGATTCTGTAATTACACACTTTTAGTACAAATTGCTTACCTCTGTCAATTGTAGACTGGTTCTATCTCTGGACAAAATTAGTTTCTGCCCTTGTAAAGCATGATAAGGTGAAAGTGATATATCAGTGTTTTAATTAATTATTAGTGAAAAATAACACAACTGGTATCAAAAGTTTTAAGCTTAACAAAAATTTAATGTAATAAAAAGATGAAAAAAACTTAAAGGTTACACACATTATGCACATATAAATTTACTCTTTCCGCTAGCTCTCCATTGTTAATTAAAATTTGTGGAGAAAACTAAAAAATTAATCTCTAATTACAGGGTCAATTACAAGAATTGGCAAATAGACTATTTGGAGGATTGTTTCATATTGATTGTCATTATTCTTAGTATATATTTTTGATAGATTTATTATTTCTGGTATATTTGTTCTAAGATTCCACAAACCGAATACAGTACAAAACAATAACTCTTGATTCGTAAATTTCATAGATGAATAAAATAAACCTTAATAATTTCCATTGATGAACTAAACCAGTTCAAAAGATACTTTGTCAAGAGTTTGATAAGGTTAATATTTTGTATTACAGCAAACCCTACCCCAAAGCAGGCAGGAGGAATAGATTCACCTTCAGATCTACCATCACAAGTTGACTTCCCTGCAGTAATAATGGAACATCCCACACTAGAAGAAGACTGTAAGTGTCTAACACCCATAGTTATTAAAAGATACACAGTGACTTTAAGAGAGGGAAGTCATTGTATGTTCAGTTTTACAAGTATTACTTCAACCCTCAGCAATCTCAATGCAAGGAATGTATTTTGGATATTTAAGTTAGAGTAGTTAGAGTAGATGTCTTTATGCCCCCATCGCTGATGGTAGCTGGGTTTTATGGTGTGTGGGTACGTCTGTCCCAAATTCTGTTCATTCATCTGTCCTATATCAGGTTAAAGTTTTTGGTCTAGGTAGATTACCATCAAGTTGTAGTCGCATCAAATTGAAACAAACTTAGTACACATGTACATTATGATGTGAACTTTTAAATCAAATGCCAAATTATGGTTATGACCTTGATTTAACAGTTCATTTAACAAGGAAAATGATAGTGCAAGAGGGCATGGTGTCCTATGTACACATAGTTCTTGTTTCTTCTTTTCTCATACACCAATTTGAAGTTTATCTGCCAATGAATGGACTAAAATGTTTTTTTTAATTTCAAAATATTAAATGCTTTGTCAAAGACTAAAATATTTGTTTTTGCAAGTGCCATAAGGTCAACCATCACAAAATTCAGATCAGTGGTATTTTAAAGTCACTGAACTTGAAATATTCTGATGATTAAATGTTTACACATCCTTTGCATGGATTTAACTCTAAATGTTCTTGATTAAGGTCCTCCTAGAAGGTATTTCAAACATAGGAGATTGGTATGTTTCACATTTGTTTAATTGTACTTTCTTTACATTATACATTGTACTACCGAATTGTATGTATAGTTGATTTATGTGGTAACACTTGAAAAGAAATTTAAAAAATTTAATCCTTGTGAGATTTGAATTAATATATAATTTCTTAATGAGAATGAACATGTATAACCTACTTTACAGATACTCAGGATGAAATTGGAGATGGAGAGAGAGAGGCATATATGATAAGAAGTCTCAAAATGGATGTGACAGGAAAACCTCGTAGAAATCCTGTACCAGTACCTCCTAAAGGTGGAAAACCAGGAGCTATCCCTAATAATAAGGTAGGATTGGACCCTGTAAAGGTGGAAAACCAGGGACTATGTAATAAATAATAGTATCAAACCTCATAAAGGAGGAAAACAAGGGGTTATCCTTAATAAAAAGGTAGGATTCAACCTAAAGGTGAAAAACCAGGGGAAATCCCGAATAACAAGATAGGATTCAACCTCTTGAAAATGGAAAACCAGGGGCTATCCCTACTAACAGGGTAGGATTCATCTCTTAAAAGTGGAAAACCAGGGCTATTCCTAATAACAAGATAGGATTCAACTCCTAAAGGTGGAAAACCAGGGCTATTCCTAATAACAAGATAGGATTCAATTCCTAAAGGTGAAAAACCAGGGCTATCACTAATAACAGGGTAGGATTCAACCTCCTCAAGGTGGAAAACCAGGGGCTATCCCTAATAACAGGGTAGGATTCAACTAAAGGTGGAAAACCAGGGGCCATCCCTAATAACAAGGTAGGGCTGAACCTCCTAATGATGTAAAACTAGGGGCTCTCCCCGATAACAAGGTAGGATTGAACCTCCTAATGATGTAAAACCAGGGGCTCTCCCTGATAACAAGGTAGAATTGAACCTCCTAATGATGTAAAACCAGGGGCTATCCCTAATAACGGGGTAGGATTCAACCTAAAGGTGGAAAACCAGGGCTATTCCTAATTACAAGATAGGATTCAACTCCTAAAGGTGAAAAACCAGGGGCTATCCCTAATAACGGTAGGATTCAACTCTTAAAGGTGGAAAACCAGGGGCCATCCTTAATAACAAGGTAGGGCTGAACCTCCTAATGATGTAAAACTAGGGGCTCTCCCCGATAACAAGGTAGGATTGAACCTCCTAATGATGTAAAACCAGGGGCTCTCCCTGATAACAAGGTAGAATTGAACCTCCTAATGATGTAAAACCAGGGGCTCTCCCTAATAACAAGGTAGGATTCAACCTCCTATTGATGTTAAACCAGGGGCTCTCCCTGATAACAAGGTAGAATTTAAACTTCTTAGGTGGAAAACCAGGAACTATGTAAGAAACTAATAGTATCAAACCTCCTTAAGGTTGAAAACAAAGGGTTATCCTTGATAAAAAGGTAGGATTGAATCTCTTAAAGGTGGAAAACCAGGTGCTAATAACAAGGTAGGATTAAAAGGTGTAAAAGTGACAGAATAATTTCAAGTAGATACACTTTTCTTCTTTTGGATTTGATTGTCCAACATTGTGCTCAACACATTATTTCAAGTCTTTATAAAAATGATTGTATATTTACATGAAAAGCCTTATGATTATTTTGAATCATTTTATTGAATTTGACCTGTGTTTTTATAACTTTTATCAATAAGCTATTTTGTATTGAGTGTTTAAGAGGTCTGGTCCTACAACAGATGCAGATCCAGGATTTCAAAAAAGAGAAGTAGAAGGAGGGGCAAACTAGGCAAAGTTATGTGGGGACATGTAAAAAGTCTACCTATGCATTAATCATATATGTAGCTCCATAAGGGCCCCCAATCCTACTCAGCTATAAGTAATTTTATCTTTAACATATTATAATGAATTGTTTTACAGTATCAAATGGTGGAGGACCCAGTGAAAAGGAAGGTGAAGAATTCTCTAACAGTAGGTTCTTCTATGAGAGGACAGATGGAGTTAAATCAGATGAAAGGACTAATTCTGTTACCACAAGAAGTTGACTTTGGGGTTCTTAAGGAAGGAAATACATACAGTTTTACTATTCATTTGAAAAATACTGGTGTAGACTCCGGTCGATTTAAATTAAAACAGCCACCACCTTCAACAGGCCTCAGAGTTGTCTACAAGCCAGGCCCAGTGAGTTTTCATATATACCAAAGATAAGATGTACTTTTATTAACATAAGATAAGATACTGGTATATAGCCAAAATATATACAGTTAATTTGTTTTACATATAATACATCAGAAAGAGGAGTTACACGTTTAGAAAATATGATTTGAATTCTGAAAAAAATGCAAGTTATCATATTGTGGAAAAGTGTAGATTACTTCAATTTGGTAAAGATGAATAAGTAAGTGCTAAAAATAATAATATTATATGTGTAAATGTTAATTGAACAATCCAGGTGTACAGTGGTCAAGTAGTTTAGTGTATTGCATCAATTATTAATTAAAAAAAAAACAGAAAATACACCAGTGACACAGCAACCTAATTACATTTCCAAAATACTAAAGGTCAAACTATAAACAAGAGTCAAATTTTTTTGACATCAAAAAGTGTGAAAGGCTATTGTCTAAATATTATGTAAGCTGGTAATAATTTTGATTTTCTACAGATTGCAGCAGGAATGAAGACAGAACTCAACTTAGAGATTTATGCCATAGCTGTTGGTGTTGAAGGAGAGTCTGGGGTCGGGTCAATAAGTCATGAACTAGAGATCGTCACAGAAACAGATGTTTTATTTCTACCTATATCAGCAAATATCCTTTTGAAATAACTATTTCACTTTACATGATGACAATACAACTGAATCACATTTGGTTAGGCTTCATATTTTTAATGATTTCACGAGAATTTAAATTAAACATTTGTGTTTTGAAATCTTTGTGTCATGTTTGAACAATAATGCCTTTAACAAGAATAAAATGAACACAGATTTCTTTCTGACTTAATGTAAGCAAATATGCAAAACCATATTTTTATATTATAGCTGAATATGATTTGACTATAATAAGGGAATTGGTATTCCTTCCAGATGATGCTTTGCATCATTTATATGTTATGGATTCCTGAGTACAAAGGCAAATTGGAAGTGTAAATGTTTCTACTTTATACCCAAGTAAACAAGAAATTCCAAAGTCAATATTGATATTACATAATTGGACAGTTCAGTTCATGTCAACTTTTTAAAAATGTATATTGAAAATTAGTGTATCTTAATTAGAAATGTATGAGTGTTAATTTACTGGTATTGTTAAGAATATTGATAAATTAATAAATGCCTCTAGATTTATGTGATATTTTTTCCTTAACGCTTATTACCTATTTTAACTGCATATGAATTTGAGAACAGAGATCCAAACAGCCCAAAGGGAGGTAAATCTCCAGGAACAAGACTGGTTTCCTTAAAACCACCTGCATCATCTGGTATTATACGTCCCAGAAGGGATCCACTAATTTCAGGTACATTAAAATTAGTGATTATGTCATTCTTAAGGATGTACTTAGGTCAGTCTAGGAATTTTTGTCAGATGTTCAGATTCCTTGGTTTTTTTCCTACGATACAGGGTAAAATATTTTGCCTCATAACACCCATCTTTCTTTTCATATGGGATTTCAATAGCTCATAAAAGGTCATTTACCAAAATTTAAGCAGATTCTAGATTTCTTTCCTTTCGATTTGAGACCCAAACAATACCAATGCAAATATAAGGTAAAAGTCCGAGTCAGCATTTTCCCGCCATTTTTAAAAAAATTAAATATCTCGAAAAGGAGCTCCATAACCTATCAATATTTTTAGCTTATTGTGTTCCTTAACTAATGCTCTTCTGACTTATAGTATCAATTTTAGATTCTAGATTTTTTTAATTAGTATCAATTTTAGATTCTAAATTTTTTTTAATTTCACCTAAGTACATCCTTAAGGCAAATGAAGTTATGGAAAAATTGTGTATCTTTTAAATCAGTCTTTTACAAAAATTGTAAAAAATCTAAAATATTTTGTGAATTAACATTCTTTCATTCTGTCCTGTGAACACAAAGAAGATAAGTGTAAGGAATATATAGGATTCCTCATCAAGGATGCATGAACCCTATAGTTTCCACTTTGTTTATCTGTCGAACATGTTTTGTAAGCAAAACCTTCAAAATGGGGAGAATAGTAGCTGAAATTAGAATCTCTGTTAAAAAAATCGCAAATTTTGGGAATTACAAAGTGTGAACACAAAATCTCAAAGTTGTGAAAAGGACATTAAGGCTATTTTGTACAATTGTTTTGCATTATATGTTACCCTTTTTAAACAAAGGATATTATCGTTATTAAATCTTTATTGGTGTTTTCAATTGAAAAATGCAGTGCTTGTATTGAACCTTACAGTATACAGTATTTCAATGCTTGAAATATTAAAAAGTACATATTATATATTTTTTTTATTTTAGGTACTATCTAGACAATAATCACAGTTATCCAGATTCCGTCCAGTGGTTTAGATTTTTACAGTGATATTCCATCCTGTCTCTTCAAGTCAGAATTTTTTAAGTAATTTAATTGGTGACTATTATATCATGGATCTAATGCCTCTCTTCATTTTATCAAGAAAAAAATGTTTTTTGTTGATTTTTGTATGATATTGAAGAGAAAAGTTTACTACTATGTGCTGTGATAGAAACTTTATATTTTATAAACAATTTTATTTACATGAAATGTTATTTATTGTGATAAGTATTTGAAGTAAATTTCCACTTTATCGTTAGCTTGTGATTTATGATTAAGAGCATTTCATGAATGGAAATTTATATCATAATTGTGATAAATTTAATAAATTTATTATGTCACTTTTGATTTTTCTTTCATTACTGAAGTCCCACATACTTGAATTGCTTGACTTTAACTTCATTTTAATGGTTCATTGATCAATATTTAGCTTTTTTGTAAAGGCTGTATTTCAAGTACTATAATTAATAGGAAAACTGTATTTGGTTTATAGAATCATTGTGAAATGAATAAAAGATGTGGAGTATATGTCAATGAAGCAGCAACTAAATGGCCCCCCCCCCCCAAAAAAAAAACCAAAAAAAAACCCAACAGACGTCTAGAGGTCAATGGTCTTCAACAATAGACAGGTTTCTATATAAAAATAAAGAGATATGATAAGATTGCCAATGAGACAACTATCCACTAGAGTTCAAATGAAGTGGATGTAAGCAATTATAGATGACCGTACAGCCTTCAAAAATAGGAAAAACCCATACTATATAGTCAGATATAAAAGGCCACAACATGAAAAATGTGAAACAATTCAAACCAGACAAAACTAAGAGCCTGATTTTTAACAATTCAAATTGTGAAAAATAAAAATGACAGACATGAACCAACGACATAAACTAAATTACAAGTTCCTGACTTTGGGACAGGCACTTAAAGACTGTGGCTTGGTTAACATCTACATTATGTCGTGCCATTAATTGCCCAGAGTTTAAAAAGTTGTCAGTTTTGAACAAATATTATCATTGATCTCCAATCAAAACCAAATTCCCTAAGAACAAAAGCCACTGAAAAGGTTTCAAGTAAGGATAGGCACATTAACATGTTGTGTTGTTGGGTTAACTAAGGATAGGCACATTAACATGTTGTGTTGTTGGGTTAAGTAAGGATAGGCACATTAACATGTTGTGTTGTTGGGTTAAGTAAGGACAGGCACATTAACATGTTGTGTTGTTGGTTTAAACTAGTTTTGTCTTGCCTGAGATGAAAGTTGCAGAGTTAACTATTGGTTTACAGCTTTAAATTTCAATAGGTAGAAGACCTGTATGCTTCATAATTTGATTGTAGATGCCTTGTGTTACAAAGTTTCTGTCGGTTATAATATGTCTTGTCCTTGACTTTATTTTCATAGTTCAGCAACTACTTAAAAACTATATTTTTTGTGATGTATATTCTCACTTATTATGAGCAATAGGATAACTATTATTGGTACATGGGATCCTTGCAAGGTCTAAATTTCCATCAGACAGATTTCATCTGACCTCTAACTTATTTCATTGATCAGTGATTAAGGTTAATTTTTCATGGTCAAGTCTGTATTTCGGATACTTTAAAACAATAGGTCAACTATAATTGGTGTAAGTAATGATTGGAAGGTGTACATGTCTGAGTGGCAGGTTGCATCTAACCTTGACCTCATTTCCATGGTTAATTGGTCAATGTTAAGTTATCATGGTTTGGCCTGTTCCTCAAATGATATAAGTAACAGATCAACTTTATTTGTTGTATGGAATGCTTGTTAGTTGTACATATATGCTGGCATGTTTCATCTGACCATGACCTCAATTTCTTAATTCATTGATCATTAAGTGTGCTGTGGTAAGTCTGTTTATAAGATACTATAAGTCATGTTTATTGATTGATTGTGATGACCTCCACTTCATTTACATGGATCATTGTTAATGTTAAGTTTATGTGATACTTGTAGTAAAACCTTTTCCTTAAAGATTTTCCACATAAATCAATTCTGATCAGTAGAGCAGGCAAATATTCCAGCGTCTGAGATCTTGTTTGAAATCTCAACTCTTCCCTTTATAATCTTTGTCAGTGTACTAACAAAAGTTACATTAAAATGTTCATTATACCTGACCAGATTCATCTGACCTTGACTTCATTTTTGTGTATCATTAACCAATGTTAAGTTTATGTGATAAACTCAATTTCTTAAGTAATAGGTAATCTTCATTTGGTCTAACAAATCATTGTAAGTTGTACATGTCTGTCTGACGGAATTCATTTGACCTTGTCTTCATTTTTTCATTGATCAAAAATTAAGTTTTCGTAAATAGGTCAGTTTCCTAAGTATGTTTTATGTAGAAATAGGTCATCTATATTTAGTTTGTAGAATCACTGTATATCACTCATTTTCATGGTTCATTAATCGAAATTTTTTTGATACTTGTAGTCTTTGGAGCGAAGCATGGACACAGGATCTGTGTTTCATTCTGGTGACAAAAAAAGATAAAAAATTATCAACATTCCAATCTGGCTTACTAATTTGTTTGACAGCAAAGACACAGATTGTGATATTTATTTTAGTTGTGCTTTTCTTTCCAAAATAGTATTAGTTCACTCTCAACCCTGAGGAGATGACCAGTGACATTACATTTAAAGTAAAGTTTCAAAATAAAATGTTTCTTCTGAATCCAAGGTTACGTCTGAACAGATTCTTACTATAAATGCACTGTTGAGATAGAAATATGATATAATCCTTGTCAGATATACCCTTTGCTGATAAAAAGTTGGACTGGAACCAAATCAATGCCTATCTGACAGAATAACTTTTCCATGGAATATTTTCTATGTATGTCATGCTTACAAAACCAATTTGTCCAGAAGAGCTGGTACAAAATTTTGCCACTGATTTACTGCTTGTAAAATATATATTTTGACAGAGTAGCATCTAACCAGACCCTTTTATAGACATCCTGCTAGCAAAAATAGCAAGAACTAAAATGACCAAGAGTTGTTGGTTGTTGTTTCTATGTGTATGATTATCTGTTTTTTTCTGAGGAGTCAAGTGTTGGTGGTTGATGTAGTCGATTGGACTGTCTGGTATTTTTGGTGATTCCTGTTATTCTTTTATATATCACAGAACTGTGTGATAGATGTCCAACTGACAATAGAACTAGAACCTTACCATAGATGTTTCTCTGACAGAAAAACCTAGAACTAGAACCTTACGTAACATAGATGTTCCTCTGACAAAAAAACCTAGAACTAGAACCTTACCATAGATGTACAGCTGACAGAATATTAAGAGCTACAACCTTAACAAAGGATGTACTGCTGACAGAAAACATAGAAATAGAACTTTATGATAGAGGAGTTGCTAACAGAATATGAAGAACTAGAACCTTACTATAGATGTCCTGCTGGCAGAATACAAAGAACTTGAACCTTACCATAGATGTCCTGCTGACAGAATACGATAAACAAGAACCTTACCATAGATGTACTGCTGACAGAGTACAAAGAACTTGAACCTTACCATAGATGTCCTGCTGACAGAATATGAAGAACTAGAACCTTACCATAGATGTCCTGCTGACAGAATACAAAGAACTTGAACCTTACTATAGATGTCCTGCTGGCAGAATACAAAGAACTTGAACCTTACCATAGATGTCCTGCTGACAGAATACGATAAACAAGAACCTTACCATAGATGTACTGCTGACAGAGTACAAAGAACTTGAACCTTACCATAGATGTCCTGCTGACAGAATATGAAGAACTAGAACCTTACCATAGATGTCCTGCTGACAGAATACAAAGAACTTGAACCTTACTATAGATGTCCTGCTGACAGAATACAAAGAACTAGAACCTTACCATAGATGTCCTGCTGACAGAATACAAAGAACTTGAACCTTACCATAGATGTACTGCTGACAGAATACAAAGAACTTGAACCTTACCATAGATGTACTGCTGACAGAATACAAAGAACTTGAACCTTACCATAGATGTCCTGCTGACAGAATACAAAGAACTTGAACCTTACCATAGATGTACTGCTGACAGAATACAAAGAACTTGAACCTTACCATAGATGTCCTACTGACAGAATACAAAGAACTTGAACCTTACCATAGATGTACTGCTGATAGAATACAAAGAACTTGAACCTTAGAATAGATGTCCTGCTGACAGAATACAAAGAACTTGAACATTACCATAGATGTACTGCTGACAGAATACAAAGAACTTGAACCTTAGAATAGATGTCCTGCTGACCGAATACGACGAACTTGAACCTTACCATAGATGTCCTGCTGACAGAATATGAAGAACAAGAACCTTTCCATAGATGTACTGTTGACAGAATACAAAGAACTTGAACCTTAGAATAGATGTCCTGCTGACCGAATACGACGAACTTGAACCTTACCATAGATGTCCTGCTGACAGAATATGAAGAACTAGAACCTTTCCATAGATGTACTGCTGACAGAATACAAAGAACTAGAACCTTACCGATTTATTTGCTGATGATAGCACCATATCAGTCATTGGACAAAACAAAAGTTGTATCAGTCATAAACTTAATACGGTTTTACAAGATATTTTTAGCTGGTGTGATGACAATCAAATGGCTGTAAATGTATCTAAAACGAAGGCTATATGTATTGGCTCTAAACAGAAGCTTTCAGCTACATCAAATGAAAACATTAATATTGCTATGAATGGACAACAAATTAAAGAAAGTACATGTGAAAAGGTTCTAGGTATTTTTGTTGATGCATCTCTATCTTGGTCTTCTCATATTGATTATATCATAAAAAGGGTTAACTCTTCTTTAGCTTTACTAAAAAGGATAAAGAAATATTTAAATCACAAAGCTAGACAAATGTTCTATAACGCTTACGTTTTACCTCACTTAGATTATTGTTGTTCAATATGGGGAAACTGTAATAACTTTCTATTAGATAGTTTAATAAAACTGCAAAAGAGGGCAGCAAGAATAATTTTAGACGAACATGATTACACCAAACCTTCAAGCGAATTATTTCACGAATGTAACATTGTGCCGATTACACAAAGAATACATTATCATAAATCATTACTAATGTATAAGGCAAAACATGGCTTAGCTCCAGAATATATGTCCAGTCTTATTTTATCAGCTTCTGCAAACCAAAAATACAATACGAGATTTTCGTCCTCAGATAATTTTATAATTCCAAAACCAAAAACAGAGTTGTATAAGTCTAGTTTCTCGTACAATGGACCAAAAGTATGGAATGCTCTTCCTGGTTCAATTAAAAAATCAAACACAGTATTAGAATTTAAACATAACTACAAATCTATGTACTTTTAACATTACCATGACATTTGTACTGTAATGCCATATATAATAATTGTTTATTGTATTTAAGTTGTATTACATCTTTATTTATCATTATTAGTGAATATGTATTGTTTATTTTTAATGTAATTATTATTGTATTAAGAGAGCCTTATTGAAAATTGGTGTAATCCAAATGAGTTACTCTCTCTAAATAAAGATATTATTATTATTATTATTATTATTATTATGTCCTGCTGACAGAATACGACGAACTTGAACCTTACCATAGATGTACTGCTGACAGAATACAAAGAACTTGAACCTTACCATCGATGTTCTTCTGAAGGCAAACATTGAACTAGAACCTTACCATTAATGTACTGCTGACAGAATTCATACACTGAGAACTTTACCATAGATGTCCTTCTGACGAAAAACATAGAACTAGAACCTTATCATAGATGTACCGCTGACAGAAAACAAAGAACTAAAGCCGTATCATAGATATCCTGGCTGACAGAAATAATAGAAATAGAACTTTACCATAGATGTGTTCCTGCCAGAATACAAAGAACTAGAACCATAGTTGTCCTGCTGACAGAAAACATAGAAATAGAACTTTACCATAGATGTGTTCCTGCCAGAATACGAAAAACAAGAACCATAGATGTCCTGCTGACAGAAAACAAAGAACTTGAACCTTACCATACATGTCCTTCCAACAGAAATTATAGAAATTGAAGCATAAATATCCTGCTGACAGAATACGAAGAACTAGAATCATACCGTAGATGTACTGCTGAAGAAACACAGAACTTGAACCTTACCATAGATGCCCTCCCGAAAGAAAACATAGAACTAGAACTTTACCATAGATGTCCTGCTGACAGAATATGACGAACTAGAAGATTACCATTGATGTTCTTCTGAAAGAAAACATAGAATTAGAACCTTACCATAGATGTCCTGCTGACAGAATATGAAGAACAAGAAGATTACCATAGATGTACTGAAGACAAAATACAAAGAACTAGCACATTACCATCGATGTTCTTCTGAAGGAAAACATAGAACAAGAACCATACCATAGATGTACTGCTGACAGAATTCATAGAATGAGAACTTTACCATAAATGTCCTTCTGACGGAAAACATAGAACTAGAACCTTATCATAGATGTACTGCTGACAGAATACGAAGAACTAAAACCGTATCATAGATGTCCTGCTGACAGAAAACATAGAAAGAGAACTTCACCATAGATGTGTTCCTGCCAGAATACAAAGAACTAGAACCATAGTTGTCCTGCTGACAGAAAACATAGAACTTGAACCTTACCATAGATGTCCTTCTAACAGAAATAAAAGAACTTGAACCGTAGTTATCCTGCTGACAGAATATCAAGAACTAGAATCATGCCATAGATGTACTGCTGAAGAAACATAGAACTTGAACCTTACCATAGATGTTCTAAAAGAAACCATAGAACTAGAACTTTACCATAGATGTCCTGCTGACAGAATACGATGAACTAGAACTTTATCATAGATGTACTGCTGACAGAGTACAAAGAACTTGAACCTTACCATAGATGTCCTGCTGACAGAATATGAAGAACTAGAATAATACCATAGATGTCCTGCTGACAGAATACAAAGAACTTGAACCTTACTATAGATGTCCTGCTGACAGAATATAAAGAACTTGAACCTTACCATAGATGTCCTGCTGACAGAATACGAATAACTAGAACCATACCACAAAGATATCCTGCTGACAGAATACAAAGAACTTGAACCTTACCATAGATGTCCTGCTGACAGAATACACAGACCTAGAACCTCACCATAGATGTACTGCTAACGGAATTCACTGTTGACAGAATTCATAGAATATGAGAACCTTACCATAGATATTCTGCTGACAGAGTACACAGACTTTAAACCTTTCCATAAATGTACTATTAAAATAAAATTGAGAAGGGAAACGGGGAATGTGTCAAAGAGACAACAACCCGACCAAAGAGCAGAAAACAGCCCAAGGCCACCAATGGGTCTTCAACACAGCGAGAAAATCCCGCACCCGGAGGCGGGCTTCAGCTGGCCCCTAAACAAAAATGTGTACTCGTCCATGAAAGATTGGATGTGAAATACCTGAACGTATAAGATGTCTGCACGTTGATTTATATTTACGAATGATGTGTTGTACCGATGATAAAATTTAGTAAATGTTTTGACAAGTTTGTGATATCGAAAACCCTGGTGTAATAATGTTTCAGTAATACAGAGATTTCTTTCGTTAACATCAAATACCCTGTTACATACACGAGCGAATCGAACAAGTTGAGATATATAAACACCATAAGATGGTGACAAGGGAACGTCACCATCTAAAAATGGACAATTAACAATAGGAAATGAAAAAATAACTCTGGTATCGTAAATTTTGATATTAAGCTTCCCGTTAAAGATATAGATATCAACTTCCAGGAAAGGGCAGTGTTCATTGTTAGTATTAGCTTTATTAAAAGTCAATTCAGCAGGATAAATCTCTTTATGTACATACTGAAGTCGTCATTATTGAGAGCCAAAATATCATCCAAATATCTAAAAGTGTTATTAAATTTTTGTATCAGAAGTTGTTTCGATGGGTCTTTGCTGATTTTATTCATAAATTGTAACTCGTTACAATACAGAAACAGGTCTGCAATAAGTGGTGCACAGTTAGTCCCCATTGGAATTCCGATAACTTGACGACATACGGAATCTCCATAGCGAACAAAAATGTTATCTAGTAAAAATTCAAGTGCAGTTATCGATCAAAGCAGGTCCAATAGACATAGTTCTCTTGTTTGTTGTTACTAAAAAAATGACATAAAAGAGTTTGAACATATATATTCACATTCTGACTTTTTAAATGCCCATTTGTGATTTTTTTTCTTAATGAGACTATGAGGCAAATTGTGAATTTTTTCTGAATGAGATTATGAGGCAAAGTGGTATATAGGGTAGAAAAATCAAAACTTTGAACAGATTCGAAATCACCAATATGAGCATGCAATTTATCAAGAACTTCCAACGAATTTTTGACACTCCAAAAGTAACTAATTCCACTATTTTCAAAGGCCTTATTTGAACAATTTATTACCAGGTTTTTGATTGTACCAAGTGTACTAGTAAGTAGAATAGACAGTTTAGTAGTGGAACAATGGCTTGAAGACGAAATAAATCTATATTTGTAAAATGTTTTGTGCAACTTTGGAAGCCAGTACATAGTTGGAACTTTCTTTGTATTCGGTTCTGCTTGTAAAGAGGTAGATAACAGTTTATGTTTGTTACAGATGTCATTTTCCGAAAATGGAGTCAGTTGTAATGTTGGTGAATTCGTGGTTTCCTTTTGCAGAACATCGATGTAAAATTTACATCAAACAATAATGATATTATTAAATTGGCAGCCTTATCAGCCGGGACAAAAACAAATTCCTTGGCAAGTTCTTTTAGCTTATGTTTGATACGAGAAATAGGGCTATTGTGGTTGTTGTTAGGAGTAAAATGTTCATTGGACAGTAAACTGATGCTTTTCAGTAATATTTTGTTCCCTACTATCTTCAAACCAATCTTACCAAAAATATAAAAAGTAAAATTACACAACTACGTATCAGTGCTCATTGTTTAAATATAGAACGGGGTAGATATAATGAATCCAAAATTCCAAGAGAACAACGTTTTTGCAAATTTTGCACTGAAGTAGAGACTGAAGAACGTTTTTTGATATCTTGTGATAAATATAAAGATATAAGGCAAACTTTTTCCAATCTTATGGTTTAGATTTAAAAGATTCACATAATAATTATTTTTCAGTTTCTAAACTTTTAAATCCACAAAATATTACTGAATGTAATTATTTATACAAAGGAGTAGGTTCGATAAGTCCCTTAGTTGGCCCCTAATTCTAGCTGATATTTGAAATTAGGATTTATTGACCAATATCTCATTGAATTATAGCTAATATAATGACTAGATTGGAAAAAGGTCTTTTTGTTGAAAATTTATGTTTTTGAGTTCTATTCATGACGTCACAAATAGCACTCATTTTGATTTTCCGCGAAAATTCGATGAAAATGTTAAATTTACACTGATTTTTTTGCAGAGGAAACATAGAGCGCATGCGTCGACAACAAAGATATTTAAACATAATGTTTGTTATGACATTTTACATATCTGACTTGAATATTTTGTTTGTCGACGCCTGCGCTCTATGTTTCCTATGTCTTAAATTGGTTGAAATCCGGACGATTTTGTCCAATTTCGCAAAAATCTCTATTTTTAACCTATTTGGGATGTCAAAATCAATGCTTAATAATAAAACTCTGGCAAAAAATAGTTCTATATAACTTTCTCACATGTCTTTTCATCAACTTAAAACACGTTTTTTCCTGAAACATTGAACTTAATTATCGGGGCCAAATTTGGCCCTTACCGAACTTACTCCTTTATTAGAGATGCATTAGAAATAAGAAACAATTCTTAAAATATGGGTACAATTACATGTGTGTATATTATCATATGATTTGTAATGGAGAACACTAATGTAATATTAGTTATCTTAATAAAGAATCTGAATCTGAATCATTACTGAATTAAAAAAAGAATCTAAGGATTTTTTTGTCAGCCTTTTCTCGTTTTATCCATTTAGTGCAGTAAGTACGGAGTGAGTCGTGGGTGATGTTACGACACTCATTCCAATTAATAATTGACGGGGGAGATATTTAAGTCCTTTACTGAGGAATGATTTCAACTCTCGGTCATGAACGATGTTAAGGTCTCCTGTTATAACATGGGAACTGGGGCCATAAATGTATTCAGAATTACTACAATTTCATGACGAAGGTGTATTGTCACTTATATTAACATCTTTACAGAATTCGCTATAATTAAACACATATTTCCGGGTAGATTTTTTTGTAAACATAACAAATAAGACGGAGCTCGGTATTAACAAAATAGCTAGGAATTTGTACTTAAAGGAATGATCATTAAAAATACCGGCAATATTTACAAAATCAAAACCTTTATTGACATATTTGATTTTAATGTAATATTTTTTTATTCCACTGCAATATGGAATTTGATGTAATTTATTATTAGAGCTTGGTTAACAGATAATGTCTGCCGTAGTTTTTTGAAATAGTAATTAGGTCCGAAATATTTGTATTTTTGCCCCACGGTACAAAATTTTCTCTGATTGCGATTTATTCTACGCCCATGAGAACGATTTTTACGAACAGTTTTAGAAACTATATCCGAAATGTTAACAGAATCGGTTCTTGATATATTACCAATTCCAATGATATTATCATTAAGACCGAGAGGATAGACTGTCTGTAATTTTTAATCCAATTTAATTCAATGAATGAATGAATGAATATTTTATTGCAGAAGCAAACATAATGCTATAGCAAAATAACATAATATATAATGACAATAATGACAGTAAACATGCAGAGAACAACACAATAAGGTCATAACAAGCACAGAACAAAACTGTTATACAATAATAATTTGTAATCTTTACTTCCATGCCGCATTAAGAAATTTACACAATTCAGTTATTTTCCGTGATCGTATAAATTTTGAATGAGATCCCCCAGGCTGCTTATTTACTACTTCTAAAGGTTGATTCGTTAAATATTTAATAGGATGGTTGTGCTTCTTAAGGATGTACTTAAGTCAGGTTTAGGAATTTTTGTGAAGGAGCTCCATACCCTATCAATATTTTTAGCTTATTTTGTTCCTTAACTAATGCTCTTCTGACTTATAGTATCAATTTTAAATTCTAGATTTTTTTAATTTCTCCTAAGTACATCCTTAGGTGTTGATAAATGATACTTTTATTTTAAATTTATGGGGTCTTCTAAAACGATAAAGGTGTTCTTGTGTGCGTTTTGATAAATAGCGTCCGGTTTCACCTACGTACTGAATACCGCATCCCGGTTTTTTTCATGTGATAATACTGTTAGTTTTATATCAGTTTCAAAATTTAAGGAAAATGTGCAACTTTTAAACGTGGACCTTACCTATTGTTGGTGGAAAGACGGGGACATGTAAGTAATTTTTTGGCATGACACTTATCGATAGAAGGGTTACCATGATTTTTATTATTAAAAATGTTAGCGATTGTTATATTAAGACGTGTAGATACCCTTTTAACGAGTTTGGTATTTAGTATTTTTCCATTTCTGAGTTTCATTTTGTTATCCGTATTTCCAATTGAAAGGAGCAAAGACTGGCGTCCAGAATATGAACCAGCACACAGGAATTGAATAAAATAAAAGATAAAACTGTTCGACTAAAGACGCCAAACGCTATCCGTCATCAAGTACCCAACAAAATACGTAAACTACAATACCAATGGACAAAACAAAAGACAGAGTATATCAGGGTAGCGTCTGACGTCTGACTAAATAGAAGAATGGGACTGAATAGTAAAATATGAGTTTTAGATAAATATATTCCTAAAGTAATGAACATAGCTATATGTATTCCGTCTTTTTGTATTCAATGTATTCTGTCTTTTTGTATCAAGGGATTTTGAAAGAATACATAGACCTACAACCTCACTATTATAGATGTACTGCTGAAAGAATTCATTGAATGAAAATCTTACCATAGATGTACTGCTGACAGAATACATAGAATTAAACCTTACCATATATGTACTGCTGGAAGAACAAATAGAATTAAAACCTTACAATAAATATACTGTTGACGACAGAACCCATAGAACTTAAGCCTTACCATAAATATACTGCTGACAGAATACACAACTTTAGAACCTTGCCATATATGTCCTGCTGACAGAATACATATAGCTAAAACTTTACCATGAATGTCCTGCTGAACGAACAAATGGGATTAATAATAAATTTTGGAATCTGAAGCGATGTAATATATCAAATATTTTTGTGTTATACGTTTGCAGGACGGAACAGTCAACTCTAACACGCCTGAACGTAAAAAGGTGTACCCGACTTTCTCTTTGCGATAAGATAAGATCATTGCCTATTTTTAGAATGTTTTCTGAAATAAGGTTGTATTTTTTTTAAATGTGACATTAATTTAAAAGTTAACAATTATCTCTTAGCTCCAAACAATAATTTGACCTCAATAATGCACTTACATTATACTCAGAGGAGGGGCGACAGCCTTAGGTGCTGCGTGCAAATTTTTGTAGGTCACGTGGTACGATTTTAGCTTCCCTCGACAATTTTGAATCTGGAAAAGATCGATTTGTTCTCTACATTATACTATTATAAAATAAACCAACTTGGCCATTTTTACCTTCCATTTCTTTTTGTCTACTGGATCCCATCCTGCTCTGATAATGCCCAAATGAACAATACATTATTTTGATAAAACAGAAACTATGCAGGCAACTACATATAGGAAGACATCTAAAGTGCATCCTCATTATTTGGTCTACCGGGGAATCAAACGTTTTTTTTTTCAAAATCTATCCCCATGTATTAACATAACCTTGTGTATATCATGATTTATTTATCTATATTTTCAGTGTATACCCTAATGGATCAACATAACCTTGTGTATATCATGATTTATATATCTATATTTTCAGTGTAAACCCCAATGGATTAACATAACCTTGATCATGATTTGTATATCTATATTTTCACGTGATAAGCGTTATCGGGATTTCTGTTTGACAATAGATAAAAAGTATGACCATTTTAATCATTTATTTATACACTAACAACAAAAATGGACGGAGATGAACCTCAAGAAACCAGACAACAGAAAAAGGCACGTCACCTAACTATACAAATCGTCAAACGATTCTGTAAAGGTTTTGGTAGTGGAGTTGTTCTTTATGCTGGTGTTAAAGTTGTGTCGGCACTATTGCGAAATCCTTTTAGAGAGAGGTTGGTAATATATATTCAGCGTAGTTCTGCAAGCTCAAGCATTCGTTGATTTATGCATAATTCATAAACCTTCGATTTTTATTCTTTAGACTTTATACTCACACAATGGGTTGACTGTATGATCACCTGGATTTTTCAATCCAGCAGTAAAGCCCATGCGTAGGGGATATCCGTATTGTTTTGTGTAATATATACATATGAAGCCACGAACAATCGGAATTGGGACGATAATCAAGGCAAGAATTCTCCTTTATCAAACCTTAGCTATTTTCTAGTTACATTCCAAATAATCTGCTCTTCATCTTGGTCAACCAGCTTTCGTATACAAGTATATTTATGAAATTCCTTTTCGTCCTGGATATGCATGAAATATTGGCCAAAATCTATTTGCGCCAAAACTGAATTCTTTCGCGCCACAACTTATTTGCACCAATGCTTCTTCTGCGCCACTTCATTTGAATACTATAGCGGGTTTCATTTGCGCCAATAAAATAATCATACAATTGCGCCAATATCATAATTTTATTTATTTTCACTTATATATATCTACTAAATTATTTTAGAAGGTCGCTCAGATAATATGTCAGTTGTATTTCGTTTGCATACTGTTCTCAAAATTTGTCTTTCTAATTTCTGAGTATTATTTTCATGTATATGGTCTAATTCTCCTCAAAATAACTGTATAAGATTCATCTGTAAAAGCCTAGCACAACACAACTTTACTGTACATTTCCATCTAATTTCTTCATATTTCTTGATAAATGCCGGACGGAATTTGTGATCTTCTATATCAGATATCTTTACATGTGAAAAAAATCGTTCTAATACTGAACAATTTATTTATTGGTGAGTTTATTAATTTTGATGAGTGTTCTTTTTAATCTAACGTCGATAGGCTAATTATAGTACTTGTTTCATCAAGAATTTGTACTTGCTACATACAGATAAGATAGATAAATTTTTATTTCCAATAGAGGATCCATTATGGGTATAATCAGCACAGTGATTTTTTTTTTTTATATTAAACAATTGCAACAAATCCTTGGTTACATGTATAATATAGGTACACCCAAAAAATACAGGTAAATATGGCGCAATTTCAATCCATTTATTGACGCAATTAATATCATTAGAAAAATAGATACCTTTTTAAAATTATAATTGGCGCAAATTGATTCTGGCCGAAATATTTGCCACTGGAAGTTAAAAAAAACAACAATTAAGCAATCAATCAACCACTCAATCAATTATTTATACATTAGTCAATTTCTTTATCTCTTTTAATTTGATGTAAAATTAGTTATTATGGCCAACAATAAGCTGACACACATTTGACTTAAACAGACTTGTCACTAATACTCCGACATACAGTGAACATGAACACCCGACTTGTCACTAATACTCACACAGTGAACACGAACACCAGACTTGTCACTAATACTCATACAGTGAACATGAACACCAGACTTGTCACTAATACTCACACAGTAAACATGAACACCTGACTTGTCACTAATACTCACACAGTGAACATGAACACCAGACTTGTCACTTATACTCATACAGTGAACATGAACACCAGACTTGTCACTAATACTCACACAGTGAACATGAACACCAGACTTGTCACTTATACTCATACAGTGAACATGAACACCAGACTTGTCACTGATACTCATACAGTGAACATGAACACCAGACTTGTCACTGATACTCATACAGTGAACATGAACACCAGACTTGTCACTGACACACATTCAGTGAACATGAACACCAGACTTGTCACTAATACTCATACAGTGAACATGAACACCAGAATTGTCACTAATACTCATACAGTTAACGTGAAAAAGGTGATTTTGGATAAAAGTAAATCCAACGTTACTAAAACAACATTTAAGGGTCAACATAATCATGGTTCCTTCGATATAGATGTAAGAGATCGTACTATATTTCAATCACCAAATCGCCGAGCCTTTGACAAAATCAGCAGAGAATTGGAAATATCTGTCACAAATTTTCCGAAATTCTCAACAACAAAATTTAAGATATTGATAATCATCAACGCTAACTTTTCTGGGTTCCTGGGTTGGGACTGGTACTTCTATATCATTGTGGTATTCGACTAGTTTTCCAATCCTCCCATTTGATAAGGGAAAACAAGGGCATTGACAAAACATTCGGTCATAAAAAGCACTTACCTCATTAATACCGGTATTATACATTACAAAAACAGAATTACGTTTAAAACGATGCTAAATGATAAGAGTATCAAAGAATTTTTCTGTAACTGAAAGCAAGAAGTTTACTCTATTTCTGATATAGAAATCATGCCACTAACATTCTAATAACAACCGCTTAACTTATAACTTAATTCCATACAATGTGGGTAATTTCTTCTTAGTCTATTTCACATTAGAGTTATTTTTCAAAACATCCCGAATCATTACTATAATTATATAGCAATGCTAATTGGTGGATCGAATCTGCAATTTTGATAGATTTTGGAAAATTGAGGATTTATTCAAAAAGAGAGTAAGACGAAATTGAGAATGGAAATGGGAAATATGTCAAAGAGACAACAACCCGACCAAAGAGCAGACAACAGCCGAAGGCCACCAAAGGGTCTTCAACGCAGCGAGAAAATCCCGCACCCGGAGGTGGTCCTCAGCTGGCCCCTAAATAAAATTGTGTACTAGTTCAGTGAAAATGGACGTCACACTAAACTCCAAAACATATAAATGAACTAAAATTAAAAAACATACAAGACCAACAAAGGCCAGAGGCTCCTGACTTGGGACAGGCGCAAAAATGCAGCGGGGTTAAACATGTTTTGTGAGATCTCAACCCTCCCCCTATACCTCTAGCCAATGTAGAATAAAGAAACACATAGCAATACGCACAATAAAACTCAGTTTAAAAGAAGTCTGAGTCCGATGTCAGAATAGGTAACAAAAGAAACTAAGCAAAATGACAATGATACATAAATGAACAAAGGACTACTAGCAGTTACTGACATGCCAGCTCCAGACCTCAATTAAACTGATTGAAAGATAATGTCTTCATCATATGAAAATCAAGCACAATCCCTCCCGTTAGGGGTTTAGTATCATACCATCATAAAACATATGAGAAGAACATAACCCGTATCATGCCAACAACTGGTTTTAGAATAAATGTGTTTATTTCCGATGCAAAGACCCTATGAGTGAATCAATACTAATACCAAAATGTGCAATCCTTAATGACTTGACAACAATATCGTAACTATATCCTTTCCAAATAAGTCTGTTTAAAGGTTTTGTTAGCTTTTGAGGTGAATGCCGACACTTTTGTGCTTTGTAAAGAATATTACCATAAAATATTGGATGTTAAATACCTGAACGTATAAAATGTCTGCATGTTGATTTATATTTACGAATGATGTCCTTGTACCGATGATAAAATTTAGTAAATGTTTTGACTAGTTTGTGATATCGAAAACCCTGGTGTAATAATTCCAATTCCAACATTCCAATTAAACCAAACCTTAATTTCATAGTGTATTATCTTTCAAATGCAAATTCATTTTTTTTTGTGCTGGATGCCCAAGTTAAATATACAAATGTGGTTTTTGGTTCATAAGTGTTTCTCGTTTCTCGTTTTTTATATAGATTAGACCGTTGGTTTTCCCGTTTGAATGGTTTAACACTAGTAATTTTTGGGGCCCTTTATAGCTTGCTGTTCGGTGTGAGCCAAGGCTCCGTGTTGAAAACTGTACTTTGACCTATAATGGTTTACTTTTATAAATTTTGACTTTGATGGAGAGTTGTCTCATTGGCACAGTGCCACTCATACCACATCTTCTTATATCTATATAAAACATGTAAAATTTACAATATTGTACCAAAACTGTATTCAACAGCCATAAAAGAGAGGCGAAAGATACCAAAGGTACATTCAAACTCATAAGTCGAAAATAAAGTGACAACGCCATGGCTTAAAAAGACAGACAAACAGACAAACAACAGTACATGAAACACAACATAGAAACTAAAGACTGAGCAACACGAACCCCACCAAATAATGGTCCTCAGGAAGGGTAAGCAGACCCTGCTCCACATGTGGCTGCCGTCCAGTTGCTCATGTAAGTACAAACCCGGTGATAAGTCCAATTCGGTAGGTCACATTCGGGTAAAAGGGGACGGGATTGTAGTTACAACAATTGGAACATATCCGTCGTCATCTGCGAAACGGATATTCCATAACGGTCAACTGGTTTAGTAGCTTCCTTGTGAGTAGCAACCCTTTACATTTTGATTTTATAAGTATTGTAGAATTGTTAAAAAAATTTTAATCAGTATTTTCCCTTCAAAATTGAGACTTACATTCCTTTGACTGTAAATTCAGATATAGGATAAACTTTATTTCAAACATATTTTATTCAGAAAACAACCGAAATTGATAGGATAAATGAGCCATTGAACAAGTTAATGAAACATTTAGTTTATTAAAATCCAAAATAAAGGATAACAATGCCATCTCAAGCTTTTTCTTCGATCTTCGAAACTACCTATATATGCCACTTATGAGTGTAATTCGTGACAATTGAAAATGAAAAAAATGTACATAACAGTAAATCCAAAGAGTCTATGTACATAAATGAACTGCGTTTACAGTACTTAAATATATAAACATTTAATGCATGCATTAAACCTCCTACAGTAATTATGCGTTGTTTACTTTTCATTATCGTACAAGAGTATGTGTCTCAGGTTTTATTTACAGAATTCCAGGAGTTCTTAAGGAGATAGCATCAACTGATTGTCTTCGTCTTGCTGGCTTTTTTGGACTGTACCCAAGTGTGTATGAACTTGTCAGAGAGGTGCTACAAAATATTCGTGACAAAAAGGTAATCGTTTCGAATGAACCGAAGATAATAAAGAAAACGTTATTAAAACTAGTAAAAACGATCTATACTGTGTAAGTCTTGCCGGTGATACAAACAATCATATTTGAATTAAAGTTTAACTAATTTTGAGTATAAAAATAAGAAGATATGGTATGATTGCCAATGAGACAACTCTCCACAAGAGACCAAATGACACCGAAATTAACAACTATAGTACTCCATTTCAAATTATCTGAGTTTTAGTTAAAGTAAAGAATAATATATTGTAGTTTCTAAATACACTTACTAGATATATATTATATATATTTTTATACTTCCAGGATGGTTGGAACAACTGTATAGCAGGAGGATTAGCAGGACTAACCATTATCATAGAAGATCCTACCAGACGACAAGTGGTTACGTTGTTTGCCATTGCAAGAGCATTTGGCGCCTTGATATCTACACTTGTTGTTCGTGGCAAGATTCCGTACATTGAATACAGCGAGACTCTTCTTTTCTGTCTCTGCTGTGGATTCCTCGTGTATGCAGTGGCGTTAAATCCAAGACTCTTATTTACAGGGTATTACTATTCAGTATTGAAATGGTCTCGTGACTATACTGACCAGAAATTGAACACTCTTTTCCGCAATCCAGGAGACAAATTTCTCACATGCAGTGAGGTTGGATTACATAAAGACTCTTGTACGAAGCATGCGATGAAAGATTTCTTTCAGAGCATTCCAGCATTTGCAAAATTATATTTTCCCATCCACTTGACGCCAGTGGTGATATTTAGAAGAAAACTATTACTGGAAAGGTATATTTGTTTTCCTTAGATTTTGATATTTTGAGCTACCAAAAGTAAGGATTTATCGAATTGTCCGACGAAGCTACCTAAACTTAACTTCATTTACGTATCAAACTTATCTGACAAACCTATAAAGGATTTGTACAGTGTAAGTGGTCTGAGAACATTAATATTGCTTTTGAATTTACACTCTATTATTTAATATGATCTTATATATTCATTCATAGAAATGCTACGTGCATACATTGATAAACATTGTGCCTTCAATTTAAGTAAAATCCTCATTTAGTTTATCATAATATAGTATTCTATGTGAACGGGTTGTATTTTCATTACTTTTCTCAATCATTTCAGACCCAGAAGAGTATTGAAGTCATTGTTGAAGAATACGGTGTTCTCGACTGCTTTCCTAGCAGCTATGGTGATGCTGGCAAAGTATGTCATATGTCTTCTAAGAAACTTCCATCAGCGACCACCACCATTACAGACCCACGTGCCTGTTGTTGCTGGTCTGGTCTGTGGACTAAGTGTACTGTTTGAGAGAGCTAACAGAAGGAAAGAGCTGTCACTGTTTCTGATTCCTCATACGTTATATGCTTTATATCAGTGGGGTCTGCAAAGGAAACTCATAAAGCATATACGTTACAGTTCCGTGGCACTTTTCAGTTTGTCCATGATTTCTGTTATGCATGCGTACGAGCGAGAACAAGACTCTCTTTCGATGCTTTTTAACGGACTTCTGAGATACTTCGTTGGTGAAAGGAACAATCTTATTGAACGGCCAAGAAGAACAAGAAACTTCAGTGAAATGATTGGTTAATTTTTCATATCGGTATCTAAACTTAACAAAATAATATATTGTAGCACTAACATGTCTTGATCTAAAATAGAATTCAACAAACAAATAACTAATTATGCCACTAACTAGTTTAGGAAATGGGTTTAAGAGAACAAAGAAGTATGATTAAGTTTAAATATGGGAAACTGATTGGTATATTTGATAGTCAATGGTCTGCACCGCAACCAAATATACCCTTAGTTTCCCGAAACACATATTATTACCATATTCAAATTTGGTATTAAACGTCTCTGCTGACTGCTGTTTTTAAATAAGTATTTTTTTTTATCGAAAATTTCTCTTGAGACAACAGGGTAAGTTAAAATTATAAATATGTTTAATCAAATGAGACCGAAGTAGCTGAAGGTTTTCGGTTAAAAAATTCATCTCGTTTCGATCACTGTATGAGGAGAGCAATGTTGCCAACAGACTCATTTCCTAGTTCTAAGTGACTACTTTGCTTCTTTTTTCCTTGAAAGATGTGGCCATGTTTTTAAATGACAGAAAAAGGGTTTAATCACCTTTTCATTTTGTTTCTGTAAAAATGCCCGATCCGTCTGAACAAGGACTATACAAATCCTTGGTCTGAATTCAACTAAACAGGCATATGAAATGTGGCACAATTAATTGGCATGTGTTGATCGCCAACAGAAATTGTTCGATTTTCAATCTCTTCTCTTCACGAGTAGGAGTTCTGTACAAAGATGCCACATTTGGTGTTAATAAGTTGGCATGTGTAGTAACAGAGACATACTAATTATATATTACTTAGTATACTTTATTTGGTAGTGGCCATGGTGCCACATACTTTGTTTCAGTCAAATTATCAGAGTTACTTTTCTTTGACTGGTAAAATGAATTATAAGACATTTCAACGAGTTATGTCTATCTGTTGATTGTTGTCTCTGTTTTTAAATCCTAAAAAAAAGCTGATTGAAAAGCGTATACAGCTTATTTAACCATATTTCACGTTATTCCCGAAGTTTTTAATATATTTTATAGATTATGATATTGGTGAATAAACAAAAGAGATTTTTTGACAGAAATGAGTTATAGGATACTTGAGCACTCTTGTTTTTCTATGTATTGTATTTTGGAGTTACTTTATGCTTTACTGAGTGAAGATCAATATTTGATAATACCGTTAATGTTTAATAAAACGGTTATTTTATGCAATACTTTGCGTCTAAATAAAAATACTCATAGTTTCCAAGGTTTATTTGTTGTATTAACAGTGCTATGAAAATAGAAGATGTAAGTATACGTCAATGAGACAGCAACCACACGACACAAATAACCAAAAGACACATAGGGTTCATCATATTGTCTTACTTGTCAAAGATCCATAGATAAGATAAAAGTAACATTTGACATCAATTGATAGAATAGCCCATCTTATAGACGGGTTGGCACATACTTCATCCGATCAAAACCAATTTTAACAAACTCTTGCGTCACTAGAAATGATTACCGTAAACTTGCATAATGCGAAAAAGCATCACTATGATTTAGCGCGATAATAGCGCTTTTGATTTTGTGAAATGTATGTAAGGATTGTATATCATGAGTTGATATACCATATCCTTTTTTTCCCGTAATGCATGATAGACTTATCAACTCATGCAGGCAATGTAGTAGCGTTAATTGAAATGCTGTGCAGTTTTGTTTTGTGCATTCTGTAAGATCGTTTCTCTCCCAGTACATATGGCGTTGCTGTATGAAATCTGCTCTGAAGTACAGCCACTGGTATTAGCATGTAAGACGGCACGTGGTTGTATCAACATGTTAAGTTATTTGAGTTTGCTTTCGGTAACTGCGAGCATTCTATGATATTGTATTGTTTTGTTTGTTCTTAGTTTTGTTATCTATACTAGTTTTATAAATATGATCTTTGGTTGATCCATAATTCCTAAATTGTACTGTGCTGTACAAGAGCAACAAGATCTGCAAAAGAAACTTGGTCAACATCCAACATGTGTACTAAGAGGTTTGCAGTATACCCCAGTCTGTGAAAAGAAGCGGATCGGACCTATACTAACGACTGCAGTGGATTGATTCTGGTAAAGAAATGAAAGTCTGCTATGTACCGAAAAACGTTTAAAGAAGTCTACTGAATCGTTGTAAGAACGCTTACCATGCTTACAGCGTCACAAACCTGTTTAATGAGATCTATAGTGGATTAGTACCTGTTTCAAAAAGTCTGTAGCTAGCCTTACGTGTTTGAGGATGTCTATACAGGGAACAAAATTATGTACCGGTTAGAAACCAATATTGGACTAAACCTGTGTATTGAAGACTAGTAGCTCCTATCTGTGTAAGAATCTTTGGAGGGGGACCTACTTAGCTAAAAAGTTTGTACAGAACCAAGTCTGTTTCATTAAATGAAAAAAAAAATTATATTTTTTGTTTTGTTTGTTATGTGTGTTTTTGTTTTGCTGCTTCAAATGCACATTTCTGGATTTACCTTATGCCATGCAAGGAAATCTGCATTGGACTCTATCTGTGACAGATTTGATAAAGGCCAATCCTGTAACAAGAAATCTTCATTAGGCTTAAGCTAATTGAAAAGGATGTCTGACGTGGCCTGATCCAACCTGTATAAGAAGTTTGCGCCGGTTTGGATGCGATATTGCTTAAAAGTATTGCTACTTGAAATGATTTTCTGAAAGGTTTTGTTATGGATGAGTTGCTATTATTTCTGGAAAAAAAGATACTATCTAAACATTCCCAGTATACCAGGAAGTTTGTAGAGAAAGCACTCTGACAAACAAAAAACTTGAAAATTTGTACGTTTCTGCTACTTCTCCACCTAGCATACGGCATTTAGTAGTAAGACTGGCTGGCTTCGAACCAGTTTACTGTTTCCAGGTTGGTGACATGCTGTCTCGTCGTGAACGTTAAAATGTTGATATTGTACCGGCATGATCGGTACGACATGATCAATCTGAAAATGCACGTAATAGTTGCCGCTGTGCATTAAGGTAGCATGCTACCGCTGAGCCCAAATGGCAAAATAACATTCACATCTTGTACAGGTTTAATTCATAGCAGATTCTTTATATCACAGACCTGGTGCACTACAAAACCCTTTCACATATTAGACATATGCAACCCTTTTGTTTTAAGCCACTGCAGACTTTTGTACGCAGGATGGACCCACTAGTTTTTAACACCGATTTGAGTAGGATCCTTTACATCTTCCTGCCATATAATTACTCGAAGTTAATGAACTCTCCAATATCTGTTAGATTTGTCTAATGGTTATGACACCTTGGATCTATATTAAGTGAGAATAGCCAGGTTGGTTGGTTGGTTGGTATAAGAGTTGTCCTTTTTGTCTACCGTTTTCTCAAATATTGAATTAAATTGCCTTGTCCTATTAGCTTTGCATTATGTGTTTGTAACGATAGCTATTGTTTCTCAACTGACTGTGATACAATATGTTTCAGTAAAGTCTAGAAACTTAATAACGTCAATGTCAACATTTTTGTCCTATTCAGAACTTGGTGCTGATGTCAGATCGTTTACTGTCTGTTTTTTTTACAACTTGTCCTCAATCAGGGAGAATTAACCATTGGAATATGGTATGGACACATATATGCTATTTTAGAACGCGTGTTGACTTCTGGTTCACTGTTGGGTGAAATTTTGTTGTTGGTGATGTCAAGGATTTGTATAGTACTATACAAATCCTCGGTGATTTTTAGTCTTATTGGAACAAAAATTATCTTGAAAGGATATAATATATATTCCTTCAATAACAACAGATGCAAAGTGACAATTTGAATTATGGTGGTCCTTCAAGCCTACTCAGTCTACAGAAGACCACAGAATATATACAATTTAAAAAATCATGATCCCATTTAAATTCATACATTGCAAAAATAGAAGTGGTATGATTGCCAATGAGACAGCTACCAAAGACAAAAGGACAAGAAGAAGAACTACTGGTCACCCTTGGGCTTAAAACAAATAAAAAGAGAAAATAAATAGCCTAATTCAAGCTTACAACATAAACGAAAGACAATGACAGACAGAAACCAACCACTACTACACTACATGAGGACAAGAACACAAAGAATGTGGTGGTATTAAACATGTTTGTGAGTGCAAAATCCTTTATTTAACTTATTTAACTTGGAAAACTGATGTAACAGTACAGCAATAAAACAAACTGCAAAAGATCAATTGAAAAGAGTTTGACTTGTGAGATTAGTACTGAGCACAAAAACCAAATGACAAAAAGTCACTAGGAGTACTAACAATTACTGAAAGCTAGTTCAAAGACCAATTTCAATTGAAATATAATTCAGCACACTGTCACTTCCAGCAGATATATTGTAAAGGCATCATAAACAGGTGCAGAAAACCATGACCTTGTGCAAACCAAAATATAAGTAGCAACATGATGCAGCACCATTTTACTGGCAGTGAACAAGACCTAGTGAAGACAAAAACTGACAAAGAACAAAAACTAGTGGAGATAAGATAATTAAATCATGTTTGTGCTGTCATATCTTTATTTGAGCTATTGAAACAAGTTGAACTTTGAACTATTGCTCACTAATAATATCCAGCTAAATGTATTTGTGATGAGTGATAAATGTGAAAGTTCATCACATGGTATAGCATGCTCACATGAAACTTTACCAAATTTCAGGAAGCTCTGTTTTATAGTTCCTGAGAAAAATGTGAATGCTCACATGGAGGTTTCTACCAAATTTTAGGAAGCTCCAATTTGTATTTCATACGAAAAATGTAACAAAATTTCATGGGATAGATAGATGTAAACCATTATACCCCTTCCTTTGAGCAAGGGTATTATTATTGGTAATCCTTTAACCATGCCCTAAGTTATCAATGTGTGTACTACTAAATGAGATTCATCATCAACTGACAAAATCTTGTGTTTTTTGTTTTGTTTTAAGACAACTACAAAGTCAGGCTTCATTTTTCATTGTCCTCATGTGGTTGACTATTTTTTGTTTTATATTTGATTTATTGTAGATGAATGTTGTAGCTTTCCACCTTTTTAATATGTTTTATGCTGTTATTCTAATCCATCATTATGTAAGAATTTTCACTGCTGTCTACTCAAATAAAAACATTTGTAAACACAAGAGACATTAAAACATCAAATCTTTTCATATTATTTTTTTATTTTGATCAAGTTATGGTTTTCATGATGACATTTTGATACAAAATGTTCAGTGTATCAAAAATAACAAATAAAATGTACACTTTACAGTAACAGATATCATCACATATAAAACCATTGCATCTTTATAATTGCATAGTAAATCATAGAAAATAGAATTGTGTACATTGTCCATTATTTGCTAAATAGGTAACATATAAAAATACTATTGAAGTTCAATAAAAAATTTCCTTTGTATAAATTTATATAGTAAGGACATTAATATGTGTATATAAAAATGTTGCTATTCAGAAAAATCTCCATGACAACCATGTTGACAGATTTTGAAATTTCTTAGTCAGTGCATGTTTTGTGATAAAAATATAAATAAATAATAGCACTTTCACAATTAAATATAAACATGCCATACTTTTTTATCTATACTGTCTGTGTATAATAAATTGTTATTTGTCCACCTTGTATACTTGGCACTTGGAATATAAGAAATGCTACAAATTATACTACTGTTAAAATATGGCATCCCTTCCTTAATTACTACCAAATACAATTTGGGCAAGATTTGATTAATTTATTCACCTATTTACAATACACTTTAAAATTCTATTTGAGAGAGGAGAGGTGAAGACTTTACAAGATTTGGACTTAAAAATGTACAAAATAACAAACAGAGCACTGTACACGTTGATACTGTACAGTATGCCACAATTTCACAGATATACATATATACAAATTACAAATGTACAATTTGAGTATTATTCTGTATTTATACATAAAATAGATATACAAACATTTTAAAGAGTATATCAACCATTTATATGAGGTAAAATCTGAGGTATTGCCAATAACATTCTCAGTATAAACAATTACTGCATTACTTCCCTTTAACCAAAAAATCATTACATCCCCCTATTGTTTAATCTTGAAATTGGTGTACTTTTATAACAAAAATATTCTTTAAGAACTTTTTATTTTTCAAATATCTCATTGATATATCTAGTCAGTAAAATTTCCCAATATTAATATGTATTTTGTTTTAACACATAGAATACATGTACCAAGAGGAACATACAAAAATGTTTATGAATATTAATGGCATGATAGAAAAACACAAATACATGTATCACAGGCATTACACAAACGTCACTTCCGTATCAAGATATGTCCATGATTCATGATCTGATGAAACGTTAGTAGAATTTCTACGAAGTCCTGAGCTACGACTAGAAGTATCAGAATCATCACTGAAACTGTCGTGGGCTTGTGGCCCACCTAAACGTCTATGTGACAGAGATGATTTTGTCTGTGGAATGTTTGCACTATTGTCTGTATTAGAACTACTACAACTACTATTACTTGAGGAACTCATTCGAGCATTGTCACGACGAAACGGAGGAGGAGGTTGGTAAGGAGGAGGTGGAGGTCGCGATTCACTTGAACTGCTGACTGATGACTGTCCTGAACTGTTCGAGTTTACAAACACAGATCGTAAGTTTTTAACACTCCACGGTAAATCTGCAGAAGAGTCTCTCTTTGGAGTAGTTACCGGGTCTCGTTTTGATTTCCATACAATTGAATTTTTAGATTCAACTTTAGTTGTAACATTAGCACCTACAGTTTTACTAGAAGATTGTTCCTGACTTTTATTACTTTCTCTAGCACCTGTGAAAAATCGTGGTTTAGCAGGGTCTCTTATCACACTTGTTTCTTTTTGTTCCACATCCCTAGAGTATAAATTTGTACGGTCCTGAGAACGTGAGAAGTCTCTAGATTTGTATGAGTATCTAGTCTCCACTGATGATTCCCTACTTTGAATTTGTTCAGTTGAGCTTCGTTGTTGGGTTTGAGCACTACGATTTTGAGCAAAATTGTCTGAAGTTTTAGGAAAATAGTGACGACTAGTTACAGGACTTGAATCGGATCGATCACGTCGATATGGTGGAATTTGTTGACTTTCTGTGACAGTATCTGAGGAGCTATTGGATACACTAGAAGATGAGTAGTTCAACTGAGCATTTGGTGAAGAATTTCGACTAACTTCATGTATCCTCCTGTCAGTAGCTAGAGGAGATTTTTCCCGAGTAGGACTCCTCCTGCTATGTATTCCAGCTTTGTCTGATGAATCACTTGCACTACGATGTAAGTGAACAGGGGATAAAAGGCTACTATCTGGAATCAATGATTTTTTGGCTGAAGAAGTATCTAGTGAACTACTTTTAATTTGCTCATAAGCTTTCAAAGATTCCTCGAAAATTTTCTTTGGGTCTTTCTTCATCATTGTATTTTCCTCTTCAATACCCTCAGAGGAATCACTGTCACACTCCTCCTGTTCTATAATTACCTCCTCCTTTCTTGAAACTTCCTTGCGATCAATATTTTGAACACTTGGGCTATTTAAATGCTCCTCCATATATTTGCGTAGGGATTCTTCATACAATTGCTTTGCAAGTAAACTTGCTTCTTTTTGTTTCTGGCTATCTTGTTCAGAAATCTCTAATGGAATTCCATGTTTAATCATAAAAGTTCTCTGACAAGCCTCATCATAAGATGGAGGCCTGTCTGGTCGGTTTGGTGAGTTTGACAAAGTCCTATTGATATCACTATCACTGTCACTTTTCACAAGAGGGTATGGAGGTGTGCTTAACTTTCCAATATTAAGTTCTGAATGATGAAATTCATGTTCCCTCTTTTGATCACTACCTGAACTATCTGTGCTATTTCTACGTACTTGTGAAATAATGGCACTGTCATGACTTGCACGCATTGGTGTATTGTCACGTTTTTGCTGTTTCTGGTGTAATTTTAATACAACACCAGGTGGCGGTGACGTTCCTAGTCCATATTTTGTGAAAGCCTTTAAAGGCAAATTTTGTCTAACATCATTAGCAGAAGCACTAGAACCATATTTTGTTTGTAAAATGGGGGACATATGATCATTTTCTTTGTGTTCCTTAAATTCATAAGTAGAAAGCTCAAATCTTGGCTTGATAATGTCCTCGGCTTCCTTGTAACTATTGGAGCCAGATCCTTTAGTCGGATTGGAAAGTTCCAAAGGAAATGACCTTCTCACTGAAACACCTTCTTTAGAGTTTGAATTGAACACTTTACGGGAATTTTTCGGTGAAATAGGTGGGGATATTAAAGAGTTAACATATTTTTTAGAGGGGCTTGTCCTCCTAGCACTAGAATACTGACTGTTCAATGAATTATCGTCTTGACTCTGTCGTAATCGATCACTACTTGAGCTACATTCTGAATAATGTGAATCACTTTCATGTGACATTTGTCCTTGCATGAATGAAGAACAGGATAATGAGTGGGGAATTCCACTATCAAAAGAACTTCCACATGACAGTCTAGATTGAGGTGACTTAGGAGGATTACTTTCAGTAACTGAAGCTTGTCGTATCAATTTCCCATTTCCTCCTTGTGGAGAGCGTTGAGTTTGAATTTCAATCTCTGATACATAGCGTAAGTTATTATTGCTTGATTCCCTATTGTTTTCATCTAGAAATAAATGAGCACCACTTGATGATTTGATTAATGTTCCATAGTCTGATTGACGTAAAAATTCATATGGAGTTACCCGTTGATCCTCATGATCTTCTAACGACTGTAAAGACTCCGCTGAGTTTCGTTTGAATTTTTGATAGCCTTCAGCACTATAACTTTGGTGCATTGTATTTTTAACACCTTTGGCCACTTGGTCCTTTTCATTTGAGTATTCACGCTTTTTATTTTTCCTGGGAGGAGGTTTTGGATTTTCATAAGCAGTGTCATAGCTACGACTCACATTTTCTGAATGTTTTGATTTGTCTGAATCACGATCCATATACTGCGATATACTCCTATTATAATTTTTTCTGTCTGTTAAATTCTCCATGCTACCATCGTCATCATATAACTGAGCATCACTTAGGGTAAGTCCTGAATCTCGGCTTAGATTTGAAGGCGATAAATGACTTTTGACAAGATTAGGACTTGAATCAAATTCTCCATATAGATCATGTTCTAAACTATCCATAGAATAATTATCTGCACGCATTCCACCTGTGGACAAAAAGAAGAATGTTATTGAAATCTATTTTAATACAACAAAATATTCAAAAGTATCCAATTATTAATAATCATTTTTCAGATATATACATATATTGCAATGGTTTACTGTCACTATTCTTATAATTTCACTTTGTAGATGCATAACAAGTGTTGAATTTCAGCTGTTTTAAACTATATATTCTGATATTTTCCATCAAGAGTTGTTTCTGTATTTTAAGGCAACATCTCATTTATCTCTTCTGATAAACTTGTTTTCGAGAACCATTACAGAACTATGTCATGTGACTGAATTATCTCCCTTGTCGGTTATCTTTTATTTGTTTTGTTTTAAAGACTTAAATATGTTTTATAACCTTTTTTTCATGCTGTATTAATGATTTTTATGTGTCTATTTTTGTGAAAGTACTTTTCCTTTGAACATATAAATAGTTTTATATTCAATGCCTTTACGTAAAATGTAAATATCTTACTTCCAGAATCTTGAGTACTGAGATAGCTATGTACACTATCCGAATCTGTACTTGAGTCTTGTCTGATTTTCTGTTCATCCCCAAACAGACTTAGTGTTTCCACGCCAAAAATGGAACCACAATTATCAATCAGGTACATAATTGCCTTATGTGGTGATTGGGTGGCCATTGGGTCTTTGATTTGCTCCTTGGACCATAATATACTAGGTGTGATACACACTGCTAAGTTATATGAGGTCATCATATTTTCACTGTGCTTTTCCTGAACATGGTGTAATACACAGATCAAATGCCGCAGGAGGTCAAAGTGTGAAGGTGGCAACTTAAACAGCAATCTGCAAATACAGTTAAAATAGAGTTATATCCCCTGATATATAAAAAGCCTAGCCTCTTCACATTCAAAGTTACTTCCCTTGATTCATGAAGTCTATTTGATGTTTTTCTTACTTTCATAATTAAACATTTTTTTTTCAAGTTTTTAAAACTTGTTAATAAAAATGTTCTTTTTTTAGAGATAATGTACTTTGATAACCTCAGTCTTTACATTTAAATTGTATTTTATTTGGTTGTAAAATTGCTAAACCATTTTATTACAGAATAAAATGTCTTTGAGATTAAGTTTTTTGACTTTGTTGTTGTTTACACACCTTTGCTATAATTACAGGTAATTATTTGATAATTACAATCATCCTTTTGGGATCAGGTAACATTTATAGATCTTGCTGATCAAATCTTTTGTCACTTGTTTACATAAAAGGACAGATTTTTATGATAACAAAAAAATTACATTTGTCAAAAGTAATAGCTGAGGGCAAACTTCTAAAAAGCAAAAAAACATTTTTCATCTTATTTTGTTTATGAGAGTTTTAATGTAAAGTTTATTTAAAATCTTGTAATGTTCTGTAATGTTGCCTATATAATTATCTTCAATTCCTACCCGTAGTTAAAAGGAGGATTCAAAAACTTTCATAATCATTTTATTTATCTTCTTTTGAATGTCATTTTAAAACTATTCCCTTTTAAACTTACTTAAATGGCAACAATAAAATTAAGTTTGCTATGTATGAAATTTTACAAATTTACTTTAAAGTTTTCCAACATTTCTACATAAATGACAGTGGTTGAAATGAAATAAGGGTGTAGCTTATAACACTGCTGACATTAAAAAGGCCTCTGCATTATTCTGTGCATTTAAAAAGAACAATTCCTCAATTGCAGATTTAACAAAGCAAATAAACAATATCAAAATGCAGTCAATTTGCATATCATTATTCATTTCCCAGGACCTTTTACAAATCAAATATATAAAGATGTATCAAGTTCATACTTTTTTTGTTGGTTTTTGAAATATATGACAAATTATCACACATAGTAATTTTTCTATAAAAAATGAAAAAAGTAAAATACTATTACAATATTGCAAATCTGAATTTTAAATTAAATCTGAACAATTTATTTATGACTTAATTTTAACCAGAGGATTGTGGTTTTTATTTTTATTTATGTTACTCCTACAAACTAAGGTTAGCGGAAGTAGCTAGCTCCTCTAGGCAGTCGTCAATTATATGATCAATATATCCTTAACCAATGATCCATGAATAGCGTAATTAAATTAAAATCTAACTTTGAAATTCACTCCTTTTAATTACCTACTTTAAACCTAGTGACCTGCTGAACAGGTATGGGTAAGGTCAGTTAGGTTGGGTCAAATGATATTATCGACATTGACAAATGTCAACAACTTGACATACCTGAAATTGACACGCCATTTTAACACCAATTTTCGTGTTTACTTTTTGTAAAAATATACAATTTTTAACATTAAATGAAGCAGAATAGATTTTATAATTGCTAACGCTATGTAAAATTACAACAAGAAGTTTTTAATACAATTGAAGGTCATTGGTAGTAAATCTGAATACTTTTTGCATGTCCAATCTCATTTTTAAACATCTTAGAAAAGACAGCAGTTTCAACTTTCACCACAAGCCTTTTAAAACCTTACACCAGAATTGGTCAATCTTTACAGATCTCAAAAGAATTTTTACATGAATTTCCAAAGTATAGTTTGTTTATCATTCAATATTTTCTGTTTTCTTGAACTGTGCATCCCCCTTTTTTCCCAACTAAGTGTTTAAGTACAGGTGTACTTACTGTTTAACTTTATTCATTTTTGCTGAACTATCATCCTGCTCACTTAGCGCTACCCATTCATTGTAATGGTCCTCCAATAACAGACAACGAGGTAGATTCCTTAAATAATCCTGAAAAATATACATACATCAATTCAATATCCTCTTCATTGAAAGCCATTAGATGACCATTCAATTATTAAAATACACAGATTCCCTTATCAACCTCATACTTGCCTCTTGATGAAAAGCTCTTTTCACCATATTCAAATTTTATTTCAGAGTTGTAAATTAAGTTTTTATATGTACTTTAAGTATTCTTAGAATTTATTTTTGTAATATTAAAAGTAAACTCTTTACTTTGATCATATTTAACTGATGGGTTTACCTTGAGAACTGAACCAACAACTAGTGTCTGAATATTTGTAATATTAAAACTAAACTGTTTACTTTGATGATATTTAACTGATGGGTTTACCTTGAGAACTGCACCAACAACTAGTGTCTGAATATTTGTAATATTAAAACTAAACTCTTTACTTTGATGATATTTAACTGATGGGTTTACCTTGAGAACTGCACCAACAACTAGTGTCTGAATATTTGTAATATTAAAACTAAACTGTTTACTTTGATGATATTTAACTGATGGGTTTACCTTGAGAACTGCACCAACAACTAGTGTCTGAATATTTGTAATATTAAAACTAAACTGTTTACTTTGATATTTAACTGATGGGTTTACCTTGAGAACTGCACCAACAACTAGTATCTGAATATTTGTAATATTAAAACTAAACTGTTTACTTTGATATTTAACTGATGGGTTTACCTTGAGAACTGCACCAACAACTAGTGTCTGAATATTTGTAATATTAAAACTAAACTGTTTACTTTGATCATATTTAACTGATGGGTTTACCTTGAGAACTGCACCAACAACTAGTGTCTGAATATTTGTAATATTAAAACTAAACTGTTTACTTTGATGATATTTAACTGATGGGTTTACCTTGAGAACTGCACCAACAACTAGTGTCTGAATATTTGTAATATTAAAACTAAACTGTTTACTTTGATCATATTTAACTGATGGGTTTACCTTAAGAACTGCACCAACAACTAGTGTCTGAATATTTGTAATATTAAAACTAAACTGTTTACTTTGATGATATTTAACTGATGGGTTTACCTTGAGAACTGCACCAACAACTAGTGTCTGAATATTTGTAATATTAAAACTAAACTGTTTACTTTGATCATATTTAACTGATGGGTTTACCTTGAGAACTGCACCAACAACTAGTGTCTGAATATTATCATCTAAACATTCTTCTCCTTCGTCCAGTTTTTCATGGATTTCCTTACATTTCACTGAGTTTGCTGATTTCCTTAATATTCCTTTTGTGTATGGACCATCACGATACATTATCCTGAGCAGGCACTAAAAAAAGTCAATCAGAAAATATATAATACAGACAATAATTTTCAGAACCTCTCCATTTCAAACGAGTTTTTTTCTTTGGCAAATAATATAATATATTTCTTTTTTAAAAGCAAATTCTGTCTCGTAATGAGATAAATGATACAAATTTTTTGCTATTTGTAAATTTTAAGATATTATTTTCTTTCATAGTAGAAATAATGACTTTCTATAATGTTTTTCTTACCATAACAGCTTTAGGGAGGCCTCCATCTATGACCAAGTCATCCAAAGGTCTTCCAAAAAGTTTTCCAGTTGGAGAAGAGTTATTATTTTTGTCATCTTTACCACGACGAAAAATACTAAACGGTGAACGTCTTGGTTTCTTCATACTCTTTCCTGAGGAGTTTTCATCTGTAAAAATAAAGGGTTATTCTATTCAAATAATTTACAAAAAAAAAAGAATAAAAATGTTAAAATCACAAAGCAAACATTACTTTTTCATACTGTATAACAACAGTATATATCAATATGCAATAAAATCTTACCCAATCTCCTGAAATCCAAGTCACCCAAACTTTTGCTTTTATGAAGTAACTTTGATCTCATCTTTCTAAACAAAAAATCACTAATTTTCGAAAAAAGTATAAATTCCGAACAAAATATTTAAATCATCCTAACTCTATTGACGAAACGCAGGAAACAATTTCCTGCCTAGTGCACCACACATAAAACACAAAATGATTAAACGGGGTAGGTAAAAAGTCCGTGAATCATATTTATGTATTGGTCCTTGTAAAATATTGGGGTGATTAATTGTGTTTGGTTTGTATGGTTTACCAATATCTATCAATCTAAGGAAGTCAATTTTTACCTTTAAGGTATATATACACCTACATAACTACAGGTAAATTTGACGACCTTTTGATGTTAGGTTTCTATGAAGAGGTATCAACTATAATTTGTGTAAATAAGTCAATTACATCATGATTATAGTAACTTTACCCCCATGTGACTGATAATGTGAAAGTCATGAATGAACCTCTCACCATGGCAAATCCATTCACATAAAAAATAAGTGTTAATTACGTCCAAGTAAAAAACTTACAATTTGTTCGAGACTTTTGTATAGATAATTTTGTCAATATTATAATTACATCAAAATCACGATATCTTTTAAAATAGTAATTAATTTGCATGTTTAAAACCCTTAACTACATATATTCATAGATGTTGGTTAATTTGTATGTACATGTACCTTGATCAATTTCCATTTTTTATATCTGCATGACAAACAGATTTTGACATCTGTGCACAATAAATATTACATAGTATAACATGCTTTGGACATACAGCTTGTCACAATTGCATTTGACGAATCACCTTTCATTCAATTTGCTGTCAATCTTTTGCATTGTCATAAATAAAACAAGAAATTTTCATGGAAAATATCATAAGTTTTACTTGTTTTCAATAGAACTGCATGTACTTTTAATATTAATCATAATAAATCTTTGAGTGACAAAATATTAATTTTGTACGTAAAACTTTTGATCTGAACGTGGAGTACAAACGTTCACTGAATTAACGTCATAGTGTGTTTGTGTTGAGCTATATGAATATATCTGCATATTAATTTCCTTTGATATTTTAATTGATGACAGTTACAATTGACATTAATTACTATATTTCAGGTATATTATAAAGGTGTAAAGAATACATGTACTAATTAGTTCAAAGTTGTTTATCAATAACAGAATTTACTTTCAAATTCCTTTCACTGAATGTCATCTTGGCCGTTTATTTAAATAATCCCTTATCTATCCATTGTATGTAAATCTTTTAAGATTTTAAGGGGATTAACAGCTTCAAAGGTCTAAATTTGGGGGATTAGAACAATTCAGTCCATAGTACAATTATTCTGTTATTTTCTTATTCAAGGGTCATTTGTAACTGGAGGTGTTATAAGCTAGATGAATCCATTCATTTAAAGTTTGTAACCATGTACTGGCATCAGAAATGATGTCTAAAGCTTAACTTAATTCCTAGATTAGACAAAACATTAAAATGTCAGACAACTAAAAAAAAATGTAAAAAGTCTAGCTCTTCATACTTAATTTTCAATGTTGCTCATTCTATGCATGGTTTTCTGTGTTGTGTTTTGTGTACTGTTGTCTGTTTTTTTTTCAGCCATGGAATTGTCAGTTTATTTTCAACTTGTGATTTTGAATGACCCTTTGGTGCCCTCGCCTCTCTTTTACTATTGAAATTTCAATAAAGAAAAAGGGCAATCAATGCAAAAACTATTTGCTGCCATTTTCATTTTTAATTGTAAGAAGAGGCTTTTATAGTTTAATTTATATATTTTGATGGAAGAACACAGATGTTTTAAACCAAAACTACTTAAAAAGTAACTACTTAATTGTAATCATTCAACTTTTGTTTCAAAATGTCTTCAAAAACTGATGACATTATCACAGGATCTTTTTCTTTAATTGTGTTGGTTCTTAACTAGCCTATTTTTGTTGTTTGCTAATTATATACCTGCTTTATCATGCTAAAGACAAGAGGCTTTAACAATGATCTTTTACATAACCTGATAAAGAGATTTAAGATTATCTGTGAGTAAATATTTCCAATTTTACATAAATATATATATTGTTTGTTTTTCTGTTAAAATCAAAGAACTAAATAATCTTGTTATCACTGTTTAATTTTTGACTTATCTAGACAAATTCAATACAATGTGATTTGGTCTAATCATAGAAAAAGACAAAGATATTACCATTATGTAAATTTACGTCAGTGAGAGTAGATAGATCACATTTCTCACTTTCTATAGACTTTCTCTATGGAAAATTCTTCTTTTAAGATTTGCCGAGGCATTAAATTGGAAAAATTAATCAAAGATAATAAAATCGGCAACTCAAACAATAGAAGTAGAAAAGCAAATCGAAGCATTACCAAACACTGTGAAGGACGGTGATTAAAGTCAAAGATTAAAAGATATTTTTGTAAAACCTTACTTCATGACTTTGTAGAAATTAAGTCGTTAAGGTGTTAATTAAGACAATAGGATTACAATATAAATTATAAAATGACCATTTAATTTTTGACAATTTTACACACTTGACTGGCATTTTTATAATATTTAACCAAGATAGATTATGATCTTTGAACACTGGTTGTTCAATATTATGTTGAATTTTACTACTATTGATACGATGTTTTAATTAAAGGCACATTTAAAAACTTACAAGTACAATTAGGTAAACAGAGTGTTGAAAAAATATAAACCCAGCTGCAACAGTACTACATCCCATAATATGTAAGTTAAAATTATCTACCTAAATTTGGCTTTTTTGTGGACTTCCTGTGCTTTAAAATATATTCAACATTGCTTCCTGCAGAATTCAGGTCAAGAATTTCTCCGTTTGATGGCAGGGAAACATCTCCATTTTTTGACTGGTAGCTATCTCTCAACTGACTCATTTTAATACTGTATGGTAATTCATGACCTGCAAATGAATAAAAAACAGTTAAAATTTGATTTCTCTCCTATTTAAAAATATCTGCAAGTGCTCATTTGGTTTTAGTCTAAATTAAAAACATATTTTTTCTCTTAATTCTAAATTTTATCATTCTAATTATTATTGCATTTTTGTTTGAATTATCGTATCTTAAAATTTAAACATATACATGTATGATATCAAATGACCAGAAGCCTAATGTCAGACATTTTACTTACCTTCATTCAAGAAAAGTAACATATTGTCATTTGAATTGAAATCCAAAGAATTGTCACAAGTGAAAATAATCATGTCATTAAAATTTCACAAAAATCCATTTTCCTGCAGGTAGTTATTTTGTTCAAAACTTTCACTGATGATTAAATTCTCCTTATCAATTTGATATATTTCCCAGTAAATAGATACTTGTGATGTTTACACACAATTTAACCCAACTACCTACTTTACAACCAAAAATTGTCAACCTGTGTTGACCTGAAATTTACATGTAGGTGGAGCAATTATTATTTAAACCAATCAAAACACAGACACACCTGTCAATCATGTCCTACTATTCAGGTAACAAACAAGTGATTATGTATTACACAATTTTGTGAACCTATTATGTTTTATCAAAATATTTTTCACCTTTAGAATTTTGGACATTTGAAATAATAATAGGTTACTCCTTTTGTTTTGTTAGAAAAGAATTTTGTTGAAATGCCCACATAAGGTCAACTAAAGTTTCAATTAAACTACAGAATGTTTGTCAACATGTTGAGAATTTCAGTATTCTGTTACAAAATAATTGTTTTTTTGTGCATATAACATATTCAATTGCAGGTTATTTAGTACTATTGCTTAACATCAGAATTTCTTCCCACAACTCATTTGCATAAAATATATTAAAGGAGAATTTTCTATTCTTAAAGTAGACCACAATTATTTGTTTATCATTAATTATGATCCATAAATAAACTAAAATTAATGTTTTTTAAGAAATAATGAGATCCCACTTGATGGAATACACCTGTTTTGATAACCTAAACTAATAATAGAGGCATGGTAAACCTTCCTTAAATAGTTGAGGTTGGTCCTGATGGCTACAGGGTCCAAACTTGTTTGTAAACAATCACTTCATGAACTTGTGGGGAAGGATCTACTTTATTTAAGCTTTCATTTAAAAAAAAATATAGCCTAATGAAACAAATATGAAACAAGAAAAGACCTTAAACAAAAATAAGTGAAAGACATCTTATATTCATAAAAATGTTAAATATATGCCTCACTAACCAAACCTTGACTCTACACCAGAATTATATGAAAAATACCAAACCCATTAAGGTCATTTAGAAAGTTGGCATAAATTCCCATTTAAATAACATATATTATCTGCTACATCAACAAAATGTTGTTTTCATATTTATGATAAATGGAATTTAATTCTTGTTTACAAATTTCATAAGGAAAATATCTTGTCACTTTTACTTTCAATCCCGCAATAAATAACAAAGTCAAACCTTAAACTGTCATTATCAAATTATTAAAGAGTAAATTTCAGCCATTTATCATGGTGATTTCAAATAAATCTGACCTATTTCACAAGTTTATTTGATTAATACAGATGATTTCCTACCTTTTGTACAGCAATCAGGTAAAAGGACAGGTATCTAATTAATATCACTCATACCTGAATACTGAGTAACAGTCTTACTTTAATGAAACGACAGATTAGGCTCTACAATCATTTAGAATTCACAGCAATGATAAAAATATTCTCTTTCTTAGTCGTTGAGGACTAAAATGGACATAAGCCTTCATCTGTTAATGATTTATAAAGATAACAATGGTAGGAATGCTCAGTCAAACAAGTTTGTTTTTTGCATGTACAGAAATGAATTTGACAAAATATTTTGCAATATCCTCCCTATGATCAAATCCATTTGGTTCTGTTGCACTCCCAGTATAATTTGTGTAAATATTGAAAAATCTTTTTCATGTTATTCTTATTCTTATGCTTAAGTTTTATTACTAATTGTGCACTGAAAATCCATGTTCTTCAATACTATCTAATATATATATATATATATATATATATAAAGTATTGTCTTACAATTGTCCGATTGCCAAAAAAGTACGAATTTATAATGACGACCCTTAATCTTAAAACACTTCTATCTGCTTGTAACTAAAACTTTAGGACCTTTAACAATATAATGATACTATCATTTAACAACAACACTTTGTAAATGGCAGGACGTCAAACTGTAGAAAATGTTTATAGTTACAAATAGTAAGACTACTGACAGGAATTATAGGGCACAAAATTGGAAACTTTTAATTTCAGTGACATTTGTAAACATGTCAAGTGTCCAGTTCTTCATTTTTCAAGCACCTGATCAAACTCTCACTTTATTTACAGTGTAGAGTTCATTTCCAGAAGATACACATAATTTATGGTATAACTATTCCAATTCTTCAACTGACCATCAAATTTATCCGCATGAACAAGCTTTGTTTTGTTAAAATGTACCGTGGAGTTTTACTAGGATGTATACGATATTGCTGACAGATTTTCTTTTATTTACGTTTATTATGGAAATTCTTAAAATGACAATAAACCCTTAGTAGTGAAGAAGTTGTGTCAACTACTTCAATGTGACCAAATACACATTCATTTTTAAGAATAAAGCATTCTATGACAATGAAAAACTAATAAACATGATTGTCAGATATTAAATAAATCAAAGAGTCAATGTTTATTATCACTGATACAGTATTTGAGTCATTGATCCATCTTAACAAAATAAAGAACACACTCGGAAAATTTAAAGATAATGTCACAGGGTACCTACTTTGCTTAAACTTACGTTTCAAATTTTAAAAAAGAAGGTACAATTAGAACAGAGCAAGTACCCTTTTCTGATAAAACTGCTTAAAAACCTTTTAATATTTTTAGAACCTATTCGAGAATCAAATGTGAGTAAAGGCTTTCCACTTGTTAGAGCTCTTATTATTACAAAGTTTAACAAAAAGAACGGAAATAATTACTGGTAAATGCTTGCTATGAACAAACAGATATGTATCCTTTTTAAATACTCGGAACATGTGTGAGGTTTTTATTGTTGAGAAAATTATGAATAAACTATAAAATACGAAGTTTCCAAAAATAAAAGTTTGCCATTATTTGGTGGGGATGTATATCAATCCTATGTATCTTTTTTATAACCCAATCAAAAACTAACTTATGTCTAATCCCACCCTGAACCCTGAACATAAGTACTAGGTTCAGCAAGGAACCCTAAACATAAGTAATAGGTTCAGCAAGGAACCCTAAACATAAGTACTAGGTTCAGCAAGGAACCCTAAACATAAGTACTGGGTTCAGCAAGGAACCCTAAACATAAGTACTAGGTTCAGCAAGGAACCCTAAACATAAGTACTAGGTTCAGCAAGGAACCCTAAACATAAGTACTGGGTTCAGCAAGGAACCCTAAACATAAGTACTGGGTTCAGCAAGGAACCCTAAACATAAGTACTGGGTTCAGCAAGGAACCCTAAACATAAGTACTAGGTTCAGCAAGGAACCCTAAACATAAGTACTGGGTTCAGCAAGGAACCCTAAACATAAGTACTAGGTTCAGCAAGGAACCCTAAACATAAGTACTAGGTTCAGCAAGGAACCCTAAACATAAGTACTAGGTTCAGCAAGGAACCCTAAACATAAATACTGGGTTCAGCAAGGAACCCTAAACATAAGTACTGGGTTCAGCAAGGAACCCTAAACATAAATACTGGGTTCAGCAAGGAACCCTAAACATAAGTACTGGGTTCAGCAAGGAACCCTAAACATAAGTACTGGGTTCAGCAAGGAACCCTTAACATAAGTACTGGGTTCAGCAAGGAACCCTTAACATAAGTACTGGGTTCAGCAAGGAACCCTAAACATAAGTACTAGGTTCAGCAAGGAACCCTAAACATAAGTACAGGGTTCAGCAAGGAACCCTAAACATAAGTACTGGGTTCAGCAAGGAACCCTAAACATAAGTACTAGGTTCAGCAAGGAACCCTTAACATAAATACTAGGTTCAGCAAGGAACCCTTAACATAAGTACTGGGTTCAGCAAGGAACCCTAAACATAAGTACTAGGTTCAGCAAGGAACCCTAAACATAAATACTGGGTTCAGCAAGGAACCCTAAACATAAGTACTAGGTTCAGCAAGGAACCCTAAACATAAGTACTGGGTTCAGCAAGGAACCCTAAACATAAGTACTGGGTTCAGCAAGGAACCCTAAACATAAATACTGGGTTCAGCAAGGAACCCTAAACATAAGTACTAGGTTCAGCAAGGAACCCTAAACATAAGTACTGGGTTCAGCAAGGAACCCTAAACATAAGTACTAGGTTCAGCAAGGAACCCTAAACATAAGTACTGGGTTCAGCAAGGAACCCTAAACATAAGTACTAGGTTCAGCAAAGAACCCTAAACATAAATACTGGGTTCAGCAAGGAACCCTAAACATAAGTACTGGGTTCAACAAGAGAAAATAATGTTGTCAGTCGTTAAAAGTGCAGGTGTTACATTTTATATTGACATTAAATATACCTACCATATAACCAAACCTAAAACAATTATACACCCCCATGAAAATAGGGACCGTCTTACTCACCTATAAGTGGATAGGGACTGTCCTCTTTGCCATATCTCACCCACATCTGGTAATCTTTGGGATCTGAATCCTGTGAGCAAAAACAACATGTTAGACATAGTTGGTCTGTATCTCCATTCACTACATATTTACCTCGTCTATGCATCACTGGCCAATAAATACACACAGGAATGGTGAAATTTGAGGATTTGTAAGATATACACAATAGTTCGTATTCAGAAGAAATTGTGTAATTTGATGTAATGTAAGATATCAACATTGAATATGATAAAAAGTCGCATACTTTCTTTTCTGAAAATAATGACATAGGATTGTGTTCAGCGGCCAAGAATAGAATGGTTTTATTTTACTCCTGGTGACACAAAAACAAACAGATAGTAACTTCCAATATTTCTAAAAAGTTCCTTTTCACTATTTTTATAAAGAAAATTCACAGCGATTAACATTTCCTTTCATCATAGTTTCCTTATGATATAAAACACAAGTTTTCTTATATCCTTATACAGGTGTGCATTCTTAACTTGAGTCACAAAGACAAACTAACTGCATTATAGCCTGAATACAATTTGCCCAAGAGTTGTAAACAATAAAAAATATCCAAATTTTGGCAACGGCTGTAAATTTGATTTCTCTTTATAACTGATAACACTATTTTTAATTACGATAAATGATAGGGCAAATTAAATCTGACGATGAGATAAATTATTTATCACTCTGAGATGATACTTGTACATATAACCATGATGTAATCGAATTCATTATCCCGTAATTGGTCATCAACGTCCAGATTAGAAGGCTATGTACCTGTACCACACTGATAACAGTTTCTGCACAAATAATAAAATTTGCATGACTTTTATCTTAGATGTCTGAAGTCACAAAGTAACTGTCCTCTATTCAGGTGTTACTGATTGACTAAGTCTTTGTCATATAGATTTAGTGGAGAAGGACAAAATTCTTAGCTGTCTTACTTGACATATACAAGTCAGATTCAGACTCATAAAAATAAATGTAGAAAATATATGAGGTCAACATCGTATTCCTCAGGTACTACTAACAAACAAGATCACAAAATTGGTTATAATTTTTCACCAGCAATGAATGATTTTTTGTATGTATTAACCATGAAGTGTCAAAAGTTATTTTTAAATCATTTTATTAATAAAATTAACAGGAAAACACTTAGGAAGTTTTGCTGAAAGCTGAAGGACTGGAGAAGGAAAGAAGACCTTATATAAGTGAAGACTTTTCATATAATTCGATTCTGGCATTCATTATCCTGAAAATGCATGAAATATTTGTCACTGGACATTAGGCAAACATCAATCAATCAATCATTATTTGCATGATTGGAGATAACCTGTGCCATCTAGACATTGCTCAATCATTGTACAGCAAACTCTTGTTAGTAAACCAAATTTTACAATACAGTACATTTTCAGTACCTGTCAATTATCATTCATTGTTATCTTTGTGATCTCATTTAAATATCTATCCAAGTAGATTTCTAATGTATAGTTATGTGAATTGCAGTAACTGAGTATAAGGGGGATTTGAAAAAAAAAAAATTGCTCAAGCATTTAAAAATTTTGAAATTTCAAGCATAAACAAATCATATAAAATTGTAGAAAGTGCTATGTTAAAATACAACACAACGTACACCTCTGGTCTTCAATGTAATCGGTGAAACATTTGACAGTGAGAAACCCATAGGGCCTCAATAATAATTGATCACTAACAATTGTGATGGACATCAGAGATATTTAAGGCAATACACAGATAAATTCAATGTTTGTTTGTATATATAAATAGCCGCTAACATTATGGGTCATATTTTGATGGAAAATTTGACAAAAAGCCAGAAAATCTCACAACCTGGTCACTTTATCAGTGAAACTTGATATGTGTATCCTTAAAACCAAAACATACCTAATGGGTCAGTGGACTGAATTTGTATTAACCATCTAGTCCAATAGTATTCAATACCTGATCACTGAACTCACACATGTTACATATTTTATATGTACAAGCTCAAGGAATATACGTTACAATATTTGCTTAAAAGACGTGTTTGTAAACATTAAAATTTTATAGTGAGGAAAATGAATGTCAATATGGTCTACTCACAGATAAATGGGACTGGGCCATGCATTCCTTAAGGACTTTTTGAGCATCCATATTAGTATCAACATCAACCATGCATGGCTAAAATAAGAAAACAACTTTAACAATCCAATGATTACATCAATTAAGCTATAAAAGTTAACAAGTCTAGCAAGCCATCTTTGTCAAAATTAGAAGTACCTGTGTTTTTAACAATGAAGATAGTTAACACTTACTTTTACCTTCCTGTTCAAAAGACTACGCATTGCAAACAAATTATTCCTACTGAAATATTCTCTCACATATCCACATGTTTGAATCCAAATTATGAAAATTAACAATAATATCTTACTTTAATATATTTTTAAAAGTGCAAAACAATACACATATTCCTAAATATCTGACTAATTAGCATTAATTAAGTTAAGACATGTCAATCTTCAGAGGTGTATAAATGCCTTAATTGCTAATTTCTCTGTGATGTTTTTCACCTGTACAGGTAAGATAATTAACTCACCTCACTTATTTCTCTACTGACAACTTTTAACTTGATCACCCTGGGTTGTTCTTTCATTCTTTCATTTTCAATTTGTCTAAAACAATAAAAATCCAAACATATCAATCTTTATTAGAGAGACCACTTCACACGTTTCAGGTGAAAAAAAAAGCATTTTTGTAAAAACAACCCATCAATTTATCTTTTATTCATTAATGTTTTATGTCAGAATAAAAGATTGTCACTTTTCATTATTTCAAACAAACAAGTATACAATATCATCATTTATAAAAACATATCACAGGATGTTAATTATCCATCATAGCTATTTGTTTGTACTTATATTTAGTATTACAAACCAAGAGGCTACAAGGAGTCAGTAATGCTCACCTGGTTTAGGCATTATGGCATAAAATGTACTGTAGAAACAATTTGCACAAAAACCCATGTAATATTAAGAAATATTAAAACAAGATTAGTGTTAAGGCAAGTCTTCTTTTTGAACTAACTGAATACAGTCAAATGATTTTCTTAGGAATTATCTGAAATGTTAAAATCCTTTAGGCATTAGGAAGTATCTAAAATGTTGAAATCCTTTGGGCATTAGGAATTATCTGAAATATTGAAATCCTTTGAGCATTAGGAATTATCTGAAATGTTGAAATCCTTTGGGCATTAGGAATTATCTGAAATGTTGAAATCCTTTGGGCATTAGGAATTATCTGAAATATTGAAATCCTTTGAGCAGTAGGAATTATCTGAAATGTTGAAATCCTTAGGCATCTTTTAAAGCATTCTCCATACATTATTCCTAATAATGTCAACTTAAGATCAATTAAGCCATGCAACTTTTAATTTCAGAAAACAACAAGAGGCTGTCAGATTGACAGCAAACCTGAATTTTCCTGCATCAAAACGATATTTGAAAATCTGGACCCCCAAACAGGATCAAGTAAACAAAATAAATGAATTTTTGTGGGGTTCAGAAGTGGAAAGGTCAAAATCAATCTAAGTATCACTTTTCGCTACTGTAGGTCAACAACTCAACAACAATAAAAGCTAAAATCGTGAAAATGGAACTTGACCCTCATTTAGTTACAGGAAACAACATATCTAAATTTGAAAAGATTTCGTCAAAGCGTTTTCAAGTTATTGCATGGACAACACTCTAAGTATAACTTTTCTACAACTCAGCAATGATAAAAAATTAAATCGTAAAAATCAAATTTGACCTTCATTTTGTCACAGGAAACAACATATCTAAATTTGAAAAGATTTTGTCAAAGCGTTTTCAAGTTTTTGCACGGACACTGTTTGGTAGCAAACCGCCTGACAGCCTGCCCACCGTAAATCACCATAACCGATTTTTCTTTCGGAAATCTGGTTAAAAAGGAAAATATTGTTTGTGATAAGGTTAAATAAAATGTATCGGATGTGATTGACATACAAGACCGTACTATTATCATGCCTATAAAGTTAAAAAAGGTTTGTAGTTTAAGAAGAGCTGATGATATTTAGAAAGTTTATATTTGACAACAGCCTTAAACTATGTAAGCAAATTAGACTGGTAAGGTGAGCTATTTTTATCTGTCATGCAGTACACCTGTTCAGGAAACTTGGGGTCAGGTGAGCTACTTTTATCTGTAATACAGTACACCTGTTGAGGAAACTCTTTATAGATGTTTTAATATCAGAAATGCATAAAGTACATAAAGTACATTTCCAAATTGTTAAGATTTGCTTTTAATCAACATGTAAACAGGCCCATGAGACAGATGGTTTGTTAAGATAAAAGTTAGTACTCTTCTTGAACCTGTGATGTGCTTACAACTGAGAAACGGCAGAACTTGATATATGAACTAAACTGGGGCGAATCCAGGGTTCGAGGAAAAGTGTTGTGTAAATGTCAGAAATTTTTAAACTAGTGGCGAGAGAAGTGATTTTATGGCCTGATCAGTGGCAGTGTACACTCTCTATGCTTTGTGCATTTACAGAATTAAAATTCTAAGAGAAAAATACATGTCATTTACAATTACAGAAATGAAAAGAAAAGAAAAGAATAAAATTCTCAATAAAAGAAAAACTGAAAAATTTTACAGAATGAAAATCATCTAAAAAAATTATGATAAAAGTCAAGGATTACAAAGTCTCATAATGTTTTTCTCCCATATGTTTATAGGTTATTGAGATTATTTTTTGTTTTTGTTTTACATAAGAAATCTAGATTCCCGGATGTTTTTAACAACATAAAAACAAGTTTATAAGCAGTGCCAGAAAAAGTTCAAACTTGTAATTCCCCCTACAAACAAAATAGATTTCATTCCTCGACATTTATTTCTCCCCATTATTGTTTTTGCTCCTTAGAGAAGTTCTGGTGGTTGACATTTATTTGGTTTAAATGTTTTGTTACCAAATTAAGTCCGGACTTTGACATTGCAAAGCATATTGAGGAACTATGACTCATTATTACATGTTGTGATTCTATATTTCCTTGTTTGTTTGTGTCCATAATCCTCCTATTTGGTTCACAATCATGATATATCAAGGTCTTCAGAGATATTTTTGAAGTTATTAAATTTCAATTTTAAATTCTCTTCCTTTATATGCTTCCATATTGAAAAGTTTTTAATTTGTTTTTTTAATGTTAAAAAAGTTTACATACATTAAAAAAAATAAATTGTAACACTCTGTCTTTCCATGATAATCATGTTTTTTTTCTAAATAACAGCAACTCCCTATACAAGTTTGTAGGCAACACCTCTCTTGGCATCTGCTGCCCATTTATACACAGATCAAATTAAACTGATATGTATAACAAACTTACTCAGTTAGTTTGGTCAGCCATTGCTGTTTCAGATCAAGTGTTTTGAATGTGGCAACACAATTACACAAAGGCCATCCCATAACAAACGACAGCTCTGTTGACCTTGTCAATTCTGTAACATCATTTATGCATTCCGATAACCAGATTTCACAGACTCTTACTCTCTGCTTCAACTTAAATGTTGTTGATGTTCTAAAAATCAGAAAAAACATTTAATTGGAAAACTGAAAAATTTCAAGATATTGGATATTGTATAGAATTTTTCAAGGATTTTCTAAGGTAATCTTTTTTTTTTTGGTACCCAGTAAATTTCTGGTGAGGGATGTGGTCATTGAAAAAAAGGGGTACACTAAGACGATGTGTTTGGGTCATTTTGTAAGATTTTCATTGGTCATGGGATGTCAATTTACATGACAAATGAGATGCCAGAAAATTGGTACTTACAGAAAGATTTTGTCAGAACGGTAGAAAATTGGTAGGATCTGTCAAAATTGTAGAAAATCTATACTGTTGTTTATATTATTTTAAGCACATACAAATGATCTCATGACTTATACCAGTATTATGGTTTATAACCTTCAATATGTTACTACATTAGCTGAGTACCCACACCCATTTAAAAATGCCTGGAACAAGACTCGACCATGTCATATACATGTTATCTGCCATTCTGAAGAGAACACAGTTGACATCAAAACAGAAAGTGAGTCTGTATGATAACATCATGAGGTTTATCTATAAGATAGGCTATAACCAATAATATTGACAAAACAGAGGGTACATTGATAATAGAGGCAGGCACGGGTACAGACTTCTATCTCTACAGGTCAAACTTTCATAAGTTAACCAATTTAATTGTTTAGATATTATTTACTCATAGATGACACAAATTTAAGACAGATCTTAGCAAGTACTTTACTATTCATTAAAAGCTTTTTTTCATTTGATTAAATGGTAAGTCTCCTCTGTCTATAGTGTTTTTGTTTCCAGTTGGTCTGTAAGATTGTTGGTTGCTTCATATTCAGTATCAAATATAACATAATGACAATAGACTTTGAGCATTTACAGATCAAACAATAGATACAATATGATCTTTATTCAAAATGAATTTGATGGATAAAGGCAAGTAAGTTTTTGTAAAGTGGTTGAACTTTGTAGGAGGGACATTAATCAAACTTAAGTTTTGTGGCAGACATAAAACCAAAGTTGTTCAATTAGTTGCTGCATATTAATTAACATGATGACAGACAATATCTTATGACATTTTTCCATGTTCCATTTTGAGTTTTTGTCATATCTACTGAATTCTAAAGGATTGTCTGTCATTCCAATTGTCCAAACAACAAATGAAAATACTTTACAGCAATAGTTCAGAGGTTGTAATTATAGTTACACCATTTTGGTGGCTCATGTTAAAATTATTACTCAAAATGTATTAGATTCTGAAAAAGTGAATTTATTCACAATTTGTTAACATAGGGTGATTCTGAGCTTGCCTTGTGAATGAATATTTGTCCAGCTTTGAAGACAACATTGTTACATATTCATGTCTATTTGGGTAACTTATGTTATTCTGAGGTGTCTCCTATGCATTCACCTCACATCTCTGTAAATGTAAAAATATCAAGATGCTGATACTCACTTTTGTTTAGCTACCAGTAAAAGGTCATTAAATAGGAACATATATCTATCTTGTATCTGTACACCCTGAAATATTATCAAATTTGGATTAAGTAAGAGTATATCTTCTAGTTTTTTGTCAGGAGATCCCAATACACTTTATATGAGCTGTGTCAGATAGAAATCGACCTTATGCAAATGAATATCAATACATCTGTTAATCTATTTCTGTTTCAAAAAATCTCCACAGAAAGTCTGTAACTGTTTGAAAATTGAATTGTTATAAGAGCCCCACAAAACAGACCAAAATTCATCTTTAATTTCGTATTTGAATGTTCCAAAATTAACCAAAGTCTTAAATAGGTTGATTTCTATCCGACGCAGCTCATATCAAGAAAAAACTATCTAAATCTTCTTATTGTGAAGAAAAGTTTAGTACACTAGATCACCATATTTAATGCTCATGAAAGGTAACAAATTTCTTCAAAACTTTAGTATCACACAAATTTACTATAAAAAAGAAGGGAACCTAGATTTCTCAGCAATTAAATAAGTAAGAAAATAAATTTCTAATGAGAAGTTTGCTGTCTATAAAGTTTTCAGTTTTATACTTTTTTTCTTTTATATTTTGCAAATAAAGCAGAATTTTTTTTATCACTATTTCGATCTGAGAATTCTTTTTTGAAATAATTGAATTGAATCTTTTAAGGACCAAAATATAAACGCAGTTTTGACCTTTGTTAATAAGAATGCCATATCATATACCCCATGAGAATAATCTATTTGGTTATATGACATTATTAGAAAATTATTTGATACCAAAATTGTCTATGATTTATCTATCGTTTAAATTGATCATTCAACTTTAATTCCCATAATCTGCAATTTAAACAAAAACAAGAAAAAAAACAACAAATATGAAAATCAATCACTGGAAATGATGGATGTAGTACAATGAACCATTCAGGAAAATATATGCGTCTCACATCATCCGTGTAAGCACAGAATTATAATATTGTAATCTTAACTCTGTCGGTTTGTTGGGATGACTATCGAAATGACCAATGGGACAAAAGTTCGAGAATCATCGGACACCCATAAATCATGGTTAATTAGTTCAAAAGCCGAGTTCTTTATTCAGAGGCATTCATTTATAAACAGTTTTTCTATAGATTATAACTGATATGACTGCTTTAAGATAATTAACACATCTTTTCATGATACATATCACATAAGATAAATTATGGACATATTTTTAGGCGTACCTGTGGTTTTCAACCTAGGAGTTTGGTTTTTATTTTTTTGGTTTCAAGGTGTGTTTCACAACTTGTTCTTTGTTTTACTATGCAAATGACAATAAAATGTTTTTGACATATTGTTTTATCTGGTTTGTCCTAATGAAGATGAATTTCTGTAATAAAACTTTTTGAGTTGGTATTTGACCTTACGATCCTGTCATGTTTGTGTTGTGACATTATAACACTTTAAGGTCATATAATCTTTGGTAGTCTTGCAAGTATTCAGTCACTACTTTCTGTTTTTGGTTTTATACTGGCTATTGTTATTCATCAAATTCATTTATGAACTTTATTTAGAAAAAACTTACTGTAGCAAACTGTACTTGACCTTCCATCACAAACTGACGATTTTCTTGATTTGGGAGTCTGGATGCAGGACTCGCCAAATCTGTTTCTTTTTTTCCCATGCTTGCACTAGCCCTGAAAACAAAAAAAAGTTTATAACTTACATAACATTACCCTTATTTGAGAAGTTATCAATTGTGTCATTGGAACTGTTACAGTGTTGTGTTTAGTTGTCCTTATTCCAGGTGTTTAGTTAACATTATCCTAGTAAGTGTTTAGTTGCTGTTATAAATGATAGGCATTTTGTAAACATTATCCCAGGTGTTTACTTGTCATTATCACAAGTACCGTGGCTGCTAATGCAAAATAAGAAAATTTATCACACTTAAAACATTAATTCAATTACATTTAGGACAAAGTTTTGAAAGTATACAGCTAATGGTTCAAAATTTATGGCTAAACTTGTACTCAGAACCTCATTTCATAGAAATAAAACTGGTTTGGATGCAAATGCATTTTGTGTTGTCATGTTTAATGTGAAATTTTCCCTTGGACAGAAAACTGTTTCAAAACATTGTGTCATTATATTCAAAGAATCATTTATATCAGCGCTCCTATGATAAATTAAATTGATTGGTTGCATGGAGTTTAATTTTAATTTGTTTCAGAAAACAACATGGAACATGCAGGTCAAGATTTAGGGAATGTTGAAAAGGAGGATTTTATCTAAATGTGAACAACCCAGGCCAATACACTTTTATTTAGTAACGGGTTGATTAATTGATTGGGATGTTTGCATAATGTGCAGTGGCAAATAATTCATGCATATTTAGAATGAGAACAAATAAACAAGCAATGAAAAATGTAAGTTTTGCAATGTGAATTTGACTGCCATTGGAAAATGAGGAGTATCCATGTTGGATAGAAGAAGAAAAATTAAAATAAGACATTTAGCTCAGCTCAGATAACTGATATGCTGTTTAAATGTATATCATACATTTCTTTTGTTTTTGAAAAGACAAAAAAAAAAGCATCAAAAAACTTTCACCACACACTACTTAAACAGGAAAAGATGCATTTCTATCCATAAATTGTTGCTTAAAATGGACTAGGAAACCTTGGAAATTTGCATTGATGCATCATGTGGTCTGGGATATTTATAATAAAACAAAACATGAATGTCACATGGAATGACAGATCAATTTGATGGAGTGAAATCTTGTACTTCTAACGATTCTAAAACAAACCAGAATGTTGACCCATGTTTGTTTCTTACTTTTGTAAATTTCATTCATTAAATTCTTTTACAACTGAGTAGGAGTAATCCTACAATTGCTGTGAATTTCATTCATAAGACGTTCCCCACTCTGTTAGAAAAATATTTTTGAATGGATAATCACTTTAAAAGCATGTTATGTAAATAATGTAATTCCTTTGTTATTAGCCAAAAATGTAGGACAAATATCTAGACAATTTTAATGGAATAATATACTTAGAAAAATTAAATGAATACATTTTCAATGACAGAAAAAAAATATCACTAGGGTATGAAACAACTGTTATAAATTGTACTTGTTTTAAATGAGTAAACACATAAGGAGGTTACATGGAAGGCCTCCAAAAATTTTAAAAGACAAGATAGCCAGCGTAGAATTTTCCTAGCAGGTAAACAAGAAAGAAGATGACCCTAATTAAACCATTATCACAATATTTTTTAAAAGAATAAAATGAACTTCAAAGACACAAATCGTTTTGGTTCCAGAATGACGGCTATCTGAAATAAAATCCTGTAATTATCCTCACTTTAATTTTATAATTAGAAAAAATTAATCTATTTTTGGTTTTAAATCTCATATTTGTTTAACCTTCTTATAAAAGATTAAATAAATATGGTCAAAATTGCAAGATAGCAGTAGAAGCTCTGCATTTCAGTATATAACTGATTGTACAGTTAACGTCAACAATAAATCCGATTTCAATGTTAGTTGCCTGGAAAAAAAATTCGTAAGGGTTCCGCGGAACCCAGTGTCTCGCCTACTTTTGCTGTTAATCGCAGGCTCAACAAAAATGAGGAAAAAAAAATTTAAAATATTCCTCTCTATACTATCTTTTGATTGTAAGTAGCTTCTGTCCAAGTTTGGTAAAAATCCAGGATAATTTATGAATCTTATAAATGTTTTAAAAACTTAAACTGCAGACTGTATGTAATGTTGACTGGAAGAAAAACTAAGTCCATTTATAAGTAAAATACGGAAAAAATGGAACAAAATTTTATCAAAATTTCCTTCTAGATACTAGCTTTTGATCATAAACAAGCTTCTGTCCAAGTGTGGTACAAATCCAGGATAGTTTAAGAAAGTTATTAAAATTTTAAAAACTTTAACCACAGAGTGAATGTAATGTTAACTGGCAGAAAAACTAAGTCCATTTATAAGTAAAATACGGAAAAAAAGGAATTTTTTTTTTACAAAATTTACTTCTGGATACTATCTTATGATCATAAACAAGCTTCTTTCCAAGTGTGGTACAAATCCAGGATAGTTTAAAAAAGTTATTAAAATTTCAAAAACTTTAACCACAGAGTGAATGTAATGTTCCTGGCAGAAAAACTAAGTCCATTTATAAGTAAAATACGGAAATAATGGAATTTTTTTTTTACAAAATTTGCTTTTGAATATAATCTTATGATCATAAACAAGCTTCTGTCCAAGTTTGGTAGAAATCCAGGATAGTTTAAGAAAGTTATTAAAATTTCAAAAACTTTAACCACAGAGTGAATGTAATGTTTCCTGGCAGAAAAACTAAGTCCATTTATCAGTAAAATACGGAAAAAATGGATTTTTTTTTTTACAAAATTTACTTTTGAATATAATCTTATGATCATAAACAAGCTTCTGTCCAAGTTTGGTAGAAATCCAGGATAGTTTAAGAAAGTTATTAAAATTTCAAAAACTTTAACCACAGAGTGAATATTTGTGGACGCCGCCGCCGACGACGACGCCGACGGAATGTAGGATCGCTATGTCTCGCTTTTTCGACAAAAGTCGAAGGCTCGACAAAAATCAGTATTCTTATACATATTTTTGCTTCATTTATTAGCATCCTCCAACAAAAAAAAAACATCTTCAAAGGACAGAAAGCAGCACCTAGAGGGAGATAAAAAATAACATTCTTACAATGAGTAAGCCAGGTTGTTTTTTACCAGGTTTGTGTTGAAAGGCCTTATTATTCAAGGTAGAAAGGCACTGTTCAACTAAAAAACTATTTTTGGTTCATAGTGAGATCATGATGTTCTTTTACATTCTTTAGTTCATACATCACCCCTTTGTGACAACCAACAAAATAATTAGAAAACAGGTAAATATTAAGTTACAGAACAGGAAGAGTTAAATTCTATATTTCAGGTTTTTGTGCATAGTATTGTAATGTTTTAATTTTGATTGTGGAAGAACCAACAATCTTCTGCTGGCTCTTAAACCAAAAGACTCAACCACATAGTGTAAAAGGTATTCATTTTCGCTGAGATATAATTTTCAGATTTTTTGGACCAAACCTGTTCCCAAGGTTTTATTTTAACATTTTTCTAGACTCTAATTCTGATATTCCTGAAAATCAAATTTATGGGAAAAAAATGTTTGCGATTGCATCTAGCTTAATCATAAAATAAGCAAAAATAAACTCCCCCTGAAAATTTCTCAAATAAACAGTATTAGTTGACAAAAAGCACCTTCTCATGTTTTAGCAAACAACCAGAATGAAACTATAACACATAAGTTAGTGGTGATAATCTAAGTCTTCTGTACTGGTAGATATCAACTACATTCACTGGACATCTGGTTCTATATTTGGTGATTTAATTTGACCTTGTAACCTTTATCAATAACTGGTCATATATGAGGACCTTTCTACTAAAATAATCTGTACTTCTTTTCTGTAGGGTTAGTACATCATTTAAAAGATAATATTTGCAACAAGTTTTAAATAAACTTCAAAATAATAGGTATAAGTGACTTTTACACTATAAATGAACACTAATAAGATTTAATAAAAAATAAAATTATTACATCCTGCTTAATTCATCATCTTATGTGATAACTGAAATAAATCTAGCTACTGAGAAATAAATTCCATTTTTTGGAAGACCTATAAAAAGTGTGCAAATCAAAGCACTAGCCAGTAGTACAATAACAGTTCTCATTGACAAACTGATATCTTTTACTCAAACTAAACACTATGTTGCTATTATTTTTTATACATCGTCCTTCATAACCATGATGACCAGTAAAAAGTTTAGTAAAATACCGTTATGATCAGTATTTGTTTAAAAATTTGGTAGCAACCCAGTAGTTTGAATATTAGATAACATCTATATCTAAGAAAAAATTCTCACAATTGAGGAAAAATACTTTTTAGGTAATTAAATCAGAAGAAAATAACAATTTAAAAGTTTAGGATTTTATTATTTTTTTTCTCAATCAGAAGAAAAAACAATTTAAAAAGAAAAATGTTATATATTTATTGCCACTTATCAGCTTTCCAAATCTGAAATAACTGGATGCCCACTAACCTTTGCTCATTTAATACCTTATAACTGGTACAAAATTTTACTGCAAAATTATATAATGGACAAAATACTATAAAAATCAGTAATGGACTGACAACCTTATTTTTTTACTCCTTTCCTCTTGTAACATTTGTGACTGGCAGAGAAAAAATATATGACATTTGACATATATGGTGATAGTACCCACTGAATATATTAAGAAAAAAAACAGATTAACAAATCAGATATGGATCTTTAACTTACTTATTTATTAACGTGGCAATTATGCTTTTGAAGACATGTTAGTTCAATTTTCAGAAAATAAATTCAACATAATAACAATATTTACGACTGGTGAAAGCTCTTTATATAACTTTAAGAACAGTTATGTCAAAATGAACATTAATTCTTTTCTATGACTCTAAGAGACTTGAATTGGACCTTCTAAAAGAAGTAACTGAAATTTACTCAATAATTTTATAAAATATGCAAATCAGATTTGTAAAGAAAGTGCTTTGTAGAAATATAGTCAATTCAAACAAACAGCAACATTCTATTTTGACTGTTCTCATTAAACTGATTACTGACGTAATTAAAACAAAGCATAAAGGTAAAACAATGGGGTTGACTGAAAAACTTAACTCACACGTAAGATGTCATTCTGATGTCTGACCTGGGGTTGATGTCAGATCTTCTATAGTCGGTTAAATCTAATCTCAAAAACTTTTTAGGATTTGATATAAATATAAGAAGATGTGGTATGCTTGCCTATGAGATGTGGATGTAAACAACTTAATGTATAATAAAGACACCTGATCATTGTTGGGTAGCTGTCTAATTTTCATATACCCCACATCTCCCTTTATTCATAATTCTTTCAATTTTTATGAATGAGTAACTTATAATATGTCTACATCTGTTGAAATATTATTTAACTTTTAACAATGGAAATCTTTGGTATAAATCAACCTTGTAATAATGTTTAAATGAACTAATCAAATTATAGATGAAGACCAAGTTATGTTCATTTGACAGCAATTAAATCAAATTATAGTAAATATTAATTTACCTCAATAAAAAAGCACCAAGACAATAGCATAGAAATATAAGTAGTCCAAAGGTCTTATTATCAAATGGAATAAATTGAAATTTAACATATGATCTTGATCACTGACTGATATTTACAAACCTGACGGGACTATATTTGAAGTTCCTTGCATTATGTCAAATATTATTCCAATATTTAATGAACTAATTTTTCTTTATTTGCGTTTCAAATGTACTTCTTTATAAAATGAACTTATACTTGTGTATTTGACTTGTAAATGTATTGGAAATCTTATTTGCAGAGTAATTTCACATAAACATCCAACATAAATTGTTTTTGTTGTCATTTTATAGAGTACATTACAATAGTACCGTACTTCGTCTGATCTTTAGAAATGACCATCTATATTAGTATCAGGACTTAATTTGACTTGAATTTTGGTCCAGAATATTTTCTGTTAATTCATAGGTACAATATTCTAGTATATTGTAAACAAATAACTCTTTATGAGATGTTATATATGGTGGCTTACGACAGATCCCTTATAAAGAGAAAACAGTGATTACAGGTCCAGTGGCAAATATTTCAAATGAATTAAGGACATGAAAGTACATATAAATGCATCTATAGATAGGGTCAAAAACAGTTTATAACAGGGCATCAACATAGAAATTATATGATCCCTCCACTAAAGTGGCTCCACAGCATGACCCGTACTTTCAGATGCAAGAAGTCCATGTAGCTTTATCTATATCCTATCAAACCACAGTGGTCAAGAAAAGAATGAAAATATTGTTTTAACCAAATCAAGACATTTTTTTGCCAGAAATATTTCAAAAGCTGCTTTTATCAACATCATGAACATGTATCTAAAAGAAAGGTTCCATCAAAATAAGCTAATATTTTGTAAATTTTCTTGTATCTTAAGGAAATGTTTCACATTCTTAATTATATATTTTGATATCAGAGGTAATTTTTGCACTTAACTATTGATTGATTATGGGGGTGCATAGCACTCTAAGAATAAAGAGCCAAAAAAATAGTAATTTTTTTACATAATGCACTCTCCACAATGGCCTTGAATCAAAACTTTAAAAACTGAACTTAAACAGGAAAGGAAACAGTGATAATACGAAGTTAACTATTGTTGATCAAAACACGTTTCTGAACTTTAAAACATGTCAACTTATTTGTTGACTTTTCGTATGAACCTCTTTAAGAAAGTTCATTATTGTTTATTATATTTAAGAAATGCAGGTTTTTGAACTTTTAAATTCAAACAAAACCCATCAACCTACTTCAGTATACACATACATGTAGGTTTGAACATGGTTGCTAAGAGAAATCCAAAATATTAAATAAAAAATATTATTTGTTATTATTTTTACAACACTACGTCAACAACATATGGAAATAGTTTATGTAATGATGCACTAATTTGTCATAAAGACATATTTTGTTATTAAACCTTTGTCATTGCCATTTCCTTATACAATATAAACATGCCATAAATAAGTCTGTTTGAGAAATCATAATAAAATTATTGCTACGTCTTCCTTGTCAATTTATAAGCTTTAAAATATTAGGTCATGGAATATTTACAATTATTAAGATAACATGATAAGAAGAAAGTTGATATTACAGCCAAATATAGATCATAAAAAATCCGATGAACATTGATATCTCTCTTTTATAAAATTATTGCTTAAAAGGACAAATTCTTCAGGCTTAGAATTAACAAAAGAATTTGGTTGAATTTAGGCAGCTTAATTTCACTCCTTTTTTTATGTAAGTAAGAGGTATTCTAATATATAGATGCTCCTATTGACAGAAAGGGGAGATAATTTAATTGTTTCTTAATAAAGTGTATGAATAAAAACATATGTTTGATATATATAATCTATCTGCAACTCAAAAGCATAAAAAGCATTTATTAATCTTTTATTTTTATATCACACAGTACTTTTCCTCCCAATATATGCCTTTGAGATAGCGTCAACTAGTAATGAGTTCTACATAAATGTAATATTGTGTGGGATTGCAGCTTCATCTGTATATACCAATGACTAGATAAAAGTCACTATGGATGTGGTTTTAGGAACAACAAACCATAGTGACTGGAATTTGAAAGCAAATGAGACATACCATAATGAGACGATGTAATTACACTGATACATAGTTATGTTAAACAAAGTAGATTAAGGATCCAGATGTTCAAATGAGATTGACTATATATGGTAATCCTAGGGATAGATACGTTTATCTCTACACAGCTGAAGATGTGTAAAATTCCACAGCTTTGTAGCAACTTTGCTTGAACACCCACCATTGGAAAGTTAGAGATTAATCTTTACGAGTATTTCATTAAGTTTGGGAAGATCATCACAGGTTTAAAGGTTTTCTTTACATCTTTTTGATGAGGAGATTTACAGATTACAAGTAAACGATGAAAGTGTGTTTACAAACTTTGGTTATTATGATAATATTTTGTGTAAACTTTTACCAGCGATTTTCTTTGAACATCTTGTAATGGCTATTTCATTATGATGGATGTATCCCCACTTATACTGTGATAAACTTTCTGTTCTTACAGAGCGCAATGACTTAAATGCATTTATGTTTATTATTATTAAGAATCTTCCCTAGTTTAACTTATTTAACTTCAGTTTTTATGAAATGTACTTACATACTTGTTTATAGTTAAACAAATTTTTGCCATAATTGAAATGTTTTAAAATTTTATGTATGAGCTTACAATACATTAACTGGTATATACACATACAATTTTGACAATTTTACTGTAAGTTTTAATAAGTCTACTTATGACTTAAATTAAACATAAACACTATTGGGAAGATCTGGATACTTTATCAAGAGGAGACTAAACTCCAATGTCATATGAAAAGTTAAATAGGAGCCATAACTTGCAAAAATCTTATCCTAGCACAGAACACTAGAACATTTGATGGCATGGTTATGTTTGTTGAAGTACAATAGATCTTTTTGATTTTACTAAAATCTTTAAGAGGGTGGTAAAGGGTTATTTTCTTGCAACGTGTTTTGCCATTTTTATTTCACATGCAGCCGTGAAAAAGGTTTGTTATTCACATTTATTTCATGAAATCGGTAAAAAGATCAACGTGCAAGAAATTTTTAATTGTTCATTCATCGTGAAATTGCAATTTTATTTCGCGTTTATCCGTGCAGATACCCCCCAATTACACCCCTCCTTTAAGAGTCAAAGGATAAGTTTCCTACACATTCAACATCAGACTTTTGCTAAATATGGATCATTTTACAATTATCTGGTGCTGTGAGATTAGATAGGTTTTGTTCACCAGTAGGCCCTTAGATTTACAAAGAATTAACAGAAGGCCTTATATATCAGGCCACATTACCTTCAATCTTTGAAGACTCAAAGTTATCTACCCTTACTTACCACAAATTACTGGAACTTTTAGATTTGCCAATACTTTTAAGTAGAATAGCTCCTGGTGCTGACTTTCTTCTTTTCGCTGAAGAAGTTCGTTTCTGAAAGTAAAAAATAAATATTCTTCTTAGAACTCTATTGACATTGATACTGATCTTGATACAATTCATTTTCATAAATTTCTGATTTCATTATCTTCAACTTGAACATGTGCATGCAAATTTACAAAATTTCAAACTTTTAACCTGTTCCACTTCATTCTAAATCTTAAAATATGAATATTTGTAATGTCTAAAACATCATGAATTATGTTGTCTTAAAATAAGATTAAGGTTACCATAATCCATCTTATTATCATCACTTTCTTTTGTAAGCTAAATAAATCTCAACAATTATGAAACCTTCCATTGAAATATTTCAACTTAAATATGTATAAACACCTACTGTTTAACTGTTCAACTTCCTTTCTATCAAAATCTTCTTTAACAATCTATAGTTTTAAAATCTTTTCAACAATTTTTTTGTTTTTTTCAATACACCACCGCCTCCTAGTTTTTAATCTCCTATTTCAGCGGAATGCCTTTGGTTAGGAGCCTATTGAAACATTTATTAGTTCATGCTCCATATCTTTACTTTTTGTTTATGTATCTTAAAGATGTGACAAACACAAAAGCGTAGATCAGAGGTATTCTTTACAAATTTTAATGTTGCATTGTTTTATTTAGCAACACTAAGATGACTATAAATAAAATCCAAAGTTTAAAATTTCAAAGTTTTTGTCCAAATATGATTATATAACATGTTTGGAATTTCCTTATTGTTGAAAAGACAAGAAGGTATATTTCCATTTATAGCCCTTTGTCAACAGGAACTACAAACCTTCACTACAGGGAAAACAAAAACGTGAATTATTGAAAAATTTAAGAATAAATGACATTGATAGAAAAATATATATTATAGTGATACTCATACCAGGAACATTGTACTTTTTATTGTTCTTTTTTATAAATCATCACACTATACCTTGAATTTACTGACGAAAGTTGATAATCCTAATTTATCCTTGGCCAACAGATATGATGCAAGATCTTCTTGATTTTGAATTGTTAAACCCATTTTTCATATCAGTACAATCAAAACATCTTTCCATATCTTAAAACTGCAAGAAGTCTAACCCTCAGCTTCTTACTGCTCACATAATGAACATTTCTAGTACAAATGTAGTGACGTCAAGATTTTGGTGTGTCATGAGTTTTTACTTATTTTTAAGAATTCAAATATCTCTGCAACCATTCAAATACTAGGAACATCGTTTATCACATCTTTCTCATATTTAATGTATGTGTACAAGATCAACACTTTAATCCAACATATTTTTTTTTCTTAAATCAACACTTTCATGCCATGATTTCTTACAGTTATATCTACACTTTAAGAAACATACATTTGAAGGTCATAAGACAATGACGTAAATAGATGCAAAGACACAGTGATTGTGATAACAACATTTTTGTGGTTGGTTAAAAATATTAGAAAGACTTGAACAACATGTTTCTATCATGTTTTTTGTAGATGATTAACAATGGACCACCCTCTTGTGCTAGTTTTTTTCTGATGTGGTGTAAAAACCTCAGTTTATATAGCCGTAATACTTATGAAGATGCTGTAATAAACAAATGATTTATAGTATTTCTGATAATTTGAAAACAAATGCATGTTACTACATCTTATTTTTTTGTGTTGTTGGGTTGCTGTCTAAGTAAAGTTATCTCCTGTAATTCGTATTTAAACATGTGTAAGTAATGCTTGAATCAGATTAATTGTTGGTTGCTTTATGTCCAGTGGCAAATATTTCATACATGTTTAGGATGAGCATTTGAATCAGTATCATATGTTTATAATGCTATCAGTGGACCAAAACAGTTGTAAAAGGACTTGTCAGTTTTGAGGGTACAGCACAGAAATTAATGTTGAATCTCTCTTACAAGACCTTAAGAATTTGGCTCTTTTATTTAAAGAATTTGTATGGTTTTGATGCTTCAAAACTTTTTGCCTTGGATGTACCAGATAACTGATGAAGGTTATTCTGGAAACACTGTTGTGTGTACAAAATTTGATAACATCTTAATGTTTCTACATTTCATATGACAAGTGACTGTGCCCACAGAAAAATTATGTACGGTAGTTGCCCCTTATCTAAATTTTGAAAAAATGCATTCTTTATTCAGTAAAAAAATACCAAGATTGCAACCAAAAACAAAAAGTCAAAGACAACTTCATAAATGGCCAAATGAAAAAGACTAAAAGACAAACCACATTTGACAAAACACACAACATAGAAAACTTATGTTTGAGCAACATGAACTCCATCGAAAACTTGGGATGACCTTCTGTGAAAGGTAAAACGGTTCCTACTCCACCAGTGGGCCCCATGGTCAGTTATCATTATGATATCCTATTTCTATATTCATCCTAAAATGACAGTTATGTCTGATGGGTTGGTTATTGGGGTCATTCAATGATATAAACATATGTAACATAAAACAGTTATAAAATAGGCCATATACTGCCTATAATGTCACTAAGAAATAAGGTAGAAAAGCTTGCAATGAACTGGTGAAACTAAGCATTCTATGCATGTATTAAGACTATTGAGTGTATTGGTCATTTTACTATGATCAAGAGAGCTTTAACTGTTCACTAATTGATACTACTTTGATATTCATTGACAGCCTTAAGCATTGACAAAAGTGCTACTTCCTCATATATTCAGACACCCACTTCAAATATTCTAGAAGGTATATACTTAGTAGTAACCAAAAAAATACATGCTCAACTAACGATGCTATTGTAAACATCATTGGTGAATTTCAAAATTACAAGAAAAATAGATTAAAATTTTGATTCCTGGTGAGCTGAAGCTGAATGTCCTGAATATCACTCAAACAACTTTTATTGCTGCACTTAAATCAGAAAACTTGAACCTTCTTGTCAGACAAGACTTTTATGACTAGATGTATAATATGGGCCATCTTAAATTGTAAAGTCTGTCTTGAACTATAGTAGGTTATAAAATGCAGATTCTGTCCTTATTGTCCAACATATTTCACTTTAAGAAATGCAGTCAACAAGTAATTAATAGGAAGTCCATAATGATCCATCAAAACCATGTTTTTGAAAGAAAAATATAAACAAAAGCTATGACACTCACCTTAGCACGTTAATATCTCGGCGTTATATCGGTTAACACATTCTATGTCCAAAAAAATGAGCAAATTTTCACTGTCGCATATTTAAAGTTTGCGCAATTTGTCTTTATACTGTCATACATTTCTAAAACCATCCAAACAATATATGAATATTGGTTTGACCTCTTGACTAAAACTGCCAAGACAATAATGTTTACAATGTAACAATAACATTTAAAATAGATATAGCATTTAACAAAAGTTCAATGTTAAATTGTAGATACCATGCAAAGATTGATAAATATCGGTATGTCTTAAATCTAAAATAAGCACTTAATCATAATGTACAGGGTAATATGAAGTGTCAATTTTATCCTTCGGAATTCAATACGTTTCACTAGAAGATGTCAACATAAGATTTGTCCATGACAATAAGAAGGCTTTACACATTTACTCCTTGAATAAGTCTATATAACTATATAACTTAAACAAAATGAAGCCTAAGTTGCATTTATTCATAACGTCATTTGCTCCAGACTTGAAAGAAGCTTGCCAACTTTTCACAGGACTTGTCAATTGCTTCCTTTATTAGCATGCTGCCTGACTGAACTCCATTCTATTACAATAATCAACTGCATTTCCTTAGGTCACATATTAAATTTAATCCAACAAATAATAGTTTTGAATTCAAATAGATTAAAATTTCAATACTTCTTGGTTTAAACCTCATATTAGGTATAATAAACAAAACAAAACAATAATTCAACAATCCAAACTAATTGCCTTACGGTAGCACTTTCAAGTTTTAAATTTTGATTGATTAATTTAAGCTATTGGAATTTTAATTGAATGAATTAACACAATATTATTGCAAGTATTTCCGCCTTTTAGCAACTGAAAAGTATGCGAACATTGAACGTAAGAGAAACATTCTTTCTGATAGTATTCATAAGTATATTAGAAATTCAAGCCTTAAGGTGAAAAGTGATGATATAAACCATAAAATGGCCATATGTATTCTATAACGAGAACCTTCTTACAATAACCAAGTAAGATTATATAAATTAAGGAATATGTCAGTTATAAAGTCAACAACAAAAAGAATTTGCATGCAATGTGGTGTAAAGAATACACAACTCATTTATAAGCAATAATGAAAAATGCCATCCTCAGTGGGTATAATAAAAATTCAAAGTATCATCAAACAATTACATCTGAAATCACTTATCTGGTACAACTCAATCTTATAAAGTTCCTGATGAAATTCCAAATCATTCCTTTCTACATCAGTAGAGAAACACTTGACAAAAAATACATATCTACTAGGTATAATAACAATTTAAAGTATTGTCAATCAGGAAGTGACTGCCTGGAAGATCTGAAAGTTGCTAACACTTTGACTTATCATTATAAAAGTCCAGACCAAATATCAAAAATCATTCCTCAGTACAGGAACTGAGTAATATGAAACAGTAACACAATTCAAAGTATTATCCAACAGAAATTGACTTCCTGGCAGACATGAAAGTGTTGCCTCCCATATAAATTCCTATGCTAATATTAATTACAGTACTTTACAATAAATAATCAAAAGTATTTTCCTTACCACAAAAAAAATGCACTGTTTCAGATCTGCTAGAGGCAACTTGACTAAATAAGTATATTCCAAACCATACCATAAACAGAAACTATCAAAACAACTAAAACCAAACATCTATAAATGTCTGTCACAGTCAAACTAGTACAAAATCTACTATTTATTACTATAAATATCTTATTGATGAAGGACTAAATCGGATCAAAACATTAATTTTCCTGAGGACCATTCAATACTATACTACTGGATAATAGTAAACAAATGAATTGAAGAATAATTCTAGAGTGCAAACTATCAAAGGAAGAGTGAAATCATACTAAACTCAGGTGCCATGCAATGATGGAAAATCAAGAAATTTTGTCTTAAATCTTCATTATTTGTTACCCAGTAAAAAAATGACAAACAAAATGACAATACAATATACAGAAACATGATATCATTTCTTTATTGATGTATTCATATAAGAGAAAATCTAAGTTTGACACATTCACAACAACTTATATTCTCATTATTTTTCTACTCACAAAAATTATATAAACTTTATAATCATAATAATATCTTCAAACTTGTGTGTTCTTTTGACGATTATAATTACTGTAATTTACTGAAGGTTCTTAAAAACAATTAGATAATGCTTGCTCCACACACTGGAGCACTTTTTGAAATAAAAAAAAAATCTTTTAGGAAATGTCAAGTTAAAGTGCTTGTTAATTGCCCATATAAACAAACTGTACCATTAAAGTGAAAGCACATGAATGTTAATTTTTTTGGCATTTAAAATTTATGATTATTATTTGGTTCTTGAAGCTCATACACTGTAACTGACAACCTGCTTGCATAAATACAAGCACAATTAGGTTTTAACCATGTGCCTAAATCATTTTGCATTATAGACTCTTTCTTTTTTGATTGAACACAACAGGAGTAAAATGTGGGAAAAGAAACCAAAGGGCCAAGGAAAAATCATAAGTGAAAGAAAAAAGACAACACCAGGACCAAAAAGAAAATTGACAAAGAGGCAAAAAGACACACAAGTCCACAAAAAAATTTGCAGAAAAACAAAAGATTGAGCAACACCAATGTCACCAATAAATAAGAATTGAATTTGCAATCCCCACTATTAAGTTACCTGTAAAACATTGGTACCTAAATCCATAGCAACCAAACTTATTTCACCATCAGACTTTAACTACTATTTTAAAACTGTTTCCATGGTAACACTAACCTGCTGTTTATCATCAAGTTGTAAGTCATCATTTGGGAATCGTAACTGAATACTGTCCATTTTTGTTTGATTCTCTGATGTTCCAAGTTCATCCTCATGCTCCTTTACCATCTGTAACAAATGAATGCAAAATAAAACCGTTCCCAGATTTTCCAAGTTTTAAAATCATACAATTTCGGTATAATCTTGTTTTTCAATACAAACCCTTTCATATAATAAGATGCAAATAAGTGTGTAACGAGATGTAAACATTACTTTACCAAAATACATCTCTAATTGTCCAAATTTGTTATGGGTTCCGCTAAGAATTTATGTTCCATAAATCACATACACATTAGAGGTCACCTGTGTCATCATAAGTTATTTTTCATAAATAAGAAATAAAAACTTGCAAGGAAACATATTTTATGGCGATGTTTTAAAAACACTTAAAACTGCGTTCTTGCAGTTATTGCTATTGATTTGAGAAATTAAAACTATATAGGTTGCTAGAAAGACTTGATCTGTGGAGCAGAAATAAGGTAGTTGTCAGTAACATAAAAGAGGGCTGAAAGATAATAATACTTATGATATATTCAATTTTTTATGCCTTCCATGCACTGTGTGATAACAAAAAACTTTTATAAACAATTATTTTTATCTTGCAAAATTAAATGCTTTTTCTGAAAACAAAATATGATTGTCTCTATACCCCATCTAATTTCTGAGTAAGTAATTAAATATATTAAAAGTATATATGAACGGTAAAATTGTTCCATAATTCATAATAACATGTACATGATACATGCCATACCCTAGGTCTGATCATTACTGAATTAGCAGTAAGAGGATGACATAAATTCACATTTATAATAAATGGAACAGTGGGGTATATGTTAAAGAGACAGCAATCTAACAAACAAACGGAAAACAAAAACATTCAACAGCATTATAAGTAAGTAAGCAATGGATGACAGAAAATCAATATCCTGCCTGCTACAATAATAAAAGTATTAACTCTCAGAAAGAGATCAAAATTAAATCAAACCTGTAATGAGCACAAGTCTTTCTAAGGTATCATATATAATTTCTGATTGATTGATGTTTGTTGTTTGCAGAAAATCATTGGCAAATATTTCATGAATATTCAGAATGAGAACAAATTAACCATAAGTGCAATAGGCAGTTTCTACAAAATGGGACAACCAGGATGAAGAGCAGTACCGGTAATATCAGATGCCACTGCAAAGTAAGCATATGTTGGACAGGGACAGGCATATGGACCCCCAAAAAGCTGTTGCAAGGATAAGGTGGTCTTTATATACTCTAAACGACAGACATACATACCAAATATTATTGACCTTAGTAACTGAAGAGCAGACCTAATTCTGAATAATTTATGATACCACTGGAACATGATAAGGATGTCAAGATCACTTCACAGTGACTGAGTGACAAGGTCTCATCATAAACTTCCTGAGGACCATTCTAATTTGTGTTCACCCGTGTGAAATCAGTGAAGTAGGGATAATTGTTTATGCTGCCATCACTATTGAAAAGTTGCCCACATAGACTTTGTAACAGGCAAGACGAAATCTTCATGAACTAAATAGTTAACATTTCCAAAACATTCATAATCAATTGAATGTTATAGAGTTCTGTGTAGAACTGACAATATGACCAAGTCTTTATGCAGAAAGACTGGTCTGAGTTATGGTCAATACTGATCAGTGTTAAATCAAAACAGAAAGATAAACAGATATTTATCAATAAACTGTGACTCTGCTAAAAACTTGTAGAATTTTAAAGTGATACTGTATTGTTGACCTCAGTAGACACCACACTTGAGATTGGACAAGTATCAACTAACCATGACAAGGCACATTAAGGTCTGGTGATGTAAAATGTTGATCACTTATTATGACAGCCTTGTATTAATCTGTTAAATATTAGTATGTAAGACTTTAATCTGTTAAGTATAGTGCTGATCAGGATTAACTGGTATGGTGTGACAATCACCCGTCAAAATATTGCCCTACTTGAGGATTTATTCTGAAGACTCTTAATTAGACCACCCTTTTGCAAATATTAATATGATTTGCCAAACTTCCTCTGTATATATGTATTGTCTATCAATAGCAATAGCAAAAATACATATTGATTAAGAAGATGTTCTAAGTTCTAACAGTCGTTTGGAGGACTATCTTATTTGTTGGCCAGAAGTTGGTAACTTTTATTTTGAATTTCCAACAGTTGTTTGAAGGACTATCTCACAAGATGGCTATCAGCTATTAACTTGTATTTTTCAAACTTGTGTGAAGGACTATCTAACATGCTGGCAGCATCAGGTATTAACCTGTATTTTTCACACTAGTTTGAAGGACTATCTAACATGTTGGCGATCAGATATTAACTTGCATATTTCACACTTAAGGCACAGAAACAAACCCTCAGTTGCTATCAATCTGCATTCAACTAACAAACATATTATAAATGTAACTTAACTTTTATTTAAATGTTGACCTTGCAGGTGTCGACATTCAAAAGAGATTTATGACCATCTTCTAATGGTGGATAAATCATACCAAGTATCTATAATATCTTTATAGGCATTCACCTATTCTCATCTAGATATAAATGTACATTTGAATATGGGTTATATTAAGTTGACCTAAGTCTGTGACCTTGTCACTGCAGTTGGAAATTTAACCTTTTTGAGATACACTCTGACTTTGTGCCTAATTATAAAGTCTCAATATCATCAGTGTATGACCTTGATCTTCAGGAGACAAGCAATCAAACTGCATATGGATATGGAACATGTAAGGTTGAGCTAAGGTTGAGACCTTGACATTTCAGTAAACTTCCAACACTATTTGCGGCACACCTTCTGTCATAGTGTGCATAAATAATAAAAGGAAATCTTTACTACTTTTTAGGACGCTCAACTTTCTAAGTTTGGATATGAATTAAGTTTGTCACCTTGACCTTGCAAACAGTATATTCCAAACTTATTTGCAAAACACGTTCTGGTGATGGGAAACAATAATAATACAAATTATTTTGGTGATTCCTGTTTTTCTGTTTTATAATTAATATCTTTAAGAGAAATTTCTGGGTTGGCAGACTAGTTAAAAGACAGAATACCCCACAAAAAAAGGGTGATAAAAAATAAAAACGAAAACTTCCGATTCATCTTTTTTGCAATAAAAATGACTTTTCTGTATAATTCATTTACAATAGTAATTACAGTAAATACTTGTAGGTGTATAGTTTATATTCAAGTATCCATTACATAAGTTTAACTTTCTGATAATATTTCAATAAATCAGGGGAATAGGTCATCAATCTCATTCAATTGACATTATAAATAAGACCACCCCATGTCGACAACATAAAAACTTTATATTTATAAGACTCATATTTTAACAATTCTATGGTTTAAGATAATTAAAATCTGTTTTGAAGTCAATATAAGGTGTATAATGACACCAAAAGAGATTTTTTATGAATACTTTATGAATAGATCAATAAATATCATACCCTGCCTTTCAAAATCATGTAACCATGACATCCATATGAATATGTTCAACACGGACGATTTTAGTGATGCTTGCCGATAGTTACAGAATTGTAATTCGGTGATTCAGCGACATTATTGTTTTATACATATTACCCCCTTGGAGAGCTCATTGATATGACCCACTATGTAGAATATTATATTGTGCATGCCAAATTATTATATTAATAATATCTTCCTTTAATTAATTTGAATTTAATTGACTGAATATGGATATGTCATATAAGCATATTTGTATACACATTAAAGGTACATTTTAGTGTACATAGATACCATAGTATATCCTGAACACAGACCTTATTTCAAACATGAGAATTTAAATATGGATTAAATTTTTTTCTCGCAATTATTGACCTCCTTGTAGGGATTAAAGTTCCCAGAGTATTAGTGAAAATAGAACAAGCCTGACCAAGGACAACACATCTTATTATCTTTTTTCTTTTACACTGACTTGTTTTTTAAAGTTTTATAATGAACTAAGCTTTGTCCTTTTAGTTTCTCTTGAGGTATATACAATATACAATATAAATGACCATAATCTTTATGAATTTCCCTTTTATACCAACGACCCTGTTGATAGAGGTGCAGTAAACTTGAAGTGTGACAAACAAGGACCAAAAAAAAACGTGGTCCTTTTAAACGTGTCTTCAAGATAAGCTTTCCATTTCATCATATCAAAATTTTCATTTGTGAGGGATTAAAAAACATTTGGAAAATGGTCAAGATAACTTATTATTTAAAAATTGAAATTTTTTTACAGTAATGTTAGAAATTTCCTCATTCATACATGCTAGACACATGCATATGAAAGCAGTTAAGTATTTTGTTATTTTAATTTATGTTGTCCAATGGATAAATAGTCTAACAAATTAGACCCATCTATCAGATTCCAAGCCTGTGTAACATGGGGTACATTTATCAGATCCCAAACAATTTGTAAAGATGAAAAATTGAAGGTACAGGAAAAACCAAGACCAGCAACCATGTCAGATACATAAAAAAATGATTCACTGTAAAACACAGGGTCACAATAAACAGAGGTTTCTTGTGTATTAAAAACAATTTACAAAAAATATATAAATATTTCGTGAGAAAGTGAATAAACTTAAGACTATTATGGTCGTAATGACCCTACTGAATGTCTTAAATAGATTTCTTATATAGTAAATAGAAATCTAACAGCTGTGTGGTAAATGTTCCCGAAATTGGTAAAATGAGAACTTATAACAAAGAAACCGACTTGTATTACAGAAAACTTTACTAAATATCTTTTACTTTTGTATATGAAATATATAGGGTACTGAGTATGAAAGACAGTATTGTATGATACAAAAAAAGAATGTTAATTGAAAAATAGATAATGGCTCATTTGCATAATATAATTATCAGGAGATATAAGCTTTGGAGACATAATAATAAAATTATGAAGAGGATCAAAACAATAAAGACTGTTGTACTGAGTCAACTTCAATAAAACATCCTGGTCTACCCCAAGGGGGTGGATTTAAAAAGGTTTCATCATGTCTGGCCTAAAAAACAAACTGGCGACACAAATTAATTTTGAAGATTCACTGCATAAAAGAACATAATTTTGTGCAATACATAATTATGAGGAATTTTCATGAATGTACTCCCAACAAACAGTGATTTTCTGTTAACCAAACAAATAAAATGTATGAATCCTGCATACATCTTTTTTTAATTGAATGAAAGATATATGGATGAAATGCCTATGGGACATCCACCTGAATATGCATCAAATATTTGCCAATGAACATTTAGAAAACAACAATTGGACAAATTCTATATGTAAATGACACCCTACATTAGCAGATAAAACAGCCAATAAAGCAGAACTAATAATTATGTCTTATCAATATCAGTGTATATGACTTGACAGCACAGAGACAATCATTGTGGTGCTCTCTTTGTAAAAACAAAAGAATGCACTAACTTATAATTTATAAACTGTTTCTTTCCGCAGATTCTGTCGTGAAATGTCTATTAATAATGCTGCAATAACACTAATGGTACAAATATAACTGCACCAGCTGATGCACATTTCAACAGTAAATGTCTCTTCAGTGATGCTCAAGGCCAAAATATTTGAAAAACCAAAACATTTAACAGACTAAGTAGAATTTTTTCTTTCAATGGTTCAGAAAGAGTTTTATTTGATTAAAAAAAGAATTACATTTTAAGTATATTAGACTTACATTTTTGACTCGAGAGGTAGCTCTATTGAGTTCCTCATAGTCCTGATGGTTTGGATCCGTATCATCGAGAAGATCATTTAAGTACTTGTCATACTCAGGTATCCTCTGAACCTGCAACGATAAAATATACAATGATATAAAGACACAGCTAATCTTTGTCACTAGCAATCATTTTACAACAAAAAGTTGTATTGGCAAACTATATTCAAATATTTCATATGCTGATATATTAACCTCTTCTAGAATCTAGAAAGCATATGCATCTAAATTAAAAAAAACAGCTATCTTAACCTTCAAAATTCACCATTAGTCACTTTCATCTTTCAGAACAAGTTTCAATGTTGAAAAGTTTTACAGTACCAAGGTAAAGTACTGAACCAGACTATGTCCTGTGTCAAATTCTCCCCCAAAACCCTATTACTCTGCACTAACGTACCCTACACAAACTGTTCTTATACAATTAAACATGCCTACAGGAATTTTCAATTAGCCTCTGGGATACAAGTACAAAAAATAACCATGAAGATACTGTTGGTCAACAATAACATCCCTTAGTTCCGGTAAAATCTTTCTGATAAAATGTTTTTTATCTAATCAAAATAGGACAGGTTAAAATGTCAACATTTATAATGCTGGACTTACCAGATAAATTCTGATTAATTTTTGTAATTTGTTTACAAATTTCTTACCTCCTATATTGAAGAGTGATGTATGGGATGAGTGAACGTGTAAAGATATGTCTTAGGATTGGTATGGCGTGACAATCTTGGTGAATCAAACTCTAATTTCACCTGTATTTTTACTATAAGATATGTTAAAATATTTAATCAAGGAATTTTTCTAATTTAAAAACCATTGTAACTCTACTATAAAAACATCTAATTTTTTTTACAAACTCGTAAATGGATTTTGTACAAAAATGTATATAATGGTAGGTGTCTTTTTTTAGACACCTATAAACCATCCTTGACATAGTCTTGATAAGTTCGTGAGAAAATATTTGAACAGACTTAACACAAAAACCATGTTTTCATTAAGTGGCCCTCAATATATCAAGAAAAGTACTGTCATACAGGTTAGAACAATTCAGTTTATTAAATTTGAATGTTTGAATCATCTCTCTCTTTATTACTTTTTTAAGATTACAATCTTTCGATAAAGTTTGATTAAACATTACATTATATTTGGAAGTTACATGGGCTCAATACAAGAAGTTTCCTCCCTCCTGTGAAAGTTTAATCTGACTTTCCCAGGCTAAGAACATAATAAATTCTATGGACTTTGTTCTACATGCAAGGATTTATGCACTATAACATAAAACTTTATATATATTCCAAAGTCAATAAATAATTGCTTTGTACAATATAAACTTTGATCGACTAAAGTCCACAAACTGAAAATGTCAAACAGTGGCAAAAAATTTCAATGACATTTTTTGTTTTGGACAACAGGAAAGTGCAAAACTCTTTCTCAATTTAACAGAATTTAATGTAGCAACAATTACTGAGAAAATGATTTGCAATATAAACATGACCATCAGGTCAGTTTTCTTGTAGCTAGGGACGAATCATTCTATATATCAAAATAAAATGGCTCATCAATGAAGATTATTAACCGATTTTTCTTTCATCAAATATAAGAGAACAATCACGGCTGATATGAAGTACCTATGTCTATTGTCCATTAATGGTTGGTAGATAGACAGGATAATAAGATTACATGTTTTACGATTTCTTTAAGTCTGATATGATAGAACTATTGACGTCATGAAAAATATTGGCAAAGTAAATATACACTGAGAAGTATTGATAGATGTCCTTTGACTGTAATATTTAAAGTTAGCAATGATTTACTATAAAGTAGTCAATCTAGCTTTCTTCTTAGGTATATGTAAACTTTTCCCTTTCATGAATTGAATTGATGGTCCAGAGTGTTAGTGAAACCACCAGGAACCTTTAAAACCAATGACTGATTCTTTCTTTGGACCTGATGTTCTTGATTCTTTTTTTATTTTATTTTCTTTGAAGCCTAAATTCTTTAAGTTTAAGAGTTTACTATGTGGTATGGGTTACTGTAAGAGATCATCAAGTTCAATTAAGATGTTTTCTTCCTAATCCCAATAATATGTTGTCAGATTGCTGTCTCAATGACCATAAGAGCATAGCTCATTATTTTGATGCACCAATGAAAGGCTATAATGCTTTACTTATAATACTTTTAAAGTCACTATAAAAACACATAAAGACTTTTAACTTTTAAGTGATCTTTATGTAGCTGACATCTTTTAGTGGCATCACTGAATGTGATTGATATGAAAATTGGCAAAACTAGATAATGATTGATTGATTGTTGTATGCTAAACATCCAGTGGCAAATAGTACATGGATGTTCAGGACAACAGATGTCACAAGAGTCTGGTTATCTCTGTATATTCCAGTTCCAAACAATTGAGTTATGTGTACCGGTAATTGAATCTTATCAGAATATATCACAAGTTCAGCAATTATCATGAGTACAAAATGTATTTACAAAGTGGGTGTGCATTTCAGCATAAAACATTCTAAACTTAATTGTAAGAATCATTTATGATGTTGAGATATTGAAAGAGGCATCCTAATATTGACTGTACTTTAAAAGGCTTTTACACAACTCATTAAGACATTAAGATTAATATGTAAAAGCATTTGTGCTAAATCTATAGACAAACTTATATAATCTCGTTTCATATAAAAAGGAGGAACATGAAGTACACAAATATATCAACGTTCTGATGTAAACTGTTCCATGGACATGTCAGTGTACTTTTGAATTAGAGAAGTTGTACGTCATAGAAAAACATCGGATTAGAAAAAGCACTTAGCCCTATAATATTCTTATTACAGGGGGGAAAAAACAAAGTTAACAATAAAACAATGCTTGCAGTATATGAGGGCTAGCTCAAAGTAATAGAAACTTTGTCAGGTAAATGTTGATTAATTTTGATATCAAGTAAATCGACTAGATTTACTGTAAGTTTGCATATAAATGCTCAAAAACATTATATCAACAGGTTTCTGGTCATGACCAAGTCCATTTATTGCAAACAGAAACTCCAAAGACATAAATTGTCTAGATATAAAAAAAATCTAAATACTGTAAATTCAGAAATGAATGCATATATTTATTATAATCAATGATTACTGGTTAAAATGTGTGATCTAATTAATGTGATTGCAAAAAATTGGGAAGGAAAATCATTACTAAAATGATGAATGAGAGTTTTTATTATTACGAACCTGAGACTGTCATATCTTTTGGATTGATAAAAACATCGAAATAATTTCTGAATTTACAGTATTTGAAGGTTTCATTGAAAACCATTTACTGGTTTAGTTGGAGAAATACTGTTAGAATATTACATAAGAGAAAAAAGTAATATCTTTTCTACGGGAAACCCCAATTATCATTCTGATCCAAGTATATATATATAACTGGAGATACACAATACCATTAAATACTGAATTATCTATCAAAATTCCATTCACTGGTTTGGAACTGAGATTACTAGAACACATGCAAAAGAGTAATACGTTCAGACAACCTATCACAATCTACCTAGTGAATAGTTGGACTTTATTCTATTAATAGTCCATTAGTCTAATGAAACGTATATCTATTGGACTATAATAATCTTTGAATCCAATCCCCATCTTTAATTTTCTTCCAATGTAAATAGTTTAGCAAGTAAGAATGAAAGATACCACATGTTAGCTTATTCACCATTAAAAACATTTTCTTTTGAAATAAACACAAACCACTTGACAATCCATTTTATATTTTACCTTTCATCCCTTATTTTCTTTCAGAATTGTGAAATTTGAAGATATATATTAACAAATTTAATGCTTATCTTTCATGACCACAATTATTCAAACTATCTGATTTTAAATGTCATAAAGATGTGACCCAATACCCATCCTAAATAATCGTAAAATTGATGACCTACTTTATACAACTGTGACAGGTAACGTTACCTGCCATCTGGGTTGGTTGTCAAAAGTGGTCATTCATTCAGAATCAGGAGTATTTTGTCATTTTGCCATAACATGTCATAAACCACAAACATAATTTCTCATAATCTAAATGTTTCTATTGTATTTCGGTTAAGAACAGGAAAGACAACTCTAAAACAAAAAGTTGGATTTTGACCATACATAATTCATTCTCACTTTTTATTTTAAAACCAACCAAAAAGATAAATTTTTAGAAATTTTAGTAATTTATGGCAAACACTTTAGTTGTAATATATTTTCACCTTCCTGTACTTCAGCAATCCAAGCAACCAAGTTATATACATATGACTATAAGGAGATGAGGGGGTTAAACGTAAACAAGACAGCAACCCAACACCAACAAATGAAGGAGCAGGGCCAAATATTCTCCATGGAAATGAGATGTGCCAATGCTTACACAACTGCATACCAAATATCATTGGCTTTAAACATTAGTGATTCTATTTAAACAGACCTAATCATAAACGGGTTTACCTCAACGAATTGTCTCACGAATTGTAGAGGAAATCCTCAATGGAGACAACAGACCTAAGTATCCCCTATTGCAACTTCATAGTTGTGAGAAAAAAAATAGTTAAGATAAAATAGAATATATATTCTGTAATAAAGATGACCAATGACTGTTACGTCTTGATCAAGGTCGTTAAACAACCCCATAATAGTAAAATCAGCTATAATTTTAATTCTATTTGTGGTTGTTAAAACCAGATATAGTCGCAGTTTTAGTATATTAATTCTGATTGAACTTGTAAAACTGTCACAAGAATGAGTTTGACTTGTGTATTCTGTCATAATTATGTCAATAATCTGAACCTTCTTGTAATTAATAACATATATATGACCAAGATGTCATAAAATTGTCACTAAATTTCCCATAAAACTGACCATTAGCCTTAATTTGTCTGTAGTGTGTACTTGGTATCTATTAGTGGTTTGTTATTACATGTCTAGTGACACATGTGTATAGTGGTCAGCTATCACATATATATGTGTTCATGTCACAAACTTTACTTATATTTTAGTAACGAATATTAAAGTAAAAATAGACAATTTTTTTTTTACTTAAGTTCAGGAAGTTGTTGCTTAACAAGTTGCATATTGAATATGCATGTTAACATAGCTCTGACAGTTGTGGAATCATGACTTGAAATACTAAAAAGTACCAATAGTCTGTACTCCTAATGTACAATGAAAGTACTGGAATCATGACTTGACATACTAATAAGTACCCATAAAGTCTGTACTCCAAATGTACCATGAATGTACTGGAATCATGACTTGACATACTTATAGAACCCATAAAGTCTGTACTCCAAATGTACCATGAAAGTACTGGAATCATGACTTGACATACTTATAGAACCCATAAAGTCTGTACTCCTAATGTGCAATGAAAGTACTGGAATCATGACTTGACATACTAATAAGTACCCATAAAGTCTGTACTCCTAATGTACCATGAAAGTACTGGAATCATGAATGACATGCTAATAGAACCCATAAAGTCTGTACTCCAAATGTACCATGAAAGTACTCAGGAATCATGACTTGACATACTAATAGAACCCATAAAGTCTGTACTCCAAATGTACCATGAAGGTACTGGAATCATGACTTGACATACTAATAGAACCCATAAAGTCTGTACTCCTAATGTACCATGAAAGTACTCAGGAATCATGACTTGACATGATAATAGAACCCATAAAGTCTGTACTCCAAATGTACCATGAAAGTACTGGAATCATGACTTGACATGATAATAGAACCCATAAAGTCTGTACTCCAAATGTACCATGAAAGTACTCAGGAATCATGACTTGACATACTAATAGAACCCATAAAGTCTGTACTCCAAATGTACCATGAAAGTACTGGAATCATGACTTGACATACTAATAAGTACCCATAAAGTCTGTACTCCAAATGTACCATGAAAGTACAGGAATCATGACTTGACATACTTATAGAACCCATAAAGTCTGTACTCCAAATGTACCATGAAAGTACAGGAATCATGACTTGACATACTAATAAGTACACATAAAGTCTGTACTCCAAATGTACCATGAAAGTACAGGAATCATGACTTGACATACTAATAAGTACACATAAAGTCTGTACTCCTAATGTACCATGAAAGTACTGGAATCATGACTTGACATACTAAAGGAAGATTTTGTGTACCTTACAAGTACATGTACCAATACAAAGTCTGTACTACAAATGTATTATGAAAGTACTGGGATCATGACTTGACATACTAATGGAAGATTTTGTGTATCTTACAAGTACCAATACAAAGTCTGTACTACAAATGTACCATGAAAGTACTGGAATCATGACTTGACATACTAATGGAATAGTTTGTGTACCTTACAAGTATATACCTAGGCACTATTTCACAACTGTCAGAACCATGTTATGGTAAACTTTTTATGGGTACTTGCAAGGTACACAAAATCTTCCGTTAGTATGTCAAGTCATTATTCCAGTACTTCTATGGTACATTTGTAGTACAAACTTTGTATTGGTACTTGTAATCATGACTTGACATACTAATGGAATAGTTTGTGTACCTTACAAGTACCAATACAAAGTTTGTACTACAAATGTACCATAGAAGTACTGGAATAATGACTTGACATACTAACGGAAGATTTTGTGTACCTTGCAAGTACCCATACAAAGTTTACCATAATATGGTTCTGACAGTTGTGAAATAGTGCCTAGGTATATATATATGTACTTTTATTTCTTAAACATATTCCAAGATTGTGTACCTATACATTTAGTATATAATTTAGCATATTCTTGAGTGGGCAGGCTGATTTTTAGGTAAATGGAAAAAAAAAGTTCATGACTTTCTTTTCCTACATGCGATTTTAAAATATTCAAAATCTTCCTTCAGATTTTACTTATTATTATCATTATCATAAATCATATTTTTACTGTAAAGTAAATTTTCTAGGAAATTCACTTAATCACTAATCAATATTAAAGACATGTTCAGTACATGTTAAAAGTATTACTATTGGCAGATCATAGAGCCAAATGATTTCAGTTGAGCAGGAAGTCTTGACAATAGTAGCTTCTTGTTACTACATGGAATAATTTTCACATTAAATCCAAACTTCCTGAATGTTGAAACTTTAAAATATGGCACTGTAAAATTAATGCTGCTTAATATGGAAATACCACTTAAGTGGGTTGTAATATCATTAATACATAAGGACCATATCATAATTGCAAATTTGTGACTAGACATTTATTAATGAAGTTAATTAAAATGGATTTATTACCTGAATTTTAAGTTGCACTCCAAAATGCAGAAGGTGCAATTAATGTGTCTTCTATCATAATTAGTATTATATGAGTATAGGTAATAGAATATCCACAGAATTTGACATCAGTTATGGATATGGTAATAAAATCATCAAATATTTACTTAAAATTTATATACCTTTGAAACCTGGCCAGAGATAAAAGGAAGAGTTTGTTTGTCTATCTTTACCTACACATAATGAGATTTTGAAGTTAACAGGTAACAATTAGATAAGCAAAATTACAGGTGTCCTTAGTTGAAAGCAGTCCAAAATTTTGTTTGAAAATGTAGCAGCATAATAGTTTAATGTTTATAGTTTTATCTCTAAAATTGTTTGAATTTGATCTATTTTTTTGCAACTAATCTTTAAAGAAGATAAAATATACACATTTCTACAATTTATTGTCCAATATCAGTGGCTATAGAAATGCAGATAAATTTGACACCATTTTAAATTCTATTCATCCTATCTTGTCAATACATACCAGTGTTACTGTTTTTAATACTTTCAGAACAAATTTTTAAACCATTTTAATAAAATTTCACTGCATAATAAGCTTTTAAGTTTTTCTGATGATTATCAAATTGTGCATCATATTCGCAATATTTAAATTGTTGAAATTGAACATCATAGCAGTTAACAATTAATCAGTGAAAAATCTTACCTAACTTTCATTATTAATATACGCATCTTCCGTGTGGGATTCGCTTTCTATATTTGGTAAATTTAGAGTTTTACAATGCAAATCTTCAACAAAGGAAAATAATTAGACAATAAAAATAAAAATGGCATTTTCACATTTAGATTTTTCTAATGTTAATTCTTCTGGGTTTTTTTTTTCACAACAAAAACATTGCATTACTTTCATAATTCATAAATCAAATATTCCACTTACACATGACTCAATGTCTGTAACTTCTACAGTAACAACTATTTAAGACATAAAGTGATAATTTGTGAGTATTTTCCACCTTCCAATATTTGAGTATCCCAAACAGGCACTAACATAATCAGTGTTCAGTCTCACTGGTAAATAATCATACAAAATATTAGTCAAACAAAATCCAATGAAAGATAGATATATATGATCAGTTGAATTATAAAACACACCTTTCAAAATAAGTCCCATGAAAAAATGTGGTGTCCAGTCAGTTGAAATTCAAGTAAGTTTCAAAAAAAATCTGATGTTAACAGTCATACAATGCTTGAAACTCTGAGTGTAGTGGTCTATCAGTAAGAAAGGAAAACCGATCTCAAAAACAATAGTACACTGTACCATCTTTATCATTAAAAGAAATTGAGTGTCCAATCAGACGAACTGCTAGACACTTGTTAAATAACTAATAGTGCTGCATAGTTTATATGTAAGGAAGTTTATATGTAAGGGATCCTTAGTTACATGTACTGCACAAGCATACAAATCAGTTCTCACATCAGAGATGAAATGTTGAAGTATTCCTTGGATTTGATTTATTTGAAATTAAAACACTTTTTCTATATCCCTGTTCTTTGATAAAAAAATAACTTGGCAATAAATGAAACCATTATCAAAGACCTCCACAACCGTTTCTTGCATAACATCACACATTTAACAACTTTTGAATAAATTTACAAAAATTTGCATAAATTACTACACCAATTAAAGCTGTTAACCAAATTTATTAATTGGAAAGTTTACATGCAAGACGAAAACCTTTCAAAATTAGTACAAAAAATATTTATTTACAAAGTAAGTATTTGATATAGCTGACTTGTTATGAATGGAAACAAATTCCACAGGTGTTTTATAAATGGTCCATCTATCTTAGTAACATCCTTAAAATACCATATAACCAATACACAAATATCAAAGACACCTACTAAAATAGGCTATATAATGCATACTATTGATAGGTATTAATTGCAGCCTTTGGTTTTATAGAAAATATTGTTCAGGAATTGTTCACATCAACATAAGATCATTGAATTTATACATAGTAGATGATTCTCATATTCAGGTGTTTCTGAGATTCTCAACATCCGATACATTAAAATAATGGTTTAGATTAAGGCAGTTGTTCATTTTACTGTATATTAAATAAGACTCCAAAAACAGCAAGCAAAACTTAGCACCAGAACCCTACTATAGTAAAACCGTAAAATTCCATCTCTGGCTTAATTTTTAAATCAATGTCCTAAAACTGCCATCAGCTCAATGTTACCTTTTTACTAATGACCTAATTTTCCAAAATTTTCCCGAACTTTCCCACCAAACCTCATTCTTCCCAAAGACTTAAAATTCTTCATAATTAGCTTCTACAACTTGACACTGAGACTTCTTTTTTAGTATTGCTGGATTATAAAATCGATATAAAAAAAAGAAGCTGTGGCATGATTGCTAGTGAAACCAAATTGGGAAGAATTATAAAATGGAGACCACTTATCAAACTTTTAGTAGTTTCATGAATATAAAGGTGTTTTAAAAATACTCAATTGAAATCATCCATTTTGACATTCATTCATTTGTGAATTTTATGATATATGGAAGGGTTACCAGTACTTGTTTCCTAAGAAATGCATAATATTGCTAAAATTAATAAGAAAAATCATTAGGCCAAATAAAAATTGACTTCAGCAGACTAATGTCTGTTACTACAGTTATACAAATATTACCAGTATTTAATCAATATTAACGGAAACAAATTACACCTAAATTATAAGTCAATCAATTCTACATGTTAGTTAATTGACAATTTACAGGTATATACAGTAATTTGCATAAATCCTAAAATAAAGGTGTCAAATTTATTGAAATCGATTTTAAATGTTATTTTCTAATTTATTGAAAGAGTTGAACAAAAATTTCTCACTTCTATAGCTTGAACTGTTTACCTAGTTTCTTTTTTTGAACTGCCATCATTTCAACTTGATTAAATAAGGTGTTTGAGAAATAACAAACACCTTAAAGGAATTTGACATTTAGTCCACCCCTCCCTGTCTATAGTAAAGTGAATTATATAGGTCTTTAAAGCTTTCACAAATGTACTTTGAAGTATAGTGTGTCAACTTATTCATCAGTCTTTAATGCAACACCTTCGACTTCAACCGGGGTGGATCCAGGATTTTTGAAAGGGAACGGAATTCCAGAAAACATAATAGATACTGCTGAGCAGAGCAAGACAATATTTTTTTTGGATGATATAATACTTTAAGATCATATAAATCGTGAGAGACATTTGATTTTTTTTTAGGGAATGGGGCTCTCCTACCCCCTATCCTGGATATGCCACTATCCTGGTTTCCTTTTGGGTCCTTAGCTGAACAGAATTAATATCTTCCCTTAAATGGATTAAAGGGAGATAACTGTCTAATGTTTATAATTTATTCCTATTGTGATATTCAAGCCATTATTGTTTTTCTTCCTAAAAGTTAGTTATACATTTTTTAACTGATGTACAAGGGTCTTAAACTTAAAAATCTGAATTTGCAAAATATGGGAATATTCTGTGTAGGAAGATTAAAAACAATCCTGCAATTTCACCTCAGTAGATAAACAGACCTCTGACAGGTATTTTTTAAAAAGATGTGTACTTGATTTCCAGTTATAAAACACAATTGTTCAGACATAAATATCATTCTTGGGCTATAAATAAACAAAATCTAATCATTCTTTGTTATTCATATCAAATACAATTGCTGATACCTATTTAGATTGTGAAGTTATATAATAATGCATGGGGAGATCATTCAGTACAGGGACATTAGTACCAAATTATAACATTGAACATTTGATGTCACACTGATAAAGTTATTCTATCCTTGTCATTCTTCAGGCAAAATACATATCAAAATGTTACAAAGATTTGGCAGATTAAAGAATGGGTGCATTATACAAACGAGGTATCAATACATTAACATCTGTCTATTTCTACTTAAAATGGTGAATTTCTATTGCTTTCTTTCATTTTCATCAGTAGATATTATACAGTTGTTTTAGGCATCAAAGGGTTTGAAATACATGTATATTTCAATAACAGAACAGTCTGTACTTCATGGAGGAGTGGAAGATTGTGTTTGCCAAACATGAAATGTAGGTTAAAGTGATTCAAATGTTGTTGATCAGATGAGTTGCCCAATAAACTTAGTTATAAGCAAGCAAGATGATCACTGATAGATTATATGATGATAATCATGGGTTTCTGAAAAATTTACTTGTACAGGAAAGTTCACAAAATAAATACAGAGGGACAAATATCCACAGCCACAGTCATTCAAATTAAATTTCTCTTAAAATTCACTCATTCACTATCATACAATACACAAAAATACATTTTGAAGAAAACAAATCATCTTAACCTTTTAAAGTTCAAAATGAACAGAAAAGCTATTGATAATCAGAAAGATTCCAAAAAAATGATCATAAAATGAGAATTCAAAGGCATTCAATATACATACAGTATGTGATAATCATGACACAAAGTTAAGGGTGGTGCTTTTGGCAAGAATGAAAGAAGCTGTGGCAAGATGAAATATAGAAATAATTTTTTTAGTATCAAAATTCACAATATCATTTATTGCAAGAAATATGAATGTTTCTTTTTAAAATATTGGTGCCTAACTACCCAACTTGACACAAAATGGTCACATTTAAATATGCTTTAATCTTGATTTTAATCACCAATGTTAAACAATGTATTCTTGGTCTTTAAGTCTATATAGCACTATTATTGTTTTTGAAAATGTGTTTCTTTCTTTAAAATATGATCCCTAAATTAAGCATCAAATTCATTGTAGTTATCTTTAAAAAATTGTTACAAGTCTTTTATGTTGGCTGCAGAAAAAACCAGAATAAGATTTATACAACTTACTGTAACTTTCTGTATAGCGTGTCCCATTATTTAGTCTACGCACACAAATAACCAGAACATTCATCCATTTTTTTCTGATATCTATGTTTATTGTTTACTACCCGTTATAAACATTTATACAATACTTGTAACTGAGACATTTAAAAACTTTCGATGTTTTGATCCAATGTGTCATGTCTCTTCATGTAACTACCACTGTTCCTTAAACATCTACTAACATTTACTGTTTGTTTAACACCTAATTAAGACTTTTATCTTTTTTCCTGTTTGCTATCAAAATATATCCCAAAATTGTCAAATACTTAGGTAGATGCTTTAATATGAAAACTAACGTCATGTATTTGATTTCACACCTAATTAAGACTTAACACTGTCAGGTATATTTGTTTACAATATATCCTTTCTGTAAGTACCATAACCAATCTCTTGTGTAATTAAAAGTTTAATTTTTTCACACTTATTATGGCTATCTAATATCAAGACGTCTAATATCCTTCTATATCCCTTATATTTCTGTAGACATGTATGAAGCACCTGTCTGTTGTACCGTGTACTTATCTTAGATATACATGTATTCCAGGCAAGTTAAACATGGCCAAAGTAAAGAGAGAAAGTTACACAAACACACAAGTATAATAAAAGGCAGGTTCTCAAGCTAAAGATTCATGAATAGCGGTAAAGTTTTATTTATTGATGATTTAAATAGTCAGTCAAAGGTGATCAATTCATAACCGCGGTATTTTTATACTGTGTCAATAAATATATTATATATAATTCTGCTGTGGCTATCAATCTTATAGTAAAGAAGACCTCCTAAGGTTATATAGGGATAATTTACATGATATTTAACCAATATATCCCTCCAAATCTAAACAGACAATAAAAAATGTACCATTTGGTCATGGTTTCTTCAGCGATATAAAAAATATTCAATGAATTTTAAAAATAGGTCCTACTTTTTAAAATTCACAATCATAAAATTAAATTTTAAATGGATACTAAAATTATGGTGTAATGGATGTGACCCAAACCATTTTTCCGTTAAATTGTCGAATTGACACATGACACCATTAATTTTCAGCAATTACCCTCAAAATACTAGAAATCGCAGCTTGATGCAGGAATACATTAACCCTTTTTAAATATGTATGAAAGATGAAAGTGCAGCAGTACTTTGATAAAATCTATGTTTGTACTTTTACAAAATTGACTATATATAGATAAATTGGTTAAATATCTTTCCAATTAAATAATAACTTGTAGAGATTAAAAAAATTATATTAGAATATTGAATAATGCTCATAATGAAATCATTCATTTTTAAGCCAACAACAATGTCAGTTCCCATCACTCATGGTTTTCCAATAAGTTATGTAACAGTTAATGTGATTTTTTCGACTTTAAGACATCATATTAATCTAATTGCATTTAAACTGTCTGTTATTGTCAATTTAAATTGTTTCTTTTGATTTTACATCACCTGGTACAACAAAATTTTATTTCAAATGATTCTTGTAAACTGAATATGTTGAGTATAGACATTTTAAAGTGCACTACATTGATTATAAATCAGATAGACATAAAAACCAAAATTCTGCCATTTATGTAACACCATGTACTTCTTGCTCATAATTTCCTCTTCATTACGGGCTTTATAATTTTATCAAGAATAATTTTTTCTCCCCCTAAATTAAAATGGGAACTTAATCAAGTGACAATTAGTACATGTAGTAACTTACAAGGTTTGGAGGTGAGACTTTGGTAATACCTATCTCAAATAATGAATTAAATTTTTTCATCTAATTATAAAAACAACAACAAATAAAAACAACATCAGCAAAACAAAATAAAGAATCCCAACCAAAACCAAACTGTGAAGAAATGTTTACAGTACTGGATAAATTTCAAATGTCACAGAAGAAAATCATAACTGTAAATAAAGCAAAACACTCATGGTAAACAAAAACAAAAATCTTGGAATATTATCTTTATAGCCATTCATCTACCTTCATAAGGCATAGAATGGCATAGGGTTGTATAGAATCTCAAAGACAAATTAGACTTTACGCAGGCCATATCTGAATATCCATGAGAGAAATAAAGAGTCTCTGACATACAAAAAAACCCAAAATAACTGTTCATTTAGATTCAATCAATGATTTGATTGATTTCATTTCCGTTAAATGTTATCCGTCTTTGTCACGCCTCCATCTGGTAACTACATTTTTTATCCCAAAAAATTAGAATATACTTACGAAGGGATCCAAATAGAGGTCATCATCATGGTAATAGTTCCTTAGAAATGAATCCATTCTCTCTAATAAGTCACATTTCCTTCATATTTGTAATAAATCCAGCCAAAAAAAAGAAAACTATCTGTCAATTTCACAAATATCCTGTATGAAATGAGAGAACACCCAATTTCATCAAAAGTACGAGTGAACACAAACTTCGAAAAAACATAAATCAATGTAATATTTGACGTAATGTGAATGTCATTATATGTAAAATGATTGATCACGCTACAAGTAGTTAAGGATAAAGTCTTAAAAATCACCAAAAACTGTGCAAGTTTTCTGTGGTTCAGGTCTTTTTATTTCATTTGACATGTGAAAGTTGGATACAATATGTCACAATGTCCAAAACACTGACCACAAATTCATTGTGAAATACATCTCATGTTATAATCTAATGATTAAGAAAAATATTCCCATTAGAAATTGATACAATTAGAAATACTGCACAAATGTTCCAGTAGATGGTACAACTGCAACCATGACTAGAAATATCTTCCAATTGCCATTAAAAAATCACAGTCAAATGTATGGTTGAACTGAAAAAAACTTTAGCACTTCAGAATTTAATGTGTACAACTTTGGAACTTCACTCACACTGAAAATCAAGTGTTTCATTCATTGAAATGTGTCACTTGTAGATCTGACCACTTCTCTGAAGGCCCGGAACATGAACTTTACCAAATAGTGAAATATTCTTAAATGAGTCTATACATTTTAATTGTATTTTTTTTATCCATGTTTGATTTCATTCATTCAATACACATCTGATGCTATTCATAACGTCTGATTTGATTTGTAAACATACGATCATACTTTAGACTATTGGTAGCAAGGTACATGTATATAACACCTAGTATAAATATCATCCCTCTGGCCAGATTTAACAAAACATTATTGTAAACTGACCACTGTATAGTATTAAAACTGACCGGTCCACTGACACCGATCTATTTATCTATCAGGTCAACTGTCAGCAGGACAAGAATTCTAGACTGACCATAATAAGTTTTATATTTAATACCTTTTTTTTCTAGGATGAAGACAACTAATCTTTTACATGTAATGTAATTCATAACAATGACCAAGCTTTTTACATAATTTTTTTTACATAAAATGTTTTACATAAAGTGTGTTGCAATTCACAAATGTTCATCATAAAAATCCTAAAACCAACATAATACAGTAATCAACATAGCTAAATGAACTAGGTCTGAGTGACAGGGGCATTGCATTGCAAAACTATAAGCTAAGTTAAACACTCACTCACTGTGATGAAACTCTGATACAAATGCCTCTTTAATACACACTATGGATGATATACTTAATGAAACAAATTTGTTCGCATAAAAAACTGAAAGTTGTTGAATTTTACTGAAGTGTCATTGACAATTTGCATTCTAAAGCAGGTACTATTTACTACTTGTTCTTATTGTAATCAGAATACATCTTAACAGTGGCAACAAGATATGTATAAAGTTGGTATATATGACAATTCATATTAAAGTAGTCCGTCAGGCAGTAACTGGAGTTCATCTAAACTTGTTGCTTCATTTAACTTCATAAACTATTCATATATTCATCATAAACCAAAAATTGTGTAATAATTCACGACTCAGGCTAGAAATCTTCCCTTAGGGGCTTCAATAATTTTTTCAGTAGTTAACTAACAAGAAAATCTACTGTAGTTGTCCTAAATTCTTCAGCAAATTAAAGCCACTCCAATAACTATAAATCCAAGAAAAACTAGGTGAAAAAATGAAACCTCATTTAGAATACTATTATCATAATAGTTAGGTCAATTAAATCTTTATGTTAACTTTAAATACTCATCTAAGCAGATTAAGTTTTATAATGCAGACACTTTTCAGTCTTGCTGGATTATTCTACAATGAATTTCTATGACCAATATCTAAGACAACTTGAAAAGGGAAACTGCCATGGAGAAGCCTACGCGACAAGACTATTTAAAAATTCAGTCATAAAAGATCAAATATGGGTCAGGTTGACCAACTTCGTAGAAAGCCATGCCACAATTAGGTCACATGAAAGGTCAAGCAACATAGTTCAAGTGAAAGGTCAAAATACATAGGTTACATGCATGGTCACCTAATTTTCTAGACTTTTTACAGAAATAAAGAGAGGTATAACTAACTGCAAGTAAGACAGTTTGGTGACTACAATTTTTTAAGATTGTGGTACAATTTTATGCAAATGCAATTATTCAATAAAATTAAGAATGGAAATGGGGAATGTGTCAAAGAGACAACAACCCGACCATAGATCAGACAACACCCGATGGCCACCAATGGGTCTTCAATGCAGCGAGAAACTCCCGCACCCGGAGGTGTCCTTCAGCTGGCCCCTTAACAAATATGTATACTAGTTCAGTGATAATGGACGCCATACTAAACTCCAAATTATACACAAGAAACTAAAATTAAAAATGATACAAAACTAAAAAAGGCCAGAGGCTCTTGACTTGGGACAGGCGCAAAAATGCGGCGGGGTTAAACATGTTTTTTGAGATCTCAACCCTCCCCCTATACCTCTAGCCAATGTAGAAAAAACAAACGTACAACAGTACGCACAGTAAAACTCAGTTCAAGAGAAGTCCGAGTCCGATGTCAGAATAGGAAACAAAAGAAAATAAACAAAATGACAATAATACATAAATAACAACAGACTACTAGCAGTTACTGACATGCCAGCTCCAGACCTCAATTAAACTGATTGAAAGATTATGTCTTCATCATATGAATATCAGGCACAATCCCTCCTGTTAGGGGTTTAGTATTATACCGTCATAAAATATATGAGAAAAACGTAACCCGTGTCATGCCAACAATTGGTTTTAGAATAAATATGTTTAATTCTGATGCAAAGACCCTATAAGTGAATCAATATTAAAGCCAAAATATGCAATCTTTAATGACCTGACAACAGTATCGTAACTATATCCCTTCTTAATAAGTCTGTTTAAAGGTTTTGTTAGCTTTTGTCAGAGGTGAATACTGACATTTTTGTGCTTTGTAAAGAATATTACCATAAAAGATTGGATGTGAAATACCCGAACGTATAAGATGTCTGCATGTTGAGTTATATTTACGAATGATGTCCTTATACCGATGATAAAATTTAGTAAATGTTTTGACTAGTTTATGATATCGAAGTCTAGAAAAAGAAAATACACAGAAATAACCTCAAAGACCTTTACTAACTAAAATGAAAGAAAATCATTGTAAGTTCAGGATGTTAAAGCCAACACAATGCCTTATTTCTAATTTTCCCACTGAAAAAAATGGACCAGGTACATACAATTTGATATGGGGAGGTACATGATTGTTCACCATATTGAAATTAAACTGACAAGAAACAAGATCATTTCAATAAAACACCAATGTAACTCAGAATGTTTGAGGTGTATGACATGACAAATTCTGACCTCCGCAGCTTTTTTTTAGAATCAAAATAATTGTTTACATTTTATGCACTTGCAGCTCTGTACTTGGTGACTTGTGTCCTTAATGATAATGGCAATATCTAAGTTCAAAGACATGAATAAATTTTAATTACACAAACAATTAGCTGAATTCAAAAACAATGATTATAAAAACACTTAACATAATATTTAATCAAATTGTACTTAAAAACTGTCTGTGACTGAATTTGATTATGATGTAATTATTGTACATGGTGACAACTACAGCATGGTACTTCTTTAGTACAACTGACAAGCAATCTCTACCTCCCATCTTAATGTCATTCATATCAACTACATCTTACAAGGAAACCTATGTAGCTATGATGGCAATCCCAAATAGTCATAGATTAGCTACTAATAAAATGTTGGTAACTACCATCTGGTCTCAGAACCTTCTAATAACATGTTGGCAACTACTATCTGGTCTCAGAACCTTCTAATAACATGTTGGCAACTACCATCTGGTCTCATAACCTTCTAATAACATGTTGGCAACTATTATCTGGTCTCAGAACCTTCTAATAACATGTTGGCAACTACCATCTGGTCTCAGAACCTTCTAATAACATGTTGGCAACTACCATCTGGTCTCAGAACCTTCTTATAACATTTTGGCAACTACTATCTGGTCTCAGAACCTTCTAATAACATGTTGGCAACTACCATCTGGTCTCAGAACCATCTAAGAACATGTTTGCAACTACCATCTGGTCTCAGAACTTTCTAATAACATGTTGACAACTACCATCTGGTCTCAGAACCTTCTAATAACATGTTGGAAACTACCATCTGGTCTCAGAACCTTCTAATAACATGTTGGCAACTACCATCTGGTCTCAGAACCTTCTAATAACATGTTAGCAACTACCATCTGGTCTCAGAACCTTCTAATAACATGTTGGCAACTACCAAAAACTACAATCTGGTCATTGAGGCTTATAATATCATGTTGAGAACTATCAACTGGTCTCAGATTAACTTCAAATAAAAAAAACTACCTGAACTTCACAGCTTCCAATAACATGTTAGCAACCACCAACTGTTCACGGATTAGCTTCAAATAACATGTTGGCAACAACCAACTGTTCAGGTGTAATACCACCAAATCATGTAACGTCACATCCGGTTGCATATGAAAATAGGTCGAAAAAAAATATTCCCTTGAATTTGAAAGTTGTAGGTAATTAATCCTACATTTTATTGCAGTTAAACATTTCTGTGTCATAAACATATATCTTGGGTATTTCAAAGCACCATTATTTTTTTATTTGGGGTTTCTATACAATATTTTGGAAACTTGAGGTTACATGGTTACTAAAGCTTGTACACAGGTTAAAAAAGGGGGAAAAGTTGATTGGTTAACTTCCATTGATGGTTATTTTCTTATATGCAATGAAATGTTATGTGATTTTTTTTTCTATAGTACTGGAGAGGATAAAACTTCACTCATGCCAAGTATTTCTTTATTTGAAACAAAGATAAATTCTGCACAATTTTTTGAAAAGTGCAAATTTAACAAAGACTAATAGGGGAAAATCAATGGTGGTATTACACCTTCACAGATTACCTCCCAATAACATGTGGGCAACTGTCAACTGTTCACAGATTACCTCCCAATAACATGTGGGCAACTGTCAACTGTTCACAGATTACCTCCCAATAACATGTGGGCAACTGTCAACTGTTTACAGATTACCTCCCAATAACATGTGGGCAACTGTCAACTGTTCACAGATTACCTCCCAATAACATGTGGGCAACTGTCAACTGTTCACAGATTACCTCCCAATAACATGTGGGCAACTGTCAACTGTTCACAGATTACCTCCCAATAACATGTGGGCAACTGTCAACTGTTCACAGATTACCTCCCAATAACATTTGGGCAACTGTCAACTGTTCACAGATTACCTCCCAATAACATGTGGGCAACTGTCAACTGTTCACAGATTACCTCCCAATAACATTTGGGCAACTACCAACTTGTCAAAGAACCTTCTAACATCATAATGGCAACTACCAACTTGGCAAAGAACCTTCTAACATCATAATGGCAACTACCAACTTGTCAAAGAACCTTCTAACATCATAATGGCAACTACCAACTTGTCAAAGAACCTTCTAACATCATAATGGCAACTACCAACTTGTCAAAGAACCTTCTAACATCATAATGGCAACTATCAACTTGTCAAAGAACCTTCTAATATCATAATGGCAACTACCAACTTGTCAAAGAACCTTCTAATATCATAATGGCAACCACCAACTTGTCAAAGAACCTTCTAACATCATAATGGCAACTATCGACTTGTCAAAGAACCTTCTAATATCATAATGGCAACTACCAACTTGTCAAAGAACCTTCTAATATCATAATGGCAACTACCAACTTGTCAAAGAACCTTCTAACATCATAATGGCAACTACCAACTATAGACACAGATTCCTCCAATAATATCATGTGGTAATCAAACTTCTGGATAATTAGAAAGTAACTTTAAAAACAATTTTCACTGAGGTTGACTGAGTAACTTTCAACTTAAGATTTAAAGTAAATGGTAATAGTCAGCAGATTAATATGTATTAACATCCCTGACCTCATCTCAATTACAATGTTCTCAGAAGTTTCATTGATTAAATATATGCAGATTTTTGGACAAAACCTTGACTAGAACTGTCCATACAAGCCTACTTCTGTATTTACACATTATGTAAAATAAAATAAGGACTACTATTATGTAAAAGCTCATTATAGATATGTAAGACAATTCAGTCAAAACATTTGTTAACATGAGTTAGATGTCAAAAGAATTTTTACAGAAGGCTAATTAATCCATTTATAACATTCCATCATAACCGCAAAATGGACAATCACACTTTTTTCCAGAAATTTCTAAAATCCTCATTAAATATTCAAAAAATAATTTTAATATATGCCACCTTCAGGATTTTACCTAGCAAATTTCACTGACATAAGTAAATCATTACCTAAATGAAACACCAAGTAAATAATTATCCATATGAGTTTAAGTAGATATGGTATAAGCTGACACAAAGACTTTCATCAAGGAATCTTGGTCAAAGCGTAAAATTCCATGTTTAAAAACTTTTCTCCTCAATACCAAACAATTTTTATGATAATTAGAAAAATTGAATTTTGTTTTTTTTTTTTCACCTGAATTTTGAAGATTTATGAATCACATTAAAATCATATGAATATCTAAATGCATATTCTTAAGTATTCATGAGGTAGAAATATTTGTGGTCTCTTTACTAATGATGTTATGAAATAGGTAGAGATGTTTACGATCTTCACGAAAAAAATATTGTGGTTAAGTTCATCCACCTCACATGAATGAAAAATGTAACCGAGATTTTCACTTTTTTCCGAAAGCTTACACTGTTTATGAAAAACTTGAATTAAAAAGAGACTCATTTTTATATCATTAGAGTTCAAATCAATAACAGTTTTCTAACATACTCTAATAAAATAGTAAATAGTATTTAAGATACTGATGCTGAAGGATCGTCTATTTCCCCCTTATATATGTGAATTTCTTTTCTTTACATAACACAGACAGTATAAGCTTTCACTTTTCACTTTTTTGTAAATATTCAATGATCAGGAACACAAGAGTGCACACGCTGAAATGTCTCGCCTTCTTTACTAATCATTGATATTATGTTGATAGTCCTAAATATAAAGCTTTATTACAACTGTCACATAAACTTAACATTAACCAAGTAAACTAAACATTGACCAATGAACCATGAAAATGAGGTCAAGGTCAGATGAACCATGCTAGGCAGACATGTACAGCTAACAATTCTTCCATACAACAAATATAGTTGACCTATTGCTTATAGTTTAAGAAAAACAGACGAAAACACAAAAACTTAACACTGAGCAATGAACCTTGAAAATGAGGTCAAGGTCAAATAAAACCTGCGTGACTGACATATAGATCATAAAATATTTCCATACACCAAATATAGTTGAACTATTGCATATAGTATTAGAAAAAAAGACCAAAACTCAAAAACTTAACTTTGACCACTGAACCATGAAAATGAGGTCAAGGTAAGATGACACCTGCCAGCTAGACATGTACACCTTACAATCATTCCATACACCAAATATAGCTGACCTATTGCATGCAGTATTAGAAAAAAAAACCAAAACTCAAAAACTTAACTTTGACCACTGAACCATGAAAATGAGGTCAAGGTCAGATGACACCTGCCAGCTAGACATGTACACCTTACAATCATTCCATACACCAAATATAGTAGACCTATTGCATACAGTATAAGAAAAACAGACCAAAACACAAAAACTTAACTATAACCACTGAACCATGAAAATGAGGTCAAGGTCAGATGACACCTGCCAGTTGGACATGTACACCTTACAGTCCTTCCATACACCGAATATACTAGACCTATTGCTTATAGTATCTGAGATATGGACTTGACCACGAAAACTTAACCTTGTTCACTGATCCATGAAATGAGGTCGAGGTCAAGTGAAAACTGTCTGACGGGCATGAGGACCTTGCAAGGTACGCACATACCAAATATAGTTATCCTATTACTTATAATAAGAGAGAATTTAACATTACAAAAAATCTGAACTTTTTTTTCAAGTAGTCACTGAACCATGAAAATGAGGTCAAGGACATTGGACATGTGACTGACGGAAACTTCGTAACATGAGGCATCCATATACAAAGTATGAAGCATCCAGACCTTCCACCTTCTAAAATATAAAGCTTTTTAGAAGTTAGCTAACGCCGCCGCCGCCGCCGCCGGATCGCTATCCCTATGTCGAGCTTTCTGCGACAAAAGTCGCAGGCTCGACAAAAACTATTCCCAAGTGAATCTGCTGGATATCATAAATTGATAATGGTATAAACAGAACAATGTTAGGACTGTGATCATGTTGGCCTCAGAATCTGTCAGGGCATTTTCTCTTAAATTTCTGGACCAAACAACAAGATAATTAAAACATATACTATATACTGTATTATATATTTATTACATATATATAATATATTTTTTGGTATTGTGGTCTAGATATTGACAGAAACACTCTTAAAAGTTCATTGAAGTATTGAACTTCTTGTAAAAATATTTAATTATTTGTAGATGTAAAGAAGTGATAGGTGTGGTTATATATGAACTGTCGATTACCTGATCAAAAGGGTCATTATGTAGTATGTGGTCTATATCACATGAACACCAAAAAGCATGCACTCACTGTCAACTATTTAAAAATTTAATCGTGTACGTAATTGAAATTTGTACTACATATGTTAATCAATGTGAGCCAGGGAATGGTTTATACAACTAGAGGCTCTAAAGAGCCTGTGTCGCTCACCTTGTTCTATGTGAATATTAAACAAAGGACGCAGATGGATTCATGACAAAATTGTGTTTTGGTGATGGTGATGTGTTTGTACATCTTAATTTACTGAACATTTTTCCTGCTTACAATTATCTCTATCTATAATTAACTTGGCCCAGTAGTTTCAGAGGAGAAGATTTATGTAAAAGATTACTAAGATTTACGAAAAAATGGTTAAAAATTGACTATAAAGGGCAATAACTCCTAAAGGGGTCAACTGACAATTTCGGTCATGTTGACTTATTTGTAGATCTTACTTTGCCGACATTTATTGTTTTTTACAGTTTATCTCTATCTATAATAATATTCAAGATAATAACCAAAAACAGCAAAATCACCTTAAAATTACCAATTCAGGGGCAGCAACCCAACAACGGGTTGTCCGATTCATCTGAAAATTTCAGGGCAGATAGATCTTGACCTGATAAACAATTTTACTTCATGTCAGATTTGCTTTAAATGCTTTGGTTTTTGAGTTAAAAGCCAAAAACTGAATTTTACCCCTATGTTCTATTTTTAGCCGTGGCGGCCATCTTGGTTGGTTGACCAGGTCACGCCACACATTTTCAAAACTAGATAACCAAATGATGATTGTGGCCAAGTTTGGTTTAATTTGGCCCAGTTGTTTCAGAGGAGAAGATTTTTGTAAAAGATTACTAAGATTTACGAAAAATGGTTAAAAATTGACTATAAAGGGCAATTACTCCTAAAGGGGTCAACTGACCATTTCGGTTACATTGACTTATTTGTAAATCTTACTTTGCTGAACATTATTGCTGTTTACAGTTTATCTCTATCTATAATAATATTCAAGATAATAACCAAAAACAGCAAAATTTCCTTAAAATTACCAATTCAGGGGCAGCAACCCAATAACGGGTTGTCCGATTCATCTGAAAATTTCAGGGCAGATAGATCTTGACCTGATAAACAATTTTACTTCATGTCAGATTTGCTTTTAATGCTTTGGTTTTTGAGTTAAAAGCCAAAAACTGAATTTTACCCCTATGTTCTATTTTTAGCCGTGGCGGCCATCTTGGTTGGTTGACCAGGTCACGCCACACATTTTTAAAACTAGATAACCAAATGATGATTGTGGCCAAGTTTGGTTTAATTTGGCCACGGAGTTTCAGAGGAGAAGATTTTTGTAAAAGATTACTAAGATTTACGAAAAATTGTTAAAAATTGACTATAAAGGGCAATAACTCCTAAAGGGGTCAACTGACCATTTCAGTCATGTTGACTTATTTGTTAATCTTACTTTGCTGAACATTATTGCTGTTTACAGTTTATCTCTATCTATAATAATATTCAAGATAATAACCAAAAACAGCAAAATTTCCTTAAAATTACCAATTCAGGGGCAGCAACCCAACAACAGGTTGTTCGATTCATCTGAAAATTCCAGGGCAGATAGATCTTGACCTGATAAACAATTTTACTTCATGTCAGATTTGCTCTAAATGCTTTGGTTTTTGAGTTATAAGCCAAAAACTGCATTTTACCCCTATGTTTTATTTTTAGCTGTGGCGGCCATCTTGGTTGGTTGGCCGGGTCACACCACACATTTTTAAAACTAGATACCCCAATGATGATTGTGGCCAAGTTTGGTTTAATTTGGCCCAGTTGTTTCAGAGGAGAAGATTTTTGTAAAAGATTACTAAGATTTACGAAAAATGGTTAAAAATTGACTATAAAGGGCAATTACTCCTAAAGGGGTCAACTGACAATTTCGGTTATATTGACTTATTTGTAAATCTTACTTTGCTGAACATTATTGCTGTTTACAGTTTATCTCAATCTATAATAATATTCAAGATAATAACCAAAAACAGCAAAATTTCCTTAAAATTACCAATTCAGGGGCAGCAACCCAATAACGGGTTGTCCGATTCATCTGAAAATTTCAGGGCAGATAGATCTTGACCTGATGAACAATTTTACCCCATGTCAGATTTGCTCTTAATGCTTTGGTTTTTGAGTTATAAGCCAAAAACTGCATTTTACCCCTATGTTCTATTTTTAGCCGTGGCGGCCATCTTGGTTGGTTGATCGGGTCACGCCACACATTTTTAAAACTAGATACCCCAATGATGATTGTGGCCAAGTTTGGTTAAATTTGGCCCAGTAGTTTCAGAGGAGAAGATTTTTGTAAAAGTTTACGGACGACGGACGACGGACGACGGACGACGGACGCAGGACGACGGACGCAGGACGACGGACGACGGACGCAAAGTGATGAGAAAAGCTCACTTGACCTTTTAGGTCAGGTGAGCTAAAAATAAGGAGATGTGCTAGACTGCCATTGAGACAACTATTCACCAGAGTCCTTAATTTACATATGTTTGAGCTGAAACATACCAGTCCTAAGTCATCTCTTCCTGCGACCTCTAGCAACCTCTAGCAACCTCTAGCAATTTGACTTCTTTCAGTTGTATTTCTAATTTTCGTGAAGTTCTAATTTATCACAAAATAGCATTATATAGATGTTGACCATTGTCTTGCTATAAAGTTTCTTTGGATAACAATGAAACAAAATCAGCTTGGAAAGGATACGCATTATTTTCAGTAAATAACAATTCAAAATATCTTAAATTCTTATACAACTTAACTGTTTACTTGGCTCAACAAAATCAAATATAAAGTGACATCAAATTTACATTATTTCTCAATCAAAACTTTATGGAGTTTAAAAAAGGAATTTGAGAAGAAAGTCTTTTTTAGACTTGTTATACCATTAAAGAAATTTGATCTATATAAAGAATTTCAGTTCAGAGCATAAAAAGGTCAAAGCAACATATGAGAAAGATTTAGAACAAAAAAATCATTATTGGTGAATATTAAAGGTAAATACCAACTAAAAAAATAAACAAAAAACAAGCAAAACAACCATGTGTCTTGCCCATGATTGCTAATCTGACAGTTTAAAAGCATAATGTTGACTGCCACAAATGAAGTCCATTCATCGGTAATACAAAGTTTTCTCTTCAGATGCTTTTTTTTTATCTGGAAGAAACTTCTGTACAAATTTCTTAAAGTTCCATGAAGGTTTTACAAAGTTATTGATGTTTTAAAGACTTTAATCTTAGACTGTATCTCAATATTAACTGCAAAAATGTGGGAAATAAAAAAAAATATTTTCTAAATTTTGCTCTGGATACTGTCTTTTGATTTAAAAAAAGTTTCAGCCAAAGTTTCATAAAATTTCATGAACGTTTTAAACAAAGTCATTGATGTTAAAAAAAACTTAAACCACAGACTAAACTATAATGTTGAAGCTGCCGAGAATGACAGAATGAAGGATTGTTATGTCTGGCTTCCGAAACCAAATGGTGCAAGCTCGACAAAAATGAAAATGTTTTTTTATTTCAGTGTTACATACCATACACCTTACTATGTAATTTACTTTTTTTTAACCTAAAATCTGACAGCTTACAATAAAACTAGTAAAAACATAAATAATTATCTGTATGTATGAATAAAAAAGATGACAAAAAATATCATTTGTGCATGACTAATTATGACTCATGTACCCTTTCTTGAAAACAACAGCACAAAAAAAAATCTTGCGATCAACATAAGGTCTTACACAATATGTCTAGCTCTAAAATGCTCTTAAGAAGTTAACTTAAGTTTTATGAAAATTTGAGAATAAATTTATCAGAGACTATCAAAAGTCTGCTATCAATATCAAATTTCCAAAATAACTAAAAATTAAAATGAAGGACCCATTAAAAAATGACTTGACACCAATTGTATGGTTGCTTACTTGAGACAGGCATGTGATTATGTAGTGGTGTTTTTTTTAAAGATCTCAACCTCCTTTTCATCTTGATTAGTAAAATAACAAAAGGTATATAAAAGAACATACAATTAAAATCAGTACAGAAAAAGCACATTACACTTAAAATACCAGAAAACAAAAACACAAAGCATACATGCCTACTTCAACAACTGTCTCATATGTTAGAAAACTCATAATCAAAAATATTTTACCTTGTACATGTATTCAATTTAAGACAGCTTCTTCAAAGTTTTTTTCATATTTAAATAAATCTACAAAAACCTTTTGTAAAACTGCTTTCTAAGCTCAAATACAGCTCATATCTGGATGCATAAATCTTGTGCTCTGATAGAAAGATGGAGAGAAAATGTAGACATCTTGTAATCTGACCTCTATGTAACCAAGCACAGTATACCCTTACAGACATCGTCTTACAGGTGAAAAACTTGATAGAATTTGTCCTATTACTTACACTGATGAGTTTATAATATGTCCAAACACAAAAACAATGGATTGATTTAAAAGCTGCTTTTTATCATTCAACGCCAAACATAGAGAAACAAAATACTTAGAAATGTGGTAAACAAATAGTCAGTTTGCACAAAAACAAAAGAAACATGCATTTCTGTACACAATATTACATGTAAATAGCTGGACAGAAATTTAATCTGATGGGATAGTTTACACCAATCCACAAGGGTGGCAAGAAAAGGTTAAAATTTCATTCATCTGAGAATGTCAGAAAGTGTGTATGTAGCAAGATCTTGCTTGTTTCTTGGTGGCAAAGATATCTACAATGTTTCACAAAGGATATTGTTTCATCAGCTTTTTTTTTAAAGAGAGTTAAACACACGGCAAAGTTAGAAAAGTCAAGATACTATATCCTTGTAATGCTTTCCTAATCAAATAAAATCAGAAAAAGAGATCAAGTTATGTAACAGGTTCAAACAGGTCCACAAACAATCTTGTAGGATGCAATATGATTAATATAATAAGGATAAGCCATTGCTACAATTTATTTAGTTTTTCAATTTTGTCTCAAACAATTATAGATGGAAATGAAATTTTTCATCATATATTTTCTTCTACATATAACATAAAAAGAGATCCAAAAGGACAGAGACTAAACTTTAGTCCATTTCTTATCATAATATAAAAGACATCTTTTGAATTAAGTCAAACCAATTGAATACCGATCACTTGCTCAAACTGTTCTCTCTTCATCGTCAGGGTGTGTTACATATCGTAAGAAGACTTTAAGAAATTTTTTGAACATAGTAATCAATATTGAAAGCCAATAAATCATACATATCAGGTCTATGTAAACATAACGTAATAACTAGATTACAACCGCTGGGGGTTATATCTACAAACTCTATAACCTGATCAAGGACTTTATACTATATTTGCCACTGAAACACGTAGAAGGAAGTTAACAGACATCAGTCCAAAACTAATAATTCCTGATCCTTTTGCACTTGTCCAAATACAAGTAGATTTAACTCTGAATTGTTTCTCCCTAACCAGTTTCTCTCTAACCACAGTTTTACTGAATCTCATGGAAAATAGCAAATTGAGAGCTTATACTAGGTGTATTGGAAATGGGATATGGTGTATTTATTCAAGAAACAAAGTCCATTTATGTACATGACAATACCAAAAGGCAAATAACATGGCTTTTATAGCTGTTGTTCATCTCAAAGTCACGATGACAATTTCAAACTCAAGTAAAAGCAAACACCTCACTGATATTTCATGATAACTTATTACACCAGTTGGAAGGGATTCTTTACTAGGTATCTACCCTTCTACACATTAGATAATCTACTGAAGAAGATCTTGTCATTCTGACATCCTCCAATGTCATATTCTGATTTAAACTAGATAGGAACCACTAATATAAAGTACTACATTATTTTGATGACCTTATAGCACCATTCTCAAAGGTAAATAGCAATTTTCAATAATTTTACAGTAATTTTCTAGGTTTAAACAACAGTGCTTGCAATGACTTTCCAGCAATTTTCTAGGTTAAAACAGCATTTTCGATTACACAACAGCAGTGTTCTAGGTAAACAACAGCATTTTCAATGATTAACAGCAATTTTCTAGGTGAACAGCAGCATTTCCAATGACCCTACACCAATTATCTAGAGCAACTTTCTAGATAAAAAGCAGCATTTTCAATGACCTAACAGCAACTTTCTAGATAAACAACGGCATTTTCAATGATTAACAATATTTTTTCTAGGTTAACAACAACATTTCCAATGACCCTACAGCAATTTTCTAGGTTAACCACAGCATTTCCAATGACTTTACAGCAATTTTCTAGATGAACAACAACATTTTCAATGACTTTACAGCAATTTTCTAGATGAACAACAACATTTTCAATGACTTTACAGCAATTTTCTAGATGAACAACAACATTTTCTATGACTTTACAGCAATTTTCTAGATGAACAACATTTTCAATGATTTTACAGCAATTTTCTAAATGAACAACAACATTTTTTAGATGCACATTGATCATTTGAATAAATATAAAGAAACTGAATGAAAATTGGGTTATTGTACTGTTAGAAGGAGTAGGATTGACCTAAAAATGTCCTGAAGATATTGGTAATTATAGGGCAAGGGCAAAAAATGAGTGAAACGAAATATACAATTATTTTTTAACCTTATAATTTAGATATTTATTTTTGATTACAGCAATCAGTAAAACCTTCCTTCAAAAAACTGACGACAAAGATTAAGGATTGTCTATATAATATCTATAGAAAATTGTCACCAGAGACTTGTGAGATTTGTATTGAAATAATTGTCCCTTGTAAATTTGTTAATCGATCCTAAATATTGGCTTTAATCATGCTGAGGTAAATGAATATCCAAATGTGATTTTAAAAATCAGATTTAATCTGGCCTTGATTTTTTCTTATTTCATTAAATATGTGCCAAGTGGGGGTGGTATTTGTGAATACTATGTTAGCTTTGCCTTGTGTCAATAAATACCTAGTGTGTTAGGAGTGAAACACAGCCAATGTTTAAGAAAATAATTTTAATGGAACGCAGTTCATATCAAAAGAAAACATACAATTTAATTTTACTGAATGAAAAAAGATATAAAACAGTTATATTTGTTTTGGTGTTTGTACTGTGACTCGACAGTTACAATATTATGCAAGATCATGTTGACAATTGTAAAATAATACATTTCAATGTCAGTTATATTTACATTCTGTTTCCGTAATTTGAACATGATTGTTAAAGTTTTATATTAGATTTTGTGAAAGCCCTCCTCAACTCCTGGAATGCATATTTTAACAATCTCTCCTAGAGAGGAGGACATTAGCAAATCGATAGGACATTTGAGTGAAAAATATCAAATATTTTAGTGACAAACCTATTTTACTGAAAATTAAAATTATCAATGGTCATTTTTAGCGACAGAAATTTCATCCATTATATAAGATAGGAGAATGTGGTGATAATGACAGATTTTAATTGAAAACCAGTGTAAGAACAGTGCTATATTAAAATGTTGTATTTCATTTAGCTCTTAGAGTATGAATATCTTGTAAAAATTTAAAAAAAAATTATTCATCTGATTCTATATAAGTGAATCGAATATCATTTGAGCAAAAAATATTTAATTTTTTTGCTAAAATGTCCTGCTCCACTCTCCTAATAAGTAAAAAGGGAAAAATGTCAAAACAGCAATCATAAATTCCTTCTGTATAATATGTTAGACTAGTTCTATTTTTTCTGTACTCTGAAGGTGAACTTCAAATGTTTTCTACGACCAGTCAAACATATGAATTATGTTATATCACACTGTTTGATTTAATTTTGACAAAAATCAACATTTACCAAAAATTTTCCAGTTTTTAAACATGAGGTTTTTTGACATATCATACCATCAATAACATTTTATTGTCATTTTCCAGTTTTTTTTACAAATTCTGACAATTTCATAAAATCAATCACCTTGATCAACAAGACCTGTCAAGATTATAATTATCCCTCTTTGTCAAACACAGGTGTCCATAATAAGGACATTACCCTTAAGGTCATAATCCTGTCACCTAACTAGTTATAATCTTCCATCAAATTATGACAGGGTAGCAAATAAAACTGTAATGAATTAGAGTTATCTCTCTTACAGCAGATATTTTCATTTCCCTATGTTTAAGATTCCTTGAAAAATTTTAACAATGAAAAAATACTGCACTCAACCGATGATTTTTGTTTTTCAGCCTTTTATTCCATAACTTTACTTAGTGCTATAATTTTCTATAATGAAGTTACTAATTACAAAATGAGATAATTTATATTTTATTGGTTTCTTATCCAAAATTACAGGATTACTACCAAAATCACACAAATACGTATCTAAATTTGACCTAAAAAGCCTTACATGGAAACTTTAATAGTCTGAAGCTAAATATTATAACAAATAAATCTTTTTCAGTAAGTAATGGTAAGTTAATTGTATCCATAATTCTTCCAATGTATAAATGTGCATTTTGCTTGTTTGAACTTCCTGCCCTGGATGCCTGAAGGGCAGTAACGAATCTTCAACTTTTGTCGCTTTTTTTATTGCAAATTTTATATAGATTTCATTCCTTTATACTGGTCCTGTAATGCTCTTTCAAGGGTAATTTATCAAAGCTTCAGCACACCTAAACTCAGTGCTTTACAGCCAGGCATTCATATACTTAATCAAAATTGGAAACTACCAAAACCATTAGAGTTGACCTTCATTACATAAATCATGATAAAATCAATTGAAAAAAAAATATAAACATTGAGTCAGAATGTTATGTTCAGTTGAAATGAATAGAAAGCATCAGTTAAGGAAGGTACAGCTGTTGGAATCACTCAATTATGTTCCAAATTTGTAGATAAATTTAACTCATGGTTTGGAAGGTCTCTTACTGGTTGGTTTCCAGTACAAAGTTGTCAGAGTCGAAGGAAAGCAAATAATAGCAAAGTTCTTCATCAGACAAGTTTGTTAAGAAGACAATGAAAGTTATTGGATTTATATTAATGACTTCACACCAAAACATATCACGCATGTTGTCCAGATAATCCAATGAAGCAACAGCATGTACCAATAGATCCAAAAACATTTAATTTGTACAGGGTACTGAATTTCATGGTATTGATCATGTTTGCATAAGGTAACTAAATTCATAGTATTATCATTTGCTCCTATTAAAGTAACACATGTATTAAAATTGGTGCTGTTCTCCTACCCAACAAAATCAACAAACAGGGCATCCCAGGAATATTTATGAATCCACAATAAATATTAGATACAGGGTAAATATAAACCTCAACCTGTTCACCAAAAATAGACAACTTATACAATTTGCAAGTTCTTATTCCAGCTGACTTCTCAATAAAACTGACTACATAATTATACCTAAAACAAAGACTAACAACTAGTTCTATTATAGGATCCTGCAGCAGCTAAAAAACTGAAGACAAAAGTCACTTAAAGATAATATAGTTAAAGATCTAACCTTGAACTTCAAAAACAATGTTACTTACAGACAGATTTAATGAAGATAGGAATTTGATTAACATTTTTATCCACAAAAAATCTCCTTGTTCATTGTCCAGTTAAAGAGAATAATAATGATAATATCATAATACAAAGTAATCTATCCTAATGGGAGAGTAATCCATCTTTTTGACAAATTTGAGGGAATCAAGGAGTCATGAACTTTTCTTATACATAAGAAAAACATTTTCTACAGATATTAAAAAACAAAAAATAAACTCTTTTTATGCAAATTTTTCTTTTCCACAAATCTTTGTCCTTATTTCAAAGCTAAAACAAAAATACTTAAAAAAACAATGAAACAATATTTTTAAAACCCTTCTTTGGCCCCTATAATTGTTACAACAAATTGATTTTTATTGCTAAATAGTTAAGTAACAATACAAAATCTAATGCCTTCCAGTCAAAAAAGGTAGAAATTTGTCAAGTAATAAAATATCAATATAACTAAGACTTTGACTTCTGTTCTTTCCTTTGATTAGGAGAAGATAAAAAAAACAATGTTCAATGACATAATACATTTTAAGTTCTAATTGATTTACATGGGTATAAACTGATTTTAAATTTTCAGTCTCTCTTTCCTTGTATGTTATATATAAAAAAAAATATATCAGAAACTATACAGAATATAAACAAAAAATTAAAAATAAAAAAAAAACTAATCAGTTAACGATGTGTGTAACAACTATTTATATGTCTGTGGTGCATTTGATAATGGTAAAATTGCTACTGCAAAAAAACAAAACATATTTTTTTCACACATTCCAATATCCAATAGCATATAAAGGGAGATAACTCAATTATTATTTTTAATCTATTAGAAATTCACATTGACCTTAACTTCCCCTCAATTAAAATTTAAGATTAATTGCCCATTTATTTCAATTTAAACTTGAATTACAAAATGGAGGACTTATGTAGCCTTGGTTAACAGGTTCATTACAATATGTATGATAATAGCCATTGTTTGACCCCTATAAAATTGCAAAACTAGTAAACTTCTATCCTTTCAAAATTATACCTCTATCTATTAAAGGATATCAGGCTGATCTTGAATAACTCTATATCCTGTTCTGGACAATAGTAATATTGGTCACTTTAAACCTCTGGACTATTAAAACATGGTGATGGATCTACAAATGACCTGTTATCAGTGTATTTGGATCATGTACCAATGGACGGATCAGTTGTTTTCTGTGTTATCTGATTTTACATTTCAACTCCTTCACAATTTGATTTTATTTTACAAAAGCCTTTCTAAATATAAACATTTTATTACAGTCTTTTTTGGTATGATTTGGTATGGTTTCCCTGAATTATCATACTAGCATACCTTTAATGTGTTATGTATAAATTGTTAAAAATTAATTATTTTGTGTATTTGTATGGTCAACTATTGATTTAAAACACAGTCCCTTTTCTGGACTGTAAGGTATTTATTCTGTTCATTATCATGATTATAAAACCAATCATACTCTACTTTCCCTATTTGACCTTTTTCTACCTGTTTTTACATTGTATAAATCTCGACTTGAATGACCTCAACATTCATAATCACAAAGTAAACTCGTTACGGAACATGTCATAACATCATCAACACAAAAACATACATTTTAAAATTCACCTCAGGTTCGAAAGCCATGACAAAATATATGATAGTATACTCAAACTTTAATTCGACACCATGAATCTATACCTCCTATAGAAATTTTCTCGGTCAAAGACAGTAACAATATATATGTATACTATATAAATTTCTGTTTAAGAATCCAGTAACTCCCAATTTGAGTTTCATTTATATCATATACAAATTGACATATTTTTGTTCTCTGTTGACTATTATGGCTTTTCTTTTAAAACAGTTCTTATAAACACAGTTTAATGTAAAAAGAAGGAAATGCCAAGTTTTTTGTCTCATTTCCCTGTTCAATGTTTGAAATTTTGTTCAAATATTGGGTGATGATTTTTGTCAGTAAGGACAATTTTGCTTCTGAACACAAACAAAAATAAGTCCTAAATCACTTTACCTATCTAACATTACTGTAATTTTGATGGAAAAATAGTTTTGAATTTTAATACACTACCTAAATTATGCAGAGTGGGGACAGTTGAACATGTACCTTCAAAGGCTTATACTGCGATTAAGTGTCCCTCTAATTTGTCCAACCAATATTATACATTATAGAGTTAATCTTTTCCAATCCAAAAAAAGAAAAAAGAAATTTCAAACTGATATTGTACTCTCAACATCTCTTTATTATTTCCCCCCTTTTCACTTCAAATAAGTTATATAATAGAAACTGAATAATTCATTTATCATTTCAATATAAAATGCATGTTATATTAAATCCAATATGATTACATAATATGTAATCCTATGCAGCAGTTGTACTGTCCCTCAGAATTAAAACTTATGCCTTTTGAAGTATTGTTTTATAATCTTTGTTTCACCTTTCTCAGGGATTATATACACCTCTATATTTTAATATCAGGACTTGGATACTCATAACCATCCTAAGCTTTGAGAGATTAATCTAGTTACTTACTACAAGGTCATATTTCTGACAAAAGCTTTATACTTTGTGCAAAACCCTGTTCATAATATGACTGCCTCAATGGCCTCATGGTACATTGCTTGCTGTAAGTGCCAAAAATTCACACCAATTCTATCCTTTGACAGCCGCGTATTTCAATACATATCCTATACATTCTCCTCAAAACTTTTGATTATTTTCAATTTTTCTAAATTTTGTTTGTTAAATAATTTCATGGTCAGAAAAAACTAAGAAATTCAAAAAAATTAGTACCCCCCTCCTCCCCCCCCCCACCACCATAATGCTTTAAAAGTAGTATAACATGTGTAATATTATGTGGTGCAGGACCCTAGATTTCTATATCAAGGTGGTAGAATTCATATTACTTTAGAGTAATAGCCAGAATGTCTGAAAAGATGTATGAAGCTGAATCAAATTAACTAAGTATCATGATTACAACAACAATGAATTCAATATAAAAGGAATTTGTTACAGAATACAACATATTTATTTATTAGAAATCTTTTCACAATGAAATATCTTCTTGACTGTTGACAACAAACTCCTCAATCTCTTCTCGGACATATAATCATCTACACGGTGGGAATAAACAAACTTGGAGGAAAACGATACCCAGTCAACTACAAATAGTACCGTCATGAATGATTTAGCTTTTGAAAAGAAAACAATAAAAGAGGGATGTGTTAACGGTCAGCTAAAGGTGACGTAACCCAATATGACCAAAGCCTGAAATAAATGCCAGGTACACATTCAACGCCTATTTCTAGAGTGTTCATTATCAATATTTGATTTGTGATATTTGACAGCTGACTACTGGTCATAATAATGCCCAACATTATATGGTTTCACAAAAGTTACAAGCATTGTTAGTCTTTCGGCGATCCATTTATTTCTACGTAAAATAAATTGTGACAATTATTTGACAACTATTTGTAAAGTCCATAAAAAGGTTTGTAATCATAGACCAAAATTATAGGGTTTCACCAAACAAACTATTTTCCAGACATACTTTGTATTTGTATAAACAACGAAACATAAGATGAGATGATATGAGAACAATCAAAGGAAAACATAGCAGCCTCCTTTCCAGAAAGAATGGTGATCAATCTTAGTCAAAAGTTCAAGGTTTTACACTTTAGCTTCCATGAATTGTAAATGGTGTTGCAATAAGCTTCCAAATGACACCTACTTCAAATCGACAGTACAATTTGCTAATGGTTCTCTGTGGTATAGTTTATAATGAATAAAAGGAGCTGTGGGTTCACATTAACAAGACAGCAACCTAACAAATAGAAAAGCTCTATATATGACAGATGCAAGATGAAGAATTGTTTTTATAGTTTCACCATGTTTACTTATTAATTTAAAAAAAATTATTATCATATTTATAAGTTATATTTTTATAAGTCAAAATTAGACTTCCAGCATGGAATTGTCACATAGAGAGCTGATTTATTACCCTACACTTCAACTGATAACATATATAACTATTTTTCTGTCAGGTTTTAGTATGTTTAAATAATTTGCATGTTTTATTGTTCTGTACATACTTTTTAAGATTTATAGAAAAGCCCATAAGAGCTTATACTTGGACTACATAAAAGATGGAATCAAATTCTTACTTTTATATGGTCTTGTTGTCAAAATCATAAAGTCCTTAATTTCAATTGACCTGACAGAATGAAATCAACAGCAATTGGCTGACCATCAAACTGCCATGTTCCTTGAAATAATATATTGTTTCTTTGCTTAGATTATAAACACTATTTATGGACTAATTACACCTTATATAAGAATGCAGGATTTTGATTGGTTGTTAGCCAGTGTATTTTTTGCATATTCTAACATTTTTTCCTCATTTCAAACGAATTTGCCTGTTTTTCACCACTGCCGGTGAATTTGCCACTATCAATATTAGTCTTGGGACCAAATTTCCCTCGCCTAGCGGCTTGGGAAATTTCACCGTCCCTTGACTGGTATTTTTCGTAAATACCCCTCCATAACATGATATATCTGTTCAAAATTCAATCATATAATAGTGGTTAATTGATTTTTTTGGATGATATTGGTTTACACAACTGAGTAAATATTTTGATAGCTGCAACAAAAGCCTTGATTGTGTTGGTAATGTTTTCTGGAATCTCAAGGACTTCATGTAAGATGTGAATGACATGCTTCACAATTTAAAACATTTTTACAATAATTATTCAACCACCAATAACCAATATTTTTAACTGATATCAGTAATTAAGTTGTTAATTTCATTTCATCAATCACTGATGTAATTTTAATGACCCTCCCAAACAAATTATTGTGGTTTCTTTTCTATTGTAAAAACATATTTTAAACATTGTGCACCATTAAAATTGAAAAGATTAAAAATACCATTTTAATATTTTTTTCAAATTCTAAAATTTAATATCCTCCATTGATAAGGATGTTATTAAAAGTATGAATGAAATGTATGTGTCATGAAAATTTAATAGTGGTCATGAACTATTTCAGATCATAATCTACATCATCAAATATTTTTTTTTATCCAGGATGGTTCCTTAAAATATAAGTCTTCAATAAATAAATCTTTCATATTTATGTCAGGAAAAATAAATCATGAAAAAGTCTATAAAAAGTAACTATTGCTGAGACTCTCTTCACTGAAAAATCTTTAACATTAGACACATACAAAAATTTGGAGATGTGGTATGGTTGCCATTGAGACAACTATCCATAAAGACCAAATGACAAAGATGTGAACAATTACAGCTCACTGTATGAATGTTTAAAAAATATGTCAAGCTATAAATGGTGCTTGGTCTGGAATAATACTTTTCTTGACCTTTCCTAGCTCTTATTCTTGGCATAACAAAAATCTGGTCTTCAATTAAATATGCCATTTATGTTTGTTTTTGTTCCTCTGATGAATGTACCCACATCTATAGGTTATGCAGAGTGAAAAATTCACAAAAAAGTTATAAAAAAAAATGCTAAAGAGCAAACTGGGGTTGAATGAACAGTTCAAGGACAGTTAACCATAGATTGTATTAAAAGTTAAAATGATACCACCTTGTTTTCATGGGGCGGACAGATTTTGTAATGACATTTTTTGACTGATTTTTTAATCTCTACAGTAATTTGTTTCCACGCTAACACCTTCTCTTAACCAGGTTGTGAACTGTATTATTTGGTGATATAAATCTAGATTTAGAAGATATCATCATACCATTTAGATCTTATCCACATCTACTCAATACATTGATGGATCGGTATGTCAAAACATGTATTGTGGATTCAGAAAAAAAAGATTTATATTCATGTCACTAAAATATTTAAAAGACCAATAACAGATTCATTATATTTTAAAAATTCAAAACAGAGGGAACTATCAGTACAAGGCTATGAAGGGTGCCTTTGGTACAACTACATAAAAATATATGGTAGACAAGACTCCTCATTGTCTAAAATTATCACTCTCACAGAAATTGTATTCCTCTGGAAACTGCCAAGTACCCTTATTTTAGAAACTTGATATTAACCCTAAATGGTATGGTCATTGCAAATTCTACTTGTAAGTAAAGAGACCTGAATTGGTATACTAAGTGTATCATATCTAGCTACTTCAATGCCACAACCGAGAAAGCTACAGGAGCCAGGTCAAAAAGGACAACCAATTTTAGGCTTAATTGTCATAATCTGTTGACAGTTTATAGTTATTTTGACAACATGTAATAATAAAACCATATGCCTGACACGTAATGGTAGAGAATAAGACTCTCCCTTAATGGGTGTTGGTCAGAATATTTTCACAATATGCATCAGTTTACATATTTATTTTCTGCATTTGCCATTTTAAACATAAATTTTGTCCAGTCACAGCTCAAATATTTGCATTGAAAGAAACAGGTAGAAAAAAAGCTAGAATTATGTAATTATCATCAGTCAAGAATCTAAAATGGTTCTAAAGTGTAGGTGTTTAATATTATCACCTGTATACATTATAATATTACGTCAAAACTAATGGGTATAGAATTATATGCAACTTGGTCAATAAATAAATCCAGAATCTTTTATCAGAAGGAAGAAATAAGTTTCTACTGTGAAATTGTACTCTATGTACCAGGTAGTTCCCAAATCTGGTTGATTTCATAGAATATATATATATATATATATATATACTTTTAAATGTTCAAAGAAGTTATATAAATTTGTCTAAGATTTATGCTTTGTAAGAAACCAATATCATTGATCGTCTGAAAACATATAACTTTGAGTTCATTTTATTTTCTAAAGATCTACTGTGTTTTATTTAACTTCCTTAAATGATGACTGTTTTTTTAATTAAGTATTTCTTCTTTTAATACCTTTTTTATCCACTGGTAACACACAAATATAAGTAGTCCAAATATGGTTCTAAATCTTGGGGTGAATGTGAACCTATTTAACAATGGTGTCAATGATTATAGATTTTTTAATTTCTAGCTTTGGATAAAAAGAAAAGAATGCAGATCAATGTGATGTAAATGTAAAAAAAATGTTGTTTTTTTTTTAACCAACTTCCAATATTTTATTGCACTACATTATTTTTCTACATCCATGTTAAAAAAAAAGATTAGAATGCATAGCAAGGCTAAGAAAATTGATGTCAGACTATAAAAAGGGTCATCTTAAAACAGTTAGAGTACACAATTTATCACATTAAGTTCATATACCATGGATTATATATATAACTCCATCATATACATTTATCATTGAAAAATATGACTGTAACCTACAAGATGGTATTTGTTATAGTCATGATAACATTAATATCTCGGACATATTTTACATAGGTGTAATAAAACTTATATTTGGTCTTAGTTTGTATTCTTTCTCCTATATGTATCAACAATTAGAAGAATATACAGAGGGAACTGGAGAAAAATCCACAATAATGAAGGCACATATAGAAAGATGCAACTGACACTGAAAATTTTTTATTAAAAAATAAAGAAGTTTGGGATTTGAGCAGTGTAATTTAATCTTATTAAATCACCCATTTTCTGATTTTTCCCTCACAAATGATATCTAATTTGTTAATTTCTTAAGCTGAATTCTACTGTTCCAAACTCACATTAGATAAAAATTTTGTGTTCTAGATGTTTCTATGATGCGACCTGATGGTTGAACTCATACAACATATTTAAAATACTGCAATTAATTTCACAAAAAATCTTAGGATAAAAAATACTTCTATTATTCATGAACATTTCAGTATAACTTACAACCAATTTCTATAGTAAGATTTTTTGTGAAAAGCACCCCAGTATCTAGAACAGGATTATACTTTAAAGAAAAACCATATAGGTATTTAGGATTTCATAATCTGAACAGGATTCTGCTTTCTCTTGGGTCAGATAAACAAACACATAGAAACCACAACAGGGAAAAATCAACCAAACATTTATTACGTTAAAAAAACAAAGCATACTCTATGTATCATGAAAGAATATTAAATATGAAATATGCACTGTGTAACATTATGTTCAAAGGGATTGAATTTTATTATTTTTTACTAATTAGCATTAATTTGCATTTTAATTAACACCTTTGAAACTCCAACTATAAATACGGTCACTTCCGTGACATTTTGGAGGATTCAAGTTGTTTATAGAAATAAAGTGTTGTAATTTACAAATAAATATATTGATCGTGCAAAAAATTATGTCATTTATGCAATAATAAACATTAGTTGCACAATATTTATCTAATATTCATAAGAAGGTCCTTAAAAAACATGATTAAAACTTGTAATTTCCTTCCAATTTCACTTACTATCCAATTTTTTGCTCCTTAGTGTAACATAAAAAAAATTATGCTTTATTTGTGTGCTTTAAACATTCAATGTCATCCATTTTATTTTTTATACTTCCTTAAAAGACAACAGTTCTTTAATCAAGTATTTCTCCGTTTAATTCCTTCTTTATCCACAGATAACACACAAATATAAGTAGTCCAAGTATGGTTCTAAATCTCCAGGTGAATGTAAGCCTTAAAATTGTCAAGTAATTTTGAAGTTTTCTGTCACCAGTATCTTCTTTACTTGACAGTTACTTTGAAAACAGATGCTTTCTCCTGATTTTGATAGGTTTTTACAGATCATGTAACAAACTAACGCCTAACAAATACCCTGTGGTTTCCGTGTTGTCAATATTTTCCCATGTTGTTAATTGGTGTAATGTGTAGTAATTAATGACAATACAAGGTAAATATAAGATCATTACAATATATATGGTCAATCTTTGCACTATGAATTGTCTAGAGTGCCACAAAGCAACATTATACCACTGACATTACCCAAATGTCTTTAATATGCCTCAACACAATAAAGAAGTCAGTCAAACTTGTCCAAATGTGCTCATCCAGGACTAAGTAGTAGTCAGTCAGACTTGTCCCAATGTGCTCATCCAGGACTAAGTACTAGTCAGTCATACTTGTCCCAATGTGCTCATCCATGACTAGTAGTAGTCAGTCAAACTTGTCCCAATGTCCTCATCCAGGACTTAGTAGTAGTCAGTCAGACTTGTACGTCCCAATGTGCACATCCAGGACTTATAGTAGTAGTCTGACATATAACAAAACAAAAAGCTCATGAAAAATTCTAGCCTATAGTCTGATAGCATACTGTATAATGATCTACAACATAACACCATGTCTAATGACTACTACAACACAAGGAACTTTCCAAACTTGTCCCATTGTCTTTTATCCTGTAAAACAACTTATTTTTCCATAAAAATGATGATGATGATGATGGATGACTGCTTAACGTCCAGTAGCAAAATTAATATACATATTCAGGACAAGAACATGTTAATGTAATATGAATCTTTAACCTGCTTAGTACTACCGGTATACCAACATGAGACGAATTTTTAACGTGCTAGTTCAAAAGGTAACAGTTCGCAGGAAGACTTGTCACCTTATCTGGACACGTTATACCGACTCTGAGCTGACCACTCTTTGCTCTTACTACTTAATGCCGCATATTTAGCGGAGAAGCAGCAAATACCAATTTTAAAGTCTTTGGTTTGACGTGGTCAGGGTTCAAACCCACGACCTCCCACACTCAAGGCAAACATGCTACCATGAGACCAACAAGGCGGTACATAAAAATGAACCTGTCCTCATATCATCAATAGCTCATGCCTGATAATTTCTAACTAGCTTGTCTTAAATGCTACAAAACAACAAGCTAAAAAGCTGTATACTAGCCACTTGTTTAATCATCTAAAAACCACTTTATGCTAGATACTTTATGTTCACTGTAACAGTTATAAGGCCTAACTAAATATGCCAGACATAAGCATTGTGTCAGATATAAGTGTGGAAACCAATGCCTTTGCCACTTAAGATATATTTGAATAAACAGAAATATGAACTGCATGTCAATTACACAGCAACCTTCAACAGCACAAAAACCCAAACCAGACATCTAACTGATGTCAGATACTAGCATTATATCAGTTATAACTGTTGAAAGGCAAGACCTTTGCTAGATACTTACATTATGTCAGTTATATTTGTTGAAAGGCAAGATCTTTGCTAGATACTAACATTATGTCAGTCATATTTGTTGAAAGGCAAGACCTTTGCTAGATACTAACATTATGTCAGTTATATTTGTTGAAAGGCAAGACCTATGCCAGACACTAACATTATATCAGTTATATTTGTTGAAAGGCAAGACCTTTGCTAGATACTAACATTATGTCAGTTATATTTGTTGAAAGGCAAGACCTTTGCTAGATACTAACATTATGTCAGTTATTTTTGTTGAAAGGCAAGACCTATGCCAGATACTAACATTATGTCAGTTATATTTGTTGAAAGGCAAGATCTTTGCCAGATACTAACATTATGTCAGTTATATTTGTTGAAAGGCAAGACCTATGCCAGATACTAACATTATGTCAGTTATATTTGTTGAAAGGCAAGAACTATGCCAGATACTAACATTATTTCAGTTATATTTGTTGAAAGGCAAGACCTATGCCAAATACTAACATTATGTCAGTTATATTTGTTGAAAGGCAAGACCTATGCCAAATACTAACATTATGTCAGTTCTATTTAGTACTGTTGCAAGGCATTGTCTAAGACCTATGCCAGAAAATAGCAATAATTGAGATATAACTGTGTGAAAGACATAACTTATGCCAGTCATTACCATTATGAATGCTATTAATGCTAAAAGGTCAGGTCTATTCCAGACAATAGCATCTAATAATGTAAGGTAATCACATTATGTCAAATATAGCTAGGTGAAAGGCAAAAACATGTGCCAGATACTGCTGTTGTAACTGATAATACTGTGTGAAAGGCAACAATACTAAGATACTGCCATTATGACTGATATTACTGTCAGACAACTATCTTATTCCACAGATGATCCCTTGTATTAGTTTTTGCCAGACAGTTTAACTTTAACTCCTTTTTGACTGTCTGACAAATAAAAAACAAAAAATATCAATTAAAAACAAAAAGTATCAATTAAAAACAAAAGATATCAATTAGGACACTGGCCCCTCACTGAAAGACATTCAAAACATAGGAACCTTATCATGGCAGACGTCTCCCGCTTTGACTCTTGATGACATAAATGATTACTACTTATAATTGCCATGATAAATCTGAAATCCTATTTTCAAACCTTTTTAAAAAATTCAATCCAAAGTTCAGTTTATAATTCCTAAAACAACATTTCCATTATTACTGAGTACTTAGCATTTAGATGAAGATTAAGATAGGTTTTAAATATAATTGTTAGGTATAGAATAACTTAAATTACGAAGAATTTCACAACTATTATTGAAATGTTTGCACTGGACACTAATTCAGACTTTCTCAGAACATGTTCACATTTTTGTTCTATTCAAAACAACTTCCCTGCAAACTTTGGTAGAATAAGTAATAGTATTTTTTCTGTTTCAAGTATTTGAATGAAAAAAGCTGATATATGTGTTCTAAACACATTTCCCTATAGTGTGTTCACTTCTTAGAAAATCATAATTTTTTTAATGTACATGTACTAACTTTTTTGTTTTAATTTCCAATATTTTTGAAAATGGATCTAAAGTAAGTTTACAAGAAAACATCAAACTACAGACAAAGTACTTTTGTCCTTTATTTGTATAACAATCCCACGCTTTTTAAACAACTCTACATTTTAAATCTCTAATAATTAAACCTTTTAAAAAAAATAGTATTCTTAGCACACCTATTACATAATTTATGCACAATACATTTATTAAGTATATGAATGAATAAATGTGAACATATGTGTCCTTATGGATTAAGGCTTGCTGCAGTGAGTCTGATAGGGAAAAAATATTTACTTGTATTATTACAATTATAATTTATTGATAAGGAATGACTAAATAAAAAAAAATAATCAGCTGTTAAAATTAACCATTCTTTTAAATTATTAGAAAAGGAGGGAAAAAACCCTAAAACAAAGCAGATGACATATATCTGTACCATTATGTCTGCGTACCTGTATCTTAAATTCAATACTGTATGAATAAAAGATGATGTGGAGTGAACATCAATGAGACAGCAACCAAACAATATAAATACCCAAAACAAATCTAGAGATAAAAAAAACAGTCTGAAACAATAGACACTGTTGTCTGAATACAAAAGAAATGATATGGGCATATCCATCCATGACAAAAAATCATTACATGCACAGAAAAAAGAAACAGTGTTTTTTTTTTGCTGTTCTTCATCTCAAAGTCACCTTATAATTCATTATAAAATGCCTACCTCAAAATCATATTCTTCATGTAAATCTGGTGACACAAAACAGCACACAACATCATCTGGATTAAGCTCCTCAAATGACTGATTTAAAAGTTTCTTCTTGCCTTTTCTCTTTGAGCCCTCCCTACGATTAAGTTTGGGTGAATGTAATGACAATATCATGGCTGCCTTCATACGAAATCGTTGTGATGAGGACAAACGTGGAGATATATCCTCTGGTGAATGTACATTTATTAAAGGAGTCTCAAAGCTTGATCTGGGTCGTCTCCTCTTTTCTATATCCTCCTCAATTCTAGATAACCTTCTTTCTAAATAGAAATCATCCTGTGTTTGACGTTTTGAATGTTCAGGTTCTTTCATAGATATATGAACTGGTGGTAAAGGAGCTCTACGTTTCTTGCCATAGTTAACAGATGTATTGGGTAATCTTGGGGAGTCACCAGAGGCTGACACTGGTGACATGTCAGACAGACTCTGACTATCCGACGTGGATATCAGTTGTATCCTTCGATTACCAGCAATATCATTCAAACATTCGTATGATGAGCAAAGAGAATCTTCATCACTCAGTTGTAAATACCTTTTTTTATAAACCCCCGGGAGGCTGCGTGTTGATAGGGTGGGACTATCAACCACCTCCAGAGATTCAGATGATGCATACTGTCTGTATGCCATGTTTACCAACGTATATTCATACTTTTTAAACTAAATGAATTCCATCACAAAACTAATATCAATCCATCAAGTCACATGTTTCCTGCTATTTATAAATATCCAAAAATCCATTGAAATGTACATAAAAGTTGTAAAATTCCTCAGTCCTTTAATACAATGGTTAAAAGTTTTTGCATTAAAGTCAATTATGTTGATTGTGATTATAACTCACCTGGTCATTATTTTAGGTAAGAAATAAACAACTTTTTACAGGTACAAAATTAACACCTCCAGGTAAGAAACCCAATATTGTCATCCAAGTGAAGAAAATTTATCATGAAAACATATCTACCAGTCTAATTTGAAGTAAATGTAAATGTCTGGTTATTCATATACACTACAATGATTTTACATTAAGTTACCAAATTAGTCAAAAAATGGTGTCCCAGAAATGTAAGAAATCAGACCAAGTATATAATATTTCACATAGTAAAGATAATTGATTTACCTATGGTTATTCCAGTCACAAATTATCCTCAAATTTGAAATTAATATTTCACTTTGAAGAAATTGCATAATTATGTGTGATAGTTAGAGTCGATCATTATCTTGGAAGTTCATCGCATACGATATGAAACTTTCTTTTATGAATGTACAAAATTACCTCTATATATGGCCAACACTAGGTTCAGTCAACCAAAAACATCTAGTATGTCAGAAAAAAATCCTGAATTATTTACTATTTTCACACATACATAACTCTCCTTAAGAAGTCTAAGCTTTATAAAATTATGCACAGCACTTAAAACTAATCTCACTGCCGATCAAATATCTCAACCCTGACTTTTTAGGTCTTCCACCTCTGTGACATGAAAAACTTTCTGGACTGAAATCAACACCACATTTTAACCAAATCAGCTGACCGCGTCCATGAAATTAAAACACTGCCCAGCTGGTTGTCCAGATAATCTGTTTGGAATGTTATATGTTCCTATTGTATTTTGTGTTTACCTTAACAAATCCTTAATACTATATTCCTGTATAATTGTAGTATTACAAAAACAAACTTGTTCATCCCACATGTTCAAAATTGTCATACTATTGTCATTTAAATACTTGTATATCTATAAATTCCCTCTTGTTATAAATGTAAATAAATTTTATCGGGAATGAAGTCCCACTTATGGTTCTCGTTCATAACTTCTGTATATATCATTTACTTGTTTAAACATTGATTCTATCAGCGATGGTATTACAATACAACACAACGAACATGCACAAAGTCTCCGCGTCTAGACATCACTTTTGCATTAATTTGTTGTGTTTAGACATCAATATAAAGTATAATTTTAACTCCAGTTGTAATTCCTATGATTTTGTTGTCTTATTCGGTCATCTTTGTAACTAATGTATGGACTCAATTTATCTTATCAGAAACCTTTAGTAGGGAGATCCTGGTAAAATACTGTCCAATATTACATCCCTTCAGATAGATCATGTATATTTAAAATTTCTCTTGTTTAAACTTTCATGGTTTATCACAAATGATAATACTAACTTGATTTTAATCTCCATATAAACATTAGATACATAACTTTTAATATTAAAACTTCATAATTAAATGTAAATAATTTATGGACATGATAGCATATATAATACTGTACATAGTGAAAGGAAAACTTGTACAATGTTCTTTACACTCACGCCACAGTATAAATAAACTCAATCATATTTCCATTAGACTCGAGAATAGTGCACAAAAGGTCACAAGCTGTATATCCTTTAAACGTAAAGCGAAAGATATAGTATGGTTCTTAAATGCACATCATGTTCATATTTTTATCTCCCGACTCAAGAAATATTGTCAAACATTACATTTCAAATCAATAGAATTAAGTATGTAACAGAACTTTTACAATGTTTATGTATTCTATAGAGTTTATAATCGTTCGATTTACATATATGCTATTTTCAGCTTTGAAGGGATTTACGTATACAAAAATTAAGTTTCAGTTTGACAAGATTATAAAAGTGTCTCATTAATAACATTGACTGAATTCTTCGTCACTTCACTTTACCCCTGCCATTCACCAAAGAATATTATGTTACTAAAGTGTCCCATTGGGATATCCCCTTACTTCTTATAGTGAAAAAAATATATGTTTCATGTTTGTTATGTGCTGTAACTACAAGTTCTATTTTGAGAACTGTGACATTAAAGAAAAGGGAGATCTACAATCCCTTCATAACATATATATTGGGACCCTGTTATGCATAATTATTCCCCTTTTTGGTCCCTTTCAAATGAATGATATGATTTATACTTATACAGACCTACCAACTCACTTCAGGTAGAACTCTGTTTATAATAAACACCAATTATATCTAGTTGAGTCTTCCCAACTGTTAACATACAAATAAATCCTTGTACCGGTAATAAAACATTAATTCGGCTGCCACAACCAACTAATTTACAACATGGTTGTATGATTAAAAGGAGACATTAGATGATTCATCAATGAGACAGCAACCAAATGGCAAAAAAAAATCAACTTAGATGTCTGATTGATTGATTATTGATTGTTGGTGTTGAATGCCAATTTTAGCACTACTGGCTATATCTAGGCAGCCAGTATTTAGTGGTGGAGTAAGCCAGAGTGTGTGATAAGAACAAACAACCTTGGTCAGGAAAATTAGCAATTCTAGTCAATTAAGAACCCCAAACCTCTGTATTGACAGGCTAGTGATTGCTGTATATGAACTAGTTAGACCACTTGGCTACCGAGGCAACCTGAAATGTTTGCATATATACATGAGTAAATGTAATTTCAAATATAGAAGCAATTCAAATTAAATAACCAACTAGTAAATAATCTGAACATAAGACGTCAACTGGTCTAGGATCTTGTTATATCTTATTCTATTAAACATTTATTTCATTACACACTGGACGATTTTTTATATGAATATCACTGAGAATTTTTCCTATATCTTTAAGACTCTGCTGGATATATAAAATCAACAAAAAAAATATTTAGAAACAAAATTTATTTTCAATGAGAGTAATATACCATATTACTGGCTATATTATAGTTCTCCCCTTTCCATGAAGCATGCAAAAGTAATAAAAAAAGACACTGCTGTGGTTGAATATAGCATTAATATCACTTTAATCAAATATTAGTTTTAACTGTATCAGTACCTAAAGACCATGACTGACCTAAGATGCATGTTCCTAATGATTAAAACTTCAGTATATATCTATGTGGTATATTTACATAAAACAACATACAGTCTCTTCCATGTTGACAAAGATCTACATACATTTTTCACTTTATTCAAATAAATAATAAAACATAATAAGATGAATTTATATCAATTATTAATTATCTATTTAGTATTTTCGTTTACAACCATATTGAAACAAGAGTGCACACGCTGAAATGTCTCGCCTTCTTTAATAACCATTGATTTTATGTTAATAGTCCTAAATACAAAGCTTTACTACTAGTAACACATAAACTTAACATGATCCAAGAAAATGAGGTCAAGGTCAGATAAACCAAACGAGAAATACATGTACACCTTACAATCATTCAATAAACCAAACATAGTTGACCTATTGCTTATTGTTTCTAAGAAACAGTCTTAAACAAGAAAACTTAACATTGACCAATGAACCATGAAAATGAGGTCAAGGTCAGATGAACCATGCCAGACAGATGTGTACACCTTACAATCAATTTAGGCATTAAATATAGTTGACCTATTGCTTATAGTATCTAAGAAACAAACTTAACCATGAAAACTTAACATTGACCAATGAACCATGAAAATGAGGTCAAGGTCAGATGACACCTGCCAGCTAGACATGTACACCTTACAATCATTCCATACACCAAATATAGTAGACCTATTGCATACAGTATAAGAAAAACAGACCAAAACACAAAAACTTAACTATAACCACTGAACCATGAAAATGAAGTCAAGGTCAGATGACACCTGCCAGTTGGACATGTACACCTTACAGTCCTTCCATACACCGAATATACTAGACCTATTGCTTATAGTATCTGAGATATGGACTTGACCACCAAAACTTAACCTTGTTCACTGATCCATGAAATGAGGTCGAGGTCAAGTGAAAACTGTTTGACGGCCATGAGGACCTTGCAAGGTACACACATACCAAATATAGTTATCCTATTACTTATAATAAGAAAGAATTTAACATTATAAAAAAACTTAACTTTTTTTTCAAGTAGTCACTGAACCATGAAAATGAGGTCAAGGACATTGGACATGTGACTGACGGAAACTTCGTAACATGAGGCATCCATATACAAAGTATGAAGCATCCAGATCTTCCACCTTCTAAAATATAAAGCTTTTAAGAAGTTAGCTAACGCCGCCGCCACCACCACTGCTGCCGCCGGATCACTATCCCTATGTCGAGCTTTCTGCGACAAAAGTCGCAGGCTCGACAAAAACTGAGTGTTGGTAGCATATAAAGTTTTATACAAATACATTAGAGCTTAAGACTTCTAAATGCATCATCAATGTCCAGATTTTAAATAATTTTGCAATCACTTCCTGAAATTAAGTCTTCCAAAAAGGTGGTATCATTAATAAGTTTTTACCCTGTGTCATACCTGCTAACTTTCCCAATTTAGGCATGAACTACATGATTATGACCCCTTATCCTGATTGCACGATCATGTATGTGAAAAAGCCTGAAAACACAATTTTGTTTCCAACAGACAACATTACTTTTCTCCAATGCCCATCTGTATGAAGGAATACCCTATTCATATATTCAAACATGTTAACTTTTCAAAATTATTCTAAGAATTGAGATATCTCCCTCTGGACATACATTTACTTTACTTTTTGCAGTAAATCATTATAATTGCTTAAATTTTGTTTTTCCAATAACTTATGAATTAATCCACTGAATTAAGTAAGGTAGCTTGAGCACTGTATTTTTCAAATTAAATGGAACAACTTCCATTTGAACCCACCTGGTTGACAGAGAGAGCAAAACACACAGGTAAGGGACATTCAAATGGAAGTTTTGACAATTAAGCAATGTTATAGCAACAATTTGTCATTTGTCATATTTTACCAAAAATTCTTTAAATGATTTTTTTGGTGTTAAATAACGCCACTTTTGGCTATATCCTGGTGGACACTTTTTATTGGTGGTTGAGGGCTAGAACCATGAACTTCAGTAGGTAAAATGGCAATCCTAGTCAATTTTTTTGTTCAGTGCAGTGAGCACTGAGTATTATAAAATAAGTGAAAGTCTGATTTTGCATCAAAGTTCTGTGGCACTACAGATAAAGATTTACACTGGACTCTTATGGCAATAATCAAACAGACCTGCTTATAAACCAAAATCAGTCTTCTTACTCACAATACACAAAACCCATGACAGTATGATATCAAAATTGCTTTCTGAAATCACCAATAACTTGGAACATGATGTTATATTGGTTGTGACTAGAAATACAAACAAAACAGATTTCTTGATCAGCGTTGAAAGAACCTGCTACAAGCAGGGTTCAAACTCACAACCTCAGTGTTGACAGGCTAGTGATTGCATGAAATAAACTACTTATCCACTCTGCCACCAAGCTTCCAATGAAGTTAAAGTGAAATAGGGAGATTTCAGGAGATTTTACCTCCCTATCAAAGGACCTTTCTTTATGAGATTTATAAATTTAAGAAGAAATATTGGGAGGCTCATGCTGATATCTTGAGTGGAAACTTGCAACATATTGAAGAAAAATTCAAATCAGATTGAAATAATCTTACTTTAACTAAATATATTGAACAAATCTTCCAAATATATATGCAAGTTTATTGGTATTCTCTTTAAATAATTATGAGATAATAACTAGTACAAATATAATACAGGTTACAAATCATTGAGTAACTGTTCTACTTTTACTTTGTACTCATCTATTATCGAACAATTTACTTGATCACATTCTCACGAACCTTGTATTGTATTCATGTCATATCTACAATTCCGATCAAGGGAATGAACTATTGTCAATTGATCATGAACAAATTTTGAAGAAAAGCTGTGAGACAAGAACATTTTTTGTGTTTGTGTTTATTAAAACTTTTTGACATGCAAGAAGTTTTGTCCCTAATGTGAGGGTACCAAAATTGCACCTATTTTGACAGTTTTTTCACCTACATTTATTCATGATCCAGACAAAAGTTTCCATTCTGTGTTTTTTTTTGTAGATGTATCCCTATTACTATATAGTTCCACCAATTTGATTTTGAATCAATATTGAATCATAGAAAAATGGGTTTGAAACCACCTCCAAACGATCTATGATTCTGTAATGAGGAGTACCCAAATTGCATCTATGCTTAAATCACATCCGTAAAAATAAAAAAAAACTGATGTTTTGTTTATTTCTCCAAATATTTAGAACAATTTGACAATCATTTAAGTCTATGCTTACTATTCATCTTTAAAGAAATGGATACTTGTAACATATATATTTTAATATCATTTATAAAAGTTGACTTTTTGTGGACGTCACATGGTGACTTTTTAGTAGAATTACTTTTTCCAGTGGATACTTCATCCGTTGATATATACTGTGAACGTTTTGTGTATATCTAAATATATTTAACTATGTTGAAAGACGTGCATAATTTCAAATCATGAAAATACAAATTGTTTAGTCTCTAAGAAAACTTGTAAGATTTCCGTTACTGTTTTTGTTAAAAAGGTGCAATTTGGGTACTTGGGTACTGTGACGTTATACATTTACTAAAAAAAAAAAAAAAATGTTTCAGGGGATTTTCAAACCCACTATATGATCTATGCATTTTTCAAACAACTTTTTTTTTAATTACTAAAAATTTGTGGTCTGAAAAGTGTGTGTGTGATGGAGGGGAGGGGGAGGGGGTTGTCTCCCTCTGGTTCTGCTCAGTGATACTTCTGTGGTAAAGATTATTACTCAAATCTGAGACTATATATAGTAGTCTCAGCTCAAATGTACTTGGTGAATCTAAAGGTCATCAGGATTACCATACTATATATATACAGACACTTTTCTATTTTTATATTATACAGACCTAAACTTCAGAAGGAACCTTCTATACATTTTTTGCTTTTTTTCACTATTGCTAATTTTTGCGTGCTTTACAGAATTTCATTGACCTTAGAAAAGGGAGGCAATTATTACCTCTTATTCTCCTGCTATTATTTATTATTTAAGTAAGCACTTCGTCAAGTTTCTAATTTTATTTTTATTTTGAAATATCTTTTACTTTATACCTTTGGACATCCAGCAACAATTTCAATTATCTATATTAGCCAACTGATCAAATTCCATATGAACAACTGGGCTTTCATAACCCTGAGGTTAAAATTCAGATGTTTAGTTAATTGTTTTTTTCTTCTGCTTCAAATGGTACCATTTTTACTTTGGTACATTTTTGCCTTATTTATTTTTCATACAGCAGGCTCAAATTGTACCAGCTCTCTGGGTTATTTATATTTATTTGTTTATTAAACCTCTGGCTCTTTAATAAATGAATTCAACACAGATGTTGATATGGGACGACCATGGAATTATTTTGATATATTCACAAATATTTTGGTTGATAATTAAAATATTTACCTACTATAATGACCTTATTTACCATTTAAAACCTATGGATACTTCACAATCCTCTCCTGTATCATGTATTTACTTATCTTGTCAAGACATCTAATGTCTCATTAATTTGGTGACTATAATTCTGGTTCCCCTCCCATTACACAAATTTCCACCCTCTTGTTATCATTAAAGTTTCTGAAACTGTTAGACTTTCAAGATTTGTTTATGATTAATTTTTTATAACATCCACTAGAGGTCCGTACCAGTACATATTCATTTTTAAGTAGTAATTATAGAAATCCATAAATTTTACATTTAAAATTCGTTTAAAATAAGACTGCATTAATCTTCAATGGGAACTTAAAAGGTAACGGATGGCCTGGAAAGATATTGTGTGTGTTATTATATATCCCCAAATTATACAATGCTTTTAAAATGGATGATGACTAACTAACAAATTTCACTCTCTTCCCTTTCCATAAAAACAAACCACATAGATGCAAATCTTTAAACCGAGCTGACTTTAATAGGAAAAGTGGCAAAATCCATTTGTAAATTAAGGCATCTCAAGAAAACAAGACTAACAGGCACACAGCTATAGAACCAGTAAATGAGTATGTGCAAGAGTAAATATTACTGTTCAGATATACTTTCTCTGAAAGACTAAATATGTACAATCAAAATAAAGATCCTATTAAAGCATGACATCATACCAAACAATCTGACATCCCTTTCTAAAATAAAGAAGAAATTGCTTTTTAAGATACTTTTACTAGTGTCTGGAGACCACATGTTGATCTGTAGATGTCTTTTTTTATGTCAATGTGTTGTTGTGTTGCTGTTGCATTGACAAATGTCGAGCATTTCCTAATACTCAGATGAAAAATGAAGAAAATAAAGGAGATGATTGCATGTACCAAAATAGGATTGATTGATTGTTGTTGTGAAAAAGAAATTTTAGGACCTTTGGTTATATCATGTTCTTATTGGTGGTGGAAGCTGGAGTTCCAAGATAAAACCAGGGACTTACAGCAGGAAAACTGACATTCCTAGTCAATTAAGATCAGAGTATAACCCACCTTGCCATGTGTGGGTTTAGAACTTAAGTGTTGACAGGCTCAGAGTGATCATTGTAAATGAACTAGTCAGATTTTTCAGCCACTGAGGACCATTAAATAAAATGAATGAGATGTTGGGTATACATTAATGAGACAACAACCAAATGACACCAGTAACAATATGTAGAGGCCAACTATAAACTCTTAACAAACAAGACAGGTGCCTATGTTAATGAGACAACAACCAAATGACACCAGTAACCAAATGACACCAGTAACCATATGTAGAGGCCAACTATATAGTCTTAACAAACAAGACAGGTGCCTATGTTAATGAGACAACAACCAAATGACACCAGTAACAATATGTAAGGGCCAACTATATAGTCTTAACAAACAAGACAGGTGCCTATGTTAATGAGACAACTATATAGTCTTAACAAACAAGACAGGTGCCTATGTTAATGAGACAACTATATAGTCTTAACAAACAAGACAGGTGCCTTTGTTAATGAGACAACAACCAAATGACACCAGTAACAATATGTAGAGGCTAACTTTATAGTCTTAACAAACAAGACAGGTGCCTATGTTAATGAGACAACAACCACATGACACCAGTAACAATATGTAGAGGCTAACTATATAGTCTTAACAAACAAGACAGGTGACTATGTTAATGAGACAACAACCACATGACACCAGTAACAATATGTAGAGGCTAACTATATAGTCTTTAACAAACAAGACAAGTGACTATGTTAATGAGACAACAACCAAATGACACCAGTAACAATATGTATAGGCCAACTATATAGTCTTATAAAAAAAGACAGGTGCCTATGTTAATGAGACAACAACCACATGACACCAGTAACCATATGTAGAGGCCAACTATATAGTCTTTACAAACAAGACAGGTGTCTATGTTAATGATACAACAACCAAATGACACCAGTAACAATATGTAAGGGCCAACTATATAGTCTTAACAAACAAGACAGGTGACTATGTTAATGAGACAACAACCACATGACACCAGTAACAATATGTAGAGGCCAACTATATCGTCTTAACAAACAAGACAGGTGACTATGTTAATGAGACAACAACCACATGACACCAGTAACAATATGTAAGGGCCAACTATATAGTCTTAACAAACAAGACAGGTGCCTATGTTAATGAGACAACAACCAAATGACACCAGTAACAATATGTAGAGGCCAACTATATAGTCTTAACAAACAAGACAGGTGCCTATGTTAATGGGACAACAACCAAATGACACCAGTAACCAAACAAGAATGTGTCCATAGCACATGGATGCCCCACTCGCACTTTCATTTTCTATGTTCAGTGGACCGTGAAATTGGGGTCAAAACTCTAATTTAGCATTAAAACTAGAAAGATCATATCATAGGGAACAGGTGTACTAAGTTTCAAGTTGATTGGACTTCAACTTCATCAAAAACTACCTAGACCAAAAACTTTAACCTGAAGCGGGACAGACGGACGGACGGATGAACGAAAGGACGCACAGACCAAAAAAAACAGAATGCCCCTAGGTGGGACATAAAAAATATATAGAGGCTACCTATATAGTCTTAACAAACAAGACAGGTCCCTATGCATTATGTAAAGTTCTAAATCATCTCAACTCTAAAGAGTTTTGAATAAATTAAACTGAGATTATTAAAAAAAACTTCTAGATAGTACAGATATAGATGTGACAACCTCCTTTTATCATAATGTCAGAAGTGAACTTTATTAGTTTTTTTGTGGCTTAGGCTAAAGCTACAGCTTCTTTTTTCACAGTATAATTTCATCTTAGTATCAAATTATGATATAGTAATATCTACATATCTGATTACAATCGTACAAAATTACAAATATTACAATAGTAATGTTATATCTTGCAACATTCCTGCATTTCTTTAAATAAGCATCTCCTTTGTTATGTATATCTAATTCAAATATATTAAATGAAGCTTAAATTTTCAATTTAAAGAATTTATAAGTTTTAAACAAGAGGCTTATTTGTGTTTTCATCTTTACATATAATTATATATATATACAAAATATATATGAAAAGCTCTTCATTTTTACAAAAGCAATAAAAAATCTTTTTAATGATAAAAAATTAATAATGCAAAAATATATATTAGTACTGTATTGATATTTAATACATTGTAAATACTATTTTGTAGAACTGTAGCAAAGATGATAATTGCTACTTTTATCTAAATTTTTTTCTCAAAGATTTTTTATTTTACTGTAATTAAAATTCTTGAAATCACACTGTACAACATATAATAACCAGAATATTGATATAAATAAATAAGAAGTTAAAAAAAACATACCAGAAGGGATCCAGATTTTTTCAAATTCCTTAAAATACTAAGGAAATTCATCAGCAAAAAATTATGATACACCAATTCCGTAGAACAACAATATTTATGAATGTTGACCCCATATTGACCTGAAACTGACACTATACCCTGGAATTGGCTAGAGGGTATATTTTTAACTTTTAACTTTAATTATAGTATGATATAAGAAGTTGTTAACATTGTTAAGTCATCCAAGTGAGAAATTGATGAACTTATTTGACCAAATTTAATTGACTTTTGTATAAGAACAACATGGGTAGATTATAAAATGAAGTGATACATTATGGATACTTTTATATGTGGTCATAAGCAACTGTATGTCTCTATTCAAAAGTTGCACAGAACATGTAAATATTTTGCTTTTTAATGAAATATTTGATACCAACTGTGTTTCATTTCCGAAGTTAATTAAGTTTCATACTGAGGTAACATACTGGGGCTTTTTGTTTGATGAGTTTCAGTTAATGTATCTCTTATAGCTAGTCTATAAATTATGATTGCAACAAGTTATATTTATTCTGAAAATATCTAAAAACAGATAAAACATGATACAAGGAAAAAATTGTAATCTCTATCCAAGAGGTTTTTCTGTCCTCTCCAAAACTTACAGCATCAATCTGCCTAGCAACATAAACCACAAACATCAGAGGAGTAACCTGCATTAACTGGTACCCCATCCTTAATACTGGACTCCTGCTCTATCAACAAAGTGGCACTGTCCTTATTACTGATAAAAATTAATAATTAATCTATATTTCACAATGTCCCTGGGTGTGTTTGATTACTCCCCATTGTTGTGTTTATCTTAATTTTCCTAATCATAGATATATGACACTACTTATACAGATAAAAAAAATTCAAGTGTTTATCCAAATAGTATATCAACAGGTACTTGATATTACAAAAATATTTCTATACAATTGTGTGAATTCAGAGATAAAACAAGAGATTTCCGTAAAGTATTAAGACAAAGATCTGTCCAAATATTGGTGGACTTAGAGAGGATTGAACAGACTTTGTAATGTTACTTTGACCTAATGTTATGTCAGGGATCATCCACAGATACAAAACCTCTACATAGGAATCTATGTGAAGCTGACCGCATAGTTTGTACTTTGAACAACTACAGATTTCTAGCATTCTGCATGTAACAGTCATATTTACATCTATCACATGTTGTCAAACACGTAAATTATTGAAAAAAAAGTGTCCTCAATTCAAACCTAGCCATTTCAATATCAAACCATAAGAATTTGGCAACAATAAGCAAGCAAGTAAACAAAACAATAAATAAGTCAATAACATCAAAAGTACTTCACAATTCGGCCAAATATGTACTTCATAGATAAGGACTATCTTGATATCATTAACCGAGAAAATAGCACAACCAGGACAACTCTGTATCTAAAATTTAATAAATAAGGTTGATTCTTTTAACAATAAATTTTAATCCTGAAAATTCAGAAATTATTGCGAGGTGTTTATTAATGTGAATAATGCAACTGAGTGAGTATCACAATAATAAGAACTTGCATTCTGATATCTGAAGCATATACCTGTTTGCACATTTTTCTGAAATCGCAATAATTTAAAACTCGCATTTTTATCCTTTCTTCAAAAATCGCAATAATAAATGCACACAAGGTGGGGGGGGGGCTGAGGCATGTAAAGGAAACTTAAACATGAATTTATAAAAATTTTCCTATTCTAAACTTGATTTCCCCAAAAATATGGTTTCTGGATCTCATTAGGCTGATTATTAAATCTGTTGTTTATTTCAGTTTTATTCACAGCATAACCAGTTTAACAGAAAACAGTATGTTGACATTGTGTTTTTTACTATTCAGCCAAACTTTTACAATAAGTTCAAAGTATTTCCATGTATATCTTATCTCTAAATAGAAAATAAGTCTACTTCCTTAATACATCAGGTCATTCAATATAAAAACAAAATCAAATATCTTTTTATCATATTTGTTTGAAATTCATCTTTTTTGATAAACTAAACTTGAAATATTCAAATAAATTTGGAGTGTTTATTTAGATAGATAAAATTTGAATTTGTCTAATATTTATCTGTCATATCTACTTTCCTTTTATCTCAGTAACTTGAGCTTTAGATATATGATTTCTTACAAGAACAAGGTTTAAAAATACTTGGAACTAAATAAAGTCCTCCTAGACATTCTGTGTAAATTTTGCCTAATTTCATCATTACCATATGGGATAACCAATACAAATGAACTAAATCCATTCAAAATTTCATCATAGGTATTAAATAACATACAGTTGTTTTCCGATATTTAAAGACAAGATGTCAACAGTAAGATTCAGTATGTATATTTCGAAGAAGTTTTGTTATTGAGACTTGTAAATAAAATTTTTAATCTTATGGACTATAATGAAATCAACAAAATTCCCATAAATTTCTCAGCATGTTGCACTTTTAAATCCTGTTTTGGATGATTTACTAGGCATTCTTTTCTTTATGTACAAAATAACTACGTCATGATACAAACATTTATTTATTTTAAGTGCATGATCTAATATTTCTTCTTCAAAATATTGTGAGACGTGTCAATTTAGTTTCTCAGTTTGTCAATGTTTTCATATTAAATATTTTTGATTCTATCTGTTTTCAAAGATGTTCTGCTAACAAAGCAAAGTAACAAAGCAAAGTAAGCAAATGGTTAAACAAATGTATAATTTTACATGTGATATAACTGTTACTTAAGATTTATACCAAAAGATACCTCAGGTACCAAAATCTCGGGATTAAACCACTTTCTCTTTAAGATTTAAGTCAGATTTTTGTTCCCCTAATTTCATTGAAATATGACTGTCCTGTTGCCCATCATTTCATTTTTTTACAGAAACCTACCGTGTTACCTTTGTAACTATTTCATTCAGGCTTCAACCTTACATAAGAAATCCATATTATAAGCAAATTCTGTTTTCATTTATCACAAAAACTGAAACACTATACATAAAAAATATTTATTTTAAGGTCAAAAATTCAAATCTATGATCACCACTTTTAATGTTTTTTCACAGATCATCAAATTTACATCATGTAACGTAAACAGGAGCAGATACAAAATATTTTCATCATAAAACTTACAATAAAACTGTCACCCGACTGGACTACTCGGACCACACATTAGTTAATAGAAATTCTGTCATTCTAAATGTACCGAGATCTCCATATATTTACAGTCAAAATACCCTTGAGCAGAAATTTAACTAAGCAGAAAATTTTATTTGTGTTTTAGAAATATTATTCATGAAAATTTGATACATGATAATAAAAGTATTGCTTTTACCTATTATTATATAAAGTTGGCTGACAGAGCATGAAATTCGGTAAGTACACTATATTTTTTTTAAATATCAACTGTATCAAGAAAGGTAACTCTAGTTCTTCTTTTCTAGTGGTTGGAAGGCACTTCTTTGTAGGGTGGTGATTATTTATGAAAGATAGCCTGCACTATTATAGGAAAAAAATTATAGAGATTGAATGCATTACAGGGGGAAGGGGGAATAATAAATTGCTCCTTATGTTTTTGATTAAAAGTTTTTATTACCTCTTATTTCAGCTTGCCATGAAATAGTTTCTTCATAATATAAGTTCCAAATGGAAGAAATATTTTGTCAACAAATATTACAGAATTTGTTCCTTAAAGATAAGGGTTTAGAATATTTATTCCAACAGGAACAAATATTATGGCATTGTTTTTCACAGAGTTTCCAGGAAAACAAATATATGTTGACAAGTGGAGGATTTTACATTAAAGATTGAAACCTTCTACACTAAAGCACTTTTATTTCCTCTATATAACAGGTGTGCAGAGGACAACAGAGTGATTTTATCAAATAAAATAATGTACTCACAGGTAGATGTAACAATGTTTGTAATTTATAAGTTGTCTGCCCTTTACGAAGATTACAAAATTCTAGAAACGATTGATCTTCTGTACATCTGTCTTCCAGTAATCTGTAAGGAAATATTAATGACACTATGATGTTAATTTGTCAAAAAAATTCACTTGTAAATCATGTGAAATGCATTGTTGTTGTTGTTAAGTTGCTGTCTCATTGATGTATACCCCATATATTATTTTATTCATATAAAGTTAAAATTCTACTTGTCTGATGAATTTTAACTCTAATTTACCCGTTATGTTTTCAAGCCCTTTTTTACATGAGTAGCTATGTTTAATCTAATAACTTTATGTACTGTCGAAACAAGAATACAATTGTTGAAAATAAACTTTTTGATTGTTGCATTTCAATTTTTATGTAATTAAATTTTTGTATGGTGGGTTTTAAGTCTCTTGTGCTATTTTTTACATGTGTAAATTCTCATTCTATTGTAAGGTATTATTTGTTCTTACTTAAAAAATTTCACAACAGGTGAAAAATTATAATTCACTTTAAGCTTTTGATATGGAATAGTCCTGTTTAGTTTTAACAGAAGTTTGTTCACTTTATATAACTTTTACACATGGAGGTTCTAAAAATGTCTCATTCAGTGACCTAATGTTTGAATCAAGTAGTTTTTAACTGATTTCATTTTTGATACTTTAATATTGTACACTTACTTCCTTGCTTTAGAATAGTTCTTCAGATAATCTTCATACAGATTCCAAAATTTACTAGAAAAAAGATTCCCTGCAAAACAAGAGAATTTGACTTCTACAGTTACAGATTATAACAAGACCGATACCAGGTTTGGACCTGCGTCACTGTATGCAATTAATTGAGGTTCATGTACAATGAAGGATGACTGGTCATTCCCTTTCATTGAAATCAAGAAAACTTTAACAAAAACACTCTTCTTGATTATTGAAATATGTTACACTCTCTTAAGTTGTTAGGCTTAACACTTTACTTTACTACAAGAGAGGATTTTTCCAATAAAACTGCAAAAAAATCCAATAAGACTGCTTTTGCAATAAAACAACAACAGAATTTTGAATAGTTTATTAGTAACTCACATATATTTCAGGGTTAAAAAAAGTTTTAATTAAATAAAAACAAACCTGCTCTGGCACCATGACAAGAAAGTCATTTATTCATAAATTCAATCATTTGCATTCTAATCGGTAAAGTAAATTACCTTATGACCCAGTAAGAGAGTCCTTTCCTTTGGACAATAGCGGCCATATCTTGACTTATCACCTTAAAGTTCACATATTTATCAAAAGAATGGTTAAGTAATGGATGTTTATTGATAATTGATTTCCAATCAAACTGTGTCCATTTATAGAAAAGAATGCCTTGGGTGATACATTTTAACAATCAGAGAAATTATATGGGGGCTTATCGAAAAGTGTATTGGTTGACGGTATTAGTAATGAATAGTCTATATAGCTGGCATTAAATTTTAAATACATTTAGATTTTAAACGGAGAATTTAATGGCTAGGGAATGATAGCAATTGTATGGCCTTGTCAGGTCAAGTGTTTCACTGTAATGTACATTAACAGTGAAACAATCTGAATGAAACAATTTGAATGAAAAAAAAGGTGGGGAAACTTAAATTCCAGCAAAGCCCTTTACCTATTTATACAAAAAATGTGGGGAAACTTAAATTCCAGCAATAAATAATATTATTTGCCATTTACCTATTTATACAAAAAAGGTGGGGAAACTTAAATTCCAGCATTGCTCTTTACCTATTTATACAAAAAAGGTGGGGAAACTTAAATTCCAGCATTGCCCTTTACCTATTTATACAAAAAAGGTGGGGAAACTTAAATTCCAGCAAAGCCCTTTACCTATTTATACAAAAAAGGTGGGGAAACTTAAATTCCAGCAATGCCCTTTACCTATTTATACAAAAAAGGTGGGAAACTTAAATTCCAGCATTGCCCTTTACCTATTTATACAAAAAAGGTGGGAAACTTAAATTCCAGCATTGCCCTTTACCTATTTATACAAAAAAGGTGGGGAAACTTAAATTCCAGCAATGCCCTTTACCTATTTATACAAAAAAGGTGGGGAAACTTAAATTCCCAGCAATGCCCTTTACCTATTTATACAAAAAAGGTGGGAAACTTAAATTCCAGCATTGCCCTTTACCTATTTATACAAAAAAGGTGGGGAAACTTAAATTCCAGCATTGCCCTTTACCTATTTATACAAAAAAGGTGGGGAAACTTAAATTCTAGCAATGCCCTTTACCTATTTATACAAAAAAGGTGGGAAACTTAAATTCCAGCATTGCCCTTTACCTATTTATACAAAAAAGGTGGGGAAACTTAAATTCCAGCAATGCCCTTTACCTATTTATACAAAAAAGGTGGGGAAACTTAAATTCCAGCATTGCCCTTTACCTATTTATACAAAAAAGGTGGGGAAACTTAAATTCCAGCAATGCCCTTTACCTATTTATACAAAAAAGGTGGGGAAACTTAAATTCCAGCAATGCCCTTTACCTATTTATACAAAAAAGGTGGGGAAACTTAAATTCCAGCATTGCCCTTTACCTATTTATACAAAAAAGGTGGGGAAACTTAAATTCCAGCAATGCCCTTTACCTATTTATACAAAAAAGGTGGGGAAACTTAAATTCCAGCAATGCCCTTTACCTATTTATACAAAAAAAGGTGGGGAAACTTAAATTCCAGCAATGCCCTTTACCTATTTATACAAAAAAGGTGGGGAAACTTAAATTCCAGCAATGCCCTTTACCTATTTATACAAAAAAGGTGGGGAAACTTAAATTCCAGCATTGCCCTTTACCTATTTATACAAAAAAGGTGGGGAAACTTAAATTCCAGCATTGCCCTTTACCTATTTATACAAAAAAGGTGGGGAAACTTAAATTCCAGCAATGCCCTTTACCTATTTATACAAAAAAGGTGGGAAACTTAAATTCCAGCATTGCCCTTTACCTATTTATACAAAAAAGGTGGGGAAACTTAAATTCCAGCATTGCCCTTTACCTATTTATACAAAAAAGGTGGGGAAACTTAAATTCCAGCAAAGCCCTTTACCTATTTATACAAAAAAGGTGGGGAAACTTAAATTCCAGCATTACCCTTTACCTATTTATACAAAAAAGGTGGGGAAACTTAAATTCCAGCATTGCCCTTTACCTATTTATACAAAAAAGGTGGGAAACTTAAATTCCAGCATTGCCCTTTACCTATTTATACAAAAAAGGTGGGGAAACTTAAATTCCAGCAATGCCCTTTACCTATTTATACTGTCTACTTTTAAATTGTAAAAAAGTTTTAGCATTTAAGATTAAGAATACCTTGATTCAAGTTAGTCATTTGTCTACAAAGGTTTGATAGGAACCAACCTGACAGGCACTGCCACACTTTCCATAAAACCCAACAACAACAAAAAAAAACCACATAAACCAAAGGCTCCATAGCAAAACTTGACAATTAGTGGATTTCAGAATGATGGAAGGATGGCGTGACATAATGTCTGACAGACCCATGCTGTATTCCCCCTCACTGAGTGGAAACACATAAAACTGAATGAATCCTGTACTTTGTTAACTCACTTTCCAGTAAGAATATTCATAAACATGTTTCAAGTGGTTGTAAGCAAATAAATTGATAGCAAAGTCTTGTTTCTTAAACACACCCTATATTTGTAGGCAGGTGTAATAGATAACCAGATTAAAATCTGCTGTACACAATAGCTGAAAACAAATGTTTTTATAGCAATCCAGAACACAGTAATAGGGTGTGTTACATCTAAGGTTGCATTCCAAAATTTATTGATACAAAAAAAATATTAATGTATTCAATATAAACAGAGACATATAATACATATATTATATGCCTCTGAAATAATATATAACTGCCAAAATTTTTAATATATTCAAAAATAAGGAGATGTGGTATAAGACTGAGAACAGTTTTCAAACATTTTTGATTTATTCACAACTTTCAGCCCAATATTGTGAATGAGATAATATTACATATATATCATAAATTATGCCAATTGTATGTTAATTTTATATATTTTTAAAAAAGATGACCTCGATATTTCTGAATAAAATTTTACTTTTTTAAAACTTTTATGCAACATTCCATAAATTATCTAAAAATAGTACCTTTGATTTAGAAAATGCTCACATATAAAAACTTTTTAAGGTGGTCTTTTCTTCTAGCATTCTTTCATAAGAAATAAACCTAAATTTTTTGGTAATATACATTTTTGATAGCAGCTGGAAACATAGCACAAGGTGATAAATAGTTTTCCATGTCAATAACTTTATTATATAATTAGATGCATTGATATTAGGCCTATGTTGTCATGGTCCAGTGATAAATTACACTTTAAGGTCAAATTCATAACACTCTAGGTCATATCAAATTTTTTTTCTTATAATGAAAAACTTATCATATTTTACCAACTCAAAGATAAAAATCTATATTCTATATGACTCAATTATCTGATTTTTGATTATGTATGAAATATTAAAAGGACTTCAAAAAGTTTGATCCTAACTTAACCTTGAATGATTTTTCCAGACATTACCATAAACCCAACATGACACAACCATAAACCTACTTTCATTTAAAATATTTCTCTTTTAATGAAGCATAATGTGGAAAATATTTTTTCAAGCAAAGAAAAATTGAATGTTTCAAGGGACATAACTCTACACAACCTAAAATGTTGTTTGGTGTAAACTGAATGTCTTTCTCCAAACACCCAATGACAGGAAATAATAGATACTAAGGCACATATCAATGCTCAGTGAGTTAAAATCTGAGTCAAAACCATAATTTGACATAAATTTAAATAAGTGCACATCATAATGCACCAAGTTTTAAGTTGATTTTCATCGTAAATTACTTTAAATTAAAATTCTAACCAGAATAGTTAAAGGACACATGTCAGTAACTGCTAGTAGTCCTTTGTTAATTTATGTATCATCGTCATTTTGCTGACTTTCTTTTGTTACCTATTTTGACATCGGACTTGGACTTCTTTTAAACTGAGTTTTACTGTGTGTATCGCTGTGTGTTTCTTAGGGGGAGGGTTGAGATCTCACAAAACATGTTTAACCCTGCTGCATTTTTGTGCCTGTCCCAAGTCAGGAGCCTCTGGCCTTTGTTATTCTTGTATGTTTTTTTAATTTAAGTTCATTTATATGTTTTGGAGTTTAGTATGACGTCCATTTTCACTGAACTAGTACACATTTTTATTTAGGGGCCACATTTATGCTAAGGACCACCTCCAGGTGCGTGATTTTCTCGCTGCGTTGAAGACCCATTGGTGGCCTTCGGCTGCTCTTTGGCCAGGTTGTTGTCTCTTTGACATATCCCCCATTTCCATTCTCAATTTTACACTTACAAGTGGAAACAGAAACCAGAGTGGAAAATATTATACAAGATGTCCCAACCCCCTTACTTTCATATGTGGAGCATAAACATCTGCAAAACATAATTTATTTTGCAGGACTGTAAAATTGTTGACAGTATACACATTCTACACAAGACTGATTCCTTGGCACATCATAGCTGTTACTTACCTATCTGTGAAGCAGAACTGTCCCAGGTCTTTAATACATCTTCAAACTAAAATCAAAAAACAAAGACAGTCAAAATATATTTTTAAACCCTTAACATTATTTTTCTTAGTAATTATATATAGTTTCAAAGTATCAAATGTTCTCAGGTTTGTATTAAACCATTAAACATTAACAAAATCTATGTTTAGATTGTCTGAAGAAAAGACAATTGGAAATTGTCTGCTGTTGATAACAAAATGCTGATATAAGCAATGACCCCATCTGCTGCCAAATTGCAATATCCAGCACAGAGTTAATATCCGTTCAGTTCTATACTACGTAACAATACACGTCATATTAAGTGGAGTATTGCTGAGCAAGTAAGGAACGGAGATGAACTGTGAGCATAAGATTTGTCTAATTGTTACTTCCTAATTTTTGTAATTATCAAATTGGTTACACGTACTACATGTCAGGGCCATTGCTTGGAAGGGGCATTAAAAGCAGGTAAACTACCCACTATTTTATGTGATATAACTTAAATTAGATAAATGGAGAATGTGTCCATGGGACAGAGATGATGCCCTCGCTTGCATATAGCATTATAAAGGGACATAACTAGAGAACTGTAAAAGTGACGCCACCCAAATTCGAACTTGATCTGTGTTTTATGGTAATAAGCATAGTGTATAAGTTTCATAACATTTGGTCAAGGGAAACTTAAGTTAGAGAACGGAAACCCATTCTTGGATGTACGGACGGATGTACAGACAAGGGTAAACCTTAATGCCCCTCCGTCACAGCGGGGACATAAAAATATTATACAGCACTTAGAAAAAATGTTATGGACTGAAATGGTACCATCATATCGCTAAAATGGTTTTACAACAGATGACTGGGAGCTCAAAAGATATAAAGTAAGTAAAACAGGTAATACACAGACCCAAATGCAAATTATATTTAACCTAAAAGTTAAAAAGAATCCTTAAAATAAGACGGTAATTAAGAGTTACATGAATCATTAAGTTTAACAAGACAATAACCAGTCATATCAAATAACACAACTGATATTTTTTATGGTTTACTTTTCTGGTTAAAAGGGTTTTATAAATACAAAACTAGGTTAATCAGCTTTGATAAAGCCATTTAAATTCAAATTGAGAAATTAAAGATACATATTTTTGACTGGTAAAATGTCTTTATGTGATCCAGTGTTAAATTGTTAGTGTCTTAAATGTCATGATAGACCTTAAGAAGTAAACTTCAGGTAAATATTTCTTTCATCATTTTAATTGATGAAAGGCAAGTGGGAAATATTACATGCATATTCAGGACAAAAAATATAAATGTGATCTGTTTCTGCTTTGGTAGGTATTAAACCAAAAATGTCCTGCCAATTTCAACAGGCAATAAAGGTCTGTCAACAGTGTCCTTACTTTCAGTATTTCTAGCAAAGACTGACTCATTTAGAACATTTTCCTCATTCATACATCATCTCTGGCACCAAAGTTTGACCAGCATTCAGATTTGTCAAAAAGAATTATTGCAGAGCTGTTATAATTAGGGAAAATGTGTTTTATTACATCAAAGAGTTTGTTGCCCTCAGAAAGTTCAAGTAAATTATTCCATGAATAGGATACTCTTTGTCATACAAAACAGGCATTATCCAGAAGGAAGAGTTACACTGTAAAAATTTAACTCACAATACTTCTATAATTAAAGTAAAAAAAAAAAAAAATAACAATTCCTTAAATTTCTTACACTAATATGTTGTCAGAATTATTTGAAGTAGTTGTGGTTAAGTTCAATGTAGTATAGAACAATCTACTATAGGACAATTATCATGTTCAAGGTTTGTTGACATAAACCTTGTCTATATCTGATAGTGTAATTAGCACAAAATCACTTTCTTTGTATACCATAGTTATTTCCAGACAAATCTACCAAATTATCTTAGGGATTCCATTTCAAGCATTTCACAACATGAAGCACAGGGTACTTTTACCCTTGTAAACAAGAGAATGATAAAACCTGAGTAAAGGCCATTCCATTTATGGAGTTCAAAGAAAACATAGAAAAGGGCTTTTCTAAAAATTGGAAAAGTACCATTCCACTACAAAGATAATGACACTCCTGTCATCTAGACATTATCATTATGAATAAAAGGATATGTTGGGTATACATCAATGAAATAAAATCTAACCATACAACAAAACCAAAACAAGACATCTAATATTCAAATAAAACTGTTGTCATCAACATGATCAATAGTCAAATGTCTAAACTCTACATCGACAAAGTCTACACAATTATGAATGAATTTAACAGGGATTATAAGTAAACACACACAAAAAAAAGTTTCCTAAACCACAACAAACAAAAAACCAACCATTGAGACAACCAATGACAATTAAGGTTCATGACTTGACACAGTCTCATTTACATGTCACAGGATATTTTTAGTACTCAACCCTCCCTTTTTTCATCTTGATCGGTGAATTACAAAAAGTATATACAAGAACAATTTAAAGCAGTTGAATAAAATTACTTAACTCTATAAAATGTGAAATACAGAAAACAAAAACACAAGTACAAGTAAAACAATATCAAATAATACTGTGTCAAAGAATCTTATAGTAAGATTTGGGTAGGTATTTATAAAATAACATTTGGAATATTGCAGGAAAAAGGGGGAGATGTAAAGACACAAACTAACAGTCCACAACAACAATGTGTCCATAGTACAAGGATGCCCCACTCACACTATCATTTTCTTTGTTCAGATGACCGGAAATTGGGGTAAAAACTCTAATTTGGCATTAAAATTAGAAAAATCGTATCATAGGGAACATGTGTACTAAGTTTCAAGTTGATTGGACTTCAACTTCATCAAAAACTACCTTGACCAAAAACTTTAACCTGAAGCAGGACAGACAGATGGACATACGGATGAACGGGCGGACGAACGGATGCACAAACGGAAAAACCATAATGCCCCTAGGTGGAGCATAAAAAACTACAGTCCAACCAAAATCTTTCACAAAAATGATCGTAAGTTATACTGAAATGTTCATAAATTACAATTATTTTGCCTCGTAGGAATTTATTTGTGAAATAAGAAATACCAGCAGTTCCTGTCCCGTTAGTGACACCCATGGAGTTACTTCTCATCATCTTTTATTCAAAATAATCTAGACTGCCACAAAATGAATGAAGTCTGAACAGTCTGAATGTAATTTAGGCATTACTCAAGAAAAAGCATATATACATCACTATTGAAGTAAAGAGAGAAATGGGTAGTTTAAAAATCATTGAAAGGTTCTTTTTATTTTTAGGGGGGATTAAAAGTTTTGCAGTGACCATTAAATAAACAAAACAGCAGCAGACATCAACTGATATTCTAACTTAAGATATATTTTTTCCCACAAAAAAACATAATGAGACTGCAAAATGCTGTGATACCTTCTTAATTTGTAAGATATCCTTCTTTTTGAAGACTGCAAAAAATATATTTGATTTCAAAGATCAAAATAATGAGCTCAAGTTCAACATTCCCCATTCTTCATTTTCATTTAAATGATGAAAAACAATTAAATTGCAAAGTAATCTTCTCTGTCATAACCTTGTAAGCTTGGGAAAAATGTCTTTTATGGAAGTAAAAGGATATTTTGGCCATAAACGTTGGAAATCTATCCTGTCATAAAAGTTGACAATAAATTATAAAATGATATAAGAATTATTTACACACCTGCATCAGGTATACACATTAAAGTTTGTAGAAATCTGACAATCAATGCATGGGTATACAATTGATTTCTTTTCTTTATAAGGCAAGGAGAAAAATGAGGATATGGGGTCAATATTCATCAGAAAATATCATATAATACACTTTTGTAAAAATCCTAAAGAAAAGAAAGAGGCATAACAATACTTTAAATAACCAGGAAGTCTAGCAGGAAGTCTAGATAGAAGGATTACCAGTCACTCCGGTGATGGTGGGGGCATAAAAATGTTGAGAAAATAAAGAGGTGTATTTAACAGCCAAGACAACTAAAGACAGACCAATGGAGATGCATACATATACATGAATAACAACAGAAGATAAATGAGAACAAATACTAAATATAAAAGCTTAAACCAGAATAACCCAGCTCCTGAAGTGTTATGATATCACACATAGCATGTCCTGCTTACACTACCTAATTTTGTCTGATTTGTCCTAGCTGGTTCTTCATGTCATCTTGAGGAATTCTGCATGATAGTAAAGATAATGAAGCAAAAGTGAGTAAGTCCACAACATGTCCTTTTTGTAGCTTATCATAGGATGTAGTTAAGTGTTGTGTACAAACCAACAAATTAAGGAACATCTAATGCAAATATAGTGTCGTCATACAACATATAGCACCAATAAAAACTGACCGCCATGATAAAGCCAATAGTACTGAATGTGGTGTTAAACACCAAGATTTTAATCAATCAATCCAACAAAGAGGAACAGCAAAACAAAACAAAACCATGTACAACCAAACCACAAGGAACTGTTAAATACAAAATAGTCAACAACTAAATTTAGAAATAGTCAAATCCCATAATAATTGTATGGTAACATTCAGTCATTTCCCATTATGTTTAGATACAAACAATCTGAAAACAGCAAAACCTATAAACTTAACAAAGAATTAGGAACTACTAAGTTTCAATTGGACGCTGGAACAGTAAACCTAAAAGAACAGTTAAATCATAAGATGGTGCACATGGATCCAAACTAGAAGAAAAAAGAGATTGTTGAAGACTGGAAACAGAAAAGCAATAAAAAAAAAACTATTAGAAACCAAATTACATACAAATAAAGGTAATAAAATCAAACCATTTTAAGGAAATTATATAGCTTTCATCTTTTTTTATCTTCCACAGTTAATATTAAAAATGATGGCTGGTCATACTTTTCATTAAAATGTAGTGAGTATTTTTAACAAATTTGTGTTGTAGGGTGACTGTGTGATTGACATTTTCCCAATTTCCCTTTAATTAAAGTGGTCCTAGGTCGAATTCTACAGCATGTTAAAACAGCTAGTAACTGTCAAGTGTAATAATACTGATCATATTTCCAGCAGTGTAAATCAGTCCTGTAAAACTTTATGTTAAGCTTAAGATGTAACAGTAGAGAGTAATTATAGGGGCATTGTGGCATTGTCAGTAAATAAAGTAAATAAGAAAGTGTGTCTTTTGTCACTGTACCCTTAGCTTGTGTGTCTTTTGTCACTGTACCCTTAGCTTGTGTGTCTTTTGTCACTGTACCCTTAGCTTGTGTGTCTTTTGTCACTGTACCCTTAGCTTGTGTGTCTTGTAACGATCAAAATTATTTGACCAAAAAAATATCATCCTTATTCTCTCTAGCACTTGTTGTTACAACTAGATAAATAATTATCAGAAATACCTCACATTATATAGCTTTTTTGCACTGATGTGGTGTAGAGCAAACATCAATCAATCAATCAGAAAATACAGATTTTTCAGTCTATTTTCAAAATCATTCATCTGACTTTGAAATTATAAATTCCCTTGCTTAAAGTTGTACTTGCTAATAGCAATGAGGAGGTCAGGATTTACTGCTAATAATCTGTTTTTATTTGCTAAAATTAATTATGAAACTTCTGAAGATCTTTCTACATGTTGTAACATTTACTTGTCATCAAATTTGACTGTAAGGCTGAATATGTTTGTACCAGTATATTTCAACTACTTGAACATAAAAGACAAAAATCAATTGATGTATTTTAGATTATAAACTGTTTTTCTATTTCTCAGACATGATCTCTACTCAGAGGCTCTCTATTACTGAGAACCCCAACTATTTGAAAGAATGAGTAATAACTTAACTCTCCAAATTATAATTACAGTTTTAAAATACTGCTACTGAAATCAAGTTTAAAATAAGTGCTACTGAAATCAATGGAGTTCTAAAAAATGATTATGACAAAACCTTCACATTTACACATATAAAGTCATGTATGCTAGTGCACAGTAACTGCATAATATATCTTTCCCTGAAGCTATATAAAAGAAAATTGAATTAATTTTCAGTGTTGTAATTTCATTTATATATTAAAATTGTATTACTGCAGTATATATTCCTACCTTGAAAGATCAAGCATGAAAATCCACAAATTCAAAATTAATAAAAAATATTTTTGATTTTATGATCACTGTTTAGACACATTAAAGTAAACTACTACGGTGTGAGTTGCAATGAAAATCATCAGTACCGCTGTGTATTATATCTGGTTCACCAAACACTGTGCTCCAAATCACATGACCGAATACAAATTTAGAATAAACTGAGAAGTGGTCAACTTTTTAAATGCAAGGTGTGAAAATCTGCCTTTCTTCAATATATTGGTAACTATTAAAATGTAATCAATCGATCGGATTAAATTGAATATAAGTAAAATGAGTCATTCCATCAAATGCAATTAATAAATTCCGTCTAGTTGTGAATTAAAGTTCTCCGACATGAAAAGTATTCAACAAACAAAATTTGGGTTTTGTATTGTGACAGCGGGACAATGGCCATCTCAACACCCGCGACAGATAAAAAGACAAAATACCGCTATATCTACTTTATCTTGCATTCAGTATGAGAATTAAAGCGAAAAAATCTTTGGTTAAATAAAAGTGTGTGTATTCCTTTGAAAAGGACCAGCTTTAAATCTATTCAGATTAAATTGTCCTTTGGAATTTAATGATATATTTGTCTAAATTTCTTAGGCTATTGTGACATTGTCAAAAAAAATGGTCACTTGTCTGAGGGCTACAGATTTCTTCTAATGATATACCAAAGTACTGCAATTTATGCAAGTGCACATTTTTTTGCAAAAAGAATTTTTTAATTGATGACATTTTCCTGACAAGTTTCCTTGATATGACATGATAAATCTAATACTTCTGATTGAAAAATAAGGTATATGACAACCAATATGAAGCAATTTATAAAAGTGTACTTTGAGAGATACAGTAAAACTTGTAACTGCGTCAATGCTTTTTTTGTTCAAAATATTGATAAATTTATATCCATATAAATATGGATCAATATGTCAAGCTCTAAATCATATCAAGTCTATAAAAGATAAGAAACATTCAAAGATCTGTCATTCTAACTCTTACCCTATTCTCAAAATAGCAAAAAACATTAAGATATGACATACGTCAACTAATGATGAGGTTCTTGCTGCATGGTTAAACCAGTTTTTGGAGATCTCAAACTCTCCCTTTTTAATTATTGTTTTGTTTGTTTGATGGGATTAACACCATTTTTGGTCATAAACAAGCTTCTGTCCAAATTTCCTTAAATTCCATGAAAGTCTGACAAAGTTATTGATGTCTTAAAAAAACCTTTACCACAGACTGAACCTTAATGCTGACACCGTTGCCGACAACGGAATCTAGGATCAATATGTCTTGCTTTAGTGACATAAATGTCTCAGGCTTGACAAAAATCCTCAATAATATAAAAGTTTTTATTGTAACTTAGGTTACAAGGTATATCATATAAGACACTTTTCTGAAAGTAGTAATACATCTAAAAGATACAAGAAAAGTTTTACCCCCAAACTATGAATAAAACTGTTCAAACTTTATAATTTTTCAGCCCTGCATTTACTGTCTCCTGACTTACTTATGTTCAGTCGATTAAAATCATATTAAATCTTCTGATCTTTTCAGGTACAAAGTCATGTTACATGCTGAGGTAAATGTCCATGAAATTTTACGAACATATTCATTGAAATATCTGTGAATGGTCATCATATTAAATCAGTATATATTAATTTCAATAAATTTTCATGGACAAATAAAATTATGACAAGACATCGGTCAAATAAAATAATTTATAGTAATAGATTTCAGGTCTTTTGTTTGGGAATTCAATGTTCATTTTATGGTCAGCATTATACACTTTTCACACCTGCAAGTGTCCATTTCAATATGGAAACTTAATCTGCTTCGCATCATGACCACGCCAAAAGCTGACGATTCACGGAGAGATGTAATTTTGAATAACCACGGTAACAATTTTAATACTGTCACACTTGACACTGATAGTAATAATTAAAATTCACAAGTTTTATTGAAAAGTTTTAATTTGACATGGGGATAAAAACTTTCCTTGACTTTCTGATGACCTTCCACCAATATTGTTGACTTTTCAAGAAATGATTAGGCAACCAAGTGTGAGTTCCATTAACATGTACAAATTTGTTATTGATAATCAAATGTCTGGACACCTGATCAAAATAATAAACTTGTTTACATAGAGGGAAGTCCCAAAAAGTCCTCAAATGACCCCAGTGCCGATAGCAGTTTTGTCATAAAAACAGTAATATATGATTATATTTTTATTAGAGGACAAGGTCCTTTAAGGTAAAGCTTTCAGAGTTTGAAATATTAGACCGAATTTGACCAATACAATGACATCTTTTCTTGTTTGCACTAGGGCATTAAAGTGCAGCAAGTTTGAAGCAAAAGCACATCCAATATCTTTCCTATTAGATAACAAAAGGGAGACAATTTAACAATATTGTATGAAATGATATCAAATTAAAAAAGCTGAGCTTCTTAATAACAATATACTTCCAAGTCAATACTTCTTTTGACCATTTTTTTTTTCATCATTTACTACTTACTAAAAAAAATAGGTGCTTAAAATTTTAAGATAATTAAAGGAGATGTGACATGATTTTTTTTTTTTTTTTTTTTTTGAAATAAATATTTATTTATACATAATTATCCCCAAAAAAACATCGAAAGCAATATAATTATCGTTTAAATGGATAAAATATGAATTTAAATGTATCGATCTCTCGACATACTAATTATGCATATTTCAATCCCGGAAGTCACTCAGAACGAGGCTGTGACGTCAGTGGTTTCATCAATCATATTTGACTGACGGGTGTATAGGCATAATTAGCGCAATTTCATTTTCGAATATCTTCCAACAAAACCCATGACAGTGATTAAAAATGGTTCTGTGTGCTGCCAGTGGATGCAACAATAGGCATAAGAAGGACAGTTTAATTAGTTTTTTCCGTTTTCCGAGTAACCCGCAAACCAGGAAGGCGTGGACACACTATTGTAAAAGATGGGACTTCCTACCAAGCACTGGTCATAGACTTTGTTCCGCCCACTTTACAAATGCATGTTACGATCGTGACCCAGAAGTTCTGAAGAATCTCGAGGGCTGTCCTACCATGAAGCCAAAACTCCGTCCAAATGCGGTACCTGACATTCCATTGACACAACCAACAACAGCTGAGCCAAGGCCACCTATACCTAAGTGGGGAGCTTATGAGAAGCGGAGAAAGGCTGACGTAAATATTTTTTTTTTATCTTCGCAAATATTTTTTTGCGTCCCTTTTTAATAATATTATTTTTTATAGTTTCGTCATATTTGTGTATAGCCCAATATATCTCAGTGTTTAAAGTTTTGTATCGTGTACCTCCTTAGTGTACCTCACTACCTGTTCACGTGTGCAGGTGTGTACACTGAAATTGGACATACATCCATAAACATCGATCAGAAGTTACAGGTATGCGGCACACTTTATCCGCAATGCTGGGTTACCTTTTGAAGTTGAAAGCTACAGGTGTCATGCCCCCAGGTGATGATAGATAAGACATAGGTAATACGCAATATTGCGTAATATGCGTCGAATCTGTGTACATCCATGATCACCTGCTGGGTGCACAGGAAGGTTGGAAAATAGACTAGAGCAAATGTTACAGACATAAGTTACGCAATGCATATCTGTTTTACCTGTTGGAATAAACAATACCCGACTGTCGGTTATGGGGTTTTACAGAATAGAGAAAAAAGGACTGACTAAAAAGGGGGGGATAGGAAATAATGGGTTGCTGGATTTACTTTGTAAAGAATGGAGTATAATAAGCAAAATGAATAGACAATAAAGAAGAAATGTTTTTAAAGTAAGAAAAGAATTAAAGAAAAACTGGAAAATTAAAAATGTAAATGCCTGTCAGGCTTCCTAACTAAAACATAACCTGCAGTAGGTACATAGATTCTAATAAAAATTAGGCATGTATAAAAGGTGTATTGCAATTAAGTTTTTTATTATTTACCCTTATTATTTTATTTATTTATGGAAAATCATTTCATTTCTTTATAAAAAATAAATGTGAAGAGATGCCAAGTCATACTATCAAAATGATAGACCATTGATGCAAGGTTATTGAGGTGAAATATGCAAAAGGTGACTTGAATGAAAAACAAATATTTTGGCTAGTGTATGTATGCAAGCCTTTATATTGCATAAGACATGAAGCTGAATAATATAGTTTTAACTTAAATAATGGAAATAAATCCAATTGATACAGACCTGGGAGTAGTAGATAATGTATAAGTATAGACTGAAGATATACACATTATAACAAATATCACAACAACAAAAATCAGTACTCCTAGAACATTTTCAATGGGATGATTATGGAGGAGACAAATACATGAATATATTTTACTGTTCCAAAACTTCTTTAGATATTACTTTTAATACTTCCCCTGTTATGTCATACTTATTACACATGTATTGGGGGCTGCTTCAGTAATTCAAATTTCACACCCAACATACTTGGTTAGGTGATAGGTAATTTATTACCTCTCTTTTTGTCTTATTTAATGTAATTCAATTACCTGTTAAACTCAAACATTTTTAAGAAATATATCTTGATTTATAGTGAAATAATTGTTATAGTACTGATATATTTCTACACAGATCTCTATATATGCATTCTAAATTTTAAAATGTGCATTATATTTCATATTGTGTTTATACGTGTATGTATGTGGTGCGACTATAATAAACTATAATAAACTTTTGAACTTGAACGCTACATTTAGCAAACTAACTAATTTAAATTATTAAATTAATATCTAAGAACCAATTTATTAGTGGTAAATTTGATTGCTAATCAGACAACTATCCATGAAAGCTCAAATAAAATGGAGTTAAGAAGTTAGGTATATTTCTCTATGTTTTTGATTTCATTATAATTGTAATTTAAGACCACATAATTATTCAGAAATGCAATTGACCATTGTTTGACCCAAGACGTTCACTTGTATTTATATGTCTTAATTAATTATCACAGTAATTAAAGTTCTGTAAAACTAAATTAACAACAAACATTTATTCTTTGCAGATCCTACAGCTTGCATATTGCTTGAAAGATCGTCAATGTCGGACTCTTCGGATGACGAATTTATATCTTCTACTTGATTATTTTCAACAAGTAACGGCTCAAACTGATACGATCGAATATCTAAAGTTTGAGAGTTGTCTTGAAAACTGCTGTCAACACCGTCCATTGTTTAATTATGCAGAAATGTGATCGACTTCGTCAATATTGAGACATTTTCTCAGCTTGTATCCACTGACGTCATCACGATCACGTGACCGGTATCTAATTAAAAATCAAAGATTACGACAAGCGCTGGATTATTTGACCATAAAAAGGCCGTTTAATGAGGTTTTGCCAAGAAAAATTTATTAAAATATGTTTTTTGACCAATATTAATTAATTAAAAAAAAAAAAAAAAAAAAAATTGTGTCACGTCTCCTTTAAGAGATTGTGCATGGTAATTTTAAGAAATTTTATATTTTTACAAGTCTGACTAAATTGTCAACTGTTCTTGCACTTTCACATAATGATTGGCAGCTATGACTAATAATGTTTGCCTTGAAATTCTTTAAATTGCGCATTATATTTTTATCTTTTTTTATATTTTGAGTACCTGACTGATATAAGATCAAAGCATGCTGTTATATGAAACATTTAGTTGAAATACTATCTATTTATTATGCAAAAAACTAAATTAATATTTACTTTATAAAAATATCCTTGTAATTTTACAAGATAATTGTGCAAACAAATCATTTAATTATACTTGTCGGCTGACTTGATTAATGTCTGCTCATGGTAATACTAGTCTTAATAGAATTATCATTATAAAGATTACCGGAACAAAGGACAAATATTTCTGTCCATTCAAGACTTATAGGCCCCTGACCCCAATGGTTGTGTTGATGACCAGAGAATGTACCGAGAAATCTTGGTAGTAATTGTTCAAAATAATTGGCATGAATTGTCAACTTCATAATTTTCTGATATTTTACAAGAATTATTTTCTCATCTGTTATGGTATATTAAACAAGTTGAGTGACAGCAAATTTGTCAATAACCTAATAAATTACAAAATTGTTGGATATCTGTTGGAAAAGAATACTTAAAAGTCAACCTATACTTCGTGAAGCTATATTTTATAGGTATAATACCTTCAAATCTACTTCAAACAACGATACTAAAATTAATAATTACAAAAAATAATATTTATATTTTGTGAACATTTGTGGGATAAACTGTATAAATGTACATGTAGTTGTAATCTGATTTAATTATGTTTTCTAGGTCAAGATTTTCGGTCTAATAATGATTTAAATTAGTTTTAATTCTTTTAGCTCCAGCATCTTACATTACCTTACTATATTACCCCCAAAAGTGACAGGTTCATCTGGGTTATTTCATTAAAGGTTCCATTTCACTATTTAAATATGTACTATTTGTACACAACAGTGCACATTTAATAACTATAGGAAGTATGATGCATGTAGATTTCTTTTTCAACAAAAGTCGGAAGATTTTTGTGGTTGTCAAAATTAATGTCACCATTTGAACTTTGTACTTTAGCTAATCATTTGGTTTTCCTTTTAATAAGTCTTAATATATGTGGTTCACTTTTTGGTTATTTTTTGTCAAAAAGTGTATCAAATCATTGTTAGAGAATGGTTGATATAGAGGATTAGCTTTCAATCCTATAATGAACCTTTGTTTGAGAAATATACAATTTTTTTCTTAATTCTTTTGGCGGAAATGATAGTTGTATTATTCAACATGAATATAGGAAATTATAAACCAAAATAAATGATTAAGCATTTTCTAAGGTTTAAGTTTTACTTTATTAGAAAACTTTCTTATTTCTGTTTAACAAATACTTATTTGTTTCATCCGATTTTAAACAGTAAATATTATATTTATTCTTAGGGTAACATAATCATATCGGTAACTAAAAAGGTTATTGGAGTCTGAAAAAAATATTTGTGTTGAAATCAAATATACTTAAAAAAACAGTATAGAATTTAAAATATTTCTGACATAATTGTTACAAAAATATATAGTCTCAAACTAGTTATTTAATTGTTTAATTCAATGATTTTTATTTTTAATTTCTAATGGTATTATTCTTCAAATGCAAAAAGATTTTTTTATTTCTTTACATCAAATAAAACTGTGCATAAAATTTATAAGTCCTAACATTTGTTGTTTTAAAACACTTGCAACAACTGGAAAGTACTGCAGTTTTTCTTTTAATAATAATAATGCATCATTTAAAAAAAAAAAGAAAAAAAGAGTTTTAAAGTTTCCAAGGTTTGAGTTCAATGATGACCTTTTTCTTGACACTAACTTTATGTTTGGATAGTTAAAAAAAATATTTTGGTTCCACAAAAAAAGTTATAAAATATATGCTCTATTATATCCTTACAACAATAATATGATTGATGAGTGTTTATTCTTATTACTTGGTTATTGGACATACCAAGTATTTTTTCGAGAGCAAAAAATATTGGGGGAAATGACATTTAGTTCTCTTTTAATATTTTTAGTGACTGATTTTATTGTCTGATCTGATTAAAAACAAATTATATCATAAAAATAAAAGTGCAATAAACTGTATATGTATCAAATATGAATATTCATGAAAATTTTAATAATAGAGAGTTCAAATGTTAGTTGAAAACTCATCAATATCAGTCCCTAGGAAAACTTATCATTACAAATAATCAAATAATAGCTCATTTTGATGATAAAAATCTGAAATGTTTTTAAATTTCTGTTTAAATTAAGTCAATTTTTTCTTAAGATAGGTTTTTAAGATATACAATCGAACTGTAACATATTCAAAAGGTCAGTATTAAACTAGTACTTGTAAATTAGAGATTTTACTGTGTTATAAGCTAGATGAAAAAATTCGTAAGGGTTCCGCGGAACCCAGTGTCTCGCCTACTTTTGCTGTTAATCGCAGGCTCAACAAAAATGAGATGAGGAAAAAATTTAATAAAAATATTCCTCTTGATACAATTTTTTTATTGTAAGAAGCTTTGGTAAAGTTTGGTAAAAATCCAGGATAGTTTATGAATCTAATAAATGTTTTAAAAACTTTAACTGCAGACTGTATGTAATGTTAACTGGAAGAAAAACTAAGTCCATTTATAAGTAATATACAGAAAAACAGGAAATTTTTTTTACAAAATTTCCTTCTAGATACTAGCTTTTGATCATAAACAAGCTTCTGTCCATGTTTGGTACAAATCCAGGATAGTTTAAGAAAGTTATTAAAATTTTAAAAACTTTAACCACAGAGTGAATGTAATGTTTCCTGGCAGAAAAACTAAGTCCATTTATAAGTAAAATACAGAAAAACAGGATTTTTTTTTTTAAATTTACTTCTGGATACTATCTTATGATCATAAACAAGCTTCTGTCCAAGTTTGGTAGAAATCCAGAATAGTTTAAGAAAGTTATTAAAATTTCAAAAACTTTAACCACAGAGTGAATATTTGTGGACGCCGCCGCCGACGACGCCGACGGAATGTAGGATTGCTATGTCTCGCTTTTTCAACAAAAGTCGAAGGCTCGACAAAAAGGGAATATGACAATAGGACAGAAACCCAATGACACAAAAAAAATCAAAAGATATGTAAGGTCTTATTTTTAATGATTTTTCCAAGAAATGAGTTGAGAAAATGGATATTTTCAAAGTTTAAGAACTAAAGAAACAAATCTTTAGACAGATCACAATACGTCACTTGTTGTAGGCAAAATTTCTGACCCTACCCAATACACAATTATTTTCAAGAGGTAGTTTTAATTATCCACATCTTTTATTAAAAACAGTCCAAATGCTATTTAGACTGGTACATTTCTGTTGCTGTTGGTCTATTCAAGTCCTTGTCATATCAGGAATATCAATTGTCAAATAGCAAAAGGTCAATTTGTTGATTGGTCAATTTGCTCTTTTGGGCTTCAAATATTTGTCACTCGACATTAACCAATTAACAACCAATCAATCAACCATAAAGCAACTGACACTGGTCCAACAGTCAATCAATCAACCATAAAGCAACCAACACTGGTCCAACAGTCAATCAATCCACTGGTCCAACAGTCAATCAATCAACCATAAAACAACCAACACTGGTCCAACAGTCAATCAATCCACTGGTACAACAGTCAATCAATCCACTGGTCCAACAGTCAATCAATCAACCATAAAACAACCAACACTGGTCCAACAGTCAATCAATCAACCATAAAGCAACCAACACTGGTCCAACAGTCAATCAATAATTAAGAAAGGTTTTATGAAGAACAGATTTTTTTTTCTTCGATCTAACTTTAAAATTTAATAGTGTGTTAATTCACTAAGGAATTATGGTAAAATAAACAAAGAACCACCAGTTGCTTTTGCTATTGGAGCCAAGTATACATGGCAAATCATAAAACATCAAACAAACCACCCATATCTATAAATATAATATCTTATTTAACCATGACCACCTGATTTTCACACTTTCAGGGTTAAGGGACCAAATCTACCAGATATAGACAAGCTAAATGTATCATCACTAAATACCTTTGTTGCAACCCTTTTACTCATTCAAAATGATCTGCCCCTTACTTACTTGGGTGTTCACTGTTTACAATAGATTCATATATGATATGAATTCAACCATTGTACAATTTATACATGTGTATATCTATAAAGTATTTTCTGTTGTGTGTTTGTGTATGTATAAAGGATGTGGATGGAGTACTTACTTTAGAAGTTAACATGGCACTGATGGAGAGTATGTATGTATAAAGGATGTGGATGGAGTACTTACTTTAGAAGTTAACATGGCACTGATGGAGAGTATGTATGTATAAAGGATGTGGATGGGGTACTTACTTTAGAAGTTAACATGGCACTGATGGAGAGTATGTATGTATAAAGGATGTGGATGGGGTACTTACTTTAGAAGTTAACATGGCACTGATGGAGAGTATGTATGTATAAAGGATGTGGATGGAGTACTTACTTTAGAAGTTAACATGGCACTGATGGAGAGTATGTATGTATAAAGGATGTGGATGGGGGTACTTACTTTAGAAGTTAACATGGCACTGATGGAGAGTATGTATGTATAAAGGATGTGGATGGGGGTACTTACTTTAGAAGTTAACATGGCACTGATGGAGAGTATGTATGTATAAAGGATGTGGATGGGGTACTTACTTTAGAAGTTAACATGGCACTGATGGAGAGTATGTATGTATAAAGGATGTGGATGGGGGTACTTACTTTAGAAGTTAACATGGCACTGATGGAGAGTATGTATGTATAAAGGATGTGGATGGGGGTACTTACTTTAGAAGTTAACATGGCACTGATGGAGAGTATGTTTGTATAAAGGATGTGGATGGGGGTACTTACTTTAGAAGTTAACATGGCACTGATGGAGAGTATGTATGTATAAAGGATGTGGATGGGGTACTTACTTTAGAAGTTAACATGGCACTGATGGAGAGTATGTATGTATAAAGGATGTGGATGGGGGTACTTACTTTAGAAGTTAACATGGCACTGATGGAGAGTATGTATGTATAAAGGATGTGGATGGGGGTACTTACTTTAGAAGTTAACATGGGACTGATGGAGAGTATGTATGTATAAAGGATGTGGATGGGGTACTTACTTTAGAAGTTAACATGGCACTGATGGAGAGTATGTATGTATAAAGGATGTGGATGGGGTACTTACTTTAGAAGTTAACATGGCACTGATGGAGAGTATGTATGTATAAAGGATGTGGATGGAGTACTTACTTTAGAAGTTAACATGGCACTGATGGAGAGTATGTATGTATAAAGGATGTGGATGGGGTACTTACTTTAGAAGTTAACATGGCACTGATGGAGAGTATGTATGTATAAAGGATGTGGATGGGGGTACTTACTTTAGAAGTTAACATGGCACTGATGGAGAGTATGTATGTATAAAGGATGTGGATGGAGTACTTACTTTAGAAGTTAACATGGCACTGATGGAGAGTATGTATGTATAAAGGATGTGGATGGGGGTACTTACTTTAGAAGTTAACATGGCACTGATGGAGAGTATGTATGTACAAAGGATGTGGATGGGGGTACTTACTTTAGAAGTTAACATGGCACTGATGGAGAGTATGTATGTATAAAGGATGTGGATGGGGTACTTACTTTAGAAGTTAACATGGCACTGATGGAGAGTATAGGTTCTATACCAACAAATAATACTTTGTGATCCTCTGCTGTTAAGGATGAAAATTTCCTGAAAAAATAAATATACAACCTGTAGACTGAAAAAAAAATCATACAGATTCTAAAAACTTAAAAAAGTTATAGAAAATATAGGAAAAATAATAATAAAATATATAATGATAACATTTACAGACTTGTAAATAAATACTGTGCATTCCTTATTATTGCTGGGGTACCAATTTTCTTGGATCATTATGAGTATTGGTGAATTATGTATTTAAGTGTTCAATGATATACATATTTCTTGTAGGTTTGTATTAAACTTTGGCAAAACCAAGTATCCACAAAAATTCTATCTTTCCACAGTAAATATGACACCTACAAACTAGAAGCTTCACAAGGTTCTTTGATCTAATCCGGAGCTGTTCTTAATCTTATCAATTTAATTCAACTTTCTCAAAACACATAAATCCATAATGATTCAAAACACAGCTTTCGTGTTTTCATAAATTCAATTTAAGAGGAGAAAACTAAAAAAAAATTATATCCCATGGGAGATAACTCTAAACTGCTTATAACTTGTAACAAATATATTTACTCTTTATAAATAAGTCTCTCTCAAAATAAACCTTTTTACAATCAGCTTAGTGTTATTAAACTTTCCAAAATTTCCATAAACACTCTAATAAAAAAAAAAAATTCTAATATTATTTGACATACTGTGCATGGGGATAAGTATTTGTCACATGCAACGTTTTCCTATATATTTCATATAAAATCATTTTTCAAAAGACAATTTGAAGGTGTTTTGTGTTTCGAATACTTATGTCCATCCACTGTATGTTTTAATAAAAATCAGAACACACATATAAAATAAAGAGATAATCAAAATTGTTTTTGAGACAGAAACACAATAAAGTTTTTTGGTAAAAAACTGAAAATCTAAATTTCATTTTATACTTTTCAACATTGAACATAAAAAAAGTCAACAGTATGTGGTCAGGCCTAAAAATATGATATTAAAACAAAAGACAAGAGAAAAATCCAGGTAACACTAGAGGAGCCAGTTTCGACAAGTATAAAACCAACAATGCCAACTTTTGTCCCCTAAACTACACATTTATTGAGAAAACATTTTTAATTTATTCAAAATACTAGTATACTTGGAGGGACAAATAAACATACACTGGGATACTATTATATTGCTTATTTTTCACCTATATAAATGTGCTACAATTCATAGTATGATAACAATCTGCAAAGCTCATTTTAAAACAAAAGTTGGCAGAGTATTCCTAAACACCATTAGTAATGTTTCATTTGGGATTTTCTCAAAGCTCTAGAAAGTAAATTCTATTTTACACTGTATACCATTGTTAACTAGAACCCACTGCAGCACTCTATTTGATAGCTGAACTCCATTTGTGAGATCCATTGGCAAGACACAGTACACCATAACAACCTAAAAACACTGTGTCCCTGTCATGTTATTCTTCTGTAGTGGGCTGTTCAGTGGATTTTAGTCAACTACCAGTCATATGATTACCTGGTAAATACCAAAGAGTGGATCTTCTGTTAACCTGGCATCAACTGAACAGACCACTAAAGAAGAATCACAAATTCAGCTATCACCGAAAAGACATGCTGCACTGGGTTCTAGTTAACAGTGGTATACAGTTTAAAATAAAAAATATTTTTTAAGTGGGATTAATATTTCATTTGATGTCAGAAAATCTAACTTGCACTATGGGAGATAACTCATACTTCCCTGTGAGAAATGCTTATAATTCATATGAATTAATAATAATAATACTTTATTTCCAAAAGAAATACAGCCTATAGGCATATAACAAAATATACATTAAATTTCAATACACACATACATGTATAAACAGTAATAGATAATATTGATATTATTATTGAATTAAGTATACCTATGTCTTGCAGGAAGATAGAAGTCAGGGCTGATATGCATAAAACCACTTAAGTTAAGATATCCAATCGTAGTACTAATTTATTGTAGGACATGTAGAAAAATCCATCCGTTCAGAACAAATCTTAACTTAAGTAGTTATAAGCAAATCAGCAGAGACATGTGGAAGGCAATGGTTAGTAGCCTTAAACAACAAGAACAAGAAGTAGTGCCCTGTTAGTACCACACACTACGGATATGTCATAAGATACCTCAGTGGTTCTCCATATGTATTCAGTATACTTCTCAGCAGACGACAATATTCCCGCTCAGTTTTCTGTAAATCATTTACCACATCATAACGTGGATCGTCTTCTGAAGAAAAAGAAAAAAAAATACCATGAACATCATCTTAAAAGCAAATTCACAATTCAACTAATAAACGATTCCCTTGTTGAATGTTATAATGTGGTACAACAGCTATTTTGACTGCCATGGATTGTGGATATAATCTCATCATTGTAAACTATGCAGTGACCTGCTGGATAATAGCAGAATTTTTTTACTTATCCCTTTAAATTCAGGAATTTTCTTCTACTGTTAATTAAATTTGTCGTATAAGCATCTTTTGCATAATGCCATTTCTGTAGTTATTGAACACCATTGTATACATAGAAAATGATTACTGTAAGTTTTCAATTTGTTAAACTATAAACACTGGCATTAAGAGCTTTGAATGGAGGTTTCATCAAGCATAGGAAATCTTAAATTGCTTTGGTTAATTTGCTGAATGTTACTTTTATTGTCCTGAATATGCATGAAATATTTGCTACTGACCATCATGGAAGTATCAATCATTTTTACAATCGAATTTTCATTTCCATACTTTTATGTAATTTTTCTGACTTTGTAAAGTTTCCATTTAAGGCATAACTTGTAGCAGTTTAATATATATATGTGTTGTTCTCAGAAACAAAATTGACATCTTCTGTTTTAAATTAGGAAATAATCTATTTATTTACTTATACTTAATTTTGCAAGGACAAATCAATTTATCTTTAGAATTAGAACAAATCTGAAACATAACAAAGATGTTACAGATATATTTTCTTGTCACTGATAGTCTTCAAACAGCTCATGACATGATTCATTGAAAGAAAACAGTTTTAATGCTCAACATGTCAAAAGAAAGCGGACAACTAATCGTTGCAGTATTGAAATATTTTTTACCACTGTTTTTCAACAATTATAATTTTCACTCTTGATTCATCATAATATTAACATTAAGTCAAATCTGTTGAATATCTGAAAAGCAATGAGTAGTTCAATGAAAATAATATGAGTTTTTAGTTTTTTTGTTTTGTTTTTTGAAAAATAATCCAATAATTCATGAGAAATATTTCAGGCTGCTGATAATGACTACCCTTATTTCACTGGAAAGTCAGTCAGTTGATAAAAAAAATGTGGGTGTCAATAAATGCCCTTATACCAATAAAAGGTGACACTTTACATCTTAATACTTGTCTATAGTTTATACGATAAAAATCAGCCTACTGGGAATATCAGGTCCACAATAAAACAGAATATGTTATCGTAAAAATGAGACTATTATAGTGAAATTATGCACACCCATTTTTTATTTACTATTCACTTGTTATACAGTCAGTTAAAATAATCCTTTGTTGAAAAAGTTTTTACTTAAAGTAAAAAACTGTAAATAAAGATTCGTACACGATAACATCGAAGATTTCTATCTATGGTATTTACTATTAAATCACTTCTTTTAACCTTATTTGCTAATCCAGCTCATGGCATTCTATTAAAACAGTATATTTCACATAGCATTGTTAACATTACAGTTCAGTAATTATGGAGATATTCTAATATTTATGTCATTACAAAAATAAAGCACAAGTACTTCTATAAAAAAAAATGTAAGACTGTGTACCAAGGACAACCAAAAATCATTCGTTAAAAGAAACAGGTATTACGATTGCCAAAAGTAATTGAAGGGCAAAAATTAATAAGGTCCTGATGGCATAGTTTTTTTCTGTTTTCTTTAAGATATGACTCTTTTACCGTAGTTATGATTTCACTAGCAATATTGTGTTACAAAAGTCATTTTTTAGAAACTTTGACCGTGACCCAAGATGTATTGACTTCAAAATCAAAGTGGATCTTCCTCTTATTATATGTGACCATATGTCCATGTATGATGCAGTATTTGATTAAGCATCTGGAAACAAATTATTTGCATAAATGTCAGACTATTTTAGAAATTTTGACCTTGACCTTGGCTGTATAGTTACCTGAAGATCAATAGGGATATTCCTCTCATTATTTATGACCATCAAGTCTAGTTCAATCAGATATAAAGTATTGGAGTTAGCATCTGGAAACAATAAATTACTGACAGACTGACTGATGGACAGATTGACTTATGGACTGATGGACATACTGACCAATACTGTTTAATCAGTGCTGTCTTATTAAAGGGGAGAAAATAAAAAGATAAATGACAGTGGATATTGATTGCAAGGTAAACTGAAATACTGTAAATTTAGAAATTATTGCCTGCATTTATCATTGCAATTTTTGAACAATGAACAAAAATGCAAAATTAATTATTGCGATTTCAGGAAATCTGCATACAGATATATGTATCAGATAACAGAATGTGAGTTCTTATTATTGCGATACGCACCAAGTCGCATTATTCGCAATAATAAAAACCTCGCAATTATTTCTGAATTTACAGTATTCTTAACCCATGAGTATTTGCTATGTCTGCACCTCAGTGCTCTTGAATTAAAACCCTAACTTAAGTTTTCTGATTCATGCACATTACCTTCTTCTTCTTGGTCATTCTGTAAACCAAGCTCTTCAAACACGTCATCTAAATCAGGATCCACACATGGCGATCCAGAGCTACCGTCCGAGTCCAAAATGGCCCTAGTAGAGGCCATAATCAGACGATAGCTATTGATTCTCTGGTCCATGGTGGCCTGAGTCAATAATTCTGCTATCCCAATTCCATCCTCACCACTCAACTGTAAAGATAATAAAAGACTGTCAAGAGAGTTCTCATATAAAGGATGTAATCCTGATATGGTACTGTATTTTTAAGTATCACTAACTGTTGCTCATTAAAATAAATGGTATCTACTAATGTTTGCTCATTTGAATTATCATACAAGAATGTGCAAATTATATACAAATGGATAAAGTTATAAATTTGAAGGAAACAACAATTCAATCAGTTAAAAGATAGATTTTCTTAACAATGAATTGATAGTCTTTGTCCTTCTCAACCTACTTCTGATATCGACTTTAGTACCTCTTATTGATGTTATCACAATAATGTTACATCCAGTCCATAGTTATATACCTTATATAATATTTTGGGAAAAAGTGATTTTCTTCAGCAATGATTTTAATTTGAGTAAAGGATGACTGTGGATTTGTTATTATTTGTGGGATGCCAATTTTTATGTATTTTGTGCATATAAAGTATACCTGCAATTTGAAATATTTCAAAAAAGGGTAAATTTTCTATAGGCTTGTAAGCAAATTTGGCAAAACCACAAAATCAAATATCTGCAAAAATACAATTTTTCCTCAATCCCCAAAAAATTGGAATCCCCAAAAATAAATGAATCCACGGTAATACAGATTGAAGAGTATCCAAAATAGAAGAATCCTTAACTTCAAGTAAACACTGGTCACCATGATCTACTTCATGGTTTAACTGTTATAATTTTCATCCATCGGTTGCACTCATACGCACTTGTACCCAAATGAGAGAGATCTACTTCATGGTTTGACTGTTATCACCTACAGTTTTCATCCATCGGTTGCACTCATACACACTGTACCCTAATGATACAGACGAATGTCCTTGCTATCATCTATTGCAATAATGTTATGATTGTCCACTGATAAACTAGCACAAACATCCACTGTTTATATACTCACTGTTAGTTAGTCCTTTCCTAAGTCAATAACAAAGTCCCTACAATGCTTTTAAGTCATCACATTTTTTCCTTTGTATAGTACATTGTATTAATGAACCAACAATGTGTATGCTTTGACCATTACAGTGAGTGAGTGAGTGCTACCCTGTCCAGAATGTCATTCTAATGAAAGCGATTCCTGATAAAACTTACTCATTAAGTTACAGTTAAGATAAAATGTCATCTTCTTCAGTATTTTTCAATTCATTGATAAGACGGTTCCCCATACTATGATATCTCCCGAATCCCACCCTCACCCCACGTCCCCATTTCAAGAAGGACATAAAGCAGTTGAAATTACTGTCAGACCTAGACTTACTTTTGATCTTGCCCAAATATTACACATAGTAGTGAAGTAAGTGTTTCCAAGTATAACATAACTATTTTGTTTTAATTTTCAACATAAATTTTGGACATACCTTTTTTTGTTTATTCAAACAGCTGAATGTTTATTGAAATGTCTACTGATATTTCAAATCAAAAGCTTTATCTAAAGTCTGTACATATACAAGACAGTACAACAAAAGCTCAGCAGATTTTTGACTAGAAGGAAAACTGTGTACACACAAATGCAGATTCCGCTTAAAAAGGTACTTCAAAATGTTTAAGATTCCAAAAAAGAAAAAAACAGGAAGCCACTAATAGTCTAAGATACTAAGGCATCTTGGCATCCACATTTCATATTTACCATCTGGAAATTGTGTCCTTTAATGTATTTTACTAAACTAATTGTCAGCTGCAACCAGTGACAGCATAGTCTTACTGAAGATAACCTTCAGAAGGAATTTCTGATGGACTTTTATAAATCAAGATGATGGAACTCATTATTTATGGCAACATAAGTAATATTTATCAATTGATTGTCCCCTGGTCATTGTATAGGGATGATGGAAGGCATTCCTTAATATTTTGGTCCATAGAAATAATGACCATCATATAGTGGTCAATGGGTCAATCATAATTCAGTTGACAACTCCACCCAATGTAATAAATGATAATTTTTGTCTATATCAGATATAAATTTATACATGTAGATAAAACAGTCACTTATATTATTGTATAGTACTGTATAACAGATTTATGCAAAAGTAACAAACCAAAAGTTAGCATGCAATAATATATCATATTGCACTAATGTAAAAACAGCTTTAAATTTAAGTGATGTCATTGCAGAGACAAAAGATTTTTTAAAAAGTTTTTCAAGCTTTGCTGAATTACAATAAAAAGGTTTAATTGCAGGAATATTGGTAAATATTATCCCTCATAAAATATATATTGCACTCACAAGTTAGTGCAATCAAACAATCTACTCTAAACAATATTCACTTATATCAATGCATTATCTATTTATTATCAAAATGAAAGAGGAAAAGGTTATTTCATACACTTCATTTTGTACCTTGTTTTTTCAGAAGATAAAACATTATTATACACATCATGGGGTAAGAGTTACCTGACAGCAAATTCAGATACTTATGACAATAAAGACAAAGGACAAATTAATTATTTTCAACCTTTGAAACTGTCTCAGTGCTACAACCAAGAAGTCACTGATCTACAGAAGTCAGAATTACTTAGATATAAATAAATCCATTCAAAATCTGTGCCTTCTTTTCATTTAATTTACACTGTTATTCAAACAAGTCATAAAAAAACAATCATTTCCAACTTAAACTAGACAAAGCATTTGTTAAAGTAACTTCATACCATATTCATTTAAGCACAAAATTTAACAGTATCTGGCAATGTTTGCTTTTTGCATATCATAAATCTTTAAATGTACCCTCATTGTATACTAAGAGTCATATTTGGAATCAGAATCTAATGCATTCTGGGTACTGGTAATATTTTCCAAAGTCATGCACCAAAACAATGGATTATCCAGCCAATGGTGTTATATGAAATTACCTATAATCGTTTTGATTTTGAAAAGTGAACTGCAAACTAATTCATTGCACAAAAAAATCTAATCTATTGGCAAGTTGTTTTTTTAAATTCAGATGGTGGAAAAGTATATGTCCGCAGCTGTGTTCAAGTTGGCTCTGCAGTTTTCAATTTATGAATATCTTTACTTCGTTGATCCAATCAGTTTGCTTGTGCATCAAATTATGGGTGGAAAATTAAGTTTCTCAAAGTTATTTCGTAGGCAAGTGTGTGCAATTTGGGTTTATTTTCTATAATTTACAGGAGCTATTTTTGCACAGACCTCTCCATCTCCCATGATAACAAGCCTACCTGTAATGAAGAAAGATATAAAATTCCATCTTGTTAATATCCTGTCTTAGAAAATGATATGGAAAAGTGCCATTCAATTTAAAAATCTTTCAAATATCAAATTTTACAGATTTATTCCTAGTCCAGGAACTCACAGTACAAATTAACTCGTTATATATATATCATAATTTAAACCTTTTTCCCAAGTTCGAAGCACTTCAAAGATCTTGACATTCAGCAAAAGTCTAGGCCTCCTAATCTTATTAATACCTATAGTGTTAATAACTGTATAGTGGTAAATATAATCAGATTAATTATCAAAAATCTTACCTAATCACAGAAATAGGTTATAACTGATTATATCAAAATGTTTATCTTAAATTATTACAATTGTATACACTTACAGGTAGTAAGCAGGGTATCAACAATTCAGTGAAAAGTACGTGTGAATATACAGCACTCTTGTTCAATGTTGTACTACCCCTTAAGTCCTATTGTCCAATATTAATTTATGTATTCATAGCACTTTTCTTGATTGACCTGGGAAGTAAAAGTCCAACAATAAGGCATTAACTAAGCAGACTACTGAACAGACCATACCCTGGGGAATAAGTCCACCAGCATGGCAGTAACAAAGCACAGACTACTGAACAGACTATACCCTGGGGAATAAGTCCATCAGCATGGCAGTAACAAAGAACAGAATACTGAACAGACCATACCCTGGGGAATAAGTCCATCAGCATGGCAGTAACAAAAAACAGACTACTGAACAGACCATACCCTGGGGAATAAGTCCACCAGCATGGCAGTAACAAAGCACTGACTACTGAACAGACCATACCCTGGGAAATAAGTCCAGCAGCATGGCAGTAACAAAGCACTGACTACTGAACAGACCATACCCTAGGGGAGTAACAGACCAACAGCATGGCAGTAACATATGATGGAATACTGAACAGACCATACTCTAGGGGAGTAACAGACCAACAGCATGGCAGTAACATATGATGGAATACTGAACAGACCATACTCTAGGGGAGTAACAGTCCAGCAGCAGGGTAGCTAAGTGAGGCAATGACTACTGAACAGACCATACCCTAGGCGAGCAACAGACCACTAGCATGGCAGTAACATATGATGGACTACTGAACAGACCATACTCTAGGGGAGTAACAGTCCAGCAGCAGGGTAGCTAAGTGAGGCAATGACTACATAACAGCCCATACACTAGGGGAGCAACAGATAATTAACATGGCATTACCTAAGCACAGAATACTGCACAGACAATACCCTAAGGGAGTAACAGTCCAAATACATGACAGTAACAAAGCACTGACTACTGAACAGACCATACCCTAGGGGAGTAACAGACCAACAGCATGGCAGTAACATATGATGGACTACTTAACAGACCATACCCTAGGGGAATAACAGACCAACAACATGGCATTACCTAAGCACAGACTACTGAACAGACAATACCATAGGGGAGTAAAAGTCCAACAACATGTCAGTAACAAAGCACAGACTACTGAAAAGACAATACCCTATGGGATTAACAGTCCACCAGCATGACAGTAACAAAGCATGGACTACTGGACAGACCATACTCTAGGGGAGTAACAGTCCACCAGTGTATGGACTACTGGACAGGTCAGCAGTAACAAAGCATGGACTATTTGACAGACATTGGCCTTAGGGAGTATCAGCCTACCAGCATGGAGGTTACAAAGCACTGACTACTGACCAGACCATTAGCCTAGAGGAGTAACAGTCCATCAGCATGGCAGAAACAAAGTATGGACTATTGAAAAGGCCATACCCAATGGGAGTATCAGCCCATGGCAGTAACAAAGCATGAACTACCCTGACATACCATACCCTAAGGGAGTAACAGTCTACCAGAATGGCAGTAACAAAGCACTGACTTCTGACAGGCCATACCCTAGGGGAGTAACAGTCCAACAGAATGGCACTTAAAAAACACTGACTACTGGACAGACCATATCCTAGAGGGCAAACAGTCCAACAGTATGGAGATATCAAATCAGACTACTGGACAGATCATACCCTGCTAACAGTCTAGCAGCATGGCAATAAAAAGCACAGGCTACTGAACAGACCATACCCTTAGGGAGTAACATTTCAGCAGCTTGGCTGTACCAAAGCACTGACTCGCTGAAAATACCATAGCCAAGAGGATGAACAGTCTAGCCAACAAGCCTTTGCTGTTACTCCTAAAAGCAGGGTGCTCAGTGGAGAAGCAGCAAATACCAACTTTCAAGTCTTTGTTTGACCTAGCATGGGATTGAACACAAGCCCCCCCCCCCCACCCCCCCCCCCCCCACCCCCACACCTGAGGGGAGCAAACCACCACCAGACCTCTGATGTGGTGGCTGAACTATAACCTGTAAAGGAAATACATTACCAACAATCAAATCAGTGAATTAAACTTCACATACTGTTAGGTACTGTAAAGTTCATTTTCTTAAATGTAGTACTGTTCTGTACTGTAAAGGTCATTTTCATTCATTTTAATTTCTGTTTTATTTTTCTCTTTTCTTTTTAATTCCATTCGAAAAAATATTATTGTTTGGTTATATAACATTTTATTATGTGTTATATTTAAATTAAATATAAACAACTATTTTATTTTGTCCTGATCAGGTCATCTATATCTATATGTCAATATCATTTTATAATTGGAGATTTCTAATACCATGAAATTAGAAATAAAATGACCCACATGAGCATAAATCTCAATTAAAAACAAATAAACAATGTATTAGTTTGTACCAAAGAGTTCAAAATCAGTGTTATCAATATCATCAATTGTAAATTAAATGGACATTAAGCCATCATTTAGTTGTTAAGTAAGAATAAAATCAACATGTAATATGGGTATCACTTTCTCAGATTTACCCCTGACTCAATAAATTCAGGGATTAAAAGTCAAATTATAAACAAAATGTGGGCCATAGTAAATATAGTATTAAATCTTTAATAAACAAAATATAGGCAAATACTCAAAATTACTTGTTAACTAATACTAAGCCTTATGATCTTTTATTTTTATCTATTTATTTCTGAGAAAATAGAGGTTCAAACATTTAGTGTATTTCACTGACTAAAACTCTGGCCTTTAAGCATGGCAATCCTCAATTTGTTTCTCATCTGTCACACGTACGTACTATACTTTAAAATCGAAAGACCCTCCCAAGTGATAATTGTAGAAGCACAGTGATATTAGATGGAATGCAAGACATATTTTTTTCAAAAGATTACTGTGACAGTATAATATCATATCTGCATGTATGACACAAGTAACTTTTAATAAGTTAGGCTTTTTTCTCATCAACAAAAAATACAAATGCAGAAATTTGAGCCATTTTTTTTCTTTTTCAAACCCTGTAGTAAAGAACAAGGTCTGTTCTTTTTTTTTATATTTGAACATCACTGATTATAAAACAGGATTAAGATTTTGGTGCTGGAAAATATTCTGGGATGTTTAGTTTGAAATATTATAGAACACTAAATTACACTCTGGGAATTTTAGTTAACAATCTTTACGAATCTTTGGTATATAAAAATGAGGAGAAGAATAAGTTAGCTTTCTACAAAGATCAATATAAAACAGACTGTGGTTCTCTAACCATCTACAGGTCACTGTATCACCTTCAACAATGAGCTGTAAGGTTCATCAAATATGAAAAAATCATCATAGCCCATCATGGTCTTATTGTAGTCAATGACAGAACACCAACAATGTTTATCCACAAATTGATGATCCATTTATTATTGCCATCCTAATCGCAAAAAAAAATGTGATTTCAGTGAATGCAGAATACAAAAAACTTATTCAAAATACATTTGGTATTATTCTCAAAGTCTTTAAAAAAATTGTAAATAAATATTGAAATTTACAGTATATCAACCAGTGGTATAAAAATATATAAACATGGACTTAATTTATTCAATAATAGCATAAGTATGGCCTAATTCCACAATCTAAGGCTAATTTTAATAGATATAAATACCTGTCATTAATCCAGGTAATACTATTGTTACCCCAGTCATAATCTCTCACATCTTAACTATTTGTTCTTATTTATTTACTTTTCCATGTAAATTTCAATGGTCATATTTTATAAACATGACTAATTATTTTTTAAATGTTAAACAATAGAAATGAAAAATCAAACGACCTAAATTGTCACTTTTTGTAATACAACACTTTTAGATTTAGTCTGAAAGAGATTGAATTTCACTTTCTTAAAAATATTTTTATGTACCGATACTGGTAATTTCAGAATTTTTCTTAAAAGTAAGGCCAATTTCCCTGAATTTCTTTCACTTTCTAGGTAAAAATCTTGAGCTTGTTACTAAAATCTTCCAAATTTGAATGAGTCCATACTAGGAGACTGTTACATGCAAATAGGTCTGAACCTAATCAAAATATCATCTTTTTTCATGTGAGGGACAAAATTTTGACTCACGGATCCACTGTCTTCTCAGACCCTAACACTAGATGTGTTGTTTAAGTGCTGGTCCACTAAGGAATTGAACAAAGAGGTATCTGCCATTTTAACAAAATTCTTGTTACATACTTGTGAGATACAATGTACTGGCTAAAAGTCAGAATGCTTAGTACATTATTTCTACATACTTCTTCACATTAATGGATATATTGTTTGATTGTTTAATTAGGTCTACTCATTAGAAGAAAATATGAAATCATTGAATATAAGATTCAAGGTATTGTTACTCTACATTTGTCCTAAAATCAAACTTATTTCAAAACCTTTCCGTTTAGGAAGATAAAAGTTGAACCAATATACTTAAAAATTCGTAAGGGTTCCGCGGAAACCAGTGTCTCGCCTACTTTTTCTGTTAATGGCAGGCTCAACAAAAATGAGGAAGTAAATCAATAAAAATATTCCTCTTGATATTATCTTTTGATTGTAAGAAGCTTCTGTCCAAGTTTGGTAAAAATCCAGGATAGTTTATGAATCTAATAAATGTTAAAAAACTTTAACTGCAGACTGAATGTAATGTTAACTGGAAGAAAACAAAATTTCCTTCTAGATACTAGCATTTGATCATAAACAAGCTTCTGTCCAAGTTTGGTACAAATCCAAAATAGTATAAGAAAGTTATTAAAATTTTAAAAACTGTAACCACAGAGTGAATGTGTTGTTTCCTGGCAGAAAATCTAAGTCCATTCAAAAGTAAAATACGGGAAAATGGATTTATTTTTTTACAAAATTTCCTTCTAGATACTAGCTTTTGATCATAAACAAGCTTCTGTCCAAGTTTGGTACAAATCCAAAATAGTATAAGAAAGTTATTAAAATTTTAAAAACTTTAACCACAGAGTGAATGTGTTGTTTCCTGGCAGAAAATCTAAGTCCATTTAAAAGTAAAATAAGGAAAAAATGGATTTTTTTTTTACAAAATTTACTTCTGGATACTATCTTATAATCATAAACAAGCTTCTGTCCAAGTTTGGTAGAAACCCAGGATAGTTTAAGAAAGTTATTAAAATTTTAAAAACTTTAACCACAGAGTGAATATAATATTCCCCGGCAGAAAAACTAAGTCCATTTATAAGTAAAATACGGAAAAAATGGAATTTTATTTTTACAAAATTTACTTCTGGATACTATCTTATGATCATAAATAAGCTTCTGTCCAAGTTTAGTAGAAATCCAGGACAGTTTAAGAAAGTTATTAAAATTTCAAAAACTTTAACCACAGAGTGAATATTTGTGGAAGCCGCCGACGACAACGACGCCGACGCTGACGGAATGTAGGATCACTATGTCTCGCTTTTTCGACTAAAGTCGAAGGCTCAACAAAAATCAAACATAGCTTAAAATAAAATGCTCTGCAGGGCGCAGCTTGATACGACCGCAGAGGTCGAACCCTGAACAGTTGGGGCAAGTATGGACACAACATTCAAGCTTGATACAGCTCTGAATTTGGATTGTGATTAAATATTTGACACAGCATAGGTTTCTGACACAGAATGAATGTGGTCTAAGAACTTAAAAAATTTAAATTGGACATTCACCTATTATGGTCCAATATCCAAAATCTAAATACATGGTTAGATTCAGCATATCAAAGAACCCCAAGAATTCAATTTTTGATGAAATCAAACAAAGTTTAATTTTGGACCCTTTTGACCTCAATGTGGACAAAGTTGATAATGGGGCCCAAAAATCAAAAATCTAAATACATGGTTAGATTCAGCATATCAAAGAACCCCATATATTCAATTTTTGTTGAAATCAAAAAAAGTTTTATTTTGGACCCCGATTTGGACCAACTTGAAAACTGGGCCCATAATCAAAAATCTAAATACATGTTTAGATTCAGCATATCAAAGAACCCTAAGAATTCAATTTTTGTTAAAATCAAACTAAGTTTAATTTTGGACCCTTTGGACCTTAATGTAGACCAATTTGAAAACAGAACCGAAAATTAAGAATCTAAATACACGGTTAGATTGGGCATATCAAAGAACCCCAATAATTCAATTTTTGATGAAATCAAACAAAGTTTAATTTTGGACCCTTTGGACCTCAATGTGGACCAATTTAAAAACGGGGCCCAAAATCCAAAAACTTAATACACGGTTAGAATCAGCATATTAAAGAACCCCAAGAATTCAAGAATAAAACCCCATTGAAATTGGTCAAGAAATAAGCAATTTATACGAAGTATCTTCTTTTGCACAATACTGTGCAATTGAATATTTCTTGCTATTGCGCAATACTGTACAATTGACAATTTCTTGCTATTGCGCAATATTGTGCTATTGGATATTTTTTGTTATTGCACAATACTGTGCAATTGAATATTTCTTGCTATTGCGCAATACTGTGCAATTGAAGATTTCTTGCTATTGTGCAATACTGTGCAATTGAAAATTTCTTGCTATTGCACAATACTTATTATATAATAATTTACACATCCTGTTTGGTGTGTATCTCCTACTATATCATTATTATTTGCTTTTAAATATAAAACAGAAATAACCAACTTAAAATGGAAAATTTTAAAAGAAAAAAAAAAGGAAAAAAAGAAAAAAAAGGAAAAAAAAAAAAATCCCCCCCCCAAATTTTTTGAACCCCCTTATGATTCATCATCCCCAAACTCAATCCCAGCCTTCCCTTTGTGGTATGGTACCTTGCAGTACAATTTCAGAGAGATCCATACACTTGAACACAAGTTATTGTCTGGAAACTAGAAAAATGCTTATTTTTGGCCCCTTTTTGGCCCCTTATTCCTAAACGTTTTGGGCAATTACCCCCAAACTCAATTCCAGCTTTCCCTTTGTGATATGGAACCTTGTAGTGCAATTTCAGAAAGATCCATACACTTACACACAAGTTATTATCATGAAACTAGAAAAATGCTTGTTTTTTGCCCCCTTTTTTGGCCCCTTATTCCTAATATTTTGAGGCAATTACCCCCAAAATCAATCCCAGCATTCCCTGAGTGATATGGAACCTTGTGGTACAATTTCAGAGAGATCCATACACTTGAACACAAGTTATTGTCTGGAAACTAGAAAAGTGCTTATTTTTGGCCCCTTTTTGGCCCCTTATTCCTAAATGTTTTGGGCAATTACCCCAAAACTCAATTCCAGCTTTCCCTTTGTGATATGGAACCTTGTAGTACAATTTCAGAAAGATCCATACACTTACACACAAGTTATTGTCATGAAACTAGAAAAATGCTTGTTTTTTGCCCCTTTTTTGGCCCCTAATTCCTAGTATTTTGAGGCAATTACCCCAAAAATCAATCCCAGCATTCTCTGTGTGATATGGAACCTTGTGGTACAATTTCAGAGAGATCCATACACTAACACACAAGTTATGTCTGGAAGTTACAAAAATGCTTATTTTTGGCCCCTAATTCCTAAACTGTTAGTACCATAACCCCCAAAATCAATCCCAACCTTCCTTTTGTGGTATTGAACCTTATGGTAAAATTTCATAGAGATCCATTCACTTAAACTTAAGTTAGAGTGCGAAAACCAATGTGTCTTCGGACAACGCCGGACTACGCCAGACGACGACGACAAAAAATTTTTTGCGGTCGTATAAAAAGTACCATACAATTTCCAAATTCACTGAACTTTGCAGGTCAAATCAAGTCTAAGAACTGTAACTTATTCTATGCAGTGCTTTCATTACTTATTTGTCATCATACTGCAAACGACTAATAAGCAGATATGTAACCCATCCTGCATGGTGTGAACATAAAGTAGTCCAAGCCTTGTATCTTTCATAATAAGGTTTAGTTTTTAAGCCTTGTGTTTTCCAAGCCTACGTACTTATGCAATGCAATAAGAAAACTATTTATTATAACTGCTCAAAAGCTTTTGCTTACATCAAATTTGTCATTGACATGTTTTAATTCATTGGAATAAATGTGTTTTGAGATTATGAACTTGAGTAAAAACTTACAGACTCAGATGATGAAGTACATCTTCTCCTAAACAAATGCCTCCTAAATGGTCTTATCATAATCTTAAGTTTCCAACACAATTAATCCTCATAAATACCAAAAATACTAAGAGCACAAATTAAAATCTAGCACCACTGATCTGACATTTTAAAAAATATACCACATAATTCTATATTAAAAAATAAAACATGCTTTCAAGGCACCTTCGTTCATTTAACCAAGTTTTATAAAATTGTTTACAAAACCCAAAATAATTTAATGAAAACAAACATATTGCTAAAATTCCAGTCCCAGCAAGATTAGCATAACAATCTGACACCATGAAAATAGACAGTCCTACCCTTTATCAGTTGGCACAGAGTATTTGTTTATTTGAATACCTTGATTCCAGGTAAAACATCAGGTACCCTATCCACATCAGCACTGCAGGTTAGACAGAATTGACTTGTTTTTTGTGATGCTACAATTAAGTATCATCATTCCTATTTACTACTATATCAGGTGAAAAGGTCAAAACTAATAACCTCATATGACCAATTTGCAACAGATTTATATATAATTAAACATAGATTTATACATAACAAAACATAAGTACAGATGAATTAGATGAATCCATCAAATCCATTGAGATATCTATTCATAAGAATCACAAAAGCATAGATTTGTTATAATGGCGGAACCTGTATATTAGGTCAAAAGACAACTACTGTAAACCGACTTATTTTCGCGGATACTTTATTTCACGTTTAGCCAATTTTAGTCCACTACGCCACGATTTAATTTCACGATTTTCAAACTACTTGATGTAGTTAAATAAGGAAAGATCCTATTTTTACATATTCGCGGCGATTAATATTCGCGTTATTTTTTAACTCGCTAAAATAAATCGCTCGCGAAAAATAGTTGGTTTACAGTCTATACATCTTACCATCCATACAACAAAATGGCTAAAAGCAGTTATAGCAGTCCACCAAATTAAATGGTTTCAAATAATTTCCAAAAAGCAGTTATAGCAGTTCACCAAATTAAATGGTTTCAAATAATTTCCAACAAATCATCAAGTCAGTCCTCTTACCCTTGTCAGTCAACTTAATCATAAAAATCTCCAAGTAAATATAGTCAAACTGGTTCACATATATCAACAAGTCAAACTAATTTTATAGACTACCAAGTCCAAAGGTTTATAAAGGTTGACAAGTCGAGTGATTCACTGACTTACAATGGAAACTGATTCGATTGTCAATGAACTGATGATCCAGTAAAATGGTTCATATAGACCATCAAAATTATTCAAAGACTAATAAATATATTAAACAACAAATCATCTTAATGAACACCCCAGAAGAAAATAACTGTTAGACCACCAAGCATATAAATAGCTTAATGATTTACTTAGACTAGCAATCCTGTTGATTCAATATCAATACTCAACAAAAATAGATCAAGTCAAGTGGTTCGGGCAGATCATCATAACAATATCTCCATGAGACCATCAAGTCAAAACCTCATGCATACCCCTTCGAAAGATGTTCTAGAACAGGTTTTATTTCTTGAACTTTGTAGAACTTTTCTAGAACATCAAGAACTGTTCTTGAATCACTAAGAAAGTTCTTGAACATTAGTTCTAGAACAAAGTCTGTTCTTGATTTCAGGTTCTAGAACACATTTGTTCTTGATTTCAGGTTCTAGAACACATTGTTTTTGATTTCATGTTCTAAAATGTAAGTGTTCTAGAACTGTTCTATGATATAACCATGGTGTTCTAAATATTATAATGATCTGTACAAATATCTTGCATAAGCTCTCCAAAAATATAAAATAGTTATCAAAGACTTATAGATGCACACACTCACGTATCTAGCTTGCATAATTTATCATCAATCAATATTGGCCAACTTTAAGATAAAGGACTTACTGCATGTAAGAAGAAAACTTACATTAAATGATGTTCAATCATTTAAAAACATGAAAATGGGTTAAAGGTCAATTGACCCCTGTCTGACAGACATATGAGTGAGTTTTACTTTGATTATATAAACAAAACAGTTAACTTAATACTAATTGTAGCTAAGAAATTGATCTAAGCACTAAATCAAAATGCTGATCATTTGAATCATGAAAATGAGGTTAAGGTCACAGTAATCTCTGTCAGACAAAAATGCATACCATTCCGTAACTTAAATGAAATTGACCTAACAACTTATAGTTGACTTATTACTCATGGGTAAAAAGGTATGATTTGAATACCATGAGCACAACAATTGAGAAACAAGTCTAAGCACTAAAACTTTTAAAAGTTGATCATCGAACCATGAAAAGAGGTCAAGGTCAGTTGACACCAGTCAGATGAACATGTACACCATACAACTACAATATTATCCTAACATGGTTGACCTTTTACTATAGGTAAAAAGGTATGATTTGAATACCATTAGCAAAATAATTGAGAAACAAGTCTTAGCACTAAAACTTATGTAAATCATTGTAACAAGAAAAGAGGTCAAGATTAGATGACTCCTGTCCAACAAACCTCACTTAAAATCTTTCTGTGTTTTCTATGTCTTTTTTTCCCTTTATTACAAAATCTTATATAAGTACTTACATCAACAGCAGGCCTAAAACAATTATAAGATAATCCATTTGAATCGGTAAATTTTGACATACAGCTTTTAAAGTTTTTCCTAATAAGAAACATCACATTATTCCTGTTTTAAAGAATCTATGTTACTCCAATACTTGTTTGTCTAGAACAGAGGTAGTAAATAAAACAAATTACAAAACAATAAAATCCAATGACTGTCTCATTGGCACGTTGTCAACGATTAATTATATACAGTACTTTTACTTATTGTTTTTGATAAACAATAGTTGATTTATCAGAGAAAATGATCCATTAAAACACAAGAGAAAGGTTCCAGATGATTTGATACCTTAAGATTATTTCCATATCGGTTCATAATTTGTATGACTATTATAACAAATGGTATCAGATGTCTGGTCAAAGGTCTGTGTGGGACAGTTGGTAAAACCGCTTGTTAATAAATGACAATATTGAAATACAAACGGTTCCTATAACATAATTCTCACCTTATCGGTAGAAAATCACACATATTGTCTCCCGCCCAAATCATTAATTTGCTTTGAAATTACCGGAAGTCATGCTTTATCATAATTAATCCTTAGTTCTTATTGTTTTTATTTACTTTTTCCCACTGATTTTATTGTAGATTTAAAGCCCTCGTCAATCTTAAGCCTAAATACCCAATTAATTTATTCAACAATATACAATAGTATTTAACTGTTCAAGCATACATTGTAAAAGAGTATATTTATTTGTAATGTCAGAAAGGTTCAGTTTCCATTGTACATGTTCAGTCCTTATCATTTAACTGTTACTCTGTTTTGATTTTATTTCAAGTTATAAATGGAGTAGAATTTTCTTCATATTTTAAAAGCTGTTCAGTGCAGCATTAAATTTGATAACTCAAGGTAATGTCTCTTAACATTGAAGCAAGGGAAACCATTGAATGACAAATTACTGGACCAGGGTCCACTTATTCACATTTGTGACTTGACATTTTACAAATCAAATTTTAAAAAATTTGCTCAAATCGTTTGTCCCGTGTTTTTTGGAAAGAATAAAAGCATACTTCCTGTCCTTTTTTCAGCTTTTTTGGTTATGAATTTTTTTTCGAATTTTACTCAAGATGGTATATGAGGACAGTAATAATGAATGGAGCAAACAGAAATTTGAAATGAATATTTTTGTGAAGATAACCTTTTACTAATAATTTTGATATATCATATAGCATAGTGTAAATGTGAAGTAGACATGATTTAGGTCCACCTTAAATTTGTGAGAACCATTGGGGAAAAAAACAGAAAATTTTCTTCTTCCTATTTTAACTTTTTTTTGGTTATGTTTCCTTTTTCTTTTTTTAGGACACAGCATGACAAGGATTGATTTGTTTACACTATTGTCAAAAAAGAGTAAACAAAATTACTATTCAATCTTATATTAAATCTTTAAGATACAGAGTACTTCAATATTTCATTCATTCCCTATTGTTAACAGAGGAATTAGTGGCTCAAATCAATCATATAAAAAGGCAAGGTCAGATTAAATTATTGTTTTTCTTTATTTAAGGTTATAGGCCAATCTGATAATGCAACTAAAAACCTCTACAGTCACATGTAGGATCAAACAATTCTACATTAAAGCAACATAAGTTTCACCTTAAGGGTGCAAAATACTATTTAGGAGTAAAGTCACAACTGTTAGTTTTACACAGAATACGATAGTGAGGACACTTAGGTTATAGGGGTGACATCAAACCATGTTTAGCACAGAAAAACATATATCAATCTATCAATATTTTGACATGTTTTTTTTTTTAATTTTCAGAAGTAAAGTTTAATACCACAGAAATAATACCTGAAAGTATTATGACTATTTAAAATCTATTTGGCACATCATATTTGTATAATTAACCAGTGATTATGTTACTCAAAATCAACCTCTTTAATTGCTGTTTAAAGCTGATAACAAAATTATTTTATGTATTATGTCTTTGACTTAAATCTTCACAAGGTGTAATTTTATTTAAAGTTTCAGTGAAATCCTAAATTAACAGTTAGTTAGTAAAACGATTTGTGCAACTGGTGGACAGACAGACAAATAGAAGATGAGCCAGACAGGAAAAATTCTATATATTGCATATTTGGTCAAACTTTTTCTAGTGGGCAATCAGACAAAGTGTACACTTAAAAGATGTAATAGGTTGTGCAAAAGGCTTAGTCAACTACACATATTAAGTTAGCCAATTCACATATGTTATTGTGTCGAAACAAATTTTGGGCCAGTGTTATTAGAAGTCCAAACAAAATTTCACTAGATTCAGGTATCAGACATTTTGGACATCACAAAGATAACACAAGCTTAAGTGTACATTTTAGACATCGCAAAGATAACACAAGCTTAAGTTTACATTTTTAGATATCACAAAGATTACACAAGCTTTAGCGTACATTTTGCACATCACAACAATAACATAAGCTTTAGTATGCAATTAGATTTCACAAAGATATCACAAGTTTCAGAGTACATTTGGACATCACAAAGATAACATAAGTTTTAGTGTACATTTTGGATATCACAAGGATAACACAAGCTTAAGTTTACATTTTAGACATCACAAAGATAACACAAGCTTTAGCGTACATTTTGCACATCACAACGATAACATAAGCTTTAGTATGCAATTAGATTTCACAAAGATAACACAAGTTTCAGAGTACATTTTGTACATCACAAAGATAACATAAGCTTTAGTGTACATTTTGGATATCACAAGGATAACACAAGCTTAAACATAAATTTGTACATCACAAAGATAACATAAGCTTTTGAGTGTACATTTTGGATATCACAAGGATAACACAAGCTTAAATAAAAATTTGTACATCACAAAGATAACATAAGCTTTAGTGTACATTTTGGATATCACAAGCTTAAATATAAAAATGTACATCACAACGATAACATAAGCTTTAGTGTACATTTTGGATATCATAAGGATAACACAAGCTTAAACATAAATTTGTACATCACAAAGATAACATAAGATTTTGAGTGTACATTTTGGATATCACAAGGATAACACAAGCTTAAATATAAATTTGTACATCACAAAGATAACATAAGCTTTAGTGTACATTTTGGATATCACAAGCTTAAATATAAATTTGTACATCACAAAGATAACATAAGCTTTAGTGTACATTTTGGATATCATAAGGATAACACAAGCTTAAATATTAATTTGTACATCACAAAGATAACATATTAGCTTTAGTATGCAAATAGATATCGTAATTTTGGACATCTCAAAGATGACATAAGCTTCAGTGTACATTGTGTACAAAATATAAATATACAAATATGAAATTGTAAATGCCAGTTTTTAACAACACCATATGTCTTTGTTTTATTTTGTTTGAAGCTGAGATGTCAACATGACAATAAAAATATCAAAACAACAAATTGTTTTTCATATCAAAAACACATTTCTGTCATATTTTACCACTATTTTTGGTAAAGGTTTTTATTTATGATAAATCTCAGGTCATGGTGGGCTGTAGTATAAGTGTTTATTTTTTCTGTATATGGAAACTGACCATTAGATTATTTGTATTTCCATTACATCTATAAAAAAAATGACCATAGGTATTATAAATAGGTTTCTAATGGTCATCATTTCACAAAACACTGACAGTAAATATATTTTTATTTGCTGTAAACATTCTTTGCTGTAACTTTTTTAGCAAGGATTACACTGTAACTTACACAGAAGAAAATTTATTAATATTTAGTTTTTAATATTCAGCAATGAAAGATTCTACTTTTACTATATTAAAATACAGATTTTTCTTGAATCAAAGAAAAATTAAACCAAAATATCACATACTGTTAAAACATTGTTACTTATTGAACATCTACTTCCCACCATAAGGTTCTATTTATTTAATAGTTTTAAAGCATCAGTCACCATACTTATTTTGGAGAACTTTGGGACTTAAAACTTTAAATAGAATAATGTTATTTTATGTAGATAATATAATAGAAAATATTGTTTGGCGAATAAAACAAATGCTTATCTACAGAAATAAATGATTCTAAAGGATAGAGACATTATTTAAATCAATTGCTTTCAGAAACAAAAAAGAAAAATGAGCCACTCACTCGTGTTAACCTTGCTTGACTTCACAAAATATAGTGTTCAGCAGAACTATCTTGGGTAGCCTCAACACATCATTTGTTCAAAAAATATTTGGATTCATGAATTAGTCTTTATGATTATATCAATTTTATTTGTTAATAATACCTACTATAACAAGATAAAATCTTTAAGCAACTGAGCTTTCTTAAGAAAATAATAATAAATTCTCAATTTTGTCTAATTGTTTGCAAACTTTTAATAACATAGTCTACCTTTAACAAGCAACAAGTCCAAGATGGCTCATTGCGGCAGCCTCATAGATGCTCAGTTAGATTCTTAGTTTTTTACAGCATATAACCACCTTCATGAGGTAAAACTTTTCTTTCTGTTGTGTATACATATCTTATTTATTTTTAGGTCTTAGATATATAACAAGCAGAATTTGAAACGGATATCCATAACATTTTCCCCTACTTTCCTTTTGTAAAATAAATTGCAGATAAAACCAGTAAATATCACCTGGAACAAGTATTGCCAAAAAAGGAGGACATATTTCTATTCCCCTATTGTATATATAATAACATATGACAATAAAATATAGATTTATTACCAAAAAACACTGAAGTTTTCTGCTATAACATTCACTACATTCACCTAAACTGTCCATCGAACATAAACAATTATTGGAAATCATTTATTAAAAATGTCACGAAAAAAATGGTGTCTATACTCCCTAAGAATGCTGAAATGCTAAGAATGTATAGTTATCAGACCTGCTGGCCCACGTAAAGGTTCTCCTTTTTAAACAAACTACAGATTTACCTTTAGTATTTTGTGTATGCTTTACATTATGTAACAATTCACTGGAGCCAATTTTGCAGGCAATGCCAGATACATTCTGTGAGTTTGTGTGTTTTGATTTTGAACCATAAAATTTTCATATTCTCACCCTGTCATCTTTGTAACCCATTACTTTTTTCTTCAATTCTATATTTCATTTTATGCTTTTACAGATTTCTTAAAAACTTGAAGCTGAATCAACCAAAAACATAAACAAAAATGGAGATCTTCAACAATTCATCCTATATTTTCCTATATATATATGTCCTTGTTAGTACATACAAAAACAAAATTCCCTGTACTTATCCAGCACCAAATTCTTTTAACAAATAAGAAATTGTCACAAACAACAAGTTAAATATTAGCCAATTTAATGTAGAACTTCAGGGGAAAATGTCTTTTAGATGAATGAATCTTTTTGGTGAAAATCTATTTTATCATAGATGCTTCAATACAAATATCTAAGGCTGTATATTTTTACAATAACTTTTATTTTCAACCTATTTAGTAAAAACCCAATTTTCTTGGGGTTTTTTTTACAATCCTACATCGTCAGAAGAAGACTTCACAGGTAACTCATTAATTAGATAATTCTTTGATCTCCTAGAAACAATTAGCACAATGTAAAACAAAATGTATATGTTTTTGCATCACTTCTCTTCCTGTTATCATAAAGAATTATAAATGTATTAAGTTTGTAGTTACATGCGACATCTATGTAGTGCAGTTAACTAAAGGGCTCATCCTGTGGTACAAGGATTCACTGATTGACTGAATACTCATTTAGAAAAGAAAACATCAAATACAAATGCATAACAAATCAATATCAAACCTACTTTCAAAACCTTGTTTTAAGAGGTAAACACAGTTTATCAATGATCTTAACTCAAATATCCATTTGGAATACCAACCACTAGAAAAACCAAGAGAATCGCATGAATCCAAAATGAAGTGAGACTATTATTAATTAGGTGGGTCAGCAGGGTATTCTACTGTCTCCTTACATTTGGTTTATACTGAAGACTTAATTCTTCTACACAAAACAATAGAGAAGTTATTAATAACATTAAACCCTAATAGTCAAACCTGCTACGAAGGTCACCTCTATAAAGCTAAAACCTGTCTTCTCAGGTCATACTCTTATTGTACCTTTGTAGTAATACTTATATATTTTGAACCTCAATTCAAAGTCATCTCTCTAATAAGGTCATTTTTTTCTGGGTATTAAATTTTTATATCCAAGTTTGATTGTATTTGAATGAATTAAATGTAGAATGCATCCATGGGACACAGATGCCCCCGCTTGCATATAAAGTTATAAAGGGTCATAGCTCAAGAATGGTAAAAGTGACGTCACCAAAATTCGAACTTGATCTGTGTTTTGTGGTAATAAGGATTGTGTATAAGTTTCATAACATTTGGTTGAGGCAAAATAAAGTTAGAGAACGGAAACCAATTTTGGGACGTACGGACATACGTGCAGACAAGGGTAACACATAATGCCCCTCCTGTGATGGCAGGGGCATGGAATTTTAAAAATTGCAGCAAAGTTGACCTGTAACATATATATACCCAATTTCATCAAACAAAGGAGTTACTGTAACCTCCGTTAAAAAAATAAAGACAAATCATTATAAATGTCATGCATTCAGTTCCTCAAGGACAAATTGGATATTGCCTGGACTGACACCAATAATTTGGGGACTTCAGGTAATCTCTCAGAGCTTAATGCTTCCTTATCAGATTCCATGATAAGACTCACATATGCTTTCAATGATGCTATGAACCAAAGTTAAAAGTATAAAAGGTTAGGGTGACATCAACACTAGGAAATTTTTAAAGATGCCATCATGATTTGGTTCATTGTTACAAAAATATCCTTTTTCATGTGTTCAATCTGTTGTGGTCACATTCAAATATCCTTTTCTCTATCATGACTGTCATTATGACTCATCATTTGATATTTACTTGACATTATTAAGCCACACAACTGGTGCCCTGTAATGTAGCAAAACTCACAGCTTACATACTGAAATACCAGAGTTCACAAATATTCTTTGGTAGGGTTAATGTTTTGGGATATCTTCAGCTTTCTGTCTTATGTTATCTACATTTGTTTGGGTTTTTTTTGTCTTGCTATTGTATTGTTTGTCCATCTTGTGATTTATTATTGTCTCCTTATATTTTTTGTTGTATTAAACTATCAAAATTAAAAAGCAGCATGAATAGAATTAAAGAACTCATAGTGTGATTTTTTATCTCATTGTGAAAGGATTTTGGACCAAAGGTTTATTATAGAAATGTGCAGAAAACACCTAACTTTAAAAAAATGTAAGGTACTTATGAAATTTTTTTCATAACCCAAAGTCTAAAAGTCCCCACCATTTAAACTGCCCGAATGCTACAACTCAATGTTCAATGGACATAAGTTATTGTCTCATGAACCTAATCTCATGTCTTCCTAAACTTCTTTAATGCACACTTTACTGTGTCCTACCTTACAGGATTTGAACTGGAATGTTTCATTCTATCTTACAATACCATGAATTTAACAGTATATCATACCAAGTAATGATAGAATGAAATATAACACCTATCAATTCATTTCAAATGCGCAAAAATTAACATTATAAAGATATTAAGATTATGTTTTAAATTTTAAAAGCTGTTATAATCTTAATATTAGCTATGCCAAAAAAAAGCATAGATAATAATGATATTAATGATACTCAATTCTGAATAAATGGAATTAACATAAAATATGTGTGATGTATCATATACTGTCAGAATGTATATTCGTATAATGTTTTTTTAAGACTATTTTGTCTTTAAAACTAGTCAAATTTCTTGTACTTGAATACATTCTAAATCTAAATAAGTCTTCATATGTTTTATATAATATTGGACTTTTCATACAATAAGTTGCAAATTATCTGTTATGAATTTCAAGGCCTCAAACTTAAGTTTTGACAGTCACTAATGATTTTACACATGTAGGTCAATTTCAAAAATTAATTTTTTATCTAAAAATTGAAATATTATAAATTGTTTCCCAAGCAAATAACTCTAGTCCTTTTTTCTAATAAATAATTTTTCCACTTCCAAAATTTCTTTTTTGTTTTGAAGATTTAATAACTCCTTGTTCTTACTAATAAGTTTTTTTTAATATAAAATATAAATGATTTTTTAAATCAAAAGATAAAGTACAAATCTATAAAATTTGAAAAAAACAATCATAAATCAAATATAAATATTTACAACTTACCAAGAAATGAAATTATATGTCCAAAATCGAAACATCAGGTAAATATTTTGAAAATAAATACAAAAAATCCAGGAAAAACAGAATAAAAATCGGGGAAATTGAAGGACAAGTAACAAATGACAATAAGCATTAAACTTTATCCATGTGGTCAGTTCAGGTATAATAAGTGATGTGTATTGCTTTTGTGATTGATAGGTTACCTGTGGGGGTCACAGTGGGGTAGCTTATTAATTAGACAGAGTCACTATACATCACAAAAGGTATTTGTAAACTTGGAAGTGTATACACTCTTTATATAGGTATACAATGGCTTTTATCTCAGTGATCAACTAGATTAGATGTACTAATGTTACATAATGGTAAAACTGTCTTTTAAAAATATTTTACAGTTGTAACATTTAACATTTAGTACATTTGTCTGGAATTGTACCAATGCATGGGATGAATCAGCTCTATATATTTATTTGAATGGATGATTCTTCTATTCTAGTCTTTCCTTAAAGCTATGAGGCTTTTTACACTCTTTCAATAATGGCCTCAGATGATTTTGTCTGTTGGGATTTATACAAAAATCTGTTTGACTCATATAAATCCAAACAATATCTTGATTTTCTATTTTAGTGCAAATTAATATCGCATTTTACAACATTTAGTACCTCCTCATTACATCCTTATGATTGGTCGAGGTCCCCTTATTTATCAGTTGATGAAAACTTGAGCAGCAACCTTCACAATGACTGTACTAGTCAGCTGGCTTTCTGAGGGAACATCCTTAGCATGCAAATAAAAACTGCACAAATATTTTAGCTAGCATTTCCTTTAAAATTAAGGTATAACATGATCACATAATGTTGACTTCATAATTTCTTTCAGAGGAACAGTGTTTAGTTTTATAAGGTTTTTTTTGTGTTTTTTTCATTTTTGTTCTCATCTAATTGTATCATACAATATCATCTCATTGAAGTAAGAATACAAAAAATTGTCACTAAGTGACAAAAGCTTAAACAATCAATTAGTTTTAAAAGTTGGACAGCTAAATACATAAAGCAATATACCAAACATCATAGGGATAAAGGTAGTTTTGGGATATGCCTCAAAGATACAGTAACCCAACAGTACAAAAAAAAACCAAAGATATCTGGTTAATATTTACTTAATTAATGACAATTGTCTATCAAAGGCAGTTTTAGGGACTGCTACTTATAATTGGTTCAATGCATAGACTTTTTACATGTCCCACTCCAAACATTGCCTGTAGTTTGCCCTTCCCCTTTTCAAAATCATGGATCCACATCTGTCTATTACCACAATGTATTAACAAACATAACTCATTGATTCTTTATTCTAATGTTGTTTTACTGTAGCAATTTACAACAATGTTTAGTTTACCTTAAAATGTAATATTATCATGTAATTCTAGATGCAAAAATAAAACTTTTAAAAGGGTGAAGGCCTTCTTCGGTTTGTACCAGGGGAAAGGGCCTAGGAATGAAGGTGGCAGTATTGAAGCCTTATTTTCATCATTTTTTTTAAGTATATGACAACCCTAAACACCAACTGAATTCAACTGTAGGATTAATCAATGTATGGATAGCATTTTAACACAGATATCCAGGACACCTAAGATACAGGATAGAAAACCACAGAAATACCTGATGGTCAAATTTTCCCCATTTCATCCTCATTGAATCATGATAATGTGAACACTTAATATACTAATTGAATTATCTCGGTCAAGTAGAATTAAGAAAGCCAATTATTTGTTGAAAAACTTTTGTCCATAGAAAATCACTATGCTTTAATCGGATCATATGATGCCCGGAGCAAATCATAACAGATCAAGAGCCGATTGTAACAGATCAGAAATATAATGTGTATTGGTTTGTCACACCTGTAATTATCTGTACAGGTAAAACACCTGATCATTATCATTAAAGATAACATATACATTAAATATAATATGACTATATCAAAACAATACCTTCTATAGATCTATGTTTAATATAAAAATAAGAAGATGTGGTTAATTTCCAATAAGACAACTCTCCACCAGAGACCAAATGACATAGAAGGTTAGGAACTATCGGTCATCTTACTGTGAGCCTCCAACTATGAGCAAAACCAATATTGCATAGCAAGCTATAAAAGGCCCCATATGACAAATGTAAAGAAAAATAACAGCCTGATATATGTACTAAACCATAAACAAAATTATACAGATATAATATACAGCAACTAACGACAACCACTGAATTACTGAATTACAAGCACCTGACTTGGGACAGCCACATATATGATATAGAATGTAGAAGACAATACTCTCATTATAATCAATGTGGTATACCATTCAAAGTTCATTGATATTATAACTTTTCTCTGTTAAAACATTTCATTTAAATCAAAAGTTAACCTAGAAACATAACCAATGCCATTTATGTGAAAAATTAAGGAAAAAGTACTCTCATTTTAGTGTGGACCTAAATTGCAATAAAACATGATGTATCAACTGACAAAAAACATCTCTTTGCTATAACTTGTTACGAGCCGCTTACATCTGGCCCTTGCAGTCAGACATCTTTTTTGCACGATAATCATACTCAGACTCAGAAAACAACCATTCAAAATACTGGATTTGGTGTTATGAGCACAATTTTGTTCTCTGAGTATTTAGTAAAGTTTTATGACCTAGGGCCCTGGACTTTAAACCAGGACAAACAAATAAACAAATGAATGAAAAACTACATCCTCTCTCTAGCTTCATTTGGATAAGGGACTATAAAAATCAACTATCAATTTCTAATCTATCTGTTATATTGGCGTCATTTTTTACCTAATTTTAGATCAACTTTAGTCATAGCCTTCATCTTTTGAGATCCTAGGTTACAGGCAGCACATATTCAATCTGAAACTCTTTAGTAACAAATTAGACATGCCTCATTCATGTATACCCCAAATCTGATTTTATCCTTAATTTATTAGCATTCTGCCTACTAACTATCTCTGTCAAATTGTTTTTCATGAAAATCTAAACACAATTGAAACAATCTATCAGAAGCGATTCCAAAGACAAAAGTATTCTTACCTTGAGATAAGAAGTAATTTCTCTGTACTAAAATGGATTTTAGTTAGTATAATTTTTCAATTTTTCTAATATAATATTATATTTTCCATTGATTTTTCCGCAGCATATAATTTTTCAATAGATTATTGTTCATTCAGAAAAACTTACCTATATTATCTATTTTAGAAATAAATATGTTCAATCACTTATTCATACATTTTACATTGTCAGTAAAATGTATTTTTTCCTATGAGATGTTAAATTATTAAAGCTCTATTAACCTATGTAGGTGTTACAAACAAGAACACCGAAGAAGTTACCAGTAGTATATTCCCCTCATTTACTTTGTAAGAAAGTGACAGATACCATGGTTTCTCTAATTCTTACCTGATTTATCCTCTTCCTGACCTGTTGATTATTTTTATTTAATCAAAGTGAGATTTGTTTGATCTCAGTTCTTCATTGGTCAAAATTTAATTATGACCACAAATTTTCTTGTTTTCCTCTGAATTTCCTATTTTGACGTCATGAAAAAAGGCGCCAGTGCCTGATGATGTCATGTAGAACTAAGAAGTAACACATCTTTTTACATATTTTCGAAAAAGAAGGATTAAATTTATTTGTATATCATCTAAAAATCATTAGAGAAACGGATTCCACCACCAAATCTCTGCAGTACGACATTTCTCCACTCTAGACAGTTAAATCTTAAATATTTAAAACGATTGGTTTTTATAACCGTCTTGAGTGGATAAATATTGTATCACACTCGATGGTTTTATCATTCAGGGTATTGGTATTGATGTCAGATCTTTGATAATCTCTGTAACACTTATACAGAACTTTTCTAGACTCAGGAAGATTTAGAGCTTGCTATATTGTACAGATTCTTGTTCATTGTAGAAGACCATTATTTTGACCTCTAGATGTCTTTTAGAGTTTTCTTTCAATTGTTTGGATGCTGTCACACTGGCATGCATCACATATCACCTTCTATTTATATGTGTTTACTGTCTATTTTGTAGTGACAGCTAATCCATATAATTTAAAGTTGTAATAGTTATAGTAATTGGAATCGTTTAAGCATAAAATGTAGGTCAAAGTGACTTAAATTGTATCAAAATCATATATAAGTTCAAGTTATCCGTCTTATAACAATATAACTATTTGTCATATCTGGACCTAAATGTAACCATTCATGTGTGGAATGTAGGTCATGGTAGTCCAATTATATATGCACCTTCTTTACTACCCAGAGATATCTTCTAAAAAATATTATTCCTATTTACAATGAAATGATTAGAACCTGAGCAGAAAACTAGATAAATGTAGGTCATGGTGGCCAAATTTTATGAACCTTCATATGATAGAATTGTTTTTTGACAAAATGTTTATTTCTTTTGAGTTGAACCTTAGTTAAAACCTTAAAACCTTAAAAAGAGTCATTCATGCATAAAATGAAGATCTAAATAACCAAATATCAATATGGACCTTTGATAATTTCTAGATGGGTCTGCTGATAAGATACTTTCTCTCAAATTTGTTGTTTAGATGCTGACCTTAACACAAAACTTAATCAGTTTCCATCATGAACAAATGTAGATCTACATGCTCTTATTTTTTCATACGTACCATACTTACTATTCAGGAAGTATGAATTTGTCTAAAATAATTCTCTCATTGGTTGGTCTTTGCTGAAATCTATATTTCCCTTAAACTGATGACACAAAGAATGGAAAAGACAATACATCCCCGAAACTCCCCCAAGGTACAAGACTACATTAAAAATACTGCCCATAAAATATATCATCATAAAGAAGTAATACACAAAAAATGCAGAAAAAAATACTTCGAATATCAAAAATGTTTACCACAAATTTAATGGACAGAAACACATTAGATGAGAAGATACATTAAAATAAAAGAATAGAGTTGTAATATCCCCCATGTTGAACAAATTTTATTTGTCCAAGGTCAATAACTCCACAAAAATTGTTTTGGATCTTTTAAACTTTTTAATAAATATCTTACAAGAAATGAAGGCATTAGATCGCCAACAATGATATTTTCCATATCGTTTCTATTTCCAAGGGCCATAACTCCTGTTAAAATAATTGTTCAGCACTGATGGTCAACCTCTGAATGTAGTCCAATTATAAGCTGAGATATCTTAATATAGAGAGTTAATAGACCAGTTGCACAACTATATGTCTATTGAACAACCTGAATCTGTAATTCACTACTGCAGACAATAGAGGCCATTTTGATCTTTACTCTATTGTATGAGTACAATTCAGTGTTGTTAACACACAAGGATATCAAATTATGATGAAGTGTAATCAAGTATACCCTATGTAAGTTCTTTCAAAAGATAATATCTGATATTTTCTATGTCATTGCTTAAAACTCAAAAATAAGTAAAGGGTTGACTTTTGGTCATTTGTGTTGTTGGTTGACTGTCTCAATGAGATATTACAAACATCCCTATTTATTCTTTTAGAAATCCTTCATGTTTAAGGCACTTAAATAGGAACAAATGTGTGGGTTTGGCTTGTTTTTTTAGACCAAAAACAAATTGATAGCAGAGATTTCAGCCTGATTGTATAAGTTTTATTCAACAAGTATAATATTTTAGGGTTAAAATTTGTAGGCAAGGGATGGTATACTCTTATTTTGTTCTATTCCTTTCATCTGGAACAATCAGACACAACATGTTATCAACACTGTCTTCAAATAAATATTTAAACGAATGTATTTAGTTCATACTTCAGCACAATAGGGGAGATAACTGCAACTGACTTTGGTGATATCACAGGGAAATAACTCCAGGGAACTTTCCTAACATCTTGGTATCTGAAATCCTTTGGAAAGTATCCGTTGAGTTATGTCTTATCTATTTGTAGCTAATCATATGTTCCTTTTTTTTGTGTTTATTGTGTTATTACAAATGACCTCTTTATACACATTGTATATGTTTGATAGTTTCAAATAAATCTTGAAATCTTGAAATAAAAACAAGTGGGACAATGCTATAACATTGTGAATTTAAATTTCTTTTCACAAAATAGTCATACTCTTTACTCATACAGCCATATTCAATCTTATCTAAATTCAATACTTCATTTTCTCAAAAAAAATAAGCTCAAAATTTAAAAAGTTAGCACAATATGGGAGATAACTCTATTTGGTTTATGAGACATGGAATAGAAGTTCCATTATTACTTCCAAATGGAAGAAATGTTATGCAACATCATTTCCACTGGAAGATATATTGAAGTACAAAATGTATTTGAATTTTGGATATACCTAGACATACAGACTTTATTTTATCAAAATATTTATAATCATTTATCAATTTGAATTATATTTTAAATTAAAAATTCATTGAAATTATAATTTTCTTGGACTAATCACATGAAAATAAAAAATAATAAAATGATTGCTTGACATAACTAAATTATAACAATAAGTTGACTTGTATCCCTGGGGATGTACCCGTTCAATGGAGTACTTAATAATCACTTACATATTTTAACTGCAATTTGTTTTTTGTCAAGATTTTTAATTGGCCCATTATCATATTAAAATAATTTATCTTATAATGGAAGAATAATTTCTTTTTAAATATTCCATGTTAAAACTCTGCGTTTAACCTTGGTATAATAGTTTGTGAAATTCAATCTATCACAAATTTATGAAAATTTCAGTGACATTATTTTGAACTTTTCACTATTTGAGAAATTTCAGTTTCACATTAAAGTGTCATATATGTTAATTTACTTAAGTTACTATATCTCAATACATGATGTATGTATGTGAATAGTGAACTACACTTCTGATTCATATGATATGTGTTTCCTTTTATTCATGATATCAAATAAGTCTACACAAGACAGATCTAAATCAAAACTTCCTCATTAAAAAACAAATAAAGCTAAATAATTTATGCACCTTCAATTGACATTTATCAACATAAATAATTAATAAACTGTTGACACAGAGATATGTCTTGCCGTTCGGCAGAAAATTCGAAAAAAAGACGATCTGATGGACAGCAACATTGCTAATCAATTCAAAGTGGCTGGACCATGACCTAGGGGGAGGGCCTCGAAAAAGTCCTCAAACTGATATGTACAGAAAGTTATCCAACTTTATACAAAACATCATTGATCTATCACAAGTAGTTCCTATCAAACTAACTTAAGCAGAAAACTTTAACATTAAAAATTGCTTATTAATTGAAAGTCGCTGGACCTTGACATAGGGGGCAGGGCCTCAATTGAAATAGTCGTCAAACTGATATGTACGGATTGGATAGTAATGCATCTCTATACAAAATATCATTGATCTATCACAAGTAGTATCTATCTTACTGACTTAAACAGAATACTTAACAATTGTTGACACATACTCCGCTATCTCTGCCAGAAAAGCAACACCTGTGTCTCACTTTCAGCGACTTACGTCGCAGGCGAGACAAAAATCATAAAAGGGCATGTGGTTGTAATACCCAGTGAAAAAGCAACCTCAGATTTTAAGTGAACTAAAATTGACAATTTGACATCTTTGGGTTAACAATACCTTGGATAATAAAAAAGTTGCAACATAGTAACTGTATGACAAGATCTGATCATAACCATACAAGTTCAGTTTAAATTGAAAATGAAGTTACCTGGTCCCATTAGATACTGAAAATTTTCTAGAAGTATTTTAAGCTTAGTAGGAATTGTCAATACGAAGTGTGAACCAGCAAACAAACAAAATGCTACATTAATTACTGTTCAGCCCTGCTTCACTGAGTGGGAGAATTACAATCAAAGATATTTCAAAATCATGTAGAATTCCAAATATAGTTTCACTTTACATGTTCATTCCCTGAAAATTAGAAACAAGAGTGTACATGCTGAAATGTCTTACCTGCTTTACTGGACATGATTGATTTTTTGGGTTTCTTAAAGTGCCACACAAACCTAACATAATCAAGGATGCATGTAAATGAGGTCAAGGTCAGATGAACCCTGCTTGATGGACATACAAACTTTACAAACATTACATACACCAAATGTAATCAATCTATTTCTAATGGTATCTAAGAAAAAAAACCTAACCAAGATAAACTGTTATCACAGAGATATTTCTCGCCTTTTTGTAATTTTGATAATGCAAATGTTGAAATTAAAATAGCATACTGTAACATGTAAGTTATGCAAATATTCAAAGTCAATGAACCATGACTGAAGGTACATGGCTAAACAATCTCCATGGAATTAGATGTGCCAATGCTAATACAACTGCATACCAAATACCATTGACTTATTATAAGTTGTTCCCTTTAAACAAACCTAAACACAAACATTAACTTGTAAACTATGTAAAAGTTTCAAAGTCAATGAACCATGATCAGGGGTGGGGGCTATATAATCTCCATGGAAAAGGATACTTGCAAATGCCAATAAATTTGCATACCAAATATCATTGACTTAACATTAGCAGTTCATCTTAAACTGATCTAATCACAAACTAATACATGTAAACTAAGCAAAAGTTTCAAAGTAAATAGACCATGACTGAGGGGGCGGGGCCAAATATTCTCCATGGAAATGAGATGCTCTAATGCTTATACAACTGAACACCAATTAACATTGGCCTACTACTAATGGTTACCCTTGAACTGACCTAATCACAAACTAATACATGTTAACTTAGCAAAATTTTCAAAGTCTATAGACCATGACTAAAGGGACGGAGCCAAATAATCTCTATGGAAATGAGATATGCCAATGCTTATACAACTGCATACCAAATATCATTGACCTACCACTAGTGGTTCCCCATAAATTGACCTTATCACAAACTAATACATGTAAACTATGAAAAGTTTCAAAGTCAATAGACCTTGACTGAGGGGGCGGGGCCAAATAATCTCCATGGTAATGAGATGTGCCAATGCTAATACCACTGCATACCAAATATCATTGACCTACCACTAGTGGTTCACCATTAACTAGACCTAATCACAAACTAATACATAGTTGACGCCGCCGCCGCCGCCGCCGATGCTGAAAACAGCATACCTATGTCTCGCTTTTTGACTCCGTCAAGGTGAGACAAAAACTGATCTTTGACCAATGAACCATGAAAATAAGGTCAAGGTCAACAATAACAATAACTTACCCTTGATCACTTAACCATGAAATTTGGTCAAGGTCTGACAGACATGGAGACCTTGCAATAATCATACCCAATATAGTTATCCTATTACTGATAATAAGTGAGAAATTTCAGTCATAAACAAGACCAAAACCAGGTCTGGACCTGCATCCCTGCATCCAACTGACTTACATGAAAACTGAAGCATAACTGAAAATTCCCTTCCATTGAAACCAAACTTGACATAAATTTTCTTTGTACAGTGAGTGTGTAAAATTTCAAACTATCCACAAACAGGTAGTGGCTGCAAGGCAGATGTAAAAATTGCTTACAGGCTACAACTCAATATTACCAAGCTGTAGACAAAATCCAAATCTTTCCCTTACATAGAAGAAATGAAAAATTTGATGAAAATTTTCCTTGAACAATGAGTGATTTAAAATTTTAAACAATCTGCAATTAGGAAGTGGCTGCACAGTGGATGCTAAAATTGCTTACCAACTACAACTCAATACTATTAAGCTGTAGACCAAATATAAACTAATTCCCCTACAAAGAAGCTATGAAAAGTTTGAGGAAAATTTTCCTTGTACAATGTGTGTTGCAAAATTTCAAACTACTAGCATACAGGAAGTTTCTGCACAGCAGTTGTAAAAATTACTTACAGGCTACAACTCAACATTATCAAGCTGTAGAATAAATAACAAATCATTCCATACATAGAGGCCAAGAAAAGTTGGATGAAAATTCCTGTTGGAAACAGCATACCTCAGTCTCGCTTTTTGACTTTGTCAAGGCGAGACAATAAAATCATTACCTTCCATAGAAGTCTAGAAAAGTTTGACAACAGTTTTCTACTCTAGCTAGGTCTTTCAGACAGACTGATAGAGTGGAGCGGTTACTAGACCTGTGTTTGTTGTGGTAACGCAGGTAAAAACTATTCAGTGTTTTTAAGCAGTCACTGAACCATAAAAACTAGGTCAAGGACATATGATAGATGGAAACTACAGAACATAAACGACTAGTCTACTACAAGGTATTAAGTACCAAGGTCTTCTACCTTCTGGAATATAAAGCTTTAAACAAACAGTTTATGATATGGCTGCCGCTGCTATCCTATCAGCACAGAAAAGAAAAAAGTTTTACCATTCAAATAAAAAACTACTGTAAAATGGAATGTAACCTTAGTGACATACATGGACATTTCATATAATTCAGAAAATAAAGAAATGATACAACCACTAAATGAAAAAGATAAAAACACAAGATTTTATGTGATAGACCTTCTTCATTTCTTTTATCAATTTTTTCAGCTAGTTTTTCAGTGCACAATAAGAAAATTTTTTACTATGAAAATAAATAATTTGTGTTTATAAGTTTTGGTTTCACCTTTTATATAAAATTGTGACTCTACATTTGTACTTCATTCTTGAACAACTTCACAACATATATTTTGAAATCCCTATCAAAGTGGAATAACACTAGCTTAAATAAATACTTTCTTTAGAAGATTATGTAAGTCAGAAGAAAGATATACAAGTGATGACATATGATCACAACAATACATCTAGTTCAAAAGAAAATTTATCAAAGATCTAAGACCCAGGGGTAAGACCATATTATAACTTCCATAGTCCTTCCTGAAATAGTATCAATAATTTGCAGAATCTAAACAATGCATTACAGAATTGATTAACCCAATTTTATGTGCATTTATCATTTTATATCTGTGTTAATCTGCCCATGTAAAGTGAGAAGCTGGCGTCAAGTGTGATAAAAATAAAAAGTTCACCGATTTCTTACAGTATATATAGTATTCTATCATTGCATATCTGTCATAATAAAGAGGTAGAGGTTAAGAAGTTGGCAATTCTCAATAAATATAAATCCATCTATTTTCCTTGACAGATATTATCTAGCCAAATATTAAGATCTTAGAAGATATATCAATTTGATTTTTTTATCCATTTTCCACTCTGTTCTTTGGTATGTAATTAGATAAGTTTATTTACTATGAAAATAAATCATATATTTTCATGTAGGTCTGAACTATTACCATCTAAGTCAAGAAAGATAACTCTGCTACCATGAACTTGATTTTTTGTTGTTGTTTTAAGTTTTTTGTTTTTGTTTTTTGCTTTGAACTAAACAAGTTAATGATGTGACATAGAAACACATTTGTATAATCTTTTTTCCACTGACAACTACTGTTACTGTTAACATAAATAATTTCTCCTGTTATTTTCGTAATTTTAATGCATAAACCTTTTGTGTTACTGGTGTAATAATTCATGCAAAGAACAATTAGTATGCCCATTTTATCATTTTCTATGTTCAGTGGACCATGAAATTGGGGGTCAAAACTCTAATTTGGCATTAAAATTAGAAAGATCATATCACAGGGAACATGTGTACTAAGTTTCAAGTTGATTTGACTTTAACTTCATCAAAAACTATCTTGACCAAAAACTTTAACCTGAAGCGGGACAGACGCAGACGAATGGACGGACAAACAGACGGACAGACGGACGAACGGACGCAGACTGAAAAACATAATGTCCCTAGGTGGGGCATAAAAATTCATGTTTTACAGTTAAAATTGTTAAGTTGAAAATTTGATTGCATAGCATAATTTTAAATTAAGTTTTCTTCAATTTTTTTCCCCATATAAGTTCACTATCTTATTAGCTCTCTCTTATTAGAGTGAAATGAAATAGATATATCCAACAACAGAAAGAAGACAATCACAATATTAAACTTGGTATCAAATATCAATAGCTATAATTTGTACTTGTTGAATAACTTAAAGAGAGGAATTTCAATTATCGGTGTTTCCATTGACTGTATCACTCTGCTCAGCTCTTCATAAAATTGCAAATCACAGCTTTGTGATGTCAAATAGGTCTACCCAGCCTTAATAACTTTGACCCGAACATATCAACGAAATCATAATGAATGAACCAATGTTGATAAGTTTGACCCAAACTTATCACATCATCTTCCAGTTTGCTGGTGAAACAAAGAAAAAAAACTTCTTTCTATCATGCAAAATACAAAAAAAAAACATCAGGTAAATCGATTATCAGATTTTCATCATGTTTATTTTGTAAAATATCAGCTGCGAGTCACAATATGAAGATTTGAGTCAAGTGAGCGCAGCAAACGAGTTCAAAAAGGATTCATATTGTGTAGAGTATCAATATGCAGACAACCTGATAATCGGTACATATTTACCTCAATATGAAGAACATACATGAAAATACAATTATCAATAGTAAGGTGTAGTCAAGGATTAGCTAAATAATGTGGTTAATCAAAAATATATCATCAGAGGTGGAACTTGGGGATGTCACATGCACCTGGTGGCAAAAATGGTGCTCCATATAGGGTAGAATTTAAATTTTGATCTTATGTTTATACAATAAATGTGTTAAATCAACTACCATTGATTTGCTAATTCAGTTCAATTTATGTTGAGGTGTGAAAATGAAGTGACAAATCTCAGTTTTAAATGGTATTTCCTTCTTCAATCTTATATATTTATATACTAGTATATGTATAATTTTTCGCTTCTGTGATGCAAATATCCAGATGATGTGTTATATTCGTTCAGATTATTGTCAACATCCTATATTGATCCACCCTTTATATATTTCCTTCAAATTTTGATATTTTTCCATGCTTTGAAATTTTACCCCCTTTTCTCCGGGAAAGAATCACAGAATCTAAGTACCAAAGAACTGGAATATATCTAGCATATCACGGTTTGAAAACCTAAATTTGTTCTTGATTTTTATTTCAATGACTTGTTTAGACAAGTGGGCTTCATTCCAAAGTTAATATATGGTTGTATCTCTGTAAAAATACAAAACAAATGCCAAAGGTCAGCAACAGAAAGCATTAAGAAATGCAACTAGTTTGACCATCCAAACATCTTTGTCATTCTAAATTGTCTGTACAATAGTAACCAGTTCCGAATCTAAGAGTTAAAATAGTGAGCTCAGGTTCCAAAATAAAATGTTTTTATGTGCAACAGCAGACTAATAAAAAACAGATAATGATGATGATGACAGCCGCCGTCACCGTGGCTGTTAAACATTCAGTTTCAAATTAAATGCCTACGTGATAGTGTGATATGAATAAAAACTCTGCTTTGTACTAGACCACCACGCTGAGCATTGTTCCCAAAGAGACGGTCAAAAGGAAGACATGTCACTTAACTATGTCACATTATTCAGACTCCAAATCGGCCAGTCTTTGCTCCTACGTCCAAAATGTTGGGTTGTTAGTGGAGAAGCTGCAAATACGTATTTTCAAGTCTCTGGTTTGATCCACCTCTAGTTTGATCCACCGATGGTTAGATCTCACAAACCCCCATACTCAAGGCAAGCACGCTTTTACAAGACCAACCAAATGGTCAAAGAAAAATGAAATTGGAATAAATTTTGTAATCTGTGTGGTACCATTTATTACCTTATTTTGAAAGTTCATTTTGGTGATGACCCCCCCTGAAAAATTTCTGAATCCGCCTCTGATCATTTTCATAAAAACAAATTATATAAGATCCCTTCCCAGAGCTACACCTAAATCCTATTTGATATGTTTTCAGTAGAAATGTAATTATCATTGAACATACTGATACAGGCTTCAGTACACTTCTAAATAATATCATTCTATAATTATCATGTGTTGAGAGAGCTGATAAGTAAATCTTCAAAATTAACAAATGATATTATACACTAATAACAATAAAAAGGGAGTAGTGCTTTTTTTAATTTCTTTACCTCGATAATTGCTAATTGTACTTATTCAGCACGATTAAACTGACATGCAAATATTTTATAAAAAGGCAAATTTCTTTTTTGACAATGACTTTCAAAATACAAAAGCATTTACTTTTTTTGCATAACTGCTGTGATCCATTCACTCATTCTTTGAAAAAGATGTGTATAATCTAGTCAATGAAAGGAAAAAAATGTTTTAATCATTAAATGAATTCTTATTATCATTCCAGAATCTGTGGGAGTCTGGCAGGAGATTTTAATTAACTTTCAGATCACCTGTAATCTGTTTATTCTGGTCAGCACAGCTTTGTCTTATCAATTCACTCTGGTATTACAATTCTATTTAAAGACTGAACATTATAAACATAACCACTTATTATGTAATAATTATCTAATTTTAAGATGAAGCTTTACAAACATTTTGCAGATGGTAACATACTACTGGTTTGGCCAATAGCTTTGCTGAAGACAAATTGGTTCATGGAGTTGCCTATTATTTGATTGCAACTGCCATATATATCACTAACTAAATTCATTGAACAAAATACTTAAGAGATGCATGTGTTGGTAGAATGTAGGTTAGTGTGACCAAATTATTAAGTTGTGCCATATTGCATAAGAAGATTGCAATGGTGGAAAGCACTGATAATCAGAATATAATTTGATTAAAAATTCACCAACACACACAGAGCTTACACTACTTGAAGGACAGAGGATTACAAACAAAACGGTCAGGCAATGAGTAACTTTATGTGCCCCTTTCATATTTATGTGCAAGGCATAAAATTATGCATTTCTCTTTTTATGGTATAGAACCACTAATTTGGGCCCTGTCAGAAAGAACATAAAGGAAAGTAGTACATATTTTAAATAAAATAGTTCCTTAGCACATAGCTGTTACTTTGTCAGTAAGTAAAATATTTGGGTAATTTTTATATCAAATGAAAACATTCTGGACAAGGGGTCACTTATAATAGAATTCTTGATGAAAGTTTCTTTTAAAAAAATATATGAAATTTGAATAGGAGGGCATATTTGCCCTGTTGCTCAGATCAGAAGTACCTGCTTTTTAAAATACTACCGAACTTCCAGGAACCAGTGCACTCTAATATGCAAATAAAGGTAATGAAGAATTTTTCAGCACAAGTTAGGATAATGTATAGTTTTGACATGAAATGACTGTCACTTTTTTTTAACTCAAGACAAAGAGCTATGGATGCTTGAAATTGCAGAAATTAACATAGAAAGCAATGGGCTATGAATTAGTGGTTTTATTCCTTATCACTGTTATCAAATTTAACTGAGGTATCAGTATACAGTAATGTCTAAATATGGATGCAATTTAAACTGATATCATAATCTTAAACAAAATGCAGTATCAGCAAGTATCAGCAAAAGATGTGAATGATTGAGTGAATTTCAAAATATAAATGTCTGTAAAGAGTCCACTAATAGGAAGACCATTATCACATCTTACTTTACATCCAACCAGTAAGTTTCAAGAACTGTTTTTTAGGATCTATTAAAGTGTTCATTTATATACTATATAAATCATGTAGAAGGAGTTTTAATTACAATGGTTGCCAGGTACTGATATGATTTCAAAACGCTAAGTGGAGTGGGACATACGACCCACATGCACATCTGCACATTAAGGTCTGTAAGAGTATAATGCACATTAAGATCTATTAGAGTACAACATTTCATTTATACAATTGGTAATATGAGATCAGTTGCAAGGACTTAAGATGGGTTTTGAATAAGATTAAAAGGTTTCACTAAATAGGGGTGACTAACACTATAAATTAACTTGTTAGACCAGAATATCTAACCTATAAAACTATCTGTACAATATGATCTTCAATATTAACACATAGCTTGAACATTTGTATTGCTGGTTTGGGATTTTCAAATTTTTTGGCCATGAGCATCACTGAAGAGACACTAATTGTCGAAATAATGCATCTGGTGAAGTAAAATTGGTATCGTTAATGTTATTTCACATAATACTATAAACCTTGTAAAAGTAGTGGTGATATGAGTTGCTTTAATCTTTTGTCATCTAATGGACTCTGATGGATAATTGTCTCATTGGCAATCATACCACATATCCTGTTTTCATAATGTTTTGAACAGGGATTATTTGCAAGTTCAAATGGACATATAATATACTGGATTTGTATATTAGTACCTAAGAACATAACAAGTTTCAAGTAGCTACAATAAATCATACAGGAAGTGTGGTGATGACAAGGAAGGTTCTGAAAACAGTCAAAATGTCCATGTTGAAGCAGACATAATTTTGGACAAACTATTACAAAACCATAATTATTGGTTAATGCATTAAAAACAGACAGTAGACTGATTCATTTATAACCCAAGACTTTCTTTGTAGGGGGTAAAGCTTCTTGATTTATCCATCAAAGCAATAACCTGCAATTTTTATTTTCATAAAACCTAATAGCATATAAATAGCAGTGCAACTTAGTTGTAACATAATGACTGATTCTTTAAGTAAGTTAAAGTCTAAGAAATATAACCAAGATTGAACTGTCATATAGAATATCACATTACTACATGGGTACCAATCTTTTGACTTTTAGTTAGAAGGCAGATAACACCTTACTTTTGTTTTATTTTTTTTAAGATACATTTATCTCACAATTCAATTATAATTCCAGAATCTAGAGGACAAGACTAGGAGTACTTTCATTCTATAAAACAAAAATGAAAGTCATGTTACACCACTGGCTGTGTATCAATTATTTAGAATGTTGTTAATCAATCACAATCACTTCATTTCGCTGAAAAGTTTTGAAATTATGTCCCTGAACACTTTAGATTCTGAATTGGTGAACTGTCTAACAGCCAGCATTGCTTTTTTTAAGAACATTTGTGTACTTATGTAAAAACAAATGAACTATCCACAGTTTGTCATGCCAGGGCTTTTATAGCTTTCTATGCAGTACTGGTTTTGCTCATTTTTGAAGGCCATACCATAACCTAGAGTTGCTAACATCCACATCATTTGGTCTCTGGCTGATTGGCAATCAGTATCACATCTCCTTATTTCAATATTTCGTTTTTATTTTGATGTTTAATTGTATTGCTATCTCTTTGATATATAATCCTCCTGTCTCCTTTTATTCAACTATAATTGTGGTCTCATTAAAGCTAGCCTGTCTTAGCAGGAGTTATGGGTTCAATAGCAATTAAGCCATGTCAAACCAAAAACTTTAAAATTGGTATTTACTTGTTATAAGCACACAGAATTTATGAGTATTAGCAAGACAGTTGGTTTATATGGAATAATTTTGTCCAGAGGGGGAGACATGTGAGGGGTAGATATGTCGTCCTGTCATCAGTTTCCTGGTGAACTAACACATTTAAAGTCTGGCTGAGTGTGCCAGTCCAGTATAAAGTGGGTGTAAAATTCTGATCAATTTAACATGATTGTCCTAAAGATGAATGTAATATTTTATGCTGGACATTTAACATCCATTCATTTATCCTTTTTAGCATACTGATTGTGGTCATGTAGATTAAAACCAGCTACTAAACAGAAATCTGGAATGTTCATTAAAACTAGTCAAAGCTGCATGAAACAACTTAAGGATATTTATTTGCTCACTTTTCCACAATACCTTAAAACTAAGTTTGCACAAAATGATCTTTGCATGGAGCAAAAATTTAATTATTCTACAACCATTTCTACATCTGACCTTAGTTGACAAGACAAGTGTTTATCATTTATTAGTATATAATTCATCTTCAATGCAAAAAAGTCTGATTCACCAAAACTTTGAGTCAAAGCCTCAATGTTTCTTAACAATTTAAACTTACAAATCCAAGACATATTGCAATAAGACAAACAAGTGAATCTGTGAGCTACTGCTCATTAATTAATGATACCCCGCCCCGCTAAAAGTATGAATCTGAAAACGCATCACATGGTATAGCTGACTCATATAAACCCTGAAACCAAATTTCAGAAATCCTTGTAATGCAGTTCCTGAGAAAGATGCAACGAAAAATATTTATGGGACAGGCGAACGGATGGACAGACGGATGGATGGACAGACGGACAGACGGAGGTAAAACAGTATACCCCCACTTTTTTAAAGCTGCGGTATAATTACAAAGCTTTGGCTACTATACAAACTATTATGTTACTAATCTTAAACAAAGATGTTATAGTTATTTTATTTAGAATCAAAGCACTTGTGATCGGGATTTAATTTTAGTATCAACAAATGGATGGTGCAATCAATCTTAATCAAGTTTATTTCAGTCTATATCAATGTTATCTTTAAACTATCTCATATTTTCAGAGGTTATGTCAATTTATAGAAAACTAGTTTCTCAAGAGTTATGTAGTCGTAAAGCATTGAAAAATAATCAACATTAATAATAAAAAAAAACATTGTTGTACAATGTATAATTTAAGAGAAATATTTCATAAATACCAAATAAAACAAACAACTGTACTTTTAATACTGATGTTTCAGTGACAAAATAACGTGTATCATCAGATGAGAATCAGATAGATACACATGGAAAATCCAAGTGTACTGTAAATGTACTAATATACATGTATCAGTCTCATGATCTTACTCGACTCTCAATCTCAATAGTCAATTTTTTTTTCCAAAATGTACACAATTATTTCATAATGAAAAATATTGTAAAAACCTGTGATTTCAATCCTTCAATTCCTTTTAAATTTGATGATCGCAACTTGGTCTTAAAATTTCTGACTCCTGTGACTCAATGAAGATTCTCCAAGAATAAGTTGAATGCTTCTTTTTGAAATTTGAAAGAAGTGTAAAAGTGTTGACCGATGCACGGGCTTTTGTATGACGTTCAGATGCACTTCATAATAAAAATATGTGCACAAATAACACTTTTACATCCCTATAAAACTATAAAAAGAAGCATTCAATTTTTATGATTACATTTAAATGCTACAACCATGAAATATTAGCTTTTCAATTGTTTTCCTATGCTTTGATGTGACATTGTCATGGGAAGCACATGAAGTCACGAATAATGCAATTTATTGAGAAATAAAATATGATTTTGGAATGCCTAGATTATTGTCAGCCAATCAAAAGTGCAGTTTCTTAAGAATCATACATGTAATGCAATTATTTGTTATTCATGTTGGTTTTTTTTAATTAAATAGGTATCTTCAACAGCTTTTGATGTTACAACTCAGGGACAAAAATTTCTAAATTAATTGATATCATACTGTTTTTATCTTTTTGGCAAACCCATTTAAATTCATTCAAATTCTTAAGTCCTTATATTATAAATCTCATTACAAGCAAAATGACAAAAACAGGTTAAAAAATTGTAACAATTAAAACATTAACCAAATATTGACCCAAATTTATATATACAAAAAGACATTAAACTTTATGACTCCTTTCTAAATAAAACAATGCTCAATAATATTTTCTTTAGAAAGTCGTTACTTAAATAAAAATTTACTAAAAAGATCACAAGGTTGCGTTCTCCAATGTTTCTATGATTTATATTTGGCCATGCATGCTAGTTAACTACCTATGAAATTTTCACTAAGGTTTACGAGTGGATAATTTATATTACAATGTTTATTGTTTGAATTAAAACTTGATGGACCAGGAAAACGTCTGTGAAATATTCATGTGACTTCCATGTGAAACTTTTAATATAATAATGTGTAAATATTTGCTACTAGTTTGGATCTCAGTAAGGATCAATTGATGTAATTCTGAAATTATGCCAGCTACAAATTACTCAATAAAAACTGTTGATAGATTTTGTAAATTTGGCAAAAAACTAAGATTGCAACTCTGTCATGCAAAGCTGATTATTATTTTTGCTGGCCGTTAAGATATATATGTATGTGATCTTTGGCTTTAATTTCCTGAGCATTTTAGATGTATGCATCCAACTTCTTCTAAGTACATCTAAATCAGATATAGGAAGATTTTTCTTTATTCATAATGTACAATGGTGAAAAATCTTCTTCTAGACAAAGAAATCCATCAACTCAGAAAAAGGAACCACTAATGTTTTAATTACTTTGTATTCAATATTTCATTTAAAGTCTCTGTAGTCATTGGAAAGGCCTATAATACAAGGAATGTCCCATATTAGTTCAGATCAATATCAGTTTTGACTGGGGCAGTAGATTCAGTAGATAAACAAAGCTTTTCAAGACAGTACTGACCAGGACAAAAAAAACAATTACCGGTAGCTGAAATTCCAAGGACAAATTAATATAAAAAAAACGCTTGAGAATTTTATTTAGTTTGGTGTTGATAGAAGTCCCTTGATCGTTTCTTTTTAATTTATTCACAACTTTTGTAGACCTTAGACTATCTAGAATGTATGTTGCTTTCTAGATGCCTTTTAGTTAACTTTTATCATCGGGTTGCTGTCTCAATGACGTATACTACACATCTCCTTTGATCGAATAGCATAACTTAAGCTCATACTAGGCCTTTCATTACTTCTTAACAGATCTTATTGTACAAATGTGACTACCTGTAGTGTACACATTAGCATTCATATCAAATTATTTCAACATTAAAATCACAAAAAAATATATCTCAAAAGTCTTCCACTGTGTGTTGATCCTGTTTGTAATCAATAGATAGAATTCAATTAACTCTCTCTCTCCCTCTCTCTCTCTGTTATATAATATCTATTTAATATTTCTGTACTTTTAAAGAAACCCAATCAGTGATAAGAACATATATGTTAACTATCTTTACATGACACTTCCTCAAAATTATTCAATTTAACTTGCTTTAAACCTTCATGGAACAATTGAAAACCATGGCCTATTATTGAAATGCTTTATTGCATAACAAGTTTTTAAAGTCAATTCCTTATAACAGTCTTATTTATATTTATAATAAAAGTCAGTTTATTCGCTTTATAAGTACTTAAGTAGGTATGTGAAGAGTTAATGATATATCAATAACTTTATATATTGTTTTTGATTTTCAACATGTTATCTTTACTTTTTATGTCAAATAATATCAACTTAAAATCATTATCTATTCAATATATCTGTTATCTTGAACACCACACAAACACGTTTTTCTTACATCCTTGAAAGTGTATGGTAATCACCATTTTGATCTGAATTTTCCTATTTGAAAATTAAAACTAATATAGAAACTTTGCTAGGTGTGTGATTATATATCATAAAAAAAATTGAAAACTCAAGACAGTTGATTGAAGCTTGCTAATTAATTCTGTTTATGATTTATCTCTGAAGTGATTTGACTACATATAAAAATAAACTACATGTATTTCATCGTTGACCCATATCGGGTAAAAAACAAAACAAACAAATATTCGTGTATATATGGCCTTAGAATAGCAAATATGCATTTTTAATCAACAGATTAATTCCTTTTTCTCTCTCTCTATGGTTTTATTAAATAATAGTAACAATGACAATTTGAACTGACTTTGCATCTGTCTGTTAAGTTTGTATGGTACATGAATAAATACAAAACCAATTGTAATATTTGTAACATATTATTTATTTACATGTTTACAAGTATGGCTATTTAAAATTTTTAAAAATTGCACATAAGATTTGTTCACGACTTCTGTAAAGATTGATCTTTAAGAACAGAAAATTTATAATTCGATAATGAGTTAATGTATATAGGAACACTATTAACCAGTGCTTAAGGACACACGATACAGAAAAGATCTCTGAAAATATAACTTTGAAACGAAAAGAGATATCTTCACCCATTTCTTTGCAAAGTGTTCCTTATTGTTTAAACTAAAGTGTTCCTTAATTTATAAGCCTTTCAGAAAGTCCTTAAGATAGGCATTTATTTGCCAATAGAAATGTATAAATAGAAAAAAATCTACCACTGATTTTTTTCTTCTTATTTCAATATAACATTCCTGAAGTAGTGCATAGATGATTGCAAAGAAAAAATGGGGTCAAAGTGCTAATTTAGCAAGAGATTGAAAATCTAATTTTTTAATGCTGTAGATCCCATTTCCCCTTCTTGGCGCTAAATAATGTCACAGTGTATTCTTAATGCAACAGCATCCTGCCTTAGACAAAACAGCTATATGAATAAATTTATTGATAATTAAAGTAAACAGTGTTCAATTCCCACAAATTGTATGCACAGCAGTAGATTTTGGGTGCTTAAATACACAACATGTTTATTGTTTCTTTGCAAAGACTTTCAAATTTGAAAACAACGCAGAAAATTTGGATGCATTATTATCTGCCCTTGCTACTGTGTCATATGCCCATAACTGGTGAATTTAATTTTTTTTTATTTTTTAGTGTGGACCTTCTCCTTTGAACTTGGCAATGCCATTCACAACTATGAATAAGAAAAACTCTTCCAAACATGAATAAGATACAAAAACAATGCATTAAAAGTTTTTATCAAGTTTGGAGAAAGTATCCCTAAGGTACATATACATTAACATACAAGTATATATTGCTCATTAAATAGATAAAAGTCTATATATTTGTATCCTGTTTTAATTTTTTGTTTAATTTTTATTTTTGAAGTTTTAATTTGAACATTTAAATCTATTTGTTACATAAAACTTCTAAAGAATTTATACTTGATGTGGTCTATACTGCAACAACACGTTTTAAAACTGTTTCAAATAAATTATCTGTTCATCTATTATGAAAAATGTCACCTTTACAATTCAAAGACTTTCACTGAAAAACGAACAAAGTAAATCATTCTAATGCTTTCAACAATGCATACTTGCTTTAATAATCCAATAAAAAGTATTGTAAATCTACACAGTCAGTACTTGAAAGTATGTTTGAATATAAAATCCCTCAAAAGATACATGGGGATGTTTTATTGCTTCCCAACCCATGAAACCAAAGGCATTTGAATCATCTCAGACATACAATAAAACTAAGCCTGTTATATGTGTCTCTTCTTTACCGGACTTACGCCAAGTTAAATAACAACTAGGAAAAATCAAAACACCATTGTTAACAGTAGCTGTAGAAAAATTCTGAAAACAATTGTTTTGAACTATAGAATTTAACATTTCCACCACAAATCCTGTTCATAATTTTAAAATAGAATTTGGAATAAAAAATAAATATGTGGGGATTTTGTTTGAAATACTTTTTTTTAAATTTCAATAATAGTTTCCTTCAATTTATCAATGTGATTTTAATTACGTATTAGTAATGTATGTGTAGACATAAATTGTCCTTAAAGACTTTCAATTATTTCCCCATTTCACTACAGAAGTAAATATTTACAAGTTAAAATTCTCTGAAAGTACTAAACTGTTTGTAAAAGATAGCATATCTTTAATTTCAAATCATAAAAAATATTTAAACAACCGTATTTCCACATTTATATCCTTTAATCTTTGTCTGAATCGTTGGATATTGTATCAATTGTGTTTTCTTTAGAAATATGATTTAAAAGTACTATGCCTTGTCTAGGTGACATATTTATATACATATATATACTGTGTTTACAAACAAAACATCACCAAATGTATAAGGACAGAACAAAATTATTTTGAGTAAATTTTATTTCACAGTAGAAACAGCTAGTGCTGGTTTCACCTTTAGCAGTGTTCTTTTCCAAGAATCAAACTATGCATTTATATGTCCATGTGATAATGTAATAACCTTCAAAAATTATATTTATTTCATTGCCAAATGAATATAATAATACAATGTATAATCTAACCATGTTAGTGAAGAAATATCAATCACAATGTCACAGTGACCTAATTATCATGCCAAAATGAACAAAATACACTCAAAAAGGGCATTTCTAGAGTCGTTCTTTAAATAAGATACTAAGTTATAAAAAAAAGCCTTATCCCAAAAGCTATTAGGTATCTTCAACATCTTCATGTACTATTACTATTATATAAGAGGTCTAATTTTTTTTAATTTTTTTTGGTGGGGGGGGGGGGGGAGGCTATGTGTGGTTTTGGTCACTTTTTATTCAAAGGACAAAAAGAAAAGTGTCCTTCTTATAACTTTTATTTTGGAATAAGAAACAAAATGTATGTTTCCAGCTATGAGTTTATTCCTGATATTTCCGTCTACCTGTAAAATGACCTAACACCAATCATCTACATTCCCCCCAAAATGCTTCCTGTTACATATTTACTGTTAATACCTACCATCTGTTATTCATACAACTTTACAAAACTTTACAAAATCCACTTTTTCTAGACAGATATTTGTATAAAATTTATAAGTATTGATTTGCAAATTTTTCTCTAATATAAGATTTTATAATTTGTAAACTTAACAAGAAAGGTAAAGTCTGTTCTATAAATTCTTATCAACTGCTTTTAAAACTATGGAAATTCATGAGAAGTCAGACTAGTCAAACTGATCAATCCTCTATGGAATGTGAAAACCAGTTAATGTTTATAGTGGACATCACTTAAACAATGCATATCTCATATATATAGAAGACAAAATCTACACCACTGTAGAAGTTTACATCAATAATTAGTTATTAATTCCAAAAGAAGTACTCTGTTTACATAGGTTGGTCATTATATTTGGATATTTCAATATAAACATAAGTAGGTGGTATGAATGCCAATGAGACAACTATCCATCAAAGTTCAAGTGAAGTGGATGTAAGCAATTATAGGCAACCATATGGCCTTCAACAATGAGAAAAACCCATACCGTATGGTCGGCTATAAAAGGCCCCGACATGAAAAATATGAAACAATTCAATTGTGAAAACTAACGGCCTCATTTAGAACAAAACAATTTACAAACAAGAGGCTCTCAAGAGCCTGAATCGCTCACCTGTAATTTTTTGCTTAAATCTTTCATCAATGATTATTTTTGCTTTTTAATATATATTAATGAGTGGCTTAAATATTCCATTGAAATGTTCTTTGTATCTGTCATATTTTCTTCAAAAGCAAAGAAATACATTTTACCCTTATGTTCCATTTTAGCCATAGTGGCTATGTTTCTTGACGTACAAGGAAATAAAATACAAAATTTATACTAGATACTCTGAAACTTATTCTGCCCAAGTTTGGCTGAAATTGATTCAGCAGTTTCAAAGGAGAAGATTTAAAGTAAGCAAACTAGATGAACAAATTGTGAAAAATTGTCTTTAAAGGGCAAAACTCCTTAAGGACACATTTGACAATTTTGGTCATATTAACTTATTTGTAGATCTTACTTTGCTGAACATTTTTGCTGTTCATAGTTTATCTTTATCATTAATAATATTCAAGATAACCAAAAACTGCAAAATTCCTTAAAATTACCAATTTAGTGGCAGCAACTCCATAATGGACTGTTAGATTCATCTGAAAATTTCATGGATGATAGAACTTGGCCTAATGAACATTTTAACCTCTCATCAAATTTGCTCTAATTGCTTAAGTGTTTGAGATATAAGCCAAAAACTTCATTTTACCCCTATGTTCTAATTTTAGCCATGGCAGCCATGTTTTTAAACGAAACAGAAAATAAAACACAAACTTTATTCTAGATACCCTAAGGATCATTCAGCTTAAGTTTGGTTGGAATTGGTTCAGTAGTTTCAGAGGAGAAGATTTTTTAAAGTTAGAAAACATGATAAACAAATTGTGTAAAATTGTCCTCAAAGGGCAATACTCCTTAAGGTGTCAATTGACAATTTTGGTCATATTAAACTTATTTGTAGATCTTACTTTGCTGAACATATTTGCTGTTTACAGTTTATCTTTATCATTAAAACTATTCAAGATAATAACCAAAAACTGCAAAATTTCCTTAAAATTACCAATTTAGTGGCAGCAACCCAACAATGGGTTATTAGATTCATCTGAAAATTTCAGGGCTGATAGAACTTTACCTAATGAACACTTTTATACCTTGTCAGATTTGTTCTAACTCCTTTGGTTTTTTAGATATAAGCCAAAAACTGCATTTTACCCCTATGTTCTATTTTTAGCCATTGTGGCCATGTTTTTTGACTAAACAGAAAATAAATCACAATCTTTATTCTAGATACCCTAAGGATCATTCAGCTTAAGTTTGGTTGGAATTGGTTCAGTGGTTTCAGAGGAGAAGTTTTTTAAAGTTAGAAAACATGATAAACAAATTGTGTAAAATTGTCCTTAAAGGGCAATAACTCTTTAAGGGGTCAATTGACAATGTTGGTCATATAAAACTTATTTGTAGATCTTACTTTGCTGAACATATTTGCTGTTTACAGTTTATCTTTATCATTAATACTATTCAAGATAACCAAAAACTGCAAAATTTCCTTAAAATTACCAATTTAGTGGCAGCAAACCAACAATGGGTTATTAGATTCATCTGCAAAATTTCAGGGCTGATAGAACATTACCTAATGAACACTTTCACCCCATGTCAGATTTGCTCTAACTGCTTTGGTTTTTGAGATATAAGCCAAAAACTGCATTTTACCGCTATGTTCTATTTTTAGCCATGGCGGCCATGTTATTTGACGAAACAGAAAATAAAACACAATCTTTATTCTAGATACCCTAAGAATCATTCAGCTTAAGTTTGGTTGAAATTGGTTCAGTAGTTTCAGAGGAGAAGATGTTTGAAATAGTTTACACCAGACGGACGACGACGGACGCCAAGTGATGGCTAAAGCTCACAGTTCCTTCGGAATGGTGAGCTAAAAACAAATATGACAGAAGTTTGTTATGTGCTAGTCAAAAGGACTGATAAATTATAATTCAAATTTCAACAGCATAATATAAAACAAAAGTTACTTTGGGCAAATACAAATTGACCTAAATTAATATTTGGAAGACAAATTTACTTCGATTAATCCGCTAGTCCACTAATCCGTGTGAATGAAGTCTCCAAAAGTCAGAAGATTTTAGTTATTTACTGGCCTCTCACAAATACTGCTAAACTTACTCCTAAGTAACAAATAGTGGTTTTACCTCCACTTATGTTTAACCTGTAGTTCAACTAGTTAATATAAAATAAAGTCTCTAAGAATGGACAAATGTCTAGTCAGAAAGAGCATATCTTTTTTTACAATACCAAATAATTTGATAGTATTTTATCTCTATAAATAAACTGAAATGGTTAAACAAATTGAGTTGAGTGAAGTGAATTTGACTGATATGCGACAGATATGAAGACTTACATGACCTCTTCATTCTCTTACTTACCCATCTTATATCACCATTGGTTAGGTAAACTACAGCCAGGAAATATTCTTTACTGTTTACTTACCCATCTTATATCACCATTGGTTAGGTAAACGACAGCCAAGACATATTCTTTACTGTTTACTTACCCATCTTATATCACCATTGGTGAGGTAAACGACAGCCAAGAAATATTCTTTACTGTTTACTTACCCATCTTATATCACCATTGGTTAGGTAAACGACAGCCAAGAAATATTCTTTACTGTTTACTTACCCATCTTATATCACCATTGGTTAGGCAAACTACAGCCAGAATATTTCCTGTTTACTTACCCATCTTATATCACCATTGGTTAGGTAAACTACAGCCAGGAAATATTCTTTACTGTTTACTTACCCATCTTATATCACCATTGGTTAGGTAAACTACAGCCAGGATATTTCCTGTTTACTTACCCATCTTATATCACCATTGGTTAAGTAAACTACAGCCAGGATATTTCCTGTTTACTTACCCATCTTATATCACCATTGGTTAGGTAAACTACAGCCAGGAAATATTCTTTACTGTTTATTACCCATCTTATATCACCATTGGTTAGGCAAACTACAGCCAGGATATTTCCTGTTTACTTACCCATCTTATATCACCATTGGTTAGGTAAACTACAGCCAGGAAATATTCTTTACTGTTTACTTACCCATCTTATATCACCATTGGTAAGGTAAACTACAGCCAGGAAATATTCTTTACTGTTTATTACCCATCTTATATCACCATTGGTTAGGCAAACTACAGCCAGGATATTTCCTGTTTACTTACCCATCTTATATCACCATTGGTTAGGTAAACTACAGCCAGGAAATATTCTTTACTGTTTACGTACCCATCTTATATCACCATTGGTTAGGTAAACTACAGCCAGGATATTTCCTGTTTACTTACCCATCTTATATCACCATTGGTTAGGCAAACTACAGCCAAGAAATATTCTTTACTTTTTACCTACCCATCTTATATCACCATTGGTTAGGTAAACTACAGCCAGGATATTTCCTGTTTACTTACCCATCTTATATCACCATTGGTTAGGCAAACTACAGCCAAGAAATATTCTTTACTGTTTACTTACCCATCTTATATCACCATTGGTTAGGTAAACTACAGCCAGGAAATATTCTTTACTGTTTACTTACCCATCTTATATCACCATTGGTGAGGTTAACTACAGCCAGGAAATATTCTTTACTGTGTTTCTTTGACTTGGATTTAGGAGATTTGAATATGATTTTGTGTTCAGGAATATTAAGATGTGGCACTGCAATGGAGGCTCGTCTCCTGGGTACCTCAGATCTCGGTCTTTCCTCCTCAGGAGAACTTTTCTGTTCAACAGTGACTGTCTGTTCAACTTGAATGGATGACCTTCTTTTCCATAGTGACAAAAAGCTGCCATGGTGATGGCTACTTTTTTCAAGTGTACAAGTAGTCTCTGTGGCAATAACAGCCACTGAAGCACGTCTTTTGGATCTATGTCCTAAAGATGGTTTAACCAGAAGATCGTGGTCATCTGCATGTTTTCTCAAACGTGGATCTATTCCATCAGCAGATGATTTCCTCTTCCATTTTGATGGCAATGTAAATCCAAGATGTAATGGACTGAATGCATCAAAAGACCATTTTTTCTTGTCTTTACTATGGGGTGTTGGTGGGACAATCTCAGCAACAGAATGTCTCCTTCTATCAGTCATTGTTTTAAATGAGAATTAAGCCCATTTTCTCCGTTATGGACATTTAACTATTCTCAACTTGTTCTCAAACTGAAATTAAAAAAATTAAAATAGCAAGATCATCAACTCAAAGCTCTAAGAATAATACTCAACTCTTTAAGCAATACAGATTCAATTTCTATAAGAATATAAAAAAATATTCCTTTTAAGACTTTACTAACACTAAACAGGTTCCCTACTGGTCACAGCAGTATGTGAAGATAACAATTTATTACTATAAATCAGATTCAAACTGACAATTTCACATATATTCATGTAAAGCTTGAAGTCAACTGCTTTTTTGAAATCCCAAATTGAAACCATTTTCAGGGGTGGATCAAGCCATTTTTAAAAGGGGGTTCCAACCCAGGATAAAGGGAGGGGTCCAACCATATTTCCCCATTCAAAAGAATTGATCGTCATTAATGAATATATTCTACAGATTGCTAGCTACCACTTAATACAAAAATATGTCTTCCAAGTAAGATGTGTGAAGCCTGACATCTTCAAATAAGATATGGGGCCTCGGTGGCCAAGTGGTCTAAGAAGTCCAACTACTGTATCACTAGCCTGTCAACACTGAGGTAGTGAGTTCGAATCCAGCACGTGGCAGGTGTGTTAGACTCTAATCTTAATTGACTCTAATTGTTAGTTTTCCCACCAAAGGTGGTTGTCTCCGGGCACTTAGGTTTCCTCAACCAATAAAAACTGACTGCCAGGAAATAAACAATAGTGCTGAAAGTGGCATTAAACATCAATCAATCAACTAAATAAGATAGGCAGGAATGCAGAAGTCCATGTATGGTATGGGAAACCCCCAAAAATCACTAAGATTGTTTATTTAAACAAAGTTTTCAGAGGAACTTTGGTAAGGAGAAACAAATATATGCTGACATCCTCGCCATCTGGCTCCACAATATTAGCTATAACTATCATCTACCAAATCATTATGAAAATGACAATAAAAGATATGATTTTTTTTTGTTGTGATTTTCTTTCAGTTGATTCCTATGGTTTGCACCCATACTTTCTTCATTAAATGTCACCTACTGAAGTGTGTAAAATAATGCCAATTTAAATTAATATCTATATACATATATATGGATACAGAGAAAATAACCACATCTCTGCCTATGGAAAGTGAGGTAGTCAAACTTGTTTGTTTTGATTTATTGTTGTTTTTATGGTTTCTTTCTATGTTGCATGCTGTTTTCTTGGTGTCAATACTTCTTTTGTTTTGTAGTATACTATCAAGCAGGCTGATGATTAAATTATTATTGCATGCATGGTCTATTTACATTAATTAACCTATAAAATTATAAGGAACTTTAGTATTATATAGAAAAAATTCTTGGACTAAAATATTATACTTAGTATATTAGTCCCAGATAAATTGTTAAATAGTGCAAATGTGGTTAAAACTATGTACAGCCAGGTTTTATATGCAAATGAGCGTAATACCTATAAAGAACAGCAGAAGTAAGTTGTTCTCTAAAGATTAGGAGATTGAATTATTGTGAACGGAAATAAATTAGTGCCTATAATCATAATTAGATATATATAACTTTAGATATATATGTGCCTAAAAGTGAGTAATGGAGTGTTCTTGTTCTTGGATCTGCAGTTATTATTTTAGAATGGTGTCTCATGGAATCTTGACTAAATGATGTGAGATCTTGTACATCATGACAAGTTTAGTGTGTAGTCTAAAGTGATTGTGGTGGCCAATTGAGAGTGTTCAGCTAAGGATTTGTATTGTCAGATACAAATCATTAGTTCAGTCTGACTTCTAGTAGTCTCAGATACTAAAGTACTTGTATTATGATACCTATTTTTATTACAGACATATTTTTCCTCAATATTTAAGGCACTTGTTTCTATCCATTGGGAGGTCGACTATCCATATACATAACTTAAGCACTGTTAAGTGCCTGTGATCTCAAAATCATAGTCAGCCTTACCAATTCTGTAGCCGATTGTCGTGCACGAAAAGTCTAGAAAAGTACCGATGGTCAATGTATTTTTGGCAGGGCCAAGTTATAAAGTCGGAAAACCTTCCAAATCTACGCAATACATGACTGGACATACGAGATAAAACTCGGTCTTTTTAAATTACAACCCACTGTAATTAATCAGTGACATATTAATACAATGTAGTCAGTTAATATTCATTTATTAGTATTGGAACATTCGAGAGCACCTTTTTTTGTTTTTAATATTTGTCCATTTAAAAATCGAAGTGTAGAACAAGTTTTGAGTTTAAAAACAAATTTAAAAAAAACATTTAACGGTTATTTACTGATAAATAAGAAAAATAAATACATCCTGGCTCGTTTGCTTGAATATAAAGTTGTCAAAACTTAAAGAGTCAGTTTTCGTGCTGACGCGACTCTAACTTTATTTAAAAAGATAGAAAGTTTTAATACTTTGACAAAATATAGTTTATATCATGCTTTTTTTTAAATAAAATAAAAAGTATGGTCACGTGGCTTTTTTCAAGTTACATGCTGTGCAAAACTGTCAGATTTCAGAAAAGATAAGTACATGGGAAAAACAATTTTGTGTGAATAGAAAGATAATTAAACGATAGAATTTTAAAATAAAAATGAGAAGGTCTTATAAACTACTTTAAGAAAATCAAAGACAAAAATGTGACACTGTTCTTGTTTTCCTGTCGCATTTAAAAAATATGATAATTTACTGTACATTCCATTATAAAATTGGAATATCTAATTTATTTTCCCTTACTATGGCTATATTGAATAAAAGTTGAATCAAAACTAAAAATGTTCAGTATAAGTTATAGATAAGACACACAAATTTCTTCATTTATATGAAAATTCTTACAAATGAATTTCACTCCTCTCTCAAAATTTGCCGTGATATTTCATTAAAATTCTAGACCAATTGTTTACTGCTATTTTACTATCTAAGATGGCGGAAAACACCCGATCTACCTCAGTTAAACAATGATCAATTAATCAATCAGTGTTTCTCACATGGAATTAATTGAATTGTTATTTACATGTGTCCTGTGAACGGAAATTGGTCTCATGTGCTTTTTTTTTTCTTTAGTTGTACATAAATGAAATCGAGGGAGAACAAGGCTTACTATGTATGCATTGCCGTCACTACGGTATGGAATTTGCTTTATTGTTGAAGGCCTTACTATAAGCTATAATTTTTCTTTTGGTCTTTAGGCGAAAGTTGTTTAATTCACAATCATAACTACGGTCATACCACGTCTCTTACTAATTTTTACGGATAGCCAGATATGGTTTGGTTATGTTTTCCCAGAGTGTCTCAGCAAGTTTAATTATAATATAGATTTTGTACGATTGATACGCTACTTACAAGCTTATTAGTCGCTTTATGGTGTTGCAAATTCTAATGGTACCAGCTTTTCACTACACCCGTGATTAATGATAAGGGCCTCTGTTTGAATCTTATCTTAAAGGGAAATGTCTTACCAGGAGCAAATAATATGTATAAGGAAGAATCAAATTTATATTCTTCAATTCAAATCAATGTTATATATGTCCTTCCTTGTGCTGTGATAACCTTTACAAAACAGGATTGAAGTGAGAGAAGTATTCTTTTATCATTGTAGTGAGATATGGCATTTCCCTTTCCATTATTCGACAAACAAAAATATTGAATTACGTCCTAAAGCTATAGTTTCACCATCTTCGTAAGCCCATGGTTACGATCCGTTCCCTCCTATTCACGTGGCGAGGAGGAGACCGGATCGTAGCACTTGGCTATAACGATGATGTAGTTTCACGATCATGTCTCAATGTAATTTTCCCATGCTATGTAATGAACTTTTGGTTTAGTTATGTTATAGTATTGTTGGTGAATGCATTTAACATATATTAAGTTGCTGAGCAAAAATGATACATGCATGGTGTAGCAAGTTGTGGCGGAACCAGAATTTCAAACAGGAAAAGTTCGTTCCTAAAAAAAATCAATAAAAGGACAGTTTTGGTATACTAAAATGATTAGCACTAATTCTTCCTTCTCCCACTTCATTCCCATATTCCTTTTTGTTCTTAAATTCTTTATAAGACCGGTTCGTCGTAATCTTCCTTGGATTTGATTGTTTTATGATTCAGAAATAAAAACAACATTTTCACAGATCCCAAATGAGAAATATTTTTTTAAGTAGAATAAATCTTTCCGTATAAAGATTGGTAACATACACTAATCCAATCACATGCATGATACACTCTATTCGCATTTATATCAGAAAATTTGTAGAATAATTTGTGTATTTATTGAAAAAATTATAAAATATTTTCATATTCGAATAACTTGTTTGTCATTGAGTTTAAATGGTTTACTGGTTTTCAAATAACATATAATGTCCACAGTATTCAATTTAAACAGTATTCAATCTAATTATGTTATGGTCATTTAATGATTTCTCCCTGTATAGTACGATTTACCACATACGTATTAAAATAAATTCTAGTTGAAATGGAATATATTTTTTTCTACATCATACGCAGTAACTCTTTCTCGTCGGAAAAAAGGGGGGACGGGTGAAATTTGGCATACTTTAAAATTGCAAGGGGTATATACTGCCTTATCGTGATTTAAGACCAGATAGTGCAAGTTAATACCCCTCTTTTGCATCATCCAATTAATACTAACACCAGAGACATATCATTGTATTGTATGTCTGTGCTAAAACTAAATAACGTTTAATATTTTAAACAAAAAGTTTTGTACAATATCAGATTTCATTTGAAATATGTAATTAAATCTTACCTTTTAATATCATCTAATCATGTAGAAAATATGACACACAAAGTCAAATTATTTATGAATATTGATCCTGGCTTATTTCCTACTATTGACCATGCGTTGTTTACACAATAAATCTCTGCACTGGTTCTCAGGAATTTTTACAATAAACATAAAACACCGTCTTTATTTTTACAACAGACTACCGTAAGTGTCTGTCGAGTTTAAATTCCAACGAGTTTTAACCGCGTTCAAATTTAATAAAACTTTATTTCACATCCAATACATTATTTCTCTTAATCTCTTTGTAAAGTGGAAGTTTTTATGAGTTACTGGAGTGAAAACGTGAAAAAAGTTAATTTGACCTAAAAAAGTAAACCAATTCGAATAGCCGAACGTTAAATGAGGAGATGTTCGCCTTAATTGCTTCTTAATAGTAAAGATATATAATTACTTAGTTTGGTGTAAGTATAGTATGAAATTAGATAATGTCGACACATTTATGAAGTTTTTTTACCTTTTATCTTTTAAAATTTGTATGAAAAGAAATTGTTTGTTATTATCTAAACCACGTAATTGTCAGGACATGGTATTGCGTTTCAATAATGATATAGCATTCAGCTATTAACATGATTAAGGTAAGATTAGTCACTAGTAGTCTACAAAAAGACTACTCAGCACATAAGACACCCTTTACCTCATCCGAGACTGCTCAGTATAATCTGGGAACAGTATATCAATATATATGTTCCTGGTATAACATATGTTATAGTAGTCTCATACATCATGTACCTACAATGAGTCTACAATTGTAACAAAATAGGGGCTCCAAACTACAGTATAGTGAGACAAGAGTGATAAAGATTCAAAATAGGAAGATGTGGTATGATCACCAATGAGACCACTAGAGACCAACAGACTTTAACCGTTAACTATATAGATCACCGTACGGCCGTCAAGGTTCAATTGAACGAGCTGGTTTATTGATGTAAATGACTTTATGCTAAGTTTGTGAGTAAAAAGCCGAGTTTACAACTCAATAAACTGCGTAAAAAACGGTAAAAAAAACATTCAGTTTTAATTCCAATAAAGTGTACGAGTACTAACAATTTTGTTCCGTTCAAAACAATTCATCAACACTTACAGAACTATTCAGTTAATTTCGAATGTGTAAAAGCCTTGACGTCATGACACGGGTTTACATGTACGATATTTTTGGTTGCCATAACGCTCGCCAATGAATCAAGTATGGAACTATACATTTGTGACGACAAAAACATAATACACAAGATGCAGTGATTTTTTGTTGTGCATTCTTTTTGCACCTTTTGTTAGTTCACTGAATAGTAGCAAAAAAGGGGAGCATTCAGATCTATAAAAAAAAAGTTTAACACAACAATCTGATTAAGATACAGTGTCTAAGCTTTGCTTACAAGGTGAGAGAACATACATGATCTGTATTTTAATCAGATTGTTAACCCAATGAACCCTGGCAGTGGTTGTCTTGTGTCATATCTTGATTGTTATTGGCAGTGGTTGTCTTGTGTCATATCTTGATTGTTATTGGATAATTTGGTGTTGATTGCAGATCTTTGAAATGTAATGATTAATTTATACGCAAATGTGAGGACGATTTATAGCTTGAAATATTTTGAGGAGAGTTGTCTATTGTTGCAGACTGCATGTTGACCTCTAAATGTCTTTATTTTTGTCGTTAAGTTGCCGCCACATTGCCGCATGGCGGATTCAAATGGGGGCATAGAGGGCGTACGTACGTTCCCCATTTAATTGAAAATTTTATGTTTTTTAGCATAAAATCGTCCTAAACGTTTTTTCGAGTATATATTCAGTTATCTGCAATTACGCCCCTTTTCAAAAATTCTGTATCCGCCCCTGTAGCACATTTCATTCTACCACATTTCACAATGGAAAGCTAAACGCATATTTGTATTGTTGCAGTAATGGTAACAGCACTTAGCAGAGTGAGACTATATAAAAGAGAAACAGAAGATAGTACCAAAGAGAAATTCAAACTCACCAGTCGAAGACAAAATGCACAACGCTATGGAAGATAACGAAAAACTACGAAAAGACAAACAGTACAAAACGGAAAACTACGAAAAAACAAACTACAGTCTACAAAACGAAAAACTACGAAAAGACAAACTACAGTCTACAAAACGAAAAAACTACGAAAAGACAAACTACAGTCTACAAAACGAAAAAAAAACGAAAAGACAAACTACAGTCTACAAAACGAAAAACTACGAAAAGACAAACTACAGTCTACAAAACGAAAAAACTACGAAAAGACAAACTACAGTCTACAAAACGAAAAACTACGAAAAGACAAACTACAGTCTACAAAACGAAAAAACTACGAAAAAACAAACTACAGTCTACAAAACGAAAAACTACGAAAAGACAAACTACAGTCTACAAAACGAAAAAACTACGAAAAGACAAACTACAGTCTACAAAACGAAAAAAAAAACGAAAAGACAAACTACAGTCTACAAAACGAAAAACTACGAAAAGACAAACTACAGTCTACAAAACGAAAAACTACGAAAAAACAAACAACAGTCTACAAAACGAAAAACTACGAAAAGACAAACTACAGTCTACAAAACACAGCCCAGAAACTAAAGACTAAGCAACACGAAGCCGACCAAACTACATAAAAGTGTGGTTTTATCTTCTTTTTCTTATGAAGATCACGTCTAACCATCCTTTATAAACGTGTACCTGTAAAGATCTATTGTACATTTGACAGTATATAGATCTGAACTTATACAACCCGTACATTTGATTTTCATGTTAAAATTCAATTTCAGTCCAAATAATGGATCGGGGCCACTTAAACAGCTGGAAAATTGATTGTATGATCTGTGGTAATCCGCACGATTATAGATTTGTTCAATAAAAAAAATGTACACATGGTATTCATAGGGAAACCAAAATACAAGCAATTTTAGCCTATTTAGTCGTATACTCCGTGTCAATTCCATTTTGCGTGTTGATAATAGAATCTTTGTATGTTGTTGAAAGATATAGCATTAAAATTTTAGTCACGTTTGAAAACATTTATTTCCATTCTCAATTTTATTCAATAAGGTTATATATATATGTCACGTCGAGACAATGCATGAAATATTGGTCACTGGAGGTCTCAGAAACCAACTAATCAACAAACTAAAAAAATAAAGAAATATTGTACATTTCACTTTAAGTTTGAAACATACCAACATTGAAACGCAACTCTGAATCAAGTTGAGTTCTATACCTTTATCGATTGTGGTGTTTTGAAAGTGGAACTTCTAGTAATCTAGTCAGTGCAGTGAACCCCAAATCTGATTCCTTATATTAGGTTTATTTGTGAGAATTAAACACAAATATGAAAATCTGACAATCTCGTTGAAGTGGCTTGATTTATTGGTTAAAAAGACGAAACAAAACAAAACAAAACAAAACAAAACAAAACAAAACAAAAACAGGGAACAATACAAAACAGGGAAAAAAAAAAAAACAGGGAACAAAAAAAAACAAAAACAGGGAACAAATCGTGTGTTATGTTTGGAAGGTACATGCATTAGAAAAAGTTCTATATGGTCTCCTTGCGAACAAATTGTAAGGTGTTAGTTCGTATAATGGTGTGCCTTAAATATTTTTATCCATTTTTGACAAGTATATTTATCCAATACATCAACAAATAATTTCATTCTTGTCCGAAATTGTATACTTATTTTAAACGAAGATATAGATATAAGAAGATGTGGTATGAGTGCCAATGAGACAACTCTCCATCCAAGTCAAAATTTATAAAAGTAAACCATTATAGGTCAAAGTACGGTCTTCAACACGGAGCATTGACTCACACCGAACAGCAAGCTATAAAGGGCCCCAAAAATTACTAGTGTAAAACCATTCAAACGGGAAAACCAACGGTCATATACATGTTTAAAGTATACATATTCATGACATCTTTTTTAAGTAAAAAGAAAATACATACTGAAAATTAGCTCAGTATAATTAACAGAAATAACTGCTTACTTTTAAAGATAAAACTTTCGTATTTCAATCTATATATTCAAGTTGGAAACATAATCAAAATTGATATTTGTTTTCATTTAAAAAAAGGTATGTTTTGTTTCCTTTTCTAGTTGTAAAAAAGATAAGATTTTACAATAAACTAGAACATTATTTTAAATTAGCAAAAATTGCAATAATAAATACAAAGAGGACTGAATCAAATTTGAGCTTGTACGCTTTTGTGGAAATCAATCTTATGTTTTTGATGATAAGTGCATTTATCCATTCCAAAGCATATGCCTGCTGAACATATAAACCAGCAACGTGTAATATGATATCTGACTTGACACGTACACAATAAAATGATTGTAAAGACCAAATATAGTTGATCTATCATAACTGTCCGAGAAAAATGATTTTTGCGCAAAAGTCTACTCTTGCTCTTGGAATGAAGAAAATAAAGTAAAAGTCAGGTAACTCTATAGTCAAACCCATTAAACCATGCAAGTAAGGTCAAACAAATGACATATATGTAAGACCAAATCTCCGTATTGCTCAATCTTTAGTTTTTGTCGAATGCTTTTGTCTGTGCAGCTTTTTTTTTTATTCTTGGGCAAAATGGTGGCATATGTTTCTTCTACTAAGAGATGATCTTTGGTTGCACCTTTGGTGTCATCTTTGTTCTATATAGAAAATTGGGATTGTCCAGCATTTCTACTTCCTGAAATATTAAGTTTTACAACGAGGTCGCCGCTGCATCTCTATGTATAAAAAATATCACAAGAAGTACACATTTCAGTAGTCAAAGTAAGATCCTAGTCGTCACATCAGAGTGAATATTTAGTTTGTGTTTACTTCCCTAATATGGATGAAATATTTGCCACTGTATGTAACGCAAAAACAAACAAGCTACAATACTGTTTATGAATAAAGGAGATGTGAGGTAAACGACAAAGAGTCTGCAACACAAAAAACCAACGACCTGTAGGGGTCATTATACGATCTTCAACGTTAGACACATCTTTAAGCTAAACGTCAATCTCAGGATTTGTATAAACTATTCGCCACTGGACATTAAGCAAATAACAATCAATCCTAAATATGTTTGTAATATTTGTCACTGGAACATTAATCCCCCACCCGTCAATCAGTCGTTAATGGGTTGTATCAAATAATTAATTTATAGTGTATTGTCTATAGGTTTAATAAAGATTCGAAAGCATGCTGACCCCAAGCGTTGACTGGGCCGGATATACTGTGGTCACCTGCAATCCTTTAGAACTAGTGATATCTTCTGTATGAGGCTTAAGGCCACTTTTCGGAAGTACTAGATACAAGGTTGCTATGATAAGAGATAACTGTATGTCAAATATACATCATTTATTGCCTCTCTACAATGTCAATTGCTTAAAAGATTTTATCAGTGAAGTTATGGAAATCAAATGAAAATCAAGTCCCCTTTGTGGAAGACATTGGACAGTTTATCACATTCAAAGTAAATAGATATGTCCTACAACCTGAAATTCCAAAATAACGTACTTTAGCAAAAAATATTAACCAAACTAACAACAACGAAAAAACGCTCAGGAACCAACAAAATACAAGTGTTTACACCATAGGTCAAGCATTAAATAACCAAATTAAACAGACAGCCAAAATCTGACATTAAAACAAAATCCAAACATTAAGATATAAAACTACAGAGAAAACCATTGACAAGGTTCCTGACTTTGGACATGTACATTAATATGCTGCATGATTAAACTAGTTTTGTGAATACTAAGCATTAGTTCCTCCATGGTAAAGGAGGTAAACCGGTTAACTTCACTTATTAATACAGTTTGAAAGGATTTGTCCAACTTTGTTTCACCAAATTGATGAAATATTTTTCAACAGACAATCGATATCCCTATGGGAACAAACTAGTCCCTTTTTTCCAACTTGTTCCTTCATTCGTATGAGGCGGACTGCATACACTTCATTGTCCTGAACATACATGAAATGTTTGCCACTTGACCTTAAGCAACCACAATCAATCAATCATACACTTCAAAAGAACAAGACAAATGAAAAGCAGCTGGCATCAACTTTTTACTTCACGTTCAGCTTCATAGATGGCATTCTTTGACTGAATAATTCAAAATTCTGTGACTATTGTTAATTTGCATTTTTCACGCTGAAAGGATACCACAGACAGTCAATTCTGCTTCATATCTTACCCTACATCTAGAAATTGAAAATGAGGGTGAGTTGAGAACTAAACTTTACGAAAAAAGAGATGATTTCAGTTTTCCCATAGTGAACTTTCCATTTCTGTGTAGCAACTTTTCAGCAGCTCCTGCATTCATAGTGAGTTTTTATCTCGAAGTTGATACAATATTCCAGGGCTTGTGTTTCCTATCATGATTTCCTTGATAATAGATTGCAGCTTAAATGGAAGTCATTGAACGTAGGTTTCAAAATAGTAAAGTTGGAGTCATCCATTCGAAAGTTTTACAGACGCCATCATGATTTGGTTGACCATTATGGATTATCTGTAACACAGATGACCATGGATGTATTCTGATTATTGTATCCTCTAAATCATCCTCTTTTTTTTTATTGTGACATTACTAAATGCTACTTATCAACAAATTTTACTTGTAATCTAATGTGTGACATAATGGGTGCCACTAAGTGGAACAGGACTAGTACATTAGACACTTATTTAAAAACATAAAACATGCCTTTCTCAAAAAGTCTACACATCCTCAACTTATCCTTATCTTGTAAGCTTCAAAAAAGGGTAATGGACAAAACATGACAGATGCTAGGTAACTAGATTAAGTAGGACAGAATCAGGATACATTTTAGGTTATTGTTAGGCAATGAAAGGTCATTTAGATGGCTAGTGGAGCAGGATATGCTTACCCTTCTGGAGCATTTGAGATCACCCCGAGTTTTTGGTGGGGTTAGTGTTACTCAGTCTTAAGTTTTCTATGCGGTGTTTTGTTTGCTGTTGTTTGTCTTTTCATCATTTTTCGTTTTTTGTCATAGCATTGTCAGTTTTTTTTTGACTTATGAGTTTGAATATCCCTTTGGTATCTTTCGCCTCTCTTATTTATTCAGTTGATGAAGACAGCCTATCCATTTGTACCAGACGTTGACCTTTGAACCCTTCAATCTTGGGTAAAAACAGATATTTAAGAACCTTCAGTTATCATCTATTCAAGATGCCTACTGTGTTTCATATACATATACAAAATATCTTCTGATTTCCAACAGTAGAATAGTTCTATTACTAACATCAAATTCTCTTTTATTTTTCAATTTTATTTACTTTGAAGATATTTCTAAATACACACAGAAAATATTTTCTGTGGATGTTTAAATAACTTTTTACTGATAATTAATCATAAGCTTTCATGATTATTAGTGACTGTATAAGTATTATTTAAAATTTAGTACACCAAATATTTGTATGGTTTATTCGGCTCCTTCACTCTATGAATATATATGCTTGCGTGACAGCTAAAACCACAATTTACTGTTTAAATTTTTTTTATTTGCCTTTATTGAGAGACATAATAGAACTGTCTTCAAAGATACAAAATCTTATATTATTGCTTGGTAATTGTATATGAAACCAATTTACTGAACTAGTACTAACTCAAATTATATGCTTTATGTTACAATAAACAAATTTAAACAGGATGTGAGCGAGTTGTCAGTACTGTACTTATCTAACTCCCAAATGTAAATTTTTCAATGAAATCAGGTGCAGATCCAGCTATTTTGATAAGGGGGGTTCCAACCCCTGGAACACCATGAAACATTCACACATTTAAAAATAAATGGGGAATGTGTCCATGGGACACAGATGATGCCCCCGCTTGCATATCATATAAAGTTATAAAGGGACAAAACTGAAGAACATTAAGCAAATTCAGCAATTTTTATACGACCGCAAAAATTAAAAATTTTTTGGTCGTATATTGGTATGACGTTGGCGTCGTCGTCGTCCGGCGTCGTCGTCGTCGTCGTCGTCGTCGTCGTCTTCTGGCGTCGTCCGAAGACACATTGGTTTTCGCACTCTAACTTTAGTTTAAGTGAATGGATCTCCATGAAATTTTACCATAAGGTTCAATACCACGAAAGGAAGGTTGGGATTGATTTTGGGGGTTATGGTACCAACAGTTAAGGAATTAGGGGCCAAAAAGGGGCCAAAAATAAGCATTTTTGTAACTTCCAGACAATAACTTGTGTGTAAGTGTATGGATCTCTCTGACATTGTACCACAAGGTTCCATATCACAAAGGAAAGGCTGTAATTGATTTTGGGGGTAATTGCCTCAAAATTTTAGGAATTAGGGGCAAAAAAAGGGGCAAAAAACAAGCATTTTTCTAGTTTCATGACAATAACTTGTGTGTAAGTGTTTGGATATTTCTGAAATTGTACTACAAGGTTCCATATCTCAAAGGGAAAGCTGGAATTGAGTTTGGGGGTAATTGCCCGAAACGTTTAGGAATTGGGGGCCAAAAAGGGGCCAAAAATAAGCATTTTTCTAGTTTCCAGACAATAACTTGTGTTCAAGTGTATGGATCTCTCTGAAATTGTACTGCAAGGTACCATACCACAAAGGGAAGGCTGGGATTGAGTTTGGGGGTGATGAATCATAAGGGGGTTCAAAAAATTGGGGGGGGGATTTTTTTTTTTTCTTTTTTTTTCTTTTTTTCCTTTTTTTTTTCTTTAAAAATTTTCCATTTTAAGTTGGTTATTTCTGATTAATATTTAAAATCAAATAATAATGATATGGTAGGAGATACACACCAAACAGGATGTGTAAATTATTATCTAATAAGTATTGTGCAATAGCAAGAAATTTTCAATTGCACAGTATTGCACAATAGCAAGAAATCTTCAATTGCACAGTATTGCGCAATAGCAAGAAATCTTCAATTGCACAGTATTGCGCAATAGCAAGAAATATCCAATAGCACAATATTGCGCAATAGCAAGAAATTGTCAATTGTACAGTATTGCGCAATAGCAAGAAATATTCAATTGCACAGTTTTGTGCAAAAGAAGATACTTCGTATAAATTGCTTATTTCTTGATCAATTTCAATGGGGTTTTATTCTTGAATTCTTGGGGTTCTTTAATATGCTGAATCTAACCGTGTATTAAGTTTTTGGATTTTGGGCCCCGTTTTTAAATTGGTCCACATTGAGGTCCAAAGGGTCCAAAATTTAACTTTGTTTGATTTCATCAAAAATTGAATTATTGGGGTTCTTTGATATGCTGAATCTAACCGTGTATTTAGATTCTTAATTTTTGGTTCCGTTTTCAAATTGGTCTACATTAAGGTCCAAAGGGTCCAAAATTAAACTTAGTTTGATTTTAACAAAAATTGAATTTTTAGGGTTCTTTGATATGCTGAATCTAAACATGTATTTAGATTTTTGATTATGGGCCCAGTTTTCAAGTTGGTCCAAATCGGGGTCCAAAATTAAACTTTGTTTGATTTCAACAAAAATTGAATATATGGGGTTCTTTGATATGCTGAATCTAACCATGTATTTTGATTTTTGGGCCCTGTTATCAACTTTGTCCACATTGAGTTCAAAAGGGTCCAAAATTTAACTTTGTTTGATTTCATCAAAAATTGAATTATTGGGGTTCTTTGATATGCCGAATCTAACCGTGTATTTAGATTCTTAATTTTTGGTTCCGTTTTCAAATTGGTCTACATTAAGGTCCAAAGGGTCCAAAATTAAACTTAGTTTGATTTTAACAAAAATTGAATTTTTAGGGTTCTTTGATATGCTGAATCTAAACATGTATTTAGATTTTTGATTATGGGCCCAGTTTTCAAGTTGGTCCAAATCGGGGTCCAAAATTAAACTTTGTTTGATTTCATCAAAAATTGAATTCTTGGGGTTCTTTGATATGCTGAATCTAACCATGTATTTAGATTTTGGATATTGGACCATAATAGGTGAATGTCCAATTTAAAATTTCTAAGTTCTTAGACCACATTTATTCTGTGTCAGAAACCTATGCTGTGTCAAATATTTAATCACAATCCAAATTCAGAGCTGTATCAAGCTTGAATGTTGTGTCCATACTTGCCCCAACTGTTCAGGGTTCGACCTCTGCGGTCGTATCAAGCTGCGCCCTGCGGAGCATTTTATTCCATTTGTAATGGGGCATAACTCTAGAACGGTTAAAGTGACACCACCAAAATTCAAATTTGATCTGTGTTTTGTGGTAATAAGCATTGTGTATAAGTTTCATAACATTTGGTTGAGGCAAACTAAAGTAAGAGAACGGAAACGAAAAATTCAGCAATTTTTCCATTTGTAAAGGGGCATAACTCTAAAACGGGTAAAGTGACACCATCAAAATTCAAATTGATCTGTGTTTTGTGGTTATAAGCATTGCGTATAAGTTTCATAAATTTGGTTGAGGCAAACTAAAGTTAGAGAACGGAAACGAAAAATTCAGCAATTTTTCCATTTGTAAAGGGGCACAACTCTAAAACGGTTAAAGTGACGCCACCAAAATTCACACTTGATCTGTGTTTTGTGGTAATAAGCATTTTGTATAAGTTTCATAACATTTTTTCAAGCAAACTAAAGTTAGAGAACAGAAACCAACTTTGGGACTTACGGACGGACGTACGTACAGATGGACAGGGTAAAACTTAATGCCCCCTCCGCTATGGCGGGCATAAAATTTTTTTTAAATGGATCCGCCAATGGAAATAGTATTTAATCTATAAAAATAAATATCCTTTCTAAATTATCAGAGATACTTGTACCAATTAAATGTCACAAGTCCAGAAGATAATTCTGTATAATGAAGCATCTACAAGATCAAATTTTTGGCCAGTCCGAATTCAAAATGATGAGTTCTGGACAGATAGATCTACATGAACTGCAATGATACTGGTAGATATTACACACCAGGAAGCAGGAAGAATTCAAATTTCTTATAACCTCTGGCATTTAGAAAAAAGATCTAAAATAAAATAATTTATTGACAAAATAATAACTCTGTTTACATCTAATACCTGTTTTATTATGTTTGTGATCAATAGAGACACATCATTTTACTTCCTCATACAATTGCAATACATGTACAAATAAGTATAATAAATATATATCAAATTACTGCCTAATTCTTTTGCACTAGTGTTGCTCTAGACCCTATTAGTATACAAAATATATCTAATATATTTTCATTTTCTGAGAAGTGCATTTTTGAAATTTTTTGAATAGATATTCAAACACACACACACACAGACACAATCATATAAACATTTATATATATATTATAGTTTACATACAGTTTATCCATCCTAATATAGGGTAACATTTTGAAGCACTTCACCTTCCAACAAACAACTGATATTTTCATAAAGACTTAACAGTGTCAATATATTTTTTTAGGTTCAATGTTGAATTCAGGTTCTTTATGTTATTGCTTCCTGAACATGTCATAGGCCTGAGTAAAAATTGAACAGTATTGGATAGTTTTATAAAGGCAAGAATTAAATTCTTGCCTTTATAAAACTATCAAATACTATCATCCTTTCTATGGTAAAATGTAACTGACAAATACTGGCAAAAATTCATAAACCCATCAAAATCAAAATGAAAGGATTAAGTTTAAATTGTTGGGCCTCTTATATCAAAACTTATGACACAGGGAATTTAATTACAAACACAATTGAATTGTGTTTAATCAGATGATTATATTTTCAAATATAGACTATAAATAAAGCTGTGTCTGATTTTTGTGGTCAGTTTTTGAATTAAAGAGATAAGATACAGTTTATGTGAACAGACTTTTTCTTCAATACATGAATACCTGGCAAAGGCCATGCTTTCTGATGTGCAACCATAAAAAAATCTAAGTAATAAATCATTTTCAAAGTTCAACTTTCAAAATTTTAAGACAGTCAAGTGAGGTGACTAACTTTGTGTAGAAGGTGCTGCAAATGCAATAATAGTGAAAAAAGTCCATATACTGTGATGTGAAAGCCAAAATAATCTTTCTATCAAACACAGAATCAATAAGAAGAGCAATTCCATCTTTTGGTTTGCACATAAGCATATGTCTCTTATTTTCAATCCCTTGGAGTAAGCAGACATTTTATCCTGTGTTTACTTAAGGGAACACAAAAAGAAATCTTAGGTAGGTGCTTCTTATCATATAGTTGATGTGTTTCCCTCGGTTTTGGTTTGTGACCCGGATTTGTTTTTCTTAATTGATTTATGACTATTGAAAAGCGGTATACTACTGTTGCCTTTATTTATCACAGAGAGAGTTACTTATCTATATAAGAAAATAGAGCCAATCAACAGGTAAAAAAGTCAAATACATGATGTATTATAAAAATCTAGTTAAAAAGTATAATATTATAATTCAGTTAAAATGTAAAATATCATAATTCAAAAAGTATTATTCATTTCACCAACAACAGACTTACTTATTTAGTAAGATTTTGAGTGTTTGAAATCATCCTGCCAATATAAATTGAGCAAAGGGAGACAACTCTAATCCATTTTATAAAATGTAACTTTGTCAGGAGTTTTAAAATATTTCAATTTAATAAGTATTATAAGTGAAAGTCTTTCTATTCAGTAGAATGATTTTTCACTAGTTTAATAACCTGTGTTTTAACATACCAACTGTGCCTAATTCACTTAGGTAAATAAACTGTCACAGTGTGTGTAATATAAATGTACTGCAATTACTTAGGACAAAGAAAACATCAGATTTCAGAGTGGATCTCCCCCAACATAATATGATCCATTTATAAAGGGAGAGAAAATCCCATTTTTAATAGGTAAGTGCTTTAAAAAAAATATGATTTCACCTTCAACAAATATATTCTAAAATTGATATTATGTAAATCTATAATCAAAAGAGTATGCTCATATTAACTCTTCATTTATTTATACCTACAACCTGTTTATCTATAGTTATGGCACACTGGCTCAGTATTTTCATGGTATACTGTTTGCCACGTGTGTATACATTGTGGGCTCAATCCACAGTCAGGTCAAATCATTTGCTATTTGCCAATTCACTGTTCAAGACTGTTTGCTTACATTGAATGATTGAGTGCTGGTGTTTAATGCCACTTTCAGCACTCATGGCTATATCATGACGGCTGGAGTTTATTGGAGGAAGCTGTTTTACCCAGAGAGAACCACCTACCTTTAACAGGAAAACTGGCAATCCTAGTCAATTAAGATAGGAAATGAACGCACCTGCCATGAACAGGGTTCATATTCACAACCTCAGTGTTGACAGGCTAGTGATTACTGCAGATGAACTACATAGACCACTTTGCAATGGAAGCTCCTTATTTTGCTTACATGTAGGAATCATATGTCTAAATGGGAAAACATGTCTTCCTGCTGATTAAAACCTTTTGAACCTGCACATAACTATCCACCTGAAAAAAAGCTTAGTAAACTGGTAAAATAACTAGAGGCTCCAAGAAGCCAGAAACCTAGTGAATGCTTAATTAATCACAAATCGAAATAAAGTTCCTAAACATGTCAGTCCATAAAAATGCAATAAAACTCCTTTTGGTACCCTATTAAGAAATAATTGGACAGAGTTCATGACACGTTTCAAGTCAAAAAATATGAAACTTCCACAAAAGCTAAAACTCCAATTACACAACACATACCAAAAGTTTGCTGTAAATTTACCAAATTTAAAAATGGAAAATGGAGGAAACCTAATGAGAAAAGTTCAAGCTGACCTTTTGGTCCAATCAAGCTAAAACAATATTAATTAACAAAGTAACAAAAGGTTATTACGATTGCTTTAATAAAATGTTATATTAGAAATAAATGTAATCTCCTGTTTGCTCTACTTTGAATTTGATTCAATAGTTATGTCATTACATCAGGTTAAAAATCAATTATGTTTTCAAAAAACATTTCCATATAAAAATGTAATGTCTGATAAATAAAGGATAATATCCACTGTTCCTTATTTCACAACATAGCTTAAGATAGTTATTTTCTTATTTTCATAATCTAAAATCTCATAGGTTTTTTGCAAGTTACAATTTCTTTCTTTCTTAAAGTCTATTAAATAAATCCTCATATATATATACCAAACTAGATTCAGTTAATTAGAATATGCCTGGTAAATCCCAGCCGAAAAAAATTGGCACAAAATGAATCAAGAATGCCTTTAAAAAGTCATACAATGATGTTTTATACTGTTATAAATGACAGAATTGATGATAAATAACAAATTGATGATAATTGGACTTTCAAAACATACAAGTTAATCATTGATTTTGTAATGTCTTGTATATCCTGCCGTATTAAGACAGACTTAATATATGCCACCTGCACTTTACAATACTATAACAATATGTATTACAAATTTATCAGTTAAAACACCTAAGCATTAACCAAGGTCATCCTCTAGCATCAGCTACACCAGAGGGCACCTCTATTTCCCAACCGTCCATTTCCTTAGTTACTATCACCTGGCAACCTAACCTTGACCTGAAAATACAATAAGTCATCAGTTGAATGTCTTTTATTTCAATTGCATTCTTTGTTAAATACTTTAATTTGCATTTGTAGACTGATATCTGAAATAACTGATCCTTTTTATTCATATCAACTCTGTCAGACCAGACCATATTTTAGAGTATGTTGCCCTATGATGTTTTTTTTTTTACTATAAATTATACATTGTATAAGCTATAGATATATTTTAAATTTCTTAATGTCGTGGAGGTTGCTCTGTGGTATGATTTCTATCTTTGTTAAAGACAGTATATTGACTTCTAATTGCTATGTATCAAAATCAAACATGTCAAATTGGCTGTTTTGGATGTGCTGTTCTTTCTTTAACAAATTATTCATTTGTTTTTGCATAGAGTAGATTTTTAAAAAAGACAAAATGTGCCATGTGTAAGGTTACTTTGCCTGAAGTAGTTGGAAACTTTGTCATGATTTTGATTATATTCTTTTCCTTGTATATTATATTATAAACTTAACATGAAGATTCTCCACATTTTCTTTCTCTGTAATCAATTTTTAAACTGGAAGTGATATCTTACATGACATTATGGAATTAGTCATCAATAACATTCCATAAACAACATAACAATAACATTCGATGAACACCATACAACATTTTAGTACTGACCATGTTTGTTATTAATATCTACACTTACGTATCACTTAAACCAAAAGCTAGATCCAACATGTCAAGTTCTTCGTCTGTAGGTTTTTCATGGATTTGATCGTATTGATCTGGCTTGAAGATTAAATGACAAGTAGAGCACGCCAGGGTTCCCTCACAAGCACCTGTTCATAAATTGATTTTTGCAAATAAATAGTGACAAATAAGTCTGACAACTGATAATTGTTATTGTAAATGGTGTGATTTTGATATGAAGGCTTATTGTTACTGATGTAGTAAGATCATGTCATGATTTGTTTTCCATTCTATAGAGCATTAATTTGTCAATAAAGTGATGTTTTTTTATCCATGTATAAAATATTCTCAGTATCCCAGTGTCCATTTCATTGTATCATTTCTATTCCATTATCATTTGGTTACAAGGAATAAAAAATCTGATTAGACTTTGACAAATTGCCCCTCTGAATGTCAGAAGTTGTCATAACTCTTTAAAAGTCTAATTGACCAATGGGTCTTTAAATAAAAGTGACTTATTGTATGAACCTTTGTCCTAGCAATAAATTTTCCATTAAATGGTAGAAATTTCAAATAATTGATTAACTGATGGTGTTTAACGCCACTTTCAGCACACATGACAATAATATCATGGCTACAAGTTTTTAAGGAAGTCAGAATAAATGGAAAGAATATGGACCTTCAACATTAAATAAATGACTGAACATAATTCCTGAAAAGATTATACAATTTAAAATTCTCAAAGTGGTTAAATTTCATATTTAATCTATAGTAATATATAAATTTTTAGCTTTCATCATACATGTTTATGGTTTCCAATTTTTTAAAATAAGTTATTTCATGTATTTGAATGTACAACATGTATAATTAAATTATGTACAAACCAAATCCATCCACATCAATATCATTATCTATAATGATATCTAGTAGATTATCACCAACTTTGGCTATAGCTGTATGTTCTGAACCATCAGTTAACTTGAAGCAAAGTGACACTCTGAAAATATAAAATTTAACCACTTATTCATACTAAATATTTAAATACCTTCTAATTCTATATCATTATCTATAGCCACATCCAGAAAGTTGCTGCCCACGCCAGCATTTACTGTTATACGGTCCCCATCTCTATCCACAAAGTATAAACAAATTCTGTAAAAAAACAAGGATATATGGGTTCATGGTTCCACACAATCTCTCATTAATAATCAAAAGGATTGGAACAGTAAAAAATTTTGCCAAAATTAAGTTTTCAGACTTTTTCCCTGATCAGGCAACACTGAGCATTTACCTTGAACTTGTTACAATTTTGAAAGAAAATCAATAATCACCTGATTGCATTTTATAGCTATGGGCAACAATTGACTAGTTAATAAAGGTGTTGATTGTTTTGTTTAATGAAATTGTGTGGTTAAATGGCATCACATGTCACCTAAAGGATTTATTTACAACTTTGATAGAAATAAATGTTTTGAAGTGGGTACTTCACAATTGTTGTTTATAGACGCATGTGTTTGAAGCATAGTTTTTTTCTTTTAACGATGGTCCGAAAACGAAAACTGTTATTATGACGAAAACTGTTCAAAAGTAAGACAGATATCCGACTTTAAACTTTATCCTTTTACTTTGATAGCAATAACTGTTCTGAAGAGGGTACTGTACAATCGTTTTAGCGACGCACGTGTTTGAAGCATAGTTTTATGTCTCGACTTTTTCTATTGACGATGGTCAGGAAAAGAAAACTGTTGTCATGAAGAAATGTATTCAAAAGTTTGAAAAATCTCTTGACTTTAGTCTTTATTCTTCATTTAGACGGGAAGCAAGGGTCCTGAAATGGTCATATTTGCCAGTCATGACCGAAACAGAAAGCTATTTGTCCTAAACGACAGATTGGGATTTAGGACAAATTTTATTTTTTTACAGAAATAATTTCTGCCATTTCGTTGAGATCGGGTTTCTTAATCACCATTTTGCACTTGTTTTTGTTTTGATATCCCTTTCCTGAAAAAAAAACTGCCACTCCAGTATAGTATGATAATCCTGAGGGCCCTCCTAATAACTATGTTAATGCCTCTGGGAAATATTGGCTAATGATCGCTAATCACTTTTTACCTGTGTTTTTAATTCACACCTGACATTGATCACCATCTCAGAACTAATATCATAATGAAATTAAAATTCCATGGCAACTGTCTTCATTATTTAATTACTTTTCAGCAAAGACAATCTTCAATTCTGATTTAAAAATCAAAACTTTAATAATTTAATTTACGTAGAAAATAGTAATTTTTCACAAGTTACACATGTGCTTTATTTGCTATGTAATATGCATGCGTGAAATTGTCTTCAGCAGATTAGACACTTAATCGTAAAATGCAAAAAAATTTCATGCTTAAAAAAACAAGTGGAACTATTATCTGTGAAATTTAAACACTTGTAAAGGTAATAAAATTAAAAAGCTGGTGATTTCCTGTCAATTTAATAAACAAAACGAATCCACTCGTACTTGAGTATCGTCCAAAAACATACGGTTTTAATTTCGTCTTCAAAATCGAAAGAAACGTTAGCGATGTCTGAGAAATTTACCATTTCCAGTCATTAATATCATTTTAATTTTAAACTGTTCTTTTATGTTTTAAGAAAAATGGTAGGAAAATTCATGAAGTAAATGTGATAAAACAGTCAATACAAGTTCGTTGATGCTATGAATCTAGTATGATTTCAACAATTTTTTTGAAAAAAGGGCACCAACTTTAAGTTATCTCAAAATGACTGAAATTGTGTGTAAAAATTTCTGGATCCTTGACGAGAAGTATCGGATACTTATTGAAGATGAATTCCTTGTTCGTAGAAGTCAAAAATTGTGATTTCATGATCTATATTGCAATTTTACAGTATCTTTTAATAAAATGCTCCACTGGGGCGCAGCTTGATACGACCAGAGGTCGAACCCTGAACAGTTGGAGCAAGTATAGACACAACATTCAAGCTTGATACAGCACTGAATTTGGATTGTAATTAAATATTTGACACAGCATAGGTTTCTGACACATAATGAATGTGGTCTAAGAACTTAAAAAATTTTAATTTACCTATTCAAACCATATCATTATTATTTGCTTTTATATATAATTCAGAAATAACCAATTTAAAATGGAAAATTTTACAGAAAAAAATGAAAAAAAAAATCCACCCCCCAAATTTTTTGAACCCCCTTATGATTCATCACCCCCAAACTCAATCCCAGCCTTCCCTTTGTGGTATGGTACCTTGCAGTACAATTTCAGAGAGATCCATACACTTGAACACAAGTTATTGTCTGGAAACTAGAAAAATGCTTATTTTTTGTCCCTTTTTGGCCCCTCATTCCTACAATTTTGAGGCAATTACCCCCAAAATCAATCCCAGCATTCCCTTTGTGATATGGAACCTTGTGGTACAATGTCAGAGAGATCCATACACTTACACACAAGTTATTGTCATGAAACTAGAAAAATGCTTGTTTTTTTGCCCCTTTTTTGGCCCATAATTCCTTAAATTTGGAGGCAATTACCCCCAAAATCAATCCCAGCATTCCCTTTGTGATATGGAACCTTGTGGTACAATGTCAGAGAGATCCATACACTAACACACAAGTTATGTCTGGAAGTTACAAAAATGCTTATTTTTGGCCCCTTCTTGGCCCCTAATTCCTTAAATGTTGGTACCATAACCCCCAAAATCAATCCCCACCTTCCTTTTGTGGTATTGAACCTTATGGTAAAATTTCATAGAGATCCATTCACTTAAACTAAAGTTAGAGTGCGAAAACCAATGTGTCTTCGGACGACGACGTCATACCAATATACGACGTATAAAAAGTAAATGTTTGTTATTATTGAGTGTCTGTTTATAACAAGGTACATGTAGATTAAAGAAAAAAATAAGAATTATAATAGACAACAATGTGGCAAACTGATGTTTTTTTTGTTGGAAAGAATTATAAACGTAAAATATGTTTATTTCACATGTTGGCGAAAAAAAAATTGAAAGTGCCGAAAGCTATGTTATGGCGAAAGAGGTGGCGAAACAAAAAATTGAGCCAGGGGAAACCCTGGTAGTATATCTATGCATTTTAATAAAATTGAGAATGGAAATGGGGAATGTGTCAAAGAGACAACAACCCGACCACAGAACAGACAACAGCAGAAGGCCACCAACAGGTCTTCAATAAGTCTATTATAATTCTGTATAGAATGGCTCTCATTTCATGTAGAATTGTTTTTACAATTTATACTTGTTAAGAGATGAGACTATAATAAAACATTTAATTGAATTGAATTGTAATCAGGGCGAACAGACCTGATACCTCTTAATACAGAGGGATTAAATCATTATTATTTGAATGGCGAGTTGGCAGGCCTAAAGTTTCTGGGGGAATCAATTTCTTTTCATTAGTGGGGTGAGTTGGCAGAAAATGGGGCAAGTTTGAAGAAAGTTAGGGCAAGTTGGTCTGGGGCGATTTGGCAATGGAGCAAGTTCTCATGGATTCTCAATAAAATAATACATTATAAATAATATTTTATTGTTATTAACACAAATAAACCAATTTTAGCCCATCAGACTCATCCAGACTTTTACAGACTCTTCAGTATGACACCTTTAGCCTAACCATACACATTTTGAACCAATGTTTTGGAATTCTAAAATCGTCAAAGGTTCAGATAGGGATTACGCAATGTCAGCGAATGAACCCTGGTCGGCAAGTGAACTTACGTTTCTTTCTTTGGTTTAGGAACCGATGCTGAAAATTTTTGAACAGACATTACTTTCGGAACATTTCTTCTTTTCGCACATATCGGAACTGTTAATGATCGACCAATACATAAGGCAAATTTAGGAATTAAGCACACTGGTCTTCTCAACCCTGACAGAGACATCGTCGAAGTGAAATTATCTGGTTCCAATATCATTACCATGAATAGGCTAAGATAGGGACAACAGTAGAACAAACCAGTCGTTATGTTGATACAAATGACAGAATCCCGTACAAAACGAATAATTATCTAAATATATCAGTTTATCTTCTGAATCACTCAAAAATTTCATATTATAACCATAAAAGAAAAAATATTTAACTTGCATAGAATTTTTAAAAAAATGATTGTGTAACAATGTTTCTTGAATAATTTCACATTACTGTTATTGTGGATTGTAAATCATTCAATACCTTGGTTGCATAATACTGATAAGTAATCAGGTGTTAGTCCATTTTCAATTTTATACATTAGAATTGATTGTAGGCATTTTACTCTTTCTGTAAAGGAAAGCCATTTTAAAGGAGAAAACATAAAATTTGACGTTGGTATGTATATAAATGAATTGATGAATCAACACTTACCTGACGTGTAGTGAATTGCCATAAAAAGTATTCTGTACTCTGAATATTTAAAAAAGATTTTGTTAGCCATAGTTAATGTACATAAAGGGAACGATACCAATTGGTTATTCGAAAACTGTAAGTCTCAGAAAAAAACAAACTATTAAAACTGTGGCAAAATGAAAAGACAAACAACAGTTACAAAACATTACATAGAAAATTTAAAGAGTACGGTAGTTCTGGGAACAGTATATCTATATATATGTTCCTGGGTAGTTATAATAGTATTACTCTGCTATATTTCATCCTATTTGCGAGTCGGCTAATAATCCTGTCTTGGTAATGCATACCGGGGTAGTAAATCACATAACTGCCTACTGTGAACCTTGTCGGAACATAGTATGGCGAAGAGATGGAGGGAAGGAGTTTCACTCCATTTTCTTAAAAATCCATATCAAGGATAGTGATGGATGTTACCCAGAGAATATTATGTTCAGTGCATGCTACGTTTAATGTCAAGTGTCGAAAGAATATAGGCATTACGACTGATGACGAATTAAGGCTTTAGTTTTTCGCCCCTTATATCCATCTCTGAATATTTTTCCAGTCAATTTTTTGCGAGAGTTCCCCAATTTATCTTACATTTTTGAGAAGATTAGTACAATTTTGAACTGAGATGTTAGCTTTGTAAGTTATTGGATGAAATATTTGCAGCTGCAAACGTACTGAGTTTGATTTATATAGTCAGTATGGGGTTTATTGAATCCTGACAATTATTCAACTATTTAATAGGAATAATTCTTATTCTTTATATATGTTTTAACTCGATAGTAATCCACATTGGAACTGTAAGCGTATCACAATTTTGTTTTAAGTTTTGCTTACTAAGAGTAATGTTACTCTCCGATAAATAACACCTTACGATTTTCTAAATTTGAGACTATAGCATAATAATTTAATTTTGGATGTAACACGTCTTCTGATTGGCTGAAAGTGTTTTGTCTATCAGCTCATAAACATAATTTTGTCATGTGACCGTGACGTCACCAACGTTTTTTTTTTTAAATTTACTCCTTAAAAATGGAATTTAGAATTAAATTATAACTTGAGGAATGACTGTAATATTTTTTCTGTCTATTCGAAATAACCTAAAAAAATGTGGTGCACACTTTTAAATAACCATTTCTTCATAGACAGAAAAAATATTACAGTCATTCCTTAAATGTGTTTTCTCTTGCATTGTATCCTGCTGATAACGAAAACAATGCTTTAAATAAAAACATATATTTTCCTTATACCTAACACATTATATATATTTTCCCTTTGTAGCAATATAATGCGTTTATTCCTTATCGGTTGTTGCTAAACAGAAAAGAAAAATGACGATTACGGTCTGTAAATTTTTTCTCTAGTGAGAGGATAGCTTCAACAACAGTTAATTAAACTTTTCATATGAATTTTCACTAGTGAGCATCAATGTTTCAAAATAAATTTGTACAATCCATTACCCAAAAGATTGAATTCTACTGCTATTTCCCCACTTTTGAACAGTAATGTATGGGCTGTGTATTCGATCAAGTGACCTTCGTGGATTTTAACGATCAGAGATACATTTTCTTTATGAATTCACCATTACAGTTTAGAGTTGAGAGTTATGATTTGGAGGAAAGGTCACTTGCATGAATTAATCAAAGTATTGAAGTACTAAACATCGGATGACCGCAAGTTCTGGTGGATGGTCACAAACACTTGTCTCAGAAAAAAAATCACATATCTATCCCTGAAAGTTAAGGTACATAGATATATTTTTTCTGAGACAAGTTCCTGTGTGGATGATGAATAAAGACAGGGAATTCAACCTCACCGTAATAATTATTATATTGTAGTGATATAATCATTTGTTACAAGTATACTCGGGTTTGTTGTTATAGTAATATTTGTATACCAGTTATATATATAGCAGATCATCTTAATGACTCTACAGGCAAATTTTCATCCATTTATATATCATTCTATTCTAATATGCTAATGATAGTGCAGTGCAAGTGCATGGTGGACACTCTTCTGTAATAATTCGTTTTTCTTATAGATTGGATTTGAGTAGGCATTCATATTTTCCCGTTTTTGTTGCAAAACGTTCTCGAGATATTCTTCCGCATGCGTTAACACAATTTTTCGGTATCCATGATTTGTTATTGATATATATATTTCTCACGACAAAACATTTTCATACATTTATCTATGTCAAAGTCTTAAAAATTATGAATATTGATTGATGAAATTAAAATATAACAAGCGATAAGGACTGCTATTTTGCACTCGATAATAAAATTATCCGCGAAATTATACAAAATACGTTCGGTTATCAGTCAAACGGCAAGGAAATTTCTCTGGCAACATAACACCGGTATGACCTCTCAAGGTTCAATGATATTAGATCTGAGACCTTGATACGCTGGACGTTTTAAAATGAAATGTAGCTCATCCTCAATGTCATCCTTTCAAAAACTACAGTTAATTTCTTTTGAAAATTTCAAAGTAACGTCCACATTCTATAGCTAGATTATGACTACTAAAGTCTTATTTTTGGTAATGCATGTCTTATAAATTACTGCTATTGGTTTACATAAGTAATATTGTAAACAAAAATTGTGAACCATATATCTAAAACTTGAACATTTAACTAAAGTACTCATTTGGCTATCAATATATTGCTTCAGATAATCAAGCAGTTTAAAAGTAAAAAGCACAGGAGAGCTTATTGTGCATAAAATAACCTCGATTATACAATATATCACCTAAACCTATAATAAGCAGCTCATTAAAAAAAACAATTTGTCTTATTAGTTGGCCGTTTTTGTAAATCATCATATAAAACACAATACCAGTTCTTCAAAATGCAGTTTGCGGTACATACCAGCTTAAACCAGTATTTAAAAATAAAATATACATTCTATGGTGTGCAATAATGGCAACTGCCTAGCTCATAATACATCTTGACATTACAAGTAGAGATTTTTACTTTCACAATATTTTTACTATAGCTCAGATGTATCTTCTCTAAACAATTTATTGTAATGAATATCTTGATATGTATTCTATGTAATAAATATGAGAAGAGCAATTCTAAATTATATAGTGTGTGTCCAATGCATTTGTCTTGCAGTTATGATAATAAATAGGTTTAAACTAACTGAACTGTAAACCTACGAAATGACTAACGATCCTTATAAGATGTAATAAAATGACTAATTTCAACAGAAAAGGTAAATAATGGTTGAAGAAAAACGCGACAGAATTTGAGAAATCGGTGACACATTAACGACAGGAGTTCGAAACAGTCAAAACTGTTTTTTTCTTTTGATGTTTCTATTGCTTTCAATCGAATGAAACAAATCCATTCTCAATGACCATTGAACATTCTTGTTTTATTCAGTTTGTTGTATTGGTCTATTGTTATACCATTGTCCATGTTTCAATTGTCGTAACTACAATCTCGTTCTCTTTTGCTGGATAGTGACATCACCGAATTGATACTAACCGTGAGCAACATGACGGTCTGTCTACCCTTCCGGAGCACTTGAAATCGACCCCGGTTTTTACTGAGGTTTGTGATACATAGGTTTTAGTTTTCTATGTAGTGTTTAGTAAACTTGTATGTCTTTTATTTGTTTTATTTTTTGTAACGGCGTTGTCAGTTTCCCTTCTACTTCTGAGTTTTTGTAACGGCGTTGTCAGTTTATCTTCTACTTCTGAGTTTTGAATGTCACCTTGGTATTTTACGTCTGTTTTGTTGTTGTCAGGTTATGATAAGTTTATTATACTCTCGCTATGAAAGGAAATCTTTAATGTTTGGCGCTTTCTTCGTAAATTCACAAGAAAATGTTCTCAATAAATAGTTATAATGCTAAATAAAAATACCATATATAATGCTATCATTTTCTTCTTAAAATAAAAATCGTTGAGAACAAACAATAGGCAATAATTTATGTAAAACCATAAAAAAAATCGATTGAAATGCAGCAAAGATTATTTGAATTTAAGTCACTAAGCAATCGGACCACATTCCAATTAATAAACATCGAGACTTTCGCCATCTTATGTACAAAATATACGACTCTTGTTTCAAAATAACTTTTAAATCAGTATGTTTACCTACATAAATTTAGGCAACAGTAGTTTACCGATTTTCAAATCTACTTAATCGATTAAGAAGATACAAATCAAGATATCACTCAAAACTAGGCCGGGAACTTTGCCTGAACTCCTAAAGGAGCGAGACCTAATGCGTCGACAGGATGAGCGTCTCCTGTTATGTATGCATCATCTGTCATGCGAAATCACACTCAGTCAAAATATCACAATCGGGAGAAGAACATACTCTGTAAAAATAACAGATCGGTTTTTTGGTATCTTGAGATCCAATATCGCGAAAACATGTCGGTAGTGAATTGAGACACATACACAACTTTTTGGTCGACTAATTCGTGCGGTTGACCGTAAAACTTATTTATAGTGTCAATTTCAATCGTTCTTCATCATAACTGTTGGAGCAGCTTTTATGTAAGGAGCACAACTCTGTTCACGAAGTCTATATAGTGTGGACATGCACGTAACGTATTAATTGAGTGAGTTATATGTTATACGATTAGACATCTCTAGGGTATGCTACTGCTGATAAGTGGGAAAACGACAATTGAAATCAACACGTTTGTCATTGATTCTAGTTAGAAGTCGCCCGTTTGTGTCAACATTGAGGAAAAATCAAGATATGAAGGCGACCTTCTTTCGGTAGTATAATTAAACTCAGGTTCACTAGGAGTTATGAGATGCAATCACTCACTGAAATGTGGGTTATTGAGTGACAGGACATCATCAATATATTTTAAAGTGAAATGGAAAAAAATTACAAGATTCTTTGTCTTTTTGTTTTCGAGAATGTTCTGTACGAATTCTGGTCCTTTTGAATACAAAACAAGTCGACCAACATGGGTGCACAAAAAGTACCCTTTGGCAATATACTACTGACTTTCTCATTTTTATCATAGGAATAGAGTTACTTTTCTTTTGTTCATGCGTCACACTGCATAACTTATGTGTATGTCCCAAGCCAAGAACTTAAAGTCCAAGGATGTCTTTATGTTCCTAGTATTGTTAATTTTATTCTTTGTTTTATATATTAAGCTACATAAAAATTGTTAACATCTCATTAATAGATTTAGAAGATACAAATCATGGTAACAAACAAAAAATTATGGAATCATGCGAACTCCAAAAGGAGAGGTTTGAGTGAATCGGGATTACCCCCACTAATTTCGACCAACCCCGACACATTTTTTTATGTTACTGTACTATGCTAAGATCACTGCATTTTATTTCATTTCAAAACACAGATTGGTTCCTTTGAATGCCTCAATAACAGCCTTCGGGTAAAATTAGTTTGATTTTGATTTTCTTTTTCTTGGTTTCAACATGTCATTTTGATCTTTGATATCAGACATGTAAACATTTTGTCAGTTGAATCCTTGCACACTGCATGATTTTTTCAGCTTTTAAATTTTTTTTTTGCTTGTTTTCTTATTACATCTATGCCTGAGATTTTAAATATATACTGACATTTAATATTCACACATGAATTACTTCATATGATATATGCTATTGTTTGTTTGATTAATGCATCTACTCTATTCATCATTCATTATATATTTACATGCATTTTCCTGCCCACGTAAAGTCATGTAATACAATACTTTATTATATTTTATCAAATATCTTAAACGGCTTTAAGAATAAAATATTCTACTATATTTTTCTTAAACTTATTCAGTACAATAAAACCACAATTTCATATTATAAACCAATATACAACGGATACAATCTTTGAAAAAAGCAACGTAATCGATGATCTGAAATCCTAGTAACCTTTAAACAGCGAATGTGTCCATTTTTTAAAATTTGGACAGACGCAAATTCATTGTTACTCAATCAATGTTTAATAAACATAAACAATCCGTATATGCATTTAAAACATTTTTTTTTCATCTAAAGTTTTGCCCAATCGCAGAATATTTACACTTCATTTCTCTCGATTTGAAGCAAAATGTGATTATTCTATCATCAACTTGTCACTCAGTTGCCTTTATTGTAAGGTGACTACTCTTTGCGGCATCTTAGTTACTAATTACTTTAAACAAGCGACTTGATGTATTTAGAAGAATTACAAGGTTAACCAAGAGCAAACTTGAGGAGAAAGCAGTTTAATTACTTTATTGGTAACCCGTAACATTTTAAATGAAACATTCAAATTTAATGAACCTAAACATCATGCATGATACTAACAAAAATGAGCTGTTCATATACATCAATTACCACAAATTCATTTTAATCTATCATTGTTACAAATTGTCTAATCCATCTCTGTTTCTCGTTTCAATGTACCTCTGACGTTTCAAAAGTTACTTAATTACATTTTCACCTTTGTTGCGTTACTGTAAAACAACTATTAAATACAAAGCCAATAAAATATATGAATGTGAAATTTTGTCTAAAACTTTTAAGCAACAACGTTTTCAAAGAGTACGCTTAAGGTGGAGGAGTTTTCCCTCCGACACAAATGTGATCTTTATTAAGATACCGAGTGATTAAATACAGATTCTTATTCAGAATTCAAGTTACTTTACTGAATAGTTGGTGTTTACTTATAGACAGGGACGCGTTTCAGTAAGAGTTCTCTTTGCTACCTTCAGACTGTGGAACAGATTTACGAATATCACTGTGCTCTTCATTAATCTATCAGGCCATTGAACAGAAAATACATATTCCTCTCACTTGATCAGCCTTAATTCAAATAGTAGGAGTTAACTTTACGACAAGTTCAAAGATTGCAATGATTTGGATAAATGTCATCATGATTGGTGCAATCTGTATCGTTGTTTTAACTTTGAGTTACATGTATTTTGTTTTAATTTCATATAGATTTCATACACAATGTAGACTTAATGTTGAATAGGGTACGGTTCAGAAATACACATTTCAGGTACAGGTGCATTATCATAAACAGTATTATTGAACACTGCTAAAGCTGGCACATCGAATGTCGCTGTCCTGTCAAAGAAATTAAAGGGTTTAAGCGTGAATCCTGATTCTACTTTAATTGTCATGGGAACATCTTCAGATGTAGGAATATGTAGAAATCCAACTGATAACCAAGTCACTATATCTTCATTTGCGATAGACTCGTCATCTAACATATCTTGTAAATATAATTGTGTAGGAGATGTATCATTAAAAAGTTTATTATCCACTGGAAAATACAGAGGTTTTAAGTATTGTTCATTATCTTTCTGTTTAGTTATTGCACAGTGATATTTTGTAAACGAAAGTTCCTGCATTCTTGGATAATCGTCAGGAAGATTTTGTGAACTTGTTGTCATAGGAATAATTCTATAGCCGCGGTTAACACCATGTTTATTTTTCTTGTTTCTATTGATCATGGTCCAATATTTTTGGTTTTCCGTGTCAACTTTAAGTCCAGTTTCCTTCTCTACATAATCCCATTCTATATATCTAGTATGATTGTAAAAGAAATAATTCGAAGAGTCGGTTTTACTTTTGTTTTTCATTGCACGGTTGTTATCGCCGTATTTCCAATGAATTAACTGGAAGTCATTTTCTTTGCCAGCTACATCCATATCTACCTTAAATCCAAATGTATGATCATGTATTGGACCAATGAGAGAATTTGTAACTTTGTACCCGAACGGAGTTTGAACATCTGAAGACGGATTCCAAAAAGACCCCTGAATAAAACCAGTGGCAGAAGCAGTTGTCTTAACTCTTCCATCGAGATAAAACTGAAAATCAATAATGTAGTCATAGTTACCAACCTGTGTAGGATACCTAGCCACCAAAAAGTTGTTGTTAAGTCCGCCTTCAACATGCGGCCCTTTGTGCCGCCATAAAGGATCTTGAGCATTAACCTCGAAAATACAAAATGTCGGTAAAATTGAAGGTTTTAGTCCTCTGGGATTCCAACTCGAACTGTTCAAGTAGGACGCGTAAACTGGACAGTCAACTCGCGGAATGGCCCGTTTTGCCTCTCCTAACCCATACACAGAATCCAGGTATACCATGTTATCTTGTCCTGAGCCATCAGCAGAATAAACCAGTGCTATCTCGTTCAAAGAATTTTCGTAAATTATTCTTTCTCCCTGAAATCTTACATCAAATATTGACGGTCCTCTGTGTTGACCCGTAGAAACAGTGAACGACCAACCCATCCAATTGACAGCATGACCAGAAATTGTATATCTAGGACCATGAGGTTCGTATGTACTAGTTCCCGGATACTGGGATTCCGGTCTTACAGGAGAGTAAACATTTCTAATCGGAAGAGTCGATTGAATTATATGCTCTTTGTACCCTTCCGGATATTTTATATACTTCAGTTTTCCACTGTTATATACATTTATCAGCTCTGTTATATTTGAAAACGGACCTTGATTTAAGTAAAAGAAGTCAAATGTATACCAATCTGACGTGTTTTGTCCGCTATGGGACAATCTTCCAGTAAATGGTAGGATGTTTAAGAAGTCGAACTCTTTATCACCTAAACCTCTTAATCCTATTGTAAACCGACTAACTCTCCCAGATCCGTCATTATATGGCCCATTCGGCATGATAGAAACGTCTTCGTACACGTTGTTTATGTCAAAACTGTCTTTCAGTAGCACCGCTAGTTTATCTAAATCCGCTAGAATGAAAAAAATTATCTCCCCTATTTCAACATTATCATAAGGTCTACTTTCATACGGCACCTCTCCATTTTCCAATAGCTTGGTCACTTTGACAGCGGGTGATTGTCCCTCCAATGGGCCAATCTTATATTGCATATAATCCTTTTGGTCAATATTACCTCTGATGACGACTGCAGTTGCGTATCTACCCGGGAACTTGCCTTCATCGTCTAAATACTGCAAAGCTGCACTTTTGTTAGGTGGATGTAAGAACATTGTTCCTATGAAATTAGATTTGAACGAAATCTCTTGACCATGATCAACGTCTACAATTTTAAAGTCCACCAGAGTTCTATGAACGAGGATCATTTCTTCAGCACTCAGAGGAGCAAATAAATTAGGTCGTTCTGATGGCAGGATCGGATTTCTCCAGACACACCTTTTACATGTATGTAAATCAGAATCATCTGATGTCGTTGTGTGCTCCCCGTCTTTGTTCATGACATTTCCGGTTTCGTCTAATGTCTCCTTACCACGATTTACTAATGACGGAATATCATTTGTAGCTGTTGTAATAACTGGTTGTACGGCGTGTTTGGTTTCCAACCTTCCTGTATCTCTTTGGTTTTGACAGTTTTCCGTCTGTGCTAATTTTGATTCGTTACCATTGTACACAAATATTCCAATGCAAAGCCCTGCAGCAAAGCCGATGATAAAAACTATTATACCTAATAATTGTCCACAAACAAGAATTTTTAAAGATGAAGTCTTCTTTTCGTTCGTTTCGTTGGTGAACTCGTATGCACGGTTTGAATAGTTGTTTGACATGGCATTACTCTTCAAATGTGCTCTAAAAATAAACAAAAAATATACTAAGTAACTAAAACCCATAGTATTAAGCAAGTAATTATTTACTGCAGATTTTTTAAAAAGAAATCACAGAAAAACAAGACAAAATGATATAAAAAATAAATAGAACAAGTTGTTTAAAGAAAGTATACCGAATTACATGCCTTTGTCACTCAATAGCACAACATTAAGTAGGTGCTTGCATCTCATATATCTGAATAAACGTGAGATTAAGGATAATACCGAAACCAGAAAATCTGCTTCACCTGTTGATCGTTTCCACAATATTGATACATATGGAGAACTTCAAACCATCTATGAACACTTTCAACTTTCCAATTGTCAACTTCCCATTTCTAAGCAGTAACGTACCCTCTGTTCCATCATTTGGCGTATACACACCTTAATTAATACGTTACTTACGCTCGTGCATGTTCACACTTTACCGAATTCATTAACAGGAGTGTGTTCCTGACAAAAACTGTCCTAACAAAGTTATGAGGAAAATCGACGGAAATCGGCACTTTTTTTTTACGGTTGCCATCACAAATTGGTATACCGAAATAACGTGTCTGTGTCCCAATTCACTAGCGACATGTTTGGTATACCGAAATGACGTGTCTGTGTCCCAACTCACTCGCTACATGTTTGGTATACCGAAATGACGTGTCTGTGTCCCAACTCACTCGCTACATGTTTTCGCGGCCTTAGATCTTTATAGATAACATAATAGTCGTCTAATCTGTGTGTCCTATTCCTGGTTCAACATCGGTAAACTACTGTTATCTCTTGCTTACAGTTTTTATGTCTCATAACGGTCCAGGTATGGAAGAGACAAAAATGGGAATGAAAATAATCGGATTCGCATGAACTCAATTCGGATTGAGATCAGGAGCGTCCATAACAACTTATGACACGAATGAATTATCACATAAGGCTTTATCTTAAAAAAAAAACCAAACAAACAAAATTAAAAAAATTATAATTAATAAAGGAAAAGAATAAAAAAAACACACATACATAACAGGGAAAAAACACAAAAATTCAAAGAGCAGACATCAGCAGAGGCAATAAAAAATATATTTCATGAATTTCCCTTTTAGTAATTGCTGACTTACCTTATAATTTAGACAGAATTCGAAGTCCAATTTTATTTGCAGTTACATGTTTAAGAATACATTTAAGTATATGCATCATGTGTCACCCATCCTTCCCGGAATTATAATGATAGCAAAATTTGCCTTGAAAGCAAGAAAAGGGTGAAACTCCTGAAAAAATGTTTAACTTGTCTTTAAGCTTACTTTATCACCAAATCAAATTATAAAGAATAGCAAAGATGTATCACTTTAATACTACACATATCAGTATTTGTCAAATGTCATTCAGTATGTTGACAAATTATTTGATCTTTGCTTGTTCCAGTAATCGTTCATTCCTGTACAATGAAGTATGAAGGTTGAATGATCAACACATATATTTACATGAGCACGTACCGAATCACAATAAATCTGTAAACAGATTAACTTATATGTTTAAAATGATTTGTATGTAAAATTGTCTGTTCAACTTTGATATAGCTGATCAAACTATCAGTATGCATTTGAAGAAAGCTTGTTCCATACGAATCTTCTAATTTTGTTTGTGGATACCATCGCAATTTACTTACCCCCACATTTTGTGTAAAATATGGGAGTGTAGCGTAAAATTCAATAAACGTTATATATAAGAAGTTATATTTGTCATTTATATAGTATTTTATCAAGTCTAACAAAATTTCCCAGTCAATGAATTTTGCTGTGCCTTTAATTGTGAAATATCCAGTATTCTCTTGATATATTAGATGCTGTCGGCTTGAATCAGATTCAATTTGATTAATTTGATAACATTATACAGTATTTTGAAATAAACAACAAAAACATGATTATCTTTATTCTAATAACAAATCCATTTTGTCATTGTGTCGTCTCATTTATGTACGTGTTGTAACTGCCCCTTGAGGGTCACTGATAGACAAACATTGTGTCGTCTCATTAATGTATGTGTTGTAATTGCCCCTTGTGGGTCTCTAATAGGCAGACATCGTATCGTCTCATTAATGTATGTGTTGTAAATGCCCCTTGTGGGTCACTGATAGACATAGACAGATAAACGTGTAGGCTATTATTGTATAAAAATGAGTTCGCCAAAGCTGCCAAATTCACGGCCGTGTATATATTTTAAACCAGATATGACCATTACCACACAAATATTGCAATAACGATAGTATAAGGGTTAGCCTTTGTTCACCTTTTTGCAGTGTATGTTCATGTAAAACATTATTTTTTAAAAAGTTGGTCATTTTATTGCATATAAGGTCATGTACCCCCTAAAATTGTAGTGTGCAAGAAGTGCACCCTTGAAATGTTTTTTATATTTAATAACGTTTACATTTACACTATTTTGAATGAAAAGGATTTCTCTTCGTTTGTTCATGAAATATTCAAGTTAATAATAAGAAACAATTAATTTCTTGAAGGTGTTCTAGCTAAAAGGTTAGTGCTGCAATGATTGGTATTGGGCCAAACACTTATAAGTTGCGATACATTCCTTAATATTTGACTTGAAAGATAAAGGTGCCTTGTATAGCACTTACATCTATATGCGTCTATATCAACATGAAAGCTGAATTTCTACTCATTTTTTTAATTGAACCAGATTTAATGTTAACATAGAGGGTGAGAATAGATGAAAGTTCATCAATGGCATACTTTTTGTGTTGTGGATCTTATTGGTAAGAGGACACATGTGCATTGGTGCAGCACTCTTGTAATTCATTGCTTGGTTGATTGTGTACAAAAAAAATATCAGAGAGCAGGATTTACAGTACCATTCGTTTGTTATATAACATTTGCAATATAGACAATCAAACAATATTTTATTAGCACAAACGCAACTTAGTTATAACAATTGGTAAAGGCTCAATTTAGTACATTGTATAGAAATATGTTGAAAAAAACAAATTCAAAAACAACAACTAAATAATCAATACTTTCTAAATCGGATATTGATATTTAATATTATTAATGGTTTTGTAAAACATTATTTCTAACTTTCAACAATCCAGAAATGTTATTTGAACATATCTTTGATATTTTACTGACCCTCTGTTTAACAATAGTTTTGACTTTCTGCTATCATTATGTATATTTCTAAAATTTGGGTAAAAATTTAGACAATTTTGTCGCTAGGATTTCTCTTTCATTTTTATATTTAAGGCAATGCCAAATAAAGTGATTTTCATCCTCAATTTTGTTGTGTGTACACACTTTACAAAATCTTTCATTTCTTACCGTTCTGTTATACCTTCCTCTTTCTATTTCAAGGGAATGAGCACTTAATATCATTCTAGCTATAACAGAACGACCGGACTTGAAAGTAATTGATCAACATGTGTGTGGTGTACGTTCTCCTACCTTTGAAATATTACGGGAAAATTATAATTTCAGAATAAAAAGATTTGGAGCGTTAATCTTGATTTTTTTTTATCTAAAATGCGCTGATTTAATTGTTTAAAAAATGGTTTAATATTTTTATTTAACTCTTGGGCCTAAAACGGGAACCAAAGTTTTCGGAGACATAATTATATATCACAATTATATTAATTGCTCAAGGATTCGTTTTCCAAATGGCTTTAAATAAGTCATGAGCTAATGTGTGATCGGATTTAACTAAATAGTCTAAATATTAAATAGAGTACATGATGAATTTAGTTCCTAAGGAAAATCTAGCTAATTCAGCTCTACTTGCATCCTTAGAAGTTTTACAATTAACTCCTAGGATGTCTTTAATAAATTAATGTGAAATGTTTCATAAGGGTCAGAGTCACGAATTTTTAAAGCAATCTCTATACCACATTTCACAACAATATAAGTTTCTCAAGCTGGCGAATCAGTATAGATGTGCCGTTTATTATTATTTCTTTAGATATCTTGTCACATGCAGCACTCTTACCATTCTTTAATAATTTAATAGCTTTTATTATTTCCTGTCGTAAGATTTTTCATTATAAGCATTTGCTTTATCATGTTTATCGTCACACTTAGTGCCAATTTCGACTTTCAAATTTTTTAAACATTGTATTATCTTTTTTTGAAACTGATTTAAGTCAAAGTTGCAGTATTAAGTTTATTGAAATGATTTAAAAATTCCTCTTGTGGTAAGGGGTCACTTACCCCACTAGCTGATGAATTACTAATGTTATTGATGAATGCCCCAAATGTTTTATGGTCCTTTTCTATACTATTATATAAATAAGGAGATGAGATATGATTGCCAATGAGACAACTATCCACCAAAGTTCAAATGAATTAGAGGCAACCGTACGGCCTTCATCAGCAGTGAGAAAAACCCATACCGCATAGTCGGCTATAAAAGGCCCCGACATGAAAAATATGAAACAATTCAATTGAGAAAACTAACGGCCTAATTTATAACAAAACAATTAACGAAAAACAAATATGACAGACATGAACCAACGACAACCACTGAACTACAGGCTCCTGACTTGGGACAGGCACATAAAGAATTGCTTATTTCAGTGTATATATCAAGTTTGCCTATATTTTTTTCTTCATGTTTACTAGGCCGTCTGTAACGGCCACGGCCAGTATCTCATAGTTTATAACAGACCTACGCAAATCTGCACATGATTCAGTAAACCAAGGTTTCTTTTTCGACCTAGTTTTGTCTTTTATATCAGGCCTTTTTTCTCAAATTTAGCTGAGCTATTTGCACTTTCATGTAGTATTGAATTAAAAGGTTTTACCATACTATCAGTATCACTAAGTTCTTCTTTCATAGAAATTTCAATTTTGTAAATAGAGACTCTTTACTTTGAATGTTTTTCTTGTAAAGTTCAATGGCTTCATCCGACCAAATGTATTTACCCGGTAACAGTTTTGATTTTGACTGGTGATTAAAATCTTGTGCACATTGAGTTATAATACTACAAATATAGTTGGACAATGATTAGACAATGAAGTGAAATCTAGAACTTGAAATAAACCTACAAATTCTAACAGAATATACCATGGTATAGTCAACAAGACTACAACCATTATACGTTATACAAGTAGGTTTACAAATCACCAGTGGTCCATGACTTTATTTGTATCTTTGTTGATACTGCCTCACGTACATTTGAAAACCCCGCTTTTTACTTTCTTTTTGATAAATACATTATAAAAGTGTAAGTTAAACATTAAACATAAAATCCTCTGTATTTAATTATATTACTTTTAATCCCTCCCGATTTAAAGATGCTAGTCATGATTCATTAGATGAAAGTAAATTTCACTTCATGTAAGTGTTCCCGTGTAATAAGCGAATTCCATAAAGCCTTTCCTTTGTTACAGATGTCATGAAAGATGAAAATACTACATCTAGATATATTAGCGAAAGTTGTTTCCATCGATGATGACGAAAACTTCAAATCTTAACCTAAACTTTGAGTAAATCTAACTGGTTCAAGTTGAATATACCGTACGAACAAAACGTTAATTACCATTCTAACCAAACCATGTTATTTTTAATTCTTGTTGCTTTCACTAATAATTTGACGCCTTTCGTCAGAAACTTTGATCTTTTAGTGTATAAGCTAACTGGATATCAAAAGAAATTTAAACTTGAAGGTAGCATGCAATAATAGTGCTAAATCGTTATGTCCTTCATTAATACGAATAATTCTGTTATTCAAACCTGTAATTTGGATGGTACCTTCTTAATTAGAAGAAAAAAATCAGTATGTAAATATATATATATATATTCCAAATTATCTGTTAGGTTCCAACGACAAAAAAAATTGCAAATCGTCAAAACAGTTTAAAGATAAGTGTTATAATTTCCTCTTGATGAGACCTCTAGGGTTAGCAATAGAGTATTACATTTGATACTATTATACTTCATGTCAAAATGCCAGATTTTGATTGGTTAATACGAGGGAAACAATTTACTTTATTCCACTGCATGTTGATTTTGATAGCGAACTAAACATTTGATTGGTTGAAACTACTCCACGTGATGTCGAACAAAACTTCATATTCCCTTCTGAGTATCATATTCCCCTCTGAACGTCGGGATTGCCTTGGTCGACGTTACCCGCGGTTAGTGTTTTAAAACGTTTTGATCGTTTTTTAAAGATAGTATATTAATTTCTATATAAATCCTTGTTTCTAACAACAAACAGAAACGAATAAATAATTAACTTTTAATCGGTACTGATTATCATTGTGTATGTTGTGTTTAGTTATGAAAAAACTACCGGATAAGAAAACAATTATGTAAATTAATATCTTATGTTCATCAGTAAAAAAAAAGTATAGGCAGTGGAATAAAACATTCATTTCCCTTTGCTTAGGGAGATATGAAGATTTGTTCACCCTCGAAAAGTCATATTTCCCTCGGGCGATGCCCTTGTGAAATATGATTTTTCTTGGGGGAACAAATCTTCATATCTCCCTCAGGCACGGGAAATAAATGTATACTATCCCATGGCAAATACCCTATTACCCTTCAAGGAGACGCTTGCTCAAGTGTGCACTAAAGTTGATAAATACGGATGATTGTACAAGACGACATAGTTTATTACTTTGAATTTGAAATTGAATAGACAGTTATAACAGAACATTCAGTATAATAAATTAAATAACACATATCTGAGAGGGTGATAGAGCAGATTGTTACCCCTCGAAAAGACATTGTCAAACTTGGCTTCGCCTCAGTTGACAATATTTTCTCGGGGTAACAATCTGCTCTATCACACTCTCAGCTATGTGTTATTTATATAATATCATCATGTTGGAGATAATGTTTGCATATGTTTAACTTCCTACTGCAAGTGCCGAAACTTGTCAGGATTTGCTTTCATTTGACTGAACCGATCAATTAAAAGTGTGTTATCATCTGCATAGTTTTAAAAGGCGGCTGTTTTAACTTGATAAGATAGAAGATGTCGTTTAGATAGATATGTGAATTGTAAGGGACCTAGAATTGCTCTTTTGGGAACCTCTTTTCAATTTTTTCCCCATGTACTCAGATATGAACCCACTTTAGTTTAATAGATAATTTTAAAGTATTTTCAAAGATTTTTAGAGACAGTTCATTCATAAGGTAGTCAAACGATCGGCAGTGATGCTATATGTTTGACTTTATTTTAATGCTGTTTTCAGTTCTCGGTAAAGATTTTTTAAAGCGCCGTTTTACATTCGTAACACGATCAGAATGAGAAATGAGCTGATCATAAATAGCTCTCCAAAACGTAGGAATTTTACATCTTTTCAAATTCCATTTTTGATTGATCTTGACTTTATTTATCTGTTTATTTACAGTATCCTCATTAACTTCATTGAATTTAAGTTCTTCTATTTGCCCGTGAAATGCTGGGGTTGTTATTTTAAAAAAAATATATATATACACAGGCAGTCAGCAGGGTTTAAGAACATTTGTTGTTCGACCTGTTAGCATACCTGCCAACTTTTCAAAATCTCCATGGGGGATTTTAAGCGCAAGACGATATAATGCTCCTCTTTTATTGTGATAAGTGTTTTTAATCTACTACTATATTGTTTGAATGAGCATGTATGTGCTTAAATACCCTTCCTACTCATTTGAATGCCTGTTTTGAGGTGTTCAGTTTATATAATAAAGAATTTCAAAATTCAGGTCAACACCTCTCATGGGGGATATCCCCCATAAATCGGGATAGTTGGCAGGTCTGTGTTAGTCAAATGCGTTTTGTTAAAATATACTTTTTCACTTTTTTGGTCTTTTGGAAAATGTTGTTTGTGTTGTATTTAGACCCCTCTAACAAGAAATTTGTTTTGCATGCACACGTATAAAAATTGCGGTCAAGTTTTATCCAACGCAATCATAGGTTTGAATGTTGTTTTCAATTTAGACTTGTTTGTAAATATATATATATATACTTATTTTCATTTAATCAAATGTCCTTTGACCATTGATATGTTTTTTTAAATAAAGTGTTTGATCATTAAAGTTATTTTATCAATTTCTTCTTATACAATATGTTTCCTTTATTCGATAGACAAACGAATTTAATGTTGGTGAAAAGTCATCAGATTTAGGACCGCAAATAACCATTCAACTATCGTCCTATTTTTTCATTTGCTTCGATTTTTATAAACACATGGTATAGTAATCTCAGCCTATAAACCATTTCGTACAACAGAGACGAAGTACATGTTTAGTATTTCGTATCATATATTTGTAAGGTCGCTGAAACTGTGTGCCAACATCAAATAAGTTTTATTTTAGGTCGGCAAGTTTAATAACAATACAACATCGATATTGATAATTTTGAAAAGTTTTAAAATGCCTCATATAACTTGGTAAAATGTTTTCTATTTAATGTATTGACTGATCCATTCAACAAGGTAGAACATGTTATCAAATGTTCGTTTCGCATGTTTATGTTTGAAATATCAATATCCTCACTTAATCGGAGTAAATAATTTTTTTTAATTTTCTTTAATATTAGAATAATATACTAAAAATTTACAAAGAAAGCTAACAGCAATTAAATGATTGTTAAAAACATTTCAATTTATTTTTTAAGTGAAGATTAAAATGAAAATATGTGTGTAGCGATTTGGTGCGGTGCTATTGTATCATGGCAACGTCACTCTAAATATTTTGAAGGGAGGTAAGAAACCGATAGAAAAGGCTTGGTGAACGAATGCAGTGGTAAATACTTTGTTCTTAATGCAATCTGTTAGTTCAATTCTTCCAAACAAAAACTGTACTTGCTTATAGGTTTTTGTCTTTGATAAATATATATAGAATCAATGTGAAAACAGAATATAATTTCATCTTGTTGGTATTGCACTAATCGCGACTATGACTGAGTATGACAGCGGGCTGTTTTAATTCCTTTGGGATTCTCAGCGATTTGTGTAGAATATGTTTTGCATTGGCTGTTCAGTCAATTTAATGAATCGGACAAAGCTTTTGAATAGATTTAGAAGCAAACAGGTCAGGTATAATCCACCAATGGCAATGCCAATGGTATTCCTGACCTGGCAAACAGTTCATGCATGCTGCAGACTTTACCCATACTAACAACTAGGTTGTCACCCCATCTTTTACTTTTGGAGTTCATGTACTGACATTTATTGTCAGGGTTTGGGTTAGATTTTAGAGTTAGCTCTTATGTTTATTTTTCATCGACCGATTATCCCAAAGAAAACATTTATTTTGATATATGACTTTCAAATACACCTTATCGCTATTTGTCCGCCATTACCGGACATCACAAAGGTTCCCGTAAAATTTTGACGTCATAATACAAAATGTCTGACTCCACAATGGAAAAGTTATTATTGTCAATAGTTCAAGCGGGGCAGATTCTTGGATCAACCGGGACAGATTTCCAAATAGCGATAAGGTGTATTCACTTTCCTGTGAATTTCCTATGTCACAATACTGATGTTATTATGTCACAGTAAGAACCGATTGTTCAATGACGCAGATTGACCTTAGCTCAAGACTGAACAACTGAAGATTGATGTATTCAGATCAGATCATGGCATTCTTCGTGATAAACTTTTAAATATACAGGCCCAGAGCTCAATTTTTGAAAATTTTAGTTAGAATCTGTTAGCCAGTAGAGATGATTTTTAGTTAAATTTTACAGGCCCAAAATCAATTTTACAAGCCTGGGCTGCTGGGCCTGTGGTTAAGTGTGAATACTGTCATGGTACAGTTTTCAGTCTCATTGGCATTATCATTTAATTTGATAATGGACTTCACGACATATCATTTCCTTGTGTTAAAGAAACAGGTCAGTATTGAGACAGTTACAAGAGGACTGTGCTACAAACTTTACCACAAATGTCTATCATTAATACAGAGTAAATTAATCATTAAGTAGATTTAAAGCATTACGATATGCATTTGGTACATTTATTAACACTGGATTTGAACAGTGGAATTTTTTCTATCATATGTTATAGGTAGATAGTGTTTAAACTGTAAAATCGTACCTAAAATTATGAAGAGAAATCAAGTGATTTTAGATTTTAAGTATAAGGATATATGCGTTTAACACATATATTAATGCTTGACTGTATGACAGTAGAAATCTCTTAGATTTTTTAACAAAGATGGATAGTGTTTGATTGTAAACATGTACATGTATATATGTGCAGGAGTTCTATGTGTTCTTACAGTGTATGTTACGAAATGGATATATACAATGTACATGTAGTTCTGTGCAAGACGTTTTATTTATATATTTAAACGAATAACCTGCTTAAACATATCTATTTTGGTATGTGGTGATTGAATATTTAGCTTGCTATAAATAATTTATTGTATGAGTGGTGAACCTTTTTTTTTTACCTTGATGCTCCTGCTAGAGCCTAGAGGAGGAAGAGTTTTCCATATATGATAAATACCAATATGACATACTTTTTTCGATAATCAATTGAATTAAGTTGAAGTCTCCTTGTACCCTTTAGACTAGTATTTAATCAATATTTACTTGGTCAACTATAAACCAAGGTTTTAAAACACATGTTTAGGTGATACAGTGTAAAATTCTAAGTCATTTTAAATGGGTCTTTACAGGTTATTGAAGTGTCCTACATGAACTATGATATTGAAATCTTGTTTTTTTTTTTTATTTAGGTGTAATTATAGATGTTTTGTTGTTTATTAGCAGGTCCAAGTAAAAGATCAGAAGAATATTATATGTAAAATAAACAAACAAAAATGGCAGCAGTATTACCTCAAAAGCCCCAAGGGACTTACACATTTGCAAGTCAGCCGAGGGCTGTTCAACAAAGAAAGAAATACAGAGATGGCATGACAGCTCCTGCGGAACAGCAGTAAGTGATTGTTCTTTTTTGTGTCATATATTCATTGTTAGAACTCTTCCTTTTTAATGGTTAAGTTGCAAAAATATTTTAAATGTCAGATAGATTTGGCAAATTCTGTAACTACATTGAATAAATAAGTAAACTATAAAAGGAAAATTTATATTTTATTTGTACTTATCTTAAAGGCCTTATAAGTATTTGGCTTTGGCATTAACAATACATGTGGAAATTTGTGACTTGGTTGCACATTTTTCTTCATACAGTTGCGTGGATCAATAATCTGAATAATCCTTTTCTAATTGTACATTTACTCATTTCTGAATTAGTTCTCAGTCTATCTTTTGATGTTGTAGAACTAGAAGACATAGGAACACTATATTTTCTTGTATATTTTTAGAAAATGTTCAGTTTTATGTAATTTTATCATAAGAAAAGAAAATATTATTTTTTATCTTTTTATTTTTATATTTGCTTTCTTTAGAAGTGCTGAGGGTGTACCATTGTATGGTAACATAATGTATGACAGACGTATTGTCCGTGGAAACACGTATGCCCAACACACATTACCTGCAGTAAGTATTGTCATTATACACAAAAGTACATCTATTTACAAGACGGAAAAATGAATCTATTTAAAAGAAAGAGAAAATACATCTATTTACAAGAAGTAGAAAATGAATCTATTTACAAGAACGAGAAATGAATCTATTTAAAAGAAAGAGAAAATGAAGCTATTTGCAAGAAAGAGAAAATGAATATACAATGTATAACAATGCACTTCATAAAAAAAATTGTTTGAATTGAAAAATACCACCAGATTTCTACAGATCTTTGTATAACAAGATAAGCTTTAAATGGAAAAAAAATAAACCAGAAAATTGTTTTGGAAATCTGTCATGAAATTGACATCTAATATTTTTTATTCTGCAGCATGCACAGCCAGATCCAATTGAAATTCAGAGACAACAAGAAAATAGAAGACGTGCTATAGCTAGAAAAAGGGCAAAAGAACAACTCCGTCCACGATCTCCTGAGGCTGTAGAGGGAAGAAAACACATTGATGTTCAAACAGAACTTTATTTAGAAGAATTAAGTGATCGTGTGGAGGAAGCTGATGTTGAAGTGCAAACAGATGCCTTCTTAGACAGACCTCCATCACCAATGTTTGTCCCCGCCAAAACTGGTGTAGACATAATGACACAGATATTAGATGGAGATGTAAGTGTGTAAACTAGAAAAAAATGGAAAGTTGTTGCTGTGTTGTCAATTCAACAAAACATTTTAATGTACAGCTAACAGACAAGAATGAAAAACATTGAACTTGAAGTAAATTTGACCAGTACAGAAAGCAATTTACATCAATGTAAACTTACCCATTTTTGTGGTAATAGATTATCTCCCTTATACATTTTAATTTATAAGCTCTATGGTATAAAAAGTTTGTTTTAGTGGTCTTTTTGTATAATTTCTAAGAGCAGCAAAGGAGAAAGGTCATTTTATGGAGATTGTTTGAGGTACTTTGGAATTAAATCATTTATTTGAAAAGAATTCATTTAAGAATTTTATTTTCTTCATTTCAGTTGTTTGATTTTGACATTGAAGTTAAACCAATATTAGAAGTGCTAGTCGGTAAAACAGTAGAACAAGCTTTATTAGAGGTTATGGAAGAGGAAGAGTTATCTAACCTGCGGTCGCAACAAAGAGCCTTCGAGGAACTGAGAAATGCTGAATTAGTAGAACAACAAAGATTAGAGGAGCAAGAAAGAAGACACAGAGAAGAAAAGGTTTGTTTTATAAATGTTTTTTTTTGTTTACAAACTTTTTGATGTTAATAACATAGAAGATTGTTTAAAAAAGGAATATCTGAAATAGTTTGCATACATAATGCTTAAGATATTTGTAACATGAAAAACTTCCAAACCATTAAGATCTACCTAATGATAAGGATATTGTTGAAGGTTGTACGGTGATCTAAATTTGCTAAATCCTTTGTCATTTGTACTCTGGTGGATGATTGTCTCATTGGCAATCATACCACATCATTTTATTATATAAATAAAGTTTTTATCTTTTATAGGAAAGACGGATGCGACAGCAAAGAGAAATTGCAAAGAAAGAAAAAGAAACATCAGATAAAATTGCCGCCCGTGCATTTGCTCAAAGCTACCTCGCAGATCTGGTCCCTACAGTGTTTGGTACACTATCAGACAATGGCTATTTCTATGACCCAGTGGAAAGAGGTAAACATCATTTTAAGAGAATAATCAACAAAAATGATATTTCAATGTTAAACTGTCATGTTTTGACTTCATTGTTATCAAAGTAATAATGATGTCCTTTTCCTGATTAACAGTGATATCATGTGGGTCAGATAAACTGATATAATTTAGAATTGGAGCACAAAGTGACATTATTAATTTGCCCATATCTATAAAGTAGATTTAACCAACATTAGGTATTTTGAAGAGCAGCAATAAAAGCAATCTTCCTTTGATCATTGGCAATAAATTAGAGCTTACAGATATATTCATCCAAACTCCTGCCGTTTGCCTGTCTTGCTTAAGTACAAATTGAAACTTGGAGAAACTTAATAAGTAACATTTACATTTCTATTTTTCAGATTTGGAACAAGGTTTCATGCCATGGTTAATGGATCAAGTAACAGAACAATTGAAAAAATCAGAACTCGGCAGAATGGTGCTTGATGGCATTTTACGTGAGGTTGTCAGTAAACGAATGGACTTGTATGCCAAAATAGGTCAGAAACCAGCAGTATCTGAACAACAGGAACAACAACAGACAGAAGAAAAACCCCAAGATACAACACAAAACGCTGTGCCTCCATCAGCATCAGCCACATCAGAGGTAAGATCCTCATTGATATTCAACCAGATGTAATAATTTGGCATCAAAGCTTGGAACAGAAATGAAATCAGCAGTTACGACCAGATATATTTTGCCATAGACTTTTGAAATAGTTTACAGTGTATCCAATGGACCATACCAGATTAACCAGAAAATATATTTTTTTCAACCATTTTCTATTATTTCAGAAAATAATATTTAAGTGTTTACAAATTAAATGAGAAAAAGCTTACATGTAATTGACAAAAATAATTTTAGGGTGTGTCATGCCTATGAAAAGGATTTTATTTAAAAGAAATATTCTTTCTTGTCATGGTCTATGCTCATTTTAACATTGGTAGGCAATATATTTGTAAATATCTTTACACTAACTCGTCACTAATCATTACCAAGGTGAAGAAAGTACAACACACATTCAGAAGACTCATGGCAAAATAAACTTGTTGGACAGTGCTGGGTTTCTGTAATAAAATCCTTGAGTTTGATATAAATCTTGATTATTTAAACAATTTTTTGTGGATCGAATCAGTCAACCAAATGATTCATCCTTGTTTCATTTTCAGTGTTGACATTCTTTTCATTCTAATAGCTGAATACATGCATAAGCCATCTCCAGCTAAGAGGTTAAATTAAAGGTCACATGAATACAGATTCAATGAGGTTAAATTATTCACTTGCAAGTGAATATTTCATCAGCGATGTTTCTTATCTTATTTTGACTGCTAAAAGCGAATTAATATTTCACTATATCATGTTCATTAATGATTGAAAAAAAAAAATCATATTTTGATTTTGTTTATATCTCGTAGCTACCGGTAATGCCCCTTTAAAGGAATAAAACAAGAGATTGTGTCCGTCATGGTTGGTAGTTAATAGCTCATAGTGCATTTATTTTTTGACAACACACAAATTTGAATCTGATGCTCCTTGTCCTAAAGTGATTTTTTTAATTTTTTTTGCATAAGTGGACCTTATAAAGGATATGTCTGGCATTTCATATGCAGTTTATCATGTATTAGTATACTTATGGCTTCATAGTTAATTGATAAATGTCTATTTAAATAAAGGGAAAGTTTTCTGATGTATCTCTAAACAACATCAAACATTCATTGTCTAAGATTTGTGCTTTCACTTATATTAAATAAAATTTGAGTTTTTAATGAACTACCCAGTAAAAATTTAACCTTTTATTTTATGAATAATTGTATGTTTAATTGATAAATAAAATCCCTATTTCTATTTTAAATTTAAATATAAAATGTTTTGAATATGTACATGTTGACTCTGAATTTTTCCCCACATGAGAATATTTATAATAATGAAGCACAATAAATTGTTGTTACGAGAATCCCACCTTGATTTCTGATAAGTTGGGTATAATGAACTGATTGTTATGACCAGGGTTTCTCACCTGGAACAGGTACACTCACACTTGTAATATTTAAATTAATTGAAGTTTACAGCATTTTACCACCTTTCACATAATATTTATGTATTAAAAACTGTAGTAAATAATCTTTTTTTGCTACACTAATTTAGAATTTCAAAATTCTGAAAAAATTTAGGACAGTGAAAAATTGAAATTACTTTGCCATTATAATTTTATTAGACAATTACAAATGTATTAAAAATTACAGTGGTGTAATTTGATAAAGTACAAGTGATTTGAATTGTGTCCAAGTCAACAATGAATTTGTTTGGCAGGCTCAGTGGGCCGGAAAGTGATTTCAAATTGACTCTTATCATAATAAAAGAAACTGTCTCATTTTCTTGATTTAAATTCACTATAATAATAATAATTTCTAGGGATAAAGAAAGTTTTCCGTTGAAAAGAGAGACAATTTACCAAATAATTAATTCAGTTATATAACGGCAGGGTTATTTTATTATTAATTAACAAGCAAGGAGGAATTATGAATAGACTTGTGACTTTTATTTGTGTCTGAGACAGATCTGAATTTTCTCTCATTAAGATTAGGCACACTGTCGATACAGGAAGAAACGAGAGGTTTCTCGCTCCACCACATGACAAATTCCCATGATATATATGGTGTTTTAGATGCCATATAACTCCTTGCACACTTCGTACACTGTTGGAAAAATAATTCTCTTTCTATGAAAGCAGGTGACAATTTTTCCACATGGCTGATTACAGCGGCTGATTCTATCGTGATGATCACTTCTTTTCTTACAAATTATAACAATATGGATTGTCAGCTTGGCGATCAGTCTCTTTTGATTGGGAAAAAATAAATATTGAATGATCACTCCGATGATTTGTTATGGAAGTTATTAAAGATAACCTGGAGAGCAATGATCATTTGATGAGTACAATAGTCATATGCAAAACTTAATAGGGATTTAACTGTTATAAGGTGGGTTTGACACCATGTTAATGGCACACTTAAACAGGGAACAAGTGATTGTTCTTTATATTGACTCATCTTTTCTGGCAGCTATCTGATTGAGGAATTAAAGTGACACTGTAAACAAGGCTTAAATAATTGAATTCTAATAAAACAATGGAAAAAAATTAAGTATTTTAACATTTGTTTAAATCAATTAAAAAAATGTGTAAATCATTATTAATAAGTTTTCTCAAAAATTGAAAAGATAGAAAGAGCTTGTCATAAAATTGTATAGATACCATCATATATGTAAAACTAATGTTGATGAATTTCATTATATGAAATGAAGTGAAAAATATCAATGAACAAAATATTTTATATTTTATAATTATATCATAATTTGTTATTTTTTCAGGGTGAAAAACCAGTGGAACAAGCTGAATCGGAGCAAAAGGCAGATGAGGGAGGGGAACCAGAACAAGAACAACAAGCAGATGATGATGCAGGTGGAGACGATTAGAATGCAACAAAAATCATTCATGCATGACAATTATAACAAATTTTTATGGAATATTTATTTCTTATCAAAACTTATTTTTTGTGGAAAAAAAACAACTCATTTTAGTGCTCAGAGCATACCAATATTAAAAGCAGGGCAGAACTTTGTGGAAACAAATTTTGGCAGAGAAATTGATTCTCCTTTTACATTTAACTTTCATGAAAGGAGAAATTATGAACTCTGAAAAAAAATGGTTTGTGAAAGAAATGTCCGTTTGAGCATGAACAGGAAAAGTAAAGATAAATAAATTGTTAGCAATGTTATTTAGCCTTTCGAAGATAGTTAATATTTGTAGTGAAGTACTGCCAGAAAATGTGTGATATAAAGTTTATATTTCGTCATATTTTTACATTTCTAATTATTTATCATATCAGTTTATTCTTGTCTAATATACATTATAAAAGTATGAACCACAGTAAGTTAATAAAAATTAGTTATCTGGGTATCTTTTTATCAAAAATTGCTTTCTATAATTTTTTTTGATTTTTTTCGTGTTTAAATTTCAAGAAATCATGTTCTATGTCCTTTGATCCTTTCTATATCAGCAATCACTATTATTTGTCTGAATTGTAAAAATGATGAGCATATTATGAACAATGTTCTTTTGGGCGACTTGTAGAAAGTCTCAAGTAATTTTTATAACGATTGTAATAAAGAAATAAAAAATTGCAAATACCAAAAGAGTACAGAACTAACATGTTTTATAAATGCCTTGTCTTGGTCTACAACCCAGTACCTGTGATCCAGTTTGTGTATATATTGTTAAAAAATATGTTGTCTCTGTGTTTATATACGTTAAATTTATTAGACCGTCCAATTATTTATATTTAGAATCTATAATATTTATCTTTAAATTTGCTTCATTTTGTTATCTATGAGTTGAGAGACAACACTGGTTTTTATTTTGTCACAAACTATGAAAAACAACGTTTAGAAGAAGCATGTGTTATAATTTAACATTTTTATATTTATATTTTAAATGTTGGTATACAATATGCTCAAACTGAAATTACCAAATAAAGTATAAAGTTTGAACTTTTCTTTTCTTTTGTGCATATGTTTTATTTATATGTTTGTTGTACAACCATGCATTTCGTGGACTGATATCGGTATCCTACATTTAAGGCACTCCTAGCCCTACGGACCATGTCAGCTATAACAATTATTTGGGGTCTGTAATTGTTGTCTGTCTTTGATGTCCATCAGCTGTCATTTTAAACTTTTTAAAAATCTTCTTTCAAAATACTGGTTTAAAGTTTGTGTTTTTGTTCCTGTCAAAAGACCAATGTGGTGGTTATGGCTTAAAATAGAACATGAGGATAAAATGCATTCATTGTCTCATATCATGGAAACCATAATGGAAAAAATAAAATCTAACATTGCAAAAGAAAACACTCAGAATGTTTAGGTCTTCAACAATGAGAAAAACCATACTGTATAGTCCGCTATTTGCCTATTATCTCAAAACCTATAATAGATAAGAAGAAACAGTAAACAGCAAAAATAATAACCAATGCAATATCTACAAAAATACCAATATGACCCAAACTCTCAAACTTCGTATGCAGTTATATAAGCATCCCATTTGCATGGAGATTAGTGGGGCCTACCCCCTCAGTCATAGTCATTTTAGAAAATTGACTTTAAAACTTTTGCATAATTAACATGTTAAAGTTTGTGATGAGATCAGTTTAAGGGGAACCACTTATGATGAGTCAATGATATTTGGTATGCAGTTTGGTATGATATTGTTCATTAAATAAAAATTTGATTAAAAAACTGAACATCAAATTCATTTTCAGTGATTTCAAGTCAAGATACACATTACCAATTTTAAAAAATCTGACAATTGTTTTTGGGTTGAAAATGTGTTTTTTGAGAGGTCAAAAATGAAAATTTAGAAAATCTTTATTTTCACATAATTTGATGTTTAAGACTCCACAATTTTGACTCTTTTTTTAATAAATTAATGCAGGCGTTGCTTTTCTTTTTGTTGTTGAGTGTATTATAGATAGCCAGTACCCTTTAACTATATTAAGCTCACTGGGCCTTCAGCTCGCATCACTTGGCAGCCATCGTTGTCTTCATCATCCATCTAGTGTCTGTCATAATGTTTTGTTTTGCCTATTTCTAGTATTTCGAAAACTATAATGGAGAACAAATACTCTGTCGAGTAAAAATGATCTTAGCCCACACAGTTTCTGTTCAATACAAAAACCTGTTGCATTTGATTAATTCTATGCATAAATGAAAGGCGTAATACAGGCTCCTCGGATCCCCTAGTTGGGTTTTAAACTTTTAGATAGACAATTACTAAAAAAAACAAATCAAGGCATGGTATAAAAAAATTAGTCACATGACTGAAACTGTCAATTGATTGTTTATTGGAGTTATTGTCCGTTAATGACGATTTTTTTTTCATAATATTTTTTCGAAAATATTTTTAGAAGTTTATAAATAGTTTTGGTGGTATTTAGTATTGTGGGTACTTTTAAGTGTAGGCCAATTTGATTTGGAGGGTGAAGCGAGGGCTTAATTGGAAGATTTTGAATAATTTGTATCCTAGTTTTTGCCTCTTTTATGTGATTCTAACACTTGTATTTTTACATCGCGATGACCTTGAGGTCATTCCGATGTATTGCTATCGCCTAGATTTCCATTATGTAAATTAGTTTTGGGTTTGTAACCGATCTATAAACATGATAAATATGCGCACATAAACGAGTGCAAAATAACATTCCTTGTCAAATGATATCAATACATCTCTTCAATGAATACTGATAAAAATATTTTTGTTTACAACATAAAATAATAATGTGAAAATGTTTTGTAGTTAGATATATATATATAAGTAAAAAATCATTGATAATATCAATGCACACGTACCGAAAAATTGTGTTAAAGCATGCGGAAGAATATCTCAAAGAACGTTTTGCGACAGGACCGGTAGCTCTGTAATTGTTTTTGCGGGAAAATATGAATGCCTACTCGTATCCAATCTTAGAAAAATCGAATTTTTACAGAAAAGTGTCCACCATGCACTTGCATTGCACTATTGTTAGAATAGTAGAATAGAATGATATACAAACGGATGCAAATCATATATATATGTAACTGTTATTTTGATATAATATATAACAACAAATCAGTGTATACTGATTTGTATCACTACAATATAATAGTTATTACGGTGAAGTTGAATTTCCTGTCATTTATTCATCATCCTCGCACGAACTTGTCTAGAAAAAAAAAAATATATCTCTGTACATTAACCTCAGTTTCGGGTAAAGAGATATGTTGTTTTTTTTCTGAGACAAGTGCTTTTGACCATCCTCAAGAACTTGTGGTCATCCGATGTTCAGTACTTCAGTACTTTGATTTAAGCTTACTGATACATAAAACAGATTACAGGAATCATCAAATATACTGGACAGAACAACAGACCACGTCAACCACTAACATCGTCTCTTAGTTCCGAAAAAAAAAAACCAGACATAAAAACAAAGACGAACAACATGTACTAGATTTCAGTCATTATTTGTGAAAAAAAAAAACAAAATAGAAATCAAAATGACATATTTTTGCCAGGCGAGCGTCTAGTTATTACCCAAACTTCTTTGTATCTTGTATTGTTGTAAAACATAGCGCAAGGGATGATGATACTATTAGATGACATATTTTTTTTCCATCATAATAATACACCTATCGAGCTATGGACCTAGAATAGCTATGTGTTAGTATACATCACAATACATTGGAATACTTTGTTGATGTGGTGGTGCTTGATGATCCTGTAGTTCATAACACCGTTGGACTCTATGTTGCTACGTTACGTTTAATTTTGGTGTTCCTGTTGGTCATAACATCTTCTGAATTCAATAAAACTTAATATGTATAATACTGCCATTAGTTTGATTTCCCAATAGATCGAAAACAATGCTGCTGTCAGTGATGCATAATTGCTTTTTGGCTTTCAAATTTTTCACAAACCCTGGTAAGAACTTTAAACAACCACCAATCAACCAAACATTATTGCACCTATTCAAATCAGTTGTTTTGTGGTTATTTGTCTTTTTAATTAGAAATTTTCAATCTTCATTATAAATACATAATATCCATCAGCTCTATATGATAATAAGTTTGTAAGTAAGAATATATATAGAGAGACTACAATAATATTCTAATGAACATTGAAATAGATTTATGCCAATGTGACTCTTTAAGGTTCAAATGGTTTGGTTAAATTAAAGATTGTTCTGTATTCTATTTATGAACACCATGACTGATCATTTTTATCTTAGGGAGCTACCATTTGATTTTTATGGGGGGGCTAGGATGAAAAATTTTGTCCTGCATTTTTTTTTAGTTGTAATCTCTGTCCTGCCTATTTATTTAACACTCTATTCGGTCCTGCCTTTTTTTATTAGTTTATCCTGACTTTTATTACATAAATTGTCATCCTGCCTTTTTTTTTTGCAAAGTTGCTCATCCTGCCTTTTTTTTTACTCAAAACTCCTGTCCTGCCTTTTTTTTTAAATTTCATCCTAGCCCCCCATAAAAAATCAAATGGTAGCTCCCTTAAAGAGTACACCACTGGTTTACAGAAACGCAAAGCAATTGCATCGTTCAATAGGTTATTGTTGTTTTTATTGTTTAGGCCTGAGGTTGGTTGGTGGTAGAGATATACAACATAGAAATTCTCCCAGACCAGCTATAAGACTATGTAGACTGTGGTCACATAGGAAATCACTACGACCATCCGCTTTATCTGTTACACATCATGCAGGTTATAAAGATTTGTGGCTTACAGTGTTAGCAAAGCTGGTAAACAATATTGCGTTTAAACAAGGCACCTATTTATACAGATGGTGTCCGTAATCCTGTTCGATAAGTTGGACAATGCATAGGATGACCAACAGCTGTAACATTTATTTACTGGTACATTGTATGAAATTATCAATTTAAAATTTCAAAGGGTTCCGTTTTATTCTATTTAATTATTTTTGTATACACCAAGTTCAGAATCGTTAAGAGATGTGGATAATATTGGATGATGAGTATTGAAAACGGTTATTCTGATACTGTTGTTTACATTTTACAGTGCAGTACTTAAAATTTTACGCATTTAGATCTATTTAAAAAATGCAAATGAAATGTTTCAAATTATTGCATAGATTTACCGGGGTGCTTGAATAGGTAGGGTCAATTTCCTAGGTATTTATCTATTAGCAGGGCCATTTTGATAAGGTCTTTCAATCTTTTCTCAGTGGTGTAGTATCCAACTCCATGTATGTAAAAAAAACTTAAGGTTTTTACAAATATAGAATAGCATTGGCTTTTTCTAATCAGATCACACATTGTTCACGCCTAACGACAGCCCTAAACCACAATTTTGACCCCAAAAATGTAACAGAAGGACACCTCTACAAAAACCATAATTATGTTGGAAGTAAAGCGTCTTTTGGATGCATAATAATTCATTTGTGGTAATCGACGTCCTTCAATGCAAAATTTTACAAAAACATGTAAATTTTGCAATTTTTAAATCAAAATGCCTTCAAAAGCAACATGTAATGATGAATAACACTTTTTAAATTATGATATAGAAATATGTAAAATGGTGGAAAAAAGTAATAGGATGTAGATTCTTCATTTTTATAACATTCAATTTCTAGTAGGATTTGAAAACTTTAATATTTTTTTACCCTTCGATTGAAACAAGTACAGTGGAAATGGGTCCTACCTATTTGCAATTATAAATTAAAATAGTCACTCCTCAGCAAAAGTTGCTTTATGATTTTGGACGTAAATACAGGAGATTTGTTTCTCGTGTTATTATGTTGCTGTCTCATTTACTTATAACATACATATCCTTCTGTTCTTATTGTATACACGTCAACAAATATTAGTATCTTGTCTGTAGTCAGACCATGTGTGACGGTGTGACACCCCTGCACACCAAAACACCACTTTGTCGAGATAAGTACACAAATGTAGTAGTAATTACAATTCTTCATAATAAAGAGCAAATCAGTCATAATCTATTATCCATCAAATCAGTCTCTAGTCACCTTAAAGCCCATGCACGGTCCCAACAAGTAACCCAATCCAGGCTGTTAGACGTCAGAGCCATTTCGGTCTAATTTGCACACGTACATTTCATTTAACAATTAATTTATACAATTTTATTTACATATGAAACAAATGAATTTCTTTATAAAATATTTTACAACTTTTTAATCTTAAAAGTCGTTTTATCCAAAACGTCGAGATACATCTATTAATATTCAAATCTGAAGATATAATTATGACATCGTGGCAACTATGGAGGGTTATCTTTAGTCAATTGTCTGTCTACAATATATTAGTATTATCTTCAATAATAGACTAAAAAAATAGATATTTTAATTTCAGGAGAAATCGTTTGCGTCCAAAAAAGCTCCCTTTTGCATTTTATACATAAGGAAATGCCTGTACCAAATCAGGAATATGACAGTTGTTTTCCATTCGTTTGATGTGTTTGAGCTTTTGATTTTGCCATTTGATAAGGGACTTTCCGTTTTGAATTTTCCTTGGAGTTCGGTATTTTTGTTATTTTACTTTTTGCACCACAGCCTATTTGCACAAATGCTACCTTAACGCCGCTAGTTTTCAAAATGGGGTATTTTGATATTTTGATATTTGGGTACCATTTGAGCCGATATTAAAGTATAATAGGATTCCGCCAATTAATCTTAATAAAAGTTATGATTTCCCTCCTCCTTTATTCGGGACTGTGACCAAGCAGTTTACACTGGAGCTTTTAAAAATTCATTCTGAGATTATATTTGTCGCTCTGATATTTGTTGGTTGGTCTCCTGTATAGAATATGTTATATCCACTTAAAAATGTGATGCACTTCAGTATCATTTGTATAAGTTTGTACACATTGATATCGATAAATATCAGACGTCGAGCCACAATATGAATCGTTTCGGCGTTTGAGCGCAGTGAACAAGCAAAAAAGATTTTAAAATTTACTTCCTGCGGAATTGTATATCCACCTTTTCTTTTATTTTTAAGAAAGAGTAGTCCTTTTTGTTCCATAGATAATTCTTTTGAAGGTTTCATAATTTATTAAGGATTTTTATGTATGATAAATATGTTTACAGATTGAATAGGCGCAAATAAATCTGTATTTTGGCGCAATTGATAACTTTAAAAAATAAAATTTGGCGCATACTTGAAACTAGCAGTTTGCGCAAAAAGACTGCAGCTTAAATTTCTGTCTCTCATTTCAGTTTCAGATAAAACCATAGGACATCTGACAGTTTTTTTATATCGGCAACTCAGATTAAGATATCTGCATAAAAATAATCAAAAGATATATGAATGTATTGTGGACTTCAAGGAGCATATAACAGTTTTTGGCAAGATGGTATTCTCTTAAAACTGGCTAAACAAGTGCTTGGCAAACATATCTACCAAGTTATAAAAATAAATTGAGACAGTTGAATGCAAAAAGTTATCTTCATGCAAAACATCTGAAACATTTTATAAAGGTAAGAATTTCTAATAAATACAAAAGTCTTAATAAGAACAATATTGAAAACCTATATGAACAAAGTCAACTCTTTCTAGATACAAGTGTCTTAAACTAAATTCAGAGAGAGAATTTTATTATCACATTCCAACTTTGAAATTCGAAAACTTGTCACAAAATTTAAAATATGTAATTATGATATGAAATTTGAGTTGGTTAAATATAAAAAAAGTACCTCGTAATCTTAAAATATGTAATTTTTGCTCTAGTTATGATGTACATGCCGAATATCATTTCTTCTTCCATTGCGCAAGAAATGAAAATTTAAGAAGCAATTACTTGTCTAACCTGGCATAATGAGTTACACTTTTAAAAAATGTTACTGTCTACAAAGTCCATGATCCTTCAATGGAACTTCTGACAAGGAACTCTTGATGAACCGATTGTTTTAAAATTTGTTGTGTATATGTTTTATGTAATTTGAATTCTGTTTTCATGCTTTTAAGACAATACAGATTATTATTATCGTAATTGTTATTATTGTTATTTAAAAGTGTCCTTTTGAACATTATTTTTTTACAAAAAAATAGATTCACCGGTTTAGCAAGAAATATAATGTACCTGTCTTATAAGTGACAAAATGGTGAGAAAGTGTCGTCTGCTTAACACATGTTATTTATATGTAACAAAAATCGCCCTCCACATCCCTGACAATTTTTCCCAATTAAAGTCATATAAATTTGAAAAATTGCAAACAGGTTCTTACGGAAAATTATATGAAACCATATTTAACTATTGCTTGTATCCATAGGACGCATGTCTCCTCGAGCTGAGCACGCGCTGAAGAAACGATTCGTGACCAATCAGCGACAGTCAACACTGAAAACAAATACTCACACGTGCGCTACACGCAATTTCTTTCTTAACTACAGTTGCTCAGTCGGGTGCTCTAATTTTTATTACAGCGAAAATAAAGGACAATCTTGATTTTGAAGCTAACTAGTATCGGAAATTTAAAAATCTGAATAAAACCCCGATATATTTGTTTCCTTTTCTTTTCGGAAGTGTAAAAACAGTCAATCTAATTAAAATATAGTTCTCTGATTTGGTTTTACTCATATGAGTATATAAGAGCACGCGAGTTGATATGAATCAGAATTTTGATCAGATTGAAAAACACTGAGTTTACATTGAAATCATGTTTGTTTAAAAATCTGACAAAGAAAGAAATGGATAACTTATATATAATTTACTGTAATGTATACAACAAACAAGCATACATGCTCTTCATTACGAATTTGGATGTCCTTAGAGGTAATATGCTACATGCAAAGTTTCTACGTATTTAAACACCAATTGCTTTCACATGTTCATGTTAACTGTTCCTGATTAAGGTAAATCCTGAAAAGGCTTCGGAAGTACGACATTTATAAAGTGTTATTTTAATGTCTTGTACAAAGGCCGAAAATAAATGTATATCCATCTTTACATTCAAATGCTTCGTCAAATATTGCAACTGATATTTATAATTGATAACATTGATTCCCATATTTTGTCAGTCTAGTATTGCAATTATCAATAATCTATATACCTTCAAAATTAGAATGACCGACCGTCATGAAACATAAATATATATTTGATTGACGGTAGATGGCTTTGTTACGTATACTCTTTTACAAATAAAATGTAAGAAACTGTTTTTCCCCCAAAGTCATATGGAATGTCTAATTGTAATATGCATACATTTTTACAAGATTGGAATGAAAAAAATTGAAGTGTTAAGATGTATACAAAATGTTTCATTTAAAGTCTAGTAGCTGATTTCAATAAAACTAATTGGTCTGTTCCGATTCTTTATCTGTCACCAAATTGTTTGATTTGCAGATGAAAAAGATTAATGCGGCAAAATATTCAATAGCCAGTTTTATCATAATATTTACAATTTTTATAATTCCCTTATTGGGAAAAATCAAAAGAAGTTTTAACGAAATTTAAATAAAAAATACTTTAAATAAAAGAATTAGCTAAAGGAAATCTGAACATTCATCATAATAAAAAATAAAGTATAAGATTAATTATATTTGTAATTATTAGCATACATGCTTCTTATCGTCCAGTGATACGTTTCCAATATCAGTACGCACGCGCGTAAAGCTACTTTCTATGGAATGTCGCAGCTTGAATTGTGGTAGAAAACTTTCAATTGTCATGGAAACACAAAAACGCTTTCACAGATGTTTTAGTTCCCACTTTTCAGATACATCAATAAAATAAGAAAATACGCCTATATAAAGCAGACTCCTCGGTTATTTCCAAAATTTGCTCATAATGCTTGGTGGTACTGGTCCGAAACATACGAACGGCAACCCTAGTGATTATAATACAGGGGTTATAGCCGCAACTGATATTCCGGAAAACTGTATTGCTGGTCCACATCCCGGGGAGTTCAAATTGGGACAGAATTCTCTTGACGAACCAAATATAGATTATATCATAGAGGTATGTTAACTTATGTTAAAATAGAATCAAAAGAAATAAAATGTGATGTTTTTTTATCAACTAGAATTAATAAATGAAATAATAATAACACATAGATACATACTATATCAAAAAGAATTCAAAATTACTTTGAAACATTTAGAATAAAATTTCTTTTTTAAACTGAAAAGTTTTATTAAAAGTCTTTTATGCTGTTACAAATTTGATTAACATATTACTTTACAGCCCTTCCAAAATTCATACGATTTTATACGTTTTAAATGTCTTTTTTCACAATAAATCCTTACTGAAATATATACAAAAATATTTTTTTTTACGGAAAATGAATACAATATGAAATTAAAAAGTATTATTTTGTTTTGATATATCTTAAAGAATTTTTTGGAAATTCTATTTAAAAGTAGTTTTTAAAAGACGGATTGGTTGAAAATCGCCACCCGATGAACTGCAAGACGAGAAAAAAAAATCGAATTCATGCAATACGTTTATACGAAGGAAATGCATTCGTGTCCGAGTTTTTATTCTTCATTCAAAAACATATTACTAATTGCATTCAAATTTACAACCACTGACCGTTTTAAATGATGATTTTTAAAAAATATTTTTATATTTAATCAAAGAAGTGATTACTGATATCAAAACCAAGTATTAGGCGGTTCACCGTCGGAAGTTGAATCTAATAGTTCATGTGGAATACCTCCGTTTTCTGTTTTAGTCTAAACATGATTTTATTCATAAATTTAAGCAGAAGATAGATACTAGAAAATTTTGAATTTATTTTGGAAACAGATAAAAGTATTATTAACATCTTGATCTAACTTAAACTAAAAAATCTCAGTGTCCTTGTTCTTAACAATAATTTGAATTCAAAAGAAGAAAATTTGTTGAAAGATATTTCTTTTTTATTCTTTTTTTTTAACCGAAAATGATGCATGAATTATGGTAATCTAATATTTTGTTTTCATATATGAACATATGTTTAATATTTCTTACCAGTAAAATTTATATGGAAAAATTAGAGTATCTCTATTTACTTCCAAAGTCTGCAGTTGACGTATCTCATGCACAAGGTTAGCAGACATAACTTTTATTTTTAAAATGTATTCTAATAAATTAACCATACGTACGAGTATTGCTCATTGTTGAAGGTCGTACGGTGCTCTGTAGTTGTCATATCATTGTCCTTTGGTCCTTTGTGGACAGTTAACTCACTAGCTCCCATACAACATCTCCTTATTTTTATATAACTTGATGAAACATACAAAAACTTCTTTTAGTGACAAAACCAAACAGGACCAAAAGTAAAGCCAAACTCAGACACGGAATCAGCTATGCTTGAGGGACATACATTCCTTAATTTTAAATGATATACAACACTTGATAACAGCAAATTTCAACAAAATAACACCCGTTTGTTCATGTCAGTCAGTATCGTAGACCCTCACACAGAATGTCTAAATGCAGAACATCAATAAAAGCACTGTTCCTGCAATACATTGATTATTATCATAGCATTTAGTCTGTTATGGTCTCGTGCACATTCAAACTCACCACTTCTGTGAAAAAATTTAAGTCTCTAATAGAAATAAAATAACAGTGATGCTCATAGGGCTATATAAGTGCGAAGTTAGATATATCAAGTCTAAAATGTGTTGCACATAGATTTTTGAAGAATTTGATACTGTTCTACATGACCACAGCGGATATGGGAAGACACGCGAAGAACCAATCTCGCCATTATTTGTCAAATTCTCGTTTTTTTTTGTTGTCTGTTCAACACATGTCAGAGTAAACCTTTGGTGTCTCTGTGAACTTTCTCAGAACTTGTCTCGCTTTTGCCGTATCCAAGGATGTTCTCTACTATGGTTTTTGACTTTTTGTCAGATATTCTGAATCCTTTAGTTTTATCCATGTAGTGCAAATAAAGATTTTGCCCGCTAATCCCTACTTTTCTTTTCATGATTTTATTACATTTAGTTTAAAAAGCCATTTTCGAAAATCTTATAAAATCCTTGTGCCAAGGTGCTAATGTCAAATGTATGAAAAATCAAGAGAGAATCATTTCCCGCCAAATTTTTAATTGATTATATTTCAAAAACAAGGACACGGACCTGTAGCTTTTTCCTACTTTTTAAGTTCCGTTATTTATATAATATCAATTTATAACAGTCTTTTAAAAAGCTTGTTATTTTTAGACAGAGGAGCGAACATTAAAGTTACTTGTGTACCTGTCTATCATTGAAGACAGTATGGCTATCTGTGGTAAACATACGTTATTGGATTGTCTTAATAACTTTTACCCCAGCGATATTTTTTTATGGAATAAAACTCTGTAGAAACCAAAGTCATAGAGTCTCCAATCTGTCCCATGCCCCTAAATGCCATTGGAATCAACTTGCTGAAAAGCTTAGGAAAAATCAAAATGAAGCTGCAAATTAAAAGTGTGTCTCTAGCCCAAAGTCATCCCCCCACCTAACAACCATAGGAGTTAGCTTCAACCAATGCACGCATGCCTATTTGACTAATTGTGTGCTATGGTAAAAAAAATCGAATGTAGTTTACTTAATCGAGTACACCTTACGGTTAAAATGACATCACTGATTAAATCATTCACGAGTTAAGTGGTTGTTATGTTTATACCTGAACGTCTGTTTTATACACCTCTATTATATAGTTATGTTCGCTGCTTTTAAATTTTGTGGACACACTTTCTCTCAAGTTTTTCTAGTAGCTGTTGCTGGATCAATTTGCAATGTAAATTGTCATTATCATGATCTGCACGACACTTAAACGCGAAATTTATCCGCCCACTTATTGCAATTATTTACACAAGAAACGTCAAACTATTTGCTGTATTTTCTAATTTGTCATGTTCCGTACTTAAGGAGATAACAAACTCATCGTTGAAATATGACAAGTATGTTATTAACTTTTGTCCTAAAATTAATCTTTTACCTTTACATGCGGACCTTAATTGAAGGTTACCATCAAGAGTTCAAATGTTGTTACAGCGCACGTGCTTCCTTGGAAACGACCAAGGTTAAGAAAGGTCTCGTAAATGTCAAGTTCTTTGTGAACCTTTGACGTCTACTTAAATTATAAATTAAAAATTTCCAGAAGATGATTTACTATTTCAGGAATTCCATGAAAAGACATGTTTTCGAATGCAAGTGAAAGCCATGATCTTTTAAATAGAAATATATATCGGATAGAATTTAATAAAAAGGAATGAAATGATCAAATAATTAAATAAAAAGTTTACTTTCTTAAATAAATAAAGATAATTGTTGGTATCTATCTTAAGTTCAACATTTTTTTTCAAGAGCTATGCATTGATAAATCAGGGGTTGTTTAACTACATTTTTTTCCCAAAAATACATTGCTTGGACAGATGTCTTGGTTCCAGTGGTAACGAAACGTAGTAACAGTCAATGTATAAATTGAAATAGATTTTATTTGTCGCGCGTAGTGCAGGATAAGATACTGTTAAAAATGAAACAAATCGGCTTAGATTTCTCGATACTCTTGAAGATGATCGCTTTAGCAAATATCTGTCTGCCAACACTCAAAATTTGGCAACATCCTGGCTCCTGTTACGCCTTTTAAAGGAAACTTAAACCCGTGCTTCAACATGTAACTTGTCTTCTGTAAATAATGCTGAAGTATTTGAAAGTATAAATGAAAGACTTTCATTAAAATAAGCAAATAAATAATTAAGCAGCGGATTTAAAATTGAAATATTTTATTTGTTACCAGATTATCATTTAGTTAAAGAATTTTTATTAGTCGCGTGCTCATTTAATACTAATTTTAAATATTTATAAGGAAAACATTAAATCACCAGTCAAACAATTATCAAAAGATTTTATTTAACAGGTGAAGCACAAAGATGGGCGGATAACTCTTGATTTTGAATCATCCAATCAGTGGATAAAATATGTCCAGCCTGCACGAGACCGACACGAGCAGAATATCGAGTTCTATAAAGACCGAACTGGTACCATCTATCTCCGGACTACAAGAAAACTAAAGATGGGAGAACAGCTATACGCATGGTTCAGCGAACCATTAGCCAGGGAAAGTGGAGTTCCTTTTTTGTCACTGCAAAACATTATCGGTAAGATATAAATAAGATTCTGACTCGGAAATGTCAGAATAAATCATTTATTTTTATATCTTATTTTCATCATAATCTTTATTTCAATGCTTGAATCCTGAGTTTTTTTTAAATTTTTAATTACAGCAAAAGAATGAAAGTTTTGGAATATATATTTCTTTTTCCATATTTAATATTTCATAATTATGATACATTGAACCAAAAGAAGCAAGTCGATATGTTTTTGTGATTTTTTTAATGAAAATTGTATTTTTTTTTAATTTAAAATAGCTGAAATTTGACAAGAAATTATTAACAGTTCAATGAAAAAGCACATTGAACGCCATCATAAATTAATATCACCACCTGGTACCATCATCATCTTCATTATTATAATTATTACTTTTTTTCAAAAATTTTATTATTATCATTTGTTTGGTTATTATTCTTATTAGTATTACTATTATTACTATTATTATTATCATAATTATAATTTTAAAATACTTTAGGGGAAAATATGACATTAGAATAATCAATTTTTTCACATAATTTACATGATATAAAATTTATTATGAAAGAAAGTTCTCTGGTTATTACAAGGTAATCTTTATTTACGAGAATGTTGCAAATATAAAAATAAGATGTCACTGGTATGATTACATATGCGACAAATATCTAAAGAGTCCTAATGAAATAGAGGTCACTGAACGGCTTTCAACAATAAGCAAAACTAATATCATATGTCAAGCTATAAAAAAATCCCCGACATGACAAAAGGTGAAACAATCCAGACGAAAAACCAACGGCCTAATTTATAACAAAATAATAAACGAAAAACATATATGTCAGGCAGCAGCCAACGACAACCACTGAACAACAGCATGTGACGGGTTGTGCATGTTTCAACGAAGTTACTTATAAATTAGTTCAGTCATTACAATTTCATTAAAGTGCGTATAAACAAGAACATTGAAATTTCTATCATCCTTTTGTAGTATTTTTGATTGATTGATTGATTGATTGGCGTTTGCTTTACACCGCCTCAGCACAAAAAGGCTATATCGCGACAAAAACTATCTTTGAACTAATTTTTCTCTGAAAACTACTATTAAACCAAGATTTCCTAATGGTGAAATTGAAATTATCCTTTCGAAAATTTTACGGACATCAAGAGTTGGTTGAACCTTACGGAATATCTGTTTCACAGATGACGACGGATATGTTTCAATCGTCGTAACCACAATCCCGCCCTCCTTTTTCCCGAATATGACCTACCGAATGAGACTTATCTCCGGCTTTGCTTCATGAGCAACACGACGGGTGCCACACGTGGAACAGGATCTGATTACCCTTCCGGAACAACTGAAATCACCCCGGGTTCGTGTTGCTCAGTCTTTGGTTATCTATGTTGTGTTTACTATACTGTTCTTTGCCTTTTGGTCTTTTTCATTTTTTGCCATGGCATTGTCGGTTTAATTTCGACTTATGAGTTTGATTATCCCTTTGATATCTTTCGCCTCTCTTTGAAAAAACTATTAAGTCTTTTTAGGGTTCAGTAAAAAAAATGTCCTCCCGTTTTTTTTCTATGTTTATTTCGTTATGGAGTTCATGTTTGGGATAACACTGAGGACTGTCTCATTCTCGTAGATAAGTATTCCTGAAAGCTTAAGAAATATCTTGCTGTAACTAATATTTTCTCATTGCGTGAATATACCACACTGGAATATAGCCCAAAAGAATTGTCTTAATCGTCGTATGTCAAATTCATAGTACGTAAGTAAACTGTTTCATTCTTCTTCCAGTTTTCCAAAATTTTACAATTTATAATTATTGTAAATATTGGTATTTTCATATTAACAACATATCAGTGTTATTGCAATAAATTACTGGATGATTCAGAAAATAAACCACCTTCTTCGACAGATCACTAACCTTTTATAAGAACAAAAGAGATATCCCATACCACACACACAGAAGTTTTATAACAGTATATATTATACTTTAGACTCGGCATAATTAAATATATATCATAGTTAGTCGCGACACAGTAAAAAATCCCCGAGTTGTCTTCCTTCTTCCAATTCTTTTTGGCTGGGTTCGTGTTTCTCAATCTATAAAGTGTGTAGTGCTTTATTGACTGTTGTCTGTTCGTCTTTTTTTCTTTTGGTCATGGAATTTTATGTTTTTCTTCTATTCTTTTATGATTTTTGATTGTCCACTTGGTATCCCCCCTCTACATTATTGACTTCTCGAAAGCTGTAATCTTTATTTTATCACTGCAAGATTCATAAATATATAATAATCTTTATTGGACCTTAGTAAGACAAGAGTAATCACTGACATTACTATAATAAAAAAAATATCCTGGTAGAAAAGCGAATAGCCCGCAAAGGTTCACATCAGCTCAAGTAAAGGATGACTTATAGTTGCTTACATCAATGTCATTTGAACTCTGATGGACAATTACCTCATTAGCAATCATACCACACCTCCCTTTTTTAAAGACAATAAAACAAATAGAAAGAATTCATTGGATAAAGTATTGTTTAAACCAAAATAGAGAAAGCTGGAAAACTTAACAAATATATCGAACGTTTAATTGCTTATGTCACATGTTTTTTTTCTTTTCATTACAGCTTGATAACATTTCTGGTACATGTACTAATATATGTTTAACATCAAGTTACGTTGTTACCATTTTAATATCAACTCCTCTATAAAACCTCACTTATAATCATATCAGCAAATGGTATTCAGTTTCCATCCAATATGTCGACGAATATTTCCATCTATAAAGCTACATTTTGTATCTCTTTTCAAAATACATTTCTATCTTTGCAGGTAATCAGCAATACCAATGTGACAAATGCCAATTGTCATATAGATATCCAAATCCACTTAAATCTCACATGATGTTCAGATGTAGAACACAGGAAGCAGAAATCCAACCATTAAACCCTTACGGGCATCAGTGGAATCCATTCCTAACACTAGGTTGCAGCAGCTCACGATCTTGCATACCAAAAACGGACTACACACAGTACTTTCGAAATCATACAACGGGTTATATCAAAGAAGATAAGTGTTTTACAAATGCTTGGATGACACACTTGTCATCAAAGTCACCACACTCGCGTTTCGATCAAATGTGCATGTCACCACATAATGACTGTTTTGAACATAACGCAAGATTGTCTCCTCCCAAAGGTATAACATTCAGTCCAGCACAATCACATTTCTTTCCTTTTCAACATTGTACAAATCTTTATTATAATTTGATACCAACATCTCCAGCATCCAATGGAACTGATCATGATCCTGAAGCTGTCTGTAAAAACAAAGACATTAAAAGAAACAGTGTTGTTCCTTTACCGTCGGAAATGGAAGGAGAACCCTTAGACATTTTACCAAAATCGCTTTTAACAAAATGTAAAAGTGGACATATATGTATTTTCTGTGGCAAATTTTACTCCAGGAAGTATGGACTTAAGATACACCTTCGGACACATACAGGTTATAAACCATTAAAATGCAAGGTCTGCTTACGTCCTTTTGGTGATCCCAGCAACTTAAACAAACACGTGCGTCTTCATGCAGAAGGAGAGACCCCGTACAGATGTGAATTTTGCAATAAAGTTCTCGTGCGTAGACGGGATTTGGAAAGACACATTCGTTCCCGCCACCCAAAAGAAACCAGTGCATCCGTTTTGGACAGTGACTCTATCAAAGATAATAGTGATAATGAAGAAATAATTGTTGCTTAAATATTTATTCCAGTTTTGTCTTTTATTGTGATTCTTAAATAAATCAATTCTAGGTGAACTGTTTCTCTTTGATTCACACTGACTAAAACTCGTCGGAAAATTTAATGCGTGGCTCAACTTATATACACTTATTTCTAAATTTCATATGAAAAATCGAGGGGCATCTGTTTCTCCAAAAATTCGAGCTTTTCAAATGCTTTGATTTAAATAAACAAGCGACATATCTTCACGTTTCCATGATAAGAAGTATTATTCCTTCTCTTTTAACAATATAACAAAGATCTAATATATCTATACTACTAAAATATCGAGGTCCAATTTGTTAGCCGGCATGACGTAACACGACGAATTCAACTTTATATATATTTAATATAGAACAATGGTGTTGTTTAAAATTCACCATTCCAGGCCCTTTTGTTTTCCATATAATTAATATTACCAATAATTAACAAGCTCCGGGTCGAATCCGATACTGATACCAATATAAAAATAATTATGAGCGCTCAACCCTCCTATAACATGGGAGAGTGACGTAACAGCACAACATAAGAAAAATCTATAAAAATCAGTTGAAAAAGGCTTATGAAATATAGATTCGATCCAGGTAAACTTATCAATCCTTTAAATAAACTTATTCTAAAAGGTTACCTATTCAACACTGTAAATCTACAACAAAAAGGACACTAAGTACAGATCTGAGAGTACTCGCAGTTACTGACAGCTAGTCCATAGCAAATAACAACTAATACAAAAATCATGTATCTAAGACTAAAATTTCAATCATTACACATCCAACATCCAATGGATTTAGTGTAAAGACGTCATTAACAGTCAGAGAAAAACATGACCTTGTGCAATGCCAAAATGCCAAACGATCGACAGATTGTAGTACCGTTAAAGTGCATATGTGTATAACAAAACTATTAGTAAGATTATATGTCGTCTGGTACCTTCTGTAAATCCCTCCTCTATCAGGTGAACCTGGAATTCTTCCTGTGGTTGTTTTATATGTTACACTATGTTACACTATTTAACAAGTCTGTTTTCTTCCACCTCAATACCACTATTAATTTTGGTTAATTGGTTAAAATATTAAATGTAGTTTATAGTTTATAAGTTTATTGTAGTAAGAAAACCAGGACGGGTTCAACCAGAAAGATTTTGAAAGCAGAGAAAACTGTGCACCTTACGATCAGTATGATCTTATCAGATGACAATACGAATACTAAAAATCCAGGCTAAAAAAATAGGCATAGGTACTTTAATTCAGTCACTGACCCGCATGTCGCGGGTGTGTTCTAGTATAAACACACACACACATATATATATGAACATGTTGTTATTTTGTATATCAGTAGCAAAGAGTCCCCAAAATAACCCCCCATTCCCTAAAAAAAACCCCAAAAAAAACAAAACAAAACAAAACAAAACAAAACAAAAACAAAACAAAAAACAAAAAACAAAAAACAAAAAAACAAAAACAAAACAAAAATAACAGCAAAATTAAAAACAAAAAACAGAATATATATTACCAGGCATGTGACAGCATCAAGACACTAAATAACGTCGATCTGAACTCTTATGCACAGTTAATGTTACCAAATTTTAGATATGATCTGACCAAGTATAATGTACTTTACTCAACTGTAAAACTTAATTATAGTACTCATTCAAACCTTCGAACTTATATATTCTCTCTGATGTTACAAAGTGGCTTAATATTATATATAGAAAAACAATTCTACGTGAAACAATCAAGACAGCGTTGTTCAAAATATAGTATAGCAGTGCACTTATTTCAGTGATTATTTTGGTTTCTATCTTGAGAATAGTTTAACTTCAGCTTTCACTGAGACACAATATTTGTTAACTTGAGACAACGCATGCCTTGTAAAGCGTTCACGTGTTTGAAATCAAACTGTCGAGAGAAGAGAACTGTATTGCACTAGATACTCTAGAGGAATATATTCCTCATTTTATGTGTACATGTAAGCAAACTTTTTCCTTTATATTTTTGGTGATTTTTTTATATGAAGTCATAATTCATTTTGCTTTTCATGACCATTATATAATCATAGCAAAAACAAACTATGGACACCGATTTCCGTACGCACGACGATGATGTGTTTCTGCAATACTATTCATCAGATATGCTCTTAACAAAAAGTTTTGAAAAAAAGCCAAATAAAATTACATCGAGAACATAAAACAAACAACAAAAGCCTCAACAACGAAGATCGCCAAAGGAACTTGATAAAATCAGTATAATTTCAACCGATTATAGAACAGACGAAGTTAACTTTCATCAGCCATCGAAAGTTCGTAAACGGTTAAGGTTATATAATAAAAGTGAATAAAATTAATTTTGAGACATATGAATCAACTAAGAACAAGGTACATCTGTCCCATTGGCATTTAGTCGTGTCAAAGAATTTTATTTGCAATTAATGAATTACTGTCAACCAAATCTTTCATTATTATTGTCTATATCCTGTTGAGTTGGTGCCTTTGGTGCATTCCTACCGAAAGTAGACTGTAGAAATGAAAACGAAGTGTTTACACCCGAGTGAGCCATTTGTGGAATGACATTTGCAGCGTTCATCAATACCCTGGGATCTTGAGAAAAACAATTTGGACCAATGTATGGATATGACATTGGAACAATATATCCTAGATTGTCAGAAGTGCTTTGGTGTCTTGGCATTATTTTTGTACCACTTGCAGCTGCACTTTCGCAGTTTGGATTGTTTTGACTTTTAGCACTGACGGTTTCTGAGTTTATTTTGTCTGATCTTGGAAACACAACTGCTGTGTTGCCTGAGCTACCGGACATCCTTCCGACATTTTTGAAGTTCTCACATGTTTTTGAACCTTTGTCATGTAGACGTTTTGAACTTTCCGAAGTTAAATTCACCGGGTTTCTAATGTCAATGTCTTTCAAGCGCTTGCCATCATTTTCTGTTGTTTCAGCTTTTCGTTTTTCACCCGACGGTTTTATAAGAGGCTGACTTGGTTCATTCACGGGTTTAAAGTCCGCAACCACAGACAGTGGATTGCCTCCGGTCAAAGCGTCAGGAGATATTTTGATATTAAGTGTAATTGATGGAAAGGATGGGTTTGGCGTCGCAATCTTTGATTTTACATCTGCCTTTGTCGCTTCTTCAGTTTCTGAAGCTAAAAATAAAATCATATCATATTGAACGTTAAATACACAAACTTTAGATGAATGATTATTATATTTCAAATCCAATGGATAGATTTGATTAAAATCATGAAAAAAAAGCGGAACGTGAAATTAAATGATAGTGCTTCCTTCTTTAATTATTATTGAGAAGACCATGTACGCAGATTGCCACAGAAAGGCTATGTAGGCTAAAAGAGAAGCACACAGCTGGCTTTATTGAAACAAGTTTTTTGTAGTTATATGTATAAAAATTCAAAAGCGCCATCGATGAATACATTAGCTTTGTTAAACTTTAAACTATAGAGTAAGCAGTATTAATGTATATACCTTCTAATGTGTTGATATTTAAGGATCTGATCCATTTTTTGAGTTCTAGTCTGTCATTGTCATCTAATCGCTGCAGTAGTTCTCTAACTTTTGTTTTTGCATCTACCAATGACAGCATCCTTGTACCTGCGAACAATTTAGAAAGGTTAAATGTGGAGCTCTTAGGGTAGTACGGGAGTATGATTGAAAAAGGTCGGGAATTACATAAACGGTACCAATTTTACTGCACCAGACGAGAGTCGTAAATTTTGATATCATTGAAAGTAATTTATTTGTGTGCCTTCAGAAAACCGAAGGCATTAACATTATTTTGTGTTGACTTGTGATATTAACCTAAAAAAAAATTATGAAAGCTTTTGATTTATTAAAAAATTGAAAAAAAATGAAAATATCTTTCTATATACTGTACAGATATATTGTATTAAAGATTTAACTATTTTGTTATAAAAAAAGCTGAACGATGTTTTTTCTTTTGAATTTTCTGTAAGTATTCAACTAGAGCTACTATATCTTGTCGTATTTTATTTTAGGATTCTTGGCATTAAGGTTTTTTCTAGTCACAAAATTAGTGCTTCTCTCCAGTATTATAATAGCAAAAAAAGAGATTGTTCACAACCAGTAGCTTGAAAGTAGGTCAGTGATATATACTTTTTATTCTATATTAAGAAGTAGTTTTATAGCAATATTCGCAAATTTCGTGATCTAAGGAACACCATAAATATTTACCCTTCACGGACACTTTTAATTGTTTAGAGAGTGTCAGTCTAAACACTTCTTCCTAAAATATTAATTACTATCATCATTGTCAAAGCATTAACTACTTTGGCAGATTATACCACAGAGGACTTTTAGTCAACCAATAAGATTATAGGTAAAACAGCTATTGAATTTGATGCTTTAGAAACACTGTTCTTGATCAATATTTACCCTAAACACTACGAGTCAAAAGTTCGGATAGTCAAAGATGACAAACAATTTTTTTGATAATGTCCTATACATGCGATATCTTAAAGTGTAATTGTTGAGACAATCTTTCTTTGTATGGGATCTAGTACGAATGATATCTTTCAATGAGAAAATAGGTAACATTCACACGAACAAATTATTTGTATGATTATTTCCAGATATTGCTGGTCCGATGTAAATTTATTAATATAAGTCGGAATATCAAATCTGTATATACCTTTAAATATATTGGTAAAGCACAAAGGAAATAATAACGACTCACCAGTACATTAGCGAATGATTACATAGAACAGGGTATAAATGAAAAAGGTAGGGAAGACAAAATGCCCGCAAAGATTCTACGTTTATTGTATTACATATTGTCAAAGGTAAGTTTATCAAGGATTTCGCTTTTAAAACCGACATAAATATTGTGTTACAAACGATAACAGGATATATACAAATACAAACAAAGCTTGTAGTACTTACCGTATATTTCTTCAACAGTGTCCGAATCCTCAGTATCGTCGGACATTTGACCATTCATATCTTTAACAGTTCCCTCGCTATTAACGTCATTCTGGTAACTATCTTCGGAAACTCTAGAACAAAGTGTCGGCCTATCATTTATGTCCTTGTCTGATAAATCGATTTCTGTTTTAACTCTGTCCGGTACAAGTGTTGGGGAATCAAATGTCTGACAAAACATTTTGGAATGTTTACTGTCTGTGATCTGCATTGAAGAATTAGATTGAACTTTATCTTGTTTTGAGCTGGACACCATTCCGTAACTCTCAGACAGAATGAACTCTGTAGGAGCATTCATTGTTGCACGTGGAAGACCGGTAATGTCGCGAATCATTCGGACAAGATCGCTCAATTTATTGACTCCCATCGCGCATGTTCGATACCATGACTGCAAAGGAATAGGCTGCATACTAGTTATGCCTAGATAGAATGGAGAATTTTCATATTTCATGTTTTGTGGTCTTTTCTCTTCATACAGTTTGTAAATTGCAACTGGGTCTCTTTCAGGAATTTCCGGTTGTTCCCAGATACACAGTCTGTTCCCATGGTGATCATATTTACTATGTGCAATAGAGTTTTGGACATCTACTGGTTCATAAATCATGTACTTCTTTCCGTTTTGGTTAGTTTTAAGTTTGATATCACCCCACAGAAGATTTTTGTGGTCTATAGCTTTCCTTAACCTAAAATGAACAATAAACAAGAAACACAGTGTATTTATCACTGACATCGGAGTGTATGGTCCCATTTCATGTGCAGAAAACAAATGGTTGACCTTTTCCAAAGTTAGCCGACCGAAAGGTTCCGGTTGCTTTTTGCTGCCTTTACCAAGTTCCCTTAGTTTCTGTTGTTTGTATTTCAAAGCATTTCTTGTCCCTACGAAAACACAATCCCTGGTGACAGATTGTGGATAATTCTTTAGTTTAAGATATCGTTCTACACTGCAGAGCATTCCTCTTAAACTGGCGGGTTCGTACTCGTTACCGTCGTGTTTCTTGACTACTGAGAAGAATGCTGACAGATATCTATCGAGATGGACAGGTTGAATCAACTCTGGTCCGCGGAATTCGTTGATTGATCTTAGGTATGTTATGAAAATACGAATATCCGTATCAGTCTTCCTTTGGGTATTCTTGTTTTCCATGTTAATACCAAGATCTTCCTCACAGTCATAAACTTCGCTGTCGTTCGCTGTAGATAATCGTCTTTCTGTCGCTCGCCAAGCCTCAAAATTTTCATCTTCGTTTTCATTGGAAAAATCATCATCGCTGTCAATCGTAAGACTACTGGCGTTGTCAGGAGATGTGCACGCTAGATGGCTATCACCAGAAACGTTTTCAGTTTTTACAAGTGCAGCTTTTGGAACATCTGTTTCTTCGTGTTCGTCCATTTCACAAGTTGTTCCGAGGTAATCTGTACCACGACAGAGTCTGGAAACGAATATTCTATTGTAGAGTCTCGGATATCGTTACCACATCAACCTACCTAAATGACTCGAAACAGCCTATTGATATGGTGTTACAAACATTTCTGGAGAACTGCATACAATATCTCGTGAGGTCAACAATGATAACCATATATAGCAGGATATAGCTGCCTTATCGTTGTACAGTGAAATATGTTCATGTCTCATATCTCCGTTCAAAAACACATGAAACAGGTGTTATCATCCCACTACACTTTATCTGAAATTATACAAATTATGTATAATAATCAAAAGACAAATTCAAGATTAAATGTCTTGTTACATGTAATATTAAGTTGAATTTTACACCTTTGCAATATTTAAGAGTTATGAAAAATCAAGAACTGCATTTGGTCCTTCAACAATGAATAGTGTCATCAAGCTACAAATATGATGGGGAACTAGAGGTGTTTTTAAAAAAGATGAACGTTTGCTCTCATCAAGAAAAAAATTAGAACAATAAAATTGAACTTGATATTTAGAATACGTAAATGGAAACCCAGAAAATTGCCATGATAAATGCTACTTTGCGTCCATAATTTTAAAGAAAATTGATGTTCAATCTTACTAATGCAAAAGAAAGTTTTTTGGTGCATATCAAATATGTTTAAACTGCGAAAACTTAGAACAAATAAAATAAAAATCCACATGATGGAATAACATATCCCTATTTGCTTTATCATATATCTTATCTATTGGTAGCTAAGTACTTTTTCATTTAGTACCTCAGCTGCTCTCATATCATGATAGATAACAAAGATATACAGTTTGTTATGCAATAAGTCCTCTTCACCTACAGTTGTTTGCTCTATATTTCATATAACTAAGTTTTTTTTCAAAAAATATCTTTTTGTTATTTATGGTTGGATTTTAACAAAACCATGTGTCGAAAGACACATGTCATATATTTGTCTTCCGTTGTTTTTCTCGTCTTCTGATGTTAACATGTGCAATTTAATTTGATTGAAATATATATGGAGCAAATATCCGGACAACAAATAATACTTGTATGGATATCATCAGATTTATTTTAACTTCTCTGTAACCTTTATTCTCGCATGGTTTTATGAGAATAAACTATCTATATATATCTATCTTGATATTGTGAACGTCTCACAACAAAAATATAACCTAATAAACAAATAAACCTGTTGGTACTAAGTTCATTAGAATCCCACAGGAAATGACCTATAGAAATACTATAATAAAGCATATAGTTTTATATGAAAGATAAAGCTAAGACTTGTAGGTGTAGAATACTTATTGCATAACACTGTAGTTCTATAGTGCACTGTATAGGACAAACATTTACTGCTTTGACCTTGAAACCTTTTCAGACAAATCTGTTCTATTCTTATTGCAGTTGACATAAAGAGAAACCAAAGAGAAAAAGATCATAAAAAATATATGTGTCATTATATAAATGTGGTAATTCGGTCTAAAGATAATTTCGGAGAACTATGAAGGTCGGATTGACATGGGCTGTTATAATCACCTATATACATGGCGACCTTGGTTCACTTATATATATTTGAAAGCTTTTACAACAAGTTTTTGTATTATTGGTGCAAAAAGGGGTCGTGGTACCCAATATAAGAGACCTGTCAAGAGGTTTATCATTTCGAAAAAATGGGAAAATATGAAAACTAGGTACTTTTTAAAAAACTTTACAAAGTTCTTTAACTACTACACGTATTTGGCTTAGAAGTTTGGCTGCACCTGCAGAAATCTTATCACAAACGGAGTATTACACACATATTTTTAAGATGATGTTGTTTATAGAGATCGGCACAAATTGTAAAAGCACAAAAATACAAACAAATTACAAAATGATTTGAAACTTTAAGTACCGATCATATAGAGTACTCGCAAAGCCAAATTCCAACTACAGACTAAAATATCAATCAGTGACCTCCAACCAATTTAGTTTAAATATATCAGAAGCAGTATAAGGAACCCATTTGGTTTTCTCTTCTAAATTGCTTGACATTTATTATGATTTTGTCATTCAGGTGACTTTTATGCTTACTGTACAATGTGAGTTTTGCTCATTGTTGAGGTCATACGGTGACCTGTTATTGTTCATATCTTTATGTGTTGGTTTTTATTTGATAGGTGTCTCATTGACAATCCTACCACATCTCCTTATTTTTAGATTTTGATTTCTGCGGAAGATAGAAATCGACGAACTAACGTGATTAAATTGTTTATTAACGTACGTCTGTGTTAGATTGTAAAATCTATTATAATTGTAAAAAGTCGAAATAAGGACATTAATCCAAATATATATTTAATTGAATGATTTGCATTACAAGTCGAGATTCATACGCGGTATTTATTCTTATACAAAAAGCAACCCCAAACAAAGTTTTCCGTGACATTATCTGTTATTCGTTTTTATTTAAAAGGTCTTGAAATACATGTTGCTTGTATAACATCCAGTGGCAATTATTTCATGCAAATTCAGGACGAGAAACTTATACAATGAATACAATTGGTAGGTTCTGCAATGTGGGACGACAGTGATGAAAGACGGATAATTTTGACTACCACTGGTAATAAGGGTATGTTGGATAGGGGCAGACAATTTGCCTTGAAACAGGCTACATACTGACACTTCAAAGAGTTGTATCAAGGGTTCTTTACCGTGCAGATAGCGTTGTATTCTCCCTACAGAGGAATTGGATTTAACGTACAGTTCTGATCGGACGTGACTGCGAATTAATACACCCGCACAGTCAAACGAACGCCCCCTTTGGCAAGGGTTTTCCTGCCGGTCGTAAGAATACCAAGGTGACCACATATCTATACATCATTCACCATTTGGGTTACATTTAAAAAAAAAGAAATATGATAACTATCTTCCCAAGACCAACGGATAAGGATATAAACAACACAGTTGTACACAGATAAGGATGTAAACAACACAGTCGTACATAGATAAGGATGTAAACAACACAGTTGTACACAGATGTAAACAACACAGTTGTACACAGATAAGGATGTAAACAACACAGTTGTACATAGATAAGGATGTAAACAACACAGTTGTACACAGATAAGAATGTAAACAACACAGTTGTACACAGATGTAAACAACACAGTTGTACATATATAAGGATGTAAACAACACAGTTGTACATATATAAGGATGTAAACAACACAGTTGTACACAGATGTAAACAACACAGTTGTACACAGATAAGGATGTAAACAACACAGTTGTACACAGATGTAAACAACACAGCTGTACACAGATAAGGATGTCAACAACACAGTTGTACACAGATGTAAACAACACAGTTGTACACAGATAATGATGTCAACAACACAGTTGTACACAGATAAGGATGTAAACAACACAGTTGTACACAGATAAGGATGTAAACAACACAGTTGTACACATATAAGGATGTCAACAACACAGTTGTACACAGATAAGGATGTAAACAACACAGTTGTACACAGATTTGTATTTATTTTCAGCTGATTGCAAAACTTTCCTTGTCGTCGTCTAACGATGGACACATATATTATCAGTGCGGCCATAGAGTTAATTCCATGAGGAACATGACAGATGCCACTAGTGAGGTACAACACCAGTTTTTTTGAAGGGAGATATGTGTTGCTCAATCTTTATTTTTCTGTGTACTGTTTGTTGTTGTTTGTCTTTTTGTCGCTTTTTGGCAATGTTGTTGTCTGTTTTATTGGACTAATGATTTTCCATTACCTCCTTGCTATCCTCTCTTTTTTTAATTAAAAAAGAAAACACCAAACCAGAACACATGGACTAAAATCGTTATTAAAAGGACAATTATGTTCAGCTGATTGCAAAACTTGGTTTTTTGCTGTGCATGTACTGATTTTGTGTCATGGATGGAACCATATATCCTTTCTTTTCTATTTCCAAGTCGTTGTCTAACGATGGACACATATGTTTTCAGAGCAGCTAAATAGGTAATTTTACGAGAAACACGACAAGTGGAGTATGAACTGCTTACTCTTCCAGAGCACATGAGTTCACCCCCGTTTGAGGGAAGGGGGTGTCAATTTTCTTTTGGCTTTTGTTTTGTCTGTATTTATTGGACACGAATTTTGATTGTCCCCTTGCTATCTTTTCTCTTTTTTTAATTAAACAAATTTTATTAGGACATAGTTACCTAAGAGCAGCACAAAGCAAAGGCATGGGGTACTTCTGACCTATTCTAGTTTTGCTCTGCTAAATGCCGCTCTGTCCAAACAGTAGATATAGCTAGCCTACAGTATATTTGACATAACTACATAAAACTGTGATAGCTAAATATTTATAACTAATCTTCTTCCAAACAGGATAACACAAAACATACCTATTTTTACATTTGAATTTCCGAACGTTGCTTCCATTTCAAATGACGTCATCAAATTTTTTTTTTTACGGGAAATCTAATGGAATTGCATAGAACCGGACGAAGACACTAAGTCTGACAACCGCTTTCCCATGAACGAATACGAGAAGTATAGGGTCGTGTTTCTTGCAGAATAAGAGAATAAGAGAGTCTTTATTTCAACGAATCAAGTACAACAGTAAATTGAAATCGCAAGTGATTGAATAATAGACATGTCTAATTAGATTCCACAACCAAAAAAGGTTTTGAGTATATTTATATATTCGCGACACTTTATAGTTCATATAACAGTAGTTATAAAAAAAAATAGTTTTCTTCATCTTGCCAATGTAAATAAAACAAATACAAGGAAAATTAACTCTACCATTTCTGTCGTAGCTACCCCGGCTGATAGAAATCACTGTGGTGGTGTATAGTTTTGGAACTGTCACCCAAACTCGTCCTTTTAGAATTAAGACAAACACAAGTTGTACACACGCGCAAACAAAAACCTTACTTTTAAAATAATAATAGTTTAGGGTTGATGATAGGGTTTTTTTTTCTTATGTGGGGCAGTTAAGACAAGCTATAGAAAAAGATCGTATTCAATGCGTTTTCATTAGAGGAATAACGTTTTATGAAAATTCATGGGATATAAACTAGTGTTTGATATACTAAAAAAATGTCGAGGGGTGAGTTGAAGTTAACCGTGAGTGAAAAAGGGGTGTGAGAGAAGAGTCTCAGTTTTTTGGGTGATTATCAAAGTTGATTTTACAAGGGTAGTTAATACAATTCGTTACATAAAACACAACATATAGGTAATTAAAAACACTAGCGACCCAATACAAGGAAACAAAATATTCCAGTAGGAGCAAAAGTCAGTCATTAACTGACTCATTCTTGTGCGCCGAAAACTCGATATTGTGTCAGTTTATAACAGTAGAAATTTTGTACACTGAATTTGATACACAGACCTTGTATTGTGCGTTAACACGACAGATGTAATATACCCACGACAGGACTATCTGTTTAGTAGATAAAACTCTGTCCCGTCTAGTGCCAATATCCGAAAGTACTTAATACTAACTGATATAGGTCATTCACTGGGCTGATAATTCCTAGTTGGTCTGATAAAATCGCCTGATATTTTTTATAACGTTAAATATATACACAAACCGTTAGCAAGCAGTGTCGTTTGTTTGTATTGAAATCAGTTATATTCATATATAAGACGGAGAGAGAGAGAGAGAGAGAGAGAGAGAGAGAGAGAGAGAGAGAGTACCTGTTTGGCATCTCTAAGATACATGTATTGTCAGAAAATCTTAAATGGTTTAGATCAAAAAATGTTTCTACGTTTACATAATGCACTTTGTGAGAGATTAATTCGTACTTTTCAAACATAAAACTGCATGAATGAAATGCATGAATATACCTGAAGTAATTAGAAAGTTGGCAAATTTACGTGTTTAAAAGTTTTAAGTTATTATTTTTTTAACACTGATCTTATTGTGTAAGAAAATAAACTTACTATTAATTTAGAGAGTGGTCCACAACATTCCCAGTTCGGGATATAGCTCTTAGATATCGTTTTATAAACATGGGCGGATTATATAAATGTTATCACATCTTTTATGTGTTATTGCATAGCAACAAAGTGTTATCGTATAGCAATGTTTGGGTTATCATATGTATATCGTGTAAATGTATATACCTCGGGGTTTAACTGTAAAATGATGTAGATTTGTTATTCACAAATTAGAAAGATGAAAATTGATCTACAAGTTGGGAAAATGGAAAAATTTCGTTAAGCAGTAAAGTAATACAATTATATTATGCTTAAATTTGCAGTCTTTTTATAAATGCTTAAGTATAACACGGTCACCTTAACTCTTCCTCCTTTTCATATTTTAAAAGACTGTTTTCCAAGTAAAAATCATTATCTGCAATACTAAAGGTAAAACGAAACAAACGAAAGGAGAAATCAAAGTCCTGAAAGGACCATGGAAAAAGATACCGGGTAATCTACGATTGCAAAGTTCAACCATGGTAAGCCACTCTAGAATAAAGTATTTTTACTTAAGTAAAATTATATTTTTTTAACTTAGCATCGATTATAGTTTTTACTAAGCATTAATCTTATTTTAAGCCAGGTAAAACAATTAATGCTAGATAGAATATAATTAATGCTGAGTTAAAATGATCAATGCTAGGTTACTATATAATTTATGTTAGGTAACAATATATTTCATCATGGATAGGTAGAAATGAGTATTGCTATGTATTAATGCTAGCAGTTTAAGTTTTACTTTGCATTGCTTATTTTTGACATAATAAAATTATATTTTAAATTCTACTTGAACAGACAAAACTTTTTAATTTTTAAAACCACACAGAGACAATATATTCATAATGAAACTTCCCTTGGCAATGAGCAGATCGATCGGCTTTAGCTGAAGTACGTCCGCTTTCATTTTTCAAAATTCAATAATGAATAATGAAATAGTTCATAAAATTTATGTTATTCAACGTTTAGTAATGAATAATGAATTATGAAATAGTTTATTTTTCAGTATTCAAGTTGAAAAGGTCTCATTTATCATTTGACTGTGACACTATCCCGTATTTCTGAATTCGCCATTTTTTATGTCAATTTAAATATTTTCAAATATATTGCGGCACATATTGACTATATACTTTTAGTTCCTGTATCAACAAGCTTTCGAAAGGCGTATAAGGTATATCTGTAATTAGTTGATGAAGGGTCCGCGAAGCAGTCCATTCCATTATTTAAAATAGGCTATTTCTTAGTTTTCACGCGTATTTTGGCATTTAGGTCCTCCGTAACCCCTCTAATCAGCATTGCGGCACATACTGACTATATACTTTTTGTTCCTCTATCAATACGCTTTCTAATGGCGTATAAGGTATCTCTGTAATTAGTGGATGAAGGGTCGCAGCAGTTCATTCTATTATTTAAAATAGGTTTTTTCTAAATTTTCACGCGTATTTTGGCATTTAGGTCCTCCGTAACCCCTCTGATCGGCATTGTGTCACATATTGACAAGTTATATCTTTAATCAGTGGATGAAGGATCGCAGAGGTCCTTTCAAAAATAAAAAAATTCAATGTATATATTTTTAATTTTCATACATTTTTGGTAGTCTGGTCGCCATAACATTAAAAAACGGAATTTTCGTTAAAAATAGTTAGGCAAACCCACTAATTTATCCTCCGAAACTATTAGTAATAAAGATCGTAAAATCCTAATTAAGATATAAACAGTGTTTCCAGAAATGGGCGTATTGTTGTTAAAGATGTATTTGTCGATATATTACACAATTTAATATTTAGTCGCTTTTTCACTCTGTATTATCTCGGTTTTCTGTTGAGCTTTCAGTGCGTGCGACATCAACACAATCCTTAATGATCTTCACCGGACTCGCATTAGCATTTGCATATTCAAAGATCTTTTCTTCTAGTGATGTCTTTATCTTTGCTGCATTATCTCTTTCTATCATTTCTTTAATTGGTTGTGCATTTGCAATCGCAAATTCGACAATCCTTCTGTGATAAAATTTTGGCTTCACATATTTCTCCCTTTTCTTGTCTATTTGTATTTTGCCGCTCAATATTTTGTCCATGTAGTCCTGGGATACCAAACAAGCACGAAAGCATCCTTTACACTTATATGGACAGCCTGCTTTATGCTTTTTTCCATTATCATCGGAGTACAATAAAGGTTTCCATAATGAACCGCGAGACACACACTCGGAATCGTTGCTATTATCACATCCGCTTTCTGTTGTAATTTGTTTACGATGGTATGCAGACTTTGTTTTCCAGTAAAGAGGTGTAGAACTTTTGTTACTGGTATCTACTTCAGATTTGCTTTGAATATTTCGAAAGGAAGGTGGTGCTGACCTTATTCTAGTGTAAAATGCTTCCCTCATTTCGTGTTCCGTTTTGAAGTCGCTTAACAGTCGTAAATTGTCTTTCTTGTCCTCTGTAATGTTAATAGCCGGCGCTGAAGGTTTATGATGGCAAAGTTCTAAAGATTTTGCATTGATAGACAGTTTATCGTAAACCAGTTTATCTGACCTGGTTCCGTGGCAGGTATGAGGTCTTTGAAGCAAAATCTTTGATCGCACATCACCGGAACTAGGCGTACTGGTTCCACAAAATCTACCGGAGGCACTTTTGACTTTTCTTGAAGTCTGTAATAAATCCGTAGATTTTGTTTTGAGCATGCTACATCCTTGCAAAATTTCATCTCTTTTAACTTCTTGTTGTTCAATTTCATAATGTCTACGCCCTAATACAGCAGAGGCACTCTTTGCTCGTTCATGTAGTTTTGTTTGTAAGTCCTTTGTGACTGGGCTGTATGGCGTTGGAAGTTTCTCGGGAGACACAGAAATGCCCATAGGAGTGAACCAAGAATTCACTGAAATTCCGTTAAAAACCGTTCTTAGGCTCCCATCAGAATCGACAACAGGTTTTTTTAGTCGAAGTTTGCAGTAAACAAAGTCAAAACAGTCCTTGAGAGATTTTGATGACTTGTCGGTAATAACCATCCTATAAAAATGTGAGAAAACTATCTTCACACGAAATGTATCAAAGAAACTTGGCTACGAGTATTTCGTATAAAATTACTAATAATTGAACTTAGGCACGAATAAGACTTCACAACAACATTAAGTTCCGGATGACATTTCTGGTTTAGATTTTATCATCTTAGACTCCAGTTTTCCAATGAAGATTGGGTTATGGTTAGCAACATGTAAACTATAGCACATCACCAAGGAAATCGACTCGACATAAAACAAGAAAATTGAGATAAACGAGGTACAATTTATATTTCTATGGCTGAAAAAGCTTCTTTTCATTAAGAAACTAATAAGCTGTTCGTTTCTAATAAGTTAATCGTCCACAGAATGAAATTCAATATCATCATTGAGTGATTTCCACAAAGAATCAGTTAAATCTGATTAAATGTAGAATTATATGATTAACAATAAACAAGTTTTATCAACTCCAACTTAATTTTTATTTACAAGAATACAAATGTATCTTGTGGTTGTAGCAATTGCTCCTCAACAAAATCCGGATGCTGATATTCAGCGGAGAATCGACGAATTATTTAATTAGTTTATCGAATGTCTGAACAGTTAACGTATATATATTCTTATTTAGTTTATTGCAAACTAATTTGATACTTTTCTAAAAGTCAGAGTGTTTATGAAGTTGGAATCGATGAAATTAATTCTATAGAAGAAATAAAGTTGATTTGAAGTAGAAATACAGAAAGAAAGAAAAATAAAAACTGATGTGAGTTGTTCGTATGAGCTAAAATCCAAGGGAATAATAACTCTTGTTACAGGCCTACAATTTCGGCCCCAGAGCACAGTACCAGGTGTTAAATCTAGAAAATTATTGTTACGAAATTCGTAAGGCCCTTTTTGGTCACATAGGTCTTCACGTGTTTATGTAGTTATACATCCTTGGCTTTCCATTTTTTGTGTATGAACGCACCTGATGATGATCAATCCAACAAATGCGCTTTGGAAGCAACAAATTTATAAAGTGTTACTTTTCTAGCACTGGGTCGATACCGCAGCTAATGGCTTTCATTCCAGATACCGACATGATTTATTATTGTTTTTGTAATTAGATTTTCTGTTCATAAATAAAGAAATTATCAAAAAATTCTAACTCCCTGAGCCCAAGTTGAACATAGATGGATTTTGTTATTCTTTTATGCCCCTTTTGATAATATAGCTCTTCGCGCGTTTAGGTAGTTATACATAGTTGGATTTCATTTTGTTTTTGGAGTTATGAGCGTTCCTGATGAAGATATAATAAGAAAAGCGCTTCGAACGTAACAAGTTGATTAATTGTTATATTTTAATTTTTCCAGCAATAGGTTGACTTGTTTGACCACGAGAGTATCATCAGCGCAGTAGCGTTGCTTTGTAACTGACGACTATTGCAATTAGATTCTCCGTTGATAAATGGGGAAATTAGTAAAACTAAAAAAAGTTCAAACTTCCTCCAGTAAAGTTGACCTTAGATGGATTTGGTTATTCTTTTATGCCCCTTTTGATCATATATCGTTTCATGTGTTTAGGTAGGGGTTTTCAATTGTTTGTGCATGAGCGTTTCTGACTGAAGTAAATCCAGAAATTGGCGTCGAACGTATGAAGTGTTATCTTATGTTTTCCAGCACTGTTCTAAACCGCTAATGAAGGACTTATTCCCCGAGGGGATCATCAGCTCAATTGTAGGCACTTCGGTACTGACATGATTTATAACATATTTTTTCAATTAAATTATCCGTTGATAAATTGATTGAGGAGTTAAAAAATATAAGGTTCCAACTCCTTAAGGCAAAGTTGACCGTAGATGGATTTGGATTTTCTGTTAAACCCATTTTGATCATCGGACGCAACAAATTTATGAATGGGTTATTGTCATTTTGACTACTTAGTACAACATTTTTTTCTCTCAAAAATCTATAAAATAATAAGTTTGTCTGTACCATGTAATAATACAGAAATACACAAAGCCAAATGTTTGTAATGTCCATGTATGAAACAGTTTTGATTTGATTCTAGCGCCACTAATGAGTCTTAAGTAGACGAAATGCGCGCATAGCGAAATAAATTATAAGCCTGGTATTTCTAATGAGTTTTTACAATCACTTGATCAATGCAACTGCTGGTTGACATTTCATTCAGCATTTCTGTATTGGCACGAAATATCAATTATACGGTTGTATATACTGTAGTTTTTCTGAAACTATTAATAATTCGAAACTCTAAGGTTTTCTACCCCTATGCCTATAGATAGCTTTAGATTTTTTTTTTGCACAACTTTTTTAAGTTGATGATAAAATTGAGAATGGAAATTTTTTTAAGTTGATGAGTTTACCGTAGACAAAACGCGCGTTTGCCTAACAAATTATAAGTAAAGCATGTTTATTGAGTTTTGTATAACCACTGGGTCATTTCACTGCTGTTGGACGTTTCGCCCCCGAGGATATCACCAGCCCATGACGTAGTCAGCACTTTTGTGATGTCACGAAACACAAATGGTACGGTTATTTGCTGTGAATTTTCTGTTTAAGAAGACCAGTAAAAATATCTGCAAATGTTGCATCTTTTTTTTTTTTACAAAAATATTTTTTTTAAAGATTTGACACCACATTTTAAATTCTATTATAAAATATAATCGTATTTGGCAAAACTTTTCGGAATTTTGGTTTTCCAACGCTCCTCAACTTCGTATTTGATTTAGTTTTACAACTGTCTTGGTTCGAGTGCAATTAAAGAGCCTAATGTATAGACGAAACGCACAACTGATGCACGTTCGTTTGACGTCTACTTTCGTGATTCATCTTCAGTCATGGACTTAACGAAATAAAAGCTACTAAGGAGTGAATATTTGAAATGTCTGAATAGCTGAGTGATTGTATACACATATATCATGCTTACAAGGGGTATTTGCCAAAAATACCGGTTGAGAGGTAAAACAATTTCCAGAGCCGTTACGAAACATGTATTTTTGGCAAATACCCCTTGTGAGCCTGATATAATTATTTCATTCCACCGAATGCTCTTTGTATCCATCTTGACCTTAGAATTTTTATTCCTCCTCAGAAGCATCTTCAAATGGATTTTCGACCTGCTTGGCTGACCATCTTGTGTGTTTGTACTTATTGTTTTCTAAACCAAAAGTCTAGAGGTCTTCGGAAGTCGTGTTATTTTTTGATATGGTATTTCCCATCTGCTGTGGTATTTGCTAGCAATTACCCCGGTACATGGAATTTCCTAATGACAAATACACCGGCAAAGAAAAAAATCTCAATATATAAAAATTTTGTGAAAAATACAATTTCTCTCATCCAATCAAAATACAGCTTTATTACATAATGTGGAATTATACATATAAACCACTAACAGAAACGCAAAAGTTACAATTTTTTGAAGTGATACATGTCTTAATGTGCATGATTTAATGGAAATATGGTGCATAAAATATTCCTGAGGCGAGCAGATTTACGATATTTAAATTTTCTATCTTTCCTGCTATGTGGAAAATAAGAATAGAGGGACTGTATGAGCTTTTTATAAAATGATACAGTCAGACTAGAATTATCTTTATTTAAACTAATATTTCAAATAAATATCACGCTTTTTTTTCATACTCTTCCTCGACGGTTGGGTATCACCAACAAAAAATGTCTCTTAAATACTGAAACAGAGTGATCTCTCTTTTACTAGATATATCATGTATATCAACGTATAGAGCAAAAACCGCGAATAAAAGGGCCAGTCCTTCAATTGATCAATTTTTGTAGTAGACATCTAAATAACTTGTGTATCGGCACATTTTTCATTTCTTGTAACCAATTTCGAAGAAAGAAAGTTAAAACCCATAGCCAAAAGAAAAAAGAAGAAAATACAAACAACAGTTCATAAACACTTCATAAACAATAAGCAACACAAAGTCCTAAAAATCGGAATGAACTAATGTGTTCTGGAAGGATAAGCCGTTTCTTTCCCAAATAGTTGTACTCCGTTGATCCTTTGCAATAGGTGTTATGTTATTTAAGAGGAGGGATTGCAGTATGACACAACTAGTCTTTAACGGTCAACTAATTCCATATGGCATAAGAAAAACCTACAATAGTTAGATAAAAACAACATGAACAAATAACAAGTCTAATTGTGAAGAAATATGATTATTCCGGTATTACAAAGGTCCACGGTTGAATCCCGTTTTACAGAGTAGACTCGACCTTTTGTACCTTAGTTACTTGTTGGGTTTATCCATGAATCACACGAAGGATTTCCTCAATTGATGTTGAACTGCTTGTCTGTTGGATTCCTTTTATATTGGTTATCGTTTTTTTTCCATTTTTGCAAATTTTGTGTAAACTCTAATTTCGGAAGTTATCGCTCTTTTGACAAAGAATCAGATTGGTTACTGTTTCGCATTTACTGCATGCAACAATACCGTGACAATATCAATTTGGTTTCAGGCGTCATTGACGATAAATGATTTATCAGAATATGCATATATGGTACATATTCATGTACATTGTAAATGTAGTAGTATTGTTATTAATTAATCAAATGTATTGCGAAACGTCATTTTTTGTTCTGTTTTTTGTTTTTATTTTTCAAAGAAAGATTAAGGATGTCAAATACAATTATGGTTTTAATTAATTACAATAAAAAGTATGATTTTAACCTTTGGGATGGGGTGTTGGAGTTTGGGTCATATTGCTTAATCTCTAGTGTTTAGGATTATATTTTGAATATATAAATGGGATTTGTCTGATGAATAACCACTCCATCGGCTCAAAGCTCAATTTTGAATCTTTATTTTGATAAAAAAAATATACAATGCATAAAGTTAAATATTTTGTAAAATGTACAAATGATTATTTTCAACATCAATCGTACATGAATATTAAATAAAGGCAACAGTAGTATACCGCTGTTCAATAGTCATAAATCGATTAAGCGAAAACACATCAAGTATAAGAGAAAAACAACGGAACAACAGAAACACTGAACCGCAACTAAAACAAACGACAACAAAGCTTTTTTTTCACTAAATTTGCTTTTAAAAATTGAGCAATTAAATAAACATATATGTGCAACAAAAGGATATGTTACGTCTTGACCAATAGCTGCACCGTCGTGTTGGTCATGACAGGTTAAATCCGTTGTCCAGTTGCTTTCGATGATGATATGTTATAAACGAGAGTTTTCGTCGTAACACAGTTATTTTTCAACAGTCAACAAAGTTCATTTGGCAGCCGAAAAACTTTAAAAATTATAAAGTCAAAACAACAATATTCGAAAATAACAGCGTATAGTATCTAATTTATCGAACAAGACTCGACCTGCTGTACCTTATACGTTGCATTTGACCATAAATGACGGGACGGATTACATCGATAGATTTAGAATAGGTTGACCTATTGTATTCCTATTATTTTGGTAATCACTCTTATTCAATTTTTTTCAAGTTTTCAACTCTTACTTCAAATGTCTAGAGTTATCGCTCTTTTCACAATGATTCAGATTAGTAAATGTTTCACATTTTCACATTTACTGCCTGCAATAAGACTGTGACATTTTTTTATTTGTTTCAGGCGTCAATGACGAGAAATGAATTATTAGAATGTATCACAAAAACCTTTGTTTATTTATATTGTAAATTTAGTAGTCTATTTATCGAGGCTCTATTTTGGAAAACAAAAATGTAATAAATAAAATCGAGAATGGAATCAATATAAATGAACTTTATTGCGACACGTATTTTTGAGTTTTCTGTCTGGTTTTCATTTTCAGATGAAGATTTAAGGTGTCAAATACATATATAGTTTTAAATTATTTGCAGGAAAATGCATATATTTGTTTACCTTTGAACGGGTGGGGTGTCTGATTTGGGGGTCATGTTGCTGAATCTCAAGTCTTCAGGTTTATCTTTGAAATATATAAATATGTGTGTCTGATGATTAATCACCCCATGGACTCAAAGCTCCATTTTAATCTTTATTTGAATTAATAAGATACAACAATACCAATGATTTTTTTAACATCAATCTTACATGAACATGAAAGCTTTTTTCATTAAGTTTGCCGTTGAAAACTGAGCAATAAAATTACCATAATTGTGCAACGGAAGGATAAGCAGTTTATTTCCCAATAGCTGAACCGTCGTGTTGGCCATGACATGTTTAATCCGTTGCTTTCGATGATTATATGCAATAAACGAGGGTTTATGGCGTTACACAAATATTCTTCAACGTTTAACAAAGTCCATTTGGAGCCCTAAAACATAAAACCTAAGTACAAAGATGAAATAAAAAATATTCAAAAATAACACCGTCTAATTGTTAAGCAAAACAATTATCTCGGTATTACATATGACACCGGATGTATCTAATTCATCAAACTAGATTCGACCTGTTGTATCTTATCCGTTTGATTTAACCATTAATGACGCGACGGATTCTGTCGATAGATTTAGGATAGCTTGTCCTATAAGGTTCCTTTGGTTTTGGTTATTGTTCTATTTTCTTATTATTGGGTGTACCCTCTAGATAATGTTGCTAACTTCAGATGACTTCATCAGAAGTATGTGACTATTTATATTTGGTTTAAGGTGCACTAATGAGGAATACATTTTAGAATGCGCATAAGGTGCATGAAATAGCTTCGATACATGTATGGACAACGATTCTGCAAAATAGGAAATAAAAGGCTTGTAAAACACTTACGACGTTAAACAACGCCCCCTCAAAAAAACAAAACAAAACAGATCACAACACTTAAAGCGTGAAGGTTAAAGTGATTACTCCGGGAAATGGAGTTTTTTTTGTAAATCTCACCATGCGTCTTTCCTCAAGTTATGATGATTTAGCATTCCTAATAAAAGTTTGTCTATAAATACGAACAATGATGACGTAAGTAAAAGACGCATGCCAATATGTGTCACGTCATCTCTGGAATAAATGTATTTAATGGTCAAACAACTGTCGATGGTGACCATTTACTTTTTCAATGAGGATAATATGTTGTTTGACCAATTCCTACGAAGACAGTGTTTTATTGGGTGTAAGTCGGTTTTTTTAAAAATTTTCACAAGAAAATGTTCGTCTGATAAATAGTACGTATGATGATATGCGAGACGCGTAATTAAGCATTGAATTGAAATTAAAAGTGTAGTTAATAATCTAAAGCTGCAGCCTTGTGGGGGAATTGATTGTTTAATTATTAACACGAGGCCTCCTTGAAGCTATTTATCCTAAACTGCATGTAAATTATCCATGTTCAACTTGTATATTTCAATTATTCTATGTTAATTTTAAGCAATTGTAAAGAAACAGTAGTGATTTATCAGTTTCTGTAAAGAAACTAGATCTGGTTAGTTACAATTACATAATATTCAGTGAGTGAAAATTATTAGAATTAGATTACATATGATATTTGATACATGTATAAGACTACATGAGCCATTGCAAGTTCGTGTACTCATATTTTGGTGACTATTGTTTTCCTTTCCTGTATATGGTGGTCTTCTTGTTTCCTTTTATGGTATTGCGTTAACGTTTTTACACTTTATAAGCGTAACGGGCGATGTAAACCAGGTCTTTTTTTTCTGGCACTCTTTGTTTTGTAATTTTCCAAGCTTGTTTTGGTTTTTCAGTTCACGCCAATGCTTGAAATACTCTCTTTCCCCTTTCAGAGGCATCCATAACGAGAGTTTACATCTGACATGATTTCCGGTATTGACATGTTGCTGGTCTTGATATAAAATACTGAATATGTCTTTGGAATAGTTTGAAGGGTCATGCATGCATATATCAGTTGATGCTTGATTTATCTGATTTCTGTTTAGATTTCGAGAGATTTTGTTGTGTCCTTTGTTTGACTGTCTGATTATATTTTTTTTATAAAATGCTCTATCGACTTATCTTTTTATCAGTGTCAAAATTTTTTGTTGTAAGTGCAGCTAGTGTTTTTGTCGCCCTGACTCGATTCGAAGCGGGGCTGATATGAGACTGTATGTGTCCTTGTATCCGCTGTAGGCATCAGGAGCGCTTTCGTCCATATATTTCTTGGATTTTGATAAAATTTGGAGAGAGGCCTATATTTACAATATCTTGTCAAAGTCGGAAAACCAGTGATAATCGAACAATTTGTAGTAGTTGCTGCCCTTTGAAATATAAATGATGTGAAAAATATGATGTTTTTTTTGTTTTGGTGTCGTTTTGTCCGGTTGTTTCATTGGTGTAGATGTAAACACCACATCTACTTTTATTCATACTGTAAGCGCCATCGTTCCATTTATTGCTTGCTTGTCCTCTTCCATAAGTTCCTATATTTGTGGTACAATTCACCATATTATGATACAGAAATCATTAATTTCATTTTGTAATATGTTTGTGGGAAATTGACAGTTTGCATAAATTTTAGCTTTCAGTTTGCATAAGGGATCTTTTTTTTTTGTGTTGATCGCGTGTTCCAAATTTTTTCCCCCGAGATTCTTTTAATTATTTGTTCAGGGATCCTCCGAAAACTCCTTCATTTACTTTAAGTCCAATAACCAAACAATAATTATTAAATTACAAAAACCGACTTTGTTAACAAGAATCCTGGTTAATGAATTAGAATTTATTTCAAACATAACATTAATAAACAAAATGATAACAATTTGCATAATCACATGTGTAGGAAAATATTTTTTAACAATGCATAGACAAATAGATAAAAGCACAACAGATTAAAAAGGCAACATTTTAACTTAAGAAAAAACTTATTATTATATTTTTCGACCATGCACTTTCGCTATCATTTAGTTCTTTCAATCGAAAAGATTCGAAGCATCAGTTCAAATTTAAGACAAAAAGTATAACATTATCATACCATCGCAATAAAAAGAAAAAATGTTTTCGTATGTTTCCAGAATTTGTAGACTATTCAGAATCATTTGTCGACTGATAATCGATAGTTTGTCTAGTTGTGAGATAATTTGTAAGCAGTGAAAACATGGCTTGGAAGAAACTTCTGCCACGATTACATTCAATAAATGAAATGAAGCTACATGTGATCAGGTCCTGAGATTGAGCAGTCACGTGAACACTTACCGATGCATACGACCCTATAAAAATGAAATGGGTTTTAATCAGACACAATTTTTCATTCAGAATACATATATTGCCATCTCGCTAACATTTGAAAATTTGAAAATGTAAGAAAAAAATCTTATTAATCAATTTAATACAGCTTTAAAATATGTGACTTTAACATGTTGGTCCTGATCTACTCTATGGTATATGTTTAGTATGACATAATCTGTTTTTTTTCTCTTTAAACATATAAAAACCTATTACTGGGTATCATTACTGCGGATACAATAGGATATTTATTCAGTTTGCTATTAAAACAATTGTTTTTGCTTTCGTGTAGAACTGATTTGTGTCTGCCATTTTGATTGCCGATGCAATATTGAGGATTTTGCAATCCTATACAGCAGATTTTTACTGTGTTTCCTTATGCACCTGCAATCCCAATGGCTGATAAAAGGGTGTGCATACGAAATGGTGTAATTGTAACATTATTTTTGCTTCGATGTTAATTTTATTTAAAAGTTTTCTTCTTTACTATATTGTAGTTTGCCTTATTAGTTATGCACTTAAACGGTGTTCCGTTAGGTATAGCGGAAGAATATATATTAAAAATTTTAAAACAACTCACTACTTGAATTTTGATTATTCATACGAGTTTGCACAGAGCTTTAAGACTATGCTGTAACGATCGACAATGGCACTTTTTTAAAAAAGTTAATGTATCTAAATAAAACACTATTTGTATACACCTTATCGCTAATCCCGCTTGACCCGAGAATCAGTCCCGCTCGAACTTTTGACGTCATACAACAATCACTTTTCCATTGTGGCGTCAGATATTTTCTATTATGACGTCAAAATTTTACGGGAACTTGTGTGATGTCCAGTAATGGCGGACAAATAGCGATAAGGTGTATTGTTGCAGTACTTATGTTTACATCAATTTCGGAATTTGTGACAGGTTTAAAACATTGTGACCTTTAATTTATCTTAGAACAGATTTAAGAGGCAATGAGAATTACATGTAATATAGATGGCTTAAATTATAGTGCAATCAAACTATCAGAGTGACATATAATCACAACCAAATAATATATGATGCTATGAAGTTGATTCTTGTGTCAGAGGTAATAAGCTATGGTACGGACAATTTTCGAAGTGACACACAGTGTCAGTAGTGTGAGAAGAATGATGGTCTTCTATAGATATCAAGGTATGAACGTCATTCAAATGGTCTCTGACCTTTTTATCGGGATCCGCAGCTGATTTTATCCTTTCAACTGTTTTTTTCTTCTTTTTGCGGAATGTATCCTGTCGCTTAAGTTTTCTACCCGGCGGATTTTGATATGATTTTATCTGATGAATAGAGTCAACTTTGATCGAGGGTAATACAATCGGACCAGATCTGTCAGTTTTACTCGAACTTTCATCGAACTCATCTGTCCTATTTGTTTTAGCACTTTTATTACCACTGCTAATTTTTGGAAGAAATAAATGTAGTTCTGCATGCGATTCATCTACCTTAAAGTCTACTTTAAATGAGTTATCCTGATCTTCTTTTTCGTCATCATCGTTTTCACTATCTATATCGTCTACATCTTCCTCTTCTGGTTCTTCACTTATTGTAGTAATATTATCCGGAATGTCAGAAATTGTAGTATTATCTTTATAATCTACCACTTCGTCCGTAATAAATGTTGTGTGCTTCTTCTTTTCAGTTCTAGCAGTGACATCTGGTGTTTCTGGTGTAACAGAATCAAACAATTCTGTCTTCTCTTTAACTATTTCCGGATCCGGTTTTATAAGCGAGACCACTTTCTTTTCGTTGATATTGGCATTTTGTTTTAACAAAGTTTTCACTGTTTCGTGCTGAGAAATTATTTTAAGTTTTTCTGTAGCTTCAAGAAGTCGCCGAAACGTTGGCGAATGACTTCGTTGATGAAATCCATATTTGGATGGAAAAAGTATTTTTTCCTTTTCTTCCTTTTCATGTGTGCGTAAACGGTATTGAAGTGGTTTTACCAGTTCTGCAAAAAACCTAACGTCTTGCAAATTGTCTGTTGTATCGCCATTAATGACATGATTTTTATTTTTACGAGATATTATTGAACCGGAAGTAATATTTGACCAACTACTTCGTAATTTCCTTGTCGAATGAATTAAATGTTCCGAATGTTTATCGTCACGGATCACGTACTCACTATTGTAACGTCTGAATGTATCTTGGTCTGCTGGTGGTCCTTGTAGACTTAAGCCTTGAAGTCTAAAAAGGTAAGAACAAATTATTAAAAAAAATCATCATAATATTATGACTTCAAAAAAACTAGAGGCTCTAAAGAGCCTTTGTTGATTAACCGCATCGTCAACAATGGCCACTTTTTAGCAAAAATCATCATTAAAGAGGAATAACTTTCTTAAGAGTTAACTGACAATTTCAGTAATGTTGACGTATTTGTAGAAATTGTCCTGCTGATCATTTTTCCTTGTTAAAGTTTTTATTTATCTATTATACTTTTCAAGATAATAGGTCAAAACGCAAAAAATTGAGATAATCGTCATTAAAGGACAATAACTTCAACAAGGTGTCTACTAATGATTTCGTTCATGTCGACTTATTTGTAGATCTTGTCTTTCTGATCATTTCTGCTATTTAAAGTTTCTATCTATCTATTATAGTTTAGCAAAAATTTAAAAAAATCGTCATTAAAGGGCAATAACTTCAATAAGGTGTCGACTGACGATTTTTATCACGTTGACTTATTTGTGGATCTTGTCTTGCTGCTCATTTTTCTATCTATCTATTACATTTTTCGAGATTATATGAAAAAGTGCAAAAAATGGTAAAATTCGTCGTTTAAGGGCAATAACTCCTATAAGATGTCGCCTGACAGTCTTGATGTCAACAAACATTTTGAAGATCTCACCATTCTTAAAATTTTTGCCCCGTCACATTTTCTGTATCTACAGCAGTATTCAAGATAATAAACAGAAAATGCATTTTACCTCTATGTTCTAATTTAGCCATTATTAATTATTGAAGATAGAGAGAGTATAAAGTTTGTTTCCATGTTGGTTTTGTGTGTGTCTCTTTCTATCATTCATTAACTTTAGTGAAGTTGCCAAAGTGTAAGGGTACATTTTTAAGTTTGAAATTGTGTTAAAAAATACTCTTCAGAGATCCAGTTTTTATTTAACAATTAATGAATGATAGAAAGAGACGCAAACACAACCAACATGGAAACTTTTATACCCTCAATGATTAATAAGAACATTTCGTAAAAGTGAATATTGAATCTGAAACTTAATTCAGTTTCGACCCGTGTCACATAAGAAAACTGTTTCAAACACAAGAAAAGGGGCCATTTTTGGAATATACCTTTTTAGAATGATATAATCTAAAGGATCAAAGTAAATTTCATTGTTCATACAATAATAACAGTACTTTCATGGTATTCATTGTATAAAACATTGTTCGCCGATCACAACGTTTTGGTGAACGCTTTTTAAGATATTACCCAGAATGCATTACACAATGCAATTGTGAACACAAAAACAATGATTTATGTACGTACGTAAAATAAAGTGTTTACTTTTTTAAAATAAAATCTTACTCGATGAGAGGACCAACAGGAACAACTTTCGTGTCCATGGTGATCTATTCAAATCTGTATATCCAGTACATTTAGTATAAGCAGCTTGTCAAAAAATAAAACAAATAAATATGAGCATTAAACTAAGTCGGGTGTCCTTCCATGGTATTTTCTTTGGATTTAAAATATTAAACGATAATTAAATATCGTTCCCAAAAAGAGACAGTGATATCTATACATCAACATTCTGACGATTTTGCTGTTTTGGTTTTGTTTAGTTGGATATTCATATTGACTTTTTTAGTTGGTAGTCCTATCTAATTAATATCTAGTCTGAAAAGTTTTTGTTTTTATGTTCAAATCTCGAGACAAAACCTTTCTGACTAGTATTTGGGTGGATATAACAATCAGATATTCTGAAATAAAAATAATATATTCTTTTTATATTTTATCTTGGATCATGATCAATAAATCGTAGTGAGAAATAATCATCTATTTTTTGTAAAAATTGTTCTTTTATGTTTCAGCGAATCCTCCTAAACTAGTTGACTGACATATTCTTTCTACATTAAGGCTTTGGATAAAAAAAAATTAAACTCACTAATTCGGGACAGAAAGAATAAACACATTTATAAACATTTAAAAGAAATAACAATAACAATAAATTGTTCCCACGCAAAGGTATAACATTGAAAAAATGTTTTGTGTATGTTATAGAAAATATCAGGTGCAAATAAGAGCTTAAGGACTTGGGGTCAATTAATAACCCCTTTGGAATTGTTAATTTGAATAATGAAAGAATATGTATGAAATAGAAATTGGAAAGCATTGTGGACTTGTTTCTCAGATCTGAGGTACCGGAAGCCAGTGATGGCTTATTTGCATTAAAGGTAGGTTGATTGTTTTCAACACAAGCCACATAATGTCAAGCATTGCTTTGGCTTGTAACGACAATCATGTTATTTGAATTTAAGATATGGGATCTATGATTGCTTGAAATTGCAGAATTCAACTTATAATGAATAGCGGTTATGAATGAGTGTTTTTTTCTTAGCAAATAACCTATTATGTATTGTTGTTTCCATAACAACACTGTTCTTTATATATTACAACATGTAATATGTTACCATTACATTTGGAATATTTGATGTAGAGTACATTCTTCGTTCGCATTTTGGAAGATCATCAGGAAATAACTTCTAAGACAACAATCAGTGAGATCACTAATCGGAAAATTCTACGTAATATAACTCCAGCATTTCAGAAATGAAAACAAAATTGCAACTACATAGATTTGCATCCTATAATAAATATATGGAATTGGTTTTTGATTTATTTTTCTAATATAAAATGTATATAATTAAAAGACTTGAAATGAACGATCATTTATTGATATTAAGATAGACATAAAAGACAAAAACCATGTGCCGCCCATCTTATTCTAACCTTGTTTTGTTTTTTAACCAGGACTTTACTTAAAAATTCAATTTCAAGGTACGTAAATGAAACAAAAGACACGTTTGTTTTACTTTTGTTGTTATGTCAGCGAAGTTACATCCTTTTTCCATAATATTCCATAGAGCCGATATCCGTTTTTCTTCAAATAAAGTGATTAATAAAAAATATTCATTTTGCATCATATCCTCAAGCATATACCGGTATTCAATTACTTTATTTGCTAAGATCCAAATTATTAAGTAGTAATTAACGTCTGCTTCAAATGAAATAAAAATATTGATACATTTAAAATCTAACCCGAAACATATCCTGTTCCCGAAAAGACACCAATTAACCATTCCTTTATAAGAAAACATTCAAAAAAATTATTTTACCATTTGCAGAAATGTCTGATAGTGAAGGTATTATTATAATTTCCTGAATCTGTTCAGATCGCGATTTTAGACATCAGATGCGGATCCAGGATTTTGAAAGGGGTGTGGAGGGGGGGCAAAGTACCAATATATTATTACCTCTCAGTTACCATGATGTGGTTACTGTAAAATTGTTCAAATACCAATGGAGCTTTTATTATTCGAAACATAAGGTCTCCTGTTTTATGAAACGCGGATCTGGCGTACAAAATTTTGAATCCTGGCATCTAGGATGAGCTAACTTAGGGGTGTTAAGGATATATTTTTTGGCGGACAGAAATATAAAGTTTCGGAGTATTTGTTATAGGAGAAAAATACTTTCAGGTACCTTAAAAATCACAAGAAATCTGATTTTTTAGTCTATAATGTTGTGAAATAAGATAATTGTAGTAACAATAGCAGCAACAAGAAATAATACGAAACATTATGTAATAATCAAACAAATAAAAATAATATGAATGTGAAAAATAGATAATAAAAAGTTATGAATATGAAAACTGTTATTAAAGTCGGTGAAATGAGAAACACGAAAACAGTTACGGAAAACCAATGTCAAAATGTAAAACTAAAAGAATTCTGTAAAACAATTTCTGTAGGGAAAACTAATATATGTGTTAGATAACGTTTGACCTCTCTTACCTCGAGAGTGTATCTTCCATCATGGACATAATCCTTAAAGTAAAGCCTCTCCCTTGCAGACCTGGGCTTATCTTGAATAATTTAAAATATTTGACTGGTTAATCTTCAGCTTATTTTCGCCCTTACCACTCAGTTATCTACAATTGTGATCAATACTATTTCGTATCAACTTTAACAAAGATGTTTTCAAACCATGGAAAAATCCACCCGACATTGTTCCGAGGATTAGCGGAAACAATTTCTTGATTCTTTCCTTCCAATTATATATTTAAGTCATTAAGTTGATGACGTTTAGAAAGAATCACTACAGATTAAAGTTACTTGTAATTGATTGAAAGTACAAACAATTTTAAGTCCTTTGTTTACGAGTTAAGATAAGGGTTTTTAAATAAAAATCAATTAGTTTGACATTCTGAATACACATTGAAAATCAGTTGGTTGTTTAGATCCACTACCCATGAGATGAATTGTGGACCTTCATTTAGAGCAAATACATCGGTTGTTTAAATATGTAATAAACCTACCAACAGATTCAGGGGATTTGTGAAATCCATTCAGCCTTTTTAATTACGAGTGAAATTAATTTTTCAGTTGTTCACATTTGACCAATTTGACAGCTGTATAAATGAAATGTATTCAAATGAACCCTGTCACGAACAATCACTCTAACAATGTTGAGGTCAGCAACAACGAATTTGTAATATAGTTGGTGCAAACTCATAAAAATAGTTGAGAACAAATGTCACTGTATTCCAAACAAAGAGAAGACTATGATTGAAAAAAAACCAGATTATTTACTTACAACTGTTGAGTAAGTTTGGAATTTTCAAATATTTTGGCCTCGTGCATCACAGAGATGCATTTATTATCGAAAGGCGCATCTGGTGCAGTTAAATTGGTACCGCTAATATTATTACAATAAGGACACATTTTATTATTATGATACTGGTACTACGCAAACTATCTTTTTAGACTTGGTGAAAGTCTCTCTTCCCGAATTAGTTTTAATAAGTTGCAGTTTACTGATACCAATTTTATACTGACTTCTGTACAAAGATTTAAACAATGAATGTGTTATACCTTTAATAGTTCCTATGACAAATTCTCAAATATCGATTGTTTTTTGTTTATCTTAAAGAGAAATCAGATCTCATATCAGCATACATTGGATGGTACATAAGATAGTTGTGGTCCCCAGAAATAAAAGATGCATGGAGTAGTACCTATGGCAGGAATTTATATTGCATACAAGCACCTAAGTTATTCATTAAAACTGCAACAGTTGCTTAAAAATTTTCATACATTTAAGGTTTAACTGAATAGTAGTTCCAAGTTTCAATATCCTCGATATGTCGTGAACATACTAGGGACGCACATATTGCCAGAAGCACACACTGGTATATTGTCAGAAGGATGATACTATTATACATAACGCCATAAGCACACTAAGAACACATATTGCCAGAAGCACGAAACGATCATTATAAAAGGTCATAAAAAAACCAAGGACACATATCACCAAAAGCACACTAGGGGCACACATTCTTTCAGAAGCACAATACGGTAACATATGTTGTCAAAACACACTAGGGGCTTTAATAAAAGCTACACAATATAAAACAAATAAAGCCTACCAACCTTGTTTCTTCAGGAACTGCAGTTATAACATTTCTTGTTGGCTTTCAAAATTATATCCAAACGTTACGAGCACACCTTGCTTTAAAGACTATCATACCTGTTCGTACCTATTAATCAACTTAACATATATAACACTTAATACACTTTTGACTTATCTTTATTGTTTCAGAAGTATCAATGCAGTACTTAACAGAGAAATGGCGTTGCTGGTTAATATAAAAGTAAGAGACTTCTCTTTTGTCAACAAGCTCTATATGACATGTCTAGCAAATAAAACAGACCTGATCACTCAATAAGTCATCAAAAGTTTCTACAGAAACAGTAAAACCATAAATAAAAGAGCACTCGACAAAGACGTACAGTTTCTACAGAAATAAACAAAATATGTAAAATAGGTATTTGGTTTGTTTACTCTCAATACAATTAGTTGTTAATATTGATGAGAGCCTGTAAAAGATTGTATAAAGTTTGACATAAATCGATCAACATACGTGCACTTTTAGTACTTTTAAGCTCTTGGAGGGATACAGAGAAACAGTGTTAAACAATACTTGGTGGTGTATTTAGAAACGTATTCACAATAGATTAATCGCTTTAATCCCATTGAATACAGAATTCAAACATGTAAATGCTTTTGAAAATGAATATGAATGTCGTGTTTAAAAGGCATGGAGTACGATATTTATCTCTTAAAATTGAATATTCATTCATTTATCATTATCGAAAAGCAAAATTTTGATAAACTGTCAAAAATGACAATATATAAAAGGTAGACTAGTGAAAACTGTCACGTGCGTGTTAAAGTTGTTTTAAGATACCAAGGGAACTTGATAAAAACCTGACATTAACAAAGCACACCAAAGTAAAACAATAAATAAACTTACCTTTAATTCATACAAATATTTTTTCAAGTGTCCCTTAAAGTTATAAAGATCAGGATTAAAAACAGCAGAACAAAGCTTAATTATATTTAAATCAAGTGCCACTGTTCTGCCAAATGTGTCATTTTGTTTAATAAAAATTATCAAGCACTTCATAATGATTAATATAACTTCAAGATACTTCTACACAAATCGGTTTTAAACGAAAAATTTCATTTAAACAAAACGTATTAAAAGTATTAACTAATGTGAAAACATATGACAGTACATCCAATAAATGAAATGCTTTTTCATTGTCACTCTTTTTCATTTCTGAAATTAACTCATTTTTGAAATTTAAGAAGATTGAATTGAAAAATCAAAATGTTGTGAAGCCCCCACACTTAAAAATAAAAAGATGTTTTTAATATCAATGTTTGAAATAATTCAAGAACCAGTGACGTAACATTTGTTCATGAGAAAACTAGGGTTATGAAAACTGTGATCTGATACTATGAGAAACAATACAGTTATGTAACCAATATTCATTTAATTTGTTTAGACTATGTGCTGACACAGCAAATACATCAGCTACTTTCTCAGTAAGAACGAACATTACTATGTATTGTATTTTGTAAGTTAACGACATCTTACGTATTCAGATAAATCACAGAGAATACATTTTGTTTCGGTCGAAAAAGCCGTTGTTATATTTTAGAGAAATAAAAAATATTTTTTCAATAAGCCGTGGATTTCAGATAGCTGTTTATAAACATAAACAACGCAAAATCCATTTCTTGAAACAAAGTCAATCATTTTTCATGAAGACTTCAAAATAAGGAATTGCAATTACATTTATAATTTTTTTCAAAGATATAAGTTCGAGATAAGTATATTTACTCATGAGATCAAAATGAGATACAAAAAACAAAAACCAAAACCATAAATATCGCTTATCCGTCCATTTACTAAACCCACCTTTTAAGGGAAATATAGGAGCTAAAATAGATATAGAATGAAGTTCACCATAATAACGACTCGTTAGTTCTTTTTAATAATGTGATAAAATTTACAAAGACACTACGGTGACGACCTTTAACATGAAAGACCTGTATATAAAAGGAAATGCCAAAAAAGCTATCAACCTCTATGATTTGTTTCTGTTAAAGCAAATACTTTTTATACATTTTTTTTAAACTGAGTAGAAAAATATCTTTCTAACAATAATTAACCGCTGTAGAACGATAAATTCATAGATCATGTAGGTTATTTGTAAAACGCTGAAGGGATATTGGACTAAACTTCTTACAATAGGACGAAGTATTACATTGAATACGTTTCTATTTGGCATTAAACATTTTAGAGATCTGAATTTTATACGTCGGTTATAGCATAGTATGTTAAATGTAGCACTTCCTTTAAATGACATGAAGAATATTCAATTATGTTTGAGTAAAGCGTTTCTTAAGAAAGGGAAGTACTAACGTGACTGTATTTAAATGAATAATCAAAATTCATTCGGATTCAGGACTAACTATTTCCGGCTTAAATATATTTTTTAGAGATTTTATTTGTCAAAATTCACATCTGGTGCTTGATACAATATAACATTAAATTTTGCAATTAAGACATCACGAAACCCAGGACAGACAGCACCAAACGTATGACAGTAAGGACTCAATAACACCAGTAGGTAAAAAAACAACTTACAATTTCTGATACGTTAAAGCATACATGTTGCTATCATCCAAAAAGTCCATATAGGTGTTATCTAATGTTGGTTAGAAATCTAAATGTCGAGATAGAAATTGCATTGTTTAATAATGATAATGAGATTTTTAAATGCCATAGCTACGGACCAGTACAGTAGAAGTCTGTTTTCAGTTTTGTATATTCTTATAAAATATTCAATATGCAATTTATCAGATGTATTAGGTTTCCCAACGTGAATCAATTCATCATTCATATTTTACAAATAGAAATCAATTTCACACTCTAACGCATTGTAACAAGATATTGGAATAAAGAGGCATGAAGTCTCGCAATGTTTCTGATAAAAATAAAACTTTAAAATAACGCATTGAAATGAAATGCAGTACTTGAGGAACTATTGCATGTATATATATATATATGTATTAAATTTATATTCTAATCCCACGTTTATTTATATATTTTTTTTATGTCTTACCATTTAAAAGAAAAGCCAAGATTAATTCGGTTTAAAATACAGTGCTTTGTTTATGTCATATCTTAATTGGTTTTTGTTGTTGATGGTATGTTTTTGATAGTTTCTGTTAAATCTATTCACAGCTTTTATACACTCGGTACAATTAAGAGCTTGTCAAAGTGTATTGACACCTGTGCTTCTAAAGAATGCTGTCCTCTGATGTTTTATGTTTTATCGATGTTTACTGTCCTATTGATGTATACTCCACATCTTGTATTCATAGTCAAGACAGAAAAACAACCTTTAACAGACATGGACTTGGAACGAATAGAATACAGTTACATTTAAATTTAAGATAAAACAAGACCCACTAAATTGGATTAAACAGCGTTTAGACGTTTGTAATAGTGTAATTAACGTACAATTGTATATTTGTTCAAAGCAGCTGACTTTATCTATTGTCCCCTTTGAAGATCACAAAGATATTTCTTCACTCTATTACGGATGGGTTTAAATATAATTAATTTCATGTTAATGGAATGTAAACCTATTGTTTAACTGATTTTTAATATACAGTATAAAAACAAGGAGAAGGGGTATAATTGTCAATGAGACAATTACAGTGTATCCACCAGAGACCAAATGACGTTGATGTGAGCAACTTTATATAGGTCACCGTACCAGGCTTAATATCTGTTACGCCAAAGGCGTTTTTGTCAACACAAGTTTCATCAGTGCCGCTCGTATCATAATAGTTGGAATTCTCATTTATTTCATACTTTACACTGCTTGAAAATTAAAATAGAGAACAGAGAAAAAAAGTTTCGTGTACTTTTTAGTATTGTATTTTATGAGTTAAGTCTTTGAACAAATTACAACCTACGTATTCAGATCAATCTCAGAAAAAAATGTTGTTTCGGTCGAGGAGGCCGTTGTCAGATAGTAAAGAAATAAATCTATTTCATTGAGCTGTGCATTCCAGATAGCTGTTTATAAAAATAAACTATGCAAAATCCATAGTTTGAAATGAATCGAAGTCAATTATTGTATTGAAACATGCAGGTTTAGGGACTGCTACCGCATTAATGTCAATTATTGTATTGAAGCATGCAGGTTTAGGGACTGCTACCGCATTAATGTCAATTATTGTATTGAAGCATGCAGGTTTAGGGACTGCTACCGCATTAATGTCAATTATTGTATTGAAGCATGCTGGTTTAGGGACTGCTACCGCATTAATGTCAATTATTGTATTGAAGCATGCAGGTTTAGGGACTGCTACCGCATTAATTTTTCCATAGATATAAGTATATACCTCAACAACAGTAAATAAAAATATATATAAAAAAATAGGAAATAAAAAATAAAACAATATACATAGCTTACCATTCCATTTTCTAATCCAATCTCTTTAAAGGGTTTGAGAGCAACAACTATCAGAAATTTAGTTCACTAAACTAGTACAATTACAACTCGTCTGCTCTTTTTTCATATGATACCAGATAAAGACACTACTGTTAAAAAATGAAATGATCGGAATTCCAAAGAATTACCACCGTGTATAATTTGTTTCTTTTAAAGCAAATACTGTTCTGCTCTTAACAAAATTTAGAACTGAGTAGAAAAAAACTTTCCATTATTACAACAATTAAAGGCTATATAGAACTCGAAATCAACAATAAGTTCAAAGATAATATAGATTATAGTTTAAAACAGAAAGAATATTCAGTTAAGGTAGCACAATACAACAGCAACTAAATTTTATCAAAATTTCATTTTCAGTTGTTTTTGTTACTTCTTAATATTCCAAAACCACAGAAGAAAAAAATATTTATATATCTTGCACTGTTAATGAGTGCAATGTGTAATTAAACTTCTCAGATCATTATTGTAAAGGTTTATCATGGTAGGCGGAGTTTTGACAATATCGGTAGCAACTGACTTACAGCAAGGTCAATAATGATATAATATCTCCCGCCAGATCTGATGTTTGATGCATAGGGTGTGCATTTTCTTCATATATTTAGAATTGTTGAAAAGGAATGCTTTCTTACTGGTCAACACCTAATTGATTTATGATTAAAGGCCAATCCTGAATTATCCCCATGGTACATGTGTGAATTGTATTGCAGTTAATGGGGTATAATTAGGAAAATTCTTATTTATTCAATTGTGACACATTCATTTTCGTCATGAAAATGTAGTTTTAAATGAATTTAGTGCCTAGATGGGTGCCCCTATATGCCTGATTTTCATACATGTTGTTCCTTGACCAGTTATCTTCAAAACCGCGTCTAACAGATTTCTAAAAACATCAATAGAACAAATTTTATACCCAATTAAATTTAGTGATCTCTCATGAATTGAGGTTACAAACTTCATTAAAGGTTTATGAGAGAATGAAGTACAATAGGGAAAATCTGAGACACTATTTTGGAGGTCAACACAAACTGTGTTGTGCAAGAATCTATAAAATATTTTGGGATGGTATGAATAAAAAAGAAGCTAATTTCATTGAAGTGTGGACATCACAATATAGCCACTAATTACATAATAATTAATTATGTAATAATTATGTCATAATACAATTATCACCATTTGAAAGATTAATCTTTCTTCTTTCTTTTGGTACCTCATTTATAAAATTTAAAGCTGGATGAAAGAAATTAGATCAGTTTAAAGTTGTCTGATTGGGGGTGAAATAATCTTTGTATTGTGCTACCTTAAAGGGAAAATTCGCGATTTTTTACTTTTCATCTTATTATGTTCATAACACCATAAAAAACATATTTACCAAGTTTTATCTGGATATGAACACTAATAAAGAAGAAAATTGGGAATTAATAATTTAATTTATTCTAACTTCCTGACTTATGTGACGTAGTTTAAGTCTTTTTGCATGCCGGGAGTGAATAAATCTCATTGTAAGTCTTGTTCGTTAATCAACTAACAACGCGATTTAAAGCGCATCGACGACTTTTGGCGTAGCTATTAACCAACTAATAATTAAGAAAGTAAAGTGATCAGCCGTGCAACTTTCAAAATTAAAATGTACGATTTATATTTAAAGGATTTCTGATATGATAAATTATAGTAATAAAAGTAAATCATACAATAGAATATATTTTTATGAATTATTTTCCGACGAATATTTTGAACAAACATATATAACTGATATTGTTTTACAAATGCATGTTTGTATTCTCACCTGAAGGCTTTTACCTCAGTCTAGCAAACATTTCCCACTGTTACTGTGTAAATACAATGTGTATTGTACTGAGACACTTAGTGACTATCTGTTGAATGCGTGGTTAAATTCAAGGTAATTAAAAGATTAGCATTCTGTAATTCTATTCTTTTGATCTTCACTCGGTGAATTTTAGCCAACACGGTTCACAGTTACAGGTGAGAACAACATTTCGTATGAATGATAAAAACATTAATTATTTGGGGAGGAATATGGTGGCAAAATACCTGAATCGCCGTTATATACATGTATATCTTTTATATTTTGCGTAAGCTTAATTTTAAAATAGATAGGTGAGTATTTTGTTGTAACATCGAAATTCTGAATTACTTTCAATTAAATAATTTTATAAATAAAAATGGCCCACGAAAACGAGCGTATAAACCAAACACTGTACTTACTTTTTCAAATTATCATGGGTATTAACCTTGAATATTTCAATGTTTAGAGAAAATTATCGCGGTTACATGATTAATATGGCTTGGTCCGTCCACAGCGATCTATATTTACCTAATCGGGAATGCCCTTAATAAAATAATTAAAATCTCACAACGGTATACATACTTTAGCTATTTGACCAACGATGTTTAAAAAAAATAACAGAATCAATCTAACGTCAACTTTCCTTTTTTGAATGGAGACAGACCGGCGGAATCAATTTTCAATGTGCTTTATAATATCTTGTACCTTTGCAAGACTTATCATTCATTCATAAACCCACTATATACCAGAGACATATATGTCAGTCTTAACTGACAAGAATACACCTAAAGCGGACAAGCAGTATATTCTTTAAGTTTCTGTGATTTAATACCAACAGAGACATATAATACAATTGTATTATATGTCTCTGATACCAAGAAAGAAAAAAAACCTGAAATTAATTTGATACTTTGATACTCAATATTTTTTTTGGAAAATATTCACATCCTCGTTTGGTTTGAAAATAAGATAAGAATTTGGTATACAGAACATGCAGAATTGTGAATGTCATAAAACCTTGTTATATCAGAAACCATTATAAATGTGAACCTGTATACGTAAGACCTCATGGGACGTCACCTAACCACATACATGTAATATACAAGTAGCTCTGTTATACCCGGAAATGTCAAGGTAAATCACTACCGATACAGAATGTACCAATGCAAAGAAAATTCTGATGATTGTGAAGCATGACCATTCATGATTTTAGAGGAGTTTTAGGTGGAAATTGCCGGTACGATTTAAATTCTGACTAGATTTATTTCTCTCAAATTAAATCACTGAACTTTAAAAAAAAAAAAAAAAAAGAAAGAAACCTACGCCCAAGATCAGAATTCTTCATGTTAATTCATAAATACAACGTTCATATTTTGTAACTTTCGATATACTTCACCTCCGGTAAACGGACAGAAAGTCACAGGACAAAAAGTCACAAATAATTTGTTGACAATTGTTTGAATATATAGGAGAAAGATCTTGAAATATTTTCTTTTTATTACATATATTCATTTTTAAGTTTAGGAAATTGTTCATAAGCCTTGATAAATGAAAATTTATTAAATTTTAATCATGCAAAGGATATATTTCTTGGCACAGTGAAGCCATTTAAGTACCAAGCCACTTTGGCATTTTGTTTTCATAACAATTATTTAATCATTATTGATATTTATTGAATAAATTTTAATTACAAAGTTGCTTCATATATAATAGTTCAAGAAAAAACAAAAATTAAATTTTTTAAATTAGCGTTTTCTTGTTTGAAGAAAAATAATCTTAAAACTGAATTGTGACTTTTTTTCTGTGACTTTTTGTCCTGTGACTTTCTGTCCTACATTCTTCACCTCCAACCACCGCCCCCTCCCAACCTGGGAACAGTATATCTAACATTACAATGTTTGTGTACCTGCCCAAATCAAAAAAAAAAAAAAAAGAAGAAAAAAAAAAGAAAGAGATGAACGGTAAGTCACATCAGATTTAAATATTTATATGGTTGATTGTCGTTAACTAGAGATGTATAGTTACATGTCTCTGCGTTAACTTATAAGAATGACAGGAAAGTATATACTTGAAATAGATTTATGATGAATAATATGCAACTGCAGCACCCCTTTTATCAAAGTGTACATGCATGTATTTTAATGACTGTCCGTTATTTCGATTAAGAATGACAATTGTACGTGAAATTCTATAGTTGCCAGTGAGACTTTTTTTTTACCAGATATGCGACTTTTCGTATTTATATTTTCTCTTATATTACTCTCATTTAATATTTTATGCATAAGTATAATATTAGGAATGGTTTATCCCCCCTCCCTTTTAAGCTAACTAAATAAATTAATCAACCCTCTAGCTGACCAGACGTAATACATCTACTATCAGTCTATTCGGAGTGTAGTTTCTTTATTTCTTCAAATAAGCTTTTTGGGGATCATTAGTACATACGTCCACTGGCATATATATTACATGCAAGTCGGAACAGGAAAATTGACATGAGGTATTACCGGTATAATAGAACCATGTTAACATTATTACATTATTATACATAATACACAACCATTGAGATGATGACGACTTTCTTAAACTGTTCAAAATAATCTAATTGAAATAAAAATCTGTGATTTTACTATGTGCATAACTTCGATGAACCAAAGCAAGTTAGATATCGACTTGTATTTAAATCAGATTGGTTTTGGATGTTTCTCTCGTATATTCAATATACATGTATATATTCCAAATTGCGACTATCTATAGTTCCGTAACCTTCTATCTAGGCGTATAATCCAATGATCGACACGTGCGTACTTTTTGTTAAATCAATATTTGTACGTTTCAAAATGTCCATAATTATTGACAACGAGTAATTACTTACATTTTCCCCAATTTACGTTTGTAAAATATGTAAATATATTTTTATTTTATCAAATCTTTTTTTGGAATTATTTAGATTTTCATAATTATTCTCTACGCCATAAATGTTATTTACAAGCGTATGAGTTTAGTCATATATATAATGGCTATTATATCTATGGTTTAGTAAAGACTAGCATATCACTATCGGACATGCAAGACAAAGATGTATATTCACCTGATAGTTTCAAAATGGAAAGTTACAAGTTATCGGCCGTGTACACTTCTCAATACCCTCAGAGGTGAAGTGATGCACGAACTTGCTTTATGTAATTGTGTAATAAGAGTTTTAAAGCCCGACAGGAAATCGCTTGAATACCTGGACGTGTCAACTCACAATACCTCTGGGAACAATTCCTTTAGCCATGGCCATGCTGGTGATCAGATAAGGGAAGGTCCGAATTTATTTAAATAAGATTATTACATAAATGAATTATGAACCAAGGATTTGTATAGTGAGAAGGATTGGAATCTCGCGGTATATCGACACTTCTCGCGTATCGTGAGATGTTGCGTACTCGCCACTATAAATTTTATACGCGCCTGTTAGTAAATATCCGGTTGAACAGCGTGTATTGCAAGATAATCATTTCTGACTTTGTTTGTTGTTTGGTTTAGTTTGTTTTAGCATCTTTGATCAATATTTTGTTTTAATTCGCAAAGATTTCATGATTCCTTCTGAGTATGTCATATTGAGGACCTCTCTCAAGCTGGAAAATATTTTTTACATTTGGCAGTTGCCGAAAATGATCGTAATTATGTTGTTGTTTTTCTTGTAATCGTAACTTGAGTAGCCCAACACATCTTTATGATACTAGTAATAGCTGTTTAAGATAACCCCAAAGAGAAGGTCAAAACAATTATTTATTTTCGCAGCTTGTCTTTGTCCTTTCTTCTAGTATATGAAACTGACCCAACTACCACAAGAGCATTGACCATGTTGACAGTTAGAACTTAGAAGAAATCATACAGTCTTCAAGAATAGTCAGTCTCCATACAATATCTGTATGTTGATTTTTTTTTATCATAGTTAAGTTATGAATAAATTTAACAGAATCAATATACATGTACAAATGTACGTCACTGAAAGGTCCGCAACAAATGAGAAATTAAATGAATTCATTGATTTTCAAGAATTCTCGTCTGTTCAAACTGCAAATACATGAGTTGTGACTGGAACTATAGAGGTTTGAGTTCATTGAAGGACTGACAGGAAGTTCAAAATAAGTTCATGATTATAAACAACAGTAAAATAGAAAATGAAAAGATATGGAGTAAATGTACATGTACATGGGACGAAATCGCACACAATACATAGAAAACATAGAAAATTATCAATAAACATGGCTTTTATTCCTGTTCTTCATCTTACAAATCCTTGTATGAACACACTAGATTTTCGAAAACATTTTTACACGGAACACTTAATTTATCACTTTGAACTTTTAAACTAATTTCCATTAAAATTTCTTGTTTCAAAAACTTAGTAAAAAAAATCAGTTTTAAAACGACAGACCATAGTACTAGTTATTCAAAAAAAAATTATATATAATTACATTTTCCGTATCAAGTTAGTTAGGAAAGGTTGCATGCACAACTATGTCTATTATAATTTGTTTTGTGACCCGGGAAACTGTTTAGGCTTTCCTTGTCGGGTAAAACTGTGACAACCGTACGCTTGACATGATATCGACACTCAATTACGGCTACGTTAGGTTACTGCTTGTTTTGGTCCTTTGTGGTTTATAGATATATCGTGGTTTCTATTCAGGGATGATGTCAAAATGGCCGCACGCGGAGAAGTGATACTCTAAATTTAAAATCGATGGTGATCTCTTATCTAGCAGAATTAAACTTTAATATTTATGAATTTGTGGTTTTTTATACACAATCAACATAATATCAATTTTTCATTTTTTTGCGAAGTTTCCCTTTAAGAGACTAAGAGACAAGCACTTATTGACCACCTGTGTAGAAGTTACTGTTATCTAAACAATAAACAATTATAATCCCCTAAAAATGTCTAGGGTTGTTACCACATAATCTTCATCAACTGAAACTGATATTTAACACATGTTTACAATCACTGAGTTATATACTGTCGAAGACGAGGCTCATTTTCCTTTTGATTGCAACAAATTTGAGGATGATAGAAATTATATGTTAGCTAGCATTAATTTAATTTTTGTATTAATAATATGAGCAGTCAAAACAAAATCATCTGGTTATTTAGTGTAGAAAATGTTGATTTACTTAAAATAATATGTAATTCTATATACAAACATCTGCCTTAGTGAAGATTATTTAATGGAAATTTATGTGTGTATGTACATTTGATTGGACATCTTAGAAATATATATTGTTCTGAATATCACAAACATACTAGCCGATTTTTTTTTATATACATATTTATAGAATACATAATTTATTCAAATGTTCTCTTATATCCTTAAGGCATCGTCCCCTGGTATCAACTACAGTAAAATATGTGTAAATGTCTCGTTCCTACCTGTATCAAAAGCAAACAAGGTAGCATCATAGGTAACTTGAATGCAATTGATACCAGGGGACGATGCATTAGGTATATAAGAGAACATTTGAACAAATTATGTATCTATAAATATATGTAAAAAAATAAAAGTTTTAAAAATCGGCTAGTATGTTTGTGATATTCAGATCAATATATATTTCTAAGATGTCCAATCAAATGTACATACACACATATATTCCCATTAAATAATCTTCACTAAGGAAGATGTTTGTATATAAAATAACATATTATTGTTAAGTAAATCAACATTTTCTACACTAAATAACCAGATGATTTTGTTTTGACTGCTCATATTATTAAAATAAGAATTACATTTTGCAATGCTAGCTAACATATAATTACTATCTTAAGAAATTAGACTATGTATATATGCTATTAACTTTAATAGTTTATTCACATAGTTTATTTCTTGCTATTGTTTTAGCTTTTGTAATAAAACAGTCGAAGATAGAAAAGGCATCCTTATCAGATAAGAAGAACTTTGAACAATTTAAATACGTTTAGAAAAATTAAATGTAAGCTCTGATGTAAGATAAAGATACAGATTAAATTAAATTAAACCGCATTCATATGTTTTTAATAGTGTAAATAGCATGCAATTGTACTTTATTTAATCAGCTGACTTTGTCAATTGTTCTATTTGGAGATAACAAAAATATTTGTTACCTCTATACATGACTGATTTCATGTTAATGGAACGTAGAACTATTGTTGTAACTGATTTTTGATATCTATCTATATTATTATAAGATTATTCAATAACAATTCCCGTCAACTTTATTCTTTTCACTAAAAAAGATTGAAGGTATAAGCTACAAATGTACTCTTCATTCACGAAATGATTGAGAAGTCAGTAACTTTAGAAGTTATTTCAATATCAACCCATAAAACAGTATAATAATAGATAATAGAAATATGTGCTTAATTAATATGGTTATTATGATTTCGCACCAGGGATGTTGCTTTAATACGTCTTCACGGTCGATCGCTCTTATGCACATTAATCCCCACACCTACAATCTCCTAGCCCGGTTGTATGATCTAAATTGAAATGAGATATGGTCGACCTAAGATGTGTGCTATCTAATTATATATCTTTAAAATATTCTTGATTATTTATTTTAAACATAATTCAAATGGAAGTAGTGGAAGTTTATTTTCTACTTATGAGTTTGAATGTCCCTTTGGTATCTTTCGCCTCTCTTTTTTAATCTTCAGTGACATCGAATGTTTAGAGTATCATTTTACCGCAGATGTGTCGTGTACCAGTTTTAGAGTTCTTATTTTGTACGATTATTTTATCATACTGTAAACTATGTCATGATTTATATCCATAGCTACAGATAGTATTTCAACATAACAATACTGTTTAATAGTAATGTTTATCTATATCCTTAGAGTATCATACATCAAGCATAATGCTAAGTTTAATGAAAAACGTTTTAACTGACTACTAGCAAATTGGTAGCTTAGAGACTTCATACATATATATTGAAACTATTGCTATCTTATAGTTCGTTTCTGTGTGTGTTGCATTTTAGTGTTTCTGTTGTGTCTTTGTTCTCCTTTTATATTTGATGTGTTTCCCTCAGTTTTAGTTTGTAACCCGGATTTGTTTTTTTTTCTCAAATCGATTTATGAATTTCGAACAGGGGTATACTACTGTTGCCTTTATTTGGCCAAAGGAAATATATATTTTTGCAATCCAATTTACTCAGGAGTATCCTTAAATGTCTAGTCAATGTAGGAACCTTGTGTAAAATGATTACAATTTTAATTTCAAAGAAATTATCAATGCTTATCACTCATCTTATAGGCATACCTTGCAAGTCTCCGATGTGGAAATCGTCCAAATGTTGGATTTATTCTCTTGTGTAATTTGTAATCACGATGCGTATATAATAATTCGTGTATAAGCACGGACATACTGAATGGCCGCCGCAATACTTTTGAATCGTTCCGAACGTTATTTTCTGTTAATCGCACTGCCATCATATTTCTATTTCTTTAAATGAACTCAAACACAAATATTCAAGTTATCATTTTATATCCTCTTAATATTCCACAAAACAGCTATAACAATATTTACAATATATTACTACAAACCGCAATGTAGAAAAGAAACTAGTAAACTCTTAGAAAACTTGTTCATGTTGTTACTAACATACTAAATTTATGAAGTGTGTCAATTTTGCCTTGTTATGCCAACATTTTTACTTTGTTCTAATCATTAGAACATTTGATCTTATATTAATTCACAACAATAGATCCAATAATAGTCTTTAAATGTGAAATTCAATATATTCACATTTTGAAAATGGATCTGTTTTGAAGGTTAAGTTGGACTGATTACGACGTAAGTATGTACATTGACGCATTGTTTCATTACACCATTTTATCATACCGAGTTGGTAATTATGCATAATTTGTAACTTTGTCGAATTAATTTATCAGTGCTAACATGATAGTCAGCAAAGCAACATTGTATCACAGGTGGCAGTAACATAAAATAAATAAATTATAGAATCATTACAGTTTTGGTTTTCCTGATGAAGGTGGATTCAAAATCTACTACTATAAAACTGATCACATATGGTAATGACAGTATCATCTGAATATGACAGAGATCAATTACATTTGAAGTACTTTTCTTGTTAAAATTCGTATATACAGAGCTCAGTCAAAACTAAGGAGAGTAGAAGAAACTCTATTTTGGCATAATACCAATCATCAAAGGTTTATGTTTAAACATTACTTTTGTAAGACCAGTTTTAGAAATAATAATTATGTCAATAACTTCGACAAGCGATAATAGTAAAGTTACGTACAGACATACTTATTATCATATGATAGAAGCGGACTATAGTCAAAAGAGTATATCGACACATCTTCAATTCAGTGTATATCTTAATTACAAGCCTATGTCTTTGATGAGTGTTTTTTGGAAAAAAGTAAAATAACAAAAATACTTGACTCCAAGGAAAATTCAAATCGGAAAGTTATTCAATACATATACAAATCACTAGTTAATACAGGAATCGAACATTATAATCGGTGAGCAAAAAGATGTAATTGACCATTCATAAAAAATGAAAGCAACACTTTATAAGTGTGATGCGTCCGAAGCTCTTTTTATTGATTACTCTTCATCATTAACGCCCAAAGCCGAATATTTGAAAGCCAAGGATTTATAAGAACAGAAACAGTTGAGGAGGAAAAAGAACAAAAACGACTTTAATATAATAGCCAAAACTCCATCTAAAGTCAACTTTGCCTGCAGGAGTTAAGAACTTTTTTTTTTAAATCATGTACCGAGGTACTGACTTCGGAGCTGACGATACCCTCTGTTAATCCATAAGTTTGGCTAAAAATAAATAGAATACAAACTGACAAGAAACATAACATGCTTAATATTTGGAAACCCAGAATAAAATAAGAATCTCGGTTAGCATTAGCTGTCATTAAAGCAACGGAGTCAACATTGAATCGAACAAAATATATCTTATTAACATAGCTTTTCCAAACAAAACAAAAGTTGAGTTATAAGATTTGAAAAAGTGGAAGTAAAAACATCACTGTCCCAATTTCATATACAAATGTATATATTATAGAAACATGCTATCTAACATTATCATTGAACTATATATGAACTCATGACGGCAAAAAGATATTCATGGACTACAAACGCCCAATGGTACGACTCTACTTGGTCGCATTGACATTTTTTTTTTTAAAGTTTTGACTGTATAAAATTTACTGTAGGCCTAATTATTGTAATTAAACCAAAAGTGTTATTGATAATACTTCGGTTAAAGAAAATTGCTAGTTCAATGACCAACTTAGTTTTTTTTTTAAAGAAAGCCTTCACAAAAAAAAAACTGTTAACATGATTAAGACATTAAGAAAGACAATGCCTATAGATTAACAGCAAATGTACACTTCTTTTCTGTGGCTATATTTAGGCATAACTATACATAGCTAATGTTTAGAAAGCTTTTTGAATAGTTGACTGACTTTTTCAGAAAAAAATAACATTTAAATTCACTCAAAATTAAGTTAACTAATTCCGAAATAATTGTTTACTTAATGTCAAACAAAAATAAGAAGGGAGACCACTGATGAACAAATTTATCTATAAATATGCACAGATATACATGTCCAATTTATTGATATGGTCATAATTATAAATTAACTGTATACAAAACTTTAAATTTTTCGAAATACTAAGGATTTTCTACCCCAGGAATTTATTATTTTAGCTTTATTTGGCAAAATCTTTCGGAATTTATATCCTCAATGGCTCTACAAATTCGTAGTTTATTTGGCCTTTTTAACTTTTTTGATTCAAGCGTCACTGATGAGTCTTTGGAGATGAAACGCGCGTATGGCGTACAAACTTTTAAACCTGGTATCTATGATGAGTCTATTTACAAAATTTTCAACTATCAAACAAAAAAAATATCGAATTCACGTCCATCAAATATGGGTTCAAACGCAAATTACAGGTAAAATCATGTCGAAAGCATAAGTAAAAGATAACTGAAATTTTATCGAACGGCTACCATGATTCTTTTAAAGGTCAAGACAAGTCAAGAAAATAAAAAAGATCCATATGAATATCTGTGTTAACCCCATTTCAAAAAGATGAAAGCACTAAGCATCAAGCGAAATTTTCAAATGAAAATCTTAATTTGACATTAAACTGTTTGAATTTCGCGAAAACTGACAAATTCCCTTACATATGATACATCTATTACATGATACATATTCGCAAGAATAGCAATGTTATAATATCTACATTTTTTAATTATTAATAAAGAACATTGAACATTGCATTTTCAAAAGATAGACGAAAGAAAAAGTCCTAATACAACGGATTATGTCATGATAATTGATGGTACAACTTTTACCTTTCATAAGATAGCAGTTCCAGATGTATTCCAGTAAATTCCAATATAATATTTGGCCGCTTATGGTAATGATAATTACCATAACCGGATTTTTGTGATAGACTCATCTTATTATTAATCTAGGTATTTCAAACATCTGCCTATTTATTTTAATAAGCTTTTATATAAACTATTTAATACTATCTTTTAGAATATGGACATTATTGTCATTGATAATACAAAAGGTAGCTAAACTGTTTACATACCAAAATGACCTTCAGTGCAATAAACATTCAAAATAGGTTCGTATATTATAAACGTAATTACTTGTTCATTTTAAAGGCCACGTTTTGTTTAAGACGGGTCTTAAATAAAGTACATAATCTACACATTCACACAACACATTTACTTATAGTGAGCTATGTAATTACAACCTATTTCTAGTATTACAAAAAATAGCCAAATCCTCCATTGTAACATGACTAACTGAAAAGAGTTCTGAAGCATGAAACTCAGTTACTACTAAACTAAGGTAAATATTGTGCTGTAAAAGAAAGGCGAAAGATACCAAAGGAACATTCAAACTCGTCGTTGATATATTAACTCATCATAGATACCAGAATTGAAATTTTGTACGCGCAGACGCGCGTTTCGTCTACAAATGACTCACCAGTAACGTCGTAACTATGGACAGATTCCTCCTGACAATCACAGGGAAAACGAACTGTACAGTAATTTAGAAATATAACAAAACTGAATATAGTTAGAAATATTGATAACATAATCTGCCACTGGATTTTATCAATCAACTCTCTGAAAATCAAGTCGGATGAAATCAGAGTCCGAAAAACGGGAAAAAACCTAACATTTTCCATTGAACATTCCATATTCATGTAAGAATAACTACTGTGTGAAATTCTAAATAACACACATATCCCACTTTCATTGTACAAAGAGAATTGACGAGTAATTGGCATTTCAACTACGTTAAATGCCGTCAATAAATCATTCCTTCGAGGCTGTACTTTTTTTTAATATATGATGACAATAATTAGTAGAAGAACAAATATGCAAAATCTGCACTTAAATCCAAATGCATCTAAAAGCAAAGGCTAAAATCATTATGAAATTAGTCATTCTTCTTCGAAACCCGGCCTGTAATATAAAGGTAGATCACATATTGAAATGTTTTGCACATTTCAATCATGCTACTTGCACAAAGCATAATTTCATTCAGCAAATTAATTTATTTATTATTATGTTACTTAAATAAAATTTGTTCAATCTCGTCGTAAAAGGCGGAAATTAAATCTGGTTTACAAGATTTTTAAACATAGTTATCCTCTACTTTGACAGTTTTTTGCCGATAAATTATCGATAAATCAGTACGATTTTAGAATTTGAAATAATTCGATAATAACAAAACTGGATTTATTATATCTGTCTATCATGTATACTTTGTCGGAAGTGCTTATTTTGCTAATGCGAATATTATCTGTGAATGTATCAATGATGACGTTATTCGTTTTTTAAAGTATTTTATGTAGACTTCAGAAATTAAGGCCACATTACGTTGAGCCAAAAATACAGTGCCCATAAAGATAGGGTCATATACCATTAGTAAATGAATTTTAGTCATAAATAGTCATCTTGATCTAAACATAATCTTAAAATAAAAACATTGAGTCTTGTTAAGAGTGTTATTTTCAGACATTTTCTTGCTGTAAATACTGGACTAATCGGACATTTTTCTTGAAGGCAACCCTGTACTGTTTAGTACCTTTTCAGACATTCAATTCAATATGTTGTTGTTTTTTTAGGTATTTATCACTATTATTATACTTCAGGTTAAAATGCCAGATTTTGATTGGTTAATAAGAGGGTGATAATTTACTCTATCACATGACTTATCCTTCACAGAGACGGTTGATCAATTGTGCGCTTTATTAAATAGGGATGTTTGTTATGCACAAGACGTCATAGTGATAGAGCAGATTGCTACCCCGAGAACACATTGTCAACCGAGGCTATGTGTTATTCATATACTAAACTTAGACTTAATTATTCTTAATTGACTTCAAACGAATTTTCGGAACAGTACTGAATTTATGGCAGTGGATATGTCCCCAAATCTACTGTATGACTCGTGGCATATTGATTTATTGTTCAGTCTTTTAGGAGCTGTTCTGATCAAACTGTCCGTTTTAATTCAAAATTGGTTGACTAGTGAACGTATTATATTGAAATCCGATGATCTTATCCTTTAACCTTTATGTTATTTCTAATTTAAAAACTAAAACAGATATTTGTTTTCAAACCTTTCAATTCTCTATCATTTGATGTTATGGTGACAATACGCAGTCAAGTTAAACAAAAATACAGCACATATGTATTTGTGGGATTATTGTTTTTTTTAATTTTTTAATAATGAAACCAAAAAATAACAGAACGTTAATGTTGTTACTTTAAAAAAAAATTAAAACCCTTCGATAGATTGATAATTTACAATATTTCCATTGACAAAAAGAACTTATCGACTCAATTAGTTTCGCTTTGAGGCAGATCAGTGTATTATACAATTCATTTGGAAAATTTTTATAACTTGATATGGCTTTGCGACACCGTTAAAATGATTTGCATACGGGTGATATAGTTTTTACATAAAGTAGTGATATATGCAAGATATTAATATTGTCTTAAGTACACATTCTTCGTACATGTATATATTTAATACAAATTTCATTTCTTTAATTTCAGTATTTTTATTAGTTTACAAATCCTTTAAATCTGGAACTAATACATAAGATTTGTGTCCTAGTAAAAGTGTTTTTATAAAAAAAGAAATTAACGAAAGAGGTAAGAAAAATGTCTTTATCTTTAATTCACACAAGGGTTTCAAAAAGTCTTTCAATTGCTTAGCTTCATCTGTGTAAATTGAGCTCATAACAACATGTTCTATTTTTATCTATGTAACCATATCATAAATGCAAAGATTCGGGCATATTATGAATAGTTTGATGAATAAAGAATTTTTAGAAACCCAAAATTCTATAGGAAGTAAAGTAATGTGTTGTCCTTCCGATACAAATCAATTCGTTTTGGTTCAGGGCGTCTTTTGATGTAAAATTCTGCTAATACATGTAAAAGAGGTATGGCCCGGCATGAAAAATTGTGAAACAATTCAAACGAGAAAACCAACAGCAAAATTATGCTAAGACCACAAATGAAAAACAAATATATCAGACAGCAACTAACGACAACCACTGATTTACAGTCTCCTGACTTGTGGCAGGTACACACATTATATGGCGGGGTTAAAGACGTTTGTGAGCCCTCAATCCTCTCCAACCTGGGACATAGGTGTAATAGCACAACATAAGAACAGACTGTAAAAATCGGTTGGAAAGGGCTTGTCTCATGCATAAGCTCGGTACTAAGCACAAAACCAACTGACAGAAAGACAAAGGACACAAAGAACTGACATAAGAGTACTCATAGCTACTGAAAGCATGGAATTATTATATCAACTTTTCTCTATATTGCTTACATGCTGAAAGCTGGTCAACTTTTAAACTAAATACTGTTTACCCCAGACTAAAATATCAATCAGTAAACCTCCAACGGATTTAGTGTACATACGTTATAAGTAGTATGAGAAAAACATTTCCTTGTGCAATTCTAAAATATTAGTATCGACAGGCTGTAGGAATATAAGTGTTCATAAATGGATATAAATACATGTTTAGTTACAAGTTAAACTATAATATAATTAAAAAATGTTAATGTAAGTACCGATAAACACAATATTCAAAGATTATACAGCGTTAATTTGAATACCTGAAAGATTAAATAAGTTTACATATATTATTTCCAAATTTACGAGCTCTATGAATAACCGTGGTCAACGTAAAAATTAGGATGTGACATGCCGTAAGTGAAAGATTTCTAAAGGCATAGCCAAACTTCCAAACCTGTATCTATTAAAGAATTTATTAAAGGGTTTAAGTAATTTGCTGTAACGAAATCCCTAACTTAATAATTTACCAATTGTACAAAGATCACGACCATTGAAGTCTAGAACGTCATCTTCATAACAATACAGGAATAAATCTGCTTTTACAGCTTTAATTCCAATAGGAAATTGAATTTGGTTAAGTATGTAGATAAAATAATCCAAATTTGCCATAAGTAAATCTATGAAATCGCAGATCAAAGTTCATGAAAGTATTTTCTAATAAACCGTAATTGTCGTCATTTTTTTAAAGTTAAGTATCAGACTTCAGAGAATTATGATTGTTGATATGATCGGATTTTGATAAATCGTAACTGACGTCATTTATCCTAACTGAAGTACTTAACATAATGGGTTTGTTCACTTTTGAGAAAATTGACATAATATAACATTGTGAAACACGGCTATAAAAAGTGTCGTCAAACACAATGAGCCATGAAATAAAAATTAGAATAATCCTATTTTGACAATATGTTAGATTTCTATATATATGAAATCAATATCTACAAATTTCAATAAAATGTCATCTGTAAAATGCCTTTTGTAACAACACCTTGTGGTAACATATAAAAGTGTCATTACACAGAAAGGTCTTTCATCAACAAACCAATAAGATGTAATTTCAGATCTGACTAAATACTTGATTTAAAAAAAAAAAAAGATTTGACAAATTCATTAAAGAATCTAGATTTACTTTTCTTACCTGTCAATGTTAAGCATGATAAATGAATTGAATTATGTCACAAGTTTTAAATTATACGTTAAATCGATTAAGGCCACACTAAATTGAATTTTAGTTCTTTAAAATCACTTGCACTAATTTATGACAGATTGATTGATTGATTGTTGGTTGCTTAACGTCCAGTGGCAAATATTTCATGCATATTCAGGACGAGAACAAATTAACAATAAATACAATAGGTAGGTTCTGTAATAGGGGCGTCCGGGATTAAGGTCGGAGAAATTTAGACTGCCACGGGAAATGGGGGTATATTGGATAGGGACAGTAATTTAGCCTTGCAACAGGTCACCTACGGACCCCTCAAAGAGTTGTTGCAAGGGTTCTTAACGTGCAAAGAGCGTGGCACTCTCTTTACACGAGGCATCGGATTGAACGTCCCCATTCTGACCGGACGTAATTTATGACAGATTACGTTTGTATGTAATACTAATAAAGTAGCATTGCACATAGTAACCAAATGCCTTATTTTCGCGTACATTTTAATAATTGAAAAAAATATAATCACGCACTTCTATTAAGATAAGATTGAGATTTATTCAATAACTGAAATGCAATTAAATAAAAAAAAATTGCATCAAAAGTTTCCATACACTCCTTTCTACAACTGAATATCAAAAGCAAAAAAAAAAAAACAAAAAATCCCTCGCTTTCACCTTAAAACTAAAGAATTACATATAGCCTTGGTGTGGCCTAAGTACCTACCACACCAGTCAAATTCACAGCCATGAACGCGACAATCGTAAACATGAATAGTATACCTGATATGGATTTATTTATGTCACTGTAAAAGTATTATTGTTTAAAACCGATAAAACAGTTTCTATGATCTTTAAACTAAAAGCATATGTTTTACGGTATGATACACACTTTGAACAAGTACTTGACATGGTTCCTACGATCAAACATTCTCAGATTATTTTAATCCGGTACGAAGACATTGGTCAAACGCTATATACAATAATCTTTTACTTTAAACACCAGGGCGGATTAACGTTGAATGAACTTAAAACTACTATCACGCGACAGGATATTGGTCTCGCACCAAGTTCCCGTAAAATAATTCCACTAACTGAAATGTCAATTACATCACAAATCGCGTGACGAAGTAACATAACTGTCGATATATCGGAAGAAGACATCGAGTTTATGCTCTGACAAAAAGGAAAACACAAACTTAATATTAAGTATCAAACGTAACAGCAACCATGGAAGTATTTCATCCATACTAAAACAGTCGTCTTTATAACAGATATATCAAACTAATCAAATTATATCACATTTACCAACTTATGAAATTAACATGTTCAACATAATGTCATGTCAACAAGTCATAAAACGTTATTTAATTATTGTGTTATTTAAATTTTTTCTTTCTTTCTTGCAAATAGTTAAAGCTTGAGTTGAATAACTTGAATAAAATTCAGGAAGTTTTAGGTATAAAAAACAGAAACGTTGCAGAAAAATAAATCAAACACAACTACAACAATATTCCTTTATGATTGATTAATTGATTGATTGATGTTAAACGCCACTTTCAACACTATTGTTCTACTTCGTTGCAGTCAGTTTTTATTGGATGGGGGAACCGGAGTGCCCGGAGAGAACCACCGACCCTCGCAGGAAAAGTTACAGTCCTAGTCAATTAAGATTGGAGTCGAGAGCACCTGCCTAGTGCGTGATTTCAACTCATAACCTCAGTGTTGACAGGCTAGTGATACAGCAGTATGACTACTTAGACCACTCGGCCACCTAGGCCCCATATTCTTTTTTGTATTAAAGAGAGGCGAAAGATACCAAAGGGACATTCAAACTCATAAGTCGACAACGCCATGGCTAAAAAAGAAAAAGACAAACAGACAAACAACAGTACACAAAACACAACATAGAAAACTAAAGACCGAGCAACACGAACCCCACCAAAAACTGGGGGTGATCTCAGGTGTTCCGGAAGGGTAAGCAGATCCTGCTCCTCATAGTACCCGTCGTATTGCTCATGTTAGTACAAACCCGGTAATAAGTATAATTCGGTAGGTCACAATCGGGGAAAAGGGGACGGGATTGTATATCTATCATCTGTGAAAAGGATATTCCATAACGGTCGTGATGGCGTCCGTAAAATTTACGAAGGGATGATTTCAACTTCACCACTTGGAACTCTTGGTTTAATAGCTTCTTTGTGAGCATCAACCCTCTATCAAGGAAATCATGATAGGAAATACAAGCCCTGGAATACCGTATCAACTGGGAGATATATACTCCGTATGCAGGCGCTGCTGGAATGTTGCTACATAGAAATGGAAAGTTCACAATTGGGGAGCTGAAATCATCTCTTTTGTCTTAAAGTTTGTTTAAAACCGACCCTCATTGTCGATTTCTCGATGTAAGTCAAGATATGAGGCAGACTTAACTGTATCTGTTGTATCCTTTATCTCAAGTTCGATGGGATAGATGCGTTCAACATAGTCACCAAATTTTGAATTATTTAGTGAAAGAACATCATCCATATAGCGGAAAGTACAGTTAAAGGATACTGCTTACATCTTTTCTTTCTTCCTAAGAAGTTCCTGTATGAAGTCAGCCTCATATGAATAAAGGAACAAGTCGGCAAGAAGAGGGGCACAGTTGATTCTCATGGAAATGCCGATTGTTTGTTGAAAAACACGTCCTCCAAAGTAACAAATATGTTGTCAATCAAGAAATCAAGCATCTTGATAATGTCATTTTTAGAGAATTTTTTGTTTGAATCAGGGTGATTTTTTTTTTATAAAGTATGATTTATACCTCCCTGAGACAAGATACTTGTTTCTACGTTGGTCATTCTTTTCATGAAACAAAGCAGGACCAACTCTTTCAATTTGTCTTTTAGTTTGGAATGGGGAATACTTGTGTAAAGTGTTTTAATACTATTGCAAGATGAAAGAGTCTTAGATTGTATTTACTCTAAAAGATCTTTGGAATTGTTTAGTATCCACATCTGATTCACGCCACCTCTAGAATAGGTAGTTTCACAATAACTTTGAAGCCCGGCTATTACTGTATCCATTTCATATGGAGCCCGGCATTTGAAAAGTACCTTTTGCTTTAGTTTACCAAGGAAAAAATAATACATGAGCAAAGAAAACTGATAACATTAAAGGGATAGTAGCTACGATTTTGACAAAATTATGACCAAGTTTAAAAGCTGCTAAAATCAAAGACGTGTACTAAAAATTAAATTCGGGTGTAAAACGTTAAAAAGCTTCTAAATGCTATATGGAGAGTAAACAGTGATGGTTTTATTATAACTTAATTAACTTTTTGTACAAAATCCGGCATATAGATTAAAAAAATAATTTTAATGAAAATCGTAGCTACTATCCGTTTAAATAATTCAAAACCCCATCCTTCTCTCTCTCTAAAACAACAAAGTTATTTCAATAGGCATGATCTAAGAAAAGTGTGCAAAATTTATATTTTTCTTCTTTGAAAAAAACATCACAGCCAAAGTGAACTACTTAAAATAGGCCTTAATCATCAAAATCAATTATTAAAAAAAGAATAAATCATGACAAAAACAATTTGACTTCTTGGCTGGTGTAGTAGTGTATAGGACTTCTTGGCTGGTGTAGTAGTGTATAGGACTTCTTGGCTGGTGTAGTAGTGTATAGTTGAAGTAAACCAATGTAAAACCTACAGTATATGCTTCACGTTCCTGGATTTATCTTCATATGGAACATTCTGATGCAAAAAGCTGGGGTACTTCAAGTATAAAATATATTGGAAGCTATATAACAGAAAGGACAAAAAATAAAAGCTTGACAAGTGGACACACATTTCAATTATCAATACCCTAAGAAAAAGAGGATATCTTGCTTTTTATAAAAAAAATCTAGACAAAAAAGCACTCCCGGTTGTTTATAATGCCATTCAAAAAGAAAGAATTAACGACATTGGGATTCAACTTAAAGATACATTTCAATATGTAATTTACACTCATAAAACTAACATTCGAAATGATTCGCTTCTTTAAATCGTCTGATGGATCTAAATTCAATTCTTATCATTTAATCTATAATACATTGGCAACATTTAATACTTTCTATCTATTTCTAAACGTGTTTCATGCAAAATGTCTTTTCTTCAATAGATCAATTTTCCCCTAGTCACGTATAATTACACAAGTTTAAAATCATACCCTATTTATAATACTTATGAAAAGATATTGAACATTCACATTATACTGAATAAGTGAAATATAAATACATTAATAATACGCATTTTCTACTAAAAGCAATTAAAGTAATATCTGCCCAGAATTAAAAGTGGTTAAAAAGACTGATATACAATTTTGAAAATACCCAAAATAGTTCAAAAGTAAATCATTTGTACCGGTTTTGCATAATTTTTATTTTTGTTTAACCGACTTTTAACTTTAAAATTATAATTGAAGTTGTACGTAGTAAGATGAAGTGCATGTGGGATAAAAATTAAACTTTTCAATTTAGAAAATCTAAATTATGTAGATAAATATGTCGTCTATATATTTGCTGTTTATTAAAATATCCCTGGTTCTTTGAAGTCAAATGACTCAAACAGTTTTGCTGTTACCTGTAGATAAGGTGGTCTTAAAAATGGTCCATTTCATCTCCTTAATTTACGTAAAAAATGCATTCTCGGTGGTCGTTAATCTCATTTTCATGATTCTTTGTAGCCTAAGCGACATTTATATGCTAAATAATACTTAAACTTGGATATAGAATTTCATGCTCATGAATTGATTCGTCTTTGTTAAGTTTAATAATTCTGTATTTAATTCTTATCATTTGATCTCAAGATTGGTAACATATTATTACTGAATAAATATTCTCCAATATGGTTAATCTAAACTGTTCTTAATTCAATAGATCAATTTTCCCCAAAGTTACGTATAATTACAAAGAATTAGGACCCACGTATAATTACACAGAATTAGGACTCAATTTATCTGGTATATGACTGAAGAACCGATATTAAAAATAAATCACATTACAATGAACAAGTGAACTTTGAATAAATACAGACATAACATGTACGCACTTTCTATCAAAAGTCGTTTAAATAAATTAAAAAAAAAGTGTTGAAATTTGATCGAGATATAGAAAACAGACCTTTAAAATAACGATATAATTTATTTAAATGAAATACTCAATTTTGAAAAGAGTAAAACATTATATGACTAACGAATGTTTCATACCATATATATTACCACGATAGTCTCACTGACGCTGAATTTGATCATTAAATAAAAAGGAGTCAAGAATCGGATACATGAAAATAGATTTTTGAAATAAACGTCAACTTTTTGATTTGAAACCAAATGTTGATACTGATTTGGTCTTGTACATTTGTACTAAACAATGCTGTTAGTCAGATTTTCTGCTAATTCTATAATGCATGCACTGTTGTAGATTACATTACGATCAGATAGAATTTATTCAGTCCATTTTCAATCAGGCAAGTTTGAATAATGTGTCGATTACTTCAGAAAATATGAGGACTGGTCCAAATTGAATGCGAATAAAGAATTTAAAAAGAACGACTTTAAATGAATGAAACATTAGACAACCAACAATGAATTTCTATAATATTTAGAGAAATTGTATAGAACGAACTAAATAAATTATTTAATAAAGGGAAACAATTCAGATTGGCTGGTTGTGATAAAAAATGTGGAGATATTGCATGAATTCAAACTATATACCAGCCGAAATAACGTGGATGTAAGCGACTTTTTGTTGTTTACTTTCGCCGAGAGGCAAGTATTTCATGCATATTCAAGACGAGAATAAGTTAAAAATACTCGGATAGGAAGGTTCTGCAATATTTGATCTGATACATTGCACTTAAACATGCTGTTAGTCTTCTAATTCGACAATGTTATGCACTGCATAATAGTTGTACATATATGCAATGAGGGTCGACCGAGATGGGGTTGTTCTTAGGGTTCTGTAATGTGCACAACATGCAGAGAGCGTGGCATTTTCTCTACACGATGCATGAGATTTAACTGTCCCATTCCGACCTGACGTGTCATCATATTTATACATCCCATACAGCTTAACGGACACGTCTCTATAGATAGGTTTTACTGTCATATGAAAGAAGTCCACTAATTATCATATTTCTATAACTAAGTCAATCATCGGGATGAGGCTAATTATTCATTTCCATCTTATTCACTGAAAATTTCGCCGACAAATTCTATCCTCTCTCTCTCTCTCTCTCTCTCTCTCTCTCTATATATATATATATATTTATAATTACTCTAAATATCAGCACAACAATGTTAAATCTGCAAATTTGCGGAAGCAAATTTTTGTTCTTTCCTCGCTGGGATTCGAACTCATGCTATTATGATATCGAGACAACACCGCCTGCACTGAGTACATCGCTCTAGACCACTCGACAACCTAGACTGAACTTATAATTCAGCTTTCGGTGGCCTAGTGTTACTTGTTTCAACTCTAGATTCTACTGACGAGGAAAGGTAACACTAGACCACCGAAAACTAAATTATAAGTTCAGGCTATGTGGCCGAGTGGTCTAGAGCGATGGAGACAGTGCAGGCGGTGTTGTCTCGATATCCCAATAGCATGAGTTCGAATCCCAGCGAGGGAAGAACAAAAATTTGCTTCCGAAAATTTGCAGATTTAACATTGTTGTGCTGATATTTAGAGTAATTATGAATATAATATGTGTTTTTAGCCGTGTATCACCTTCACTGGTGATCCAATGCATAGAGTTGTCACTTGTTTAGACCTACTTATCTATATATATATATTTGTATATTATGTGTGCAGAAAAGACACCATCAGCGATCAGTACTTGTTTACCAAGCAATGTGATTATGTTCAAGTTTGTTTATCTACTCGTGGACAGAAAACTAAAGATTAAATCGTCAATATAAAGGACTGTTGTTGCAAACATGGCTTTAATAATGACTTTTATAATTACCAGAAAATAATGAAAGCGGTCTTGAAATCGAAGCCATCATCATAATTTGCTGAACGAATTAACAAAAATAAGCACCTCCGAAGTGTGCGTTTGATTAATATAAGTATATAGGACATGTTTATGACTATCCTTACCTGTTTTTGATGATCTAGGTGTTTATACATACTTATACGATGTCAATGACACTTCAACAGTTTTCAATGGGTTATTGAATAATAATGTGTTTATTCACTCGCTTAAAATTTACGATATACACATGCATATAAGTCTGAAAATAGCCTGCCAAGTTATAATAAATAAAAGAGACGTGGAGTCAACGTAAGCAATGGACCATAAGTAGTGTACAATACGGTCAGCATTTAAAACACATGTTAAGCACTGAATCTCTCTAATTCTTGACAAGTTGTGAATGCATTCATGTAAAACAATCGAAGTTCTGACATCAGCATGTCAAACTGACCAGAAAGATACAAGACAACAAACAGCTCGAGTTTTCAGACAGAAACATATACATATATGGTAGAGTTAAACTGCTTTGGTTATAGTTGTCAGCTCTCCTACTGCAATGTCTGTCAGTGAACTAGCAAGATACAGACATAAATGCACAATAACATATCAGTTCAGACAAAAGGACCTAACTTGCAAACAAATGCTTTTTTAGATAACAAACACACAGATACATTTAATATCGACGATTCTATATCATTAAAGCTAGTTGGATTCTTGTAAGTGATTTTTGAGGGTTACTAGTGTAATGACAGTTCTGCAGTCCTTTTGTATACATATAGAAAAGACCCACTGTGTGCTTTCTATTTATCTAAGAAGGGATAGTGAGTAGAACAGAATAACCCGACTATAACCAAGGAAAACTTATCATGTTGTAAAACTGACCCTTTAATTAAACTCATTTTGAACTATTTACATGCATGGAAACGACATACAGTTTTATTTACCTAATTATAACATTTAAATATGCGAACTTTAAAACACATGTCAAAACCATTTCTGATAAAAAATGAATTTGAAAGTAGAGTTGTATTCTGGTTACATGTATTCCTTTGTCGTTTCCTTTTTTTTGACATTTATAAATGATGGTCTGGATGGGGGGTACTCCTTTTCTGTATTCTTTATTTTTTTTTAGGCTATTTTTCTCTATTTTTTATACTTTTTATCCATTATTCTCTATTCTTTATATTTAAGCACTTCATTATTCTCTATTCTTTATTTTTTAGTCCATTTTTCTCTATTCTTTATATTTTTGTCCATTATTCTCTATTCTGTAAACCCCAATCCACACCCTCAAAAATGAAGTTGTCGAAACGTTTTGATTCAAATGTAACCCAATATGATTAAAACTTTAATAGTATAACTGTAATAAAACCCACCAAAGGGCTTCATCGGTGGTTCAAACTGCAATATGACAAATATTATGGTTATCACATTTAATGTTATTTACAGAATTCTTAAGACCAAGGAAATACGTGATTGACGGTACTATCTTTAATTGCTTGATATAAAAGACGGAGACTGGGTATAATTGTCAATGAGACGACTGTCTACCAGAGTCCAATTGAAGCGTCTTTATCTGTTACTGCAGTGAATTAAATATTAAAGTTCACGAATTTTTTCATACAGGTAACTATTGCCTATCTTAAGAATAATAACAAATTCAACTGTCTAAATGTAGCAGTCTTATTACATGAGATGTTCCTTATGATGTGCTGATATATCAAATGATTTCACTGAAGTATAATGAAGACCTCAGTAACCTCATATGTTCGGTGTTGACATGAATATCAATTATATGGTAATTTTTATAAATTTACTGTTTGCAAAAGTATGAATTATTCAAAATACTAAGGATTTTCTTATCCCATGCATAGATAACCTTAGCAGTATTTGGCACAACTTTTTGGAATTTTGGGTCATCAATGCTCTTCAGCTTTGTACTTGTTTGGCTTTCTAGCTGTTTTGGTCTGAGCGTCACTGATGGTCTTATGTAGACGAAACGCGCGTCTGGCGTATTAAATTATAAGCCTGGTACCTTTGATAACTATGTATCTATTTTCCACATTATCAAGGGGTTTAATTTTAAGTCTGTACTACTTGATCGGTGTTTAAAAGAATCTTTCTAATTGTCACATGTCTAATTGCTTCATGTAAGCTTGTCCCAATAACCTAGGAATAGTCAATAAATTTTGTCCTAGAAACATCGCATGTGTCTTTTCTAAGGGACATAACTCGAGAACATATCGGAAATGTGTTGTCTACTATTTATTGATATCGTTTCTAATGATATAGATATGTCAAAATCAAATTCGACTTGTGTTTATTCGTTTTTAAATTTTCAAAATTATCATCTAATATTTTTAAATCTGATCTTTTAACTCATAATATTTATTTTGATGGAGGGTGTGTTCTCAGGGTGTGTTCTGGGGAAACAATGAGACCAATCCTCTTTTAGCCACGGTAATAAATGGTTCTTTGTACACTTATTTTTTTTCAGTTTTGTTTTACCTTGACACTAAAAGACGTTGTAATCTTTAATAGGATACACAGACTAGCAGAGAGATTTAAAGACATGCCAATCACAATTACTAATTTAATCTCGATTAAGATGGATTAATTTATATGGCACATTAAGATTATACCGAGTCGGGTCAGTCAGAGGACAGTAAAGGAATCAGGTGTTAGCCTTAAGACGTAAAGCCTCTGAATTTAGAATCAAGCTCGTCTCCACTGTCAATTTCTCATTCATAGAAATATATTTTTCTATATTTTTAAAGATGTTATAAACAATTAAAACGATACAAATTTAAAAAAAAATCCATGGCAATGTTTAAACCATCTAATTTTTGCGTCAACTCGAGCTCCTTGAGCTAGTCAACATATAACTTTTTTTTCGTAATCCATATCCTCGCTTTTGTAACACTAAACTCTTGCATATTTCAAGGAAACAATCGGGATTTTAGACGGAAGCACCTTGTATTTTAGACGTTACGTATTATGAAATACACCCTTAACAGTTTCACTTAGGCTACATGGCATGAAATTAATAAATAAAATAAAAATATCATAATTTTTTCATTTCAATGATTTTCTGATTTCTTGTGTCGGATTTATTGGAAATGAAAATATCACTGCTTCCGAAGCGATTATCGTGATTTAACTTCAGCAGGAACGCTCAAGACCAAACATTTGTAAGCCGAGGGAGTAGAAATACTTAACGAGAGACATAACCATTTAGGACATAAACAGAATAGCCAAAACCATCCAAGGTCAATTTTGGGAATTTTTAATGGTAAAGGTATGCTCTTCCATCGTAGATGACGCAAGTTTGCTTTGACTGATTTTCATCAAATTTTTTACACAAACAGACAGATATCTCAAATTTGATTTGACAATTGTCGTTTTGAGTTATTTAGGACTTTAAGTTACAATATGAGAAAAGGGATGACAATTTTTCAAATTTAGTATGAAAACAACATAACAGTTCCACCGTAAAGCATGTAATGAGGAAATGAGTGATTGATTGATTGGTGCTTAATGCCACTTTGAACACTATTGGCTATTTCGTGGCGGTTTTGTGGTAATGACAATGATATTACAACCTATATATTAACCTACTTTTTATTTAGATTTAGGACATGAATCTTTTATAGTATAGAAAGGGGACTGGGGTATTGTTGGTCGTATGTGCTATTGGAACAGCTTATGTTATGATAATAATCATGAGGTAAATACTATAAAATAAGATTTTATATGGATGGCATGCTCTTTATATCCTGAACTTTTGTTGAAATAAAGAAGTGGCGTTTATGTCTCATGTGTTCTCCAGAAGAAAATGCCATTGTGCACTTGTCACTTCTTACGGGATCTACAACTCTTCTTAGGTGACAAACCTTCAACAAGAACTAAAATTAACGGTTGATAAAATCAAAACCTTCCTTTCAACTGGGGCATACGTGTCAGAGGGACTCACTTGTAGATGTTTAACTACCGTATATATCTGTACTATTTTCAAACAACTTCATTATATCCATATGCTTCTTACGTCGTGATACTAAAAGGAGACTTAAGTAAAATGTCAACGATACTGACCCCAAGGGTGACTGGGGAATAGAAATATGGTCACCATTGGTCTTCCTCCGACCGGCAATAAAACCCTCGCCAAAGTGGGGCGTCCGTTTGGCTGTGCTGGATGTACAAGTTCGCAGCCACGTCCGGTAAGAATGGGGACGTAAATCCGATGCCTGTGTAAAGAGATTGCTACGCTCTTTGCACGTTAAGAATCCTTGCAACAATATTTTGAGGGGTGCGTAGGTGGCTTGTTGCAAGGCTAAATTTCTGTCCTTATCCAATATACCCTCATTTTCCCGTGGCAGTCCAATTTTCCCCGACCTTCATCCTGGACGGCTTCTATTACAGACCTACCTACTGTATTTATTGTTAATTTGTTCTCGTCCTGAACATGCATAAAATATTTGCCACTGGACGTTAAGCAACCAATAATCAATAATTCAGCGATACTTAAATGCTGTTTGAAAATATATCACGTGATTGAATGCACCCATTTTGAATTCTTTTAATTAATTCCCCTCGAAGGTTAAATAAATTGTAGACAGTGTTGAAAGATCGTTGATATTAGTTTGATATGATAACTAACAAGTAAATACAATCTTTCAATCTAACCTTTTAATCTGCCCTATAATTTAGTTCTATTCAAATTTTAAACTACCTACAATTTAGATTTGATTGTTTATTGGACGCGCTAATGATCTATTTGAAAAATTTTAATCAAATTGTCTCTGTGTACGTCTTGGATAATTTTGTTGGTAAAATTTCATACATGAATTAATTGGTAGAGGACATATCTTCAAAGAAGGCAAAATATAATATCATGTTATGTTCACCAGTTTTTAATTGAAAATTCCGAAGCTCTGACTTATAGAACATGAAATCAATGAGAATGTACGGCTATGGAATGCACATGAAGATTATGATTTTCTTTTATATATTCGAGGCCATTATCATAATTGTTTTAAATCAAAAATCAACTTTCTCCAATTAACCGCAAAAAGTATGATGAAGGAAATTTCATCTTTAGGAAAATAGTGTAATACTCTTTTAAAATTAAGGGGAACAAGAATCTAAAGGGTAAGTGTAGGATGTTCATGTGTCTATCATAAGTCAAAAAGCTTCGGCAGTGGTACTAGCAGTCTTTTTATATATCTTAATATTTTGATACAGAAATTATAATTCTCTATCTGAAGAAACATTATTGTCTCCCTTACTTGTGCTTTCCTTAGAAATATTCTCAACAATGCGTATACTTATAAAATAAAATTACGTTCTGTTGCTTGCCATATAACAACCTCATTTCAGATTATGTGTGTCCGATGATTATTTTATTCACGACTACTGAATTCTGACACAAAAAAACAACAAGTCTAAAATGTGAGCTGTCTGAAGGAAATACATTTCTGTCATATAGAACGCAATTTAAATACTCAGACATGCAATAGACAACTGTCAGTCTAGAACATGGTACACAAGAGTTCTTGGAAACCAAAACAAAACAGTTCGTTATTTTTTTAGACTGAAACTCATAACAATAATGATCCAACAGATAGGGACTACTGTATACTTCTGTATCTTGATGAAAACTAAGATAAAAGTCGCACAAGCAGGATGACAAAATACAGTCAAGCAACCTTCCCCTACAATATATCTGTCGAACAGTCAAGAAACCTTCACCTACAACATATCTGTCAAGCAACCGTCACCTACAACATATCTGTCAAGAAACCGTCACCTACAACATATCTATCAAACATGATGACAATATACAGTCAAGCAACCTTCCTCTACAATATATCTGTCGAACAGTCAAGAAACCTTCACCTACAACATATCTGTCAAGCAACCGTCACCTACAACATATCTATCAAACATGATGACAATATACAGTCAAGAAATCTTCACCTAAAACGTATCTGTCAAACATGATGACAAAACACAGTCAAGCAACCTTAACCTACAACATACCTGTCAAAAAGGATGACAAAAACAGTCAAGCAACCTTCAACTACAACATATCTGTCAAACAGGATGACAAAACACAGTCAAGCAACCTTAACCTACAACATACCTGTCAAAAAGGATGACAAAACAGTCAAGCAACCTTCAACTACAACATATCTGTCAAACAGGATGACAAACACAGTCAAGCAACCTTCACCTACAACATATCTGTCAAACAGGATGACGAAACACAGTCAAGCAATCTTCACTTACAACATATCTGTCAAACAGGATGACAAAATACAGTCAAGCAACCTTCACCTACAATATATCTGGCAAACAGGATGACTAAATATAGTCAAGTAACCTTCACCTAAAACCCATTTTTGAGCCCTAACAATTGTAAGATATTATCATTTACATCTGCTTTATACTAGTACTTACTTTTTAGATTTGTGTTTAAAGTATATATCTGTTTGCTGTCTAGTAGGTCCTAATATTGGAAATTTGTGTCCTTCCTTCTTCTCCAATTCATATGCAGACACCTCTGACATAGGTCGACTCAGGTTCGAAGGAGTGTTTTCGTGTACACTTTTTGGTTTGGTTGTCGACTTCTTGTCTGGAATGACACTCCAGACATCGAAGTCTGTAGTTCTATGGCGGACAATTTTCATGTTGTCGAAACCTTTCCCACTGAACATAATTGGGTTAACGGTTGTATTTTGCCTTCCTAAAGCTAGATCCATGTTAATCTGAGTTTTTGTGCGTTTCATTACCTTTCCTTGTGCTGCAGAATCCAAAGTTGTCATCTGACGTTGAACTAACGCGTGCATATCACTTTCTGGTAATGTCGTCTGCAGATTTTCTGTAAAGTTTCTAAAGCCTTGTCTAAAATCCAAGATCATCGCTGAATCGAGGTCATGTCACATTTTCCATTATTAAACTTTACAGATTTTTAATTTGATTTAACTTCATTTATCAATAAATCATTTCTAAACACACAATAATCCATGTATATAAAATTTGTTGACAAAGTTATAAATTCTTAATATTTAGATACCCAAGAAAGCTAATATTTTCTTTGGCGACATAGTTATCCTCTATGAAAGGTAACAATGCCTTATTTCCTTCTGTTAGCCATGACAGTGTGTGAACTGGTGAGGGTTAACATTTTTTAACACCAGATGACACAATAGCCTAATAATCCTTATGATCTTTCAATTGAATGAACCTGTTCGTACAGAAACCCCACACTGATGATAATACGCTAGCATTTAAATGGTATTCGGCCTATATTAATATTCTTTAAATTATTTTTTCATTGAATATTTATTGTAATGTACACAACAACGAGAGCTTATAATACTGTATTATACCCGTACAAATGAACAGGGTTGTTTCGAAGGGATTACGGACTTTAAAAGTTGTTTTTATTTAGAAATATTGATACCTTTATGATATAAAAATCATATCTTTTGACTTGATCCAGCCTTATTTATTTTCCAAACATATCATTTAATTTAACTTTTGAGACTTGAGAGAATTAGTATATTTTAATGAACTTCCACGATAGTATCTCCAAAATGTCGTGTCATGGATTTTATTACGTATTTTGTGTCATATAGATATCAATTGTGCAGTTTTTATTAAAACTCTGCAATAAAAATGTTCAAAAGGTGATCGTTAAGATTGGAAAATATATTAAAATACAATAGATGTGATGATATAACTTGTCAGTACGAAGCTCTTCCCAGGAATATTCATATCAAGAGAGTAGTTTTTACGGTTCCCGCACGCAAAACGGCATTCTAAACTTACAGCTGTGAAATGAATGAAATATCGGAATTTACATTGAAAATATGTAATAAGCTTCAGTAAATTTTCACAGGCGGGTTCTTTTTGTTTGAAACTCAGCCCCGACTCATCTTTCCCCCCTCTGTATGAAGAGTTAATGTGACCACTGTTTTTGGCATGGAGTGGAGGGAGAAGAGGGGTCCCTTAACATTTAGTAATAAAGGCGTTTACACAATGGATCATCTTTTAGCAGGATTATAAAAAAACGTTCATGGACGTTTTCCTTTAGCAATGTAGGAAAATCAGAATTTTCTCTGTAGAATAATGGCCAATCTATTTCCAACACAGATCTTTTGTTTACGCGTCGCTTGTTTATAACCTTTTTTAATTTCGAAAGTGGGACAATCAGCATGTTACAAATAAAACCCTCTATGGGTCTGTTTTCCGTACTTATTGATAATACAAAATGGATAATTAAATAGCAGATCAGCATAACAAATTGAGTTTTTTCACTGACAGTTTGATTTTCAATTAAATCATATTCTCTGCAAATGCATCATTCATAATTATTTAATTTACGTTTATTGTTATGTTCCTTATTATAAATATTAACCACATATATCAGCAAAAGAAAGGTCTCACTAACTTAACTTGTACATGTACTGCCATGTCAATAAATTTAGACATGAGTGTTTTGCACAGCTTAATTTTTCATAATCTAGGACAGAGGACTGGATTCCAATAATTCTATTTATCTAATTACTTATTATCTCTGTGACAGTTTTGACAATAATATAAAAGTACGTATCAATGGCAGCAGTGGACACTAATTGCACTTTTGATTTATTTTTATTTCTATTTGGCATTAGAGCTGACATGTTAATCTTCTTAATCCTTAATTGATTGTTCTTAATTATAACATATTGTTATTATTGAAATGTTACATTACATTTAGTTTGGAGTTCGTTGCGCAGTGTTGCCGGACTGCTAAAACTTCAGTCTTTGGTTTTCTATGTTTGTTTTGTATACTGTTGTTTGTCTTTAAAATTTTGTTTTTTCTTTTTTTGTCATGGCGTTGTCAGTTTATTTTCAACTTATGAATTTGATTGCCCCTTCGCCTTTCTTTAATATCTAATGTCCGAATATTATTTCTTCCTGTTGATGCTCTACTGTTGATATATTGTAAGCGCAAATTTATTCCGAGTTTTAGGTTATCGATTGATTTGAGTTTTGTACTCGACTGAAAATATATACAACTGTCACAAATTACACCGTAAAAACTCGAATACCTTTATTGAAGTTAGTATTTGAAAATACATATTCAGAATGAAAAAATAGAACATCAACAAAACTATTATAAGAAGTCTATCAATTTACTAATCTTAAAGGCGCATGCACAGTTTTTGTTATAATAAAATAAAAGTCTTTTTATGGAAATTAATCATTTGAATACTATAGCGACAGACTCGAGCCGATTTAGAGCTTGACATATTGGGAAGACACCTGTGTATTGTTAAGACTCGTACGTTTCCTTCTAGGGTGTTGTAGTAAAATGAATTTAATGGAAAAAAAAAAGGACAAAAAGACAAAAAATTATAAAATAGAACACTTTATACTATCAAAATTGTGTTGAATTAAATACTGAATTAATAATGATAAAATAGAATTTTAAAATTGTACACTTATATATCATATATAATACTTCAGAAAAATATATATATATATATTATATATATATAATACTTTAGACAAAATTATATAAAAAAAAATATTTTAATTGTGAATTTTTATGAGAACTTTTTTGTAAATTATTTTGTTATATCAAATATGAAACATACTACAAATAAGCAACACAATATATACAAAAATACCGTACTTTAACAAAAATTAGTTTAAAATCAAATTAATTTTGCAATATGAAATTTAAAATAATTTTTTTTTTTCATTTATTAGACAGCGGCTTTCCAGTGGGAAAGTGCACCCTGTATTTACTTAGTTTGACCAGAGACATATAATACAGTTATATATCTCTGGTTTTACTTTTGAAAAAAGTACTTTGTGTTTGTTTTCATTTATTAAAATTAGTTGTGAGTTTATGATATATTACATTTTGTGTCGCTAATTTGTAAATTGGAAATCCATCATTCGCAAGTCAGTGTGGCAAATGCACGGTTAGATATTCAGTTTTTCACCAATAGATAAGAGTTTAATCCACAATGGATACCAAAATGGCCTCGGTGGCCGAGTGGTTCTAGTCGAACTACTGTATCACTAGCCTGTTAACACTGAGGTTGTGAGACTCTATACCTTTTATGCTGTTGTCATTGGTAAACATTGAGGAAACAACAAGCAGCTATTGGGTTTAGAATAATCCAGTACTCAACAGGTTGTAAACATCTTCAAAGAAAGTACATTGAAAAAGACAAAAGGCTAGCTGACCTAAACCAGAGAGCCAAGGATGACAACATGACGCCAGTTGAGTGTGCAGATGGCCCTAGAACACAGTTATTTCGTAGTGTATTTCTTTTTGACAATAAATTCAAATTTAAAAAATCGCACCTGCTCTATCTCAAAAAGATTTTTACAGTGTAGTGTACTACTATTGGGACAAATAATATCAAAATTATAGAAAAGTCTACCAGCTCTAACTCAAAGTATTGACAAGTCTATGTAAAGGGGGTCTAAAATTCAGTTTGACAGCTTCAAACATACATTTGTACTAGTTTTTGGCCTTTTTGAACTGGACCAAATCTCTACTTAACATAAAGATTCAGCACCCAAACTTTTTTAACATGTAATTTCATCCCTTTACTTTATATTTCATGCATAAAATATAAAGAAATAAATTTGGAAAGTGTATGAACAAAATTTGCAAGTTATACACTGTCCACACTAGGGACTATATTTGACAACGAAAATCTAAGGACGATAACTGTGTCCTCGGACCAGATGCAGCATCATATCTTCTACATATTAATTAGTGTATGAATTTATGAGACAATCATATAAGTGATCTTAATCTTATTCTCTATGGAAAGCCATTACTTTTTCGGTGTATAAGCCTCCTGTAAGTAGGAGCACCGCCATATGGAATATATACCAAAGTAATTTAAATCAATTATAATTCTAGAATTATCATGGTACTAGATCGAAATATACTAGGAGGTGTCCCCTCAATATATTTTGTTAATGACCATGATCGTAAAACCATGAAACTGTTTATTTTTTACTACACGCGTCACCTACATAGTGACAAGTTACGAAGTAAGAATTTTGACCCCGTTGGCTTTCCATAATTCTCTGTATGTGTCAATATTGTAAGATTTAATAGTGAACATTTAAAATAGATATTTTACATGAGTCAGTATTTATGAAATATGTGTTTCAATATTGCAATAGTCATGATAGTCAGTATCTCATGATCAATGTATTTGAAGGAACCTTTTGAAATATTATAATTAAATATTTTGATCATATATTTTTATATTATTCATGTGAATGACACTGGTATATATTTAACATGAATAGATGATTTTTCCTTAAATAAAAAATTATAGAAATTTTTATTTTCCATTGTTTTATTAAATTAATTGTTTATTAATTCCTATATAAAATTGAGATCCACATTCAATTACCTACATTTTCACTAGTACGTGTAAAAAAGGTATTAAGTACACACCAACGCTAAGTTTAAACTCATTGTAAATTGATAAGCCCCTAATCAATTTATGTTTTTATAACACTTAATCTGTTACAAATTATTCAACCTATGCCAACATTTGTTCATACAATTTTATACCTAAATTTCAAAATGTTGGCATAGGTTGAATGAACCCCTTCTAGATGTCCGTTTAATTATTTTTGTTCTTGGTTTGCTGTCTCAATGACGTTTACCTCGAAACTCATTTCATTTATATGATATAACTTTCCATGTATTGTTAATTGTTTTATTTAAAGAAAGCAGTAGTTTAATGATAAAATTCGAATTAGGAAGAGACTTGAAGTAATAAAAAGAAGTTTGAAATAAAAATTAAAGATTAAAAACAAAGGTATTGATAATCGCATTTTTCATTATAAAACTGATTTCTTTACGTGCTAAAGTTTGCATGCTTCCTAATCTCGAGATCAGACAAGATACAGTTAGCCAATAATGGGATTATGAGCTCAGACATTTGTTCAAAATTTCTTTTCAAACTATAAACTTTTTAACAAGACAAAAACAACCAAGACATTTGAAAACTTCAATTCTACTTTGATACTGACTTTTATAGTTTTGATATATCATTTACATAGATTTTTATTTATTTACCACTTTTTCAATATATGTAATGGCTAAAAAACGACAACCTAAAATTGAATAAATTTTATTGATTTTTATTTCATATAAAAAATCGCTACGGCCACTTTTATATATACTAGACCATGGAAGTAATATTACTTCCATGACTAGACTCAGATCGACGTCTGGGATCTAATTAACGTCCCATTCTTAAATCAGTATCCAATATTTCTACTCTTTAATCGATGTCCAATGTCACGGGTGTCATTCGGTATATCGAGAAAAAACATCGTGAAAGAATACCTTACGGTGGTCAAGTATTACGGTTGGATCGTGAAAGCTCTGGTATAGGATCGTGAATAAAATATTATCGATAAGACATATGCAAGGTCAATTACTAATCTAATTTAATGAATTACACGGACAAATTTACCAAAAAATAAAACTGTCTGTCTAAATGGTTCAACATTATGATCAGTATCTGAGAAAAATCAAGGTTTAAAAGTAAACCGTTCTTGCAAAACTACAAAAGGCAGATTGCTCCTCGACATTTCAATGACATTAAATATGTAAACAAACAAGATATTTTTCATAATTCGAATGACCAAACAACTTTTCTTTGAAAAATGTCATTCCATTTTAATGATTGAAATGGTTCTTAAATGATTATCTTATAATACCACACCGACTAGGTGCCTTATAGCAATATCAGTCTACTTGTCCGTCCTTCATAAGTTTTTATTTCTTATACAAATTTAAGATTGAAAATAGAACCTAATCGGCTAAATTACGGTTCAAGCAGGGCATCATGCACAATCGATCGCGAGGTACGTTGAATGGTTATTTCCCCACTAAGTTGGTACAATGACGTATAGCTATTGTGAACAGACTGATCAAACAATCGAGTATAAATAACGTTATATTGGTACCTTTTTAGTTAATGTCAGCGTAACCACGATATAAACAATAAATTAGCCAATTTTGTCATACGATGTACGCAAGAACGACACTTCTTAAAACTGAATGTAACAACCCTTACACAAAAAAAAAACCAAACTGTACACATGCATATATTCCCAGGGCGGATGCATTAAGCAATACAGATACATATATACTTTTACTTTTTCAAAAATTTACGCTCCTGAAGGTCTTTATCTTGGAGAACTACATATCTAGACACGTTTTTAGTTATTTTAATAACTTTGAAGGAAAAGTGATGAATTAAAAAAAAATTGAAAAAAATGAAGGCATTAATGTCCATTCTTATTAAACTAATTACATGCTTCAATTAGTTGCAAGTATATCAATTGGTATAAGAAATATTGTTTTCTGATTATTAAGTCTGGTCCGGCGCGGGACGTTTGCGCTTTTTGATAGGACATTTGCACTTTTTTTAATTGACATTTGCGCTTAAATGAATGTTTAGGACATTTGCACTTTTTATAAAAGGACAATTGCGCTTTTTCAATAGGACATTTGCTCTTTCTCAACATAACATAAAAAATCATTTAATATAAAAAAAACACAAAACATTCATACATTTATATACAGCTAAAAGCATCAACCTTTCTCCCTCATGCTAGTGTCAGATGAACACGACAACACTCCAAGAGGAGTAAATTCCTTATAACGACCATGACTCTTTCTAAAATTCAACAGGTACAGCAGTTGGTTTAAAAATAAAATTTCGGTCTTCACAAATTGAAACAATCTTAGATGAACTATGATGGTACAGTTCCTCGGACTATTCATGCAACAAAATAACCACAAGAGGAATCCAATTCTAATCCACTAATAAGGTTATAAGGAAGCGAATTGAAGAATCTGGTCAAAATTTAAATGTTCCATCCATAAAAGTTTCGTTTTCTCTATCGTTTACCCAGAAACGGGTGCATTACATTTGCGCATTGCCATTTCATTTGCGCGCAAAAATCATAACGTTTGCGCGCAGCTTTTGGTTACATTTGCGCGCATTCTTTTACAGGTAAACTCAGGATAATAAAAGTAGATTATACTTATTTATTTATTTAACTATTATTTTCGAGCAGGATAAGTCTGTTTTATTACGCATACCGCTTAGACCTGGAATAATATAAGATGAAAATTCAAAAATTAGTAAATCTAAAGATTTAAAGTACTGATTTCACACGTCGTAACTTGCTCAAAAATACATGTCGTACGCTTGGATTCTGCTGGATGCCCAAAGACTTGGAGGAAAACGGGAGTCCGGTGAAATACCTTTGCAATTATTTACGATGCATCTCTATGAAATATCCCCTGACTTAAGTGTTCCGTCCATACGGAAAGTAAATCCATCGTACACCCCCCCCCCCCCCCCCCCCCCCCCCCCCGATTTGTTTCTGACAAACGAAACTCCATGTGTGTGTCTTGATGCAATTTTGCAAACTGACTTAAATTATTCATTAAATTGCCATTCGGTGAAATAATGAAACAGAATGCTATTTACTCTGAAATATTCGCAAATGTAAGCAAATGCTGCGCGCAAACGTAAAAAGAAATTAATCCTCAAATGCGCGAAAATCTAATTCGCCCCCAGAAACGCATACTATATTCTTATTAATATGTCTGGTTTACCCGAATATTTTTTTCTGAATTTGTCATTTGTTCGGAAGAACTTTTAAAGAATATGTGATCATCTTTCCATGACTTTGGAAAATTTTCTAAAGATTACATGTATTCAACTGAAGGACGCCTCCTGGTGCGGGAGTTTCTCGCTGCATTGAAGACCCATTGGTGCCCTTCGGCTGTTATCTGCTCTATGGTCGGGTTGTTGTCTCTTTGACACATTCCCCATTTCCATTCTCAATTTTATTTCAGGATTATTTCTCTCGATATACCGATTGACAGCCGTGAATGTGATGTCATATATTTCCAAAACGACGTCCGATCGATCGGAGTCTCCTCTCATCGATGTCCAATATTATTTTATACTTTTGTAAATTATGATCTTTGTTTATATCACCTGTTTCGTTTTGTCTTTGTGTCAAGCTGCTTAAAGAAACTTATTGTTTCATTATATCTTTATCAAAATAAAAGGGCAGACATCAGAAAATTATAATAAGACAAGCACCGACATCATCTTACATGTACATGTATATTAATATTTTGGTGAAAGAAGTTCACTATCGAATCCTCTCGATCTACGCTGTCATATTCCTTTCATCTATAATACTAAAATAACGAGGTCCAATTTGTTAGCCGGCATGACGCAAAAACGACGAATCAAAGAATTCAACTTTATATATAACTAATAGAGGACAATGGCGTTGATTAAAAATTACACCATTCCAGGTCCTTTTGTTTATAACCAATAATTAACAGGTTCCGAATCCGATACCGATACCAATAGTATATGTCGCATGTAGTTTCCGGTTGTATGTATGTTCTATATGTTCCTCCATTATCAGGAGCATCACCATGGGTTATGGTGTAAAGGAGGACATTTAATACACTGTATTATTTAATATGATTAAATATGAGCATTTGTCTACACAGTTTCCCAGCCTGGCCGTGACGGGTCTTACATTTGTGTACTACCAGAAAGTTAACCTTCCCCAAAACAATAAGTACAATGCAATAAAACATACGAACACACACTTACCTGATTCCCTCATCCTCAAAATATAAAAAATGCAAAATATAAAAACAGTTAAATACAAAATAAAGGATGAGGTGACTCCGGATTCCGCAAAAATGCTTTGGCAACGAACGGGAAACCGGTTTGGACATACTGTAGTGAGAAAACCAGGACGGGTTGAAACAGAAAGATTTTGAAAGCAGAGAAAACGGTGCACCTTATAATCAGCATGACTTTATCACATGACAATAAGAATACTAAAAATTCAGGCTTAAAATAATGCGAGGGTACTTAAAATCAGTAACGGACCCGCGATGTCGCGGGTGTTATCTAGTATTTATATAAATAAATGACATGTGGATATACGAGAATAAGACAACAACCCAATGACAAACATAATCGAAAGACATCTATATATAGGGAGCAATATGCATGTAGTATATATAGACAAAATAAAGAAGTTCTGGTGAAAAGAATTATTATTTGGAATTAATAAAAAAAAATTCAAGAACATTTTTAGTTTTAGGTTCTTCCAATTATTTGATAAATCATGATGTCATTGCGACAATTGCAAGTGCGTAAAAAAGACGTCGATTAGAGAAGGAAAATTGGACGTTGATTAGAGGGGCATACAATAGACGTTGATTAGTGAGGCATATAATTCGGGCCGTCGATTTGGAACCTTATTTTATTATGACGTCAGATTTGGACGCCGATTTGAGGAACGGACGTCGAATAGAGACCGGACGTTGATCTGAATCTTACATATATAAAAATAAGAAGATGTGGTAAAATTATCAATGACACAACTCTCCACCAGAGACCAAATTACGTAGAAGTCAGCAACTATAGGTCACCGTACGGCAACAATGAGCAAAACCCATAACTCATATTGTAAACTATACAAGGCCCAAAAATGAGAAATGTAAAACAATTCAACGATAAAACTAACGGCCTGATTTATGTACAAAACAATAAACAAAAACAAAAATGATATACAGCAACAAACGACAACCACTGAATTAATGGCTCCTAACTTGGGACAAACCCATCATACCGATTGTGGCGGGGTTAAACATGTTTGCTGGTGCCAAACCCTTCCCCTAACCTGGGACAGTGGTGTAACAGTACATCTTCAGAACAAACTTTAAAAATCAGTTGGAAAGGGTAAACTCATCAGATCGAAACAAAGCACAAAAAAACCCTATCAAAAACACAAATAGTTCTTTTTCAACTAACGCAAGTCCGCCTATTAAAACACGATCTTATAACGCGTTCGGAATCCTCTAATGAGATATATAACCAACTGTTCTCTTGCTTATTTATTCTATCCAGTTTGTAATGATGTGTTTATTCATATTGTTGATGAAAATTCTATCATTATTGGACTCCCCAAAAAAATAACAATGAACATGATGATATCAAACTTAATTAAATAAATTCTATTTTAATTATACTCCTTAAATATAACAAGTAGAAAGTTGCACTTAGACGATTTTACGCTCATCTCAATTAGTGGATATATCATTTTGAAAAAGATTTTAACTTCCAGCATAAAAAAATACAGCGACGATTGAAGTTTACAAGTTTACAACTTTATTTGATCACTCAGACACATTACATACGTGTAACACGAGGAATACAATATTTACATATATACAAACAATACAATACAGTGGTGGGTATGAAAAAAAAAAGAATACATTACCGGATATTATACAACCAATTCACAAAATGTTTATAAGTTTACTAATAAACAGTGATATATTTTTTTTTAAACTTTTACATTACATAGTGTTAATAAGCTTATCTTTTTTTGATAACTTGGATATCTAGTATAATCAATAGGAATATGTTAATTTCGTATGTGTACGACTGTCGGAAACTGACACTCAAAAAGGTAGCAAAAATTTGATATTTTTCATTTAAATGCAATATTTCTTATTAAATTGGTATATTTCTTCATTTAAATGCAATATTTTTTTATATGAATGGTATATTTTTCCATTTAAATGCAATATTTTTTATTCAAATGGTATAATTTTTCATTTAAATGGTATAATTTTTCATTCAAATGGTATGATTTTCATTCAAATGCAATAGTTTTTATTCAATTGGTATAAAATGTCATTTGAATGCAATATTTTTTATTCAATTGGTATAGTAGTTTTTTATTTAAATGCAATAATTGCATTATGGGAAATTCTTTGACGTCATAAGGTCAAATTTGCAACAACGTTTGTGATTGGTCGGAAATTGTTTGGATTTCTCCCCTTTCTTTCTAAACATGCCATGGGTGACCAAGAATTAAAAAAACGCGTCAGAATATCGCCCCTCTAACTAAATCTAACGTTCGTGCGAGTCCTGCACTGGCTGTTAATGCCAATAATGGCCAGGACGAGCAAAAAATGCGAGTGACAAGTAATAATAATTAATTTGACACACAACTTGTTCATGGATAGCGCTGAAACAGATGCCTGCCACGGTGTAGAATGGTAACGAAAATCAAATGTGTAACATATAAACAAACAACAACCACTGAATTACAGGCTCCTGACTTGGGGCAGGCACATACATACATAATGTAGCGGGGTTAAACATCACGGTTAGCGGGATCCCAACCCTCCCCCTAACCTGGGACAGTGGTAGAACAGTCCAACATAAGAATGAACTATAAAAATCAGTTGAAAAAGGCTTAACTCATCAGATGGACAAAAATACAAGTGGACGTGGCCGGGTACTTGTACATCCCAACAACAAAAAGACACTAGGAACAGATCTGCGAATACTCGCAGTTAACTGACAACTAGTTCAAAGCCACTAACAACTAATAAAACAATCATGCATCTAAGACTAAATGGGTTAATAATTTAGGTTGTCACAGTTATTCACCGGCTCCATCAACAATTGTTTTTCATGACTGAAACATAAAGCTTCACTCATACATGCATCATTATGAATACGTCGAAAGAAGACTTGGTATGAATATATATATTTAGATATATAAATCATGTAACGTAAAAAAGGCTAAAATTGAATTGAATGTTGCTGATTGTTTTTTAACATCCTTGCCCTTGGCCTTACATTTAAACGAGAGACATTAATATTAACCTGTCTTTTCTATTACGCCGGAATGAATGTGTCTTCGAAACATCCATCAATAGACCTGCACATGTTAATCTGGGAAAGAGCAGAAATAAAAGCCTTATTCCTTGACCATTTGTGTTTTGTTTGGCATTGCATATGATATTACCCCATACCGGTGTACTTTTACTCAATGTCCCTTTATTTTCTATCATAATGTAAAAATCAAGATTGAAAAAAAACACTTGTCCGTGATAAGTTCCAGACTTGTATATTCTAGCACAAGATGTCAAATGGGGTTATTAAAATCTTTTATTTTTCATTTCCCAAACAAACAAAAAATACGAAAACATCATTTTTTACCCTGTTAAAACAATAAAAACACAAAAAGTCCTTTGCTCAATAAACCCCAACAGTTCCTTTCCAAAAAACACGTCATTTTAGGGAAACCCGATTAGTCCGCTGCCAAGCAATTTTAAAAAAGCTTTAATATATGATATTTTTTGTTTTTGAATGCACACAAGTGGTTCTAATATGTATTTTGCATGAAATAAAGGAGCACAAAAAGTCCACATTCTAATATACTGTGTATTTGAACGGAAACCACACCACTAGTAGCTGTGTTCGGCCGGTTGTCCTGTTTAGTGTGGAGCTCTTTGAAAAAGCCAAGAGTGGTACCGAAGCAAAATGAAAAATTTTGCAAACTTAGATCATCGGTGCATTCCGTAATCATATAAACATAAACACTAACGACTTATTTTCGTCTATTTGGCTCATTTTGTGTCACACTGTCTGGAAACAAAACGCGATAAGTCCGTTGCCGAACCCGATTAGTGCGGAAACGCCGACAAAACCCCGATAAGTCCGCTACCATTCTACACCGTGCCTGCGTGCATGGCAAAAACACCTCCAATGAAAACCTTTTCTGAAGAAACTCTCCTACAGTCTACACATTGAAATAAAAAAAAATACATAGCTAGCCCCCCTCCCCCTTCTAAGTCCAGATACATGTAATCATGACGTTCTTTAGTGCTATATCATTTTTTACTTTTCTTGATCCTCAGAGACGTTGCAGGAAGGCACATGAAAAAAGAATAAAAAGCATCCAGGACGTTACAATTATTTGGACTAAGCCCCCTCTTTTTTACTACATGTAGAAAAAAAACACCTAGTTACGACAGCAGAACCAGAAACCCACAAGTAGAGACATAAGCTGTTATACTCCGGAACTAATTCTTTAATAAAGACAATTCAGGATAAATTGGAACCATTTACTAACCCATGTTACAACAATAGTCCTATGACATAGGACTTCACTATATGAGGCGTGAACTTCATATTTAATACTATCTATAATATGTGCTCTCATGTCTTATGCTGCAAATCCTTTTACATTTAGGATTCGTTGCTGAGCTTTTTTTTACTGTTCTCGTCTCCAAATCCCTTAAATAGATTTTTTTTCAAGCCCCACAGTAGTTCAATAATTACTATATGTCTTTGCATAAATAAGTATGCAGGGCAAATTTCAAAACATATTTTATCTTCAGGACTTTTAAATGATTTACTTTTCAATACTGCATTGGGAAGGGGGGTATACAAGTTTATTTTGTGACACATTATATAATATAATTAGGTATCCAACAAATTATATGAGTGTACGTTTAGCTATTATCTAGACCCGTACACAATGTATATAATTAGACACATTTAACAGGAGCGGATCCAAAACCTCGGTGTCTAGAGGGGGGGGAGTAGGTTCAAATTTAGATATTTGTATAGAGATGTATATATGCGAGTATTGGCAGTAATGGTTATGGTGTGTGTGTGAGGGTAGGGGTTTCAGATCAAAGATCGTTTCTATAATTCTATATCTTTTAGTTTTTACCATTTCACTCTATTCTTTATCCTTTGATCTCTATTATATTTGTTCTAAACATGCGTGACATATTTGCCACTGGACATAAGGCAACCAAAAGTCAATCAACGTATTCTGTATATTTCATCATTTCTTTATTATGTTTTCTATAGGTTTGGTCCCGCCCCTTATCTATTTTTTGCACATTAGGGACGACATCAAAAGTTAAATGTAGGATAAAAAAAACTTAATTCATATAGTTTTTTTCACTGACCCCCTACCCCCCCCCACCCCCCCCCCCCCCCTCCCTCTTAATTTAATTTCTTAATTTGGGAAAAATTGATTGACCAATAAGGATATATATAAAATCGATGTTAATTAAACAAAACTTGCAGCAATTTTGACCCCCCCCCCCCAACTATTTGAATTAAGTTTTTTATCCTTCATTGATTTTCTGATGTCGTCCCTTATCCTCTCTATGTAAACCCAATTCATGTCCTGATAAATGGTGACTCATGCATAGCATCATATGTGGTTATTAAAACAAGAAACATATTCATATTATAATGTATGCTAGGACTTATAGATAGATGTCATTAGTCCCAGGTCATGTAATAAAGTAGGTCTTATAAAAATACAATAGCATTTTAGTTTTGATGATTATATATATGTTTATATATTTAATAATGCCATTTTTTTGGAAAAAAGGGTAGGGGCAAGGCGTTTTTAAAACATATCAATGGGACGCGTTTTTTTTTTTGTTCTTCGGAAGTGAGCCAGTAGAAGTCCATTTCTGTTTTTTTTTGCATTGGGAAGATCTTCTGGCTCTCTTCTACCTCTTCTTTTTTGATAGGTTGACGGCAGAGGCACATAAGAAACATGGCGTCGTTTAGTCTAAATGAAATTAATAAATTTATGAATGCAGATATATTAGAATGTGAGCTGTTTTATAAACGTTTTTATGGTATGACAGCCTTAGTAGGACATCCCTGTAGGACGATAAGCTGGATAAATATAAGAACTACACGGACAATAACAGTTAAGGGACGATTATTTGAAATTCTAGGGAAGGGATTTTGATTGATTGGTGTTTAACGCTACTTTCAACACTATTGGGCTATTCCGTGGTGGTCAGTTTAAATTTATAGATGAAGGATGGGGAAGGGAAGAGAGGGCATTATTATTCAATTCAATCTGTCGCTAATCATGCATATTTTTCAGCTCTTACCAGGCAACCATATTCATATATGAAATCCTTCTGTCCCCCGACCCAACAAATAAATAAATATCAAATGGGTTTCCTCTAATTTAACACAAGTTTAAATTGATTGATTGTTTGTTGCTAATTTTAACGCCCAGTGAAAATTATTTCATGCTTGTTCAGGAAAACACGAGTTCAGAAGTCACGTATATAATATAAACATGAAGAGATGGAATATGATTGCTAATAAGGCAACTATCCACCGGAGTTCAAATATGAAGTGGATGTAAGCAATTATATATAAGATAAGATAAGAAAAAATTATTTTAAGTCGGGTTACATGAAATACTACAAACATAAGCTCTGTAGAGCTTTTTGCCGTCATGTAGACAAATGATTTTTGTAGACAATCGTAAGGCCTTCAACAATGACAAAAACTTTATACTGTAAAGTCGTCTGTAAAAGGCCCTACATTAAAAGTGTGAACAATTCAAACGAAAAAACTAACAGCCTAATTATACATAACAAAACAATTTACAAAATATCAAAAATGAGTCGAGACAGGAACCAACGACAACCATTAAAGTACAGGCTCCGTCCTTGGGACAGGCAAATAAAGAATATGGCAGGGTGGATATAAAAACGAAGATGTGGTATGATTGCAAATGAGACAACTCTCCACAAGAGATCAAATGACACAGAAATCAACAGCTATAAGTCACCGTACGGCCTTCGACAATAAGCAAAGCCTACACCGCATAGTCAGCTATAAAAGGCCCCGAAATCAAAAATGTAAAACAATTCAATCGAGAAAACTAACGGCCGAATAAATGTACAAAAAAATGAACGAAACACAAATATGTATAACAAAGCAACAAAGGCAACCACTGAGTTACAGGCTCCTGACTTGGGACAAGCACATACATTCAGAATGTGGCGGGGTTAAACATGTTAGCGGGATCCCAATCCTCCCCCTAATCTGGGACAGTGGTGTAACAGTACAACAACATGTTTGTGAGCAACCCATCCCGAAGCTGGGACAGTTGTGTAACAATACAACAAAATAACAACCTGCACAAATCAGCAAATTACTCAAAAGATCGGTACGAGACACACAAAAAACCTAACACTAAGACAATAGACACAAAGCACCGACATAAGAGTATTTGCAATTACTGGAAGTTTGCTCAAACCTAATTACAACTGGTACTGAAATAAATCTTGTTCTTCCAGACTGAGTTGTCAATCAGTACACAACACGCGGCAAAGGATTTATTAAAAAAAGAAAACAGTCTGAGAAACGTCTGGTTTACGTTGTATATAGATATAAGAAGATGTGGTATGAGTGCCGATGAGACAACTCTCCATCCAAGTCATAATTTGTAAATGTAAACCATTAAAGGTCAACGTACGGTCTTCAACACGGAGCCTTGGCTCAAACCGAACAACAAGCTATAAAGGGCCCCAAAAAATTAGTAGTGTAAAACCATTCAAACGGGAAAACCAACGGTGTCTAATCTATTTAAAAAAACCGATATACTTGCATATAAATCCATATACAATGAAACGGTTTTTGAAAAGTGGACCGAACGTTTTGACCATCGAAATTTTGCAATAGAAATACTAGTTATGACCACAAGATTTTAACAGCCAGTGCAGGACTCGCACGAACGTTAGATTTAGTTAGAGGGGCGAATTGACGCGTTTTTTAATTCTTGGTCACCCATGTTTAGAAAGAAAGGGGAGAAATCCAAACAATTTCCGACCAATAACAAACGTTGTTGCAAATTTGACCTTATGACGTCAAAGAATTTCCCATAATGCAATTATTGCATATAAATAAAAAACTACTTTACCAATTGAATAAAAAATATTGCATTCAAATGACATTTTATACCAATTGAATAAAAACTATTGCATTTGAATGAAAATCATACCATTTGAATGAAAAATTATACCATTTGAATGAAAAATTATACCATTTAAATGAAAAATCATACCATTTGAATAAAAAATATTGCATTTAAATGGAAAAATATACCATTCAAATAAAAAAATATTGCATTAAATGAAGAAATATACCAATTATATAAGAAATATTGCATTTAAATGAAAAATATCAAATTTTTGCAACCAATACCATGCCATAGCCAATTCCTATACGACATAAGTTCCATATTCTTTCTTCTTTTGAAATAATTTTCCCTCTTCCTGTTTCTATGGGTATTTTTGAATTACAACACCTCAGTTTTGTTAATAACTGTCGTTCTTTTGGAAATAATTCAAGAAGCTAGTTTTCTAGATTAAATTCTAATTCAAATTGACCATAAAATTTTCTTCTTGATGAATTTTCTATTTGACTATACCATTTTTGGATAAACTGATCTATGAGCCTTTGTTTTACAGTGACTGTTAATTGATCTGAACTAACTGGTAATTGCTGAGTCCATACATAGCCAAGTCCGGTGTTATCAAAAATAGACTTTAAATGATTGATCCACTTAAAACTAGCATTTCCTGATTGACTAAGTTTGTAAGTTACTCTATATAATACACTACTTAATTTGTTTTGATTAATAACAATTTTGTTCCAAAAACTAACCATTTTAAAAATCAACAGCTACTTCAATAGGAGCTCTGCCAAGTTCACCATAAGACATGAAATTAGGCGTAGTTGTTCTTAACTTAAGTATGTTTCTACAGAATTGTAGGTGATTTTTTTCTACAATCTGAAAGTTTTTGAACCCCCACACCTAACACCCATAAGTCAGGATGGGAAGTATGAGGGTATCGAATAAACTAATTGCAAATCAACAGGTAATGGTATGTTACGTATTTTTCTATATAAACTAAATAGTGCTTTTTGTGCTAACTCGACTATTTTTTTCTTGGCTCTAACAAAATAACCATTGTAACTTAAAGAAATTCCTAAATAAGAGTAAGAATCTTCTATGTCTTAATCATGGTCAAAAAGTTTAAAAGTTGGGTTATGTTTGGATTTTCTCTTGCAGTACTTTGAACATTTTCCCAGTTATATTTGCATTTTGTACTGAGGCTCTATATATTGTATCGAATGCCCTTGAGAAAGCCACAATTGTACAATATAATTTTTTGCCAAGTGACTGGTAGATAGAAATTAAAGCATACAAAGTGGAAATATTATTAGTTGTGCTATAGCCTTTTCTAAAAGGTGTTTGAGTTTCTGATATTAATATCTCATCTGACAATTTGCAAAGTCTTTCATTCAAGATAGCATTGAAAGATTTACCCAAACAAGACACTAATGTGATGGGTCTATATGAACTTGGTTCATATATATTACCTTTATTCTTAAAAATTGGTAGGATAATACATTCAGACCACGAGAGTGGTATTTTCCGGATTTTAATATAATATTAATTTGTGTGATATGGATTTTAATATTATATTAAACAGTTTACAGTATATTGGCATCATAAAATAAACAGTATTTTCAATATGTTCATTTAAAATATTATCATACCCAGAGTCTTTATTGTTTTTTCAAAACAGCAAGAATTTCGTCCTCTGTAATTGACGAATTTAGAATATTCTCAATATTCTCTGGAGGAATTTTATCAAAATCAACATCAAGTCCCATCAATATCCTGATTTAGATTTTTAAAATATTCATAAAAAGTATCCAAAGTAACCTTGTCATTATGACCAAACTTGGATTTGTCAATATTGTTTAATATTTTCCATAAGCCTTTAGGATCAGTCTTAAATTTTTGTCTGAGAGTATTCGCAGTTCCATCTGATAATCTTGAAAACGCTTGTTTATCTCTCTTTTGTACTCTCTACTTGCCATCTTCATTGAGGTTTTATTAAGCTGACTTTTCAAATGCCCATATTTCCTTTTGGCTCTGTGAAAAATCTTTCTTTTAGATGCACATTTTGTATTATACCTAGGTTTGTTATCAATTGCCTATATTTTGAATTTTTACATGTCATACAAAATACATTAACAGATGATTTTTTAAACATATCACACAAATTATTCACAACTGTATCAATATCAGACTGTAATATATTTGGTTTTAAGGGCAACTCATCCAACGTAGATTCTATATTTCTAATATTAGTTGCTTCATTTACTCCTACGTGTTCTATAAATTCTGTTTTCTTATCACTTTTCCATCTTATATTTAGTTTTTTTGTAATGATGTCATTAACAACTGCATCAACTATGAGTGAGAAACTTAACTGACAGTGAACATCTGAAAACAGGGGATTGAAATCCTCTACTTTAAAATATTTATATCAGAAAATATATTAGAGGATAAAGGGAGAAAATTAAACTGCATCGACAACATAAACTATCTGAAATTCCTTTGAAACGACATTATTGCCTTTGTAAAAAGTATTGAGTAAAAGATGATTAACAGTTCAAAACATAATGTTTTTTTCTTTGCAGATACAACATTGCTTATTTTCTTGATACATATACAAAGATATATATAATGATAAAAATATCTTTCGAATATCCAATTATGTATAAACGTCTTTCAAATAACTAAAATAGTGATAGAAGTATATTTAAAAGCTAGTACCTATAGTCATATCATCGGCGGGTCTTTTTGGCACATCAGTCGCGAAGTCTATGGCATCAATGGCAGCAATGAGGTTTTAATCATTCAAATATATTCATTGAACAGAACTATAGAAATATCGTCATGATCGAAATTCCAACTCGTGCAGCTGGAGCCTCATTGGCAACATCGCCTAAATTGAACCCAGGGATATCTATGTAATATACAATAATAAAAAAATACTTGAAGAGCATTTAGGATTATTTAAACTCACTCTTCGGGTTTTATCGGTGTGTAAACTGGAGTATTTCACTCACAAATTTAACATAAACGTCCTTTAGACTTTTGTTATGTTGTGAGTAAATTACTTGTATTTCATTTACGTAAACCCCTCATCTCTTTTTATAATTTCATTTATGTTTGTAAGAGCGCTATAGCCATCTCTGCGATAATTCAGACCAAATGTTTCTGAGCTATAGCCTAGTATTCTTTGGTATTGTTTTGGACTGTATTGTAAACTCATAAAGGTAAAATGGACATGCCGTGAGGTAAAATAAACAGCACGTACCACACTGAAAAAAAAATCCTAGAATTATTCTCTGCAACAAAATAACATACTGCAGTGTAATAAGAATTTTCCCCTGTCAATATTTTGTAGTCCCATTTATTTGCCCATTTGTTGCGGATGTACTTATTCGTTTCGACAATTAAGTGTTTGAAGATGAGTGAAATTAAATAACTTTAAAAACTCAAAATTCCGCCAAATACGGTTAAGGCAATCTTTACCTGGGAGTAGTAAAATCTTAGTGTTTTGAATAAGTCAACATTTTATAAACAGAAAATAAACATATCAATAAATATTTTATGTTAACACAAAAGTGCTGACTACTGGGCTGGTGATACCGGCCTCAAGGACGGAAACGTCCGCTAGCAGTTAAAATTTGTAATAAATATATCTGATAAATGTTCAATCCGTCCGCAATAGAGTGGTTTATTATACCTGCTACTTTAACGACCTTTTATTTGACACTCTAATGTGCTACTTTAAAAGATCACTGCATTAATCTGATATCATATAGTTTTAAAATGATTTAAAAAAATGGAACACGATTTGTTTTACCGTCTTCAGTTTTGATAAAAAAAAAGAAAATAACACATGAAACCATAATTTAATTTTTTCCCGTGTTTTTTTTTAATTTGTGAATAAGAAACTAAATCTGAAAACAAAGTTTTATTTTGCAATTTGGATATAAAACATAAACTGTATATTAATATTTTCCCGCGTTTCGATCAGTATAGCGGGAAAATGTTGTATTCTCGGTATGGAATCGTTAATTTTCGGTAGGCCGATGTACATCTATCCAATCAGGGGGCTGAGTTGTGGTCATATATAAGGTGTTTTTTGTGTGGTAACTTCACTTCTAGCCGTCGTATTGACCGAGTAAACTTATGGACGCCAATTTACAGCAAGTTATTCAGACAGAGGTACAAAATGCCGTTCAAACTACGCAGGACCAGTTGTTGAACAACATGACGAAGTTACTGGATTCACGTCTGGAGGGTTTCCAAAAGAGGATACAAGACAACCAGAAAGTGCTGTCAGATACTCAAATAGCAAGAATGGACGAATCACTAACCGACAATTACAAATTTCGAAAGAGGGGGAATGAGGAGCAACACAAGCACAACCAGAAAGTGTTCGTTAAAATTAGAGAAGCACACGCCGAATTCGAGACCGACAACTTGACGCAGTCAAACATTAACAGTGCCAAGAGAAAAATTTCTGAAGGTATGGACTTGATTAAAAATTGACAAAAGCTGATAAAACTTGCCGATTCATCAGACGCGGGATGGCGCGTGGTAGATGAATACGTAACTAACCCACTCGCAGAAGATTCAGAGGACGAAAAGGAGATGTATAAAGCGCAAAATAGAGCAGAAAGCAAGCTGAAGAAGGAAAAGTTAAAAAGACGCCCAGACCGCAAGAGCGTGCCATACACACAACAGGCCCCAGCAAAAGCAGCAAATTCGATCCCGGTGAACGTTAGTGGTGGATCCAGGTCTGATGTACGACCCGGTAGATGCTTTCATTGTAATGAGTACGGGCACTGGATAAGGAATTGTCCAAAGTCTGCTGCAGAGCAAAAACACAAGATAAGTATTGATACTACTATATGTAAAATCGATAACGTAAAACTGAATACACACCCAGAGACCGATCTAGCATCGGGTGAACTCTATTCAATGAGTAATGTAAATTCAATAACACAGACATCACGTGATGTCCAGTCAATGAGCAATACACATACTACTACTATAGTAAAAAATAACGGTACAGGTGTAGGTCATTTAAAAGAGAGCTTGAGCGAATGGAAGAAAATAGGTGCCACGGATTTTGTAATAGACATTATAGCAAACGGGTATAAAATTCCTTTCAGTACCATTCCATGCACGGTTGAATTACAAAATAACAAATCGGCACGAGACAATCCCGATTTTGTAAAGAGCGAGATTGAAAAACTGCTGAAAAAAGGATGTATTACTCGATTGTCTTGTAAGCCATATGTAGTTAATCCTCTAACTGTAGCTCATAAAAGAGGTTCAAAACTCAGATTAGTATTAGATGCAAGACATATCAATCCACATGTCGTTAAATTTAAACACAAATACGAAGATGCAAAAACTGCTAGACAACTATACGATAAAGGAGATTTTGTATTCTCTTACGATTTAAAAAGCGCATACCATCACATTAGTATTTTTGAAGCAGACACTACATATTTAGGTTTCAAATGGGAGCATGAATATTATGTGTATAATGTTTTGCCTTTTGGGTTGTCAACTAGCGGATATATTTTTACAAAGGTAGTCAGGGAGGTTATCAAATATTGGAGAAGTACAGGTTTAAAAATCGTCATGTATCTAGACGATGGCCTCGGCGGGGGCAAAAACATGAAAGAGGCTATGTTAGCGAGCGAACAAATTCACTCTGATTTGGAGAAATTTGGTTTTGTTCTTGCAGCAGAGAAGTGCAATTGGGCCCCTATTCAAAGTTTAGAATGGTTGGGTTTTCATTGGGATATGACAGAAGGGGTTATAAGAATTACCGAAAAAAGAATAGAAAAGCTTTTAAAAAATTTAGAAGTTTTCAGGACACAATTTCACTACGGGATTAGGCTTTTCCGGGTGAAATTCATTGCAAGTATTGTAGGACAGATCATATCAATGCAGCCTGTATTAGGAGATCAGGCACGTTTAAGAACAAGGTATTTGTATCAATGTATATTGCAAAGGGCAAGTTGGAACGCCCAAGTACTAGTTAGTACGGACGCATTCAAGGAATGCACTTTTTGGGAACATAAAGCTAAAAGCTTTAACGAGATAGGATCTCGGTTAAGTCAGTTGACTTATAATGAAACACAAGATTATTATGTGTTCAGCGATGCATCTGGTACAGGTTTCGGTGGTTTTGTTACCACTGGTTCAGAGGACGAACCTTTGGAAATGTTTGGTAGTTGGTCGTTGACGGAACAGTCCGAAAGTTCGACCTGGAGAGAGCTCGAGGCTGTAAAAAGAATATTGATAAATTTTGTCAATATTCTCACTGGTAAGATTATCAGAGTGTTCACAGATAACCTGAATATCACACATATACTTAATGTTGGTAGCAGGAAGATGGTTTTGCACAAAATCGCTTTGTTCGTTGATGAATTCTGCAGAGAGAATGCAATTAAGTTGAGCTTGGTTTGGATACCACGAGAAACAAACCAGTATGCAGATACTTTAAGTAGGGTAACAGATTGTGATGACTGGGAAATACAAGATGAGGTTTTTCTGTACCTTAATTATGTTTGGGGTCCACATGATATAGATAGGTTTGCGCATGATTACAATGCCAAGTGCAAGCAATTTAATTCAAAGTTTTGGTGCCCCGGGACTGCTGGGATAGACTCGTTTACAGTAGAATGGGGTGGATATAATAATTGGGTAGTTCCACCACCAAGTTTGATTCCAAAGGTAATAAATAAGATTAGTATAGAAAAATGTAATGGCACTTTAGTCATCCCGGAATGGACATCGGCACCATTTTGGCCTATGTTGGTGGATCGACTTGGAAATTTTAAGGATTTCATAGTTGATAGCAAGTTTTTTCAAGGGGAAAATCTGACTAAAAGAGGCAGAGGTCAGTGCGGAGTATTTGGACAACAGCGCTTAAAATTTAGATTAATTGCTATAAGAATAGAATTTTAGTTTGCAATATACTTATGACGTTATTTATTTTGACAGGGGTTAAATTAGACCGTACAGTGGAGGAGACCGTCCAGGACAGTGGGATAGAAGTTGGCAGTTATATGTACGAGCTTTATCCGAAAATGTGTGAACTGTTGATTAACTCTAAAAGTGACAATACCGTTAAATCATATTTTAATTCATATAAACGGTGGGAACGTTTCATTACTTTGCAAGGTCACAAATCTTTGCCAGCTCAGCCAGTTCATGTTGCACTGTATTTAACACATTTATTGAACAATAATTCAACTTGTCACCCTGTTTCTAACGCAGTTTATGGTATTAAATGGGCACATGAGATAAATGATCTGAACGATCCTACAACAAACACTTTCGTAACATCGATTCTTGAAGCTTCTAAAAGAGTAGCATCAAAAAAGACAGAAAAGAAAGATCCAATTACTCCTGAAACTTTAATTGAACTTTGTGACATGTTTAAAGATTCTTCAGATTTACTTGTTATAAGGGATTTGGTAATGATGATTTTGAGTTTTTCAGGATTTCTCAGATACGATGAGGTCAGTTCCTTACGTTTTTGTGATGTTAAAGTACACGAGTCTCATTTAATTTTGTGTATTCAAAAAAGTAAAACCGACCAATATAGACAAAGTTCTGAAGTCTTGATTTCTAGGGGTGTTTCATCTGCTTGTCCTTACACAATGTTTATAAGATACACTAGGTTAGCAGGTTTTGGTGATTCTGGTCAGCAAAACTTTTATTTGTTTCGGCCTATTTATAGATCTCGTAATACATGCAAGCTCATTACAAAAGATAAAAAACTAAGTTACACGGCGGCTAGAGAGTCAATTCTTAAGAGAATCCGGACAATTTGTCCAGAGGGAAACATAGGTCTTCATTCATTCAGATCCGGTGGGGCCACGATGGCGGCTAACGCTGATGTTAGTGACAGATGCTTAAAGAAGCACGGCAGATGGAGGTCTGACTCCAGTAGAGACGGTTACATAGTAGATTCCACTGAGAAACGTTTGAAGATATCTAAGGTATTAGGCCTATAGATTACCCCTTTCTTTGATTTTCTATCACATACGACGGGCTGTCGGCAAATTTGAATTTGCGTTTGAGTTTTATTTTTCTGCCATGCGTACAAAAAGGTGTTGTTGGTGTGCTGTCAGTGGCAGAAAAGGGTGTCATTTGTATGTCTGTCGTCTGTAGTATAGAGAATACTAATATTTTCCCGCGTTTCGATCAGTATAGCGAGAAAATGTTGTATTCTCGGTATGGAATCGTTAATTTTCGGTAGGCCGATGTACATCTATCCAATCAGGGGGCTGAGTTGTGGTCATATATAAGGTGTTTTTTGTGTGGTAACTTCACTTCTAGCCGTCGTATTGACCGAGTAAACTCCATTATTTTAAATGATGTTTATATATCTATTGTTAGACAAATATTTTTGCTTTTCGTTAACTGTTTGAACCGACGAGGTCCGACGTCATTATCCTGAGATAGGCTCGAGCATTGATTCGGATACAGGTTTCCGTAATACGGTTTTTCCTGGTCGGCCTAGGCTATCAATGAGGGGTAATTTATTAAACGTACAGCTGCCAATATTTTGATATTTTGCTGTGTTTTGTACATAATGATATGATTGGTGAATGAAAATGCCAATTGATTACTGATTTATATGCCTTATTTGATGATATGTCACGATTATATATTATATACAATTATATCTGGCGTCCATCACATACGACGGGCTGTCGGCAAATTTGAATTTGCGTTTGAGTTTTATTTTTCTGCCATGCGTACAAAAAGGTGTTGTTGGTGTGCTGTCAGTGGCAGAAAAGGGTGTCATTTGTATGTCTGTCGTCTGTAGTATAGAGAATACGATTTATTTATTGGTATAACTTTTTTTTAAATCGAAACTAAAAAATGAACATAGTTCTTTTTTCGTTTTAAATATCGAAAATAAAAATAATTAAAGCATAGTTACTTTCCATTTTTGATATCGACTATTAAATATCAACAGCTAAGGCCAGTACTGTAATTACTTTTTTTGTTCTATATTTCAATTTGAAAATAAAAAAAAACTCAAAAAAGAATTCTACATTTAAAATATTATATCCTGTATTTTGTATAACAGAAAGGCATAGATTTGAAAATGGGTAGGTTGAAAAGAATTATTGTGCGGATGTTATTCTGTACGACGATATCATAAAATTGAATCTCTCTTTTATTCAAACGATTGCAAAACCGGATGTAATAACTTCCACAATATTCACGCTACTTTCATTTTCATATTCAGGTCAGTTACAATGTTTACGTTTTATTTACACGAAAATATACATCAATCGAGGCTAATTGATAAAATTTCTTTGTTCTTCCTGTTATAACTGCATTTAGCCGCAGAATATGTTGTGACAAATAGTGTCTCTACATTATTGAACTTGTTTATGTATGTTGCTTGGGAACTTTTCAGTCTTGATAACCAGTTTGAATAAATTTATAACGTAGTCACGAAAACACAGTTTGTTGCTTAAAGTGAACAATCGCTTGCTTTTTAAAGTTCAATGTTCAAAATTGTCTACACACGTTATCGATCATAACCATTTGGCAAAAATGGCAATGTTTCCACTACAAAATGTAAGGTTCACTAGAAGGTATGGACACAAAATTTACTCTTATATGGAGTACGAATAAACTTGTTTATCCTACAATCAGTCCACTATTTTACAAATGACAGGCACACCAAGTACAAATAAAGTCTCCTGTTACCCCGCTTTCATGTTGAACAATTTGTAATGTGAATATTTCTTTTTGTGTGACAGTCCATTTTGGGGTCCTCTTTGCGGTCCGCATTTAAACTCCGTCATTTTCTTTGAATGAACAGAAACCTATTTGGATTTTATCAACTAAAGCTTCTATTGCCGGATGTAAATTGAAGGATAAAAACAATATATAACATTTATTTGTATTCGCTACAAAACAGAAGCAAAGCTCGGCGAGTCTCGCTTTTCGTCCTGTTTCTAAAGCTCGTACAAATAAATTATATATTTTCCGACAATGTACACATATTGTATATGCACCTTGACAGTTTTAAGGCAAGAAAGGACTGAAATAAAATGATAAATTCAAATGTATTGTTTATATTTCAGAATTTTGTTTTCCAAAATGTTGAGATTCCTTTTTTTTTTCGTTCTCACGGCATAAGGTGCCTTCAACAAAGTAAGTTGGGGAAAATGTATGAGACGACAATACTGAGATATCTGCACATCAATAATTATCAGTTAAACTGTTATAAATGGTTTTGTTTATTTTGTAAACTTTCTTCTGCAGGTTTAAAAAAGGGAATCTCAAAATACAAAAAAGTTTTTATCTGGTGGATAGTTAGTCCAAATAATTATGACGTCTTGAAAGGCTTTTTAAATTATTTCTGTGACGATTTGGACTAGTAGATAGTCGTCTCATTGGCAATCATACCCAACTTCTTATTTTTATATGTAAATAACTTTTATATACATGTGTCTACATGGTCTACGTCCTGCCTGCGTAGCTTAAACTTTTCTACTGAGATGCACGGGTTAGTCAGAATTTTGCTATTTTCGTGAAGCGAATTTTGAGATATTGTACATATAAAGTTAAGCACAACGTATGATACCAATAGAATTTAAAGCAAGATAAGATGTCCTCGTTTCCTGTTTTGCAAATTTAGGGAACTTCGCAGTAGGTTCATACTCAAATGAATTTAAAAGGTCTACCGTAGTTACTTTTTCCGTTAGATTTATTGCCATAGCCGGGATTTTTTTGTCACGGTAGCATTTATGGAGAAAGATATGAACGCTTTTACTCTTGTACGAAATTGAACTGGTCTTAATTTGAATCGATGTCAAATTAGATCACTTCGCGTTAACATTTGCAAAAACACTATCGATCTCGATCGATCTTTTTACTGTTTGTGATCTTTTAAACCCAGTACGGTTACACTGCAACATTAAAAGAACTGATTTGATAATTACCGTATGTTCGTATTCGTATTTAGCATAGGAAGTAGTTGAGTTATTGAAATAACGTGTGCATGTCATAAGTCAGACCTATGTGACAACGATTCACCTTTTGTAACGTGTATTTTTCAGCCGATATGCGTGGATTTATTTTCATATCTTTACTCACTTTCAGAATGATCAAACGCAATCGATCTCGGCGTTTACTATTGAAGAAAGATCGATTAAAACTTGCGAGCTGAGACTTTTGTATCCTATATATCTTTATGGAAAAGACGGCCCGACAGCCCGCTAATAAACTTTACCGGCAGCCAAAGCTTTTTCTTCCTTAATGTTTAAATCTGCCACCACGATTAGAGCTCTGACTAACGCCTTTTGATGTAACAGGATAATCTTAAAATAATCAGTACTTGAACGACTTAAGTTTTGCAAGAAAACTTGGAATGAAAATAGTCCCATATTTTTTTTCTGCAGCAACCCCTTAACTATCATATAAAATGCACGAATTAAGAAGTTTCTTTAGTTTTAATGATTGTTTCTTTCAGAGGAAGTGTATTAGACCATAAATGGCGGAAGGCGGAGGAGATGTTGTAAGTTCATTATTTTTATGCAATTTTTTATAACCATATGAGGGTGATACATTTTTTTGTAAAGGAATGTCCTATTTTGTTTTATAGCAAGAACATGAGTAGGGTGAACACAATTTTTATGTTTGTTTCCTAAAAGCACATAAAATCTTATCTTTTTAATCCAGCACTAGTATTTCATTTAAAAATTGTTTAGTTTTTTATACGCCCGTTTACGGGACGTATTATGGTATACCGTTGTCCGTCTGTCCGTCCGTCTGTCCGTCGTCAACATGTCGGACATTAACTCAAAAACGCTTTAACCAATTTGCATAAAACTTTGGTGAATTGTTTATATCTATTGACATGAGCTCCCTGTCGTTTTTTATAAATTTTAGATTTTACGTTTCCGAGTTATGGGGTTTTATTCATTAAAAAAAAGGGGGATTTTCCAGTTTTCGGACAATAACTCAAGAATGCTTTCACCAACTTGCAAGAAATTGTGGTGAATTGTTTATATCTATTGACATGAGCTCCCTTTCGATTTTTATATATTTTAGATTTTACGTTTCCGAGTTACAGGGTTTTATTCATAAAAAAAGGGGGATTTTCCAGTTTTCAGACAAAAAAATCAAAAATGCTTTCAGCAGTTCTTATGAAACTTCGGTGAATTGTTAATATCTATTGATGTAAGCTCCGTTTAGAATTTCATAAATTTTACATTTTACATTTCTGAGTTATGGGGTTTTATTCATTAAAAAGGGGGGGATTTCCCAGTTTTCGGACAATAACTCAAAAATTTTGTCAGCAATTCTCATGAAACTTTGATGAATTGTTTATATCTATTGATGTAAGCTCCCTTTACATTTTCATAAATTTCTAATATGACATTGAGAATTAATTGAACTTCATTTGTTTATAGTCTGACAACAGATTTACTAAGTACTGCGCAACAGCACAGTGTATTGCACAACAGCAAGAAATCTTTAATTGAATATAAATTCAATTCATATGACCAATTTCAAGTTCTTTGACTACATTTATTCAGAAACCTATAATATGTCAAATATTTAATTTCAATCCAATTCAGACCTGTATCAAGCTTGAATATTGTGTCCATTTTTGCCCCAACTGTTCAGGGTTGGACCTCTGCGGGCGTATCCAGATGCGCTCAGCGAAGCAGTTTATTTTCTATTCACACATTCGTCGATTGTTCGTGTATAATCTTGACTAAATCTGAACCATATTTTTTTATGATTTTGAAAATAGCATGATTATGGTGGCCGGATGCGGCCATTTCGCCTTTTCGCATTTTCGCGTTTTCTCCTTTCAGTTTGCAAACGCAAAATCGAGAAATCGAGAATGCGAAATCGAGAAAGCGAGAAAGCGAAAACGCGAAATCGAGAAATCTATTTCCCGTTTTCGCGTTTTCGCCTTCGCTTTCTTGATTTCCCGATTTCCCGATTTCTCCATTTCCCGATTTCCCGATTTCCCGATTTCTCGATTTCTCGACTTCTCGATTTCCCGATTTCTCGATTTCGCGTGAAAGTGAAAGGAGAAAACGCGAAAACGCGAAATGGCATGGATGTCCTTTCATTATTTTTGTAGTATTGTTACAGTCTCATTGACGTATACCCCACACCTCCTTCTATACATATGCGTTGTTTTCCAACCCTAATAAAACTGTCATATTGTAATGTTCATGTTAATATTCTCAAAATAAAATTTTGTGTACACTATACATATATGTGAAACTTAGAGTTGACGACACAAAAGAAAGTGATAAAGTTTCTACAAAATGCAGAGTAGCTGTCACTCCCGATTATATACATGATAGAAATAACTCCGGTCAGCCTTTCCTGCAGGTTGATCTACGATCAAGTATGTGGCCAGTCACAAACATTGAATATTGTTTGACCCCTGCATATGTGTAACTCATGTCAAAAATCAGAGTGAAAAATTATCAAATAACATTTAATGAAAATGCACACAAAAGACAGTGGTACATGTAAATCAGGCAATAAACTAACAGAGGATGATCATCTAACAACAAACAGGTAAAGCATAATTCTTTGCCGGATGAAATAACATCCGGCGGAAAAAATATTACATATAATATTGTAAGATTCTTTCCGCAGATATTTTCCTTTGACATGAAATTTTTACCGGAAAGGTTTAACAGATTTGGAAGAACAAATAGAAGTCAAACCTACTTGAAACCGAAACCAATTAAGAGACTAGAGATACACCCTTAATTTAAACAAATGATTATAGACAAGATCGTAACTTATACAAACAGCGAAAACATTGAAAGTAAGATATTACAGAATATACCACAGAAAGTTAAAGTAAACGCAACACGACCCTCTAAAAATATGGCAAGCCTTTTTCAACTGATGTCTATAGTTTTTATACGACCGCAAAAAATTTTGCGGTCGTATATTGGTATCACGTCGTCGTCGTCGTCGTCTCCAAAGACATTTGGTTTCCGGACTATGTAAATAGAAATCTATGAAATTTAAACACCATGTTTATAACCACAAAAGGAAGGTTGGGATTGATTTTAGGGGTTATAGTCCTAACAGTTTAGGAATAAGGGACCAAAAAGGGGCCCAAATAAGCATTTTTCTATTTTCCAGACAATAACTTGTGGAACGGTGTATGGATCTCTCTGAAATTATACCACAAGTTTCCATACCACAAAGGGATGGTTAGGATTGGCTTTGGGGGTTATTGCTCAAATCGTTTAGGAATTAGGGGCAAAAAAGGGGGAAAAACAAGGGTTTCCTGGTTAATGGACAATTTAAAAGCAGTGTAAGGGAGGAAATCCAAACACATTTAAAGTACAATGTTGTGAATGTTTGGATTTACCTCCCTTACACTTCTTTTAGATTATGTATAAAGAAATGTTGTATTGTCTTGAGGTGATTAGCTGTCAATTTATTTTTAGGAGTCACTATTAAAGGAATATTAATTTTAGCCATGATTATGTATGTCTTTTTCTATTTTAAGACTTTTATGATGTATTTAAATTAGTAATTATGGTTGCAAACTCCATTGGAAATTTGAATTGAGATTATGACCATATCTTGAGGGAAAGAATTTTTTTTTGGAAAAGAGGGGGGCGGGGGTGAAAAAAAAATTTAGGGGGGGGGGGGAATCTTTTTCTCATTTCAGATTTCAGAAATCAAAAAGAAAATTTCTTCAAATATTATTTTTTTTTTGCAAAAAAGGGGGCGGGGTCAATATGCAACAGCATAGTGTATTGCACAAAAGCAAAAAAAAAAAGGGGGGGGGGTAAAATTTTTTTTTTTTGGGGGGGGGGTGTATTGCACAACAGCAAGAAATCTTTAATTGAATATAAATTCAATTCATATGACCAATTTCAAGTTCTTTGACTACATTTATTCAGAAACCTATAATATGTCAAATATTTAATTTCAATCCAATTCAGACCTGTATCAAGCTTGAATATTGTTTTCATTTTTGCCCCAACTGTTCAGGGATTTGACCTCTGCGGTCGTATCCAGCTGCGCTCAGCGAAGCATTTTATTTCTTATGTTGTTCTGTTTCACCACTATCCCAGGTTAGGGGAGGGTTGAGCGCTCACAAACATGTTTAACCCCGCCACATTCTTTATGTGCCTGTCCCAAGTCAGGAGCCTGTAGTTCAGTGGTTGTCGTTGGTTCATGTCGGTCATATTTGTTTTTCGCAAATTGTTTTGTTTAAATTTGGCCGTTAGTTTTCTCAATTGAATTGTTTCATATTTTTTTATGTCGGGGCCTTTTATAGCAGACTAAACGGTATGGGTTTTTCTCATTGTTTAAGGCCGTACGGTTGCCTATAATTGCTTACATCCACTTCATTTGAACTTTGGTGGATAGTTGTCTCATTGGCAATCATACTTCATCTCCTTATTTTTATATAGTTTTCTGCGGACGGGTAAACAGTTTCTAATTTACTATAGTGGCACCTGTGATGACAATTAAAAATTTGGTAGTTAGTTGCAGCTATAGTGTCTTAAACGAGGTGAGTTAAAGACAAATAGAAATCCCAGTAAAGCATGAGGTACCAACTGAGGAAAAATAAAAGTGCTACCGAAAGACCAGTAAATGATTCAAGGACATTCAAGAGGAACAATAAAAAAAAGATAAGATAGTGTAGGAAATAAAACAGTTTAAAGGACTTTGAAACACCAAAAGGGTCTTGGAATATGAATAACACTTCTGAAGGATAAAATCGCTTTATTTTGACATCATATTTATTTATAACAAATAAAGTTAAGCAATATAATACTTTTTTTTTTACAAAAGAATGAATATTAAAACATTCGTTTGATTTTCAAATTGTTTGGTTAATACAATTTTACAGGGGTTCAGTTTTGAAGAAAAGAAGGGTGATTTATTTGATTGTCCTGAAACTGATGCTTTAGCTCATTGTGTCAGTGAAGATCTCAGAATGGGTAAAGGAATTGCTGTCTTATTTAAGAAGAAATTTGGTGGAGTTGGAGAGCTTATGTCACAAGGTATTACAATCAATTTTTGTTCTTACATGTTTTGTATAATTATGATAAATGATAAACTTGGTGCCAATAGAAATGCACGACCCCTATTAGTTTTCCATAGAGTTCACATTTATTTCGCCACCTGTTCTTAAGAATTAAACAATTCGGTGTTTAATTTTGATTACTGTTTACTTGGTATACATATATAGGATACAAATAAACCATGTTCTCTGTCATATTTAGGCGTTTTCTGATTTGAATATAAATAAGTTTACCTGCTTTCCTCTACAATTGGTACATCATGATCAAATTCGAAGGTAATTATGTAAATTTTGATTTTGACATCTATGAAACTTGATACGACTCTTGAAATTGACAGCACACGAAACGATAGCAAAAGATTGCCACAACTTTAGTCCAATGTTCAGTGATATTTTGACAGGAGTATTTAGTTATCTAAAGTGAAAAGTAGATCGAGTGTCTAAAATTGGATGTGGTGCGTTCATATTGGTACTAAGTATATGATAATATATATGAGTAACAGGTAGAAGAGCATAGACGGTACCAGATAAACTATGGCAGCAGCTTTTGAACCATCAGTTTTAAATTTTCATGTATATGTATATGTATATTTGAGAATTTCCCAACCGATCATAATTTTTAATTTCATGATTAAAATGTTCATCGTGATGTTCTTATGATGTTTTCGACTAATAAAACACTATCAGAAACAAAAAATTCCTCCCAAAGAAACTACAAAATTAAGTCAACATATATAACTATATTTATGCTTACATACTCTTATTTGTTATTATAATGATAGTTACCATGAACATACACACATTCCTTGTTTGGCCAAGGACAAAGCAACAACAGATATTCTAAAACCAACGCAAACAAACAAGATAATAACATTGTATTTTTAATTGCCTTGTGGGTAATTTTAGACATTACATAGAAATACTTGTTATAAGATTGACGATAACGAGATGATAATTTGACGTTATAATTGAGAGGAAAAGGGTGTGTGTAAAAAAAAAAGAATAATATAACCATAAAGACCTAAATACAGGCACCTACTAAATGAAAGTATCTAAAAACGGTTTCACTCCATTTACTTTCCGCACTAAGCAAGAATGAAAATGATTCTTGAAACAAGTATTATTTCAGAAACTTTACTTCACTTACAATGACAATATCTTTATTCCCATAATCATTACAGATACAGAGAAGGTGCACAATATGTACAGAAATACGCCAGTGGTTTCAAAACATATATTTTAGCCTGGATGAACCGAGTGTTAACACACTTTATGAACTTACATCATGTACATAATCTTTTTATCTCTGACTTGTTGTTTAACTAGCTCATCAGTTTTTCATCTGTTTCAACTGACGTAAGGTAAAGAAAAGTTAAGAACCCGGATAGAGATGTGGTATGATTATAAATGAGACTGATATACACCACATATCTCCAACAATGAATGAGGTTGTTAATGTTAACAAAATTTGAAAATGGCCACAATTAAGCAAATAAAATGGACTCAATCACAGTACACAAAAATAAATATATATAGAAATGACAAAAAAAAATGTATATAAAGCCAAATTTTGGTTTTCTTAATCAAAACTAAATTCCAGGATAGTTATTGTCTCGCCTTGACGGAATCAAAAAATGAGACTTAGATATGCTGTTTCCGACGGCGGTGGCGGCGTCAACAATGTATTAGTTTGTGATTAGGTCTGTCAATTTAAGGGGAACCACTTGTGGTAGGTCAATGATAATTGGTATGCAGATGCATAAGCATTGCCACATCTCTTTTCCATGGAGATTTTTTGGCTCTGTCTTCAGTCATGGCCACACGGTCTATTGACTTTAAATGTTTTGCATAGGTATCATGTTAAAGTTTTCGATTAGATCAGTTTAAGAGGAATCACTAATGTCAAGTCAATTATAGTATTAACATTTGCAAGTCTTCTTTTCCATAGAGATTATTTGGCCCCACCCCTACCAGGATCCATTGACTTTGAATTTTTTACATGGTTAACAAGTTAAAGTTTGTGTTTAGGTTAGTGTTAAGGTAATCACTTATGATTTGTCAATGGTATTTGACATGCAATTTTATAAGCATTAGCATTTCTCATTTCCATGGAGGTTATTTTGGTCCTTCACCTTAAGTCATGGTTCATTGACTGTGAATGTTTTGCATAGTTTACATGTTTAAATATTGCCATTTGGATTCAATATTTGCATTATACCATCAAAATTACAAAAAGGCAAGACATATCTCTGAATCAACAGTTTATTATTAGTAAACATAATATGGTTGTAAAATAACTTGACCATATTTTATTATGGTATATCGTTATATGTCAAAATTCAAGGCCACTATTAAAGGGAATTTCTCAGTCAAAATACTTTCGCGGCACATTTTAAAACATTTAGTTATTAACCATAAAATTGAATAAAAAATCGACTAGTTTAGCTAAATTGTCTTATGCGTTTTTTTGTGATTGGCAAAATATGACATTTCCGATTAAGAAGTTTTGGCTTTTTGCGCTAACACAGTGGAGAAGTTCTTGAGTAATTATGTTGTAAGCTTGAAAAAAGAGCCATAAGTTTGTAGTTGGTGCTTTTTCATGAGGGAAGCAGATATTGGAAAGGGGTTTGGTTAGTTATAGATTTAATCATGGCAAGTCTTTATAATTATGTTGATAGGCAAGAAGACTGGAAAAGTAGCAGTCCTGAAAAAGAAAAATAGGTTTATCTTTTACCTAATCACCAAGCCCAAAGGTCCAGGGAAACCTTCTTATGCTAGTATGGGTTCATGTCTTAAAGATCTGAAGAAACAGTGTATTGAGAATAACATACACGATTTATCCATGCCCAAAATAGGCTGTGGCCTTGATCGTTTAGATTGGGACAAAGTCACCGATATGATCTATGAAATATTCTCTGATACTAATATTCACATGACTGCGTACTATTTAAAATAAAACACAAGAATTTACAATATGACACGCGCCAATTAAAATTTTAGTTATAATACAGTTGAAACAGGAGTTTTATCAGAAAATCATCATAAAAACTGTTACAGTAAGACTACTGTCTGAAGAAAGGTAGTTGCTTACTTACCAACTTGGTGATGTTATATAGATTTGATTTAAAGTTGAATGAGATAAGCATAAATATGTTATTTAGGGAAGAAGACAGGAGGTGTTGCTGTATTGAAAAAGGAGAAGCGTTTTGTGTATTACTTGATTACTAAGGTCAAGGCCACAGGAAAACCTACATATGACACTCTCAAGGCGAGTCTGAAGGAACTTAAAGTGCATTGTGTAAAAAATAAAGTTCATAGATTGGCAATGCCTAAAATAGGATGTGGACTTGATAGACTGGAATGGGAAGAGGTTTCTACAATGATTTGTGAAATATTTTCGGACACAAATATACATATCACAGTGTATACTCTTTAACAGTATAATTTGTAACTAATGTGTGATTAGAATGAAGATAATTTGAGATTGCTAATAGGAATTATGTGATCAGAAGGATGGTTATTTGAATGAAGCAGATGCAGTCCTGTTACAAAAAAAAAATATTTTCAATTTTTAACAGTGAAATTTCGCTAGTTTGAAGCAAGTTGACAAATGTATACAAAAAAATCGAATCAAAAATAATAATTTTAGTTGTCTGTGTTTAGTTACTTGTTGACTGATAAATCGGCATGTGGTCAGAGATACCTCATTGATATAAGTGCTTGCTATGCCATGGTTTCCTGGTATCGAATGAACAGTAGGAAGTGTAATACAGATTGAGTTCTACATATCTTATGTTACAGTTGATGTTTGAAAATAAAGTTGTTTTTTCACATCTTAGATTTACTGTCGATATAGGTTTATTAGAACTTTAGAGGGTGATGTGTTCAACTGATATACATACACTTTTAACTTGTTCTATGCATATTTATTTCATATAGAATGAAACATTTTACATTTGTTCATTTGCAATCGCAACATTGAATTCTTCCCATATTCGACATTCTTTCCTACTAAAACAAAGTTCTCTAGGACATATACTCACAACAAAAATTGAAATTGGTAAATTGGAAACATAGCATTCAGATATATCTACGTGAACGCTTATACTCTAAGTGCCTTAAAACAAGATACGAAAAGGTATACTTTTCTCATATTAGGTTTGTTAAGTATTACATTGAAAATGAAGTGAATGGTTTACGTAAACAAAGTAAAAAGATAACAATTAGACAATGATAAAATTACAATATAGACATCACCATGGCAAAAACAAATAAAAACGAAAACACAAAAACACAAAAAACTGTTGATTGAGTATCAGGAAATTCAAATGGTGGTAAACTTTAAAAAATCTCTTGAACTCTTATCTGAATTGATCTATACTTATCTAGTAGCATACTTAGGAGATTAAGTTAACAAGAAATGTCAGATGACAACCGTTGTCAAACCAGCATGATTGCTATGCTAATTATAGATCATGGAGTTGAACAAGCCAGGACAGCAAAAAAGATAGTCAATTAAAAAAATCTTGAAAATTCTGTTAGGGACCAATATTCTAGACATTCGTTGAGGTGTTATACATTTTTATCCTCTTCAAAAATATGATTGATAGCGGAGCTTCGACTTTCACTTAAAATATAAAATAGAGCCAGGCATTGTTTATATGAAGGACTGATGTATACCAAACATTGTATCGTCATATCACTATGTCCCTTCAAATATGACTCTGATTGCTGCTAGATTGAAACATTGACCAGAAAAATCTAATTTTTAGAGAAAAAATAACTGGAAACAGTGATGAATATTCAAATCATTGTCCTTGTTGGCAATGGCGGATAATTGACTCACTGGCAATCATATCACATTGGGGCCCATCATTAATGAAATAGAAAACGTCTAATGGAAATGGATTTATATATGTTTTCCTTATTTTCGATTCCCTATACAGTTACTAGTATACTTATACTGTATTTGTCATTTGTAAAGTCTTAAAAATATACTAGTTAAACTGGAATAGAAAATCGGAAATAAGAAATAAAAAAAGACATTTGAAGGACTAAATTTGAACACGTTGGTTGAATAACACATTTCCTATTATTTCGCATTATTTTAGACAACTGAAAAAGGTAACTCCCACTACGTCTAGAAGAAATCTGTTTTAAAATGTAAGGAAAAAAATATGATAATGCATCAAAAGTTTGAAAATTGGCTCTCAAACTTTCCAAGATTTAACTTTAATAGCCTTTATTGACGCTGGGTAGACTAAGGTGAGTGATACAGGCGCTTCAGATCCTCTAGTCTTTGCATGATATACAATTCTGACATCGTTGTTTTGCTGGTATGTATTAATGTTACAGGTGTCTATATATACTGTATTAAATAACTATTGTTTTCTGCTCTTTGGTCGGGTTGTTGTCTCTTTGACGCATTCCCCATTTCCATTCTCTGTTTTATTAAAGTGCAAATATATAACAGAGTTTACAATGTATGAATAGTAGACAAATTAATAAGGAGAATGATGTTATTAATTAGCCAATTAGACCACCACCTTCATTACCATATTACAGTTAGAAAAAGTGTTTATCCTTCAACAATGAACATTAGCAGACACCTTTTTTCAATACGTTGAAGGAAGCAAAACTAAGAGTTCATTACAATGGCAAAATATGTGACTACATTAACCATGTGCTCACAGGATTGTGGATTCCTAGAGAATTATTCTAAAATTAATGTCGGCTCTGGCAAGACCTACTTTCAAAAGATTGTTCTTCTTTCTCTTAGTAACCATGTACCAGCAATAAGTAGAAACCACTTTGTTATATGTATGTAATATTCAACGAGTGACCGAACAACACATTTACATTTTTCTTTAATAGATACAAGAGTATAACACATTTGGTCGGCTGTTTAGGGGCCAGCTGAAGCCCACCTCCGGGTTCGGGATTTTCTCCCTTTGTTGAAGACCCATTGGTGGCATTGGGCTGTTTTCTGCTCCTTAGTCGGTTTGTTATCTCTTTTGACAGATTCCCCATTTCTATTCTCTATTTTATGTTCTAAATTTGAGATCCAGCATAAATGTGTTTTCGGCTTTGGAATAAATAAAAGTCAGTGGCGAATTTTTTTTTTGCGGGGGGGGGGGGATGCAGGGTGCCCGGCCCCCCTTTTATGGGAAAAATTTGGTTGATTATTTAGGGAATCACTTAAGCATGATAAAGCAGGCCCCCCACCCTTTATGAAAATTTCTGGATCCGCCACTGAAATATTTTAATTATCTTCACGTAAAGTATAATCAACAAATGATTTTTCCCTGGTAAATAGTAAGGAACCCTATAATTCAACGATTTAAAAACCAAAAGTGGTTGGTCAATGATATTTGGTATGCAGTTGTATTAGCATTGGCACAGCTCATTTCCATGGAGATTATTTGGTTCCGTCCCTCAGTCATGGTCTATCGACTTTGAAACTTTCTCTTAGAGTACTTGTTAAATGGTGTGATAATGTCAGTTTAGGCGAACGGAGCTTTTTTGGCACCTTCAAATGAATGTTTTGCATAGATTACACGCTAAATATTTCCATTTTAATTTGACACATTAAACTTTCAAAATTAAATAAAGGGGAGACATACCTCTGTGTCAACAGTTTTTATTACTCTGTTCTTATGTTGCGCTGTTACATCTCTGCCCCAGGGTACACTTAATTAGGGTCGACAATCACCCAGCACGACAGAAAATGAAATTGTACAACGAAAAAGATAGGAGGTAGACAAGATAGAATACGACCATGGCCAACTACAGATTATATACATACTGATATTGAAGGGAAAAGCAGGAATGAGAACCTTCAAGAACTATGCTAGAAATATAATTTAGTGTTACAACCTTTACTTAAAATTAAAGGGCGAGATAAGCCCTTCACCTAAAAACCCATTTGTTAATTATATTTTTGGGGGTTGAAGGTGCGATATATGCAAAAAATTATCCCCATAAAAATAAAAAAAATGGTAATTACTGCATTTGCGCAATTCACGCAGTATGTTGAAGTCTACTAGGAGTCAACTTAATGAAACTGGGTAAGTAGGGTCTTTTAGCTGTCTTTTTCCTGTATGTGAACTTAAAAGTTAAAACATGACAACGGGGTTGGTCGGAACGTACTCCTACTGTCATCGAGCCTGCATGTCTGCTATACTCCACTAATATTATAACCGGTGTTTTACGTGTGCTTGCCAATATATTTGCTACTGAATATGACATGTAAATGGATGATTCTTTCATAGCAGGAGGATCGAGACGTTTTACATGGTGTAACAACTAGTCTTACGTCCTTTGGAGTTGATGTGATTCTGACAATTTTTACTCCTTTGTTTATTCGATATTCCGTACAGTCTTATAATTTTTATACGACCGCAAAAAAATTTTGTGGTCGTATATTGGTATGACGTAGGCGTCGTCGTCGTCGTCGTCCGGCGTCGTCGTCGTCGTCGTGTCGTCGTCGTCGTCGTCGTCGTCGTCCGGCGTCGTCGTCGTCGTCGTCGTCGTCCGGCGTCGTCGTCCGAAGACACATTGGTTTTCGCACTCTCACTTTAGTTTAAGTGAATGGATCTTTTTGAAATTTGACCATAAGGTTAAATACCACAAAAGGAAGGTTGGGATTGATTTTGGGGGTTATTGTACCAACAGTTTAGGAATTAGGGGTCAAAAAGGGGCCAAAAATAAGCATTTTCTAGTTTCCAGACAATAACTGTGGAACGGTGTATGGATCTCTCTGAAATTATACTACAAGTTTCCATACCACAAAGGGATGGTTAGGATTTGCTTTGGGGGGTTATGGCTCAAACCGTTTAGGAATTAGGGGCAAAAAAGGGGGAAAAACAAGGTTGTCCTGGTTAATGGACAAATACTTTAGTACAAAACATAATTTAAAGCAGTGTAAGGGAGATAAATCAAATACATCATTGAAATTATCTCCCTTACACTGCTTTTAAATTATGTATAAAGTAATGGTTAATGAACAATAAAGATAATTTAAAACAGTGTAAGGGAGGTAATCCAAATACAACGTTTTGGTTACTTCCCTAACACTGCTTTTAAATTATGTTTAAAGAAATGCATATTTATAAAGGAAGACCAGTAAAAATATCTGCAAATGTTGCATCTTTTTTTTTTACAAAAAAATCCATATGAAAGATTTGACACTATATTTTTAATTCTATTATATATATAAAATAGATTAAGTTAGCACTATGGTAAATTTAAATGGGTAATTATGGTTGCCAACTCCATTGGAAATTTGAATTGAGATTATAACCATATCTTGAGGGAAAGAATTTTTTTGGGGAAAAAAAGGGGGGGGGGATAAAAAGAAATTGTGGGGGGTCAATTTTTTCTCATTTCAGATTTCAGAAATTAAAAAGAATTATTCTTCAAATATTATTTTTTTTTCAAATTTCAAATATTGAAAAATTTCAAGAAGTAATCTTTAATTGCACAGTATGGCGCATTAGATTTGTAAAATCTTTGATCACATTTATTTATTTGTTATGCCGAATCTAACAGTGTATTTAGATTTTTAATTTTGGGTCCAGTTTTCAAATTGGTCTACATTAAGGTCCAAAGGGTCCAAAATTAAACTTTGTTTGATTTTAGCAAAAATTGAATATATGAGGTTCTTTGATATGCTGAATCTAAACATGTATTTAGATTTTTGATTTTTGGCCCAGTTTTCAAGTTGGTCCAAATTGGGGTCCAAAATTAAACTTTGTTTGATTTCAACAAAAATTGAATATATGGGGTTCTTTGATATGCTGAATCTAACCATGTATTTAGATTTTTTATTTGTGGACCCCGTTATCAAATTGGTTCATATTGAGGTCAAAAGGGTCCAAAATTAAACTTTGTTTGATTTCATCTAAAATTGAATTATTGGGGTTCTTTGATATTCCAAATCTAACCGTGTATTTAGATTTTTAATTTTGGGTCCTGTTTTTTAAATTGGTCTACATTAAGGTCCAAAGGGTCCAAAATTAAACTTAGTTTGATTTTAACAAAAATTGAATTCTTGGGGTTCTTTGATATGCTGAATCTAAACATGTGTTTAGATTTTTGATTATGGGCCCAGTTTTCAAGTTGGTCCAAGATAAGGTCCAGTATTTAAACTTTGTTTGATTTTAACAAAAAATGAATATGTGGGGTTCTTTGATATGCTGAATCTAAACATGTATTTAGATTTTTGATTATGGGCCCAGTTTTCATGTTGGTCCAAATTGGGGTCCAAAATTAAACTTTGTTTGATTTCAATAAAAATTGAATATATGAGGTTCTTTGATATGCTGAATCTAACCATGTATTTAGATTTTTTATTTGTATGCCCCGCTTTCAAATTGGTTCATATTGAGGTCAAAAGGGTCCAAAATTAAACTTTGTTTGATTTCATCAAAAATTGAATTATTGGGGTTCTTTGATATGCCAAATCTAACCGTGTTTTTAGATTTTTAATTTGGGTCCCGTTTTTTAAATTGGTCTTCATTGAGGTCCAAAGGGTCCAAAATTAAACTTAGTTTGATTTTAACAAAAATTAAATTCTTGGGGTTCTTTGATATGCTGAATCTAAACATGTGTTTAGATTTTTGATTATGGGCCCAGTTTTCAAGTTGGTCCAAGTTGGGGTCCAAAATTAAACTTTTTTTGATTTCAACAAAAATTGGATATATGGGGTTCTTTGATATGCTGAATCTAACCATGGATTTAGATTTTTTATTTGTGGGCCCCGCTATCAAATTGGTTCATATTGAGGTCAAAAGGGTCCAAAATTAAACTTTGTTTGATTTCATCAAAAATTGAATTATTGGGGTTCTTTGATATTCCAAATCTAACCGTGTATTTAGATTTTTAATTTTAAGTCCTGTTTTTTAAATTGGTCTACATTAAGGTCCAAAGGGTCCAAAATTAAACTTAGTTTGATTTTAGCAAAAATTGAATTCTTGGGGTTCTTTGATATGCTGAATCTAAACATGTGTTTAGATTTTTGATTATGGGCCCAGTTTTCAATTTTGTCCAAGTTGGGGTCCAAAATTAAACTTTGTTTTATTTTAACAAAAGTTGAATATATGGGGTTCTTTGATATGCTGAATCTAACCATGTATTTTGATTTTGGACATTGGACCATAATAGGTAAATTAAAAAAATTCAAGTTCTTAGACCACATTCTTTCTGTGTCAGAAACCTATGCTGTGTCAAATATTTAATAACAATCCAAATTCAGAGCTGTATCAAGCTTGAATGTTGTGTCCATACTTGCCCAAACTGTTCAGGGTTCGACCTCTGCGGTCGTATCAAGCTGCGCCCCAGCGAAGCATTTTATTGAATTCAGGGTTAATTGATGGTTGCTTGTTAAAAACGTCCAGTGGCAAATATTTTATGCATTTTCAGAACGAAAACAAATTAAGAATATATTCTATTTATTTTTTTATAAGCTTTGTTAAGAAATGTTAACAGAATGACTTGAAAATCATTTGTATGTCTATTCATGTCCATATTGTGAATATCAATCTGTTGCCAAGGTAATATTTGGTGACAAATGTTAATTATACTGACATTGAACTTGAAAATAATAAATGTAAACAAAAAATTATTCATGATCTTTGGACAATCGAGCAAAACATTATAACTTAATAGATTATGGAAATAAAAATTCACCTTTTCCCATATGCCCCGCTACAATCATATATCCATCTTCAGTGTCATATAACACTTGTATCAAAATCAACATTCAATCATTAGAGGAGTTAGACAATTAGTATACATATATTCGAACATAAAAATGCTCTCCAAAAGTAACCATTTACAGCTACATACATTAATTTGAAGGACAACGATCTTCATTTCAAATCTATATATGTTGGTCTCAGGTTTTATTATAATACTTTTAGAGGACTCTTTATTTGGTAATTTGTTCTGTTTAAAAAAATGTTTACGAAAAAAATTTAAATTGTTCGAAAAACTTAGGATTTTCTACGCCAGGAATGTATTTCCCTAGATGTATTTGGCATAACCCCTCTTGGAATTTTGGGTCCACGATGCTCTTGGACTTCGTACTTTATTTGGTCTTTTAACTTTTAACTTCACTGATGAGTGAGTCGTTGTAGATGAAACGCGCGTCTATCTGGCGTACAAAATTATAAGCATGGTGTCTTTCATTAGTATCTTTACACTGTGAACATGATTTGAAGAACACATCAGATTGTTACAGACTTGGGGAATAGCTCTGGTAGCAAGGATGGAGGCGATTATTTATACGGACAGATAAAAACACATCTGCTTCCATTTCTACATTTTAATCAGACAAAGATGACGTCACAAACAAGAATACAAAATACTGGCAAAAGAGGAACAACTCTCTCTTACACACAGAAACATAATCCGACCATACATACTGATATATAACATCCCGCCCACAAAACAAAAAAAATACTAATTTTTTACAATGGTCAATATGTTTATGTGTTTAAAAAAATACAATTTATAATTATTTCCAAAATTGAAAGTTTACATGAATAAAGTTAATCTCTCGACACTCTAGTAACCATTTCAAAACAAACGTATCAACGCTGCAAAACCGAAAGTCTGGCATCTCGGACTCCTCCCTCGGATGACCTTATGCACGCATTACTTTCACACAACACTTACAGTGATACACACATATTAATGGCATTTCCTACTAGACAAACTGATATCATTATAAATAGCTGAATACAAATTTGATAGTATCATCAGAGACCTTATAAACTCTTAAATTAAAGGTTTTATTTATGATAAATATCACACCGCTAAATGATAAACACATTCACATCAGCTTAATTTCAAAGTAAACAAATAACGTAGATCAAAATTAACATGAAAATTATCTGGATTCATAAAATCAACATAGTTAGAAATAAAATGTTCTCGTACAGAATAAATTTATCATCTTTTCTTTAAAATGAATAGGTCTTCTTGGAAATCTTCAAAACCATGGCGATACAGTTATCACCGATGCAAAATTGACTAATGTCAAATCAAAATAGCATATATATAAACAGGATCCAAATGTTGCGGACATTAAATAATGTATGATGCAATGAGATAAATCTCACGTGCTTTCTGGTTGAAAACGGTATACATGTAGACATTCATTATAATAAATCACAAAGACAGTACACGAGACGAGACATGGTCTGTTCTTCATTCCAAAAATCCATTTAAATGGTATTATAATAAACGTGCAGCTATAAATTTTCAAAAACAATTAAAAGTGTTCAGCATCATGGCGGCATATCAGGATCCATCAGGAACGGTCGGTCAACTTCATAGGTAAAAATGTCCAAAATCCATAAAAATTAAAACTCAAAAAAAATGTATACGTCGTTATCCATCGATCGTTTAGGGTCTCCACCATGTTACAGACTTGGGGAATAGCTCTGGTAGCAAGGATGGAGGCGATTATTTATACGGACAGATAAAAACACATCTGCTTCCATTTCTACATTTTAATCAGACAAAGATGACGTCACAAACAAGAATACAAAATACTGGCAAAAGGGGAACAACTCTCTCTTACACACAGAAACATAATCCGACCATACATACTGATATATAACAAGATTGCAATTTAAAAGAAATTTTAATGCAAATTCAGTGACCTAATGACATTGACACACATTTTCTCATTGTATCGACTGAAAAAATGCTGACCTTTCTAAAGAACTGCATTGAAACAACTGAATGCAGAAGTGCTATATCAAGTTTGCTTAATGGAAGACCAAAATATCATTTAAATTATGCACAAAAATTCAATCTTTCCATCATTAATTTCGATCCCTTTGATCAATATCATATGACGGAATATATTTCTGTCTGATATTAGTTATCCTAGAATTATCACAAATAAAGAGATAAGTCAATTCATTTAAGTGGCGATAAAAAGCATTCAACTAATAACTTCAATAAATTGATAAAACTAGAATTGCAAAATAGAGAGGTGGATAAATTCGATTTTAAAATACCCCAAAAAACATGAATGACTGATGTATACCAAACATTGTATCGTGATATCACTATGTCCCTTCAAATATGGCTCTGATTGCTGCTAGATTGAAACCTTGAGGAGAAAAATCTAATTTTTAGAGAAAAAAATTAACTGGAAATAGTGATGAACAGACCGACGTACGGTTACCCTTAATTATTCAAATCCTTGTCCTTGTTGGCAATGGCGGATAATTGACTCACTGGCAATCATATCCCATTGGGGCCCATCATTAATGAAATAGAAAACGTCTAATGGAAATGGATTTATATATGTTTCCCTTATTTTCTATTCCCTATACTAGTATACTTATACTATATTTGTCATTTGTAAAGTCTTGAAAATATACTAGTTAAACTGGAATAGAAAATCAGAAATAAGAAAAAAAAAAATACATTTGAAGGACTAAATTTGAACACGTTGGTTGAATAACACATTTCCTATTATTTTGCATTATTCTAGACAACTGACAAAGATAACTCCCACTACGTCTAGAAGAAATGAGTTTTATAATGTAAGGAAAAAAATATGACAATGCATCAAAAGTTTGACTATTGGCTCTCAGACTTTCCAAGATTTAACTTTAATAGCCTTTATTGACGCTGGGAAGACTAAGTTGAGTGATACAGGCGCTTCAGATCCTCTAGTCTTTGCATGATATACAATTCTGACATCGTTATTTTGCTCTTTGGTCGGGTTGTTGTCTCTTTGACGCATTCCCCATTTCCATTCTCTGTTTTATTATAAAGTGCAAATATATAACAGAGTTTACAATGTATGAATAGTAGACTAATACTATTAATAAGGAGAATGATGTTATTAATTAGCCAATTAGACCACCACCTTCATTACCATATTACAGTTAGAAAAAGAGTTTATTCTTCAACAATGAACATTAGCAGACACCTTTTTTCAATACGTTGAAGGAAGCAAAACTAAGAGTTCACTACAATGGCAAAAGATGTGACTACATTAACCATGTCCTTACAGGATTGTGAATTCCTAGAGAATTATTCTAAAATTGATGTCGGCTCTGGCAACACATACTTTCAAAAGATTGTTCTTCTTTCTCTTAGTTACCATGTACCAGCAATAAGTAGAAACCACTTTGTTATATGTAAGTAATATTCAACGAGTGACCGAACAATACATTTACATTTTTTTAATAGATACAAGAGTATAACACATTTGGTCGGCTGTTTAGGGGCCAGCTGAAGCCCGCCTCCGGGTTCGGGATTTTCTCCCTTTGTGGAAGACCCATTGGTGGCATTGGGCTGTTTTCTGCTCGTTAGTCGGTTTGTTATCTCAATTGACAGATTCCCCATTTCTATTCTCTATTTTATGTTCTAAATTTGAGATCAAGTATAAATGTGTTTTCGGCTTTGGAATAAATAAAAGTCAGTGGCGGATTTTTTTTTGGGGGGGGGGGGTGCAGAGTGCACAGCCCCCCTTTTATTGGAAGAATTTGGTTGATTATTAAGGGAATAATTGAAGCATGATTAAGCAGGCCCCCCATCCTTTATGAAAATGACTGGATCCGCCACTGAAATATTTTCATTATCTTCACGTAAAGTATAATCAACAAATGATTTTTTCCCTGGTAAATAGTTAGGAACCCTATAATTCAACGATTTAAAAACCAAAAGTGGTTGGTCAATGATATTTGGTATGCAGTTGTATTAGCATTGGCACAGCTCATTTCCATGGAGATTATTTGGTTCCGTCCCTCAGTCATGGTCTATCGACTTTGAAACTTTCTCTTAGGGTACTTGTTAAATGGTGTGATAATGTCAGTTTAGGCGAACGGAGATTTTTTGGCACCTTCAAATGGATGTTTTGCATAGTTTACACGTTAAATATTTCCATTTTAATTTGACACATTAAACTTTCAAAATTACATAAAGGGGAGACATACCTCTGTGTCAACAGTTTTTTTATTACTCTGTTCTTATGTTGCGCTGTTACATCTCTGCCCCAGGTTAGGGTTTCGTACACTTAATTAGGGTCAACAATCACCCAGCACGACAGAAAATGAAATTGTACAACGAAAAAGAAAGGAGGTAGACAAGATAGAATACGACCATGGCCAACTACAGATTATATACATACTGAAATTGAAGGGAAAAGCAGGAATGAGAACCTTCAAGAACTATGATAGAAATACAATTTAATGTTACAACCTTTACTTAAAATAAAAGGGCAAGATCAGCCCTTCACCTAAAAACCCATTTGTTAATTACATTATTGGGGGTTGAAGGTGCGATATATGCCAAAAATTATCCCCATAAAAAAAAAAAAAATGGTACTGCATTTACGCAATTCACGCAGTATGTTGAAGTCTTCTAGGAGTCAACTTAATGAAACTGGGTAGGTAGGGTCTTTGAGCTGTCTTTTTCCTGTATGTGAACTAAAAAGCTAAAACATGACAACGGGGTTGGTCGGAACGTACTCCTACTGTCATCGAGCCTGCATGTCTGCTATACTCCACTAATATTATAACAGGTGTTTTACAAGTGCTTGCCAATATATTTGCTACTGAATATGACATGTAATTGGATGATTCTTTCATAGCAGGAGGATCGAGACGTTTTACATGGTGTAACAACTAGTCTTACGTTCTTTGGAGTTGATGTGATTCTGACAATTTTTACTCCTTTGTTTATTCGATATTCCGTACAGTCTTATAATTTTTGAATCTAGGGTTAATTGATGGTTGCTTGTTAGAAACGTCCAGTGGCAAATATTTGATGCATTTTCAGAACGAAAACAAATTAAGAATATATTCTATTTATTTTTTTATAAGCTTTGTTTGGAAATGTTAACAGAATGACTTCAAAATCATTTGTATGTCTATTCATGTCCATATTGTGAATATCAATCTGTTGCCAAGGTAATATTTGGTGACAAATGTTAATTATACTGACAGTGAACTTGAAAATAATAAATGTAAACAAAAAATTATTCATGATCTTTAGACAATCGAGCAAAACATTATAACTTAATAGATTATGGAAATAAAAATTCACCTTTTCCCATATGCCCCGCTACAATCATATATCCATCTTCAGTGTCATATAACACTTGTATCAAAATCAACATGCAATCATTAGAGGAGTTAGACAATTAGTATACATACATTCGAACATAAAAATGCTCTCCAAAAGTAACCATTTATAGCTACCTACATTAATTTGAAGGACAACGATCTTCATTTCAAATCTATATATGTTGGTCTCAGGTTTTATTGGAATACTTTTAGAGGACTCTTTATTTGGTAATTTGTTCTGTTAAAAAAAATATTTACGAAAAAAATTTAAATTGTTCGAAAAACTAAGGATTTTCTACGCCAGGAATGTATTTCCCTAGATGTATTTGGCATAACCCCTCTTGGAATTTTGGGTCCACGATGCTCTTGGACTTCGTACTTTATTTGGTCTTTTAACTTTTAACTTCACTGATGAGTGAGTCGTTGTAGATGAAACGCGCGTCTATCTGGCGTACAAAATTATAAGCATGGTGTCTTTCATTAGTATCTTTACACTGTGAACACGATTTGAAGAAAACATCTGATTGCATTTCAAACGAAATTTTTATGCAAATTCAGTGACCTAATGACATTGACACACATTTTCTCATTGTATCGACTGAAAAAATGCTGACCTTTCTAAAGAGCTGCATTAAAACAACTGAATGCAGAAGTGCTATATCAAGTTTGCTTAATGGAAGACCAAAATATCATTTAAATTATGCACAAAAATTCAATCTTTCCATCATTAATTTCGATCCCTTTGATCAATATAATATGAAGGAATATATTTCTGTCCGATATTAGTTATTTAGAATTATCACAAATAAAGAGATAAGTCAATTCATTTAAGTGGCCATACAAAGCATTCAACTAATAACTTCAATAAATTGATAAAACTAGAATTGCAATATGGAGAGGTGGATAAAATCGATCTTAAAATACCCAAGAAAACATGAATGACTGATGTATACCAAACATTGTATCGTGATATCACTATGTCTCTTCAAATATGGCTCTGATTGCTGCTAGATTGAAACCTTGAGGAGAAAAATCTAATTTTTAGAGAAAAAAATTAACTGGAAATAGTGATGAACAGACCGACGTACGGTTACCCTTAATTATTCAAATCATTGTCCTTGTTGGCAATGGCAGATAATTGACTCACTGGCAATCATATCACATTGGGGCCCATCATTAATGAAATAGAAAACGTCTAATGGAAATGGATATATATATGTTTTCCTTATTTTCTATTCCCTATACTAGTATACTTATACTATATTTGTCATTTGTAAAGTCTTGAAAATATACTAGTTAGGAATCTGATTACAGTAGTTGTCGTCTGTTTATGTAGTTCATACGTGTTTCTCGTTTCACGTTTTTATATAGATTAGACCGTTGGTTTTTCCGTTTGAATTGTTTTACACTAGTAATTTTTTGGGGCCCTTTATAGCTTGCTGTTCGGTGTGAGCCAATGCTCCGTGTTGAAGGCCGTACCTTGACCTATAATGGTTTACTTTTATAAATTGTAACTTGAATAGAGAGTTGTCTCATTGGCACTCATACCACATCTTCCTATATCTAGTTAAACTGGAATAGAAAATCAGAAATAACAAATAAAAAAAGACATTTGAAGGACTAAATTTGAACACGTTGGTTGAATGACACATTTTCTATTATTTCGCATTATTCTAGACAACTGAAAAAGATAACTCCCACTACGTCTAAAAGAAATCAGTTTTATAATGTAAGGAAAAAAATATGATAATGCATCAAAAGTTTGACTATTGGCTCTCAAACTTTCCAAGATTTAACTTTAATAGCCTTTATTGACGCTGGGTAGGCTAAGTTGAGTGATACAGGCGCTTCCGATCCTCTAGTCTTTGCATGATATACAATTCTGACATCGTTGTTTTGCTCTTTGGTCGGGTTGTTGTCTCTTTGACGCATTCCCCATTTCCATTCTCTGTTTTATTATAAAGTGCAAATATATAACAAAGTTTACAATGTATGAATAGTAGACTAATACTATTAATAAGGAGAATGATGTTATTAATTAGCCAATTAGACCACCACCTTCATTACCATATTACAGTTAGAAAAAGAGTTTATCCTTCAACAATGAACATTAGCAGACACCTTTTTTCAATACGTTGAAGGAAGCAAAACTAAGAGTTCATTACAATGGCAAAAGATGTGACTACATTAACCATGTGCTCACAGGATTGTGGATTCCTAGAGAATTACTCTAAAATTGATGTCGGCTCTGGCAACACCTACTTTTAAAAGATTGTTCTTCTGTCTCTTAGTAACCATATACCAGCAATAAGTAGAAACCACTTTGTTATATGTATGTAATATTCAACGAGTGACCAAACAACACATTTACATTTTTCTATAATAGATACAAGAGTATAACACATTTGGTCGGCTGTTTAGGGGCCAGCTGAAGCCCGCCTCCGGGTTCGGGATTTTCTCCCTTTGTTGAAGACCCATTGGTGGCATTGGGCTGTTTTCTGCTCGTTAGTCGGTTTGTTATCTCTTTTGACAGATTCCCCATTTCTATTCTCTTATTATTATTATTCTCGAGGTCAATTAGATCAGCAATCAGTCACGTTTTTGGCTATACTTTTTGTCCTTAATAGTCTTTAAGCTCTTCATGTCTTGAATAAGTTTTGAATAAGATTTGGATTTGGCCTTTCTTTTGTCCTTTATGTTTTATAAGCTCTTCATTTTCTTGATTATATATATATTGATTTTCAAATATTTCGTCCTCGAGCATCACCGAAGAGACATGTATTGTCGAAATGCGCATTTGGTGCATTAAAATTGGTACCATTAATGTTAGAATTCTGCATATGTATATAAATTGATATGACGAACTTTCCCGTTTTTCATCAATAAATATTTTGCATATTTCCAAAAAATCGAAATATTGCAAAGTTTACGTGGTTCTGTAAAACTTTGAATCGAAGGAAACTCAAATATTTTTAACCAAACTCAAATATTTGTATCTGAAAGACAATAATTATATATATAATAGTTCCAACAGACTTTTCTTTTTAGTTGAGAATGTCCTTCCGCAAGTTTTGGATGATACTAAATATTTTCCAAAATCTATCAAAATTATAATTTTGAGATATCTTTTTGTATTTATGATTTGGTCATATATCTAAAAATAAATACTATATGAACCTCAAAGTATATGATAGTATCTAATACTGTAAATTTAAGTAAAGATTGAAATACGCTATGAAAATAGCCTGATGTGTAATGGCCTTATGTGATTGGTACTTTCTACTTAATATCGACTTTGTATGACAATCAAAAAGAGACCTTTCAATTTGGAGAACCTTTTACGGTCTATTACTCATTAACTGATTTTTGTTAATAAGCTGTAAATAGATTCTTACGGTAGATCATACATATATAAAGTATTTTTCGTAATTTTTTTTTATCTTTTTCATGTTATATATATTTAAGCTATAATGAATTCTCAACATTATAATTTGTCTATAATAATTAAGACCGATTACTTTATATTGTTTCACAATAAGAGTTTCACAACCTCTGTAATAAGATGGACTTTTAGTCTTAGATGCATGATTTTTTTTATTAGTTGTTATTGGCTTTGAACTAGCTGTCAGTAACTGCGAGTACTCTCAGATCTGTACTTAGTGTCTTTTTGTTGTGAGGATGTATAAGTACCCTTTCACGTCCACTCTGTGTTTTTGTTACTTGGTTTTGTACTTTGTTTCAACTGATTTTTATAGTTTGTTCATATGTTGCCACTGTCTAAGGTTAGGGGAGGGTTGGGAGCCCGCTAACATGTTTAACCCCGTCACATTGTGTATGTGCCTGTCCCCAAGTCAGGAGCCTGTTATTCAGTGGTTGTCGTTTGTTGCTGTATATCATATTTGTTTTTCGTTCATTATTTTGTACATAAATCAGGCCGATAGTTTTCTCATTTGAATTGTTTTACTTTTGTCATTTCGGGGCCTATTTATAGCTGACTATGCAGTATGGGCTTTGCTCATTAATTTCTAAAGGCCGTACGGTGACCTATAGTTGTTAATTTCTGTGTCATTTGGTCTCTTGTGGAGAGCTGTCTCATTGGCAATCATACCACATCTTCTTATTTTTATATTGAAGAAATTACTCCGGATTGGTTTTCTTTTATTCATCAGAATGAGCTTTGTTCTTCAGTTAAGTTCAACATTTTAAATTTTACTCTTGACAAGACAAGGTGTGATTTTAATCAACGTATACAAGCGGACAGTAGAAACATAAACAACAGGCATTCATTGATGACAAAGACATACAATGTAAATAAAGATATGTAGTTTAACTTTAATAACCATAACACAAGTATGAAATAAAACAATATACAATGATATAAAAAATACTGTTTATGTACAAATCTGATTACAAAAAGGTAATTATTTTTTTTCTAAAACAGAAATAAATTTTTGCAAAGGTCAAAGCTACCCATGACATACAGATAGCACTTCCTTTTGGTGGATTGTTGGAACAAAATCAGTAAATACAGAAACGCGTTTCGGACGCACTCAATTTGTAATGTGTTATTCTCATTTAGGAATATTGGAACCTTTTCTCTCATCAACCAGAATATAGCCAAGTTATCCATTAAATATATCCACACTGAAATACAGTTCCCAAATACTTATCATATCTATGTAACAATGTATATGTATAAATGAACACTGATACAGTACCATTATGATTGCCACAGAAATATCGGGGTATTCAATAGAATCACCTCTTCAATGTTATCTTTTATGTCAATCCCAATTTACCCAATTACCTAATTGTTGATTGCATAATTTAGTAGACTCTTTAATACACCACTCATTACACACCTCAATACACAATTCTTGAAAAGTATGTAAGTTGGTTGATGTTCGATATATAATAGATGATGTTATATATATAAAAATGATAGATTTTATTATTGACCAATTACTTTTGATCTTCACTTCATAACATTATTTTGTAAATTATGTCTTAAAGATGAATGATTACGGATTATTATGCTGTATTTTTTTTTCAAAGAAAAGACGAAAAATAAGATTTGATAAATAAACCAATGCAAGTGGGGTCTGTTTTAGTTGAAAAATCAGTGCTATAATCGTCATATAAATTATCAATATTTTAGGTGACATTTACCAGTGATTTGACTGAATCAATAAGCAAAATTGCATATCTTTTACTAAGTATATGAGGAAACTGCAAAAATATATATGTGTATTAGCACCTAGTTATAAAAAAATTCACGGCACCATAATTTGAAAATGCTCATTTCCTTCCATATCAAAATCATTTATGAAAGAAAGGCCAAAGATACCAAAAGGACAATCAAACTCATTAGTCGAAAAAAAAATATGACAATGCAATGGCAAAAAACGAAAAACGATCAAATGACAAACAACAGTACACATAAAAAAACATTTAAAAAAAAACCAAAACTGAGCAACACGATCCCACCAAAAATCGGGGGTGATCTCAGGTGAAAAATGACAAATGTTTAGTGTAAACAATATTTTTTATTTAGAAACAGATAAATAAATACGTACATCAATACAATACATGGATTGGAAAACAAGTGACAAGTCACTTATACAAATTCCTCTCCTTATGTTTAGAAAAAAGAGCTGATAAAAACACTTCAGTTTCTAAAATTGAAATATTTAAAGAATTTGGCTCAACTGAAAATTCCTGATCTTTGGACAATCGAGCAAAAACATTATAACTTAATATATTATGGAAATAAAAATTCACCTTTTCCCGTATGCCCAGTTACAATCATATATTCATCTTCAGTGTCATATAATACTTCTATCCAAATCAACATGCAATCGTTAGAGGAGTTAGACAATAAGAATACATATATTTGAACATAAAAATGCTCTTCAAAAGTAACCATTTACAGCTACATACATTAATTTGGGAGACAACGATCTTCATTTCAATTTTCTATATGTTGGTCTCAGGTTTTATTGGAACTACAAGGATATACTTTTAGAGGACTCTTTATTTGGTAATTTGTTCTGTTTAAAAAAATGTTTACGGAACTTTAAATTGTTCGTAAAACTAAGAATTTTCTACGCCAGGAATAGATTTCCCTAGATGTATTTGGCATAACCTCTCGGAATTTTGGGTCGACGATGCTCTTCGACTTATTACTTTATTTGGCCTTTTAACCTTTAATTTCACTGATGATTGAGTCGTTGTAGACGAAAAGCACGTCTGGCGTACAAAATTATAAGCATGGTGTCTTTGATGAGTATTTTTACACTGTGAACATGATTTGATGAAAACATCAGATTGCAATTTAAAAGAAAATGTTATGCGAATTCAGTGACCTATACTGACATTGACACACATTTTTCTCATTTTATCGACTGAAAAAATACTGACCTTTCTTAAGAACTGCTTTAAAACAACTAAATGCAAAAGTGCTATATTCAGTTTGCTAAATGGAAGACCAAAATATCATTTAAATTATGCACAAAAACTTTCAATCTTTCCATCATTAATTTATTGATTAATATAATATGAAGGAATATATTTCTGTCTGATATTAGTTATTCTAGAATTATCACAAATAAAGAGATAAGTCGATCCATTGAAGAGGCGATACCAAGCATTCAACTAATAACTTCAATACAATTAGAATTGCAAAATGGAGAGGTGGATAAATTCGATCTTAAATTACCCAAGAAAACTCGTTTTCATCCATGACAAATATGTCGATGTCCCTAAAGACACGACTCCTTACAATATCGCTTTAAAAAAACCATAAAATACATTATGTATTCTTTTGTGTTATTGTGTGGACCCATTTAAAAATATTATTAAGTAATAATTTGGAAACTTCAATGACACCAACCAAACACTGTGAAGATACCAATCAAACTAAAAAGAATTATAAGTTGAAAAAAGACATCAACATGGTCAAAGGAAGGAAAAACCTAATTTCACACATCAGTCAACAACACACAATACAGAAAACTATAGATCGGGCAAAACGAATCCAGTTAAGAACTTTCATAAACATAGGTGCTCAGGTAGACAATCCCAGCTCCACTAGTAAGACGTGTCCTGATGCTTATGTTAAAATCTGTTTTGGAATCTCATATATCCCAGCGAACTTCACATTAAGGATAACCGAAACCAGAAGGTCTGCACTTATCTTAATCATTTCCTCAATAATGAGACAGACGGACGACTTCAAACTAATCCATGAATTCAACTTTCCAATTGTCAACTTCCCATTTGTCAGTAGTAACATACCCTCTGCCGCATCATATTGCATTTAGATATCTCAATTGATACGTTACGCTTGTGCATGGTTACACTTTACGGACGTTATTAGCGGGGGTATGCTTCTTACACCAAAACTGCTCTGATAGAGTTATGAGGAAGAATGACTCAAATCTACACTACATTAGTGTTACGGTAACCATCACGAATTTGTTGACTAATACAATATGTGTGTGTCTCAACTCACTGGCGAAATGTCTTTAGATATCAGAATAGGCTTCTAATTTGCAATTTTACCAAATGTTACATTTTTGACCGTGTAGATTGTCACCAAGTCTTGTCTTACACTTTGAAATTCCCAAATTTATAACCCATCAGTACCTGTTAAATTTATTGCTGGTTTATTTCAATCTAACTAATAATCTCGCTTAATTGACCGCGTGACATATAAACAACAGATCAAAAACGAGGAGCAAGTTTGGAGATCTAATTTTAATTAAACTGTGGTTGAATTTGAAAACTTGAAATGAAATCTTATTTTTTTCAGTAAAGTATAAACAAATCTATTATTTATAGCAACATATGTGTTTATCCAATCATCTGTCGAGGACATGGATATGTGCTACTTACGTATTTAACGCAACACTGTATAATTTTAAAATAAGTATTTCGTTTACGCATTTGTAATTATTAACGTAAGCTTTAAGATATGATATTGTGCATTGATTAACATTGCTGATTCGTCAGCTTATGATAATCTTACATTTAAAAATGAATATATGCATACAAGATCTAACTGAATATTTAGTTTTCAATGCTCCTGCACTTCGTAATTGATTTGGCCTCCCAACTGTATCAAATCAAGCACCACCGACTAGTCTTTTTGTAAATAAAACCTGCGTCTGGTGTACTTAATTATTAGTCGGGTATCTTTGATGGGTTTAACAACCACTTGGTCGATGTCACTGACGGTGGACGTTTCATTTTCAAGGGTATCACCATTCAAGAAGTGCGCGGTGACTGTGCTGATATCAAATATCATTGATAATGTCTTTTTCTGTAAATTTAATGCTAATAAATTATTTCGAAACACTAAGGTTTTTTCTCCAGGCGTAGTGTTGGTTTCCAATGCTCTTCAACTGTGTAAGTGATTTGACCTACTATCCACCGAAGTGCAAATTAAGTGGATGTAAGCAATTATAGGCAACCGTACGGCCTTCAATTACTAGTCCAGTAGTCGGCAACATATTGTGCTGACATCCATTATCATTGATACTTTCATTTCCTGTAAATTTACTGTTCACTAAACTTTAAAATCATGCATTCGAAACACTAAGGTTTTCCGAGCGTAGGCCTATATTGACTTAGCCATAATAAGAACAACTTTTGGGAATGATTGGTTTTCAATGTTCTTTAACTTCATAATTGATTTGGCATTCCCACTGATTTGAAACGTAAACATTTCGTGATTACATTAGATGTTTAGTTACTATAGGGGATAGTCAATTACATTTGCTGTATCGCAACATTTTAGGGTGTACAGGTACCGTTCCGTCTGACATGATTTATCTGTCTTTGAACTCAATTTCATAGATCACTGACACGTACACGTTACATTTTTGTGTAACAGAAGTCGGACCTGGATCTCAGACTGTTAATTTAAAATTAATTTTGCTCATAAATTCTTTTTGTTTTTAAATTATTCGAAACACTAAGGTTTTTTCTCCAGGCATAGATGGCACAATTTATTAATACACAAATTATAGTAATAAAATCATGATGAAAAAAGCAGACTATATATCTGACACAGCGATGAAAACTCTTGGTCTACTATAGACTTACGATTCTGTGTATAATGCATGTTGTACATAAACTTAAAATATAAATACAAGGCTTAAAGTTTTGTACGCCAGACTCGCGTTTCTTCTTCAAAAGACTCACCAGTGACGCCTGTATCAAAATAGTTAAAAGGCCAAATAAAGTACGAAGTTGAATAGCATTGAGGACCTAAAATTCCTAAAGGTTTTGCCAAATACATGTTATAATTACTAAACGATTGGTCATTAAGTGACAAATATTAATTGCATATGCAGGACTATAACAAATTCACCATGAATCCAACAAGTAGGTGCTGCAAGTTGAGTTAACCGGAATGAAGGGCGGGATTTTTATACCGCCTATAAAAATGATGATATGTTGAATAGCGGCAGAAATTGTGCTTTGCAGCAGGACTTCTATAATACTTTTTAAGAGTTGTTGTACCGAATCTATAACGTCTAGAGAGGGTGACACTCTCCCAACATGAGGCATATGATTTAACGTCCTCATTCAGACCGCACATAGCAGCGTACTTACACACTCCACATAGCCATACGGACGGATGGATTTTAATTCTAGTTGAGGGAGGCCAGGGGTGCCACCATTTCTATATCCATGTCACTCCATGGTGTTATACTAACGGGATAATATCCAAATCGATTGGATTTTGGGTTCGTGTTGCTGAGTCTTTGGTTTTCTATATTGTGTTTTGTATACTGTTTTTCGTTTTTTATGACATGGTAAGTGAGTTTTCCTTCGACTCATGAGTATGATTTTCACTTTGATATCTTTTGCCTCTCTTTTATATACGGACAATTAAAAAAAGGTTTGTTATAAATCATGTCTGTACCGAAGTAGGTAGTGACTAATGAGCTGATGATACCATTGTGGACTGATAGTCCACCACCAGCTGTATATATCGACTCTGTTCTGTAAATACACGAAAAGGAGATTTACAAATATTTATCCCCGGCTCAGTATATTTCTCGGATTTTGAATGGCAGTTGTTAAAAACCCATAGCCCCGGGTGTTGCTAACCCATTAACCCAGGGGACTTCAGGCGCGTTTTTCGTCAGTACCCTGTACACCCTTTCGCTTCGCCTCATGGTATACTGGGGTACTTCATGGTGTTGAAATACCCATATATATATATATGTATATACGGATATGAACCACGAACATCCGGTTCCTACGAAAAAAGACGTTCAAACAAAGACGAAAACAACTGACGACATGGAACAGACACTAATTGTGGCTCGGTTAAATTAGTTTTACGTGGGCACTTACCTCCCCTAAACCATATATCGTTAAGGTAAAGCACACAATATTAAACCTGCACAGTCAACTACCAACAAGATGACCATTTATTTAAACAAAAGGAATAAAGGACCACGCATATTTTCGAAAGCAATACCAAAATGTGCTCTATAAAATAAGAAGCTAGCTATGTTATCACTAGATGTTATTTGAATACACCACTAAAGAAAACAAAACAATTAGAACAACACTCCCGACAGGTTTCGTGAAGTCTTAATATCAAATTCAATTAAAATCGAAAGTACTATTGTGAGAATATTAAACTTTTTATATACATGTGGCATGTTTAAGTATAAATAGAGATAAAAAAAAAAGCATAATTCTAAATGTCAACAGGCTCCATGTCATATATTGCATAATAATTTTCCAAAGAGCATTAAACCTCCGGTTCGATTGTCCTTTTATAAGATCAACGATTATCTCAGTCTGTTACGTGATGATGGTTTATATGTTCTGGTAGACAATGTTCCTTAAATAATACCTAATTATTAAATAAATGCTTATATGTCCTCATTTACTGAATCTATCTAATTGCTTATACATTTATCCCTTTGACGAGAAATGATTCTGTTTTCTTATCTAAACGTCTGGATACAAAACTATATGGTCACTGAAATAACCTCATGTTTGCAAATCTGTTTTTATCGTATATCAATAAACATGAACCAAAAAAAAAAAAGAAATCAGATACACGTGGAAGCAGCATACAACGCCCTAGAATATAGAAGTCACTGACTTATAAACAAGATGAAATCCAATTATTTAGCCGTACTGTTGATATTTTTTATTATCTAAATACCAACACATATGTGGTTCATATATGTGTTGAAGACCTATTGGTGGCCTTGAGCTGTTTTCTGCTCTTTGGTCGAGTTGTTGTCTCTTTGACACATTCCCCGTTTCTATTCTCAGTTTTATTATTTCATAATTTTATATAAGTTATTGTTACAAAATTATTGGTATACCTCGTAAAGCGAAAACATGTATATAACCCGGGCAAACCGACCATTTGCCCAATTCGAACAAAATGTAAGTCCTAAAGGGGTTTGCTAAGATATGTTTCACTATATATATTAAAGAAAAAGTTAATTTGCAGACAGAATACGCTCTACCAAAAAGGTAATTGGCGTCGAAATGGGTATAAATTCGAGTCTCAAGTTTTCAGCAAGTGCATGTACATACAAGAATCTTACTAATGTATGGCTGTTACCGTCTCCATGAAAACGGTATATAATGGTGAAGTAGACTCATTCAAAGGACTGAATGGGTACACATGTCGTGTTTGAAGAAATGATGGAAACACATGACATTGAAACATAATCATTCACTTGATAGGTTGAGACAACTGGAAAGGTTTATGAAACGGTAAAGCCGGTAATGCCAGTAAATGTAGGAACTATTTAATAAATCAATACATATGTTTATCTTACCTCCTATACATTTCTAGGAATATGATTGGTTAACAACGACTGCGTATAGACCGTGTATATTTAACATGGGATTAGTAGGCGTAGGATTTTTTTAATACACGATTAGTAGTGGTGTTACGTCCTTTTATAAAAAAACAACACGGCGTTGAAGAAATATCTGAAACATTTCGACCGGACAACAGATGAAGAAATTGATGATGAACGATTGAAATAAATTCAGAAAACACATCAGAAAATAACAAGTTGTTATTGTAGGCATTTGTTTTTGTATAGACAAATGGAAGTAGGTTCTTTATATTGAAGACTTGATCACTTTGATAGGCCACTAGTCTAAATGCTACATATTAAGATAGTCGGTAAGATAAATTCGTAACAAAGTGTGCTAGTGACATAATACGATATATATTGGGTCGCTCGAACCCAAGATGGAATTTACTGACCCAATATATATCGTTATAGGTCACTGGCACCCTATGTAACTTATAATATTTCCCAATAGACCGACATGTCAAGGGCATGAAACATTGCGGTAGATATTGCAATTGATTCTATACAGCTTGGCTTTGAATCCATTACGAAAGCGATATAAATATGCATAGAATCTTGAAAAGCTACAAAACAACAAGGGGTACAAAAACCAAAAACCAACCAATACCAAGCTTTTCTGAGGAGTTGTTGCTGTAGTCTTTCTATAATTTGTTGTGTAGCCGCAATGTTGTCTTTCTCTTATCTTTGCTAGCCTAGGGTTACGATTCGGCGACTTCATCTTCACCCAATGCATATACATGCACAGTTGGTAATGAATTGCAAAAGATAACATGTTGTTAAGATTAGTCGACAATATTTAGAAAATAGAAATATGATATATAACAGTATATTGCAAAACATACTCCTCGTTGTATCCTTTCGCACTCAAAGTTATACATAGGGAGGCATGTAATTATCCAATTTAAGGCATTTTAACGAAAGCAGAACGTTAGTTAGACAGCAACACATTTCAAACATAAAAAAGAAGACTGGTACCACGTGTAGAGTAGTATCGTTTACACTGTGAGCGCTCAACCTTCTTCCCACTTCCTCGATCAATTCAGAGACCAAAACAAGTAAAAAGTAATAAGGAATCGATCAAGGAAAAATAGATATAGCTGACGAAAAATATATAGCTACAAGTAAAGGTGTACGTCTACATAGTATCCCATAATATCGAATATTGAGCCCGGAGTATTATATGTGGTGTAACGAAAATCAAACATTTGTCTTGTTTTAAACTGTTAAAGAGAGGCGAAAGATACCAAATGGGACATGATCTCAGGTGCTTCGGAAGGGTAAGCAGATCGTGCTCCACATGTGGCACCCGTCGTGTTGATCATGCTAGTTCAAACCCGGTGATAAGTCTAATTTGGTAGGTCACATTCGGTGAAAATGGGACGGGATTGTAGTTACGACAATTGGAACATATCCGTTGTCATCTGTGAACGGATATTCCATAACGGTCAACCAACTCGTGATAAAAAATGAGTGAATCGACAACAATATACAAAAACTTTATTGATAAAGTTAGTAAAAATTTTCGGTAAATTAAACAAAAAAGAAAAGGTAATTACAACGACTTTTCTTACACATAATAATAATAATGTCAAAAGCTGTGTGTATCTTTTTAATTCCTACAAATGGTGTCATATTTCCTGAATAGGTTCCTTTATTTATGATGCTTGTGTGATAATTGTCTAATTGATAATATCAATGTAATTAGTATGTTCGATCATGGCCCATTTTGACCCCACATGTTAAGTCCATTATTTTAAGATTAAAAGGCTTCTAAATGATGCATGTATGTGTAACAAAGCTAACGAGACGATTTTCGTCGAGTTTTTTTTTTACAAAGCTTTGGCAGTTAAGTAGGTCAAAAATTTAAAAAAATTCAGAAGTTGTCAAAATCTTCTGGATTCTAACAACAGTTAAGCCTAAGAAACATAGAGCATCGGATTCGGCAAACTAAACAGTAAGGTCAGATAATTCATTTTGTATAACAAACAATATTCTAATCTTTTTGCCGATGCATGCGCTATATGTTTCCGGTCCCAAAAGCCTATTGAAATGTGCATGTTTAACTTGAATCTGGTAAACATGTAAGATGTAGGATTTTTAAGACACTGTTACGAAAATCTTCAACAATGTACCTATTTCCTATCTAGTCGTTATTAAAGTCTATGATACATTATGATATCGGTATTAAAACCTACTTTGGAGATTAAGCTTTGAATTGGGGCCATGTTGAAACTTTATCGAACGCACTCCTTTGATTAATAAACTAACAAATGAAATTTTTATATAATGATAAAAAAGCAGCAATAATCTCATTTAGATTTCAATTTTATTAAGAATAAGATCTTTTGAAGATATTTTATATGAAATTAAAAAGGTGCAAAAATCATTTCACAAATCGTCAAGTTATTATATTTTTATGATCCAGAAAGAAATTGAGATATAGATATAAAAAGTTGGAACCCATTTATTTGAAAAAGGAAAATATGTTTAAGATTCTGAAGTATTGAATTGAATATTTTAAATTTGGTTTTAGTGAAGTACCGAAAACAACATCAAACATGCAAGCGGCCCACTAGCTATTTTTATACTCATTTCACACAGAGAATATTAATATGAAAATAACAATTTAATCAATCTTTTTACGCTAAAACATATTTTGATTGAAAAATACAGAAAAATCTAAAAAAAAAAAAAAAACCCGAGTTATCGTTCGATAATTGCTTACTTACTTTCTACACAATTATATAATGTATCTGTAGCAAAAATTATTTTCGATATAAAGTCTCCAATTGTCAGTTATTACCCATTTTAATTGGACACATTGTGAAAAAAGACCAATACCGTGTTGACCTATGTCGCACGGCGCTGGTTTGAAGTAACTTAGGTGCTTCGGAAGGATAAGCAGATCGTGCTCCACATGCGGCACCCGTCGTGTTGCTCATGTAAGTACACACCTGGTGATAAGTCTATTTCTGTAGGTCATATTCGAGGAAAAGAGAACGCAAATGCCGTTAAGTCATTTGGAACATATCCGTCGTCATCTGTGAAACAGATATTCCATAACGGTCAGCCAACTCATGATGGCGTTCGTAAAAATGTAAGCGCTGCTGGAATGTTGCTACGGATGACACAAACTATTAACTCTTTATAACATCAATAATAAATAAAGTACGGAAGTAGATGCATGCATTGCAGGAGAAACTAACCCTTTCGACTGACTCGGTCTCGCTCTGAAGATTTGGACTTTATGCGATTCCCTCAGGTTTTGCTTTTTACTTTGATTTGTATGTTTTGTGTTCATTAATGGGAATCCACATCAATAAACTCTTGTTGCCACTATTTTAACTCTATTTAAACTCACATCTGGGAAACCAAAGAAAATATTCAAATCTACCAAAAATATGAGATGCAGTGCAATTAATGTGTAAAGTTTGAATAATGTTAAAAGAAAAAAAAATGTTTTGAGTTACATAGAACATAAACTATTAAACGGTAAAGTGCAGTACAATTTGTACCGTTTATGTTATATCATTGAATGACAAACACGACTATATTCAACATATAGTAAACCTGAGTCAAAAATTATGATCTATTAAAAATAAGGGGTGCACATCTTCAACTGTGTGCAATGATTGTGCCAAATTTTAATAAAGTTGAAGGAAAAAATTTAAAGTACACAGATGGGTTTTTTTTTATAAATATTGTACCTCATCTGGAGTCAGTCTTTATCTGCTTATCCTTCCGGAGATCACCCCCGGTTTTTCGGTGGGTTCGTGTTGATCAGTCTTTCTATGTTGTGTTTTGTATACTGTCGTTTGTCTTTTGATCTTTTTCGTTTTTTGTCATGGTATCGTCAGTTTATTTCGACTTATGAGTTTGGATTTTTCTTAGGTATTTTTCGCCTCTCTTTTATGTGATTGTTATGAACTAAGAAAGATTGGACCTCCTGTGGTAAAATCATTTATCGTTGGTCATAGTTTCATTTCATTCAGCTAATTACCAAAACTTACATATACATGATTGAAAATGGAGCGTTAGCCATTAAAAAACTGTGTTCAAAATAGGTTCAATGACATGGTTGTCCAACTAATTGTTAATAATTCAATGAAATCAGTCCCGAGAAAGGTTTCTAAATGACATCATGGATATCAAATGTAAGAAATACAACATCTCCTTTCCTGCACGAGTTAATTGCAAAATATAATTGCACTCACAAAACACGAACGCAGGTAAAAAACAATAATATGTAAGAATCAACAAAATAAGATTTATACTTTACATGAACATTTTTCTTTTTTTTAATTAAACGTTTATTGTTTACGTAGCATGCACAATTGATGTAATGCTTCTTTTCATATGAGAGATAGATTTACACTTTCGTTCGTTTCATCGTTTCTCTAGTAGAACAAATCCTCATTATGACATCACATGCATAATGAATTGAATGCTCCTATTTCGTATGATATGTTAATTGACGCTTTTGTTCGTTTCGTCGCTCATTAAGTTCTCTCTAATGCAATGCAATCTTAAACACTAATTCTTAAATTTTAGACTTTAATGTAATATGATTCTGAATTTAAATGTCATGACATTAATATATAAAATGTTTATAAAACTGATTTTTCTTAGTATGGTTGAAATTCTATCGATTTTGATTGAGAATTTTTACTTAATATGGCACAATCAAAATAACGAAGTGCAATATTTTCTCTAAAGTGCCATACAGATTTTCAGTCAAAACAAATGTAGTATTGAATGTTTTTTTAATTTATTGAGCAGTTTTCATAACTGGTACCACCAGCCTAGTAGTCAGTAATTTTTGTTGACATAGAGTCCTGGTATGTTAATGGTCTCTTTAAATTTTTCTATTTAATAAATGTAAAATTATTTCAAACACTTTAGACATAAATAGCCTTGGTCGTATTTCGCACACCTTCTCGGAATTTTAGGTTTTCAATAATCTTTAACTTGCATTTTTTCGAGCGTGACTGATGAGTTTTATCCAGAAGAAAACGCACGTCTAGCATAGAAAATTATAAGCCTGGTATCTTTGATGAGTTTTCACAGACTTGTAACTTGTAAGTTATACTTTTTTTAATACTGCATTTGATTAAATGTAGATTGTTTTATCATTGCTGGGAAAGTTACCCATTTAGGAAACTATCCCCCATTTCATTGCTTGCTCAAAACCTATAAAATACTATTATAATGTGAATTTAGTAGTTATGACATAGATCCATATTACCCAACGTCATTGAAACTTTTTTTTTCAAACTCGCAAACAAAATATCTCAATAAAAATACACGCTACAATCATTGGCGTCTACATTTATAATATTAACAAAAAACAATAACCACAATATAAAAGTCACATATATTTTGCGACAAAGTAAGTTGCAAGTTAGTAAGGATAATGAGGCTGACGAGTTGGGTTGCGTCCTAAAGCATAAAGAAAAAACCATCGGGATCTCTGTCGTGACCTTATCCGTTGTGTTGTTGTGTCTGGAATCATTAATAAAGAAGAGGTTGTAGATACAGCGGGCGTAGTTGTTGTTGATATTCTGTCTGTTTCTTTTTGTTCTTCTTTCTGAAAAAGGGAAACAAATTCTAAAATATTTCAATTGTTTTATGATTAGAATATTTCTCAACTATGATATTTCGCCAATATGTTCAGTAAAAAATCCTTTTTCTAAAGTCTATAATTGACTAAAAAGAATTAACAAAACTTTCGTCGATCTTTTAAAGGACACTTCAATGTTTTCGTCGGCATAGAGATATGATACAATTGTGTTACATATTCATCTTCTTATTTGTTAGATCTAGGCCAATGAATCCTGAAAAGTCTAGACTCTCATGAGAAGACTTGTTTCACACTGTGAGTGATTTAAAATAAAGAGTACAGTATTGTGATATTATTTTTATCATTTGAATGACGATTAAGAAATGAATTATTATTATTATACTTGCTGTTTTAACTCTCTATACATTTTGTTAAAGTTTATATGCAGTTTGAAAATAAATAAATTATATGTTTTATAAAAGCTACGCACCTTGATAAAAAAAAACCACAAGCCCTCTGTTGTCATTATCCTTCAATTAATTTCTGGAAGATTTGTCCGTAAACTTAGTTATCAATATTTCAACAAAATATTTTAATTTATGCTTTATTACTAACATTTGGATTTGATTTTTTTTTATTTCTAATTTCACATTCATCAAAAGATAAATTAATAAATTTACACGCAAGCTCTCAATTATACGTTAAATCGATTCAAATAATTTTATCAGAATTTGAGATCATTTAAAGAACTAGAACAAGTAAAATTGAATAAGGGATGGTTTAACCGAACCTCTAATTGTTTTATTTCTGTTATGCATCAGCGTAAACGAATTATGTAGGAGTAGAATGGCCAGAAATATAACTGGGCATAAGATACCTGGTGAACTGATAAAGACGTTAGGCCAGTTTCATCTGAATTCATTTTACACGAGAAACCATTTCTCTAAGGTATGTTAATCTTTCCTAAGAGTCGCAGTATCTTAGTTTCATATGAATTATTGGGTCAAAAGTTTTGATTGTGTACACAACTTACTTTGTAAAAGTTCCATATGTAAAATATTGTCATACAACACTTTAAAATGGTTTGTGATGAAAAACTTTGATAGTGTACAAGGGCATTAAACCAGCTTTCGAAAAGAAAATGAAAACTTACACTGTTCTGTGTCTCTGATTGAGGATGAAGACAATAAGACTGTAAAGTTTCAAATGTGCAACTGCTGACACAACACTCATCTACTACACCAGCTCGTTTCTGTAAATTAATAGATTTTAATTCTGCTTTTTGAGTCTCAGATGATTTCATTTTATTGCCATTTATAGAAAAAAGGAGCGACGAACCTGAAAAACAGTACGATATAACATTTTCATTATCACGATCGAGACAATGGAATATAATTAAAAGGGATATAATATTTTCCATTTTATTTGAAAAACACAAATTTTCCCTCCCCAAATATCATATTTTAGAAATGTTCAAATCATTCCTAGTAGAAGTAGAAATTATTTGTTTAATAAATTTTCAGGCGATTATGTTTTATAATTAACCTTAAGCCAGCGTATACTTATGCATTGAAACCCTTAAGCACCTAAATACATTTGTCGTTTGTAAGCCAAAGTTAAATGAAAAGTATTGCACGCAACAAGTTTATCATTATTTTCATTTTTCTGGGTCGATACAGCTACTGGTTGACTGCTAGTCCCCGAGGTATTTGTCCTTATGTACTGACCTGCTTTATAACAAACCTTTCTTAAATTCTCCCTCGATCATCTTGGAAATTATTTGTAAAATAAGGTTCCTATGACCTTAGGCAAAGTTGACCGAATATAGATTTTGCTATCACTTCTATGTCACTTATGGTCATAGATCTTTTCACGTATTCAAAACCTATACATCCTTGATTTACGACTTTTTGAGTTAGTGTTTTGCTGATGAAGTTAAGCCCAGAAAAGGGCTTCGGACTCATCAAATTATTATTTTTATTTTCATTCCACAGCAATATTTGAAAACGCCCCTAAATGTAAACCACAACATGATTTTTTAATTCCCAGCCACTTTTAAAAATGCACGACTACAATCATTATATTACATATAAAATTATAACATATATTGTTTGTCTAGCTTTGTGATTTTTAAATCTATCTTATTTTTTATTAAAAATATTTTCATTGTCCTTAATGACAGGTATACTTTCTGTGGTACAAGGTAAAATAAGCTTTTGAGAGCTTAACTGATGCACCAAAGCGCTTCACTAGCACATATTCAAAAGTCAATTTAAGTTCTATATATAAATCTTCAAAAATAAATTGTTAAAAATCAAATTTCTTAAATGTGGTAGCTGAATTCAAATTATTTTCTTATCATTTTACGAACTTTTTTGCAAGATTTTGTTTTCAATTTTTTCAATGAATTAAAAATAAATTTAGAGATTGGCCATTAGGTCCCTATAGTAAATATGGACCAAGGTGATCTACTTTCACTTTTAAATCAAGTTATGTAGAATTGTAAAAAATAAAACCTAGACCAGTTGCTGTCATGCTCAATTCATTTACTCCGTAACCTTTTATTTACCTTGTTATTACAATCTTAACATTAGATTAAATTTGAAACTGTTAAATTACTTCAGCAAGAAATCTGAAATCAATTGCCAGAATACATATGCTACCTGAATACATGAACATACTATATTATATTTTTAAACAACAAACCTAAATGCATTTTAAAAGAATCACATTTTTGATAATTAACTTTTTAAGATTTCTAGAACTCAAGCGGACTACAGTTTGTACCACTGTATGCTATTATGTTTCATTATTGGCGGTTATCTTATATTTAAACTTTGATTTTGATATACATTTGACCTATAAATTCTCACATTTACTAAAAACACGAAAAAGGCGACTCTTTTATTCATTGACAAAACATTCTGGCAAATTCGGCAATCACATTTTTGGAAATTTATATTTTTAATAACTTTTTTTGTAGATTTTTAAAATCTAAATGGCCTTAATTATGTATTGATATACCAATTATGAACATTTATAATTTATAGTCCTACGTCCTGTCGATTCTTATATTTTGTCATTGCAAAAGTTCATGTTTTATGAGACTGTTTTTGACGTCTTTATATAAGATTGCCCTGAAGATGTGTACTGATTAATAATTTAGTCCGGGAAACATTATATATGTATTAGTTTTAATTGACTTTGAACTAGCTTTCAGTATCTGCGAGTACTAGTACTCGTAGATATTGGATAAAGGTCAAAAGGTTTTCTCGTTTGGATTGTTTTACATTTCATTACGTCTTTTATAGCTCATACGATTTATGTTTTGTGATTGTAGAAGGCCGTAAGGTGACCTAAAGTTGCTAACATCTACGTCATTTGGTGCATAGTTGTATCATTGGATATCATATAACATTGCCTTATTATAACATTTAGCATTTTTTTGGAAATCGGTGAACATAATAATTAAGTATACAGCACGAACGGTATTTTTTATAGTTTTGTAAATTATCTATGTTTTGATGGCGATCAATTTTAGAAGATCAACAGCTCTTAACATAATGTTTATAGTTTGTTATTGCTATAGAATGTTTCCATGAAAATAAGTGGCTAACACAATGATATATAGTTGTGCACAGATTGGAAATTAAAAGGATTGTGCTCCTTATTCAAAAACTTCTCAAACAGAGTTATAAGGAAAAACGACTGAAATCGACAGCGGTCACCATCACGTATTGGTAGACCAATACGATGTATCTGTATCTCAACTCACTAGCGACATGTCATCGCGATCTTTGATCTTTAGATACTGGATTACGTACGTCTAGTACAAAGGGTCAGTATTTGAATCATGTTTGACAAAAACTGGTGGTTAAAATGCCTGAACGCACAAATGCCTCTTGACAACACAATTGATCATATATTGTTTAATCAATTATACCTCAATTCGAACTTCAGAAAATGCAGTCGAACGATCATAAGAACTTATAACCCAAAAGTGATCAGCAAGATACTGACCCATAGAATTAGTATATCGATGTTGACATGAACTTACGTTTTGAATGACTAGCACTGCCAAAGTATTGTCCTCCACATACTAATTCTAACATAAGTGTTAATTCACTTCCACATAAATGGTCTCCACTTTGACTATTCGTAAATGCTGGTATTGATAAAATAACCATAAAAATAGGAAAATTTTGCATTTTTTAAAATCCTGCAAAATAAAGAAATAAAAAATTAGTTAAGTGATCTATAAAATCGCAGTTAGATATTGCAGTGAAAAAGTCAAAGAAGGCGAATCAATTTTGATTTTAGTGTCCCCATATAGCAAAAGGCTAGAAATTGTCTAAACTAAAATATACGTATGTTTATTCTATTATTCGCCTGTCGTTTGAAATTCGTCTGATCACATTTCCCACTAAAAGTGGACCTTACAAATAGAGTATTTAGGTAGTTTTGCAATCCACCTTTTTCAAATGTTTATTTGAATGTATATGTTTAAATTTCTTAGACTGAATTTTAGTGGAGCAGGATCTGCTTACTCTTCCGGAGCACCTGAGATCGCCCCCCGGTATTCGGTGGGATTCGTGTTGCTCAGTCTTTAGTTTTCTATGTTGTGTTTTTTGTACTGTTGTTTGTCTTTTTGGTTTTTTTTCTTTATGTTTGCCATGCCGTTGTCAGTTTATTTTCCACTAATGAGTTTGAATGTTGTATCTTTCGCCGCTCTTTTAATTCTAGCCATGTAGATATTTCAAAATTGCAATTATGTTTTTCATCGGCTTCTATTCTGTAAACTTTTCAAGTTATAACTGTTTAAAAGCATATCTTTTTTTTTAAATTAGGCACACACTACATGTTCTTGTCCATATAACTGCACTTTAGTACCTATTGGTGCCATAAACATTTAAAACATCTTTGTACTTGTTAATGATTAACTTTCAAATGGTAGTTATTATAGATTATGAAGATATCTATTAAGAATCCCAATGGTAAAATATTGCAAGTTAAACAAAGATCTTTGTCACTCCCCTTGCAACACATTTTGTATATTATCAAACCAAACGGTCAATATTTAGGGAAAGCAAGTAGTATTTTATTTGCATGGCATTATGTTGGCCTTCGTGTACCCTACTCATGAAAAGAAAAACATCTTTGGAGAGCTGTGATTGTAGTATGATATAATCTTTTATTTACTTATGAATAGCTTTAGTTTGGACATTTACAATATAGATTTTGAAACACATGGATCTATAAACGAGCTTACTAAGAAGATTGCCATGCCACCATTTGACTTCAATTTCTAAAAAAGAATAATAAAGTACTAATATCACGCTTTACTGTATTGTCCTGGGTTTTTTTAATTATAAAAAGAAGCACATTTAAAAAAAAATCAGTATTGTTGCCTATGGAGTACAAAATACTTCGGGTTTTTTTTAGGCACTCAATTAAAGCGTATTATCGTATGAATGCAAAATCAGTGAAAAGTTCGAACATTTCCTGAATCGTTGTTTTAGTCCATGAAATAACTAAATGAGTGAGAGAACCACACTGATTCCAACAAAAAATACATTGATTATATCATGGAAATGCTGGATTTTTTTTTATCGTTGGTGGATTGATGTTTCAGACAGCGGTATTCCAATGAGTACTTATTGTGTACCCCAACTGGCCAACTAGTTTTGTCCTCATTAACAGCAGAATTCATACAGAAGCTTCTCAATGACAAAAAGAAAAAGCATTTTGTAAAGTTCTTTAATTTCACTTTCAGATATGTTGATGATGCCCTGTCACTCAATAATCGGGCTTTTGGACACGCTCAAGAAAACTAGAATTTTATATTTTGATGCCAAAAAATATTTACGAAGGACTGGATATTAGAATCAAATGATCGCAATAAGAATATTTTAACCGTTGCAGATTACGATGACGATAGATATTTTGTCATCCGTCTTCAAGCACTGTATCGTTTTGTTTGGTTCACAACGTATTTGCTACACACAAAAGGAAATCAGTAACATTGGAGTACGAAAATTCGTATCAGTACTGCTGTCACACGTTTGATGTTTGTATTTGACAATTAAATGGTGATAATGAAAAAAACATTGTTGCTTAGAAAACATCTCCTTCTGGTTGTTGAAAAACCTACTTAGAAATTGTAGTGTGATAGAGCGTTTTGACCCTTAAAGAAACCATGCTGCAGTAGCTGATACGCGTATGATTTTGCACGCAATCCATGCTAAAAGACACTTTATATATAAATTGTATGCGTCCGAAGCACTATTCTGGTCTTATCTTCATCAGTTAAGGAATGATCTTAGTGACCCATCCTAACACGAATGTTCTCATTCTTTGTTTCCCCTTTTTTCTCCCCCGAAAAACAGACAAACTGGTGTTTGAAACAGGAAACGTAACCAGCACCAAAGTTTACTCTCTAGACAAGCTTCTCCATTGTGAATCCACTTTAAGACTGACAACATTTGAACAGTATATGGATTATACTAAAATTTGCTTTATAACTTAACCATCTCCTAGATCTCTGCCAAAGTTAAAGATTGTTTGAAGTCAAATGTATTCCGACTCCAAAGAAGCATACAATTTGAATTTTAAAATTTATGTTGTAATTCATGTAAAATTATTTTTACTTTAAACATGACATTTTGGAGTTTTGTTTAAAAAACGTAGTTTTGAGAAATATATAGTATTGAGTTATTAGTACAAAAACTACCGTTACTGAAGCCAAAACAGTACCATTTTGCTAATGACATAATAATGAAAAAAACTTATTTGTCAAACTGAAATCCTTCAAAATTTTCACAAACTTGACAATCTTACATTTGATCTTAATTAAATAAAAATATGTGAACATTTCTTACGACAGATATATTCCTAAAATACAAGTTTTCTTTTTTGGAAGGATATACAATTCAGGTATGAGATATGTGATAGGTATGGACATTAAATCAAAACAAAAATCTGACCTCCACACTAAGATACTTGAGATATTGAAAGACGTACACATTAATTATTCTATTTGGAAACTGCAATGGTGGTAAAGAATGTCCAACATCACTTTCAACTCAAATTGGTTCAATATAGTATTGCACATGGAACAATATTCACCAATATGAATGTTTTAATAATGTCTTAAAAGGAAGTATACAGTAAATATCATACAGCATAAGTTTTAGTTTAAACATATTTTATTCGTTCAAGTACAAATTGGATAAGACACAAGTCAAACAGACTTATGAAGTCTTCTCCATTTAACATTTATAGCAATATAATACAAAATATATGTATGAGCATGCATGTATAGAATGGTATATCTATTTAATATATATATATGGATTTATGTCAAAAGACAGAAAAGTGAAGACAGAAAGAAAACAATAATAACTTACAGCATAAGTTCTGATGACAATCTTATAAATCAAAATATGTTTTCTAGCAAACAATTAAAAAGTATGGAATAAAAAACAATGTTTAAATTATATTTTTATAACTAAAATAATACACGTCTGAAAAAAATGAAATACATATCTTTGCTCGTATGAGGTCATTACCGATTTTAGTACGAAATGAGAATATTTCGAAATCTACAAATAATTTCTGTTCGTGCTGATGCTATAGTATACTTGAATATATTAGCCTGTAATTCAGTGATTTATATAACATTTGTTTTTAGTTTATTATTTTGTACAAAAATCAGGCCGTTAGTTCTCTCGTTTGAAATGTTTTACATTTGTCATTTCGGGGCATTAAATAGCTTACTATGTGGTATTGGCTTTGCTCATTGTTGAAGGCCGACTGGTGATCTATAGTTGTTTAATTCTATTTCATTTTTTTCTCTAGCGGAGAGTGGTCTCATTGGCAATTATACCACATCTTCTTATTTCTATATTGAATTTATTGCAGTGGTGCTATTTTGTAGAGTTATTGTCGTGATATTAATGTTGTCCCTTCTAGAATATAACATTACACGAGGGAAAATATTCACCAATATTTTTGAAAAATCACTTTATCAAAATGTCAAGAGTTTAACTTGCGCTGATTTTAAGTTCGAAGTAAAAAAAAAAAAAAAAAAAAAATGAGTAATCTGAGGTCAATGTCAGATACATATTTGATATTTCATTAGATTAATTTTAATGCGAGTGTTTTAAGCTTTGATGCATAGAGAATATTTATTGTTGTATAATGGAATGATTAATTATTTATTGTATTTTATTATATTAAGAACCCAATGGAAATAAACTTTTTGCTTTCATGAGTCATCCTTGGGCTAGACATTAGATACACCTGTAGTCATTACTATATCTTCAGGGTTTTTTGAGCTATGTTTTCCAAATCTAAATTATATTTATTGTATATATTGCCTTTACCTGAAATATAACGTTGCTATACCATAGAAGATTCGTATTGAACTCTACATATAGGAAATTACACAATCCAAGGGAACGATACAGACTTCTTGGAGCATTAAGTTCGATTGTTTGTGTTAATTTATTTTACATTTCTTTTGAAACCAATCCTTCATCTATCAACTTGCAAAAATGCAAAACAGATTAAACATCACCTGCCTGTTTGTGTCGAAAGTCTTAACATAGTCTTAACATAGTCTTATACAGATATACAACTATCAACTATTTATTGTATAATTTAAGAGATAATCAATAAATGAAGGTTGATAACAGGTCACTAATGACAAAGTAATTATACTTTCAGCAAAACAAGAATTGTTTACATTTCTTCGGTGAACATTTTTGGTTGGACTGTATTGAAGTGGCTACTGTGAAAAAGAGTAAGAGAAATTAATTCAACTGATATGTGAATAAAGCACTGTTTACTTTTAAAAAAAATGACCGCAATGTATATATCTATATAAGGTCATTTTGAATTTTGAATTTTAATCCATTCTCTTGAACGTCATAGAACAAACAAAATGTATTGTTTATTTAATAAAGTTCAAGAGTAAGGATTTAAATTTAAAATTTCCTAATCGACTACTTTAAGGAACACTTAAAAATGGTCGGTGAAGAAAAATTGAGAAGAATCAATCATAAAATTACTCGGTTTGTGAGCTGGTGCTGAATTGGTTATTGAATGGAAAGGACATACATCGTGAAATCAAAGGCACGAGGCAAAACTTATTATGCGGATTCCATAGTAAATACCTTCCCATTGACTAACTCTAAGGCTTGCAAAGCTCTTCAACTTCGTGTTGGATTTAGCCTTTCAACTTTATTTTATTCGAGTCTTATGAAGACGAAACGAGCATCTGGCGTATACATAACAAATTATAATCTTGGTATCATAGATGAGTCTTTACTTTGTTGTTAAATCTTCTGGCCATGTGATTAATGACCTGTTCTATTATTGATAATATGATTTTGAAATGGATTTCGAGGTTAGTGACAGGTTAAATATTATGTTACTATTATCGATTTATACGAAAAGTTTATCCTAGATCAGTATGGGATCAATTAACTGAACCAATTTAGCTGACATCTAATTTGAAGTAATGTCATGTGATTCATATCCGTACACACTGTCATAGTTCATTTTAGGTTTATAAATTTCCTAAACTTTAAAATAAAATTTATATCGGGATGTTTCTTTTTTTTATATATATATAATAAACGAACACTAGAAATTAATTATCTAATTTTTGAAGGAAAAATGTGCCCTATATGTCAAATGCTAAAATGTAGTAACAAGGTAAATAGCAACTTAAGTGTACAGAAATTGCTCAATGATTATGTTAGCTATTCTGTAAATTAAAATAAATGTAGTTTGAATATCAAAAGTTATCATCTTGTGTAATGATCCCATTTGGACTTTAAAGAATGGTAATATATAAGTGACAATTAACCCTCTGTATGGATTCGAAACAACAGTAGTTTTACCGATGTCCTAATCTCATAAATCCATGGAGCAGAAACAAATCAAGGTAAGAACCAAAACTGAGATAATCAAATAAACTCCACAAGGAGCAAGACCGGGTACATCATTAGGGTAGGCATAGCATGATATGCATGCAACACCTGTCATACCAATGAATCCACACACAATAAAACAAATTAACAATTGGGAATAAGACACAATCGGTAAATATACAGATCTTGATGAATTTTCAACACCTGTGTAAAATTCCGTACACCCCTGATATAACGTATTTATTTTTAATGGAGCGTTCCTTTACTAATTTTAATACCGGGCAATACCGGGCAAATATTTCGCCGCCATCTTAGTAGACGTGAATATAAAAAGTTACGTCTTTTTGCTGACTACCCAAGAAAAAAACAGCGCATAGAAAAAAAAAGATAATGGTTTGTATATATAAAAATAAATATATTAGTATTACATATAGAATTGTTTATAATCATGGAAATTAATGTAAATGTATCATTTCATATACATGGAGCGGTGCGTAGTTCAATATTATTTGTTTTATTCCCGGGTGTAAAAAGTTTAACTGGGGTAGGATTGTTATTCACACCAGGGTAAGTAACCAATCGGATTGCTTCATATGAAACAATATGAAACAAGTGTTTTATTGACTTTAGAAAAAGGAATATCAGTTTTTCCTAAGTCGATAAAACCATATATTTACCTGAACAAAAGACATTGATGGTTGTTTTTATATCATATTCCGAGAAAAAAAATACCATATTTAATTGAACATCACACATTTTACCATAATCATAATTTAGAAAGCAAAGGACGTTCAGAGTAGTGAATTTCAATTTTCAACATTTTCTTCAAGTAAATAAACTGTTGCATTCAAAATCCAATTCACATAGGAAAACCTCTGAAATAATACTAATATTGAAAAGGGAGTTTTTGTACCAGGTAATCATGGTATTTCATTGCAACCAATTAAGAGTTTTTCTGTAAGATTTCATCGGATACACTGCGAGTCAAAAGTTTGAAGAATCAAAGATTTTTTAAATATATATATAGTGAATAAATGATAATATTGGGCTTTTGTAAAAAAAAACCTTTAAGTATCACACAATTTATTTCAAGTATAATTGTTTCTATGAATTAGCTTAAGTTGCAATGATACATTTTTACCTGATAAAGGTTATTTCGAAAGAGAATACTTGAGAAATAACTGGAAGAAGTTTCAATTTGCCGACGTTTTGACCCTACTGATTTATAGGATGGTAAATTGGTACTTCTGAACAATCGAACGGAGTTTTAGAGCATTGATTATTTTTGCAAACTCTCACGTATTTACGAATAAAAAAACAGAAACTAAAGCCGTTAAATAAGATGACAAGAAACGCTTATCAATAAACTTTAAAAAAAAAATTTAAACGAACCTTTCGAAAAATGTTCCGGACAATATCACGAGTTGATTGACCGTTATGGAATATCTGTTTCAGAGATAACGATAGAAATGTTCCAATTGTCGTAAGCACAATCCCGTCCTTTTATCTTCGAATGTGACCTACCGAATTTGACTTAATTTACCACCGGGTTTATACTTACATGAGCAAACACGACGAGTGCCACATGTGGAGCAGAATCTGCTTATCCTCCTGGAGCACCAGTTTTTGGTGGGGTTCGTGTTACAGTCTTCAGTTTTCTAAGTTGTATTTTGTATACTATTGTTTGTATTTTGGTATTTTCCGTTTTTTGCCATGACATTGTCAGCTCGTTTTCAACTAATAAGTTTGAATATTCCTTTGGTATCGTTTGCCTCGCTTTTACAATAGCTGGAGCAAAAGTGTAGTTAAAAGGGATTTCATCTGTAAGGAAGATCAAAGCGAAAAAGAGACCCCCCTTAAATTAAAAAAAAAAACAACATTACAAACAAACAAATATTATCAATTTAAATGAATTCATATTATTATTGGGTGAATATACAACAAACTAACAAGTACAAGACATGTCCACATAACATTATTGATCAAGTAAAAAAGTTGAGACGAATCTTTCAAATAGTATTTCAATGTAACGAGTTAAAGCTATCCAATGCCACAGACGCACTAAGATTCAATTGTATTCCACTACTTAAACGATTATCAAATATAATAAGTATATAATAGCTCATACGGAAATTAATTCTTTCTTTTTTTATTTTTTCCTTTTAGTAAACACAATTTCACGAAAAAGCAATCCAATGATTTAAATAAAACTGATAGTCAGTGAATTTATAGAATTCGTTTCTTTCGTGCTTTAAGATTACTAGAGATCTTACTGAATAATACTCCGAAATGGTTCATCTTGTGATTAAATCAGTTTAAGATTTCACTGGTATAAACCAATATTACATGTAAGTAATATGAGTTTACAAGCAGTTCTTGCAAATGCACACAGTATAGTTTAGAAGTAGATAGATATTGATATAATAATAAATAATAAAACTAACAATAAAAAAAATATTTCTTACCAGTTTAAATTCTTCATAACATTGACTATCTTCCCAAAAAGTAAACTAAAAACAAAATAAGCAAATGATGGTTATTCATTTATTGACATGCAAACTATGAGCAAAATAAGCCAATGTCATCATATTTAATACGATATGGTCAGTCTCTAATTAGTTAGTGACGTCATTGTTAGGTATATTCCTCAATTAATGTGACCACAGCTTTGATCCTTTTTCAATTGGTATTTATCGCTTTGACAGATGTTTTGAATCAGTATGGGAATATCGAAATTCAACTTTCTTTTCACAGTTTTGTTACAGATTTTATTGAAAGTGTAAGTAAATTTTCGACATAGAAGGAAGTATACTTATATGTGTATCTGATTTGTCACTAAAAATGTATTAATTTGTTCTGAAACACGCACGATTCTCTTTTTCTCTAAAATATTAGCTGTGCATTTTCCGTCAAGCACAATACGGTTGACACTGCTAAATAAACAACTGTACAGGTGTAAAAAAGTTTAACAAAATTACCGAACACAAGGGTAAATTCAAAAGGGGAAGTCCATAAAACTAACAATATCAAACGTTATCAATCAACGTAACGAGTGAAAAACAACTGTCATATTCCTGACTTGGTACAGGCACTTTCCGAAGGATATATTGGGTTAAACCTGGTTTTACTGCTAGCTAAACCTCCCACTTGTATGACAGCTGTTTATTATAGTTCCGTCATATTGACAAAGTTAGGTGAGCATAATAGGTGAATGTGACAATAATTGGGATCCAGCAGAAAACAAAACTGTGTAAACATACATCAGAACTGCCTAAAAAATACAAACAAACATGCAACAAATAAATCTAACAAAGAGGTCAATAAAAAGGTGTGGTAGTTGATAGCAAATTTGACAAAAAGACTGTAACAAAAATGTAAAAACTGACCATAAATCATTTGATTTTTCATCCATTTTCTATCAATAAACCCACAAATGATGAGGGGGGGGGGGGGGAGCAAAAAAAACCATAAACAGTATTTTATTATACTTAACAGAAAGACAATACATACCATTTTCATTTCAGTTTACACTAGTAGGACAGAAAAACAACAAATGTAAGTAAATAAGAAGGGCTGCTCTTTTCATAACATAATTTGATAAAGTGATATAAGTGTCTGGCTGGATTTATTATATATTTACGTAATTTACTGTTCGATTGAATTGAAATGATCCGGGCGATGGATTGAAATTGAAGCGAAGGCGTAAAACATCTAAAGTAGTAAAATATAATTATACATGGTATACCGTGTTCAATGACAACAAAATTATCTTTTAATTCAAAAAGGAAGATATGCAATTGTTAAAACCTGCTTTAATATTATGAGGGTTTAGATGGAGTTTACAGAATAGCGATTAATGGGTAAATGTCAAAAATATAAAGAAGAAAGAAAAATAGACCAACAAACTAAAGAAAAGAGAATAATGGGGTACTTAAATATAAAGAATAGAGAATAAGGGTGGGAATGAATTAAAAATAGAAAAAAATGGTAAAAAAAATAACGAATAAGGAAATGAAGGACCCCATTCAGACCCTCATATTATAAACAGAAGAACAAAGGAGGAGGTATGATGAGAGTCATTTGGTTTGTCCTTAAAATTGCAACCAAAAACCAATAAACTTAGCCAAGTTTTTAAAATAATGTCGATTTTATTGATAAATAAATAGGTTAATATAATCTAGACACTTTAGTGCATAGATGTCACTTGTGGTGTCACTATGACGTCATAAACATGATGAAATTTACGTATTTGACCTAAAATTGACGTTTTAATTTGCGCCTTGTTTTTGGTTAAAGTATAAATTTGACGAAAAAAAAACCAGCTTTACCCCAAAAAAATGTTTAACACACATTAATATCTATTTAAAACGCATTTTGTAGCAACACATCTTTTTGGGTAAAGCCGTTGCTCATATCTAAAAATTAATGACAAGATCTCAAAATAAGGCTATTTTAGCAGTTTTTGCTGTTTTGCACAAAATGTAAGAACTTTGAAGCTCTTATGTCAATATGTCAGCCCAAATTCAAAAATATCAATATTGATGTTCGGCAGACTAATGTCTTATAAATTCTGAAGGATGCTATTTGGTAGATTTATGATACTTTTTGATTTTCGAATTCAAGGGGTAAAAAAAAAATGGCCTTATATATATGTGTGATTGTTTTATGTTATACAAGTGTTGAGACTTAAATTTAATATTAAATCTTTAATCTAGAAATATACTAAAAAAGAAATATATTATTTTCAAGAAAAACACATAAAACCTTGTACCTCGCGACTACGGGCTTACAATACTTTCGATGGGTCCCTTCAAAATAATACCAATCTAAAAAAGCACAATAACGTTTCTCAAATCTCTTTAGAATGTATTGTAGTTACTTGGAATGGTAAAATAGCAGAACACAACAAGTCTAGATTTTTCAATCTAGTCTGCAAATTACGATGCAAGAATGCAATTTACTAATAAGAATTTTCTTTTTTTTTCGATAAATGCTTATATTTTTACATAGGTAGAATACTTTTGCTTAATTTCAATTTTCTAACATCGCATTAAGGGGAGGTAGCTCAGAAATTTTACAATTTATAAAGCAGTCTATAGGAAATTTTCCTATTTTATGTTATAGAAGTGAAAAAAACGTAAGGTGATCCCAATTTTTATTTTGATATGCTGAAGATATTATATAACAGCTATCTTTTCATATTTTATTATAGAATTCTTGAGTTAACATCTATTCACATAATGATGCTTTTTCTATGTATAATCCATACACAATGTGCTATTTTTCACAATCTGTCGCTTGAAAACAAGCTCGCTGACTTGTCATTCTTATATTTTGGAAAATATCACAATATATACTACACTTTAGCAAAGTATGAAAAAAATCTACCATTTTTCGTTTATACTCCCGTACTACGGTAATATTTAATTTATGACATCAGTCCCTTTTTAATCAAAATAGTGGGCATATGTATTCTTGTGATTCAGTAGTAAAATACGATTCCAAAGACCAAGAATTTAACAATAAATTGATATCGCTAATCCCGATCTTACGACGTCATTACTACGACATTTCTACGCTTCTACTACGACTAGTTGTGGCCACGACTTCACTACGAATGTTTTGAGCATGTTCAAAGTTGGTCGTGGACCTGCACGATTATGAATACCTTGGCACGTCCTTACTACGACAACCACGATCTTACTACGACTTCCGACATTTTTCATAATTTCTGAGGTCGTAGCGAGATCGTGGTCCTAGTGTGATGGAGGTATAAATCATCGTTTTACCTGAATAAGAGGGATTTTTTGTGTGCCGGATCAGTCAACGAAATAGTTATTCCTGACGGCTCCCTTGTTTCACTTTTCAATGTTGACATTTTTTTCTTTTTATTGAATGAGCAACACGATGAACACGTTCGCACCTACAATGTATCTCCTCTAAAGGTCAAATGAAAACGTTGCATGAATACTGATTCACATTAGTTGAATTATTGACTTGCAAGTCAATAATTATTATATACCAGTAATGTTTATAAGCTTATTTTGACAAAATTGAACCAATCTTAATGCTAATAGTCGAATTTTATTTCTTTATTCCGTTTTATAAATGTTTGAAACAACAAAAAAATCATATTTTATTTTTTGTCAAATTCATGGCTAGTGCCCCTTTAAACGGAAAGACATGGAAACATGGAATGCTGATAGGTAAAAGAATGTATTCACCCCTTCACATATTTATTTGACTGTCTCATGGAACCTCGCTTCTGTTTGTATTTTATTGCGATGTAAAGGCGTTGTCAGAAGGCCCGAGAACACAATTATTTCGTAGTGCATTTCTTACAGACAAAAAACGCAAATTAAAAAAATCGCACCTGCTCTATCCAAAAAAGATTTTTACGGTGTAGTGTACTACTTTTGGGACAAATTATATCAAAATTATAGAAAAGTCTTTTGATTCTAACTCAAAATATGGACAATTTCACGTTAAGGGGGTCTGTAATTCAGTTTGACTGCTTCAGACATACTAATTTCTGACCAATTTAAACTGGACCAAATCACTACTTTACCTAAAAATTCATGCCCCAACTTTTTGGTACATGTAATTTCATCCCCCTAATTTGCAAGTTATACACTGTTCACGCTAGGGACTCTATTTGTAGACAACGAAAATCATAGGACGATAACTGTGTCCCCGGACCAGAAGCATATTTTGTATATGAAGCGCGTGCTGTCATGAATTTAAAATTTTATATGGGATATAAAATCTAACTGTAGGATGCCTCTCGATTGTTGTCAGCCTATCAAAAGTAAGGATTCTTATGAGACGCACATGTAATGTAATTATTCCTGAATAAGTTTCACACTTATATTGTATTGTAATTACTGAATATATAAAAATAAGGAGATGTGGTATAAATGTCAATGAGACAACTATTCACTGTTCAAATGAAGTGGATTTATGCATTTATAGGCAACCGTACTGCCTTCAACAATGAGTAAAGCAAATACCGTATAGTCGACTTTAAAAGGGCTCCGACATGCAAAATGTGGAAACCATTTAATTAACTGAGAAGACGAACGGCCTTATTTATAACAAAAACAAAATGGTCTTTATGGTATATTTGAAATACATCTACGTTATTTGGTCTCTGATGGATAGTTGTCTCATTGGTAATCATATCACATCTCCTTATTTTATACTAAACATATTTCATATAGCCAAAGACGCGGAATTGTCCAATATGCTCGTATCGGTTGTAATTCATATTGTCAAAAATACGTTGGAGTGATCAGTCTCTTCGGTTTGACCAACAGTACACCATATAGAGGGAATTAATTGATAAACAATATTTGAAACGTATGGCGGTAAATAAAACTTATTATTATCATTTTGTAAAATAAAATTTGATTCGTTTAGAACGAGTCACATGTTCATCTATATTTGTTTTTTGAAAGGTAGCCTGAAAATGGCAGATAGAAAAGTAATATTGCACAGTTATTCTTAAAATATCTAAAAATAGAAATCTAAAAACATCAATACTTTGTGACACAATCATAATGACCAATGAAGTGAATTTCTGCTTTATTTCAGGCATATTGACAATAATATTATAACAATTATAGCCTTTGGATGAAGTCGATACTAAGAGATATCGACATAAAGGAGTATATCGACATCAGACTGTGTCTTCGGTGGATATAATTATTTCAGGTCGATATATCCATGTATTGACCTCATACAAAGGCTTTACTTGTATATTATGTCATAGAACAGCTGTCCAGACTATATGGTGTTCTTTATTTCTGGACTAATTATGTGAAGAACGTTATTTGGATAATCAAAAACAGTGCTGAATATAAAATTAATTAATAAGAAATTAAAGAAATTTCAGAGAAATCCCTCTTCCTACTTTCAAATTACTTCTTTGGTTTAAAACTTAAAAAAAAAAAAAAAAAAAAAAAAAAAAAACAGTGGTATGCTTTTTGTCTCTCCACTGTCTAACTTTATCACGATTAGTTATTCAATAAAAATATATATTCTATTTATGCAGTTTTAAGACAACTGATATAACATCCAGATTAATGATTTTTATTTCTGAATATGAAAGAACATTTCCAATACAAATAATCATCAGAGATAGATATAATAGAATATTAAGAAAGATCGTGACTTAAAGAGAAACCGATTTTACATATATAACAAATACACCTCTTTGACGTCGTGGCAACATCGCCTGCAGGAAATTAATATAAGTACCTTTTGGTCAAATGGCTCCTCACGTAATACAATACTGATACATCATTTGCTTCTAATTTTGGGGGTTTTGGGCGTTCCTGAAGAAAGTACTGTGCCCAGCTCCTTAGACCACTCGACCAACCATGCAATTTACAAATATTACTTTCGTTAGTCGAGTGCAGGAAGTGCCGTCACGATGTCATAGAAGCATGTGTTCAAAATTCCGCTAATATGCAGTCTACCACCAACATGTAGATCTTCCATTGTTGTTTTTGTTGTTGTTTTTGTTGTTGTTATTATTTTCATATTGTATTTCATACTACACCAATGTTAATTCACCTCTACCATACTATGTATTATTTGTATATCTTGTTTGCATGTCATTATCTGTACCTTTGACTGTATTGGTTTTTAGAAAATAGAGTATTGTTGTTGTTGGGCTCAATTTTTGACGAAATAATCCTACATGTAAATGATGGGTACCCTCCCCCACTCTATGCTGAAAAACTCGTAAGGGTCTAGGGCATAAGTTATATAGACCATTTTAGAGGCCATGCCTACCTCTACCTCTGGTATAATGGCCCACGTGGAGAATCTCCTTGTTTGGTCAGCCGGTAATACTTAATTTTGACTATGTGATATACCGAGGTACCCCCTCCCCCACCCTATGCTGACAAACTCATACGGGACAAGGGCATAAGTGCTATAGGCCATTTTATAGGCCATGCCTACCTCTACCTCTGGTATAATCGACAACGTGGAGAATCTCTTAGTTTGACCAGCCGGCAATAGTCAAGTTGGACTATGTGACATACTGGGTATCCAGTGACCTGATAATGTTGAAATTAAAGACTCTGATTGATCTCCGTAGTTATGAAAAATGATATGTCATTGAAATAGTAACTGATAGTTTTTAGTTTTATTTTTTTTCCATTAACTGTAAATCTTCTTGTTTGTCTGATCTGTTTAAAATGGTAGATATACGATCGTATTTCTGGCATGTAGTACTTTTGAGGTTGACTATATTTGTAATCTCTTTAGGAATTTCTTTCAGTTTACGTGTAAATTATTTTATAAGAACCGTATTTATATGGATTGTTTGAGTGTGTGTCTCATTTTGAAGAAGCATGTGCATATGTCATCGCTTTTGTTCAATTTCTTTATTTACAGTAACAGCTAAGTTTCTATATTTAACCATCCTATTATTTATTGTAGTTTCAGTTTACATTATTTCACTACTCAAAGAATTTTATCGAATCGTTTCTTGGTTTTATAGATATAAGAAGATGTGGTATGAGTGCCAATGAGACAACTCTCCATCCAAGTCAAAATTTATAAAAGTAAACCATTATAGGTCAAAGTACGGTCTTCAACACGGAACCTTGGCTTACACCGAACAGCAATCTATAAAGGGCCCCAAAACTACTAGTGTAAAACCATTCAAACGGGAAAATCAACGGTCTAATCTATATAAAAAACGAGAAACGAGAAACACTTATGAACCACATCAACAAACGACAACTACTGAACATCAGATTCCTGACTTAGGACAGGTGCAAACAAATGCAGCGGATTTAAACGTTTTAATGGTACCAAACCTTCACCCTTTTTCTGAAACAATAGTGTAACATCACAACTTAGAAAGACACACTATAAAATATCAACTGAAATAGCTTAACTCAATCAAAGGACATATTAACACCAGTGAACATACTTGGTTTAATTTTATATGTATTGAGGCATTTACCTTTTTATTTACTTTCATTTTAAATGGTGTTAAAAGACGTGGACCTTACAGAAGACACCTATTGATTTAAGATTTTATATTGCTATAGATAGCAGAACCATATTGGATATTTACAGCAAAACGTTATTTTACTGTCACAATCTATTACTTACCCACACCTCTTCATCGAACGCGGTCTCATCTCATGAATATTATTGACGGCTAACCTCATGAATATTAACGCCGGCTAGCTTCACACTAATTGGTGTTTGTCCTCTATATGGTTCCTCTCCGATGGAAAAACGAGCCAGAAAATTTAATGGTCATCGTATTGTTTAGAAAAAATATACAAGTCGAAAAATTTGTTGAACGAAACTGATAAAAATAATTTTATATCGTATTGATAAATATTTAGGCAAAACAAACGGCCCTGGTAAGTGTCAGCCGATTTTCCAAATTAAATGATTCAACCTGAAAATCTCAAGTGTGTGAATTGATCCGTAAAAAAAAATTGTTTTCATTCTGTACATTTGTATATAGTTCCCTGGTAAAACTTATCAAAGATACCAGGGATATTGTTTGATACGCCAGACGCGCGTTTCTTCTAATTTAGAGGCATATTTTTATACATTTCCTGAAAAGTTAAAACACATGGTATTTTGATTCATTTAAGCTGTAATATTGTCCATTCATAGAAATTGCAGTAATTCCAAATACATTTATGGCCCCAGTTCCCATGTTATAAAAGGAGACTTTAACATCATTCATGACCGAGAGTTGAAATAATTCCTCAGTAAACTTTAAGGACCTAAATATCGTCCCCCGTCAATTATTAATTGCATGGAATGAGTTTCGTAACATAATCCACGACTCACTCCATACTTACTGCTCGAAATGGATAAAACGAGAAAAAGCTGACTAAAAATCCTTAAATTCTTTTTTTAATTCAGTTATGAACATAGTTGATATTCGTATTAAACATTTTAAAGAACATTTTACTCCTAACAACAACCATAATAGCCCTATTTCTCGTATCAAATATAAGCTAAAAGAACTCGCCAAGGAATTTGTTTTTGTCCCGGCTAATAAGGCTGTTAATAATATCATTATTGTTTGACGTAAATTCTACATTGAGGTTCTGCAAAAGGAATTCACGAATTCACTAACATTCCAACTGACTCCATTTTCGGAAAATGACATCTGTAACAAACATAAACTTTTAGCTACCTCTTTACAAGCAGAACCAAATACAATGAAAGTTCCAACTATGTACTGGCTTCCGAAGCTGCACAAAACACCTTACAAATATAGATATATTTCGTCTTCAAGTCATTGTTCCACTACCAAACTGTCTATTCTACTTGCTAGTACACTTGGTACAATAACAAAAATGGTAATAAATTGTTCAAATAAGGCCTTTAAAAATAGTGGAATTAATTACTTTTGGAGTGTCAAAAATTCGTTGGAAGTACTTGATAAATTGCATGCTTATATTGGTGATTTCGAATCTTTTCAAAGTTTTGATTTTTCTACCCTATATACCACTTTGCCTCATAATCTAATTAAGAAAAAATTCACACACCTAATTAAATGGGCATTTAAAAAGTCAGAATGCGAATATATATGTTCAAACTCTTTTAGGTCATTTTTTAGTAACAACAAACAAAATAACTATGTCAATTGGACCTGCTTTGATACGATAACTGCCCTTGATATTTTACTAGATAGCATTTTTGTTCGCTATGGAGATTCCGTATATCGTCAAGTTATCGGAATTCCAATGGGGACTAACTGTGCACCACTTATTGCGGACCTGTTTCTGTATTGTTATGAGTTAAAATCAGCAAAGAGCCATCGAAACAACATCTGATACATAAATTTAATAACACTTTTACATTTTAATGTTGTGTTTTTGTTGTGTCGTTGTTCTCCTCTTATATTTAATGCGTTTCCCTCAGTTTTAGTTTGTAACCCGGATTTGTTTTTATCTCTATCGATTTATGAGTTTCAAACAGCGGCATATTACTGTTGCCTTTATTTAGATATTTTGATGATATATTGGCTCTCAATAATGACGACTTCAGTATCTACATTAAAAAGATTTATCCTGCTGAACTGACTTTAAATAAAGCTAATACTAACAATGAACTCTGCCCTTTCCTGGATCTTGATATCTATATCTTTACCGGGAAGCTTATTACCAAAATTTATGATGAAAGAGATGATTTTTCATTTCCTATTGTTAATTATCCATTTTTAGATGGTGACGTTCCCTTGTCACCAAATTATGGTGTTTATATCTCAACATGTTCGATTCGCTCGTGTATGTAACAACTTATTTGATTTCAACGAAAGAAATCTCTGTATTACTGAAAAATTATTACACCAGGGTTTTCGATATCACAAACTAGTCAAAACATTTACTAAATTTTATCATCGGTACAAGGACATCATTCTAAATATAAATCAACATGCAGACATCTTATACGTTCAGGTTTTTCACATCCAATCTTTTATGGTAATATTCTATACAAAGCACAAAAATGTCGACATTCACCTCAAAAGCTAACCAAACCTTTAAACAGACTTATTCAGAAGGGATATAGTTACGATACTGTTGTCAGGTCATTAAAGATGGCATATTTTGGTATTAATATTGATTCACTCCTAGGGTTTTTGCATCGGAAATAAACACATTTATTCTAAAACAAGTTGTTGGCATGATACGGGTTATGTTCTTCTAATATATTTTATGATGGTATGATACTAAACCCCTAAAGGGAGGGATTGTGCTTGATTTTCATATGATGAAGACATAATCTTTCAATCAGTTTAATTGAGGTCTGGAGCTGGTATGTCAGTAACTGCTAGTAGTCCTTTGTTAATTTATGTATCAATGTCATTTTGCTTATTTTCTTCTGTTACCTATTCTGACATCGGACTCGGACTTTTTATAGAGTTGCGGAGGGTATAATGTTTTTGACCCGTCCGTCCGTCTGTCAGTCCGTCAGTCCGTCAGTCCTGTTTCTTGTCATCGCAACTCCTCTCAAACCACACAACAGAATTTCACAAAACCTTTTTAGATAATAAGGACATACTATGTAGTTGTGCATATCGACAGGAAATTACGATTCAATTTTTTTTCTAGGAGTTAAGCCCCTTTGAACTTATTTGCCCAATATACTACTGCAACCTTTTGTCATCGCAACTCCTCTCAAACCACACAACAGAATTTCATGAAACCTTTTCAGATAATAAGGACATACTACGTAGATGTGCATATCGACATGAAATTAAGATTCAATTTTTTTTCTAGGAGTTACGCCCCTTTGAACTTATTTGCTTCAATATACCTCTGCAACAGTTTGTCATCTCAACTCCTCTGAAACCACACAACACAATTTCATGAAACTTTGTAGATAATAAGGACATACTAGGTAAATGTGCATATCGACAGGAAATTATGATTCAATTTTTTTTCTAGGAGTTACGCCCCTTTGAACTTATTTGCTTCAATATACCTCTGCAACAGTTTGTCATCGCAACTCCTCTGAAACCACACAACAGAATTTCATGAAACTTTGTAGATAATAAGGACATACTATGTAGATGTGCATATCGACAGAAAATTATGATTCAATTTTTTTTTCTTACAGTTATTTTATTTCTCCAGTGACAATGTGGGGACGTGGTGTATGTGAGCGCGCTCACTAAGGTTCTTTAATTGCGCCTGTCCCCAAGTCAGGAGCCTCTGGCCTTTGTTAGTCTTGTATGTTTTTTAATTTAGTTCATTTATATGTTTTGGAGTTTAGTGTGACGTCCATTTTCATTAAACTAGTACACATTTTTGTTTAGGGGCCAGCTGAAGCCCGCCTCCGGGTGCGGGATTTTCTCGCTGTGTTGAAGACCCATTGGTGGCCTTGGGCTGTTTTCTGCTCTTTTGTCGGGTTATTGTCTCTTTGACACATTCCCCATTTCCATTCTCAATTTTATATAGGTAATTTTCATATGTTTCATGAAAAGTTAAGAAAACAAAATATTTTCATGTATTTAACGTGTGGGATTATGTATTAATTTTCATATAGTTCCTAAAAAATTTGGAGAGCAGTTTATTTCATTTTAATTTATTTGAACTATACATACACTAGTATGGTGCATAATGATATGTATCTAAATAGAAAAATATGTTTTTGAAATTAGGAATATTAGGTTTGGACATAGACATTTTTAAGGATACCCACACGTATCCTCTGGGTGTAGGCAATCCTTTTTCAAAAAATAAAGAATTACAGTTTTTACAACTCTGTTTCTCATGACTCAAATAAGAAATCTAAATATTCCTTCAAAAAGGAAAAAAGAAACCATTCTATAATTTAAAAAAAGACAGTCAACACCTTATGAAAAGACAAACTACTGTCCACAAAGATCTACACCGAATACTAAAGACTATGCAACACCAATCCAATAGAACCGATCATGGACTCTTAATCAGGTATAGGCTTTGCTGTATTAGGCAAAACTTTTAGGAATTTTTGGTCCTCAATGCTCTTCAACTTCGTAATTTATTTGGCCTTTTTAACTTTTTTTGATTCGAGCGTCACTGATGAGTCTTTTGTAGACGAAACGCGCGTCTGGCGTAAATAAGAAATTTCAATCCTGGTATCTATGATGAGTTTATTTGCACTGTGTGGCTAACTATATTGCCTAACGATTGATTAATTTTTGTTTGCTTAACGCCCAGTGGCAAATGTTTCATGCATGTTAAGGACGAGAACGCATTAACAATAAAACAATAGGTAGGTCCTGTAAGGAGGTTGGGGAAATTTAGACTTACACTGGAAAAAAGGGTATATTGGACAAGGACAGATATTTTGCCTTTCAACTGGCTACTTATGGAACCCACAAAGAGTTGTTGCAGTAGTTTTAAAGCGCAGAGAACGTGGCACTCTCTTTCGCCTTACTTTGGCAATGTCTTACTGCTGGTTGGAAGAATACCAAAGTAGCCATATTTCTATTCATCAGTCACCCTTGGGGGTAATGCCTAACGAGTTTGTGATGTAAATGAATCTTCTGTAAACAATCAGACGGTATTATGTTGTTTACAGTTATCAATTCGGTCATATTTTGATATTATTTACTAGTTTCTTTCGTTTGGGGAGAATTGAAATGATTACAACATACAGTTTGTAAATATATAAAAAAAAAAGGTATAAGGACACTCACGCCACTAACTTCAAACAAACATTGGTAAAAAACGTTTCGATGATTTTCATCAAAATTATATCTCTGCTAAATGAAAAAAAAATAAGATTATGATTAACCAACCTTTTTCGATTCCGTTAGTTATCAGCTTAAACAAAATTCTTCATTAGGGCTGAATTGAGAAAATTTGTGAAACTCAAAGAACTCTAACCTTCTTACCTTTTATTTCATTCATAAAACAAATCTTTTATTTCATTCATAAAACAAATCTTTTATTTCATTTATAAAACAAATCTTTTATTTCATTCATAAAATAGTTTTTTATTTCATTCATAAAGCAATTTTTTATTTCATTCATAAAACTTTTTTTTTATTTCATTCATAAACAAATAAGATTGACGTGTGACAAATAGTGAACTCATAGGGAAACTGTTTAATTGCAATTTCCAATCACTTTATACATTATTATTTAGCTATGAATTTTTATTTTTATTTTGTACGGGCAACAATATAATTATCAATATTCATCCAAATTTTTGTCAATCCTCACTGCTTAGCATACTCATTAGACATTATTTGGAAAAGTACGGATATTAGTAAGAAATTATATTAAAAAAAAATCAATTTTAGCAAATCAAGTTACTACATGACTCTTGACACAAATTATAAATTCACATACAACTCTTTCACTACTTTTATAGAACAGAAACAACCATTTCAATAGAAATGGAAAATCTAGTTGTTAAAATCTATTGAATATCTTCTGTTGATATTTCCTATATTGTCCCTTCCCTCCCTTTCCCAATTTAGAAAAGAATATCAATTACAGTGTCTGTCCATGATGTTAATGATTATCTTTCCTGTCTGTACAAATTATCATGTCTTTAAAATAAATGCACGGAGAACTTCATCGGGTTGAAGTTTAAAAATATTATAGAAAAAATTGATCCAATCAATTCAATAAAAAAGATTCCACTTCTTTAACACGTATTAGGAAAACTTAGGTTTTGGAAAATATCATGAATATGGTTGTTTTTTTAAAAGTAATTTTTTACAAAAAACGACCGAACAAACAACAGTCAAACATATGCAATAATTAGTTACATATGCAATAATTAGTTCTTTTCGTGTTGGTCAATCTTACGGGTTCTATGACGTGGTTTGTGGATTTGTTCGTCTTTTCGTTTTTTTGCCAAGGCATTGTCTGATTTTCTTCGACCTGTGGGTTTTGAATGTCCCCTGTGAACCATATCTTCCGCCTCTTTCTTAATCTTTACAAATGTATAAATACCATTTTTTAGTTTTCCATCTGTAAAACTAAAGCGTCCAGAAATTTTGGCTTAAAAACAATTAAAATATTGCTTTTTTCGCAACAATGAGACTTGCGCACTACCCTAATCCTGTTGACGGACAAACTGACATGTCGTAAATTATGCGATTTCACGCAGAGGACAGGGTGTGATAAGGGTAATTTTTTACCTATATTTTTAATGAAATTTTAATTTTCAATTTCAGATATCCATTTATGTCAGTTTTAAAGTTGAGGTTAAGAAAAATTAAAAACGAGTTTTTTAACCTATAACCATCACAATAAAAGCAGCTGTGCGGTTACGAAAACTCTTTTCTACATTTTTTCGTGGAATCCCATATAATTTGGTTTTGCAATTTTGTAAAGAGCTATGTATTGTTCAGCCCTCAGTATACGTAATGAGACCAATGATGTAGGGTATCTCAAAACTAACTTTGATTTTAAATGATATAGTGATTTTATGAATTGTCCTATTTTGTAAAATGTAAACATAATTGATGGCTTTAGTAATAAAATTCAAAATAAATTAACTGTTTTTAATTTGACAAAAACCAGTATTTGAATACATATTTATACGGACTTTCTCATGTTACACAACGTAGGACAATTGGAAGCTTCTCAGTAAGGAATGTGGAGCTCAGTGATACGTTGTCAACATGTAATTATAAATTCCTAAAATAACAGCCTTCAGATGTTCACAAGACAGAAGTCTGTCTATCATCAGTATTTATATGTTCTAATGTTGTATTATAGATTGGCATTGGAACTTCAAACTTCTTACATTTTGTGCAAAACAGCATAAACTGCCAAAGTAGCCTCATTTTAAGATCTTTTCCTTTATATTTAGATATGGGGAACAACTTTACACAAAACGATGTTTTGCTATAAATAGATTTTTCAAAATTAATGTGGGTAAAATATCTTTTTTTGGAAAAGCTGTTGCTCATATATATTTTTTGTGTTTTTGTTTTTGTGTTACTGGTGTTTTAAGGTTTGCTCTAGAAGTAGTTTTACTGTAGTTGTACTTATTACATACTTCATTTTATGTTTAGTTGCTTTCAAGTTAATATATTATTTTTTCAGTTGTTTATGCTTTGTTTCATAAAAAAGAACATTTGCAAACATCAGACACGACTGCCTATCATTCTATATATTCTTTTGTGAGTTTTAGTTGGTTACATTAACCTCCTTGTTTGTAGGTATATATTTTAAAAGTAAAGCGATAAATGTGAATAATTGTATATAGTGACAACAGATGGTGAAGCAGTCTAATATAGAAAGTGTTATATAACGTAATCACGTTAATGCTGTACAATGATAAGATAAAACCCGAGAACATCGAATCTTTAAACACATTGCAATAACACTCCATATTTAAGGATGTTCGCTACTCTGTATTAAAATAACAAGCTTTTTAAAAGACTGGTATAAATTGATAGTATATAAACAAAGGAATTAAAAAAGCAGAAAAAAATTAAGGTTCCGTATGCTTGTTTTCGAGATATAAGCCATTGAAAATTTGTCGGGATATAATTCTCTCTAGACTTTTCATACATTAAACATTGGCACCCTTTTTCTTTTAAAATTTATGAAAAAATAACAAGGATTTTATAGGATTTTCAAATATGGCTTTTTAAACTATGCGTAATTAAATTATGAAAATAAAAATAGGGATTAGGTAGCAAATTTTTTTAAGGCATTCAAATGGATAAAATCAGAGGATTCCGAAAATCTGACAAAAATTCCAAAACATGACAAGCGAACATCCTTAATTAAGGCAGATTAAAAAAAAACTTCTTACGATTCGCTCGCATCATCCCGTCCTATATACAAATTATTCAGCACAAGTATTTGAATTATAAAATTATATTATTATTTTTTTTAATATAAACACCCAATCTTAAAAACGCCTTGCCTTAAAATAAAAAAAAAAACATTTTGAAAGGGTTTAGATTGTTAAATCAAATCACGAGTTTGGTAGAATAAAACTAGTCAATACAGACTTATAGACTGTGCTCCATTGAAATGGTGAATAGTCTTTTTTGGAAAGTGCTTGTAGGATCTAGGAAAAAGACAGTGAGAACTTAGTTGCTAATAATTATAGCCAGCTTCAAAAATAAACCACTCAGATAAATTCAGTTAATCGTCACTCAGAGAGGTTTCATACTCGCTGAAAAGCATGTCATCTTTAACAGAACTCAAAATTCTTAATATATTAAACTTTCATTGCCTTTCCTGACTTCAGACAAATATTAACTGTTTCCAATTTGTTACGAATATGATTTCCAAGGTACAAAAGGGGTGAAAATCCAAAAACAAAAGCTTGATACTAATGTTTCGCTTTCAGCACGCTTAATCAAACATCAGTTTGACATAATTAATGGACTTTCTAGTAACTTAATTGTGCACAGTTTCTTTGCTTGCCTTTTTAAAATTTAGTTAGAAAAATAATTTGATTAGCGTTTGGGAATACCTATTACTTTAAACGTTTTTTGTAAGCAGAAAATTTTCCTTGTGTTTTCTGCTTCTAGCAAGGTGGCTTCCAAATCTAAAAAAAAATGGGTTAAAATTGAATTATTTGCGAAAATGCAGTTCTTCAAAAAAGATCTTCAACACGGCTATAAAATTGATTTTGTTTTACAATTATATACAATGGCATACTTTCATCACGAAAAACCAGTGCAGACAACGAATTCATACTTGGTAACCTTTGACAACTCAAGGGAAGTCTTTACATTGGCTATGAAATAAACATTACAGAACATAAAATTTAAAATACGTCCGGACAACCTGTAGTGAACTATTTGTGTTTAATTATAGCCAAGTCTGTAAAGATGTAAATATCAGTGAAAATACACATACGTCATGTAATTATAGTAATTCAGAATACACTTATGACCCCATTTCCCATATTATAACAGGAGACCTTAACATCGTTCGCGACCGAGAGTTAAAATCATTCCTCAGTAAAGGACCTAAATATCGTCCCCCGTCAATTATTAATTGGAATGAGTATCATAATATCATCAACGACTCACTTCGTGCTTATTGTTTGAAATGGATAGAACGGGAAAAAACTGACAAAAAATCTTTGGACTCTTTTTTTAATTCAGTAATGAAGATAGTTGATATACGTATACAACATTTTAAAGAACATTTTACTCTTAACAACAACCATAAAAATCCTATTTCTCGTATCAAACATAAACTTAAAGAACTAGCCAAGGAATTTGTTTTTGTCCCGGCTGATAAAGCTGCTAATAATATTATTATAGTTTGACGTAAATTTTACATTGCAAAAGGAAATCACCAATTCACCAACATTCCAACTGACTTCATTTTCAGAGAACGATATCTGTAACAAACATAAACTATTAGCTACTTCTTTACAAGCAGAACCAAATACAATGCAAGTCCCAACTATGTACTGGCTTCCGAAGCTACACAAATCACCTTACAAATATAGATTTATTTCGTCTTCAAGTCATTGTTCCACTACTAAATTGTCTATTCTACTTACTAGTACACCTGGTACAATCAAAAACCTGATAATAAATTGTTCAAATAAGGCCTTTGAAAATAGTGGAATTAATTACTTTTGGAGTGTCAAAAACTCGTTGGAAGTACTTGATAAATTGCATGCATATATTGGTGATTTTGAATCGGTTCAAAGTTTTGATTTTTCTACCCTTTATACCACTTTGCCTTATATTCTTATTAAGAAAAAAATCACACACCTAATTAAATGGGCATTTAAAAAGTCGGAATGCGAATACATATGTTCAAACTCTTTTAGGTCATTTTTTAGTAGGATCAAACAAAAAAACTATGTCAATTGGACATGCTTTGATACTATATCTGCATTTGAATTTTTACTTGATAACATTTTTGTTCGCTTTAGAGATTCCGTTTATCGTCAAGTTATCGGAATTCCAATGGGGACTAACTTATTGCGGACCTGTTTTTGTATTGTTATGAGTTACAATTTATGACTAAAATCAGCAAAGACCCATCGAAACAACATCTGATACAAAAATTTAACAATACTTTTAGATATTTGGATGATATATTGGCTCTCAATAATGACGACTTCAGTATGTATACTAAAGAAATTTATCCTGTTGAACTTACTTTAAATAAAGCTAATACTAACAATGACCACTGTCCTTTCCTCGATCTATATCATTAACGGGAAGCTTAATACAAAAATTTATGATAAAAGAGATGACTTTTCATTTCCTATCGTTAATTATCCATTTTTAGATGGTGACGTTCCCTTGTCACCATCTTATGGTGTTTATATATCTCAACTTGTACGATTCGCTCGTGTATGTAACAACGTATTAGATTTTAGCGAGAGAAATTTATGTATTACTGAAAAATTATTACACCAGGGTTTTCGATATCATAAACTAGTCAAAACATTTACTAAATTTTATAATCGGTATAAGGACATCATTCGTAAATATAACTCAACATGCAGACATTTTATACGTTCAGGTATTTCACATCCAATCTTTTATGGTAATATTCTTTACAAAGCACAAAAATGTCAGTATTCACCTCAAAAGCTAACAAAACCTTTAAACAGACTTATTAAGAAGGGATATAGTTACGATACTGTTGTCAGGTCATTAAAGATTGCATATTTTGGCTTTAATATTAATTCACTTATAGGGTCTTTGCATCGGAATTAAACACATTTATTCTAAAACCAGTTGTTGACATGACACGGGTTATGTTTTTCTCATATATTTTATGACGGTATAATACTAAACCCCTAACAGGAGGGATTGTGCATGATATTCATATGATGAAGACATAATCTTTTAATCAGTTTAATTGAGGTCTCGAGCTGGCATGTCAGTAACTGCTAGAAGTCTGTTGTTATTTATGTTTTATTGTCATTTTGTTTATTTTCTTTTGTTTCCTTTTCTGACATCGGACTCGGACTTCTCTTATACTGAGTTTTACTGTACGTACTGTTGTGCGTTTGTTTTTTCTACATTGGCTAGAGGTATAGGGGGAGGGTTGAGATCTCAAAAAACATGTTTAACCCCGCCGCATTTTTGCGCCTGTCCCAAGTCGGGAGCCTCTGGCCTCTGTTAGTCTTGTATCATTTTTAATTTAATTTCCTGTGTTTAATTTTGAGTTTAGTATGACGTCCATTATCACTGAACTAGTATACATATTTGTTTAGGGGCCAGCTAAAGGACGCCTTCGGGTGCGGGAGTTTCTCGCTGCATTGAAGACCCATTGGTGGCCTTTGACACATTCCCCATTTCCATTCTCAATTTTAACACTAATGAACACGATCAGTTAACTAACAGTTTTGGCTTAAAAATATCAAGTCATAGTAACCAACTCTTGCGATATTATATTTTGAGTTTTAAAGCTAAGGGGCCACATTGTATTTTTGTGATGTTTTTTACTTTTATTTTGTATTGGTTTTGTAGGATTTTTCAGATTTTGACAGTTTTTTTCTTTAGAATTCAAATTAGCGCTTTGGAAGCACTTAATTCATAATATGTTGTATTCATTTCCTAGAACGTGGTTGATAAAGCTGCTGGTAGCTTGCCAGTTGCCGCGGGTATCACTAGCTCTGTAGACAGGGCTTCGGTACTGACTTGATTAATAACATACTTTTCTTAAATTCTTTTTATAAATCATGAAATTATTAAAAAACTAAGGTTCAAACTTCCTAATGCAAAGTTGACCTTAATTTGATTTGTTTATTATTTACGGTCACTTTTTGATCATATAGCTCCTCAAGTATTTAAGATTATACACCCTCAGCTTTCAAATTTAGGTTTAGTGTGTTCTTGATGAAGGTAAATCCAGAAAAGAGCTTCGGTATCATAACATTTATAATTGTTTTTTTCTTTCTTCATTTTTCATGAGGAATGATATAACGTCGTAAATTATATCGTTTTTGAACATTGATTTCTGTTCTGGTTAACCAAACTCACTTTCCTACATGTACCGAATACACTGGAAAATATTTATGTTTATATCTAATCATCGTTTTCATATTTAACCTGGAGACCACTAAACTATTATTTTGAATACAAACCTTATAACGAACAGAGAAGGTTCACGAAGGGTTTTAATTGGCCCTTAGATTTTAATTTTATTTTAATCTGAATAAAATGCTTCAAATTTACATTGAAAAGGTATTCAAATAACTATTAATACAAATTATCTTCTAATTGTATATCACTTTCTAAAATACGAACTGATGATCACTAAATTTTGCATTATTTGTGTTGTAACGTCGGTTTTGGTCCATTTTGTCATAATTTATAAAAGTTTTTGGCATAGATAACTTTGGCCACAACCCTTGATCAAGAAAATTTTTGTGTCTATGGATTCAATAAACAACTGGACATATTTTCGTTTCAGAACATTTTGGGTTGTAGGTTGTGGTCAAGGTTTTCCTTAAGCTTTTTGGTCTGGAAAACACACAACATCATTATTTTGTTTACGATGTCTTTAAAATGTTTTTGAAGCATATGATGTATTCTAATGAAAATATATTAAGGAATTTGAAATATCAACGATAAATGTGCAAAAACATATAAGTAGTATACTTTGTTAATATTTCCTGTATATGAGTGATGCCTTCAGTCAAAAAATATAAATCTTCAGTAAATATTACAATGGTTAATAATATACTTCATTGAAGGCCGTACTTTGACCTATAATGGTTTACTTTTACAAATTGTGACTTGGATGGAAAGTTGTCTCATTGGCACTCATACCACATACTAGTATTCTTATATCTATTCATATATCTTAATAAAACTGTTTTCAACTCCGATTTGAAATGAAATTAACCTGTTCTATGGAAGTGTTTCTTGTTCGCTGTATTTCAGATCAATGATGAAAAACAGATATCATCATTTAATTTTTATTTGATATTTGTCGAAAATATTTTTTGTCAACATTCACAACTGCTCTTTACTTACTTTCCCTTTAACAAACTCGTTTCTAAAGCCAACATTATTATTAGTTATTAATGAAGCAATTAAAAATTTTATTTTCACAATAGCTCTGTATTGCAGCAAATCGCAGTAACTCTCGGAAAATTATCCATGCATTATTAAATTTGAAATGGTTTAGATTGCATTCATATCTCCCGAGGAAAGGCTTTTTAGCAACTTCAAATATTGATTTACTCAATATTTAAATCTTATTTACATATGATATCTTTGTGTGTTTATAAGTTAACTTAAAATGTATAATACTTAAAAATAGAAACGATACGTAAGCAGAATTACTCTAATAAATGAACAACTAAATATTCTATTATGCAAACATGAAGTCTTCCGCTTTAATTTCAATCTTCACTTCAATTAGCAACACCAATGAGTTGCGTTTTGGTAATGTGTTTTGGCTAGATCTTATTGAAAAGATTCAGGTTAGACCAAGCAGAGATCGATTTCGCTGACCTCTTCTTATTTTCATATTAATCGGAGTTCCTTCAGACACTTGTCAAAAACAAAAAGATCAAAGAAGCCAGATTATTTAATTTCACTTTCAGATATATTGATGATGTTCTTTCCATTAACAATCCGAACTTTTCTGATTGGGTTCCATTAATATATCCCCCAGAACTAGAAATTAAAGAAACAACAGACACGGCTTCCTCCGCCTCATTTTTAGACTTATATCTCGAATTTGACATACACAGTCATCTCAGTACCAGAATCTATGACAAACGAGACGATTTTAATTTTAAAATTATAAATTTCCCACACCTTAGTAGCAATATACCAACTTCACCTGCATATGGGATATACATTTCCCAACTTATTCGATATTCAAGAGCTTGCAGCTCCTACTCAGACTTTGTAAAACGTCACCAGTGTCTGAGCAGAAAGTTGATGAACCAAGGGTATGTCAAAGAACGTCTCGTTCTTTTTCTAAAAAAGTTCATCGGAAGGTACCAAGACCTTGTTGATAAATATTCCGTATCAACTTCACAAATAATACATGATGGTCTTGAAGTATAGATTCTGCGTACTGACGTTGTTTATCATCTTAACATCGTGTTATATTGTTCTTTCATTTGTCTTTGGTCTATTATTAATATTACTTTTACTGTTTGGTTTGTTTTCTGTGATATCCATTTGACGTGGCTCGGTACTTATACATCCCGTCAATGTGTTTGTATTATCTTTCATTTTTGCTGGTGTGTTTTGTATATGCGACTTTTTGTGTTTCTTTGGTTCTTATAACGTGACTCTGTACTTTAAAAGATCCCGTCATTATGTTATTGTTCTATTATATGTCATTATGTAATTGTTCTATTATAAATTTGAAAATACTTTGAACGACAAACGACAAATTTATTTTACTCGCGTAGTGGTATTAACCATATGTGGATTCTTAAAAATTCTAAAGAACTTCTGGACAATTTTAAATCTCGGTCTATTTCTGAAATTAATTCTAACATAACTTTTGATTTTTTAACCCTGTATACCAACATTCCCCATGTGAAATTATAAAATTGTTTTGAATAAACATTGAACGACAAAATTTCTTCTTATGTGACGTTTACATTTTCTGACGTCAGACACGCGAAGCAATGAATGTGGTTTTTAATTTAATAGATGCTTTTGTGCTTTTTTGTAAATGATTGTTTGTTTTGATATTGTAACACAGTGATGACTGTTGTACCCATATTTTGACTATTTTATTTATTATGTCTGTTTTGTTCACGCATCGTTGTAAATATAACGGAATTTGATGAGACTGTCGTACAAGTGAGAGGTTTAGCGCTATAAAACCAGGTTCAATCCACCATTTTCTACATTTGAAAATGCCTGTACCAAGTCAGGAATATGACAATTGTTGTCCATTCGTTTGATGTGTTTTGTCATTTGATTTTGCCATGTGATTAGGGACTTTCCGATTGAATGTTCCTCGGAGTTCAGTATTTTTGTGATTTTACTTTTTATAAAACTATCCAAGCATAAATCTATATAGTATGTTTCGCTGGTAAGGGTACATAACATATCAAGCCACCATTATGATATCACTTATACAATACACATATGTTTGGGCATTACATGTTTACATCGATATTGCAAACAAGTGCACAATTCTTCACACGTGAAAATGTAGGTTATCATGGTTTTCTCTAGTTTGTTGACGGAAATCCCATCACTGAGAGATATAATGTAGATTGCACCTGCTTATTTATCACAAGTCCGGGTATATGCTAACAAACCCTGGAGTAAAACCATCGAAGAATAATTAAATTAAAACAAAGTGAGATGAGTTGCTTGGAAATAGTTAGCACGTTATAAACACGCTTGTCCCGTCGTACAATTTTAAAATCATATTCAGCAGCAAAGTTTAGACCTTACAATACAACTCAAATAGACAATAATGGACATGTATAATCTATTTAAATGTATACTAGTAAATGTAACTGGTTATTTGAACACTGAAATGACCAGCAAATTCGCTATGCAACTGTAAAACTAGTTTTAGTTGATCTACCTCAACACCATCCTGGTTGAGTTGCCATATTTAGAACATGCTTATGGTGGTACCAATCACCTTGACTAAAATTAGTTTGGCTTGTTTAATTTTCATATAATTTTGACAAAATATTTACTTTGACCCATTGACAAAAATATAAAAATTTCAAAATACTTGAACCAACCACTTTATCGGAAAATTTTCTTTGGATATATAGCAGTTTGACAAACACTAATTTTGATCATTGTGAAGCTTAATATTTCCTTAACAATAGAATAGTTATCTCCCTGTAGTGTTATGTACCACCTTAAGTGAGAACCGTAAACGTCTAAGCTTGTGGAAGATGGTATTACTATTCAATAATGAGAAGTTGGCAAGTTGAACATTTTTGAGTCTATCATTAATATTTGTTTTGAAATATCCATCAGTGTCCATTAATACAAGCCTTAGATCGGGCATTCTTGTGTTTATAGGATCTGTGAATATATGGGGTACATGTGATCATTGAAAACACTTCATCAGTATGTCTTAAAATTAGATTAAAGAAATATCATATCTTATCGTTTAAGTAGGTTTTTGATATTTTTGTTCGAGCAGATTGTTTTTTCTTAATTGTTTAACATTTCATACCGATATAACATGTTACTTTTTTTTATTCTTCCCTTAGTTTATTTATTTTGTATTTACATTGTATCATAGGTCAAATTTATTTGTTCAGTGTATGTGCAATGGTGTTGATATGTCCTTTGATTGAGTTAAGCTATTTCAGTTGATATTTTATAGTGTGTCTTTCTATGTTGTGATGTTACACTATTGTTTCAGAAAAAGGGTGAAGGTTTGGTACCATTAAAACGTTTAAACCCGCTGCATTTGTTTGCACCTGTCCCAAGTCAGGAATCTGATGTTCAGTAGTTGTCGTTTGTTGATGTGGTTCATAAGTGTTTCTCGTTTCTCGTTTTTTATATAGATTAGACCGTTGGTTTTCCCGTTTGAATGGTTTTACACGAGTAATTTTGGGGGCCCTTTATAGCTTACTGTTCGGTGTGAGCCAAGGCTCCGTGTTGAAGACCGTACTGTGACCTATAATGGTTTACTTTTATAAATTTTGACTTGGATGGAGAGTTGTCTCATTGGCACTCATACCACATCTTCTTATATCTATTTGTAAATTTCATTAGATAGAACAAAACAGCAAGCAGATGGGCACAAATACCCAATAGAGACATTTATATTAGGGAAAACAGTGTTGACAAATATACCGAATTCCAAGGTAAATTAAAAAATGGTTAAGTCCATAAAACCTGACAATTCCAAATGCTCAACTTTTTCAACCAACGGAACGAACGGAAAACAACTGTCATATTCCTGACTTGGTGCAGGCATTTCCCAAAGAAAGTGGTGGGTTATACCTGGCATTTACCCAAAGGGGTATTTATAAAATTTGGAGAATAAATCAAAGTAGAAAATGTGTGTTCAACAAACCGGTCTGAATGGTTTGATTAATTTCAAAACAACATCCCATTTAGTGAGCAAGTATGATAACATGATCGTATAGGGAAAATACTGATTATGGCGTTTATCTGACATCAGAGACGATACGGGGACCGCGATACACAGGTAAAATTTTCCATTTTCGAGTGGACAAGAAAAAAATAAATTCTGTTCCCAATTAAGAGAAAATGTATTGCATCTATTTCTAGTAAAGGGGTCAACAGTGGTAAATGAATGTTAAATACGAAAACCTTAAGCTTGCCAATATTTCCATGAACAGCAGATGCGCAGAAAGGGCTAATATACTGTAAAGTGGAGAAATGTCGCGAGAGGTAAATTTTCGCTATGTTTTCGATTAAGGATTAAGAAAAAATCGCTAAAATACCCCATCACGTAAATTAGATCTTTAAGGAGATCCGAATCAAAGAGAAGAAACAATGCGAAAATAAAAAGCTCATGAACTGGTTTGGCATTTGAAATCGCAAAATTTAAGCGACAAGAAAAGAAACCATTTTCCAATGATCTATTCCAACTTCGTATTTGTCCATCCATCTATTTTTATTCGAGCGTCACTGGTGAGTTATTTTGTTTTGGATTTTCAAATATTGTGTCCTTGAGCATCACTAAAGAGACTTTACCTGTCGAAATGCGCACCATATGCATCAAAAAGTAGGTACCGTTTATATTATTATGTATGCAAAAAGTGCGTTTGTCTAACAAAAGTATAAGCCTGGTTAAAAGACTAAAAGACAAAAAAATTAACAAAACACTACATTGAAAACTAAAGACTGAGCAACACGAAACCTATCAAAAACTGAGAGTGATCTCAGATGCTCTGGAAGGTAAGCATATCCTGTTCCACTAGTGGCACCTGTTGTATTAATTATGGTAAGCACACATCGGTAATAAGTCTCATTCGGTGTTGTCACAATCGAGGAAAAGAAGAGGGAATTGTGGTTATGACAATATATATTATATTAAACCAGTCCCTTGTAATAATTGGTAATGCAACAGATCCTATGCGAGACAAGGTTACATTACGGAAATATAAAACTTTGTCGAAAGATTTGTCATTGATTTCATTGGTCCAACAGGCTGGTTTTAATAAAATATATAACTTTAAAGACAATAACAGATTTAATGTAAATAGCATTTTACTTTATGATTTCCATAGAAAATATATTTGTATAATTTAAAAAAATTCAGACATTCCGACAATTATACATTCTTTTAAATCCAGAATATCACATGTTGTTCGCTTATCACAAGGCCTTGTTCAAAAAAGTATAACTATAGGTCAAGATTTATAAGTTAAACATAACACCTTATATCAAATGACCATGATCATTTAATGCACAAAAAACTATATCTATGATATAGACAAAGTAAAAGTGTTTTTAAATAAACAATGGTATAATTATGCTAAAGAATGGTAAAATATTATCTTCAATTATGATTGTTTAGGAGCAGATCATAGGTGCATTTTAATGTAGCATTCAATATTAGCATAATTAAAATAAGTACAATCACCGGTATAGTTTAATACAATTGTTGCTCCATGAATATCGCAAATATAGCTATTTATAATACAAAATTATACATGTACTTTGTCTGTCGACATTGTTTCTTTTACGTTGTTCTGTCTTATTAATTATTGAACTTTTGACATTTTTGTCGCAAGTATGTTGAATATGACATTTTTTTTCTTTACGTAAATTAACCATGCATTATCTCAGTTTACTTGGACCCTGAAATTTTAAATAAGAAAATGCAAAATGCAAAATGAAATATGTCCTTTAACCTTAAACTTATAGCGAATGTTTATCATCTAAGATTAAGAGATAACCTCTAGATGTCTTTTGTCTTTTGCAATAACTATGCATATCACACATCTCATTAGTATTGTAAAAGCCAAGAAAATAAATATATTGACATTATTTATATGTTTGGTAAACAAATTTAAATCCTGCAGAGAAACTCGAAATTTCACAAAATTAACAGAGCTCCATATCTGCACATGTTACGAAATATGTATAACAGAGGAAACAAAATAATCAAAGATCATGTTGGATTTTGGTAAACAAAATTTCAGCACCTCTCTCATCCATTACATGTTTTTGTTAATTAGCTAAAAAGCTTTAAATCGAATGCATAATTTCAGTCATGCGTATGCCAAATCACTATGTAATTGGTGAATGGTATATTGTACCATCGGTCTTAATATAAGGAGTGGGCGTGGGGGTGTGGGCGACACGGGTTGTTCGTTTCTCATATCCCGTTTTTTTTTAAATTTTGTCCCACTTCCAACTTTTTTCGTTTACTTTCCCATTTCTTATCGCCTATTTCCGACATCCACACTTTTTTTTACCACCTATATCCAACATCCCCATTAATGTTACCCCTATATCCTACATCCCCACCTTTTTTATCCCCTAAATCCCACATACCAAAAGTGTGTCATCCCCTCTAAAACGGTCAAGTTAAACATTTTTCTGTGCGTACGTAGCGTGTGTATTGTATGAATTAATTAGTAGCATCAGCCCCAAAAGTAAAGGAATCGTAAAAGTAAATTTTAAACTAAGAGAATATAACAAACTAGGATGGTCTAAGATAAATTTTGTTGACGAAGTTGAAGGATTAACCAAGTACTAGGTTCTGAAAGAGTAAACACAATACAATCAGAGTAGTTCATACTTCAGCATATTATTGAACCTTACTTTTGTTTTTGTATCATGCGTCAAAAAATATAGTTTTACATCAATATAATTGAAACATATTCATTTAAAGTTACAGATATGTGTTCGTGTAGAAAACAGAAGATAAATAAAAAAACCATTCCACGACTAGGGTTATAGAAATAAAATCCTCGCATCTAACGTAACAAACTGATAACGTTAATGCCAAAAATATATAAATAAATGGGAGGTTAATAACCAAAATGATTCGGTTCTAACAGAAATTATCAAAACAACTCACCAAGCCATAATTTATTGTTTCGTTAATTGTATGTCAATGATGTGAGCATGCATCAACTTAGGATTTTGTAGTAAATTATTAAAAAAGAAACCATTATAAAACAAAATAGAATAGAAGTTCATTCAAGCTGATTTCCAAACACTAAGATAGGAGCAAAAAAAATCGACTATTATCAGTAGTTTCCATGAATGGCAGCCAAATTTTAATATTGCGTCCGACAATTTTTTTTGCTTTTTTTCTAGTACAAAACATCAAAAATCATTTCCAACAATTCCATAGTCTCGATATATTAAACTTCAAAACAGAAATAACAAAACAGAACAAATTGGCTCGGAAATAACATAAACATCAACAATTGAGGACTAACTGTCACTGGTGACTTTATATCAATTTCACTGTGTCTAGTTGGTTTGCGATGGTAGACGAGTTGGATTCGGTCCAAGACCTCTAAAATAAAACAACTTTTTAAATCCTTTTCTGCCTTTTTTGCGGGACTTTACACTTTCACGTGTTGTACTTGTCATTCTCAATGTTGTAGCCAATGTAGTTGCCGTTGTAGTTTCCCTCTCAGGTTCGTCAGTTACCTAGGTATTGGTAAACAGGATAATCAGTAAGATCAAAACAAATGCGCACACAAATAGAAGTACAGTAAAAGGCATCATTAATTTTAAAAAATAAAAAGTAAATACAAAATTGTTAAATGGACAGTCATTAACTCTATTTATAAATTTATCATAATATACAAATTTACAATAAGTAAAGTTTCATTGGTGATTTGTTCCGATTTCTGTATGCATTCCTGTTATTGATGTATACTGCTTATTTTTGTTAATACTTTTGTTTTAACGTGCCCGTTCGGTCTTGCCAATATGTGTATACATGAGTATGGTATGATGATACTTGAATTAAATTACATTATTTGTCCTTTGTAGTGAAGAGATTTACAAGAACTCCTTCTTTAGGGGGGGGGGGGGGGGGGATTATTTGCCAGTTATATGCAACGAAGATAACAGAACAGTTATTTTCTGCATAAAGGTCTAAACGAAGATTTCCTAGATTATAATTGTTCAGTTCTGATATTTATATGGATTGCAAAATACACATGTATAATTTATTTGCTTCCTTATCATTTTAATATTGCCCTGTTCTTTTCCAAATACTTCTCATTAAATTGAAATATTATAAGTTACTTACAATTGCTATTATTTTTTCTGTAGTCTGTGGGTGTAAGCAGTAACTTTGCAAAGTTTCGAACGAACAAATTGCATAACAACACTCATCAATGATGCCACTATTTTGTTGTGAACGTACTACTAAATTGTCATAGAGATAACTTGGTCGTGCTGATCCTGAAATTAAAAGCGAAAATTGTAATTATTTTATGCACAATATGGTTGCAGAGCTCGTTGTGTAAACCGATATAGATGGATAATTATTGTCAGAATGAAACTTACATCAATTGATATCAATGTTTTATATAATGTATAGATATTTAAAAAAATGTAAAAGAGACAAAAACCTATGAACAGAAAAAAAAAACAATCAAGAGGTAAACATAAAGTCTAAAAATTTACAATATCTTGATTTTTTTAAACAGATCAAATAAGAAAAAGCTTTCGTTTATAACGTTTAAAGAACAACCAAATCAAGACTATGTTTAATTTTATCATCGCAAACATTGAGTGTTCACATAGATATATTGATTAATCCATATAATATATGATAAACATCGTCAAGAACATGAAATCGAGGACAAAATATTTGATATTCCAACATTAATACAATATATTGGTATTACCTTCTCCAAGTGCTATTTTAACATTTCGTATTTTGTCATTTTTTTATCCGTTTATTCAAACATTTATTTTCACTTATACATAAAGACATTCAACGTACTATTAAAGTGACTTACTCTCTGTATGCCTGACGTCATGATATTCTCCACGACATATTGATTCTAACGCAGATGTTAATTGACCTCCACATAAATAAACATCTTGAGCGGAAGTTGTTGTTGGAAGGGATAGCAGTACCACAACAATTGAAAATAATTGGAACTTTTGGAAAACCTGCAAAATAAAACATACCACTTATGTACACAATGTTTAATTTCAGACTCAAGAAGTTTGCCGCTTGGGCTGTCAATTTTAATGTTTTGGTAAAGGAGTAGGGGCTATAATGACCCCAGATTTACAAAATAATAAAAATTTAAATCGAGCAGATTTTTCTCAATAAATTATTAGAATATGAGTCAATGATTTAAAAAAACTGTTTTTATCTAACAAAAAAATGTAATGACGTCACAATGCTAGGTGCAAATGACGTCATAATCGCGAAAATAAGCAAAAATTGCAAAGTACAGAAATTGGGATGGTTTTCCTACATTTTGACCACCGCACCATGCTTGCACCAATTTAAAATTTTGAAATTTTAACATTTTCATACATCAAACTTCAGATACAAAATCTTTTTGGTGCAAGGTTGGTGCGATAGTTTATTTTATATATTTTCATAGCCAAGCAGAACAATTAAAAGCTGAAATTTGCCTTTAAAATGAGACCTACTCTTCTGACAAAGTTTAACTTAAACATTCTTATGCCTACATGTATATGAATTTTACTTTTTCGCTTATGAATCAGTAACATGTATTTCTATTATTATTTTCGTAAGTATACCTAGTTTAACTTTTAAAAAACCAAAAGCATTGAACTACATATTGTAAGGGAGTCAACGATAACTTTGAGGAAAATTTTTTTTTTTAGATATGAAATTTTAGATAGACATACAATATAACAAAATCTGATCATTTCTTATGTTTCTGCTATTCTCATTTAAAAATTTGGTTTTCGAAATGGGACAATCTTCTCTGGTATTAGGGTCGGATCCATGATTTATGAAAGAAAAGTGGGGAGGGGGCGGTAATTCCAGAAAATAAAATATACCGAAAAAAGATTTAAAAGATTTTATGATTCAATTTACATAATTGGTGAAAAACATGAGAATTATTTTGAAAATGATGCCACCCTAATTCGAATTTGTCTTTGGTGGTAATAAGCATTGAGTACAAGTTTCATATAACTTTTGGTTGTGGAAAAGTTAAGTAAGAGAACGGAAACCGCAAACAGATCGCTGATTTTTCCACTAAAAAGGGGACATTATTCCAGAACAGTGGAAGTGACGCCACCCAAACTTTATCTGTGTTTGATGGTAAGAAGGAGTGTGCTTAAGTTTCAGAACATTTGGTTGTGGCAAAGTAAAGTTAGAGAACGAAAACCAATTTCGGGACGTATGGACAGACAAGGGGAAACCGTAATGAATCCTGGTCCGTTCGCCTAATACCATGTTCGCTCTCTTTCACGTTCCGACCCCGCACGTTCGCACCCTGGGTCTGTTTGCACCTCACACCCGTTTTAAAGGTTACGTTTTGAATAATTTTTTAATCATGCTTTAAGATAGTAATTGTTTTTATTGTTTAAAAATAAAGTGACAATCTAAAAATGTCAACGGGTTTTGTTTTGTGAATTACTAGTATTTTGACATAATGAATAACGAATATTGTTATGATGATCAAAGGCAAAGTAATACGTCTTTAAGACTTGTAAAAGAAATGCGGAAAATACCAAACGAATATCAAATTTGTCACAATGACAACAACGAATAAAACTAATAATATATATAAAGAATAGAGAAAACTTTGAAGAATACAGATATGTAGGACCCATCATCCAGACCCTCTACCTTGTTTGGCGTTGTTGTATATCATATTTATCCAAATATACACGAGAATAAGTGGTTAAGCTGTTAAAAACAATTAACTTTCATGTTTTCTATTAAAAATTTTCATTGTATTTACACCTACCAAGCTAACTACTTGTATTTCACTTTACACCAATAGGTTATAACAGCTATCATGATTTTCAAACACATTATATTAATACTAAATAAGCTTTGTAAATACAATTTGTAGTAATCATAAGTAATTAACATTTATTAATTAATCATCTAATCAGCCAAAACATTATTTCATCCAAAAAATGCACGATTTTTTTTTCATGAAAATATAAATATTTTGATATACACATCTGAAAATACAAACGTACATTTAATAATTCAACCTGTATTTGAATAAAAATAGGGTTCGAAAGTATAGGGTGCGAACGAACACAGGGGTCGAAAGTATGGGGTGCGAACGTATAGGGTACAAATGTGTTTTGGGAGCGAACGGACCCGATACGTTCCAAACTGGTCCCTCCGCCACGGCGACCGGTTTCACTAATTAGCGACAAGAAGAATTTTAGCGATCAGAAGTTTCAAAAAGCAACAAGAAGACAAAATTAGCAACAAGAAGAAAAAATTAGCGACAAGAAGACAAATTTAGCGACAAGACAGTTTATATACTATCAAAACAATAAATTAATAGAAAAAATCAGTTAAATAAAGTTTCAAATTTTGTTTTATTTCAAAACAGTTTTGTAATGATTTTTTAGTGAAAAAAATTACAATTTCTTAAAACAAGAATTCACAGAATCATTTGTGTCATGCATAATACTCATATATATATATATATATATATATATATATAATTTGTCTCAGATTTAGCCCAGCAATGTGATATCTTCAAATTTGCGTGAGCAAACTTTTGGTCTTCGCTCAGCGGGATTCGAACCCTTGCTTCTGTGATATCGTGACCACTTGACTACCTAGGCTACATAAAAATGTAGCTTTCGGTGGTCGATGAAATGCCTTACCTCGTCGGCTTTATCTAGGGTTGTAACACAGTACATGATGTATAGTGGCAAGTAGATGGTGTACCTTTCAGATCAGCAATTTTTTCTGTCGTAAAGGATGATAATGTTAAATACCATGCCGCCACATCAAATTTTTATTTTATTATACACTTCTAAACATATGACAACTTTATGACAGACATTCTCCATTGGATAACACTTGGTTATACAGGGCTAACACCACAATATATATATATATAATTCGTCTCAAATTTACCCAAACAATGTTATATATTCAAATTTTCAAATATATATATGGTCCTTTTGAGTCTGAAATGAATAAAGCTTAGATTATCTTATAATTTGGTTTTAATTTTGAAAATATCAACCCTGCCGACTCTACAAAGTACTGTAATGAAAATACAATAATATTAAAAAGAGCATCCTTTAATGCATGTTTCTATGTTTATCTGTTTCAGATAATTAATATTATGAATTCTTAGCGCTAAATTCGTCTTTTTGTCGCTAAATTATTCTTCTTGTCACTAATAAGTGAGACCCCCACAGCGGTGGCATTAAAAACTTAAAAGGACCCAACCCAGTACTAGAGACAAAATCTGTTAATAGCCGGTATAATTAAAAGAATATATAAGGTGTAAACGTATTAATTCATGAAAAAATGTAATGACCAGCAAATTCACCGTAAGGGCAATGGTACATTTGTTTTACTTCACAGATGGACTCTAGAAGTGCATTTCGTTACCACGTTCTCTTGAAGAATTACTGTTGTTTGTCTGTAATTTTGTTTGTTGATATTTCAGCATTGATTTTTATCATTGACATTTTCCTTTTGTTGCAACATATTAAAAGTTAAACTTGTAAAATAGAAAACAAATTTCCGTTGCTGTGGGCAAATATTTGTTGCTAGGGAGAAATTACAATGATTTTGCCGAGAAATGTGCATTACATTGTGTTCCATTTAATCAGTGTATAAGTGTAAAATTCACTGCATAATAAACAGGTTTGATTTCAAATATAAAGAGAATTAAACTGTTTATTTAGCATATTTGATTATCTCCACAACAGAATATACGAGATAGACCAAAAATACCACCATTTTTAATACCAATGTTCAAATCTCATAAAGTCATTTAGAACAAACAAATCCAGGTAAGCAATAAAACCCGAGAAAATCGCATTAGCTCCCTTAGCGTTTCAAATAATTCAATATTTTATAAAAGATTTTTGTTGAAAAAAAAGGTGAAAGACTTTCTGTATGATGTATTACCTTTTTCTAGAAAGCTGCCATTTCATTATGTCAGTCAAAGTGTCAATTTATAATTTTTCTTAGTTTTTTTTCAATTAATGTATTTGATTGCCAATATTTGCTATACATTCCCTTGTTTCGTATAGCATGTTCATGCCATCCAACTTTCTTAGCAGAAGTAAGCTCCTTAAACAAAAACAGAGTTATGAGGTAGAACAACAATACATAAGTTTTATTGTCACGATTATAAATTGGTCGACCAATACGACAAATATGTGTCTCAACTCACTAGCGACATTTGTAGCCTTTTTTCAGTCTTACCAGAAGATACGTCTGATCTTTGAATTTACCGATTGTTACCTATTACCTATTTCGAAATTTTAAATGAATGTGGATTCGCATGGCGGATAATGCATGCGACGTACCCGGTCCTTTGGAGTTCAGACAATTCCCTCATTTTGTGTTTGCTTATTTGATTTGTCTTCTTAATCGATTTATGAGATTCGAACATATGTAAACTACTGTTGCCTATAGTGATGATTGTTCAAAACCATTAATAATTGTATAACGTTTAATGTTCTAAATTGACATCTGCGTACTAAACTATAAGTCTGGTTGTGGTATCTTTGCTTTGTTTTTGTACTTTTCTTTTAGAATATTTACTAAATAAACAGCTTGCTCTCACAATATTCTTCATATAGCGACCTTGTGTGTCATTTCAATGCTTGTTTATTTAATTATTTTATTTGGTATTCCGAAATTTTTTGACATTTTGTTATCTGGTGTGAGTCCTACTTTGGCATAAGAACACGATAAGGCTCTCAAACAAAGCTTATTCAACCAAAGACCTGTGGTGGGATTATTTTTTTGCTTAATATTTTAAAGTGCTCCCAAAATAGTAATTGAAATATTGATTGCTGATAACTAATCGTTTACATTTTATTCTCCATTAATTAAACCATGAACCAAATCTATGAGCAAGAAAGGAACAAATGAAACCATACGACACTTCATTTTAAGCGCAGATATTTCGTCAAAGAAGAGATTAAAACTCTATTGCTAGCGTCACAGGATAAGTCCCTTAATGAGAACATGGAAATAAAATATGAATCTGCCTTTTCAAGCAGATTATGTATTCAGCAAGGTTTTATCACGATAAATCAAGTTATTGATAACAAAGACATTCGGAATGCAATTGCATAATTTTGAATCATTAATTTTAATTGCGTGCATGTAATGCAAGTTTTATTTGGAACCGAAATATAATTTATTTTTATAAGCCTTTCTCTCTCATATAACAAAGATTAAAAGTCAAAACAATTAAAAAAAAAGAATTACACTAAAATTAAATTTTAATGGATTAATAGACTTTTTTGTTCATTGCTCTTCATTTTCTGCTGGTTTATCGACTTTTATTTCCAGTTTTCCCAAGAAGGAGTGATTAAATTTAGGAAATCAAAAATCCTCACCCGTCTTTTTTTCGGAATCTTCCCGTTGGAGTTTGTCATATCGGGGTCTTTTATAGCTGAATTTACGGTATGAAATTTGCTTATTATTGAGGGCCGTACAATGACCTATAATTACTTAAGTGAACGTCATTTGAACTAGTTGGATAGTTGTCTAATTGACAATCAAACTACCTTATTTCATACAATACAAAATCTTTAATCAAAGATACCAGGCTTTAGTGCGCGTTTTGTCTAAAAAGACTCATCAATGACTCTCAAACATAGGTAAACTACTGTTGTTTAAATTTAAATCAAGAAATGTCGTTCGTTTACCTAACATAGACATGAATTAAATTGTATAAAATATTGTTTTCTAAATGCTATGATTTTAATACTTGACTGAATCTTTTGAAGAACCTTTGTTTACCCAATGGTTTGTTGGGATTCCATAATTTTATCTTCAGCTTTCTGATTAGTGTTTTGAAAACTGTTTTTTGTTTCGTCGTTTTATTTTATGGCAAGATAGTGACTGCCGATGCATCCGGTCTAGTTATATTTGGAGTTCATGCAATTCAATCAGTTTATGTGATGCTGTAATTGATTTGTTAACTCATCTGCCGATTGATGTTACATTGCAGATTGGTTTTTAAACCATATTACAAGAAAAAAGTAAAATAACAAAATACGAAACTCCAAGGAAAATTCAAAACGGAAAGTCTCTTATCAAATGGCAAAACCAAAAGCTCAAACACAATAAACGAATAGAAAACAACTGTCATATTCTTGACTTGGTACAGGCATTTCCTTATGAAGAAAATGGTGGATTAAACCATTAAAGAACCTTTTAGGTATATATAATTTTTTGGAGTATACCTAGAGGTTCGGTACTTTTTGTTCTCCATTCTCGTAAATTTATTCAATAAACTGTATTCTATTGATATCATACAATACAAAAACTCATCAAAGATACCAGGATTCAGTGTGCGTTTCGTCTAAAAAAGACTCACCATTGACGCTCGAACATTGGTAAACGATTGTTGCCATTCTCGTAAGTGTATATAATAAACTGTATTCTATTGATTGTCCACCAATGTTTTTCCCTTATTTTTAAAATATGGATGACCCTTTGGATAGCAGAACGTGAAAAGATTCATGTTTGATATTGAATTTCAAGGAAATTTATATAAACAAGCTGTGCCTCCTATTTAGTCCTTCTGTTTGAGGTAGATATATTGTTCATTTTTCGAACTGGTTTTACCATAAAAATATTTACTGTTTAACTAAGAATGGGGGAATTACAAGAATGCTTAATTCTTATGCATAATTAGTTTGAAATACAGTTCGATATATATTGACATATTTTGCACAAATAAAATCTGCTTACATTATCAACATTGGCACAATTGTGACTACGTTTATTACACGGTACGCATTGTATTGTACCAGATACGCATTTCAATAATAAAGGTCTTATTAGTTATGTCCGAGGCCAAAATTTTGAAATCTGAAATCTAATAGAAACGTTTAAGAGGTGATATAACAGAAAAGAACTAAAAGTATTGCCAAACCCGGTTAAGGAATCATGAATTATATACATTTTTGTACATTACTTTATTTCAAATGTTTTTCTTAGTAATCTAACAGAAAAGTTCAGTAAGCAATTTCCGTATTTTCATGCCAGTACCGCAGTACTTAGCCTCTTGGTCACTTATACCCAATTTTAGTTATGACATTAAACAGTACCAATTTTAGTGCACCAGATGCGCATTTCCACAAATAGTGTCTCTTCAATGATGCTATGGTTCATGATATCGAAAATCAAAACCTGATAGAAATGTTAAAGAATTTATATAATAAAAAAGAACCAAAAAAATTACCAAACCAGGTCAAGAAATTATAGCTATCCACCAGGGAGATACACATTAATTTCAAATGACTATTAAAATCCCGATTCAATACAGAGTGCTGTATCAAACCCTATATAAAGTTGTTCTTTATAATGTTTCATTACTCTTTATGACATTGCATTATATCTACGATTTCACTAATAATTGTGACTTCTCATATTTACTTAAAAAAAAAGAATAATAAATACAGTTAACTTAATCGACACTCTGAAATTTGGGATTAGCATGTGATATAATATAAACACTCCTCGGATGACATTACATGAGTAAAAATAAACATAACATGGTTTGCATAAAAACTCTTGGAAAATTAAAACATCCAGTTTTGTGAGGTTATTAAATAAATTTAATATATATCTTTTTTTCAGAATTGGATAATTAATGTATTGCTATATTTCATATGTTATCTTTATTTGATTATATGAATTAAGCATTGCAAACACGAGCTCAGCAGTTTAGACCACTTGAAACCACATTCGACCAACTAATTTACTTAGACAAAAATCTAACTTTTACATTCACCTAATTATGTACAAAACGATAACGTTAATGTACTCTAATGTCGTTAGCAGATAAATAGGAAAAATTAAGATTTTGAAAATGTTTCCGTTAAGTAAACAGACAATGTAGTACATTTTGTAAATGCTCTTATCGAGCATATTATTGCATGAGTACGCATTGTTTGTATTGACCAGCTATTGTTAACGCTCGTTTTATAATAAATGAACTTACAAATGATATGGTTGTTTGTCTCTGTCCCGACAATTTATCATGCAAACACTGTTCTTCCGTTAATTTATTTGTAATTTCCATCTTATCACCCAGTGTTTATGGCTCCTTTTCACTTTCTCAGAGTAATATTGAAAATATGATATATTTATATATCAAACTTCATTTTATAAAAATAAATCATATCTTAAAATTTGAATCGAAATTATGTATTGGGTAGGTGTTACTTATGAAGATGAGAAAGAATTCTGTGGCTTTGTGTAGGCAAACACCATTCATCCCAAATAACGTTTCAAATGAATTTAAAATGTTACAGCCATTGGGATTGCTCATAAATAGCAATTTTATTGTTCCCTGAATACAGAAAGTAAACAATGCTCGTTATTCTTTTCTAGACTGCTTAATTTACAGGAATTTGTATTGACAGTAAATTATCACATTTGATTGTCCTTTGGAATCATTAACCAAGTAATTTCTCAATGATTAACTTCAAATAGGGTGACTTAATAAATTTTCAAGGACCACATTGAATGTAAGACTTCTTTTTTTTAAGTAAGACGGTGGACAACACCTATACAGAAATGTGTATAGCTACTGGAGAGTATATGATTCACTGTGAGTGTAAAGAAAAGGGTAGTATTTATGTTGTGATTTGTATTCGCTGTTGATTTTGATGGGACCTTTCATTTCACTTCTGATGAACGATTTATTTAGAAACATTGTCAGACGTGACAGATTAATAGTTATTATGACAATCGATTATTTTTCTTGTGGCTTAAATTAAAGACAAATGTAGTTTACTGATGTTTAGATCTCATTAATCCATTAAGAAGATCAAAGTCAAGGTAATAAAAAAGAAGCGAGACCAGTTGCATCAACTGGACGAAAACACATCAAAGATACAAGACTTACAAATTGATACGCCAGACGCGCGTTTCGTCTATGAAATACTCATCAAGGGTCTCATTCTATGAATGCATCACATACCATTCTAATCCACGCGTTGTTAAAGTTTTTACAATCGGCAATAGGACAAAATCCGTAAATATACAGATCAGACCATTCTGGTATCTAAAGATCTAAAACCGCGAAAACATGTCGCTAGTGAGTGGAGACGCAGACACATCGTATATGTCAATTAATTCGTGACGCTGACCGTCAAACTTCTTAAGTGTCGATTTCAATCGTTTTCCTCATAATATTTTTGTGTCAGGAGCACATCCCTGTTAATGATTTTTTTATAGTGTGAACATGCTTTAGCGTCACATATTATTGACATATGTATACGCCATACGATGGGACAGAGGGAATGTTACTGCTGGGCAATAGGAAGTTAGAAATAGGAAATTAAAATCATCATGTTTGTCATACGATCTTTATTGTTGACAAAGTTCAAATCGTCACGTTTTTCATACGATATTTTCTTGTTGACAATGTTGAAATCATCGCGTTTTTCAAACGATCTTTTCTTGTTTGACAATGTTTAAGTCATCATGTTTGTCATACGATATTTTCTTGTTGACAATGTTGAAATCATCGCGTTTTTCAAACGATCTTTTCTTGTTTGACAATGTTTAAGTCATCATGTTTGTCATACGATCTTTTCTTGTTGATAATGTTTAACCTGAAGGTGTTTTATTAACGGTCAAAGCACTAGACAATCGGTGTTCTAGGTATTTTCTTTGTGACAAAACTTTAAGATCGCTAATCAGGATTAAGTCACGATTTGGTACATCAATCATAATAAAAAGAGAAGTCGTCAATTTTTTTTATAGGGTTTATATATTCCTTTGGTATCTTCCGCCTCTCTTTTATAAGCCAACACAATTAAAGAATTGATAACGGAGCTTTGATTTTATCAATTTCCCTGTACTCAGTACAACACTTTTTGCGATATTTATACAACATATTCCTTGTAAATAATACACAATTTTTTTAACTGTTCAATAGAGTTCTATTCGACAAAACATTCTCTTATTTAATCTAAAGATTTTAGTGATCGGTTTTTTTTTCGTCGATGTGTTAGACAGTTTGTCACAGAAACGAGACATAGTGATTCTTTATTCCGTCGTCTGCGTTGGCGGCATCAACGTTTAGGTTTATATTTGGTTTAAGGGTCTATAGATATCAATAACCCTTCACGGAATTTTATGAAACTTGGATAGATGCTTTGTTATGATTAAATGAGAGAAAAACTTACTTTTTACGCAGTTATTAAAATACAATCTGGGGTTAGAGTTCTTTTAAAGATCAATAACTTTGTTAAACCTTCATATAATTTTATGAATACTTTTTTAATGATTAACAGATAATGTCTGAATCAAAATATGAAAATTGTTTTTTTCCTTTTTCCATATTTTACTGATAAGTAGATTTAGTCTTTCTTTGCAGTCAACATTTACAAACTGACTCCGAATACATTTTCTAGGCAAGGACATTTTTGAACCATAGAAATAAGCTTCTTCGAGATCAAGAAAGAGCATCTGAGGAACAAAAAAAAATCTATTTCTTTCTAATTTTTCTGTATTATATTGATCAATGGACTTAACTTTTGGCAATCATTACTGAAAGCAGCATGTGAAGGCGAGACACAGGGTTCCACAGAACCCCTTATGAATTTTTAGACATTATAATTAAAATTCTTATGTTTTGTTTTTTTGTTTGTTTGTTTGTTGTTGTTTTTTTTGTGTGTCAAAAATGGCGAATAAACGGGAAAATTAAAGACTTAGCAACACGAACCCCATCAAAACCCGGTATGATCTCATGTGCTCCGGAAGGGTGAGCAGATCTTGCCACCTTTCGCACCAGTCGTGTTGCTCATGAAAGAACAAACTTAGTGATAAGTCTAATTCGACTTCACATTCGGGGAAAAGAGGTATTGACAATTGGAACATATCCGTCGTCATCTATGGAACAGATTCCATAACGGTCAACAAATTCGTGATGGCGCCGTTACAAGTCTCGAATGGATGACTTTAACTTCAACACATGAAATGCTTGCTTTAATAGTTTCCTTTGAAACAGCAACCCTCTGTCAAGAAAATTATGATAGAAAATGCAAGATCTAGAATCAAATGGGCGATTTATACTTCATATGCAGGTGCTGCTGCTAGAATGTTGCTTTATTGAAATAAAAGCTGAAATCATCTCTTTTTCATTACCGACCCTTATTGTCAATTTTAAGATTATTTTTAAGGCAAGATATGAGACTAACCTATTTTATCTGTTGTATCCTTTATTTTATGTTTGATGGAATAGATGCGTTCAACATAGTTCCGAAAGATATCAAAGATATCAAGCTATAATTTTGTACTCCAGACGCGCGTTTCGTCTACAAACGACTTATCATTGACGCTCGAATCAGGTAAGTGAAAAGGTCAAACAAAAGTACGAAGTTGAAGAGCATTGAGGGCCCAAAAGTGAGAGGGCATCATTAATGTAGCGAAAAGTGAAGTTAAATGATTATGTTAGCTTCTTTTTATTCTTCTTAAGATGCTTCTGTATGAAGTCTGCTTCATATGACTAAAGGAACAAGACGACAAGAAGAGGAGAACATCCGATCGTTTGTTAAAGGAACAAGACGACAAGAAGAGGAGAACATCCGATCGTTTGTTAAAGGAACAAGACGACAAGAAGAGGAGAACATCCGATCGTTTGTTAAAGGAACAAGACGACAAGAAGAGGAGAACATCCGATCGTTTGTTAAAGGAACAAGACGACAAGAAGAGGAGAACATCCGATCGTTTGTTAAAGGAACAAAAGACGACAAGAAGAGGAGAACATCCGATCGTTTGTTAAAGGAACAAGACGACAAGAAGAGGAGAACATCCGATCGTTTGTTAAAGGAACAAGACGACAAGAAGAGGAGAACATCCGATCGTTTGTTAAAGGAACAAAAGACGACAAGAAGAGGAGAACATCCGATCGTTTGTTAAAGGAACAAGACGACAAGAAGAGGAGAACATCCGATCGTTTGTTAAAGGAACAAGACGACAAGAAGAGGAGAACATCCGATCGTTTGTTAAAGGAACAAAAGACGACAAGAAGAGGAGAACATCCGATCGTTTGTTAAAGGAACAAGACGACAAGAAGAGGAGAACATCCGATCGTTTGTTAAAGGAACAAGACGACAAGAAGAGGAGAACATCCGATCGTTTGTTAAAGGAACAAGACGACAAGAAGAGGAGAACATCCGATCGTTTGTTAAAGGAACAAGACGACAAGAAGAGGAGAACATCCGATCGTTTGTTAAAGGAACAAGACGACAAGAAGAGGAGAACATCCGATCGTTTGTTAAAGGAACAAGACGACAAGAAGAGGAGAACATCCGATCGTTTTTTAAAAAAACAAGACCTCCAAACAAATATGTTGTCAATCAAGAAATCAACCATCTTAATAAGGTCTCTTTCAGAGTATTTGTATCTTTGTTTGCGATTCAATATGCGCTTGTTTGCAATGGCGTCTCAGATTTAAATGAAAAGAACAATTATTTGGTGTGCTCTTAAACAATAGGGATATGAATTTTTTATATTAGTCTTAACATTTGCTTAAATTTATAACAAATACAAGGTCTAAATTTCAACCAGGAAATTCATAAAAAGTAGAATTTCATCCAAATATGTTTTCGGTAATATTATTTGAAAAGCAAACAAGTTACGGAGTCGTCATTCGTTGCTTTTCCTTTTGGTTCAAAAATACGGATTGATTTAAGATTAAAGTTGACTATCGTTGCTGATATTACTGATATTGGTATCTTTTATTATGGGGGAGGGAATTGGAGTTTCAAAAAAAGACTAAATCTTTTCTTAATTTTTCACATTCATATTCTGAACAAATTCACTCCAGACGTTTTGAGCTAAATCGTGTCTTCCGCTGATATATGAGTATAGGATAAATGGTTTTGTTTAAGCAGTTTACGTAGTTTGGACTTTCTATCCTTATCGAAATGTGTGAAGATATCAAGAGGTAATCAAAAACCATAAGTTCAGGAAATGAAGGAAAACAGCCAAATGACAAAAACAATGTGAATAACACAAGGAACTGTCCACAAAAAACTACTGACAAAACCAGCTTGAAGATTTATAAATTAAGAAACACGATCCAGAAAAACGGGCCATGAACTGCGAGCATTCTTTGATATGGTATTATATATTGCTGTTTACCTTATATCTTTGTTTTGGTCACCTATCTTATTGATATCTTAGATTACGTGCTTTGTATAATGTGCCTTTGATTTTACGTCCTTTTATGTAAAGGTTATTTTTTACTAAAATAACACTATATAAATTTTGTTACGTCCGGATAGGTTTTCTGTATTTTCTACATTAGAAAAAAACATTTGAAAGAGGGAAATGTATAAATACTTGAGGAGCTATATAAACAAACGTGAATAAACAAAATAACCTAAACCATCAAAGGTCAACTTTGTCTTGTGGGAGTTGAAACCTTAGTATCTTTATTTTGCATTATTTCGTAAACGGAAAAATTAAAGAAAATGTATATTACAAATTATGTCAGTGCAGAATCAACGACTATTGAGCTGATTATGCACTTGGGGACTAACAGTACACCAGATACCCTCGGCAAATAACAGTACATCAGATACCATCGGAGACTAACAGTACACCAGATACCCCCATGGCCTAACAGTACACCAGATATCCTCGACAAATAACAATACACCAGATACCCTCGGAGACTAACAGTACACCACCAGATACCCTCGGGGACTAACAGTACACCAGATACCCTCGGATACTGACAGTTTAACAGATACCCTCGGCGTCTAACAGTACACCAGATACCCTCGGGGACCCTCTCAAATGAAGAGCTTGTTTGATCTTTTTTTATAGTTTTATCTTTAAGTTTGTCTTTCGTGGCATTTGTGTCGATGGCAGATCTTTGCCATCTATGTCAAATGTATTCACAATTATTGTAGATTCCGACGATTTAGAACTTGAAGTATTACAAGGCCATGTGGCCATTGTTAAAGATTTTACTTGGGTTACTATGTCATTGTCGTACATGTATATCCGAACTTTTTTCTTTGAATTTATATAATTCATAGGGTATAATTTTATTGTCATATATTTTTAACAAATAAAGATTTATTTCAAATCAGTTTTGATAATTATTTGTTCAGTAAGTTATTTTTTTGGAATTGGATATATATCATCAGTATTAATTCGTTCGCTGCGTTAAATTTGTGTTTCTAGTCTAGATTAAAAATCGTTAAGAACCAAAAAAAATATTAACGCATTGTATTGAAATTAAAAATAACATGAAAAAGAAAAACCGAAAGTTTAAATAGTCATCATTCCTTGAGGCAGGTGTTATATTATGTTATTTATTTCTTTTTCTTTTGAATATTATTATTTTGTATTAATATCGTCGATGTGAACATCAAAGAGAAATATTATGTAATGTCCTCCCCTATTATTATTAAATGTTATCCACGCAAATGTTGATATCAGGCTTTACCACATAGGTATAGAATTATTCAGTGTATTGCTGTTACTGCAAGTACAGTTTGATATATTTCAAAATCACTGTTTGATGAATGCGTGACAAAAAGTTTATAAAAATACAAAAACACTAACCACTACGAATTAGTTTCCAACATATACATTGTCTAATAAAATTGTTTGCGTACACAAACCAAATGGAGTCATGACAATATTGAATTCGATAAGGTTTTATCTGTATTATCTGCTTATGTCCTTAATCAGAGCAACGTTAATAAGAGTAGTTAAGTTTATAGCGTCAACAGTTGAATGGGTTTAATGATAATTCTTCTTCGTTTTAAAGTTTGAATGATTTATTTCTCTTTTCCTCATTATTACTTTTTTTATTTTCTTTGGAATCCTTGAACAAAAATGAACATTGGGAAAGAATCATATCGCAAATCCGTATATATATAACCAACGTAGCATTTTATATTGTGATTGCCAAATTTGTTGGTTACGTGCAGGTATCATTTTCCTTAAAATTTTGGTCTGAACTATTTACACTTACAATTTCCTATTAATTTAGTTGTAGATGTCATTTAATGTAACGTATGTTACTCCTGTAAAAAGAAAGAAAAGATAACGAGGGGGAGACGAAAAATCATATGTCGAATAAAACCCACAATATCATGGCCCAAAACGACTAAAATACAAACAAGCCCCGAAAACAGAAAACCAAAGGATTGAGCAACAGGTACCTGACAAGGTAATCTCATCTGCCCCGGAAAGGTAAGGGGTTCCTGATCAACTCTATAGTGACACTTCTTGTGGTACTTATTGCAGGTATATATTTGGTGAGAAGTCGCATAGATGTCACAATAAATGAGTAAATATCCCTCCAATATGCGCCTCAGGGTCAGATATAATTTGTAAACAATAAATCTTAATCTCTCTAAGCTTATTCATCTAAAGTTCATTTAAATAGTAGAGAATCATAGAGTAAAGGTGTAAAAACTATGGAGTTATATCAAATGTTTGTAGAGTACTGAATTTCCAGAGAACTTTTTGTATGCAAATAAAGATTTTATACCTTGAGGAGCCACATCACAAAAGGCTTTTCGAAGTATGAAAAATTGTGGGAAAATGAATATCAATTCGGTAATGAATGTGTTACGTATCTTTTTTAATTTTTAATTTCTGTGGGACTGTTTTCAAGAAAAAAGGTTTGATACTGCCCTTTATCAACAACAACAAATTAAGTTACTAGTTTTCTTTTTATAAAAATGTAAATTCTTTGTTGCATAAAAGGTTTTTTTTCTCTCAAATATACAAATAGCTTATGTTGTTAAAACAACAAGAAACACACATAGATTTAATTGCAGTTTGCTCATGATAGAGTTTAGCAGTATTGCTAATTGTTTCATGTGAATTACTGATAACTGTCACCTAGATTATTAATTAATTATATGATGATTATAGCACAGATTTTACAGGTAAAATAAGACCACGCTTGCAATTGTTTATTAAAGATTTGTTTGTCTTTTTAAAAAAAAAACATTTTATTTATCCTTAATAATTTATCTTTGGGAAATAATTTTCAGAATACTTTTGAATAGTCAAAGATCAAAGGAAAAACAGAAAACATGGAATCTCTGATTTCTACATATCAAACATGTGACATACTATTGAGGTGAGGATTTATGTATTGAGTTGTTGCATAAAATTATGCAAGTCAAAATTGAAGTCATTTGGTCAATTGAGATTGTCATCAAAGATAAGGGATTCAAATTAAAACTCCGCCTTCTCTCTTATAATGACAGTTGTATCAGTACTTCTACCTTCCTTAATAAAAAAAAAAGACAAAACTAGCTATTAAATGGACAAAACAAATTAATTGCTTTCCTGGAGAAATAACTTTAATGGTTTTTTTCACGGTTCATTTGTGCATATTTACATGGACATGAGAAGTATTGGGAACTATATTTAAGAGTGTATACATTTTGTAGCTAACGCGGTTACATCCTGATTGATGAAGCGATGTCTAAAGAAAGAATTGGCATAAATCTTCCAGTCTTTCCCAAATGCAAGCATATTGATGGTGTAAAAAGTAAAATAACAAAAATACCGAACTCCAAGGAAAATTCAAATCGGAAAGTCCCTTATCAAATTGAAAAATAAAACGGATGGAAAACAACTGTCATATTCCTGACTACAGGCATTCCATTATGTAGAAAATGGTGGATTAAACCTGGTTTTATATCTAGCTAAACTTCTCACTTGTATGACAGGCATATATAATTCCATTATATTGACAACAATGTGTGAGCAAAACAAATACAAATGTTAAAAATTGCGGTACAGATTCCGAGATCTTTAAAGTAAGTGTATAACTCAAAGTAATCCTACCATATTTCAAACGACCAGTTCGAATTCAACATTTAATTTGATCGAATTTTCATCTCGTTTATATTTTGAAGCTTTTATAATCGTGCTCTGACTGTTACTTTTAACGGTTAATTTAGTTAAATATATGTTATCCTTTATTAAGTCGTATAGTATTATTAAACTACTTTTGATCAATATAAAGCTTTTTTTCTTGTGTTTTTTGTTGTTTTTGTTTGTATGTTTTTGTTTGTTTGTTTGTTTGTTTTTGTTTTGTAGGGTTTTTTAATTGGACGCGGGTCTAGATTTGTAGTTGAGAAAAAAAAGTTCCGTTAACGTTGTTGTCGTTCTATTCTTTCTTCATTGGTCTTCTTAATTTTATTTTTCATAATTCCCTAATAGCAAATGTATATATTACCAACAATATTTGGAAACTGGTACCGAATTAAAATCATTGTGGTCGGTATTTTGACCATTATATGTTTTTGATCAGTCTTTTATTGTTTCTTTTTGTTAAGTCTTCGATTGGATTAGAATTTGAACCTGAGACAAAAAGGAAAGCCGGTTATAGAGAAGTTGTTTTTATCACCTTATTTTTTCTTAACTGATCAATTTGTCTTTCAAAACTTTATTAAATTATTTGGATTTTATTTACTAGTAATTAATTAACTACATTTATTAAAAAATAGCTGAAGACTGCAAATTACGTTCCCAAGATATAAAAGAAAGAATAGAGTCATGAAAATATAAATTTCACCTGGTTTTATCGCATCGTCAAGAAATTCCATATCCCATAGCGACGTTACAAAAATGGATAGAAGAAGTATTGATATCAGTTGAATGCTTATATTCCTCATTATTTTTTGTTTTAAGTTCAGTTGAACTTTCCTTTTTCAGTTTCTCTGGAACAATTGGAAAAATCAATACATAGATTAAAAAAAAGCGACGTTCTATTATTTAAACAAACCCCTGTATTTGTACAAAGACGAAGGACAATTGTAAGAACGAGAATTCAGATCAATCGTATAAAGTTTTGATAGGGAATGTTCAATAATAAAAAAAAGTATTACCAGAAATACCAAAAAAGCACGAAGTCCATAAAACCTGACAAAATTAAAGGTTATACTTTATCAACCAACGGAACGAAATTAAAACAACTGTCATATTCCTGACTCCTGACTCCGAAGAAAATGGTCGGTAAAATCTCGTTTTATAGCCAGCGAAACCTCCCGCTTGGATGACAGTCGTTTATAGTTGTCATATACATGAATTAGAAAAAAAAGGTTTACAAAATGTCACTAGTATGCATCATGTACGTAAGCTTGGAAGTACTAATAATTACATGGCCTGAAAATGAAAAACTCATGCACACAATAGAATGGACAGAAAGAACAATGACCGCAGTGATAGAGTCCCTGTAATATATGTATGTGTTTGAAACTGACATACAATTATCTTCTTCGACATTTTGTATCAATGGAGATAAACAACGTAGTTAACGCCGTGTATTTGGACACATGACATCTTACTCGTCATGAATGGGAGGTTGACAATAGGAAAAATTAAGTTACCTAGTTTGCCAAAGATCTTAGTTATAAGTTTCTACCATGTTACTTTTCTGCTAATGAAGCAGACCTTCTGGTCTCTAACGTACCTCTCTTCAATAAACAGTGACATATTGAGTAAAAGGAATCAAGCGACTAAAGGGATAATTTGGATATCAATCTCAACCATATCTAGGTCGAATAGAAAGACAAGCAATTTGACTATTTCTACAATTAGAACAAATGTGGTTTGATCAAAGGGAATTTTCCACAACATCCATTTCATGTTTATGCTGATAAATCTGATTTTCGATTGGTCTAACCCTGCAAAAAAGTAAAATAACAAAAATACCGAACTCCAAGGAAAATTCAAAACAGAAAGTCCCTTATCAAATGGCCAAATCAAAATCTCAAACACATCAAAAGAATGGAAAAATAACGATAATTAACGATAAACTTATCGGCGATATAAATGGCGAACGGTTGGAATAAACCAAAACAATGTCAGTACAATGTTAAACATATGTTCACGTAATAAATGTAAAATCGACTCGGTTAACAAACAAACAAATTTAAAATTACAAAACAACAGCTTAGACCTTTTGTTAATCAATTTGTTTTGTAGCGTGCGGCATGCATCAAAAGTATCCAAACAACAGAGGGAAGGATAAATGTATACATAAAAATCTATAAGAATGATTTATTACATTGAATGATACATTGTTTAAAAAAAGTCACTTGTATACATCTTGTGCGTAAGCTTGTTAATATTAGTAATAACATGTTCTGTCATTAATGTTAACAAACAATAACATATTATGACTATGTTCTTATAAAAATGACTTAATATTACATAAAGGGATGATCAAAAGAAGCAGAATTAATCCCTCACTCAATAGCGATAATACAACGTAACAATAAGAAGCTTATATGTTTAACAGTCGACCACACTATCAGACCCGTCTTTCTAGTACTGAAGTCGGTACGAAAGCGCATGGATAACGTAATACCCCATAAGCGCTTAATATTTACAAAAGGTCAGCAGCATTTCTGCATCTTAAAGGCGGTTATCCGTTTGGATCTTTCTTAGTCAAGAAGCAATAATTATCAAAAAACGACAAATATGTTACACTTTTAGAGCATCTGAGATCACCCCCAGTTTTTGATGGGGTCCGTATTGCCCCGTTTTTAGATTTTTATGTTGCGTTTTGTATAGACTATTGTTTGTATTTTGGTGGGTTTTCGTTTTTTGCCACTTCGTTCTAAGATTGTCTTCGACTTTTGAGTGAATATTTCGTATGTATATTCCGCCTCTCTTTGCATTTTGGTATAAGTTTCCTTTTCGGTTTTCCTGTTATAATTAGGCAGCTTCTTTTTCAAGTAATTTACATTTTTCTCATTTAATCGTACTTCCTGAAAAGAATATAACACTCAAAAAACTCAGTTGGTATTGATTTCAAGAGAGGCATTGTCAGTTCTTAATGTGTGAAATCAAGATAACAGTGGTTTAATGATGGTCTTGGGGTATACAATTGTTCTGTTTGCACAGACATCTACGATTATTTCAAATATACAATTCTTACTTAATGCTTTATTCTCTGAGGGTGCATACGAACTTCTCAATGAAAGAATAAGATATTTTATATCCTATTATTAAATATAAAACATTTCCAGCTGTCATGGTGAATTATGTGACGGTTGGTGAGTTTCATAAGTTTTTAATAAATCGCAGATCTGATAAACCACTTTCGAGTTATGTCCTTCACCGGAAAAGTTGGTCAATTATGCGCGCCTTTATGGCGTCATTTACCAGATAGAGGGGACCGCTTGTATCCCTGCACTATTAAAGTTCATCAAGTGTATTCGTGATCGTCATTATGCAGGATAAACTCGAAATAACTGTTGTTCCGTAGGTACTTAATCACAATTTCCTAATGACATAAGTACTGATTATCAATTATAAGAATTTAATTTGCCGAATAATTCGTGCAATATAGCATCATACTTTTTTCAACCGCTCGCTCAACATGAGAAGGAAGTGACGATGCCCCAAAACGCATGAATGATGTTCACTAAAACTCAAAGTTTTTGACGGAAATGCAACGAACTCGAAAGTGGTCTATTGACATTAAAGAAGAAAAAAAAATTAATTAAGAATAACAATTAAAATAATTTGGAAATTTTTTTTTGAAATATCAGTTTTCTTCCAAAGATTATTTTTCTTTTTTTTTCTTTTCCACAAAAATTTGGGATTGACCTTGACGCTGGGCATAAAAATTAGACGGAAGATACCTAGAGGACATTTAACACTGATAAGTTGAAGTTATTACTGTAAACGCCATGGCAAAAAAAAGACGAACGACAACAAAAAGACAAACAAGTACACCAAATAAATACATAGGTAAAGAAAAATGAATGGCTTTTTAAGTTAGGTTATTAGATTCATAAACCATCCTGGATTTTTACCAAACTTATTTAAAAATTATCTTCTTTATCATTTGTTCATTCAATAAATTTATGTTTCAACTCTTTTATAAATCTATAGATTTGATTGCATACTGTATTCATTTTTTACAAGCATAACTTTTTTCATACATTTCAAACGTTTTATTTCATTAACTGTAAATCTATTATGTGCATTCCCCTGTCACATTGAAAACATAGACAACAGCAAAAGTAGGCATAACACTGGGTTCCGCGGAACCCTTACGATTTTTTTAGTATACAGGGTATTCTTCGATCTTCCTGATTCGATGTCTGAAAAATAGATACAACTCATTTTACATTTAGATATATGTTGTAAACAATATAAAAGAGGACGTATGATTAGGACCAATATTTGGCCCTGAAATCGCAAAACAGTAAATTTTTTCAATGGTATGAATATTATGTTTATTTCATTTTAAAATAAATGAAACGGTGATATGATCTGGACACCTCCGTCGAAACTGACATATCTTCGGTAAAACAGTCATTTTACATAGTTTTTGGGTGAATATTGGTATAAGCAACGGTCTCAACTAAACAGATATTTTTCATCATCAACATTTCGTATAGCAGAAGAAATTGTTTTTTTCCAAATTAAAGGTCCGCCAGGGGAAGCATTGAATATACAATAAAATAAAGATGAAGAAAATTACTAAATGATGGACTTAGTATACCATATTGGTAGAATGGTGAATATACACACAATCCTAATAAATAATTTGCATACTTTATATTTTATATCTCATACAAAGATTTATGCATCAATTTTTAAGGCCAAGGGATATGTGTTTTAGTATAATTGTTCTTAACTGTCCATGACTCCATGACACATCAACATATTAAGAAATAGTTTACGCCTTCCATACTCTTGTAAAATAATAAAAATACCGAACTCCAAGAAAAATTCAAATCGGAAAGTCCCTTATCAAATGGCAAAATCAAAAGCTCAAACACATCAAACGAATTGAAAACAACTATCATATTCCTGACTTGGTAATCCTACATATTCTTTGACATCATTTACAAAGGATCAAATTTTACAAAATCACAAATCTGTTCTTCTTTCTTTTGGTATTAACATCAAAGAAAACGAAGAAAAATCTACCGTCATTATACTGGATACCAAATCTTCACAAAACTCCGTATAAAGAACGATACATAGCTGGATCATCAAGGTGTTCGACTAAACATATTTCTAAAGTGCTGACTACTATCCTTTCTACAGTAAAAGATTGCCTTGAAAAATATTGTGATGAGATATATTCAACCAGTGGGGTCAATTAGATGTGGATTCTCAAAAATTCTAAAGATCTACTGCTAAATCTTAGATCACAATCTCTGCAATTTTGCAGCAACATTAAGACCTTTGATTTTTCTACGCTTTACACTACTATTACCCATGTTCAATTGAAAGATCGACTTCACCATCTCATTAAACAGAGCTTTTTCTATAAAAATGGGAATTGTAGATATAAATTTCTTGTTTTGAGTTATGATAATTCTTATTTTGTGAAGAACCACACTGATTCTATCAGAAAATACACCGTAGATGATATTATCAAAATGCTGGACTTTTTTATCGACAATATATTTGTTGAGTTTGGAGGATTGATATTTCAACAGACAGTCGGTATTCCAATGGGTACTAACTGTGCACACCTTCTGGTCGACTTGTTTTTGTACTCGTATGAAGCAGAATTCATCCAGAACCTCCTAAAAGACAAAAAGAAAAAGCACCTTGCAAAATTCTTTAATTTTACTTTCAGATATATTGATGATGTCCTATCACTGAATAACTCATATTTCAGTCAGAACTTGCATCTCATATATCCCAGTGAACTTGAAATTAAGGAAACTATTGATACTAGAAGGACTGCTTCATACCTTGATCTTTTCCTCAATATTGACACAGATGGATGACTTCACACTAAAATCTATGACAAACGGGATGATTTCAACTTCCCAATTATCAATGTCCCATTTCTCAGCAGTAACATACCCTCTGCTCCGTCGTATGGTGTTTACATATCTCAATTGATACGTTATGCTCGTGCATGTTCACACTATACGGACTTTATATACAGGAGTGTGCTCCTTACGCAGAAACTGCTCCAACAGAGTAATATGAGGGGGGAAAGATTAAGAATGACACTTCGTAAATTTTATGGACACCATCACGAATTGGTTGATCGATGTGTCTGTGTCTAAACTAACTAATGACATTTTTGCCACGTCTTAGATTGTGGTTTAACATCTATGTCGTCTGTCTTCTAAGTACCGAACGTGACCTATTCCCGAATATGACTGTTTTGCCGAGTGTGAATTTGCATTGCTATACGACGTGTCTCGGTATTTATACGTCCAACATTCATGTATTTATTTATGATGTTTCTGTTGTGGTTTCGGTTGGATATTGTGTTATCGTTTTTGGTTTGAATTCTGTATTTTCGGTACATTTTCACATATGTCTTATTTGTCAGTATAGTCGAGTTAATTTCCATTTTCCATGGATAAAGTATTGTGTTAGTCCAAATAATTATGACGTCGTCACAGCATTTATTTGAAATAGCCTTTCAATACCGTCATAGTCATGATAATTATTTGGACTAGTATTGTGAAAATAATTGTATGAATTTCAAGATTATATATTCGTTACAAAAATACACCACTGTTTGTGGTGTCCTGTGCTGTCGTTAATGGAAGATGTTCGTTTTTATTCTGCGGTTTACATGTTGTAACGAATATTATATTATTCATTTGTGCGTTTCTCTGTGCTGGGTGTTCTTGCGCTTGTTTGTGTTGTATTTCTGTCACGAAGTGTTGTCATTTTAGAGATATTTTTTAACATTGGCATATAAGCGGGAGGTTTGGCTAGCCATAAAACCAGGTTCAACCCACCATTTTTTTCTTATAATGTCCAGTACCAAGTCAGGAATATGGCAGTTGTTATCAAATAGTTCGTTTCTATGTATGTTGGCGTTTGTTTTTGTTGCACTTCAGTGTTTCTGTTGCTCCGTTATTTTCCTCTTATAGTTGATGTGTTTCCCTCGTTTTAGTTTCTAACCCGGATTTGTTTTCTCTCAATCGATTTATGACTTTTGAACAGCGGTATACTACTGTTGCCTTTATTTATAGCTAGCTAAACCTCTCACTTGTATGACAGTCGTATAAAATTCCATTATATTGACAACAATGTGTGAACAAAACAAACAGACATAATAGGTAAAAATGTCAAAAATAGGGGTACAGCAATCAACATTGTGTTATAATCGTAATCACTATAAAAAAAAAAAAAATATGTCAACAAAGAAAAACAAAATGGCATATAGACAAAGCACATAATCAAAAATGAATGACAAGATTACAAAAAATGACCACAGCACAACAACACAATGGCGGGATGCAAAGGAAAATGTAAAGGAAAATGACAATTTATAAACTTGCTGCATCTGAAACGCTTTTCTAGATTTTAAAGTTCATCGGAAAAAGTCAAATTCTAAAACTTCGAAGCCAATGATACTTGAATACGGGAGGAGATATACAAGCTAAAGGGACATAACTAGAGGTTCTTAAGAGCCTGTGTCGCTCACCTAGGTCTATGTGCATAAACAACAATGGACTCTCTCCAACATTGTAGACAAGAATAGAATTCATGACACACTATTTTTTGATGATCTTGTATTGCTGATCATTTTGTCTGTTTAGTTTCTCTCTATCTTCTTTAGTTTATGCTCTAAACACATATGAGGGTAATAAAATCCTCAAGGGCAACCACTCCTATGAAGAGTGAGTCTACTAACTTTATCTGCAACATTTGACTTGTTTGTGGATCTTGCCTTGCTGATCATTTTTGTAATTTAAAGTTTCTATTTATCTATTGTAATTTTTATCATATAAGGCAAAACGCAAAAACATTGATAAAAATCGACATTAAAGGGCAATAACTCCAATAAGAAGTCGTTGTAAAATTTCTTCTATAATGTCTCTAAAAATGTAAATCTTGTCTTGCTGATCATTGTTGCTTATTTAGGTTTCTGTTGCTCCGTTATTGTCCTCTTATAGTTGATGTGTTTCCCTCGTTTTAGTTTGTAACCCGGATTTGTTTTCTCTCAATCGATTTATTGTCAGTTTTCTATTGTCTGGATTGTCATTCGACATCTCAATGACCAACTGTTTCATGTCATTATCAGAAAAGTGTGAAAGCCATTACAACGCACATAGAACCTTTGAAGTCAGTGTTGAGCTTCATCTATGGGTTTATACATTAATGATCTAGCTTAGTTCACCATGATTAGCTGTTTGTTCAGCTTCTTCTGCCAAATTTTCTTTGTGCTTTCTTCGATCTTTCCTTGTTCTTCTTTTAATTTCTTTGTCTTTAGCTTTATGCACATCATGTAGTTGGTCTTGAACTCTTTTTGATTTTGTGCATTTTTGTTTGGTGATTGTCCTTTCCCGTATCTTTAGCTATGTCCCTGTGTTGAGCCACTACTTGTTCAACATAACTAATAAAATTGAAAATGGAAATGGGGAATGTGTCAAAGAGATAACAACCCGACCAAAGAGCAGAAAACAGCACAAGGCCGCCAATGGGTCTTCAACAGAGCGAGAAAATCCCGCACTCGGAGGCAGGCTTCAGCTGGCCCCTAACAAAACTGTGTACTAGCTCAGCGAAAATGGACGTCAAACTGAACTCCGAAACATATAAATGAGCCAAAATAAAACAAAAAACAAAAAAAACATACAAGTCTAACAAGACTAATAAAAGCCAGAGGCTCCTGACTTGGGACAGGCGCAAAAATGCGGCGGGGTTAAACATGTTTTGTGAGATCTCAACCCTCACCCCTATACCTCTAGCCGATGAAGAATAAACAAACACACAGCAATACGCACAGCAAAACTCAGTTTAAAAGAAGTCCGAGTCCGATGTCAGAATAGGTAACAGAAGAAACTAAGCAAAATGGCACATATAAATGAGCCAAAATAAAACAAAAAACAAAAAACATACAAGACTAATAAGACTAACAAAAGTCAGAGGCTCCTGGCTTGGGACAGGCGCAAAAATGCGGCGGGGTTAAACATGTTTTGTGAGATCTCAACCCTCACCCCTATACCTCTAGTCAATGTAGAATAAACAAACACACAGCAATACGCACAGCAAAACTCAGTTTAAAAGAAGTCCGAGTCCGATGTCAGAATAGGTAACAGAAGAAACTAAGCAAAATGACAATGATATATAAATTAACAAAGGACTATAAGCAGTTACTGACATGCCAGCTCCAGACCTCAATTAAACTGATTGAAAGATTATGTCTTCATCATATGAAAATCAAGCGCAATCCCTCCCGTTAGGGGTTTAGTAAATCATACCATCATACAATATACGAGAAGAACATAACCCGTATCATGCCAACAACTGGTTTTAGAATGAATGTGTTTATTTCCGATGCAAAGACCATATGAGTGAATCAATATTAATTCCAAAAAATGCCATCTTTAATTACCTGGCAACATTATCGTAACTATATCCCTTCTGAATGAGTCTGTTTAAAGGTTTGGTGAGTTTTTGAGATGAATGACGACATTTTTGTGCTTTGTATAGAATATTACCATAAAAGATTGAATGCGAAATACCTGATATAAGATATCTGCACGCTGATTTATATTTACGAATGATGTCCTTGTACCGATGATAAGATTTAATAAATTTTTTGACAAGTCTGTGACATCGAAAACTCTGGCCAGTGTAATAATTTTTCAGTAATACAGATATTTCTTTCGCTAAATTCAAATACGTTGTTACATATACGAGCGAATCAAACAAGTTGAGATATATTGTTCATTGTTCGTATTAGCTTTATTTAAAGTCAATTCAGCAGGATAAATCTCTTTAGTTACATGGCCTAATGTTTTTTTTCTGCTGTTTCAGTATAGTTGTGCTTAGTGAGAGGTCTAGCTAGCTATAAAACCAGGTTTAACCCGCCATTTTCTACATAAGGAAATGCCTGTACCAAGTCAGGAATATGACAGTTGTTTTCTTTCGTTTGATATGTTTGAACTTTTGATTTTGCCATTTGATTAGGGACTTTCCGTTTTGAATTTTCCTTGGAGTTCGGTATTTTTTTTTATTTTACTTTTTAGTGGTGTTTCATTCCTCCTGTACATTATCTCTTCCGTCTCTCAGACTTTGAAGAACATTTGCAGAATTTAAGTTCAGTGCAGAAGGCTTTTTTGACATCACATATATTAATCTAGTAGTTGAATTCGGATGTCAAACTACCTACCTCAAGTGTTTTGACTCCGGATTCATTGCCATTTAATCCGGAATTTGTGTGAACGCATTAAACCTTATCTAAGTTTAATTGTAAATTTTGTCTGGCTTGTGAGTGATTAATACAGGTAACTAGTACGTGTTCTATATCCTCGTTAATGCCGCATGTATTGCATATTGGAGATACGTTGCGGATGTACTGTCCTAGTTGACCAGGTAGTAAAGTAGTACCCAACCTAAGTCTAGTTATGGTTTTTGCATGATATCGATTACCTTGATAAAAAGTAGTTTTTTTATTTACTGTATTATTCATCGAACGACTTCATAAGGAGCATGTGTTATCCCATCTAGCTTGGCACTTTTTCTTATATAATGCTGTTGTTATTGCAATGAATTCGTTTGCACTAATACTCATGTTAAGATCAATTTTATCATTACTTAGAGCTAGTTTTGCTAGTTTGTCAACCTGCACCCGCGGTTGTACGAACGTGGCATTAGCCTAATTGGTCATTAAATCTTCATTAAGCCTTTATGATGCATTAGGCTAATGATGACTTAATGACTCATAAGACTAATGACACGTTCGTACAATCGGCTGCTGTTCATTACCTAAGATACCAACATGCGCTGGTATCCATTCTATGGTAACTTCTATATTTTTCTGTTTGAGGCGGCAATTAAGCTAGTAGTTGAATTGGTTCTAGGATATCGGGTCTACTTGATACATCATTTTGTATAGATTGGATTGCACTATATGAATCAGTGAGAATAATAACTTTTTGCCCTGACTGTTGGTTGAAAAATAACCACTTTAATGATTGATAAATGGCCGTCATCTCTGTGGTGTACACGGAAAGATTGTCCGACGTTCGTTTATAACTTGCAATCAACTTTGAGGGTATAAGAAAGGCGTAACCAGTTTTGCCCGAGGCTTGGTCTTTTGAGCCATCGGTGTATATTTTTACCGTAAATGATTTTTATAAGCATTGTCAATGTACTCTAACGCTTTTGTCTTAATGATATGCGGATTTTCATTTTTACTGATGCTGTCTTTTATGTTACTGGATGTTATTGCTTGGCCTACAATCCATGGTGGTAGATCTTGAATATTTTTAGTTACCAAATTTATGTCTAGGTCGTTATCTTTAATTAGATTTTGAACTCTGAATCCATAGGGTATATTATGGTCATTCCATTTATGATTATAAATTTGATATTCAATACAGTCATCTACCAATTGATTGGCTGGATTTGTTGGATTTTGTTTAGTACGAGCATAATATTTTAGCGAAAGGTGGTCTCTTCTTAGTTGTAATGGCATTTCGCCTGACTCAGCTAGTATTGTTTCAAGCGGGGTCGATTTGTGAGCCCCTAATACTGGCTACTACCTCTATGTTAGCAGTATTAAAATTAAAATGATTGAGCGAAATTAACTTGAATCGAAACATAAATGGCTACTCCTCCTATTTTAGTTCTCTTTTTATTTTTACCTTGAGGTTGAATCGGTATCTTTCTATTCCGGATGATGGGTGGATGGTAGCCTTGTAGTTTTACGTACCTATTATCTTTAAAGTGAGTTTCTTGTACACAAATAATTTCCGGGTTATTACGTCTGTCTAAATAATGTTTAAGGGAATTTGCGTTCGCCTATATAAAGTGAGCGCGCATTCCACTGTAAAATGTGTAACCCCATTACGGTTAATTAATTGTTTTAATTACTTATTGTTTATTATTTCTTTATTTATTTACGTCGATCAATATGTCCGTGCTGAATTGATCTTTGAGAAAGTTTACAAATAGGTGCAGGATGGTAACAGAGCAATCACCTTCTTGAGCCAATATTCCGTATCCCCGAAATAAGGGTTTCCCAGTTTTTAAAATCATTTACGTCTTTGCCTGGTGGTTTCATTATAGTTTTGCCTATATCTGACTTATTTTTTCTATCTTTATTATGAATACTGGGTGTTTGATCTTCTATTTGCGTATTCTCAGTCTCTTTGTCAATAATTACATGTATTAGATACAATACAAAGGTAACAAAGAAACAGGCCGGTAACAACCGTTGCCGGATAGTTTTTCTGCACGAGTAGTCAGGTCAAGGTCCGAGGCGATAGCCGAGGACCTTGACCTGACTACAAGTGCAGACAAACTATACGGCAGGTTGTTTCCGGCCTGTTTTTTGTTACCTTTGTTTTGTATCTGACTTGTACGACGTTTCAAGAAGGAAGAAGTACATTTTGCATTTAGAAGAGGTAGCAAAACTAAAGATATTAGAAACTTAAATGGCCATATACCAGTTAATGTAAGTTACAGTTTAAACTCAATTTTTTTTCTCACTTCCCTTCAGCCGAGAGTTTTTTCTCAAAAAATTCAAGAATCTAATAACTTTATAAAAAGAACCATTTCAAGTTAAAGGTGAATGTTATACACATTTGAGACTTTTTGAAATACAACTTCGCAAGTAAGTAATGTATAAAAAAGATTTCAGAGGTAAGCAAGCTACCATTTGATTTTATTGGGGGGGGGTGTTAAAATAAATTTAAGATAAATAGGCTTCATCCTTTTTTTGTTGGAAAAATGCAGGATGTGCCATGTCCATGTCTTGTTATTATATATATATATATAGGCATATGTTTTGGATTCAAAAAAAAAAATGTTCATGCTTATAGGTTTTTATATGTCTCTGATAGTGTTGATCAGGATTAAACACGTGTCACTATATGATCCAATCAGAGCTTACCGTCCAAAATTGATGACATAAGTTGAATGATTTTCTTTACGATTTGCTGCATATTTGAACATGTATTACACGGACACTTTTTATTTATAGGATCAATCGTGCATTGGTGAGTTGATAGGGATTTTATCTTTTGATTAGATTTGATTTTTATATATTATATATTTCCTGTCTTTTTATTGAAATATAAACGTTGGTACCAGCATTTCTTTCAGCATTGTCCAGAATACTATTCATGTCCATATATTGAAAAAAAATACATTTACGGACCGACCATTTAGCTTCAAAAGGGGGTGTGTTCTTTTCTGAGTAAGAAAATTATTTAGTTTTTCAACGCTATCGCCCAATTATTTTTTTTTTTCGAAATCAGCACTTTTATATACGGTATTCGGAAAATCAGGAGCCAGAACATTATTTTCAGTGTCATCTGCTTGACCATTATATATTTTTTCTCAGAAAATTGGGGATCAAAATGTGTTTTTTTAGGGAAAAACCATAACCGGCCTTTTGAAGTTAAATGGTCAACCCCTTAGTGTACTAATATGAATAGTTACTGGAATTGTTTGAAAAAAAATATAGTTATTGATGCTAACGTAAATATTTTTAATTAAAAAGACAGGAAATATGTCGGTGAAACAAAAAGTTCAAATCTGATTGAAATTTAAAGTGCCCATGAACTCACTGATCATGCACGAGTGATTCTATTCATAAAAAGTGTCCGTGTAACAACTAAAAATTAGAATATAGCAAAGTGCTCTCGACCAATGAAATTGTAGGATTTGATGCCTCTTAATTGTGAAGAATGAATGTAAATCATGTTCTTAGTAAGAGATTATCCTATTATTTGGGTCTATTTACAGTTCAAAACAAAGAGTTTCTATAAATGAGTTACAACTGCCCCGAAGCACATTTATCAGCATGATCGGATTGAAAGGATTTATCACACAGTGATTGAAACTGACTTAAAGTTGAATTGTGAAACAAACAACAAACTTAAAATAAGTTGAAGTTTACTGGTGCAGTAAAATGGTATCATGAATGTAATAATGATAATATTAATAACCTCAAATTACTAAGTTTAAAATAAAAAATAACCTAAATCTTTAGCTTTCCAAAACTTTGATTACAGGATCAGCTGTCGGAAAGATTAGTTATTTCCAATAGTCCGATAAAATAAAAAAAAAGGAATTTAAGTTTTGAACAAATTACAAAATTTTAAAGGCATTTTATTTGAACATTTCCCTGACATAATGAAATAGTATTTGATGTAAAAAGCCGGACCAAAATATTGGCTGTGAAATAAAATTTAGTTGTAACTCAAATGTATTAATTGATTTAAACTGTAAATAATAAAAAAAAAAAAGGATAATTCCTCACTAAAATATTACGTGATTTACATTCATACTCACAATCAGTAAATATATACAATTCTCTTTTCTTTGTACTGTTGTGTCAACTTATATCTACAATGCATTTTTGTTAAAGATATTTCCCAAATGATAAGAAAGTCCTTACATCACTAAAACTAATCCATAAATGACATGCCGAAAAACACAGTCATGCATCAATTATAAACATTGCACTGACAAAGAAACTAATTCTTGAATAAAACCAATCAAGAGATCATTTAAGCATTGAGCACTTTACAATATTCTAAGTTTGTAAGAGAATGATAATCCCTTACTTCATGATAAGTACTCGCTAACGCTCGTACTTAATCATGAAGAAAGGGATTATCATTCTCTTACATATACGTGTCCGTGTAACACCCGTTAATGTACTGTTTTTCTATAGCTCTGCTGGGGGCAAAGTCGTACAACTTTGTTTATTTCTGGATTATCTACCTGTGACTCATTGGCTTCATTGTCGTAAATTATAGCGGTGTCATTATTAATTACTTTTGATATTACACTGTCTAATAGAACTTTATTAACACTCTAGACAGTTTACACTGTTACAAGAGGCAGACAAATGATGCAAATAATAATTTACAATGGTGAACAAGATAGAAAGAAATATACATACACAGTTCATTATACCCAATTCTGTCAGTATATGATTTACCAGGTGTGACATTTTGTGTACTAATTATTTTAGGTATGGTTTTACCTTTTGACACTGGGGAGCTAATTAATTTAGGTATGGATTCACCTTTTTGTTGTGCCTTTTGTTTAGCTTGTTCAAATGACATTTTATAACTGTACATACTTTCCTATACTTGTTTTTGAAATATGTATTGTGGGCATGATTTATCTATTGCCTGATGGTTACCGCCACAGTTGTTACATTTTGTTATTTTATCATTACAGTTTTTGGTCGTATATTTACCAGGACATTTAATACATGTATTAGTAGACATGCCAAGAAATTGCCTCCGTTGAAATTCTGCAAACACCCCATAGAGCAAATTACATGGATGATTAATATTGACCATTTGGTATATGGCCGTGTTCTAAGAGACACGTACATGAAGGTCATAAATTAATTTGTTGAATGAAATCAAATCTTTAGCTACTAATGGTCACTAATGAGTGCCGTAGGAGGTAGACTGGAATTTTTAGCGAGGATTTCTTGTCATGTTTTCTGCATTGTTTGGCATAGTGACCTAAACGCGCATTTAGTACAAAATTTAGGGTTAGGATTATATGGTAATAATTTAATTTTGGATGTAACACGTCTTCTGATTGGCTGAAAGTGTTTTGTATATCAGCTCATAGACATAATTTTGTTATGTGAACGTGACGTCACCAACGTTTTTTTTTCAAAATTTACTCCTTAAAAAAATGGAATTTAGAATTAAATTATAAGGAATGACTGTAATATTTTTTCTGTCTATTCGAAATAACCTAAAAATGTGGTGCACACTTAATAACCCGCGTACTCTTGACCCTGAGTGTTTAAGGGAATAGATTTAAGTTGGGAGTCTCTATCAGCTAGAGTAGCTAAAATTACCCAGCTTTACCTAATTGTTTTACAACTTTGAAATCTACCCCTGTTTGTCTTAGCATATTTTCCTGCTTTTTAATATTTAAGATTTCAGTATCAACAGGTTTAGGTATAACTTTATAGACTCTATTTTTATTAACATTATTTTCGGTTTTTTCTTTTGTACCTGCTGCTTGAATGGTTTTCTTTTTGTGGTCCGTATCAAATAATTTAGTCACCTTTATTTGAAATTTACCAATTATATATAGTTTATTCAAGCCTAGTATTTTCCGTCTTATTGCTTCAGATGGAGCGTAAACCAGCACACTATTCTTAAGTGGTTTGATCTCTATGGCTTGATCATTGACACTTCCTATCATGGTTATTATTAGATAATGTAATGCATTAAGCGTCAATAAGAGGAACTGTTTTGCCCTTGAAGTGATAATGAGTGTTTCACTTGGAGGAAACATTTTTTTGCCCTTTACATTGAGTGACTCGGGGCTTTTGACTTTAGTTTTATTTGGGCTTAACCCTTGCCTTTTTGCATTGTATTTGTGGCGAATTGCCTTCACTTTGTTTGTACAGATTGGATTCAGGTGATTCACCTTGTTGTGGACCTTTTGAGTCAATTTTCCTTTTATTGTTAGTCATATTGTTCATGGTCCTGATTATTTTTTTTTTTTCAACTTTTAATTCAATTTATTATAGTTTTTTTTTAAAGCAAAAATAATATAAACTTTTGTTTAACTTATTATAATCAACATATTTAGCAAAATTAAAAGTTTAAAACCTAAGGATTAATAAAAAATAAAATTATATAAACTTACTAAGACATACAAAGAGAAAAGGAAAAAAATCTTATGCGGAAATAAAATTATTTTATATGCTAACTAAACTTGTAACAATTGAACTAAAAAACAACAGACCGTAATCTTCTCCTGTAATTGCTTTGAAACCGACGCGAACGATGTGGACTCGACGATGGCAAGCGAAGGAATGATGATAGATAAAATAAATGCATCCAGATTATAAAGCAAACTGAGTGCTAAAATTTATATTGCAATTGGTTTGTGCAATTTGCATTAGACATCAGGTTTGTAGAAATTTGGATTTGCAAAAGGGTTATGAAAAAATGATGTATACTCCCAAGTAATAAATAAAATAGTCGAGCCTTAAAATGTATATTCAAATAGTAGCTGTATATATACACTTTTCTATTCACAGCTATCCAACATTGCTTTCAACTGACTCACGCAAGAATCTACAGACAATTACATATTTTTGATAAAGGTGTTTTACCATCGTCATTATCTATTTCTATTCACAGTCAATTATTTCAATTCAAAAGCAAACAAAAATTCAGCAACAATTTCTTGGTTACCAGTCAGCGGTCTTGGGTTCACGAATTGCTTTTCTTTTTTTAAAGAAAGCAACTTGTTTTATATATTCAGACACCCAAATCTGTCTTAAAAGAAAATGAAAACAGAAGTAGAAAAAATACAAAAACAAATGAAAAAAGAAATCTATCTGAATCTAACATGAAATTAATATAAATCTATCATTTAAAAAATGTGATTGGTTCAATGAAATCTCACTTTTATTCATCATCCGGGAATGTGTAATGGCTGCGCCCATGGAGCGATGGCTAGTCAAAATAAGTTCTACAAATTCATTGTGGTCGGAGGAGGAATAGCTGGTGTTTCGTGTGCAGAGAAGGTTTATATTCATATACAAATTACAAGTTCATGGCTTTTAACTAGTAAGGGGGTTGTCCAAATGGATGCATTGTAACCAGGGACAGAAATAAGATTTTTGGAAGTAAGACAACTCGCCCCACTGCCAAATCGCCACAGACCATCTCGCCCCACTCTTGTTCACCAACTCGCCCCAACTTAATGGAAAAAAGTTACATCTCGCTAAATTTAGTCCTGCAATCTCTCCCTACGTATGAAAAGGACGTACATCCCGCTGAATTTAGGCCTGTCAAATTGCCTCTCTAATAAAAATAATATCTTTCTGTATAAATCTATATGTTTCCTGTTCAATACACCTTATCGCCATTACTGGACATCACAAAAGTTCCCGTAAAATTTTGACGTCATAATAGAAAATATCTGACGCCACAATGGAAAAGTGATTGTTGTATGACGTCAAAAGTTCAAGCGGGACAGATTATCTGGTCAAGCGGGAATAGCGATAAGGTGTATTCTATATTTGAAAGCTGTATTTTTGTCTTTGTATTATAGAACTGTCATGACTGTACCAGGATTTTTTTCTCATTTTTTCCAGACTTAGTAATTTTTCAGTAAAGATTTCCATCCTAAAAAGCTATATGTATTTATATAAATTATAAAATTGCAATGACAAGCAAATGACAAGACTGGACTAATGAGCCATAGATTTCTGGGGAAGGGGGTGGGGGGGGGGGGGGCTGGTTATTGGCATGAAGCAACTAATGTCATTTTTTATCTATTTAAATTGACTGTCAAAGGGAGTCATCAAGTCAACTATTCTTTAAACAAAGTACAAAGTACAAAGTTACAAAGAATCAGGTAAAACTATATATATAATTATGTTATAATCAGAATCCGCATGAACAGGATAAATTTCCCTGGGAAGAAGTAGTTCTAATTTGATTTTGTGCACAGCTGTTGAATTAAGCTATAGTAGGGAATAAATAATATGCTACAACATGTACAATGTGTGTTTATTCAATTTCCAAAATTAAAATCTAGTTTGATGATTTGTTAGAAGTTAAAAGTGACATTCATCTGGGACTATTATTACTATTAGAATAATAGTCCTGGAGCATTCATACAAACACAAATTATATGCAAATTAAAAGAGAGTAAGTAGAGAGAAAATTTCTGGTAATTATTAATGTGAGCTCTTGTCATCACTTGGTGTCCGTTGTCATCCTTCGTGGTAGTCGTCATAATTTTTTTCAAAGATCTGCTCCTTTCCTCCTCTGAAATTACTGAACCAATTTCAACCAAACTTGGGGGGAATGATCATTATGGTGTCTAGTATAACGTTAGTGATTTTTATTCTGGTCAGTGAACACACATGGCCACCATGGCTTGAAATAGAACATAGTGGTAAAATGCAGTTTTTGGCTTTGATCATCAGCAGGTCAGGATCTATTAGTGAGAAAATTTTCAAACAAATCGAACAACCCAATTTGAAGTTGTGGCCCCTGAAATAATGATTTTTATGAAATTTCTCTATTTTTAGGTTGTTTGTTATCTTGAAAAGTATTTTAGATGAAGATAAATTTTAAACAGCAAAAATGTTCAGCAAAGTGAGATCTTCCAATCAGTTTAAGAATGGAATTCGTCAATTAATCCTTTATAGGAGTTATTGCCCTTGAAAGTCTATTTTTATTAAAAAAAATTATTTTTTCAGAAAATATTATATATAGACAGAAACTTCACACATCAAAAATATTCATCAAAGTAAGACCTACAAATAAGTCAATTTGACCAAAATTGTCAATTGATCCCTTACAGTACAATGTACATGTAGTTACTGCCCTTGAAAGATGGTAATATTTACCAAATTTTTGAGTTTTTCGTAGAAACTATGATAACTGGAGAGAAACTTCAAACAGCAAAATTGTAAGACCCACAAACATGACAAATAAGTCATTTTGACCGAAATTGTCAAATTTCCATTATACGAGTTATTGCCATTGAAAGATAATTTTGTAGTTTTTCGTACAAACTATGATAGATAGACAATGATAGAGAGAAACTTAAAACAGTAAAAATGTTCAGCAAATTAAGAACTACTAAAAAGTCAACTTGACCAAAAATGTCAATTGATTCCTTATGCAAGTTATTGTCCTTGAAAGATGATTTTTTTTTCCATTTTTAGCTCACCTGGCCAAGTGAGCTTTTCTCATCACTTGGCGTCCGTCGTCCGTTTTCTTTTGCAAAAATCTTCTCCTCTGAAACTACTGGACCAAATTAAACCAAACGTGGCCACAATCATAATTGGGGTATCTACAATGTAGTTTACAAAATTTGTCCGATGACCCCGCCTGCCAACCAAGATGACAGACATGGCTAAAAATAGAACATACAGTACAACCTGTGACTTCCTCTTAGTTATGTCCACCCTATTGTATGTTCACCATTTATTGGGGTATTCAATCTTGAGATGTTGGCCATTTATTGGGGTCATAAAACATAGGTTGATGTTTTATCTAATTATGTTACCTGTTGAAATCAATCAGGGTTGAAGTTTTCAGCTTGTATGTTTCATTAAAATTTACCTGTACAGGTACATGTAACTCAGGTTTCTTCTCAAATTGACATTTCACCTTTTCTTGAAAATGTAGAAAAGAATGTTTGTTTTAGTCTTTGTTAATTCATATCATTTGTTGATTTTTCTGTCTTTAAATTTACATATTTTCTTTTTTTTCTAACATTTTTATTTTTTTATGTTATTATTATTTTTTATTTGTTTTTTTGCTTCTTATTCTTTTAATTTCTTCTTGGAAAGAATCTTGATTAGAAATGACAAAAATTCAAAGATAAGTTATTGACTAGCATTTGAAAACAAAAGAGAGAATCCTTTAAATAATTATTTTTTCAGTTAAATAAAAGTTATTGTACATGATGTACATGGTATTCTATTGTTTGTTTGCATTATTAAATGAATTATTATTAATTATAACTTATAATCATGCAAATGATATGTTTAAAGGAACCATGAAGCAAGTAATTTAACAAGCCAGTTTATTCACAAATTTAAATTATCAATATCATGAATATCAATCCTTTTACAATAAATTTTGTTAACAAAGTTGTACAATCTATTATCATGATTATTATTCAGGAAAACTACAAATATCATTATATGGTATAGGAATAAACTATTTTTGTTTATCTTTGATATTTTTCAAATCTCAAAACGAGTTTTGCATGAAGAATCACTAACATGACTAAAGAGACTTACAAAGAAATTATTTATAGAAAAAATTGTCTTGCTTTTTGAAACAATTGTAAACTTATCAAATATGTTTTCTTCAGTTTGGCTAATTTTGTCAGTTAACAGTCAAAATTTGTCTCCAGAAAAAATAAAGTACACTTCTATATAGATTGTGACATTTTTATGGTCTATTAATTAAATCACTTTTTGTTCTGTGTATTATATTGTCGAAACTGCAGGACCCGGGCATATGCATGATACATATTCTTGGTATACATTTGCAATGAATATTTCATTCAACTCAGGCCTTTTAGATAAAGTTAATAGTTGGAGGGGCTTGAATGAATTCGATTCTTTAAAGCCCTTGATTAAAAATGAATTTTTAGATAAAAAATAAGAATATTTTTGAAAATAAAATAAAAACTTATGATAAAAACAGTAAACTCAAATGCTTCACTAAGTAAAGAATTAGTGGTCATAATTTAGAAATAGAAAATGGTGAATAAAAATTCCTATAAAGGATAGAATTGTTTGTAAAATTAACATAACAACTTAGAGATAATCTATTTGAAAGTTGTTTACCTTCTCATATTAATGTCTCTGACCAGTTTATGAATAAAATCTTGAATCTTATGAATAAAATCTTAACCAAGAACAAAAAGCGAAAGAAATGCTAAACCTCTATAACATGGGACATGTTTAAAATATTGGCTCCTTTATAAAAGAAAGTCATTAGAACTGAGGGCAGAAACCTAATAACTTTTTATACGACCGCAAAAATTAAAAATTTTTTGGTCGTATATTGGTATGACGTTGGCGCCGTCAGCGTCGTCCGAAGACACATTGGTTTTCGCACTCTAACTTTAGTTTAAGTGAATGGATCTCCATGAAATTTTACCATAAGGTTCAATACCACAAAAGGAAGGTTGGGATTGATTTTGGGGGTTATGGTACCAACAGTTAAGGAATTAGGGGCCAAAAAGGGGCCAAAAATAAGCATTTTTGTAACTTCCAGACAATAACTTGTGTGTAAGTGTATGGATCTCTCTGACATTGTACCACAAGGTTCCATATCACAAAGGAAAGGCTTTAATTGATTTTGTGGGTAATTGCCTCAAAATTTTAGGAATTAGGGGCCAAAAAAGGGCCAAAAAACAAGCATTTTTCTAGTTTCATGACAATAACTTGTGTGTAAGTGTTTGGATATTTCTGAAATTGTACTACAAGGTTCCATATCACAAAGGGAAAGCTGGAATTGAGTTTGGGGGTAATTGCCCGAAACGTTTAGGAATTGGGGGCCAAAATAGGGCCAAAAATAAGCATTTTTCTAGTTTCCAGACAATAACTTGTGTTCAAGTGTATGGATCTCTCTGAAATTGTACTGCAAGGTACCATACCACAAAGGGAAGGCTGGGATTGAGTTTGGGGGTGATGAATCATAAGGGGGTTCAAAAAATTTGGGGGGGGGGGATTTTTTTTTACTTTTTTTTTCTTTTTTTACTTTTTTTTTTCTTTTAAAATTTTCCATTTTAAGTTGGTTATTTCTGATTAATATTTAAAAGCAAATAATAATGATATGGTAGGAGATACACACCAAACAGGATGTGTAAATTATTATATAATAAGTATTGTGCAATAGCAAGAAATTTTCAATTGCACAGTATTGCACAATAGCAAGAAATCTTCAATTGCACAGTATTGCGCAATAGCAAGAAATCTTCAATTGCACAGTATTGCGCAATAGCAAGAAATATCCAATAGCACAATATTGCGCAATAGCAAGAAATTGTGAATTGTACAGTATTGCGCAATAGCAAGAAATATTCAATTGCACAGTATTGTGCAAAAGAAGATACTTCGTATAAATTGCTTATTTCTTGATCAATTTCAATGGGGTTTTATTCTTGAATTCTTGGGGTTCTTTAATATGCTGAATCTAAGAGTGTATTAAGTTTTTGGATTTTGGGCCCCGTTTTTAAATTGGTCCACATTGAGGTCCAAAGGGTCCAAAATTTATCTTTGTTTGATTTCATCAAAAATTGAATTATTGGGGTTCTTTGATATGCCGAAACTAACCGTGTATTTAGATTCTTAATTTTTGGTTCCGTTTTCAAATTGGTCTACATTAAGGTCTAAAGGGTCCAAAATTAAACTTAGTTTGATTTTAACAAAAATTGAATTTTTAGTGTTCTTTGATATGCTGAATCTAAACATGTATTTAGATTTTTGATTATGGGCCCAGTTTTCAAGTTGATCCAAATCGGGGTCCAAAATTAAACTTTGTTTGATTTCAACAAAAATTGAATATATGGGGTTCTTTGATATGCTGAATCTAACCATGTATTTAGATTTTTGGGCCCCGTTATCAACTTTGTCCACATTGAGGTCAAAAGGGTCCAAAATTAAACTTTGTTTGATTTCATCAAAAATTGAATTCTTGGGGTTCTTTGATATGCTGAATCTAACCATGTAATTAGATTTTGGATATTGGAATAATTGGACCATAATAGGTGAATGTCCAATTTAAAATTTTTAAGTTCTTAGACCACATTCATTCTGTGTCAGAAACCTATGCTGTGTCAAATATTTAATCACAATCCAAATTCAGAGCTGTATCAAACTTGAATGTTGTGTCCATACTTGCCCCAACTGTTCAGGGTTCGACCTCTGCGGTCGTATCAAGCTGCGCCCTGCGGAGCATTTTATTAAATATTACTGTAAACAATTCAAGCATTTGGCCTTTGTTAGTCTTGTATGTTTTTTTAGTTTTAGTTCATTTATATGTTTTGTAGTTTTGTGTGGGGATCATTTTCACTGAACTAGTACACAATTTTATTTAGGGGCCAGCTGAGGACCACCTCCGGGTGCGGGATTTTCTCACTGCGTTGAAGACCCATTGGTGGTCTTCGGCTGTTGTCTGCTCTTTGGTCGGGTTGTTGTCTCTTTGACATATTCCCCATTTCAATTCTCAATTTTATTTTTCTAGTTTCAGGACAATAACTTGTGTATAAGTTTTTTGATTGCACTGAAATTGTACCACAAGTAGAAGGTTGGGATTCATTTTGGGGGTAATTGCCCAATCCGTTCAGGAATTAGGGGCCAAAAAGGGTCTAAAACAGGCATTTTTCTAGTTTTCAGACAATAACTTGTGTCTAAGTGTTTGGATGTCTCTTAATTTTTACCACATTTTACAAAAAGAAAATTTCTTCAAAATTAAATAAATTTTTTTGGGAGGGGGGGACAATTTTTATACGACCGCAAAAAAGCGGTCGTATATTGGTATGACGTTGGCGTCGTCGTCGTCATAGTCCGAAGACACATTGGTTTTCACACAATAACTTTAGTTTAAGTGAATGGATCTCTATGAAATTTTACCATAAGGTTCAATACCACAAAAGGAAGGTTGGGATTGATTTCGGGGTTATGGTACCAACAGTTAAGGAAAAAGGGGCCAAAAATAAGCATTTTTTTAACTTCCAGACAATAACTTGTGTGTTAGTATATGGATCTCTCTGACATTGTACCACAAGGTTCCATATCACAAAGGGAATGCTGGGATTGATTTTTGGGGTAATTGCCTCAAAATTTTAGGAATTAGGGGCCAATAAAGGGGCAAAAAACAAGCATTTTTCCAGTTTCATGACAATAACTTGTGTGTAAGTGTATGGATCTTTCTGAAATTGTACTACAAGGTTCCATATCACAAAGGGAAAGCTGGGTTTGAGTTTGGGGGATAATTGCCCTAAATGTTTAGGAATTTGGGGCCAAAAAGGGGCCAAAAAACAAGCATTTTTACAGTTTCCAGACAATAACTTGTGTTCAAGTGTATGGATCTCTCTGAAATTGTACTGCAAGGTACCATACCACAAAGGGAAGGCTGGGATTGAGTTTGGGGGTGATGAATCATAAGGGGGTTAAAAAATTGGGGGGGGGGGATTTTTTTTTTCTTTTTTTCCTTTTTTTTTATACGACCGCAAATTTGCGGTCGTATATTGGTATGACGTCGGCGTTGTCGTCGTCGTCTGGCGTCGTCCGAAGACACATTGGTTTTCGCACTCTAACTTTAGTTTAAGTGAATGGATCTCTATGAAATTTTACCATAAGGTTCAATACCACAAAAGGAAGGTTGGGATTGATTTTGGGGGTTATGGTACCAACAGTTAAGGAATTAGGGGCCAAAAAGGGGCCAACAATAAGCATTTTTGTAACTTCCAGACATAACTTGTGTGTTAGTGTATGGATCTCTCTGACATTGTACCACAAGGTTCCATATCACACAGGGAATGCTGGGATTGATTTTGGGGGTAATTGCCTCAAAATATTAGGAATTAGGGGCCAAACAAGGGGCAAAAAACAAGCATTTTTCTAGTTTCACGACAATAACTTGTGTGTAAGTGTATGGATCTTTCTGAAATTGTACTACAAGGTTCCATATCACAAAGGGAAAGCTGGAATTGAGTTTGGGGGTAATTGCCCAAAAAGTTTAGAAATAAGGGGTGAAAAAGGGGCCAAAAATAAGCATTTTTCTAGTTTCCAGACAATAACTTGTGTTCAAGTCTATGGATCTCTCTGAAATTGTACCACAAGGTACCATATCACACAGGGAATGCTGGGATTGATTTTGGGGGTAATTGCCTCAAAATATTAGGTATTAGGGGCCAAAAAAGGGGCAAAAAACAAGCATTTTTCTAGTTTCATGATAATAACTTGTGTGTAAGTGTATGGATCTTTCTGAAATTGTACTACAAGGTTCCATATCACAAAGGGAAAGCTGGAATTAAGTTTGGCGGTAATTGCCCAAAACGTTTAGGAATAAGGGGCCAAAAAGGGGCCAAAAATAAGCATTTTTCTAGTTTCCAGACAATAACTTGTGTTCAAGTGTATGGATCTCTCTGAAATTGTACTGCAAGGTACCATACCACAAAGGGGGTTGGGATTGAGTTTGGGGGTGATGAATCATAAGGGGGTTCAAAAAATTTGGGGGGGGGGATTTTTTTTTTTTTTCATTTTTTTCATTTTTTTTTTCTTTTAAAATTTTCCATTTTAAGTTGGTTATTTCTGTTTTATATTTAAAAGCAAATAATAATGATATGGTAGGAGATACACACCAAACAGGATGTGTAAATTATTATATAATAAGTATTGTGCAATAGCAAGAAATTTTCAATTGCACAGTATTGCACAATAGCAAGAAATCTTCAATTGCACAGTATTGCGCAATAGCAAGAAATCTTCAATTGCACAGTATTGTGCAATAGCAAGAAATATCCAATAGCACAATATTGCGCAATAGCAAGAAATTGTGAATTGTACAGTATTGTGCAATAGCAAGAAATATTCAATTGCACAGTATTGTGCAAAAGAAGATACTTCGTATAAATTGCTTATTTCTTGACCAATTTCAATGGGGTTTTATTCTTGAATTCTTGGGATTCTTTAATATGCTAATTCTAACCGTGTATTAAGTTTTTGGATTTTGGGCCCCACTTTTAAATTGGTCCACATTGAGGTCCAAAGGGTCCAAAAATAAACTTTGTTTGATTTCATAAAAATTGAATTATTGGGGTTCTTTGATATGACGAATCTAACCGTGTATTTAGATTCTTAATTTTTGGTTCCGTTTTCAAATTGGTCTACATTAAGGTCCTAAGGGTCCAAAATTAAACTTAGATTGATTTTAACAAAAATTGAATTCTTAGGGTTCTTTGATATGCTGAATCTAAACATGTATTTAGATTTTTGATTATGGGCCAAGTTTTCAAGTTGGTCCAAATCGGGGTCCAAAATTAAACTTTGTTTGATTTCAACAAAAATTGAATATATGGGGTTCTTTGATATGCTGAATCTAACCATGTATTTAGATTTTTGATTTTTGGGCCTGATTATCAACTTTGTCCACATTGAGGTCAAAAGGGTCCAAAATTAAACTTTGTTTGATTTCATCAAAAATTGAATTCTTGGGGTTCTTTGATATGCTGAATCTAACCATGTATTTAGATTTTGGATATTGGACCATAATAGGTGAATGTCCAATTTAAAAATTTTAATTTCTTAGACCTCATTCATTCTGTGTCAGAAACCTATGCTGTGTCTAATATTTAATCACAATCCAAATTCAGAGCTGTATCAAGCTTGAATGTTGTGTCCATACTTGCCCCAACTGTTCAGGGTTCGACCTCTGCGGTCGTATCAAGCTGCGCCCTGCGGAGCATTTTATTTTCTTTAAAATTTTTCCATTTTAAGTTGGTTTTGTGGATTTATATATAAAAGCAAATAATAATGATATGGTTTGATTTCATCAAAAATTAAAATATTGGGGTTCTTTGATATGCTGAATCTAAACGTGTATTTAAAATTCTTAATTTTTGGTCCTGTTTTCAAATTGGTCTACATTAAGGTCCAAAGGGTCCAAAATTAAACTTAGTTTGATTTTAACAAAAATTGAATTCTTGGAGTTCTTTGATTTGCTGAATCTAACCATGTATGTATTAAGATTTTTGATATTGGACCATAATAGGTAAATTAAAATTTTTTAAGTTCTTAGACCACATTCATTCTGTGTCAGAAACCTATGCTGTGTCAAATATTTAATCACAATCCAAATTGAGAGCTGTATCAAGCTTGAATGTTGTGTCCATACTTGCCCCAACTGTTCAGGGTTCAACCTCTGGGGTCGTATCAAGCTGCGCCCAGCGGAGCATTTTATTTTTCCTCAAAAGAAAATTCTCTTCGAATATATATTTTTTAGGGGGGGGGGGGGGGGGGGGGTAAACAAATATTTATTGGGGGGAGGGGGTCAATTTTTTTTCCTCAAGATTTAAGAAACTCAATTTTGCAAAGAAAAAAATTGGGGGGTCACAATTTATTTTGCTAATTCTTTGTATATAGTCTGAAAACAGATTTACTAAGTATTGCACCCGCACAGTGTATTGCACAACAGCAAGAAATCTTCATTTGAATATAAATTCAAATCATACATTTGGATTCCAGACAATAACTTTAGTTTAAGTGTATGGATCTCTATAAAATATAACCAAAAGGTTCAATACCACAAAAGGAAGGTTGAGATTGTTTTTGGGGGTGATGGTCCCAACCGTTTAGGAAATAGGGGCCAAAAAGGGGTCAAAACAAGCATTTTTCTAGTTTCAGGACAATAACTTGTGTATAAGTATTTTGATTGCTCTAATATTGTACCACAAGGTTCAATACCATAAGTAGAAGGTTGGGATTCATTTTGGGGATAATTGCCCAAATTGTTCAGGAATTAGGGGCCAAAAAGGGTCTAAAATAAGCATTTTTCTAGTTTAACAATAACTTGAGTTTAAGTGTTTGGATTTCTCTTAATTTGTACTAATTTTTTTTTGGGGGGGGGCAATTTTTTTCCTGAAAAAAAAATTCTCTTCAAATATTATTTTTTTAGAGAGGGGGTTAAAAAAAAATTTTGGGGGGTTCATTTTTTTTCCCCCAAGATTTAAGAAATTGTCAATTGTCCAAAGAAAAAAATTGGGGGTCACAATTTATTTTGCTAATTCTTTGTATATAGTCTGAAAACAGATTTACTAAGTATTGCGCAACAGCACAGTGTATTGCACAACAGCAAGAAATCTTCAATTGAATATAAATTCAAATCATACAACCAATTTCAAGTTCTTTGACTACATTCATTCTGTGTCAGAAACCTATAATGTGTCAAATATTTAATTACAATCCAAATTCAAACCTGTATCAAGCTTGACTATTGTGTCCATTTTTGCACCAACTGTTCAGGGTTGTATCCAGCTGCGTTCGGCAAAGCAGTTTATTTTCATATTTGCCTATTATCATAAAAACTATAATAGATAGAGAGAAACTTTAATCTGCAAAAATGATCAGCAAGACATGTTTTACAAATAAGTCCATGGTTGAAATCTTCAGTCAACTCCTTATTAGAGTTATTGCCCTTTGATGACGATTTTTACCAATTATTTTGAATTTTTGCCTTATACAATGCATCTTAAAAATTATAATAGATAGAAACTTAAAAAGCAAAAATGATCAGCAAGACAAGATATAAAAGTAAGATTATTTGGAGACATGTTCTACAAATAAGTCTCATGGTCGAAATCGTCCGATGACTCCTAATTGGAGTTATTGCCCTTTAATGACGATTTTAACCATTTTTGTTTGCGTTTTGCCTTATTTGATGAAAATTATAATAGATAAATAGACACTTTAAATCACAAAAATGATCAGCAAGGCAAGATCCAACAAGTCAAATTTTGCTGATATAGTTAGTAGACTGTCACTCTTTTTAGGAGTGATTGCCCTTAAATGAGGATTTTTTTTTTACCCTCTATTGTGTTTTGAGCAGAAACTAAAGAAGATAGAGAGAAATTTAACAGACAAAATGATCACCAATACAAGATCAACAAAACAGATTTTTTACATGAATTCTATTCTCGTCTACAATGTCCTTTGTTGAATATGCACATAGACCAAGGTGAGCGACACAGGCTCTTTAAAGCCTCTAGTTTAAAGTTTATTGGAGAAACTATGATAGATAGAGCGAATCTTTGAAAGGCATGTTTGAACATGCATTTATATAAATTAAACAGCAAAGTTATCATTGATGCAAGATCTAAGTTGGCAATTCAGGCTCTTAGGAGCCTCTTGTTTTTAGTGAAAAATAAAAAATGCTCCCTGGAATTGGAATAAGTGATATTAGTAAATGACTGCATGCAAAGATATATATATATAGTGAATTTTGGATTTTCTGCATATTAAAACCTTGTAATATGTGGGGAGAATCTGAGTCTTCTTAGACTTGAAAAACTTGTCAAACATTTAATAGAGGAGCTGCAGCATCTTTTGAGAGTCAAACACATCTATTACAGACATCTATGATGTCTTTTGAGGACATAGAAACTGGCCAAATACATCTATTTATAACAACTTATTAAACATTTTTAGCTATAAGGTCATTTGAGAACTGAAAAAAATATATCTAACACATATATTTAAAGAACTTGTAGCATTCTTTTAATACTGATTTCCTTTTTATTTTAGTTATCATCATTGTGTCCTGAAGATGAAATACTGCTTATATCAGCATCAACTTTAGTGAAAACCATCACTAACTACAGAAAGGTACTACTAGTAAATTTTCATCCAGTAAAATATTTACAAGCAAAATACAAAGCTGTATCAAAGAAGAAAGTATGATGAGGCCACTTTTTTCCTGACTTCAAACTCAAAAAGTATTGTAGATCTATATATCCATCAGATGTTCACTGTCAGATATTCATATTATTTTTTTTAATATTGTGTCTTGAAGTTCAAATGCAAAACTGAAAAACTGCCAAAAAAGCCTCATCTGAGATCTTGTTTTAATATTTTGATTTCAGCGAAGACCTTAACCAAAAAGATATTTTGCTACAAGATGTCTCATTCAAAGATGTTAATGTAGGTAAACTATCTTTAGGATAACACCTTTGCTTATTTTATGTTTTTTTGCCAAAAAAATGTGGAAGATGGCAATTAAGTTAATGTTTATTTTGTCGCAGTAACATCACAACTGACATTTCTGTCCTAAAGTGTCAAGAAAATATTATATTTGTTAATCAATAAAACTAACATAATTTTAAAACGATTGCACATTTTTACTGTCATGACTGTTTTTTGTCCAGCCTGCAAAAACATTTTGTTGCCGGTGAAAGACATAGCAATCCTACAATCTGTTGTACATGTAGGTGGCATCAATATTAAGGTTCAGTCTGTCTTTACATTTTAAGCTTGCTTGGTCTAAAAGGCCATGTAAGCGTTTGCCATCACTTGGTTCCGTCATCTGTTGTCGATCTGTCTGTCAGTCCGTCCCTCGTCTTTAACTTTAAAATAAATATTTTCCTCTGGGCCAAATGTAACAAAACTTTACCTAAATGTTCCTTAGGGTATCTAGTTGAAAATTTGTATTCAGGGCTATGATCCATCAAAAAACATAAGTGCAGTTTTTGGTTGATATCTCAAAAATTAAAGCAGGTAGAGCAAAACTGACCATGGTCATGTGATGATTAAAATGATCAGCAGGTCAAGGTCTATCTCATGAAATGAAATGTTCAGAAAAATCACAACCCACTGACCCCTTGTTGGCCTTTGAATGTTGATTTGTACCCATTTTTCACATTTTTTGCACATACTATAATAGAGAGTAACTGTGAATAGCAACAATGTTGAGATCTACTTTTAATTCAACATGGCAGAAAGTGTCAATTTCCCCTTATAGCATGTATAGGAATAATTGCCATTGAAAGATGGATTTTACTAAATTTATTCATTTTTGCAGAAACCATAATAGGTAAAGAGAAATTGTAATTATCAAAGATGTTTATAAGCAAAATAAGTTCTACAAATATCAACATGGTGGAAATTGTCAACTGGCTCTTTATAAGACTTTTTGTCCCTGAATAACCAGTTTATGAATCTTTTGTAGAAACGATAATAGATAGACAGAAACTGTAAATTTCAACCCAACAAACATTTTTCCCTCAAAATAAATAGGATCATTTTTGTTTACTATTTTGTATGAAGATGTAGCTACGTGTGTGAAATAAACTATGTACTGCTAATTATATATTTCAGATTACAAAGACTTTGGAAAGTTTTGATGTAGAAGAACGTCCAATGCTATCTGTCGAGACAGGATGTCCAAACGTTAAAGTTGTTCAGAAATATGTGTCGTTATTAGAAGCTGATAAGCATGTAAGCTTTTAGAATTTAATATTCTTTGAAAGGTGTTGGTTTTTTTTCAAATTATGTTACAAATGTCAAGAAAAAATCTCTCAGGCCTTAAAATTATTATTTTATTTTTACCCATGATGTTTTCCAGTTTGATATTTTTCTTTAAAAATACTTTTCGTAAAATTCTTTTTAATATTAGTGAAAATAAAAAAAAGAATTAAATTCTATCAACCCTCCATCCATTTTTGTTGGGAAGACATATAAAGGTCAAACAATGGTCTAAATCAATAGACACATGTCTCTACAAAATGTCAAGCCCAAAACCATTCTTAGTCTAAAATACTTTCTGTAATCAACACCTAATTCCTTTTTGGAAATAAAACTTTTAGATATACTGATGACTAATAACAACTATGTAAGGGGTTACTGACTATAGACAGGAGCATAAATATGTTGTTAGGTTGAATAATGAATAAAATAGGGTAAGGAGTACATCGTACATGAGTTAGTTTTATCTAAAAGATTTGTGGGGTTTCCTATATCTATACACATGATATTAAGTATGTGAGGTTGCTCTCTGAATTTCCTCAATGGTTTAGGCCAAGAGATATCAATGCTGCTTTCTCCATTAGAAATGTTGAAATGTAACTTGAATAATATGAATATATGAAAATGTTCTTTAATTTGCCAAAAGACCAACGATAAAGATAAAGTAGTCCAATTTACATTTATTCTAGATTTTACACACAGTAGATGGAACAAAGTATCAGTATGGAAAGTTGTGTATATGTTCTGGTGGAAAACCTAAGGTAACACATACATTTAAATGTTCATATGAATTCAATTTATTAAAGGAAAAACTAAATATAACATCACATACTGCAGTATAATGTGATTTAATGATTTGATTGTTGGTGGTTGCTTAACATCCAGTGGCAAATATTTCATGTATGTTCAGGATGATTGATGATTTGAGAAAGGTTTTCTGTTTGGTTGATGCTTTTATCAACATGCCTTACAATATGTATTCTTATAGAGTACATATACATGTATTACAAGTAGTTTGGGATCTCCATGTTATAATGGCCCACCACCATCGTTAAATTTTCTTCCGCCATTGTCAAATCATCCCCGCCATCGTTAAATTATCTTCCGATTTTGTAAAATGATCCCGCCATTGTTAAATAATTGCACTATAATTGAAAGGTGTAGTCAAAATTTGATTTTGTTGCCCTAGCTGCAGCCATTTTTGTTAGCAATTATAATCAATTGCATAACCCCTATTGTATTATAATCCAAAGGGTCCTCCTGATTGCTGTCTTAAAGCCCTGAGGGATATCCGGCTAGCCATCACTAATCACTTGTACAGGTAGTTCGAGACACCTGACAGGAGAACACTTGATTAAGAGAGATGAGTAATTGCATTATTTAATTACTTTCAGCAAATGCTGATGAAAATTCAGATTAAAAAATCAAATTTAAATTCAATTATGAAGAAAAAAGTTTAACAAGTCAAACATGTGCTTGTATTGATTTACACAGTCAGCATCTCCCTTTTTAGCTCACCTGGCCCGAAGGGCCAAGTGAGCTTTCCTCATCACTTGGCGTCCGTCGTCCGTCGTCGTCGTCGTCATTAGCTTTTTACAAAAATCTTCTCCTCTGAAACCACTGGGCCAAATTTAACCAAACTTGGCCACAATCATCATTAGGGTATCTAGTTTATAAAATGTGTCCGATGACCCCGCCAATCAACCAAGATGGCCGCCATGGCTAAAAATAGAACATAGGGGTAAAATGTAGATTTTGGCTTATATCTCTGAAACCAAAGCATTTAGAGTAAATCTGACAAAGGGTAAAACTGATTATCAGGTCAAGATCTATCTGCCCTGAAATTTTCAGACAAATCTGACAACCTGTTGTTGGGTTGCTGCCCCTGAATTAGTAATTTTAAGGAAATTTTGCGGTCGTATATTGGTATGACGTTGGCGTCGTCGGCGTCGTCAACCGAAGACACATTAGTTTTCGCACTATAACTTTAGTTTAAGTGAATAGATCTCTATGAAATTTTACCATAAGGTTCAATACCACAAAAGGAAGGTTGGGATTGATTTTGGGGGTTATGGTACTAACAGTTAAGGAATTAGGGGCCAAAAAGGGGCCAAAAATAAGCATTTTTGTAACTTTCAGACAATAACTTGTGTGTAAGTGTATGGATCTCTCTGACATTGTACCACAAGGTTCCATATCACAAAGGGAAGGCTGGAATTGATTTTGGGGGTAATTGCCTCAAAATTTTAGGAATTAGGGGCAAAAAAAGGGGCAAAAAACAAGCATTTTTCTAGTTTCATGACAATTACTTGTGTGTAAGTGTTTGGATATTTCTGAAATTGTACTACAAGGTTCCATATCACAAAGGGAAAGCTGGAATTGAGTTTGGGGGTAATTGCCCGAAACGTTTAAGAATTGGGGAGCCAAAAAGGGGCCAAAAATAAGCATTTTTCTAGTTTCCAGACAATAACTTGTGTTCAAGTGTATGGATCTCTCTGAAATTGTACTGCAAGGTACCATACCATAAAGGGAAGGCTGGGATTGATGATGGGGGTAATTGCCTCAATTTTTTAGGAAAAAGGGGCAAAAAACGAGCATTTTTCTAGTTTCAGGACAATAACTTGTGTGTAAGTGTATGGATCTTTCTGAAATTGTACTACAAGGTTCCATATCACAAAGGGAAAGCTGGGTTTGAGTTTGGGGGTAATTGCCCTAAGCCTTTAGGAATTTGGGGCCAAAAAACACATTTTTCTAGTTTCCAGACAATAACTTGTGTTCAAGTGTATGGATCTCTCTGAAATTGTACTGCAATGTACCATACCACAAAGGGAAGGCTGGGATTTAGTTTGGGGGTGATGAATCATAAGGGGGTTCAAAAATGGGGGGGGGGTTCCTTTTTTTTCTTTTTTTCCTTTTTTTATTCTTTTAAAATTTTCCATTTTAAGTTGGTTATTTCTGATTTATATTTAAAAGCAAATAATAATGATATGGTAGGAAATACACACCAAACAGGATGTGTAAATTATTATATAATAAGTATTGTGCAATAGCAAGAAATTTTCATATGCACAATAGCAAGAAATCTTCAATTGCACAGTATTGCACAATAGCAAGAAATCTTCAATTGCACAGTATTGCACAATAGCAAGAAATCTTCAATTGCACAGTATTGCGCAATAGCAAGAAATATCCAAGAGCACAATATTGCGCAATAGCAAGAAATTGTCAATTGTACAGTATTGCGCAATAGCAAGAAATATTCAATTGCACAGTATTGTGCAAAAGAAGATACTTCGTATAAATTGCTTATTTCTTGACCAATTTCAATGGGGTTTTATTCTTGAATTCTTGGGGTTCTTTAATATACTGAATCTAACCGTGTATTAAGTTTTTGGATTTTGGGCCCTGTTTTTAAATTGGTCCACATTGAGGTCCAAAGGGTCCAAAATTAAACTTTGCTTGATTTCATAAAAAATTGAATTATTGGGGTTCTTTGTTATGCTGAATCTAACTGTGTATTTAGATTCTTAATTTTTGGTTCCGTTTTCAAATTGGTCTACATTAAGGTCCAAAGGGTCCAAAATTAAACTTAGTTTGATTTTAACAAAAATTGAATTATTAGGGTTCTTTGATATGCTGAATCTAAACATGTATTTAGATTTTTGATTATGGGCCCAGTTTGGTCCAAATCGGGGTCCAAAATTAAACTTTGTATGATTTCAACAAAAATTGAATATATGGGGTTCTTTGATATGCTGAATCTAACCATGTATTTTGATTTTAGATTTTTGGGCCCCGTTATCAACTTTGTCCACATTGAGGTCAAAAGGGTCCAAAATTAAACTTTGTTTGATTTCATCAAAAATTGAATTCTTGGGGTTCTTTGATATGCTGAATCTAACCATGTATTTAGATTTTAGATTTTTGGGCCCCGTTATCAACTTTGTCCACATTGAGGTCAAAAGGGTCCAAAATTAAACTTTGTTTGATTTCATCAAAAATTGAATTCTTGGGGTTCTTTGATATGCTGAATCTAACCATGTATTTAGATTTTGGATATTGGACCATAATAGGTGAATGTCCAATTTAAAATTTCTAAGTTCTTAGACCACATTCATTCTGTGTCAGAAACCTATGCTGTGTCAAATATTTAATCACAATCCAAATTCAGAGCTGTATCAAGCTTGAATGTTGTGTCCATACAAAAATTGAATTCTTAGGGTTCTTTGATATTCTGAATGTAAACATGTATTTAGATTTTTGATTATGGGCCCAGTTTTCAAGTTGGCCCAAATCGGGGTCCAAAATTTAACTTTGTTTGATTTCAACAAAAATTGAATATATGGGGTTCTTTGATATGCTGAATCTAACCATGTATTTAGATTTTTGATTTTTGGGCCCATTATCAACTTTGTCCACATTGAGGTCAAAAGGGTCCAAAATTAAACTTTGTTTGATTTCATCAAAAATTGAATTCTTGGGGTTCTTTGATATGCTGAATCTAACCATGTATTTAGATTTTGGATATTTGACCATAATAGGTGATTGTCCAATTTAAAATTTTTAAGTTCTTAGACAACATTCATTCTGTGTCAGAAACCTATGCTGTGTCAAATATTTAATCACAATCCAAATTCAGAGCTGTATCCATACTTGCCCCAACTGTTCAGGGTTCGACCTCTGCAGTCATATCAAGCTGCGCCCTGCGGAGCATTTTATTGGTTATTATCTTGAATATTATTATAGATAGAGATAAACTGTAAACAGCAATAATGTTCAGCAAAGTAAGATCTACAAAAAAGTTGTTATGACCAAAATTGCCAGTCGACCCCTTTAGGAGTTATTGCCCTTAATAGTCAATTTTTAACAATTTTTCGTAATTTTTTGTAATCTTTTACAAAAATCTTCTTCTCGGAAACTACTGAGACAAATTTAACCATACTTGGCCATAATCATTATTAGGGTATCTAGTTTAAAAAATATGTCCGATGACCCCGCCTTCCAACCATCATGGCCGACTTGGTTAAAAATAGAACATAGGGGTAAAATGCAGTTTTTGGTTTATATCCCTGAAACTAAAGCATTTAGAGCAAATCTGACAGGTGGCAAAAATGTTCATCAGATTTAGATTTATCTGCCCTGAAATTTTCAGATGAATCCGACAACCCGTTGTTGGGTTGCTGCCCCTGAGTAAGTAATTTTACAAAAATTTTGCAGTTTTTTGTTATTATCTTAGATATCATTATAATGTCTAATATCTAATACTATTAATTATGATTTTTACCTTATTTTACATGATTTCCAAAGCATCAGTAAATACAGGTGAGCGACACAGGCTCTTGAGAGCCTCTAGTTAAACGAGTAAAAGGTTATTATCTTAATCGTGAAACAGAACATCATTTCATGCCAAATAACAACAATTATCGATCATAATGAATCACTTTAGTAGTTTAAAAATAAATACTCAAATATTAATTGCAACTTGATAATCTGAAGATATTTTGTATCGTTATTTGGAATTCATTTCGTAAATTACAATCAAATTAATACATCCGGTTTACATTCAGAATCGAAAGATGCATGTTGCATGGTCTACTACTGTGAAATTTGCAATTTTAAGTCAGTAAAACCGTTTCAGTTTTAAAATTTTGCCCTTTTACCCAAAAATGGGTACGAAACTTCTTGTTGTTGACGCTAAAAATCATCAATTCCGGTTTGTGACTTCTGAATTGAATTTGACACTTCTACTACAGGGTGGTTGACAGTGAGAAAAATGAATCCCATTTTTAAGTCCTAACAAATTTACCAAAATAGCGAGAAACCATCTGGAAACCTTCTGACAAGAAAAATTTTGACGTTAACTACATATGAAGGTTAACAGGACAGCTGAATTTTGGTTATCCTTCATTAAGAGGAGCCATGCAGGTTTGACATTGGAATTGTTACAAATAACAATTAAGAAAAATATTGGTTATTCTATAATGAAATGAATGTAATAAACAATATATCAGTTTTCCTTACAATGGTATGTAGGAATGAAATATTTTTGAACACGACACGTGGGGTTTTGTCCTGGTGAGAGCCTCCTCCATTGTAAGATTTTCATCCATGGAGATCCCTGAGTAATTACTAAAGAGAAAACATAAATGCAGTTTGGGCATGTTATTGTAGGTTTTCCTTGAAGGGGAGAAGCAGATATTTATGATAATGTATACTTAACAAAAAAGTTAAGGACAGTTAACTACCAATTACCAGTATACAGGTGAAAATTGGTCAAGTATTGAAATACTTGGGTCATTTAATACACAGACATATAATTGAAACAATTTGATTGTTATCAAATTGCCCAGTATGATCTGCCAAAATTGCATCAATTGACATTTTACTTCTCAATTGTTTAAAGGTATTATTTGAAATTGTGCTGAACAATTGCTTAAAGGTATCATTTGAAATTTATCTTGACTACTCAATGCTAAAATGGAGGCAAATCTGGCCTTTGTTTGTGGGTGTTCAAAATTAGTTTGTCTATTATTGCTTATAAAAATTTGTTTATCTATAATAGCTATAAACCTGTCTTATAAGATCTAGCCTTTGATTGTATAGTTGAACATGAAAATATTATGTACCTTGTTGTTTGTGGGCTTTTGCACGAAAACCACCATTTACGTAAAAGTACTTAAGTGTTTTTGTATAAAAAATGCTTCATTTACAAGTTTATCATGAATATAACTTTTCTGTTTGTAGTTTTATAGCTGGATTCATAATATTTCTCCAACACAGAAGATATAAAAATGAAATTAAAATATTAATCATATTGATCCATGGATTAAACTCAGTGATATAGATTAACATATATATATCTTTCATATGTCATGTATGTCTACAAATTAAAAAAAAGGTACAAAAAGGTTATATATTAAAAAAAAAAACGTTGGGTGTAAAGAAAATTTTGATACTTCTGTTTTTTAACGGAGTATGTGAATTTAGAGCCCAAGTTGCCTTATTAAAAAGTATTTCAAATTCACATGAGTTTTGAGGAGAAGTACTTGAAAAATATGCACAAACTGTCAATTTTAAGGTGTTAATTGGTATGTTTTAAACCGCAAAAGGTGGGACATATTTGATTTTCATGGTAAAGTTGCTATATAAATTTAACATATACTTGAAATAATGAAAGACAGAGCACATGCAATGTGTGGATCACTTATATACCTTTAAATACTAATTACTGGAAGAATGAATCAAGAATATTAGCAGTCAGGGGCGTTACTTAAACAAGTTATTTTTTAGTTACTTATAAGGGTAATTTTTGTTTTAAAAAATGATTCAATTACTTGATAAAGTTATTTTAAATTTCAATAGAAACATGGACTAAATGTGGTTTTTATGAATTTTTACATTGTTTTATTACTTAAAATTAAGAATTTATCAAAATTGAGAAGAGTATAGAGATAAAAGGTTACTTTAAAAATAATGACAAAAGTATTACTTGTATAAGTTATTTTATACATCTTTGAAATAATTAGTCATTACAATTATTCAAGGAACATATGTAATTGTTTTGGGTTACAAATTATAAATAACTTCAAGTTTTAATTAAATCCCAAGTTTCCATCTATTTATATCTGTCTACCTTTAAGAATTTCAAGGAAAATGATATTTTAATAGTCCCAAGAGACCAATCATTGAGCCAGAAGAGTTGATATGAAATGTAAGTGTGTCAGAAAGGCAATTAGTGTTTCAGGAGGATTAGTATTTATATTTCATGGGGAAAACAACCAGATGTCTGTGAAAATTTGTTAAAGCTAGTAAAATATGTATGAATGGACACCTATCAAAATAATATTTACAAAAGTTACTTATATAAGTAATATTTAAAATAGCCTCCTTTTAAACATAAGTTGTATAGGTAATTTAGAAAGTTACCTGTTTAAGTTAATGCCCCTGACTGTTTAGTATTTACATCTTTGTGTTTTGTTTTTCATATTTATTTCAATAATTTTTGTCTTGCCTACCACTCAAGTCTCAGCATGCATATACCTGGATGCTTGGTATACAGATGCCTTATGTTATGAATTTCCTGTCTGTCATATGCCCATTGTTCATGGCCTCATTTTCATGTTTCAGCAACTCCTTAAAAACTGTATAGTTTTTTGTCATGTGCATTTCTCACTTATTGTGAGTAATAAGGATAACTTTATTTTGTATATGGGATCCTTGCAAGGTCAAACAGGGTTAAACTGACCTCGACTTAATTTCATGGATCAGTGATCAAGGTTAAGTTTTCATGATATAGTAAGCATCTCAGATACTATAAGAAATAGGTCAACATTATTTTGTGTATGGAATCATTGTAAGGTGTACAAGTCTGTCTTGCAGGTTTCATCTGTCCTTAATCTCATTTTCATTGTTCAAAAGTCAGTGTTATGTTTTAATGGTTAAGCCTATTTCTCAAAAAGTAAAAGTAATTGGTTGACTATTTGTGCTGTATGGAATGACTGCAAGGTGAACATGTCTGCCTGGCAGAATTCATTGGACCTTGGTCTCATTTTCATGGTTCATTGGTTTAGTGTAGTTTTCTTGGTTAGGTCTGTTTCTCATATTTATACTACAAGTTAACTATATTTGATGTATGGAATAATTGTAAGGCTTACATGTCCCTCTGATATGGTTCATCTGAATTTGACCTAATTTACATGGATGTGTATAACCTTTTTCTCTAAATAAATTCAATTATGATCAGTAAAGCAGGCAAGACATTTCCGTGTGTCCACTCTTGTTTTAAGAAAGTCTGATACACAGTAATCAAAATAATGCATGGTTTATATTTGCAGCTAATTGCTAAGGATCACCCTTATGTTCTAGGAATTAGAGATACACAGAGTGTAAAGGTAAGTATTCAGGGGTCACCGCTTTTCAGAACTTTAGGGAGAAGTGACCTTGGTTTTTTTTACAATTAACAGTCCAAGGTTAAAGTTTTTCTGTCATTAATAACTTTGTCAAACCTTCATAGAAATTTACTGTAGTTGGGCAGATGCTTTTTATGAGCAAAGTATCCAGAGCAAAATAATTAAAAAAAAATGTTTTTATTTTTCCATATTTTACTGATAAAATGACCTAGTTTTTTGCAGTTAACAAATTGACACAGTTTAGGTTTGTTACACATCAATTAGTTTGTCAAACTTTCATAGAATTTTATGAAACTTTAGCAGAAGCTTTTTTTTTTTTGTAATAGATAATGTCTGAATCAAAATTTTAAAAACATTCTTTCATTTTTGTCGAGCCTACGACTTTAGTCGAAAAAGCGAGACATAGCGATCCTACATTCCGTCGGCGTCGTTGTCGTCGGCGGCGTCCACAAATATTCACTCTGTGGTTAAAGTTTTTGAAATTTTAATAACTTTCTTAAACTATCCTGGATTTCTACCAAACTTGGACAGAAGCTTGTTTATGATCATAAGATAGTATCCAGAAGTAAATTTGGTAAAAATAAAATTCCATTTTTTCCGTATTTTACTTATAAATGGACTTAGTTTTTCTGCCGGGAAATATTACATTCACTCTGTGGTTAAAGTTTTTAAAATTTTAATAACTTTCTTAAACTATCCTGAGTTTGTACCAAACTTGGACAGAAGCTTGTTTATGATCATAAGATAGTATCCAGATGTAAATTTTGTAAAAAAATAAATCGATTTTTTTCCATATTTTACTTTTAAATGGACTTAGATTTTCTGCCAGGAAACAACACATTCACTCTGTGGTTAAAGTTTTTAAAATTTTAATAACTTTCTTATACTATTTTGGATTTGTACCAAACTTGGACAGAAGCTTGTTTATGATCAAAAGCTAGTATCTAGAAGGAAATTTGTAAAAAAATAAATCCATTTTTTCCGTATTTTACTTTTAAATGGACTTAGATTTTCTGCCAGGAAACAACACATTCACTCTGTGGTTAAAGTTTTTAAAATTTTAATAATGTTCTTATACTATTTTGGATTTTTACCAAACTTGGACAGAAGCTTGTTTATGATCAAATGCTAGTATCTAGGAGGAAATTTTGTTTTCTTCCAGTTAACATTACATTCAGTCTGCAGTTAAAGTTTTTAAACATTTATTAGATTCATAAACTATCCTGGATTTTTACCAAACTTGGACAGAGGCTTCTTACAATCAAAAGATAGTATCTAGAGGAATATTTTTATTGATTTACTTCCTCATTTTTGTTGAGCCTGTGATTAACAGAAAAAGTAGGCGAGACACTGGGTTCCGCGGAACCCTTACAAATTTTTATACGACCGCAAAAATTGAAAATTTTTTGGTCGTATATTGGTATGACGTTGGCGTCGTCGTCGTCGTCGTCGTCGTCTGGCGTCGTCCGGCGTCGTCCGAAGACACATTTGTTTTCGCACTCTAACTTTAGTTTAAGTGAATGGATCTCCATGAAATTTTACCATAAGGTTCAATACCACGAAAGGAAGGTGGGGATTGATTTTGGGGGTTATGGTACCAACAGTTAAGGAATTAGGGGCCAAAAAGGGGCCAAAAATAAGCATTTTTGTAACTTCCAGACAATAACTTGTGTGTAAGTGTATGGATCTCTCTGACATTGTACCACAAGGTTCCATATCACAAAGGGAAGGCTGTAATTGATTTTGGGGGTAATTGCCTCAAAATTTTAGGAATTAGGGGCCAAAAAAGGGGCAAAAAACAAGCATTTTTCTAGTTTCATGACAATAACTTGTGTGTAAGTGTTTGGATATTTCTGAAATTGTACTACAAGGTTCCATATCACAAAGGGAAAGCTGGAATTGAGTTTGGGGGTAATTGCCCGAAACGTTTAGGAATTGGGGGCCAAAAAGGGGCCAAAAATAAGCATTTTTCTAGTTTCCAGACAATAACTTGTGTTCAAGTGTATGGATCTCTCTGAAATTGTACTGCAAGGTACCATACCACAAAGGGAAGGCTGGGATTGAGTTTGGGGGTGATGAATCATAAGGGGGTTCAAAAAATTTGGGGGGGGATTTTTTTTTTTCTTTTTTTTTCTTTTTTTCCTTTTTTTTTTCTTTTAAAATTTTCCATTTTAAGTTGGTTATTTCTGATTAATATTTAAAAGCAAATAATAATGATATGGTAGGAGATACACACCAAACAGGATGTGTAAATTATTATATAATAAGTATTGTGCAATAGCAAGAAATTTTCAATTGCACAGTATTGCACAATTGCAAGAAATCTTCAATTGCACAGTATTGCGCAATAGCAAGAAATCTTCAATTGCACAGTATTGCGCAATAGCAAGAAATATCCAATAGCACAATATTGCGCAATAGCAAGAAATTGTCAATTGTACAGTATTGCACAATAGCAAGAAATATTCAATTGCACAGTATTGTGCAAAAGAAGATACTTCGTATAAATTACTTATTTCTTGATCAATTTCAATGGGGTTTTATTCTTGAATTCTTGGGGTTCTTTAATATGCTGAATCTAACCGTGTATTAAGTTTTTGGATTTTGGGCCCCGTTTTTAAATTGGTCCACATTGAGGTCCAAAGGGTCCAAAATTTAACTTTGTTTGATTTCATCAAAAATTGAATTATTGGGGTTCTTTGATATGCCGAATCTAACCGTGTATTTAGATTCTTAATTTTTGGTTCCGTTTTCAAATTGGTCTACATTAAGGTCAAAAGGGTCCAAAATTAAACTTAGTTTGATTTTAACAAAAATTGAATTTTTAGGGTACTTTGATATGCTGAATCTAAACATGTATTTAGATTTTTGATTATGGGCCCAGTTTTCAAGTTGGTCCAAATCGGGGTCCAAAATTAAACTTTGTTTGATTTCAACAAAAATTGAATATATGGGGTTCTTTGATATGCTGGATCTAACCATGTATTTAGATTTTTGATTTTTGGGCCCCGTTATCAACTTTGTCCACTTTGAGGTCAAAAGGGTCCAAAATTAAACTTTGTTTGATTTCATCAAAAATTGAATTCTTGGGGTTCTTTGATATGCTGAATCTAACCATGTATTTAGATTTTTTATTTGTGGACCCGCTATCAAATTGGTTCATATTGAGGTCAAAAGGGTCCAAAATTAAACTTTGTTTGATTTCATCAAAAATTGAATTATTGGGGTTCTTTGATATGCCAAATCTAACTGTGTATTTAGATTTTTAATTTTGGGTCCCGTTTTTAAATTGGTCTACATTAAGGTCCAAAGGGTCCAAAATTAAACTTAGTTTGATTTTAACAAAAATTGAATTCTTGGGGTTCTTTGATATGCTGAATCTAAACATGTGTTTAGATTTTTGATTATGGGCCCAGTTTTCAAGTTTGTCCAAGTTGGGGTCCAAAATTAAACTTTGTTTGATTTCAACAAAAATTGAATATATGGGGTTCTTTGATATGCTGAATCAAAACATGTATTTAGATTTTAGATTTTTGGCCCAGTTTTCAAGTTGGTCCAAATTGGGGTCCAAAATTAAACATTGTTTGATTTCAACAAAAATTGAATATATGGGGTTCTTTGATATGCTGAATCTTACCATGTATTTAGATTTTTTATTTGTGGGCCCGCTATCAAATTGGTTCAGATTGAGGTCAAAAGGGTCCAAAATTAAACTTTGTTTGATTTCATCAAAAATTTAATTATTGGGGTTCTTTGATATGCCAAATCTAACCGTGTATTTAGATTTTTAAATTTTGGGTCCCGTTTTTTAAATTGGTCTACATTAAGGTCCAAAGGGTCCAAAATTAAACTTAGTTTGATTTTAACAAAAATTGAATTTTTGGGGTTCTTTGATATGCTGAATCTAAACATGTGTTTAGATTTTTGATTATGGGACCAGTTTTCAAGTTGGTCCAAGTTGGGGTCCAAAATTAAACTTTGTTTGATTTCAACAAAAATTGAATATATGGGGTTCTTTGATATGCTGAATCAAAACATGTATTTAGATTTTAGATTTTTGGCCCAGTTTTCAAGTTGGTCCAAATTGGGGTCCAAAATTAAACTTTGTTTGATTTCAACAAAAATTGAATATATGGGGTTCTTTGATATGCTGAATCTTACCATGTATTTAGATTTTTTATTTTGTGGGCCTGCTATCAAATTGGTTCATATTGAGGTCAAAAGGGTCCAAAATTAAACTTTGTTTGATTTCATCAAAAATTGAATTATTGGGGTTCTTTGATATGCCAAATCTAACCGTGTTTTTAGATTTTTAATTTTGGGTCCCGTTTTTTAAATTGGTCTACATTAAGGTCCAAAGGGTCCAAAATTAAACTTAGTTTGATTTTAACAAAAATTGAATTCTTGGGGTTCTTTGATATGCTGAATCTAAACATGTGTTTAGATTTTTGATTATGGGACCAGTTTTCAAGTTTGTCCAAGTTGGGGTCCAAAATTAAACTTTGTTTGATTTCAACAAAAATTGAATATATGGGGTTCTTTGATATGCTGAATCTAACCATGTATTTTGATTTTGGACATTGGACCATAATAGGTAAATTAAAAAAAATGAAGTTCTTAGACCACATTCTTTCTGTGTCAGAAACCTATGCTGTGTCAAATATTTAATCACAATCCAAATTCAGAGCTGTATCAAGCTTGAATGTTGTGTCCATACTTGCCCCAACTGTTCAGGGTTCGACCTCTGCGGTCGTATCAAGCTGCGCCCAGCGAAGCATTTTATTTAGTATTTAACTGATAGATGGACGTAGTTTTTTGCAGTTAACATCTACAGACAAATTTGGATTAAATTTTTTGACATGATAAATTTGTAAACTTTCATGAATTGTTTTGAAACTTGAGCATAAGCTAATCTTCAAGATCATGAAATAGCACCTAAAAAAAAGTTAGATTTAAAAAAAAAATCTGTATCTTACTGATAATTGGACTTACTTTTTACAGTAAATATTACACTTTTACACTAACAGCAGCAATTGTAGTGGAGATGCATAGAACCCTTTAAGAACTGTTAGTTTCTTTACAGTTCCTTCTCTGTTTTCCAGGAATTCCAGAATCAGTTATCCACTGCCAGAAGAATTATAGTAGTTGGGAATGGAGGAATAGCTACAGAATTGGTGTAAGTTACAGATGGTAATTTTAATGAAGTGTGTTTCCTTTTCATGTTCTCAATTATTTTTAATGCCCCCGCAACTGAAAGTTATGGGGCATATTGTTTTACCCCTATCTGTCTGTCTGTCCGTCCAATTATGGGTATAGAGTTATTTCAGATAACTCCTCCTACAGTTTGAATGCTAGGAAGTTTTCACTTTGCTGGCTGTTTGTACACAGGGTTTCAGCTAGGATTTTGAGGGCTTTAGTAATTTTTTTGCGAGATGAAAATCAACCTTTTTTGGGTAAAAGCAATGGACCAAAGATATGTATTACTAGCTATACATCTTTGAAGGACTTAGGCATGCTCAGGCAGTTATTTCATAATTTGATAGATGTGGTGCTTAAATATGAAGATTATAATAAGATCTAATAAGGATCCAGATTTCTAGTTTTCAATTTCACTTCAGTTATTTTCAGGGGACATTACTGATCAACAAAATTTGGGTTCCTTTTTTTTTCAACCAGGAATCACAGCATAAATGAACCTGTAACGACTATTTCACTGCATAATCATTATCCTTGTAAAAACGGTTAAATCCATCATTTCTATAAACTTAGAACCAAGGATTTGTACAAATCCTTGTTGGAACGATTCTAATGACTTTATATTGTAAATTGATCAAGAATAGATCACGTTTACTTTCAATTATTAAACGAAATGAAAACAGGAAGTGACAGGAGGATAATAAATTCAGAATGAATCAGGATTCATCTACGGATTGGTTCGTTTTTAACAAAAGGCAGGAAACTATCATATTTCTAAATCTCCTTTTATTTTGATACTAAATGATTTCATAGTTTACGTTTTAATGTCTAATTTATAAGAATACTTTCACGCATGTGCAATACATGTAAAGGAAGCACCTGTTTGACTCGTGGAAATATTTCTGAACATTTTGAATGAATTTCTTTACTCTTTAATCGAAATTATTAAAAGTTTTTTATGAAAAGTTATATAAAAGATGACGAAACTACGACAAACGAATTACAAATTGTGATCGTTTGAGAAATATTGAAATTAAAATGCGAACTGTCCGCGGGGGGAAACATTTTGTTCAAATGACAAAACTATGATATAAACGAACTGCAAATTTTGGTCGCTTGAGAAATATATTGAAATTGAAATGCCGCCTGACCCATTTTACTGGGAAAAATAATTATGATGGTCAATAATTTATGAGATTTATTAATGAACGAATTAGTAGCCCATCCGATGGCTATAAGCGGATTACCTGTAATCACAACTTATAACACCTGTTGTAAACATTAATTAGATGAGGTCATAAACTTGTCAAAAACGTAGAATTATAGTATTTTCATGCGAAAATATTTTTACACTTTTCAAATGTAAGTGACGAAATTGATTTGAAAAACTTTTGTCATTTTGAAAACCTTTTCTTAAATGATGAAAAATGACGAGCACTGTGTACATATATTGAAGGTGTGCATGTGGTCAGGGTTTTGATTTTTATTAATATTTGCTCTTTTGGGAGATAGTTGAACTTTGTCATTTTTATATGCCCATTTACGGGATGTATTATGGTATACCGTTGACCGTCTGTCCATTTGTCCGTCCTTCCGTCTGTCCGTCCGTCCGTCGTCAACATGTCGGACATTAACTCAAAAAAGCTTTAACCAATATGCATGAAACTTTGGTGAATTGTTTATATCTATTGACGTGAGCTCCCTTTCATTTTTTATAAATTTCAGATTTACCGTTTCTGAGTTTTGGGTTTTTTTTCATTAAAAAAGGGGGAATTTTCCAGTTTTCTGACAATAACTCAAGAATGCTTTCACCAACTTGCAAGAAATTTTGGTGAATTGTTTATATCTATTGACATGAGCTCCCTTTTGGACTTTTATAAATTTTAGATTTAATGTTACAGAGTTACAGGGTTTTATTCATAAAAAAGGGGAATTTTCCAGTTTTCTGACAATAACTAAAAAATGCTTTCAGCAGTTCTCATGAAACTTTGGTGAATTGTTTATATCTGTTGATGTAAGCTCCCTTTAGTATTTTATAAATTTTTGATTTTACATTTCTGAGTTATGGGGTTTTATTCATTAAAAAAGGGGGGATTTTTCCAGTTTTTGGACAATACCTCAAAAATGCTTTCAGCAGTTCTCATGAAACTTTGGTAAATTATTTATAGCTATTGATGTAATCTCCCTATTGGTTTTCATAAATTTCAAATATGACGTTGAGAAGAAATTGAACTTTAATTGTTTATAGTCTGACAACAGATTTACTAAGTATTGCGCAACAAATTCAATTCATATAACTTATTTCAAGTTCTTTGACTACATTTATTCAGAAACCTATAATATGTCAAATATTTAATTACAATCCAAATTCAGACCTGTATCAAGCTTGAATATTGTGTCCATTTTTGCCCCAACTGTTCAGGGTTGGACCTCTGCGGGCGTATCCAGCTGCGCTCAGTGAAGCAGTTTATTTGGAGTATTTACTTGCATAAGAGATGCATAGCGTTTCCGGATAACTCCTCCTACAGTTTGAATGCTAGGAAGTTTTCGCTTTGCTGGCTGTTTGTACATATATTGAAGGTGTGCATATGGTCAGGGTTTTAATTTTTATTAATATTAGCTCTTTTGGGAGATAGTTGAACTTTGCCATTTTTGGAGTATATACTTGCATAAGAGGTGCATAGCGTTTCCAGATAACTCCTCCTACAGTGAACCATAGACCTATATGCTCCAATGCTCAACTTGTGTATTTTAAAATAACACTTTGCATCTGCGGGGGGATCATTTGTGTCTCCCAGACACAATAATATCTCAAAGAAAGTCCTTCATTGACTTTGTTATAATACAGTTACTTCAGAGTGCAGTGCGGGGGCATCACTTTGTCTAGTTTAAACTAACATCACATACATACTTTTGATGAATATTCTGAAATTCCTGTCATTTTTGATATATTTTTCATTCATTTAATTTTCATTTCCTACCATATATTTCTGACAAAAAAATCCAGAAAATTCTTTTCCAATAATTTTATTTTTGTTTTCTATCTTTTATTCATTGAATAATGTTTTGAATAGCAATAACTATGTGTAAAAAGTAGCCAAGGTTGAATACGTATTGGGTTATAATTTTATGTCTTCAACAAGGGGTACTATTTTGCATAGTCAATGCTAAACTACATTATTTTTACTGACTGTCAATTTTTAACCAAACCAATATATAAAATAATCTAAAAACATCCAATATTTGAACTAAAGCATGAAGCAAAAGAAAAATTCTTAAATTCTTTGAAGGTATCATGCAACATTTTATCCCATGCAGACTACAATGGTTAAATTTTTTTACACCGATTGAACTGCATTTATTCCTTTTATAGAGCACTTTGAGGATCCCAGGTTTGTCACAGGGTTTGTTTTGTTCAGTCCTCAAAAGGAAGGTTGGGATTGATTTTGGGGGTAATGGCCCAAACCATTTATGAATTAGGGGCCAAAAATTTAGAATTTTCTGGTTTCTGAACAATAACTTGAGTATAAGTCTATGGATCTCTATGAAATTGTACCACAAGGTTCCATACCTCAAAAGGAAGGTTTGGATTGATTTGGGGGTTATGGCCCAAACATTTTAGGAACCAGGGGCCAAAAAAACAAGGATTTTCTGGTTTCTGGACAAAAACTTGAGTATAAGTCTATTGATCTCTATGAAATTGAATCACAGGCTCTTTAGAGCCTCTAATTATTGCTATGAATAATTTGGGGGGTGTGACAGGATGGTAGGGCTCAAGCTATTTCCATGCAATAACTTAAGAACTGTTCAAACAATGCTTTTCAAATTCTAATATGTTATACAATGGATTCATTTTTATTTGTTGGATATCAATTTTTGTGGATGCAGGTGTATTACAAATTTAAGTGTTCAACTTACTAATTACAAATTTTCTATAGGCTTGTATGCAGACTTTGGCAACACCACGAAATCAAATATCTGCGAAGTTTCCCTCAATCCAAGAAATTATGAACCCACAAAAATAAAAGAATCCTCAGTATATGATAACAAGTTGGAGGTTGAATACGATATTGTCTATTTGCTGTTCGTAAGTTATTGTTCTTGATTGATTGGGAAATTGCACTTTATGTATTTTGGTGCAATGAAATAAAAACAGTGAAGGGGTGTCCATAGCTCCAATTGTCCCTGTGTAGCAGGGGTATATAATGATATAATAAGCTAGGTATATAAACACCTTAAGATTGGGCCAAAGGAACATCAGTGTCCATAAAAAGGAAAATTAACATTAGATATTAAAAATCATCCCTTTTGTCATAAATTTTTGTGTAGAGTTTCCGATGTGATTGTGAAACTGTATAAAACAATCTAGGCTGTTTATATTTAATTGTTTACAGATAGTTCCTTGTGGTAAATTTCGGTAGTATATTAAGGGAATTCTTGATTATTAAACGAAAAAATATCATTAAGATTACGGTAAGTGTTGTTGAATTTATCAAGCTTATTATGACAAAAATAATAATTTATTTGCCTTCATCAATGTCTAGATTTTAGCTCACCTGGCCTAAAAGTCCAAGTGAATTTTTCTCATCACTTGGCGTCCGTCTGTCCGTTGTCATCCGTCGTCGACGTTAACTTTTACAAAAATCTTCTCCTCTAAAACTACTGGACCAAATTTAATCAATTTTGGCCACAAACATCATTGGGGTATCAAGTTTAAAAAATGTGTCGGATGACCCGGCCCGCCATGGCTAAAAATAGAACATATGGGTAAAATGTAGATTTAGAGCAAATCTGAAAGTTAAAATTGTTCAGCAGGTCAAGATCTATCTGCCCTGAAATTTTCAGACAAATCAGACAACCTGTTGTTGGGTTGCTGCCCCTGAATTGGTAATTTTAAGAAAATTTTGCAGTTTTTGGTTATTATTTTCAATATTATTATAGATAGAGATAAGCTGTAAACAGCAATAAAGTACAGCAAAGTAAGATCTACAAACAAGTCAACATGAAAAAAATGGTCAATTGACCCCTTAAGGAGCTATTGCTCTTTATAGTCAATTTTAATAATTTTTGGTAAATTTTTGTATCTTTTACAAAAATCTTCTCCTCTGAAACTACTGAGGCAAATTTAACCAAACTTGGTCACAATCATCATTAGAGTATTTTGTTTAAAAAATGTGTCCCATGACCCCGCCTACCAACCAACATGGCTAAAAATAGAACATAGTGGTAAAATGCAGATTTTGGCTTATATCTCTGAAACTAAAGCATTTAGAGCAAATCTGATAGGGATAAAAATGTTCATCAGGTTAAGATCTATCTGCCCTTAAATTTTCAGACAAATCAGACAACCTGTAGTTGGGTTGCTGCCCCTGAATTGGTAATTTTAAGGAAATTTTGCAGCTTTTTGTTATTGTCTTGAATATTATTATAGATAGAGATAAACTGAAAACAGCAATAATGTTCAGCAAAGTAAGATCTACAAATAAGTCAAATGACCAAAATAGTCAATTGACCCCTTAAGGAGTTATTGCCCTTTATAGTCATTTTTCTGTAAATTTTTGTAATCTTTTACAAAAATCTTCTCCTCTGAAACTACTGAGGCAAATTTAGCCAAACTTGGCCACAATCATCATTAGGGTATCTTGTTTAAAAAATGTGTCCGATGACCACGCCTACCAACCAACATGGCCGACATGGCTAAAAATAAAACATAGTGGTAAAATGCAGATTTTGGCTTATATCTCTGAAACTAAAGCATTTAGAGCAAATCTGATAGGGATAAAAATGTTCATCAGGTTAAGATCTACCTGCCCTGAAATTTTCAGACAAATCAGACAATCTGTAGTTGGGTTGCTGCCCCTGAATTGGTAATTTTAAGGAAATTTTGCAGCTTTTTGTTATTATCTTGAATATTATTATAGGTAGAGATAAACTGAAAACAGCAATAATGTTCAGCAAAGTAAGATCTACAAATAAGTCAAAATGACCAAAATAGTCAATTGACCCCTTAAGGAGTTATTGCCCTTTATAGTCAATTTTTTGTAAATTTTTGTAATCTTTTACAAAAATCTTCTCCTCTGAAACCACTGAGGCAAATTTAACCAAACTTGCCCACAATCATCATTAGGGTATCTAATTTAAAAAATATGTCCGATGACCCTGCCTACCAACCAACATGGCGGACATGTCTAAAAACAGAACATAGGGGTTAAATGCAAGTTTTGTCTATTAATTTTTGAACCGTCATAAATAGAGAAAATCTGAAAGGAGCAAAAATGTTCAGAATAATGAGCTCTACCAATTGTCCATATATGTCAAAACTGTTACACAAATTCTTATAGAAGTTATTGCCCATAAATGACAAATTTTACCATTTTTGCCTATTGTCATGAAGACTATGATATTTAGAGAGAAGCATTTTTTTCCCGTTATGCCTTATATGATTTTAATTATAATAGTTAAATAAACACTTTAAATCACAAAAATGATCAGCAAGTCAGGATCTATTAAAAAGTCAAATTTTGCCGATATAGTTAGTAGACTGTCACTTTTCATAGGAGTGATTGCCCTTAAATGAGGATTTTTTTTACCCTCTTTTGTGTTTTGAGCAAAAACTAAAGAAGATAGAGAGAAACTAAACAGACTAAAAGATCAGTAATACAAGATCAACAAAATAGAGATTTTTGTCATGAAGTCTATTCTTGTCTACAATGTTGGAGAGTGTCCTTTGTTTGATATGCACATAGACCAAGGTGAGCGACACAGGCTCTTTAGAGCCTCTAGTTTTGTAACCGAGATATTTTGATAAAAGTTCTCTGTCCGTACGGTAAATTATGTTGACAGTTAAGCCTGGATTAATTCCATATTTAATTTTGTCCCAGATGAACTTCTTAACCTAAAATATCAAGGAATATTTTTAATCAAAAAGGAGTTTAATGTTAGGCTGATTAATGAATAAATAACTGAATAAATTTCATTCAAGAGGATTGTCTGAATATTGATGACATTTAATGATAGAAATGATGCCTCTTGCATTTGTGTTAAATCTAGCTCAGTTCTGATTTGCCATTCTGCTCATGAAATCCACATGAGAATCAGTTATAATTGGAAATAAATACGTTTTTTCTGTGTTCGTATCATTGTATAAATTGATGCTGTCCATCTGTACGCATTTTCAGTTTTTTTTATGATAAATTTAATCACATATATCCTCTTAGTCTAACAGGCTTGTGAGATATGAAAATAATTTGACTGAATTTTTTTCTTCATGTTTTAATTCCTTTAATAGGTCATCTAGATTTATAAATTTCTTGAAAAAATGCAATGTCTACAGAAAAAAATTTTTTTCACACTATCGTGAAGTGACAAGAAAAATGTGAAATAGCTAAAAATTATGAAACATCCCTGATACATGTATATCATTGTCTTGCAAGACTTTAATATATCAGGGATGTTTTTGTATTTTTTAGCTATTTGACATTTTTCTTATCATTCCACTTTAGTGTGAGTACATTTTTTTTCTATCTTCTGCAGACATTGCACTTTTTCAAGAAATCTATATATTTAATTATCCATCAGAATGACCACCGTAGACTGCTGATGCTCTAACAACCAGATATAAACATAAATATAAATAAATAGACAAACAAGCACGTGCAATGGTATAATAATGATTTTTCTAGGTCTGTTTGTTTTTCGTGTTATAGATTAAAAGTACATTTAAATCGTTTTTACCTGTATGAGAATGATTTCTTGAGGGCCAGATAAGGCAACAAAATAGTTATTCCTGGTGGCTCCCTTGTTTCACTTTTCAATTCTTACATTCTTTTCTTTTTAATGAATGAACACGCTGAACGCATGTTTAAAGCATGCACAACCCAGATTCACTAAGGTTCAAATTAAAGTTTGCATGAATAAGGATTCAAATGAGGTTCAATTATTGATTTACAAGCCAATCATACATCAGCCATTTTTTATGCCCCCGCGTAGTGGAGGGGGCATCAAGATTTACCCTCGTCCGTCCGTACGTCCCAAAATTTGTTTCCGTTCTCTAACTTTAGTTTGCCTCAACCAAATGTTATGAAACTTATACACAATGCTTATTACCACAAAACACAGATCAAGTTTGAATTTTGGTGGCTTCACTTTTACCGTTCTAGAGTTATACCCCTTTACAAATGCGTTTCCGTTCTCTAACTTTAGTTTGCCTCAACCAAATGTTATGATACTTATGCACAATGCTTATTACCACAAAACACAGATCATGTTTTGATTTTGGTGGCGTCACTGTTCTAGAGTTATGCCCTTTACAAATGGAAAAATTGCTGAATTTTTCGTTTCCATTATCTAACTTCAGTTTGCCTCAACCAAATATTATGAAAACATTTTTGATTTCCCTTAGGTTTCATAGGCAGCTCTTATAGCCTTTCTATGTGTAAGAATGTCATTACAGGCTACCTTTGAAAGTACTACACACAACACTGCCCTTATTTGTATACAGTTCAATACTGTTGGCCTTATTCTATCAAGTTTTGAAGAAGAAAAAAACAATACATTTCTAGATCTGTCTCTTGCATATTTAGTCCTCTACCGACGAAGTTGAAGGGGACTTGAGGTTTGCACACCGTCTGTCTGTCTGTCTGTCCATCCGTCAGTCCGGCAAATCAGTTTTCCACACTTTTTTCTTCGTGCTTGAAGATATTGATTTGATATTTGGTGTATTATTTTATAATGACAAGTTACAGATTAAGTTCGAATTATGTTCTGGTCTGATGATTTTGTGCAGAGTTATGGTCCTTGGACTTAGAAAATTCACTCAAATAATCAGTTTTCCGCACTTTTTTTCGTCATGCTTGAAGATATTGATTTGATAATTGTTATATAGTTTTATCATGACAAGTTACAGACCAAATTCGAATTTTGTTCCAGTTTGATGATTTTGTGCATAGTTATGGTCCTTGGAGAAAATTCAATCAAATAATCAGTTTTCCGCACTTTTTTTCGTCATGCTTGAAGATATTGATTTGATAATTGGTATATAGTTTTATCATGACAAGTTACAGATCAATTTTCAAATTTTGTTCCGTTCTGATGATTTTGTGCAGAGTAATGGTCCTTGGACTTAGAAAATTCACTTAGATAATCAGTTTTCCACACTTTTTTCGTCATGCTTGAAGATATTGACTTGATATTTGTTATATAGTTTACGCCATGACAAGATATAGATCAAGTTAGCATTTTGTTCCAGTACAATGATTTTTTTACTGGTAGGGGACTATGTATTGCCATGCAATACTCTCAGAATGCTTGTTTATTCCGCTGTCTTTCTGTGACAATTATTTGTTAGCTCACAGTTGTCTGCAATTGACATTGGAAAAGAATAAAATTTCAAAGATTTACTTACATCATGTGTTGTTTTGCACCTTCATTTTTATTTTTAAAAGCTTCCAATACAATTCATAATATTTCAGGAGATAAAAAGTAAAATGATAAAAATACTGAACTCCAAGGAAATTTCAAAACAGAAAGTGATAAATAGACGGTTTAACCAATTTTGAATGAAAATAGATATTGATATTAAAGGTACAAAAACAAAAGATTAAATGCAATTAAAAGATTAAAAAACTTAAAGATTACACACAGATAAATTTGCTCTTTCCACTAGCTCTTCATTGTCAATAAAAATTTATATGGCCCTCCTTAGGGAAGCAACTTCTAATAACAGAGTCAAATAGGTTATTGGCAAATAGACAAAATTTTACTGGGTTTGTACTTACATGAGCAATTAATGCAACAGGTGCCACATGAGGAGGAGGATCTGCTTACCTTCAGGAGCACCTGAGATCACCCATGGTTTTTGGTGGGGTTCGTGTCTCTCAGTCTTTAGTTTTCTATGTTGTGTTTTGTGTACTGTTGTTTGTCTTTTGGTCTTTTTCTTTTTTTGCCATGGCGTTGTCAGTTTATTTTTCGACTTATGAGTTTGAATGTTGCTTTGATATCTTTTGCCTGTCTTTTACTTCACCATGTTGTTGTGGACCTTAATATTTTTTTGGGTTCAGATTTCTTTTAGTTTTCCCTTATATTTAACATATGTATTTTTTTACATTCTTCCTTATAGTTTTTCAGTTTAACATTTTTGTAAAGACAGAATAAAGAGTGTGCTTATATTGGAAATGTGAAGTTTTGTATAGATGATATAATTGCTGTCCTTAGTAATTTGGAAAACAGAAGACATTTTTGGCATTAAAAAACAAACTTTGATTTGTAGTGAGTTTAGAGGAACAGTGTTTTGCAACTGATCCAAAGTGATGACACTGAGATTGTAAAAATGCAAACATACACATTTTGAGTTTCTATATAGAGTGCTTATATATCCAAAACTTTGGCATATACATGTATACACCTTTTGAATATATAATTAACAGAGGCCTGAAAAGAACAGATGAAACCACATGTCACCTTTGTTACCTTAGCAGCAGTTAGTAATTGTAAAGACTTCAATATTTATTGTCGATGAATTTATTGAAGTCATGGGAATTGCCTTTAATTCAAAGCACTATAATTGTAATAATAATAATAATAAATTCTTTATTTTAGAGGGTAAACACAGTTAGTTCCAACAAACTAATCTTTCCTGAGGCCCTCACATACAAATTACAATACAATCAAAAACAGATATTTACATATATATATATTTAATTAACAGTCAAGTAGTTCAATGTATTATTATAAACAAGATAACAGATTAAACTCTTCAAGAGGTACATGTAGTAAAAAATAAAAAAAATGAAACAAAATAAAATAAAAAATATACAAATTAAAATAATACATTGTAGAAAACAGAATCTTATTAGGACTGTGTCAAGTACTTCTTGATACTTTGTTAAAAAGTAAAAGTGTTTTGGGCTTTACGCATTTTGTTTGGTAGTCCATTCCATAACACTGATCTAGAATAAACAAAAGATTTCTTAAACAGCTCAGCTTATGGCTTAGGAACTATCAGATTACCTTGAGTAACACCTCTCAAGGAGTAAGGATTATTATCTGATTTCAGTTTAAACTTTTCAAAATTCATTATTGTCGAAGAATTTATTAAAGTCATTGGGTAATGCTTAATTCAAAAGCACAGGCGGTACTTTGACAAGGCTTCAATATTTATTGTCTAAGAATTTAATAAAGTCAATGACAGTATTTTGACAAGCTATATATATATATAAGTCTATCCTAAATTGAGGTAAATTATATGGCCTTTCAAATACCGTTTCGATTCCTAACATCACTGAAGAAACATTTATTGTCGAAATCCGGATATGGTGTACACATTTTTGCACCTCATGTTTGCGGTATATCATCTTTTTCGCAAGTTTATTGTTTTCTGTTTGGTATTAAATTATAATAAAGATCCATTTGGTTACATCTTGTGATCCGTTTATTTGGCAATCGCCAATGGCAGTCAGCAGGGTTTAAGAACATCCGTTGTTCGACCTGTTAGTCAAATGCATTTTGTTTAAATATACTTTTTCACTTTTTTGGTCTTTTGGAAAATGTTGTTTGTGCTGTATTTAGACCCCTCTACCAAGAAATTTGTTTTGCATGCACACATATAAAAATTGCGGTTTTTATCCAACGCAATCATAGGTTTGAACGTTGTTTTCAATTTAGACTTATTTATAAATGCTTCTGTATACAATTTACTTATTGTAACCAAGAGATCTCTTTTAAAAGTTTCTGTCAATTGAGAAAAAATAGTGCTGTTTTGGTTGTTCTTAAATTAGTTTAAATTGGTCTTAATCCTGTCATCAAATTTGTTCTTGTTAAACTTATTTAATCATATTTAGAACAATGTATGCCAAGGAATAAAAACTATTAAGTACATGTAGGCATCTAGATTTGAAGCTGAATATAATAAAATTATGAATACCCCGGTATATGTAGATAAATTTTCCTGGATACTGTAAATTCAGAAACTATTGCGATGTTTATATTAATGCAAAAAATGCGACAGTATCAGGTTCGCAATAATAAAAACTTGTATCATAACTTCAGTAGAGAGTTCTGTCTAAATATTTTTGCAATCACATTAATTAGATTTTGCATTTTTATACGCCCGTTTACGGGACGTATTATGGTATACCGTTGTCCGTCCGTCGTCAACATGTCGGACATAAACTAAAAAAACGCTTTAACCAATTTGCATAAAACTTTAGTGAATTGTTTATATCTATTGACGTGAGCTCCCTTTCGTTTTTTATAAATTTTAGATTTTACGTTTCCGAGTTATTGGGTTTTATTCATTAAAAAAGGGGGGATTTTCCAGTTTTCGGACAATAACTCGAGAATGCTATCACCAACTTGCAAGAAATTGTGGTGAATTGTTTATATTTATTGACATGAGCTCCCTTTTGATTTTTATATATTTTAGATTTTACATTTCCGAGTTACAGGGTTTTATTCATAAAAAAAAGGGGGATTTTCCAGTTTTCAGACAAAAAATCAAAAATGCTTTCAGCAGTTCTTATGAAACTTTGGCGAATTGTTTATATCTATTGATGTTAGCTCCGTTTAGACTTTTATAAATTTTACATTTTACATTTCTGAGTTATGGGGTTTTATTCATTAAAAAAGGGGGGATTTTCCAGTTTTTGGACAATAACTCAAAAATGCTGTCAGAAATTCTCATGAAACTTTGGTGAATTATTTATATCTATTGATGTAAGCTCCCTTTACATTTTCATAAATTTTTAATATGACATTGAGAATTAATTGAACTTTAATTGTTTATAGTCTGACAACAGATTTACTAAGTATTGCGCAACAGCACAGTGTATTGCACAACAGCAAGAAATCTTTAATTGAATATAAATTCAATTCATATAACCAATTTCAAGTTCTTTGACTACATTTATTCAGAAACCTATAATATGTTAAATATTAAATACAATCCAAATTCAGACCTGTATCAAGCTTGAATATTGTGTCCATTTTTGTCCCAACTGTTCAGGGTTGGACCTTTGCAGGCGTATCCAGCTGCGCTCAGCGAAGCAGTTTATTGACAGTGTCAAGGATACTCAAAAATAAATGCACACATTAATTTCTGAATTTACAGTATTCGATGGAACAGGTTAAATTTATTTCAAAACATTTTTGTATAGCCTACAGCATTCTGTCATGGGAGGCAGACATGCGATCCTACATTTTTGTCTGTGGCATCAGCATTTAAGTTCAGTCTGTGGGTGGGGAAAAAGTTACATACATATCATGCCTTTTACTAATTAACGTATTTAATTCACGAAGAGCGTAGCTTTGAGTGGATTACCGGTAAATATGTTAATGAGTAGGATGTGGCTATATATAATTTGTAACATTAATGGGCGATGACACATGTCAAAGGTATAAACTTAACTGTACTTTTCATGAATTAAGTATGTCAATCAAATAGTGGAGCTTTCTATGAGAAAACGTCTCTTATTTTCAGAAAATGAACTCATGGATCAGATTTTTTAGTAGGATTTGATTTAATGATAGGTGTATATATATATATATAGGTTAGTATAAAATATAGAAATCAGAAGATGTGGTATGATTGCCAATCCACAAGAGACCAAATGACACAGAACTTAACAACTTACAAGGTTTACAAGTTTGGCTAGTGTTCGGGTAACCCTCTCTCCCTTTTCCTGAATTTATTTTTTGATATATTGTTGTGGACGCATTTTGTTTAAATTTAATATGACATTTTATGGTCATTTATTTTTTTATCAAGGTCATTGATTTCATTGTTTACTAGGCCAAGGAGGCAGAGCTAGACAGTGAAATAACAACTTCTGAGATGGAAATTTGAGCACTGATCTAAGCTCCTCCGATTCTTTGCTTTTCCTATGAGAAGCGACACACGGCGGGACCGGAGAGTGCAATAACTAATAAATCATTCAGTGAATGCACTCCTCTAAAAATAACAGAATTTAACTCACTCGAAGATCAAAGCAAAAATTACCATTCATGTTACAATGGGTACCTAATTTTTGCAATCAACTTCTCCTACAGTTTTCAACCCAGATCCTTGAAGCTTCACATTAAGATTGCTCATAGGTTGAAGTTGTGCAGCTGCTATAAAAGGAATTGGTTGAAGATTTTTTTCCATTTTTCAAGACTCTGGAACTTTATGGAAAAAATTTATGAAGGAGGGTACATGTTTTGTGTAATCAACTCCTCCTACAGTTTTCAACCTAGATCCCTGAAATGTCACAGGAAGATTACATATATATTGATGTTGTGCACCTGCTTTATTATGGAATTAGGTAAAAAAAAATGTCTCCTACAGTTTTCAACCAAGATCCCTTAGACTTTACAGAAAGATTGTACAATTGTTGAAGTTGTGCACCTGCTATTATAGAATTGTAAGAAGAATTTATGTCATATTTTTCCTGATTTGGGAACTTAGTTATTTTCCAGCAAAATTCCCCTTTCCCTTCATGTAATTGCAACTACATTGTAAACATTCTACATTAAATTGTCACAAATATTACAGCCTGGCCATTTTAGACTTTTATTCATTTTTTCTTAATATATTTCAATATTTTACAGATAAATGGACTTAGTTTTTTCGGCAGTTAACATTGATATATATTTTAAGGTTAAAGTTTTCAAGACATCAATAACTTGTTAAAATTTATTGTAGAATATTATGAAACTTTAAAATCGAGCTTATTTTATGAGAAAATGTTAAAAGCAAAAAATTATGAATATTTTTTTAATCATTTTTCAGTATTTTTTATTGAGCCTGCGACTTGCAGAAAGCGAGTCATAGGGATAGTGATCCCGCGGCAGCAGCGTTAGCTAACTTCTTAAAAGCCTAATATTTCAGAAGGTAGAAGACCTGGATGCTTCATACTTTGTATATAGATGCCTTATGTTATGAAGTTTCTGTCTGTCATATGTCCATTGTCCTTGACCTCATTTTCATGGTTCAGTGACTACTTGACAAAAAAGTTAAGATTTTTTGTAATCTTAATTTCTCTCTTATTATAAGTAATAGGATAACTATATTTGGTATGTGCGTACCTTGCAAGGTCCTCATGCCCGTCAGACAGTTTTCACTTGACCTGGACCTCATTTCATGGATCAGTGAACAAGGTTAAGTTTTGGTGGTCAAGTCCATATCTCAGATACTATAAGCAATAGGTCTCGTATATTCGGTGTATGGAAGGACTGTAAGGTGTACATGTCCAACTGGCAGGTGTCATCTGACCTTGACCTCATTTTCATGGTTCAGTGGTTATAGTTAAGTTTTTGTGTTTTGGTCTGTTTTTCTTATACTGTATTCAATAGGTCTACTATATTTGGTGTATAGTATGATTGTAAGGTGTACATGTCTAGCTGGAAGATGTCATCTGACCTTGACCTCATTTTCATGGTTCAGTGGTTATAGTTAAGTTTTTGAGTTTTGGTCTTTTTTTCTATTACTGTATGCAATAGGTCTACTATATTTGGTGTATGGAATGATTGTAAGGTGTACATGTCTAGCTGGCAGGTGTCATCTGACCTTGACCTCATTTTCATGGTTCAGTGGTCAAAGTTAAGTGTTTGAGTTTTGGTCTTTTTTTCTAATACTGTATGCAATAGGTCTACTATATTTGGTGTATGGAATGATTGTAAGGTGTACATGTCTAGCTGGCAGGTGTCATCTGACCTTGACCTCATTTTCATGGTTCAGTGGTCAAAGTTAAGTGTTTGAGTTTTGGTCTTTTTTTCTAATACTATATGCAATAGGTCAACTATATTTGTTGTATGGAAGAATTGTTAGCTGTACATGCCTGCCTAGCATGGTTCATCTGACCTTGACCTCATTTTCATGGTTCATTGGTCAATGTTTAGTTTACTTGGTTAATGTTAAGTTTATGTGACAGTTGTAATAAAGCTTTATATTTAGGACTATCAACATAATATCAATGATTAGTAAAGAAGGCGAGACATTTCAGTGTGTGCACTCTTGTTGAGTTTTGGTCTTTTTTCTAATACTATATGCAATAAGTCAACTATATTTGGTGTATGGAAATATTTTATGATGTACATGTCAGTCTCGCAGGTTTTATTTGACCTTTACCTCATTTTCACGGTTCATTGGTCAATGTTTAGTTTTCTTGGTAAAGTCTGTTTCTTAGAAACTATAAGCAATAGGTCAACTATATTTAGTGTATTGAATGATTGTAAGGTGTACATGTATTTCTCGTTTGGTTTATATGACCTTGACTTCATTTTCTTGGATCATGTTAAGTTTATGTAATAGTTGTAGTAAAGCTTTCATTTAGGACTATCAACATAATATCAATGGTAAGTAAAGAAGGCGAGGCATTTCAGCGTGTGCACTCTTGTTGTGTTTTGGTCTGTTTTTCTAATACTGTATGTATATTTGGTGTATGGAAATATTTTTTGATGTACATGTCAGTCTGGCAGGTTTTATTTGACCTTGACCTCATTTTCACGGTTCATTGCTCAATGTTAAGTTTTTGTGTTTTGGTCTATTTTTCTAATACTGTATGCAATAGGGCAACTATATTTGGTGTATGGAAATATTTGACGATGTACATGTCAGTCTGGTAGGTTTTATTTGACCTTGACCTCATTTTCATGGTTCATTGCTCAATGTTAAGTATTTGTGTTTTGGTCTGTTTTTCTTAAACTTTAAACAATAGGTCAGCTATATTTGGTGTATGGAATGATTGTAAGGTGTATATGTCTGTCTGGCAGGTATCATCTGACCTTCACCTCATTGTCATGGTTCATTGGTCAATGTTCCGTTTTCCTGGTTAACTTTGTTTCTTAGATACTATAAGCAATAGGTCAACTATATTTGATGCATGGAATGATTTTAAGGTGTACATGTCTGTCTGGCAGGGTTTATTTGACCTTTACTTCATTTTCATGGTTCATTGGTCAATAGATATCTAAATTCTGTGTATGGAATGATGTATTAAAGGTGTACATGTATTTCCAGCTTGTTTTTTCTGACCTTGACCTCATTTTCTTGGATCATAAATGTTAATGTGATACTTGTAGTAAAACTTTATATTTAGGACTATCAACATAAAATCAATTGTCAGTATAGTAGGCGAGACATTTCAGCATGTGCACTCTTGTTTTTTTCAGTTGACATTTAGATACAGTCTGGGATTAATTTTTTATTTTAGACATAACTCACTTTGTCAAATGTCATGGAATGTTATGGAAGCTTAGACAAGTTTTTTCAGAATCAAGAAGAAGAAACTGAAAAAAAAAACGTTTGCGATATCACCGGCCGCGCGGACACCGGGGACTCCGCTGTAATTTTTCTAGACGTTTTGTAAAATTTTTCCTTTTTTGTGATTTTAGATCAAAAACAGATCATTTCAGAATCTCTGTAGCAACAGTTTCTGTTCATTTTTTTATTGTCTAAACCTCTTCATATCTAAATTTTTTGTCAGTATAGTAGGCGTGACCTTCACCTCATTTTCATGGTTCATTGGTCAATGTTCCGTTTTCCTGGTTAACTTTGTTTCTTAGATACTATAAGCAATAGGTCAACTATATTTGATGCATAGAATGATTTTAAGGTGTACATGTCTGTCTGGCAGGGTTTATTTGACCTTTACTTCATTTTCATGGTTCATTGGTCAATATATATCTATATTCTGTGTATGGAATGATGTATTAAAGGTGTACATGTATTTCCAGCTTGTTTTATCTGACCTTGACCTCATTTTCTTGGATCATAAATGTTAATGTGATACTTGTAGTAAAACTTTATATTTAGGACTATCAACATAAATTCAATTGTCAGTATAGTAGGCGAGACATTTCAGCGTGTGCACTCTTGTTTTTTTCAGTTGACATTTAGATACAGTCTGGGATTAATTTTTTTTAGACATAACTCACTTTGTCAAATGTCATGGAATGTTATGGAAGCTTAGACAAGTTTTTTCAAAATCAAGATGAAGAAACTGAAAAAAAAGTTTGATTTTTTTTATATTTTTCTGGAAAATGGGATTAAGTGTTTGGCATTTAATGCTTGAAGATATATTGATTTGATATTTGGTATTTAGCTTTACCATGCATGATAAGTGTTGTAATGTTTGCATGGTAAACCTTCTAAAACAATATAAATCACACTGTCTGTCAATCTGTCTATTAATCTTGTTGATACAACTCCTTTAGTGAAACTTTATTCACAAGAAAAACTTTTCATATATTTTAGTATAAACAGATTTAGTGTTCAATATTTTCACCAGGAGATATTTGGACTTATTTTTATTTAATATAGAAAATATTACAAATTACTGATTAAGTTATCATTTTGTACCAGTATAGTGAATTTTTAAACGGTAGGGGACTACGTATTGCCATGCAATACTTTCAGAATGCTTGTTTTCTTGCACTTGCTCAGGTCTTTAAAAAAAAAAGTTTTTATATAAGGATTTTTGCTAATGAGATCTACTCTACTTTACAGCCACTGATATTACAGTGTGAACACGACAACACGATTTTGTATCAGCAGGTTAAGTACCATGTGTTTGCTCTCTGTAATCATGACCATTCTATTAAAAAGTTGATTTTAAAGTTGTTCATTTTCAAACTGGCAAATGAATAAATGGAGGTATAAAGTACATGTATTGAGACAGCAACCATGCAACACAAGGTAATCAATATATTACATCTGTACAAACTTAACAGATGGATATAACCTGCAGGTTTCATTTTGAATGAATTATTACCTGTTTTCTACATTGCTTTTGTGGGCATGCAAGTACTTTTAAGTGATATAAAATTAATTCTATTTTTAGCTCACCTGGCCTTTTACCTAGCCTAAAAGGCCAAGTGAGCTTTTCTCATCACTTTGCACCCGTCGTACATTGTCGCTGTCGTCTGCCGTCGTTGTTAACTTTTACAAAGTACTTGCTCTTTAATGATGATTTTTACCAATATTTTTAAGTTTTTGCCTACTATCTTGAAAACTATAAAAGATAGATAGCCACTTTAAATAGCAAAAATGATTAGTAAGACATGATCTGCAATAAGTAAAATTTTGCCAAAATTGTAAGTTTACTCTTTATAGGAGTGATTGCCTTAATTGATATTTTTTTACCATTTTTTGTGTTTTGGGCAAAAACTAAAGAAAATACAGAGAATCTGTAAACAGAAAAAATTATCAGCAATGCAAGATCAACCAAAAAAAGTTTTTTGTCATGAATTCTATTCTAGTCCACAATGTTGGAGAGTTTCCATTGTTGAAGATGCTCATAGACCTAGATGAGCAACACAGACTCTTTAGAGCCTCTAGTTTTGTTGTTAAATTCCTTTGATAGTCTTTTCAAATACTATAATCCTTTGAAGTATGGAACTTATTCTTTTTGTCGAGCCTTCGACTTTTGTCGAGAAAGCGAGACATAGCGATCCTACATTCTGTCTGCGTCGTCCACAAATGTTCACTCTGTGGTTAAAGTTTTTGAAATTTTAATAACTTTCTTAAACTATCCTGGATTTCTACCAAACTTGGACAGAAGCTTGTTTATGATCATAAGATAGTATCCAGAAGTAAATTTTGTTAAAAAAAAAATTCCTGTTTTTCCGTATTTTACTTATAAATGGACTTACTTTTTCTGCCAGGAAACATTACATTCACTCTGTGGTTAAAGTTTTTAAAATTTTAATAACTTTCTTAAACAATCCTGGATTTGTACCAAACATGGACAGAAGTTTGTTTATGATCAAAAGCTAGTATCTAGAAGGAAATTTTTATTAAAATTTTGCACTTGTTTATCCATATTTTACTTATAAATGGACTTAGTTTTTCTTCCAGTTAACATTACATACAGTCTGCAGTTAAATTTTTTAAAACTTTTATTAGATTCATAAACTATCCTGGATTTTTACCAAACTTGGACAGAAGCTTCTTACAATAAAAAAATTGTATCGAGAGGAATATTTTTATTAAATTTTTTCCTCATCTCATTTTTGTTGAGCCTGCGATTAACAGCAAAAGTAGGCGAGACACTGGGTTCCGCGGAACCCTTACAATTTTTTGTTGTTGTTGTTGCTTTAACTGCATTGGTACTTTAAAAGAAAATTGTCACAAAATGTAATAAAAAAATTGTACTTTACATGTACTGTTTATAAATGTATTGCCATTGATTTTAGATGTTTATGTTGTGTCGCTATTTGAGAACAATGATACATAACCTTGGCATAAGCTCTATTGTCCTGATTTTGCAGGTTTATTGTCCTGATCTGATCATCATGAGCCATATGTCCTTGACAGTATTGTCTGTGATATATAATTATATTTATCGTTAAAACGACTATAAATGTCAAATTGATTAGGTTTTATTTATGATCGTGAACAGTACATTTATTATGTGTCCTTCAGTTGTTGATGCCATTGTTGTTACTACCAAAAGTTACCATTAGAAATTGATATAGAGTTTATCATTCATCTAATACTTTAATTGGTTTAAAAATACTTTACAAGGATTGTCTGCAGTCAGCATGATCAGAGCAGAAATGCTAAAAGCACAAACTTCAGCAATGTAAACAGTAAAATCACAATGTACAAGCCACTGCTTTATTATCAAAATTAGAAGATGTGTATGTATTTTTTTTAAAGATCTTTTGAACATTCAATTTCATTTGTATAGCAGAAACAGATTACGATTGGATTTAAAAGATCCCCAATTAACTACGGTAATGTGATAAAATTTGCTTCAATTATTGAAAACGGATGCATGGTGGCAGCGCAGATAAATGCCCGATCGGCGTGTTATCACATTCTTGACAAACTGAGTCAGTATCTTTTATTTCCTTGACAACTCAGTAGGGATAAGAATGTGCTAATTTCTCGTTTAAGTTTCTGTTAATATAATACATAGTAAACACATCACATGATGCACTAGTCTCGCTGAAATTATCAAATCACGCGGTCTGCTGACTGCAAGATTTAGGCCGTACCTGTTTTGTTAGTGTAAAGATAAGTGAACACAACAGGGGTCCAGTTTAGGTTTATCACTACCTTTGATAGTTAAAACAAAATAGTACAATGAAGTGATCATTCTTTAGATCCTATCCAGTCAATGTCATGCAATTTATTTATGATATGTTATACTAAAAGATATTAAAGTTACAATATTATGTGTATTTGAATCAATACTTGTCAAGAAAACTTTTTATGCCCCCACCATGGCAGAGGGGGCATTAAGTTTTACCCTTGTCCGTCTGTACGTCCATCCGTCCGTCCATACGTACGTCCCAAAATTGGTTTCTGTTCTCTAACTTTAGTTTGCCTCAACCAAATGTTATGAAACTTATACACAATGCTTATTATACCCCATGTAACGGGTTGCGGAGGGTATAATGTTTTTGACCCATCCGTCTGTCCGTCTGTCCGTCCGTCTGTCAGTCCGTCAGTCCTGTTTCTTGTCATCGCAACTCCTCTCAAACCACAAAACAGAATTTCACGAAACCTTTTTAGATAATAAGGACATACTATGTAGTTGTGCATATCAACAGGAAATTGCGATTTAAATTTTTTTTCTAGGAGTTACGCCCCTTTGAACTTATTTGCTTCAATGTACTACTGCAACAGTTTGTCATCGCAACTCCTCTGATACCACACAACAGAATTTCATGAAACCTTTTTAGACAATAAGGACATACTATGTAGATGTGCATATTGACAGGAAATTACGGTTCAATTTTTTTTCTAGGAGTTACGCCCCTTTGAACTTATTTGCGACAATGTACTACTGCAATAGTTTGTCATCACAACTCCTCTGAAACCACACAACAGAATTTCATGAAACTTTGTAGATAATAAGGACATACTATATGTAGATGTGCATATCGACAGGAAATTATGATTCAATTTTTTTTCTAGGAGTTATGCCCTTTGAACTTATTTGCTTCAATGTACTTCTGCAACAGTTTGTCATCGCAACTCCTCTGAAACCACACAACATAATTTCATGAAACTTTGTAGATAATAAGGACATACTATGTAGATGTGCATATTGACAGGAAATTATGATTCAATTTTTTTTTCTTATACAATTTTTTTTTCTTACACATATTTTATTTTTCCAATGACAATGTGGGGACATGGGGTATGTGAGCGCGCTCACTAAGGTTCTTTAATTACCACAAAACACAGATCAAGTATGAATTTTGGTGGCGTCACTTTTACCGTTCTAGAGTTATGCCGCTTTACCAATGGAAAAAATGCTGAATTTTTTGTTTCCGTTCTTTAACTTTAGTTTACCTCAACCAAATGTTATGAAACTTATACACAATGCTAATTACCACAAAACACAGATCAAGTTTGAATTTTGGTGGCATCACTTTTCCAGTTCTAGAGTTATGCCCCTTTACAAATGGAAAAATGCTAAAATATTCGTTACTGTTCTCTAACTTTAGTTTGCCTCAACCCAATGTTATGAAACTTATGCACAATGCCAATTACCACAAAACACAGATCATGTTCGGATTTTGGTGTTGCGTCACTTTTACCATTCTAGAGTTATGCCCCTTTACAAATGGAAAAATGGCTGAAGTTTTCATTTCCGTTCTCTAACTTAAGTTTGCCTCAACTAAATGTTACGAAACTTAAATATTAGCAATGTCTTTGACGAGTTCGAAAATCAGTGCTGATTAATAATTTTTGAAAGAGTTATGCCCCTTGGAAATATTAATTATATGGAAAATTGCCTTATAAATGCTCTAATGTGTACAATTCTGGCCAGATTTTTATGAAATTTATATTATAGGTTTATATCATCAATGTCTTTGAGGAGTTCAAAAATCAGTGCCGATCAATTATTTTTAAAAGAGTTCTGCCCCTTTGAAATATTGATTTATATGGATAATTGCATTGTTAGCGCTCTCATGTGTTCAAATATTGCCAGAATTTTATGAAACTTATACCATAGATTTATATCAGCAATGTCTTTGACACTTTCGAAATAAGTTCTGATTAAATATTTTTAACGAGATATGCCCCTTGGAAATATTGATTATAATGGAAATCACATTGCATTTGCTCTAAAGCCTTCATTTCTTTAAAATATTAAAGGGGCATTAGCTGTCAAATTCATGTTCACCGATTTGACTCAAATTCTCATATTTGATTTATAACATACTAAAACGTATATCCAAATAACAATAAGTCTGAAATAAACAATGAACAATGCATGGGCCTGATAATATATATCAGCATTTCGTGTGTATTTTAGTCTAGACGCCATCTAATTAACTATCGCGATGACCTCCGAAGACTGCCGACGGTCACATAACCCGATATAAACATAACTATAAATAGATAGTGACCTCGTATAATTGGACTTTTCTAGGTCTGTTTGATTTCATGTTATATGTTAAAAAATGAGTTAATCATCGTTTTTACCTGAATAAGAATAATATTTTGTGGATCGAATCAGTCAACAAAATGGTTCACCTTTGTTTCACTTTCAATGTTGACATTCTTTTTCTTTTAATGGCTGAACACGACTTATACATGCGTAACCAATCTCGAGCTAATGGGTTAAATTGAAGGTCACATGAATACGGATTCAATGAGGTCGAATTATTCACTTGCAAGTGAATAATTCATCAGCGATGTTTCTTAGCTTATTTTGACAAAATTGTACTAAACTGGCTGCTAAAAGCGAATTATTATTTCACTATTTCACTTTCATTAATGATTGAACCAAAAAAATCATATTTAAATGTCACATGTTGAAAATGACTTAAAGCAAATTGTCCTTTGTTTGACTCACTGGTACATGTGTAACAATCTTGACTTAATTTTTGGTTATATCTCGTAGCTAATGCCCCTTTAATAAAAAGTTTTAAAGAACAACAAAAAAGTGCTTTCTTTAGTTATTGCCCTTGTACCTTGGGTAGATAAAATATGTGCAACGCGGGGGACATTGGAACTCTGTTCTTTTATAAAAATAGGTTCAACTACAAATGTACAACCATGAAAATTGAACAAAGGTAGATATCTCCAACTAAAATTTATATTTGCCTAGCTAAATATAATTCAATGTCACAAAATTGCAAAATGAAAGCAATCTTTACCCTTCAGTGCTCACAAGCACTTTGATTATACTAAATGCCTATCGGGAGGGATTGTGAGTGATTTTCATATGATGAAGACATAATCTTTCAATCAGTTAAATTGAAGTCGGGAGCTGGCAATTCAGTAACTGCTAGAAGTCCTTTGTTAATAAATGTTTATCATTGGCACTAACAAACTAGTTTAACCCTGCCACATTCTGTATGTGCCAAGTCAGGAGCCTGTAATTCAGTGGTTGTTGTATATCATATTTGTTTTTCGTTCATTATTTTGTACATAAATCAGGCCGTTTGTTTTCTCGTTTGAATTGTTTTACATTTGTCATTTCTGGGCCTTTTATAGCTGACTATGCAGTATGGGTTTTGCTCATTGTTGAAGGCTGTACAGTGACCTATAGTTGTAAACTTCTATGTCATTTGGTCTCTGGTGGAGAGTTGTCTCATAGGCAATTATACCACATCTTCTTATTTTTAGGGTGAGCTTTAGCCATCACTTGGCGTCCCTTGTCGTCCGTCATCTTCGTAATCCGTCTGGTGTAAACTATTTCAAACATCTTCTCCTCTGAAACTACTGAATAAATTCCAACCAAACTTAAGCTGAATAATCCTTAGGGTATCTAGAATAAAGTTTGTGTTTTATTTTCTGTTTCGTCAAAAAACATGGCAGCCATGGCTAAAAATAGAACATAGGGGTAAAATGCAGTTTTTGGCTTATATCTAAAAAAAAAAAAAGGAGTTACAACAAATCTGACATGGGGTAAAAGTGTTCATTAGGTGAAGTTATTTCAGCCCTGAAATTATCAGATGAATCTAATAACCCATTGTTGGGTTGCTGCCACTAAATTGGTAATCTTAAGGAAATTTTGCAGTTATTATACGCCCGTTTACGGGACGTATTATGGTATACCGTTGTCCGTCTGTCCATCCGTCCGTCTGTCCGTCCGTCGTCAACATGTCGGACATTAACTCAAAAACGCTTTAACCAATTTGCATAAACCTTTGGTGAATTTTTTATATCTATTGACGTGAGCTCCCTTTCGTTTTTTATAAATTTTAGATTTTACGTTTCCGAGTTATGGGGTTTTATTCATTAAAAAAAGGGGGATTTTCCAGCTTTCGGACAATAACTCAAGAATGCTTTCACCAACTTGCAAGAAATTTTGGTTAATTGTTTATATCTATAGACATGAGCTCCCTTTTGATTTTTATAAATTTTAGATTTTACATTTCCAAGTTACTGGGTTTTATTCATAAAAAAAAAAGGGGGGATTTTCCAGTTTTCGGACAATAACTCAAAAATGCTTTCAGCAATTCTCATGAAACTTTGATGAATTGTTGATATCTATTGATGTAAGCTCCCTTTAGAATTTTATAAATTTTAGATTTCCGAGTTATGGGGTTTTATTCATTAAAAAAGGGGGGATTTTCCAGTTTTCAGACAATAACTCAAAAATGCTTTCAGCAATTCTTATGAAACTTTGGTGAATTGTTTATATCTATTGATGTAAGCTCCCTTTAGAATTTTATAAATTTTATTTGTTTATAGTCTGACAACAGATTTACTAAGTATTGCGCAACAGCATAGTGTATTGCACAACAGCAAGAAATCTTTAATTGAATATAAATTCAATTCATATAACCAATTTCAAGTTCTTTGACTACATTTATTCAGAAACCTATAATATGTCAAATATTTAATTACAATCCAAATTCAGACCTGTATCAAGCTTGAATATTGTGTCCATTTTTGCCTCAACTGTTCAGGGTTGGACCTCTGCGGGCGTATCCAGCTGCGCTCAGTGAAGCAGTTTATTGGTTACTTTCTTGAATAGTATTAATGATAAAAGATAAACTGTAAACAGCAAATACAAATATGTTCAGCAAAGTAAGATCTACAAATAAGTTTATATGACCAAAATTGTCAATTGACCCCTTAAGGAGTATTGCCCTTTGAGGACAATTTTACACAATTTATTTATCATGTTTTCTAACTTTAAAAAATCTTCTTCTCTGAAACTACTATACCAATTCCAACCAAACTATTTGGTAATTTTAAGGAAATTTTGCAGTTTTTGGTTATTATCTTGAATAGTATTATTGATAAAGATAAACTGTAAACAGCAAATACAAATATGTTCAGCAAAGTAAGATCTACAAATAAGTTTATACGACCAAAATTGTCAATTGACCCCTTAAGGAGTATTGCCCTTTGAGGACAATTTTACACAATTTGTTTATCATGTTTTCTAACTTTAAAAATCTTCTCCTCTGAAACTATTGAACCAATTCCAACCAAACTTAAGCTGAATGATCCTTAGGGTATCTAGGATGAAGAATGTGTTTTATTTTCTGTTTCGTCAAAAAACATGGCCGCCATTGCTAAAATTAGAACATAGGGGTAAAATGCAGTTTTTGGCTAATATATCTCAAACACTTAAGCAATATCTGATGAGAGGTTAAAATGTTCATTAGGCCAAGTTCTATCAGCCATGAAATTTTTCAGACGAATCTAACATTGTTGGGTTGCTGCCACTAAATTGGTAATTTTAAGGAATTTTGCAGTTTTTGGTTTTTATCTTGAGTATTATTAATGATAAAGATAAACTGTGAACAGCAAAAATGTTCAGCAAAGTAAGATCTACAAATAAGTTTATATGACCAAAATTGTCAAATGTGTCCTTAAGGAGTTATTACCCTTTAAAGACATTTTTTCACAATTTGTTCATCTTGTTTGCTTACTTTAAAAAACTTCTCCTTTGAAACTGCTGAATCAATTTCAGCCAAACTTGGGCTGAATGAGTTTCAGAGTATCTAGTATAAATTTTGTATTTTATTTTCTTGTACGTCAAGAAAACTAGCCACTATGGCTAAAATGGAACATAGGGGTAAAACGTATTTCTTTGCTTTTGAAGAAAATATGACAGATACAAAGAACATCTCAATGGAATTTTTAAGCCACTCATTAATATATATTAAAAAGCAAAAATAATCATTTATGAAAGATTTAAGCAAAAAATTACAGGTGAGCGATTCAGGCTCTTGAGAACCTCTTGTTATATTATATTATTTTTTTGATGAAGCGATCCCTTTTAAAACTTAGCTAATATTGTCAATTAATAAATAAATTAATTAAATTCTTCATGTACTTGGATATGCTGTATCTAACTGTGTATTTAGATTTTGGATATTGGACCATATAGTTAAAGTCCAATTTCAAATTTTTGAGTTCTTTGACCACATTCATTCTGTGTCAGAATCCTATGCTGTGTCAAATATTTATTCACAATCCAAATTCAAATTCAGAGCTGTATCAAACTTGAATGTAGTGTCCATAGACTCCATACTTGCCCCAACTGCTCAGGGTTCGACATCTGTGGTCGTATCGAGCTGCGCCCCATCAGGCATTTTATTATAATTTTGGGATATTTGTGTGTTTCAGAGTTTAGCTTGCCGTCCATTTCGCTGAACAAGTACACATTATTGTTTAGGGGCTAGCTGAAGCCTGCCTATGGGTGAGGGATTTTCTCGCAAAGTTGAAGACCCATTGGTAGCTTTGGGGTGTTTTCTGCTCTTTAGTTGGGTTGTTGTCTCTTTGACACATTCCCCATTTCCATTCTCTTATTTTATTACAAGGCATTATGACTTCATGGGATAATACCTGTTATATTCTTAAAAAATAATTTTGAAAGTAATTTTTGTCCAGATTCTATGACTGAAATGATTATTTATAAAAACTATTTTGGCAAAAGTTGATAATCTACAATCCTAATGTTTGAAAATGTTCTACACTTCATTTCACCTTACAAATTGTCTTCTTCAGCTTGGAGTCCTATCTTTTAAAAATAATTTTCAATGTATTCAGTTCTTTCAAGTTATTGTTTACAATTTCAAAACTGAAGTGATTTTTGTCTCTAACAGTAAACAGTTTTGACAAATGTTTGTATATTTTTCAGGTATGAGGTTGAAGGATGTGAGGTGATCTGGGCCATTAAAAATAAAAGTATATCCAGCACATTTGTAGATCCTGGGGCAGCTGAATTCTTCCTTTCACAACTGAATAAAGACAAATCAAAAGAAGAAGCTCCCTCAAAAAGATTGAAATACACTCTTGAAGGTACATGCTTTTCACATGATTTTTGAAAGAATGATTAAAAGTTTTTGTAGAAATAGGAGAGGGGAATGACATGCTTTTAGGTGTAATACAGTACCACCAAATCATAGTACGTCATATCCGGAAAAAGGGTCGAAAAAAAATATTCCCTTGAATATGCCTGTTTACAAATGGAAAAATTGCTGAATTTTTCGTTTGTGTTCTCTAACTTAAGTTAGCCTCAAACAAATGTTATGAGACTTATACACAATACTTATTACCACAAAACTCAGATCAAGTACAAATTAGGGTAGCGTCTCTTTTACCATTCTTCAGTTATGTCCCTTTATAATTTTATATGACATGCAAGCGGGGGCATCATCGGTGTCCCATGGACACATTCGCCATTTATTTTATTTGGTGTTTCTATAGAATATTTTGGAAACTTGAGGTTAACATGGTTACTAAAGCTTGTTACACAGGAAAAAAAGGGGTGAACATCTGATTGGTTAACTTCCAGTGATGGTTATTTTCTTATATGCAATAAAATGTTATGTGAAATTTTGTCTATAGTACTGGGCAGGATAAAACTTGACTCATGCCAAGTATTTCTTTATTTGAAACAAAGATAAATTCTGCACAATTTTTTGAAAAGTGCAAATTTAACAAAGACTAATAGGGGAAAAACAATGGTGGTATTACACCTTTAGGATGTGGAATATTCTTGCATTATCATTATCATCCCATGTTTAATTTTCTGATATGGTATGTTTATTTTTGAGTTCACTAGATACACAATTGTTATTAAATATGCAGTTATTTTAAAATCCATACATGTCAATTTCATGTAGTATATAAAGCCCTAATCCATCAGTAATGCTTACAGAAGTTTTTCCTCGTGTGTTTCAGATGACAAATCATCAGCAAGTTCCACAACAAAATTAGGAGGAGCTCTTGGTCCAGACTGGTCAACTCATTTACATATGACTGGTTCAATGCAGGTTTGCTTGTTTTATTGGACTCTGAAAAAATTATGAATAAAAAGAGTTATGGGCTTTAGTCCAATAACCTGAAGATACAGAAGCAAACAACATCCAGAGGTCGACATACAGTTATCAATAGACAAGTGTATATGTACAGTATGTTCAGAGTGGTGACATACAGTCTTAAATGATAGACAACTGTCTATAAAATATGTTCACTGAAACAACTGAATTTAGTTTCTCTTGAAACAAAAAGAATTAAGAATCATGCAAAATGTGATTCATAGGTGGAAAGTCTTCAAATGAAATTATTTTATTTCATATTTAGGGTTCGAAAGTCTGTCGAAAGTTATGCATATTTTTCTATATTAACCCATACCAGGTAAAAGATAAAATTCTATAGAATGGATTATAAAACTTATACTGAAGGAGATATCTCCTATCTTATCCTTTAGAAAGTATAGTAAATGCAGGAATCTGATGATCAGTAGTTGTCGTTTGTTGATGTGGTTCATAAGTGTTTCTCGTTTCTCTTTGTTTATATAGATTAGACCGTTGGTTTTCCCATTTGAATGGTTTTAGACTAGTAATTTTTGGGGCCCTTTATAGCTTACTGTTCGATGTGAGCCAAGGCTCCGTGTTGAAGACCGTACTTTGACCTAAAATGGTTTACTTTTATGAATTTTGACTTGGATGGAGAGTTGTCTCATTGGCACTCATACCACATCTTCTTATATCTAATGCCATTTATCTGTCCTGGGAAGGCAGTAAATGGAAAAAATTTATTCATTCTTTTCATTTACACCCATATTTAAACTGATTGACAAAAATAAACATATGTAGACTAACATGAGTTGTATCACAAAATTTAGATTTTGTATGATTCTTATATGGACTTTTACTGTACCAGTATTTTAAAAGACAAAAGTGTGAGACGAAAATTTGATTTGAAAATCTGTTTTCCTAGGCCTGTTATGGCAGACAAAAAGAAGTTAGATTTATTATGCTTACCTGAACAATTTTAAAAGGGAAAGCATGGATGATAACTTGAGAAAGAATCCTTTGAATAGGATATTATAACTTACTATCTTCCATGAAATACAGGTCAATATGAATTTTAGATAAGGACATGCATGTGGGGTATATCTTATAATTTATTATATTACTATCAAATAGAAGATCAGATAAGTTTACAATGTTACCATGCAACACATTAACCTTGCTAGAGGGTTTTGCCCCTCAAGATGGTAAAATTTATGGTTTCTGCATGATATTTTGCTTATGGCTTATATAATGAGAGTATTTTTATGCCCCCGCCGTAGCAAAGGGGGCATTAAGTTTTACCCTTGTCTGTCTGTACGTCCGTACGTCCCAAAGTTGGTTTCCGTTTTCTAACTTTAGTTTGCCTCAACCAAATGTTATGGCACTTATACACAATGCTTATTACCACAAAACACAGATCAAGTTTGAATTTTGGTGGCGTCACTTTAACCGTTCTAGAGTTATGCCCCTTTACAAATGGAAAAATTGCTGAATTTTTCATTCCGTTCTCTAACTTTAATTTGCCTCAACCAAATGCTATGAAACTTATACATAATGCTTATTACCACAAAACACAGATCAAGTTTGAATTTTGGTGGTGTCACTTTAACCGTTCTAGAGTTATGCCCCTTTACAAATGGAAAAATTCCTGATTTTTTTGTTTCCTTTCCCTTACTTTAGTTTGCCTCAACCAAATGCTATGAAACTTATACACAATGCTTATTAGCACAAAATACAGATCAAGTTTGAATTATGGTGGTGTCACTTTAACCGTTCTAGAGTTATGCCCCTTTACAAATGGAAAAATTGCTGAATTGTTTGTTCCGTTCTCTAACTTTAGTTTGCCTCAACCAAATGTTATGAAACTTATACACAATGCTTTTTACCACAAAATACAGATCAAGTTTGAATTTTTGTGGTGTCACTTTAATTTAGTTTGTCTCAACCAGATGTTATAAAACTTATACACAACGGTTCTAGAGTTATGCGTGTTTACAAATAGAAAAATTGCTGAATTTTTTGTTTCTGTTCTCTACCTAAGTTAGCCTCTACCAAATGTTATGAGACTTACACACAATGCTTATTACCACAAAACTCAGATCAAGTTCAAATTTGGGTAGCGTCACTTTTACCTTTCTTCAGTTATGTCCCTTTATAACTATATGATATGCAAGCGGGGGCATCATCTGTGTCCACATGTGGACACTATCCACATTTTCTTTAAAGCTTTAGATCTTGCACTTATTCAAAGTGAGTTATTTATCAACTTCCACAAAAAGGAGGTTAAGCAAGCACTGTAATGTCAATTAAACCTTAATGGCATTTTCTTCATAACTCCCACTGAAAAAAATAATACTATTTACTCTGAATTATCTTACAGCAGTGAAATCTGAAGATTTTTTACCATTTTTAGCTGACCTGCTATGTGAGCTTTTCCCATCACTTGGCATCCATTGTCTGTCGTCGTCATAGTTGTCTGTTAACTTTTACATAGATCATCTCCTCTGAAACTACTCGCCCAAATTTAACCAAACTTGGCCACAATCCTCAATGGGGTATCAAAATGTGTCCAATGACCCTGCATGCTGGCAAACATGGCCAACATGGCTTAAAATAGAACATTTGGATAAAATGCAAATTTTGTCTATTATCTTGAAAACCACTATAGATATAGAAAATTTGACAATGCAAAAATGTTAACCCTTTCAACGCTATACACGGCATATGCCGCGATGAAGTACGCCGCCCTCCACTGCTGTTCGCAGCATATGTTGCGATTACGATGGATTTTTCATCCAGACTCGTAACCATTTGGTATTCATTTGGGACCTCTCTAATTTTTCCTTGTATGAATCGAGGATATACAAGGTCCCGTTTGCGCTTGAAAACGTGGGAATTTTAATGGTAAAAGCATGCAGTAGAAGAAAAATTAAAAAAAATATTTTGACAACTGCAAATGGCGGAAATCGAAAAAGACGCTGTAAATATGGAAATATTTCAGCATTTCTTTGGCGAAACTGACAACGAGGAATAGTTAAAAGGTTTCCCGTTATTTCAATGTGTTAATTTCATTCAATTTGTGTGGGAAATATGATTTGGTCGATCTTTACGAGACGTAGAAAAAGGGGGGGAAACGGAGGTTGATTGAAAATTTTGAGGACGGAGCCACTTATTTGCGCCACATTTACATTATACGTTGTGTATGGTGCAAATACGCTACGGAATCGAGCAACTGGTGTCGTCTTAATTATATGGCAGATAAAACATCAAAATAAATGAAGATTAAAAGTTGTTTTTATTCAAAATTCAACACAAATACAATAATTTACACCTTTTACCTGTTAATTACCTGAAAATGCAGGTAGCTTGATGAAAACTTTACTAAAATAATTGCATAACATTACAGTTCATGCTCTCCTGAGCATTTTTCATGCACTAACTTTGTCTGTATCTCTAATAATAAAAAAGATACAGCAGTCTGAAAAGGAATATAATGTTCTAATGAATGAACACAAAAAAAATGCAGCAGCAGCAGCCATTTTTCTATTTTTTTGTGTAGCGTTGAAAGGGTTAAGAATGATAAGATATACCTAATGTCTATTGACATCAAAACTGTCAGATGACTTCTTGTAGGAGTTATTGCCCTTAAACAACAAATTTAACCATTTTTTTTTTAATTTTGTCTATTGTCGTGAAAATTATAATAGATATTATTGGTGTTATTACCCTTTAATGAAGATTTTTATATTTTTTTTGTGTTTATGCCTAATATCTGAAAAACTATAATAGATAAATAGATAAATAGAAACCTAAATAAGCAAGAATGATCAACAAGACAAGATCTACAAATAAGTGAATAAGGTTGAAATCATTTGACGACCCCTTATTGGAGTTATAACCCTTTGATGATGATGTTTTCCAATTTGTGTGTTTTCGCCTAATATCTGAAAAACTATAATAGATAGATAGAAACTTATTTATGCAAAAATGATCAGCAAGACCAGATCTACTATACATCTTGTGGATAATTTTCAATTGCAGTTTTATTTGACAAAAAACTTATCTCCACAATGTCTTAGATTTCAACTAAGTATAGACTTTGTTCACACGAGCTAAATATTGAATATGGTAGATTCATAAAAAGAGCAAGAAATGAAAGATTATGTATTTAATGTAACCGTGGTGATATCGAAGATGAACTCATTTTATTTTAAAATGTCCAAAATATGACAATATAAGAAAATTGTATATTGAAAGGTATTATTATACAAATGCATCCGTTTTTAAATTGGTTCAGATATTGTCAACAAAGAATGTATCCGAATTGTCTAATTTAGGAAATTATTTAAAATATGCCACAGATATTAAATTTTCAGGACAATCCTTTGAATGATTTATACTATGTAGTCTTGCCTCTGATTGTATTTAAAATGTTCTGTTATGATATACACGCATATATTTATGATATACTTATAAGCTGTATTGCTTCTGGTTTGAAATAAACAAACTAACTAAACTAATAAGTCTACTGGCCATAATTATCAGTTCACTCCTTATTGGAATTATTGTTCTTTAATGGCGATTCTTAGTGTTCTGTTCTGCTGATTATCTTGAAAAATATTATAGATAGATAGCCAATTTATATAGCAAAAATGATTAACAAGACAAGAGATTTTTGTCATGAAGTCTATTGTTTGAGAGTGTCCATTGTAGAAGGTGCACATGTATAGACCTAGTTGAGCGACACAGGCTCTTAAGAGGTTCTAGTTTAATATGACATATATAAGAATTCATAGTTTATTAATAAAATCTTAAAGGGTATATGAAAGTTTTATTTGTAATAAAAGTATAATTTTTGATTAATATCAATAATCCTGTATAGAGAATATATGACCTTTATAAACTATATTAACAATGTGGATTAATTTATCATTAATTTTGACAGATAGTGAATGTGGTCAGCTTTTATGAACAAATTATTCTCTTTGCAATCCTCAATGTAATCTTTTGTGTCTATCCCACATGTTGAAGACTTTTATCCTTTGACAAAGTACAAGGTATGATGAGACCCTTAAGTAATGAAAAGTTTAAAATATGTTCATCTTTTTGAAATTATATATCTGTTTGATTGCTCCAAAAAAATCTGATGACCTGAGCAAATTTAAAAATGTGAAATTTGATGTCACAATGGTGGCACATGTATCTCTTAATTGACATCTAAATTATATTGATTTAAAATTTATTGATTTAAATTATATTAATTAAACTTATTTTGATTTAAATTCCATTAACATACTTGGAAAATCTTCTTATTGCATATTATTTGTTAGATAAGGCTTAATATATCCTTCAATTATTTTGAGGATCACAAAATGAGGCAATTTCTAGCTTACTTTGGGGTTATGCGGTTACTGTTGTCACAATATGTCAGTCAAATAGCATCCCTTTAATTTTCACTGAAACCACTCATTCAATTTCAATTAAACTTGGCAGGAAAAGATTTAAGGAAGGTCCTCTACATATAATACTCATTTGGTTTCAATCAGATAAAAGACATGGCCACATGATGCAATCCTTGATTCTGATAGGCCAATTTTCAAAATATTCTGCTATGCTGCATCAAGGCAAAATGTTTTAACACTTTAAATGAGATTTACCATGGGGACCAAATGTGCTCCTCTTTTTACCAAATTTTAGTTTAAAATCTACAAGAAAGACTCAAAACAGTGAAGAAAACTGTTACATGTGCTTTACTTTAGTTAAATATTTTAAACAGACAATGGCCATAATTACCAACTGTAAACTGTAAAAAAAATGTGTTTGTTGAAAAAATACCATTTTTTAAGTTCCATTTGCCTATTATTTCTAAACAAATTTTTAAAACACTTTTTTAAGTTTTATGATTCATTGTTGATATTTTTATGGAACATCAATATAAATAGCATCTTCGTAGTTGATATTAGTTTTATAATTACATGTATCTGATAATGATGAGTTACAGATAACCTATGAGTTTAGTTTTGGTTGACCTTATTATGGACATTAGACCTAGAAATTTCAATTAATTATTAGTTTCTTCTCAATATTATCCTTCTTTGTTCATATTGAGCTGGTATTTTGGTTATAATTGTATAATGATCGGTTTCATATTACATGTATGTTTCAATCATCTGGTTGACTTACTCTTTACTTTCGACATAGAAAAATCGTGAAAATAATAATTTTCTTTTCCTTTATGGACTTCCTCAAAGATAATGAGGTGAAATTTGGCATATTAATGTATTTAGAAGTTGCAAATTATATTTGTGTTTTGCTACTGTTACATCTTTGAACCTAATTAGGGCCATTGGACTTGAAAAATCATGAAAATAATAATTTTCTTTTCCTGTATGGCTTTCCTTGAAGAAAATGAGATGATATTTGGCATTTTTATTGTATTGAGAAGTTATAAATTATATTTGTGTTTTGCTACAGTTCCTTCTTTGGACTTAATTATAGCTATTGGATTTGGAAACTTTCATGAAAATTATAGCTTACAGGAGTATTATAATGCTAAATAAGTATTGTAGGTGCATTTATTTTTTTGATGGTTAAAGAAAAATTGCTATTTATAATTAATGTTTCGTTGTTTGCTCTTATCAAATTAAAAAAACAATGATTTGAAGGGTTTTCTTTCACTCAAAGAATTGTGTTCAGCATTCAAATGCTATAATAATAGTATCCCCTAGTGTAACACTGTTGGACAATAAAAGTTTGATATGAAGAATGGCATTTCAGAAAAAAGTAATAAAATCAATGTTTTCAACATATTACTACAGTACTACAGTACTTCAGTACTTCCATGCAGCAGACAAAAAAAATCTGTTGAACAATGTCACCAAGTTTTACTGAAAAAAGAATTTCAAAAATCAGATTAAATTTAATCATTGTAACCTTGGTAATCTTAATGATTGTTTTATTTCTGAAAAATCATGAGATATTAGATTAATTTTGCCTTTTAAGGATAAAAGATACATAAATGTTAAGATTTATCAGACTTAATGAGCATTTCAGAGTAAAAAATGTCGTAGAAAATGACCTTATTGAATTTAAACAATAGCAGACAGGGAAAAATAAAGGATTGTCCATTAACTGGAAGATCCTGTTCAAAGGTTAAAAAATTATAAAGCAAAAATTGATAGTTATCTGTTCTTTTAGGAACAATGTACAAAATATTCTTTTATTTTCACTGCTGATGAGACCCAAACTGCATACATGTATTTTTGGAATGCAAAATGAGGAAGCATGTATTAATAGGTGTTTCTTCCATTATGAAAAAATAATTGTAAAAAAATCAATTCTTAAATCAGGAAAAGAAAATTATCAGAAAAAATTTGGTGCACTATGGTTAGGTATTGGTAGATGAAAAAGATCAGTATATTAAGCCTTTAAAAAGGCAAACCTTAATTCAGTTATAAAAAATCAAAACAACACAATATAAATTTCATGAGTTCGAGGTACTTTTCTGAATTTCCCTACATCAGGAACTCTCAAAGCCGAATATTTGAAAGCCAAGAATGTATATGAGCTTAAACAGTTGAAGAGCTGCTTATTTGACCTCAAAATTGCTGGCAGTAAAATGGCTATCCATTCAATCTGCTCAGATAAATACAAAACAATAGATAGACAAATAAGTGTGTAAGATACAGTAAACCTTAGATACATAAATAAGAGTGTAGGAAACAGCAAACCTTAGATACATAAAGAAGTGTGTAGGATACAGCAAACCTTAGATACACAAATAAGTGTGTAGGAAACAGCAAACCTTAGATACACAAATAAGTGTGTAGGAAACAGCAAACCTTAGATACACAAATAAGTGTGTAGGAAACAGCAAACCTTAGATACACAAATAAGTGTGTAAAATAAGTAAACCTTAAAAATTATATTCATAAATAAGTGTGTAAGATACAGCAATCCTAAGATACATGAATAAGTGTGTAAGATACAGCAAACCTTGATTACACACATAAGTGTGTAAGGTACAGCAAACCTTAGATACATAAATACGTATGTAAGATTGATTTCTATATGCAGCCACTCTATATTCTTTCATGTTGAAGATAGTCATGTCACCTGTGTAAAATTGATCATACACTTTCAAAGGTTAACTATAATTAGAAATAGAACATTGGAATACCATAATACTGACTACAGTTACAGGTTATTTTAACAAATATTTGTGAATCAATCCTATAATGGTAAAAAGGTCCGATTTACCCATTTACTAAAATGGCTGCCATATTTGTAAATATAAATATTTTGTATAAAATTGTTCAACTCCTCCTAAGCAGCTAAACAGACTGATCAAATTGTATACAGTTGTCAAACACTACATGAGGATAGTCATAAAGGAATTTAGTCACAGTCCTACATGTTGAGTGGAGATGATCAAACTTCCTTACTTCAATATTGTAATATGTGGTAATTGTAGTTCTTTAGTACAACTCCTCCTAAGTGGCTTGACAGATGTTGATGAAGCCTTGCACAGTTGTAGAACACTATCTGAGAAAAGATTTAAGGAATATAATCATGGTCCAGTTTGTTAAAGCCTAAAGGGGAGGTATCTTTTGTGAGTTCACTGAAATTCTAATTTCAATTTATACTTGGCAACTGAGGAATAATTCCTAACTGGAAACCATTAGAATGATGCCTGCTGCTACTTAACAGTTTCACAGAGGGCTTGTGAATGATACATTGAACAAATCTTTGTCCTCACAAACTGCTGGGCCATTTAAAACTAAACAGATATGATCAGTCTAAGGCTTTCTTTCTTTTATTTGATATTCCAAGCAGCTAATTGTCAGTTCCTGTTTCAAAGAGTATGAATGGAAATTCAAAATGGCCACTTATGTTGAACATGTTTTGAATGGTAGAACCTAATGCAAAAACACATTCTCACTGAAATCATGAGGGACAAATTACAACAAACATATTAAAATCATTCATGAGGAGAAGTTAAAAACAATTGATTCAATCTGACAATGAAAACTTGGCTTGTAGGTAAATAAAAAACTTTTCAGTGGAACCTTGTTATACTCATAGAAAGAATTATTCCCAGAAAGACATTAGCTATTCATAGAAACATTTAAAAATGTCAGTTATTCATACTTAGCAGCAAACTAACCAGTCATCAATGAAACAATTAAACAACAAGTTGCAACAGTCAATCAGATGATAACTTTTGATATAATATGTCTTGTGTTACAGACCTCACATCAAGTCCATGTGGAGTATCTTGTAGAAATTCAGAAACTATTTAGTCCGGAAGAATTTGAGTCAGCTGGTCTGTCAGAATCTGAGGTACCAGAAAGTTTTATCTGTGGTGAGTATCCATCCATGACACAAAATCAGTATGTGCATAACAAAAAACACAAAAAGCAAAGGAACAGCACTTTTATTGCTGTTTTTCATCTCAAAGTCACAGTGAGGCCTTCAACACAGAGCAAAAAAACTCTCACCTCACTGCATATCATGCCACAACTGTGAATTGAAGAACAAAATTATGGAGTAATATCAATAGAATAAATCTGGCAAAGAAATCAAACATGGACTGATATGATAATAAATGTTTATTTCTCAAAAAGAAGCATAATTTTTTCTGTAATTTTGATGTCTTATACATTTAATTTATTTTTATACGACCGCAAAAATTAAAAATTTTTTGGTCGTATATTGGTATGACGTTGGCGTCGTCGTCGTCGTCGTCGTTGTCGTCGTCGTCGTCATCGTCGTCCGGCGTCGTCTGGCGTCGTCCGAAGACACATTGGTTTTCGCACTCTAACTTTAGTTTAAGTGAATGGATCTCCATGAAATTTCACCATAAGGTTCAATACCACGAAAGGAAGGTTGGGATTGATTTTGGGGGTTATGGTACCAACAGTTAAGGAATTAGGGGCCAAAAAGGGGCCAAAAATAAGCATTTTTGTAATTTTCAGACAATAACTTGTGTGTAAGTGTATAGATCTCTCTGACATTGTACCACAAGGTTCCATATCACAAAGGGAAGGCTGTAATTGATTTTGGGGGTAATTGCCTCAAAATTTTAGGAATTAGGGGCCAAAAAAGGGGCAAAAAACAAGCATTTTTCTAGTTTCATGACAATAACTTGTGTGTAAGTGTTTGGATATTTCTGAAATTGTACTACAAGGTTCCATATCACAAAGGGAAAGCTGGAATTGAGTTTGGGGGTAATTGCCCGAAACGTTTAGGAATTGGGGGCCAAAAAGGGGCCAAAAATAAGCATTTTTCTAGTTTCCAGACAATAACTTGTGTTCAAGTGTATGGATCTCTCTGAAATTGTACTGCAAGGTACCATACCACAAAGGGAAGGCTGGGATTGAGTTTGGGGGTGATGAATCATAAGGGGGTTCAAAAAATTTGGGGGGGGGAGATTTTTTTTTTTTTTTTTTTTCTTTTTTTCCTTTTTTTTTTCTTTTAAAATTTTCCATTTTAAGTTGATTATTTCTGATTTATATTTAAAAGCAAATAATAATGATATGGTAGGAGATACACACCAAACAGGATGTGTAAATTATTATATAATAAGTATTGTGCAATAGCAAGAAATTTTCAATTGCACAGTATTGCACAATAGCAAGAAATCTTCAATTGCACAGTATTGCGCAATAGCAAGAAATCTTCAATTGCACAGTATTGCGCAATAGCAAGAAATATCCAATAGCACAATATTGCGCAATAGCAAGAAATTGTCAATTGTACAGTATTGCGCAATAGCAAGAAATATTCAATTGCACAGTGTTGTGCAAAAGAAGATACTTCGTATAAATTGCTTATTTCTTGATCAATTTCAATGGGGTTTTATTCTTGAATTCTTGGGGTTCTTTAATATGCTGAATCTAACCGTGTATTAAGTTTTTGGATTTTGGGCCCCGTTTTTAAATTGGTCCACATTGAGGTCCAAAGGGTCCAAAATTTAACTTTGTTTGATTTCATCAAAAATTGAATTATTGGGGTTCTTTGATATGCCGAATCTAACCGTGTATTTAGATTTTTAATTTGGGGTCCCGTTTTTTAAATTGGTCTACATTAAGGTCCAAAGGGTCCAAAATTAAACTTAATTTGATTTTAACAAAAATTGAATTCTTGGGGTTCTTTGATATGCTGAATCTAAACATGTGTTTAGATTTTTGATTATGGGCCCAGTTTTCAAGTTGGTCCAAGTTGGGGTCCAAAATTAAACTTTGTTTGATTTCAACAAAAATTGAATATATGGGGTTATTTGATATGCAAAATCTAAACATGTATTTAGATTTTAGATTTTTGGCCCAGTTTTCAAGTTGGTCCAAATTGGGGTCCAAAATTAAACTTTGTTTGATTTCAACAAAAATTGAATATATGGGGTTCTTTGATATGCTGAATCTTACCATGTATTTAGATTTTTTATTTGTGGGCCTGCTATCAAATTGGTTCATATTGAGGTCAAAAGGGTCCAAAATTAAACTTTGTTTGATTTCATAAAAAATTGAATTATTGGGGTTCTTTGATATGCCAAATCTAACTGTGTATTTAGATTTTTAATTTTGGGTCCTGTTTTTTAAATTGGTCTACATTAAGGTCCAAAGGGTCCAAAATTAAACTTAGTTTGATTTTAACAAAAATTGAATTTTTGGGGTTCTTTGATATGCTGAATCTAAACATGTGTTTAGATTTTTAATTATGGGACCAGTTTTCAAGTTGGTCCAAGTTGGGGTCCAAAATTAAACTTTGTTTGATTTCAACAAAAATTGAATATATGGGGTTCTTTGATATGCTGAATCTAAACATGTATTTAGATTTTAGATTTTTGGCCCAGTTTTCAAGTTGGTCCAAATTGGGGTCCAAAATTAAACTTTGTTTGATTTCAACAAAAATTGAATATATGGGGTTCTTTGATATGCTGAATCTTACCATGTATTTAGATTTTTTATTTGTGGGCCCGCTATCAAATTGGTTCATATTGAGGTCAAAAGGGTCCAAAATTAAACTTTGTTTGATTTCATCAAAAATTGAATAATTGGGGTTCTTTGATATGCCAAATCTAACCGTGTTTTTAGATTTTTAATTTTGGGTCCCGTTTTTTAAATTTGTCTACATTAAGGTCCAAAGGGTCCAAAATTAAACTTAGTTTGATTTTAACAAAAATTGAATTCTTCGGGTACTTTGATATGCTGAATCTAAACATGTGTTTAGATTTTTGATTATGGGACCAGTTTTCAAGTTTGTCCAAGTTGGGGTCCAAAATTAAACTTTGTTTGATTTCAACAAAAATTGAATATATGGGGTTCTTTGATATGCTGAATCTAACCATGTATTTTGATTTTGGACATTGGACCATAATAGGTAAATTAAAAAAATTGAAGTTCTTAGACCACATTCTTTCTGTGTCAGAAACCTATGCTGTGTCAAATATTTAATCACAATCCAAATTCAGAGCTGTATCAAGCTTGAATGTTGTGTCCATACTTGCCCCAACTGTTCAGGGTTCGACCTCTGCGGTCGTATCAAGCTGCGCCCAGCGAAGCATTTTATTTTAAATAGATATCATTGATGAAAATGTTATTTGGAATTTTAGTATCAATAAAGTTTGTTGCATTTCATAGTAATGATTGATGTATTCACAACGTTAAGAGTAACTTTTCTTCCATGCTTAGTTACGACATCTGAATATATTGAACTTTTCTTTTACACTGAATGTGATCATCTTGTTTTCATTTAAACGTTTTATGAGACATGAAAAGTAAATGTTCTGCACTTAAGAAACCTTTTGTCGGATAAAGTTGTGTTTGAATGGCCTTAATATATTACAGATTATCCAATCTTCTACAAGATCAGTTTTTATACGACTGCAAAATTTTTAATGCCGTATAATGATACGACGTAGTCGTCATCATCTTCCTGGTCCTAAGACATTTGGATTCCGGAATATAACTTGAGTATAAGTGTATGGATCTCTGTGAAATTTTACTACAAGGTTCCATACCACAAAAGGAAGGTTGGGATTGATTTTGGGGGTTAAGGCCCTAACTGTTTAGGAAAAAGGGTCCAAAACAATACTTTCTATAAATTGCTTATTTCTTGACCAATTTCAAAGGGATTTAATTCAAAGTCTTGAATTGCTGGGGTTCTTTAATATGCTGAATCAAACTGTGCATTTAGATTTTGGAATGTGGACCCTATTTTTGAATTGGTCCACATTGAGGTCCAAAAGGTCCAAAATTTAACTTTGTTTGATTTCATTAAAAAAACTAAATTATTGGGGTTCTTTGATATGCTGAATCTAACCATGTATTTAGAAAATTGATTTTGGGTCTGGTTTTCAAATTGGTCCACATTAAGGTCCAAAAGATCCAAAATTAAACTTTTTTGTTTGATTTTAACAAAAATTGATTTCTTGGGGTTCTTTGATATCCTGAATCTAACCATGTATTTAGATTTTGGATAGTGGTCCATAATAGGTAATGTCCAATTTCAAATTTTAAGTTCTTAGACCACATTTATTCTGTGTCAGAAACCTATGCTGTGTCAAATATTTAATCATAATCCAAATTCAGAGCTGTATCAAGCTTGAGTGTTGTGTCCATACTTGCCGCAACTGTTCAGGGTTCAACCTTTGTGGTAGTATCAATTTGCCCTGCAGAGCATTTTATTGTTTTATATTTTCTGTAAAAAGTTTAAGACTGCCTTACTGACTCATCTTACTTGATCGATGTTTTAAACTTTTATGAGGCTCTTTAAAAATATGTTTTTCTGTATAAATTGGTCAAATGCCATTGATGCAATAACAGACGGGTTGCACACTTAATACTTGTCTAATCTTTAGACAATTACTTATACTTTATTTGTAAAAAATCATTTTTGTGTAATTCAGTTTAGGCAAGTAAATACAGAGTTTTTTTTTTGTCAATTGAAGCGAAGCCAAGGTTGACAATGTCTTTTCGAGGGGTAACAATCTGCTCTATCACCCTCTCAGATATGTGTTTTTAATTTATTATACTGAATGTTCTGTTATTACTGTCTATTAACATGATTAAATTTCAATTTCAAAGAAAAAAAAATATGACGTCTTGTACATAACAACCATCAGAACTTAATAAAGCGCACACTTGATCAAGTGTCTCCATGAAGGGTAATAGAGTATTTGCCATGGATAGAGTCGTATTTAATAAAGCGCACACTTGATCAAGTGTCTCCGTGAAGGGTAATAGAGTATTTGCCATGGAATAGAGTATATTATCTCCCTCATATTAACCAATCAAAATCTGGCATTTTGACCTGAAGTATAACAAACTAAATTATCTCCCTCGTATTAACCAATCAAAATCTAGCATTTTGACATGGAGTATAATAAAAGACGTTACTTGATGTCATTATGGTGCTAAAAAATCACTTTTAGTAAACCTTATTATGGAAAAGAGTATTTTCAAACAGCTTTCTTGTAAAAAATATTCAATAAAAATTGTAAATGTCTAATGGGAACTGATTCTCGACCAGTAGCCTAAGTTGTAATATTAGTGATACACACAGTACAAAGAAAGATCACTCCAGTATGTAAATGATGTGATTGGAAAAAAACTAAAGTGGAACCTGCATGGGACCAATATATTAAACTATTGTCCCGGAAGTGAGACACAGGCACGTGTCTTTGAAAAAAATTTCCTATATACCTTAATATGACATGTTATATTAAGGTATATAGGAAGTTTTTTTTCTGTCTGCTTTACTTGGTATTTGGGGAATAGCAAAATAGAAAATGGGAAAAATTTTGAGAACAGAAATGGATAGAATTATTTTAACAACAAAGTACTTTGGTAGGTGTTTAAATAATGCTATTGTAGTGAGCAAGCTTTATGGATCTAGAACAAATAATTGTAGATGAACATTGAACAAACACATGATTCTCTTGAAGATGATATAAATTATGACATTTGTTCAGTGTTGTAAGAAATAATTACCATAGGTTTTGTGAGTGCTTATAATGTTAAAAAATAAATTAGTTTGATTGATGCATTAGTGGTAATAAGATATAGTTAAACCTGTAATATAAAACCTATTTACGCTCACACACTCTAAAATGTCAGGATTGTTAGTTATTTAAAAGTTTTGTGTTTGAGTCTTTTTTTCTTTCTTTTTTTTTTTTGGTCTTTATTGTAATACACATGTTAATGTTTATTACAACACTTTAACTAAGTATAAAATTCAAATCTGGTCGTGAAGAGTAGCTTGTCTAACTATTTTTGTCTATGCATTGTTTATTTTAGATAAAAGTTGGCCTGTCTATGTACAGTTAACCAATGACAAAGTTTATGGCTGTGATTTTATTGTGAGTGCTACAGGTGTTACACCTAATACAGATCCCTTCTTGACAGGTAATCAGGTAAACAATAGTGTGTATTGTTGGTGACCTAATCCTATCCTTTCTTCACAAGTATCATTTTAAAAGCCCAACATGACAAAGTGTGATACAATTTAAAAGAAAAAAGCAACTACCTAATCTATGAAATAACAATAAACACAAAACAAATGTGACAGACAGCAACCGACAGCAACCACTGAATTTCAGGCTCATGACTTGGGATGAAACATCTTTTTATCATTATAAAAATAAGAAGATAAGGTTTGATTGCCAATGAGACAACTCTCCACCAGAGATCAAATGATGTAGAAGTTAGCAACTATAGGACACTGTACAACCTTCAACAATGAGCAAAACTCATACCACAAAGCAAGCACAAATTCAAATAGTGTATCAAGTATAATCTTTCCTGTCTACAGTGAAATCTTCAAGTCATATTGTTTCCAGTTTATCATTCTTAAGATATTGCTGGGAGCATCACTGTATTTTTTCCCTGGATATTTTGGAAATTTCCCGCAGATGATCAATCTCTTGACAAGGAGTTCACATCTCTCATTTTGGCCAAAAAGGTCTTCCTATTTCTCCCTCTTTCAATATCATTTCATTAAAAGTAAATAGTTCTTTGTCTTGTAAAAATTTTATAAGATTTATTTGAATGTTGATTATAATGAGCATAAATAATCGAATTTCAAAAAGTGCATAATGATTATAAGAAATCTTTCTTAGACAAAGATCTTCCATTTTGAGAATTTGAAAAGTTTTGAAGAAGTGATTTTTTTTCACATTTTATTTTGCATTTTTTGATAGTACATGTACTATTACACGTGAATTCTAAGCACTAAAACTTACAGATTTTTAGAAGATGTCAAATTTATTTTTAGTTTTCAATAGCTGAAGATGGAGGATTCAAGGTAAATGATCATATGCAGACGACAGTTCAAGATGTTTATGCAGCAGGTGACATCTGCTCTGTGTCATGGGAACTTTCACAACACTGGTTTCAGGTAAGGCATTTGCTGAAAATATATTGAAGGCATAATTTTTGTATTTTTTTTTTGTCCTAGGAACTAAGAACTTTTATCTTAAATGACTATAGGAATTGTTATGCAAGGGAGATAACTAAAATTTTATGTTTCATATGTTTAATATGTGCTACTATTGCCACTTATGGTACACATATTGCAGAATAACAATTGCATTGTTTTGCATTTCGAGCATTTCATGGAATATTCATCAATACTGTCTGAAAAACTAAAATTATTTATTTTCTTGGCTGAAGTTATGCGTATTTAACTGCTGAACAATCTGATATCTGCCTGGGATATATTCTGATTAGACAATATAATGTTTAGCTCTCTTCATTTTCATAGGCAATGCATATGAATATATGGCACATACTGTATATAATCATAAATTAATGTGAAGTTTTTATTATGTAATTGAATTAATTGTCCCCAACAGCTCGGGCTACAGGGAATATAATAATAGTCATCATCTGTCTACCTGAAACACAACAAAACTCAGAGACTGTTACTTTATAATGAAATATATGTTCCTGTTGTACATTTTTATACCGTAAACACAATGTTATTCCTAATTTACACAAAGATGTGGGCCATTTTGTGTAACAATCTTGTTTTAATTATGTTTTAATTTTAAAACATAATGAACATCAAAATGATCAAAACTCACATTACCTTTTAGTAACATTTGTAACAATATATGCAAGGAATGCAGTAATTTAGTTTTACCAGATGTCAGAGCAATTTTTGAATGGCAGTAATTGATCTTGCAGTATTGTCAGCTGTTAACATTGACCATAAAAATGCACATGTATTAAATCATAAGTTTTATTTTGCCATGGACATAGTTTCACAGGATAATATTTTGTTTTAGATGAAACTGTGGTCACAAGCAAGACAGATGGGTGTATACTCTGCAATGTGTATGGTAGCAGATGGTCAAAATGAGGACATTCAATTAGATTTCTGCTTTGAACTTTTTGCCCATTGTACAAATTTTTTTAATTACAAGGTAATTTATGAAAAAAACATGTTCTTCCTTGAATAATTTCAATTATCAATGCAATAAACACTGCATCTTTATTAATTTCTGAAACACCACAATAACATTAAACTAATAACCATACAATACGATATAAAAAAAAGGAGACAACTATCCACCAAAGTGTGAAATGATGTGGATGTAAGTCAGCTTTAATTTCCAAGGTCTTAGCTCTTACAGATCAAGAGTTACATTCCTTGGCTTATGAAACATGAACTGTGAGTGAAGTCATAAAAGGATACTGTCCACCCCACAATACTATTAGTATATTGAAGAATATAAATTAGATTATCTCCCCTTTAACATGTTACACCTCATGTAGTGTTCTACAAATGTAAATTTTTTATTAATATCCATATAGCTGTATAGGAAGACTTGCACTTACAATACATGTACAGAAAAACAGACAGATAGAATTAATTTCGCACAATAAGGCATCTGTATACAATATATGAATTATCCAGGTCTGTATTTGAGAATAATCAGATTTTTATGCAACCACAGAATTTGTTCGTTCGTATATTGGTATGTCATTTTCTTTGTCGTCGTCGTCCAAAGGCATTTGGTTTCCAGACAATAACTTGAGAATAAGTGTATGAATCTCTATGAAATTGTACCACAAGGTTCCATACCGCAAAATGAAGGTTGAGATTGATTTTTTGGGGTTATTCTCTTAACTGTTTAAGAATAAAGGGTCATAAACAAGCATTTTTCTTGTTTCAGGACAGTAACTTGTGTATAAGTGTATGGATCTCTATAAAATTGTAAAGGTTCCATATCTCAAAAGGAAGGTTGGGATTGATTTGGGAGTTATGACCCTTACTGTTTAGGAAAAAGGGGCCAAAAACAATACTTTTCTAATACTTTGTATAAATTGCTTATTTCTTAACCAATTTCAATGGGGTTTTTGAATTCTTGGAGTTTTCTGATATGCTGAATCTAACCATGTATTTTGATTTTGGATATTGGACCATGAAAGGTAAATGTTTAATTTCAAATTTTTAAGTTCTTAGACCACATTCGTTCTGTGTCAGAAACCTATGCTTTGTCAAATATTTAATCACAATCCAAATTCAGAGCTGTATCAAGCTTGGATGTTGTGTCCACACTTGCCCCAACTGTTCTGGGTTTGACCTCTGCTGTTGTATCAAGCTGCACCCTGCAGAACATTTTATTACCATTTATTTATTATTTTACAGGTGATTTTGTTAGGGAGATTTAATGCTCAGGGATTAGGAAATGATTATGAACTGTTATTACGAGTAACCAAAGGTAAGATAAGTAGATACTAGTTTGTTTTTTCGTAATCTAAAGGACAATATTTGTATCATTAAATAAAAAGGACATTATGCCATTGGTATTCTTTGTTTAGGATATTTCGATAATTAATCAGTATTTTGAAGCACCTGTTTTAAACTACTTTCCAAAAAGATTGACACACAAGAGCTGTAGTGTTTAGTTTGGAGGATGAAAAAGCCTTATGTGACATTATCTATGTATCTACATGCCTAGTCTTTCTCACAAACTAAACAAATGGAACAATTGTAAGAGTTTAAAGTCAAAAATTCAACAGCTATTGTAATTTGACCCACTCACTCTACTAAAAAAACATAGTTTGGTGACATAACCCATGGCATGATATTTCATGCAGACAACATGTTATTGATCCCAACTATGCCTGATATTTTCTCATGAGTGATGTGTGTAAAATGAGATCGCACCTAAAAAAACTTGGAACTTACATATTGAGGACATGTTCAATTTGTCATAACTGAAACCCTGCTCTCCTCTTCTAGTTTATAATTTCTGTAAACCAAAGGGCCAAGTGAGCTATTCTCATCAACTTGTCGTTGTCTGTTAATTTTTTAACTTATTTTCTTCTCTGAAATTACTGGGCTAATTGGAACCAAACTTTGGCGATTTTGCCTATTATCTTGAAATCTGTAATAGATAGTTAGACACTTTAAACAGCAAAAATGATCAGCAACATGCTCAAAGTCATCGGTCAACTCCTTAATTGAGTTCTTGCTCTTTAATGACTATTTTTGGCAGTTTTGCCTATTATCTAGAAAACTCTAAAAGATAGAAAAAATTTATCAGCTAGACGAGATCTACAAATAAGTCAAAATTTTGCTGAAATCATTCGTAGACTCTTTATAGGAATGATTGCTCTTAAATGACAATTTTTCTACCCTTTTTGTGTTTGGGGCAAAAACTAAAGAAGATAGAGAGAAACTGTAAACAGAAAAAATTATCTGCATTGCAAGATCAACAAAACTGAGATTTTTGTCTTGAATTATATTCAAGTCGACAATGTTGGAGAGTGTCCATTGTTGAAGATGCACATAGACCTAGGTGAGCAACACAGGCTCTTTTAGATGTATAGCTCAAAAATTTTGTAATTTATGAATCCTAGTTGCTAATGACAAGAAGACGTGTCATGAATAAGGTTGCTTTAATTATATTATGTATCCCATATTCTAATCTAATATTTAACGTCCAGCTTAGAACTTTGAAATGCCTCAATGAACAATAGCAATAATTGGCATGTCAGTCACTTAACTTTGGAATGTGACTAAAGAATAGTATTGAGGATGGAGCTCAGCATCCATGTAAATTAATGTCATTTTGACCTACTTTTCGTGACCTTAAAGCGATGTCTGAAATTTACATCAAACCTTGTATCTTTTGCACTGTAAGTGGTAGATTCATCCAAACTCTCTTACAGGTGCTTGGTAATGAGTTTGTAATCATCCATCCAAAAATAGTTCAGTTTTCATGTATTACAGATATTGCATCTTGTTTAAAGATGAAGTAGAAAAACCAAGGTTAAAGGTCATGGTTTATTTTACTTAATAGCGGTACATGTATAAAAAATCAATCATTAAAGTTATGTTGAATTGTGATGGGTTGATCATCCTTTACTTAATAGGACCATGACTAACTTATTCTATTTTTAACATTGGACAAAAGTTTATGTTTTGATGGAAATTATTCAAATTATCATATACAAAAACAACTTGGTAAAAAAAATGAAGTAAGAGAGAGGTACTGGCTAACTCTTAAAATGTTATGTTCACCCTGGAAGTCAAACAACAAAGTTATTGAGGGTGACATTTGCCACTTTTCATAATGATATATCTCTACTTTTTGTCATACTTGATTTTAATCAGGATTTTAATTAATTAGGTAAACATTGTGAAAATAAAAACATTGTTTTGGAGAATTTGATAAATTATGTCATTAATTAGCAGTCTTTTCTTGAAGATAGATTTATATAGAAATTTGAGGAATGATTCTATTAATTACATATACTATTAATTAAGCCTTTGTGTTGATGATATCATGACCATTATGACAGATGAAAGATAAAGGGTCAAGGTAATTGTTTGTGCTTTAATTGACATCCTCCCACAAATGACCTACACTTTGTAAGAGGTGACAGTCTTTCTTAGTACATATTTAATTGTCTTGAATGGAAATTTTGTTTCCTTATCAAAAAACAAAAACAAAATTAAAAAAATAACAAGCTCTATGAAAATTGTTTTGTAAGATACACTTGATAAACTTTGTGGTACTAGATGTAAATGTCATTTTATATTATTGAGATGAATTAGCATAGGAATGGACAGGCTGTATAATCTTTTAAAAAATCAAATTTTGAACTGAGGCGAAATATGGTGCAGTACAATGTGAAATATAAACCACAAAGAAATAGACAAAAAATTAGACAAAAGAAAAACTGAATTACAATATCAAAAAGATATCTTCAATCAAATGTGGTTATACTACTTCATCTTAAAATATATTTACATCAGTTTTTCACAACTTCAATTATTATGGATTACAAGCCAGGAAATATCATCAGAAACCTTACAGTCATGTACACAAAATGTCAGTTATTGTCATTCATCATGATACTGGGCCATGTTTTGTCTAGTTTCTACCATCATTTATAAAACTAATTTTAGTCTTTTTCTCTTTACAGATTTGGAGTACATCAAAGTAGTGTTACAAAATGGCCGATTGCAGGGAGCTATTTTGATTGGTGAAACAGATTTGGAAGAGACCTTTGAAAATTTAATCCTTAACCAGATTGATCTGACCCCATTCAAAGATCATTTATTGGAACCCGATATTGACTTAGAAGATTTCTTTGATTAGAATTTAACACTAAAATATATTCATTGTTTTTATCTATGTTTATCTCGAATTTACTAACTTGCTTACAAGTAAACTATATTTCCATTCTCAATTTTATATTTTCTTGACTAGGGATCATAACCAATGATGTTTAAAGAATCTGATGTTTGTTTCCCTAGAGATAGTTTAGAGAAGATATCATTAGTGGTCAGTCTTCATTGGAGTCCTTTTCCATATGCAGAGCCAGTTTTTACGAAACTATATATATATATAGATATAAGTACGTCTAAACAAGTGACAACTCTACGACAGATCCATTCATTGGATCACCAGTGAAGGTGATACACAGCTGAAAACACATTATTATATTCATAATTACTCTAAATATCAGTACAACAATGTTAAATCTGCAAATTTGCGGAAGCAAATTTTTGTTCTTCCCTTGCCGGGATTCGAACTCATGCTATTGGGATATCGAGACACTCTAGACCACTCTGCCACCTAGACTGAACTAATAATTCAGCTTTCGGTGGCCTAGTATAATTTCTGTGACTGTATCTTACGATCCTTTACGATAGATATTTAGCTAATCTGCAATCAATTCCATCTTCATGCCTAATATATCATGTACTGTGTTTCAATTCTAGATTCTACTGACAAGGAAAGGTAACACTAGGCCACCGAAAGCTTAATTATTAGTTCAGTCTAGGTGGCCCAGTGGTCTAGAGCGCTGGACACAGTACAGGCGGTGTTGTCACAATATCCCTATAGCATGAGTTCGAATCCCGGTGAGAGAAGAACAAAAATTTGCTTCCGCAAATTTCCAGATTTAACATTGTTTTGCTGATATCTAGAGTAATTGTATATATATATATACAAGTCTGAAAATTAAACCCAACATTGTTAGAATTAGATTTTTATGCTAAAAAATTTTGTCCCTCAACGCCTTTGATACACTACAACACCAATCGCTTAGCCTCATGTCCAGCGCTCTAGACCACTCGACCACATCCCCTATATTAAAATATAACTTCAATTGTCGTAGTGTTACCTTGTCACGTAAGGAGAATCTAGATGTGGTATGATTGCAGATGAGACATCCATCCACCAGAGGCATGTTGAAATTTTATTACAAATGGGATGAGACAACCATCCACCAGAGACATGTTGAAATTTTATTACAAATGGGATATCAAACCTAATTTTTTTGGTGATATTGTTTATAGAGTATGTAAATTTAGATATGATCCAATTAAACTTATTGATCCTTTAAATATGCTTATTTTCATAGGTTATCAATTTAACACAGTAGGAAGATCATTGCATATTGTCTTTATCAGTATTAAATTGATTTTATTTGCAAATAAATTAAAACATAACAAAATATTTTTGGTGCTTTGTGTTGCTCAGATGACTCACGCTTTTTATACGACCGCAAAAATTTTGCGGTCGTATATTGGTATCACGTTGTTGTCGTCGTCCTCCGAAGACACATTGGTTTCCGGACAATAACTTTTGTTTAAGTGTATGGATTTCTATGAAATTTTTCCATAAGGTTTATGACCACAAAAGGAAGTTTGGGATTGATTTTGAGGGTTATGGTCCTAACAGTTTAGGAATTAGGGGCCAAAATGGGGCCCAAATAAGCATTTTTCTAGTTTCCAGACAATAACTTGTGAAATGGTGTATGGATCTCTCTGAAATTATACCACAAGTTACCATATCACAAAGGGATGGTAAGAATTTGCTTTGGGGGGTTATGGCTCAAACTGTTTAGGAATTAGGAGCAAAAAAGGGGGAAAAACGAGGGTTTCCAGGTAAATGGACAATTACTTAAGTGCAATACATAATTTTAAAGCAGTGTAAGGGAGGTATTTCAAACACATATTGTCAAATTACCTCTCTTACACTGCTTGTAAATTATTTATAAAGAAATGTATTGTCTTTAGGTGATGAGCTGTCAATTAATTTTTAGAATTTACTATTTTAAAAATGTTTAATAAAGGTAATTTAATTATAGCCATGATTATGTATGTGAAGGAATTTTATTTTTAGATATTACTATTTAATGTTGCTGATGGAGGTTTTAGTTCCCTACGGACGAAGTCGAAGGGGACTTTAGTTTTGCACTCTGTCTGTCCATCCGTCAGTCCGGCAAATCAGTTTTCCAGACTTTTTTTCTTCATGCTTGATATTTGGTGTATTGTTTTATCATGGCAAGTTACAGGTCAAGTTCGATTTTCACGATTTTAGCTTTTCTCCTTGTTCGGTTAAAGCCTTTTTCCTAGAATTAAATTTTTGATGAAATACTTATTAATTACTAGATTTCTGTTCAAAGGGAATTAACTCATTTTTTAACTTTCCCTAGAATTAAATTTTTGATGAAATACTTATTAACTACTAGATTTCTCTTCAAAGGGAAATAACTCATTTTTTTTTTTAAAGATTTGTAAATGACATTTTGGATTTTTTTCCTTTTCTTTAGTAAATTGTTTGAAGAATTTAGTGGTAGGTTTGCTCCATTACAATGAATTTTTAACCGGTAGGGGACTATGTATTGCCATGCAATACTCACAGAATGCTTGTTTAATTTTAAAAAAGCATTTTTCTAGTTTCCAGACAGTAACTTATGATTAAGTGTATGGATCTCTCTAAAATTGTACTACAAGGTTCCATACTACAAAGGAAAGACTGCAATTGAGTTTGATGGTTAATGGTAAAAGGGGGATTCAAAAAGTTTGGAAGGGAAGGGGGGTCCCCCTTTTTTTTTTAAAAGGGTTCATATTTTTTTTTCTAAATTTTCAAAATTTCAAATTTTTGAAAAGTTTCTAGAAGAAATCTTCAATTGCACAGTAGTGCGCATTAGATTTGTAAGATCTTTGACCACATTTTTTTTGTGTCAGAAACCTATATTATGTCAAAAATTTGATCACAATCCAAATTCAGATAGTATCAAGCTTGAATATTGTGTCCAAATTTGGCCCAACTGTTCAGGGTTCAACCACTGCGGTCATATTAGGCTGCGGTCATATTAGGCTGCGCTCAGCGAAGCATTTTATTCCAATTGATTTTAACTGGGTTTTCCAAAGGAAATAAAAAGAGTTATTTAATTGAAGTACGGCTGGCAGGTCGCTGCAAACAGTTTCGTGCAATAACTTAATATGAACCATTCAACCAATGTTTTGCACTTTATGTTGTTTCCATGCAATAATTTATGAACCGCATGACCAATGCTTTTAAAATTTCAGTATGTTGTTACTGATGAAAAAATGGGTGGTCAAGTTCAATTTCATTGATTTTCACTTTTGATGTCTAAGTTTTATGGTTCCTGGTATATTGAAAAATGGCACTTTATGTCGTTTCTGTGCAATAACTTATGAACCATTCAACCAATGCTCTTAAAATTTCATGCTATGGTCCTTGATATATTGGAAATTTGCACTTTATGTTGTTTCTTACTCTGTAAATTTTAATATGCTGTTACTAATGTCAAAATGGTGGTCAAGTTTGTTATTGACATTTTTTATTTGTGCTATTCAGGAGTTGTGGAACTTGATAGATTGGAAAATAGGCATAGAATGTGGCAGGTCAAAAAAGCCTGAAAGCACCTTTCAGAATACAGAAAACCCAGTTTGACAGCTCATTCCTTGTTACAGTTTGCTCTCATGTTGTGTTGTTACACTGCTGTCCCAAACATGTTTAAGCTCATTGTTGAAGGCTGTATGGTGAGTTGATAGTTGCTAACTTCTACATCATTTGGTCTCTGTTGGAGAGTTGAATCATTGTCAATCATACCACATCTTCTTATTTTTATATTCACCCTGTCACATTCTTTATGTGTCTTTTCAGAGTCAGGAGCCTGTATCTAAATGGTTGTTGCTGGTTGCTGTCTGTTATATTTGTTTTAAGCATACTACACGGTAAGGGTTTAAACCATTGTTGAAGGCAGTGGTATGACTTGTAGTTGCATACATCATCATCCTTTTGTCTCTGGTGGATAGTTGCCTAATTGCCAATCCTACATCATTGTCCTTTGGTCTCTGGTGGACAGTTGCCTCATTGCCAATCTTACATCATCATCCTTTTGTCTCTGGTGGATAGTTGCCTCATTGCCAATCCTACATCATCATCCTTTTGTTTCTGGTGGATAGTTGCCTCATTGCCAATCCTACATCATCATCCTTTTGTCTCTGGTGGATAGTTGCCTCATTGCCAATCCTACATCATTGTCCTTTGGTCTCTGGTAAAAAGTTGTCTTATTGCCAATCATACATCATCATCCTTTTGTCTCTGGTGGATAGTTGCCTCATTGCCAATCATACATCATTGTCCTTTGGTCTCTGGTGGATAGTTGCCTCATTGCCAATCCTACATCATTGTCCTTTGGTCTCTGGTGGACAGTTGCCTCATTGCCAATCCTACATCATTGTCCTTTGGTCTCTGGTGGACAGTTGTTTCATTGCCAATCATACATCATTGTCCTTTGGTCTCTGGTGGATAGTTGTCTTATTGCCAATCATACATCATTGTCCTTTGGTCTCTGGTGGATAGTTGCCTAGTTGCCAATCATACATCATCATCCTTTGGTCTCTGGTGAATAGTTGTCTTATTGCCAATCATACATCATTGTCCTTTGGTCTCTGGTGGATAGTTGTCTTATTGCCAATCATACATCATTGTCCTTTAGTCTCTGGTGGACAGTTGTCTCATTGCCAATCATACATCATCATCCTTTGGTCTCTGGTGAATAGTTGTCTTATTGCCAATCATACATCATTGTCCTTTGGTCTCTGGTGGATAGTTGTCTAATTGCCAATCATACATCATTATCCTTTGGTCTCTGGTGGACAGTTGCGACATTGCCAATCATACATCATTATCCTTTGGTCTCTGGTGGATAGTTGCCTAATTGCCAATCATACATCATTATCCTTTGGTCTCTGGTGGATAGTTGCCTAATTGCCAATCAAACATCATCGTCCTTTGGTCTCTGGTGGACAGTTGTCTTAATGCCAATCATACATCATTGTCCTTTGGTCTCTGGTGGACAGTTGTCTCATTGCCAATCATACATCATTGTCCTTTGGTCTCTGGTGGACAGTTGCCTCATTGCCAATCATACATCATTGTCCTTTGGTCTCTGGTGGACAGTTGTCTCATTGCCAATCATACATCATTGTCCTTTGGTCTCTGGTGGACAGTTGTCCTATTGCCAATCATACATCATTGTCCTTTGGTCTCTAGTGAATAGTTGTCTTATTGCTAATCATACATCATTGTCCTTTGGTCTCTGGTGGACAGTTGTCTTATTGCCAATCATACATCATTGTCCTTTGGTCTCTGGTGGATAGTTGTCTTATTGCCAATCAAACATCATCATCCTTTGGTCTCTGGTGGACAGTTGTCTTATTGCCTATCATACATCTTTGTCCTTTGGTCTCTGGTGGATAGTTGTCTCATTGCCAATCATATATCATTGTCCTTTGGTCTCTGGTGGACAGTTGTCTTATTGCCAATCATACATCATTGTCCTTTTGTCTCTGGTGGATAGTTGTCTTATTGCCAATCAAACATCATCATCATTTGGTCTCTGGTGGACAGTTGTCTTATTGCCTATCATACATCATTGTCCTTTGGTCTCTGGTGGATAGTTGTCTCATTGCCAATCATACATCATTGTCCTTTGGTCTCTGGTGGACAGTTGTCTCATTGCCAATCATACATCATTGTCCTTTGGTCTCTGGTGAATAGTTGTCTTATTGTCAATCATACATCATCATCCTTTGGTCTCTGGTGGATAGTTGTCTTATTGCCAATCATACCTCATCATCCTTTGGTCTCTGGTGGACAGTTGTCTCATTGCCAATCATACATCATTGTCCTTTGGTTTCTGGTGGACAGTTGCCTTATTGCCAATCATACCTCATCATCATTTGGTCTCTAGTGACAGTTGCCTCATTGCCAATCATACCTCATTGTCCTTTGGTCTCTGGTGGACAGTTGTCTCATTGCCAATCATACATCATTGTCCTTTGGTCTCTGGTGGACAGTTGTCTCATTGCCAATCATACATCATTGTCCTTTGGTCTCTAGTGAATAGTTGTCTTATTGCTAATCATACATCATTGTCCTTTGGTCTCTGGTGGACAGTTGTCTCATTGCCAATCATACATCATTGTCCTTTGGTCTCTGGTGGACAGTTGTCTTATTGCCAATCATACATCATTGTCCTTTGGTCCATGGTTGATAGTTGTCTTATTGCCAATCAAACATCATCATCCTTTGGTCTCTGGTGGACAGTTGTCTTATTGCCTATCATACATCATTGTCCTTTGGTCTCTGGTGGATAGTTGTCTCATTGCCAATCATATATCATTGTCCTTTGGTCTCTGGTGGACAGTTGTCTTATTGCCAATCATACATCATTGTCCTTTTGTCTCTGGTGGATAGTTGTCTTATTGCCAATCAAATTTCATCATCATTTGGTCTCTGGTGGACAGTTGTCTTATTGCCTATATACATCATTGTCCTTTGGTCTCTGGTGGATAGTTGTCTCATTGCCAATCATACATCATTGTCCTTTGGTCTCTGGTGGACAGTTGTCTCATTGCCAATCATACATCATTGTCCTTTGGTCTCTGGTGAATAGTTGTCTTATTGTCAATCATACATCATCATCCTTTGGTCTCTGGTGGATAGTTGTCTTATTGCCAATCATACCTCATCATCCTTTGGTCTCTGGTGGACAGTTGTCTCATTGCCAATCATACATCATTGTCCTTTGGTCTCTGGTGGACAGTTGCCTTATTGCCAATCATACCTCATCATCCTTTGGTCTCTAGTGACAGTTGCCTCATTGCCAATCATACCTCGTTGTCATTTGGTCCCTGGTGGACAGTTGTCTCATTGCCAATCCTACATCATCATCCTTTGGTCTCTGGTGGACAGTTGTCTTATTGCCAATCATACCTCATCTCGTTGTTTTCATATTATAACAAACATTAAAATTTATTTTTTGGTCCAAGTGAATAGTTGTCTTATTGCCAATCATACATCATTGTCCTTTGGTCTCTGGTGAATGGTTGTCTCATTGCCAATCATACATCATTGTCCTTTGGTCTCTGGTGGACAGTTGCCTCATTGCCAATCATAGCTCATCATCCTTTGGTCTCTGGTGGACAGTTGCCTCATTGCCAATCATACATCATTGTCCTTTGGTCTCTGGTGGACAGTTGCCTCATTGCCAATCATACCTCATTGTCCTTTGGTCCCTGGTGGACAGTTGTCTCATTGCCAATCATACCTCATCTCTTTGTTTTCATATTATAACAAATATTAAAATTTATTTTTTGGTCCAATGAAGTGAAAATTCAATCATCATGCCTTCATCATAATACATGTAGTTTCATCAGCTGTGTAAGTTTCATCAGCTGTGTACTATGGTGAATCATCTGAACTAAAAAAAAATACATTGATAATATTTACAATTGGCAGAAACCACCATCTTCGCTAGCCAAGGGTTATGATCCAGTCCCCTCCTCTCCGGGTTACCCTTGGCTAGCAAAGATGGTAAACCACAACAGAGCAAAATCTTCATCAAAGGTCTTTTATTGAAGATAATTGCCCTGTCAATTTTTTTTACATCACTGATTGATCTGTAAATTTTATTTATTATCCATTGCCAAGTCCAAATATAAAAATTAAAGAAATATTAAAATTTATGTTTCATTGCAAAGTAACCTTTTTTACGTGGGATTTTAGATTTGTTTAATAAGTTTCGTTTGTAATATACTAACTATCCACAATATAAGGTAATTTGAGCATACCAGTACGGCAGTCTGTGTTGTCAATTGTTTTGTCAAAATTTTCCGTTTCTTTGCTTCTTCTTTTTTTCTTTAACAAAGCCATCTTACACTATTGTGCAGATAAGTTACAAATATTTTGTAGATATATTAAAGAAAAGTCTTAACATTTTTTGGACAAATTTGGTACTGATTGAAAATAGAGTTATCTTTCTTTATGTTATAACCACATCATGTATCACAGGATATTTTTTTATCCTTTTTCTTGTAACATACAAGGTTTGAATGACCTTAAAGAAAGAAAGGTGTTTGTTGTCATATCCTGATAGCAAGTGAAAAATATGGCTTCAACACCAATTACACATTACACCTTTTGGTGTTTTTATTTTTGTCAATAGGGCACTTCATTCAGTAAAAAATAATCATACTTTAAAATTTTAATGGTGACTTTGATATTCATTATCTAATTATCTCTCAACTTCCGTACATTGTTAGGATTCATAATATGTGCTTGTTAATTGGATATTTTTTTGTGAAATATGCCTTTTTTTTCAAATATCAGGTTCTACCTAAAGTTTGTGTTATAAATTGTTTCCTCTATAAACAGTCCTTGATCATTAAAGTGTTTATTTTGAAATTTTTTGAAGTTGTTGTGTAGACATTGAACCTTATTCTCTAAAAGAAGACAATTTTTATAAAGTCAGTTTCTTACTCAAATTTACTAACACCAGGTTTTTGTCTTTGTGACAATGCTGCTGGCAGCAATACAAAGTTGTTATTTTTCAGACAGTGTGTTCTGTTACAAAAAAAATGTTGTTCATTTATCTGTTTATGTCCATTTCAGACTAACAATTTTTTGTAGTCATGACAAATTAATATAAATTGTAGAGTTGATTATCCAAGCTCACAAAAACTGTTACAATCGATCATTTCATAATATTACGGAATATTGCACAGAGAGATTTGGTAAATGTACTTGTATAACTTTTTTTATTTAAAGAAAACATTGATTAGAATATTAAGTTCAACACAATTGTTAATTGGGGGTATATATGCCTGCATTTTTGGCTAAAATGTCGATAAAAATTGATTTTTCTCTCATATTCTTCTTACATGAAGAAGAAAATTAATTCATTGTATGCATATTTATGAAAAAAACATTTAAGAAAACATGGTAAACATTTTTTAAATATTTGTGTGTTTAAATAATATAAAAATGCTTTGACCGGAAATTGGAAGTAATCACATCTTTTTATTTTTTGAATTTTACAATTTGCACCTGTTAAACCTTGATTTTTAATCCATCTTTTTCAAGATGTGTCACACAAAACCAATGCTACATTTAAAAATCTATCAACTGCAATTAATTTTCATGTACAGGTTTATTTAATGTTCAATGCACATAGACCGCATTAACTGGGGTCACACACATACACACACACAAGTTTCAACATCAACATGATGCATTTTTCAAATGACTAGATTTTTTGAACAGATGTCTAATGAAATGTTTGCACAATTTTAACACCCATGAATATATTCTGCCTTTTAACTTTGCACAAAATACAATTTTTATGCACCTATATTTTATAACAATCTTATGCCAAGGAAAGCTTATTAAAATCTCTCTTTCAATTTTTGATAGTTCTCAGAGTATTGGAACAGGAATTTGGGACTTTTCTGGTTAATAAATAGGGAACACTAAATGTGCTAATGACACAGCTGAGTATTTGTAAATTGTATAAATTATAAGCAAATTTCATGCAAATTACATTTGTGGTAACAGTTTTCTTCATGTTTTAGCTTATTTAGTTTTGTGTATAAAATAATTGTTACAAATCCACTTTTCACCAAACTTCCTGTTATCATAATTTATAATGTTGAGCATTGACATTAAAAACACACTATCAGACAGAATCATAGTCTTTGAGAAAAACTATCATTTCTGAAAATAAAAGCTGTACTAAGACCATTTAATTTTTCAAGAATATCAAACATGTTGGATAAAATTGGAAGACAAAAAATATGGAATAGTATATAAAAATCGAAAAATTAATAAATAAAAAAATGCAGTATCATAATTTTGAAATCTTTTTTCTTAATTTAATGGGTTTAATATATTTCATTGATTCCCTTTTATTATGGTAATAGATGATAATTCTTACCACTGCCAATCAAGGTTGTCACTAAAATTTAAAAAAAAAAAGAACACAAGAAATTGGATATAATACTGAACAGATAAACTTGAGTAATACTGAATACATAAACTTGAGTAATACTGAATACATAAACTTGAGTAATACTGAACACATAAACTTGAGTAATACTAAATACATAAACTTGAGTAATACTGAACCCATGAACTCAGGCAAAACTGAACTGAACACATTGAACAGATGAACTTGGGGAAACATTGAACAGATGAATTTGGGAACTAATGAATACATGACTTTGGGGAAACACTGAACAGATGAACTTGGGGAAACAATGAATAGATGAACTTAAGAAACAATGAACAGATGAACTTAAGAAACAATGAACAGATGAACTTGGGAAACAATGCACAGATGAACTTGGAATACACTGAACTGATGATTTTAAGAAATACGAAAAAGGTGAACATAGGTAAAATTGAACAGATGAACTTTGGAAAAAAATAAACAGATGCACTTTGGGAAACAATGAACAAATGCATTTTGGGAAACAATGAACAGATGAACTTTGGAAGCATTGAACAGAGGAACTTTGGAAGCATCGAACAGATGAACTTGGGAGACAATGGAAAGATGAACTTGGAAAACAATGAACAGATGAACTTGGAAAACACTGAACTGATAATTTTAAGAAATACGAAAAAGGTGAACATAGGGAAAATTCAACAGATGAACTTGGGAAACAATAAACAGATGCACTTTGGGAAAAAATGAACAGATGAACTTGGAAAACAATGAACAGATGAACTTGGAAAACACTGAACTGATGATTTTAAGAAATACTAAAAAGGTGAACTTAGGGAAATAATAAATAGATGAACTTGGAAAACACTGAATAGAGGAATTTTGGAAACATGAACAGATGAACTTAGGGAAACACTGAACAGATGAACATGTGGAAACAATGAACAGATGAACTTGGGAAACATTGAACAGATGATTTTGAGAAATACTAAATAGGTTAACATTAAAATCTAAACAGGTCAATTAAGACAAAACTGATGAAATGAACTCAAACATACTGAACAGATGAACTTGTAAAATACTAAACAGATGACTTAGGAAAATATGAGAAGATGCATGCATTTTAGAAATACAGAACAAATAAACTTAGCAAACACCAAACAGATGCACTTTAGAAATACTGAACAGATTAACTTTGGAAACACCAAACAGATTAACTTTGGAAACACCAAACAGATGAATTGGGAAATACAGAACAGATTAACATAGGAAACACCAAACAGACGAACTTTAAAAATACAGAACAGATGAACTTTAGAAATACAGAACAAATTAACATAGGAAACACCAAACAGATGAACTTTAGAAATACAGAACAGATTAACATAGGAAACACCAAACAGATGAACTTTAGAAATACAGAACAGATGAACTTTAGAAATACAGAACAGATTTACATAGGAAACAATAAACAGATGAACTTTAGAAATACAGAACAGATGAACTTTAGAAATACAGAACAGATTTACATAGGAAACACCAAACAGATGAACTTTAGAAATACAGAACAGATGAACTTTAGAAATACAGAACAGATTTACATAGGAAACAATAAACAGATGAACTTTAGAAATACAGAACAGATGAACTTTAGAAGTACAAAACAGATTAACAAAGGAAACACCAAACATGAACTTGTGATTGATTGAATGGTGTTTACTATATGCTGCCTTAGCACAGAAAATCTATATTATGGTGAGATGAACTTAGGAATCACAAAGAAGAATCTTTTAATTTATGAAATTAGTGAAACACCACAAATTACAGACATTTACTTTGTAGTTCAAAGTTGAATGACGAAAGTAATCAGAATTATGATGTTGAATGGACAGGGAAAGAATGGGCACTCCTTTGTTATACTCTAAAGATAAATACATTTTCAGTCGAACTTCAGCTGTCTTTTTGTTGTTGATTATTCGTTAGAATAATAAATGTTTATATTTATCTTACTTGTAGCTATTGACGACCATGTTATGCCCTGTGTCAAACATTGTGGCATAAAGTTTGATATTTGTGTCTATCGGTCCTTTGTGTTCAGTTGTTCTAAAGATTTAAGAAGACTTATCAAAAAGCATCTTTTCCACAGAAAACATCAAGATGCATAATATCAAAATTTAGGTTCAAGAGATGGTGTGACCTCAGAGTAGTGGTTCAGTAACCGTTGTCCGTTTCATGATTTTTTTTTCACAGGTAGTTTTGCTATCACAGTTTTGATTCAGAGCTGAATACATCAAGCAATCAACAACAAATATAGAGGGGTGCTTATTTCCTAAATCCCGCTTTTTTTGTTGTTGTTATTTTCCCAACTTCCCACTTCCCCACCTTTTTATACCCCCTATATCCCATATCCCCACTTTTTTATCCCCTATATCCCACATCCCTAAAGCGTATCAACTCCTCAATATTGGCCAAATGATGGTCTGGCTGTGATTTCTTGAATTTATTAGGATTTTGTTACTCTCAGGTTTTAGTTATTTTGATGAGATGCAGAAGGGATGCATGTATATCAATGTAAATTCAATAAAAACACAAAATGAATTATTAAAGATACAAGTCCAAAGGACGATAAAATGTCTGACCTGAACATGGTGTGGGAACGTGACGTTATTTCATCAAAAGTTATTTTGGATTATGCATCATATGCAGAAAATAAAAATAAAAACATTATTCAGTGATATATAAAAGAGGCAAAACTTGTATTCTACTGATGGGAAAAACAGCATGTCTGCTCATGGTGTTCATTAGTAACAATATAGTTCATGTTTGAATATTACCATGTGGAGCAGGATCTTCTTACTCTTCCGGAGCACCTGAGATCACACCCAGTTTTTGGTGGGGTTCGTGTTGATCAGTCTTTGGTTTCTATGTTGTGTTTTGTGTACTGTTGTTTGTCTTTTTCTTTTTTTTAGGCCATGGCGTTATACTTTTTTTTTTTTTTTACTTATGAGTTTGAATGTCCCTTTGGTATCCTTCGCCTCTCTTTTAGTAATGATGAGTAATATACTGGTGTTCTTTAGGTTCATATAAGTAGAAATATTATACTCTGTTGTAGCCTCTTCAAAACAGTCTTATTACTCACGATGCTCTTGGCAAGTTAGTCAGATGACATGCGGTTTTTATGACTCTATGACTTTTCAGATTTATATTCAAGGCTTTGTCAAGTAAAGACATAAGGCTAATTGTGTTTTTTTTTCCCCCTAATTGACATTTGACCAAATAATCATTCCATGATAATAGATATAACATTACAAAGTTTATTTCATTGGTTGAAAGTAATGAAAGTCTCCTGAAATACTAACAGTTTGTCCAAGGAGGTTGTATTTAAAAGAATAAGACTACTGTGATTTAGAATATTCGTTTCAAATTTCAGCAACTGAAAATCATTGATTTTTTTCGGCTCGAAGATCAGTGATGTGACATCAGCTTGTTAAAAAATGAATAAAAAAATGTCATTAATCGGGGACTAAATACTTAAATACTATTAGTATAGAAAGTCCCTACATTAATGTATAATTATACATATCAGTGTATCTTTATCTCAAAACACCCCAAGATATATCCATGTATATACCATCCAAAGTGAAGGTCGATTGGATAGTGTAACTTTACTTTGATGGTTCGGTGTGAAGCAGTTGTGATACATATACTACAATGTAACAATCAATGGAGACGACATCAAGAATGTAGTTCACCGTGATCATGGTTAAAATAACTTGCATTCAGTGACAACAAATTGTTATTTACATGAAAATATGAAAGAACTGTTCAATATTGCGGTTCAGAGGATGATTGAATGGTAGTGTTTAGGTGCCTGTAGTTTATTGTGAAGTAGCTGGCAGATGTATATTATTCAAAGAATATTTCAGGGGAATCTGTATTTCTTTTTATGTCCCGTAGGAATGTGGTTTCATTTTTTGTATAAATATACTTCATATTCTGATAGCTTATCCTTTTTGTATCATGTGAAAATTAAGAAAAAAAAAGAGCATAGAAAATTAGTCATATATTTGCTAATGCTAATACTTATTTTTTAGAGGGTATACTTGCATTGGACGCAGTTAATACAATTATACGGATTGGATATTAAAATGTCTTATCTTTCAACATGAACAATTATCGCCTTTTGAATTTCCACGCAAGAAAATCGTTATGCCATAAAACTTTCTATTTAGTACATATTAAGTGCTACCGTTTCACGAGTGGGTGCTTAGAACATCGAAGGAGTACAATAAGAACTAATAACACGTCAGATTTTATGCTGCTTAATCCATATTTTGCAGGAGGGTGGAAAATATATTTATGAACATCTGCATTTGATTGGTTATAGTTATGTTATATTCTTTGGAAGATATTTTTCTGCAGATTTAAAAAAAAAATAATTTAAAACTTGTCTCAACGTCAGTATCAATTATTTTGGTTGAAATGTCGGTCAAAACTAAGAGATCGAGTTTTTAGTATTAGTTTCGGCGCGGGTGTCCTTGTCTGATACAACTGTCGTGGGGTGGACGAGATAAGTGTTATTTCATATGTCTTTGTATGCGACAATTGTGAGATGATAATATTAAATTTTGTTAAAGGTGTCTTTGTCTGAGAAAAAAATCGTAGGTTGACGAGATAGGTGTTAGCTTTAGGTGTCTTTTGTCTAAGACAATTATCGTGGGACGGCGAGATAGGTGTTAGGTTTATGTGTCTTTGTCTGAGACCATTGTCGTGTTGTCTGATACAAATGTCTTGGGGGGGGGGACGAGATAGGTGTAAGGTTTAGGTGTCTTTCTCTGAGACAATTATCGTGGGACGAGACAAGTATTAGTTTCAGGAATCTTTGTCTGATTTAATTGTCTTGGGGGGGGGACGAGATAGGTGTAAGCTTTATGTGTCTTTGTGCGAGACAATTGTCGTGGGATGGCGAGATATGTGTAAACTTTAGGTGTCTTTGTCTGAGACAATTGTCGTGGGATGGCTAGATAGGTTGAGCTTTAGGTGTCTTTGACTGAGACAATTGTCGTGGGATGGCGAGAACTGTGTAAGCTTTAGTTGTCTTTGTGCGATACAATTGTCGTGGGATGGCGAGATATGTGTAAACCTTAGGTGTCTTTGTCTGAGACAATTGTCGTTGGATGGCGAGATAGGTGTAAGATTTATGTTTCTTTGTCTGTGACAATTGTCGTGTGATGGCTAGATAGGTGTGAGTATTATGTGTCTTTGTATGAGACAATTGTCGTGGGATGGCGAGATAGGTGTAAGCTTTAGGTGTCTTTGACTCAGACAATTGTCACGGGATGGCGAGATAAGTGTTAGCTTTATATGTCTTTGTATAAGACAATTGTCGTGGGATGGCGAGATAGGTGTAAGCTCTAGATGTCTTTGACTTGGATCATTATCGTGGGATGGCGAGATAGATGTTAGCTTTATGTGTCTTTGTCTGAGACGACTGTTGTTTGATGGCGAGATAGGTGGTATCTTTAGATGCTTTTGTCTAAGACAATTGTAGTGAGTGGCGAGCTAGGTGTTAGCTTCAGGTGTCTTTGTCCGAGACAATTGTTATGGGATGACGAGACAGGTGTTAGATTTAGGTGTCTTTGTCTGAGACAATTAAATCTTCGTTACTGCCCATTTTTGTGATTTTACTTTTTTCTACACGCCAATGGCGTACAAGGGCAGTAAGTAAGTCTGAGACAATTGTCTTGGTATGGTGAGATATGTGTTGGTTTTATATGTCTTTGTGTGCGACAATTGTCATGGGATGGTGGGAAATGTGTTAGCTATAGGTGTTTACGTCTGCGACAACTGTCTTGGGATGACGAGATAGTTGTTTATATCTTATGTCTATGGTGGGATGACGATATTGTTGTTAGCTTTATGCATGTATCTTTGTCTGAGACAATGTTGTTGGATGATGAGATAAGTGTTAGCTTGAGGAATCTTTGTCTATGACAATTGTCATGGAACGGCGAGCTAGGTGTTAGTGTTATGTCTTTATATGAGACAAATTTCATGGGAGGACGAGATATCTGTTAGCTTTTTCTCTTTCCTTTTTATCTATATTAACGCGAAGAAGGGTAAATAATAATGGAATCTCTTAGGTCTATCCTAGAGACTTAACTGTCAATCTTTCTCTTTTTATCATCAGTCCCTTTAAAATTATTTTTTACTGTACGTACTGTAAAACCTTTTGATGCTGCAAAGCGCCAGCGACAAATTAATTTATTATTTCAAACTTAGTACATGGAAGTTAGTGGAATGACGTATTTCTGTAAAATATTAGATAACAACATAACATTCTTCGTGTGTACTTACTATTTATTGAAATAAAACGGTTTGAATATAATTACGAACTTTTGTCGTCGATCCTGTTCAGTTGATAAAGTTTTAATCTGATTAAAATTCAGATCTATCTTGACTCACTTACTCGTTGGTACTTTTTATAAGCATAGCGAAATCACAGATCTTATTTTAATTAGGTAGAGAAGTTTTATGTTATTCCGAGGAAGTCCGTGAATTCCATAGCTCTGTTTGTGTTGCATGTTTATGTAACATTTGTGAAGTATCTCAGACAATATCGTATAGATTTTAGTATTGATTGTTTGTTAATACAAGGCTTTATTTTTATCTTTCGAACAGACACTAAAAATGACAAAACAGTCCGACTAAACCTCAGTGTTGACATCTGTGTCACAAGTTGAAAATCGATTATAACATTTGAAAAATTTTATGGTTGAAATTTGAAATCGACATGGCTGTTAACTGCAGACTTGTTAAGGCTATTGCAATGTCATGCTAAATCGTGATTTATAAAACCTTTTATGGTCATCCACTCAATCCAAAGCAAAGAAACCTGGCAATGAAACAATAATGGAATAGGGCTTTAAAGTGACACTTAAACATTAAAGGTTTTAATGTTTAGACGGCGACACTTTGGGTTTCTGATTTGATGACTTATTTACCACACTTGCGGTGTGTTCAAGAATAGGGTAATAAAAATTATCGCGCAATACATGTAGGCCTTGAGTATTACAAATAATTCTATTTTCACTTTACATGCCTACTTGAAACAAATGCAACCATCGTAAATCTGCAATAAAATTTAACAAACAAACTTTGAAGTGTTTGAAGAAAAAATGGCAGCCATTAAACAGTCTTATTAAAACTCTTGTCTTCTCTTCCAGTATGTACCTTTATCTTCTTCAGTCTTGTGTCTTTTCAACCGGATTTATGTCTTCTGCAAACAAATACAATTTTTGATGGTTTTTTTTTCAGCTTAAGATAAGACTTATGTCATCTCTTTTTGACTTCCAACAGACTAGTTCATTCTCCTTTAGACTACATGCACGTTATCCTGTCGGCTAGTATCTTATTCTTTAGACATTCAATTTATCCTTTAGGCTTGTACCTTCTTCTTTAGACATACACTTTTTCTTTTAGGCTTGTAAATTCTGCGATAGGCATGCGGCTTGCACCTCCTAATTTAGACGTGCGTCTTGAACCTTAATTCTTAGACATGCGGCTTGAACCTTCTCCTTTAAGCATGCGGCTTTTTTTTGTACCTTCTCCTTAAGATTGGCGGCTTGAACTTTCTCCTCTAGGCATGTATCTTCTCCTAAAGACAGGCGACTTGAACCTTCTCCTTAAGGCTTGTCCTACTCCTTTAGACTTGCATTTTATGTTTAAGACGTGTGTCTTTTTCTTTAGATTGGTGCGGACTTTCAGACTTATTTCGTCTATTTCAAAACTTTGTCCTACATTTTCTGTTAAACATTTTTGTTTTCTAAAATATAGTACTGAGTATTAGACAAACAGATGTATAAATGCCAGTCTGACATACATAAAAAAGTTAAAGCACAAAGGTGTGTACGTTATAGGCATAGAATAAACAATAACGCATCGACCATTTATCTTTTTGCATCGGGATGGGGCATGGTTTTTTTTTTCATTTCTTGAAAAAAATTAATTGTTTCAGAAATGAAATAAAAAAATCAGATTAATTCTTTTTTTTAAATTTTATATAAAACACATTTTTTTCTTTCTTTAAAAATGAAATGTTTGCTCTAGCAAGTAGTTGTTAATGTGCAAAATAAGAATATGAATAATTATCTTTTATTAAAAAAAAAATGTTTCTGGCACTTTGTTCATGATATCAAAATATTGGTTGTCTAGGTGGTATAAATTACTACATTTGTTTATATTATACTTTTTATTTGCAAGTTTTGGATTTAACATTTAGTGCAAGTGATATAACATGACGTTAAAAAGCTTCCATTCTGCAAATAGTGTTTAGCTCCTAAATCCACAAATGTTTAACATTGGTTAAGACTTCGTGCCATTCCCACAAAATATTATATTAGCATATAACCTAGACTATGCAATATTATATAAATTAATCCTGAATTTACACTTTTCAGGTGTGATATGATTTGCATTTCGATAAATCTAATACCTTTCTGTCCTGTTTTTTTCTTCAAGTTAAGGCGATTATAGTGAATTTAAACTTTCATTCTCGTTAGAACTGACATGTCTTCTTCTCGTTCATTTCCAGGATCTTTGGTCTAGCGCCCTTTCCTATGGATGTACTTTCGCTCTGTTGGTCTGCAGAACTTCATTCTTCAAAATTCAAATTGTGTCCAATAACCTGCCAATCAACGTTTAGTGCACTAAATATGTTAATTGTCCCATGAGAGAAAAATGGCGACTTTTACTATAAAAATACCTGCATCAAGGAAACTATTTTGATCTGTTTTTATGATGTAATTTTGCAATTTTGCACCATCATTTTGAATATCCTTCTGAATAGGTCCAAAAATATACATGAACTTTTTGCTACTGAACGTAAAAAATGCAAACAACAAATAAATAATTATGAGAAGTCCCCTGTCAGAATTGCATATCAATGATCCTGTATGTTTTCATGCAATGTAGCAACAGCAACGAGTTGATAGATGTAAATTAAATTATAATTTATATTATCATTTTCAAAACAAATGCATAAATATATGTTTCAGAAGTTAATATTCATATTGCTTTCTACTTATTATTTTATTGTCTTTTAGTTATATCTTTGTGGTGCGAGACTGTACTTTAGCTCAGTGTGCGAAGTGTACATCAAGATTGACCTTTGAATAACTTTTGACACGATTTGTTCATTTTGATTTATTCTCCCATCACTAGCTTAAGGCAAAAAGAACAAAATATACAGAAGCTATGTTGCTTCAGATGATTTCATATATCCTAAGTAAAAATTACAAAGGCGTGGATGCATTTCACCATTAACTGTTTGTTGATCAAAGTATGAAAATTAGATGCTTTCCAGTGATAGTTATGTGTTACATGTAGGGAACGACCATGTGATATTCTGGGGGAGGGGAGGGGGAAGGAGGACTCTTCCGGAATAATCCTTTATACTCATCTGTTGCTACGCATGCTTATATTTTTCCGCGGATTAGCCGCACGGAAGTATATGTTAATTTTTGTGCACATATGTTTCCTGCATTTTTTTGGCAGAATATTAATGTTCATCCTATCTTCTGCAAAGTTATTTATTTTCAGTTCTTACTCGGCCAAGTTATTCATATTTAAATCATATGGTTTTTCCCTAACAGGAACGTCGATGTTTTTTTTTTAAATACCATACACTATTAAAATTCTTGGTAACATTTGAACAATTCGACTTTCCATTCCTTGTTAGTATATTGGTATTCCGTCTTTCTGTCAAAAACAATTTTAAAATATAAATAAAAGAAACTGAACACAAACATGAAACTTACCCCCCCCCCCCCCTTTTTTTCCTTGAAAAAAAAAAACGAAAACAAACGAAAACAAACAAAAAACAACTACTACCAAACAAACAAAAAGCATCCCAATCTAATTCAAATATATATCTCTAATTTTGCTATTTTCACTTCGACGACTAACCGAGTCCGAGTGAATTATTTTTGATCTTTTACTACTATTTTCTTTGTGTTCTGCGTAGAAAATATTTCTTACTAAAAAATTCCGATGAGCCACAAGATAACCTTGCAAGAAACAAACACTCTAATCATCCTACTCCTACAAAAATTCCCCAGAACCTAACCAACAAATCCTAAATAAAACAAATAAAAAGGGGGGAAATTACCACATAAAGAATAAGGCTTAAAGCAAGTAACTCCTTCTCCCACCCCCTAAAATAGAAAAGAAAATGAAAGAAAACTTACTACTTTGGTTTTAGAAATTCCTCGAAAATAGTGAAGATAGTAAATAAAGGATATCAATGTGCACCAGATTATTTGAGTCGTAAATGGACAGACAATACTTTGACAAAAGAAAAAAAGATGCGAAAAGACAAAACATGTGGAAACAAAATATTGAGAGCAAGAGCTTTGTCAAAAGTACAGAAAATAATGATAATATAATATTAATTTTAGAATATGTTAAAATATTAATTTTATAATAAGCAAGTATACGTATACGTCCTTGGAATAAGTTATCATAAAATATATTTTACCCAAATTTATTGCAAACCTGTAATGTTATGATTTTGGTTATTACTAAACCGGGCATACTGATGGAAATGACAAACAAACAATGACAAAAAATATTGATACAAAAAAATAAAAAAATATTCACCTGTTAAATCTAAATAAGTAATTTACAATGAATGCTCCGAAATGAATTTGTATATACATATATTCATTGTATTTATTCTAGCGTAATATATAGAAAATTCACAACAATAAAATAACGATATATACAAAATATAATTATGGAGAACAAAATAATTTTCTAAATGAATGACTTTCTCATTTGAAAACAAATAATTCAGATTTTACAAAAATGCATAAATGAATAAAATCTTTTTATGTTTTATACATTTATGATAAAAAGCAACTGTCTCGAATTGTTACACCTATCTAAGTACTACCTTGTAATTTCGGTTTTAACTAATACATTTTTGAGGTTTCATTGCGAATCTCTTTTCACGTTTGTAAGAGGTGAAAGCTTTTAAAAGATCTTTAAATTGAAACTTGAATAAATATTGACAAACTGCTCTTGGGTCACAGTTCATCGAATATAATGAAATTTGAGCATGCGCGCGGAAAATACAACTACCGGACGAGTTTCATTTTAACTGGAGAAAGCGATGGACCAGCTTGTAAAAGAATGGACTATATTATTTGTTTGACAAGTCTCTGGGCTTTGGTTCTATACCTCAACACGCTCACAGCTGATTTTGCGTACGACGACAGGTAAGCGAGATGTGTATTTCACACCTGAAATTGACAGTCCGATAAGATCAAACGAAAGCCGGTTTGTTGACATTGTGTGACACATGTACTGTTATAAGTCCTTTTTTTCGACTAAAATTTCACCTTATAGGTTACCTATGTATGTTATAGTTTTTTAAGATCATAGATTAGATGACAAATATTTTTTACAGGTATACATAAGATTCGAATGACAGTGTCAATTACAATTAACAGTGTGTTATTATGTAATTATCAGTTTAAACAGGTGCCCCTTTGGACTCTGCATTGGACACCTACAATGAAGTGTTTATTTTCACTTTTAGTTATTATAAAAGGGATGTTTATATATACTATATGTGTTCACAATTATTTTTTAACTTGAATAGAAATAGTGTGGAAAAAATAGACTAAAGATAGATTGCTTAAACATTCAAAATTCAGTTTGGATAATTTGATGGAATTTAAATGTAATATATTTTAATATATTTTCCAATTTCATAGTGGAGGGTTTTTGTTGAAAAGATGCAAATTATCACTGAAAGTGCAACATTGCCTAAACATGAACATTAAATCAGCTGGTTAAAGTTTCCTTCATCTTTTGGTGTCATTTTAAAGCTTTCCAATCTCTATTTAGTTGAATTAAGGAAAATTCTTGTGCACAAGTAAATGTTCTAATTTGAAATGCCAGATTGCAGACTGTATAACAAAATTCAGAATTTTGAGAAAAGAATTGGAAAAAAATTGTAAATGATTAAATATTGCTATATAGCAAAAACTGTGGATGCAATTTTTATTCCTAATATTTTGTTGCAGAAAAAGGTATGAAACCTTTTATGTCAAAAAATGAAAACTCTAATTATGGACCAAGATATATTTCAGATTTTTAGATTTAAATTTCACTCCATTGTTAAAGGCAAAGAAATCAGGACATTTGTATTTATAGTAAGATTACAAAGGACATTGGGAATTTTTAATAAAAACATCAATTAAATCATTGAATTTATTGAACACAAGACGATTTTGATCTATTACTAAAATTCACTGTGACCCTGATGTTTGGGTTTTTAACAATACCTGATACTCTCCCTAAAGTATAAATGAAAACATGTTAAATAAAATAAAGTTGTCCAGACAAATGATCCATTCAAATCAAGATTTAACTGAAGTATTTTTGATAAAGATACTCATGTTGATAGTTTACATGTAAAATGTCTTTACATGTTCAAGTTTGAAATTGTTTTTACAAATGTTGCATAAATCCTTAGGTTTTCAAGTTCATTTTAAGGAACAGCTGACAAAGTATACCATGGCTTTTTATCCAATCATGTGGTATATGACATTATTCAGACCAGACAGATTTTTTCTCAACAGAAAAAATTTTGAGATCACTTTTTGAGTTTCTTTATTGTGAAAAATCAAATATATTATTTAAAAAAAACCCAACACTTTGCTTGCATTATATGCAAGCATTTGACCAAACTGTGCACCTGGCCTGTGTTTCACTAAGAATCTTAAGACTAAAATAGATCGTAAGTATACTAAATTGTTCATAACTTACGATTGGTTTTAGACGTAAGAATTTTTGTGAAACGCAGGCCAGAATAGATAAACTCAGTTTTTGTCAATCATAAATCCACATAAACAAGATTCATTATAAACTATCTGTGATCATTGAGATTTATTATAAAATATCTGTGATCATTGAGAACTATAAGTGAATTAGTGAAAACTTGTATTACATATTAGGCCAGCCAAAAATATATCTATGCATGTGTTCTGATTCAGAAAAATAGGAGGTGGCCAGGTATGAAGCATATTTTTGTTTTGTTTGCTCAATTTGTTTTACCTTGAGTCTATACAGAGACTATTTAGGGACATGGTTATTGAGGGAAACCCTAAACCTAAGTATACTGTATTATGGCCTAATAAAATAGAAGAAGAGTTTCAAAACTGAGAAAAAAATGAACCAGCATTTCAGAATTTAAAAATAAAATAAAAATAATCTTTCTTGAAAGTTTGGAAGACCGGAGTTCCATAAGACACCCTTACTCTACGAAAAAACAAAGACACATTACAGCCTATTCCATGGGCCCCCGGCTGGGTGCCAAATGGATCTCTTTCCGTTTGGAATTAAAGTGGATTCTTATAAGAGCTGACTCCACTGTTGTGGTAATTTAAAATGGCAGTAGAATATAATATTAGCATAACAATTCTTGAGTAAAAGCTCACACATATTATTATAACGTTACAGATGTTACAGAAAAATCCTCCACAAATTTAGAAACATGTTAATTTTTACAGCGGATGACCTTGAGGCATTCCGGTGTTATGTTGCCGCAGACATTTCTACCCACGTGACTTGCGTTTTTGACTGATAACTGTTCGAACGTATTTCGTATAAATACGCGAATATTATCGATTGCAAAATAACATTCTCTATCGCTTGTTATAAATTCATTTCTTCAATGAATACTCATGAAAATATTTTTTAAGAACATATAAAATAAATAATATGAAAATGTTTTGTCGTTAGAAATATATATATATAAGTGAAAAAATCATTAATATCTATGCACACGTACCGAAAAAGTGTTTGTGGATGAATATCTCTTATCGATTGTTATATATTAATTTCATTCATACATATTCATTAGTGGGAGAAGTATGAATGCCTACTCAAATCAAACCCATTCATATAGCTTGTCTAAGACTTTTCATGATTGATAAAAACAATATGATAACCCATATCTTATTTGTAAAATGTTGTGTTGGGTTGCTGTTTCATTGATTTAAATTTAAACCTTAAACATCTCCTTTTCTTCATATACATGACGTTAAAGAAAAAATCAAGTCACTTATATAAAAATTTCCTATCAACAAATTTGGGTTATGAGACGCCATAATTTCATTACTTTTGTATCAGTTGTTTGTGTTTACTTCCATTTTATCTCTGATCTATACTTTTTGAAGTGTAGAAAGTTTATTTTGCAGAAACAAGTTCTTACTATAGAACAATATGCCAGAAAGTAAAATAAACAAACTTTTGTAGATATTTTTGTTAATGGATTTCTTTATACCAGAGATATACTGATGATAACCCTATGATACCGTCAGAATCGAGATGAATTTGAAATACCAGAGTTCTTGAAATCTTTTTTAACCTGATGGTCCATGAAGAAAACCTGCTGGTCCTCACAATTATTTCTATTGCAAAATATCAAAATTGAATAGTTCCTAGTAAAATTTTGGTGGTCAAAACATTTTGACCAGAGGGGGCATTGAGTGTTACCCTTGTCTGTCTGTATGTCCGTCTGTCCGTACATACGTCCTGAAATTGGTTTCTATTCTCTAACTTAAGTTTGCCTCAACCAAATGTTATGAAACTTATACACAATGCTTTAATTACCACAAAACACAGATCTAGTTGAATTTGGGTGGTGTCACTTTTACTGTTATGCCCTAAATAACCTTATATGCAAGCAGGGGGATCATCTGTGTCCCATAGACACATTCTTCATTTATCTTTATATGCCTCAAAATACTACCCTGAAGTTTTAAATTGGCACTTTTAATAGTGAATCTTGACAAAGTTACTGGTGGTCCCTCATGGTAAAAAAATGAAAAATTAACAAAAATCCTTAACCTATCGTATTTTCTGAAGGAGCAGACCCTGAACCCAAACATCTATTTTGTTTTGCCATATTACATGGTGGAGGTGTTGAAATATGAATTGCTCAAGTATAACTTGGGTGAAACTTATGTAAAGGCCGCTTAAGGTTAAAAAAAATTCACTTGAGTAATTTTGATTTTAATATCTAGCTAAATTTCTTATAGCTGTAGATAAAAGAGTAAAAACTTGACATTCAAAAAGTGCCATGGTCAAAAGATATAAGACAAAAAGACAACAATCCTCAAAACTTAAAAATTGAACAAAACTTCTCATCTAATATATAAACCCCACCAGCATTAGGGGTTGATCTCGTGTTCTTTTGAAGAAGTAACACTTCCTGGTCTATTTGTGACAACTCATGTTAAATTTACTAGTCCGTCATAGGGATCATTATACCATAGTAAAGACCTGACTTTATGAGTCTCTCCATGTGTTGTCAATATCATTACCCCCACCCCTCCCTATAATTATGCAAAAATAGCAAATAGGTAAATGGGTGAATTTGTATTACCTAAGACAACACCAAATTAATAAATCATGAAAATTCTCCTGCTGTAAAATCAATTTGAACTGACCAGTTGCCCAGTACAGTTTTTTGAATCTGTATTATAATTTGTGTGTAAAGCGAAATTATACAATTATTATACTGGTTAAAGTTTGACTTCACTGTTTGATTGACTTTGATGAGCTTTACTTGAACTTCAGTTTTAGGTTTCATACAATATTTTTATATCATTTTCTGAACCTGCAGCAACCAAACCCCATGTTCATTCTATAAAAAAAACAACAAAAAAAAACGCACTCAAAAACAGAAAAAAATGACATGAAATGGAGTAGAACATTTCGAAGATTATTTGTTGTGGAAATTAGGGAAGTGATTGAGTAAATAGAATTTCACACGTAAATGGCTAAATAAAGGGAGACAGTGAGCAAACAACATGTCTGGTAGTAGTGTCATACTGTTTGTAAACCTATTAAGGGGACATAACCTCTTTTAAGTGTTCTAAAATTACCAGTTTACGTGTACTTCACATAGTATAGAACCTTTTCAAAAATGCTTATTTCAAAGAAGACATCCTCTTAAATTATAGCTTATTTATTTTGGAAAAGCCTGTTCAAACATTTCCATGAGTGTCAATATTTTTGGACATTTTTTGTCTAATTAAAATGGGTGTTGATGTAATACGAGCCTTTGTACATATGTGTGGTCATATTTGTATTTCACTTATTCTAAGTCCAGAAAGCAAACATTGATGTTAAAACACATTCAGGACTAAAATCTAAAAATCAATTGTAAATTATGTCAAGTATTGTCTGATGTTTAAAAATAAAGTCTACTGGATAATGTTCATGTTTGATATTCTAATTATTGTTGACCTTGGGATTTAAGCTGAAGGGTAATTGGTCTTGGTAAATTTATGAAAATTTTATTTAGATTACTGGAATTTTGATATCAATGTAATATAGTAAAAATTATATTATACAGTTGCCTTTTCAAATACCATTATTCTTATGTGAACTTACAGTGTCTTTTTATGTTCAGGTGCTTAGGTAGAAACAGTCAGAAGGTGAATAAAATGACTAAGATATTTCTGGCCTTAAGGAAGAAAATATGTGTTTAAATTTAGAAAAAAGAAACTTTTGTGATGTTTAAGCACCTGAGTGTGTTCAAAGTTTTAATAAATTTCTAAGTGCAGTATGTGTCGGTGTGGTTATGCCATTTATTTTTACAATTATTACATTGCACTGCAATCAAATAAAGTATTTAAACCAATAGATGGAAAGCCTTCGGAAGATTATCCAGGAAAAGGTTAAGTAGAAGTGTATGTAATTACTGTACATTTCCATCGTAGAATATGTTAAATGAATTTGCATTTGTTTTAGAATTTAAATTTAATTTGATATTCAAGTAAAATTTATTGAGATCGGCGAAGTTAAGTCAGATTCGTGCAGATTGAACAAAACAGAAGTATTTGGTTATCTTGAATTGGTGGCATTTGTCAACATTAGTAACTTGACTGAGCATGGGGGATTTACTTATGGTGATCTCCACTAAGAAATTATTGTGGTTTTTAAAATTTATCATAATTTATTTTGACAAGCCCACTAATTCTGATATAACTGAATTATTGATACTTGGAATTATAGAGATTTTAAATATTAGTTTTTATAATCTTCTCTTTTATAGACATTTTTTTTTTAAGTAAGCAATGAATTTTAAGTCAGATAGTAAAATTTGCAACGTCAGGGAGGTTGACACAATGTATAGGGCTATATTCATGTAGAAATGGCCTTATTATTTCCAGCTTTTTTTGCAGTAATGTAGAAATGTTATAGTTAAGCCCTGTTTTTGCCCCTGCTGTGGCAGAGGGGGCATTAAGGTTTACCCTTGTCCATTCATATATCCCGAAATTTGTTTCCGTTCTCTTACTTAGTTTGCCTCAACCAAATGTTCTGAAACTTTTACACAATGCTTATAACCACAAAACTCAGATCAAGTTCAAATTTTGGTGACGTCACTTTTACCTTTCTGGAGTTATGCCCTTTATAACGTTATATACAAGCAGGGGCATCATCTGTGTCCCATGGATACATTCTCCATTTATTGTTTTTTAATTTATAACTTTTTGCATAAACTTTCCTGCTGGTAACTGCCTTCACAACCATATCAACTAGACAATAAAAGATAGCTTTCAGATGTGGATCCAAGATATGAAAAGGGCTGACGCAGCCAACAAGGCTATGTTAGGAGTTGGACTTGTAAAACATCTATGCATTGACCATATATGTAGCTCAATAAACGGCTGGATCCACCTCTGGCTCAACAGTTATATATTTACAAAATAAAATTTTATTACACCATAGTTATATGCTTTTTATCTTTTAAGAGAAAATGCATGACTTTCTGCTAAAATTTCTGCTTATCAACTTGTTGTTTTTCAACAGACTACCACAAAAAAGTACTCAAGGGTAACCACCAAAACCCCTGGGTGCATATAAAATTTGTATTAATACTGAGTTAATATGGTAGCCATATTGTCTGCTTTATTTACATATGACTTAATAAGTTTTAACATTGATCTGAACTCTGTTCCTGAATTTTTGCATATTCAATCGAGATTATAATGCAATCACAGCATGCCCATTAATTGCTTACTGCGACAGTATGATACATAGACATTAATATTCAAGCCCGGATAGCAGGATACAAATCCATAGAGACCACATTTTCATAATTTTATTCAAAATTTTGTCATCTTTTTTAATAATTATTAAAATTTCTTTTCTTTGCTAATTGAAATCAAGACACAAAGTCATATCTGATTTTAATGGATACAAAAACTATTTATTTTACGGTGAAAATTTTGTCGTTACTGGAAACTAAAGTTTTGTGTACCTTAATGTGATTTTTTCATCAGTTCATTCAGGCATTTATATATGAAAGTAAAGTTTATAAAATCGTCATATTCATCCAAGGTTGTTTTGATTTATATATTTCATGCATGACTTTATCGGACAATATATAAAAGAAATCTTAGTTCATTTTAAGATCCTACAGGGCGAAAGCAATAGATGGGTATACACATTCTAGTTGCAGTTCTATCATGCATACAATATCATTAACCTTCAGAATAGGTATTAATAATTTGTGTACTGTGTCAAGATTTGTGTAGATTTTTCATTTCTCAGTCAATACTTTTTTAATTCAGTATAGCCAAATTGTCATTTTATAAAATATTTGTTTATTGAAATTTAACTTCTCTTCTTGCAAAGGAGTTTGAAATTGTATATATTGAAAACTTCTCAGATAACAATTATCCTGATTTTGTAGCTTAATTCACAGAATTTGTATAGAATTTGATGAAATAATAAAAGTCACTACAATATTTTTTTATTTGAACACATGCATGTACATTTTGTACTAAAAAACAGTCAGTTACCTGTACAGTGAACACCCCTGTTGCAGTGCCTTTGAATGAAATACGTTCATAATGTTGGCTTTTTTTGCCTTTTTTGTGTAATCAATGATTTTTTTTGTAATTGTGTTGCTCTAAAACTTTAACCTTCTATAGTTTTTCTTAATGTTCCATGTAAGCAAGTTTTAATTAACCAAATGATATTGCCTTTTTAAAAAAACATTCAGTAAATTATGTATAAGTTAGAAGATGATATTTTAATTTGATTAGCTGTGTAACACATGATCATGTCACCTATGTATGGTTGCCAAACAAGGAGAGTCACCGATCGTAATTGACTTCTTCTCTAGACTATTTTCCTTTAAGATAAAATCTAAATGGATACACACTTCAATAGACACCAACATTTCTAAATGCATTTCTGATGCATATTCCCTTTGATGTGTAGAAATGATGCACACGATAACACAATTTTCATTTTCTTTGGTTAATTTACGCGTTACATTTGTGATGAATTTGTTTGAATTTTTAAGGTCTTGGTTTGTTTATGTGCTTATATTTTCTTAAATTAGGTAGAAATTATTATGACACTATTATTAAACTGTACAAATTGAGTTATTTAAAAAAAAATATAAAAACAGACTGCATTGCCAGGGGGGTTGATCAAAAAGTTTTCATAATTCCTGAGAAAATAATGATAATATCAGTTATTTTCCCACATGAGGTTAATAGAACATGTTTAACAACTTCGAAGAATAATGTAATAAAACATTTTTAACATCTTAGAAGAATAATGTAAGATTTTTTATTAATGTAAGGAGACGTGTTGTAATTACTATCTGAATGAGACATCAACCAAAATGACCCAAAAACTAAAAACACATCTCAAACTTGCCTAGGTCAACTTACATAATATTCAGTCTTCAACAATACACAAATGTCTATACAATATGCCAAGCTCATAAAGGTCTAGAGTGTAGAATAGTTGTTGATACTGGTAAATTTAATAAAGACTATCAATGACAAAGAGTTATCTCCCTTCAGTCTGTTAAATAATCAATATTTGGCATGTTCTCCATTAAATGAAACTTAAAAATAACCTCTAAAAAACATATAATTGAAAAAGTCATGACAAAAAAAGTAAAAGTAAAATCGTTTTCTCCTAATAAAATGTTTTAATACGTAAACATTAGTTTAGTATCATGCTTATTTATTAAAAATTTTATCCAGGCTATATTGCAATGACCTTGTCCCACCATCAACTTGTCCAACAAACATTTCCATCACACTACTGCAGAATAAAATGACCTCATATGATTTGGTCAGCAGTTTGAGTGGTGAGTTGTAATGTGTGAGCACTGTTTGGAACAGTCGATGCCAACTTCCTGTTTGCAGATACTTTGGAATTTCAAAATTTTGAATGAACTTGAAATAATTTTGTCACGCATCTCTCCATTTTGACTTCATATTTGGCCAACAGCTCAACAGTGATAAGTTGTTACGTGTGAGCAATTGTTTTAGATCTGTCAGACACCTACACCCTCATTTTTCAGATACTTTGAATTAATTAACAGTGGATATGAGTGGGATATATTTTTTTTATGCTTAGCATGACAAAGCTTGCATTCTTGTTGTTTTGAATTCACAAAGTCAATTCCCTAGCTGTAATTTGTCTAATGCTTTTGATGCTTATCAAGCACCTTCAATAGGATGTTATTTTGACATACACATTTGATTGATAAAACTGCACAAATATTGTGCAACAATCAATACAACCTGAACTTTACATGTATAAATTGTTGAGATCATGAAAAAATAACAATTATTATAGATTTTTTTACGGGTAATAATTTTTCTTTTTATCTTTTCAACTGTACATAAACATGCAGACATAACTTTAATCAATATATTTTCACAGGCACAATAAATGACTATTTGTATTGACCATTTACATGAAAAATGGTTAATCTGTTGAGTTTTAGTTAAAATAAAAAATGCATAGCTTTTGAGTAGCTAAGATTAACATCAACAAAAGTTACTTGATTCTGTCAATCCATTTTTGGAATTATTTGCAATTTTTTTGTAAAAGATGTATTAATTTTTTACTTCAAAATATTTTTTACACAAAAAACTTGCCTTCCTTTTCCATTTAAAAAAGAGAACATTTTTTTTTTTAAATTAATCCCTTACTGATCTATAAAAAAAAAACAAAATTCATACTTTGGCATGTGAATATCTTGTTCATTTTCTTATGACTCAATTTGTCAGTTGATCTGGGTTGCTTACATAAAATAAAAAAAAACATTATGTACCTTTAAAGATCATATACTATAAGAAATTATATTGTGTGACCTTATTGGAATTAAAAACAGTAAGTTAATTCCTCTGGATGAAATATTTGGATTTTTTCTGGTGTTGAATTAGGGAATTAATTAAGAAAGATAACCTTTTTTCGTGTAGATGAAGGTCAAACTTGGATTGATTCAGTCTTCAGGAACTCCTTTCTGATAAATAAGAACTGTGATCCTGCAGCCTTTAATAATTAATGGTGTTGATAAGGTTCAGACATATATGGAGCCTTATAGATCTTAATTTTTGAGTTAGTCAAGCAAGATGATAATTGGACCAAGAAACAGCTGTTTATAATCTGTTGTCTGATGCATGTTCTTGTTGCTTGGATCCCCTTCATTTGATTTAACGCTAGGTCACTCCTTTAAAAGCAATTTTCATTATCAGAAAAATTAAATAGGGGAACCTTTTTTGGTGGGGGAGGGGATTGCACTAAAATCATATACATACCATTTCTTTGTCTTGAATGAGTTTAAATATCAGAAAAAAATAAATGTGAAAGAATTTTTTTCAAGAGGACTTCCATGAGTTCAATTACTTATATGGTAGGTATGTAGTATAGGGATATTTTAGATGATTTTATTCTGAAATTAGTTGTTGCAATATATGAATTATGGGTGATGTGGGTTGTACTTGAATGAGACAGAAACTCAACAACACAATAAAATCAAATATAAATATTTATCCTGGTACTGTCCTAGTCCTTATAATTAAGCTTAAAATCAAAATGTTTTTTTTTTATTTTCATAAAGATTGTTTACTAAAATTTGGTGCAGATTTTATTTTTTGGAAATCCTTAACAATTTTTATTCATTTATTTTGATGTAGTGTGCAGTAAATAATGTTTATTCATTTTCAATTTAAATAAATGAATAAAAATTTTATTTATGGGGGAAAATAAAAGATAGATAGTCACAGGTGGATGAAAATTTATCAAAAAAGTTACAATATTGTTAAACTTTTATAATGGATGGGATGTGTACTGATTGATACTTCACTCAAGGAGAACTTTATTTTTTTATTAGTTGTAATTTGCTTTGAAAAAGCTTTCAGCAACTGCATGTTCTCTTATATCTGTGATTTGTGTCTATTATTTATGTTAGCTGTTTTTGTGCTTCGTAATGATCTATTGCGTTAAGCAAATTGCAACTGATTTTTATAGATTGTTCTTGTGTTGTGCTGTTACACCACTGTCCCAGGTTAAGGGGAGGGTTGAAGGCTCACAAACATGTTTAACCTAGTCACTTCTTTTGAACTGAATTTTACTGTACATATTGCTGTGTGTTTGTTTATTCCACATTGGCTAGAGATATAAGGGGAGGGTTGAGATCTCACAAAACATGTTTAACCCTGCCATATTTTTGCGCCTGTCCCAAGTCGGGTTCATTTGTATGTTTCAGAGTTTAATGTGACATCCATTTTCGCTGAACTAGTATACATTATTGTTTAGGGGCCAGCTGAAGCCCTACTCTTGGTGAGGGATTTTCTCGCTGTGTTGAAGACCTATTAGTGGCCTTAAGTTGTTTTCTGCTCTTTTGTCAGGTTGTTGTCTCTTAAAAGTTTCGATTCTCAATTTTATTTTTATTTATGTAAGAACATTGTCATGCTATTTTTTTTCTACAATATCTGTTTGTCTTGTCATGCATTTAATAAAATACTGAAGCAGTGTTGAGTAAGAACTATTTCTTGGTGTACATTAAGTAGAATTAAACCAATGGGTAAGAATCTTCTTTGTAGATAATCACGGTTAATAAATCATAACTGTTTTATCTGGTGACATATAGAATGAGTTGCATAATATGTTTCTGTCATAGAAATGGATGAAGTTGTCATAAAGTTTCTTTTGGTTTTGATAATTTTATTTACGTCATATCATTTTTCACCGACCAGGACAAAGTCACATGGGGAGGATTGTCAAAAGGTTTGATTTGTCAGCAGGGAGCAATAATTTGATAATTAACCAACCTTGATTTAATTTAGCGATCTCTCCTTCAAATAAGAGAGAAAATTGTTCGGCACAAATGTCCTAAAGATAATATCTAACTTGTTTGGCGATGGAGAACAGTATTATATGTTAAATTTAAAATTAAGAATAAAGTTTTTTATGCATTGAGTGACAAGTTACCTGATAGATCATTCGATAACATTACAAATTATACCAAATCATAAAATATTTGTCTCGTCAAGTTTAGATACAGACTACTATTCAGTAACCATACAATAATTACACATTTCTTAGTCATTCCAATCAATACTTCAGAATCAAAATTTGAATTTAATAAGTTAATTTGACCATTTGTCACCTTTTTCAGGTAGTGAAAAGGATAATTTTAAATCTTGAAATGTCATAAATATTATATAACTTTATTGACCATTATGTAATTTACAAACTTGTATGACACAAAGACTGTCATTTTAAAGCTGGTTTGCCTAATTAATCTAAGAAATTTTTACAAAAATCTTTAAAAATGAACTAAATTGATCCTAATTTGTGCTGCATTTTTAATAACCAGCAAATAAATTAGATTTTTGTATTTTGTTTGTGAAGATGACTTCTGCACTTTGTTTTTAAAGTCATCAAATTTTCAGCAGTTAATGCAAAAAAAATTACAGTCTGACTTTAGATGATGATGATGAAAAAAAAACACCACGACAATGGATTTCCATATTGCAGTCAAAGTGGGTCTAATCTTTACCAGACTGTTGCGCCACAAAAAATATCTTTTACACATGTACTGACCAAAAGTGAATCTTAGTTCAAAACTCTCGAAATTCAGGAAATGATTGATTGAAAGTGTTCATGGAAAATCCATGTACAAATGATTTATATTACTATACTAGTACCATCTACTTCAGAACACGGACCAATGTTTTTTGTTTGCCTATAAGTAGTGTAAATTGGCTTTTCTTTTCATCATTTTGACAGTGGTTAATGCATGTTATGACAAACATTCACTTTCAAGAATCATTTTGGAGTGCTCTTGTAATTTGTGTTTTATCCCATGTAATAGTCCACGATCCTGATCTTGGTTCATGTATGTTGACCCATACTTAAAGAATTGCTTTTAATTGATCTGTTTGTTTAACTTGAAAGATATATCATTTTGTTCCCGACCTTCAGTTGAACTGGATATTTGTGATTTTAAATATTTATTCTTACATACAAACATTACATTAGAGCACTTTACTGTAGTATATAAACTTAATTCCTAATTTGACTTGTTGTAGACTTAAATGAACACTTTATGTCATTTACATGTATACTTAAACATTACAAACTGAACTTGATGTTCATGATTCTATACTTAATGAGTATTTATTTGTTGTTTTTATCTCACTAATTATTGTCTAGACATATTTAAGGTTAAATTTTCATCAAATGGAAAATAAAAGATTTTGATTTAAAAAAAATAAATTATCACAAATTAAGTTTAAGCAACTGCAGTGCATTGCCATTAGTATTTATCACCTACAATCTATTTGCCTTATATTTCATATTAAACAGATTTTTTCCCAAAAGTATTTTGAAGGCATTTATGGTTAGGTCTTGAAGAACCAGGTGTTGAAAGATGCAGAAATATTGAAAGATTTTTTCGTTAATTTGATCATAGTAGTTTTCACCAGATGCGAACATATGTGATAATTTTTTATATTTGATTTGGCTGAAAAATATAGCAAATTTCTGGATAAATACAACGTTTTATATGAAATATATAGCTGAAAATAGTATACAACCAATACTTAAGGCCATGTACTGTACATTGAAACACAATCTGGGTTTTTGAAGCATTGACACAAGCTCTAGTCCAATTCAACAGAAAAAAAATCCTCCGCAATTTAGTTTTATACGGCCTTATAGAAGCTGATTCAAATTTGACCTGGTACCTAATATCCATGCAGTTATATTCGGTCCCAGTTTTAACAGACCTCTAAAATTGTGCTAAAATTATTAAGACTGCTAGTAAATTGTGCTAAAATTATTAAGACTGCTAGTAAATTGCAGGAGACCAACTTATTAGTCATCTAACTGTCAGAGGTCTCTCAGTTAGTATAGAGGGATCTAGAGAAAGTAGCAATCACTAAAACAAAACATGAAAAACCAATTGAAGCAGTGCAATTAAAAAGAAATGTTAAATTGAGGGGAAATAACTCACGTTTTCATATGTTAAAGATTTTGGAACCATGTCATTAGTTCTACTGTTATTACTGTAATAGTAAAATCGTGTGTCTTTCAAAAATGTTTATAAGTCTATGAAGATATAAAAAAAGACAAGAAAATCATTTAGTTCTGTATTTTAAAAAATTAAAGACATATTAGTGAACACTTTTTAGTCTATACCAGAACTAACTTGAAATATTAATATCCGATGTGGAGTTGTAAGCTTTAATATAGCAAAGATAAGATTTTCACTTTTCCTGATTTTTTCTTTAATAGCAATAAGTGAATAGAAATAGAAAAAGATGAAATCGCAAATTCTTCAATGTGATAAAAATAAATCTGAACATTTCAGCAGTTAATAAAAGCAATAGCATTTTAAAAGAATAAGCAAATATTATGCTTCCGAATACAAAAAATGGTGTCTTTTATAACAGGAAATTCAGAAATTATGGCGAGATTTTTGTTAATGCGAATAATGGGACTTGGTTATTATCACAATAATAAGAACTCTCATTCTGATATCTGATACGTATATCTGTATGCAGATTTTCTCGAAATCACAATTATTAATCTTCTTTCTTTTTTTATCAAAAATCGTAATAATAATGTAATTTCTGAATTAACAGTCACCATCTTGTTTTAGATTTTAAATACAAAGTCCTCATCAATCAAAACATTTCCCTGGTCTCCATTATAGTTATTTTTTTAAACTGAAATTTTACACCAAGGACAGTAGATGTCATAGAAGAAAGTTCGTGTTTATTTGAATGTAATTTTTTACACCCTTTGTAAACCGTCTGTAATGAATATATATTTGACCCTTTAAGAGTCTTTTTAAGACAGAAAATTATACATAATTAGGGTATAATTCAAATATATAATGTTTGTTAACAAACAAAACCAAAGTATCAGGTTTTGTCCCATAATAACTAATTAGGTTCGGCTGCCGACAAATCGATTTTTCATGTTTTTTTCAGTCTCCTTATTTGAAATTTTAACTCTGTTAGATAATTCAGCTTTATTATAAAATAGACCACAAATGACATGATTTATATAATTTATCAATGCACTGTATCTTTTTCCAAAAGGTCAAAACAAATCTTTTAATCGTTTAAAGCATTGAAAGTGCAGTATACAGTTTATATTTCAAGAAAGTGATTACACTTTGATTGATGAAAATCATTCTGGTTTTATTTCTTATTTCATAAATCAGAAGTCCAGTTCTGAAAAAGATTACATATAACTTGGTATTAATTATAGATATAGTTGTAAAGGCTTAGAAATCAATATAGATCTTAATTTATTGTATCAGGCAATTTATTAGCAGGTGGTTATAATGTCTTTGATCCTTGTAACTATAATCCTATCTGAGTCCTTGATTCACTATAATTTCAGTTAGTCTATCTAAATTTTCCAAATTGTCAGAAATGTCTATGTAGTTTATGGACCCACCAGATTAAATTGATCCCTAAAAACCGATTAGTACTTGTATCCTTAAAAAATAGTTTGAAATCTAGTAAATTGTCTGGATTACCATAGAGAAATTGAAAGAGATTATCTGTTTTTCATTTTTCTGTCATTTTTTTCTTTTTTACCCTATTTTGACTTCCGGGAAGCCATTTTTTTTTTTTTTGTCGGAGACCAATTTCATCCCTGGTTACTGCTGTGTTTAAGTGAAAATAAATGTGGAAAAAGGTTTATTAAAACACAAGGGTAATAGGTAACTAAAAGTCCCCAATAACAGTAAATAAAACAATTAAAAGAAACATCAATATAAAAATCATTAATATACTCATGAATCTTAAAAATCATTATTTTACAATATTACCCTGTTGATGGAGGTTGCCTTTAGGTTAAAGTATACATTTCCCCACAAATTTAATATTTGATTACTAAAAGTATCAAGAATATGTTTCAGACTTTGACCTCTTTCACAGAAAATACCTGCTTCATATTAAAATAATAATGTCACCATGGATGAACAAGGTTATTATAAAGGATCTGAAATTGAAAAAACAGAAAAAAATCATGAATTACCGGTAATAAATTCAAGAGTGAGTATCATTATAATAATTATATCTTTTATTTCTTTTCAGTCGTGCCATCCTGAAGAACCAAGATTTGCTACCAGATACACCAATCATCAACATAATATATGATGACTTTTGGGGCACACCTTTGACCCATAGTGGTTCCCACAAATCATACAGACCAATATGTGTTCTATCATTTCGTCTCAATTATCTCCTTGGAGAACTGGAGCCTTTTGGATACCACCTAGGAAACATCATTCTTCATGCAGTAGTGACAGCATTGTTCACACATTTTGCTCGGATAGTTTTACAAGAATCATTTCCAACGCTCATTGCTGGTCTACTTTTTGCTGCACACCCAGTCCACACTGAAGCAGTTGCAGGAATTGTGGGAAGGGCAGATGTTGGTGCTTGTCTTTTCTTTTTACTTGCACTCCTAAGCTATATGAAATATGTCCATTATAGAGATGAAAATTATAGCAGTGATGGTGGAGGTCTGGGGGATAATAAAAGGAAGATTTTATTTTTTATAGTGACAGCAATCTGTACTACATTGAGTATGTTGACCAAAGAACAAGGTGTTACAGTTATTGCTGTGTGTGCTGCATATGATCTCTTTGTACAACATAAAGTCAAGATTACAGATTTGTTAACTATGAAATGGGTAGGTACATGTAGTTTCTTCTTGTAAAGACCTATTTGAATGCATGCTTTCAAACTCTTTTTTGAGAAATGCTTGACATATTTTTTGGGGATGAAGTTATCCATATGTAGTAGATGTAATGGTTCTACAATTTCAGCAAAGTTTTGCAATTGAGTATTTAAATTTTATAATTTTATTTAATTGTCATTTTTTTCTTCAGATTGGCTTAATTTTTAATTGCATGAAAGGCCACTTGAACTGTACCAGGATTTCTCATTTAATACATTTGTGATATATTTCACACTACAACACAACTTGTAACAAATTGTGTACCTGTTGTTTCTCCCTGTAGAAATAATAACAGCTGTCATTTTGTTTTGCCCTAGCCATTTTTTTATTGCTAGCTATCATAAATTATCTTTTTTTTTTGTAGGACATTGACATTGTGAACTGAATTTTAACAAGCTTTTATTAGAAAAAAATGTTCACCTTAAAAAATAACCACAGCTATAATTATTTTTGTGATAGTCTGACAAATTAATTAAAGGTGTTTTTAAAATACAGGTGAAAAAGTTAAATGATTGATCTCCAGAAAAAAAACCTCCATGGGCTATAAGGGGTACTTATGGGTAACTTTTGATAATGTTAAAAAAAGGTTTTGATGAATAATAACATTCTATTTTATATCATGTGTGTAACTTTTTTTAAATTCAACAGAATAAAAAGTTATTAAGACATCTGAAAGAAGAATAAGTATTTTGATGTCCTGTAATGCAAAAAAAGCATGTAATTAACTTTTAAATATAACAAACTTCTATATTAAGCAGATTTTTTTATTTGATTTTGATCAGATAATTGGTATAATACTCAATATATTTCTTGTTATACCAGCTCAACATGTCATTCAAAATTAATCAGATTACCTCCCCTTTATGTAGCACCAGATCACATGTTTAGATGGCTTTTGTCTAGCCTGACTGGTCCTTCAAGTGTGATATGTACCTAGTTTTATTTTGACTTGCCTGTTCATTCTGATGCAACAGTATTTAAGAATATATATTTCAAGTCGGTTTAAGAGCTCTGCAGAGCTCATGTTACTATGTTTATTTGCTCATATCCTCTAGTACTCTTAATGAAATTAACTTACTTACTTACTTACTTACTTTAGCAACGCTGAATCCTATAGCTGAGTCTGCAGTATTTATTTGTGTTAATCAGTTTATGTATGATTTGGGTGTGTGCAGACCTCCACTGGTTGATTTGTCAATCAAAGTTAAATCTGATTAAAATTTATACTAATTGATATGGGAGGACATATCGGTGCATGGCACAATGTGACACATGTAGGATAATATTTCTTTGGGAGGACAATGACTGTCAAACATTTCCTTGGTCTTTTATTAACTTTTTCAAGCACTGATTTTAAGCAAATAGCATTTGCAGTTAATATCTGTTACTGTTGTATCGGTTGTAACATAATTTGTATTGATAAAGTAAGGTTGATTGATTGCTGTTTGCTTCTGTTCAATGGTTATTTCTGGAGGAGAATATCTATTACATAGAGGAAAACTCTAAGTTATATAACTTGTGTCAATTTGTCACTTATTATATCTGCAATAAAATATGTTTTTATTTTTTTAAATCTGAATAGATTACACTATTAATAAATAAGGTACAGCCTAGAATTTGGTGGATGGCCTTGGGAGGCCCAAACCAAACTGCATACTTGCAGAATGCTTGTCACAAGCCTTCTGCATGCAAACTTCACAAGTTTTTGATTGCAAGATGTTTGCTGCACTGTATTGATTACCACTTATAAGAATATGACTAGACCTACTTTGAAGGATTTTAATTTTACCTACAACAGATACCTGCTTGACTCTGTAAAGACTTATTCTATCAAATGTATACAAATAGTAAAAGCATTTTTGGGGGATCAAAGTTAATATTTTTATGATTTTTTTTTGCTGTAGGTATCATATTCTAAAATTTTCAATTTTTCCTGGTCCATGTTTGATAAGTTAGTTGTATAAATTTGTGACAATATTAAGTTAATTCCAGACAGAATTTGTATATATATTTAAATATTATTGATCATTTTATGATAATGATCAATCATGGTGTAACATATTGTTTTAAAATCTTTTACTTCTTCATACTCCATTTTAGAAAACTATGTTTAGAACAAAGCTTGCTTATTAAAATTCAGTACTATTATGCATTTTATGATGGATTTGCATAATGCATTATGAATTATTTTGCACCTAGTTTTTGCATTACTGTAGATTTCTAACACGAGTAATTACATATTATCATAATTTATGTAAAGAAGTATTTATGGCGTCACAGTAAAAATCTTTCTTTTTATTTTAACCTGAATCTTTCAAATTGAATTGTAAAAAATAGAAAGAAACATGGCATCTGGACAAAAAGTGGAAGGTTTAAAGAAAATTGTTGTAGAATTTTCATTTATTGTGGGTTTAATTGCAAAAGACTGGTACATTGGGTGATGTTTATGGGATCATTTAGGATTCTTAACTTCTATCAAATTTTGTCAAAGTAAAAACCCCAAATAAATAATGATCAAATTCAGACATGTAACTAAGGCTTTGACTTTAGTAGTTTTTGGGGTGGACAAGGGATTATTAAAAATCACATCATCCAGGTTATCAGGTTTATTTTTAATATATCTATTTTTGCACAATCTGTGATTAAAAAACAAATTATAAGGGAGAAAATCCTGTGTGCTAAGGATTCAGTGCACCTCTTCATATGTTTCATATGTAGAACAATAAATTCCTACTTGAAAAATGTCTGTTTTAATTACATTTTGTACATTGTTTGATTTGATCATGCTGATTGTTAAGATATTCTCTGTCATATTCTTAAGTTATAAATTTCCTTGTATGGACAACCATATCATCACAATTTAGATTCAACAACATGCAGAAAACATTAAATTTATTTAATACTTTGATTGTGGTTAATCACTTGGTTCCCGCCCCTAAGTTTCCCAAAGGCAAGTTACTTAACCTTTCCTCCCATCGTTATGAACAGATGTCGATTTTAACTTTACGATCGTGATATTTCAATAACTACAGGTATCAATTTGACTTGTTGAGGTACGGAAATGGTCTTTTGGTGATACCTGTATTGTTGACAAAAAGACGTTATAAATCTGGTTATGTCTCCCAGGTTGTAAGTAGTCATATAAAAATCCAGAGTAAATTTATGTACTTGTACGTAATTGTTCATTGTAGTTTCTTGTTAAAACACAGGAACACCTCAAGTGTATCATAGAAATTTATTATATGTAATCGTGTAATAATATATTGTGGACTATTTACTTAGGGGTCAAGCATACATCGCACCTACTGGTACGCCAAAAAAGAAAAACTGCTCAAGTCAAAGTAATTAATTTTACGTAATGTAAACAGCTGTTTTAATTTAGAATATACTATTATTTGTCATAGTAAATACTACATTTACCTTCTGCTATACTCGTTTTTGACCGTACACATTCTGATGTGATGATGGGACTAGAGTGCTCACATATAACTCATATAAGATAATTATAAGACTTTATTTAAATACAATTAATGGCATAATGCCTCAGATTTTTCTATATACATGCACATGGATGGTTATTATCAGTGTTCAAGAGTTATCTCCCTTAAAGTAGATGTAAATTGCAATTTTTTACTTTAAGAATGCAAATTGCTGAAATATTCAAAGTTTTATTAAGTAATATAAAAACTAGAAAACAGCAAACTTGTGTTTTTAAAACATAAATCATGTTGATTGTTACCTTTTATAATTTTTTACAAGAAAAAAAAATGCTGACTTGAGAAATAATTCTTACCAGTATAAGGGAAACAGGATTATTTGTAAACTTTTTTTGCACTGACTGAGAGATACTTATAGTTTTCAGGCTTTTAAGATTTGATAGATATATTCACAGCAAATCATTAGTTTTTTTTTGTAAAATTACTTATTCATCATGAGTTCTATTTTCCTGACTATAACATGGTTGTTATTGGGAAGAAATATTTAGACCTCCCAAATTAATGACTGTGAATCATGCAAACTTTGCACAGAGCTCCTCTATGTACATACCTTTTCAAAAGTCATTTTGCACTTGCAGGTTTTTGAAAACAAAATAAACATGCTTCAAAGACTGAATTTTTTTATTAAAAAAATGTCATTTTCACATTGAAATTTAAAACCAGACACTTCGCAAATACTAAATTGTAAAGAGACTTTTGACAAATGTGAATTTTTATAATGCAAACATTTAACACTTGCATTACAGTAGAATTCGTTTGATCTTGGTGAAAATTTTAGTACAAATAAAGGCAGAAATTATTTGAAGATTTTGTTAAATAAAGACATGATTTATAGCACTACAAATTAGGCCCAAAACCATTTACTGAAGGGTTTATATTACATGCTTAACAAGTCCTATAAATTACATCACTTGAATATGACAGAATTGAAAGAGAGATATTATTGTCTAAAAGTAAATAAAGTTCTGTTGGCAATCAATAGGAAATCAAAGTATTGTTGATTTAAATCTCATTATATATTGCTATGTCTTCTTGTGATTTTTTTCTCAACTTTGAGTTAAACATGAACGTACTTTCTTACTTACTTAATTTAGATTTTAATATTTATACTGTGGTTTATTGTACAATTCATACTTTAGCAAAGAGGATTTGGGCTAATATTTAGAAAAGAGAGTTTGGGCGATAATCTTTAGCAAAGAGGATTTGGGCTAATATTTAGGAAAGAGAGTTTGGCTATAATCTTTAGCAAAGAGTGTTTGGGTCAATAATCAGCAAAGAGGTTTTGGGCTATTCTTTTGCAAAGAGAGTTTGGGCCTCTTCTGTTTTGGCCCTTTTTAGCTCACCGGGGCCCAAAGGGCCCCATGTGAGCTTATGCCATCACTTGGCGTCCTTCATCGTCGTCGTCTGTCGTCATAAACTATTTAAAAAATCTTCTCCTCTGAAACTACTGTGCCCATACCTTCAAACTTTAACTAAATGTTCCTTAGAGTATCTAGTTTATAAATTGTTTCCGAAGTTTTGATCCATCGACAAACATGGCCGCCATGGCTAAAAATAGAACATAGGGGTCAAATGCAGTTTTTGGCTTATATCTCAAAAACTAAAGCTTTTAGAGCAAATCTGACATGGGGGTAAAATTGTTCAGTTGGTCAAGATCTATCAGCTCTGAAATTTTCAGATGAATCGTAAAATCCATTGTTGGGTTGCTGTCACCGAATTGGTAGTTTTAACAAAATTTTGCAGTTTTTTGTTATTATTTTGAATATTATTATAGATATATATAAACTGTAAGCAGCAATAATGTTCAGCAAAGTAAGATCTACAAAAAAGTTAATATGACCATAATTGTCAATTGACCCCTTAAGGAGTTATTGCCCTTTAAAGACAATTTTACACAATTTGTTCATCAAGTTTGCTAACATTTAAAAATCTTCTCCTCTTAAACTACTGGGCCAATCACCTTTAAACTTTAACTAAATGTTCCTTAGGGTATCTAGTTTATAAATTATATCCAAAGTTTGTATCCATTGACAAACATGTCCGCCATGGCTAAAAATAGAACATAAGGGTCAAATGCAGTTTTTGGCTTATATCTCAAAAACTAAATCTTTTAGGGCAAATGTGACATGGAGTAAAATTGTTTAATTGGTCAAGATCTATCGGCCCTGAAATTATCAGACAAATCGAACAACCCATTGTTGGGTTGCTGCCACCGAATGGTTATTTTTAACAAAATTTTGCAGTTTTTTGTTATTATTTTGAATATTGTTATAGATATATATAAACTGTAATCAGCAATAATGTTCAGCAAAGTAAGATCTACGAAAAAGTTAATATGACCAAAATTGTCAATTGACCCCTTAAGGAGTTATTGCCCTTTAAAGACAATTTTACACAATTTGTTCATCAAGTTTGCTAACATTTAAAAACCTTCTCCTCTGAAATACAGGTGAGCGATTCAGGCTCTTGAGAGCCTCTTGTTTATTAGATGCCCTGAAATGTTTTATGGATCTTGTTTTCTAAACTTTTATGATATCTGTAGTGTGATTTTATATTTATATTGCCCTTAATAGATTTAAAATGATCACTCAACTTTTTATGACACTTAAAAAGACAATTAAAAATATTACTTTAGTCCTTAATACTACCAGAGCAGACAAAAACAGCTAATATATCTTGTCCAAGTTATGTAATATAATTAAAAGTATTTCTAGATATGATAGGTAAAGAAGAAAAGGTCCAAACTCACCATTTTTCTGGACAGTTGCACTTATCAATTGTTGAAGACAGACTGTTGACATCTACATGTGGATGTCTTTTGGTTTGGTTGCTGTCTCATTCATGTATACTCCACATTTCCTTATTGTTCTGAATTTTAATGATAATTCTATGTTTGAATTGAAATAAACTAATCCCAAATCTGAATTACAGTTAATTCAAAGTCTGAATACAATCTTAAAATTTAGAAAAAAATAGCTTAAATATTGATTTACATCTTTCTTTAAAACTGTTTCGATGTACAGCTTATAAAAATGATTATCGCACATTAGTGCATGATTTGACTTTGAATTTGTTATAATTTATAATATAAAAAATATACATGTTAGGAAAATTTAAGAGGTTTTAAATACACAAAGAGTAAACAAACATGAGTCAGGAGGTTTAGATACAAATAGATGTTTTTTTTATAATATATCACTTTCATAACATGATGATTATATTTCAAATTTGTTAGGTATAGACTCCACAAAGGTTGTACAACCATATAAAGTATCCTATATCGGTGTTCAGCGCTAGTTTTATTTTTGTCCTAATCCTGCATCATTGAAATGATTTATTTCAATAGTACGATACCTTGTTCATCGAATACTCTATAGCGTTTAAGTTGTGACTGAATATGAGATTTGCTGACATGAAGTTAATACTTTGTATAGGTGTTAAAGTAATTCATACTAGGCGTTTGATATAAAACACTTTATTTCAAAAGTTTTGTCAAAAAGTACAATGAAATATTTGCTAAGCAAACAACCTTCTTTGCTTGATCTCTATGTTGTTTCGTAGCCCTGAGAGGAATCCAATTTGTTATGTTTGATTTTTATCTTTAGATTGTTTGAAAATATTGTTCAAATAAATAGAAATCATTAGATATATTGAACGAGTATTACATGTACATGTAAAATTCATATTTACCACTGGGTTTCAGATGTTCAGAAAAATTGATGAATTAATAAAACATCATATCATCTTTTGAGTGACATGCAGTCTGGTGCACACAAACTGATATCATTGACATTCTTATATTGATTGAGAAATATTAAATTTCTACACAAGTATGGGTTTAGTAATTCAATGGATAAGTAATGCACACAGTTGTTATAACATAATAATAAATATTAGTGAACAACATTTCTGTATAGACTTGAGGTTCTAATTCTAAAAACAAATTCCAAGATGACTTAACTAATATTTACAGTATTTTCCTTTTATTCATATTTTTCTAATAAAAAAGGTTTACAGTTACAGTAAAATGTAAACACCCATTGGAATAGTCTTAAAAAAAATCCTAACTATTCAAATTAAGTACCTGTTTATCATTAGTTCCATCATCTAAATTTGAATAAGTGAAAAACAGAAATCAGATAAATTATTGCAAAAATATGAAAAGCTATCTTAAAAATGATCATGATCATGATAAATATATTATTTCATTGCAGGATCTCTACAAGAAGGAGATGGAAGGATTATTCCTGCTTTTTATACTAGGAGCAGCTCTTGTAGCATTCAGATTTATGTTCATGGGAAACAAGACTCCAGAATTTGCTCCTTCAGACAATCCTGCCGCTGATTCCAATAATTTTCTAACAAAGTTTCTGACGTTTACTCTACTTCCTGTGTATAACTTCTGGATTTTGTTATGTCCAAGAGTTCTCAGTTTCGATTGGTCAATGGAAGCCATTCCTTTAGTTGAAAAAGTTTTAGATGCTCGTAATTCTTTAACTCTTTTATTTTATACAATTTTAGGATATTTTTCAATTTGTTTATTAAAACATATACATAGGCCCAGATTAAAGAAATATTCACCCCATCTAAATGGGAATGGTATAGCACATCATAGTCATTCTACAAAACATGTGATTCCAAAACCCTATAAAACGAGAAGGAGTTCAAATAGTTCAACGGACAGTGAAGAAGAAACAATAGCAGTAATGAAGTATAGTTTACAAGATATTTCAATCATTTCATTATCAATTCTCATATTTCCATTCATTCCAGCAACAAATATATTTTTCTACGTTGGATTTGTGATCGCTGAGCGAGTGCTATATATTCCTAGTATGGGATTTTGTTTATTTGTTGCTTATGGTGCTTATTTATTACACAGAAAATATTTTAGTGATGTGTGGAAGAAACAATGTGTGATTGTATGTGTGGCTGTAACAATTTTATTAATGTCTGGACGAACAGTGCTACGCAATGATGTATGGGACAACGAGGAAAACTTGTACAGATCTGGAATTCAAATAAATCCTGCTAAAGGTAATTAACTCATCCATTTCAGAATATGAAGAAGGGATACTAGTTTTAAATGGAACACTAGATAACAGAAATTTTTTTTAACGTTAAGAATACATTATTATATTGAAGCTTCAAATACAAACAGTTACAGTAGAAGAACAAATTTTTGCAAGCATCATGTATTTATTTAACTTCTTTTATGAGTAGAAATATTTCTTTAATATCTTCGGTTTCATGAAAGCATCAACAAAATTAGGAAGTAGGGTAGGGAATAAACGTGAAAATATATATCCGCAAAATTACAGTTGTCTTATATAAAACCATATTGCTGCTTCACCTTCATCATTAATTTTCATCTTGAAGACAAAGAATTAAATTCAAATGATAAATAAATACGAAAAAAAAAATTCATGCTGATTCTTTGTGTCTGTAGACGGGGCAATAACCTATACCTGTATAACTTATCATCCAAGTTATTTTATCTTTCAAATGGGAAATTGACCAGTGTTTTAGCGACCAGTGAATTTTATAATTACTTGAGATAGAGTTGTCACTTACATAGAATAAATACTCCATTAAATATCATTTACTTTTCCAAGCTAGTTCTCATCAGATTAGATATTAAAGTTGAATTTGGAATGTGTACATATTATAAAAAATTATAAATGAAAGTTGCCATGATATTAATAATATCTTTTTGCTCAATTTAAATTTTGTTGCATAACACATTCCTATAGAATCGAGAGTTTAAAGATTGTAAGTTATTTTTGTGCAGTTGGTGGAAAAAACGAAGACAACAAACTTTAACATTTTAAAAAGTTCTATAGTCATCACACATTTAACTGTAGCAACACAAAATGACTTACCGATAACAAAAAAATGAACCCCCAGAGCATGTGGGACAGTTTTACTTTCTGACAAGTCCTGTGCTTATTTATTAAACTTTTTAAATTTCAAAATATAAAAAAATAAGAATCTAAAAAATTCCATGAAATGTTAGCATATTGGAGATGGTTCATTTCAGTTCAACATTTTCTCATAGTTATGGCATGCAAAAAACTTTTTCAACAGAATTTTTAATAAATGATTTATATAGATATGATGAAACATAACTCGCAGCAAGATAAACCATTTTACAATTATCTACATCCTCCAAGAGATAACCTATAAAAAATTTAAAATCTAATCATTAAGCAAGTATTGCATGTAACCAGAATTTAGTACAAGTATTTATAATTTGATGAAATTTAGAATTATATGTAACTATATATGGAGAGCATACCAGCTTAATTAGAATTGAGCTGATAATCTTTTCTGCACCTACATTTGCTATTTTTCATTAAAAAATTTAACAACTGCCTCCTCTTACGCCACTGTGAACATAACCCTGAAGAGTTTTTTACAGAATATACAAACTTACAATAACAAATAAATGTATTTTTGGATAATTTTAAGACCAGCATATTGGTAGCAATATATATCTATATATATTAAGATCCATTTATTACATCGGTGATCCGTTTATTTGGCAATCGCCAATGGCAGTCAGCAGGGTTTAAGAACATTTGTTGTTCGACCTGTTAGTCAAATGCGTTTTGTTAAAATATACTTTTTCACTTTTTTAGTCTTTTGGAAAATGTTGTTTGTACTGTATTTACACCCCTCTAACAAAAAATTTGTTTTGCATGCACACATATAAAAATTGTGGTTTTTATCCAACGCAATCATAGGTTTGAACGTTGTTTTCAATTTAGACTTGTATCTATATATATATATATATATATATAATTCACTGGCAGCCTACACCACAAAATGTTAAAAATGGTGTAATTTCCATGAAAACAAAATAAATTTTAAGTCCTCATGACATGAATTGTTTAATTAGAAGATAAATTTATTAAAAATTGACAGGTGAATGAACATAGATATGAAGAGTTATCTCCCATGAATAGATAAAACTGTTTTTATCAGTTAAGAATAGATAAATACTGTTCAATTGCATGATAACTGCTAGTGTAAAAATATTTTTGTTGTTCCTTTCAATTTCTCTTATTGCATATGTTGAAAAATAAAATAAAAAGTTTATTTGTTTATTCCATGATACATATTTGTGAAAAGATTATTTTATGTTCAAAAAGTGTAAATTAGATAGAATAGTGAAAGGAAATGCAGAATTGTTGCAAAAAATTGACAACTGATCCCAATTTAAAAGTGATTAGTTTTACATTATTTTGAAAGTGTTTACAATAATTATTCTAATGGTTTTATTGTAGACAAATAAATCAGACACCACATTAAAATGTCACGATTTGAAAGTTTTCAGCATGCATACCTTTTGCAATTTTACATGTATCAGTGTACTTGGTGTATTTTGTTACAAATTATTTTATAAAACTTCTTTTTCTGTGTCAAAATTTACTTAATTGATTCAAAATAAATCTGATATAGTTAATGTAAATATACATACCTGTTCAAGTAATAAAGCATTTATTTATTTTTTTTTAAAACGAAAGGAAACCAACTCTGTGTAAAATTGTTAAAGAGTTAAAGTGGGATATTCAAATATTTTAATGTAAAAACTTGTAAATTTTTGATATGCATCTCTTTCTCCTTGATAGATTGAAAATTCATTCAAATCTTAAACAGATATATATACTTATCAGTATCACATTTTACACATCAAATTACATGTATAAATATATATTCACATTAATCATTTTGACTAAAGTACACTTAACATTTATTTAATGTATAACTTGCATCAGACCTAAATACAATATTAGGTCAATGTCAGAAAAATATAAAAAAAATTTTATGACGCTTAGAAACAGTGAAAATACTTGGTTTAACCAGCCAGGTTCAACAGTTTCCTGCTGAAATCAACATTGCAGGAGATATCCCTTTGTTACTATATTTAATAGATAAAGACAACAGGAAGTTTTCTAGCTGCAGGTATACATTCTGGTTGTTTGCACCAGTTTTTATAACTGTAATCATACAGAAACTTACATGAAGAAAGTACCAGCTTAAGAATTTAAAATACAGATTTTTTTTTAATCTAAAGTGGTAGATTACCTCAACCCATCTATCTTAAGAAATTTTTTGCTGCATTTTTCTAAGAAATAAACCTGTACACAAATCAGTGCTTCTAGAAATTTGGTAGGTCACATTAAATGCTCATATCAATGAACATACCGGTATGCAATTTCTTCCAAGTAATTAATGGCCATGCAAGAAACTTCTTTACATTTTCTCTCAGAAACTACAAATCAGAAACTACATTTGAGGAAGCAATTCTTTGTGATGAGTTTTCACATTAATTACTCATCAACATACTTAAAGTGGAGGTATCATTTGTGGGCGTTTATCTTTTTTTGCCTTACAACTGAAAGAGTAACAAGTTTACTTACTTCCTTGTATTCATACATCTACTGGAATTCCACAGTTTGATTGACTACAAGTTTAATATCTTCCGTGTGTCTACACATCTTTGGCTTTCCAGACTTTAAGCTCTAGATATGTTTTGATGAGCTCTAAGTCAGGAGATATATGTATCATTGAATTTATTGAGTTTGGTATTTTCTACTTTTGCCATTGGCAAGTCAGATGATAATTTAAAAAAATACTTAAAAACACATAAGAGGGTAGTGAAAAAAGTTATGTGTAGGGCAATAATACCTTGGCCTGAATATACATGAAATATTTTCCACTGGACATTAACTATTCAATATTCAATCAATCAAATTTCTTTTTTTTCAGCCTGGGCAAACCTAGCTAATGTATGGAATCAACAAGGAAAACTTACATCTGCAGAATATGCCTATAAGAAAGCTCTGACATACAGAGGCAATATGGCGGACACTCATTATAACCTGTAAGTCAAGTCATGGTAGACTGTTGGGTAAATCTTTCGACTAAATTTTACGACTATATCCATTACAGGGACTTGAGATATTGTAATTTAGTCTCTAGATTTACAGCCAATCCTTTTTGTTTTTACTTAAATGTTAGTCCTCAATGTGCTATAGCCATTGGTGCTAACACAGTCAATATAGTTTGGGTGATAGCTTGATTACAAAGTGATAGATTATTATTGTTTTGATGTCAAATTGTAAAGAGAGGAATGTAAGGTTTCTGAAGAAATTTGATTATTGACAGGCAATTTTATTTACGTAAATAACTTGTATGTAAATATGAGGGGATGTGGTATGATTGCCAGTGAGACAACTGCCCATGAACATCTCTCTCCACTGGCATGTATTTGATTGGCCAATGAATGTATAAGGATATGCTCTCATGTATTTATATATCTTTTTATTCAACAATACATGGTTTCCTTTAATCTTAAAACACCTGTTTTGTACAGATCAGCATTTCATTAGAAGTTATATAAGTTATATATCTGCTTTTCAGGGGGATACTTTATCAGGATACTAAAAGATATGATGAGGCTATTGAAAGTTATACAAGAGCTATATCTTATAGACCTAAGCTTTCTAGTAAGTATTGTATAGACACACTTTTTACTTAGCAGAAAAAATATAACCTAGAGGAATACATTATTTATGATGACCGTCACTACTGTGTCCCATTGTTTTACACAGTCACTACTGTGTCCCATTGTTTTACCCAGTCACTACTGTGTCCCATTGTTTTACCCAGTCACTACTGTGTCCCATTGTTTTACCCAGTCACTACTGTGTCCCATTGTTTTACCCAGTCACTACTGTGTCCCATTGTTTTACCCAGTCACTACTGTGTCCCATTGTTTTACCATTGTCGGTCTTTCTGTCATTCTAAACTCTAAAAGTTGTGCCTGCAGCTATTGATCTAATTTTGATTCAATAGTGTATTATGAGTTTGTGTTTAATTCCAGTTGAATGACTTTTCCCAACAAGGCAGCAAGCAGAAGAATTTATGTTGTACTGATATATATTTTTATTTTTAGTTCAAGAATAACATGGTAAAGTTGTATGCAAATCTATGACATCACCAATTTTCTGTTTAATTGATATCACCCAAAAGTATACAATAAGAAAACCTCATTAGGCAGGTCATGAGAGACAATATAACAAATCTTCTTTTTTGAATATTTGAAAGAGGCTTGACAGTCCAGTGGTCTAAGTAATCTACAGTTATCACTTGCTCCTCAACTCTAAGGTTGTTAGTTCTAACCCCACTCATGTTGTATTCTACTCCAATCTTAACTGACAAGGATTGCCTGCCAAAACAGTCTTCTCAGAATACTCCAACTTCCTTCAAGTTCACCATCAAAAAGACTGGCATCCATGATTTAGCCAAGGGTACTGACAGCAATGTTAAACACCAATAAACAAACAAACAATATATTTAAACTGGAGAAGTTGTATAGAATAGTCCAACTCATATAGCCAATATAAATAGTTTCAATTTGTGTGCAACTTTTATTGTTTAGTTTGTAATGAATTAAAAAAAGATTTAAAATGGTTTTGAATATTTATTTCCTTAATGCTAATTGCATTGATATTTTCACATGCAGTGCCGCATTTATTACATGTCAAATAAAAGAAGACAAAATTTGTAAAAATTCCAAGACATCTGTGTGAAATAGTGGGTAATGGGAGATAACTCTAATTTGATTTTTTTTTTAAATTTCAGTGGCTCATTTAAATCTTGGAATTCTGTATGCAAATAAAGGGAAATACGAAGAGGCAGAAAAGGTAGATTAGTTAATCTAGAGTTTAAATGTTAAAATATATATGCATGAAAAAATGAATAGAATGAAACTACTTCGGATAAGTATCGGTATGAAAGTATGAAAATATATTGTTAAAATTATTATTAAGTACCAAGAAAAGATAACTGTCTCACAGGTCATTGTTATTTTTTACTTTGGAATTAGAATCAAAATTTAAACATTTGTGAGAACAGTATACAAAATCTTAATGAAGCCAACAAATAAGAGCAATTGTTGCACTAAGTTTTCTTTTTAACTTATTAACATAAACACAAAGACAACAAATTTGCTTCCATAAACAAAACAAAAAACAAAAACAATAAGATCACAAATAAAATAAAAGTTGGTATATCTTCAGACCTGCCAACTATCCCGATTTTGGCGGTATTATCCCGATTTTCATGCCTCAACCCGAATCCCGATATCGGGTTCCTAAAACAAGCAAAAAACCTGATTTTCATAAATTCTACCCGAGAAAATTTTATTCTTACCGATTTCCGGTAATGGAGGACAACATAGAGATATTATCCAATCAAATTCATCGTAGTATCTGATATTCGGGTCATGTTGATTTACCTGAGGATTATCGATCTGTTTTGACACTAAGTATTATGTAAACATATACACGTGCCTCAATAAATTCAATGATTTGTCAAAGTTTTATGGGTCTTAATTGGTAATAATTTATTGATCTTTGTTATTTATACGGATCAGCTTGGGAGTTACATAATTAACTGTTTTAATTTTTTTACTTATCATTTAATTGAGATTAATTATATTATAATCAAGTTAACTAGTTAAAAAAATTCTTTAATCAGGTGAACATAGTTAATAATTATCTTAATTATAACTGATCAAAGGAATTTTGCAAATTAAACGTAAAGGCTTGGATGCTGTTTGCACATTGAGACAATTGTTATAAAAGGATATGAAAAATGGAATTGAATCATAACAGTTCAAACTATCACAATGGTTGTTACTCCACCCAGCAAGAAGAAACGTTTGCCATGCCGTTTTCTTGAAAAATGGCAGAATGACCTGAAGTTTTCAGGATGGTTGACCAAGTCCAACAATGGAGACTCCCATGCTTACTGCAAATTATGTAATAAAGACTTCAGAATAGACCACGGTGGCCTTAATGATGTTAATAAACACACCAACACAGCAATGCACATTAAGAACCTACAAGCACAGAACAGTACCAAGTCTGCCTCCAACTTCTTCACCCGCCCAGATGATGATGGTGTGACAAAAGCAGAAGTCGTCTTCGCCTACTCTATAGCAGAACACAACATACCCTTCTCTTATGCAGACCATTTCACCAAACTTTGCAAAGTGATGTTTCCAGACAGCTACTTAGTGCAAAATGAACATTAGTAGCTTTTATGTTTTTTTGCTCCTTGTGTATTATTGTTTTGTATTGTTTTGTATTGTTTTTATCTCCTTTAAATGCTACTGAATAAATATTATTAATATGACATTTACCTTGTTTATCTTTTCATGACATAGTTTGCAATGTATAAATTAATGAAGCAACCAAGTCATTGTTTATCAATTTATTTTAAATAGATACATTGAAAATACAAATAAAACACTGAAATAAAACAAATATAACACTGAAATAAAACAAATAAAACAAATGAACCAAATGAAAGAAACATCTTTACACAGAATGATACACACAGCATCAAAACAATCTCAAGAGTTCAAGAAACAAACCAAAATTGATCCTAAATATACATGAAATACTTTCTACTGGACATTATAAAAAAAAAAACAGTCACAAGATGAAGCGATACATTTGAATTTTTTTCCCCGGGGAAAATCCCCCATGGAGGTTTTCAAAAGTTGGCAGGTCTGTATCTTCAATTTGTGAAATCTTCATTTTCCTAAGATATTAAAATGTACAGTTTGTATAAAAAAAAAACAAGATTTATTATGAATGCCAATGAAACAAATACCAAAAAATCAATGGACAAGGATTAAAGCAACTACAGGTCATGTATGACCTTCAATAATGAACAGAATCATGCCATATAGTAAGCTATTAAAGGCCCCATAAACAAATAACAATTACAACAGAGGCCAACCAATGACAACCACTGGACCACAGGTTCGTCGCTAAGGACTGACACTTAAAGAATGTAGCAGGGTTAAACATGTTTGGTTTGTTTTGATTTCTTTGCAATCTTTTTAAAAACAAATCTGTATATAGATTTAGTATTTTCAGAAATTTTTGCTTTTTTCAGGTGTATAAACATTGTGCTGATTTGGATACATCAGGGTTAAAAGATCCTCGTCTCCATGCCAACACCAAGATCTCAGCTCTTTACAATCTGGGGCGTATGTATGCTGAAATGAATAGACATCAAGAGGCTATTGATACTTACAAAGAAGCTCTAAAGAGGAGACCTAGTCATTATGCACCACAAAGTATATATAATATGATGGGTAGGTACCTTAATATTAGATAAAAGGACACTTCCTTCAAATATATACAAATATTGAGACAATGGAGGTGATATTTATAATAATCATTGTTGTGCTATATATAGCCACAGAATTTTTGTATATGTAACACTAATTTAATAATTTCACACATTAAAATACATTACAAGATTGACAGACATTCTGTATCACTAACATAATCATAAGATTTATATAATTATTTTCCTTATCTGAGCAGTATCGCCTATTCTAGACGATCCTGTACATATTAAATTTGCTGGTTGGTCCTTTTTATAGATTATATTTATATAAATATACATACATAACACAAAACTGAAAACTATCTGCTTTTGTGTCTAAAAATACAATATTTAGTTTATATTATGTTATCAAATTTTTTAGGTGAAGTTTACACAAAATTAGGAAAATTATCAGAAGCAGAACATTGGTACAGAGAAGCTTTGAAATCCAAACCAGACCACATACCTGCTCATCTTACCATGGCTAAACTCTATCATAAACAGGTAAATATCCTTTATATCTCATCTTACTATGGCTAAACTCTATCATAAACAGGTAAATATCCTTTGATGTCTCATCTTACTATGGCTAAACTCTATCATAAACAGGTAAATATCCTTTTGATATCTCATCTGACTATGGCTAAACTCTATCATAAACAGGTAAATATCCTTTATATCTCATCTTACTATGGCTAAACTCTATCATAAACAGGTAAATATCCTTTGATGTCTCATCTTACTATGGCTAAACTCTATCATAAACAGGTAAATATCCTTTTGATATCTCATCTTACTATGGCTAAACTCTATCATAAACAGGTAAATATCCTTTATATCTCATCTTACTATGGCTAAACTCTATCATAAACAGGTAAATATCCTTTGATGTCTCATCTTACTATGGCTAAACTCTATCATAAACAGGTAAATATCCTTTTGATATCTCATCTGACTATGGCTAAACTCTATCATAAACAGGTAAATCTTACTATGGCTAAACTCTATCATAAACAGGTAACTATACTTTTGATATCTCATCTGACTATGGCTAAACTCTATCATAAACAGGTAACTATCCTTTGATATCTCATCTTACCATGGCTAAACTCTATCATAAACAGGTAACTATCCTTTATATCTCATCTAACTATGGCTAAACTCTATCATAAACAGGTAAATATCCTTTATATCTCATCTTACTATGGCTAAACTCTATCATAAACAGGTAACTATCCTTTGATATCTCATCTTACCATGGCTAAACTCTATCATAAACAGGTAAATATCCTTTTGTTATCTCATCTGACTATGGCTAAACTCTATCATAAACAGGTAAATATCCTTTATATCTCATCTTACTATGGCTAAACTCTATCATAAACAGGTAAATATCCTTTATATCTCATCTTACTATGGCTAAACTCTATCATAAATAGGTAAATATCCTTTTGATATCTCATCTTACTATGGCTAAACTCTTATCATAAACAGGTAAATATACTTTGATATCTCATCTTACTAGGGCTAAACTCTATCATAAACAGGTAAATATCCTTTTGTTATCTCATCTCACTATGGCTAAACTCTATCATAAGCAGGTAACTATCCTTTTGATATCTCATCTCACTATGGCTAAACTCTATCATAAGCAGGTAAATGTCCTTTTGATATCTCATCTCACTATGGCTAAACTCTATCATAAGCAGGTAAATATCCTTTTGATATCTCCTCTGACTATGGCTAAACTCTGTCATAAACAGGTAAATATCCTTTTGATATCTCATCTGACTATGGCTAAACTCTATCATAAGCAGGTAAATATCCTTTTGATATCTCCTCTGACTATGGCTAAACTCTGTCATAAACAGGTAAATGTCCTTTTGATATCTCATCTGACTATGGCTAAACTCTATCATAAGCAGGTAAATATCCTTTTTATATCTCATCTGACTATGGCTAAACTCTATCATAAACAGGTAAATATCCTTTTGATATCTCATCTGACTATGGCTAAACTCTATCATAAGCAGGTAAATATCCTTTTGATATCTCATCTTACTATGGCTAAACTCTATCATAAGCAGGTAAATATCCTTTGATATCTCATCTTACTATGGCTAAACTCTATCATAAGCAGGTAAATATCCTTTTGATATCTCATCTTACTATGGCTAAACTCTATCATAAGCAGGTAAATATCCTTTTGATATCTCCTCTGACTATGGCTAAATTCTGTCATAAGCAGGTAAATATCCTTTGATATCTCATCTTACTATGGCTAAACTCTGTCATAAACAGGTAAATATCCTTTTGATATCTCATCTGACTATGGCTGAACTCTATCATAAACAGGTAAATATCCTTTTGATATCTCATCTTACTATGGCTAAACTCTATCATAAGCAGGTAAATATCCTTTTGATATCTCCTCTGACGATGGGTAAACTCTGTCATAAGCAGGTAAATATCCTTTGATATCTCATCTTACTATGGCTAAACTCTATCATAAGCAGGTGACTATACGTTTGATATCTCATCTGACTATGGCTAAACTCTATCATAAGCAGGTAACTATACTTTTGATATCTCATTTGACTATGGCTAAACTCTGTCATAAGCAGATAAATATCCTTTTGATATCTCATTTGACTATGGCTAAACTCTATCATAAGCAGGTAAATATACCTTTGATATCTCATCTTACTATGGCTAAACTCTGTCATAAGCAGGTAAATATACTTTTGGTATCTCATCTTACTAAGGCTAAACTCTATCATTAGCAGGTAAATATCCTTTGATATCTCATCTTACTATGGCTAAACTCTATCATAGCAAGTAAATATACTTTGATTTATAGGCCCAATGTTCTGATGGTTACATTCATCTTAATTGAAAGCAAAATTCATATAAAACAAAGAGCACAAAAAAGGAATGTACAATATTGGCAAATCTATAATTTTTATTATTAGGCGAGTTCCTGGATTGTTGTTTCAATGTGGAGATTGGATAAGTCATATCATGTGATATTTTTCCATGCACATGCCTAGATTTTTACACAGGCAAATTCAGCAAATGTAATGATTTAAATAGTTTTTCTCCTGGAAAAGTCGACCACCCTGTTCCAGTTTGACCTCCGCATCCTGATGAAAACCTACCTTTCATGACATCTTCCATATGTTGATGTTTTCATGCAGACGGTGTTGTATTAATCCAAACCGGGCAAAGATTTCTGACGTTATCACATGACTTTTGTGTGTAAAATAAAATCTGGCACATAAAACAAAATATCTAAGAACAAAAGTATGATTGGGAATTTAGTTTCTTTGGATTTATAAGTTGATTATAAAGAAAATGACACACCTTAATTTTTACATATATTGAATTTTCATTTGTGTTTCTAAGTGATTTATTTATCATCATCATTTACTTTATAGTAAGCTTTCAGTGCAAGTTAGAAACAATGCGTAATTTCCTGTTCACTAAAAACTTAACGCATCTGTGTCAGTCTTCAATACACATTATCCACACCTATCTAGGCATTATGTTTACACTGGTGCTAGAACTGGGGATGTCTTGAACTTGCAGTGATGTGTAAGCTATTGCTCTGTGTTGAAGGTCTCATTGTTATTTGACAAGACCAGCCATTAAAGTCTCGTTCCTTTTTTTAGGGGTTTGCCAAATTTGCGTAGAGATTTTGTGTCCTGAATTTAAACAGCATACCGCTTCTTGTCCATTTTGATGGATCATTTATATTTTTATGAAAAATTGCCACATTTGAAAGAAATTTTATAGTGTCCGAGAAGCTAAAAATATTTTAGAAGGGGAATAAATCTATTGTCAACAAAAATATAACAGTCTAAAATGAAGAAGTGTTGTGGAGAGAATTTAATTCTCAGTTATGGTTAAAAATAAGAATACATTTTTTTTCATTGCAGAACAAAAATACAGAGGCAGAAGAATGGTTTAAGAAAGCTAAAGAAGTTAGTCCAGATGACCCCTCAGTCGACCATCATTATGGTAAATATGTGTATTTAATTATACCCCACCTAATTTTGGAGTTGGAGCTACATGGCATTCACCTTTTCAGCTTATCCTTTTATCCAACAAATCTTTTTGTCACACTTTTATCAGAAACTACTGGACAGAATGACCTCCTATTTGCATACCTGCTTGGCAGTGAGGAGTTAACCTGTGATCAGAAACCTACATTCTTTTTTCCAATATGTTGAATTGCAAGTTGGGGTAGGCTTAGCATGACAAAATTTACATTCTTGTTTGATATAAACATGAGGTGGTTGTATAAAAATGAAAATCACATTAGAAATGAGGAAAATACTGTTTGAAAACTATGAATTTCATTTTTGATTGTCATATTTTATAGACCATAAAACTTTCACTGAGTTGCAATTGTTTAAGCAATATAATATAAATGGACATGAATAAAAACAAATAAATGTTTTCATATAAAAAATAATTATGTCTCTGTGATATTTACAGCACATTTTCTGAGTGAGACAGGAAGACTAAATGAAGCAGCTCAGCTCTATGAACAAGCGATCATTAAGTCTCCTCAGGACTTTGAATTAGTCTTTAATGCTGCTAATACATTGAGGTAAAACATATTATCTAAGCTCTAAGCTGTTTAGAAAGTTATGTCATATTCCACCATTAATTGGTCAGACTACTTAAAAAATATCATTCAGCAGACATCACTGATTGAAATGGTTGTTAAATGATGTCAGTCTGGAATCTAATCTACAATTTTCTACAGATTTCTTTAATGATTGAATAAACAATTGACAAGCAGTTGACATTGACATGTGATTTTGCCTCGTGTTGAAGGTCTCATTGTGACGTTAAGATGCAGAACAGCAATAAGAGTGCTGTTCCTTTGTTTTGTGTTTTGTCAAGTGCATGTATTTGTAATTTGTAAATAAATAAATTATTACTTGCATTTATTATTGCCATTTTTTAAGAATGATTATAAAATGTGAGTTTGATTATTACGAATTTATGAAAAGCTTCATACAGATATGTGTATCAGATATCTGAATGTGAGTTCTTATTATTGAGATACTTGATAAGTCGCATTTTTCACATTAATAAAAACCTCACAATAAATTCTGAATTTACAGTAAATAAAAGAAGGTGTGTGTCATGAATTAATATACCATTCCTTCTTCACATTTAAAAGCATATCTGACTTTATTTGAACTTACAACAAACATTTTTGTAATTTATTATTTCAGACAAGTTGGAAATAATGAGAGATCAGAACAACTGTATAAGAGAGCAACAACTATAAAACCTAATGTAAGTATAAAGGGAGATTACTCTGGAAGCTTTAAGTGATCATATATATTCATCCTATTTATTGATTGGAAAATGGCTCTTTATGTTGTTACCATGCTCAAACTTGAGAGAACTCTTGAACAATTGCCTTTCAAATTTTAAAATGTTGCTACTGATGACAAAGTTCAGGTCAAGATAAATATTGAATATTTTCTCTTTTGATGTTCAGGAGTTATTGTCCTTCATAGATTGGAAAAAGGTACTTTCTGTTGTTTCTTTGCAATAATTTGAGAACCTTTCAACCAATGCATTTCAGATTTTGAAATGTTTTACTGGTGAAAAAATGGGACTTTGACTTTGACTATAACAATTTTTACTTTTGTTCAGGCTTATTTTATAGCAGTTAATTGCTTAAACAATGACTAGTAAAAGTTCATGAATAATTGAAATCTGTTGATCTTGAGAGTCTATTATAAAGTGTATGTTTGTATGTTTTACAGAGTGCTACAGCTCATATGAATCTTGGTGCCATGTATCATATTAACAGTAAACACAAAGAGGCCGAAGCCAGTTATCTACGAGCCTTAGAACTCAAACCTGATGATGTCACAACACAACAAAATCTTGTCAAGCTACGTAATCTGATGTCAAAATCATAAAACTAAAGGAGAGATCAGCAGTTTGTCTCTGAGTGTAAAGGTCAAATAGAATGATGTCACCACATAATTGAACAGAACCATTGTAATCAAGCTTTGTTATCTGATGGTTTAGTCACCAAATGATTTGAAGATTTGCAGCAGATAACACAAGCTGTTTCTTAGCCTTATAAGTTAAATTTAGGATTTGAAAAAAACAACCAAAAAAAAACAGATAGCTTTATAGAAATTTACTACTATATTTTGCTATTTCCCCGAAATTCACTGTTTAAAATAAAAAAAAAAAAAGGAAATATAAAATGAAATAATATCTTGAAGATTCCAAAAGAATTTCATCAGATGCCATATTAGTCAAGGCTAAATTATGACCCTTTACCAAAAACAAGGGTAAAATTGTAAAGCAACAAAGCCTTGAACAATAAGATACTCTTTAACTGGTACCTAAATATTGTATGTTAGTTTTCTGGTTATTGCAGTTTTTCACTCCTGGTCAAGACTGCTACATCTCTAATTTGGATAATATGTTCAAGAGTAAAAATTTACATAAAAAAAAGTGACAAGTTTCAATATAAATGAATGATATTTGTAAAGTAATCATATAATAAGATTTACACAAGGAAGCTAGTCTCTTATAAAAAGCAGGAAATCATTACATAATAAAGTGAAAATGGAGAAATCCAGAAGAAAATCCTTAACATTTGTAAAAACTCTCTCAAAATTGGTTCATATTAGGAACTTTATGTTCATCAGTCTTTGCTATTGTATCGTATAAGGTTAATATTGCAATTTATTGTTTAAAACAGTAAAAGTATGTATGACGATCATGTATGCCCTTATAAATAAATTACCCATAATTTAAAAATTGCAGGGCATCAGTGATTTTTTTTTAAATTATTCTCTTGTGGTTATTAAGTGGGTTTAATCATTTTTAGCATATCAGCAAGTCATTCGGGGACCATCTATTGCCATGTGTAAATGCATCATAAATATATCCATCTCCATTTATAATTGCTAGTTGATCTATATCCATGTAAAGCTTGCTTAAAGTGAGCAGTTGTAAAAAAAATGTGCTTTATTATATATAATATTTAAATATATGCTTAGCATGTGTGATAATTTTTTTATTATTGTATATATTATTTTTATTTGATAAAGGGATGTTATCCATAAGATAAGGGGAGGTAATTCTAATGTAGTTTGTTTCTAGTCAAATAAGAACTATATCTCATGCATGTGGAAGAATGCTCAATTTTTCTGATTTTATGACAAATGAAAACATCGTTACAAGATCTTTCTTTAATGTATAGGTAGCAGCAATGATAAAAATATATATAAAATGATGAGAAAACTGTATGGTTAATGATGTATAGATATGATTCATACGCAACAGAAAACTACAATTAGTGATGTATAAATAATATGATTGATACACAACATATAAGTTGAATCAAAACAAGAAAAAACAACACAAAACACTGATATGATATTATAACAATGGTTATTATAAACATTTACATTCATTGCTTGTTATCTTTGGTGAATGATCGTCTGACTGCATCATTATATTTATACAGGGACTTTGCTTTTTTTTTTTTTTGGGGGGGGGGGGGAATTCTCTAAGGACAATTTTGGTTTGGTTAGTCATTTTTTTTTAAATAATAACTGGTACTTTTATGCAAAGTGATCTTCATTATGGAGGAATGTTTACTCATTTTGGATGAAGAATATCAAGTGAACAATGATATTTATATGTTATCTGTAGTTGTGTTAATTACTGGTTTGTTTTGTTGTAGAATGAATTGAATAACTTACTGTATATTTATCATCAATAATTGTGCTGTATTTATGTAACCTCATTAATTAGTCGGTGTCTCTGCTTCCAAAGCTAGTCAGAGTATAAAATTGCATTTAAATCGGTGCATGGTTTTATAAAATTTGATGTTATTTTTTTAGTCCCTTTAAAAAAAAGAAATAATGAAAAAATAATGATTCAGGTTTACACTCTTTGATAATCTTAGGAAAGCAATTCTGAAATACATTTTGTGGATTTTGTTTACCTTTTAAGAATGAAAAGTCGTGATAATGATTCTGCTCAGTGGTCTTAGTTGCTAACCTTCTACATCATTTGGTCTCTGGTGGAGAGTTGTCTCATTGACAATCATACCACATCTTCTTATTTTCATATTAGTGTCATATGGGTAACTGCCTCAGTCTGCATTTTATTTTGATGAAAGTGCTTTTTAGAGGATAGATACTTTATTTTCAATATTCTTTATTTTGGTATTATCCAGTGCAATGTGTTGAGATATTCCTACTGAATGAGAGGGGACCACTGAACTTAAATTACATTTATATTTTATATTATACACCTTATGAACAAACATTCCAGAACTGTTTTGATACATTTGAATTTAAAACTATATTGTTATTATTTATACTTTTAAATTCCACATTCCAGAATTTGTTTTGTTTAATGATTCCATTATGATTTGCTTGTTAATATATATTATTAGTTAGATAGTTTAAAATTTCTGAAATCCTTACTTCCTTAGCAGAAAACTCTTCTGTATTTCATAGGTGTTTTTTTCATTAAATGCAAAAATGAACTAGTCATATGATGGTGATGAAATTAATTTCTTCAACATAAAGTTTGAGAACTTGTATTCTAAAGCTATTGATTTTTTTTTTTGTATAATAACCTTTAATAATTTTTTTTATTGGTACACATTAATTATTCCTTTTGTTTGTTTTGAGTACTGTATAAAAGATTTGAATTTGGATCTAACACATACCTGTTTCATTGTATTTCCTTAATTATAATAATGTTTAGTAGATACTTAATTGATATTATGGAATTGAAATCTTGATCTTCATACTAGCAATACTGATAGCTATTCTATTTCAAGCAATATCTGTTCTTTTTAGTGAAGTAGTTTAAAAATCTTGATCTTTATCATTTAGCAATGTATTTTCAATAATTGAATTATTAGAGGTCTTGATCTTGATATTTTTATTGATACAAGTTTTTGATGATTGAATTGTTGAAATTTTGATCTTTATATATTTAGCAATATCTTTCTTTGTTATATTGTTTTTGTTTTTTGAATACATTGATTTATTTTACATTTTTTGTGAATTGTTAATGCTCATTTTGTTAAATATGATGAATAAAGTTGTTAAGAAATGCAAGTTGATGTTATTTCTCACCCAAGAGAGTAGTGAAGGAATATAACACATTATAAATTTTGTCTGAAGTTCTTTTGTGGATTTATCTTCACCAAGAATGATCAAACCTAAACATTTACAAGACGGGGACATAAAAATAGGTAGATATGTATAGAAGCAGTTACAAGCATAGGATGCTCTGCACTAACAATTACACAAAATGAATTGAAATTGTGCACCTAGAGAATTACAAAGCACTACAACAATATTGACATATAGCTGAGATTGTTCACCTTGTAACACTTTGAATAGTATATGTAAATCTAGGTAATGGTACAAGATTATACACCTCGTTGTGAGAATGAATGAATTTTTCCCTATTTGCATATTTTATAAATTTATCCAAAATTGGATTAAATAAAAACGAGGAAATCTCTGACAATGCTAGAAAGTTATGTATGTTGCTTCAATCTATTAGTATTGGATAAGATTAAACCCCTTCCCCCCAAAAAAAACAAAAAAACTGTTGCTTATTTACTATATAAAAATGTAACTAAATATTCTGTAATATTTTTGGCAATTATAGTTGATATTTAAAAAACAGCAGTAAGCACAGTATGAAGAATGTACCAATTCATTAATTTACTTTGGCAGATGTTACTTAGATGTTACTTTATGGTTGAAAAGATCAAAAGGTTGGGTTTATGTGCAGCTTTACATCCAATTGAATTTACTGTTTAGTAACAAGTCATATGATTTCAAAATTGACAACTTTATTGAACACATAGTAAAATACAAGGTTATTTAATAGATAATAAGCTATGTCATGTAATCATAGTTGAACTATTGCAAGGTCAAATTTCTGTCCCAACTAATCACACCCTCTGCAATAGCAGTGCAAGTTTCCTTTACTACATTCCAGCTGATCACTTTACAGAACCTGGGATATGATATCACAATTTGTACGGTGATGTTGTTTATAGAGCCGGTAAATTTAGATACGATTCATTAAAACTCATGATCCCTTGGATAAATATATTCTTGAAGGGTATCAATTTAGCACCATAGTGAAATCTTTAAACATAAATATATTTATATGTAGAGTTATGAATACTCATGATCCTACAACCAGTCGATACTGTTTACTTATATTTTGGTTCTGCACAAGGTCATGTGTTTCTCAGACTATTGATGACGTCTTTACACTAAATCCGCTGGATGTGTACTTCAAAGATTGATACTTTAGTCTGGGAGAACATGATTTATGTATTAGTTACAATTAGCTTAGAACTAGCTTTCAGTAACTGCGGTGCTTTGTGTCTATTATTTAATGCTAGTTGCTTTTTGTGCTCCGTACCGGTCTATTGGGTTGAGCCATTTGCAACTGATTTTACAGTTCATTCTTATGTTGTGGTGTTACACCACTGTCCAATGGTGGGAAGGGTTTATCACTCACAAATAAATTACATCCCGTCACATACTTTGTGTGCCTGTCCTAAGTCAAGAGCCTATAAGTCAGTTGTTTTCGTTGGTTCATGTCTGTCATATTTGTTTTTTTTTCGTAAATTGAATTATCAATAAGGCACTTAGTTTTCTCGTTTGAATTGTTTCACATTTTCCTTGTGGGGGTCTTTTATAACTGATTATAACGGTATGGGGTTTTTGTCATTGTTGAAGGCCGTACGGTGACATATAATTGCTTACTTTCCCCTCCGATTTGAACTCTGTTGGATAGTTGTCTGATTGGCAATGATACCACATCTCCTTTTTAGCTCACCTGGAACACAGGGATAAAATGCATTTTTTAACTATTATCTTGAAAACCACTATAGATCGAGAAAATCGGACTACCGTCTATTTGCATCTACTTTGTCAGACCAAGGAGGTTATATGACCTCCTTGGTCAGACTACTATTTTCAGAGTTACTGCCCTAGAATTGCGAATTTTTACATTTTTTTCTTCATTTTTGTCTATTTTCTATTTGAAAATTATGATAGATAGATAGAAACTTTAAAATGACAAAAATGTTCAGCAATACAAGATCTACTAGTATGTTGACACAGCCGAAATCACCAATCAACTCCTTATTGAAGTTATTGCCTTTTACTGACGATTTTTTACCAATTATTTGCGTTTTTGCCTATTATCTTGAAAACTGTAATAGATATATAGAAACTATAAGAAGATATAATGATCAGCAAGACAAGATCTACAAATAAGTCAAGTTGCCGACATCGTCGCTTGACTCCTTGTTCGATCTTTACCTACTTGTGCCTATCATTTTGAATCTATAATAAATAGAAACAAACTTTAAATAGCAGAAAAGATCAACAAGGCAAGAATTTCAAATAAGTGGATAATACTGAAATCGTTGGTCAACACTTTATAGGAGTTATTGCCCTTAAATAACAGTTTTTACCTATTCATTGCATATTTGCCTTTTATCTCGAAAAATATAATAGATAGATAGGAAGAATGATCAGCAGTGACAAGATTTGCTATTAGGTCCGCAAAGATGATATCGTCAGTTGTCTTCCTTTAGGAGTTATTGCCTTGAATGACGATTTTTACCCCTTTTGTGTTTTGGCAAAAATTATAGAAACTGTAAACAGAAAAAAAAAATTAAGCAATACAAGTCCCTGAAATGTTTGAACCATTGGTCAGCTACACAACATGCTCAATGTGCCCATTTGAACATTGATGAACAATTATGTGATTTATGGGGATAGGATGGCTTGGGTCAGCGACAAAATGTAGTATCAGCATTGATCAACCATTTGATTTCGGGGATTGAGGTTGCTGGGATGAAGTTGACAATTGATACATAGGACTGGTAACATAATTTTTCCAAAGACAAAATGGAAATGAAAACCATCCATTATGTAAGAATTTTATGCAGGAAAGTATTGTGTACACAATCATAAAAATAACTTTCCCAACAATTCAATACAAATATCGTCCCTAAGGCAGGATGAACATTAATATACCTCCAAGCATGTAGATCTATATATATAAGTAAGGAGATGTGTTGTATGATTGCCAATGAGACAACTATCCACCAGAGTTCAAATGACGTGTATATATATTTATGTATGTTTGGGAAAGCTTTACATAGATAACCTTCATTAAGACAAGATGAGATGAATCTCCCTCCACATGTGAATTTATGTTTTGTGCGAAATATAATCATGATAATTGTAAACAACATCAAAAATATTTTTTTGCGCAGTAAAGCCTTTCAAAAGTAAATATCTGCATTCATCAACCATTTGATTCCGGGGAGTGGGATTGCTTTGATGATTTTGACAATTAATATATTGGCCTGGTAACATAATTTTTCAAGTACCGGTATGTGAAAATGTATCTGTTTCTACTGTAGATTTAGTTTATATAAAACTAGACTTATAAGTGTTTCAACAAATTATTGACACCGAAATGGCAATATTATATAAAATACGAGTTAGTGGCCATTCCTTGGAAATAGAGAGGGGGTAGATACAAAAGAATTTAAAGAGTAAATAGAATTTGTAAACATTGTAATATTAACGAGGTTGAAGATGAAACCCATTTTTTCTTAACATATGAAACTAATAAATCTGTACGTAAACAGCTTGAAAAAGATATAAAAATATTCATCCAGGATTTACAGAATCATGAAAAAAAAATAGATTGCAATTACTTCTATCGTCGATTAAAGGGTCATTAGCTACGAGATATTTTTTTTATTCAATCATTAATGAAAATGAAATAGTGAAATACTAATTTGCTTTTAGCAGCCAGTTTGGTTCAATTTTACCACAGTAAGCTAAGAAATGTCGCTGATGAATTGTTCACTTGCAAGTGAATAATTCGACCTCATTGAATCCGTATTCATGCGACTTTCAATATAACCCCTTAGCTAGAGATGGGTTAGGCATACACTAGACGTGTTCAGCACAGGCACTTGTCTCTGAATTTTTTTCCCTATATACCCTAATATTAAAATATATAGGTATTTTTTTCAGAGACAAGTGCCTGTGGTGTTCAGTTATTAAAAGGAAAACAATGTCAACATTAAAAGTGAAACAAGGGTAAACCATATGGTTGAATGATTCGATCCAACAAAAAAACCTCATTCTTATACAGGTAAAAACGACGATTAACATATTATTTTAACCTATTATATGAAATCAAACAGACCTAGAAAAATCCAATTGCACGTGTTCGCTATCTATTTATATCTACATTGTATGTTTATATCGGGTTTTATGAACGTCGGTAGTCTTCGGAGGTTACTTCGATGGTTAATTAGATGGCGTCTAGACTAAAATACACACGAAATGCTCAGTGATATATATTATCGAGTACATGCATCGTAAATCCGTTATTTTAGACTTTATATAATTTTGATATACGTTTTAGTATGTTTAATATATATAAATATGAGAATTTGAGTCAAATCGATGAAAATGAATTTGACAGCTAATGCCCCTTTATTATTATGCAACTTACTGTTCCGTTCATCAAAAAGCCATTTACACCGAGGAGAGTGGACACCACACCTGCATAACTATAGTCTATTACTTTTTTAATACCAGTGTATGATATTTTAATATTTTATAATTTTTGCCTTGTGTAACGTTATAATACCCAAATTGCACCCATTTAGAAAAAAGAAGGCAGCGGAAATCTTACAAGTTCCTTAGAGACTAATTTTTATGATTTGACATTATGCACGTCTTTCAACATCGCTAGATATATAAAAATATACACAAAACGGTCGATTTTTACGGGGATCGTTTCTAACCCATTTTTCTATGATACAATATGGATTCAAAATGAAATTAGTGGAACTACATAGTAAATAATGATATATCTACAATGAACACATAATGGACATTTTTGTCTGGATCATAAATAAACGTAGATGAGAAAACTGTCAAAATAGGTGCAATGTGGGTACTCTCACGTTATATTGTTCATATTATGCCTTCAACCCCTCGGAGTATAAATGTGCATTTCTTAAACAAATAGATATTATCATATATGTGTTACGAAAACATTGGGTTTTGCATATGTAATAAGCGCTGATTTGCTCATAGATCATTACATGGCATCATCCCTCGACCCATATTGGGACCTTGGGCTAAAGCCCTTGGTCCGAAACTGGAGTCTTGGGCTGATACTAGGGCCGATATGGAAAAATGCCATGTTATAATCTATACATATTTCATTTGATTGCTACCACGTCGTCATCATTAGTGTTGATGGTGTTCTGTCTGTACCCAAAGGCATCTTTCTTAATGTATCCAGTGCTCCGGTACTGGAATAACTTAAAATGTTCTTTTAATATATACTATTTAGTTTCATAAATACATAAGGTTTACAGCTTCCTGGCAACGTTAGCCTTAGATTGTCATGGTTGTTCTGCTCTATTACTTACTGTTTTTGATGCATCCAAACTTTTTCAAGATTTAGATTCCAAAATTTCTAAACGTCACGAACCTACCTGAATTTTTTGGTAATTTTTTGGAATTCAGTTCTTACAATTTCATTTTACAAAGAGCTGTTGCTTTTATTACTAAAAATGTAGAAAACAAATTAATAAGAAACTTCGGACGTGTATAATCTTTTAAATATATATAAAATAATGCAGAGGGATTCTTTTGGGCTAAAGGATACTTTAAAATATCTGCAAAACATTTGATAGAGGTTGCATCTTGAGTCAAGTCACAAATATAATAAGTAAGAAATACATTGGTGATTCTTACCGTGCAATTGATTCAAGTCATGGACATACTTGCTCAAAGCTATTTTATTTTTATACTCAAAGAAAAAAAAATTGTAACAAGTAAAAGGGATCTCGATTAACTGAACAAATCGTTTCGCATAACCCCTAAAAGTCATAAAGACAAACTTTAGAATAAACTACTTGTAAATTAACGTTTACTATATATATACGTACTATGAGGACTTTAAAGCATATGCGTTCCTACTAGCAGAATGATTTTGAGAATACTTTTGTGTTGCTGTACTTTATGTAAATTCATTATTCATTTAATAAAACTGTCTGCTATCTAATTTGATAAAATGCACTTTTCGCTTTTTTTATGCTAACAAAGTTGATTAAGGTTGCTTCTGATTTTATAATACGTTTAATCATATAACTATGTGTAACATTTTTACTTGATTCATTTTTAATTTGATTATATTTTTTCGTTAAAGTTGCTAAACATTTGGTTTTTACATCATTCGCAACAGATGAGACGATGGTATCAACGTATTTTGTCATTTTTTGTTTGTTCTTTTCCCTTGTTTATTCCAAATCAATACAAAACGATACTGAAAAGTCTACGGATGAACGTATTGAAAACCTGGAAAATGTAGTAAAATCATTGACAACGACAATTCATCGTCTAAATACAAGCAGTAATAAAGGTAAGACTGTTTTCCTTTTGTGAAGTGTCTGTTGTTTTCTCTAGTATAGTTGGTTAATACAAAATTCTATTAAAACAAAATTATTGACATTTTACCGGTAAATTTTATAAGCACCAATGTCCATGTCTAATGAAATTGGATACACTGAACAAAGGTAAACATTGCATAATTGGTCTGTTATTCAGAGACTGTAGTTTTTGTCGAGCCTGCGACTTTTGTCGCAAAAGCGAGACATAGCGATCCTACATTCCGTCGTCGGCGTCGGCGGCGTCCACAAATATTCACTCTGTGGTTAAAGTTTTTGAAATTTTAATAACTTTCTTAAACTATCCTGGATTTCTACCAAACGTGGACAGAAGCTTGTTGATGATCATAAGATAATATCCAGAAGTTAATTTTGTAAAAAAAAATCCTGTTTATCCGTATTTTACTTATAAATGGACTTAGTTTTTCTGCCAGGAAACATTACATTCACTCTGTGGTTAAAGTTTTTCAAATTTTAATAACTTTCTTAAACTATCCTGGATTTCTACCAAACTTGGACAGAAGCTTGTTTATGATCATAAGATAGTATCCAGAAGTAAATTTTGTAAAAAAAATCCTGTTTATCCGTATTTTACTTATAAATGGACTTAGTTTTTCTGCCGGTTAACATTACATTCACTCTGTGGTTCAAGTTTTTAAAATTTTAATAACTTTCTTAAGCTATCCTGGATTTGTACCAAACTTGGACAGAAGCTTGTTTATGATCAAAAGCTAGTATCTAGAAGGAAATTTGTAAAAATTTATTTCCTGTTTTTCCGTATATTTCTTATAAATGGACTTAGTTTTTCTTCCAGTTAACATTACATACATCTGCAGTTAAAGTTTTTTAAACATTTATTAGATTCATAAACCATCCTCGATTTTTACCAAACTTGGATAGAAGCTTCTTACAATCAAAAGATAGTATCTAGAGGAAAATTTTTAATATTTTTTCCCCCATTTTTGTTGAGCCTGCAACTAACAGCAAAAGTAGGCGAGACACTGGGTTCCACGGAACCCTTACGAATTTTTAATTAAACCGCTGATTTGTGGCAAAAACACGAACTTTCTTAGTTCCAGTTTTATTGATTTCAAAAGACCTTTTTTCACCTAAAATTTAGAAAAAAGAAATTGAAACTAGCAACTTAAACATAAACATGGTCTGATTAAAATTGTGAATGCCTTCGCAGATATTAGAATACTAAAATCTAATATTAGAAATTAAATGCCGATTTTGTCATAGTTTTCCACAAAATTAATTGCCCCCTGTGTCCAATAAATAACACGGTATTTCCTCAATTTCTAATTTGGTAAGATTTTAAGAATCATATGAGTTTGCTTTGTAAATTAATGTTTTTTCATAGCTTCCTCGTTCCTAAAAAAATGCTGAACGCTTTTACACCCAAATAAAATATAAAAAGAACCATTCAATTCTTAAATGTCTATGAATTACCTTCTATTAAAAATATATTAAATATAAATGTGTACTATTAGAAAGTACAGCGAAGACAACTTCATTATAGTACATCTGTTTACCAATACATGTTTGAATTTAAAGCTTATTTCGAAAAGGCTACGTTACATTTTCAGTGAAAGTGAATCAAAACTAGTAAATAAGCTTGCTTGTGGTTATGCTAATTTTGTTTTAGCAATAAATGCAAGAAATACAAATGGGGAAAAAAGACAGAATATACAAAAGGACAATCATAAATATATGGATGAAGGATAGACAAAACCAAACATGGACAAAAGAAAAAGAACAAAAGCTAAAAAAAAAAAAAAAAAAAAAAAAAAACAGTGTACAAAACTACAAGGAAAATTTTAAGACTGAGAAAATGTTTAATGTAAGATCAGTACTCTAGATCTGACATAATTTAAATGATACGCTTATCATTTTTTAGAATTATCAAAACTATGTACATTATTGTTATCATATTAAAACTGAATTTGTTAGATCGGCCGTAATATTTTTTTTTAATTTTTATTTTTGTTCGAACATCCCTAAAACATGTTAAACTAAAATTATTTGGCGGTTTGGCTGTTTTCACTCTTTTGGCTCGAGTATTCTTAACATGCACATTCACGAATCTGCGTTTACAAAAGTTTTGAAATTACTTTAAATTAAGGAATATATATCCCTCATGCAAAGCTCTGATTCCTTGGTATCATGATTTGAGCTTCACGTAAAAAATATCCATCCACTTTTTTAGTTATTTAAATTGAAGTTGTCTCTTAATTGTTCCTATATGAACATCCACTTCAAGATATGCAGTGCACAGTTGATTGAATTGCATTGCATAGCAAAATTAGCATATGAATTTTGTTTTTCAATATAGTGCTTTTGCTTTCAGCTACATTGGAGGAAAAACCAGTGATGTTTTACGCACTAACCGCTAGATCTTTTACACTTGAAAAAACTTTCGACAGTAATTTTTGAGAAGACAGTGATCAACACTGGTGGACATTACAACACATTTGATGGAGTTTTTGTAGCCCCAAGGACAGGGACCTATTTCTTTTCTTGGACTACCTGCACACACAATGCTAACTATGCCTTCACTGAGTTGATGGTAGAAAATCAGCTCATAGCAACGGCAGGAGTATACGAACATGCTGGCAGTTATCACTGTGGGTCAATGACATCATTGTGTAAAATGAGCAAAGACGACCATGCATGGATATCGGAACACACCGCGCTCCACTTTTCTTGGTATGCGAGTGAGCAGTGAGTGACATTTTATATTTCCACAGAGAAACTTTTTTTAACCAAAATAAAGTTGAAATATAGAGTCAACACTGCTGACACTTTAGTGACACATGTTGTTTTGTTGTTTTGTTGTTAAAACATTTTTCTACAATTTTTCATTGAACTAAGACGAAAAAACACTCTCTTTTTATTGAGTTAAAAAATCATCAACCATTGGCGAAAATCACATATTTCCGTTTACATTAAAAGTTGAAGAATAAAATGTTCGCCATCACAATTTGAAATCAATTGGTGTTAATAAAACTTTCGACATTACAATTTGAATTTGGAATCCGTGTCAATAAAACGACCAAATGCTTTTTCTTTGATCAGTGAAACAAAAGTCATAACCTCTAGATGTTTTTAAGATTTTTGTTGTCCGTTGCTCGTGCTGCACTTAACATACACACCCCTTTATCCATTTATTTTAATTCGACATATATGATTTTGTATGTAGGTGTCATGCCCTCGATGTTTTAAATTCATCATGCAATCGACCTTTCTACTATACAGAAACTGGTGCACAGAAAGATCGTAAATTTGTTTTCCAGTCTTTTTAATATTTTTACAAATCCGAAAATACAAGTATTCATATCGTCAGATATTTGGCGAAGAACGATACTATGGCGTTTCCTTTTTTTGTGACCACTTTTAGGTCCAGCTTTGTATTTTCAAAATGCAGCTGAGCAGCAGAGTTTTTTTGATACTTGTAATTGTGTATTTTGGCAATTTAGATTTACATTGTTTTGTTCAGTGCTTAAAACATAATGTTGGCAAGAATGTCTTGACATACTTTTAGTGCTCATCTGTTGTTGGTGGTCCGTAAATCTTTTTAGGGCTTTTGATTTATGGCGGTCTCTGTTCTTGTATATATATAATAAGATAAAAACATATGTCATATCTGTTTTGCGATTTCTAAAATATTACAATTAGATTTATTATACTTCACGTCAAAATGCCAGATTTTGATTGGTTAATACGAGGGAGACAATTTACTCTATCCCATGGCAAATACTCTATTACCCTTCACAGAGACGTTTGCTCAAGTTTGCGCTTTAATAAATACGGATGATTGTTATGTACAAGACGACATAGTTTATTACTTTGAATTTGAAATTTAATAGACAGTAATAACAGAACATTCAGTATAATTAATTAAATAACACATATCTGAGAGGGTGATAGAACAGATTGTTACCCCTCGAAAAGACATTGTCAACCTTGGCTTCGCCTCAGTTGACAATGTTTTCTCGGGGTAACAATCTGCTCTATCACCCTCTTAGCTATGTGTTATTTATATATTATGTTTGCTTCACTGTGTTGATATGGAATGCAGGTATATATTACAAAAATGATCAAGATAAAATTGAGAATGGAAACGGGGAATGCGTTAAAGAGACAACAACCCGACCAAAGAGCAGAAAACAGCCAAAGGCCACCAATAGGTCTTCAACTCAGCGAGAAAATCCCGCGCTAGGAGGCGGGCTTCAACTGGCCCCTAAACAGTAATGTACACTAGTTCAGCGAAAGAGTTATAAACAAGTTATTTTATTTTGAAGCTTTAAATCTTACAGATCAATGTTTAAAATATATCCAGTCAATATGACTTTTCATACAAATAATATTGTCTTTTATCAAAAGCTTTGTACATATTGTAATTTTGAACATCTTTATCCAAACAATGGTTATTGGAAGAACACGGAATAACATGTGTACTTATAAACTGGAGATAAAAATCATATTCTCCTACTTTTAATGAAAATATCTGAAAACAGATCACAGCAATAAGAGAGAAAATAACATTATTACTGCTAGAACAAATTATCTATTCAAAACCAAACGCAGTTTTAATTTGTGCCAGGGGTTATCAGAAGAATGTTGGTCTTCCGACCATTCAATCAAACAAACACTATGCCAGATAGATTTAAACTCAGCAGGCACCTCGTTTACAGCAACTCCAAGGTTTAAAACAGTAATCTGAACATGTTTACACACTTTTTCATACTTTGCTCTTTCTATTTCGTACATGATCCACTGTCTCTCGAGTAGCCCCGGTGTCAATACAAATATAACTTGTCGACAAGATCCGATTGATTTAGCAATGGAATCTACATACGACTGTCCACCAAGAAGATCACGGTCTTCGATGAATAATTTAAGTCCCCATTTGCCTTCTATTTTATGTACTAAGTCCTGGTGAACCCAGTCTCTGGCATCATCCGAATAAGAAACGTATGCATCATAGGTAAAATTCAAATTCATTTCGGATTCGATTACAGTTTGGAATGTTCGATAGATGTAGTATGCTATGCGCCAGCGGAAGTTGAAGATAACCGCGAATATAAAAGCAAATACGGTAAATGTTACCAGTAGAGATATACCAAATCGTAACCATATTGCAGCATTACAGTCAGAATATAAATCATGGTAGTGATCGTATATTTCAGAAGTGCCTTTTATGTCACCATTTGATAATCTACACGAATAGTTTTTGTTCGAAATGTTTTGATCGTCGGGGTCTAAGTGTACGTTAGTGTTAAATAACCAACTGATAAACTGTATATTTTCACACGAGCAGGAAAAGACGTTTCCAGCCAACAAAAGAATAATGTCTTGCTTTCGAGATAAAGAATCGAACCAATCTGTTATAGATTTACTGATAGTCACTAGATTATTGTTCTTCAAGTTTAATTTTCTCAATTGTTTTATTTCCAATATTGCGGCGGGGACTTTGTGCAAAACGTTATGTGATAAGTCCAGTTCCCTTAATTTTATATTTTGAACAAATGAATCATTTGGTAGTGTCAACAAACTGTTATATGATATATCTAGAACATGTACTGAAGGTATTAGTGTAAATAGATGCTTAGCAATTGTCTCATTTTTTCCGAGTTCCGCATATCTGAAAAATGCCTCTTCAACATTTGTAAACAGTGGTACACAATTCTTATGTAAATACAAAGACGAATCTATCCCAGACATATTAAGCCATTTTAAATTATTCTCTCCTTCTATAATTAGATCTGGAAATCTCTGAAACTGAAAATATGACATATCAAGTTTCTCTAAAGACGCACCATTTCTAACTATTATACCTCTGCCACAGCTTTCTCTTACGAAATGTGAAAATCTCAATATTTTCAATTTTGGAGGAAGGTATATATATATACTAATATTTAGTTTCACTTCATCCTCACCGAAACACTCGGTGGCCTCGTAATTGAAGGTTTTGTTGCCATTCGGAATGCGTAAGTATTTTTCGTTGATATAATGTATCGGGTTGTATGACAAATCAAACAGAACAATATTTCGTAATTTAAAAACCAGTACAAGGAGCTCATGTCTTTTTCGTGCAGTATGGAAAGTGAACCTGTTTCCAGAAAGTACCATATTTTCAAAACATTCTGGGTGGTCATACGAAAATAACGAATTATCGCGAAAATCTACAATACCATTATCTGCAAGATTTAATGTCTTGACACAAATTGTCCTGATATTTTTCATCATCTCACTTGTAAGAACGAGTGCGTAGGGAAGCATGCTAGATTCTAAAAGCTCATCGCTTACTCGTTGCAAGTTGATCACATCCATGGTTGAATTATTCAAAGAATGTAATAAATGAAGTGCTCGTGTTAAATGAATATGAGTATCCGCTAAATTAAGCACCTTTAAATGTTTAAAATATTGAAGAAAACCGTATTGTACCTTAGCACCTAGCACATCATGGCATCGCATTAAATGTAATTCCCGTACTTTCATTTTAAAGTATTTGAACGTGTCATTTGTCATTGCTGCTAGGAAACAATAATCAAATCCCAACACTTCTAACTTTACCAGGCTTTCAAATTCTGGTCCAAATTCTGGTTGCGGAACGAGGTCTAAATATAAGAATTTTAAATTAACAAGCAATGATAACGCAGCTCCTGGGTAAGTATAAACACTCTGATTTCTTTTTGCGTCTTTCATATTCCGGCGAATGTCCAGCTTGTAGAGATTGCTTGAATTCTGAAACATATTTTGATCGAACTGGTCTGAAATCCCCTCGATATTATTTTCCGACATATCTAAAACTTTCAGCTGTTTCAGTTCATGAAATACTTGCTTTTCGATACGACTTATGTTATTGTTACTTACTAGTAATTCTTTCAAGTTGTCAAAATTTTCGAAAGAATCGTTTTTCAATACGCTTAGATCATTATCGCGCAAATCTAGCACGTCTATATCTCTCGATATATCTGACGGTATTGTCTTTAATTGCAACCTTCGACAATCGGCCTTTTTATATCCTTTCACATCAGTTATTTTACATTGATGGGCATACACCTCTACCAAGAGTAAAAATACAGCACACATTACATCAAATAGTGCCATAATCTTCGTTATTTCTTTGGTCGGTTTTTAAAACATCCGTGTATTGCAAAAATATGTGTAACCGTGTTTATTCGTGCTTTTTTATTGCAGTTTTTATAATATAAAAATTTCATTTTCACTTGTTAAACAAATATAGCTCAAGTAAACTAACAAAGATAAGGAAATTAAACCGCAACAAATCCTTATATATATCCGTATTTAAGGACAGCGCTTGATTATTTCCGTATTTACTGGTAATGATCGGGACACATCATGACATATCACAGTACATTTATAGAAACTCATTTTTTGAATTATCTACATAGAAGAGTATTCAGTTAATATAAGACAATAAGGTTTAAAAGCGATTTGAACAGGTAAATGTCTCATTTTTATATAATGTCTCACATTATCATTTGTGAAGAAAGCACAAATGAAAATTGAATTTTCATATTCGTATAATCTACATTTTTTTTTATTTGCATCCCAATTTTCTCTTTCAAGTTCATTGTTATAAATACTTTAAATGAAAAAAAAATCGTTTGATCAGTACTTAATTTCCTCTTTGATACGATTATATCTAATTATTGAAACAGATGAAATGGAAAATGTTAATACATGTATCAACAATTCAAGCGTTTCCTGAACAAAATTAATCTGCAAACTTAATTTTTTGAAAATTATAATCAAAATAAAACAGAATCAAGGTTCATTTGAAAATATTCAATTAACAATGCAATCGGGTTAGGAAAAAGCTTAGGTTGACGTAATATAAATGAGACAGCAATCCACAACATGCAACACAAATTAACAAATAAACAAATAGATATTAGTGGTAATTGATATATTAATCAATTGATAAGGTTCCGCACATATACTCTGCATTACTCGGTATCTAGAAAACCTGTGAATTACATCAACACTTATACAACTAAATGTTATCATCATAAAACAAGAATTATCATCCGAATTGGAAAAGACCCCAAACAATTTAATAATTATGATGAAAATATATTAAAATCAAATTGTAACGGATTATGAAGAGACTACTCGACAAGTCATTGTCATGGTAAATTTGTTCATTTAAACAATTATCTTTTATTTATTTTGTGAATAAATCTTTAAAATTAGATCCGTTACTATTTTTAGCAAACATTCAAAAATAAATGGCCAGAGCTCGTTTATTATAAAAGCAAATGCACTGCCTAAAAAAAGAAGAGAAACAAATATCCCTCCCCAAAAGAAGCAATACAAAACCAAACCAAACAATCCCCCCTCCCCCCCCCCGCAAAAAACCTTCGTTTTCGTAAACTTTCATTTTGTCACCAAGAACATGTCAAGTTTTCTTTAGAGAAGATGAAATTAAGCAATAAACGTAACATTTAATGTTTAATTTTTGAATTTAAAATGAAAAAAATCTAGAAGCTTTGGTTTTTATTTACAACACTTTCAGGAAGTATTTTTCTCGATAAATAGTTCTTTATACAGGCAATCAAGCGTAAATTCTGTCAACTTTAGAGTAGATTATCTATAGATTTAGTTCCTTTCACGGAAATATTTGGTTGCATTAAAACTAACATTTATCCTGCAATCAGCCATTTTACTATTCAAATAGAGGTGTTTAAATAAACTTATACAAGTATATTACGGTCGTCTTCTGATGATGTTTTTTTGTTCTCCTCTACCCAGGATGGAGTGGTGTTAAATGTCTAATGGCAAATATCACATGCATATTAGAACATATTGCTATGAACAGTCCGCAGCAAGTCATGTTAGTTTACTAGTACCAGAAACATTATTCTGGCAGTGATCCGACCAATCTTAGCTCTTCCTACTAAACAACACATGCCTGATTAATAAATTAGCAGTAACTTCCAATTTTCAGCAGCCAGTTGTACGAACGTGGCATTAGCCTAATGGGTCATTAAGTCTTCATTAAGCCTTTATGATGCATTAGGCGAATGAAGACTTAATGACTCATTAGACTAAAGACACGTTCGTACAAAAGGCTGCAGGTCTTTGGTATAAGCCGACCACTATTCAACAATACTGCATTTGCATCTTACTTAACTGTTTAATATAGGTACAAATATATATTTTCATATCAAACGTTTTATACATCACTATTGATATGAGTACAAGGACATGTGGGGTATACGTCAATGAGACAGCAACCCAACAACAAAAAAATAACCAAAAAACATCTAGAGGGAAACATGTTTTTATTGTCAAATATCAATTTCGTTAGAAACATGTCATTTTAACATCTCTAAAATAAAATCAGAGTATAAACACAATATGATTCTCGTAAATTAAAGTATCAGTTTTCTTAAGCAATTTTAAAATCCTCGCGCACTGTCTTAGTGGTATAGCATCTTTATATATAATGTAACACAAAACGTTAAGCTTAATTTGATTTTTAGAAAGATGCGGAAGATACCAAGGGCACATTCAACACAAATAAGTCGAGATATATAGATTTCACCACTGCATCAAGTGTGTTACGATATTTCTTCACTCAAGACAATAGAATTTTCATATCAAAAGCGCGAGGCTAGCCGAGCTTTTTAAATAATTAAAATTTAACTGTTGAGAGTGGAGAAATATCGTTATAGTGGTAGAATATGTTTCTCTAAAGATTTTTAGACGATATCTAAACAAAACGTATCAATCATTTGCCGAGAACAAAGTTTTCTCTAGAGATGAGAAATATTTTTCTCACACCGATCGAAAGATGTGAGTAATAAATTATAAAGTGAAAATATTGACATACAATCTATCAAAATTTTACTACGGAATAAACTCATTATACTGGTTTAAATAAGAAGTTAATTTTGTTGTCAATATTTTCGACAGATATCTTTGTTTTGATATATATATATTTTTTACCCTTCATTCATTATATTTATATACTTTTAGGATGTGATTATTGAGTTATGCCTCTTTGTTAAAAAAATATTCTACTATAATAGTTGCTGATAATATGACCGAATACGGCAGTCATAATGAAATGTCGCGAGAATCGCATGAGGAGTAGGAATACAAGGGTTACCAGCTCCCGCTCTGCATAAATCTCCAGTTATGTGATTCCATAGGCTTAATTAATAGCAGGAATATAAGAATGTCACGTGGGATCTATTACCTAGTGACAAATAATAAAATATTAGAGTAAGTCTGTCTATATAAGAGTCCCGCATTACACGAACAGTTGCAACGCGGAAGCTGTCGAATGTAATCAAATGTTTACATTTATCGCATAGTGACATGGCTTTAATAAATGAACAGTGTAGTCAGTTTTTGGAATAAGAATGCATCATCGCTCGTGTATGTAACAACGTATTAGATTTTAGCGAGAGAAATTTATGTATTACTGAAAAATTATTACACCAGGGTTTTCGATATCATAAACTAGTCAAAACATTTACTAAATTTTATCATCGGTATAAAGACATCATTCGTAAATATAACTCAACATGCAGACATCTTATACGTTCGGGTATTTCACATCCAATCTTTTATGGTAATATTCTTTTCAAAGCACAAAAATGTCAGTATTCACCTCAAAAGCTAACAAAACCTTTAAACAGACTTATTAAGAAGGGATATAGTTACGATACTGTTGTCAGGTCATTAAAGATTGCATATTTTGGCTTTAATATTGTTTCACTTATAGGGTCTTTGCATCGGAATTAAACATATTTATTCTAAAACCAGTTGTTGGCATGACACGGGTTATGTTCTTCTCATATATTTTATGATGGTATAATACTAAACCCCTAACAGGAGGGATTGTGCCTGATATTCATATGATGAAGACATATAATCTTTCAATCAGTTTAATTGAGGTCTGGAGCTGGCATGTCAGTAACTGCTAGTAGTCTGTTGTTATTTATGTATTATTGTCATTTTTTGTTTATTTTCTTTTGTTTCCTATTCTGACATCGGACTCGGACTTCTCTTAAACTGAGTTCTACTGTGCGTACTGTTGTACGTTTGTTTTTTTACATTGGCTAGAGGTATAGGGGGAGGGTTGAGATCTCAGAAAACATGTTTAACCCCGCCGCATTTTTGCGCCTGTCCCAAGTCAGGAGCCTCTGGCCTTTGTTAGTCTTGTATCATTTTTAATTTTAGTTTCTTGTGTATAATTTGGAGTTTAGTATGACGTCCATTATCACTGAACTAGTATACATATTTGTTTAGGGGCCAGCTGAAGGACGCCTCCGGGTGCGGGAGTTTCTCGCTGCATTGAAGACCAATTGGTGCCCTTCGGCTGTTGCTCTATGGTCGGGTTGTTGTCTCTTTGACACATTCCCCATTTCCATTCTCAATTTTTTCAGCTTTAGACCACCAAAAAAGTAAAGCATGATAGATTTTTTTAATTAACTAGTTCAAGAATCTGCGCTAGATAGATCATATACTGCATTTAGTGATACATTATAAACGTAAGACACTTATCTATCATAACCTAAAACTACTTTAAAGATTGCCTTATTATACCTCTCTTGATTGTTCTGTCTTCAGATTATAAGATGACCTCCCTTAAACTCAACTACCCTTAATGTAACACAAACTGCCTGAAAAGATTGCAATGTTCTATCAAAAATGTTTTCATCAGCAATGTGAATCGCTTCATTACTTTTTGATTTTATGGGTATTTGGAAAGTAATTACAAAATACTTAAAAGTATTTTGTTTAGATTGTTTTATATTCAAATTACTATCCTAGGTGTTGTCAACTTTCGAATTTTGACCTAGTCAGAAAAACTGGTCCTACCTCTTTTCGTTTCAAGTTACAACCAAAACCTTATTATTTATTTTAACAAGTTTTAGAGAGGTGGAAGTAAGTTGACATCTTTCTAGGAAAAAATGTTAAAAAAGATAATTATATCGTTTTGTTATAATTATGTTATTATCTCATTTTGTCAGTTGTTTTTCTGCTTAGTTTTGTTTGTACATATTAATCTGATTAGTAAATCCCTTTTCAAATGTTTTAAGTTTAGTTTAACACACCGTACAACCGAATCGTATCATTGCAATCAAAACCGTCGGACATGGTCAAACCGTTGTTGAAAAGGACAACGTGACAGAAAAACGGTAGGTAATTTTTATTCTTTTTTTATTTTCGCAGTTCTTCTATGAAAAAAGTTTCTGTATTGTGGGATGAAGAAACCTGGTACCTTTTGTTAGCTATTATTCGTATGTTTCTCTGTCCTATATGTTCTCCCATTTATTTGTATTGTAGTCCTGTCATGTAATGTTGTCATTGTAATGTTATATTTAACATTGCCATAAAAGCGGGAGGTTTGGCTAGCCACAAAAACCAGGTTCAACCCACCATTTTTTTCTTAAAATGTCCTGTACCAAGTCAGGAAAATGGCCATTGTTATATTATAGTTCGTTTCTGTGTGTGTTACATTTTAATGTTGTGTTTCTGTTGTGTCGTAGTTCTCTTCTTATATTTGATGTGTTTCCCTCAGTTTTAGTTTGTAACCCGGATTTGTTTTTTTCTCAATCGATTTATGAATTTCGAACAGCGGTATACTACTGTTGCCTTTATTTGTGATCTTTTTATATAATACTTTTAAAGAATCTACGTATATGTAATGATAACATGTCTTCGTTGTTTTTCAATTGATCTTGAAAACACAAATTTTTAACATTCACGAGTTATTTTATCAGCCATGAACTGCCAAAAGCATAGAAATAAGTGAATTCCAATAAAATAGCCTTATATCTATCCAAACTTAACAAAAAAATAGTGTCAAAGAAAGCCAGAATTAATAGAAATATTTCGAAAAATTTACGAGGTAGAATTGCGTAAGATAATGTCCCTGACCGTCGTATGATACTGTCAAACATCAACTTTTGTGATAATATGATACAGTCAAAACCCACCAGTAAGGAAGGTTTTTGTTATACCACTAGACAGTTTGGGGAGTGTTGGGATCCCACAAACCGGATTAAGCAAGCTGCATGTAATAAGCCTGTACCAAGCAAGGAAGATGTCTAGTGGTAGTCTTGTCAATCATTGTTTTGTGTTCAATTTTGGAATTAGGATGTCTTTCAGATAACTGGTGGTTTTGTATTAAATTGTTCACTTTTTAATTTTCAAGGGCCTTTAAGAGCTTGCCGTTTGGACTGTCTGTTGGTTTTAGGGGGGGGGGGGGGGGTCGTGTCACAGGCATTTTCCCCAAACAGCAAAACTACTTTGCTATCGGAAGCCCCAACGTCTTATATAGGTGGCGCACAATGGCATTCTTACATGTATAACGAATCTGTGAAAGTTTCATTTAAATTCATCCACTGGTTTCGAGGAGTTGCAGATAAGCGATGGATACTTCATGATACTCAAAAATAAAATCCCTTATTCGATAAACAAACCCCACAAATGGAAATATATTTTAATGTACAATAGGGGGTACAAATCTCTAATATATATATATATTAGAATATCTGATGTTTTCCTTGAAATCCATTAACCGGTGTAGGAGGAGTTTCGTATAAGAGATAGGTACCCCTAATGTGTGAACAATACAGACCATTTTTGGATAAGTGAAACCCCAAAAATGGAAATATTTTTTAATTTAAGTAAGAGGAGCACATGTCTTATTTATATGTAAGAATTCTGAAGTTTTCATTGAAATTCATTCACATGTTGAAGTATCAGTGAGTATTCGCCGTGCACCATCCGCGTGTACCATATGTTACCTGGTTTGGGTAATAAAACTCTTACATGCCAGGAAAGTGTTGACTGTCTCAAGCCAGTATATGTCGTATAATGTGGTACAATTGAAAATAATTTTTCATTACTATTTTCATCGGAAATTACATCTTCTAAATCAAACCACTCACACAGAAAATTACATGGAAAAAAGTATGTAGGGTCATTTAAAAGAAAACAAGTTGCTAAAAATGATCGCACATACTCATTTTTTATTCTATTTTGCACGAATGAATGTACAAACTCACATATTTCAAATGAACGTACACTTCCGTTTATACAATGTGCCTGTTTATACGTTTTATGCTCACGTCGTACTATGAAATTTACCAATCGATTTGCTAATCAATTTGGTAACCCGAATAATCCAGTCACGATATTGAATTCCGCTCACTTCGATAACTCCTCGACAGCTGGAGAAAATTCAAATTCTTGAGGAATCTAACGTAGAAAACCTTTCGCAGATTTTGAATCGACGGTGTATGAATGTGTCATATAATGTTTTTGATGTATCATCGAGATACAAAAGGAAGGTCAGTGATGCATCATCCATCTCTACATATTGCCGTATATTAATCTATTCTACATATTCACACTTGAAGACCAATGATTTATCTACATAATTCCGATTTTGATGAAATTAAACAATCGTGTTATGGGAGAAATTTCAGCTAGAAAAACACAAACTTTTTATTTTCTCACGAAATTTCGTTAACAGATAAGTTAGTGATAACATTATTCTTAAGTAATGTATTAACAATTTATATGATATCGTATCTAGATATGATACAATGCATGATCAGTTTTATTTCAAGAATTGCAAGAGCAAAAGAAAAAATCGAAATTATCTACGGTTTTTCTGTCACGTTGTCCTTGTCAACAATGGTTTGTGAACATGTCCGACGGTTTTTCATTGCGACACGATTCGGTTGCACGGTGTGTTTAATGTTCTAATGTTTTACTATAGTAAATAAAGTGGTGTTTTTGAGCAATTTTTAAAATTTGACCACGCTGGATTAGTAGTATATCATATTTGTATAGGTCAAACAAAACGTTAAGCTAAATTTGGTGTTTAAAAAGAAGCAGAAGATACCAAGTGAACATTCAAAACTAATAAGTCGAGATAGGCTGACAACGACATGTACAAAAATACTACGAAAAGACAGCAAGTCAACAAAACACTACATACTGAATGATTAATTATAAAGTGAAATAACAAATATCTTCGTTTAAATATATATTTCTACCCTACAATTTAAATATTCCATTCATTATATTTATATTGCACAATTTCTTTTGATAATCTGATGATTTTTAGAAAGTGATTATTGAGTTATGCCGCTTTGTTCAAAAATTATTATGCTATAATAGTTGCTGATGATACGACCGAAAACAGCAGCCATAATGAAATGCCTTTCAGCCTGTTGATTATGAACCATCACGGTAAAATATAAGGATTCAAACTCATTTCACAATGATAACATGTTCTTGTCCTGAAAATGAGTGAACGATTTTACAATGGACATTCTACATCAACCCATACATCCACTTAATGTCAGTTAAAACATTATAAAACAAAATGTTAACTAACCCACATGGGAGTGAAAATAGCGAGAATCGCATGAGGAGTAGGAATAATAGGGTTACAAGCTCCCGCTCTTCATAAATCTCCAGTTATGTGATTTCATAAGCTTAATTGATAGCAGGAATATAAGAATGTTACGTGAGATCTATCACCTAGTGACAAAAGCAAGTCTGTCTAAACAAGAGCCCTGCAATGCAATGCCGAAGTTGTCGAATGTAATTAAATGTTTACATTTATCGCATGGTGACATGGCTTTAAGAAAATTGGAAGTCTAGTCAGCTTTTGGAATAAGAATGCATCCGCTTCAGACCACCAAAAAAGTAAAGCATTATAGATTTTTTTTAAACAAACTAGGTTCAATAATCTACGCTAGATAGATCAGATACTGCATTCATGAAGGATTACTAGTGATTGCCAGGCAGATCGGGTCGAAAAAAATAGTCTTTGAAATGATTTGCATTGAGTTATACAATTTAAATGTAAGACAATTATCTATCTTAATCTAAACCAAATTTTACGGATTGCCTCATTTTGCCTCTTTTGATTGCCCTGTCTTCAGATTATCAGATGACCTCCCTTAAACTAAACCTTAATGTAACATAAATTGCATAAAAAATTTGCAATGTTTTATCAATATGAAAATAAGAAGATTTGGCATAACTGCCAATGAGACAACTCTCCACCAGGGACAAAGACGTTAACATCTATAGGTCACCGTACGGTCTTCAACAAAACCCATACCGCATAGTCAGGTATAAAAGGCCCCGAAATGACAAATATAAAACAATTCAAACGAGTAAACTAACGGCCTGATTTATGTACAAAATAATGAACGAAAAACAAATATGATATACAACAACAAACGAACAAACGACAACCACTGAATTACAGGCTCCTGACTTGGGAAAGGCACATACATAATGTGGCGGAGTTAAACTAGTTAGAAGGCGCAAACCCTCCCCTAACCTGGGACAGTGGTATAACAGTACAACATAAGAACAAACTATGAAAATCAGTTGAAAAGGGTTTAACTCATCAGATCGGTACAAAACAGAAATATATCTAACGAAAATACAGACCGGACTTGGCAGGGTACTTATACATCCCCACAACAAAAAAAGACACTAAGTACAGATATGAGATTACTCTACTTTACTGACAGCTAATTCAAAGCCAATAACAACTAATAAAAAAAATCATGCATCTAGGACAAAATATCAATCAGTACACATCCAACATCCGATGGATTTAGTGTAAAGACGTCATTAACAGGCAGGAAAAAAACACGACCTTGTGTAATGCCAAGATACAGGTATCGACAGATTGTAGAGCCATGGGTGTGCATATCTATATAAAAATGACATGTAGTTTGATTTTAATTTACCGATAACAAAATTAATATTAACACCAATAAAAACAACATTTAAAGATCTAATTACAGTGTTGAATTAAAATGTTTTCATCTGCACTATGTAACGCTTCATTACTTTTTTGATGTTATGTGTATTTGGAAAGTAGTTGCAAAATCCTATGGTATTTTGTTCAGATTGTTTTATATTTAAATTACTATCCTAGGTGTTGTCAACTTTCGAATTTTTTGTCTCAGTCAGAGAAATTGGTCCTACCATTATTCTTTTCAAGTTACAATCAAAACCTGTATTATTTTTTATAGATAATTTCAGAGAGGTGGATGTAAGTTGTCAACTTAACATCATATTCTTTCTAAGAAAATAACATAACTAATATATCGTTTTTTAGTGTGCTTTATCTCATTTTTTAGTTGTTTTTCTGCTAAATTTTGTTTTGTTTGCATTGTTCATATTAATTTGATTAGTGAATACCTTTTCAACTGATTTATAGTTTTGTTTAATGTTCTAACTTTTCACTACTATAAATAAAGTGGTGTTCTTAAGCAATTTTTAAAATCCGCCCGCACTGGATTAGTAGTATATCATCTTTGTATAGGTCAAACAAAACGTTTAGCTAAATTTGGTTTTTAAAAATAGACGGAAGATATTAGGGGACATTCAAAACTTATAAGTCGAGATAGACTGATAACGACATGTAAAAAACAATACTACGAAAAAACAGCAAGTCCACAAAACATTACATAGTGAACGATTAGTTATAAAGTGAAAATATTGACATTCAATTTATCAAAATTCACTACGAAAAAATTTATTATACTGGTTTCAATAAGAGGTGATTTGTTTGTCAATATTGTTGACACGTATCTTCGTTTAAATAAATATTTTTATCGATAATTTAAATATTCCATTCATTATATTTATATTGCACAATTATGATTTTTAGAAAGTGGATATTAAGTTAGGTCAATATTATTCTAGAACATTGACGATTTTATTATAAAACAGCAGTTATTTCAGCCTGTTGATAATGAACCAGCACAGTAAATCCAATCGCACCATGCAGACCGAGTACATGTCAGGGTTCATATTCATTTCACAATGATAAAATGTTGTAGTTCTGAAAATGAATAAATGATCACAATGCAAACATATTTGTACGTTTATCAAACTTTATAACCAATTTTCATACAATAAGGTTATTAGCCATGCATTGATATGTTACACTGAAACCACTCATTTAACAATTAACCCATTAATGATAGGGATTGACCAATATAAATGCTCATTTTCGAAAGGATATTCTTATTGACACACCGATTGTGACTAACGTGATTTAAATTTTTATTGCCCGTTAATAACATTTTAATTCTGAAATATATCTCCCTCATGCAAAGCTCTGATTCTTTGCCCGGCTTCGAATATTTTTTTGTCTTCTTTGATTTATACGCTCTTCATCTTTTTAATTAAGTTTGAGATTCAAATCGAGCAGACAAAGACTCAAGCAATAAACTGTTTTATATGAAAAAGTCACTGTACGAATTTCCTATCAAACGAACATGGGATTCTCAGATTTAGAATCCCACTTTTACATATGCATCATTCATGAAAAAAAAGAGGCAGAAAATAACAATGTGACATTCAAAACCAAAAAGTCGAAGAAAAACCGACAACGCCATGGCAAAAAAAGGAAGAAAAACGATGAAAGACGAACAAATAACAAACTACATTGAAAACTAAAGATTAAGCAACATGAACCCCACCAAAAACCGGGGGTGAACTCAGATGATCCTGAATGGTAAGCAGTTCCTGCTCTATATGTGACACCGTCGTGTTGCTCATGCAAGTACACATCCGATGATAATTCTCATTTGGGGATGTCACAATCGAGGAAAAGAGGACGGTATTGTGGTTATGACAGTTAGAACATATCTGTTGTCATCTGTGAGACAGATATACAATAATGGTCATTCAACCTCGTGATGTCGTCCCTAAAACTTTCGAAGGAATGAAGGGAATTCATCATAGGAATCGCGCTTCCGAAACATCGTATCGATTGGGAGATATATAGTCCATATGAAGGCGCTTCTAAAATTGTCTACATAGAAAATGAAAAATCACAATTGGGAAGATGAAATCGTTCCTTTGTCACAGATTTGTTCTTCATTGCCAATTTCTAGATGTAAGGCAAGATATGAGGAAGACATAACTGTATCTGTGGTATCCTTTATTTCAAGTTCGATGGGATAGCTGCGTTTTACATAGTCACCAAACTTTGGATTGTTTAGTGAGAGGACACCTATATCTATATAGCGGAACGTAAAATTAAAGGATAATGTAAGCTTCGTTTCATTCTTCCCGAGAAGCTCCTGTATGAAGTGTGTCTCATATGAATAAAGGAACAAGTCGGAAATACGAGGGCACAATTAGTTCCCATAGGAATGCCAAATGTATGTTGAAAAACACGTATTCAAACGTAACGAATATGACGATGGGTGTCAATAAAAAATTAAGCATCTTGATGATGTCAGTGTTATAGAATGTTTTGTTTGAATCGAATTAGAGTGTTTTTAACAAAGGTATGATTTATCCCTTTCTATAACAAGATATTTGTACCTAAGTTGATATTAAAACATTAAAGGATGATGAAAAGCTCCCTTCTTTAAATTGTCAACTTAAACTTCACAAACATGCTTATAATAATAAACGATACATAAGAGGCTCGTCTTGATGTTCCACTAATAGTTTTTTCTTTTGTCATTAATGCCATTATTCATGTACAGTTAAATAAAGTCGTTAAATGTGTTAAGATTCAGTATAGTCTTAAAATGGTGTCGATCAGATTTGGATTTCTAAAGATTCTACAGATCATTATCAACACCTCCAATCACAATTAATTCAACTTTGCAATACTATCCATTCTCTCGAATGTTCTACACTTTATTCTATTATTTCTTATCCTCAATTGAAAGATAGACTAAATTCTTCCTTTTCTACAAAAGCGGGAATCTTAGATATTCCTCATGCTCAATTGAAAGGCAAACTACTTTCTCTGATTAAACGATGCCTTTTCTACAAATATAGGATTATTTGATAAATATTCCTTGATTAAAGGCAAGAAATGGTTTACTTTGTGAAGAACCACCATGACTCCAACAGCAAATAAAGGGAATACAATTTCTTCGAAATACCGGACTTGTTGATTTATAACATATTTGTCGAGATTGGTAGATTGATAATTCAACAAACAATAGAAATTAAAATGGGTAACCATTGTGCACCTATCTGACCAATTTGTTTTTATACTAAGTATTTATTTTACCAAAATGTATACAAAACCTTTTCAGAGACAACACAAACAAATCTGTAGTTTTAATTTCAGATATATTCTTTATGTCCTGTAAATAAGTGACCCCCAGTTTTAGGAGTCCTTGCAACTAGTATATCCAAGCAAAGTATGAATTGAACTAATACCTAAATAGGTAGGTGAGTCTCTTATCTTAATTTATTTTAGATTGACACACATGGACAACTTCAAATTAAGATCTATCACAAACGTGACTATTTCAGTATTACTACTGTTCACTTCCGATTTAACAGTAGTAACGTATCCTCTCTGGCTCTGCCGAAACTGATGGCGTTTACACAAATAAATCGATCTGTTCACAATGTTCGGACTTCATCAAAAGGACTATGCTTCTAACGCAACATATCATTTTGCAGGGTTTCGAGGAAGAACGACTTAAATCTACATTGAACACGTTTTACGGTCGCAAACCCGAATTGATAAACCGATACGCAATGTTGTCGTACAGAAAGGACGCCTGATCTGAACATTTATCGATTGTGTTGTTAACCTTTGTGAAAATACGGATATTGTTTTATTTAACTTTGCTGTTATAAAATTTCGAAATCATTATAAATTAATGAATGGATCTCCCTCATGCATAGCTCTGATTCTTTGTTTGGGTTCAGCTTTACTTTTGGTCTTTTTAAGTTCAATCAGGTCGTCAATAATTGTATCAATTTTGGATTTTAAACATTTTCGCCCGAGCATTACCGATGAGACATTACTTGTCGAAATGCCTATTTGGTGCAGTAGAAGTGGTACCGTTACTGTTACTACTAACACTGGGTCGATAAATCTGCTGGTAGACTGTTAGATCACAAGGGTATCATAACCCTTGTAGAAAATACGGATATTGTTTTATTTAATTTTGCTGATATAAAATTTCGAAATCATTATAATTTAAGGAATGTATCTCCCTCGTGCATAGCTGATTCTGTGTCCAGGTATGGCTTTATTTTTGGTCCTTTTTTTGGATTTTATCAGCACTTTGATGTTTATAGTATTAGGTCTTGGACTTTAAATATTTTCGTCCTAATCTTCATCGACGAGACATTACATTTCGAAATTCGAATCTGGTGTAGTAAAATTGTTTTTAACCTGATTTGATATTGTTTTATCGAGTCCAGATACGCAAGGAGGCTGATGGGTAGAAGGAGACGCTTGACCTGTCGACGTACCTGGTCTCGCTCCAATTAAAGCTTATTCGATTCCCTCATCTTTTTTTTCAAAAATGAGTTTACGAGCTAAGGACATTGGTAATCTCGGTATTTTAATAATATTTTTATTTGCTTAGAATCTGCGAATTGAATGAAATAAAGCAAGGACACATTTAGATAATTCTTTATTCTTACTCAGGTTTGATTTCTTTAAAAAAAATTAGAACTGACCTCCAAACGAATGACAAAATATACATTTCAGACTGACCCTAAACGTAAGTATTAACAGGGGGTCTTATTGTTAATGTAGAAATACAATTCTCTCTAAAAAATATGATAAAATTTTTAATCTAAAGCTTTTTCGATCTTACATGGGACACCAAAATCTCTTTCAAGTATTTCCAATAGTTTTGATATTAATATCATGTGATGGATAAACAAGTGATTTTGTGTAAGTTTATTTATCACACTTTAAACAATATTATATATCATCATTCATTATAAATAGCACAATGTTCTGAAATAATGTTGTTTACAACATTCACAATTAAGCACACATAATTATCATTTATTTTATTATCACTAAATGTCCTATAAAACATCAAGCTTATTGACAAGACCATTCATTTGTGGCGGTCGAGATTTTTGTCTAGTTGAAAATATTTCATCGTCGTGTTCAAATGTCTGATACGACACCAGATTTCCTTCCTGTTTCCGGTTGTTGGTATTCGTTTTCGGCATTGTGACGTCTGACCGAGGTTGGACTTCCAGTAAATTTTTCTCCTTTGGCCTCTTCGTAAGAAATTGGAGGAATTCCGTTTACTTCGTACACTGGTGGTGGAACACCAATTGTATAAACGTCAAAAAGTTTTGGTTTCTCAGTTTCTTTCTCTAAATATATCTTCTTTTGTAAACGTCTTCTATAGCAGATGCAAAAGATGGCCAAAAGAAGAACGAATATTCCCGCCACTCCTATAGCAGTTCCAATCAATATCGGCAAGTAATATTGTTCTTCTTGTAATTCCATCATGTGTACCTCATGTTCACGGTCCTTATCATCGTCATGGGTATGTGCATGGGCTGTACCTATAACATTTTGACTGTCTTTGTGCTCGGAAATAGTAACATCAGACTTTGTCTCAATTACATTCTCTGGTACTGGTGCTTCAGGTAGAATTCCTTGATATTCATCAATCTGTGCTACTTTTTCTACAAATACCATTAGAATGAAATAAGAAAGTGCATTTTTAGAATGTAGAATTTTTTGGAAACATCATATTTTATTCTGCAATTTCAATTTTTCGATTATTGAAAAATATAACCTCTAAAATGATTATTTTGTTTTTGAATAAAGCACGAAAATCACACGGTTAGTCGTAATCCATGAATAAATTATATTTCAATTACGAATCAACTGAACCACTTTTTTCAAAACTAAAATAACAGAAATACCGAACTCAAAACGGAAAGTTCCTTGTCGTTGGCAAAATCAAAAGTTCAATCACATCAAACAAACGGAAAATAACTGTCATATTCCTTACTTGGTACATGCATTTCCTTATGTAGAAAATGGTGGATTAAACCTGGTTTAAATGTATCCTGTAAAGATTACCAATATGCGATGTGGTGACCGCGCTGAAGTTGAAATTTTTGCTGTAGAACAAATTCCACGAATAGATCCTTTACTTTTGTTATTTTCTGTGTACATGTTTTTTTTCTCAGATAATGCCCATATAGACTTGTGGGTCAGCACAAAATCCGTAGCTTTGGTAGACACACAAAAAAGATGATTTCTGTCAACGTACTAAGTTAATGTGCAAGAGAATTTAGAATAAATGTTTACGATTTACTCACCTTTATGTGCATGAAGATTAAGAGTATGCTGTCCTAGTGAAATAGCATGGTGGTCTTCTGGTATGATAGGAACTTCCTGGACAGGTTCTGGTACTGGATCAACGTTGTCCATTGGTTGTTCTAGATGATCAGGATTCATTGGAACACGTTCATCTCTTCCACCCATTCTCTCTTCTATTCCATTTACTAAAATAAAAAGTACCTAAGTAATATTTGTAACGCATAATGTCCAAAGAAAATAAGTATAGGCTGTCAGTCGATTTCTTTCTCCGTCCATCGTACTTTCTTATGACATTAACTCATGTTCTTCATTAATTTGTTCGTTCCTTTTATGATTGACTCCATTGATAGAATGTCTATCTACTATATATCTAACTGCACATACAATATGTTTGGCCCACTCCCATCCCGAATTTATTTCATTTTATTAAGTGGTAAAGTTGAAATCTTTCTTTTGTTTGTAAGTTTAATGAACGCCATCGTGATTTCGTTGACCGGTATGAAATATCTGTGTCACAGATGACCACAGATACGTTCCGCTTAGTTTTTCTGTATAATATTTTGTTTTTGTTGTTTGTCTTTTCAACGTTTTTTATTTTGGCCATGGTGTCGTCTGTTTTTATTGAATTTCAATTGCCTCCTTGGTATCTTCTCGCTCTTTTTCTACAAAAAAATGTCTAGAAAATTTTCCTGATTTAGAAAAAGATTATCAAATACACCAAGGTTAAAATTCCGTACGCGAGACGCTCGTTTCGCCTACATCAGACTCATCAGTTGTGCTCGTATCAAAATAGTTTAAAGGTCGAATCAAGTACGAAGTTGAAAAGCAAAAATTAATCTTATGTGCCAAATACGACTAAGGCAATTCATGCCTGCGATTAGAAAAATCTCAGTGTTTTTAATAAGCTAACATTTCATGGACAGTAAATTTATCGAAAATGAACTAATCAATGATATTACATGTCAACACAAGAGTGCTGACTACTGGGTTATTCACATGTTCCGTATATTATTTTAATTGCTATCAAATGCATTCATTATGCAATTAATATAGTATCTCTGAAACTATCATTTATAATTTGGATTTATTGTGATTTATTGTCACAGATTGTTATTATATTAGAATACGAATACTAAGTAGTTTAAACTGTACTTAGTCGCGAGTAAATAGTTTATTACTTATTTTACCTATTTCATTGCGCTGTAAATTAAGGTGGTGACAGTAGTTTACCGATGTTCAAATCTCGTAAATCGATCAGGAAGAGACAAATCAAGGTAATAAACAAAAACCGAGGAAATCGCTAAAAAAATATACAAATTATCTATTGCTTATCAATCGGTTAAAACGTTTAACTAGAGATTCATGCAACCTGTATTCATATATGATACATGAATTGTTTATTTTTTTAACATTCATAAAACTGATAATTACAAGTTAATCTACTTTAAATAATTTCATTTAGCAATAAAATAATAAATTGTGTTTAGTTGTTTTAAAACTATCAAAGTAAGAGCGAAATTAAACCTTTGCAAAACCGATAAATAATCATCGACTGAGTCTGTTTTGCTCACAAAGAAGGTATATCTAGAATCACATACTTTGTCCAATTTGACAGAATCTATTCATTTCATCCACAGTATGTCCAATTGTAGCTTTGACAAGATGTTGTTCTTGGGGTGAGTTGCATGGAGAAAGATGGTTGAATATACATGCGATGATCATCTCACGATTCCTAAAAAAAGACAAAAATAACCCTGTCTGAAAACAGCAATGCAAATAACAGCCAAGGGAACTAAAACAGAAATATCATACCCTGTTAACGTCAGTAAATAAACTCATCATAGATATTAGGCTTAACATTTTGCACGCCAGACGCGCGTTTCGTCTAAGTTCTTCACTCATCAGTGACGCTTGAATAAAAAAAGTAAAACTACGAAGTTGTAGAGCATTGAGGACCCATAATTCCGAAAAGTTTTGCCAATTACATCTAAGGGAGTCTATTCCTGGGGTAAAAATCCTAAGTATTTCGAGAAATTCAAATTTTGTAAACAGTTAATTTATAATTATGACCATATCAATGATAATTTATGTCGACTCAGAAGTGCTGACTACTGGGCTGGCGATAAAAGACTGCACCAAATCAACAGATGTGGTTACTAGTAATGATATATTGCTATGGAACTGGACATGTCTTGCTAAAACTATGACCCTAGCGAAATTATTTCAATTTTTATAACTACAATGTAGTTTATCAATCATAATAAAATTGAGAATGGAAACGGAGAATGCGTCAAAGACACAACAACCCGACCAAAGAGCAGAAAACAGCCCAAGGCCACCAATGGGTCTTCAAAAAAGCGAGAAAATCCCGCACTCGGATGTGGGCTTCAGCTGGCCCTAAACAATAATATATACTAGTTCAGCGAAAATGGAAGTGACACTAAACTCCAAAACATATAAATGAACCAAAATTAAAAAAAACAAAACAAAAACAAACAAAGGCTAGAGGTTACTGACTTGGGACAGGCGCAAAAGTGCGGCGCGATTAAACATGTTTTGTGAGATCTCAACCCTCCCCCTATACCTCTAGCCAATGTGAAATAAACAAACACACATCAATACGCACAATAAAATTCAATTTAAAAGAAGTCCAGGTCCGATGTTAGAATAGGTAACAGAAGAAACTAAGCAAAATGACAACAATCAACATAAATTTACAAAGGACTAGTAGCAGTTACTGACATGCCAGCTCCACACCTCAATTACTTTAGTAAACTGATTGAAAGATTATGTCTTCCTCATATGAAAATCAAGCACAATCCCTCCCGTTAGGGGTTTAATATCATAACATCATAACATATACGATATAAGAACATAACCCTTATCATGCCAACAACTGGTTTTAGAATAAATGTGTTTATTTCCGATGAAAAGACCCTATGCGTATAAATATTCAATGAAAGTTATGAATAATAGATCTGCATTAATGTGAAAATGAATCATCGAATCTTTGATCATACAAATCATCCAATAGTGCAAGAAATGTATGGTAAATATAATGTAATATACTGATGTTGAGTTAATATCTCTTAAGAAGACGTGGTATGATATCCAAAGAGATAAACACCGGACGGCCATCAACAATAAACCATAACGAGTTAAGGAGACGTGGTATGATATCCAAAGAGATAAACACCGGACGGCCACCAACAATAAACCTTAACGAGATAAGGAGACGTGGTATGATATCCCAAGAGATAAACACCGGACGGCCACCAACAATAAACCTTAACGAGTTAAGGAGACTTAACGAGTTAAGGAGACGTGGTATGATATCCAAAGAGATAAACACCGGACGGCCACCAACAATAAACCATAACGAGTTAAGGAGACGTGGTATGATATCCAAAGAGATAAACACCGGACGGCCACCAACAATAAACCATAACCATACCGTAAAGCAAGCTATAAAAGGCACCGGGCCACAAAACGCAAAATCAAATCAAAATAGAAAACTTACGGCATAATTTATGCTTATAACAGTACAGGAAAACAGTTATTAAAAAAATTAACCAACGACAATCACTGGATTACAGGCTCCGGATGGTTCGAAACAGTTACATGGAGAATGCGGCGGGTTCAAATAATTTTCTGAACGCTCAACCCTCCATGTAACCTAGAACTGTTTAATCGCACAAAATTAGAACAAACAGCAACTTACATAATGATACAAAGATATAATGTACTGATCTAAGAGTACTCGTAGTTACTGAAAGCTAGTTCAGTTCTAAGCACATTTCAACTAATAAATAGACCATGTTAAAGCATACAAACGTGGCAGTGAAAATAAATGTAACCACATGAACTACACAAGTAGTGTAACTCAAACGTAGTGAAATAATGTGCGTTGTCAGGGTAAGCGTTTTTTGCAATGCATGCATCATCTGTTACATCATTCCAAAGTCGAAACCAGTATTAAGTTTTTAGGTCTAGAACAAAACCGGTTTTGATGTCAGATTGACAGTGAACATGCAAGATTTATGACAGAGTCAAATTTTCACAAATGAGTTTAGAAACCGAGAAACTGTAATGGTCAACAATTTCATAATTAAAGCTATAAAATTTGTGACGTGATAATTTCAGTCGTTTTTCTACAACCTTGCTGAACTAGAGCATTAAGTATTTAAAGTATTTACTTTGTCACACGCTGTGAAATTACGAAATCAAGCTCTACAATATTTAATAAACTGAGATATGCAAGTGCCATTGGCAGGAGCAGAAGGTATGTTACTACTAAAGAATGCCCGAGGAAGTGAAAGCACCGTGATTTTCATGAATTTTCAATTGTCAACAATCATCAATTTCAATATTGAAGAATAGTTCAAACGATTAAGACTAGTATAGAAACAAGTGTCCTGCGAACGCTATAATCTAGTCTATCGGATACCTCCATTAAATAAACTCATCATAATTACAAGGATCGAAATTTTGTACGCCAGACACGCGTTTTGTCTACAAAAGACTCATCAGGGACGCTCGAATCAAAAAAGTTAAAAAATCAAAATAAAGTACGATGTTAAAGAGCATTGGGGACCCAAAATTCATAAAATTGTTGCCAAGGTTTTTACAGCTAAGGTGATCTATTCCTTGGATAGAAAATCCTTAGTATTTTGGAAATCCAAAGTTTTGTAAGCAGTTAATTTATAATTATGACCATATCAATGATAATTCATGTCAACACAGAAACGGACACCTGCTTATAACGGGCAGTCAAGGACCCTTCCCCAAACGTATTTCGGGTACCCTTTTCAGTTGCTAAATTGACTGAAAATTGTATTGCCATAAAAAAATCACTCCAATGCATAATATGCAATCCTAATATACCGAAACTAATGTGGTGCTTGCAAATATTTTGAAAAATTCACACGTTGGAAATAATACGAAAAATGAAGCAAATGTTAGTTTATGAACACATGTTAATCAGTATGATAATGTTTAAAAATATCACATTAGTGACAAATGAAAAAGTTCTCATATATAGATATAAAACGCATGTCATGCAATTATAAACCACTGGTTACCTGGATTATGATACATTACAGGACTTGATAGGGGATTTCCATAAAAATATGCAATACAGGATTTTGATAAAAGATTATTACGGTCTTCTCATATGATATATATGATTAACTACATACTTACTGACAAACGCCGTTGTAATTATAATTTACATTGAACATATTATGATCAAGTGGAATCTGTATGTTAGCCTCCTGGAAACATTTCTTCACAACCATCATGTACTGAGAGAAACATTCTGGTGGAGGATGTACGCCTGTCAACAAAAAGTGTTAGTTAACAGTACTGAGAGAAACATTCTGGTAAAAAATGTACGCCTGTCAACAAAAAGGTCTTATATTAACACTTGATATATTCAGTTAGATTTTAATAATGTGCGCCAATTATTGATAACAATAACTTGGTAGTAAATTACTTTAAAATGATCCAAATTTATCAAATACTGCATGTGATTTAAAAGATTGCCTACAAATTCCAGCGTGATTTTACACCTAGTACAGTCTCATTTTTAAACACGTTATTAGTAACTGTTTTAACAGTAAAAAATACGTCGAATATCTTTCAAATATCATGCAAAAGACGGTTAGTAGTGAGCGAACATTGGCAATAAGAACGGATATGTTATGACACAAACTGTTGAAGTTAATAAATAAAAGTTTGTTTTATACAGTTTGCGTTTGAAATAATTTCAATATATTCATCTTTTGTAGTATATAAACAATAATAATGAAAATACTCATAATGAAAAAAAATAATCAGATCACTTTTCATATAAAAACAGATTTGTGTTTTTTTTTTGTTCATTTTGTTAACAGCTAAATATTATCTTTAAAAGTTCAAATGCTGAAGACTGCAAGGGGTAACTGGGGATTTGGAAATATGGTCTTCTTAATTTCTCCTATCCGGTCGTAAAACCAATGCCTTAGGGGCGTCCGTTTTGCTGTCCAGGGTATATAGATAAGCAGTGATGTTCAATGGAAATGTGAACGAAAGTTAAATCCGATGCCTTTGGTAGGGAGAATGCAACTCTCTCTGTAAGTTGAAAAAAAAACTTAGCAAAGATACCAGGCTTATAATTTAGTACGGCAGACACGCGTTGCGTCTAAGTTGAAGAGGATTAAGAACCAAAAATCGCGAATCTTTGAAGAGTTCATAGATGGCATGTTGCAAGGAAAAACTGTTTGATCCTATCCAACCTAATCTCTGTTTCCAGTTGCATTTGAAATTTCCCTTCATAGATCCCAAATTGACCCACTTCGCAGAACCTACACATAGAATTTATTAATTTGTTCTTGGCCTGAATATGCATGAAATATTTGTAACAAGGCGCTAATCCAAAACATCAACAATCAATCAATCAAACGATAACAAAATACAAATGTATTTAAAATTTATAGATAAGAAATCAATAAAGCATTTAAAAGCAGTTTATATAACAAAAACTACCAAGCCTTCACATTTACAATTACATCAGGAAATAGTAATGGAAATTTATGAAGTATGCATTGATTCCGCTTTAAATACTGAAGCGAATACATATATGGGTTAATTGTGATAAAGGTCGGACCAATTTCCCCGAATATGTTTATTTCACACTAGGGTCTTTAAAAAATAGATAGTTGGATGGGGTAAAAATTTTAGAACATGTGAATCTGCCAGAATGTATTATCATTGTTTTCAACAGCAATGCACAGTTTATTTTCGACTTATGAGTTTGAATGTCCCTTTGGTATCTTTTGCCTCTCTTTTAAGCTTTATAACATTTGATTTTATAATACACGTAGACTTGAAAATGTATCGTTTTAATTCTGTAATATTCAAATTCTGTCTTGTTTCATCACCTTACCTATTGTGACCCTCTGAGTTAAACACTGAGGAAACTTTCAAAACTAAATTGAAATCATGATTAAATCGATAGTTTTAAATGTATAGTGAATTATATAAAACCTAAATTGTTAAGATGTTAAAAAGATCTTTATGGTGACTATATTCTATACTGTTCTTTAATGTTAGCGTTATTACTTTTTAAAATTAAATGCGCAAATGAGCTAAAAAATCAGTTGATGCTAATACACTACATTCCTAACTACCTCAATTGTTTACTTCGTTTACTTCGTTTAGTTTTTTTAGATTTTGATAACCAATTACCTTGGCAGAATTGCAAAAATGTTAAAACACGCCCGCTCCAATGTCAAGTCAAAAGCAGCAAAACTTACTAATAGCTGTATCTATTTCCGGCTGCGCTCTGTGGTGATGGCAATTCCAATCTACTTGTAACAAACAGAAATAGAGAAACTTACTCTATGCAGATGTTAAAAGTAATACTTGTTGAAAATCGAAAAAAGTTATCACCATTATTTGATCAGAAGAGAGTCTTGAACTATTGTAGTACAAAATGTTCAACTTACTGAATGGGGAATTTGGTCCTGGTCTTATGCTAACTGGAGGTGTTTCTACTGGTATCCTTGGAAGTTGAACAGGATACCTGTTCATATGATGAGTAGGAACTTTGGGGAAACCACGGACAGATGTCTGTTGGAAGAAATGCTGAATTGCATGTGGACTAATAGCCATCATAACAGACGCGCGCATCTGTGGGACATTTGGAAATTGTTTAGCATTACTAACGTACTGCCGACGAATAACAAAGGGTGGTATTGTTTGTCTCTCGTTATGGCTTTGCTGTTGTGTTGGAATAACTGGCATCTGACGGTGGCCTTGCTGAGCATTATTTTGTAGTTTTTGCATCATCATGTGTTGATGTCTTTGCGCTTGGGCCTGTTGTAGCATCCGTCTGTGATGAAGCATTCTTTGACGCATATCCATTGCACGTTGTCGTTGTTGTTGAAGCTGGAACAGTTGTTGCTGCCGTGTCATCTGCATTTGATTTTTGGCCGACATTTGCATATTCTGTTGATTAACAAAGGCATTATTAGATTTTAGTTGGTTCGCATGCATTTGTGGGTTACCTTGCTTATCGTGTTCATGTGGGATATTATGTTTATGGAGGGCAGAATGGAATGCATGCGACATATCATGATGCATTTGATTATGATGTTGATGCATAGGTTTCTGCTGTTGATGATTTTTGACAGCTTGCTCAGGTTGTCTTGGGATTTCGGGAACAGACTTCGACTGTTGCTGACCTAGCAGTCGGTGAGGACCATCAGGGAATAATCCATTCATTAATGAAGCTGGTGTCAGTTGTTTTTGTGTTGGTTTTGTCATATCCTTCTGCATTTGACGAAGGAAATGTTGACGTTGTTTTAAGATGGCGTCAATGCGTCTCATTATCATTGGATGTGGTGCCCAGTGTTTTGGCTGGGAGAGAACTTTGTTCATTGTTTGCTGACGTTTCTTTTCGTATGATGCTGGATATTCCTCCAGATCTTCTAGACGTTTTGGACCTTGTTGTTGGTCTTGATGGTGTTTTTGGTTGGTTTCCGTCATCAACATATCGTTTCCTGAAAAAGAATAATATGATTAGTGATGGCATTTTTGAAAGTTAAAGGTGAACGACTGTATGCCAAAACTGGTCCCAATTGAAATCTAAATATTAATTACTTATTATAACTAGGAAAAAGGAAACTAATATCAATGCAAATTAATTTAGGTCTATGTAGTTTTTGGTGAAGACTACAGAATGTATCAACTGATACTGTAATTGTTGTATGAAAAGTACTCGGAATAGGCTATTTCTGGAATCATGTCTTTCACCGGAAAAGATCGTCAATTTTGCACGCCTTTATGACGTCATTTACCAGAAAGAAGGCGCGCCTGTATCCCTGCTCTATTAAAGTTTCAAGCACTTTCAGAATCGTCATTCTGCAGGGTAGTCTAGAAATAATTTATGCTCCATATGTACGTAATCTTAATTCCCGTACGACTGAAGGGATGGTGACCAACTTATTAGATTTTAATTTCTCAAATAATTTGTGCAGTATAAGATCAAACTGTTTCACCCGTTCGCTCAACGTGTGTTGGAAGTGACGATGCCTACATTTTGGTCACGTGGTGATGGAAGTCACATGACAGATTCAACTCTCTACCGTATCCCGGAACTGACGTATTACAGCCATCAATATAATGATGTATGATTTCTTATAGGCAGGTTTAGAACTTTGTGCTTGTTTTCATTGAGTCCAATAATATGTTGTTGTTTCTTGGCTGCGCACGATGTTTCCACCAAGGCAATTTGGATAGAAAACCGCTTTTAAATTCATCAGTTTTTCTCGTTTTCATGAAAAAGATGCATATTATGACTTTAATGTGACGTCATAACATAAAAAATCTTGTGTAATTCATTTATATTTCTTGACCGTATACATTACCAAACACAATGTGCGAATTTGAACAGTTCTCAACAACGTTATTTCATGGACCAAAAACTGGCCTTAATGATCCTCACTTTAATACGGTTTTTTATTTTTATTGTCCATGCATTGGTTTTATCTAGTATACCGCAATTACAGATTACTCTAGTGAGTGCTTTTCCTGTACTGACTGTTAATGTGCATTCTTTTTACGTTTTACTGCACTAAAATTAGAGAGTGTTGTTCAGATCTCAAATAATTAGTTTAACTCAATTTGATTTCAAGTGTAAAATATCGATAAGACTCTGGTCTGATAGCTTTTGTGTCGTCCGGTTGCTGTCTTATTGCATCTCTAATATTTTATTTATTTGTAAATCCAGTAGAGCACCAACTTATTGCCTTTTAAACGAATGATTATTTCTGGAATTTTCAGCTATCTTAAAACGCAATGTATTTGGTCGAAAAATAAAATGAAATCCAATTTTTTTTTATATTGCATTCTTTATGAACTATAAATGAGCAAGTACGTTTATGGCCAAAGATTTTCAAGAAAAAAAAACGTTGAGGCAATGAATTGAAAATGACCCCCTCCCCAAGAAAAAACAAACAAAAACTAAACAAACAAACAACAACAACAACAACAACAACAACAACAACAACAACAACAACAAACAAAACAACATCAAAAAATAAAATAGAATTAAATAATAAAAAAAAAACTTGTGATAAATGTTTTTGGGATTTAGTCAGCGCTTGCATTACCTCCCACCAAAAGAAATATACATTAGTGTAATACTCACGTCGTATACAGTGACCATGTTTATCAGGTTGGAATCCTGGACAACATGTAGGTAATCGTATATATTGTGTGGAGGGACTGTTAGTATATCCTCTACATACTAATCCCATTGGTCTAAATTGAAAAAAATAAATCTGTACTGAAATATAGTAGATTACCGTGTTTGCTAACAAAGTTTGGTTTTTATATATATTTTCAGGTTGCAATGTTGTTTTTTAACAATAGCTGATAGGATGGTTTCAAAAATATAATCAATACCTGGTTTTATCAAATGATAACGCATCTTTGTAAGTATGAACACAGAAATTGGCACTTTTTTACTTGATAAAAGTGAATTGAAAAGATGTCAAAATTGACAAAGGCACCAACAATTTGTCTTTTGTTAGGGGGATATGGTTTTTTTTCTTCTCTCGGAACAAACATTGTTTCGACTCTATCAAAAACCAACTAAATTTTTCAGTAAAATACAGGAACAATTTTATTCTAACTTATTTCTTCTACATAATACTCATCATTGGTGCTCGAATCAAAACAATTGAAGGCCACTTCAAGTACTAAGTTGAATAGATATAAGAAGATGTGGTATGAGTGCCAATGAGACAACTCTCCATCCAAGTCAAAAAAGTAAACCATTATAGGTCAAAGTACGGTCTTCAACACGGAGCCTTGGCTCACACCGAACAGCAAGCTATAAAGGGCCCCAAAAATTACTAGTGTAAAACCATTCAAACGGGAAAACACTTATGAACCACATCAACAAACGACAACTACTGAACATCAGATTCCTGACTTAGGACAGGTGCAAACAATTGCAGCGGGTTTAAACGTTTTAATGGTACCAAACCTTCTCCTTTTTTCTGGAACAATAGTGTAACATCACAACATAGAAAGACACACTATAAAATATCAACTGAAATGGCTTAACTCAATCAAAGGACATATTAACACCAGTGAACATACACTGAACAAATGAATTTGATCTATGATACAATGTAAATACAAAATAAATAAACTAAGGGAAGAATAATAAAAGTAACATGTTAAACCGCTATGAAATGTTAAACAATTTAAGAAATTTTTTTTTTTATTTATGCTCGAACAAAAATATCAGCCATTTGCAATTACTTTAAACACAGGTAAATGAAAATAATTGTGTTGTTAGGTATACGTGTACATTTCAAATAGAGAAAGGAAATGTTTTTACAAAATGAATAATTTTGATGTTCATAGTATGAAGTGAAAATTTATAGTAATACCATACACTTATCAAAGCTGGTATATAGACCAGATATAACCCTGAATAACATTAAATAACAAAAAAGCATTACAATTAGTATCAACAGGTCAAATAAACAAGAAAGTACGATTTGAGAGTACTCGCAGTTACTGACAGCTAGTTAAAAGCCAAAAACAATTAATAATAAAATATCAGAGACTAAAATCAACTAAAACACATCCCAGGGATTTAGTATTTTAATGGACAGTCAAAGAAGACATGACTTGTGCAATGCCAAAAATAAATGTATCGACAGGCAGTAGGATAGTTAGGAGTTTAAGCCCATTAAAAAACAGAAATTCTAAAAAGACAAACGTCTTTTTGGCCGGAAGGCTATGATCACCCTTACAGGTTTTTTTTGTGTCTTAGGTTGCTGTCTCATTTACGTATATACCCTTATCTTTCTTCATTCCTAGAAAGAATTAAAAAAAAAATGAATTAAAATAAAAGAAACCTTACGTTTGATGTGCGACAACAGGAACAACACCTGGAACTGGATGGAAACATGGGTAGGTCAAAAGTTCTTTACGAATTACCGTCCTTCGTAACAATGCCATGCATTTGTTGTCATCTTTATTTTCTGGTACTTGGACCATTGACTGCTTGGTAACGATCATTTGACTGAAAATGAAATTGGAAACGTTTGTGTAATACTCCTTGTGTCTACATTCCAAAAGCAAAACCTAATATCTAAACATATTTTGTGTGATACGTCTCCCTTTATATTACAACAGCAGGTCGGAATCTTTACTAGAGGGTTCAAGGAACTGGTATCGTTCACCTATTATTGTTGCATAAAATTGATACAAAAAAGAAAATTTGTGTTGAATGGAAACTATGTTGAGTCGAAATCTTGGCTTTTTGATGATTTCTGATGGACAGAGTTTCTGTCCATCCATAATAGTTTTCAAATTGATAGGTAAAAATGACATAATGGGTTCAATTTGTCATTTAGAGGGTAACAAGTCCTGTAAGGAGTTGATTGACAATTTCATTCATTTGACTACTAGTAATTGTAAATCTGATTTTGATGACCATCTTTTGCTGTTCATCTATTAATTATATTTTTCAAGATATTAAGAAAAACACAAAAGTAAATCACCAATAACTCCAATAAGGAGTCGACTGACGACTTCGGTATTGTTACCTATTTATAGATCTAACTTTGCTAACCATTTTCGCTATTTATAGTGTCTACTATAGTTTTGGCCAAAGTATGCAGATATGATATACAAATAAAAAGATGTGGTACATTTATCGTATCAAACAAAGACCTAAAGAGATCATAAAACTTGTCTGGTCAAAATTCTTCTTTTTAGTGAAGTAGTAGACTTGCAAACAATGAGCGATTCGGTTAGTAAAATTCGTATAGTCAATTCAGAAACATAATAATGATTCCAGTCATGTCTTCATAGTTTTTTTTCTTTTTTCTTTTCGATTCTCCAATTTTGTTCTTGTAATAAAACATCCCATGATAGCCCCGATGATAAGAGTGAGTCATCGGCAACATGTCAAACAAATCCACTTAACTGTGAAAATACATCTTGTTTATACAATTTGACGTATTAGCATCTATGAAGATAAAAAAGATGTTAAATCTGTAATAAACAGTTAAAAACTGTGACAAACCTTGATGACATTGTTACAAATAAGTTTTTGTTAACGATTGATTAATTTCAATTATTTTATAGGGGGTGTTTTCTCTTTTTTACATTTTTCAAGAACTCAGAACCTTCACCAATATAAAAAAAATAGAAGATGTAGTATGATTGCCAATGAGACAACTCTCCACCAGAGAACAAAAGACGTACAGGTTAGCAACTACGGGTTACCTTACGGTCGTTAACAATGAGCAAAACCCATACCGCATAGCCAGCTATAATAGGCCCCGACCAATATCTACTGCCAAGAACTGTTACAATATTTAGAAATATTAATGTCAATGCTGAATGTTATTCCTACCCATAAGTTTTTCTCATTATAATTATCAATCCGCATTTGTTACAACTATCCTTATTCTAAAACAATGGCTGTCTTTTTCATTCTACCTTTATCTTTATTCGCCTGTTGTAGTACGAAAAGTGTTTTAGTGTAGACAATTTGGTGTATCATGTTAGTACCTTCCCCGGGTTATCCAGGAACACATGTAGTGCGACGTTTGCACGATTGAACAGATCGTTTTGGTCATGTTTATAGATATATCAATAGTGTGGAAAAGTGACTATAATGAACTATCGTAGACTTTATTTTTGTTTGCAATGTAATGTATATAGGATTAAGTACTTTTTTCATAATGATTGAACATCTAAACGACAAGGTTGATAATAATAGTAAGATCTACGCAATAATCTATCATTGTGTTGTACATGTTTAACTGTATAAACGTTGAACTATCTGTATTAATATTGCTTGAACCGTAGTGTGATTTATTTCACGCAGAATTGGCCATGACAAACCAATTTAGTCCATACTAATGTTCAACATATACATTTTGGAGAAAAGCCCCTCCTTTATTTCCCTTGACTACATTCTGCAGTTTCAAACAGTTATGGTCTTTTCCTGTGGTCCAAACAGATCTTACCGCATCGTGTGTGATCCCCGGCCGTGTTCTTCATAATTAGTATTTGCTATTTTCCCACAAAGCATGCGTCATTTAGGAGTAAAAGCAAAGACTGGTCGACTCGGAGTCCGAATAATGTGTCTCATACAAGAATGTAAATGTGGGTAACATATCTTTTTGGCTCATAACTGATTTACCAAAAACTATTAGTAAAATGAAAGTAACATTTTGTAAATTTGATTGATTCGAAGCGCTGTTCTGGATTTACCTTCACAAGGAACGCTCAAATAAAAACATTAAAAACCATAGTTGTTATTAATAAAGATAAGTGAGGAAACCAAAAAGAATGTAAAATGGCCTTTAAATGAGACCAAATTCACAACTTTCAACATGAATCTGACGTCATATGCATTTCAGAATAGAATATTCTGAATGGAAGTGTCCAGGTTATATAGCACCCTATTCATTTATCAGCATAATTAACATGATGTTTAAATGAAATTAAAGAAATATACTATTTGTTTCAATTTGAGGGGTACAAAACAATGCTCTTCCTTATTGAATCAAATTTTGGTGTTCTGTATTTTGTGTTGTCATTTAGGAGGCAACAACTACTGTAAGGAGTGGATTGCCTATTTCATTCATTTGACCAATTGTAAATCTGATTTTGATGACCATCTTTTGCTGTTCAAGTTTCAGTCTATCTATTAATTATAATTTTCAAGATATTAAGTTAAAACACAAAAGTAAATCACCAATAACTCCAATAAGATTTCGACAATGCTTCTTATTTGTAGATCTTATTTTGCTCATCATTTTCGCTATTACAGTGTCTAATATAGTTTTGGCTGAAGTATGCAGATATAATATCCCATGAAACAAGTCTCCACCAGAGACAAAATGACGTAGAAGAGCCTGGTTGCCAATTTCTTTCATTTATGTCTTTTTTAGAAAGGGTTTTAATTGACGATCGAATGTACAAATATAAAAAAACTTCTATTTTCTTCTTAAAAGCGTTTAATTTGAGATCGCATGTACAGATGTAAACAAAATCATCGCTTCTCTCCTCAATACTCATCATAGATAGCAGGCTTATAATTTTGTGCGCCCGACACATTTCGACTACATAAGACTCATAAAAGGCCAAATCAAATACGAAATACAAGAGCACTGAAAACAAAAAGTTCCAAAAATTCTTCTAAATATAACTTAGTCTATTTATGACTAAAAATAGAAAAAAACTTATTATTTCAAATAATTCACCATTTTATGAAACCGTCAATTTGCAGTAAAATGGGGTTAAATACATAAAAAGATAAATACATGTTGAGTCGTAAAATCAAAGATGTTATTAATATAAGAATAAAGTATTACGCATTAGACAATGAACAAAGTATGAACAATAAAACTATTCCATTACATTGATGGATAGAAGAAAGAACAACCCTGGAATTAATTACTGAAGTGACTCACTATAGAAATTGTTTGTCTCGTTAACGGCTATTTACATACAAATGTATCGGCTATAAATTAGGAAAACAATGTTCAACGTGTTTACAGAAAGCAAAAGTGCAAAATAAATAAATAATAAGAATTTGTGGTATGATAACCAATGAGAAGCTCTCTTCCAGAGACCAAATGGTGTAGAAGTTAGCAACAATAGGTCACCATACGGCATTCAACAATGAATATATCCATACCGCATAGCAAGCTATAAAAGGCCCCGAAATGAAAAAAAGTAAAACAATTCAAACGAGAAAACTAACGACCTGATTTGAGTACAAAACAATAAACGAAAAATATGATACACAGCAACAAACGATAACCACTGAAATATAGGCTACTGGCGTGGGACAGGCACAGACAGAATGTGGCGGGGTTAAACATGTTAGGGCGTCCAGCCTGGAACAGTGGCAAAACAGTACAACAGCAGAACAAACTGAGCAAAACAATAAACGAAAACAAATATGATAAAAAGTAGAAAACGACAACCACTCAATTAAGCTTATCTTTTGACGAATTATTTTTGCTTTCGTAGAGTTTTACAGTTCAAATACTGCCGTAATGCGGTTTTTGGAAGCATTTAAAAATAGTCACAAGTAAGATGTATAGTTTAGATATAAGAAGATGTGGTATGAGTGCCAATGAGACAACTCTCCATCCAAGTAAAAATTTATAAAAGTAAACCATTATAGGTCACAGTACGGTCTTCAACACGGAGCCTTGGCTCACACCGAACAGTAAGCTATAAAGGGCCCCGAAAAAAATTACTAGTGTAAAACCATTCAAACGGGAAAACCAACGGTCTAATCTATATAAAAAAAAAAAAAAAAAAAAGAAAAAAAAAGAAAAAAAGGCATTTATATCTATCCCCTCTATTCAAGATTAGAATAAAAAAAAAAAAACTAGTGCTTAACTCATAGCTCATTGAAACATGTTATTTTCTTACATATGTATTGCTTATATGTAGATTGTTAGTGTTTCGTCATTATAACGTGTGAATGTGATGTAATATCTGTGCTTGAGTGTTTTTAAAAAAAGATTGAAATCTTGAATGTTCTTTTTTCACTGAAAAGGTAAACTTGTGTATCGAAACTAAATGTAACAAAAGCTAATTTTTATAAGACTAAGATTGTGGAGAATTTTTAATTTTTATGTTTTTTTTCTCTGACTGATTAATCAGTATTTACTTTTAACTACTAAAGGAGCTAACAGAGAAGATGTATGTTCGGGTTTTTTTTTATTCGAGCGTCACTGATGAGTCTTCTGTAGACGAGACGTGCGTCTGGCGTACACAATTTTTATTTTGATATCTATGGTGAGTTTATTATGTATCTTTTGTTAGCCAGTTGATCGAGATTAAAAGGGAGTAAGTTGAATTTTGAAAAAAAAAGAAATAGTTTAATCTCGCCAGATATTTATACGCCTGTCTCAAGTAAGGAACCTTGTCAGTGGTTGTCTTGTGTCGTATATTTTTGTAATTTGGAGAATTAGATATTGATGGCGCATCTTTTGATAGTTTCTATTAAATTATTCACATCTTTTTGGAGCTTCATACATTGTATTTTATATAAAAAAAATGGTATGATTGCCAATGAGACAACTATCCACCAGAGACCAAATGACGCAGATGTCAACTATAGGTAATTGTATGGCCTTCAACAAAACCCATAACCATACCAAGCTATGAAATGCCTCGACATGACAAAATGTAAAAAATTCAAGAGAAAACAAAGAGATTTATTTACAAAACAATGAAACCCCAAAAGTTGTATTCAGTAACGACAAATGACAGCCTGCGGCCGCACCCTGACTTAAGACAGGCACATAATTTATAGAATGTGGCGGGGTTATAATTTTATTAATAGACTTGAGACTATAGATTTCTGTCTATTGTTTTAGACTGTCATCCAGTATATATCTTTTGATTATTTGTATCGTTTGGTTGCTATCTCACTGACTGGTACCCCATATCTGTTTTATTCATTTCTATAACAACTAGCTGTATTAAGGTTATTACGGTGTACTTGAATCGTGCAAATTACAATGGAACAGAACTCGATGTTTCGTTTAACAAATCCAACAAACTAATGGTATTGTAATTGTTTATTCATGAATGATCAGGAGACGTAACTGACAGTTTGGTGGTGTGTACCAGGAATAAACTACAGTTTATGGCCTTCCTGTCGGAAATCATATTTCTGTCAAAACTGATGTACATTGGCCCGAACTGTCATTGTGTCTCTTTCGATAAGATATTATTTGAAATGATTAATTTACACACACAAGATAAAAATATATTATATGTTAGTGTGTGAACATCCAAATTAAAAACATCTATATCTTTGTTGACAATTATGTAAATGGAAAGAAAAATGTATTGGCAAAAGAAACCAATAAACAATTGAGACACATCTACAGTGTATCATACAATTCTTCTAATAGAATTTGTGTAAATTTGACATATTGATATGTTTTTCTTTATAGTAATTCAGTCACATGTTATCTGTTTCATGTCTTTGATATTGTTTATTTTACACAGGTATCAGATAGAAGAGAACCTATCATGACACAACCATTTGGGATGAACCCGTATTTTGAAATATTGGATGCTAATAACGTTCGTTTAATAAAAAAAGGGCGCACTTTATATTTTCATTTTTTTAATACATATGTTTGTTTTTATGCATGTATATAAGAATTGTATTCATTTATTTGATCCCATAACATTTCCCGAGACTATAAATTATCAAAGATTATGTGCAGCTTATTTCCACATTTTAAGAAATATATTGTACAGATACTTCATTTTATAAGTTCTAGATTTTTATGGTAATTTATGCCAATGCATTGCTATATCTCATTGACGTTTAACGCATATCTTCTTCGTTCATATTAAATGATTTTTCCACAATTCTTCAAATGTCCATAAAATCAAAATGTTATTGAGCACTACTTATTGTTGTTCAAGACAGTTTTGATACAAATTGAATGACTGCAAATTTTTAGGTTGTTGATTATTTGTGTATATCCCGAATGACACATAAATAGTTTACATCTAAAAGACAATAAAGAGCTTGACTTCTGATAGAATTTAGGTTTGGTGAAAAAATTTCCTTTCAAGAGTTTTTTGGATATATACTAAACGATTGCTAACTCTATCAAAATTGATGATTTGGGCATCCGTAATTTGGTCATATACTTAAAGGTACATCATAATATTAATAAAACTTCAAAGTACACACGTATAGCTGTTATGCTTAGAATTTTAGTAAACGGATTTAAAGACATAAAACATATTTCTTTGTGTGAAACCTATTCATGGGAAATTGGCCCACTTCTTTGAATATATTTGTTTATAGTCTTGCATTTAATATATCTTAACATAATTCTTAGAATGCACATTCTATGATAACATTGTATTATCCCGATTACTCAGTATCCCAAATAATAGTAGCATTATAATGAATTAAATAATTATATACTGAAATTTTGGGTGAAACATCATATGAATATGTTTACAAATATTATAAAACAAAGAACCTAATAGGTTAGTTATCCAATCCAATATATACATTATTAACTTTTAAACATAGAAGATCCTTGTAACTTGTATTATTTCACCTTTAGGGCTATTAACCTGAAATGTACACCTCTTGTCCTACAACAAATGCGTGTTACACAGTATAATGCATTCTTATCATTTTGGAGTAAACGATATTTTTGTTTCCAAACGCAGTTACAATTTTAAAGATGAATTCACTTCTAAATCAACTATAATTTTATTTCAAACGTGTCCGGTTCAGTATTCGACAATATTTCAACAATGGGTTCAGGAATTTGTCAGGGTTGTACGTTTTATTATCTTTTCTTTCATTTTGGATATTGATTGTCGGATAATGCTTTAGATATGATAATGTTGTAATATGATTTATGTTTTTTAAAGCGATGTAAGACAATTATTTTTGGAACAACCTTCATCAGGAATGCGCGAGACCATGTGTCTAGACTGGGACTATTTTAGTATAATAGTCCCAGGTCTGAAAAACGAAATAGATAAACAAGTATCAAAATTGAACGTGGCCTTTAGAGAACAGTCATATTCGGCTAGGTTAATTTTATCTGAGAGATTTGTAACCTTTATATAATAGTTCTAGTAAAATTGCATAGGTAACTTAATTTCTTAATAGTCATTTATTTATTCATATATTAATTCAATTAGTAGTTGAATACAATAAGACTATTATGCAAATGGTATTCCACCCAAAATTGTCACTTTACGGCTAATGATGTATGTTATGGATATTGTTTACAAAGGATGAATTGTTATTTAATGACAACATTAGTACCAAAAACATTAACTACACCTGCACCGCCGACACAAATAATAGACATAAAAACATGCATTATATATAGTTATTCGATCAGATAAACTACCTAAATAAAGACAATACTTTTTATTATCGCCACCTTGTGTTAACTTGATTGAAGGTGGTTTGTGATTGATAATATTATTAAACATATCCCTCTAGTGGTTACTATGAAAATGATTAGTAAAAGTCGGATTGATTGTTCTTTTATTAATCCCTTTCCTAATATACACGAGATGCATAAAAAATACAACCAAAAACATAAAACATATAAGGCTGGAGAGAATCGTTATTATTCTTTTAGTGTTATTAATGATGTGATGTATGTTGTTGTTGTAATTAAGCGTTCATCATTCATTTATCAATGCAAACGGTTATTTGAAAGATTCGTTATGAGTAAAATGTGAAATAAATTAATATGGATGTCTTATTAAATAAATATGTGGTTTTAAATGGTAAAAATAAGGAGATGTTGTATAATTGCCAATGAGAAAACAAAAGACGAGGATTCAAGAAAATGTTATTCTATAGGGCACTGCACGGTTTAAAACAACGACCAAACCCATATAGTAAGCTATAAAAAGCCATTGCATGACAAAATGAGGACAAATTAAAAAAAAAAAACAAAAAAAAAAAAACAAAAAGCAATGGTCTGATTTAGTGCTAAACGTAATATACGAAAAAAAATAAGGCAGACAGCCACCAACGAAAACCTCTGAATTACAGGCTCTTGACTTGGCACAGGCACTAAAATGTATACTTCAATAAGAAATTACGATATACCGTACCTAAGTAAGGCGTATTCCAGACATATTTATCACAGACTTATTTCTTACTTATAGTGTAGGTTTAAATCACCGACTTTTATTTTCAATTTCAAATTTTTTGGCAAAGGGAAACAACTCTTAGATAGGCCACGCAAGCTAATGAGAAGAACATCATCTATTATGCGAGATTTGAGAACACCACATTTATGGTTAAAAGGGGATTTCAAATTAAATAGATGATTACGGAATGAAAATTATTTACTGCTAACGTACAATAAAACAGGCTCCTTCAATACGGTTTGAACTTATATGAGACATACACAGATTGTCCCATTTAAATGTTGTCTCCCTTTGTTAAAAAAATTCTAAAATTGGAACCAAAGTCGCTAATTTGAAAATGCACTATTAAGAAGGACTAAAGCAATAAGAATGTATAAGAAATATTTTGGCTAAGATCAGTTTTGCCTTGGGGTTTATTGCAACATACAGTTCCTGGTTTTTATGACCAATCGATATTGATGTTTACATTACAGAGTTCACAATAGGTCACATATGAAGGTAATATACCGCTGTCAGTTCAAATATTCGAAATCTTGAAGAAAAAGAAGCAAACTTTGAGTTAAAATTCGCATCAACTCCAAACTGAGTAGGTCTGGTGCATAGAGTCAGTTGTAAATTTTATGCAATACATGTATCCTCACTACTTTGATTCCTAAGACATATCTAGTAATAAATTACGTCCTGACCTCTATAAAACCTGTATGCGTACCAGAGGGACTAGAGTGGACGAATAGTCAGTTTAGTTTTGGACCAACACATTTGTAGTACAATGTGTAAATTTACTTGACAAGCCTAGTGATAAAATCACCTTTTATTACATGGGTTTTATTTTTATTCAATTGACGTTAATTCACATATTTTTTTAATGGTTAATAAATGATGCAAATAAGAAGTTAGATCATGTAAAAGGAAAACAAAATATGTTTAGTTGATGTCACGTTCTTCTGAAATATGTATACAAGTTATACAAAATGTAGTACTTGTATGTTTATTAGGGAAGAAATCTTATATTGATAGTCATATGATGATAAATAGTTTTTTTTTGCCTGTGAACCAAGAAACTCTTTATTGTCATTTGTGTTCCGTCATTGTTAACACAGCCATTGCACGAAAAGTCAAGTTTTTGTATAAAACTAGTAACATAAATGGGCGTAAAATGTAATAATATACATTTATTTCACTTCATCGTGTTGACTTGGAAGTCAGTTTAAACTGGATCCATAGCAAAAGTTTTGGCAGCATTTTGCAAAAAAACTTTAACAGCAGAAATGATATCAAAAACAGCAATAACAAAATAATCCCATTAGAAAGAAAAAACCTTAAAAACCGTAAATAAATCAATTGTCCAAACTAGTATATGTTAATTCTTATTTATTCTTAAGTAAACTAAATATAAAGAAAATGAAATATTCCCCAAAAAACATGATTAATTGACCTTCCCACAAAATATTTAGACAATTAAACAAAAGACTAAATAAAACGACAAATGTCTCATGAATAATGCATATTCCTTCTAAATTAGCCTAGCCTCATTATTAATTATGTAATACACATTGTACGTATATGGGGATTTCTTGTTACATGTCCGTTAGTTGTCTCTACATATGTTTCATGGTATACTTTTTATGATTTACATGTTTTTTAAAAAAAAAGTTTAGGAAACGATAATATATTTAAAAACTATAGCAAGTTTGATTTTCACAACATGAGATCTTGGAATTGGATTTGTAATAGCAAAATATTGAACACAGTGTTTTAAAATGACTGTATCCACTGTTTACATTACTAGTGTTATCTAATGCAAGTAAATTATCATTCATTTTTGATGATAAACTCTCATTTGAATATATAATCCAGCTCAGTAGTCAGTACTTCGATACTGACATCATTTATAACATATACTAATTTAAATTCCTCGTTCACAAATTAAGAAATTATTTAGAAACTAAGGTTCCAACTCATTCATGCAAAGTTGATTTTAGATGAATTTGACTATTCTATTTAAGTCCAATTAGGTCACGCATCCATGGCTTTCGAATGTTAAAGCTTTCAAGAGCGTTCCTGGTGAAGGTACATCCAGAAAAGCGCTTCAAAAGGATAAAAAACTGAAGTAAACTTTAAGTTATCATCAATCATGTCTAAGGATATGAAAACATATGTTCTTTCATCAGAACAAAACAGACTTATACTTTATTAATTCTTTAAATGCGTAAATAGGATATCAATCAAAACAAAATCTATAGACCGGTAAAATCTATTACTAATTTTTGTTTGGTAAATTCTACTTTTAGTATATATACATTTTCAAGGTAAATGCACTTCAATGATGGAGCGGGAACACAACTATAAACATGTTATTCGCCAACTTATTACAAGTAAATGAAAATATCTTGAGACATTTTCAGAAGATATATGAAATAACATGTCAATAAAAGTCTAGTTGTCGTCATGTTGTGTAAAAAGACACAGTATACCTATCTTATTAGTATATTGTGTGTGAATTTTAATCGATTGTTGTAGTATTAATGAAATTACTCTTTATAGTTCACACTTTGACGACAATTTCTATTGTAAGTAATTCGGTGTATTCGCGTATAAAAAAATGTGTCTTTTATGATTGTATTGTGTATTTGTATGCTTAAGGTCAGACGTAAATAAATATAATGTTGAATAGTGTTTTTGAAATGTTATAAAAATATAGTCAGAGACATATATATGTGTATATGTCTCTGATATAGTTAAATACATATCAACTGTAGATGGATTGAACTATTTCAGGGAAGATTTATATGCAGTACCCCTTTCGAATCGATAAGTTGGTACTGTCGTTATCGATGAAGTTTATATCATATAGTACCATCTTTTTGTTAAAGAACTCACACAATGAAACCATGATAAATGTATTCACAAAAATGGCGACTTCAAAAAGAGGCAAGTCCATAAAAACTGAAAAAAATCGAACGTTAAACTATGTCAAGCAACGGAACGAATGGAAAACAACTGTCATATTCCTGACTTGGAACAGGCATTTTCCGAAGAAAATGGTGGGTTAAACGTGGTTTTATGAAACCGTTAGCGACTCATCTTGAAAATAATGAATCTGTTTTAGTTTTTGTTTTCCATTTTCATTGCGTCTAATTTCTATGACAGGTCTGTGACTGAACACTACAAGATCTCATTTTTTTTTTAATTTTAAATTCACCGCATTTCTGTGATTATCTTTTTGACATTGAATAAGCTACGTATGTACAGGAGTTGGTAGAGTGGTGCCGGGTTCGATCCCCCGCTGTTACAGCAGTCATTTATAATGAACGTCACGCTCTAATATTAAAGCAAGTATACAGATGAACACCCCAGTTTTGGTGTTTGAGTGTAAGTACTGGTGGTAGGTTCAAACTTGTATGACAATAAAACGAAATTATTTGAAATGAATGGGTTTTGCTCATTGTTGAATGCCGTACATTGCAGCCTATAACTGTTTACGTACTCGTCCTCCGGATAATAGTTTTCTCATTGGCTATCAAACCACATATCCTTATTTTTGGCAGATGAATTGTGCAGTTGACATCTGTCTATGGCTTTAGATTTGTTCTTTGAGTTTACCAATTGATAGTAGATTTGGTGAACTATTTTCACTTTGTAAATTACTTGACATCATAAATTATTGGTACACTAGCCTTAGTAGCCATTGTAGAGACTCTACTTACCCTTGATGAGCATTGCTGAGATCAGTTAATACAGTCCATACAGAAATAAGAAAAATAACAGAAAATGATATCCGTATGCCCTCCATTTTCAATACATCTGTTAACTTAACGTGGAAATGTCTTTATTTTGCCCGTTTAGTATGATCCCTTGTCTTAAGGTTGTCAGTATTTACCCGCAGGCACATGTAAAATGGCAATACATCATGTGCGACAGAACCAACTTGTAGACATAAGTTTCTCATCTAGTGTCACGTGATCACTTACGAAAGGAACTATATTGTCATTACCATCACAATATTCAAATGTAAGCAAAATACAGGAAACGTCGAAAAAAATATTGACAACAGTTACATGTATTTAGGTGTAGGCTTCAACATTTTATTATGGAAAAATGGAAATTTGATTACAATTTGGTTAATTGGTTTCCTTGCACTTGAAATTTAACATCCATAGATAGTGACTAAACACATGACAAGGAACCACTGAATTTACAAATAAACCTACTAATTTCATGATAAATATTTGTCCATAGCAAAGCAATGGATAAAAACAATACAGAGGTGGAGTTAGCCCCTCTTTATGGAGCTACATATATGGTTAATACATAGGCTTTTTATAAGTCCCACTCCTAATGCCTTGTTCTTGGGCAACCACTTTTCAAAATCTTCGATCCGCATCTGCGATAATATGCACAAGTTCTTGCTTTTAAAATAGTATTTGCTAAGTATCTGAAAAAGAGGATGGGGAAGGACATCTTTGTCGAATTCCAATCCTAATATCATATGATTTTACTTAAAGTTAACTTTAGAAAATTGTTTTCATGTTTTCTTGTTTGATGTAGTTAACCACGATGATGGCGTCATTATATGTCAAAGATGCCATTTTATTCAAAGGTAAAGAAAAGAACATTTTGTTCGAACTCCTTTATGTGAGTGTTGTTGTTAGTGAACATGTCAATTTTGACATATTAACTGGATAATAAATTGTTTATTATAGTTGTATTATGTCATAAATGTGTAAAAAGAAGGAACTTGGGTTAAGCGATCAACACGGATCGTACTTAGCTGATATCAAACTGTGATTTTCAATTGAGAAGAAACATTTGTATACTATACTTTAAAACAAATAAAAAATAAAGTCCCTCAATAATCCCTCAAAACTTTTTGGTTGATTTGGTTTCAATATGAGACAAAACGGTTCTGCAATTTTTAACAAAATGAAAATTTAACCCAAATCAATCGCTAATTTTGTTTGTTTGTGTGTTTTCAGTAGGAAAAAGTGAAGTGCGACAATTTTCAAAAATATACTGACGAATAAACTTAAATTTAAGGAAAAATACTGACGAATAAACTTAAATTTAAGGAAAAATACTGACGAATAAACTTAAACTTAAGGAAAAGTTGTTATTACAGATCATGAAGCTCACTGAAAATTATTTACTGATGATTAAACAAATTCATAAGACGAAGACGCCTCCTACATGTAGCATTGACTTAGCAGTACTATTCGATATTTACCGATTACTGCTACTAAATGTCCCAAATAATTCTTTATTTATCAATAAAGCTTACAAGAAATTGATGTGACCTTCCCACAAGAACTTTCATTCGTTGCCTGATAACATGATAACGTTCATTAAGACCATTGCAGGCACCAACAAGATATTTGATGGAAGACTTGTCTATTTAAACGGGTGGTCAAATAACTAATAATAATGGTCTGAATAATAATAACCACATGTAACGGAAACAGCGCTGAAATGACTATTTCTTCGTCTTTACAATTACTAGTTGTCTTCAACAAATTCAGAACATCACATTCTTATTGTTACGATGATGTTGATTATAAAGCCCGTAAATTTAGACACGATCCATGTAAACTAATTGATCTTCCGAATAAACTTACTCTTAAAGGTTATCAATTTAACACAGTAGCAAAATCTCCAAATATTGTTTTATCGGTACTATCATTGATTTTGTTTTTTTGAAAAATTAAAACTTAACTAAATATATATTTCTATATATGTACAGTTATGCGAACTCAAGATTCTACATCCATTTGCTACTGTTTACTTATATTTTGGCATTGCGCAAAGTCATGCGTTTCTCAAACTGTTTGTGACGTCTTTTCACTTAAACCGTTGGATGTCTACTGATTCATACTTTAGTCTGGGAGAACATGTTTTTTTATTAGTTGTTATTAGCTTTGATCTAGTTTTCAGTAACAGTGAATACTCTTATTTCGGTGCTTTGTGTCTTTGAATGGTTTTTGTGCCTCGTACCGATCTTTTGAGTAAAGCCAATTGCAACGGATTTTTACAGTTTGTTCCTATGCTGTGCTGTTATACCACTATCTCAGGTTAGGGAAAGAATTGAACGCTCACACACATGTTTAACCCTGCCACATTCTTTATATGCACTTAATGTGCCTGTCCCAAGTCAGGAGCCTGTAGTAAATTGATTTTCGTTAGTTCATGTCTGTCATATGTGTTTTAAGTAAATTGTTATGTTATAAATTAGGCCATTAGTTTTCGCATTTCACATTTTTCAAGTCGGGGCCTTTTATAGCCGACTATACGGTATGGTTTTTTTTTCATTGTTGAAGGCCGTGCGGTGGTCCAGAATAACTTACTACCAATTAATTTTAACTCTAGTGGATAGTTGTCTCATTGGCAATCATACCTCATCTCCTCATATCAGTCATACTTAACAACGTTATCACGAACAACCCAAGTGTCAAATTGAGCTGTTACAGTATATAATTCTTCAATCCTTCCTCAGATAGATAAAGACCAAACAGAAAACGAACTATGCAAACAAACGAACGAGACAAAAACAGAAAAGAAGAGAAAAAATCAACAAAAAATAATTATGATAAACAAAGTCTGTTTTCAATATCTTTCTCGAAAATAATCAAAGGTGTAAAAAGTGGTGAGATTACAAATGTTCAAAAGAACTTAAAAAAAAAAGCAAGGCACAACTGAATATAACGTTGTTTGCAGTAGATGATTTTCAAAGGACAGCTATTTAGGCAAACAGATATAACTGTCCTTATTTTTGGTCCTCAATGCTCTTCAACTTCGTACTTTATTTGGCCTTTTTAACTTTCTTTTATTCGAGCATCACTGATGAGTCTTTTGTAGACGAAACGCGCGTCTGGCGCAAATACAAAATTTCAATTCTGGTATCTATGATGAGTTTATTTATGTGTTTGATGTTAGGAGGGCTTGCATATAATCGCCAAACTTTTCCCTCGTCGATAACTGTTTATAGGCCGGTGACCAAAGTCGGAATTATAAAAATTTAATCGTCAAAAATAGTACACGGCTATATCATATACCATTCGATTCGAAAATATGTGTACTTTGAGATTAATTTGGTCGTCAAAAGAAAATATGGTGCAGATTTTCAGAAATCAAGATCAAAGGTCACATGTCGTTTTCAAGGAAAATCAAAATTGAATATCTAATTCCAATTTAAATACTCTTTTAGCAGTAGAATGATTGAAATCTTGAATCTATCTTCTTCCTTATTCAAATTTTCATCAAAACAGAGGAAACTCATCATTAAATGAGAATTCCGAGTAAACGTATGCGACTTTACAAAAAGGGGGGTGATTTTCAATTTAAAAAGATGTATCTTTTTCAAATTATAAGAACAAAGGCCGTCAAAACTTTACAAAATGTAAAGAAAAATATGAAAAAATATGAATTTGTTAATATAACTATCTATTATACCCCAATGAAAGTGGAAACTTGAGTTTTGGGCATATACGTTGAATTCGGTACATGCAAAACTGGCAACAAAAATTATTTCAAAACAGACTTATAATTTAATTTAAATAATGTCATGAAGTTTTGTATGAAATAAAATTTATTAATAGGAATGTAAATTATTACAAAATAGACTAACAACTTTTTAATGATAGAACCGCCTTTTATTCGTTTAAATATTGAGAAAGTTTCGGTTATTCAATCCCAAACTAAGTGACACCAGATAAGAAATGTACTTCTATGCCGGATGGTTTAACATCGCCCTAAACATAGTAACTGTAATGAGTAATTCAGACCTCAAATGACTTTTGAATTATGGGAACGTTATTACAAGGTTCTGACTTTTGGCTGGAATACATATGTTCGTACATGGAAGGTTTAGTAAATCTCGAGTATCAATATTGGTCCAAAGTGGTTAAAGAACACGACAAATTTCTTAAACCACAAATCCTATAATAATATTGCGAACATGATGTTAAGCTTCGGACATTTAACCTGTTGTGCATTGGAATAGAGTGGTGGTCAAATGTTTTTGTACCACATGTAGCGTGCTTTTATCCAGCATCATTGGACATTTCAAAAACATTTCGTATTTGCAAAATACACTTTGGCCATATCAATCTAAAATTGGGGGACATAAAACAACAGTAACAGTAACTAGGACAAATGTCAAATGAACCCTGTCCAGAAAAGAATGGTTTGTCCTGCTGTTTGCAACTCTAGATATCTCTCAACAAAAGTCAAGAAAAAAAACCATCTCTGATCGACAGTATACACTTGCTATGATCACATGATTATAGTCTGTGGAATGTTTCCGATTGTCTGGTCTGTATAATTGATTTAATTTCTGAACTAGAGTTAGCATTGATATCGCACTGCTGGTGGTTAAAAACTTGTTTCTGTAAACTTGTCTTTGTAATAAATGAATAAAGTTTTAATCCCCGTAGAGGTTTATAGTGGTTGTATGAAAAGTTTGCTTACAAAGCCTTTACTTGAATATATTGTTTTATAGTGTTTTATCCCTTGCCTTTGTTATACCTTTTTTATTACAATATATGCAAGCATATAAAAAAAACATAAATCCATTTCAAAGAGAGACGAACGATACCAGAGTGACATTTAAACTCATAAGTCAAAAATAAACTGACAACGCCATGACCAATAAAAGAAACACAACCACAGACAAACCATAGTACACAAAACACAACCTTTGATATCCGTGACTTCGATTTCTTGACTTAAACCGACTGCTATTTTATCTGTATGTCTCTAAGAAACATTAAAGGCAACAGCAATTTACCGATGTTCATTTTTACAAACAAAAAAAATTCCAAGAACTTCAAAAATAGTTCAGATCGATTGCGTCACCAGCATGCATCACGTGCCATGCGAATCATAACTATCAACATGTTACAAACAGGAATGGGACACAAGTCAAATGTCAAATTTTCAGATCTGATCTGATACTTAGTATCTAAAGATCTCCAACCGCGAAAAGATGCTGCTAGTGCGTTGGGACACGGCAGAGCATGAAGGGAACATTATTATTCGTGATGGTGACCTAAAAACTTATTTTGTGTCTATTTCAGTCGCCGGTTCTTCCTCAAATGTCAGTGCGTATCACCAAAATCTGCATTTTCACGTTCGACACTCAGGTGTCAAATGTGGAGCAGAATCTGCTACACCTTCCAGGGGCACCCGAGATAACCCCCGGTTTTCAGTAAGGTTCGTGATGATCTTTAGTTTTCTATGTAGTGTTTTGCAGAATTTTGTTTAATTTTGTCTCTACGGCGTTCTTCGACTTTTGCCATGACGTTGTGATATTGTCGTCGACTAATAAGTACAGATTATCGGGTTTTCTACACAATGCTATCGCTAGATATCAGCCGCTAGCCACAATGTGAATTTTTTGGCGAGTGAGCGCAGCGAACGAGCTAAAAAACTTCACATTGTGTCGAGTGGCTGATATTTTACGATATCTATATACGAAGAAAACCCGATTATCTGTTTATCGTTCTATTACTGGTCTTTTTCTCCTCCCTAGATTACTTCTCCTCAGACATTGTGACGTCTCTGATAATGCCTGCTCTCGTCTCAAAGCCGTGATACGAGAATAACGGGCGACTGAGCAGGGTGATATAGACGAAGGGAAGGACGATAAGTTTGAGTATCCCTTTGAAATCTGCGGCCATTTTTAAGCAGTTAAATGTTAGGAGTACACCCCTGTTCATTAAGTCACTGACTCAACATGCATGTGCGTAAGACATCAATTGAGACATGTAAACACCATACGATGGCGCAAAGGATATAGTACTATTGAGACATGGGGAAATTGACAATTGGAAAGTTAAAATTGTCATCAAAAGTTTGTCATAGGTTTTGTTTGAAGTCGTCAATCTATGTCAATATCAAAGAAAAGTTCAAGATATGAAGCAGACATTCTAGTTTCTGTAGTATCCTTTATCACTAGCTCACTGGGGTATATGAATTTAAGTACTGACTGACATGTGGATTATAGAGAGACAGGAAATCTTCAATATATCTGAATTTGAAATCAAAGAACTAAGCAAAATGGTTTTCTTTAGGTCTTTGAAAAGGTTCTGCATTTCCAATTGCCGTATGGACTGTAAACACTGTTATGTTATGTTGACTTGTGCATCATTAGTGTCCACTTTTATAATAAACAATTTCCAAACGAATTATCAATTCACAATCATCCGCGCACTTTCGGGCAAATTTCATCATTACACCTATCGACAATCAAAATACCGGGGTTGATTGTAAGTGAAATAAAACAATTATCCCACTTCTACTTTTATAAAAATAGCACTATTTAAGGGATTAAACTTAATGTTTGCTTCATTGAAATGTTAAAGCCAATTTTCAACGGACTTCCCAGTCTTGTCATCTTTGGGGATTTTGTCGGATCCCCATTCCTTAAATAAACAACCGAAAAACGCATTTTGCCTCTTATTTGAATAAAACTATATCAACACAACCTCAAAAATAAATTACAGACACCCAAATAAATCAACGAAACAATAACACATCGACATAAACAAGTAATATCAAGTCCTTAATTTTGGAGGAAAACTATGTATTCAGCCCAATCAGGGACGGGGCACAACTTTCCGGAATGTTTTTAAAGATAATGATTGAATAGTAGAAATTTTTGAAAGTTTAAAAAATATCGTTTTAAAAAATCTTACCTTATAAAAACTTGTGTATATGAAAAGAAAAATTGCAGCTTTATTACTTTTTAGTAGTTACGATATAATTCATTCATTAGCGCTTTATTGTATGATGTTGGAATACGGTGAAAGACAAAATGTCACCCCGTTTACAGTAATTTGTACCTTCATAATTTGTTATCAAAAGGCTTTTACGATTATCTTTTTCACATAATGAATAAAGCATTATGTGTTTTGTTTGAACAAATCAAAAATAGACATATATTTGAATGCAGCCTTTGAATAAAAAGCCAAACTGTATGCCACTCATGATCTGCATTTGGTCCAAGGACACAGTTATATAGTCCCTAGTGTGAACAGTGTATAACTTGCATTTTTTTTTGATACACTTTCCCAATTTATTTCTTGATATTTTATGCACGAAATATTAAGTAAGGGGATGAAATTACATGTTAAACGAATTTGGGTGCTGAATCTTTATGTTAAGTAGTGATTTGGTCCAGTTAAAAAAGGTCTCTTTACATTTAAAGTACATTTAATATATATGGAAGAATAATGTATGGTTAAAAACCTTCAAAAACTTCAAATTGATTGAAAAAAATGCATGTTTATGTAAGGCTCCCCTTAATTCGAAAATCTCTATTTTCAGGCACAGGCTCATAAAAATTTGACTTTTGAATAACTGTAATAAATCTGATAAATCAAATGAGTGTTCCGTTGTTTTTAATACTTATTATATTAAATTCAAGAGTATTTAAATAGCAAATTTTTGCAATATTTAAATTTTTTAGGGCAAAATCTTGACAGTTGAAAATATTTGATTTAAACGTCAAAAATAAACATCCAAATTTCAATATTAAAATGGCCTTAGTTTCTATAATATATATCCTATGGCCCTGAAACTTGGCCAACTATCTTAAAATTGCCCAAGCTTAGGTCATGCAAAGTTTCATTAAAATTGGTCAAGTCTTTCTATCCTATTGGGTCCAAGGACACAGTTATCCTCCTTTGGTTTTCGTTGACGAATATAGTCCCTAGTGTGAACAGTGTATAACTTGCATTTTTTTTTATACACTTTCCCAATTTATTTCTTGATATTTTATGCATGAAATATTAAGTAAGGGGATGAAATTACATGTTTAAAAAATTTGGGTGCTTAATCTTTATGTTAAGTAGTGATTTGGTCCAGTTAAAAAAGGTGAAAAATTAGAATGTCTGAAGCTGTCAAACTGAATTTTAGCCCCCCTTAACACAGAATTGTCAATATTCTGAGTTAGAGCTGGTAGAAGTTTCTATAATTTTGATATTATTTGTATCAATAGTAGTAAACTACACTGTCAAAATCTTTTTGAGATAGAGCAGGTGCGATTTTTTTAATTTGAATTTATTGTCTAAAAGAAATGCACTACGAAATAACTGTGTTCTCGGGCCTAAGAGATGAATTCCGTAAATGTAGATTCTGTACTTTGGCAACTTTCCTGAATGGTTTGCTGGTTTCAATTTGTCAAACTCAATAAAAGTAAAGGATTTACATCTTTGTTTGACAGAAATTCTGTTAAAATGTCCCATTTTGTCATTATACGGCTAAAATAAGCATTTTAAAGCAGTTTCCATTTTATGCCTAAGAGCCATATGCTGACTTTCTATCTGACAGCTTTTTATGTTCCTGATATTTGTGGTTCTATGCTTAAATCAAATTTAATTAATCATTTGTGAACTCGGAATCTAGAGAAAAGTAGATTATCACAGAAAAAATGTGCAGAATATTTGTATTTATGTCCCTGGTTAAACGGCCTGTTTGATGTATGTGAAATGTGAAGAGCTTTGTACATAAAATCTGTAGTCCGTCACAAATATTTCACTAAATCTTAAAAAAAACCACTTTACAATGATCAGTACACCCTATTCATTTCATATGCTACCATAATTTTCTTCTTTAGGATAGTAAGTGGTTCAAATATATGCCAAATGAGACTAAAACTACATGCAAGTTTTCCATTGAAAAGTGAAAAACTGGTCATCAGACCATACTGTCTGCAAAAAAAAGTTAAATTCAAGAGTCCTTTTGCAATTAGACTTCTTGTATCATGACATCTTAGCATAGAAATGAGCGAAACGTAACAAATTTCAATTTCTTATAGCCTCTGTGTGCATTTTTATATGTAAATATGGGCTACGGCCTAAATCGACTCTAAATAATTCTCAGTCTTACATGGCCTAAGACCATTTCATACTCATGTGGTATGCTTTTTTTTTTAACTTTTCTTTACATTTAAAGTACATTTAATATATATGGAAGAATAATGCATGGTTAAAAACCTTCAAAAACTTCAAATTGGTTGAAAAAAATGCATGTTTATGTAAGGCTCCCCTTAATTCGAAAATCTCTATTTTCAGGCACAGGCTCATAAAAATTTGACTTTTGAATAACTGTAATAAATCTGATAAATCAAATGAGTGTTCCATTGCTTTTAATACTTATTATATTAAATTCAAGAGTATTTAAAAAGCAAATTTTTGCAATATTTAAATTTTTTAGGGCAAAATCTTGACAGTTGAAAATATTTGATTTAAACGTCAAAAATAAACATCCAAATTTCAATATTAAAATGGCCTTAGTTTCTATAATATATATCCTATGGCCCTGAAACTTGGCCAACTATCTTAAAATTGCCTAAGCTTAGGTCATGCAAAGTTTCATTAAAATTGGTCAAGTCTTTCTATCCTATTGGGTATCGTCCTTTGGTTTTCGTTGACGAATATAGTCCCTAGTGTGAACAGTGTATAACTTGCATTTTTTTTTATACACTTTCCCAATTTATTTCTTGATATTTTATGCATGAAATATTAAGTAAGGGGATGAAATTACATGTTTAAAAATTTGGGTGCTTAATCTTTATGTTAAGTAGTGATTTGGTCCAGTTAAAAAAGGTGAAAAATTAGAATGTCTGAAGCTGTCAAACTGAATTTTAGCCCCCCTTAACACAGAATTGTCAATATTCTGAGTTAGAGCTGGTAGAAGTTTCTATAATTTTGATATTATTTGTATCAATAGTAGTAAACTACACTGTCAAAATCTTTTTGAGATAGAGCAGGTGCGATTTTTTTAATTTGAATTTATTGTCTAAAAGAAATGCACTACGAAATAACTGTGTTCTCGGGCCTAAGAGATGAATTCCGTAAATGTAGATTCTGTACTTTGGCAACTTTCCTGAATGGTTTGCTGGTTTCAATTTGTCAAACTCAATAAAAGTAAAGGATTTACATCTTTGTTTGACAGAAATTCTGTTAAAATGTCCCATTTTGTCATTATACGGCTAAAATAAGCATTTTAAAGCAGTTTCCATTTTATGCCTAAGAGCCATATGCTGACTTTCTATCTGACAGCTTTTTATGTTCCTGATATTTGTGTTTCTATGCTTAAATCAAATTTAATTAATCATTTGTGAACTCGGAATCTAGAGAAAAGTAGATTATCACAGAAAAAATGTGCAGAATATTTGTATTTATGTCCCTGGTTAAACGGCCTGTTTGATGTATGTGAAATGTGAAGAGCTTTGTACATAAAATCTGTAGTCCGTCACAAATATTTCACTAAATCTTAAAAAAAACCACTTTACAATGATCAGTACACCCTATTCATTTCATATGCTACCATAATTTTCTTCTTTAGGATAGTAAGTGGTTCAAATATATGCCGAATGAGACTAAAACTACATGCAAGTTTTCCATTGAAAAGAGAAAAACTGGTCATCAGACCATACTGTCTGCAAAAAAAAGTTAAATTCAAGAGTCCTTTTGCAATTAGACTTCTTGTATCATGACATCTTAGCATAGAAATGAGCGAAACGTAACAAATTTCAATTTTCTTATAGCCTCTGTGTGCATTTTTATATGTAAATATGGGCTACGGCCTAAATCGACTCTAAATAATTCTCAGTCTTACATGGCCTAAGACCATTTCATACTCATGTGGTATGCTTTTTTTTTAACTTTTCTTTACATTTAAAGTACATTTAATATATATGGAAGAATAATGCATGGTTAAAAACCTTCAAAAACTTCAAATTGGTTGAAAAAAATGCATGTTTATGTAAGGCTCCCCTTAATTCGAAAATCTCTATTTTCAGGCACAGGCTCATAAAAATTTGACTTTTGAATAACTGTAATAAATCTGATAAATCAAATGAGTGTTCCATTGCTTTTAATACTTATTATATTAAATTCAAGAGTATTTAAAAAGCAAATTTTTGCAATATTTAAATTTTTTAGGGCAAAATCTTGACAGTTGAAAATATTTGATTTAAACGTCAAAAATAAACATCCAAATTTCAATATTAAAATGGCCTTAGTTTCTATAATATATATCCTATGGCCCTGAAACTTGGCCAACTATCTTAAAATTGCCTAAGCTTAGGTCATGCAAAGTTTCATTAAAATTGGTCAAGTCTTTCTATCCTATTGGGTATCGTCCTTTGGTTTTCGTTGACGAATATAGTCCCTAGTGTGAACAGTGTATAACTTGCATTTTTTTTTATACACTTTCCCAATTTATTTCTTGATATTTTATGCATGAAATATTAAGTAAGGGGATGAAATTACATGTTTAAAAAATTTGGGTGCTTAATCTTTATGTTAAGTAGTGATTTGGTTCAGTTAAAAAAGGTCAAAAATTAGAATGTCTGAAGCTGTCAAACTGAATTTTAGCCCCCCTTAACACAGAATTGTCAATATTCTGAGTTAGAGCTGGTAGAAGTTTCTATAATTTTGATATTATTTGTATCAATAGTAGTAAACTACACTGTCAAAATCTTTTTGAGATAGAGCAGGTGCGATTTTTTTAATTTGAATTTATTGTCTAAAAGAAATGCACTACGAAATAACTGTGTTCTCGGGCCTAAGAGATGAATTCCGTAAATGTAGATTCTGTACTTTGGCAACTTTCCTGAATGGTTTGCTGGTTTCAATTTGTCAAACTCAATAAAAGTAAAGGATTTACATCTTTGTTTGACAGAAATTCTGTTAAAATGTCCCATTTTGTCATTATACGGCTAAAATAAGCATTTTAAAGCAGTTTCCATTTTATGCCTAAGAGCCATATGCTGACTTTCTATCTGACAGCTTTTTATGTTCCTGATATTTGTGTTTCTATGCTTAAATCAAATTTAATTAATCATTTGTGAACTCGGAATCTAGAGAAAAGTAGATTATCACAGAAAAAATGTGCAGAATATTTGTATTTATGTCCCTGGTTAAACGGCCTGTTTGATGTATGTGAAATGTGAAGAGCTTTGTACATAAAATCTGTAGTCCGTCACAAATATTTCACTAAATCTTAAAAAAAACCACTTTACAATGATCAGTACACCCTATTCATTTCATATGCTACCATAATTTTCTTCTTTAGGATAGTAAGTGGTTCAAATATATGCCAAATGAGACTAAAACTACATGCAAGTTTTCCATTGAAAAGAGAAAAACTGGTCATCAGACCATACTGTCTGCAAAAAAAAGTTAAATTCAAGAGTCCTTTTGCAATTAGACTTCTTGTATCATGACATCTTAGCATAGAAATGAGCGAAACGTAACAAATTTCAATTTCTTATAGCCTCTGTGTGCATTTTTATATGTAAATATGGGCTACGGCCTAAATCGACTCTAAATAATTCTCAGTCTTACATGGCCTAAGACCATTTCATACTCATGTGGTATGCTTTTTTTTTAACTTTTCTTTACATTTAAAGTACATTTAATATATATGGAAGAATAATGCATGGTTAAAAACCTTCAAAAACTTCAAATTGGTTGAAAAAAATGCATGTTTATGTAAGGCTCCCCTTAATTCGAAAATCTCTATTTTCAGGCACAGGCTCATAAAAATTTGACTTTTGAATAACTGTAATAAATCTGATAAATCAAATGAGTGTTCCATTGCTTTTAATACTTATTATATTAAATTCAAGAGTATTTAAAAAGCAAATTTTTGCAATATTTAAATTTTTTAGGGCAAAATCTTGACAGTTGAAAATATTTGATTTAAACGTCAAAAATAAACATCCAAATTTCAATATTAAAATGGCCTTAGTTTCTATAATATATATCCTATGGCCCTGAAACTTGGCCAACTATCTTAAAATTGCCTAAGCTTAGGTCATGCAAAGTTTCATTAAAATTGGTCAAGTCTTTCTATCCTATTGGGTATCGTCCTTTGGTTTTCGTTGACGAATATAGTCCCTAGTGTGAACAGTGTATAACTTGCATTTTTTTTTATACACTTTCCCAATTTATTTCTTGATATTTCATGCATGAAATATTAAGTAAGGGGATGAAATTACATGTTTAAAAAATTTGGGTGCTTAATCTTTATGTTAAGTAGTGATTTGGTTCAGTTAAAAAAGGTCAAAAATTAGAATGTCTGAAGCTGTCAAACTGAATTTTAGCCCCCCTTAACACAGAATTGTCAATATTCTGAGTTAGAGCTGGTAGAAGTTTCTATAATTTTGATATTATTTGTATCAATAGTAGTAAACTACACTGTCAAAATCTTTTTGAGATAGAGCAGGTGCGATTTTTTTAATTTGAATTTATTGTCTAAAAGAAATGCACTACGAAATAACTGTGTTCTCGGGCCTAAGAGATGAATTCCGTAAATGTAGATTCTGTACTTTGGCAACTTTCCTGAATGGTTTGCTGGTTTCAATTTGTCAAACTCAATAAAAGTAAAGGATTTACATCTTTGTTTGACAGAAATTCTGTTAAAATGTCCCATTTTGTCATTATACGGCTAAAATAAGCATTTTAAAGCAGTTTCCATTTTATGCCTAAGAGCCATATGCTGACTTTCTATCTGACAGCTTTTTATGTTCCTGATATTTGTGTTTCTATGCTTAAATCAAATTTAATTAATCATTTGTGAACTCGGAATCTAGAGAAAAGTAGATTATCACAGAAAAAATGTGCAGAATATTTGTATTTATGTCCCTGGTTAAACGGCCTGTTTGATGTATGTGAAATGTGAAGAGCTTTGTACATAAAATCTGTAGTCCGTCACAAATATTTCACTAAATCTTAAAAAAAACCACTTTACAATGATCAGTACACCCTATTCATTTCATATGCTACCATAATTTTCTTCTTTAGGATAGTAAGTGGTTCAAATATATGCCGAATGAGACTAAAACTACATGCAAGTTTTCCATTGAAAAGAGAAAAACTGGTCATCAGACCATACTGTCTGCAAAAAAAAGTTAAATTCAAGAGTCCTTTTGCAATTAGACTTCTTGTATCATGACATCTTAGCATAGAAATGAGCGAAACGTAACAAATTTCAATTTCTTATAGCCTCTGTGTGCATTTTTATATGTAAATATGGGCTACGGCCTAAATAATTCTCAGTCTTACATGGCCTAAGACCATTTCATACTCATGTGGTATGCTTTTTTTTTAACTTTTCTTTACATTTAAAGTACATTTAATATATATGGAAGAATAATGCATGGTTAAAAACCTTCAAAAACTTCAAATTGGTTGAAAAAAATGCATGTTTATGTAAGGCTCCCCTTAATTCGAAAATCTCTATTTTCAGGCACAGGCTCATAAAAATTTGACTTTTGAATAACTGTAATAAATCTGATAAATCAAATGAGTGTTCCATTGCTTTTAATACTTATTATATTAAATTCAAGAGTATTTAAAAAGCAAATTTTTGCAATATTTAAATTTTTTAGGGCAAAATCTTGACAGTTGAAAATATTTGATTTAAACGTCAAAAATAAACATCCAAATTTCAATATTAAAATGGCCTTAGTTTCTATAATATATATCCTATGTCCCTGAAACTTGGCCAACTATCTTAAAATTGCCTAAGCTTAGGTCATGCAAAGTTTCATTAAAATTGGTCAAGTCTTTCTATCCTATTGGGTATCGTCCTTTGGTTTTCGTTGACGAATATAGTCCCTAGTGTGAACAGTGTATAACTTGCATTTTTTTTTATACACTTTCCCAATTTATTTCTTGATATTTTATGCATGAAATATTAAGTAAGGGGATGAAATTACATGTTTAAAAAATTTGGGTGCTTAATCTTTATGTTAAGTAGTGATTTGGTTCAGTTAAAAAAGGTCAAAAATTAGAATGTCTGAAGCTGTCAAACTGAATTTTAGCCCCCCTTAACACAGAATTGTCAATATTCTGAGTTAGAGCTGGTAGAAGTTTCTATAATTTTGATATTATTTGTATCAATAGTAGTAAACTACACTGTCAAAATCTTTTTGAGATAGAGCAGGTGCGATTTTTTTAATTTGAATTTATTGTCTAAAAGAAATGCACTACGAAATAACTGTGTTCTCGGGCCTAAGAGATGAATTCCGTAAATGTAGATTCTGTACTTTGGCAACTTTCCTGAATGGTTTGCTGGTTTCAATTTGTCAAACTCAATAAAAGTAAAGGATTTACATCTTTGTTTGACAGAAATTCTGTTAAAATGTCCCATTTTGTCATTATACGGCTAAAATAAGCATTTTAAAGCAGTTTCCATTTTATGCCTAAGAGCCATATGCTGACTTTCTATCTGACAGCTTTTTATGTTCCTGATATTTGTGTTTCTATGCTTAAATCAAATTTAATTAATCATTTGTGAACTCGGAATCTAGAGAAAAGTAGATTATCACAGAAAAAATGTGCAGAATATTTGTATTTATGTCCCTGGTTAAACGGCCTGTTTGATGTATGTGAAATGTGAAGAGCTTTGTACATAAAATCTGTAGTCCGTCACAAATATTTCACTAAATCTTAAAAAAAACCACTTTACAATGATCAGTACACCCTATTCATTTCATATGCTACCATAATTTTCTTCTTTAGGATAGTAAGTGGTTCAAATATATGCCAAATGAGACTAAAACTACATGCAAGTTTTCCATTGAAAAGAGAAAAACTGGTCATCAGACCATACTGTCTGCAAAAAAAAGTTAAATTCAAGAGTCCTTTTGCAATTAGACTTCTTGTATCATGACATCTTAGCATAGAAATGAGCGAAACGTAACAAATTTCAATTTCTTATAGCCTCTGTGTGCATTTTTATATGTAAATATGGGCTACGGCCTAAATCGACTCTAAATAATTCTCAGTCTTACATGGCCTAAGACCATTTCATACTCATGTGGTATGCTTTTTTTTTTAACTTTTCTTTACATTTAAAGTACATTTAATATATATGGAAGAATAATGCATGGTTAAAAACCTTCAAAAACTTCAAATTGGTTGAAAAAAATGCATGTTTATGTAAGGCTCCCCTTAATTCGAAAATCTCTATTTTCAGGCACAGGCTCATAAAAATTTGACTTTTGAATAACTGTAATAAATCTGATAAATCAAATGAGTGTTCCATTGCTTTTAATACTTATTATATTAAATTCAAGAGTATTTAAAAAGCAAATTTTTGCAATATTTAAATTTTTTAGGGCAAAATCTTGACAGTTGAAAATATTTGATTTAAACGTCAAAAATAAACATCCAAATTTCAATATTAAAATGGCCTTAGTTTCTATAATATATATCCTATGGCCCTGAAACTTGGCCAACTATCTTAAAATTGCCTAAGCTTAGGTCATGCAAAGTTTCATTAAAATTGGTCAAGTCTTTCTATCCTATTGGGTATCGTCCTTTGGTTTTCGTTGACGAATATAGTCCCTAGTGTGAACAGTGTATAACTTGCATTTTTTTTTTATACACTTTCCCAATTTATTTCTTGATATTTTATGCATGAAATATTAAGTAAGGGGATGAAATTACATGTTTAAAAAATTTGGGTGCTTAATCTTTATGTTAAGTAGTGATTTGGTTCAGTTAAAAAAGGTCAAAAATTAGAATGTCTGAAGCTGTCAAACTGAATTTTAGCCCCCCTTAACACAGAATTGTCAATATTCTGAGTTAGAGCTGGTAGAAGTTTCTATAATTTTGATATTATTTGTATCAATAGTAGTAAACTACACTGTCAAAATCTTTTTGAGATAGAGCAGGTGCGATTTTTTTAATTTGAATTTATTGTCTAAAAGAAATGCACTACGAAATAACTGTGTTCTCGGGCCTAAGAGATGAATTCCGTAAATGTAGATTCTGTACTTTGGCAACTTTCCTGAATGGTTTGCTGGTTTCAATTTGTCAAACTCAATAAAAGTAAAGGATTTACATCTTTGTTTGACAGAAATTCTGTTAAAATGTCCCATTTTGTCATTATACGGCTAAAATAAGCATTTTAAAGCAGTTTCCATTTTATGCCTAAGAGCCATATGCTGACTTTCTATCTGACAGCTTTTTATGTTCCTGATATTTGTGTTTCTATGCTTAAATCAAATTTCATTAATCATTTGTGAACTCGGAATCTAGAGAAAAGTAGATTATCACAGAAAAAATGTGCAGAATATTTGTATTTATGTCCCTGGTTAAACGGCCTGTTTGATATATGTGAAATGTGAAGAGCTTTGTACATGAAATCTGTAGTCCGTCACAAATATTTCACTAAATCTTAAAAAAAACCACTTTACAATGATCAGTACACCCTATTCATTTCATATGCTACCATAATTTTCTTCTTTAGGATAGTAAGTGGTTCAAATATATGCCAAATGAGACTAAAACTACATGCAAGTTTTCCATTGAAAAGTGAAAAACTGGTCATCAGACCATACTGTCTGCAAAACAAAGTTAAATTCAAGAGTCCTTTTGCAATTAGACTTCTTGTATCATGACATCTTAACATAGAAATGATCAAAACGTAACAAATTTCAATTTCTTATAGCCTCTGTGTGCATTTTTATATGTAAATATGGGCTACGGCCTAAATCGACTCTAAATAATTCTCAGTCTTACATGGCCTAAGACCATTTCATACTCATGTGGTATGCTTTTTTTAACTTTTCTTTACATTTAAAGTACATTTAATATATATGGAAGAATAATGCATGGTTAAAAACCTTCAAAAACTTCAAATTGGTTGAAAAAAATGCATGTTTATGTAAGGCTCCCCTTAATTCGAAAATCTCTATTTTCAGGCACAGGCTCATAAAAATTTGACTTTTGAATAACTGTAATAAATCTGATAAATCAAATGAGTGTTCCGTTGCTTTTAATACTTATTATATTAAATTCAAGAGTATTTAAAAAGCAAATTTTTGCAATATTTAAATTTTTTAGGACTAATCTTGACAGTTGAAAATATTTGATTTAAACGTCAAAAATAAACATCCAAATTTCAATATTAAAATGGCCTTAGTTTCTATAATATATATCCTATGGCCCTGAAACTTGGCCAACTATCTTAAAATTGCCTAAGCTTAGGTCATGCAAAGTTTCATTAAAATTGGTCAAGTCTTTCTATCCTATCGGGTCCAAGGACACAGTTATCGTCCTTTGGTTTTCGTTGACGAATATAGTCCCTAGTGTGAACAGTGTATAACTTGCATTTTTTTTTATACACTTTCCCAATTTATTTCTTGATATTTTATGCATGAAATATTAAGTAAGGGGATGAAATTACATGTTGAAAAATTTTGGGTGCTTAATCTTTATGTTAAGTAGTGATTTGGTCCAGTTAAAAAAGGTGAAAAATTAGAATGTCTGAAGCTGTCAAACTGAATTTTAGCCCCCCTTAACACAGAATTGTCAATATTCTGAGTTAGAGCTGGTAGAAGTTTCTATAATTTTGATATTATTTGTATCAATAGTAGTAAACTACACTGTCAAAATCTTTTTGAGATAGAGCAGGTGCGATTTTTTTAATTTGAATTTATTGTCTAAAAGAAATGCACTACGAAATAACTGTGTTCTCGGGCCATTTGAAGTCAAATTTGCTAGCTAAACGCTAAAATAAACAAAACTGCACCATACGACTATTTGACGACCAATCTTAAATTCAAGTAAAATCATTTTACTATGACTGTGCAAATTTTTAGCCGTGTATTATGAAGTGAAATTAAACTCTTTTAATATTCGACTTTTTCATATTACGTCACCGCACTATTAAACAAGGAAGTACTTTATTGAATGCCATTATTGACCACATGGACATATTGTATAGACACTTGTCCATATTATTGTTGAACTCGGACATGTAAGTTGACCTCTATATGTATTTGGTTTTTTTTTCAAGTTATTGTGTCGTTGTCTAATTGGCGCATGTATACCAACATCTCCCTTTGTTCTTATACATGACTTTGACTAAAAAATGTGGTGTAATAGTTGTTTTTATTTCCATATACCTACTTGCTACACGAGTTTAACACGAAGCTTTCGAGAAAAAAAACCTTGCACTGATGGGTTGCAAGGGCACACGGATGGGTAAGAAATATCCAAACACGACTTTATAAAGGCAAGACTAGGACATCGACATTTCTGTAAGAGAGAGAGAGAGAGAGAGAGAGAGAGAGAGAATTCTTTTGTGTTTTATGAAAAAAATGATTTTAATAAAAAGAACATAAAATTGATTTTACAAATGAAAAAACCACTAAAGATGACATTGTAGTCGGTCTGCCCACTAAAGGTGACATTGTAGTCGGTCTGCCCATTTCCCATTTTGTTTATATTAGTAAATACAAATATAATAATACTCTAGTTTAAGATTGATGACTGAAACACATCGGTGTCTTTTTTGTGGTATAAACCTCTTTTCTTACATTTACATGAGTGACATGCATGATGTAAACTGTACAAAATGATAAAAATAAAATTAAAGAAATATATGATAGAAATTATTTGGTGAACCTAGTTCTTTTGAACTATTTTGTCATGGGCATTTTTGCGAGGTATTTTTTTGTAGTATTCCGAGTAAAACTGGTACGCGTGAAAAAAAAAATCGTCAACTTTTGTCATTTTGCTCTGTCTTCCAGTAATGTACAAAAAGTTAACGATGACGAACCGGAAGTAATATTAAATAAGCTATCAAATTAAAAAGTTCATATTATTTTCACAATTCTACTATCCTTGTCCGTTTTAGGGAGCTACCATTTGATTTTTATGGGGGGGGGGGCTAGGATGAAATTTGAAAAAAATAGGCAGGACAGGAGTTTTGAGTAAAAAAAAAGGCAGGATGAGATTTTTTGCAAAAAAAAAAAAGGCAGGATGACAATTCATGTAAAAAAAAAGTCAAGATAAACTAAAAAAAATAGGCAGGACCGAATAGAGTGAAAAATAAAAAGGCAGGACCGAATAGAGGGGAAAATAAAAAGGCAGGACAAAATTTTTCATCCCCCCCCCCCCCCCATAAAATTCAAATGGTAGCTCCCTTATGTGAATTAAGAATCTTTTCTTTAACGAAGAATCTTCTCTTTAACGATGCACACCTCCCACTGAAAAAGAATAACAATAAACACATACACACAACTTACATACAATCAAATGCAACATTAGTAAAATATATATATTGACCGCAATTAATATTTAATCAAACAAATAGCGAGTAAATATGAATTCAGCTACAGTGGGCGATTGATGAGATATCGCGCCTTTATAAGTTTTCACTTCGACATTTTTTTATAAAGATATATGATATAGCCTCTTTCATAAAACGACTGTCTACGAAACGCTATACAGAAAACTAACGATCGTGCAACACGAACCCCGCCAAAAGCCGGGGTGAATTCATTTGCTCCAGAAGTGTAAGTAGTTCTTGTTCTACAAGTACCAAGTACAATGCCCCCGCTATCATATAACGTTATAAAGGGACATAACTAGAGAACTGTAAAAGTGACGCCACCTAAATTCGAACTTGATCAGAAAAATTTTTGGTAATAAGCATTGTATACAAGTTTCATAACATTTGGTTGAGGCTAACTAAAATTAGAGAACGGAAACGGAAAATTCAGCAATTTTTATTCATTTGTAACGGGGCATAACTGTAGAACTATTAAAGTGACGCCACTCAAATTCGAAATTGATCTGTGTTTTGTGGTAATAAGCATTTTGTATAAGTTCCATAACATATGGTTGAGGAAAACTAAAGTTAGAGAACGGAAAATAATTTTGGGACGTACGTTACTTTATGCCCCTCCGCTGCGGATTTCCTACAAGAGTCTTTACATTTCCGGACTGAATATTCAATCAATTTAAAATTAATGATTGATTGGTAGATTGATTTTTATTTGCTTAAGTCCAGTGGCAAATATGTCATGAATATTAAGGACGAGAACACATTATCAATAACTTGAATACGTTGGTTCTGGATAGTGGTCCGACTGCAATATCCCTACGCTTGGCGTCGGATTAAACGTTATCATTATGACCGAACGTGGCTTTGTACTTATACATCCCGCACATCCAACCAAACGGACGTCCATCTCTATCATGGGTTTTACTGCCAAACGGGAGAGGAAATATGTCCCACATGCCAACATGTCTACACCCCAGTCAACCCATGCGGTCCAAAAGTACTGATACAGTGTGTATTTAAAAAAGAAATATACAGTTACATGATTATGTAAACAATGTGTGAAAATAAATAGTTGCATGTACACTCAAGTAATTACTATAACCAATGGTGTCACGTTTTGCCATTAAGGCTAAACGTTGATGTACATGTCTTGATTTACCGTCAACCGGAAAGTTCAGATCAAATATTTTTGGGCACGAAAGGTGTATAAGGGACTATATACATGTATAATCATAAAAGGTCTAAGAGAAAAGTTTAAACTACTTATGATCAACTTTGACTGAGGGAGTTGCAACCTCCTTTTTTTCTAACATTTACCAAATTTTTCAGTTAAATATTCAAAATTGACATTTAAAGTGAAAGAAGATTGGTAAATAAGTACAATGTAAGTAAGCATTCATTTAAAGTCGGCATATATGTACGCAATGAGCTCTGATGAGGGCTTTAACTAGGCCGCTAGGTCACCTGCATTGGTATAGACTTAGTTTTAATTGATGAGAGCTATACTAACGCTTTTTGCATTGCGTGATCTGCATGTTATTAAGAACTTGTTATACAGTGAATCTAAACTTCTTCTTGTATAGTATGTGTTAGTATTCAAAATTCGTTTGACATGAAATATGATTAGTATAAAAAAACGAATTATTTAAAATATTCAATAAACGTCTAATAATTGAAAGCCTGCATTTTGAATATGTTAAAAAATTGCCCAAAGGCATAAAATATAAAAGATATGTTTATGTGAATATTTAAGTACAAGTATAACAGTTAAAAGTGATTATTTAGTTGTCCCGATTCTATTTAATGTATAGCTCTTATGTGGATGATTATTACATATAAATTATTATTTTTATTCGTATGCAGTGACAGTTGTGAAGTGATCAATTTATAAAAAAATCTCATAATTGCAAATCGCTTGAAGGAATACAAGCGGTCTATTCTGTACTTATTAACCATAACGGAAGTAAAAACAAAACGTAAGAAAATGACTAAATATTAAATCTCATAAATCAATTTAAATAGAGCAATGTTACATTAAAAATCAACAATACTCTTAATTGACACTAACAATGTGCTGGAAGAAATTACATACGATGCGCCATCGGTATAAATACATATTCTGTTTCCAAACTTCGCTGACAGAAGCTTGGACATAGGATCTACCTTTCAATCATATTGAATCATGAAAAACATGTAAGCAATACAGTGTAGCGTGTAGGTGTAAAAGAAAAAGGGGGATAACTACTATCTCAGGAGCGACGAATAAGTCAACACCACGAAAAAAAAAAAAGAAAAGAAAAAAAGACGAACTGACAAACAATAGTCCACAAAACCTTGTACACAGTTAACTTAAACTTGAGTAGCGCGAAAAACCCAAACAAAAACAAAACAAACTCAACGGTGGTTATAGAGGATATCTAGCCAGTAAATGTTTTGTGAGAGTTATAATGGTATGATGACTCTTGAGGTGGGGGAAGTGTGACGGGATTGCTTCCCTCGAGTAATTGCTAGACACTTAGATAGCCGTAAGCGGTTGAGCTAGGGAAGTACTTCTTTATATTAGCTCAGTCGGGTAGAGCGCTGACATGTAACATAGAGAACCCGACGGGTTCGAGTCCCGGAGGCGACAATGTGATTTTCTAATAAGAATCAGGCTCTCCGGTTTCCGAACGGAGTTAAATTCTCAGTAACTCTCATTCTAATCTTTTATTAATAACATTATGATAATTTTCAGTATATATTAATACGTTATGGCAACTGTACTGTAATTGTATATTATAAATAGTATAGTAAATGCGCGATTTGCCCTCAAAGCGTTGTCGACGTCTTTGATATGCTAAGTTCTTACTAACCTATATATGTACGGTTAAATAGTTAGGATTTCGAGGGTTATGGTTACTCTCATTCTAATCTTTTTAATAAAGGTTGCGCTACGAAGCTCCTTATCGTCCATTTAAATTTAAAGTAAATTAAAAAACAATCATTATATGTGCACTCTCATAGCATAATACAATAAATTTACATTGGATACACATGTACACTTTCTAATTCTCATTTGCTTTACCTGGGAAAATATATCATATCAGCTATAAATATTCTTTGATTTGACATCACCAAGACAAAACGGTCTTAAATGCGGAAAAAAGTAAAAAGAAACAGACATCCCAACCTTGTTTTTCTAAATTTTACCCAATTAAGTGATCATCATTGACCTTGAAAAGTAAACCGGAAGTGGTGCATTTTTTTCGGATATTACTATTCGTTTTCATCTGTTGCTAGCTTTTTTCTCGCTAAAATTTATTTGCACTTTTGTATTAGATTGATTCCTGCATTTTGTGTCCTGTCTTATTACAGGCCAGAATAATTTTCTGTTTTTACCAGGCCAGGATATTCATTTTCAAAATCATCCCCCTCCAGAAATCAAATGGTCGTCCCCTAAAAGGTGTGTTGAAATTAGAAAAAAATGTAATCTGTTAGATGGATTTTATTGATAATTTCTGCGTTCTATCCTTTAAAAACCTTTGATACCTTTTGTTGCGTTAAATGTTAGAAATACTATAAGGAATTCAAGGGTATTCCAGATCTTCAACGACTCCTGACTCTTCGTCATAGAATTTTTTGTATTTTAAAATTGCATTCCTTTTAAAATAGCCAGTCGATTTGTCGTCCTTTAGTTTCGAGATTCATTTCTGGAACTTTATTTGTTATTATTGATGTGCAATGACCACACACACGTTATTGGCAGTAATTGACACAATCTATTACAAATAACAACACATATAACCAGATAAACGATTAAGATATATTAATGCAAAGTGAATAGATAATCAAATGCACGTAGTCACCTTTTCTGCATTGTAATAAATGTTTGCTCACACTAATAACCGAATTAATTTATGCTGAATCATAAACTCTATATATCCGAGTTGATGAATCTTGTATATTGCACTAGTATTATTTTTTACATGTTTTATGTAAATGTAATTTGATATCCTGCATTTATCATGTATACAAAACATAATGTAGACTCCCCTCCTAAATTATTGAAATCTATCATTTTGCAATTAACCATAATGCATTGGGGAATAAATTGCCCCATAATCATAATATATATGTAAATTTGATACACCCAAATCGAGCTACCGACCTAATGGGTGCATTTGATTCTTGTGAAAATAGGGGCTGCGCGACTTCGCTGTCAATAGAATTAAGTTTAGGATAGATAGAGATTCTCGGAATATGATATGGCTTTTTCAATATCGCACCCGTATCAACCCGAGACACCAATATAATCCCAAGAGCTCTCTTCTCGAGGGATCATATTGGTTAAGAGCTGATACGGTGTATGATATTGAAAAAGCGATATCATATACATAATATTATATACATTTACCTCAAGTACAACTAATCAAGATGTTTTTCACGAGAGATGACGTTATACATATTAGGGGTTTGATAAAACCTTTGCAACCCATTCGTCATAACTCGGCCGATTCCGTACCTCATAGAAGGAGAGTAGCGGAGTCACCCGAGGATTGCCGATTGCTTTGCAACCGTGACAGATATAGATTACGTGACGTCATATATCAGGGGTTTGATAAAGCCTTTGCAACCGTGACTGATTCTCCAGCACGATTGCCATTGATTGTACCTAACATACAATTTACTTGTATTTACCACTAAGTATGTTATAAATCATGTTATATCATATTCTTTCTCTCTTTCTCTTCTTGACCGTGTTTATGCCAAATATCTGTTCAGCTGCATCTGTAAGCAAAGTTCATATATTCCTTCTAATGTATTATGACACTATCATTTAACGCTTCGTCTAAATCATGAAGTTTTCCCCGCGATGTTGATTGTAGCTTTTCATTAACCTCTTTTATCTTTATCCTGGTTCACTGTGTCAAAGTGCCCCGAAAAAATCAGCGAGCTATTACTCCTGCCCCGGCAAAAAATGTTTGGACTCGATAGTATCTAATATCCAGTGAGGTGACGGACCCTACAGACAGAGAAGAGGTAGGATTTCTGTTTATTTATTTATTATTTGTATGACATTATAGAATATAAATACACGCATTACTATTTTCGATTGTGAGATTGAATATTTTCTACACCCGTTCTAGATTGATTGAGAAATCAGTAAAAAAAAAGAAATGCCAAATGATGAAAAGAGTGAACAACTTTACCTTGAATTTGTAAAATAATAAATTGTGCACATTATATAGAAAGAAGCGTACGAAAAGAAAGACATATACATTGGGATTACAAGATTCGTCACTTTTCGGACCTCAATAGTTGTATTTCTTTCTATGCATAGAACGAAAGAAATTGGGCGTGTAAAAATAGAAGGACCCGGTTTTGAAAATGTTGTTATCGACCGTTTTTGTTTCGTTTTAAAAGCACACATTTATGAAAAGCAACACGGATCTTTTCGTCGAAAGAAACTGAAAATAATGTATGTTATTTTAAAATATACCTGTCGTGTAAAGGTTAATTATCATGGGGATTTTTTCGAAGTAGGTAATAAAAAAAACATTTGTGTTCTCAAAATGTAATTAGTACATCTAGTTGCACTCATTATCTAATGAAATAATTAGTAGTGGAATACAAATACTTCATAACACTTGCAATTAATTCTGTTATTAATAACATTATGATATTTGTCAGTATATATTAATACGTGAAGGCGACTGCATAGTACTGTAATAGTATATTATATATAGTATAGTAAATGCGGGATTTGCCCTCAAAGTTATGTCGACGTCTTTGTTATGCTTACTTATGTCTTATTAACCTATATATGTAAGGTTAAATAGTTAGGATTTCGAGGGTTATGTATTTTTGGATTTTTTTGGGGGGTGATGAAATTGGTCTACATCAGCTGAACTTGGTTTTATCCTGCAATCGACCTTTCTACTATACTAATACAGGTGTACAGATAACACGAAGCGATATACGTATACTCAACGTATATAGTCTCCTGGTATCCTGCTTCTGTTGCCGCGAGCGAACGGTTATGTTAAATTACTGTTTACGTCACAGTTCAATTTGGGGTCCTCATTGCGGTCCGCGTTTTAGTCATGTCGATTTCTTTCAAAAACTTATTCAACGATTGGGATGGAAAAAAATGTACAAAATTAATTGCAGGATAAAGACAATAACTGTTTAGTGTCTTTAAATATCAGCTGTATTTGTACTCGGCTCGAAACAGGAGTAATAGCTCGCTGAAGCTCGCATTACACCTGTTTCTTAGCCTTGTACAAATACAGCTGATAGTTAAAGACACTAAACAGTTATTGTCTATATAAGATTACGATTCCCCAAGAATGTATTTACAATATTGTTAAGCATTCATAATACCGTCTAAAATTTTATTTTGTAATGACTTCAGATGACAGAAAATGTGACAATTGAGGGAGTAGACGAATCATATGGCATAATTTTGAGTACTTTGCTAATTTGCATTGCGGCTATATTGATTGATAAGTTTTTTTATTTTCATCTTCAAAATCCTCCTGTCCCCTAAGAAAATCAAATGGTCGTCCCTTGAGCATTGTTCCATGCATAGAAATGTCAAAATTGAGGTACGAAACGTGACCAATCTTGCAATCTCCGTGTATATATCTCTTTCTTTCGATTCAAAGTGCACAATTCAAGGAGAAATTAAACAAATTCGATAAAAGGTTCACTCTTTGAATTTCATCATATAATGCCGTGTATTTTACTTATTTCTCCATAAATACAATACAGTTACGGGGGAGGGAATGACGTTTCTAACGTAAAATGTTATTTTTCGCGACGTCAAACTGTGACATATCGAAAAAAGATGCATTTTTCGACTGATTTTTTTCATTCATACTGATTTAACTTGAAAACGAGTTCATGGACCGCTCTTTTTTTAAAATGACATTAGGTTTGATTACGTATAAAGGTTATTTGTACCAATCTTTATGAAAAAGTCACCGATGATTTTTTTTTAAATTAGATAAATATACAGCAAAAAATGACGTTTTTTTCTAAAATTCTGCAACTTTGATAAAAATTAATTATTTCCAAAGAATTGTTATACAAATTTAGAGCAAACTTATGTAAAGAAGATTTTCCAAATGTTTTTACAAAAATCCGCTTGTGTTTATCTTTTGAAACAAAAAAGTTAGGTATGTCTATCCAAAGAATAGAAATCTTTAATGTCCAAACAACCGAAATTTTGAGTAAATATCTAAAACTTCGACCCCATTTATCTCTAAAAGTAGCACATGAAGGTTTATTTTTTATTACATATTTGAACTGCTTAGGTAAAAAATAGCTTGTATGCAAATTTTCGTCAAAAATTCACCGTGGGATCGAAAATGTATCGTATGCCCTTAACCTATACGGTCGTAGAAAATAGTACCTATTACAATCGAAAATAGAATTAATTGTTTCCTACAATTTCATACAAATAACAAATGATCAGAAATCCTACCTTTTCTGTGTCTGTAGATTGTACCTCATCGTACTGAAAGTCTGTAGATTGTCCCTCGCCGTACTGAAAGTCTGTAGATTATCCCTCGCCGTACTGAAAGTCTGTAGATTGTCACTCACCGTACTGAAAGTCTGTAGATTGTCCCTCACAGTACTGAAAGTCTGTAGATTGTCCCTCACAGTACTGAAAGTCTGTAGATTGTCCCTCACAGTACTGAAAGTCTGTAGATTGTCACTCACCGTACTGAAAGTCTGTAGATTGTCCCTCGCCGTACTGAAAGTCTGTAGATTGTCCCTCACAGTACTGAAAGTCTGTAGATTGTCCCTCACAGTACTGAAAGTCTGTAGATTGTCCCTCACAGTACTGAAAGTCTGTAGATTGTCACTCACCGTACTGAAAGTCTGTAGATTGTCCCTCACAGTACTGAAAGTCTGTAGATTGTCCCTCACCGAACTGAAAGTCTGTAGATTGGCCTTCACCGTACTGAAATTCAACACCATCGAGTCCAAACATTTTTTGCCGGAGTACTTAAGACATTGTGTAGTTTTTTGTATTTTTTCACGTTTCTGGTTGATGCCTAAATTATTGGTGTCTTAACTTTACTTTTCAAATATGTAGAAGGCAACTGGTGTTTTAAAGGGACACATACAATCTTAGTATACTGCAATAATCTACCCCATCAGAATATGAAGTAATCATAGAAAATATGGTGTATTTATAAGTATTCTTTCGACGGAATCATTTTAATGGTCAAATTTCTATTAATATTATCACAATAATTCCAATACACCATCCCCCTCTCTTAGCCATATTCCCCTGTGTTTCTGGTATATAAGTAGGTGCGAGGTCATCGTAATCTAGGTACGCGGTCATCGAAACCTGAAAGCATTTAATATAGTATTTATCTGATCATAAACAGATGGTCTTCTATAAACACCATGATTGTCTTCTATTGTTTGCAGTGTTGATAAAACATTTAATCTGTAACATCAGTTTGAAACGACTTGTAAATTCTTCTACTTTCATTTCCGTTTTCGAAAGAGTATTGTCTTTTTTGTGGAATCATTATATAAAACCATTTAACATACTTTGCCTTGACTTTGAATGCATTTAAAAATTGTTTTATGACCAGTGTAGTAAATTCGAAGGATCCTCGAAAGTTTATAGGTGTAGAATAAAAGTTGATTGATCAACCTAATGAGAACAATTTAATAGCCTTTCCAAATTCATAAAAATAGAAATATCCCATATCTAGATGCAGGTCATACTAGACATGATAGAGTTATCTCTGTATTTCCTGTGAGACTATCTGATAATATTGACCAAACTCTTATGGTCAAAGATAAGATAAACAGGTCAAAATCCTTAAGTATACATCTTCAGACAGTCTTAATAAACAATATTTAAAGAAGGACAATTTTGCATTCTTAATGAAGATTTGTGTCATGCGCCATAACTTCAAATCTGGAACTGTGATAAAGGAACTGGTTTACACGTGAGAACCTTTACCGAAGATAGACTTCACCAAAAACTATCAGATTTCATAGAAGAACAATGAAACAAAAGTTAAAGTTTGACGATGTCATTGAACTACTTGGTGGTTTTGGGACGTACCAGAAACGTTTATATTTATTGGTAGTGATACCAGCAATGTGGTGTGCTATCATGACTATTATAACAGTGTTTACAGTTGGAGAACAAGATCATAGGTATTTATACTTTTTTTACTGTAGGCGAACAGGTTCATAGGTATATATACTTTTTACTGTAGTCGAACAGGATCATGGATATTTATACTTTTCTATTGTAGTCGAACAGGTTCATAGGTATATATATTTTTCTACTGTAGTCGAACATGATCATAGATATATATATTTTTCTACTGTAGTCGAACAGGACCATATGTGTATATATACTTTTTACAGTTGGAGAACAGGATTATAGGTATATATACTTTTTACTGTAGGCGAACAGGATCATATGTATATATACTTTTTACTGTAGGCGAACAGGATCATAGGTATATATACATTTTACTGTAGGTGAACAGACTCGTGTGTACGAGTAGAGTTGTCATTTGTTTAGACGTACTTATCAAATAATTATTTCGGTGACTGCATCTTACGATCCTCCACGACAGATACTTTAGCTAATCTGCAATCAATTCCATCTTCATGCCTAATATATCATGTACTGTGTTACAACTCTAGATTCTACTGACAAGGAAAGGTAACACTAGGCCACCGAAAGCTGAAATTTTAGTTCAGTCTAGGTGGCCGAGTGGTCTAGAGCGCTGGAAACAGTGCAGGCGGGGTTGTCACGATAATCCAATAGCAGGAGTTCGAATCCCGGCGAGGGAAGAACAAAATTTGCTTCCTCAAATTTGCAGATTTAACATTGTTGTGCTGATATTTAGAGTAATTATATATATATATATTATATATACGTTTTACTGTAGGTGAACAGGTTCATAGGATTACATGTATATACGTTTTTACAGTTGGTTAACAGGATCATAGGTATCCATACTTTTTTTTACTTTAGGCGAACAGGATCATATGTATATATACCTTTTTTACTGTTGGCGACAGTTTCATAGAAATAAAAAGATGTGGTATGAGTACCAATGAGACAACTCTCCATCAAAGTCGCAATGTGTAAAAAGTAAACAATAATAGGTCAAAGTACGGCCTTCAACACGGAGCCTTGGCTCACACCGAACAGCAAGCTATAAAGGGCCCTAAAATGACTAGTGTATAACAATTCAAACAAGAAAAAAACGGTCTAATCTATAAAAAAAAACGAGAAACGGGAATGGCTATATATTCTTTTTCACAGTTGGCGAACAGGATGATTGGTTTATATTCTTTTCTACTGTAGGCAAACATGATCATAGGTATAGATACTTTTTTACTATATATGCGATAATGAACTTATGTTCTGTAGCCCATCAGGATCATAGGTATAGATTCTTTTTTTGACTATATGCTAAAGTAATCACATATATACTGTAGGTATAGATTATTTTTTCTTTACGCGAACAGGAACTTCTTTACTTATATGCTAACGTGATCATATTGGTATAGATCGTATGCACTGTAGGCGAACAGGTTTAGCTAAGGGATAAATTATTCTGTACAGTAGGTGCACATGATCATGGTTTTATGACTCTGTATTGTAGATGAACAGGATCATGGATATTCAATTTTCTTTGAAGTTTAATTTATGTATTGATTGGAAAGCTTCCATGCTAAAATATATTAGATAGAAAATGTTAAGTCTATTGTTTTGTATGTATTAGACAGTTTCCATTGAAATAAACATACTATGCTGTAAAAGGATTATCATCTTGAAGAATTTTGCATTGGAACATCAAACAGTTTTAAAAAAAATTGACAGAAACTTTTACCGGATCCATTGTTCGTAATACTTATAATATATGAAATAATTTGTTCGTTCGTTTTTCTCTCTCTCTCGGAAAAAAGGGAGCAGAAATTGAGTGAGGACTTGTCACAGTAAGCAAATTTATAAACTAATCATTACTTGTGTGAGTGTAGTTGAGGATGATTATATATATATATATATATATATATATATAGATTGCCTAACAATGTAATTTTAACACACTATTTAGTATGTAAATATAAGAAAGTTTAAAATATTTACAAAATGATGAAAATAAACGCAATATTTCGCTAGACTAACTAGCTTTATCAAGCGTGCATCTATCCAGGTGAAATCGGATGTAGATGATAAGAAACTTTTGCAGCTCAATGTATATGTTGCACTTGAATTTAGCTGCCTTGAAAATAATACATAATTTGGATGAAGTTCAAGATTTTTACAAAATTGGTAGTTGAAGTTAGCAACGTCCATTGGCCAATATTACAGGATAAAAAGGACGATGCTGTGTACTAAATTATTCTTTATCTTTCCTGTATCTTTTCTCATCTGGTACAAAACCAACAAAAACTGTCCTCTCACAAGACATCTTCGTTCAACGAAACATTCTTTTGATAATGTTACCTTCCAAATCATAGAAGTCAACACCGAGTGGGACACCACGGCGAGAAGGAGAAGAGAAAATTTTTGGATCAACCAACTCCACACTTTAGAACCTTATGGTCTTAACGAAAAAGATGAGAAAAGATACAGGAAAGATAAAGAATAATTTAGTACACAGCATCGTCCTTTTTATCCTGTAATATTGGCCAATGGACGTTGCTAACTTCAACTACCAATTTTGTAAAAATCTTGAACTTCATCCAAATTATGTATTATTTTCAAGGCAGCTAAATTCAAGTGCAACATATACATTGAGCTGCAAAAGTTTCTTATCATCTACATCCGATTTCACCTGGATAGATGCACGCTTGATAAAGCTAGTTAGTCTAGCGAAATATTGCGTTTATTTTCATCATTTTGTAAATATTTTAAACTTTCTTATATTTACATACTAAATAGTGTGTTAAAATTACATTGTTAGGCAATCTATAATTTTATTTGTGTAATTGAATTAATCTCTGTACTGATTAATCCACACTCCCATAGATTTGTATGTCATGTGCTGCTATTTATAGGCACTTATATATATATATATATATATATATATATATATATATATATATATATATATATATATATATATATATTTTACAATTCTTCTCAAATTTATAAATATAATCAATCGATGGTTGATTTTTGGGTAGCTTCATTTCAGTTTTAAATCAGACATCTGAATTGTATTTCATTAAAAAGGAGGACAAAACTAACAAAAAATAAGATCAAATAAAACATAAAAGTTGCCAAACTCTACACTTGTATATCAATTACCAATATAAAGAAAATATCAATATTTCATTAATAAACGTGTATATTCATATTTACACAAATCTTTTAATTAACAAACTTTAGTAGCGTTTTCTATTTATTTTAAATTTATGCAAAACAAAAATGATTGATTGTAAATCATGTTACAGGTGTGAATTAAAAATATCGTTTGATACTATTACGTAATGGAGATACATGCATGTTTTCTTTTTTATAAGTATACCAAACATTCTCTTTAAAATTATGCAAAAATATCTATCTGTAATTATTAATCATAACAACATTTAACTGTCATTATAGGGAAAACGGTACTATTACATTTTCCCAGCATTAGGTTGGTCTTTTGTGTACCCAAGGCAGGTGAAGGAAGTCAGCTTAGGAGCGCTGTGATTGGATGTTAGGGTACAATATATTTTTTTATTTATCTATGAATAACTGCAGTGTGTATATTTACAATATAAATTTTGAAACCTATTGAAATATTTTCTAGAGAATTATTCGAAAAGACTTCAAAAATTTCATAAATTTGGTGTAAAATGACGGTGGGCATGGATAACATTAACAAGCTCCATTGGAAGTTGGTCATGATACTATTTGGCTTCAATTTTCAAAACAGAATAATAAAATACTAACACCACACATAACTGTTTTATCGGGGTTTTTATTATAAAAAGTGGTAAATTTAGAAAATGTTAGTATTGTCGCCTATGGCAGAATAAATAGTACCGTTTTCCCTATACTGAAGATAGCAAGGGAAATCAAAATCAATCCGACTTCAGTTAAAGTATACTATTTTGAAGCTTTTGGTTAGTACATTTGATTTTTATCACAAAGAATAGAATTTTTTCACTGAGAACAATACTGTGTTGAGAAAAGTGCTGAGTCATCATAATAAGTCAAATTGATGGGTACTGATATAAAACTTTATTCTAGGATTTCAATATTAACTATATTGTATAAAATGCAGCAAACTATAGTTCTTTTGTATTTGTTTTCACCTTTCGCAATGATTAATTCAATTGGAAACACCAGAATTCAAGTCGCGACAAATATTTTTAACTGAAATATTTGCCTTTTTTGCTGTGTAATTCCCTAAATGTATCACTTGGGTATTTCTGTAGACATAATCTATTCAAATGGGAAATTGTCTGGTTAAGTTTGTACTGTTTATGGAGTAAGGCAACATTTGGTCATACAAGAAGCATTTTCAGTGTTAAAATTGTCCATCTAAGAAAAAAAGAGGCCCACTTGAGGCTAAATTTAGATAGAATTTATACTCTCCTGTGTAAAGAATTGGTCATATTCTTGGCAATTCATGCAGCAAATATTTCAATAGTGCTTCATTTTGTAGTTTCTATCTTTTAATATATCAGGCATATATAATTTTTCATTTTCTACTGTTTGAAAGGACTTTTGTTGGAAATTAATACTCCCAAGGGACATAATTCAGCTTTTTCATAGATTAATACAGGCAACAAAGGCAACTTTACAGCTGAGTATTTTGCATATTTAATGTTGAAAGTGTCTAATATCTTTGTTCTCATCATCTCAAGACAGAATAATGGATTTTATAACAAGCTCTGAAATTTTGAACCACAATATGGCATATACTAAAGCATGGAATGGAGATTAGTATGAAAAATCTTGAGTTTGTGCTTATGTTGTAAATTTTGGATGAAATGAATACAAATTGAATGGAACTGTTATTTTTATCTGTTTAAATGGAACTGTTTATTATTCTTTTTAAATAAGATAAGATATGATTGGATACAGGTTGTTTATTAAGCCTTATCTGAAAGAAGTAGAGAAAGAGGTAAACCAGCATGTAGGGGTGGGGACATTAATTGATCCATGTTTCTTTAAGTAATGGGAACATACAAGTATTTATTATAGCCAAGGTTTTCACAATAACCCAGTATTGCATTAATGGTGTCAAAAGAATTCTTTATATCTTTATGTCACAGTATAGGGAAAACGGTACTATTACATTTTCCCAGCATTAGGTTGGTCTTTTGTGTACCCAAGGCAGGTGAAGGAAGTCAACTTAGGAGCGCTGTGATTGGATGTTAGGGTACAATATATTTTTTTATTTATCTATGAATAACTGCAGTGTGTATATTTACAATATAAATTTTGAAACCTATTGAAATATTTTCTAGAGAATTATTCGAAAAGACTTCAAAAATTTCATAAATTTGGTGTAAAATGACGGTGGGCATGGATAACATTAACAAGCTCCATTGGAAGTTGGTCATGATACTATTTGGCTTCAATTTTCAAAACAGAATAATAAAATACAAACACCACACATAACTGTTTTATCGGGGTTTTTATTATAAAAAGTGGTAAATTTAGAAAATGTTAGTATTGTCGCCTATGGCAGAATAAATAGTACCGTTTTCCCTATAGCATCTTCCTTGATGAAAAACAAAGCGGCATAACTCAAGAATAACTTTGTAAAAATATCTGAAATATGAAAGGCCGCTTACGAAACTATTATTTATGGTGCAATATAAAGAAAAATAATGGATCATTCGCTCAAAATAGAATGAAAATTAAGAGTTGAATGCTAATTTTCTAGCCGACAAATATATAGAAAATACGAATAAACCATCATTTGCGAATTTTAAAAATGTTTTTAAAACATAAATGAGGGTGTGAATGGGGTTTAGAGAATAAGGATCCAAAAGTACACAATAAAGAATACAGAAAAACATGCCAAACAACAAAGAAGAGAGAATAATGGTGTATAAAATGTAAAGAAAAAAGAATAATGGACAAAAAATCAAAGAAAAGAGAAAACGGTACAAAAAATTAAAGAATACAGACATGAAGACCCCCTATCCAGACCCTCATAAATCTCTGTTAAAAAAACACATTACGTGACAACTATTTAGCACTTAAATATTGATATTTCAATTATTTTACAGAAACAAGTTCATCAAAATATTTACTGATTTTACGAAATATTAGACTAAGCCATCTCTATGAAAGAATATTATCACTTAAAGTCTTTTAAATAATGCGAATGAAGTATCAATGTTAATGTAACATAAAATAATGTCCCCCATGAAATATTGTCCGTCGAACAAAATTTCATATAAAATATTGTCCGCGGACACTATTTCATCATGCAATACTGTCCAGTACAATATTTCATTATGAAATAATGTCCTTGTCCATGAAATTTTGTCACCTCCTTTTGGACAATATTTCACTATAAAATACTGTCCATAACAATATTTCTTAATCTTATTATGTCTTCCCTGAGGATTCCTCTGCCATGAAATTGTAAGTGTTTCTGTATATTTAAAAAAAAAATTTCATGAAAAGTATGCATGTATAACCATAAACTGCTGCATACATTAATTAAGCAGGTTTGTTTGTTATTATCAATCAAATAAAACACTTTAATGATATCATTATCTAAAATATTAAATGTCTATAACCTCCCTTTCATCAGACAAAATTTCATAATAATCCATTTATGAAATAGTGTCTCAATATACAACCTTGGATAACCTCCCTTTAACAAGATAAAAAATCATACTATTCATATCTATGAAATATTGTCTGTATATGGTCAAAATTTCATATGGAAATTGGTCCTTCTCTGGACATTATTTCATAGATAGGGACAAACTTTCATGATACAAAGTAATGAAATATTGTCTTTGGGGACAATATTTCATAGGACAATATTTTGCTTTACATTAACAATAAAAGTTTGATTGGCCGATTGGCGTAGAAGGATATATCGCAGTGGTATCATTTAATTATTTCATTTCTCATCAGATGTAAGATTCCAGGCCTGGCAAACGATTCTTATAAGAGTCATGATGTATACACCAACAAGTCTTTATCAAAGCTATTAGATGAGGAATGTTCAATAGTTGTAAACAATACAGGAAATATAACAAAGAAATGTGACAGCTGGGTATACGATACATCTATCTTTACGTCAACATTAGTATCAGAGGTGGGTATTAAGTACACAATTGAGATCTACCATTGAACAATTGGAAAATAATTGCACTATTTTACGGTGTCTATCCGACCAAAAATACATAAAAAAGGTAAAAAGGAATTACCAAAATTACTGGACAGCACACCAGACCACATCAACAACCAGCACCCGACTTCTCCGAAAAAACAAATAACAGACAAACAAACAAAGACAAACAACAACAAACAACACACGTCCAGTTAGCCCGACTTGGTACAGGCACAAAATATGGTGGACTAGAAGTGCGCACAAAACATTCCTTTACCACTTTGCTCAGTCTACAGGAACCTACTTAATAAGATAGCTACAATTAGGTTAGATAGAACATTTTTAAGAACCTGGAAGGAGAGAACATAGCAATCTTTAGGACAAAGCGGCACCCATAAAACAGTCATATCCTAAGTAAAAAAGGGTACCTGAATTATTTTGTCTGTTTGAAAGTTCAAATAAAAATAGGGGGTCACGGGCATTCTTTTCTTGAAAATCCACAAAACACAAATTGTCCTAGCAAATTCAGTATAATTATCCGCCTTTGATTTCAAAAGGACTTTTTCTGAAAATTTAAAAATACACTTAACGACACTTGATTTTTTGATAGTTTAATCTTCAAGTTTTAGATGTTTCTGTTGTGCATTGAATGATATTTGGTAAAATATATTTAAACCAACAGAGTATTTTTGAAACATGCCCATAAGAGATGATCAGAATAGAAAATTTGCAAATTATTTTATTTAATTTACATTTTAAATTGCAAATTGCAAAAAATAAAAACAACACTTTATACATTTCATGCGTCCAAAGCGCTTTTTCTGAACTCGAAATATTACTTTGCATACACATTTCCGAATTGTCAAATGTGGACCCTTTAAATACTCTAAACCAACAAATAACAGCAAAAGTGCTTTATCTAGATTTCATTATAGTCTTTAAAAACAAACTACAACATTTCAGGTATTCTAAAAGTAAGTAAGATATTTCATGAAATGGAAGTTGAATTACTGTAAATTGTCATAGACACTTTTCAAAGATTTTACTAAAATATGAAAATCAAACCAAAAGATGTCATACTACTATAAGTATGACATCTTTTGGTTTGATTTTCTACTACTATTAGTATATAGAGTATTAGTCACCATACAATGAATTAAATGGAACTATTCTGTATGCTTTACAGTTCGACCTTGTCTGCGATAGAACAATACTCCAGTCGCATGCTAGCATGGGAATATTTGCTGGGGCTTTAGTAGGATCTGCTTTATTTGGTACTATTGGTGACATGTGAGTATACATTTTCAAAAAGAAATATAATACCTGAACATGCATTGAATGTGTAATAACATATATGAATGACTTTTTTTCTCTGCAAACGTGTTGTATTTTCTTTTTTTAAATTAAACAAACATTTTCAACAATATTTGCAAAAACTATGTTTTTTATCAGAGACACTGATTTTATGAGTTTTTACATTTTCTTGACTTCGAATGTCAGATCCTTTAGCGTTGTAAACTCGTAAACTACAATAATAAAGCAAAGCATTCCACAACAATGGGCTATATATACCATTTTACTAATTCTTTATTTTGATAAAGATGTAAACATGTAAACCGTTTTATGTGTCATGCGTGAACTTAAAGTTTTCTTCCACATGAGATTCTAATGAATTACAGCTTTTCACAAAAGACAAAAAGCATATGACGTCATTTTTATACACTTGGTGCAATGCAATTCAATAACAAAAACGGTCATAATTTGAATGTTTTTTACCAATCAAACTTCTTTAAAAAACACAATATACTTAAACACGTTTTTTTGTTGTTGTTGTAGATTTGGTAGAAAAGTAGCAACTTGTTTGTCGTTGATGTTTATGTTTGGCGGACAGCTTGGTACAGTCTTTATTCCAACCTACTTCTCTTTTATAATTATGAGATTTATAAGCGGCATTGGTAGTATTGGCTATTGGAACAGTGCAGTGATTCTAAGTTAGTGATTTGAATTTACATGTCACGTGACAAAAATACAAGGTTACTGATGAAGAATATTTGTTATCCCAAATATCTATTGATTATTTAATAATTATTGTTTTACTTATTTTTGTACTGTATCCTTTAGAAGTATACTTATTGTGTACTTATGTCTTTCTTTCATCACGATGCGATGCCTTCGTCAGAATGATCGCTGACTATTACCAAGGTGTTCTATATATATCACGTAAATCGTAAAAATTATACAGTATAAAATAAGGATGATGGATGAATGACTGTTTAACGTCCAGTGGCAAATTAAATGCATATTCAAGACGGGAACATGTTAGTGCAATTATGAATATTAACCCATTCTATACTAGACTGATAGGCTAAGAGGGATTTTTAACGTGCAAGTTCACAAGGTAACAGTCCACATGAAGACATGTCACCCTACCCGGACTACACTATTCTGACTCCGAGCCGACCAGTCTTTTCTCTTACTTTTTAATGCCATGTGCTTAGTGGAGAAGCAATACCATATAAGGCAATACTAAGCCGAGACATCCATAGAACAATCAGAATAACGAGACTAGGTCAAATATCAATCCACCAACTTAACAAATATATTGTCAATCAAAACGTCAAACATTTAGATTCCTTGTCTAGGTTTGTCTTTACTTTTGTCCCTTTTGGTTTTATCAGCTCTTTAACATTTGTATTAGGAAATAAGGTTTAGGATTTTCAAATAGTTTGGCATCGAGCATCATTGAAGAGACATTAATTGTCGAAATACGCATCTTGTGTAGTAAAATTGGTACTGTTTATATTATTAACTTTGGAATTTTTGTTAATGGAAGCGGTGTTGTTCTAAATATAGTACAGAGTTATATTAGTCGTTACTTTTAATACTCGGTACATTATTGTAGGTATGGAAATGGCCAGTCCAAAGAAACGGGTATGGACAGGAATGTTAATAGAGGTAGCGTGGGCTTTTGGAGAATACCTTACCGTATTTATTGCATTCTTCGTACGTCAATGGAGGCATTTACAACTCGTGTTTGCTGCACCAATTGGAATATTTCTTATATACTGGAAGCAAGTATGAATGGGGTAACAGTAAAGAAGGGAGGTCTAGTTTAATGTATAATAAATCCATTTCAAATTCAAATTAACATTGGAGTTCAATGAACATTTTTTTTTTATCTTCAACAAAACAGTAATTTTCTTAATTTTAAAGCTTAATTTTGCTTGAAGCGTAAATTTCTCTTTATACAAAAAAAATAATATCCAATTATGAATTCATACAATGTTTACGTCGAAAAATCACTCTTTGCTTTTTTTTTGTTGTTGAATTATTGTTTCGTTGACGTGTTTTCGTGTCTTTTGTCATATTTTATGTTGAACAGATCATACATCTAGGCACCACCAGTAATGTTGTCAAATCAAAGTAACAGCTTAATCATCAATGTCTTCATATAAAGTAAATGTTGAAAGTAATAGCAATTATTTTTTATTCTTCATCACCTGTTTAATATAATTCCGGATAAACTTCTATCAATATTTGAAAGGAGAAAGATAGATAATTTCGTTTTATAATTTGCATACCTTATGTGTGTTAGAAATCATGAACATGTTTCCTGTTGTTTAGTAACAAATGAAAATATTAAATTTCTGGTATTTTCGTGCAATGACAGTCTAGACAGCACTTAACCTTTCACAAGCAGCATGTAAAATTGTAAATATATTCAAACAGACATGTTTGCAAATGCAAAGGCCTACACAGAAACTATTTGCAAAAAGTGCCAACTACATTAATTTTGTAGTAACCATTCTAATGCATACATTTTCAATTGTCTGAATAACTGCTTCCTCTATGTCATTATTTTTTCACATTCAATATAACTTTGTTTTTTTCTTAAACAGAATCCTAGATGAATCCCCTCGATGGCTAGTGAACAAAGGTAGAAAAGATGAAGCGGAGAAAATTTTAACACATATAGCGAAAGTAAATAAAACAGAAAAACTACCAGAAGATATCGAAGTTTGTGAAGATGATCAGCCTATAAAAGGATCTTTTTTGGTTACTATTAGAAAAGTTCTAAGATCAAGGGTCATGGTTATTCGAACTTTGATTATGTTGTTTAATTGGTAAGCACACTATGTTTTTTTCTTTCTTTCGTCTTATCTCTGGTACAAATAACGAAATAAATTATCAGTCATTATCCAGATTTTAAATCATTTTAACTAGTATAAGAGACTAGCTGCAACTGAGATGGATTGATTTGAAAAAAAATCACATCATTATTGCCAGTGATGATTTAATCGTTAAAGTGGAAAATATGTGCAATTTATAGAAAAAAGGGATACCGGATAGATTCCGAAAAGTAAAGAACTACTAGGAAATAACTAATCTACAAATATATTAAAGCAACGGATTTTAAATTGCCTTTTCTTTTTATACGCATGGTATGTACGACTATTGACAACAATAGTGAAATATATAAAAACTCATTTTTCCGGAGAGCTATTGTATAGTTGAACCAGCAAGAAGAACACTGGTTATGATTAAAAGCCCAGAGACCTTTAAACTGGTCCTTCAGTAAAGGTTTACTTGCGTTCTTATTTCCATTGTTCAAATACCAAAATTTTAGGCCTACATTTATTTTCACAGATGCAGATATGTACGCAAACCCCTGAGTTATTTCGACCATTCAAAAACATTTGCAACGAAAAAAAAAACAATAACATAATCTTTGTAAAGACACTTTGATCTATAATATATGTATAACACACGCAGAAAACACAATCATATGAAAGTACATTATATGAAAATTGAAACACAGTTGAAGTTACTGAATACGATGCATGCACTCTTTCAGTTTAACCCAATATGATTTTTCGTGGAACTGCAACTTCTGAATAGATTTAGTACAAATGACAAAATGCATTGTGATAGAAATAAATACATTACAGCGATCGACTAATAAATGTTAACATATTTTTGGTAGCTAGGTTCTATGTAAAACGAGTCTTATGAATTCCTGAGGAAAACATATTTTTATTTTATCCAATGAGATGTTTATTACAGGATGACGGTTAATGCTGGATATTATGGACTGACATTGATTTTTATCCAATTAGATTTGTATTACAGGATGACGGTTAATGCTGGATATTATGGACTGACATTGATTTTTATCTAATGAGATTTTTACTACAGGATGACGGTTAATGCTGGATATTATGGACTGACATTGATTTTTATCCAATGAGATTTTTATTACAGGATGACAGTTAATGCTGGATATTATGGACTGACATTGATTTTTACATCGCGATGACCGTGAGGGCATTCCGATGTATTGCTATCGCCTATATTTTCCATTACGTAACTTTCGTTTTGGGTTTGTAACCGATCTATAAACATGATAAATACGCGGACATTAAGGAGTGCAAAAGTAACATTCCTTATCGTTTGTTTTAAAAACATCTCTTCAAAGAATACTGATACAAATATTTTTGTTTAGAACATAAATTAATAATATGAAAATGTTTTGTCGTTAGATATATATGTATAAGTAAAAAATCATTGATAATATCTATGCACATGTACCGAAAAATTGTGTTAACGCACGCGGAAGAATATCTCATGAACGTTTTGCGGCAATCCCCGCAAGGACCGGTAACTCTGCATGGAATATTGGTTTTGCGGGAAAATATGAATGCCTACTCATATCCAATCTTTTAGAAAAATCGAATTTTTATAAAAGAGTGTCCATCATGCACTTGCACTGCACTTTTATTAGAATAGTAGAATAGAATGGTGTACAAATGGATGAAAATTATATATACATGTAACTGTTATATCAATATACTATATAACAACAAACCAGTGTATACTGATTTGTATCACTACAATATAATAGTTATTACGGTGAGGTTGAATTTCCGGTCATTTATTCATCATCCACGCACGAACTTGTCTCAGAAAAAAATATATATCTGTACATTAACCTCAGTTTCAGGTATAGAGATGTGATTTTTTTCTGAGACAAGTGCTTTTGACAATCCACAAGAACATGCGGTCACCCGATGTTCAGTACTTCAGTACTTTGATTATCCAAAGAGATTTTTATTACAAGATGACAGTTAATGCTGGATATTATGGACTGACATTGATTTTTATCCAATGAGATTTTTATTACAGGATGACAGTTAATGCTGGATATTATGAACTGACATTGATTTTTATCCAATTAGATTTTGATTACAGGATGACAGTAAATGCTGGATATTATGGACTGACATTGAACAGTGGAAAAATTGGTGGCAATGTCTATGTTAATTTTACCGTATCAGTTACTATGGAGGTAATAGCTTATGTCCTGTGTATTGCATTTTTAGACAGGATTGGACGACGGACACTTCATTGTTCATGTATGATTATTGGCGGAGTTTCTTGTCTCTCCTCAATTTTTCCAGTGATATTCGGAAACGAGAGTAAGTAAAGATAAATGTTTTTGTTATATCACATTTTTACCATTTTAACACTCAGCATTTGATAATATAGCACATACACAAAGCATCATTAAATAGATTTTCAATATAAACTGTCATGATATTTCATGGTAGTCATTATAAGGCAATTATTCTACAAGCAGAAATTTTATACATTAGCACGAAACATTGTAAGTAATATTTTGCAAATGAAAAGAGCTGAACATTTTTTTAAAAAGTAAGTTTTCTCGTTCTGTTATACATATATGTATGCGTATTATTTTTGTTTGTTTGAAGGTTTTCTTTTAATGTTTGATCCTATCAAATTCTCTTGTGTTCAAATGAAAAACACGTTTCTCTTTTATTTTAGCACATTATTGGATAATAATAACATTATCCATGATTGGGAAGTTGGGTATTTCAGCAGCTTTTGCCGATATTTATTTCCTAAGTGCGGAATTATTCCCAACATCAATACGTAGCTTTATATTAGGACTATTTTGCATATTTGGAAGATTTGGCTCCCTTGCATCTCCATATATTGCTGATCTGGTAAGATACATAGCTTTGTATTTGAACTGCATTGTAGGTTGGGGAGATGTGGTTGTGTGGTTTTTATATACATCACATATCTGGTGTGAGACGTAACACTTTATTAGGCCTTAGTGTCCTATATTGTCTGGAACTAATGCCTTATCTATTGACCCATATTTTGCATATTGTTTACATTGTAACACTTTTGAGTCGAATGTCTTTCAATATTTCACAATCATCGGCATTATCTGTTAATGTTGTACATTTGAATAATCTTATCATTTGGATTCATGTAGGTTCATGCGTTAAACAATAAATTTTCAAAGCAAACTTGCATTTTTTGTTTGTTGAAATGACATCAGTTTTACAAGTCTATTTATTGATTTACTCTGTATGATATAGACTTAATTACATTCCCTGTTGTGTTGTAATATGTACAAGAATCGTCAAATCTGTTGTTTATAGGCGCTGACTTTGGCAAGCATTTTTGAAAAGCTTTACAATTTAAGCATTCATTTTCTTATCCATGTGCCACGATCAGAAAAATAACACTTTTAAAATTTCGTGCGTCCGACGCGGCTTTCTGAATGTACCATTATCAGGAGCGCTCAAACCCAAAAATTAAAAGTCAAGTTTGTAAAAATACCTGAATAAATTATGACAAAAAGGGACATAAAAATAGCCGAAATCAGCCAAGGTCAACTTTGACTGAGGGAGTTGATACCTTACTTTCTGAATATTTTTTTAATTTATCAACAGAGAACTTGATTTGAAAAAGGTATACATCATGTCAGTATGGAAGTGAACATCATGGATGTCTAAATAACAATAAAATACGAAATGGTTACAAGCTTTACAAACTTATAATCACTGAAACATTTTAAAATATTGTATTCGCTACATAAATGTTAACCAATTTGTCCGTTTCATAATTAGTGGTCTATGAATATATCTTAGGGTTTGTTAATAGAGAGTTCGTTTGGTAAAGCATTACTGTTACTTGTCTTTGTATATTATCTTAGGGTTTGTTAATAGAGAGTTCGTTTGGTAAAGCATTACCATTACTTGTCTTTGGATCTATGATGCTTGGAAGTGGATTCATGGCTTTAACATTGCCTGAAACAATGAATAAGAAAATGCCAGAAACAATAGAAGATGCTTTAGCATTAAAAAGGTATAATTTTTATGCAATGCTGTTGTTTATTTCTCACTATGCTCTAGTGTATTTAATGTCAGATATTGCCTCATTTGATGTTGCTTGTCCTCACGTCTCGATTATTGAGCGCAAACAATCATGAATGTATTTAAAACAGGAATAATTTATTACTTTTTTCCCTGAAAAAGACATGCAGTTATCTTACGTGCTAGTTAACTCAACGAAGGAGTCAAATTTTGAAAGTGTTTTATCATTAAAGAATAACCCAATACACAGGAGGCAACCATAAACCATAAGTCGAAGAGACACGGACAAAAAAGAAATAAAAACTGAAGAACCAAACAAAGCTTAGTTCACATTCACAAGATAGAAAACTAAGAATTGAGCAACACAAACCCTGCAAAAACCAATAGGTGAACACAAGAACGACTAAGCAGCTCCTCGTCATAAACAATTGTTTGGATGAGTGATTCATTTTCAAAAGAAAATAACCTTCATAATGGTTATCGTTTGTTGATGTACATCATATTTGTTTTTTGTTTGTTGTTTTGTAACTAAGCAAGTCGATGGTTTTCTCGTTTTAATTGTATTGCATTTTGTTATGTGGGGCCTTTTAACGTTTGCTATATTGTATGGGTTTTGATCATCGGCGTTGAAGGCCGTACGATGACATATAGCTGCTAACATCTACGTCATTTGATCTTTGGAGGATAGTTGTATAATTGTTAATTATACCACATATCCTTATTTTGTATTCATAGGTGAAGTAAATTGTTCTTTAGCTACAATAAAATCAATAGAAACACAAAGGATTTGAGACTTACTGTGAATAATATAAATGTGACTGATTTTGGTTTAGATATTTGCCAATAAAAAGTTTCCAGAAATTCAATAAGTTTGTTTCTTTTGCAGAAATAAAAGAATTGACCGAAACAATCCCGAAGTATGTATGGAACTAACAAAGGAACATCTGTCAACATAAAATACACAATTAATGAATAACAACAATTTAAAGTACAGTTTGCAGGAAAAGGTTCGGAACCTTTTTTGAAAAACCCTCAGTAATCACGATAAAACAGTTGGTTATATATATATATTGGTGTTCTGCTTCCAATGTATGATATATTGACATAAATAATCTTAACGAATCAATACATATTCTTGGTGGCAGTTTAACCGGTGTCAAGTTTATATATTTAAATAATTGATATTTTTGAACAAGATATGATTTTTTGCGAAACAAGAGATTCGTAAATTCAACAACTTTTATGGACTTTTTTCAATTTACTTTGGAGTTCGATATTTTTGTTAATATTTTTGCATATGTGTATTGCTTGCAAGAATCAAGATTGTATTTTGAATTTCTTCTTTATCGGTTAATTTTCAACATATTAGGATGTAAGTATAGCTTTGCAATCTGTTGGAAATTATTATGAGCTTCATATGATATGTGTGTACGCACATGAATAAAAGCCATAAAGTACCGTCTACGTGAACCCTATTTATAGTACTTACCTTCTAGACTGATGTACCATGACATAAACGAATGCTGCTTATCATTTGTCATGTTGTAAATATGTTTCCTTTGCAATAGCATAATTAATGCTTTCTGGAATAAAGTATTCATTCATTCATTCATTCATATTTATTAGATATACATACACAATGGCATTATCAACAATTTCTTTTACTGCAGAATTCAAAAATAACCAAATTCTTGTAATACTTAAATACATTTTTTTTCATCAAATAAAACTCTTAATAGTTAAAGTCATAGCTATGGAAACTGAAAAATACAACAGTAAAATAAATAAAACATTTATTTTGTAACAGTTTTAAGTCTGCATATTTATTTAAAGACCCTGCACCCGAAATGTATCCCGTTAACTTTCCTGGCGCCTTAGGATATTTCCTTGTGTTGTAACTTAAGCCCCCAATTCCCAACTTCTCCAATATGGACAAATATCAGGGACGTTATAAGTTCACTTAAAAATGTATTACGTATATATGTTATTCTTTTTATTTGCAAATTCCTAAAAATTACTGTACACGGCCATATTACATTTTTTACTTTATTTTGTTATTACCAATCATCACGAATCAACAATAATCATTTGCTTTTGTAATATTTTATACTGCCCTTTTGGGTGTCTTTAATTGACAATAAAAGTATTGTATTGTATTGTATTGTATTTGAATTTGGATAAAATAGTTATATAGCAGTAGCACACAATTGCATTTAATTTTACAATGTTCAAATTATGCTAAATAAAAGTTGTTCTTGATTTTCATCGGCAAAACAAATAGGTTTTATAACCTTAACGAGCGTAAATTTTTACAATACCTTTTTGAGTAAAGTCTTGGCTCACATCTAAATACACCCAAGGGTGACTGGGGAATACAAATATGGTCACTACATGTCTTCTTCCGACCGGCAGTAAAACCCTTGCCAAAGTGGGGAGTCCGTTTGGCTGTGCGGGATGTACAAGTACGCAGCAACGTTCGGTCAGAATGGGGATGTTAAATCCGACGCCTCGTGTAGAGAGAGTGCCACGCTATCTGCACGTTAAGGATCCTTGCAACAACTCTTTGAAGTGTCCGTAGGTTGCAAGGCTAAATTTCTGTCCTTTCTATCCAATATACCCTCTTTTCTAGTGGCAATTCAAATTTCGCCGACCTACGGCCTCTATTACAGGAGCTACCTATTGTTTTTATTGTTAATTTGTTTTCGTCCGGAACATGCATGCAACATTTGCCACTGGACGTTAAGCAATCTACAATCAATCAGTCAATCAATCACATCTAAATATTATTGACAGGATCTTAAAATGATGCTATTTTGGCAGGTTTGTACTTAGTTCAATAAGTCTGAAGCCCTAGTACAAATATGGAAGGCAGAATTAAAAAATATAAATTATCCTGGATTATCAACGTATTTTTGATAGGCGTAACACAACGCGTGTCTTAACCGCCTCGGTGGTCTCGTGGTAGCCTCGAGTGCGGGAGGTCGTGGGTACGAACCCCGGCCGGGTCAAACCAAAGACTTTAAAATTGGTATTTGCTGCTTCTCCGCTACGCACGCGGCATTAAGGAGTAAGAGCAAAGACTGGTCGGCTCGGAGTCAGAATAATGTGTCCGGGTAAGGTGACATGTCTTCCTGCGGACTGTTACCTTGTGAACTAGCACATTAAAAATCAGGCTCAGCGTGTCTGTCTAATACAAAGCAGATTAAATATTCATATTACAAAGCAGAGAGAGAGAGAGAGATACCAATGGGCATACGAAATTATAATTCCAATAGAAACAGACAACACAATGGCCATAAACAATAACGACGAAAAGGCGAGAGAGAGAGAGAGAGAGAGAGAGAGAGAGAGAGAGAGGATACCAATTACCAATGGGCAGACGAAAATTATAATTCCAATAAAAACAGACAACACAATGGCCATAAACAATAACGACGAAAAGGCTAATGGTATTGCGTTTCTGAAATCAATAGACGAATTGTTGCTTACTTTAACTTGCAACTGTAACTAAACAAATGTAATGTTGATTATGTACTGCTATAGATTGGTGATATAATAAGAAAGATGGAGTAAAGTCAGTAAAAAGTAGTCAAGAAATTAAGATAAATTTACCAATATGTATTTAAAACATTATCAAGTTTTTAGTGTGAACATTTGCAAAAAAATAGTTTTGATAACTCGTCAGGAGTCGGGAGAGCACAAAAAAACCCTTTCGTATTCGTTCCTTTACGTACATTCTACACATGTATATATCTAAAAGAGGGACGAAAGATACCAGAGGGACAGTCAAACTCATAGATCGAAAACAAACTGACAACGTCATGGCCAAAAATAAAAAGACAAACAGACAAATAATAGTACAGATGACACAACATAGAAAACTAAAGACTAAGCAACACGAACCCCACCAAGTATGAGTATGAATGGTACATATTTTTTTTTTTAATATTCAGATGCAGTTCGAAATGCATACAAAATGTGCATTAAAATCAGAAATACCGTCCAATAACGTATCATCACCTTATTAATAGGATGTTGAGAATATGTTAATTATAAGAGTATTCAATAAAAGCGACAAATATCCTGGAATTGACATTTCCCTTGATGTTATCTGTTTTATATTTATGGTAGAAAATGAAAGAGAATATTCTATTTACACTACAATAATTGTAACATTATCTTTGATCATAATAATAATAACAAAGAAAGTCTACTATTTACAATTAAAAAAAATATACAAACCACTAAAAACGATCTTTTTATTTACATCTTGTTACACGACATGGAATTATTATATTGTGAATTAATGAAATTATACGTACTCGTATAAAAAGGGTACTTTAATTTACACTACAAAAGAAATAAAGGTAAGAGTTCCAAATGGCACCCCCCACCATACTAAAAGAACCTAATAATGTACAGTTTATTCCGTGGGGGTGCCATATGGAACTCTTTCCCATACGGACATTCCCAACATTAACTACACGAATAAAACATAATAAATCTACCAATATACAAATATAAACAATATTTGACGAGGAAAGGTAACACTAGGCCACCGAAAGCTGAATTTTTAGTCCAGTTTAGGTGGCCGAGTGGTCTAGAGCGCTGGACATAGTGCAGGCGGTGTTGTAGATATCACAATAGCAAGAGTTCATATCCCGGCGTGGGAAAAACAAAAATTTGCTTCCGCATTGTTGTGCTGATATTTAAAGTAATTATTAATTAAATATGTGTTTTCAGTCGTGTACCACTTTCACTGGTGATCCAATGGATAGAGTTGTCACTTGTTTAGACGTACTTTCAAATAATTATTTCTGTGTTTGCATCTTAGATCCTTTACGACAGATAATTTAGCTAATCTGCAATCATTTCCATCTTCATGCCTTATATCTCATGTACTGTGTTACTCTAGATTCTACTGACGAGGAAATGTAACACTAGGCCACCGAAAGCTGAATTTTTAGTTCAGTCTAGGTAGCCTAGTGGTCTAGAGCGCTGGACACAGTGCAGGCGGTGTTGTCACGATATCCCAATAGCATGAGTTCGAATCCTGGCGAGGGAAGAACAAAAATTTGTCTCCGCAAATTTGCAGATTTAACATTGTTGTGCTGATATTTAGAGTAATTATGGATATAATATGTGTTTTCAGCCCTGTGTGATATCACCTTCACTGGTGATCCAATCATGGAAGAATCTGTCGTAGAGTTGTCACTTGTTTAGACATACTTATCAAATAATTATTTCTGTGACTGGATCTTACGATCCTTTACCACAGACAATTTTAGCTAATCTGCATTAATTCCATCTTCGTGCCTATTATATCATGTACTGTCTTACAATTCTGTATTTGATTTAGGAATAATAAAATTATCTGATAATGAATGTCTTAGTATCCAACGACAACGAACTATCAACCATGCTTAATAAAAAGCGACGTTTTGGTTTGCGGTCCATTATAATTACAAGTTGAAAAAAAGAATAAACCACTAAAAATGATCTTTCACGACATGGAATTATCATATTGTGAATGAATTTTTAACACTACAAAAGAAACAAACGTGCATTATTTGAGTTGGAAAAAGGAAAGAGCTCCACCCTTTTTCTCATAAAATATCATTTGTGTGATGGTATACAAAAGTTCTCTGTTATAGCGACAAGACACTCTTCCAAAGAACATTTATGTCTTAGTATCCAATGACTACGAACTATCAACAATGCTAAAAAAGCCCAGTTTTTGGTTTGCGATCCATTATAACTACAATGTTTATGCATTTCAATAAATAAAATAAAATAATTAACGAATTATAAGTATGCATTCAATTATTTAGAACTTTGTGGCTACTATCAAAAACAAACAAGAAATTATCTACATTATCTACATCACATTGGTTGACCTCTCAGCTTATTTCTAATTGTTTCCCCAGTCTGATATACAGTTGTAGGTTTAGCATCATTTCCTAAATATAAATGCACTTGTATGAAAATCAAGGTGAAGTGTCAAAAACGTTTACGCAACGTCACATTCTATTCATAAAAATATAATAATTTCAGACTCCGTTATTGCACAAATATAAATGAATGCCCTTATTCTTTATATAATTTGGCTGCAGATTTAATACACACCGAACTCTGTTATTTTAAGCAAAAATGGTTTTTGACCAAAACCAAAGAAGTAAACCCAAACATTGAAATTTACTAAAAACCATCAATAGAAAGGTACTTGTTTGGCGCGCAACGCCCTAGAGGTCATGTGATATCATTTGGACCAATAGTACCGGTATCTTCTGTTAGTTGATCGTTTTCGTTTTCTGAATACGTGTAATGTTAGATATGAAAAAGGATTTATGTGTATGCGTCACCAAAACAACAACCCTAAAACACAATCAACCTCATCAAATACGTACTTATGTTCTCTGTACTTTTACAACACTGCATCTATGGTCGCATGCAATTGTTGTAGGGATCAGAATGCAAAGCATCCGCCCATGTCTAAAGCGTTCCGAGTCTTGACAAGTTGTGAATCAATTCAAAAGAGACATCTTAGATCTGTTACCTAAACAAAACAATAAAATGGCGTCTTTAAAGGGCAATACTTCGGATTGAATCAACAACCTACATTGTGGTAGTGTTTTGTAGGTCATATATTGATCCCGACCACAAGCAACGGACGGCCTTTAAAACTATTTATACAACCCCAGTTCGTCGTAAACCAGATCTTCCCGTTCGTCCTGGTCCTAGATTATATGTTTTTGCTTTTTGTGTCGTTGAGCTACTGCCTGATTGACGTACAGTTGGGAACAGTCCTAACTCCTCTTCAGAACTGTCAGAATAATCTGTCTTAAAACTGTTCTGAACTATTCTAGAACCGTTTTACCATAGAATAATTGTACCCTAGAACTGATTAGGGTAGAACTGGCCAAAAGTGTTCTGGGGAGAAATGTTAGAAATTATTCTAGGGGAAAACTGTCCAAAGCTGCTTTAGTATAAAACTGTCAGAATTTATCCCACGGTGAAACTGTCCAAAAATATATATAGGGGAGAACAGCTTCTGTCAGAAACTGTTCTCACAGTGTCAGGAGAACTGTTCTAGAGACTGTTTTAGAACAGTTCTTCTAACAGTTCCTGATGGTGTTTAAGAGAGGTTAGAACTGATCAAACTTGTATAACCCCGCATCTTTTTTCGTTCGTATTGATTAAATTTCCGTGTGTTTTTTTAGCGATGTCGTTTTTTTGGTGTTTATTTTTATTTTTATTATCTCTCTGGCATCTCCATATTATTTGTATATGATACAATAAAATCTATACATTCTATAGCTTTGTTTTATCATAATATTCATACCAATAGATCAATGGAGATAGCCATTGATTAGCCAATTGATTTTACAAGGACACATGCTTTATCTTAAGTTTTGTAAGTTTAAGCTGAGGTTAAGATGATTTATTCTTACCAACTTTTTGATAGACAACTTCGTATTAATGATAATACTTGTACTTTCATCATTATATCTCATTTAAGCTTTTGAAATTATCGCACTCATGTTACAAGCTTACTAGCTTTACGAGTGTTTTCATTAGGGCCACTCACAAACAAAAGAAAAAGGAAAAATTACTAAATTACAAAATGGAAATTATTGAATGAATTCCATTCTACTTTAGAATATCATGGAAACCATTGAGAAGAAAAAAGAAAAGTATTTTAGTGTGGTGAAATTATTTTCTTGTTGTCTATTTCAAACCTGTGAAGAGCCGTCCTTTATTGACAAACACTTCAAAAGCAAATAAGATCATCTTGGAACGTGAGCATTTAGTGTTTTACATGGTAAATGTCTTGGTAACCTATCGGATCACCTCGGGTAAAGACATTAAATGGCTTAAAGATTGATGCGTGAAGAAACAATAATGGCTCTCAACCGGAAACAAAAGAATCACAAACAATCAGACGCAAATAAATAATTTTATCAAAGTCTGAAACGTCACGCAATTACATGTGTATATTAATTAAAATACAGTTTAATTTTATACAATGCAATCGTTCTTCAAAATCATGGACAAAATATTTTACAAGTTTACAACGCGATGTTCGTGGATGATATTGGTTAGCGACAGAGTTGTGGACGTGTGTTGGTGTCGTCTGCCAAGAATATTCAAGAGATCGGGGAAAAAAATATTTTGTTGAAAGCATTTAAATATATATTGCTTTTATGAACATTTTAGAATGAAGAATCAAAATGTTCACAAATATAAAATCAATGTGAAAACTTGAAGGTCTGTTATGAATTTTTAATAATATTGGATATTTATGTAAAACAGTTCTTAACTTCGTTTGAAATATTCTTTGATTTACGCATGTTGGTCATAAAGTTGATTTTATAATGGAATCTCGTATGGATTTGGAATCAGTGTCCCTTGATTCAGAATTCTGTGGAACACCACTTCACAGTAGTCTTAGTTTCATAAGCGTCCAAAGTTTATCATCTGCTAGAGGATCAACACCTCTTACAAAACGTAAGTATCTCTAAATATATGATTGTTAATGTCCGTTCACTTTGGATGTTGAGACCGAAATGGATATATATATAGATCAGGTAGATGTTTTGCAGTACTGTTTCATAGTTTAGATTTTGTACAATTGATAAGTGGTTGGTTGCTTAGCCATGGCTAATATTTAATCGATATGCGAACGAAAATAAATCTAACAGTGTTCAATTGCTTAGATTCTGCACATTCGGAATTTCAGTTGTTTATTTGATATTTTTACCCCAAGGCGTTTGAATGTCGATACCTTGAAAAAAATGATTCAAATTTAAACGTTGAATTTGGGTTACTTGTGAAGAATCAAGCACGATTACGCATCGCCGCCCTAACCTACTTAAATTGTTATGTTTTCTAAAGGTGCATTAATATGGACAACATGTGAATATATGTACATGTATTATAATCTACAAATTGTTATCTGAATCTGTACGGGTTATACGTTGGTATTCACTATATATTTTTTTTTTGTGTGAAGCATCCTAATCAGTATTTGCCAATTTGAGTGTTTTTCTTCTTGAAACATTAAACTGTCATAATTAAATTTAAAGAAAAAAGTATGTGTTTCTTTTTACATGGTTTGCATAATTTATCAGATGAGTGTAACATTGCATTGAGAGCAGGAAGCTGTGGTACTAATCCCCGGCCTGACCAAACCAAGTACTTTAAAATTGACATTTACTGCTTCCACCAAGCAAGCGACCTTTGGGACTAAGAGCAAAGACTAATCGGCTCGGAGACAGAAAAATGTGTCCATTTAGGGAGACATGTCACCTTACAGACTGTAACCTTGTGAGCTTTCAAGTTAAAATCTGATTAAGCATGTTAGGTTTTTCTCATATTACATGAACATAATATCGTGCTGAATATGCATGTAATATTTGTCGCTGAGCAGGCATCAATTGTCAGTTAGTACTATTAATTACAAATTTGCAGTTAGTGATCATTTGTTTATAAAAAAAAATGTATTTATAAAGGTAACATTTGTACTTCAGTAAAGTGAATTGTCAGTTGTATTGCTTTCAATACCGCCATACATTCACTTGCCTGTCCCCAGTGAGGACCCTTGTCAGTGGCGGTCATGTATCATATCTTAACGTTTTTGCGTCTTGTGTGAGAATTTGGTGCTGATGATAGATTTTTGATAAATTTATTCTCAACTTTTACGTCTTGTGTGAGAATTTGGTGCTGATGGTAGATTTTTGATAAATTTATTTTCAACTTTTACACACTAGGGAAGATTTAGAGCTTAACGTATAGACAACTATCTTTTCTTAAGTCTTTTTATTAGCCTCCAGATGTCTTTTGGGGTTTGTTTGTCGTTGGGTTGCTGTCTCGTTGACGCTTGTGTAACACGTCATTTTATTAACAAAAAGATTTAATTATGGTAAAGGATCATTTGAACTTGTTTTTGTCACTAGACGTAAATCAAACAACAACCAATCACCAAATCTGTCATGTTAGTCAATGTAATACTTAAACGATTACTAAATTGTCACATTAGTTTTATTTCATTTGCATTCTCTGATCAAACTTAAACATCGGTGAATAATTTAATTTTGGATGTAACACGTCTTCTGATTGGCTGAAAGTGTTTTGTCTATCATCTCATAGACATAATTTTGTCATGTGACCGCGACGTCATCAACGTTTTTATCATTATTTACTCCTTTTTAGAATTAAATTATAAGGAATGACTGTAATATTTTTTCTGTCTATGAAGAAATAACATAAAAATGTGGTGCACACTGAATAACCCGCGTAACCTGGAATAAAATTAACGGTACCAATTTTACTGCACCAGATTCTCATTTCGACAATCAATCACAGGCACTTGTCTCTGAAAAAATTACCTTCATACTTTATTATAAAGGTAACTTTTTTTCAGAGACAAGTGACTATGCAATCAATGTATCTTCAGTGATGACAAGTGTTTTGTGTATCTTCAGTAATGACAAGTGTTTTGTGTATCTTCAGTAATGACAAGTGTTTTGTGTATCTTCAGTGATGACAAGTGTTTTGCAAATGACTTTATTCAGTTGTATTCATTAAGGAAATACAGTAACGCATATCTATTTCAGGTAGAAAAGATAGAACTTATATAGAAGATGGTAAAAATAAGAATTTATTAAATAAATATGTAACTTCATAAATCATTACTAAGTAATTTTCATTAATAATTTTACACAAATGTTATTGGATCTTTATTTTTATCTTAACAGTATTATTGTTTTGTAATTTGAGAAAAAAAAAATCGACGAAACTTGAATTCAAAAGAACAAACCTGCTTAACTGTTAGTCGAAAGCTTCGGTACAGGTTCGTGTCTTGTTTGAATTTAAGATGAGATAGTTTAATTTTTTTTTAAATGACTCATCTGACTATAACACAATCATAATTGAGTAACTTACAAATTTCCATTTCTCATAGTACACATACGAAAATTAACAACTTAAGCAACTTTAAAAAGCTTTTTATTATAATCTTTACTACCTTGCATGCTTTAAATTTGTAATTGATCACATGCATGTAACTTTTTTTATAAAGATAATACGTAATATGTACTAAGTGGTAATGTTTTCCATTCTTTTTGAAAGTTTTTCACTTGTTTGTCTCATGTACAATGTTGTATGTCGCTTGCATATTTATTGAAGAAATTTCTTAAATCTTTGAATGTTTTTTCTTTTATTCGTTGCTTAAGACGCACAATGAAAATCTAATTTGTGTAGAAATAACAATTTATCTTTCTATACTTTTATTCTTAATTTATTATAAATTACGTAAAAAGTATGAACCAGTTGTTAACGTCACAATGGTAACGTTTGCAGGTCGACGTTACTATGACGCCACTAAACCGATGGAGAATGACTACGAGGTGCCATTACACAGACTACAATGTCTTCGTGGATTACAGAACAGTGGCATCCTGCAGATAGGGAACAAAGATACAGGTAAAGGATCAAATTTCTCATCTTTTTCCATTAAAGTGATGTTTCTGCTTCTGCCGTTTGGTGGCCGCCATCATTTCTTATTATTCTGCCACTTCTGTTGATATCAATTGATTGATATTCGGAAGCAAGTTACCATACTTTTTTTTTATTGGAAAGCGGGAAACAGGTGGCTTAATTGGCGGAGGAAGGGGCAAAAGACAAGATCCAACCTCTCATAATTTGCCTTTCTACATTTTAGATGAAATATGAACTATGAAAACTTAAGATACTTTTAAAACAAATTTATCATACATCTGTCTCGGGTGTTTGGTTCACCCGCGGGAGCAAAATGAAAATAGGAACTGATAATTTGAATAGTTAAAAGCGTTCTTCCAAGAAAAAAACTGAAACCATTTTTTAGATTGTCCATAGTATCTTTTATTTAGACCATTTTATGACTGTTGACGACAATTTTGGTAAAATAGGTTCTTTGTTAACTTTTGCATTGCACGAACTTTCATAGCAATTATTTGAATGACCATATAAAATAATGCCTTCTTTTACTTTAGGGGTCCCACAACCTATATATAGGTTATTTTAATGGGACCCCTAAAGTAAAAGAGTGCAATAATGCCTTCTTTTACTTTAGGGGTCCCACAACCTATATACAAGCCAATACTATATAAACAATCAATACAACAGTATATAATAAAACAACAGCACAATGCATTTTAAATACACTATATATTGCTTGTTTTCCCTACTTATATTTTTTTTCATTGTCCTCCTGGTATCTTCTGTCTCTTTTTCAAACGCATTTTTAGATCTTTGTTCCGTCACCCTTTATTATATTCAGTATTTTTTCCGTATATTTATCCTTTTTTTGGGGGGATACATTACCATTACTTTTGTCATTTGGTCACAAATATTCTGTAGCTTCGCGCATATGGAAACACATATTGTTCCATTGTTTTTATCTTATCTGATTTTAGTACTGATAAAAATCTAAAACAGGATCATTATCTAACTGATTAAGAAGTTAGTCACCGGCATTGTATTCTTTCAACTATTTTGCATCTTTTTAAGTTTAATTATTCACACAAACAATAAAAGCCTCCGAACAGTTTAATTGAAGTGATTTAAAGGTTGTGCTATACAATACAGTATATATTTATCAATCGAACTTATCACATTACTTGTCTATGTTATTGTGTAGCGTATGTGCAAAGTTTGAAAAGGCTCATCAAGGAAAATATAAAAAATACTTCTTTTTATTGGTAAGATGCTGGACGAAGGGAACGGGAAACATCTGTAGGCATGTTTCAACGCTTCAAAAACGAAAAGTTTGAATTTACATATGTCAACTTTTTATATTCTAACTTTGGGAAAACATGAACATTTATCAAGATTGCTTAAAGCAGCCTATTATCAATGAATCAATTATCATAAATTAAATCTTGATAGTTTTAACGATAGTTGTTTAGAACTAGTTATATGTATCATGAAATGATTGCGTTTAGTATTTCTGCCTTTCCTCCGTAACAGTTTGTAAGAATAGTAGATCGTTGGAATTTTATTATGTTTTCAAGCCTGGAGCAATGTAAGTAAGTTGTTATTTCTTCCAACAATAAAACTATCGATAAATTCACAACAGTGACAGGAAAATAATTTTCATGAAGCAAGTCCGCTTGTAGTCAAAACTTCATAAAACACATTTTGTTAAAGGAGTAGGCCCAGTAAGACCCCTTTTTGGCCCCAAAATATAGCAGTTTTGCAAAATTGTTAAAATGTAAATTTTTAGCTATTTATTGGAAAGAAGAATACTTCTGTTACATAAATATGGGCTGTTTTTTGACAATACAATGCACATGTATCGGGTACTAGCATCATTAAGTCATGCTAAATTACTGAAATCTTCGAAATTTCTGCATTTTGGTTAATTTTTAGACGGTTTCCGTCTGAAATGGAAGTGGCCGCATTTGTGTTCATTCTTAATATTTGAATGTAAGTTGTATTTGATGATAATACATAACATATATAAAGGTGGAGAATGAACACGGATGCGGCCACTTTCATTTTTGACAAAAATCATCTGAAAAGTGACATATTATGGCATATTTGATAGATTTTTCATATTTAAGCTTGAATTTGAGCGTCTTTAATGACAAAATCAGTTCAAATCTTTCACTTAAACTAATTGAATCGACTGAAGTAGACAATTAAGTGTTTAAAAAGTGTCCAAAATGTTTCATCAAATGAACCTGAATTTTGAGGCCAAAATCGGCCTTTACCGGACCTACTCCTTTTCGAGTTTCAATTTTATTTCATATCTCATTTTAATTCGTTTACAAGGTGATATTGGAATGAAGACGATGCACATACTTCTCTGAGTTATCCAATTTTAAGATATTTACAGTATGTGATGTTTCAGTGGTTTGCAAATAATCTATTGTTAATGTTTATATCGAAATCATTGTTGGAGCGAGAAGTTTGTTGAAATTTTATAAACCAGTAAATTTATTGGAAAAAAACCCCGGTTTGATAGTAAAAAAAAAGACGATTTCCGCCAAAGTCGTACACATTTATTGCGAAAGATGTTACAACAGTCAATGGGATACATGTATATGTTCTTTTTAGATTTAAAGAAGGAATACAAACTGAAGATAACACACAATTAATTCATTGATCTACGTTCGTATAAGGTTACATAAAAGAAAAGTCCGTTAATCGAGTAGGCTACTGGTCCGTTGAGATTAATTTGAAAGAAAAAAAAAACGTTTCGTTTTAATAGATTTTTATAATTTCTCATATTCGTAGAGTCTTTGCAAATAATGATAAATATCTTACAAAATGGTTCAAAATTACAAAATGAACAACAGTAAATTCTAAAGTCAAATGTTTATAATAACTGAATTAAACTTAAAGGCGACACGAGACTCACTGAAATCTATGATAGTCTTTTCGAAAATTTACAACAAAATAATAAAAGCGGATATAAACGGAGAAATTTGCACTAAAACATGACAAGAGAACCGAAGAAACTAAGTGTGATACCCTATAATTATTTCCTGAGTAATGAGAGCAATACTAAAGATAAAATTACAAAAAGAAACCTGTACGTTGAAGAGTAATATCCGTTCAACTCAGTCCTTTGACAATTTGTAACCATCAAACACTCGAATAAAATGTTAACCAATATTTTTACTTCACCTTTGAGTGATTAAAGTGACCATTAAGTTACTCCCTATACAATGAACCAATCAACGAATTGCGTTTAATAAAGACTATCATCAACGGACCATTTGTTTTTACGTTGCAAATCCCTGAAGCCTACAGATGCTAAAAATTTAATAATTTCAATGTAAATTTGGGCTTATAGTTTGAATTAACTATTATGTTTTACAATCACGATAATATGTTTAATTAAAACCGAAAAAGCGATGCCTTTGTTGACATGTTGTTCTTACACAATCCACAATAGAGTAACACACCTTTGTTGATGATTCTTTAATGGCCGCATTGTAACATATTGTATCGTGATAGTGAAATACAAAAACCTGTATAATTTTGCAACAATATTGTGTCAAAATCAAAATGAAATTAATCTTACCAATTGTAATAGTAAAAGATTTTCAACTGATCTTTAACGTTTCATCGTTAAATCCTGACCAACGAACCTATACCTATCAGATAAACATGCTGTTCTCCTATGTTACTCCATACAATAAATAGATCAACTTATCGAATCCCCGATAATCCAAAATGACGCCAATCAATGACCAAATAATTATAGATTATCGTTGATCATCTCAACGAGATTGATTTTCTCGCTTGAGCCGGTACGGCGAAAGTGAGAAAAGCAATCGAGTTGAGATGACCAATGATAATCTGTTTACCGCTTTTTTACCTATGACGACGTTGTCAATTTCATGTCAATTTCATTAGCAACGCCACGTGCCCCCTTAGTTTATAGCGATAATTTTCATATCACTCGACTCCACTGAGAAAGGAATTATCAGTCAGCAAGATCAAAGGAAAATTTCGTAAAATAACGATAATGACTCTTATAATATCCCTTATTGCTGTTCGGTTGATGTCTTTTCTTTCATTCTGATATATATTTTATTTTTAGATACGAAAACACGTCGTGTGTTAGAAGATTATTTCAAGACCTCTTCACATTCAACAAGTTCGACAAAACCAAGGAAAGAGTTTCCTAGTTTGAGGTCAAGGTCAAAACCTTTTAGCAACTTGAAACAAAAACAAATTGAGTTATATCTTCAGAACGAGCAATACAGAGCTCATAATACAGACATCGGTAGAAAATCAGTGTCTTTTGCGATCTCAGGAAATAAACGGCCAATCACAGAAAATGTGAAATTGAAAAGGCCAATAACAGAAAATGTAACATTAAAGAGGCCACAAGTGACTGTTCTACAGCAAAATAGTGAGAAAAGCAAAGTTGCCCGACCATATTCCGATAAATTGTTATTACGCCGACCGGTAACTAAAACGTCACAGTCGTTAACGGTTGATGATGATTTGTTCATTAGTATAGCAAGTTCAGTTCAGTTAAAACCATTAAACTTTAAGTCTTCAAACGATCAATATTTATTTTATACTCAAAATTATCCCCTGTTGTTGGACGCACATGCAGAAGAAAAGAAAATCATTAAGAAACGAACACCAACACCGGAAACAATGGAAGGTGCCGATCTGAAACGTGCACTACAACTGAATACCCGAATGACAGAGTTAGAATCAAGTTTAGAAACTTTAGACAAAGAAACAGAGGATGTAGATTTCAGGACAGTGCTACGAGATGATGTATTTTATCCAAATAGATGGCCTTGGAATGAGAAGAAGTCCTCTGGTCATGATATTGCAGAATCTCCACTTGCTAAATGACCGCGCACTCTCAAGAGTTTCTTAAATGCACTGAATAATGATATAATATATGTGGTACTATTGTTATGCAAAATTGTAGGCTGCGATATAAATTATTAAATGTTCAAATAGGCTTTCGATATGAAAATAATGAATCAGCGAAGGCAGAATAAAAAAAGTCTGAAACAGTCAGTCGATAACATTTTCTGATAGGCCACTCTTAAATTACAACCGAATATGATATGGTTCCCTTCTTTGTTTGTAGTACTGGTTAGTTAATGATACGCGGTATTATTTTTTTCTGCCCTTTTTTCTGATCTGTAATAGCCTCTGTTCAATTAATTCATACATTTTCTAGACTCTTACTATTTATAAGCACCTGAGATTACCTCCAGTTATTGTTGGGATTCGTGTTGCCAAGTCTTTAGTTTTCTATGTAGTGTATTTCGTTTTTTGCCATGGCTTTGTCAATATCTTTAAACTTATAAGTTTTGAATGTCCCCTTGGTACATGTATCTCCGTCTCGTTTTTTTTTTAAACTGGAAACAGTCTGTATAGACACTTGTTGGAGACCTTTTTTACCCCTAGATGCATTTTAGTCGTTGCATCATTGAGTAGCGTTCTCATTATATAACCGCAACTTCATTTATTCACATGCGATATATGTTATGAATATGAATATGGTCTTTTCATTTCTAACAAACTTGCACTCCAACTTGAGTATAAGTTTGAAGTAATCCTGATTTATTAAGTTCTGCAAAGAAGCAAATAACTATTTGATTTGAAGGGGAAGTAACTGGTTTTTTATTATAACTCCAAGAGAAAAGTCCAAGTTTCCTAACAGAAAAATCACTAGCTCGCAAGAGCACATTACCTGAACATTTCTCGCATTGTTGATTTTACTGGAAAACAAAATGATTATAACCCTGATATGTAAAACATCTTGTTGATTTATATAGGTTGAATGTCATGAACATTATTTTGACATTATCTACTAATCCAGTTTCAATTTTATTCAACATAAAAACTAACATATTAAAAAATATTATATGTAAATGTTTAATAAACAACAATATCATGTACAAGCAAAAAAAGATTAAAACATGTAAATTAACAAGCATGAAAAAGAGCATTAGTTTTGCCGTATTTAGAACCTGGATATTTACAAATGGGAAACAAATGTTCACACATCTGGTTACACTGAAGAACAGTTCTTAAAGCTATTCATTGGACAAAAAGCTTATCATTCAGGAAAATAAACAAACAATAACATTATAATACAATAAAATAGGCATGCCTACATGTAGCACATTTATCAAAAACAGTAAAAAACATAGTTAGTATAAAACGTTCTGAAAAATATAGTTAGAATTTTAAGTACAATACAAATGTAACATATATACACATTTCATTTCTATATAAAATAGTTATTATCATTAAATCACATTTGTTGTAGTATAATACTAATACTGACTGAATTGTTCCAAAATGTATAGAAAAACACATGTTAAATAGTATCACATAGGGGATATGTATACCTGAATAATCAATATCAACTAGAAAGTTGAATACCGTTTGTGATATTAAAGTTGAGTTAGAAGTATTCAAACAAAGTAAAGGTGGTTCGAAAAAGCTGTGGATTAGAGTCTAAAATTTAAGCAGCTTTACCAACAATCAAATAAATTTCTGCCGTCAACTTTACACTAATATTGACTAAAATTGTTATAAATTTACACTACATAACAATAGACGGTATTTTCATGTTTGAGACATACATGCTGCGAAATGGAATATTGAACGTTTAATCGTGTGGTCAAACCTTTACTTTTGCGCTCCTGGCCACTGTTCTGTCCTACTAAGTTTATATAAATTTAAAGTTATTTCATTTTAGCCATTCCGCTTAAGTCTAGAACATTTTTCTTTTGATTGTATAGTATATCATTCCTCCCAACAAACTTTTCTTATCGAAGGATATTCTGAAGCCATTGTTCGGAAACCTTCAACAGCTTTGTATTACCTTAGTAACCGCCAACTTACCTAGTATCTACATTTTGTACCTGACTTATATGATTTAGCCTGTATTCCTATTATCTCGTTAATGATGTCAGACATACAAAATGCATTTAAACAATAATGTATACAACATACAATACAAACATAACACATTAAAGCTAAGTATGGTGTTAGTGGATATAGCCTTGCTTGTTGGATCACAAGGCTGTGGACATTTCACACCATCACATGTTACTATATCTCCATTATCACATGTTAAACTTTCAATAGTTTCTGTTGAATTAACAATCACTATTCTCCCTTCAATGCCGTGGTAAAAAGGCGATGCATTTTTAACATATTCAATCAAAACATCTGAATCAAGATCACCTGTTAGAAATAAAACAATGTTTTAGCGTATTTCTTGTTAGATGAACAAATAAGATTATTAAGATACATATGAAGGATGCATCTAGAGAAAAAGACCATAAATTATTGTCAACGAACTCACCAACTGCAATTACGACATCTAAAACTCCATGTAGAGACTTAACGAAGGAAATGTTGAATAAGTGAGTATATGAAAGTTAAATACAATAAAATATCCGTCGTTTGGAATGATACTTATAAAAAGTCTGTCTATGCATTTATAACATATGTAGCTCCATAACGGGGGCACGGACCCCTTGCCCCCCTAAATCCGCCTTCTGGTATATAATTCCTTGATAATACCTCGATAACAAGGAAACTGAATAAGAGGCGAAAATATCTTAACGTGTTGTTTAAGAGCACTGCTTGTTACAGAACACCAAATTCATGAAATTGAGAGTTCCCTGCCTCTTTTGAAAAATTAAGATTAGAAAATGAGAAGTGTCGAATACAGTCATACAAAAATATGACATAGATAATTGCCTGAAAATCGTATTAGTTATTTTACAAAAAAATCTTAAGGTCTTCTCCAGTTACTTCCTCGTCTCCTCCGTTTAGTTATGTTGCGTCAATGTAAATAAAGATTAAGACACACAAACATATATTTCCGTGCTTTCATTAGCCACCATTCATCTCAATAGATAGTGTTGCTTCGCACTTTTATAAATATATATTTTAAAACATTACCGGTACACATTTTGCTGCATCAGATGCGCATTTTAACAATCAATGTTTCATTAGTGATCCTCGAAGGCAAACTAATTGAATGCAGAGCTAATAAATATGGACCAAAAATAAATATACGGTGTCCATTATACCAGCGCTGGCGTAAGTAACTAACTACAAAGTATAAAAACAAACATGAACTCACCAACAGTATGTGATAACTCTGCATTATCTCTAATCATGTGATACGAATCTCCACCAGTCAGAATAAAATTGGACAAAATCAAGCTGTACATAACATTCTCATCAATAGGTTCATATGCAGGAAAGGTACAGTTCTGACAGATAGCTAAAGCTTCAACAACTCTGTTTTGAGGTGGTTTTGCTAAATTATATTTTACTTTTATTCCTGGAAGAAGAAACCGTAACATTTTTGTTATCAGATATCACAGATATCGTTATATTGTCGTATTCGAGTACTACTGTGAGTTTGATAAGTATTATTACAATATACCTAATAAAAATAAGGAGATGTGGTATGATTGCCAATAAGACAACTATCCACCAAAGTTCAAATGAAGTAGATATAAGCAATTAGAGGCAACCGTACGGCCTTCAACAATGAGAAAAACCCCAAGCCATTCGCGTCAACCAAACTGTTGCTTAAGACAAACAGAAAAGACGAATTGAAATGTCAAGGGAAACAAGCAGGTCTACTTAGAGTCGATTATTTATTAATTTTCTGGTTATCTCTCTTAGATATTTGACAATAACAATACAATTGTAAGGTAAGAAATGAATACATCTAAATTACTTGTTCTGTATTTTATTGAGATTGGGCTTTATTTTTACGCACCCTATATGTTCGTTTCTTTACATGCGAGATTCAAAAGTCAATACATTTTCGATCGTTTCAAAGTAATAGTATTACAATATGCGGGATTTTCTCGCTGTGTAGAAGACCCATTGGTGGCCTTGGGCTGTTTTCTGTTCCTTGGTCGGGTTGTTGTCCTTTCACGTATTCTCCCTTTCCATTCTCAATTTTAAGGTTAATTTTATATCTTTATTTTTCTTTTTATTTTATATCTAGCATATTACTAACATTACATAAGTATTTATGGAACCATGTCGAAAAAAAACTTGAGTATCAAATTGATCTTTTAGAACAACAATATTATAAAAATATCATTGAGTAATCTCACAATCCATAAACTTTTATCATAGATAGGTATTTAGATTTCTTATGATACTTTAACTTAATTTTGAGGAAGAAAAAACCAACCGCCAGGTTCATTCAGTTAATAGTTGACGAAAACTCACCTGAGTATTGTAAAAACTTTCCACTTGGTTCAGCAACGTCATAGTCCGCAACACTATGTTCTAATGCTTGAAGTAAGTAATCTCCCCTGAGTTTGATGGTCTCCAATGTATTCCTAAAGGGTTGTGCTTGTAACGCATGCCCTACTGTTATATTTCCTACAAAAATAGAATTTCATATCATCAGGTGTAGACAGAAATCTTATTGGAACAGATTTGCCGATTCTGAAATTCCATTGTTCCTCGTAGTTATGTAACTGACTTTAGTAGCAGTTTACAACAGTATCATGCCTTATCAACTTAGTTAAAACAATATGATTTCAGTTTGAGTAGTGCATTATGTGTGTTAGGGTGCTCCTTCATCTAGTTGCAGCCCTCACTTTATACTTTATGAATAGGGTTATAAACATCACAAATGGAATGTTGCTACGTTCACTGCTACAGTAAAGGGGGGAAAAAAATCTCTGTTCAGTCTATTTTATAAATTGATTTGATGGGTATAATATAGATATAAAAAGATGTGGTATGAGTGCCAATGAGACAACTCTCCATCCAAGTCACAATTTGTAAAAGTAAACCATTATAGGTCAAAGTACGGCCTTCAACACGGATCCTTGGCTCACACCAAACATCAAGCTATAAAGAGTAAGTTTTTATATAACACATCTAATTGGCTTCTTAAATAGGACAAAACGGGTGGATTGTTGATTGGTGTTTAGTTGTGATCATCATCATGCATGTTTAAAACGTCAAAAAATAATTATGTATGCTCTGCAAATCAGATATTTTTCGTAGGTGTAGAATCTGTGCCTTGCAACATGTCACCTTCGGATCACTATAGCGGTCTATTTCCCATACTAAATTAGAAAAAAGCCTAGTTACATTCCTAACAAAACTTCATTCGTTAGCGCAATGCAACATGATTTATTTGTATTCTTAATGAGATATTTACCTCTGTCCATAGATGATCGTATAAATCAACCTGATTTGTTTGTATTCTTAATGAGATATTTACCTCTGTCCATAGATGATCGTATAGATCAACCTGATTTGCTTGTATTCTTAATGAGATATTTACCTCAGTCCAAAAATGATCGTATAGATCAACCTGATTTGTTTGTATTCTTAATGAGATATTTATCTCTTTCCATAGATGATCGTATAGATCAATCTGATTTGCTTGTATTCTTAATGAGATATTTACCTCTGTCCATAAATGATCGTATAGATCAATCTGATTTGTTTGTATTCTTAATGAGATATTTACCTCTTTCCATAGATGATCGTATAGATCAATCTGATTTGTTTGTATTCTTAATGAGATATTTACCTCTTTCCATAGATGATCGTATAGATCAACCTGATTTGTTTGTATTCTTAATGAGATATTTACCTCTGTCCATAGAAGATCGTATAGATCAACCTGATTTGTTTGTATTCTTAATGAGATATTTACCTTTTTCCATAGATGATCGTATAGATCAACCTGATTTGTTTGTATTCTTAATGAGATATTTACCTCTTTCCATAGATGATCGTATAGATCAACCTGATTTGTTTGTATTTTTAATGAGATATTTACCTCTGTCCATAGATGATCGTATAGAGCAACTTGATTTGTTTGTATTCTTAATGAGATATTTATCTCTGTCCATAGATGATCGTAAAGATCAACCTGGTTTGTTTATATTCTTAATGAGATATTTACCTCTGTCAATAGATGATCGTATAGAGCAACCTGATTTGTTTGTGTTCTTAATGAGATATTTACTTCCGTCCATAGATGATCGTATAGATGAACCTGTTTGTATTCTTAATTAGATATTTACCTCTGTCCATAGATGATCGTATAGATCAACCTGATTTGTTTGTATTCTTAATGCGATATTTACCTCTGTCAATAAATGATCGTATAGATCAACCTAATTTGTTTGTATTCTTTATTAGATATTTACCTCTTTCCATAGATGATCGTATAGATCAACCTGAATTGTTTATATTCTTAATGAGATATTTACCTCTGTCCATAGATGATCGTATAGATCAATCTGATTTGTTTGTATTCTTAATGAGATATTTACCTCTGTCCATAGATGATCGTATAGATTAACCTGACTTGTTTGTATTCTTAATGAGATGTTAACCTCTGTCCATAGATTATCGTATATATCAACCTGATTTGTTTTTATACTTAATGAGACATTTACCTCTTTCCATAGATGATCGTATAGATCAACCTGATTTGTTTGTATTCTTAATGAGATATTTACCTCTGTCCATAGATGATCGTATAGATCAACATGATTTGTTTGTATCTTTAAAGAGATATTTACCTCTGTCCATAGATTATCGTATAGATCAACCTGATTTGTTTGTATTCGTAATGAGATATTTACCTCTGTCCATAGATGATCGTATAGATGAATCTGTTTGTATTCTTAATGAGATATTTACCTCTGTCCATAGATGATCGTAAAGATCAACCTGGTTTGTTTGTATTCTCAATGAGATATTTACCTCTGTCCATAGATGATCGTATAGATCAACCTGGTTTGTTTGTATTCTTAATGAGATATTTACCTCTGTCCATAGATGATCGTATAGAGCAACCTGGTTTGTTTGTATTCTTAATGAGATATTTACCTCTGTCCATAGATGATCGTATAGATCAACCTGGTTTGTTTATATTCTTAATGAGATATATACCTCTGTCAATAGATGATCGTATAGAGTAACCTGATTTGTTTGTATTCTTAATGAGATATTTACTTCTGTCCATAGATGATCGTATAGATGAACCTGCTTGTATTCTTAATGAGATATTTACCTCTGTCCATAGATGATCGTATAGATCAACCTGATTTGTTTGTATTCTTAATGAGATATTTACCTCTGTCCATAGATGATCGTAAAGATCAACCTGCTTTGTTTGTATTCTTAATTAGATATTTACCTCTTTCCATAGATGATCGTATAGTTCAACCTGATTCGTTTGTATTCTTAATGAGATATTTACCTCTGTCCATAGAAGATCGTATAGACCCTGAATTGACTAAAGAGATGAACACTTGAGCTCCATCGATGCTGTCTGCATGTAATAGGTTCTGATGAACAAGACCATCTGCAATCAAATTCCCTGAAAATACAACATAAACAGATTTTCTGTAAATGTTCAATGTTTTCATGTCCATTTTAAGCTCAGTCATATAACAATAACTAAAAACACTTTTGATTATATTAATATGTTAATTTTTTTCTTAGAGTAAAACATATAATTTGATTTAATATAGTCATGCAAATATAATTACTTGTTATGTATCATCCTTGTAAAATATATCTAGGTAATGTTGCATCGCTCAACAGGAGTCGCAAATAGCAAGCATATTAACTTTGAGTCAATAACCATATCAAATTGGAGTCAATCCCGGGGAAAATTCACGACATATGGTGACCGAATGTCATATTCGTGTCTTGGTGTTTTGCAAAAAAAAAAAACAAAAAAAAAACGTAATATCGCAAACAAAGCAAAGATTTGTCCTTTTTTTAAAAGAAACTTTAACTAGGAACACTAATTTGGTTTAGAATATAGCAAAGTGCTCTCGACCAATGAAATTGTAGGATTTGATGTCTCTTAATTGTGACGAATGAATGTAAATCATGTTCTTATAAAAAAGAAGATGTGGTATGATTGCAAATGAGACAACTCTCCACAAAAGACCAAATGACACAGAAATTAACAACTATAGGTCACCGTACGGCGTTCAACAATGAGCAAAGCCCATACCGCTCAGTCAGCTATAAAAGGCCCCGAAATGACAAAGTAAAACAATTCAAGCGAGAAAACTAACGGCCTAATTAATGTACAAAAAATGAACGAAAAACAAATATGTAACACATAAATAAACAACAACCACTGAATTACAGGCTCCTGACTTGGGACAGGCACATACATACAGAATGTGGCGGGGTTAGTATGGGATTATCCTATTATTTGGGTCCATTTACAGTCCAAAACAAACAGTTTCCATAAATGAGTTATAACTGCCCAGAAGCACATTTATCAGATTGAAAGGATTTATCATAGTGATTGAAACTAACTAAAAGTTGAATTGTGAAACAAAAACAAAAACAAACAAAAAATCAAAATAAGCTGAAGTTTACTGATGCAGTAAAATTTGTACCTTTAATTTTATAATGAAAATATTAATAACTTCAAATTATTAAAACAAATTGAACAATATCAAAGCAATGCAAAAAAAATTAGAAATAACCTAAATCTTTAGCTTTCCAAAACTCTGATTACTGAACCAGTGGTTGGGAAGAATAGATAATTTTCCAATATTCCGATAAAATAAAAAAAAAAATAGGAATTTGATTTACGTTTTGAATATATTTAAAACTTTTAAAGGCATTTTATTTGAACATTTCCCTGACATAATGAAATAGTATTTGATTTAAAAAGCCGGACCAAAATATTGGCTGTGAAATAAAATTAGTTGTAACTCAAATATATTTATTGATTTAAACTGTAAATACAAAAAGGATAATTCCTCACTAAAATATTACATGATTTACATTCATACTCACAATCAAGAAACATATACAATTCCTACCATTTCTTTGTACTGTTGTGTCACCTAATGTATACAACGCATTTTTAAATATTTCCCAAATTATAAGAAATTCCTTACACGGTTCATTCCTCCTATAAATCTGGTAAGAAAAGTTAAAATTTCATGTGGGAATAGGGGGAAAACTTGTGCAAACAAAGGATTATACTGTATAAACATTGTTTATTCAACTTTTAATTGACAAGTATTTTTTTGGGTAGGTAATAGGTTATTTTCTATGTGTATGAATTCTGTGTTTTTAATTAAAATAGACATATAAGAAATGGAAACAAATATAAGTAAATCATTTTATTTCTTTTATAACACAAATTCAACAGTAGATTCAAGCAACCATTATAATATGAAACAAACAATACAAGTAAACAGCACTAAAACACATAAAAGATATTGCACACACATTAGAAATTCACTGTATATAAGTCTATTAAAGTTTATTAATCTATTCAACGTGAAGAAGGTGGGAGGCTGCATCACCAAACTGCACTGTTGTGACTTCCTGGCTGCGGTGTCTAACCTTAAACTCTTTTAATCTGTTGTTGATTTCGACATACTTTCGTGTTTGGGCCACTCTCTTCTCACCGGCTGCATACTGGATCATGGTCAGGGCGTTGAAAGCTTCCTTATGATTCAGTAGTTTTATGAGTTTAAAGATGTTTGGGTGTGGGTGCTGGACATGTTTCTTCAGCTTGCTGTGCCATCCCTCTAGATGATGTGTAGTCATCGAACCCATGTTGTGTAATGGTCTCAAAGGTGACTGTTCTGTTCGACCCAGTATGTTGTTACATAGTCTGTAAAGGGCGTGTAGTTGATGTTAGTATCAATCTGATCTATGTCGGTTAGGACATTAAACCACAAATCTTCAATCATAGTACGTGCCCACAAACCATCTATGTTGATTTCATCAATAGTTTTTGGTAAAACTGGTAGGTTCTTCTTGCGTTTGTTGTACATGGAAATCTTGCATGATGGGAAAGTTTGTTATAATTTTATCTATCATTAATTTATTTGTTCGGATGACATTTTTTTTAAGTTTACAAATTCAATGATTTTTTAATCTAACTTCTATTTATCTGACTTATTCTTTATCTTTAAGTAATTATTTGAATAAGAAAAAACATATTACAAATAAACAGTGTTTTAGTTTGATTTTTTTAAATAATATTATACTTAACAGTGTTACAAATATGTTTTCTTTTAAAAAATACAGGTAATTATTAGGTGAATTTTTAATTATAAAAACAAATCATTTATCAAAACATCTATTGTTATTTGCAAGTGGGAATAGAAGGAATAGTGATTTTTAAAAGTGGGAATAGGAGGAAGACAACCCTTACACCACTACAACTAATCCATAAATGAAATGCCGAAAAAATGAAGTCATGCATTAATTATAAACATTACACTGACAATGAAACTAATTCAATCAAGAGATCATTTGAGCCTTGAGCACTTTACAATATTCTAAGTTTGAAAGAGAATGATAATCCCTTACTTCATGATAAGTACTTGCTAATGCTCGTACTTAATCATGAAGAAAGGGATTATCATTCTCTTAATATACTTATTGATATTTTCTACTTGATCAGAGTTGATGAAATTTAACTTAGACCATTTATCAATACCGTAATGATTTTTTTAAAATATTTATTTATCCGTTGACCCTTTTCCTTGAAAGTAAATACGCCATCCAATCCTGTGATTAACGTAGGGGTGTGATCACGTTTCTCCAACATTTGATAATTAGACTAAAACAACATTAGGGATTATGGGATCCTCATAAGGACTGGCATCTTGATATTTACCTGCAATTCACCTGTTCTAAAATATTGTTAAAAAGGGGTATATTTTTAAAGATATATATTAAAACATTAACAAAATATTTTTTTTACCGTAATTGTTTTTTCATATATTTTTTCAAATAGTTTCCCAAGATTTTAAAAGTCGATATAATCTAGCACAGTGATGAAAATTTGTAATTTACTTTGTTTTCATATTTTTTTTCTCTATTTTTTTCATAACAATGTATCATTGATTACAATGTTGCGATCTTGAATAAAAATAAACATTTAATATTCTGAGAGCTTAAGAGTTTTTTATAGCTTGAGTCATTAAGCTTATATAAAAGTATCAAACGCTGCTTATTATCAAAGATGTAGTATATTTAAATTTCTTAGTCAATTTGCATTAATTGTCCAAAGCTTAAGTGACACATTGAGAATACTTGTAGCTCATAATTCACCAAGCCAGTTCCCACAGTTAAACACCCTATAGTTTACGATGCGATGTACCCAATTTTTATTCTCCCTTTTTCGTGAAAAAGTGGACGGATTTACGACTGATTCTTCCATCTGCTTAGACAGCATGCCATGACCACTGACTTCGCGGCTCTTATGATATACAGACAGAACGACTAGGTAGATATATGATTCTTCGCATTAGAAGACAACAGCTTTCGGTGACTTTGTATGAAATACAACTTTGTTGTTGCGCATCGTTTTAGATTTGGACATCTACATGTAACACAAATACAAAAATATATCAACTAATAGAATACATTACTAAAATGAGGTACAGTCAGTGAACATTTCGATTGTTCGTATTATTTTCAATAAAAAATCATTGTGAGATTATTTCTTGATAAATTTTTATGAAATTTTCAGTTTGATTTGAAATTTCTTTGTTTATTTATGGAATTTTTTGTCGAATAACTTCTTAAATTTGTAATTCAAAAACGAATAAAAATAATTACGTAACAGTTTCTGGTTATGTTCGACCAAAAATATATGAAAAATCAATTATTATAAAAAAAAAACAAAAAAAAACAATGGTTTGTTAATGTTTTGATATATCTCTTTAAACAATATCCCTTTTTACAATATTCTAGTTGAGAACTGATATAGGTGAATTACAGGTAAATATCAAGATGCCAGTCCTTATGAGGACCCCCTAATCCTTAATGTTGTTTAGTCTAATTATCAAATGTTAGAGAAACGTGACTAAACCACGTAGAGTATGTTTGAATAAGATTTATTAATTCGTCACGAATATACATATGTTCGTTGATTCCCTTTAAAAGAAGAAGAAAACTCGATTCTCCAGTAGAACATCACGGAAAAAAAATATTACACAATAATTCCATCTCAGTCACTTTTGAACCGTTGTATTACTGCAACAATACATAAGAGGATAGTAAGAAAAAAAATTGTGACATGCCTAAAAACAAATGTCAATATATCTATGACTGTGTCTATAAGAATGTCATGACGATTTAATTATGCAAAAAAAAGTATATATACGATCCAAAGCAACCTCTAGGATTCTGGGATTGTGAGATATCTTTCGAAATGTAGAAATTAGAAGACCGTATTTTGCCAAATTTGACTGTCTGAAGATCGGCTTTCGAGGACTACCCATACGACATATCCGCCATCTATGGTTTACATCGATACTTAGTTTCAGAAAAGATGAAATGAAAAGTTAACGAGTGACCGATGACGATGATAAAGAGCGATCATGTGATTACATTAGCTAACAATCTTGAATAGTAAATGGATGTATGATTGCATAACGTCCAGCATAAATATTTAGAGTCAGAATGTTTGGATCATCAGGTAATAGTCTGCAGGAAGACTCGTCATCCTACCCGGTCATATTATTCTGCAGCCGACCGCATAGTCTGTGCTTTAACTACTTAATGCCGCATACTACCGATATAAAGGTCTTTGGTTTGACCTGTCCGGGGTTGGAACCAACGACTTCCATCACAGGAGGTGAGCATGCTACTATCTTTAAATAATTCTATCAAATAATATTGAAATTATAAATGAAAATTATTCTTGTAAAATTTGATAGTGATTTAAATAACAAATGAAAATTTCTCTATATAAATTTGGTGCGTCCCAAATGTTTTTCGTGATTTTCCTTCGCCAGGAACGCTTAAACACTAAACTAGATATATAACATTGTTTCTATGTAAACTGTATACATCAGGTTCAATTAAAGTGAGAACCAGCATACAAGTTCATTACTCATGTAGTAAGAATCAATCGTTATTCTCTCATTCAGCTATAAAAATCTCGTGTGTTTAAGAAAAATGTTGATTTAGAGGGTACATTTCTGAACTTCGTTTTTCGATTAATAATGTTAAGTTTTGTTATAGATATAGGCGTCTCCTTGAAGTGAAACAAATTTCGATCCGTGTAATGTTTAAACGTACTTTTATATTTATGATTTTTGTTATAACTTTTGGGATTTATACCGCTATTCATTTTGGTCTGATTACGTAAGTTGATATTACCTCATGAGCATCTATTCTATATCCTACCTTTCTCAATTTCGAAAAACATGACCGATTTGAAAAGATTTTTAGATATCTTTAACTTTTTATTTATTTGAAATAAGTGACACTTAGTTCGCTTATCTATTTCTCATTATCATACAAATCAAAGTGTGTCAAAAACCTATTCGGTATATTGATTTAACATGTAACTACTTTTTTAGATTTGATGTAAAGCTAATACGTCATGCTCTTCTTGCGATTAAAGTGGGGAATGTTTGAGAAAGATTTACTAAGTCGTCATGCATATATTATTTTATTTGTTTTCCCATGATCACTCTTGCACTCTTGAAATCAGCTTATTTTCACCCTGTCCTTAATGAGCAATAGGGGATGGGGATATGCACACGAACATATTACCGGGTCAAATGTTTTTAGATGTCAACCCTCCCCTCTTTTACTTTGATCAGTGGAATAACAAAAAGTACACAAAAGAACGTACCACGAACATCAGTGTTAAAAAAAAACCTTAAATCTATAATAGATCAGATTACAAAGAAAACACAAATAAATCATAGACCAATTTGTTACATTACATTATCATACCCATATTACACTCTTGTAATCTACAGGTATGCCGATCTCCATTCAGGTAAACTAACGTCCGTCCTATAACATTATTCATCATTTCTAGTACCTCCTTTCCAAATTCATTTGTTACGTTCTGTACAGCTTCATCTGGTAAAACGTAAACATTTAATGATGCTTTAATAATTTAACCATGGATTGATCAATCAGTTAATTGTGAAGCATTTCTTAAACAATACATTAGTATTGTTTTAGTCTACATTTTTTTCGATTGTGTTTAAACTTCTATTTACTCAATTCAATATTTTCTTTCTTACAGTATTACAATAAAAGTCTTCAACGTTTCTTTTTATTTTGTTAAATGCAGTTAATTTTTCTTTCATTTTGGCGATTATTTTGTGCTATTTTGAGGAAATAATTTTTCAACATTCGGTACATAAGGATTTTCAATATTTTATTTCGACCAACCCTGAATTTTGTCAAAAAAGCATTTGGTGCATGAAATTATCTTCAGTGTCTTTCAATTTATAATATCTACATTTATCTATCTACATCTACAACAAGATGTCTGATGAAAACAATTGTTCTCACGTGAACATAGACAACAAATACATCTTCTACCTTCTTATGTTACATCAAATAAATGCAAACTGTTGGTAATAATATAACTGAAATTTATTAGGTATGTAAATAACTACCTTTAGGTATTGAACTGTCTAGTAATATAGGGTTTCCTCCATAGCTTATAATTTTCCCGTCGTTATCAAATTGCACTTGCAGAAATCCAAGGTATTTAGCAAAGGCATAATCTTGTACAACTAAAGCTTCGTCGCCATTATTCTTTATGACAACAGTGGGATATACATTTACTGGCTTCTCATTGGACGGTGCTGTTCCTAATATAAATATTGAGAACATTGAATATATCTATAGTTCTTAGTCTTATCCTCCGAAACCTGCATTTACTTTAATTCTCATACAAATACTATTAAAGTTGTGGTATGGAATAGTCGCCTGCTTTTGTCCTAAACTATTTCCAATGCATATTCTCTTGTCAATTTGTAAATATATAATACTAGACACCAGAATCGCCACACGGCCACTTTATATCTTCGTTGCTTAAGATAGCAAAACTTCTGACCAATCATTTTTGTTGGCATTGTTGTGGTCAATCTTAGAAAGTTTAAGAAAAACCAAATTCTCCTTAAAATTTCTGCGAAAAGTTTTGAAAACTGGCTAATCTGAGACAATGATTGCCTTGTTCAAGTGATCGTATTCAAATGATGCATATGAAGGAGACATTCTAAAAACCAAGATTATTAAATCAAGGCAACAGTATTTTACCGATGTTCAAATCTGGTAAATTGATTGGAAAGAGACAAAGCAAGGCTACAAACAAGAAACGCTTGAATTCCAAAAGAAGCGAGACCGGATGTGCTACCAAGATGGGTGCCTTGCTATGCATTCATCACCCGCCATGCGAATTCACTCTCAATCAAAATGTGTCAATCGGAAATTGGACACACATCGGTAAAATTACAGATCATACGACTTTACTGATATATTAAGGTCTATAAGACCGCAAAATACTTGCCGCTAAAGAGTTGAGACACCGATCATGTTGGTCAACTAATTCATGATGTTCCCGGTAAAACTTATGTATAGTGTCGATTTCAGTCATTCGTCCTCAAAATTATGTTGAATCAAGTTTTGTGTAAGGAGCATACTCCCGTTAAAGAATGCCTTATGGTGTGCGTATGCGCGAGTGTATGCACGTGCGTAACGTATTCACTGAGATATATACGATTGAGCAGAAGGTATGTTACTGCTGAGAAATGGGAAGTTGTGAAATTGTCACTCGATTTATGGAAGAAAATGAAAATGTTTTTTTTTTTCATAGTGTGTCAGCGGAAACTGTGTGCTACCAATGCCATCATGTTTGCCACCAATGCAAGTTTGCTAGCCGATTAACATTTCATGACAAAAAAATGATTTCGTTTTCGGTCGGCGAACTAACAACTGCTTCAATGATTGTTTTATTATTTTTCTTTGTTTAAAGTAGAACCATTGCATATATAACATATATATATATAATCATATATATATACCGAAGGTTTTTATATTATGATTTAAAGTTTCTGTTTCTATCTGAATTTTTTTTTTGCATTTTGAAATGAAAATATGACATGAAATAAGTATAAGTGTAGTAATGTCAGAAACCAGATTGCCTTTGTTAGCCTATCTCACTGTCAAAATGAGTAGAGTTATTCAATACAAACCATTGGAACTTTTCTATACCAACGGCGAATGTGTGCAACTAAGAATTTGCCGAACCACGAATTTTTTTCTTTATTGCTATACTATTATATACTACATTAAAAAAACAGAATTGGTGTTGCTACACTTGTCAACTTCATATTATATAAATGTTCATTTCAAAATCTACAAACAGTAACACTGTGTAGCATGACCACCGGATATAAAGACCACTGAAGCAGTGGAAAAAACCAAACGTGAAGTCAGGTCAGGTCAGATTCGTCTTATTTTCATAGTATTCGACGTTTTGGTGACAAGTCAAGTTTTGTGATAGTGATTCCTAATATTGTAGCTACTATTTAGGGGTGATAATGATCCTTAAATGGCCAGAATCGGATAGGGTGGTACCTGTTCAACGAAGCATGTGACGAGTTCAAACTGGTTAAAAACAAATTATCCTTCAACTATCCATTTGACGTTTTCGTAGAACAAAGGTATATCATATTTAAGCTTGAACAACACTGTATTTTGAAATGAACAATTTTTAACACAGAAAAATTCATATAAATAAAGCGAATAAATTGTATGGCGAATAGTGGAGAATAGTGGCGAATAGTTGTTTACTGTGCGAATTAGAATAGGTACTTTTTGCTATCATTGTTTCTTTGCTTCGGGGTACCTATATACACAGTGAATAAGGGAATGAAATATCATTGTTTGCTATTGTTTCGTGCATGTGTTCACTTTATCTTTTTTTAGTCTTTACGAATGTTTTCTTCAAATAATAAAGCACAATACATCACACATAAAATGTTTGTATATACATTAAACGCAAGTAAAATGATATGTGAAAACAAAGGCAATACCATTTGTTAAGATCCAAATCTCATCGAGTTTATAAAAATTGTGAATAAAAGGTAACAGAGACTACCAAAGTCTGCCACAATCCCAATTTAAAAACACCGCGAAGATACAAAGAACAACAACGATTGACGAGATTATATCGGCAGCTGTTCTTGCGTGGATATTTCATACAATCATACAATCACGTTAAAAACAATGCAGAAAAAAACGCAATGACCAAAACGAATTGAATATAGAAGTTTAATAAAGTGAAGAAAATAACTGAAATATTTAAGAAGTGTACAGAAGCAAATCGTGTTAAGACAAATTTGATAAGTAAACAAAAATTGAAGGGTTTTTGTGAGAAGATTGTGTAAAAGTTTTACCAATTTACGATATCAGCACCACTGCGGCCAAAGTTTATAATAGTGAAAATTATAACATATGATGAAGACTGCATGGTAACTTCATCTATGTGCATATTAGACCATTGACAAATGTGTACTTTACAAAAGAGCCATATGTTTATCAACACAAAGGTAAGGAAAAATAACAAAAGGAAAGGAAAAGTCGTTTCGTTTCTCATAAATGTTCAATACATATTAAATACCTGTATATAAGAACGTATTAGTATGGCCACCAACGACAATGTCGACATCATCTACTTCAGTTGCTATTTTTTGGTCGACTTTAAATCCTGCATGTCCAACAGCGATGATCTTGTTCACTCCTTGGTTTTTAAGAATGGTCACTTGTGTTCGAATAGATGTCACCTCGTCCAAAAAAATCAAATTGCCTGTAAAATTAGTAGTTAAAGACATCTTTGTTATTTGATTTATCTGCCGCTTTGAAAAAAGTTTACGGTCCATGAACAACAATTTGAAAAATTGCATACATATTGTTATCCAAGCAATATTGAAATTGTTGACAACAACAGCAGAAACATCTATTTCGTATTTAGATTTTGGGGGATTATTGACAATAAGAGGCGATTTGTTTTAGCAAACGACAAATGAAATGATTTTAGGTTTTGGATATTGTGGTGGTGTCTTTTAGAAAATACGAATACTTTTTAGAGCACATGGGACCAGACTAGTTTTTCTAATACCTATATACGGAAAAGGATATCAACTCGTCAGGAGCACAGAATATAGAGTATGTTTAAGTTTATATGTGTATAAAACGAGAACATTTACTCACTTGTCAATTCAAAAGAGGTCTGATTATTATTTAGATAAGACGTTCACTTAAAATGTTTAAAAAAAATTATAACGTCAAGCGACACTTTGTTTTGACCCCGAAAATGATTATATATCAGAATTATCAAATTACTGCATTACTTGTTTATTTTTAAGCGCCGAAGTCAAATGTGTTGACTTTCTCACCTTTTTTATTTACCCACTTTAACAGGAATGTGCAAATATGCTCTGGTTTAAGATTTATCCCTCATTATTATATAAGAATATTTGTATACTAGTATATTCAAATAAGTCTTGTGGGTTCCATTGACCACAGAGGTAACCCAGTAAGTGGATATTCAGCGTGACTTAAGATTTTTCCTCAAGACTGAGTGGATTGTTACTTGGCATGTTTCTACCAAATCAACAATTATTTCCTCCTAGATATACCAGATACCAATAACCTCACTGAGTGTTTTGACAAAAAAAAAACGTAATGCCTCATCCTCAAAGGTAAAGCAAATGAAAGCATTTCCACGCCAGGGTTAGAATTAAATTATTTGGTTTGACATCATATTTCATTCACTTTAAAGTAGCTTTAATGTTACATTATTGCTGTTTGTTTGCTTGTCTGATTTGAATTTTGAAAACATTTTTTTTTCTGTAATATAATTAATTTGGTACCTGGATTTGAAATAAAAGGTGTATTCTTTGTAGTGTAACCAATAATACCAATTTTTTCACCCCCTCTCTCCATGATAAAATTTTTTACGAATTTATTCTGAATGCTCGGCTCTCTGGCTGTATCAATATTACAGCTAACGATTGTAAAATTATTGCTATTTTCTAGAAGTGTCATTAGTCCTGAAATGCCTCTATCGAATTCATGATTCCCGAAAGCCTGAAAATAATAAAAAGAGGTTTGTGTAAATGATAATCTCCTACAGGTAAAATGAAAACATTCTTACTCGTTTGAAAATATGCTTTTATCTGTAGGAAATTGAATAATCTGTGTAATCATTAACTTTTTTTCAAATCTTTGAATTACATTTAATCTTTTGTTAAGCAAAACACTGTTGATATAAATGCATTTGTGGTTATTTTTCATTAAACATTGGTTAAAACGCATATATTGCACTTTCAACTGATCATGCTTTGCATGGACAAAGGCTCATTTTGTCCGGTTTAAAACTTTCCACACTTAGCAAAAGGAAGCAAATTGTGTAAAAGTGTATCATAACAGAATCAAATCGGCAATTGGCAAATAGTCTATTAGCATTGCCTAATGTTCATTGATTCGCTTATGAAGAAGAAAACTTAAATCTCCAACAGAACATCACAAAATATTAAAATAATATATGATCACACCAAATCAGTGACTTTTGAACTGTTGTATTTCTTGACACAATATATGACTTTGATTTGATTTATTGGTGTTTAATACCACTTTCAGCACTATGAGCTATTTTGTGGCGGTCAGTTTTTATTGGTAGAGAAAGCCGGAGTGCCCGGAGAGAACCTTTGACGTTTGACAGGAAAAATAACCATCCTTGTCAATTGAGATTGGAGTCGAGAGAACCTGCCACGTGCGGGGTTCAACTCACAACCTCAGTGTTAACATACTAGTTAAACAGTAGTTGAACTACTTAGACCACTCAGCCCTCGACAAAATATATGAAATAGTTAAAGACGAGGTTTTAAGAACAAACATTTGGAACATGCTATAAAACAAATAAGTCATTATTTCTAGTTGTCTACAAAAATCTGCACATTTATGAAATTCGTATTTCGATTGATATAATATGGGGTTTTATTGGACACATATAAGCGTCTGCTTGAAGTGAAATTAACTTCGATTTGTGCAATGTGTGCTTTTTGTATGTGAGTTTTGTTATGACTTTCGGGATTTATATCGCTATTTATTTTAAACTTATCACGTTATTTAATATACCTCTTGAGCATCTATTCTAAATCCTCTCTTTCTCAATTACGAAAAAAAAAATGACCGATTTCAATAGATTTTTAAATGTCTTCAATACTTCATTCATTTGAATTAAGTGACACTTAGTTCGCTTACCTATTTCTCATTATTATACAAATCAAAGTGTGTATTAATATCTTATCTTTTGCGTGTCTTTTAATACTTAGAGTGAACGAGTCAAATTCTAACCTTTTTATGTTTGACAAAATAAAATATTGCCCTCATAAATATATCATATTTACAAATAAGATTTAAAAATAAAAACGAAAATTGAAAACATTGTTTTGCTAGGTATTTTATTTATTTAAATGTAGTATACTGTGGATCATATTGTAAATAAGTATTTACAATTTGATTGTCATAGTAATGGGGTGTGCATTCAGTGAAATCGAAGTTTCTACAGAAAATCATTACCGATGTTCCAAAAGGAACTATTGGTTTTCAGAAAGAAAAAGCAATATAGAAGTTTATAAAAGAAAAGGACTACGACAGTTTCTTAAAATAATTGTAAGGGAAAAAATAAGAACATATTAAAGAATATTGAAAATTAGGTTGAAATGGAACCATTTTCCAAATTAGATATGGTAAGATCAGATGTTTCAAACTGATAAACATCAGAATTAATTTAGTAATAGTAGTGAAACGACTGAAAACTGAAAAAATGATATAGAAATTAAGAATGAGTCCTCTATGTAAATATGACGTTCATGTAGAAGATGACAAACACGTTAGAATAACATGCAAATAAATGATCTTCAAGATTTACGTAGCATAGTATTTTTTCAGACACTAACTACTATTGCACCATCATTTAATCTCTGTAATCTTCAGAAAAGTTTGACTTATATTTCAAATATAAAAAAGGAGATGTGGGGTATACGTCTATGAGACATCAACCAAACGACACTAGTAATACAAAGACATCTTAAAAAGAGCAATATGGTGTCTTCAACAACATAGACAGGCGGCTATATAATATGTCAAGCTCTTATAAAATATTGAATGAAGTAACAGACTTTCAAAGATCTAACACCAAATTTTCCAAATAACAAAAAAAAACAAATTTAAAATCGATAATTGTATCAGCAAATGCTGTATCAAAGGTTTTAATGATCATGAAATACATTATTAGTAGTTTAATCCATTTTTTTAATATATCTATGCTTACTGTTTGTTCATACCATTTTAAACATTTTTTTTTCGTTTTGAATATGTATGTGCATACTGTTTGCGCATACCATTTAAAAAAAAACTTTAGTTTTGTTGGTTTTTTTTACAATAATAAACATTTAGATTTTTACTCAATAAAATATTTGAACTCTGAACGTTAAACTTTATACTTGGCTAACAGACAAGAACGTTGTCAAATTCAAGTTGTTATGCAATGATCTTTATAATACTACAATTAAAGTTATGATGAATTTTTCCTCAGTTGTCAATGCTTCAGTAATGGTCGTAAACATATGTTTACTCATCAAATTATTACAACAAGGGTCTCACTCCCTCAAGCAAAGGTGACGTGAGCTTGTTCAGGTAAGACTTAATAGTTATGCATGATTATATAGCCTTCCGACCTGGTAATTAAAAATAAATTGCTTAAACGCACGAAATTCATAATTGTTTAATGACAACACGGTTTAGACTATATGGTGTATATCAACAACCTGGTATATTTTTATGTTTCCGCCGCAGCGGAGGGGGCATTAAGTGTTACCCTTGTCCGTCCGTACGTACGTCCCCAAAATTAGGTTCCGTTCTCTAACTTTAGTTTGCCTTAACCAAATGTTATGAAACTTGTACACAATGCTTATTATCATAAAATACAGATTAAGTTCGAATTTGGGTGGCATAACTTTTACCGTTCTTGATTTATGCCTCTTTATAACGTTATATGCAAGCGGGGCATCATCTGTGTACCATGGACACATTCTCCATTTATTTTTTAACTTTTGTAATGAAGCCTGATGTTTTGCACCAATTAAGTCTTCTTCTTCTCTCTTTAAGTAAACAATATACCATGCAGCAGACTGATGATTAATTACTGTTGCAGGCATGGCCTATTTACAAAAATTAACAAGAAGTTGTGTTTGAAGATTTGCGGGCATATATGTTTTTTTTTAATTTAATTTCATCGGGCAATTAGAAACCAAGTTCAAAAGAGCTATTTTTAATTTGATTTCCCTCCCTTAACAGTGTCCACAATTCTTGTACATCAATACATGTATAAGAATCTTGTACATCAATACATGTATAAGAATCTTGTACATCAATTCATGTATAAGAATTTTGTACACCAATACATGTATAAGAATCTTGTACATCAATACATGTATAAGAATCTTGTACATCAATACATGTATAAGAAATAAATTCATACACACATCCTTATTGACATGCTAATACATATAATTGATTTCTTTTTCATGGCTTCTTTAAAATTATTTCGCACGTATACATAATGACAGTTACATTTTACTTCATTATATTTAAACATAGATTGAAGTTAGATTTACAAGTTGTCACTAGACATAGGCAGATTTATACCTTTAATTGACTGGCAATGAAGAGTAAGTCGGCTTTGTTAAAAATTGTCTGACCTTGTTCTAATTTAAAATCTTTACAACACAATCACTTGTGCACATAAAACATCTCGCTACTGCACTTAACATGCTTATATGTTATGACGTAAAGGGTCTTAGGGTCAAAAGGTACTAAATTGTCGGATTTTAAAAAAAGATATTGAAGCAGAGTGAAATCAATTTTCATTAAGTTAAACTGTCTGCTAAGAACGCGCAAAAGGTGGGCTATCCACTTGAAGTGGTTGATAGAACATGTGACAAGTATCAAGTCCTATCCAAATCTCTCCGAGGTAGTTCGGCTAAAACCTTTTTTATTCCTCTTGTATTTCCCTTTTCCAATCTATATTTTGGCTTATAACTAAAAATTACTAAACATAAAACTTCACAATCAATTCCACTTAAGAAATAATTAGTTCATTTCCATGTTCAATGCTCATTTTAGCAAGGGTAGGCATTATATTTGTTAATATCTTTAAATCGAGCGTAAGTTTATCCATGTTATAAATGAGCATGTCAAGGTAGAATTATTACGCTTCTAATAGGAAAGTTTAAACTTTTGTAATTCAAAGCGGACCTAAAAGAAGCCACATTCGAAATGCAACGATTTCAATTTGATAAAGCACAAACGTTATAAAATACCAACTGTTTCACGATTAAAAAATGAATTGAAGAATGTAAACTTTATTGTAGAATGGTTTTATTTAGATTCCTACAGAGCAACACCAATAAAAATGTTCATTTTGTTCTCCGGTGTTGTGTTCAAAATACAATTGACGTTGCATGAACCCCATACGTTTTCTTTTCTTTTCTATAATGTGTAACGGGAAATGGTATTCCACTTGCTTCGTTGTCTTCCCAAGTTCCAGAAAGCTTTACAATTTTATTTTTTCTCCATCCAAACCTATCAAAAATCTCCTTCGCCTCGTACTCATATGTTACATAAATATACAGACTGAAAGAGCAAAATGACTACGATTTCGACAAAACATTAAGAAACAGACATAATATAATACTGAAAAATCAAGACTGCTATAAGATTTAAAAAGATAATTAAAAAAAAACGTAGAAACATGAAGATTATGGGATGTTTCCCTTTTCTCTTCTTTAAGTTAATAAAAGTATATAAAAGTACAGGATACATGGTAGAAAAGTTTTTTTTGTAAAATATGGTATTGTACAAACCATTGCATCATATCCTATGAGGTTCATGTAGGTGTGTACGATGGTCCCTCCGTGATATGTGAACCACAGGGTCCCCTGATACTGGTCTCCTCCATCCAGAAATAATGTATTGGGATACAGTCTCTTTATTTCATCCACTTTGTTCTTAAGTCTCGCCATACCCCCGTAACAATTTCCTGGGTCATCACACTGACCACCGTATTTATTCATCTCTTCATAATGTGCATGGACGTCATTTGTATGTAAAATTGTTAAATTAAATGAAATAACGCCTCTCACTAACAGAAAAATAATTATCGCTGTTAGATACATCATGCTGCTAGACATATATATTGTAACTCTTAAAAATATACTAGTTCATGTACTCATCCTATTTAGGTAAATCCTGTTTAATCACAAACTTTTAAATACATCTATATAGTATATCATTGAATATTTATTGACACACGTTTTCATGTATACTAGAACGTAAGTCACAAAGTCCTGATGAATTCAGAAGTAATGTTTACTGTTATCTAACCAAATAGTCAACGGGACACATAACCACTGGAGTGTTAAAAATGGACGTAAAATGTTGTACCTTTAAAAATTAAGAGGTAAATCATCATACAGTAGTTCAAATACTGTCTATTAACCTTTTTCTGTCAATTATTAAATTCAGTCAGTTTTCAATTAAAGAGCTGAATATGTGACATACCGTTCAAATTATTTTTAAATAATATACTTTGTGTGTGTATGTGTGAAGACATCATGTTATCTCTTGTATGGTGTATAAGATGTTATTCTATAAGATGTTACTGAATTGACAATGATTACAAATGAAATAACTATCATAATCATAATGTAACCACCCACGGCTATACATGGTGAATGATAACTTTATCGTTTTCTTGGGTTGGAAAGTCAGTATTTGTAGAGCAACAGTTATTTTTGATACTTTTATATCTTGAAATTTACAACGGTGTGGAATTGTTCATTGGGTTTAGATCCTCTTTTTATGATTTAAAAAAATGTAAATATCAACTTAATTAAACTGAAACCTCCTCTCTCTCCTTTCCAGTTGGAACCCCTAAAATCCGCCTTTTTCGTAATTTCTGGTTAGCACACACACGTACAGAATATTAATTAACAGTCGGAATATATACAGAACAAATTAGTTAATGTTTTGTGTTACAGTATGGCGACACAATTATTCTCATTTCCTGATGCATTTCTAGTTTGTACACTTTCGATTGCTTAAATATAGAATAAAGGTGTTATTCTTATAATTGATATATTTGGCACTTTTCCGAAGTCTAAAACCGATGATCAAAATAAGAGCTCCATCTATATAATTATGTGAATACTATTTTAAGTTTTGTTGTCGAATTTAGATTCAGCTAACTATTTTTGTTAAAAAGGACCACATATAACCGTTGCACTACGCTGTACATGAAAATTATCGACACAATATGTGAGCAGGTATCGATACATATTCAACAATACACAAGTCAAATAAAAATAGAAAGTTTATATCGTGCAATAAACCAATATTACTACAACAAAGTTTATTTACTTAGTTTGTTACTGGTAACCTATCCGATATCTTTATTTTTAAAAGTAGTGTAATGTTTTATTTTCTATGTTGTGATGGAGTGACCCTAAATGGTATCATAATGGCATTATAATGTAATAACTAATTTGTTAAAAATATGTTAGGCGCTCTTCTAAATTCACTATGAATAAAATAACCAAACAAATAATAGCCCATACATAATTAAATATCACCTCGGGGTTTACACATACACCTATAAGGTTAACGGTTATGAATGAAAGAAGAGTGGGATACTAGGCAATGATAATTCAACCCAACACGGAGCACTATGATCTCTAGACATTTCGTGACAGTGTATTATGTAGGTGCTTGTATTAGTCATGTATTCAACCCAACACGAAGCACTATGATCTCTAGACATTTCGTGACAGTGTATTATGTAGGTGCTTGTATTAGTCATGTATTCAACCCAACACGAAGCACTATGATCTCTAGACATTTCGTGACAGTGTATTATGTAGGTGCTTGTATTAGTCATGTATTCAACCCAACACGAAGCACTATGATCTCTAGACATTTCGTGACAGTGTATTATGTAGGTGCTTGTATTAGTCATGTATTCAACCCAACACGGAGCACTATGATCTCTAGACATTTCGTGACAGTGTATTATGTAGGTGCTTGTATTAGTCATGTATTCAACCCAACACGGAGCACTATGATCTCTAGACATTTCGTGACAGTGTATTATGTAGGTGCTTGTATTAGTCATGTATTCAACCCAACACGGAGCACTATGATCTCTAGACATTTCGTGACAGTGTATTATGTAGGTGCTTGTATTAGTCATGTATTCAACCCAACACGAAGCACTATGATCTCTAGACATTTCGTGACAGTGCATTATGTAGGTGCTTGTATTAGTCATGTATTCAACCCAACACGGAGCACTATGATCTCTAGACATTTCGTCACAGTGTATTATGCAGGTGCTTGTATTAGTCATGTATTCAACCCAACACGGAGCACTATGATCTCTAGACATTTCGTGACAGTGTATTATGTAGGTGCTTGTATTAGTCATGTATTCAACCCAACACGAAGCACTATGATCTCTAGACATTTCGTGACAGTGTATTATGTAGGTGCTTGTATTAGTCATGTATTCAACCCAACACGGAGCACTATGATCTCTAGACATTTCGTGACAGTGTATTATGTAGGTGCTTGTATTAGTCATGTATTCAACCCAACACGGAGCACTATGATCTCTAGACATTTCGTGACAGTGTATTATGTAGGTGCTTGTATTAGTCATGTATTCAACCCAACACGGAGCACTATGATCTCTAGACATTTCGTGACAGTGTATTATGTAGGTGCTTGTATTAGTCATGTATTCAACCCAACACGAAGCACTATGATCTCTAGACATTTCGTGACAGTGTATTATGTAGGTGCTTGTATTAGTCATGTATTCAACCCAACACGGAGCACTATGATCTCTAGACATTTCGTCATAGTGTATTATGCAGGTGCTTGTATTAGTCATGTATTCAACCCAACACGGAGCACTATGATCTCTAGACATTTCGTGACAGTGTATTATGTAGGTGCTTGTATTAGTCATGTATTCAACCCAACACGAAGCACTATGATCTCTAGACATTTCGTGACAGTGTATTATGTAGGTGCTTGTATTAGTCATGTATTCAACCCAACACGAAGCACTATGATCTCTAGACATTTCGTGACAGTGTATTATGTAGGTGCTTGTATTAGTCATGTATTCAACCCAACACGAAGCACTATGATCTCTAGACATTTCGTGACAGTGTATTATGTAGGTGCTTGTATTAGTCATGTATTCAACCCAACACGAAGCACTATGATCTCTAGACATTTCGTCACAGTGTATTATGTAGGTGCTTGTATTAGTCATGTATTCAACCCAACACGGAGCACTATGATCTCTAGACATTTCGTCACAGTGTATTATGTAGGTGCTTGTATTAGTCATGTATTCAACCCAACACGGAGCACTATGATCTCTAGACATTTCGTGACAGTGTATTATGTAGGTGCTTGTATTAGTCATGTATTCAACCCAACACGAAGCACTATGATCTCTAGACATTTCGTGACAGTGTATTATGTAGGTGCTTGTATTAGTCATGTATTCAACCCAACACGAAGCACTATGATCTCTAGACATTTCGTGACAGTGTATTATGTAGGTGCTTGTATTAGTCATGTATTCAACCCAACACGAAGCACTATGATCTCTAGACATTTCGTGACAGTGTATTATGTAGGTGCTTGTATTAGTCATGTATTCAACCCAACACGAAGCACTATGATCTCTAGACATTTCGTGACAGTGTATTATGTAGGTGCTTGTATTAGTCATGTATTCAACCCAACACGGAGCACTATGATCTCTAGACATTTCGTGACAGTGTATTATGTAGGTGCTTGTATTAGTCATGTATTCAACCCAACACGGAGCACTATGATCTCTAGACATTTCGTGACAGTGTATTATGTAGGTGCTTATATTAGTCATGTTAGTTGTTATTGTCTTTGAACTATCTTAAAGTAACTTTGAGTACGATCGATACCTAGTGTTTATTTTCTTTATATTAGTTGTTTTTTTTTTTTGCCAATCTGATAAGTCAAGCCATATACAACTTATTTTTACAGATTGTTCTTATGCTGTGTTGTTACACCACTGTCCCAGATTAGGGGAGGGTTGAGCGCTAACAACCATGTTTATATACCTGTATGTGCACGACTGTCCCAAGTCGGGAGCCTGTAATTCAGTGGTTGTCGTTGTTTGCTGTCTGTATGTGCACGACTGTCCCAAGTCGGGAGCCTGTAATTCAGTGGTTGTCATTGGTTACTGTCTGTAATATTGTTTTTCGTTTATTGTTTTGTCATATATCAGGCCGTTTTTTTTCTCGTTTGAAATGTTTTTTTTCTTGTCATTTCGGGATCTTTTATAGCTGAATTTACGGTATGGATTTTCCTCATTGGTTTAGGCCGCCAGTGACCCTAAGTTGTTGCATAAATTCACGTCATTTGGAATTTAGTGGATAATTGTCTAATTGGCAATCTTACCACATCGCCTTATTAAATGGCAGAAATTTATCAAAATATAGAATCGAGTGTTTAAAGGTATAGCTTTTAGTGCCTTAATAGACCTTAGAGGGTTTGAACTGTTCTGATTATTCGAATCTCTTCTGTTTTACGATTTTATGCCTTCCAAAAAGTAAAATAACAAAAATACCTAACTCAAAGGAAAATTCAAATCGGAAAGTCTCTTATAAAATGGCAAAATCAAAAGCTCAAACACATCAAAAGAATGGAACACAACTGTCATATTCCTGACTTGGTACAGGCATTTCCTTATGTAGAAAATGGTGGATTAAACCTGGTTGTATAGCTAGCTAAACCTCACACTTGTATGACAGTCGAATAAAGTTCCACTATATTGACAATAATGTGTAAAAATGTCAAAAATAGTGATACAGCAGTCAACATTGTGTTATAATCTTAATAACTATAAGAATAAACAAATATGTCAACAAAGAAAAACAAAATGGCAAATAGACAAAGCACATAAGCAAAAATGAAAGACAAGAATACAAAAAATGCACACAGCAAAATAACACAATGGCGGGATGTATAAGTACCAAGCCACGTCTAAAGGATATTACCAAAAATGGACAAAACAGTAAAGGTTTATAATTTACAAAGACAAATAAAAGAACACAATAACACGTAATTAAGATGATAAACAACGTCAGTACCTAGAATCTATACTTCAAGACCATCGTGTATTATTTGTGAAGTTGATACGGAATATTTATCAACAAGGTCTTGGTATCTTCCGATGAACTTTTTTAGAAAAAGGACGAGACGTTCTTTGACATAACCCTGGTTCATCAACTTTCTGCTCAGACACTGGTCGAATTCAAGGTATAATTCTAAAAATGAGGCGGAGGAAGCCGTGGCTGATGTTTCTTTAATTTCTAGTTCTGGAGGATATATTTATGGAACCCAATTAGAAAAGTTTGGATTGTTAATGGAAAGAACATCATCAGTGTATCTGAATGTGAAATTAAATTATCTGGCTTCTTTGATCTTCTTGTTTTTGACAAGTGTCAGAAGGAACTCCGACTTATATGAAAATAAGAAGAGGTCGGCAAGGAGAGGCGCACAGTTTGTTCCCATAGGAATGCCGACAATTTATTGGAACAATCTACCTCCAAATTCAACAAATATGTTGTCAATAAGAAATTCCAGCATACTGATCATTTGTCCCTCTTTGTAGCATGTTTAACCTTTTTGTTCACTATCAATTAACAAAATATGCCGTATGGTATCCCAAAGTAATAAATTTATAGCGTATGCTACCATTTTTATATTGAAAAGCATTGTGGATTATTTCTTTTAGACGATTTTTCAATTTCACATGGGGAATAGTGGTACATGTATACAGGGTTGTAAAATAAAACGATTTGATAGAATTAATTTCAGAGAAAGATCGAGATTTAGAATTAAGTTCTTAAGAGTTTTTTTAGAATTCACATATGGTTAATACCACTACGCGAGTAAACAGTTTTACAAAAGTTTGTTCATAGATTTATTCTAGAAAAACATTTCAATTCAATTCGATTTGAAATTGAATATACAAACATTTATTGAAGCATGTTAAGACACCATATTTATCTATTAAGCTACTCTACTATGAAATACATCAGTATACCTATGCTGTGGGCAAATTTCATGACATACTATCTAATGTCATTTAATGTCGTTTTATTACAAAATAAACCCACAACGAATTAGTTTTTCTACTTTTACAGTTTTTTTTTGGTGTAAATGATCAGTTTTTAAAACATAATATATTATTGATAAGATAATTTCTATGATATGTTATGTTTTTTTTCTATAAGGCTGTAAAAACTTCACTTTTAATATTACACTATGTTAGTAAAAAATGACAAGAAACATGCCGTACTATGATATACCCATCGGGGATAGTTTCGTGATCTCAAATTATTTCAACAACTGAAAGCATCATATGAATCATACAAATCATATCAATATAATGAACCTTAATGTTCAGTTGGCATGTTCTGTGCTTTTGTTCGTTGCAATTAAATTATCGCTTGTTAGTCATTCGAGGTCGCTTAAACATCGAAGTTCTATAAGTCAAAATAAATATGAGCTTTATTTGGCTTTACCAAAATAAATGAAAAATAATGAAATTATAACACTTTATCAATTTCGTGCAAAAGGTTGTACAAGAAAAACGAAATAAGAAGGAAAATGATTTATTTTTTCAGAGTGTTTGATTATAAGATAAGAACGTCCTTTTCAATCACCAGTTGGATGACAAAGAACAGCTTTCAAGACGTTTTGTTGGCATGAGAGAATATAGAAGTGGGGCAGAAAGAATAAGTCGAAGAAAGAAAGAAACCAACATGACAAACAGAAGAAAGAGAGACACCAACATGACAAACAGAAGAGAGACAAACATCAACATGACAAACAGAAGAAAGTCAAACACCAACATGACAAACAGAAGAAAGACAAACACCAACATGACAAACAGAAGAAAGACAAACACCAACATGACAAACAGAAGAAAGACAAACACCAACATGACAAACAAAAGAAAGACAAACACCAACATGACAAACAGAAGAAAGACAAACACCAACATGACAAACAGAAGAAAGACAAACATCAACATGACAAACAGAAGAAAGACAAACTCCAACATGACAAACAAAAAAAAGACAGACACTAACATGACAAACAGAAGAAAGACAAACACCAACATGACAAACAGAAGAAAGACAAACACCAACATGACAAACAGAAGAAAGATCGACACCAACATAACAAACAGAAAAAAAAAGACACCGATATGACAAACAGAAGAAAAACAAACACCAACATGACAAACAGAAGAAAGAGAGACATAAACATGGCAAGCAGAAATAGAGACAGACACCAACATGGCAAACATATTGAGAGACAAACACCAATATGGTAAACAGAAGAAAGGCAGACACTAACATAACAAACAGAAGAAAGACAAACACCAACATGGCAAATAGAAGAACGACAAACACTAACATTGCAAACAGAAAAAAGAAAGACACCAATATGACAAACAGAAGAAAGAGCGACACTAACATGACAAACAGAAGAAAGGCAGATACTAACATGACAAACAGAAGAAAGACAGACACTAACATAACAAACAGAAGAAAAACAAACACCAACATGGCAAACAGAAGAAAGAGAGACACAAACATGAAAAAAACAGAGGAAATTTTTTAAAACAAACACCAACATGGCAAACAGAAGAACGATAGACAAAAAACATGGCAAACAAAAGAACGACAAACACCAAAATGGCAAACAAAAGACAGACAAACACTAACATTGCAAGCAGAAATAGAGACAGACACCAACATGGCAAACATATTGAGAGACAAACACCAATAAGGTAAACAGAAGGAAGACAGACACTAACATGGCAAACAGAAGAAAGACAAACACCAACATGGCAAATAGAAGAACGACAAACACTAACATGGCAAACAGAAAAAAGAAAGACACCAATATGACAAACAGAAGAAAGACAGACACTAACATGACAAATAGAAGAAAGGCAGATACTAACATGACAAACAGAAGAAAGAGAGACACCAACATAACAAACAGAAGAAAGACAGATACTAACATGACAAACAGAAGAAAGATAGACAACAACATGGCAAACAGAAGACAGGCAGACACCAACATGGCTGAAAAAGGACAGACAGACACCAACATGGCTGAAAAAAACCCAGACAGACACCAAAATGGCAAACAGAAAGAGACACACCAACATGACAAACATATGAAAGAGAGACACCAACATGAAAAACAGAAGACAGACAGACACCAACATGGCAGAAAGAAGACAGTCAGACAGACACCAAGATGGCACACAGAAAGAGATGCACCAACATGACAAACATAAGAAAGACAGACACCAACCTGGTAAACAGAAGAAAGACGAACAGATAAAACAGTTAAGAAAAACACTACACAAAATGCATAAATTGAGCACCAAGCATTTGATAAAAACCAGAGACAGACACCAACATGGCAAACAGAAGAAAGACAGACACCAATATGACAAACAGAAAGAGAGACACCCAAAATGACAAACAGAAGACAGACAGAAACCAACATCGCAGAATAAAGACAGACAGACACCAACATGACAAACAGAAGAAAAACAAACACCAACATGACAAACAGAAGAAAGAGAGACATAAACATGAGAAACAGAGGAAAAACAAACACCAACATGGCAAACAGAAGAACGATAGACACTAACATGGCAAACAGAAGAACGACAAACACGAAAATGGCAAACAGAAGACAGACAGACACTAACATGGCAAGCAGAAATAGAGACAGACACCAACATGGCAAACATATTGAGAGACAAACACCAATATGGTAAACAGAAGAAAGGCAGACACTAACATAACAAACAGAAGAAAGACAAACACCAACATGGCAAATAGAAGAACGACAAACACTAACATTGCAAACAGAAAAAAGAAAGACACCAATATGACAAACAGAAGAAAGAGAGACACTAACATGACAAACAGAAGAAAGGCAGATACTAACATGGCAAACAGAAGAAAGACAGACACTAACATGGCAAACGAAGAAAGACCGACAATAACATGACAAACAGAAGAAAGAGAGACACTAACATGACAAACAGAAGAAAGGCAGATACTAACATGACAAACAGAAGAAAGAGAGAAACCAACATAACAAAATAGAAGAAAGACAGAAACTAACATGACAAACAGAAGAAAGACAGATACTAACATGACAAACAGAAGAAAGAGAGACACCAACATAACAAACAGAAGAAAGACAGACACTAACATGGCAAACAGAAGAAAGACAGACACTAACATGGCAAACAGAAGAAAGACAGATACTTACATGACAAACAGAAGAAAGGCAGATACTGACATGACAAACAGAAGAAAGAGAGACACCAACATGGCAAACAGAAGAAAGACAGACACTTACATGGCAAACAGAAAAAGAGACACACACCAACATGGCAAACAGAAGAAAGACAGACACCAATATGGCAAACAGAAGAAAGACAGACACCAACATAGCAAACAGAAGAAATACAGACACCAACATGGCAAACAGGAGAAAGAAAGACACCAACATGGTACACAGAAGACAGGCAGACACCAACATGGCAGAAAAAATACAGACAGACACCAAAAATGGCAAACAGAAAGAGACACACCAACATGACAAACATAAGAAAAAGAGACACCAACATGAAAAACAGAAGACAGACAGACACCAACATGGCAGAATAAAGACAGACGGACACCAACATGGCAGAAAGAAGACAGTCAGACAGACACCAAGATGGCACACAGAAAGAGATGCACCAACATGACAAACATAAGAAAGACAGACACCAACCTGGTAAACACAAGAAAGACGAACAGATAAAACAGTTAAGAAAAACACTACACAAAATGCATAAAGTGAGCACCAAGCATTTGATAAAAACATAAAAACCAGAGACAGACACCAACATGGCAAACGAAGAAAGACAGACACCAATATGACAAACAGAAGAAAGAAAGACACTAACATGGCAAACAGAAGAAAGACAGACACCAAAATGTCAAACAGAAAGAGAGACACCAAAATGACAATCAGAAGACAGACAGACACCAACATGGCAGAATAAAACGAGACAGACACCAACATGACAGAAAGAAGACAGACAGACACCAAAATGGCACACAGAAAGAGAGACACCAACATGACAAACACAAGAAAGACAGATACCAACATGGTAAACAGACAAAACAGTTAAAAAAACACTACACAAAAAGCATAAATTGAGCACCAAGCATTTGATCAAAACCAAGGGTTAATTCACATGGAATGAAAGGGCGAATAGATCCTTCATAACTTGTAACACCCGTTGAATTGTTCATTACAAGTAGAACTCGGAGATGTCATAAATGAGGAAAAGGGAACAGGATTGTGGCTACAGTAAATAGAACATATCAATAGTCATCTAGATCTGTGACACAATATTTCTTTCCTGGAATCTCATATAAACCAATTGTCTTAAATGTTGTTTTTTTTTCAGTGAGAGAAAATTAAACAAAAACATGGAAAATACTGATGTTCAGATTCCGCTTTCATACATTGTCATTAACCATTTTATACTATTATGTCACTTGGCGTATAATCAAAATCGAACGCTTTCCTATTAATATATTTTGTTATCTGTTCATAGGGTATTATCAGCTAACTAGTATTCAGTTTTTCGGTACTCACATGATATATCACTCAACTTATTGGGCTCCGTGAATAAATAATTTTTACAAAAGTCAACAAAACCACATATTTACCTCATCAAAAGACAGTAAATGTATAATAATACTGTGCTATCAATTTTAAATCTATTATCTATTATTTCTTTATCGTTTTTAAATTACCAATAAAACATACAATTTACATTTGGTTTTCCGAAGGGAAAATCCAGTTATTAAATTGGTGAAGTACGGCGGGCTTTTCAAATTTTAATATGTTGATATAATTGACAAAATGGAGGTTAAGTTCGATATTGCCAATTTCTACTTTTACCGTTCAGGAATTATGGTTCTTGATATGGGGTATGGGACTTTATGTCGTTTCAATGCAATTACTTTCCTTATTTTAAGATGTTGTTACTGATGAAAAAAATGGAGGTCAAGTTCGATATTAATGATTTTCAATTTTGCCGTCCAGGAGTTATGGTTCTTGACAGATTGAAAAATGGCACGTTTTGTAATTCCTGTGCAATTGCTTATGAACCGTTCAATCAATGCTCTTAAAATTTTGATATGCTGTTACTACTGATAAAATTTGTCAATATAAAAAAAGAAGATGTGGTATGATTGAATGAGACAACTCTCCACCAGAGACCAAATAATGTAGAAGGTTAGCAAATATAGGTTAACGTACTTTCTACAACTATGAGCAAAACTAATACCGCATAGCAGAGACATATATACTAAATTGTATTTATATGTCTCTGCGCATAGCAAGCAAGAAAAGGCACCGAAATGACAAATGTAAAAAAAAATCAAACGAGAAAACTAACGGCCTTATTTTTCTAGAAACAATAAACGGAAAACAAATATGATATACAACATCAAACGACGACCACTGAATTACAGGCTCTTGACTTGGAACAGTCACATACAGAGTGTTGCAGGCTAAACATGTTTGCGGGCGGGCCAACCCTCCCCTAACGTGGGACACTGGTGTAACAGTACAACATAAGAACGAACTATAAAAATCAACAGATCGATACAAAGCACAAAACAACTAACAAAAAAAAACAAAAGACACACAAACAGATCTGAGAATATTCGCAGTTACCGGAATCTAGTTCAAATAAATAAAAGTTCATGTATCTAGGACTAAAATACCAATCAGTACACATCCAACTTCTAGTGGATTAAGTGTAAAGACGTCATTAACAGTCATAGGAAAACACAACCTTGTGCAACGCCAAAATATAGGAGGTCTTGTGGGACCGTGAATATACATATGTGTAAAACAATTTAGTTGTGTTTTAATTTATTGATAACAAAATCCGTACTCATACCGATAAAACAATAAATGAAGATATGATAAGAGTGTTGAATTGGAAACCTTTTAGAATAAGTTTATTTAAAGGATAGATAAGTTTTCCCGGATCAAGTTTGATATTGACGATTTTCATTTTCGTCGTGCAGGAGTTACGGTCCTTGATAGATTAGCAATTTGCATTTTATATCTTTCGGTGCAATTACTTATGAACCGGTCAGCCAATGCTTTTAAAACTTTAATATTCTGTTACTGGTGACCGTTCAGGAATTAAACAATTTAATTTTTGTTTTAATTAAATACACAGGGTGAAAACAAGTACTGGTGGACTGTTAGTCCGTACAGGTATCATCTATTTAGAATTACAGACATGACTTGTATAGTACATACTATTTCGTAATTATTTTATTGAAAAAAATCTGTGTCTCTAAGTCATAGATGATCTGATATAAAAAGAAACCGTACACCATAATAGTGGATGCCTTAATCTTATTACATAATCATCATTGTGAAAGATTATTTATGCATTCAAGTGAGCTAGAGAATAAAGACATATAATAAAATCTGTTTCCTACATGATTCGGCAATAACAACTAGCTGAAAACTAAACTACCAACAGCAATAATTTCAATTAAATACAGATCTTTTCTGAATATTTATGTATCTCCATTTCATTGTGGATTTTCTTTTGTTCCGGTTAAATACATCGACTCCCTATTTAAAATAAATGCATTACATTGTACGAATACAGTATACAAACTTCTCAGACAAGATTTTATTTCAACTAGGATTATTTCCTTAGGGCAAAATTTCGATTGTCGGCATCATTTTGTTTCAGGAGATAATATTTCATGATAATACTACATTGTTAAAACGGTTTCTATGTTACGACTTTTTACAGCTTGGTTATTCAGCTGATGCAACAGAATAGGATTGTCTTTCCTGATTATCTGATTCAACTTTTTTACGAAGATTTTATCGCTAAAAACTATTATTTTCCATGATGATTGTTATCTATATTTTATATTCTATTTTCGCTCGAGGCAGGCGTTGGTATATCGTGTTGATAAGACGACCCTAAGTATTGGAACGATTGTTTCATTTAGATGTCATCACTCCTTTCTACTTGTTAGATTTTCCGAAAAATAGATATTTGTTTAAAAAAGTCGCCCACTTAGAATGTAAAATTAGCGGAGGTTATTCTTATAGAAATGAATGAAAGGAATATATCAATGCAAATTAGATATTTACATCAAGACGATCTTAATGATGTTACATGTATTTTAAATTTGATATTACAGGGTCTATAAATACACAATTCATTCATTTCTTTTCATTGTGTCAACCATGAAACTGTAAATGACAGTAAAAAACAACATTAGTATACATGTAACTGTAAATGATAGTAAATAAAGGCAACATAAGTATACATGTAACTGTAAATGACTGTAAATAAAGGCAACAGTAGTATACATGTAACTGTAAATGACAGTAAATAAAGGCAACATTAGTATACATGTAACTGTAAATGACAGTAAATAAAGGCAACAGTAGTATACATGTAACTGTAAATGCCAGTAAATAAAGGCAACAGTAGTATACATGTAACTTTAAATGACAGTAAATAAAGGCAACAGTAGTATACATGTAACTGTAAATGACAGTAAATAAAGGCAACAGCAGTATACATGTAACTGTAAATGACAGTAAATAAAGGCAACAGTAGTATACATGTAACTGTAAATGACAGTAAATAAAGGCAACAGTAGTATACATGTAACAAGGCCATCTGCAGACCCCTCAAAGGGTTAATGCAAGGATGCTCCCTCTGTACGATACATCGGATTGAACGTCCCCATTTCGATCGGCCATCGCTGCGTTTTCATTCATATCACCAGGTCCAATTTATACCACTAGGTTTTTTTCGACTTGTTGTTTTTGATTACTGCCTTTTTAAATAGTAATCTTCACGCTTTTTCAGTCATATGTATAAAATTACAGAACGAATTTGCCGGTTTTTTTTTAGGAAATGCGTAGCTCTTTGTTATTTTCTATTATATTTGTTTACATTTTTTACACATAGACCTTCTGCAAATTGACATATTGTTGAAGAATGCAGAATGCAAGTTGCCCTATATATGTCTTTTGGCTGTATGTGTCGTTAAGTGGAGGTACCATTGCCTTATACACACTTTCTTCTTTTTCTTCGCACCAGAATTGAAAAAGCTTCCTTTTCAAAAAATGGAAGACGCCTTCAATGTTGATCACATTAACGGTACCACTTGCGAATTTCGACAATTAATGTTTTTTCAATGATGCTCAAGGGCAAACCCTAAAACAAATATTGAAGGACTAAAAGTAAAGCAAAACCCGGACAATGAATTAGAGTTATGCATTACTGTGGAACAGTCCTTAGTTTTAAACTTTAAATGAAACCATATTCGTATTTCCATGCCAGTACCGAAGTACTGGCTATTAATATGGTAATACCCTTGGGGACTTACAGTCCAATAGCAGATATATCGACCCTGTGGTAGTAATATCATTTACGCTACCAAATCGAACATTAAAGGCAAGTACAAACGGAATACGTCAAAACAAAACTCATGTTTATTTAGGGGTATAGTATTTATTCATTTTAAATAAATTGAAAAGTAAACATTTTATAGAATGAACAATAAAGGAGTAAACTTAAACAAGCATGGTTTATTTATTATCTTAAAATATATATCAATCACAGATCATACAAGACAACAGCCTCTGATAACCTAACAGTAAAGGGTCACAACATAGAATGGTGAGCAGTTTATAATAAAAAATAAATCTATAGTATCATCAAAATTGTGCTAAAATAAAAGTGTAAATCTAAATTAAAAGTTTTCAGCATATATACATTATTACCTTTCAAAACGTTACATGTTTCTGTCTAATCCGATACTGACTTTGTAACATATGACTAAATAAAGTGGGACTATTTTATCTGAATTGGCCAACTTAGTTTGTATTACAAACAAATATCGATACATGTATAGAAATTGGTAAATCAACAAGCACCCAGATTGTCTATCTTGCTTTGTGGAGTGTTTTCATTTTCGCAAATAATGCCACATTGCCACTGGCTTGCGCAAACTCGACATCATTTGGTTCCAGTGTGAAAGTTCTGTACCGGAAGTGTTAGCACCAACGATGACATGACCTAAAGATGGCGTTTTATTTTCTGGCAAATGTTCAGCAACAGTTATTCTAAGCTGCACCGTCTGAAATAATGAGAGTTAGATTCTGTTATAACATGTTCATTTCCAAAAAAGTAACAACAAAACGTAGATCGGTACGCAAAAGACCAATCATTTAGAGGTTTCTATATTTACAGTAGTCTTAGATAGCTCTTAATTTTGACGGCCGTTTTGGGACTTGCTGTGATCGTTGGACATCAGAGCGCAGTCCATAAAGAAAACATGTAAATTGCGAAGTTTCATTCATTAATTTTACTCCACGCACATGTAACTTTTACTCAAGTACAAGCAAAAGATTTATTTTCCTCAACCCACAATTTTCAGCAGCAGGCTTCACTTTCACTTTGAACAACATATTGCAATCTCGCGTAATACTTTCGCAGTAGTAATCATGGAAGCAAATTTATGCAAACAGGATGACATGTGCTTCATTTGCATGCGATAGATTGCATAAAGAGGCAAAACTCGATAATATCTATAGGTCAAATCGTCCATATGCATAAATTAACCCCAATATTCTATTTGCACAGAATATTATAACGAAGCCACCTGGCAAATTGTTCAAAGTGAAAGAACGAAGAAAAAACGGGGATTGAAGGGAATAACGTTTTCATTTGAGATTCAGAGTATTAGCACGCGATTTAAAGTTACATATTCGTTGAGTAAATCGAATAAGAAAATTAAATGATGTATGATTTATCTACTTGAAAATATATCTATTACGACTTCGAGACAGAGACTTGCCGCCCCAAGTCTTGGTCGACAATTTCCATGTTTTCTATATGGATTGCGCTCTGACCTCCAAAGGCCCTAGCAAGTCACAAAAAGGCCGTCAGACGTCTGGTCAATCTCAGACTATATCCTCATCTATTTTTGTACTGCATCACGTGTTTTGACACCAATCTAGATGAAAAAGAAGATACTTTAAAGATAATAAAAAACTAGTTTAACCTGCTCACGTATTGTTATGCATGGGAGATAGTCATAACAGAAGATGTACACAAATTATATACTGAGGTATTTAATTGAAGCTGTTAGATAGCATTTCGTTTATATTTGACCTCTGCAGATGAATCACTTTCAACATTTGCAGCATGAATTGGTTTGTTAAATATCAGTAACTGAACATTCTGGAACTAGACTATGTAGATCTATTAAACGACCCGAGGAACAGCCATGAATGGACGAAAGTGAAATTTAATGTAACATAGTTCAGTCTTTTATGTAGGACCAGACAAAATAAAATCATTTCAGTTCAAAACATATTGACCAGTGTAAAATCTAAAATTTAATAAATCTATTGATAGTGCAATAATCAATACATAGGAGAAACTAATTGACTAAACAAGGATCATTGCAAAGAGAAACCCATTTTACTAGTGCAATAACTGAAACATAGGAGGAACCATTTACGTTGGCAATAATCGATACATTGGAGAACCTTATTCAGAAATGCCCACAATTAGCATAAAGAGTAAGTTTTATTACGTAAATACAGCAAGTGAAGATGGGTCCAATCTGTAAAGTGTATGTATGTATTCATGACAAATGCTTGTGGTTTTCCTCTTAACCGTAATGAGGTTACACACATTATCATATTTGTGTTTCTAGATAAATTACTAATGTGTATATAACTGTACCACATGAGGAAGTTCTTCGTATGGTTATTGTTTTACTTGTAAGGAAAGTAAAAAAGTAAAATTATGAGATATACTTAAACAATTCGGTTAAGAATTGCCTAATCTGCGAATGATTCACTGAAAAGAATGCACTGAATTAGGATGTCGGAAATTAAGATGCAGAAATAAATCAAAGCATTGTAAACTGAAAAATTTCCATCATCATATCGCTGGATCATTAGTTCATCTCGATTGTTTTTATGTTGACATATCTTTTCTTTTCTGTGAAGTTTTTGTGAATTTGTTTGTCTTGTCGTCGATTTGTTTTTCAAATACATTCGTTGACCACTGAAATCTTTTAAATTAAAAATGCAGAATTAATTAAAAAGAAGCCATTTCCAGTAAAAGGTAAGGGCGAATGGAGAATGGAAGGCGTACTAACAGATTCAAAGGCAGTTTCAATTTGTACAAATCTATTCTGTTACCAGAACTGATATAAATACATACCGGCAAGGCAGTAGCAGGCACAGAAAAGATCATGGCTTCATTAAAATTCGGATGTTTTTCTCCACGTTTGACTGTTGTTTTCTTTTTGCTTATTTTCTTTCCATTTTGCATCAAGTAAACCTTGACAAAAGGATCTAAAACAAATAAAGAATTCCTACTATATTTCATTTATTCAAAGATAAAGAAATAAAGTAATGGGATACAAATGAAAATGAAACTCTATACATGTCGTGCTTACAAAGCGATTTTCTCGATTAACCTTCATCATAAACGCTTAAACGCCAAACATGTTAAAACCAAGGATGTATAAATACACTGTACCTGAATGCGTTAATGTATTTACCAAAGAGAAACTTAAAGAATTATCAACATCATCTAAGAACAAATTTGCATGAGGGAGTTGGGACTCTTTGTTTCTTAATATTTTAGTTAACCAGCAGAGAACGTAAGACAAGTTAAAACACTAACTATTGTGCTAATGATACCATCGGGACTAGTACGTAAGAATGATAAAACGCAATGCGGCAAATTATTTACACCGAGATGGGTTAAAATTGGTATTCATAGTTTGGCCGAATCTAACTTTTAAATGTTATAATGTGTATTTTAACACAATACAGTAACGTACAAATATATATAAAGAAGTATTAACAAAAAACCAAACTCCAAGGTAAATTCAAAACGGGGAAGTCCATAAACATGCTACCAAGTTTATGATGCGCTCGAGGAAAACATCAACCGTTTCTTCTAGGACGATACTTGACACCGAATTAATTGTAGAGCAAATTATTAAAAGCAAATACCGAACTCCAAGATAAATTCAAAAGTGGAAAGTCTATATAAACTCTACGAAGTTTATGATAAAAAAGGACCCTAAAAACATTGAGTCTAACTACGCATCACTAAAATGAAATATCTTCTGTAGATTTGATAATTTTCTTGATGTCTCGTAGGGAAGTTAAACCCGTTCTTTACTTTACTGCAGTTTAATGTACAATGCTTTCTATTGTAAATATAGACAATATGCAGCTAAGGAAGATCCATTTATTATTCGTGATGACAAATATATAACGCTAGTTCCCGAGGGATTATATCAATGCTTCTTACCGCCTACGTCTTTCCCAGCTGTCATTCGAAGAGATCTAGCTTTGACGATTACAATTGTAAGTCTTTCTGCCGTAGGGAGGTAGCTTAAAGAAAACATAATATCACCATACTCTGTCGGTTTCTGAAACAATAATACATTAGTACATTCAATATATTCTAACGATTAACTTGCTTTATACTGCTTTGTCACTATATGCATAAATGCAATCATTTTCTCAAGTTTAGTAGATATGTTATCTAGCATCCAGAAGAAAAGAATGATTTATATTGAAAAGAAATCCAGTCAAACATAGTGATCCTATATTGATTTGGAATTGAAGTTTAGATGGAGCATTCTAACATGACTAAATGAACATTTAAATAGATAAAACGATATTTGAAACTTAAAATGTACGCTTCTATCGCGAAAGTGTGAAAAATCATTAATTGTATACATTAAAATGAACGGAAGAAAAAATGTTATCTATTATCTATTAACCTTATTTCAGTTTTTAAATGAAAATTCATACAAATCGCAAAATATCACAAAAGCTCAAAAGGGCTTTAAAATTTTTAAAACATGTTCGCAAGAGTGAAAGATAAGTTGTATTTCGATAATGACTGAAAGAATAAAATCTACAATTATGTGTATCGATTTTACTTCAATTTTTAATAAAAACTATTCTAACCGTACGATTTGTTCCAATTTGTCACACAGAAACTCTGTTTAGTTTTCTTAAAATTGAACATTCGTTGAACGACTCCTTATTCGTGATGACATTGATATCCATGTGTATAAACAATCACGGAAGAACCAAAAAAGAAGGACGATTGTTCAGTGATATTTCAAAAATCTTAGGCTATCATTCGGGCTACTTGGTCCAGATTTTCGTTGAACTTGAACGAAGAGTTCCGTTTAAATCTAAATAAAGTAATATCGACCTAGGCTAATTGTGTTATACATAGAATTTCTAAAGTTAGCTCGATCTTGGATAATTGAGCTATAACCAGAATTTCTATGGCTAAACTGTGATTAAAGTTAGAAAAAATTTCAGCGTCAGTAGATAATTGAGCACTTAAGGTAAATACATTATATTCAAATGATTTTATATGTTGGAAACATGAAGAAAAAATTTCCAGTGACGATTTTGATTCAAACATTTAAGAAATCACAAGGTTTTTCAAATTGATGCTGTTCCGCATATGGTTTATATACATTCGCCTTATGGAATGAACACTTTTTCCCAATAATTCTATAACAATAAATTGAAAGTATATATAGAAAAGGCTACTGAAATCAGATATTTTGTCCTTTTTTCTTAAAATCAATGCAGTAAATACATTTCCAAATTATATGTTGAGAGTAAATTTGTCTTGAAAGAAACCTGCATCGAAGGTTACTTTAATAATAAACAGAGCGTTTAAATTCAGGACTGTGTAGAGGGTGTACACCCCTTGGATCGAAATACAAATATAATTTTCGATAGAAATCTTCAAAAACATTGTACTAGCTACGCTCTCCGTATTTTGTACCATTACGCACAATAACGCTTCATTTCCTCAGACACTGGATCTGCCTCTGCCACAGTTCCCCTATTTCCTTCTCGTCAAAACATGATAGATAAAGACTAAGTATTAGTATTCTTAAACTAATACTGTTTCAAAAAACCAGACAGTGATTCTCCTTTTTAACACACGACCTTTTTATAGATTAGTTAAATAAGAAGACTAACGATCGATTCTTACGAAATGAGTGATACAATGTTATGCTGGTTCTCACCTTAATTGAACTTGATGCACAATATTTACATAGATTACAAAACCCGGAAATTAACACATCAACTTACGTCATCGATATCTCGTAAATTTAACCACATTTTGATTGGTATACGCAGATCCACGTCACCTACACGTATTTCTGATTCACCAATCACTTTATGTCTGGCATATTTATCCACTGCGAAAACTTGAAACTGAATTATTTTACTGTCTAGCTGGAATGGTTCAATGTTAAATAGAAATCTCTCCTTAAACACCGGATCTGTAGAATGTTTTTGTATCTGTAGATTAGATAAACAATATTCACAATTTATAAAGCTTTGAAAATCAAGATAAATACTATTTTTATAAATAGTTCTTATGTGCAAAAAGGGAACATATTTTTGGGGAAAAATAATTAAGAAAGGTTCTGGATCTTTATTATAATATAGATTTTTGCATTACCTGGTTAAAAGGTATACGGTTGTGCAGAATAAGGACGAAGATGTAGATCTGATTCACCCCTTATGTTTGTGCCTATTAAGATTTAGGTCATGTTTTAATTCGCTTCTTGAGCACATCCGTACATAGATAGTTTCGCAGGGTTAAATACAAAAAAATGGTGATAAAATGAAGTCAAATGTACTTATGGAAAGTATCTTGAAGAATTTCTGGAATATGTTCTGTTTTAACAATCTTGATATTATATGCAATTAAATGTTTAAGTGTAATATACATACATTATGAATTTTCGTAGAGTCTCAGTATAAAAATGAAATGGCGATAATGTGACGTAAAAAGTTATAGTCGAAGAATATCTGGAAATGTTTGTATATATCATTTACTTTCAAATATTTGGCTGATGAAGGTAAATCCAGAATAGCGCTTCGAACGCCTGAAATTTATAAAATGTTGTTTTCATTTTTACAGCACTCGGTCGATACCACTGCTTGGGGACATCAATCCCTGAGAGTATCATCAGCTCAGTAGTCAGTATTACATCATTGACTTTTAAATATTCGACCTTGACCATTCCTGATGATGGTAAATCCAGAAAAGCGCTTCGGACGCATAAAATTTATAAAGTTTTTTTTCATTTCTTATAGATATTCGCAGAACATAATTCTAATGTTTGTTGAACTTACTTTTGTTTGGAATGTTGATGTAGATGTATCCGGTAATATCGTTCCTTTAATGTAAGTATCAAGCGATCCTGAGTATTGGTTTGGTGTAAGGTCTCTTGCTTGTATTATGCTTACCACCAGTTCAGATACTTCCCTGTAAAATAAAAGAAATAAAAATGCAAGGACATTTCACTTTAATTCTAAATCAATTTAAAAAGTGTAGATGTAAGACAGACATTTGTGATAATTGACTGCAAGATGACAATGGATTGATGTTTTACGCCCAGTGTCAAATAAAACATGTATATCAGAACGAGGATATGTTGATATGGTATGATTATGAACCTGACGTTTACTAGACCTGTGCACTAAGTCAGATTTGCAACGTGCTTTTTCATATGCTAATAGTCCGCCAGAATATATTTCACCTTTACCAAATACATTCTGACTCCGAGCCAACCATTCTTTGCTCCGAATTCCAACTGCCGCGTGCCTAGCGTAGAAGCAGCAAATAACAATGTCTAAGTCTGACCCGGCCAGAGATCAAACCCACATCTCCCGCGCTTAAGAAAATCACACTATCAAGAAACCAACGAGGCGGTTCTTAGTTGAGCGACTGTATTTTTTTTATTTGAAACATTGAGTAGATGGACATATCAATTTGTACACGTTATACTATAATTGCAAAGAGAAAATAACAGTTGATAAATAACAAGTACACAAAAAGGAAAGTAAAATACATATTATGTACATCACGACAACTTTACCATTATGTATACATTTGTTGTCTATCAAATAGTATTATTTAACCGACCCTACACCTTTTATCGATTGATATATGGAAAAACAATTTGAAATCATGTATATCGAATGCCGTATATTTGTCTTTGACTAATTTTCATTAACCATGTGTCAGTACCACAACTAGTGGACAGGTAGCTCAGGCATAGACATATGATATATATATACTATCTTTGGTTGCTGCAATTAACAGTGGCTCTAGCGTTGGCCATGATTTTGTATTCATTTTGATGAACTTTCAGTTGTACTTTTTAGATTTTTACTAAAATTCAAAATCACTCGTTCATAGTAGGATATAGAAACTTTGCAAATTCGAATTTTCACCAAAGTGTATTTTTCTGATCTAGTTATGTCGTTGCGATATGACATTTATTTAGAAGTAACATAGATGATATTAGATTTCGAGACTGTATTATTTCCTTTTCAACAAAAAAAACCGTTGTTTTGGGCATACTTCAAGTAACTGCCATTATTTGTATAGTGCCTTTTTTTTTACTGTGCTTGTGTTTTTCGCTTTATAAAACCCAACGTTTTTTCTCTTTAAACATGGCATTCACAGTTTCTTTTAGTGACAGGGATGATTATTGTGTGTGTACAACCCTTATGCAAATCGAGGCCATACTAATTTTTTCAGCAACACTCTGGACCAAAAGTTTTGAACGTATTATTTATATATTTTTGTGCAAAGGGAGATCGCGGATAAGGACATTAATTTGCGAAAGGACTTTCCTTTAATTTAATACAAATATTAGACAGTATACCCCTAAAAAAGTATGCATATGTTACATTTCTGGATTAGCTTACTTTCTGATTATAATAATGTTCGTGTTTACTTTTTTCTTGATTAGAGAGAATAAAATTTGCCTCTCGAACCAAATACGTTTATAGTAAAAACACTTTTTTTGTTGCATGATGTCTAAGAAATTCGTCCTTAAAATTTGTGCACCACGTTATTTGGAAAGAACAGCATGATGTCCACATGCCTAAATCCCTTCATATTTAATGCTTATCAATATCACCAAAATAGATTTAAACAAGAATGTGTCCATAGTACACGGATGCCCCACTCGCACTATCATTTTCTATGTTCAGTGGACCGTGAAAATGGGGTCAAAACTCTAATTTGGCATTAAGATTAGAAAGATCATATCATAGGGAACATGTGTACTAAGTTTCAAGTTGATTGAACTTCAACTTCATCAGAAACTACCATGACCAAAAATTTTAACCTGCCCACTGGCACTATCATTTTCTATGTTCAGTGGACCGTTAAATTGGGATTTACCTTGACCAAAAACTTTAACCTGAAGCGGGACAGACTGACGAACGGACGGACGAACGAATGGACGCACAGACCAGAAAAAATAATGCCCCTACTACTATCGTAGGTGGAGCATAATTACATTGATTGCAATGTTAACATATTCGTGTATATGGAAATTTGACAAAAGCAGATGTTGAAAGTCTAAATTATTCTTTATGTGCCCAAAGCAAGTAGTAATCACACATATGAAATTTGGAAGAAAAATTAAAAAAAGTTAATCTTTTGACTTAAACAAATGTTAAATTTCACATACAACTTTACATGGCAAATAAAGGAAATAGTAGTATCCCGCTGTTCAATAGTCATAAATCTATTTAACTGAAACCAATCCGGGTCACAAACCAAAACCGAGGGAAACACATGAACTAACTGATTGAATGAGATGTTTAAACTTTATTTTTTCGTTTCTTTTTAAAAAGTAAAATAACAAAAATACCGAACTCCAAGGAAAATTCATAACGGAAAGTCCCTCATCAAATGGCAAAATCAAAAGCCCAAACAAATCAAAAGAATGGAAAACAACTGTCATATTCCTGAATTGGTACAGCATTTCTTAATGTAGAAAATGGTGGATTGAACCTGGTTTTAAAGCTAGCTAAACCTCTCACTTGTATGACAGTCGCATAAAATTCCTTTATATTGACAACAATGTATGAGCAAAACAAATAGACATGATAAGTACAAATGTCAGAAATTGGGGAACAGCAGACAACATTATGTTATAATCTTAATCACTATAAAAACAAACAACTATATCAACAAAGAAAAACAAAATGGCATGTAGACACTATAGACAAAGCACTTAAGCAAAAATGAAAGTCAAGAATACAAAAATTGACCATAGCACATTAACACAATGGCAGGATGTATAAATACCGAGCCACGCCTAAAGGATATTACCAAAAATGGACTAAACAGCAAAGGTTAAAACTATACAAAGACAAAAAAAAAGAACACTATCATACGTAATTAAGATGATAAACAACGTCAGTACCTAGAAACAATACTTCAAGACCATCATGTATTATTTGTTAAGCTGATACTGAATATTACAACAAGGTCTTGGTATCTTCCGATGAATCTTATTTTTAGAAAAAGGATGAGACGTTCTTTGACATAACCTTGGTTCATCAGCTTTCTGCTCAGACACTGGTTTAATTTTGCTTGTCTTTTTATCGGTCTTCATATTATAACATGTCCATTTATTTCACAATACAATGTTTCTTAATGTCTCTAACAAAGGGATCATACCTGTCATATTCTAAAGCAAACTCCATTTGACCTATTTTTGGCATGTCTGGTTGCATTTCCAGTACGGAAGAATCAGAGGCTACACTTTCACATGATTCGGCACGCCGTAAACCTTGTGGAATTTCAACTTCTGAACCTAAGTAATAAAAAGTAAAATTTCTACATTTTGTTTATGATTTTAAATTGTGAGGATGATATCATGTTGAAGTTTCATCAGTTTGCAAATACATAAAAAAAATAAGGAATTGCCAAAATTTGACAGTACCACAGACCACAGCTCCCACCTATAATCGAATCCTGCGAAAAATAGACATACAAACAGACAGATACAAAGAACAAACAACGCATTGCAAGGATAGCATATCTTGGTACAGTCACATACTGTTTTGGGGGTAAAACCAGATTTACAGACACACGCACCTCTCGCTTTGCCTTCATAGATCATATCTTGTAAAAGTAATCGCACACATATAATAAATAAACCTGTACTGTTAAGCTACCAAAATGATTACCTCGGACTTGAACAAGGAAATGAAAGATATTACATAATTGGAAAGCAGGTAAAAATGTGTTCGCTAACGACTACAGGAAGCTAGCAAAGGTATCTAGCTAGAGCTGTTGGTTGAATACACTTCAATCATGACAGTTATGAAGGCTCAATATAGAATTTAACTGAAATCGTTAGAATTTATGTAAGCCAGTAAGTATTTAAAATAGTCAGGCTATATGAAGAAAGAATCGTTTTAATTGAAATAGATATAATGTCACGCCTACAGCCCTTGCTGCTAATATATATGCATCTTTTATTTTTAAGTTTCATTTCTATTTACCATTGGGTAAAAACCGTCTATGATTATATTTTAACGAGAAACATTATACATTGTAGATACAAAATAAAATGATGCTAATGATGACTGTCTTTTTTGTTAAATATTTAAAAGTTTGTAACATTTGAAACCCTGCATGTAAATATAACTTATTTGGAGTAAATGCAAGTTTGCGATCACTAAAGCGAGCTTCATTATTATGTATTGTAACAAATTGTACATGTTAGAGTGAAATGCACATGCACATGCGAAACATCGCCATAAAATACGGAAGTTTGTTATTCCAAAATTGAAATCGTCTTCTTTTGTGTCGCATATTTTAGCACTTCTGATATAAAACCCTTTTCGGGGTAAATGAAACCCGGCATCCGTCAAACTAAAAGGGGAAATTGTTTATTATATGACATTTTATAATGTTTTACTTATATGCTTAAAAACTCATTGAAGATATCAGATTCATACTTTGGTACTCCAGACACGCGGTCCGTCTACTTAAAACTCGTCATTGGCGCTCGAATCAAAACAGTCGGTCAAAATTAATTACAAGGTGAAGAGCTTTAAACCCAAATTCCGAAAAATTGTTCAAAATTTAAAACAAATCATTTTAGACGCATGCGTTTTTACCACGGAACTTTATGAAGGACTTCCATCTACCAGATCAACGAGTAATTGAAGTTCTCTAATTCAATTTGTTCAATGATGCAATAATCTACCTTAAAAAATACGCATAGCAGTCTTTGGAATATATCTATATAATTATAATCAAAACATTGACAGACTAAATTTGTGCATTTTCTATCAAGTCTTTAAGTCTTTAAAAGCATTCGATGACCATGGTAACACGTTTTAAGAATGATTTCGCAATATTCAAGCTAAATTAATAAATTGAACTGAAATGAATTCTCAAACAAAATACCCTGAATATGTCAGGTAGAAGTTTATGTTTATGTTACATTATCAAATATAGTTACTTGTATAAGTATTTGCAACTTATGTTTCTATCAACATGACCAGCTAATGAAGAAAGAGAGGAACAAACTAAATCCTTTGGGAGATCATTAACACTTATGCAGGTCTACAGAAATAATCGTTATTTATGAATTATAGAACTGGGACAGAATTGATAAAAGTTATGATTGCTTTACGGCGAAGGTTGATTTCTATTTGTAATAATGCTAGAAAGTGTTTGAAGGAAACAAAGAATAATTTATCGACAATTAAATTACAAAATAAACGGTTTATGTGTTCGACTTTACAAAGAGAATTCATCCATTCGTTTATATATTGTCTACTTACAGCAATATGATCCTGGGGTTACAATTGATTATATTTTATACCTTTGAAAGGATCACATAATACTTTAAACAATTCCAATCGGTTACTAGATACAATGAAATATAGTGTCTTATAGGATTTTCTACCCCAAAAACAGCTTACCTAAGCTTTATTTGGCAAAACTTTTCGGAATTGTATGGTCCTAAATGCACTTCAACTTTGTTTTTTTTTAGGCTTTTAACTCTTTTGATTCGAGCGTCACTGGTGAGTCTTTTGAAGACGAAACGTGCGTCTGGCGTACAAAATTTTAATCCTGACATCTTTGATGAGTTTATTGACATAAAATGCAGTTTTAGAACAGATTCGGTGCTGTACAAATGTTGAAAATATGTAAGGAATGCTATACCTGTAATGATTTGAAACATACCGATTGATGCATTGCTTACAGATACAGGACTACTTCTTGAACTTTCATCCAATGGTGGTGAATATCTATCTGGCTGACCATATCGGGGATCCTTTTGTATTGTATCATACTGAACAAACTTTCCACTCGGATCCAGTACAAAATCAGATTCAGAATTAACCTAAACAATGCATTGAATAAATTGATTTAACAGTGTCAATCTTTGAACATCACATAATTCATTCATTCACATGAGGGTCAAACTTTTAAAGTTTTAAAAACCTGATTAAAATTTAATATCGAATATTCTGTAAAATATGATTTAAACTTGTCTACAAAAATTGGTACTCATTACATATATTAACACATATTCGTGAGTTGGAAATACTGAGTTCGTGTAAGTACGAAATAGATATTAACACGAGAGGTGTTGTTAAAATAGACAAACATGATGGTAAACTATTTTGTTGGTTCTTGCATGTACTAAATATTTGCGGTCTAAAATATATTTCATAATTGGCAAAATCTATGCGTTTTCCTCAAGGGCCTTTTACATGACGTCACAACTTTATTTATTATGATGTCCAGTATTGTATGCTTTGTATTACTTCATTTTCTAAGAAAACATAAACAGAAATTTTCAATTGAAAGAACAAATTTCAGTAAAAAATGAGGCCGAAAAACACTTATTTTGCACCCTGTCCTTTTACATCGCAAGATATTCGAACCAAAAAGAATTTGTCGAAATCTGAAAGACAATATATGCAGCTTAATTTCAATTAAAATTTCTATTTGTTAAAATTTCCGTCGTAAACATTTTTCTATAAAAATACTATAAATTGTTAAAATCAATCAAAATACAGTTTTGATCTATCTTTAGTGATTTCAATTTTTATCACATGATTAAAAATAACCATACCATTGGTCAAACCCCAAAGTACACGCCTGAAGCTGATACACTGTGAATTTTAGTAATGACTGATAGACTTTGAAAATGCCCCTGATGTGAAATAAGCACAGTGGAAATAAGCTAGAACAATTTGAGAAAATAAAGGAATTTTTCAAAAAAGTGGTAACCAAAGATTTCGAGAACCCATTTAAAAAATAATGGGAAATACAAACTCATACGTTCTTAAGAAGAAAATTAATATCTTTCTGAAGTACAAATAATATAATAGAAGTACATACCATGTATCCATTAAATTGGTCATGTTGTGTCAATACGTCTTTTTCCTCGCCACTTGCAAAACAGTGAGTCAGTCGGTATGTCCCAAATAACCTCAGCAAGATGGCAACAATAATAGCAACAACTATACATAATGCAATCACCAATAGTGCTGTTTCAGCGTCACTCATACTCCCAATGACTCTACATCAACCTACAGAACAGAAGTATAGATTGTTATTAGTGATCGTGGTATGAATGACTCATTTGCTAAGACTATGAATGATGCAGCTTACAAATAATATTAAGATTGATTATTTTATATCATGAGAACATTTTTCAACCTAAGGACACTTCCTGTTTCAGTGCGTAAATTTCATTTTGTAAACGAATTTAGCACAATATAATAAAGTTTCCTACATATGAAATGCTCGAATGTCTATAGCACTTCCGTAATATGTAACACGCAAAGGTTTTTTCGTGTGTCTTGAACGATGAAACGTTTGTCTTTGTACGTGCACATGTAGAGTGCCAACAAACATGTTATAAAAAATTAGGGGAAGACCATTTGATATCCGGGGGAAGGGGATTGTTTACGGATGGACTATTCATTTGAATCTGTTATTACGCATGCTCTCAAATATTTCCTGCAATTTGTATTGCAGAATATTCATTTTCATCCTGTCTTGGGTAAAATTATTTATTTTCAGCTCTTACAAGGCAATGATATTCATTTTCAAAATCATCCTGCCCCCTTAAAAATCAAATGGTCATTCCGTTACAGAGCAAAACTATCATTATAAGGCATTCCACAAAGAGGAACAGAGAATGCATGGGATATTTGCTACCCTGATGTTGATATAAATATAAGAGGTGGTATGATTCCCAATGAGACGACTCTCCACCAAAGTCCAAATGACGTGGATGTAAGAAACAATAGGTCACAAATAAGTGTGGTCAAACAGCAATCATTTTATCAGTCAAATCATCAAAGTGTTATTTTAGATTAAGCTGTCAATTTTTTTATAATTGACAGTAAAATTAAGCTGGTTACAGCTCTCCTTATCTTTATACTGTAACGTAAGAAGATGAACGTTTCTTGAGACATTTGATTCATTGTTCAATAAACCGGAGGAATATTTTTCGTTTTGTTTTTACCTTTGAAGGGTACAAATCTGATTAACTAATGTTATCGATTGAAATACAAGAGCATCAATTATTTGATAATTGAGAGTTGTTCAAATTGTCAGCGGAAGAACTTTGATTGAAGATTTTGTAATTTGACAGTGACATATAGATGTCATTACTTGAAGGCACTTTATGAGTATATTAATCATTCCGGTCATTCATGTTCGAAAAAATTAACTCAAGTCCATTTATCATTTTAAAAAGAACAGTAGTTTGTTGAAAAATTCTACAATTTTTTATACTTGAAAACTGTGCTTTCATAGAATAAGTCCATTTTACAAGTTTTAGAAGAGAGGCGAAAGATATCAAAGGGACATTCAAACTCACAAGTCGAAAATAAACTGACAATGCCATGGCAAAAAAAGAAAAAAGACCAAAAGACAAATAACAGTATACAAAACACAACATAGAAAACTAAAGACTGAGCAACACGAACCCCACCAAAAACCGGGGATGATCTCAGGTGCTCCGGAAGGGTAAACAGATCCTGCTCGCCATGTGGCATCATTTCACCTTTACAGTAACAGTGTACAAGGCTAATAATAATGTACCTTATTATATGACTATAACATTTATGATATCTCATTGGCTAAAATCATAATGACTCTTCTTTTGTTAAATATTATATTCACCGCAGGAAAAATCAAGAGAGGTTAATTTAAGATTAAGAAAAGCTAGCGTGTACAAAACAAATACACAGGCTTAGGTCAAAAGTGTTTCACCAATCGGAAATTCCCCTATTATTTCATATTAAAACACAGTTTAATAATAATTCTACTGAAGATATTTCTTGTCCGAAAATGAATAAATTTTGTTTTTCATTAGATACAGAAATATCTGCAGTTTCTTGCAATAATTGTGAAATATATTTATGATTTGTATTTTAAGGGAAATCACTCATCGTCTGTTTAAAACAAATATGAATTTCTGCATGAAAAAAATCATATGGCTTTATACGAAAAATGACACTTAATTTCAAAATTTGTATACAAATAATGATTTCTCAGTAATTACATTCCATAAAAGTATTTCATAATAAGCAGAAAAAAATGTACACATTTATGAGTTCATCATTAGATTAAAAATTTCAACAAAATTAGACCTCAAATTAGTTTTTGACAATAGTTTTTAATAATGTGTTTTTATATGAAATAATAAGGTTTCCAATAGGGGAACCACTTTTGACCTTAGACTGTAGTTATTTTCCTAAGAACGTCAATGACGTAGGTTTTATTAAGTTATGCAAATTTTCTTTTTTTTTCTGTGTTATTTTTTTGTGTGTAAATTTTATTGAACTTTTTAATGCTTAACTTATAAAAGTTGTAACTGCCAAAGCAGATATCATATGCAGTATAGAAACAAGTAACATTTGAATATCTCGTGCAAAAATTAGAAAATTAAAGATGGATGAAAAAGTCATTTTGATTTAGTCAAATGATTGTTGACTTTTGATATTAGTTGATACAATGATTTTCCATCCTCGGCCGTTTGACTCGGTAAAAGTCATATATCCGTGGTTGATAAATAATTGTATAATAATACTCCGCTTAACTTTTACAAAACCTTTACAGTTTACACCTTTCGTATTGTGTAAACAGGGAGAAAAAGTGGTTGTTAGCGAGTTTTACTTGATTAGTATATATTTTACCAAGAATTCATGAACCAGACAGTTTAATTCTTAAGTAGCGTTAAAAGAAACACCGTTGGATAGATCGATTGCAAAGAATAAATTGTCCTGATAATTAATGGTATATACGTCTTAACACTCACATGACAAGGTAAACTATAAGTTATATGTCATCCTATAACTATTTTCTTCTCTTCAATATAAGCATATAAGTATAAGTTTCGTTTTGGCCTTTCTTCCGTCAATTTTGAATGGAGTTTTCATATGTCATTAAACAGATAGGACATACGTTTACTAAACAACACCAAACGCGATACTGGGAAAAACATGGAAATTTGAATGAGCAAACAAAACAACACCCTAAATGCAAATATAGTTGCTTTATAACACGATCATTCCCTCATAAGATGGCTCTATCAAATCATTTTGCCTTAAAGAGAGAAAAGTCACGTTCGGAAATCTCCAACAGAAATTTGCAGTAGTAAACACAAGAAGTCACATTTACTACAGTCACAAGATGACGATAATGTAAAGAAGGTCTAAAACAAAGTGTTCCAATAAATTCATTTTTCTCACAATGAAATGGAGCTAACAATGCGTGCTACCTAATACATATGCCAAAATATTAATGTGATTCTAAATAAGACGAATTCCAATTCTATATACATAATTAGGAGTATTAAAACGTAAACTTGTTTTATTAGTCCCGTGAGTACATAGTCTAAGAGTTAAGTAACAAAAACCTCATTAGTAACTTGGCAAGGGAAATTAAGTATTGGCAGCATGTTTGCTTTTCCTCATCTTTTGTATAATTTTACAGAAATGAACCGAAATTTTGTTGTACAGCTTTTAGGAAAATATTAAAAGTAACGATTAGAATTGACAAATTAGCAAAGTCGACTTCACAAAAAGTTATATAAAGATGCATTTGTAATGTATGTCCTGCTGCTTCTTCGAAAGTCTTAATTGCGTGTTGTATGTTGATAGGTCATGGATATATAATTAAATTGAGACAACAAGTTCATCACATGTCAATTATTCAAAGAAATTAATGTTATTCATTTCGACGGTTACTTGAATTTCGGTAATGGCGGATTGAACCCATCGACGGCAAATACATATGAAGAAGAAATGATCAATAAATTGCATATATAACTAGTGAACACTTCTTTGTGATTCTTTTATTCGTTGTCCGATAAAGGTCATTTTTTAAATATCAATTTCAAACAAACAGACCATTGCAGGTTAGAGCACAAATCTGGACAAAGTAAAAATGTAATAGGCAACGAAAAACAAGTCGTTGAAGAAGCACAACTACGAAACTTTATCTCATACAGTAACACACTAGTAAATAAATTTTGAACTGAAATGACCATTTTGATCTGAAAAGCACTCAAAAGACTGAATAATAAGAAACTCATCTTTGTTTAGTATTTCAGTAAATATTTGGGCTTATATTCACTGCTGTAAATTCAGTAATGTTCAGTTCATTTGGTTGTAGTCAATAAAGATATCTTCAGTCTATTTTCAGACTGTTAAGTAAATGGTATTTACCTATACAAAACAACAAAATATTAAAAAGATAATGAATAGTACTGATATGACTAAAGGCGAAAAGTCTGAACAGTACTTAATTTGTAGTAGAAAAAAAGATGATTTTAAGATGAAAATGATCATTTAAGACTAAAATGCATTCACCAGTGATACATCGTACAATGGTCATTATAATAAGCTTCAAACACCTAAGGCACTGAAGTTCTTTGACATATTTGACTATATTTGCACATGGTATCAAGTACTTATTTTTGTCATCATAATTGATTATTGCTTAGGCCTAACGGAATGTATATATATGCGGCATTGGGAAAAATGAAAAAGAGGAATAGAGCTATATATGTGGTTTGAATCAGATTAACATTTTCAAACACTTTTGTTTGGTACTTTGTATTGTTACAGATATATTTTTAAAAATATTTCTAAATACTCAGTTCTGAATATTTTATCCGAGTATTCTACTATTGAAAAGTGGATTTTCCTAAAAATGTGACTAAGGTCTTAAAATAGATTACGTAAATGTAATATCCACTGTAATGAAACGATGTTTATGTTTATCGAATATAAATATTTTGTTCTACCTTTAGAATAAAAAAAATGCCGATGTCTGCAAAAAAATAAAATAGTCAATATAATATTCATGCATCAACACTATTATTAGATAATTAAATAGTGTTCAAAGCAATGCTAGCCTCATATTCTAATTAAAAGTTATATACTTCAATAAGATAAAGAACAGAACCACGCTATATGGTAATAGTTTCAGATATTAATCCAGTGGAAGAATATTAATGATAAGTTGGATGTATATTAATATAAAACCTTAAAAGCAATACAAAATAAAACACAACTGTATCGAACGTAAAATGTATAGGCAGTTCTCGGTAAATATGAAATTAATTAGGAAAATTCCCTCACTCATAACTGGGTTAATCCGTACTCGGGTCTATTAATCTGATTTTCAATGTAACAACACAGGCGATTGATCTATTAGTGATCATGAAGACAATATAAGTTAGTAGGAATTTTAAAGGCTTTGAAAAGGCAAACTGCTTTATGTTTGATAGACTATATGCTCAGCGAAATGACTGTCATTTGTTTTCAGATGCATTAAGGAAACCCAAGTTTTTTATCATCAGATTTACAAAACGTTTTTATCATTAGAGTTACACAAAATATAATAAAACGACAATAAACACATCGGTAATGCATTATGTTACCTTTTAGCTTTTCTAAGTACTCTTAGTTAAAATGATTTAGATAAAGTGCATAACGTTTGTACGTATTTTATAGAAATGAATACAATTAACATGCTAAAATCAGTTGTTACACAACAATTTATTGCAGTGGGATAACCATGATATACTGATAGAGTCTGTCAGGAAATTTACCAAAATTGGAATTGAAAGATAAATAGTGTTTCAGTATTGTATGAGTCAATGCTATCAGGTATAATCCAGTAAAATCATGAGCAGATTGTAACGTCTAAGTACACCAAGGAACATAGGGCTTACAGGTCTTATAGTTTTGAAGAAAAATACACTAACGGTTTCCGAGATCTGCCGCAGACCAATTCCTGTGGTGGAGAAGGAACGATTAAAAAGAAGAAACGGAGTCAAAACAATAACACTTAATTATATTTGTTACTCCTTTTTAATCTGTCTAAAAGGATGAGTATTAGACGAGATTCATAATTTCTGTCAATTCATCAAATATGAATTCAACAGAATTACAATCGTAATTATATAATCCAATAGATAAATATGGAAAATTCAATTAATTCCCAAAGGGAAATAATTTTTCACAATTTCCCTGGATTTATTATTTAATTACAAAATTCCTTTCATAACAGTTCTTCAAGAAGGTCTTTTTATTGGAAAGCATACTCAAAGGATTGAAAGTTGAGAATGAATGGCTAAATATTCAAAACTAGTTACAAGAAAATGCAAACATAATTAAATGTTACGTGATGACAACAATAGTATTGATGTTTGGTTTCAATCAAAGCAAACATTTAGTTCAGTTAAGACTTATACAAAAAATAAAACTGATTTCAGATTTACCTACTGCAGTATTATTAAGACAAAGAGGGAAAACATGAGACCTATTAGGTACAATAAATGGGAATTTCAAAAGAAGTATCTTCGCAGTACACATTCTTATAAACATGCATAATATCCGTGCTTGGAATCTTTTATTGATGAAAGTAAAACAGAACAATTAGGAAATACTCGGGTAGAGAAAAATATCTGTGGCCTTTTGAAAAAAACAATTTTTGAAGAAAAAATATTAAAATGAATGAAACCAACGTCATTTTATAACGAAAGGGAACAAACCAGGAAGACTACATTAATGAGTATTACATTATAAGAGATATGTATTTAACGACATACGTGTTCAGTTAGTCTTATCTGCAAGAGTATCTTCAGATTGTCACTTCATCATAATTCAAGCACAATCTACATTTACTAAAGCATAATGTTCTTTTCTGTATCATGTTTCTTATGTTTTAAGGGTTAGACTTTTTTTTATTTTAAATATAAATAATGGAGAGTTTCATGCAGAACCTTAACCGGGTCGTAATTACGTTAACACCTGATGGCAGTAAAATGATATGTTCAATCAAAAAGCTTCCTAGAGTTTACTTGGAACCGTCAATAAATGTCGGGAAATTGGAAACATGATCTGCCAATGAACAAAAGACATTGATTTAGTTTCTTTCATCCAGCCCGATTTACTAATTAATGGAAATCAGGAAAATTTGGCCATGGATATAATAAAGATCAAATGCATCGTCATCTGATATGAAATTAGCAAGAAGGAAGAGTGGTATAGCAAGAAAAAAGAAAAAGATATGAAATTAGCAAGAAGGAGAAATGGCACAGCCAGAAAAAAGAAAAAGATATGAAATTAGCAAGAAGGAGGAGTGGTACATCCAGAAAAAAGAAAAAAAACATAATTTACAAGAACAATTATGTAATGTGAGCTATTGTTCACTAGTGATATCCCCTCTATAAGTGTTCAGTAAACAGACTTTAATAAGCGATGGATTTGAATACGCATTATATGATATAACATGCACACATGACGTTTGAAGCCAAATGTCGGGAAGCTTTGATTTGTTACAGTAGTTCTTATGCAAAGTGCGACGAAATTTCAAAAACGGACAGATGGAAGGACAGAGGTTAAACCAAAGTTACCCCTTATATCGGAACGGGGGTATAAAGGGACACAACTTGCACTTCCTTTCGTCCGAGTATACTCTGTGTTTAAGTACAAGTAATAAATAGGTATGGAGTATATATCTGCCAAACTTTTTTAATGAAGCGGTGTTCAAATTAAACTTCTCTATATTTAAAAAGAATAGATGCTTAATGCTGACTCTTTCCAGTAGCAAATGTTAAAAATGCAACTCAAATTACTAGCATTAAGACTGATCACTGAAATATATTATCATGATATTAAAATGATTTCAAATATCCATAATACTACAGTATTTTTTTTAATGATATCAAAGTATTCAGAAACTTTAGAAATAACAAATACATGTATACTTAATACAGATAGGATAAAAAGGAACTACATCAATAAAGGAATGAAGGTTATTTGCTACCTCTATTCTAATTCATACTAAAATTTATAGTGCGCGAATATTTATAACTTCTCCAGACAAAACGATCTTAGATAAACACGTTTCAACAACGACTTAACAGAAAGCTGCTGCTAATAATCACTAGCTCTACCAATATTTATTGGTTTCCAAAACTATACTAGAAACCTTACAAATTTCGGTTAACATATGAATGCAGTAAAAGTTTAATATAAATTGTCTGGTCTTCTAACAAGTGTGCTTACAGCCGTTATATATCTTGTTATAGAAATCAAAAGTCAAAATCACCAGGAGCTTTGGGAATGGTAAAAATTAGTTCAAATGAATGTAGGAGAAGGTATAATAACTTTTTGGGCACTTGAAACCGAAAATAAAAGTTTAATAAATCTAAAGACATGACTGTAATTATATAAATATATGAAGTAACGATAAAACATAAGTAATGGTATTTATACATGTTTTTTTAATTGTGCTACATATATTTGCTAAAGAGCTTCGTAGATGTTCCATGTCATGCAAACTCTGACAAAATTACCTTATTTTGAGATCTTGCAATTAAGATTTTGATATCTGCTATGAACCTACTCCAAAGATATTTTTTGCTGCAAGATGTATAAAGATATTAATGTTGGTAAATTATCTTTGACTTGGCTCATATCTAACATGAAACTTTTTCAAGGAAAGAAGCACAAAAAGATTTAGACAGGTTCCTGGTACATTTACATATGGCAGGGTTAACCTTGTCATTTGAGTACACAACAGTCCTTTTATAATCCGTTTAAACACATATAAGAATGTCCAACAAAAGTCAGTTAAGAAAAATAATTTTCTCTATAGATTATTTCAGTGGTATAGGCAGCTAAAACATTCGAAGTTCCTGGAAGCAAAATAAAAACAGGGAGATGTGATATGATTAACAACTATCATTAGACCAAAGGACAAAGATGTGAAGAGTTAAATGTAACCGTACAGCCTTAACCAATGAGCAATTTCAACCATAGTATGTATAAAATGGCCCGGTATGACAATATGTCCAATAATTCAAAAGATAAAAAAAAAACAACGGCCGGATTAACACTATATATATTTAACAATGACCGAAAAATAATTATGGCAGACAACAACCAACGACAATCACAGGTACCACGCTTGGAACAGACATTCAAAGAACTTAGAGGGTTCCAATTTGCCTACGAACGCTCAACCCTGTCTCAACAAACCTGGGATTATGATGCAACAGCAAGAACAACCAGTAAAAATTAATTAGAAAGGATTTATCAGATCGGTGCATAGCCCAAAATAAATAACAACACGACACAAGACACAAAGTACCAATCAAAGAGTACTCGCAATGCTAAAAAAGAAGTGAAAAATACCAACGGGACATTTAAACTCATAAGTCGAAAATAAACTGACAACGCAATGAGAACTGTTTTGGAATTGTTCAGTTATTAATGTAAAACAAGTATAACAAAAAAACCGAACTCCAAGGCAAACTCAAAAGGGGAAGCCCATAAAATCTGATAAAAGCAAACGCTATCAATCCACCGAACAAGCGAAAAACAACTGCCATATTCCTGACTTGGTACAGTCTTTGAGGGTTTTGGTTAGTGAGTTGTAGTTTTTAATGTGCCGCCTCATGTCAGTTCATGGTGACATCAACCAAATTTGTTATCTTTTGTTTTCTTATTTCAAAGCCCTAAACACTGCCCATAAAAGAATGTCAACTTATTTACACATTACTTCATACAGATTATTAGAATATATGCTCGGCAAGTTACAGAAATTGATTATTAGTCATTTGAAAAATTAGATATTAGTTGCGTATACTAGAGAAGGAGGAATTAGGGTCAAAACGTCCAGTCTATTATAGATATTTTCGACAGATTACACTTGATATAACTTTTTTCATTTCTTTTTGGAAATTTTGTTACATTCATTTATTCGAATTAAAACGACATTCTTTTAAATCTTGGCAACTAGTCAAAATAATAGATGTTATATGCGTGAAAAGTCGCATGGGATTGACCACTTTACCAATTGACATATCTTGAATTTAATATTAACTATTTAGGGTTGAAATATGTCGATTTAAAATATTTGAGATTGATAGTTGTGTAAGTTTTAGTGAATTATTCATATTTCAGACTGAGAAATGAACGTGAGTTCCAATAAAATAAGAATCAATTCAGAGAATCTAAATGCATCGTCGGTTGCGCTTTTATATAACAATTTAATCTGCTGCTATAATGTACATGCAAAAGCAAATCAAGACTGGATGATTGCTAGAACGTTACCTTTTATGACTAACTCTCAAAAATACAACAGGGCGAACCAATAATTTTACAAAAAGAGAAGTGTAGCAATAAAAAAACACAACTTTCTTGTTGATTGCGTTCTAAAAAAAAAACATTCTACTTGAAGCCTTGTAAAGTGGAAAGATTTTGGTCAAACATTTCAACAGATAATATACATGATACATTTCAAACAAGTGGTGGTTCATGTCTATCATACTTGTTTTTCGTTAATTGTTTTGTTATAAATTAGGCCGTTAGTTTTCTCAATTGAATTGTTTCATATTTTTCATGTCGGGGCCTTTTATAGCCGACTATACGGTATGGGTTTCTCTCATTGTTGAAGGCCGTACGGTTGCCTATAATTGCTTACATCCACTTTATTTGAACTTTGGTGGATAGTTGTCTCAATGTCTCAATGGCAATCATACAACATCTCCTTATTTTTATATTAACAACAACAACAGCTGCCTATAGTCCTAAGTCACACACTAAGGATTTTTACTGCCGTCCTTGATATGACTATTCCCGATTAAAATTTGTCAAAAGTCTAATCAAAATCCGATGATTCGTGGCTACAAACTCAAAAAAATTATAAAAACATCTAATTAATCACGACAACAATCAGATGTTGTTCAGGAAGCGTCCCGATTAATCGTTTCCTGTCGAATTCGTCCCGATTACCCCGTTTTCAATCCGATTCTGATCCTATTTATATCTTTCGCATGATACAAATCCACAGAATCTGTCCCAACAGCGTCTCAGTTCTCATAAATGCGATCCAGCAGAGATCAGACAATGACCAGACACTGAACCGATTCGGAAGGAAGACATTCGTCAAGATTTGGCAAAAAACGGCAATGCAAAATTCCTCAGATCATTATATTTGGATATTTTGGAGCGTTGTTGCAGTCGATTTATGTTAGACACAAACACTTTTCGATTTGGAACAGTTACAAAATAACTGCCACAGTAGAATTTACCAACTGTTACAACTTTTACATCTATCATCAGTCATAAAACGACCTTTACTGGTATGGACAGTTGATTTTTTGTACAGTATTGGCTCGCTGAAACATTACCAATCCGAAGGACTCTGTTTCGAACGTATACGACTGCGTTCAGACAACGATATGACATTCCAGATAATTGAGGATGGTAATCCAACTTTTTCACTTTTCGTGTCGTAGCACTGTCTGATCGCAAACGGGAGCCAAAATCAGCTATGTGTGAACACCGCATAAAGTAGAAGAACAGTAACTGTAAATGTAATTTATTAAGTATTAATAATGTAAGATTTATTATCTTTGTTAAAGTAAAATTCATTTCGTGAACGTACGCACATAGCCCTTATAAACATCTACAGGGACTTAACTTGAAATGTGTGTGTTGCAAAATTCAGTGTGACTTATAACAGATAATGTTACCTGTACAAGCCAAAGTGAAAACTCTTCCCTAATTACAGATGACATTAGATGGCTCCATATATAAGATGATTTGAACCATTTCCCCAATCTTCTCACTGGTGTCATTTGAGAATTTTATTATCAATGTACTAGGATTTGCCATGCATGTGCCTACACGTTTAAATACCGTGTGCACAAACCTATTGTTCATTTTTTATTTTAAAAAATGTAGTGACAAATTAAAGCAAAGTAAAGATCAACAAAAAACCCACAAAACAAGCAAATATTTTGCACACACTAATCCAACGAGGATCCATGATATTTAGACAACATATGTTTATTTTTAATTAATTGCAAACTTTAATTTCCCGTTATATCGTTTTGTTTACCTTGGGCATATTAAAGTAAAATTTTGTATCTGTTAGAAACGATTCATTATTAGATATATAATAAAAGCAGACATTTGTGATCGACCAACAATTCTGATATCGTGCTATAACCATAAGTTCATATTATCGATCACATATAGAGATGACAAAACTAAAATGTTAGGTCTTCAATCAAAACATCTTTTTTTCTGTGGTTTTAATCACAAATGATAGAAGATGGAATTTTGTCGTGATTAAATAAATGTACTGTAACACATCAATACTAATAACGCTTTTTTTTCCTTTCGTTTTATAGATATTAGCATTGTTTTTACTTTTAGCTCCAAACAACGGGATACAGTAAACATTGCCGGATCGTACTAGAAATGAATGAATAAAAACGAATGCTAATTATTTTGATAATTTCAAAAATTTAGACATAAAACCCAAGTTATTAGAAATATTCACATGCATATGATATTTAAGTAAATCGTAATGGAACAAAAAAAGTTAACATCATAGAGTTCTGATAACAATACAAAAATACTAAACCATTTCTATCCCAGACTTGTATACCAACAGTAAGAAATTGAAATAAAGAGAATTGGAGAAAAGATTAATGGTGGCCACTAACAAAAATGTTACTTAACCAAGAAACTATAGTGGCAAAATTGATGACACATCTTCAAAAGTTTTATTGGTGTCTCTGGAAGTTTTGCTAGCTCCATCTTGCATTTATTAACCTTTCACGAGATATCTCAAGTCATCGGTTTAGATAACCTCAAGTGTGTTCCTATATTCGTTGCCACAATACAATCCTTCTTTCCTCTTTCATAACAATACCAAAGACAGTACGACTTTTCACATGACTCTTTTTTTGTCCTCAGCATCAATAATCTTGTCTATAGTGACGAATTCGAGTTCATCCTAGTTTAAGGTAGGATTTAGGTCGATCTTTGGCCCCTTTCATATTATGTAGACATTGACAGTTGTTTGTCTTCTTGTCTTTTTTTTCCCTTTTTTTGTCATTCTACTGTCTGTCTTCATTAGGGAGCTACCATTTGATTTTTATGGGGGGCTAGGAAGAAATATTTTGTCCTGCATTTTTTTTAGTTGTAATCTCTGTCCTGCCTTTTTATTTTTCACTCTTTTCGGTCCTGCCTTTTTTTTTATTAGTTTATCCTGACTTTTTTTACATAAATTGTCATCCTGCCTTTTTTTTGCAAAATTTCTCATCCTGCCTTTTTTTTTACTCAAAACACCTGTCCTGCCTTTTTTTTTAAATTTCATCCTAGCATCTCCTGATTTTTATATCTAGCACAGACTCGTATCTTTAAATTACGATTTTAAGTCAAATTGATCTGCAGTAAAATCACTGATGTACAATGAACAATGTAAATAAGAATTGTGTCCGAATTTAGTGTCTATGGTCTATCATATGAAAATACATTTGTACCATTGAAACGGTGTGAGCATATAAATATTTTGTCTTGTCGACAATGATTTTTGATGAAATAACTTTGTCCTCTATACGAACTGCAGACGCAGACACAAAAAAAACTATCTTAATTATTTGTTTAAGGAATCACTGGAATATTTTTTTCTGTCTATTCGAAATAACATCAAAAATGTGGTGATGACGTCATGGTTACATGACAAAATTATGTCTATGAGCTGATAGACAAAAACTTTCAGCCAATCAGAAGACGTGCTACATTCAAAGTTAAATTATAAATTGATAAACCTACTGTTAAAAATATGAATATTTGCAGGAAATAGCATTTCTACGTATGAACTAATTAAATGACATTTTTACGGATGAACTAATGATATTTCTACGTACGAATTAATGACATTTCTACGTATGAACTAATGACATTTCTAAGTATGAACTGATGAAATTTCTACGTATGAACTAATGACATTTCTACGTATGAACTAATGACATTTCTACGTATGAACTAATGACATTTCTTCGTATGAACTAATGACATTTCTACGTATGAACTAATTAAATGACATTTCTACATATGAACTAAATAAATGATATTACTACGTATGAATTAATGACATTTCTACGTAAGAACTAATGACATTTCTACGTATTAACTAATTAAATGACAATTCTACGCATGAACTAATGACATTTCTACGAATGAACTAATGACATTTCTACGTATGGACTTATGATATTTTTACGTTTTAACTAATGACATTTCAACATTTGTATATGTCAGTCTGTGGATGATAAGTATTGAAAACAACTTATCCTTAAAGATTTTCCTGTTGATGACATAATACTGATCGGACGAAGAATAGATTTAAAAGCTAATCAATTAAACCGTCAAATAAAATGTATAGAAAACCAAATCAAGTTTTAGCCTATTACGTGCTTGTAGATATTGTTTCGATTCCCGCTTTGTATGCATAACAAATGCAAGTTAGACAGCAACAAATGAAGTGCCAAGTGCAAGTCTATATAGACATTAAGTCATTTAGTTTAGAGAGATTAACATATAACATGATGCAATGCTTTGTTACCCTTCGGTAGCACATGACTTAATCTTTTTTTTGTGTGTGAGGTTCTTGCTAATCAATTATCAATTCTGTAGTGTTTTCTGGACTGATTTTGTCTTTCCGTCGTTTTTCCAATTCACCTTTTCAGAATCTAAAGGACTATGGGTAATCTCATTGTTCGTACACCAAAATAAAAAGTGACTTGCGTCATTGGTTGAATTTCCATTGTTTAGAACGTTTTAAACCAATCACAACGTTTTGGTGTACGCTTTTGAAAATATTACCCAGAATGCATTAAATTCTGAAACGGCGAATTGCCATTGTTTAGTCTTTTTTTCCTCAACTTATGGTTTTGATTACCGCTATGGTATACATGTATCTTACCCCCCCCCTTTTTTTTTATTTACCAAAAAGGTAATGAACTAAATATGTTTTTAGTTTTACCCTAACATAATGCTATTAGATCTCAGAAGATGGCTTTTGTTTCGTTCGGTGTCTACCACTGTTCATTCCACTTATGTTGTATATGTTTATGGCAATTCCAAAACTTTGGCGCCAAAATAAATTATTCTCACAAAAGATGAAAATTTCATAATTGGTATCAAATAAAACCAGCAGTTAGATTTTTACACATTTAAATATAATTATCCAAAAGCCCCCATTATACAATTTGATTAAAAAGAGAAAAAAAAATACGTCAAGAACAAATTAAATAATAACAACATTAGTGTTATTGTTGCCTAATCCTGGAATAAGATTTTGCAAAACATACATTTGAACTTGTTATATTGTTATGTATACTATATTTGTTTATACTGTTTCTTTTATGTTGTGAGACCTTAGTAAATTATAGAATTTAAAAAAAAACCGCCAAATTGGTGCTGAAAAAGGGATCTAAATTATAGACCTGATGACGAGAATAGGTGAACATGAAATGTCATTAATTTAATTCCAGTCGTTTTAATATGTTTGATGACCAGTCTAAATGTGCAAAATTAAAATTTTTAAAGATCAAGCATAGAGTATGTGCAACAGTTTCTATATTCGTATGCTATCTTTAATAATAAAAACTAAATATAAATTTTTGAAATGTCATAAGATTTTAATGAGGTCTGTTGGTTCTCAGCGGAAAAAAGAAAAAAAGAAATGAACGGAAAAAATAGACTTGGTATTTAAATATTTCAGTAAAACAAACTGGTGTAACACGCCGACACAATATTAGAGACACGTGCAGACGGAAATTATATTCCAAAGTATTACTAAGCCTTAGTTAGAACTTGGTATTTAAATAGTCAATATATAATGAAAATAATTCTCTAGATTTGTTTTATCCGCCGTTGTGTGAACAGAACAGGAAATGCCAGATGTACTTTAAGTTAGCTCCTGGGTTTCTTTCCAAAATAGAATGCACAAGGCCTTCCGACAAAAAGGGAAACACTGAAAATATCAACTGATGACAAAATGTTTATAAATTCTCTTACACTGAGTACAGAGTATAAAAGAAGACCAACAATTTGAAGTAGCGAGTATTGATTCTTTATCAAACATAATGTACATTAGATAATGATGAGAAAATCACATGTATCTTTATTATTAAATAACTGTATTGACTGTTTTGGATTCTAAAAGATTCTGAATATATACTTCCAACCTTTTCCTCTCAAAAGCGTGTTTGGTTGAAAAATTCTGTAACATAAATGTGTTTGATATAGACTATGTTTAAAGAATGTGAAAGAGAAGCAAAAGATACCAATGGAATATTCAAACTAATAAGTCCAAAATAAACTGACAATGCCATGGCAAAAAACAAAAGACGAAAAAAGACAAATAACAGTAAATAAAACACAACATAGAATACTAAAGACAAAGCACCATAGACCTCACCAAAACCCAGGGGTGAGCTCATGTGCCCCGGAAGGGTAAGCAGATACTGCTATAAATGCGAAAGATGCAAATTTACGAAATGGTACTTATCCGTATCTACTATACTTAAATAATGTTTATATCCTGACAGTTAAGCTTATTCTAGCTATTGTAATTAAATTATTTTATTTAATGCCAACCAAAAATCAACCTGATGTACCTCAAAGAACAAGAATGTAGTTGTTTATAGTTTTTATAACAATTCTTTGTGAGAGGTTTATAGTATTTGGGCAAAGGATTCATACAAAGTAAAGTAAAAACCCCGTATAAAAACTCAGCAAAGATATCAGGTTTACGACTAAGTAAGCTAGACACGCGTTTCCTCTATATTTTACTCTTCAGACCGGTTCAAATCAAAATAGTTGGAATACCACCTTCAGACCGGCTCTAATCAAAATAGTTGGAAGGCCACCTTCAGACCGGCTCAAATCAAAATAGTTGGAAGGCCACCTTCAGACCGGCTCAAATCAAAATAGTTGTAAGGCCACCTTCAGACCGGCTCAAATCTAAATAGTTGTAAGGCCACCTTCAGACCGGCTCAAATCTAAATAGTTGGACGGCCACCTTCAGACCGGCTCAAATCACAATAGTTGGAAGGCCACCTTCAGACCGGCTCAAATCACAATAGTTGGAAGGCCACCTTCAGACCGGCTCAAATCAAAATAGTTGGAAGGCCACCTTCAGACCGGCTCAAATCACAATAGTTGGAAAGCCACCTTCAGACCGGCTCAAATCACAATAGTTGGAAGGCCACCTTCAGACCGGCTCAAATCACAATAGTTAGAAGGCCACCTTCAGACCGACTCAAATCTGAATAGTTGGACGGCCACACCAATAACAAAGCTGACGCGCATTGAAATGTTAAATTGAAGAAAAAAACAGTTACTGTAGTTTCAAATCTGATGTATGCCATCTATGCCTGTATGTAGAACACCTTAGTGTTTCGAATGGTGTTAGATTTATGAATAGTTAATGTATAGAAAGTGAGCATATCAATAATAAGTCATGTCAACCCAGGATTGCTGTTAGACATGCACACACGTGGAGCTGCAGTATAGCGAAACTTAACACATGTTAAGTGAGATTATAGTCATGATAGTACCACTTAAACAGAAGAGACAATAGTCAGTTGATTTGTCGATAAGCCTTTTGAAAAGCCACACAATCAATACGTGAATAAGCTTAGGTAAGCATAACTAAATAATGGTAATAATAATTTGTAATAAATCAAAAATGTACTTTATATAGAAAAACGTGAATGTTATATTTGACAAATTTGTTTTATTGAATATATTATTTGCTAGCCAACTTCATAAACATCATTTTGTTTTCAATGGGTCTATTACCTATAAGACAGAATTTGAGATACTAATGAAAAAAGGAAAATGGTTTCAGCACTCTTCAGACCGTCATTGTTATACAGGTCAATGTTCCTGGTGATCTTTTGTTGTGTTTATTTTATCTGTTCATTCTACATGACGAAAAAACATTCGTCCGTTCATTAGTAAGTATTATATATAACTTTTGTGATAGGATTGATGACGTTCATGAGATGATCCTTATTCCAGTGCTTATATCTCTGGTGTCTAAATCAACTTGAACCTAATGATACTATATATTTATAAGGTGTGCGTCATATCATTTGCTATTAACTGACACTGATGGCTAAAACTCAAAACTAAGAGGTCTGACATGAAAAAAATAAAAGAAATCAAAACATAAATTTACCTCAACAGGACAACCATTAATGTCGGAAAAGGGAAAGAACATACTGTACACAAAGAACTATTAAAATAACGTGTCAAAAATAAACAGACAATACTTTGACTTAGATAGTCCGGCAACAAGTGCACAGACCCAATGATAGTAACATTAACATACAAGACCAATTTCCTTGGACACGACACCTTTCTATGGACACTTATCTTGTCGATTGACCTGTTATTTAGATAACTCAACTCCTTCAGTCAAAGTTGACCTTATATGAATTTTACTATTATTTTAAGATCCTGTTTGGTCATTTAGATTTTTTTATACATGCTTGGCTTTCAAACATTCGGCTTTGAGCGTTCCCGATTAAAGTAAATCCAAAAAAAACGACGAAATATATATAGTGTTGCAATGCATTTTGGTATCCTATCTAAATAATTTGTTTCTGGTTACATTTCCTCCCCCATCTTGGTTGTTACATTTCCTCCCCCATCTTGGTTGTTACATTTCCTCCCCCATCTTGGTTGTTACATTTCCTATTGCCCCTTTTAAACATGAAATAAATACCGAAAACAACCCTATAAAATAAGGAATTAACAATAGAGATATCTCTAAAAGACAGCTACGTCTATGCAATTGTATAAATTGATTGAACATTAACATTATCATGAAATTCAAGAATAGCTCAGTCTAATTCGGATCGGAAACGTATTTGTTGATTTTTGATAAATCATAAATGTCAGAGCATTCAAGCTAATTTTAAACCTTTTTAATTGAGTTATTTTATCAAATGGAAATCAAATAATAACAGGATGTACCTTGAAGAACTGCAATATAATTTTGATTGTATTTTTCAAACAATTTTGTGTGGGAGGTAATAGTATCTAGGCCCCAATGGTATAAACTGTATATAAATCATTACATGTCGTTCGTTAATTGTTTTGTAATAAATTGTTAGTTTTCTCGTTTGAATAGTTTCACATTTTGTCATGTCGGGGCCTTTTTTAGCTGCCTATGAGGTATGGGATTTGCTCAATGTTGAAGGATGTACGGTGACCTATATTTGCTTACATCCACGTCACTTGGATATTTGACATACTTAACATAAAATTTCCAATCAAACAATGAATATTACACTTTGGAAAAAAAAGACCTTGTGAAGTAGTTTACAGTATTTTGTAATTTGTTTTTGAATGGAAAGCTTATGTGTGTTACAAACAACATGCACGAAACGCATTTAATTTTCTAAGTTATCAATAAGCCTGAGATATAAAATTTCTAAATGACGTCCATAAAACAAAATGGAATGGCAATTTGAAGATGTTATATTTACTTAACCTGCCATTCCCCTTCCATCCCATTTCCTCTGAGATGGTTATTGATATTAAATTCTCATTCAATGTTATTTTAAGAAAATTCTTGTGTAACCATGCTCGTTTGTAAGTCAAGTAACCAATTAAATGCAACTATAAAATTCATTAAAGCAAATAGTGTTTTAATATAAATATGGCTATTAAGTCTGTTTATCTTTAATTTACATCCAATTTCTATACTTTTTATCAGTTATTTCAATTCAATTAGTTAAATAAATGATCAGATTCGTATGTATCAGGCATGCAAGTATATTTGATGGTATTTTCATATTGAATTTCCTCATTTCTCTTTATCAGTTATGAGATTTTACATGTATTTCTCTTGTTTTTATATACATGTTAACCATTTTCATGTTTGAGAGGAAAATGTTTCTAAAAATGATTACAGGAAATATTAACCATGTCAAAATCTCATCGAATAACGTTACTAAATTACAAAGTTGGCAATACCAAACCGTTATATCATCCAATAACGTAACTTAAAACAGCAAAGGTAACATTAAAAGTTAACCATGTCAACATCTCATCGAAAGACATTACTAAATTACAAAGTTGGCAATACCAAACCGTTATATCATTCAATAACGGAACTAAAACAGCAAAGATAACATTAAAAGTTAACCATTTCAACATCTAATCGAAAAACATTACTAAATTACAAAGTTGGCAATACCAAACCGTTATATCATCCAATAACATAACTAAAACAGCAAAGGTAACATTTAGAGTTAACCATGTCAAAATGTTATCTAATAAAAAAAAGTAACACACCAAATTGACCATGCCAAAATATCATCTCATGCGCATCTGGTGCAGAAAAATTGGTATCGCAAATGTTATCATTCTGATGAATAAACCAGCAAAATAATCGTGCACATCTTATCCAATAACGTAACAAAAACACAATAATAATACCTCGTTCAATAGCATTGATAAACATAAAATAGAATGTCTAAATACCAGCTGCCTTGATGCACATGAAACATGGTAATGTTGGACTAGTTAAGCAATACCAAAACCCCTCCAACTATCTTAATATCATTAACGGTACCAATTTTTCTGCACCACATACGCATTTGGACAATAAATGTCTCATCAATTATTAATTTTGAAGTTTAGCTTATGTTCTTTTGATTGTTACGTTCTCGAACATTTAATATTTTTGTCACCAAACTTTTGGTATCGAATCTACCGACTGATAATCCGGAACCGTTTGGTTGTTAATCCAGAAACACGTGTGAATTTATACAGAAATCATACCATACCATATTTGTTGTTTTTTTTTATCTCATTGATTAAAAAAAAATGGAATAAAAATACGAGAGAAAAATAAATATGCCTATTCACAGATCGAGGATGTATTTTCCTGCTGGAGGCATTTATTTCTGTGTTTCGTAAATACAAAACAACGTAAAAGCAAAAACGATTTTACTGTTCACTTAAACCTAATTTGCATTTCATGTTCTCACGTGAACAGAACCATCTTTTACCAATTTTATGAAAATAGACGAACAAAACGTGTACTGCAACAGCAAAAAATTGATATACATGGGCGTTGTCAGTTATTTTCCGACTTATTATCTTTCGCCTATCTTCTATATATATGCGGAAATCTAATTTTGATCAAATCTTTATTCTTAAAAACGAATCGATTGCAAATACCTATAATCATTCTTAAACTTTACCAAAAGACAGAAAGATGATATTTCTCTCACTTCTCAAAACAATTTAATTTAAAGTTGTGCTTGAGTATGGTTAAACCATTGTCTATTTCACGTGTATGATAACGATAAATCTTCAGACAACCTATGCATGAGTACAGTTAAACTATTGCCTATTTCACGTGTATGATAACGATAAATCTGCATACAACCTGTGAATGAGTACGGATACACCATTGCCTATTTCACGTGTATGATAACGATAAATCTGTAGACAACCTACACAATTCGTGTCTATCTGACAAAGCCAGTTGTGTCAATATGGTGGTGAATGTGGTTACACTTCTAATTTATTGAGTTTTATATTATTTAGGTTGAGAATGAGCAAATATATTGTTGAAAGGTCAATCCGATTTAAAATGTAGCACTAACTGGAAGACATTAGTTTTATTCAGTGTAGTCCACATTATTGGATTAATCGACATTTTTCTGACGAGAAGTTGAAGCATTGTATCGTAAATTTATTTGCTTTTCTAGCTGATCACAATTTAAAGACATAATACGTGAGAGGAATGTCTAAGGTTTCATTATCGAATTAAACATTGAAAAATATACGACGCTGTTCTGTCCTTAAGACTATGCAATAATTTATTTTCCTTGTGTTGAATTGAAAAGTCGATCAGATACAAAATAGATAGTTTAAATAGCAAGAAAATTGCTTTTGAAATCCAGCACGCAATAACTGGTCAATATAGAATGTCATTCTCGGAAATATCGGAAATAACGTGACCTAGAATAAAAGCAGGAAATGATATACAATGTATGCCGTTAAAATGAATTGAATCAGACTTCAAATTTATGGCAGAAGATGATTATTACATTTCTTTCTTTACTGGTTTCATAAAATCAACAATTGTAAACATTCGCCGGTGCATTAATATACATGAAAATAAGCTGTATATTAGGAAATCAATGCTAGAACATTTAAAGAGTGTCGTAAAGTCAAATAGTATATATACGAAAGACAGTAAATTTAAATTGTTTTCCCAGATGAACAGAAAATGAATCCTGGGCATTAATGATCCGTTTCTAGGCTTCGCAAGTAAAGATGGCTTTTTATCAAGAAAATGTGTATAGTGACACTTACTCAACATTTTAGTGAACATCCTTTGGTATATAGGAATAATAATTTCTTTTTAATCCCCTTTTGTTATAAATATTTGAAAAAAAAATTGATCAAGAATCTGTAAACTGCTTGATATATACTGAAAAGGGTATTTAAAACGGATGGACTGACAAATAAAATTGAGAATGGAAATAGGGAATGTGTCACAGAGACAACAACCCGACCAAAGAGCATAAAACAGCACAAGGCCACCAATGGGTCTTAAACACTGTGAGAAAATTCCGCACCCGGAGCGGGCTTCAGCTGGCCCCTAAATAAAAATGTGTACTAGTTCAGTGAAAATGGACGTCACACTAAACTTCAAAACATATAAACGAACTAAAATTAAAAAAAACATACAAGCCTAACAAATGCCAGAGGCTCCTGACTTGGGAAAGGCGCGAAAATACGGCGGGGTTAAGTATCATACCATCATAAAATATATGAGAAGAACATAACCCTATCATGCCAACAACTGGTTTTAGAATAAATTTGTTTATTTCCGATGCTAAGACCCTATGAGTGAATCAATATTAATACCAAAATATGCCATCTTTAATGGCCTGACAACAGTATCGTAACTATATCCCTTCTGAATAAGTCTGTTTAAAGGTTTGGTTAGCTTTTGAGGTAAGTGCCGACATTTTTATGAACGTATTGATACTTTCAAAATAATATCTCTGTCCGACATAAAAAATGAAAATTGTATAATACATGATATCATTCCCTACAAACTCTTCATTGCTAACAAATACAACTATCCATCTTAGATTTACATAACTGATATGAGTTCATGGATTAGTCCCGTACCTTTAACATACAAATGGTTTTTTCGAGCAATCTAATCAGATCAAAATAACTTATTGTATTGCATTAGGACAACAATATTTATTATACTTCATGTCAAAATGCCAGATTTTGATTGGTTAATTCGAGGGAGGCAATTTACTCTATCCCATGGCAAATACTCTATTACCCTTCATGGAGACGCTTGCTCAAGTGTGCGCTTTAATAAATACGGATGATTGTTATGTACAAGACGACATAGTTTATTACTTTGAATTTGAAATTTAATAGACAGTAATAACAGAATATTCAGTATGATAAATTAAATAACACATATCTGAGAGGCTGATAGAGCAGATTGTTACTCCTCGAAAAGACATTGTCAACCTTGACTTCGCCTCAGTTGACAATGTTTTCTCGGGGTAACAATCTGCTCTATCACCCTCTCAGCTATGTGTTATTTATATAATATATACATTGAAACTAATGCACAAAGGTACGTTCTACCCTGTTCAAATAACAACAATATATCGAGCACATAAAAGATGGAGGAGTTCAAACACCACCAATTTCTGAATGCCATCAATTAAGAGGATATTTTAACGATACTCTTGACCGAATGCCATCAATTTAGAGGATATTTTAACGATACTCTTGACACAGCTCAAAAGGATAAACTACTAAGTTATCACGTTGTATAACTAACGTCAACGCTGTAGAAGATAGCTACTCTGCTAATGGCAAAACGAAGTAGTTACTGAGAAAGATAGTTGCTCCTAAAATTGCAATTAACGCCTTTGTATTCAGTGATCAATATGAATGGAAAATGCAAAGATACTGAAGTGCTAACAAGCCATTACCACAGATTTCTATATAGCTGAACAATACATAAATTTACACCTTGTTATATTAAATAAATGGCAGCCTTCAGAAATGTTATGATCGTTGCAATCAATACCGTCCTGCTTCAGATAACACATTGTTAAATGCTGAAGGGGAATATATGCCATTCCAAGAAATGACACATCCAAATACACAACTACTTTGATACATTTATACCATTTATTCTAATGGATATAAACAATTGTCAAACTTAGTGCCAATCAAAGACGACAATTAGATGTATGGATGGATGTATTAGTGCTTAACGTCCAGTGGAAAATGTTACACGTATATCAGAACTATATCACGTTTATGTGATACGAAAAATGATTTGGTACTAGACCTCTACCCTAGCAGGCTTTTTAACATGTTAGTTCACAACATAATAGTCCACAGGAAGACATGTCACCCTTTCCGGACACATTATTCTAACTCCGAGCCGACCAGTCTTAAACATTTGCTCTTTCTACTAAATGTTGAATGCTAATCGGAGAAGTAGCAAATGCCGATTTCAGGTCTTTTGTTTGACCCGGTTGGAGATAAAACCCTCGACCTCCTGTTGGTTTTTTTTTAATTCTCATGATATCCTAGAAACAGTGTTCTGGTAAATATTGGTTAGGAACGGTATCCGTCAACACGTAAGGTATGCTTCGCAGAACTTGAGTATGGTTATAGCGTGTTCATTTTTCAGTTACCTTAAATGAAATTTTTCTCGTCAAAGTATGTCATTATGGTATAGAATGTAAATATCATAATGTTGATCAACACAAAAATTCGTCCTTTGGTGTATATCATTCAATTGACATGTAAATGTTGAAACTGAAACTGATTGGAGTTTATAAATACTACAAATGTCAAATTTCCGTGAGAGTTAAATGTTGTAACAAGGCGTTTATTCATTTATTGTTTTTCATTCTAAAGTAATGCTTTTAAGGGTTTAGCTATACTTATTGGCCCTTCTCGATTATATAAGGTCTTTAAAAAGTAAAATAACAAAAATACCTAACTCCAAGGAAAATTCAAAACGAAAAGTCCCTTATCAAATGGTAAAATCAAAAGCTCAAAAACATCAAACGAATGGAAAACAACTGGCATATTTCTGACTTGGTACAGGCATTTCCTTATGTAGAGAATGGTGGATTAAACCTGGTTTTATAGCTAGCTAAACCTCTCACTTGTATGACAGTCGCATAAAATTCCATTATATTGACAACAGTGTGTAAGCAAAGTAAACAGACATAGTAGTAAAATTGTCAAAAAATGAGTTACAGCAGTCAACATTGTGTTATAATCATAATTACTATAAAAAAAACAACTATGTGAACAAAGACAAAACAAAATGGCATAAAGGTACTCTATAGACAAAGCACATAAGCAAAAATAAAAGACAAGAATGCAAAAAAAATGACCATAGCACAATAACACCATGGCGGGTTGTATAAATACCGAGCCACGCCTAAAGGATATTACAAAAAATGGCAAATAAAAAGAACACTATAATACGTAATTAAGATGATAAACATTGTCAGTACCTAGAATCTATACTTCAAGACCATCATGTATTATTTGTGAAGTTGATACGTAATATTTATCAACAAGGTCTTAGTATCTTCTGGTGAAATTTTTCAGAAAAAGGACGAATCTTTCTGTTACATAACCCTGGTTCATCAACTTTCTGCTGAGACACTTATGACGTTTTTATCAGATTTTGGATTTTCAGAAATTGTAGCCCCGAGTATCCTAGAAAAGACATTAATTGTCGAAATGTCCATCTGAGTAGTAAGGACGGTGCATCAAAATGTGTACATGTATTATTGATGCTATAATTATAGTGAGACCTTCAACACGGAGCAAAATATTACACCTTACTACAAAGTTAATACGACCCCTGCTATCGCTTTGTTATGGCATTTCCTTGTCAGATGTCAAGAACTCTATACTAGTACATCTGGGCATTAATAAACACAGATTCGGGGTAATATCAACAGAAACGAGACTATCACGGACAAAGAAAATGCTCGAATAATTTGCTTGACAATCTCATCGTAAGATATACAAACAATACTCAAGTTTTAAGACAACCGATGGGAACATCAAGATTTTTTTATCTAGGTAAGTTGACGGGAAATAATGTATGACCAAGATACATACATACCTCAGATACACTGCGTTAACGATTTCTATTACCAAATTGACCAACAGAAAGAAAGTGAAGTAGCACATATAATAGAAGTCATCTCGAGTATTAATGCACTGTAAAATTATAGTATACAATTTAAGCACGGATAAACTTGTACGGTCTATACACAACGAAAGTGACAGACCCTGTCAATGTAGAGAGAAAGAAGGGATGTGATGTATAAAAAAAGAAGTTTTTTTTTTTGCAGCAGTAATTCATTAACGATTAACTATCCTTCACATACCAGACTTGTAGTCATTACTTATTCATAAAAACATATGATCATTGGTAAATATGGAGTGATGATAACATATTGTAAGAATATATATTGTAGTTCTGACAACAACCACACTTACCTGAATAATAATTGTTGTTCTCTAACTATGCTCTCTCCATTTCTAATTACACTCGTGCATCAACCTTACACTGAAGTATTCAAAATATAGGTTTATTAACGTGTCGGAGCGATGCTTTCAGTCTTATAGTTGGATCAATAAGACTAAATCAATGGAGAACAAACCTCGATCTCGGCGTAATGTAATAAAGTTAATCCCACGGGCCTAACTAAGTTAAGCATATAGCGGCAGGAAATATTACCGCCTAGCAATCTTTTTTTTTTACTGATGACAATTTGAAAGAAAAATGGAAATTGCATTGAAATATTGTTTGTTAAATAAATAATGATTTGTTTTGTTCACATTGAATGATCAATACTTTTAACGGTTTTCTTTTAATCTTGATATATTGGAAAATTGTTGATCCAGTGCGTTCTACCAGTAAAACAAATAATTAAAACTACGAACTTTACGGAGATGTTTTTTAATAAAATTTTACACTACATTAATTTGATTGTTATTTGTTAATAACAGTAATTAATTAGATATGACTGGAAACAGTAGAACTTCTGCCAGATCAAGGATAAAAGAGATATAAAAAAAAACAACAACATATAAATACAATGCCTTTCAAATCACCTTTTGTCAATTTTGTATGTATTATCTTGGCCTGAAAGAAAAAAAAAAAATGAAAGATGGTTATATTTAAACAAAACCAGATTATTAAATTTTGGAGGTTGTTCCAAATAAAAAAGCAAAAGTACAAACATACTGAAACTCTAACCTTGCATTCAAATGTAATGAGGCATTTTGCCCGTGGACTGTTAACAAGGACATATCATTCTATTTATTCTAATACATGTATCGGTCTTCTCTAAGCCTCTATTGCTTTCCTAACCGTTTTTCACAGACATCACTATTTTTGATTTTACTTTAAGATAACAGGAACGTATAAAGGTACAATCTCGTGGACTTTTATAAATATGTAAATGCTTCTAGAACTTGTCGAACAGCATCTAATTATCAAAAGAAAATACAATTATACAATGCACTTCATCATTTGTATTTCCTGAGTATAAGTTTGTTGAATATAAGTAAATAAGAGGTAGGTGATAAAGATTGAACATAAACATTGCCAGAAAACTTCAACTATTTAAAAACCACAAGAGTTGTCTAGGGTATAGAAATATGGCCATACTTGGACTTCTCCCGTTCGTCTGTAAAACCTTTTAAAGTAGGGCGTCCGTTTGGCTGTGCTGGATATATAAATACACAGCTACGTCCGTTCCTAATAAGGACGTTAAATCCGTTGTCTCGTGAAAGATGAGTGCCACTATCTTTAGCACGTTGGTGAACAACTCTGTGAGGGGTCCGTAAGTCTGCTCCTATCCAACATACTCTCATTTTCCAGTGGCAGTCCAAATTTCCCGCCCTTCATTCTTGCCGATCTACCATGCCTCTGAGAACCTTCCTATTGTATTACTTTTCAATTAATTTTCGACTTGAGTATGCACGGTGCATTTGCCACTGGACCTTAAGAAGGCAATACTTAATTGGCATTTCTTGTACTACGAATTTTCTTTCATTATCAGTTCTGAATCTTGTTTCTTCTTTACACAAAATTTTCAAGGATTATAACGCTTATCAAATCAGTGTGTTGTTATTTCATGAAGGCACAACTTGTTGATTGTCATAGATATTTTATTAAAACTAAATACAAAATATAGGAACAAAATAAATTTGTATTTTATATTGACAATTTTATGTGCTCATATCCTCATCGTGTTTAAACTCATGGACTTTTACGTTATCTGTCCAGATAGTAAACATTACCTCGTACCTACTGACAATAACATTTCCCCATAACAACTGGTAACTTTCTGGATAGAGAACATTACCTCATATCTACTGACAATAGCATTTCCCCATACCAACTGGTAACTTTCTGGATAGAGAACATTACCCCATATCTACTGTCAACAACATTTCCCTATACCAACTGGTAGCTTTCTGGATAGAGAACATTATCTCATATCTACTGACAATAACATTTCCCCATACCAATTGATAATTCAATGCTGTCAATAATGTTACATCATACCAACTAGTAACTTTCTATATAGAGAACATTACCTCATACATACTGACAATAACATTACATTATACCAGCTAGTAACTTTCTAGATAGAGAACATTACCCCATACATACTGACAATAACATTACATCATACCAACTGGTAACTCTCTGGATAGAGAACATTACATCATACCAACTAGTAACTTTCTAGATAGAGGACATTACCTTATACCTACTGACAATAACATTACATCATACCAACTGGTAACTCTCTGGATAGAGAACATTATCTCATATCTACTGACAATAACATTTCCCCATACCAATTGATAATTCAATGCTGTCAATAATGTTACATCATACCAACTAGTAACTTTCTATATAGAGAACATTACCTCATACATACTGACAATAACATTACATTATACCAGCTAGTAACTTTCTAGATAGAGAACATTACCCCATACATACTGACAATAACATTACATCATACCAACTGGTAACTCTCTGGATAGAGAACATTACATCATACCAACTAGTAACTTTCTAGATAGAGAACATTACCTCATACCTACTGTCAATAATGTTACATCATACCAACTAGTAACTTTCTATATAGTGAATATTACCTCATCCATACTTCTCACAATTTGGATAGAAAACATTAGTTAGCAAGAAGTCTTATAGTTTATATATCTCAATTTGTTCGATTCGCTCTTGTATGTAACAACATATTTGATGTTAACGAAAGAAATCTCTGTATTACTGAAAAATTATTACACCAGGGTTTTCAATATCACAAACTAGTCAAAACATTTACTAAATTTTATCATCGGTACAAGGACATTATCGTAAATATAAATCAACATGCAGACATCTTATATACGTTCAGGTACTTCACATCCAATCTTTAATGTTAATATTCTATACAAAGCACAAAAATGTCATCATTCACCTCAAAAGCTAACCAAACCTTTAAACAGAATTATTCAGAAGGGATATAGTTACGATACTGTTGTCAGGTCATTGAAAAGAAAATGGCATATTTTTGAATTAATATTGATTCACTCAGGGTCTTAGCATCGGAAATAAACACATTTATTCTAAAACCAGTTGTTGGCATGATACGGGTTATGTTCTTCTCATATATTTTATGATGGTATGATAGTAATCCCCTAACGGCATGTCAGTAACTGCTAGTAGTCCTTTGTTAATTTATGCATCATTGTCATTTTGCTTAGTTTCTTCTGTTACCTATTCTGACATCGGACTCGGACTTCTTTTAAACTGAGTTTTATTGTGCGTATTGCTGTGTGTTTGTTTATTCTGCATTTTCTAGAGGTATAGGGGGAGGGTTGAGACCTCACAAAACTTGTTTAACCTCGCCGCATTTTTGCGCCTGTCCCAAGTCAGGAGCCTCTGGCCTTTGTAAGTCTTGTATGTTTTTTTTAAATTTTAGTTCATTTATATGTTTCTGAGATTAGTGTGACGTCCATTTTCACTAAACTAATACACTTTTTTGTTTAGGGGCCAGCTGAAGCCCGCCTCCGGGTGTGGGATTTTCTCGCTGTGTTAAAGACCCATTGATGGCCTTGTGCTGTTTTATGCTCTTTGGTCGGGTTGTTGTCTGTTTGACACATTCCCCATTTCCATTCTCAATTTTATTATAGGCATTTGACTCATAATTCTCTACCATCAATTAAGAAATACGGAACAGCAATTTTTTGGAATAAAGATCTGGCGAAATCAATAAATATAATGCCTGATGGCAACAATCGTATCCAAGTGATCACAATCAATAGCAGTCTATTGAAAACATGCCTAGTTAATGTCTATATTCCATCCCTACAAGTAGCTGGAGATCTTGATTATAAAGACACAATGGATCAGATTTCAGAAATAATAGAAAAGATCAAAAATTCTTACTAGACCATTATTTGCGGGGACATGAATGATTCACTTCACAAAGACAACAGAAGACGCGACCAAAATCTGAAGGAATTCATGATCAACAACAACTTATCCTTAGCCAACAGATATCCAACGGCTCCTACATTTTACCATCATAATGGGAGGTACACCTCCCAAATAGACTACATAATTTTCCCTGAAAATGCAGCTGGGATACCAAATTCCAAAATAGTCATAGAGGAGAGACATCCTACGAACACCTCAGACCATACTCTAGTGAAGGCTAATATACCCATAAAGATTAACAAGACTACAACTCAACTAATCAAAATCTACACTAGACTAAACTGGGCAAAATGTGATACCAACACATATACATCAACGTTAAAATAAGAGCTGGAATGCAAAAGTCGAAGAAAACAATCCAGCGTTGAGGAACGTGTCAAAAATCTTGAAAATGCAATACACAAGTCAGGGAAAAGGTCCATACCTAAATATAGACAACTTAAAAGTTTAAAAAACTGTAGGTAAGGGTATTTGGAACAGAAAAATAAGCCAAGCATCTAGAGAATCAAAGAGTGCTTATACATTATGGAAAAAGAAAATCAATAGTCAACAAAATGCTGAGCAGGAAAAATCAATCTCACTGGCAAAAAGCGAAAGTTAAGACAGCTACAAAGAGCCTATTCCTCCAAGAACGAAAAAATTATCAACGATATAATGCAAGCCTATCAGAAAGAGAGCAAAACTTTTCATAAACTTATTAAACAACAAAGATCGAAACATGATACAAACACAGATATACTATTATACATTGGAAACCAAACATTTGAGGGAGAAAACATTCTATCAGCTTGGCAAACACACTTTGAAACACCAAATTTTGATAAAAATATCTTTGACTTGCAACGCTTAAAACTATCAAAATTACAAAACAAGATCAAATCGAAACTAGAACTTCCAAATAAAGAAATAACAAAAGCTACACCAACAGAAATTGAGTCTGCTATTCGGAAATTAAAAACAGGAAAAGCTTCTGATGAGAACGGCATCATATCTGAACCAGAGCTATTTCCATCACAAAACACTCTACAGAGAGGATTCACAGAAGGTGCATCAAGCCTATTTACAGCCTTTATAGTCTCTGAAACAACTATGCTATATAAGTTCCTGAAGATTGTATTAAAGCTATAAACATTAGATGCAGAAAAAGCTTTCGACACTGTCAGCCATGAAATAATGCAGAACAAAATGTTCCATGATTGCATTAGAGGAGATATGTGGGTATTATTGAAAAACATCTACACCAATATGACACTGGAAGTTAAATGGGGAGACCAAACAACCCAACATGTCAACATACAACAAGGAATTCGTCCAAGAGCTAAACTATCCACTCTCCTGTACAAAAGATATAACAACACAATCCTAAATGCAATAACAGGCAGTCACCAGGAAGCAACGCTAGGTACCATCTGCGTAGCTTCGCCAACCAGTGCGGACGATATTGCACTACTGGGTGAACCACAGGATATACAGGCAATGCTCAACATAATTGAATTCCATACTAAGAGAGACATGGTGAAAATAAACCCAGAAAAATCAGAAGTCCTATGTACATCTAAAGGAAAGAATTATCAGCAGAAAACATACATACTTGGTGAGAAACAAATCAACAGAGTAGACAAACTAAAACACCTTGGTATTACAAGAAATGACAAAAGCAAAGTAAAAACTGCTGATAGGCTAAAAACTGGTAGACAAACCATATATGCACTTCTAGGATCTGGCCTGCATGCACGTACAGGAATGTGCCCGCAAGTACTCTGCAAAATCTGGAAAATATAGGTAGTCCCAAGATATCTCTATGGTCTGAAAGTACAAATCTGCACAAAAGCTGACATATATGAGCTAAAAATACTACAGAGAAAAATATTTAGGCAATTCCTAAGTCTACCTGAACGGACTGCATCATCTGCCCTCTTCTTGGAGCGGAACCAATTGAAACAATCTTAGACAGAAATATGCTTTCTCTATTTCTTACAATTTCTCGGATTGAAAATGCAATAGAAAAGAAAATTCTACAATGGGAACTAGAAGTTGGAAAAGACTTTACAGAATCATTTATAAACAGAACAGGAAAAATCTTAAATAAATATAGTTTGCCAAATCCAAAAGATATTATAGAAAACCCGCCATCAAAATACAAATGTTAAAATATGCTGAAAAGAGCCATAAATAGATACTGGTCAAATATTTGGAAAGAGGAATGCTTAACAAAACAACAATTAAATACTTGTCAATCAAAGAAAACCCTACTGAAAACCCACACAATATCTGGAAGTCTGTCAGAAACAATCAGAATGACATTCGAGAAGTAGAGGTCAAAAGTAGGCTAATAACCGGAACCTACATGCTTCAGTCATCTAAAGCAAAATTTAGTTAAAATCAAACATCTGGAATATTTGAGCTCTGTACCAAAGCTGAAGAGGATATTAAGCACTTTTTGCTGGAATGTGAGGCTCTGGAGAGTGTTAGACAAAAACAGATGAACAAACTTCTATCTTTAACCGTGTTGAATGGGAGAGATGGTAAAGCTAATTATAAACAGGAGGATGTGCTTCAAATTATAATGGACTGCTCAAAGTTATCAACACCTACCTTATCTCATCTAAAAACAGATGACTTGATAGAAATAGAAAAAACATTCTCAAAATTTCTGTCACCAAATGCAAAAAAAACTCACCGAACTACAATCACAATGATACATTAATCAGAGGCTGAATTGAAACTGTTGAAACATCTAAATACTTTTCCTCAAGACCCTCAACAATGTGAATTTACATTTAAACAGCATCAATATTACTGTATCGGGTTATCCTATAGCAACAATACAGCTAATGCCTATGCTTACATACTTATACAACGCATATACAAAATAGGAAAGTTGGACCAAGCAGTCTGCATGGAATGCCAAGCTAACTGCTCCCATCTATGACTGGATCTGCTGCTTGCATCTAATTATATGCTTAGACCTTGGCAGGGGGTCACCATATTTCCAAATTTTACGACATAATTTTATAGTTACTGATATATTTTATTTTTGGTTTTCTCGTCTAAAACTGATACCATACTGACTTAATTTATTCCCTTTCTTTTTTAGCTCACCTTTCAAAAGGAAATGTGAGCTTTTGCCAGCACTTGGCGTCCGTTGTCGTCTGTCATCGTCCGTCGTCGTCCGTCCTCGTCCGTCCGGTGTAAACTATTTCAAACATCTTCTCCTCTGAAACTACTAAACCAATTCCAACCAAACTTAAGCTGAATGATTCTTAGGGTATCTAAAATAAAGTTTGTGTTTTATTTTCTGTTTCGTCAAAATACATGGCCGGTATGGCTAAAAATAGAACATAGTGGTAAAATGCAGTTTTTGACTTATATCTCAAAAACTAAAGCATTTAGAGCAGATCTGACAGGGGTAAATATATTCATTAGGTCCAGTTCTATCAGCCCCTGAAATTTTCAGATAAATCTAACAACAAATTGTTGGGTTTCTGCCACTAAGTTGATAATTTTAAGGAAATTTTGCAGTTTTTGGTTTTTATCTTGAATATTATTATAGATACAGATAAACTGTAAACAGCAAAAATGTTCAGCAAAGTAAGACCTACAAATAAGTTTTATATGACCAAAATTGTCAATTGGCCCCTTAAGGAGTAATTGCCCTTTAAGGACAATTTTACACAATTTGTTTATCATGTTTTCTAACTTTAAAAAATCTTCTTCTCTGAAACTACTGAACCAAATTAAACCAAACTTGAGCTGAATGATTCTTAGGTTATCTAGAATAAAGTTTGTGTTTTATTTTCCGTTTCCTCAGAAAACATGGCCACCATGGCTAAAAATAGAACATAGGGTAAAATGCAGTTTTTGACTTATATCTCAAAAACTAAAGCATTTAGAGCAAATCAGACAAGAAGTTAAAGTATTCATTAGGTCAAGGTCTACCTCCCCTGAAATTATCAGCCAAATCGGGTATCTGATTTTTAGGTTATTGCCCCTGAATTGATGATTTTAAGGAAATTTTGCAGTTTTTGGTTATTGTCTTGAATATTGTTATAGATAAAGATAAACTGTAAACAGCAAAAATGTTCAGCAAAGTAAGATCTACAAATAAGTTTTATATGACCAAAATTGTCAATTGACCCCTTAATGAGTTATTGTCCTTTAAAGACAATTTTTCACAATTTGTTCATCTAGTTTGGTTACTTTAAAAAATCTTATCCTTTGAAACTACTGAATCAATTTCAGCCAAACATGGGCTGAATGAGTTTCAGAGTATCTGGTATAAATTTTATATTTTATTTCCTTGTACGTCAAGAAACATAGCCACCATGGCTAAAATGGAACATAGGGGTAAAATGCATTTTTTTGCTTTTGAAGAAAATATGACAGATACAAAGAACATTTAAATGGCATTTTAAGCCACTCATTAATATATATTGAAAAGCAAAAATAATCATTGATGAAAGATTTAAGCAAAAAATTACAGGTGAGCGATTCAGGCTCTTGAGGGCCTCTTGTACGTTTTAATTAGCTTTATATTTATCTTTTTATTTTTTATATTTTATATTTTTTTTACTTTTTAAACATATGGTAAAACCATCCCTCTGTCTCATTAAAAGAAACTTAAAGATCATTTAAATCCTAAATTTTAACCTAGGTAGATCTACAAATGATGTAAATAGCACATAATAGCACATTTTAGCACCCCACCACATTATTTAAATATCTTTGTTAAGTGCTAAACCTATATCACAAGTGGGAGTGCTCCGATATATAACGGAGTAAAATACCTGTACAGAACAGAATACGAAAATATAATAGGAATAAACAAAAAAAAATATAAGACAAATGTATAACACTTATGTTTCTTTTCAACGATGTTAAAATTTTAGATTTAGGATTCCTCAATTTCTGATCATTTATTTTATTTTTACAATGTTTTTTTATTTACATTTGATTCATAAACAATAGATTAATGCATGACCACAACATTACAATCGCAAAATCGATTCAGATCTGACATGCTTTAATGAAATGCATTTATTAAATGTCACATGAAAAGTGTATAAATCATATTAGATCAAAGATGATCAAGATAACTAGGTAGGACATAACGATAATAATTACAGGTAATGCACGGAACCTGATGCAATATAAACGCTATATCAAAAATCACAATTATAAATCTTTAATTTGGTTCATGATGTGGCAAAAAGGCCAGAAGCCTCAACTGTTGATTTGTTCGACGGAGAAAGATTGGCAGATTTACCGTAAAACCAACAGTGCTTAATTTAAAAAAAAAACATTTTTTTTATTAATCTTCATCCTGAAGTCGCTAAATTGATATGTTTATGTATATAAATGAAGAACTAGAAAAACAAAAATAGGTCTGAAGAATAGTTATAAGTTTGTGCTTGTGGTGTATGTCCATTTATTTTGCGTCTCTTTATATTTCTATTTGCCTCGCATCATGGTACGAAGCTATTAGATTCATTCGATATTCATATGCCATCTTGAAATTATTACTTTATACATATCGGTTATAAAAGATTGTCGTATGATATGGCTTAAATTCCATTGACTAGAATGATATAGAAACATGTCCCGGACAGGAGAAGCTATTTAAATACAGTATGGGTATTTATGACCCGATCGACAATTATTGCTTCATGTTGACGTAATTTGTGATACTGCGAAGCACTCCGTAGTACCCCTGTAGAAGTTAAACTTGTGCTCTCTTAATTTTGGTCCTTGAGTTCATAGCATGCATGTGTCAATGGAGAAAAAAAAACTCTTTTTATGTTGTGTACACATTGTAATTTGGTATAAAAAAAATTTTGGGACCCCTTAACAAAACAGACACACTTACTTTAATTAAGCTTATGTCATTCATATGTAATCACCACAGTTTACATTCTAAACCAAAACTCTTATGCAAAGTTCATGTAAGAACACTACAAGATATTTTGGAACCGAAAAATTAGTAAGGCGAAGAAATAGAAATATAAACAGAATCTAACTATCTATTGTTCTCATTAAATTTTCAAGGCTTCACACTTTAGAGGAAAGTGCATAATGTTAGCTTCAAATATATAAATTTGTGGATTTGTGAGTAATACACCAAGCTGGTTAAATATTGAATGTAAACTTGTATAACTTGGAAACCCAAGGATTGACTGGGGTAATAGTCATCCTTTGGTTTTCTTCCGACCAGCAGTAAAACCCTTGCTAAAGTGAGCGTCCGTTTGGCTCTAAAGGCTGTCTAAATGTATGGCTTCGTCCGGTCAGAAAGAGCACGTTAAATCTAATGCCTCGTAATGAGAGAGTACCACGCTCTCTGCATGTTAAGAACCCTTGCAACAACTCTTCGAGGTGTCCATGGGTGGCATATTGAAAAACTAACTTTCTGTTCCTATCCAATATACCATCGTTTTCCAGTGGTATTCCAAAGTTCCCGCTATTTATCTAAGCCGACCGCCTATTACTGAACCTACCTAATATTATTCGTTATTTTGTTCTCGTCCTGGACATGTATGAACGTTATAGAAACAACAATCAAACATGTATCACCTGGTGAAACAAGGTGCATATCAAAATACTGACAGTTTGTACAAATGTTTGCACATGTACAAAATTAAAGCTTGTACACAACATATACATAAAACTGGAAGTGGCTGATACCAGTGTGTGATTCATCAAGCTCAAAGTTGAGCTCAAAGTCAAAAAAAGGATATCAAAACAATTTAATCGTAGATATTTATGTTCTAGAATCTTTTTTTATTGACCATAACATATTCATAGTGTCAGCTGGCCAGCGACTATTTTGCTTCCAGGTAATACATAACTATATCCAAGAGGTCTACTAAATCAACAGCAGGTATTAATCATGAATATAAAACGACCAAACAAGGGGAAATGATTCGTTTTAACAAATTTTCACGAGGAAATCGTTTGTACCTTTTTCGTTTGGGGTGGTTGAGAGAAATTAGCGGTGGATACAATTTTGATTGTAGTAAGTAACATTTGCTTATTTGCTAGCTTGTTTATTTATTTCTCTTATATTGGTAAAACTGTCGTTAACACTTTTATAAAACCCCTCGAAACCGTTCAGAAACATCCAGGAGAATCACACAAGCAATTTGAAAAATCACGTGAAATTCGCGAATTATTTTGGATAAAAAGACCTCAAACAGCTTATCCTCTCGGTCTCAATGACAAAATATTAGGACAGGGGAACATATCTAAAACTTCTATCGATGTCATTAATATTGTTGATAAACGACTTAGAAATAATAGGTCTCATGGTAAACGCAAAAACCGTAATCAACGTATTAAAAATCGTATAAATTATACACTTGCTGATCTGTTATCTATAATAAAAAATAATGGCAGACATCAAGTATTATGCCATCTTCGCTAGCCAAGGGTTACGATCCACTTCCCTCCTCTTCACCGTGAAGAGGAGGGAAGTGGATCGTAACCCTTGGCTAGCGAAGATGGTATTATGCAAACTGGGTAAGTAACCAGTAAGTAAATTATATGCTATTTTTCTGGAGTGTGATAAAATTTCTTTTTTAGCCCGTTTTATGAATACACCCGTATTATTACAGCCTTTTGTCATCACAGGCTGTTTCCTATTATCGATAAACCTGAAAATAATAAACGACATTTTCTTAAATTAAAATATATAAATAGAGGTATTGATTTTATTAACTTATCTAGCATATTTAATGACTCTTCCGTCTATAGCCAAATACCTCCATATTTTGATAATATAGATACCCATTATTTCGTATTCTTATAAAAAACCGAACAGAAGTTTGATTTTTAATTATACGTCAGTTACATCAAACGTCAATATAGAAAATAATGTTCCTTCCACTTGAGACTGTGAAACATCTAGTTTTAGATATGTTCCCTATGGTCATGTTATTACAGGAGACCTCAACATCGTCGAAGACCGTGAGGTCAAAACTTTTCTAAAGAAAGGACCGAAATACCGTCCTCCATCTATAATAGATTGGAAACAGTGTCGTCAGGTCATTAAAGACGCTCTGTCTGCCTACTGTAAAAATTGGTGCAAACGTGAAAAATCTGATAAAAAAAACTCTAGACAGTTATTTGAATAAAATTATGAATACTGTTAATATTCGAATATCTCATTTTGAAAACAATTCTGAAATTAATAATAGGGTTCATGATATTCCCATTTCTAGAATAAAAAATAAACTCCAAGTACTCGCAGAGCGGTTTGTGTTCGTACCGGCATACAAGGCAGCCAATAATGTAGTGGTGGTATGACGCATATACTACACGGAAGTTCTTCAAAATGAAATTATCAATTCCTCTGCATTCAGGTCCGTACGCACCACTGAGAGTCAAATCGTTAACAAGCATATCACTACCACTACCCAGCTTAAAGCCTCTTCCGAACATTTGAAAGTCCCTATCATGTACTGGTTACCGAAATTACACAAAAAACCATTTAAATTCCGTTTCATCTCCGCATCTAGTAAGTGTTCTACTACTAATATATCAGTGCTTCTTACTACCTCCCTTACTACTACCAAAGAACTGGTTATTAACTTTTGTAATAAAGCTTATGAAAATAATGGTATTAATTTTTTTTGGAGTGTTAAAAATTCTTAGAGGTTTTAGATAAAATACATGCCTCCGGGTGCGGGAATTTCTCGCTGCATTGAAGACCTGTTGGTGGCCTTCTGCTGTTGTCTGTTCTATGGTCGGGTTGTTGTCTCTTTGACACATTCCCCATTTCCATTCTCAATTTTATTTTGATGTTCCTTTTGGTTCTGTTGACAGTTATCATTTTTCTACTCTCTACACTACACTTCCACACAATCTAATAAAGAAAAAATTTTCATATTTAATTAACTGGTCTTTCGAAAAATCTCATTGTAAATTTATTTGCTGTAACTCGTTTAAAGCCTTTTTCTGTGACGAAAAAGGGAAGTATGCTAGATACACTTACTGGAAATGTGAGGATATGATTGAAGCTTTAAATTTTCTCCTAGATTATATATATGTACGTTTCGGCGATAAAGTGTATCGTCAGGTAGTAGGTATTCCTATGGGCACTAACTGCGCCCCTTTAATAGCAGATTTATTCCTGTATTGCTATGAATCTCAGTTTATGACCAAACTCAGTAGAGACACATCATTGTTACATTTGGTTGATACATTCAACAATACCTACCGTTATCTGGATGATATTTTTTCGTTAAATAATCCAGAGTTCTCTAAATATACTACCGAAATTTACCCAAAAGAACTTGCTTTAACTAAATCTAACATAAACAGCAGCAGTTGTCCTTTTCTAGATTTAGACATTTCAATTTCTAAAGGGAAACTCCATACTAAAATTTACGACAAAAGAGACAATTTTTCATTCCCTATTGTTAATTTTCCTTTTTTAGACGGTGATGTGCCTTTGGCTCCATCAAACGGTGTTTATATATCCCAACTCGTTCGGTATGCCCTTGTGTGTAGTGATGTCATAGATTTTAACGATCGTAATCAATGCATCACTGATAAATTATTAAGTCAGGGATTTCGTTACCATTAATTACTTAAAACTTTTACTAAATTCTTTCATAGATACAAAGATTTGATTAGTAAATTTGGCTGTACCTGTAGAAAACTTATTAAAATGGTATTTCACATCCTAAATTTTATGGTAATATTGTACTTAAAGCGCGGAAATCATTATGTAATCCGTGTAAACTCATCGAACCTTTAAACAAACTTATAAGAAAGGGTTATCGTACCAATGTTGTAATTAGATCTATGAATATAGTTTACATTGGCAGTAATATCGATTTTGTCATTAGCAAATTAAAACATAACTAAGTTTGTATTTTCTTTTCAAACGGGATGTATAGGGACACACACACGTTTATTTTTATCTATAAAGAAGTCACTCATAACTATCCTACTACCTGTCGATACATTTATTTTTGGCATTGCACAAGTCATGTCTTCTTTGACTGTTCATGACGTTAAAATACTAAATCCCTGTGATGTATTTTAGTTGATTTTAGTCTCTGATGCATGATTTTTTATTATTAATTGTTTTGGCTTTTAACTAGCTGTCAGTAACTGCGAGTACTCTCAAATCGTACTTTCTTTTTAATTTGACCTGTTGATACTATTTGTAATGCTTTTTTGTTATTTAATGTTAACATGGATCTTGTCTATATACCAGCTTTGATAATTTGGTATCACTACAAATTTTCACTTCTTCGTACTATGAACATCAAAATTATTTCATTTTTCCTTAGATGCTGTTCTTGGACCTGTACAGGAAGTTTTATCTAGCACTAATTGTATAGTTTAATTGTTGATATTCACCCCATATGTACCAAGTGTTAGATTAGTTTTATTGATATTAAAGAAATTTCTTGGTATTCCTAAACGGAAGATTTTATACACACAGAAGAAGAAGTATACTTAACAACAAAATTATTTTCATTTACCTGTGTATAATATGACGCAGGTTTCTTCAAAAGTGATGATTTTCTAAAAATTATTTGACATTTCACAGTGATATCATACTTTAACTTTGTTTAAACCTGTTTATTTACTTCTGACTTTAATTATTTATCCCTTGTAATTTTTTATTAACTGTGTATTTGCATTCAGGTGTCACAGGTCAAATTTATTCGTTCATTGTGTGTTTATTTACGTTTTTTGATTGAGTTAAGCCTTCCAATTGATATTTTATAGTGTGTTTTTCTATGTTGTGATGTTATACTATTGTTTCAGAAAAGGGAGAAGGTTTGGTACCATTAAAACGTTTAATCCCGCTGCAAATGTTTGCACCTGTCAGGAATCTGATTACAGTAGTTGTCGTCTGTTTATGTAGTTCATACGTATTTCTCGTTTCTCGTTTTTTTAGATTAGACCGTTGGTTTTTCCGTTTGAATGGTTTTACACTAGTAATTTTTTGGGGCCCTTTATAGCTTGCTGTTCGGTGTGAGCCAATGCTCCGTGTTGAAGGCCGTACCTCGACCTATAATGGTTTACTTTTATAAATTGTAACTTGGATGGAGAGTTGTCTCATTGACACTCATACCACATCTTCCTATATCTATGTAATTTAGAATACAGATTATCTGTGCTTTAAAGTTTAGACGAATTTTCAGGGAAACTTCTGTAACTGTTGATTGAAATTGTTTTTTGGGATTCTGAAAATGGAGGGGGGGGGGAGGGTTATGTGTTAGTGTGCAATAACTTCAAATATAGACCACTGTGTCGATGCCACTGCTGGTGGAGGTATCTCCCCAAGGGTATCACCAGACCAGTATAGTCAGCACTTCTTTGTTGACATGAATTATCATTGATATGGTCATAACTATAAATAAACTGTTTATAAAACTTTGATTTTTTCGAAATATTAAGGATTCTCTTCACCAGGAATAGATTAGTAATACCTTAGCTGTATTTGGTAAAACCTGACGGAGTTTTGGGTCCTCAATGCTCTTCAACTTCAGCTTTTTTAATTTTTTTGATTCGAGCGTCACTTGTGAGTCTTTTGTAGACGAAACGCGTATTACGTTAACAATTTTCATCCTTATATTTATGATGAGTTTGCAGATATTAAAACTGGCTTTAAAAATACTTTTACTTTTAATATAGATAAAAATAATGGAGAAGCAAAATAAAAATACAATAAAATATAGATAGTCATACAGATTAAACAAATTTGGTATTAGTATTAGACTGAAGAAGATATAAATATTTCATACGTTGATAGTTGTACAGGCTGAAAAAAATATAAATATTTCCAAGTTTACAGGCTTAAAAAAACAGTAATGTTTCCAGACGTAAATAGTAACATTGGCTGATCAAAATATAAATACTTGTAATGTAGATAGTAATATTCAAGCCGAACAAAGTACAAGTAATAAATATTTAAACAAATTTTCAAAGTTATTGATGCACTCGCGTTTAAGGCTGCATGCAGAAAAGTCCAGTATCCTGTAATGGCATATTTGCGTTTCCAATTTTAGAAAACACGGTTCTGTTTTTATGTTTCTAGATTAAAATTGTTATGTTTAATTTTTTGAACATGGAAATGTGATAGTGCGGGCGAGGCATGGTGTCCTATGGACAGAGCTTATTGTAAGCATTTTCTGTGGAAATCGCAATAAAACTGGGTTAAAGAAATGGTGTTATTCATGTAGACTATTCCTGTTGGGCAATAAAACACATTACGATGAACAGACCTTCTTTCCGATCTGCGGGATGTATAAAATACATTTACCACCTGTCGTAATAGGGACGTTCAATTCGATGCATCGTGCTTAGACCTATACTTTCTGAACTCTAAAGAACCTTTCGTACTCTTAATCTTATATTAGCGTGTTGATGCTCCATTGTAAAGCTAGTTGTTTTTTTAATAGACGACAAACTATTACGAGTAATTACAATCGTCTGTGTTATATCTCGGTCGATCAACAATACAGAAACTAACTATCTGAATTATTATTTATGTTTTCGTGTCTCCTGAATATGCTTAAACTGTATGCACTGGACTATGAGAAGAAAAAAATCAGTCATTCTAGCACCATATACATTTATTACTTTTAATTACTATACTATTATTCGGTGTCAATGAACCTAGTTTATCGTAAAAAGACAGCAATTATTTTTTTATTTGAACCCGCAAAATAGCCTATAATACATTCTACGTGTAGTTTTTTTTAGCTTTAAACCATTCGGATTACAGCCGTCTGGTTTGTAATTTTACCCATTGTGTACTTTTCCCTAGTGTGACATTTTGAATGAGAGTGTATTCGCATAGCGGGTGGTGCATGCAAAGCAGGAGACGCTTACCCTGTCGCCGCAACTAGTTTCGCTCCCTTTGGAGTTCATGAGATTCCCTCAGTTTTAATTTTATCTTTTCTTACCTTGATGTGTCTCTATTTAATCGATTTGCGCGATTTAAACACCGGTAAACTAAACCAGCCTTTATTTTGGATCGGTGAAGTAGTCAGTGCCAAAACATAAAAAAGAAAAAAGAAACACTAATAATAATGAATGTGTACATTTTTCTTTCAGATATAAAGAAAATATGAAGACTATAGTGCTTGCAGTTTTGATGGTAACATGTTTTATAGGTATCTATAACTTATGAACCTATATAACTTGTTGTTGATAGTCGATTGTTCGTTGTTCACTGTTAATGACTAACTTCAGTGATAAAATATTTTATCTAAAAATAAGAAGATGTGGTATGATTGCCAATGAAGCAACTATCCACCAAAGTTCAAATGAAGTGGATGTAAGCAATTATAGGCAACCGTACGGTCTTCAACAATGAGAAAAAGCCATACCGTATAGTCGGCTATAAAGTACACTAAGAAAAACACATACCGTAAAGTCGGCTATAAAATTACCCTGAGAAAAACCCATACCATATAGTCGGCTTTAAAATTACCCTGAGAAAAACCCATACTGTATAGTCGGATATAAAATTACCCTGAGAAAATTCATATACAAATATATATATTTGTTTAATACAGGACCCATATTGAAGTCAAAAGATGTGTACATTGATGCTGTTGGGTTTTTGTTTGCACTGTGAAGTCAATATTTTCATAACAATATTCATGACTTTATTTGGATATGACTACTCTCAAAACCTTACATAAGGGACCACAAAGAATCAGCAGGGTGTATTATTTCAATTTGAAAAACAGTGTCACTGAAGAAGGTCCTTCCATTATTTCTTATCGATATCGTTACACAAATCTTTAGACTTCTTTGTCATGTTTTTGTGGTGTCGTCATTTTCCAACTATTAGGTTTTCTGGCTGGTTATATAAGAATAACGCTGTGAAAGTTTAGATCACTGGAAAATGATGTCGTGTTTGAATAAATAAGAAATTTCGGCTTGCAAAATCGACCCTCAAAATTAATATAAAAAGTTTTTGGAACGGTTTGTTTAACATGCGATAAAGGTGGTACATTTGTTATCTGTTATCTTCTGTTATCACAGAAAATCTGATTGAACGTCAGTTTATCAACAGGGCGTGAAATCGTATTACTTGTATATAACACACAGCATGCAAACGAACTCTTACCCTTTATGTTGTCTTATCAGAGCTTTCTTACATATTGACGAAAGGTACGAACGAACGTAAATGGACCATGTATTACATTTCCACGATAACACTTTGAGTCTTTGTTTTATCCGGTAAAAACAGCATTCTTTTCTGAATCAAACGTATCTTTAAAAATTTAAGCATATCGCAAATAAAACACGCTTTTAATATCTGAAAATAAAGAAAAATAGTTTCAAATACACTTACGTCCGATACTTTACTTATGTTAACCACGATTACACACATTTCATTTTGCGCGGGATTGTTTAAGCATGCGTTTCACCATTAACATTTCAATGAAATTATTGAGTATGATACTCTAAATTTAACGACAAGATTCACAATTATTTAATTATTTTTAATGAGTATGCTATCATCAAATTATCAACGTGGATCATCGAGATTTGCAAGACAAGGATGCTGCAATGTTTTGAAAAAGTAATGTGAAATAAATCTGGAAGAAAAAAGATTTTGCGATGAAGTTTTTTTCTGTTAATGTTAAGGTTAAATGTGAAAATAAATGGGGAATGCATGGGACACAAATGATGCCCCCGCTTGCATATCATATAAAGTTATAAAGGGACATAACTGAAGAACGGTAAAAGTGACTCTACCCATTTGTACTTGGTCTGAGTTTTGTGGTAATAAGTATTGTGTATAAGTTTCATAACATTTGGTTGAGGCAAACTAAAGTTAGAGAACGGAAACGAAAAATTCAGCAATGTTTCCCTTTGTAAAGGAGCATAACTCTAGAACAGTAAAAGTGACACTACCAAAATTCAAACTTGATCTGTATTTTGTAGTAATAAGCATTGTGTATAAGTTTCATAACATTTGGTTGAGGCAAACTTAAGAAAGAGAACGGAAACGAAAAATTCAGCAATTTTCCCATTTGTGAAGGGGCATAACTCTAGAACGGTTAAATTGACACCACCATAATTCAAACTTGATCTGTATTTTGTAGTAATAAGCATTGTGTATAAGTTTCATAACATTTGGTTGGGGTTAACTTAAGTAAGAGAACGGAAACGAAAAATTCAGCAATTTTCCCATTTGTGAAGGGGCATAACTCTAGAACAGTTAAATTGACACCACCATAATTCAAACTTGATCTGTATTTTGTGGTAATAAGCATTGTGTGTAAGTTTCATAACATTTGGTTGAGGCAAACTAAAGTTAGAGAACGGAAACGAAAAAATCAGCAATTTTTTCCATTTGTAAAGGGGCATAACTCTAGAACGGTTAAAGTGACGCCACCAAAATTCAAACCTGATCTGTGTTTTGTGGTAATAAGCATTCACTTTGGGTATAAGTTTCATAACATTTGGTTGAGGCAAACTAAAGTAAGAGAACGGAAACCAACTTTGGGACGTACGGACGTACGTACGGACGGACAAGGGTAAAACTTAATGCCTCCTCCGCTACGGCGGGGGCATAAAAAGTTATGACATTCTTGCGATCGTAGGAAACAAATGTGAAACGGAATAAATACTACACCCCTCCCTTCAAAGTTAATGGTCGTTGCCTTAGTATTCCACTGATGATTTTCATGGGCTGTTTTTCAACTAGTAATATCTTCAGTTAATTAAGGAATGACTGTAATATTTTTTTCTGTCTATGAAGAAATAACATCAAAAATATGATGCACACTCAATAACCCGCGTATCGGGTTATTTAAAAGTGTGCAACCGCATTTTTTAGGTTATTTCGAATAGACAGAAAACATATTACAGTCATTCCTTATGATGTAATTCTAAATTTCATTTTTGAAGGAGTAAATCATGAAAACAACGTTGATGACGTCACGTTCACAAGACAAAATTGTGTCTATAAGCTGATAGAGCAAAACTTTTTAGCCAATCAGAAGACGTGTTTATCCAAAATTAAATTATTGCTTGATACGCAACTGATTTGGGATCATTCTTTTACACGTCGTTAATTTGTTTTAATCAACTAATAATTGTAGACCAATCAGTTGTGCATTAAACATTTACAGAAGATGTAAACACGAACATGTGAAATCTAATGTCAATTCCATGGGGAGAGGGGGGACAATTTACACACACACACACCCTAACAAACAGCTTTGATTTAACTACTAGTATAGTAGGATAAATGTCCACGAGACAAAAGTAAACCAACAAATTGATGATCATCAACATCAATGCAAATAAAGTTTGATACAAGCATTAAATGAAAAAAAAGTAGAAAAACAAACAAGTTACACTCAAAAAAAGACGGAAAACTTGGGTGATTTGGAAAATTAAACCGTCTCTGTCTCTGACTTAGTTGTATACTAGAACGCACCCGCGAAATCGCGGGCATTTAGAGTGTGTTGATGGTGTGTAAACTGTTGTAGGATGAATTTTTGTAAAAGATTTTATGACTGGAGTATTTCAGGAAAGTTATCAAAAGTCAAAGGTACTTGGGGACAGTACAATTTTTTTAGCCCTCCCCTTTTTCCAAAGTCCGATATTTTTTTGTTGTTTTCTGTTAATTTCAATTATATTAGCGTTTTTTCTGTACACTATGAACATACATAATAACATATACTATATAAACAAGGTTTATTTGGTATTTATTATCAATCCATCCGGGAATTAAAATTGGAATTGATAACAAATAGCAAATACACTGTATTTATATAGTATACATGTATGTTTGTTCATAGTATACAGAAAAACGCGAAAATAATTGTCCTGTCCCCTTGTACCTATAATAGTAAAATAATGTGTAAGTTTAAGTCCTAAACGGAAGTCTTATCTATGACTTAAAAGTCAGTCCGAGGACGGAAACAATATCCGGACGTCTTTATTTTCGTTTTTCTCCCAAAAAACCCCAAACGAAATATTAATAAGCGAGGATGACAAATGCGACTATGCATGGTACCTATAGGACATAAAAGCATGATGATTGATTTAATGTGGAAGGAAGAGAAGCGACACACAAAATGAGGTCTTCTCATTTAATAGTATAGATAATAGACCAAGGCGAAGATCTAGTATAGGAGGCTAGAAATGGGTCTGCTGAGCAGATGCACTCCGGTGCGCCTCACTCTTAAATCCACCCTTGAGCTAGATTTATAGATCAGCTAATTATAGAGATTGTTTTATTCATTTAGATATACATTTTAACACCTAAATGTATATCAAGAATAAAATAAATCTACAATCTTGCACTGTATATATTTTTGATTTAATAATGACGATTAAACAGTAAACATGCTTGGGAGATTTAGGATTATTGGTCGCTTAACGTCCAGTGTCAAATATTTCATGAATGCTCAGGACGAAAACGCAATTATACGCTGATTCATTTTATTATTTTTGGGGTCGCAAATTTTTGAAGTTAGGAAGTATTTGTTTTTTTATCTTATCTCAAGTTTTGTGTGAGGGGGGAGCCAATTTATTTGCCTTTGTATTTTTTTAGGTTAAATAATGCAAAGTTGTAATTTATTTTGGTGGTGGTGGGGGGGGGGGGGGGGAGGGGATTGAGCACAATCTTTTATTTTTAGAGGTATTTTTTTTTTCTTCTGACGACCCTTTATTTAGGAAATTTTGTTCTCACGAAAAATCAAGTTTAACACGTGTCGCTGCATGTAGTGAAATGGTCCTTAATAGGCAAACATTTAGGTGAAACGACATCGAAGTTTCATGACGCTTCGATTAAGATTACATAAATATGTCAAAATAAAGGATCCCTAAAACGAGTCTTAAGTATGATTCGTCAATCGTACGTACATGTATATACCTTTCGTCAATTTGTAAGAAAGCTCTATCATGAGAATCGTATATATCAAGATATTGTATACACTTAAAGTACATTCAATAAACATTTTCAGGTAAACAGGACGTGCGTGTTGGCGCAATAACGGTACAAATGACCCCTAATCAGTGTGCATTAAACACTGCCGCAATTGGATGCAAACCAAGGCGATATTTCAGTTCTGAAAACTCTGATAACTCTAATGATTCTCACGATTCTCACGATTCTGACATGTCAGATAGATATAGAAAAGTTATGACAAAGGGAGACAGGAATTGTCAGGATTGTTGTGAAAGGTCTGGTTGTAGGAGAGGCGTGTGTATTGGTAGAACCTGTCGGTGTAGGCAATGTAAGTAATATGAAAATAGGTTAATGTGGTATGAGTGCCAAAGAGACTACTATCAAGCACGGACCAAATGAAGTGGATGTAAGCATCAATATGTCAACATACAGCTTTAAGAAATTAGTAAAGTGCGCGCGTACCGTACCGTAAAGGAAGTATAATATACCATAGCATAATAATCATAAATATTGCACCAAAAAATTGAAGACACTATGAGAGCACTCACAAACCGTGCATTGGAGATAAAAAAAACAAATACTATGAAAGCATGCACAAAAACTGATGCTGGCAACGAAAAGGAATCTTAAGGAAATCAGGTGATTCGAAAGGGTATGCAATTGCTTATTCATATTGAACTCGTTTAAGGAAGTCGTGTTGAAACCTTGAGAAAAGACAAGAACGAAGAAAGAAAATGTGACTATAGCTAACGTTAACAGAACATTCTTAAGTATGAAACAATTGTTCATTAAGGTAACAATAGATTACCGATGTTCAAATCTAATTAATTGGTTTCGAAGGCAAATCAAGGTAACAAACAAAAAACTGAGAAAATCGCGTGCGCTCTATAAAAAAGGAGCGAGACCTTGTTACGTCGACAGAGTAAGAGTAAGCATGCATAACGGTTGACCAATTTATGATGGCGACAGTTAAACTTTCGAAGCCAACAACTATCAACCATGATATGAAAAGAAAGTTTTTAACTGCATAGTTTTGTTTTTATCATAATCACTTCAATTGTAAAAATATTGCATAACAAAGTGTAATGTATCATTGTTGACAAAGGGTTAGACATTTACAATTCCAAATGTAAAAAAAAAATTAATGAAAATATTTTGTGTTTAAAACAAATAACTGGATATTAATATTTTTCAGGTTAGTTCATATGCAGAACGTTTTAAAGCTGAATTCACATTACTTTTTTGCTCAAATAAAAAGTGTTTTCCTAATTATGATACAAAATAAAAATGGGTTTCTACATACTGATAGGAAAAGCTAAATATAATTAGTTTAACTGAAGAGAAAGTTGTAAATAAATAGAACGCTTTATTTTGAATGTTAACTGCAAGCGGTGGAAGGGTACATTAAGTTAACACATACATCGAGGCAACAGTTTATTATATCAATTCCTGCTAAGTTAGAGTTAATGGGGAGATTGTGTTTCCCAGTGACCCCAAGAGTTATGCTAGCATACATTGTCTCCTGGTAGGATATCCACAATCGAGAGGTCAAGGATAAAGCCCAAACTAAAGCGATTAGAACGTCGAATAAGCTGATGATGAAAATAAGTATAGGTATTCCAATCTGTTGGCCGTGTATTGTGACCCGTGTCGGGAGAGGACGGGATCTTGGAAGATTTCCCTTGCTTTTTCTTCCCCCCCCCCCCCCCCCCCCCCCTGCTTTTCTTACTGAACACAAGACCTGGGGTCGGATCGACCAGCCACATTAATTGGCTGATTACGCCTAACCCTACAGATTTAACCTTTCATCTTCATCTTACGATGTTCTTTTTTCATGATATTTTTTAAAGATGTTTTTCACATTTTATATATTTAGAAAGCTGTGGATCAAGGTCGATCATATAGATGTAATGTTTAAGATTTGTTTGTTTGGAAACCACGGGCAACAAGCATGTTTCTATATAAAGTGTCTTCGTGGAAGTGGAATTTCCTTATGTTCTTATTTAAATTCTGTCTCTTTTCAATTTGAATGAGATACAATACGCAAAGGATCGATTAAGGGTTTCAGTTGAACTCTGGACAGCCTAGTTGGCAGATGGTGGAGTTAGGTATTAACTTCGGTTTCACTATTGAGACGTCAATAAATCAACATTGGGTATGAGGAATTCCCAAAGACGGTGGAGCGATTCAAATGACGACAAGTTATGTTGAATCTAAACCTTCTGCAAAGATAAATTAATTTCTAGTGGAAAAGGACAAAACATAAGTAAAGTTGTACTTCAAGTTATTTTTTTTAAATTACAAAATATAGAACTCTTCTAATTAAATTCAAAATACAACAACTGTTTAGTTACAGTCTGCTAATCTCTTTAAAGCTCACACAAAACGTTGGAACCCATGTTTTCAGTTTTTCCGCATACTACGTACACTCAACCAGGAGACAGTGAGGGATATCATCATCAATTAAAAAAACAACTTTCCCTCAATCCACTGATTTGATAAAATAAACAAAACTCCATCTAATCTAGTCAGTCTAAAAAACAAATAAAAGCCCATCTAACCTTAAAAAAAGAAATCTTTTATTGACAAGAGAAAAATAAGGGAAAAGTATCTGGATGTTCCAGGAAATCAGACAGGAATTCAGTTTATAAGTTTTACCGGTTCAACTAACTGGAAAAATGTCAGGAAGATAACAATATTAAAATGTGGCCTCGATGATTAACAGGTAGACAACACATTATGCTCCTAAATAAGTAAATGTATAGATTCAGACGGATGATCATATCCCGATTCGTCTCAGTAATCAACGATCAACATTATAATAAAATTGAAAAAAATCATGAATATCTATCCTGTACCGAGTCAGAAATATGACAGTTGTTTCCATTCGTGTGATGTCTTTTAGTTTTTGATTTTGCAATTTGATAAAGGACTTCCTGTTTTGAATTTTCCTTGCAGTTCGGTATGTTTGTTATTTCCTTTTTTCCATTTTGTTATTTTGTTAATTTTTTTTTTTGAAGAAGTTCGTTTGAGATATCAAAATGTCCTTTATGGATCACGTCAACGACCAATATTCCTCCCTAAACCTAAAAAATAATGATACTAATCAACTTGTTAGTTATAAGCATTTAGCTGCAATTAGATCTAATAAAAAACACTAAATTTGGTGCAGTCTATACTGATGAAAATAGAGTATCGCTTGGTTTGATGATAATGGAGTTCATCCATTCATCCAGGACCAGGAAGCCTAAATACCTTAAATGGTAACATTTTCAAAAAGAGATAAAGTTGCAAAAATATGTTCATAAATATATATTTCTCTATTTTACCGTCAATGTCGTTTTTTACTTCCTATCCTGTAATCTCCGTGAACTGGAAGTTATTGTACGGTATGACGTCGCTGAGTGGAAGTTGCAGTACAGACATGCTCCTCCCATTAAACATCATTACGATTTATAGAACAGACAATTGCATATGGAAGCACATAAAACCATAAGAGAATTTGAATCAATTAAGAACAACAATCATTTAAAGGAAAATAATATTACAACCCATGCCTTCTCTCAAAATAGATCACAAGTTCATTATCATTCCTTTTGTTCTATTTTATTAACAATGCATTTATTTACATTGCATTTGTAGAACTTCAAATTCCAAATTCATTAATGACCTACAAATTCTCATAAAAACACCCAGAGCAAAATCGTTCTATAAGACACGCTTTAGGACCACATTAGATGTCATATTGAAAGTGCATAATCATCAGAGATCAAAGATAAAATCAGTTCATAATAATAAAAAAAAAATGATAATAGGGAATGTACAGTTCCGGAATTGATATTGATGTTCCAGCATAAAAGGCAATTAATAACAATATTGTTGTTTTTCTATTTGACTATGGTAGTATCTGTTTTTCATTGACTTGTGGATTCTTATGCCCCCCTTGATATCTTCTCTTTTTGTCTCTCATTTTAGATAATATTCACGTCGTTAAGAGATAATTAAAGTCAGAAATATCAACTATTAGATCTAACAGACACAGCAAGATGAACAAAAGTAAAATTAAACGTACCAAATTAACTATATTTGAAGTACCCACCTGAACCACAATTTATCATAAACACTAAAATTTCGAAAAGATTGAATGCAAAGTTTATGTAGATAAAAAGGATTAATAATAATTGACTTAATAAATCCCACTTTGAATGACAGAGTTAAAATCTTATTGTTAAAACACACATGTACAAGAAAAATTATGTAGTCTTTACCGGCGTCACACATTGGCGTATAGACCTACGTGCACCAGACGTACAGAGAAAATTGACTAAATTCATATACTTTAGGTGTACGCAAGAGGAACGCTAAGCAGTTGTTAGACGCGCGTTACGTCGAAATGCAAAGGTATACGCTTGATGAACGCTACAGCTCCAGGAAATTTTTATGCAGCATAAAAATTTTCATCTAGCTCTAGCGTTTGTCAAGCGTATACCTGTTCGCTACACGCACGTAATACATACGTTACAAGCGCGTTGAAAAACGCTACAGATAAGTTTGAGACACGTTTAGGGCACGTTGTATACGCTCCTAGATCGTTCGACTTTTACTTGGACGTATACGGGGCGTGTTTGTAACATACGCATGGCGTAGTTACAGCGCTCCGTGAACGTATAAAAACGCACCCATGGCGTATCAAAAACGTATTCTGACATTCAACGAAACTTGCTCGTAGTGGCATATGTCCGTTATACTAATTTGCATATCCAAGTGTATGTATAAAATGGTATAAAAGGTTGGGCAGTGTTCAGTTTTGCATTTGCTATAATGGATTGCCTAGAGAGAGTCAGGAGGGCTTAACATGCACCATTACTTACAAGGCATTAGAAGGCATTGAAGAAGTCAGCGTATCAAGGAGAAAGCAGTTCGGATTGTATGACCAACTATTAGTTGAACTTCGACAAGCATCGGGTTTCCAAACAATATACATGGTTCCGGTAGGTTTTTTTGTTATGGCTTAAAAAACTTTTCGTTTTTTGTCATTACGAATACAGTAAAATAATCAGTATGCAATAGTAGTGTCCGACTGTCTGATAATCAAGTCACGTCCGTAAATTATCAATAATCAACTGCAAGCTGTAAGTAACCAAGTACACAATATTGAATCTAGAAAAGTAAAAAAAAAAGCCGCCATTTTGCTGCTGGATCGACATATGCCGATATGAAATTTTCCTGGAGAGTTCCTGGTAACACCTTGTCTGTAGTTGTCAGGGAAGTATGTAGCGCAATTATTGATGAATATACAGATGAGGTCATGAATCCTCCAAAGCAATTGCTGATCAATTTATGCGCAGATGGCATTTTCCACATTGCTGTGGAGCGTTGGATGGAAAGCATATTACCATAAATAAACCAGCTCGTTCAGGTTCATTATACCACAACTATAAGGGATTCTTCTCCATAGTCATGCTAGCTTTGGTTGATGGTGGTAACAAGTTAACATTGGTAGATGTTGGAGGTAAGATATTTATATACTTGTAAAAGTCCTTTAAAACGTTAGAAAAACTAACAAATTTTATTGCTTGTAATACTGTTTCAGAAACTTATATAACAAATTCGTAAATAAGCAAAGCGTCCAATCCATAAAACAAAGGGAAATCAAAGAGCATCAACAAAGCAACATATCATCGTGTTTATATATATTGTGAACGAATATGACGAAAACTCAAGAGTCGAAACACGTGCCATTCGTGGCAAAATTAGTTAACCTCGGTATCTTTGACGACATTTACTTTAGCATACATGTAAGTCACTCAAGAATTTACATATACATGTATACATTTGTAAATATTCATCATGAGATTTTATATTTCTTCATATATGAAACTTTTTGCGATAATTTCATATTATTTCTACATTTTAGGAAACGGTGCCTGTTCTGATGCTCAGATGTATAATGAGTCCGAATTAAGAGAAGCAGAGGAAGATGGAACCATAGGCTTCCTCGATGCCGAGCCTCTCTCAAATGATACCGAAGACGTTCCCTACTATTTCAGTGGAGGTGACGCATTTGCCCTAAGAACGACGATGACGAAACCCTACTCTCATAGGACAATGGACAGAGAAGAACGTATATTCAGTTATAGGCTTTCGCCAGCAAAGCGTGTTGTGGCCAACAGATTCAGAATTCACCTCTCAACAATGGGTCATTCCCCATCAACAGTTCATCATAAAAAAATACAAGGCATACAGGATACTACAAAATTCTTTATAATTTGCAAGGCATTAGAAGGAATAAAAAGAATTCAAGGAGGGAAACGTAATGACATTAGAGCCCCAATTACAGTGCAATTGTTATCAGATATGATGCGTTGTTTAGATAAAGTATGTAAGAATAAATATGAAGCTGCTTTATTTTCAGCAGTTTTTTCAGTTGCCTTCTTTGGTTTGCTAAGGGTAGGGGAAATCACTACTTCAAAAACTCAGTCTGTTATAAATGGCTCCAACTTAACAATTGCTGATATTTTAGTTAAGAAAAAAGTCCTGGAGCTAAGAGTAAGGTGGTCAAAAACTGACCAAATGGGAAAGTCCGTTACTTTATTGATACCTGGGAACAGAAAAAACTACTGTCCGATACGACTCATTAACGAATACTTTAAGGTACGACCTACCTGTAACAATAACGATTTGTTTATACATTATAATGGTATGCCTTTAACTAGATACCAATTCAGCAGTATACTGGAAAAGGCTTTACATTTTCTTCATATCAGTAAAGGTCAGTTTAGGTCACGTAGTTTTAGAATTGGGGGAGCCACTGAACTGGCCAGGCAAGGGGTCTCAGAGGAGGTAATTATGAAATTAGGCAGTTGGAAATCGCATGCTTATTCTCGCTATATTAGGTTGCAATTTTTCTAGTTACAAAAGGCTAACAAGCTACAAGTTTTCATAGGTCCAAAGATTTTATGGATTGTTGGAAGTTCCCTTGTTCATTGGGCCAATGTAGAGGCAAAGAAATATGGTAGGACCAACCTTGGACTAGGTCCAAAAGAGTCTCAGCATATTGGATTGGGCAACCTGGTTTACAGTTTAAAGATTTGGACTCCCTACTGGATTCAAAAAGAAAATTTTTACCTTCTCCTAATTTTATTATTATTCACTGTGGAGCTAATGATTTGACTGATTTATAATTGACAGGGAAGGGTTTAATTGAAAATGTAAAATGTTTTATCCTACGTTACCAGGCTTTATTCAAAAATGTTATTATAATATGGTCTTCAATGCTACAGCGCAGATACTGGCATTTTGCACCCTTAAATGCGGGTCCAATAATCGAACAGAAGAGAAAAAGAGTGAATTCAGTGGTCAAAAATTTTGTAATAGAAAATGGCGGAAAAGCTATTTTACATGAGAATATTAGGGCAAGTGAAGTATCTTTATACAGAACAGATGGAACTCATTTATCAAACTTGAAATCATGTTTTCTTAAATAATATACAAGGGGGGTTGAGTCTTTTCTACGCACAACAAAATCAACTTTTCCAATGCTTCAATAATGAAAATTTTGTGGAGGTGAGAACCCAAGTCAGATTTGGTAGCTGACTTGGGCTCTCATGTGGCGGTCCAGGGAGACTGGTAGTGATTGGGGGATTATTTCACTCGGCTCTTGCTCTAGGCCTGACAAGTTCTACAATTTGCAGGTTTGGAAAATGTTGTTAGTGGTAACGGTAGGGTCTACAGATGGGTTACTCTGGGACCTCCTCCACCTCATCTTATAGAGGGGAGGCCTACACCTGCGAACAGGTGGGACACTAATAACTGGATCATTGGTAATACGAGTGTTTTGCCCGGTCACTCCTCATGGTATGTGGTGGTGTAGCCGTGTTTAACTACAAGGGGTTTTTATGACACTATGTCATCATAGGTCAGCTGATAGCCATTGTGTATAGGTAATCGGTAGTCACCCTGGCGCCTCAACAAAATATTATAGAACACTCTGTAGCCAAAGAAATGCCACAAAGAAAAAATGTATATTCTAGTCATAAAGATGTAAATACAAGTTGGTGTACTAAAATGTATGTTTAATTAGAATGATTCTTTTTTGTATAAGTGGTAAAGGTTATAAATGAAAAACAGAGGATGGAACCTCTACACAAATGAGTATAAAATACAGAAAGTCTGTAGTATTTTAATCTTGGTATTTGTGAATTACAATACACAACAGACAAAGAAAGACAACTCTATAACAATTTTTAATCACTTTGTGATTAGAGGAAGGATTTCAATATAGTTAAGAAAATACAACAACTCTTGATCGTTGTTTTACATCTCATTGTTATTCGTTCAGTATTATTTTAGGGTCTTCTTCTATGAGTATTGCAATTAATTTCATAAAACAAAACTCAATTCGTGAATATTAGTATGCTATGATGGTCGTAGCTGAAATTCGATGATTGAATTCATTACTGAATTAATAATTTCGGAGATTATCGCTACAGTATTTATAGGTCGATTTTTTTTTTTAAATTTTTACGGATATCATTCCAGATTTGTTTTATTTAGCCAGTTTGATTTTGTTTGTTAACTGAAACAAGTTTTAAGGGAAAACGGTACTATTTATTCTGCCATAGGCGACAATACTAACATTTTCTAAATTTACCACTTTTTATAATAAAAACCTGTATAAAACAGTTTTGTGTGGTGTTAGTACTTTATTATTCTGTTTTAAAAATTGAAGCCAAATAGTATCATGACCAACTTCCAATGGAGCTTGTTTATGTTATCCATGCTCACCGTCATTTTAAACCAAATTTATGAAATTTTGGAAGCCTTTTCGAATAATTCTCTAGAAAATATTTCAATAGGTTTCAAAATTTGTATAGTACATATACACACTGCAGTTATTCATAGATAAATACAAAAATATATTGTACCCTTACATCCAATCACAGCGCTCCTAAGTTGACTTCCTTCACCTGTCTTGGGTACACAAAAGGCCAACCTAATGCTAGGAAAATGTAATAGTACCGTTTTCCCTATACTGTGACATAAAGATATAAAGAATTCTTATGACACCATTAATGCAATACTGGGTTATTGTAAAAATCTTGGCTATAATAAATACTTGTATGTCCCCATTACTTAAAGAATCCTGGATCATTTTATGTCCCCACCCCTACATGCTGGTTTACCTCTTTCTCTACTTCTTTCAGATAAGGCTTAATAAACAACCTGTATCCAACCATATCTTATCTTGTTTAAAAAGAATAATAAACAGTTCCATTTAAATAGATAAAAATGACAGTTCCATTCAATTTGTATTCATTTTATCCAAAATTTATAACATAAGCACAAATTCAAGATTTTTCATACTAATCTCCATTCCATGCTTTAGTATATGCCATATTGTGGTTCAAAATTTCAGAGCTTGTTATAAAATCCATTACTCTGTCTTGAGATGATAAAAACAAAGATATTAGACACTTAAATCATTAAATATGCAAAATACTCAGCTGTAAAGTTGCCTTTGTTGCCTTATTAATCTATGAAAAAGCTGAATTATGTCCCTTGGGAGTATTAATTTCCAACAAAAGTCCTTTCAAACAGTAGAAAATGAAAAATTATATATGCCTGATATAATAAAAGACAGAAACTACAAAATGAAGCACTATTGAAATATTTGCTGCATAAATTGCCAAGAATGTGAACAATTCTTTACACAGGAGAGTATAAATTCTATCTAAATTTAGCCTCAAGTGGGCCTCTTTTTTTCTTAGATGGACAATTTTAACACTGAAAATGCTTCTGGTATGACAAAATATTGCCTTACTCCATAAACAGTACAAACTTAACCATAAAATTTCCCATTTTGATAGATTATGTCTAGAGAAATACCCAAGTGACACATTTAGGGAATTACACAGCAAAAATGGCAAATAATTCAGTTAAAAGTATTTGTCGCGACTTGAATTCTGGTGTTTCCAATTGAATTAAGCATTGCGAAAGATGAAAACAAATACAAAAGAACTATATAGTTTGGTGCATTTTATACAATATAGTTAATATTGAAATCCTAGAATGAAGTTTTATATCAGTACCCATCAATTTGACATATTATGATGACTCAGCACTTTTCTCAACACAGTATTGTTCTCAGTAGAAAATTTCTATTCTTTGTTATAAAAATCAAATGTACTAATCAAAAGCTTCAAAATAGTATAATATAACTGAAGTGTGATTGATTTTGATTCCCCTTGCTATCTTCAGTATAGGGAAAACGGTACTATTTATTCTACCATAGGCGACAATACTAACATTTTCTAAATTTACCACTTTTTATAATAAAAACCTGTATAAAACAGTTTTGTGTGGTGTTAGTACTTTATTATTCTGTTTTAAAAATTGAAGCCAAATAGTACCATGACCAACTTCCAATGGAGCTTGTTTATGTTATCCATGCTCACCGTCATTTTAAACCAAATTTATGAAATTTTGGAAGCCTTTTCGAATAACTCTCTAGAAAATATTTCAATAGGTTTCAAAATTTATATAGTAAATATACACACTGCAGTTATTCATAGATAAATACAAAAATATATTGTACCCTTACATCCAATCACAGCGCTCCTAAGTAGGACCTGTCCTTCACCTGTCTTGGGTACACAAAAGGCCAACCTAATGCTAGGAAAATGTAATAGTACCGTTTTCCCTTAAACGATATGACAACGTCAAAATTGTTAAGATGTACTTCCTTTTTCAAATAATATGAAAGTTCTAGAGTTACTCTATGTGTCATTGACTTCTTTCTAAAAATGTTTTTTTCGTAAATTTTTGAAATTAATTTTAAAGCCATATTGAATTGATTAGAATTAATTTCTTTTCAAAAATATCGAAGATGTTTTAAACCAAAAAGAAAACACAAAGGCAGATTAGCATTTTTGAATCAATTCTTGAAGCTAGACGAATTAAAGCTTCTGTTCTTTTTAAATCGTTGAAACTTGTTTACATATTTATGTATCTAATGATGACATTATCCTTTAGACATAACTAAATTGAAAATATGAAAAGGCCTTCTTTTTCCTAACTCTTTACAAACTGGATATAAATAATGTCATTGCAAAAGAGCTGACTTCAACCGGGTTGATATTACATGAGACTATTAATACACTAGTGTGTGTTTCATAGCTTCAAGAACTCTCTCAAAACATAACGTGTAAACTGACACTGATCAATAATTAAATACCATCCATGATGATGATATGTCGATCCCCTATATAACAAACATTTGGATTTACTTATTCATTGTAAAGAAATATATTGTTTATAAACGTGCAGATGACTATTCTTGGTCTAGTACACATTTTACATCCTTTTTATATGATATGCTTAGACTTTACAGAACAATAGATACATTGTATATATTCATTTTTTGGCGTAATTTGAGAAGATATTTTATGAATTTAAAATACAAATTTTGCAATCTTGTATTTAACTTATCAAAATACCAGGTAAAACAAATAATTATTAGAGCAGTGTTGATCAATTGTTAAAACAGATCAGATTTTGTGTCTGAACGAATATTGTCGATGATATACTATAACTAAGAAAAGCCATGAGACCAAATACAGCTGGATTACACATTGCGCTTGTAATATGTATTTATTTTCATTCCTCACAATCGTGTGGTAAGTAAATAGCTAAAATCAATAAAATGAATATTAAAACACAATTAAAAACAAAAAACCCTTGTTAAACTGTTGATATCAGAGAATAAATCTATCTACTAGTATAGTATCTGCTTTAGATTGAAATTTGAACATTTCCTGCCAAAAAAGAAGAAATTACGTAAAAAAAATTAAAAAAAAAGTTTATTTGATGTAACGCAAGTATAATAAGTAGTGCTCGAAACCAAATAATGGAAAATAAGTATTAAAAGCCGAATATCAATAAACCCTAAAACAACATAGAACTAGATTTCTTAGAAATACAGCTGCCGATAATACAATATACGAACTCATTGTGCATATATAAGTCGATGTTTTAATTTTACCTTACTTTCAATAACTATATAGATTTGATATTTAAGCTTGCTTTTAATAACTACGAACAACTTAAACGCGGTATTGTTTAGTACTGTTTTGCGGATATCTATGTGTAAGTCGTCTTAATACCTATGTTAAAGAGTTAAATGCTATTTTAGCCGATTTTATCATCTTTGGTTTTCTTTGTACCTTTTGTTACTCCATTGATCAGTATGAAAAGGTGATGAGTACTAAAAAAACAAGTTCAATCCCTGTTAATGTTAATGTGATTGTCAGAAGTCGGGAACATCGTTAATGGTTGCATTTAGTGATTTTGCCTTTCGAAATATTTGGTATTGATGACAGATCGTTGAGTGTCTCTGTTATTTCTTTACCAAGTGTTTCCTCTCAATACAATTTAGTGCTTGATATATGGTATTTATTCAGCGCTGATTGTTCCTCTTTATATATATTGTTTTCCTTGTTACTCATATTAACAAACATTGCAATATTTACATTCACATTGAAAATCTGAATAAAAAGGATTTTAGGTAATGAAAGTAAAAGGGAAACGCAAAAAAGGCATCGGTAATTTAAAATTTAAAAAACAGCATGTTATACAATTTTTAAATAAAATGACATGAATACAATTATTTAATGAATAAATATTTTTGAATTGTGATGTGATAGTATAAGCCTTGACACAATTTCTTTAAAATTGAACAATCATTAACTATTGTTGCATTTATTTCAAAGAAATTGTGAGTAGGTATTCTAATTTGTACTAATTGTACACCCGAATTGCCGACTTGTTTTGTTAACTAGTAATATAAAACAAAATATTGACTGAACCTTTTCCAAACCAAAAAGAAAAAAGAAACGTCTTGCATAGTTCCTTAAGTTCGCTTTCAGATATTGAAACTTAAGACTATTACAAACGGGATGATTTCAACTCTCAAATTGTAAACTTGCCATTTCTCCTCAGTAATATATGATAAAATTACATAAAACACGATGACCTTAGGCCATCCATCCATTTATATATATTGATGAAGAATATAATAACATTCCCTTCGTATACCATGTTTAGGTAATTTTATCATGTACTCATCTAGACAAAAAGGGTGACTTAGGATAATTGTGTCTAACATTAATATATAAATGTGTTCATCAAAGTTTACAAAGAGGGATGACATAGGTTATTGTAATATACTCATAAAAAAAAAACCAAAGGGGAATGACCACACACAACTTTGTAAAACTCGCCGTACACATGTCATACAAAGGAAAAACATCTGGTTAGATTTTACTTCAGGTCATTTCGTTTTATACATGAAATTTTCCAAGACCAAGAAGATGCCCATATTGATATACGTTATGAATCACAAACAAATGCCGCTTGGTAGATACTTTCATCAATATTTGCAGATGGTGAGTTGAAATGTCTCTCAAAGTTACCCAAATTTGGTTTTTAATTTTATTTTGATGTTTTGTTAGCTCCTTTTTATGGAATGTACATTCTCAGTTAGTTCGATATGTACGTGTTTGTAGTGACGCCAAAGATTTCAAGTGAACATATAAAACTTGAAAAACAGGAATATATATATATATATATCACTTAACAAATAATAAGGGATTTAATGCGATGAAAAAAATAAAGAAGCATACTTCACACCACATGCATCAGCCATCAAGAATAATAATCTCCACTCTTTTATTTATTTTTTTCATTATAGATATAATCATTACTGTTATTATTATTGTGTTTGGTTAATAAACTTTTCATCAATGCAAATCAAGCATTTATTAATAAGGATTTTGGATTAATTAATAAATAAAAATATGCAAGCCATGTTGGAAATTTCACAAGGCTTGGGCCGTTATAATTGAATTTTATGCCGAGCATGAGCGCGGGACAAAATTAACAAATATAATGGCACAGGCCATGTGAAAATGATAACAAATTTATGGATTGCAAGAATTTTTTGGATTCTAATGTTAAAAGCTGAAGCGAAGATAAATGTGCTGTGTTTGTGGCTGTTCTATTGTAATCCCTGTAAGATAAAGTTAAACATTTCAAATAAATCTATGGCTTGCATGCATTATTTTTAAATAAAAGAAAGGCGAAAGATACGACATGGATCAACCTCGTAAGTCATAAACAAACTGACAATGCCAAGGCAAATCACTTTATTTCAAGGTCGATGGGATAGAAGCGTTATATAGTAACCTATAGAAAAAAAATTCTTTCGTTGGCTTCTATTTACTGTCAATTAAGCGTGGAAATAGTAGTGTAAAGAGTAGAAAAATTAAGGTTTTGATATTACTGCAAAATTGTAAAGATAGTGATTGAAGATTTTAAGAATATATTTGGAATATTTAAGAATCCAAATTTCATTGACGCTGGTTGAATATACCTCATCATAATACTTCTGAAGGCCACATTTCAATGTATAAAGAATGGTAGTAAGAACTTTAGAGTTCGGTGTTTTGGTTATTAATTTTTTTTTAATAATTTCATAAAAAAAACTCAATTTGTGAATACTAGTATGATATGATGGTCGTAGCTGAAATTCGATGATTGGATTCATACTGAATTATTAATTTCGGAGATTATCGTTACAGTATTTATAGGTCGATTTTTTTTTATTCTTTACGGATACCATTCCAGATTTATTTTATTTCGCCAGTTTGATTTTGTTTGTTAACTGGAACACAAGTAAGTTTTAAACGATATGACAACGTCAAAATTGCCAAGATGTACTTCCTTTTTCAAATAATATGAAAGTTCTAGAGTTACTCTATGTGTCATTGACTTCTTTCTAAAAATGTTGAGTTTTTTTTGGAAATTTTTGAAAATAATTTTAAAGCCATATTGAATTGATTAAAATTAATTTCTTTTCAAAAATATCGAAGATGTTTTAAACCAAAAAGAAAACACAAAGGCAGATTAGCATTTTTGAATCAATTCTTGAAGCTAGACGAATTAAAGCTTCTGTTCTTTTTATATCGTTGAAACTTGTTTACATATTTATGTATCTAATGATGACATTATCCTTTAGACATAACTAAATTGAAAATATGAAAAGGCCTACTTTTTCCGAACTCTTTACAAACTGGATATAAATAATGTCATTGCAAAAGAGCTGACTTCAACCGGGTTGATATTACATGAGACTATTAATACACTAGTGTGTGTTTCATAGCTTCAAAAACTCTCTCAAAACATAACGTGTAAACTGACACTGATCAATAATCAAACACCATTCATGATGATGATATGTCGATCCCCTATATAACAAACATTTGGATTTACTTATTCATTGTAAAGGAAGATTTTGTTTATAAACGTGCAGATGACTATTCTTGGTCTAGTACACATTTTACATCCTTTTTATATGATATGCTTAGACTTTACAGAACAATAGATACATTGTATATATTCATTTTTTGGCGTAATTTGAGAAGATATTTTATGAATTTAAAATACAAATTTTGCAATCTTGTATTTAACTTATCAAAATACCAGGTAAAACAAATAATTATAAGAGCAGTGTTGATCAATTGTTAAAACAGATCAGATTTTGTGTCTGAAGGAATATTGTCGATGATATACTATAACTAAGAAAAGCCATGAGACCAAATATAAATACAGCTGGATTACACATTGCGCTTGTAATATGTATTTATTTTCATTCCTCACAATCGTGTGGTAAGTAAATAACTAAAATCAATAAAATGAATATTAAAACACAATTAAAAACAAAACATTGTTAAACTGTTGATATCAGAGAATAAATCTATCTACTAGTATAGTATCTGCTTTAGATTGAAATTTGAACATTTCCTGCCAAAAAAGAAGAAATTACGTAAAAAAAAAGTTTATTTGATGTTACGCAAGTATAATCAGTAGTGCTCGAAACCAAATAATGGAAAATAAGTATTAAAAGCCGAATATCAATAAACCCTAAAACAACATAGAACTAGATTTCTTAGAAATACAGCTGCCGATAATACAATATACGAACTCATTGTGCATATATAAGTCGATGTTTTGATTTTACCTTACTTTCAATAACTATATAGATTTGATATTTAAGCTTGCTTTTAATAACTACGAACAACTTAAACGCGGTATTGTTTAGTACTGTTTTGCGGATATCTATGTGTTAGTCGTCTTAATACCTATGTTAAAGAGTTAAATGCTATTTTAGCCGATTTTATCATCTTTGGTTTTCTGTGTACCTTTTGTTACTCCACTGATCAGTATGAAAAGGTGATGAGTACTACAAAAAACAAGTTCAATCCCTGTTAATGTTAATGTGATTGTCAGAAGTCGGGAACATCGTTAATGGTTGCATTTAGTGATTTTGCCTTTCGAAATATTTGGTATCGATGACAGATCGTTGAGTGTCTCTGTTATTTCTTTACCAAGTGTCTCCTCTCAATACAATTTAGTGCTTGATATATGGTATTTATTCAGCGCTGATTGTTCCTCTATATATATATTGTTTTCTTTGTTACTCATATTAACAAACATTGCAATATTTACATTCACATTAAAAATCTGAATAAACAGGATTTTAGGTAATGAAAGTGAAAGTGAAACGCAAAAAAGGCATAGGTAATTTAAAATTTAAAAAACAGCATGTTATACAATTTTTAAATAAAATGACATGAATACAATTATTTAATGAATAAATATTTTTGAATTGTGATGTGATAGTATAAGCCTTGACACAATTTCTTTAAAATTGTACAATCATTAATTATTGTTGCATTTATTTCAAAGAAATTGTCAGTAGGTATTCTAATTTGTACTAATTGTACACCCGAATTGCCGACTTGTTTTGTTAACTAGTAATATAAAACAAAATCTTGACTGAACCTTTTCAAAACCAAAAAGAAAAAAGAAACGTCTTGCATAGTTCCTTAAGTTCGCTTTCAGATTGAAACCTAAGACTATGACAAACGGGATGATTTCAACTCTCAAATTGTAAACTTGCCATTTCTCCTCAGTAACATATGATAAAATTACATTAAACACGATGACCTTAGGCCATCCATCCATTTATATATATTGATGAAGAATATAATAACATTCCCTTCGTTTACCATGTTTAGGATGATTTTATCATGTACTCATCTAGATTAAAAGGGTGACTTAGGATAATTGTGTCTAACATTAATATATAAATGTGTTCATCAAAGTTTACAAAGAGGGATGACATAGGTTATTGTAATATACTCATAAAAAAAACCAAAGGGGAATGACCACACACAACTTTGTAAAACTCGCCGTACACATGTCATACAAAGGAAAAACATCTGGTTAGATTTTACTTCAGGTCATTTCGTTTTATACATGAAATTTTCCAAGACCAAGAAGATGCCCATATTGATATACGTTATGAATCACAAACAAATGCCGCTTGGTAGATACTCTCATCAATATTTGCAGATGGTGAGTTGAAATGTCTCTCAAAGTTACCCAAATTTGGTTTTTAATTTTATTTTGATGTTTTGTTAGCTCCTTTTTATGGAATGTACATTCTCAGTTAGTTCGATATGTACGTGTTTGTAGTGACGCCAAAGATTCCAAGTGAACATATAAAACTTGAAAAACAGGAATATATATATATATATATCACTTAACAAATAATAAGGGATTTAATGCGATGAAAAAAATAAAGAAGCATACTTCACACCACATGCATCAGCCATCAAGAATAATAATCTCCACTCTTTTATTTATTTTTTTCATTATAGATATAATCATTACTGTTATTATTATTGTGTTTGGTTAATAAACTTTTCATCAATGCAAATCAAGCATTTATTAATAAGGATTTTGGATTAATTAATAAATAAAAATATGCAAGCCATGTTGGAAATTTCACAAGGCTTGGGCCGTTATATTTGAATTTTATGCCGAGCGTGAGTGAGGGACAAAATTAACATATATAATGGCACAGGCCATGTGAAAATGATAACAAATTTAGGGATTGCAAGAATTTTTTGGATTCTAATGTAAAAAGCTGAAGCGAAGATAAATGTGCTGTGTTTGTGGCTGTTCTATTGTAACCCCTGTAAGATCAAGTTAAACATTTCAAATTAATCTATGGCTTGCATGAATTATTTCTTAAATAAGAGAAAGGCGAAAGATATCAAAGGGATCAACCTCGTAAACAAACTGACAATGCCAAGGCAAAACACGAAAAACGACGAAAAGACAAACAGCAGTACACAAAACACAATATTGAAAGCAAAAAACCGAGCAACACGAACCATACGAAAACAACCGGGGGTGCTCCGGAAGGTTAAGTAGATCCTGCTCAACATGTGGCGCCCGCCGTGTTGCTCATGTAAGTATAGACACTAATTGTCAATTTATAGATGTAAGTCAAGATAAAGGAGGCACACTTTACTGTATCTGTTGTATCCTTTATTTCAAGGTCGATGTAATAGAAGCGTTATATAGTAACCTATAGAAAAAAAATTTCTTTCGTTGGCTTCTATTTACTGTCAAATCAACTGTTGACACGACGTAACTAAGGAGTGAGCAGCCATGATGACTTTGTAAAATCCATAAATGTGCGAAAAATGAAATAGAATACACAATGAAAGAACACCTATTTCAAAACTCCATTTTAATAAGATATTCTACAAATTTGGAGCGTATAAGTAACAGAATAACATTCAGCTTGAGAATTTTCATTCATATGACGTCATGCTTAGACATAACGATAATGCGCCAAGACCATTTAAGGAATTTCGGGGATTTTATTTATTTTTTCCCTATTTTTCCAACCTATAATGCACTAATTCTTTTCTGTATGCATTAGAATAGGAAGAACACTTCTATATATTTTTTTTCTATTTCAATTTTAACACGGCGAAATCGACAAAGTTTTTGCACATTAGTTACAATAGATGTAGATTTACGTGGAAGGTAAACAAGTATGTACATATGTGAGTCTGTGCTAAATATAGAAATATCGAGAAATTAATCACGCTGTTATTTACAAAGCAAAAGCGTCACGTCAAATAAGAATATCGACTAACTTACGGCCATTTGTACACGTGACTAAAATGAGAAATCAGTTCTTTTATTCTGTACAGAAAGATTAAGAGGTGTATTGTATTTTATTCAACCACTCGATTCCTGAAAATTGATATAAACTAAGTCAAACTCTCTCAGCCAAAGTTGACCTTGGGTGGATTTGTCTATTTGTTTTAGATTCTTTCTTAGTCATAAGCTCCTCATTTATTCAAGTATTTATATAGCTTTTGCTTTCAAATGTTTGGGTTGGACCGTTCCCTATAAAGGTGAATCCAGAAAAACGCCTTCGACAAACACCAAATTTATAAAGTGTTATTTTCATTTTGTGCCAGTAATATAATTATGGCGCGGAATTAGGGTCATAATTATCGCTTTTAGCATATGCTAAATCCATTTAAGCTTATGCTGAAATGATTTTAGCATAAGCTAAATTAATTTTAGCATAAGCTAAATTCATTTTAGCATAAGCTGAATTCATTTTAGCATAAGCTAAAATCAATTTAGCATATGCAATAATGTTCAGCTTATACAGAAATGTTGGCGCGGAATCAAGGTCATAAATATTAAACTTCGCATATACGATCAATGAATTTAGCTTATGCTAAAATGAATTTAGCTTATGCTAAAATGATTTTAGCTTATGCTAAAATGATTTTAGCTTATGCTAAAATGATTTTAGCTTATGCTAAAATGATTTTAGCTTATGCTAAAATGGTTTTAGCTTATGCTAAAATGAATTCAGCTTATGCTAAAATGAGTTTAGCTTATGCTTAAATGAATTAAGCTTAGTTGTGTTCTCCAATGAAAATCACTCTTTCTTAACTACTTGGCTGGACAGTTATCGCATGCGGTCCTTTTTTATGCTTACTAACAATGGCTAACAGAGGACGTCGCACAGACCATAATTCTTATATTCATTTTTTGACTACGTGTAATGGAATTGTGCAGGATTCAATCCGTTTACTGAACACTGATGTTAGAAACCCAGAATATGTCGATGGTGTGTCAGTTCGACTCGAAGGCGTTGCAAGAAATGTTTTGAGGGTTGCCACGAGAATCCCAAGTTGTTATGAACTTTTGCAGTTGGTCCAATCTTTACTGGAAAATATTCAAGATTTGAAATCGTAAGTATTATATTGTCAATATGAAAAAAACAGTGGCCGAACAATAACACATTACTTCCTAAATAAAAGGGGTGGTCATTGACTGACAAAAAAGGGGGAAGCTGTTATGGTTCAGTTATTTCCTACTATTTCAACTATTTTTTTTCAGCAAAAGAGAGGCACGAGCCCCCTTTTTAAAGGCTCCTAAAGCTAATTGTCATAAATCAATTAAGCGAAAAATATGAGACCTAGAGCCAAATTAGCATTATTGATCATTTACCTAGGGCTACAATAAAGTCTTCACAGTCAAAACTGTTAGAATTTCCAAGAGTTATCTCTCTTTTCAAACCCAAATTTGTTGATGTTCGCAATTTTTGCATATATCTTGAAAACCGTAAGATATAGAGCCAAATTTTAAAATACAATAATGAGTAGCTCTACGAGAGCTACAAGAGTGTCCTCAGTTCAATATTGACAGACATGTGGTTTAAGACTTATCTTTCTTTGAAATCTGAAATTCAGTTTGAAACATCCAATCAGATGATGGATATAGTGTTATCGTGTATATTCCAGGTTAAGATACGATAAGCTATTGCAACTTGCCCCTATTTTCGTTGAAATTAGAATGAATAGAATCCAAGAAACATGATTATTTCTAAAAAGTATAGTGTTTCATCTTACAAAAAATCAACGTAACTTTTCTTTTTCAGTGTGTGAAAATTATTCAATATCCCTCTCTTTCTCCTGAAAAACTGATTTTTTTTTTTAAATCAGGAGTTTTTTTATCTGTTTGAGCACTTTTTAAATATGAGCGGACGCGAGTACCACGAAGATATTTCAATGTGTTGTTTGTTGTAAGGAAATAATTTACTGTTTTCAATATATTCATGTTAAAAATTCAATAATTCTACACTGAAAATTCCTTAGTTTTACGATAAGTCAATAATATGTAAACAAAGGACCGGAACGAACTTGCATAACCGAATCTGCACGAGTATCTTATTCTAACTAAGGTGTTTCTTGATTGAGTTACAAGTTCAATGCCTGGAAGTAAAAAAGCTCAAGTTTTGTTCTATGTTATTTTTGAAGTCGGGGAAAGAGAAGGAACGTGTGAATTTGGATTCAATTTGCAACATTTTTAAAGTGTCACCGACATTGTCAGTGTTGTCAACGAACAACCATCAAACTCTACAGTTAACAAAATTAAAAGAAATGTAGACCCTATCAAGAGGGCTATCAAATTATAACCTTTTTTATCCGTGTATATATACGTAAATGAAATGCAACTGGAAATTTAAATCGATTTAACGTGGAAACAAAATTTGAATCGAGATTACCTCCCCTGTAAATGTATTTTAACGGAAATTATTTGAAATACTTCTTTTTAGATAACTTTAAAGATAAAAAATCTTAACTCATTAAATAAAATGATGAAAATTCCAAATATCTAACATGTCTTAAAAAGAAATGCTGTGAGGTTTAGATAAAAATTTTAAACTTTAAAAAAGTGTATGCAAATATTGTAAACCTTTGGAAAAATAAAAAATCAAATATAAGACTTTATAATTCTCATAAGTAACCTGTTGAGGTCGACTTGATAATCCTTTGAAGGACAAAATTACTATTGTTTTGTAAAAGAAAGCAATGGTCTTTATTCACACAAAAATAAAAGAAAAACTCGGCGCATATGCAAAACGCCGCCCTCTTCAGTCTATTCCAATTTTAAACATTAGATATTAAACTTGTATTTTGTGTATCTTGTGAAGGGATGAAGAAAAGACATTTCTTTACTTGTAAACTGTGGATCTGTTAGATAATGTTGAATAGATAAGTTTAATGCATTGAAGAAAATGACAGAAACATCTCTGATTTTTATGCCCCCGCTGTAGCGGAGGGGGCATTAAGTTGTACCCTTGTCCGTCTATACGTACGTCCGTCCGTCTGTGCGTCCTAAAATTGGTTTATGTTCTCTAACTTTAGTTTGCCTCAACCAAATGTTATGAAACTTTTACACAATGCTTATTATCACAAAACACAGGTCAAGTTTGAATTTTGGTGGCATCAATTTCACAGTTCAAGAGTTATGCCCCTTTACTAAAGGAAAAATGCTGAATTTTTCGTTTCTGTTCTCTTACTTTAGTTTGTTTCAACCAAATGTTACGAAACTTATACACAATGCTGATTACCACAAAACACAGATCAAGCATGAATTTTTGTGGTGTCTTTTATCCGATCTAGGGTTATTCGCTTTTTACAAATGGAAAAAATTCTGAATTTTTTGTTTCCGTTCTCTTACTTAAGTTTGTCTCAACTGAATGTGAAGCCAAGGTGGTCGAGTGGTCTAACGCGTCGGATTCAAATCTAACAATGTTTGGCTGATGTTTAGACGAGTTATATATATATATATATATATATATATATATATTTGACTCCTCAAAATTCGAGAGTCTATCCTAAATTGAGGTAAATTACATGGACTTCCAAATACTTTTCCGATTTCTAACATCACTGAGGGGAAGCTGTTATGGTTCAGTTATTTCCTACCATTTCAACTATTTGTTTTCAGCAAAAGAGAGGCACGAGCCCCCCTTTTTAAAGGCTCCTAAAGCTAATTGTCATAAATCAATTAAGCAAAAAATATGAGACCTAGAGCCAAATTAGCATTATTGATCATTTACCTAGGGCTACAATAAAGTCTTCACAGTCAAAACTGTTAGAATTTCCAAGAGTTATTTCTCTTTTCAAACCCAAATTTGTTGATGTTAGCAATTTTTGCTTATATCTTGAAAACCGTAAGATATAGAGCCAAATTTTAAAATACAATAATGAGTAGCTCTACGAGAGCTACAAGAGTGTCCTCAGTTCAATATTGACAGACATGTGGTTTAAGACTTATCTTTCTTTGAAATCTGAAATTCAGTTTGAAACATCCAATCAGATGATGGATATAGTGTTATCGTGTATATTCCAGGTTAAGATACGATAAGCTATTGCAACTTGCCCCTATTTTCGTTGAAATTAGAATGAATAGAATCCAAGAAACATGATTATTTCTAAAAAGTATAGTGTTTCATCTTACAAAAAATCAACGTAACTTTTCTTTTTCAGTGTGTGAAAATTATTCAATATCCCTCTCTTTCTCTTGAAAAACTGATTTTTTTTTTTAAATCAGGAGTTTTTTTATCTGTTTGAGCACTTTTTAAATATGAGCGGACGCGAGTACCACGAAGATATTTCAATGTGTTGTTTGTTGTAAGGAAATAATTTACTGTTTTCAATATATTCATGTTAAAAATTCAATAATTCTACACTGAAAATTCCTTAGTTTTACGATAAGTCAATAATATGTAAACAAAGGACCGGAACGAACTTGCATAACCGAATCTGCACGAGTATCTTATTCTAACTAAGGTGTTTCTTGATTGAGTTACAAGTTCAATGCCTGGAAGTAAAAAAGCTCAAGTTTTGTTCTATGTTATTTTTGAAGTCGGGGAAAGAGAAGGAACGTGTGAATTTGGATTCAATTTGCAACATTTTTAAAGTGTCACCGACATTGTCAGTGTTGTCAACGAACAACCATCAAACTCTACAGTTAACAAAATTAAAAGAAATGTAGACCCTATCAAGAGGGCTATCAAATTATAACCTTTTTTATCCGTGTATATATACGTAAATGAAATGCAACTGGAAATTTAAATCGATTTAACGTGGAAACAAAATTTGAATCGAGATTACCTCCCCTGTAAATGTATTTTAACGGAAATTATTTGAAATACTTCTTTTTAGATAACTTTAAAGATAAAAAATCTTAACTCATTAAATAAAATGATGAAAATTCCAAATATCTAACATGTCTTAAAAAGAAATGCTGTGAGGTTTAGATAAAAATTTTAAACTTTAAAAAAGTGTATGCAAATATTGTAAACCTTTGGAAAAATAAAAAATCAAATATAAGACTTTATAATTCTCATAAGAAACTTGTTGAGGCCGACTTGATAATCCTTTAAAGGACAAAATTACTATTGTTTTGTAAAAGAAAGCAATGGTCTTTATTCACACAAAAATAAAAGAAAAACTCGGCGCATATGCAAAACGCCGCCCTCTTCAGTCTATTCCAATTTTAAACATTAGATATTAAACTTGTATTTTGTGTATCTTGTGAAGGGATGAAGAAAAGACATTTCTTTACTTGTAAGCTGTGGATCTGTTAGATAATGTGGAACAGATAGGTTTAATGCATTGAACAAAATGACAGAAACATCTCTGATTTTTATGCCCCCGCTGTAGCGGAGGGCCGGGGCATTAAGTTGTACCCTTGTCCGTCTATACGTACGTCCGTCCGTCTGTGCGTCCTAAAATTGGTTTATGTTCTCTAACTTTAATTTGCCTCAACCAAATGTTATGAAACTTTTACACAATGTTTATTATCACAAAACACAGGTCAAGTTTGAATTTTGAAGGCATCAATTTTATAGTTTAAGAGTTATGCCCCTTTACTAAAGGAAAAATGCTGAATTTTTCGTTTCTGTTCTCTTACTTTGTATAGATATAAGAAGATGTGGTATGGGTGCCAATGAGACAACTCTCCATCCAAGTCAAAATTTATAAAAGTAAACCATTATAGGTCACAGTACGGTCTTCAACACGGAGCCTTGGCTCACACCGAAAAGTAAGCTATAAAGGGCCCCAAAAAATTACTAGTGTAAAACCATTCAAACGGGAAAACCAACGGCCTAATCTATATAAAAAACGAGAAACGAGAAACACTTATGAACCACATCAACAAACGACAATTACTGAACATCAGATTCCTGACTTAGGACAGGTGCAAACAAATGCAGCGGGTTTAAAGTTTTAATGGTACCAAACCTTCACCCTTTTTCTGAAACAATAGTGTAACATCACAACATAGAAAGACACACTATAAAATATCAATTGAAATAGCTTAACTCAATCAAAGGATATATTAACACCATTGAACATACACTGAACAAATAAATTTGACCTATGACACAATGTAAATACAAAATAAATAAACTAAGGGTAGAATAATAAAAGTAACATGTTATATCGGTAAGAAATGTTAAACAATTAAAGAAAAACAATATGCTCGAACAATAATATCAGCCATTTGTAATAACTTTAAACACAGGTAAACGAAAATAATTTTGTTGTTAGGTATACGTGTACAGTACCAATAGAGAAAGGAAATATTTTTACAAATCTTTAGTTTGCTTCAACCAAATGTTACGAAACTTATACACAATGCTGATTACCACAAAACACAGATCAAGCATGAATTTTGGTGGTGTCTTTTTTCCGATCTAGGGTTATTCGCTTTTTACAAATGGAAAAAATTCTGATTTTTTTGTTTCCGTTCTCTAACTTAAGTTTGTCTCAACTGAATGTGAAGCCAAGGTGGTCGAGTGGTCTAACGCGTCGGATTTAAATCTAACAATGTTGGGCTGATGTTTAGACGAGTTATATATACATGTATATATATATATATTTGACTCCTCAAAATTCGAGAGTCTATCCTAAATTGAGGTAAATTACATGGCCTTCCAAATACTTTTCCGATACCTAACATCACTGAAGAGACATTAATTGTCGAAATCCGGATATGGTGTACAAAAATCTTTGCACCTTTGTTTGCGGTATACCATCTTTGCCGCAAGTTTATTGTTTTCTGTTTGGTATTAAATTTACTAGAACACACCCGCGAAATCGCGGGCATTTGGAGCGAGGTTACAGTACATGTATGTTAACCGTTGTAGGATGAATTTGTGAAAAAAAAAATTAAGACTGGGGAATTTTAGGAAAGGTGTCAAAAGTCATAGGAACTTGGGAAAGGGATAATTGTTCTAGCCCTCTCCCTTTTTTTCAAAATCCGTTTTTTTTTTGGTTTTCTATTATTTCAATTTATTCTTGCGTATTTCTGTATACTTTGAACAGACATATACTATATAATATGTGACCGCCGTTGATAGTAAACATGGAATTGATAGTAGATAGTAAATATGATGTACACTTCATTTGTAGTATATGTATGTTCGTAGTATACAGAAAAAGCGAAAATAATTGTCCTGTCCCACAAGTACCTATGAAAATTATGTGTAGTATTAAACAGATCTAAACGAAAGTCTTGTCTGTGACTTAAAAGTCGGTCCGATGACGGAAACAATAACCGGACGCCTTTATTTTTGTTTTTCTCGCAAAATAACACAAACGAAATAATCATAAGCGAGGATGACAAATGCGACTATGCATGGTACCTATATGACACTAAGCCATGATAATCAATTCATTCTGGAAGGAAGAGAAGCGACACACAAAATGAGGTCTTCTCGTTTAATAGTATAGATAATTAAGATCCATTTATTACACCTTGTGATCCGTTTATTTGGCAATCGCCAATGGCAGTCAGCAGGGTTTAAGAACATTTGTTGTTCGACCTGTTAGTCAAATGCGTTTTGTTAAAATATACTTTTTCACTTTTTTGGTCTTTTGGAAAATGTTGTTTGTGCTGTATTTAGACCCCTCTAACAAGAAATTTGTTTTGCATGCATACGTATAAAAATTGCGGTTTTTATCCAACGCAATCATAGGTTTGAACGTTGTTTTCAATTTAGACTTATTTATATTTTTTCGTTTGGGCTTGCATTATATTTGCCTTCGGGTTTATATGATCCGTTCATCCTAATTTGACTCCTCAAATTTCGAGAGTCTATCCTAAATTGAGGTAAATTATATGGCCTTCCAAATACTTTTCCGATTCCAAACATCACTGAAGAGACATTAATTGTCGAAATCCGGATATGGTGTACAAAAATCTTTGCACCTTTGTTTGCGGTATACCATCTTTGCCGCAAATTTATTGTTTTCTGTTTGGTACTAAATTTATAATCAAGATCTATTTATTTACACTCCGTTGATTTGGCAATCGCCAATGGCAGTCAGCAGGGTTTAAGAACAGTTGTTGTTCGACCTGTTAGTCAAATGCGTTTTGTTAAAATATACTTTTTCACTTTTTTGGTCTTTTGGAAAATGTTGTTTGTGCTGTATTTAGACCCCTCTAACAAGAAATTTGTTTTGCATGCACACGTATAAAAATTGCAGTTTTTATCCAACGCAATCATAGGTTTGAACGTTGTTTTCAATTTAGACTTATTTATATTTTTTCGTTTGGGCTTGTATTATATTTGCCTTCGGGTTTATATGATCTGTTCATCCTAATTTGACTCCTCAAATTTCGAGAGTCTATCCTAAATTGAGGTAAATTACATGGCCTTCCAAATACTTTTCCGATTCCTAACATCACTGAAGAGACATTAATTGTCGAAATCCGGATATGGTGTACAAAAATCTTTGCACCTTTGTTTGCGGTATACCATCTTTGCCGCAAATTTATTGTTTTCTGTTTGGTATTAAATTTATAATCAAGATCTATTTATTTACACTCCGTTTATTTGGCAATCGCCAATGGCAGTCAGCAGGGTTTAAGAACATTTGTTGTTCGACCTGTTAGTCAAATGCGTTTTGTTAAAATATACTTTTTCACTTTTTTGGTCTTTTGGAAAATGTTGTTTGTGCTGTATTTAGACCCCTCTAACAAGAAATTTGTTTTGCATGCACACGTATAAAAATTGCGGTTTTTATCCAACGCAATCATAGGTTTGAACGGTGTGCATGCAAAACAAATGTCTTGGTAGAGGGGTCTAAATACAGCACAAACAACATTTTCCAAAAGACCAAATGAGTGAAAAAGTATATTTTAACAAAATGCATTTGACTAGCAGGTCGAACAACTGATGTTCTTAAACCCTGCTGACTGCCATTTGCGATTGCCAAATAAACGGATCACAAGATGTAACAAAATTGATCTTATTATTAATTTATTACCAAACAGAAAACAATAAACGTACGGAAAAGATGGTATACCGCAAACATGAGGTGCAAAATTTGTACACCATATCCGGATTTCGACAATTAATGTCTCTTCAGTGATGTTAGGAATCGAAACGGTATTTGGAAGGCCATATAATTTACCTCAATTTAGGATAGACTCTTGAATTTTGAAAGAGTCAAAATAAGATGAACGGATCATATAAACCCGAAGGCAAATACAATACAAGCCCAAACGAAAAAATATAAACAAGTCTTAATTGAAAACAACGTTCAAACCTATGATTGCGTTGGATAAAAACCGCAATTTTTATACTTGTGCATGCAAAACAAATGTTTTGGTAGAGGGGTCTAAATACAGCACAAACAACATTTTCCAAAAGACCAAATGAGTGAAAAAGTATATTTTAACAAAACGCATTTGACTAGCAGGTCGAACAACTGATGTTCTTAAACCCTGCTGACTGCCATTGGCGATTGCCAAATAAACGGATCACAAGATGTAACAAAATAGATCTTATTATTAATTTATTACCAAACAGAAAACAATAAACGTACGGAAAAGATGGTATACCGCAAACATGAGGTGCAAAATTTGTACACCATATCCGGATTTCGACAATATATATATACATATTATACAATATTAGGTCAATGTCAGGAAAATATAAACTTTTTTGTTTGAGGCTGAGAAACTGGGGAAGGGCGAGGTTCTACAGAGCCCTTTCCCAGTTTTGCGCCGAGTACAAAAAAGTTTATATTTTTATGACAATGACCTAATATTGTTTTTTTACTGCAACTTAAATTATTTATTGATAGGTTTTTAAATCGTAACACAAATGTCAAACTTATTTGCATCCCTTAATGGACCCTTGATTGTTGAGAAAATGGTTCCATGATTAAATTTATATTATACAAAATATAGCTATGTTACTATATTTAGGAAATAAACACAAGTAGTTGCAGTATAAATAATGGTAATTACCACAAAACTCAGTTTAAGTTCAAATTTTGGTAGCGACACTTTTACAGTTATTGAGATATGTCTCTCTATTACTTTATAGGCAGTTGCTATTAGTACCAGGACTATTTGTTCGGCCAGTTCAATGCGCATGTCTGTGAGTGTGAAATATTTTCTTCTGCAGCACCAGGGTGTGGCAAATTATATATATTGACATCTATAAAGCAATGTTTTGCAATCTTAAATTGTTAGGCCCCAATTTTGTTACTGGTAATTGAAATGGTTGTTTTCTTCAAATAAAGTCCAATGTGGTCAATGTAATTTAGAAAAAAAATCATATATATTTAATGTTATATCTATATCTATTACTTCACATTGCAAAAAGAGGGAGGAAATTACTTGTAAACCAAACTTGGGTCGCGATTAGCTCATGCATTTTAGATTAAGTTAACGTAAGGATTTTCTTGTTGAAAAAGGTACAAAATTATCATGTCTGAGACTGTCAAACAGATCGAGTTATAGATCCCCTTAACATAAAGTTGTCCATATTTTGAGTTAGGGGTGATGAGAGGGTTGGCGTTCCTTCAGTTTCCAAATCCCTCTTTTCTTTTTACCCAGATCCCACCTTTACTGTCCACTATACTTCATATCCCCACTTTTTATAATCCTATATCCCACATCCCCCACTTTTTTTAAGTTATACTATCGTATTCCCTTGTCAAATTCTGAAAACTGGAAAATTATCACAAATATTGATATCCCCGTTTTCAGCCATGATCTCAAAATTGAAAATCAGTGATCGGATTACACGCGACCCCTGGTGATGTTGAAGATAATATTACACTCACTTTCGTACGCACATAAAATGACACGCGCATTGCAATGGCCGGACAAATAGCCCTAGCACTATTCGTCCGGCTAGCAAATAGCCACGCCGTAAAATGCTAGCGGGGGCATCATCTGTGTCCCTATGGATACATTCCCCATTTATTTAAGTTAAATTATTCATGTCATAAGGCTGTTGCTAGCAGCAAAGTATCTTACATTTTTGTACAGTATGCAAAACTAAAAAAATATGTATCTTCTGTCTCTCTTTTTTATGAAAATACATACTTAAATATATCTGATTTGGGATGGTTGCTAAGCAAAATATTATATCAGGGATACGTACCTGTGTTACCATGGAAACATCAAATTCAGAATATTAAAATTGCACATCTGAAGTATACGTACTGATAAATATCCTATAGTTCCACGTTTCAAGCTTAAAGATTACACTCAGTGATACTAAAACACCGTTTGTTAACTTAAAAGGACTATGTGTTGCTATGGTAAAATCGGGTTGATATGACGGGTTATATAGTTACAAAATCAAATTGTTCTTAAATGCAAACATGGTTACTAAATTAAATTTCTAAATACAGGATTCGACTTAATATGAGTTATATGAAAATATTTGAATTTTTCAATTTTTTTATGGATAACATTGGATAAAATAAGTCCTTTTGTGTGGTCACTAGGTAACATTGTGGTTACTAGGTCACTATTTGGAACTCCGTTAAATAATAGATCCAACAATAATATATATATATATATATTTAAGTGTTTTGTAACACATTACTTCACATTTTAATGGATTTAGAAGTATTTTCCTAGGGCAAATGCACTGAAGATGGATATAATAGTAAATTTTATGAAACCTGTTGCTAGGCAACCAAACGTTCACATAAACACAAAATGTTCAACATTTCCTTAAGTCACTATGCATAGACTAATGATGGATCGAATATGTAGTCATTTGAAGAGGGGGCAAAAAATGTCCCTTATTATACCTTGTCATTTCTGTTACAGCTTAAAATATATTTTATACAATATGTATGAACTAAATTCATATTTTTGCGGAATTACAGAAAAGGCCAATGAACTACATCTACCTTTCATTGCAAATGTGTGTAAATTTCCAAAGTTATTTGTATATTTCTATCTATTTCAGTACAGTGAATGATAATGCATTCAGATCAGGAAGAAGCAGTAACGGGAAACCAGGGCGCCCACTGTATGAAATTTCTAAAGATCAACTTCAGTTCTTTTTGGATTTAGGTTTCAGTGGATCAAATATATCAAAATTACTGCAGGTGTCACAGTCAACTGTAAAAAGGAGACTAAGGTACATTTATATACAATAGGAAAAGTCTACACTCCATTTTTTATAGTGGCAGTCTAAGCCTGAATCACTTAATGTTATATCCCATTTTGGCAGAAACGTCTAAACAACAATTTAACTTCAAAATTTGTATTGTGAAAAATAACTAACGTTCAAATAAATTTAGAAAAGTTCTCAGTAATACTTACAATGTATATATATAGATATGAAGAACTCTATTATACTGACCTTATAATATATAGCAGTTTACGAACATACGATCGCATACATACTAGTATTTATAAACCTTTTTGAATTATATTTTCGGTACTCATATGGAGTAGATGGTATAATTTCTTTAACTATTATTTTGTGGTATTGAACACAAAATGTATTTTTTTTTGTAACACAAATTTGATCAGTTTGATGTGATGAAAGAATAACATATTAAAATATGAATGATTGAATAATGTCATTTATTTATTAAATGACAAAGAAATCATACAGTTACAAAATAACCACAAGTAATAGCTTTTAAAAAAGCTAGCCGTCTTAAAGCTGATGAAAGTGAAAAGTGTTTTCGCTTTGTAAATTAATTCATTCAAAATAGCCTTGTACATAAATTAAAGTAGATTACAAAAAATATAACATGTATACTACTTTTTTTTGTTAAAGAGTTACCAATGTTATAGGGGGGATGTCAAACTATCGACAATTAGAGAGTGAATGCACTGCAGATATAAAAATCGCTTACACGTATTAACTCAACATAATCAAGCTCTCGACCTAATATAAAATCATTTCTTTGTAAAGAAGCCCAGAAAACTTTGTCTCAATATCACCGGCCATTTATAACTTTACACAATATGATAAAATTGTTCCACAACCATTAAACCTGAATGCTATCTCCAATAATACAAAACATATAATGTATTATAAAATTGCAGTTCTCACAACATATTTCCAAAAATGATGGCCGGAGAAAATGTTTGTCTCACCTCATCCCCCAAAGAGAATTCGGAGTATTAAATAAATTCACAATCAATAGAAACAGAGTTATGCCGATGTACATGTAAAGCCCGGGTTGCCAAGAATTTTTTTGGATACACATTATCAATAATTGTAAATGATATTCGATATTTGCGTAGTTAAAACAGATTGAAGATAAGTTAGTTATAAATGTTATACACTACGGAATACTTGTGTCTAGATAAGAACAACTTCAATATTAAGTAAGTTCTATTTTTATTATATGACATTTTTATTATTTCAGGTATTTTGGAATTTCCATTAGAGAGAAATATAGCACCGTTGACGACAATGAATTAGATGATATAATAAGACCATTACTTGATGAAAACCCTCACTTGGGTTATCGTTCAATACAGGCTCATGTTAAAGTTAAAGGGCATACATGTCAAGAGAACAGGATTCGAGATGCAATATGTCGAGTTGATCCAGCAGGAACTGCTTTTAGATGGAGTGACACTATTCATCGCAGAACTTACAGAGTAGCCGGGCCAAATTCCTTGTGGCATATCGATGGAAACCATAAACTTATTGGGTATGTATGAAAATATTGTCATGCAAAATGTTAATATGTCTAATCAAATTAAAATATGGTCAGTTGTTTAAGTAATTAAAATAAGGATGTTACTTGGAAACGTCGCCGTGCGAGTTATCCCCATTGAACGTGCGTTCGATAATTCAACGTCGCCAGAACCTTCTTGAGTGTCGATAATCATTAAATGGTAGACCATTGTCTAAAGTTATGATGTTTCTGAAATAACAGCATTTTTTTTAGTTTTATTGGAAAACTATCCATATTGATTGGCAATTATATATATTGTCAGAAGTCCTGCCACGACCATGAATCTATCTAACGTTTGGCTCAAGTATCATGCTACTTAGGACTGAAAAAAAGGTTTTTATAAACGCTACAACAACAAAATTAGCAACCAGATTTATAGAAAGACCATTTGATAATGTTTATAGTTTTAACTGTTGGGTTTTAAAGATTTGGGGATACAGGCCACGCTGATTAACAGAATTTATTGTAGACTAGATTATGACTGACTTTTTACATCGAGATGACCGTGAGGTCATTCCGATGTATTGCTATCGCCTAAATTTTGCACACGTAACTTTTGTTTTGAGATTGTAACCGATCTATAAACAAGGACCGGTAACTCTGTAATTGTTTTTGCGGGAAAATATGAACTCCTACTCATATTCAATCTTTTAGAAAAATTGAAGATTTACAGAAGAGTGTCCACCATGCACTTGCACTGCACTATTATTAGAATAGTTGAATAGAATGATATACAAATGGATGAAAATAATATATACATGTAACTGTTATATTAATATAATATATAACAACAAACCAGTGTATACTGATTTGTATCACTACAATATAATAGTTATTACGGTGAGGTTGAATTTCCTGTCATTTATTCATCATCCACGCACGAACTTGTCTCAGAAAGAAATATATCTCTGTACATTAACCTCAGTTTCAGGTATAGAGATGTGATTTTTTTCTGTGACAAGTGCTTTTGACCAGCCACAAGAACTTGCAGTCATTCGATGTTCAGTACTTCAGTACTTTGATAGTGCTTGTAAGCTTATTTTGGAATGTATTTAAAAATGTTGATTTTTAGATGTGTTTCTATATGATTTTCTGAGTTTTGGTTTATTGCTTACTAGTATTTTGATTTTGCAATTGGATGCTCAAACCTCGGTCATGTTTTAAAATGTTCACATCAAATGTGTTGAACAAAATGTAATTTTTGCACCACATACCATATTTTTTCTACTTGAAATGCTTGGTAGAGCAAATCAATCGACAGGTGAAAAGGGGATGGGGGTAAATGCTGATCCAGTGTTTGTTTGTACAACAGACATGTTGCTTTTTTGGTATTCGGGTCTACCTTTTTTAACAAACCAATATTGACCTCATTTATAATACTGAAAACAATGCTTATATAAAATTATAAGGAATGATTAATGCAAATGTTTACAATAGTACTACCGTATCATGATTATATTAATCTACTGCTTATATGTCCATGGCGTGGAAACTATGCACATATTCTTCCAATCTTTTATTTTCAACAATATTCCAGGCTCCTCAAATTGATTGAATACTTTTTGTGACAAAAACATTGCACATATTTGATTTAATTGAAATAGTGTTTAGTTATAATTCAACAGCAGTAACAAAAAATAAATAAACACATGTTAATGGGTCAGTTTGAATTAACTTAGGCGCTTGAATTTCCCAACTGGGCAGTAAATCGTCAAAGGTTGAATGGTAGTACGCCTAGAGTAACCCTTGGCTTGCTTAGATGCAAGGTATGGGTTCATCCTTTAATTGGCATTTTGAAAGTTTGAACACAACAAAAGCGTTACGGGTCATTATTCTCATCACTTGGCGTCCGTCGTTCGTCGTCATCGTCTGTTAACTTTTATAAAAATCTTCTTCTCTGAAACTACTGATCCAAATTTAACCAAACGTGGCCTAAATCATCACTAGGGTATCTGGTTTAAAACATGTGTCCGATGACCCCGCTTGCCAACCAAAAAGCCGGTATGGCTAAAAATAGAACATAGGGGTAATATGCAGTTTATGGCTTATATTTCTGAAACTAAAGCATTTAGAGCAAATCTGACATGGGGGGGAAAAATGTTCATCAGGTTAAGATCTATCCGCCCTTAAATTTTCAGACAAATCCGACAACCCGTTGTTGGGTTGCTGTCCCTGAATTGGTAATTTTAAGGAAATTTTGCAGTTTTGGTTTATTATCTTGAATATTATTATAGATAGAGATCAACTGTAAACATCGATAATGTTCATCAAAGTTAGATCTACAAATAAGTCAACATGACCAAAATTGTCAGTCGACCCCTTAAGGAGTTATTGCCCTTTAGAGTCAATTGTTAACAATTTTTCGTAAATTTTTGTAATCTTTTACAAAATATTTCCTCTGAAACTACTGAGACAAATTTAATAAAACTTAGCCATAATCATCATAAGGGTATCTAGTTTAAAAAATGTGTCCAGTGACCCTGCTTTCCAACCACATGGCCGACATGGCTAAAAATAGAACATAGTGGTAAAATGCAGTTTTTGGTTTATATCTCTGAAACTAAAGCATTTAGAGCAAATCTGACGGTTGACAAACATGTTCATTTGATATAGATTTATCTTCCCTGAAATTTTCACGATTCCTACAACCCGTTGTTGGGTTGCTGTCCCTGAGTTAGTAATTTTACGGAAATTTTGCAGTTTTTTGTTATTATCTTAGATATCATTATAGTATCTAATATACTACTAATTATGTTTTAACCTTATTTTACATGATTTCCAAAGCATCAGTAAATACAGGTGAGCGACACAGGCTCTTGAGAGCCTCTAGTTTTTTTTTATAAAAGAAAAAAACACAACATGAGATACATGAGATACATGTAGATACTAAGTGCAGGCTATATCAACATATACATATCAAACTCTTCTTCTTTTTACAGTTGGAGATTTGTTATACATGGTGGGATCGATGGTTTTAGTAGAAAGATTGTTTATTTAGGATGTGCCACAAATAACAAGAGTTCAACAGTGTTTGATTTATTCCTACATGCTGCTCAGCACAACCTTATTCCATCCAGAGTTAGGAGTGATTACGGTACAGAAAATGTGGATGTAGCTGCCTTTATGACCATACATAGGGGTGCTAATAGAGGCAGCATTATTCAAGGACGTAGTGTCCACAACCAGAGAATTGAAAGGTTGTGGCTTGATTTATACAGAGGTTGTACTAATATATACTATGACTTATTTAAATATTTAGAACAATGCAGAATAGTTGATTTGGAAAATGAAATCCATATGTGGGCCCTACATTTCGTGTACCAGCCAAGAATACAGCGCTCGCTGAATTCTTTCATGGAAATGTGGAATAGCCACAAACTAAGTTCTGAAAGGGGAAAGACTCCTGACCAGTTATTCGTTCAAGGAGCACTTAATCTGTTTCGTCATGATACTCCAGCTATCAACGAAATTTTTGGTGAGGACGTAAATAATGAATATGGTGTTGACTGGAATGGACCCATTGTACCAACAGAAGAAAGCAACAATGTAACAGTCGCCCTAACAAACAGCCCCATTTCTATGGTGGACTACTTGCAGTTACAATTAGAGGTGGACCCTCTTTCAGATATTCACAATGATCATGGGATATCCCATTTTCTAAACACTGTTGATTTCGTGAAAGCTTGTCTTCACATTGTTTGATAAAAGAGCTGCACAACTATCGCAATATATATATGCTTTAAATTATTTTATATGATCAACTAGAAATAATGTGAGCACAGTTTGCTATATACTCAAATAGACACCCTCGTGTAACATTTACAGCCGATTGCATTGAGTGTGTGGGCAAAGGTAATATCTTTGGTTATCTTGCTTGCTTGCTGAACCGTGAAGTCATTCTTAGGTAATGTATACTACCCTCCTTTCGAAGAAGCCTAGTCTTACAGACAGATAGATTGGTTATCTGTCGGACAAGTTTACTCTTAAAAGAGGGTAGTTAACTTAACCTAATAATGACTTCACGGTTCAGCTAGCAAGCAAGCTAACCAAATATATTACCTTTACCTACACACTCAATGCAATTGACTATAATTGTTTCTTTCATGAAATATTTACCGGAATATTATTCTATATTTGAAATCAATCAAATAAAAAGAAAATTCATATCGGATATTTAATAAACAAAAACAAAAAAGAGCATTAAATAGTCAATAGATATACATATGTTAACGTCAAAGTCATGTACTATTGAAATGTTGTAATATTCCCTTCCAGTATAGTCTGTAGTCACATTGCGTCTGTGAATAAAAGGAGATAAGGGTATACACAATGTTATTATTAGAAAATAGGAAACGTGAGGAAAACGTATTGTTTTCCATGAATGTAAGAAGATGTGGAATATGCACTATAGCCATAAGGATTCGCCACCAATACAATTTGTTTTTATATATTTCATATATATATATGGGTTTAAGAACATCAGTTGTTCGACCTGCTAGTTAAATGCGTTTTGTTAAAATATATTGTTTCACTCTTTTGGTATTTTGGAAAATGTTGTTTGTGCTGTATTTATATCCTTTTACAACGAAATTTGTTACATGCACACGTATAAAAATTGCGGTTTTTATCCAACGCAATCATAGGTTTGAACGTTGTTTTCAATTTAGACTTGTTTACCAGTGACAACTCTACCACAGATTTATCCATCGGATTACCAGCAGTGATGGTGATACATGGCTGTGTACATTCTTATATACAACTCGTCTAAACATCAGCTTAACAATGTAAGATCTGAAAATTTGCTTTCGCAAATTTTTTATATATACAAGTATACGGGTTTTTTTTCCATAAAGAACATATTAAGGGCCTATTTCTTGCTGGATTTTATTCAACTTGGTACAAAGGAGCAGAACTGTAAATATGCTATTTGTTTATTTTGTACTATATTTGTTGTGAAGCGTTAATTGTCAATCTTTGATGATATAAACATTGTACGAAAATTTGCTACACATTCCAACTAAATTAAATTGTAAAAAAAAAATGAAAAATTATTCGCATCAGAAGAAAACAAAACAAACTGAAGAAAACATTATGACCATATAAACAAATATACTTCATACAGTTCTGCGTCTCTCAACGCATGGTTTGTGAAAATCCATCTGCCGTTCAAACGTAGTTTTATATAAAATAGAAAGCCAAAACTAATAAAAAGTATAAGATCATCGGAGAGCATGGGTATAGGATAAAGACACCATGAACGTTCTTAAATGTATTGCATTGAGTCAGAACACGTACAATTGTGGAACTATAAAATAGACATCGATAAACTGAACGTCACACCAAAGTTACGGTATCACATTTAGGGTGAATTTACTTTCTTTATTATTTTATTTTTTAAACATTTTTTTCATAATTTTTTAAAGGCTAAATGGAAGAGTAGTTTGAAGTTTTGAGGTCAAACTTTACGAATAATATACTTTTTAGATTTTTTTCTGATCTTTTCAATTCAATTTTAGTTGTTTCTATGAAAAGAACACATTTAGTGTTAAATGCGATTTTATACCGACTAATCATTGCGTAATTTTGCACGTAATAAGAAGAATACCAAGTTAAACAACTTATGTATTTCAACCAAAAATATCGAAAAACAAACATTGTACACAGTACAATCTTCTGTGACGCACGCTTAAACGAAATTCTTTGAATATTAATTGATTGATTGTTGGTGTTTAACGCCACTTTCAGCAGTCTTTCTTATAGAAGGAGAAGATATTTCATTTCCATCAAATCAAAGGTCATACATATAACAATATAATAAAATTGAGAATGAACACATTTTTATAGACAACAACAAAATCAAAACAAATACCGTCCAATTTATCTTATTAGAAAACGTCTGTCAAGTCACCAAAGTTCAGTATTGAAAATTGCTAAAAGCAATTTTGAGATTTTGACACAAAACTATTAAATTTCCCCTTTTTAAAATGAAGTTCAATAACTCTAAACCTTAAAACCAGTTATTCTTAGTAAACTGGAAAATCCCCCACCCTTTTTATGAATAAATTCCATTAACTCCATAACGTGTAACCTGAAATTCATAAAATAAAATCGAAAAAAATGACTCAGCGAACTCAAATAATTCCATCAAGTTTCTTGAAAATTGCTCAAAGCATTTTTGAGTTATTGCCCAAAGACTGGATAAATCAAGCGTTGTTGAGTTATTGTCCATTGTGGTTGACTGACGGACAACGGTTAACAGTAGTCTAGTATTTTTAAGACTGCCCGGGGGTATAAAATATGTAATGTAATTTTTACAGCGGATGACCGTGAGGGATTCCGGTGTAGTGCTATCGCCTAGATTTCCATTACGTAATTTTCGTTTTGGGTTTAAGCGTAAAGTGTTAACATCGGACGGTTATACAGGGTCCAATACCTCGCCATATGGAGAGTTAACGTTGTGGAATACTGAGAGGATGGGCTACAACCAGTAAGCTTTATATGCAACCTTTCAAAGAAGTAAGGACAAAATTCATTAATTAAGCTTGACAGAAGGGGTAAGGGACACCACACAGACTCGAAAGTCTTCTTCTTCATCTAGAAATTGACTCAGGAGTAAAGTTTAATACCAAGCTCAATGACCAACGCGATCTCTTCTATTTTCCAATAGTTAGCTTGCCGTTCTTAGGTGGCAACATCCTAGCAGTCCTAGCGTATTGAATTTCATTGATTATCCCTCTCAACTTCTACATTATCCGCCATTACAGTGATTTTATTATAAATGACCAAACATTGACACACAAAATAATAACAACGGTATGCTGTACTTAAATTGAAGCCTTAATTGTACAAGTTCTGACAGCCATTACAAATTCATTGACCGCTATATGATGGCTATGTTCCGATAGACAACATACATGCTCCTATTGGCATATATTCATTTCCCGTTTCTTCCAGTTGACTACTTTCGGGATAAACATGGTGGGAGTCTGCAAGAAGTAGGACCGGCTTACCCTTCCTGATATATGAGTTCCCAAGTTTTTTCCATACTCGTGTTTTTCATTTGTTTTCGGTGTTAAGTATGTATTATTTTGGTGTCTCTTGGTGTCTCTTTTTGTCTTTATTCATTTATTGCCCTTGTTGGTATCCACTCTTTTGTTGTAAAATTGGTGGTTTTGTTTCAACTGCCTGCAAATATGAAGTGGCCATTCAAATAGATTTAAAATTAGCTTACTCTGCAACTCATCAATATCAAACTCCAAAGCAAAAATAATATCATTCTCTTTCTTAAAACCATATAAAGGCCGAGAAGAAATAGTTTTTCATTTTTTTCTCCAAATCCTTTTAAAAATAATCATAATTGTTTCTAAGGTCATTGACTAACTAGACAACAGGACATTGCCATAACTTACACTAATGGGAAGACCATTTGCTATTCTGGCGGGATAACAATAATTTTGATGCAATATGTTTGTTTCGCATGATATAATGTGAAGAATTCTAGGCAACTACTTAGAAGAATCGCCATGAATTTGAATTTCCATGTCTTTCAAGTTATTTATATCATTGGTAACTCAATACAGAATGTTTCTACATTTTGTGATTAATTCATACACCTAATATGAATAATATATTGCTTAGAGTATCGAAATCTAAAAATATAATGATCAATACTGTTGAGGTCAGGTGACATGTGTCAGACTTTTATGTTGAGATGAATATATAAACCAAATATCATTGGCTTACTATAACAAAAAAACCGTAACCTGGTCCATAGAACATGAAAATTAAGCCAGGCTCAGATGACAATGACAGTTACTGAAAAAACACAGACTTTATCACAAGAACCTAACCAGTGGACATTTAAAAACTGACGTACTTTTCGGATGAATCTGTACACCAAATATGATTGACCTACCATGTATCTTGAAATGACTAAGAAATGAAGACCATCTGATCATGTATTTGCTCAAAAACTATTATTAATAAATTAAAGTCGGATAAACCAAACAAGAAATACATATACACCTTACAATCATTCAATACACCTAATATGGTCGACCTATTGCTTATAGTTTCTAAGAAACATAAAAAACAGAATTAACCAAGAAAACTAAACATTGACCAATAATCAGGAAAATTAGGTCAAAGTCATATGAATCAAGCCAGGCAGTCATGTACAGCTTGCAATCCTTCCATACAACAAATATAGTTGACCTATTGCTTAAACTTTAAGAAAAACAAACCAATACACAAAAACTTAACACTGAGCAACGAGCAATGAACTGTGAACATGAGGTCAAGGTCAAATAAAATCTGCAAGACTGACATGTACATCATAAAATATTTCCATACACCAAATATAGCTGACCTATAACTTCACTATAACCACTGAACCATGAAAATGAGGTCAAGGTCAGATGACACCTGCCAGTTCGACATGTACACCTTACAATCCTTCCATACACCGAATATACTAGACCTATTGCTTATAGTATCTGATATATGGACCTGACCACCAAAACTTAACATTGTTCACTGATCCATGAAATGAGGTCGAGGTCAAGTGAAAACTGTCTGACGGGTATGAGGGCCTTGCAAGGTACGCACATACCAAATATAGTTATCCTATTACTCATATAAAGAGAGAAATTAACATTACAAAAAATCTTAACTTTTTTTTCAAGTAGTCACTGAACCATGGAAATGAGGTCAAGAACTATGGGCATGTGACAGACGGAAACTTCGTAACATAAGGCACCTATATACTAAGTATGAAGCATCCAGGTCTTCCACCTTCTAAAATGTAAAGCTTTAAAGAAGTTAGCTACCGCCGTAGCCGCTGGATCTCTATCCCTATGTCGAGCTTTCTGCGACAAAAGTTGCAGGCTCGACAAAGATGTAGCTTATCAAAATCTTTAACATTAATATTAACAGCTGCTCAAATTTCCCTGGACGAATAAACATTTAAGGTTGAAAAAGACAAAATCTGTTCATCGTTTACTCTCTTTTTAAATAAAAAAAAAATCATTAAATTATTCATCCTAGACAATACCGAAAAACTTGCAGATTTTTAGTATTGTCCTTTCTAAATATAAGCATAGTAAAATGATGGCCCATATTAGAGTAAAAATCTGTTTATAGCGCTTTAGTGATGAACCATTCAGATTGGACCTGGTTATTTGAAGGACAATATCTGATAAACAATAATATAAGTTGGAGGTCACCTTAACATTGTTGACTTTCGTAAATCTTGAACAAAAATGAAATCAATGAAAATAAAAAAAGTTGTATTTATAAAAAGATTTTAACCTGATAATTATGAGCTTTTATCATAATTTAGCACTACTTTGTATAAGGAAACTGCAAATGTATACTTAATTAACACAAGCTATAAGATAAAATTATATAAGACCCATAGAGCATGGAAATCAACATTGTATATTTATATAAACGATAATACTTGTAAATACATAAGTAAAAAAGGGGAATGTTTGCCTGTTTTGTTGACTTTAAAAAGGCTTTTGATAAAGCCATTTATGCAGGGATTAAATATAAACTTTTAATACATTATATATCTGGAAAGTGTTATTCTTTTGTTAAAGATATCTATAATAAAAATGACAAAAGTGTAAACATTGGTGATGGAATTACTCATGTTTCAAGTCTTGCATTGGTGTGATACATGGTGATATTCTAAGCCCATGTCCACCAGTAAAGTTCTTATCATGTCCTGATCCTGTTGATATTAGCAATCGAATAACTGGTTAACTTGTCTTATGTATGCTGATGATCAATGTAATATTTTCAGAACCACAAAGACATAATGTTTTACAAGAGAGAATTGATATGTTGAATACTGTTTGTGCAGAATGGTGTTTTGATATTAATCCTAAGAGCTGATCTCAGAGAAAACCATGCAAAATGGTCTAGAAGCAATGTTGTCTAAATTTTTATACAACATGTACAGTAAGTTGGTACATGCATAAGCTTTCAAATGACAAATCATTTTTTCTCAAAAATTTAAATGACTGTCTCATGGCGTTCACCTTGGAAATCAGGTTTTCTTAAAATGGCCTCAAAATGACAGCAAAACGTAGGCAAATCAGAACATTTTATTGTTTTACACTAAATTAATACAAAATAAACCACTGTATATTATTTGTAAGACTAACATAGTACAAACAGATACCGGAAATAAATCAAAGTGAAACTTGAGTGAAAATTGAGATTTTGTTGAACTTTTTAAAATGATTTTCAAAATATATAGACTAGTATCTAAAAAATATTTTAATCTGGCACCGACTTTTTATAAAGTTACAATTTAAATAAGACAAAGATTTTATTTTTCGAATACATCAATTCATGTTGGAGTAAAAGAGGTTTTAAATAAATGGGTGACAAGTTCACTGAAATGCAGTTTGGTTTTCTACCGATAGGACAAGTGACAGTATACATGTATTCAATTTAAAAAAAAAGATTAACTATGACTATTTAACTGTTGAAAAGTATCAATAGTTGGTGTTACACGGAAAGTTTATACTATGCCTGTTTGATTATACCAATATGTGTTGAGTAAACGTAATGCGTAGGTATAGGTTCAGGTAAAGGACCAATAAAAAACTAAAACAATGAAACTAAAGATTTTAACTTACACTAGAAATGGAGATTGGTTGGCTTTTGATTTAAACTTATTTTTTTAAAGAAGTGTGTTACTTACTGTATGTAAGACACAAATGATGTCCCTGCACGATGAAAAAAATGATTAAAGGGGCATTAGCTACGAGATATATAAAAAAAATTAATATATAATTTTATTTGTTCAATCATTAATGAGAGTGGAATAGTGAAATAATTATTCGCTATTAGCAGCCAGTATGGTTCAATTTTGTCAAAAAGAGCTAAGAAACATTGATGATGAATTAATCACTTGCAAGTGACTGATAATTCGACCTCATTGAATCCGTATTCATGCGAACTTGAATTTAACACCTTAGCTGGAGATGGATAACACGTGAATTGTATTTGTTAAGTTATTTAAAGGAAAAGAACGTAAATATTGGAAGTGAAACAAAGGTAAATCATTTCATTGACTGATTTGATCCACAAAAAATCATTCTTTTACAGGTAAAAACGAAGATTAACATATTTCTTAATGTATAATATGAAATTAAACAGACATAGATAAATCCAATAGCACGAATTCTCTTAATCTATTTATATCTATATTTATGTTACATCGTTTATATGGTTATCGAATTTCTTTGGAATTGGAGGTCAACTCGATAGTTAATTAGATGGTCCAAGGACAAGTTATCGTCATTTGGTTACAGTTATTGTCCTTTGGTTTTCGTTGTACGAATATAGTCACTAGTGGGAACAGTGTACAACTTGCATTTTTTATACACTTTCCCAATTTATTTCTTGATATTTAAGGCATGAAATATTAAGTAAGGGGTTGAAATACATGTTAAAAAAATTGGGTGCTGAATCTTAATATTCAGTAGTGATTTGGTCCAGTTAAAAAATAAGAACGTCTGAAGCTGTCAAACTGAGTTTTAGACCCCCTTGACACAGAATTGTCAATATCTGAGTTAGAGCTGGTAGAAGTTTCTATAATTTTGATATCATTTATCCCAATAGTAGTACGCTACACTGTAAAAATCTTTTTGAGATAGAGCAGGTGCGGTTTCTTTAATTTGAATTTATTGTCTGAAAGAAATGCACTACAAAATAACTGTGTTCTCGGGCCAGATGGAGTCTAGACCAAACTACACGAAACGGAGCTACTATTATCATGCCCATGTCCTGTTAATTGTTTATTTAAGACTTTTAATAGTTTGGATAAATGTTTTACATTGTTATAAATCAAATATGAGAATTTGAGTCAAATTGGTGAACATGAATTTGACAGCTAGTGTCCCTTTAAGTCCAACCTACCTGTCATTTTAAGAATATTTGCTCTGAATGCTTTTGTTTCAGAGATATATGCCAAAAACTGCATTTTACCCCTAGGTTCTATTTTGAGTCATAGCGGCCATCTTGGTTGATGGGAGGGGTCGTTGGATATATTTTCAAAACTAGATACCCTAAGGGTGATTTAGGCTAAATTCGGTTTACTGGTAATTTGGCCCAGTAGTTTCAGAGGAGAAGATTTTTGTAAAAAATTACGACGACGACGACGGACGACGGACGCCAAGTGATGAGTAAATATACGAAGATGTAGGCATAATGATTGTGTTCCAATATCAAGGTTTGATTTACAGTAGCACCTCATCCTGTACCAAGGACTCATCACAAAACCCTTCAAAGCCTGTGAATGCCATTTCTAGGTCAGCAATGAACTGCCTACATCTTCGTATATTTGGATTACATGGTATTTTTATCTGGTTAATACATGTATTCGCTACAGGCAAAAATCGGTCCTTCTTCTCTAGTTGATGATTCAAGTTCTCTACATGAAGAAATGCAATGGATGGTTCTGGATTCAAGCCTAGGGGTGGTGGTGACTTCAATCCAGTAGTGAAAGCAAAAATGTCCTGGAATGTCGACTTCACAGTTTCATCTAAGAATAAAAATTAAAAAAAAACATATTCCAATGCTGTTATAGCTAAAACTGTCCGAAACTGATCTTCGGTAGAACTGTCTTAATCCGTACTGTATACTACTAGTATTGAAGCATATTTCATTCTTTCACAATAAAAAAATTCACCAGAATGTTTTGGGATTTTTTGAATAATTTGTTGATTTTTGTCTTGTATATGATATAAAAGGACATCTTATGACTTAATCTGTTGGTTATGTAGACTTTGATACTTGAGTCTGAAACACTGTGCGGGACAAATTTGCCGTTCCAGAATTGGCAAATCTGACTTTGTCGGTTTACAAGATATCAAAAATATTTTTTGCTGAAGTGATAGATAATCAAAAAAATTAAATTTCCCCATATGTCCCAACATGTCACCGTTGTCACTGTTGTCACCACAGCTGACTAAAAGTACATTTTCCATGGGAAATTTAAAAATTCCCATGGGAATATTCGAAGTTCCCATGGGAAAACTAAAAGTTCCCATCGGAAAAAGTACTTTTCCCATGGGAATTTTAAAGTTCCCATCGGAACTACAATTTCCCATGGGAACATTAGTAGATAGTTTCTTCCGATGGGAAATTCTAAATTTCCCAAGGGAATTTTTGTTCCCAAGGGAACTAATTTTTCTTCCCATGGGAACACCTTTTTCCCTTGGGAACATTTATTCTTCCCATGGGAACTAAAATTATTCCCATGGGAAGATATATTTTTCCCATGGGAACATTATTTTTTCTTTTTTCTTTTTTTTCAGAATTTGTAAAAGAGCTATGAAATATCGCAATTCACTGACAGTTACTAGTAACCATGACTGGAACAGTTTTACAAGCATTACATTTGATAAAAAAAATGTAATTTCAATAAATTAAAAGTATTTCTATCATACTTTTACACTCAAAAGTCTTTTATTACCGTTGAATGATTGATAGAAATTCTACCGTCCAGCGGCTGATTTTACAATTTGAATCTCTCACCTTTGTTTTCGATCAATAGCATCGTGCATTTCATGTAATAGTGTTCGCTGAACTGTCAAGTATGAGAGCCATGCCTTTGTATTTCAAAATTTAATTTAAGAATAAAAAGTATAAATCTGTTTTAATCTATATACATGGGAAATCACGAGTCGAGTTTAAGATTGTTTTCTAATTATAATCCTATAATTTCATGAAATTGACTTCATAATTATTATTAATGTACTTATTCTTTTTCGTCGACGTAACTCGATATGCGTGGTTTTCGCCACTAGAAAGATGTGCACTTACTTTTTTAAAGTTTATTTCATTCATTTGGTCAAATTTCCTAATCATGCTAATGCAATATTGTTACTCGTCTACACAAAAATCTTTTATTTCAATTCATTTTTGGCAAACACCTTTGAAAGTCTTGTAAGATTTGTCTTTTATGATCTCTCAGGTAAATATCAAAGAGAATCCAGAGTTTTGCATTTACAAGGACGGATGAGGATTTAATATATACTTTATGATATATTCACTTGTACTTTACCGGTAGGCTGTCTCTGTGTAATTTATGGTTTAAAGGAATACGAATACTTTATTTCTCATAAAACTTCAATTACTAGTTATCGAGAACATACATAAACATAACTATAAGGTAAAATTATTACATGCATGTGTAAACGATACAATTAAATTAACTTGGAGGACTAACTTTCACATTTATAACTTTTACATAGTTTTTCTAATATTACAATATTTGATGAGTTAAACTGTTGATCAACTTTAAAGATATTAGGGTTTGACTAATAGTAGTTCCGTAAAAATTTCCTTCTTTCTATAGTTTAAATGTTCTACAATTCATAATGTAATGGTACTCGTCACCAATGTTGTTTGTGTCACAGAGACGGCAGATTATGTTTTCTCTCTGTAAATCCTGCCACATTCCAGACTCAATCGGCAAGTGGTGACTACCACATCTGTATTTGCATAATATATAAATGAATTTAGTAAGGTAAAAATGAAAAGTATTTTTTCAAATTGTTAATTCTTTTTAAAAATACGATAACATTAAGTTTTATGCGATTCTGCAATAAAAGCAAAGCATTCTTGTTGAAACTGGTCTTTGTGTTTTTGTTTAATAAATTTTGACACCCATTTATCAGAAACTGTGCATTATAATATTGGACATAATCATACCGCAGATCATACCGTAATTATCAAAAATATTTTTCATATATGATATCCACTTAGTTTCTATTCCGTTATTAGCATAATATAAAAACACAAGTTTGTATAATTCAACACAAATTTAACTTTCTTTTCCATTAAGAAGTATACTCTAGAAATGTATCATTTGCAACTTTACATAGGACAGTAATGGGTATCTGTCAAGCTCTGCATACGCTATGGAATTTGGAGTAGACTGTTTTAACTGTAAGGAGCATTGTCTTGTTTTGCATCTAGATCAAAGACTAAAATGAATTATTTTTCCGATTGGATACAGGTGAAAGAAATATTTGATTTTTTAATTGCTGATGATTGTTTGTACGAATAGACTGAGACTACTATAACACATAGAGAACATTCGAAATAGTTTTAATTTGCAAATTTTTTTAAATTTGTATTTTTTCCTCACTAGGTAGGTGAAATTATGTATAAAATTTATATTGTAAAATTGCGAAACTTGCATTACGGGCATATTCTATACTTCTAAGTTTGAATTAGGAGTCTAAACTTTTTCAAATATTGAATACGCAACCAAATCTCAGTAATCTTACCCATGTATTATTTATGTTTCTGTCAAAGGCGTTTGATTGGGTATTAGTTTAAGGTAGGCGTGGTTTTCGGTAACTTTCCTCCAATCAACAGGCCTATTCGACAAACCTGTGTGCGCTGTTTCGTGTAAACTGGCTACTGTAACGGCACGTGTCTTACATCGGAATCTGTCGTGCGTGACCAATGTTTATTGTAGAATTTCTTGTCATGTGGTCAAATTATCTGACATACAAGTTTTAAAGGTTGAAACTTAAATTTGCTTTTTGAAAGATTATTTTCAGCAGTGCCCCCGATATACGGTCCTAAAGTGTTTAAGAAAAACAAGACTTTAAAAGAAGGATGCATATTAACAGATAATATAATCTGGGACTATTATACTTAATATTATAGTCCCAGATATAATACATGTATTATATGGCTCTGATGTATTAAAATTTTATAACGTGTTCTGGAAAAAAATTAAGTGTCCGATAATTTGAATTACCTTATGAGGGCATCTCGATCACTTTCGACAAAATATTGTTGCATGAATGGTAAATCGCTGATTTTTAATTCTAGAAGTGGTTTGTGACTGTTATAATAGAGACATTTATACGCATTCTGGTTTAAGTTTTCAATGAACACACTCAGAGGAGGGGCGACAGCCTTAGATGCTGTGTGCAAATTTGTGTAGGTCACGTGGTACGATTTTAGCGTCTCTCAACAATTTTGAATCTGGAAAAGATCGATTTGTTCATGTTTTTAATATCAAATATACTCTCTTGCACTCGCAGAAAATAAAGAAAGTTTTGAAATAAAAAGATTATTAATCAATGATAGAAGATCACTTTATATGAAATATTTTCTTTATGTTTTTAATCTTTAAAGTAAATTCTATCAATAAAGAAATACACTGTAATGGCGGGAAATTTTATTCGATCTCTGCGAAATCACGAGGCACAGATTTTTGTAAATTTTACAAATGTCAGCACGTGAAAATCATTCAAATTTATGTCAATCAAAGAACACTATTCGAACATTCTAAATCTTCTTAAGTCTCCTTAAGTCTCCAGCCGTTGCTTCGTAATAAGTCGCTAAAATATGATTTCCGGTAACGGTAAAATATCCAAAATATTTGTCAAATCCGCGAGTAACTATGTTATTTTAGGCATATAAACTCTTATGTATTTTAATTATTTTGAAAACAAAATGAAAATTTAGTCTTATGAATAACAATCATGAAAAAATATAGTTTTTTCATAATTGAATCGTGCATTATTTGTGTATTGGATTGCTTAATTGCCTTCTCTGTAGTGCTATCTCTGTTTTGTTTACTGACAAATGACGAAATAATGCAATATTTAAAATTTAGTATTTTACAAATATTTGTCCCGATTAAAAACTTAAAACCGACTGAATAAATTGGGAATTCAGTGATTATCGATGTCGAAATTAGCCAGGGGCGTAGCTACCCGGAAGCACGACAGCACGTGCATCCACGTCGTTTTCACAACAAAAAAAAAAAAAAAAGAGAGTGAGGGACAAAGTTAACATATAGGAATTGGTCTTTCTATGTATGCATTTTAAAAACTACACAAATAATAAAAGCAAGAGGAATACACATGCAGCGGAATTTTTAATCCTGTAAGACATGTATGTGTACGATAAATACATACAACTGGTGTAAACTTAGAGGAACTTTTTATATTACGGGCATTGTTTAGAAAATACCAGCTACATAGTTGTTGGTACCACAACCATACCGTATACTCGCTTTGAGTGTAAAAAAAAACATAATCCCTCTAGGGTTAACAAAAAAACTTGAAAATTATTATTTTCCGCTTCGCCCCAAAGCACACATCTTACAAGAATGAAGACTCTTCAACTCGTATCGATCCGGGAATAATGACTGTAACCTTGTGAACTAGTTCAATATTGACTAAGTATGTAGGTCTTGACAACACGAATAGTACATTTTCACATCACGTCAACGTATCTCGTCCTGTCATGTAATATTTGCTACCGGATATTAACAACCATTCAATCAATGAATCAATAGTTTCCGTATACTAGTAGATGAGAAGTTGGAACTGCTGTTATTATAAAAAAAAAAGTACACATTTTCCAGTACATGTTTTACGTTTTTATTCATTTTACAAAAAAAATCTTTTATATAGATTCGATAATTCGAAGTCGTTTATATATGGGCCAGCTATACGAATGGTTGATTGTAAAACCATTTAAATAAATTGTTAATTCTAACTCGTTTTACTGGACTATTAGGTCATTCAATTTTAAAAAGAACTGTCTGTCCGAATAGGACACTAAACTGCTGATTCTTGTTCGAAAGATACACCAAACTTTTATTACACGTATCTTCACTGTTATCATCTAGATATTGCCATACAACTGGTCGAATGCATATGCATTTGTTAATTAGCTGGCTAATTAAAAACGCAGATCATGAAAAAGATCGTGATCAAAGTACCATTTACTCTGAAAAAGTTCATTAATTTCAACTTCGAATATTCCTAACTACGTAAAATTCGAAATTCCCATCTCTCTCTTGAAGAGTTTACCCACAAAATTTTTAAACATCTAAATACATATGTTAAGCATAATATACGAGAATGTGTCCATGGTATCCATGATGTTTTGCTAACAGAAACTCCACATATAGTATTGTGTTTATGTTTATTGTTTGTTTTTTTAAATCTACTTTGCTCAATACAAATACTAGCATATGGAACAAATCTCCGTGATTTTTAAAGCTTTCACGTACAAAAAACGCAAGTGACAATGTTAAGTCTTCATTCGACTCGAAGTTAAACAAATAGTTGACCAAAAAACCACAACAAAAATGTCCAAGTTTTATTTTGGTTGTGATTGTTTTGAAACGCTATATATGCCTTAGGCGGCCCCCAGACCCCTCGCCCTATAGTTTGTGATTCCACTTCATTAAGAAGGTAGCTACGCCCCTGTTAGCCCATGGTAATAAACAGTCAGTTTGAGTATAAAATAATAAAATATGTTTATTGCCAAGAAATAACTAACAAATTTGTTTATTATGTATGTACAAAGTATATGTATATTGCATGATCTGCTCTTCTGTATATTACTTTTTTTTAATTGATTCAACAAATTTTGCTTGTCTAGGTGCCATTAACGGTGATGTCCACACCACGAGTAGTTTGATATAAATGACACAATACCACCGCGACCGATCGATTATATAAGACAAATCTGCATGCCTTGTGCAGAGTGTCGTCCCTCCTCTAGAACACACTATACATTTTTCTTTGAAATATCAATCATTTTGGGCCGACTTGCCTTATCATACGTTTCATTATATTTGAATGCTTCAAAAATGCTTCTAAATACTATAAGCCTGTATTGTTGTTATGTTTTAGGGTCAATGACTCCCTCCCCCCCCCCAAAAAAAAGTCAAATAATTGTATATTTAATTTGAATAATTGTTTTAAAACGTAATATCAATTAAGGTCAGCCAAACCCAAATTCAACAACAAGGAGTGTCATTCACCGGGTTTATTTTCTTTTAGAGGTTTTGATCTTTTTTTTTTATTCAATAAATAATAGTTAAAATTTACTTTCCATATACATGTTTGACTTCCTAAATAGCACTTGAAAATAAATTTTGAACAACGAATTTGTCACAATTTCGCTTTTGTCGTCTGCCCAACTTAGTTTGGTCTTGCAATATGTATGAGATACTTGTCACTGAACGTTGAACAAACAGTAACTATCCACCAATCCATCTGCAATTGCGATACATCTGTTACATACCCATCATTTTGTCACATGCTTGGTAATATTCTTTGAACAAATTTCGTGTTGTAAGCCGATTTTGTCCTACATTTAAATTGTTCTTGTCAAGTAATACATTCCTTGAACAGGTTAAAATATTAAACTAAAGCCTATAAAATCAATTTGGTGCATTGGTTCTTTGAAACACAATTTTGTTAATTTGAGCGTGTCAACCCCTCGTCTAGTAGTGATTTCGGTTTGTATAATCATACAACAAAAGTCTATATTGGTATACTAGTAGTAAGTTATTGTTTCATTTTTTATGTTTACTATTGGTGACATCAAATAAAATGTTTTGCAGGTTGTATACTAAGCCATACGAAATTTAAATATCATATTTATATGCAAACTGAAGGATCTAAAATTTAAATGATTTATGTAAAAACTATAATGAATACGGAGCGGGGGTATTGCACGAAGTCATCCAGACTAGCCGAATTATAAATCCTAGCCTCCGTACTTGTATGATCACTTGATCCAAAACCAAAATTAAGCTTGTCAGATGGAAAAAAAACAACGCTTTTGGTTAAGGACTACAAATGAAAAGTAACATTTGCTACCAATCCATGCAAAATAGTAAGATGTATGTTCCTGAGCGTATAATGCACAAAGAAAGGGTTGTTATGTACTTTTGAACTTAGTAAGGTAGTATGGTTACCATACGCCTTCCTGTTACAGATACGATCGACGTGCACTACAGCAGAATTACGGTTTCAGTTGTTAAAGTACACACACAAATTAATTGGGCTAATTTGAAATCTCCTGCATAGTTTATTTCATTGGCAATCATATTCAAGAAAAGTTGTTAATCTTGGATATTCTGTAATATCTTTATGAAGCTTGATTGAGACGTAGATTCACTCAGATACCGATCATTGTTATCTTTTCTTCATTTACACAAATGAATGTCCGGGATTCGGAATATGGCAGTTATACATATATTCTCAGTTTATATTTAGTTTTGAAGCATTATCGAACTAATACGTCTTTCATCTTTAAAATTTACTTTGCATTAAATATCTAAATGAGATTACATAGGAATAACTTGTGGTGTATTCATGTATATGTAATAAAAAAAAAAGAAAAGAAACCAACAGCAATATTTGACGAAGACAAAATTAATGATGGAATTTTAACGTCCAGTGACATATATTACGGAAAGTGGGTGTCCCCAACGCGTATTTTATCGAATTTGGCTTTTTTCTATGTTTCGAGCGAAATTTTCGGCCTTTAAGAATGCTTACCCAAGACATTCTTTACCCTCCCGCTGTAGTACTATCCAATAGCTATTTATTAGAGCAGAGTCTATAATCCCTAGCCATACAGAACTGCCGAGGCAATAGGTTGGAAAGTGCCCAATGCGTATTTTATCAAATTTGACTTTTTTCCGTGTTACGGACGAAATTTTCGGCCTTTCAGAATGCTTACCCCAGAAATTCTTTATCCTCACGTTGTAGTACTATCCAATAGCTATTCATTAAGGCGGCGTCTATAATCCCTAGCCATAAAGAACAACCGAGACAATGGGTCGGAAAGTGGGTGTCCCCAACGCGTATTTTATCGAATTTGGCTTTATTTCTATGTTTCGAGCGAAATTTTCGGCCTTCAAGAATGCTTACCCAAGAAATTGTTTACCCTCCCGCTGTAGTACTATCCAATAGCTATTTATTAAAGCAGAGTCTATTATCCCTAGCCATACAGAACTGCCGAGGCAATAGGTTGGAAAGTGCCCAATGCGTATTTTATCAAATTTGACTTTTTTCCGTGTTACGGACGAAATTTTCGGCCTTTCAGAATGCTTACCCCAGAAATTCTTTATCCTCACGTTGTAGTACTATCCAATAGCTATTCATTAAGGCGGCGTCTATAATCCCTAGCCATAAAGAACAACCGAGACAATGGGTCGGAAAGTGGGTGTCCCCAACGCGTATTTTATTGAAGTTGGCTTTATTTCTATGTTTCGAGCGAAATTTTCGGCCTTTAAGAAAGCTTACCCCAGAAATTCTTTACCCTCCCGCTGTAGTACTATCCAATAGCTATTTATTAGAGCAGAGTCTATTATCCCTAGCCATACAGAACTGCCGAGGCAATAGGTTGGAAGGTAGGTGGTCCAGTTTCAAATAGAAGTTTTTAAGTCGGTATGCCATGAAAAAATTATTTTACTTCAAAATTCTTTATTTTTAGTCGTTAATATGAGTTTTGAAAAAATTGCAAATGTTGATTAAACATGCGTAAATACGAATCACATCCTGGACTTAACAGATAATACTTTATTTGAATCGTCATAATGATTTTTTTTATTGTAAATGCTTATTACAAAACCGTAAATATGAGTTAAAAATCTGCAAAACTAAAGTTAAAAATTTGTTAATCGGATATACAAATCTTTTATTTTCTATATTAATCTTGTTTTCGAACAAAAAAGTCAAAAACTATGATTTTAAAGAAAAATAAAATTGTCGCTCAAGTAGTTTTCCAAACGCAATTGCAGGATGACGAATTGCAGGATAGCTTTTTATAAAGATAATGCAGGATGAGAATTGCTGGATAGCTTGACACTAGTCATTTGAACCCCAGTGAATAGTTGCCTCATTGGCAACTATATCAAATCTCCTTATTTTTATATGAGAATCTATATACCTGACTTTTAAACTCGAGTTTTCATGAACATGCATGAAATATTTCGATGTTAAATATAAGCAGCCAGGAATGAATCAATTTAAACTGGTGTTCAATCAAGGGGAAACAATTTGTATTATTTATTTTTTAGGAAAGTTGGGGTGGTATACAAGAAGATTTTAATATGAATCTGGTGGCCTTTTTAAAATAGCTGAAATCATAGACACCCACTTCATTTGAACTCATTGGCAATCAAACCACATCTCCTTTTATAATGATTAGCGACAACAAATGGAAGTTTTTAACGACCTTGACTGGCTATACAGCCCTTGCACGGTCGGTAACAAATTAGCGACAGATTAAAATGAATAATAAATATCCAAAAAATCACGCAGTCTTCCTCCCCTCCCAAGAATTTAAAATAGTTGCTTCTTACTGTTATTGTCCTTGTATTCTTATTACAAGTTACAGGCCAAGTCCTTATTTTGTTCCGGTCTTATGATTTTGTGCAGAGTTACAATGTATGGCCCTATGACTTAGAAAATTCACTAAAATAATCAGTTTTCCACACTTTTGTTCGTCATGCTTGAATATTTTGATTTGTAAATGATTGGTGTATATTTTTATCATGACAAGTAACAGATCAATTTCGAATTTTGTTCCGGTATGATGATTTTGTGTAGAATTATGGTCCTTGGACATAGAAAATTCACTAATACATTAAGTTTTCAACACTATTTCGTCATTTTGCTCCGGTCTGATGATTTCATTCAGAGTTATGGTCCGTGGACTTAGAAAATTCACTTAAATAATCAGTTTTCAAAATATTTTTCGTCATGCTTGAAGATATTGACTTGATATTTGTTATATAGTTTTACCATGACAAGTTATAGACCTAGTTAGAATTGTGTTCCAATTCAATGAAATTTTAACCGGTATCGGACTATGTATTGCATTCACAGAATGTTTGTTTGAACTCACTTTCAATTTCAACGAAAAAATCTTCCAACCAGCAAATTCTTTGCACCTCTAATTTATGGTGGTTGCTCCCAACTTCAGAAAAAAATATATGTTTAAAATATGTGCGCATTGTTCTGGCTGTGATATTCTGTTCTTTGGCAACAAGAACACTTTCCATTAAATCAGGCCTCTCCCTGATTGCTTCAAGAACACCTAATTTGGAAAATCCCAGGAAAAATCTACAAAAGAATTCAATTTACTGAATTGGTTGCATTTGGTACGGAAATGTTGAGGTATTTTTTCACTCGACATAGTTTATTTTCAAATTTTAGACGCGAGGCTCTATTTCTCTAATGATTTTTTGACGATATCTAGACAGAGTTTTTCCTTACTTTTCAATTATTTAAAGAAAGTTTTATTCTTTATATATGATGCCATCAAGCATGATCGCCTTTTTTCACGACGTCAACTGTTTAACAAAGTAAAAATACAAACGTATGCCATCGACAGCTGATATAAACATTTAAAATGTGTTTTAAGTTATGAAATCATATGACAAACCAAATTCCAAATTTCATGAAAAATTGTGAATTTTTCCCAATAAAAAACGGTAGAGGTAGTTTTGAAAAGAGACAACAATCCTTTTATGAATTTATCACGACTGGTGGAGACATTTATATATTTTTATTTCCCGTGCCTGAGGGAGCTATGGACAATTGTTCATCCAAGAAAAATCATATTTCACGAGGGCATCGCCCGAGGGAATATGGCTTTTTGAAGGTAAACAAAACTTCATATCTCCTTTTATAAAAAAGCCATGGAGAATGAATGTTTTATTCCACTGCCTATATTTGTTTTAATTTTGAAAATAAATAAGATAATAATTTACATGATTGTTTTCTCATCCGTTTTCTTTTATAACTAAAACACAACATAAACAATGGTAATCAGTACCGATTAAAAGTTAATTATTTATTCTTTTCTGTTTGCTTTCAGAGCTGAAATAATTTTTAAAAACGAAATTACTGTGCTATCTTGTAATAAACCACTGCGCCATGAGCGCATGACACGCCCGTCGTCTTGTGTGCAAGTTTTATGTAATAATCATGAATAGTTTCTGAGATACAGAGCGACATGTGAAAACCCCCCTTTTTTAACAAAAAACTCAATAACTCTAAAATAAAATTTTGAATCATCACCAAAAAGTATACAGATCTTTAGATAAATATGACTAAGAAGTGTGTAAAGTTTTAAGCAATAATCATAAGTCGTTTTTGAGATACGGCACGACATATGAAAACAACACACCCCTGTTTTAGTTACAAAGTCCCGTAACTCAAAAAGTTTTAACTAAAACGCAACATAAACAATGGTAATCAGTACCGATTAAAAGTTAATTATTTATTCTTTTCTGTTTGCTTTCAGAGCTGAAATAATTTTTAAAAACGAAATTACTGTGCTATCTTGTAATAAACCACTGCGCCATGAGCGCATGACACGCCCGTCGTCTTGTGTGTAAGTTTTGTGTAATAATCATGAATAGTTTCTGAGATACAGAGCGACATGTGAAAACCCCCCTTTTTTTAACAAAAAACTCAATAACTCTTAAATAAAATTTTGAATCATCACAAAAAAGTATACAGATCTTTGGATTAATATAACTAAGAAGTGTGTAAAGTTTGAAGCAATAATCATAAATTGTTCTTGAGATACAGCGCGACATGTGACCCCCCCCCTTTTTACAAAAAAACTCAATATCTCTAAAAGTAAATTTTGAATCAAAACCAAAAAGTATACAGATCTTTAGACTATAGAACTAAGAAGTGTGTAAGTTTTAAGCAATAATCATAAATCGTTTTTGAGATACGGCGCGACATGTAAAAAAAGTCCCCCTTTTTTACAAAATACTCAATAACTCAAAAATGAAATTTTGAATCATCACCAAAAAGTATACAGATCTTTAGATAAATATGACTAAGAAGTGTGTAAAGTTTTAAGCAATAATCATAAGTCGTTTTTGAGATACGGCACGACATATGAAAACAACACACCCCTGTTTTAGTTACAAAGTCCCGTAACTCAAAAAGTTTTAACTAAAACACAACATAAACAATGGTAATCAGTACCGATTAAAAGTTAATTATTTATTCTTTTCTGTTTGCTTTCAGAGCTGAAATAATTTTTAAAAACGAAATTACTGTGCTATCTTGTAATAAACCACTGCGCCATGAGCGCATGACACGCCCGTCGTCTTGTGTGTAAGTTTTATGTAATAATCATGAATAGTTTCTGAGATACAGAGCGACATGTGAAAACCCCCCATTTTTAACAAAAAACTCAATAACTCTAAAATAAAATTTTGAATCATCACAAAAAAGTAAACAGATCTTTGAATTAATATAACTAAGAAGTGTGTAAAGTTTGAAGCAATAATCATAAATTGTTCTTGAGATACAGCGCGACATGTGACCCCCCCCCCCCCCCCCTTTTTACAAAAAAACTCAATATCTCTAAAATTAAATTTTGAATCAAAACCAAAAAGTATACAGATCTTTAGACTATAGAACTAAGAAGTGTGTAAAGTTTTAAGCAATAATCATAAATCGTTTTTGAGATACGGCGCGACATGTAAAAAACTCCCCCTTTTTTACAAAATACTCAATAACTCAAAAACGAAATTTTGAATCATCACCAAAAAGTATACAGATCTTAAGATAAATATAACTAAGAAGTGTGTAAAGTTTTAAGCAATAATCATAAGTCGTTTTTGAGATACGGCACGACATATGAAAACAACACACCCCTGTTTTAGTTACAAAGTCCCGTACACTCAAAAAGTTTTAATCTTATTTTCACCAAAAAGTATACAGATTGTTTGACCATCATAAGAAACATCTATATTAAGTTTCATGAAATTTGGATAAGTCGTTCTCAAGTTACGGTGCGACATGTTTATGCAGGACAGACACACGGACGGACAGACGGACGCCGGACATTTGTATACCATAATACGTCCCGTCAAAATTTTGACGGGCGTTTAAAAACCGATCAAAACGTTTGAAAATATTAACCGCGGGTAACGTCGCACAAGGCAATCCCGACGTTCAGAGGGGAATATGAAGTTTTGTTCGGCGTCACGTGGGTTAGTTTCAACCAATCAAATGTTAATTTCGCTATAAATCAACATGCAGTGGAATAAAAAAATACGTACAAGGGCGAGTTAAGGAAGAACCAGTTATAAGACGCGACATATTGGTCAGATTCATATGTCTAAGGTGTGCGAAAATATATACTTACTCATTGTAAGCTGCTTTCATGTTCTCAATCATCACAAAGTTAAGCATTTTCTGTATAAGATTTTCTATATCTTGTTGATTTCTGATGGGTTTTGTTATTCCCATTAGCTGGTGCAGAGTTTCAGATTTTTCCAGGAGATTACATGCTTCCTCTGCTGTCTGAGCTTCAGCCAGCTTTAATTTTAAAATGAAATTAGGTCTTAAAATCTTTTTGAAGCGTGTCCCAGACGAAATACCAACACTCAATATGACACCCAAAAAATTTGCGTTTGTGAATTAAATTAATCATAGGATATGTCACTGTTATACCCTGGATGCATTGCACTGATCAAAAAATCTATATTATATACTGTTCTTACAAATTAAAAAGTTATTTGGTTTATTGCTGTCAAACCTATAATGTTTTAAGAAGTAGTAAAAAAAAACTACAATTCTTAGTTTAGATTAAATGCAGATGGAGTATGAAATCTTGGTTTTCCGAAAATTTAATCACAATTTTTTCCACCTCCCTCTGATCGGCAAATTATCTCGTTAACACCTTTTTAAACTGAACTTTTAAATCATATATTGCTTATTCACCAATCTTGATCACATGTTTTTTGTTGATGAAATATCTTGTTTGCACAATTTTATTAGAACCCTGGTTTAATTTTGGCATTTTTACCCAAAATGATTTCGGACCACGCTTCTCTCAGTGGTACAATATTTTTTTGCGTACCCCTCAAATCCTGGATCTGTACCTGATTTCAAGTGTTTCTGTGCCTATATATGAGTTGTTGAATATGCATTAATATGAAAGGGGGTCACTTTCCAGCCGCACTTGTGTACCTATTTTTAACCGAAAACCGAAGTAACCCATCCACCCTTTTCATGTTGAATTGCTGCGGTTCCCCCGAAGGAAAAGCTCTTGACGTGTAAAAATCTGTTGTCAAATTGCTGAGAGCGTCAAGGGAATGTGTATCACAAATTGTTTCAGTGTAAGGTCAATATTAACCGTATCTGCTACGAAATAAAATTCAATTTTGCCGGGCAGACGTACAATGATGGAAATGATTATCCTTTTTCGTTCATATTTTAAATCCTTTACCTTATTAAGCTTATGTCTCATTAAAATTTAACCTAGGTAGAATCATAAATTATGTAAATAGCAAATAATTTTAAACACTTGTATCTTAGAATTCACAGTCTTCACTATATATAAAGTTTTTAAATTTAAGCACCCCACTAAAGGAGTGTCAAACGTTGCAATATTCACTAAAAAATAAAATATATGTTCATAAAGTTAAATAAGTGTTCGTAAAAACGAATATATGTTCATGAAAACGAAATATATATTCAAAAAATCAAAATATGTCTTCATAAAATCAAATATATATGCATAAAATTAAATATATATGCATAAAATATAAATAATTGTTCATAAAACAGATATATGTTTTTAAAAATGTATATATGTTCATTAAAAACAAATAATTGTTCATTAAAAACAAATAATTGTTCTTAAAAGTAAAATAATTGTTCTTAAAAGTAGAATAATTGTTCTTAAAAGTAAAATAATTGTTCTTAAAAGTAAAATAATTGTTCATGAAAGTTAAATAATTTTTCATAAAAGTAATATAATTGTTCATAAAGGTAAAATCTAATTCATAAATTGCCGTTGTATTAAAGGTTTTTGTAAATTAAAACTCAATCCCTCTCTGCATTGCGACGGGGATAAAAAAAAAAGAGAAAGGAAAAAAAGGCATATCCCTGCAATATTTATTCACTCTGGGCAAAAATACAAAGAAAATCTTGAGGCAATCTTGATTTATGTTTTACTTAACGATTTAGATGTTAGAATTGCCATAATAAAATTTTACAAATAAATACAGACAGGTTTTTTAAGTCAAGTTCCTATTGACTTTAGATATTATATAGAATCATTTTCAAAACAGCGCGGACAACCGCAATATCTTTGTTGGTAATAATACTGAATCAGATATCTTAGCTTTAACTTGTTTGTCATCGATGGGATATCGATAACTAATGTTACGTTCACTTAGTCTGTCAGAGGCCTTCCAATGGGGATTTAAATAGAATAAAAGAGTACATGCAGGTGCGCTGGAAGAAAAAAATAGTTTAAGTATCCAACATTTTAATCAACACACAAAGTTAAGTCCTCTGCAAGTTATTCGTATTATTTGATTTAGGCGTTTAGAACCTTGGGCGACCACTTAGTTTAAATGTCTATAACACGTTTAAACATTAGTGTATTATAGTTTACCCCAGTTTCTTATCTTTTTTAATAATAACATATGCCACAAAAAACCTTACTTCTTTGATTTGTCCATAAAAAATGGGATCTTTTATATCATCTATTGTAGGAACAGGCTCCGTGCTTAAAACAAATTTTCTCATCAGAGGCGACATCATAGCTGGAGCTGGTCCACCGAAAACTAGGCTCATTGCAAAAAGCTGACCGGTCAAAAAATAGAGGTTGTCTTCAAAACCTTAGAAAAAGACAAAATATGAATAATAATAATTGTTAAATAACATATTATGATGATAACTTGAATAATACAGTCATAAAACCATTTACAATGCAATGTTCCATAAAATTGGTATTTTAGAGGACACTACTCCTATAATAAAATAAGAATGTGTCGACCCCCTGCTTCTTTATTTATAGAGGAATGTAACTCAAGAACGGTGAAATTGACACCGACCCCATTCAAATATGACCTGCGATTTGTAGTAATTAGCATTGTATTTTGTTGAGACAAAAAGAAATAAAACAGGCATAAAGACGCATAAGGGTAAAGCTTTATTTCCCTTGGGACTAGCGACGGAGACTTCAGAAAAAAATTCAATGGCAATAATTTTTGGAGTTAGCAGGCACAATTATAATCAAGATCTAGCAAGGTGACTATATTTGCTGCTCTTATTTTCGAGCTTGTATGAAACCTTGCTATAGTGAACGATTGAAATTAATTTTATAAAGATTCACTTAGAAATGACGATGTGCAAGCGCTTTCAATATGAACGAACATATCAACTTGTACAAATTGTTTTTTAAGAAAAAAAATCGGTTGATGTTTAACTTGCACATGACGCGTTTATTCTAATTACCTATATCACATCTGCGAAGCTGTAAACTTGATTCCTTCCCTTCAAATATTGGAAGTTCTGTGGAGGACTGCAATGCCAATTGAAATAATTCCCTCGTCAAACCTCCAGTATCTATCGCGCCCTCGCTATTACCAATATCATCGAAAAAAACCTGCAGATATTTATAACTGTAGTAAATTGAGATCATTGCATTGCACAAAATTGATAATTGTTTTGAATTGTAATGGTTAAAACAGAAAGCGCATGTGAAAATAATGTCAATGAATAGCCGCTGTTACAATCAGTCTAATGCAATTTGTTTTTAAAGAATTTAAGACGAATTTTATTAGTCATCTTACAGACTATATATATACCACGGACTGGCCGCACGAAACAGACTTATGGACTATTTAGATTATTTATTTAACAAGTGTTACGATTTTAACGATTCTGTATTTGACTCTTTGTCCTACGGGGCATCGGGACCAATACAATCAGACCCTGAACCAAAACATGGGCCAATGCATAACGTGAGGGTACCCAAAATTGCACCTGTTTTGACAGTTTTTCACTAACGGTTTTTATTATTTTGCAAATGAAATGGAAAAAAATCCTTAATCGATACCACAAAAGAAAGTTCACAACTGTAGCTTATAAGCATTTTTTAGTTTGAAAATTGGTCAGCCATATATGTATGTATTTAAGGAATGACTGTAATATTTTTTCTGTCTATGAAGAAATAACATCAAAAATGTGGTGCACACTGAATAACTCGCGTAGCGGGTTATTTTAAAGTGTACACCACATTTTTTATGTTATTTCGAATAGACAGAAAAAATATTACAGTCATTTCTTATAATTTAATTCTAAATTCCATTTTAAACCGGAGTAAACCATGAAAAAACGTTGATGACGTCACGGTCACATGACAAAATTATGTCTATGAGCTGATAAACAAAACAACGTCAGCCAATCAGAAGACGCGTTACATCCAAAATTAAATTATATAAAGTGCATACTTACTACATTGAGTGCATACAGTACATTAAATAATGGACGCTCCATGGCATTAAAGATACCATCCATTGGATTACTTCTTACTGCATTTACATATGTTTTTTGGTTTGAGTTAACTTGTTCGTTCAATAACGACAATAGTTCTTCTACACTTTTGCTATCAAAATAAAGATAATTACGTTTAGCAATGAGCAATGATAATAATTTATACATTTATATGAAAAAAGGACGCATACTAAGGCAATGACAAGAAGACTTCACCAAATCACCCCATGCAATACTTTAAATACACCAAGAGCTCACCAAAATGATTATTAACACAGCAGGATAAAGCTGAAATATCCAGTCAGCTCTGACAGGCCCGAATTATAATAGGACAATCGAATCTAATTGCGCGGCAAAATTTTAAATTGATAAATGAAACTGGGCCAATGGCCAAAACATTGCTGTGGTCTAAGATTAAACGAAATTGACATAAAAGTTAAAACGCCCAAAATCATTATAAGAAGTCATAGAAATTTTTATTGAAAATAGCTATTTACCATGACCAAAAATATGATTTAAAAATGTTGAAATTATTAAAGTGATACTTTTTGATGAACAATCCCGTAATGCAAATGGGATTACATATTTAACAAGATTGCGACACTTGAAATGTACTTACAATATACCTCAAAGTTCAAAGGTCTCTATTTCAAAAATAGTCAGAGAAATCTATTCAAAAATAGTATTTAGAGGTGACAAAATATATAAAATTTCATTAAAATGTAAGAACACATTGTAAATGATAAATACTTTGTTAAGATCATGTAACGCCAGCAGTACTGTATGCATATTTGTATAAACATTGTTATAAGTGACCAGTCCCGTTTATAGTATATACCGTCCTTGTAATTGATTTGACCAAATCTGTATAGAACATCTTGGAAAATGAAAACAAACACGAACACATACCATTTACCAATGTCAGACCAATTGACTATGCAAAAAATATAAGGTAAAGGTCAGATGAACCCTGACAGATAGACAAAGTGAACTTAACTATAATGGTTTTACTTTGAAAAATTTTGACTTTGATGGAGAGTTGTCTCATTGGCACCATACCACATCTCATATACACCTTTCAACAATTCTAGTTCAACCGGCCGCAATTTTGCGTCCGTCCCAAGCCAGGAACCTCTGGTCTTTGTTTGTCTTGTCTTGTATTGTTTCAATTTTAGATCAATTTTAGATCGTTTTGTGTATTATGGAGTCTAGAAGGGAGCCCATTTCGCTGAACTACTAGCTGTGTATATCTTTGTTTAGGCTCCGACTGCAGCCTACATGTACCACCGAATGTGAGAATTCCTAACCGTTCATTGAGGATCTATAAGCCGTCATGGGCTTTGTTCTAATCGCTGGTTGTGTTATTATCTCTATACTATGCAAGTTAAGTTAACATTTTACTTACCAACTAGATATAGTAAGTGGTTTACGTGAAATTCTTTCATGGCTAGCAATTTGTATTGTTTCCTCCTTCAAGCAAAAGTTATAATTAATACATACATTTACTTTATATCCTAGGACAGAGGATACATTTAAACACAAGAGGAACTGTAAGATACTGCTCACAAATGAATACCCCACCGATTATTTATACTACAACTTATTTTTATCGGTAGATTCGACGATCAGTTCATGGGACAGACGTTAACAGTTTACCAACTTTCTCGTAGTTGGGGTACTAGTATTCTTTGACCGATGGACGCAATAAATGTAGCTGAGTTGAAAAAATTTACTCAACTTCTTATTTTTGGTTTTAAAGTCATATGAAACGAGTGACTGGTGAAAAATAATGTTTATTCAATTCTTGAACCAATGCATGTATATATCATAAACTTAGTCTTCTGTGCACGATTTTATCATTTTTTTTACGCAAACATATCGTATCATCGTCATTTTATTTTTTCAAAAGTCTATCATGATGTGAAAATTGAAGCCGTAGTTTACCGATTGTCACCTTATAGTAAGCAATCAACAAAGAAGCATGGATATTGAGCACGTGTATAACATGTTCAATCTGAAAATAGTTTATTTCGATGACAAATCGTTGCGTATTGCGATCACCGGGTTTTTACGAGAACAAACATTTGCTGGAAGCAATTTATCGGCCGGGATTCGAACTCATGTTTCTGAGAAATCGTGGCACAAAATACAGAATGTGTTTTGAGCCTTGTATCACCACGAAAGCTTGATTGTTGTTGAACCTAGGTTGTCGAGTGTCTAGCGCACCGGACATTGTGCAAGGCTATTTGGTGCCACGATATCTCAGTAGCCCAAGTTCGAATCCCGGCCAAAAAATAGCTTCCGATTTGTTTAATTTCACATTCTTAAAAATTTTATAACAGATGTTTTGTTTTATTTCTTCGATTATTTAGTACAATTTGACATTAGAGCATGCTTATGATTATTGTTTTCTAACAAATGGATGCTTAGAACATATTTTATTTGGTCATTTTTAAAAGCTGACTTTTTGTGGACGTCGTATGGCGACGCTCCTATAAAGTTTACCTCTACATAAGTTGATATAAACTATGAACGTTTTAATTTGTGTATAACTTTATGTATTTACCAATGACAAAAGACGTGTATAATGTCAATGCGTTTTTTGCTGAATAAGTGCACTGTAGCCTCAGAATATCTAAATTGTAATGATTTTTCTATGTTTTTTGTTGTTTGAAGGTAAAGCTTGCAATTTAAATGCAATTAAATGAATTGTGTTGTCCTTCACAGTCGTTTGACTATTCTTTACTTACAGCAGAAGTTTGAGGGACCAAACCTGGATCAGGGAGATCATCATCACTAGCTGTAAGGTCTGTGTCTGATATTACCTAATAATTATTTCAAATGCATCAACATTTAACTATTCTATAAAAGCCCAACAATATATATGTAAGTCAGGAAAGGTCGTACTTGCACGATTTGTATGAGGTCAGAAACACATATTTTATACGTTAATAAACAAGAGGCTCCCAGAAGCCTAATTCGCTAACTGAGCCTACTGCTTTAAGGCCACAACTAAAACAGCGGTCTACAGATCTTTCAGGAAATGTCGGCGTCTTATCATCCTGAACAAAATCAATGTCAGATTTTTGCTAAAAGGTACCTTTTTGAGATAGTTGCCAAAAATTATGTTTGATCCCTATGTTCTTTTTTTAGTAACTGCGGCTGTTTTTCGACAGACTAAATACCCTAAGGAACATACATATCAAATTTCCAAGTAGTCCGGAGAAGATTTCTCTAAAAGTTAACGGACGGCGAACGCAATGTGAGAACTAAAGCTCACCTGACTCGTTGGGTCTGGTGTCAGCTAAAATTATGCATTGTAAATTATGGATAAAAAAATCATAACATTTTATAATATTACTTATAACTCAATTGAATACAATACGGGCCTGACGCTGACATTGCTTAGACTATTTCGTTTGCTAAGATATCATACGACAGAAGCGTTCAGCCGAAAATTCATGTCCAACCGAAATTATTATGAAAACCTCGAACGTAATAATTCTGAATAATCAAACCCTCCCCAAAAAAACAACAATACTAACTAGTAAATCAGATCTGCTGTTATTTTCAATTTCTATCAATGCTTCGCCACTTTTTTCTTCTCCTACAGGCTCGTTGTTACTCATTAACATCTCATCATCATCATTTTGATGTATCTAGTAAACGAAAAAGATTCCCTTTATCTGAATTAAGTTTGAAACGATTGCCAATTTACAATTTTACAACTTTATAAAGCTGTAACAATTTCAAAACTAGAATTATACTTCAAATTGGGAATTTAATAGTACACCCACAGGAAGATATTTCTACAGTTCTAGTTCTTGCTCAAACAGAAATTTCTGACAACATGTTCTGTAACATTTCTACATGCTGATCAAATACCACATTAATATTCATGAGAATCTTGCACGGTATGTTAGATGAGTTTCGGATAAAAAATGTTCAAAAATGCATAAGTTCAAACTTTATCCTTTACAGTTCTTGTCCATAGGGAAAAGTCATGGCAATATGCACATTCATAATAAGTTCAATACCATTAAAAATATATTAGAAGAATATAACCCGTACCATGCTAACAACTGGTTTTAGAATAAATGCGTTTATTTCCGATGCAAAAACCCTATAAGGTGAATGCAGAATTTTGTATACTTTGTATAAAATATTGCCATAAAAGATTTATGGACGTGCAAATTGTCTGCATGTCGATTTATATTTACAATGATGTCCTTTTACCGATGATAAAATCTAGTTAATGTTTTGACTATCAAGATCCAGGAAAGGACAGTGTTCATTATTAATATAAGCTTTATTTAAAGTCAGTTCTGTAGTGAACATACTGAAGGCATCATTATTGATAACCAATATATACAGTCCGCAAAAAGTTAAGCACCACCTAAATATAACTGGCAATATTTTTTCAACTATTGCGAAAAAAATATTCATGTTTGGTGTTATGAATTGCCTTTAACACACACTAAGAAAATTCATTACGACCAAAAAGATTGAACTTCGGTAAACCATGTGGCAAGCATTCAAAAAAGCAATCCAAAACACCATAGATAAGAGAGTACCAACAAAAATGAGCCAAGGAAAACACACACATTCATGGATAAACACCACTATTAGAAGGAAGAGAAATAAAAAAATAAAGCCCACTCGAAGGCCAGGAAAACGTAAAAGAAAAGAGACATGGATAGATATAAGAGACTCAAACAGGAAACACAATGGGAAGTCAGGCAAGCCAACAAAAAATAAATGGAAGAAGTAAGCACCAATTATAAAGACAACTCGAAGAAATTCTGGTCATATATATTGAGCAAAGGTCAAGAATGGACAGGTGTAGCACCATTAAAGAACAAATTGGGATTTCTTCAAAGCGACAATAAAAACAAAGCTGAGATACTCAATGATCGATTCCAGTCAGTATTCACAAAGGAAAACCTAAATAACTTTCCTAACAAAGGAAAGAGCCCATATTCCACCATGGATGATATCAAAATCAGCACTAAGGGAGTACACAAACTACTCAAAAACCTTAAACCACACAAAGCTACTGGTCCAGACTCAATTCCATCTTTCATCCTGAAAACAGCGGCAGACCAACTCGCTCCTTTCCTAACAGATCTGTACCAAACATCCCTTAACACCGGAGAAGTCCCACAAGATTGGAGAGATGCTAACGTAATACCCCTATTCAAGAAAGATGAAAGACATTTAGCTTCCAACTATAGACCTGTATCATTAACTTCCATCACATGTAAGGTCTTGGAACACATAGTCCACAGCAGTATTATGGACCATTTTGACAAACACAACATACTTACCAACGCACAGCATGGATTTCGCAAAAAACGATCATGCGAATCACAACTTATAATAACAATCAACGATATTGCAAAAAAACTGGTAAAAGGATCCCAAGTTGACATAATCCTTCTTGACTTTGCAAAGGCATTCGACAAAGTACCGCACCATCGCCTTTTACACAAACTAAAATTTTATGAAGTAAACCCTAAAGCTACAAAATGGATCCAATCATTCCTTGAAAACAGAATGCAAAGCGTAATATTAGAAGGAGCTGTCTCCACAAGTCCCAGTACTATCAGGCGTCCCCCAAGGCACAGTTCTTGGACCTCTATTGTTTCTGACCTACATAAATGACATGCCAGAAACATCAACGTCATCTGAAACAAAACTTTTTGCAGACGATAGCCTACTTTTTAGAACAATAAACAACCAGGCAGACAGCGACCTTTTGCAAAAAGACTTAACATCGTTGGAAGAATGGGAGAAAAAATGGCAAATGAGTTTTAACGCCAAAAAATGCATAGTTATCAGAATAACGCAGAAGAAAAAAGATGTGAGAGATACATCATATAAACTCCATGGACATACACTAGACAATGTTGATGCAAGCAAATACTTAGGCGTAACTATCAGCAACAATCTATCTTGGGATAGACACATTGATAATATTGTAGGCAAAGGAAATAAAACATTGGGATTTATCCGAAGAAATCTGAAAGACTGCACAAAACCAGTAAAAGCAGCAGCATATACAGCCATGGTAAGACCTTCAGTGGAATATGCCTGCACAGTTTGGGATCCATCGAGCCAAAAAAAGATCAAATCATAAGAACAAGTTCAAAAAAGAGCAGCAAGATTTGTTCATAATAACTACTCAGACCGAACACGTGGCTGTGTAACACACATGGTTAAACAATTACAGTGGGAAAGCCTGGAAGAACGTAGGAAAACCAACAGACTATGTATGCTATTTAAAATCCAGCACGGGCTAATCGATATAGATAGACAACAATATTTAATACCTAACGACAGCCGGACCAGAGGTATAGGCCGCTTTTACCAAGAAAGAACAAAAACTGACACCTATGGACAGTCATTCTTCCAAAAGACCATCAGGGATTGGAATCAACTTCCAGCTAAAACAACATTGGCTGACTCGATAGAGGGATTCAGAGCTGCTCTGAAAGCAGGCTCTGGAAAGAAGTAAACAGCATAGCGTGTATATAATTTTAATTGTAAATTGGCGAACGTTTTAAATGTAAATAACTTTGAGAAGACTTGCTGCCTTGCCCGGCACTGCACTAAGTTTTCGCGAGACCATACACATTCAATATGAATTCGGTTCCTTACTTGGAAGAAAAAGAAGAACCACTTGATTGCTCTGTTCGCTTGAATATTTGCAAACAATAGGTAGGCGGAGTTTCAGTCTGTTTTATATATACTGGGATTTGATTGGACAATAAAAATTGACATGCAATGATGTTAATGTTTATTGTCCAATCAAATTCCAGTATATAGTAAACATACTGAAACAGACTACCTACCTTTTGTTTACAAACATCCAAACAAACAAAGGCTAGCAAGCAAGTTGATAAAAGGTTTGCTTTGAATGCTTTTATAGAAGAGCTGTAGTTATACGATCTTAATGAATTATCTTACCCATTTGACCGCGAGTACTACAGGTTTAATTATTTTATAACTTTTTAAATCTTTTTCACCAACATCATCACTATTGATTTCAGGACAGCCTGGCACTTGTACCATAAATTTTTCAGTTGCTCCGTCTAAGCTCCCAATAAAATTCATCAGCATCTAGTTTATTTATAAATGCAACATTTTTAAATACATTCCAAAATAAGCTAACAAGCACTATCAAAGTACTGAAGTACTGAATATCGGATGACCGCAAGTTCTTGTGGATGGTCCGACAAGCACTTGTCTAAGAAAAAAATCACATCTCTATACCTGAAAGTGAGGTTAATGTACAGATATATTTTTTTGTTTCTGGGACAAGTTCGTGCGTGGATGATAAATTAATGACAGGGAATTCAACCTCACTGTAATGACTATTATATTGTAGTGATACAAATCACTATACTCTGGTTTATTGTTATATATTATATTAATACTTGTAATACAGTTACATGTATATATAACGTTCATGCATTTGTATATCATTCTATTCTACTATATTAATAATAGTGCAGTGCAAGTGCATGTTAGGCACTCTTCTGTAATAATTCGATTTTTTCTAATAGAATGGATTTGAGTAGGCATTCGTATTTTCCGGTAAAAAATGTTTAATCATCCATGCAGAGTTATCGTTCCTTGAGATTGCGAACGTTCTTGAGATATTCTTCCGCATGCGTGTGCGTAGATATTAAGGATTTTTTACTTATATGTATATAAATAAATTTGGTGTATTTACAGTCTTCTGATTGGTTAAAAGTTATGGAAAGCCTCAGCTGTCATATATTAGAGATTTACAAAACGTTATGCTGAAGCTTAAAATGTAAAGTTAAGACAGCGTGATGTTGAATTGAGTCATCAAAATGCTTACTCTAAATTACAATATGCTAAGTTGAATTTGCGCAATGTTGACTTGCAATGACAAGTGCTTTAGTCGTGATAGTATAATGATAAGTCACGATGTTGTGATGATATGTCAAACACACGTAACGTTGGGTTTAAAGTACATGATGTGAAGTTGACGCTGCATGATGTTAGCTTGCAGATTGGTACTGCTCAGTCATCCACATCGACAGCTATGATAACAAATAAAATAAATAGCTAAAATGTATGTTGCTGACTTGTTATTAATAAATGTCGAGTTGAGATAGTACGATGCTATATCATTGTGATATTACGATTGGTCTATCATGCAATCTGTTGATTTAAAACACCATGATGCACAGTCGAAAGTACATGATGTTAAGTTAAGATACCACGAAGCTACACCACTATATTGAAACGAAAGGTTTACCATACAATTTGTTGACTTAAAACAACACGATGCAACGTATGCAACGATGTAATGTTAAGCTACGATAGCACGATGTTATATCATTATAATGTCACAATAGGCTTATTATACAATTTGCTCATTTAAAACTACACAACGTACAGTTGAAAGTACGTGATGTTAGGCTTACCACACGATATGCTCATTTAAAATTACATGATTTTCAGTTGAAACTAGGTGATGTTAAGCTAAGATAGCACGTTGTTATATCATTAGAATGTCACGATAGGCTTACCACACGATATGCTCGTTTAAAACTACACGACGCACAGTTGAAAGTACGTGATGTTGAGCTATGATAGCAATATATTGTATCATAATAATATCACGATAGACTTGCCATACAATATGCTCATTTAAAACTACACGACGTACAGTTGAAAGTACGTGTTGTTCAGCTAAGATAGCACGATGTTATATCATTTTAATGTCACGATAGGCTTATTATACAATTTGCTCATCTAAAATTACACCACGTACAGCTGAAAGTACGTGGTGTTAAACTAAGATAGCACGTTGTTATATCATTAGAATGTCACGATAGGCTTACCACACGATATGATCATTTAAAACTACATGATTTTCAGTTGAAACTAGGTGATGTAAAGCTAAGATAGCACGATGTTATATCATAATAATATCACGATAGACTTGCCATACAATATGCTCATTTAAAACTACACGACGTACAGTTGAAAGTACGTGTTGTTCAGCTTAGATAGCACGATGTTATATCATTTTAATGTCACGATAGGCTTATTATACAATTTGCTCATTCAAAACTACACGACGTACAGTTAGAAGTACGTGTTGTTGAGCTAAGATAGCACGATGTTATATCATTATGACGTCACGAGAGGCTTATCATACAATGTGTTGACTTGAAACTACACGATGTAAATTTGAAGTAGTTTGATCTTGACTTGAAACAGTAAAATGTAAAGTTATAAAAACAGAACGTAATGTCAAAAAAAAAACAATGATAGGATGACATATACTTGTGCAGAATTGAAGATTTTTGGTGTTGACTTCGAATATAGTACAAATATTAGATCGTTTTATGTTAAATTGAAAGACAATAATGATGCGTAAAACATTACAGAATTATGTGAACTGAAACTGCAATTCTATGGAAAAGAATGAGGGACAAATCCCCAGGATTTTTTCTTCTTCATTTGCAAGTTCGGAGGCAAAATGATATACAAAAAGTTTTCCATAAATTCATAAAACAAAAGAATTACCCATCGCTATATATTACACTTGAAAATAGTTTTGCCGTATATTTTACATGTTTTGTTTGGATTTTTTTATGATTAAAAACCAGACTTTGTTTTATGAACAATATTTAAGATAATATTTATCTATGTTGTGTGTTAATATATACAACATAATATTGTGCTTATAAGACTTATGATTGTGAGGGTCAAATTTTACTCATATAAAATCACATCTATGTAAGAGTTAGCGGAGAATTTGTATTTACCACTCCCGTTTTCCACGAAATAGAACATAAAAATCTGGAGTCTTAATCTTAAAAAAACAAGATCAACTGATATGACCAATAATACGATTAGCGTAGGACTGAGAGGGTCAGAGCTATAATATCAGAATGTGACCCCCGGTCTTGTTAGAGGTATCTGAAAATTTGAATTTTCTTTTCCATTAAATAAAACAAAAGAATCTGGACTTAATCAAAAGCGATGCGATTACGATTTCCATAGAATGGCAGAGACAGTTTGTCGACTAGTTCGTTGAAAATTCGGCTAGGCAAGTAAAGTATGTCTTGTAACAAAGCAGGGTTTATTCATATTCATATCAGACTTACATGTTCTCGTCCTGATATGTAATATTTGCTACTGTACGTAAAACGCACCCCTTTTTTCCCGAAATAAAACCAAAAAATCTGGACTTAATCAAAACCGATGCTATTTGGATTTCCATAGATTGTCAGTGTCAGTTTGTCAACTAGTTTGTTAAAAATTCGGCTAAGCAAGCAAAATATGTCTTGTACAGAGCCAAGATTTATTCATATTCATATTACACTTACATATTCTCGTCCTTATATGCATGTAATATTTGCCACTGTACACTAAATACAAATACATTTTCATCAATTCTTTTTTATGAAAAGGAGCCTATTTTTCATCGATTTGACACCCTGTAGTTCCTGTTTTTTGGGATTTCCTCGAAAATTATAACACATTCCTTCTTTATTTGCAAAATCGCCAAGTGACGGGTGCCACATATGAAACAGGATCTGCCTACCCTTCTGGAGCACCTGAGATCACCCCTTTTTGAGGGTTTCGTGTTGCTCAGTTTTTGGTTTTCTATATGTTGAGCTTAATATTCTGTTGTTTGGCTTTTGATCTTTTTTCTCTCGTTTATTTCGGCTCATGAGTTTTTGTCATGAAATTGTCAGTTTGGTTAAGATTTTTACTATCCCTTTTGTACCTTTCGCCTTCTTTTATCCATTTTTGTGTATTTTTTTTTCGATTCTCCCCTCCCCCTGAACAGTATAATAGATAGATAAATGAGAACAGAAACCCTATTCAACAAAAGGAGATCTACAAGTAACTCGACGTGACCGAAATTGTAAATTTCTTCCTCATTAGACATATTGCCCTTAGGGTAGATCGGGTGTTTCGCCATCTTAGGGAGCTACCATTTGATTTTTATTGGGGGCTAGAATGAAATTTGAAAAAACGGCAGGATAGGAGTTTTGAGTTAAAAAAAAGGCAGGATGAGCAACTTGGCAAAAAAAAAGGCAGGATGACAATTTATGTAAAAAAAAGTCAGAATAAACTAATAAAAAAAAAATGCAGGACCGAATAGAGTGAAGAAAAAAGGGCAGGACAGAGATTACAACTAAAAAAAAAAGGCAGGACAAAATTTTTCGTCCTAGCACCCCCCTAAAAATCACATGGTAGCTCCCTTAGATTATCATATAGCTCAACACAATCGGTCTAGATCTAAAAAAATATACACATTTTGAGAGAGGAATGTTATTCATATGTAGTACTTTTCATCTTGATGAAGAAAATTATGAGATTTATCTGATTAAAACGACTATTTGGTTTTGAATACAGAACGTTTTTTGCATATGTTTTTCAACTTTTCCATATAGGGGAGATAACTCGGATGACATTATTTTATGTCGTTTTTTATTTTTTTTATTTTTTGCCATGGCATTGTCAGTCTGTTTTCGACTTTAATATGAGTTTGAAATCCCTTTAGCATATTTCGTCTCTAATGATGGAATGTGTAGGGACTTTATCTATTTTGTTTTGTAGACAGAAAACGAGTCTCGTGATCCCAATTTTTATTTTTATTTTCTAACATTGAGTTTTCCATGTATAGTTTATACAAAATCTGACAATACTGCATAACCTGTAGCTTGCAAAATTCTCTGTGGTCCAAACTTTTTATTATGTTTTTCAAAAAAGAATAAACTACATTTTGGCAAATAATTAAAAAACATCTACCGATTTAATTTAGACCACACTCATAAAAACTATGAGAGAGAGAGAGAGAGAGAGAGAGAGAGAGAGAGAGAGAGAGAGAGAGAGAGTTGACATAAAAAAATATATCTACAAATTAATCAAAGCAATACCAAAATAATTTTTTTTTCTTTTTTCTTTTTCTTTGAAAACACATATAGATAGAATGAAGCTGCAAAGAACCAAGAAGATCACTATATATATGGACAAGAAAATAAGTGACGGAAATCATTAATTGACTTCTTATTATAAAAAATTGAAAACAACACGTTTAATAATTTCATGCGTCCGAAGCGCTTTTCTGGATTTACCTTCATCAAGAACGCTCAAAGCCAAACATTTGAAATATAAGTTATAGTGGTCATTGTCCATTAATGATTTTACCAATTTAAAAAAAAAAAATATTCTCCGAGTGGATATATACAAAAACCTGGGCACTATCTTACTTTGTGCTGAAAAAATGGTTGGCACTGCTGTAAATGTTGTATTTTTATTTTGAAAGTTGACGATTTAGACTGGATGCTCTAGGTCAAATTTCATTAGGTTTCATATAGACTTCATGTATGAGCGAAAAGTATACAACAGAATCTATCATACTTTATGTTTGGGTTGGCCCCATGCAGTAGGATTCTTCCACCTATCAATTCTTTTTTGTTTTATTTCGTGGAAAAGAAAATTCAAATTTTCAGATACCTCTAACAAGACCGGGGGTCACATTCTGATATTATAGCTCTGACCCTCTCAGTCCTACGCTAATCGTATTATTGGTCATATCAGTTGATCTTGTTTTTTTAAGATTAAGACTCCAGATTTTTATGTTCTATTTCGTGGAAAACGGGAGTGGTAAATACAAATTCTCCGCTAACTCTTACATAGATGTGATTTTATATGAGTAAAATTTGACCCTCACAATCATAAGTCTTATAAGCACAATATTATGTTGTATATATTAACACACAACATAGATAAATATTATCTTAAATATTGTTCATAAAACAAAGTCTGGTTTTTAATCATAAAAAAATCCAAACAAAACATGTAAAATATACGACAAAACTATTTTCAAGTGTAATATATAGCGATGGGTAATTCTTTTGCTTTATGAATTTATGGAAAACTTTCTGTGTATATCATTTTGCCTCCGAACTTGCAAATGAAAAAGAAAAAATCCTGGGGATTTGTCCCTCATTCTTTTCCATAGAATTGCAGTTTCAGTTCACATAATTCAGTAATGTTTTAATTACGCATCATTATTCAATTTAACATAAAACGATCTAATATTTGTACTATATTCGAAGTCAACACCATAAATCTTCAATTCTGCACAAGTATATGTCATCCTATCATTGTTTTATTTTGACTTTACGTTCTGTTTTTATAACTTTACATTTTACTGTTTCAAGTCAAGACCAAACTACTTCAAATTTACATCGTGTAGTTTCAAGTCAACACATTGTATGATAAGCCTCTCGTGACGTCATAATGATATAACATCGTGCTATCTTAGCTCAACAACACGTACTTTCAACTGTACGTAGTGTAGTTTTGAATGAGCATATTGTATGGCAAGCCTATCGTGATATTATTATGATATAACATCGTGCTATCATAGCTCAACATCACATACTTTCAACTGTACGTTGTGTAGTTTTAAATGAGCATATTGTATGGTAAGCCTATCGTGACATTCAAATGATATAACAACATGCTATCTTAGCTTAACATCACCTAGTTTCAACTGAAAATCATATAGTTTTAAATAATCATATCGTGTGGTAAGCCTATCGTGACATTCTAATGATATAACAACGTGCTATCTTAGTTTAACACCACGTACTTTCAGCTGTACGTGGTGTAATTTTAGATGAGCAAATTGTATAATAAGCCTATCGTGACATTAAAATGATATAACATCGTGCTATCTTAGCTGAACAACACGTACTTTCAACTGTACGTCGTGTAGTTTTAAATAAACATATTGTATGGCAAGTCTATCGTGATATTATTATGATATAATATATTGCTATCATAGCTCAACATCACGTACTTTCAACTGTACGTCGTGTAGTTGTAAACGAGCATATCGTGTGGTAAGCCTATCGTGACATTCTAATGATATAACAACGTGCTATCTTAGCTTAACATCACCTAGTTTCAACTGAAAATCATGTAATTTTAAATGAGCATATCGTGTGGTAAGCCTAACATCACGTACTTTCAACTGTACGTTGTGTAGTTTTAAATGAGCAAATTGTATAATAAGCCTATTGTGACATTATAATGATATAACATCGTGCTATCGTAGCTTAACATTACACAATTTCAACTGTACGTCCTGTAGTTTCAAGTGAGCATCTTAGCTTAATACGTTGCATCGTGTTGTTTTAAGTCAACAAATAGTATGGTAAACCTTTCGTTTCAATATAGTGGTGTAGCTTCGTGTTATCTTAACTTAACATCATGTACTTTCAACTGTGCATCATGGTGTTTTAAATCAACAGATTGCACGATAGACCAATCGTAATATCACAATGATATAGCATCGTACTATCTCAGCTCGACATTTATTAATAACAAGTCAGCACCATACATTTTAGCTATTCATTTTATTTGTTATCATAGCTGTCGATGTGGATGACTGAGCAGTACCAATCTGCAAGCTAACATCATGCAGCGTCAACTTCACATCATGTACTTTAAACCCAACGTTACGTGTGTTTGGCATATCATCACAACATCGTGACTTATCATTATACTATCACGACTAAAGCACTTGTCATTGCAAGTCAACATTGCGCAAATTCAACTTAGCATATTGTAATTTAGAGTAAGCATTTTGATTACTCAATTTAACATCACGCTGTCTTAACTTTACATTTTAAGCTTCAGCATAACGTTTTGTAAATCTCTAATATATGACAGCTGAGGCTTTCCATAAAAAGTATTACCTTTATTTTCAATGTTGTCAATTTTTATGGCGACACGCCCACTCTGACATTGTGTATTCATACGCCAACATGTGTGTACGTTGTTATTGTTAATATAAATAATATAAAAAGCTCTTTGAGCCTTATTTTTGATAGAAATTTATTTATAATGAATGGCTATTAATTATTTTGAATTTATTGAACCATAAAATTAATTTTTGACTCTTCACATTTTACATAATCCTCTTCGCGGATTATTCAATGTGAAGAGTCAAAAATTAATTTTATGGTTCAATAAATTCAAAACAAATAATAGACATTCATTAAATACATACAACAAAACATTTTAATATCATTAATTTATCTTCTTTAAAAAGTATTTGATGAGTATTTATTGAAGAAATGAATTTATAACAATCGACAAGGAATGTTAGTTTGCACTTGATGATGTCTACGTATTCATCATGTTTATTGATCGGTTAAAAACCCAAAACGAATGTTACGTAATGAAAATCTAGACGATACCAATACACCGGAATGCCCTCACGGTCATCCGTTAATTGATCCGAAGTTTTGGTCCATCAACAAAGTGATAAATAGGTCAAGATCTACCTGTCATGAAATCTTCACACGAATTGGCAAACCTATTGTTGGGTTACTGTCCAGAAATAGTTAATGTTTGAGAAATTTTACAGTTTTTAGTTATTATCTTTTATATTTTAATAGAGAGAAATTGTAAAAGGCAAAATTGTTCAGGAAATTAAGATGTACAAATAATCAAATGCCAAAAACTGATATCACAGGTGAGCGACCATGAGTCTCTTGTCTTTAAGTTAAGTAAATACTATATACTTTTATTATTCTTATGAAGTTTAGAACTTTCCTCATGTTTCCTTTTTTATAACAGATCTTTCCTTTATAGCATAGGAATTAATATTTTACCTGCATTCTTGTGCTGCTTTTAAATCTTCTGCACTGCAATTGCCAGTTATTAGGGGTTCTAAACTTGATTTTAAACCCATCTGCTGGTTCTTCAACTAAGCTAGCTTTTCTCTTTTCCCTCAACTATAAAACATCAAATAAAAATTACTGGTATATTTGTACAGAAATGGATCCAGTCATTTTGAAAAAAATGGGGGATGTCCAAAAAATGCAAGTCATATAACATTAGGAGGAGTGTCCATTCATCATCTGTTTGTATATCATGTCCAAGTATGTTGTCAAAATCATTCTTACCATAGTCCGTCATCTTGATGTTATCTCCCGAAAATGACGTGATTCCACAGGCACTCGTCTCAGTAATTTTTTTCCTATATACCTTAATATAACGTTATCAAGGTATAAAGGAGAAAATATCTGAGACAAGTGCATGTGCTTTGTTCCTCCAAAAGACGTACAACCAGATATATAATAAGCTCAATTTAATTGAATTTGATGCGACTAGCATTCCAGTATAATATTTTTACTATAGGATCCTCAATGAGAGTTATCTCCCCTTAAATGTTGAAAAATTTATTCTAAAAACATAAATTTTTTGTTTTGTTAAACCATTTTGAATAATGCAATGAATCACCTATTTTTCTTTATACAAATAAGCAGTCTAATACATAAAATGCAAATCTGTCTCAAAATTTGAAGATTAAAGCAAAAAACTACAAAATGTTCTTATAATTACCAATTTAGTGCCAAAAATCGGTTGTTTTATTACTATAAGTGAAAATTTCAAAGATATTGACCTGATAAACATTAATTTTGTAAGATATAAGCCAGACACTGCATGTTACCCCTGTGTTAATAATAGCCAAGACAGTCATGATTTTTGACGAGACTGAAAATAAACACAATCTTTATTCTAGATACCCCAAGGATCATTCAGCTTAAGTTTGGTTGAGATTTGTTCAGTAGTTTCAGAGAAAAAGATCTTTGAAATAGTTTACACCGGACGACGACGACGACGACGGACGCCAAGTGATGGCAATAGCTCACATGTCCTTTAAGGAAAGTTTAGCTAATAAAAAATGTCTAGAAAAGTTCATAAGATTTTTTTCAATGAAAGTCAGTTTCAACCATTTCTTTATTACTATAAAAATGCGAAGTACTCTCTAGTCTAATATTCCAAAAATCAGATCAAGTATTACCTATGATATAGGGGGAAAAAGTTATCAATTTTCTTTTTTTAAACTTGTAAAAGAAAAAAATGTATAAGTGAAATATAAAGCTTCAATAAATATATTTTATATATTATATAAACTTCATATGAATTAACATTATTGTATGACTAATTTTTGTAATTAAAAGTGTCTCCAACGCAATTTTTTTCTTTCTTGTAAAATCATTATATTATAACCTCAACCATAGCCTTTAAATGCTTTTCTTCTTGGTCTTTAATCCGTTTTTCTTTTTGTATCTCTAGTTCCTAAAAGAAAACAATTTCATACAACATAAATTTATGCATCACCGGAAAATACAATTTCTCTGATTTTTGAAAGAGCTGCATCAAATTATTCCTCGAATAGAGCAAATACACAGGAATCATTCGGTTTATTCAGAGAAATGATCGTAAAAGAATAACTAACGGTGGTCAAGCATTGCGATCAGATCGTGAAAGATCTGGTATAGGACCGTGAATGAAATGTTATCGAGAAGACACATGATTCGTCAGTAAATAATCTTATCTAAGCTACATTCTGCTTCTATTGGTACCAAGTTGCTTAAAATCAAACAAAAAATTACCCCAAAATATTTTTTTTGAAAAATGTAGTTTTATATACAATATATAGCGAAAAATCTCAAGTGACGAATACTTTATATGGCCACACTCTGCATGTTCACACTGCCGATCAGATCAACAAGATGATCCCGATTGTCTAAATTTCTACAACCAAGCATAACCAAATTCCTGACCAGTCCTGTTTTCGACTTCCACCCGACTGTTATTCGACTGAACACTACTTTTAACTTGATCATTTATGACTCTTTAATGAATCCACTAGACACAATAATTGAATACATATTCACAAACCTGGCAAAAATAATCTTAATGTTTTTTATAAACTCACTATGAAGGCTAAATTAGTCATCAGCTTTCTAAAAATGAATTTTATTGCACAATTACTTTCATGTTTGAAGAATACTCCGGAACTAAAATGCAGCCTGGATCTACTATTCTTCGAGAGCAACTGAGATCATCCCAGTTTTTTGGGGATTTCGTGTTGATAGGTTTTTAGTTTTCTATTTTGTATAATTGGAGTGCTGATTGTCTTCTCGTCGGTTTTCGCTTTTCGTTTTTCGCCATGACTGTTATTGGAGTTTGATTGTTCCTTTGGTATCTTTTGCTTCTTTTTTAAAATTTTAACCCTTCTTGCAAAGTAGGACCTTTACCGAAAACAGTCATTCATACAATAAATATAGGTCAGAGTATATCCCTTGACTGACTTCGACGGGCTCGGGAATAATTATTAGTAGTAAAAGCCTCCCAAGCAATAGAAATACATCAAACTTAGCTCTCACTTTCTCTTGGTCCAGCATCAGACAACGGTGGTATTCTTTGTCTTGCTCGTCCATTAATGTTCTTCTTTCAGAGCTAGAACCCATCTATTAACAAAACAAAGATATGTTGGAGATTTTTATGGACACCATGTATAATTTTATTTTTATATTTATCTTTATTTTCAATGTAGTTAGATTTTTAAAAAAAACATGTAAGTTAACGATGCCAGTTTGTAAAAAAGTTCACTCTTCCGAAATTAATTTCCCTCATTTTGGATTAAATGATCATAGGTATGAAATTGATATACGGTCTGAATTTCAGAACAATCAGATGAATTGCCAATAAAATGTTGCTTTTTATGAAACTTTAGGAAATTTGTGTTGGATCCCAAAATGTATGGTCATTGGCGAAATAAAAAAGGAAATATGGATACATCATTTCCAAACTTCCCCATCTCACCAAGGAACACCTCATAACTCAAAAAAAGCTTAATCAATATAATGCATTATATTTTCAATTCTAAAATCAGATTGGACTGTTAGCTACAAGGGTGTTATTTTTTTTATCACCAAGAAAGGTGTATTACCTGTACTGCTGGTCTGGAAATAGTTGACGTTGGTTTTTCTGTTGTGTTGGAAACCTGTAGGAAAACAGTTGTTATATTGAGGATTTGGGATATTTTTGTTATACTGGACATTTTTTTATATCTCAGAAGGACGTGTCTATACTTGATTTTTTGGAAATTTCTATACCAAATAGCTAGTTTAAAAAAATAACCATAATGAACCGAATCAAAATACTACTCAGGCCAACATGTTAAGGACATCGGTCGATTTCGCGCTCATTAACATTAGGTTAGGGATCTAGGATCTCTTTTATTTAACAGATTTGTTTTACCTCGTAGGACTATTTTGTTATTTAGGGGTGCTTGTTCGCCGAAAAAGGCAATACAATATTTGGGGTAGACATATTTACCCACCAAGGATTGCACATGATGTCAGGGACACTATGAAACCACATTAGTGTTGGCCTCATTGGAATAATCAGCTTACCATAAACCGAAAGATTTTAAAAAATCTTTGAGGGTTTTTTTTAGGCTTAGGACTATTCTGAATGGAGCGATACATTTAATTTGAAGTGTTTAATCATATTCAATAAATGAATATCACCAATGTCCACGCCGAATCACCAACAATGTAACAACACTATTACAAAACTTTAGTGAACACTTCAGCCAAATTTTGGCTGATTGTTTTAGTGATTCTCAAGAAAATCTAAATGTAATATAAACTGGCGATAGGGTGAAGAAAATACATAAAATACACATATATGCCAAGGTTATCTACAAAATGCTTTAACAAGTTGAAAATGAAACCAACAAGTTATAATCGGAACATCTAACTGTCACTAAGTCTCCCAAACGAAATGAACGCCCCCTCGGCAAATATATAAGTCAATTCTAGAGGATCAAGTCTAAATTGAAAACAACATTCAAACCTATGATTGCGTTGGATAAAAACCAAAATTTTTATACGTGTGCATGTAAAACAAATTCCATTTTCTATGTATTTGAAGGGGGTGGTGCTCGTTCCCTTTGACCCGCACTACCTTTGTCTATCCGGGAGGATAAAATTACTCATTGATATTAATAACTATTCCAAGTTTCGCTTCAAACTTTCCAACTATTTTCAATATACGTTCCGGACAAAGTTGTGGACGCGAAAAATATTAAAATGTAGAAAGAAAAAAATAAGAAGAAACCGAATAACAACAATAAGTACGCAATTTTTTTTAAAAGACTAAATTAACTACAGACTCGTACCTGAACACACACAGAAGACAGATCTACACGAGGTCTTACAAAAATACTTAAACTCCTGGCTGATTTAATTAAATACTGCTTAATTAATGCAGGAGTATTGATTTCTTCTTGCAAAAGAAATAAAGAATTCTGTGTTGCATATGCAAGGTCGTAGCCTGCATTTCTCAGTGCCGGAAACGATATGTTCAGAAACTCTTTGAACTCTTGGGGCGTCATTGCAGTTGGGAGTCGACTTGGTACTCTTTTTGATGGAGTAATTTCATCATCTGGGTAACCTAATAAAGAGAAAAATTTACTTTTTTTTTAAATTGTTAGCAAAAAAAGTTTATGCATATTGGAATGTAACAAGAACAAATCAGAAAAACAAATGATAATTTAGATACTAAAAAAAGTTCTTAGTTAAAATAGAAAGCAACCTGATAAACAGATAGCCCTATACTACACCGTATATTCACGTATACCAGAAATTGCTTGTAGTGTACGGTGACTTGCCGTTGATATGAAGAGATACCATAAAAAATCATGCCATTGAGAAACCATTGTTGCTTAAAAGCAGTAATACTATTATTATTATTATATAGATATCATGTAAATTTTCAATAAAAGTTGTTAACAAAAAGTGTACTGTCAACTGTATTTTACAATTGACTGTACACCACTTTTTTTTAAATCTGCATTAATTTTATTAAATTTCAGAGACACAAAATAGATCGGGAATGGTTCAAATCAATACATTACTTATTTCAGATAATAATGTTCTTTAAATAACAGAATTTTATTTCTTTTATTTTCTAAATATGGATTGAAAAACTTGGAAAATGTAAATTAGTATTTATGATATGCATAAAGCTGCAAAGCTAGAATTGTCACATATTTCATGGTTCTAATACTGTCTGCCATACAAAATATACTTATAAATATATAGATAAATATCACACACTCATGTCTTTTATTCTTTAAAGTGCAATTTATAGGTAAAACTCCCGGAAAATAATACCTTCTTAATTATTAAAGGTTTCTTCTAATTTACTGAAAGCTGTAAGTAAGACCATTATTATGAATATATGTTGGATAAATTAAATCCAGTCTATTTGAGTTGCATTGAGATAACACGGCCGCTAAAATTAGTTATACAAATGAAAAGTGAACTTTTATCCTATCTGTTCAATACAAGATTTCTATTGCTATGAAAAACAGCCATTGTGAATGGGAGGTCAATCCAACTTTGAAAATAGGGAATAAAGATGTTAGAAATTAAGAAGGCAATCATCAAGAATATTTTCCTACAAATATATAAATATGAGCATCATAATGATTAGAGATCATAAATCCGAATGCACAAATTATGTATACCGTAATTTATAAACTCAAATTTTCAAATAAATAAAAAGTTTCACTACCTAATCCCATCCTTTTAAGTCGACCAATGTCCAACCGGTTAATCTGGGTTGTGTTTGGGTTAGATAAACATGTTATCTTGAGCTGGACGATATCGGTTGGTCGTCCCTTGGCTTTCTTCTTTTTTTTTCCCTACTCCCACTGTCTTTCTGGCATCATTGAAATTCGTTGCCAGGTTAACAGCAACAGACACATTTGTTTGTGGCACATTTTCTTGTCTTTGTGCCTCTACGAATGCCTGCACTTGACGTGCCGTTTGTTCCAATCTATTTAATGTGCTTGTTGGTCTTCCTATAAATATTCAAAGAATAAAAATATAAAATTAAATCAAACAAAGAGCATAATTTGACTTTTTGTTATTTCTCGAACACTTCATAGTCTATAGATGAAAGCCAGATAACGCCAGGAAGCTCACCATATGATTTTTAAAGTTATTTCGTGTTGAAGGTAAAAGGTAAGCTCCAAGTCGGAAATCTAGTAATTGTCTAAAAGGGGGTGCCATTTATTATCTACTAGTATTTTTAATTTTATTCTGTATGAGGAGGGGGTTCCATCTTACAAGTCATAGAAAAAATAGGTTGTTCAAAAAACAAAAGCATAAGCTGTAAAAAATTTGGGTTCCAGACCCCGTTCTGGATCCGCTAATGACTGGATTTAGTTTTGGGTCAGTCAAATTATCTTTGGTATGATCAAATCACACATCTCATTTTGAGTCATATTTGCAACCGTTCCTTTCAAATTTTCAATGGTCTATTGGACGAGGGAAGGTTTGGGGGACTTTGGGGTTGCACCTTTTTGGTTTGGTGTATTACAGATTCGCATTCAAAGTTATGTGAAATTACGTTATACTTTTCCATAAGAGTATATTACGTTTCCATAAATATAAATTGCGTAGTACTTTTCCACAACTCATTCTCTTAAAAGAGTAAGGTGGTTTGGGTGTCTTTCGCCATCTTGGATTGTAAAAAACATAGAAACTAAGGTCCAGATTTTCAATCAAGTTAGCAAAATTTGATGCAGGAATGCAGATAACTAGTGTGAATTTATATTTAAAAGCACAAACTTATAAGATTATAACTTATAAATATTGATATTTGTTCAAGTTTTGATTATTTCTGCTTGATTTTTCGATATTTATAAAAAGGCACTTTAAGGGGAGGTAACTCTGAAATAGTGCATTACTGAAGGAATCTACATGGAATTTTGCTATTAGCCTGAAAAAACGCACGCTGACCCTATCTTTTCTTTTGATATTCTCAAAGCATTTTCTAAAAGCTATCTTCTCGTGTTTTATTTTACAATTCTATCATTTAGTTTAGCTTCTAATCACATAATGAAGTTTTTCCTGTACAATCCATACAAAATGTGTCAATTTGTCACAATCTGTAACATGAGAAAATTCACGGTGAGCTAACATTTTTATTATATTTTTGAACATATATCAATACAAACTACGTTTTGGCAAAGTATGAACAAATTCTATTATTTTTAATTTAGACTCCCATACCACCTTATTGAAATGTTCTTTTTTTTTAGAGATTTAAGTTTTACTTGATTTTGGTAGACATTCAGCCGGGGGGGGGGGGGGGGATTTGGAGGGGCTTGTCCGTCATTTTTGTTCGAAATATTTGGTTGATTATCTAGGGAACTAAGGAATCACTGGAGCATGTCTAGAGCGGGACTCTTAGGGAGACTGTGGGTCCCCTCTCGTGAAATTTCTGGATCCGCCACTGGTTAGAAACTTTGCAAACATCGATAGGCGGTAGATACAACAAGAAATCCATATCTATATTGCGTAAATCGGTAGGGTCGGCATTGAGAGTTTGGGAGACAATTCATGGATCATAGGCGCGGATCCCCCTTTTTGACAATTTATCATTGTTCCATTCTCACTTATAATTTATATTTTATTGTATTAATTTGTATACATTGTTTTCGACCTTTTAACCCCAAACAGTAGTGAAAATTTTATTCATGCCATCGGACACAAATGTACACATTGTATATCTAAAGCACCGTTAAGGGTTAAAAGATCGAATACAATGTAACAAGAACAGTTATACAAAATTACACATAGAAATTGATTTAAACAACAAACGCGTGTCAAAAATTTTAACTGAATTTTCCGAGATGCGAGACTAAATTTTTATACAAAATCCTCTTAATCGATAGCAGAGTCGGATTCAGCCGGGGGGGGGGGGGGGATTTGGAGGGGCTTGTCCGTCATTTTGTTCGAAATATTTGGTTGATTATCTAGGGAACTAAGGAATCACTGGAGCATGTCTAGAGCGGGACCCTTAGGGAGACTGTGGGTCCCCTCTCGTGAAATTTCTGGATCCGCCACTGGTTAGAAACTTTGCAAACATCGATAGGCGGTAGATACAACAAGAAATCCATATCTATATTGCGTAAATCGGTAGGGTCGGCATTGAGAGTTTGGGAGACAATTCATGGATCACAGGCGCGGATCCCCCTTTTTGACAATTTATCATTGTCCCATTCTCAACTTATAATTTATATTTTATTGTATTAATTTGTATACATTGTTTTCGACCTTTTAACCCCAAACAGTAGTGAAACTTTTATTCAAGATCAAATACAAGGTAACAAGAAAAGTTATACAAAATTACACATAGAAATTGATTTAAACAACAAACGCGTGTCAAAAATTTTAACTGAATTTTCCGAGATGCGAGACCTAAATTTTTATACAAAATCCTCTTAATCGATAGCAGAGTCGGATTCAGCCGGGGGGGGGGGGGATTTGGAGGGGCTTGTCCGTCATTTTGTTCGAAATATTTGGTTGATTATCTAGGGAACTAAGGAATCACTGGAGCATGTCTAGAGCGGGACTCTTAGGGAGACTGTGGGTCCCCTCTCGTGAAATTTCTGGATCCGCCACTGGTTAGAAACTTTGCAAACATCGATAGGCGGTAGATACAACAAGAAATCCATATCTATATTGCGTAAATCGGTAGGGTCGGCATTGAGAGTTTGGGAGACAATTCATGGATCACAGGCGCGGATCCCCCTTTTTGACAATTTATCATTGTTCCATTCTCAACTTATAATTTATATTTTATTGTATTAATTTGTATACATTGTTTTCGACCTTTTAACCCCAAACAGTAGTGAAACTTTTATTCAAGATCGAATACAAGGTAACAAGAAAAGTTATACAAAATTACACATAGAAATTGATTTAAACAACAAACGCGTGTCAAAAATTTTAACTGAATTTTCCGAGATGCGAGACCTAAATATTTATACAAAATCCTCTTAATCGATAGCAGAGTCGGATTCAGCGGGGGGGGGGGGGGGGGGTTGGAGGGGCTTGTCCTCCATTTTGTTCGAAATATTTGGTTGATTATCTAGGGAACTAAGGAATCACTGGAGCATGTCTAGAGCGGGCGGGACTCTTAGGGAGACTGTGGGTCCCCTCTCGTGAAATTTCTGGATCAGCCACTGGTTAGAAACATTGCAAACATCGATAGGCGGTAGATACAACAAAAAATCCGTATCTTTTGCGTAAATCGGTAGGGTCGGCATTTAGAGTTTGGGAAACGATTCATGGATCGCAGGCGCGGATCCCCCTTTTTTGACATTTTTTTTTATAATCCATTTTTAGTAATTAAATGTTGGCTTTTGCGTGGTGAACATGGTTGGAACCACCTTTTTATACGACGTGCATTTGTTGAAGCCTGGCAGGCCGCGGGTTAGATTTAACCATGTTTAAGCTTCCTAAGCCACCATATGCCACGTGTAACGCAGTGTACTAAGGGCACTAAAAAAACAAAAAAAAATTAAAAAAAATAAAGATCTAAACAGGATTATTATTATGTATACATGTACAAACCTCTGGATGTGGACCTTGAAGGAGGAATAATGTTTGGAAGATCATCTTCTCTGTCTGTCCGATCCATCATGTCTTCACCGACTTCTCTGAAACACGTGGAATAGAAATTTCCCGGTACTGAAACTCCGAGTCACGTCACTGGTCAAAATTTTAGGGGACAACCGTATTTAAAAAAGTAGTAAAGGGGGGGGGGGGGGCGGCTTGAAGGTGTTTAATCAAAATATCTATTTGCGGTATTTTATTTGGGAATTAAATTATTAATTTTTACATCGGTTATCATCGGTCCTCGATCGGTTAAATATCAAGTTAGGCAGCAACCATTTGAATTTCTGCAAGGAAAAAAGGGGGGGGGGAGGGGGCTATGGATATTTTTCTGAGACAAACTTATTTTCAAATTGAGCCTAAATAACTCCTTATTTTTTCTAGGACCAACCATAAATAAATATTTTTTTCCAACATCCTTTTAACAATCTATTTTTTGTCATCTCACTACCTACTATCGTACATGGTAGATCATGGTAAGTAGTCACTGAGATGAATTTCTTTCTTATCAAAAATAAATGGTTGATTGATAGTTTGCCATGTCAGGGGTTTCAATATCTTTTCACTGAACAGACTGTTTACTTATTTGAAGCAGCATTCATAAAAGAGGGGGCGGGATCAGGTGACTCCCCCCCCCCCCCCCCCCTCTCTCGATTTTTTTTGCATTGAAAATGGTGCACTATGAGGCATTTTCAGACTATTTGCAAGTGAACAAGTGCATAAAATTGAGGTTTCATAGGAAAGTTATCTTTTTTTTTTAGCGTGTAAGGTCAATCTTGTGAAATTGCTTATCAGAATAAGATATATGAAAATACATCAATAATGATCTTAATTATAATTGTATTGCCAAATTTTACAAAAAGTAAGAAAGCAGCATTAACCATGAATACCAAGCAACAAGAATCTAGAAACAACTTAAAAACACACAAAAATAATCTATCCAAACATTTTATATCGGGGCCTTATATAGCCGACTATATGCTATCAGGTTTTCTCATTGTTGACGGCTATAATTGATACATCCACTTCATTTCAACTTTGGTGGATAATTGTCTCATTGTCAATCATACAACATCTCTTTTTTTTTTTATATGAAACCATAGGCTTATCCGTCTTATTCAGGGCCCCCAGCGAGGAACAATCGGTTGATTATATAGAGAATCATTGAAGCATAACTGTAGCAGGCCCCCCTCTTATGGCTGTCAGTCCAGTCCCCTTATAAATGCTATTTTCATTTTTCTTCTAAAATATCTGTCACATTATATACTGTACAATGTCTCATGTTGTTGCTGCTTATACTCATTATTGTTAGTTGTAAATGCCTCCTGTGGGACCTTGACTCAGAATATTAAAATTGATAGTTATAGTTATAGTTTATATAAAAAGTTATGGAGCCTCCACTGGACACATAAGCTGCCTTTGCCTGTTCATGTGATTTGGAAGACAAGGCCAAGATAAGTAAAAATCCTACTTGTGTTTACCCTTATAATTTTCACAAGCAGGACCCATTATAGCATTTGTAGTTTTTTTTCAAAAGTTGGCTAATGCTAATCAAGGGTGAAAATATAAATATGAACTAATATAACCTTTTCCCTAGCTCTCACATTTACCCTCCTCCCGTCTTTTTCTGTAAAAATGTAAAAGCATTCCTCCTCTCATATAGCCTAGGTTCCTTTGCTGAGCCCATCCCAAACAATGTAAATATTCGGTGAACGTATATTCATTTTATCGAAAATTCCAATATGGATACTAGTAATATATTACATTATTATAGTAATAGACCATTATTTAAGACGTTTCGGCCATTGGCCTTCTTCAGTTTCTTTATTTTTCTTTACAACTATATGGTATATAATTATGTTTAAAGAATATGGACCATCTTCAGCTTACCCTTTGGTGTGAAGGTGTTTCGGGAATTTTTGCTTATATTGTTAAAGCATGGGTCCCTTTTCAAAAGTCTCCCAACTATTGCCTTGATTTAGCAAGTTATTCTTTTATATTTTTCGTACATTTATACGCTATGATATGCACTATAGGGTGAAGATTTCACTGTATTGTTTGTCTTTTTGCAGATTGTTCCAATGTTTTCTTATAAGTTTACTAAAATTCATGGTTGAAGTAAGAAACAAATGTAGCGTTTAGATCGTTTGTAATAGAAAGAAAGGCACTCTAAATCTCTTGCGTTCTGTCTGTACTAATTTCGGGTAAACAAATTTTGAAGATTGGAATACTGAATCTTTATAATACAGGAACTAGTTGTCCATATATCCTACTTGAGCAGGGTCCATTAGTATATATATGATTAGACGAATTATATATATATACATCTCGTCTACACATCAGCCCAACAATGTAAGATCTGTAAATTTGCTTTCGCAAATTTTTTGTTCTTCCCTCGCCGGGATTCGAACTCATGTTACTGAGATATCGTGACACCAAATTGCCTGCACTGGTTTTAATCAGACTGCTCCAAACGGAAGTGGATAGTTGGGGCTTCACCAACAATGTTAGATTTGTAAATTTGCTTTCGCAAACTTTTTGTTCTTCACTCTCCGGGAACTCATGCTACTGAGATATCGTGGCACCAAATCGCCTTGCACTATACCCGACGCGATAGACTACTCGACCACCTAGGCTCCACAATAATTAATCTGTCGGTGGCTGGCTGTTACCTTTCCTCGTCAGTTTTAATCTAGCGTCGTAATACATTACATGATATATAAGGCATAACGATTTATATATATATATGGGGTCAGTAAATTCCATATGGGGTGAGAGCGAATTAAGAACCTACTTCTATTAGTCTATACAAAAACAAATACAGACAGTAACAACTTGTTAGCTATAAATGTGTTTATTTCCATTGTTCATCATTAATTTCTTTTTTTGTCGAAACATGAAACATTTTTCCTCAACACCTTGTGTGTTTTTTTATAAAGGGACACAACACCACTACCAGTCTGATTAAAACCAGCCCCACTATCCACTTGCAAGTCAGTGGCGTACAGCACGGCCTTTTATAAGTGTACGCCCAAACTTCTGCGAGGGGTCTGATGTCCCAGCAGCCCCAGGGCAGAGGACCTTCAGGAAGGGTGCGAAACCTCGGAAGCTAATGCATTATCTTGAAAAAGGTAACGTTTCTGTCATTCAAAATTTACCAATAACTTGGTCGTTTGAAAACAAAACTTTACTTCATAAGAGATAATTTCAGCTTCCTAGTTGTGAACTTCCCATTTTTATTTAGCAACATTCTAGTAGAAACCTGTATATATGGAGTGTATATCTCCTAGTTGATACGATATTTCCGAATTTGCATTTCCCATCATGGTTTCCTTGAATTTCCTTGACTTACAAGAAAGCTATTCAACCAAGAGTTCCAGGTAGTAAACTGAATGAAAGCATCCATTCTAAAAATTTAAGATCGGTGATTCGAGTTGGTTTACTGTTGAAGATGAAAGTCACAGATGAAGACGGACCTTTTTCGTCTTTTTTCCTCGATTTTGTAAGCATGAGCAAGACGACGGGTGCCACATGTGGAACATGATATGCTTACCCTTCTGGGGCACCTGAGATCAGCCCCGGTTTAACGTGGGGTTAGCATTTCCAAGTCTTTAGTTTTCTGTGTTGTTTTTTTCTTTTAATGTCGTTTCATCGTTTTCCGTCTTTTGAAATGGCATTGTCGGTTTGTTTTCAACTGATGAGTTAGAATATTCCTTTTGTATCTTTCGCCTCTCTTTTCAAGTTTGATTTTGGTGTTTTCATGTTAATTTCATTGTGTTGATTCGGAATCTAATGGTTTTAAGTTTCAGAGAAAATGTCTAAATCGAATACGTTTAAAAGGATATGTTTGATAAACCAATCAATCGACAAAAAGATTCAAAACTTTATTAAAATAAGTAAATATAGCAGGTTCTATTAATCATTTTAAACTTTTTACAGAAAAAATTCGTAAATGAACGCATGGAATAATTAATTTTCATAGATGGTCAGGTATAACATAACATTGCAAGCCACACATATTGTATCCCAGCATATACTTAATTGCTTAAAACAATAGTAATCTGAGTAGAATATTCACAGTGTACTAGTATTCAAAGTTTGACAAAAAAAGAACAAATATATAATATGATACCATTTGATTAAAAAGTAAATTTTGTCCCTTTCATCTATAATTACGAGTCATCGAAGAAAGAATTACAATAGCTCGTGTGCTCTAAACAGTTCCTTTAATTTATTTGATTAAATAAATTTCTCTCCAAACTTCATGTGCACGCCCGGGCGTTATGACGTTAACGTAGCTACGCGCCTGAATTAACAATAAACACTAAAGGAAGGTCCTGTAATAGAATCTGTTCTGTACGAAAGTAGGCAAACTTAAGATCGTCACTGGAAAATGAGGGTATATTGGATAGGAGCAGAAATTTTGCCCTGCAACAGGCAACCAACGAGTTGTTGCCGGAGGTCTAAACGTGCAGAGAGTGTGGAACTCTTTCTAAATGCTCCATTATGACTGGACGTAGCTGCATACTCTTTCTTTGCACAAAGTTGATTGTCGTACAATAAATTTCATATGCGAAAATAAACAAATACGGAACTACCCCTTGATAAAAAATTCAAATATCCTGTTTCCTTTTTTTCGCTACTTAAAACAGAAGTGGATTAAAGGGGCAGTTGTGCTGCCAACCCCTAATGGTGCTACATATTTGATTAATGTATATACATTTTACAAGCATCCGTCCAAACGATAGCTAGCTAGGCCTCCATCCTTTTCAAATTCCTGGATCCGCACCTGAAAAAAATGTACCATTAATGAAGTCCCTCGTGCAGATATCCAAGTCAAATACATAGACATGCATATACTATTAATAACAACATTTAGAGCACTAATCAAAAAGTTGACAAATGATTTCTGCCTGCTGTTAATTTTTTTAGAGAATCAAAGTGTGGAAAAATCATGTCTAACTTTAAATTTTTCGACTTACAGAAAAAATATTTCTCATTTTCATCTTGTAGATCAAACACGTTTGCCATTTAATTTATATTATATTTAAGTTGTCAGAAAATTTTGTTTTCGTTATGATTTGTTTTTGTATATATCATTTCGTTGCGTTCCTTTTTTTTACGTTTCACACTTGTAACAGGTATCAGCTCCCCCCCCCCTGCAAAATTCGAAATGATCAAAACTGTACGTTCAGTTTAGCATTATTAAATTTTTCTTACCTATCTAAACTATCTAATTTTCAAATGAAAATAATTATTTGGTAAAATTTTTTAAAATTTCAAAAATTAAATCAAGAGACCAAAATTTATTGGAACTGGAGAGCATTTCAGCTGATATGGATAGCGTTCTTCATATGTATTTGAAACAAAAAGAAAGCAATGTTCTGAATAGTTGCCACGAAAACCTTGGGGGTTCACTTCCTATATACTGTAAATTCAAAAATTATTGTGTGCATTTATTATTGCGATTTTGCCATTTTGGTCTCGAATGCTTTTTTAATTTTTGCGATATTGAGAACAATGCTGCTTAATTCACATCAAAAATTTCAAATGCGAGTTAAAATTATTGCAATTATAACCCTGTCGCATATTTCCCCTTCCATTTCATGAATGTGATCTACCGAATTGGACTATTTACCGGATTTGTAATAACATGAGCAACACGACGGGTGCCACATGTGGAGCAGGATCTACTTACCCTTCCGGAGCACATGATATCACCCCGAGTTTTTGGTGGGGTTCGTGTTACTTATTCTTTAGTTTTATATGTTGTGTCATGTGTACTATTGTTTGTCTGTTTGTCTTTTTCATTTTTAGCCATTCCGTTGACAGTTTATTTTCGATTTATGAGTTTGAATGTCCCTCTGGTATCTTTTGTCCCTCTTTTCGCAACAATAGAAACAACGCAATAATTTATGAATTTACAGTACAAGGTGATAAGACGTGCCCCTGGAATAGGTTACCTTTTTCAAGCTAGAATATATGTAAATAGGTCGGGAAAACTAGCAGAATATATATGATAATGTCAATATAAAGTTTCTATAACTTTTCGTCTGTCATCTTAATGTGTATTCCCGATCGTGTTTTTATCAACCAATTCTTCTCTTTTGACACTTTGAATTCCACTTTTATTACACTACATGAAACCCAAACAATATGGGAAAAGGTTACATTTTTACCTACACAATAAATCTAAATTATATAAAAAGGGTTGGGTAACAGAATCCCAGCGGTACCCTTATTAATTAAGTATTGAAGTAGCCCCCCTCCTCCGCATACCCCCGGGACGAAAACATTTCAAAAGAAAAGTTGAAGTAACCATAAGAAACTGACCGACAAAAGTTTGCTTTTTTTATAAATCTGCATAGGGAGGACTACACTTTCAACATTTACACATTATATTACTATTTACTGTCTGTTTGATACAAACTGGCATTCCTTAGTTAGATGAGGCCCAACTAACTTAACCTGGATGTGAAGTATATACAATGTTTTTTGGTTGATTTTGGTCGCTGAGACTATTAATATTGAGAATCCGTATGATGACACCCGTACCTCATTAAAACTGTTTATCTAACAACAATTAACAATAAAAAAGTGGAAGGAGCGAATGCATGAGGCAGGTAATTTTGGACGAAATTAGTCCAAAAATATTATCGTGTTTATCATAATTCTAATAAAAAATCACAACTGTTTTAGTTTTGCTTTAAGGTTTTCGTATATAAGTTCTGTTGTATTTGGTATGACGATACATTTTCACTTCAGTTCTCGTCATTTGATTTTGTAAAAAAATATTTCCATACTCCATGCATGTATACCTTACAACAAAATTATTTTTATTTACCTATGTACGTTATTTCATTTTTTCTTTCCGATATTGTTTTACATCTCACCTCCCTGTTTTATCAATTTTATTCGTTCAGTGTATTTTTATTTATTTTTGTTAATATGTCTTTTGATTGAGTGAAGCCATTTCAATTGATATTGAATAGTGTGTCTTTTTATGTTGTGATGTTACACTATTGCAAAAGGTTGGGGTGAAGGTTTGCGCATGTTAAAACGTTTACATCCGCTGCATTTGTTTGCACCTGTCCGAAGTCAGGAAAGTATTGTTAATAGGTTGTCGTTTGTTGATGTGGTTAATACGGTAATTGTTTCTTGTTTCTGGTTTTTATATGGATTAGACCGTTGGTTTTCCTGTTTGAATCGTTTTACACTAGTCATTTTTGGGGCCCTAATTAGCTTGTCGTTGTGAGCCAATGCTCTGTGTTGAAGGCTGTTCTTTGACCTATAATGGTTTACTTTAACTAACATATGACTTGGATGTAGAAATGCCTCATTAGCACTCATACCACATCTCCTTACTGCGTGAACCCCTGAGGGTTCACGCATATAACTATGATTAGTTAGAAATATAGTCTATGGAGGAATATTCGGAACCTTAATTATTGTTCATTCGGAACATTTATTCTTCTTATCTGTATTAGCTTCCTGCAATTAAGAGCACCTCCATACGGAGCATTTAAGATATCTAAAACATGGCAATAAAGAACTTTACACAGATCGCTAACTCACGTATATGCTATATGATAATAAAAAATATAGTTGATAATCTATATATAAAAAAAAAGATTCCCATACGTATAATTTCTTAAAGATTAATAATGATTCAAAACATGGACACATGTACCTCAGTCTTTCAAAAATTCATCAAATTAATCTAGAAATAATTAATGAGGCATTGTGAAATGGTCAACTAGTAGGAGACATTAATTAATGTTCCTTACCACCGATCATCGATAAGTGTAACTCTCCCAAGAGACGCATTCAGAGATTAATTGATCTAAATATAAAACCATTTTTGAAGAGGCATATAACTTTTAAGTTCAAGATACAAAAGATTTCATTGATAAAATAGAGTCAAACGAGGTAAAAAGGGAATGCATTCTTATTGCCTATGATGTAACGTAAATGTACACAAATATGATCATTGATAATTTAAAAGAAACGGTTATCAATGCAGAAGAATTAATTGACACAAAAGAATATCCTTTAAAGATTCTCGACAAAAAAGATTTAACTGCATTTGTTTAATTAGTTCTAAGAAACAATAAATTTGAGTTTAATGGAAAGTTATACAAACAAGTTATAGGAGCGCCCCGTCCATGGGTGGTATATTTTCACCATCATGCACATATCTGCATCTGTCTGTCCTATTAACAAATATCTTAGATAAGTTCCAGTGGAAAGAAAACATCAAATTACAGTTGTCAATATAGAGTTGACGGTGTTATGGTTTTCACAGGCAAAATAGAGCAAGTTGAAGATTTCTTTTACATAGAGAACAAAATTGCCCCTATACTTAAGATCTCGTGTGAGGTAGTAGTTGGGAGACTTTTGAAAAGGGACCCATGCTTAAAAAGTTAACTCTAAGCAAAAAATCCCAAAACACTGTTTAATTTCTGAATTATAGGAAACAAACATAAGTTAGCAAAAAACAGTGTAAAGTCTTGAGATTTATTACGCATGTTGATTGAAGGAACCGCATTTCATAATAATCGAATTATCCTGCGACTGATATGATTATATAATATTTGGTAAACTATACTTGCCAATGAGAGAACTGTTCAATAAACATGGCGTTGAATGTTCAGTCTTAGCAAAGTAAGCTAAATGACCTCAAATTGACCAGTGTTATACAAGATATAAATCAATGGCAATATTTTTATACAAAAAAAACGAAAAACAGACACGATAATAAGCAAACAAAAAATCAGGCTCCAGATTTTGGACAGGTATATTAAGTATACATGTAGCCTATACGCAGCAAATTGAATGCATTAGCTGGATCCAATCCCATTTCTAAGGTGGAACAGGATTTTACGCCACAAAATAAAATGGTAAGCAAGTAGATTTTGTCTTATTTAGTAGTTGAAATTCCCAATTATTTTGAATAATGCAAATATTAAAAGTGGTGTTAAAACACTGTACATTTATCAATATGAGGTTCCAAATGGGAAAAAGGAAATTTACCTTTATTAAATTGCATGCATCCAAAAGAGGATGAGAAAGAAAATTTGACACCAAATACTTGCAAAACAAAATGAGTCATTTATGGCAGATAAGGACTAACAATTTCAATGTTGAATTAGTTTAACAAATGACCAGATTTCTCATTCAATACAAGAATTAAACATAATGTAGTTATTTTGTTTTTGGTATCAGTATATACTGTTTTGTATATATATTTCCCCTAGAAAAGAACACATGTTAGTCCACGTTTTGACATCCAGCATATATGCACATATTTTGTGCCGCAAAATTGGTACCCTGTCGAATATGTGGAGTTCACATATATATATAAGAATTCCTCTGTTTGTCTGTCCATAATCTTTGAATAGATGATACTTGGTAACATTGTTGTCCACATTTATGTACACAAATGAGATCAGATTGCAGTATAATATTAAAATAAAGGTCACCGTGAAACTTGGTTAAACTTGACAACATATATTAGGAAGATGGGTTGTGTTCTACAGGAGGGAACAGCTGACAGTATCGTTTGTGAATGCATTTAAATACATGAAAATACATGGTGTGGAATTATATTATTTGCCAGTTTCATAGCTCTATATTGAGCATGTAATAAGGTTATTAGAGATATTCCGATGTGGGTGTATCTTTCAGTATGAACGATTTCAAATTCCGTTGTGACTATCAAGAAACGGGATAGGCAAATAATGAAGTTTATGAAAACAAATCCAGCTGGAAAACTACAGGAGACTGATCATTTTCTTGTCTTTCTTATATTTTCGGACGATTTAAAAAAAAGGATAAATCACAGATCTGTTAAACATCAGGAATTTGATTCAATTAAAATATATGATAAACAGATCAATACATGGCAAAATCCGTATCGCATGCTGTATACTTGACAAATATCAGCCCTCGGGACAGATATTGGTTCCTCGTAGTGATACAGCATGCGATACGGATTTCGCCATGTATTACTCTGTTCATATTGAGACCAAATTGAAAGATGAGAAAAACAAATAATACTCGATGACTGTTCCATAATAAGTTAATAATAAGTCTGATAAAATTGATAAAAAAAACCTGTGTTTAATCAGATAAGGTAGTATGGGAGTATAATAGAAATAGACAGAATTTTTTCTGGACGTTCAGAAATGTAGCTTATATCATATTTTCAAAACTATAAAAATTAAATATAAGTTACCGAGCTTGTTTACAGTATACAGGTTTGAAAATTTTCACACATTTCTGACAGGAATATAATGGGAAAGCGCTTTTATATGAGTGCTTAGTATACGAAATATTATGAACTAAATAAAATAAAGATAATTCTTATAAATGCTTTAGAAAAACAATAATAGGGTCACCGTTTTTTTTTTCTTGCTATAATACAATATATATATATATTTTTTTACTATACTTCCTTTATAAAATTAATCATCTGAGTCATCTTCCCTTGTAAAGCGAAGTTTTAAATTTTTTTTAGCAAATCAAAAGATATTCTGTAATTGTTAAAACCAGTTGAAATAATAAGACGATAGCGTATATTTTTTTCTTTATTTAAATAGTAGGTCTTACAAATGAGTTGAATTCTTGTCTCAAAATATGCTTATTGCATTGAAAACAAAAGACCAATTGTTATTTGCAATTTTACTATTCAAGAACCAATACCACCTTAAATTATATTTATCTGATCTGATCTTGCTGTTTACTGACACTGGTCAATAATCAAATACTTTCCATACGGATGGTATCCTATATAACAAACTTTACTTATTCATTGTAAAGAAAATTTTGTTTATAACGTGCAGTTGTCCATTACTAGTCATTTGATATACCTTGTCTTTACAGAACAAACAATACACCATTGTATACATTCATTTTTTGGCGATATTTGAGATGACGTTTTTTGAATATAAAAATACGCGTTTTGCAATCTTAATTTTAACTTGTCATAATACAAAGCAAATTAACAATAAGACAAGTTTTATGCAATGGTTTACATACATCAGTGTTTGTTTCCCAAGGAATATTTTCGATGATATACTATAACTTAGTGAAACATGATACCACATACATATACAACTGCATTACACAGTGCACTTGTAATACTTATTTCTTTTCATTCCTCACATTCATGCGGTAAGTAAGCTTAAATAAACAAAACATTTCTGAATATATAACGTATTTATAACAAATTGTTAAACTGTGCAGATCTGTTAAATTGATGTAACGTAAGCATATTCGGTAGTGCTCGAAACCAGATACTGTCAAAGAACCATAAAACAACATAGATCGAGATTTCTCCTAACTACAGCAGCCGATAATACAATATAAGAAATAATAATTCATATATCAGTCGATTTTTATAGTTAAACCTTGCTTTCAGTAACTACGTAGATTTTATATTTTTAGAATACGTTCAGTAAATTTAACACTTTAACACTGTACTGCTTAGTACTGTTTTGCGGATATATATGTGTTAGTCGTCTTAGTACCAGTATTTAAAAAACAACACTATATTAAACAATTATTTTTAATAAAACAACACGAATACAACTATTTAATGAGTAATATTTTTAAATTTTGATGTGATGATATAATCCTTAGGAAGATTTCTTAAATTTTCAACAGTAAGTCACTTATTGCTGCTTTAATGTCAAAGATGGTTTATCAGCCGGTTACAATTAGAAATAATTGTGCACCATAATAACAGACCTATTTTGTACTCAGATATATGCAGAAGAATTCCCACCGAACCTCTCCACGACAAAAAGAAAAAGGTTCTGCGTTCTAATTTCTCTTTCAAATATATTGAAACCAGGACCTATTGTCAACATCCCATTGCTAATCAGTAATTTACCAATTACCCCATCGTATAGCCTTTACATATCTCAATTATTACTTTACTCGTTTGCATATTTACACTACGCGAACTTCATTAACAGGGGTATGCTCCTTGCACAACAACTGCTCCAACAGTTGATGACAGATATGTTCGAATTGTCGTTACCATAATTCCGTCCTCTTTTGTCGTATCTGACATCACTGAATTAGACTTTCATGTACCACCGAGTTTGTACTAGCATGAGCCACACGACGATTGTCAGATATGGAGTAGGATCTGCTTATCCTTCCACATCACATGAGATCACTATCGGTGTATTTGAAGGGTTCGTGTTGCTCAGTCTTTAGATTTTTTTTTTTGTTTTGTATACTGTTGTTTGCCTTTTGGTCATGTATTGGTTTTTGTCATGGCGTTGTCAGTTTGTCATCGACTTATGAGTTTGAATATGCTTTTGATATCTCCCGCCTCTCTTCAATGAGGAAGATTGACCGAAATCGACACTTTATACGTTTTGCGATCACCATCACGAATTGGTTGACCGTTACGATGTGGCTTTGTATAAACTCATTAGTGACATGTTTTTCGCGGTCTTGGATCTTTAGCACTACAAGCCATTAAAAGTGTTAATTGGGCAGTATATGTACCCGACTGTACTGATTTGTACTCGACCATTCTAAATTGGTCTAAATTTTAATCGATATTACACGACTCAAGTCTGGACCATACTAAACAGTCTGAACTTGTACTCGACCGGTAATGTTCTTAACCATTTCAAAGAGTCTGAATCAAATTTTACCAAGAGCTACTTTATAAGAAAAGGATTTGTCAGCGAAGAAAAATCAATGTAAAATAAGTGGTTTATTGTTGAATAATTTATAGTTATACATTCAAGATTGAAAAAGTAGATGTTTATCGGTAAAGTAAGGTTCAGACCTTGGTCATGTATGGTCCAGACTTTACAGGCCTTTGGTCGAGTATTGTTGATAACTGGTCGAGAACTGATTAAGCACAGGTCAAGTACAGGTCCAGAATGGGTTTAGACTGTTTCATCCTGGTTAAATATGCGTTTAGACTTTTCAGTATGGTCAAGATTAGGTTCAAGTACAAGTTAAGACTGATTATTATGGTTCAGACTACAGTCGAGTAGTTAAGAGTCAAATTCAGACCAATTCATAATGGTCGATTTAAATTCAGTACAGTCGGTTACAAAAAGTACCTATTTTAGACTGTGTACTAGTTTGTAGTGTAATAGGCACCAGGATAATTGTCTGATATGTATTGCCTGGGAGGAGATTAACATGGCCGATGCATGCATAGCAGAAGACGATTACTCTATAGACTCATACGGTCTTGCTACTTATAATTTATTTTATGACCTCAGTATAAAGTCATCATAATAGTTTCGTCTGACCTTTTAATTACCGAACATGACTTATTCCCGATTGTGACTGTTTTGCTGAGCGTGAATTCGCATTGCTATAAGACGTGTCACGGTACTTTTCTATCCAAAATTCATGTATTTAGTTTTGATGTTATATTTGTTATTCTCATCGGATTTTGTCAAATGTCTTATCGTTTGTAGTTGTAAATCTTATTTTTTTCTGATGTATTCGTGTGTTATGGTAAAGATAATTAATCACCCAGTTCATTAATTAGATTTTAGTTAGGAGGACATAAGGGACCTTTAATTGCCAAGGCGGTTTTTCTGGTTCCTTCCGAAAAATTGATGAAAATCGTAGTTTAGATAATATCTAATTGACTGTTTTGATGTCTAGCACTCATTGGTGGTTAGTTATCATAATTGAATAGTAGTTTTGTCAAAAACGATGTCGCCAATGTCAGAAAAAAAAACAAAATATAATGTCAGATGTAAACAGCACAAACAAGATGGCCGAAGACAATAATCAAGGTGAGACATATTCGTCGGTGACACAAAAGACATTTGAAATAGAAAGTGTACTATCCGACGTCAAACCAGTATTTATAAAAGAAACTGATCTTTTTGGATACACAAGACCCAATAAAGATCAGTTCCTGACACACATTGAACTGTATAAGACAATCGATGCCAATGTATGTCCAGGAAGTCACATTAAAGGACTACAACGAGTCAAAGGTCTGTGGAGGATATACCTCGACAACGATTCAGAGAGAGAATTCATGGTAACATCAGGGCTTGAAATACGAGACAAACTGGTGAATGTTTACACACGAAACCCTAGAATCATTGTTCATGAAAACCCAAATTACTTAAAGGTTAGAGTCAAAAATGTACCATGTTCTGCTGATGACGGACAAATTGAGAGAACCCTTGAATATTATGGATGTGTCATTCATAAATCCTACAGAGAACGTCTCCGGGTTGACGGAATGTTGACAAATTGTCAAACTGGAGACAGAATTATATTGTGCGACCAAGTCAGTAAACCCTTGCCCAGAACACTGCTTATAGGCAAATATATTGCCACTGTGCTTCACGTAGGGCAAAATACAGATAGTCAAAAGTTAGTCTGTAACAAATGCCTACAGACCGGCCACAAACTAATGCAGTGTCCTAACGACTGGGTCTGTAGACAGAGAAAAAAACTAGGGCATAAGCAAGCAGATTGTACAGATGATTTAAGTAGCAATCACGAAGACGCTAATAATGAACAATCGGATGCCAATGATGCAGATACTGAAGACAATGAAGCACCTCAATCCCAATCGATACTTCAGCCGTTAACCTCAACGGTGTCGTTCAGCATAAATCAGGATCAAGGCAATAAATCACCTGCAAAAAAAAAATGAAGATAATGTGAAAGACCTACCAGATCCTGTAGGTGACCGTAGTAAAAACAGAAGGTCTAGAAACAACAAAAGCAAAAAGACAGATAAGCCTGAAGGAAACATTGAACAGTATTTTAACGGACAAGTGTCCGAAAATACTGATACACCTAAAGTAAAAAACACAGGCAAGAGAAATGCAACAACCCCGACAGAAATTAAACATAAAGAGGCTGGACTTATACAAAAGACTAAAACTTAAGTCCAGAAACAATAAAGTTATGTAATACCAAATAATCAAAATAAACAATCATGGTTCGCAATTGTAAATATTTGTATATAATTATATTAGTAAGCTTATTTTTATCACAAGTTAAAAATGAACAAAAAAATGAGTGTGATGTAATAAATGATTACATACATTCAGGGAAGAATATTCATGAAACTAGAAAATATAGTTAAATGTAACAAATACAAAAAGAATGAATCTTTACTTGAATCACCTCACATTGAGTCATGTAATAATTATAACAATAAGTACAATACAGATTATTTACTTGATATAATTCAAGATATTTTAATTGAGAAATGTAAATATAAATGTATATACAAGTCCAAAACAATATATTCATATCTATTATTTATTGTCATCTACATCAGACATACAGTTCTGATATCATACAATCTATTTATAGAGCATTACATGTTCAAATGCTAGAATACGCATAGGACATTCTCTTTATATTGTTTAATCAAAGATGTCCATTTGTCAATAACTGTGTCTTACTCATCAGCTACACAAAGGGAATTTCCGTTGATGACTAATTTGTTTCAAGTACATTCCAAATCTAAAAATAGAATAATCTCGACGATTGCAAAGTATATTCAAGGTGATATTATTATCTTTCACTATTCACATAAAACATCCAGTTTCTTTCAAATTAAATTCACTTATGTCATGGTCTATAGACTCAGCGATAAGCAGTTCGGTTCCACGAAATTCGATCACTATTTTTATTCATGCCATGCCTATATCAGTGTCAAGGTCGTTAGGCAGCTGAAAATAGAAAATAAGACGTGCTATTTATTGAACCAAGAAATTATGTTTTCAAAAAATATGTTATTAAAGTGCATCATTAATCAAAACAATAAAATGAATATATCATACCAAAAAGAATATAAGCAGACAATTTTATGTTGTTTAATATCACTTGTAGAATTTTGTACATGTTTACACAAAAGATATTGTTCATTTATAGAAGGTATTAATTCATGTTCTAAAATATGTATAGCACAAATATTTTACATAGATTTTTAAAAGTTTATTTAAAATATGCATCTGTATTGTCATACAGGAATTTATTAGCTTGAATATGTTAACATGCCAGTAAATAAACACATATCAATTTAAATAAGAAAATTATGACAAAAAAAATACATATTTGTTCATTAAATTGTCAGGGTCTTGGTGCAAAAGAGAAAAGACAAAGATTATATATGTGGATGAAATATCAAAAATGTAACATCTTGTTTGTACAGGAAAGTCATTTTACAGACAAATTAAAAATAAATTTAGAATATGAATTTAAAGGTCAACAATATCACAGCTTTGGGACTTCACAATCAAAAGGAGTCTCAATCTTCATAAATAATGAGATAGATTGTAAATTTATAGATAAATTTCAAGATGAGGAAGGCAGGTTAATCCTTTTAAATATTGAAATTGAAGACAGTATATATACTTTGGTAAATATTTATGCACCAAATATACCCAAAAAAAGAAATGTCTTCTTTAAAAAAGTTAAAGATGTTATAACTAAAAATAGCTTAGGAATGGTCATTATATGAATGAGACATGAATGACACCTTAACTAATATAGACAACAAGCATAATATGTCAAAAAAGTCCTTTAAAGAAAAAAAAGCTGTACCCAGTTTAAAATCTTTAATAAAAATGCATAAGTTAAGTGATATATGGCGAGAAATACATGGCAAAAAAATACAATTTACTTGGAGAAGGAAAAATAACATCAATGAAGCATCAAGAATTGATTTCTTTTTAACCTGTCCTGAAATACGAACTCAAATAGAATCAACAGACATAAGACCAGCCATTATAACCCATACAGATCATCAAGCAATATCTCTTATGATAAAATGTAGATCACAACAAAAAGGAAAAGGATATTTTAAAATAAATAATAGTGTTTTAGAAAATAATGAGTATCAAAACATAATTAAGAAACTTATAAAACAGTATGAATGTAAAGTATTACTTACCAATGATATTGGGCTTCAATGGGATCTCTTTAAAACAGAGGTTAACATTTTAGAAAATAAACTTAAAAAATTAAATGAATGTATAAGTATGAAATGCCAAGAAGATGTTATTATCTATTTTAATGAAGAAATCAATAGATTAGAAAATAAACTTAGTAATTTATATGAATCGAAAACTAAAGGAGCACAAATTAGATCAAGAATTAAATGGGTGGAAGAAGGGGGAAAAATACAAAGTTCTTCTTAGGATTAGAAAAAGCTAGGCAAACAAAAAAAACAATAACAGCCCTTAAAGATAAAAATGGGGAGATACACAGAGATCCTATAAAAATATTGCAACTTGAAAGAGAATTTTATCAAGATATATACAAAAGTTCAAACCCTAACAAAACTTATATCAAAGATTACATTATGAATACAGAAATTGATCATAAATTAACCAATAAAAAAAAGTGAAAGTATGGAAGGTCTATTAAGTATCCAGGAATGCACAGAATCTCTATTTAAAATGAAACTTAATAAAGCCCCAGGTATTGATGGGTTAAGTGTAGAGTTTTACAAGATATTCTGGGAAGATTTGAAAGAATTTGCTGTTAATACAATCAATTTCTCATTTGAAAAAGGGGAATTAACTAATTCACAAAAAATAGGAGTTATTTCCCTTCTACATAAAAAAATGACCCTCTCTCTCTAGATAACTATAGGCCAATAACATTATTAAATGTAGATACAAAGATTGTAGGTCAGTCATTAGCACAAAGAGTTAGTAAAATATTACCACAAATTATTCATGGGGATCAAAACGGGTATGTTAAAAATAGATATATTGGATATAACATTAGACAGATTCAAGATATCATTGATTTTGCAGAAAAATTCAACATAGAGGGAGCTTTACCTTTCTTAGATTTTTCAAAAGCGTTTGATTCTTTAGAGTGGAATTTCATGTTTTTAGCTTTACAAAAATTTGGATTCAAAAGTTCAATGTTGAAATGGATTAAAGTTCTATATACTGATATTAAAAGCTCAGTTATAAACAATGGTTGGATTTCAAAACCTATAAGCATTTTTCGTGGGATTAGGCAAGGGTGCCCATGCAGTGCGATAATTTTTGTAATTGCTGTTGAAATTTTAGCATGTAGGATCAGACAAGACCACGACCTCAAAGGCTTTGAAATTAAACTTGATGGCAAAACTCACACATTAAAGATTAGTCAACTAGCAGATGATACAACTCTTTTTCTTAGAACAAAACAAGATATTTCAAAAGCTCTTAATATGATTGAAACATTTGGAACATTGCCAGGGTTGAAACTAAACAGAGCTAAAACTGAGGGTGTTTGGCTTGGGAAACAAAAAAACTGCAAAGATAAACATGAAAATATTAACTGGACAAATATACCTGTAAAAAGCCTAGGTATATATTTTGGTCATAATAAAAAAGAGTTTCAAAGATTAAATGCTGAAAAACTTTTAGAAAAATCAGCAAAAATTATTCTTAATTGGAAAAAGAGAAACTTAACCATGATAGGAAAGATCACAGTTACTAAATCATTAATTATTCCTAATATTACATTTTTAGCATCTGTCACGACCATAGATAAAGAGTATTTAAACCAGTTTAAAAAAATGATATATGAATTTTTATGGAATAACAAAACAGAAAAGGTTAAACGTTCTGTACTAAGTTATGACAAATTAAATGATTAATTTAGAGAAATACATAGAAACAATAAAAATAGGTTGGATTAAAAGACTAAATGCAGAGCAATTTTTAAACTGGACTGTAATACCAAAATTTTATTTAAACAAATTCGGAAACAATCTTCTTATATTGCAAATGAATCTGGATAGTGTAAATTCAACACCAGATATAAAAAAAACTACCGGAGTTTTATCTTGATATAATCAAAGTTTGGATTAAGAATAAAAATAATAATAAAAATAATAAATACCCAAAAAACTACAGACTAATCCGCCAACAAGTTATTTGGGGAAATCAGTGGATAAAATTTCAGGAAAAAACATTATTATTCCAAAACTGGATAGATAGCAACATAGTATACATAAATGATATCATTGATGAATCTGGAAATATAACAGAAAGATTTATTAGACAAAAGCTTAAAAAAAAGACAAACTGGATTACTGAATTTTTAAAATTAAAAAAAGCTTTACCAAAAGAATGGGTTAATATATTAGCTGAAAACTGTTCAAGAACAACTAATGTACTAACAGATAATGTTTTGAATATTTATGACAAAGATAACTTGAAACAAAATATAAATAAATTAGAAACAAGTAAAATTTACAAAATATTATTAGAACAAGATAAAGAAATACCAATTGGCTTTTACAAATGGAAGAGACTACTAAATTTTGAGAACATAGAAAATAACGCTCAAAATATACTAAAATTTGTTCATAATTATTTGAAAGAAAATAAATTAAAAATGTTCAGATGGAAACTCTTACATTTTATTCTTCCAAACAAAGTTTTATTAAAACAATGGAAAATATGCCCAAACTCAGACTGTAATCACTGTAATATTACAGAATATTATGAACATTTTTTTATTACATGCCACTTTCTTGATAAATTTTGGAAAGAAATATTTAATCTGTTAGAAAAAGTTAAACTTGGAAAACACATTTTAACACTAAAAATTTTTATTTGGGGTTACAAAATAAGTGATATAGAATACTATGATATTAATTTTTTTCTTACAGTGATTATGTTTTCAATTCACAAAATACACTATCTGTCAGAGTTTAGAACTAAGAATATTAATGTATTTTCTGTTTTTAAAACTGAGCTTAGAAATAGGCTCATTCTACAAAACAAATATTTTAACCATGAAAGAAAAGGTATATTAGAAAAAATATTTAGGTGTATTTGAATTGTATGAACTGATAACATGGTTAGTAATGTTATCTTTGTGTATTAATTAATTTATTATCTAATTTTGTATTCATATAATTATGATGCATGATAGACATTGCAATATTTATATAATCTGGTACGATGTATATACATTACAAAAAAACACAGCACAATTGTTTTTCGATTACCGTATGACTATTAATCCTTCAAATTATAACTGTCTTACCTGAATAATGATGTAAAAAAAAGCTAATTACAATCTTTTTCGATATTGATTAAAATAAACCGTTATCCGGAAACACATTGAAACTGGTAATAGGTTATAAATCATCCCAAACTCGGATGAACTATGAAATTCCGAAAATAACGCCAGATGATATAAGTACTTTATTAAAATATAATAGCATTATTTATCTATTGATGTTATATTAATATTTGTAAACGACTAACAATATGCAGTTTATCTACCTGAAGAATCCCTGAACTTCTGGTACTAATGAAACAGGGACCTTCACTGAGATAGCTGTGTCAGTGGAGTAATTGTTAACAGCGTGTGCAATACTGTTGTTGAATAAAAAAAAAAAGATTTTAGTTTGGGTCAACTAAATGTTTACGATATATTTGGTTTACAGTTTGATTTAGAAGAAACACCGACATAGCTAGATAATACTATTAATTATCGAATTACTACCACATTTTATATTAATTAGTATTGTAATTTTCATTGTTATTAATAAATGTTATATGAGTATTTTAAACCAAATCTTGAATTCTATCCTAATTCTATCCTATTTTGGGGAAATTTCAGAAATTCAAATGTGACGTCACCTTTTTTTTTTGCGTTGATCTCGTTGGCTAACTCGGCTGTGAATGTTTATGTGCTGGTTTCTGTTGTTTTATGTATCCGTTTTATTCTGTAGTTAGTCACCACTTCGGTGTTATCATGTATATCTATTATATAGTCATTTTTTTTATAAATTTACTGTTTGCAAAAGTATGAATTATTCTAAATACTAAGGATTTTCTTATCCCAGACATATAACCTTAGCCGTATTTGGCACAACTTTTTGGAGCTTTTGGTCCTCTATGCTCTTCGGCTTTGTACTTGTTTTGGCTTTCGAACTTTTTTTATCTGAGCGTCACTGGTTAGTCTTGTGTGGACGAAACGCGCGTCTTGCGTATTTAATTTTAAACCTGGTACCTTTTGTTAGCTATAATTCGTATGTTTTTCTGTCCTATATGTTCTCCCATTTATTTGTATTGTAGTCCTGTCATGTAATGTTGTCATTTTAATGTTATATTTAACATTGCCATAAAAGCGGTAGGTTTGGCTAGCCACAAAACCAGGTTCAACCCACCATTTTTTTCTTAAAATGTCCTGTACCAAGTCAGGAAAATGGCCATTGTTACATTACAGTTCGTTTCTGTATGTGTTACATTTTAATGTTGTGTTTCTGTTGTGTCGTAGTTCTCCTCTTATATTTAATGTGTTTCACTCAGTTTTAGTTTGTAACCCGGATTTGTTTTTTCTCAATCGATTTATGAATTTCGGACAGCGGTATATTACTGTTGCCTTTATTCATCCAAAGTATTTTGACTGTATGTCAAATGTCTAAGAGCTGAAGATTTGTCAAATCGATGAATTGTCCTAAAGAGTTAACTTTTGAATTCGTCAATTTGTTTTGTTCATTCAATTTTTTAAACCAAATTCATAAATCTTAAAAGATTTTTTTTATCAAAGTGGTCCATATAACTTGGTATAGTCAACCTTTAGCCAAATATTGTTCATAAAATACCATCCTTACATCTTGTACAAGAAAAACAGCCAATAAACAACATTGTTTTCTTATTTAGGTGAAATGGGTATGGAGTAGGTCTAAGTAAAATTATTTTTCAGTTAGCTTAAATATAGTCTAGTATTCAAAAGAAACGATGCAAAGTAATCGTTTTGAATATAAATTAAAATTGCATACACGATAATAGGCGTAGAAATAACTTAGCTTATCTAATGACTACGGAGTGTGCGATATTTTCTATTCTCAATTCCATTGTTTTCATTTTTTTTTTCTCACCAAAAATTGTAATGTCAGTGCTTGTCATCTCTGTTGAAATTATTGTCAATGATGATTTACATTTCTCTTATAAACACTCATATGTTAATTCATATTGACGTTATAAACAACAAAAGGACTAGATTACATTTTTATTGCAAATCAAACATGGCTGTGAATATATATTTTAAATGATCACACAATATTTGGTCATTTTGTATGAATATGGTGAATTAATGCCTTAGCTTGGCCTCGGTTATATTAACTCATAAAACATTATCAAGTATTGTTTACCTCTATATACTCAATGCATATGAAAAGACGAAAAACATACGAAAAAGCGGGCGCCTAAGAACATTCTTTAAAATAATAACGAAATCGTACAGAACTGCAACAAACAAACAAAACACATTACACCAAAGAAAACAAAACAAAATTTCGCACTCAAATCAAAGGGAAATGAAAAAAAAAACAACATAAAATAAACATACACAAAAAACAAGCAGAATTTTTTTTCGTGAATTTTTATGAAATCACTATTCCTAGATTTAGATATTATTGATTTATTTTCACAGCCGAATGGAAGATCGTTAATCCACCGATAGTATTTGGACAAACGGCTAGGTTGTCGTGCCTAGTGGAATTAAAAACAAACAACTACAGTACTCCAACATGGACAGGTGGAGCAAATTACTCAACTATTGCCTTCCATGGCAGTACTGCGGATAAGAAAAAATACAGAGTAACCAACATACATAGAAACGATCGGTTTGAGTCCGTTTTGGAAATATTTAACTTCAGAGAAAGCGATGTAAACTGTGACTATTCTTGCTCATTTGGATTTCATGAAAACAGAAAACGTCTAAGATTGACAGAAGAACATTTTGTCTGTGAGTATTAATATATAGTTATATTGTTTACAGTTCTGATCATGGTAATTTAAAGGTACACTCTGAAAAAATGTTGTGTCTTAAGAGTTTCGAATATCCTTACATTAAGGTGCATGACAGTCACAAACCATTTTTGATATTCCGGACCTTATGGGAAAAAGTCAAATAACAAAAATATCGAACTCCAAGGAAAATTCAAAACGGAAAGTCCTTTATCAAATGGCAAAATCAAAAGCTCAAACACACCAAACGAATGGAAGACAACTGTCATATTCCTGACTTGATTCGACATTTCCTTATGTAGGAAATGATGGAATCTAGGATGCATCTTCCGGAATTCTCCCAGTTTTAAACGATAACAATATAATAATGAATATTATACTGGTCATTGTCAATTTATATTTTTCTATCGATTTTTACCTTTGGTGCTACAATTGTTTGCAGTTCATTATGCTCATAGAATATAAAGTAGTATTTACAGTCATATGAAACGAGTTTCTTGAAATTATAATGTTTAGGAAATTATTGAACCAATGCAGGTATATATGCCATTAAAAGTCTACTATGGACATTTTTTTTAAATCTTTTATAACGAATCCCTAACGTATAATCAAAAAAAATTCATTCAGTGAAACCGATGAGCTTTTTGAATATATAATGTGTCAAAGTATTTTGATACAATATATGAAAGCTGGATCCAAAACTAATTTTAAAAATATATATTCAATTCAATTTGTGTCTGGTTTACTTGTGAATCTAAATACGATTTATTAGCCATGAGACTTCTTTCTTCAATTCAGGTATAAATTGATGTGTGAGGGTGCTTTCAAAATGTTGCTTAATATAATTTGTTTATACTAAGTAAATATTACATTATAAGTATGATAAGATATTATGCGCGTGATTAACACTTTTGAAACCAAACAAACTCAATAAAATACACTCATCTTAAAATCAAACATTAATAGTGACCGATGTCCTTTTTTAAAAATTTTTAGAATCTCACATTAATAATTCATACCAAAATTTTATATATAAACGGATAGGCTTTTTTTTCTCCTTTCTGGTATTTTTCCGTTGGCTTCTTCTTATGGAATTAACATTTCTCAGTTGGCTCGAAATGCGCCGGAATCCAATGAACGTAATAATATCATATTTTTTTACAGCATGGATACATATATCATTAATTGGTGAACACTTTTCATACAAGTGAGAGGTTTCGCTAGTTATAAAACCAGGTTTAATCCACCATTTTCTACATAAGGAAATGCCGGTAACAAGTCAGGAATATGACAGTTGTTCTCCATTCGTTTGATGTTTTTGAGCTTTTGATTCTGCCATTTGTTAAGGGACTTTCCATTTTGAATTTTTCTTAGAGTACGATATTTCTATCATTTCACTTTTTACTGACCTTTATCACAAATAAAGGGATTTATTGTGGCATGATTTCAAATACACGCTTAATAGACTTATTGATAAGGGTACATATACTGTTTTATTTGTTTAATGACTGAGACTGAATATGTTTTGGATAAGCATCACGATGATATGCTAATGCATAGTTTAAAGAATAATTTTTTTCTCGTTTTTTGTATAGACATTTCCAGTAATTGCACAAGGTCGAGTCTCCCTGATTGCTAATGACGTTGGTGTCTTTAAAAATCGTCTATGTCCGAAATATTTAAATACAGGATTTTTAACATTTTAGTTGAATAATTTCATCTCAGACTACTTCTGGTTTTCCATTTTAATTTTGCATGCAAATGTACTGGACAAAATAAGCTTGTTTATCGTTTTAGCAAGCAATATTCTGTTAAGCTATAAGCTATTCCGACAAAAGAAATATTTGTGTACATATCCTGACGAATGTAAAGATTAACAATGCAGTGTTTCTTTATATAAAATAATATATAAACTATATATATCTTTATCTTCGCAGATGTATTGCACTTATGATTATTTTTATGAGTTGCTCATTTCATAGTGAACGATTTGAAGTTAATTTAATTTAGAAGATAAGATGAAAGAATGAATAAAGAAATATGAGATAGATATTTTGTTTTATTTCCAGTTCCTATAGAGCCAAAAACCACGACTGTTCTTTCAACAATGCGGAATGGACATCTTGATATCATTTTAGAATTGAGAAAGGTGTACCCTGTTCCTAAATGCCAAGTACTCTTGAACGTATGTTTATTGATATTCTATTAGATAAGCAATTACGTTCATTCATCGTAAAGTGTGTACACGATGATTGCAGTGACTTGTAGACACAAGCTAGGTTTTGCTCTTATGAGTTGATCGCTATTTCGAACTACTGGTTAACTATTAAAATGTAAATATCATGACGAAAACAGGATGAAACATTTGATTAATATATCTGTTTCTTATGCGAGGTTTCAAAACTTTACTCAAACATTTCCTGGGGTTTTATAAACGGCAAAACAATGTTTTTGTGCTATAGATAATGCATATTTTTCAAGGTTTTTCCTGTCGTATAACACACTGATGGGTATCAGGATTGATCAAATTAAAGACCGACCATCTTTCTTTTAGGCAATTCCTACACCCAAAGGTGTGCAATACGACAAGAAAACCCTGAAAATATGGATTATCTGACTTGTATACCGTCAAAAAATATTATTTTAATTTGTATCCTATTGTATCGATCACATTAAATGCATGTAGGTTTAAATCACTGTATCATCACCACCGGATATGGGTACCCTTGACCTGGTTCTCTGTTGATTGTTTTAGAAAAACTACATTACTGTACATATTCCAACATATAGGTACCCAGGTAGCTATACGCTGGTATTTGTACAGTAATGTTGATTTTCTTAGACAATGAACAGAGAACCAGGCCAAGGGTACCTATATCCGGTGGTGATGATACACAGTGTAAATACGCCCTACGGCTAATTTATAATGTGAAACAAACCCGGAAATGAACTAGATATAAACTTTAGACACCACTGTCAAGTTACAATAAAAATGTTACTGTAATTGCATGACGCAAGAAATAAATGGATTGTTACATTGTATAAAAAATACAAGTCACTTTGCCAGTAATTTATTATGTTTACTTTATAAAATGGGGATGCTATGTTTTTTCTTTTGTTTCAAAACAATTTTACCGTGGAAAAACAGATTATTTTTTCAACAATTTTAAACGAAGTATTAAGAATAATTGTTTTTCCTCTTTTGTCTGGCAACACAATTGTTTCTTTAAAAATAAAAAATTGAGAATCAGGATAAAATAATATTGCCTCTTCTTTTTCATTTTTAAGTACGTGATTGTTCTTCTATAGAAAATGAGAAAAAAAAAAATGGTCATTTGATAGAATAAAACGTATATGTAAACGTAAAAAATCAAGAACTGGCATGACGAGAGCACAAAATCGAAATGTACATGTAACATGAAAAACGGACATCCATAGGTCAATGTACGATTTCCAGGACAGTGGGAATCAATGATATTCTATACTTTTGTTTTTAATAATCCTACACACGAAAGTGGTAAAGTTGGGCTGATTTAAAAGTGTTTTGGATTAATATATATTTTCATAAATTGCCCCTTTATTGTAGCGGCATTAACAAAAAGTATATTAATTTGTTTCGAAAGTTAAAATGTGCGTTAACGACGTTTTCTGGTATGTGTTGTTAATGCGAAAAGGATTGTGTCTGCCTAAAACCTATTAAAGATGGAAAATTGAAAAGTTAACCCCAATTGACAACAACACACAATAACTATCAAACTGATTATTGTTTAAGTAAACTGTAGGTTGCATTAAGTCAGGGTAAAATATTTCATTTGAAATTTGGTGTAGTCCATGTTGTTTTTTCAAAAGAAAGACCTATCGTTTTGAAAGGAAATATCTCCGTATAGATATATAAATATCAAGAAGGATGTATTTACTCACAAAGCATTTAAAACTATTACTGTTTTTGTTACATTGTCAAATTGTCCATTATCTATTAGCATAGTTTTAAGTTGATAACACTTTTGATGTTTACAAAAAACAAAAGTAACTCCGTAAATATTGAATCGCACATGTATCATGTCACTGCTATTGACGTCAGTTGTTATACTTTGAAATTGACCCATACGTTTTCTTGTCATGAAATTTAAACAGTATAGGGGAAAATCGCCTAATTGCGGACAGCGCCGATATGCGGACGGAAAACGAATATCTCACTTTTCAATAAAATTATGAAAAATTGAAATAAAATAGATATAAAAAATCAGGTGTTTTGTTTACTATTGAATCTCTTTTTTGTTGCAATAAAGTTATTATGTCTATTGCTTACGATTTACTTTTATGTCATGTGATTGAAATTGCATGCTATAAATAGCTTATGTCAACAAGTTTGAAAACCGGAAAATTTTGAAAAAGGTCCAAAGTCAGCGTGTCACATTCAATACACAGTTGCTAATGTAAGAATGGCAATTTATGTGTTGAAAAGCGATAGGCATTGCGTAATTTATGCAAGGAAACATTTCTTTTAATTATTTTTACTGATTTGTCTAAATTTTGATTACAAAACAGGAATAAGCAAGTGTCCGCATTTTCACCACCGAAAAAAATATGATAGCCGAAATGCGGACACAAGATATTTTGAACAACTAACACGTGCAGTGGTGCATATATCAATACCATGATGACGGAAATAAACAAAACTCTCTTATAATCTAGCATTATTAGTTTCAATCCGATACATTTATATCAATAAAGTTTTGATTTGGATTTATTTGATTTGCTTTCATTTTGCATATTACGAACATAATGCGTTTACAAGTCTGATTTCCACTCCAGTTGGCAACTTGCACACATCTTCAATAGGTCAAAAACTGTAAACGTCATCCCCGGGATGGCAAGCCAATCTATTTCTCTTTCTTTACAGAATGTCTACATGTTTAGGACATTTTGCGAAAGCAAATGGAATGAAATAAAATGTACAGAAAACATTGGTGAATTTTGGAAACTGGAACTTTTATGCTAACTACCATTCTTGTGAAAAACCATTGGTATCAGAATGATTATGCACCGACTATTCTTCCTTTTCTGAGTATGTGTGTGTTGTTGTTTTTTTATGCGGGGGATTGTTTTTCTTCTTCTCATGCACAACCATGAACATTACTTTTTTAATCTTAGTGTGGTATTTTTTTTCGTCCTTAATTTTGAATGTAAATTCATTAGTTTTTTTCTCTTTTTTCTGAAACAAAGTATTTTTTTCCTTTCCAATTTTTTTTTTTTTAACCAATTCATTTTGTTTTTAAAAACGGCCCAACTTACACATACACAATAATTGACGGTAGTTTATATATCAACTTCGTCCTTTTTTTAAGATCGCAATGAAAATGTGCATATAATATATGTATCATGCAGGAAATTAATTTTTAAAATGTGGTCAAACTTTGCTCGAAGCGGAAAGAAGCAACAGCTTTATATGGATTGAAATTAAAATAATTGTTATAATTTACACAACGTTATTTTTTCCGATATAAACATTCAAAGTTTATTATTTTTTTTTTTTGGATTTACAAAATTTTTTATTTAAAGACCACATTGTGACTTCGAGATTAAGTACAAACATGAATGCGCTTTTCCTGTTCTTTCTCCTGCTGTTAGTTTAACTCAGTTATTTTGTGTCATGAATTGGTATTGGTGTCATCTCGTATGTTTTTAAATATGAAGAAAAGGGGATCCGGTTGTATGTCAATGAGACACCAACAAACGACAAAAAAATTAAAAAACGGGCAACATTCATTCTTCAACAATAAAATACGTTACAAGAAAATAAGTTTTGTAATTAAAAAAGACTCCAATTCGTGAGATACACGAATGATATATCGACGAGTACAGCAATTTAGTTTATCACTAACTATCGTTGGTCAAGAGACATAAAAGCATTATACAGAAGTCTTTAAATTAATTATATATACATAAAGATATATATAATGGCAGTCATCAGGGTTTAAGAACATTTGTTGTTCTGTCAACGTATATTTGTTCCGCCTAACAGAAGTTCCACTGGAATCTTTGTTATAAACAATGTCATAATAAATATTCCTGTTGGAACAAATATTCTATACCATTTATTCCGTTAGGAACATATACTGTAATATTTATTCCTGTGGAAATAATATTCCAGAACATTTTTTCCTTTTGGAACTTATATTATAAAGGAACTTCTATTCCGTGACAGTTCGACCTGTTAGTCAAATGCGTTTTGTTAAAATATACTTTTTCTCTTTTTTGATCTTTTGGAAAATGTTGTTTGTGCTGTATTTTGACCCCTCTAACAAGAAATTTGTTTTGCATGCACACGTATAAAAATTGCGGTTTTTATCCAACGCAACCATAGGTTTGAACGTTGTTTTCAATTTAGACTTGTTTATATTTTTTCGTTTGGGATTGTATTAAATTTGCCTTCGGGTTTATATGATCCGTTCATCCTATTTTGACTCCTCAAAATTCAAGAGTCTATCCTAAATTGAGGTAAATTATGTGGCCTTCCAATAACCGTTTCGATTCCTAACATCACTGAAGAGACATTAATTGTCGAAATCCGGATATGGTGTACAAAAACTCTTTGCACCTTTGTTTGTGGTATACCATCTCTGTCGCAAGTTTATTGTTTTCTGTTTGGTATTAAATTTATAGTTAAGATCCATTTATTACACCTTTTGATCCGTTTATTTGGCAATCGCCAATGGCAGTCAGCAAGGTTTAAGAACATTTGTTGTTCGACCTGTTAGGCAAATGCGTTTTGTTAAAATATACTTTTTCACTTTTTTGATATTTTGGAAAATGTTGTTTGTGCTGTATTTAGACCCCTCTAACAAGAAATTTGTTTTGCATGCACACGTATAAAAATTGCGGTTTTTATCCAACGCAACCATAGGTTTGAACGTTGTTTTCAATTTAGACTTGTTTATATTTTTTCGTTTGGGCTTGTATTATATTTGCCTGCGGGTTTATATGATCCGTTCATCCTATGTTGACTCCTCAAAATTCAAGAGTCTATCCTAAATTGAGGTAAATTATGTGGCCTTCCAATAACCGTTTCGATTCCTAACATCACTGAAGAGACATTAATTGTCGAAATCCGGATATGGTGTACAAAAAATCTTTGCACCTTTGTTTGCGGTATACCATCTCTGCCGCAAGTTTATTGTTTTCTGTTTGGTATTAAATTTATAGTTAAGATCCATTTATTACACCTTTTAATCCGTTTATTTGGCAATCGCCAATGGCAGTCAGCAAGGTTTAAGAACATTTGTTGTTCGACCTGTAAGGCAAATGCGTTTTGTTAAAATATACTTTTTCACTTTTTTGATATTTTGGAAAATGTTGTTTGTGCTGTATTTAGACCCCTCTAACAAGAAATTTGTTTTGCATGCACACGTATAAAAATTGCGGTTTTTATCCAACGCAACCATAGGTTTGAACGTTGTTTTCAATTTAGACTTGTTTATATTTTTTCGTTTGGGCTTGTATTATATTTGCCTGCGGGTTTATATGATCCGTTCATCCTATGTTGACTCCTCAAAATTCAAGAGTCTATCCTAAATTGAGGTAAATTATGTGGCCTTCCAATAACCGTTTCGATTCCTAACATCACTGAAGAGACATTAATTGTCGAAATCCGGATATGGTGTACAAAAAATCTTTGCACCTTTGTTTGCGGTATACCATCTCTGCCGCAAGTTTATTGTTTTCTGTTTGGTATTAAATTTATAGTTAAGATCCATTTATTACATATTGTGATCCGTTTATTTGGCAATCGCCAATGGCTGTCAGCAGGGTTTAAGAACATTTGTTGTTCGACCTGTAAGGCAAATGCGTTTTGTTAAAATATACTTTTTCACTTTTTTGATATTTTGGAAAATGTTGTTTGTGCTGTATTTAGACCCCTCTAACAAGAAATTTGTTTTGCATGCACACGTATAAAAATTGCGGTTTTTATCCAACGCAACCATAGGTTTGAACGTTGTTTTCAATTTAGACTTGTTTATATTTTTTCGTTTGGGCTTGTATTATATTTGCCTGCGGGTTTATATGATCCGTTCATCCTATGTTGACTCCTCAAAATTCAAGAGTCTATCCTAAATTGAAGTAAATTATGTGGCCTTCCAATAACCGTTTCGATTCCTAACATCACTGAAGAGACATTAATTGTCGAAATCCGGATATGGTGTACAAAAAATCTTTGAACCTTTGTTTGCGGTATACCATCTCTGCCGCAAGTTTATTGTTTTCTGGTTGGTATTAAATTTGGCAGTCAGCAGGGTTTTAGAACTTTTGTTGTTCGACCTGTAAGGCAAATGCGTTTTGTTAAAATATAATTTTTCACTTTTTTGATATTTTGGAAAATGTTGTTTGTGCTGTATTTAGACCCCTCTAACAAGAAATTTGTTTTGCATGCACACGTATAAAAATTGCGGTTTTTATCCAACGCAACCATAGGTTTGAACGTTGTTTTCAATTTAGACTTGGTTGTACATATAGATATATACATAAATAGATGCAATTGAGTTGTGTAGTACAGGAATATCAAAGGTAAACTAATCATATGAGTTCTCTGTATGACTAAATGATTCAAACGATAATCCATGTGAAAAATATCCAGTTAAAAAAATGATATTTTTTTCATCGTCCGGAACTCTTTTCACAAACAAATCCTATGCATTGAAAAAATGGTAGGTTACTCTTAAATTATCACAACGAGGGAGTATTTTTTCTCTTAAGATATTTTGTGAAATAACCCCATCGACTTAAAGTTTTTACAATGAAAATCCAAATATGTAAATGTATTTTTCGATTATTTATTGATATAAGTTCTGAATATTTATTATTCTCTAAAATGAAACTGTTGTGTGTGCTGATATAAAGAATATTTCAAACAAATTCCTTTAAAGTTTAGTGAAAAGAGTTTCATTTTAGGTATCGAAAAGTGTACCAAGTGATTATTTAAATCCCCACTAGAAGGCCTCTTACAGACTGAGTGAGCGAAAAATCTTTGTTATCGATAGCCGATGATTCAGTATTATGAACAACAAATGTACTACGGTTGTCCACACTGTTACGGGAATACCTTTATAAATAATTTAGAAGAATATTTAAAAAAAGTACGCAGGTAAACTAAACTATGGAAACAATCTTCTGAAAATCAAGACACTAGAATTTCAGTCATATGTATATTCTAAATCATTATTTGGTTCGAAATAATAAATGATGTGTAGTTTGCTATAGAAAAATATTGAACAAGAATTAATAAGATAGCGTCAATCTGTATAGTATGTTATTTTGTCGGTGTGTATTAAATTTTGCATATGTTGATATCCCTGTTATAATATATTTTAGTGTTTTGATTCTAGCTTGTATGTAATGGTGGCAAAAAAATATAACAAAAATACCGAACTCCAAGGCAAATTCAACAAGGGAAGTCTATAAAAACCGACAAAATCAAACGTTATCAAGTAACGGAACAAGTGGAAAACATAATCCTGATTTGGTACAGGTATTTTCCGAAGAAAGTGGTGGGTTAAACCTGGTTTTATAGCTAGCTAAACCTTGGTAAAGTCGCTAATCTCAGTTAGTTATTTTGAATTTGTATAGTATTGAGAGATTGAAAGCAGGATGGATAATTTTGTTTTTTTAAGATATTATTTCAACCACTAAATTAATTTTCGGGTACTACTGTGTTGGGCTGCTTTGAAACTGTTGTATATCCTACAAGTACATCTCAATTTATTCATGTGGTATACTAACGAAATAGAGCTAAAATAACAATAATCACTTATGCAAAATGCATGGTCGGAATACGAAAAAAAAAATTATATAATACATTTATGAATTATGACTGTTCATTATTTTCACAGGAAGAAGAGGTAACAAATCGTGTGAAAACTCACGTACGAATGAATGGGATTTTTTACTCTATGAACGAAACTCTTCATCATTTTGGGAATCATGAGGCCTGTAGTGTACTCCTAACAATATCTTGTAATATGGGAGTTAAAAATTTTAGTGTATACAAGAAGGCACTTAACACATGCACAGGTATATGATATTAATAATTTGACAAAGGAGGAGATATAAAAAGTAAAATAACAAAAATACCGAACTTTAAGAAACATTCAAAACGGAAAGTCGCTTGTCAAATGGCAAATCAAAAGCTCAAACACATCAAACGAATGGAAAACAACTGTCATATTCCTGACTTGGTACTGGCATTTCCTTATGTAGAAAATGGTGGATTAAACCTGGTTTAATAGCTAGCTGAACCTCTCACTTGTATGAAAGTCGCATAAAATTCCATTATATTGACAACAATGTGTGAACAAAGCAAACAGACATTATAGGTAAACATGTAAAAAATTGGGGTACAACAGTCAAAAGTAAAATAACAAAAAAACCGAACTCCAAGGAAATTTCAAAACGGAAAGTCCCTTATCAAATGGCAAAATCAAAAGCTCAAACACATCAAACGAATGGAGAACACTGTCATATTCCTGATTTGGTACAGGCATTTTATTATGTTGAAAATGGTGGACTAAACCTGGTTTTATAGCTAGCTTAACCTCTCACTTGTATGACAGTCGCATAAAACACCATTATTTTCACTGTGTGAACAAAACAAACAGACATAATAGGTAAAAAAAATGTCAAAAATAAGGGTACAGCAGTCAACATTGAGTCAACGTTGTGTTATAATCTTAATCACTATAAAAACAAACAGATATGTCAAGAAAAACAAAATGGCATATAGACAAAGCACATAAGCAAAAATGAGAGACAAGAATACAAAAAAATTACCGTAGCACAATAGCACAATGGCACGATGTATAAGTACCGAGCCACGCCAAAATAATATTACCAAAAATGGGCTTAGCAGTAAAGGTTGATAATATACAAAGACATATAAAAGAACACTGTTGCACGTAATTAAGATGATAGACAACGTCAGTACCTAGAATCTATACTTCAAGACCATCATGTATTATTTGTGATGTTGATACGGAATATTTATCAAGAAGGTCTTGGTATCTTCCGATGAACTTTTTAGAAAATTGACGAGAGCCTCTTTGATATAACCCTGGTTTATCAACTTTCTGTTCAGACACTGGTGACGTTTTATAAAGTCTGAGTAGCAGCGGCAAGCTCTTGAATACGGAAGGAGTTGGGAAATGTGTATCTCATATGTAGGTGAAGTTGGTATATTGCTACTAACGTGGGGGAAAGTGATAATTTCAAAATTAAAATCGTCTCATTTGTCATATATATACGATACCAGCCTGTATTTGGCCTCTCAGATTTTAATTTGATACATAAATGAAAGAGTTAATATTATCTGGACACTTTAGTGCAAAATGATCACTATGACGTCTATATATGTCAAAATTATTGACCCATAGGTTTTGGACAAAATAGATATGAGCCAAGATATAACCCAAGAAGATATTAAACAAACATTGATATCTTTGTAAAATATATTGTGTAGTCAATTATGTTTTTGGTTAAGCCGTGGCTCATGTATAAATATTAATGACAAGCTAATAGGACAAAAAAGGGCATTCTCATACCTTCTCCTTTCGCAAATGCACTATTTGATCACAAATAAGTTTTGATATTATCAGATTATTATATGGCATTTTCATATCAGATGTATTACCAGCCGAAGGTTCAATATCAGCCCAAGAGCCGAAGGCTCGATGGTTGATATTAACCGAGGGCTGATAATACATCTGATATGAAAAATGACTTTTTATGATCTTTTTATCATATGCTTCAACAATGGAGAAAAATAACAGTTTAATATATTGATCCTTTTAAGTGGTTCATACATGTAAGTAGAAGTTCAAAAAGTGAAAAGTTTACGGACGACGGACGCCAAATGTAATACACCCGGTATGAAATCTTTCTATCATATGCCTCAACAGTGGAGAAAAGCAACAGTATAATATATTTTTTATCATATACTTAGAGTAAATAACTTATTAATTTTTACATAATGATAATAGCATTAAATTTACGTGAATTCCATATTTTTCCGAAATGGTGCTTAGCGGGCTGAAATGAAAAAAATATCAACTGCTTCCGGCTATTATCGTATGCCTTAGGTCATGATATCAGCCCAAGAACCGCAGGTATATGATAAACAGTTTTATCGCGTAATATAACTAATTCCATACAGAAAGGAGATTTTGTTGTATATTGAAGTGTTTGGTGACAAAAACCAGTTTAGAAACAAATGTTCCCCCATTAAAAATGTTAACATTTTACTTCCACTTAGAAGTAGACATACTGCATTTCAATCAGATAAATTGACGAGTAATTGTTGCATTGCACCTTTCAAACCCGTTTTAAGTACAGATATTCTACATTAAAGTACTTTGTTAAAACTACAACCTCTTGAATAGGTTCCTGTATCGCTGACATCGCTTCCTATAATAACAAAAGAGTTTGACAAAAATAACGACGACAATACAAGAATTATAAGTAGATAGTAGACTACAATTATACTCATAGAAAACGTGTTAATAAGTACCACAAAGAATCCCAGACTGATAGAAATAAATAGCAAAACAACTCCTATAAATTAGAAAAACAGGAGGGACACCAGATGTTACGGGACGTTACGCATATCCTAATTCAGTTGTATTCCTAAATACAGACTCAGAAGATTAAAAGACCGGTGTTCATGTGTATACCTAACTCCTTTTATTCATTTTGAGTGTGAAGACTATTTCAATTGCAATTGGGGTTAGTAACCCTATTTCAAACAAAATATGTTAAATTTATTTTACCATAATTTCGAAGAAAATTTTTTCCTTCTTGACTTTGAAGAATTGTTTCAATATATTTTGTCCCAAATGTGTTTAGTAACCCTAATTGCCATTCATAATTGCGTTAAATGATATCTAAAGAATAATGAATTCTTGAAAGCTTCATAGCATTAAAATATAACAGGATTTTTCTGAAATTTTTAACTGACTAGTATGACATAAAGTTCAACTTTCTATTTTTAGTAAAGCTTGCAGTCATCTTTCATCAGTGTCGGAGTCAACAACCTTATTCATTTAATTGTATTGAAAATGAATAATTCCCTAAAAATTATAGCAACTGTCCCTTAAATTTCCTTTCGTATGTAAGGATGACTGCATTAATGATGACAGTTTGGTTATTGACCATAAATCTTGATGAGGCTCATAAATGTATCATTTACTGAAAGTTTGGTAATTATGGGTCCTTTATTGGTTTGTGGGGGGAATTTTTTCATTGACTTTTCATAAACATTTAATTTGAAAGCATTTTCAAAATTGATAAATTTTGTTGCATTTTTTAAGTAAAGCTGAATGTGTGATACTTGGAGAAATTAAGGTCTCCAATCATAATTCTACAAAGAGGTTATGAATCTTATATTTTAAAATTCTTTTGTCTCTCAAACAAATTTACAATTTAGTAGCCTGATAAATCTATCTACAACCTTGCACAATTTAGAGCAGAAACTCATCCCGGAATCATGAATTTTACTCTAAAATTATAATTTGATGTAGGTTATTCACCTTCTTGCGCAGTAGAACTTCTTTGCGGCAATGAAGCACAATAAAGAGTCAACAATTACCGTTTTCTAATCCATATTGATTTAAAGATAATATTTGCACTTCAACGAACCAATAGTTGTACCAGTTTACTAATCAACAAGGGAAATAACTTGTAATATTAAATTCAGATTTGGACCTTTGGATGTCAATTTCAAGAAAAGACTATGCGGTATGGGTTTGGCTCATTGTTGAAGGCAGCACGGTGACCTATAGTTGTTAAATTCTATGTCATTTGGTCTTTTGTGGAAAGTTGTCTCATTGGCAATCATACCACATCTTCTTATTTTTATACAGACACAGTTGCTAATGTTTTCCTGTGTTATTAGGTTACTATGTCATTTATATATACACCACATATTCATATGTTTACGAGTTTTTTCTTCAATAATGTTCACCAAAATATGTGAATGAAAATTAGAATGTAGTACATAGTTCACCATAATCGTCAGTAAGTAGGCAAGTAAAACTTTTTATTCGGTATATTGATCAACAGCTCTGGTGACCTTTTCTCCGAATATAAAAAAAATATATATACAGTAACAAATAAAACAAAGCATGTAGCGTGCAAATACATATTTATGAAAACAGCATAACGTTTACTCTAGCATAAAAAAAGCTAATACGATGACCATATATGCAGCACTAAGACATACTATAAAACAGATGATAATTTGAAAAATAATTTGAAACTAAAATATGGTCAGTATTGATATGAAGTAAAATTATCCATATTTGTTTTTATAATTACTAACAAGTAAAATTTAAATTGTAATGCAAGCTATTTATAATGCATAAAATGCATAAAGATTGTCTTGATGTATCTCATGTGTAGGTTTGGAAACTTTGTGTTCGTAACAAGAGTTTTGGAGGACGATAAAAAGTTGTCAAACTAAAGGGCAAAAATTTAAACTAATCAAAATGAAGGTATGGAAAATTGTCAGGTTGCTTAGACTGGTTAAATGTGATCCAATTCTCTTGAGAACATCCAGCTGGTGTGGTGCCTTTCTACACAAATTACTGATATGTGAATCAAATTTAAGTTGGTAATCGATATCAGTTCTAAGTAACTTGACAGTTTCTTCATATGGCAAAATAAATCGCTGTATTTGGATTGATGTATTTTTTGCAAATGTTTTTTTTCCTTCACCAATAGACTAAAATTTATCAAGATTTGCCTGCATCTTATTTTCTTTGAACCACTCAGTAATTGAAATTCATATTGTAATGTTGATATTAGACGGTCATAAACAGGACTGCTGAAAGACAGGGCATTATCGTCAGCATAATTGTACAAGTTACTAGTACCATGTGTAACATAATTAAAAAGATATCTTTTAAGATTACATTAAATTAAGTTCCTTATGTCGTAACTACAATACCCTTCCCTTTTCACGAATGTGACCTACCGAATTAGACTATTTACCGGATTTGTAATAACATAAGCAATACGACGGGTGCCACATGTGGAGCAGGATCTGCTTACCCTTCCGGAGCACCTGAGATCACCCCCAGTTTTTGGTGGGGTTCCTGTTGCTTAGTCTTTAGTTTTCTATGTTGTGTCATCTGTACTATTATTTGTCTGTTTGTCTTTTTATTTTTGGCCATGGCGTTGTCAGTTTGTTTTCGATCTGTGAGTTTGACTGTCCCTCTTTTTTAAAGGGCCCAAATATAGAGCCTTTAGGTACACCCTCTTGGGTGGTAGCGATTGAATTATCGAAATACTGATTTGGCAAACATGTTCAATTTAACTGTACATGTATATGTATGTAAGAAATTTTGAATTGATATGATTTCAGGAGTAACAGTGACAGCAAACAAGGAACACCCTAGATCTACTGACTCCAACGTTTATGGTGGAAGCATTGCTGTCGTTATACTTTTCTTGATTTGCGCAGTGGCTCTTGTTGCTATTTCAAAGTATAGCAAACTGAAAGAAATTTTATGCTGTAGATTGTCTTGGAGGGAAGAAAATATTGAAAGAGAAATTCCATTAATGGTCCAAGCGTCTAAGCAAAATAGCAGTTCAAATTGAAATGACGTATAACATATAGTGGAATAAATACTGGCAATAGAGACCATTTATTGCCAACATCTTTATACTGAAATACTGGCAATAGAGACCATTTATTGGTATCATCGTCATAATGAAAAACTTGCAAAAGAGATCCTTTATTGGAAATATCTCTATAACAAAATATTGACAATGGAAATCATTTTAACGGCAACATCTCTATAATGAAAATATTGTAATAGACATTCTTTAATGCCAACTCCTCTATAATAAAATACTGGCAAAAGAGATCTTTTATTGTCAACATATTTATAATAAAACACTGACAATAGGAATCCTTATTGCAAACATCTAAATAAAAAGGTGACAATAGAGATCCTTAATTGCAAGCATCTCTTAAATTATAATTACAATACTGACTATATATACCTTTAATTAACACCATCTCCATACTAAAATACTGGTTAAAAAGAGAATGTCTTCTCATTTTTTATAAACTTGTAGTTTTGAGGGCTGCTGTAATGGCATCTCTGTCATCATAGACTTAGTAAAAATATTTCACAAATGGATAAAAGACAGCACGGCTTTTAACTGTAAAAATAGCTTCAAAAATATTGTGATGGGCTATACTCAACCCTCGGTGTCAAACAAATATGGATTCTTTAAGATCTACTATAAAAACCTCAAACACAATCATTACAATTTTGCAATAATATCAAAACTGTAGATGTTCCTATACTTTAAATTACTTTTTATGATAATCAATTGAAAGATCGACTACATACGTTTAGTATTCTCATTTAATGGTACTTTTCCTTCAAAATTGAATTTTTGTAGGTACAAATTTCTTGTTTTGGGTCTCCAAAAATTTTACTTCGCGAAGACTTGCACTGATTCCTACAACAAATACTCCGAAGACGATATAATTAAAATGCTTCATTTTTTATCGACAACATATTTGGCGTGTGTGGTGGTTTATTTCAATAAAAAGTATTACAATGTGTACTTATTATGCACTTCTACTAGACCGATTTGTTTTATACTCATATATGAAGTAGAATTCATAAAAAAATCGTCTCAGCGACAAACAGACAAAAATCTTGACAAATTGTTTCATTTCATGTTCAGATATATGGGAGATTTCTTGTTGCTCAATAACACATATCTTTGCAAGTGTTTGCATATTATATTTCCGAGCTAACTTGATATTAAAGATACAACTGAAATGAGAAAGACAGCTTTCTTGATATTTGATATATTTCATATCTTGATATTTTCTTTATATTAAGACGACTTCAAACTATGATTTATGACAAACGTGAACAATTCAGTTTCCCCATTGTGAACTTCCCACTTTTCAGTTGTAGTATACCCTCTTCTCCATGGTATGTCGTTCATATATTTCAATTGGTACGTTACACGAGAACATGTTAACATTGTACGCACTTTATGAATAAGAATGTGCCCATAATGTAAAACACTGCTCCAACAAGGTTATGATAGAGAACGACTGAAATCGACACTACATGCGTTTTACGGTCACCATCAGATATAAGTAGTCTGATACGATGTTTTCATGTCCTAACTAATGTGAGGTATGTTTTTGCGATCGTAAATCTTCAAATATGAGAATAGTCATCTTATCTATACATTTACCGATCGGGACATTTTGACGGAATCGGAATTCATAAAGCGGTTGTAAGATGCATAGCTAGGGTGGGGAGTGACCCTTACCGATGCACCCAGTCTCTTTCCTGTCGGTTTTCAGGCGATTCCTTCAGTAGTTGTCACTTGATTTTTATATTTAAAATGGATTTACAAGATTTCAAAACATAGTGTAACTATTGTTGCCTTTTTTTTTATAAATATGGTATTACAAAAACACGATTAATAATTGTTTACAACTTTTGTAAATGTGCTTTCTACATAAGAAAATGCCTGTACCAAGTCAGGAATATGACAGTTGTTATCCATTCTTTGACGTGTATGAGCTTTTAATTTTGACATTTGAATAGGGACTTTCCGTTTTGAATTTTCCTCGCTTTTCGGTATTTTTGTTATTTTACTTTTTTCTCATAACAACGAGATTAACATCATCATTGTGATACAATATATACAGGATGAACCAGTGTTATTTATATGTTTATATATAAGTAGGAACCGGTAAAAACTGCTCACTGTTGTCATAATTCTTTCAATTGACAATTTTACAAATAACGGAAAAGGGCTGTCATATTGATAAACCAAAATTTATTTGTACGGACAGTTTAGATGGCACGGTAGTATTTCCATAGGGATAATGATAGCCTTTTTAGAATTTTCACCACTTTCTAACACTGCCCAAAATTCTACATGCACAGTTAACTGACGTACTTTCATTATAATATTCAAAAATGAATTTGAATATGTATCATGACCGTTTACTTTTTCTGCTATATTTATAAACCTAATGCCTCTAGTGCTGTTAGGTCTTTTATCATGCAGTGATAACAAAATTTAAAAAAATTGTCAAAAATTCATTTTCACCTGTATGTAAAATTATTTCATATTTTTCTACACCTGATTCATTCCTCAGTTTTGGAAAGTATGTTCAGTAGATACTGTATTTTTTGTCGAATCACAATGGCCAGATACAATGACTTAAGTAGGGTACACAAAAGAGCAACATAAATTCCGGAATGTAAATACTACCGTGCCACCTTAACAAAGACATCACAAACTTGAAACCAGTCATGACACCTATGATGGATAGACTTCTTACTTGGAAACATTTTACAATAAAGAATACTAGTCTGCACTTATTTTTTACCAAAAAAAAATAAAAGATTATACCCCTACCCCAGCTGGCAGATTTTCACTTTTTTCATCTTACCACTTTTAAGGAGTGAACAAAAGCCAAATATATAATGTTTCAAATCATGGTGATGCAGGAGGAATTATTGGACTGCTAACTCTATTTCTAGTTAATCTGACTGAAAGAAACAGTATACGTACCAAATCATAAAAACAAATATCAAAGTCATTCCACATTTTACAGCATGCCTTACATTCTTTTAAGCATTTCCAGATTATGTTGGCAACATAACAAGATTCTTTAGATGGCAGTGAACTATTATTCTAAAAATCTGTTTGACAATACATGTACTAGAATATATCTCTAAGTTGGCTGTTTGTCTCTTTCTCATGTATGCATTAAGTTGAATTATGTCCCCTTACATAATCGATTTACCTTTTTTGTGCTTTTCAGTGTCAGCAAATTAAAATAATTCATGACATTTGCATAGAAAATGACTAATCTATCTAATATATCTGACATACAATCATAATCACATTCTTTGTCCAAAACAATTGTCTTGTCAATGTAAAGAAACTCCTAATGCTAACTCTATTTCAGATATATATGGGGCTAATTGAAAAAGTAAGAACCCTTTAACCACTTACTGGTCCCAAAAAAGCTCATACTGGTGTCATGTTTCCACAGAACTACAAATTAAACCTGAAGAAAAGTAATATAGTTGTACTTGTGTGGAAACAAATACATTGACTTAAGTAGGGTACACAAAAGAGCAACCTAAATTCCGGAATGTAAATACTACAGTGCCACCCTTTCTTCATAGCAACAACAATGAAATCTCAATCATTAGTAAGATATGAATCAGGGATAAGTTTTTTTTATATTCATAAACCAACATAGAGTATTGCACTATACGAATGGGTTCATTGTTGTGTTGATATTTTTTTCAAGAATAAATCATTTTTATTATTAAACTGTAATCTTTGTAAACTGATGAACGAGATAGCCTCCATGATCTCGATTTATATTTGCACCAATTTTTGAAGATACTATTTTGAAAATACAAATTCCTGTATTTTTCTAAATTGTTGGATCTTATTGCATAATTTAGGAGCTAAGCACCTATCATTTTGGAATAAGGATAAACATTGGTTGGCTTGGGTGAAAATAATGAGTACGGGTAAGATGACATTTTTTGGGTGGTATCTAGTTAGCTAGTGTGTTTGAGATTTAGATAAGAATATATGTCTTGTGCACAGCAATTTTCATATTAAATCACATAATTTTTTTTTCATCCGAAAATTTTATCATAGTAAACTCATGTAGTTTATAAAGCCCATAAATATAGATACAATCCGTGTTAACTCATTGGTCCTTTGAATAAACAATTTAACACCATAGATCAATGGACATTTTTTTATCGATAACATTGATTTTTTATGTTGAATAAATTGAAACATAACTCAATGTTTACTGATGTACATCTATAAATACTTATTGTCCTTCATCCTGTTGACATTATGCACTTGTTTTGCATTTCACAAGATCATGCTTTCTGTAACTGTTTATGACGTCTTTACACTAAATGTGTTGGATGTGTACCGATTGATACTTTAATGTATATGATTTATGTATTAGCTGTCATTGGCTTTGAACTAGCCTTCAAGTATTCTTTGGTCAGTATCTTATGTCTGATCTTTATATAAGTTGTTTTTGTGTTTCGTGCGAATCTGATGAGTCAAACCTTCTCAAATGATTTTACAGTTTATTTTTATGCTGTGCTGCTACGCCAATGTCGAGGGTTGAGCGCTCACAAACAAGTTTAACAGTTCCACATCATATATTTTCCTGTCGTAAGTCAAGACCCTATAATTCAGTGGTTGTCGTCAGTTGCTGTCTGTTTTATTGGTTTTTCGTTTAATTGTTTTGTTATAAATCAGGCCGATTTTTTTTTCGTTTGATGGTTCACATTTTTTCATGGCAGGGTCTGTTATAGCAGACATTACGGTATGGGTTTTGCTCATTGTTGAGGGCTTTTAATTGCTTCAAGTCGCTTAATTTCGGACTCTGTTGGATATTTGTTTAATTGGCAATCATACCACATCTAATTCTAAATTGTAAAACACTCAAATAATTTTAAGAATCTTATACTTTGTTGAATTTATCAACAAAACAATGTTTTCGCGTGTTTTCTCGATATTTATCATACTGTAAGGTATCAAGGCAAGAAATACGTATCAGAATATTATTGGTCATAATCTATTCTGAGAAAACATTCAGTTATATATGTACATCAGAGAACATATTGTGCATCTCTTCAATGACAGGCGTTTTCCAGCTGTCACTTCGAGGAATAAAACGACGATTTCTTTGAAAGCAAATGATACGCAAATATGTTTTTTCGTTAGGAGTTATATGACAAAAAAAGGACCTGAACAAATTATCTAAGGTCAACTTTGCCTGAGAGAGTTGGAACCTAAGTTTTTTAATGATATATAAAATAACAAGTGAAAATTGTTCAAATGTATGTAAGCAACATCACTTTGTAATAGCAAATAGTCCAAAGGTCTGCTGATGGTTAGTTCGAAATTGAAGGAACAAAGCATTTAGAAAAAACACGCAAAGAATTAAATGGTAAAGCTAAAAGGTAAAATATAGTTAGATTAACAATATCAAAAGTTTGCACAGGTGATTTAAAATACATCTCATCTAAAAGTGAAACATAAATTTTTTGATTGAATATTGAAACAACAAAACCTTAAACAACGCTAAATATGTATACATTTTTTATATCAGCATAACCCCCATTAAAAGCAATACAGTATATTTGCAATGGAGCCTTTATGAGTAACGGCTTAATGTGGGTATCCTAAGGTCAAATATCAAACACTAGCGCAGATATGGTAATATGAAATTATCTAGTGATGACATTTCTGCACCGTTCTTCGCTTGTACATCTCATCTGACATTTGACATTTTTATTAATTTGAAGTTTTGAATCATGTAATGAAATCCAATTATAAATTGCGTAATGATAAAATATTGTTCAATCAATTCCTATCATTTTATGCTTTACATAGTTCTAATGACTTGATCTTGTATTGTGGTTATGGTGTTCGCTGATTTTAAGAAAAACATTGTTTTTTAAATATTTCTTTATTTATCAGCTGTTTTCTTCCTGCCTGTTGAATAAATTCATCATAGATACCATGCTTTAAATGCTGTACGCAAGACGCGAGTTTCGTTTTCAAAAGGTTCTTCAGTGACTCTCGAAGAAGAAAAAGTAAAAGTGCAAAAGACCATATAAAGTACGAAAACATTGAGACCTAAAATTCCGAACTGTTTTGCCAAATACAGATAAGGTAATCTATTCATGGGGTAGTAAATAACTAGTATTTCGAAAAATGGATCCATTTGATGTTAGAAGCTACTATTGATTGAGGCTTGTTTATTTAATTTGAATTTAAATTTGATGGTCGACGGTTTCAAATGCATTTTGAAGGTCATTTCCATTCCGTAAACATACCTTTAGACATTTGAGATTTAACATGAACGATGAGGTTAATAAGCACTTCTAAATACAGTGAATTCATATAAAACATTGCTCTAGGGGACCGTTCAATATTTATCAGATGGATGGGCCGGTGCAAAATGGGGCGGGGCAAGCACTTTTTTTGTTTAAATATTTGGATGGGCGAGATCTTTTTTTAATATGTATTGTGGATGGGCCAGAACTTATTTTATAGGAAAATATTTTGCTATAAATTTGTCGTTGTGTAGGAAATTTCTTTTGCTGGCACACAAAACATATTAAAAAAATTAACAATTTCAAAATGATTTTAATGAATTTTAGAAATATTTAAATCATGTGAGGGATAAAAATTTTAAAGATTTAATTAAAAGATAAAAAAAAGCTAATATTTTCAGTTCAACTAGTTTCTGATAGTCACTTTTAAAAATTTCTATAGATTTTCAAATCAACTTGGATTTTCATATTACTCTATAGAAATCTCAATTGTATTTTGACCTTACAGAATACCAGGTTGTTTGGTAGTTTGGTGTATTGCTGTCAAATTTATGGATTTAATCATTAGGTAAAAAGATAAGCTAAAATTTTCAGATTAGGCTAAATTCAAATAGTCACCTTTAAATTTTTTTATAACTTTTTCAAATCAACTTGGATTTTCATAAAACTCTACAGCTATCTCATTTATATATTGATCTTACAGAATGTCATGTTGTTTGGTAGTTTTGTGTATTGCTGTCATTTTTATGGATTTAATTAATACATGTATGTAAATAAAGCGAAAATATTCAGTTAAGACTAAATTCAGATAGTCATCTTTAAAAATTGGTATAACGTTTTCAAATCTACTTGGATTTTCATAAAACTCTACACCTATCTCAATTTTATATTGATCTTACAGAATGCCAGGTTATTTGGTAGTTTGGTTTATTTCTGTCAAATTCTATGATTTAATAAGAAAAATAAGCTGCAATTGCATCAAAGTAAAAAAAAATGTCTGCTTTTGCTTTAAAAAGACCATATTTTCTTTCTTGAAAAGTAGAATAGATAAAGTGACATTGTATATTTGAAATATAAACATGCTCTGTTATTAAGACAATAATTGGTTATTTAGCATATGATAATATGTTTACTGGTCTAAGAGTTATTGTCCCTTAATTTAAATTATTCCCTTTATTTTAAATTAATAGTGATTTTTGAAAATTGTATACAAATTGGATATTTAGTTTATATTTTTTTTTTATTGTTAACAAAAGTTGAATAAATCTTCATGTCCTATGGTCACAAAAGAGGAAAAAAGTGGCGAGTCAGACCCTATGCCTGAAGTGGATGAAAAATGTGTTTGTTCTACTATGGTTTGCACCGGTCCCACCTGCCTGATAAATATTGCATGGTCCCTTACATGAAAACACAACATTTTAAAACTTTAATAAACTACAATGTAACAATTTTCACATGAATGGGGTTATCTCCCATGTATTAAAACTTGTAAAATTATACTTGTTTAATATATTTAGTATATAGTTACTGATCAGTTCTTAAAAATATAAAATAACTATAGAAAAAGATTTACATACTGACTTATATTTACTAATTTCAAAATGACAGTATAAGAAACTACCACATATGCAATCATTTAATAGAACTTAAGAAGAGATACATTAAACTGTTTCAAATTTAAAATGACCTCAGATTTCAGAATAAATGTAAACTTAGTACATTTAATAGTATGGTTACTATTTCTTCATCTATTTATGATTTGCATGAATAGTGTTAGCACTTCTTAAGTCTCTATTAAAGGCTTGCTGATATAGTATACTATGACTTATGTATTGAGATATAATTGTGATGTTTATAAGTATATTGTATCAGGCTGTACTTATAAAATCAAATATATACATGTACAATGATGTATATTCATGACATTCATACTTAAATTGATTTAAATAATTTCTGATTCTGATACATATAAACATATAATATATACACCAAAGTCAATTCTTTGATTTCCAGACATAAACATGCAAGCATTAAAATAGAAAAAGAACCTATATCATTATTGGTTGTCTTTAAGTTTTAGAGGGGCAAGCACTTTTTTAATAGAATTTTTTAATTGGGCAAGCACTTTTTAGCATAATTTAAAAGGATGGGCATCAAGTTTTTCAATGAATCAATATTAAGAATGCACCGGCCCATCCTTCTGATAAATATAGAACGGTCCCTTAATTGTTGATGGTCGTACGGTGACCTATGTTTTCTTAAATCCACGTCATTCGAATACTGGTGGAAAGTTGTCTTATTTGTAATTATAACTTATTTTCATATTTTTATATTGTAATTGTTTTATAGACATGTGGAACAGTCTAGCCTAAAACATTTATTTTGCTAAAAGCTGTCGACTTTACCAAGATATTGGTGTGAGTAAAAACCTTTAGGTAAGGATTTTTTTAAGATTAAACATCTCCTTCTTAAACAAAATTAAACATGTATAAAATCGTTATTTCATGCCGTATATGACCATTTTGACAAGTATGTACGCCACAATGACATCGTAAATGAGATTCCTGCACTAATATCACCAGACTGTAACCATAGTTATCGATCTAATATTGCTGAATAGTAGAAATATCAACAATAGCAAGACCATAATCTTAAAGGCTTTAAAATTAAGATAGATGGGTAAACACATTCATTAAAAATTAGTCAACTTGCAGATGACAAAACCCTATTTCAAAAAACAGAAAAAGACATTTCAAAAGTTTTAGATATGATTGAAACTTTTTGCACATTATCAGGGCTTAAATTAATCAGATCAAAACAGAAGGCATTTGGTTGGGAAAACATAAACACTGCAAAGGAAAATATGAAAACATCAACTGGACAGACATTTTTAGCATCTGTTTCGCACAAGAATAAATTGATAAATCTAAAAAAGTTATTTGTCAATTCTTAAAAGTTAGAAAAGTTAAACGTAAAGTATTCAGCTATGAATTGCTAGATGGTGGTCTAAAAAAGATTAACATCGATAAATACATAGAATCTATCAAAATTTGGTAGATTAAAAGATTAATATATGGAGATTTAGCCAACTGGAAAGTTATACCACTATTTTATTTTAATAAATTTGGCAGGATTTTCCTAATCTTTGATATGAACATTGATGGTATTAACTCAATTCCAGGTTTAAACATGCTGCCAGAATTTTATTTGAGTATGGTAAAAGCATGGGTAAAAAAACTTTAGATCTATTCGTCAACAAATTATTTGGGGAAATCAGTTCATCATGATAAAAAATAATTGCCTTTTATTTCGAAACTGGATAAATAGTAATATTATCTATGTAAACGACATTATAGTAACATATTGGAGAAACCTATTTTACGAAAGCTCAAGATGAAACATAATCAGTCTATGGAAAGTGCGAATCCTGAAATCCGTTTCTTATGTGGAGTAGTGATATTTTCTTTTGTAAATGAGATGCATTGTGGGGAGATTTCGGACGAATGTTGACATTTGTTGGAATAAAACAAATTCATCGGAAAGTACTTGCTTAATCTTTTTAAAACATAGACGTATTTAACAGGGCAAACGTATACGACTTGCCATGTGTTTTGAATATACTACCCAAAGTGTGTTGTATTTATACGAGTAAATATGTATCTGCATTAAATGAAACCTATTTGCACGATCTATAATTTTGAGGTGTCCAAATAAGTGGATTGGCCATTGAACTTATTCGATTGCATTCTACGCCATAATCACTTCTAATAGGAAAATAATGGTATTTTTTCTTATATGAATGCGACGTTTTTTAAATAGAATAGCGATATGCTTTTATTTTAAAAAACTTTTCCACTGCGATATTTTTCAAATAGAAATGCAATAACTTTTTTCATATGGAAAAATACGTTAATATGGCACAAAACCTTAAACATGTTAAAATAAAGTATAAGAATCGACAATTATTCATGACAGGTTCAATGGTACAGACAAAATATCACTGACATTTCGTATAGATGATTTACGTACATAATAAACCAATTATACGCTTTAAACGAAGTAGACACGATGTTAAATATCCCCTGTGCGTCGATCAATTTGGGGTTTACAAATACATATTGCACATTGTTGACACAGATAAATGTATCATCTGTCATGTCTATATGTAATTTTAATAGTTAAATACAGTTGTTGAAATTATGAGGAAAATACTTTATCATGCATTTATTATGCAAAACAGTCAAGGTCAACGATACTTGACTGAAGCTGCAGGGCAAAATAATCTCCTTGGAAATGATAATGGATCCGATGTGATAATGCTGTTACAACTGCATACCAAATATCGTTGACCTATTGTCAATGGTTCTCCTTAATCTGACATAATTAAAAACTCTAACTGTAAAAAGTAAAATAACAAAAATACCGAACTCTACGAAAAATTTAAATCGGAAAGTCCCTTATCAAATGGCACAATCAAAAGCTCAAACACATCAAACGAATGGAAAACAACTGTCTGACTTTGTAAGCGATTCAAAACTTTCGCAGTCAATGAAATATCGTTCAGGGATGAGGCCTTATTATCTCCATAAAATTATGCCAATGCTAATACAAATGCATACCAAATATCCATTGACTTATTGTGATAGCCTCTTTATTTTGTGTAGATTTTAATTGTAAAATAAAGATGTATAATTATGTAAATGTTAAATAAAACTACAAAACATATTGTTTTTTCTAAATTTTGATTACATTGAAACGTTTCCATACATTATTGACGTATTGTTGAATATTCATGATTATATGGATTTCAAGTAATCTGATTGGTTGGTTTGAAGTTTTAGCGCTAAGTAGTGAGTTTCTTTGTTTGAGTTAGAAGGATTAATGGATTCGAAATGGACAGACATTTATGTCCAGTAGCCATTGAAGTTATTGAGAATTTAAATTGAATAGTCAGAATTGTATTGAAATGACAGACTTGACATTTTGACGTGAGTTTTCTCTATTTACTTCTTTATTATTAATTCTATTTTCATAGATTGAATGATGTTTGGCATGAATGGTTATTTTTTCTCTATGATCCCGAAAAGTATTATCGCTACATAGAATGCATATATTATACACTTATTTTATTATATAAATTACTAGTAGTCATTCGTTAGAGCTATATGTAAATCAGTTTAGAAAGTACACACATTCCGATCGATACTTTGAGGTGTATTTGATAAGATTGTTATGAGTAGATTTTAAAAACTAACGTGTATTACTTGTGTGAATTAGTTCGTACACGATAACTTTGTTGATTGATTATAGATAGAAAACATAAACAAAGTTGTACTAGATAGAAAACTACGTTTCTGTACATATTTAAAGTATTGTCCGAGTTATGTTTTATTTTATACAAAAGAACATTTTTTATAATGTATGTTTTATAATTAGGTCTATGTTTAAATACGGTTTCATCAAAATCCGTTATTTAACATTGTAATTTTGGTTTACAGAATTTGTAAGCTGTTGCATAGAAATTCACTGTATGATTTACCAGTATGAACGCTTGAAATGGTTTGTGCCATAACAGTAACTACCTTGCTCCACAAGTTGGTAAGGATTATGTAATATGTTATTAGAATTATAATGTATGTTGTTTAAATAGGTTGAATTAACTACGAAGTATGTTAAACACATAGTTCTGGTATAGAGTTATTTCCCTTGTTTAAGGATGCTTTTAATATTCGCTTAAAATATCAATTGTGTTAATTTGAACATTTGAATATTACATGAAAAGACATTAATACTATGATTTGATGATTGAACATAACATTATTTTCACAATTTAAGTGTATTTTTGAAGTGCAATGTTTTGTATAATACCATTAATTGTAATGAAAGAATATTATAATTATTATGTGTATTACTGAATAATTGTTGAAAAAATTCTTATAACTTTATCATTATTATTACAGGGTGTTTTACGTTACTGATAAATAAATATCCTGAACCCTAGCAAAGCGACTTGAGTTTTATTTGAAGCCCAAAGTCAGCTATTACATTATCGTAATTGGTCCCCATTTTTTGTTTTAAATTAGCAGATCATAGAAAAAAAAGGTTAACGCCGCCGACGTTACCGGAATTAGCACGCCTCCATTACTTCGTAGTGGCGAGACATTTATACAGATAACATGTTCATATAGAAATGTAATAGTTGTTATGTCGATGCCTACAATTTGAAGGAAAAATCGGGCTGGTCTATACAACATGACTTGATTTTATCCTTCGCATATAAAAAAGGATATTAACATCAATCCCAAACTCCAAAGCATATTCTAAAGAGCCTGTGTCGCTCACCTAGGTTTATGTCCATATTCTGACTCTCTCCAACTTTGTAGACGAGAATAGAATCCATGACAAAAATATCTTTTTTTGTTGAACTTGTAATGCTGATCGTTTTGTCTGTTAAGTTTCTCTCTATTTTCTTTCGTTTTGCTCAGAACACATAAGTGGTTAAAATCCTCATTAAAGGACAATCACTCCTATTTAAAGTGACAGTCTACTAACTTAATCCGCAAAAATTTGACTTGTTTGTAGATCTTGCCTTGCTAATCATTTTTGTTATCTAAAGTTTCTAAATTCTATTCATCGATTTTAATTTTTATCATATAAGGCAAAACGCCAAAATAAATTGGTAAAAATCGTCAGTAAAGGGCAATAACTCCAATAAGAAGTCGTCGGATGATTTCCTTCAAGTTGTCTTAATTGTAGATCTTGTCATGCTCATCATTTTTGCTTATTTAAGTTTCTATCTACCTATTATAAATTTTAAGATGTAAGGCAAAAAACAAAATAAAATGGTAAAACACATCATCAAAGGGCAATCACTCTAATAAGGAGTCGACTGACGATTTCTACCATGAGACTTATTTGTAGAACTTGTCTTTTGATCATTATTGCATTTTATTATAGTTTTCAAGGTAATAAGTAAAAAAATGAAAAAAGTGATAAAACTTGTCAATTAAGGGCAATAACTCCTTTAAGAAGTCGTCTGACAGTTTTGACGTATATACTCAATTGATAGAGTCCAACACTCTGAACTTTTCAGCCCATGTCAGTTTTTCTCTATTTATAACAGATTTCAAAATAATGGAAAAACTTGCATTTTACCCCTATGTTCTATTTTTAGCCATGTCAGCCATCTTGGTTGGCAGGCGGGATCATCACACATTTTTTTTAAACTAGATACCCCAATGATGATTGTGGACAAGTTTGGTTAAATTTGGCCAAGTAGCTTCAGAGGAGAAGATTTTTGTAAAAGTTAAGGACGACGGACGACGGACGACGACGGACGCCAAGTGATAAGAAAAGCTCACTCGGCCCTTTGGGTCAGGTGTGCTCAAAAGTGGAAGTCTATAAAAACTAACAAAATCAAACGCTATCAATTAAATGAACAAGTGAAAACATCTGCCATATAACTTTTATCTAATACAAATAAAACTGCATTTGTTTGCAACTATCTTAAGTCAGGAACCTGTTGTTCAGTGGTTGTCGTTTGTTGATGTGGTTCATAAGTGTTTCTCGTTTCTCGTTTTTCATATAGAATAGACCGTTGGTTTTCCTGTTTGAATGGTTTTAAACTAGTCATGTTTGGGGCCCTTTATAGCTTGCTGTTCTGGTGAGCCAAGGCTCCGTGTTGAAGGCCGTTCTTCGACCTATAATGGTTAACTTTTTACTAATTGTGACTTGTATGGAGAGTTGTCTCATTGGCACTCATACCACATCTTCTTATATCTATGTTAAGAACAATTAAGAATTTCGATAGATGTCTCAAAGTTGACAGTAAGCATTGGCTAAGACCGCTACCTTATATAACATGAAAAGTATGGTGACAATAAATAAAGGAAGCAGTAGTATACCGCTGTTCAAAAGTCTTAAATCGATTGAGAGAAAACAAATCCGGGCTACAAACTAAAACCGAGGGAAACACATCAACTATAAGAGGAAAACAACGAAACAACAGAAACACTGTGAAGTGCAACAAAAACAAACGCCATCATACATAGAAACGGACTATTTGATAACAACTGCCATTTCCCTGACTTGATACAAGACATTTTAAGAAAAATGGCGGGTTGAACCTGGTTTTATGGCTAGCCAAACCTCCCGCTTATATGGCAATGTTAAAAAATATCGCTAGAATGACAACACTACGTGACAGGAATACAATTAAAATTACAAACAAACGCAAGAACACTCAGCACGGAGAAACGCATAAATAAATAATATAATAGTACATTTCAACATGTAAACCGCAGAATAACAACGGACATCTTCCTTTAACAACAGCACAGCACACCACAAACCACAAACAGTGACGTATTTTTGTGACGTATATATAATCTTGAAATTCATACAATTATATGAAACGAGATCTAAAAATTTACATTTATTTTCACAATACTAGTCCAAATCATTATCATGATTATACGGTCTTGAAAGGCTATTTTAAATTAATGCTTTGACGAAGTCATAATTATTTGGACTAACACAATACTTTATCCACGGAAAATGGAAATCAACTCGACTATACTGACAAACAAGACATATGTGAAATGTACCGAACATACAGAATTCAAACCACAAACGATAAGACATAACACAATATCCAACCGAACCCACTAAAGAACCATAACTAAATACATAAATGTTGGATGTATAAATACCGAGACACGTTGTATAGCAATGCAAATTCACACTCGACAAAACAGTCATAAAAACATACCGCAACTACATTAACAAAATATCGTATCTACAATAAAATAAATAGCATTTAATTATTTATGTACAAAAGAAAAACGTAGCAGTACAATTTTACAACGGCATAAACTTTTGATTTTACTTTAATATTGAGCTTATTTCAAGACTTAATTTTCGTTTATATTTAAATGATAGGTTTACGGTCCAATGGAAAACAGTGTTAAACATTGAGTATATCAAGAGTTCAACATGTAATATATTAACATTTGTTCATCATTATTTGAAAAAAAATAAGTAAGTATAAAGTGTTTCGTTGGAAATTGTTACACTTTATTCTACCTTGTAAAATTTTATTTAAACAGTGGAATATCTGCAATACTTCAAATTGTCATTATTGCAATACCACTAAGGATAATGATCACATGTTTCTGCAATGTCACTTTCTTGATCGTTTCTGGAGTAAAATAAAAAATCTGCTTGAAATACTGAATATTAATATAAAAATTCTAACATTGAAGAATTTAGTATTGGGTCATAAAATAAATGATGAACAATATTATGAAATTAATTATTTGATTACAATAATGATGTTTTGTATATACAAAGCTAATTACATGTCTGAACAGAAAACAGAATCTATAAATGTGTATGCTGTATTTAGGGACCGGTCAATATTTATTGGGGGGGTTGGGGGTTGGGACCGGTGCAAAACGCAGTAGGACACACATTTTTTTTAACTCAATTTTTTATAGGACCTCTACTTTTTTAGTTTTCAGCACTGATAGGACAGCAATATTTTTATGGCATATGTATGAATGTAGAAAATAGTCTATACAAATTTGATTACAACAAAATAAACAAGATTAATTGAGGAACAAACAAGTAACATATGTTGTAAATCAGCCCATCTAACTAAATTAAATATAGATCTATCAAAATTTCAGTTTTTTTTTTGGTAGTTTGGTTCATTGCTGTGAAATTAAAGAATTAAATTAATAGGTAAAAAAAAATTGATGAAATTCAGATAGTCATCTTTAATTATTTTTATAACTTTTTCAAATCAACTTGGATTTTCATCAAACTATACAGCTATCTTAGTTATATATTGATCTTACTGAATCCCAGGTCGTTATGTTGTTTGGTGTATTGCTGTCAAATTTAAGGATTAAATTAATCTAGGTAAAAAAAGATAGAATTTGCATTTTGGACTAAATTCAGACAGTACACTTTAATGTTTTTTATAACTTTTTCAAATCAACTTGGATTTTCATCAAACTATACAGCTATCTCAGTTATATACTGACCTTACTGAATCCCAGGTCGTTATTTAGTTTGGGGTATTGCTGTCAAATTTAATGATTAAATTAATCTAGGTTAAAAAAATCTAGAATTTGCAGTTTGGACTCAATTCAGATAGTACACTTTAAAATTTTTTATAACTTTTTCAAATCAACTTGGATTTTCATCAAACTATACAGCTTTTTCAGTTATATATTGATCTTACTGAATCCCAGGTTGTTATGTAGTTTGGTGTATTGCTGTCAAATTTAAGGATTAAATTAATCTAGTTCAAAAAAGCTAGAATTTGCAGATCAGACTAAATTCAGATAGTTAACTTTGAATTATTTTATAACTTTTCACTTGAAACTTGAATTTTCATCCAAATCTACAGCTATCTTCATTATATTTTTATCTTACAAAAAAACAGGTTATTTGGTAATTTGGTTTATTGCTGTCAAATTTAAATATTTAAATTATAGGTTTCTATCTGAATTTTGTCAAAACTGAAAATTTTACCCTTTTTTTACCTATTAACTAAGTCCTTAAATTTGACAGCAATACACCAAAACACAAAATAACCTGGTATTTTGTAATATAAATATATAATAAAAATAGCTGAAAAGTTTTATGAAAATCCAAGCTGATTTGAAAAAGTTATAAAATTTTAAAAATGACACCTTTGTTTTGTTAAAACAAGAATTCAATATAATCATGATAATAGAACTTTCATAACAATCCTTGATAACTTTTTAAAAAAGGAAATGTGTTCAAAAGTTACAGTAAAAATTTATTTTAATCAAATTTAAATAATTTTTGTCAAATTTAAAGACATGGCATACAAGAGGCACTTTAATAAGGTTTAATTACATCAGTACATGTGTGTTTTACAGGTAAAAAGAAAGCCATACTTTTCTTAAACTCGTGTATTACTTATCGAATGTAGGACAGAAAGTCACAGGACAAAAAGTCACAGACAAAAAGTCACAGGACAAAAAGTCACAATTCAGATTTGAGATTATTTTTCTTTAACAAGAAAACTCTTATTTAAAAAAAAAACATTTTTGTACTTTTCTTGAACTTAAGTATATAAAGCAACTTTGTAAACAAAATTTATATAAAAAAAAGTATTTATAATGATCAAATAATTGTTATGAAAACTAAATGTCAAAGTGGGTTGGTACTTAAACGGCTTCATGGTGCCAAGAAATATATCTTTTGCATGATTAAAATTTAATAAATCTTTATTTATCAAGTCTAATGAACAATTTCCTCAACTGTAAAATAAATATATGTAATAAAAAGTAAATATTTCAAGATCTTTCTATAAAATATTCAAACAAGTGTATACATATTATTTGTGACTTTTTGTCCTATCAAATTTGTGACTTTTTGTCCTATCAAATTTGTGACTTTTTGTCCTGTGACTTTCTGTCCGTTTACCTACTTATCTAGTGAATTCAAAAGGCCTTGCTATTTAAGTTTAAAAGGATGTTGCAATTTTGAATGAATGTTATTTAGAGTTTAATACTATCTGGTAATTGTGATCTTTTTGCCCCAATCAGGAGGTATTGCTTTATACTTCACCACTAATCAGAAGGACAATTTTAATAATTTATTTAATGTTTGATCCCTTTTTGATATATTCATATAATATATTTAAGGAATGACTGTAATATTTTTTCTGTCTATGAAGAAATAACATCAAAAATGTGGTGCACACTGAACAACCCGCGTAGCGGGTTATTTTAAAGTGTGCACCACATTTTTTTATGTTATTTCGAATAGACAGAAAAAATATTACAGTCATTTCTTATAATTTAATTCTAAATTCCATTTTAAACCGGCGTAAACCATGAAAAAACTTTGATGACGTCACGGTCACACGACAAAGTTATGTCTATGAGCTGATAAACAAAACAACGTCAGCCAATCAGAAGAAGCGTTAAATCCAAAATTAAATTATATCAACATGTCGAGACAATGTCGAGACTAGTCAAGTAAAATGTGAGCACAAAATCTGGTCTTTTCAGACTCTGAGCAGTTTGTAGTGTAGATAATGAACAAATCCAAAGTCATGAAGAAGAAGACCTTGTAATAAGAGCCTATGACAGTTCTGAGAGTGATAATGACAATGATGATAATAATACTAAATGATGAATACAGTAGTAATAGTAGTAGTAGTGGCAGTGAAAGTGAAAGTGAAATTGAAAAGGAATCTTATTTGCCTTCTTCAAGGAGGAGATCAGTTAAAATTCCAGACAAATTCAAAGACTACTATATGTGATCTATATTAATCTGATAAAAATGAAGTTAAATATAAAAAAGAAGATGTGGTATGATTGCCAATGAGACAACTCTCCACAAGTGACCAAATGACGCAGAATTTAACAACTATAGTCTGTTTGATTTATTCATAGATGAGATAGGACATATACTTATTTAGTAGATATTTCATATAGGACAGAAACTTTTTTTGGTATATTCAGAGGGTAGGACATAGATTTTTTTAAGGGAGAAATATGAATTGCACCGGTCCCAACCCCCAATAAATATTGACCGGTCCCTTAAAGCAGAATTCATTTATAGTTACAAACGGCAAGCAAAATGTTAGAATGCAAAATATAGTGTATACTATATAAAACTGCCAATTTGTTATTAAAATGTCTTTGTTTAAAAAGTATATGATCTAGCAAAAATAAACGAATTAATATATTAATAAAAGAGATAAGTTTTACAAACTACACATCGGTAACTGATTAAGTGATACCTTTCACCTCTACATGGGATGATTGATGACGGGACTCTTTACCGTTAAAAAAGAAGATTACAAAACGAAATATTTATAGAATCTTAATTGTCTTTAAACTACAAATAATATTTGATTCAGACATACTTATGAATAGGCTATAGCTCTTCTCTTTTATAAGTCATAGCCGGTGTTACAATTTCTGTTTCAAACCAGGAAGATGTTTGATAGAAAAAAATTAACACGTTCACGGAAGGAATATAAAAATTTTCCGGAAACAATACTCAAAAATAATTGCTAGATGATATATATATATAGTAAATTGTTAAATAAATAAGTGACTATTAAACTTGTTTCTTTTAATGCTGATAATGTTATAATTTAGCTGTAATTAAAACTAATGTTAATTTAATATAATGATGCTTACAAGAAAACAACCCTGGATTTCTGGTATTAACAAACAGGGACTCTTCACTGGAATGCTGGACTAGTGAAGAACATTGTTGACAGCAGAATTGCAGTTTGTTGTTGAATAAAAAAAAATAACAACAATAGAGGAATAATGTGTCCATGATCTGCATCGGAAGTTGCTCATCTTTAAATAATTGGGAAATTTTCAGGATTCTATTCTACTTTGAATGAAACTTTAAAAAACGTACGTTTTCGCGCCGTCACAAAATAAAGATACGTTTGACAACCAATAACAATATTTAAAATGTTTAGTAAATTTGTATATATATAAATTCTACCACTGCATCGAGTGTGATACGTACGGAAGCGTATTAGGGACATAGTAATAACAAAATTGGCATTGAACTTTTTTTCAAAGTCAAAATTTGGTCATTTTAAATCTTAGAGTTTCGACTTTAACTCGAAATTTTAACTTTTCAAATCTCGAAATTTTGACTTTAACTTGAAATTTTGACTTTCTAAAATCATGGAATTTCGACCTTTTAAAAAGTCGAAATTTTCATTTTTTTAAATCTTAAATTTTCGATTTTTTAAAAAGTCAAAACCTTAACTTTTTTAAAACTCGAAATTTCGACTTTATAAAAAGCAGAAATTGCGAATTTTGTTAAACTCAAAATTTCGACTTTTTTTAGACTCAAAATTTCAACTTTTAAGATCTCGAAATTTTGACTTTTTAATATCGAAATTTCGACTTTTGAAATCTCAAAATTTCGCTTTCAAAGTTAAATTTTTGACTTTTGAAATCTCGAAATTTCGACTTTTTCCAAGTATTTAAATTTTGATGTAAGTATTCAAACACAGTTATTACAATTTTAGACGGAGGAGACATGGACACAAATTATTAAAGCGTCATCCACACACATTTGGCAATTTATATTCAGAAATTGGTTTTGTTCTTAAATTGTGATATGGATTAGCATTTAATATTGAAGAGTTTCATTCGGAAAGTACAAGCATGTTGACAGAACAAAATTGTTGTTTTCCCATATTCCATGTTTTAGTTCCCATGGCACTGTCATAGGATCGTCAGATCTGAGGACATTTAGCCTCCCATGTTTAAGGTTGGTTTTAAAGGCCTGTTTGGTTTCCAAAAAGCAAGTCACTGACTTTCCTTGTTTAAACAATGGTAAATCAAGTGGCAAATATGCGATGCATATTCAGGACGACTTGTAAGCTGCTCAGTTTTCTAGTTTTGAAGATTTGAAATGTCGGTTCTTTTTTCTCAAACATTGATTAAACTCTACAAGTTGGCATTCTTATGACACAACTTTTACCCCTTGTCTTTATATATTAGACTGTTGAATAAAAGTATGGTGCAGTATATGTTTGTCGGAATAACGGGGTTGTCTTGATACACATATCTAAAGTCCAGACGTGAAGTAGATATTTGTACGTGAAACATATTCCATTTATTCTTTTGCAAAAAAAAGATTTTGTATCTAAAATAAACTCTTAAAATGATTTAGTTTATTAAAAAATGATTATCAAGTTTATGATGTATAGGGTTCTCCGCTTGCTGATATAAATGACTGTGATAATCGCAAAAGTATAAATTCTGAGGAAAAGTAAAAATTTTGAGTTTAACAAAAGTCGAAATTTCGAGTTTAAAAAAGTCGCAATTTTTAGTTTAACAAAAGTCGAAATTTTTAGTTTGACAAAAGTCGAAATTTCGAGTTTAAAAAAAGTCGAAATTTTGGGTTTAAAGTCGAAATTTTGACTTTTTAAAAAAGTCGTTATTTCGAGTTTTAAAAAAGTCAAAATTTCGACTCTTTAAAAAGTTGAAATTTTAAGATTTTAGAAAGTAAAATTTCGGCTTTTTATAAAGTCGAAATTTCGAGTTTTTAAAAAGTCAAAATTTCGTCTTTAAAAAGTCGAAATTTCAAAATTTTAAATAGTCGAAATTTCGAGTTAAAGTCGAAATTTTAAGATTTGAAATGTCAATATTTCAACTTTGAAAAAAAAGTTCACTGGCTATTTTATTTTTACTCTGCCCCTAATACGCTTCCGTAGGTACGAGATGTCTCCACTCGATACGGTTAAAAATGAAAACAACACGTTATAAATTTCATGCGTCCGAAGCGCTTTTCTAATTTTACCTTCATCAGGAACGCTAAAAGCTGAATATATGAAAGCCAAGAATGTATAATAACCTAAAGAGTTGAAGAGCTATATGACCAAAAAGGACCTAAAAAATAGCCAAATTTATCTAAGGTCAACTTGCCTGAGGGAGTTGAAACCTTAGTTTCTTATATTTTCAAAATTTATTAACAGACACTTTTAGAAAGGTTTGTTATAAATCATGTCAGTACCGAAGTACTGACTATTGAGCTGATGATACCCTCGGGGACTGATAGTCCACCAGCAGAGGTATCGACCCAGTGCTGTAAAAATGAAAACAACACGTTATAAATTTCATGCGTCCGAAGCGCTTTTCTGGATTTACCTTCATCAGATTAACTTTAAAACGCGAGGCTTGCCGAGCATTATACTTATTTTTAATTTAGCTATCGAGAGTAGAGATATGTGATATTGCACGAACTTATGGGTAAATCTTTTTTTAATGATTTTTAGACGATATGCAGACAAACTTAATACTTCTTTTCCAATGATCTTCTTTCTATGTAACGTCATAAGGCATGGTCGCCTTTTTTCATGACGTCAAATTAGGTAATTGAGAGGAGAGCTAGAAAATTTGACGTCATAATTGAATTTGACCAATGAAGAACTGAGATCAAACGAACCACACGTTGATTTAAAAAAAATACATGTAGTTATCAGGTTGGGAAAAGGCTTAGATTTTGGGAAATGTTGATACAAGACCGTTTTGTTTTAAGGTACACATGTCTTATTGTTATTTATAGAAAGGTCTGTTTGATTGGTTATCTGAGTGAATACTGATATAATTTCATGTACGGTCACTCTGTTAGTAGTTTAAGTAATTCGAGATTTTTTTATGCCACACCTACGATAGTAGAGGGGCATTATGTTTTTCGGTCTGTGCGTCCGTTCGTCCGTCCATCTGTCCCGCTTCAGGTTTAAATTTTTGGTCAAGGTAGTTTTTGATGAAGTTGAAGTCCAATCAACTTGAAATTTAGTACACATGTTTCCTATGATATGATCTTTCTAATTTTAATGCCAAATTAGAGTTTTGACCCCAATTTTACGGTCAACTGAACATAGAAAATGATAGTGCGAGTGGGGGCATCCGTGTACTATGGACACATTCTTGTTTTTTAATTCTTACGTTTGCTATATTGAACCTAGCATGGAAAATTCTGAAAGTGAAGAGACTACATCAAATACCCGTAGAGAACATTGAGTAGATCGTGTACAGAAACAAATAACAAAAGAGGTTGTTGAATCCACCTTAGTCCGTGTATAATGACTATTTTGATAGAAGAGTTAGATACTTTAAAACATGAGATGAAAGAAGAAGTAGCAAGCAAATCTGATGAAGTCTTAAAGAAACTAAAATTTAATCTTACATCGACCTCAGTATATTGATAGAATCAAACTCCAGAGTCAGGTAATTATAAATTCAAGGACATTTTTATGTGTTCAGAATGAATTCAAAATCGCAATAAATGCATCAAGATTGCAGACAAATCCCAAGCTTGATAGGGCATAGTCAATAAGTATCTTTTAGACGATCTTTCAGACAATACCGCATCAGACACCGAAAACAAATCCGGTCCAGATCAATGACAAGTAAGTTTAATATGAAATTCGAATAGCGGTATACTACTGCCTTTTTTTTATAATACAGTTACAGTTACAGTATTGAAAACATCAAACTTCTATTTCAAATATGGAATGCCTGTCAGCGTATAAGCTTCCATCTAGGATTGTGTATTTGTATGTTAGAAGTTTTGGTCGTGAGTTTATTTGTGTCAAATAGACAATCAGATTTTTCGTAAAATGTCGACTGGAGGAGAGAAAGAATTGAATCCGACATGAAGGGAATGGAATGCTTGACAATACAACAAATTGCATGTGCTTTTTTAATTGCATCCTGAATGAGCCGGAATTGTTTTAGTATACAGTATTGATTATAGAGGCATTATCTGCTGTTTTCACTGAAAAATTGGTTGACAATTTTGTTCAAGAATATAGTACATTGTATATAAAACACGAATCAAAGCTATTTTGGTGTAAATCTTTACGTTCTTTGCGATAATTTACTTTTTATCAAGAAGTCGGTCCGACAAAAAACTCGATTGAAAACCCGCACCATATTCATATAACTCTGGATTAACAGTCATGTAGTAAATGACCTATAACAATGATAGTCAGAGGGAAGAACCTTACAGTATAATAGCCTTATATAAATAGAGCTAGGGCGCTGCCACGATGTCTCAGGTACAGGGGTTCGAATCCTGCTGAGGGAAGAATAACATTGTGGGGCTAAATTTGAGAGAAAGTAAACATAAACTATGGTGTTAGCCCTGTATAACCACAGGTTATCCGATGGAGAACGTCTGTCGTAAAGTGTCACATATTTAGACGAGAGAGAGAGAGAGAGAGAGAGAGAGAGAGAGAGAGAGAGAGAGAGAAATACATTAAGTGTCATGAGTTTTTTTTATATAGTTTTACGAAAAACCAATTTGAAGCTAAATAAAGTTTAAAAATTCACATTTGTTTTGTTTTTTGGGGTTTTTTTTAAAGCGTGGGTTAGTGAATATATATTCACATGTATTTTTTTCTCTTATCCATAATTTCGGTAATTAGTTTAAAAGTGAATATCGTCCAAATTAGTGTATAATTTGTACATATAGGAAGAAATTATAAGGACCTATATATAACTGGTACCATGCCGGATTTATCTATTTCCGAATAAGTATTTTTAATAGTAATCAATTGTTCAAAAAAATCAGAGGATGTATTAAGTAACCTACATATTTATATGATAATACAATGTAATTCTACATCATCATAAAGTTCTGTAAGTATTTAAACATTTTACTTTTGAAATAATCAGTAAAGGTATGTATGTGTTCTTAATTTTGCTTTTTGAATTCAAAATTACCAGCAAACTAGGGCTGGTCTTTATAGGATTTGCATTGTGCAAAATAGCTAGAACATTTATATGTAAAATATTCTCTATTCTCTTTTAAATCCGTTTTATTCCAATACATATACTTGACTATAGCATATCAAATATGCTAACATGTTTGGTTCTATGCTGATGTTGTTGCAATTGTGTGAATATAAAAATTGTATTCTGTTTTTTTTTTGTTTTTTTTTTTAGGTAATTATGGATTATAGCAGATGTATCATGTTCATGTTGCTGCAAGTGTTATATTTCGGTTTGTATATCAAATAGTTAACTGTGTATCGGTAAATAATTTTTACAGTTTTCCATGACATTTTAGACGAATATTAAGCAATGGTTATTTTTAATTGTTTTAAATATCCCTCTACAAAAAACTGTAATCATATCACTTTGCATTTGCCCGAAAGATCAAAATCTTTTGTTTAATAGTCAAGTATATTGTCAACATAATTAAGTAAACTGATCATCATCTTTTTCGTTATTATAAAATAAAATGCAGTATATGGTCATATATGAAAGAACATGTAGCATATCTTTTATCATATTATTGTCTATTATGATATCTCTGTTTTCATAAAATTCAATTAAAATTAATGTTCTATAACAAGCGGGTGGGTTGAGAACTAAAGTTTACAACAAAAGAGAAGTACGGGCTCTGGACTTTGAAAATTTCGTGAAAATAACAGTTATACAGACATTTTTCTAGAAGCCTTCATTTATTGAGCTGATTTTTGTCGAGCCTGCGACTTTTGTCGCAAAAGCGAGACATAGCGATCCTACATTCCGTCGTCGTCGGCAGCGGCGTCCACAAATACTCACTCTGTGGTTAAAGTTTTTCAAATCTTAATAACTTTCTTAAACTATCCTGGATTTCTACCAAACTTGGACAGAAGCTTGTTTATGATCATAAGATAGTATCCAGAAGTAAATTTTGTAAAAAAAAATCGTGTTTATCCGTATTTTACTCATAAATGGACTTAGTTTTTCTACCAGGTAACATTACATACCGTCTGCAGTTAAAGTTTTTAAAACATTTATTAGATTCATAAACCATCCTGGATTCTTACCAAACTTGGACAGAAGCTTGTTTATGATCATAAGATAGTATTCAAAAGTAAATTGTATCCGTATTTTACTTATAAATGGACTTAGTTTTTCTGCCAGTTAACATTACATTCACTCTGTGGTTAATGTTTTCAAAATTTTAATAACTTTCTTAAACTATCCTGGATTTGTACCAAACTTGGACAGAAGCTTGTTTATGATCAAAAGCTAGTATCTAGAAGGAAATTTTGTAAAAAAAAATTTCCTGTTTTTCCGTATATTACTTATAAATGGACTTAGTTTTTCTTCCAGTAAACATTACATACCGTCTGCAGTTAAAGTTTTTAAAACATTTATTAGATTCATAAACCATCCTGGATTCTTACCAACCTTGAACAGAAGCTTCTCACATTCAAAAGAAAGTACCTAGAGGAAAATTTTTAATAATTATTTCCCCATTTTTGTTGAGCCTGCGAATAACAGCAAAAGTAGGCGAGACACTGGGTTCCGCGGAACCCTTACGAATTTTTGCGTGAACCCCTGAGGGTTCACGCATATAAATTAGTTAGAAATATAGTCTATGGAGGAATATTCGGCATCTAAATTATTGTTCATTCGGAACACATATTCATCGTATTAGCTTCCTGCAATTAAGAGCACCTCCATACGGGGTATCTAAGATATTGAAAACATGGCAATAAAGAATTTTCACAGATCGCTAATTCACTTATCTGATAAATGATAATAAATAATCTAATGAATCTATAGATCCTTTTCAAACATGTATGTTTATTGTAAAGCTATTGTAAAGCTACATTTTATGCATTGCAAGTGTTTACTGATTTGAGCAAAGTTGACAGTTGTACCCTTTGATAAACAAGTGAAAGTTAAATGGTCAAGATTTAATTATAACGACCTATGGTATCAAATATCTGTGTCTAGATATTCACAGAGAGATGTTTTAAAATAGTGCTGTGGTTTCTATATAATGAGTTCTAGTGGGCTTTGGGATTTGATTTGTAACAATAAAATCATTATGCACACTTGTCATTTTGATAAATCAGATAAAAAAATCTGCAAATGAAAATAAAACAAGTAAAATCAAGACTGTTCGTTCATATACAGTTCCCTCTTTACAGTATTCTCTATCAATTAAGTTATCTTGTAAGTTAATTAAATGTTTAGTTAATTCATTGATGTCACTATTATTTCTTATATTATTCACACACTGTAATACTCTTAAATTTATGTGTGTTTTGGATGTGCACTAGTAATTGGTTAATATTGATATGTTTCTGTGTTTTTAATATATGTGACTTAACATAAAGAATTCCATTATTATGAAATCGTTCACCTTTGTACACTTCGGTATCTAAATAGAGGGTGGTAAAAAAAGGGGGGGTCTGAACACGGAAACATGTGAAATAACAAATCGCAAAAATGTTACACAGAAAATAAAACTCTGGAAAAACGGAGTCAAGGAATAAAATCGTAAATATTAAGGAAAAAAGTATAAAACTGTATTACTAAGCCGTTCTTGGAGATCATGCAGTCATTATAAATGGACATGGCGATCCTGCATGTGGTCACCTTTTAGCGTGCGCTAGTTGCATCCGATTTATCATAGTAATACAATAGACTATTAATAAATATCTTGGGACCAGTTAATTAGTTTATAATTTAAAACAATATCTGGGCTGACTTTGAATTAGTCCCGGTTTACTTTTTAATCAAATGCGGGTCAAGCACGAGAAATTATAGAGTACCGACACGAAACACGGAAAATAATTAAGGGAAAACACGAAGCACGCACATCGAACCAAACACGAGAAAACGAGAAATAAAACGTCGAAACACGAAAACACGTTAAATAAAAAGGCCAAAAACGTTGCACGAAAATAACCCTTTATACCACCCTCTAAATAGGTCATACTAGATGTCGACACCTCATATTAGAACTTAAGTAGATGGTCAATTTCGTTTGCTAGCTAGGTTCAAGAAATCTTCAACTTGCTCTAATTTGCCTGTGAAGAACATAACATCGTCATCCCTATTGACAGTGTAATTTGATGTTTTCTCTCCATTGGAACTTATCTAAGATTTTAATGAATAGGACAGACAGATGCAGATCTGTGCATGTTGGTGAAAATATATCACCCATGGGCGCTCCTATAATTCGTTTGTATAACAGTCCATTAAACTCAAATTCATTGTTTCTAAGAATTAATTTAACAAATGCAGTTAAATCTATTTTGTTGAGAATCTTTAAAGTATATTCTCCTGTGTGTCAATTAATTCTAATGCATTGATAATAGTTTCTTTTAAATTATCAATGATCATATTTGTGTACATTGACGTACATCATAGGCAATAAGAATGCATTCTTTTTTTACCTCGTGTGACTCTATTTTATTAATGAAATCTTTTGTATCTTGAATGTAAAAGTTATGCCTCTTCAATAATGGTTTTATAATTATATCAAGTAAGTATCTCTCGCGGGAAAGTTACACTTATTGATGATTGGTCGGTAACGAACATTAATGTGTCCTGCTAGCTGACCAGTTCGCAATGCCTCATTACTTATTTCTAGATAAACTTTATGAATTTTTGGAAGAAGGTACATGTGTCCCCCGTGTTTTGAATCATTATTATTCTTTAAGAAATTATATGTATGGGAATCTATTTGTTTGTTTGTTCTCCTCGCTTAATATTAAACAGTTCTCTCAACATGCCAAAATTGTCATGATTTACAATAAAAAGAAAATATTATCCTCCACACACATGGCAAAGATAACACTGAGATATAATTTCTTATTCAGTTGAATTGATAATTAGAATAAAAAAGTTCTAAGGTTCAAGTATTGTCTTTTTTTCTTTTAAAGCAACTTGTTAGTATATGAGTCTACTATGATGAGTTACAGATCGTATTAACGTTTGGTTCAGCTCCGCTGATTTTTGCCGAAATTACGGGTTGATTTGTTGATTTTTGTGAACTTGAATGATCAACCTTTCATAATCAAATTTCCACTCATAAAAATGGCTTCTGACACATCTAGTTTATTTTTCATTTTTATTAGGTTATTAAGGTTTTAGTTTAAAACTTTATTTCGCTTTGGCCTTTTTTGTACGCCACCTTTTTTGTAGTCTGGCTTTTAAACAGGGGAGTTAAATCAGGAGCATTTAAATGTTACCCTTTGTAAGATTATATCCACTGTTATTGTAAATCAAAATTGACCGTCGTTTTTAATAAATGACATGTTTGTTGGAATCTTTCTCCTTGTTACTAATTTGCCTCAAAAAAACCGAGCAAGGTGTGTCCTGACATGAGTGTTCATGCATTCAGATATTTAGTCATATAGGGTTGTTTTCTGTATTTGGTATCCTCAGCTTTGATATGATTCATAACACTGGTCACGTTAGACTTAAATTAAGTTTTTAGCTATATTGAAACGTGTGCAAAAGTGAACTTTTATTTATTTATCAAAAATAAAGTGTACGCCTATATTAAGGGAAAACATTGCAAATCGCAGTCATTATAAATACTCATGACGATCGATATTTTAACTATGCGAAATCAGATATTTTTACTCATGTAAATAAATATAACCTATATATCCTATAGTCTATGGCCTTTTGTCTAATTCTTAGGCGACGAAAAATTATGAATATTCACGGAGATTTGACAGTCAAATGATAGCAGAATCCCAATTTTTCAACCACAAATCACAAAATTTGCATATTTTCACACTTACTTTTAAGTGAGAAATATTGAGCACATGCAAAAAAAATCTTTGCATGAAAGGTGATGTCTATATAGACAAACTTTGTGGTTAACTATTTAGTCAGTTCTTGCTTTTGTTCGTTTTTTTTTAACGAAAACTTGTCCGAACTGTATTAGTTATTACGTCAAGGGTCAAAAACTGCCTTTTTTCTAATTTTGTAATACCTCAACTTTAAGGTAGGCATAGAGAAATCTTAGTTCGAAATTCAATAAAAGTAGAGGCCAAAAAAGGCAGCATCGCACTTTGTTCTTTTTTACTTTCCCAAGATATTCCTATCGTAACTTCACGAAATAAAAAGTAAAATCACAAAAATACTGAACTCCGAGGAAAATTCAAAAAGGAAAGTCCCTAATCAAATGGCAAAATCAAAAGCTCAAACACACCAAACGAATGGATAACAACTGTCATATTCCTGACTTGGTACAGGCATTTTCTTATGTAGAAAATGATGGATTGAACCTGGTTTTATAGCTAGCTAAACCTCTAACTTTAAACGCAACCATGTCTTATGACGTCACATAGACAAAATACGATTTGTTTTGTAGTTCTTTGACAAAAAGATGAAGTTTTTGTAATATATATCGTCTTAAATCAGGAGAGAAACAGATTACACCACCTTATCTGGTCCGATATGATATTTCTATGCCCTCGACAGTTTTTCAAATATTTAACTGGCTCGACAGGAGAAATTTTGCACCACACGCGACGCATTGGTTGGATCTATGTAATTAAACACGAATCACGGAAACTATAAAAGATAGGTTTTAATCTTGTAGGCATATTTTTTTAATAATTTGCATTTGTTCTTTCAATATTTTACAAATACGAATAAAGAAAGTATTTATTAAGTATAATATGCTTCATTTACAGGTTTAACATCCATGACAGATATATTGTATGTAAAAAAAGGGTCTGCTATTACATTTGAGTGTCCCTACCATTCAATAGATATCCCTGTTCAATGGCGCGGTCCCACAAATCTGACAGTAATTTCTGATGGAAACAACATAAAAGACACGCTACAACATTTTAACAGACTGACTATAACTGGACAGCATGAAATTGGAGAATATAATCTCCAAGTAATTGATTTCAATGCAGACGACCAAGGACTTTACCGTTGCAACTCAATGGTAAATGGCTTTGCCGTGCAAAAGGATTTCATAGTGCATTTATCTAGTAAGTAAATAATAATATGTGCTAACGTCATTTATCAACCAATTCAATATATGTAATGTATACTGCAACTTTTTCTATTTGCGCATTTTCCGCATAATCATCGGCATTGTGCAGTCCCTGACCGGATAAATCCTTGCTTGCGACGTTGATTTTTTGTTTCCGTAGAGTTATCTATTATGGGTCACGTAATTGTTAATTCAAAAGTGTTAATTCTTACCAACATTTTTTTATTTACTAACGATTTAAGAGATGCAGTATAGATTAAAAATCACACAATGTCTCGAAACTTAAAATGTATTTGTACTCGGCTCAGCAAATCGTCACATGTTTCCTGTTTCAAAACTTTGTACAATATGTAGTTATTAAACTGTAAACAGAAAACGTATTATATATGTGGTTAAGTAGAAGATACCTATAAATATTGTGAATTTAAAAACCTTTAAATGTTGTGACTTTATTTTACTTGCATCAGAGACATTTATATAGTACCATATTCGTGTCTCTTATTTGCATTAATCTCTTTTTTCGATAGTTCTTTTGTTATTCATTTGAAACTTATCACTCAGTTAACAAAAGGCATATAAACTTTATATATATACTTTATTTACACAATATTTATTTTTGCAGACAAGGACTGCACGATAATGATATAAGTTACAAAGATGGATATCACAGCTGAAAAAAACTGAATTTTAAATTTTAAATGTCGATGACAAAGAATTTAAAAATTATCCACGTCTAAATTTTAAATAACTGACCAATATTTATACACAACAGTTGAAACCTAAAATGCATTTTAAACATCCATTTCTCGAAAAAGAGTATGCTCAACATTCGTCTTGAAAAACACGTACATGTAAATGTCTGTTATTAACGTCAAACATATAATCGCCCGAGTCTTTAAAGAAAATGTTAATACATGTATAAAATAAGAACTTATGTTGTAAACTATTAAATTTATCTAACATTACAAGCCAAGAGAAAACAAAACTAGAGAGAATCGTATGAACTTCAAAGCGGAGCGAGACAGGATGCGTCGACAGATTCTGAGAGTCTATTTCCATTTCGTATGCAGTTGTATATCTATCTTTAATTTACGATTTCCAATTGTCCCTTGTTTTATTTAAGTATACAAAGGACAAGAGAACATTTCCTTTTTTAGACGGCGATGTTCCTTTGGCTCCATCATACGGTGTTTATATATCCCAACTCGTTCGTTATGCCCGTGTGTGTGTGATGTCATAGATTTTAACGAACGTAATGCATCACTGGTAAATTAGTAAGTCAGGGATTTCGTTACCATAAATTACTTGAAACTTTTACTAAATTCTTTCATAGATACAAAGATTTGATTAGTAAATTTGGCTGTACCTGTAGAAAACTTATTAAAAACGGTATTTCACATCCTAAATTTTACGGTAATATTGTACTAAAAGTGCAGAAATCACTCTGTGATCCGTGTAAACTCATCGAACCTTTAAACAAACTTATTAGTAAATGTTATCTTATTAATTTTGTAATAAGATCTTTGAATATTGTTTACATTGGCACAAATATCGATTTCAACAAATTAAAACATAACTAAATTTGTATTCTTTTCGAATGTTTTTTTGGATGTATAAATACACATCCACGTTCATTTTCTATATAAAGATTGCTTTATCTATATATAACATTACACATATTTATTATGAGGTTAAATCCAAACTATCCTACTGCCTGTCGATACTTTTATTTTGGCATTGTACAAGTCATGTCTTCTTTGACTGTCCATGGCGTTAAAACACTTAATCACTGGGATGTGTTTTAGTTGATTTTAGTCTCTGATGCATGATTTTTTATTATTAATTGTTTTTGGCTTTTAACTAGCTTTCAGTAACTGCGAGTACTCTCAAATCGTACTCTCGTGTTAATTTGACCTGTTACACAATTTGTAATGCATTTTTGTTATTCAATGTTTACTTATTTTGTGTTATATCTTGTCTCACTGTTTTTAATATGTACCAAATTTGATAAATATTTAGTATGACGATAAATTTTCACTGCTGTTCTCGTACTATGAACAACAAATTTATTCATTTTGTAATAAATGTCTCTGTGCACCTAACAACAAAATTATTATATCTAAATTTACCTGTGTGCGTTATTTTATTTAACGCCATTTTGTCCGAGGTTATAGTTGTCTTTTTGACATTGTGTCATAGATCAAATTTATTCGATGTGTATATATTTACATGTTTTTGTTAATATGTCTTTTTGATTGAGTTAAGCCATTACAATTGATATTTTATAGTGTGTCTTTATATGTTGTAATGTTACACTACTATTTCAGGTAAGGGGGAAGGTTGGCGCCTATTAAAACGTTTAAACCCGCTGCATTTGTTTTTACCTGTCCTAAGTCAGGAACCTGTTTCGGTGGTTGTCGTTTGTTGATGTGGTTCTTAAGTGTTTCGCGTTTCTCGTTTTTTTATATAGATTAGACCGTTGGTTTTCCGGTTTGAATTGTTTTACAATAGTCATTTTTGGGCCCTTTATAGCTTGCTGTTCGGTGTGAGCCAAGGCTCCGTGTTGAAGGTCGTACTTTGACCTATAATTGTTTTCTTTTTACATATTGTGACTTGGATGGAGAGTTGTCTCATTGGCACTCACACCACATCTTCTTATTTCTAACCACTATCATTTTGTTTTATATTTATAGAAAAACCTGCAGATATGTTCATAGAAAATGCGACCTCAGACGGTATCCTTGTAGTAATTGAAGGGAACGAAGCAACCATTGCATGTTTTGTTGAAAGTGGTATACCAAAAGAGGAAATGATTTTATATCAGAATCATCAAAAAGTAATAACTGGTGGGCCTGGATGCATCACATATACATTTACACCGTCAAGATCTGATCATCTTAGTAACTTTACTTGTACTGCCAACAACAACTACAGTTCGGAAATAGAAACGACTATTAAACTATTTGTTAAAGGTAAAATGATAAATAATATACTATAAAGACCTATCCGTATATGAGTAATCCAAATGTAGCCTATAGTGGGATTTGGGATGTTAAAAGAATGTTTTATTCCTAATTTTGTAATTAGCTAGGGCTAAATAGAGTATATGAACCAGACTATACTGTGCTTACTAAAATTGTGAGTCAATTATTAAATTTTGTTGTATAAGAATAAGACTGCACTTTTAATACTAAAAATTGTGCCCCATTAATAGCAAACTTGTTCCTGTACTGTTATGAATCACAGTTTATGGTCAAACTCAGTAGTAAAGACCCGTCTAAATTCGATTTAATTGATAAATTCAACAAAACTTACCGTTATCTTGATGATACTTTTTCGTTGAATAATCAAGATAATAAACATACTGACGAAATTTACCCAAAGGAACTTACTTTAAATAAATCAAACATTAACAACAATAACTGTCCTTTTCTGAATTTGGATATTCAGTTTTACACGAGAAACTACATAAAAATCTTACGGTGTTTATATATCACAACTCGTTTGCTATGCCCGTTTATGTAGTGACGTTTTGGATTTCAAAGAGCGTAATCTATGTATATCTGGTAAATTATTAAGTTAGGGATTTCGTTACCACAAATTACTTAAAACCTTTACTTAATTCTTCCATAGACACAAAGATTTGGTTTGCAAGTTTGGCTGTACCTGTAGAAAACCTATTTCCAACGGAATAGCACATCCTAATGTTTAGGGGAATGTTGCTTACTTATCCCGAAAATTTAGATACGATTTAAAAAATTAAATAAATAAACTCATCAATCCTTTCTTCTAAAAGGTCACCAATTCAACACTGTAATTAGATCCTTGAATATTGTTTTAATTTGTATAAATATTGATTTTGATATCAGTAAATCAAAACCATACTCAATATTATTGTTATACACATATGCACATTCACATTACTACAATCTGCCGATACCTATATTTTGGCATTGCACAAGGTCTTGTTTTTCTCTGACTGTTAATGACGTCTTTACACTAAATCCATTGGATGTTGGGTGTTTACTGATTGATATTTTAGTCTTAGATACATGGTTTTTTTATTATTTTTTATTGGCTTAGAACTAGCTGTCAGTAACTGCGCGTACTCTCATATCTTTACTTAGTGTCTTTTTGATGTGGGATGTATAGATACGCTGCTACGTCCGGTCTGTGTTTTCGTTTGATGTTTTCTGATTGGTATTGATCTGATGAGTAAAGTCCTTTTCAACTGATTTGTATGGTGTGTTCTTGTGATGTACTGTTACCCCACTGTCCCAGGTTAGGGGGAGGGTTTGACGCCAGCAAACTGGTTTAACCCCGCCACATTCTACATGTGCCTCTCCAAAGTCAGGACCATGTAGTTCAGTGGTTGTCGTTGGTTTATGTCTGTCATATTTGTTTTTCGTAAATTGTTTTATTATAAATTAGGCCGTAAGTTTTCTAAATTAAATTGTTTCATATCGGAGCCTTTTATAGCCGACTATGCTGTATGTTTTTTCCCCATTGTTGAATGCTGTATGGTTGCCTATAGTTGCTTACATCAACTTCATTTGAACTTTGGTGGATAGTTGTCTCATTGAGAATCATACCACATCTCCATATTTTTTTTATTGGAGATAATTGTAATTTATACTGCACTACTTTTAAAAATACGTTTTTCTTTACAGCGTCCCCTCGTGTTAGAATTCAAGGGAGGAGAAATATCAAAGTGTCTGAAGGATCAAATTCTAATCTTACTTGCCTCATCGATTCTCCTACTATAGAAAAGAACAATGTTACATGGATTTTTAATGAAAATAAGGAAATAAGAAGGTTTGATAGATTTGACAAAAGTGTAACTGTATTACACATATCAAGAATTCACCGTAAAAATACTGGATATTATAAATGTCAAGTAGAAAATGAATTTGGATTTGGAGAAGATTCTGTTAAGATCAATGTCACATGTGAGTTTATTCAATAATGTTAATAAAATGAAATTTTGTAGGCGTCAGCGAGACAGAAACTCGAGAGCACGGCAACCGTTAGACGTTTAGATATCAACATTCAGTTTAAAAAAGAGAACAAGTGTACATGTCATAGCTTAAGGCAATAGTAGTTAACCGATGTTCAATCTAGAAATCTATTTAAAAGACAAATCAAGATAACAGACAAAAAACTGCAGGAATCGTTTGAACTCCAAACGGAGTGAGGCCTGTTGCGTCGATAAGGTTCGCGTCTCCACCATGCGAATTCACTCCAAGTCAAAATGTCTCGATTAGGAATAGGATAAAAACGGGAAATTACAGATAAGATCGCAAAAAACATATCCCTAGTGAATTAAGATACAGACACATCGTATGCAGTGTCAATTTTAGCCGTTCTTCTTCATAACTATGTTGGAGCAGTTTTTCTGTTAATAGCACACCTTGCTTATGAAGTCCGTATAGTGTGCATATATGCACGAGTGTAACTTGTCAGTTGAGATATGTTAATGCTATTAAAGTTGTACAGTAAGTACTCATTGTAAAACCAACTGTCTGTTGAAATACCAATCCAACAAACTCAATAAATATGTTGTCGATCAAAGAGACCAGCATTTTGACGATATTATCCTCGTTGTATTTGTTTTTAGATTCAGTTTGGTTCTTCACAAATCAATACTTTTCGTGACTTAAATTAAGCAATTTGTATTTACGATACCCATATTTGTAGAAATTGCTATGTTTAATGAGAAGATATATTCGATCTTTCAACATGGGGTTGTGAATAGTAGGGTAAAGCGTAGAAAAATCAAATAAAATTATTTTTCTCCAAAATTGTAAAGATTATGATTGACGATTTAACAGTAGGCCTTTATTTTTTGTTATCCACATCTGATTAAAATATACCTCATCATATTATTTCTGAATGTCATCTTTTACTGTACAAAGAGTGGTGGTTACTTCATATGACTAGTTCAAAATTGGCCAGAGCGAGGTAATTTTTTTAATGAAATTATAAGTAACTAAAGACCTTCCCTATGATATAAAAAAAAAAGTTAAGAACAATCACTGTCGAGGTTACAAACCGCCCGTACAGAAAAAAAGTTGTTTCAAACTGCAAATATTAAAAACTAATTTCAATCAAAATATATTATACAAGATGCAATTATTTAACAACATAAACACATTTATAACCTTTATCATTGTCCGCATGGTACTGTGAAGTTTCCTTCAAAAGAAAGTTATTTAGCATCGATGAATCAGTATTTCAATGTTAATAGTCTTTACGGACAATTACAATGTAAAATAAATGGAATCAAAGTACTGAAGTACTGAACATCGGATGACCGCATGTTCTTGTGGATGGTCCGACAAGGACTTGTCTCAGAAAAAAATCACATCTCTATACCTGAAAGTGAGGTTAATGTACAGATATAATTTTTTCTGGGACAAGTTCGTGCGTGGATGATAAATTAATGACAGGGAATTCAACCTCACCGTAATGACTATTATATTGTAGTGATACAAATCAGTATACTCTGGTTTATTGTTATATATTATATTAATACTTGTATATTACAGTTACATGTATATATAATTTGCATGCATTTGTATATCATTCTATTTTACTATATTAATAATAGTGCAGTGCAAGTGCATGGTGGACACTCTTCTGTAATAATTCAATTTTTTCTAATAGAATTGATTTGAGTAGGCATTCGTGTTTTCCCGCAAAAAATTTTTAATCATCCATGCAGAGTTATCGTTCCTTGAGATTGCAAACGTTCTGAGATCTTCTTCCGCATGCGTGTGCATAGATATTAATGATTTTTTACTTTTATGTATATACATACAACAAAACATTATAATATTATTAATTCATCTTCTTAAAAAGTAATTGATGAGTATTCATTGAAGAAATAAAATTTTATAACAAGCGATAAGGAATGTTAGTTTGCACTTGATGATGTCTACGTATTCATCATGTTTATAGATCGGTTAAAAACCCAAAACGAATGTTACGTAATGGAAATCTAGGCGATAGCAATACACCGGAATGCCCTCACGGTCATCCGCTGTAAAAATGGGTGTTAGTGTTCTTGGTTAAGATCATTTAAAAAAAGCGCCTCGGACGCTTTAATTTGACATGAGTTATTTTTTTCTTCTTTTTTTAACGTTTATACGGTAATAATCAAATCTATAAAGTGATGCTTGTATTGAATGTCAAACAGCTTTTAGTCAATCAATCATAATGTTCATTTAAAATATCTTAGTAAGATATGTTTTCTAGGCATAAAAAAACCATCTTTTTGTTGTTATAGATATGTAGTTTAATAGAAACTATACTATTTAAAACCCTAAACGATGTAAAATAATACATCGGTATAATTTAAAACACAGTTCCAGTTGATTGTATATCTATTCTGAAAAAAAGGCAATAACTTTAAAAGAAGGCAATAAAAAACTTTTCAATTCATATTACAAATACGGTTAAGTGTTATATTAATAAAGCAGTTGGCATTGGCAAATGTTCAATAATTGCAAACAATACTTTTCATGTCAGGGTAATTTAAACTAAAAAAAAATGGATGAATGTAGATTTCAAGTGTTGATACAAATTAAATTGACATTTAAAATTAAGTGGTCATATAATTTTGTATTTTCCTTGTCACTTAATAGTTCCTGCTTATCGATATAACGTTAAAAATGTACACCTGTTTGCCTCATACATCATATGCACAAACTGAGAAGAGGGAAAAACTGCAATGGAACAGTTACCAAACAAACAAATGAAATCAAAATGAAAATATACGATTCATGATTCGGTCTTCAGCAATACAATGACAAGCACCCACTATTTACGATCAGCTCTTCATTTTGCAGAATATAAACAAGTTGTGAATGATCGAACAAGACGACCAAATCTTTAACAACAACACCTGAGTCTCAACAGACCAAATCAGAAAAGAAAAAAAAGAAAAAAGAATAACAGGGGAAAAAAAACATTAATAGACCGCAATAACAACTGATTACATTCAAGATTTCGGTTCGTCAATAAACATGGTGTAAAGTATGTACATGTAAGCGGATACTCAATCCTGTTTGAATTCTCATATCAGTCATAGAACACATAATACAGTTAAATGGAAAAAGGTAGATGTGGTATGATTGCCAATAAAACAAAAATGAAGCGGAAGATATCAAGGGGACATTCAAAACTCGCAAGTTGAATCTAAAGCAACAACGTCATGACGAAAAAACGACGTTAAGGCGAACAAGTCCACAAAACGCTACATATAAAATTAAGATTGTGCATCATGAACCCCACCAAAAACCGGAGACAACTATCCATTACGATAAAGAAACAAAGATGAGGAGATTTAATATCACGTTACGTCTTTAACAATGAGCAAACCCATGCCATTTAGTGAGCTATTAAGACACCGGAATGACAAACCGTTAAACAATTCAATGTAAAAAAAAAAAACTAGCCTGATTTATAAGTTTCCAATTTAAGAAAAAAAGAAAAGTTGACCTTACTTGCATTTGGTTCTTCTTTAATATGTTCACTTTTGATCATATAGCTTTTTCACGTGTAGTTTTACATCCTTTCCTTTCAATTATTTAAGGTATGAGTGTTCCTGATTAAAGTAAGTCCAGAAAAGCGCATCGGACGCAACAGACTTATAAAATGTTATTTTCATTTTTATTTTGGAAAAATAACCGAAACATTAGTTAATTATTTCAGACAGCAACACACACCAACCACTGTGTTACGTGCTCTTGTATTGGAATATGTACCTAAAGAATATGAAGGGGTTAAAAACAATTTGATGAAAATTCAGATCCTGTGTCCACGCTTTGCTTACAAGGATATGACAACACTCCGTTCTACTTTGGTGTTTAAAGACCTTTCGTGATCGTCTGGTTATTTTCTTAAAGATATACACCTTCAAAAATGTTTAGACAGGAATTTCAGTGGCTGTTGTAATAATTCCCAAAACAGAAATTAGAACAGATCATTGTTCGCAAAGCGTGGACACAGGCTCTGTATTTTAGTCATATTGGGATGAACGTGTTTGCGCAACTCTCCCCAAATCTTTTACAGTGGTATGTAACTCAACATAAGAACAAATCGTAAAAAATCGGTTTTAAAGGACCGGTTTGATTCATCAGATAGGTGCAAAATTATCAACAAAAACAAAAAGAACACAAAGTACCTTTTGCATCTAACAAACAAATATTGTGAATTTTCAAAACAGAAACTATCAAAGGTCTGCCATTAACACCAGATGAATAAAAATACACAAGATTATGTATGTCACAACAATGACGAGGTTCCTAACTTGGGACAGTCACATGCAAATTTAACCCGGTTTGTATATTTTTGTGATGTGTGATAAATATTCGTTTCTTAACAGTTATCCGACGGCTTATATTTTCAAAGTTTTCAGTATAACATTACTGTATAATATATTTTTTTACTTTTTAGGTTTTTTAACAATACATTTTTCCTATTTTATAGACAAACCAACAATACTTTTCAATGGAACAACCTTTGAAGCGAAGACGGAAATCTCAAAGCCTGTCAATGTATCTTTTCGAGTGGAATCTTTTGAAATCCCTTTGGTCTTCTGGCACCAGACGGCCGGTGGAAAGCTGAACACTTGGAAAATATATGAGTGTAAAGACAACAAAACTTTTTGCCTGTTATCCAACATTGCACCACTTACACACAAGAATTTCGGAAATTATTCTGTTCGCATTCGTAACATAGAAGGCAGTACAGATTTAAACATAAGACTACTATATAAAGGTATTTCTTTTGTTGAAAAAAATACCAGTTACCAATGTTATTGGGTAACTAATGAAGGGATTGGTTGGCTATTCGTTTACAAATTTTACAGAACTATCTACTAGTACTTTGGACTGACAAGTACAAAGTAAATTTGCAGCTGTATTATCATTTGAATTATTATGAATTATTACTTCATAAAAACAAGAAGATGTGGTATGATTGCCAATGAGACATTTCTCTACAAGAGAACAAATGACACAGAAATTAACAACGATAGGTCACCGTACGGCCTTCATTAATGAGTAAAACCCATACCACATAGTCAGCTATAAAAGGCCAAGAAATGATAAATGTTAAACAATTCAAACGAGAAGACTAACGGCCTGATTTATGTACAAAATAATGAACGAAAAACAAATATGATATACAGCAACAAACGACAACCACTGAATTACAGGTCTAGGTTATTTTGTGTTTAACTTATAAATCACGGGACACGTGAACAAGGTTATATTATATACTTGATTTTGTTTTAGCGTTCATCGAACCGATGTGCAACTTTCCATCATGAAATTGCAGTAAATATCAAATCTTTTTAAAAACAGGAAATATATACATTTTACAAAGTTCTACTGATTTGACAGGTGCTGCATGCAAAGCAAGAAATCATTGTAATGTTGACACACCAGTAGCTGGTGTCAAGTAGCTTGGAATTTAAGGGAATTCCTGTTGTTTTCGTTTACTTATTTTTATTTACTCCATGGACTTCGAGACGTGTCGTTATGCCGGATCCCATTAAAGCTTATAATACGGTTTTGGTTTTACTCATTGTTGAAGCAGTACGATGACTTTTAGTTACTTACATACGAGTCTGTTTATATATCAAACACCGTATATTTTTGGCTGGTTTATTCAATCTTTTTTCGTCATTTAGATCGGTATTGAAAGTAGATATTTGAAAGTCTATTTACATTTATTCGCAACATTTGTAGCGATTCAGCGCACCACACAGAAACAATTGTCTGTTGTTGAAGACCTTATGTTGACCTCTAAATTGACTTTTGACTCGAGCGTCACTGACGAGTCTTTTGTAGACTAAATGCGCGTCTGGCGTACAAAATTGTAATCCGGATATCTATAGAGTCGATCCGGGTAATTTCGTACAGGCGGGTAATTACCGTACATATTACATTTCGCTTGTCTTTTTCTGATAAAATTGAGAAATAAAGTGTGTTTTAATATTATCTACTGATAATAAGATATGTACAACCTTGTACAAGTTGTATTAATATGGTTTTGTATCATAGAATATGTACACATTTGCCATTTGTCGGAAAGTTTTGTTCGCGGGCTCTTTGAAAAGATGATCTCGTCCAAAAAGTCACCAGATTTGTGTAAATTCAAAGTTTGGTTAATTTAATGTAAGATCTTTCTATTTTAATCGAAATTTAGAAAACTGATGGAAACTGAAAGCCAGAAATAGTTTGCAATTGACAGCTACTTTTCCATGTAGTATAAGTGCAATCATTTCCAATAAAACGGACTGAGAGTGGGTGTACGGGATTACCCTACATGATATTTTACATGCAGATGTAATGAGTCTAATATCGTACACGCCAGCTTTTAAATATGTTAATGTTCATTAAGTGATAAAGAGACTTTCAATGTTGACTTAGCTTTGCTTATATTAATGATTTTTGTTACATAATCAAATTAATTGCAAAATAAAACAAACAGAAAAAAAAATACATAAAACAACATCAATTCGATATGGGAAGAAAGAGGTCAACATATGTTATTTTTGATTCTATGAACCACCAGTCCGCTGCCTATTGATTAATAGAGATAGACGTTGATGTGTTTTCAAACTATTCGGAGTGAGTATTCCTCCTTAATTGCGAGGGTCCTCTGTGCCCCAGTGGTCTAAGTAATTCATTTCATATATCGCTACTAAGCCAGTCAACACTAAGGTTGTGACTTCAAACCTCGCACATGCATGGCAGGTGTGTTCGAATATTAGTTGACTAGGATTGTCAGTTTTCCTCCCGAACAATAAAACATAAAAAAAAACTATACCACAAAAAGTTGGCAAACAGCTACTAGTATATGAAAGATGTTAAATACATACGTTATTAAGAAAATGATCCATGAAATGCTGCTGGGACAATTGAAGATGATGCTTTAATTCAGGACTTAAAATTAGTAAAATCTGCTGCAGCCTCTCAGCTTACAATGCGGGACTTGATTGTAAAGACCGGTTGGCTCAGAGTTAAAATTCTTTTCTGAATAAGATGACATATCTTTCTTCGAATTCGGACTGAACTAGAACGTTAAAAACCAGATGAGTGTATTATAGACAGGGTCTATATTCATATCACTTGTCAAACTAAAGTGATGCATATCACATAAACCGTCATTTCTATGTTGTGATGTTATACTAATGTTTCAGAAAAGGGAGAAGGTTTGGTACCATTAAAACGTTTAATCCCGCTGCAAATGTTTGCACCTGTCCTAAGTCAGGAATCTGATTACAGTAGTTGTCGTCTGTTTATGTGGTTCATACGTGTTTCTCGTTTCTCGTTTTTATATAGATTAGACCGTTGGTTTTTCCGTTTGAATGGTTTTACACTAGTAATTTTTTGGGGCTCTTTATAGCTTGCTGTTCGGTGTGAGCCAATGCTCCGTGTTGAAGGCCGTACCTTGACCTATAATGGTTTACTTTTATAAATTGTAACTTGGATGGAGAGTTGTCTCATTGGCACTCATACCACATCTTCCTATATCTATGTTCTCGCCCTGATGTCCATGTATTATTCGCAACTAAACGTTTCTGTGTGTGTGTAACGTTACTGTCTGAAACACAATTCGCATAATCATATCTAAATTTACACTTATAATTTATTGAAGCTTTAATACAAACAAAAATCTTAGGACACTTGCTTTTTGGTCCTTCTTTTGCAATTTTTGCATATATACTCAATTTTGCCAATATATAATCAAAAGTGCAGTTAATTGGTCGAGTTATCTTTGACTGTTTATAATGTTGTATACTGTTATCAAAAAATACTGCGAGGATCTACATCACGACATGGAGCTGTGATACTGTGAATTTAAGTAAAGATTGAAAGACTTGAAGATGATCCTGGTATCAAATTAACTAGTCCAAGTCATTTCTAATTAGCAATCCTATTTTGAAATTAATCAATGTACGGAATTACACATCAAGGTGTACGGAAATACACGACATCCATACGATATTAGCAACAGTGACTTTTCTGTTCGGTATGCTCATTCTCGGTATTTTATGTTTAATGACATGGAAAAAGTCAAACATTAATACTATATACGAATGATCTAGTTACCGGTTTCCTTCTAGAACATTTTAGTATCAAACAGGGAACCAAATGACATTCATTTAGGACCAAAAGTGTACGGAATTACCCGGACCGACTCTAATGAGTTTATTTATTTATTCTATATTTTTTTTATCTTTATGTTTTTGGCTTATTCCCTTTCCTGTCTAAAAAGTAAGACACATCCCAATGATTGTCAAGTTAACCAAATATGTCTGTTTGGATTGCTCACACAAGTTATAATATAACGGAACTATAAACAACTGTCATACAAGTGGGATGTTTAGCAAGTTATAATACCAGATTTAACCCACCATTTTCTTCGGAAATTGCCTCTAACAAGTCAGGAATATGACAGTTGTTTTCCAGTCGTTTCCTTGGTTGATACAGTCGAGGGTTTGGTTTTGTCAGGTTTTATGGACTTCCCTCTTTTTGAATTTACACTGGAGTTCGTTATTTTTCCTATTACATTTGTTTATAATTATATTATACTCTAAAACAAAGAGCAAAAATATTTCTAAGGCGACATGTGTTACCCTAAATTTCCTACCCAATTCGTTTGAATGTTTGTCAAAATTAACCGTTTCAATATGTCAAATTTTCCATATCGTAATAATTCAAGTTTCGATAACTTAATCCTTAATAAGAACTTCCTGCTTAATTAATTGGTACTTCTTAAGCCTATACACGTTTGTAATCCCGATAAAAAAAGAAGACCCTAAAAGGGTGCAATAAAAAACCAAAAATCGAGAAATAATGAATATACCATGGCAAAATAAAAAACACACAGAAAAGGCAAACAACAATCTAGAAACGCTAAGCTGAATACTACAAATTTAGCTGTATAACAACTGTTAAATTACGTTGGTGAGTCATCTGCTGATTCGACGTCACATATTAACGGATCAGTAAATGTTTTTCAATTCAACCCTTAGGCATTATCAAATTCATTAAGCATCGGTCATGTAAATTCGTAATCTTTAAAATTTGACCAAATTCGAAATTTTGAGAAGTTAACATTGTTATAGTCAGGACAAGAGACAGACAAGACTAACCAACAGAAATAACATAGACAATTTGAAAAAACAAAATAACACAAAATACTACACTTGTATTTACTAACATTTCAATTTGTTCATCAATTAATTGTCTAATGTTCGAATATTTTTTTGCTTATTTGAATATTCATTTATTCATATATCTATTCATTAATTTAAACATTCAAAATAATTAGCGGCAATGTAATTAAAATTTCAGACTTTCATGTGCAAATCAAAGAAGAGAGAATGGTATTGAAAACGTCAGAAACTATTGTAATTAATTGTTCTATAAATCCAAAAGAATATGGTGAGTGGGTTGTAGTATGGAAACATGTTTGGAATGGTATTTTCATCCGGTCTTTTCCGTCTTTAGTACAAAACAAAACATCAACATTGGAACTGCCTCACTGTGACTACAAGGATACTGGTGAATACGTGTGTACTCTAAATACAGAGGATGCTGAATTTTTAGATAAAGTTTTTGTGAGTGTATTAGGTAAGTGAATAAAAATATCGAACAAATAATACTAAATACTGAGGCAATGTATTTGTTTATTACTTTTGTTTTGTTTTATATCAAGAATCGCCACAATTGTTTGGTAATTGATTTCGAATTCATTGCAATTTTATTAATGCCATTTGAAAATAGCCTATTTTCAAAATTTAGAATTAAAAAACAAAAAATATAAGTAAAAAAGAAAATTACATTTTGAGCGTTCCTAATAAGGTAAATCCATGCACAAAAGTACTTCGAAATCACACAATTTATAATAAGTTATTTTCGTTTTCTAAAACTGGGGCGATACCACTGCTTGTGGACTGAGAGTATCACCAGCTCAGTGAAGAGTGATTCTGTACAGACATGATTTATAACATACTTTCTTAAATTCTCCGTTGATAGATTTAGAAATTATCAAGGTTCCAACTCCCTCAGTCAAATTTGACTTTAGATAATGAAGTTAACTTTTCGGTCCGTTTCTGTCATATAGCTCTTCACGTATTTATATACTTTAACGTCATTGGCTTTCATTTGCGTGTATGAGTGTTCATGATGAAGGTATATAAAAATAAAAAGACTCGGACGCTAACAATCTATAAACTGTTGTTTTCATATTCTAATTTATGATAAAATACTTGATTGATAAAAATGCTGATTAAGGCTCATTCTTAAGGTTTGAGTGAGAAATTGATTTTTAAGATCAAATTAGAAAGAAAAAAATCAATTTTGCAATGATGAGGAAGACAACTGAATAGAACCTAATATTAAGATGAAAAGGATTAGATGTGAAAAAAACATATGTTTTTCGTAAGACTTCGAAAGCTCGAACTCTGCCCTTGGGTGTACATTCTCTCCCTCTCCTCTAACTTTATAAATGTTACAGGCATTTTCTTAATTTCGGCATTTTGTAAAATCAAATTAAGACAATGACTAAAAATAACTAGTCATTTAGTAAAATGACTGAAATCTTTAAACAAAGCTTCAGGTAATTTGTAGAAAAAGAGTATCATTGAGATATGACCAAAACACAATATCTTGCAAAGAAAATACATAGTGGTACAGTAAATTTAAGCTTATTCTTCAAATACCATCTGGGAAAGTTGGATGTATGTCATAGGTTGTTTCAGTGAAACTACTTTGAGTTTGTACTTACTTTGTATTTCAAATAGTAATTTTCTGATTTTCTCGTCTTGGCAAAAGGACTAATTATTCTTACAATAAAACAAAATATACAAATATTTTTTTTTAGAAAATCTAGATTCAAAACAAAAGTGTGAAATATGAAGCAAATAAAAAGAAGGATGTTGTTTGATTGACTGATTGTTGTTTGTTTGTGGTCATTGGCAAACATTTTATGCTTATTTAGGATGAGAACAAATTGATGATAGATCAAATAAATAAGTTCTACAATGCATTAATCGGATAAAGGACAAGAATTTTGCCTGCTGATTGTTTGTTTTGTTCACACATTTTTGTCAATATAATGGAATTTTATACAACTGGAATACAAGTGAGAGGTAAAGCAAGCTATAGAACCAGGTTTAATCCACCATTTTCTACATAAGAAAATGCCTGTACCAAGTCAGGAATATGACAGTTGTCTTCCATTCGTTTGATGTACTTGAGATTTTGATTTTGCCATTTGATAAAGGACTTTCGAGTTCGGTATTTTTGTTATTTTACTTTTTGAAAAGAAAGTAATTATGTTGGATAGGGACAGATGTTACAGCAAAACAAATCCCTTCTAAAGCATTGGTTTCACAATACAAGGTCGTGTTTAGTTGTAAAGTAAAAATATGAGTATCTTCATCGTCACTGTCTCAAGGACACTCTTTGGTCTTTAATAATCTGACAAATAAGATTAGACAGTAGTGTACTGATGCTCGAATATCACAATGAACCAAGAAGAGACAAATCAAGGTGCGTCCAAAGGGTAAGTGTCTTCTGCTATACATGCATCACCCACTATGTGACGAATCTGATTCAGTCTGGTGAATTCTCTGATAACCCAAAAGATGTAAGTCAACCTAGTTACGCTAATAATACTTCGAATCTTTTGAAAACACATGAAAAGAAGATATTTATGTGTGTGCTGTTTACGTAACCCCATATTTTTTCACACTTTTAAATGTTGACAGAGCTGAATGAGTCATGGTTCAGGTTTCACCAAATGTGGTTGTAGTGATAGGACCAGATTTAACGCCAAACGATATATTTGCCGAAAAATCAGGACAAATGTGCAACATTACCTGCCATCCAAATATTTTATGTAATAACAAATAATTGTCGAGTTCAGTACTTATCGGGAAACTTAGATAATTCAGTTGAATTTATATTTGATAACTAAATGTCTTTAAATGCAAGCGTTAACATTCAGTTATTATCATAGATAAAACTGTTGTGTTGTTCTATACTTTTAACGGCTCAGTTTTTTGTGTACATTTCATTCTACAAAATAATTTAGGCATTTTGTAAAATGCCTTTAAATTTTTCTAGGGATGATGTTAAATGCCTGAAAAAATTAGTCAATATATAAATTGCCTTAATCTTACAGGCATTTTAGAAAATGCCTAAAGTGTTTAGGCATTTTACAAAATGCCTAAATTAAGAAAATGCCTGTAACATAAACATATATTTATATTTTAGGTCCACCAATTGCATCTAACAAAAGTATTTCATCGATCCATAATCGTCTTATCTTTTCCGTACACCTTTACATCAATCCGCCAATATCTAAAATAACATGGATGCATGAATCAGACGACAAAACAACTATAATGAACTTGAAAGCTCTAAATTCAGTTCAAATGGTATCAAACACGAGCGTCACAATTGAAAGTTACGGAAAGTCTGTCAGTGTCCGAGGCATCAAGGTTAACCTTGTTTTGGATCATTTGAATCTTGAAGGTGGATATTTGGTTTGTCAAGTGCAGAATTCCTTTGCACCAGCAGAAGAGTCGTTCGGACTAATAAATTTAACACATTTATTCTCAAAAGATACACTGGATTGGCCTCCAAACTTGATTGAAACAACTTATATACCTAATAGCAGTAGACAAGAAATTGAAGGTACTACTTTGTAAACATTTGAATAGCGGGTATAATTACGATAATGCAAAATTGTTGTTCATTAACATTAAAGTACAAAATAGTATGAAACAGTAAAATTGTAGGATGATTTAAGATTTGCAATGATTGGTTCATATATTTTACTGGAAATGTTATATATATATATATATATATATATATATATATATATGTAAACACAATTTTCACTATAAATATAGACGTGCTCGTACTTTTATATTTTGTTGTATTTTTCCAAAATGTTTGATACGTGCTGACAGCACAATAATTATCTCATGATAGACTGATAAGCATTTTCTGCAAGGAAATTAGGATTTGCACTATAAACAATAAACGTTTTGAAATTTAAGTGAACTTCAATGGTATAGCGAATACTTATTTGAAGCAAACGAATGGAAAACAACTGTCATAAACAAAGGTTGATTGAAACTGCGAAAACAATTGTTTGTCTCAAACAAAACATAAAAAAAATCCCAGACTGCCAAGTTTAGTCAGTATTATCAGTCTTATTTCATAAATAAGGAATCCATTTATGGGACTTCGGAATTCACATTTTCAAGAAAAAGCAAATTATAATTGGAACATCTTTTTAAACGACAGTATCCATAAAAAAAGAGGCGGAAAATATCAAAGTGAGAATCAAAACTCAAAAGTCAAAGAAAAAAGTAAAATCACAAAAATACTGAACTCCGAGGAAAATTCAAAACGGAAAGTCCCTAATCAAATGGCAAAATCAAATGATAAAACACATCAAACGAATGGACAACAACTGTCATGTTCCTGACTTGGAACAGGCATTTTCAAATGTAGAAAATGGTGGATTGAACCTGGTTTTATAGCGCTAAACCTCTCACTTGTACGACAGTCGCATCAAATTCCATTATATTGACAACGATGCGTGAACAAAATGTCACAAATAGGGGTACAACAACATTACGAACCCGACCAAAAACTGGGGGTGATTTCAGGTGCTTATGTCGAAACCTGCAACTTATATTAAAAATATTGTAGACGATTCCTATGATAGTAACAGATATCAATCGTTTTATCAAAAATAATGGATAAAACTTACGAAAAAGTATTCAAAATTACTTTATACAAACTCGTCCAGCTACATGTCGATTTGTAATACACATGTAACAGATCACTGTAATACTTCAAATTTATTTCTTGATCTAGAACTTGATGATCTGTTCTTCTTCATGTCACAAGTAGCCTTCTGCTGTTTTATTGTGGACGAGCAAAGAATAATTGTAAAGTGAGCAAGTCTTAAAACTAATAGAAAAATCATATTTTTTTTTTGTAGGTGTTACAAAAAGACAGATGTTTTACATTCCAGGAGGTGTTTTTGTGTTTGCTGCTATACTCATTTGTGTGTTGATTTATTTTCTTCGACGAAGAAAACTCAGTCGCAGTAAGTTGTTTAGCTACTCATTCCACTTTAAAACTAAATTTCGCTTCGTTAAATTGATATGGATTCAGGTGTTTGTGGTGTTTTAACTTAAAATGAAACATTACTTTCAACACTCATTTGTATATCTGATTTTCTTATCTGCACGTCAATAACAACAAACAAAATAAATGCATTTTTGCCAAGCCACCAAATGACTGAGCTTGTATTAATCTGTATTTTATATATATATAAGTTTAAGAGTCGTCGTAAATCTATAAACAACCGAAAATAGATCATCAGATATTCACAAAGAACGGACAAACACCACTACTTAAAACTGTAGGTAAACTGATGACATTTGGAAGGGTAAACAGTTCCTGGTGTACTAGTGGCGACCTTCATAATGTTCATTTCGTGTTAAAAAAGTAAAATAACAAAAAACTTCAAGGAAAATTCAAAACGAAAAGTCCTTTATCAAGTGGCAAAATCAAAAGCTCAAAACTGGTTTTATAGCTAGCTAAATTTCTCACTTGTCTGACAGTCGCATAGAATTCCATTATATTGACAACATAGTGTGAGCAAAACAAACAGATATAGTAGGTAAAAATGTCAACATTGTGTTATAATCTTAATCACTAAAAAAACAAATAACTATTTCAACAAGGAAAATTAAAATGGCATAAAGACACTCTATAGACAAAGTACATAATCAAAAATGAAAGACAAGAATACAAAAATAACCATAGCACAATAAAACAACGGCGGGATGTATAAATACCGAGCCACGTAAAAAAACATTCTGTGATTAGTCGCATTCAGCGATGGCATAAAAAGGAAACGAGATATGGGATACTACAATTGAACATATCCGGGCATAGATATTGCATAACGACCACCAAATGTCGATGGCGTCGAAGAGAAGCAGCATTATCAAGAAAATAATGATGGGAAACGCAAACACTGAGATGTCGTCTCAACTAGGACATGTGTATTTCTTATATCGGTGCTACTTGAATGTAAACACAAGGCAATAGAGAGATCAAAATTGGAAAACCGCAATCATTTATATTGCTATATAAGCTGGAGGTTTGGCTAGCCATAAAACCAGGTTCAACCCACCAATGTTTCCTAAAATGTGCTGTACCAAGTCAGGAATATGGCAATTGTTATCACATAGTCCGTTTTTATGTATGTTGGCGTTTATTTTTGTAGCAGTTCAGTGTTTCTGTTGTTCCGTTTTGTTTCCTCTTATAGTTGATGTGTTTCCCTCAGTTTTTGTTTGTGACCCGGATTTGTTTCAGTTAAATCGATTTATGACTATTGAACAGCGGTATACTACTATTGCCTTTATTTGTCGTAAAATTTGTTTTTAACAGACCCTCATTACCAATTTCTAAATTAAGTCAAGATATGAAACATGCAAAAAAGCCTCATGATGGCAGTTTCAGAAAAGCTCTTGTTTGATCAGAGCTACCTTTAATAAAGTTTTCTTAAATCTCAGGCACTTCTAAAAAAGTAAAATAACAAAAATACCGAACTACAAAGGAAATTCAAAACAAAAAATCCTTTATGAAATGGCAAAATAAAAAGCTCAACCACATCAAACGAATGTTCTACAACTGTCATATTCCTGACTTGGTACAGTCATTTCTCTATGTGGAAAATGGGGGATTAAGCCTGGTTTTATAGCTATCTAAAGCTCTCACCTGTATGACAGTCGCATAGAATTCCATTATATTGACATCAATTTGTGAGCAAAACAAACAGACATAATAGGTAAAAATGTAAATAAACTCATCATAGATACCAGGATTGAAATTTAGTATTTGCGCCAGACGCGCGTTTTGTCGACAAAAGACTCATCAGTGACGCTCGAATCAAAAAAATGTTAAAAGGCCAAATAAATTACGAAGTTGAAGAGCATTGAGAACCAAAACTTCCTAAAAGTTTTGCCAAATACATCTAAGGTTATCTATTCCTGAGGTAGAAAAGCCTTAGTATTTCAATAATTCAAAGTTTTGTGAACAGTTAATTTATAATTATGACCATATCAATTATAATTCTTGTCAACACAGAAGTGCTGACTACTGGACTGGTGATACCCTCGGGGAATTAAAACTCCACCAGCAGTGGCATCGACCCAGTGGTTGTAAATAAACTCATCATAGATACCAGGATTGAAATTTAGTGTAAAAAATTGGGGTACAGCAGTTAACATTGTAATATAGTCTTGGTCACTATAAAAACAAATTACTATTTCAAAAAGGAAAAAAAATGGCATATAGACACTCTGTAGACAAAGTACATAAGCAAAAATGAAAGACAAGAATACAAAACTGACCATAGCAAAATAACACAATGGCGGGAAGTACAAGTACCGAGCCACGCCAAAAGGATATTACAAAAAAAAGGACTAAACACTAAAGGTTAGAAATGTACAAGGACAAATAAAAAGACCACTATAACACGTAATTATAGATGATAAACAATGTCAGTACATAGAATCTATACTTTAAGACCATCATGTATTATTTGTGAAGTTGATACGGAATATTTATCAACAAGGTCTCGGTATCTTTTTTAGAAAAAGGACGAGACGTTTTTTGACACAACCATGGCTCATCAAATGTCTGCTCAAAGGAGCCGGACCCGTTGCGTCTCCTGCTATGCATACATCACTAACCCGCCGTGCTAATCCATACTTGGTCAAAATGTCACAATTGGGGTTGGACACAATAAGACGACTGTTCTGGTATCTAAACTCTAAGACCACGAAAACCTGTCGCTAGTGAGTTGAGACAGACACATCGTATCGGTCAAGCAATTCGTGATGCTGACATTAAAGCTTGTGTAGTATTGATGTCAATCGTTCTTCCTGGATCTCATAACTCTTAATATTCATTTTGAGTCAGAAGCACACCTGTGTGTTAGTTAAAATCATATAGTATTAGTATGCACGATTCATTAAGATAAGTAAACGCCATACGATGATGCAGAGGGAAATTTTTATTACATAAACAATTATTTTTTTAGGAAATGATTTTAAAATCGACCCTATAACCAATACAATTGAAATGTAAGTAATCTTACGGTTGAATTATATATGAATATTTTTAGAAATCTTTGTTATAAAACTCGAGCGTCACTGATGAGTCTTTTGTAGACGAAACGCGCGTCTGGCGTACCAAATTTTAATCCTGGTATCTATGATGAGTTTATTTGGCAATAACGATACTACCACATACGCACTGCAGAAACGATGATACAAGCAAAAGTTGTCTTATTGTTTTTACGCAGATCAGGATGTTCTATCACGGAAACCTTTGCTAAAATGCATATAAAATCACAATTTGAATTTGAATAGTGTTGCCCATTTGGTTTATGTTTTACAAAAATTTATCTATAGTCCAAAACTTGAACATCAGAAATTTCGTGCAAGCGATAGGCATAAATATTTCATTTTTGTTCTCTCTCTCTCTCTCTCTCTCTCTCGTGGTAGTTTGAGGTATTACTTGTTTCATTGTGAATCCAAAAGTTTAGGTATTGTCGTATACAATAAAGACCAAAAGTTAGGAAGCTTAGCTTTAAACTGTAAAATCGGTACGAAAAAAGGTGAACAGTAACGTGTTATCTTAAAATATACAGACATATTTAAGTCCATAAACAGATATGGATCCGTATTTTGTACATATGTTAAGAAAAATCCGTCATCAAGTACAATCGTAACAAAATGTTTGGTAGGCCAACAATATATAACGTTTGGGACATAAAAACCAAAATATCCTATAGAGCGAAATCGTGTATGGTTTTCTATACTATACATGAGCGAGATGCAGTCATAGTTTCAGCACAATAACATACATACTAATTTTATAGGTAGACATTTACGAACAATTGAAATCCTATCAGTACATAACCATTTGCTATTGGAAGAATTCATCTATGACCTAATTAATTAAGTTCCAACAGTTCAGACATTTTTCAGTTCTGTTAAAGATATTTATTATCTATATTTCATTTTGAATTTGTATTTTGTTAGGGAATAATATTTTTAACTCGGTTTTCTTCAAAGAATGTTACTTTTACCAGCTTACATTTGTTCATGCAAAAATGTTAAAAATGCAACAGAGACACTATTTTCGCGATAGACAAACGACGTCGCATAAACCTATATTAATAAGAATAAAGGGAAATGTTGTAGTTTGCAAGTTTACATAATGGTTCATTTGTATTTACCCATCAAAGTTATTAGATATTACTGATAAATATGTAAGATTACCAGTGAAGATTACACATTCAATAGTTAATATCAAATATATATGCTTTTGTCATAGGACCAGTCCAGGCGAGTCTGTTACTAATGATGACTTCGAAAATATTAGTGACCGTTCGTATGAAGATGTTGGAAGTATCAATTCGTCGTCTGCCCAGGTGATTGATCAAATAAGCGAAGGACAGTATTATGAATCATATAAGGCAGAAACACCAACGGATTTAAAGGTTTATGAAATTTTGAATTCTAAAAAGGATAAAATTAATGATAACTGTGATAAAGAATCTTCCTCTCCATGTTCGGAAGACAGTGATTCGTATATTATTCCAATCAGGGATTATCTAGAATTGGTAGACGATGATCTGAAAGGAAATACCGTTAAGGACATAAGTACTGTTAAATATTTTGATGATTTCGACGGCAGCATAATATCTAAATCTAAAGGTGACTCATCTCGGGAAATAAAAAGGAGAACTTTTTAAAGACACAAAAATGCATTGTGGTATTTAAAAAGGAAAATCATCCGCCTCTGTTAATCGTATTAAAAAAAAAAGGAAAATCGTCCGCCTTTGTTAATCGTATTAAATATTGAAATACAATGAGACGAATCGGAAATTATGTAAATAGCAGTCATGTGAAAAATCCTATTTTATAATTATTTTTTTTATATAAAAGAATTATATATTTCTGTATTTGATTGTTTCAGTACTTTTGCTCTAAGATTTCATTTTCTATTACACTACAGTTTTGCATAATTAAAAGAGGAAATAGTAAATGAATCAGTGTCCTATATTGACATTTAAAGTGGGTTTGAGTTGTTGCCATTGTGGTATAAACAGTTTTATCCTCTCATTGTCTAATGTTTAAGGAAACATTCAAGGTTTATAAGAGATAAGAAGCCGATTAATATTGAAGGAATTTCATATTCTACTAGATTTCATTTGTATCTAGTTTTTCAATATCTGTCTAATACAAGAAACTGGTATATTGCCTATAAAATCTAGTTTGTTTCATGGAAAAGATGTTGATTGAAAGATTTGAAAAAGGATTATTTTTTAAAGCACATAACACAAAATTCCATGACATACTAGGTAATAATCATAACAAAATAAAATACCTTAAAAAACCTTTATTTCTGTTGCTCATTTTTACAGTGGATGTGTAGTGAATTTTGAACATTTATTGCAGTGTTGTTAAGCGCATTGGACAACTACATGTTGATGCCAGTCATTTGATCAACAAGTTATCTAATAACACCCTCTTAAGAAACTAATGTCCCAGCTCCCTCAAGCAAAGTTGACCTTAGATGATTTAGGCTAGTTTGTGTCCCTTTTTGGTCATAAAGCTCTTGATGGGTTTTTGTCTTATACATCTCTGGCTTTCAAATGTTTGGGTTTGATCGTTCCTGGTGAAGGTTATCCAGAAAAGGGCTTCAGACACACGAAATTAATAAAGTGTGTTTTCCGCTCACTAACAGAGTCTCAAAATAATAATAGGTGACGTGTTGTTTGTCTTAATTTCAAACATTTTGCACCGAGTTCAAGAGGCCACGTAAACGGGAAGTTTGTGTGGAATTCATAGAAACGGAAGAATATGTTATCTCGGTTCACTTCCAATTGGAGCTGACGAACATTTCTCTGTTTATCAACAAAATTCAATTTAGTTAGGATATTGTGAAAAAAAATTTCAAATGATATTGTTACACTACGTTGTATGTATATTGCCTCTTGTTACACATGTTCATGTATTGAAGGGTTTCTCAAAAAAGTATTATGGAATGATATAGTTAAAAACAAGACTGAAAAGATTCTTTTGTTTTCATGTATTGAAACTTTTGGTATGAAAAAAAATAGTGTCTTCCTGTGCTTTTCACGTTCATGTTGGGTGAAATGTACTCGGACAAAATATTTGGTAAATAAGGAGATATGTTGTTTATCAATGTTCAAAACTCGTAAGTCCCTTTTGAATGTACAAAACAAGAGAAACTGAAAAAATACAAAGAACTAAAACCAGGGTGCAAAACCGATTACTAGTACTTCTACTGAATAAGCGACTCCTGCTATAAAAATGATAAGGAGATGTGGTATGATTGTCAATGAGACAACTATCCACCTAAGACCAACTGACGTGATGTCAGCAACTATAGATCACTTTCTGCCTTCAACAATGAGCATATCCATACCTTATAGAAAGGTTTAAAATGTCCCGGCATAAAAAATGTTAAACAATAAAATGCGAGAAAACTAACTGCCTGATGTATGCTATAATAATAAAAGAACAACAAATATGACAGACAGCAACCAATGACAGCCACTGAATTACAGACTCCTGACGTGGGGGCAGGCTCATAATTAATGTGGCGGTGTTAAACTTGTGAGCGGTCAGTCCTTCTCCTCACCTGGGACAGTGGTGTAACATAAAAACATAAGAGCAAACGTGAAAATTAAGCCGAATTGGGTTTACTCGTTATATTGGCGAGTATATCTGAGAGTACTTGCAATTACTGAGCGGTTGTTTGAAGACAATTACAACTAATAAATATCAGACTAAAATATCAACCAGTACATATTCAATGGATTTAGTATAAAAACTTCATAAATAGTCTGTGAAAAGCATGACATTGTGCAATGTTAAAATAAAAATATCAACAGGATGTTGTACCAAAAGTGTTCGTAACTGTATAGCAATACATATTTAGTATAATGTTTTACTTATTGAGAAAAATCGATTTTAGTTACTTATTAAAAAGATACATTTACTTGGTTCGTATCTAAATTTACGGGCTTCAGAAACAATATCAACGTTAAAATTATGATATGATATCCATTTTGTAATTGGGTTCCTACAGTTACAGTCAAACTTCCAATCATTTTGTTTGTACCAATGAAAAAAAATTGTGTAAAGATTTTCAGTAATTTGTGGTAACGAAATTCCTAGTAACCAGTTATGCATAGATTATGTTCATTGAAATCTCAAACATCCCTACAGAAACGGGCATAGCGGATGAGTTAGAAATATACATGCTATATAAAGGACTAAAGGATCATCGCTGTCAAATTTAAAATGGAAAATCCGTATGCATGCGATTCTGAACTTCGTATAAAATGTAAATATATGAAAAAAGACACAGCTCTGTTAATTTACTTCCAGAAACAGCAAGCATTTCTTTATTCATGATCATTTTTCTGTTTACGTTGTCTTTTGTTGATGATGGTTAATGTATCGGGGCATAGAGCCCTTCTTTTTTTATATCATCTGCCCTAAAAGTCTAGTGAGATTTTTCCATCACCTGGCGTCCGTCATCTGTCGTCGTCCGTCGTCCGTTAACTTGTACAAAAATCTTCTCCTCTGTAATTATTTTGCCAGTTGAAATCAAACTTGGCCACAATCATCATTGAGGTATCTCGAATGTCATTTTTTTCCAGGGGTTATTACACTTAAATAACGAGTTTTGCATTTTGATAAAAAAAAAAAAACTATAATAGATAAAGATAAATGGAAACAGCAAAACTGATCAGCAAGAGAAGATCTCAACAACTTTATCTAGACGGCTGAAAAGTCCGTTTACGTCTATAGGTGTTATTGCTCTTTAATGATGATTTTTATCCATTTTAAGCAAATTTGGACAAAAATATAATAGATAAATAAAAGTCGTAGGCAGCAAAAATGATAATCAACAAGACAAGATCTGCAAATAATTTACCACGGCCGAAGTCGTTGGTAGACTTCTTACAGTAGGAGTTATTACCATTAAATATCGCCGGATTTCAAGATTTTTGTTAGTCCATGGCCAATTTTTGCGTTTTTGCTTATTATCTTGGAAACAAAGACGTATATAAGATAGTATAGTGTTAGTTATACTTCCTTGTTCGAAACTATAATAGTTTAAATAGCAAAAATTATGAGCAGGAATAAAATCTCATGCATGATAGAGTCAAGATTGCAGAAACCGTCTGTCGACTCCTGATATGAGTTATTGTATTATACAATTAAAGCCTTTGTATGTGGTCGATACGAGGTCATGTCGACTTAAGAGAACCATATTGACTGAGGACGAAGTCTGAGGTCGATATGCTTCTCTAGGTCGATATAACATCGTATCGTATTGACCTCGACCAAAGGCTACCTAAAGCTAAACACTGTTACAACAGTATTGACGTGCAAACTGAGTAAATACAAATGTACATGTGATCAAGTTATAACGAATCAAATTCTTAAAAATATTCGATTAATAATATAAATAAATATTGCCCCTTATTTTTACCTAACTTTATTATGATACATTATGCCAAATTTATAGTAGATAGGGCGGCCTAAAAAAACTGTAAAAACAAAAATGGATGGAAAAAAAGAATAGAGGAGCAGCATATATATAGTCTTAAGTTATTGCCATGTCGTATTATGGATAAAAGCTAAAACGCATTACATACATTGTTTAAACATATCTCAAAAAGGTAGTCACGACCCACGGCCCCAGCTTGTTTGGCAAAACTGCCGGCGGTTGGACGTCAGAGCAACCTCGGACTACAAAAAGGTGTCCATGCTCCCATCCGTCTGTGGTCTGGCACATTAGGTTATCATTGTTTTCCTTACAGAAAATTGTAATTTTTATCAGAAGTCCATTACTAGGGCTAGTAATGGACTTCTGTTTCTTTAGCCCTAGTAATGGACTTCTGTTTCTTTATATATGTTGGTCAAGTTTGATTTAGATTGTCTAAGGATTCGGCCTGGGACTGTCAACGTATATTTGTTCCGCCTAACAGAAGTTCCACTGGAAACTTTGTTATAAACAATGTCATAATATATTTTCCTGTTGGAACAAGTATTCTATACCATTTATTCCGTTAGGAACATATACTGTAATATTATTAATTTGTATTTTTTAACTAATTTGATTCGTTCCGAGATAGTCACATGTTAAACTATATTTTCGAAGGTAGAGAGAAAACGGCGGATAGCAAAAAGCATATTGCACAGCAAAAAGCATATTGCACGGTTATTTTTAGAATATCTAAAAACCGATATACTTGGTGACGTCATGTAATGAATTTCATGATATTGTTAAAAGTTTTATAAAAAAATATCTATGATCGATTATTTGAAGAAAAGAAATCTTCATATACATAAGATGTAAAAAAAAAAAAAGGAAATGAAATAACAATAACAACTTATATGTTGTTATTGTCTAGGAGACAATATGATATCTATAAAATTCCAACAAAATCAAAAAATCAAATCAGGATTTTGATACAAATATGGTCGGAAATTAATAATATAACAATTATAGCCTATTGATGAGGTCAATACAGGATATATCGACCCAAAGAAGTATATCAACCTCGGACTTCGTCCTCAGTCAATATCCTTCTTTCAGGTCAATATATCCTTGTATCGACCTCATACAAAGGCTATAATTGTATAATATTATTAATTCGTATATTTTAACTAATTTGATTCGTTCAGGGATAGTCACATGTTAAACTATATTTTCGAAGGTAGACAGAAAACGGCGGATAGCAAAAAGCATATTGCCTGGCAAAAAGCATATTGCATAGCAAAAAGCATATTGCACGGTTATTTTTAGAATATCTAAAAACCGATATACTTTGTGACGTCATGTAATGAATTTCATGATATTCCGGTTAAAAGTTTTATTAAGAAAAATATTTGATCGATTATTTGAAGAAAAAAAATCTTCAAATACATAAGATGTTAAAAAACAAACATAAAAAATGAATGAAATAACAACTAATTTGTTGTTATTGTCTAGGAGACAATATGATATCTATAAATTTCCAACAAAATCAAACGACGATTTTCATACAAATATGGTCGGAAATTAATAATATAACAATTATAGCCTATGTATGAGGTCAATACAGGATATATCGACCCAAAGAAGTATATCGACCTCGGACTTCGTCCTCAGTCAATATACTTCTTTCAGGTCAATATATCCTTGTATCGACCTCATACCAAGGCTATAATTGTATAATATTTATTCCTTTGGAAATAATATTCCAGAACATTTTTTCCTTTTGGAACTTATATTATAAAGGAACTTCTTTTCCGTGACAGGACTATTATACTTTTTTAGTATATAATAGTCCCAGATTTGGTCCAGTGGTTTCAGATATATTTTTTAAAAGTTTACGGTTGTTTGAAGAGAGGGGTGACGTACCAAATAAATAACATAAAAACCGCGGTTTTAACTCAGTAGCTGAAAAAAGTCACATGGAATGTTGTATTCTATCACGTGATTTAATCAAGCTAAGATGGCAGACAACGTGAGATTCCTCGGTGGTCACTGCCAAAATTGTAGCATATGTACTACATAATACAACTGAACAAAAACTTCCGGTAAATCTCATAGCACACGAAAGCTTCCATGTATAAAAAATCTTGAATTATGCTGTAAACTATAAACGGAAACTGCTGTTCCATAATAAATACATGCGACGGACACGTCACCCTACCTGGGCCGTGTTTACACCTGTACCGTCGAACTTAAATTTGCAAACGACTCGTGATATTATTTGCAACTCATTGCCAATTTTTTTTAAAAGCTAATGCGTGAAATTTCAACATTATATACCATACATGCACAAAAGTTCACTTTTTTAGATCATTTAGCCTTTTTAGGGGAGATAAACAGGCTAGGCCTGTCAACTATATTTGTTCTGCCTAACAGAAGTTCACCTTGAAACTTTATTATAAACAATGCAATAATATCTGTTCCTGTTGGAACAAATATTCTATACCATTTATTAGGTTAGGAACAAATACTGTAATATTTGTTCCAGTGGAAATATTATTACCGTTATTACAGAATATTTCTTCCACTTGGAACTTATATTATGAAGGATCTTCTATCAAATGTCCTGTTTGGGATATAATATCCCAAATTAACTCTGCAAATAAAGTTTTATTTTTATTCAAGGGAAAATATCACAAAATGCAAATGTTAACATGTGAAAGGGGTCTCTTTGGGTATCAATAACAAAGGAGACTTTATAGAGTTTGGATGGTTTATTACCATGATTACCAGAGAATATAAACTCTGAAAGACAAAATTATAAACATTAATAATAGTTCAATATAACATAGAATATCTTATGCATATATTATATCACAGACAATTATAATTCGGTTTAAACAATTTCTAATACCATAGTGTTTCTATAAACATTTGATTCACAATTACTATGGAATGTCCATTCATTCAATTGTGTAGTGAAATGTACATCACATGTACTTTAATAAACCAGTTTCTGTGACCAACATTTAAATATAACGCTAATCAGTTTCATTGCGTTTACGACCAAATTGAATAAAATGTATCTTTAAAATTACTTCTCGCAAGTACATGAAAGTTTACAATTAAACTTTACTAATATTGCTTTGATCATGATAAAATAGATAATACATGATAAGCAGGATTTATCTCTTGTTTCACAACATTCAAAAAGTCTGCATTATGTCTAAATATCGACTTATAAATTCTATACAACTGATTTGCTAAAAATGTGCAAATCGTCAAAGGAAATAATCCATGACTTACTATTATTTCTTTGATATAAAATAGAACAAAAACTACAAATTATGTGCTTACCACTTGTGGAGGGAGTTCTCTAGTAAATAAGGAACTAGGCACAACGTATAACAAGTTATCTAGTACATCAGAGTCCTGAAAACCAAAGTATAATAATAAGAACGGACTCTTAGTAAATATATAAAATACTAAACACATGACAATTGTATTCAATTCGTCCATATAAAAATAGCATTACACAAATATGTAACTCGAATATTCTTTTCACAATATACTCTAATTTATCATACATGTCACCATTTTTCTACATGCAGTATTCGTAAAATACTGGTATTACAATATCTCTAAACATTACATTAATACGCTATGAACAGCGGCAAATATTAGATTACTCTATAAAAATATGGCCTAGCTTCTTTAAACCAAAATACACTCATTCAAATCTGTCATTCCAGTGTTATAAACATGCAATCTGAAGAGTATTTACTCGAAAGTAGGAAAGTTAACCAAATCTATTAATTCGTGTCAAAATGTTAATAAAGAAGAATGTGCAACTTAGGTTGTCAGTAAAGTAGTCATGTCTAGAATTATAAAGCTGATTCTAATATATCTGTAAATACAATGTATGGGTTTTCTGAATAATTCAATCTGGACAAAATAAATGGACGTCTTTCTCTGACCAGTGTCCAGGTAAATTCTACCCAAGGAACACAAAGGAAACACTCAACTTAACCGCCAATAACTAAGAACCAATCAAAACAAGAGTTCAATTTCAACCCTCATGAATATGCATGAGTAACATTACTCAATACGTAAATTATATACTAAATCAAGTCAATAAGGATAAATATCCTTTAGTAAAAATACTTTGCAAGAGTGAAATAATTAAACTAAGATTCCAATAAGAATTTGATAAATAGATTTTTATTATAAATCAATGATTTCGAAAGTACAAATTACATAATTTATAAAGCATAAAAAATCACTCAGCTACAAACATAAAAGGCAACAACTTTTGGTAAGCAAAGAAGTAGGGGAATAAGGCCCTTATTTGGAGAATGCAGGTCTGTTGGCCAAATATCATATTTGTCCCCTTTCACGTTCACACCCCACAGGTTTGCACCCTTTTTAAAGGTTTGGTGTTGAATAATTTTTAAACATGTTTTAGTTAGTGTATTGCTATGAAATAATGAAAATAAGGTTTTATTATTGTTTTAAAATAAGGTGACATTCTAAAAACATAAACAGGTTTCCTTAAGTGTTTTGTGAATTATTTTTACAAAATGAATAATAAATATTGGCATGATGTCAGATCAAAGGCCAGGTTCATTCATCTATGACTTGTAAAAGACAGGGGGAAGATACCAAAAGGCTATCAAACTCATCACAATGACATTGTCACTACAACATCGTATAGCAGAAAAACCAGGACAAAAAGCACAAGTTTATTAATTGTTCAGGTGTTGCATTTCAGTTAAAAGTTCCCACAGAGCATTTATTACCATGTGTAAAGAAGATTGAAGGTACAAAAAATGTATCAACATATATATATATATATATATATATATATATATAATTATGCAACACCAAAAACAATAAACTTAAAGCTCACACAATCGTTCAAATTATGCACTATTCGCAATCAAAGAGATAGAGCACTAAAATATTTAAGGTAACTACACCAAAGCTATACCAACAATCATGATTTTCAAACACATAACATTAATACCAAATTAGCTTTGTAAATTCTAATTAACAGTTATCATAAATAATTGACATTTAATAATTAATCATCTAATCATAAAAAAAAAATTCATTTGAAAAATTCACGATTTTTTATACATGAAAATATAAATAATTTGATATTAAAATCTAATAACATTTAATGATTCAACCTTTATTTAGATAAAAAAATATGGTGCCAACGAACCCAGGGGCGATTGTGTGGGGTGCGAACGTGTTATGGGAGCGAATGTACCCGATACCTTATTTAGAATAAATAAACATAATTCCGGACATCCTGGCATTTAACTTTTCTGCTAGGAGATTTTCATTAAAACCTTTGTCTTTTTACCTTGCTACTACAGAATTTATTTTCTTTATTTGAAAACAAATCACATGAGATAGTTAGATGAAACTCTATATTCATATTCCCAATGAATGAAAAATGATATCAAATGAAAAATTTATGATATATTTTGAATTGGAAAAGTAAGTGCCCACCCAAGAAACAACTTTATATTTTGTCTAAGATAAAGCTTTCCTAAAACAATGTTTGTTGGCTGTGGACAATGTTTTCACACTAAAATATGGATGAACAACTGCATAAATTCTCTGAATGTTTCATTGTTTTCAATAGAAGGGCATGCTCAAATATTATGGCATAATAGTGTAATTTGTTTTATTTCTTGATATAATTCATTTCCAAACAAAAGCAAATTTTAAAAAAATCTCAAAAACTTTATTTTCTTGGGTTAAAAATGGACCTTAACTAAATCTAACATAAACAGCAGCAGTTGTCCTTTTCTAGATTTAGACATTTCAATTTCTAAAGGGAAACTCCATACTAAAATTCACGACAAAAGAGACGATTTTTCATTCCCTTTTGTTAATTTTCCTTTTTTAGACGGCGATTTGCCTTTGGCTCCATCATACAGTGTTTATATATCCCAACTCGTTCGGTATGACCGTGTGTGTAGTGATGTCATAGATTTTAACGAACGTAATCAGTGCATCACTGGTAAATTATTAAGTCAGGGATTTCGTTACCATAAATTACTTAAAACTTTTACTAAATTCTTTCATAGATACAAAGATTTGATTAGTAAATTTGGCTGTACCTGTAGAAAACTTATTAAAAATGGTATTTCACATCCTAAATTTTATGGTAATATTGTACTTAAAGCGCGGAAATCATTATGTGATTCGTGTAAACTCATCGAACCTTTAAACAAACTTATTAGTAAGGGTTATCGTACCAATGTTGTAATTAGATCTCTGAATATAGTTTACATTGGCACTAATATCGATTTTGTCTTTAGCAAATTAAAACATAACTAAATTTGTATTTTCTTTTCAAACGGGATGTATAGAGACACACACATGTTCATTTTTATCTATAAAGAAGTCACTCCTAACTATCCTACTACCTGTCGATACATTTATTTTTGGCATTGCACAAGTCATGTCTTTTTTTACTGTTCATGACGTTAAAATACTAAATCCCTGGGACATATTTTAGTTGATTTTAGTCTCTGATGCATGATTTTTTTATTATTAATTGTTTTGGCTTTTAAATAGCTGTCAGTAACTGCGAGTACTCTCAAATCGTACTTTCTTTTTAATTTGACCTGTTGATACTATTTGTAATGCTTTTTTGTTATTTAATGTTAACATGGATCTTGTCTATATACCAGCTTTGATTATTTGATATTTAATTACTACAAATTTTCACTTCTTGGTACTATGAACATCAAAATTATTTCATTTTTCCTTAGATGCTGTTCTTGGACCTGTACAGGAAGTTTTATCTAGCACTAATTGTATATTTTTATTGTTGATATTCACCCCATATGTACCAAGTGTTAGATTAGTTTTATTGATATTAAAGAAATTTCTTGGTATTCCTAAACGGAAGATTTTATACACACAGAAGAAGAAGTATACTTAACAACAAAATTATTTTCATTTACCTGTGTATAATATGACGCAGGTTTCTTCAAAAGTGATGATTTTCTATAAATTGTTTGAAATTTCACTGTGATATCATACTTTAACTTTGTTTAAACCTGTTTATTTACTTTTGACTTTAATTATTTATCCCTTGTAATTTTTTATTAACTGTGTATTTGCATTCAGGTGTCACAGGTCAAATTTATTCGTTCATTGTGTGTTAATTTACGTTTTTTTATTGAGTTAAGCCTTCCAATTGATATTTTATAGTGTGTTTTTCTATGTTGTGATGTTATACTATTGTTTCAGAAAAGGGAGAAGGTTTGGTACCATTAAAACGTTTAATCCCGCTGCAAATGTTTGCACCTGTCCTAAGTCAGGAATCTGATTACAGTAGTTGTCGTCTGTTTATGTAGTGTATACGTGTTTCTCGTTTCTCGTTTTTATATAGATTAGACTGTTGGTTTTTCCGTTTAAATGGTTTTACACTAGTAATTTTTTGGGTCCCTTTATAGCTTGCTGTTCGGTGTGAGCCAATGCTCCATGTTGAAGGCAGTACCTTGACCTATAATGGTTTACTTTTATAAATTGTAACTTGGATGGAGAGTTGTCTCATTGGCACTCATACCAAATCTTCCTATATCTACTTAGTCCTTAAAAGTCACTACTCCTTTCTGAATACCTGGTTGATAATAAGTTTGATAATTTGGAAGATGCTGTTTATCAGAGGGATCAATCTAGCAAAGTTATTGATTTTTTGGAAAGCCCCTATAAACCAAAAGTTTGTACTATTGACCTAAACTAATTCACTTTTCAATATTTTTGCTGAATTCAAAAATCAAGATTATTTGAAAGTTGTAAATTTATATCCCATTTCTGCATATACCCCAAATTGGTTAGTATAACGTTAACCCATTAGGGGGATGAATCCTAACCTGATAAATATGTTTGGAATAGACATACATACATACATGTAACTCTTTTATGCAAATTTGTCTATAGCTACACCTACCATTACTTAAAATCACACAAGTTCCCGCAAATTTTGTATCACAATTTAGGAGCCTCGAAGTCAGAAGGTTATTCAAAACTAGATCTAGGGTCATTCAAAGTAAATTCAGCTAAATACTTAAAAAAGTAAATTTATATGTCTATAAGTAACATACAATGAGTTATAGCAGAGACACTAATAAATATGGCCTTGGTTATAGAGTAAGTTCTACCCTAGCCTAACGCATCATGCATAGTTTATGGACAGTTTTTATTGAGCACTATTTAAGTCCAGAACATTAACCTATGTAAAATATTTTACAATATTATATTATTAGACTAATATCAATTAAAGTTCAAAATATTTAAATAAAGGTTTCATAGTTCATCACCGTTTGTTAAGGTTTCCTTACTTGAATAGCAAGTTTAACAAAATGTTTCTATACATTGACACCAGAAGTGATATATTTTTAAGTTGATGAAACTGTAAAACAATCAATTTCATTTTAGAATGTACAATGTACTATGTACATGTACATATAATTAAACAGATTTTTTTCTGACAATTAGTTAATTATTTTTTAAAGATTATGAAATAAGTTAAAACTATAACTTGATGTGAGTTAAAAGTAATTATTGTGCTCCTAAAAAATTCCATGGCATGTAGTACCGGTAATCACTCTGTCAGTCCGTCTTTTTTTATGTATGAAACAAATGCTTTATACAAACTTTGATTTTGGACCAAATTTTGGGGTCAATAGGCGAAAGGTTGATATACCTTTCTTTCACTTGAGTGACTTCTAGAGATGAAGGGGAAAGTTTTAGTTCCATCTTGTTACATTTTTATATACTTGTTGGCAATGTATTCTTTACTAACTTATTACAGTATTAATATAATTTTTCTGAATTGTTTAGACAAAAATGGACGGAGAGGACCTAGCTCTTCAGTGTGAACAACAAAAGCTACAACTTGATCAGCTGAAGTTAATGATCAGAGAGAGAGATGAATCATTACAGAGTAAAGATAAAGAATTACAGGTTCTGATATTTGTTGAAATTACATTTGATTTACTTGATTTGAGTGAATCTACCTACAAATAAGAGGAAATGTTATTTTGATTTTTTTTTCATTTCTACTGAAAGGACCATACCTATCCAATGATAAGCCTTCACTATTATTTAAAAAAAAAATGAAGAAATATTCAGATGTTATTTTATAACTGGAAATTAATATAAAAATTACCAGCTGGGTATGATTGCCAGTGAGACAACTCTCCAACAGAGACTAAATGTTTGTATTACACTTTAACTGTACAATGAGTGACACATAAAAAAAGCTAGATTTTGTTATGCCGTTTTTGCTTCTAAATCAATTGTGTTCCTCACAGTTCAATCACTTTAATTTACATGTATGACTGCTTCAATTTACAGGATACCAATGCTAAACTTTCAAAGCTACGCCTGCAGGCCAAAGCTAAAGCTGCAAAGGAGACAAAGGCTAAAAAATCAGCGGCTGCCGAGGAAACTACAGAACATGTACGTATTGTAAATGAGCATTTTATTAGATATATATATATATATAACATTGTGGAAATTTAGTTTTTAAGTCATTACTTCATTTTAGCCACAAAAAAATAAAGCACATGATAATTAAGTATTCAAATAAATATTGAGGTTTGTTGTGTATTTGATATGTGTTTCCATTTTTGTTGAAAATTTTATTATAATGACTTAAAAAACAATTATTAACAGGAAGGTGAAAGTGAGACTGCAGAAAAAGCCAGCAGAGCAAAGAACATGCTGATGAAGAGAAAATTGGAGGAAAAAGATAAAATCATTGCAGATAAAGAAGAAATACTAAAGTCTAATGCTCAGATCATTGAAGATAAAAATAAAATTATCAAGGAAAGGGAGAAAACTCTACAGACACTAGCCACACAGCTGGCAGAGAATAATAAACTGATAGAGGATTTACAGTCAGGAACAGATGTTCAATCAGAGGTATAAATAGGTCTCTCTTTTGATATTTTGTTAACATTCATTAACAGTTCAGATAAAAGAGGGAGATTTCTGTATTTATGATTACTGTAAACCAACTATTTTTATACGACCACAAAATATTTGCGTTCGTATAATGCTATCATGTCGGCGTCATCATTGTCGTCATCATCTGAAGACACATTGGTTTCCGGACAATAACTTTAGTTTAAATGAATGAATCTCTATGAAATTTTACCAGAAAGTTCAATACCACAAAAGAAAGGTTGGGATTGATTTTTGGGGTTATGGTACCAACAGTTGAGGAATTAGGGGTAAAAAAGGGGCCAAAAACATGCATTTTTGTAGTTTCCAGACAATTACTTGTGTGTAAGTGTATGGATCTCTCTGAAATTGTACCACAAGGTTCCATATCACAAAGGGAAAGCTGAGATTGAGTTCGGGGGTAATTGCCCTTCACGTTCAGGAATAAAGGGCAAAAAAGGGGCCAAAAACAAGCATTTTTCTAGTTTCCAGACAATAATGTGTTTAAGTGTATGGATCTCTCTGAAATTGAATATTTTGTGTCAGAAACCTATATTATGTCAAAAATTTGATTACAATCCAAATTCAGACAGTATCAAGCTTGAAAATTGTGTCCAAATTTGCCCCTAACTGTTCAGGGTTTGACCTCTGCGGTCGTATCAGGCTGCGCTCGGCGAAGCATTTTATTGGAAACATTTATTTATGTGACTTATGTTCCTTAGTCTGTCCTCTATTAGGTTAAAGTTTTTTGTTTGATTGTTTACCATGAATTTGTGGTCACACCAACTTGAAACTTAGTATGCTTGTTCATTAGGATCTTAAATTTTTAAATTATGTGCCAAATTATGGATTTTACTCTTTAATTATGCAGTTCAATGAACATAGAAATGTGATAGTGGGAAATGAGTACATTGTTAGGTTAAGGTTTTTGGTTTAGGTAGTTTAACATGAAGTTTTGGAAACATCAGCTTGAAATTTAGTATACATTGTGGAGTTAACTTTTAATATTATTTGACAAATTTATTAGATTGAGATTAACAAAAGAACTATGTCACCTAGTTATCCATCATATTTAATTTCTTTTCTTTTTCTTTTGGCAAGTTACACAATTATCAAGGTTTAATTTTTTTTACAATAAACATTTAGATGACTATAAACATGATTGAATGTGTTAAAATAAACACATTTTAGGTAACTTTGCTTTTAAATTTTATAAACAAGAAATGTTTCAATAACAATTTGTGAAATTTCGCAGAACTCACATGGTCTCTGGAGTTTATCATACCCAATGTAACTGAAATGTATTTTATTGTAATTAATATACACAGATGAAATTTTTTAAATTCATTTTTCACAGGGAAATATGCAGGCTATGTATGCACAAATGGTATATAAAGACAAAAACTTATTAGAATTGAACAACAAAATTCTTGAAATGGAAGGGAAATTGATGGATTTACAGGAATATATTTCAGAGAAAAATGAAGTCATAAGAGGAAGAGATAAAGTGGTTGAGGTATATAAATACAGATTTTATGCAGATGTGAATAAATTAGATAATCAATGATGATTATTATAAATAACTATAATGCAGTAAGACTCACTTAGCTGGTTGAAAAGTAGCCCTTAGTTATCCACTTCACCCAGAAGTGAAAACAAAGTCACTTTTTCATTTTTCAGTGTCTGCCTTCTTCAACAATGATCTATCAGTATCATTAAAGAGACAGTCCCAAAGTTTGAATGAATAAAAATACTTTGAAAAAGATTATCATTTCTTATCATCCTTTAATCCATGATGCTGAAGGTTTTTCCTAGAGATACAAACCTTTAAATCATTATACCCCCAGCAAACAAAGCTTTGTGGGTTTATAGTAATGACCCTGTCCACCCATCTGTTTGTCTGTCTATTTGTCCATTTGCCTTGTAACAACTTCTCCTAAACATGCTTGACAGACATTGATGAAACTTTACACAGTTGTGTACACTACCCAAGGATGTGCATAAAAGAATGAAATCTCAGTCCTATGTGTTAAAGGGGAGATAATCTACCTTACTTACTTCAATATTGCAGTATGTGGTAATCTCCCTAAAGCTCAACTCCTCCTAAACAACTTCATGGATTTTAATGAAACTTTGTACTACCTGATGATGTGCATAAAGGAATATAATCCCAGTCTTAAAGGGGAGATAATCAAATTTGCCATGTGCTGAGTATCATTTTGTGAGTGGACTTAGTTCTTATTTAAGTTTGTATTTTATCAAATGGCACTGTTTATTGATGCATATTCTACTTTCAGCAGTTTATTACTTAATAATGTGTTTTTGATATATTAATAGATTCTCCAGACATCAATAAAAGAAAAAGATCAGACTGTCCAAGATCAGAATGCACTTATTGCTAAACTATCATCAAAAGTAGAGCATGGTGAAGAAACACAGGATTCACTTAAAGAGGAAGTAGAAAAATCTCAACATCAACTGAAACAAGAATCAGAAAGATTTAATCTCAGACTTCAGGAATCTCAAAGATATTTTGAAGAATCGTTAAAAGAACGTGAAGATGAGATTCATAACTTACGGAATCTTGTTCAGGTCAAAAACGATGAAATTTCGATAAGGGATGGGGATCTTAAGGAAATTATTTCGAGGCATGAAAAAGATGTCCAACGAATTATGTCTAAAGGTGAAATTAATCTTGAGGATCAAGTTTTAAAAATGTTGGAACAAAATCTGAAAGACACAAATGAAGTTTTAGAAGGTAAAATTAAAGTCATTGAAGTGCTGCAAAAAGAGAATAAGGAAAAAGAAAAACAAATAAATGAAAGTTTAGACATTCAGAAAAGTTTTAAGGAAAAATTGCAAGTTACTTCTGAACAGTTGATGTTGTTGAATGCAAATCAAGTTGACATGGAAATTCAATGGAAAGAAGAAAAAAGTCGTTTAAATGACAGAATGAGAGAACTTATTGAGAAGCATGATCACGAACAATCTGAGAAGGAATTACAAACACATTCAATGCAGAGTCAACTAACACAATATCAAGCACTCTATACACAGGCCATGGAACAATATAACAAACTGCAAGCTAGATTTCAGCAAACACTGACACCAGGTGGTGCAGTGCCTGTAACTCAGCTAGACGGCAACACAAGTCAAAACTCTGAACAAAACGATAAAAAAATATTAGATTTAGAAAAACAAATTCAAGAAAAAAATAAATTGGTTGATGACCTGAATAATGATAATAATAATATGAAACAAAGAATCAAAGATTTAGAAACTGAAATGGATTCTCTGAAAAAGGAAGAAGCATCTTCTAGTAGTGGGAAATCAGATCCTAAAATGTTGAAAATGAAGGCTCAAATGACATCCAAGATTAAATCTCTTGAAAAGGAGGTAGAAAAGTTAAAACAGGTAAGTTTCTTTAAATATTTACTTTTCCAGTAGTAGTCTTGATTTTTTTATGCTCCTGCTGCGGCGGAGGGGGACAGTAAATTTTACCCTTGTCTATCTGTATGTCCAGCCATCCATACGTCCCAAAATAAGTTTCCATTCTCTAACTTTAGTTTGCCTCAACCAAATGTTATGAAACTTAAACACAATAAGTGTATAGAATAGATCAAACTAAATAATCAAAAAGAATTGGTAACAAGCATTAAAAATTTTTACAAAACCTTGAATTAACCATCTCCTGATTCATGAACAAAACCATCTATTGTAATACCTGAATACTTGGATACATTGTTAAGCGTATGATCATAAAAAGCCGTCTATGGAAGTAATGAATGCCTTACTTTTTAAAAAATTATTGAATTGTTTGAAGGAACATGAATATGTGCAAGATCTTACTGTGAAATTTTGTCTTTACTTAAATGATAAATGAATCAAAAATTTATATGATTTGTAAATTTTAGGGAAAGAAGGACCTACTATCAGATGATTCAAATGAACTTAAAACTCATCTGGATGCTGCCAACAAGAAAGTTGAGGAATTATCAAAAGAAATAGAAAGTTTAAATGTCCAGTTAGAGTCAGAGAAAAATAGTTCAAAGGACTTGAAAGACCAGTTAAATCAATTACAACAAGAATTATCATCATCTAGGCATGCATCAGATGAAATGACCAATCAAATCACAGAATACAAGAACCAGATAGAACAATTAACCAATAAGATCCATGATGTTAACCAAGAGAATGAATCAAAGGAGGTTAGCCTTGAGAAAATCAAGGTAAGGTGTGCTAGGGAAATATATATTTATGTTTTATATGTGGGATATGATAAATATTTTTGTTTTGTTGCACACAATTTCTCTAGAACTACACAATTCCTTTGCTTAAATATAATGTTGTTGCATTTTGTTGACTTGTGAAAGCAAATTTATAACTTAAATCTCAGAATTATACCATCTTTAGTTGCATTACATAGTATAACCTATCTGTTTGACCTGTAAGAAGAAATACAAATATAAATGCGTTTTTCTCATAAATTCAGTCTGATCTTTTTTTTAACAATTTTTTGTAATCATTGGTATCCAGCTGGTGACATAATTTTGGCATTATTTTAATGATAGTGGTTTAACTGTAAAGAATTAAACAATAATAGTGGTTTAACTGTTAAGAATTAGACAATATTATAATAGTGGTTTAACTGTAAAGAATTAATCAGTTATGGTTTTTATGTAATATACAGTTTTAGCATGGTTAATAATGATATAAAATAAAGTTGTATTTTAATATGGTTCTAGTGCCATTTACATGAAAATTAATATAAAAACCTTAAATGTAGAATGTTTTAGATGCAAATCTTGTATTTCTCTGAATAAAGATTATATGGGTAAGAAGTCATTTTAGGTCAGTTCAGTCTTCACACTTTATATTAACCATAATCTCATTTCTCTTTATTCATTTTACTGATCTCTGTCATCAACTATATAAACAAGTTATATTATTGTATAATAATACATGCAGATATAGTAATGTAAATAATGAACTCTCATACATGTATATACATTTAAAATGATATTTAAAAGTATGGAACCCAGACATATATTATATGTATTTGATGGACTACTATGAAATAGTTATACCTGTCAATTTCATTTGGCCATATACATGGACCAAGGCCAAGGGAAGGACATGGATTTTTTTTTATTCATAGAAGCAATTGTATCATTTTTATACTAATTTCAGAGATCTAAGTTCTCACACATATATTTTGATGTTGGAATGCCTTAACTAAGGCATGCTAGGTGTCATCTCATACTCCATGTACTCGTATCTAACATAATTAACATAGGAGACTTTTTTTATACTTTATATTTATTACAATTACTCATCAATTATACCAAAGTCACCAATATTTTTGATGGTTTATAATTTGATTGGTTTCAATCTGCAATGAATTTAAAGTTTCTTTTTCTAAATGTCAGACAAAAAAGCTTTTCTAATATCTATGTTACAAATTGTTTTCTTGGTTGTCCATTTCTTTAATGCTATTAAAAGCACTAACCTTAACAAGACATTCTCATACAGAAAATCCTTGTTTTATTTAATTTGAATTTTTGTCACAGATTTGTATTAATAGAAATTGGTGAAAATTCATCAACTGTGAATGAAATTGATTATACATGTATTCTTTGCTGTTATTTGGAAAAGTTCATCTTGTTTGCAGTGATAGGTGATTGAACATCATGTTTGTGCATAATAAGAGACACTTGATTCAGTGCTAGTTACCCAGCATGCTTCAGTTATTTTATATTTATTTTATATACTGCACATGTGTAGCCATACTAACTGCTTGTAAATAGTAGAAATTTGTGTTTTAGGTGGAAAAACAGGCATTTATTGAACAACTGGAGAACAATCACAAGATGGCGCTTCAGGAAGCTTGTAGTAATGTGACACAGCTTGAGCAAAAAATTAGTGAATATGAAACATCATTGGAAGAAAAAAGTCAAGATTTCATGAGAAAAGAAAAAGATTACAATGAACTTGAAACTGAAAACAAAAATTTGCAAAATGATATAGAAAACTTAAATGTAAAATTATCTTCTGCTCTTGAAAATGTGAACCAAGTTACTGAGCAAGCCAATGACAATGACAATGAGGTTCAAAGTTTAAAAGAGAAAATTAAGGAATTAGAAAAAGAAAACGAAATTCTGCAAGAAGAAACAGAAAAATTGAAAACTTTGACTTATAATTTGGAAAGCTCTAATGCAAAATATGAGAAAGAATTAAAGGAATGTGAAATTGAAATGAATGAAGTGAAGAATCAATTGGTAGAAAGAAATTCTGAGGTTGAAATAAAAGTACAGGAAATTGAAACTTTAAACCACGAAATAAAAGCTAAAGATGAAGTTCTAATTCAGGTCTCTAATGACAAAAGCCACTTACAGACACAATATGATGAGGTTTGTGCTACATCTGAAGGCCTTAATTCTGAAATTAATCAATTTGAGAAAGTTAATGCAGATCTTAAAGAGGAATTAAATTGTAAAACAGAGGAACTGAATTCTGAGATTAACAAGTTGGAAAAAGTTAAAGATGAATTAATGAAGTTAGAGGAAACTCATAATGAAGTTAAAGAAAAGTTAAGTGAGGAACAAAATAGATTTGAACAGCAGTTTCAGGAATTACAAGCAGTCATTGAAACAGGTAAAAGTGAGAAAGATCAACTTCAAACCAGTTATGATATTTTAAATGAAAAATATGATGAACTTAAACATAGTGAGGACTTATTACAATCTGACTATAAGCAGGCGAAATTAACTAGGGAGCAACTTGATGAGAAAATTGAAGTATTGACTGAAAAATCTAAACAATACCAGAATGAAATTTCTGAACTCAAAAATCAATTATCACAATTATCTAACGAAAAATCACAGCTGGACTTACAGATGGAACAACTAAACAAACTTTGTAGTGAAAAGGAGGCTACAATTATGTCACTTTCATCAAATGCAGAGGACAGAGTTATCTCCCTTCAAAAAGTGATAAATGAGAAAGATGAAAGATTAGCAGACACAAACAATGAAATTAAAAACTTAAATGAGAAAATTAATGAGGCAGAAAAAGCAAAATTGACTTTAACTAGTGAATTTGATAAAAAATTAAATGACAAAGACGATGAAGTAAAAGTGTTACAGTTACAAGTTGATGAACAACAAAATAGAATTCAAAGTGGGAAAATAGAAACTGAAAAACTCAATTCCAATATAGAGTCTTTAAAACAAATTAATGATAAAATATCAGAGGAAAAATCTGATCTTCAACTACAACTGGAAGAAAAATCTACAATACAGGAAGCATTAGAACTAGATAAAACAAGAATTGAGGAAAAATTACTCTCCAAAACTGAAATGTTAAAAGAACTAAATACTAAAATGGACATCATAACAAAGGATATTAATGAAAAAGATAAACATATAAAACAAATCCAAAATGAAGAAGGTAATTTAGAGGAGGCACTAAATGCAAAAGAACAGGACATAGAGAAACTTCTCATGGAATTAAAGGAATCGAAGGAACTTGTCAGTGATATTAAATGTAGTGAACAGTCACAGGAAAATCTGGTGAAGGAGTGGCAGGATAAATGCAAGATACAGAAGGAAGAATTTGTATTGCAACTTAAAGAACTTGAAGACAAGAAAAATTGTGAAATTAAAAATATAGAACAATCGGTTGAAGCTTTACAGAAGGAAGTAAAATTTAAAGAGAAAGAGACAGATGAACTCAGACAAAAGCATGGAACTGAGGAACAAGATTTTGAGTTGAAAGTAAAAACATTGGAAAAAGAACACAACTCTTTAGAGCATTCCATTAGAGAATTACAAATTGAACTTAAATTGAAAGAGGAAAAGGTTGAAGAACAAAGACAACAGTTACAAAACGAGCAGCAAAGTTTTTCATCAAAGCTTGAAACCATAGAAACAGAGAATGCCAATCTACAGAAGCAGGTCAGTGAATTAAAACTTTTATGTGACGATAAAAGATTACAGATAGATACCCTGTCTCAAACTCTTGCTGATTCAGAGAATCGTTTTATAATGCATGATACTGAGTACAAGTCTCTCACAGCATGCATCAACAAACAAAACAAGCACTGCATGATTGACATTCAGAAATTACAAACTCAATTGGCTGAAAATAAAATGACCTTTGCCCAGCATGAATCAGACTTAAAATCACAAGTAGAGACTTTAACTGGTCGCTTTGATTCTCTTTATTGTGAACATGAACAAACAAAGCATGAACTTACAAACATGACTGAAAAGCATGAGGGCGAACAGAAATTAAATGAACAAGCTGAAATGTCATATACAAAATTAACACAGGATGTTCAGATGAAAGAGAAAAATATAGCAACTTTAAAAAGTGATCTTAAAGCAATGTCACAAGGTAAAGATGGCCTGATGTCAACAGTTTCAACTCTTAAGGAAGAATCGACAACCTTGACACAAGAAAAAGATGGCCTAATATTAACTGTTTCTACTGTTAAGGAAGAACTGGCTAACAAGATAAAAGATTTAATGACAGTCACTCAAGAGAAAGGTCAGCTGGTGTTAACTGTTTCTGGTCTGAAGGAAGAACTGTCCAACAAGTCAGAAGACATTGTCACTCTGACACAAGAAAAAGATGGTTTGGTGTCAACAGTTTCTAGTCTAAAGGAAGAAATGAACAACAAATCAGAAGACATTGTCACACTGACACAAGAAAAAGATGGTTTGGTGTCAACAGTTTCTAGTCTAAAGGAAGAACTGACCAACAAATCAGAAGACATTGTCACACTGACACAAGAAAAAGATGGCCTGGTGTCAACTGTCTCTAGTCTAAAGGAAGAACTGACCAACAAATCAGAAGTTGTTGTCACACTGACACAAGAAAAAGATGGTTTGATGTCAACAGTTTCTAGTCTAAAGGAAGAAATGAACAACAAGTCAGAAGACATTGTCACACTGACACAAGAAAAAGATGGTCTGGTGTCAACAGTTTCTAGTCTAAAGGAAGAACTGACCAACAAATCAGAAGACATTGTCACACTGACACAAGAAAAAGATGGTCTGGTGTCAACAGTTTCTAGTCTAAAGGAAGAACTGACCAACAAATCAGAAGACATTGTCACACTGACACAAGAAAAAGATGGTCTGGTGTCAACAGTTTCTAGTCTAAAGGAAGAACTGACCAACAAGTCAGAAGACATTGTCACACTGACACAAGAAAAAGATGGTCTGGTGTCAACAGTTTCTAGTCTTAAGGAAGAACTGACTAACAAATCAGAAGACATTGTCACACTGACACAAGAAAAAGATGGTTTGGTGTCAACTGTCTCTAGTCTCAAGGAAGAACTGAACAACAAGTCAGAAGACATTGTCACACTGACACAAGAAAAAGATGGTCTGGTGTCAACAGTTTCTAGTCTGAAAGAAGAACTGACCAACAAATCAGAAGACATTTTCACACTGACACAAGAGAAAGATGGTTTGGTGTCAACTGTCTCTAGTCTCAAGGAAGAACTGACCAACAAATCAGAAGAACTTGTCACACTTATACAGGAAAAAGATGGCTTGTTAGCCACAATTTCTCTTTTGAAAGAAGAGTTGAATGCAAAATCAGAGGAAATTGCCACATTAATAGAGAGCAAATATGGTGGGGAGTCAACTATATCCATTCTCAAGAAAGAACTTGGCACATTGACAAAAGACAAAGAGAATCTGGTGTCAGCTGTTTCTAGTCTAAATGAAGAACTGAGCAACAAATCAGAAGAAATGGCTATATTAACCCAAGAGAAAGATGGTGTAGTGTCAACTGTTTCTAGTCTCAATGAAGAACTGACACTTTTGACACAAGAAAAAGATGGTCTGGTGTCAACTGTCTCTAGTCTCAAGGAAGAACTGATCAACAAATCAGAAGAACTTGTCACACTGACACAAGAAAAAGATGGTTTGATGTCAACAGTTTCTAGTCTGAAGGAAGAACTGACCAACAAGTCAGAAGACATTGTCACACTGACACAAGAAAAAGATGGTTTGCTGTCAACAGTTTCTAGTCTAAAGGAAGAACTGACGAACAAATCAGAAGACATTGTCACACTGACACAAGAAAAAGATGGTCTGGTGTCAACAGTTTCTAGTCTGAAGGAAGAACTGATCAGCAAATCAGAAGAACTTGTCACAATGACACAAGAAAAAGATGGTTTGATGTCAACAGTTTCTAGTCTAAAGGAAGAAATGACAAACAAATCAGAAGACATTGTCACACTGACACAAGAAAATGATGGTTTGCTGTCAACAGTTTCTAGTCTTAAGGAAGAACTGACCAACAAATCAGAAGACATTGTCACACTGACACAAGAAAAAGATGGTTTAATGTCAACAGTTTCTAGTCTGAAGGAAGAACTGTCCAACAAGTCAGAAGACATTGTCACACTGACACAAGAAAAAGATGGTCTGGTATCAACAGTTTCTAGTCTGAAGGAAGAACTGACGAACAAATCAGAAGACATTGTCACACTGACACAAGAAAATGATGGTTTGCTGTCAACAGTTTCTAGTCTTAAGGAAGAACTGACCAACAAATCAGAAGACATTGTCACACTGACACAAGAAAAAGATGGTTTGATGTCAACAGTTTCTAGTCTGAAGGAAGAACTGAGCAACAAATCAGAAGACTTAGCTTTAGTGACGCAAGGAATAGATGGTCAATTGTCAACTGTCTCTAGACTTGTAGAAGAATTGGCGACTTTGGGACAAGAAAAAGATGGTCTGGTGTCAACAGTTTCTAGTCTCAAGGAAACACTGACCAACAAGTCAGAAGACATTGTCACACTGACACAAGAAAAAGATGGTTTGATGTCAACAGTTTCTAGTCTAAAGGAAGAAATGAAAAACAAGTCAGAAGACATTGTCACACTGACACAAGAAAAAGATGGTCTGGTGTCAACAGTTTCTAGTCTGAAGGAAGAACTGACCAACAAATCAGAAGACATTTTCACACTGACACAAGAAAAAGATGGTTTGGTGTCAACTGTCTCTAGTCTCAAGGAAGAATTGACCAACAAATCAGAAGAACTTGTCACACTTATACAGGAAAAAGATGGTCTGGTGTCAACAGTTTCCAGTCTTAAAGAAGAACTAACCACTAAGTCAGAAGATATGATTCTAATGACCCAAGAACAAGATGATCTAGTTTCAACTCTTTCCAGTCTAAGAGAGGAACTGACAGAGAAGTCAGAAGACATTGTTACACTAACAAAAGAAAAAGATGGTATTGTGTCATCTGTTTCCAGTCTTAGAGAAGAACTTACCAACAAGTCAGAAGACATGACTTTAGTGACTCAAGAAAAAGATGACCTTATGTCAACTATCTCTAGTCTAAAAGAGGAACTGACAGTTTTTACACAGGAAAAAGATGGCTTGTTGTTAACTGTTTCTAGTGTTAAGGAAGAACTAGCTAAAAAGATAGATGAATTAATGGCAGTCACACAAGAGAACGATCATCTGATGTTAAATGTTTGTACTCTTAAGGATGAACTGTCCAACCACACAGATGATCTTGTCACATTGAAAACTGAAAATGATGGGCTGATGTCAACTGTTTCAATTCTTAAGGAAGAGCTGTCCAACAAGTCAGAAGAGATAACAACACTAAAACAAGAAAAAGATGGCTTGGCATCAACAGTTTCTGTTTTGAAAGAAGAGTTGGCTAATAAATTAGAAGAGATATCCACATTGGCAGATAGTAAAGATGGTGTGGAGTCAGTTGTTTCCATTCTCAAGAAAGAACTGGCAATATTGACACAAGACAAAGAGAATATGGTATCAACTGTTTCTAATCTGAAGGAAGAACTTACTTACAAATCAGAAGATATTAACTCATTGACACAACAGAAAGATAACCTGTTATCAACAGTTTCTAGTCTTGAGGTAGAACTGACCACATCTAAACAAGAAAAGGCTGAATTAAGATCAACTGTTTCTAGTCTTGAAGAAGAACGGACAATTATGAATCAAGAAAAAGATGGCCTGATATTAACTGTTTCTAGTGTAAAAGAGGAACTTGCAAACAAAATAGAAGAATTAATAGCAGTCAAACAAGAGAAAGATCAGCTATTGTTAACTGTTTCTAGTCTTCATGAAGAACTGAACAACAAGTCAGAAGACATGGCTGTAGTGACTCAGGAGAAGGATGGTCTAGTGTCAACAGTTATAAGTCTAAGGGAAGAACTGTCTAACAAGCAAGATGAAATCTTAATGTTAACAAAAGAAAATGATGACTGGAAGTTAACAGTTTTTAATCTTAAGGAAGAACTATCCAGTAAGACAGAAGAGCTAGATACAGTGATGCAAGAAAAAGATGGCCTGATGGCCACAGTTTCTAATCTGAAAGAAGAGCTTGCTATCAAGTTAGAAGAGATCACTTCATTGGCAGATAGCAAAGATGGTGTGGAGTCAGTTATTTCCATTCTAAAGAAAGAACTAGCAATATTGTCACAAGACAAAGATAATATGGTATCAACTGTTTCTAATCTTAATGAAGAACTAGCAATTAAATCAAAAGAGATAGTTAGTTTGAAATTAACTGTTTCTAATGTTAATGAGGAACTGGCTCACAAGTCAGAAGAACTTATCACAGCCACACAAGAGAATGATGGGTTAGCATCAACTGTTTCTTGTCTTAAAGAAGAATTGTCTATTAGATCAGAAAAAGAAGCCACATTTGCACAAGAAAAGGAGCATCATGTTTCAACTATTACAGGTTTAAAGGAAGAACTGGCCACATTGACACAAGATAAATGTGATATGGTATCTCTTGTTTCCAGTCTTAAAGAAAACATTGCAACAGTTACACAGGAGAGAGATGACTTAATTTCAACTGTGTCCAGTTTAAAGGAAGAATTGTCTAATAAATCAAATGATCTAACAAATGCAGTGACCAAAAATGAGGGACTTTTGTTGACTTTGTCAGCTTTGAAGGAAGACTTAAATCTGAAATTACAGTTAGCTGATGAGAAGCTTGTTGTAGAAAAGGAAATGGAAAAACTTTTGTCATCTGTAAATATATTGTCAAGTGAATTAGACACAGCAGTGCAAAGTGTTGCTGCAAAAGAAGACACTTCTGTAAAACTGAAATCTGAGCTGATGAGACACAAAGCAAAACTGACTGAAACTCAAGATGAGAATGAGCACCTGATGAATCAATTGATGAGCACAACTAATGAACTATTAAGTAAAACAGACAACATAAAGAGTTTAATGATAGAAAATGATGGATTATTATCTGATCTCTCCAATGTCAAAGACAAATTGTCAACAGGAAATAAAACTTTAGCTGATTTAACACATGATAAAGAAAATTTGAAGGCCACAATTGTTGAAATCAAAGACCAATTACAAATTAAGTCTAAGGATATAGATAACGTCATCAAACAAAAAGAAACTTTGTTGTCAAATTTAGAACTAAATAATATAGAACTGAATACTTTACTAGAAGAAAAAGAACAACTAATGTTAACTTCCTCAAAGTTTAAAGAGGATAATGAAATAATGAAAACCGACTTTGATGCTGTACAAAATGAGAAAGATGGACTTTTGTTGACTGTAGCTGCTTTGACTGAAGAGAAAGATGAGTTGATATCTTCTAAGACTAGTTTAAAATGTGAGCTAGAAAAATCTGCAGAAAAAATGTCATTGCTAATGCAACAAATAGATGATTTGCAAACAAATGTGTCAGAACTTAAAATTGATTTGGCAAACAAACTTGAACAAATTGATTCAGTTTCAACTGAAAAAGATTGTCTTTTATCAAATTTAGATTCCCTTAAAGAAGAAAATCAGGTACACACAGAATTGAAATTAAAACTTGAAAAAGATCTTGAACAAATGTCAACAAGCTTTTTTGTTTTATCTAGTGAAATTGAATTAACTAAACAAAATCTTACATCAAAAGAGGATTTAATAGTCAAACAGAAATCTGATAATAAGGAGAATATTTGCAAAATGACCAATGACATATCTGGATTAAAAGAAAAACTGACTGAAAAGTACGAAGAAATTTCATTCTTGAAAATTGAAAATGAGAAGTTATTAGCAGATATTTCCATACTTACAAAAGACTTAACATGTTTGTCAGATGAGAAAAACCAATTGTTGTCTTCTATTGCAAATCTTGAGAAAGACATGGAAGACAACTCTCAGAATTTGATATCTGTTAATAAAGAAAAAGATGAATTAGCATCCACAATTACTAGTCTAACAGAATCTTTTACTAGTTTAAAAGTAGAAAATAACCTTTTAATGACAAGATCAACTGGTTTGGAAGAGGAATTAAATAGGAAGTGTGAAGATCTGGCAGCACTTGTTGAAGAAAAAGAAGGATTTGTGTCAGAAAAAGTGGTTGAAGTTGAAACATTAAGAAAGGAAGGAAATGGCCTGGTAACTACCATATCATCTCTAAAGACTGAAATGGCAATGAAAGATGGGGAAGTATCTTTTCTTGTTAAAGAGAAAGAAGATTTAGAGGCAAAACTGGTTAGTGCGATGGACAATGATTCAAAGAAAAATGAAACTCTTGTTTCTGTCACACAAGAACGGGATAATCTTATGTTGGATATTTCATCATTGAGGGAGGAACTAACAGCAAGATCAAATCAACTTGATGCAGCATTGGGGGAAGTAAAAATTCTGACAGGCAAGCTTAATTCTTTGACTGAACAGATAAGTTTGATGAATGCAGAAAGTTCAGAATTTGTGAAAGAAAGAGATGATTTAAATCTGTCTCTGTCAGGTGCAAAGGAAGAACTTGCAGATATCACGAGAAAATATTCTATTATACAGCAAGAAAAAGATGAAATGACAGCTGTCTTGTCTACTTTGAAAGAGGAATTAATGAGGACAGCAACAGAAGTAACATCACTGTCAAAAGAGAAAGATGAGTTGAAAATAGAACTGGCTACTGAGGCTGCATTTAAGTTGACACTTTTAAAAGAGAAGGAAGAGATGATCTCACAACTGGAAGCTGAAGCATTGTCAAAGTCTAAATTATCAGAGGAGATTCATGAGCTTATATCAAAACTTGAGTCTGAATCGTCATCAAATGTAAACCTCTCACAGGAGAAACTTAATTTAGAACAGAAAGTTAAAGAACTTGAGACAACTGTACATATTTTATCCAGTGAACTAGAAACAAAAGCTGACATTGTGACAAGTGCAATTGATCAGATCAGAAAACTTAAATTTAACATAAGAATAATGCAAGATGAAAATGACAAAATGTTGAAAGAGAAAGATAATGTGCTGACTAATTTTCAAGAGGAATTAGCTAAAAAGACAAAGGAGTTAGAAAACCAACTTCATGAAAAAGAAACAATTGGATGTACATTTGCTAGTCTGAAAGAGAAAATTAATCAATATGAAACCACAATAAATGATTTAGCAGAGGAAAAAGAGACCATAATTTGCAGTCTATCTGAAGTAAGGAATGAACTAAATAAAACAACAGATGAGCTGTGCTCCCTTAAAGAGATCAAATCATCCCTGGAATCTGAGCAGGAGAAATTGTCTAGTGTAGTTCAGGTATTGACTGTAGAATTTGAAACGGAGAAACAAGTTGCATTATTCAAAAATGATCAGATTTCACAGTTAATGAAATTTGCAAAAGATGACAAGAAGAAGATTTCAAATTTACAACAAGAAAATGTGGAACTTTTATCTTCACTTGATATTTTGAAGGAAGATGTAGCCAGTAAAGCTAAACATATAAATGACCTTTTGGAGAAGCTGACACACAAAACAAACATGCTGACCTCAATTACTCAAAATAATGAAACAGCAACCAAGCAATTGGTTGAAAGAGACATGCAGTTTACAGAATTAATTGATCAGAAAGAACAATTAATTTCTAATTTGTCTAATTTGAAAGAAGATATTGAAAAGAAGAGTGAAGAAATATCCAAGCAACAGAATGAAACTGAAGACTTAATGTCCACAGTATGTGCTTTAAAAGATGACATTGCAAAATTGGATGATGACAAACAAGCAATTGCCGAGGAGTTACATAACACAAAGGTTAAGGTTGACATATTATCCACAGAACTAGAGACTGCAAGGGAAAGTGAAACAAGTAAAGGGGATACTGTTATGAAATTGAAACATGAAAATTTTTGTCAGGCGAAATATTTGTCACATGTAAAAATTGAAAATGAAGCTATTCAGGTAACAATAGCAGATTTACAAAAGCAACTTTTTATTAAAGAAGAGAATTTACTTTCCCTTTCCCAAGAGAAGGAGGATTTAGTGGCATCCATTTCTAATCTGACAGGTCAGCTAAATGTACAAACAGACCAGCTGTTAAATGCCACAAAGGAAAATGAGGAATTCATGTTAGCTGTTTCAAACTTGAAAGATGAGCTTTTTACCAAGAATGAAAATCTGTCAGCAGTCGCACAAGAAAGAGTTAAGCTGAAAGAAGAGCTAGCATTGGTTAAGGATGAACAAAATGTCAATACAACAGCAATGTCAACTCGTGTATCAGAAAAAGAGGAAAAAGTGTGTTTCTTACAAGATCAACTTAACCAGAAAGAAACTGAAATGTCTCTTTTGGCAGTTAGCATGGAAAATTTGGAATCTAAAGTTAGGGGCCTAGAACATCAACTTTCACTCAGATCAGAAGAGCTGTCAAATTTCCAGCATAAGAATCAAGAAGAAATAGCAACACTTGATTGTAAACTGAAAGAAATAAGTGATTTAAAAGAAGTTCTGATTGAAGAAAATAAAACAACAGAAGAGGAAAAATATAACTTGAAGCAGACTGTTGATATGCTGCTAATTGACATAGAGTCTTTCAATTTAAAGGTGAATGAAAAAGAAGATCTGATACACAAATTGAAAGCAAATATAAAATCTGCATTGGAAAATAATCAATTAATGGCTGAACAGGTGTCCTCTGTTTCAGAAGAAAGGGATGTTCTCAGATTAGATCTATTATCTACCCAGGAAGGATTAACCACTAAAACTGAAAATGTGTCCAGAATAATGGAAGATAATGAATTATTGTCAACACAGAATGAGCAGATTACTCAGTTGTCGGCAGATTTGAAGGAGAAAATTCAAACATTAAATGAAGATTTTACCCAGGTAAAAGAAACATTACAGCAAAAGGAAGAAGAATTGAAGTCATGCAGAGATAAACTTAGTCTTCTTCAAACAGATTTTGATCAGCTATCTCAGGAATGTGAACAGGCTCATACAAATGTGTTAGAAAAAGAGCAAAATATATTTGAACTAACAGAAACACTCGAGAAAACAGTTGAAAGGGAACAAGATGCTGATGCTTGGAGAACAAAATGCAGAGACCTGGAACAGTTGATTTCCACCAAGGATGAAGAGAATAAAAGAGAATTAGAAGAGAAAGACCTCACTTTCAGTCATTTGGAGACTGAACTCAATAGTCAAAAGGAGTCTTATAAATTGTTGACTAAAAAGGTGATTTTCATGTTAACACCCAGTACATTCTTCTAAAATCATTTCTTCTTTCTGGAGCATAACATTTCCTTTCTCTCAGCTAAATTTGATTCTTCATTTTGTTTTAATAACTTTGGTAGTCTTGAGATTCTTTGGTGACACACTAATTGCTGTAGTCTGGATTATTTTCAAGTCGTGTTCAAACTAAAGATTTTTTTTTTATTTGCTGCTTTTACTCTAAGTTAAGGCATTTAGGAGTAAGAGCAAAGACTGTTCTGTTCAAGAGTCCGAATAATGTTTTCTGGTCAGGTGACATATACATGTATTCCTATGGACTGTTATTGCTAACTTTTTTTTCAAATTCTAATATAATGTTTTTTATTATTTCTCAAATTTTCAGCTAATAATATTAATATAAATAAATTTTATTTTGAAATGGGTAGTCATATGCATGCTCATTTGACATAAACACAGAAGGAAAAATAAGAAGAAACAAGGAATATTATATGAAAAAGGGAGCCTTATTAATCAGAAATATAGATAAGATTAGAAGCTAATTTCATTTTGACTATACAGTTTATCTTCATCAAGTCTTTATTTTAATGTTGGATAGTCTTTTATTTAAATGGCAGAAAAAAGTACTCTTTATTTTTTTACATTGATAAAAAAAAAATTTGTAACTCAATATTTTTATCCTATGTGATTTGGTGAAGGTTTATTTACTTTAGGTTATGGCCATTTTCATTCAGTTTATGATTGATGCAGTATAAAATTTTATCTCCAACCCTTATTTAGAAGAGGTCAGAAGCATGGAAAAATAAAAAAAATGCAAAATTAAAATACAGGTGTAGTAATCTTAGATTATTTTTTTAAAAACTACCCAAATAAAGTGTATTATTTTAAGAATTTTACTCCAGAATCACAATTGCCTGGTAGGGGGTAGAATCACACAGTCATTCAAGGAAGAAATAGAGAGAAAAATGCAAACTTCCATGATGTTATTTTGCATTGTCTGATATCTTTTATTTACAAAGTAAAGGATGCCCAAATTTCACCTCAGTGTCTCAAATTAGTTATAATGTTTGCCTAATTAATATCATAATTCAATTTTTAATGTAAATTAAGTATTAACTGAATTATCAAATCTTTTATCTTCAGTACAAACTTTTTCTTTCTATCTGAAGCATTTAGAATATCTCTATTAAATCTACCTTATGTTAATAAAAATTCTTTCAAATAGCTTCTTCTCTATTCCTATACCTTAAATCCTTTGAATGTTAAAATTTTGAGAAACAAGATATAAGTACAGAAATGTTTACTTTTGAAGTAGTTTTTTTTCTTTTCTTAATATATATCAATACTGTATATTTTTTACTACCACTGATACTGATCATCTTTTACCAAATTGACGTTGTTTCTGATTAAGATTATATTTTCAAATTCTAGGTAAAAACACATGACGTCTTTATTTGATTTAAGTTGATTTTTTAAACAATGCTATAAGATAGATATTAAGCTGACTTTCATCGTATACAGATAGCTTTAATTTAAAGTCAATAACTGAGATTATATTTTATTTATTTGGCACTTCGTAAGATGAATGTTATTAAACAATTTATACAACATCTTTTTCAAACTGTTTTCTTTTGGAATTTATGAAATGTCTTATTTTCATTATCTAAAAAATTACACGCAGTCCTCAAAGTTTTGGAAAAGTTGTATTGTTCACTTTATTCATATTGTCGTAGTAGAAATACAATCCTAAATTTACCAAATTTCTGAAGTTTGGGCCACATAATGAATTTCCAATCTTATCTGCATGTAAAAATTCTTGAAAATTATGAAGTTAACATATGCAATTTTCAAATAAAAAAGAAATTATGAAATTTATTTAATGAAGGCAACTATTTAAGTAAATGTAAGAATTATTTGATGTATGGTACAATGTACTGGACTACTGTAAATTCAGAAATTAATGTATGCATTTATTATTGCGAACCCTTGACCACTGGCAAAAATGTGAAATCTAATTTAATGCAATTGCAAAATTTTTATGAACTACTGTAATTATGAATGCACTTTTTAACATTGCAAACCTGATACTGTCGCATTTTTCACATTAATAAAAACTTAGCAGTAATTTCTGAATTTACATAATTGTATAGGTAATTAGACATTTTCTTTCTCAAAACTTCTAAGATATTATAACAAATATATTCCTTGGATAATAGAGAAATAAAATTAATCTTTAGACCCTTTCATGATATTATGAAAGCATGCCCAGACTTTGGTGTTGATAGCTGACCATTGATAGCCTCTTTCATATTTATTCAAAAATTTTAGAGCTTATCATATTGTATTGACAATTGTCTGTTCTTGAGGACTACAAATGTATCTGTTTACCTCTAGACATAGTTGGGTTTCTGTCTTATTGACAAATACCCAACATCTTAAATTCACATTTTGAATGGTAAGTATGATATTTTCCAGATGAAAGTTCAATGATTTTTTTCAAAAATTTCTGCTCATCATGTTTGTCTGAAATAAGTCCTTACCTGGCATGCTTTTAGATTTATTGTAAAAAGGTCTTTTATTATTCAAATCAAAAGAAAAAACATCTCAAAATCAATATCTGATAATAACATTTTTTTATCAATGATATCTTATGTCATAAAAGTTTTATACTGTAATTTCAGAAATTATTGTGATGTGTTAATGCAAAAAATGTAACAGTATCATGTTAGCAAAAACAAAAACTCACATTCATTATTTCAGAAGTAATTTTCCATCATAAAATTTTGCGATTGCATTAATTAGATTTATGATGTTAGCCAATGGTCAAGGATTTTCAAAATTAAATGCACACATACATTTCTGAATTTACAGTAGTTCAGCATTTTACTTTTTGTTTATATGCTAAATTCATTTCACAGAAAGAACAACTGGAAACTGACATTAAGAAGTTAGAGAAGGTTAGCAAAGGAAAAGATGTTAAATTATCTCGAGCTGTTGAGGATTCGGGTGCTTTCAAATTATCTAAAGAGCAGGAAATGACGGAACTTAATATCAAACTGTCTGAAGTGACAGCAAATCTGGAAGAAACAAAAGCTCAAAAATCGTATTTAGAACAAACTGTTTCTGAATTAAAGGGAAGACTTGAAGGTTCTTCCCAAGAGCAGACAGTGTATAATGATAGTTTGGTGAAAGAGAATGAACTGTTGAAATCTGAAATGGACAATTTAAGGCTGGAAAAAGACAAAATTGTTAAAGAAACTAAAGAGATTAAAACAGAACTGAACAAATTACAAAAACTGTACAAAGGGAGAGAAGCCAAAATAAAGAAATTTCAGGAAGTTGTCAACGAGCAAGAAAAGTTACTTGCTACAAAAGAGGCAGATATCATTGTGTTTAAAGAAAATATGATACAACTAGAAAATAAACTAAAAGATGTCAATTATGATGAGGAGTTTATGCATTCTGAAATGAGTAAATTAGAATTGGATTATAACCAACTTCAACAAAAATATGATCAATATGAAATAGACTATAGACATCTAGAAATGAGGTGTCAGCAGCTAGAGGAGGAACTTCTATCAGCACAAAGTGATAACAGAATAGAACATGACCAAGTGACAGGTGTACACCAAGACCAAATCTTATACTTAGAACAGTATGTGGAATCATTGCAGAGGACCGTTCAGGAAAAGGAACAAATAGCAATAGATATTGAAAATGAACTCTTGGACTTGAGTGACAAAGAAAAATTTATGTTACAGGAAAAAGAAAATCTAGAGAATGAGATTTCAAAATTACATCAAATATGTAAAGGAAAAGATGAAAAAATGATACATCTTACACAGGAAAGTGAAGACCAGTTGTCAGCAAAAGATTCAGTAGTTGAAAAATTACACTATGAACTTGATGAGGCAAAGTTTAGGAATGAGGAACTAGAAAAACAACTGAAAATAAATTTCTCTGAAAAAGATGAAATAAATGCTGAATTACAGAAAATGCAAAAACTCTACAAGGGAAAGGATGTTAAAAACAAAAAATTTGAGGAAGTTGTTTCTGAACAAGAAAAACTCATTGCTGACAAAGATGCTGAAATTTTTATGTCGAAAGAGAGAATAAAACACTTAGAGCACAGGATGGGTGATGTTTTATATGAAGATGAATTAACTAGAAAAGACTTAGAGGTCATAAGGAGTGAAAACTTTGAACTCAAGGACAGATGTTATTGGTTAGAAGGGGAATTGGATAAAGTAAAACAAGATTTAACCGACAGATTAGATGAAAGTCAGACAGAACTGCAACGAGTGTGTGAAGAAAAAAACTTTATGTCTGCTTCTAAACAACAGTATGAAGAAACACTTCAAAACTTAGAGTATGACAAAGAGACTCTGACCAATGTTATAGGGGAGCGGGAGACTGGTATTTCAGAAATAAACAATGAACTTCAACAAGCCATTTCGGTACGAGAAAAATTGACTGCTGAAAATAAAAAATTGTCAGCTCTCGTTAAAGGAAAAGATGTGAGAATTAAGAAACTTGAGGGAAAATTAAAGGAAGATGAAGAATACATTAGTGAAATGAACAAAAGTTTACATGACATTGAGGAAGAACGAGAAAAATTTGTTACTGAAATAGGTAAACTTCAAAAGCTAGGAAAAAGTAGGGATGTAAAAGCTAAAAAGTTTGAAGAAGTTGTTGTTGTCCAAGAAAAAGTTCTTGTTGAAAAGGATACAGAAGTTGTTATTCTCAAGGAACAAATAAATGAGTTAAATGGTCGACTTGATGACTTGTACAGTGAAGAACAGAGCTTAAGAGATGAGCTAAATGAGTCTTTGACCCATTTTCAGGATCTGGAGGAAAAGTGTCATCACTTACAAACAAATATCGAACAGTTGCAAGAAAACATAAATGAAAAGGATTATCAAATTGAAGAATTTAAGAAAAATTTAGATGTAAATCATGAGCATATCGTGAAATTGGAAAGTGAGAAAAAAGAACTGATGATTGAAAAGCAAAAGATTGAACAAAGTATAGCTTTTGTTCGTCGTCAAGTATCAGATGGTGATGGCAGTGTAGATAAAGTGAAAACAGAACTACAAAATGTCCTTGTGGAAAAAGAACATTTGAATTTAGAAATAGCAAAATTAAAGAAAATAAGCAAAGGAAAAGCAGCTAAGGTGGCTAAAATGGAGGACATTTTATCTCAACAGGAGAACTCAATCGCTGGTAAAGAAATGGATGTTGTAGTTCTGAATGAAAGAGTGCAACATCTAATGGAGAAGTTAGAATACAGTGACCAAGAGGTCGGGATGCTTTCACAAGAACTTGAGCATGCATTAACTTGGAAAGACAAATATGAACAATTATATCATGAAAACCAAGAACACCATGGAATACATGTAGATAAAATGGTCTCAGAGCAATACCAGAGGCAAGAAATGGTTCAAGAAACTTTCCAGGAACAAGAAGCTTCAGGACCGTTACATTCTGCAGCACTATCAACAGCACCTGACAATGTTGACAGTCTTGCAATAGAATTGGAAAACCTTCAGTTAGAATTGAAAAGTGAAAGAGAAAAATTTGGCAAGGAGAAAGAGGCAATGAATGGACAGATAAAGAAACTGAAAACACTTTGCAAAGCAAAAGACACAAAGTTAAATAAACTGATGTCAGAAACAGAATCTCAAAGCAGTGAATCTTCACAAGTATCAGGACTAGAGGATGAAATTCTCATTCTAAAAACTGAAAATGAATCTTTAAGGGAAGGCCAGCTTTCAAAATCAAAAGAATTAGAGATATCTGTAAGCCTTTGTCAGGATTATGTAACACAAATCAAAGAATTTCAGGAAAAAGTAAATAAATATGAAGTTGAAAACATTGCTAAATCAGAAGAAATTGAAAACGTAACTAGTAACATGTTGGCATGGGAACAGTGGTACAAGACAGAACTTGAAAATCAGAAAATTGAGATAGAAAGATATAAAAATGAAGAAATAACAGGTTTACAGAATACATGGAGTTCATATGAGACATGGTATAGGCAGGAAATAGAAAAGCTTCAAGGTCATATAAGTAACCTTGAAGGTAAGCTGTCAGTTGTTGGTAGTGGAGCATCAGATGTGTTACCTGTAATAGAGGAAATCATAGAGCCCAGTGCAATAGAAAAATCTGAAACTTCACCAGAAATTATTGATGAAGAAAGAGGTGTTAATAAAATATCTGATTCACAATCACAAATGATACACAATGTGTCCTGTGAAACAGATATAGTGTCAAAAGAAAGTGATAAAAAGCAACAGGATGAATCCAGTAAGGAAGGTATACAAAATGAACTGGCAGTGACAGAAAGAGAAGTTCTGGACATGAAAAGGGAACGAGATTACATGAAGCAGGAACTCGAAGTTAAAAACATTCATGTAAAGGAAATGAAACAAGAAATAAAAAAATTACAAAATGACTTTACCAGTAAGGAAAATGAACTGTTTTCTTTAAGAGAAACTTTTGAAAAAGATATAGAGATATTTCAGAATAATTTGGATTCATTGAAAGAGGAGAAAACTGAATTATGTAAAACTATTGAAGATAAAACTCAAGAAATGTTATCTCTGAAGACAGAAAACGCTTCAAAAGGTGTTTGGGACCATGATCAGATAACTACTATGCAATCCAGAATTGAAGAATTGGAAAATAACGTGCAGTATTTAGAGGGAGTGAATTCATCATATGCAATGAGTAATACTGAGATGGAAAGAAAATGTCAGCACTTACAACACATTGCTGATGAGTCAGAAAAAGAGTTTGAAGAACTCAACAATGATACAAATTTGTTACGTCATAATGAAGAGTTATATAAAGATATGCTGAAAACTTTGAAAATGGAGAAAGAAAATTTGGCAATAGAAACTGAAAAAGCATTAAAATCAAAAGATTCTAAAAACAAAACAATGATTGAAGCCATCGATGACTTACAAGATATGTTATCAAAAAAAGAATCAGATTTACAACAAATGGTGACAGAGAAAGAAGCAAAGTGTGAAGAAATTGCCCAGCTAACCAATACTGTAAGCTACCTCCAAGAACAATCAAAGTCAGATGTGACACAAATGCAGCAGGAATTCATGCAAATGCTAAATGAGGATATAGGATTATCTGAACATGAGATGGAAGATCTTCAAAATGAAGATATCAATAAGCTGGTGACAAAAATTAAGTTAGAACTTTCGAATTTAAAACAATCTCAGTCAGAGTTGCTTTCAAAGTGTAGTAAAAGTGAGGAGAAAGTAACAGAGCTTGAAAAAGAACTAGAAAACAGTCAGAGTTTAATAGAGCAAGAAAAAGAAAACACAAAAACTTTGGGAATGATTGTTAACAATTACGAGGTGAAATTGGAAGAAAAAGAACAATGTTTAGTTGATCTGAAACAGAAATTATTAGTAGTCCCAGATCAAGGTCAAATTACCGAAAAAGACAATCAAATGCACCAACTGGAAAGTCAATTGGCAAGATTAAAGGACAACCTGTCCCATCAAGGCAGAGAAATGCAGGATCTTCAGCAATTGTATCAGAATGAATGTGAACAGCTTGAACGTACTTTAAATGCTCTAGAAGACAGTAAGAAATCTTTTACTTGTAAACTAGAAGAATCAGAAATTGCCATTACAAACTTACAAGAAAGATTGTTATCTGCTGAATCTGAATGTGAAAAATCAAAACAGCTTATTCAAGAAAAAGATAATTATATCATATCTATTGAACAATCAAAACGAGAAAATATAGAAAAAGTGAATGAAATGGAAGGACAAATAGAAACAAAGGATGAACAAATAAAATCTCTTACAGAAAGTCTAAATAATATACAGGATGATCTAATGAAAAGAATCGAAGAAATGAAAATTATGCAAGAAATGTATGATAAACAATCAGAGGAACAGGATAAAATAATGAATACTATTGAGGAATTTAATGCTTCAAATGCTCAGAAGTTACAAGAAAAGGAAGTTAAAATCACTGAATTAATGCAGGAGTTGTATGGCAAACAAAGCATCCTGGAAGTGACAGAGGCATCCAAAATGGCATTTGTCACATCACTGGAAGAAGCTGAGCAGACGTTAACTCAAATGAAAGAGCAAATTCAAGAAAAGGATAAAATAAAAGATGAATTAAAACTTCAGTTGCGTAAAAATGAAGAGAAAGTAAACATGTTGGAAGATAATATTGATAGATTATCTTTGGAAAACTCCACATTGAAACAACAACTAAAACAGTTGGAAACAACAGATGCCCATGGCAACCTTTCTGGAAAAACAGAAAATGTAAGAAACAAATGTATATTCAGATTCAATACTTATAGCTAGTGTGTATATATTGTGTGTGTAGGTACTAATTTTTGATATATCACATAATTGGCTATAAACACAGGGTACACAAAACTTTGCTTCTCCTTTTTAATGGAGTATATGTACAAGGGCTTATTGAAGGGTCCCAATAATTGTGTTTAACTTACGAAAATAAATTGATTTAAAAAAAATATATTTTTTGAAAGATGATTTAAAGTTTCATAAAAAGAATACATTAAAAATGTCATGTACATGTGTTTTAACTTTTGTGTACCCAAATCACATTGTTGGTGCATATTGTATACACTTATTTCATCACAAATCAATGTTTGAAGTGAATTTTAAAAGAACATTTTTTCTTATTTTGATTTTTGTACTTTTTTTTCAGTTTTAATTGAGTTATGTAAATTTGATGAAATGATTAACTTTGTATATTATAGTGCACTGCATTAAATAACAGACATTGATTTGTGTGATGGTGCAGTTTAAAAGTGCTAATTGCTAATAAAACTCACTAGATTAACTTTTTTTTTACTTTTACACAAATCTATTGTGATTGACAAATCTGAGTTTTAGTGAGCTAGTTTTGATTTTTGTTTGCAGTGTTGTCTTCTAGTTTCACCATTTTCCTGTTTGCTGCAATAAAAAAAAGTGTAGTAAGCTTTAGTTGCTATAGATATTCATATGTTATATTTATTTGATTTTCTGTAAACAGTGTAGGATTCAAATTTATAGCAATAATACAGTTTTATTGGTTTTAATAGTTTACCTTGTATAAATGATATTAAAAAGAATCATAAATATTAAATAATCTGCATTAGGCTTTTAATGTAGATTAATGCATTGCTATATAAGAACAACAATGTTGTCAGGGAAATTTGAAAATACCTTTTATATAATCTACCTGAATAACATCTAATAAAAAGTATTTGAAAAAAATAATCACTGTTAAATATACCTTATACTTTTTGTAAACATATTTAGCATGTGTAATTAGCATGATTATGTTGGTTTGCATGCTTATTATAACAATACATATATACAGAACTACACATAAACTATACACAATATATGTAATACTAGTGTTATAGATATTGTACAGTGAATGGTGCTTATCTTATCAAGGGCAGTGTCATCCATACAAGTGGTTATTATATCTGTTAGTGTGGAATCAAAACGTTTTTCTTGGCTTTATTTTATGATTTCAGTAAGTTATTTTGTTAGGGGAGTTCAGTAGTTACAAATTGTTTGGAAAATGTTTTGAAATTGAAAAATACTTAAACATTTTATTAAATGGAAAACATAAATTATATTGTCATTGTTTAATGGAAATAGAAGTTTAGGTGATAAATCACTTTCCTTAGATACTTTCAGACTTAACAGAATTTAGAGATCTGTAGAATGTCTTTAAATTTTCAATGATATATTAGATATGATTGCTGATTATGGCTAATTGTACCAGTATTCCTTTCATAAAGTGAAAGCTGATGCATGCTTGGAAATGAAAACACATTAAACATGTGTATTAACATGTATACCTCAATAAGAATTCCTGAGGCATTATGTTGGGTCAAATTTTTAAGTTCACAGATCCATCAGTGTTGTTAAACATTCACTTCCACTCGGTCTATCTCATGTAAATGATCAATTAATTTTACGTGTTGTTAATTTGATTTAGCTTTATATTTTCCCAGCATTTCCCAAGCTTTACTGTATTTTATTTTTTTCTCATTATATATTTTATTACAAACAGATTTGTCAAGAGAAAACAATAATTTGGATTTTAATTTCTTCAAATTCAATTGTAATGTACATTTATTATTTTCAAAAATATCTATTATTGATTTTTTTTTATATTTATATAGCATATGTTACCAAACAGATAAAATGATACATGTGTGGTATTTTTTAGATCCAGCAGATGGCAGATATTGTACAAGATCGTCATAGAGAGGAGGTAGTAGAAGAGGATGGTAATACTGATGCAAAGATTCAGAAGTAAGAGTTTTGTAAGACATATATAAGTGAATCTTGGTTTATCTAACCAGTAATACTTTTTTGGAGGACTGGTCTTTTATGGGTAACCTTGACATTAGTAGGCACATCTCTAAGGATACAAAATTAAGATATGGTACCAAGGGGGAAATCAAAAAGCATAGTAAGTAAAAAAAAACAGACAAAAATGAAAGAAAACCAAGTAGTCATACAAATTAACCCCTAGTATGCAAATTGTATTTCTTAATTTCAATATTTTTTTTCAAGATGATTGACTTTTATTTTAAGTATTTTAATTTCTTTTGGAACACCCCTAAAATTCTGTCTATGATAGTATAGGGGCATTATGCTTTCCAGTGTGTGTGTGTGTACTAAATCAGGTTAAACTTTTTGGTTTAGGGTAGTTTGTGGTCACTTAGAGCTTGAAACTTAGTACACATGTTTTCAATTAAGTTAACTGTTTAATATATACATGTCAAATTAGGGTGTTTTTTTTTACTAAGATTTCAAAGTTTACTGAAAATTGAAAAGAAAAGCAAGCAGGGTATGGTGCTATATTGATGCATATTCTTGGTTGTTTTTTTTTACTAAAATCACAGGTTGGAGCCAATCTGCTCCACCTGTTGCTAACTTTTTGGTTGAAACACAATAAAATATGAACAGTTGTCCAATTATAAGGAGATACATCCTTTTTGTTTTAACCATCTTGGTGGTCTCATGGCAGCATGCTTGCCTGAAGTACAGAATATTGGGGGTTGAATCCCCAGCTGTGTCAAACAAAGTGAAAATTGGTTTGCTGCTTCTTCATGAAGCATGTGGCATCTTAGAGAAAAACTTGTTGGCTCAGAGTCTGAATTATGTGTTATGGTGGGATGAATTGTTTTACTGTGGACTGTTACCTTGTGAAGTACACATTAAGTTTCCGGATGAAAAGGTCAGTCTAGCACAAGGCACAGATCAAATTCATATTACATAAGCATGTTCTATCTTGATATGTATGTAATAATTAATTGCCACTGAATATTTAGTACCAATCCATCATGATTTGTTATAAAGCTGGTTAATAATGTCAGTATAAGTTGAATTTTGTGATATTCATCAGTAGTGTTTTTCTATCTAGTCATAACAAAAGAATATCACCATGACATTCTTTCCCAGTAAATATCAGTTGCTAGGCAATTAAAATTCATTTTAAAAAAGTATGCTGAGATTGAATTTTGCAAGCTTGGATCCTTTTTAATTTCTTTTAATAGTTGCTATTTGGTGTTCTCACTGTATACTAACATTGAAGTATGGAATGAAATCTATAGTATGTTGATATGTTCATTTGATGGTTATTATCATTATTTCTGTTAAATGTAAAGAAGACCAATATAGTCAGATGTGTCCTTTATCATGATAATTTAACTGTTTGTTTTGAATATTGTAGAGTGCCATTTATCGAAGAAGCTATCATGGTTGAAAAGGTCCAAACATTACAGTCGGCTGCTGAGGTAATGTATTTGGTTTGTTTATGCATGTTTCTAAGTATTATAATGCGGTGTTTTATTTCAATATAGCGACCAGCACACTATTTATCTGAAGTAATTTTTGTCCCCCGCACGGAGCGTTGAGGGGGACATAGAAATACCGGGTGTCTGTCTGTCTGGTCTTGTTAAGTTGTTAGCACTCTCACATGTACAATTCTTGCCAGATTTTTGATTCAGCCATGCTGGATCTATGCGATCACTCTTTTTTTGGAGATGGTGCAGAATACTAAGTTAAAGACATCTAATGAAACTAATTATGTGTTTTTATACGCCCGTTTACGGGACGTATTATGGTATACCGTTGTTCGTCTGTCCGTCCGTCCGTCCGTCTGTCTGTCGTCAACATGTCGGACATTAACTCAAAAATGCTTAAACCAATTTGCATGAAACTTTGGTGAATTGTTTATATCTATTGACGTGAGCTTCCTTTCGTTTTTTTTTTAAATTTAGATTTTACGTTTCCGAGTTATGGGGTTTTATTCATTAAAAAAAGGGGGATTTCCCAGTTTTCGGACAATAAGTCAAGAATGCTTTCACCAACTTGCAAGAAATTGTGGTTAATTGTTTATATCTTTTGACATGAGCTCCCTTTCAATTTTTATAAATTTTAGAATTTACGTTTCCAAGTTACAGGGTTTTATTCATAAAAAAAGGGGGGATTTTCCATTTTTCGCACAAAAACTCAAAAATGCTTTCAGCAATTCTTATGAAACTTTGGTGAATTGTTTGTATGTATTGATGTAAGCTCCCTTTAGAATTTTATAAATTTTACATTTTACATTTCTGAGTTATGGGGTTTTATTCATTAAAAAAAGGGGTGATTTTCCAGTTTTCGGACAATAACTCAAAAATGCTATCACCAATTCTCATGAAACTTTGGTGAATTGTTTATATCTATTGATGTAAGCTCCCTTTTTATTTTCATAAATTTCTAATATGATATTGAGAATTAATTGAACTTTATTTGTTTATAGTCTGACAACAGATTTACTAAGTATTGCACAACAGCAAGAAATCTTTAATTGAATATAAATTCAATTCATATAACCAATTTCAAGTTCTTTGACTACATTTATTCAGAAACCTATAATATGTCAAATATTTAATTACAATCCAAATTCAGACCTGAATCAAGCTTGAATATTGTGTCCATTTTTGCCCCAACTGTTGAGGGTTGGACCTCTGCGGGCGTATCCAGCTGCGCTCAGCGAAGCAGTTTATTATGACTTGCAGAAACTTTCTACACCATTTTAATCATCAACTGCCAACTTTTGACATGTTATTTGCCCTTAAATGAAGAAAAGATTGGTCGAACAACCCTTTTATTTTAGATATACACTTGCATATAGTTCCTTTGTAAATCAAAATTTATAATGATTTACTATTTATGAAATAAATTGAAAAAGTATTTTTACATCAATTGAATCAGTTGATAACAATTTTGAAAGTATTATATTATTATCTTATGCTTGTGTAAGTTTTTGTTTTATGAAATTTAGGTCAACATGTGTGTTAATATATCTAAGTTGATTCCCACACTTTTTTGAAATGATATTACTCCAATTCTTTCCATAGGCAAGTAAGAGTCAGTATGATTATAAACTGTCATGATTTTTAAATAATTACACTCAAAGGTGTAAGTATTAATTGGAAACAACCCCAGTCTTAATTCACCACATTTAATATCTCATGACCTGTTATATAATTAAATAGGCACAATTTATTACACACCTAACTGAATACACACATTCTTGACCTCAATAGTAAACCTACAAATGTATTATTTATTTTGATCTACACTACATTAAAATATTCTGTTAATTTTGCTAGCTAGCTGTATGATTAATCAGACATGGTTTTTTTTTCAAAGAAAAGACAAAAAATGTAAAAATATGTATAATAATGCAAGCAAATTTTATTTCACTTGTAAAATCAGTGTCGTTATCATCTGACATAAGTCAATAATCAAGATCTTATTAATTAGTTACAATTATCAGAAATTTGGTAGAAACAATAAACAAAATTGCTTAATTCTTACCTGAGCATTTTCTGCAATAAAATTTATTTGTTTGTTCTACATTTATATCCCATTATATTGCTATTTAACAGTAATTGGAAATATCTCAGCATTAAGTATTTGTACATTTAAATTTGAATACAGGAAATGTATTTTTTCTTGATGAAGAATGAACACCAATTTAGATAAAAATTAGTTATTAATTTTTGTTGTTGAGAAAGTGCATTTCCAAGGCCTCTTTCTGGAAATTATTAAGCCAGTTATAATTAATGGCATATAAAAAAATATATTACTTGTTTGACGATTTCCCTTCCATTCATGTCAATACCATTAAATTGCAAATATTTATAAAAAAAAAATCTGACAGTCTAAATTTGAAATATCAATATATATATATCATTATTTGCATCAATATTGCGAAATTCCCTACCTGTGGGCAATAACATAGAAATTTAACAGTAAGATTGGAAATGAAAAGAGAAAAAAATATTGAAAAAAGTATGGTCAGAAAGAATATCAGACTAGCTATGAATATGGCTGGATCACAACATCGACAATGCTTTGATTATAAAACACTAGAACACACCTGCGACATCGCGGGTCCGTGACTGAATTAAAGTACCTATGCCTTATTTTCAGCCTGGATTTTTAGTATTCGTTTTGTTATTAGATATAAAAGTCATGCTGATTATAAGGTGCACAGTTTTCTCTGCTTCAAAATCTTTCTGTTTGAATCCATCCTGGTTTTCTTACTACAACCGGAAACTACTTGTAGATATATTTTTTTGGTCAGTGATTGAATTTAGTAGTGTCAATTCCTGTAGAATGACAAAGTTCGGGTGTGACCTGTGTATATAGCAAATCCCAAATACACCGTTTGGTGGTGCGCCTGACAGAGGCGGAACATACAGATTAGGTAACAGGTAACAGGTACTATTGGTATCTGTATCGGATGCAACCTTGACTTTTAAATTATTGGTGATGTTAATTATGTTGAAAACAAAAGGGCCTTGAATGGTGTAATTTTTAATCAAGACCATTGTCCTATATTAGTTATATATAAATTTTAATTCTTTGATTAGATGTTTTTATGTCATGCCGGCTAACAAATTGGACCTTGTTATTTTAGTAGTATAGATATATCATAGGTCTATATCACCAAAGTCTGGGACAAGTTCGAAAATCAGTGCCAATCAATCATTTTAAAAGAGTTATGCCCCTTTGAAATATTAACCATATGGAAAATTGCATTGTTAGCACTCTCATGTGTACAATACTTCCCCGGTTTTTATGATACTCTATCATAGGTGTATATTAGCAATGTCTCAGACAAATGCTAAAATCAGTGTCGATCAATTATTTTTAAAAGAGTTATGCCCCTTTGAAATATTAATTATATTTAAAATTGCATTGTAGGTGCTCTCATGTGTACAATTTTTGCCAGATTTTTATCAAATTTATATCAAAGGTTTATTAAAGCAATGTCTCAGACAAGTTCAAAAATCAGTGCCGATCAATTATTTTCTAAAGAGATATGCCCCATAAGTTTTAAAAACAGAAAAAAAAATTTTTTTTTAAGTTACTGCCCTTGGATAGATAAAATATGTGCAACACGGGGGACATTGGAACTCTGTTCTGTTCTTTTATATTTACTGCAGTATAGATTACTTTATGGAATTAAGACAGTTTCAAAAGCAATGTTGTTTATCTCATTCTTGCAAGGATTTCTTGTCATGAATTTTTATATCCTTCAATGTACAAGCTAGAAATTGGTTTATAGGCTTTCAATTGATGTATAACAAAATGCCATTAAAGCCAGATTTAAATTATAAGACAAAGTTGAACTCAGCTTATGTGATGAACTTTTCTGTTCCTTGGCAAGAACTACTAGTTTTTCTGCTGAAAGTCAGTTGTTTTCTCCAGGTACTCTTGACATCTTCCACCAATAAAAACTGGCAAAAGGATATATTCATTGTTGCTGAAAGTTTTTTTAAATGCCAAAAAAACAAAAAACAAAAAAACTTTAGGTTTCCAGACTCAAAATATATGAGTGATAAACAATATCTATACCAAAATCTGGAAATTTTTAGATTTTCATGATTTTATTTTAAAAATGTTAACATCAAAAGAACCCATTACAAAAACTTTAAAAACCCAGAGATTGCAACTCAGCTAAAGCTGAATTCAAAACATCAAGGAAGCGCAACAATTAAGAAAACAGAAGAAATATTAAAAAAATGCCCTGCACTTGGATACCAAATAAGTTTTAAAGTACTTTATTAGGAGAAAAGTAAATGCAAAATTTTGGAAGGAAAAGTATATACAAATGTATATATCTGGTTTTTTTTCAGAATGGTTTTAGTAGGAATGATGGAGAAAGTCTGAAACATGATATTACAATGTTAACCAGTCAGATTCAAGAACTGAAAGATGAATATGGTCTCTCTAAGCAGGAAAATGAAAACCTTCAGAGGCAGTTACTTTCTCAACAGGATGAGCACAAAAAAACAGTTGATGAATATGCAAATGAGTTATCAGAAATAACTCAAGAGAAATGCAAATATGAAAGCTGGTCAGAAAGACTGGAAGTTACTGTGGAGGAACAAAAGAAAATGATAGAAAATTTTAATCAGAAAGCTGCTGAAAAAGATGAAACCATTGAAAAATGTGAGAGAAATCTTAGAGAACTTGGTGAACAGAGACTGAAATTTGAGAGATTATCTGAAGAACTACAGCTTAGCATTGATGAACAGAAAAAAATAGTAGAAAATTTAATTCAGGCTTCAAATGAAAAAGAAGAGAAAATCAACGAAATGCAAGGTTTAATTGATAATTTAAAGGATGTCATAACAGAGAAAGATGAAGAGATAACAACCTTAGAAGATGCTAATCAGTCTTTATTGGAAAAGGATCAACAAATTGTAGAGTTACAAACTTCTATAGAAAAACTGAAACATACAGTCTCAGAAAAAGATCAGAAAATCATGTCATTGGTTGAAAATCTTCAGGAAGAAGAAGAAACATTATCCCCCTTGGCAGATGAAAATGAATCTCTGTCAGCTACAATTAAGACCAAAGATGCTGAAATAGGTGAAATCAAACAGTCACTGTCCAAGAAAGAGGAAGAACTTGCAGAAATGAAGAAAGCATTTGATGAAAAAGAACTTCAGTTTAAGAAAGCACTGGCTACTGCTAAGAAATTGAAGTTCCAATTACAGAAAACAATCAAAGAGAAGGAAGAAACAGCTAAAGCTGAGGTTTGTATTACTTTAAGTTATGCTGAAAACTTGGTGACTCCTCACAGCAGTAATTTAACTTTTAATGAATAAATGGTTATAGTGTAATAATTCATAACAAAAAAGCCCTATTTGCTCTTGACAAAACCAAAAGCAAAGGAATAGCAATTTGGTTGCTGTATTTCATCTTAATAAGACCTTTAACATGAAGCAAGAGTGCATAGCTCAAGTTGCAAATTCAATATAGCCCCTTACACAGGTTTGAATGGAATTCTTTGCTATAGAGTGTTTTTAAAATAAACAGAAGGGTTAGTTTCTGATCAAGTAAGTCTGGCAGATTGTACAAGACTATCCAAACCACAAGAGATATGATGTGGCTTTTACCTATGAAAGCTGATTTGGCTCTCCACTTGAAATAGCCTGATAAGCCCATCTCAGCCCACTGGTCTGATAATTGCTTTTTCTTTTGTACAATATCAGCAGTGCAAAAACAAGTTTAGCACAATACAATATGTGATAATAATGGTTACAACAGTTATAATATGGTATTAAACTTCAGTGCAATAATGACTAAAATTGTGTCTGAGATCTGAAAATATCAATTATTTGTAACTTATTGCATCAAATTTTAAACTTTTTCTTTACATGTTATGGAGACTTGCCAAATTAAATGTGCTTGGATGAAACATTCTTTTCTTTACTGGGGAATTTGGAACATATTCTTTATTATTCTACATTCAATTTTTTTCCTCGAAAGTAAATTATTTGACATTCAAAAAAATCAATTATAAGATAAAGAGTTATGATCATATGTCAATGAGGCAGCAATCTTAAGACAAAAAATAACAGACAGGACATCTAGAGGTCAACCTGTACCCTTACTAGAGGTCAACCTGTACTCTTAATAATGGACAACATATTAGTGTTATATATATATATGAAATAATATGAAGTGAAAAGGGTATTTTATTCTTTTATGAAGTAAACAAATGCATTTAATATTATTCTTTTATTCAGGGTCATGGAGAAGAGGAAAGTCAGACTAAATCAAAAAAACTTCAAAGCAAACAGGCAGAATTATTGGAAGTCAAAGAACTCCTGGAACAGAAATCTTCTGAAATAGAAACATTATCTAGTCAATTATCAGCAAAAGAACACCAGTATACAGAAATGCAAGAGAAATTCAAAACATTATCTGAATCTTCAGTAGTATTGGAAGAAACAAAATCAGAATTAGAAAATCAGTTGTCAGAATTGTCACAAAAATATGAAGAAGTTTCAAATGATTATGTTGCTGTAAATAGCTCTTTAGAAAAATCTCAGTTGGAAGAACACGATGAAAAACAGGAACTTCAAGAAAAACAATCAGAAATTGAAAGATTATCAAGAAAAGTTATAGAGTTGGAAAAAATAACAGAAGAAAAAGAAAGTTATGTAAAAGAAATGGAAGAAAGAGTAGGAAATTTTGAAGAACTGATACAGTCTCTTCAACAGGAAGTCAGAAAGCAGACGGCATCAGTGGAACAGCTACAGAATGATGTAAAACAAGGTCAAATAGAAAAAGGGCAATTTGCAGAAGAAAAACAAAGTCTTCAAAAAAATCTGGAACAAACAGCTTCAAAGATTGTAGATTTATCAAATCAGTTAGCATTTCATGAAGAAAATTTATCTCAATTTGCTCACAGTCTCAAACTACTCACACCTCATTTACATCATATAGATTTCCAAAATTTGAATCAAGTTTCTGAAATTATAAAAGATGTTATCGGAACATCAGAACAGGAAATTAGTGTCCTAAAACAAAAACTAGAAAGTAGTGAAAAGACTTTGAGGGATGAAATTGAAAAGAAAGTTGAAGGGTTACAAAATATTTATGAAACTAAATTAACCGATCAAACAGAAGAAAATCAGTCTCTGCAAGAGAGAATGTCACAACAGAACCATCAGTATAAAAAAAGTATATTAGAAATTGAAAATAAATTAGCCAATCAAGCAGAAGAAAAACAGTTATTACAAAGTCAGTTTTCTGACCAGATAACAATAATTCAAAATGCAATTGAATCCAAAGAATCAGAATTAATTGAGCAGTCAACAAAAAATGAAGCACTGAAGAATGAAATTTTGGAATTAACCAATCAGGTAAAAAATATTGAAAAATTAAAATCAGAGAATTTATCTTTACAAAAACAGATTAAAATTTTAACTGAAGGAAACAATAGTCTTCTCAGTGAAAAAGAAATGCTTTCAAAACAGATTGAAGAACTCAAACTGTCTACAGGAAATATTTCTAAAGAAAAAGACGAGTTAGCAGTGACGATTGAAAACGTTTCAAAGGAAAATCATGAACTTAAATTATGTGTTGACAGACTAACTACAGAAAAGCAAGATTTGGAGTTATCTGTCTCTGCATCAACAGGTGACAACAAAGACTCTGAGACAGCAATGAGTGAACTTTTACAGCAATGTCAAAAACTGCAAGCACAATTAACTGAAATTACAGCACAGAATGAGCATTTACGAACAGAAGTTAATAGTTATCAGGAAAAAGTAGACCTGAGTAGGTCAGAATTATTATCTAAAGATAGTACTAGAGTGGAGTTAGAGGAAAAACTATCTCAGGCAACTGAAGAAATTCTTAATCTGAAAGGAGAATTAGAAAGTAGAACTGAATCACTTCAGAGGCTACAAGAACTAGAAAATACATTAAATTCAAATGCTGACACAGATTCTCAGGTAAAAATAGAATTAAATAGTGAGCTTGATAAATCTCAACAGAAAATTCATGATTTGGAAACAGATGTCGAAAATTTAAAGCAAGATATAGTTAAACTGACAGAGAAATGTAATATTCTAAGTCAAGATAAAACTGAACTAGAAACTAAATACAATATGTTAAATGAAAGAAAAGAAGAAGTCACAGAGAAAATGGATAAAGATATAGCTCATGTTACTGACATGGGATGGGGAGATACCATAGAAAAGGTAGCCATTGAACCACTTAGACAGTCAGCACCAGAATATGGTCATGATTCTCAGGTCCATGATGGCTGGGGTGATGCTATCCAAAAAGTACAAGTTGAGCCCCTAAGGCAGACTGCACCTAAAGAAAATCATGAAATTCAGGCTCTTAAAGATGAAATTCAAACTTTACATAAGAATTTGTCTGTAAATGAGACAAAATGTGAGAAGATGTTAACAAAACTTAAGGCATTCAAGGCTAAAAATCAGGCTTTACAATCAGAACTTGATCAGGCTAAAGAAAAACTTGCTGAGACCACAACAAATTTGGAAAGTGGTAATGCTAATGCAGAGACATCAATCAAAGCTTTGAAAGGAGAAATAGAAAAATACGAACTGGAATTTAAAAATATTAAAAGAGAAAAAGACGAAGTGATACAATCTTTAGACACAGAAAAATTAAAGAATGAAAAATTGAATACACATGTGTTAGAAAATGAGACAAAATATAAAAGCCATATCGAAGTTTTGCTTCAGCAAATTGAAACTGAAAGTTCTGAATTAACAGAGTTGAAATCTCAAAATCTTAAATTATCTGATGATTTTCAAATATTAAAACAGGAGAATTCTAAATTATCAGAATCTTTGAACCAAGCATTGAAAGAAAAAGAAACACTTCATGTGGAAACAGAAATTTTACGATCCGAAATTGAAATCTTGGAACGAAAGAAAACTGATAATGAGAGAAAAGTAAAGGAAAATCAGTCGTTGTGTGATGAACTAGAATCTGAGTGTAAAAGTTACAGGGAAATTGTTGCTAATCTAAAACAAACATTGAATCGTGAAAAAGAGGAACATTTTCATAAAATCAAACAAATTCAAGATGGAGGTGGAGATGTCAATGAGTTGAAAAATAAGATCTCAGAACTAGAACAAGAAAATACTCAGATAGCTACTTTGAAAACTAGAATATTGGAACTTGAATCAGAACACGAACAAATTATGGAAGAAATGGATGGCCTAAGAGAAGATCTGATCAATGAAAAGAAAGACTCAAAGGAGAAAATAGAGAACTTGAAGGCTGAATTTAAAAATGCTCAAGTAGCTGATAATGTTGATGATTTGAAAAGAGAAGTTGAAAAGTTACGAATATTGTGTAAGCAACAACAGGTGGAAAGAGAAGGACTTGACTGGAAACTTCAGGAAATGACATCCCTAGAAGAAGAGATTGAAGATCTTAGGCTAGAACTAGAAAGTACACGGAAGGAACACAAATCTGGCATCAATGAGGAAAATTGGAAAAAAATGAAAGAAGATCTTGATCAAACTAAGATAGCACTGAGAAAGAAAGAAACAGAATTTGAACATTTGAAACATGGAAAAACAGCATCTTCTTCAGACGATCGTGTGACTGACCTTGAAGAACAATTGGAACTTATAAATGAAGAGCTCAATGAAGTCATGTCTGAGAATGAAAGGTTGAAATCTAACCCTGCGGCAATGAAAGAACAAATGTATGATACATTACAAAAACAATTTTCTGACCTGGCTGAAAAATACAGTACTGCAATGGAAGAAAATGAAAACCTTAAAACTGAGCAACTAAAAAAATCTAAAGACTCTGGCAGACCTCATGTGGTAGCGGACGATTCCAAAGTAACAGACTTGGAGGAACAGCTTCAATTGATCAATGAGGAACTAAATGAATTAATGTCAGAAAATGAGAATCTAAAGCAAGGTGCTGGTCCTGATAAAATGAAAGTACAAATGTTTGACAAGTTACAGAGTGAGTTTGAAGAACTGAACAAGAAATTTGAAACTCTAGAGAAAGAAAATAATAATCTTATTAAGCAAGCTGCAGAAAATATTCAGGCTGATAACTCAGAAGTTGAAGGATTGAGAGAACAGTTAGATATCATAAATGAGGAACTGAATGAACTGATGTCAGAGAATGAAAGGTTAAGATCAAGGACAAGTCCACAAGAAATGAAGGTCAAAATGTTTGATTCACTACAGAAAGAATTCCAAGAGATGGGAGAAAAATATTCTGAGGCTGTGAAAAATGTTGATAATTTGAAAAATGAACTAAAGGAAAAGGATTTAACAATAAGTTCTCTCAAGAATAATTTGGATGTGAAAAAGGTTGTGGAGGTTGATGAAAATATCAAACGTGAACAGGTACGACATGTTGGAAAATCTCCTGATTCTAGTTCAAGAGAAAATGACATGATGAAACAGGAAAATGAAAAGTTAAGACAATTGTTAGAAGAAAAAAGTGCAATGTTTGATAAATTACAAACTGATTTAAATAGTATGAATGCAGAATATAGTAAGATTATTAATGACAATTCAAACATGGCAAAGCAAATAGAAGAACTTCATCAGAGACTTCTTAAACAAGGTGAGTCTCAAAAAGATGTTTCAATAATCAAAGAAGAAAGAGACCATTTTGAAAGAGAAAAAGACAGACTAATCAAACATATATTAGATCTTGAAAAACAAATAGAAACAAACTCTGATCAAAACGTTCAAGTGAATCAGGAATTACTAAGAGTTGAGGGAGAATTACAACAGTTAGTGTTTGATAATAATACCCTACAGTCTCAGTTAAATCTGTCCAATAAGGATGGAAAAGAGACGAGTAGGTTTCAGGCAGATTATGACCAGTTACAGAAACAGTTTAATGTGGCTATGGGACAGAAGAATCAGGCTCAAACAGAAAGTAACCAGTTAAATCACAGATTACAGCAGAGAGAAGCCAGATGTCAACAGCTTGCACGACAGGTATGTAAATTGTCAATTGTAGTTTCAAATTTTCTAATAACATAAAAAGGTAAACTTGAGTAGTTGTTGAGAGTAGAAAAATTTAAAAAAATATTGATTTGGGTTTGATAATTGCTAAGTACCTACAGAGCTAGTGCTTTAATATTAATTTTTCAATCTTATAATACAAAGAATTTATATATTTTTTTCATAAAGCTTTAGAATTTATTAGTTCTAATCCATAGCAGAAATGTGTTACACTCAGATTCAGCAAAAAAGTTATCATCAGATTAAATATTATGCAATTTGTTTCAAAAATTGCTTATTGAAAACTTGTTCAACAAAATTTTGAAATATCCATCCTCTTTTGAACATTCTATTGATAAAATGATGCAATGTTTAGTAATCATCAATCAATCAAATGATGAAAAAATTGTGATTGTTGAATTTTACACATGCATAACAATCATTTTTGCATTGCATGCCTTAAACATGGTAGATACCTTACTTACTTGCACATATTAGAAAATAAAATGTTTATGTGAACTATTTAAATCCCAGAATTAGCTACATGCCAATTAATTTTACAGGTGAGCCAGTTAGCAGAGGACAGGAGTCATCTGAACAAACAACTTGGTAACTTTTCGCAGGCTCTTAGAGGGAGAGAACAAGAGTTGAGTTCTCTACAGCAACAATACAGGTTGTTGTACCAGTCTCACAATGAACTCCAGGCTAAGGTTGGTTCATTTTTTAAGTTTATTTGGCTTTAACATGAACATGAACTGAGGGTTCTCTATGATACAATGGTCTTAATAGTTGAGTAAAATCTACATTAATAGACCCCTTGAGATTATTTAGTATAACTCTGATGAGAGGAGTTCAAAACTGTTTCCAGTCTTTTTCAAACTGACAAAGTGCATTTAGTCTAACTATATGCAGTTAGGTTTATAAGTTGTTGAAATTCAGAGGTTATTCAATGAAACGGATGATTTTATAACTGTATAAGTGTATAGAATGTAGTGTTAATCACAACAAAACAAAAACAAAATGATTGATATGGTACAAAGCATACCAGACAAACTATGCATTTTCTTAATATCAGTATCTTAGTATACAAGAATCAACTTATGTTTCTTAAATGATAAAAACTAGCACCCATAAAAAATAGATAGGTATATGTAATATACAAGTGAGATGTGTGTACATCAATGCAAAACCATACAAAATCTGTGAATATAAATTTAATCAATTCTCATGCTCTTAATGTCATTTCATGCTGGAAATAACTACCACTAAATGTTAGGAAACCAACAATCAATCAATCATAATTATGCCACCAATCCTAGAGAGGGTGTTTTACTGCAACTACTTTGTTTGTTGGTCTGTCCCTTTTGTGGGATATTTCTTAGCTTTGATGTTGTGGAATTACTTGATATTTTATCTGGAATTATATAATGTTGAGTTACCATGTAAGCGATTTTTCAGATTTGACAGATAGTAACTATCTATTTAATAAAGACAATGTCATTTAATTTCTATTAAGTCTACTCAGCATGGAATTTTTTTTTATCAAAAACCATATGAGTTTGGGTATTCTTTGTAGGACTGCAAGTAAATTTTTTGCTTTATTTTGTATTTGTTAAAAATGGAGGTATTGTTTCAAATAATTGGTGTTATTGAAACATCATAGTTATGTAAAAGTAGAGATATTCCTTTCATCTTGCAGTTAATTTCATTTGAAAGAAAAGCTACGTCTGAGAAAATTCAAAAGGCTAATGCTATAGAATTATCAGAGGTGAAAGTTGAAAAGTTACCAGATATACCAAGCTCATCCAATGACAAACCACTTCGACAGACATCGGAAGACATGAGAATGGAAAACAAAGAATTTGAGGCCAGGTTTGTTCATATGCATATTAGTCTGTAAAATAAGAAACAATGTAGATGAGACATAAGTGTGCTGTTCTAATAACATCAGTCTAAGCTAGTTCTACAAAGCATAAGACCTCAAAGGTTAATCTATGTTTTGTATTCAGATGCCTTAAGCCTTGAATATGCTTAAAATTTCATCCTGTGTGGTCAAAATGTTCAGGTTAAAAAAAATATTTGTTGCCAAGTTTCTGTTTTAATGAAAATTATTCAGTTATTTCCTTTCATAACTATTCAAAGGGCGACAACTTTGATTTACTTCCTTTTATTCTGCATAAATAAATGAATGTATTACCTTCCTTGGTAACATACAAGTTTTTGCTGTTAGAAATAAATTGGCAAGATATTGCAATGGATTAAATTAATGAGATATTTTATTATAGACTAGCAGACTTTGCCAGAGTGAGAACCCAGTTAACAGAAACAAATGAAAGGTTGGAAAAGACATTACTAATGGAGCGAGAGCAGAGAGTACAGACTGAAGAAGCTCTGTCAGCTGTTCAGGCTAGGCTGAGGTGTATAGAGACAGGAGATGAGGTAAGTGTACAGACAGGAGAAGCCCTGTCATCTGTTCAGGCTAGGCTGAGGTGTATAGAGACAGGAGATGAGGTAAGTGTACAGACAGAAGAAGCCCTGTCAGCTGTACAGGCTAGGCTGAGGTGTATAGAGACAGGAGATGAGGTAAGTGTACATACCATAGAAGCCCTGTCAGCTGTTCAGGCTAGGCTCAGGTGTATAGAGACAGGGGATGAGGTAAGTGTACATACAAAGGAAATCTTTAACATTACCTTATAGATTATACATAGCAAAGTTTATATCATATGGTTTATAAGTCATAGTTACCTATTTAACTATTGTATCTCTTATAGGTTTTAAAATACATCACCTTATTCTAGTAATATGAATTGTAACTTATTGGTAAATCATTAAAAACAAATGGGTTTAAACAATACTTAAGCTAACATTTTTAATAGAACATCCTGCATTTAAAATATCGAAATATTTTTAAAAAGGCACAAAATATGAAAATATTGATTCAAACACTGGTTGTTGGTCTATTTAAAAAAGTGTTCATTATTGATATTAAAGTTATATACTTTTACCAACAGTTGAAGTTGGATATGGGTGAAGATGATTATGATGATGACAGAATTAGAGAAGAAAGTCCAATGTTATGTAAGTCTTTAGAATAGAATTTAGATAAAAACTTAGACCTCAACTTAGGAGAATGTTGAAAGTACCTGAATTTGTCTATTTTGATTCCAATAGTGATGATTTATGGGATTCCCTTATGTGTTCATCACCCTGCTCATTTCTGTATTCAATTCCATATTACGGCATGGTGATATCAAATGTATTTGACCTATATTTCATAAATGATCATTTGATAAAATACAAGCAGTGATATTTTGTTTGTTAAGGTGTATGAATACCAGTAAAAAGTATAGGTAATGCAGAAAACAAATAATTAACAGGGCCTGGTGATGATTCATAGCCTGACCTGTTTCGGTCCTTCATGGACCTTATTCAGAGGCAGAATGATGGATTGATAATGGCACTCTATTCAGGGTTTCCACTGGGTCAATTTTCTTTTTAGCCACCCATTTCCCCAAAACAATATTTTCCCCCACTTTCAGTTTTTTTCTCACCAACTTATTTTACTCCTTTCTAACAAGTTAAATTTCAATTTGCAGCATGAATGTCCATCTATGTGTAACATTGAGTCCCAGTGTACATTAATCCTACATCTCTATTTCCTCATCAACATTTTGATAAATGAACACTGAATTAGAATAATAATTTTTATTTACATTTATGAATTCTGTAAAATTACATTACAAAGGCAATAAAACTGTACAACTACCCCCTTTTCATGGTTATAGGAGTGCCAATAATTATATTTATATCGGAAAAAATCAGCATCTTCAATCTATTTATTGGATAATTTCTGTGTAGTTCTAGGGCTTCAAATAAATCTTTAAGATTTTTCCTAATTTTGTAGATGTTTAAAAAAACAGCTTTCTTTTCTGGTTTATCGTTAAAAGTAAAATCTATAACTATGCTTAAAGCAGGAGCGCAATAATCATTGGGAAGTGCCAACTGCAAAACTATTATTTTAAAAACAACTCATTTAAATGACATGGGAAGCCATTTGTCCACACAATTTTATAAACAATACAATTTTAAAACACCTTTTTATTGATTATTTTTTTTTCTTGATAGCTATCAAATGCTTTTACTTTTTCCAGTCATCTGATTATAGATTTTCTGTCAAGATCCAGTTTGATTTAAAAAGCCGATTGATAAGTGAAAAATCAGAGAGACCTGTAAAAATAGACAAGTTGGACGATGTCAAACTGCTATTATTCTTTTGCAAAAAACTTTCGCCCATAATAAAAAAAATTCCCACAATTTTATATTTTTCGCAAGATGCGAAAATAGCGACCCTGAGCGGAAACCCTGACTTTATTTGTATAGTGTCTGAAAGTTATACGTAACCAGATAATTATCCGTTCAGTTAAATATCTGGTGGAATTTTCATCTGTTAGGGTAAAGTTCTTTCAATTGATTTTGTATGTTACGGTAAACATTAAACCTAATTATATAGGTTACTGTAAACATCTACCAACATTTGGGCTCCTATCTTTCATTTAAATTATACATGTTAGTTATGTAGTCTTGATGTTTTGGCTTTATATGATTTGCTGAAATATCAAGTCTTTTAAATGAAGCATTATTGTAGCCTTCAACTTTATTCAACTGATTTTGAATGTTATGATAAACTTTAACCCTGATGATAAATGATAAATTAGGTAAATATCTAACCAACATTTTGGCTTCTGTTTGACTTCATTAAAATTATCATGGTAGTCATGCAAGTCTTGATGTTTGGCTTATGATTTGCTGAAATATCAAGTCTTTGAAATGAAAGCATTATTTTAGCCTTGATACCTCCCTTTAATGTTAAGGGTAAATTTCAATGTAAATTTGTTTCTAATTAATCAAGTGTGATGAGTTCAAACAACATAAGTTCGTAATCTGTGTATTACTCATCATGTTCAGGTGATCACTTGGCTTACCAGATATTTAACTGAAAGAATAAAAATTATTCAGCAACGTATAACAGAAAATTATCCAGTTACAGATAACTTATAGAAACTATATATATCCATAATTCTGCTTCTGAAGAAGGTCCATGAAGTACCAAAAACATTTAGACTACAAATCATTACCAGGGGCTAGATAAATAAGGAAGGAGTAGCTCAACAGTAAAGTTTACGAGGATTTTGAAATAGGTTCATGAATATTAATTAAGATTTTTTTTATTTGTGATAACAAATGTTTTATATTATGTCATATTAATATTTTTTAAAAGCTGCAATGCATTGAGTTCTATATGTTTGTTTGTCTATCAGTCTGTCTGTACTCTGTATGTACAACTTTTCTTAAACTAAGGAATGGATTTGAATTTTCATTGTGCAACTTCTATTTTTTAATATTTTATCTGAATGATTTATGGTGTTTCCCATAGCAAAACATGGGACTTTGCAGTGCTTATTTAAGGGATAGGCTTCTAGTATCCTTAACTCCTACATAAGCACATGATGAATCTTATTGAAATTTTACAGAATTTCTCCTTTATCATTGCATTGTACACTTCATAATCTGTTGTCTTATCCCTACATTTTGCGTGCTCCCCATAGCAAAACATGGAATTTGTTTCTAATGGGATAGGTAACTAGTATCCTTAAGTCCCCCAGAACAACTTGCTGGATTTCAATTAAATTTCAGTAAATGTTTTATTTTAATGATCAAAATTATTTTTGAGCATATCCAATATATCTCATAGCAAATCATATAAACTTGCTTTATCTATACAAATGAGGAGTGTCTATAAACTTGTGAGCTCTGTTGAAAGTTTTAAGAGTTTATTAGATAAACCGTTATTCTCAATATATATTATAAAGCATTTGAGATTTAACTCCCCAGTTCGATTTACTTTCAGTGAGAAATGATACAACCTATTTCTGCAGAATGACAAGATGGCTGAGAATACAGAAGTACGTATTGTATTTTGTTTTCTTTTCTTAAAGCCTTATGAAATGTTCTTTGAATTTATTAAAAAAAATGCCTCAAGATCCCTTAAGCACATATATACACTTGGGAGTTTGGAAGGAAGATGTACAACTGTAGTAGTTTTTTTTTCAGACCAGTTTGTATAAGTATGTGGTCATAGCTTTACTGGAACATTCCTACAATTTTTATCATATCACACTTGCATATATAATAAAACTATAATGTAATTAGGGGGATGAAGTCTATTTGAAAGTCAAAAATAAAGAAGTAAATGGAGCATCAAAGTAGTAAACATTGTCCTTGACCTCATTTTATTGCCATTGTTCAGTTACTGCTTTCAAAAACTGTATAGATTTTTTAACATGTAATTTTCTCACTTGTTATGGGTAATATAATAACTGTATTTGGTATACAGAATCATAGCAAGATCAACATATGTATCAGACAATGACTTTGACCTCATTTCTTTAATCAGTGGTCCACTTTAAGTGTTCATGGTTAGGTCTATTTCTCAGATATTGTAAGCAACATGTCAACTAAATTTGGTGTATGGAATGATTGTAAGGTGCAAATGTTTTATCAAGCCGGGGTAATCTTAACCTTGACCTCATTTTCATGTTTCATCGGTCAATCTTATGTTTTCATGGTTAGTTTTGTATCTCAGATACTATAAGAAATGGGTGAACATTAGTTGGTGTATGGAATGATTGAAAGATGTACATGTCCATTTGACAAGGTTCATCTAATGTTTACCCCATTTTCATGGTTCATTGGTCAACATTAAGTTTTAGTGATTAGGTCTGTTTCTCAGATACCATTTATATAAGCAATAGGTGAATATATTTGGTATATGGATTATTGAATGATTGTAAGGTGGGCATGTCTGTCTGGCAGGATTCCTCTGACCTTGACCTCATTTTCTTTGAGCATTAATGTTAAGTTAGTGTGATACCTGTAGTAAGAGATTGATCTTTGAAAGACTTTGTACATAAAATTCAATCATGACCAGAGCCTACGGTCATTAAACTTTACTCGGTACTCAGAGTACAAAATTTGAGCTTGAAACACAAAATTCAGTATTTGAATTGGTTGATTTCTGTCGGAGTCTGAGTACAATATAGTAGTGACGAGACATTTGTGAACACTGGTTTTAGAATTAATTGTTCATAAAACATATAATTGTATTTTGCAATACCTAAATAGTGCAAGACTTGGGAACTTGAGTGATTTTTCAGCAAATTTTTTAAAGAGTTTATAAGTTTTGTGTAATCAACTCCTCCTACAGTTTTCAAAGCAGATCCATGAAACTTCACAGGAAGATTGCACATATATTGAAGTTGTGCGACTGCTATTATGGAATTGTTTCAGTAATTATTTTTCATTTTCCAGACTTTGGGAAATGTTTAGTAACGAGTATCTCCATTCTGTGCAAATTGGCCATTTTAGTCTTTGATCTAAGAAAATGTTATCAGAGTATCTGTCAGCTGTATACTAATTGTCTCCATTTGTTTTATTTCAGAGAATACTACTGTGTATCTGGCCGACAGCTGACCCGTCTGATGAGACAACGACCTGGTATACGGAAAATGATATGGGTCTACTTCATTTTCCTGCATTTAATGATGTTTGCTTCTATATTTGGCTTAATATGACCACATATCTACTAGATATTATCTAGTCATTCTTTAAGACATTAATTACATGCATAATTATTTATTGTCTCTCATTGTAGATATCAAAATATTGTTTTTGTTTTGTAAAAAAATGTTATAATAGTATGTTAACCAGACTTGTTGTGTACATTTGTACATAGATCTGTTGATACCACTTGCTACAAAAAAATATTGATGCAGAACTTGTATTTGTTTTAAATTGTGATATATTGGGCAGCTTTCAAGTTTTGTTTTGTTTTTACATTTTTCAGACAAAAAAAAGGAAATCTTTGAATAATGTTAAAGTTTCTAAACACATTCCTAATATATAATTCTTTATCTGTAGATTAAATAATTCTTAAGAATTTACTTATTGATTTTCAGTTTGAAATTAAAGATAAGACTATAAAAGGCTCTTGCTTTCTTCTTATTAATAGGTATATGAGCTGTGTCAGATAGAAATCGACCTAATGCAAGTGCACATATACATGTACATGGATAAGACTTTGATTGATTTTGGAACAATCAAATATGAGATAAAAGAGGAATTTTGGTCTCTTTTGTAGGGTTCTTATATCAACTCAATTTTCAAACAGTTACATATTGTGCATAGAGATTTTTCAACCCGAAATAGGTTCACTGATGTATTGATATTCATTTGCATAAGGTCGATTTCTATTCGATGCAGCTCATATAATTTGTTACGTCATCAAAATGAATTAGCTATTTGTGCGGTAATGGAAATGATATGAATTAAGTGTTTTATAAATTGTAGATCTAATGTATATTGATTTAACTAAACATGTACATGTAACAAAATTTAAAAAGCAAAATAAGACCCTAATCACTCATACCTCATTCATGTCTACCCTATGTGTTTTAACCTCATTATATGTTGTTTGTTAAAGGTCTGTATTGCATGCTTTTAAAAATTGATGTTAAAAATTAAAAGTTTGCTCAAAATTTGAGATGAAAAGTTTTTAAATAGTATATATATTTATTGGTTAACATTCCTATGAAAAGCACTGTGATAGTTTTCCCAACCTTTTCATGTTGATTTCTATATTTACACTTAGCAGACGTCATAGCAGTTGTTATTATAAGTAATTCTGACACTTTATTTTCATAGAAAGTATTTTTTGTTCGTAAGTTCAAAATAGATTGTTTTTCCTAAATGAAGAAATCATGAATAATGTATAGTGTATGTTAAAAATTGACATTTCATTGGATTTCATATTGTTTGCCATTTATTTAAAAACTTTGTATGTATATATATGTAAATGGTGTGAATTAATTATAATTTTGTCTGCAAGTTGTTTGTATGAAGTGATATTTTTGTCTTGAATAATCATTACTTTTTCTTGGGTGGTGAAATTATGAGGATATTGAATTAAGAGTAAGAAATTTTTTTTATAAAAATAAATTGAAAGAAAATCTGTTTTTATCATGAATTGCATAACTTTATGTATAGTTTTAACTTTATTTAATTATAGGAGTTATTTTAAAAACTAGATATTAAAAAATTGTTCAAATTTTGCAATTATATAAACTGTATCTGTCAACTGTGTATAATCAATTAAAATTTAATCCATTCAAATCATTCAGTTATTATACTATGCTCATGTAAAATAAATATTGATATCTAGTTATTTCAACAGCTTGTCTGTGTAACAAAAAACTATTTAACTGTGTACTTAATGATCTTTAATATATCTAATCTTTGTATTTATTGTATACCAAAGAATTCATTTTTTCTGCTATTCTTCATTTAAGATTATCCCTATTTATATAAGTTTAAGAAATATCTCCACACAAATAAGGTAATAATAACAGATATGGAAACAGATAAGCAAGGATGTGTCATCATAACACATAGATTTATTTATAGACAATTGTCTTCTGTTGAAGACACTAAGTTGAGAAATAGATATCTTGGTTTTATTGTGTTGTTGGATTCCTGTCTCATTTATTGTATGCACCACATCTCCTTTGATTTAAATATAGTAATGATAAATTTTAAGCAGTTTATTATCCTAAAGTTGATGATTTCTGTTCAGTTTTATAGATTCTCATGAAATTAATGACGAAAAAAGTGGAAGTAGAGTAAATGTATGGTGGGTTGAAACCACTATCACCTGATGATGATTAAAAATAGAGAAAAAAAATCCTCATGACAAGGGAGATTCCTGGTATACATGCATGTCAGTGAGAAAGCAATTCAGCAACACAAAAAGAGGGGGGGGGGGAGACCCCTTTCTTGAATGTAGATTGGTTAGTGATATTTTTAATGGATTTTATCCTGAATTATTGTGTGTGATATAGCTATGTAAATTCATTATTTCTCAATTCATCATTAAATGTATAGGTTGTTATAACTATGTCAGTTAGGTTATCATTCTTTTGACAAATATGTCTTCATTTACATGAATTTGAAATTAAGGTATAAGAATAAAGGTGCATGTAAAAAAATACATCAATTTGATTTCTGAAAAGATATGATATATTTTGAAAAAAAACAGCATTGTGTATGAAACTATGGCCATATGTAAATAATGTGTTCAAATGGTATTACAGTAGGTCACAGTTTACTGAACATATCAGTGGAAAAAACAATGTGATATCAAATAAATCTGGGGAAAAACTTGTGTTTTAATTTTTCATCCTTTCTTCCATATATTTAATTCGTCTCCCATCTTGCGGCTTTGTTTGCTTACCTGCATCCAGTTAATTTGATATACACAATGGGAATCCAGTGAATTTGTTTCCCTTCTCAAACCCATTGAATTTGTCATCTTTTCTTTTATCCAATGAAGTTACCATCTCTTTTTAAACCAAATCTAGTTTATTAACAATGCCCCCTTCTTGCATCAGTTATTTTGCCTTACCATTTGATACGTCCATGCTTTATGATACATCTTTAAACGAAGAGAATGAATCAAGGGAAGGGGGGGGGGGCAGGGGGGGAAACATTCAAAAACCAGTAGGCAAAGAAAGAAAGACCTACAACCCCATTGCCAATAGAAAAAAGAGGAACATGTAAAAAGCAATTGTCCACAAATCACCAACAGAAAACCAAAGGTACATCAACACAAAACCTCCCCAGAATTTGAGATGAACTCAGGTGCTTCGAGGATCAGTTCCTGCTCCAATGTTGAATTCTGTCAAAATGTGAAACCTTTCTAACAGCCATATTATTTGTTGTCCCTTCAAACAGCCAGTTAATTTGTCTTTTCTACAAATATCCATTTAACAAGTACAAAATGTAGTTAACCCTAATATTTAAAGTATTTATACAACCTAAAAAAAATTAACAAATCCAACAAAATACTTTCTAATCAAAAGATAGTGTCTAGTGCAAATTTATTTTCTATCTTTTTTTAGCTCACCTCGACCTGTGATCCAGGTGAGTAATTGACTTCACTTGGTGTCCATCCACATTTTTTTTGGGCATGAACATTTCACAAATCTTTGCTGAAGGATTCAAACCAAAACTTTGTGTGAATGTGTCTTGTAGTATCTAGTTATCTTGGATTTGGATTCTCCAACAAACATGACTGTCGTTACTGATAATAGAACAAAGAGGTTTAACATCAGTTTTGGCTTATGTCTAAAAAAAAATAAAGCAGTTAGAGTAAAACTGGGTAAAATGATAAACAGCATAAGGTATACCAACCTTGAAATTTTAAAACAAATCTGGTAACAGTTACTTTAATAAAATCTTGAACAGCTGCACAGATTTGAACCAAATTATGTTTGGAGTAGTATATAAAATTATATTGGAGGTTCTGATTCAGCAAGAAATATGGCTGGTATTGCTAAAACAAAACATGAGGTCTACTGCAGTTTAGGGTTAAATCTCAAAAGTTTTCAAGAATTAAAAAAATCTGGCAGGTATAAAATGATGAGCATACAAACATCTCTTAACAAAATTATAAGAACTAGTGCAAAAATAATCAACACTTATCACATATACAACATTTGCCCTTAAGTTGAAAATAGCACGTCACCATCTACAAAATGTGCCAATAAGTTGAAATCTCTAACAACTCCACGAAGAATTTGGCCATGAAATTATTTTTAGCTTACCTAGTCCAAAGGGTCAGTGAGCTATTCTCATCACTGGGATGTCCGTTTTCTGTCGTTCGTGAACGTTAAATTACACAAATCTTTTCCCCTATGTGTGCTATAGAGAAATAAACAACTACCAATATTGCCTGTTTGGAGCTACAGAAAGACGTAGGCACCTTAGGTATGGGCTAAAACTTGGGGGAATGTCTTTCCAACCTGCCAAAATTCAACATGACTGGTGACCCTAGGTCGCAAAAAGAAGACCACAGAATTTAAGTACACCTCAAAAGGCATAGAACTTGTGTTCTTAAAATCAATAAGACATCTGAGAGTGAACATCAGAAACGATTAAAATGGGACAAAACACATCGATGATATATGTAACAAATCTTTGGGTTGTCAAACGAAATCTTTCATCATGCCCTATGGGGGTAAAAGGGACTAATTCTATTTGACCTAGAATATACGAGAATAGTATGGGACCCTCATCCAATATATAAACCGGACAAACTAAAAAAAGTTCAGAAAAGAGCAGCAAGCACGATTCATAACATCTCGCTTCAGTTACGAACCAGCTAATTTGACTTCAGTATTAAACCGGATTAAGCTAGAATCCCTGAAAGATAGGCGAAGATCAAATATACTGATTTTATTTTGTAAATTCATACGCCATCTACCCGAAATACTCTTCAACAACCAAAAGAACAACAAACAACATGCATATAGTCAACACTTCCTCAGAATTCCAGAAAAGATGGAATCTTTGATTATTCGCTTCCTACCAAATACAATTAATGATTGGAACCGGATATTATCAACAGGATGCAATTCACGGGAGAATCAGCTAAGGTATTCACAGAAATTGGAAGGGGGTCCCAAGTTTGAAGTTAATTATTATAAAAATGAAAAGATATGGTATAATATCCAATGATGCAACTCTCCACCAGAGACCAAATTACGTAGGATTAGCAACTATTAACATTATCAAGAAATGTTATTTCAAGTTTAAGTGCATCTGAAATTACCTTGCTTTTTAAGTCTCTGCAGGAACATATATATAGATATACTGTTCCCAGGTCTCTGCTATGGTGAACATTGGACAATTTCGGCTCCTTGGAGTCTTTAGTTTTTAACACAGGCGATTGGACCCCCGTTTTTATTCTTCTTTTTTAATTCTTCTTTTTCAATTCTTTAAAAGTATTTTTTTAATTTCTTTAGTATACGGATTTATTTTCTCACATTTTAATGGTTTGTTGTTGGCAAATATCTTTACAATTAAACCGGCAATATCAATATTATATGACCGATGCCCCTCTATTAGGACAGATACCGTGGGCAATAGTCAACACTTAAAGATAAAAAAAAACAGTTCATAAAACATTTCGTAACCAAACGCTACTACTAAATAAGTAACAAAAACCTGAATAGATCCGGGCATAAAAACGGTTCGTTTTTATCAACCATGCAATGCTATCAATTTGACATTTTATGCAAAAATATAATTGTTTAACGAACTGGTATTTATAGTACACATCGTTAATGATTTTTTTCCGTTTATGTTCGCATCGGCAGATTTAAATTTAGCATGTATGGTATGTAAGGAAGTTTTAAACTGGTACATATCCTTGTTTTTATATATAAAATCAATTAGCACTTTTTCCGTTGGCAGGTGCCCTCATTCATTTTTAAATCTTTTCAACAAAGACCTACTAGTATATGTGACAGAGTAGCAAAAATGAAGAGACTTAAAGCGTTATTCAGATCTAAGTCTTTAACCAGGTATGTTAGAACTTGTTATTTTAACTAACTTCATTTATAATGTAGAATATATGTTTAACGTCATGTCGTCTTTTAAATTGCTATTATCAGAGACATTTTGTAGTATATCACAGTCTCTGCTATTATTAAGTGTAAATAAAAGGAGATTATGGTGTACGTCAATAAGACAGCAACCGGACGATACAAACAGCCAAAAGATATATAGATACACCATGTGCTTCTTCTGTATATTATGTAATGTGAGATAGCTTGGGAGGAGCGGAGTACTAGTGAAACTTACGAAACCTGCACGTGTTTATTTTGAAATTTTATTCTATTTAAATATGATTAATTACTGAAAAGGATTGTTTCTATTCCTACATTATTTACACCACTTTGTTGTTTCGCCACTGTTTTCCTAAAGTATGCAATGAATTAATATCTTCCTTCTTTAAATTCTGTAATCTTTAGTCTTTGTTAAAACTACCTACCTTCAATTACTTGTTATTATATCCCCACCCCAAAGGAGGGATATATTCCCTTACCTATGTCTGTCTGTACCATGAAATTTTCGTCGCATTTTACTATATGAACTGCAATCAAATATAAAAATAAAAAGATGTGGTATGATTGCCCAATGAGACAACTCTCCACAAGCGACTAAATGACACAGAAATTAACAACTACAGGTCACCGTATGACCTTCAACAATGAACAAAACCCATACCGCATAGTCAGCTATAAAAGGCCCCAAAATGACAAATGTAAAACAATTCAAACGAGAAAACTAACGGCCTTATTCATGTACAAAATAATGAACGAAAGAAAGATATGATACACGGCAACAAACGACACCACTGAATTACAGGCTCCTGACTTGGGACAGGCACATACAGAATGTGGCGGGGTTAAACTAGTTTGAAGGCGTTCTGATACTTTTGTAGCAAGCTTCATGTGAGCATGCTATAACTTATGATGAGTTTCACATTCATCGCCCATCATCTTCCTGTTTAACGCGCAAGTATCGTCCTGAATATGCAGGACATATTTGGCACTGAACGTTAAGCAACTAATAGTTAATCAATGTTTACCGAATACTTAAAAAGCGGGGTATCATCAGTAGGCAATAGCGCACATAACATCTTGTTTTTAAAACATGAAACTCAATCCTCGTCAGATTCACGGTAAACAGGGTAAACCCTTATTTGCGTCAGTTAACATTTTCGATGGTTTTGAAGGACATTTTAACCCTGCACACTTGTACCTTATATAACTGTGTATTAGATTCTAAGATTTTCGATCTGCTGGACTTTCATTTAATGCACAGTGATCTGATGCAATTTGCATATTTTGTTTTATTAACGATTTTTGTAATTTTAGCAATAAATTTGTGTTATGTCTATCTGTATCAGTATTTTAATTAACCGCATTATGTTTGAATAGGTGTAAACAGGCACGATTGCTATGTCAGCAGATCCGTGACCTAATCAATGGCTTTTTGAGCATTTAATATGGCAGTTGCATGGGTTATACCGTATGATTTCCGATGAGACTTGCAAATTTCTTAGGTTTAAGTTTTTCAGTCATCAAATGACGTGTATGTAAACAACTATAGGTCACTGTATGGCCTTCAACGATGCGCAAAACACATACCGTATATAGTAGTTTTTTTCATGTTGGCTTTCAGTAACTGTGATCATTCTTTGGTTCTGTATTAGGAAGTATATTGTTTAACTTGAACCTGTATTTTTGTTGTCTTTCAATAACGATGATACAGACAGAGTAAGTGATTTCTGTAAATAGATGTTTGCGGCTCTAACGTTATATTTGTCTTCTTCTGTCAGTTGTCCGCTGATCCACGCTACATATATATTATTAGTTATGTGGTTTGCTACTGACCCCCTGCGGATACATAGAGAATTAGTAGAATCTATAAGGATGAGGCATGGATCCGTAGTGAACTGAACCGTATAACGAATTTATCGCACACGGGATTTTTCATGCTAAGTTATGTATAAAAATAAACATTGAGATACAATAATAATAATATATGACCTCGTAAAATTTTCCCGAACATATTTGCTTCAATTTAAGTCTTGAAAAGCGCACTTACTACTAGTATACATGGATTATTTGTCTTTAGTATTATCAGTTTAATTGTCATATTAAAACCACAGGCGCTAGAACATGGAACTCTTTTTTCTTTTCCATTTTTTGTGTTTTATTTGCAACGGTTTTTGAACATATATTATATATACATTGTAATACTATTTTCACTTATTTTCGTTTATTTAATGTGTTTTTGCTCTTATCCATACGATAATACAATATCAGTAGTTCATATAGGCTGCCCCTCTTATCAATATTTTCCACAAGGCAGGCGAAAGTAAAGCCATATCTGAGAGAGACAACATATATAGGCAATATGCAAACTACTTTAGTTGTACTATAGTGTGGATAAGAGCATTGAACACATTTAATATAGGTGACATTAGTTAAAAGTTATGAAGAATATATATTTTAAAAAATAAAACAAAACAAAGAGAACAAAAATGTGTCCATAGTACACGGATGCCCCACTCGCACTATCATTTTCTATGTTCAGTGGACCGTGAAATTGGGGTCAAAACTCTAATTTGGCATTAAAATCAGAAAGATCTTTTCATAGGGAACATGTGTACTAAGTTTCAAGTTGGTTGGACTTCAACTTCATCAAAAACTACCTTGACCAAAAACTTTAACCTGAAACGGGAAAGACGGACGAACGGACGGACGAACGAACGGACGAACGAAAGGAAGCACAGACCGAAAAACATAATGCCCCACTACTATCGTAGGTGGGGCATACAAAGAAAAGGGGGTCCATGCACCTGTAGTTAAGTCCTCATCAAGGATATTGCATGGGGAAATAAATAAACACTAGATGTTTTAAACCCGAATAAAGCAGTATAAAACATGGGGAAGTGTACGTCATCATTAATTATGAAAAGCTGTTTTGATATTATACCGAATGAACAAGAAAAATATAAAAGAAAGTTTATAATGAACGTATGTTTTCTTGTTGATTGTTGATCCTTCCTTGTGCTTTATGTTGTCAGGGTTCAAGCAAAATGATAATAAGAGTCGTACGGTGAGTACAGCCCATTCTAGCTTTACTATAAATTAATTCACGTCTTCGAAAAGGGTGTCCTTAACATATGCCCAAATTTGAATAAATCATTATATTCCGGCAACATATGCCAACATACAGTCAGTATATTAACGCATTACAAATTACTTCAATTGAAGAACAGAGAAGAATAACATATACTTGTTGTAAATATGATATTTGAATAAGAATAGACAAAATACAATAGAACACTTAATATTAGCAAAATTATTAGTAATATCTAAATTAGATTTAATTTCAAAAGTTATTTTGTCTTTTGTGGGGGGTCATACTATATGCTTGTATACATATTGGCTTTTATCATTTATTCCATCAACCATACGTCTTTGGAATAATCTTGATGATTCAACTCGTGATGCGGAATCAATAAATAAATTTAAAACTGAACTAAAAAAACTTTACCCTCAGAGTAACATATTTGTACCGAAGCAATATGAGTTTGGAATTCGAAAACTGAATATTATTCTAACCCAACTTCGATGTTTTGCATCAAAGTCATCATCCTTAAACTATGATCTATATAGGGTCAATATTATTTCTGACCCTTCTTGCCGCTGTGGTGTTAATCGTGAAGATTCCTATCATTTCTTTTTTTAAATGTATATTATATTCAGACATACGAAATAAAATGTTTGAAAGCCTGCGCTGGCTTCCAAATGATTGTAATATTAACATAGAACTACTAACCTCGGGTAGTTGTCTTCTTTCTCTAGAGCAAAACCAAACCATTTTCAAAAATGTCTTCGAGTTTATTAAAAGTTCGGAAAGATTTCTAATTGTCTAGATAGCAAACCATGATCGCACACACATCATCATCTAAGTAAAAGTCTTCCTTTTTTTCATTTGTTTATTTTTTTATTTTTTTCTCTAAATATTCATTTATTTATTTTTATATATTTATTTTTTCTGTATTATTGTTTTCTTTCTGTCTTCACTTTTCTATCTTTTGACATAAATCCATATATATATATATTAAATAGATATACCATTCTATACATGCATGCTCATACATATATTTTGTATTATATTGCTATAAATGTTAAAAGAAGAAGACTTCATAAGTCTGTTTGACTTGTGTCTTATCCAATTTGTACTTGAACAAATAAAATATGTTTAAACTAATGGCTTTTTACTAGGTTTGATAGAATCAAAAGGTTTATTTTTAATTTATGTCTGGTTTTATTTTATTTTTAAACTTATGATTCCGATACGTATTGGCTGGGACTAATAGGTGAATTCAATGTCACGGTTAGTCCCAGGTAGTAGAAACATATAATTCCCTGTTGAATTTGACAATAATTTAATTCAAAGAAGTGCACCAGAAATCAAATTCAATGAATAACAATTCAATTTGTCAAGGACATATGAGTTGCGGTTAAACTATATATTATATAAAAATATGTATATACTGACATGTATGCATGGGAATATGTCAGACTCCTTCCGAAATTTTCAGATCTTGAAAATCTAGATATGTACTTTCCAAAATATTTGATATTCATAACTAATAATATATCAATATATCCGTTTATCAGAGTATTTAAGCTACATACATATAAGTTTTTAATATTATACCACCTCGCATGAAATATACGTAGTACTCGGAATGTCACAGTTGCACGCCCCTCCCACATGCATATATATATAGTTACACAATATTTCTTAAATTTGGTCTCTTGTGAAGAGTTGTCTCATTTGCAATCATACCACATCTTCTTTTTTATATATGTCTCTGCTCCGTGGCGGATCAAAAACTAGGGGGGGGGGGGGGGGGGGGGGTCCGGGGGTTGGAACCCCCTTTTTTGACGATTAATGCTTTTGAATGGGGACATATGGTTGGAAACCCCCCCCCCCCCCCCCTTTATCCTGGGTTGACCCCCCCCCCTCCCCCCTTTTTAAAAATGACTGGATCCGGCCCTGCTGCTTATATTAAGTGTTTTATAATGACAAATTTTTCTCTCATGATTCTGTTTGGAATGGCTCTCTATTTTATATCTATAATATGCAATCAATGTAAAGTTGTATTATATATTTTTGAGAGATGAGACATAAAAAAATATTGAATTCATGGATTTCCATAGTGAGAAGGATGTTGAATTGAATTGAAAATACAACAAAAATAGTTTTGAGTACACTTAAACGCTAATGAATTTATGTTTTTGTTCAATGTTATTCATACCTATGCCAACATTGTCCATACAATTTTATACCTTGATTTCAAAATGTTGGCATAGGTAAATGAACCCCGAAAATTGTTTACAAAAAAAAAAACAGTAAATGGGTAAATCCCTTGTGTTGCTAAAAATAGAAATCACGCGTGACTTTCCGTGATAATCTGTCATGGCGGCTGATGGGACAAAGTATCCCAGGTCAGCATCGCCAAATGAGGATTACAACCCTTTGCACGACGAGACGTAAGTGCATTGTCAGTATGCAACCTCGCATAATGACAGTTTAAGCATTTGAATATTTTTTTTTGCACACTTTTGAGAAATCTGCATGAATTCGAATGTTTATTTCGTCTTTTTTACCACATTCCTGAACTGACTCTCGAGAAACGGGCCAGAAATACTACATCTTCTCATAATACTATGTATGCCATCTTAATCAATACTTGCGTTATCACAATAAATGTATAACCACTGTATTATCAATTACGTATAGTAAAATTTAACCCAAACAATAGCAGCAGACATAAAATATACACACAAAGTACAGTTCTTTCAGCAATGAATTGTACAATTTTTTATACAATGTGTGTATGGTGTATTCAAAGTTGACGAGACTGTCACAATAAAACATGCCACATGCAGTTTTCTCTAAAACTGTCGGTCCTGACCAACAAAAATCAGGTAGGTCCAATATCTAGTGTAGTCATGGTAGCTTGGTGGTCCTGATGTCTGACTTAAAGTTTACACCTTTTACGGTCTTCCTTATTTTAGGCAGACCTGCCAACTACACCAATTCTGGCGGTATCAGTCCGATTTTCATGCCTCAACCCAAATCCCGATATCTGGATCGTAAAACAGGTCAAAATCCTTATATTCACAAAATCTACCCTAAAAAATTATTGGTTACTGATTTTGAAAATTTTCTGATCAATTTCTATAAATCTATAATTTTACCTTGCACCATATTCATGACAAGTTTACGACCCAAGCTAATCAACGGTCACAACAGGTGTCATAATTTGTTGTTACAGGTAATATGTTTATCTGATGGGTCATAACGATTCTCAAAATTAATTAACCTGTAAATTAGAGTCGGTCAGTCTGCATTTCAAATTTGATCAAATTATCATACGATCACTATTTGCAACGTTTACCGAGTTTCATGACAAATCGTAAATAACTGAAAGACGAAAACTGTAATGAACTCCTTCAGTATCATTATTTATCTTGAAATCTGTTAAAAATTTTGAAATAAGAAGTGCTTCTGTCCAGTTTTGATATATTTGTTTGTTTGTTTGTATAAGCCTCCGACGGTGGAGCACCTCTGAACACAAAGAAAGATAACTCAAATTTAACCCATTAATTTTCTCATTTATACTGATAGACTAACTCAAGATCTGTCTTCATCCTTCTAACTTTAGGACACTTAGGTTTAGGTATTTTGAGTCATGGTGCAGAGAAAAGAAGGTCTTTGGAGGGGGAAAGGGGGGGGGGTGGTCTTCACTTTGTATCCTTTTTTTGGGGTCCATTTTTCTCTATTAAGTTATTTTGCAAATTAATAAGTACAAGAATCATGCAAATAAAAGACATCTAGGCTTATTAGCTCATCATCAGTATACCAAAAGAAAAAAAAGAAGAGATATGAGACTATTTCAAGAGTAAAAACAGTGCACGCAGAAACAACACAAAATTATTTTCCTTAAAAATCTGGTTGTGCACTAAATCCCCCATGGGGATTTTTAAAAGTTGGCAGGTCTGATTTTAGGGGACTCGATGTTCTTAGATTTTACTTTAGGGGACTGTGTCCATAAAAAATATGATACTTTAAAAGCTTGTTTTAACCTTTTATTCTTAATGTTGTTTGCAGATTTAAATGCCAAAAAAAAGTTAAGATTTTAAGGCTTCCAATTGAAACCCTTAAAGTCAAGTAGAGCAATAATGCCTTTCTTTCAATTTTTTTTTACAATGTGTTAAGTCCCCTTAAGTCAAAGAAGGTCAAGTTTACTTTTAGTGGTTTTCCTGTTTTTATACGCCCGTTTATGGGACGTATTATGGTATACCGTTGACCGTCTGTCCGTCTGTCTGTCGTCAACATGTCGGACATTAACTCAAAAAAGCTTTAACCAATATGCATGAAACTTTGGTGAATTGTTTATATCTATTGACATGAGCTCCCTTTTGGATTTTTATAAATTTTAGATTTAACGTTTCCGAGTTACAGGGTTCTATTCATAAAAAAAGGGGGATTTTCCAGTTTTCGGACAATAACTAAAAAATGCTTTCAGCAGTTCTCATGAAACTTTGGTGAATTGTTTATATCTGTTATTGGAAGCTCCCTTTAGAATTTTATAAATTTTAGATTTTACATTTCTGAGTTGTGGGGTTTTATTCATTAAAAAAGGGGGGATTTTCCAGTTTTTGGACAATAACTCAAAAATGCTTTCAGCAGTTCTCATGAAACTTTGGTGAATTATTAATAGCTATTGATGTAATCTCCCTATTGACTTTCATAAATTTCAAATATGACATTGAGAAGAAATTGAACTTCATTTGTTTATAGTCTGACAACAGATTTACTAAGTATTGTGCAACAGCACAGTTTATTGCACAACAGCAAGAAATCTTTAATTGAATATAAATTCAATTCATATAACCAATTTCAAGTTCTTTGACTACATTTATTCAGAAACCTATAACATGTCAAATATTTAATTACAATCCAAATTCAGCCCTGTATCAAGCTTGAATATTGTGTCCATTTTTGCCCCAACTGTTCAGGGTTGGACATCTGCGGGCGTATCCAGCTGCGGAATTAATTGATAGCAAAAATTTTATTGCAAATACAGGACCACCAAATTTTCACTGGGATGATCAGAGATGCAAACAGTTTTTTTTTCCTGTCAGACATTGGGGCCTACAGGGTAGCAAGTTTTGTCAGACCCATCAATTTTTTGCCAGACCTACATTTTTTTATATCAGCTTTTTATACAGTAAGAGAACGAAGATAGGATGTTAAGTGACAGCTGCTTTTATTGGTGCATTGTTTTTAGAAAATATCTAAAATTCAATTGAGTTCTTTTATTTAATAATTACTACAATATATTTTTAATTTTTTTTTTTGTGTACCACTGAACTGCAGGCTAGGGCCATTCTCCATTTTTGTTTGGACAGTTCTCTAAGATTTTTAATTGATTACAACTTTCTCAGGAAAGTGAGGACTGAAAAGTCAATTCAGTTTTAAATTTCCCACTTTAAAGTTCCCAGTTACAACTCTCATCACAGGGATACATGTACTTACAAAAAATCAATCAGATTGATATAAGCTGTGTGCAGCTTGTTTCCAGATCTTACTTTTTGTTATCCTTGTATATTTTGATATATTTGTAAATTGCATGAATAAATATGTTCATGATGTTTAAACTTCAAAAAGCAACATTTGAAAATTTTATAATTTTTTTACCATTATGTTGGTACACAAAATTTTGTTTTAATGGAAGACTACTTTTCATATAATAAATGTCACATTTTAAGTGTTCAGATACATTAACTTTTATTTTGGTGGATAATTACTCATCAATTGAGGTGCTCCTCTATTGGAAGAAGATTCGCAATACAGTTACAGAAAGAATGAAAACTGCCGTTTCTCTCCCAATCTCATGTATCCCCATTGTTTACTGTGAAAGTTGACCTACAAAGCATTAATGTTTGAATCATATGATCTACAGCAAACATACTAACTAACTTTAATTAATAAATTTTCAACAAGGCAAATTTCAATTCCCCACTAATAGGTTAGCACCAAAAATGCTAAATCTTACTAAAATCCTAGAGAACTGTCTGCCGGTCATTAGGTCTTGCACAAAAGCCCAATTTGCCGGACCTGCTCAATTTCTGCCCCCTCGGGCCGACAGGTCTGACGATTAGTTGCATCTCTGCCTAATGACCACCAGGCTATAAAAGATTTCAAGGACTCTGCCACTTGACCATTCAGTAGCCAAACTCGGGATTCCTGGTCCTGACCCACTGCTCTACAAACTTGAGTTAAAGGAGTAATCCACACTTGCAGTTAAAAACTTTGAAAGGGAGATCACTGCTTCACTTGTATTACATCAACTTGGCTTTTTCAGTTGGGGGCAAAATGTAGAGGATATTTTTTTTTCCAAATCTCTTATCCATACTTCTCTACTATCTGGGGAAGCCTAGTCCAGTAAGGAACTACTCTACAAACTGGGCTGAAGAGAGGACTCCACTAAGATATAGCTAACGGAGAAAAGTAGAAATTTAATAGGTCTTAGGAATCACCATAAAAAGCAAACTTCTCAAAATATTCTGGAATGTCCAACAAATCCGACAATTATGTTGTCCTACATTTTCTCAAATTTTTTCGGTCTTACTGATTTTGGTTGTTCAAATAAATCTAACAATCAGTGATCTGGAAGGATTTTTTCTCTATGGGCCCAGGGCCCACCAAAAATAAATTCAATGGGCCATTTTTAGAATTAATGGGCCATGTTGTCAAATGAGTGGGCCATTCGTTTACAATAAAAAAAAAAGTAAAAAAAGTGTATATTTCACTCTACTTACAAGTATGATTCTAATTAATATCATGGATATTGTTCCTGTGATTTTGTAATTTCAATTTCAATGAATATACAATAACTTCTTCCAAACCGGGCAATATTTACGATAACCTTTATTTACAATGTTAAAACTGGTACTGTTCCCTTGTTCATGTTCATGGTTTTTTTTTACATTTAATTTGGGTCTTCGTCGATACCATACTTATTCCAGACGTTCCGTATTAGAGGACGTTTCTGGCATTTTCTCTGCACTTGTATTATTATTACTGCATCACGATGACAAGAATAACAGTAGAGAGCAACGTTAATTGATAAGACACAACAACAATTCGCTGAAGGCATGTTTACAAAATCTCAAAACGAGCCAAAGACCAAAAAAATTGACAAGGACAGTTAAGCCCCTTTTATGGAGACAAATACTATGCTATTCATAAAAAGGCTTTTGGATTTTTCAATCGAAACAATAGCAAGCTTACTTAAAAGATTATAATTAGAGAAGAATTCTCGCCTGTACTAGCCAATTTTCACAAATTTAAAGTTGTTTATAAAAAATTATATCATGAATGATGGTTAATTACGTTTTTGGGGTAATCAGTCATACCGCATGTTGCTATTATTACCATAGGAAAACACCCGAGACGTCCCAAAAATATATAGGTGCTCCTATCATTGGAGTAAACACTACACAGTTGTGTACTTACACATGGCGGCACGAAATACGATCGGAAATCCATTTGACGATATCTCAACGTTTCAAAACGAAGTGAAAAATATCATGCGCCACGCGGGCGCTTACATTTGTCACTCTATGCGCCATTTCTGGTCGATAAGCGCAATTGGCGCAAGGCGCACGTCCTTCCCGATCACTGAACAATTGAGTAATCTATATTCAAAATGTTTTGTTTAATGTAAAATTTCTGCAACATATAATTTGTCTGAAAAGATTTTGTCTGTAGTTGCTGCAAAATTCCCCTTGTCCATTAAATGTAATGTAACAATATCATTGCTGTGAATGGTGTTTCCTCATAGTATATGTACATTTGTACATTGTACAATATGTCTATCTTATTAATTTTCTTAGCTGTTTTGATATTATTACAATGTGAAATTTTATAATACACAGTTTTTGAAAAGGGGTCATAAGCCTTAATGTACATTGTACATATATATATGTTCTTTTGAAATTACCTCCACATCTTTGTAATTAAGCCAGGACAGTTATGGCAAAGTCATTTGAAATTAATTTCTGCAGCATTTAATAATGATGTTTACATTTGAAAGACACACTACGTGTATTTGTCAACTTTGTGAAGAAAAAATGCAGATCATGGTCTGGCGGGACGGCATTAAATAAAAAAAATATTTGGTAATACCATGAATAATGTATAAATACTTTTTGGGGTTGTTGAATTTAAACGATCATTTTAAAAATGGTAAAGCATATGACAAGTAACATGTTTTTGTTGCCAAAAATATTTTTAAAAGTCCATGTTAAATTGTGGCTATCGGCATTAAATTTAACTTTATTATATAGCTTATAGCTTATATATTTTTTAAGAATGTGTTTTCCCTAGAATTATTTTATAAGATAGGTATGAATTTTGAAGGATTGAGTCTTAAGAGAAATAAGGCATTATAAAGGATGGGGTCCTCTAAGGTGTAATGATTGGGGGGGGGGGGGGGGGGTGTTTAAATAGTGCCACCTGTCATGTAATGTTTGATCCTGATGTGGAACAAAGGATTTTCCCATGGCTTTAATGATTTTGCCCAATTTTAAAATAACCTTAACCATGTTAACCGTGTTGATTTGTTGCAAGACAAATTTTCTGCCCCTCTGTCCAACATACCTTTTGTTAAAGTCATGACAGTGTTAATCTAAGTTTCATGTCCTTCATCCCGATTGACCCTCTCTACAGAACCTACCTTTTTGATTTATTGTTTATTAGTTCTCGTCCTGAGTATGCATGAAATATTTGCCACTTGACGTTAAGCAAGCAACAATAAATCAATCAAATCATTCCACTTTCACACGGACGTCTGGCGATGAAGAATATAGATTCTATGGTATTTCAAATGTAACTTTTCATTTTATACTTGAACACTGGCAAGTGATAAAGATAATTGTAGAATACAAGTAAAAAGTAGTCAGTTGCTGAAATCCCAGACTACATGTAGACAATAACCGGACTAATAAAAATCTTGGGAATAGGCAAATCTCATAAAGTGGCTTGCTAAAATCAGGCCTGTTAACAGGTACATGTACATGTAAGAATTTTTTTTTTAATCATAGCATACATGTAGGTGTCAAGTTTTCTAAAGGATATTCTTAAAGGAAAATTCATGTACATGTATGTCTTTTTGGAAAATCTTTCACAATAGATAAATTTAGAAACTTGCCTTAGACTCTACTTCGTCTTAGACAAGAATTGTCTTCATCCTTTGTACAGTTTTTCTATGCATGGTACTATATATATATCTATTTCAGCATTGATAAATGTCTTTAAGTAATTTATTTTGCAAAAATACATGTTTAAATATCATCTGGTCTTGTTAGCATGGTTAGGGTCATGAAATCCTAAGAACAAGTTGCTTGAGAATGTCATATTCTTTACACGAGGAATAACACAAAGATCAACTCTTTGGACATGTTAGAGGGGTATTTACACAATGTAAGTGACCTTTAATAAGTTTATATTTCTGAGAACATCCATTAAGTCCTGATTTTCCTGTGAACATGGGGCACCTTTTCAATATAGTTCTTTTTACAATGTAAGGTTTGATAACTAAATATATTTAAATTTTTAGGGGACTTCTACAAATATATATAAATGTACAATAATAAACAAAATGTTGTATTTATTTTTTAGTGAAGCTAAATTTTTTCACCAACAAAGTCATGATGCAGACATTAGTGAAGAAGAAGATCAGTTCAATTCTGTTGAATCTCTTCCAGACCATATGTATTCCAATATGGTGTATGGCACAACACCACCCGCTAACCCAAGGGGTGCAAAACTTGAAAAAAGCAAAAAACACTCTCATCAGCGGAAAGTGTCATACAAGGAGTATATGGCTACGAAAAAGAAACCTCAGCCAAGAACTCCAGTCAACATCATAAAAGATCAGTATGCAGACAATCCGGTATTTTGTAAACTCAGTGGAGTTGATTCTGATGACAACCTTGAAAGGGATTTCTCACAAGATTCAGAAAAGATGAACAAGGATAATCGAAATAACAAGAAAAAAATTCTGAAAACATCAAGGAGTTATGATAGGCACGTGAAGGCTACTTCTGGTGATTTGTCAAATTTAGATACAAATACGGCTGATGTTTCTTTGACAACATCTGGTAGATTTTCATCGACCAATCCTCCAAGGGTTGACTTTTCAGGAAGGTTTTCTTCCTTAATAAATCGACCATCTCCTCTGACAATAACATTAACAAATTCGTTAAATTTGGCCTGTAGCTTGAACAGTTCTTGGGGTCCATCAAAGCCTGATAGCAGAAGATTATCTGTAGTTTGTCCGGATTGTCCAAAGGACAGAAGTGATTTCTACAAAATCTTTTCTGCTCTTATTCAGATGGGCTCTCAACCTAAGAAGGAGAAAGATCATAAAAGAAAAGATAATTTTGGAGCATATCGTAGACAAATAAGCTCTGAACAGGAACTGTGGCAACAGCACTTTGTGGATTATCTCTGGTTTGTAGAAATGTTTTGTCCATTTAAGCATGTTAAGTGAAAACCATCATTTCTTTAAAAATGTTTTAATCATGTTAATAATGATTTGTATTTTCATATTATAAAGTGTTTTGTTTTATTTCATCTTAATCCCTAAGAGTTCTAATTTAAAGTTTGAACATAATTTACATAACACAGTTTTGATTGTCTTAATACATGTATTGATTATCCATGCTTGCACTCAAAATGTTATATATGTACAAAGAAAAAAAATAATGATGTCAGAGGATAAAATAAAAAGCTAACCATCATGACCATTGTGAAAACAATATCTGACTGGAGAAAACTTTAAAAATAAATGTATTGAAATTTAATATACAAATGTTAAAAGACTCATTAAGCATGTTAAGTTAAAACTACCATTCATCCCTAAATTTTTGAATAAGTTGAAGTTCATTGATAACTAGAACTTTTGAGTATTACATTGGAAAGAATTTTATGCTATTAATAGATTTATATGTCCTTATTACATTTTTGGTACAAACATACATCTATATAATGTAGAAGATGCCTATGATAATAACATGTGACTTATTTTTTAGTTTATCTTATATAGAAATACTTGCATAACTTTTTCATGTTATTACATGTGCATGAATGTTTTATAGGCTTGAACTACGAATGGAACACTTAGGTTATACTAGTTTTAAAGACTTTGAAGATAATCTAAAATTGGATAAAGCAAGAATTCCACAGGTCCTGGAAGACATCATGAACTTCAAACTGGACAATAAAGATTTTATACAACTTTGTGATATACCTGTGTATAAAGATGCCAGTAATGACCTCTCCTCGCCGGAAATACTTTCATGTGAAAATAATTCAATAACCACGGAAACCATTAGTTTTCAAAAATTGGCAGTAAGTCAAGTGGAAGAATTATTAGACAAGTTAGACCAGTGTGAACAATTATTTCCTACTTCAAAAGCATTTGCCAAGGAATATCCCCAGTATGGTAGTAAGGAGTTTACCTTACAGGTGAAATCATTATACCTGTGGTTAAATATAACTAGAGATCTTTGTCATAAAATGAAACAGTTAGGTAAGATGTTGGGTGTTCAGTACATTCCAGATATAGACTGGCCAATGATGGACTTTGAAAGTCCACGATGGCATGAAACAAAAACAAATGTGTCTTTTCATCGTGAGAGTATACCAGAAATCCGGGAACCAGATTCCAGTGAAAGTGAAGACGAAGGTATTGCAAATAACAAGTTGTCTCCTGGTGATTCAAGTCATTCCACAAAACGTGTTACATTTACAATGGGTTCAGGGAAAGCCAGTCCCACAAATGATGTGCCAAAAGATGCTTCTACCCCATTAAAGCCAAGTATTAGGTATTATTCTACATCATCGACTGATTTATCAAGAGTGTCAAGTGAGGCTAGTATAATGGACGATTTTGCAAAGACAACAACATTTGTGTATAGGAAGTTTGTAGATAAAACACTTAAACGAATGGGTATGAACAAAATGTTGTTAAGATTCAGAGAATTGTTTGATAGAACGTTACAACGAGCTCAGGAAGCTCTACAAAAACCATCCACTTCATCTGCTGAGGGACAATCTCCAAGGGTAAGTGCACCTCAAATCTTATACATGTATAGCCTATAGCTTCTCTCCACATTGATGTAACTTCTAAGGTTGATTGAACATGTACATCAGGTCTTCAAGAAATTCAACACTGCATGTTGTTACATTTTGTAGCTCCAGATTATCTGCTAAAGGAAAGTCTCTAGTCAGATAATAAAGTCATTCAATGTCTTGCTTTCATGTGATAATAGTCATACATGTATAACTCACTATAAGTTATATATATATATATATATATATATATATAAGGCCAGTTTTCCTACCAAAGGTCGGTGGTTCTCTCCGGGCACTCTGGCTTCCTCCACCAATAAAAACTGACCGCCACGAAATAGCACAATAGTGTTGAAAGTGGCATTAAACACCAATCAATCAAATTATATATAATTTTAACTGTTTGTTGTTGCCTACCTACCAACCTAAAAAGCAGCCTACCCGATAAATTTTATGGTACAAATTGTTTCAAATTTTTTTATGCCCCGGCCATAGCAGAGGGGGCATTAAGTTTTACCCTTGTTCTCTGTACGTCCCAAAGTTGTTTTCTGTTCTCTAACTTTAGTTTGCCTCAACTAAATGTTATGAAACTTTAACAAAATGCTTATTTCCACAAAACACAGATCAGGTTTGAATTTTGGTGGCGTCATTTTAACCGTTTTAGAGTTATGCCCCTTTACAAATGGAAAAATTGCTGATTTTTTCGTTTTCCTTTCTCTTACTTTAGTTTTCCTCCACCAAATGTTATGAAACTTATATACAATGCTTATTACCACAAAACACAGATCAAGTTTGAATTTTAGTGGCGTCTTTTTAACCGTTCTAGAGTTATGCCCCTTTACAAATGGAAAAATTGCTGAATTTTTCGTTTCCATCCTCTCACTTAAGTTAGCCTCAATCAAATGTTATGAAACTTATACACAATGCTTATTACTACAAAATACAGATCAAGTTTGAATTTTGGTAGTGTCATTTTAACCGTTTTAGAGTTATGCCCCTTTACAAATGGAAAAATTGCTGATTTTTTCGTTTTCCTTTCTCTTACTTTAGTTTTCCTCCACCAAATGTTATGAAACTTATATACAATGCTTATTACCACAAAACACAGATCAAGTTTGAATTTTAGTGGCGTCTTTTTAACCGTTCTAGAGTTATGCCCCTTTACAAAGGGAAAAATTGCTGAATTTTTCGTTTCCGTTCTTTTACTTAAGTTTGCCTCAACCAAATGTTATGAAACTTATACACAATACTTATTACCACAAAACTCAGATCAAGTACAAATTTGGTTAGATTCACTTTTACTGTTCTTCAGTTATGTCCCTTTATAACTTTATATGATATGCAAGCGGGGGCATCATCTGTGTCCCATGGACACATTCCCCATTTATTTGTAAAGATTTTTTCCTGCTCTAACGTCATATTCTTGTCTAAAACATGATACATTTGTACTTGTGCTATTGGCCAAAAAAAAAAATCCCTACCTACATGTACATGTACCTTCTCAACCCGTCAAAGCATGGGTAGGCAACATAAAACAAAGAATATTTTAACGGTGGCCTAATTCCTTTTTATAAGATTTTTCCTATAGTACACAATGTATATATATATAACACCCCAAGTTCATGAAGTTATACTTGAACATATATATAAAGAAATTCCCACTTTATTGTGATCGGTAAAAAGGAATATAATTTCCTGCTAATCTAAAAAGTCTGTATAACACTCTTTGAAGGATATTCTTTTCTTAAAGGTTAATTTGTTAAAGTTTGTTGTAATCAGAGGCAAACAAATAAAATACCTTGGAGTGAATAAGTTTTAGAAAAATTTGAATTTGTCTTTGTTGAATATTTGCAGTCCTCAGGAGATGATGCAAACACTCAAATGTCGACGTCCCCAGCTGCTCTGGACTTCCTTTGTGTTCAGGACTTTCCCCATAATACAGCAGTCCATCGCAGTTCCAGCATAACAGATTGTGGAGCATGTAGTGAGCAGTTTCAGAAGATGGGTTTGCCATCATTTAGACCAAGTTATCTTTTTCTATTACAAGTGTTCATGGATGTTATTCACGAGGCCTTGAGATTGAGGTTGGATCAGAGACCTATGGGTGAGCCTTCTCATCTCAGTATAAGACCGGTAAGTATTGGTTTTAGGAATAATTTTATGAGTTACAAATACAATATTTTGAGATGGTGCGAAATCCTGAAAACTCTTTTCAGAGGTCTTGTTTTAGACATTATTTATTTATCTAAACCAATTTTGAAAGTTTGATTGTTTCACAATTTTTAATGTAAATAAATTAAAACGTCAGGATTACTATTGAATAACAAATCTTTTTTTAATCAGTTCTGTTAGAAATACTTTTTCAAGTAATATTTCCTTACGGCACATAATTAATATGTCGAAGGAAATGCTAACTTGAAAAAAAGATGGTAGCCAACTGTCAAATGTATGTTTGAAAGGGAAAATTTGAAGATCGATAGATCGGACCATTCATGAATGGTCAATATACTGTTACCATTCCAGAATGGTTTATATACTGCTACCATACCAGAATGGTCAATGTTCTGTTACCATTCCAGAATGGTAGATATACTTTTACCATTCCAGAATAGTCGATGTACTGTTACCATTCCAGAATGGTTAATATACTGTTACCATTCCAGATTGGTAAATGTTCTGTTACCATTCCAGAATGGTCAATGTACTGTTGCCAATCCAGAATGGTCAATGTTCTGTTACCATTCCAGAATGGTCAAAGTTCTGTTACCATTCCAGAATGGTCAATGTTCTGTTACCATTCCAGAATAGTACATTGTAGATATACTTGTACCATTCCAGAATGGTCGATGTACTGGTTTTATACGACCGCAAAAAAATTTTTGTGGTCGTATATTGGTATGACATTGGCGTCGGCGTCGTCGTCGTCGTCGTCCGAAGACACATTAGTTTTCGCACTCTAACTTTAGTTTAAGTGAATGGATCTCAATGAAATTTTACCATAAGGTTCCATACCACAAAAGGAAGGTGGGGATTGATTTTGGGGGTTATGGTACCCACAGTTAAGGAAAAAGGGGCCAAAAATAAGCATTTTTGTAACTTCCAGACATAACTTGTGTGTAAGTGTATGGATCTCTCTGACATTGTACCACAAGGTTCCATATTACAAAGGGAATGCTGGGATTGATTTTGGGTGTAATTGCCTCCAAATTTTAGGAATTAGGGGCAAAAAACAAGCATTTTTCTAGTTTCATGACAATAACTTGTGTGTAAGTGTATGGATCTCTCTGACATTGTATCACAAGGTTCCATATCACAAAGGGAATGCTGGGATTTATTTTGGGGGTAATTGCCTCCAAATTTTAGAAATTAGGGGCCAAAAAGGGGCAAAAAACAAGCATTTTTCTAGTTTCATGACAATAACTTGTGTGTAAGTGTATGGATCTCTATGAAATTGTACTACAAGGTTCCATATCACAAAGGGAAAGCTGGAATTGAGTTTGGGGGTAATTGCCCAAAAATTTTAGGAATAAGGGGCCAAAAATAAGCATTTTTCTAGTTTCCAGATAATAACTTGTGTTCAAGTGTATGGATCTCTCTGAAATTGTACTGCAAGGTACCATACCACAAAGGGAAAGCTGGGATTGAGTTTGGGGGTGATGAATCATAAGGGGGTTAAAAAAATTGGAGGGGATTTTTTTTTCATTTTTTTTCTTTTAAATTTTCCATTTTAAATTGGTTATTTCTGATTTATATTTAAAAGCAAATAATAATGATATGGTTTGAATAGGTAAATTAAAAAATTTTAAGTTCTTAGACCACTTTCATTCTGTGTGAGAAACCTATGCTGTGTCAAATATTTTACAATCCAAATTCAGTGCTGTATCAAGCTTGAATGTTGTGTCCATACTTGCCCCAACTGTTCAGGGTTCGACCTCTGCGGTCGTATCAAGCTGCGCCCCAGCGGAGCATTTTATTGTATGTGTTGGGGGTTTAAACCAGTTATACATGCTCACAACCCTTCCTGTTTCACATACTTTGACCATAGAACCAAAAAACTGTACAGTCCAGCATAACAGGATGACAAATTTTCAAACTCTTAACTTTGCTACATTTTGTATATATTGAATAAGGGAAAAAAAGAACCACACATATTTTGGAATGCATGGTCAAAATGTGATTGCCTTGATAAGGTTGTATTTGATATTTGTAACTGTCCTGAAATTTTTCAGTAGGTATTTTAGATATTTTTGTTTGAAATTTTTATCCTTTCTACCTATTATGTAGTTCTTAATTCAGAAATACAAAACTTTGGTTTATGTTAATTTCATGAGGACATGCATTGTTTTCTATTGTAAAATGAAATTTAATTAGTCTTTAGTTTACATTGATCCAGAGTATACATTAATTTCTAGTTTCTTTCAATGTTTAATTGGTAAACTGTTATGTTCTAGTTAATGGAAAAATCAGTCATATGCATATGTTTAGTAGTCAAATTAGTGATTATTTGGATACAAGGACACTTTTTTAGTGAAAAGGAAAAATGTTTGTTTGGTTTATTTGAGTTCATCACAAGTGTTAAAAATGATTTCATCTGCTTGTGTGAAGAAGAAGTATATGTCATGTATGTACCACATGTATTTGTATTTATGTCATTTAGAAGTAGCATAGCACATTAGAATTTTCCACTGTTTTATCATGGCAAATTTGTCATTTCCACTTATTGTCACAGTGGCAACTTAGCCCAGTGATGAGTCTGGTGGCAGGTTGAAAATGTCACCATTGCAGATGGTCGTATTTGTGTAGACTGCAGAAGGCATGTGTTCATGATATGTAGTGGCAATCTACTATTACTCATTGTCACTGGTGGCATATGTTCATGATATGTAGTGGCAATCTACTATAACTGGTGGTATGTGTTCATGATATTTAGTGGCAATCTACTATTACTGGTGGCATGTGTTCATGATATGTAGTGGCAATCTACTATTACTGATGGCATATTTCATGATATGTAGTGGCAATCTACTATTACTGGTGGCATGTGTTCATGATATGTAGTGGCAATCTACTATTACTGGTGGCATGTGTTCATGATATGTAGTGGCAGTCTACTATTACTGGTGGCATGTGTTCATGATATGTAGTGGCAATCTACTATTACTGGTGGCATGTGTTCATGATATGTAATGGCAATCTACTATTACTGGTGGCATGTGTTCATGATATGTAATGGCAATCTACTATTACTGATGGCATATTTCATATGTAGTGGCAATCCACTATTACTGGTGGCATGGTACCATCCACATTAAAATTTACATGACAGTCCTTGCACCATGGTATTTAGTGAGGAATTCTAAATCTGCTCTCCCAGGTCTCGAAACCTTGAAACATTTTTATTTGCATTTGTAAATAAGATGATTATAGCTTACGAGATAATTGAAAAGGAAATCTGACCTTTTGATCAATCAGGTACATATGAACGATCACCTATAACCTTTCAATCTTAAAATTCAAATTTCATAAAAACAAAGACTTGTCAGACAATTATCACTCAACTTAAAGGTTAGAACCAGGAAGTCTATATTCAACATACAGCAGCCATTCTACAGGTTAAAATTAGATTTATATATTTCAACATGTGATATTTTGGCAAAACATTATTTTTTTTTGTCTTTGAGATAATGTCATGAAATTATTATAAATTTGATAACAATCATTCATGATACCATCTGGTTAAGAGTTCTCTTGCAATGTTTTGCCTCATCAATTATTTCAGTGACATTTTTATCAGTGAGGTAGTAAAAACAGTTGTGCATTATGTATTGTCTCCTTACATTGCAGCCATTTGTAGGTGAAATTTAATATTAGGATGTTTGTATCTTTTTACTAGTGTCAATTGCAGTATCTTATGTAGCAACACAATATAACAAAAAGGCACCTGGAGGTTATAATTAGGTATTAAAGTCTCTGCTCCTCAAGAGTCAAATGCAATTAAACGGGTCACAAAATTATTGTATATAAACTTAATAATGGGATGTGTGTTAGCTTTTTGGAGTAGATTGAATTGAGAAGTCAAAGCCTTTATGTGGCTGCCTTGAAATCTATATCTTCCAGGGTTTATCACTACCTTTGATAGTTAAAACAACATAGTGTAGTGAAGTGAACATTCTTAAGATCCTATCCAGACAATTTCATGCCATTTATTAATTATATGTTATACTCAGATATTTAAGTTTACAAAACGATGTGTATTGATTTGAATAACCATACTTGTCAAGAAAACTGTTTAATTAAAAATTACATTAGTTGTGATCTGTAATAAAAGTAGGTTTTTACTACAAATGTACAATTATGAAATAAGGAAGATAACTCTAATATAAAATATATGATTTGGCTAAACACAATACAATGTTTAATTTTAAGTTCACATTGCAAAATGAAAGCAATCTTTACCCTTTAATGCTTATAAGCACTTTGATTTTTGTTGTTATTGTCGGAATGTCAGACATAGCAACACAACATATATTTACTATCCAAAGTGAAACATAAGAGTTATTTAACACCATGAACACGGATACATAAAACCAGAATCATGAAAAGACTTTCAAAAAATTATCTATTTTCTGATACTTTTAATATGAGTGGGGGTTTGCTAGCAAGACAACACATGCATTCTTGTTTTTTTTTTGGAGGGGGGGATGGAATGTGGGTTAATTATGAAATTTAATCTTATCACATACTGAAAATTTTTGAGACTATGGAGCAACATCAATCAACATTGCATTTTACTCCCATTGTAAGCACAAATAATATTGTTTACTGTTGTAAGATTTTTATGATTTAATTGTCAATCTACTTTTCATAATTGTACATTTAACACTTTGTTTTGTGTGTAGCTGTTAAAGTATAACTAGAGATTGTTAATGTATAATGTTGTTTACAGCTTTTGAGGGAATGTAAAGATGTACTACAAGGTGCTGTGATAGTTAAACAGTATTATCAACACATGGTGTATGCTGTGTTTGCTGAGGAGGAAATGATGGACTTGGAACAGTTTGATCAAGACCTGAGAAAAATGCTTGATGTATGTATACATATATCTACTAGTGTCAACCATCCAGATTACCCATGAGAGGTTTAACATGATTCTTGAAATTCTTAATTTACAAACTCTAAAAATAGGCATTCAAAGAAGTAAAATGGGCATTTTAAAAGCACATACATACTAATTCAAACCATAGGGGAGTAGAGCAAAGATAAAAATGACAGGTATAAGAGGTTCAAATGGTCCTCTTGGGCTTAAAACTCTCCATTGAGATTATGAAAGTTGGCATGTATGTGTTTGGAAATATTAGTATTGCATCATATCTATTATTGTAGTCAAACTTACCTTTTATTTTTGTTTTCACTGTTATTAGAATAAGTATTTAACTTTGTGTTTATAGGAATATCTAACATATCTACTTAACTTCGTGTTTATAGGAATATCTAACATATCTACTTAACTTTGTGTTTATAGGAATATCTAACATATCTACTTAACTTTGTGTTTATAGGAATATCTAACATATCTACAGACTTGGTTGTATATGTTACAAAATCTGCCCGAAGCTTCAAGGAGTCTAAAGAATGTGCTGGATACTGAGTGGACGTTTACCAAAGGCATCTGTCCTTATATTATTGGTGGTGAGGCAGAGGCAGGAAAAAGGTTTAGGTAAGGTATAATGGGGCTAGATAAATAAGCTGTGACAATTTGAAATAGCAGTAAAATAATTGTGTAAGTTCATTCAGAGTTTTGCTTAGTTTCTTTTGTTACCTATTCTGACATCGGACTCTGACTTCTTTTAAACTAAGTTTTACTGTGCGTATTGCTGTGTGTTTGTTTATTCTACATTGGCTAGAGGTATAGGGGGAGGGTTGAGATCTCACAAAACATGTTTAACTCCGCCGCATTTTTGTGCCTGTCCCAAGTCAGGAGTCTCTGGCCTTTGTAAGTCTTGTATGTTTTTTAATTTTAGTTCATTTATATGTTTTGAAGTTTAGTTTGACGTCCATTTTCACTGAACTAGTACACATGTTTGTTTAGGGGCCAGCTGAAGCCCGCTTCTGGGTGCAGGATTTTCTCGCTCTGTTGAAGACCCATTGGTGGCCTTTGGCTGTTTTCTGCTCATTGGTCAGGTTGTTGTCTCTTTGACACATTCCCCATTTCCATTCTCAATTTTATTTTTATTATTTTTTCTTATGTCTATTTATAATCATTATATTTAACATGCCCTTTATGGGCTGATGATTAGTTTAATAAAGTACTGGTATTCATATTTGTATTGAAGATGAAGACAATATTATTAAAAATTAGCATAATTCCATTTATAAGCATTTGTCATCAACTTAGAATAGAGAATTAGAAAATCATGATGACTTGATTTCATGGAGACAGGTATTGATGATTTGTTTACCTTTTCAGCACTTTAGCAAGCAGTCTGTTAAATTCTATCGTGGATTTCATGGAGACAGGTATTGATGATTTGTTTACCTTTTCAGCACTTTAGCAAGCAGTCTGTTAAATTCTATCGTGGATTTCATGGAGACTGGTATTGATGATTTGTTTACCTTTTCAGCACTTTAGCAAGCAGTCTGTTAAATTCTATTGTGGATTTCATGGAGACAGGTATTGATGATTTGATTACCTTTTCAGCACTTTAGCAAGCAGTCTGTTAAATTCTATCGTGGATTTCATGGAGACAGGTATTGATGATTTGTTTACCTTTTCAGCACTTTAGCAAGCAGTCTGTTAAATTCTATCGTGGATTTCATGGAGACAGGTATTGATGATTTGTTTACCTTTTCAGCACTTTAGCAAGCAATCTGTTAAATTCTATCGTGGATTTCATGGAGACAGGTATTGATGATTTGTTTACCTTTTCAGCACTTTAGCAAGCAGTCTGTTAAATTCTATCGTGGATTTCATGGAGACAGGTATTGATGATTTGTTTACCTTTTCAGCACTTTAGCAAGCAGTCTGTTAAATTCTATCGTGGATTTCATGGAGACAGGTATTGATGATTTGTTTACCTTTTCAGCACTTTAGCAAGTAGTCTGTTAAATTCTATCGTGGATTTCATGGAGACAGGTATTGATGATATGTTTACCTTTTCAGCACTTTAGCAAGTAGTCTGTTAAATTCTATCTTGGATTTCATGGAGACAGGTATTGATGATTTTTTTACCTTGTCAGCACTTTAGCAAGCAGTCTGTTAAATTCTAGCGTGGATTTCATGGAGACAGGTATTGATGATTTGTTTACCTTTTCAGCACTTTAGCAAGCAGTCTGTTAAATTCTATCGTGGATTTCATGGAGACTGGTATTGATGATTTGTTTACCTTTTCAGCACTTTAGCAAGCAGTCTGTTAAATTCTATCGTGGATTTCATGGAGACAGGTATTGATGATTTGTTTACCTTTTCAGTACTTTAGCAAGCAGTCTGTTAAATTCTATCGTGGATTTCATGGAGACAGGTATTGATGATTTGTTTACCTTTTCAGCACTTTAGCAAGTAGTCTGTTAAATTCTATCAAGGATTTCATGGAGACAGGTATTGATGATTTGTTTACCTTTTCAGCACTTTAGCAAGCAGTCTGTTAAATTCTATCGTGGATTTCATGGAGACAGGTATTGATGATTTGTTTACCTTTTCAGCACTTTAGCAAGTAGTCTGTTAAATTCTATAGTGGATTTCATGGAGACAGGTATCGATGATTTCACAGCCTCCCTATATGACTGGACAATGAGAGATGATGAAGATGAGGATCTAGATGAAAATGGTGATGAATATGCAGATGAAGAAGATGAAAATGAGTCCAATGCACAATATATACGAGATACAGATGATGACAGCCTAGATCCTACAGATTGTGAAAATTCTAGGGATGATCATGTTAAAAGAATCATGGAACTGAGGTATATTTGGGCTCTCAATTTGAAAATGATTTAAAGGAATAAAGGAGTACCCTCCTTCAACAGTTGTCCGTGCATGATGAATGCACACATAAAGATATAATGAATTATACTCAATATTAGCAGTCTACAAAATTATGCTGGTCATAACTACAAATTCCCCACACATTTGGCGTCATGCTTCCAAATATAAAAACTTTGATAAATGAAGTTTCTAATATTTATATATTAGTTTTCTCAGTATTTGAATTATGATGATTTTGTATCTTGTATTTTCTTTTTCTAGACATTCATTCCAACAAACCTCAAGAAATTGTAAGAAGTTATTTAATGAAGCAAGAGAAAGAGCCACCAAAGCCTTAGGTTTTGCCAAAATATTAAGAAAGGTAATTAGAATGTAATGAATGGAAAATGACAATAACACTTTATAAATTGGGTGCATCTAAAGCATTTTCTAGATGTACTTTCATCAGTAACACTCAGACCAAAAAATTTGAAGGCCAAGGATGTTAAAGTAGAAAGCAATGATTATCTTAGCATAAAGATAGTGATCCTTATCAAATAAGTTCTTCGCAAAATGGAATAATTAGTGGTTAATTTTTTATAACTTTTAAAGGTCCACTTTATAGAAAAACTGCTATAAAGGAATCTTCTTGACTTTTTATATTTGTTGAAAGGTATATATATTAAAGATAGATGTTCATGAGATAAATTTTGACTTTTTTTAATATTACATGTCAGAGAAAATGTACAAATGATTGATTCATGATCAATTATTATTTCTAACTTACACATTTAAATACATTTTACTATGCATGCTATGATGTTGTACTTTGTAAATTGAAAGTAATGGTTGTTTATATATTTTCTAGGATCTTGAAATAGCAGCAGACTTTAACATTATAGTCAACACAGCTGAATTGTTTGATAAATTGAAAGAAACAAATCATGCTTTGGTAAGGTTATACTCCAAAGATAATTTTAGGACGAACACAATTTTACGTATGTATAAGGTATTGAAGATTCATTATTCATGGGTACAAAGTTTTTGTGGATACATGATTTTCTGTTTTATGAGTTCCTTTGTTCAAACCTAAAGGAAATTAGCCTTTGTTAAATTTCTGGTTAACTTATACCCAGGAAATCCACTAAAATTAGTATCCCATGATATAGTATGAATCCTCGCAAGGGGAAGGGGGCATTAAGTGTTAACCTTGACCATTTGTCCTTCCATCTTTCCATCCGTCCAATTTTCATTTGAAAAGCAAACTTGAGCGAAGCATTCGTGTCCTCAGACACATTCTTCTTTTATTTAAAATAAATATATAGAAGTAGATTACAACACTTAACACATTTTTGTCATTAAAACTTAAGTATAGGATATTTGTTGTTGTAGAGGTAATACTTAATAAGGCTGATCTAACAGATTAAAACTTGATGGTCACTCTTTTGATGGCTTCTTTTAATGTCAGAGGTCAAAGGTTCGATCAAGGTCAAACCAAAGACTTGAATAATGGAATCTAATGCTAATCTGCCAATGTTTGTGGCATTAAGGAGTGACTCCATTTGGAGTCATTAAAATGATTTCATGGTTTGTGGCATATTTTACTTTAGACTAGTTTGAGCTAGCACATAAAAACATCAGGCACAGCATGTTGGTCTGTTACAGAGCATGTTTAGTATTTTTATTAAAGATTTTGATTATTTCTTAAAAAGTAAATGTGATTAAATTTATAGGTGATGGCATCCATGAATCCTGGCTATCAGATGTTTATACCGAACAAAATAATCAACAACCAACAATTGATTCTACAATTACTGAATGTCACATGTGGTCGGGATGATGTTTCAAGGTCACAAGATGACCCAAACAAGGAAGATGGTTACCTGTTGATGGTGAAATGTGAAGGGGGACGAGACCATAAATTAGAGTGTCCAATCTGGGTCGGGAACTCTGTCAAAGTGGAACCAACAGCAGAAACTACTATAGCCCTATCTCATATTGAGGTAAATGTCAGATGAATTCTTTTGGTACAGTCAGTGGCAGATCAAGGATGGGAGCGTAGGGGGCGTAGTCCTAAGTTTTACCCCTGTCTGTCTGTCTGTCTGTCCCAAAATTAGTTTCCTTTCTCTAACTTTAGTTGGCATCAACCAAATGTTATTAAACATGTACACAATACCTATTACCAACAAACACAGATAAATTTCTAATTTAGGTGGTGTCACCTTCACTGTTACGTCCCTTTATAAATGGAAAAATTGCTAAATTTGACATTTCCCCATTCTAACTTGAGTTTGCCTCAACCAAATGTTATAAAACTTATAGTCAATACTTATACAACCAGACACAGATGAAGTTTGAATATGGGTGGCATTATTTTCACCGTTTTCGAGTTATGTCAAGTAATGTTAAGTAAACAGCTAATGAAAGTTATGACCATTTGGTAAGTTTTCCACAATTTTTTGACAGCTGAAGTGAATCTTATTTTTTCCTTTCTATTCTGATGTGTAATTGTTTACATATATATTTATATGTAAAATTTAAATATGATGAGCTTTGAATAAAACTTGCAGTTTGGAATTCAAGTTTTAGACTAGAGCAACTAGAGCATGTGACCTAGCTCATATTATTTCTACTTTTTAACAGTTTTATCATTTAATGTTAAATCCTTATACTGTGGATTCATTTATTTTCGTGGGTATCAATTTTCGTGGATTGAGGAAAACCAGCATTTTCGTGGTTATTTGATTTCGTGGTTTTGCCAATCTCTGCATACAAAGCCTATAGCAAATTTGTAATTCGTTGAACATTTAAATTCGTGGTTCACCTGTTCCCACGAAACCCACGAAAATTGATATCCAACGAATAATAATGAATCCACAGTAAATGAAGACATACGTGAATGATATAGTTGGTAATGCTATTGCTGAATAGTGGTATAGTGAAAAAAAGTTGAAAATAAGAATAATTTTGCTACACCTTTTAGAATGTTCTATGAAAATGTTAGATTGAAAAAAAACAATTGTAAAAAACATTTCCCATATTGGCAAAAAATAGACCATAAAAGAATAAAAAATAATTGTTTCTTTTAATAAAGGGACAGTTTGATAAAAATAAGAAAAAGCTAAATAACATGTTGTTTATTTTTAACCAAGGTTCAAGGGTTATTGTTAGTTGTGATCAATGCTGGACATTTAACAACACAGAGAAAGGAATTTGAAGGTTATGCTGGGAAAACAGTGGAGCTAGTTAATGAACAAACCTCATGCCATCAAGCTATTGCTGAATCTTTAGCTGAGTTAAAAGTAAGTAGAAAAACAGATCAATGAATTGATCTCATGTATCTTAAAATATATTTTACAAACTTTGCAAATTCAACTTATGTGCATTTAAGGTTGCAATTGGCAAGTCAGAAGATGGGCAGACTGATGGGTTAGGGAATTCTTTTGTATATTTAAGCTCTTCTTCAAATTGCCATTGGAAAGTCTCAAACTTTCCGGAATGTTTATATATGCCATGACATACAAACACACATTTGAAAATTTTTGTAGATTTTCCAGATTATGAAACTAAGTAAATTTTTTAACAGCATTCTTGATGGAGTAGAGGGTACCTAATTTGTGTAATTAACTCTCCAATAATTATCAACCAAGAGCCTTAAAACTTTCTGCATTGTTTGAACATACATGTTTAGTGTGCACTCTCCTAATAAACATAACATCCACTTTATTTGAACTTTGGTGGATAGTTGTCTCATTGGCAATCATACCTCATCTCCTTATTTTTATATAAACCCAGGATATCACTTATTTGTCAAGCAGACTACAATTTTTCCCTTGAATGTATCAATTTGTGCCTGACTTAATTTAGTTAAGTTTGAGTTTTAAACAATGATACTTTTCATTAATCTACTGTAAATTCATAATATATTAGGGATCATAGATTTATTCTTACGAGGAAGCTCCGAGCATGCTCAGAGGATGCTCGGAGCTTTTTAAGTAGGCTCTTCTCAGCAGTTTATGTGACAATAATTATCATGATCCATTAAGATGTCAATCAAATCTATAGCACTTTTATAATAAGGAAAGTAGAGCATTATAGAGGAAGCTCCATTAACACCTGTGTAAACATCTGGTCTATTCAAACAAATCTTGCATTAATTTTACAAAACTATAAAATAGATGAGAAATTCTTCAATATTACTGTACAATGCTTGGTATCAAGTCTTCACAGAAAGAAAATGATTTTTAACATTTTCTTAATAATCATCATACTTTAAAAAACACTCAAATTTTATATTTGAAATATAAATATATTTTAAATTTATACTATATAAAATGAAATATAAAAGTCATCAAAGACACAAACTATGGTTATTGATTTATTACCATACTACCAAAACATGGTACATTCAGTTTCATGCGAAAAAGGGTTGATCTTTTTTTATATTCCATTTAATTTGACAGTTGTTCGAAATTAACCCTCCATTTCATTGCAGAAAAGTTTTTTTGAGTCATAAACATGTTTCTTGGGTGCTTCAAAGCAATAAAAATATACTATATTCTACAGGGAAAAAAGGGGGAGAGAATTTGATTGGTTAACTTCTGGTGATGTTTACTTTCTTATATCATTGTATATGCACTGAAAAGTTATGCTATATTTTCACTGTAGTACAGTACATTTATTTATGTCAAGTATTTCTTTATTTAAAACATAGATAAATTCTGCACATTTTTTTTGAAATATAACAATCATGACAATTAAACAAAGACATATAGGGGGAAAATAATTTTACTCATGCCAAGTATTTCTTTATTTAAAACAAAGCTAAATCTGCACAATTAAAAAAAAATTCCAAGTAAAGAGAGACTTACTAGAGGGAAAACAATGGTGGTATTACCCCCTCAAACCAGGCTTCCACTAATGAATTACAACTTTTCTTCAAGTAGCCATAATTTTCTATAAAAGAACTTAGTTTGCTATTTTATAAAAAAAAAAACATATTACCATTGTTTAGTTAGGGGCATTACTTAAACAAGTAATTTTCAAAATTACCTATACAAGTTATGTTGAAAACGAGGCTGTTTCAAATATAACTTCTATATCATGAATAAGTAACTTCTGTTAATATTATTTTTATAGGTGTCCATTCATACAGGTTTTACTAGCTTTAACAAATTTTCACAGACATCTGGTTATTTTCCCCATGAAACTATTTAAATCCTCAACAACACTAATTGCTTTTCTGATGCCACACTTCTTGTTGGTCAAAGATTAGCCTCTTGGGGCTATTAAAATATCATTTCCCCTTAGAATCTTAGAGATGGACAGTTATCACTAGATATGGAACCTTTAACTTGAAATTATTTATAATTTGAATCTTAATCAAAAGCAATTACATATATTCCTTAAATAATTGTAAGTACTAAGTTTTTTGAAGTTGTATAAAATAATTTATTAAAGTAATATTTTTGTCATTATTTTTTAAAGTAACCTCTCTATACTTATCTAAAATTGGATAAATACTTAATTTTATTTAATGAAATGATCTAAAAATTCTTAAAAACTAAATTTAGTCCATGCTTTATTTGACATTAAAAATAACTATTAAGTTATTAAATAATTTTTAAAAACAAAAAATACTTATAAAAGTGACTAAAAAAAATTACTTGTTAAGTAACGCCCCTGACTGTTGTTTGTGTCTTGATAACTTTTATGTAGCATATTATATAATATAAACTATTTTTAAATCATATCATCTAATTATAAAAATTTGAGAATTTTTTTATTATAAAAAAAGGAATGATTATTAAATATAATAAGAAAATATTTAAATGACTTTTACTTTTTGTGGAGACTTAATATTTCTTTCAAAGCATTACACAGCACAGTTGAAGAATTTCTAATCTATTTTATAGTTTTGTAAAATTTCATGTAAAATGTATTTGAATAGGCCAGATGTTTACACAGGTGTTTATGGAGCTTCCTCTATAATGCTCTACTTTCCTTATCATAGAAGTGGTGTAGATTTGATTGACATCTTAACGGATCATGATAATTATTGTCACATTAATAACTGAGAAGAGCCTACTTAAAAAGCTCCGAGCATCCTCCGAGCATGCTCGGAGCTTCCTCGTAAGAATAAATCTATGATCCCTTACGAGATTTTAATTAATGTGAAAAATGCGTTTGGGTGAGTATCCCAATAATAAGAACTCGCATTCTAAAATCTGATAAATATATCTATATGCTGCTTTTCCTGACAATTTATCTCACATTTTTGTCCATTCTTAAAAAATCGCAATAATAAATGCATACAATAATTTTTGAATTTACAGTATATTGGAAATTTAGATCTAATTTCCTAATGCTTGTAGATTGAGACTTTGTTTGGCTTGCTTGCTTTGTTTGTATAAGTGTTTGCTCAAGCATTGTAATTAAGATTGACATCTGCCAGCAATATAAATAGGCGGAGTTAAACCTGTATTTCTTAAATTTGATTAGATGTTATCCTGGCAGTTATGAATCTAAATATAATGTATACAGGTTCAGCCTATTTATATTGTTTGCAGTTGTTAATCTTAATTACAATGCTTGAGCAAAGATTTATACAAACAAAGCAAGCAAGCCAACCAAAGTCTTACTCTACAAGCATTAGGAAATTAGCTCTAAGTAAAGAATAAATATTTGTTATATATTTGAAAGTCACTGAAATAATTTTGTTTTATTTTATCAGTCAGCTGCTGTAGAGTTACAAGAAAAAGTTGTTTTAGCCATTAAACAGGTGGATGAGAAATTAAACTTTGAAGATATAGCAAACCTAGAAGACAACGAAAAATACCATCTACTGAATCTGTACAGAGAAACTATGCTCAAAGGCTATAACTTTGGATTTGAGGTAAATTTCTTCTATAAAAAATAAGACCTTCTGATTGGGTCACTTTTTAAAAGGGCAAACTTTGGATTTGAGGTATATTCCTTCAAGAGCTATTGTCTGGATCACTTTGAAGTCAGAGAGCCACAATAAAATAAAAAAAAGTGACAGTAATATTTCTTTTAAACATTTTGAAAGTCCATATAAGGTCCTCAGTGATGATCAACATTTTAGAATACCAGATAGTAATGTTGAGAATTAACCAATCATCAATACAATTATGAAAACATAAAAGTTATGTGATGTTTCATGTTGCTGTGTGCAATTGGCACTTTTCACAAAAAATCATACTTCTAAAGTTAAGCGTAAGTTATACTGATATGTTTATGAATTAGGAATATATTTCATTGTAACATTTGTGTATTACAGTACCTGAAGGAGGTGACAAGGTTAGTAACGGGAGAGCCACGACAGAAACTAGGGACACGTCTCGTTAGCTTTGCCAAACAGTGGATGCAGTTTGTAATGGAAAAATGTGATAAAGGAAGAGGAATGAGGCCAAAGTAAGTCATAGATTCACTTAAAAAAAATATGCAGTATCAGAATGCATTTTGGTTAATATTTTCAGTGTTCTCCCCAGGATTTTTTTAAGGCACAAAATTCAAGGGCGTGTAACTCTTTTTTTAGAGTGAACGTTTGTGATCTGAAGCAATAAGTCATAAATCATGACATGCAATATGAATTATAATGCTTTGTGTTATGTGTTTAATAATGCAGAGTATTAATGAATAACAAGAATATATATATGAAATAAATTGATTTTAAACACAAAAGTTATTTATATTCAGTCAATTAAAGAAGTCAAAATATAAATATTCATCTCTGCTCTATGCTCCTTCTAGGGATATTGTTTCAAGATAGTGTTATTTTGTTGGACAGTCTGTTCATCAACTTTGTCTTTATCCTCTTCAGGGTTAAAAATTAAACCCCCACTCACAATAACTTTTGCTTATACCCCCTTTAACATTTCTAAGCCATGAAAACTCAGTCAGCCACTTGTCATTGAAACCAGAAATATGGTGCTTGCTTTTATCAATTGCTAAAACTTGAGCTTGGTTGGGATTAGGAGAAGCAATGAAATCTGCTTATACTGACAGTGTAGACGGAGGTGTATTCCCCTTTTCATTAGAAGTCATTGGTCTGAAAAAAAACTACTTCCATCATCTACCTTTTGCTTATAATTCACCCCTTTGTTATTTGCAGAGAACATGTTCATTCAGAATTAATAAAATCGAATATGGTTAAGATATTTGGTATACAACTTTTTAAAACAATTTTTTTTTTATAAATGAACAGCTGACCAGTTTCCGTAGTTTCACATCACGCTTCCGTGCGTATTATTGTTTAATCCTATCTTTGGCAGATAGATATAAACGAAATTTTACAAATTAGTTAAAGTTAAAACCATTGAAATTATTTACCACTGACATTATACAGAAACTGCGGCGATTCTGTACCCGTTTTGATTGTCGCATTTTCCTGACGCACGGATTCACGATCGATGTTCAATGATCAATTTATTTCTAAAAATATGACAGTTTCAGAGGAATTTACCTTGCAAGCAACATTTGTTCACTTTCTATTAAAGTAAATCACTCCTCGTTATCTTTAATCAAACTTTATTTTAATTTTTTCAACTACTAATACTTTCATTCATAGTTTTCATCGTAGCAATGTGTATTCAAATTTATCATGTGTATTCAACACGTTCATTGGTCGTGATTAAATAGATTCTTCTTCTCGACCAATGAAAAAATTCGTTATACAAATGGTCAAGTGATCACACACACGATGCGTAAATACAATGTATTTGCGATCTATTTCTTCAATTTCTGCACTGAAGTTTTTAAAATTTTTAATTTTCTTCAAAAAATATCTATCTTCTTGATGATCATTTACGCTATTACCTGATAACATAGTCCGATAAGGCTGAGATAAGCGTGGCTCAGGTAAAACTAATTATCAGTTATTGCGTAACACTGACCGACCCAGCGGTGATCAGTAACTTGACAATTTTAACCAACATTTATAATGAAAATGTGAAAATTAACACGCTGCTGGATCAAGTATTAAGGGACAGCGGCCAATTAAGACGCTGCGGGATCTACAAAAATATTATGAAGGCGCTGCAGCACCGCAGCGTCATATCGGCCTGGGGAGAACACTGATTTTCAAAACTGTGCACCAAAACTTAGTGATTTGTTCAAAATGTCCTTAGCAATGGAAATACAACAGATGATGTGACTTCATTTTCATTTTAAAGTACCAACAATGATTTGACCATAGTCCTGTAGTTTTTAAAGGCAGTGCTTTAATGCCTTTCTAGTTGCCGTGTTAATATTTCTTTCCGCGATATCCAACTTATCTACGTGGGGGGTCATTTAGCTCCAAGTAGATCCGGAAAATGTTGATTCTCTCCTCTTCTTATTGTGGTATAAAATGTTTTTTGTCTCATTTCATTTACATTGGGAAATAGAGAAACGATCATTGTGTTTTGTTAGTTTTAAAAACTTTTGATATATTTGTATTTTACATTATAAGCAGTCAACCGATTGACAAACTAGAATTATTTGAATTCCGTGTGGAAAGAGCTCGGGTTAATTTCGAGTGTTTTCTGCAATCTAGATGTTTATAAATCATTTCAGTCGTTGATATAATAATTAAAGGTCGACTGAACATGAATTATATTATACAATTTAAAGCGCATTTCTGTTTATGCACGCGAACCCGTCTAACGTTATTGTTATTTCGCAGTTATATAAAGTAGCAAATTATCGTTCCTGAATAGGTGGCGCCGTGGTAGCCGATCCTGTACTTCAACTTCCGGTTTCTGCACTGTGCAACTATTACAGTTGCATTTTTAATTAACGATGCCAAGTACTTGTTGTTGTGTACCTGGATGTCATTTAAGAGGAGCAAATGACTTAAAAAGAAGGAAAAGTTGGACCAACGCCATGGCCCATACGCAGATTGGACGAGAACACGATGAAATCGTGGAGTCCATCTCAATCAGCTGTTGTTTGCAAGGCACATTTTACTGAAAAAGACTACGTGCAGGAAACTATTCATGGTAAAACTCTATTTTCTTTTTAAAATATATAGTTATATATGTAATCGCCATGCGAATAAACCAAAGTCAGTTTACAACCGCAATTATCGTTTTAGAATAAAAGGGGGTGGTTAATTCAAGACGTCATAATTTTTTGGATTACGATTCAATGTGATCTGTTTGAGATTTTTTGGTGCTTGCTACAATTATAATGATTTCTTACAAGAGGTATATCATACTGAGAATTATTTTAGCAGTAATTATGCTTATGTAGTAATGACAGGAGTGCATAAGCTATGCCTCATAGACTTTCTTGAAAAATATCAATGACAATGTTAACAGGAACAAAACAATGACATGCTCTCATCTATATTATAGTTATTTAATGTGCAAACAATGTATGTTTGTTGCATACGTCTCTCATTGTTTGTCCTTTGGATTTACATAACATACATTTTGATGTACATTGAATCAGGCTAACATAGTTTTATCCAGATTGTAATGAATAAATCTAGTTAATATTTTGCCAGGTTACGAGTACAAAGGAATTATAGTTATCTCGTACCATTGTAATTCGTACCAATGTCAACTCGTACCACTAAACAAAAACTCGTTCCAATGCAAACTCGTACCACTGCTAACTCGTACCACGGTAAATTCATACCATTGTAAACTCGTACCCACTTATTTAAATGCATTCAAATGGTGTTTAATGATGAATATATACTTTAATTTCACTCAATACCACTTAAGATGGTAAAATGTGTATAATTTGAAATTACAATAACCAATTTGTAGCTAATTTTCCTTGTCTAATTGGATAGAGAAAACCGTGGCAGATTGGCTTTGTTGTCTCCCTTGAATAGACTCTTTTTTAAACTTTTACTGACAACTATTTGATTTAATTTTTAATCATTCCAAATCAGTAACATTGAATAGATTTTGGTATTTTTCTATTGTTTCTAAAAGGAATTTTATTTAATGAAAGAATTTATTGATTGTGTTTTAAAGGTTTAAAATTGTTTATGACCAACAGTTAGAAAGTATGAAATTTATTTTTATACAATATTCAGCACATTTCAGCAGAATATGACCATGCTTATATGATTATACAAGTTGATTAGTTAAAGATAAAAAAAACCAAGTTGATTAGTTAATAATCAACCAATAATCACACAATCAAAGGAATTTAATATATTTAGTAGCATGGTAATTAAGAAATTACATTTGTATTTTTGTCTAAGTTTTCATTAAAATCTAGTATAAATTTCAAAGATATTTTAATTTTTTGTATAAAGCTTAAAAAAAAATAATCATAAAACATTCGTATTTTTGTCTAAGTTTTCATTAAAATCTAGTATAAAATTCAAGTAATTCAACTTTTTTTATTTAGTTTACCAAAAAAAAAATCATAAAACTTTCGTATTTTTGAATATATTTTTAATGGTACGAGTTTGCAGTGGTACGAGTTCTGATTGGTACGACTTCCCAGTGGTACGAGTTTACATTGGTACGAGTTTACGTGGTACGAGTTTACAATGGTACGAGTTAACTTGCTTCTGTACAAAGTATGCATTGCTAATGGAAGTTCATTTAATTATCAAAAAACTAATGTTTTATAACCTTTTTCAGGGCACAAACCCACCATACAGAGACTTAAGTCTACTGCCAATCCCAGCCTATTTTCCTGGACCAAGCAAGAGACTGAATCGTCCGCAAAAAGAAAAATCAGGGCAGTTTTCTGTGAAAACAAAAGAACTAAACTTGATGAATATTGTAGTAGAAATCTAGAGGAAATTTTTGATTGTAAAGTTGGTTTTCCTGAAGAAGTAATTCATACTGCAGACAGGATTTATGACTGTCCACCACCAACTGCCGAGCTAATGTTGAGCTTCACAGATGGAATTACGCAAACACCATCAATGCCTATATTTTCAGCAGAGAATTTTGAAATGAAGACACGTGACACAGCCATGCATTTTTATACCGGTTTAGAGTTGTATACTAAATTTTTATTTGTTTTGACCACACTTGGTCCAACAGCACATTGTTTGAGATGCATATATTTTCAAATTGATAGGGTGTCATTTGAAAATCAGTTTTTTTATGACTTTGATGAAATTGATGCATTATACAACCAACTTTGAACTGTCTAGATTCTAGATTGAAACTAGTGTTAAGAATATTGTGTAAACATGGATTGGTTTTTATGTCTAAACCATGTAAACAGTGGCGTGAGGCTAACACTTGGCCATTTAGTGGTTTAGTCAGGTATTTTTCGCCATCCAACTTAGAATTAAAGTTTCCTACAACTTGGATTATTATTGACAGCACAGAATATCCTGTGATAAAACCTAAAGCTCCTAGAGCTCAGGCAACCTTTTCATCATATAAAAACAGAAACACTGAAAATACTTGTATGTTCGACACCTGGTGGTTTAGTCAACTATGTCTCTAATGCATATGTTGGTTGTACCAGTGACTGTGAAATAGTTGAAAGATATAGAATAGTTCAATTATGTGATCCAGGTGACAGTGTGATGGCAGACAAAGGTTTAAATGTGCAAGATTTGTTTGCTCACTTTTTTCAAAAAAAGAAACAGAATTAGTTCCAAAACTCTTATACGGGATAGAAAAGTCTCCAATTAACACATGCACATAGAGCTAATTATTGGACTTGTCAAAACATACAAAATTCTAATAAATCCTATGAATGGAACTGAAACAAAACTTTCATCTGAAATAACATTTAGTTGTTTTATGTTGTGTAATTTTAGAACTTGTATTGTGCCAAAGGATGCATAAATAAAAGTGACGCAATGAAGTTTGTTCTGATATATATATATAAATATTATTTACAATTACATGCACATGTAAATTGTAATGCATATAAAAATAAGGAGATGTGGTATGATATTCAGTGAGTTTATCGAACCAAAGTGCATAAGAAATGGGTTAAGCAGTTACAGGTGTTACTGTCACCATACAATCTCCAACAATTAGAAAAACTTGTACCGTGTAAATAATTTCAGAGATCTTACAACTAAGTTTTGTTGTCTCACCTTGACTTTGGTGAATTGTTTATATCTGTTGATGTAAATATAAAAAAGAAGATGTATGATTGCCAATGAGACAAATCTCCACAAGAGACGAAATGACACAGAAATTAACAGCTATAGGTCACAGTACGGCCTTCAACAATGAGCAAAGCACATACCGCACAGTGAGCTATAAAAGGCCCGAAATGACAATGTAATTCCAACAATTAGAAAAACTTGTACCGTGTAAATAATTTCAGAGATCTTACAACTAAGTTTTGTTGTCTCACCTTGACTTTGGTGAATTGTTTATATCTGTTGATGTAAATATAAAAAAGAAGATGTATGATTGCCAATGAGACAACTCTCCACAAGAGACCAAATGACACAGAAATTAACAGCTATAGGTCACAGTACGGCCTTCAACAATGAGCAAAGCACATACCGCACAGTGAGCTATAAAAGGCCCGAAATGACAATGTAAAACAATTCAAACAAGAAAACTAACGGCCTAATTTATGTACAAAAAATGAACGAATAACAAATATGCAACACATAAACAAACGACAACCACTGAATTACAGGCTCCTGACTTGGGACAGGCACATACATGTACATACAGAATGTGGCGGGGTTAAACATGTTCGCGGGATCCCAACCCACCCCCTAACCTGGGACAGTGGTGTAACAGTACAATATAAGAGCAAACTATAAAAATCAGTTGAAAGAGGCTTAACTCATCAGATGGATAAATACAAATACAAGTGGACGTGGCCGGGTAGTTGTACATCCAAACAACAAAAAGACACTAAGTACAGATCTGAGAGTACTCGCATTTACTGACAGCTAGTTCAAAGCCACAAACAACTGATAAAAAAATCTTGCATCTAAGACTAAATTATCAATCCGTAAGCTCCCTTTAGAATTTTATAAATTTTAGATTTTACATTATTGAGTTATGGGGTTTTTATTCATTAAAAAGGGGGGGATTTTCCAGTTTTTGGACAACAACTCAAAAATGCTTTAAGCAGTTCGCATGAAACTTTGGTGAATTATTTATAGCTATTGATGTAATCTCCCTATTGATTTTCATAAATTTCAAATATGACATTGAGAAGAAATTGAACTTTATTTGTTTATAGTCTGGCAACAGATTTATTAAGTATTGCGCAACAGCACAGTGTATTGCGCAACAGCAAGAAATCTTTAACTGAATATAAATTCAATTCATATAACCGATTTCAAGTTCTTTGACTACATTTATTCAGAAACTATAATATGTCAAATATTTAATTACAATCCAAATTCAGAACTGTATCAAGCTTGAATATTGTGTCCATTTTTGCCTCAACTGTTCAGGGTTGGACCTCTGTGGGTGTATCCAGCTGCGCTCAGCGAATCAGTTTATTACTTAATTAAGAACTCCTTTTTGTCGAGCCTGCGACTTTTGTCGCAGAAAGCTCCACATAGGGATAGTGATCCGGCGGCGGCGTTAGCTAACTTCTTAAAAGCTTTATATTTTAGAAGGTGGAAGGTCTGGATGCTTCATACTTTGTATATGGATGCCTCATGTTACGAAGTTTCCGTCAGTCACATGTCCAATGTCCTTGACCTCATTTTCATGGTTCAGTGACTACTTGAAAAAAAAGTTAAGATTTTTTGTAATGTTGAATTCTCTCTTATTATAAGTAATAGGATAACTATATTTGGTATGTGCATACCTTGCAAGGTCCTCATGCCCGTCAGACAGTTTTCACTTGACCTCGACCTCATTTCATGGATCAGTGAACAAGGTTAAGTTTTCGTGGTCAAGTCCATATCTCAGATACTATAAGCAATAGGTCTAGTATATTCGGTGTATGGAAGGACTGTAAGGTGTACATGTCCAACTGGCAGGTGTCATCTGATCTTGACCTCATTTTCATGGTTCAGTGGTTATAGTTAAGTTTTTGTGTTTTGGTCTGTTTTTCTTATACTGTATGCAATAGGTCTACTATATTTGGTGTATGGAATGATTGTAAGGTGTACATGTCTAGCTGGCAGGTGTCATCTGACCTTGACCTCATTTTCACGGTTCAGTGGTCAAAGTTAAGTTTTTGAGTTTTGTCTTTTTTTCTAATACTATATGCAATAGTTCAACTATATTTGGTGTATGGAAATATTTTATGATCTATATGTCAGTCACGCAGGTTTTTTTTTACCTTGACCTCATTTTCAAGGTTCATTGCTCAGTTTTAAGTTTTTGTGTTTTGGTCTGTTTTTCTTAAACTATAAGCAATAGGTCAACTTTATTTGTTGTATGGAAGAATTGTTAGCTGTACATGCCTGCCTAGCACGGTTCATCTGACCTTGACCTCATTTTCTTGGTTCATTGGTCAATGTTTAGTTTACTTGGTTAATATTAAGTTTATGTGACAGTTGTAATAAAGCTTTATATTTAGGACTATCAACATAATATCAATGATTAGTAAAGAAGGCGAGACATTTCAGCGTGTGCACTCTTGTTTCATTCATGAATTACTTTATACTTGGAAATATAATTTTGCTTGGAGTTATAGTTTCTAAAAAAAGTATTGTCATTGAAAGAGTTGACATGTTGCAATGTACATTTATTCTACATAGTTCTATGGTACCAAATCAAAAGTTTATATTAAAGAAAGAAGTCAAAGGTTTCCCATCATAGTTTAGTTACATACATTTTTTTTGTACCTGAGGTCGTTGAATATAGATCATTATATAAATAAGGAGATGTGTTATAATTGCCAATGAAACAACTATCATCCATACATTGTACTTACCAGTAACAAACCACATTTGCAAAGTTGAATAAAATACAGTTGATAACATTTACTTATTACTTAAAAGAAAATGCCAAACTATTTTAAACAGTATTTGACTATAAACATAGATAAAAAAGGTACTAACTGGACATAATGCACTAGTTCATAAACAAGTGAGAACAATCGCCTTCATATAGTGCTCAGAATATGACATTCATAAAACTTGTTCAATATCATTAGAGAACTCTAAATCTTAAATACTGAAAGCCACCTCTGATAAGTACAATGTACTATGCAAGATAATGATATAACTGGACTAAAAATACACACAACCTGTAATTAACTGCCTTTACAGCGCTTTCGCGCTTTGATTGTAATTCTGAAATGATATCCCTATTTCAGACATGTTATTAAATGTATTTTGTATTTTCCTTTTTAGGACAATTTTAGACAAGATTTATAGAGTGGAGTCAAAATTTAATTACAGTTGAGACAGAATGTTATCAAATATTTGGAAGCATATAATGTCTTGTTTTCCATATTGATTTCTAGAGCATTGCATTATTTGTAATTATACTTTTTAGGTGGGCTAGCCATGGACTTGATTTCCTCACTGTCGCCTGTCAGCCTGTAGTACTTGCTGGGTTAACAGAACAAGAGTTTCAGGTATCTTTACATTGAGTGATTTATGTTCCATTGTTACGAGCTAACGTTTTGTGTCATTGGGTTGCTGTTTCATAGACATATACCGGTACTCAATGTTTCATTTTATTCAAAAATATAATGTCAATAAAGAATCAAAATAAATAAGTGAGACATAATGAATTGTGATTTTTTTTTAATTAAATAAAGTTATGATACTAATTTAAAAATGAAAGTTGGAATAATTTCTAATCTGAAGGCATTGAACAGGCATCAAGTGCAATAAACTCATCATAGATACCAGGATTAAATTTTGTATTTACACCAGACGCGCGTTTCGTCTACAAAAGACTCATCAGTGACGCTCGATTGAAAAAGGTCAAGTAACCTAAACATTCATACCTGACTAGTTGTCACTACATTACCTGAGAGGAATTGAAAAGTAATAATATTTTAATTAGGGCTATTTGAGGAAAATGTATCCTAGGATTGGAAACCACGTGATATTTTTTTTTACTGTGTTATAGGGGTGAAAGCAAATATAATTCTGTTATAAATGAAATTAAAAATTATGAGTGGCAGAGTATTAAAAGAATGATTGGCCAACCTCCCATACATTTTTTTCATGGAATAGCCTATTGAAAATGGAAAAAAATAAATTGATTAATGTGAAAACAAGAAATAACATTATATTACAGGATTTGAAGCACAGTATAAACAACTGCATATCACATGTGATAGGGTCAGCTGATCGTAATTTACCTACTAGTCCAACTCATGGTGGTAAGTAATAACTATATCACACGTGATAGGGTCATCTGATTGTTATATATTAACTAGTCCAACTCATGGTAAGTAATAACTATATCACATGTGATAGGGTCAGCTGATCGTAATATACCTACTAGTCCAACTCATGGTGGTAAGTAATAACTTTATCACACATGATAGGGTCATCTGATTGTTATATATTAACTAGTCCAACTCATGGTAAGTAATAACTAGATCACATGTGATAAGGACATCTGATTGTTATATACCTACTTGTCCAACTCGTGGTAAGGGTCATTTGATTGGTATATACTACCTAGTCCAAATCATGTTAAGGGTCATCTGATTGGTATATACTACCTAGTCCAACTCGTGGTAAGGGTCATTTGATTGTAACATACCAACTTGTCCAACTCATGGTAAATAATAAAGTGTATATTACATTTACATTTATTGGGGTGAGCGGGTATTAATGTACTGATTAGTCTAATTAATAATAAGTATTAGTTGTTATTTTTAAATCACACATAAAAACTCTTTTACAAAAGTCAATTGTTTATTTGATATACAAACTGGAAATGTTATTATGATGTGCAAACTAAAACTTATGATACAAATTTGTCCTTATCGACCAACATTGAGGAAAAAAGAGAAAGCAAAATTATGCAGCAAGCATCCATGCAATCAAAATGGATATGTAAAGCTTTGGAGTCCTGTGTTGGTAGAAGGTCATTTTCTACAGTAAATAATCAAACCAACAACAGGATGTATGGTTTCCTGTCATAATGAAAATTTCAAACTTTTCTATGAGTGACTTTTAAAGCTGTAATGCCAAGTCTATATCCTTGCCCTGTTCAATAAATGTATTTACTTCTTCATAGAACTTCAGATTATTGACGAAAACTAATAACATTTAAAAGAAGGTACATGTAGATTTTTAACACAAATTTACAGATACTGGTAATTGTTTTGTTGTTGGTACACACAAATAAATTTGCTTTCTGTTGATTCATGAATTCTTTATAAGCTGTGGGAAATGGTGAAGCTATTTCTGCAGGTGTCCTTTTATCATTCATCCTATGAATTGTTTGGTGTATTATTTCGGTGTCCCTTTCCTAGAATTGATAGTTAACAAAGATAGTATCTGACCCATTGGCATTATTCTGAGCAAACAATTCATTGTTTATTGTAAGCACTGGTATAATGAAGCTATAATGTGCATAGAAGAACAATATTATTTATGAAAATGTCTGATGATGTTTTAAAAATTTCTATTACAGGATCAATGCATTCATCTAGGTCATCCAGTTCTGATTTTGGAGGTGGGCGGTCCTACATGAGATTCCCATCCTGGCCGACAACAGAGTCACCAATCAAACGTTCATCATCACAGATGTCAACAAAGTCAGCTGATGGAGTTACCTCCCCTCTGTCTGCAGGCTCTGACACAAGTAAGAGAAAACATGATATAGTGTTGTTGCTTGCAGTTGCATAGATATAAGGGCTTATCAAAATAACTCAGTTTTAATAATCAGGCAATCTGTTTCTATTATAGAAGAAACAATACTTGGATTATAATTAGATATTGAAACCATAAACCATACATGTTTAGCATTTTTTGTGAGGTCCGTCTGTTCAATTTAAATAATAGTAAGATATTTGAAGGAAATTGGTTAAAATGTGTATGGTTTATACTGTAACAAGAATAGTATTTACGTATTTGCCTGGTTCTTTTAGAATAAGACACACATGAAATATGATATAAAGTTTAGAATAACTAAAACATTACAAGTCAGTTTGAGTGATATTGTATTTATTTTGATGACCCTAAACTGTTGTTAAAAAAGTATATGTTTTTGCTGTTCAAATTTCTTTGATTGATTTTGTATTTTGCTTAATTATTATTATAAAAAGAAATTTGGTACACAGTCGGTTGAGTTTTGATATAAAAACAATTGATAATTTGTCCTTTTTTATATACAAAAGTATTATTTTATTGCCTTGTTTTTATCAAATATTTTTACGATGTCCAATGTCCTGAAAATACTAGACATTGGCTTCTGAATGTTTAACAGCAAACAATTATCACCCAATAAGATATTATTTCTAAAACAGAAAACTTGTATAAGTCAATACCTTAAAATTCATACACACTAACATTTATATTTCAAAGAAAGATGAACAAAGTTGTGGCAATCTCTGTTTTTAAATGTAATCACAAGACTTTACTCTCTTGACTTTTCTTTGTTGTAATCACAGTTTATTGCATGCTTATATTCACATTTCTAAGATTGCCTTAAATTTCTGTTTGACATTACACAGGAAAATGTATGGTTTGTTCATGTAATAGTTAAATAATTGATAAATTAAAAATCTTCAGACAAACTGGAATTCTTGTAAGATTTATCAGAAAATATGCACAAAATTATATGTTAAACTGGGTCCTGCTTCTAATCAAAGAAATTATATGTTAAACGGGGTCCTGCTTCTAATCAAAGCATTTATCTATAATAAAAAACATATATTTCATATTCAGAAACTTTCATGATACATTTTCATAGAAAGTGTGTACATATATATGGAATTTCAGTTTGGAAAGAATTATATAGTTGAGCTAGCTTTGACTTGTTTTCAGGAAGTTCCAAGCGCAGCTCTATAGAATCTATGCCAGAAGTAGAAACATGTATTTACGATGGGGAAGACGGTGGTCTAATTTTAGATATAAGTCACCGACGTCGCAGTAGAGGTAGATTGCACATTTTTGTTGCTCTTGTTTTTTTTTTAACTGTCATTGTAGATAATTTATTTGGTTTTGGAGATTGTAAGAAATGGTATAATTTCAAATTAATAGACAAGGGAATATTAATATCATACACTTTGTTAAACAACACACTTATTTCAGATAAAAAGGCTTCACTTTTCTGCTTGTGGCTTATCTTTAACTGAATATGTTGAGGGATGGCTTTTATGTGATAGGTGTGCCAGTTATTGATATATTTTAATCTTGGTCATGTTAATAATAAAAAGTCAATAATTGTTGAGATAATAAGATTTTAGTTTAGTAAGCTTTGGGAAAATATATTGGAATTTGATATTTCCAATTTTAATCTAGTTTATTTCTATATATTAATATGATAAAATACAGAATCCTAGAAATACATTACTTCCAATTATACATAACTTCTCATTGAACTTGAGGCAAAATTGAAATCTTTAAATAGACTGAGGGAAGCCTGAACATTTTATATCACACAGCCAGATTTTGTTTTAATACTGTGAATGCTGTAAAACAAATTCCTTTGTCCTTTGTCTACAACAAACACATGTTGACTTTATGTTTATTGAACATTTCAGCAAGTTTAGGTAAGAACTGTTCCCACCCTGAGTTATATTACCAATCATATTTGAATGGACTTACCAAGGCAAGATGCTTGAAGGAAGTTTTTAAGCTGGTATAAGTCAACACCCTTTTGATATGCTTGTGAAAAACCAGTTTGGGAAAAAAGATGTACTTCTGATTTAAATATCAAGGGATATAAGTAACCTTAAATTAGGATAACTAGTTGTTAAAAGGTATAAACATGGCCATTAGCATATCTTTCTTAAATACAACTATTTGAAATAAATGGCATTAGATTTACCGTATCTCTTACATTTTCTTTGTTATTAGGGACCAAATGGCAGATAATTGCACTTTTACAAATTGGGTAAAGTTTTTAGTTTTAACTTCCAAAGTGGGTGTGACTTTTGTGATTTTCCACTTTATATATTTCTAAAAAGTGTTCACGGTTAGACAACAGCTTTGTATAGTATTGATTTTTCCAATGATATGAGAAGCAGAAGTTTTGGAAAAATTACAATTCAATGTTATACATACTGTAAAGCCCATTTCTATGTCCAAGACAAATTTGGTGTCAATGTTAGTTTTAATACACACTTATTTAGTACTCTTATGTCCACATGTTTGGGTTATGTCATGTAGGATGATATAACTGTGAGGTTTCTTGACTATAGATCAGCTTATGTAAATATCCATTAATTTTACTAATAAAAAAATTTATACAGAATTAATTTAAGATATTTTATACAGCAATGAAGGAAGTAGTAATTCAGTATTTATATATTCCAGATCCTGCTTATTCCCCTTAAATTTAAGTAAACACGTTATGTCCTGTAATGCACAATGTATCATTTTAATTTCATTTTGTTTATTCAGGAAAGGTTTTGCATGATTCAGTAATTTTGTCATACAGCAAATCTATATTGCTTAAACTGTATTTTTAAAAGTATACTCACACATTAACATTTCAATGGAAAAAGGGACAAATTTGATTGAGTTGAATTAGCAATTCCAGAAAAGATCAGATTTCTATAATACCCTTTCATCTTATATTTGTAATGATTTTGTCCAGTCTTATCCTCATTTCCAGGAAATATTGTGAAGTATTTTGTACTGTTTTTACTACTGTTGATTCACTTATTTATTGTGGATTGAGAAGAACTGTATTTTCATGGCTATTGATTCCATGGATTTATTAAAGTCTGCATACAAGCCTATAGAAAAGTTTCAATTCTATGAACACATAAATTTGTGGTTCACCGTGCCAAAATCCACAAATTGGTAAACCACAAATAATAATGAATCCACAGTAATATAGAACATTGGCAATTTTCATTTCATATAGAACAGAAATATGTTTTTTTATGGAATTAAATAATCAATTATGTGATCACATTATTACATTGAATATTCAGCATTGATTTGAAACTTCAATGATCGATTAAAAAGTTTTATGTTTTACTTTACTCTGGGAACAGTATATATAACTGGAAATGAATCTGATACGCTTTTCAGTATAAAATTGATAAAATCTCGGACTCCCCGAGACTTCCCGAGATTTACGGATTTTGGTAGCGTCTGACTGAAAAACTATCAGAACTGCTCAACAAATAAACCACATAACTCTAATTGTAAATAAATACAAGTTTTATCATTTAGTAGATATATTTTGTCATATAAAATTACCAAAATAAGTTTGATTTGTTTGATGTGAAGTGTTTTATAATAGTTTGGGAATTTAAAAATCATCGTGGCAATGGCCGCCATTTTTTTATTACCTTGTTTGAATTCTGCACAATTCTGTGATGAAATGCTTGCGATTTTAACATATTTGAAGTGACAGAATACAAGTTTGATACACTAGCATCACTATAAAACTAGTTTGAATGACATTTTATTGATAATATCAGAAATTATTAGGATAATAGCGAGTCCGTTTTTAACACATGTCCGTTTCTGTATCGTATCTTTATTAACTATGGCACGACGATAAAATCGACTACAATCAGGTAGTGTCAAGTCCCGTCAATATATATGTTCGTGCTTTACTTAAGTAAAGATTTTTTAATCACCTATATTTTTAACCTAAATATATTTTACTTTACTTTTACCTTTATTTTTACATAAGTTTTATATTGATGAAAAAGTTTGAATTGTTTGGTATTTTTTTTTTTGTATGATCAGGCATGTTTATTGAAATATGACATTCTTATTATGTGAATAATTGTACATTATGTTAAAAAAATATTTGATGTTGGTGAGATATTATTTATGGAAGTGGTGAGTGTTTTTGTTTACATATAGTGCATGTGCTTGATCTAGTATCTATCTAATAATACTTTGAATATATTTTCATATTGATCTTTATCAATTTATATTCGTAAATATTTTATAATTGGACAATTCAAAGCCATTTCTGAACAACAGAATACCTCACAAAGAAAAAAAAATCACTTTTTTGCCTACTGTGAAAATGTTTTTTTTTATTATCTAAAAAAGACATTTTAAAAAAACAAAAGGAAAATTAAAACATATTTATATTAATTTTCCTTAATTTATGATCAGTGAATCATATCTTGACCATGACAGCTAGTAGTCCTAGAGAAATAATAGAGATAGACTTAACTGATATTTGATGTTACATTTCTGTTTTAATCACCTCACTCAAGTACTACCATATTCTGGGTTATGATATATAAATAATCAAGATTTTAAATGAAAACTAATCCTTCTTTTGCAGGTGGATCGTGTGATTTTAGCCATGAAATAATACCATTGTCTGAGAAAGCTACAAAGAAAATAGAAAAACTGGAGGAGGATAGAACCAAGAAATTACAGGAACAAAGAGTCATTGGAAGGGAAGTCAGTAAAAAGTCAGAGACTGACTACCGTATCAATGTACGAAGGGTTACTTTTAGATGGCAAAGAGGTTTAAAAATAGGTATGGATGGTTTTATGTGTAAGAATATTTATTGACACTGTATATAAAAGAACCATTTACAATGTTAGAGCGTTCCTGATGAAGGTAAATCCTGAAAAGCACTTACAAAATGTATAAAGTGTTAATTTAATTTACAAAAGTTATTACGAAATAATAAGATTTTGTTTATACATGATTCTGAAGTGCCAGAATATTGTATGAAACATTTTGATCTTGAAATGAAATGAGAGCCTTGAAGGCAGAAATTATATCAAGTCACAAGTGCCTTCAAAACAGAGCCCGAATTTTAATAAAACTAAACAAATGAACTGTAAATTTCATTGATCATCATATATCTTTTAAAATCTTATAAATTTTAATGCTTAAACACTTGCTATTGAAATGCTTGAACGGTTTTAGTTAAATTTGTGGTATTAATTGGATTGGTTTCTGTTGTACTGAATACTTCCTATAGATTTAGTTGGTTTTTGTTTATGAAAAATATATTTTCATATGGATTTCTATTAATCTGTCCTTTACAACAATTTTGCTAAAACTAAATTTGACTCCTTTAAGGAATTGTTGGCCTTTAATTACATTTAGATATTTTTTATACAAATAGTATAGTATAGTATTCATAGCTTAAGGATGTACTTAGGTGAAATTAAAAAAATCTAGAATTTAAACTTGATATTATAAGTCAGAAGAGCATTAGTCAAGGAACAAAATAAGCTGAAAATATTATAGGTTATGGAGCTACTTTCTGAGATATATAATTTTTTTTAAATGGCGGGAAAAGGTTGACTCTGACTTTTACCTTGTATTTGCATTGGTATTATTTGGGTCTCAAATCGAAATAAAGGAAATCTAGAATCTGCTTGAATTTTGGTAAATGACCTTTTATGAGCTTTTGAAGTCTTATATGAAAAGAAAAATGGGTGTTCTGGGGCAAAATATTTTACCCTGTATCGTAGGAAAAAACCAAGGAGTCCGAACATTTGACAAAAATTCTTAACTTCACCTAAGTACATCCTTAGAGTATGGATAATGATGACAAATATTTCAGTAATCAGAATTAATTTCAGAAAACTAATTTATCTAGTGTATTCTCAATTTGGGATTTGCTATTTTCTTAATGGTTTGGGGTAAACTAGAAGATATTTTGTGGTATCTAATAGAGATTTTACATATGTTTTATGTTTTTCTGTAATTATAGGTGAAGGTCAGTTTGGAAAGGTATATTCAGCTGTCAACATGGATACAGGTGATTTGATGGCCATGAAAGAGGTATAGTGTTAATTTGTTATTTTATAGCTTAGACACAATTTTTTTTTATTACTATTACCATAATTGGAATTTTTTAGTTCGTTTAAAACTGGTTTAACGCCACCTCTTATTTATGTGTCTGTCCAAAGTGGGGAATATTTTAAGAATTCATGGCTGTCTCATCAAGTTTTTATCTGTCATCTCTGTTGAAACTTTTATATTTGTTTCAGATATAGTTTTCATCCTGAATTTATTTGATCAATTTCTCTAGAATTGATATGATTTAGAGCCTGTCAGTTAGTTGTGTTGCTTTTCAATCATTGAAGAATATATTGTGACCTTAAATTTGTACAATCAAAAACATGTATTGTCAGGTTGTTGTCTGATAAAAAGCTAATTCAAATCTGCTCTTTCATGTGATAGGCATAATAGGTTAGAAAACTGTGATTCTTTTTTAATAGAAGGGAAATATATCAATCTTAATTTAAATAAGAAAGGAAGAAGTACTGTAAATTCTTAAATTTTTGCACACATTGATAATTATTATTATACCCCCGCTTTAAAAAAGTAGGGGTATACTCTTTTACCTCTGTCTGTCCCTCCGTCCATCCGTCAGTCCATCCGTCAGTCAGTCCGTCTGTCCCATGAATATTTTTCGTCGCATCTTTCTAAGGAACTACATTACAAGAATTTCTGAAATTTGGTTTCAGGGTTTATATGAGTCAGCTATACTGTGTGATGTGCTTTCAGATTCATCACTCAACAACTTCCTGTTTACCGAACACTTACATCATTTTACACATGACATCCAAGTTGAAAATTTTCGTCACATTTTTCTCAGGAACTACATTACAAGGATTTCTGAAATTTAGTTTCAGGGTTTATATGAGACAGCTATACCCTGTGATGCGTTTTCAGATTCATCACTCAACAACTCCCTGTTTACCGAACACTTACATATTTTTACACGATTAAAATTATCCAGTTGCAGCGGGGGTATCATCAGTGAGCAGTAGCTCACAGTTTCACTTGTTGTGATTGTAGAACAATAAACAAAAATGTGAGAATAATTATTACGATTTAAGGATATGCTCCAAGCAAATAATGCTATCAAAATGCAAGGTTGGTTTTTTTGGCGAAACCTATTCCATTGCAATTTTCACAATAATAAAAACAGCACAAAAATAACTGAATATGCAGTATCTTAAAATCTTTTGAAAATTGATGACTCTGATAAAAATCTTAATTTTATTACTCAATATTTTGTATTATCTAGCAAGGGGGGCATAAGTTAATCAGTCTATTTTATTGTAGATGAAATTCCAAGCTAATGACCATCAAGCTCTGAAGGAAATAGCTGATGAGATTATAATGTTTGAGGGAATACAACATCCTAACTTAATCAAGTACTATGGTGTTGAAGTACACAGGGTGAGTGATTTAGGTTATAGTGACCTATTTTTAATATTACTAAGAAACAGAAATTTGATAAAAAGATTAGGAATATGGGATTGAAATGTACATCCATTGTAAATATTGATAAAGGTTCAGTTGAAAAAGAAAGCACATAGAGAAAAAATGTACATGTGTGGAATTATACATTCTCAAGTTAATTTTCAAAATTTACAATGGAAATAACAAATTAAGAGAATATAAATCTTGTCATTGTTCATCTCATAGATATGTATTTTATAAATATACCCCCACTGTAAAGTAATGGTATAACTTTTGTCTCTCTGTCCATCTATCAATAACAAAGTTGTGTTGTAATTTCTCAGCAACTGAACTGTATGGCTTCTTGATACATGTATATTGCACCAAGTTTCAACTGTTCATAGCAAACAGTATATTATAAGTATTCAGTTCCTTTTATGTTCTTGTATCTGTTTGCAAATATCATAATTTTTTGAAATAGAGAGACAATTAATTTGGTCTTTCTTTGTCAGGATGAAATGTTGATTTTTATGGAATATTGTGATAGAGGAACATTAGAAGAAGCAACTAAAATGGGACTTCCTGAACATCTCATGGCACTATATGCCAAGGAAATCCTCAAAGCTATTGGTCACCTTCATGAGTTTAATATAGTACATAGAGACATCAAGGGAGCAAATGTATTTCTGACTTCTGAGGGATGTCTTAAATTAGGAGATTTTGGTTGTTCAGCCAAGCTGAAGAGCCAACAGACGATGCCAGGAGAGTTCAATAATATTGTAGGAACTACAGGTAAGATAGTCATGTGACACACCAGGGAAGTTTTATATTGTTTATACAGAGAATAAAGAAACTGCCGTGTAACCTTTGCTTTATGAATAGCTTTGATGTATTTGCTTCCTGTACAGATGCAGTTATGCCTTGTATACTTAGGACAAGAACATGTGAGATCCTGCATTGTTCTACATCAATGAATTGATCTAGATTATGAACATATTATTTAAGTATTTCATTTGCTATGTACCAAATTATGAAAGAATGGTGGTACATGTATGAGGGACAGTTTATTCTGTAAAATTTTTACTTTTGTATTTACAGAGTTATGGGAAATTAATCAATTTTTACCTGTCACACATAAACTCAGGTATACCTCAACAGTTTGCTTCAAGCATAACTGATTTATTAAGTGTGGATCTACTTTTAACACAAGCAACCAACAAGGAATCAATCTACTTACAAAGGTTATTCATCATCAAATTTTTAAGAATTTTGTAATGGGCAAAATAGTACCCAACAAAGAATAATGATTTTAAATATGTTCTAGATCTGTTATAATGAAACAAAGAGTCATATCCAAGTTTGCTTTTTTTTTAGCCTACATGGCCCCTGAAGTTATCACTAAAAGTGGATCAGGAGGTCATGGTCGTGCAGCAGACATCTGGAGCTTAGGGTGTGTCATCATAGAAATGGCAACAGGAAAGGTAAGATAACTCCTATAGATCAATGGGAGAGCTGTCTTTTATATGACAAACATTTCCCTCATGTTTTACAGAGACAGAATAGGTAAAATTAGTTATCTCAGATAGATTTTTAACATGCCTTGCAACAGGATGTCAGACTTCTCCTTTCTATTTCATGTGAAGTCTAGCCTCTATAGTACACTGCCCAAATTTACTATCAAACTACATTTCTTGGTTCATTTTTCCTCCAAAATTGATGTGCTATACATTTATTTAATTTTGGGGTTTTATTAGCCACAACAAAATGTGTTTTTTTGTAAATTTGTTTCTTTTTGATGATACTAATTTTTGCAATTTCAAATTCTAAGTAATTGTGTAAAGGAAATTGTAAGAAAATTACCATTGCAGTATTCTTTCTGTATAACCCTGGTCTCAGTTGTATTTCAACACAAATATGTTTCCAAAAATTTGTCAGCAAAGGAGATAATGGAGCAGAATCTTCATTGATAACGTGATAGATTTTCTGATTATGTCAATAGCTAAGTATATATAACCTAAATATAGAATAGGATTATAAATTATATTAAAAATACTAATTTGGCAATCTTTCAGATTTCAATGAAATTTTGTTGGCATTTAGAACTGGTTAAACTGTTTAAATGTAAAGAATGTATGTAAAAAGGGTCGAAAATTTTGCATTTTATACTTTAAATTGCTTTTTCTAGAAAACAAGTCCACAGAATTTTGTAAAAATATTTTATTGCTATAAACATTTTAGTTTTAATGATATGAAAATATTAGGGGATTTAATGTTAAATAATTAAAATAAAATTATTAATAAAGTTTGTTTACTTGTAGAGACCATGGCATGAGTTAGAGAACAACTATCAAATCATGTTTAAAGTTGGAATGGGTAGTATACCTAGTATTCCAGAGACATTAAGTAACGATGGCAAGGATTTTGTATCACATTGTCTAGAACCAGACCCTGAAATAAGATGGACTGCTGCTCAATTAATAGACCATCCATTTGTCAAGGTAAGGAATAAGATGGACTGCTGCTCAATTAATAGACCATCCATTTGTCAAGGTAAGAAATAAGATGGACTGCTGCTCAATTAATAGACCATCCATTTGTCAAGGTAAGAAATAAGATGGACTGCTGCTCAATTAATAGACCATCCATTTGTCAAGATAAGGAATAAGGTGGACTGCATCTCAATTAATAGACCATCCATTTGTCAAGATAAGGAATAAAGTGGACTGCATCTCAATTAATAGACCATCCATTTGTCAAGATAAGGAATAAGGTGGACTGCATCTCAATTAATAGACCATCCATTTGTTAAGGTAAGGAATAAGATGGACTGCATCTCAATCATTGTGAACCAAATGAAACATTTCCACAGAGTCATCTCCTCTTGGTCAAGTTATTTAAATTTTTGTCAGTTCTATTGTCCCATTGAATAAATACAATAGCTATTGTTATCTGTTTAGTTTATTCAGTGGGACCTATAAATTTCTTCTAAGAGAAATCCATCACTCATTGATTATTTATCCAATATCAATGATATATTTTCAATGTGTTCAATTTAAACACTGTTTTAATCATAAAAAGTTGATTTCTGACAATTTTTTTTAGCATTGTTACTATTGAAATTTACGTTTTTTCTTTTTGTATTTGTTTACTCATAGAATTAATTTAGGAAAGCCTGAATTTAAATATTGTCATTTTCCAGTTTTTATTTGTCAAACACACAAAAAAAATTAAATAGGAACAATGCTGAAAATTTTGTCAGAAATCAACTTTTAATGCATCTGGCATTATGCTCTGTTTTCTCTTTCTCACTTCTAATTGTAACAGTTACTGCTCGTATACCAAGCTTTCTAATAAAAATAAGATGTGGTATGATTGCCAGTGAGACAACTCGCTCTCCACCAAAGACCAAATGACATAGAAGTTAACAACTATAGTTCATAGTTTGGCAACAGAATACAATCCACTCTGGAATACTGGCTATTAAGATACCGTTATGGCTTAGGCAGTTACAGGATTTCTCATGATCACTGAATATTTTTTTTTAAGGAATCAATATCAAAGATGTATGATTTAAAATGATAAATATGTTCAAAATTAACATTAACAATGGATTTATAACACTATCATAAATCAACTATAGACTTATTTATTATCAATTGTTTTTATATTTACCAGTATTTAATCCCCAAATGAGTGAAATGTGATGTAACCACACTTTGAGACCTTATTTGTCAGTTATTGAAGGTCAAAGATTTTATATACCTCTTCAAATAAAACAAGGTAGCTGTGATAAATATCGTTATCAATAAAAAAAAATTGGTAGAATCTATATTTTAACAATTTTTGTGTAAACAGCATTTAACTGTCAGTCAATCCATGATTATTAAAAAAGAAATTCTCTTGTTTACAGGTACAAATAGAAGAACCTGATGGAGATGCATAAAGGGAGATAATATCACAGGGAGATAATCTACCAAATTACTGAGGAATCTAATTATTCCGCAGAAAGTTAGAGTATAAATCCTCTCACTAATTAATGAAATATGCAGTACAGTTATGAATATTAATCCAGCAATATAAATGGCACTCTGGCAAAACCATTTTAGAATCATGTAACACCTTAAATTTGATATTTATTTTCTAAATACTCCTAGTGATGTAATAGGTTTAAGTCACATTACAATATGTTTTTTTTTTAAGTAAATTGTTTTCTTAAAAGGAGGAAGACCTCATTTCTGTATTACATATGTTGGTAAAAAAAAACTGTCCCAAATCTTCAGTCTCAAAAACATTAGTCCCTCAAAATATTTCTCAAAAAAGAAAATCTGATTTAGTTAATTACTACACATCATTTACATTCGAATTTGATATAAATTGCAGATCAAATAATTGAATCTATTTCCGTGTATGTCTCACTACCACCAATAAAGGTGTATACACAAGATAGTACAAATTATATCTTCTTACCATGGGCATGTAACTGTTGTCTCATATAGTAGAGCTGAACTCTCAGCAATCAGTACAATTATATTTCTGTGTGAAATTTCATTTCATTTGCTCAACCTTTTGTAATCTCTTGCTCATTTTATTATTTATTGTCTGAAATGTCCTCCATGTTTATGAAGTTTGACTGCCACAATCTGTAGGATTATAATTTAGTTGTGGATAAAATAATTTATTTTTTGTAAGTACCTTTATTTGTTGGAATTTTAAAATCTGACAATAATTTTATATCTTGCAACATTATTCAACCTGAAATACATTATATATTTTACAATAGTCAGTAAAAATTGTAAATAATAATTTGCAGTATAAAAATATCCAATCATATTATGCAGAGAGCATTTTTGTAAAAAGAATAATCATTGGATGATTTTTTTTTATCAGTCTCTCATATGGGCATTTTTATGCCCTACCTAGGGGCATTATGTTTTTCGGTCTGTTTGCCGTTCAATTGTCCGTTCGTCTGTCTGTCCGTCCCGCTTCAGGTTAAAACTTTTGGTCAAGGTAGTTTTTGATGAACTTGAAGTCCAATCAACTTGAAACTTAGTCCCTATGATATGATCTTTCTGATTTTAATGCCAAATTAAGAGTTTTGACCCCAATTTCACGGTCCACTGAACATAGAAAATGATAGTGCGAGATGGGCATCTGTGTACTATGGACACATTCTTGTTGGCTGGAATTGCTTATCTAGTGAAAATCATGATGCTGTTTGCCCAACTTAAAAGCTAAGAAATATACTATAGTTATAATCAGAAATTATGTTTGATATTCAAAAGATCCATATACCTTTACATTCATGTGGTAATTCAATTTTATTTGAGGTGATGTTATTTATTGACCCAAGACAACATACTACATTGTGTTAACAATAGATATCAAAATGTTTTGGGCTTAAAAAGTTGGTAAAATTTTAGTTTTTTGCCTGTAATAAGTATGTATTTTACACATCAAGTAAGATGTTTACTAAATATTTATATTCTTTAAAAGAAATAATTTTCTTCTGTTGTTCTATCAATACTATTTTATGAAAAGTTTTATTTCTGACAGTTGTTATTGTTTTTTAATTTATTTAACTTAGTGCTTGTATTTAATTTCTGTGATATTTCCAGTTTTCTACAATGTAATGTAATTCAGAAATTAATGCTGCCATTAATTATTGCGAATCACTGATTAGTTGTAAAAATGCATGATTTAATTAATGCAATTGCAAAAAAAATTGTGATGAAAAATCACTACTGAAATTATGAATGCATGTTTTTATTATTTCGAACCTGATACTGTCACTTTTTTGCAATAAATAAAACATCGCAATAATTTCTGAATGTACAGTAATTCTTTATACAAATGAACTTGTGATCAATTGGAAGTTTCCTGATACTGCCCAGTAATGTCAATCAAAAAATTATCTTAAGCGAAGTTATTAAACTGCCTTTAAATGTTCAATATTGTAAAACAAAAATGAAATCACAGTGATTAAAAGTCTAGGTAGGTTTGTTTTAACATTTAAATTAAGTATTCCAAGATACTACAGGATGTAAGATGCTGTCACAAGTTCAGACATTGAAAGGTCTGTAGACAAAACAGTTATAAAGTGTTAACTTTTACAACAGAAACCATTTATATGTAAACCATTTTTCTATGTGGCCAATTCTCTTTTACTTGGGCAAGAGCTATTTTAAACATATTCTGTAATGACACATAAAATTGCTCAAGTGGAATAATATACCGGTATATATTTAAGGTTTTTTATATTAAATTATGTTATTCAATTGAATTTGAATTCAAAACATGCCCACCAGCTGCAATTATTGATTCTGATTGGTCAATTTTTAAATTTCTTGGGAGATTTGGGAGCTGAGTGCTCTTGCAGATGTGCCCAACTCTAATCTTAATGGACTAGGATTGCCAGTTATCCTGTTGAAGGTATATGGTTCTCTCTGGGCACCCTGGATTCCTCTGTCAATAAAAACTGTCCACCACTATATAACCAAGAGTGCTGAAAGTGGTGCTAAACACCAACAATCAATCAATATTTATTTTTTCTTTTCGTAAGACAATGACGATAGGGAGATCCTCTATAGTATTTATTATTTTTACCAATCAGGTGACATACATTACAGCAATGATACCACATATATGCTCCATTCAATCAATTGATGCTGAAGTGATGAAGATTTATTATGTTTAATAATTAAGAGGGGCCATTGTTGACATTGGATACAGATTTAGATGAGTCATTCAGGCTTTTTTTAGTCTGAAGTTTGAATAGCTCTTGACAAAATTTTAATTAACCCAAACAGTTGACAAAAAATTGTTGAGCACATGATTGGTTATGTTGTAAGAGGTAAAAACTGATATATAAGAAACATATCAGAATATAAACATTACGTTAGTACATTATCTGGTTGTGATTGGTAAATCAATGTCAGTAAATAGTGAAAAGATTGAAGAATTGACAGTATTGAATGAATTTAAAGTCTTTCCAAATAACTATGATTTTGTTGGTTGGTTTTGTGCTCTTATTAGTAGTTAACAGATGTTATTATATGAAAATTTCATTCCAAAAAGTCTCTCTGTTAATGATGTAGAAAACCAAGGACAAAAGTAAACCCTCAGTACAGTTAAGACAACAGGGAACTATGAATTAAATTTTTCATTAAATTTTTATGACCCCACCAAAGTGGGGTCATCATCCTCATCCCATGGACACATTCTCCATTTTTTGTTATTTTACTTAGAGTGTATTTGTTGTCTCCATATTTTTGCCTGAATGGAAGGCTTATTTAATAATAATAAATTTCATTACAAGCTGACCTTATCTAAAAAAATTTAACCCTTTTATGTTACCATTGCCTTAGTACTTTTTTTGATTTGCAGTTTGTATTCATTTCTTCAATATTAACGTTTAGTGATGAGTCAACTAAGCTTAAACATCAATAAACCACTTCAAATTAACCTTTATTGTTATAATGAAAATTTGTTACATCAAGTTCAAGTGCTGGTTTATTTCATATGCAGATTGGAAAGACCTTGTTATCAAGAACACTGTAATTAAATAAGGTTAATTTCTATTTGAATCAATGTTTTTGAGTGTGGACTTAGTGTATAAGATTTAGCATGTTTGATAGATAAGGCATGAATTCTTTTTTTTGGATTCAAACTGCAGTTTGTAATATGTTATTGATATTTGCATCTTTGCATGGCAGAATAATGGAATATCAAAGATTTAAGTATTTGATGAAAATCATAAATTATTTTTCATGTAATTCATAATTTTGTGAAAAAGAAAAATCAAATAATTTTTTTCCCAAAAAAATATTTCCCCAACATCATTATTAACATCATCATAAGTTTAGTAACACATTTTAATCTGATTTTAAGATTTACACCTAAAATTAGTTGTTCTCTGTGTGTATTGTAAGTCAGTAATTGAGTTTGACCATGTCATCTCAGGTTTAAGGAATCGAATGATATTTGTTGTTGATCATGTGATAATCTACATTGGTCATGTGATAATCAGTGTTGATCATGTGATAATCAGTGTGGAATGTTATTTATTGATGTGTAAACACCTATTTGTTATCCTATGTATATATTGTACATACATGTTATATTGTGTAAATAGGAGATTTTAATGTACAAGTTGTTGATTGGTTGTCATAATGTGTAAGATATTTGATTCTTTTGGAGAATTAAATAAATAAGAAACCTGTTTTTTCGTTTTTCTTAATTTAATTCAAAATACAGTTTAATTATTGACTTAGCCAAATTTATAAAAGAAGGAAGATACAAAAAAAGGGGGGGGGGTCCAAGAAATACGGACAGACAAACCATGGCCAAAAGTAAAAAATAAGAGACAACAGTGCACAAAAACTACACAGAATAGTAAATATTGAGAAATAGGAACACCACAAAAACATAAGATAGGTAAGGTTATATAGAGGTCTTAATAAGTTCCTGCTCTAGTTGTGACACACATCAAACTGCTTATACATCACAATATCCCAAAGACGACAGGATTTGCTGAATCAAATAGAACCTACTTGTTATCATCTGTGGTGGTCACCAAATTATTTTTAACCGGATTTCTGAAGGAAAAATCGGTTATTGATTTTTAACCGGATTTCCATGGGAAAAATCGGTTATTGATTTGGGGATGTTCAGCTGGCGGGCGGCTGCCAAACAGTGTCCGTTCATTAACTTGAAAACGCTTTGACGAAATCTTTTCAAATTTAGAAATGTTGTTACCTGTGACTAAATGAAGGTCAAGTTTAATTTTCACAATTTTAGCTCTTATTGTTGTTGAGTTGTAGACCTTTCAATAGCGAAAGTGATACTTAAAGCATTGTCCGTGCAATAACGCTGTGACGAAATCTTTTCAAATTTAGATATGTTGTTTCCTGTGACTAAATGAAGGTCAATTTCGATTTTCAGGATTCTAGCTTTTATCGTTGTTGAGTTGTAGACCTATTAGTAGCAAATAGTGATACTTAGACCGTTGTCTGTGCAATAACTTGAAAACTCTTTGAAGAAATCTTTTCAAATTTAGATATGTTGTTTCCTGTGACTCAATGAAGGTTAAGTTCCATTTTCATGATTTTTTCACGATTTTAGCTTTTATCGTTGTTGACCTTTAAGTAGTGAAAAGTGATAATTCGAGCGTTTTCCTTGCAATAAGTTGAAAACGCTTTGACAAAATCTTTTCAAATTTAGATGTTGTTTCCTGTGAATAAATGAAGGTCTAAATTGATTTTCACGATTTTAGCTTTTATCATTGTTGAGTTGTACACCTTAAAGTGGGGAAAAGTGATACTTAGATTGATTTTGGCCTTTCCAATTCTAAACCCTACAAAAATTCGTTTTTTTTTTTACTTGATCCTGTTTGGGGGTCCAGATTTGCAATATCATTTTCATGCAGGAAAATCTGGTTTGCTGTCACTCTGACAGCCTCTTGTTAAGATATTAAGTGACTATCATTCATGTTATTTCAAAGGAGAATGCATCTTGACAGGGTAAGTTTTGAGGTTCTTGAGATTTAAAATACTGAGTAACTAATAATCAGTTTATTAGATAGGAAGATGTAACTTTATCTGGATTTCATGTCACTGGACACTTGGTATATGGACATAGCAAGACAAAATTCTCTTCAAAATAAGTTATTCTAACCCACTTTTGACATAATATGGGATTTTATCATTTAGGCATTTTGTTATTGAATGCAAATTTATGAGTCTTTATTTAATTTAATTAACAACTATTCTAGACATGATGTGATTTAGAGCTAGACATATTGTATAGACACTGGTATATTGTTGAATACTGAATGTTAACCTCTAGATGGCTTATGTTATTTTAGTTGTTGGGTTGCTCTCTCATGGAGGTATACATTACATCTCCTTATTTTCAAATATAAGAAAAATTACATCAAGTACAGTGAGATTTTCCACTAAAAATCTTTAGAGAAAAAAATACTTGTAAGTTGTGTACATTTCAGTATAAATTATGATAAATTTTTGTTATAGCACAACTTCGTCGTTTTTTCTAGTTACCATTATACATATGAAACATTAAAGACAACATTGGCCTGAATGATATTTCAAAGCATGCATTGGCACTCATACCACATCTTCTTATGTATAAGGACTGTTAACTTCATCAGAAGTCCTTCATAGCTGACTCATATCTCAGAACACTACCAAGTTTGTCAGAATTTACTTTTTACTACCAGATGATGAGCAACTCTAGATGGTTAAGCAAGCATGTACAATCGATACAAAATAACTATTTTAGAGTACAAAAACGCCACAAAAAATTGTAACCTTTGAAAATGTCGCGTACTAAAACCCCCATGGGGATTTCCAAAAGTCGGAACTTATGTTACAATCATATTCAAGACATAGTCTTTAATCTCAGTTTGAACTTATTACACTTTTGTCATTGTAGGAATGAGTTTAAAGATACATGTTGCACAATACTGTCAACATTAGTCGTCAATACCCCAGGTAGCTTGAAACTCTTGATTGTAAACAGAATTGAAAAATGGTCAAAATGAATGTTCACACATATCAGTATCATTTTATTTCAAAACTCAAAAGAAACGGTGAAGCTGTTCATTATTGTAAATAATTGAAATACTCATACATAAAACGAAAATCTGATTTATAAAGCAAAGCCTCAAAATATGAAAAGTCAATAAGTAGTTAAGTAAACTAATGAAAAAACATGAATTTGTATTTGAACTAACTCCAGCGTCTTCATTTTAATTTTACAGAAGCATAGTATTTGAGACTTCTTGAAATACTTTCCTCTGGAGTATAAACAGGTTGATACCCTAATTTATCTTGAGCTTTCCTCCCACTGAAATATAGATTCATGTTTATGTACTTAATGCTACAACTAACAACAGGCAGATTGATCTTGTGTATAGGGGCTAGTATGTACAATATCCATTCCAATATCAATACAGGATAGTAAACTAAAGAGTATGGAATTTTGTACTTTGACAGTTGCAGATGTCTGGTCTCCAAAAATATTCTCATGAATCTAAAGGTGTTCTGCACTGGTGTATGATCGGGTATAAAGAAAATCTCTCCGCTGTTGATTTTATGTTCTCTCAAAGATGTGTCTGCACAAATAAATGCCCATGCTGAATTTCCGACATAAGTCTGCTGAAATTTTGCTGTACCATTTCCTACTTGGTATAGAACACCGTTGTTTGATTTTGCCGACTGAAGTCCATTTGTGACATAGTACGGGTCTAACTCACCATACATAACATTGGCTCTTAAAACAACAGTCTTTAAATGTCTCCCTGAAATAATTGTGATATACCTGTTGACAGATTAAAAGGCAATAGTTATTAAAGAAAACTTGGTCTTAAGTGTTATATAATAGAAAACAGTCATACCTTACATCTTCAATACAAATTTTATTACGCCAGCAATTAAAAAAAACACACTTTACAATTGAAGTTCGTGTTATCAATTGGCTTGTTAGAACTCGCATGGAAAATGTAAGTTGCTTAGATATTTCAAAATTACATAAAATTCAATACACGAGTTTTAAATAGTATAAAAAGATATAGCGTCACTGGTTAGTCTTGTGTGGAGGAGACGCACGTCTAGCGTATTGGATTTTAAACCTGGTGCCTTTTGTTAGCTATTACTCGTGTGTTTCTTTGTCCTATATGTTCTCCCATTTATTTGTATTGTAATCCTGTCATGTAATGTTGTCATTTTAATGTTATATTTAACATTGCCATAAAAGCGGGAGGTTTGGCATGCCACAAAACCAGGTTCAACCCACCATTTTTTTTGTAAAAATGTCCTGTACCAAGTCAGGAAAATGGCCATTGTTATATTATAGTTCGTTTCTGTGTGTGTTACATTTTAATGTTGTGTTTTTGTTGTGTCGTTCTCCTCTTATATTTGATGCGTTTCCCTCAGTTTTAGTTTGTAACCCGGATTTGTTTTTATCTCTATCGATTTAGGAGTTTCGAACAGCGGTATACTACTGTTGCCTTTATATACTCAATATACCGTTTTTACATGTTTGTCCACTTGCTTTTAAAACAAGACATTCTGCTTTATACTTTGACTCTGGATACCCAGGGAAAAGAAATGTCTTCGGAACGGGTGTTGTTTCATCTCCATTGTTTATTGCATCGTGTCCTATCACTACATCTACAGTACTACAGAATACTAAACGTTCAACATTAGTATCCAGACAGCTTTGGATTATATTCTTAGTACCTAAAATACAGATCAACAAACGTTTAACAACACAATCCAGGCATCTGCAGTCTCTTTGTATTTTCGATCTTCAAGATAGAAATTGGTGTTGATGATATTTGATAGTGAGGGTTGAATTCTATCAAAATTGTCTAGTTGGTTTTTGAGTTTGATAGACGTCAAGGGTTGTTAAACCTGTCTTGTTGAGGCGCAGCCTTATTACTAGTAATATTTTTCCAACAAATTACAAATAAAGTATATAAAATCTTTCGTTTAACAACATTAAGTGATGTTACCAGTATCTAAAAGAAGTATACCATCACACCCACACAGCCCTGGGAGATGCTTATATGAAAATTGAAAAAAAAAATCATAATGTTCAACAAAGTAATCCAATCAACCTTTTGTTCTTACTTAATATAGAACATAACAACGTACATCATTAAACTCCAAAAAGGCCCACACAATGTTAAAATGAATAAAATATATACTACTGAAATATTCGAGTAGTGTTATTATAGTTCACTATACAGAACATTAAATTCTAAATGCTAGAATAACCAGTCTCGTATTTTACAAACCTTGTACGTTGATAGCTTCCATTGCAGGAGAGTCTGGGAATGTGCCAAAGCTTATAAGTCCAGCTACATGTATCACACTCTGGCTACCTTTGATAACTTCAGTGATAGTGTTTATATCTGTAATACTCCCTTGGTGCATGCTGACTGGTTTATTTTCATCACAGCCTGTATCAAACATTTAATATATTTCACACTGACTTTCTTATTTTATAATTTTATAACATCGACCCGGTGAATATTATAACAACTAATCAAGAGTTTCATAGTAAAACTATATATCAAACAAATATTTGGTTACAAGCCTGAACAGGATAGATTAAATCCTGATTTGAATTAGCAGATGCTTTGATGATCTATTGTATAAACAAAAATATAACAGAAAAACCTAAATTTGAATCAAAGTAGATACAAGTTTTGTTTGCAGTAATAAGATCAAAATTATCATAAAGCTTAAAAGCAGAGAAAATGCATGAAAGGTTGGGAATGTGATATAAGGGTATATCAGCAAAATAGATAAATCATAACTACAAAAACTGCAAACCTATCGATCACGTCTGTTGTAATGTTCTGTAATTAGCAAGTGTGACGAAACTAAAACAATGTATCTATTCTTACAATGCATTGTGCAATAACCCAAAGCGTACTTAATAATTTTGTTTATCAAAGGTATATTCTTTTAGGAAAAAATCATAAAAGACACCTGGATTATAATTTAGGTAACCAAATATCTGATCAAAATTCCCATTTGACCCCTTATGTTTAAAACTAAATGCTCAAAGTTCATCATGTATGCTAAAAATTGAAATTTTCCTGTAGAATTCTATTTCTATTGTTATACTTTTGAAATGAGGAATCATTTAGACAAACATCGTTTTTTCAAAATATAACTTTTTTCTAGAATGGACAAAACCATGAGACCAATTATTTTTTAAACATTCTACGCATGACAAGCCTTGTACGCTATATTACATCCATGGTTCAATTTCTACATTTTATAAGCATATCTATAGTACTTGGCAAAGACATATCGTACATAGTAGGTTTTTATGCGGAACTAAATCTAGAACTCTGATTTCTGACACGTAATCTGTTCTTTCCTGCAACATCTTCACTATGTGTTGCCCCAGGAATCCTGATCCACCCGTCACAGTTACGATGTCCATTTTGGTTCTGTTTTCCATAGCTAAGTGCAACGATCTAGAAGAAAAGCAACAACTTAATTAATCTAACTTAAGTCTGTATTTATATATACAAATAATAATGAGTTTTTATTAAAAACAATTATTCTTTTTAAATCAAGATAAACCATTTAAACGTGGCTATCAAATAAATGCATTTCAATGATGCCAAAAGCACCTTCGAATCAAACAATTGGAGAGTTGTCTCATTGGCACTCATACCACATCTTCTTATATCTACTAATTGATATTCATAATGTGACCAAAATCAGTTAAAGTAAAACGGTCCTAAACGCATTTATTAGATTTGAACTATTGTCATTACTTGGGTCCGTCGTCGTCCGTCGTCGGAGCTAACATCTAAAAAATATTCTTCTCCAAAACCAAACTTTGTATGAATGTTACTTGGGGTACATTAAATCATAAAAATTTTCTTGGGGTACATCGTTAATGAATTTTAACACTGGTTGTCAAAAAGCGTGCAAAGTAGCAACAAATAATGCTCAATTAAAGTTATTAGAGAAAGGATGAAAACTGATATTGATTTGAAAGAATGCGTAGGAGATACAAAGGTGAACATATAGGATATCATCACCAGTAAACATTGCTACAAGTAGTTTCTCGGTTATTAACTGTATTCGCGCTTTTTTCATATTTGTAGAGCGTTTTGTTGTCATAAAGCTCACGAGATGTTTTGTGTGCTCTATATAACGGTTAGTCTATGGAAAGGTTTTATAGTATGAAATTAAGAACGAGGTGTTTTGCCCCGAGTAGTTAATTTCATAGTATATACCTTTCTATTGACTATCCAATTTAGCACATATTTACAACTCGAGTAATCTAATAATTAATTGATCTATATATAGGGAACTAAACGATTTATATGCAAATCAAACATAAAAATTGGCGATTTTGAAAGGCCCTTGACTCCGGAAAAAAAGACGACAGCTTCTGATGTAAGTATGTATATTGAGATAAAGAGATGTCTACTTCTTTACATGGCAAGATGACAAAATAAATTGACCAAAAACGGGCATATACGTTATAGTGGCAGTGGGCTCTCTACATGTTTTGAAACAAAATCTATTTCACATTAAACCGAAAGCTAGGTTAATTTAGAAAAAAAATTACAGATATATATGTGGTTCATAGATAGTCTAAGGGTAGGCATTAAAAAGGCGGCTATCAATAGATCGATTTAGATTACAGGTTTTTATTTTGTGTCGTATGCGACACAAGTCGCTGTATGCGAGACATAGGGAATACTATCCGGCGGCGACAGTGTAAACTATTTGTATAAAGCTTCAGAAGGTAGAAGACCTGGATGACTCATACCATATGTATGCATATACCTTATGTTACGAAGTTTTTGTCTTTCGTATGTCCATTGTCCCTAACCTCATTTTCAGGGTTCAGTGACTGCTTGAAAAAAGTTATAGTTTTTTTGTCATGTGAATTTCTCACTTATTATGAATAATACGATAACTATATTTGGTATATGGGTTTCTTGCAACGTCTATATGTCCATCAGACAGAGTTCATCTGACCTTGACCACATTATAAGGATAAGTGATTAAGTGAAAAGTGTAAAATAGTTGAATATATATCTATGTTGCACTTAATGATATATACACATGTCACTATAATAAACAATTTATTTACTTATAAATGTTATAACCCCGTTATCAGACGAACCAAGATGCCAGATGACCATTTACTTAGCCTTGAGGATATACAAACCAATTGTCCTTTATTAGTATTAATTAAGAAGCCAGGAACGTAATGAAGATGTATACCTTAGTATCCAGATCATAAGGCCCGAGAACACAGTTATTTCGTAGTGCATTTCTTTTAGACAATAAAGTCAAATTAAAAAAATCGCACCTGCTCTATCTCAAAAAGATTTTTACAGTGTAGTGTACTACTATTGGGACAAATAGTATCAAAATTATAGAAAAGTCTACCAGCTCTAACTCAAAATATTGACAATTCTATGTTAAGGGGTCTAAAATTCAGTTTGACAGTTTCAGACATACTAGTTTTTGACCTTTTTAAACTAGACCAAATCATTACTTAACATAAAGATTCAGCAACCAAATTTTTTAAACATGTAATTTCATCCCCTTACTTAATATTTCATGCATAAAATATAAAGAAACAGATTTGGAAAGTGTATGAAAAAAATTTGCAAGTTATACACTGTCCACACTAGGGACTATATTTGCAGACAACGAAAATCTAAGGACGATAACTGTGTCCTCGGACCATTAATTGACTTTCAATAAACTTATGATATAGATCACCAGTACCTCACCATGTGCCTGTATTACAGAACCACTCGTATAAACATTATCGTTTATGGAACACACTATACACTTTGTTTCTATTTCTCTATATACATTTGTAGATTGACCAGAACATTTGCAGAACTATCTCGTGCTCGAACTGATGTGCACATAGATATTTTATCATCGTATTATTTTCATGCAATTTTAATAATAGTATTATTTAAACCATTGTGTTTCTAAACCATTACGTTACATAAATCTACGTGGTTATGTCCGTTTCTCAGATACTATAAGCAGTAGGTCAACTACATGTGGTGTATGGAATGATCGTACGGGTATACGTACATGTCATATAAAAATAAGAAGATGTGGTATGATTGCCAATGAGAAAACTCTCCACAAGAGACAAAATGACACAGAAATTAACAACTATAGGTCACCGTACGGCCTTAAACAATGAGCAAAGCCCATACCGCATAGTCAGCTATAAAAGGCACCGAAATGACAAATGTAAAACAATGCGGCGGGGTTAAACTAGTTAGATGGCGCCAACCCTCCCTTTAACTTGGACAGTGGTGTAACAGTACAACATAAGAACAAACTATAACAATCAGTTGAAAAAGGCTTAACTCATCAGATGAATACAAATAGAAATACATCTAACAAAAACACACAGTGGACGTGGCAGGTTACTTATACATCCCCACAACAAAAAGACACCAATAAAAAAATCATGCAATTAAGATTAAAGTATCAATCAGTACACATCCAACATCCAATGGATTTAGTGTAAAGACGTCATTAACAGTCAGATAAAAATCTTGTGCAATGCCAAGATACAGGTATCGACAGATTATAGAGCCATGGATGTGCATATTTATATAAAAATAATATTTTGTTTGATTTTAATTTACTGATAACAAAATCAATATTAATACCAATAAAAACAATCTTCAAAGGTCTAATTACAGTGTTGAATTGGTAACCTTTAAGAATAAGTTTATTTAAAGGATCGATAAGTTTACCCGGGTCGTTTCTAAATTTCCGGGCTCGGTAAACAACATCTCCGTAAAAATTAGGATTTGTTATCCCGTTTAAAATAAGTTTTCAACTGGTACAACCAAATTTCAAAACCAAATCTTTATACCTATGGAAGAATTTAGTAAAGGTTTTACACTAGTCATTTAAGTAATTTGTGGTAACGAAATCCCGTCCAAAAAAGGAATATTAACAATAGGAAACGAAAAATCGTCCTTTTTGTTGTAAATTTTAGTGTAGAGTTTCTCGTGTAAAACTGAAATATCTAAATCTAGAAAAGGACAGTTATTACCGTTTATATTTGATTTATTTAAAGTAAGTTCCTTTGGGTAAATTTTGGCAGTATATTTAGAAAATTCTTGATTATTCAACGAAAAAATATCATTAAGATAACGGCAAGTGTTGTTGAATTTACCAATTAAATGCAATTTGGACGGGTCTTAACTGAGTTTGGTCATAAACTGTGATTCATAACAGTACAAGAACAAGTCTGCTATTAAAGGGGCGCAATTGGTGCCCATCGGAATACCTACAATCTGTCGATAAACCGTATTGCCGAAACGTACATAAATATTATCAAGGAGAAAATTAACAGCTTCATCTCATCACACCTCAAGTAAGTATATCTAGCATATTTACCTTTCTCATTAGAGAAGAAAGTTTTAAATGAGTTGCAGCAAATATGTTTGCATTCAGATTTATCAAACGACCTTGAATTAAATAGGAAAATTTTTGTTTAATAAGATTGTATGGAAGTGTAGTGTAAAGAGTTGAAAAGTCAAAACTGTCAACAGAATCAAAAGGATCATCAAAGCACGTAATTTATCTAAAACATCCAAAGAATTTTTTACACTCCAAAAATAGTGAATTCCACTATTTTCATGTATTTTATTACAAAAGTTAATGATAAGTTCTATGATAGTAGTTAAGGAACCAGTTAAAAGCACTGAAATATTAGTTGTAGAACACTTACTAGAGGCCGAGATGAAACGATATTTTACTGGTTTTTTGTGTAGTTTAGGTAACCAATACAAAGTAGGGACCTTGAAATGTTCAGAAGAGACCTTAAGCTGTGTTGTGGTTGTGATATGATTCCTTACTATATGACTCTCTGTGGAGCGCACGGACTTGAATGTAGAAGAATTTAAAATTTCATTCTTAAGAACGTCCGTGTAGTATTTACGGCATACCACCACCACATTGCTGGCTGCTTTGTCGGCCGGTGCAAACACAAACCGCTTTGAAAGTACTTGAAGTTTGTTTCTTATTCTAGAAATATACGTATTATGTACTCTTTTATTTATTTCTGAATTATTTTCAAAATGTGATTTTCGAATATCCACAACATTCATACATGTATCTAAATAAGAATCAAGAGATTTTTTTATCAGATTTTCCCGTTTACACCAATTTTTACAATACGATGAAAGAGCGTCTTTTGTGACCTGACGACACTACTTCCAATCTATTTAAGATGTCAGTCTGGCAGGTTTCACCTGACATTGACCTCATTTTCATGCCGGGTTCATTGATAAATGTTAAAGTTTTTGTGTTTTGGTCAGTTTTTCAAATACTTAAAGCAGTAAGTCAACTATATTTTGTGTATGAATGATTGTAAGGTGTACATGTCTATCTAGCAGGAGTAATCTAACCTTTACCTCATTTTCATGGTTCATTGGTCAATACTAAGTTTTTGTATTTTGGTCTGTTTTTCAATTATCATTAGCAATAAGTCATCTATATTTGGTGTATCGAATAATTGTAAGGTGAACATGCATGCCTGACAGGATTTATCTCACCTTGACCTCATTGTTATGGATCTTTGAAAATGTTATGTTTATGTGATACTTATAGTAAAACCTTTATCTTTAAGACTTTCAACATAAAATCAATGGTCAGTAAAACAGGCGAGACATTTCAGCGTGTGCACTCTTGTTATTTTTTTATTCCAAAATAAAACTAAAGCTATGTTAAAATATAGATATAGGTGGCATATTCCCTTCAGACATTATCAGTTTTCATGATAAAAAGGATCAAGTTCCTTAAGAACGTTATAAAAAATTACCGCCATTATCATCATTTTATGTGACATTATTATTTTTTTTCCCTCAAGTATATCTTACAAATCCTCGTACAATCTAGTTGCTTGAATTTCCCTTCACAAGGTTTCATATTTTTTCTATTATCATTGTGTTACTTGTCTAAAATTTTGATATTTATGATGATATGCTTATTTTGTTTAGATTTTAGATTTTATCTCAATAAAATATTTGACTTGGACATTATCGTTTTTAAGTATAATTGCTTGTCTCATAATAGATAAAACAAAATTTGCAGTGATTGTCCTTTTTGGTTGCAACAAAAATATTTCGCATTTCTGACCATGTAATCAATTACGAATGCTCGAAAATGGTTCAAAACTGTAATTTTCATTTTTTTTCCCTGAAGAAATCAAAAAGATTTCTTAACCAGAACCAAAATTGATAATTTATTGCCTTTCAAAACCAAATTAGTTCGTTTTGGTAATGGATGCCCTGCAATATAGTTTTTAAAAAATCTGTGATTTACATTATTCTATTTTGTCCTGAAGAGCAATGCATAACACTGAATAACGTGATGATTTTATAGAATGTATGATCTGTTTAATTCTATTAAGTTTGTCATATCGACTCTTATGTATTCAAATTTCATTTAGTGCCATCAACTTCCGCATTTTGACAGCCCGGTTTTAGTTAAATTTCTGACTTAAATTTTATAAACTAGTTTTACAAGGTTTTGGCATTGTCGTTTTTCTAATAATCTAAAAAATAAACACAGAGAATATGTGTTTCTGTGCTAATCTTAAAGAAAATCTCAAGTATTCTTGAAGTTGTATTTCCAGAAATTTTACCTTCCACGATTCAAAATTGTACATTCGGCAAACACAAGACATTGACAGTTAACTTACAGGTTGAAAGGGACTCAGGTGAGAAAACTATCTAAAGATAAATTGTGTTATACTATAATAGACTCTTAATTACCATGCTTACATTGGAGATTGTATAGAAGTTAGGAAATAATGGTGCGGTAAAATATAGATAATTGGCTAGAAAGATACATATAAATTAATGAAAATGCCGTATGTATAGGTAAAATATCTATTCTCTATAGAAATATATCACATACTATAGTAGTTTTACCGTTATAAATACTGTTTGCACATATATATTCAATAAATGCTGCATAATGTTAATACAGTTTAAAAAGCATTTGAGAAGTAATGCCGATATAATATTGAAACTGCCATTAACAAACATCAAAGTTTTTCAATAGAAATGGCAGTCGTAGTGTTCATTTGAAATGGTGCAGCTGCCTTCAAATAAACTAAATAAATAAATAACTTTCGAGCTTACCTGAAAGAAATTAATTTTAGAGTTGAAATTATATCTTTTCGAGTAACGTTCATATGTAAAAACCGGTTACGTAAAATATTCATATCTCAGACACAACTGAATCAAAGGCGCTTTAGAAAAAATCACGACCTCTTAGTTGGATGCAAACATGGTATTCGTTTTTAATCAGTATTAAGCATCTAGACATGGAATATAGCACCTGAACTCGTTCAAAACGATGGCAATACCACACTGCTTATTGATTTAATGAATGTTTGTTACACGTTGAAAATGTCATGAAAATGAAAAGTCTGTCTAACAGAACATTTTTCAGAAGCAAGGTTCATTTTAAATTCCTTTTTCTTCTTTTCTTTTTTTACGGGAAAAGGGGGGTGGGGTAGAATTCATAGTATGCAGTAGATTAGTTTAATTTTGCTAATTCTCCATAATATTCCTTGTAAAAAAAAACAAAATCTATTTCGTAGTAACATGGAAGTAATATTTAAAAGGAATAACAACGTCGTCACTTCAAAGGTTTCATCTGCGTTACCGCTCATCTTTCGATAGATTGGTTCCCTCCATAAAATATTCAGTATGCCTTCGGAATATACAAATGTCAAGAATTTCAATAACGGCCGGGTACCAGTCTAATCTTTCGATAACTCGTTAATTGGTTTAATATCTGGCATGGAAGTTGATTCTCCGCATGTGATGGATCAAATCACTGACACTTTTCGGTCATTTTCGTGTTCACGGAAAACTACGAACAGACAAGTTTTTGTCGTATATACCAATCGGCAATCCTCGGGTGAATCCGCTACTCTCCTTCTATCGTTAGATGAAGGTACGGAATCGGCCGAGTTGTGACGAATGGGACGAGGTTAGATGAAGGTACGGAATCGGCCGAGTTGTGACGAATGTCGTATATACGTGCGAAGTAACCCGAATAGTCCATTCGTTACATTCCGTTGATGTACGCTGCCGAATAGAGTCATTCGTTCAATTTTTTATTTTAGTCCAATTTTCCTATTTCTGGTTAGTTCGATCTTAATAGTACCGACAGCTATCACATATGAAATTGGACAACAAGGCTGGGTCATTTTCAATTTTAATATTTACAGACAGATAAAAAGCCATTTCCGTAAGTTAAGAAGATGGTTGTACAAAAAAAATACGTTTGGACCCCCTTTTATTAAATACGAATAATCTAAGTCTTTCGTGTATTAGTCAATTAAAATATTCACAATTCTAAACGGTTCTATCCTTTAATTTATAGTTCTTGATACATAAACTAATTCGTGTAAAAATGAATTTGCCGTAAGACAGATAGCGTCAAGCTCATTTTGTCGGTTTGTTTTAATTTTTGCTGTAGCTTGTTATATTAATACAAGTATTCCACAATAAACACTTTTTAAAAAAATATATGTTTACGAACATATTATCCCTATTTTAGCTGTCCAGTTTCAATAATGTAATCAATGACATTTATGACATCTACATAAATTTAGAATACTTCTCGATAAACTTTGCACATTTCAACAATAAAAAAATCTATGTCTAGATTTGTCTACATTATTTTGTTAAACATCATGTGAAACCTGATCGATTCATCGGTATTTAACTGTTTTACTCGGGATCCGCTTTTAACCGGAAAATACTTTTAGAACAGTTTAAAACAAACGGTAAAAAGCAAAAATATGCTAAATTAAATACAATTTTCCATGCTAAACTGTTGTAGGTTGAACAATTCTCGTCCGTTTTTCAAGTTTTTTACATCATACGACTTCTTTCTGAAGGTAGAGGTTTTATATGATACAGCGCCACCTTCTTATTAATAAACTAGGATTTCACACAGGTGCTTTATAATTACCGGACTCGATAAAATCACGTGACTGATAAGAAATTCCAGATGCCATTTTAGAACCGCGGTATCACAGATAGTAACCAAAGGGGTCTTGCCGCTGAGACTATAATTGGATAAAATCATATGACTTTAGTACAGAGCTCTGCAGGCCATAAAGACATGCTAATTAGTCGTTGTTATTCCTCTCAATATTACTTCCATGGTAGTAACAGCCCAAAAAGAACAACTGAAAACACAAAGATAATAATTTTTTTTTTGCATAAAAATGCAGTTGCATGTTATTAGCCTTAAATACGCAATCCATACGGTTGAATTTGGGTCATTGAATCCGATATCAACAATTGTGGAGACAATACCGTATGCATCGTCTCTGAAGTTAAAGGACGCGTGCGACAACTCTTTGATTGATTGACCAAACTATCCCGATCTAACATTCCTTTTTCCCTATCATTCCAAATTTCTCGCTTTTCATCCTGTTCAACCATATTTGCAGTACCTATTTATTTGATATTTCGTGTATTTTACCCTCGTCTCCTTAGGATGCACAAAACATTTATAACTTAAGCAATTGAGATATGAAAATTTAAAGATGTGGTATGATTGCCAGCGAGATAACTCTCCACCAGAGAAAAAAAAATGAAGTTGAAGTAACTTACTATAGATCACCGTGTGGTCTCCTTTTTCAAACTTTGCTTGTGTTTAGCCGGACCATTAATTCGATATTACCATCGCTTACTCCATATAGGATTTGTAATTATTATTACCGGCCTATCACATTTTAGAAAAAAAGAATAGGCTGATGCGTATAGAACTTATTAGACCGCTTATTATTTCTATTTTTTTTACAAAACATCAGTAATTTATGGTTCAAATGAAATAAACACTTAAAAATTTCAGGAACGCTTATTCTAAACATTTGAAATTCCAGGATGTATGAATACATAGAAATGCTTGGGTCTGTATGTATAGAATAGCCTAGAAAATAAACGAGCTCTGTATCCTATTGATAGAGATTGAAATAATTCAGTGATAATTTTTTTTTTAATTCCATTACATGTCAATGTGAGTGAAAAGATGAGGAAGATAAACGTAATCTAAACTACACAAAACACGGTAAGAAAAAAAATAGAACAGTACATTATCTAGTTAGTTAGTATTTTGAACACCGATGTTTTCCTCATAATCAATATTTCTTTTGGAATAGTGTATAAGTCTCGTTGCTGTTTGGTTTTTCATTTGTTCTTGCTTTTCAGTTTTACTGTTCGGGTGAAAATGGATATGGGATGAGTGTACATTATTTCACAAGATATATTGAGAAATAGCCGTATATCCAAGGAGCAACACTTGATTGCTGTATTTCATCCAGACAGAATATCTTCAATGACACATGTAAGGTATACAGTCTCGTTTATTCAGTTATTCAGAACATTAAATGGTTTCAAAACATGTACTGGAGTTCAGTGCATTTGTTTTCCACATTATGAAAAAAATAAGTTATTTCCGTCAAAACAACAACGACTTACATTACGAGTAGAGTATAGAACGGCAACACATGCCATCACATAAAGGATCAAGCCATTCAACCAAACTAAATACTTGTATATTTACTCAGATCAAAGTTGATTTCATTCATTAAATTGTCCGATAAGGTCATGTATAGGATGCTATGTTGTACTATTATTTACATTTTAATACATTTTTAATACATTTCAGGCAAATATTTTGGAAAACTAAGATACCATGAATACTGTCGTATTTATGGTTGCTTTCTTGTGTCTCCTTACAAATGGTAAGTCTTGTTATACCAAGTTATAGGTCACATACTGATATGTCGATAATGTATGATACTTATCAGAAAAATGTCAAACCATTACTCCTTTATTTCATTCAAATTTCTATTGATGAGTTCTATATATTTAAGGATATCCTTAATTCGATTTCATGATATGGAGGTCCTTAAATCGAATTGTGGAGGCCCTGAAATATTCTAAAATACACTGAAATCGAATTATGGAGGTCCTGAAATATTTTAGGATCTCACTGAATACAGACATCTTGACTAAATCCGCGCATTATATGATAAGGCCACATTGTGTTCTTTCGTTGATGAAAATCAAAATGTATAATATGAACATTAACATGTCTTTTGATTGAGTTAAGCCATTTCAATTGATATTTTATAGTGTGTCTTTCTATGTTGTGTAGTTACACTATTGTTTCAGGTATGGTGAAGGTTGGCGCCTATTACAACGTTTAAACCCGCTGCATTTGATGGCATCTGTCCTTAGTCAGGAACCTGATGTTCAGTGGTTGTCGTTTGTTGATGTGGTTCATAAGTGTTTCTCGTTTCTCGTTTTTTATAAAGATTAGACCGTTGGTTTTCCTGTTTGAATGGTTTTACACTAGTCATTTTTGGGGCCTTTTATAGCTTGCTGTTCGGTGTGATCCAAGGCTCCGTGTTGAAGGCCGTACTTTGACCTATAATGGTTTACTTTTACAAATTGTGACTTGGATGGAGAGTTGTCTCATTGGCACTCATACCCCATATTCTTAAATCTTCTTAAGTTCACGGTTACAAAAACAGTATTTTTAACCGAAAATTTATCAATTGTGACCTATTCTCTACTTGGCATTTTGTCTGAGTGAACATTCGCATAGAGGGTGATGCCTTCCTACTTGGAGACGCTTTACCCTGTCGACGTACTTTCTATTGCTTCGTTTGAAGAATGCGAGTTTTGAATATCTGTAAACTGTTGTTACCTTTTATTATATATTTTTATAATTTTACAAGTCTACAACTTGTATATTTACAATTAATGATTTATTTTCAGTGAATAATCCAAGAGAACTAGATTGTTATTTAAGTGCACTGATACATGGGCCTTATTACGAACAACAGTATCTTCATTGTTTAAACCACATACAAAAAACTTGTCAGAGATACAAAAGTTTAAACTCAAGAGATCGTAGAAAAAAAACATCATCCAGGGTCATGATATTTTGTTTACGAACCAACGCTTTTCCATTGTATATAGCCTTTATATGAACATACTAGCAAATTGTCAAAAGTGACTATTAGTCTGACAAAATGTCCCAACAGGATACGAATCGCCATGAGATCGACAAAGTGACAATTAATGTTTTCTAAAAATACCTTTTTGAATCAATGAATAAAAGCGATTAAAAGAAAAACATATTGCTATACTTAAGTTAGTACATTTTTTTTCAGTTACCAATTCAGCAAAGTCATCAAAATGCGCTGGGTCTTCACTGAAGGAGTGTCGGATAAAATGTAGACATAACCACTGTAAAGGGATATGTACCATTGGTAAAAAGACAAGATTAAGTTGTCATTTGCTCTGTAATATGAAGCATGGTATGTTTATTTAAGTCTAACGAAAACGCCCAAACCTCAATACTTGTAACAAATTATTATTAGTATTATATTCCACTTTTGAATAATGATACAAAATAGCTAGAACATAAGCCACAAGACAAGATGGGAAGGGGTAATAAGCTGATGCGGATCCAGGATTTTGAAAAAAAGGGGGGGGGGGGCGTGGGCCTCCAAACTAGACAAAACTTGTAGTGGAACCGGTAAAAAGTCTGAATTAACCATAAATGAAGCTTCATAGGGTGCACCCCAGCCCCCCCCCCCCCTAAATCCGCCCCTGATAAGGGTGAAAATTCACTTCTTGATATGAGGCAAGCTATTAGATTTTCCAGTAGTAAATATAGACGATTAAAATCAATCTATATTTAAGATAAATGTGTAACAATGTGATAAACTTTTTTTTCATTAATATGTTTTCAAGATAACAGCATCTTTTAACCCACCACCACTTGTGTTAAACACACAGCTCTTCAATTTTAAATAAGATTTAATTTTTTAAATATTTTGGCCGCGAACATTTGTTATCGAAATACACATCTGGTGCAGTATTTTTTTTTAAATGTTTATGTTAATACTACCACAGGGTCGATACTCCTGCTGGCGAGTGTTAGTCCTCGAGGATATCACCAGCCCAGTAACCAGTACTTCGGTTCTGGCATGCAAATACAGATATTGTGTTATTGAAATTTGCAGTTAAACATTTTTGGATTTTTTTTTGAAATTCAAACAGAAATTTATATATCTCCATCATGCATAGCTCTAATTCATTGCTGGCATTGGCTATGAATTTTGTCCTTCTTGGTTTTATCAGCTCTTCAGTTTTTCAGTAAGATTTGGATTTTCAAATATTTTGGCCCCGAGCATCACTGAAGAGACATTCATTGTCGAAATGCACATCTGGTTCAGTAAAATTGGTACCGTTAATGTTGTTACTACCTCAGGGACGATACCTCTGCTGGTTGACTGTTAGTTCCCGAGGGTATAACCAGCCCAGTAGCCAGTACTTCGGTACTGGCATGAAAGTACAGATATTGTGTTCTTGAAAGCTGTAAAACAATTTTTGAAATCATTTTGATTTAATATATCTCTTCTATACACAGCTCTGGTAATTCCTCCACGGCTTGGGCTATACATTTTGTCCTTGGTTTTATCAGCTCTTCAATTTTTGAATAAAATTTCAATTACTTTCTTTTTACCTCAAGCATCACTGAAGAGACATTTATTGTCGAAATGCACATCTGGTGCAGTAAAATTGGTACTATTTATGTTGTTATTACCTCAGGGTCGATACATCTGCCGGTGGACTGTTAGTCCCAGAGGGTATCACGAGCCCAGTAGCCAGTACCTCGGTAATGGCATGAAAATACGGATTATATGTTATTGAAATTTGCTGTTAAACAATTTTGGAAATTATTTCAATCAATCTTTATTTAAGATTTATGTGTAACAATGTGATGTACTTATTTTTTACAATAATATTTTTCGAAAATTACAGTATCTTTTCACCAACCACCAAACATTTTGGCCTCGAGTATCACATTAATTGTCGAATTGCGTATCTGATACCGTTTATGTCACCCCACCATTCTTACCTCATCTTTTCACCACCACTTGAGTAAAACACTAATTTCTCTCACCCCACCACACTAAAAGTATCTTCCCGCTGCCACTTGGATAGAAGACACAGTTATCTCACCCCACCACTCTAACAATATATTTCCGCCGCCACTTGGACAAACCACAAAGTTCTCTCAGCCAACCACTCTAACCACTCTGACAACATATTCCCGCCGTCACTTGGATAAAACAAACAGTTCTTTCACCCAACCACTCTAAAATACTCTGGACACCGCCACTTGGATAGAATACATAGTTCACTCACACCATCATAGCATTCCCGCCACCACTTGGATAAAACACACAGTTCTCGCTCACCCCACCCTCTAACAGCATCTTCCCCCGCCACTTGGATAGAACACATTGCTCTATCACAAAACCACTCCAAAAGCATCACCTAGTCGCCACTTGGATAGAACACAAAGTTCTCTCACTCAACCACAAAGAGCATTTTCCCGCCAACGCTTGGAAAGACCACATAGTTCTCTCAGCGAACCTCAATTCAAGCATCTTCCCGTCGTTACCTAGATAGAAATCAAAGAAACCCAAGTTAATTTCACGCTTACTAAAGATTAAATTAAGATATTGCCGCGAATCAAACATTGATGAAATAGAATGCATAGAACATGGCAAAACACAAAATATTGCCGAATTATTAAATCATGAATCGTTTAATATTTAAACGAATATATTGAAAAGAAATATTGCAAGAGAAGATTTAGATTGATTGTTCTTTCATGTGAAGTTTTCTCTCCTATCTTTTATTTTTTTATATTTTTAGCTAACAATAGTATATTGTAATTATGGGATTGAGGAACTATGGAAGTAAGTGTCGAGCAGTTAACGAATGACAGAGAAAACACAGATACGTAATAAATCTGACAAACCAAATTGTTTACTTTGAATACAATGTAATATAAAGTAACCATCAAATGTGCACCCCATTTTGGAGGTTATTTCTTCATAGACAGAAAAAATATTACAGTCATTTCTTAAGTGGAATGCCAAAATTATACAATGAACCAAAAGGTACACTTAAGAAATATACGATAAACCAAAAGGTGCACTAATAGATATGCAATGAAAATCAGCAAATGAAAAGTGCTTGATTAAAAATAACCGTAAAATAGATTAAAAAAGACGCAAGTAAAAAATATAAAAATAAACTATATTCATAATGACTATATTTGTGCCATATCGTATAATAAACTATACTATATCAAAGAATGCTCAAGTTACTGAAAGCAAGAAAACATGTTTTGTAATCAGGTTTCCGATTGATAAAACCAAACCAAGCGTAATTAAAGTGCGCAATGAGTATCTATCTATACGAAATAAACTCATCATGGATATCAGAATTTAAAATTCTTACGCCAGATGCGCGTTTCTTCTTCCATAGACCCACCCGTGACGCTCGAAGAAAAAAACGTTAAAAAGGGCAAATAAAGTACGAAGTTGAAGAGCATTTAGCACCCACAATTCCGAAAGGTTTTGCCAAATACCGCTACTGTAATCTATTCTATAAATGTAGATAAAACTGAAGTGATTATTAATTACATTAAATAAGATTGATAAATAATGATTAAATTTGAAATAGTAAAAATATCTCTGCTGGCCAAAACAACAAAGCTTATTCCATATAAAAATAAGAAGATATGGTATGATTGAGGGACCAAATTATACAGCAGTTAACACCTATAGGTCACCGTATGGCCTTCAACAAGGAGCAAAACCCAAACGTATAATAAGCTATAAAAAGCCACTAAATGACAAATGTAAAACAATTTAAACGATAAAACTGATGGTCTGATTTATGTACAAAACAATGAACGAAAAACAAATATGATATACAGCAACAAACGAAAACCATTGAATTACAGGCTCCTGACTTAGGACAGACACATACAGAATTTATCATACTTTTCACCGGCTGCACTACTGACAATTCTCTTAAAATTGCGGCTATCTTGGAATGTCAATCAATTTTGTATTTTATAAAACAAATCAACCTGAGAGGTTTTTGTGAAATGATTTGTGAAAGTCTTGCTAAAAGCTATTATAATAAAAAAAAGTATACATGTATATTTCGATATGAACCTTAATGCAGTTTTTTATACATATTCCTTAGGAATGCAATGTCCTTGTTTTCAGTATTGCCTAATAATGTAAGGTCCGTCCGTGTCTTCAGTGTTGCCTAGAAATTTAATGTCTTTGTTTTCGGTATTATCTTAGAGTTAAGAGAACCATTACTAAAACTAACAAAATCAAGAATACAATGCCATAAATTTATCACCAGTTTTACAATATGTTATCCCAAATACAGAGACTTCCACACCTGCGTTTTAAAAGTACACGTAATACTATATTCAAAGAAAAAACGTTTTATCCAAAAGGTTATTTTTCTCGTTTAGTTCTTCTCCTTGTCAACCAAGTATTTTTGCTACCAATATCCTGGTTTAATAGCCATGTTTGACGTCGGAATTCTAACACAAATATTTGTGCACACATGCTGCAGAGGGGCTTCCCGTGGATCTCGTTTTGTTGATTAATTGACGAAGGTTTGATTGTCATACATCGTGTTGCAAAATATCAAACATATAAGGGGACCAGTCTAGTCTTGTAAGGTATATTGTCTCTTTTCGGATCTTTACTCTTTTTTCTATAGTCAGTGTTTTCTTCATAATTACCTCATTAATTAACCTAATTAAATGAATTATTAGTTTTTCTTTGGATTTTTTTTTAAATTTCACAAATGACTAAAGATGATATCGATAAGAGAAAATTATTTGTGATACAAGCTATGATTATTACTAGATACATATTCTTTCGCTCTTTCTGTGTCCTTATTTAGACGACAGATAAAAAGAGAATAGAATATGAGTAGTTGTCTTTACAGATATGTGTATCCGCGTCATGTCTTCCTAGCTATTTTTTCGCGCAATTATCAAAATCAATTGTTCTGTCTAAGAGATCAATGTGATAATGAAAACAAGGTCATATTACACAACTAAGTAATATCAAATAAAATCAAAGTACTGAAGTACTGAACATCGGATGACCACAAATTCTTGTAGATGGTCACAAGCACTTTTCGCAGAAAAAAAATCACATCTCTATACCTGAAAGTGAGGTTAAGGTACATAGATATATTTTTTTCTGAGACAAGATCGTGCGTGGATGATAAATAAATGACAGGGAATTCAACCTCACCATAATAACTATTATATTGTAGTTTTACAAATCAGTATACTCTGTTTTGTTGTTATATATTATATTAATATTTGTATATAACAGTTACATGTATCTATAATTTTCATTCATTTGTATATCATTCTATTCTACTATTCTAATAATAGTGCAGTGCAAGTGCATGGTGGACAATCTTCTGTAATAATTCGATTTTTCTAATAGATTGGATTGGAGTAGGCATTCATATTTTCCCGCAAAACGTTCTTGAGATATTCTTCCGCATGCGTTTACACAAATTTTCGGTATTCTTGATTTGTTATTGATATAAATATTTCTCATGACAAAACATTTTCATATCATTTATCTATGTTCTTAAAAATTATTTTCATGAATATTTATTGATGAACAAGCGATAAGGAATGTTATTTTGCGTTCAGTTATCAGTCAAAAACGAAAGTCACGTGGGTAGAAATGTCTGTGGCAACAATACACCGGAATGCCCTCACGGTCATCCGATGTAAAAATGGGAAGAACGACACATCACCATTAAGTCCATAAAAGACTTGTTAATTGTCTTTTGTATAGGTATTGAGTTAAGCCATTTTAATTGATATTTTATAGTGTGTCTTTCTTTGTTGTCATGTTACACTATTGTTTCAGGTAGTGTGAAGGTTGGCGCCTATTAAAACGTTTAAACCCGCTGCATTTGTTTGCACCTGTCCTAAGTCAGGAACCTGATGTTCAGTGGTTGTAGTTAACTTTGTTGATGTGGTTCATAAGTGTTTCTCGTTTTTTATATAGATTAGACCGTTGGTTTTCCTGTTTGAATGGTTTTACACTAGTCATTTTGGGGCCCTTTATAGCTTGCGGTTCGGTGTGATCCAAGGCTCCGTGTTGAAGGCCGTACTTTGACCTATAATGGTTTACTTTTACAAATTGTGACTTGGATGGAGAGTTGTCTCATTGGCACTCATACCACATCTTCTTATATCTATGAAGTCTCCCATTGTAAATTTTGAATTAAAAGTGTCCGGAACATGACATGACCATTCATCTAAGCACAATCGATTAAAATGTGTAATCATTTTTGGCAAAATTTGTTTTATCTATCTATAATTAATTTTAAAGCTCACAATTTGACTTTTGCAAAATGCATGTTTGCTTTATTTTCGATTACTGTCTAAAATATCACGGTTTGTGTTAAATTACTATGTAAATACGTGTTTGGACTAATGGAAGGTTGTGTTACTGTTATGATGTAAACAAAAACTGTATAAGATATGCCACATTCCTAAGATCTACTAAATCAGAGTATTTGTGAAGTGCAAGGGGACTTTTCTTGTATATTTTATCAAAGTTAGGATTAATTTGATTTGTTTAGCATGCTAACTTCTACTCTTCAATAGGACACGTATATGTCGCATGTAAATAAATTTCACGGTACTTTTATCTTAAACGTGAGAAGAATAATTAAGCGGTTTTCGACAATCAAATTGAGTCTTATTGAAGCCTAAAGATAGTCTTTCTTTTTCTGTCAAAACTTTCAACAAATACACACCACCTTACGAACGATGCAATCATAGCAATAAACGTATCTTAAACGGTCGCAGATACCCGAAACTATAAATGTTGTTGATATATTTTCATCTCTATGGACCAATTTAATTTTGATTTGTTTAATTGGAAATTATGAATGTCATGAAAAACAAACAGTTATTTTTTTTCTTCTTTGGAATATTGCACGTGCTGCGATCTGAAAATTATGAGATGTGGGAACCAAAGCATGCTATTCGGTCAAAATATATGAGATGTCCAAGGAATTTTTGTACCATAGATCCATTGAGAAATACCTGGACCAGGGAGGAATGCTGCGTCTGTAATGCAAAGCCAATCTGGGAGGTACCATCGGATGATACTATAAAGTTAAAAGTAGAATATATTCGAAGAAATGGAAAAGCAGAAATAATAAACAAAAACAGTAAAAGTTCTTACTTGAGTGTACAACATACCCATGGATTTCTGACAAGACTTCCGATAAATATTTGCAATTTTTCAAATTTAGTCAGCATTGATCTAAGATATAATGAACTGAGCGAAATAGGAAACATTTCCTGTTTACATTTTCTGGATACCCTCAACCTTAGCTATAATAGGATTCATAACATTCGAAACGATACTTTTAACGGATTGTCATATTTGCGGGTTTTAAATGTAGCTCACAATGGCTTGAAAACATTGGAACCGGCTGCCATTACTGGAACTGATCTGCAGATATTCCATGCCGACTTTTCACATAATAACTTGAAGACAGTTGAATTCAGCAACATGGTTTCTGAAACAGATTTTTGTACCATTGATTTCACATCTAACAAAATTAAAGAAATCGTTAACACAAATAATTTCAAAATTGACCCAAACAAGATTTATCATGGCGGTTCTGTTGAACTAATCGGAAATAGTTTCTCAAAGTTCATAGACTTCGAAAAGTTAGGAATTTCAGAAATTTCAATTCTAGGAAAAGTCTTTGAATACGGTTTCATTATGTCTGATGCAAAATGGGATTGTGACTGTCATATTGAACCATTTCTCGAACTTGCAGAAGATGTCATTAAAAAAATTTGGAGGGACTATTTTAATATGTCATGCTGGAATCCCCCAGAATATCGTGGGAAAGTAATAACCGATATTGTTAAAGAGGACCATCTCGACGTATTAATTTGTAATTTGACAAATAAAGACAAATGTCCAAAAAACTGTTACTGTTTTTATCAACCCAAAGAAAAACGAACTGTTGTCAATTGTACCAGTGCTGGATTAACACAGCTACCAGTATACATACCAAAAGGTAAAAATATCACACTCATATTAAAAAACAACAGTATTGAGAATTTTGAAAATAGAACGTATTTAGGAAGACTATCAGTGCTAGATATATCTAATAATAAAATGCATACAATTGAACCTGGTTCCGTAGCTAATTTACCGAAAGACATTTTCCTTAGTTTGACAGGAAATAAATTAACAACTTTACCGCGGGAAATTCAAACATTAAATCCTTGTAGAGCACGATTCGGAAAAGTGACGATAGATTGTAACTGTGAAAATATATGGATAAAGGACTGGATCAACAATAGAAAACTAAAGCAGTGTAGAAACATAAGCATGTACTTTTGTAGATTAAATAGTGAAATAATATTAGCTGAGGAAGTATCACTTGATGATATGTGTGAAAAACAAATTTCATATACCTTACTTGTAGTTTTAAGTGTTTTGTCTACGTTTGTCGTTGTTGTTTCAAGTTTATTAATCATATTTAGGTATGAATGCATTCTTCTTAAAAGAAAATATTTGGTAAGAAAATCGGGTAATGATCTTTGTACTCCAATCTATGATGCTTTTATATCTTTTAATGAAGAAAATGATAAATTGCGTCAATGGATTTTAAATATCCTAACACATAACCTTGAGGACGCCGGATATCACATATTTGTACCATGTCGCGATTTAATTCCAGGGACAATCAAGGAGGAACAACTTTTAGACAATATAACGAAAAGCAAAACATACATGATATTTCTATGTGATAAATATAAGATGGGTGGCTTACAATGGATGGACATGGAATGGAAATATATTTGGCATTATTTCAGAAATTATTTGGATCGTAATATTCTCGTTATAAATTATGACTATGTTAACACATATGTAAACATCGATCCTCGACTACGCGCTTTCCTTCGTCTCGGTTATGATATCGATTTCTCGAACAGAAAACATAAGTTAATTAGAAAACTAAAGAAACGTTTAGGGTTGCCGTTGATATCACCCATTGGCAACAGGAACAACAGGAGCTTTATACATTTTACAGATTTAAAATTTGTTCAACGTCGCTTAGTTCTAAATAATGGTAATAACAAAACAAACATGGAACATTTTGTATTACCAGGTGCTGTTGGAGACGACTGATTTTGCATAGATAAAACTGTTTTCTGTTACCAATTAATTAAACAGTAAGTTCGAAAAGCACTTGAAATGAACAGATTTTTCTTTTCTACATATTGATACTGTTGAATATCACAGTTATAAAGCTTTTTATGGAGAGATAGCAGAGAACAAGATAAAAAACATTTTCTGTCGAGCAGCTGATATTTAACGATATTCATATGATGAAAATCTGATCATAGAAATCTCCATTTGTATTTTTAATGTTTTTCATGGTAGAAATAATGTGTAATCTTTGTTTTACCAGCTTATCAGGAGAGGACTTAACAAGTTTGTTTAACTGATAAACTTAGGGTCACCGTTCGGCCTTCAACAATGAACAAATCCCATACTTTATAGTAAAAAATAAAACACCTCAACTTGCCCAAGATATGAAACAATTCAAACGAGAAAACTAACGGACTGATTTTTGCTAAAACTGTAAACAAAACAAAAGAAAAACCAATTAAGACAGTCGGCAACTAACGACAACCACTGATATCATGATAGCCACATGTGGGTATGCACTTTTATTAGCGTTTTAACTAAAACAAATAATGAAGAATGAAAAAAAGATCATATTATGAATACTATGTTTCTTAAAAGGGTAACGAAAGATACATAACGGACATTCAAACTCGTAAGTCGAAAACAAACTGACAATGCCATGCAAAAACGAAAAACGACGAAAAGACAAAAACAGTATACAAAACAAAAACACAACAAAGAAAACTAGACTGAGCAACACCTGCCTCACCAAAAAACCAGGGATATCAGTTGCTCTGGAAGGGTAAGCAGATCCTGCTCAGTATGCGACACTCGTCGTGTTGCCCATGCATGACCAACCCGATGATAGCTCTTATTTGGTAAATCTCATTCTAGGACAATGGAATGTGGTCTATAATTAACATTCAAACATATGGAAACATAAAATATAAATGAAAAATGAGTGAGTTCCTTACTCTGGAAAACTAAAAACAAAACTCCATAACAATTTCATCTACAGTTTGTGACAACTCACACATATATGTACAATCAGTCAGTGAAGTGTGGAGGACGTAGTTGCATACTGTCGGAGTAGTTGATTACACAAAATACGTATAGTCTTAAATAAAGTTCCCAAGTCTAGAAAAATGGGAAAACATCCCTGAAAATATTCCATAATAACAGATGCACAACTACAACTTATGTTGAATCTTTCTGTTAAGTTTCAAGGGTATGATTTGAACATTGTAGAAGGAGTTGATTACAAAAACAGGTATCACCCGCTCTTTCATCCATCCGCCCGAAACCAACAAATAAATAGTTGGTTTTGCACTTTGTTTGTCGAAAAAGACAGGACAGAAAAACGAAGATTTTTATCTTTTGTAACCAGACTCAAGCTAGCGAACAATAAGCCAGCGAACAATAAGATGTATCAATCTAGCGAACAATAAGCCAGCGATAATTAAGAAAACGCGCCAAACTGATAATGCCTAAAAACCGAAGACTTGCAATAACATGAAACGTCCTTTGAGTTATGATGAATATCATTTCCAGGTCGAAGACGAAATGCAAAATTGACTAGTTAATTGTTTATTTACTACAACTTTTTATTTTTGACAGCCGGGCATAACTTATAGGAATTTAAAATTTCCTTTTAGCTAATCCTCTCTCTTTTTAATGTTCTTTGATTAGATATAGGTTTGTTGTCTTTATAATAATGAAACAATTAATAAAAGTTTATCCTAAACTAGTGTAACGATAAAATTAAATCTTCTTCTAGCTTATATGCGTTTGAAAGGAAAGGAAAAAGACAGATTGATTTCGGAACGTCAAGTATTTTGTTGTTAGATTTTAAGTTGAAGTAAGAGGTGATAACTATACACAGTTTTCTTGTTTTGTCGAAGAACTAGTAACTTTTTAAAATTATTCAAAAGTATGTCGTTTCACTGGTAATTTATTTATAACATTTCAATAGGAAGAGTGATTTATGTAAGAGTGACACACAAATAGAACGTGATATGAATTGATTTAAAGATTTTGGTTAATCTAAACGACATTTTTTTTTAATCGCAGATTATTGCAACTTTTCAAGAGTCAAAAATGGTAGGCAATGGCCAAAGATTGCCCTGACCAATATGCCCAGTTGAGTAAATTCACATACAACTGAGGTCCAAAGTTGGGGTATGGAGACCCTACTCCCTCCCAACTTCAATTCGTAAGCAATTCGCTACGGCAAAGATTTTGTCCACTCAAAGTACAAATGATAGGCAATGGCATAAGGTTGCCTGGAACCAAAGGGTAAATTTACGGAACTTCTACAACTGACTCAGAGGTCCAAAGTTGGGGTATGGAGACCCTAACCCCTGATAACTTTAATTCGTAAAAAAATCCCTACGGCAAAGCTTTTGTCCACACTAGGTTCAAATGTTAGGTAATGGCCTAAGGTTGCCTGGATCCAAAGACCCAGGTGGGTAAATTTACGGAACTTCTACAACTGAGGTTCAAAGTTGGGGTATGGAGACCCTAACCCCTCCCAACTTTAATTCGTAAAAAATTCCCTACGGCAAAGCTTTGTCCACACTGGGTACAAATGATAGGCAACGGCCCAAGATTTCCTGGACCCAAAGATTCAGGTTGGTAAATTTACGGAACGTCTACAAACAAGGTCCATTGTTGGGGTATAGTGACCCTACCCTCTCCTTACTTTAATTCATAAAAAAAGTCCCTACGGCAAAGTTTGTGTCCACACTAGGTACAAATGTTAGCAATTATCTAAGGTTGTCTGGCCCGAAAGACCCAGGTGGGTAAATTTACGGAACTTATACAACTGAGGTTCAAAGTTGGGGTATAGTGACCCTACCCTCTCCTTACTTTAATTCATAAAAAAGTCCCTACGGCAAAGCTTTTGTTCACACTAGGTACAAATGTTAGGCAATTGCCTAAGGTTGTCTGGCCTAAAAGACCCAGGTGGGTACATTTACAGAACGTCTACAAGCGATGTCCAAATTTGGGGTATGGTGACCATACCCCCGCCCTACTTTAATTCACTCTTAACTTTGGACCTCGTTTGTAGTGTGGATAAAAGCTTTGCGTAGGGATTTTTTACGAATTAAAGTTGGGAGGGGTTAGGGTCACTATACCCCAGCTTTGGACCTCAGTTGTATAAGTTCCGTAAATTTACCCACCTGGATCTTTGGGTCCAGGGAACCTTGTGCCATTGCCAAAGTTGTATTAAATAAACAATTAACTAATCGATTTTGGACTTCGTCTTCCTGCTGGAAAGATATTCATCAGAACACAAAGGACGTTTCATGTTATTGCAAGTCTTCGGTTTTTATGCATTATCAGTTTGGCGCGTTTTCTTATTATTCGCAGGCTTATTGTCGCTAGCTTGATACATCTTATTGTTCGCTAGCGTGAGTCTGGTTCTTTTGTACGTTGTAACCTGTAATTAGCGGTAATTAGAGTACAATCCATCTTGAATAGATTTGTCAAAATTCTAAAAATTGTATGGCAGGAACTAGATAATTACAAATGCATTTTATGTTTCAGAAAATATATTATAACTTACTTTGATTTTGAGATTCCTTTTTTTTTCGTTTTCACAGGAGTGCCAAAATAAACTAAAATCTTGAATTTCATTTGATACGATACACTCAATTACACAGTTTAAATCACCTATTGTTGTGCAGTATCTATTCAGTCAGGATTCTACTTCGTAAAAATGGAAGCCATTGTAGTGATGACGCGTTGTCAATTTAGCTCTTAAAAACCGATAAATTTATCCACATAGCATCATTACGATCCTTATATGCCAGTTGTATTTTAAAAGACAAATGTATCTACTAGCTATTTAGCATCATTTAATGTACTTTTATGTATTTGGTCAACTTAAAACTACTGTCTGATTGGTTGTCAGGAGGAATTTTCTAAAGTTCAAAAATATTTTTAAAAATTCGAATTAAATATTTCGTGGAAGGGCAGACTAAAAATTTTCAGAGGTTGAAGACTAATTACACTAGATAACACACACAAAAAAATGAAGTTTTTTTTAAGTTATGCATTTTTAAGATCCACTTGAAAAGTCTGTCGTCAAGCACTTTTAGTAAAAAATTGTTATTCGAACACGCCTACTGTTGTTTTGACTCATTACAAAGGTGTTTTAACTTGACCCATATATTTCATGTTTAAGTACTGTAATTTTTTTCATGTTATTATATCAACCTAAACCCTAAATTAATAAAAATAATAGAATCTGAAGCGATATGATGTATCAAATATTTTTCTTTTATACGTTTTCAAGACAGAATAGTCAATTCAAACACTCTAAACTTAAAAAGGTGTACTCGACTTTCTCTTTTCGATGAAATTATTGCCCATTTTGGGGATTTTTTCCCCAAAAAAACTGTCGCTGGGGGCAGAGATGCAAATTAATGCTTTTAAAAGATCAATTTATTATCTTTATTTGGAATTTTTTTTGGCGGAATTTATGCTTATGCACAAAAAAGATCCACTAGTATTTGCACCTACCACAATCGACTGTTTTGTGAAAATTTGTCTACAATTTAAAAGTTTACAAATATCTCGAAGCTCCATACCATGATTTAAGTAAAAACACATAAGATGCATAAAATCCTTAATTAGGCACATCCATTAAACTTTTAAAGCCCATAGAAACAGATGTAAACAATTTCTGCTCTTTGGTCGGGTTGTTTTCTCTTTGACACATTCCCCATTTCCATTCTCAATTTTAATTCAAATTTACCAACTTAGTCTTTTTTTACCTTCTCTAACGAAGAGTTCCATTTCTTTTGTTTAATTTCAACTGGGTTACCGCCTGTATTATCCATCTATTGTCCATGTCAATTTAAAGAACTCACTAATATTATTACATAGGGTGACATCTCAAACATTTTGCCAAAGTTAGTGTATTTTGGCACCTTCTGTGGGAACAAAAAAAAAGGAATCTCAAAATCCATAAAAGTTTATAATTTTCTGAAATATAAAATGCATTTAAAATGTAATTATCTAGTTCCTGCCATGCCTTAAAACTTTACCAGGTGCATAGGTTTGTCTGTACTCAGAATAAAATTTGGGATGTAAATATGGATATATTTGCCAAAAGGTTATTATGAACCGTAAGTCATTAAACTTAAGATTTCCAAAGGGTACGTTTCTAAATAAATGGTAACTGTGTATCATCGCCACCGGAAATTGGGTACTAACGAAGCGGAGAGAAATGGAAAAAAAAGTAAACAAGGTAAGAAGAATTCATTCAATTTAAAGCATTTCTACTGATTTGATGAGGGTACCGCTTAAGAAATGATTTTCTGATATATAGGCCGATAAGTACAAAATTAAGACAATATTTTGTGTAATACTCCAAAGCTTGCCACTTAGTACCTGAAAATTTCGAGGTCGATTGTCCTCTGTCGCCCCATTGGCAAGATATTCAACTGTTTTTCTTTATTTTTCCAGACACGTTTTTAGATTATGATAGTGTGACATCATATTGACTGAAATCTGTTGTCATAAAGATGTTTTTAAAGAATATGGACCAAAACATTGTTTGTTTATTGTACGGCGAATTGCAGGACGTTGTACGGCGAATTGCAAAATAACAACTTTTGACTGTACGGCGTCTTGCAATATATTGTAATTTAAAGATGAAATTAATCACTGTTTAGATAATATCAAGTGACGAAATTTTGGCTGTATCAAAGCTTTACCGGCTTGCAAATATACAAAATAAACTACTTATCAAATATTATAAAATATATGCCGTTAATTTCGTTCAGAAGTCGTCGTTGCGTACCTCTATTTGACTTTTTTTTTTAAAGACAAAAAGGTTTTTTTCAACCATATTATCCTAAATACATTCATATATCGTTATAATACTAACGACTGCTGTCTTATTTGTTGTCAGGTTGAAATTTTGTAAGTTCAATAAAAAAACCGACCATTCATCTTTTGTTGGCGCTGTTTTTTAAAAAAATATAAACAGTGGAGATGTTGTATGATTGCAAATAAGATAACTAGCCACCAGGGTCAAATAATATGCTATCGTTTGGCCTTCAACAACGAAAAATCGTACCTTACAGTCGGCTATAAAAAGCCCCGACATGAAAGTTGTGGAAGGATTAAACAAGAAAACTAACGGCCTAACTCATAACAAAACAATTAACGAAAAATAACAAATATGATAGAGATGAACCAACGACAACCACCAAACTACAGGCTCGTGGCTTCGGACAGACACATAAAGAATGTGCTGGGTTAAATAGATATAGGAAGATGTGGTATGAGTGCCAATGAGACAACTCTCCATCCAAGTCACAATTTATAAAAGTAAACCATTATAGGTCAAGGTACGGTCTTCAACATTGTTTCATGTTTATTTTTTAAATTTCTGAAATGAATAATTTGTTAAAAGAAAAGTGAAGAAAATACTTTGATTTCATTGAAAATTAGGAGAAATAAATCATGAATTTTGTTTCGAATTAATTTTCTTGTTTCTTATTGAAAATAAGATTGTATTTTTTTTTAGTTTAAGTAAATTCAATCAATCTTTTTATTTACAGGGAAAAAATAATAAAAGACTGTTGCTAAGGCTGTTTGGCCTAAACTTAAATGAGAAGATAGAGGGGGAGTGAAAAGGAGTGTATTCGTCCGAATTTTCATTGTTACAGTAGTACATTTTCATGATTACTATGTATAATATTTCTCAGTAAATTTTAATGTGATATTGTGCCAATTAAAATTATATAATTAAAACAAGTAAGACTTGCATTTGCCTTAAAGGATATAGCAGTACGTGATTATTTGTTTTCAAACACACCTTCTCTGTTTTGAAACTTATAAAGGTATGGATCTCGGCTTATCTGTTTGGTTGAATATAAATGTGAATTCATAGAGTTTCAAAATCAATAGTAAGCCCTATTTTTGTGTGTGTGTGTAAATAATTTAATATTTAGATAGATGCTAAAATTAAAATCATTTTTCTTAATAAGAAAAAAGTGCAACTTAAGCACGCCTGAATGTAAAAAGGTGTACCCGACTTATTCGTTCACGATAAGAATTTACCGATTTCGGTATTTTAACAAAACTGTTTACGAGGGCAAATAAATAAATGAACACTATTAAATCAACATTTAAATTTACGTGGATTTTTCCAAAAGAATTTATGAGTATCCACCATCAGGATTTCAAAAATATTTCAACTTGTCCTTATTAGATGTTATTTCATTATCTATACTATTAAACGAGAAGACCTCATTTTGTGTGTCGCTTCTCTTCCTTCCACAATAAAATTAATCATCATGCCTCTGTGTCCTAAAGGTACCATGCATTGTAGCATTTGTCATCGTCGCTTATGATTATTCCGTTTGGGATATTTTGGGAGGAAAACGAAAATAAAGGCGTCCGGATATTGTTTCCGTCATCGGACGACATTTTAAGTATCATGACTTCCGTTTAGGACTGTTTAAAATTATACATAATAGCAGAGACAATTGTATTATATGTCTCTGATAATAGGTACTTGGGGAAAGGACAATTATTTTTCGAGTTTTTCTGTATACTATGAACATAAATATACTATAAATAAAATGAGTTTGCTATTTACTATCAATTCCAAGTTTACTATCCACGGCGGTCACTGAAATATGATATGAAGACTCTCTATATAATATATCAGTGAACGCCGTTGATGTTAAGCTTGGAATTGATAATAAATAGCAAATACACGTTATTTATAGTGTTGGTTTTTAGAAATTAATAGAAAACAAAACATAACGGATTTTGGAAAAAAAAGAGGGAGGGCTAAAATAAATTGTCCTGTCCAAAAGTACCTAAAGTATGACCTCTGATACCTTTCCTGAAATTCTTCAGTCATAAATTTATTTTACACAAATTCATCCCACAACAGTTTGTATACTTCAATCACGTTCTAAATGCCCGCGATTTCGCGGGTGTGTTCTTGTAATTCTTTAAACTTACAAGTCGAAGATGCTAGCTTTTGTGAATTGTATTAATAAGTATATAATATTAAGATGACAACCAAAAAAAAACTTCATACAAGGTCATCTTTATTCTCAAGTAGAAAGTTTATATAAATAGTTTATGCCGTAGCCACAGCCGGATTTGTATCCCTTGTATCGGATTCTTCTTTCATTCTTTCCAAAAATGATTAATCTAAGGTTAATATTTTTTTTAAATTTAAACAATGTTAGCCACCGAGCTTGTTCATTTCTTACTATATAGAGATGAAGTTTTTTTTAGAAAATTAATGTTCTTTATTCTAATATATTGGCTGTATCTGCCTTTTACAAATAAGACAATAGCATTAATTGAAAAAGGAGACGTGGAATGGTTTTCACTGAGAGGACTTTCAAACAAAGTCCAAATGAAATAGATTTGACCAACTATTGGTTACTATAAACTTCACAATGAACAAAACCCATACCGAATCAAAATTGCCTGATTTATGACAAAATCATAAACAAATATGTCAGACAGCAACTTACGACAGCCGCTATATTACATGTTCCTGGCCAGGGACAGACACATATATATTGAGGCGGGCTTAAACATATTTGTGAGCACTCAAACATCCCTTAACATGGTGCCGTGGTGTAGCAATACAACATTATTTTTTTTACAGAGAATGATAATTCATTTATATTTCATTCATTTGAAAGTTAAAAGAGAATTCATTCACTTAATGGTTCTAAATATTCAATGCGGAAAAATTCTCCTGCCATTACCTCCTCAGTCCTTCCCTTCACCCACAACCCATCCCCGAAATGTTCATCACTTAAATGCAAATGCCGACTAATGTTGTATGGTTAAAACATTTGGTTGAGGCAATCTAAAGTTTGAGAACAGAAACGACAGCTTTAGCTTTTTTTCATTTATAAAAGGGCATAACTCAAGAACGATAACAGTCACGCTACCCAATTTATAACTTGATCTGTGTTTCGTGGTGATAAGCATTTCGTGTAAGTAAACATTTGGTTAAGGCATACTAAAGTTAGAGAACGGAAACCAATTATTGGGACTTTCTGGACGGACGGGAGAGACGGGTCGGACGGACATGGGTAACATTCAACGCTACGTCAGGGCAGAACAACAGGTTAGTAAAACAGTGACATGCCTTTCCGAAAGTTACAACATTTGCCAGCTTTTGTATATGCCGTATTCATATTGTATACATCAGGTATGTAAAAGATGTAATAGTACTGTCTTATATTGTGTATACATCTTAAATGGTGTCAAGCGAATTGTATTTTTATCAAATGCATAATTAGATATTTGAACCTAATACTTTATTTTCTTTAAAAAGACGGCAAATAAATATTTTGAAATTAGCAAGTTGCCATACAGTTGAAAACAAGTTGCCATACAGTAAATTTGTCAACATGAGCAAGTTGCCGTACCCTAGACTTTATTTTTTTATGGTCTATATTCTTAAAAAACGTTCATTTTGACAATAAATTTCAGTAAATATGATGCCACACTATAATAATCTAAAAAAGTGTCTGGAAAAATAATGAAAATCAGTTGAATATCTTGCCAATGGGGCGACAGAGGACGATCGACCTCGAAATTTTCAGGTACTAAGTGGCAAGTTCTTGAGTATAATACAAAATATTGTCTTAATTTTGTACTTATTGGCCTAAATATTTAAAGAATTATATATCAGAAAATCATTTCTTAAGCGGTACCCTCGTCAAATCAGTAGAAATGCTTTAAATTGAATGAATTCTTACCTTGTTTACTTTTTTTTTCCATTTCTCTCCGCTTCGTTAGTACCCAATTTCCGGTGGCGATGGTACACAGTGGTAATGCAAGATTAAGAAATGAAGCAAAGTCAGCTCCTTACCGGAAACGGTAAAAACCATAAACAGGCATGAAATAACAAAAAAGGGGAAAAAAACAAGTGTGACAGGCCATCGCAAAAGGTTGGCGCGGTAAGTGATTTATTTTGTCCCTAATATCAAGTCCATTATGTCAAAACGAAAAGTGCTCCAAGTCAATGAATAAAAGTGTGAGAAAGTAAAATAGAACAATTTGTAGAACTTTGCTATTGAAACGCAATGGCCAGGCATGCATACACAGGCACTTGTTTCTGAAAAAAATCCTAGATACTGTGTTATATTAAGGTATATAGTAAAAAAACAAGTGCCTGTGCATGCATAGGATTTTTTTTTCTGTGTTGCATTTGGTAATTTTTACTGTCTTCGTGTCATTGCCCCATATCTGTTGTTTTTTCACAAGCCTACGTTAGCTAATGACATAGAGTCCCCTTTTCGCAAAACACCACCATTGCCAATCTAGTAAAATTGTTTAATTGTTTGAGCTATAGGTTTCCATGAAATGAAGAGAATAAACAGTTTTGATACGCAACAAAGACTCTAAACTCGGGATCAAATATTGTGTTTTGTTATATCTCCAGATACAGTAAATGTCAACGTGTCTGATATGAGTGGATACGTTTTAAATTGACCGACCTCTATAAAAACCATTTGCACTATGTCTTGTATTTCCCATTTTTCTAGTAAATTGTGTGACTTCGTACTTAATTACGGATCGTTAACAGAACAAATAGTGCTTAGAAGTCTAAAATCATGAAAATTGTTTGGAGTATTAATATCAAATGAATATCATTTATAAAAGATAAAAAGTCAAACTCAAAACTGTTACAGTAATATATCACAAAGAGATGTAGTCTGACTTTGATTTCATAACTTAGTTCATACCGATAATGTACCACAGTATTTCATGCTGGTTTCTTGGTTTTGACCTTTTGCAAATTGAATAATGATCTGCCATGTTCTTAGTTTCTTTAGCCATTCAAGTACACACACACATTTCCTCTTGTGTGCGATTATATCTGGTCGTAACCTAAATGAGCACTATTAAGGTGGTTAATCATATCCAGTCTCACAGACTATTGCATCGGTATCGTTTTCCTATCATTCTGCCACTTCATTTGATACTTAAGTCGCTCAAAATAAAGAAGTGCTGATCAAAATTTTAATCTAGGTATTTATGACCAGTTTATGTTACTCGTAAGATAATAAACTGCTCATAGATACCTGGATGAAAATGTTGCACACCAGACGCGCTTTTCGTCTACAAGATTCATCAGTGACGCTCGAAACAAGAAACAAAAAAATTAAAAAGGCCAAATAAAGTTGAAGAGCATTGATGACCCGAATTCCGAAAAGTTTTGCCAAAAACACTTTATCTGTGTTCTGGCCAGTCGTCGTTTATAAATGTACAAGCATTCGTAAATCTGATTCTCGACTATAGTCGATCGTTCCTTCCGAATTCCTACAATATAAAAATAAGGAGATATGGTATGATTGCAAATGAGACAACTATCCACCCAATGCAAGTTCAAATGAAGGGATGTAATCAATTACAGGCAACCGTACGGCCTTTAACAATGACAAAAACCCCAAAATAATTTACGAAAAACAAATATTACAGACATGAACCAACGACAACCACTGAACTCCATGATCCTGATTTGGAACATGCACATAAAGAATGTGGCGGGGTTAAATATGTTTGAAGGTGCCACCCTTCCTAACCTAGGACAGTGGTGTAACGGCACAAAACAATAACAAACTACAAAACAATTAACGAAAAACAAACATGAGAAACAACAATATATGACAACCACTAAATTACAGGCTCCTGACTTGGGACAGGCACATATAATTATAAGAATATGGCAGGGTTAAACATGTTTGCTGGCGCCAACCTCCCCCTCCCCTTTTTTTTTAACCTGGGACTTTGGTGTAACAGTACAACATACGAACAAACTATAAAAATCATTTGAAAGGGCTTAACTCATCAGATCGATACAAAGCAACATCTAACAAAAACACAGACCGGATGGGATAGTCTATATTATCAAATGAATCCAGTTAATGGTTTTGGCCTTTAATTTTTTCGTGTAATTTCTAGGGCAACGTTATTCAAAGTGTCAGCAAGGGTTATATCGCATTGCTAAAGCATCCTTTTCAGTTCTACCCTAGTTTCAATCAGAAGGTTTCAGTTCAGATGTCTAGATGCAAATTTCATCTGGTTCTTCATTCTGATGTGAAACAGCTCCTAGAACACTTTGACTTATGAACCTTTGGAATAACTTCCTTGTCAAAATGTGCTCATATTGTTGCTACAGTTAGTTTTTCTTTACCTTGCTGTGGCACCAAATTACATTGTTTTAACAACATAATGGTATACATCCTTTCAAATGAGTTAACAGATTATTTAGTCTGTTTGTAAGATCAGGCTTATATTTTGCCAAGGAATGCACTATAATACCACACAATCTTTTGACGCTCGCATGTATTTCGGGGTTGACATTTCTTTTATGTCCCTAACTTGAGCATTGTCTTCTTTGAATCTTATACGAGTTTTACTCGGACCATGAAATTTGTTTCGTGCAATTCGAATTTCTTTCTATTTTCATTGAATAAAATTGTTTGTACAACCGTAACGCGTTAGCAAATTTTTAGTTTTTTTCTTGTTGTCCAACATGGTATGGGAATTTATATTGCCGTGATTATGAATACTCCCTTTTTTTAGTGCATCTCTGATTTCACGTTGAAATGTTCTTAGTTCAAAAGTAAGACCAAATGGTAACCTTTTCCATGTGTAGCGTACAACAAACTCGTGGTCGTAATTGCAGGTTCGCTTGACTATCTACTAATATCACATACCAATAAAACCGGCACAAACTTAACTAAAGAGTTTTTGCACCAACTAATTTAATGGACCTTTCAATGAGGCCTAAACAAGATTGTGTTCAATAGTTGACTGCGTTTCAATAAAAGTTACAAGTTTATCTTTTGATTTCTCCCTCCTCCCCCAAAAAATAAAATTCAGACCCATTTTTATTATTTTACTGGAACCAAAATTTTTCGTACGGCCAACCTATCTATTTTGTTTCGTATTGCTTTAAAGAAAATATTTAAGAGTTGTTGTCCTTAGACTAACCAAGATTTTCTTTATTAATCATAGAATGAAGTGGTCACTGTTGTAAAGTTATCAGTAAAGTCTCCTGAAAAGTCTATTAACCTAAGAAATGTATGTGTCCATCCGGTACGATTGATAAATTTATCGGTCATACTTTTCATGTGAACTCGCACTTGTAATTTTCAGATCACATACACAAAGTTTTTATTTGCGGCTTATTCCTCATTCCGTGTGCTAATGCTGTTGCAACAGCTTGATATTTGTGTATATATTGTATGTTTGACGGAAACACAACTGGAAGCGCACATACCAGTTCAGTTGAAGAAATTGTAAATCCTAGATGAGATTTTTATGTATTAACCCGATATTCATCACATAGAGAAAGTGAATGTATTTAATTTTTTTACAGTTTGCATTGAAGTGATTGATTTTACACATGAATGGACATTTCTCCTTTTTAAAATCATGTACAATTCCACATCTTTTGTATTCTTTGAGAGAACTTCCATGTCGTTCCTATCGTGATGTTAGCTTTGAAGCGTTCGCATTTAGACTTTTGCACTTGTTGTTTTTGACATCTGATTATGAGAACATTATTATTTGTAAAGTTAAGTTGTCATACTTTTAAGTTTAATGGAATATCAATAAAGTCGACAATTGTGTGTTACCTTGTCCATTTGTATCTTCTTTTAAACTTTGATAATATATCTTGTCATTGACACTAAAAATAATTTTATGGCGATTCATTCTGTGTTTGTCTGGGAATTTGCAAGATACTGTCCGTGCAGAATGCTGTGTTTGTGTGAATTTGATTTCTTATTCGTGTTTTGGATGTGACTTTAGGTTTCAATATAGAAAATAAGAAGATGTGGTATGACTGCCAATGAGACAACTCTCCACTGGAGACCGAATGACGTAAAAGTTATCAACTATAGGTCATCGTAAGGCCTTCAACAATGAGCAAAATCCATACCGCATAACAAGCTATAAGAGGCCTTGAAATGGCAAATGTAAACAATTCAAACGAGAAAAATAACAGCCTGATTTATATACAAAACAATATACGAAATACAAATACATAATATATAGCAACAAACGAAAACCACTGAATTACAAGCTACTGACTTGGGACAGGCACATACAGAATATTTTTCAAGTTTTTCAAATCCTTTCAGAATGAATGTAGGGTAAACTTCTTTGAGACAGAAACACAAAGACACAAATATACAAAAGATATTAGTTTTATATTATATCCAACCTCACTTAACTGAATTTCATCAAATATATTAACAATAGGGCCGGAGAGGGGTTAGTACTTAGTGCAACTTAGTGTTAGATAAGTCTTGACTATTTACTTCCACTTCTCAATAGTATCAGAAACGTTTCCTCTACCAAAATTTAACGGTGATTTCTTTAGTAATGTGTTTGTTAATGTCAAGGAACAGTAAATGGGCTATGTCACAGATTTTGGTAAAACTTCGCATACAGCTTTGGCTCTATGAACTATACCCGAAAGTCGAAAAAAATAATGCATTTATCTCTTTTATTGTCTGGAATATTATTGATTATTATACCTTACATATATTTCAAACAATTCTATTGGGTTAAACGTTATCACGTGACATGGAATAATTCAGTTAATTTTCATTCAATTGCAAGGAAGAACAAATAACCCTAAAAATTTACACCAGCGTTGAATAACCCTATTATTCACCGGCGAATAACCTTTTTAGTTTGTTGATTTGTACTCATGAAAATGACGTCACAGACGTAAATAAACAAAATGGCAACGTTCAAGTTACAGGAAGCCCATTGATCGAGAGAAGAGGAAATAAGGCTTTTGACGTGCATCTTGTGCCGATGATATCTCTAATAACGGTCCTTTTCAGGGCCATCAATATTTTACAAAAAGAATCTACCTTTGTTGTACATACGAGAATTCTAAGACACAAATTACATGTATTTTTGAACGTCAACTTGTGTTTGTTACTAAGGGTAAGTGCTTTTACAATGATTCAAAATGCCTTCCACTGTTAATTCGGTATAATAAAACAATTGTGGCCCCTTAGAAGCGATGAATATCCAAAATTGTCAACCCTTAAAAGTTATTTCACTTCGGGCTGCGCCCTCAGTGAAATAACCTTCTCGTGTTGACAATTTTGGATATTCACCTTTTCAACGGGCCATAATTGTATATTGAATTCTTTCAAAAAATGTGAACATTTGTATAGAAAGCACACACAACTAGCGAAAAATGTTCTTAAATTTTTCTTTAAATCATCAAATCTACAATTTCAAGTACATAGATTTTTCTTTAAAAAATATATATGTTGTTGATACATAAAAAGCTGTTTTAATGATATAAAATACTCATAGGGTCACCGACTTTGATCGACGTTTTACGGCCAACAACGAGACGACGTTACGCTTATTTTAACGTTTAAGTGGTATTTTTTCACCTTGAACACCACTCTGAATGATGGATACCGTTAAAATGAAGTCGGTGATACTATTGAATGTCACAACCGGGAAAAGGACACAATCGGTAAAATTAGACGACTTTTCTGAATTAACTAATCAAGTTCACTGATTTAATTCGTTCAGTTTTATACAAAAGAGTAATAAATAACTGAAGTTAAAACATATCTTTTGAAAGTAAGGTTTTGTTTTGTGATATAAAATATTTTTCTTTTTTGTGACACATTAAAGTAACTCCACTTTGTTTAAGTAACTCCTCATTAATATAAATATTCACAGACTGTGATAATCTACAAATACTCAGTAAGTGCGACATAAATATTTATTAAAAAAGCATAAATTGTTCTAATCTTATACATGCAGTTTATGAACAAGTACTTTCAAACGGATCAATAATCATGTATGTTGATAAACTATATAAAGGTAAGATTATTTATAATAGAAACCTAGTTTTCTTATCTCGTCCAAGGTAAACTTCCTGTTTTGTTATAATTCCTTTCGCTTACAAACGAGTTTGATGCAATAGCATTCATTAAATGTATGGAAAAGTCTTCAGAATGAAATACGCTTTGCTAACCATTTTAATTCTTGTTGAAATTTCTTCCGTTTATTCACAACCTAGGTACTGGAACGATGAGTTCGTACCATGGATCCCCAAGTATGCAAATCGGACATATATGAAATGTCCAAACAAATCATGCACACCAGATCCGCTAAAACATCAATGGACCAGGGAAGACTGTTGCGTATGTAGAGCTAAACCATTATGGGAGGTACCAGTCGATACAACAGTACGTCTTCAGCTGGAGTACACACGCAGAAATGGAATGGCGGTGGTATTTTCTGAAGAACAAAATAAAAGTCAATACTACAGTTTATACCACTCACAAGGATACCTTTCCCAAATACCAATAAACATTTGTGATTTTCCAAATATAGTTCGCATTGATTTGCAATCAAATCAACTGACTGAAGTTGGAAATTTATCATGCCTCTCCATGTTAGATACTCTGGACTTAAGTTATAACAAAATTCACTTTATTGGAAATTATACCTTCCTAAGTCTTACAAATTTACGCGAGCTGAGGGTAACACATAATGGATTAAAGGTTCTAGCTCCTGCAACAATTACTGCAAGTTCACTTCAAATATTTAGGGCGGATTTTTCTCATAATGAAATGAAATCAATTGAATTTAGCAACATGATTTCTGAATCAGATTTCTGTGAGATAACTTTTGCATCAAACGATATTTCAAAAATTGTTAATACAAATAACTTTAAAATAGATCCTGAAAAAGATTACCGTGGTGGAATAGTTGAATTAGTCGGTAACAGCTTTACAACGTTTATTGATTTTGAAAAACTAGGCATAACTGACATTGCTATTCTTGGTAAGGTAATATCTTATGGATTTGTTATGCCGGATGTGAAATGGACCTGCGATTGTCGTATGGAACCTTACCTTGAACTCGCAGAAGATGTCATAAAAAGGATTTGGAGAGATTATTTTAACATATCATGCTGGAATCCTCCAGAATATAGAGGCAAAACTATTCCAGATATAGTGAAGGAAGGTCGTCTTGATATCTTTATATGCAATTTAACCGAAAAATGTCCACGAAATTGTACGTGTTTTTACCAACCTAAAGAAAGGCGAACTGTTGTTGATTGCAGCGATGCAGGTCTAAAAAAAATGCCTTGTGAAGTACCACAGTGGAACAGATTTAGCAATAACTTGACATTGATTTTCAAAAATAATAACATCACTCATTTTGATAATAAGAGTTATCTAAAAGATGCAACCGTGCTTGATATGTCTGGCAATAAGGTGGCAACTTTTTCCCCCGAAGCGATAGAGATGTTACCAGAAGATATAGTTCTTAATTTTGCTGATAATAATTTCAAAAAAGTTCCACGCGCATTTCAGACTCTAAATCCATGCAAATCAAAATTTGGAGATGTAGCAATAGATTGCAATTGTGATACGGAGTGGATAAAACACTGGGCTGACAACAGAGGTTTAAAGCAATGCAGTAATATGAGTTCCTATGTTTGTGAGACAGATCATGGTCTTATCCCAGTTGATGAAATATCAACCGATGATATTTGTAAACAAGAAAAGTTTATGATTACTAGTATCATATCTATTATCTTAAGCCTTCTGTCTACTCTCATTGTGATTATTTTTGGTGTGGTGTACCTGTTCAGGTATGAAGTTTATTTGTTGCAGAGGAAATACTTTCTCCGAAACTCAGCTTCCAAAGTTGGATGTTTTCTAAAATACGATGCATTCGTTTCTTTCAATGATGAAAATGATGAGTTACGTATGTGGGTTTTAAATGTCTTAGTTAGACATCTTGAGGCATCTGGCTATCGACTGTTTGTTCCTTGTCGTGATTTACCGCCAGGGTCTGTCAAGGAAGAAGAAATTTTAGAACAAATCATCAACAGCAGAAAATATTTGATAATACTGAGTGATTATTACTTACACCAAGATACACCCTGGACACAAATTGAATGGAAGTATATTTGGTGTCACTTTAGACAATATGTGGAAAGAAATATAATAGTAATAAACTTCGACCATCTTGGAACATCTGAGCAGGCGGACCCAAAACTGAGAGCATTTGTACGTCTTGGGTATGACATTGATTTTTCTAACCGGAAACATGATTTAATTTTCACAGTGAAACTTCGACTAGGAACTCCACTTAAAAGTTTATTTTTTCATGGAAACAAAAAAACTAAATTCATGGGACACAATCTGATTAACAATAAAGGGTTGTTTGATCCTTTCACTGTTGTCGAAAGCTCTAAAATTAAACTTGAAGTATAAAATAATTTTTGAACAATGTTTAAGTATATTTTTTGTATTTTCTTCATACATATATATATCATGCTAAATATCCAAGATTTATTTAGATATCAATGTTAGTATTATTTGCAGTGTTGTAATTTATTATTATAATAGAAAGTACAGGAAGGCATTATACAGAAGCCACTTCAAGTTTTAAGATACTGGTATGTTATAATAACTTAATTCTCATGAACATAGATTAAATAGCAGATTTAGCTGTACTCTTTTTCAATGATTTCCTCTATCCATGCTAAAGACCGTACGGTAACTTCTATGTCATTTTGGTCTCTAATTTTTATATTATAAATGACCTTCTCTCAATTCTTGTTTTCTCTCTGATAGTTGTCCTAATGGAATCTATCAGTATTAATAACAGAGGGTTAGTCATACCATAAAGCTGGGTGAAACACTGGCAGTTGGCTGCAGTGTCCTATTCAATTGCGGTGATAAAATCAAGTTATACCGACTCATTGGTAGTAAATCCAAATAAAACTTTAATTTATAATCTTCTAGAAATGTAACAATAACATTATTATTACTTATTTTAAAATGTAATACACCAAAAGAACAGAGAGGGACATGCAAAAGGTACAAATACAACATGGCATGATTATAAAGTTATAAGTTATAGTGTAGTGAGAGATACAAAAAATAACAACAGACTCAGTATAATGTGGTTTTCAAGTCGTCTAAACAGTCTATATACATACATGGTCTATTAGAAGAGAAGTTTTCTTGTGTTCAATGTCAATATATTTGGGTAATATGAAATATGTAATGTGCATTGTGTTGATGGCCCATAATGGATGTGAAGAACATAGTTATACGCACTTGTTTTCCGTTCGTCCGTCACGTATTTCTTGAATAATATTCATCCGGTATATGTACGAGACCAAATTTGTTCAACCAAATACTAACAGCTAAGTTCTTTTAAAAAACCAACGAAAAAAATAGTAATTTTTATAATAAAGAAAATATAACTATAAAATTGAAATATACCTACATATAATGGTTAACATGGTATTTTTGTTTTAGAAAGAACAAAAAAGAAATCAGACATTACTTTTTTTAGCATGGAACTACTATATTGATTTATTATAATACTTTATAGAGGGGGGGGGGGGGGGGGGTCAGATTTAGATATTTGTATAGAGATGCATATATGCGAGTATTGGCAGTAAAGGTTATGGTGTGTGTGTGAGGGGAGGGGGGGGGGGGGGTTCAGATCAAAGATCGTTTCTATAATTCTAAATCTTTTAGTTTTTACCATTTCACTCTTTTCTTTATCCTTTGATCTCTATTATATTTGTTCTAAACTTGCGTGAAATATTTGCCACTGGACATAAGGCAACCAAAAAACAATCAACGAATTCTTTATATTTCATCATTTCTTTATTATGTTATCTATAGGTTTGGTCCCGCCGCTTATCTATTTTTTGCACATTATTCTCTCTATGTAAACCCAATTCCTGTCCTGATAAATGGTGACTCATGCATAGCATCATATGTAGTTATTAAAACAAGAATATAGATATAAGAAGATGTGGTATGAGTGCCAATGAGACAACTCTCCATCCAAGTCAAAATTTATAAAAGTAAACCATTACAGGTCAGAGTACGGTCTTCAACATGGATCCTTGGCTCACACCGAACAGTAAGCTATAAAGGGCCCCAAAAATTACTAGTGTAAAACCATTCAAACGGGAAAACCAACGGTCTAATCTATATAAAAAACGAGAAACACTTATGAACCACATCAACAAACGACAACTACTGAACATCAGATTCCTGACTTAGGACAGGTGCAAACAAATGCAGCGGGTTTAAACGTTTTAATGGTACCAAACCTTCACCCTTTTTCTGAAACAATAGTGTAACATCACAACAGAGAAAGACACACTATAAAATATCAACTGAAATAGCTTAACTCAATCAAAGGACATATTAACACCATTGAACATACACTGAACAAATAAATTTGACCTATGATACAATGTAAATACAAAATAAATAAACTAAGGGAAGAATAATAATAGTAACATTTTATATCGGTATGAAAAGTTAAACAATTAAAGAAAAACAATATGCTCGAACAAAAATATCAGCCATTTGCAATAACTTTAAACACAGGTAAATGAAAATAATTTTGTTGTTAGGTATAACATATTCATTTTATAATAATTTACTGTATGCTTGGACTTATAGATAGATGTCATTAGTCCCAGATCATGTAATAAAGTAGGTCTTATAAAAATACAATAGCATTGTAATGATGATTATATATATGTATATATATTTAACAATGCCAATTTTAGGGAAAAAAGGGTAGGGACAAGGCGTTTTTAAAACATATTAATGGGGCGCGTTTTTTTGTTCTTCGGTAGTGAGCCAGAAGAAGTCCATTTCTGTTTTTTTTTGCATTGGGAAGATCTTCTGGCTCTCTTCCACCTATTCTTTTTTGATAGGTTGTTTAGACGGCAGAGGCACATAACAAACATATATAGATTAGACCGGTGGTTTTCCCGTTTGAATGGTTTTACACTAGTAATTTTTTGGGGCCCTTTATAGCTTGCTGTTCGGTGTGAGCCAAGGCTCCGTGTTGAAGACCGTACTGTGACCTATAATGGTTTACTTTTATAAATTTTGACTTGGATGGAGAGTTGTCTCATTGGCACTCATACCACATCTTCTTATATCTATATATGGCGTCGTTTAGTCTAAATGACTAATAAATTTATGAATGCAGATATATTAGAATGTGAGCTGTGTTATAAACGTTTTTATGGTATGACAGCCTTAGTAGGACAAACCTGTAGGACGATAAGCTGGATAAATATAAGAACTACACCGTCGGACAATAACAGTTAAGGGACGATTATTTGATATTCTAGGGAAGGAATTTTGATTGATTGGTGTCAAACGCTACTTTGAACGCTATTGGGCTATTCCGTGGTGGTCAGTTTAAATTTAAAGATGAAGGATGGGGAAGGGAAGAGAGGGTATTATTATTCATTTTAATCTGTCGCTAATGATGCCTATTTTTCAGCTCTTACCAGGCAACCATATTCATATATGAAATCCTTCTGTCCCCCATCCCAACAAATAGATAAATATCAAATTGTTTTCCACTTATTTAACACCATTTTAAATTGATTGATTGTTTGTTGCTAATTTTTTACGCCCAGTGACAAATATTTCATGCTTGTTCAGGAAAACACGAATTTAGAAGTCAGGTATATAATATAAAAACGAAGAGATGAGATGGGATATGATTGCTAATAAGGCAACTATCCACCGGAGTTCAAATATGAAGTGGATGTGAGCAATTATAGACAATCGTAAGGCCTTCAACAATGACAAAAACCTGATACTGTCGTCTATAAAAGGCCCGATATGAAAAGTGTGAACAATTCAAACGAAAAAACTAATGGCCTAATTATACATAACAAAACAATTTACAAAATATCAAATATGAGTCGAGACATGAACCAACGACAACCACTACATTACAGGCTCCTGACCTGGGACAGGCAAATAAAAAATATGGTAGGGTTGATATAAAAACGAAGATGTGGTATGATTGCAAATGAGACAACTCTTCACAAGAGACCATATTACACAGAAATCAACAGCTATAAGTCATCGTACGGCCTTCGACAATAAGCAAAGCCTACACCGCATAGTCAGCTATAAAAGGCCCCGAAATCACAAATGTAAAACAATTCAAACGAGAAAACTAACGGCCGAATTAATGTACAAAAAATGAACGAAACACAAATATGTATAACACAGCAAAAAACGGCAACTACTGAATTACAGGCTCCTGACTTGGGTCAAGCACATACATACAGAATGTGGCAGGGTTAAACATGTTAGCGGGATCCCAATCCTCCCCCTAACCTGGGACAGTGGTGTAACAGTACAACAACATGTTTGTGAGCACTCAACCCATCCCGATGCTGGGACATCGGTGTAACAGTACAATAAAAGAACAATCTGCACTAATCAGTTGCAATTAGTCAAAAGATCGGTACGAGACACACACAAAAAAACTAACATTAAGACAATAGACACAAAGCACCGACATTAGAGTATTTTCAATTACTCAGTGGAAGTTTGCTCAAAGCTAATAACAACTAGTACTGAAATAAATCTTGTTCTCCCAGACCGAAGTATCAATCAGTACACAACGCACGGCAAAGGATTTATTAAAAAAGAAAACAGTCTGAGAAACGTCTGGTTTACGTTGTATATAGATATAAGAAGATGTGGTATGAGTGCCAATGAGACAACTCTCCATCCAAGTCATAATTTGTAAACCATTATAGGTCAAAGTACGGCTTTCAACACGGAGCCTTGGCTCACACCGAACAGCAAGCTATAAAGGGCCCCCCAAAATGACTAGTGTAAAACCATTCAAACGGGAAAACCAACGGTGCCGTCTAATCTATTTAAAAAACGATATACTTGCATATAGTAGTCTGTTGTTATTTATGTATTATTGTCATTTTGTTTATTTTCTTTTGTTTCCTATTCTGACATCGGACTCGGACTTCTCTTAAACTGAGTTTTACTGTGCGTACTGTTGTACGTTTGTTTTTTCTACATTGGCTAGAGGTATAGGGGGAGGGTTGAGATCTCAAAAAACATGTTTAACACAGCCGCATTTTTGCGCCTGTCCCAAGTCACGAGCCTCTGGCTTTTGTTAGTCTTGTATCATTTTTAATTTTAGTTTCTTGTGTATAATTTGGAGTTTAATATGACGTCCATTTTACCATATACAATGAAAGTTTTTGAAAAGTTGTGGTCCGAACGTTTTGACCATCGAAATTTTGCAATAGAAATAATAGTTAGGACCAGAAGATTTTTACAGCCAGTGCAGGACTCGCACAAACGCCAGATTTAGTTTGAGGGGCGATATTCTGACGCTTTTTTAATTCTTGGTCACTTATGTTTAGAAAGAAAGGGGAGAAATCCAAACAATTACCGACCAATCACAAACGTTGTTGCAAATTTGACCTTATGACGTCAAAGAATTTCCCATAATGCAATTATTGCATATAAATAAAAAAACTACTATACCAATTGAATAAAAAATATTGCATTAAAATGACAAGTTATACCAATTGAATAAAAAATATTGCATTTGAATGACAAATTATACCATTTGAATAAAAAATATTGCATTTAAATGAAAAAATATACCATTCAAATAAAAAAATATTGCATTTCAATGAAGAAATATATCAATTAAATAAAAAATATTGCATTTAAATGAAAAATATAAAATTTTTGCAACCAACAACATGCCATATTAAAGGTGTTATTGATATGTTACAATGTGATTTGGCGATACGACAAAACATTATAAATCCATGCAAGAAAATTTTAAGATAAAAACTAATGAAATGACAGCACATACCAAATTAATCATGAATAATTCAATCGATCATAGATATCTTTTTCAATGTTTGTCATCGTGATTATGTCGCTACATGCAGATAACCTGCAGATAAAAATATACGTCTACCTGTCTGGATTACGTTTATCTGATATTAACTATAATTATATGCCCTAGAATAGAGAATAAGAATTAAATTCTTGGAACTGGTATACTTCTGGAGCAACGATGAAGTGCGCTAATACAATGGTATTCTTGTGAAAACGAGATTGTTTATGTAATAAAGGATTTGTTGATATGAAGAAAAATTCTACTGCAAGTTCAAGAGAAGGGTCTATATGACAATTGTTGTCCCATTTAACGATTTGTCGGTGGCGCTCAAATAATAACAAGGCCAAACCAAAAAAAAGGTGAAGAACAATAAAGACAAAAACTATCAAAAATAATGCCAGTAATCCAACATTTATCAAAACAGACGACAGCAATTTAAATTTAAGTATGATTGCCAATCACCAGTATCGTTATGGCTATTGACAAGGCAATTTGTATATCCTTTACTGTAAAATATCGTTCGCCTTTGACTTTATCATGCACATTTTCAAGAATAAAATGACAAAACGATAGTGTTTCCCACATTTTCTGCTTCGGAAAATTTCATAAAATCTTATCACTGCAGAAGAGGTCAAAATACATTTAAACACAGTGTGCAAGAACTTTTTGGATGTTCTCCTAAGTTATAATCAGTAATTATCGAAAATAGTATCAAAATTAAGTTTTTGGAACACGTCGTTCATGTTGTAGCGTATCTTTTCCGATACAGTATACGAACTTAGGCAATTGATCAAAAATAAATTACCCAAGTTATTCAAAAGTTGCCTTTAAGTCGAACAGGAATTGACTGTGACAGCAACCGATTGGGTGATCTGTTCACATTTTTTGTTGAATCATTCAAATAGAGATTCATCCGGCATCATGGGCAAGTGTATATTATTGGTATTCAATTTAAAAGTAAAAAAAAAATTCAGAAAAGTAAAACAGTAAGAAAAAAGTTGAATGTAAAATCAGCAACCACATATAGAATAAAAAAAAACCCATAAAACTCAAACGGACAGTAACAACGGTACTTTTTGTCACTGATTTGTTCAAAAAACATATCTTGCAGTGGGGTGAGAGTTTTTGCTCCATATTGAAGGCCCCACTGTGACTTTCAGATGAAGAACAATAATAAAAACGCTTTTCCTTTGCTTTTTGTGTTTTTTACTGTGCATGTACTGATATTGTGTCATGGATGGATACCACGTGTCCCTTCTTTTCTATTATATATAGACATCTAGACGACAACTACCATTGAACAAGACAATATAAAAAATCCCCTTCACATCCTCGACAGAAAAAATAATCCCTTCAAATCCTCTGCAGAGATTTTTAAAAATCCCCTCGATATCGCCTGCAGAGACCAAAAATCCCCTCTACGTTCCCTGCAGAGAAAAAAATAACATCGACATCCCTGCAGACAAACAGTCTAAATTTCTAAAGTCATAAAAAACCATAATTTTCTACGTTATAAAACTTTCTAGTTATACAGTTTTTGCTGTTCATAGAGGTAATTTAGTGGTGTAAACATGGCAGGTTCTGGGGATTTTTTATAATCACAAAAAAAAAAAAAACAGTCTGAGGACTACTCGAGTATTTATAGTCGTCAAAATAAGATAATTTATTTGTTATCGATTATGACTTACATCTGGGAGACATGTTTTATATCTATCAGCATGGTATCATCATAATCATCTAATCACCTCACGTTTGATAACAAAAGAAGGTTAATAAACCTTGACAGAAATTGTGTCTCACAATTAGAAAAGTTTATGCTGAACAAGCAGATTTTTTTTTGCAAATGCTAATTTTCATGTTAACAAAAAAGAAACGCATCTTTTTCCCTTTGCTGTTTATCATATTTGTTTTTCGTTTATTGTTTTGTAGTTTGTGCTGTTGCATCACTGTCTGCTAACATGTTTAACCCCGCCATTTTCTTTATGTTCCTGTCCCAAGTCAGGAGCTTGTAATTTTAAATGTGGTTATCGTTTGTTGCTTTATTTCATATTTGATGGCAATAATATTTTTGTTTTCTAGCAATAAGCAGTTTACTATCCATATCCGAATACTGAAAAATCCTTGGACAGGAAATACTAAAAAAAAAAAAATAAAAAAACATTGATCAAATTTTTTTTAATCTGCTAATCGAGTCCCTGTGGTTGAAAACCGTACGTTGACCTATAGTTGCTTACTTCTACGTCATTTGGTCTCTGGTCGACCGAAGGGGCAATGATTCAGACAGTGTGTAATAATACAAATAGATATGAGTAAATTATACCATAAACAATACTATAAACCAGATACAGGGGCGGATTCAGGTGGGGGCGTGGCGGGCGTGAGCCCCCCCCTAAAATTTGCAAAGCATGGGTTGTCTTCAGCTTAATAAAGAATATTTCGATAATTTTACCTCAAAAAAATTTAAGTTTGCGCCCCCCCCCCCCCCCCCCCCCTACCTAAAAAATTTTGCTTCATCTAATACTTTTCATGCATGACATTTGTAGATTTAATTTTTTTTAAAGTAAAACTTGTTCGTTTTGAAATATTATATGTGTGCTGTTCTTCGATTTAAAAATACTTTTTTAAAATGTGATTATTTATGTCAAGATTTGTATTCCATACATTTTTGACCTAGATCTAAGATAGTCTGTGACCTTAAATGACGCTAACGGAATTAATCCATTGATCTGGTGTACGTGACCATTTCCTTTTCGGTATTGGATGTTAATTAGGTCAAATATTAAGGGATTTCTTTGTTGATGTGTAGCTAAGAGAGTTTCGGTTGAATTGTGTCAATAATCAACACGCACTCGAAAGTAAGAGGTAAGCATAAATATAACTATTGTTTTGGTTTGTCATTTTTAGTAAACTAGACTGTTTGATCATTTTTGTATCACTTGATTTATATTTATATGATTGTATTGATTTATCACCACACTATCTTTTATCCCTGACATTGACATTGAATTTCATCTTATTCATTGTACTGAAAATACATTTAACGTTACCGTACATGTTTTATACATTTATCAGTGGATCAACCTGGGGCTCAAGCTTCTTGCCCTTCTTGTAATATGGTTATTTTGTTCCCCTGTTTACATGTACATGGTGTATTAAACTAGTATATATTTTTTTTATATCTTAATTGTTCTTATTTTAATTTGTGTAAAAGGAAATTGTGTCGTAATATTTAAAAAAAAAACCTGCAAAATTTACTAATCAATAGGACATAATATTCTATTCAGTTGCCACATTGGTTGGAGTATGAGGAGAGACGTATTAGTTTTATTTACTCATTTTGTGAGGATGAGATGCCCACCCTCCAAAATTCGCTCTGTGTATATAGATATAAGAAGATGTGGTATGAGTGCCGATGAGACAATATATATAGAGCTAACTGTTATTCGGACGTCGCACGAGTTCAAAAAAGTAATAAATGAGGGTTTAGATGGGGTCCTTCATGTCTTCATTCTTTAAATTTTTACACAATTTTTCTCTATTCTTTATATTTCAGCACCCCATTATTCTCTAATCTGCATTTTTTCTGCACTTTTTACCCATTATTCTGGCTTCCAATGTGGGCGTTAGCCCGATTGGGTGTATCTTATTTGTATAATTAATACAAAAGGATAGAATTCTGATCTTTCAGCAATTTGGTGTTATTTTATGGTAAATCATGGTATATGCAGGTTCATGGTTGGTGTAAATACAGTTGTATCCATAGGGAACTATAAGTATTTTACTTGTATTGATCGTTCGTCTTCCCATAACAACAGTAACCTTTATCGACTAAAGTATCAATATTGAGCATTTTTAGTAAAATAAATAATTAATTATGTTCTTAATTGATTCTACCGCCTCTTTTAAGTTACCACAGCAACAAATCAATAGATCACACGAATTTTGAAAACACTACATACTTGTAATGTGGGACGTTGACACCCCAACTAACTAAAAGAGAGGCGAAAGATACCAAAGGGACATCCATCATAAATTTGTACATGTCCAATAAAAGTTCATGTCATCTGTTATGTATTTCACTTGGTCATGGTTTTTAACACTCAACAGTTACAGCTCGTGTCCCCTGTGGGTAGGTCCGGTCCTATGATGCATTGATTATTACATACTGTCAGATATATAATCGGCGCCCAAATAAGATATTAAAAAGTTAAATGATATGAAAATTAATAATAGATTCGATCTTTTCTGACAAAACAGAAACCAACAGTATTGTTAATTTTTTCTTTTTTGGACGATGATGTTCTTTTGGCACCGTCTTACGGTTTTTATTTATCCCAACTCGTTCTCTATGTTCGTGTCTGTAGTGACGTTTTGGATTTCAATGAGCGTAATATATGTTATGTATTACTAGTAAATTATTAAGTCCCAGTCAGGGACTTCGTTACCACAAATTACTTTAAACCTTTACTAAATTCTTCCATAGATGCAAAGATTTGGTTTGCAAGTTTGGCTTTACCTGTAGAAAACTTATTTCAAACGGAATAGCACGTCCTAAATTTTACGGTGATATTGTTTACCGAGCACGGAAATTTAGATACGCTCACTTATTCTAAAAGGTTGCCTATTCAACGCTGTAATTAAATCTTTGGTTATTGTTTTATTGGTTTGAATATTGGTTTTGTTATCAGTAAATTAAAACCATACTAAATACTACACATATGATATATGTACTTTCAGGTACTACAATCTGTCGATACCTATATTTTGGCATTGCACAAGGTCATGTTTTTCTCTGACTGTTAATGACGTCATTACACGAAATCCGTTGGAGGTTGGATGTGTACTGATTGATATTTTAGTCTTAAGATACATGATTTTTTTCATTAGTTGTTATTGGCTTTGAACCAGTTGTCAGTAACTGCGAGTACTCTCAGATCTGTGCTTAGTGTCTTTTTTGTTGTTAGGGATGAGGGATGGATATACTGGTATACTGTGCCACGTCCGGTCTGTGTTTTTGTTTGATTTATTCTTTGTATCGATCTGATGAGTTTAGCTTTTTTTGACTGATTTTTAACCGGATTTTCGAAGTAAAAATCGGTTATTGATTTGGGGATGTACGGCGGGCGGGCGGGCGGCTGCCAAACAGTGTCCGGTCATTAACATGAACTTGAAACGCTTTGACGAAATTTAGATATATTGTTTCCTGTGACTAAATGAAGGTCAAGTTCAATTTTCACGATTTTAGCGTTTCTCGTTGTTGAGTTATAGCCCTTTCCCAAGAATTCATTTTTTGATAAAAAACTTGTTTAACCCCGCCACATTTTTTATGTACCTGTCCCAAGTCAGGAGCCTGTAGTTCAGTGGTTGTCCTTGGTTCATGTCTGACATATTTGTTTTTCGTAAATTATTTTGTTATAAATTAGGCCGTTAGTTTCTTAATTGAATTGTTTCATATTTTTCACGCCGGGGCCTTTTATAGCAGGTTTTTCTCATTTTTAAAGGCTGCCTATAATTGCTTACATCCACTTCATTTGAACTTTGGTGGATAGTTGTCTCATTGGCAATCATACCACATCTCCTTATTTTTATAGTGAAGGTTTACGCAAATAATGTTGACCTCAAATTACAATATTATTTGATACTTGTTAACAGTAACCCCGCCTATAGACATTTTAGTGAAGAGACCCCTAAATTTGACTAGAGTATACAAATATGGTAAATTGGACTTCTCCTGAGACATGATATCCAATTTCGCGACCAGGGGGTTCCCTTTCCGTAATAAAAAAAACACATTGGAAAAGAATATTTTCAATAGCCTGTTGGTGACCTATTGGAAGAAAAAAATTACTGTACCTACCCAACTGCAACATACCCTATTTAAGTGGTAGCCCGATTTTGGCAAAACTTACCTTATTCATGTATTGTTTTTCTCGTCCAGGAAAGGCAAAAAATATTTGTCACAGGACTTTAACTTAGTCAAATTACTGTCAATAAGTCATGTAGTATAGAGGTATTTTCGGGGAGTCACGATTTTTAGGCAATGATCATACATGTTGACTAATGATAAATTATCGAGCAAGTACTAAAATTAAGGTAGCAATTCTACCAAAACGTTGATTATCGACGGTTTTAGCTGATCTCGATTCTGTTCAAGTCATTTTGATTTTTATGTTAGCAAACGTCTTCCAAAAAGTCTTAGTCAAAAGCGTACAGTTTATTTAAGGTTTTCCCAAAAATACGTGTATAGCACACATACATTCACAAAATACTTTTTATTTTTGAAATTTAAAATGACCATATTGTCATAATCTTTGGTTTTTGAAGTTGTTTAATGGTGATAGTCTTTGTATCAGTCTTTCTATTTGATAGTACTTAGAAATGAAGAAAAAAAACGGAATCTTTTGTTACAAATACAACTTTAAATGTTTGTTCATTATTTCCCCCAGTATAGCAACAACACCAGGAAGTATTGGTTATGGGAGTTCCGGAACAACTTTACCGTCGCAATTATAAATTATGCAAATAAGTCGTCACATCGTCAGCTATCTCCTCATCACACTATTTTACCTGCTTTCACTACAGCCGGTAAATAGGATTTGTGTTCCCATTACAATTGTTTTAACTATCGTGTGCAGCATGCAGATTTTCATCTGCTGTTCGATTGTAATATTATTGCACCACAAAGGATTTTGCAATATTGTACAACAGAATTTAATTGATCTGTGTTTGTGTTAAATATTTGCAGTACCGATAACTGGTAATATGATGTGCTCTGTTGATCCGCCAATGAAAATGTTTTTAAAAATTTTTTATTAGAATGTTCTCGCAGGCACCTCGGGCAGATATTTGAATACAAGATCGACAGTATTTTTCGTTCCGGTTGACCAACTTTTGCCGTAATGACTTGGACTTAATATTTTTTTAAATACAAATGTACTTGTCCGGACTTTTTGTTGAAATGGATGCAGATCTGGAACTGGTGCATTATGATATGTTACTTACAGGTCGAGTTTGAGTTTTGTTCCAGTAGACCAACTTTTTACGATTTTGATGCATGCGAGGGAATTTGTATCAAATCGTTTCGTATCGAAAACATTAATTAATCAGTCATACTTTTTTGAACTTGTAACTTAATTACAAAATGCTCTTGCCAATATCAAAGCATCCAGTATTTATTCAAACAAAACATTCAGAGGGAACAAATCGAACAATTGAGCAAAATTCCAGGATAAGGGATGAGGGTTGGTCCTTTTTGAACCAAGCTCATGTGATGTTAAAATCAAAGCGTGTATAAATGTCATGTATTAAATGGCCCTTGTCTTATATTTTTCAGGTAATCATGTTTTCCTTGGAGAGTTTCTCTAATGTTCTCACAATCATTTGTTTTTGTCTGGAAGCATACCATATTGTTGGACATTGTGCTGTCTTGTTTAGAGTGCGTCTGTTACCTCGGAAAGACTTAGTTCGAATTAGGTATTACTTCTTGATAGATCTGATGACAGTTTTTGTATCATCGTTTGTGGTTCTTGGAAGGTTACAGTGGCTAGCTGTAATTCAGATGTGCCAACATATGTATTATTTCCTATTCTGGGAACAGACAGGTCCTGCAAAAAAGGTAATTATATGTATATACGTCTTCTTTTGCTGAATATCCGGCTGAATCAGATTTTTTATGACACATTGTTCTCTTGATATATGTGAAATAACCGTACATTAAACTTAACGTGCTTTTTTGGCTGTTCTTCGTATTCAGACAACTGAAAAGCCTTCAATGATGTCCTTGTAACGCTGCACCTTACAATAAAAACAAAACGACTAAGCGTCGACTTTTTTCTACTTTCTAAAATTCACCAGTAACCGTTATTTAAGCTAATTATATTTTATGTCAAATTTGACATTGGTGTTTCCTTATTGGCTCGCTTTGCTACCATAACCAAATGAAAAGCAAACCGGAGCTAAAGAAGATCTTGTTTGAATCAGAATATTTGTCAAGGCAAAAATGATTGGTTCCTTTAAAATCGGTTATAAATTTATCTAGAATAACTCTGAAAATAACAAATTGTAAGAATTATTCTAATGTACGAAACTTTAAGATGTCATGATATGTATAAAATGCTACCTAAATCCGTGTATGCACATTTCTTTTTCATTTTCTGCTTCGAATTTATATCATCAGATCCTGCATTTATAAAAATAGATAAATGACTGCATTTAAGTCGTACTCGTGTGAATAATTACAGTAACTAATATTTGATCAGAACAGAATATGGCGATTTCGTCAAGACAACTGATATTGGTTGTAAGTACCAATGTATACAAAAACCATTTAGTGCCAATACTGTTGATTTACTACTTGTTATCAAGTAAATGGACAAAATCACTCTTATATTAATGAGTCAAGGTTACATATCTTTTACAGATAATTAGTTGGAGTTCGATAGATTGGACCAAGAGCAAGTTCTATAAAGAATGGCATCTTGACTCCATCTTGGGAACAGCGTTCGATGTTGGCGTCCATGTTCTAATGGCATTCCTACTTGGCCAACGTATGACAACAGTCCAAGTGATAATTGGCCTCGTTATAGTACAGTGTTCATCCTTCACCATCATGAATGGACCATGGCTAGCATGGAGTAACCCTTGGGATACCCCGAAATGGATTGAAAAACGTGTCAAACCTCTCCAGACCTATTATTCTTCATCACAAGATTAATGTTAATTATATTAATAGTTTAAACATTTAGTTTCCTTTTTAGAGAATCATTTACGGTTATGAAATGATATACGAATACGTTATAGCTATGCAAATAATAATGTGCTCATATCAGAACAAACATGTAAACCAAGAACAATTAATTCACCTATTGTTATATAGTATGGTAGGGGTTGGTTGATGTTGTATGTACACAAAACGTTTTGTTTTGTTTTAACTTTATCTATTAACAAAAAAAAATAATATCTCTAAGCAAAAACGTTCACTTGCACGTAACATATTCTATATGAATTTTATTATAGCTAGTTTCTTACCATTTTAGTACATAGTTCTGCTGACCAAAATACCAATATAAGTAATGTCAGAATGTCCATTAATAATTTTCCTATACCATCTGCTCAGAACGAGACTCTTTTCAATCATCTGATAAAGTCGCAGGTGTGTAGTTTTAAATTGTGAAAACGCTGACCAAACATCATGGCGGATGTTTCTATAAAAGTACAAAGTGCAAAAACAAGCAAAATTTATATATGGCCATCTTTGTCAAATAATTTGCTGAATTTAAGGACTTGTTTAACCCTGTCACATTCTTTACTTGCCTGTCCTAAGCCAGGTGTCTGTCATTGAGTTTTATCTTATGGTTTCCGAAAAATAAATGATCGAAAGGACATTCACCTAACTTTTTTTTTACAGTAAAAAGCTTCAAGGGGTTTTCCTTTGAAATTCTTGCTGAGTTATGTTATAAAGGACCAAAGGGTCTAAAGTCTAAATATTAAATAACCTTTGAATGGACTTTTTAAACTAGCATTGTTAAAATAAGTTGTTTGTGGTTCTTAAGAAAATGGGTTTGAAATAACTTCCATGCTAACTTAAAATGCAGTCACATCTTACTCTTCTTGGTGTAGCATTTTAATTGTTGTGAGATTTAAAATAAATTGTTGGTTGTTTACCTTCGTTTGATCTGATCAGAAATCTTATTGGAAGATTTATTTGTATATTTTTTGTCAATCCGGTGATGATGGATACATATTGTTTATTTTTGGCGTTTGTTATGTTTCTTTTTTTTTAATTTTCTTTTATAGTTTATGCTTTATTATTTACAATAGATACGAGACATTTTAAAACAGTTTTTCTTGTTTGTTGTAACTCCTTCAAATGTGACAAAGCGACAGTTGTAATCATACATTCTCCAAATTCCATTAAGCCAAGGTTTTAAAATTTTGATATTTACTGCAATTGTCTTTCCGCTCCTGTTCATGGACTTGATAGCAAAAAAAATTATAGCTTCAAGCTGGCAAGAAAATGTTCAGACACATTTATATCTAACAAACAATGTAAAAACTAAAAAAGTCACTTTTGAAATATGTAAAAAGTAAAAATAATTATGAACTTCGTAAACATGAAGATTTTCGTGATCATTGCATACTTATTGATATTATTAACTGAAAAATGGGGTTTTATTTATGTGAATTATTTATTATAAATATGTATATGTGCATTGTACAAAGGATTCGAACAAGAACTACACTGAAATTTGTGCTATTCTTCAGAATATTTTAACTTTACGCCTTTCTTCAGAATGTTTTAACTTCACGCCTTTCTTCAGAATATTTTAACCTAATGCATTTCTTCAGAATATTTTAACTTTATGACATTCTTTAGAATATTTCGACTTTATGCCATTCTTCAGAATATTTTGACTTTATACCATTCTTAGAATTTTTTGACTTTATGCCATTATTCAGAATATTTTGACTTTATGCCATTCTTCAGATTATTTTAACTTTATGCCTATCTTCAGAATATTTTTTAATTATATGCCTATCTTCAGAATATTTTAACTTTATGCATTTGTTGAGAATGTATTATTCATCCATATATACAAAACAATACTATGTTGATGATAAGTACTACCACTAGATTTTGTCTTACCAATGCTACACATGTGTTTGTATTGTCTACTTGAATACTTTTTAGCAAGTAAGATTTTATAACAATTTTTAAATGAGGAGAAAAAATATGTCATAAGTGTTTGAAAATTCAGGTTTTTTTAGCATTAGCCATTTTGATATTAGTCAGATGTTTTCTGCTGTGGATCACCATTTCTAACACCAAAGTATTATTTATATATTATCTTTATTTATATACAATATTCTTGTGATGCGTATGAAATTATACATATTTATTATAAAAGAAGGTACATATTGATATTATATTCATGTTCTCTGGTTGACTTTTAAGATATTGTTAGACAAGCATCTAGCCACTCGACTTTATAAGTATATATTATATTAAGACTAACACTGTTTATATGAAACAAGGAAACTTGCAGTGAATACTAAATTATAAATTTGTGATATCTTTCAACAGTTAACAATATCCTAAAAATGGACGGGCCAACATGTTATGTGGAATTGTTAAAATAGAGTTTATCAATTACAGTTGACTTGTTATTATAACTCATCTATAGTTCAAATTGGGGACTTTGATCTTTTTTTGCTGATGTATTTAAGTTAAGCTCTAAAATATTGTAATGTTTTCAAAAGTATTGGGTTTTTTTCCCTGTGATACATGTACCAATATCTTTTACAGCAGATTACTGACATTTCAACTTTTTAGTTGTTTAAATAGATTGTTGTGAACTCATACCTTTGAGTAATATTGAGCATGATATAAATTTGATTTTACAGTTACACTGCTAGAGAAAGTTTGCTACTGCTTATCCATGACACGCTTACCTCTAAACTTGACTTAATAATTTTAGAAAGATATATTTTTTGGAAAGCCAATTATAATGTTTCTGAATCATCTTGGTGTCTACTGTCTAGTCGTAGGTGGTAATTTCAATGATATATAAAGACAGGTTAGTAGAGATAATGATGTAGAATAGCACAATCAATGCAATTTATTTGGTAGAAAATGTCACAAATTTTTATTTTTATTAATTACTGTTGTTTTAATATATTTTATTATCATTTGTCAGAAGAGTGTGTGTTCTGTATTAAAATTAAAGTGTTAATTGAATTTCTGTAATTTTAATGGTTATGATTGTTACATTTTCGTTTATTAAAAGAAATTTTGCTGTGTTTATTGTACATCTACTACTTTTGATAAAACGATTTCTGCTACAACGAATAAACCATTTATAACATCTTTAATGCATGCTCACGAATACACTTTAAGCATTTCACGATAGTGTGCCTTCTTGTACTCAGATTTATTATGTTATATAAAATCTGAATCGTCGGTGTTCGAGAGTAGAGTGATTCTTCCTATATCCTCAGATTTAGTACTGTGAGCGCGCTTTCAGTAAATGCAAACAATTTTTAATACAGTCAATATTGCTTTAATTATTCCGTGTGTCTGACACATTCAAGGGCATCAGGCAGTTAGAGCTTTTTCTGTAATTAATTTTTGCAAATTCTTGTACCTTTTTCATTCCATTAAAAGAAAGAAAGGTCAAGTGCTCGAAATCTTAGTTAAAGTCCAAAGTCCATAACATCAGTTGCTGTGCTAAGTTATAATGTTTGACCTTAAGGTATTTTGACCAGGCTCTTGTCAACGACCATTAACGATCACATTAACGGTCATTTAGAGCTTGACATAAGGTGTAGCCACTTGTCTGATGTCATATGTCATGTTCATGGTTGTACATGTAATATTATGTCGTGTTGTTTGTTAAAAGGCTTTTCACCAAATTTGTGTATTAGACATTTCAAAAAAAAACTATGACCGGGACAACTGTTATCTTAAATATTTTCGTAACCTCTGAATGAACTTTAAAGAACTGTGGAAATAAATTAGTGCTCCCGGAATGGAAAATCTTGCCATCGAACGTGAAAAATTCGTTATCGGAATTCAGATCGAAAGAGAAAGAATTCGTTTACTGGAGAAAAAAAAAAACGTCCCAATACTGGCATGTATCAGTCAAAATTGCGACCGTTTGGTCCGAAAAGTGACGACATTCTAACATTGGTATTGTAATTTGATATACAGTAAGTGGTCAGACAAACTGCATGGTCTAATGACATTAAGATAATTCAATTTTGGTTCATATAGCTCCGTGGTTTGGAATCCTTAGCTTTCAAATGTTTTAAAGGTTTGAGTGTACTGATAAACGTGAGGTAAATATAGAGTTTATTTTTTCATTTACAGCTAAAAATATTGTTTACAAGTGAAGCAAGACATGTTTCTTTGCAAGTTTCCACTTCGTACGACGATTCGAAAAGGGCGCTAATTGATATCAACTTGGATAGAGACCTCATGAATATTGTGTTGACTTTATAAATGTTAAAAAAGTTAAAATGAAACTTGAAGATCTTTGATGGCGCGAATTATACAAAATCTCATCAGATGTATTAAAGTCAAAGACCCATTACCAAGTGTTTACTTAAAGCCTCTACCATCAGGTCAAGCGCAATAGGTAAGAATAAATAAAGACATTGCACACTTAATAGTAGAGGCAGCATATGACTACATAATACCGTCAAAAGGTGACAATCAGAAGAGACAATTTAATGTGCATAATGATAACGAGAGAAATGACAATTAACAAAACGATGAAATTTCAAAAGTAAAGCTATAGGACATTAAACGCACGTGATGTCGAAAAAAGGACAAGAAAACAGGAAATCCTGCATCTTATTTAGTTAAACCGCTTTTTGTGTTCAAGGAGAAGTAAACGGAAAGCAAGTACGCTTTGTAAAAGACACTGCAGCTGACATGACATTAATTCGTGAAGATCTTGTGGATAGTAACAACATTTTACATGGACACAACGTTACTCTACAAACTGCTATTGGTTGCTAAGTTGCTGTAGTTGACATAGACACACCGTATTATAGAGGTATTGGTCAAATTGGACTTGTACCGGAATTGGCTGTCAAAGCACTTTTGGGAATGGATATATTAGAGGGAACTAGTAACGCATTTGTTGTATCCAGAGAAGAATGGAAACGGGGAGTGTGTCAAAGAGACAACAACCCGACCAATCAGCAGAAAACAGCTGAAGGCCACCATAGGGTCTACAACACAGCGAGAAAATCCCGCTACCAGAGGCGGGCTTCAGCTGGCCCCTAAACAAAAATGTATACTAGTTCAGCGAAAATGGACGTCCCACTAGACTCCGAAACGTACAAATGAACCAAAATTAAAAAACATACAAGAGTAACAAAGGCCAGATGTTCCTGACTTGGGACAGGCGCAAACATACGGCGCGGTTAAACATGTTTTCTCAACCCTCCCCCTATACCTCTAGCCAATGTAGAATAAACAAGCAAACAGCAATACACACTGTAAAACTCGGTTTAAAAGAAGTCCGAGTCCGATGTTAGAATAGGTAACATAAGAAACTAAGCAAAATGACTGATCAACATAAATTAACAAAGGACTACTAGCAGTTACTGACATGCCAGCTCCAGACCTCAATTAAACTGATTGAAAGGTTATGTCTTCATCATATGAAAATCAAGCACAATCCCTCCCTTTAGGGGTTTAGTATCATACCATCATAAAATATACGAGAAGAGCATTACCGGTATCATGCCAACAACTGGTTTTAGAATAAATGTGTATATTTCTGATGCAAAGACCCTATGAGTGAATCAATATTAATTCCAGAAATGCCATCTTTAATTACCTGACAACAGTATCGTAATTATATCCCTTCTGAATAAGTCTGTTTAAAAGTTTGGTTAGCTTTTTTTGTGCTTTGTATAGAATATTACCATAAAAGATGGGATGTGAAATACCTGAACGTATTACATGTCTGCACGTTAATTTATATTTACGAATGATGTCCTTGTACCGATGATAAAATTTAGTAAATGTTTTGACAAGTTTGTGATATCGAAAACCCTGGTGTAATAATTTTTCAGTAATACAGAGATTTCTTTCGTTAAAATCAAATACGTTATTACATACACGAGCGAATCGAACAAGTTGAGATATAAAAACACCATAAGAGGTGACAAGGGAACGTCACCATCTAAAAATGGAAAAATAAACAGTAGGAAATGAAAAATCATCTCTTTTATCGTAAATTTTGGTATAAAGCTTCCCGTTAAAGATATAGATATTAAGACCCAGGAAAGGGCAGTATTCATTGTTGGTAATATGAGGCAGGCATTACCTGTGAAAGGGGACGAAGTCTATATAAATTATTTATTTTTAATTCAAACATATTTTAAGTTCTAAATCTGTTAAAAAAGAAACGGAAATACCGTAACGTTTCCGATTTTGGTTCTGTTGTAAGGGATTTTATATGTGACGTTATTTTAATTATGACGTCATGTTCAATGTAAACAAAGAAACGCTATCATCAGGTAACGTTTTTTCATATCAAAGAATAATTAGAAATGAAATTGTTATTGTGTTCCTTCCTATATTTTACTGGACTGATAAATATATATTTCACTCAAAGTCTCATGACAAACGAGACCGGAAGAAGGAAGTAGATTTCTGCGCAAATGCGGGAATTAAAAAAAGTTACAAAAAAAAAGTTAACGATTTTGAGTTCATTAGTACAATGAAAATTTCGGGAAATTTTCCCGATTTTTTTTTTTTTTTTTTTTTTATTGATTTTTCTACTGTAATAGGGGACTTCGTCCCCTTATTAGCTTTATTTAAAGTCGGTTCAGCAGGATAAATTTCTTTATTATATACTTAGTAGTAAATACAGATAAATTGTATGTGTAATACAATCATTGCCAAGCGTGCTGTATCAGCCACCCGTGATGATATCGATATCAGCACGGTTGCAAAGGCTTTATCACAGCTTTAATATGTATGACGTCACGTCATCGATTGCAGTCACTGTTGCAAAAGCTTTATCAAACCCCTAATCTGTATGACGTCATGTCAAACCTATAATCTGTATGACGTCATTTCAAACCTCCTTACCTGTATGACGTCAGGTCACATAAAAAACATCTACGTGAGGTATATGTATATAATAAAGTGTATATGATATGGCTTTTTCAATATCACACACCGTATCAACCCTCAACCAATATAATCCCTCGAGTAGAGCTCTTGGGATTATATTGGTGTCTCGGGTTGATACGGATGTGATATTGAAAAAGCCATATGATATTCTCTATTTAGTGTACATACTGAAGTCGTCATTATTGAGAGCTAATATATCATCCAAATATCTTAAAGTGTCATTAAATTTTTGTATCAGATGTTGTTTCGATGGGTCTTTGCTGATTTTAGTCATGAATTGTAACTCGTAACAATACAGAAACAGGTCTGCAATAAGTAGTGCACAGTTAGTCCCCATTGTAATTACGATAACTTGATGATATACGGAATCCCTATAGCGAACAAAAATGGTATCTAGTAAAAATTCAAGTGCAGTTATCGCATCAAAGCAGGTCCAGTTAACATAGTTCTTTAAAAAATGACCTAAAAGAGTTTGAACATATAAATTCGCATTCTGACTTTTTAAATGCCCATTTAATTAGGTATATGATTTTTTTCTTAATGAAATAATGAGGCAAAGTGGTAAATAGGGTAGAAAAACCAAAACTTTGAACAGAATAGAAATCACCAATATGAGCATGTAATTTATCAAGTACTTCCAACGAATTTTTGACACTCCAAAAGTAACTAATTCCACTATTTTCAAAGGCCTTATTTGAACAATTCATTACCAGTTTTTTATTGTACCAAGTGTACTAGTAAGTTGAATAGACAGTTAAGTAGTGGAACAATGGCTTGAAGACGAAATAAATCTATATTTGTAAGGTGTTTTGTGCAGCTTCGGAAGCCAGTACATAGTTGGAACTTTTTGAACATGCCGTTGACCTGAAGAAAGTAAGCAAAGATGATGAGATTACTAATAGTAACATTTCGTCTGCAATATTGAATTATAACAAAAATTCAACAAGACGATCAAAATATAAATTTCCGATCACAATCAAGTCGCCTCGTACATGTCATATTCCACGTGCTATTCGTGTCGATGTGAAACTTGCAATAGAAGAAATGCTAAAGCAGGGCGTTATCAAATCTTCATTAGTACGAGGAGTGCACCGATAGTTCCCAAAAGTAAACATGTTGGAACGCCAAGGATATGTGTAGATTATCGGAAAATTAACCGGATAACTTTTTTTTTACACGTATCCACTCCTAGACTGGGCGAACATTAAAACAAATTGGGAGATGCCAAGTATATATCGCGACTTGATATGAAGAAGGGTGCTTTTTTTGCCAAAAACACGCGTAAAAAAATCCTCGTTTGTGACACCAGTTTCATGTTATGCCATTTGGCTTGAAACAATGCTGGGATATTATCAAGAATTTAACACCTATTTGATTGCAAGTGTTGTTCTTTATTGTTTTGGGTACAGCTATGTTTATTGGAGCAACGCCTTTTATCTTAATATATGTTTCAAAAACAGTTTTTCCTCTTAAAAAGGGAGGTGTTAAAAGGCTATTTTTCCCAACATTTGTGTATTAGACCTTACAGGAACTTTGACCGTAACAACTGTTATCTTAAATAATGTCTTAGCATCTGAATGAACTCCAAAAAACTGTCGCATTTAATTAGTGTTGTTTCTCTATGTTCAGAAAGTCGCCTCTATATTTATGTTCAAATTTATGTCTATTCTGGTTAGTTTTAAGGTTTTTGCTCGATGTGAAAAGTTTGTTGTAATGCAATGTATAACTAGTGTTTATGAACTCAATGTTGTCTTTTTTTTAAAATTTATACTGGGGTTTCTTTTTATCGTTGCATAGAAATATGAGATCTGGTGTGATTGCCAAGTATCCAGAGAAGACCAAAGGACGAGGTTGTATGCTATGTTCAGTACAGTATATTAGAAAATAAGCTCTGTTAACTGCAGAAAAGTATTAAAGTTGCGCTTTATCCAAATGTTCTGCGACATATCAATAGCGGCAACCATGATTTGTTGTCGGGTAGACAGGACAAGACAAGTCAAACCAACTAAAATGTCCATTATTAGATTTGAACTATCAACTTATAATACTAAAAGTATAAACTGATTTTAAAAATGATTATATATAATTAAATGATCTTTTCCTATTATGACACCATCAGGTAGGTATAATTTTAAAAAGGAGACGCCCAAGTTGATTTATGCTAAATTTAATTTCAGTGATAAAAAGATCAAGTCATATACAATTACACTTTACATTGCCACATACTTGAACACGATGACAAAGCAAAATACCTAGGCGTTTAAATTCAATATCACATCACATAACCACTATATAAGATAAACAGTACAAATAATGTCCAACCCAGTAAAGGAAAAGACATATAAATCTTTAATAAGACCAACACTAGAATATGCCTGTTTAGTTTGGACCCTTACTTTACTGAGAAAATAAACAAATGATAGAAAAAAAGTACGATGAAGGCCTGAAAGTTTTGTCCCAAACTGACTAAGACACATTATAAGTGTGAGTGACATGTTAAATAATCTAAAATAGAGGAACCTAGTATATAGAAGAACTTAGTTATGCACGCCTTGTCGTGATTTGTTTTCTTTTAAATAACACCTAACTGATTGCAATCTATAAAACCAGACTTATCTCAACCGCTCAGACATTCACAAAACATGCACTTACTCTCGTACCAAAGTCCATCCTGTAGAACAAAAATACGTCAACAATCATTATTGCCTCGAACTATTAAAAACAGGAACAGCATTCTATTGAGCATTATGGTGAGGGCTCTGTCGATTCGTTCAAATTAGCTGTCTCAACCTACACATATAGTCAGTAAACTTGTAATGGGTGAATAGTTTAATCTTAATCTAAAAAAAACCATTTGATTTACTTTTTGTGTGTGTGTGTGTGTATTTTATTTGATGAACACCACACATTTTTGTTTATTGATGTTGATTTGCACACCAAACGGCAAAAATGATATCACCTATAAATATACAATATATGTACATTGTCGGAAAATATAAAATGTATTTGTATGAGCTTTAGAAACAGGACGAAAAGCGAGGCTCGCCGAGCTTTTCTCCTGTTTCGTAGCGAGTACAAATAAATTTTATATTTTCCGAAGGTGACAATGTATCTGAAACTAGCATTGATGCTTGCAGCATAACTGTTACATATTTGTGGACGTGTTTTTCAATATAAGTCGGCATTTTTATAAAAAACAAACTATGCTCCTCTTCTAGTCGTCTTCTTCCATTGTTCGTATGAGGATGTTCATAAATAGGGTTTTTCTAGAAGAGGGGTGGGGTGGGGTTCTAGCTGATCCAAGACCCTTCACTTTGTCTTAATCATTTAGACATGTCAGAACAACTAAATTCAAGCCGATCGTCATATTCAGAAAAAGGATTGATTGATTGATTGATTGATTGACTGGTTGGAAGATTGGTTGGTTGATTGATTTATTGATTGGTTCCTTCGTTTAAGGAATTCGTTTAAAACAGTAATATTGATGAATGCTTATTTATTTTTGATAAAAACCAGGACGGTTTTATAGATGAACTAATAGAACTGGAGTGTGTGTGAAATTTTATCCAGTTAGGGAAGTTGGATGTGCATGACAATTAAACCCATATTTGGATAAGGTTAACTTCTCTGTGAAATTCGTGGAAAATGTTGTGTGTTCCCTTTCCCCTTGTCATATTTTGATGTTCTCTTTTGAAGCAGCCAACTGTTCGTTCAACTACTTTCCAATCATGTTGTCCAAAATTAGCAACTTGTTGAATTGATAAACAAAATATTCAAAAATTGCAGTTGTTGAAATGAAAGCGGTTTGAGGTACCTCTTTTGACTATGGAAAACTTTCTACTTGTAAAGTGTTCGTACAAAATGATAAAGAAATTAATTCATGGGGAATGTGTATTGCAGTATTACAAATATTCTTGCTCCGCTGGACTTGGATGTAGGCCGGAATAATTTATACCTTTCACGTTAATTATAATCATGAATGAATTTTCAACAGCATGTGATGAAGAACGAATGGGCACTAGCATAATACTTTAACTTTACGTTTTGTTATAAAAATGATGTCCTCTCACTGAATAATTCAATGGTTTGTGATCGTTAAACTTGGAATAGGATTTCACATAGACAGTTAGGTCTAGCGCATGAGGATTGGTCGAGAACTGATCATTAGGATAAAAGAGATGGATTCAAAATTCCCGTTGTGAAATTTCAATTTCTATGTACCAACGCTACTGTGTCTGTTTCACATATAAGTTCTGGTGATTATCATCGATTGCGAAATTTCACTTGAAGGGTATATAATAAAAAAAATGAATTGGGTTAAATTAACGGTAGATCAACTGTCAAAGAGTATACTATAGTTTTAAAGTAAACGTGCAGGAATTAAAAACAAATTAATAATAAGTTTTATATATGTTAAATCAGCTGGAAGAGAATACATAGTACACATATCTAGCTGTATGTCTCTGTGCAATTGTGACTTATGTTTGAGATTCCTATACACTGCAGCTTTATTCACATGTCGGTCATACTATTGCTTGGTATACTCTTGATTTGGTGTACGTATTACATAATTCCAAGTTTTGTTTAAGGAATACCAAGCATCTATATAAATTTCGGTTTGATACAATGTTGTCAAAATATAGATTCTAATTTATATTGTATTGTAAGCAACCGCTCATTGACAAATATTTCACAGAAGCAAAAGATTAAATAAATAAATATGGTTAAGTAGGATGTATAACTACATGTTTATGATTTCTTTTATGTGATAATGTTAGTCTAGCAACTTTTTAATGATGTTTAATATGACCTTGTATATTAAGTGCTTTTATCATGATCCGGATAGGGCACAAATCTGCCTCTCACTTCGATGTAACATCTTGATCTTGCTGAAGTTCATTATACAGCCTTCTTGGAATTTGATTTCTTTGTATACATTGCTGTCTTCATCAAAGAGTCTTCATTTAATATGTTTCATATATTCTGAAAAGTCAGTCACAAGTAATATAATAAAAGACCCAAAACAGTACCATAAAAAAAAACCCTGATATGACAGCAAAGGGTCATGTGAGCTATTACCATCACTTGGCGTCCGTCGTCCGTCGTCGTCTTCAACTTTTTCAAACATCTTCTCTGAAACCACTGAACCAGTTTCAACCAAACTTAGAGTGAATGATCCTTATATTATCTAGGAATGATCCTTATATTATCTAGTATAAAGTTTGTGTTGTTTTTTATTCCGGTCCGTCAAAAAACATGGCCGTTAAAAATAGAATAAAGGGGGGAAATGCAGTTTTTGATCTATATCCCTTATATCTGATTTCTCGCCTTTTTTTAATTATAATAGTATATCGAAATATTGAATCAAAGTGGCAATATTCAAACAAATAAACTATGGGAAACATTCAAAGTCAATGAACAATGACTTAAGTTGCAGGACCAATTAACCTCCATGGAAATGAGAAATGCTAATGCTTTTAAAACTGCATAACAAATACCATTGACGTATCAAAATTGGTTCACTTAACACTAAACTAGCAAACAAAAACTTGTTAACGATGTAAAAGTTTCAAATTTAACATTGAACAATGATAGGGGAGGGGCCAAATAATCTAATAAAAAAGAAGACTTGCAAATGATAATACTATCATTGACTTTACATCAGTGGTTTCTCTTAAACTGATTTAATCACAAACTATAACATTTAAACTATGCAAAACATTCAAAGTCAATGGACCATGACTGAGGGGGCAGAGCCAAAGAATCTCCATGGAAATGAGATGTGCCAATGCTTATGCATTTGCATACCAAATATCATTGTCATACCAAATGTGTTTCCACTTAAACTGACCTAATCACAAACTAATACACGTTTAGTAGGCAACAGTACAAAGTCAATAGACCATGACCGAGGGGGTGGGTCCAAATAACCTCCATGAAAATGAGATGTGCCAATGCTAATACAACTGCATACCAAATATCATTGACATACCACTAGCGGTTCCCCTTAATATAACTGATATAATCACAAACTAATACATGTCAAGTAAGCTAAAGTTTCAAAGTCAATAGACCATGACTGAGGGGACGGGACCAAATAATCTCCATCGTAATGAGATGTGTCAATGCTAATTCAACTGCATAACAAATATCATTGACCTATCACTAGTTGTTTCCCATAAACTGACCTAATCACAAACAAATAAATTGTATAGGAGTTATTGCCCTTGAAAATCTGTATTTATTAAATTTCAAAGTTTTGAAACTATGATAGATAGACCGAAACTTTAAACAGCATAAACATTCAGCAAAAGAAGTCCCATAAATAATTCAACATGTCCGAAATTGTCAATTGATCCCCTATTCCCTATAGGAGTTATTATCCTTGAAAGATACTTTTTACAAATTTGTTTAGTTTTTCGCAGAAACTATGATAGATAGAGAGAAACTTAACACAGCAAAAATGATCAGCAAAAGTAACCCCTACAAATAAGTCAACATGACCAAAATTGTCAATTTACCCATTAAAGGAGTTATTTCCATTGATTGATAATTTTAACAATTATTTAAGATTTCCATAGAAACTATGATAGATAGAGAGATGTTCGTGCGCATATGTAGCTTCAGTCTTCAAAGTCGAAGTGTTTGTGCATACAAAATCACTGAATCAAAACTCACTATCTAAATGCAGTGCAAACTTGAACAAATTCTGGGAGGGATAACGGGAGGGCACCTTATCCTTACAACTAAAGATGACTACGTCAAATTCCAACTAAAATTCGACTTTTACCAGAAAGTAAAAGAATAAAAATACCGAACTTCAAGGAAAATTCAAAAAGGAAAGTCCCTTAACAAATGGCAAAATCAAAAGCTCAAACACATCAAACGAATAGAAAACAACTACCATATTCCTGACTTGGTACAGGCATTTCCTTATGTCGAAAATGGTGGATTTGACCTGGTTTTATAGCTAGCTTAACCTCTCGTTTGTATGACAGTCGCGTAAAATTAAGGTAAGTCTCGTTTAGTTTTGGAATGTAACTATGTCAACCCGTTTCAACGATAGACAACGATTAGTCTTCTTGTTTCGTTCAGTTTGCTAGCAGTCTTGTCTATTCCAAAAATATTCCCTCCACCACCCCATTTCAGCCAGCCTTCATTCCGCATTTGACGGGGACAATACCTCTGCACTTCCATTCATTGCATTTTTTATAACTGGTCAGTCTTTTAAATGACAATGTTTTATCCCCCAAGTTTTATGAACTTACCATTCAAATTCTTTAGTTAGACTAAAGTTGATAGGAAAGGTCACGTCGAATTTCGTATCAAGCACTGTTTCGAAAGTATACCAGTTGCAACCTTCAGACGCTGGATAATCAATGTGTTCTAAAATATGTAATTTACGGTAGACCTTCTTGGAGAAACTGAGTGGTTATAAAATATCAAATGTTCATAAAATTATAAACCTACATGTATATATTTCTGTATTTCATATAAATCATATACATGTTATTCCAGGCAGGACCAGAACCATTTTAAAAATATTTTAATAAAAAATATCTATATGAGAAAATTAAAATCCATGAATCATTTAAAATTGTTAAGGCATTAAAAAATTGAGACTTGTTTTCTCGTTGTCATTTGTTTCTCATTCACAATAATTCTATGACAGCAAATGTATACACATTTATTCATAACATTGAGTAGAAAACATTGGTGTCTTCCTCCTATTCCCACTTTTTAAAAATCACTATTCCTTCTATTCCCACATGCAAATAACAATATATGTTTTGATAAATAATTTGTTTTTATAACAATCAAGGTTAATTAAGAATTCACCTAAGATTTACCTGTATAATATTATTTAAAAAAAAATGATTTAATACACTGTTTATTTGTAATATGCTTTCAAAGAAATACTTAACAATAAAGAATAAGTCAGATAAATAGAAGTATGATTAAAAAATCATTGAATTTGTAAACTTAAAAAATTGTCATCCGAACAAATGAATTGATGATAAATAATATTATAACAAATTATTACATTTATTGCAATGAATTACATTGATTTCCCAGTGAAATAAAAACCGATAATTTCACATGTGAAATAAACGTGGTTATTTCACTCCTCTGACGTCATACAACAATAGGCGTTGTCAAGACGTCGATAACGTCGGATCAAAACAAATTGTGAATGCGTAGAAAAAGATATAGTTCCTTACATTTTCTACTTTAATTTCATAAAAAAAGCCATTTGCCAATGTAATAAAAAGAATAACTAATCAAAGAATTCAAATATCGAAAAATATTCAACTCGTGACCGAACAACACTGATAATTAACTCATGCGCTACGCGCATTCGTGAATTAATGTGTTGTTCGGTCACTCGTTGAATATTTTTCTCTATTTGAATTCTTCGATTAGTTATTCTTTATAGAATAACTAATCGAAGAATTCAAATAGAATAACTAATCGAAGAATTCAAATAGAGAAAAATATTCAACGAGTGACCGAACAACACATTAATTCACGAATGCGCGTAGCGCATGAGTTAATTATCAGTGTTGTTCGGTCACGAGTTGAATATTTTTCGATATTTGAATTCTTTGATAAGTTATTCTTTTTATTACATTGGCAAATGGCTTTTTTATGAAATTAAAGTAGAGAATGTAAGGAACTATATCTTTTTTCTACGCATTCACAATTTGTTTTGATCCGACGTTATCAACGTCTTGACAACGCCTATTGTTGTATGACGTCAGAGGAGTGAAATAACCACGTTTATTTCACATGTGAAATTATCGGTTTTTATTTCACTGGGAAATCAATGTAATTCATTGCAACCAATGTAATAAATAAATATAATCTTAAGATGTGAAATTAAAGTATACTCTAACAATAATATTACGAAATAATGGATGAAAACTGTTCACTTTACTTTTAAGCATGAATAATAAACGGACAGCAATCAGATTTGATTAATTTTAACTGACTGAGTTATCCGAGCTGAAAAAAAATCAGAACAATTTTTGCAACCTAAGAACTTAGCTGACAAATACTAACTCAGCTGAGAACACCAATCTTTATGAGCTCCAAGCTAAAACTTTGATATAAATTGTGGTCCTTCTCCAGTCATGTCATTAATCAGTTACAATGGCTAATGCACAACTACAAGTAAAGATCGTTACAAACAGACTTGGTAACGAAAACTTGTACACAGTGGGTTTAAGTTCCAGGCTAAGAACAAAAGGGGCCAAAGATCTTACTAGACGTGTTCCACTGCAAACTGTCCTGTCACCATCAATACTCTGAACAACATATCGACCAAAGTCTCAGCAAACCACAACTATAGGTCTGACCACATGTAGCTGAAGGTAGACGATGTCATCCAGAGAATGAAAGTTCGCTGCACAGATGAGCTGACACCAATTCCAACCATTTACGAAGAAGAATTAGTAAAACTCAGAAACGACGACTGGAACGACGACACACAAGAACTTGTAAAGAACATATGTTAATCTTCAGTACTCAAAAGAATCTAACACACTTATATCATATATGGTGATGGTACATTTTTGTTCGAACCTATTCTTCCAACTTTACACATTTCACGCAATGGTTGACGGCGCAATGTATCCACTGGTACACAGTTTACTTCCAGCCAAGAGCGAACTAGTATACACAAGGTTCCTGACTTTACTCAAAGATGTATGCCACCAACACCAACTACTATGAAGTCGCAATCAAAATGCAGCATATTCAGTGGCGGATCCAAAAGGGGGGCGGTTCCGGGAGTTGGAACCCCCTTTTGTTTGACGATCAATGCTTTTGAATGGGTACATATGGTTGGAACCCCCCTTTATCCTGGGTTGGAAGCCCCCTTTTAAAAATGGGTGGATCCGCCCCTGAATTATTCTGTATTTCCCGGCATCAACGCAAAGGCTGTTTTTCCCCTAAACACAATGCATCTGGAGAAAAGCACAAGAAACAGGTCTTCATGGTCCATACAAGGAAGACAACAACGTTCATCAACAAGTACGCCATGCCGCTGTCCTTCCACTTGTATCACTGCTGAGGGCGAAGATGTGTGGTTTAATGCCCTAACAGACATAGATCTGATTGATACAAACATCAACTACACGCCCTTTACAGACTATGTAACAACATACTGGGTCGAACAGAACAGTCACCTTTGGAACCATTACACAACACAGGGACCGAGGACTACAAATCATCTGGAGGGATGGCACAGCAAGCTGAAGAACCAATTCCAGCACCCACATCCAAACATCTTTAAACTCATAAAATTACTGAAACATGAGGAAGCTTTCAACGCCCTGACCATGATCCAGTATGCAGCCGGTGGGAAGAGAGTGGCCCAAAATCGAAAGTATGTCGAAATCAACAACAGATTAGAAGAGCTTAAGGTAAGACACCGCAACCAGGAAGTCACAACAGTACAGTTTTGTGATGCAGTCTCCCACCGTCTTCACGTTGAATAAATTAATAAACTTTAATAGACTTATATACAGTGAATTTCTAATGTGTGTGCTGCAATGTGTGATTTGTTTTAATGTTGTTGTATTGTTTGCTTCATATTATAATGCTTGCTTGAATCTTCTGTTGAATTTGTGTTATAAAAGAAATAAAATAATTTACTTATATCTGTTTCCATTTCTTTCATATTTATCTTAATTAAAAACACAGAATTCATACACATACAAAAATAACATATTACCTGTCCTAAAAAAACACTTGTCAATTAAAAGTTGATTAAACAATGTTTTAACAGTACAATCCTTTGTTTGCACAAGTTTTCCCCCTATTCCCACATGAAATTTTAACTTTTCTTACCAGATTTATAAAAAGTGGGAATAGGAGGAATGAACCAAAACATTAATGAAAGGTACCGGTGTATATAAAATTTGTAGAAGTATGGGTTGCAGTCAAATTAAATTGGAACAAAGGATTTTCTCTGTTTACATTCCATTCATTTTTAATAGCACATTCTCATGTATATAAACAAATTGGCGAATCTATAGGTTTATTTTTTAAGGATTAGCAGTTAAAGAATCAGGGACAATCTGCATATGTATAGGGCTTGAATCTCTACAGAACACAAGGTGATCCGGGACAATCTGTACACCAAGGTTCAAATTAAATTGCAAGATATTTTTTTTATTTAAATGCTAATTTTGTCTATTTTTCTATATACATTTGTCAGATATTCATACTTGAGAAAGAGTATAGAAAAACAAACTCTAAGGATTTTCTCACAGCAGGATAAACTGAATAATGTTGACTAAAATCAGCTGCATCAGCTTCAAAACAATTAAAGAATATGGAAGGTCATGACGAAACATCAAGACAATCCAATCTCAGAATATCACTCATTAATATCTGCTAACCAGACAAAATAAGTTATCTTTATCAAATGATTGCAAGCTACTTAAATAAAATAACAGAATTCATTATAAAAAAAATCAGTACAAAATCAGAGAAAATCAATACTGTAATCGGGGAAGATTATTTTTGTCGTACTAGGTTACAGGTAGCTCACAGTCATCACCTTTTTATAACTGGTAATGGATAGGGATTTTGGGGGAGGGGTTGTGAAACTTTTAGTGTAAACAATATTTTATTATGAATTAAACAAATTAACATATAAATTCACATTCACAAATAGGATTCAGTAACAAGCAACAAGTGCAAATGAAACTTTTAAAAATGTGTTCTAAGGGGGGTCATAACACAAATTGTGTGTGAAAAAATTGAACCAAACCCCTCAGATAAATAATGACCGTTCCTTTATCTATACTTCTAAAACATTTAAATAAAAAATAAAAAAATAATGTCCTAATACAATAATCAGAATCGACTATGTACATTCTGAATAACGTTTTGAAATTCGTCTCTGTGTGGAATGTGTGGACAATTTTACTTTATGTTCCACCGAAAAGATCTTTCGACGTGAAGTTTAAGTTGAATATGAAGCAAACTTCCAAGTTCTTGTCGTGGTATTTGGCAGATTTGTCAAGATTGTTTACAACCCAGACCATCTTGGACCCGATTGGAGTGTAGTAGTCATTTCTGACTGGAACCATGACATCATACAGTGTAAAATTATTGTAATTCAGATCTGTCATATGAGGAAGCAACATTCGCCCAACTTCGATGTCTGACGCGTTCAAATTGTATGTGTTGTAGATGGTCAACCAGCTTGGGTGAAAGAAATCACGGGAGCGATTTATGGATATGATGTATGGGGAGTAATTGAAAAAATTGTTAACAACAGTTATTTCGTAGTTGCACCTTCCGTTAAAAATCATTCTGCTGCAGTTTTCCCATTTGAATCGCTTGTGCAAAGTCGTGTTAGTCAGCTTGACTGGGCATGGTTTGGCAACACCTTTGTCCGACAATCTTAATCCCAAAGGACTCCAATGCCCGGTACAAACTACATCCGGCCCTACAGTCATTTCAATTGTTTTGGTAGAATCTAGTTTCATCTGAAACATGACTGCATTCCACGATTGAGAAAGTACGATCTCTTCTGTCTTCAACACATTGTCGAATTTCAAAATCCAAGGAGAATTCTCAAGATAGTCACTATTGCAGAGTGCGTGACAAATGTACGTACACATTTTTTTCAATTTTATACGACAGCTGATAGTCGATTTGGGATGAACAATTTTTGGGGGGCATTCAGCAATCGTCTCGATCTGACATTCAGGTAGATGATCTAATTTACCTTCAATCTCTATCGGATCAATTAGCTTTGCGTTTGGTTTGCTTTCAATACATTTCTTGTTCGTAGTGAAAAGGACCGAAAACAGACCAATACACAGAAGAACAATCACGACCACTAAAATAACAATCGTCAGAATGAATTTTCGTCGTTGTTTATCCTTCTGGTCTTGAGAGAAGGAGAATTTTACGACTTCATCCGATTCTTTGGTGTCTGTCAGCAGTTGGAAATCACTCTCTGAATTGTTCTGATCTTTCATCTCGCAACTGTAACGCCGGGTGTTGTACTCGTATACACGTCTGGAAAATCAAATTTCTTTGATATATGTCCTATCGTGTTTTTACTATGAATTTCTATAACATACGAAGCCCCTGTTCTATAGTATATGAAGCAGAAAGCAATTCAACTCATACCATTGTAGTGAGAAAGCTAGTGACATTGATGAAGAGTTCCTTCCGGTGGTCACGCGGGAAAGGGGACATAATCTAAAAATGTCGTGGTGGCGCTTTAATCAGCGTGTAAACAAACACGTATCCAGTGTTTTAGACAATACATTTATCTAAACACCTTATTATTTAACAGTAATTGTGGTTTAATTTTCATCAGAATAGATTTAATCACTCTACTGCAAAAAATATTTTAAAACGTTGACTTCCAAAAAAACAGCGAGTATTAACCCAACCTGCACTCGCCTGAAAATAACTGACATAATTCCATCTTAAAGCTTTCCATTGATTGAAAAGAGGAGGAAATCTTAAAGTAAACGTTTCATTGTTTACTTGTTCTCTCCTTTTAATTTCACCACCTTCATAAGTACTTTAATAATAAGTACATTGAATCCTTACTACCTTTACACTTGTATGTTCAAAGTGACATACATTTATCAATATGCGTACATCCAGAAATGATAAATCCATTGCTACATTTTGTGGTTTAGTCTATTTATCATATTTTATGCACTTTTAAAAAAAATATTTTAACTAAATGTAAACACGTATGTGTTTTTTGTTATAAATAGTGGCACAATCAAAACAACTTTGAAACAAAAAGTTCTTATTTTACATTCATATACTTTAATCACTTACATAATAGAAGAAACGATATCTTTGCCACAAAACTTTCAAGTTTAATTCTCCTATACTAGTCAATTTACAGAGTGAAAAATAATGAACCAATTTTACCATATATACATACTAGTGGTGACATTTTATTAAATTGTGCGAGCTTATATCGAAAATATTTTAAATTATATACAGCCAACAGAATTTTAAGTTGGGTAAATCCAGAATTTATGGGTTATATCACAAAAAGGACTTTTTAGAAGAACCGAATATAAATTTTAGAAAATACTTTAAAATATAGCTTTTAAATCATGAGGAAGAGGCACTCATTCTTTTATTATTTTACTGTGATACGAAAGCTAATGATCTTATGGAATAATATTGTTGATATCTTAAAGAAATGAGTTATACTTTTAAAACATACCTAGCAACGTATTCAAAACGGTTAGGGGAACCGAAACCAAACGTGAAACATGTGTATATGTATAAAGAAAGAAAGGAATCTTATAGTGACTTGACTTTTAATCATCGTATGATAAGTACAGAGACTTTTTAATTGTAAAATAAAGGATTTTTAATATAAGTGTGTGTGAGTAGGATTTCACTGTATATATATAGAGCACTGCAACATATTCTTATCTGGTGGAGGCATCACTGTACATAGAGAATGCAGATCACAAGTTCTACATACTAGCTATGGTTCCTCTACAAAGGGGGTTAAAGATACAGAGGTAAGGTAAGGTAAGGTACATGCTCATCACTGATATAATCTTATGAAATTCTTATATAGAAATAAGAATACTAATACATGTACACATTATAAGATTGCTTGACTTTATATATACATTTGTATCTGTGGTACAAGTAGAGTCTTTACTGACCATTTGAGGTTATAGAACAATTTGTATTTTTAACTGTAAAAAAAAAAAAACACTTTATATTATTTTATTTTTAAAAACATAAATAACCAGGATCTAGATAAATCACTAGCTGATGCAGAGAAATGTAGACAATTTAATGAGCTAGATTTGTAAATTTCTGAAAAAGAACTTCTTGATGCACTAAAATCTTTGAAATTTAAAAAAGCATGCAGAATTGACCAAATATTAAATGAGGTGTTGAAATATGGTTTTTCTACATTTCTCCCACTAGATAAAATTTGTACTGGAAACGGTAAAAATTCAGGATTTACCCTACACAAAGCTAAATAAGGGGGCCTGGGCGCCCCGCCCCACCCTAAATCCGCCTCTGCTAATAACATAGTATGTATATATAAAAAAAAACCATTTTAACAGCGGACTTTAGATCATGTACTGGAGTAAGACAAGGAGATCATCTGATCCCTAGTCTCTTTAAAATATTTACTAGTAAATGATTTTAAATCTTAATTAGAGGAAACTTGTTACCCAGTATTGCCATCAAATATTTCATTAAATTGTCTTCGTTATGCTGGTGATCTTTAACTGTTTTCTGAATAAAAAGGCTTACAGAATGCATTAGATAAGCTAGAAATCCATTTTGAAAATTTGGGTTTAGAAGTTAAATAAAAAAAAAACGAAATCCAAGTTTTTAATACATCTGGTCGTAGTATTAAAGATGCACAGCTCTCATATAAAGACACATACTTCCAAAATATCAAACTATACTTATCTTGGCGTAACTTTCAGTGCATATTGCAGCTTTTCAGAAGCAAAAAATATGTTATAAAAAAGGTTTAAAAGGTTTCTTTATTAAAATATACTAAATATCTTACTAATTATAAACCTAATTTTTTCACTCTGATGCACGTTTTTGATCACACATTGAAACCAGTTTTATTATGGTTCAGAAATATGGGTTTGTTTTAATTCAAAGAAGTTGAACAATGAGCTGCAAGAATAATGTTAGATGCCCCTTTTTTTTACACCATCGAGAGAACTTTTTGATAGATTAAATTGGTTAAAACTCCTGATTATCTGAAAAAGTTGTGTGTTCAAAAAATGGGTTACATTATATAATTTTTATCATTACAAATTACTTATTTCATTTACTTAGATATTATATGTTAATCAATTAAATCCAATTTAATCATGTTATACTTTGTTTAACCTATTTTTATTTTACTTTTATATATTATGTTTGAAAATTATATTGTAATTATTCTGCTCATTTTGGGCCCCGTGATTGGCAAATAAAGAATTTGTTTGTTTATTTTGGTTGAGATATAAATAAATGTGACCCAGACACATTCATTAACTTAAAGGCCGTGACATGAATGTGTGAAGAATTTCACGTCACTCCTTATCTTGTTTACATAATTAACATTCAACATTTTTCTTACGTATTTGGAGTTATTTCATCATTGCAAAATGGAGCACATGATGTAAATTTTAACAGTTTTAACCGCGAAGTTGATTATGACAATGAAATGAGATGATGTTTTCTCGTATTTAAAAATATTTTATTTAATAAAAAAGGTGAAAGGTTGAAGGCTTTGTTCCAGGGGCGGATCCATTCTTAAAAGGGGAAAAAGGGGTGGGGGTCCAACCATATGTCCCCATTCAAAAGCATTGATCGTCAAAAAAAGGGGGGTTCAACCCCCCGGAACACCCCCACCCCCAGATCCGTCATTTATTGATCTTTTCCTTGTTGCCCAGACACATCATATCAATTATTTTCTAGAGTTATTTAATTATACTGCAGCGTATAACAGATTTATGTACTACACTGAAACTAGCTTTTTTATGAATGGATTTATATATAATGACATAATGACGTCAGTTTTCTGGTGGTGTTCTCTCATCTTTTTCCCAGTTCCAAGAAATGTCTGTGAATGTAAAAAATTAAAAAAAATATTGTCTAGGTAAATGAAACATTACACAAATCAAAAATTTAGACGATTAGGCGTTCACACGATCCGATTCCAGTTAAAAAGTCGAATGGAATAGCGTACGTTTCGATTTCAAAACGACGTTTCGACTTGACATTCGACTTCAGATTTTAGTGTTCACACGGTACGATTTTAGTCGAAAGCAGGTGCATAGGTAAAAATCGAATGAAAATCGAATGGAAAATCGTATCGTGTGAATGCACCTTAGACTTGGTTTACAGGTATTCAATCAATTTATTTTATATATTCCAATTTTTAAGAACAAAGGCGGCCAGCAAGATAAAAAAATCAAAAAACAAAAAAATACAGGCCAATTATTTTGTTGCTCTTGGAAAAATATTTACCTCGGTATTGAATTAACTATATATTAAATATTTATCTTGATGAATACTTGTTATTACTTCAAAATCAAGCTGGGTGGTTTTAGAAGTGGTTATTCTACAAATGATCACATTTTTCTTTGTATGCTTTATTTAAGCTATTGCGTTTTTAAAAGAAAAAAAAATCCATTGTGCATTTGTGGACTTTGAAAAGACGTTTGACTTTGTTCATAGAAATTTGTTATTTTTTTGAACTTTTACAAAATAATGTAAATGGTAGATGTTTACGTATTAAACAAAATATGTATGAAGGGATTACAACATATATTAGACATAAAGATTAATACTCAGGATGTTTAAGTGTGAACTAGGAGTTATACAAGAAGAAAATCTATCTCCTGTACTATATTCGTTGTATATCTCAATGATCTTTAATCATATTAAGAAGTAGTTGCGATATAGAAAATGAGTTAATGGTTTATCTTAAAAGTCTATTGTTTTTGTATGCAGACGATACCATTTTGTTATCAGAATTAAGCAAGGATTTACAGTTTATGTTGGACACTTTTGCAAATTATTGTGAAAATTGGAAACTGAAAGTTGATATTGAAAAAAAACAAAAATTCTTATATTTTCTAGAGGCAGAATTTCAATAAAAAAAATTACTTTTGGAACAAAGACCTTAATTGAAATTGTTAAAGACTACAAGTATCTTGGTGTATTTTTTGCTAGAAGTGGCTTTTGTAACAACTAGAAAACATTAAGAGACCAGGGAACAAAAGCAATGTATAGTTTATTAAAAAAATGTCGAAGATATAATTTATCAATTGAATGTCAATTAGATATGTTTGATAATATGAAAATAAGAACATGTGGTATAATTGCCAACGAGAAAATTCGCCACAAGAGACCAAATGACACATAAATTAACAACTATAGGTCACCGTACTGCCTTCAACAATGAGCAAATTTTACCAGCATTACTTTACATTTCAGAAATTTGGGGTTTTGAGAATTTGGATATTTTAGAAAAAGTACACTTGCGATTTTCAAAGATCCTATTGAACCTAAAGCAGACAACACCAAATAACATTATTTGTGGGGAACTCGGACGATTTCCAATTTAAACCAGTTTAAATGAGAATGATAAAAGTCTGTTGCAGATTAGTACATGGTGAAGAGGAAAAGCTCTATTCAAATCTTTATAAATTGCTGTTTGTATATTTTGATAATTATAACTTTGAAAGCAAATGGTTGAAATTTGTTAAAAGTATTTTTGATAATTGTGGTCTATCAAATGTATGAAGATCCAAGTGTCATGTTTACCCAGATTGGATAGAAAACTGTAAAACAGACTTAAAGACAAATTTAATCAAGAATAGTCGTCTGACATTTTTAATTCAAATAAAACAATTTGTTATAGAATATTTAAGAATGAGTTCTGTTTAGTGCGTTATTTATCAATACTACCCTCATATCTTATGTATTTTTTATGTAAATTCAGATTGGGCTGTCATCGTTTGCCCATTGAATCATACAGATGGCATAAAATTCATTGAGACGAAAGAACCTGTAATGTATGTGACTCAAATGAAATAGGTGATGCGTACTATTATATTCTAGTTTGTACCTTTTTTAATTAGGAAATAACTATTACCACAATACTGTAAAAAAAATATGCAAATACTGTAAAATTAAATCAGTTATTTTCATCATCTGATATTGTTGTATTAGAAAAACTTGGAATATTTATTAAACATGTAATATCTATTGTCGTCCCTCCTAGTTAGTTGAATTGTTTTGAATATACACAATTAGATTTACTGTCTTTGTTTCATATTTGTTTACGCACGCACTATTATTATTATTATATTATAATTGTATGCTAATTTCTCTGTAACATTATGTTGATGAGAATAAACTATTCCTTTTTGTATTGATAGCATTTAGACAACAAATGCCTGCATCGGTTAAACCCCAAGCATAACATAGGTGGCAACGTTGGCTGCATGTGCAGTTTGGTAGTCCTTGTATTAGGCGACAGACCTGTAGTTGTAGTCTTTCCAGTTTTTTTTATGTCAGTTGATGTGTAATTCTCTATACCATACAGGCTCCTCGGTATTGCGTAGAATTGCCATGTTTTTAGTGAAACAACTGACAAACATTCCCTTTCGTGCATGTATCCATGTACGGTTAATAGTTTCGCACCTTGTCTTACTCCTTGTCACTGAATAAACTGCTCTGACAATGTATTATTCTATTTCATTTTAACTGTTACGTTTTTATACATATTTCTCAATAAAATCCAGATGTTTCCATTTATATATTCGTGAAACAATTTGTTAAAGATTATTTCGTGGCTCAATTTGTCGAATGCTTTCTGTGCATCTAATGTTAACAATACCAGCTGTATTAGTATTTCCTTGTAGTGGTCAGCACATTGTGTCACAATAAAAGCTGCATTCAATGAAGATGATTTTTCTGTAAACCTCGTTGGAGTTTACTTTGATGTGGTAGTAATTCAGGTTCTATTCTGTCCTTGAGTATACTCTCTAGTAATGTGGAGAAGCAGTTTGTAACGGTTATGCCTCTGTAGTTTTCGGGGTACTTTTTATCTTTCCCGCTTTTGAAAAAAACAGGTGTAAGTAGGCCTTCTTTCACTATCGGGGGTACATCTTTCTCTGTAAAGATAAGGTTTATGATGTTGATAATATACTGTAGGAGTTCTGATGGCATGTTTTTATAGCGTTCTTACGATTTTCCGTCTGCACCAGGGTTCTTTCCAGATTTCAAAGACACTTTAACTTCCTCTATTGTTGTCTGCTTTATTTCTTCATTTCTCTCAGTTTCTAATTGTTCAATGATCTCATTTTTAAAGTGTGACCAGAGTTAGCCTTTCAGTATTGTAGTTAGATTCATTGTCAGTTGTTCCACACTTATAATGATCTTCAAAGTAACTTTTCCACCCCTCAACTATATTATCAAGCTCTGTCTCCTCTTTATGATTAAAGATCGTAATGTCTGTAGTTGTTTTTCTGACATTCCTTTGATTTTGTACAAGTTGGTGAAATAGTTTATTGTAGTTCTGTGATGACAACATAATTTACTCTATGAAAGTGGTTTTTTTCTGGATGCATTTGCCCTTCTTTGTGTACTTCTCAAATGTCTTTAAGCTGTTATCATGTCTTTCTTTTTTCCCTTATTTTGTCTATGTAATAGATTTCCATTCAGATAACACTTGTTTTGAGTATTTTGAGGCTTGGCTGATTTCATCGTTCCAGATTATCCTCCCTACGGTTTTTGTTTTCTATAATTTGGTATTGAGTCTTTTCCTGCCTGATGGAAAAGATTAGTTAGCTTTTCGATTTCTTCAGCTGGTGACTTAAGATTATTTGTGTCTATTTCAGACAGATTTTTCACAATGGAGGTTTGATGGCTTATTTTATCGCATCTTTTCCAGTTTGGCATTTTTGCTGGTTTTCTAACAATCCTCATAGCTTCTGTTTTCATGACCCAATATACTAGTGTATGGTCTGAGACATTTAGCGGTTTAATATCTAGAATGTTTACCTAATAGTCTAGTGTTTTGTTCTTGGTTCTGTGAAGAAAGTAATCTATCTGGGATTCATATAATCCATTATGATGATAAAAAGTATTTCTATTCGGGTAATTCTCGACTAAATGTAGTTGGTTTTCATTCTTGAATTTCCTAAAAATGAAATCTCTCGACTTGTTATCTCTTGTGAGTGAGACATTCATATAGTCACATAATAAAATATCGTACTTTTTCTGGTATCATTTCTTCTAGCTGAGATGAATTATCTTTATATTGTTCATCACTGTTTTTGTTATCAGAGGGCATATAAGTGTTAATAATACACAATGGAGCATCTTTAATGTTAAAAGTTAAAACTGTGGTTCTTTCATTGCCATCAGGCATAAATTTTATTACATGGTCTAAGTCGTTTCTCCGTGTCTGTTCTTTTATCTACAGACTTGGCCTCAACGTTATGAGTAGTAGAAACATCTTGTAATTTATTCATTTTAAAGCTGTATAACCAGTGTTCTTGGATGCACAAAATGTCACATCTTTTCAATACTTGATTCAAATATAACTGATTAAAGATTGCATTTTGAACGTTTAATGTTCCTTTAATGATTTCCTTTTCGTTCCCTTGTTGGTCGATGCTCGGCCGTGTTTTAAAACATGCTTTCTGACTGTATGATTATCATCAGGATTTTGTTTGTTGTTCTCTTGTGTATTCCTGTGATTTAGGTATCTAATTTCCGATTTACTGATTCATCTATTTCAGGTCTAAGCAGATTCCTAGTTTCTTGTTGCAGTGGTGTCAACGGTATTTTATGTTTCGATAAATGAGCCTTTATGTGAGTGATTTTGTTGCAATTCACTCTGTTTAGCCTACTTTGAAGCACTAGAATTGTCAATTGTTCTATCATTATCTATTGAGTGTAGTGTGCCATTGCAGTCTGCTGTGTTATTGTGTATTCGTCTATATATACCGGTACATTGAGTTATGGTCTTTTTGTCTGGTTAGACAATATGATGTTTTCTTTGTTTCTAGATTTTATCTTCTGACCTATACCGGACTGATTATTTGTACACCCTTGCCTCTCTCTATAGGTATGTCTTTTTAAATTTTGGTTGGCGTTCCATGCATGCAAGGGAAGATTTATATTTGGTTGGCTAGCATTATAAAAGTAAGGCTGGTTCGAATGACGCTCTTGTATTCGAAAGTTTGTATTGTTGAGGTAATACATGTGTAGTTGTCTGGTGTCTAATTACTGGGACAGCCGGTCTTATAAATCCATGTTGTATATGCATAGGTTGCCTTAGGTTTTACACTGATGTTTGAGGTAGAATATTTAGATATCCTGATGTTGTCATATTCTAATGATATCCTGACCATTGTGCATAGTAGGTTGTATATAGGTTGGTTTTTGCTGAGCTGTATAATAGTGACCTGGTGTTGTCGTCTGCTGTCAATATCCTTGTAATGGAGAAGTGATTTTGGATTTCAGTTCATTAACCTCTAATTAATGTTTCATACTTAGCTCATGTATACCTAGTCTATGTTGCATCTCTATATTCATGATGCTCAAGACACTGAATCTTGCAGGTTTTGCATTCTTTAGGTCAAACTATGTATGTGTCCATCATTATCTGGTTCTAATACTTTTGACTTTTCTTCTACATTTGGTGTACATCTTTTCATATGTAGTAGTGTTATTGTGTTGGCATAATCTTATTCTTTTCTTCTAGCATAATTATTTAGGCTTTATATGCCAACATGTGTTCATCTAGTTCATTGTCTTTTTTGTCTTTACTTTCAAATTAGGAGTTTGCAGTACACTGTTTACTACGCTGTTCTCTTTCACCATGGGAGATTGTACGTATGTTGCTCTTACGTTTATTTCCTCTGCTATTGTGTTGTTCTCTTTCACCATGGCCAGATGTATGTTTGTTGATTTTAAATGCGTTTCATTGTCTGTATCTTTTCATTCCTATTTTTCTTGCAAGGATTTTGTTAACCGCTCGATTTCTTTGCTGTTCTCATGTTGAGGGTTAACCAATTTCGTGTTATCTTCCTCCTTTTTGTTCAGATGTATCATTCGTGCTGACGTTGAGTGGTTCGATATTTAGGTCATTCAAGTTCAAGCTGCAGATAGTTCTCTCCTGTTTGACAGGGTTGTTTCTATCGTTGTCTCCTCACCACAGGTGCCAAACGAGACGTCAAGTGGTGTATAAGTACCTTCTCTGTGTCTATATCTTGGTCAAGATTGTCACATAACGCACATTTATATATCATATTTTTATTGATGATTTGTCGCAAAAATTGCTTGTCTGATAGATTTAAACATTCCTTATGGATCCATGTGTTACATGTAGCACATTCTATAGAGTCCTCATTGATAACATTCTTTTCACAGATTGGACAGAGTATTCTTGATGTATTTCAAATGCTTGTATTAGTTTGTGATGTATTATTCTAGACTACAGAGAAGTCAATTGTTTTGAAGGGGATTTCGATTCCCTTTTGTTGTTTCTCTTGTTTATTTGTGTTGCTTGGGCTCGACTGTATACTCGTTTTTTCTAAGTATGTACGATCTTTAGCAGAAATGTCTACTCTTTTTGTTCTATCTATATTTGCAATCACAGATTCACACAATTTTGAAGTTCATTGCATCTACTCCAGCCATATCAATGGTTTTGACTATTTGTGGGAGATCTTGTTCCATCAAAACTTGGTATAATCGTTCATTTATATCCATCTTGCTAGTCGTATTACACATATTGATTCTGTACTGTTGTCGCTTATCTCTACCGTAATTTGACTTCAGTAGTGTAGAAAGGCCGGTTCTGCGGCACTTCCAATTTTATAGTAGAAGTTCAGCATCTTACCTCCAAAATGCAACATAACCTTTGGTACAAAACATTTGTACAACCTAGGTAAAAAGTAAAGGTTTTAAAGACAAGTAAAAAGACCAACAATGAGTATTTTTCATACGATCTTGTTAGAAAGAAAATTAAAAAAAAACTTAATTTCAAATCCAGAGTTTTGCTGGATTAGAAATTATTTAAAAGTGGTTTGTGAAAACGTTTCATCACCTAACGGAGCATAATCACGAAGCGTAGCGAAGTGACGTGTGTAGTGGCGATGGAACGTTTTCCCTTACAGCGCATGCGCCGTAAGGTCCTTCCTAGGTTGTCGTAGGTGTTGTTTTTCATCGTAGTAAAAGTCCAAACATTTAACAATACCTGTAAACCCTATGTTACTGATGTCATCATCATCCAAAGCTTTGCTGACTGCATCTTCGATCTTAGATTTGGAGGTTTTGATAAGGTGTACAGTATCTTTATGGTTTTTTTTCGTTTTTTGTTGATACGTTTAACACCGTTAACCCCATCATTCCCAACGAATTAATGATAGCTAGAGAACTCAAAGGAATGCAAGCAATAAATCTCCGATTCCTGTTGTAACTGTGCTGAGTGCGCCGGACGTACAAATAACGTCTAGAACAGAACAAGTTCCTAATGCGAAGGAAATTACTTTGTTTAGTCTGTTGTATGTTTTCAATATTTGAGTGTATTTATGCATCTCTACCTCTAGCTCGTGTTCAGCGGATCGAATTTTATCTTTTCGATACGATTACTTACCGTCCATTTATTTTTATAACTTAAAGGAGCATCCCTAGCAGAGCAATGTTTTGAAGGGACTATTAGGACCTAGAATTAACCCTTGACAATCATACAACTGATTACAATGTTTCAAGCACAAACCATTTCCATAGGTAGAAGGTAATTGATCTGTGGTGAGATACATCCTTTACCGTGAGCTTTCATACAACACACATTTCCTCCACGTTTAAGGTAAAGACCAAAAAGAATGGCTTTGCTCATGGAAGCGCTACCTAAACCACTCAATGCACCAACTTTAAAAACAGGGAGTACACTCTTTGCTAACATGGGAAGAGCTCTCATAGCCAACCGGCCAACAAGGGTAAGAATCCACCCTTTGTTTGTATGTTTTGTTGTAACTGTTTTACAGTTAGCTACAAGACCATACCACCACTACCACTCTTTTTTAGCTTGTGGATTGTTTGTATTTGTCGCTGAGTGAACAACATTTCATGTCATGCGATAAGCGGATGCTGACAGGACAGCCATTTTTTTTACGAAAGTCGGCGGCTTCTTTGTATAACCTAGATACACTAGGTGAAAGTGGTGTTAACGTTTACGGCAGGATAACTTTGTGCATTCAGGATGATATGGATATTTCGCAATTGACAGTGATCAAACATGGCTGCGTTATGAATTTGGTCGTTACTTTTGTTGGATTGGAAGGCAACGATGATGTATCTAGGCTTCCCCCGTCCACTCTTGGCAGATAATCGCCAAGTGAATTCTCTACTTTAGGGAACGGATACGGAAACCACACTTAATTTTGCTTTTACTCTGTGTTATTTTGTACAGAGACATTTTGTTTTCATCGGAGGAAACCACATGAGGAACGAACCAAGATAGTTCACTTAATATATTTTTTGCTGGATCGTTGACTGCCGCTGCTCTTAACACTGAGTTTGCGTCAGAGTCTCGTACGAGTGTGAGTTCGTATTTAAATCCATACACTATCTTGTTATATCCTCAGCGAAACCGAAGGTATGTTTTAAAGGTATGGTAAATGAAAACGTTCCTTTGGTTGTAGGCTTTGTGATGATGTAGCCATGACCAGCTGCAAAGCCAGTGTTTTGACTGCATGAGCCTCGATAATTGAATCTTTAAACCACAATTGGTTAAGACCTTGCGATTTGCTAAAGTCGTCGGGATAAGTCAACAACCCCAAGATAGTAGTCGCTATACCTTGATCATTTAGGTATTCAATCTGCTGACCGGACAGTTTGTATCCGATGCTTTTGCAGAGATACATGATATCATTGTTTACAAGGGATACTAGATCTGTATTTGCATAAACTGTGTTGTCGTTTTTCAGAAGTCGTCCTTCAACCAAAAGATAACTCTCAGCCGGATGGATAGTAGATCCTGGGTTTCGATGTTGATCTGTATTTCAGCGCTGGAACTAAAAATGCTACAGTTTGGGGCTCGTATTCATGGACTTGGTACTCCTGAATACTTTCATGAAAAAATAAAGTTTCACTGATTTGAAGTGTATCATTCATTCATTTATAGCGTTTGACGAAGTCATGAATGTTTGCAATACCACTGCCAATGATGTTGTTTAAACGGGCTTGCTGCTAAGGAGTATTTTTGTTTTTTAGGTGAGATGATGTTGTTGAAACGGGCTTGCTGCTGAGGAGTCCTACTCACTTTATAACCCACATGACCCACATGACCCACATGACCCACAGCTTTTGTGGCTTCTTTTGCAACACCTTTAATAACTGCATTGGTGGCAGTGGTCATGGCTTTACTCCCCAATGTCTTTGCGTTAGAAGAGGTAAACATTCGTCCAACTAAATTGGTGATAGTGTCAAAAAGACCCCTATCACCATACACATACTTTCGACGGTATCCTTTATTAATTTGCAACATTTATTTATAGGAGTTTACGATGAATTTGCTTGATAAAGCCACTCCTTTCCATTGCGTCGAGGATGGCTACGATCTCATTGCGTACACCATTGTTATCAGTTCGACAAGAGGCGGCGCACAGCTTCAATCGATCTAGAAGCTGATTAAAGTCTGTGGGTAGAAATACGACGACAACCACTGAACTACAGGCTCCTGACTTGGGACAGGCACATAAAGAATAAGGCGGGGTTAAACATGTTTGTGAGCGCTCAACCCTCCCCCAACCTGGGACAGTGGTGTAACAGCACAACATAAGAACAAACTATAAAAATCAGTTGAAAAAGGCTTAACTCAACTGATCGATGCAAAGAAAAACCATTAAACAAAAAACACAGACAGGACGTGGCAGGGTATATATCCATCCCTCATCCCTAACAACAAAAAAGACAGATCTGAGAGAACCAATCTAATTAAAATATAGAACTCGGATTTCGTATGCAGTATAACGAAATCCGAGTTCTATATTTTAATTAGATTGTGAGAGAACTCGCAGTGTTGAATAGGTAACCTTTTAGAATAGGTTTATTCAAAGGATTGATAAGTTTACTCGGATCGTACATAAATTTCCGGGCTTGGTTCACTACATCACCGTAAAATTTAGGATGTGTTATTCCGTTTGAAATAAGTTTTCTATAGGTACAGCCAAACTTGCAAACCAAATCTTTGTATCTATGGAAGAATTTAGTAAAGGTTTTAAGTAATTTGTGGTAACGAAGTCCCTGACTTAATAATTTACCAATAATACATAGATTACGCTCATTGAAATCCAAAACGTCACTACAGACACGGGCATAACGAACGAGTTGGGATATAAAAACACCGTAAGATGGTGTAATGAGGAACATCACCGTCCAAAATATGAAAATTAACAATAAGGAAAAAAATCATTCCTTTTGTCGTAAATTTTTGTGTATAGTTTCTGGTGTAAAGCTGAAATGTCTAAATCTAGATAAGGACACTTATTGCTGATAATATTTGATTTATTTAAGGTAAGTTCCTGTGGGTAAATTTCGGCAGTATGTTTAGAGAATTCTTGATGATTTAACGAAAAATATCATCAGAATAACGGTAAGGGTTGTTGAATTTATCAATTAAATGGAATTTATACGGGTCTTTACTGAGTATGGCCATAAACTGTGATTCATATCAGTACAGGAACAAGTCTGCTTTTAAAGGGGCACAATTGGTACCCATAGGAATACCTACAATCTGTCGATAAACTTTATAACCGAAACTTACATAAATGTTGTCAAGGAGAAAATTTAACAAGCATAAAAAAAGGATGAAAAATAATAAAAGTCCTGGGTCAGATGGTTTTACTGCAGAATTTTTCAAAGTATTTTGGATAGACATTGGAAAGCATGTCCTGAGGTCAATAAATTATACATATCCAATAGCTATAGGGGGAATGTCTGTCACACAGAGGCAGGAAGTTATCACATGTATTCCAAAAGAAGGCAAGTCAAAACAGTTCTTAAAAAGATTGGCGTTCAATTACACTTTTGAACTCAACATAGACACTAGCTTCTAGTTGTATAGCTGTGAGGATAAAGTCAGTTCTAAACAAAATTATTGACACTGATCAAACAGGCTTCATCCCGGGTAGATTTATTGGGGGGAATTGTAGACTTATTTATGATATTTTACACTTCACAGAAGAAAATGATATCCCTGGTAAATTATTACTTATTGATTTTGAGAAGGTTTTTGACTCTATATCATGGGCATTTCTCTTTGAAACACTTAAGTATTTAAATTTTGGAGATACCATTATGAACTGGATAATAACATTTTACAATGGTATTTCATCAACTGTCACCCAGAACTGTTGTCTGTCAGACTTTTTCCGTGTGGAGAGAGGCTGTAGACAGGGGGATCCTTTGTTACCTTACCTTTTCTTGCTATGTGCAGAAATACTAGGCATTTTAGTAAGGAAAGTGATGAGATAAAGGGTATTACTATAGATGATTCAGAGTATATCTTGTCTCAATGTGCAGACGACACATCACTTATTTTAGATGGATCGCCTTCCTCACTGGATGCATCACTCCGTATGTTACAATTTTATGCTGAGATATCAGCACTGGAAATTAACTTAGACAAAACAAACGTTATATGGATAGGTAGTAAAAGTCATAGTCAAGACAAAATATGTGTAAAGTGAGGACTGAAGTGATGTTCCAGTACCTTCAAACTATTGGGTATCACTTTTTGTGTTGATTGAAATAGAATGTTAAACCTAAATTATGCTCCTCGAATACAAGAAATAGAAAATATACTACAAAAATGGTCACTTACCCCCATTTGATAAAATAACAATTATAAGGTCTCTTAATTATATCAAAATTTAATCATCTGTTCCTGTCCATCCCAGATCCAGATAATAATATGATACGCCAACTTAATAGTAAAATTTATTCATTCATTTTGGGATGATAAGTCTGACAAGATAAAGCGGGATCTTCTATGTCAAGAATACTACAGAGGGGGTATAGAATAATTTGATTTGAGAAATTTTATAAAAGGGTTACAACTTACTTGGGTTAGAAGATTATTTAAGTCAAAATCTAAATGGAAACAATTATTTACCTCCACACAAAATATAAATTTTACAGAGTTGGCTTATTTTGGAATCATTAAAATAAAAAAAAAAAAATTTTGGAATACAGTCTTTAATGCCTGGGAAAATATGTCAAAACTCAGACGTCTTTCTCATTTTGAGGAAATCATTTCGGCTTCCGTATGGAATAACGAGCATATTGAAATTGATAATGTCAGCTTTTACTACAAAAATTGGGCACACCATGGGGTACGGACCGTAAATGACCTGTTAGATGAACATGAAAATATATTAACATATGAAAATTTTGAAAGAACATATTATTTCAAGTCCACGTTCTTACAGTTTTGTGGGCTTATACTAGCACTAAAAAAGTGGTTGCAAGCCATTGGAATCAACACTGAAAGAGAGAAAAAACAACAAGCTACTATGCCTTTTAATATTAGTATTTTCTTCAAGTCAGAAAAGGGTTCAAAGGACATGTATTCTATTTTAAACCAAGGTACCATACCTATATACCTATAGATTTTGCATCCAAAAAAACAATTGGGAAGGTATTCTAAATAAGGTTGTAGAAATTGGAGAAAAAAAATAACTTTTGTGTTACCAAGGTTTCAAAAAACACTAAGCTATGTTGGTTTCAATATAGAATTATTCATTATATGTTGGGTACAAACGCTCTACTCTTTAAAATGAACCTTGTAAACTGTAATGTATGTACATTTTGCAAGGAAGAGCCAGAATCTATAGAGCATTTACTTTGGGGTTTTCATATTGTAGCCGACATCTGGCACAATCTGAATTCTTTGATTTTTGATATAGTACTTATTAAATTCCACTAAATTTGGATATTGATATGTTTGGCCTCTATGAAAATTATAAATTGAATTTTATCAAAAATAAAGATATTTTACAGACAAAGTCCTTCATTTACTGATCTAAGATGCAAGATGTAAAACCTCATATAAAAGGACTTCAAAATTACATTAAAGAAAACTCGATTTTAGAAAAACATATTTCTTTAAAAAAATTTAGTGTGGAAGAATGTAACTTGTACTGGAACCCCTGGGCTAAGGTCACTGTAGAATTTTAATGGTGTAAATCCTTGTACATACGTGTGTATATTTTATGTGTATATGTATATTTAAATGTATATAAATGCTGTTATACCATTATGTATGTTCATATATGATCTTGCATTATTATACATTAGTACTATTATTATATTAATGAAAATGTGTTATTATCATGCTTAATCCATAGATTACATACTGTTATACCATATTATGCTTATTTATAATATTATGCTTATTTATTTCACTTGCCGGATTATTGTGCCACAAGATAAATATATGTTTATACCTGTAATTTCATAAAAAAAAAAATTATATAAAAAAAATATATATGTAGGATTCGGAGGTGCGATGGTCACGCTGAAGTGCGATGGTCTGTTCGCTGAGGTGCGATGGTCTATATATGTCCTTAGTTATCATTTCACACTAAATGAGAGCTCGTTAAGTTTGCTTTGACAGTTTATCTTTAATATGTTCCCCTCATCTGAGATTACTATGTGTGTTATGTAGTTAGAGATTTCCAAGCACTATCGTACGTAAAAAACAAAACTTCTGTAAATTTCGAAAAAGTATCTGCTACATGAGGTTAAATTTCCCCTGTTTACTAATCATTTCCCTTTACCGTTAGTATTAAGAATTTATTTACTTGTATTCATGTTGGATATACAAAAACATTCCATATTTTCTCTAGTTGCAGTAAAAACCACATACGGTGATAAGTTCATTAGGCACTTATTATATTGCGTTTTAAACAGCTATCACATTTTCAGTCATTGAAATAAGTACTGGTTTTAATGGAAAGAAAATCTTTGCATGTAGCGTCTGTATGAATGTTGACTTCTTTGTGTCCAAAGTAAACTACAACGTTACAATTATGACTGGAAATATTCTTGATGATTTACTTAATAAACAATAAAGCTGCTTCTAGCAAACATATTTACTTCTTCATCGACATGTGAACATGAAAAACACTAAAAATATAGTTTATGTAACCCATCGCACTTCAGCGTAACCTCCATCGTACTTCGGCGTAGCTATCAACAAGATATCGTAACAATGCCACCATCGCACTTCAGCGTGATCAAAAACGTACTTCATCGTCTTACCATCGCACATCAGCGTGACCATCGCGGTTCGGAGTGCCATCGCGGTTCAGAGTCCTACATATATATATTTTTTTTAAAGTGTAACGGGAAGCATTGGGTGTGGGTCACCTGACTCCACATCTTCGAGTCATAATGGAAAATTATTCATATAAAGACATATTAAAAATTCCACACTTGACTCCTAGATATCATCTTGAACCATTGAAATATATGCTCATTCTCAATTTTATCAATCACGAGTTTTACGATCATACGAATACGAATACGAAAGTTTTATTTTGATTCGGTTCACATATAACAATACAAACATAAGCTCTTAAGAGCTTTTTACCGAATATAAGGTAACACAAACACAACATTAAAACACACAACATGCAGACAGGATATATAACAGCACAGGCATATTGAAATACATGCAAAGCACTACTAAAATACATATCTAAGGCAAAGCTGAAGCACAACTAAAATTTAAGCACAACTAAAATTAAGCACAAATAAAATATAGCACACATGCAAAAATTTAAGGCATAATAACATGTTAGAGCAACTTCTAAAATATGAAAAAGCTTATCTATAAGCAGAACAACAACATTTTGAACCATTCCAAGACTGTATAAGGCTCTTAAATTGAGAAAAACTATTTTCAGTCCTGAAATGGTCAGGTAGGCTGTTCCACAGAGTAGCAGCTGCAAATTTCAAACTTTTCTTACCAAACCAAACTGTGTAGTTTTTACTTGTGGTATATCCAGTATATTACTATATCTGAAAGAATATTTACAATCTTTTACATTTAATAAATCATGTAAACAGACAGGTGCTAATTTATTGACTATACTAAAAGTTTCAATTGCCATTGATCTTTGCCTTTTAATATGCAGTGAAGGCATCTTAGCCTTTTCAAGCAACTGTTGATATGAGCTTGAATGGTCTTCGTACACAAACCTTAGTGCTCTTTCTTGCACTTTTTCTAATTTTTTTGAATTGTTCTCGGTACAAAAATGCCATGCCAAAGGGCAAAAAATGAAATTTGACAAAATAAATGTATGGAAAATAGTAAGCTTACTTAGCTTGTTCAGATAAGCTCCCAAACGTTTCAAAATATTTAGTTGCTGAGATGCCTTCCTGCATATTTTACCAATATGAATATCAAAATTTAGCTGATAATCTATGTCAATGCCAAGTAATTTGACAGTTGACTCACACGAAAGATCAGCACTTTGGATACGTAAAGATGGATTTTTGTTATATGTCTTTTTCCCAACTTCTAAGACCTGAAATTTGTCGTGGTTTGCCTGCATTTTATTTATTTTGAACCACTCAATAAGTTTGAGTGATTCAGATTCCAAAGTAGAAATCAAAACATCATAATCAGGACTACAGTAAGATAAAGTATTGTCATCTGCATAATTATACAGAGTTCCATTTTTTATAAATAAGAATATATCATTGATAAAAACATTGAATAGTAGGGGGCCCAGGATAGTACCCTGGGGAACCCCCTTATGAATGTCAGCCCAACTGTTAAGAATACTATTTATTTTAATTTGTTGTTTCCTGTTTGTCAAATAAGATTTAAGTAGTGAAATAGAATGAGCAGAGACACCATATGCTGATAATTTATCAAGCAGAATTTCATGTGGTAGGCAATCAAAAGCCTTTGAAAGGTCCATTAAAACAGCAGCTATATACTGGTTTTTGTCTAATGCTGCACGCCAATCTTCTAGCAGTCGTAACAGTGTGGTCTGACACCCATGGCCACGCCTAAAAGCACACAGATAGGGATGAAAAATAATTTAAAAAAAATCACAAAGTTGAATTTCAAAAACCTTTTCATAAATTTTAGAAAAAATTGGTAGAACGCTGACAGGCCTATAATTGGCTTTGTCAAGTTGGTTGTTTTTCTTGTGCAGTGGTGTTACTTGAGCCTACTTGAGTCTATCAGGAAATACTCCAGTTTCTACAGATAGATTTATAAGTGTTGTTAACTGTGGCACAATTATCGGTTTACAATGTTTCACTACTTTTGCTGGTATGCCATCTACTCCAGTAGCTTTTTTAATGTTAATTTTGTTAATAATTTTTGCTACTTTTTCTGTTGTTGTTTTCTGAAAATCAAATGTTTTGTTAAAGATATTAATCATGTAAGGAAACAACTGTAAATATTGACAGTGTTTTAATTATATGGCAAGGGATATAATACAAAGAAAACCTTCTAGAAAACCTGCAAAACATCAAACCATCATTCCCTATTATTATCATTCTTTATGTCCAATAAACAAACAGAAGATAAAGTCATGACTCACATCCATAAAACATTGAAATGAAGTTAAAGCCAAAAATGATGACACAAGAGATATAGATATGACATCTGAATCGAGTGGTAGACACTTCTGTTGAATAATCAAGATAATGTTTAAGAGTATTCATCAAACTAGCTATAATTTTTGCATGTTTGAATACAGAACTTCTCACATCTTGTTAAAAAAATTGGAAGCCCCCCCCCCTATCTGATGTATTGAAAATTTGAAAACTTCCCCTTTCCATTCCCAAATATTTTCAAATTGGTCAAATGTTGTGACTTTCAAATCACACTGTTTACAGACTTATGAGTTATTCGGTTAAATTGAAACATATATTCAACATTTAACACCATTTGAGTGCCTTCAAATAAGAAGGTACGAGTTTGCTTTTTGTGGTACGAGTTGACATAGGTACGAATTATCAATGGAGCACTATTTACAACATCCGGGTAATTGAAATGTTGTTTAGGATACAAACATGGCCGCCGAAGATGATTCCGATGTTCCAGGTAGAACTATTTGCGTTCTATTTTGTTTACATTTTGTTTACAAATGCACACTAGCATTAGTACAAAAACAATAAAATACATCGAAAAGTTCACTCCATTGATAATGGGTTCCGTCTTATTTTTCAGAATGATCATCGGTTCATGTCTCATCTTGCATGTTGCTCACCTGTTCCCTAACTTCAGCATGAAAATTTCATAATTACTTATAATTAGCCCAAATAATTATGACTCCTTGGAAGGCTATCATAACATTTTGAAATGACACAAGAATTGCAGGGTCTGCTCTGGCTCCTAACCGTTGGAGCCAGAAACACCGCCAGCTGCTATAGTTTCTTACTTTATTTTCACAAAAAAAGATAATTTCTAACGAACTATACACATTAAAACTCACATCTGGTATATTTGGTGGGTTTTCCTAATTTCTTTGAAAATTGCATGAAAAATTCCCAAAACTGCCCAGGATCCTTTTTCCCAAAATACTCAGAAAAACCCCTACCATAGGGTTGAATATATGAAAAGACATGTGTCCTTTTATTTTCTTTGTCAGTATTCCATTAGTATACAAATAAAAATATAAAGATAAAGATTAAAACAAAACAGCTGTTTTTCTTCAAAAGATACATATATCATGTACATGTATTGTATGTTTTTATTTTATTGTGTATATCTGAAAACAGGGACTAATGGGACTTGTATAATGACTCTATTAATTGATCAATGTTCCTGTCCTGATAATGAGTTATGGTCTGTATATGTTACAGAATAGATAAAATGTTTTAAAATTAAAAATAAAGAAGAGAAAAAATGGGCAATTAATGAAGAAGTGCAAATAGTTGGTGCTTGAATATGCAGAATTACTGAATAGAGAAAATTTGTATAAAAAATAAAGAATACAGAAAATGATGACCTAAACCCCTTCCCCAACCCACTACCAAGACCCTCTTAAGTTTGCCAATAACTCAAAAGTTATGACAGAAGTGTTGGATAATCGGTTTAAATTACCATTCTTTTAAAGAGTACATGTTATATACAGATAATTATTGAAACTACATATATTTTGAGTGTTAAAATCTATTCAGTTGACATGTTTGAATACACCTTATCGCTATTCCCGCTTGACCCGAGAATCTGTCCCGCTCGAACTTTTGACGTCATACAACAATCACTTTTCCATTGTGGCGTCAGACATTTTCTATTATGACGTCAAAATTTTACGGGAACTTGTGTGATGTGCAGTAATGGCGGACAAATAGCGATAAGGTGTATATTACATGGTCATCAAAATAAACCAGTCTTAATTATGCTAACCATATCTCCTTTAATGAAGGAATGAAATACTTTAGTTGAAAAGTTGTCGCTGTCAATAAGGGATAACTGTTTTAAAGGCTGTTTTACTGGTGATGGGAGCCAACAAAGTGGACATTTGTTACTGTCAAATCCCTAAATGAAGGTGACAACTCGTCAACTACAAAGATGTTCATGTACAGTACTGTTATATCTATTCTAATACATAACAAATGAAATAATTCTTTTGAGCTTAAAAAAAAAACGTAAATTTAAAATAAAATACTACAAAAATTCATGATGTTTTTGGTGCATAAACATCATGGCAAAACATGACATCATGCAAATGAAACTTTCAAAATTGTTACATGTACATGTGCTTAAACTATTCAAATTTGGATAATAGTTGGTGCTGTTTTATTTTCAATTATAGTGTATGAATCGATCATTGTGTTTCCAACAATTCAATATTGCAACTAACTCCTTAGATATGACACTTGACTGTAAATTTTAGCCAAAGAAAAAAATTGTTAAATAAAGATTGCATAAGACTTGTATTCAGACTACACTATAATGCATATAATGAGTCGTGCTGAGTCAGATAGGACCTGTTATTGTTGATGTCTACAACAACAAAAATGTTTGTTGATAATTAACACTCACCTTGCTTTATATTGCAGAAACAGGGGGCGTGTTTACCTTTGGAAAGAGCAAGTTTGCAGACAATTTACCAAGCAAATTTTGGGTAAAAAATGATAAAGTATTACACGTTGCTTGTGGTGACGAGCATACAGCTATAGTTAATGGTTAGTATATATATATATTAAGGATACTTTTAAACTTTTATGTGGTCATTTAAAGAAAGTTCTGAAAGACAGGACCGCTTTTTATACGACCGCAAAAATTGAAAATTTTTTGGTCGTATATTGGTATGACGTTGGCGTCGTCGTCGTCGTCGTCGTCGTCCGGCGTCGTCCGAAGACACATTGGTTTTCGCACTCTAACTTTAGTTTAAGTGAATGGATCTCCATGAAATTTTACCATAAGGTTCAATACCATGAAAGGAAGGTTGGGATTGATTTTGGGGGTTATGGTACCAACAGTTAAGGAATTAGGGGCCAAAAAGGGGCCAACAATAAGCATTTTTGTAACTTCCAGACAATAACTTGTGTGTAAGTGTATGGATCTCTCTGACATTGTACCACAAGGTTCCATATCACAAAGGGAAGGCTGTAATTGATTTTGGGGGTAATTGCCTCAAAATGTTAGGAATTAGGGGCCAAAAAAGGGGCAAAAAACAAGCATTTTTCTAGTTTCATGACAATAACTTGTGTGTAAGTGTTTGGATATTTCTGAAATTGTACTACAAGGTTCCATATCACAAAGGGAAAGCTGGAATTGAGTTTGGGGGTAATTGCCCGAAACGTTTAGGAATTGGGGGCCAAAAATAAGCATTTTTCTAGTTTCCAGGCAATAACTTGTGTTCAAGTGTATGGATCTCTCTGAAATTGTACTGCAAGGTACCATACCACAAAGGGAAGGCTGAGATTGAGTTTGGGGGTGATGAATCATAAGGGGGTTCAAAAAATTTTGGGGGGGGATTTTTTTTTTTCTTTTTTTCCTTTTTTTTTTCTTTTAAAATTTTCCATTTTAAGTTGGTTATTTCTGATTTATATTTAAAAGCAAATAATAATGATATGGTAGGAGATACACACCAAACAGGATGTGTAAATTATTATATAATAAGTATTGTGCAATAGCAAGAAATTTTCAATTGCACAGTATTGCACAATAGCAAGAAATCTTCAATTGCACAGTATTGCGCAATAGCAAGAAATCTTCAATTGCACAGTATTGCGCAATAGCAAGAAATATCCAATAGCACAATATTGCGCAATAGCAAGAAATTGTCAATTGTACAGTATTGCGCAATAGCAAGAAATAATCAATTGCACAGTATTGTGCAAAAGAAGATACTTCGTATAAATTGCTTATTTCTTGATCAATTTCAATGGGGTTTTATTCTTGAATTGGGGTTCTTTAATATGCTGAATCTAACCGTGTATTAAGTTTTTGGATTTTGGGCCCCGTTTTTAAATTGGTCCACATTGAGGTCCAAAGGGTCCAAAATTTAACTTTGTTTGATTTCATCAAAAATTGAATTATTGGGGTTCTTTGATATGCCAAATCTAACCGTGTATTTAGATTCTTAATTTTTGGTTCTGTTTTCAAATTGGTCTACATAAAGGTCCAAAGGGTCCAAAATTAAACTTAGTTTGATTTCAACAAAAATTGAATATATGGGGTTCTTTGATATGCTGAATCTAACCATGTATTTAGATTTTTGATTATGGGCCCAGTTTTCAAGTTGGTCCAAATCGGGGTCCAAAATTAAACTTTGTTTGATTTCAACAAAAATTGAATATATGGGGTTCTTTGATATGCTGAATCTAACCATGTATTTAGATTTTTGATTGTTGGGCCCCGTTATCAACTTTGTCCACATTGAGATCAAAAGGGTCCAAAATTAAACTTTGTTTGATTTCATCAAAAATTGAATATATGGGGTTCTTTGATATGCTGAATCTAACCATGTATTTAGATTTTTGATTATGGGCCCAGTTTTCAAGTTGGTCCAAATAGGGGTCCAAAATTAAACTTTGTTTGATTTCAACAAAAATTGAATATATGGGGTTCTTTGATATGCTGAATCTAACCATGTATGTAGATTTTTAATTATGGGCCCAGTTTTCAAGTTGGTCCAAATCGGGGTCCAAAATTAAACTTTGTTTGATTTCAACAAAAATTGAATATATGGGGTTCTGTAATATGCTGAATCTAACCGTGTATTAAGTTTTTGGATTTTGGGCCCCGTTTTTAAATTGGTCCACATTGAAGTCCAAAGGGTCCAAAATTTAACTTTGTTTGATTTCATCAAAAATTGAATTATTGGGGTTCTTTGATATGCCGAATCTAACCGTGTATTTAGATTCTTAATTTTTGGTTCCGTTTTCAAATTGGTCTACATAAAGGTCCAAAGGGTCCAAAATTAAACTTAGTTTGATTTTAACAAAAATTGAATTTTTAGGGTTCTTTGATATGCTGAATCTAAACATGTATTTAGATTTTTGATTATGGGCCCAGTTTTCAAGTTGGTCCAAATCGGGGTCCAAAATTAAACTTTGTTTGATTTCAACAAAAATTGAATATATGGGGTTCTTTGATATGCTAAATCTAACCATGTATTTAGATTTTTGATTTTTGGGCCCTGTTATCATTTTTGTCCACATTGAGATCAAAAGGGTCCAAAATTAAACTTTGTTTGATTTCATCAAAAATTGAATTCTTAGGGTTCTTTGATATGCTGAATCTAACCATGTATTTAGATTTTGGATATTGGACCATAATAGGTGAATGTCCAATTTAAAATTTTTAAGTTCTTAGACCACATTCATTCTGTGTCAGAAACCTATGCTGTGTCAAATATTTAATCACAATCCAAATTCAGAGCTGTATCAAGCTTGAATGTTGTGTCCATACTTGCCCCAACTGTTCAGGGTTCTACCTCTGCGGTCGTATCAAGCTGCGCCCTGCGGAGCATTTTATTAAAATCATTTATGCAAAAAAAACTCAAGTAATTCAGTGTTAAACAAATTTGCATACATTGTATAGCAGAAGCTTTAAGTGCATATGAAAGGTTTACAAATATGTTTTTCCTTCACATAATCATGATGATTGCCTTTTGTGATAAGATACCACAGACCAAACTATACCTATCCAGGCTTTATCTACCAAGTCCTGCCATTTGTGATAAGATATCACAGACCAAACTATGCCTATCTAGGCTTTATTTAGCAAGTCCATAGTCATATAACTCATCAATATTTACCTGGTTAATCAAAAACCTTAAGAAAGTTATTTTCCATAAAAAAATAACTAGTTCAACCCTTTAAAGTGATCATTTCATTTATTTTAGTTTAATTTCTTATACAGATTAAATATATGATAAACATGCTAAATAAAATAAGACATTTTATGAATAAGCATGCAGGATACATACACAAATGTACAAGTAAAAGTACTGGAATGGTGGCAATGAGTAGAAATGATTTTATGATAAAATTGGTTAACTCATTTCTGTCACATATGCTAATTATTATATTACTAAGTAATTTTTCCATACAGGTACAGTAACTGTATTATATACTATACTTATTGATCTTAGGCAGCATGATGAGAAAATATAGATTACCATGTAAAAAATTCATAGGTTTTTCAAAATAAACTTTCCATTACACCAATATGCTTCAAATTAACTAAGATTTTTTGGGAGATGTAGATTACTGTGACTCAATATACAAATCATGTATCTGTATATAATTTGACACTGCAGGTTAAAAATAGAGAATAAAATTCAGTAGTTTTGTAATGTTACAGTAAGTCATTTTAAATTATTTATACCAGATAGGAAACATCTACATATAGAGTAAACATGACTTGTTAAGTATAATTACCTGTACCGACATCAATGTATATACATTGTATATATTTAAGATGAATACTGACAACTAAAGTCTGAAATCCTCTTTTACCAGGAAGAAAATGAACTGACTTTTTATTGCCATGCCATTTTTTTACAGAACATACAATACAGTTTATTTATAATAGTTATAAGAGATAATTGTTTCTTTGTTTGCAGAAACAGGAAGAGTTTTTACCTTTGGTGCTAATGACTGGGGACAGTTAGGGCTAGATCATACAAAGCCTGCATACAAACCAACTTGTGTTAAAAGTAAGTCAGTCAGCTAGTTGAATTTAGAACTATATTGTGTTCTTCTCAGTAGTTTCAAATTGAAATAGCACAGTTTCCATAGAATTACAGCTCTACATCTATATTTATTCAGATATTATCATGGGGCTGTATTTGTTCAACCTCTAGATTTTTTGTGGTTGTAATATGTAGTTGTATTTTGGCCAGCTGTTGATTCATTATTTAATGCATTAGTTAAAACTACACTTTTGGTATTGTTTTGGGGTTAATAAGTGCATTTATTTTTCGTGAAGTGTTGTTCATTTTATTATATGATACAGTGATTTGAATTCAAAAGATCAGCTATTTTATTAATAGTCAATGTCTGTCACCCCTTAAAACCTGCTTTTTTAAACCTGTGTATTATAGAAGTTTGCTTTATTTACTTCTGTCACCTAGCTGTAGAGAATGATTGTAATTTTTGTACTCTTTTCCTGTATTTTACAGAATTGAAACAAGAAAAAAGTTATTTAGTGGCATGTGGTAGAGTCCATACAATAGTAGCTACAGGTAATTATGACAGGAACATTTTCATGATTTTAGCACAATCACACCAGGAATTTTTGATAAGAATGGGATATTGTCATTTTAGACAATTTTGTCACAGTAAGGCAAAAATGAATTGAAAATGTAAAATGTCTACACGAATATGATGGCCAGACTTTTGTTCAGTGTACTGAAATTTTAAGATTTCATATACATAGAAAAAAAAGGATTTATGTTTGATTTTATGCTCCCCAAAAAGTTATTGAAGCGTAATGTCTGTGTCAGCATCTGTCCATCAAAAACTATATGTCATCAGATGCTTAGGAGTAGGACTTGCCTTTTGCTACATTACTATGTACCATGAAATGCTGGTGAAATCCAATTGCATCATTACTGTTTTGGAGTAATTCACCTTGAAATGTCTCAAAATGGTAAGAACTATTTTAAGATTGAAACTATAGTTTCTTATGAGTAGGTTCATATATGAAACTATAGTTTCTCATGAGTAGGTTCATACAAGTATGCAGCATTACTATCTACCCTGAATTGCATTTGAAGTTTAATTTTCACTTTTGCCTCTATTTATACAGTCCTTGGTATATACCTGGCTAGAAAAACGTTCAACCCCTGGTTTTTATCTATGCATATAATAGGTCAACAATAGTTGCTAGTTGGGTAGTTGTGATGAACATATGCCTCTGAAATATGTCATATGGCCTTGACCTCATTTCAAGTGTTCATTAAAGACTTTAGATTTAACAAGTAGCTCAGAAGTTTACCTGAAAAGTGGAAAATATTTGTATGTGAATTAACTACATGTACCTATACATGAACATTTGCTAATGACAGATTCATTTGACCTGTGAGCTGACAAGAGCATTTAGCCATATTTATTGTGTCAACTGTTGTTTTATTCCTTCAGAGTGGCAAAAGAAGTAGAGAACAGGAAAGAATGAACTGCATTGATGCCATACAAAGACCCATAAAACATGAATGAATAGATAAAACTGAAAATAGAACCATAGTGGTATATATCTGATATGTTTAAAGTACAAAATTCAGGAAATGTTTGCATTTCAGACAAAGACAAAATAAAGAGAAAGCAAATGTTCTACTCATATTAGGTTTTTGGTTGATTAGGAATCGTCAGATGAATATATCAGACAATGTATTGATCATATTTTATAATAATCAGGATTTACAATTGAATTTGAATTTTTGTCTTTTTTCAGAATCTGGTAAACTTTATTCCTTTGGTGCTAATTCAGAAGGCCAGCTTGGTATAGAAGATTGTTCTAGTAGTAATGAACCTAGAGAAATAACAGGAATATCTACACATAAATATAAACAGTTGTCAGCAGGGGCAGATCACTCTGCAGCATTGACAGGTAAAACAATATGATGTAGATTGGTTGATATCTTAAACTGTTAAATATATCATGATTTTTGTTGTTAATATAATTTAAAGCAGGTTGGAGTCAGTGTCAATTAGACAGTAAGCCAACAACACAAAATAGGTCTATTTTGCAATACATTTTTGTTATGTTCCAGTAAGGCTATACATTATTCTGGCAGACTCTAAAGCTTTATACATTCTATACAATTTGAAGGCTGTAAATTGAAACTTGAGGAGAAGTTGATTACATAAAATAAAAACACTCTATATAAAATGTTGTTGAAAATTTACTTCCTTTCACTATTTGAAAAATTTGCAAAGTTTTGAAAGTTTGAAGGCTTTTGGTTGAACACAGTAAGAGAAGCTGATAACTAAAAGCAGGTACCCCTTTTTTATTATTTATGTGCAGTGCTCAAGGTAATAAAAATAGGCAAGACAGCAGCAGATCTCATATGTTACTTCCCACAATAATAAAAATAGACAAGACATCAGCAGATCTCAAATGTTACATCCCAACGTAATAAAAATAGACAAGACAACAGCAGATCTCAAATGTGACATCCCACTGTAATAAAAATAGACAAGACAGCAGTAGATCTCCTATGTTGCTTCCCACAGTAATAAAAATAGGCAAGACATCAGCAGATCTCAAATGTTACATTCCACCGTAATGAAAATAGGCAAGACATCAGCAGATCTTAAATGTTACATCCCATCATAATAAAAATAGGCAAGACATCAGCAGATCTCAAATGTTACATTCCACTGTAATGAAAATAGGCAAGACAGCAGCAGATCTCAAATGTTACCTCCCACAGTAATAAAAATAGACAAGATACAGCAGCAGAAATCATACTGTACTTCCCATTGTGATAAAAATAAGCATGACACTTCTGTTTTAAGCTGCAAACCCATATAAATGAGTAAAGATATAAAGGTTTTTGGGATAAATTTTCAAAGAAGCTGCCACAGAAAAAAAATTGATAATATTAGTCCATCTGTCTACATCATCAAATTTTAAGACTGTATAGTATTATGGCAATGAAAGTGTTAACACTTTGAACTTGGATATTCTTTCTGTAAAATGTTATCTAATTTTTGTAAATTTAGCTTTTAATATATCCTGAAAACAATAGAATAGCTCAATGATTTTTTTACAGAGGATGGTGAAGTGTATGTTTGGGGAGGTGGAAGTGAAGGACAACTTGGTCTTGGGGATGAAACAGAATGTCCACAGCCACAACTGTTAGATATAGAAGGCAAAGTCACATGTCTATCGTGTGGTTATTACCATACAGCTGTAGTGACAGGTAAGAATAAAGTCACATGTCTGTCATATGGTTATTACCATAAAGCTGTTCAGGCCATAATCTTGCCGGCGAAATGACGATTTAAGTCGCCAAAGAATTTTGAAAATCGCTAAATCTCGCCGGCCGACTGACTTCATAGCGAAGTCAAATCGCTATCAAAATCGGTAAAAGGGAGACAACTTGTGATTGACAAGTCTCACAGGTAAAAAAATGGCGGCTGACAAGGAAAATCGAGATTTTCAAAACGACCCAGGACTAATACTATAAACGATCAAATTAGATAAATACAACGGCGACTTTGAACATCCTCGGATATAACTTTCAAAACTGTTCAAACGGAATACTGACCGCCTGTTTAAGTTATCGTTTTACGATGATTTTAATCTGAGGATGTTGCGTAATCACTCAGCTGATTTGTTTTATTTTTATTACCTACACGAGTCGATCAATTTTACTTTACGGTAGGTAAAGGGTGGAAACTAAAGGTAGATTTATTATATTCATTGAATAAAAATTGAAATATAAAAGGTAGAAAGACAGCTGATGGATAATGTGATTGCAAACGTACGACACTCGACCAGATAGTAATCAGCAGTGGATTTTTTCTCATGACCACTTCGTTGATATGGATGATATTTTTTAAAAAATGATAGAAATTAGCTCTTTAACGGATAATTATTTTGCGATTGAAAGATATTTTTATTTATAGACTTACAATCTTTAACAATAATCTTAATTTTCAACTAACATAAATGTGCTGGACATTCAATAATGTTTTACAAAATAATGACAAGTTAAATTCCCAGTCATGTGAAATTCATCAGGTAAACTGGGAGTCATATTTTTCTGGAGTTTTAAAAATAAATTGAGGCAGATGCACATGAATTTAATGCATCATAATCTTGATAATATTACTAGGCTACTCCTTCATGTCCCAATCAACAAATTTTATTTAGAACACATTATGGTATCAATAAATAAATAACAACTATATATTGTCTAAACCTTTTTATTAAGAACTTTCTATATATATATATACATTGTGTACAATAACATATGAAAAAACTGCAAGTATATCTTTATTGAATATAACTTGAACAATTTCCTTAGTGATACATGTGATAAGCATGAAAACACGATGCAACCGAAACGGTAATGGAATCTCACTTCTCCAAGAAGTTGACCACTTCTCCCTTCTCTCTCATGGAAGGAGAAGTCACTTCTCCCTCTTCAAAATCCTAGATTAGGCCCTGCTGTTGTGATAGATTTTAAGAAAAAAGTCTCATGTCTGTCTTGTGGTTATTACCATACAGCTGTAGTGACTAGTAAGAATATAGTCACATGTCTGTCATTTGGTTATAACCATACAGTTGTAGTGATCCAATAGGCTTGCAACCCCTTTGAAGGAATTTTTATTTTTTAAATATGTTATTATCTTGTTACACAGGCTAAACTAGATACATGTATTTTGCTTTTTAGTCCCCTACCGACGAAGTTGAAGGGGACTTTAGGTTTGCACTCTGTCCGTCTGTCTGTCCGTCCGTCTGTCCATCCGTCAGTCCGGCAACTCAGCTTTCCACATTTTTTTTCTTCGTTCTTGAAGATATTGATCAGATTTGATATTTGGTATATAGTTTTATCATGACAGGATATAGATCAAGTTCGAATTTTGTTCCGGTCTGATGATTTAGTCCAGAGTTATGGTCCATGAAAAAACTCCATAACTAATGTTAGAGTACTATGTTAAACCATATAATCTGTACAAAGGGAGATAACTCATTTTTTAAAAGACATTCTTTGGAAAATTGTTTGAGGAATTTTGTGGCAGGTTTATATGTTATTTTGTATAAACTAATTTTCTGAATGCTACATGTATATATATATATATTTTTTTTTATTAAGTGAAATCCTTTAATTAGATAATAATCTATTTTTATTAAGGTATATATTTCATTACATTACATTGTGTAGATAAAAGTTGTTGACATTTTATAGGTAAGTTACAAATCTATATTAGTTTGTGACAAATGAAAGAAAAAATATTTTGAACTATTAATTATATTTGATTGTAATTTGAAAATAGATATACATTTTATTACATCATATCTAATGTTAGAGTGTTATAGGTTTTTCACACTTTTTTTCATCATGCTTGAAGATATTGATTGATAATTGGTAAATAGTTTTATCATGACAAGTTACAGATCAAGTTCAAATTTTTGTTTCGGTCTGATAATTTTGTGCAGAGTTATGGTCCTTGGACTTGAAAAAATTCACTCATATATTCAGTTTTCCACACTGTTTTTAGTCATGCTTGAAGATATTGACTTGATATTTTCTTTTTGTTTACATCATGACAAGTTATAGAACAAGTTAGCATTTTGTTCCAGTATAATGAATTTTTACCCGGTAGGGGACTATGTATTGCCATGCAATACTCTCAGAATGCTTGTTGCTTTACATCTTTTGTTTACAAAGGATAGTTAAATTTTAGTTTCTCTTATTTTAAACTTTTTTTAATTGTGAAAGCTATCCATGTATGGGCATTCTGTTATAAATAGTTTGTATTTGATTCGTTTAGAGTAAACTTGTGTGTTTTCCTTTAGTTAAAAATGACCATGCCAACATGAATTGAAAATATGCTTAAGTTTTTACTATGGAACATTTGATTTGAATGAGCATTTACAGCTATCTTTTTTTTAATTCCAGAATCCGGTGAATTGTACACATTTGGTGAGAGTGATGGAGGCAAGTTAGGACTAGGGGATGGAGATATCAAAGCATTTGTACCTACAAAAGTGGAACTTCCAGAGAAAGCCAAACAAGTATCTTGTGGGAATACTCATACAGTTGTTTTATTAGGTAAAATTAGTTTTAGTTCTTGCTAGATTGAACAAACCATTTTACATTTACAAAAAAAACAATTTTTTAAGTTTTCCATTTCCTGTGTCAGTACTTTTGTACATCCATATTTGGGTAATTAATGACAAATGTAAAAATCACTACCAAAACATAATCGTGTAGACATTTTACATTTTTAATTCATTTTTGTTTTACTGGGACAAAGTTTTCTAAAATGACAATGTCCAAGTTTCTTTCTTAGTACAAATTTTGGTGAACTTATGCCTTATTGTATGATTTACAAATTATCATTAAAGTATGATGTAAAAGATATTCCTTAGACCTCCACAAGGTCTGTCACATTTAAGACAGTTACCTATAGTTAGGCCACAATTTCTATTTTTAAAAAAGTTATGAATTGTATTGACCTATTGTCATCAAAGTAAACCAAACTTACTGGTTATGGTCTATTCTGTGCTAATTTATGGATTGACTTTATTTTTGAAAAAATTACAAAATTTAACACTTGAGACTTTTTGGAAATGTTTATGACAAGTTTATTGTCAATACTGAAACACTGGGTAAATGGTAAACATGGGGGCTATCAGTCTTCACATAGTCATATCAACCCAAAAAAATAGATTAAATTAAAGTAATATGTGCCATTTTGATGTGTTAAAATCACATTTAATTTAAGAATATGGATTATCAACTTCTGGTTAAAAAAAATTAAGAAAAAATGGGCATTAAGTGTTATACTTGTTCGTATGTACGTAGGTTCGTACGTCCGTCCCAAAATTAGTTTCTGTTTTCTAACTTTAGTTTTCCTCAACCAAATGTTATGAAACATATAAACAATGCTTATTACCACAAAACACAGATTGAGTTCGAATTTTGGTTGCGTCACTTTTACTGTTCTTGAGTTATGTCCCTTTATAATGTTATATGCAAGCCAGGGCATCATCTGTGTCCCATGGACACATTCTCCATTTATATACAAGATAAGTATATGTGGAAAGTTAAAAACTAAAGTATTGTCATTTTTTCAGAATCTGGTAAAGCTTATTCCTTTGGTGATGGTAACAATGGTCAGTTGGGACATGGAACAAGAACTCTGGAAACACCATCACCAAAACAAATATTTTGTAAACAGAAAATCAAACAAGTCTCATGTGGAGACAGTCATACAGCACTTATATCAGGTAATCTTCACTGTATTTCTTATTTTTGGGGGAATTTCTATTTTCAAACTTTGTAAGGCAAGAATTGTTCACATATTGTATAGAGGAAGTTAGTTCAAGGAAATTTTACTTCGGTATATTTTTCAAAACATTTTTAGAATTTCAAATGTCATAGTAAATTATAGGAGATAAGTAATAGGATCAGTACTAAAATAAATAAGAAGAAAGTGTTGAGTATTAAGAAAAAATAAGATTATTTTTGTGGCTGTCCCTTGTCAGCAATATTGGCAAGGATTGTCTTGTTTTGTGAATTTGTGTTATTAAGTTTGTTTTCAAATTTTCTTTTTTTTTCAATTCATATTTACAATAGTCAAAACTGAAGAACTGAAACAATAGCAATCTATGTCACATAAAAACTGGGATTAAACAAAAATAAATTTGAGTTTGAAATAAAGAAATAAAGATATATTCATATTGATTTATTTCACCAAACAAAAAAATCTTATGCAAAATATTCTACAAATCCATTTGCATTTTGAATATCTTTTTTTTCAGAAAAAGACCAGTTGTTCACCTTTGGAGATGGAAGACATGGTAAACTAGGTCAAGGTCAAGAAAGCTACTGCAATATCTATGTTCCTACGCTAATTGAAAGATTTAAAAACTTTCATGTTACTCAGGTACATACTTTGCTTATACATTAAGATTTATTCATCAGTGCAGATTCTTTAATATTTGCTAATATTATGAATTTTATTAGACATTTTTTTAAATTTATTTTTTTGACAACACTTATTAACTGATATAAAAAAATCCACTGCATTTCTTTGTATTGATATTAAAAGTTATTTATAAGTGTAGTTAATAAATTGATGTTAAACTTCTTTTTTGTTTATTCCATTGTGAGTTAATAGGCTATGTTCATTTCTAAAATTTCTATAACTACAATCCTATTTTTTTTATTTGGTTTATAATGTACATGAAACAAAGAAATTTTGAAACTACAATGTTTAATTTCAGGTATCGTGTGGAGGTTGCCATATGTTGGCAGTAGGCCATAAGAGGTTACAAACAGAGGTTGAGGAAAGTTCTGAAGAGGAGACTGAGGAATCTCCAGAAATTGTCAACAAGAATCTACTAAACGCATCTCTGAAAGCTGATGGGTCGTTAGATCTCAATAATAGCTTTACAGCAAGAGAAAAACGTAGACAAAACACATTAAGTAAAGTAAGTAATGTTATGTAAGGTAGAAGTCATAAATAAAGCTCAGTGAATAATACTGGGGCAATTCTTGGATAAAAAATTTTCAGATGGTGGTCATGAATATCCTTATTTCTCAAAAAATCCAAAAGCTCTCTGTACATTTTACTCTAGATTCTAAATGAAATGAGCAGCGCTATTTGTCCACCATAACTGGGCATCACGGATATTCCTGTTAAATTTTCTCAATACTAGTGAAAATATCTGACACCAAAAAAAATCATGGATATTCCTGTTAAATTTGTAGCCACTAGAGAAGACACCAAAATGCATAAGTGATTGTTATATGACATCTATAGTCTATAGTGTATAGTTCATGTGTTGTTAAATCTGTGATCAAGTTCCACAGATTTCTTGTATATCTTATAGTTATATTCTTTTAATATAACCAAGTAGAGAATTTTAAATTTATTGAAGAATTTAGAATACTAAAAGGAAATGCTACTCTGGTGATACGACAACCTGAGTGTTGCCAGGCTAGTGATACAGTAGATGAACTACTTAGATCACTCGTTTCAGCTGAAGAAGGAGGTTAAACTATAATCATAAACTTTGTTATATAATAAAGTAAATATTGGTAAAAATCAAAATGCCAAAACACTAGGAACTGTTATGATTCTACCACATGTGAAAACTTGTATAAAGAAAATATCATAATGACATGTATGTCAATTATCATTTCAGAGTCCATCTATAATCAAGAGGCAGTTGCCAGAATTGAATAACAACAAGCCACCACCATTAAGTGCCACATTGCCACCCAATGAAACTCCTCTTGCTAAGGAAAGAATACATGGTGTACAGAGTGAAAACAAAAGTAATTATTCTGTAAAAAAATAGGAAATCATGAAGTAATATGCTGTAAAAAAAAAAATGCTTTGTACTGTTATGTTTTTAAGTTATTTGTTGCAGTCATAGCTTTGTGTAATTAATATTTAGTATGTCTTAAACTGATTTTTTGCAAAACTAAACAGATTTCTTGTACACTTCAATAATCATTGGCAAAAGTGAATATAGAATATGATACCATATAGAAATATTCATATATCTCTTTTGAAGATACATATTCAGACAAATTTTCATAAATTAAAATAATAAATATTTTTTAAGTGTTTTCTGCTCTTTGGTCGGGTTGCTGTCTCTTTGACACATTTCCCATTTCCATTCTCAATTTTATTCCTTAAGGTTTTCTGTAATCTGAAGGTTAATGTTAATAGGTTTTCATAGATTACAACAATAATTGGAAAGCGTCTTTTGTGACAGGGACATAAGTATAAACAATAAAAACATAAACTGAAAAGAGAGCCCATTAATTATAAAATTAAGAAGATGTGGTATAATTGCCAATGAGACAACTCTCCACCAGAGACCAAATGACATAGAAGCTAACAACTATAGGTCACCGTACAGCCTTCAACAATGAGCAAAACCCATACTGCATAGTCAGCTATAAAAGGCCCTTAAATAACAAATGTACAACAATTCATATGAGAAAACCTATCTACCTGATTTATGTAAAAAAAAAAAAATGAACGAAATACAAAAAAGTTTTTGCTTATTAAGCAAGGACAAAAAAATAACATATCTACATAACAATACACTCTTAGATGGTTATTGAAATTTGTTCATGTTTACAGTACTACACAACACAGTCGACCAGCGAGATAAATCTAAACATAAAAAAGATGAGGACAGTGAGGAAGAATCCGAGGAGGACGAGGAGGAGGAAGATTCCCATGTAAATAAACATATAGAGGTACATATAACTATTGTTTTTAGTCTGATAGGACATTTTCCACTTGGGATTTTCTGTGTGGGACAGGTGAAGAATTTATATATCAAATTATTCAGACAGTGAATATTGTTTAAACTTGATTTTTTTTGGTACAAAGTAAGAGTAGGAAAGGAAAGATTTTAATCAATTAAAAATCAGAGAAACACCCTTCAAGAACTGTAGTCCTTATTTGTACAGAGGAGAAAATTGGCTTGAAGGTGATTAATTATGGTAACATATTTGAAAAAGCAGATATACATCATTTCTTTCTTGCATTACTTTGTATGCTGCTTTTGGTTGTGGGTTTTTGCAGCATATAATTATCAAAACTTTAGCAATAACATTTTTTGTATTGAGATGTATTATTATATTTACATGTGTTGTGTATTTGAACATGTTTCAAGTCGTGCTACAATTCAAAACAAATGCTAATGAACGTTCTAACTGAATATTAATTGTACACAATGCCTATATAAACAGGAAGTCAAAACAAACAGGGTTCAGTCAGTACCACGCCCAATGCCCCGCCCCTCTACACAGAAACCATTAGAAGATGTACAGGTATTACTGCATGAATTTTAATGTTTATTACAATGCATGAAGTTGTTGGGTGTCTGTTTAATATTTACGCTAATATCACATTTGTGTGTTGTTTGAATAAAAAGGTTCTTTTTTCATGGCATTATATACTTTTTTCTAAATTTTCTTTCATTTCTAACATTCTTTGCTGCAAAAAAGTTCATAGTAATCATCTTATGATGTTTAAATTATATCATTCTAATTGTTACTGGCTGTTAAAAGTCAAAGTTTTCCTACAAATATTTTGTGATAATGTGGTTTGCAATTTTAAATATTATTGTAAAAACTACCTTCAGTTACCTTCAGATGATAAATATACATGAAAAGTTTTTATATGATTTAAAAAGAAAACTAAATTGTAGAATTTTAAAACTAAATATGATCAGAAAATCCTATTAAAGTTGCTGTCCCTCTAAGTTCTTAGCTTGAATGTCTCATTGTATACAGAAATAAGTTACAGACTGAATTTATGTTAGTTCTGGTTTTAATCTAAAGGAATTAGGTCTAATCCACATCTTAATTGCTGCTGGTTAGTGTATTTGTGTAGTTCTGACAAATCTGGTATATATATCAGGTTATTTGCATGTTAAACTTGATCTCTGCATGAAGTTTGCTGTACAGTAGTCAACAGTTTTCAAATTATCACAAAACTCTTCTAAAACCCAAATTTCTTAAGTTAATCTGCATGACTCAGATGAGTTTACCTTATTCTTTACAGAGTTTTTCTTAAACATGTTAATTTCAACACTTATCATTTCTTGTAACAAATAATTGCAAGAAAATATGTATTATAGAGAAAAGTCTATACTTTGTTTGTCTTTTTATGTTTTATTGAAATCTCTACTTCTGACTTATAGTCAACATGCTTTGTAATTCTTATGCTAACTTTGCTACTCATTAATTAATACAAAACAGAAGACATTCAGTTAAAGTTTTACCAATATTAAAAGTGTTTTTTTTTCTGCTTTAAACCAATTACTTCAAACTTCTGTTTTTATTATAAAGACTTGTTTTGATTCCAACCTTTTGTTTCAGTATTAAAGCTGCAGTCTTATTTTCAATGTCTTTCTGAATATTGAAGTTTGTAAAAATTCTTCCACTCTTTTCAGTTCAGAAATATAATTTCTCAGATTTTCCAAGAAGCTATTTTAGAACGAAGGTAGTCATCGTTTTTAACATTATAGCACAGTGGTGAAAGAATAATTATTTGTTTGTTTATATAATTTCAAGAGTCCTGAAAAAAACTATAAACTGTAATAAAGTGATATGATAAGAAGTATCATCAGAATGGAAATGGATAAAAAAATCTATTTGGCAAAAACTGTTAAAATTTAAGAAGACAGGTATTGGGTAGAAATTTAATTTGACAACATAAGTTGGAAAAACCCCCAGATATTTGATAGAAATTTTAATTTGACAACAAATATGATATTTGGAGAAAATGTGTAAATAAGAAGATCCTTATGAACAGTATATGAGCAACAAGAATGTAAACAAACCTGAGTAGTGCAAAAATTATGGTCTCAAATTTTTCCACAAGCTTCTGAACAAAAAGTGAGAATTTGGAAAAATATATATTTGTTGCTGTTAATTAACCAAACATATGACAAATTATTACTTTGAAAATAGAAAAAAGAAGACAAGAAGGAAAAAGAAGATGAATCAGATGAAGAGTCATCAGAAGAAGAAGATAAACCAACTCCCACAGTACGTATTCCTATGTTTTGTTTATAATCAAGGGTCAATTTCCTACAATAATTCAAGTTGTGCAAAATCAAAAACCATTTTATATTGACTAGTTTTTATATGCCCGTTTACGGGACGTATTATGGTATACCGTTGTCCGTCTGTCCGTCTGTCTGTCTGTCCGTCCGTCGTCAACATGTCGGACATTAACTCAAAAACGATTTTACCAATTTGCATAGAACTTTGGTGAATTGTTTATATCTATTGATGTGAGCTCCCTTTCATTTTTTATAAATTTTAGATTTTACGTTTCCGAGTTATGGGGTTTTATTCATTAAAAAAAAGGGGGATTTTCCAGTTTTCGGACAATAACTCAAGAATGCTTTCACCAACTTGCAAGAAATTGTGGTGAATTGTTTATATCTATTGACATGAGCTCCCTGTCAATTTTTATAAATTTTAGATTTTATGTTTCCCAGTTATGGGGTTTTATTCATTAAAAAAAGGGGGATTTTCCAGTTTTCCGACAATAACTCAAGAATGCTTTCACCAACTTGCAAGAAATTGTGGTGAATTGTTTATATCTATTGACATGAGCTCCCTTCTAGTTTTTATATATTTTAGATTTGACGTTTCCGAGTTACAGGGTTTTATTCATAAAAAAAGGGGGATATTCCAGTTTTCTGACAAAAAATCAAAAATGCTTTCAGCAGTTCTTTATATATCTATTGATGTAAGCTCCGTTTAGAATTTTATAAATTTTTCATTTATCATTTCTGAGTTATGGGGTTTTATTCATTAAAAAAGGGGGGGGGGGGGGGGGGGGGATTTTCCAGTTTTCAGACAATAACTCAAAAATGCTGTCAGCAATTCTCATGAAACTTTGGTGAATTGTTTATATCTATTGATGTAAGCTCCCTTTACATTTTCATAAATTTCATATGACATTGAGAATTAATTGAACTTTATTTGTTTATAGTCTTGACAACAGATTTACTAAGTATTGCGCAACGGCACAGTGTATTGCACAACAGCAAGAAATCTTTAATTGAATATGAATTCAATTCATATAACCAATTTCAAGTTCTTTGACTACATTTATTCAGAAACCTATAATATGTCAAATATTTAATTACAATCCAAATTCAGACCTGTATCAAGCTTGAATATTGTGTCCATTTTGGCCCCAACTGTTCAGGGTTGGACCTCTGTGGGCGTATCCAGCTGCGCTCAGCGAAGCAGTTTATTTTGTATGTTATCACATACATTTTAATTGCAAACATTAGTTTGTAAAAGTTTGAGAGTTAATGAACAAAACTGCATCACTAAATGTGCTTTGTTTATATGACTTTTCCCAAGATTTACTTGAGGTTTGCTGAAACATTTTTTGTTTTTATAAATATACATTTTTCAAATCGCTCTTGTATTTTTATGTCCCCGCCGTAGCGGAGGGGGCATTAAGTAAAACCCTTGTCCTTCCCGTTTGTCCATCTGTCCCTTCTGTCACGTCTGTCGCGTACGTCCCCCAAATTGGTTTCCGTTCTCTAACTTCAGTTTGCCTCGACCAAATGTTATAAAACTTATACACAATTCACAATTCACAGATCAAGTTCGAAATTGGGTGGCGTCACTTTTACAGATCATGAGTCATGCCCCTTTATACACATAAAAATTGCTGAATTTTTCATTTCCGTTCTCTAACTTTAGTTTGCCTCAAATAAATGTTATGAAACTTATACACAATGCTTATTACCACAAAACACAGATCAAGTTTGAAATTGGGTGGTGTCACTTTTACCGTTCAAGAGTTATGCCCCTTTATAAATGGAAAAATTGCTAAATCTGTCGTTTCCATTCTCTAACTTTAGTTTGCCTCAAATAAATGTTATGAAACTTATACACAATGCTTATAATCACAATGACATTCTTCATTTTTACATAAAAAAATATTGACTTACATAATGAATTGAAATTTATTTCACTCTAGTTTGTTCTGAAGATTTTTTTTATTTAAACTGAATGTAAAAATTTTATTTTAGAAACAGTCTGAATCAAAATTATCCAAACCAACTGAATCAGAGGAAGAGGAAGAAGACTCAGAGGAGGAGACAAAGTCTAAACCTACACCAACGGTATGTCTAAACCTACACCAACAGTATGTCTTAACCTACACCAACGGTATGTCTAAACCTACACTAATGATATGTGTCTAAACCTACACCAACGGTATGTCTAAACCTACACCAACTGTATGTCTAAACCTACACTAATGATATGTCTAAACCTACACCAACAGTATGTCTAAACCTACACCAACTGTTTGTCTAAATCTACACTAATGATATGGTAAACCTACACCAACGGTATGTCTAAACCTACACCAACGGTATGTCTAAACCTACACCAATGATATGTCTAACCCTACACCAACAGTATGTCTAAACATGTATGTCTTAACCTACACCAACGGTATGTCTAAACCTACACTAATGATATGTCTAAACCTACACCAACGGTATGTCTAAACCTACACTAATGATATGTCTAAACCTACACCAACGGTGTGTCTAAACCTACACTAATGATATGTCTAAACCTACACCAACGGTATGTCTAAACCTACACCAACGGTATGTTTAAACTTTCACCAACGATATGTCTAAACCTACACCAACGGTATGTCTAAACCTACACTAATGATATGTCTGAACCTACACCAACGGTATGTCTAAACCTACACTTATGATATGTCTAAACCTACACCAATGGTATGTCTAAAACTACCCTTATTATATGTCTAAACCTACACCAATGGTATGTCTAAAACTACACTAATGATATGTCTAAACCTACACCAATGGTATGTCTAAACCTACACCAATGGTATGTCTAAACCTACACTAATGATATGTCTAAACCTACACCAATGGTATGTCTAAACCTACACCAATGGTATGTCTAAACCTACGCTAATGATATGTCTAAACCTACACCAACGGTATGTCTAAACCTACACTAATGATATGTCTAAACCTACACCAATGGTATGTCTAAACCTACACTAATGATGCGTCTAAACCTACACCAATGGTATGTCTAAATCTACACTAACGGTATGTCTAAACCTACACTAATGATATGTCTAAACCTTCACCAACAGTATGTCTTAGCCTACACCAACGGTATGTCTAAACCTACACTAATGATATGTCCAAACCTACACCAACGGTATGTCTAAACCTACACCAACAGTATGTCTTAACCTACACCAACGGAATGTTTAAACCTGCACCAAAGTATGTCTAAACCTACACCAACGGTATGTCTTAACCTACACTAAGGATATGTCTAAACCTACACCAATGGTATATGTCTAAACCTACTCCAACCGTATGTCTTAACCTACACTATGTTACCAAATGTTAAAAGCTTGTCCTAAGGGAATGGTATTTCATATATGAAGTTGCATTTACTTTTACTAGCTTTTAATATTTGCATTGTTTTTGGTCAAGTTAAGGTTTCGAGTTAAAGTAATATACCGTAAGTATTGTTTCAATCTTATGTAGGGAAAAAGTGTATCTCTTATATTAAAAAATGTGTTGGACAAACACAGTTTTTTAAACAAAAATCATAGTTTATGTTATAATTTACAGAAAAGATCTTTACCAAAGATGGGAGAAGATAAATCTGCAGACTCAGAAGAGGAAGAAGTTAAAGCATCAACATCATCAACATTAAGGGTAAATATGTTTGTTAGAAAGGTTTTTATCATGTCTTACAGCCATATTAGTTTTAAAAAAAGATCATATGATATATAGGAAGAAATTAGAATTTAAAAGTTCTGTGGATTCACTATTATTCGTGGGATACTAATTTTTGTGGAGTTCGTGGGTATAGGTGAACCAAAAATTCACAAATGTTCAATTAAGTAGAAATTTTCTACAGGCTTGTATGCAGACTTCAGCAAAACCGCAAAATCAAATATCCACAAAAATATGGTTTTTTACGGGACGTATTATGGTATACCTCTGTCTGTCCGTCCGTCCGTCTTCAACATGTCGGACATTAACTCAAAAACGCTTTAACTAATTTGCATAAAACTTTGGTGAATTGTTTATATCTATTGACGTGAGCTCCCTTTCATTTTTTATAAATTTTAGATCTTACGTTTCCGAGTTATGGGGTTTTATTCATTAAAAAAAGGGGGATTTTCCAGTTTTCGGACAATAACTCAAGAATGCTTTCACCAACTTGCAAGAAATTGTGGTGAATTGTTTATATTAATTGACATGAGCTCCCTTTCGATTTTTATAATTTTTAGATTTTACATTTCCGAGTTATTGGGTTTTATTCATTAAAAAAAGGGGGATTTTTCAGTTTTCGGACAATAACTCAAGAATGCTTTCACCAACTTGCAAGAAATTGTGGTGAATTGTTTATATCTATTGACATGAGCTCCATTTCGATTTTTATATATTTTAGATTTTGCGTTTCCGAGTTACAGGGTTTTATTCATAAAAAAAGGGGGATTTTCCAGTTTTCACACTAAAAATCAAAAATGCTTTCAGCAGTTCTTATGAAACTTTGGTGAATTGTTTATATCTATTGATGTAAGCTCCGTTTAGAATTTTATAAATTTTTCATTTATCATTTCTGAGTTATGGGGTTTTATTCATTAAAAAAGGGGGGATTTTCCAGTTTTCGGACAATAACTTCAGCAGTTCTTATGAAACTTTAGTGAATTTTTTATATCTATTGATGTAAGCTCCCTTTACATTTTCATAAATTTCTGATATGACATTGAGAATTAATTGAACTTTATTTGTTTATAGTCTGACAACAGATTTACTAAGTATTGCGCAACAGCACAGTGTATTGCACAACAGCAAGAAATCTTTAATTAAATATAAATTCAATTTATATAACCAATTTCAAGTTCTTTGACTACATTTATTCAGAAACCTATAATATGTCAAATATTTAATTACAATCTAAATTCAGACCTGTATCAAGCTTGAATATTGTGTCCAATTTTGCCCCAACTGTTCAGGGTTGGACCTCTGCGGGCGTATCCAGCTGCGCTCAGCGAAGCAGTTTATTCCTCAATCCACTAAAATGGATACCCATGAAAATATTTTAATCCATAGTAATTGAATAATTGATAAGTTTCAGAAGACAAAAGTGTATATACACACATCATGCCTCTGATATTACAACATTGCATTTTTAAACTATTGAAATTTGGGTAAATTCTTACATTAGCATTCATATATCTCCTGAAACAAACTGTAGGTTAGGCATACTATTCCATCAGTGATTCTGGAATTTTCACATTGTTCAAAAGGAAAAAAAAATATAATGTAAATCTCAATAAGATTGCAACTAACATGACTAAATATAAATAAAAGTTTAGTTAAAGAAATGCATTTGATAGACTTTTGATATTTGGTATGCTGATACATAGGATACTATTCATATGATAGACTTTTGATATTTAATATGCTGATACATTTGATACTATTCGTCATGGTTTCAAAAAATTTATGGATTTTTGAATTTTCATATTGCACTAATGTAGGTTTTCTGATTCAGTTGTATACATAAAGATGTTTTTGATGGACTATTGACATTTGGAATATTGTGATATTATCTGAAAATTCTATTTCAAGAAGACTCTGAGGTCTAACTCCTTAGTAATATACTGCTAAATTTAAAAAAGATATTATTCATTACATATCTTTATCATCAAATATCAGCTGAAGTTTCAAGTTTTGGCCATTTTTATACGACCGCAAAAAATTTTTTGTGATCGTATGATGTCTGCGTCGTCGTCCGAAGACATATTTGGTTTCCGGACAATAATTTTAGTTTAAGTGAATGGATCTCTATGAAATTTTTTAAGAAGGTTCAATACCATAATAGGGAGGTTGGGATTGATTTTGGGGATGATGGTCCCCAACGTTTAGGAATTACGGGCCCAAAAGGGGCCCAAAACAAGCATTTTTCTAGTTTCAGGATAATAACTTGTGTATAAGTATTTTGATTGCTCTCAAATTGTACCACAATGTTTAATACCACAAGTAGAAGGTTGGGATTCATTTTGGGGGTTATGGTGTCAACAGTTTAGGAACAAAGGGGCCAAAAACAAGCATTTTTGTAGTTTCAAGATAATAACTTGTGTGTGAGTGTATGCATCTCTCTGACATTGTACCACAAGGTTCCATACTACAAAGGAAATGCTGGGATTGAGTTTGGAGGTAATTGCTTCAAGGAGGGATTCAAAAATGGTGGGGGTTCCAATTTTTTTAAGGGCTTCATATTTTGTTTTCAAAATTTTTACAAATTTCAAATTTTTGAAAAGTTTCAGGAAGAAAGAAGAAACCTTAAATTGCACAGTATTGCGCAATATATTTGTAAGATCTTTGACCACATTTATTTTGTGTTAGAAACATATATTGTGTCAAAAATTTAATTACAATCCAAATTCAGACAGTATCAAGCTTGAATATTGTGTCCAAATTTGCCCCAACTGTTCAGGGTTCGACCTCTGCGGTCGTATCAGACTGCGCTCAGCAAAGCATTTTATTTATAGTATTTTGCAGTGAAATATGAGAGTTGTCATAGTAGTAGAATTTTATGGCATAAAAAGTTTGTCTAAGATTGGCTTTAAAGTAGGTGAGACTATCTTTAAGTTATGGCTATTTGCAAAACACCTGTACCAGTCAAATTACAATTAGAAAAAATAGTTTATTTAATAAGAATTTATGTCTACAGACCTTGCCAACAGTACCTGTTCCTCAGCCCAGAAAAGGTAAACAAGAAAAAGATGAGGAGGATGAATCAGATGAAGAGAAAGACGAAAAACATAAGAAAGGTTAGATTGATACTATTAAGAATAATTTTTTTATAATATATTTTTTCTATTTGTTTCACTAAAAGTCTAGTGGTCTATTTTGGTGAAGATAATCAGGTTTCAATTTTTACCCCAAATCTCTTCGAAGTCTTATAAAGAAAATACAGAGACAAGACTTAACAAGTTTGTCTGCCAAAACAATACAATTAGGGATAATACTGTGAGAAGAAGAATATCCTAAATTGTCAATATTGTTATGCAGAATTTTCTACAGGCTAAACTTTGTAATTTTGACCAACATGTTTCGTATTGAATATGCATATTCCTTGCTTTCAGAGTCTTTGTTACGGCATATGCTGTTTAATCATTCCTCAGGTTGGTCAGTCTCAAATGTACAGTGTTTGGGTGGTTTGGAATGCAATGAGGTTCATGATTATAAAATTAATTATATCATTAAAAAAAAAAACAGATTTTAAATCACATATAAGAATGTTGATGACACCAGAGTGAGATTGTGCAAGTTGCTTTGGATCTTAATTATTTTTTGTGAAATGTCAACAGAACTTGAAACTCAACATTGTCATGTATATGATAAATTTTTAGATGAACTTTTGGCATTTATATTCATTACACTTTTCATGTATTGTGCAAGTATCTTCACTCGTGGAAATTTTCACAGGTAGTAACTTTGAAGTTAGAAATAGACATATTACTTCAAAGCATTTTTCTATTATAGATAAAAAGAAAGGAAAGAAATCCAAAACTAAGATTTTTGGTACAACAACTGGTTTGTCAGATGAGGATGAAGGAGATGATGAGGATGAAGAAGATGATGTTGAAGAAACAAAGAAAAAAGAGATGTCAGAGGAAGAAGATGACGGAAAGAAGAAGAAAGACAAAAAGAAAGGAAAAGATAAAGAAGACAAGAAGGGAAAAAAAGATAAAAAGAAAGGTAGCCATTTGAACCTTTGTGGAATGGTATTTTTGAGTTTTTAGGATTTTTGGTTGAACAGATCAGTATTGAATGATTTAGATGAAGAGAGGAGATATGGCTAAAACTGTTATTTGATACCTGAAATTATAATTTCTTTTGTAAATCCCTTCTTATTTGTATTGATAAGTGAGTACTAAGGTACCTTAAGTGCATGTTGTGATGTTAATGAGCCTGTCAAGATTAACTTATGACATAAAATGACCAATTTACACTTAGTTTTTGCACAGTAATTGACAGTTTGAATTCTTTTTCATACGTTTCCTTTGAATTTTCTTTTTTTAAAGATTAATTAAGCAAAATGTCAATGTCTTTTAATTTTGTTGTGTAAGTCATAAGTAGAAGCTATACAAATAAGTCCATTTGCTTTTAAGTGACCAAGATTTACTATTTAACTTTTGAATATTCTTTAGCTTAAAGTATGATCAACAGATATAATTCATTAAATTTAAGTTTATCCTTTCTTTTGTCGCTTTGTACTTTATAAACAAATGGACTTTTTTAGATAAAAAAGATAAGGATAAGAAGAAGAAAAAAGGGAAGAAAAATGATGAAGATGAAGAAGAGGATGAAGACAAAGAAGAAGATGAAGGAGTAAAATCAGAAAAAGAAGAAAAGGTATTGTTTATTAAATTAAGCAATTGAAAAATACACAATACAACCTAAATTTTCTTCAACGTCTTAATCAGATAATAAGCCCAATCTTCTTTATAAACTTCACTTTAATTTATGTTGATTAATTAATTTATTTAAATTTTTTTTTTGGGGGGGGGGGGTCTCGATCACAGAGTGATTTTAGTAGTTTCACTACTGTTTCTTTAGCCTGTCAACTTGAGGCTATCCAATATCAACAATAGTGTGATGTTTTCTGATTGATTCATTTCATAATCAGTGTTTAAAAAAAATCATGGATGTATAGCAAACAGTTGCTTCAACATCCTTGCATCTCAATTGCAATATATAAGGCCATGCCTGCCCTTTGGTTACGCTTCAGTGACTTAACATTTTTAATATTTATTGAAGTATTTATATAACATCATTGATAAATGGTATGCTATAGCATTAGTATCCTTTAAATTTTCCATTCTGTATGTTGATAACTTGAAATAAATAAGTTTATCTTATACAGTTGTATAGTTGTATATGGTTTCCTTTGGAGGGGATACTACTCGGTGGTTTAAAACTTTGCCTGTGATCAGTTTACTTACTAAGTTTGTAATATCATGTGACTTGTACATTAAAACTTTAGAATAATATTATAAATGTTATAAAATGTTAGGGTAAAGACAAAAAAGACAAGAGCAAGAAGAAAGATAAAAAAGATAAAAAGAAAGACAAGAAAAAAGATAAGGATGAAGATGAAGATGAAAAAGATGATGAGGAAGAAGATGATGAGGTAATTGAATGAAATCTGAAAGGCCTGTAGATTTGATTTTTTTGTCTCACTTATGAGTAATTTCGTAAAATGCAAGACACAGAAGATTTTAATCTGACAGCTAATATTTGTATAAATAGATATAAGAAGATGTGGTATGAGTGCCAATGAGACAACTCTCCATCCAAGGCAAAATTTATAAAAGTAAACCATTATAGGTCAAAGTACGGTCTTCAACACGGATCCTATAAAAGTTTAGAATATCAAAAGGCAGAAGAAGGCTTGATAATCAATAGCTTATAAACACATTTCTAATGCTCCTAAATTTTCATCTGTCACATATGCTTTATCCTTGACTTCATTTTTATTGTACAGTGACTGAATTATCTCAGTTACAATGAGGAATAGGAAAACTATATTTTGGTTGCACCTATTCATGTGTTTTGTCATTTGGATTCCAGAAAAAAGACAAGAAAAAAGATAAGAAGAAGGAAAAGGACAAAAAAGATAAAAAGAAGGATAAAGACAAGAAAGGTGACAAAGATGATGAAAAGGAAGCTGGAGAGGAAGGAGAAAAAGATGGAGAAAAGAAAGAAGACAAAAAAGAGGACCCAAAGCCTTCAAATCAGAAAAAGGTATTTTATTTTAATTACTAGATAGCCAAATGAAGAGATTTAACTAAAAAAAAAAAAAGGAAAAGATAAATGTTTAGAGGAGAATCAATATATATTTTGATTCACTTATATATTGAAGATGTTGAAAGTAAATCTGTGCATGGCCATATAAACATATTGATAAAAAAAAAATTCATTGATCAGGATTTAGCTTCATGACACATTTAATTTAGTACCATTCAGATGTCAATGTGCTGCATTAGAATAATATTTATGATGTAGATACCTGTTATTTTATAATAGAAATAAGATATGTGTAGGGTATACACCAATGAGACAACAACACAACAATACAAATAAGTAAAAGACATCCAGAGATCAACACATGGTATTCAACAATAGCCAGGAATCTCTACAAGAAGTCAAACTCTTAATTGCTAAAGAAAAAGTTGTGAATAAATTTAACAAGCACAATTAAAAATCTGCCATCGATACTGAAAACCCCAAATTAAAAAAAAACCTTTTAAAATGATAATAAAAAACAACCCAGCTACTGAATTGGTTCAAGATTAGGGACAGGCACATGAATATATGGTGGTATTAAACTAGTTTTATTTTCAGAGATCAATGCCTCCCCCTTTTTAATGTTTTATATATTTATAGTAAAATTGAAGTTGTGTACAAATATAAATGTATCCAAAATAAATTGGTACGGAAATGTCTCTACATATTAATCAGTAAAATGTATATATATTTTTCAGTCATTTTCATGTACGATATTGTGATACAAGGAGAGAATGTGTTGTAAATGAACAACTGTTGCCGCTCTCCAAAGACTAGAGGATGATAACCCAGGAGAACAGACTAGAAATCCTTTATAAAACTATGGCAGCCTATTTATCTGTGATTAATTGTTTGTTGTTAGTGCTTGTTGTTTCCGTCCATATTTTAGTACTAAGTATATTGTTAAATATTTATAATCTGTCACCATGGTTAATTTTTATCCCATGTGATATTTATGTTTTGTACTTGTAAGGTCAATGAAGTGCAAAGTTTAGTGTCAAATGTAACAAAAAGTAATTTCAGTATTTTGTAATCATGCTTTAAAAGTAGATGGGTCTATTTCGTTATTTGCAACCAATTTGAAGAATTATGTTTTCTAAGACCATGTGTTGATTGAAATATAAAATTGATATCAGTAAGGATAGTGAAGGTTATGTAATAGATATTTTTTTCTATGATTTTAATGATAAATTCAAAATTATAAATTTTATGCACTATTTAAAAAAATATGACTCTCACAGGTTGGCCATTTTTTCCCCTCAAATGAGTGATATAGTTTTTTTTACTAAAATATGCCTTTTTGCAGTAAACTTGGTACAGTTTAATACTTTTATTATAGGAATGTGATAATTTTGCACGCAATTTGATTTAAAGATTTATTATAATATATTATATTATTTTATCTCATGATTTTTTAACGTATATAGGAAACTTTTGCAGTATTCAAAATACATGTAGAATTTAGTTATTAAGGATGATGTGTAAAATTTTGTCATTCTATGATGATCAACATATTTTCAATATGTAGCAAGAAAATTAGGGCAGCGACATCATTTTTTCAAATTAGATGCCAGAGCATATAGTATTGCACATGTCTGCCAATATCATTCTAAATCAAATTGTTGTCTAGATTTCCTTTTGTGCAAATTTTTTTTCGTTAAACCTAAGATAAGAAACTGATTTTATAAGTGTATAATTATGAGTTATATGATAGATGACTTTCTTTTGACAAAATTATGGAATTCTTTTGTCAAATGATGCCATTAATTTGTGCATTCAAATCTAGTTGATTTTCTGAGAAGACTTGAAAGAGTTATGTTTTCTGTTTTTGTTCACAAACTTATGTTTCCACCATATATTTGTTTCGATTTTTTTTTAGAATATATGAATTTTGTTCATCTTGTGGTGCAAAAAGAAGCCCAGTGACATTTTTTTATCAAAATTTAAGAAACAACATGATATAAATTTTCAAAATTAGAAGCAAAATTCTGTTGTTTTTGTTTACAGTCTCATACTGACTTAAACTTATTTTAATCTTGTTATTCACAAATTCTGTTAAAACATCAAATAATTTGACAATAGAAGATACAAGGTCTATAAAAAAATAATGACAAAATTATATAGCTCTGTACATGATACTGATAGTGCATTTAGTCATTATAGTGTAAGATATTCATTTTCAGGTATTAAGACATACAGGGTGCAAAATTATGTGTGCTTTATCATCAATGTCAACATCAAATTAATTAATAGGAAATTCACAATTTTGCTGTTGATTATCAAATTTAATCAAACAACAACATTAATTTAAGTACATTTACATTTTTTTAAAGGTTATAATAATAGCTTTTTTTTATGTTACTATAATGAAGAGTGGTCTTTTTTCATTAGAAATTTAAAAGCAGGCTATATCAGTTTTGTTGAACATTAAAAAGCATGTTTGATCATCATGTAAACTAATATCTACTACTTCAACATTAGTTAGATGTTTTATGTATCAACAAGACAAAATTTAAATTACTAAAATTTATATTATTATTCCTAGCAGTAATTTTTTCATTACAACTTTGCAATTATTTCATTTGAATGTTTGCATATTTGCCAGTCAGATATTTCCAATATGTTTATAGGTATTATTTAATCTTAACTGGTACATGTTTGAAGTATACATTGCATTTACATATAAGTTCTTCAGGAAAAAGACAGTGAGTTTTATTATTTTTATTTGAACATTTGTTAGTGATACTTGTTATTAATTTTGTTTTAATAACTTGAGAAATAGATAATGGGTTTATAACAGTTTATTGAAGACCCTGCATTGAATGAATTGGTGAATTATTCAATTCCCTTCTTTTATTAGAATTCACAGTTGTCCAGATGAATTAGGTTGGATTTAGAATTTGTAATTTGTTTTTACATCAGATGTGTATAGGTTTAACTGAAAGGACATTTCCTTATTAAATTGCTCTTAACCAGTAGCAAAATAAGAATTTATGTCCCTGGTTTGATTTTTTTTTGGTCTGTGAGTCCTTCATTCCATTAGTCCGTCCCTGGTTTGATGTTTTTTGGTCTGTGAGTCTGTCATTTCATTAGTATGTCCTTATTTTGATGTTTTTTGGTCTGTAAGTCTATCATTCCATTATTCTGTCCCTTCATCTGTCCTGTATCAGGTTAAAGTTTTGGTTTAACATTGTTAAGGATAAATTTATTGTCACATTTACTTCAAACTTAACACATGCATGTACAGAGGTTCATTTTGATGTGAAATTTTTCATATATATGACAGCTTATATATATATATATATCATTATCTCTGTTCATGTGGATATATTACCCCCAAAAAATGAGCTTTTATTAAATAAAGATGGCATGACTTGGATAGCCTCTTAATAAACTTTCTCACAGCTACTGAGGGCTTTTTAGGTGACCTGTCAATAGCTGAAAGACTTTGTTGACCTCTTAATTCTATTTCATTAACATATCCCCGCATCTCTTATTATTCACATTTAATCTTAAACATCAAGTATTCAGCAATTCATCATTATTCATGGAGTACCAATTTTCGTGTATTTTGATGGTATAGCTGAAGAACAAATTTAAGTCTACAAATTTTCTATGGGCTTGTATGCAGACTTTGGCACAACCAAAATTGATACCCAAGAAATTAAGTAAATCCACAGTATGCATTTTGACGTATATTTAACAACTTGTTCTTTTGTAGAGTTATTCAGATTATTTATTGACATTTTAAAACCGATAATATTTATAACTCATGTAAAGTTAGATTTTACTATATAAGTTAGAATGGAGGAAAAGGACCAGTAGTACATGTAGGTATGAATGAAATGTAAATAATTGTACAAATGTATAATATGTAGATTATGTACAGTAAACAAAAAAGCTACCTTTTATAATAAATGATAAGCAAACTTATAATTTGTGGTCATATCATACTTTATAAAATTGAAGTATGGAAAAGGGGATAGATAGTAATGGAATAAAGTACCCAGGAAAAGATCAGCAATGGAAAATGTAATTCTTGAAATTTATGTTTTAATGAGTACTACATTAATGTTGATCACTTAAATAATATGGTTGGGGTTTTATTTTTCTTGAATAATTTTCGGAATGTAAGAAAAATTAGTCAATCAGTTAAAAACCAAAGAGGCCAGGAAGAATAATGTATATCAATGGTGCATATTCTTTAACATCATTTACCAAGGACGAAATTTTACAAAATCACAAATCTGTCCTTATTTCTTTTGGTATCAACATCAAAGAAAACGAAGAAAATTTAGCATCATTATACTGGATACCAAAACTACACAAAAATCCATATAAAGAACGATACATAGCTGGGTCATCAAAATGTTCGACTAAACATCTTTCTAAAGCACTGACTACTATTCTTTCTACAGTTAAAGATGGGCTTAAAAAATACTGTGATGAGATATATTCTACCAGTGGTGTTAACCAGATGTGGATTCTCAAAAATTCGAAAGATATACTGCTTAATCTTCGATCACAATCTTTGCAATTTTGCAGCAACATAAAGACTTTTGATTTTTCTACGCTTTACACTACAATTGCCCATGCTCAGTTGAAAGATCGACTTCACCATCTCATTAAACAGAGCTTTTTCTATAAAAATGGGAATCGTAGATACAAATTTCTTGTTTTGGGTTACAATAATTCATATTTTGTGAAAAACCACACTGAATCTACCAGAAAATATACTGAAGATGATATTATCAAAATGCTGGACTTTTTGATCGACAAGATATTTGTTGAGTTTGGAGGATTTATATTTCAAAAGACAGTCGGTATTCAAATGGGAACTAATTGTGCACCCCTACTGGCCAATTTGTTTTTGTACTCGTATGAAGCAGAATTCATTCAGAACCTTCTAAAAGACAAAAAGAAAAAGCAGCTTGCGAAATTCTTTAATTTTACTTTCCGATATATTGATGATGTTCTATCATTGAATAACCCATATTTCAGCCAATACTTACATCTCATATATCCCAGTGAACTTGAAATTAAGGATACTACTGATACTAGAAGGACTGCTTCATACCTTGATCTTTTCCTCAATATTGACACAGATAGACGACTTCACACGAAAATCTATGATAAACGGGACGATTTCAACTTCCCAATTATCAATTTCCCATTTCTCAGCAGTAACATACCCTCTGCCCCTTCGTATGGTGTTTACATATCTCAATTGATACGTTATTCTAGTGCTTGTTCACACTATACGGACTTCATATACAGGAGTGTGCTTCTTACGCAGAAACTGCTCCAACAAAGTTATGAGGAGGACAGATTAAAAATGACACTCACGAAATGGTTGATCCATACGATGTGTCTTTGTCCAAACTAACTAAGGACATTTTTACCACGTGTTAGATTGTGGTTTGTCATTACGTCGTCTGATCTTTTAATTACCGAACGTGACTTATTCCCGATTGTGACTGTTTTGCTGAGTGTGAAACCGCATTGCTGTAAGACGTGTCATGGTACTTTTCTATCCCAAATTCATGTATTTAATTTTGATGTTATATTTGTTATTCTCGTCGGATTTTGTCAAATGTCTTAACGTCTTTTCTGTTATATTCGTGTGTTATGGTAAATGTAATTAATCACCCCCTTCATTTATTAGATTTTAGTTTGGTTCAACGAAATTTATACGATATATTTGGTTTACAGTTTGATTCAGAAGAAACACCAACATAGCTAGATAATACAATTAATTATCTAATTACTACCACAATTTGATATTAATAGTATTGTTATTTTCATTGTTATTAATAAATGTAATGTCAGTATTACAGATCTAATCTTGAATCAATCCTAATTCTATCTTATTTTTGGGAAATATTTTTACAAATTCAAATGTGACGTCACTTTGTGTGTTTTTTTAGAATTTCAAATGTGACGTCACTTTGTGCGTTGAGGCTTTGGCTAACTCGGCTGTGTATTTTTATGTGTTGGATTAAGTTGTTTTATGTAATGTATCCGTTTTTATTCTGTAGTTAATCCCCACTTCGGTTTTATCATGCATATCTATTATAGTCATTTTATAAAATTTACTGTTTGCAAAAGTATATATTATTCTAAATAATAAGGATGTTCTTGTCCCAGGCGGAAAACCCTGGCCGTGTTAGGCGCAACTTTTTGGAAGTTTTGGTCCTCGGTGCTCTTCAGCTCTGTACTTGTTTTGGCTTTCAAACTTTTTTCATCTGAGCATCACTGGTTAGTCTTGTGTGGACGAGACGCACGTCTGGCGTATTAAATTCTAAACCTAGTACCTTTTGTTAGCTATTATTCGTGTGTTTCTTTGTCCTATATGTTCTCCCATTTATTTGTATTGTAGTCATGTCATGTAATGTTGTCATTTCAATGTTATATTTAACATTGCCATAAAAGCGGGAGGTTTGGCATGCCACAAAACCAGGTTCAAACCACCATTTTTTTCTTAAAATGTCCTGTACCAAGTCAGGAAAATGGCCATTGTTATATTATAGTTCGTTTCTGTTTGTGTTACATTTTAATGTTGTGTTTTTGTTGTGTCGTTGTTCTCCTCTTATATTTGATGCGTTTCCCTCAGTTTTAGTTTGTAACCCGGATTTGTTTTTATCTCTATCGATTTATGAGTTTCGAACAGCGGTATACTACTGTTGCCTTTATGTATACAACAAGACTGATTTGGTTTACAGTTTTGAACTCCAGTGTTATATTTTACTAGAGATGTACTTAAGTCCTAGACTTAAGACGGTCACTAAACTAGTTTTGTCAGTAGTCAACTTTGTCCATTTCACCTCCATCAATTATTGGTACTGAGAATACAAGCATTGTTACAAGGTCTGTTGAATTTTGTATTCAAACCGGGATAGACCATGTTGATGTAGTTTGAAATTACTATCTTATCATTATTTGGGTCAGAAAATTTATTTTAAGGTACACAAAACCAAAAGGCATCTAGAATTCATCATACTGTTCTCAAAAGAAAGTCTATACATCTGAATTAAAAGAGATGTGGGATAGAGGTAAATAACTGAAGTCCTCAAACTAATTAACAAAATGGCGAAAAGTTTATGATGTATTAGGGATATGCAACAATGAGATAGCAACAACAAAATATCCAATAGACAGTTTATCAAGTCATTAATTGCCACTAATCTTAATTCAAATTTGGTCGTCTCTGTTAACTATATTCAGAATTTGTTAAAACTCTGAGGTAATTAAGAGCTTGACATATTGTATAGACATGTGTCTATTTCGAAGACCGTTTATATCTATCGTGAGATGCTTTTGATTTATTGTGGCAATAGGGTGCTGTCTTATTAGCGTATACCCAGCATCTCCTTTAATTTATACTCCAGAACCGTTAAACATATAAAAGCAACACATGACAGAAGATTCCATGTTTCATACTTGCACAGGATTTCCATATTTGTGGTAATCTGTAAACGAATATGTGTCTGTCCCAAGCAGAACCAGTGGTTGTGGTTGGTTGCTATCTGGTATATTTGTCTTTCGTTCATGGAAGACGTTTAGACCATGACCAATATATAGGCGACAAAAAGACAAACCACTCACAAAACACAGGAAACTAAATATTGCACTAAATGCCGGGAGTGTTTTGGGGGGATAAGCGGTTCCTCATTCAGTAATGGCACCTATCGTGTTGCTCATTACAAGTAAAAATTCGATGGAGTCACAATCAAGGAAAAGAGCAGGGACTGTGGCGACGACAAGGGCAACGTATCAGTGGTCATCTGTGTCACATACGTTCCATAACGGTCAATAAAAACATGACGTCCATAAAACGTTCATGAGCAACACAACGGGTGCTACATGTGGGGCAGTATCTGCTTATTCTTCCGCAGCACCTGAAATCACCCCCGGTTTTTTTTGTAGGATTCGTCGGTCTTAGTATTTAGTTGTGTTTTGTGTACTGTTATTTGTCTTTTCGTATTTTTTTTGTTTTTTGCTATGGCATTGCCAGTTTGTTTTCGACTTATGAGTTTGAATATCCATTTGGTATCCTTCGCTTCTCTATGCTACACAGAAATGAAAAAAACATTAGGACAATTGAAATCATTTGTTGTAAAGTATAGTTCTTTATCGACCCTCGTTGTCAATTATCTTATTGAAAGTCAAGATATCGAACAGATTGCAGGTATGGTATTTTTTATTTCAAGTGCAATAGGATAGCCAAATCGTCAATAAATGTTAACATATTCAGTGAGAGGACATCATTATTATATTGGAACGTTAAATTAAAGGAAAATGATAACTTGTTTTCATTATTCTTGAACTTTCCTCTATGAAGTCTTCCTCATGCGAATAATGGAATAAGTAGACAAGAAGAGGAGCACAGTTGGTTACCCTGGGAGAGTTTGAAATGGGAACAAACACATTATAGAATTAATCAAACCAATTTTGAGAATCAAATAACTGTTCAGAACATATACATAGAACCATAAAATCAATAAAATGACGATAGTTGGATGGCATTTATTTGACGGCATGCCTTACTTGACTATTACTTGCCGAGTTTTCTTTTGCTAACAATTTCATTCTACTTGTCTCCAACCCACAATAACACTTGACATCCGTTCATTATAGGATCAAATTCTATACGTCAAAAAGTAAAGGGGAATATACTTTTAATTCAATCAAACATTGTGTCATATTATGACCGTATTAAACGACCGTAATCTTTTTAGTATAAAATAACGTTATAGGTATGCTTTCTAATGGGACAACTATCCACTATAAGACAAGGAATGAATTTTCTAGTGTAACAGCAATAGGTCCTCAATCTAATGAACATCTTAAAATGAAAATGTCTACATGATACTACAGATGAAAAAACGACATTCACTTAACAAAACGACCAGTTTGTTATCACAGATATCGCTACATCAATTATTTTCTACAGGTTTAGATTTGTCCATACATATTTCAACCAGTAGATGTTTTTGTTACATTAAGTCCCGGAACAATCGGTTTGGTTTTTAGAATGTTATCTGCCTTCCAGAATTTTCCACCCGGTACTACTGGAACTGGTAAAACTTTTGAGGCCATATATCCCGGATGTTCATATAACATTTCATGGCCTTCAACACAAATGTTAAGGATTTCATAATTTCCAGATGGATCTGTTAAATATCGTACACATTCACAACCCGAGAAGGAGATTTCAGCATTAGAAATGGGTTCACCGAGTTCATTTATTACTCGTCCAAACACTTGTGCACCTGGACATGCGCACACTTTACAACACGTTGGAACAGGTTCCGCAAAATTTGTACTACAAACTGTAAAGAAGTCAATAAATTAGATTTAGTATATAGAAACTGTTATATACCAACTGAGTTATTATCTGTTTGACCGTCAACACGATTTTTAAAAATTAATTCAAATAGGACTATATGTATTTGGTGTTTGAATATTAATGATACATTGAACGAAGTCCAGAAATGTTGTGTTGATTAATAACTTCTCACCAACATTAATAAATTAGTGTTTTGTTTCATTTTTTATTAGTATTTTGTGCCTCACTAATTTGATAGACATTTTTCTATTGTTACCATAGACATTTACAGACATGGAACGAAGTCTAGTTTGCTGAAATATTGTGTTTGATTAATATCTGCTCAACATCAATTCGTGTTTTGTATAATTTTTTATTTTATAAATTGTGTGTCCTAAAACCCCGCATTTCATTTTATTCATATGTGTTATACTTTTCTTTACAGCTGACTATTAATCATATGCATTTTCTAAATATCATGGCATATTTGGGTTATATCAGACGAACATATTGTGTTATATCTTAAGTTATTTAAGGTTATTTTGAAGTGTAATGTGCTAATATTGTTTTGCATATATTGTGATTCATATCATATCAGACAAAAAGGGCAGCTACTTCAAATTAAAATCATATAATTTGTTTACCTTTTGGACCAGACGATGACAAACTTAATGATGGAAGTGTTGGGGATGGTGTTGGTTGTTCTTTTGAGTAATCTGGATTTATTGGTGATGGCGTGGGTTTCTTTGGTTCTGGTGTTGTTGGTTCAGGTGTAGATTGTCTTGTTGGTTTTGGTGTAGATACTGATGACATGGGCGGTTTTGTTGGTTCAGGAGTAGATGGTTTTGTTGGTTCTGGTGTTGATGGTTTTGTTGGTTCTAGTGTTGATGGTTTTGTTGGTTCTGGTGTAGATGGTCTAGTAGGTTCAGGAGTAGAAGTATTGGTTGATTCAGATGTAGATGGTTCTGTTGGTTGTGGTGTTGATGATTTAGTTGGTTCTGGTGTTGATGGTTTTGTTGGTTCTGGTGTAGATGGTCTAGTAGGTTCAGGAGTAGATGTATTGGTTGGTTCAGATGTAGATGGTTTTGTTGGTTCTGGTGTTGATGGTTTTGTTGGTTCTGGTGTAGATGGTCTAGTAGGTTCAGGAGTAGATGTATTGGTTGGTTCAGATGTAGATGGTTTTGTTGGTTCTGGTGTTGATGGTTTTGTTGGTTCTGGTGTAGATGGTCTAGTAGGTTCAGGAGTAGATGTATTGGATGCTTCAGATGTAGATGGTTTAGTTGGTTCTGGTGTTGATGGTTTTGTTGGTTCTGGTGTAGATGGTCTGGTAGGTTCAGGAGTAGATGTATTGGTTGGTTCAGATGTAGATGGTTTTGTTGGTTCTGGTGTTGATGGTTTTGTTGGTTCTGGTGTAGATGGTCTAGTAGGTTCAGGAGTAGATGCATTGGTTGGTTCAGATGTAGATGGTTTTGTTGGTTCTGGTGTTGATGGTTTTGTTGGTTCTGGTGTAGATGGTCTAGTAGGTTCAGGAGTAGATGCATTGGTTGGTTCAGGTGTAGATGGTTTTGTGGGTTCAGGTGTAGATACTGATGACATGGTAGGTTTTGTTGGTTCTGGTGTAGAAAGTGTTTTTGGTTCTGGTGTGGATGCTTTAGTTGGTTCTTGGGTGGATGGTTTGGTTTGTTCTGGTGTAGATACTTTTGTTGGTTCGAGTGTTGATGACATAGTTGGTTCTGGCGTTGATGATGTAGATGGTTTTGTAGGTTCTGGTGTTGATGGCGGGGATGGCTCCGAAGTTGATTGTTTAGTTGGTTCTGGGGTCGAAGGTTTAATTGATTCTTGAGTTGATAGTTTGGTAGGTTCTTGTGTAGCTTGTTCTATAGTAGACTGGGCAGCTTGTTCTGGTGTTGTTTGTTCAGATGTAGATGATTTTGTTGGTTCTGGTGTTGAAGGTTTTTTTGGTTCCAGTGTGGATGATTTTGTAGGTTGCAGTGTCGATAGTTTTGTTGGTTCTGGTGTGGATTGTTTGGTAGGTTCTGGAGTAGATAATTTAGTCTGTTCTGGTGTAGATAGTTTTGTAGGTTCTGGTGTGGATGGCTTAGATGGTTCTGGTGTTGATGGTTTAGTTGGTTCTGGTGTCGATGGTTTAGTAGGTTCTGGAGTAGACAATTTAGTAGGTTCTGGTGTAGATAGTTTGGTTGGTTCTGGTGTTGATGGCTTAGATGGTTTTGATGTTGATGGCTTAGTTGGTTCTGACGTTGATAGTTTTGTTGTTACTTGTCTAGATGGTTTGGTTGGTTCTGGTGTTTTTTGGTCAGTTGTAGATACTTTTGTTGGTTCACTGGTAGGTTCTGGTGTTGGGGGACTGGTTGGTGGATTTGTTGACAATGTTTGTTTCACTGATGAGGTTGGTGGTGTTGTTTGAATAGATGACGAATCTGATGTGACAGGCTTAGTTGGGATTCGCATTGCGGTAGATAGCGTGATCTGCTCAGTCGTTGAAACTGATTTTGTAACAGCTTGAGTCGAAGATTTCGTTGATTGGATGGTTGCTAACGTTGTTGAAATTGTCGGCTGTGGAGTTTTCGGTTGCATTGTTGTAGGCAATTCCGAACTTGAAACAGTTGATGCTTGGACGGAGGAAGTCGGGGCTTCTGTTGGAAATATTGACACAGAGGACGCCTCTGTCAGCTTTTGTGTTGTGTAGCTGGTTGTCTTTTCTAAAGAAAAAAATATCTTTATATACATATTTGTGTTTTTTTTTGGTTAATACACATCTTATATACCATGTCTAAGTCCGTCTAGTTTCATTTCTGGAGCCCTCTCTGTTCCATTTTGAATCACATGAACGACTTTTAACAACGACTTGAAGTCATATGTATTTACATTACCAAAACGTTATTTAAGGATGTTCGCTCCTCTGTGTTAAAATAACAAGCTTTTTAAAAGACTGTTATAGATTGATAGTATATAAATAAAGGAACTAAAAAAGCAGAAAAAAATGAAGGGTCCGTGTGCTTGTTTTCGAGATAGAAGCCATTGAAAATTTGGCGGGAAATGATTCTCTCTAGATTTTCCATACATTTAACATTGGCACCTTTTTTATGTCTAAAAGTATGAAAAAATAACAAGGATTTAATAAAATTTTCAAAGATGGCATTTCAAAATATATTTAATCAAATTATGAAAAGAAAAGTAGGGTTAGTGGGAATTTTTTTTTAATGGCACTACATGGTTAATCCCAGAGGAATCCGAATATCTGGCAAACATTCAAAAACAAGAGGAGCGAACATCCTTAAACAATTTGCAGATCAATCATTTCCATTGATCTTTTTATCAGAAACTAATATTAAAAAAAGATAATAAAAGAAATAATATATGCTGTAGTCTTACAGAAAGATTAAGACGCCAACCCCCCCCCCCCCCCCCCCCCCCCCCCCCCCAGGGGTAAAAAATCCTTAGAATTACGAAATATTTTAAGTTTTGTAAGCAGTTGATTTATAATTATGTCCATATCAATGATTATTCATGTCAACACATAAGTGCTGACTACTGGGTTGGTGAAAGATTCGGTGAGACAACATCTACCAGCAGTGAATTAAAAATGTGTACGCCAGACGCGCGTTTCGTCTACAAAAGACTCAGACGCTCAAATAAAAAGGTTCAATTGGCCAAATAAAGTACGGATTTGAAGAGCATTGTTCCAAAATAGAGTAAAACATGGTTGAAAACAATTCAAAAATTTGATTGATATAAGAGTGCCTACATAATTTGTGAAACGAATAGAATAGCATATGAAATACAGCAAAGCTATGTTATATTTAAAAAAAAACAAGTATCGTTAGGACAATTAACCAAAGAGACTTATTAACGTTAAAAACAAGCAACAACGTTGTAATGTAATATAATTTCAATAAAAACACCGCTTAGGGCAACTATGCGACCAATGCTCTCATATTTGCCTAATGTCGAAGCTTTATACATCTACATTGAATGTATATTTAAGACATATAGTACGTACTGTAAAATAAAATATTTTGTAGGTTATGAACTTCGTACTAGGTGAAATAAATGTATAGAGTTTATTTGGTAACAAATCATCAATTTGAATAATATCATATCCAAATATATTCATGAATCTTTTCAGGTAAAATGTAGAATTTCTCCAAATCTGACTTGTACATTAAAACTTGATCAAGATATATTCAATATTTAAAGGATGAACGTTCTGGAGGTTTTGATGTTGAACAGTAAAAATAAGACAATATACCATAGTCAAAACGTGCAAACAGTCAATATCTAACGTTTAAACTTAATAAATAGATCAAAGGTTTCTTTTGATATTCAGTTTAACACATGTAAGTGAATACACGAATCGTTTTCGTAATTTTTAGGATTTGTTTTCTATTTGTCTGTTTAGTGCTTTAATTTTATTTCGTATTATCAACGTAATTACATAAATACGATATAATGGATGCTCAATATTTTATAGTAATGTATATTGTTATTAGAGAATGTTATCTAACCATGCTTTCCTTGAACCAAGTCCATTTCATTTGGAGCAAATAAAATATGCTTTAACTGAACTACGATTTCGACCAATTGAAAGAATATATTTGTTAAATTTAGGTTTAGTTGTGTCATTACAGTACATCATTTGAAAAAAATTGACATTTATATTAACACATTACAGAAAGTAAGCAATTTAAATAAGAATCATTGTTGTTAAACTATTTATGGGACTTGTTGCTTCTTAAAACAGCAAAAACAATGCAAGTATTAATTGTTTTAACTGATGTGTATCGACAGAAAATGGGTAGTCATTTGTCTTCGTGGTTAAAACTCGAGCTTATCCAAAGAAAATAACCGAAAACAAGTCTTCTTGCGAATCCCTTTAAACGTTTGTGACAATTGATTTTGCCATTTGATAAGGGACTTTCCGTTTTGAATTTTCCTTGGAGTTCGGTATTTTTGTTGTTTTACTTTTTAAATAATTATTATCACTTGACGTTTAGTACATTATAAAATAAAGCTGCTTGAAATTCCAAATGAAGATAAGATAAATTACCCGTGTGCATTAAACGATTAAAAGCGTCTCTATTGTTTCATGGAACATAAGAAAAGGGAAGACTCGACTATTAGTATCATATTTTGGTGAATAAAGTCACCATAGATACCAAGTTTAAATTGTGTACGATAGACGCGCGTTTCGTCTACAAAAGACTCACCAATGACGCTCGAATAAAAAATGAAGGATTTTTGTCCTAAGTAAAAAAAATGAACGTATGGCAATGTTTAACTCATTATATTACTCTCCTTCCAAACAAATCAAATGACAAAATCAAAGAAGGTAAACATTACTGTTTTAATGAATAACGGCATTGTAGATAACATGTTTATCAATATAAACATAATCATTCATATCCATTAAGATACTGGACATATTTCTGTTGTATAAACGGTTGAGTATTATATCTAAAATAGTTTCTTCCACGGGATTATAAATAGACTTTGCATGTTGATTTACATTTTCTTTCAACATTTCTCCATATCCAACTGAAGATTGTATCCATGGCAATACGATATCATACGCCGATCTGTCCTCACTGAAAACTAAGAATTTTGACTGTATTTCATCAAAAGTATCCATGCATGTTTCCTCTTCCAAATATTTTATAACGTTGCGCCGGACATCGTGATTAGTAATTCGTACATTTTCATAGTTCTTAGCAGCTTGGATACCATATTTCTGTGCAGATTTTACAACATTACTCAAATACACGGGTTGGAAACGAATATAGGGATCGGCCCAAATAACGGTCTTAAATTCCTCAAGTGAAAGTCCTATCATCAGAGGCTTTAACGCATAGTGAATAGTCAGATTTCCAAATTTTTTAAAAGGAAATACTCTTATTTCACAGAAGGAACACTTGGTTGTAAGATAATCAATGTGATCTTTGGACAGTCCAAAATCGTAGATCACTAATCTCTGTATGTCTTGCAAAGGATATATTTTACGTACTACGTTCTTCAAAAATGCTTTCCCCTCGCTTATGTTTTCATCAGACATGGCGGTAACAATAGCCGGTGATGTCGGTTTATTCGATTGTTTTCCAAAGTCAGACTTACGTGGAGAGTTGCCAATTTTATGGATGATATACAGGAAACTCTTAACCTCGTTTTGGATCATTTTTGGTAAATGTGATTTGTCGTCTACGTTCGATTCGTTTTTAGATATTGTAGAATTCAGTTCCAATGTAGTTTTAGTCTTATTTTCGAAAAGAGCAAGCAAAGGAGAATGAGATTTTTTTACGTTTAACACTTTTTTAATTTTGTCCGACATATTACTAGCGTATCCATGAATAACATTCAAGTTTTCTTCATATGTTTTATTGGTCACGCTTTGGCAGTTGAAATGTTGATTTACTTTCTCGTCGTGGTTAGTATTGAAAAAATGGTTAAACTGACACTTCCATTTATCTGGAATTTCAAGTTGTCCACAGGACTTTTCCGTTCGCTCGTTGATCATGTAAATAAAAAAGGTCATAGTTCCAGAGATAAGGATGAACTGTACAAGACCGAGCATAAAATGTTTTCCGGAACATTTTTTCTTTTCTCGTTTTTCGTCGTTTTCAATGACATCCTTTTCGCAGATAGTTTTTAACTCGATATCATTTTTGGAGCGTCTCCTTCTTCGAATACACAAAATTCCCTTCCATATTGCAAGTATGGAAAGATACAAACACAGCATAGCTCTTTGTCATTTATGTTCTGGATTCTAAGTTCTGCAACAAGATCGAGTTTTTATTATGTAAATGTTAATTAGTGCCATTCATACATCAGTGATGATTATTATTATTTTATTAGTACTATCATGATAATTGTTTTTTTTATTATTATCATTATTATTTTATTATTAGTACTATCATAATATTTTTTTAAAATTATTATTAGTATTATTATTACTGTGTGTTGTTATTTTTATAATTGCATTTCAAATTAGTAAATAGATTAAGAGACATATGCATAAATAAAAGTTAAAAAATGAATTATAATGAAAAATCTAGAATATCTTACCATTTCTTATTTTAAAAGGACGCTACTATATCTATCCATGTCATCTGCGACTCCATACGTATTCGGTAGAAGTGCGACGATTAAGGCCTTAAGGTAATGAATGGCATTCCTAGAACATGTACTTCCTCTTTATAAACCCCAATATGACAAAATTGTTACAACGGAATATCACGTCTCGATTAAACACGATATATATATTTAGATATATAATTCGTTGTAATTTGTATTCACCACACAGTTAGATGAATGAATGTTAAAGAAAATGACATAGATACATTGAACTCAACCAAAACATATATACATCTATAAAGATTCCGCAATGTATTATTTGTTTATAAGGATGTGTTTGCTGCTAAATTCAAAATAAAAACATTTTCATAAATGAAATCTATTATCAAAAGAAAATGTATAATATATAAAAACTATGGGAGAAAAATAGCGAGTTTGTTATCAGCATTTGAATCATTAGATTTTTTTGGTTTGAAAGAATTGTTTCTATAGATTTTACATTAACAAAAATTCATGGGAGGTAATTCATGGTTGACTTTCTTGAAAAAAATCAGGAATAAGAACAGTTATCCAAATATTCTGGCAGATAAATGATTGAGAAGTAAGCTTGTAAAATATTTAGGATAAAACATCCTTCTGATTTACATATACCGAAAATAATGTAATAATCAATTATATATTTTTTTTAATATTTCGATCCAGTGTGAAAACGTAATTGAAGAGAACGAACTTGTAAACAACTTAAAATTTACTTTTATTAACATTTTTTTGGTAAATGTTTGAACATACTTTGAAAACATGAAAATGAAAATACAACCTGTACAAAGTCCACAGAATTTACGACAGGATGTTGTGGCTATGCATTTAAATTCTTCAGCTGTACATAAATTGTTTGGTAAATTGCCACACTTCACGGAATCTTTACACATCAGCTCATCTGAAATGTATTCAATATTCTTTCATAATTGTAACTGTAGCTTGATAAGTGTGCTCAAATATTCTGAATCTTCAATCGATTGTAAATTTGAAAAAAAAAAAATGTTTTTATTAAATATATTCAACCTAAAAATATCTTAGTCTTCCGAAGAGTACATTGTAATTCCAAAATACTGAAAGCATTTTCATCCTATACTTTTGTTTAAGGTTCAAGGTTTATAATGCTTTTGGTACATACCTTTGCATGTATATTCCTGTTTTCATTGACTGATATACTTAAACTAATATGAGGAAACAATAATCTATCTATGGTAAAACCTCATAAATTCCTGTTTTTTTTAATTATAAGTGATAAATACATAAATCAAGGGAAAACTTGAGGGAAATACATGCACTCCAAATGGAGCGAGATCAGGTGCATCCACATAGTTAGCACATTTTTTCATACATGCATCACTCGCAAAACAAAATCACCCCTCAGCCAGAAGTAACCGTTTATTTTCGTCTCTGAAAACTTAAAAAATTTACATTTTTGTACTAAAATGTAAGCACAATGCTGTACATATATTCACAAATGATAAAAAGAAATAACTGAAATTAACTGACTACCAATCTACATCAATCTTATGTGAATTCTCAAAAGCGTTCATTCTTATATTATCAGTTGAAAGGGTTATTGTAATCATAATGATGTAATACTAAAGTATTCAAATTTCTAAGCTTACTTGTACAATATCCACATCTGCGGGCACAGTTGGTTATTGCCCATGTTGTAAAAACCCCACTGCAGGCCTCGTCGTCATAGTTTGCACAATCATCTCTTTTATCCTTGCATGCTGTTTTAATAAAGAGTATTCAAATATGAGAATATTCTACTAATGAGAAGTATTCATAAATTATTTGGATCGAATGATTGATGGAAGGATTGGGGTTTAACGTTCAATGATAAAAGTTACACACAGATCAGGACGAGGACATGAATGCATGTCGTGTTTTGTACTAGTCGACACTGAGTTGTTTTAACATGTTAGTTCCCAAGGAAGACACTCCACACCACAAGGACGCATTATTATAATTCCGACCAGACTATTCTTTTCTCTTATTTCTAAATGCCACGTGCTTAGCGGAGAAACGAAAATACACATTTTGATTTAGTCAAGTGTTGCAAATGGTTTCAAACATTGATAAGCTGGAAATCTTTACAATGTTTTTTTTTTGTCATATTCTTATTTTGGTTCCTTTCAAGCAACTCATTGTCCCAGACCTCAAAACAATAATTCGTGTTTCCTAATACAGTTTTTTAAACTTCAGTTGTTTATTTACATTTATAAAACAAATTATTAGAGAACATTATACTCTATGCCTACCATCACCAGTAGGAAGCACTGGTACCGTTGTGGTATTGAGTGTATTTGGCTCCTCTGTGTGGACTGTCGGAGGTGTAACATGTTTTGTTGATAACGATGTCATCCGGGTACCGTTTCCTATCCCCTGTGTAGTGATTCCCTGTATTGTTGGTATTGTCGACTCTGTTATGTTAGCGTGGTATGGCACTACAATTCAAAGATTTCGAAATTGAAAGTCATACATATGGTAAAGTTATAATTGAAGTGCATATAGATAAAACGATGTCCAATAAAATAAAATAATGTGAAAGTCGTCAAGATAAATAACAATCAAATATATGCTTGCATTCTCTTTTTAATCGAAATAGACATATACGAAAATAATTACTCATATACAATTAGCACTGGTAAAAGTTCAATCTTCACTAGTGGTACCTGTAAGATTAAAGCAACAAGATGTTGTTGAATCCTTGCTTTGGTAAACCTACCCAAATGTCTTAGCTGTGGATTTCGAATTAATATGCATTCAATAAATGAAGTTAAAAGTGAATGAGAAATTTTACAATTAATAACTTTCACTTCTCGTGTATCACACAGATAACCTGCATGTAATATTATGTAGTCTTAGGTTATATATAGATATGTTATCCCCCCTACCCCCCCCCCTCCAAAAAAAAAATAGTCAAGGGGTGAATATCAAACTGAATTGACAGCCAACCTTCAAATCAAGTGTAATTAATCAAATGCATCTCAACTTGTCTTATCAATGGCAACCGTATCCTTTGATTCTTAGCCAACCTAAGAAATATATAATACAAACCATGACATTAATTATGTCTCACCATTACTGAGTTATCCCTCATCCCGTTAAATTATTTAAACATATCCCTACAATTATCAGAGTGAATCCTCGTAGTTTCAGATATTATACGTACCCCCGGATTTATCAGAGTTATTTTTCATCTTAGATGTAACATACCTTCACATTTATTACAGTATTTTCTACAGTTAGTCCTAGACCAGCCAGCATAAAACGAGTCAGTACAAACATTGTCTCCATACTCGTCACAATTAGGAAGCTTGTCTACACATGGTGGTGTATCTAAGAGAGAGAGAGAGATAAGGCTTTGTTCAAGGAAGGAACATATTATCTATGAATTAGTAAAAGTAAGATCGCACTGTAGCAATGTTGCTGGGTAGATTATTTGTCAATTTGGATTGTTAACTAACACTGGATGTCATTTTGTTTCTTCCAAAATTCTTACAACATATAGAACTTACAGATGTCGTTATAAACCATACATATTTCTAGTATTTCATACTAGGTGTGAGGATTCTCATTTTCGTCCACACCTCATTTATTGCTTAATCACTAAATACAAAGCTACATGCATACTCTGCAACAGAACGAGTAATTGCGTAGCTTCTGAAAAATGAGTGGATCAGACGAATGACATTGGAATTAAAACAACCACTTGTAAACTTGTAAACATATTTGTGTCCTTTTGGCTGTGTGTGATGTATAAATACGAAGCCACGTCCGGTTTGAATGTCTATGCAAGATGTCGAGCTCATCCTGAATATGCATGAAATATTTGTCACTGGATGAAGAGCAAACGAAAAAAATCAATGAATCATAAACATATGTGAAGAAAATCAGAAATATGCCTCCATGCACCTGTCTTCAGGATACAGTGTAGTGAATAATACGAAATCCCCTGCTTTAAACTACTCCAGCATAGGGATTTACATATTGTTTACTGATGGAATGATGGCTGTTACGGCCAGAGGCAAATTAAATACATATCTAGGACGAGAATATGTTAGTACGATATATAAATATGAACCCTGCTTTGTACTATAGACCGACACGCTGAAACGGATTTTTAACGTGCTAGTTCACAAGGTAACAGTCTATATGAAGACATGTCACCCTACCCGGACACATTATTCTGGCTCCCAGCTGACCAGTATTTGCCCCGGCTGGGGCGAACACGCTACCACGAGACCACCGAGGCGGTTTATTGTGTACTGAAGACAGGTACCACCTAACCGAAATCTTATACACATTTCTTCTTAGTCTGACATTTTCAATACAGCATGAAAACGAAATTACTGTTACGTTGGCCATCTGCGCAATTCGTGAATAAACTATACCAAACGATTAAAATAAAAAAGAAGAAATCCGATGGTCAAGGAGAAATTATGGATTGTTATTTTGAATTTTCACAGAATAAGTTACATGCATATTGGTTAAAACAAACGAAAATGAGATCTCGTGTAACAATGTTTTAAAATAATTGGAGTATGAAGGTTTATCATGTTATTTCAAATAACACAAGAAACAACTAAAGTTTTGAGTTTTTTGGATTTAAAGGTAAGAGTTGTCAATATGCACATACCAGGACAATAGCCACATCTATATGGACAGTTAACTTTTGCCCAAGGCGCATAGATCCCCAAGCATTTCTTGTCATCATAGTTCCAACAGTTTTCTTTTATATCCACACACCCTGAAATAGGATTAAAGTGTACTTTGTTGATATTATAATATATCCAAGAATATTAAGGAATTTTACTAACTATTGCTTTGTTTGACGTGTTTCTATTTTTTCAAATTGATTTCCCTCACTTATTATTCTTATTTATGTATGTCCGAAATCACATAGGGTATCCTGGTCAATCCGAATCCCAAGGAGCAATTAATGAAAAGTTTGTAACGGTGTGTAGGTAAATTCTGGATCCGATTCCCACGGAGCATAATTCCTCCGTGGGAATTAGATCCAGGTTTTACTTTCCTACAGTTTCACACTTTTCATTGATTACTCGTCGAGATTTGGATGTCTCCACGGTTTCGGATCGGGATACCCATTGTAGAAATGGTCTTTTGAAATACAAAATTAACATTAACTGTGAAAAGAATTGATGTAATGCAATTTCAGTGATTTCTCTTCGTTGTAGTGGTTTTATTTTATCTGCCTTTAGTCACTTAGTGTTGGTTTAAGCATAACATCTATGAAATAAAATCCATGAAACTGACTTTTGTTACATACAGTATTACTATACCTGTTACATTAGTCTGTGCTACTGTTGGTTTAGTCTCATTTGGCTTTGTTGGAACCAATGCTGTAATGATAAAATGTCTAATGATTCTTACTGATAGAATTTAACCCCAAAGTCTTGCCTAGGCTCACTAACAAAGCCTGTATTTATGGACTATTCGTTAGTTAAATTAAAATTATTAATGGAATCTACATACGTTATGGTTTTACACGTTTTAACTGAAACCAATCCTGCATCCACACTTCTATTGCTATTAATTTTCGAACCGTGGTTCAATTCAAAGTTTTGAACAAAACATTATTTTATCTGGATGATAATGACATTTCACCGCTCCTCATAGTTATCTGCTCGTCATATGGATGGAAGTGAAGTAAAGACACTACTACGTTTAACACGGTTATTTCTTCAAGACTTGTTTAATTTAAATAACAGTACATAAAAGGCGTGGCATGAAGCAAAATAAGTTTTAAATATTTTCTAGTATTTAACTGGAACAACTGGACTAAAGATGTTTTATAATATTCAATAGGATACTACGAGATGTGGTGTAAAATTCAATGGAACACAACACAACAACACTATAAAACAAAGATACTTAAATGTCTTTGATTGTCTAAACTTTTTTATAATCTATGTATGGGTGAACTAATAAGAAATTTTGTTTCATTACGATACTGCTTCGGACGTTTTGATTAGTCTGGGCGTCATCGGCTGAATTTATCCAACGTGCACGAAATTTTCGAGATTTTAAAATGTTTTTAAGCGATCATATTCCTTGCCATGTATGAGATTATTTAAAATATGGAATATTGCTACATTGACTTTTACAAACCTGTTGATTGTAGTACTGTGTTATTTGGAGTTACATAGTTCAAGGCAGGAACTGAAAAATATAATATGAAAATGAAATATAAATAAGGAGATGAGATATAATTGCTAAAGCGTTTATAAAAAAAATCGTTCACGAGAGAAAATTCAGATATAAATGAATAATTAAATATTTAGGGCCAAATGTCAATGAGACAGTTATCATAATAAAACATTAAAAACAATAAAAAAAAGTATACTGTTTCATGCTCTAAATCATACCAAATCAAGACAAGGTGTGACAAAATTTAACAGATAATAAAACACATTCCTAAATCTCAAAATACGAATTACAATAATGTATCAAATCAAGGACTATCTCATTACTGTATAGGCATGTTGGATAACTTAGGATTTTACCTGTTTTAATAAATTAGTACTTTTCAGATATGCTGTATTTGTATGTTTGCAACTAGGAGTAGACAGAAATGATATATTAAAAATATTTGTTTAACGGCGTTAAATGATCATATTCAATTTAATTATTTGATTATACACCCACCTTACATTTCTGTTATCGTAAGTTAGGTGTTGTTTTACCTGGTACATACCTGTGCATTTATCGCAAGTCTTTCTACAATTAAGACGGACAAACCCAGCATACTGATGTTCGGAGCAGGCACCGCTCCCGAGCTGTTTACAATAATCTATCTTGTCTTCACAAGGTGGATAATGTCCTACCAAAAAAAGATCAAGTAAGGTTTGACTAGAGAAACGCAACCTCTCACTTTGAAGTCTTGACTCGGCGCAATTCAAAATATTTGGTTCACTTGCAAAAAAAAATCATGTTTTTAAAGAGATCGTAGTTCACAATTTTCACAAAAACGGGAACAGATTACTGATTATCTAAAATCGTTTGAAAGTAAACGTTAAGAAAACACATATATGACTATTGACAATTAAAAAGTTTAAAGCGTATATTTCAATTGTCGTAACTACAATCCCGTCCCCATTTCCCCAAATGTGACCTACCAAATTAGACTTATCTCCGGTTTTGTACTTACATGAGCAACACGACCGAGGTGCCACATGTGGAGCAGGATCTGCTTAACCTTCCGGAGCACTTGAGATCACCCCCAGTTTTCTATGTTGTGTTTTGTGTACTGTTGTTTGTCTGTTTGTCTTTTTCTTTTTTAGCCATGGCGTTGTCAGTAAATTTTTGACTTATGAGTTTGAATGTCCCTTTGGTATCTTTCGCCGCTCTTTTACAAATCATAAAGCTTTTTGTTGTAGCCGCAATGGCATTTGGTGTTATATAATACATTTTGTAGTCTAAATGTTCGTTTAATTAAGGCGAGACACGATAAGAAATATAAGTATAACTAATAGAGAACTTAATCATATAATCATGACGCTTAAAACTATATCTGATCTAGATACAGAGGGTGATCTAAAATGTAGAACGTAACTCTTACTGCATTCATTTTCATCACGAAAAGACCGTTGTAAATGAATCAAAAATTTCACAGAAGGTATTCTTAGCTAAAAAAAAATACACACTAGTCATGTGTTTTATACTCAAGTTGTAAGCCTTCTCATAAACTTTTGCATTGAATGCATTTAACTAAAGTTGTATATGAAAATATCAAACTAACATGTTTTGTAAGGCAATATTAATGTATATCTGAGCAATAACCACATCTGTATGGAAAGATTAATCTGGGCAATTACCAACTCTGTAAGGTAAGATTAATGTATACCTGGGCAATAACCACATCTTTAAGGAAAGATAAATGTATACCTGGGCAATAACCACATCTAAAAGCACAGTTATCTTTGGCCCATGGTGCATATCTGCCTATACATTGTTCATCACCATAGTTAAAACAGTTATCACGTTTATCACCACATTCTGAAAAAAGAATGGAGTAAAAAATAATTTTAATTATTCAAACAATTAGCAATCAACTTTCATCGTAACTGAGGAAAGGAAAATATCGTGCTTCAATGACTTAATCAGATGGCACATACAAGACTAACGTGTTTTATGCAAGTAAAAAAAAAACATTACAGGAATTAGACATAAATACTCCATGTGTAATTGCCTTGATTGAGCCACTTGACCATACCAATGCTGGTTAAATGACCTGAGGTGTATCTTTTAAATATGTATTATGTTTTCCTTCTATTTCTATGATATACCACCATATACCTGTAGATTGTTAATAACTATTAAATGTAGACGTTTTTATATAGTCAATTTAAGACATTCGACGTCTTAATTGATAGATGATTATTGTTGCATGCAGCCAGATTGTTATTCGGAGACAGATCTAGGGTAATTCGGAGACAGATCTAAGGTAATTCGGAGCAATTCAGCTTAATACTCAAAAGTGTAAATACTTCTATACAGTTCGTTTTTCTTTTTTTAATATAGTTCATGTCTGTCGTTTGTCTGTTTTGTCTTTCATTATCCCCATTTTATAACTAATATAAGTATAAGAAAATTTGGTATGACTGCCAATGAAACAACCATCCAACAGAGACATAAGGACGTAGTTGTAAGCAAACGTGTTGTATGCAAGAAAAAAACATAACAGAAAATTAGCATAAATCCTCTATATGTACAATTGCATGAAATGAACCACTTAACAATAACAATGATGGTTTAATGAGCTGACGTGTATCTTTTAAAAATAATAATGTCTTATTTTTTCCGTGTTTTTCTACGATATAACAACATATACATGTAAATTGTTAATAACACTGAAATACATTTCGTTTTTCTTTTTAAATAGTTCAAGTCTGCTGTTTGTCTGTTTTTGACTTTCATTATTCCACGTTTATAACTAATAAAAGAATAAGATAATATGGCATGATTGCCAATGAAACAACAATCCAACAGAGACCAAATGACATAGATGTAAGCAACTCAATTCACCCTAATGCATACCTGTTTGGTTAGTATTCCTCATTGTTGTCAGATCTGTCTGTTCCCCTGTTGTTTCATTCGATGTTTCGTTTGTTAGAACTACCGTAGGCTTGATCCCTGTTGGCTTTGTAGGAACCAGATCTACAAAAAGTTACATATGTATCATGTATGTTTGTGACAGACTGACTGACAAAGTTCTACATTTCGAATCAGCTAATTAGAATTATCTAATCTTCTTATAAAGGAATTCAAAAGTGTATTACAATGCAATACAAACACATCAATAAAAATAACTACAAAAAATAAATAAATACTTATACGTAAAGAAAACGTCTAAACTTGTCTTGTGAAAAACAAATCCAGTGACAATTAAAATTTTGCTTTCAATATCAAAGTAAAACATTTTTTTATCTCAATTTTTTATTCATTCGTTTTATTTTTTATTACTTTGATAGAAATGTAATGAGTGTAGAGATATTGCTGATTTTCTCCGTACAACATTAATCTCCTTACTGTGTGACATCTGCAGGATGTGTGGGTTGTTTACATGAGCAGTCTTGTCCATTTTTAAATTCAAAGCATTTATTGGGATAATTAATCTCTTTACATATCATTAGGGACCTTCACTAACATCAGTTTTAAACGGTCTTATTTGTGTTTTAAATCGTTCCTGCAAAATGCTCTCGCCTGTTTATTCCCTGCCTCTTTCTTCCACCCCATATTAATTTCAAGTCCGACAAAGTGATTACTATATTGTCTACTTGTCTTCCAAATTAAAATAACACTTTATACATTTTGTGTGTCTGAGACGCTTTTTCTGCATTTATCAACGTCAGGAACATTCAAACTTAAACCTTTGAAACCCAGAGATATGTAAATACATTGGAAACTTTAAGGACTATATTGAATATAATATAATTTAGACGTAAAACAATTAGAACTAACTGACAACAACCAATTAGTTTATAAACTAAATATAAAGACAAATTGTGTGCACTACTAACTATTCGGAAACTTTTGGCAGTTCAACAGATGTAGCTTAAGTACTGCAGTTTTTATCAGGCCGTGCTATCGAGAATTTTGCTTCTATAGCTTTTCTTAGTCCTATGTCATTTGATAACAAATTTCTAAAGATCTTTTTAAACAAACCTGTTGGAAGAACTTCAGTGTTGTTTCCAGGCACGTAGGTTAAAGCAGGAACTAAAAGATAATTACAAGATAATTTCAGTATAAATGTTGATGGCAACAATGATATATCAAAAACACTGGATTCTTATCAATATTTGCTATAAGGTCTGATAATGTAAAGCAATCTCTATAGATAAGGATTTCATGATTCACTAAGCAAACATTCAAACTTATCATCATTGTCCCTTTTACATTCTCAAATGTAGGAGCTGTAGCGGTTCTAGTTGACAAGACAATTCATATAAAAATAAGGAGACGTGGTATGATTGCCAATGAGACAACTATCCACCAAAGTTTAAATGAAGTGGATGTAAGCAATTATAGGCAACCGTACGGCCTTCAACTATGAGCAAAAAACCCATACCGTATAGTTTTAGGGACAACTGTTCTAGTTGACAAGACAATTCATGTTTATATATTTTTTTCTATCCTAAGATTGTTACAGTTGATTAGGTTATACATTATATTGAATTTTTTGAGATATATACACCATGGTGTTATTAAATGTAATATGTCATGATTTATCTTAAAATAAGGTCAGATTCCAAAAATAAAGACCTTCTAAATCATTAAAAGCTATAATTTTACATCAACTGTAATATCATGGTGTCAATAAGATATACCCTCAGGTTATACCAGGGTATAACTTATACAAAATTACCCTTCATAATATTGTTTAAGTGGATATGATGCATTTATGTTTTTTTTAACTACAACTTAAGTGAGATTTCATTTTGTTTGCTTCAGCTAACGAGACGTTTTCAAATAATATAACTGACCTTTGTTGTAACAGGTGATGATATGATTTCTTTGTATGTTAAACTTTATTCTTATAAGTAGTATCGTCCGTATTTAAGACTTGCCTTCACATTTATTACATGTTTCTCTGCAGTTGAGACGAATGTATCCACTATACAGCTTCTGGTTACAAACTTCACTCCCAAGTTCTTTACAATAAGTAATCTGATCTTGGCAGGGTGGATAATTGCCTGTTTTTAAATATAAAACATAATAACGTTGAGAGTGTCCGTTCGATTATTTTACTTTGCACGCCACTAACCAAATCAAATATCTAAAGAGCGGTATAGCCAGGTATGAATAGAAATGGATGCTCCTCGTAAAAAAATGTTTTGGTGAATACTGAATGAGTATGATCTACGCTGAGAAAACGTTGATGCTCCAGAATATGAACATACAGGCAATCTTCCCCTCTGATTGATATAATTTATCCCCTATCAACTTGGTTTATTATTCCGGAAAAGCTTAATCCAAATTATTACGTAAAATCTACTGTGGGAAATAAAGCTAATTTACAATAAACCACTGGTTATTTTTTGTAACCAAAATTATTCAATAAATTTAGAGATTCGTTGGCGTTGTGGTATACGGCGGTAATGCTTACACGACGATGTGATGTGGCAAAACATCGCGACGTTGTTTTTTTTTTTTGTTTTTTTTTTTTTGGGGGGGGGGGGCAAGAACAATAATGCCATCTATATCATTAACCAATGAGGGTTTTTCTATTTAGCCAAAAACAAGCACCTGGACCCCCATTTGTTTTTCATTGCGATCGACTGTGTACTACTTAAATAATGTTTTGTCATAATTGCAAGAAAAAAATCAAAGGTAGATTTTTCTCTACATGCATGCATGTATTTATATAGGCAACACAGTTGTCAACGGCTCTCTGTCACCGAAAATTGCATTATTTCTTGTCAATTTTTGTCTCATTTACTTTTAACTAGAAAACTACCTTAAGAAGCCGTTAAGGAAAAAAAAAACATAAACGGGTGAAAATATATCTTTTCGTTATTAAAGAAAAAAGTGAAAGATTTGCTATATTTTCGGCGAGGTATAGAAATATAAAAAAAAATGTTTTTACCTCAGACAGACCAAAATGAAACCGAAATATCTCGAAAAATAAGTCATGAAGATATCCTTTTCTTTGCATATTTAGATAGTGGATATCAAACTTAATCTCGTGTCAAAATGTAATGGAAAAGTCAACAAGAGATCTCTTTTGCCCTTTGTTCATAGAAAAATATACTTAGTGATAAAAGTATGACTGCATGATGTTCTTGCATACACTATTTCTTCATAAATAAGCTTAAGACCACAAAATATGAAGGCCAAAATATAATTTTAGAAATCACAAAAACCAAACAGGCAACAACAGAACTCATTTTTATCTTAGGTCAAATTTGCCTGAGGGAGTTGTGACCTCATTTAAGCACAATTATATAATTTATGAACTGGAAATTTACAAGAACTTGTTATTAGGCAGATTGTACCTTTATGTAGCTTTAGAGACTGATAGTCCGGACTGATAGAATCAGCGGTACACAAACAGTGGTATTATGAACTGGAAATTTACAGACAAAATGTATCTTTTAAATCAAATAAATACCGAAACATTGGCTACTTACTGGATGGTAACCTCAGGGAAACAATAGGGAAAATACAATAGTTGTCTCTGGAATTCATATTTTATGATGTCAGTGGCTACTTATATCATATATTATAAAGATAATAGAAATAGAATACCAATATTTATTCAACAACTATATCAAACAAAACAAATATTTTCTTTCACATAATTTTATACCTGGACAATAGCCACATCTGTAAGCACAATTTTCTTTGGCCCATGGTGCATATCTGCCCACACACGATTCGTCGCTAAAATCGAAGCAATGATCTAATTTGTCGCTGCATTCTGAAGACAAAAAAAAACATAAATTATGTCATAGCAACTGTTGAAGGTTAAAGACATCAAAACATAAATAGATTGAACGCAAACATATCGGTAGGTCCAATTTCGCTTGCCACCAGGGCTTTCAATTTTTACTAACATATTTTCAGCATCACAAATCCATATGCATGCATTCTTTGAGTTTCGTATAATATTATGGCTTATTTCTAAACAAATGCCCAAATTATAAACGCCTGGAGTTAACCAAAAACCGCGTCTTTGGCAAATTTTGAGTATTTATCCAAAAATATATAAGAAAGACATTCGTTACCAAAACCAAAAATCTACAGGAAGTAAAACCATATATTGTCTTTCGTATATAGATTAATAAATTTTGAAAAAAGATATCCGTCGATGCAAAATTTTACCAAAACATATAAAATTTGCAAATTATGATCAGAATGTCTTGAGCGCTGAATAATCTTTTGATTAACCTGAAGTATCTAAAACTGTTGAATGTTTGTTAAGTATATGATATAGATTCTTGATATTTAAATCCATTTGAGGGTTCAAAATGTAAATAGCACTTTATCTGAACACCCAAATCTTAACATTCGAAAGCCAGGGATGTAAAAAAAATCGTTGAAACGTCAGGAGCTATATGACCAAAAAGGGGCCTACATATAATAGCCAATTGTAAGGTCAACCTTGCCCGAGGAAGTTGGAACCTAAGTTTCTAAATAATTTCTACAATTATCGACGGGAAATTCCTTCTAAAAACTTTTAGATTTTGATTCTGTGAGCAAAAAAATACAGTGAAAACATACACTATATTTTTCAGCTGCATGGGTTCCATGAACTGATCATGGTATATAATCATATCTATACAAACCTGGCATAGTACTAGCGTACATTTCAGTAGTAGCATCCGAAACACCTAAAGTAGCTCCATTTACTAACGTTATCACTGCAAGCAATACTAAAATAATCGAAAACATTTTAAACCATGAACCAAGAGCTGCTTACAGAAACCTTATATTGGAGGAACTGCACCGTTCTGTATTGGGATCATGAACTGTACTAATTTGAAAGATAGTGCATCGATCTTTTATAACCAATAAACAAAGATTAAAGAAAATAGTGACCATAAGGGTCTGTATTATGAATTTACGTTACTGTAGTTATAAATTAGTAGCATCTCCATGTTGGAAGTAATTTGCTTTCATTCAATCATAAACTAATGGATTTGATGTTTTCCATTAAACAATTGGACAGAACTTAATCCAATCAACCCCAATTTAAGGCCTCTTCTTCAATTTACTGCGTTTGGTATGGAATTGTAGTGGAATTAGTACAAATCATATTTTGATAAAATTTGTAACTGAAGTACCCTCACCGAGCAAGATCTCCCATGACAAACACGACCTGTGTGTCAATCCGTCCATTTTAACGTACGAATTTCGCCGTTGTTAGAATTAACATCTAAGGAGAGGTGTGACATTGAATTGTTATCAATTATGCCCTAATTTTACCTTTATTGAACTCAAGACATATTGACATATATTGTAAAGTTTGTTTGTTCAACAAAAGGTCTGGTCGTGAACACCATACATGTACATGTAGGGGTCAACTATTCTGACGTACATGTTAAGGGAACTGTTGATATGTAGATAAAATAATAAGCATCAAGTACAGAAACATATTCTAAACTGTACTCAAACGAACTGTCGCTGTTCTTGACAATTACATCGAACTTTAATTGAGCTATAATTGAACTGCGTCGGATAGAAATCGACCTTATGTAAGTGCACATATACATGTACATGTATAAGACTTTGATTGATTTTGGAACATTAAAATACGAAATGAAAGATGAATTTTGGTCTGTTTTGTTTGGTTCTTATAACAACTCAATTTTCAAACAGTTACAGACTTTGCATAGAGATTTTTTTTAACCCGAGATAGGATAACAGATGTATTGACATTCATTTGCATAATGTCGATTTCTATCCGATGCAGCTCAATTATCTAAGATCCATTACTAAGGTATTTAATTATACAAAAGCAAAACGGTTAAGAATTATCACATTTTTCATTGACAAATAAAAGGCATGTTATAAGCATACATTCCTTAAATTTCCGATTGAAAAATTTTGTATTTTTTAATAAACTAAGAGGCAAAGTTGATCATGAATGATTTTGTCTATTATTTTCAGGTTCCTTTTGGTCCTATAGCTTTTCAAGTTTTTCCAATGACTGGCTTTCAAACTTTTGATTTGGGAGCGTTCCTGATGAAGGTTAGTCCATAAACCGCTTCGGACGCATCAATCTTGTAAAGTATCGTTTTACTTATTTATTAGGTAAGAAAAGGACATGAATACTTTGAAAAACAAAATGATACTAGCTTTCAGTAACTGCGAGTACTCTCAAATCGTACTTTAATGTTAATTTGACCTGCTGACACAATTTGTAATGCATTTCTGTTATTCAATGTTTACTTATTTTGTGTTATATCTCGACTTACTATTTTTAATATGTACCACCTTTGATAAGTATTTAGTATGACGAACAAAATTTTACTTCTGTACTCGTACTATGAATAACAAATTTATTTTGTAAAAACAAAATTATTATATTTAAATTTACCTTTGTACGTTACTTTATTTAACGCCATTTTGTCCTAAGTTAAAGTTGTCTTTTTGACATTGAAACATCTTTTTTTATTTATATTGTGTCATAGTTCGAACTTATTCATTCAGTGTATATTTACTTGTTTTTGTGTATTGTCTTTTTGATCGAATTAAGCCATTTCAATTGATAATTTATTGTGCGTCTTTTTATGTTGTAATGTTATACCGCTGTTTCAGGTTAGGGTGAAGGTTGGCGCCTGTTAAAACGTTTAAACCCGCTGCATTTTTATGCACCTGCCCTAAGTCAGGAGACTGTTTTTCAGTGGTTGTCGTTTGTTGGTGTGGTTCATAAGTGTTTCTCGTTTCTTATATAGATTAGACCGTTGGTTTTCCTGTTGGATTGTTTTACACTAGTCTTTTTGGGGCCCTTTATAGATTGCTGTTCGGTGTGAGCCAAGGCTCCGTGTTGAAGGCCGTACTTTGACCTATAATTGTTTACTTTTTACACATTGTGACTTGGATGGATAGTTGTCTCATTGGCACTCATACCACATCTTATTTATATTTGAAAAACAAAATGATAGTCTTTAGATAGCAGATTTTTTGTTGTTTCTATGTTAAATTTCTTCACAACTTTCTAGACTTAACAGTTTGACATTTTATGGTAACGTTCTCGGCTTGAGTGTTGGAGGTCGTGAGTTCGAACCAAAGACTTGGAAATTGGTATTTTCTGTTTCTCCACTAAGCATGCGGCAGATAGGAGTTATAGCAAAGATTGGTTGACTCGGAGTCATGTCTTAATGGGGACTGTTACCTTGTGAACTACCAATTTTAATGTCCGGTTCAGCGTGTCTGTTTAGTACAAAGGGTTCATATTCGTATCTCGCCATGATATCCATGAAGTAATTGCCACTGGACGTTAAATACCATATTCATTTATAGTGTTCTATTTCTAAGACATGCAGGTCTTGGAAAATTCAATTTGAAAGTCAGATAAGCATAAATAAAACATATCTTTCATCGCAACACCATACTGTTAAACTGCTTGTTTCAGAAATAAAAACCTTATGATTTATAAGGACTCTGATTTTTTAATATTGCTATTCAATCTTGTCGTTATCCATAGGAAGGAAACATCATTAATTGTCATACCTAACCCATTACATATACCGCGTTATCTTCTCTTTTGACACTGTTCTTTCATTTTTTAGCAAATCTTTAGGACAGTAGGGCATTACAAAAAATATGATATAATGATAATAAAAATAGCCAGAATTGACTCAATATATTGCTAAACCATATCAACTTAAAATACAAACGAATCATTAAGTTTCCGTAAGTCTTTGTTTCAAAGTCAAGAATGGTAAAGGATGTTTAACACAATGGCTAATCACACAACTTTAGACAAGGAGAGACATATCTTGTTGCATCAAGAGGCCCCATACAACCTCCAAAGGTAAAATTTTGATTCTAATTCGCCCTCAACATGTTGTCAATGAATTTAATGAACATAAATGCGTAGTATAGGTTAGGATTTTCTTGAGAGCTATATGGTAACTTGAATTTTAACTCAATCTAAACATGAAAAAAACAAATAAACTTCAAACAGACTTATGATAAAATCAAAACAAAGCAATATTTTTTTATATATAGGTCTCCAGGAAAAAAAATAAAGCTATAAAAGACGCCACTGCTGGTATTGAATGCATTAACGACATTAACAGACAAATCTGTTTATTTCACGTATGATAAAACTAGTAATATTTAATATATTTGTTTTGTTCCAATATATTTTTAGCTGTCGCATATTATTATCAATCAAAAAGTATGGTTGTCTTTCCTTACCTACAGACTTGCGGACATTTTCAGACACACCAGACGACAGGTTGCTGATGGAGTAAATACCCATTGATAAAGGTATGTGCTACGTTATATTTAATATAAAACGAATTATTGAGCTTCTGAAATGTTTTCTGCAATTCATAAATTGTCAGATAATTATCAAAAACAACGAGTTGAAAGCTATATTGAGGTTTCCATCGATTTTACGCGATTCGATACTATTACAATGCTATACGTTTGCATATAAATCATTGCATGCGTTGATAGACAAATATTCACTCATAAACACAATACTAAAAAAAGGATTAAACATAATTGTTAACAGAACGTTATATATGACCTGTTATGAATGAACATATTTTTGACTCTGCGAAATTTTGAGATTTTTTTTGGATATAAGTACAGGATATAGGGTCATAAGTGTTCATGACTGTATAACAATAATTATTTTGTTACATTCTAATTTATAAACAAAATCTAAAACAAAATCAGTACTGATAAAGAAAAAGAGTCAAAGATCCTACTACAGTGTCAACCACCTAGGTGGTCTCGTGGTATTAACTCGCCTTGAGTAAGAGATGTCGTTGGTTTGATCACTGGCCAAGTGAAAATGATGGCATGATAATAAGCATTTGCTGTTCCTCCTCTCAGCACGCGGCATTAATGAGTAAGATCAAAGGTTGGTCGGCCTGGATTCAGAATAACGTGTCAGGATAAGGTGACATGTTTACTAAGGACAGTTACATTATGAACAAGCACGTTGAAAACCTTCTAAGCGTATCAATCCATTACAATTCAGGGTTTACATTCATATCATATTAACATGTTCTTGTTATTATATGCATGTAATGATTGTCACTGGACGTTAAACACCAATCCATTATCATCATCATACTACAGTGTTAAGTTTATTTGTTAGGTTGAGCGCTCGCTAAAGCCCCCGTCACACTAGACCAAGACCATGAAGATCCCACTACGATCTATAAAAAAAAAGATCGCTGTATGATCGTAGTTTGGTCGGCTTGAATAATCAATATTTCATAGTTTTCAAGTTCATTCCACGACCTTGCTATGATCCTGCTACGATTCCGCTACGATAGTAACACGTTGTAGTTACGATCTTGTCACGCTCTTGCTACGTCTAATAAGACCTTACCACAACTTACATGACATCTGTACGTTTCTACCAAGACCTTCCCGATCGCATTGCGATCTCAATACGAGTCTACTACGACCAAACCACGACTTCACTACGTTTCCACTCTGTTGTCACTGCGCTCTAGAATATGGCTTCATCAAATAAGTTCTCAACCCAAATGCGTCGTCACCCAAGATGAAGTATGTCATGTTTGGGTCTTCATTAGGTAAGGGATCTGACTCTGGAAATCCAATAGTCGTATCTTACAAACAATCATTTAATTCTGACGCGTTGTAAATCTGGGCGTCCGACATGAATCCATATCCACCTACATCTATCCATAAAAATGTGTAGTCTGCATCCACCAAGGCAAGGAGCACTAATGAAAAAAAAAACTTTACAGTTATGAAACAATGATCCGCTTTTTGGCCCGGCTTCTAATAGCAACATGCTTTCCATCGAGTGCGCCAAAAGCGTGTGGCACGTTCCATCTTCTCTGAAATTCTTTGGCAATAGCTCGCCATTCATTTGGTTCTGTTGGATATGATATTACTTCATCTTTATATTCCTGTACACTTGCCTGGCAAACCTCAGGAGCTAAGTACCTTAAGGTAATAGCAACTTTCAGACCGGGATCTAGTGCCTTTCTGAATCAGGTGTCTATGTTCTTACTCTGTTCAAAAATTCATAAAACATTTCTGGAGGCATCCTTGAAAAAATAAAGAATGACTGTTGATCCGCCATCCTTAATTCTTTCATAAGTCAGTCGTAATGCCCAAATTGGAGTCTTCTTTTAACAGAAAGCCAAGGGCGCACCCAACAGGACCTACGTTGTCTAGTATGTCTTCTCCTTCTTCTTATAACAAAAAATGTGTAGCCCGATCAGCCAAATCGATACAGTGCAGCTGAATTAAAGATTGCAGAAGTAGGTTTTGCTCATGTGTGTCAATGGTTGAACTACAGGTAGAATTTATTGCATCTGTTTTTTATATCAACAGAGGTCATGCAATTATCGTGTTTGGGACGTAGTAGTATCGTAGTAAGGTCGTACTAAGGACGGCAAGCGCCTTGTAGCAGCGTACTATTGTCTTCTTCATCGTAGTATACTCGTATCAATATCGTAGTAGAAGCGTAATAAAGACGTAGTGAAATCGAGATAGTCGCAGTGAAATCGTAGTAAGGTCGAATCCGTTGGCTTCCCGATTGCACCACGATTTTCAATACGATGCTTCTACGCCCATTCCGATCTTACTACGTCCTTACTACGACCTTCCTACGCTTCTACTACGACTAGTTTTGACCACAACTGCACTACGAATGTTTTGAGCGTGTTCAAAGTTGGTCGTGGACCTCCACGATCATGAAGACCTTGGCACGTCCTTACCACGAGCACCACAATCTTACTACGACTTCCAAATTTTTTTTATAATTTCTGAGGTCGTAGCGGGATCGTGGTCCTAGTGTGATGGGGGGTATTACATGTTTAAATCTGCAATATTCTGTATGTTCCTTTCCCAAGTCAGGAGCTTGTAGTTCTGTGTTTGTTGTTGGTAGCTGTCAATCATATTTGTTTTTCGTTATATTGTTTTGTACATAAATCCGTCCGTTTGGTTTTGAATTATTGTTTTACATTTTGTCATTTCGTGGCCTTTCATAGCTTAATATACGGTATAGGTTTTGCACCTCGTTGAAGGCCATACGTTGACACAAAGTTGCTTACATTTGCGTCATTAGGTCTCTGGTGGTTGGTTGTCTCATTGGCAATCATACATCATCTCCTTATTTTTATATTCATTCATTTGTGGTAACGAAATCCTTAACTTTATACTTAACGTGTTATACAAATATTACGTTCGATAAAATCTAAAACGTAACTACAGACAAGAGCATATTATACACCGTTAGAATGAGCCACGGAACATCACTGTGCAAGCAAGAAAAATTAGCATGATGAAACGAAAATCGACTCTTTTGTCACTTTTTGTATGGAGTTTCCCGTGTGGAACTGAAATACTTATATCTAGAAAAGGACGTTTTTTTGTATTTAGTATTAGTTTTGTTTAAAGTCAGTTCCTGTGGGTGAATTCCGCTGTATATTTAGAGAATTCTTGATTACTTTAAGCTACAAATACCATCAAGGTAAATCTAAGTGTTATTAAATTCATCAATTAAATGGAATAAAAACGGATCTTTATTGAGTTTGACCAGAAACTGTGATTCATGACAATACAAAAACAAGTCTGCTATTAAAATGGCATAATTGTTGCCCATAGGAAAACACAGAACCTGTCGATAAACTATATTGCCTGAACATAAATAGTTTTAGTCAAGCTGAAAAATTTACTACTTAAGTCATCTCATCAAAGTTTCGCTAAGTATATCTTGGATATTTATCTGTATTTCATTACAGAAGAAAGCTTAATATGAGTTGCATCAAATAAAAACGCAATTAGATTTTTTAAAAGTATTATTTAATTTAAATAAGAAAACTCGAAAGTTTACAAAAAAAACATAATCTTGGATAAATGATCCTCACCACACTCCATAATTCTGAAGTCAATCTCGCCCTTTATATCGACGTAGTCTACTGCTAATGGTGTTCTTAGATGTAGATATAAGAAGATGTGGTATGAGTGCCAATGAGACAACTCTCCATCCAAGTCACAATTTGTAAAAGTAAACCATTATTGGTCAAAGTACGGTCTTCAACACGTAGCCTTGGCTCACACCGAACATCAAGCTATAAAAGGCCCCAAAAATGACTAGTGTAAAACCATTCAAACGGGAAAACCAACAGTCTAATCTACATAAAAAACGAGAAGCGAGAAACACTTATGAACCACATCAACAAACAACAACTACTGAACATCAGATTCCTATCTTAGGACAGCTGCAAACAAATGCAGCGGGTTTAAACGTTTTAATAGGTACCAACCTTCACCCTTATCTGAAACAATAGTGTAACATCACAACATAGAAAGACACACTATGAAATATCAATTGAAATGGCTTAACTGTGTATGAAATATCCTTATCATAAAAATGAACATTTTACTAACTTTTAAGGACAACCAATTAGCAAAATGTGTGCCTTTTACATTTTGTTTCACATCTCTTTAAAGTTATTTTGCAAAAACTGGACAAGAACAAAACGTAGACATCAAGCACACGAAGTTATTTGTTTATTATTTTACAAATCTATTTCAGAATAGAACCCAGGATGTTCAGCATGGGGACAGGAGAAAATCATACAACAATGGCATGGGACAATATATCACATATTGAAAACAGAACCGTCATCTTCAGAAATTGGACAAACCCTGTGATTGGCTGTTCCACCTGGACATCACCCAATCATTTTCTTTTTCAGCTAGCAAACTGTGTTCTATTAATAGCTCTGTTTGCCCCAGATGGAAAGAAAGGAATACTCTTCATGCATGGATTCTTTGTTTTGGGTAATATCCCCATCGTTATCTTCTTTAATTCGACTACCAAAATATTACTCGCTAACAGTTCCTTTTTAAATTTAAAAAATTCATTACATTCATTTTAATAGTATGCTTATAGTATGTGTTTTGTGTACTGTTGTTTGTATTTTATTTTTTTATTCTTTTTTGCCATGGCGTTGTCGGTTTATTTTCGACTTACGAGTTTGAATGTCCCATTGGTATCTTTCGCCTCTCTTTTACAGTATATCGTCAATTAATGTTATGCAATAGCAAAGCAAGAAATACACATTTGATGAAATTTTCTTCAAGGATTTATTACTCTGTTACAGTTTTTTTTTAAAGTTTATGGCAAAATGTCCAAATCCAACCCTGAAATTATTATTGTATGCAGAGAAAATATCAGAAGTGTTTTTACATGTTCATACTGTGTATTCAATTCATATATCTTTTACAGGATTTTTACTGTTATCGGTATGGTCATGGGTTGTACTTTGTGCTCCTGATTTCTTTTCCTGGAATTTTTCTTTTATGGTCCTAAATGCAATTCAGACATTATTCCTGATGTACCACATCAGACCAGTGAAGTTTTGTGATGAATTAGAACAAGTTTATGTGGCTCTCTTTCAACCCATGAAAATACCAAGGTATGTATAGAATAAACTGTTGATCTGTATAAAATAGAAGACGATGTCCGATTTAATCTTCTTTGCGATAAATGTTTGAAAAACATATAAATTGTTCGAAAGTGATATGATATAAAAATAAGGAGATGTGGTATGATTGCCAATGAGACAACTATCCACCAAAGTTCAAATGAAGTGGATGTTAGTAATTATAGGCAACCGTACGGCCTTCAACAATGAGAAAAACCCATACCGTATAATCGGCTTTAAAAGGCCCCGTCATGAAAAATATGAAACAATTCAAATGAGAAAAGTAACGGCCTAATTTAGAACAAACAATTTACGAAAAGAAAATATGAAAGACATGAACTAACGAAAACCACTTAACTACAGGCTCCGGACTTGGGACAGGCACATAAAGCATATGGTGGGTTGCTCATCATATGATCGGGATCGCGTTAAAGTAGAATATTGGAACAATACTCTGAATTTTTGTTTTGAAATGAAAGTTATTTTTATCGGTCTCCCCTTCACCTGTATATTCCTGCTCTGTTCCGATATCAATGTTTGTCCTGACCTTAATAACTAAGACCTTGAAAAATCACCTACGTCATAATGTTTGACTTCCAGTTAGCTTATAAAACTATTGTTTCGAATTATACAATCTGGTGAATCGTATATCAGGTTGTCCTTAGGTATATTTGCAAGATATCTATTCGACAGTATATGAAGAGCTACCATTGTGGTCATAAGGGTGATCGCACTTACACCTTAACCCCTAAAAGAGAAAGCCCGACAATCCAGGAACGGTTCCCGAGTATTAACACTCATAAAAGTTACACCTTTGAGATAACTAGGCATACGCCAAGATAGGTATATTTTCATTTTGGGACTATCATCCCCTACGGAATACACAGTATACACTTAATATTTCATTTTTTTATTTGTTAAACATTTAGTGAGGCCTCAATTGGATATTAGCCAATACAAAAATCTTATAATCGGTGTACCATGTATTAATGGTTTACTAACGTAAAACCCAGATTAACATGTTAGTCTGGGCGAACGTAGTTTATTATTCATTAGTTGAAATTAGGCCTTAAATTAGCTTATAGTAACTGCGAGTACTCTTAGATCGGTTGTCCTTGATTGTTTTGTGTGTAGTTTTTATTTTTTTTTTTTTTTTTGTATTTAGTACCGAACTGATGAGTCAAGCCCTTTGCAATTGATTTTTACAGTTTTTATTCCACCACATTCTGTGTGTGCCTATACTAAGCTCTCAGTGCGATGAAGAACATGGAGAACGAATTGTCGATGAGGACCTTAAGTTATCTGTGGTAATATTGAAGTTCTAACTTCTACAAATACACCCTTGTTCTCAAGTGGAGTCAAACAATTTCAAGGTCGAATACTTTTTCAGATGATACTAACTGAACTATTGTTAACTTGTTTTTGCGAATAATATGAATGTAATATCTGCCACTAGGCATTGAATGACTAATAATCAATTAACTCATGTTTCAGACATTTGTTCAAGAAACTGGTTTCTACGGATTATTGTACTCTGACATCGCTCCATGAAGGTGAGGCTTATGCTACACAAGGGATTAGTAAGACGGACAGACTTGGTCTTTTGATGTCTGGAAAGTAAGTTGTCATTAAAGAAGTGAAATGTCTTAGTCCGCATTAATTTGATAAATCTACTACAAGAATTAAACTTTACATTGCATATTCACTTTGAATTAGAGATGACTTAAAATTTTACATTAGTGTTATGTCAAGCCTTCATTTGAGGTATTTTAAACTTTAAAAAATGATTCAAGCATACCTGGACTTCAAACTTTCAGTATTTGGTGTTCTTAAAATATTATATATATTATTTCAGCAAAAGGCTTTGTCAAATTAAATTTTGTGTCGGTGTTTTTTTTTATTACTACATGTACTACTAAGCACTTTAGTATACTTAAATATATAAATATATAAATATATAAAAGCTATTTATCCGTACGCACTTCGGTTTTAATTATTATATGAGAGTTTATCTATTACTTACCAGAGGTTGGTCATTTACCTGTAGGCACTGCTGTTGCTTTAGTTATAAAATAAAGTTTGTTTGTTAATGTTAAAAGGTTGGTAATTTACCAGTTAATGTTGTAGTTTCCATGATTTTGTATGTTTGTCTTTTACTGACCGAAGGTACACTGCCTTCCTGAAGACATCCCAGTTTTCTTGCTACCGTAACAAAGCTTGTTGCTACTGACTAAAGGTTCATAGCATTTAAGTCTACTCCACGTCCATTTTTATTCATAACAAGTCACAGTGTCATGTTTCATTTTTTTGTTTACAGAATGAATGTTTACAGTCATAACAACCTCCTTCACCAAATACACGAAAAGGAATTTATTGACTCACCTGAATTTGAATCTGGTGTTGGTGGCGACGAGAAATACCAGGTAATAATCAAGTCATTTAATAATACTATTAACTAAAAGAAAGATATGGTTAACAATATGATAAATTCCAAGTTATCCAAACGAGGATAAAAGTTACAGTTGTGTATGTTACACTTTGTTGATAATCGATAGTAGGTTTCAATAGTTTTGAGACAAGGTTTAGGTTTAGTCAAACAAAATAATACCAACGAAATAATAAAAAACGATAAGGGAAAGAATGTCAGAAACACCATGACCAAAAGTAAAGATAAAATGGTAAACACAGCAAATAGTCTGACAGTTAAACAAGAGAGGCAAAAGATACCAAACGGACATTCAAACTCATAAGTCGAAAATAAACTGACAACATCATGACAAAAAAAGAAAAAAGACAAACAACAGCACACAAAACACAACATAGAAACTAAAGACTAAGCAACACGAACCCGCACAAAACCGGGATAATCTCAGTTGCTCCAGAAGGGTAAACCAATTCTGCCCCACGTTTGGCACCCGTCGTGTTAGATAAATCTCCAATGGCGCGGAATAGGTCTGTAGTCATCTATTTCATAGTCGTTCCATACAGACATGTCTCGCACAGTAGGTAACCTATAATAGTCCGCAGATACACATACATATTCGTAGGACATATATTAGCCGTCTAGCGTTTTTCCCAGTCAATTTGTATTTTGTTATATTTTTACACTTCACACAGAATAACATTTCATAAAAATATGACCACAGAAATTCAACATCAACAATATCCTTTTATATATATATATATATATATATTGGAAACCTTGCACAGTAAGATTATATGATTGAATGCAATGTTTCGCTTTGTAGGTATCAATCTTTGCCGGATCTATGTGTCGATATATATTTTGGTCAAGACACAGTTTGGAATATTTGTTGATAAAGGAATCTTACCTTGCTAACGTATTCAACATTATATTAGGTCGAGATATCACCAACAAACTGTATGCTTTAAATGAAAAGGTAACAGTGGCTTTTAGCTATACTTACACGATTTTGAAAATTTTTCGAAGGTTATACAAATGCTTTGTGTTTGCGTTTATTTCTTAAAATGTCTTAATTATTGAAATTACAACAAAAGGCAAGTTTGGTTCCCTCGAAACAAATGAAAATATAATCGTAGCATGCGTTACATGTTTTTGTATTTAGATTTGAAAAGATATGTTATTTGGAACAAAGACATAGATATTGCAAGCGTAAAACTGGTCTTGTCAGTTGTGTTTTATGCTTGGAATAAAAGTTCATCAGCAGTGGAACAAAAGAGTAAAGGATACACTGAACGTTGTTTACTTGACACATTTTTTGTATCGAATTTCATTAGATATTTATTTTAATGTCAATACTTGAAACAAATCTAAAACAAAACATTACTGAAATATTCCTTAAACAAAAGCTCTGTCAATATTAAAATATCGAGATAAATTTAAGCCATTGTTTAGAAAAGAGTATCAAAAGTTGTTCTACAATTCTGTAGGTAGCATTAAGAAAAGGATCACGAGTTGACATCAGACTACCAAGTGTTTCATCTTCTCTAAAAGCGATACAGGATTTACGTAAAACAGTAGCTGGTGTTGGAGATGAAAGTCCGTCTCACACTCCACATACTATCATTGATGATACAGGAGATGATGACGTGTATATAGATGGTACGTGTTCATTAATACAAAAAATGATAGTTGTCTAAACCTATTAATAGAATTTTCATGAGCTTTTTAGGTATTTTTTTTGTTATATAGCCCTTCAACTGTTTCGGTTCTTACACATATTCGGCTTTCAAATATTCGGTTTTGATAGTTATCAAAGGTACCAGGCTTATAATTTGATACGTCAGACGCGCGTTTCGTCTACAAAAGACTCATCAGTGACGTCAGATCAAAATTAGAACGTTCCTGATGAAGGTAAATCCAGAAAAGCGTTTCGGACGCATGAAATTATTTAACGTGTTGTTTTCATTTTTTTTTCAACACAAATTGATTAAAATTGTTAATTATAGATTCTTGATTTTTCAAGACTATCATAAGTTTTTTTACAATACGAGAACACGATTTCCTGTGGAAAGTTTTTGATTTATTAACTACAGTGACTTTTCAAATATTTTTGACATGAATATTAAGGTTTAAAAACTGTAAACATGAGATAACATAAATGATAAGTGTATGAATATTGTCTCCAGCTTCTTTTTTTATTTTGTGCTCTTAAATTTGTAATAAATATTTGGCCAAAAATACATTCAGTGACATGAGAACCCCGGCAAATGAAGGGTAAGTAATGTAGTGATCCCTAACTATAAACATTTAGTTTATATATTATTATTCAAAAATACCACTGAAAAACAATGTTTGATTGGATGCGGTTTTATATAAAACATTGATTCAACCTTAATCAAAATTTGACACAAAATTGAAATGAAGTAAATATTTCAGTCATTACTAGAACAACGGATTGGACATTAGACCTTGTCATGTTACTAGAACAAAAACTGAACCGTTTAAGATAAGTTTTGACATATTTCTGCATTTTGCATATGACATGTTTAATTTACAGTTTAAAGTGTAACGTCAACTTATCGAAGGAAAGATATACGAATACTTCTATATTGATTATTCTTTATCTTTTTCTCTTTGATAAGATGCAACTGGTATTTGCACTCCTGTACTGACACGAACAATCTTTGATGCGCTCAGTTTCTGTAAAATTTATTGTTCATAAAATGTTGAAATCATTTGTAAAACGGAGGGTTTTCTACCCTCATGTACTCAGGAGACTATTTTCTAGGAACAAAAAGACCGGCCCTGACGGAGACAATTTGTTGTGCGTTTGCTTTACGTCATAATTCTATCTGTTTCTAGTATATTTTTTTATAGGTTGCGCTGCAAAAAAATAAGATTTGAATAATTTTTTCCTGATTGCAAAACTATGCCTATTATTTTTCTCAATTGCTGTTTTCAAAGACTCTTTTATAAATAATTTTATCTCTTACATCATAATTCAAAATTTCACATAATGATTATATTTTTAGAGAGTGTTGAAGACCAGGAAAAAGAAGGGCTACTGAACGGCCATCTAAGACAACCCTATTTTCGTGGTCCAAGTCTATCAACTTGTAGTGAATTTTCTCGTGGAGAGTCACCAAGATGTTCCATTAACTCTCATTCCAGCAATTCTGGGATTCATATTAAAATGTGACTGCAAAAACTTACCGTTGGATGTTGTCATTTTATTCGTTAGATACTGTGAGTTAATTTCATAACTTGAGTAAATGGAAAGATATAGTTCCTCAAGTCAGCAGACTGTTTGTACGTGCACTCATATGTCAGGGTAACATTTGCAAATCTAACATTGTTGGACTACATTTGAGACGAAGTATTTATAATGTATACGATGTATACGCTATAATTTATTGTTGTGGGATACCATACGGCATATTTTGTTAATAGTGAACAAAAAAATAAAACATGCTACACAGAAGAACAAGTGATCAGTATGCCGGAGTTTCTTATTGACAACATATTTGTTGAAATTGGAGGTAGACTTTTTCAGCAAATTGTATGCATTCCTATGGGTACAAAGTGTGCGCCTCTCCTTGCCGACCTCTTCTTATTTTCATATGATCGGAGTTCCTTCAGACACTTATCAAAAACAAGAAGATCAAACAAGCCAGAACATTCAGATATATTGATGATGTTCTTTACATTTACAATCCAAACTTTTCTGATTCGGTTCCATTAATATATCCTCCAGGACTAGAAATTAAAAAAAAAAAACAGACACGGCTTCCTCCGCCTAATTTTTAGACTTATACCTCGAATTTAACATAAGTGGTCATCTCAGTACCAGAATCTTTGACAAACGAGACGGTTTTAATTTTGAAATTATAAATTACCCCACCTTAGCAACAATATTCCAACTTCGCCTGCATATGGGATATACATTTCCCAACTCATTCGGTATTCAAAAGCTTGTAGCTGCTACTCAAACTTTATAAAAAGTCACCAGTGTCTGAGCAGAAAGTTGATGAACCAGTGTTATGTCAAAGAACGTCTCGTCCATTTTTCTAAAAAAAAGTTCATTGGAAGATACCAAGGCCTTGTTGATAAATATTCGTTATCATCTTCACAAATAATACATGATGGTCTTGAAGTATGGATTTTAGGTACTGACGTTGTTTATCATCTTAATTACGTGTTATAGTGTTTTATTTTTCTTGGTATATTTTTAACCTTTACTGTTTAGTCCATTTTTGGTATATATACTTTTGGCGTAGCTAGGTATTTATACATCCCGCCATTGTGTTATTGAGCTATGGTCATTTTGTATTCTTGTCTTTCATTTTTGCTTATGTACTTTGTCTATAGAGTGTCGATATGCCATTTTGTTTTTCTTTGTTGAAATAGTTATTTGTATTTATAGTGATTAAGATTATAACACAATGTTGACTGCTGTACCCCAATTTTTGACATTTTTACCTATTATGTCTTGCTCACACATTGTTGTCAATATAATGGAATTCTATATTCCATATGACTGTCATACAAGTGAGATGTTTAGCTAGCTAAAAAAATCAGGTTTAATTCACCATTTTCTACATAAGAAAACGCCTGTACCAAGTAAGGAATATGACAGTTGTTTTGCATTCGTTTGATGTGTTGAGCTTTTGATTTTGTCATTTGATAAGAGACTTTCGGTTTTGAATTTTCCTTGGAGTTTGGTATTTTTGTTATTTTACTTTTTAATTGTTGTGTTAGCTCTATATAACCACACGTTATCGATGGATAACGTCTGTCGTAAAGTTGTCGCATATTTAGACATATAATATACCTACTGTTTCGATACATATCTTTTATTTCTAACTAACTCAGTTTTTTTCTTGTGTTGTTTTTCTTCTGTCTTTCTTCAGATCTACATTGTCTATATGATTATATAGAATCCCTCCTAAAACTATTTCATAAGCTTTATTCTTCTCCCAATATAAGTTCAATCCAGTTCGTAAGTGAATATTCTACAAGCTTTCTAAACAAACTGTTAACAAAAAATGTATTAACCAAAAATACCGAACTCCAATGTACATTCAAAAAGTGGGAAGTCAATAACACCTGACAAAACCATATTTCCCAACGGAACAGCTGGTGAACAACTGTCATATTCTTGACTTTGTATGGGCATTTTCCGAACAAAATGGTGGATACAACCTAGTTTTATAGCTAGCTAAACCTCTCACTTGTATGGCGGTTGTTTATAGTTCCATCATATTGATATATTGTGGGAGCAACCCAAACAGACATAGTTGGTTGACGTGACAGTAATTCGGACCCAGCAGCCAAAATTTTGTAAACATACATCAAAGATAAACAACACGAATGACATAAAAAAAACTTCCAACAAACATACAAATAAAGCTCACAAAGAGAACCAAAAACGTTTTGGGAGTTGATAGTACAGTGAGTTAAACATAATGACATATACACACTTTCTTGGTGAATTGCAAATTAAGTAAAATATAAATACAAGGTAAAAGATGAAAATAACACTATGAATAGTTAATTCGTCCGAATCGCACCTCTGGAACAACAAGCATTAGGAACGCCAAAACCCGAAAGCTGGATACACAAATACCGAGCCACGTCATTAGCCATACGACCAAAAGTAACAGAATAGTACAAAGACAAATAAAGGGAGCACTACAAAGTAAATAAAATAATACACAACGTCAGCACCTAGAATATATAACTCAAGACCATCCTGTATCATTTGTGAAGCTGACACTGAATATGTATCTATTAGGTCTTGGGACCTTCCGATGAACTTTTTGGTTCTAGTATTGTTGAGTATTTATACATACAATACATAAAAGTGAGAATGTCCACAATGATATATTCATGTTTTAATGTAATGATCCAATGCCTAAAAACTATGAATTATTTACTAGCATTTATAATATATACGACGGTTGCCACATGTGAAACATGGTCTGCTTATCCCTCCGGAGTACCTGAGATCACCCCAAGTTTTGTTAAAAAGCGTTTCGTATTGCTCTGTCTTTAGATTTTAGTTGTTTGTATTTTTTATGGTTTGAATATCTGTCATGTTTATACCGGTTACAGTCTTGGCTATACTTTGCCATAAAAAAATTGTTTCAAATTTGAATTTTCACATTCGGTCAAGTTTCAGGACTTGAAAGTTTACGTGAAGGATGGGTTATGAATTTGATGATGTCTTAGGGTAAGATTAGAGGCAATTAACAATCCGCCATTGAGTGATGCCTAATCTCTTTATATAACTTATCAACATATTTTAGAGGACGGGTGTCACTTGTGGAGCAAGATCTGCTTTCCCTTCCGGTGCACCTTAGATCCCCCCTGTTTTTTCGTGTGGTTCGTGTTTCTCAGTATTTAGTTTTCTATGTTGTGTTTTGAATACTGTTATTTTTCATATGATCGTTTTTTTGTGTTTTTTTTATCAGAAAAATCAAAGGATATGGGGTATCTATCCATGACACAAAATCAGTACATGCACAGTAATAAACAGAGCTTTTATTGCTGTTCTACATCTCAAAGTCACAATGATGCCTTCAACACGGGACAAAAAAAAAAAACTCTCACCTCACTGCAAGTTTAAGTTTTGCTTGTACTTATGATGTGTAATTATAAACTTCAGATTCTCAATGAGATTCTAATCAACTAGTTTTCTTTTACAGATTATTAAATTTATTTTTGTAGGCAGACATGTATGTCATACATATTTACATATCAAGTTTAAACGTTGGATAACAACTTTGGTGAATCAGTTTCCACAAAAAAGGAATTTTCAACCACTATAAAAGAACTACAAGGAATAAAAATGCACCACTAATTTACAATTTCTACAATACAGCTATATAAATATATTATGACATTGATGTAGACAGTTTGAAATTGTTCATTCGGATGCAGTTTATCTTTACACGTTTATAAAAAATTCAAACAAAAGCAAATACTTTCACTTCTGCAAGTGCCATTATAGATTTTTCTCCAAATATTGATAGTTTGACAAATCGACCATCTACTGTTTTATTGCAGGTTAACACAATTCGTTCCTTGGTACTAGCAGGACCTTTATAATGTGTGCACAATTTCATATTGTTAGTCGTTGACCCAACTGTGATATCCATATCATGAATGTAGTATCCTTGTAAAAAGAAATAAACAGAAAATGATTGACATAAGTATCTATAAAAACATACAAATCTGTATAGGTGCGGATGAGTCAAAAAAGTACAATTAAACGATCGCCTGACAAGAGTAATTTCAAGACACTATTTTGTATGAAAATGAAAATAATATTAACGAAATGTTGACAAATTAAATTTACTTAAACGGAAATGAATTCTCTTCATGTAAAGCTAAAGTTTTAAACGCAACTGATGTGGTAAATAAAAGAATTTATGTGGTTCTCTTTAATTTTATATTGATACAATATTATTGTCAATTAAGTTTGCAACGTCCGGTTTTCAAACTTTACAGGAAAAGTCCTCTTTCTAGTTTTCACTTCTTTAATTGGGAACGTGAAGTTTCTTCGGAGAAGCCGACTTGTAAGTGGATTTGCTTTGCTTTGTAACAACATCGGTTATTCCAACGAAAGTTAAATTGATCCGTGATATCTCATATGAGTTCCACAAGTATTTCATGTTAACAAATATACTGTAAACCAATTTATTTTCGCGGATACTTTATTTCTGGCGTACAAAATTTTAATCCTGGTATCACTGATGAGTTTATTTAGCCTTTTTACCCTACATCACGACGATTAAGTTTCGTGATTTTGTATTTTTTAAATGTATTTTTATAAGGAAATATCTAAGTTTTACATCGGAGCGACGATTTAATTTTGCGTTAGTTTTCAACTCGCGAAAATAAGTTGGTTTACAGTACTACATACGTAATTGTCCATGTCTTGCATTTTGTTTATTTTTTATGAACATTCTCTCCCGATTCCAAATTCTGATTGAATGGGACACTGTGTAAAATGTTAATCCACAAGACATTTTTTTTTCATTTTTCTTATTGTAAGGACGGTAGTTATATATTAAATTTGTAAAGCAATACCGAAACTCAAATGTTATCTGTAGTTACTAATTATAATATAAGTATGCATAAAATATTGATATTTTATCTAACATTAAATTTCATGTTTTTTCACATGTCCGAAATTAAATGCAAAATATGTCGTTAGAAATGCAACTCACAGATTATCTGTCCTGATTATCTGAATGAAGATATTTAGCTTGTTTTATGCCTATGTTTTTTCTATAGAAATATCTGCAATGTAGATTGTTGGCGGGGACTAAATTAAGGGATTTAAAGTAAATCCCCTTAGAATAATAAAAGCGAAATTTTGTCATATTTAACCCGATGCTTTGCTATGGACAGCCTGGACAAAGTTGTGAGGAACGCTTACAATGACAACAGGGTCATATATAAAGAAAAGGAAATATATGGATACATATATATGAGAAATATCCAAATTTTGAGACTTTAAAATCATCTTGATCGTCAACGCAAATGACAAAATGAAAAAAATACATAGTTCTAAACACATCACACAACAGGTGTAGAAACATATTTTTAAATAGTATAGATAGAAGCTATTATGATATTTTGTGTATTACAGTTTTTCTTTGAACTTACCACAACAGTCTATACGAGCGAAGACTTCTATTCTTTTCACTGCATACACTGTTCCAAGGTCAACAAACCAGTATGGATTAGTTTGTGATGAAGTATGTGAGAATGATGAAAGACTACCATCAACTGCATTACGTGCAGGAAACGAAGAGAGTGGATATTCTGAACTTTGTTCTGTGTTTTTGCCATTAGCCACTTCAATGATTACGTGTTCTAAAATCAAAATTTTACATGAACATAAAGTTTAGAAATACTCGAGTTAGAAAATGACGCCCTTAGACAACGTTGAAAGATTTTCTTAGGAATACATATCAGAAAATATAGGAATAGCAAAGCGTAAGAAAATAGTTTTTGAAACATCGTTTAAATCCGCGTATATAGGAAAATATCTAGATAAGCTTGTGTTATGATATCATAAATCTTATAATAATTATTGTAGACTTTGTATGGAACAAACAGGAGATCTTTTGTACACGTCTATGACTTTGCTTACCCGTTTTTCTTTATTCTTTAAATGTTTTATTTCATTCAAAAGGTGACATAATGGTTTGTGCACCTGTGAGTGAACATGACATTGTAGAGCTTTCAATGTGTGTTGTGTACGGATTACAATGTTTACAAAATAAATAACATAAACGGTACCATTTTTTCTGCACCAGATGCTCATTTCGAGTATCAATTTCAAGTGATGCTCGAGGTCAAAATATTTGATAATCCAAAGCTTACAAAAAGATGAAGAGCGTTAAGTGCGACAATAGCTTTGCATGAGGGAAATACATTCCTTAATGCAAAATAATTTCCAAACTTTTGCAACAGCAACTTTTAATAACACACAACATCCATATTTTCATACAAAAGTGCAATTGTGTAAAAAAAATATCTGCAAAGAAATTTGACATTTTTACATAAGTTTATATAAAAAGATTTTAAAGTGGACAGAAGGATTTCGTGCTTTAGAAATCTTTCTCAAAACAGTTGCTGAAATCGAATTGAATGTAGAATGTGATTACCCGAGATTTATCAGTATTGAATTTAAACTGTTGGCGTCCTATTTTTGTTATTGTATCTGTTAAATTCGTTCACAATTTAAGACAGGCAGGACGAGCTTTGAAAATTTTAGAGACATTTGATTATTCCTTAAGACCATATGTTACCGTCAAAATATCTTTTTCTTGTGTGTCGTTTGATTGCTGTATCTTTGACGTAAATTACACGTCTCCTTTTATTCGCATATGAATATTATTCAAGTTAGTAACATCGGCTTACCTAATAATGTTTGAGTAATGTTATTTTTCCATTCATCTGTATTCTCCTGAAAATCGATTAACTCCTTCTTCAAACTTTCGGAAAGTATACTGATTTTTAGCTTGTAATGGCTGGTCATATTAAGAAACATTGCATCGAATTTTCCCTCAACATCACGTACCAAATCTATCAATTTTTGCTCAAAGTGTTCCCCAGAAATAGATAAATTAGAGGAATACTCCTTTAATTCCGTTTCTAAATAGTCCTGTCTTGCTTTAAAACTATCAATCATATTAACAATTTTTGTATCATACATGTGTTTCGTCCTATTTTTTTCGTCTGAATATTCCTTTAACATCAAAGACTTGAGCACCCCTAAGTTGTTAACAATCATTTCTTCAATATTCTCATTGAAAGTTGAATTAATACTTATTTCTATGAACTGTTTCAGTTCTCTATTAACTTCGGAGACGTCAAGTTCTGCTACAAGTGGAGCCTTCATATCGTCCATTAACGGCATCCGTACAGCACATGGTCGCCCTTTGCAAGACTTTGCATCAAACCTATGAATTGTAAATATAAGGCAAAACAGTAAAATTGTAAAACGCTTTCTAACTGTCACCATGTTAGTATATTGGTGTACAACTCTGAAATAAAGTTTACCCTGTAGTTTGTTTAAAACTATAACAGAATGAATGTTGTACGGGCATGATCCATAAGGTTTTAAACCAAGATTGTTTATATTTAATTGCATTTGATTAATTTAATTAATGTCAGACGCCCATCAAATTAATCTACATATTCATTCTTTAGTTTTGTTTTATTACCTTTACAAATGAAAAATTCATAACATAGATTGTAGTAGGCACAAATGTCGTTGGAGATCAACCAGAAAACAATAATTGTGTTCTGTTAGAGAAAAATACAATTCGGAAAACATGCAGTAGATTGGAAGTCTCAAATTCAGTGACCTCAAAATCCTTTTCTACATAAAATATATAAAATATAGTAAACCGGAACAAAAACAACTGTTCCAGAAACTTCTTCAAAGTTGTTTTGAATTATTTATCATTTTTTGAAAATTGGTAAATTACACAATGAAAGCAATGAAGACATCTGTTAGTTTAACATACAGTGAATTATATACATACAATATTTAAAATGATATGGTTGTTGCAATAAAGGCGTTTTCATTAAAGTATATGAGTACTGTGAGTTAATTTCATTACTTGAGTAAATGGAAAGATATAGTTCTTCATGTCAAAAGACTGTTTGTACGTGGACTCATATGTCAGGGTAACATTTGCAAATCTAACATTGTTGGGCTACATTTGAGACGAAGTATATATATAATGTATACGATGTATACGGTATAATGTATTGCTTTGGAATACCATACGGCATATTTTGTTAATCGTGAACAAAAAAGTAAAACATGCTACACAGAGGAACAAGTAATCAGTATGCTGGAGTTTCTTATTGACAACATATTTGTTGAAATTGGAGGTAGACTTTTTCAACAAATTGTCGGCATTCCTATGGGAACGAACTGTGCGCCTCTCCTTATTTTCATATGATCGGAGTTCCTTCAGACACTTATCAAAAACAAGAAGCTCATTTAATTTCACATTCAGATATATTGATGATGTTCCTTCCATTAACAATCCAAACTTTTCTGATAGGGTTCCATTAATATATCCTCAAGGACTAGAAATTAAAGAAACAACAGACACGGCTTCCTCCTCCTCATTTTTAGACTTATACCTCGAATTTAACATAAGTGGTCATCTCAGTACCAGAATCAATGACAAACGAGACGGTTTTAATTTTGAAATTATAAATTACCCCACCTTAGCAGCAAGATTTCAACTTCGCCTGCATATGGGATATACATTTCCCAACTCATTCGGTATTCAAGAGCTTGCAGCTGCTGTTCAGACTTTATAAAAAGTCACCAGTGTCTGGGCAGAAAGTTGATGAACCAGGGTTATGTAAAAGAACGTCTCGTCCTTTTTCTAAAAAAGTTCATCGGAAGATACCAAAGACCTTGATGATAAATATTCCCGTATCATCTTCACAAATAATACATGATGGTCTTGAAGTATAGATTCTAGGTACTGACGTTGTTGTTGTGTTATTGTGCTATTGTCATTTTTGTATTCTTGTCTTTAATATTTGATTATGTACTTTGTCTATAGAGTGCCTATATGCCATTTTGTTTTTCTTTGTTGAAATAGTTATTTGTATTTATAATGATTAAGATTATAACACAATGTTGACCTGTACCCCAATTTTTGAAATGTTTCCCTATTATGTCTTGCTCACACATTGTTCTAAATGTAATGGAAATCTAAATTATTGTCATACAAGTGATAGGTTTAGCTAGTTATAAAACCAGGTTTAATGCACCATTTTCTGCATAAGGAAATGCCTGTACCAAGTAAGGAATATGACAGTTGTTTTCCATTCGTTTGATGTGTTGAGCTTTTGATTTTGTCATTTTATAAGGGACTTTCGGTTTTAAATTTCCTTGGAGTTCGGTATTTTTGTTATTTTAATTTTTAAATTGTTGTGTTAGCTCTATATACCCACACGTTATCGATGGATAACGTCTGTCGTAAAGTTGTTGCATATTAAGACATATATAATATGCTTACTTGTTTCGATACATATCTTTTAATTCTAACTAACTCAGCTTTTTCTTGTGTTGCTTTTCTTCTGGAGATCTACATTGTCTGTAGGATTATATAGAATTCCTCCAAAAACTATTTCATAAGCTTTTTTTTCTTCCAATATAAGTTCTATCGAGCTCGTAAGTGAATATTCTACAAGCTTTCTAACCAAACTGTTAACAAAAAATGTAATAACAAACATACCGAACTCCAATGTACATTCAAAAAGTGGGAAGTCAATAACACCTGACAAAACCAAACGACTATATTTCCCAACGGAACAGCTGGACAACAACTGTCATATTCTTGACTTTGTATGGGCATTTTCCGAACAAAATGGTGGGTTCAACATGTATTTATAGCTAGCTAAACCTCTCACTTATATGGCGGTTGTTTATAGTTCCATCGTATTGATACATTGTGGGAGCAACCCAAACAGGCATAGTTGGTTGACGTGACAGTAATTCGGACCCAGCAGCCAAAATTGTGTAAACATACATCAAAGATAAACAACACGAATGACATAAAAAATCTTCAAACAAACATACAAACAAACATACAAATAAATCTCACCAGGTTTAATCCATCATTTTTTTTTATAGCTAGCTAAACCTCTCACTTATATGGCGGTTGTTTATAGTTCCATCGTATTGATACATTGTGGGAGCAACCCAAACAGGCATAGTTGGTTGACGTGACAGTAATTCGGACCCAGCAGCCAAAATTGTGTAAACATACATCAAAGATAAACAACACGAATGACAAAAAAAATCTTCAAACAAACATACAAATAAATCTCACCATGTTTAATCCATCATTTTTTTACATATGGAAATGTCTGTACCAAGAAAGGAATATGACAGTTGTTTTCCATTCGTTTGATGTGTTGAGCTTTTGATTTTGTCATTTAACAAGGGACTTTCGGTTTTGAATTTTCCTTGGAATTTGGTATTTTTGTTATTTTACTTTTTAAATTATTGTGTTAGCTCTATATACCCACACGTTATCGATGGATAACGTCTGTCGTAAAGCTGACGCATATTTAGACATATAATATACCTACTTGTTTCGATGCTTATCATTTAATTCTAACTAACTCAGTTTTTGTCTTGTGTTGTTTTTCTTCTGGAGATTTACATTGTCTTAGGATTATATAAAATCCCTCCTAAAACTATTTCATAAGCTTTATTTTTCTTCCAATATAAGTTCTATACAGCTCGTAAGTGAATATTCTACAAGCATTCTAACCAAACTGTTAACAAAAAATGTATTAACAAAAATACCGAACTCCAATGTACATTCAAAAAGTGGGAAGTCAATAACACCTGACAAAACCAAACGACTATATTTCCCAACGGAACAGCTGGAGAACAACTGTCATATTCTTGACTTGGTATGGGTATTTTCCGAACAAAATGGTGGGTTCAACATGGTTTTATAGTTAGCTAAACCTCTCACAAATATGGCGGATGTTTATAGTTCCATCGTATTGATACATTGTGGGAGCAACCAAAACAGACATAGTTGGTTGACGTGACAGTAATTCGGACTCATCAGCCAAAATTTTGTAGACATACGTCAAAGATAAACAACACGAATGACATAAAAAATCTTCAAACAAACATACAAATAAATCTCACAAAGAGAACCAAAAACCAAAAAGGTTTTTGTAGTTGTTAGTACAGTGAATTAAACATAATGACATATACACACTTTCTTGGTGAATTTCAAATTAAGTAAAATATAAATACAAGGGTAACCAGATGAAAATAACACTATGAATATTTTATGCGTCCGAATCGCACCTCTGGAACAACACGCATCAGGAACGCCCAAAGCCAAAATCCGAAAGCTGAATACACAAATACCGATCCACGTCATTAGTCATACGACCAAAAAGAACAGAATAGTACAAAGACAAATAAAGGGAGCACTACAAAGTAAATAAAATGATACACAACGTCAGCACCTGGAATATAAAACTCAAGACCATCCTGTATTATTTGTGAAGTTGACACAGAATATTTATCTATTAGGTCTTGGGACCTTTCGATAAACGTTTTGAAAAAAAGGACGAAACGTTCTTTGACAAAATGTAAATCCTGGCTCATTATTGTTTTTGATCAGACACCGATCATATAGAATCCAGGAAGTCAAGGCGTTGTGATTCTATGTATGATATTTTTATGGATATAGAGACGGATAACATCCGACTGGAAGAATTAATCAAGCGACTTAAGAAAGAGGTCAACAAAAAAAGGACGAAACGTTCTTTGACAAAATGTAAATCCTGGCTCATTATTGTTTTTGATCAGACACCGTTTTACAAAGTCTGAGTAGCAGCTGCAAGTTCTTGAATATCATATGAGATGAGATATGTATATTCCATACGCAGTAGAAGTTAGAATTTCCTGCTAAGGTGAGGACAATTTATAATTTCACAGACTCTGCCACTAATGTAACCGTTGGTTTCAAATTCGAGGTATATATCTAAAAATATTGCAGAGAAAGCTTTGTCTGTGGATTTTAAACTCTAGTTTAGGAGGATATATTTATGGGACCCAATCAAAATGTTTGGATTGTTAATGGAGAGAGCATCATCAAAATACGTGTATGTGAAATTAAATGATCTAGCTTCTTTTATCTTCTTGTCTTTACAAATGCGAGAAGGAACTCCAATTCATATGAAAATAAAAAAATAAGAAAAGGACGACAAGGAGAGGCGCAAAGTTCGATCCCATAGGAATGCCGACAACTTGCTGGAAAATTCAACCCCCAAGTTGAACTAATATGTTGTCAAAGAGGAACTCCAACATGCTGATCACTTGCTCTTCGGGGCAGCATGTTCCATCCGCGGGTTTATTTTTAACAAAAGATGCCGAATTGATTCCTAAAACAATAATTTTGTAGCGTTTGGTACCCTTTTTATGGAGAGAAGCATTGTATTATATCTTTGAGATTAAATGCTCTCATATTTCTGTTATTGATACAGTATTCGACATTGTTACTAAGGATACCCTTTTGGTGAGTATTTATACATAAAATAAATAAAAGTGAAAATGTCCAGAATAATATATTCATGTTTTAATGTAATGATCCAATGCCTAAAAACTATGAATTATTTACTAGCATTTAAGATATACGACGGTTGCCACATATGGAACAGAATCTGCTTATCCCTGAGTACATGAGATCAACTCTAGTTTTGTTAAAAAGGGGTTCGTGTTGCTCTGTCTTTAGATTTTTGTTCTTTGTATTTTTTATGGTTTGAATATCTGTGATGTTTATACCGGTTACAGTCTTGGCTATACTTTGCCATAAAAAAATTGATTCAATTTTGAATTTTCGCATTCGGTCAAGTTTCAGGACTTGAAAGTTTACGTGAGCGATGGTTTATGAATATGATGATGTCTTAGGGTAAGATAAGAGTCAATTACCAATCCGCCATTGCGTGATGCCAAATCTCTTTATATAACTCAGCATATTTTAGAGGACGGGTGTCACTTGTGGAGCAAGATCTGCTTTCCCTTCCGGGGCACTTTACATCACCCCCGGTTTTTTTTGTGCGGTTCGTGTTTCTCAGTATATAGTTTTCTATGTTGTATTTTGAATACTGTTATTTGTCATATGATCGTTTTTTGTGTTTTTTTTTAATTAGAAAAAACAAAGGATAAGGGGTATCCATCCATGACACAAAATCAGTAGATGCATAGCAAAAAAAAAAACCAGCGCTTTTATTGCTGTTTTACATCTCAAAGTCACAGTGGTGCCTTCAACACGGATAAAAAAAAAAAATCTCACCTCGCTGCAAGTTTAAGACGTATTTGTGTTATACTTTTGCTTGTACTAATGATGTGTAGTTATAAACTTCAGCTTCTCAATGAGATTCTAATCAACTATTTTTCTTTTACTGTTTATTAAATTTATTTTTCTAGGTAGACATGTATGTCATACATATCTACATATCAAGTTTAATCGTTGGATACCAACTTTGGGGAATTAGTTTCCACAAAAAAGGAATTTCCAATCACTATAAAAGAACTACAAGGAATAAAAATGCATCACTACTTTACAATTTCTTCAATACAGGTATATAAATATATTATGACATTGATGTAGACAGTTTGAAATTGTTCATTCGGATGCAGTTTATCTTTACACGTTTATCAAATATTCAAACAAAAGCAAATACTTTGACTTCTGCGAGTGCCATCACAGAGTTTTCTCCAAATATTGATAGTTTGACAAATCGACCATTTACAGGTTTCTTGCATTTTAACATGAGTTGTTCCTTGGTACTAGCAGGTCCTTTATAATGTGTGCACATTGTCATATTATTAGTCGTTTGCCCAACTGTGATATCCATATCATGAATGTAGTCTCCTTTTAAAGAAATAAACAGAAAATAATTGACATAAGTATCTGTAAAAGCACACAAATCTATGTCGGTGTGGATTAGTCAAAATAAAATATAAAATATAAAATAAAATTACACTATTGCCTTACAGAGTAATTTCAACACACTATTTTGTATTAAAATGAAAATAATATTAACGAAATAATGACAACTTAAATTATATTTAAATGGGAATGAAGTCCCATATTCAGGCATATGATTCTATGCAGTTTCATACACAACTAATGTGGTAAATAAGAGAATTTATGTGGTTCTCTTTAATTTTCTATTGATACTATAGTATTGTCAATTGAGTTTGGTGTTCAAACATTTAAGGGTTCTGTTTGGGTGATATCACCTTTTAATTAGATTTTTTGTAATTTTTTATTTATTTGAACAACCAGGTAACAATGTATGTAGTTATTTTACATAAAAGTCCTCTTTCTCCATCCCACTCTGGTTTCATTTTGAAGTTTCTTCGAATTAGCTATCGTGTAAGTCTGGGTTTTCTTTCTTTGTAACAAAATCGATTACTAGTATTTAAACGAAAATGAATTGGTTCGTTGTATCACATATGATTACCAAGTATTTCATGTTAACATATAAATTACATTTAAATTACATTCCCTGTGTTATCCTCTGAATTCACGTAGATGGTATAACTTTGCTTTGTCATAATGCTGCTAAAAGTTGCTTGATATTTTATATAAAAATAGATAATATACATTTTCAAAATTCTTTAAAGCAACCTGTTAGTGGAGTGAGTTGCTTTGTTACTAAAACTGTTACCAATATGTCTTAATTTGTTTATGGCATACTGATCATACTCTTTAATATCTAAATTTTTGAACAAGTAAGATACAATTTTTAAATAGGATGGTAGATGAATATAGGCAACAGTAAATCGATGTTTAAACCTTGTGTATCGATTAAGAATACAAATAAAGGTCACAAACGAAAAATAATGGAATCGCCTAAACCCTAAAAAGAGCGAGACCGAGAGCGTCGACAGGGTAACCTTCTCCCCGCTATGCACACATCATATCATTAATTTTTTAGATACTTGATTTTATATCAGATTTCATGAAGTCAATGATGTCTTCCTCATTGTACGCTGTGTCTGCATATGCCTATCAGGCTTCTTTAAGATATTTCATCATTTCAACATTTTAAAAAAAAGCAGCATCAACGGAAGAAGCAATTTCCCAAAATATTTCACATTTTATCTAGAGAAAACAAACATTTTCCCAGAAAGAACAATGATAGTGAATCTTTGTGCGAAGAAATCCAGAAAACATAAATGTTTCACTCCTTATCCAGAAACAACGCCTTAGGTAGACCACACACATTCGAGAACTAAAAACATTTTTAATAACAAAACAATCAACTCGAGCTATGGATTGTTATTAACAATGCAAAAGAAGAAACTGCTGGTGTTGCAAAGATGTATTCTTTCTTTGTAAAACGCACATGCTATCTTGATCTTTTTGAGATAAATTTTTTTAATTTGGCAATTTAAGATTTCAACAATATCTTTACTGACTTAACTAACGCTAAAACCCAACATTTTAACTACTTGAACTCGCTAGGACTTTACAACCAAAACGGAATTACAAAGAATAGCCAAATCTTTCTTATGCATTTATCAACAGAGAATTTAAGAAATGTATGTTATTAATCATGTCAACACAGAAGCACCCACTACCTAGCCGATGATACAAATGTGGACTACAGTCCACCAACAGCGGTATCTACCAAGTGCTTCAAAATGAAAATAACACGATATAAGTTTGGTGTGTCCGAAACACAACTCAATTCATACAAAATATCAGCTCAATATCTGAATAAAAGTCAAACTAAAGTTGATCCACAAGACTACACGTGTGTTTAATTAAAAGTACGCTAACCTTATATAGAATTTGTAAATCAATCGCGAAACGCATATGTTATCTGTAGTTACTAATTATACTGTATGAATGAATAAAATACAATATTATATCTAAAACAGGATAACAAAATACATAAAATTTCAAAAAACGGAAAGTCCATTAAAACTGACAAAATCAAACGGTATCAATCAACGGAACAAGTGAAAAACAAGTGCCATATTCCTGACTTGGAACAGGCATTCTCCGAAGAAAATGGTGGGTTAAACCTGGTTTTGTAGCTAGCTGAACTTTCCACTCGTATGACAATTGTTTATTCTGTAACAGCGCTATAAAACCAGGTTCAATCCACCATTTTCTACATAAGAAAATGCCTGTACCAAGTCAGGAATATGACAGTTGTTGTCCATTCGTTTGATGTGTTTGAGCTTTTGATTTTGCCATTTGATTAGGAACTTTCCGTTTTGAATTTTCCTCGGAGTTCAATATTTTTGTGATTTAACTTTTTTTTATAGTTCTGTTATTTTGACAAAATTAGATGTGCAACCAACATACATTATAGATTAATGTGACATGAATTGGGATCCAGCAAGCAAAACTGTGTAATAGAATTGAGACTGGAAACGGGGAATGTGTCAAAGAGTCAACAAACCGACCAAAGAGCAGAAAATAGCCCAAGGGCACTAATGGGTCTTCAACATACTCCCACAGACATACAACACAACTGACTAAAGAATTCAAACAAACATACAAATTAATCTTACAAAGACGCGAACAACAAAGGTGTAGTAGATAATAAATTTGAAAATGACGTCAACAAAAAAAAGTTTTTGACGTTGAAAGTACATACCGTATATAGTATACACTTTCTCGATAAAGTAAAAATTCGGTAGATATAAATACAAGAGTAAACAAAATAGAAACAACACAGTAAAAACCCTTTGTATCCGAATCGTACCACAGGACCCACCAGGAATGCCCAAATTTAAAGTAAAAAACCTAATAGCGGGATGAATAAATACCGAGTCATACGACCAAAAGACACATACTAGCACGAAGACATATAACGGTGAATTTTTTGGCTTTTTCCAAAAAAAATAAGTGAAACATTTATCCACAGACGGCAACTCACAGATTTATCTGTCACTATTAAGCTAACAAAAAGTAAAATAGCAAAAATACCGAACTCTTAGGATATTTTAAAACAGAAAATCCTTTATCAAATCTCAAACACATCAAACGAATGGAAAACAACTGTCATATTCTTGACTTGGTAAAGGCATCTCATTATGTAGAAAATGGTGGATTAAACCTAGTTTTATGGCAAGAATAACCTCTCACTTGTATGACAGTCGCATAGAATTCCATTTTATTGACAACAATGTTTGAGCAAAACAAACAGACATAATAGGTAAAATTGTCAAAAAATGAGGTACAGCAGCCAACATTGGGTTATAATCTTAATCACTAAAAAAAACCAAATAACTATTTCAACAAAGAAAAACAAAATAGCATATAGCAAAATAGCAAAAAAGCATATAGATACTCTACAGACAAAGTACATAAGCAAAAACGAAAGACAAGAATACAAAAAATGACCAGAGCACAATAACACAATGGCTGGATGTATAAATTCTGAGCCACGCCAAAAGTATATTACGAAAAATGGACTAAACAGAAAAGAATGAAAATATACAAAGACAAATAAAAAGAAAGCTATTACACGTAATTAAGATGATAAACAACGTCAGTACCTAAAATCTATACTTCAAGACTATCATGTATTATTTGTGAAGTTGATACGGAATATTTATCAACAAGGTCTTGGTATCTTCCGATGAACTTTTTTTAGAAAATGGACGAGACGTTCTCTGACATAACCCTGGTTCATCAATTTTCTGCTCAGACACTGGTGACGTTTTATAAAGTCTGAGTAGCAGCTGCAAGAAATAAGATGTTTCGCTTGTTTTATGACTAAGTTCTATCTGTAGAAATGTCTGAAATGTAGATTGTAGGCGGGGAGAAAAATCAAGGGTTTTAAAGAAAATTCCCTTAGAATGATAAAAGCGAAGTTGGTAATATTTTACCCGATGCTTTACGACGAAAGCTTTAAGGTTAAAGATGTTTCATAAATATTTTGACTTTACAACATTAAATTTGTGTATGTCTTACTATGAATAACTGGATGAGCATATTTTTGTTATCAGTTATGTATTGAATTTGATATATATATAAAACAAATACATTTAATAATGTGCGCCTGGATTTTTTTTTATCTAAAAGAAACCCTATTTTATAACGAAACACTTGTTAATTAAGGTGGACTCGTTTTGACGTCTTTCAGCTACTAGACATGTCTGTGAGTTCACTGACACGTTTGGAGGATTGTTAACGTTTCTGAGTGCTACATATATGAGAAAATATCAAAAATTTTAGACTTTAAAATCAACAGCTTCTTGCATTGCAACGATGAGCGTCAATTTACCACTCAAATAGAAAAAAGTTTAAGTTACTGACAAAGTGAATAATAATTGTATATATAACCTACAACAGGTGGATAAACGTATGTCTTTAAATGGTATAGAAAGAAATTATCATGATACCTTTCAACATTTTTCACAATAATAATTTTTGTACAGTTTTTCTTTAAACTTACCACAACAGTCTATACGAACAAAAACTTCTATTCTTTTCACTGTATACACTGTTTCAATGTCAACAAACCAGAATGGATTTGTTTGTGATGAAGTATGTGAGAATGTTGAAAGATCACCATCAACGGCATTACGTGCAGGATACCTGGAGTTATATTCTGAACTTTGCTCTGTGTGTCTGCCATTTAAAGACACTTCAATAATTTCATGTTCTAAAAACAATAATACATGTACAGTAAGTTAAGAAATATACTAGAATTAGAAAATGATACCATTGGACAACGCTGAAAGCTTTTTGTAGGATTGAAGTATCACGATCAGTCAATATATATTAATAGCAAACATCAATTACATACACGGGAAAGGTGAAATATCTAGATTAACTATTATTTCACAAATCGAGTATTAATTATTGTAGTCTTTGAAAGGAACAAACAGGAGATCTTTGGTAGACTCTATCATTTTGCTTTACTCACCCGTTTGGTTTTGTTGGTGTAAAAAGTGTTATAATCAAACAGGTGACATAATGGTCTTTCAACTGAGGGTAAACATGACATTGTAAAGCTTTTCATTCGTGTTGTGTGATGATAATATAATTCAAGATTTCATTGTGCAATAACAAAATCTGCATAGATCTTTACGTTTTTCCATTGTTGTATATACACCCAACTTTAAAGTGGACGGAAGAATTTCGTGCTTAAAAAATATCTCTCAAAATAGTTTATGACATCAAGTTGAATGTACAATTGTGATACTCCAGAGTTATAAGTTTTGAATGTAAACTGACACTGTGTCTCTACAAAAATTGTTATGTTTATTGAAATGGGACATCATATATATTCTTTGGTATAATTTTAGATAATGTTTGGATACAAAGAGAATGAATAATTGCAATTACCAAAAAGATTAAACAAATTTGATAAATAAAATTCTGGTATTGGTAACGTATTGTTTTTATTTAAAACTTTTGTTTTATAGATTTGTCCGTTTTTTGTATATTTTGCCAAATGCTTTTCATATACTTCTTTTTATTGTTAATTCTTGTATTTTTTATTAACATATAAATAAGGAGATGTGATATGATTTCCAATGAGACAACTATTCACCAGAGTTCAAATGAAGTGAATGTAAGCAGTTATATGCAACAGTACGACCTTCAACAATGAGAAAAATCAGTAGCAATTGACAAGTCAATTTTTGTGATCTAAAAAACTAAGTTAAGGTAGCTGGGGTGTCTTCCTCCATCTTGGATTTGGAAATAGCAGATAACAATCGGTATAGTTCTTTAATGAAATGTGCAAATTTCGAGAGTAGTTTGTTATTCATGTGTAAAACTTTTCATGTTCACATAGAAAATTATGTGTTTTACCATATTTTACGGCTGTATTTTACAAAAAAACAGACTATTTTTGTTTGATTCATTTTTTTTAACTTTCCACATAAGGGGAGATAACTCAGATAAAGTAACTTATATAATGTGTTGTGAATTTACATATTTTATTATGTAGCAAGAAAACGATTCCGGTGACCAAATTTTTTCTTTTTCTTATGTGAAAGCATATTATTAGAGCTATCTTCTCATATTTTATCTTAAAATTCTATGGTGTGATTTTCTTTTTATCACAAAATATTGGGTTTCCCATACATAATCTATACAAAATCTGACAATATTGCACAATCTGCAGCGTGAAAAAAAGCCCGGTGACCCATAATTTTTATTATATTTTTGAAATAAGCATGATACAAATAATTAAAAAAATTTTATGGATTTTGTTTTTTGTCTTTGGAAAAATCGGTGTTGGCGTCCTTTTTTTTGTTATTGTCTCTGTTAAATTCGTTCAAAGCTTTTTACAGGCAGGACAATTTTTAGAGCTTTACAAGTTGTATAGATATTTGCTAAATGTTATAAACCGTATGTTACCCTCAAAATATCTTTGTTTTGTGTGTCTTCGGATTGCTGTCTCATTAACGTAAATTCCACATCTTATTTTAATCGAAAATTAATGTTATTCAAGTTAGTAACATCGGCTTACCTAATAATGTTCGAGTGACGTTATATTTCCATTCATCTGTACTGTTTTGAAAATCGACGAATTCTTTCTTCAAACGTTCGGAAAGTATATTGATTTTTTGTTTGTAATGGCTGGTCATATTAAGAAACATTGCATCGAATTTTCCCTCGACATCACGTACCAAATCTATCAATTTTTGCTCAAAGTGTTCCGCAGAAATAGATAAATTAGAGGAATACTCCTTTAATTCCGTTTGTAGATAGTCATGTCTTGCTTGAAGACTATCAATCATATTAACAATTTGAATATCATACATGTGTTTTGTCCTATTTTTTTCGTCTGAATATTCCTTTAACATCATAGACTTGAGCACCCCTAAGTTTTTAATAATCATTTCCTCAATATTCTCATTGTACGTTGAATTAATACTTATCTCGATGTACTGTTTCAATTCTCTATTAACTTCGGAGACGTCAAGTTCTGCTACAAGTGGAGCCTTCATATTGTCTATTAATGGCATCCGTACAGCACATGATCGCCCTTTGCAAGACTTTGCATCAAACACATGAATTGTAAATGTGAAGCAAACAAGAAAACTTGTAAAACGCTCTGTAAGGATCACCATGTTAGTATATCGGTGTACAACTTTGGAATAAAGCTTACCATGTCGTTTGTTTAACAAAGTAACAGAATGGATGCTGTACAGGCATGAACCATAAGGTTTTTAAATAAGCTTGTTTATTTAGATGTAATTGCATTTGATTAATGCCAGACGCCTATTAAATGAACCTGTATATATGCATTCTCAAGTTTTGTCTAAGTGTGTTTATAATTGAAATATTTATTACTTGTATAGTACTATGCACATACGTCATACGTACCAAAAAATCAACATACTAGTACACTGTATTCCGGAGTTAAAGCAGATACTAGAAAGATAGACAGACTGTCGACTGTCCTTATTGGCACCCGTGTTATTCTCAGTGATAAACAAACACCTGGTGATTAATCGGATTTGATTACAAGTCATTAAGGAGGAAAGGAGGCCATGATGGTTGTTGAAATGATTATGTAACATATCAGGGATCATCGTCGTGATACAGATGTTACACAACGGTCAGAAAACCGACGGCGTCTATAAAGTTTGGAAGTATTTTAATTATCTAATTATCTTCAAGGATCATCTGTCTTGAGGTTTGCTAATCAAAAGAGATTGTGTCTCCACTGTATGATTACGGGAATAAATAGTACATTTCAATAAAAACACAATTAGGTGAGAGCCACTGACAAGTCATCATATTATGCTCAAGTCTCTTAGAGTTCTGACATTTTTTGGTGCATAAAGTAACCCATGATTGGTTATATCTCACAGAATTAGAGCACAACAACCATAATTCGACAAGGCAAATACCCGAAGCAACTAAATATATACAATTGTTATGATTTTCTTCCGTAGAATGCAAAGTGAACTTTCGTGCGATTTTATTTTATTTTGTTTTATTTACATTAATCCCGGTGATAGGGTGTCTGCAAAGATTATAGTAAGTTTTATAGCCCTTTTGGTATCATCTTAAATTTTGAACGATGTAAACATGTAAGCATGTGAAGGTATTTTATACAGGCGATGTAACAGTGTATTTATTCGTTGATAATAGAGATGTTGCAGAACTGAAGTATTTGGATACATATACGTATCGAAGTATTCATATACGTGCGATACAGATAAAACGAGTAAGTTTTTTCTGATCCGATGAATCAATTAATATATTGACTAAATGACAAAGTGGAATATTGTCATGTGTACTAGGTTTCTATTGAATGCTTTATTCATAAACAAAACATTGAGATACTGAAAAAGGATATTTAAAGATATATATCAGATCAAATTGTAACTTCAAGATTCGAGTGCACCTTACTTCTTTCGAGTGCTCTCTAACTACTAAAAAATGACTCAAAACTTGTGTAAATAAAATATCTTCCGTTTTACTTATGTATTAATATATTAAGCAGGATTTGGAGAACAATGTCATTTAAGGAGCAACCATTTAACTTAAAAATGGGGGTATGGTTTTTTGTCTGAGTTACAAAATTTTTCGCAATTAGTTTTATTCAGTTTTTCAGTAATCAAATGATTTTTTTTCAATATTAAACATCTTGATGCATCAAATTGGGGTCAGAATATTTTTTGTTCATAAAAAAAAAAATAACCCTCCTCCCCCTTGAAGTTAAATGGTCGTTCCCATATGTATTTTTACCCCAAAAAAACCCTGTCGAAGTAAATTAAATTATTATACTAGTAGTTGGCTATTTATAATTCATGCAGGCATGCAAGTTTGAGCATTTTACATTTTGCAGTGCTCTGCGATTCTACGATACATCTTTATGTTCGTTAAACAATGTGTGTCACTGAGTATGTTTATTTGCTTATTTCTTATCCCTAAATGGTAATTTGACTTCGACGGATTTCATAAAAAAATTAAAATAGCTTTAACTAAATACACATTTCACAAAACTACTGATTTTGGTAGGTTATATCGTTTTTGAATCATGCAGATTCATGCATAAATTTACATGAGTTTCCACATAAACGTAAGAGATTGCTATGTAAAAAGCATTGACCGGTAACAGTATTTTGAAAAAAAATCCATAAAATTTCTAACAATCTTATCATGTTAAGAAAGTCAGGTACACCTTTTTCTATTCAAGCTTGTTTGGGTCGCCTGTTTTGTCCATTAAATGTTTAATACAGTAACAAAGAGTATATCATCACGCTTCAAATTTCATTATTGATATATTTTAATGCTATAAAGTTCAAAGTTCTTTATTTTCCAATTAAGGGCCCCTGACGGGACATAATGACAACAATACACAATACATTCTCATTCATAACACATAAACATATAAATGAAGATAAAATTAAAATTCACATGAAGTAGATGAGATTATCATAGAATATATCATATCAAATATCACAACATAAAACAATTGTTATTGTTATTATTTATAAGTTAGTTTAGATCTTTCAAAATTTCATATCTTAGATTTAACTGCCATGCCAGAGTGCAAATACAAATAATTTAATAATTTCATCATATAGTTTGCTAACAGAGGTCCACCTTGTCTCTTATCCAGAAAAGCAAGTTGAAGGAATAAATAATACAAGTCACTATAATGGAAAATAGACCAAGGGCAAATGCACTTGGACATGTTAGCAAGTGTGATTTTAGATACCGTCTTAACCTCCTCGTGACTAGTGCACAAAAGTAATTTTTTTTTATCACTTTAATGCAAAAATCACCAAGGGATGATACCAAAAGGTTAAGGCATCTATTTGTCTAAATATAATGATTACTTTTAACAACACACTTTTTGTCTCGCCTTGACGGATTCAAAAAGCGAGACATAGGTATGCTGTTTCCGGCGTCGGCGACGGCGTCAACAATGTATTAGTTTGTGATTAGGTCTAATTCATGGTGAACCACTAGTGGTAGGTCAATGATATTTGATATGCAGTTGAATTAGCATTGGCACATCTCATTACCATGGAGATTATTTGGCCCTGCCCCCTCAGTCAAGGTCTATTACATGTATTAGTTTGTGATTAGGTCAATTTATGGGGAACCACTAGTGGTAGGTCAATGATATTTGGTATGCAGTTGTATAAGCATTAGCATATCTCATTTCCATGGAGATTATTTGGCTCCGCCCCCTTAGTCATGGTCTATAGACTTTGAAAATTTTGCTAAGTTAACATGTATTAGTTTGTGATTAGGTAAGTTCAAGGGGAACCATTAGTGGTAGGCCAATGTTAATTGGTGTTCAGTTGTATAAGCATTAGCACATCTCATTTCCATGGAGAATATTTGGCCCCGCCCCCTCAGTCATGGTCTATTGACTTTGAAACTTTTGCTTAGTTTACATGTATTAGTTTGTGATTAGATCAGTTGAAGATGAACTACTTATGTTAAGTCAATGATATTTGGTATGCAAATTTATTGGCATTTGCAAGTATTTTTTCCATGGAGATTATATAGCCCCACCCCTGATCATGGTTCATTGACTTTGAAACTTTTACATAGTTTGCAAGTTAATGTTTGTGTTTAGGTTTGTTTAAAGGGAACGACTTATAATAAGTCAATGGTATTTGGTATGCAGTTGTATTAGCATTGGCACATCTCATTCCATGGAGATTGTTTATCCATGTACCTTCAGTCATGGTTCATCGACTTTGAATATTTGCATAACTAAAATGTTAAAGTATTGCTATTTTAATTTCAACATTTGCATTATCAAAATTACAAAAAGGCGAGACATATCTCTGTGATAACAGTTTGTTATAAAGCATTCAAGGAAGTGGTTTCTGCATTCAGCAGTGGCAGCAATCCACAAAATTTATTGAATATTTTTAGATATAATGTTAAAAACTTTTAACTGACCGAAATAAAATCTTCATTGAGATCAAAACATTAACATATAGCTGTAAACCGTATATATTTATATATTCATATGCATATATATACATATTCAACACTCTCACATAACAGTAGCAGGTGCAAGTGAAGTCCCAATGCTCCCTAATTAGGATGTTCATGTTTGGCTATCAGGCAACAAATTTTACATAAAATTTCATTTTCTTCATTACTCATCACCCAAATAAATTTTTCAGGATTTTGTAATCGGGTAAAATTAGGACATTGCATACTAATAGCATTAATCAGATCACAACGCTCAACTTTATACTTTGTACAAGTCAGTAAAAAATGGTTCTCATCTTCTACCTCGCCAGATGAGCAATGAGTACACAATCTATTTTGCCTGATAATACCTTGATATCTTCCTAACTCTATTTGAAGTATATGAGCTGATATTCTGAATCTGGTGAAAATTCTCCTCTGCCCAAAATCTTTTATAATATTTAAATAATTTTCAAATCCAAAGTTTTGTTTAAACTTGAAGTATGTACACAGTTTGCCATCTGATAATGATGTTTTTTGCTTTTGCCAAAGATTAATATAATGAGTTTTCATATATTTTTTACATGTCTTCTTAAAACTATTTGTTTTCATTGACTTTAAGTCAGTTTGATTGTCAAAAATTAGTTTTTTCTGTATATTCAAAGAGCCATACCAAGAAGGATGTTTATTTTCGTACAACTCTATGGAAGTTAAATAGGCATCTTTTAAAATAGGAAATTGATTATCTAAATTTTCTAAGCGGTGCCAATATTTAAGCATTGCAGTGACAACATTAAACTGTGTGGGTAATCTGCCAAGCTCTGACAAGGAGGCAAAATTTGAACTCTTTTTCCCACAACCCAAAACAAATTTACATAATTTAACATGCAAATCTTCGCATTTAATCTTTTATAAATTTCATCAAACGACAAATCAGGGTTTTTTTCAATCTTGTCGTAAAGGGATTAAAGTAACCCCAAACGTATAATAATATTGGCATAATTGTGTGATCGAATACATGTAATGAGATTTTGGGTGAAGGACAATGAGAAATAAATTCCTTGCACAGTTTAAAATAAGCTTTTAGGCCCTTCTGATAAAGTTCATTTTGAGCGTAGGAGAAAGATCCAGATGAACAGAAAGTAATGCCAAGATATTTACATTCTGTTACACATTCAGCAATTTTTCCATTGTATTTGAAATTATATTTGAGATGCCTGCCTGCCTAATTGAATATAAGTACTTTTGTTTTAGATAAATTTACAGTAAGACACCACTGTTTGCAAAACTTATCTAAAATATCTTGTTTTTGTTGAAGACCATGCGATGAGGAAGAGAGCAGAAAAATATCATCTGCATACATCAAACAATGTATAGGCCGAGAGTTTAGTATAAGCGGATCCGATGTTTGTTTCAGTAATAATGGAAGGGCATTAATAAAAATTTTGAACAAGTTAGGACTTAGATTGTCGCCTTGCTTGACTCCCAATTTACTTTCAAACAGTTCAGTGCGAGCAGTGTTACTTGTTTTTATACAAGATTTACTTACAGAATACATATTCTTAATAACATTATAAAATTTAGTACCAACCCCTATTTCTAAGAGTTTAAGTCGTAATCCTGTATGAATTACAGTGTCAAAAGCCTTTCTTAGATCAACAAAGCAGGCAAACACTCTACCATCCTTATGTGAACTATATTTATCAATAATACATTTTAAGATAAACATATGGTCAGATGTTCTAGCCTTTTTTGTGAAACCAATCTGAGAGTCATCTATTAGATTATGCTTTATTAAAAAATTATCCAATCTAGAGTTTAATATGCAATTGAATAATTTACCAACACAGCTGGTGATTGTCAGGCCTCTATAGTTACTTGGCTCATCTTTATCACCACCTTTATGCAGAGGTTTTATATATCCTTCCGCCCATGATTTAGGATATAAACCATATAATAAACTGGTATTGAACAATTTAATTAAACATTTTGTTAAGAAACTTTGACCACTTTTCAACATGTTGTTGCTAATATGATCCAACCCAGGAGCTTTATCCCTTTTTAATCTACCAATAGCAGATTATATTTCTGAGTCCTTTATTGGAAAGTCTAGTTCATTGAAACATTTATTTTTTTCAGCATCTTCTAGCTTTTTATCAAGTTCTTTTAAACGATCTGTAAATTCTAAACTGAAAGAGTTGAGGTCCTGAAAATGCTTTATCCATTGAGTCGGAGTTATGTTATTCTGTAGATTACATGTACTTTTATTCTGAAGATCGTTTATAAGCTTCCAATACAATTTTGGGTTATTGTCATGTAATCCTTCTAACTCTAAAAGTATAGATTTTTAAAATTCTTTCTTTTTAATTTTTCTTGCTCTTGTATATTCACGGTTTAATTTATAAAAATGATTTCTTACATATGGATCTGTTGGAAATTTGGAATATACCTTACTATATATATATAATTAAAAAGATTAATTATCATTTTGTTTAGATCATTATCAAACCAGTTATTTTGTGGCTGTTGTTTTTTGTTATTTTTTTAGGGTCTAGGTTTTCGAAGAGATTTATCTGCAGCATTAATGAAGATGTTAGATAATTTAATTGCAGCAGCATTTAAAGAGTCTGGTGAATTTTGAATAGTACTTTTTTCAAAGTCAAAAATAATATTTTGAATATCAATAGAAGACAACGCAGCTTGAAATTTGTATGAAGAATCATCTGACCATACATAGTTGCATGATAAAGGCAAAATATTATCATTTACCTCTTCATGAGTTGTTGTAAAATGAGCTGACATTTTTCATTCAATTTTTGAATGACAATCTGACAATGTAGGTATAAAATCATTAACTTTAAAATATAACACCTGGCTGAGAGCACTCTCAGACATGATTGCATAGTCAACGACACTTGCACCTACTGGTTTGTAACATGTATATTTACCAAATAAATCACCAATAATTCTACCATTTAAAAATCTTAATTGATGACTAATACACAAATCAATTAGATCTTTTCCTCTTGTGTTAACTTCAGTCTCATATAACTTTTTCTAAGTAAAATCTGTCTATCCGATTGATATGTGTCAAAAATGGGAACATAATTGCTGTCATCATCAACTATGAAATCACATTCAGATCCAACTCGGGCATTAAAATCCCCACAAAGAAAGTTATTACCATCATTTTTAAAGTTGAGTATATCCCTTTCTAAACAATCAAATATATCAGTCTGCAAATTTTGGGTATATGATGATACAGTGGGTGGGAAATAAACAAGACAAATAAATAAATTTTGCTCAAAACCAAAATATGCCTTCTCCAATTTTACCCATTGATAATCAGGATTTGAGTTTGGTAAAATTTTAACATATTTTTTTATGTTTTTTTTTATATAAAATTGCAAGACCACCAAAATATCTCTGATTACCTTCAGTTATTTTTCTACATACTGTATGAAATCTGAAAGGCCCAATATGCCCTATATTTACCTCTGGACCAATATGTGTCTCTGCTAGAAAGACTATGTCAAATTTTTCTATTTCTTTTAAAAAATAGGGATCTTGTATTTGTCTAAATTTTTGGATATTAAACCTCCAACATTCCAAAAACACATATTCAGTGATCTATGTCTTGTGATTTTCATAATTGTACCTGATTAAAAGTCTTGAACTTACAAATTAATAGATATACAATATCACAATAAACAAATGACTTTTTTCAAGACTAGAAATAAAAAATTCAATATGTTAGCTAAACAAATTATGCTTCAGTGAATACCTTCACTGGTCAATGATTTATATTAGTGAAGTTAGTTCTTCACACTTCAAAAATTATATATCAAAAATCAAAAATGTAGTGAGAGTTTCAAATTGAGCTATGTAAGTTTACAATAATCAACGTTTACTATTGTTACTCAAAATTAAGTGTAATGTATAAGTTATTATCGCCCACGACCTTGTCCTCGGCCTCGTCTGTTGTGTGACTACTCCTGTCTGATCTCTCTCTATACGGAAACGGAATGTTAAGGGTGGCATGAATCATTCTTTTCAGGTTTGCAGCCAATTGAGAGGTACCTTTTTCATTCAGATGAAATCCATCATCGGCAAGGAACTCGGATATGGGCATACCTTCATGGCACATATAACTATGATCAACAAGATAGACCTCTAATGATTTAGCAAATGCTTGTCTAAGCATTGCATTGACGATTTGCCCATTAGTGTGATGTACTACATCATCAATTCGTGGTGTTGCAAGCGAAATGATGCAGAGCACCTTTTCCCATTTCTTCTGGATATCTGCAATGAGCAGTTGAATTTCCTTTAAACAGGTGGCTGGGTCTTTTGTTTTCAGATCATTTGTTAAGATATGCAGTATGACTAATGTAAGTTCCCCAGTATATGTATATATATACATTTAAATTTCATATAACTAGAAAACAAAATATATGGGTCAACTATCTTTGTAATGCGTCATCATAACAGGGCAGGCGTGTTTGAATATAAAAATAACATAGTGCTTGCATTTAATTTAATATGACCAATTATTAGAATAAGATTATTGCATACTAACTATCTTATTGAATGTGATCTTTAAAATAGAAGTCGGATTCCCTTTTTATGCCAAGAAACTTGGCGAGCTTTTACTTCTGGATTTTTAAATAGCATAAGTTAAAAAAAATCCTTGTTTATAGATATTTTCAGTAACTTATAGCCTTCAACTTCTGAAATTTTCTTGTTTACCCTTGCAAGAAATATTTTCATACAATTTTTGAGCCGAATAATAGTGTTTTATTGAACTTTCAAAAATTCGTCGTGACAAGCAATTATACAATCATATTATATTTATAAAGACACACACATATGTTATATGCAGAAACCTTCATCTGTCGAATATAACTTTCACTAATATACGTAATGAAGCAATGTGAATAGTAATCTCTACATGATCTACCGTTTTCTTGATGGAGAAAACTAAGACAAATACGACTTCCTATACTGTATTTTTTTTTTTTTTTTATTTACCGAAGAATTTTGTTCAAGTTCATAACACATATATTCTTTACATACAGGAATATAAAAGTACAAAAATTGCGGACTCTACAATGATTTAAATAAAAGAATCGAAGGGGGGGATAATTTTTGTTTTTATATTTTTAGAACAATGATGAAATACTTGTGCAAATATTTTAATGTAATAGCCTTTCAGATGACAGATTGTGTGTATATGTTTCAAAACAAAACTGATTTACGTCAATTTTATCGTAAATTTTTTTTCGCTCTATAATTCACAAGTGCAACAATGTCTTTATACAAGTTTACCCATACCTTTAAAATACATATCTATTGTATTTATTGATAATTTTTGTTCGACCTGAACATGAAATATTTGGCAAGACATTAAACAAACAGTTATTAATCATGCACACAGTGGGATTTACTGAATTTTAAAGGTTCGTTAATAAATGTACATATATACTTGCTGCTAACTTCACTGTTTGCGCTTTTTTTTTAAAGGATGTGCTGAAAAGGAGCAACTATTTTTTGCTCTTCTTCTTATCATTGAGAGTGTTGAATGTAACATACCTGAAACACCACCCCTATGTTCTGTTGTCTGTGTTCTTATATTAATTAAAATATAACCCTCCCTTTAAAACGGTTTATGATGATTTTAACAGCCCCTAGTTACACTCACTTCAGAGATTGGTTTATACGTCAAATACGTCTTGGGAATATTCCATTTTACTCATCGTTCGATGTACAACATTTGATTGGTTGAGTTAAACAGCAAAACTTCGTAGATACATCGGATATGTTGGGGGAACATTCCATTTTACTCTACTTGAGATGTACAACATAATTGTATGATTGGTTGAGTTAAACATCAAACTTTGTAGATACATCGGATACGTTGGAGGAATATTCCATTTGTTATGCTTTTATTTCATTGGCTGTTCAATACGACAGAAACTTCACAGGACGGTTCCATTTTACTTGTCGTGCTAATCAAGCGGACCTTGCTCAAACTTCAGTGTACTCGTCATCTGATTAGTTCAGCTATACGTATATTGGTTTAGAGAAAATTTTCTGGAATATTCTGTTTTAATTTTCTATGGAGTGTCTTGGTTTATGTTTCACTTGATATTTTTTTTTATGTAATAAAATCGAAATTAAACGTCACAAAAAGTGAGAGAAAAACAAGTATCTATATGTTGGATTAACATTGTACTCAAACACGCCTCAATCTTCAAGTTCGGAAAGTTGAACACACCTTTTATAATACCTTATGGATACGTCGGAGGAACATTCCATTGTTGATGCTGTTATTTCATTGGCTGTTAGATACGTATAGAAGCTTCTTAGGAAAGTCCATTGTGTATTTGTCGTGCTCATCAAGTGGACCTAGATCGACGTTAACTACTTGTACTCATCTTTTTGATTAATCTATACATATAGTGGCTTTCAGAAACTTTTTCTTTTTTTTTATTTCAAGTATCTAGGAAGTGATATACTTCTTTTTTGCTCAGGATTTCACATGATAAATATGTTATTTTTTTCTATGGACATTAATCATCGACTTAAAATCTCAATTCACGAACTGTCGATTTCAGTGGTCAAATTTATCCTTTTAGGTTTGACTCTCACATACACGATATCTATGTAAAAATATGATTTACCATCAGTGAATATAACAACCTGCGTGTATTTAACATAAAAATTCGCCCTCCCCTTTAAATGTAAGGGAGCTACTGTAACAGTAAATTTGGTCCGGTAGTAAAATTTGTCCGCCAGACTTTTATACTAGTAATATGTGTCCACCCGGACATATTTTACCAGGACAAATTTATCACTTACACTACCATTTGATTTTTATGGGGGCTAGGATGAAAAACTTTGTCCTGTATTCTTTTTCAAGTTGTAATCTCTGTTCTGCCTTTTTATTTTTCACTCTATTAGTTCCAGACTTTTTATTAATAGTTTATCCTGACTTTTTTTACATAAATTGTCATCCTGCCTTTTTTTTTGCTAAGTTGGTCATCCTGCCTTTTTTTTTACTCAATACTCCTGTTCTGTCTTTTTTTTTCAAATTGCATCCTAGCCCTGCCCCCTCCCCAAAAAAATCAAATGGAAGCTACGAAACCCAAAAGACAAATTCTTTTAAATTACAAAATCTAACATTGTCACATTGTTAAAATTCTTTGACGCTAAACCATTGGATACTTGTACGAAATTCTTTAATTCCTTAATATAAACAAGTTCTTAAATATCTAAATATATATAATAAGCTGTCATGATACAATGTAGTATATTTATTTCATAAATAAGTATCACACAAAACTGGAGCTATACTAGACAAGGAACCATTCCGTTTAACTTTGACTTATGAATGTCGCTTTGGTTTCTTCCGCCTCTTGTATAAAGGGATTGTTGTGTTCTAATTTCATAATCATTTATTTTTATGGTCCACTTGAGTTCTATCAATCTTCAAAATAAGCAATAAAAAATCCCGATTTTCATATATGGAACATGTAGCTAAATTTTATATTCCATTTTTTCTGATTGTCATACGAACTGTGATTTCTTTTCATAAGATTTTGTCTATTTATTTAATTTAGGTCTCTGTCGTGAATTCATACTTAACAGTCTTACCACAACAGCCATTCGTTTATTCTTAGCTATACAATTCGCTAAAATACGAATGGAATACCCTTGACCAAGATAATCTCTATTCATATTTAAATTATGCCGTTTAGAATTAAGAATAGAACATCGAACCAGTTTCCGGTCAACTCGTTTTCTCAATTACTGTTTATTTACCTTGTCATACATAAGACCTAATACCGGACGATTCAAACACTCAGGCAAACATTCTGCGTTTAATTGTTACACAACATAGATATATATAAACTGCAAAAATTAAATAAGCAATGTAGTTACAAATCTGACTTACGATAATTCATTATAGAAGATATAGAATTAAAACGGCCTATTCAGGAAATTTTCAATGATCGCTTTAATCGTGAAAAAGGTCGACGATATACTTTAAAACACTTTAACAGTTACTACACTTATCGAGTGGCACGTCTTATTTTTACATAACTTCAATCCTTCATGTAAGGACAATGGAATGAAAAATCGTGTATATTACGAATACATGTAATACTTATTTTATCATATTCACAAATACTTCATATACGTTCCGTCATATACGGATACGTCCCCGATACACGAGTTCTGCAACAGCTCTAATAAAAACATATGCCAGTACACGGGTACACATTTTGAGATAGTTTTGTTAACACTATCCCAATACGTCTACACAAAAAATAGCAGGTACATATAAGTAGGCATAATTATCCTCGGCACAACACCTTATTGACTGAAATCGACAAGTGAAATATAACAAGGGTAATCTATGACACTGATATTCCAAAACGATGAAACAAATCTTTCGAAGAGATAATTACAATTAATGAATGCTATTTTCCTTGGTTATAAGAGGCAATCCTTTGTTAAGGATTTCAGAAAACGCAGAACCTCATCGTTTTAACACAAAAGAGGTATATTCCATATACAGGTGCTGCGGGAATGTTGGTTTTGGTGATTTATTCACTTCCTTTGCTCCTTTTCGATTCTCCCGGTTTTGTTTGTTACCTTGATAAAATAAAATAAGCACGACGTACATGTTAACTTCACTTGCAATTATTTCAAACACCACATGATGATGATCAGTACCTGATATCATTTGTTATTCATATCTTATATAAACCATTTCATTATGATGTACAAACAATAAAGATATTTGAAAATCAATTTTCAATGTTGGAAATTAGTACTTGTTGTGCATTCTGATTAAATGGTTTAAAAAGATATGAATTCTAAAGGATATCGGGTACCTAATTTGATTACTGATCGTGTGGTGTTTAAATGATTTGCACATTAAGTATACATGCATGTCGTGTTTATTCTATATAATACTTGGTCTAAATATTTTTAACACTTTTTAAAAACCAGCAATGTACGACATATTGAAAAGGTTCTTCTTGACTCAACAAATGAATAACCCTGTATACTTTTGTGTGTTTTTGAGTGTTTGAACCATTGTTATTATTTCTACAATCATTAAAACGACTTGGTCTGTACAAATCGAAATTGATATGAAGCTAGTTCCTCTCGTTGTATAATGGATACAAGTGCATGTTATCAGCCTATTTAGTTTTTTCTACTGCTCAAAAGATGTATATATATATATATATATATATAGTTGATATTAAATTTATTTACAGTAGGTATAATAATAGAGCTATCAATGATGTCAGGCTTATAGTTTAATACGTTTAATACGTTTTTGAATACGTCTTATGCACATTTCGTATGAATAAAACTTACAACACTTGAAACAATTTATTTCGAAAGCCAACAATTTATTAAGTTGAAGAGCATTGAGATCAAAAATTCCAAAAACATTGTGCCTAACCTGGCTAAATGCATATAATGAGGTGCGGTATTAACTTAAACTGTCTTTCAGATACCATAAGACGTGGATGTAAGCAACCATAGCCTTCAACAATGAGAAATACCCATACCGTAAAGTAACCAAGCATGACATGTGAAACAATTTAAACGAAAAAGCCAATAGGATGTTCTATGCAAGAAATAAACCTGAAAAACCAATATTGCAAACAACATCAAAAGACAACAACTGAATAACAGGGTCCTGAATTTGGACAGGCATATACAAATTGTGGCGGGGTTTAACATGTGTGTGAGCGCTCAATCCTCTCCCTTACCTGGGACAGCTACGTCACAGCACAACATAAAAAACATTGTAAAAAATCAGTTGGAAAGGGCTTTACTCCTCATATTGGCAAGACGCACAAAACACAACTAACAACATGACGAAGAACACAAAGTACCAATCGAAGAGTACTTGCAGTTGATGAAAGCTATTTCAAATCCAATTACAACTAATATATGTATGTATCATGTTATTCAGACCAAAATATCAAACACTGCACACCCAACGAATTTAGTGAAAGGACGTTCATATACACTCTTCGAAATGCAGGAATATGTTCAATGCCAAAATATAATTATCGACATGATATGGAACACATTATACGTTCATAACTGTGTAGCAATACATTTCTAGTTATTGTTTAATGTATGCATTATGGACTGTTTTCTGTACGACAGTCTGTATTTTAATATCCATACCAGATATTGGTTCAGAAATTATTGTAATGTTTTTTCCAACTTTTGTCGCACGAACTTTGTGATTCAATTTTACGAAAAAATGAGGCAAAAGACACCCAATTTTTATTTGATCATTTGGTAGATTAAAGTCAATAGTTTCAGGAAAAGTATCACTCAAACGGATTGAATATCTAGTTTGAACCAAATTTTGGGGGAATATGTGACATTGCCATGCCCCTTTTAACAATATTTTAGGGTAAATAAATGCAGAATGTTGCCATGGATACACAAAAAAAGGAATTACATTTCACCATTTTAACTTTTGAAAATCCAAAACTACAAAATTGCAAACGTTGATGAGATGAAAAAATAAAAAAACACCTAAATCCAGACAAAGAATCAGCAAGATATATATTTAAAAAACATTGGTTCGGTATTAAGATCTATGCTTAATCTTTTTTTTTAGCACCAAACTTATTACTTTTATTTTCATCTTATTGTATGAACTTTTGATATGCATTACTGAAAAAATAATCAACCTTATTTTGTTTCTTTGCAGGTATAGTTTAGTTCAAAACATTTGTATTGTTTATACTAATGTTTTGCTCTTTATTTGATAGTTAAGAACACGTTATTTTCCCTAGTAAACTAAAAAATAAACATGCAACACAGGTTACAAAAAAGAAAAGCATGACATTGTGCTTAATCAATATGACAATAGCAAATTGGTCTAGTCAAGCCGTCAATATGAATTTAACAGAGATAACCGAAGATCTGAATTCAACACTAAATTTCCTAAATAGAAAAATGATAACGAAACAAAGGCATTTACTAACATCATTTCAGACTCAAGAAAAGGCATATGTAGTAATTTAACAATACATCAGTATTCCTATTTAACATTTTATTGTTTGTTTCGATACGCAAACACTTTCAATTCTGCCATCTGCACAATTTCTTTTTTATCACTGGTAATAGACAGTTTGACAAACCGCCCAACCAACGTTGCTTTACAGTCCAAGACGAAATGTTCTCCTGTTCTTGCAGGACCTTTATAGTGGGTGCATAAAGACATCTCGTTAAGAGAAGGTCCCACAGTAACGTCCATGTCATGCAGATAGGAACCTAAAATACATACAAGTAAATATTAGTTATTAATTGGAGATTGCATGAAATGTCAGTTACTTCTATTTTATTTTACAGCTAATTCTTATTTAATCGAAGTCTGGTAATACTTATAAAAGACTATTGGGTTATATGTCATTATCATTCACCTAACACACAATAAAACCAAAGATGAGTATAGAGGTCTAGATCTTTTATTACGTTAAGCAAATTTGTATTTCTAATGGATAGAACGGTTTATAAGATTGCATTTTGTCTCAAACCGTTTAAGTAATTTTACTGTATATATCTAGAAGATCAAAATTCAAGATTTTTCCCAAAACAAAGATAACATGCTAAATCATTAGTATTCATGACCTTAGTTGAAAACTTACTTCTATAATTATTGACGTAAAATGTTATTCAGTGAAACATATCTTAATCAACAAAAAAATTTGCTAAATTCATTGTATAAGCATAATGCTGTAAAATTGCCATTTGATCCGTGTAAGTAAATAATGACCATTAACAATCAAACCAAACTATTCGCTATTATAGTAAAGACGTCATTGATATTTCAACCTTTTGATATTTTGCGGAACATATTCTCGTGAAATTTGAAAGTTAATTTTGTTCAAAGCTTAACGTCCACAAAAGCATTGCCGTCTTTCATTTATTTTCTTTATAATGGGAGCTTACCACAACAGCCTTTTCGGCTATGCACTTCAATCCGTGTTACTCTGTACAGTCTTCCTAGATCTACCCACCAATACGGATTTTTTTTCGCCATTAGTGTGAGAAAAAGTACCAGTATTACCATCAACGGCCCAACCAGCAGGATAATATTTCCCCTGATATAATGAACTTTGCTTTGCTGCTTTTCCTTTTGCTACTTCATATAAGGGTTCTAATATTTCTGTATAATGTAAATATACAAACTTTGGATAAGACAGATGTTAAAAAAAAAGGATCTGGATTTTATAATTAAGTTTGTTTTCAAATTCAATGTATTAAGACATAATTTGTGTCAAGAGGCAATCCAATGGAATATAAGAGGCAAAAGTAATGTATCTATGTCCAAACCTTGTTTATCCATATTCAATATACAAACCAAAAGAAAACCATGAAGAAATCTCAAATGCAAAGGAAAGCGAGACCATGTGCGTACACAGGGTATTCGAACTCAATATCAATAAAAAATGTCACGAATGATGAAATATGATAGTAAATTTTCAGATCAGACGACTATTAAGTAGTTGTGAGAAATCTAAAACCGCAAAACATGTCCGATACATTTTTTTTTTATTTCCTTTATAGTTTCAAGATATTTCCTGAAGGTCAATCCATAAAATAATATTCCAATTAGATATGAATAATATATTGAAAAGAAACTGCCCGTGTACGACATGTCGTGTGTAAAACGTGTGTTATTGTTTTTAAACAATGAAAATGACATAGATATCAATAAACTTCAATATTAAAGTGGAAAAAAAAAATCAAATCAAATTAACAACAATTATAATAAAATATTCTAAAAAATGAAGATGGCAAATTGTTTTACTAAGACCCAGTTTACACTTGATCGAAATTGAACCTATCGTTGTTTGAATCGATCTTCAAAAAGACCAGGTCGCGATCAAGTTTGCGCAAGCTCGATCGATCTTACTTAATTTATTGCGTTAACACTGCAATATAAAAATGATCTGTTTGACCTAATTACATCACATTTTATAAACAAAAATCGTAAAAATAGAATATCGCACGGAATACCACACACTGCAAAAGCTTGTAGTATGTTCATTGGAATCATAGGCAGTTATAGCTCATCCTTTAGATTCACATGTCACAAGTATTTAAACCGACTTTGATATCCGTGCATATCCGTTTGAAAATATCCTGGTTTCTACTTGGTGTATTACAAAGCTTATGCAGAATATGTTAGTCTCCCTAGAGTAAAATTAAGAGAACAGCCTCATCCTGACTCCATGTATCTCCTCTTTTCCCATCTATCGTTTGTAAACACCTGTATTTTTGCCGTCGAACATGCATTATAATTTATTTTCATTTCATAATACAACATGATCAATCTTTTTAAAACCACCTATGGAGATGAACTCTTGAAGTCCGACTGAAGATCGATCTTTTCCGTTTACATTAGACTAAGGAAAGAGCTACTGAAAATGAGTATCAGAAGGTACAGAGACTTTAATCTATAAATATATGGCGCGAAAAGTTATTTACTTTTTAAAAGATGGAAATCACAAATGGCAATGAAGGATGACTAACGTCAAGCGGGACGCATATTCGGACAATAAAATGTTACACGTTATATAAATACAAATTCATGTACACAATTCCATCAATGGTACCGATTTTTTGCACCAGATGCACATTTCGACAATGAATGCTTGTCAGTGATGCGCGGTGCTAAATTATTGGAAAACCCAAAAATTATAAAAAAAAATGAAGGGCTTTTAATTAAAAACGGACAAAATGTATAGCCAAAAACAAAGCAAGAAATCGGAGCTTTGCATGAGGGAGATATATTCCTTAATCTAAGATAATTTTTAAAATCCACTAATATATAAGGTAATAAGACATTTTAAAAGACTGGTGCAACTAAAAACTCCTTCTTCGGAAGATTTTTTTTTGTCTAGGATTTACAAGAAAAAACTTAATTACCCTTGCCAAATGTCTCAGCTTTGACTTTATACTGAAATGAATTATGATTGACATATAATCATATAATTGTTACACATATATACATACCATTACTACATTTATTTTCTATACTCTGTTGAAGTGTCGTCACCATTTGCTCAAGTTTTTTATTCATCTTTCTTTCCAAATTTTTAATATCATTTGTAACGCTCTTACAAAGATCGGTTTCGCCATCTTTACCTGAGACTATAATTTGATAAGCAGAAGACAAACAAAACAGACAAAGACACAGAACCAACATGTTTGTATGACCATGTCTAATGAAATGCATTTTGAAACTGGTATCCAAAATTCAACGGGATAATGGAAGCAGTGGTATTCGGGAACATATTTTACTTATCAATCGATTTTTGGTGTAATGTTATATCTTTTATTGCATTTCAAACATGCAAATGGAGTATTAACCTTTTTTTTTATCTCTAAATATTTGTACAACGTGCCAGTTTTGACAAGTAAAGTAATAAGTATGCCAAATAATCTGCATTTTTCACTAACTAATTTTTTTATTATAACTCAAACAAACTTATCCCTATTCTAATATTCAGTTACTAAATCGGTGTGATGACTGCATACTTCATGCTTATGTATAGTAAGTACCATCTATTTGTCACTATACATCATGTACAGTGTTACAACCCTAGCTAAAGTTGACGTGGCAGGCATCACTAGAATAACGATAACTATATTTTTACATAGTCTAATTGGCCGAGTAGTCTAGGGCGCTGGACCCGTGCAGGCGGTGTTGTCACGATGTAACAGAAACAAGGGTTTGAATCCCGCTAAGGGAATAAAAGACATTTACTAACACAAATTTGAAAATTGAACATTGTTGGGCAACATTTCAAACGAAGTTTATATGATAACATTAATGGTACCCATTTTACTTCACAACATTAGCATGTCGACAAATAATTTTCTTCAGTGATGCTCAAGGCCAAAATATTTGAAAGTCTAAATCCTTATACAAACGTAGAAAAGGTGATGTAACCAAAAAGGACCAAAAACAATGCCAAACCAGCAAAAAATATATAGTGTTATCCCTGTATAACTATAGGTTATCCGACGGAGAACATATGTCGTAAAGTTGTCACATATTTAAACGTATATATATATATGTCCCCAGATCTTTTCAGTAAATGTTTTGGTAGGTAAAAATATTATAGGATTAAACACGTTTTTTCTAAAGGTTATTGATGTGTAAACCGGGGCGATTAACTCACAAACTGAATAAAAGTCCGAAGGACTTTTATGTAAAGTTTGTGAGTTAGAGACCCGGTTTACACATCAATAACCTCTAGAAAAAATGTGTTTAATCCTTATAATTCTTAAGCCAAATATTTTTAATTAACATTTTTTTGTGTAAAGGCTACTATAATTACCATCAAATGAACAATTGGCAGGTCGTAACTAAGGAGTTGGCCGCCATATTGACTTTCTAAAATCCATAAATGTTCGATAAATGCAACGGAATCTAAAATGAAATAGCACCTACCTCCAAAACTTCATTTTATTTAGATATTATCCGAATTGAAAGCGTACAAGTAGCGAAATAATCTTTCCCTTGAAAGTTTTCATTCGTATGACGTCGTGTTTTGCCATGACGTAAATTCGCCAAATCATTCATGAAATTTCGCGGAATTTTATTTAAATTTTAATTTTATACATTTTCGAAGCTTTAGTGCATTTATTTTATTCATTTCTTGTTATAAATACATTAGAATAGAAACAACTGTTATGCATTTGTTTTTTTAATCTCAATTTTCTTAAATTCCCGGGATCCCTGCAAACATGTGTATCGCGCATGAATAGATTACGAAAGTAGTTTCGGGAACATGGTTTATCGAAGTGTAAACCAACAGAAAAATTCTAATTGACCAATCCAATTCAAGTATTTATAGATATGCAAATCATATAAGAATTATGTAGACATGTTTACTTATATACGAAAATATGAAAACCAGAAAAAGTCATTATACATTCTTGAATAAATGCTTTAGTTCGATATAAGGAATGATAAAAGGGCCTTCGTGAAAAATGTTATGTAAAGATCTATAAATCGGAATTTATATGTTTTTCCGTAAATATTGGGCACCATTTATTAAGGAAAACAGATTTTAAAATGTACTTTCATTGTACAATGTACAGAAAGTACTCATTGAATACAAGCATTGCTATTTGAAGTTATTTGATACTGTTTCTATCTAAGTGAAGTTTTATCAGGTTTGCCTTTAAATTGAATGATGAATATTGAAGTAGAGATTGTTTTTATCTCAATAATTGTTTGACTATAAAAGTGGATCTGAAAACATATATATCAACTGATATAATATTCAATTATGTTCTCGTATTAATACATAATGTGTAAATTGCATGTCCAATTTAATCAATCCTGCTGTAATGAGATGAAGTAAAAAAGATAAATAATCAGATGTTTTGATTATCGTCACAAATTATTCAGCATGAATCAAATGACAAGTATGTCCAAAAATAGAAATTGGTCATTGCCGGACATAATTTACTTCAGTTGATATATTAACCTAATTGTACTTGACATGTCCCATGGCTTCAATTCATCTGTTATAGATCTGTATTAAAAAATGGAAATAACAATTTTTAAATATGCTCCATCTGAAGTGCTTTTTTTTCGGATTTTTTCTTCATCAGGAAGAGGGACGAAAGATACCAGAGGGACAGTCAAACTCATAGATCGAAAACAAACCGACAACGCCATGGCCAAAAATAAAAAGACAAGCAGACAAATAATAGTACAGATGACACAACATAGAAAACTAAAGACTAAGCAACACGAACCCCACCAAAAACTGGGGGTGATCTCAGGTGCTCCGGAAGGGTAAGCAGATCCTACTCCACATGTGGCACCCGTCGTGTTGCTTATGTTATTACAAATCCGGTAAATAGTCTAATTCGGTAAGTCACATTCGTGAAAAGGGAAGGGTATTGTAGTTACGACATAAGGAACATATCCGATATCATCTGTGAAACGGTTATTCCATAACGGTCAACCAACTCGTGATGGCGTCCGTAAACTCTCATATAAAGAATGGAAAGCCGACACTGTATAAGTACCTTAACAAGCTATATGACAACGGGACATAACAGAATAGCCAAATTCATTATTAAACAATTGAATATGCTTTACATTCGAACTAATCGCATCAATGGGTTCTTAATAAATATTTGTTTGTTAATAAAGAAAGAAGTTTGAAAATGATAAAAACTTTACTGCAAATCCTTCAAATAAAGATACAAGGTTGAAGATACGGATATGTTTATTAAATTATCATGTTTTATTCAACAATTACAGTGTCCTATAACATTTACATATGAGAAATTACTGAAATTTGTAGACGGATGGAACTTTTTTTCATCAAATTGAATTGCTTTTTTTCCGTTTTTAATGGCTGTACTATTGTTGGTCTTCGGTCAATTTCATTTTCATTTAAGAACGCTTTAATTTGGTGTTCAGCCGAGTCTGTTTTCACGGAGGAACATTGTGGGGCGTTGTCTTTTGTAACTTTTGGTTGACTTTAGGTTCAATCTTGTTTATTCCAATAATTATATATTGTGGTGCGGTTTATGTGTGAAAATTTCGTTGTTTGTTTTATGTTTAAACTTGTTTCATCCGGATAATAGATGTCTGTTGTATCATAAGTGATTAATTTAATTTCTTATCTTGTTAAATCAATGTGCATTGGGGTTCTTTGCTGTTTGTATATGGCATATCCAGTTATTATGAAGGTTACAAGAGCGCAATTGTTTGTAATGCATTTTCTATAGGGTACCAGTGGTGTTCCATAATTAATTTTGCGAAGATAAAACAAAGGAGAAAGAGTGGATAGCAGTTCCTTTTACCAGAAATGCCAGCGTGTATCACAACGACAAAAATATATGATCATGTGGCAAAACAATGACCTAATTGCTTATATCAACTTCATTTTAGCTCTGGATCATTGTTTTTTCATTCAACCATACCACATCTGCTTATTTTTATACAAATATGCATTTGATATATGTTATGTTCTACAATTTATAAAATTTGAATTTAATTTCATGGAATTTTCAAACCTAAATGGAAATTATTTCATGAAGAAATAATTTCATCCAATCAGAAGTCGAACACAATTTTATTATGTGTACCGTCTTTGCGTGAAACTGTTGCCTGTGAAATTGAATTAATAATTCCATATACATCCTTGGCTTTTAAATATTCGGCTTTGAACGTTCCTGATGAAGGTAAATCCAGAAAAGCGCTTCGGACGCACGAAATTTATAAAGTGTTGTTTTCATTTTTCTTTCATTTCATGTGAAAAGAAAATACTGACATTAATCCGAAATTTGTTGACGGGAAGGATATTTAGATAAAAAAAATTCAAGCAATACCATGCATATTCCAAACTAAATAATAAAAGATGGTAATCATAAATTATACTGTGCATGCAAGATTCTTGACGTCGAGTCACATCAATTATACATATAATAAGTTGGAGAATTCGAAGCTTCACATATAAAAGTCTCCTCATTTAGTATCATAGATAGAAGATTATATTTGTGTATCAATGCATATCAATGAATTTAAACTCTATTCCGTTTATATGCATAGTTAAAAGTTTATCAGTTTCAAGTTTTAAATTAAAAAAACACCCTATTATTTATCATCAGGAAAATATAACTCTGGGAAAAGGTTGACAATTCGATAAATATCTTGAAAATTGTAAACATAACTCCATGGTTGGGGATTGCTGGATCTTAAGTTTTCCATGTTATGATATGTAGACTGTTGATTTTTTTTGGTCATTTTTCGTTGTGCGTTATGATTTTGTCAGATTCTCTTCGACTTATGAGTTTTGATTGTCCCTTTGGTTTATTCGTCCGATTTTGTCATGCATAAACTATTAACCCTATATGTGTTAAATATAAAGCAGTCATCCATGTCCTTAAAAACCGTTGTAAGTAAAATTTGTTCACTACGTTTTACAGGTCTAATTAGTATTAGGTTGGTTCCCTCCGTAAAATATTCAGTATGCCTTCGGAATATGTCAAACTTTTCAAATAACGGCCAGGTACCAGTTTAAACTAGTATCCACTGTTTTAAATCGATAAAAACACGATTGTCTCCTGATGATAAAGTTCAGTATATTTCCGGATTTGCTTTGGGTACTTTCATTTTCATCTGGCACCTATAAACGAATAATAAATCTTAAAACATTAATTTATTTAGTAACATCCCTCTCAATGCTATTGGATAACAAAAGTAACAAAAAATAAATCAGGTAAAGCTTTTAGCTATCTAATACCGTATAAAAACCAAATCCAGTTACTAGTTCAGAAATGGTAATAATAGCGATATCTATAAATACCGAAGATTCTTTTGTCAAGGCGATTGTGTATTTAACGGCAATTAATTATACATAGTATCCTCCTGTTTTCCTGTTACTTGAATCCAGCTTGATTAAACTGAGAGTACTTAACATGCTGATATGAAATAATTTCATGCTACGCCCTTTTATCGACTGCTATAATTCGGAGCACATTTGATAGACCAGCATTATAAACTTTGCGTGAATAGATTGTCTTTTGTAAAGCTGAAGTAAAATGTAGAAAAACGAATGAAATATTTTGTCATGTTTCAAACAAAGATAAAAGAAATAAGATGTGTCGAAAATGAGACTCATAAATAAATAGCAGCATATTTATCATGATTATCTATTATGATAAGTCTATAAACCCCAAATGAAGGGCCTTGTGGACAATTTCTAAATGTTTTTTGCTTTATAAACAATATTGCCGTTAAAAGCTGCATTTTTGTATACAAAATTTGAAAATTAATGTTATTGTTGATAATATTTCATGAGAATGTTTGTTATTTCTTATCGTAATACGTGGCTGTATACATGACGAATGTTGATTAATAGAAATGTATTTCCTTTCATTTTTATTGGCACCATAACGTTTTCAGATGCATAGATGTATCACATATAAGGCAGCAAATCGAAAAGGAATTCATTACTATTCTCATAGACATAACTTGATACTATCCCTCGTTAAAACATGTATCATTCCATGGCTATCATCTTTCAACATAACATATTTACTCCGCTTATATGCTGTAATGTGTTTAAAACTTCATACATCATCTTCATACAGTCCGTTATATTGGTATATCTCTGTCTGCATTATCACATCAAAAATAGATTACACCGGGATCTCTTTGAAAGCTAACATTTATAACAAGACGAGATGTAAGCAATACTTTATTAGTTTGTTAGAATATTTTCCTCTTCAGCTGATTTAAAGTTTAAATTATAATAAAGATATATTCAATGATAGAAGAAGTTGTAAAGAACACTCCGAAATGCACTAAGACTTGTGCCATTATTTTGTAGAAAGAACATGCGAAGCTTCAAACTTTAGATCACCCCCTGTTTTGTAGGGGTTCGTGTCGCTCAGTCTTTAGTTCTCTATGGTGTGTTTTAAAAACTAGTACTGTTGTTGATCTTTTGATCGTGTTTCGTTTTTTGTCATGGCATTGTCAGTTTGTTTTCGACTTATGAGTTTGAATATTCCTTTGGTATTTTTCGACTCTCTCTTAGATGTTATATATTTTTCGATATCATTCACGAATATTTATTTGAAGGCTTAAAATCCTGAAAGAAACAGTAATTTGTTTCTTGCTTAGCACTCACCTCATCACTCCAGCAGTCAATCTCCCAACAGCAATGGCATGCATGCAAAGTAGAATTCAGACATTTTAGGAGGATTAAGAAGCAAGTTATCAAGTGGAAGTTCCCGATAAAATTTGGAGTCAATACGCAGATATTTCACATAAAATCCTATATCATTTCGTATCACTATTATACAATAAACTCATCATAGATACCAGGATTGAAATTTTGTGTTTGCGCCAGACGCGCGTTTCGTCTACAAAAGACTCATCAGTGACGCTCGAATCTAAAAAAGTTAAAAAGGCCAAATAAAGTACGAAGTTGAAGAGCATTGAGGACCAAACATTCCAAAAAGTTTTGCCAAATACAGCTAAGGTAATCTATTCCTGAGGTATAGATTAGAAGCGATGAATATAAATTCAACGTTCATTTGCAGCATAAAATCTTTATATGCAAAAAGTTAATCAAACAGTTAAATCATGTCGAACTGTGAGCTACTGCAATCCAAAAGTACCCCCGCTATAAGTATTATCGATACAAGAAGATGATGAGAGATGATTAGGAAAAAGCAGCACACGATTAAGCATGCTTACATAAAGTCTCTGAGAAAAATCCAACTAAGATTTCATGAGACGGAAGGAAGGACGGACAGAGGTAAAACCCATGAGACGGAAGGACGGACAGAGGTAAAACCCATGAGACGGAAGGACGGACAGAGGTAAAACCCATGAGACGGACGGACGGACAGAGGTAAAACCAATGAGACGGAAGGACGGACAGGGGTAAAACCAATGAGACGGAAGGACGGACAGAGGTAAAACCAATGAGACGGAAGGACGGACAGAGGTAAAACCAATGAGACGGAAGGACGGACAGAGGTAAAACCCATGAGACGGACGGACGGACAGAGGTAAAACCAATGTACCCCTTCATCGTAGAGTGTTATTATAAGAGTACTGAAATAGAGAAACGTTATATACTTTATTTGTTATGAATGACATATAGCTGGTTCAACAGAAGTTAATTATTTTTAGGTTCTTGAAAAACCTAAATTGAATTAAATTTGCAATGGAATACCAGAAAAGATAGCCTTAATTAAATATCCTCGATTCATTTTTGAACAACGGTCTTTGGCATTTAAAGTTTGTCAGATACAAATTTGTATGTATGTGAGGATGACTGCATTTATAATATTTTATGTCAGAACAGAAGTGTTGACTATTGGGCTGTTAATACCCTTGGCTATAAAACATCCACCAGCAGTGACATCGTTCCAGTGGTGGAAATACTCTTTGAACATACATGCATATATTTAAATCATGAAACGTTCTATTTGCTTCTCTTTCTATTCATTTTTGTTTCTTGGGGATAGTTTCATTACCAATAACTTATCGGTAAAATACCACAAATAAGATAAAATCTTTTCGATAACATCCGTTGAAGTTTTCTTATTCTTAATCCATGATTCCAGGTATAGGGTATACAGCACAAGACTAGATGCGTTTATAGCGTTTCTAGGATTATTTTTTTTAATATACCTGTCTTACTGGTAAACAGATATGCGAATTTCAATAATTTAGATTTTCTAATTTGGATTGATGCAACCATTTTTTATAGATTATCCGCCATTCATTATTTGAACATTTCTGGTAATAAAACAACTATTGCAGGTGAATACAGAAACACACAACGTATCAGGAGTAAAGTTGATGTCTTCGATATGAAGAGTTCCAAAAAATTTTTCGGCTTAGTCTTTGTTGTTCGATGATTATTGTTTCACCTTTGTGTTACCGAATTCTCATGTCGCCCTGCAAAATATAAGTCTTTGGAACTTAATATATAATTTAGATACAGATTGCAACTTAAATAATACAATTAAATGGAATAAAAGGCAAGCGATTATCTTTAAATTATATGCAGACTAACACGATATCTGTCATTCGGTTAATGGTAAGCGAGTTCTTTTAACTCATTTCAATGAGGTTATAACGCAGATTATAACGTGTAAAATGTTAATCTGTTTAAAACATTTTTTTTATTGTGCGTATTGCTGTGCGTTTGTTTATTCTACATTGGCTAGAGGTACAGGGGGAGGGTTGAGATCTCACAAAACATGTTTAATCCCGCCGCATTTTTGCGCCTGTCCCAAGTCAGGAGCCTCTGACCTTCGTTAGTCTTGTATGTTTTTTAATTTTAGTTTATTTATATGTTTTTTAGTTTAGTGTGACGTCCATTTTCATTGAACTAGTACATATTTTTGTTTAGGGGCCAGCTGAAACCCGCCTCCGGGTGCGGGATTTTCTCGCTGTGTTGAAGACTCATTGGTGGCCTTCGACTGTTTTCTGCTCTTTGGTCGGGTAGTTGTCTCTTTGACACATTCCCCATTTCCATTCTCAATTTTACTTTAACATATTTCTAACATACTGTTATCGCTTCTCTGTTTAGTCTAGGTCATTTAAATTTTTATTGTCTCACACCTTTACATATTTTGGATTTCAAACAATCGGTAGGCGAGTGGTTCTGTCGATGTGCTAGACATCTGTTACACGTTACATATTTCAAGGAGGGAGTTTGAATCCCGTTGATGGCAAATAAAAATAACAAAAATCAAAAGGAAACTAATTCCATATGTGATCAGATATCAGTAGAAAAGTATTAACAAAAATACCGAACTCCAAGGTAAATTCCATAAAAGGAAAGTCCATATATAAAATCTGTCAAAATCAAACGTTAAAATATATCAACCAACGAAACTAATGGAAAACAGTCGTCATATTCCTGACAAGGTAAACACATTTTCTGGTGGGTTAAACCTTGTTTTTATAGCTAGCTAAATCTCCCACTTGTATGACAGTTTTATATAATTCCGTTAAAATTAACAAAATTGGGTGAGCAACCCAAATAGACATAATTAGTAAACGTGACAGTTATTGGGATCCCTCCTTCAAAACTGTGTAAACATACATCACAAAGATAAACACAACTGATGCACAACTGAAAAATCAATCTTTTCAAACTTTTAAATTGGATTAAAGTAAATTAAACGAACATGGTAAACAACTGAATATATATCAATGATAAATGTTTTGCAAAGAAAAAACCAAACCAAACCATTTTATCTGTTCGCATACACCACATTTTTGATTTTGTATATTCGTACAAAGGTGAATTTTTATGCGAAAATATATTTCACGGAAAGAAAGGTAAAACAAAAATTGGGATCAGTATCCACGAATCGTTTTTACCATTTGGGGTTTAACTCTGTTTTTACATTAACTTCACGCTTATTCAATGTTTTAATTTCACTTAAAATTTGAAATAAATGTTGGATGTGTACTGATTGATAATTTAGTCTTAGATGCATGATTTTGTATTATTAGTTGTTATTGGCTTTGAACTAGCTGTCAGTAACTGCGAGTACTCTCATATCTGTACTTAGTTTCTTCTTGTTGTTGGGATGTACAAGTATCCGTCCACGTCCACTCTGTGTTTTTGTTAGATGTATTTCTATTTGTATCTGATGAGTTAAGCCTTTTCAACTGATTTTTATAGTTTGTTCTTATGTTATACTGTTACATCACTGTCCCAGGAAAGGGGGAGGGTTTGGCGCCTCTAAACTAGTTTAACCCCGCCACATTCTGTATGTACCTGTCCCAAGTCAGAAGCCTGTAATTCAGTGGTTGTCGTTTGTTGCTGTGGTTTTTTTTTTCTTAAAATATCCTGTACCAAGTCAGGAATATGGCGGTTGTTATCAAATAGTTCGTTTCTATGTATGTTGGCGTTTGTTTTTGTTGCACTTCAGTGTTCCTGTTGTTCCTTTGTTTTCCTTTTATAGTTGATGTGTTTCCCTCGGTTTTAGTTTGTAACCCGGATTTGTTTTCTCTTAATCGATGTATGACTTTTGAACACCGGTATACTACTGTTGCCTTTATTTACATATTTGTTTTTCGTTAATTATACTGTACATAAATTGGGCCGTTAGTTTGAATTGTTTTACATTTGTCATTTCGGGGCCTTTTATAGCTGACTGTGCGGTATGTCTCATTTGGTCTCTTGTGGAGAGTTGTCTCATTGGCAATCATATCACATTTATTTTTATACTTTCATATTTAATTTCCGTTGCATTGTTTGTCTATTATTTTGTGATATATTTTAAACATACGATAAAAATAACACAATTGTCACACGGATATTATTCTGATTTCAGTTTGGAAAGAATAAAATTACAGCATAATGGCTGGTAAACAATATTCACAAACACGGCAATTAAAATGTCAATGTCTTGTTAACCAGAGTCAAGAAATTTCTTTCTTTTACGTTAATTAGGAATTAGTATCGCACTTTGTTTTAAGCAAACACTATTAGCGGCCGCTCAATTTGGTTGATTTAATATAGTTTCATCAATAATTACTGTTGGCATTTTCAGGTTGACTTTTGTATTTCTGTACGTTTATTTAACTACCTATGATAGTTCTGTATTGAAGCGTCTGAAATTAGTATCTGAATTTCTAAAGGATTATATATTTATCTATAATGCTTTGATTTGAGTTGCCTCTTTCTCTTATCATATTCTCTTTTTGTGTGTCATCTATGTGATGTTTATATTAAGAATACTCCAGAGACAGAAATATCTATTTCGTACCTATATAAATAAGAAGATGTGGTATGAGTGCCAATGAGACAACTCTCCATCCGAGTCACAATGTATTAAAAGTTAACAATTATAGATCAAAATACGGCCTCAAAACGGAGCCTTGACTCACACCGAACAGCAATGATATTGATATGTCGACATCTGCTTTTAATGGCGATTTAACTAACAGATGTATCATATGAACGCAAATCCTGATGCAGGAAGATTGTGTAGAAGGGCGACAGGGTGTAAGACTTCACAAACTTTACTGTCAATATTACGGATTGGGTTATCATTATTGTATTTAAATTTCTCATCCTCCCAGTGAGACATATTAACCATGTAAGAAATCCTACAAGATCGACATTTTAAAAGATTTCCATCTTCCTGTTCGTGATACTTGCTACTTGATATCACTTCGAATCCAAACATGGTGGCGGGGGAGGGATATATAGTGGGCGGTACTAACATGTCCTTATTCCGTTTATTAGCAATTCATACAGCTCCGACTGTTTCAGTCTAATGTTTATCCTTTTTATACCTTTGCCTATGACATTTCAGCTTTTGTCGGAGAGTATTTTCTTCATTTTATATATCAAATAGTGAAAATATTGTGTTTTAAACTTCTCAATCTGTGTTGGTCTTTAATAAATCTACCTGCAATAGCTTTATACTTCTTCGTTCTTGTATTGTTAGAGTTTTATTTTTTTTATTTATCGACATGTGATCAGTTTGTCTTCCCTTGTTCTGAATTAACTTCTGTATTTCGGTTTATATTCCAATTCGTGACAAGTTTGCGTTTATAAGTTAAGATGTTTGCCTCTGTATTTGTGATTTTAACTCCAGTGCAAGGAGCGTCTGAGTTATCTATTACGATGATATTTTTGTTGCTAGTCAAGTAATATTCTGCAAATAGCTATAGTACCATACAAATTCTTCTACATTACTATCTTGATATGTAAATGTTTATCTAATGTGGTTCAGTTATGAATACTATGTAATCACATTATCATTCTAATTACGAAAATAAAAATTCCTAGATATGGTGCGTTCGGAGCGCAAATAACTCTACTTCAAAACTAATGAAACCGGAGATGCTCAACTATTTACATCAGAATCAATACTCTACATATGAAGGTTTACTTAAGTTCCTTCTCTATTCACAAAAAAATATAACACTGCATTGAATGTCAAATCTAAAGCTGCCAATTCATTGTTTTGTATTTTAATATATTGGAAAATTAAACAAATACAATGAATGGAAATGTTTTGCCTTAGCATTTGGTGTTACTGGTTTTAACCAGCGCCAAAGTGCACTAGATGTATAATACATGTATATCTTTCCGGTAATCACTGAGCTCCCAAATGCATATTTTTAACTTAGGAATCCATTCATAATAATCTGAGGATTCAATTCAAAACACGTGAATCAAATAATGTCAATATCAATTAAAGTTCACGTCTTAATCAAACCCTATAGTGATTTTATCAAAATTTCATCAAATGGAACAAAAGAGATAAAAGATTTACTCTACCAATGATTTCAATACTGTTTATTTCAATCCAATTTCCGTCTTAGAATAAAAGTCAAAATAGTCATGCAAAGTAAGTACAATGGACTTAAAGAGCTTTAAACATTCTGGGTTACTTGGTAAAATTCTTGTACTTAAATGTAATAGAATCTCATTTTGATATCAATATAACTGAAAGTATAATTGATTTATTTCTTTCTCTGAATATGTTAAAACTTAGACCGAATTAAGGCATTATATTCATAGTATGAATACAAGATATTGTAGAAAAATTTCCAATAAAGCAGTTAATTGACATTTTTGCGGAACGGTTTTTAAGGAGGATCAAAGAATTATAAATATTTAGATTGGATCTTCTGTTATATGTTTTCATGCATGTACTTTTAGGATGGCAAATAAAATGTACCAATAAACATACCCTAACAAGAGTCTTTTGAAATGTTGTTTTTCTTCAGTTAAATGATAACACTTATAGGAGTATTAACTCGAAATGGTGATTATGACTTGTATATGAATTGTAATAGTCTACCCAATGCAACCGGCCAATACGCTATCATTTTTATATAAACAAATAAAAATGTTTTTAGAAGAAAAGTCAGTATAAACATTAATAGTATTTGCTTATCGTTTCTTTTTGTTTAAGATTAAAATCCTTGATGTGACATGATAATTTATATTATACAATTAAAAAACTTACCTAGGAAACCAATTGATATTGTACTGTTTGTGTTGATAAATAATCAGGCAATCTTGAAATGTAAGATTTCGGTTGCAGTTCGATTTTCACTGTTTTATTTATGACGTTTGGTTTCTGTTTTGGTTTTTCGATACGTTTAGTCTATATTTAATTTTAGTTTTAAAATCTGGATAAATTTTTAGATATTTCCGTTTCAATTGATACATAATGAATTATACATTGAGAAGTAAAAACCTTCGTTCTTTGGTACATTGGCTGAATATATTACATATACCTTATACAAGTGTTTTGATTTTGTGCATACTAGATAGTGTCATCTTCATGTATTTTCTCATATTTGAAAGATTTCGTTCATATCTCATTTGGATACCTAAACTACATAAGTGTCCTTACAAACACCGTTATATTGCTGTGTCATTCAAGTGCTCCACAAAACCTTTTTAAATTCTTAACAATTGAATCGGAAATCAAAACCGGGCTTCAAAGTTATTGTGACGCTACCTATTCTAGAGGTGACGTGATTCAGATGTGGATACTTAAAAATTCAAAAGTACATACAAAGACTCTTTCATCTTGCAATAGTATTGAAATATTTGATTTTTCTACACTTTACACAAGTATTCCCCATTCTAAGCTAAAAAAACAAATTGAAAGAGTTGGTCCTGCTTTGTTTAAAAAAAAAGAATGGCCAACGTAGATACATGTATCTTGTCTTAGGGAGGGATAAATCTTATTTTGTAAAAAATAACTCTGATTCAAACAAAAAATTCTCTGAAACTGACAATATCAAGATGCTAGATTTTTGGATAAACAACATATTTGTTACGTTTAGAGGACGTTTTCTTTAACAAACAATCAGCATTCCCATGGGAACCAACTGTGCTTTTATTGCCGACTTGTTCCTTTATTCATATGACGCGGATTTCATAAAGGAACTTCTAAGGGAGAAAGTAAAGCAGTTATTCTTTTATTTCCTTTTATTTCACTTTCCGCTATATAGATGATGTTCTCTCACTAAATAATTAAAAATTTGGTGACTATGTTGAACGCATCTATCCCATCGAACTTGAGATAAAGAATATAACAGATACAGTTAAGTTTGCCTCATATCTTGACTTACATCTAGAAATTGACAATAAGGGTCGCATGAAAACAAAACTTTACGACAAAAGAGATGATTTCAGCTTCCCGATTGTGAACTTTCCATATCCCCCAGTTGATACAATATTCAGGGCTTGTATATCCTACCATGATTTCCTTGTTAGAAGGTTGCTGTTCACAAGGTAGCTTTTAGACCAAGAGTTCCAAGTTGTGAAGTTGAAATCATCCCTTTGTAAATTTACGGACGCCATTACGAGTTGGTTGACTGTAATGGAACATCTGTTTCACAGATGACGACTGATATGTTCCCATTGCTTTAACTACAATCTCGTCCCCTTTCCCCGAATGACCTACGGAATTATACTGATCACCGGGTTTGTACTTACATGAGCACCACGACGGATGCATCATGTAGAGCAGGATCTGCTTACCCTTCTGAAGCTCCTGAGATCACCCCTAGTTTTGATTTAAAGGGATTCGTGTTGCTCTTGATTTAGCTGAAAGTGTTGTTCTTTGTGATTTTTAATTTTTCAATGTTTGTGTTGTTTATACCATTTTTAGTCTCGTCTATCCTTTGTCATTTTGAAATTTTTCAATTTCAAAATTTCACTTTCAGTCAAGTTTCAGGGAAGAAAATTTTATATGACCAGTGGTCTAGGATTTGGTATGTCTTAAGGTTAGATAAGAGTCTATTATCAATCCACCATTGCTTGATTTCTAATCACTTTATATAACTTATCAACGTATTTATATATAGGAGTAACACGATGGGTGCCACATGTGGAACAGGATCTGCTTACCCATCTAGAGCACCTGAGATTACCTCCAGTTTTTGGTGGGGTTTATGTTGTTCAGTCTTAAGTCTTCTATGTTGTGTTTTGTGTACTGTTGTTTGTATGTTGGTCTTTTTCTTTTTACCCATGGCGTTGTCAGTTTATTTTCGACTTATGAGTTTGAATGTCCCTTTGGTATTTATGCCTCTTTCACTACAGTCGGGGTATTTTTTCTTCTTTTCCATCCTTAATGTGGGAATTATCAAACGTATTTGACTTTTCTAACCCTTCATGATGACGCTTGATCATTTACAAGTGTATAAAAAAGGAGCTGTGGTATGATGACCACAAGACACAATTATCCTCCGGAGTTCAGATGACGAAAAAAATAAACAATTATTTGTCACTGTACGGCTTTCAACAATAAGAAGAAAAAAAACCATACTGCATAGTTAGCTTTATAAGGCTCCGACATGAAAAATGTGAAAAAAATTCAAACGAGAAAACGAGAAAACTAACGGCTTAATTTATAACAATACAATTGACGAAAAACAAATATGACAGACATGAACTTACGACAACCACTGAATTGCAGGGATCCTGACTTCGGTAACGGAATAATGAGGCGGGGTTAAACATATTTGTGAGCGCGCAGCCATCCCCGAATCAGGGACAGAGGTGTAACAAAACAGCATATGAAAAAACTGTAATAATCAGTTTTCATTGGCTTAACTCAAAAGATCGGTACGAAGGACAAACAAAAATAACTAACATAAAACAATAGACAATATTGCTTTAATAAATGCAGCTTTTTTGCTAGCGTTTTAAAATAATCGTGTATATTAAGCAAGAGAATAATGAAACTAAATTTCGAATATTTAACTTATCTTTATATATTATGTGAAATTAAACAAAGTGTATCATTTACGGAGAGATATTCGCGACAAAAATACAAGTCCTGAGAAGATATTTCCTTCGCGTAGCGGCTCGTGAAATTTACCATTTCTTCTCTAATGGATTCGTTTTTGCAAATAATCCCCCTAACATAATATATGTGGTCTTCTGTCTTTTTCCTTTTTTTCGTTTTTGAAATGACAATTTATTTTTTAACTACTTAAAAAGTATCAATACAACTTACATATCTTTATTGTCTTTTGTACACATTTTCTTTGTAAATTTTTATTGTGTAACTTTTTAAACTAATTTAATATATTTCATAAATAAACATTTTCTATTCTTACTACTCTTAATCTTTATTTTATCGACCATCATTATATTTATATCGTCTAGAAGTATCACTTTTGTTGATTTAAGGTAAGGCCATTTAGTCAGGATTCTACTTCGTCAACATTAGCTCCCCATTACGCCACCATTGTAGGGATGACGCTATGTAAATTTAGTTCTTGAAAATCGATAAATGTATCCACATAGCATCATTACAATCTTTATATGCCAGTTGTATTTTAAAAGACGTATGTTACTAGCTATTAAGCATCGTTTAATGTACTTTTAGTCCTTTAGTCAACTTAAAACTACTGTCTGATTGATTTTCAGGGGGAGTTTTGGAAAGTTCGAAAACCAAAAAAATTCAAAATCTAATTAGATATTACGAGGAAGGGCAGTCTAAAAAAAATCAGTTTTTGAAGACGAATTACCCTAGATAATACACACAAAACAAAATGTATTTTCTTTGAAGTTATGCATTTTTAAAATCCACTTGTAGAGTCTGCCGTCAAGGGTTTTCAGCAAAAAGTTGTTATTTAAACACACCAACTCTGTTGTTATGACTCATTACAAAAGTATTTCACTTGACCCATATACTTCATTTTTTAAAACTGTGAGTTTTCAATGTTATACTATCAACCTGTAGCCTAAATATATAAAATTGATAGAATCTGATGCGAGATGATGTATCAAAATGTTTTTTGCTTTATACGTTTTCAAGACTAAATTGTCAACTCAAACACGCCTGAACATAAAAAGGTGTACTCTACTTTCCCTTTTCGATGAAGTTGTTGTCCATTTTTTTAGGATTTATTCCCAAAAATACTGTCGCCGGGGGGCAGAGATGCAAAATAATGCTTTGAAAAGATCAATCTTTTATATCTCTCTTCGGAATTGTTATCGGCGGAATTTAATATCCCTATGCACAAAAAAGATCCACATGTATTTACACCTACAACAATCGACTGTTTAGTGCAAATTTGTCTTTAATTGAAAAGTTAATACATATCTCGAAGCTATGCTTAAGTACTATAATTTAAGTAAAAACACGTATATAAATCCTAAATTATGCACCTACATTAAACTTTTAAAGACTATAGAAACAGATGTAAACAATTCATATAAACCAACTTGGCCTTTTTTACCTTCTGTAATAAAGAGTTTCATTTCTTTTGTTTAATTTCAACTGGATATCAGCCTGCATTTATTCAGAGATAAGAGCTCAAGACATTTACAAACATTGTCTTAGTTGTCAACTATTTTAAAGATATACATACCGTGAACCCCTGTCACACATTTGATCTACCTTCTGTCGGAATTTAATATCGTTATTGGCATTTTAGCTTTAGATTTAATTTATTGAAGAAATTTCGTAACCACAAATTACCAGATGCTTAATAAACATTATTGATTTTTCAACTACATGCTTTGACTTCTAAAGAAATTAACAATCTGATCTAATAGGATCAACAGAAAAAAATATATTACGCTAATAACCAATTCTGTTTTACTGGTACTCTCATCAGATAAAAGGTAATTGAGGGTTTAAGAGACACTTCCTTTATATTGGGTATTGTAATCTTTTCATTTGATCTTGAAAAAAATATGTCAATGATGAATGTGATATTATTGCATTCGATTGTTTTCCAATCCCCGAAATGATCAAATGCGCAGTAGATAACGTTGCTTTTCAATCAACTAAATCGATAATTGACTGACATATATCATAGACACATATACATGTATATAGTTTTCGTTGTATAACTGAATGATGTTATTGTTTCACATTTTTCTGTGTAATAATATAAGTTTCACTCATACTCACAATTCCTTTTAAAGATTTAAACATAAAAAAAAAAAAACATTATGTGTGTAGGTTCGATTTAATGATTCTGCATTTCTCACTCCTTTTTTATCAAGTATAAAATTTATTTTCGTATTTTAATTTCCAAAGCGTTCGAGATATTTTAGCATTTTCTTCGCTTTATCATTTTTGATTAGGGGCATTTTGAAAATTTAGAAACACAGAACAAAATGCGTTGTTAGATCTGGAAGGTAACGTACCTTCACTCTATGGTCGACAGTTTGTATAATATTTTTTTGTGACAAGTACTTAGATCCAAATCATGTAAACCAATACAAAAATTGTCCACCTTCGACGGTTGAAAAAACCTCGTGTGAAGCCATTTTAAAGAGAATTTTAAGAATGTTTCTTCTGTTTCACGCTATAGTCAAAATATTGGATGTTTTGAGATTCTTATTAAACTAGTTTGGTTAAAATTTGACAGTCAGTATAATTATAAAAATAATGTTTGTTTAACGTTTACTATACGAAAAAGTAGCATCGGTTAAAGACATAGTGCACCAACCGAATGTCTTCAACCGAGGCTACTTTTACTTTCATATGGTCAATGCTAAATACAAAATTATTCTATAAAGAAATGGATTATGGATTAAAAATATTTTCTTTTTATTTGAATACAGCATTGCAGAAGCATCAGATAACACCATGGTACAAGTATATTTGCATTAAAACTTTACTCAGACAGAGTACATTTGATCCCTTCCTGTCTTTGACAAACACAGACAAATTATAAGAATGTTGCTGTAACTGACACTTCTCAAATTAATTCGTAGAGAGACATTGGTATTTTATCATTGTCTTTCCGTGTCTAGTTATCCTACAAGTTATTATGGTGAGTATTGACAGAATTATTGAACATCATTTCACTATTATGCAAACAAGATCAAATATACAGCTGGAAATTTGCTAATATCGGGGGAAAAGGAAACCGATATCTATGTTTATATCTTAATGAAATATATGTTGAAATCTCAAATCGATGTATTTTTTATGATATTCATTGCTGTTATAATAAATCTTTTAAAAGACATTTTCAATTAAGGAATATATCTCCTTTACGTCCGGGTTTGGCTATACTTTGCGATCCTTTTATGTCATACCAGTTCTTCAAAGTTGGTATCAAATTTTGAATTTTAAATTATTTTGTCTTCGCGCATCAAAGTAGAGACATTTATTGTTGAAATGCGCATCTTGTGCAGTAAATGTGTTGAAAGAAATTGATTTAGGTTTACGATCTACTTTGAAATAAAAAAGAACCCTTATAACCTATCTGAAAGGCGTTTTCCCTCCCACAAATACAATCATTTTTAAAGTTTTCTTGAATTTCTAAACATGCCATGGTATTCTATTGTATTGAATACAGCTGAACATAATTTCATAAGAAACAATTGAAATATAGATTTGAAAAGGCTCTTAACATTGATCAAAATTGTTTTGTTCGTCCATATAGAATTTAATTACTGCCACAGTGCTTCGTTACAATGTTACAGAAACGATATATAGGACGACAAATGTTTCAAATTCTTAAAACTTTGCAAGTACCATTAAACAAACTTTAATAAAACCTAGGTAATTTGTACATTTTCCCTTTGATAATTTTTAGATCATGGACAGGACGTGGGACATGATACTCGAAATTATTATGCAAAGACGTCATGTAACACTGCAGCAATGTCACGCTTTTATGTCCGACCGGGTCAATTTATCTGCGACTTTATCCATACAACCGAACAACGTATTGTACGCGTAAAAAATAGTTTTACAAGTTATTTCATGTTATATCATAGTCTTAACCAAAAAATATATATTTGAGACAAATTTGATTTGTTTTCTACTGACTTGATCACATCAAATATCTCGCTCTAGCTGGAGCTCGCTTGTAATTCTTGCTGATAAAGTCAGTATCAACAAGTACTATCTTATGGTGAGTTTATTTAAAAAGATACCCCGCGCATTCTGATTGGAGCACTTTTTAATCTTATTTAAATTCTCTGTTTTGACTGTTAAAGTCTGACAATTCTAAAAAAAAAATGAGCGACAACGCACAAGCTATTACCATGGTTTATCATCATATAGGTCAAAGGTTACCAAATGGGAACTATACCAAATGCGTCGGGAAAACAAAAATGTCTTTATTCTATATATAGGAAGCTACAAATCATACTATTTGAAAACAAAATGTGATTCTATCTTTTTTGACAGCCAAGGTTCCTCAAGATGATGTTCAACAAACCTATAGGGAGGCCGAGCTAAGTTTGCTGTTAATATAAAACTCAAGTTGAACAAAATGTCATTTATTCAAAATTTATCATTAATTGAGAATGACATATAAAACAATATCAATAGTAGCAAATAAATGACAATGACATTAAAAAGCAAAGGTGGGGTTTAGAAAATGCCCTAACCAGTATATCATACATTACAGTAACAAAAGTAAAATACTACTACAAATACAATAAAAATAATCTTGTGAAACATCACATATCCAGTATTTTAAGATGATAAAATAATAACAGTAAAAAATAATGATTAAAACTGTCATTAAAATTGGGTGGAAGATGGGCGGGTTTTTGCAAAAAGTTACAAAATATTTTCCAAGTTTCAAATAAAGATGTTTCTTCTTTCAGAGAAATTAGCTGAATGACTGCATGTCCAAGTTCATGCAATAATCTGATCTTAATTGTCCCTCCCAATAACTGGCTAATCCACTTCCTTATTTGACCATATCATACATTGGCCTCAGGCGGGAGATTAAGTTTCTACACTCATGATATACAATACTGCCCTAGACCCAAGATGGCTGATCCCCAGATAAAATTACTACACAGTAGATATGACTTAATCCTCAATGAATATCTGAACTTGCAGACAAAAATGTTTTTATTTCCAATAAATTTATTTTTGACAGCCAAGGTTCCTCAAGATGATGTTCAACAAACCTATAGGGGGGCCGAGCTAAGTTTGCTGTTAATATAAAACTCAAGTTGAGCAAAATGTCATTTATTCAAAATTTTTCATTAATTGAGAATGACATATTAACAATATCAATAGTAGCAAATAAATGACAATGACATTAAAAAGCAAAGGTGGGGTTTAGAAAATGCCACAAATCCCCAAAGGGGATCCCCACCCGAGGACTCCCTGTCCAGAACTAGGGAAGACAGTATATAAAGCTAAGGAAAATAAGCCATTACTGACCACTTAAATGCAGAGCAAGCCATGTTGAACTCTACTGTCCATATAGACGAAAATACATGTGAAAAAAAAAATTGTTAATAACAGTCATGTAAAAATGTTCACTAAAAATTCTAGAATATAGAAAAAACGAACACAATATATTTATTTCACAAAACACCATGTATTGGACATGTTGAATGAAAAACAAATGTAGAGCAAGCCATGTTGACCTCTACCCAAATATACAAAAATGTACAATAGACTGCAGAGCAAACCATGTTGACCTCTACTAGTAAGTCCAGCATGTTCGACAAAATAAAAACAAATGAGTTTATCAGTTACAGATTCAAAAATGTACACAGGAGAAGGATTTAGCCATGGAGCTATCCGATGAACTTTTTGAAATGAAAAACGAGACAACAGGTCACAAATTACATTGGTCTTTCCAGGAATATGTTTAGCTCGAAAATGAATATTGTATTTTAATGCAGCTAGTACCAATCTCCAGACCAATTTCATAATATTCTTTTCTTTTGAAGATGTTTTATTTATAATTGCAGCAACCGCTACATTATCGGTTAAAAACAAAATTTTATGGTTGGCTAAAAATGAACCCCAAATATCAATTGCCAAAACAATTGGAAAAAGTTCTTTTATTGTAATGGGTAAATTTCTTATCTCCTGTGGCCATTCACCTGCAAACCATTTACTGCCAAAAAACAGCAGCAAATCCACCATGTGTCCCAGCAAGCATCTGAATAAAGTTTCAAAACATCTGAGGAAACCCATTGGTTATATAAAAAGCATGATTTGCCATTAAAATCTTTAATAGATAAATCCCATAATTTAATATCTAGTCTTGCTTCAGAATTTAACTTTATTCTATAATGTGGAGATGTATGACCTATAGTCAAATCAAATAATCTGCATAAGAAAGCTCTATCTGGAACAATGACCCCAAGGCAAAATTCAAAAGACCCAAAAATGACTGTAACTCTCTTAAAGTTACACTACGTTTACATTTGTATTTATTGAGTAATAGTTAAAATTTTTGAATTTTTTCATCAGGTAATCGAGCAACCATCTGTACGGAATCAATTTCAATCCCATATATTACAAGGCAGGTTTTTGGGAGTTCTGTTTTTTCCATTTTTATGGGAACCCCCACTTTCTCAGCAAGGCTCATAAAAGTGTGCAACCATGAACCATACAACTTGGCTAATTCTATAACTGTCTCAATATTTTGGTATTGCACTGCTGAAAGTTCTGGAGAAATACCAGAATTAACTGAATTTCCTTGAGGGTAGGACAAATCATGAATTAATCTACATGAATTCGGCTCTTTGTTTGGAACTAACCCTAAAGGGGAACAAACAAAATTAGGGAAAGGTGCATTTTTTAAAGGAACCTTTAATACGCCCCAACTTTAATTCTTTTTCAATTCTTGATTGTACTACAACTGGATTTTCTCTGGCGCTATTATGATTTCAAAGAAAATTTAATTCAGATCTTGAAAAAGAAGAATTTATTGAAAACCCATGTGTAAAACCATGTATCAATTTCTCTTTCAACTGTTGATTGTAACCCGATAAATATTATTATTCATGAACTTTTACCGGAGAAGGAAGGTTTGGCAGAGGTTGCTCGTTTAACTTGGCCCTCTGTACAAGTGAGGGTACAATGTTTATTGCTGCAATGGACACACTGGTGTTTAAGTTTACAGTTTTTTGAGGTACATTCCCCTGACTTACAGAAGGCCCAACAATAGCCGATGGGGAACTGAAATTGTTGTTGGACCCTACTTGGAAATGTATTTTTAGAGGTATTCATAAAGGAGCTCCTATCCTGAGACGTGACACTTTTAGACCGTTCAGTCAGAGATACAGACCTCCATAACTCGTCATTTATGGTATCCCATCTCAAATGAAGAATTTTTCTAACCCTTCTAAATTTCTCATCATATGTTTTAGCTGCTTGAAACCCCAAAGATTTACATAAACCACGAATAGTATAACCATACTTTATCAAGGCCAAAGCAGAATTCAAGGACTTTCCTAAATAAATGGACATAAATATGTCAAAAGCATTCATCCACTGATGAATTGATTGGAGCTCCCTTTTGTTTTTCCTATTTGAAATAGTGATGTTAAAATTTTTAAACAAAGTTGAGGAATCTTCCTCAATATTAGACGGCAGCAAAACGGCAAAGTTTACATAATTGTCTGCCCAAACATCATCTTTTAGCTTACAACTAACATGAAAATCTATTGGTATAGAATGTTTTAACATATGACATGCATAGGGAGTATCTACATTAGCAGAGCTTGAGTGGAACTGCTCACCAGGTATTACATCCGGATCCGGTGATAAGGGTGGCTGAAATAATGCTAATGATGAGTCATGGTTCTTTTGTCTATTGTATTGTCTGCTTTCATTGTTTAATAGATTTTGATTGCCTGTTTAGGCTAAGTATATTTTTATTATTTTAACCAAATGTGAATATTGTCTATCAGTTAAAACGTCCATGAATGATATCAAATTATAAATAAAAGACGCAACAGCAGTAAGAAAGAAACAGATTGAAAAATATACATCGCTTCTTCGAGAATGAAAGTTTTCTCATCAAAGCACGATGACACCATACTTTTGTATAAGATCTTGACATCTTGTAAATGAATAGATAAATGATCCAATATTTTCAGGCAATTGATTATACCATTCACCTGAGAATATCTTAGTGGTAAACGTACAGCTTTCAGTCTACTAAGTATTCCTGTGAAATAGTATCTGATTACAGGAGAAGTCGATGCAAATGTTTTGACTGATCAGTTCAGAATAAATCAATCAAAATAACAACAGTGGTAGACGAGAACCATTTTCAAATTCAGGGATTCCATTCGACACATTCTGTTGTCCGTCTAATAGCTGAAAAAACATTTTGACGTTGACTATAATGACTAATTATTCTAATGACATGCCATCGTTCTTTTGGAAAAGATTCCTGCTGTTAAAGGGATGCTGAGATTACTGGAATGTCATTATAATTGTTGCTTTTAAGGTAAGATTCTTATAGTTTAAATGTAAAGCTAATTGAAAGAGAAACAATTGACTTTCTATTTAAAGAAGTAACCGTTATTTCGGTGTCATTAGACTGTCTTTATTTAGATGTATAAAGAATAGTCTATAATCATGACGATGCATTTGCAATAAGTGTCCGTAAGTTTCTATTTTCTTTAAGATGAGTTGTTATCAGCTATATAAAGAAACATAAAAGTTATATGCGTAAACAAATTAGATTAAACCCAGATATATTGTAGTTATGTATATGGATTCTGTGTGCTAGAACACTTACAAATAATTGTCTTGTTGACTGTATTCTGTAACAATTAAATAATTAGAATACCACAACGCAAGTACACGGTGACCTAAATTGTGTTATAATACCATTTCAGATAGTATTAGTGTAAAACATGATTTGTCAAAGTATTATGGATAGGTCTGTAAGAAAGTGGTTTTTGCAATCTGGTAATATGACGAACTTATAATATTTTATACCTTTTGTCGTAAAAGAAATTTGACATTATTAAAATTATTAAAATGAATAAAAACAATTAAGGTATTAAATAAAAAAACATGCTTAAATCTGTCAAATGCAGAACATATTTTTAATAAAAACATCAAAGCTAACCTAAGTTAATGTTCAAAGGAGAAGGTTCACAAATGGTTGAGATTGGCCCTAATATTTCTTTTTCAATATGGCCAAAAATCTTCACACAGAAATAGTTGTGATATAACTATCAATATAAAATAAATTTTTTTATGAACATCAAATGATAAAGTATGAAGGTTTGACCCCTTGAAATTATGCCTTATTCTTGTTGAAACGTCAGTTTTGGTCCAATTTTTCCATAATTCATATAAGTATAAGTAAAGACAACTTTGGCTGCAACACCTCGTCTAGAAAATGTATATGTGTAGGAATTAAGTATAACTTAGCAACTTTTGGTTACAGAGTATTTTGGATCGTAAAGTGTTCCTAGAGATTATAGGTCAAAACAATGCGCAAAATCACCATGTTTTGACAAAATCTCCAAAAATGTGTCGACTTGGGAGCCTAGAGTATACTGTCATTAAGATATTTGTTTTTCTAAGTATTTGCGATATCGAAATAGATCCATTTATTTAAATGAGAACCACAACGTGGCCTTTTTGATATTTTATGATTAAGTTAAAATTCAAGGCCGTATTTTGGCAAAAGTGAAGTGCTGATACAATTGCTAAAAAACTTGACTGTTGTCGTCGGAAATTATTAAATTGCAACCACACATGACTATCAACATTCCTCTTCAAGTGATTATCGTTTATTTTGTCCGATTTTTATCATCATCAAATATGACCCATTATCGGTTTCAAACACTGAGCAATACAATGGGTATGGAGTGCAAAGCATTGCACGGTTAACCTCTCAGAGGACCTGCTATCCCTCTTAGTTTTTGGTTTGGGATTTATATTGCATAACGTATTAGTTTGTTTTCTGTCTGTGATTTAATATATTTTACCAGTTATTAGTTTGCATTAAAAAAGTCTATTCATGTATTTTAAAGTTAAATTTAAATGAGGGAAAAAAGTACGATATATAATTCTTCAATTAGAAATTTAATTTGTTTACTGTAATGAGTTCTTTCCATATTTCATATCAAACTGCATTTGTTTCAGTTTAACTAGTCAAAATCACATGATATATTGATTCTGTTATTGTTTGTCATTTGATGCCTATTGCAATGTGAATTGTCTTCATAGATCTACAGATGAGACTAACAGGAAAATAAAGTCCTCTCAGTTTCTTTAAGGAAACAGCTTGAGAAAATCAAGAAAAACACTTTTGACAAATATTTCCTGTTTTACTCAAAAACTTAAGTAAAAACGTCACTACTAAAATTATCTTTTAGTTGAGTTTCTTTTGTATAGATAAGTGATAGCAGGAAATCTTAATGGTACCCAGTCTAGATTATATAAATCTAATGAGCGGATCTTTTTACTATTGCATTATAATGAAAATTAACTAATGCGAAAAGAAAAATCTGAAATTGTAAAAACGATACTATTGGAACGAGATGACGCTTTAGTTAATTGTTTTAATGCATTTTTTTCGTTACTTATGAATTAAATGAGAAAAGGGTAGTTTCGCTAATGATACAACAAAAAAACAACACTATCAAACAAACAGCCATCTAGAGGTACGATCTTCATAAGAAGACAAGTGTCTATAAAATATATCAAGTTACAAATGGTCCTGTGTCTAGAAATATGCGAACAAGGGTTTACAGAGGTAATGTAAGATTTACCAAATTCCCGTAATTACAAAATACATTTAAAAAGACTTTACAAAATAAACCTTTACGAGGTTTCTGACTCGGTACAGATACATGAGCATTAAGTGGGGATAAACGGTTGACACTTTTTTAATTGTATATACATGGAAAATTACAAAAGTCCGGAACTAAAAAGACCATATTCATATTACCAACTTTGATTTTTTATTGTAGAATTACTGTAAGATTTATTTTCCTTAAGCCGGGTTGGACATCGTTGTCCGTGTGCTGTGTTATATTCGTTTGTAAATCTTATAATTACACTTGAACATTTTTTTCGTTTAGTTACCGTATAATAATGAAATAAGGTACAGTATCAAAGACGGAAGGTATCGTGTCACATTGAAACTGCTGAAAAGACGATAGTTAGCGTGATGGTGATTCTATGTATGTAGACTTGAAATTTAAACCTTATAAACCATTTTTTTTTTTTGTCTTTTATAGACAAAATCACTGGATATCACTTATTTTCTTTCAAAATTGCAGATTTGAGTTTGATTTTACTTCTTTTATATGATCCTACTTGACGAAGTACCAGAATATTTTGCCGCAGTGGAGGTAGCCTATCGAAAAAATATATAATCCGGAGTCAAAAGTCATTAATATGAAAATCTTTTGAAGGATCAAACAGTGTGTGTAACCGGTGTTATGATAATAAAAAATAATACGACTTGACTGTTTATTTAAATCATAACGTTTCGGTTGGTTGTGTAGTTTACATGACTTACAATGAAATTAGTCAATTCATGGACAAACTAAACATTATTTGATATTTGCAACACATCTGTAACTTTACATATTTAGTCTTCAAAGTTAATCTTTCGATTTAAATGTTTAACGGGAAATAATTCAATTTTGGATGTAACACGTCTTCTGATCGGCTGAAAGTTTTTTGACTATCAGGTCATAGACATAAATTAGTCATGCGACCGTGACGTCATCAACATTATTTCATGATTTACTCCTTAAAACGGAATTTAGAATTAAATCATAAGGAATGACTGTATTACTTTTCTGTCTATTCAAAACAACCTCAAGCTACGCGGGTTATTCAGTATGCACCACATTTTTTATGTTATTTCTTCATAAAAAAAAGTTCATCAATTCAAAGTCGCTATACAAGCATAATTAAGAAAAAAACAAAAAGCAAAGAAACTGCACCTTTATTGATGTTCTTCTTAGTTTCTTTGGACTTTTGTAAGTTTAGTCGATTTTAGTGTGCTCGATATTTGTTAGGCGGTTGATTTTATTAGTTACAAGTTGAATTAAACAGCTTTGATAGAGGCTTCTGCGAAATTCTTTTGGACATCGCTGCTTTCCCTGTTTAAAATTGGTTTGTATAATGATAGGTAATCTTAATGTGATAATACGTATACGTAAACAAACCGTTATGACTTTGCGATGAAGAACTGATATTCACTTGCTTCAGATTTAATCAAGTCTATAATGTGTAGAATTTTGTATCATGCAATTACATCAGATGATATCTCTTCTTAAAAATACTATGGGTGCATATGAATAAACTCTGATCATGCATACACGGGAAAACTTTTTGCAATTCTTTTGTTACGGCTTGGGTGAAGGCTTACCAGACATACAAATTCAAACATTCCAGACAGAAATAGAAAAAAAATCAAAATTGAATTTAGTGAGTAAAGAAAAGGAGAAGGAACATTAAGAATAATCACCAATATCCGTCATGCGACTATATCTGGTCCATATAACTTCAAATCCTACAATCGTTCGTGAAAAACATATTTATGGACAAGATGGCTTACAAATATGTTCTTAGACAACATCATGTTTAATTCTACAGTTGCATAATAAATGTGTAGAAGATCTGACCTTTTTTTACTATTTCTAATATTTGTGAACAAACAAATATCTTATCTGAAGTGATCTTCATTTCAAAGAAAATGTTATTAGACGTAAACTTTTTTTACTAAGCTTAATGTTTATTTTTTTAAAGCAGTACATTTTCAAAGCAGATATCATGTGAGGTGAAGTCTTTTTTTATTTTTAAAGATTTGCCACTGGACGTTACGCAAAAAAATATCAATCAATCTATTGAAAGATATTTACATTATAAGTCAGTGTCATATTGTTATATGCCGAGTTCATATTTAGAATATAATATAATAAGCTTAGTGTAACTGTTTTAACACTTACTTTCTAAATTTATCCATCCCTGAAAGGTTATTCGACATATCAAGAACTATTTTAAAATCACCTAAGTACTTTTCGTCGAGTGGTTGCATAACAGCGGGATTGCATCTGTTGATCAAACATTAGTTAACATAAAAAATATAGTTGATGACAATTATCCAATATGTCATTATTTTAGTGATTTCGCACCATTTAATTAAGTATTTTTGTCAATATTTATCTTTCTGTCAATATTTACCGTTTTGTCAGATAATACTGCATGGGAGTTCTCTGACATTTTCCCTATGCGCCTTCAGAAAACGTTTTTTTTTTGTATTAAATATTAAACAGATTTATGGAATCGACCAAATTTGATATTTAAACCATCATAGCCACTTTAAATAAGATAATGTGGGGATCGGGATCCAATGTATAAGGGAAGAACCATGGAATAAGATAAATAGGATAGTGATAATGGACCAAGAATTTGATTAGAAATGCCAAGTGTGGGTTTGAAATTGAATCAGCTGATTTTATTGTACTGGATTTAGAACGTTCGATATCAATTAAAGCAATTATATTTGTTTGCCAAAAAATTAGCAGGTTTATCTCCAATAAATGTAGGAGGATTTAACAGTATTTTTTACTACTTCCAATATGACGATTTGTGTTATAATGATTTACATAAAAAGAGAACATAGATAAAATATATAATCAAACCAAATAATTCCGCAAGCAGAATGTTTAACAGTTTTGAAAATACATTTTATGATTTGATACCTCCAATGTTTTATATGTGCTTGCCTTTAGTGGTTATTTAAACTTAAGTGTGTCTACATTAATAAAGTTGATGACATTTACTACTATCATTTTGATAGATTTAACAAATTTTGTAACATTACAACATAACAAAAAGTATAACAAAAATACCGATCTCGAAGGTAAATTCAAAAAGGGTATGTCCACAAAAACTGATAAAACAAACGTTAGACTTTATCAACCAACGGAACGAATGGAAAGCAACTGTCATATGCCTGACTTTTAAAGAGTTCGGTCTATTTTTTTGCAAGCTTTCCTTTTAAATACCCATAAATTGTCTTCCATTTTTATATGCTGTAAGCAAAAAAGATTCTAAACAAACGTCATTAAGTCATTAAAAAGTATAGTCATGAAGAGGATAATACAACAATAAACAAAATAAAAGCATCATTAGATATATACACGAGCAAATATAGAAAGTCAACTATTTAACTGTCCCGAAAAAAAACAAATATGGTACCACACTCGATATATAGGGGTAGAATTTATAGGATCCTATTTGTATCACTTGACAGTTATTGTGCAAAAATTAACCGATTTAAGATAAAAAAGACAAAGCAAAATTTTTAGAAAGATGATATATCTTTCAGGTTGTATTTCTGAATGTTATTTTAATAATATATATATATGTATCAGATCTACTGCATAACAATCAGCAGACTCTTGACTTATATCTAAGTAAATTGACAATAGGTTTCGGTTTAGAATGAAACTTTACGACAAAACTGATGATTTTAGCTTTCCAATTGTGAACCTTTCTTTTATATATAGCAACATCACAGCAGCGCATGTATATGGAATATATGTTTTCCAGTTGATACGATATTCCGGAGATTGCATTCCCTATCCTGATTTTCTTGACAGCGGATTGCTGCTTACAAGGAAGCTATTTATAACCAAGGGTACAAGTTGTAAAGTTAAAGTCCTCCCTTTGAAAGTTTTACGGACGCCATCACGAGTTAGCTGACCGTTATTGAATATCTGTGACTCAGATGACCACGGACATGTGTCCAATTGTCGTAACCACAACTTTGTCCTTTTTTTCTCGATGGTGACTTCACCGAATAAGATGTATCACCGGATTTGTATTCGCATAGGTAACCTGAACTTGGCTGAAGAGTGCCGCATGTGGTGCAGCTATGTTCCCCCTCTATTTTGATGGGGTGGTTTGGGTTGTTTAATCTTTAGTTATCTATGTAAAGTTTTATGGACTTTTGTCGGTTTATCTTTTCCTTCTTTTTTTTGCCATAGCATTGTCAAGTTTTCTTCGAATTGTGAGTTTCGAAGTACCCCTTGGTATCTTCCGCTTCGTTTTTGATTCCGCGTCGCAATGATAAACAAGAGGCATAATTGTACATGGCTATACTATATGTCAAAGGATAAATCGCCCCGAATGTAGAAAATGGAAATTCATTTCGGTAGTATTTCAAACACAGATTTAGCTTTTAACTATTCAACTGCATGTATGCGTTTTTTCTTGTGCATTTATTTTTATGTTTTTCCACGAAAAGAGATCGCCGAGAACCCTTAATTAACTTGTGGTAATGGTACGTCAGAAGTATAATGCAGGATAAGGACAAAAACAACTGTTGTAAACGTATTATAATGGAAGTATGTTGAAAACAATGTTGAGAACATTGGATGCAAAGAAAATGCATTATATAGCTTCAATCTTCAAACAATGAGCCTAAATGGAAAAGGTTTATTATATCAAGTTTTTTTGTTTTATGATCGGCTTAATTATAAAACGTCAGTTGTCTATAGTCTTGGTTGTTATGGTATAAAATCTTGCTGAATATTTCTTTAGGATTTCATTTTAGTACACAGTTTTAATTTAAACAGCGAATACTCTATTTTTGTGTTTGTGACCAAGAACTTAAAGGAAAATTCAAAACGGAACGTCCCTATCAAATTGCAAAATCAAAAGCTTAAACACATCAAACGAATGGATAACAACTGTCATATTCCTGACTTGGTACAGGCATTCCCTTATGTAGAAAATGGTAGATTAAACCTGGTTTTATGAATTATTTTCCGTAATGTTCACGTTTTGTTAGAAATAAATATCAGTCGTATGCACAAAGTACTTCGATGTTACATTATAATGAACAGAAATATCTAAATTGGACATATAATTCGTTATATTGAAAAGAATAATTTGTTCAGACAACCAAAGCGTCTATTGCAACTGATTTTAATCTTCAACCTTTGTTATGTAATAAAGTTAATTAAATTACGTTGTTGCATTCGCCGAACTGACATTTTGCTGAAGGTATTAACCATAGCTGAACTTGACTTACTACTGCAAATTGTTTAACTTTGATGCTGATTCTGTTTTTTCACTCATACATTTAATTATCAGCCTTGCTATGCAATATAATTTCCAAATTGAAATTTCTAGTACGTAAAAAGATTGAACAATTATGATATTTCATAAAACAAAACGGCAATTTTCGAAGATTGATTTGATTTAAGACAAACACAACATGTTTAAGTACTAATTGTGTGATTAAATTTCAGACTCAATCAATAGCATAGATGAATGATTGTCTTCTAGTAAGACATTTTTCAATCCTGTTCAAAGCAAAAGCATTTTCCCATGACATTAGCTAGACCTCTGTTTTGTACTAATCTTAACTTCCTAGCTCATCAGATACAGGAAATAAAAAGTAAAATCACAAAAATAAAGAACTCCGAGGAAAATTCAAAAAGGAAAGTCCCCAATCAAATGGCAAAATCAAAAGTTCAAACACATCAAACGAAGGGATAACAACTGTCATATTCCTGACTTGGTACAGGCATTTTCTTATGTAGAAAATGGTGACATGAACTTAAAAGCTAAGTTTGATAAAATTATACCAAGTTTTTACTGTCATGTTTGATACTGTATATTTTACAAACTAGGCCTCATGTAATCAATAATGTGTACTTTTTAGAAGAGTTTGTAATATCTTCAACGAAAATAACACTTTCGTTCTTTCAAAACGCTTTTCTGGATTTACTTAAACACTGAAAACTGTTTTGAAGAATTTGAGGGGCTAAATAACCGAAAGGAACTTAAAAAGAATATTTTTTATAATTATCACCCATATTATGACATATATTGATATTTATATTGCAAATAATTCACAGAATAAGATAAAGTTCTATTATTTTTTGGCAGTAGTTCATTGAAGCTTTTTTAGTCAAAATTTTTATTAGATAAGAATCTCATCAAGTAATTAAATGTGTGAATTGATCTTATTTCACGATCTTTCTTTCTTATTGACTTCATTTAGTCTGTTCGATACCTCTAGAATTTATGTTTATAAAAGTTATCATCGTTGAGAACAAATTACATGCCTTGATATATTGTCATGTTTTAAGCTTCCTGTTGGATAAATCCGATACACGAAAGATATTCTCTAATTCAAACTAAAATGTTAGATCAAGTTATATATTGAATGGAAGATATTTTTCTAAAGTTTAGTCCATACAAATAAATTTGAAGCATAACATGTTTTCATAATGATGGGAAAAAACAATAGACAAAAATCATTTTTTTTAATTCTAATACCAGGAAACGTAATTACAGTGAACAGTTATGTCAAATCTGAGTATTTCAATAACTTTATTCTTTCTTCCGTATTGATAACATTTTTCCGGTATACACTTGTGATGACAGCAGCTAGCCATTTGTCTGTCATGTTCATTAAATAAAGTTTAAAGAGCATACAATTATACAGTCGAATGTGTTTTCATATTTCAGTCCTGAACCTAATGACCTTTAAATAGATTAGTTTTTCCCTTATACACTGCTGTAAATCAAAAGTTATGAAAAATACAAAGAAATATAGAACATTCACGTGCTATGAATCAGGCTGGTGTTTATAAGCTCAAACGGTTTTGCTTATTTGATGTCATGAAACTCATATTACTGATTGAAAATGAGCTTTACCATAACAATGAGGGTCAGTTGAAAACAAAACTTTACGACAAAAGAGACGATTTCAGCTTCCCAATTGTGAACTTTCCATTTCTATGTAGCAACATTCCAGCATCGCCTGCATACGGAGTTTATATCTCCCAGTTGATACGATATTCTAGGGCTTTTATTTTCTATCATGATTTCCTTGATAGAGGGTTGCTGCTCACAAGGAAGCTATTAAACCAAGAGTTCTAAGTAGTGAAGGTAAAATCATCTCTTCGTAAATTTTACAGACGCCATCACGAGCTGGTTGACCGTTATTGAGTATCCGTTTCACAAATGACAACGGATATGTTCCAATTGTCACAACTACAATCCCGTCCCCTTTTCCCCGAATGTGACCTACAGAATTAGACTGATCACCGGATTTGTAATAAAATGAGCAACATGACGGGTGCCACATGTGGAGTACCTGAAACACCCCCTAGTTTATAGTGGGCTTCGTGTTGATCAGTCTTTGGTGTTCTATGTTGTGTTTTGTGTACTGTTGTTTGTCTGTTGGTCTTTTTTCCTTTTTAGACATGGCGTTGTCAGTTTTTTTAACTTATGAGATTGAATGTCCCCTTTGGTATCCTTGCCTCTTTTTTACATTAATGAGTACAAAACTACAAATAATGTCGAAAGATCTTTTTTTTTTAATTGGAGGACACAGGAAATGTAGGGAAGCACATGTTCCTTTGTGATTCATTGTTAATTTATGACTATGAATCAATATGTGAGCTTTTGATTTTGCCATTTGATAAAGGACTTTCCGTTTTGAATTTTTCTTGGCGTTCGGTATTTTTGTTATTTTACTTTATACGCTAGATTAGTAATTAATTGTTGATAAATTCTATATCACTGCAGCAGAAAAAGAACTTATGACAGAAAAGTAAAACAAATGATCTAGACTTATTGACGAGTCTCTTTAGAAAGAACAAACAGTAGTCAATTCTACGATAAAACGGTTAAAGAGAAAATAAATGAATGAATGAATATCTTATGAATAAAGTTTGTATCCCAGTTACACTATTACAAGTGCGGAAAAATCAAAGATTTTTTTTGGAACATAAGAAGGTTGCACACTATGAAAGAATAATTAATACGATATTCTATAGATTATATCCTATCATGATTTCCTTGATAGAGGGTAACTGTTTAGAAGGACGTCATTGAACCACGGGTTCCAAGTAGTGAAGTTAAAGTAATCCCTTCAGAAAGTATAACTGACACCATCACGAGTTGGTTAACCGTTATGTTAGATCTTTGAATCAAATGACCACGGATGTGTTCCAATTATCGTAACCACAATCCCGTCCTTTTGTCCTCGATTGTGACATTACCAAATGAGATTTATCACCGGATTTACAACACGACTGATGAGTTTTCGAATGTCTCCTTGGTATCTTCCGCCTCTTTTGTATTTCGTGTCGCTATGCTAAACAACAGACATAAGTGCACGTGGGTATACCATACGTCCAAGTCTAAATCGCCCCGACTAACGAAAATGAAAGGCCTTTAAGGTAGCATTTCAAACACTTAGTTGGCTATTAACAACAAAACTGCATGTACATTACATTAGCATTTATGTTGATGTTTATCCATAAAAAGAAATCGATCCGAGAACCTCTAATTACTTGCTTATATTACGTCAGAAGTACAATGCAAGATGAGGAGATAAACAACTCTGTTGTAAACGTATCTTAATGAAAGTATGTTGAAAAAAATGTGGAGAACCTTGAAAGCAATCAAAATGCATTATTTAGCTTAAACCTTCAAATATATGGGACTTACTGGAAGAACATTCATTATATCAAGTGTTTTGTTTATGATCGGTTAAATTGTAAAACAACAGCTGTCTTTGGTCATTATTGTAACGGTATAAAATCTTGCTTAACAATTCTTTAGGAATCCAATGCAGTACACGGTTTTAATTGAAAAAGCAAATACTATATTATTATGCTTTTGACCAAGGAAAACACAGATTGTAAAAACGGATTGAATGTTTCTAAACTTAAATAGTAATAAACTTTTGCGGATGCGGACCGTTTTCTGTAATGTTCACATCTTGTTAGAAATAAGTATCAGTTGTAAGCACAAACTACTGCAATGTTACATTACTATAAAGAGAAATATCTAAATTGGACAGATAATTCGTTATATTGAATGCAATTATTGGTTCAGTCAAGACAAAGCTTTTAATGAAACATATTTTAACCTTCAACCTGTGTTATGTAATATAGTTAATTAGATTACAATGTTGTATTCGTTGAACTCACATTTCTCTGACGGTTTTAACCATAGCTGAACTAAACATTCTACGACAACTTGTTTAACTTTGATGCCAATTCTGTTTTTTTCACTCGTACATTTTATTATCGGCCTCGCTATGCACTATAATATCATAATTGAAATTTTATTACGAAAAAAGATTGAACAATGATGATATTTCATAAAACATAAGGGCAATTTACAAAAATGCAATTTGACAAACGCAAAATGTTTACGTATTATTTTATGTTCAAACATGATTTAAAGAATAGATGAATGATCGACTTCCTGTAAAACATATTTCAGTCCTTCAAAGCAAACACATTTTCCGGTGATATTAGCTACTACTCTGCTTTGTACTAATGTTAACTTCCAAGCTCATCAGATACAGGAAATAACATACATGACATGAACTTCAATGCTAAATTAAAGAAAATTATACCAGAGCTTTCACTGTCGTGTTTAATACTGTATATTTGTCAAACAAGCCTTCATGTGTACAATAACTGTGTATTCTTCAAATAATGTTGTTAGATATTCAACGAAAATAACACTTTATGACTTTTTTTCGTCCAAAGGGCTTTTATGGATTTACCAAAATATTGTAAGCTATTTCGAAAAATTCAAGGGATATATGACCGAAAGGAACGCAGAAGAATATTCAAATGAATATCACCAATAGTATGATGTTAGTTTCACATATTAGTATTTTTATTGCAAATAATTCAATGAATAAGTTAAGGTTATACTGTTTTGGCAGAAATTCATGGATGCTTCGTTAGTCAAAACGCTTATTAGATAAGCATCTCTTCTATTAATCAAATGTGTGTATCTGTCTTTTTTCACTTTCTTTGTTTCTTCTTGACTTCATTTAGTCTGTTCGATACTTCTAGAATTGATCTTTATAAAACTATCATCGTTAGGAACACTTTATGACTTTTTTCTTCATTCTAGTACTAGCAAACGTAATTGAACTTTACAGTTTATTGGTACGACGCATTATGTCAAATTAAGCTGTGTGTTTCAATAATAATACTTTTTTTTTCAGTTTTAATGACTTTTTGCCATCATACACTTCTGATGTCAACAGCGTGTCATCCACAAAAATAAATTTTAAAGTGCCTACTATTATATAGTCTCGGATGTTTTCCTATTTCAATCCTCAACCTAATGAACTTAAGTTCTCCCCCTTAAATACTGACATAAATCAAAATATATGAAGAATATAAAACAAAAATGGACCATTGACGTGCTATGAATCAATTCGCTTGCCTGGTGTTTGACAGCTCAAAAGTGTTGGTTGATTTGTTGTCATTAAAACAATATTAATGATTGAAGATGAGTTTTATACTAATGAGTACAACACTATAAATAAGGTAAAAAGAAATGGGAGGACGCAGAAATTATAGGGCAGCGCATGTCCCCTTGGCATTCAATGTTGGTTTATGATTGTGAATCAATAAGTCATATACGATAAAGTAGTAATTAATTGTTAATAAACTCTAGCAGAAAAATAATATGTTAGACAGGTAAATCAAATGATCTAGACTTATTAGTGAGTCCTATTAGAAAGAACAACGATGGTAATTTATAAGAGTAAAACAAATGAATTTAAAAAATGTACAGTTTTTATCCTAGATTCGTCATTATAAGTGCAGAAAAAGCAAAAAATTCATTTTACGAACTAAAGAAGTTGCAAACTTTGTAAGAATAGAATTATCTTTCATGATATGATATTTTGAATTCAATATTAGAATTGAGAATTCGATATTCGAAACTGTCAATTATAAATAATTTCGTAGCTTCTATATGGTGAATATAAAGATAAGGTAAAATGTAAAATAACAAAAATACCGAACTCCAATGAAATTCACAACGGAAAGTCCTTAATCAAATGACAAAATCAAAAGCTAAAACAAATCAAACATTGTTAATAGGTATGATTGCCAGTGATATAAATATCCATCACCAAAGACCAAAGAACATTTCCAAGTCCCCGAAAGGTCTTCACTATTGAGCTAAACCAAACCATATAAAACGCTATCAAAGGACATGGGATGACAAAATGGGAGACTATTCATTAGAAAAAAACCAACGGCCTGATTTATATTACAACCATAGCGAAAAAACTAAAAATCAACGACAACCACTGGATAACCAGCTTCTTGTTTGGGACGGACTCACAGAATGGGTCGGTTGAAACATGTTTGTGAAAGCTCAACCTCCCTTTAACCTGGGACAGCGGTGCAACACCACAGCAAAAGATCAAACTGTTAAAATTAGCTAGAGATTTTGACTCATCAAATCGTTACTGGGCACAAAAAACTTTTCACAGAAAGACAGAGGCATAAAGTACCGATCTAATACGAAACGCAGATACTGAATTGTAGCATATGGCCAAATCTACATAACCGTAGTCTCCCAGACTAGATAAATCAGTACACCTCCAAAAAAAAAGGGCAAATAAAACGTAGAGAACGTAAAATCGTCTCTTATCTCATTAATTTTAGAATAGAGTTTCTCGTGTGTAACTTAAACATTCAAGTCCTGAAAAGAGCACTCAGTTTGGACAATCGGTCATAATGCAAAATTCAAAAATATGGAAAGTATGTGCCAATGTTTTTTTTTCAACACAAAATTGAACGTACGGTGACCTTTCCTCAGTAGGTATTGCGTGTTTGCAAGTGATATGTGTATCTCCACGTTAAAATTAAACATCGCGATAGACATTACAGATCGACCGTAAATTATTGGATTTATCTACAAAAGGTACGCAAGGAACCTAACATTTGGAAAGCCCATTACTGGATAAACCTTCACAGGATATATAAAACCTAATGTTTGCAAAGTCATTCACTAGATTAAATGTTATCAAAGATACCAGTCTTGATGATTTGTACACCAAACGCGCGTTTCGTCTTCACAAGACTCACAAGTGAAGTTCGAATCAAAATAGTTAAGAGGTCAAATCAAGATAGAAATTGAAAAGCATTACATGTCATTGGGTACTCAAAGCACACATAGTTTGAAAAGCAAACTACTAGACTATCTTTTAGCAGGTCACAAAACTACTAAACGGTAAGAAACCTAGTTACTGGAATAATTTTCATCAGGTCCGCAATAAACGAAACGTTCGAAAGCCAATAACTAATATATAACTTTCAGGAAATTGAATTTGTATGTTAGTGGTTGGTAAAATTCATTCTAGTGTCCGTATTTGTCACAAGATTCCAGTACATTCTATAATTTTACTATGATAACGACATTAATTTGAATTGCACAATGAAATTCACGAGGAAGATTAATATTAGGCAGAATCAAATATCTAACAAGAGGACAAAACAAAAATCAAACATTTGCAAAACATTCTTTACCTAAATAAAACAAAGGAGAATGTCGAAGCTTTTAGAGTGGCCTCGATGGCCGAGTGGTCTGAGTAGTCGAATTGATTGTATCACAAGCCTGTCAACATTGGGGTTGTGAGTTTGAATTCTGCATGTAGCAGGTGTGCTCGATTTCAATCTTAATTAACTGGGATTGTCAGTATTCCCACCGAAGGATGGTGGTTCTCTCCGGACACCCCGTATCCCTCCACTAATTAAATCTGACCGCCACGAAATAGCACAATAGTGCTGAATGCGGCGTTTAACATCAATCAATCAATTAATCAACGAGGCTTTCATTTTAAAGCAACTCAATGAGCTAAAAATAAATAAATAGAAACATCTAATAAACATATTTTAAGGCATTTACTGAGACACTAAACTACATATTGCGAGGATGGATAATGGCATATTGGTTAGATCTCTCAACGCCATCCTACGCAAACCAACTACAACCGAACAACATCCAAACAACATTTTGTATCATAGCGTCTGTCTCGTCGAATCTCGGAATTAGTTTACAGATCGTAACGATGGTAATCGTTTCACAACAATAAGAGAGTTAGAAGTCAAAATACAGACTGTCGAAAAGGCCCTGTCGTTGTTTACATTCTCGTCACTTGGTCTCTGGTCGATAGTTACCTCATTGTCAATCATACCATATATTCATAGTGATTGTTAAAACAATATGACGTGCTATCTTTTTATTGATTATTAACTGCTGTCTATAAATAGAATTGCTAGTAAAGAAGAGATCCTTATGGAGCTGAAATAAGACGAAATGTCTAGCATCAAAGTCGCAACTACAATTACTACTACCACAACCTTTTTTCTATATATCGCTGTTAATAAATGAAAATAACACTACACATTTGGTGCGTCCGAAGAGCGGAGTTTAATGCTATTGCTTGCCGATTGTCTTCTCCTGGGCTTTGAAAACTAATATCATAATACTTCAATATATCTCATGAAATCTCACAAAAGAAATGTTTATCTACCGTTACAGTAAATTGAAAACTTGTATTAAATTATGTTTTAGATTTAAAATGAGAGGGAAATTAGATCGAGTTACAAATTTATGCTTATAATGTAACTATAATTAATTTTATTCTTACGAAGATGAAAAGCAATGACTTCACATTATATTTCATTTTCTATTTCGTTTCAAATGTAAAATGCAATCATTTGTACTTGAATAAGATTTACTTAAAATTTGAATTAAAAAAAGTTTTTGGTTCTTACCTTTTAAATCAAATACGTAAATAAATACGTATATGAATCTTATTATGAAATATAGAAACTAAACAGATTTTGCTATCATCAATTTTTTTTCTAGAAATATTTAAGAGAACTGTTGAGTTTTATCCTTTTTCTAATAAAAAGGCTACATTTTAATTGGACGAAAGCATGATTTCACGTTGTCCATATATTTCATTTGATATATTGTCGCTTTTGTATTGGAAGCGGAGGTATTCCAGGAAGCATGGTATTTGTCGAAAATGCCATGTAAGATTGGAATTTCACGTTAGAAACATACATGTATAATGTTTTTAATGGGTATTTTTTTAAATATCAGTAACAGATCTAGATATGATATAATTCTATTATTCCAACGATAATTTTACCTGAATTAAAATCGTATTAAATCGAATGTAGCATCAATTTTTGATTTTTCTCTCAGATCACATAATTTTTAATTTAATTTCACAATCTGTATTTTACAAGGTTCAAATTTAGGCATAATTATTTGCTTATATTTTAAATTATGTTTTCTTCTTCTTAACTATAATACGATTCATCTCTAGATATTAAGATAATAAGAAATTTATCGACATGCTGTATTCGCCTGTAGTTTTAGCGAGTTCCCGATCAGTAAACTTGAGAAACATTTTTTAAAGATATATTTCTCTAATGTTTAAGCGCAACATATGATAACTTTGACGATTTTGAATGATGAGACCATAAAACGTCCATAAGCGAGTACAATGCGTCTTGTCAATATAATTCTGAGGTGTATCTGATATGAAAACGTTAACAAAAAAAAAGAGGCGAAAGATACCAAAGGGACATTCAAACTCATAAGTCGAAAATAAACTGACAACGCCCTGGCTAAAAAAGAAAAAGACCAACAGACAAACAATAGTACACAAAACACAACATAGAAAACTAAAGACTGAGCAACACGAACCACACCAAAAACTGGGGGTGGTCTCAGGTGCTCCAGATATAATTCTATTCCAACTTTAAGTGTTTATATAATTAGCGAAGTCTTATTCAAAACAAATTTTAACTGCGTATTCACAAATAACGGAAAATTTATTTTTGCGTTTATTTTTTAAATCGATATTTTGTGCGCACGGAAAGCCAATCATAGTATCGTGTTTTTTTTTTATAAATCTTCAATATACAGACTAGTCAGTATAATTTGTGATGTAGCTCTTTTCTGTCTTTTTAAACCAGTAAGATCGGAACCTTTACATGATGGAAAGAGGAAATTACTTCCAGTCAAATAAAAGAATTGTTGTAATCAACATCAGCAACGTTCTTCATCACAAGGAGGTAACATCTAACATTCCACTTCATTTTCAAAATCAGTCTGTCCCTATTGTATCCTACAGTTACACCAAAACCATTGCACCTAAAGTATTTAACTCTAGGCAAGCATTGCAGGACCTTGATTTAGAAGAATTTAAAAAAAAAACTCTGACATGTGACTGTTCCCACTCGCCTTATATTTACAGTCCCTCTGGCCATGTTATTACTGGGGAATTAAACATAATTCAACATGAACATCTCCGAAAGGTGATATCTCATGGTCCTAAGTTTAGAGAACCCCAACACATCAATTGGAACCATAACTTCAAAATAATTATGGATTCCATTGAGGACTACGTCAGAGCTGGGCTAAATGAGAAGAAGTTGAACAAGACACTTTGTCAGAATGGGTCAAAACAATCAGGTCTCTGATAAAACGTCGAATTCATAAGTTGAAAAACTGTGTGAATGATCGAACACAGTCCGTTTTCAGAGACAAAGAAGCTGTGAAATGTCTATTATCTCTTCACGATAGATATGTTGTTGTTCCTGCGGACAAAGCTTCAAATAAAATTATCTTTGTATGTAAATCGTACTACTACGAGTGTCTTGTAAAAGAATTGGGATTAAATGAGCACTCAGGTAATCCCACATACAAAAACATATCATTTGACAAGTATGAGATTTTGGCGAATCATAAGTCCTTCATGGCTTCAATGAACATTACATTGAACAGCAAATCTAAGGACTTACCTTGTTTGTATTGGATACCTAAGCTTCACAAAATTCCGTACAAACAACGGTACATTACCGGCTCACCTGCATGTTCTACAAATGAATTGTCCATTAGATTGACAAAAATGCTGTCCGCAGTGAAAGAGGGTCTTCAGAAAAACTGTGAAACTGTTTACTCGCGTAGTGGTATTAACAATATGTGGATTCTAAAAAACTCTAAAGAACTTGTGGATAATTTTTAATCTCGATCTTTCTCTGAAATTAATTCTATCAAAACTTTTGATTTTTCAAACAGGTATACCACCATTCCCCATGTGAAATTGAAAAATCGTCTAAAAGAAATAATCCACAATGCTTTTCCATATAAAAATGGTAGCATACGCTATAAAGTTATTACTTTGGGATACCATACGGCATATTTTGTTAATAGTGAACAAAAAGGTAAAACATTCTACACAGAGGAACACGTGATCAGTATGGTGGAGTTTCTTATTGACAACATATTTGTTGATTTGGAGGTTGACTTTTTAACTGTGCACCTCTCCTTGTCGACCTCTTCTTATTTTCATATGAGTCGGAGTTCCTTCAGACACTTGTCAAAAACAAGAAGATCAAAGAAGCCAGATCATATAATTTCACATTCAGATATATTGATGATGTTCTTTCCATTAACAATCCAAACTTTTCCGATTGGGTTCCATTAATATATCCTCCAGAACGAGAAATTAAGGAAACACGGCTTCCTCTGCATCATTTTTAAACTTATACCTCGATTTTGACATAAGTGGTCATTTCAGTACCAGAATCTATGACAAACGAGACGGTTTTAATTTTGAAATTATTATCTTTTATTTGTCTTTTTATAGTGATTGAGATTGTAAAACAATGTTGACTGCTGTACCCCTATTTTTTACATTTTTACCTATTATGTCTGTTTGTTTTGTTCACACATTGTTGTCAATATAATGTGATTATATGCGCCTGTCATACAAGTGAAGGTTTAGTTAGCCTTAAAACCAGGTTTAATCCACCATTTTCTGCATACGAAAATGCCTGTACCAAGTCAGAAATATAACAGTTGTTTTTCATTCTTTTGATATGTTTGAGCTTTTGATTTTGCCAACTGTTAAGGAACTTTCCGTTTTGAATTTTCCTTGGAGTTCGGTATTTTTGTTGTTTTACTTATCTACTGGCATAAATACCACAGAGACAGCTGGAAAGAATGACATCCATAGGGTTCATTAAAAAACGACAATCGTTGTCATCTAATCCAAATGTAGTTTTTCGTATAGCTACAATCCATTTTATCTAAAACTTAGGTCTCAATGTGTGACTGATAAACATTTTCAAATCAAATACGTGGTATTGAAGTGTTGTCATTGTCCACGTTGGTAAACGTCAGAATTTACTATAGACGTTACTAAATAATTCACCAATCTCGAGTTGCTATTTACGAATGAGTTACACCTGTTGAAACGAGATCAATCGGCGTAAACGACGTCATCAGACAATCGGTTCTCACCGTGACGTAATAGCATAATAATTGTGACAAAGGAAGTTTTCGGACATTTAAGGAATTTAAAATTGTCTATTATAAAAATAATACAGTTAAGTAAACAAGATTAATGTGCACCTAATAAACAAAAGCACTAGTATCTAATTTGCTTTATGTCTGTTTAAATGACAGTAGACAGACATAAAACACTTTTTATTTCAAAATTTATGTACAATTGGAATTATTTCAAATCATGAATAGTTGTACTAAAGATTCTTCTTTTATATTGAATATAATGTGCAATATCAAAGTAAAAACACGTCAACAATCAGTTAAACCAGACTGATACATAACATGTCTGTCGCGAAAATCCATTGATCATCTTTTGTGTAGGAACATTAACAAGAACATCAATATGCTCTGAAAATTGTAGCTATAAATTGTTCTAAGATGATTTACAATAGAACAACAAGATAACGCAATAAAGTCAATGTCACTTCCTGTTGCCATTAAAGGAAGGTCAGTATTTAAAAGCAAACCAACAAGTAAGGAGATAAGATATGATTGTTAATGAGACCACTATCTTCCAAAATGTGAACAACTACAGGCAAGCATGAGGAAATCTGTTACCGTATAGTAATCCATAAAAAGCAAACCGATGATAAAACGTGAAGCAACTCGGTGCAGAAATGATAAATAGCATGTTTTTTTTTCTAAAATTACGCGTTGAAAAATTATTAAAGTACTCGGAAACTAAGATTCCAACCCGTCAGATAAATTTGACCTAAATGAATTTGGCTATTTTTTAAAGGCCCATTTAGGTCATTTAGCTTTCACCATATACGTATTGAACATACCCTGTTTTTGTTACTTTGAAAATTTGGTGCTGATGGCAGATCTTTAATCCCAATTTTATATTTTAATTTTAGAAATTTACCTGTGACGTCACTTTTTGTGGCGTTGATACTTTCGTGTGACGCACAGTTCATAATTCTATTATGGTGTTAATGAGAGGTGTCGGTTGTTATTCTGTGCTTTACATGTTGTAATGTACTATTACATCATTTATTTATGTATGTATCTGTCCTGAGTGTTCTTGCGTTTAGTTGTAATGTATTCCTGTCACGTAATGTTGTCATTTTAGCAGTATTATTAACATTGCCATATAAGCGGGAAGTTTGGCTAAAACCAGGTTCAACCCACCATTTTTTCTTAAAATATCCTGTACCAAGTCAGGAATATGTCAGTTGTTATCAAATAGTCCGTTTCTATGTATGTTGGCGTTTGTTTTGGTAGCAGTTCAGTGTTTATGATGTTCCGTTGTTTTCCTCTTAAAGTTGATGTGTTTCCCACGGTTTTGGTTTGAAACCCGGATTTGTTTCAGTTTAATCGATTTATGACTATTGAACAGCGGTATACTACTGTTGCTTTTATTAGATCTAAATATCGTCATCTCCTTTTATTTATAGTACGAATCAAAAGGACATACTTGACATAAAACAAAATCAACATTTACTAACACAAATAAAACTGAGTAAATATAAATAAGGATGTTTTTTTATTCTCTAATACTACCAGAATGATAAGAAATATAACAACAATATATACCATGTATACTGAGGTAACAATTTCAAAAATCAACTTGAAAAAATATATAGTTTAAATAAGTAGAAAAGATTAAAGAGGCATTAATTGAAATCATTGGCATTGTTAAAATATTGTACATAATAATCATTGCAAATTGATTATACATAACCAGAATTTAGACGTTGATGATCAATTTTTTCAGCTTATTTTTTCATTATCAATATTGCTATTTTGATTCATAATATGACGATAATGAGATATGGTATGATTGCCAATAAGACAACTATTCACCACAGATCAAATGTCGAGGAAGAAAGCGGTTATTGGTCATCGCACGGCCTTCAACAATCAGCAAAACACATACCATAAAGTAAGCTATAGAAGGTCCCGACATGACAAAATGTTATCAAATCAGACGAGAAAACCAACGACCTGATAATGTTTCTTTGTATTATATGATACTTTTCTTTACAACAAAGAGTGACTTTCACCATTTTCTAGTTTTTATGGTGTCTTTTGAGTGTGCTTTAATGTTTCAAATGTTTCCATATAATACCTTTTACTCTGACTTGACTGTAAGTGTTGCTCTCCACCTATTGCAGTTTATTCAAAATTCTGACCAAATTGCAATTTGTTTTATCAAACCAAACTGTTCAACTGGTCAGAAAATTTAACAAACTGCTGTAGATGACCACAGTCAAGTAGTGAAAGTGCAAGGTGATAAAATAAAGTATACTTATAATCCTATTACTTCATTGATATTATGAAAATGTTTTTTTTGTTTTTTTTTTTTGAGTATACGTCCTTAAGTCATTATTACAATGTATCTTAACAAAAGTTTTACCATCAACGTGCTAAACCAATCTTTCTTTTAAATCAGCAAATTAAAATTCCTTTTTATATTTTTTTTTTTTAAATCTTATACAATTTTTAAAATAAGGGACTATCAAGATCCGACAAAAACAAATTCTCCATCAGACAAGGAGCGTTAAATTTAATGTGACAAGACCATTTACGAGGTTCCTAACTTGGAGTGGCACATGAATACGTTATAAGATCTCAACCTAGTTCAATTTCAATCAGTTAACTAAAAGGGTTTATCAAAAAACATACTACTAAACATTAGTTCAGCAAAAATGCTTACCTCTATAATACCGGTATAATAGATCACAAAAGTTCAAGTGAACATTACTGTTGAAAAGAATTCTCATAGTTACTGTAATCAAACTTGAAGTACTTAACCTGCTGATAGGAAATTACGCCAACCTGCACTTAAATGTTGGTGGCCGTACTTGGCTGTCGATTTCATCAAAGATACGTGGGATCACCAAAAACCAAAAAAAAAAACTGACTCTCAAAATTGCAAAAAAAAATAACAAAACATTAAGTCATGTTTTAAAAACCTTCACCGTTGATCAATTTAGAAATTATTTAGAAAATAAGATTCAACTATCATGCAAAGGTGACATAGATTTGTTGGCCATTCTTTTGAGGTCTTTTTGGTCATAAAGTTCTTAACGTTTCTTCGTATTTATATATATTCCAGGCAGACCGTTCCTGATTTTAACCAATTAGTTATATAATTATGGTATCCATATGAGACATATTGTATATTACATTGTAGAAAAACAATTTGGATCCATTTGTCATGAATTTCGGAAATATCATTTTGATAAGTACTTGTACCGCCTACCGCTGCATCCCTATTACTTCAAATCGTTTTTTATATTCCTTTATCTTTTGTTGATTGATGAGTTAGACAATTACTTTGTTATTAAAACATTTGCCGGAATAAGGAATCTATTACCACTAAACTTATCGCTTTAGAGTGCATATTGTAAGAAAGATTTATCAATCAAGATTTCAGAGGAACAAAGAGAATAACGATTGTTTTATTTATCATGTAATATGAAGAGAAATTAAGCTGACATAGATACTTGTAAAACCGTAATTTGCCATTTATTTTTGAAAGTTTACATGTGTACTAAGTTTCAAGTTGATGTGACCACAACTTCACGGTAAACGACCTTATTAACCTGATACGGGGAGAACAAACGGGTGTGTGTATGCATAAAATTTCCAACCACTATCGTTCATAATGATTACGGCTATGTATGATTTCTATGATGTAAAGGATTAATTTTGATATGAATAAATTATGTAATAATATAATAATAAAGTAACAAATGAATCTTTGCTATTTCTACATTAATTGATGCTTAAACCCGCTAAATCGCAGAGACTGATATTTTGATAAATGTGTCTTTTTTATAACTATCATATCAAAGACAAAAAACTACATGTACAAAATACATAGCTTTGTATCTCTCTATGCTCTGGCTAAACATTATTCAATTTGAGATCACCTCCAATTGGAGTTTGTAACACGGGTTCTTTCAAGAATTTATCCTCCATCGTAGAACTACATTGTCTATTTGAAAACCACATCTACATAAAATCTAACGATTGTTGGATATAATTACACCAATTGTCACAGCAATACAATCGATAAAACAGCCAAGGGGGTACATCAAGATAAATAGTAGATATATTGACGGAAAATACGTATGCATAAAGCAAGTAAATCGGGTGGTCTAAATTACAATATCAATAAACAAACTCGAAGTTTGAAAAAATAAAGCATTAAACATATAAGAGAACCTATCTCAAAGTAAATATACCATAACTGCAAAAATATATAGATAGATGTTTTTATAGTGATATAGATTATAACATAATGTTGACTGCTGTATCGCAATGTTTGACATTTTTACCTATTATGTCTGTTTGTTTTTGCTCACACATTGTTGTCAATATAATGGAATTATATATGACTGTCATACAAGTAAGAGGTTTAACTAGCTATAAAACCAGGTTTAATCCACCATTTTCTTCATAAGAAAATGCCTGTACCAAGTCAGGAATATGACAGTTGTTTTCCATTCGTTTGATGTGTTTGAGCTTTTGATTTTGCCGTTGATAAGGGACTTACCGTTTTAAATTTTCCTTGGAGTTCTCAATTTTTGTTCTTTTACTTTTTTCCACCACACCACTCGAATACGATATTCATCCACTCGAGATAGTTAAATTATCAAAACTTGAATAAACTCATCATAGATGCCAAGCTCAGAATTTATACACTAGAAGCGCGTTTCGACTACAAAGTACGAAGTTAAAGAGCATTGAGAACCAACAATTCCGAATTGTGTTTTTTAACGAAAATTTAAAATTCATCCTTTGAAAGTAGTTAAAAATTATAGTCAGTGGGGTAAAGTGGTAGAATAGCGTGCAGTGTTTAGAACGAAAATGGCTAGAAATTGTATGAGAAAAATTTAATCAACGCGTGGTTTTTAAGATACAAGCACAGCAGGAGACGATTACCCTGTCGATGCAACCAGTCTTGTTCATTTCGGATTTCATCCGATTCCCTTAGTTTAGTTTTATGAGATTTGAACGTCGGTAAACTACTATTGCCTTAATATTGATCTATGTATCAAACTGGTCAAAACCGGTTTAAATGCATATAGAAATTGAGTAAAAAGTATACAGTATTGTGGCAGTAGTAACGCGGGCTACTATCTATTGTACCAAACTCTCGTTAGTCAGATTATTGGGATTGTTGTTCGTTGGAATAAAAACCGTAATTGCAGATGTGATTAGTCCTTTGAAGGTGTATAAAATAATTTAACAGGCTATACTATCATTACTTATATCAATGATATATCCTGCAGAATGAAACACCAATCAAAAGCTTTACGGAAAACAGAACCTCTTAATTCATGACATGAATAGCACGAAAAAAGGTATGTCTTTCTGAAATGATGAATTTTGCTTTTTGTATATTGATTTTATTGCGAACCTGTAAAGTTTGGTTTTAATTTAGTTCAATTTTGAAAGGCACCAATATTTTGTTTAACAAGTGGACATTAAAAGCGTTTAAAACTATATACCTAACCGAGCTTCTCAGACTAATACATCCGATACTCTTCTGTAAACAGTTATGACTTAAATTAAATTACTTTTACCCAAAAATATATGCGCATATAGTTAGGATTAGGCCTGCAGTCATGTAGAAAATATCAAATCAATACGTATTATGTTGCAGCAGAAATTCTTAAATGTCATCAGATATGTTATCAATCATAAATATAACAAACCTGTCATATGATAGATATTGCTTTAAAGATATGAATGAAATGATCCATCAAAACAAAATTTATGCTTGAAATCCATTACGCAATATAATAAATTTTATGATTCAATTTATTCAGACTTATTTTAACCCCTAGTCTTGAAACACTATAAAATTCATCTTATAAAAAAAACAATTTTGAGATTAATCTAATTAAAATCTTGACTGATGTTTATGAACTTATTTTTAATTACGTAGATTACATCATGAAATATAAAAATACGCCTATATCTTTGTGTTTGAATTTCGTTCGTACTTTTTTTTTAAGGTGATAAAAATATTGATGATAATAGAAGGTTTTGTTCAGCATTATCATATTATCATCTTGAGAATGACAACAGTCAATTGGAACATAAACTAATTCAAATATAGGTTTTGTTCAGCAGTATCATAATATCATCTTGAGAATGACAACAGTTAATTGGAACATAAACTAATTCAAATATTTATTTGTGTAAAAAAAATAATTCAGCAAATGCTACGTTCGTGCACATTTTATTATAATTACGCGCATTCAATGTCAAGTTAACCTCAGAAAGTCAGACATGGTTGATATCAACAACTCGTCGTCTGCATAAAATATATAAACATGGTAATGGCACCTGACCGTAGGCTTTCAACAGGATGCAGGGGTCACGAGAGGTGGGCGAATGTTTTCAGATTAAGTCTTTTAAAATCATTCTACTTACTTTATTCGTCCGTGAAAAAGACTAGACAGATGCCTAGAAAACGACTTAACCCTTTTTTACATCCTTGTTCAAACAGCCAATATTCTGCAAATTCCGTTTAGATACTCCTTTCGTTATCAAATAAACAGGGGTTGTGAGAGTGTGAATGTGCAATCAGTGGTAGTCGATGTTACATCTCTAAAATGTTCAAGCAACATATGTACTCAAATGTTTACAAACATAGCATAAAGTCAGTATTTAAAAAATTAATTCCGGCTCTTTCATTGTAAATAGCCATAGTTTAGCTTTTTAACAAATAAAAGCTGTTTCTATAGACTTATTTTGGTTTGTTTTACCAAGATAGATAAACAAACATTCATATTTTTTTTATTGATGTAATGATATTTTTTAATAATTTTTTTTATTTTATTCTATATCTAAGTTTATGTAAATTTTGTAAAATAGAAATAAATGGGCACAAAGGTAAAAATTTCTATCCCAGATGCGCACCGAGAAGAAAGATATAAAATGAACTTCTTAAAAACTATTGAAAACATTGTGGGGGCATTTTCAAACCACAAACCGAAGACAACATTCCATGCCCAATTAAAATAATAAGCAAACAACACACAAAAGATGACTCAGACAACTAAATATTAAACACAACAAAGTGTATATTGTGATTTTTAATTAATCCACACGTATTTTAGGCAATTCTTAATATGCCTCAATGTTTTGATATTACAAAAAAGTAAACAAACCTTTGATATGCATTTTTTAAATCCCTACAAACATGTTCCTCTTTATTAATTATGTATCTACGCTGGGCTCTTTATCGAAAAGAATATAAAGTCACTGCAATCTTTAGATCATATATATATATATATATATATATATATATATATATATGAGCAAAAAATAATATTAAAACAAATCCCTCCCTTCTCGAGTGCAATCTTATTTATCAATTATGTTCGTGTTGCTCAGTCTTTAGTTTTCTATGTTGTGTTTTGTATACTGTTGTTTGTCCATCGGTCGTATTCGTTTTTCGGCTTTGAATGTCCCCCTCTCTTTTAGGAATGTTAAACACATATAATGTATGTGTATTCCCAGATCAAGGGAATTGAATCATTATGATGTATGTTTGTCACTTAAAAACATTTGTCACCACCGATGTGCTTTCACATGAGCAACACGTGTGCCACATGTGGAGCAGGATCTGCTTACCATTCCGGAGCACCTGAAATCGCCCCCAGGGTTTGGTGAGGTTCGTGTTGTTGTTGTGCCCGTTGTACCCCTATTAGTGACATTTTGTTCACGCATCGTTGTCAATATAATGGAATTTGATGCGACTGTCGTACAAGGGAGAGGTTTAGCGCTATAAAACAGGTTCAATCCACCATTTTCTACATAAGAAAATGCCTGTACCAAGTCAGGAACATGACAGTTGTTGTCCATTCGTTTGAAGTGTTTGTGCTTTTGATTTTGCCATTTGATTAGGGACTTTCCGTTTTGAATTTTCCTCGGAGTTCAGTATTTGTGTGATTTAACTTTTTTAAACATCTCATTTGAAACTTTATCAAAATATTCATGTATACATTTATTAAAAAAACAGGCTTATAACTTGGTACACTAGACGCGCAATTCCTGTACACAAACATCCTAGTGGCACTCGAAACCAAACTGATGAAAGGCCAAATCAAAAACGAAGTTGAAAAGCATTTAGGTCCGGAAATTCCGAAAAAGTTGTATCAAATAAGGGATTCTATGCCTGTGGTTAGAAACGTATAAAATGTAATATTTAAACTGTCTGTGCATATTCGTTACTTACCATAAGATGCCATCACATGTCATTGGATGTCTTGCATTTATCGTGTGTTTCCGTAACATATAGGGAAATTGATAGAAGCCCTCCTACTGAATTATTGAAATACGAGTTTATCATTTTGCATTAACCATTCTATCTTCATAATAACGAATTTATGGGTGTATCTAATACATGGGTCAATGTAACTTTGATAAATATTTGAAACTGTACCTACGTATGATGAAGGCCAGTATATCGATACTTTCTTGATTTACAAAATAAGTATGCTGCCACTGGGTGAATACCACTGCTAGTAAAAAGTGTGTTCCCGAATGTGATAATATACCAAAATTAAAATTGCCTAAGCATTTCAAATCATACCATGTTATGCCAACCACCAAGACATGATGACCTACAATGGTTATGGCACCTTCTTATAACTGTTTTTGCTTGTTAAACCTGATATATCTGATATACCTTGGTCTTTGAGTGTACCAAATAAAAGTTAATAAATTCAACACCACTGCTGACGGCTTATCAATCCCTACAGGAACGCTTATAACTTAATAGTATGTACTGTTCATGTTTTTGTAGTGAACCCTTTCAAATGGCAGTATCACCAAACATATATTTCATTTTGAAATTATAACCGGATGTTTGACTTTGATGTTGACGTCCATCTAACACTATTACCCGATGTTTGACCTTGACGTTGACGTCCATCTGACATTATAACCGGATGTTAGACTTTGATGTTGACGTCCATCTAACATTATTACCGGATGTTTGACTTTGAAGTTAACGTCCATCTGACATTATTACCGGATTCTTTACAGTGATGTTGACGTCTATCTTACATTATTACCGAATGTTTGCCACTGATGTTTACGTTCATCTGACATTAATACTGGATTTTATCACCTAGATGATGACGTCCATCGGACATTATCACTGAATACCTAACTCTGATGTTGACGTCTATCTGACATTATTACCGGATGTTTGACTTTGACGTTGACGTCCATCTGACATTATTACCGGATGTTTGACTCTGAAGTTGTAGTCCATCTGACATAATTACCGGATTTTTTACATTGATGTTGACGTCAATCTGACATTATGACCGGCTTTTTTACAGTGATGTTGAGGTCCTTTTGACACTTGATATTGAATATGACATTTTAAACGCATGATCGTATGCATAGAATGTGAAGCTTCTCCTGTCGATCATTTTTTTTATACAATTCCATCCTTTGTCACTCCCTTTTTTCAGCTTATAGCTATACTTCATATAGGAATTGCATCTCCATCTACATATAAGTGTTTATAGTTTATCAGCAAGGATAACAGGTTTTATCCATTAAGCCAGACAAATAACCACTCAAAGTTACAATGCATATGTTCATATGTTCATGCAATATGCAGCGATAAAGAATAAATTTGATGAAAGAAAAGTGTGGCAATGTTTAATTTAATTCTTTAACCTTAACCATAAAACGTCCTTAATTAACTGCATCATCAAATGTCAAAGAGGTTTACACATCACATACTTCTCCACTGTTTACAAACTTATCATTATTACAAAAAAATAAAAACTTCATTGAAGATCAAGATATCGAAATGCTATCTGTAAGATTAGTAAAATGATTGGGGTAGAAATACGATGATGCAGTATTTAACCTTGTATTAAATAAACTTATCAGACGTTTATTGCTTGAATGTTCTATTTCAAACACATTTTTTTATGTTTTTTGTAAACGTCAGAGAAGACCTTGCACATCCAATTTCGAAATAAGAAAATAGTTACAATGTCTTATAGTCTGTACACTAAGTATACTGGGTGCATTTTAGGTAATGACACTATTCCTGTTTGATCAAAACAAAATTACCTTTAAGTTAGCAATGTTTGTAGAATTATTCGAAAAACTCAAACTTTTCCACCCCAGGCATAGATGACCTCAGTCGTATTTGGAACATCGATTTGGATTTTTTTATTTTTAATTCTCTTCAACTTCAAACTTGATTGGTCATTCCAACTATTGAACGAGTGTTGTGTACACGACGTGAACGTCTGTTGTACTTGATTATAAATCTGGTATCTTTGATAACCGGAGAAGATATAAGATAAATGTGCATTAATTTTACTTTTTTACAGTGCAAATCTGATATATCCTCGGTTACTGACGTGTCCTCGGATAGCATAATGATTGCAATGTAATCTTTTCATGTTCATTTATAATTTATTATCTTGAGTAGCTATTATTTTTTTTTGTGATTACATCATACAGTCTGCATAAATAGTTCACTCTATCCTCTAATCTGATAAAAGGGACCATGCAGAAATGCCATGTATATCTTCGGTTACAAAGCACAAAACGTTACAGACAGAAACATTTACCGTCATTCATCTCAGCTGCTATCACATTACCAAATCAATGTCTGGATATACATAAAAGGGCATTATTGATATCTTTACACACTAAGTGTTATATTCTAGTTTATTTTTCTTATTGGCATTCGACTTTATAGAATAGTTGACTTATTTAAGACTCTGCATATAGTACATAGTTTCTGTGCTGAAATGAATTGACTTGGGAAGAAGGTTTTCTAACTTATGTATAAATAACCTTGTAAATAAGAATATTTCTTGACAATTATGAAGAAAGCTATTTTTGAATACTTATATCTTGGTAAACTTATTTAGCTTCTAGGAGTAAATACTTTCTTTGCTGACTTGAATTCATTTGGGAATATTTTATCTAACTTAATATGTGTAAATAACCTTGTAAATAAGAATAAATATTGACAATAATGACGAAAACTAATGTCCGACTATTTATTGTATTTAGACGGGTCATTGTCAATCTAACATATAGGTATATTATATTTATTTATGGTATACCATGCATTGTCATATCCTTACATTTCTCAGACAGTTTTGTTTCTTTTATGTGTTGAGTAAAGTCAGACTATTGACAAATAATTGCGTAAATGGGTCTTTGTCTTAAATTGAATTGTTCCAGTATGTATAGTGTAAATGTACTTTATTCTTTTATGTTAATTGCCTTGGTTTATGTAAAAAAAATTGTCTATATCTGTGGTTTTAAAGTCGAGGTATTCAATTTGGCTTTCATTCAATCAGAATAAAATCTTAATTTTGTAATTAATCGAAAAAAAATCTGTATCGCAGCTAATTCAATGCACCACAAACACACTTAAGTTAAGTTATAATCAGCGGTTCTCAAACCCAATTACTGAATGTCCGAAGGTATTAAATGCTGAACTGAAATAAAACTAAAGTAACACACAAATTAGACACCAAACAAGCAAAGGATACATATACCTGTTGATTAGGCATGGAGATTACCTTTAGAATTTGATATTTTTTTTATCTTCTGTTATTTGAAAATTTCATATGTATCAATATCAAGATAATACCATGAGAGAACTCGATCATATGCTACAGTGCAATTGATTCACTTGATGACTTGTGGTTCAACTGCATTTTCATATATTATGCTTGGTTGTAATACAAAATTGAAAAAAGGGTTATCCCCAAACATCTTGAAAATTAGTTCTCCATGAAAATATGACTATCACAATATACATGTACTTGTATTCAAAATAAACGTATATTTTCTTTATTTATCATTTAACTTCCTGTCATATCAAAAAAGAGTTTTCAGAAACCCTCAGGTTTGTCTTCCCAATTCATAGACTGCCTAAGTCAGGTTTGGTATAATTTTTTCATTTTTTTGTTTTTCAGTTCTTTCAATGTCGTTATTGTTTTGACCTCCTTTCTGTTTTTATTCGAGTGTTATTGGTGAGTCTTTTGTAGACAAAACGCGCTGCTGGTGTAACAAATCATAAGCCCGGTCTTTACAACCATTAAGTCTGTAAACGGATGATTTCAAAATACTAAGGATTGTGTACCCCATGAACAGATTACCTTTGCTTTATTTGGCAAAAAATTTCGGAATTTTGGGTCCTCAATGCTCTTCAACTTTCAATTTTTTTTTTTTTTATTCGAGCGTCACTGATGAGTCTTTTGTAGACGAAACGCGCGTCCGACGGACGAAATTGTAATCCTGGTATCATCTATGATGATTTTATTAACATTCCATTGGACTTGGTGTCATACATTATTTATCTGAGATGTTGAATTATTTCATTCATATGGCGTGTAATGCATTCATCAGAGGAGACACTTACCTTGTCAACACATCCAGTCTCGCTCCCTTTGGAGTTCTTTCGATTCCGCAGTTTTTGTTTGTTTTCTTGATTAGTCTTTTAGATCGATTAATGAGATTTCAACATCGGTGAAATATTTCTTCCTACATTTGAGAAATTTATTTAATTAAAGAGGCAATTTGCCTATCCATTATTAATAAAAAAAAATATTTGTTTTAATTTTTTTTAAAGGTGGTTATGGCCGTAAAATAAATTACAGGCATACAAAGATATAGTGATCTAAAATGCACGATAAATTATGAGTGTAATTTTTATAAGGAATAACACAGTGTTGTGTGTTGTTGACTTAAGCAAAACAAATTGCAGTAACGAAATTTTAATTACATACTTTCGAATATGTAATTTAATACGAAAGGAAAAGAACCAGGGCAAATATCACCCAAGAACAAAGGAACTTTTATAGTAAACAATACAATCCATTTTAATACTCTTTGTAGACATTCTTAGTTAAATCTTAATATAGAAATGGAAGAAATGGCAGTGCATTGTATATTGTTACTTAATATGTTTTTCTTCTACAATAGTATGTTAACAATGACTTGTCTTGAATGAGAAATATTAAACAGTGCAAGGACAAAAATAATTAGACAGATCTTACTTTAGGAAAACAACGAATGAAACAATTATTTCTCTGAAACTGACATCCTCAAGTAGCTTAATGACACTATATTAGTACGATTCCTAGATGTGTGTTTCTTAACTATTTCCAATAGAAAATAACTGTCTTCTCGCCGTTTTTTTTTCTTTCTTCATATGAGGCAGACATATGTGGAGTAACATCTCCCACTTGATACGATAGTCCATGGAGGCTGTTAGGCCAAGCTTTTTGTCGTAAAGTTGTAGTCACCACTTTATAATTAAGATGTTCTGTGTTATTTCATGTATTTGTGCTCTCCTTATAAAATATGTCACCAGTGACCAAATTGATCGTAATTTATACTGAAATGTTTATGACTTTGACCTTTATTTTTTTCTTAAAATTTTTTTCACAAAAAGAGCAGTTGAAGATGCATGCAATGTCACACATAAGACGTGAGACAAATAACTAATCAATCAATATTTTATGAGTACAATTTGGTACAAGACCTTTCAAAGGGTTCTTTCTGTCGATAAGGCATGGTAACTTCAACACGAAGATGAACTAACTGTTATAGACCATAAAACAAGAGGATACATGATCAATTCAGAGCTCTTGTATGAAAGAGCAATGAAACTAACAAAGCTAAAAATTGTCTACAAATGAGTTGTGCCTGTTTCTTTTGTTATGTTAGTTATGATTTAGCTGTTCTATTTAAAAGTAGGATGTTACCAGGAGAGTTTCAGTCAGACTTTAATTATTTCTAGCTCATGTTGTCTTTTTGTATATATACAAAAACAAATTTTATTTTGATTTTAACGTGTAAATTAATTCTGAAAAGAAACATCCAACCCAATAGAATATTGTGATTCTTAAAAAAAATGATTATCGTTGTATATTACAACTAAGTTTATTGGTTGTTTTTGACAAATGCGATTACATGTACTTGTATGGATTTATCAAATCAAACTGCAGTACCTTGAGGATACAATTGTTATTCACATCATTTCTCAATCAAGAAGTATATTTCACGACATTCGAACATGCATTGTAATAAATCAGCATTAAACGAGTTTCTGTTCTTTTATCAGGTCTGATTATAACGATTGTAACATTTATCAGATTCTGTGGTTGCAGTACATGAATTTCTAATTCTTATCTTTGAAATAGATGATGATTCAACATCAAGTAGAACACTAGCTTTATAAAGTTCAATATCGAAAGAAACAAAAACATATCAAACTCATCAATTTTAAAGTCATTGAATTAAAATGTGTAATTCATCATTGTTGGTTTGATTGAAATGATGTATTTTAATCTTAAATTTTCTTTATATGTTATGACATTGTCCTTAATCTGATGTTGCAACTCAACTAGGCTAAGTAGACCTTAAATAATCGTTAAATTTTCTTATTATGCCCTTTGGAATTTGATGCTCTTAACTTTTTTATGATAACTAATCTTATGATCACGAGCGTACCTGATTGAGAATATTCAAGACATCTAGAATGTTAAATTATTCGAAATACTAAGTTTTTTTCTACCAAGGGAATGATTGTTTTTGCGGTATTTGGCAGAACCTTTCCGATGTGCAAGTTGTTGTTATGCTCTTCAAATTCGTATTTGATTTGGCCTTCAAACTAGTTGGATCCGAGTGCCACTGTTGATTCTGCTGTAGCCGCAACACGTGTCTGGCGTACCTAATTGTAAACCTGGTATCGTTGGTGAGTTTTACATAGACTCGATTGATGCCCTTGTTGGTTGAAGTTTCGTCCCCGAGGGTGTCATCACCAGCCGAGTTGTCTCAAATGTGATAATGAGATGCTTTTTTGTCTGCAAATGAACTTTTTATAAAGTGATGTGTTATTTAATAAACTAAGCTATTTCATAATTACCTTAGCCAAATTTGGAACAACTTTTCGGAATTTTCAGCATTTAATGCTCTACAAATTCGTATTTTATTTGGCCTTGACTGATGCCCTTATTGGTATTTGTTCAGAGGATATTATCATATTATCACAAGCCGAGTAGATAGCACTTTTGTGGTGTCATGACATATCATCGATATGTTCATTTCCTGTAAATTTACTGTTTATAAAATGATGAAGTGTTTTAAACACTAGGGTTTGTACTACCCAAGGCAAATATTGACTAAACTGAATTTGGCACAACATTTCGTAGCTTTTCGGCATGAAATGATCTTGTACTGCGTATTTGAAATGGCTTCCATCTGTTTTTATTCGAAGGCCAATGATGAGTCTTATAAAGACGAAACGCGCATCGTTCGTACATAAGTCTATCTTTGTATCTTTAATTAGTCTGTGTGATACCGCCTAAATATCAACAGTTTTTCGCTCCTGTTTTTTTGGTTTCCATTATAGAGGCTGAAATCTAACAAAACAAATGTTTTAAAAATTAATGCAACTGATCGAATTTTTTTACCAGGGTCAATACAAAAACAGTCAGTTCATAACAGCTTTCCAAAATGAGTTTAAGACTTTTACACTTAAAGTAAACCAAGATACTCACTGTAAAGCAGATATAGAAAATCATATTTGAAAGACTTATCTTTTTTTTTTCTCAACATCGATGAGAGTTCTGATTATCCGTCCAAGCACTAATTCTATTCTATTCAAATGCAATTCATTTTATCTAGATATAATAAAGTACATAGTAAGATTAAATCAAACCGTTAACGTTGATCAACAGATCATATGTTCGTCCTATGTGGCAGTTCGTCCTTTTAATTCGAAAGTTAAAAACAATAGTATGTGTTCGCTGAATGAAATACCGGTATTAATCAAGGAAGAACACTAGTAAAATTGATAGAAATTTTGTTGAAGGAAAATGAACAAGTATGTTTTGTTTTTTGGTACCTGACTTGGGACCTAATCAGATCTGAAATGAAAGAAAAATCAAACATAACACTAGTCAATAATCACTATTGAGATACGGTATTTTAATGAGGCATTGATCTGTTGTCCCGGTCAACAGACCGTTTTCCACACTGAACGTTTTGACATAGTGAAAACTCATCAAAGATATTAACTCATCGAAAACTGAAAAACAAGTCAAATACTTTGATTATAAGTAGAGGAAATATAGAAAAAAAGTTTTAGAACTGTATATATTTCAATCGTTTTATTTGAATTGATTTTATTCGTTTAAACCATTGTTTTTAAATTGAACGTACTTAAGATGCTGCGTGGTGATTAAATCTATTATGTAATTTCATGCTGATTATATAAGTTGTTAGACTGTAACTGATATTGGATATATGCTATGAGATGTTCAGAATCAAAATACAAACTACGCATGTTTAATGGATAATCAACAATGCGTAAGAGATGTTTTACCAGATCTTAATGTCGAGTTAAAACCTTTAAGTAATATTACAAATGCATTATATTGTAAGAATTATATGATGTTTTTAAAATCCGTTTGATTACTTGTATTCCTAAGTGTATTGTTTTTCGATGACAGAAAAGATATTTAACTTGCAATATGTTATATTAAATAGATCACCTAAACTGTATTTTGGCAAAACCTTTTTGAATTTAGGACTTCAAAGCTCTTCAATTTGTACTTTACTTGGTCCTTTATCTTGATTCAAGCGTCACTAGTGAGTATTTTAGCAAAACGTGCGTCTAGCGTACACAAATGTAAGCCTATTATCTTTTGTATTTTCAAACATTTTTTAAAAGCCGTAAAGTTAAAAAATTACAAAACAATAAATGACAAAAATGGGCCATTATGGCCATATGTAGTCATTGGCTGTCATGACCATATGTAGCGTAAGCAATATATCATTTGGGAGGATTTTTCATATGATTCCCTTTCTTTGGCATAGTTAAACAGTATCTTAGTCATGTGGAGAAATTGTTTTAAGTAATTGCTTCATCTATAAGATATCGTAAAATATTATTTTTTTACAATTGAAGCTTCTTTTAGTTATTGGATTGAGATGTAAAAGAGCTGACTGGAGCACACTCTGTATGGAGCTAGGATATGTCATGTTTATATTGTGTGCACGATCAACGCTTTTATGACTCAAAAAAAATTACAAAACAGAGGCATTAAATTATTATAGAGCTATATTAAAATTAAACCATAAAAGATGTACCTATTTCATTGATGTATTGAGATAAGACATACCAGGTATGCTGCCTCTTCCTCGACTGTCTGTGATAAATGCTGACGATACAAAGATGGGTCTGCTGGTGGATGAAATAATCCTGTATATGTATGGTTGAATAATAAATTTTCAGTTTCTGTTTCAGATGCGTAGGCATTTTGATATTACGGGTGGCTAAAGCATTTTTCTTTTTTCCAATCCCAATACCTCGTTTTCAACGCCCTTTCTAATCAGGCATCATGAACCTTCCAATGAGTGATCAAATCTTAGATATATTCTGTTACTTCCTTGCAGTTCGTGCATTCAGAAATTTTGTGAGGAGTGTTTAAATCTATATGCCGTCTAATCGAAATAAGACATGCGAGTAACATTGACCTATGCATGAACTGTTGCAAGTCTTGCCTTCCTCTGATAACGTGATATAACGGTCGAGCCCTTTAAATTTAATTATAATGATATTTTTTTGCTGTAAGTTTCTTCAAGCTTTAAGTTGTTTTTTTTTTTTGTCTTCACATTGTTGAAGTGATAAATATCCTGTTTATTTCAAACCATATAATTGTATATGTTAAAAATGAAAATCAAAAAGCAAATTGATTTCAGGACAACATGTAAACAATCTTGATTTCTGTCTTAGGAAAAGACAATAAGATTGATCGACAAACTTAAAAATCTTAGATAATCGTGAAATTCAACTGAATATCCTTTAGGCGGTTTCTTATGTCAACTTGTGGCATAAGTAAACATGCAAACTCTATCGGCATACAACACGTCAAGTTACCCATAAATATTCAGAGTCATACAAATCTATACCTGTATTCAAATTAAGTTTAGGATGTCGGATATTACAGGAAAAGCAATTTTCGTGCCAGCAAACTGCCACGATGAATGCAGTTTTTACTGTTTTTTAAAGTTGAAAATTAACGACAAAAAATATCACTTCATTCCTTTAAATTACCTTTCTTTTAATAGGAAAAAGGTCAAATTTTGAGGAACACAACTGTTGAGTGTACCGTATTACGAAGATATGAAATTGAACACTAGACCTCATTATTGTGCCATCTATAAAATGTCAATGTGAGCTAGCTTTTCTATGACAATGGACAGATATTGCGTCAAAAATGCATAATGCCATAGTATTTTCCTTGTGTATGTAATTTCCTACAATCTGCAAAAGAAAATGAGTATTGCTATCGGTGATAAGTTTCACAGCAGTCTTATTAATTGTGGGACATGTAGTAAGTATTTATATTGACGTTTACAGAATATAAAACGCTATTATGTAATATGTTCTTGGCTTCGTGTCCTGATTCTACTGATAGTATAATTCAAAACTCTTGATATATATAATATATGGATTTATTCCAACATTTTTTTTAAATTCATAGAAAATGTTTTCATTGCATATTATACGATGCAAGCGATCTTGTAAATATTATTAATATTTTAATTCTAATTACCATTATAGTCTATATCTAGTAGACTGTAATCATAATATTTGCAACTAATGAATATATCACCAGACTGAAAGCTTTTTAAACCGACATCTTCATAGAGGTAGAAATAGTCAAATATGTAAGATAACTACAAGGATTTTGAGAGTTAAATATATGTTTTAGGCCCAAGAAGATTTAACATTTAAAAATTTCAGAGTTATTGCAATCCTTAAATGATCCGTAGAAATGAACATGAAATAGTTTGAAAAACAGTAAGTCACATATTTTTAGTGGTATAGAAATTTCCAACATTCACATTTTATAACAGAATTTCGGATCCACGAGATAAGTACCGATAATCAGGTTGTCTGCATATTGATATTGTAAAATATCAGCTGCGAGTCACAATATGAAGCTTTTTGTCGATTGAGCACAGCGAACAATTTCAAAAAGGCTCATATTGTGTCGAACATCTGATATTTTACAATATAAATATGATGAATATCTGATAATCGATTTATCGGATTGTATTTGTTTATTTTGCATGATAGAAACAAGTGTTATTGTTTCACCAGCAAACCGGAGGATGATGACTTGAAACGTTCGGGTCAAACTTATCAATGTCGGTTAATACATTATGACGTCGGTGATATGTGCGGGTCAAAGTTGTTTAGGCCGGGTTAACGTTTTTGACGTCACAAAGCCAATTTAATGCAATTTTATGAAGAGCTGAGCAGATAATTATTTCCATTGGATTAAGTTGTAACTGACTGCATGCAATCAAACCGTGTGGTTAATATGATAAAGTGTAACTGTAGAAAATGTAAATAAACAATTTCCACTTGCAGATTGTGCAACGAGTCTTTTTCCCAAAATCAAAGGACAATATTGAGTGACACTTTTAAAGTTCTTAATCAACTAATTGAAGTGCTTTGGGTAGTTTCCTCGTGCCTCAAAGTTAGACTTTCCTCGACTCGAATTTGAACTGAGCTCGATTCGAAAATGAACTGTTCTCGATTCTAATTTGAACTATATTCTACCGAGTCTTAACAATACTGTACACGATTTTGAATTGTACTCGACAGTTTTAAAAATAGTTGACCGAATTCGGAGCTTACTAATAATTAAAAAAAAATGTACTGATCTTATTTCTCGACGCGGTCAAGAATGATTCAGACTTCAATTGTGTCTAATACAACTCTGACAAGTTGAGATAATGATCAAGTACAATTTAGTATGTTGAGTACAATTTATTAGTCAAATAAATTTAATTGAGATTTATCTAAACTGGCTCAGCAGTAATTATTGTAGTAAAAAAAAATCATATAAGATAAAAGTAAAATAACAAAAATACCGAACTCCAAGGAAAATTCAAAATGGCAAAATCAAAAGCTCAAACACATCAAACGAATGAAAAACAACTATCATATTCCTGACTTGGTAAAGACATTTCCTTGTGTAGAAAATGGTGGATTAAACTTTGTTTTATAGCTAGCTAAACCTCTCACATCAATGACAGTCGCATAAAAATCCATTATATTGACAACAAAGTGTGAACAAAACAAACAGACATAATAGGTAAAAATGTCAAAAATAGGGGTACAGCAGTCAACATTGTGTTATAATCTTAATCACTATATAAGCAAATAACTATTCCAACAAAGAAACCAAAATAGCATATAGACACTCTATAGACAAAGTACATAAGCAAAAATGAAGGACAAGAATACAAAAAATGACCATAGCACAATAACACAATGACGGGATGTATAAATACCGAGCTACGAAAAAGTATATCAAGATTAACTAAACAGTAAAGGTTAAAAATATACAAAGACAAATAAAAAGAACATAGTAACACGTAATTAAGATTATAAACAACTTCAGTACCTAGAATCTATACTTCAAGACCATCATGTATTATTTGTGAAGTTGATATTGAATATTTATCAACAAGTTCTTGGTGTCTTCCGATGAACTGTTTGAGAAAAAGGACGAGACGTGCTTTGACATAACCCTGGTTCATCAACTCTCTGTTCAGACACTGTATATAAGAGTTATATAAGTCATAAATGTGAGATCAAATATCTTAAATTTTCTATTGTTCAATATTTATTGTCAGATATCGAAAAAAGTTGTCAAAGAAATTTTACACAAGTTGATGAGGTGCATTGCTGTTTCTTTTCTTTTTATGCAAAGAATTATGTAATACGCGATTTATAAAACTCATTACTATAAAATTATCGATCATTAAACAAATTATGCAAGGCTTTTACCCTGATTACTAAATAAAGTCTTTTTTACATCACATTTGCATGTCTGCAGTTCATAGACAGCAATGATTAATATTGCACTGTACATCAGTTTTCTTTGAAGTTATGTCATCCAGAAACATGAATTTTGGAACTTTCTGTTAATTCATTGTTGTTAAATTGAACATCTATTCAAAACGCTACTACATGAGTAGAGTTTTTGGAGCGCACATATCTGAATATTGTATGATTTTTGCCAAATCTATTTGTCTTATACAATAAAATGCATTTAAGTTTACTTTCAAATTAATCATACAGCGTCAATATGTTTTCTGTTAACAAATATTTGCCATGAAGTTTTTCTTAAAATGTGGGAGGTCATGGGATGTTTCATGATGTTTTCAAAACTGATAATGTCTGAACCTTTGCTTTTACCCGGAATACTTACATCTTTCTTTTTTAACGCTTACAAACATATAATTAAATGGTTTTCGTTGTTTGTTGTCTTCCATATTTTGTTTCCGTTTATAGTTTTTAGCAAAATTCAGGTCGTTAGTTTTCTCTAGATTTGCTTATCATTTCTCATAATGTCGTGGCCCTTTTATAGCTGACTTTCTTTTCACAAAACATTATTTGTATTAAATATTCTTCATAACAGTAAACATAACAGATTTCATTTTAGAGAATAATAAATATTCAGAGCTAATATCATGAATAATCGAAAAATACATTTACACATTTCGATTTTCATTGTAAAAAAAATCAAGTTAATTCAATTATCGTAAGAAGCAAAATACTCCCACGTTGTGATCATTTAAGAGTAACATACCATTTATTCAATTCATAGAATTTGTTTGTGAAAAGAGTTCCGGACAATGCAAAAAAAATCATTTTCTTTTTTTTTACTTGATATTTTTCACATACATTCAGACATATAGAGAACTCATATGATCAATCAGTTTGCCTTGGATATTCAAGTACTACAAAACTCAATTGCCTCTATTTATGTTTATATCTTATGTATAACTAATTAACTAAAAGACTTTTCTGTTTACATAATGTTTTATGTAAAGGGGAAACCGTTACACGTGTGTGTGATCCTTTTTGTCTCTTTGACCGAAGACAGTTATAGTCATAAATTAAATTGCAGTAGTCGTCGATATATCACTCTTGTATCTCACTAATTTGAGTCTTTTACATACAAAACCTTTTTTCTTGTAACGTATTCTATTGCTGAAGAATGAATGTTGCCCGGTTTTTTTTTGTCGTTTGTTTGTGTCTCATTGACGTATAAAACACAACTGGATCCCCCTTTCTTCATATTTGAAAACATACGAGATGACATTAATACCATTCATGACACAAAATACCTGAGTTAAACTAACAACAGCAGAAAGAAAAGGAACAGAGCTTTCATGGTTGAACTTAATCTCGCAGCCACAATGTGGTCTTTGAAAAGATGTTGTAAATCAAAAACAAAAAATGAAAATGAATGAATAAATTAAAATCAAAATAAGACCCCCCGCCCCCTAAAAAGTCATTAAAAAATAATTACTCCAAGAAAGGCGGGCAACTTCATTAACAAAAGAAAAACGTAATACAGGTATACGAACTACAGTGCACAATATATATATACATATTTTCATTGCGATCTTAAAGAGGACGAAGTTGATATATAAACTGACGTCCATTATTGTGTGTGTGTGTGTGTGTGTAAGTTGGGGTTATTTTTTTTTTCAAAATAAATTGATTCTAACAAAATTTGGAAAGGCAAAAAAATACTTTGTTTCAGAATAAAGGAGAAAAAAAATAATTTATTTACATTCAAAATTAGGGACACTTGAGAATTAAAAAGTAATGTTCATACATATGCATGAGAAAAAAAATCCCCCCAAATAATACACACACACACACACACACTCACATTCAGAAAAGAAAGAACAGTCGGTGCATAATGATGAATACGTTTCTGTTGCCAAGGGTTTTTCACAAGTATAGTAGTTAGCAGAAAAGTTCCAGATTCCTATATACACAAAACACAAAACTATACAATTCACCTATTTCATAAAGTAAAAGTAAAATTTCATAAGGCTTGGTCCAAATAGCTTTTTACTCTCCAATATCTTGCATGTACGAAAAAGACGGTACAGAAGGATATGTTGCCTATGTTTTGTAATTGCACAACTATTGAAAGTTGTTCATGCATTCGTTGTTAAATAAATTTTTAAACAAGATAAAAGTTAAAAACCTGATAATAAGTGAAAAAATTAGACAACCGCAATTGTTAAATCGCTTTGACGTCCAAAAAAGATAATAGCCAACACATACATTATAACTTTTAAAGCCAGTTAAATTAATTTTTATTGTTAAAGAACGTGCGGTTTCATAAAAAAATGTTTTATAACAAACACGCCAGTAAAGAATGTTTAAGTATTCAATATTAATCAAAACGCATGGTTTAGTTCCTGTATTAGTTTAGTTTTTCGAATTGTTTGAATTTAGAATATAGCAAAGTACTCTCGACCAATGAAATTGTAGAATTGGATGCCTCTTAATTGTGAAGAATGAATGTAAATCATGTTCTTAGTAAGGGATTATCCTATTATTTTGGTCTATTTACAGTTCAAAACAAGGAGTTTCTATAAATGAGTTACAACTGCCCCGAAGCACATTTATCAGATTGAAAGGATTTATCACACAGTGATTGAAACTGACTAAAAGTTGAATTGTGAAACAAACGAAAATCTCAAAATAAGTCGAAGTTTACTGGTGCAGTAAAATTGGTACCGTGAATTTTATTATGAAAATATTAATAACTTCAAATTACTATAAAATTAAACAATACCAAAGCAATGCCAAAAAAAAAAGGAATAAAATCTTTCAGATAAAAAATAACCTAAATCTTTAGCTTTCCAAAACTTTGATTACTTGATCAGCGGTTGGGGAGAATAGTTATTTCCAATACAATTATTCCGATAAAAAAACAGGAATTAAATTTTAAACATATTAAAAACTTTTAAGGGTATTATTTTTGAGCATTTCCCTGACATAATGAAACAGTATTTGATGTAAAAAGCCGGACCAAATTATTGGCTGTGAAATAAAATTTAGTTGTAACTCTAATGTATTAATTGATTTAAACTGTAAATAAAACAGAATAATTCCTCACTAAAATATTACATAATTTACCTTCATACTCATAATCAGGAAACATACAATCCCTACCTTTTCTTTCTACTGTTGTGTCACCTAATATCTATAACGCATTTTTTAAAAAAATATTTCCCAAATGATAAGAAAGTCCTCACATCACTAAAACTTATCCATAAATGACATGCCGAAAAAGGAAGTCATGCATCAATTATAAACATTGCACTGACAATGAAACTAATTCTTGAATAGATCATTTGAGCCTTGAGCACTTTACAATATTCTAAGTTTGTAAGAGAATGATAATCCCTTACTTCATGATAAGTACTCGCTAACGCTCGTACTTATTCATGAAGAAAGGGATTATCATTCTCTTACATATACTAGGCGTTGAGAACCTTTGCCGACCCCACAGTTTAAATGTCTATAATAAGTACGACGTGATAAGTGGGCGTTACAGACGAACGTTCACCTAATCTGACCCATTCAATTGATGACCTGAGCGCGCTAAGAAATTGTCTCGTGCACACTGTTATGAAAACGATAATAAATCTTTATTCTTTTGAAGTCTTAATTTTACTTGTATACCAGGGAAAACAATTTGGAACTTTATCAACCGATGAAAACGTAAACAAATAGTTAAGTTTACAGTAATTTGAAGATATCCATTTAAGTACGTTCAATTTGAAAACATAATGTATCTAAATCACTAATTGAAACGAATTTTCACTGCTTTGTCTAGACAAACCATGTATCAATAATAGTAAAAACTTGAATCACAATTTTTACTTAAGTGCAAATTATATGGAGGATAATTTATTATTATTACAACAATTCTATGTTTGCTCATTTTATTTCAGTTTCCTAGTATCATTTATCTATATACATTTACAATTTCATAGGTTGCTTCCGTTTCTATAACATTTAAACCGCTACAGTACTTTTAGCTTTTAGCTTTCTTGTATTTTAAGTGAACGAATTAAAGACTTTAGAATCCTCTTCCGGCGTGACAAAAAAGTTTCTATCTGACATTTACACTTGTTATGTCAAAATGTAATACAGCAAAAAGTGAATAAAAGAAATTATTTTTTTACATAAAACTACCCTTTCATGAGGAAAAGTTACTGAAATTGACACTAAATAAGTTTTACGGTCACCATCACGAATTGGTTGGCCGATACGAAAAGCCTGTGTCTCAACTCTCTAGAAAAATGTTTTCGCGGTCTTAAATTTTCAGGTACAAGAAGAGTTGTCTTATCTATAAATTTACTGATTTTGTTGTATTCCCTATTGTGACATTTTGACTGCGTGTGGATTGGCATGAATAGCAGGATACTCTTACCATGTCGACACACAAGTCTCGCCCTTCAGTTTTGGCGTCCATACGATTCTCTCAGTATGTTTTTAATGGATTTACGAGATTCGATCATAGGTAAACTACTTATTGTTTTTTCTCATTGTTGAAGGCCGTACGGTTGCCTATAATTGCTAAAATCCACTTCATTTGATCTTTGGTGGATAGTTGTCTCATTCGCAATCATACTACATCTCCTTATTTTTATACTGTGACCAGATATTTAGAGGGCGGGGGAATTAGAAACATCACATCAACAATCCTTATCCAAACGGAGAACAAAAGATCATATGGTGTATTTATTTATGACACAACTTAATTGATAAAACCAGAGAAACCGCGCTTTTATTTTGTGTTCTGCCTATCATATACAGTGTGGTCTTTATCACAGATCAAAACCCTCACAAATGACTACATGTTCAAGACGTTCCCTAAAATTAATTCGTCTTATTACTCAATACTATTTTCCAATTGAACTCATTACTGCAGATAACCCATCAGTCAAATGTCGTTTAGATAAGCAGAACTAGGAAAGTAGAAGAATTTTAGAATAATAACAGTAATCCCCGACATACACGAATTTAATGTTAATGTTTCAACCGATTCCTGTTGCAAATGATACCTATATTTTGTTTAGGAAAGGGAAAAGATAATGTAAAGGTGCAATGGTACCCATTGGTATTAAACTGACTGAAATAAAGGATAACAACTAAACACCTTGCCCGTGTTTGGGATTGATAATTCCTCGTTCCCTCTTTCCCTGTCTTTGTTAATACTCCTGTTCTATATAGTAAAAAATTGAAAACAACACGTTTAATAATTTCATGCGTCCGAAGTGCTTTTCTGGATTTACCTTCATCAGGAACGCTCAAAGCCAAACATTTGAAATCCGAGGGATGTATAAGTACCGAAACAGTTGAAGAGCTATATGACAAAAACGACGGTCTAAAGTTTTAACTTGCTTATTTACATTAGTATAAATAAGAAGATGTGGTATGAGTGCCAATGAGACAACTCTCCATCCAAGTCATAATGTATAAAAAGTTAACAATTATAGGTCAAAGTACGGCCTTCAACACGGAGGCTTGGCTCACACCGAACAGTAAGCTATAAAGGGCCCCAAAATGACTAGTGTAAAACAATTCAAACAGGAAACCAACAGTCTTATCTATATACAAAACGAGATTATAGAAAAACCTATGAACCACACCAACTAACGACAACCACTGAACAACAGGCTCCTGGCTTTGGACAGGTGCATAAAATGCAGCGGGTTTAAACGTAATCCTTATCCGCATATTCATGGAGACAAAGATTTTAGGATAATTGTTGTCGTTGTCTTTTCCTTTTTGTGTTGATATATATATATATTATATTGCAACTTTAGCAGACAAATCTTATAAAAATATATCCTGAATATGCATAAAACATTTGCCTCTTTGTTTCATGCACCCATGATTTTTCTGTGCTTCATACGAAATGCCACTATCTTAATCTAATTCACCCGTTATTTGCAATATAGAAATAAGAATATGTGGTATGATTTACAATGACAGCCTGATTCATGTACAAAACAATAGACAAAAACAAATATGATATACAGCAACAAACGACAACCACTGAATTACATGCTTCTGACTGTATACAAAATGTGGTGATTTAAACATGTTTGCGGACACCCAACCCTCCCCAAACCTGTGACAGTGGTGTTATAGCACAATATAAGAACAATTAGTTGAAAAGTGCTTAACTCATCAAAAAAGTTTTACTCTCTTTTGTTATGCACCCGTTGTATTCAAACTCATATATTAGGTTTCACACTTTGTTTTAGGCGCCGTAGTTTCCTAGACTATTTGAAAAGTTTCGCTTTTCGAAAAGTTTCTTTCTTTATGCACCCATTGTTTTCAACGCTATTTAAAAAGTTACACCACCTCTGATTGATGTACCTGTTCTTTTCAAAGGTGTTTAAATTTTCAACTCCCTTTGTTTTATGCATCCACTGTTTTCTAACTGTTTTACTCCCTTTGTTTTATGAACTAATTGAAAAGTTCCACTCTCTTTATTCTATGCACCAGCTTTTTCAAAACTAATTCCATTTGTGTTATACACCCGTTGTTTTGTAAGTTTTTTAAAAAGTTAAACTGACTTTGTGTTATGAACCCGTTGTTTTCAAAGCTAACTAATAATTTAACTCCCGTTATTTTATATACCCGTTGTTTTCAAAGCCTTTTAATAAGTTTAACTCTCTTTGCTTTATACGACCGTTGTTTTCTGAGCTATTTGAAAATGTTCACTCTCTTTGTTTTATGCACCCGTTGTTTTAAACGCTATTCAAAAAGTTTAACTACTTTTGTTTTATGTACATAATTTGTTATGAGCTAAAAAGTTTATTCATTATGCATCCGATGTTTTCTAAGCTATTTTGAAAGTTTTCCTGACTTTGCTTTATGCAGCTGAGTTTTTTTCTGAGCTATTTACAAAATTCCACTCCTATTGTTTTAAAGCACCCGTCTTTTTCAAGGAATACTTGTTCATCAATGATATCTTTACAAACCGACATGGTTTTACAAGTTTATTGTATAAAATAATAACTCAATCATGTTCCCAAAGCCTTATTGCTGTGACACTTGTGATTTGATTTCCTACGACAGAAATAATACAATTAACATTCCAAAATCGATTAATTCCGTAAAAAAATCTCTAATGATAAAAAAATCAGTTTGAGGAGACTGTGATAACCGTTTTATGTAAAAGTCACTTGAGATTTGAATATAAATTACATTGTTCTTGATTACTGTGTCCAATAGCATGTCAGAATCAACTGTACAGTTTGTTAGTCTCAATGTTTGATTTAGAGTTATTAAAATCATATCGGACTAGCATTTTACATTATCTGAGTATCATTTCAAGGACAACAATCAATGTTTTATATGATCAGTATGAAATGTTATTATTTTATCTTCAGAATTGCAACTTGACGTGATAATGATATGATCTAGATTTGACGAACAGATAATTTTCCATGGCAACGAATTTCACCAGTGCAGAAAATGTTACCGGTCAACAACCCGAAGATTTGTCAACTATTCCTACACGCCTAAAACGTCAAATGCAGATACACAACACCACTATTTCACAACAGCAGAACTTTCAATACAATGGCTCATACAGTATGAACAATAATACGTCGAACTGTACAAACCTGTCCGTCGGAGGAACGTATGTGGGTACTTTTTCGTGTAGCGATTGGCAAGACGCCCAGCATGCATTATTCCAGTTGGCTAATTTTTGCCTAATTATTTCATTCCTGACACCTAGCAGTTTTAAGCACCATGCTTTTTTTCTGCGACTTGTTATTAGTTTTGGATATTTATTTTTCGGACTTTGGGCTGGCGTGTTCGTGTGTATGCCTGATGTGTTAGCATGGAATCTTGGGTTTCTTCTTGTCAATTTTGCACATGTGATGTACCTAGGTTATCAAATGTGTCCAACAAGGCTAGGACACTTTACTAAGGAGCTTTATCAAAAAATGTTTAAGCCTTTAAACGTAGATAGAAAACGATTCAAAGCATTAACACACATTGGAGATACTTATTTGTTGACTAAAGGCACATATTATGCCACAGAAGGAAGAACTAAATGTGGAAATAAGCTTTCTATTTTGCTAAAAGGCAGGTAAGTTCTATGACATCCTTTTTTCAATGTTGTGGTTTGATTTGTTTTTGTTAAGTGTTATCTTGAATTTCTTGTTTACCTTTTAAACAGTAAGGTGTTAAGAAACGAAGCCGACCTGTCTGCAAAACTGAGAGACTATACGAAATAAACAAACTGTAATTTTACTCTTGTTGTTTTTTGATGATTGTTTTTATGCTTTTAAGACAACGTTATAAAGTTTTAAATAATTTAGATATGTTCCAATTGTCGTAACTACAACCCCGCCCCCTTTTCCCCGAATGTGACCGACCGAATTAGTTTTATTACTGGGTTTGTATTAACATAAGCAACACGACGGGTGCCACATGTAGAGCAGGATCTGCTTACCCTTCCGGAGCGCCTGAGATCACCCCCAGTTTTAGGCGTTGTTCGTTTTGCTCAGTTTTAAGTTTTCTATGTTGTGTTTTGTGTACTGTTGTTTGTCTGTTTGTCTTTTTCTGTTATAGCCATGGCGTTGTCAGTTTGTTTTCGACTTATGAGTTTGAATGTCCCTTGGGTATCCTTCACCTCTCTCTTATATATGCGTCTCACAATTCCTCATTCAAGTCGATGGAAAATGATACGTAGGTCGTTGTTAATATATGGTTTTACGCCAGATTTTCATGGCAATTCGAATCGTCCAACCAACATTTCTATTTTTGTTCCGATTTCTTCACTTTTTTCTATTTAAACATTTAAAAACAGTTTTGTTTTAACCCTCGAAATTGGAAATGATTTTAGTTCTCCACCACTTCTCCCACTAACCCCCAAACCCACCAACCCGACACACGCACACTCCACACACCTTCCCCGAAAGTAAATATCATTTATTTATTTACTCTGTTACCAATTGAATTTTATTCACATTTATCTCACATTTCTGGGTTTTTTGAAATTTGTTATCATATTCTTATCTGAATAGATTGATATCTTATGCTGCTATTTTTAAAGTATCTGTTCTCTAATGCTACAAGATTATGTAAATATTTTGAACTATATATTAGTGTGTGGCATACGTCTGGCTAGTTTTGATTGTATTATGGTTTATACATTATATTGATAAAATATAATGGAAAATATAATGTGTTGTATCTTGTAAGGCTTTATCGTTAATTAAATTAGGTTAAGGGATAAATATAGATCTTTCAGACTTGTACTTTTATTGCTTAATATAATGTTGAGAGAAAATAACGTTCAACGCTCTTTTATGAATAAATAATCACAACGAACGAACAAAAGCATAGCGTTCCTGTTCTGCATTATTTTGAACATATAAATAATCTAAAGGAAAACATTATATTATGAAATTGTAAAAACTCGTTGAAAGATGCAGGACTAATTAAGTACGTCTAACACACGTTTCGTCTACATGACTCATCAGTGGCGCTGACATCATAGCAGTTGGAAGGCCAAATAATAACGAACTAGAAAACCTCAAAAAAAAAGTTGTGGGCTTATCCCCGGTTAGTCGCCTGGTGTTGCTCAGTCTTTAGTTTTCTGTGTTGTATGTGTTTTGTAAACTGTTTTTTGTCCTTTGGTGGTATTTCATTTTTTGCCATGGCATTGCCAGTTCTTTAATTATCCCTTTGGTATCTTCCGCCTCTCTTGTGCCAAATTGGGCTACGGCCATCTATGCATTGGGGTTGAAAACCGTTATTGTTTCAAATGATTTTAATATTGTGTGGACAGTTAATTTACAGCAAATGACGTCATCAGTGTTATTTATTGTCAATATAGTAGTACTGACTACTTGGAGGTGATAAATAAGTGTGGGAACCGTACATCAGCAGCAGTATCTACCAAGTAGTTGTAAAAGCTCATCAAATACACATAGCTTATGATATAGTACGTCAGATAAGCATTTCATCCCCATTGACAACGGTCTTATCAAAACAATTTGAATATTTTGAAAAGATGATAAGTATTTGAAATAAATGTTTAGATTAAGCAGATAGTAAAATGCATTTTCTTAAGTAAAAGTAGAGCAAAAACGATAAATGGATGACGGATCTGTGAGATTCGATAAAACAGATGATTATTGTTTATTGTAGAAGCAGCAATTAAGCATTATGATATATTGCATTTTTCTTACAATTTATAATGCATTTTTCATTTCTGTTTTCACTTTTTATAATAATACATTTTCCTTTTCTTGGTATCAATATTACGTCAATTTCGTTTTTCAAGAGTCGTTTCAGTAACTTCCCATAGAAAGCGCCATTATTATTACCCATGATTATCTTCACCCTAACTTGATGTTTCCGCTCCAAACAAAAATATCACTAGGAAGCCAATTTTGGTCTGAAACTGTCATTTTGATCTGAACAGCTCTTAAAAGACTGAACAATGAATTATTAGTTCATGTTTAATCTTTCAGTCAATGTTTAGACCTTTCCACTAAAGTAAAGTCAGTACTTTTTTAGACGATTCGCTGGCAGCCAATAAGGATATGTTCAGTTTTTGTTAAGACTGTTCAGTAGTTGTCATTCACTATTTTATGCAATGCCTAAAGGTAAATTTGAACAAACTTTCAAAAACGGGGTGGGGGGGATCGTAATGTACCATGGATTTACTTTTCGTACCGATAGAACACTTAAGTCAATGGATATTTCATCGCGATTCTCCGTAAAGAATTGCAAAGGCAGGATAAAAACTGTAAAAAGATAAATAGAAAATTAAAAATAAGAATATTTTATCTGTGTCAGCCTAAAGTATCTGTTTTATCTGTAAGATGAATGCGCGGAAATGCGATAAAACGCTGCGCGCAAACGGAATGCACCGAAATGAATTAATCTATAAATATGAAAGTAGTCAGGTTTGTCAAAAGGCATTTCAACAATTCACGTGTTGATCTTTTACAGCTCTTTTGTATAAAAAGGTTGCGTACGAGTGTGATCAATAATCAATGGCATTTATATAAGCTGCCAGATTGACTGATCCAGAGCCCATAACTGAGGATTTACCTTCCCTGATCACTATTCAAAATTACACTGTGTCTCTTTCCTGGAACAATGAAACCATGGGGAGCCATTGTAACGGCCAAATGCCCTTGAGAAACAAATTGTACACGTTATTGCAACTCAAGGGAACCTTTACCTGTAGACAATCAAATAAAATTGCATGGATGTCTGATTATTTACAAAGTGTATGTCTGAAGCGGTAATGCTTTTAAATGTTTTATATTAATTTGTTTCTATTTTGTTATGAACGATGACTTTACAATTGTAATATAATCATTGAAACTGGGCGATTTCAATTATTATCACAGCAGAAATAAATAAACCAATCTTTACAAAAGATAACAGGCAACAGACTGCCATATTATATTTGTTCAGTGTTTTCTACATCGTCAGCCATCGCTTTCTGTCGTCTTGACATTTGTTTAACCAGAGTACGTCAATATCAGAAATATCTCGTAATCGTCCAGGGTTTTGCGATTTACAGAAATATGTTTAAATTCAGCTAAGGCTTTAAAAATCCCTTGGAAAATCCTAATAATGTACTTATAAATGGAAAAAAAATAATAAATAACGGGGATAACTCATGACGGCAGTCATCAACCAATTATTAGAAACTTCACTTGGGTTATATCTATGAATGCATTTCGGAATGAAATAGTTTTGTGAGGACTCAATCATGTTCATATAATTTCAAAGTGATATATTTTGGATGAGCTTTAAAGTTACTATTTTTCAGGCCAAACTTGCTCAATAGATTCAATTTGCGTTTATATTGTAGCTGTATCTGATCTTTATCTAAGATCAAATGTAAGCATATAACATTTTTGCGGTTCCAAAATAAATTCCTCACGTAAATTTCTCAGTTGACAGGTTAATTCAACACTAGATGATACGGTAAAAATCACAATACATAAACCAATCCAGTAAAAAAAGTAAATTATGCAATGCCTACACTGCAGAAGAAAACCACCACCAACCTCTCCGTTAAAGAAAAAGAAATTATTGTCGCCTGAATCTTAAATTTAAGCGATTGTATACATTTTTTCTTGTTAGATACACCTGTATTGGCCCTTTTGCTTTCTTTCGTTTGTATATTTTTGTCTGAAATTCTCCGTATTAGAATCTTAAGGACTATGTTTAATTTTATTGTACCACAATATTACCAAGACTGATTAGATTCTGTAACAATGAATTGAAGTTTACATACTAAGTTGTTAGGTTTCTTCTACTTGTAATTTGCATATTCTCCACTACTCAGTCGTCAGTGTTTTATGCAGTGTTTTGTATACTGGTGTTTGTCTATTTGTAATTTTTCGTTCTGTCTTAATTTTGTCGGTCTCTATTAAACTTATAAATTATGATTCTCCTTCTCGTATCTTTTTACAATGAGCAACGACTGATTCAGATAAATAAAGGCAACAGTAGTATACCGCTGTTCAAAATTCATAAATCGATTGAGAGAAAACAAATCCGGGTTACAAACTAAAACCGAGGGAAACACATCAACTATAAGAGGAAAACAACGAAATAACAGAACACAGAAGTGCAACAAAAAACAAACAACAATGCAACATTCATAGAAACGAACTATTAAATATCAGAGTCAGACAATTCGTATATGTAGAGTCTAATGCATACCTTTTAGTTTTAGCGTGAAGTTTTAAGTTTCATATTTACTTTATTTGTTTTAAATTTCAGGTTGAAAGTGATGTATCAAAATATGTTTCTACATTCCATAGAACCTAATCAATTCATAGATTCCCCTGAATATGATATGTTTGGTAACTATGAGACCGAAGAAACATACCAGGTAAGATTGCCATAGATTCCCCTGAATATGATATGTTTGGTAACTATGAGACCGAAGAAACATACCAGGTAAGATTGCCATAGATTCGGTTGAATGTTAACGATGCAGAACAGTTAACATCGCCTATAGTATAATGTGGATGGCCGTTGATACACAACATGTAACATCGTCTACAGTACGGTATGGTTGAATGTTAACGATACAGAACAGTTAACACCGCCTATAGTATAAGATGGTTGATAGTTGTCATACAAAACAGTTATCATCTCTAAAATTGTGGCATGGTTTGATGTTGTGATACATAGAAGGTAATATTGTTGCTACTTTGGCATAGTTAAAGAACAGGCTACATCTGTCATAGTATACTATGGCATGCAGTTGTGGTGCATAGTAGGTATCAGCTTCCACAGTAGGTTATATTTGGATGTTGCAATACAGAACAGGTAGCATGACCTATGATATGGCTTGTTATGTAACCAGCAACTGTGGTGCGAAGAAGGGTTACCCAGGGTACGACATTAAAAAAAATAGTGGTACGTCAAAGGTATAATCTTCACAGTATGTCGTGTTTCGCGATGTGATAAATGTAATGTACGATAGAAATAAACACTTCGCGTCCAAAGAGCTTTTCTGGATTCACTTTCATCAGGAACGCTCAAAGAGTACGTTTTAAAATAAAAATAAAGTAAATTATGAAACTATTAAGACATGAAGGAAACTATAACGTGTTCAGGTAAAAATAGTTTTAACAGAATAACAACATCAATTTATCTCCTTTCATTTAAAATGTATTTATACTAAAAGGAAGGCTATTTACAATGAACTAAAGATGAAGTCATCAGTTTTAATAATCCTACAGTCTGTCTTTGAAAAAAGACTTTTAATTGGAAACTAATGTTTGGTGAATATTTAACTGATTCTAGACATCATTAGACTATTGATAAAACAATATAGTTTGAATGAAAAGCAATGAAGCTCATGAAACTAGTTTTACCCATAAATATGAAACACGGATTTATTTGTTAGTACAGAAAAAAACGAAGACTATAATATATCTACTGAAATAATTTGATCGAACTTCTTTAGGATAAAAATAACCTTTATTTGTATTTTCATAGTCAAATCGTGATTATTTTTTCTTACGAAGAAAAACTTTATTACATTTTTTTGGAAACGGCAAAGACTGGAGAAATGACATTGTTACATTTCTTAATTGTCGTTGTCTTGTACAACTACAATAACAATATCTGATTTCATTTATACTAAAGTAAATGACTTTTTACAATGAAAGAGTTTACTTCAATGAGCTTATTTGTTCCGTGGAAATGTCATATTCGAATTTCCTTGTCGTTTTCAAACCATTTAGAACGTCCTTTTGCTGCGAAAATTTAATGTTGTACATACTTTATATTTGTTACTCTGTCAAGATAAATGATCATTCTTTCATGATAAATGATCAGAAGTTCACACTTAAAATGGGTCTATTCTAAATATGGACCGTAATAACATAAAGTGCAATGACTGTACACTAATATAATTCATCTTCTATGCTTGACAATCAAATAGTAACTTTCTGCCGTAACTAGATAGGTTTAGAAATGTATAAATTTATATAGCAATTAGTTTTCCTTTAAAATCGTATTTCTTCATAAAAAGTTATTTGTTATTTATTCTTTTCGTCCTACATTTGTTATCGGCTGATGCAATTATTTTTTAATGACTTTAGAGTCTACATTTGTTGTTTTTTTTAAACAAGACTGAGTGGAAGACGTCTTTGAACTCTCATCGGTATTTTTCCTCTAAATTGCGAGATAATAAAGTATGTGTATATACCTAAGGAAATTTACCCTTTTTGAAAAAGCTGTAAAGAACTTCTGTGTTTTCGGAGTACAACATACCACCAGCAGTAGTATAATTCTATTGGAAGCAATCGCTTCATTTGGAGTACCATCGTGTAGGTCGTATGTCAATCGCATCATTTGGAGTACCATCGTGTAGGTCGTATGTCAATCGCATCAATTGGAGTACCATCGTGTAGGTCGTATGTTAATAGATGATCGTACTTGATTTGTAAATACAAGATCTTAAAGTGTCAAAAAAGAAACAAGTTTAGTACAAAATCATTTCACGATGACAATCAAAAAGGGTAAAAAAAGAAACAAATTTAGTACAAAATCATTTCACGATGACAATCAAAAAGGGTCTTAAAAGGTAAATAAATAGTTCTCAATTTGAAAGTTAGAATTGAAAAATGACAATCCTTTTTAAAAAATACAAAAGTGCCCTAAGTTTTCTAAGTTGAAATTAACATTTTCATAGAATGTCTATTAATAGTTATTGTTATGATAATAAAATTATCCACCTGTCACCTGATTACGTACATCCCGACTTCCTTCATCTTTCCGTATGAAAAGAATCTGTGTTCTTATTATAGTATGTAAAAAAAGTTGTTCCTCGTCTTCTTGTATACTATTTTCACACTTTTTGATATTTGAATGACAATTTGGAAGGCATGACAGTTTGCGGATGTTCTTTTCCTTTCATACCAGATATCAATAATTAACAATTCAATATCAACTTAGTTCCAGAACAAGAGTAACAAACTAGATGTCCTATAAGTCCGCCCCCATGGTACTATCCGCTCTGTAGCAAAAGACATGGCGCCAATTAAATGGTTCTTTGTGCTTATAAATGTACAGATCATAAACGTATGTTATTGTGTCATAACCTCCAAATTGATTTTGACTGTTTTATTTGGCTGATTGGGATTGTTATGTCCCCAAATGTTTAATACTTTTTACCTTTTCAACCTTTTGATTTTACAAGGGTACCTAAAGAAGTTATTCCAGAAAAAAAACTTGTTGTGCGCTTTGGATTCCTATCATGTTTTTTTCATACAGTCATATTAAGACTTTAGATGGACAGTTGTTTACTCTAGAAACGATCATACATGTAGCACGTAATGTCATCTATCCTGCGTGATCTATTTAAAAAACTTTGATTTCGCCCAACAAACATATTGTAATGTGCCTTTATATAATTCCGCTGATTGGTACATTTTAAATAAATTGATGTAAAAACAAAATGTCAGTGTATGCCTTTCCCCCTAATTTGATTAAAAGAAGCATTGAATAATTTGAATGCTGCATTAAACAATATAATCAAACCAATCCCTAGTAATTTTATTTTGAAAACAAATTCACCGAGTTAATGCATATGTAATGCTTGTTTGATTGAATTTTATTCTTATCAAATTTAGAAAATCTTCTTAAATTAAGGAATGTATCGTCGTCATGCAAAGCTCTGATGACTTGTCTGGGTGTCGCTATATTTTTGATCAAGTTTGGTTATAATAGCTTTTCAAATTTTGTATAAAGTTTTGTATTTTCAAATATTATATTCGTGCATCACTGAGGAGACAAAATTGTCGAATGCGCTTCTTTTAAAGTAAAATTGCCATCGTGAATGTTATTACATGAATCACCGAAGCACTATCATGCAACAGTTGCTGCTGATATACTCCAGTCATATATTTTCTAATATTGATGACCCTTCTTTGACCTCAAGATATATCTATTGGTTTCTGTTCAAACCATAGACAAGTGTAATACATTATGGCAAGATCTAAATTGCCCCAAATCAAGAACAGTTTAAAATAATTTATGAGGGACTATGAAAAAGACTGCAAACAATACCTTTTCCTAAATGAAAAAAAAAATACAACAAAAGCCAACCATGAGTATGGGCCAGTGTTAAATTAGTTAATTGAAATCTCAATTTTTTTCTGTCGATCAGTGGTCTACAAAAAAAGTACATTAAAGGACATACTATAAAAATCAGTACGGAGAAAACGTTCATAATTAATCTGTTATACTAGTAAAATTGATCATGAACAAAAACGCAACACAAGTACAAGCAAAACGTCAACAACCAATATCGTTTCGAAGAAAATGCGCAGTAACTTAAAATAAGGTTAATGCTCTGATATGAAATCACGTCGTACCTAAACTATAAAATGCGTGGATGTTCATTGGTAGAGATTCCATACAGCAATTACAGTTCAGCAAGGCACTATCTTGTGTTCAATACCTTAAATACTTAATTTCAGAGGACTATTCTTACCATCAACTTCAATTGAAATTTATTCTAACCTTCTTACTAGTACACTGTTCTTGCTTTTGTAATTTTTGTCATCAATGTTGTATGAGCCCGTATTTCAAAGCATTTCGTCCAGAGGGTATCCGAACACGTTTATCCTCTTTCGCATCAAAAACTTATTTGGCTTTCCAAACTGTCTGGTCCGAACGAAGAATTTGATACAGAAACTTACTTAGTGTGTAGATGACTCGTATGTTAAATGATAATATTAATATTATACCTAACATATAGAGAGCTATACTTGTTAAATTCTTCAGGAAAAAAATGCTCGTTTTGTCTGGTTATTGGTTCTCTAGTTTTTTTTTAAGTGTTTTAATTGAATTGCTTAACTAATATGTCATTATATAAATTGAATTCTTTTATTGAGTTAAATGAGCTGACAAGTTAAATTCAAAATTCATTTTGTATCAGATACTTTTACACGAAAGAATTTTATGAGTGACAATAAAATAAGCAGCTTTCTACAAACCTAAATGGGTTTAATGATTAACTCATTGTGAAAAGTTTATAGCAATTACTTTCCCATGTGTCCATTTCAGCATTATTTCTTCATTTTAGTGATAAAACATTGTTCGCCATAAAGTGGGTTTCACAAAAAGTACAAAATTCTAAAACTGATATCGTTCGAAGCATTAATCTTAAATCATGCATAATAGTACTCTCAAATCGTACTTTCGTGTTAATTTGACCTGTTGACACAATTTGTAAGGCATTTCTGTTATTCAATGTTTACTTATTTGTGTTATATCTCGTCTCACTATTTTTGATATGTACCACCTTTGATAAGTGATAAATTTTCACTTCTGTACTCGTACTGAGAACAACAAATTTATTTATTTTGTAAAAAAATGTTTCCGTACTCCTAACAACAAAATTATTATATTTAAATTTACCATTGTACGTTACTTTATTTAACGCCATTTTGTCCCAGGTTAAAGTTGTCTTTTTGACATTGTTCTACATCTTTTTTATTAATATTGTATTTATATTGTGTCATAGTTCAAACTTATTCGTTCAGTGTATGTTTACTTGTTTTTGTTTATATGTCTTTTTGATCGAGTTAAGCCATTTCAATTGATATTCTATTGTGTGTCTTTTTATGTTGTAATGTTACACTACTGTTTCAGGTTAGGGTGAAGGTTGGCGCCTGTTAAAACGTTTAAACCCGCTGCAATTGTATGCACCTGTCTTAAGTCAGGAGCCTGTTGTTCAGTGGTTGTCGTTTGTTGGTGTGGTTCATAAGTGTTTCTCGTTTCTCGTTTTTTATATAGATTAGACCGTTGGTTTTCCTGTTTGAATTGTTTTATACAAGTCATTTTGGGGCACTTTATAGCTTGCTGTTCGGTGTGAGCCGAGACTCCGTGTTGAAACCGTACTTTGATCTATAATTGTTTACTTTTTGCACATTGTGACTTGAATGGAGAGTTGTCTCATTGGCACTCATACCACATCTTCTTATATAGAACACTTGTTTTGCTCGACACGTGAAAATATTCGCAGGCATAACAAGTTTCTGAAGTTTATCCTGATCAGCATATTCACAAGCTATGCATTTGTTTTGTAATCATCCATTGTCAGCATATAACCTGTTAGAAACAAATAAAACATATTTTATTGTAAACCTCAGGAAAATTCAAACCTGTTATTCCGCTGTTGATAAAAACGTATTTTTAAAGGTTTTTTTCTTTTTTTCTTTTTCATTTTTTATCACATAATGTCATATATTAAATACGCAGATTTTCACGTGATTTTTTTATTTTATGGGAGGAAAAAATGAAGTTTTTTTAAAATAGTAATCAACTATTTTTTTATCTCTTGGAGAAAAACAAAACAAAAAACATAAAATAGATGGGAAATGGAAACAGGTACACGTTTCCGCAACAGTGAAAATAGGACATACACATTACTGGTAGTAACTATAAACCAATCAATGATATCTACTAGGTAATGGCAGCAAGAGAAGACTTAAGGATGTACGCTACTCTATTTTTTTACTTTTTTGGTCAGATATTCGGAATCCCCTAGTTTTATCCATGTAGTGCCAAAGAAAAATTTGCCCGCTAATCCCTACTTTTCTTTTCATAATTTTTTTACATATAGTTTTAAAAACCATTTTTGAAACTCTTATAAAATCCTTGTTATTTTTTCATAGTTTTTGAAAGAAATAGGTGCCAATGTTAAATGCATGAAAACTATAGAGAGAATCATTTCTAGTCAAATGTTCAATTAAATATATCTCAAAAGCAAGGACACGGACCTATAGTTTTTTTCGGCTTTTTTAGTTCAGTTATTTATATACTATCAATTCAAAACATTCATTTAAAGGCTTGTACTTGATTTTCATATGATGAAGACATAATCTTTCAATCAGTTTAATTGAGGTCTGGAGCTGGCATGTCAGTAACTGCTAGTAGTCCTTTGTTAATTTATGTATCATTGTCATTTTGCTTAGTTTCTTTTGTTACCTATTCTGACATCGGACTCGAACTTCTTTTAAACTGAGTTTTACTGTGCGTATCGCTGTGTGTTTCTTTATTCTACATTGGCTAGAGGTAAAGGGGGAGGGTTGAGATCTCACAAAACATGCTTAACCCCGCCGCATTTTTGTGCCTGTCCCAAGTCAGGAGCCTCTGGCCTTTGTTATGTCTTGTATGCTTTATAATTTTAGTTCATTTATATGTTTTGGGGTTTAGTATGACGTCCATTTTCACTGAACCAGTACACATTTTTATTTAGAGGCCAGCTGAGGACCACCTCCGGGTGCGGGATTTTCTCGTTGCGTTGAAGACCCATTGGTGGCCTTCGGCTTTTATCTGCTCTTTGGCCGGGTTGTTGTCTCTTTGACAACATTCCCCATTTCCATTCTCAATTTTATTGTTATTTTGAAATTTGGCTTTATCTGTAAAATACTTATTTCAAACGGGATATCACATCTTCGTTTTTACGTTGATTATGTTTATAGAGCCCGTTAATTTAGATACGATCCATGTTAATCTATCGATCCTTTGAATTAATATATAAAATATCATTCATATCCAGTAATGAAAACTTACGGTCAAACATCCTGCAATGTCAATTCTTATATTTAGCCATTACACAGGGTCGTGTTTTTATTAGACTGTTTATGACGTCTTTACACTTAAAATACATTGGATGTGCACTGATTGATATTTTAGTTTGGAAATCCAATAAGATGCATCAAAGGGTTGTAATTGGCTTTGAACTAGCTTTCAGAACTGCAGGTACTCTCGATACTGTTCGTCTTTGGTCTTTTGTTTGTTGTTTTTTGTGCTATTTGTCGATTTGATAAGTCAACTGTTTTTACAGTTTATACTCTTGGTGTGCTGCTACACCTCTGTCCCAGGTTAAGGTGAGTGGTGAGTACTAGCTAATATGTCTTACCCCGTGACATTCAATATGTGCCTGTCCTAAGTCAGAAGCATGACATTCAGTGGTTGTCATTGGTTGTTATCATATTCGTTTTTGGTTTTTTGTTTTGAACATAAATCAGGCCTTTGGTTTTCTCGTTCGAATTGTTTTACATATAGTCATATAGCTTACTTTACTTTATTAGTTTTGCACATTGTTAAAGGCCGTATGGTGACCTATAATTGCTTAGATCTAGGTTATTTGGTCTCTGGTGGATATTTGTTTCATCGGCAATCATATCACTTCTTATTCTTATATTCAAAATAGTTCGTGAACCAATGGCCATCAAACACTAGCAGGGATTCAGATTAGAACGGAAACTAACTACAATCTGTCAGTTTAAGTCACTTGACACACAGATCAGTTTCCTTTCCCTCTGCACAAAGCACCTTAAGTGTGAAAATCAATTTTCTATTTCTTTCCTAGGCGGTTTTATTCCTTTTTTGTCGCGTAGAAGTTTGATTAGTTATCTAATATAACCCAGCTCCAATAAATAAGACGGAAAATTTAAATGAATACTCTGACTATTTATAAGACTAGTATTTATAAGTCAACAATTTTAAAGTGCGTCGGCTTATGAAGTTGAAACAGTCTAAGTATAAAGTAAACACAAATTGATATGTCTTATTTTAAATTCGAAACAGCCTGTTTCACATCAAAACATAAGATTATTAATGCTGACAGTTGTGAATGCTATTTAGAAGTATTCTGGTAGTGTATGCTAGTGTATATTAATCCCATCAAAATATTTTTGGCATCTAGATGTTAAAATCTCTAAAGAACTTATGTTTTACTGTATTTGTACGCTTTTTACACTCTTTAAATGAATTTATGGTATAATGATAATTATGTTAACTATGCAGACTATTTTATTAATGACCTAATAATTTGATTAGGCTCCGTGTTGAAGGCCGTACTTTGACCTATAATTGTTAATTTTGTATACATGGTGACTTGGATCGAGAGTTGTCTCATTGGCACTCATACCACATCTTCTTATTTATATATGAAGAGTAAACATACAGTCTACATCAAAAGACAAAAAGATATAGGAAGATGTGGTATGAGTGCCAATGAGACAACTCTCCATCCAAGTTACAATTTATAAAAGTAAACCAGTATAGGTCAAGGTACGGCCTTCAACACGTCAACTTGTCAAGCTCTACTCGGCCATTGTCTAAATTAAGGCGACAATAGTTTACCAATGTTCAAATCTCATAAATCTACGACATATCAATGTAACTAACAAAAACTCAGGGAATCGCACAAACTCTTAAAGGGGCGAGACCAAGTGCGTCGACAGGATAGGCGTCTCCTGCTATGCGTGCATCACCCGCCATGTCAATTCCCACTCCGTCAAAAGGTCACAATCGGGAAAAGGACACAGTCGGTAAAATTATCTAAACAAGAAGCAAACACTTCCCTTTGTATTTTCTCCCTGTTTTTATAGACATATGGAGTTTTAAAAATAACAGAAGTTTGCTAAGACCATATAGTCTGATCTTAAATCATGATTATATGCTTAACTCTTTTCTGTCATATATCTCATATGTCAACTCTCTTTACCTGACTTAATTATGGGTTTTGTAGTTCCTGGTAATAGCACTGATATTTAAACTACATGCAAAGGCATTTACTGATGTTAAAACAAACGATGATTTATTATTTCAGGTGTCTATTGTAGCATCTGAAGACAGCTTTCTTCTGACAATGTCTGTCATAAAACTTAAGACATATCTAGATACCGATCCATTTATCTCAAATGTGTTTTACAACGTGGTTGGAAAGGACATTAGCAACAAGCTTTATCAAATCCAAGAATTGTTATTAAATAATCCAGACTATATGCAAGCATTGCCAAGTCGTCAGTCATCTATGGTCAATCTGAGAAGTGCCCTTGTAAAACAAAACTCTTCAGTTGCATTACCGGTATATAAATTGAATTGTTTTGGAGTAGACCTGAAAGGTGAATATTGAAAATTAACGTAACTGTCATTTATTTATTGTAATGGTAATGATAAAAAAAAAATTCCCCTTTCACTACGATTAAAATATAGTTTGTTGTTGTTGCTAATGGACATTTACCCCACATCTCGTTTGTTTCAAATTTAGAACATGCTTAATGCTGTTTAGTACTATTCACAGTTCTATGAAGCCTAGAAATTGTATATGTTCCAAAATGCATTTAAAAAATAGTAATTGTTGATTTGACAATTTTCTATTTGTTTTTCGTTAAATCAAGTTTTCAAAACCTATCGGGCTTTATATGCCGTATAGTTAAATGTCATGTTTTAATGACACTTTTCCAAAAAATTTGATCAATATAGAATATCTTTATTTTGAACTAAAGTATGATCAAGTGCATACATTATTGATTTTAATATGACGAAGACATAATCTTTCAATCAGTTTAATTGAGGTCTGGAGCTGGCATGTCAGTAACTTCTAGTAGTCCTTTGTTCATTTATGTATCATTTTCATTTTGCTTAGATTCTTTTGTTACCTATTCTGACATCGGACTCGGACTTCTTTTAAACTGAGTTTTACTGTACGTATTACTATGTGTTTCTTTATTCTACATTGACTAGAGGTATAGGGGGAGGGTTGAGATCTCAGAAAACATGTTTAACCCCGCCGCATTTTTGCGCCTGTCCCTAGTCAGGAGACTCTGGCCTTTGTTAGTCTAGTATGTTTTTTTGATTTTAGTTCATTTATATGTTTTGGAGTTTAGTGTGACGTCTATTTTCACTGAACTAGCACACAATTTTATTAAGGGGCCAGCTGAGGACCACCTCCGGGTGCGGGATTTTCTCGTTGCATTGAAGACCCATTGGTGGCCTTCGGCTTTTGTCTACTCGTTGGTCGGGTTGTTGTCTCTTTGACATATTCCCCATTTCCATTCTCAATTTTATTAAGATTTCAGTTTAAATGATCTTATACAAATCATAATTTCGTGATTTTCAAATACAAAATTTTTTGTGTTTGCTTTTGATTTCAGATCACCAAAAGCCCTACCTGCAAATAAGCAAAAATTAAAAATTAAACACTCAAAATGGTCGGATTGTTATTATAATATTTCGAAAACCTCCGGGATTTTTTTAGTTTTTTTGTGTTAAATTCAATTTATGATGTAAACTTGAAAAGTTCGTGTCTGTAAAGTATGGAGAGCAATGCAAACAATTGTATGTGTATTTTTTTCTTTATGACTTACATTTCAGGTTGGAACATCAATCATAATTCCAGTGCTGAAGAGACAGTAACACATTACCCTGTTGAAACTTTTGAAAGTCAAGTATAAGTGGAGTGATACTATACATACTTTTGTTATATCATAGGTACCAAAGATTGACCAAAGAACATGGTGTATAATAAACATAAGATGCTCAACATACTTTTGTTTATTTACTTAAGAAATCTTTACAATTAATTAGCATTAAGGTATTCGTACCGTACTGAAAACGAGAAGATGTGTTATTCATTTTTCTGTTCAATATATATATTTGTGTGAAATGTGACTTTTTTTATACAGCACAATTTCTGACAAAGTAGCTCCTTTCTCAAAGTAATATTCCACCAAATTTGGTTTCGTAGCTTCACAGATTTTACGGTATTGATTAATAACAGTTGACCATAAAGAAGTGTTCAAGTATTTGTTCCTCCCCCAAAACAATTCCGTCGTCTTAACTAATTATACTTTACAAAATTAACGTATCTGTTGGTAAAGTTGGTGAAATATTTAAATTTGATTGGAAATTGCCTTCAGCTGGCAGTGCTGTTTGTTATCGTTCTGTTTTCAGTCCTTCCGATTATATGTTGATACAATCTTCTTGATGACCCTCGGCTCGTCTTTTCTGAATATAGCATAAAAGGCAAACGTATATTCTAAAGATTACCATAGCAGAAAACTGTACATAACATTATCGTTCTGATATGCGTGAAATGTTTGCCGCTGAACATTGAACACCAATCCCTCATCATCCTAAAACGTACAAACATATCTTTCATTATCTATAAAAGAGTCCCTCGAGCAGGTACTGAAATCTTTAGTATTTTGGCAGTGTTTTGAAATGCTAATTTTGAATTCTTTAGAGCAGCATGCTTTTCAAAGATATATCACAAGGCATAGCATTGTGAAGGGACAAGCACAATCAAAAATAGTTCAAGCTCCAATCCCCACACTTAACTACCGTCCCTTTAGAAAGAAACAATGTGACTGGAAGCATTGTTAGTAAGATTTGATATAAAACATTGTACGTGCTTGCAGGTGAACAAATCTCTCTTATAATTTCTAAATCATACGAAGGCCACATGTATTTAAAAAAAGTAATGCATAAATACTATGAAAAATCATTCCGGTAACAATTGATTTGTGTATAAAAGATTCATTGAAGTCAATTTGCTATAGTGTGCAGATTATCTGACAAGTTTTTGTTTTACTTCAATACCGATAGAAATAACAATATCCACGTTTTTTTTTCGGAACAATTGGTTAAAAAGGTACAACTGTACACAAAAAAATTTACAACTGTACATCAAAAAAGGTACAACTATACACAAAAAATATACAACTTTACACAAAAAAAGGTACAACTGTACACAAAAAATATACAACTGTACACAAAAAAGGTACAACTGTACACAAAAAATATACAACTGAGGTATAGCTGAAAGTTCAGTGAAATGATGTATAAATGACGTGAAAACAAATCGGACACCACTACGACACGAAGAGTGAACAAGTCTGATTACTATACTCAATGAATGTCCTACGGATTGGGAATAGTTCAAAGAGGTCGACAAAGCACTGTCAACGGTAAGTAGATGCGTCCCGTAACATTCGGGAAACTCAGCCGATTTTGTCTAGCCGGATTACAATTGTGACTATGTCGTAATAGATTCTGCTGTATCGGATCAAAATCGTAACAATGTCCTGCGTTGTTTGGACGGTGTCGGGACGGTATTCTGTGGAACGGGAATGATCTGCAGAAACTTTTCATATCCGTTTCTTGTCGATTGAACTAGGAGTTCTGGTATGATTGCCAACGCGACAACTATCAATCAAAGTTTAAATGAAAAGGATGTAAGCAATTATAGGCCAACGAGCGGCCTTCAACAATGAGAAGAACTCATAACGTATAGGCTCCGACATGAAAAATGTGAAACAATTCAAACGAGAAATCCTACGGCTTAAATCACAATAAAATAATTTACAAAACATAAATACGACAGACATGAACCAAAGACAACCACTGAAAACAAGGGTACCTGTAAAGTGCAAAACGAAATAGAAACGGAACGGAACAAAACAAAACGAAACGAAACGAAACGAAACGAAATAGCGCAAAACGAAACGAAATGGAACGAAATAAATATTTATTTTATAATTTTAACTTAAATCTCTGCCAAATGTCTTATAATACAATATTTGTGCATCTGAATTTCATTGTTTTAGTTGGAACAAATCAAATGAAACCGGCAGAGGGCCGAACGTTTATTTTCGGGGGGGGGGGGGGGGGGGGGGGGGGTCGTACATACCGGTGCTTACTGCCTAAGTGTTAACTTTTCACACGTCGTTTTGAATGATAAAAGTTTTTACGGTAAAATATTACCCTAGAAAGAAAAAGGGGTGGTACACCTGAGATAAATAATATAAATAGGACTATATTTCAGAAATGGGATATTGAGGACACGCAAGTGGGTCTCAATCTAGATTGGTTCTATGACTAAATGAAGGTATACACAGACGTGCCGCTGGAATGGGTCCCTTTTTATATTTAAATAATATTAATGGCATACACTGAATTTCACTGAGGTCAAATATCAATGGGTCAGTAATTTTCATCCTCTAAATTATAATAGATGTTTGTTTAAATGCTGTTTTTTCGTTTTTATTCAAATTAAGATATCAAAACTTGTACTTGGATGGAGAGTTGTCTCATTTGCACTCATGCCACATCTTATTTATATTGTATAATATGTGATTACTGAGAAAACTATGAATGACGGAAACGCAACACAAAATTTCATTGAAATGTAACCATTCTTTTAAGACCAAAGACAAATATGCAGTTAAATGGTTACACAATGTTGATTATGGCTACTGAAATGTTCCTAAACCGCATTTTCCTTCACCAGCAGACTGTATTATAGCTATATACAGTAAGATTACTAAGTGTACGCACACTCGCCGGAGGTAAGGAGATTTAAACCTAAGATAAATCCACTGCAATGGGCTTTATTTTTCGGAATTTTGGCAAATTCTGCTAATTATCGCGTGCATAGCGGGAAAGTTGATCTCACTGAGGATAGCATCCATAGCGTACTCAAATCAATAATTGATTGAAATTGTAAAACCCGACCCGAAATAATTCGATTGAGTTCCCTAAAAAGATCAGAAATTATCCAGCATTTGAATATTTAATTTAAGCCTTAAGTATCAAGAAAATAAATAGATCATACCCTAAATTATCCGAATTTAACTTGACACAAATCAAATAAAATTTTACTAAGACAAACATGTGACAAAAGGGAATTTGCATAGAATTACAAAACACGTACCCGAAATCTGACATTCTGACAAAAAGGCTAAGCGAAATCTGCTTTCAATACCATTGCAGACCCGAAAGACCAATGCCAACCCGAAATTTCTTGAAACTCACAAAAATGCCCAGAATTTCCTCACATAAACAAACTGTAGTTATCCCCCAACCCTCCCAGTTCACCCGAGAAGACAGCCATCACTCGTAACCAACATAAGTTTACACATCCATACCTAGACCTGACAGCGAATAAAAGCGTAAACAATGATCTATTATTGATGCTTTCGTTCGATATGGGTGAGTCGCGGCTGAACGTCAGTCCGGGAGCAAATATTTCATGTTCACGACAACAAATAAGGGAGCTACCATTTGATTTTTATGGGGGGCTAGGATGAAATTTGAAAAAAAGGCAGGACAGGAGTTTTGAGTAATAAAAAAAAGGCAGGATGGCAATTTATGTAAAAAAAGTCAGGATAAACTAATAAAAAAAAGGCAGGACCGAATAGAGTGAAAAATAAAAAGGCAGGACAGAGATTACAACTACAAAAAAATGCAGGACAAAATTTGTCATCCTAGCGGACCCATATATATCAGTTCATACTGTCTTTCCCTATATTGGTACATATAAAGACATTGAGCGGTGACATTTAAGTTGAAATTGTAAAAAAAAATATTTGTTTCGTTTCATTTCGTTTCGTTTTGCTGTATTTCGTTTCGTTTTGTTTTGTTCCGTTCCGTTTCTATTTCGTTTCGCACTTTACAGGTACCCACTGAACAACAGGCTCCTGACTTGGGACAAGCTCCTAAAGAATGTAGCGGGGTTAAACATATTTGTGAGTCCAGATTGCGTCCAGATCTGTCTGGTTACTTTCTGGTATCTGAGGGATCGCATTAGGGAGAATCCGGAATGCTGTCGGAACAGATTCGGACGTTTTTTTTAAACATGCAAAAGATACAAATTGGATAAGAATCGGATGGAGAATGGGATAATCGGGACGAATTGACAGGAAACGATCGGATTGGGATAATCGGGACGAATTCGACAGGAAACGGCTGGATCGGAATAATCGGGACGAATTCGACAGGAAACGGCTGGATCGGGATAATCGGGACGAATTCGACAGGAAACGGCTGGATCGGGATAATCGGAACGAATTCGACAGGAAACGGCTGGATCGGGATAATCGGGAAGAATTCGACAGGAAACGGCTGGATCGCTTCTTGAACAATGCATATGATTGTTGTCGTGATCAAATAAATGTTTTTGAAACTTTTAATAATTTCAGCAACGAATTACAGGACTTTTATTATACTTTTTACTATTTTAATCGAGAATGGTCCTATTAAGGACGGCAGCAGTTAAAAAACCTGAATGTATGACTGAGGCTTTATTGAACAATCAGTTCTTTAAAAACCAGATGAAAAGATAGTTCACTGCATAGTATCTCTAATCTCTGTTGCTCTTTTTTCGTCTCTTTTTTTGTTGTTGTTGTTGTGTTGTTGTGTTTTTGGAGAATATTCCTCTTTACTGCCAATCAATAAAACAACGACCATACAGGAACAAGTTTTTTTTTTCCTTTTTTATTAAATAAATGTTGTTTTAATTCTGTTTAACTAATTTTCAATAAAGACAAACAATTATTTTTTTTCACTTCCCCTCTAAAACAATTGATTTTTTATCAAGAAATTTTGAATCGAACAATTTATATATATAAAAAAAAAAACAGAAAAAAGACATGTTCCCACAAAAAATGAATGGTCGGTACCTTACTTGATTTCCATATTCCGTTTTTCAATGTGACCTAAACTAAAATTAAGGTATAAGATATGTCTGCATACCATAGCAATTAAAGATTGAGAACAGAATTGGTCAACAGACCATTATTATCCATTACAGTATTATGCAACAGTTAATCGCCAATGTTAGCCACTTCAGAAGTTATATCTTGGGAATTTAATTCTGTATTTAAGCAGAACATTATAAATCACAATCGTAGTGTCATTTTACTACAAGTTTGCAAAGAAAGCAATTTAGCTGTATTCAAATGAAAGTCATTTCCTGGAAAATTCAGAAAAAAAAAACATAAAGAGGAGATGTCTACGAAATGTTATTTTGCGATTAATTGGCTTTGCTTGGGAAAATGTTAAACTCCAACTTAAATTGCATCAATAAAAGCAAATGTCGAAATTCAATTTTTTTTTTAATTTAAATTCTGTGGAAAACTACAATATGCATCAATAACGAGAAAATTCAAGAAAATATGTTTCTAAATAAAGATATCTTTTTGTTATATTTGTAATAGAAAGCTAAATGCAATTTTAATTTCACCAATTTACTTTGATTTGAAGAAATGATTTCTTCACACTTCAATTAGCAAACTCTCATTTGGGGAGGAATGTAAAATGTTTAAAATTGTTGTCAATCACTTGGCCCTTTTCATGTTATATATCCCAGATATTATTGTTCAAGATTATCAGAGATAATATTTGCCGACTCATTCAATTGTGGATTTATTTTTCCCGATTACGTATAGTATAGATTTTTGAATATGGTTCTGGAATTTTGATAGAGGAATGGGGTCTTTACAAATTAATGCCAAAGTTCCAGTCCATCCTTCAATTTTGGCGGCTAGCTTGAGTCTAGCTCATTAATGATCTAATGGAAAGACCTTCTAATTGTACTTTGAACTGAATTTGATTCAAAACTTTTGAAAATACTCACAGCAGGCACTTTGGATTAAAAAAATAGGGTTTCATACCATTATGGTTATGATCATAACAAACAAATAGACAACATACAAACAACAACAACAACAACAACAAAATGATAATGAGATTTTATTCGGTATAAGAACCATTAATGCATTATTAACACAAATAATTAAGAAATGTGCGGACTATAATTGTATGTATAACAGGAAAAAAATCAAAATAAATGCTCGTGAAAAGCAGTATGTGAAGTAGTCTGACCCTATATTAAGTGAGATATTTCAAGATGAAATATTGGTGCATTAAGAAAGTGAAATAAAACGAATTTTGACGATTTCTTTGAATTCTAAATCATTGCCATTTACGCACAAAATAGGCAAAACAAAGAAAGTTTCTATTTAGACATGGTGTTTTATTATTCAAGAAAAGACTAATGGTGTTTGGTTGCCCTTGACATTTTCTCCCACTTTTTGATTTAGGCCAAGGAAACATAGAGCGCAGGATTCGACAAACTAAAATCCTGCATGTAAGTCAGATATTTTACTTGTTATAACATAATGTTACAAGATCTTGTTGTCGACACATGCGCTATAAGTTTCAGTTCCTAACACCCAATGTTTCACCATCCGTGTTTTCTACGAAATTGTTGGGGAAAGATGGTATTTCTGCTAATGTTGACGTCATAAAAACACTAATGCGTTATATTTGAAATGGATCTATTTCCTATCTTGGTATTGTATTGACAACATCGCCTCAGTGTAACTAGTGTTAATTAAATCAAAATTTGAAATTCAAGCTAGAAGTATGGGGCATATTGGGGATATTGTACCTCCTTTAACAGACATGTGAAAGACTTCATTTCTTTAATAGATATTCATTGTTCCAAACGTTGAGTACCTGTTATTTTTACGCAATTCCTAGGTATGAAATTATTCACATAATATAGTTTATAGTCTTTGTGGTCATGGTGATGCGTTAATTTTCTTTGTCGGAGTATTGAAGAACTTCTTGCAACTTTCAAGCTGATTGATATCAGATAAATAGTATTGAGATTTATCCTTTTAACATTATGTATCAACATTTTTATTTCAATTATTCTTCTCAATTGCAATTTTTTCTCTCGTATTTAGTGTATGATATATGTTCTTTTAGTGTTGACGTGATATTGTGTTAATTTGTTCATTCGGTATTTTCTGAAGAGTGTAGTGAGGTATTAGGAGCCGGAGAAGCTAGTCAATTTCCATATTCCCATGTTATGTCTCATTACAAATAATGATAAATCTTAATTGTGATTGTCTGTTTAACTTCCAGTCATTGTTATAATTGTAATGTCAATTTTACCAACAGTGAAGGAAAGACAACTTCATCAGATTAACGAACAGTTAGATGGTACAATGTATATACCACGCACATGTTGACTCAATGATTTAGTTAGCATCAACCAATGCACAATACATAAATTTGACTTGAATATATTGAGAATATGGAAACTTCCCTAAGCTGAATAGCATAGGAAATCTGGATTTTCACGATGAAAAATCTATTTACAATTTGTAATCACACATATGTCTGTCTAAAGCTTTTTTTTAATTTATTAGATTAAAGCATGGAAAACTATCAGCCTTTGTTTTCTACGTAATTCTTGTGACATCTTGGTTTTCTCTGTCTTATTATTATCTGAAAAGGATAAAATGAGAAAAAACTCTTATAGTGCAGTAAAAATAGTGTCACACAAAATACTAAGTACAAAGTAATACAAAAGTAATAAATATCATGATAATACATCCAATTAAACGGTAAAAGTTATGTTGCATGCTTATATATAGAAATAAGAAGATACGATATGAGTGCCAATGAGACAACTCTCCGTCCAAGTCACAATTTGTAAAAAGTAAGCAATTATAGGTCAAAGTACGGCCTTCACCACGGAGCCTTGGCTCACACCGAACAGCAAGCTATAAAGGACCCCAAAATGACTAGTGTAAAACAATTCAAACAGGAAAACCAACGGTCTAATCTATATAAAAAAAAAAACGAGAAACGAGAAACACTTAAAAACCACATCAACAAACGACAACCACTGAAACAGGTTCCTGACTTAGAACAGGTGCAAACAAATGCAGTGGGTTTAAACGTTTTAACAGGCGCCAACCTTCACCCTAACCTGAAATAGTAGTGTAACATTACAACATAGAAAGACAAACTATAGAATGCCAAATGAAATGTCTTAACTCAATCAAAAAGACATATTAACAAAAACAAGTAAACATACACTGAACGAATAAATTTGATCTATAACACAATATAAATACAATATTAAATAAAAAAGGGGGGATGTAAAACAATGTCAAAAAGACAACTATAACCTTGGACAAAATGGCGTTAAATAAAATAACGTAAATGTTTCACAAGAAGGTATATCAATAGTTAGGAACAATATCTTGTTTAAGGGAGATTGCTAAATGTCTAACAAAAACAGATTTAAACATACAATAAATGTTCTTTCTGTGTGTGATTGCGATAACCCAGATTTATTATTCTTCGTGTTTAAATGCCAGTTTTGATAGGTCAATACCAGATAACATTTTACCCTAACTTGGATCAGTGGGCAACTCTTTAAAATCTTAACCCCTCATTTTAATCATCAAAAAGGTGTCAGAACAAAAATAGTAAATTAAAAAGACAACAATAACAGAAATTTCAGTATATTAAATAAAATTACACATAGCTAAGAGGGCGATAGTCTGAGAGCAGATCATGTAGCTCTTCGGTTTCGCTTGGTTGAATTTTTTTTCTCGTGTAACAATTTGCTCTATCTAAGTTTTATAATTAATTTTAATTTTCTTTGACGAAAATCATGAGTGATGAAATGTTGAAAGATATCAACTTTCGTATTTTGATACTGAAATAGATAATCGGGGAGCGGTTTGTTTTTTTCTTTAATAACATTAACGGTACAAATTTTCTGCACCAGATGCGCATTTCGACAATAAATGTATCTTCAGTGATGATCGAGGCCAACATATTTGAAAATCCAAAGTTTTCTTTTTAAAATTTACCAGAAAGGATAATGTCATACCTCTTTTTTTAATAAAGCATATACAAATAATTGAATAATCATTTTTTGAAGTGTATTAAATTTTTATCTTTTAAAAAAGTATAGCCAAAGCCGACAAGAAATCAGAGCTTTGCATGAGGGAGATATATACTTCCAAAAATTTTGTAACAGCAAAGCTTAATATCACAATATCCGTATGTTCATACCAGTACTTACAGTAAGGTTGTAACCAGTACCTAAACATTGTCTAGTCAACCTGCAAAACACATCTTGTTCCACAACACATATAAACACAACGGTAATCAGGTCCGTGATGATGACACGTCGCATCATTGTGACATGACAGATGAAAACTACATTTACATCCTTGTCCAAACATGTCATCTCCCCATTTAGGAACAATAGTGACCTGCTCTTGTGACCAACCATGGACCGGTGCAGGAAGAATTGGTTGGTGTCCCCAAACAGGATGTAATTTGCCATTCTTTGTAGGTTTGGAGAAGACTGTAATACAACAAAATAACGTTTTAAAACGACGACATCAACAACAACAGCAATAAAACTACGGATAAATGCGGAAGAGCCAATACAATGAGGAAATCCAACGGAACGATTTACTATTGAACAACAACAATGCTGTTCTGATATTCTGTTATTTATTTTGGGAGTGTATTTAGTAATATGACTGATCAATAGATGTAAACATCTACCAGAAAAGACAATGTTATACTTCTTTTGTAGTAAAGTATATAAAAATAATTGAATTTATCATTTATGGAGTGTTTAAACTTTGTATGTTTACGATGAATTACGTTCTTTTTGACGTTCCTTTTAATTCGGTTAACAGTTGTTACTTTTGACAATGTGTAACATTACTTCCACACAATCTTATCAAACAAAAGTTCTCTTTTTCAATTAAATGGTTCTTTAAAAAACACCCTGTTGCAAATTTATTTGATATAAAGCCAATTTATGCTAGATATATTTTTAAGAACTGTGATGAGATGATTAAAACTGTAAATTTTCTCCTTGACAACATACATATGTAAAAGAGAGGCAAAGGATACCAAAGGGACATTCAAAATTACAAGTCGAAAATAAACTGTAAGTTACGGCAATAGCTATTATCAACAGGTTGTAGGTATTCCTCTGGCCACCAATTGCACCTTTAAATAACAGACTGGTTCTTGTATTTGTATGGCCAAACTCAGTAAAAATTCTGTGTCAATTCCATCTGTTTGAAAATTTAATAATAACACTTATCGTTACTTTGATGACATTTTTACTTTAAATAATAAAGAATTCTCCAATTGTATTGCGGAAATGTACTCAATGGAACTGATTAAATCTAGTATGAACAACAATAATTTTTCATTTCTAAATTTAGATATTTCAGATTCACAAGGAAAAATCTATGTCAAAAAGTACGATGAGATGATTTTTCGTTCCCTTTTGTAATTCGTTTTGGACGGTGATTTTATAATTCAAACAAAGTAATCTATCATGTTAACTAGTCAATTATAATGATATGGATTCCGTTACCACAAAATACTTGAATAATTTAGATACAAAAAAATGGTTTGAAAGTTTGTGTGCTCTTGTAAAAACTTTATTACAAACGGGATAGCATATCCTAGTTTTTAGCGAGTTATGTTGTTTAAAAGCCTGTACAACTTAGGTACGATCAATGTAAGTTTATTAATCCTTTGAATAAACTTATTCTTGGAGGTTAACAATTTAACATTGTAGTATGATCTTTGAATATTTTCTTTATTGGTACAAATATTGATTTGATGTTAAAAAATTAAAACATGATTAATTATGTAATGATTTACAATTATGAACACTTATAGTCCTACATCCTGTCGATACTAACATTTTGGGTTTGCATAAGGTCATATATTTCTCAGATTATTAATGATGTCTTTACACTAAATATCTTGGGTGTGTACTGATTGATATTTTAACCTATGAAAAATTTTTTATTTAAATTCGGTTTTCAACTAGCTTTCATAAACTGTCAGTTAGTATTTTAAGCTCGATACTTCGAGCAAAAGTGCATACAAACCAAATCGTGTGTGAATCAGTGAGAAAAACCGGTAATGACGTTTTAAAACTGACCGTATCTTATTATTTTTCGTATATCACATAAAAGTAGTACACACTATATATTTTTGGAATCAGTGTATGAAATAGTTTATCTTCAGTCACCGATAGTGACTCTTCAAACCGGAAGTGCCTCTTCGACCGAAAGTTACTGTGTTCTCCCTTGATTTGTAAAAAGTCTTTTCTGCATTTTTATTAAAGTTATTTGAACTGTAAGTATCAACAAATGGGAATTCAAAAGTGGAAATACCCTGAATTTTTCTGTGAACAATTGGTGTTTAATATTGTACATTTGTATGTTTGCTTAGTCGATTTGATTTAGGAGACCATTAGATTTTTTTTTATCGCTACAGATTGAAAGCTCTCTTCAACACAATTGCCTGTCTGCTTTCCTTTATACTGCAATATTTATAACAAAATACGTTTTGTTCGCTTGATCTCAGTTCGACAACCCGAAAAATGTGATAATTTCTGAATACGTCATATATAGATCTATAAAAGAACGAACACAATCGTTTTGAAGATCATTTAATATGAACATGGAACGATAAACTTTGTCTAAAAATTAGAGAAACATAAATCAAAACTAAGAAACAGAAACAGAATTCGCCACCGTATCTCGTCCGATACGATGTTTCGTTAGCCCCCAAAGGGTGACTGGTGAATACAAATATGGTCACTTAGTTATTCCTCCGACCGGCAGTAAAACCCTTGCCAAAGTGGTGCATCTGTTTGGCTGTGTAGGATGTACATGTACGCAGCCACGTCCGGTCAGAATGGGGACCTTGAATCCAGTGCCTCAAGTAGAGAGTGTGCTGCGCTCTCTGCACGTTAAAAACCTTTGCAACCTCTCTTTGAGGGGTCCGTAGATGACCAGTTACAAGGTAAAATTTCTGTTCCTATCTAGTATACCATCATTTTCCACTCCAAATTTCCCCGACCTTCATACCGGACATGCTCTATTTCAGGACCTACCTATTGTGCTTATTGTTAATTTGTTCTCGTCCTGAACATGTAATATTTGCCACTGAACGTTACACAAATAACAATCAATCAATCAATCAATCATGTTTCGATAGTTGAATTTGAATAATTAAAATGCTCAGCAAGTCTCGCGATGTAGTGGTATAATATAAATCTATCTATTTAATGAAAAAATTCTCTTCAAGTGCTTTACAAATGAATACATACCGCCTGAACTTGAAAACAACAGAAACTCTAGCAGAAATAATATCCAAACAGCAGGCGAAACCATTTTCTCTCTTTCTCTGGATAACTTGATTTTGTTAAAAAAAAAAATTGAACATCACATGTTTTACGTTAGATAAGAAATATCTTGACACATAATATTATTGTTAATACAAGTACATGAAATTGACATTTTATCAATGAGTATTCGGGATGTTTGGTGGTTTGTTTGGGTTATGATGTAATTCCTATTTGTGACAGGTATGTTGTAGACCAAAGTTTTATCATACGATAAAAATGTTTTTAAAACTAGTCATTTTGTGCTCATTTATGATGGATTTTGGAAATTCAAGTTCATTTCCTATATACAAGGTGATACGACGTGCCGCTGGAATAGGTCACCTTTTCAAGCTTCAAAATATGTGGATAGGTCGGGAAAACTATCAGAAATATATGATAAGGTCAATAAAGTTCCCATAACTTCTTCGTCTGTCATTTTTTTTGTTGGTGTTTCTCTCTTTTGACACTTTGGTATTCCACTCCTACATTGCACACCACATGAAAACCAAACAATATGGGAAAAGGTAACATTTTTACCTACGCAATATATGAAAAGGTATACATTTTTAAAATCTAAATTATATGAAAAGGGTTGGTTAACAGAACCCCAGCGGCACCCCTATCAATTAAGTATCGAAGTGGCCTCCCGGGGGTTAAGTTAGCGTATGTTTAAGAGAGTTATCTATCCTTAACTAGTTATTGCGGAATACAGTCCGTATTTGGTTTATGTATTAGTTTTTGTTCTCTGGATTTATTGTGACCATACATATACATGCGTTTGTGAAATAGAACTTTATTAACTTGAAAAGTAGTTTATTATGTATGCCAAAGTAAAGCATAAAACGATAGAGCACTCGGTTTTTAAGTAAGCACATACACTGTGGATTTTCATTTGATATATACTTAAAACAAACAACATTTAAGCACGATCATGTGAAGTTATCGCCAGCAGGTAGACGACCATGCGGTCGGACACGTGGAAAGGATTGCCTTTCCATTCGAAAAGTTGTCTCCCTCTGAAAATGCATTGGTAGACTTTCTATTGATAAATGTACGTATTTCGATGTTGGGTGATGATAAGTTTAAATACAGTGGAAAAGAGGATGACTTGTACACGAATCCCTCGTATCAAGAAATTACTATTCAGGCTAGCCTACACCTTTGTTAACAAATACCTGACGGGTAAAACATCGATAAACCATGATTCCGGAAATCTTAATTATTTGCCTGCCTTCGATGATGTAGCTAATTCTATTAACGATCAACCTCTCAAAAGAAAACCATCAAAGAAAAATAATATGGATACTGAATTAGCCTCCTGTAAAAAGTTTTCAGGATATCCCAAAGACAATGGCATCAAATTTTTAAAAGAGTTTGAATAATTCTCTACACTACATGAGCTTGATGATGCAAAAATGTTATCTGCATTTCATCCCTCGTCTCCAGGGCCCAGCGCTAACATGGTACAACGGACTAACTTCTGGTTTATACTGGGACACAATTAAAGATCGTTTTATCGCTAAATATGTTAAATTTAACTGGGAAAATCCATCCGTTGTTATTGAAAATTATTTATTCAATAATTTGAAATTGAACCCCTGACAAGAAATTGAAGATTTTTATTGTCAGCTTGTAGAAAAAGCAGAATTGCTTTCCAAACCTTAACATGAAGTTATGTCGAAATTTGTTGATGGATTTCCTGATTAACTTGCATTATGTCCGCGTAAGTAAACCTAACGATGCATGAGACGCTTTGACAATAGCGAAAACCGGCGAATCGTATAAATACAGGGAATGTGACAATAATGTAGCCGCTGCACGAGATATTTCAACAATACAATCGGAAATGTCTAGTTTAAAACATCAAAGGAATCATCTGACCGTGCTCATGAACGACATAAAAACACAAAATCAAATATACATCAATGTAAAACCACCAGGGGATCAATAGTTTTCTCGAAACACATATCCAAGCGCACCACGCCGAAATTTGCCCTGCTATAAATGTAATGGAACAGGACATTTCAAAAGAAATTGTAATTGGAACGGCACGGGAAATCTCTATCCTCAAAACATATGCCAGTTATGTACTCAAAATGGACATGTGCTTTGCAGTGTATTATTTTCGAACAAACAGTTCAAAATAATGTAACAACAACGCTGCAGTGTCAAATATGTAGACAACCGTCAATTTCAGAAGGGAAACTCTCTCCTCTTGGGGGTGACACAGCACGCTCTCCTAGGAGACAATCTATAAGTGCTTCAAGGATTCGGAGAAGATTTCGATCTCGTGTAAATAAATGTATGAATGTAAATAATCATGTTTGTGTTGAAAATACATGTACTAATGAAAATGATGTAATGACATCGTCCGAAAATGACTGTAACTGATCCCTTTATTTCTTCAGACTCGAAAATTTTATATCTGACTGTTAGTTTTGATTCTTTGAAAGTTTCTGCATTGATTGATACAGGAAGTTCAGTGAACATTATTTCAGAACAACTTTACAATTCGTTACCGTATAGTAAGAATTTAGATTTTAATGCAGATGTTCGTGAGTCTATCGTTTTAGCTAACACTCAACAGATTGAAGTTGTTGGTACGGCTTTCATACAAATGAATATTTCAAGAGGCAATTATCGTGGTTTTACTTATATTTTGAAAATGTAATCACATCCTATAAATTTGGGAATAATTTATTTAATTGCAAATAAAATGTTGATTGATTTTAGCGAAATGTTAGCTGCTCCAAAAACGGTAAATGTGTATTGTACTAAAAGAACAACGATTTTACCAAATACAGAGACAATTATATGGGGAATAGTTCAGTCAAATATTTATTATGGAAAACATGGAATGTGTACGTCTAGTAACTAGATATATTTAATCTCGAGGATTAGAGTAGTTTCTGTGTCAAAAGGTAGACTTTCACGCTAAGAACGTGAATTTAATGAATGATAGAATGGTGTAAACTATATCCGTAAACAAAACATTAGTGACTCGGTTAAGCTTGATTCTACTATTCAATCTGACAATAACCGTAAATTTGACAGTGCAATCACGGATTTTATTGCAAATTTTCTGCTTCAAAAGTCTGATCTGGACAAATTGTAACTTAACAATTTACACAAGTTTTTGTACAACAATAAAGACATTTTTTTGACAAAGAAAGATCCTTCTTTAGGATTTACAGATTTAGTTAAACATAAAATACTACTGAAACCTTATGCCAAACCGAAGTATCAGAAACCTTATCGTTTTGATAATTTGCTTGAGCAAGGAATAATTTCTCCTGTGTTTCCAGATAAGGATTTACCAATAACAAGTCCTATTGTATTAGTTACTAAGCGTGTACATGGAACGAAACATGGACCACCATATGACCAGGACTCTAGTCTTTCGCAATTTCGTTTTTGCTGCGACTTCAGATATTTAAACTCTCAGTGTCAAATCTTTTCATATAATATACCTGATTTACAAGACCTTACAGATCTTTTTCTCAAAGAATACCAAAATAACATCCATTGATATGAGTTCCGGATTTTTCCAAATGAAAATAGACCCTACATGTTCGAAATATAAGGCCTTCAATAGATGTTTCGGGACATATAAATTTAATCGATTACCCATGGGACTTAGCTCAGTGTCCGGGTTAACGTTTAGGTCTTGTCTTTGCTATTTGGACGATGTATTAATCTGTTCTGAGATATTTTAAGAACGACCTAATGATGTTTTTGATCGTTTTAGGAGTGCTGGTCTTATACTGAATCCGAAAAAGTGTCAATTTGCAGTGGAGTCATGTACACATTTCGGCAGAAGGAAAAAAAACCGCCCCAGATCGTGTCCAAGCTTTACAAACATATCCGTCACCTCGCAATTTGAAAGAGTCCGCAGAGGTTTAGGTTTATTTGATGATGGTTACGAAAATTTATTCCGAACTACAGAGAAATAACTCTAATACGGACAAAATTATTGCGAAAAAGCGCCTTATTTCAATGGAATAAAGAACAAGAAACGGCATTAAATGAACTTAACACCCGTTTGCTCAACTCGGAAATCTTAGCTTTTCCTCAATTCAACCTCCCATTTTATTTGGCTGTTGATTCATCTTCAAAAGGGATTGGTTATATGTTGTACCAAAAACATCCTAATGAAAGTACAAACTTTTAAAAAAACACAGTCGTCCTTTTTGGCTCAAAAGCTTAAAATCATTGGCAAAGGTCTTACGGTCCAACCAAACTTGAGTTATTGGGAGTCGTTACCAGCATCACTGACTGTTCAAGTTACCTAAGAGGCAATAAATTCATCGTTGAGTGTGACCACAAGGCATTGCGACCGTTAATTGAAAAGCAACTGAAAGGAGCGATATATGATCGTTGGCTTGCAATATTACAACAATATAATTTCGAAATTCGTTACAAGCCAGCTGCGCAAATGCAAGTAGTGGATGCTTATCTCGTTGCATTGATAGTGATGTGTCCGGTGAGAATTCAAGTCAGGCGGAAGATGACCTCTTTTTTCCGTATGTTCAGGAAACGGCAGAACAAATTAGTATTTCGATTCCCGTCGAGAACAATACACAAAACTTAAACTTTGTCGACTTCGAAATAGAAGAAACCGATCTTGATGCGGGTTATACAGCCGATACCGAAGATTAATATATTTCGCCAAAATTTAGCGAAAATGATTTTATTTCTGCAAATTTACAATGCCTACATATATCCCAATTGAACAGACCAAGGATGAAGCTAGAAATATTAAATTTGAATTTTTCGATTCTCCATGTAAAGATACAACTTCTCTTTTGAAACCGAAGTTGCGACCAAAACGTGAAATAATTTCCGACGGATATGACTGCATTTCCGACATTACACAGAACATAGAAAATATCAAAACCGAATATGTTCATGAAGATCAATGTTTAATACTGAACAACTTAGGCAATGATAACATTTTAAAACCGTTGAAAGTGACAGAAAGTTCCTGTTTGATTAATGAAACTAGTGAGAACTCATCGAAAATTAGCCGATAGACTTAATCCGTACATTCAAAAAGGAACACAATGGGATGGGACAGTGTGCTACCTGTCGTGACATTTTCAATGAATGCATCAGTAAATTCCTCTACAAAATATTCGCCTTTTGAGAACATATACGGTGCAAGACGTAAATTTCCGCGTTGTTTGTCACATCAAACCGATTTCTCATCTTTACCTAACGATTATCGTGACTATGTAGAAAAACCGGCCAAAAAGATTGATATAATTAGGGAGGAGATTCAAACAAATGCACAACGATCAGATCAGGAGAATTGATGATGGATCGCTACAATAAAAAGACAAACCCGTTGCAGTTAATTGTTGGAGACTATGTTTATATGCTTAAAGACCCGAACGGGCCAGGCCGCAAGTTTCAACCAAAATATAGTGGACCCTTTATTGTGCACCCTATTAAGTCACCTCACTTTGTGAATCTTAGAGAGCCGTCTACCGGAAAAGTTTAAAAAAATGATGCTTATCTAAATAGAGACTAAGTAGCATATGTTCGTGCACCCGAACCGTCAGTCTACTTTTACTCAGAAGTGCACACATCCAAAATTAATCGTGAACCAGATTATCATACTTCAGACAGTGAGACAGAATATATCTCACCCTTACAATCTCAACAGACTCAACCGATTGTGCTTCGTTTTACACGAAATCACACACGTCCTGTACGTTTTCAAAGTTCATCTTCTGATACAAACTCTTCCGATGAAGTTACAACACAGTCAGACGCTTATTATAAAGTGAAGCGAATATTATCTCAAAGTAAAAGAAATGGAAACAGAATATTGTGTGCAATTTAAGGTGAACCAGCACAAAATAACTCATGGATACCAGTTAAATTCGCATACACAACAGATTGTCCAGTCAAAGCCACCGCCATGTGTAGACTAGTGATGTTTATGAATACATTGTTTATTTGTGTTTTATGACAATATTGATTTGTTTGTCATGAATACTAAAAAGTGGTAAATGTATTTTTTTTTATCGTATTACACAGATGTTAATTTTGTGAAGGGTAGAACATTCTGGAAACATTTGAAGAACTAAATATTAAATATTGGACTATTCGGGAAATGATTGTATTTCCGTCTGTTTTCTTAAAAGAACAATATTTTGGTGTAATATGTCTAAAAGTAATTTTATGTTTAATGTGTATATATACGTCTATCATTTTGATATATAGAAAGTGAAAAATTGTTGTGAGAAAGTACTTGACAGTGCAATGGATGTCAGTTTGGCGGAAAGATGTACGTTTTGATCTGAATAGATTTGTTTTATTATTAATCTGTAATAAGTGTTTATTTGATACAAAATATCAAGAGAATTTTTATTTATGTTTTGATAGCAGTTTTCAAAGGATTTTTTTTTCAAGTAATTGTTATTGAATTTTTTGTTGAAATTTTATTCTTGATTGTATATTTTTCAGTCTTACAATTTGAGAGTAGTAAAGTAAATTAAGCAGAAAAGTTTCTAATTTCAGTAATTCATTTTGCTGAATGTTAAATTATATTTTAGATAAAATTGAGAATGGAAATGGGGAATGTGTCAAAGAGACAACAACCCGACCATAGAGCAGACAACAGCCGAAGGCCACCAATGGGTCTTCAATGCAGCGAGAAACTCCCGCACTCGGAGGCGTCCTTCAGCTGGCCCCTAAACAAATATGTATACTAGTTCAGTGATAATGGACGTCATACTAAACGCCAAATTATACACAAGAAACTAAAATTAAAAATGATACAAGACTAACAAAGGCCAGAGGCTCCTGATTTGGGACAGGCGCAAAAATGCGGCGGGGTTAAACATGTTTTTGATATCTCAACCCTCCCCCTATACCTCTAGCCAATGTGGAAAAAACAAACGTACAACAGTACGCACAGTAAAACTCAGTTTAAGAGAAGTCCGAGTCCGATGTCAGAATAGGAAACAAAAGAAAATAAACAAAATGACAATAATACATAAATAACAACAGACTACTAGCAGTTACTGACATGCCAGCTCCAGACCTCAATTAAACTGATTGAAAGATTATGTCTTCATCATATGAATATCAGGCACAATCCCTCCTGTTAGGGGTTTAGTATTATACCATCATAAAATATATGAGAAGAACATAACCCGTGTCATGCCAACAACTGGTTTTAGAATAAATATGTTTAATTCCGATGCAAAGACCCTATAAGTGAATCAATATTAAAGCCAAAATATGCAATCTTTAATGACCTGACATCAGTATCGTAACTATATCCCTTCTTGATAAGTCTGTTTAAAGGTTTTGTTAGCTTTTGAGGTGAATACTGACATTTTTGTGCTTTGTAAAGAATATTACCATAAAAGATTGGATGTGAAATACCCGAACGTATAAGATGTCTGCATGTTGAGTTATATTTACGAATGATGTCCTTATACCGATGATAAAATTTAGTAAATGTTTTGACTAGTTTATGATATCGAAAACCCTGGTGTAATAATTTTTCAGTAATACATCAATTTCTCTCGCTAAAATCTAATACGTTGTTACATATATACACGAGCGAATCGTACAAGTTGAGATATATAAACACCATAAGATGGTGACAAGGGAACGTCACCATCTAAAAATGGATAATTAACGATAGGAAATGAAAAATCATCTCTTTTATCATAAATTTTTGTATTAAGCTTCCCGTTAATGATATAGATATCAAGATCGAGGAAAGGACAGTGAGTTTGCTTTTAAATGAATAGTATTTTATTAAGTTTGGTAAACAGCAAATAATTGCATTTAAAAAAGCAATTAAAGAGAAAAATACTGCATTTTCATGAGCAACAGTGTTGTCATTTGTAATGACGGATTTGGTGAACAATACCAGAAACAAACCTATTTTTTATGGTTATATTTGTAGAGGCAGTGTATCTGATCAATGTGTTGCTTTAGTTGTATTTTCATTTAATAAGAGCCAAGTTCTCTGCTGGTGCCATCATTTATAAAAGTTTGCTCTGTATACCAATTTTATAGTTGAATGTGCAGTAGATAGTGATTTTTGAGTAAAGCATGTATGCATACATTTGATAGTAGATTGTATAATAGATTGAAGACGTAATTAGGCATGCTTGTTTATGAAAGTATTGGATTTTTGATTTTTTTTAAATGACCAAAGCGCCTTGACCATTAAAAACAAACTGGGTTTTTTTATTTGCTCGGGGGGGGGGGGGGTGTTATAGGTCAGTTTGGTAAGGTCAAGACGTTTGGTTAAGTTAACATATGTTTATCTCTCCTTAACAAGTTATTGGGTTTTGCGTATTGCGGAATACAGTCCGTATTTGGTTTATATATTAGTTTTTACAGTTAATTGTTCTCTGGATTTATTGTGACCATACATGTACGTGTGTGTTTGTGATTGATTAACGCCACTTTCAACACTATTGTGCTATTTCGTGGCGGTCAGTTTTTATTGGTGTAGGAAGCCGGATTGTCCGGAGAGAACCACCGACCTTCGGTAGGAAAACTGACAATCCTAGTCACTGATTAAGATTGGAGTCGAGTGCACCTGCCCCGTGCGGGATTCGAACTCACAACCTCAGTGTCGACTGGCTAGTGATACAGTAGTTCGACTACTTAGGCCACTCGGCCACCGAGGCCCCTCGTGTGCGTTTGTGAAATAGAACTTTAATAATTTGAAAAGTAGCTTATTATTTATGCCAAAGTAAAACATAAAAATTTTAACATTGAAATCGGCAGTATTTGGATTATATGTGTACTATAGTATATTGCAATTGGAATGTCTCTAAGTGTTGATAATTACGCAGTACAGTAGAACGTTCTTAGTGGAAATAATCTGGACAAAATTCAAAACAAGTCTTATAAAACTAATAGAGAAGTATATACCAAAAACACAATCAGAGGGAACAAGACCAGATAACCATGGATAGATAAAAAAAGTTAAAGCCGGAATAAGAAGGAGAAACAAATTATACAACCGAAAGAAGAAATCAAAACAAGCATCTGATTTAAGGAAATACAAAGACAGCAAAAAAATGGCACAAAAGACAGAGCGTAACTCCTACTGGAACTGTATAAATAACATCATAGAAGTAGGAGATGAACATCATGACCAACCCAGCAAACAGAAACGCTTTTGGGGTTATATCAAATCATTAAAAAAGGACAACACAAGGATTGTCCCTCTAAAAGACAACGGAAGATTATCAATATCGCAATAGACGAAGCTAACATCTTGGACAGACAGTACCAATCAGTCTGTACTAAGGAAGATAACAAGGACATACCAATACCAACAGGTAAAAAATATCCACCAATGCCAGAGATTAAAGTTACAACAGGAGGCGTTAAAAAGTTATTAAACAAATGCAACCCAAGTAAAGCCTGCGGCACTGATAAAATACTGGCAATTATTATTTCCTATCATTCCTTGCTTTATATATTTTTGGTTTTATTTTATAAAATTACTCTTTTTCTTGCGACAACCGGAAGCGTTGAGTATTGGTCAAGATTGACAGTTCAACGTACGATGTAGATGTAGATACAGACTTATTTTTTCGTATCGCTCATGTGATAAGATTGATCAGGAGCGTTTCAGAGTTTATTTGGCCAATTACGAGTGTTCAACATCATAAACACTCAGACAGTTAGCAAGAGATAATTATCCAGGCCGACAGTAAAACCTATTCCTGGGTAGGAGGTGGGTGTATTTGTCGATTATTAAATACGCTGCTACCTGGACTGAATGGGGCCGTTAAATCCGATGCCCAGTGTGGGGAGTGTGCCACTGTCTCTGTACATTAAAGAACCTTTTCAACAACTCTTGATAGGTGGCCTATCTCAACATAACAATTGTCCATACCCAACATACTTTCCATTTCTCAGTGACATTCGAAATTCCGCGGCCATTTCGACACGCATAGCAAAAGCTAAACCTAACTGATTTTTTTTGTTTGGCCTATTCCTGAATATGCATGAAACATTTGCTACTGGGTGTGAGGGAAACAATAATCAATTAATAAGGGAGGCGAAAAAGTAACTTGTCGAATCTAAGCTATACATCTAAGAGTATTTGTCTTATCTAGACTGATTTGTAAATCTAATTAAACGTGAGCTGTAATTGACACGATTTCGGGGCATAAGCTATTTGGTGCAGTTTCAGACTATTTGCCAAGCCGGAGACATATATATATATTTCACTGATCGAATTCTCCCTCATTTATTAAAAAAAAAAAAAAAACACTAACTATGTAGTCTTATTTCATTTTATGTCCATGAATGATCTTCTAAAACGCCAATTCTGTATCTTTTATCTACAAATTAAATAAAAGTAGATATGTATACGCATAGTCATGTGTAATTAAATACGCCGATACAAAATGTCGTATCATGACTAATTGCAGTAGGCTTACAAAAATACTTAAACCCCAAAATATCTTGTTATCAAATTTGATCAGACAACAACAAACGCGGCAATCCATAGTTTATTCTGGATTTATTCTCATATTGGTCCTTAAATAGTTACTGTTCATGAATTTGTGTATGGACAAGATTTTGAAGACGATTACGTATGTTTCAAGTTGGATAAATCCAAATTTTTACATAAAGTTAAGTTAATTTTAATGTCGTGAATACTTTGTTTGAAATTAAAAACATTACTTACTTCTCAATTACACCGGGGCGCCAACCTCTTTGCTGTTGTGAACGACATGAACGTGATGATGCACACATCTTGTTCCGCAGCAGGAATATACACATCTATAAATCTCATGTGAACCGATGGCGTGATGGCGACATCCCTCGTCACTATGGCAATGTATGTGGAAGGTACATCTACATCCTTTTCCAAACATGTCGTCGCTCCATCGCTTGTCTCTTCTTAGTGACGTTCTCAGTGCTGTTTCCTTTTTCTTCAGTGGATTTGATAAAACTGGGGAAAATAAAGCAATGGTAAGGAGATAACATTATTCTAAACATGACCTACATAAAACGTAGGTTTCACTGTCTAAATTTAATTTTCAATGTATTCAGTATTCCTCTCACTTATCTAAGTTTTTCGAAGCAAGTAATTTGTCATTTCATATATTAATATGTCTGTAAAGAAACTGAATTCAGAGTAAAACTTTTTAAATACATACCACTATTAAGAATAAGTAAAATAAGAAACGATAACAACCAAATTTTCAACATCCTTACATGTGTATGTATATTATTTTGTCTGACAGGATTACTTATATCGATGTATATAAATGTAAATAAGTAAACAACCTTACTAGTCTGTATAAATGTGATAAGAGCAAGATTTATCCTATACACCCAATGTAACCAATTATAAATGTTTTTATTTTCCGTAGGTTAAGGGGATACAAGGGTTGCTATCAAAACAGACTATTTAGTCTTATGGATGTGCAGAATCGCTTTTTCATCCTTTGATAGAGAAAGAAATTAACAAATAATTGAAGTGCAGAGGAAATCCATTACAGTAACTATACTTAGATTGACAAAGGTTAATGGTAATATGAATACGAACTGTGCATTACATTTTGTTCCTACACGATGATTCAACTTTCAGGAATTTATAATGAAAGTGGTATTTCACATACTAGTAATCTTTAACTACATTCAGATTGATTAAACGTTAAAGGTATAATAAATACGAACTCTCCATTATATTTGGTTCGTACTCGATGATTCCACTTTCATGATTTTATATTAAAACGTGGTATTCCACAAAATCTGTAACAACATACAGATTGTTTAAAAGTTAATGGCATTATTAAAACGAACTCTACATCAAGTTTTGTTCCTTCTCGATCGGCTTCCACTTTCAGGAATTTATAATAAAAGTGTTATTTCACAAATTCTTTAACAACATACAGTTTGATAAAACGTAATGGTATTATATGAATACAAACTCTCCATTACCTATTCGATGATTTCACTTGCATGATTTTATATTAAAACGTGGTATTTCATAACTTTAACTACATACAGATTGATAAAACGTTAATGGTATTATGATTACGAACTCTCCATCACATTTATTCCTACTTGATGATTCCACTTTCAGGAATTTATAATGTACTGGTATATTGCAATTAGAATGTCTCTGCGTTTTGCATTGTATCAGAATAAATAATGACGTCTATATACAGCAGATCGCATTTTCTCGTATCGGTCCCTTGTTACATTTATCAGGAGCGTCTCAGAGTTTCAACAGGCTGACAGCAAGCAAGAGGTATTTCTCCAGGCCGGCAGTAAAACCAATGCCATGAGTCGAAGGTTTTGCTTATTTGTCGATGAGTAAATACGCAACTACCCATGGCCGGAATAGGAACGTTATTATCTCCAATGTCCGGTGTTAGGAGTGTGCCACGGTCTCTGTAATTAAGAAACTTTTCAACAACTCTTGAAGTGGTCTGTAGGTGGCCCGTTTCAAGGCAACAATTGCCCAAACCCAACATGCTCTCCAATTACAAAAAGAAAACCGCCTAACTGATTTGTTTTCCGATTTGATTTTGTCCTGAATATACATGAAACTATTTGCCACTGCACTCAAGGTAAACAATAATCAATATGGCGTCAGGTCTAAATAGATCGAAGGGCATTTAATTCGTCTAATCTTGGCGGGTTTTTTTTGGGGGGGGGGGTGGATTTGGCTAGTTGGTGCAATTTCAGACCATTCGCCCAGTCGGAGATATATGCGGTTTTTATCCAACGCAATCATAGGTTTGAACGTTGTTTTCAATTTAGACGTGTTAATATTTTTTCGTTTGGGCTTGTATTATATTTGCCTTCAGGTTTATATGATCCGTTTATCCTATTTCGACTCTTCAAAATTCAAGAGTCTATCCTAAATTGAGGTAAATTATATGGCCTTCCAAATACCGTTTCGATTCCTAACATCACTGAAGAGACATTAATTTTCGAAATCCGGGTATGGTGTACCAATTTGTGCACCTCATGTTTACGGTATTCCATCTTTTCCTCAAGTTTATTGTTTTCTGTTTGGTATTAAATTAATAATTAGGATCCATTTTGTTACATCTGGTAATACGTTTATTTGGTAATCGCCATGGCAGTCAGCAAAGTTTAAGAACATCCGTTGTTCGACCTGTTAGTCAAATGCGTTTTGTTAAAATATACTTTTTCACTTTTTTGGTCTTTTGGAAACTGTTGTTTGTGCTGTAATTAGACCCCTCTACCAAGAAATTTGTTTTGCATGCACGCGTATAAAGATTGTGGTTTTTATCCAACGCAATCATAGGTTTGAACGTTGTTTTCAATTTAGACTTGTTTATATATATAATTATATATCATTAATAAGATTCTTCTTAATTTATTTAAAGTCAAAACATACAATCACTAATCACTAAAATTTAACTTATTTAATATTATGCACATGAATGTTCTACTAACACATCAGTTCTCAGTTCTGCATCTTTTATCTAAAAATTAAAAAATGTATGTTATGTACATTTTTAAATATACACATGATCATGTATGATTAATACGCCGATACAAATGTAGTTAAGGGCCTCGGTGGCCGAGTGGTCTAAGTAGTTCAACTACTGTATACTAGCCTGTCAACGCTGATGTAGCAAGCGCGTTCGACTCCAATCTTAATTGACTAGGATTGTAAGTTTTCCTACTGAAGGTCGGTGTTTCACTCCGAGCACTCCGGCTTCCTCCATCAATACAAACTAGCCGCCACGGCATAGTCAATAGTGCTGAAAGTGGCATTAAACACCAATCAATCAATCAATTGATCACAATGTAGTTTATCAGTTTGGGCACTGGTTGCAGAAGACTTACAAAAAAACCCTTTTTTAGCCTCAACATCTAGATATCAATTTCGTTTAGGCAACAACAAACATGACAAACCATTCTTTATCCTAGATTTATTCACAACTTTGTCCATTATCTGGTAACTTTGCATAGCTTTGTGAATGCGCAAGATTTTGAAGACGATGTCGTATGTGTTTATATAATACTAAATCGGCTTTACATAAAGTATAATTTCATTTCGTCAATACCATGTTCATATTTGATGGAAAATAAATAAAAAAACAATCAGACTCTTGTGTACATCCCAATCGTAATCTTGCTGATATTTATAGCTATGAGTGTTCCAGGCGAAGGTCAAACCTGAAAAAAGAAAATTCGAGTACAGCAAACTGGACTTTGTTAGACATTAGTAACAAAACTTACTACTCAATTAAATCGCATTGCCAACCTCTTTACTAGTGTGAGGCACGTGAATGTGATGGTGCACACATTTTGTTCCGCAGCAGTTGGAATAGACACATCTATAAATCTCATGAGAATCTACAGCATGATGGCGACATTCAGCGTCATTACGACAATGTACGTGGAAGTCACAACTGCATCCTCTTCCAAACAAGTCGGCGCCCCATCGCCTTTCTCTTCTCAGTGACGATGTCAGTGATGTTTCTTTTTTCTTCAGTGGATTTGATTTCACTGGAAAAGGGTAATAATTAGGAGATAACTCTATTGGATTTACAATATAGCAAAGTACTCTCGACCAATGGAATTGTAGGATTTGATGTTCTTTATATTGTGAGGAATTAACGTAAATCATGTTCTTAGTATGGGGTTATCCTATTATAATATTTACAGTAGAACAGAGAACAAAGAGTTTCCGTAGATGAGTTACAACTGCCCCGAAGCACATTTATTAGCTTGAACGGATTATTAATAAAAAATAATTGAAAGTTGAATTTTGAAACAAACAAACAAAAAAATAAAAAAACGTTTAAAGTTTACTGGTGCAGTAAAATTGATACCGTTTATAATGTTATTATGTGAATATTTAGAACTTCACAATTACAAAAAAATTAAGAAATATCAAACCAATGCCAAAAAGAAGAAAAAGAATAAAAAACACTTTTAAACTTAAATTTTACCTATATCGTTGGCTAATAAGCTTACCAATACTCAAAACTCAGATTACTGTATCCACAGTTAGTATATAATCATTTTCAATATACTCACACAACAGAAAATTAAATTGACTTTGGAATTTTCTATAAAAAGCATTTTATTTGAACATTTAAATTTTAGTTATTAATTTTTCTGTGTAAAGAGCTGAAATAGAATTGTCTGTGGAATACAATCGAGTTGTAACTCGGATTTTGAATATATTGAATTGAACTGTAAATAAACAAAAAGATGATTTCTCACTTTGATATTATATATATATAACTTACATTCATATTCACAATTAGAAAACTTCTACATTGTAGATGTGTTATCTAATGTCTTAAACACAATTTATTAAAATTTCCCAAATTATAAGTAAGTCCTTACATCACTAGGACTAATCCATAAATGAAATGCCTAAAAAGGAAGCCATGCATTAATTAAAAACATTGCACTGACAATGAAACAAATTCTCAATTAAAACCAATCAAGAGAGCCTTTTGAGCCTTGAACACTTTACAATAATCTAAGTTTGTAAGTAAATGATAATCCCTTTCTTCATAATAAGTACTAGCTAACGCTCGTACTTAATCGTGAAGAAAGGGATTATAATTCTCTTACATATACTTAAAGCATGGCATACGTTAAACGGTTTTACTGTCGCAAATTTAGTTTACCCAACAACGTTTTTTGTCAGTGATTGATGTTATTGAATTTTGCATTTTCTTTCTGCGAGTATTTGAAGAAATCAGCATTTCCTTAAAGGTTTAATGTGTACAATATTCCTCTAAATTTATATCTAAGTTCATTTAAAGCATTTAAATTTTAATTACATATAATATGTCCTTAGAGAAACTGAAATGTATTCAAATTAACATTAATTCAATACATACCACAATTAAGACTAAGTAAAATAAGAAACGATAACAACGATAACCAAATTTTCAACATCCTTACTTGTCTATGTATTTTATTTTGTCTGACAGGATTACTTATGTCGATATTTATGACTGTAAATAAGTAAACAACCTTACTAGTCTGTATAAATGTGATAAGAGCGAGATTTATCCTGTAATATCCCAATGTAACCAATTATAAATGTTTTTATTTTCCATAGGTTAAGGAGATACAAGGGTTGCTATCAAAACAGACTATTTAGTTTTATGGATGTGCAGAATCGCTTTTTCATTCTTTGATGGAGATAGAAATAAACAAATATTTGAAGTGCAGAGGAAATCTATTACTACATTTAGATTGGTAAAAGGTTAATGGTATTAGGAATAAACTAAGCATGCATACAATTTGATGCCTTTTTTACACATGAAAATATTCTTGCTCAAAATATTTAATCTACACCAAACTAAAAATCTATAAGCAATGTATTTATTTTAAACAAACTTAAAGTTCAAATGTCGCATACAATCTGGAATTTCCTATTTTGAAAAAAATTCTGAAAGTAAAATTGTATTTGTTTTTCTACCAGAAACCCTTAGAAAATCTAATGGCGAAAGCAAAACAAGTAAAACATAAAACTTTGGTTGCTTAGTAGGCCCCAGCTGGTACAGTGGTAATTTTGGAAGGAAAACTATATGTAGCACTATTATTTTGGCGCTTCTACTGAAAAACCCACGGTGAATAAAATAGATAATGACATTGAGCTTGAAATGTGTATTTTGTTGAAAGATGACATCTAGTAATTGAATAATTGAGTTGTTGTAATCAGTGTCTTGATGTGTCACGTAGTATTGAACGAAACGAATATGAGTTCTGTACCAGATGTTGCAGGGGTTTTGCATGATGACATTGTATGTTTATTACTACCGGTAATTTCATACGGCTTTATACTAATATAATTTTATAAACCGTTTTATTTCTAAATCAAAAGAAATCACCGTTTAGTCAAAGTAAACGAGTGCACAAATTTAGAAAACAAAAATTAACATTTCATTTTTTTTTCAAAGAGCGGTTTCTGCTCATTTGTTTTTTCCAAAAGTGTTAATCAAAGAATCAATATTCAATTCAAGATGAGCAGATGTTGAAATTTACAAATAATGTATAACATTTACCATTGTATTTAATTTATTTGGTAAACTATAATTATCCAAAAGACAAGATGGATATGAAAATTCTTTCTGGAGAAATTATAAGACAAATCTCCATATATATGCAATATATAACTTAAAGTTCATTAAAAGCATATCACTTGATATAACTTCCGTTTCTTGTTTCTTATCATATTGTGTCCAGTCGGTAAATTGACATTGAAACAAGAAAAAAACACATCCTTTAAATGTACCATCACTGTAGAGAATTGAATAAGGGAATGTGGAAGTTTACACTTCAAGGGATATGGGAAAATGAAATATATGATAAAATATTAACCAATTATGAACACCTATTATCAAAGTGACGTATATATATATATATGCAGTCCGATCACTCTAGTAACTTCAACCAGTTGATATAGTTCTATTTTGATAAGATTTGACAAGGAATTGTTAGTTAGCGTTTTCCGTCAACTTAATTTTTTTCATTATGGGAATAAAATTCAAATTGCATCCAAATAGATTCAAAAGAATGAACTTATTGCCGAGCCCTAACTTGTAGTAAACTACAAGACATGTTGTTGTGTTGCTGTCTACGAGATACATGTAAACAAAACCCAATTTTAGGTCGTGATCAAGTACGCACAAAAATGTAATAAGAGAAAACTCTAAATGAGGATGAACAAAGAAAGAAGACAGCTTAAAGGAAAATCAAATTGGATTATTACAAAAGAAATCCAAAGGAAACAGTCATTCTTTATTTTTCCCTGGATAAACATGGTTGGAATACAAATAGTTGGGAGTTAGTGAAACAATATTGTTTTCACAAATTTTCGCGCAATTTGACCTCTTCTTCTTTGCCTGAGGGTGTTGGGATCTTATTTTCTTAATAATTTCTAAAATTTAAGAAAGGTATGTTATGAATCATGCCAGTACCGAAGCACTGTCAGTTTCTAAGATATGAACAACTTTATCCATGTCATAATCACTATATGATACAGTGTCATCATCAGCATCATTATAAATTTTGCATTTTGTATAAAAATAAATATGTCATTTATGAAGTGATTGAAAAGAACAGGTCCAAGTATATACCCTTATGATAGATCTTTAAACATCTGATCCCATTCACTGTTAGAATTTCCAATTTTGATACGTCTTTCTGTTTTCTAGATAAGTTTGTAATAATTTTATAGAGTTTTTTGACAGACCATATGCTTTCAATTTTAGTAAAAGCAGAGATATATTTCTTTCTGGTAAAAGTAAATCGTGTATTAAACAATCAAATGCATTAAATAGATCCATCGAATTGCAGCAACACATTTGTTGTCGTCCTGAGCTTTTGTTCCTATCTTTTATCTTTAAAAGTACTGCTTGGCAACCAAAACCAGAGCTAAATAGTGCTAAAAGTAGAGGTTTATTTAAAAATTTCACTAATTGATCGTGTTTTGCTCCTTGGTAAATTTTGGAAATACACAGATAACACACTTGCAGGTCTATACTTTCCGTTGTCTATAGATATCATTCTTCTAATACAGTGAGGAAACCTGGACAGCTTTAATCATTTTTAAAAGGATATGATGTTACTGGTTGTGCCATTTATAAAATGTTGGCGAAAGCAGGGACTGTATAGAAAGTCCCTGTTGAAAGTAACATATCCTGCAGTTGTTCTTATATATAATTTATTAATTTATTTGTTTACTCGCAAATTCTTCGGTTACGGCTGAGTCTACTATACTATGTATTATAGTAGTCTCACCCTTACCGAAAAATAAGCCTTGTGGCAAACATTTGCAGCAAACTAGCAGCAAACATTGCCGCAACCATTTTACCATGCAAATGAAGGTTGCGGCAAGCTTGCAGCAAACATAATTATGCAAATTAGATTTGCTGCAAACTTGCGGCAAACTTGCAGGAACTACACATATACCAAAGTCACGTGTGTCTGAGACACATTCAATTTATCTCTTTCAAATTACACATCAACATTTTAAAAAAGAACTTCCTGCCTGTATACAAACAGTCATTGAAAGAATACTTGCAAACTTATCTGAGATTTAAGGAAATACATACATGCATTTCATTTTTGAAAAAGGGGACGGGGGTCATTTTCAAATGATATCATATACCGGTATTGTATTAAGAAATAAAAAAGGATAAATCTCAAATGTGTAGTGAGCATAAAGCTAGGTAATAATTGCATTACAAAATTGAAATGAACTTTATTAAACAGTATACATTTAATCAGTTACAAAATTCAAACTTATAATAGCTAGAGTATTTCAGACACATAGTTGTTAACTTAATTATGTATGATGGTGACATTAATTATGTTATTAAATCAACAGTTCTGTGAATAATTTGTACTTACAAAATTACAAATTGAATATCCTTTATTATTGAACCAAAATGCCACCTTGATCTCTTTTATATAACATTACTCAAACACAAATTTTCAACATGACCTAGCCCACAATTTCAAATTGTTAGCTTCCAGGAAGTGCCAACTAGGCATGCCCAGTCAATTGTGTAATTCTGGCAAACATAGAATGGTAAAAATTTTCTGCAATCTTGCGGCAAACATATAGAATGGTCAAAGATTTCTACAATCTTGCGGCAAACATTCTTTATTATCTTAACTTTCTTACAATCTTCTAGTTCTGCAAACATTGATGTTTCTGCAAACTTGCCGCAAGCTTCCGAAAAAAAAGCTGCAATGTTTGCAGAAAGTTTGCAGCTGAGCGGCAAAAATCTGCAAACACTGTTTTCTGTTTTCCTGCAAACTTTTTGTTTGCCGCAAACTTGCAACAAGTCTGCTGCAAATTTGCGGCAAACATTTCAGTTCTATAACCCCCCCCCCCCCCCCCTATAAGGGCAGGTTACGGGTTTTAATTAAATTCAATGAATTCAGTTTTAATTTCTTTTGTTTTTGTTGTTCTTAGATGATTTTGTCTATTTCAATTCTTGTTTTGTCACCACACAGGCACTTGTCTCTGAAAAAAATACCTCGATATACTTTAATATAACACTAAATTATATAGCCGGTAATTATTTTTCAGAGACAAGTGCATGCCTGTGTTTTTCGCCTATGTCTTCAACTACATCAGAGCAGACACATATAATACATCTGATCAGAGACATATAATACAGTTGTATTATATATATATCTGGCTATATTAAAAAGGAAAAAAAAATGTTGAACATTTTAGTTATCTTTTTGTAAAAATAGGATCGCTGAGAACTGAGATTACCATGACATCGTCTTTGCTGAGAAATTTATCATTTTCTTTATATTTGATATGTTTTTAAAAAATATGATATGTTGTACTGCCTAACATTTTTGGTAATTATCCTGTTATACATTTCTTTATTTAGTATTGTTTTAAATGCGGGTCATACATTTTTTATAAGTATAGTATAGAGCTAAGGGATAAGAAAAAGTTCAAAACAGTAAACCAGAACAAATTTATCTATGTCTGGGTTCCTGTACAACTTTCCCTCGTGGTGAACGAAGTCCAGAACAGTAAACCAGTGCCCAGGTGAAGTTTTACCTGTGTTTACCTGTGCATTCTGTTGTATTTCCTGTTTCAAAATGGAAATCAGATTTGTTTACATTTTGATTTTACTGTCATTAATTCAAATTTCAGAAGGTAATAATTTCACTAAAACATTTAACAGCTAGTCTACCAAAGTTTGGAAATAAAAAACCTCAAATCCTGAAGTTGAAGTTGGCGAAAGACAGTCAACAGACATCAAATGTGGCACCAGCATACAAAAAAGGAGAAAAATTTTGCAGTCAGCTTCAGACCAATCTCTCTCAATTGTTTCAATTGTATATCAAAAGAACACGTTATAACGAAACACCTACATTTTTTGTACTTAACCACCTAGAAAATAAATCATAATTTAGTATAAGATCCCCATCAAAATTTAGTCACTTTAGATCCTGTGAAACACATTTACTGTGTTTTGAACAAGCAGTCTCTAAACTCTCAACCTGACATCATCATGGACTTAGCCAAAGCATTTGTCAAAGATTTCATATAAAATTACCTAAAAAAATTAATGAATAAGAATAATCTGGGAACAGTATATCTAACAATATATATGTTCCTGGAATAATTAAAAACAGATGTTGTTGGGGAGGGGGCTGCGGGCCATGCATTATTATTAGGTTGGGGCCAGTTAATCCAGGTCATTTCACACCGATTCCTGTATTTGCCTTACTCATTATACATCAGTTTTAAAAGATCAATATTATTGGGCAAGAATATGAATTGTTAAGGTTTTTTTGTTATTTAGACCGGAAATGCTATACAGAAATATATGTATTATAAGATAATTTTATTATTTTAACATGAGATAGATAATCTTTCATTGCTGCAATTTGCACATTAATTAAGTTTACTTTTAACAATTTTGAATTTGATATATTTATATTTGTTGATAATTGTTGGCGAGTTAAGTTTTCAATGATTTTTTAGGTTAAGGCAGAAATAAAGACAACATTAGTATACCTCTAATTTAACTACTCGACCAAGTACAAATAATTATACGTTTAATTAAGTACTTTAATTGGAAGGAGCAAATGTAGAAATGTGATGCATGAACTGAGGACCTCTGCATGGTATCCTATGAACAGAAATTTTTCCTCCAACCATAGAAGTTGATACCAAAAATAATAAATTAATCCTTATAGTATGGGGTAGTTCAAAAATAACATACATTTTGTAACATAACAAAATAAAGTGTTTTACATTATTTGTAGCAACTTATGTCACTGTTTATTAAGATATTGTGTAAACATGGTAAATGAGAGTGAATTGAATATTACAGATATTTTTGTGCATCGATCATCACTCGACAAGTGTATTAATCATAAAACTACAATAAACCTGTAGCTGTGACCTCTTAAAAACATAGGATATAAATAGTAATTAATTGGTTGATTTGTTAACTAATAAATGACTGTCTTTGACTTAGACAACTGTTCAGTGTACTTAAGATTTTAATCTTTTTCTTATTTTACAGTTTGTTTTTCATTTTGAACTAATTGTTTTATATCTGTTTTAGGTAGCATAGTTGTACAGTCTAATGATTACTGCTCAGTTTGTTCAGAAGATTACTGCCGGAATACTCAATACTATAAAACAAAGTACAGCTTTGCACAGGATGATTATGACACTGTCCAATCACAGTCAGGGAATAATTACTACAAAGATGGACAGAACTGTATTGTATACATAAAGGCTAAACCAAGTCATCAGATAGAGGTCTTATTAACAAGCTTAGATGTTGACTCTCATGGGGAGTTTGATTCCGCTGGATATCCTACGAAATGTTATGATTTTTTGAAACTTTTCAATGGTGAGTTAATCTACATGTACCTCTTTTAAAATGGTGTGTGGTGGTTCTTTGGTCAAACTACTCACAACACTTTGAAGTCCACTAGTCTACATGCATTTGTGGGTCCTTATGGGTTAGGGGGGATTTCCAGGATATGATACCCCTTTTTTTCCATAATATATCTTAATATACGGCTTAAATTATTTTCGTTTTACACTTCACTTTGCTGATTGTGTAAGCTACAGTATTGTATCATTCGACATTGTACATGTACATACTGTGATATCTTGTCCTTATAATGTCAGTGTAGGGCTTTTGTCAAAAACACCACTCACCCCTGTCCTTATTAATATTAGCAGACAACTATTCAGTGTACACTAAAATTTTCACACAAAATTATATAATGAATGAAAAGAGAGATAGCTAATTAGATATAAATGTTATTTAACAGGATTCAAGATTTTGAAGCAATGGTCACATATAAATGTATGTACAAATATGTACACATGACTAGCTGGTTCCATTAAAACTGGAATAAATTCAATAAACAAATACATGTACTTAAAAAGTATAGTTTCAAGGTAGTACTTGAAAAGTCTAAATCCGTGTGCAATATCCTCTAAGCAATAAGTCACAAACTACTGAAGTAAATTTTATGTTATTGAACTACTTTAGGTACTTTCAAACTGAAAGGATATATACAAAAAATAAAAACAAACTGTTCTTGCATCATTGAACTAACTTCACCAATGCTGACTTTTTCACAAAAAAGGCATTAATGAATGAAGATTAAAATAGACATTTACAACTTTCTAAATGATTGTTTTACATTGTTATTTACAGGACCAAGAGTAGATAATGCTAGACTATTACCAAAGGTACCAGCCTCTGGTATTTGTGGCTCTATGTATCTGGATGGTGACCTTGCCAATCTTCGTTCCTTTAGAACTACTCAGAATGAACTGACAATTCAGTTTGTAACAGACAACAGAAGGGACAATAAAGCTGGTTTCCTGTTGAGAATTACTCAGATTTATTATTCAAACCCTAATAATCTGTATCCAGAAGGAGTAAATCCAGGAGGTATCAATTTTAATTCAATTTTAGATTTGTAGTAATATGGGGAGTAGGAAGTGCAGAGTTGTATATAAGCTACAGTTAACATCATCGCTAGAATAATAAGTTAACTCTGTTAATATATAATTTGAGGTGTGGTATGACTGCCAAATATGAGATGACAACTATCCACCAGACCCAAATGACAGTCTTGCTACTAAAATGGAATATTTCTTTTCTTTTGAAACATGAAAATTTTCAGTAAAACCATTCTACTTGCATTATTTTAGTTGTACAAAACATATTATTACTCATGAAACAGTTAAATTCATATGTGATTTTTTGGTTTTCTGATTGAAAGGGTAATTTTTAAAAATACAGAAACTCCATATCTAAAAATTTTGATTTCGGATTACAATTTGTGCTGTTGCTATAAAACATCACAAGTAATAAACATCTGTTTGCTGATTTTATATGAAACATACAAATGTATATTTCTTTTTTATTCATTGTTATATTTTCTAGGCTGGAATGATGGAACATTTAATGAATTCCAGAACAAGTGGGATGAACAAGATGTGATCCCTGGTGGTATTATCCCAGGGGGTGGGAATGAGTATGACAAGGAAACAGGGGGCGTGTCTTGTTACACCTGTAATACCTGTAACAAAGAACCATTTGATGCTGAGGCTTCTGGTATTGGTACCAAAAGTGGATGTTATATGTGTGTCAAAGCCTGGGACGATGGTAAGTACTTCTAATTTACCAGGTTATAGATCTGGAGAATGGAAAGTTTAATTTGTATTTGTTTTCTTTTATGAAATCAATCAGATATAGAAACTATAAGAGCACATCATAACATAAATTAATAAAACATACATAATAGTATTGTAAATTAAAAGGCATGTATAAAAATTTCAGGTATATAAATATTACTTGTTAGATTAATAGAACAAGTAAGAAAACAGCAGTTTAAAGTCATAATTTGGCTGAATTAACATAGTGAGTAACCATTACGAAAATTTAAATAGATTTTCTTTGTAAATTCAAATTTCTTATTTATTTTTTTTAGTGACATATGCTAGGTATGTCAAATGCATGTTATTTCTGTCAAAATTCCGAAACAAAATTATCAGTTTTTAGTTAACCAGTACTCAATAATACTCCTTCAACTTCAAAAAATATAATTATGTATATGATGTAAATACAAGTTAGCTGTGCATAATGAAGACTTTAAAAACTGGTTTTCAGTTTTGAATTATGGGACTATTGTGGTTATAAATTCAAATATTTCTTCCTATTGAAAATTGGTATTTGTTGCTTCTCTGCGAAAAACACAGCATTAAGTATTAGGAGGAAAGTCTGGTAGCCCACAGTCAGAATAATATGTCCTGTAAGGCTGAAATGTCTGCCTGCTAATATTTCATTGTGAACTAACATGTTACAAGCACAGTGTTTCAGCCTTGTACAATGCAATATTTGTATTCATATTACATTAACTGGTTCTCGTCCTGAATATGCATGCAATATTTACCTTAGGACATTAAAAAGCCATTCATCCATATAGAATAATGGTATGATTGCCAATGAGACTACTCCACCAGAGACCAAATTATGTTAGCAACTATAGATTGCTGTACTGCTTTCAACAATGAGTAAAACTCATAGTTCATTATAGCAAGGTATGGTAGGCCCTGACTTAACAAAATGTAAAACAATTCAAATGTGAAAACCAACAGCCTGATTTATGAACAAAACAAACGAAAAACAAATATGATATACAGTAACAAACAACAACCACTGAATTACAGGCTCCTGACTTGGGACAGGCACATTAAGACTGGTGCAGGGTTAAACATGTTTGGAAGCACCAACTCTCCCCCTATGCTTAGCAGATAATTTGCTGTGCTACAATTTTCAAAAGAACTTATTAATAATTAGGTTAAAATCCATTGGATGTTGGATGCAGTGTACTGATTGATATTTTAGTGTTGGATGCATGATTTTTTTTTATTAGTTGTTAATTGCCTTGAACTAGCTGTCAGTAACTGTGAGTGCTCTCAGATCTGTACTTAGTGTCTTTTTGTTGTGGGGATGTACAAGTCGCCTGCCACGTCCACTCTGTGTTTTTGTTAGATGTATTTCTGCTTTGTTTCGATCTGATGAGTTGAGCCCTTTTAAACTGATTTTTATAGTTTGTTCTTATGTTGTACTGTTACACCACTGTCCCTGGTTAGGGGGAGGGTTGGCGCACCTTCAAACTAGTTTAACCCTGCCACATTCTGTATGTGCCAGTCCCAAGTCAGGAGCCTGTAATTCAGTGGTTGTCGTTTGTTGCTGTAGATCATATTTGTTTTTTTCGTTCATTGTTTTGTACATAAATCAGGCTGTCAGTTTTCTCGTTTGAATTGTTTTTCATTTGTCATTTTGGGGCCTTTTATACATTTTTGTAGCTGACTATGTGGTATGGGTTTTACTCATTGTTGAAGGCCGTACGGTGACCTATAGTTGTTAATTTCTGTGTCATTTGGTCTCTTGTGGAGAGTTGTCTCATTGGCAATCATACCACATCTTATTTTTATAAGGCAATCAATTAGCACAGTGAGTGGTCATGCAGACTCTTTCTTATGAACTACATTTGTATTGGACTTGTAAAGTTTATCATAAATAGAGTATAATGCATAGCATACATCTTTTGAACAGAAATATCATTCAACACCTAAAATAATGAAATCATTTATCTTTTTTACAGCATTTAGTTCTGCTTCAAGAAAATGTTTTACACAGTCAGACTACATATATACATTAGAAGTTTATGAAGCAGGTAAGAATACTGTGAAAGGGGAATTGTTTTTTGATTAAAAGAACAAAAAATAGTACTCTATGACTATAAAAAATCACAAATATCATTGTGCATATGGAATAAATTTTAAGTTTATTTTTTCCCTACAAACATGTTTCATCAAAATACTACCCGGCAAATTAAGTAAGTTCTCATGTATAGAACCCTAAAAAAGTATCACCCAAGAGCAACACCATAATGCCCTAAATTAGTATGGGACTCTACAAAATAACAAATGTTTTAATTTGTTGTGACAAATCATTTTCACCTGACATTAGACATCTGGATGACAAAGCCATACTTTTTTGTCTCCCCTGAAACTGGTGGATGTGCTCTTAACTGGTTACCTTGTTGTTGATAATTTAGTATGGTACTTAAAACCAGTAAAACAAATATATTAGATATCCTTGGCACTCACTATTTTTGAGATTTTTGTTTTGCCTGCGATGAAAGTTGCAGTATGCGAGAAAGGGATTACTATTCGGCGGTGTAAACTATTTGTATAAAGCTTTAAATATCAGAAGGAAGAAGACCTTGATACTTCATACCTTGTATGAAGATACCTTATGTTACGAAGTTTTTGTCTGTCATATGTCCATTGTCCTTCACCTCATTTTCATGGTTCAGTGACTGCTTGAAAACAAATTTAAGTTTTTTTTGTCATGAGAATTTCTCACTTATTATGAGTAATAGGATACATATATTTAGTAAATGGGTTCCTTGCAATGTCTACATGTTCGTCAGACAGGGTTCACTTGATCTCAATCTCATTTCATGAATCAGTGGTCAAGATTAAAATTATGTGATAAGGTCCATTTCTCAGATACTATAAGCAGTAGGTCAACTATATGTGGTGTATGTGGTGTATGGAATGATAGTAAGGGGTACATGTCAGTCTGGCAGGTTTCATCTGACCTTGACCTGATTTTCATGGTTCATTGTTCAATGAAAGATTTTCTGTTTTTTTAAGTACTATAAGCAATAGGTAAACTATATTTGGATTTTTGGTGTATGGAATAATTGTAAGGTGTACATGTCTGTCTTGCAGGTATCATCTGACCTTGACATCATTTTCATGGTTTATTGGTCAATGTTAAGTTTTTGTGTTTTGGTCAGTTTTCAATTACCATAAGGAAAAGGTCAACTATATTTGATGTATGGAATAATTATAAGGTGTACATGTCTGACAGGATATATCTGACCTTGACCTCATTGTGAAAAAAAATGTTTATGTGATACTTGCAGTAAAACGTTTATCTTTAAGACTTTCATTATAAAATCAATGGTCAGTAAAGCAGACATTTCAGCGTGCACTCTTGTTTAGATTCATTCATGAAGATAATCATGTGGTAAATAAAGCCATTTATTTGTTTAAGAACATTTTTAGTTGAAATTTTGGATAACTTAAATCAAAGTCTGTAGTATCAATGTTGTGGACTGGACAAATAATATCCAGCTGAGGATCAAATGGACTTCTAAAATGCAGAATACTTGATCATAAATTAGCATTTAAGCTCTTCCGCCTTTGAATGGTTGTAACCCTCCCTTTCCTGCTTTAAAAAACACTAAATTTTCTGGATTAGACACGATTAATTAACTACATTTGTAGTTTATGAGTACACCAGATAAGACTTAACACCAAATTTGTACTTCCCATGAGCAACACTACAGGTGCCACATGTGGAGTAGGATATGCTTAGCCTTTTGAAGCACCTGATATCACCCCCGTTTTGCTGGTGTTAGTGTTGCTCAGTCTTGTTTCTGATGTATTTTTTTTTAGACTGTTTGTCTTTTCATCATTTTATTTTTTGCCATGATTTTGTCAGTGTCTCTTCTACTTATGAATTTGGATTCCCTCTTTGGTACCATCCGCCACTTTTCTTAGGCCATGGTTTTTTAATTGTTGGTTTACAGATTTTTTATATGAAAAAATCGGTAGATTGTCGAAAAAAAAGAAAAAATATCTTACAAGACATAAATATGTTCAAAATAAATAAATATTTCAGCTCACTTATAATATTTTTGGTATGCTATTTAGTCATCATATCTTAAATTTTATTTTTAAATATTATTGCTCAGCTGTTTTAAACATAAAATTCTTGCCACGTAATAATTTTGTAAAAGGACAAACAGGAAAATAAATGGTCATTTCACAAACAGGAGAAAACAACTACATGTTGCTTTTTATCAACTTTCAGTAGATATGGTGAATAATGAGCTTAAAGATCAAAAACACATAAAATAAAAATTGCAAACACGCCGCACGAAAATAACACTTTACCATCCATGTCAAAAACAAAGTAGACTCATCCATCCCAAAGACGAGGATATCAGTTTCATGCTTTGGCAGGCAATCCCGTTTTTGATATCCAAATGGACAAACATTTTTTTTCAAACTATGAAACAAGAAAATTCCAAATTGTTTGTGGATATCTCATACTTTTAACTTTACGTCTTTAACGAGATGAAAAATCTAACGGAATTATGACAAAAAAGGAAAATGAACTTTTTGTAATGACAATGTTCCAGCTAGGTCGTTTTCACAGGGCGGTCCGCCCGCCCTTTCCCGAGTGCTGCCTTGTGCCCTTTTTACAGTTTGCAGGGCGCCCTGCCTTTTTTGAAGATCGATTGGTATATTATTTTGTTCGTATTGATATAATCAGCCAATTACGAAAATATACCTGGCGACAAGTATATGACTTTGTTTACGACCCCAAGCTAATCAACGGTTACAACAGGTGTCATAATCTGTTGTTATAGGTAATCTGTTTATCGGATGGGTCATTTAATGATCATCAACATTAATTCATTCAAATAGAATCGGTCAGTCAGCATTTGTCTTTGAACTTGAAGAAATGTTCATACAACGTGGGCACAATTAGCAATGTTTACCGTAGTTTTATGGAGAAAACATAATTGACAGAAAGTCGAAAACCATAATCAACTCGTTAAAACATTGCTCTTATTGTTTTCCGTGAAATAAATAGCAAATTAAGACGTATTTTTCATTGACTGCCTTCATTTTTTATACGAAAATAACAAAATCGGCCGCCATATTGTTGATCGTATTTACATCTTCTACGTACTGTTTATTATCCTCCAAAGAAGGAGCACACCCAAATAAAGAAAGATAACTCAATCTTATTTTTTCCTAGCATTTAGTTACCTACTAAGATATTATAAAATATGTCTTCATACTTCTGGCTTTAGAATTTATATGTTTAGGTGTTTTGAGTTATGGGAAAAGTTAAAGAGGGTCTTAGTAGCAGGGTTGGTAGGGTGCCTTGGTCATCTTTTTCTGTATTTTTTATATTCAATCCAAATTTTCACTGTTCACTATATCCTAACATTGTGCATTTACAGCTGTTTTGTGCTGTATTGCCATTAAGCACAGAAAAGGTAGAAAGGTGAAACTTGTAAAGTGTGTCAGACCATAGAAACAGAATGAAGCAGGACATTTTTCAAAAAATACTGCATATAAAGCTTAACTGTGCCAAGCAATGATTTAAAACTTGTGTGACAAGCTGCTTGATAAGTTTTCAGCCTAAAAAGTAGAAAGATAGTTTTTCTCTGGGCTAATGATGTTATTCTTGTATATATATAACCAGTGATTCAATGAACAAACAATGTTTGAATATAATCTTTATTAAAACATGCCCTTTTCATATTATCATATCACGCGTTAAATGCCCTTTTTCAGGATTGGCACCCTGCCCTTTTGAAATCCTAGCTGGAACACTGTTAATGGGTTTGTAACGTAGGTTTCGTTCTGCAAATTTTATTGCGCAAACAACATTTCAAGGTCAGTTATGATTGTCTATTTTTAAAAACACAAACTAAGGATTAATTTTCGATTTTTATATTTTAGAACTCAATCTGTAATCATTTCTGTTTTTACCATGCTAAAATAATGCATTTAATTTCATAAAATTGCTACTAAGCAGATATTTTTTTTTTTTTCAGGGATAATGTATTATCGGTGGGAATAAAAAAGCATGAAATGTTTGTTTTTTTTTTTTTTGGAAAATCAGAAAATAGGGTCAGGTAAAGCAACAAATTATAATACCTTTGCCTTATTTAAGTTCTAAATGTCATGTATATGTAAATTTATTTTTATTAATAGTTCTGTATTCTTTATTTTTCAGATCGTTACATTGGATGTAAACAGTTTGTTAACAGTTTTCAGAGAACTGTGAATTACTGTTTCTGTAACACAAATAACTGTAACAGTGCAGCCAAGACATTGTTTAGTCCTTTTGTTATGGTGTTTTCATTAGTTGTATCATCTTTTTTTATTATATATGACAGTGTTAATAGCTTTTGGGAATCGTTGAAAAGGAAATTAACAAACAATTTCAAAAAGAAGGTGAAACTGTAAATGTAGATACATAATTGATTATTTTGCTCATACAATTTCTTTCAGAATTGTAGTCAGTTAAAAAAGATAAAATGAATTTGAAAGTTAAAACAAGATTTTTAAAAAATATATTTAGTCAATAGATTAGACCGTTGGTTTTCCTGTTTGAATGGTTTTACACTAGTCATTTTTAGGGCCCTTTATAGCTTGCTGTTCGGTGTGAGCCAAGGCTCTGTGTTGAAGGCCGTACTTTGACCTATAATGGTTCACTTTTACAAACTGTGACTTGGATGGAGAGTTGTCTCATTGGCACTCATACCACATCTTCTTATATCTAAATATTTAAAGTGACAAGTTTTGAGTAATTTATTAATTACATATGTAATTCCAATTATTATAAAATGTTACATTTGTATTTACTTTGCCTTTTACAATAATAATTCTTCAGGTATTGTATTTTTGTGCCATATTAATTGCAGTTGAATGAAACAGGATCATAATGTTATGCTGTTTTTTTAATTTCAATTTAATGCTGGTCATGCCTCTGTGTTTTTTTTTGTATATAGCTATCTTAAAGCATGTCTTTTATATATTTACATACAATATTTTTACATATCAAAGAGATGTTTAATAATGTGTGCACTTTCTCTTAAAATATTTGTTTAAATTCATAGATCATGTATGTTTATATCAGAATCTGTACCTACATACTAAACACATTGCAAATTACCCCTTAAAATCACTAAAAATTAAATATCTCCCCATAACAGTCTCCAAAAAGAAGATCGCTTTACTCTTAGCAGATGTAATGACTATGGAATATTTTGCAATTAACCTCATGCAATGATCATTTCTTACTTGTTTAAATATGTATATGAATTTTAACACATAACATTTATCCTTGCAGACATTTTGCTTTCTGTATACAAGGAAAAGAACAGGGTTCTCACTAAAAAAATCATGGTGGGACTCATTCTTTTTGGTGACTGCTAGTCCACAGCTCTGAAAAAAACATCAATGTAACACATAACCAAAGCCTTAACTTGTCAATTAAGTCTGGATAGAACATAATGTGAGAAAATTTAGATTACGATCAATAATTTCAAAAATTTTGAAATGTAATGATAAATGGTTTTTAGACTCAGTTCATATAACCATAATGCAGCTTGGGATTTGTGTTTAGAAATTGATGAGTCCAGGACCCTAAAATAATATTTCAGTTTGTATTGACAATCAGATGTACAATCTGTATTTACAATATCACACATTCCATTCTTATAATATCATTCCTAAATTATATGTAAAATCTCATTAATTTACTGAATTAAAGATTATATATTTATATACTTTTACCTATCTGAGAACATTTTTAAATTGCAAACCAAAACAAGTCTAATTAAGATTTAAGAATGTTTTAATTGTATTAAAAAAAATGTTGATTGTAATTTTATTTGAATCAATTTTTTGTTGTTGAGATTTGTACATCTTTCATCTCAGCAAACAAAAGTGATGTGAACTTTTGTACTATCTTCAACATGACTTGCTAACAATTCATGGATATATTGGTGCAATTTTTTGTAGATAGAAGGTCCACATCATATTTCACTTTAAATCTGTACATAGTTTGTCATGTATATTCTATCATGTATTTGTATAATATATATTTGTTTATATTCTTATGAAGTGGAACTGCAACATCAGCAATGTAGAAAAATATTAAAAGTCTTTACCTGCTGATTTGGAAAATTTTGACACTGGTAAGGGGTTTGGAGGTTAAGTCAGGGGAGGTAATTTGAAATGGGAGCTTTCAAAAGCTGATGATATATGAACATTGTCAATAGTATTCAGTTAATTGTAAACAGATACCTTCATCTATGCAAAAAAAGTTTATTGAAGTGAGATTTGTTGATTTGTTAGTTTCTGAGGTTAAGAATTAGCATAAACTGAATATGCTTTCTTTCAGTTTTAATATAAAGTTTTCAAGTATTATTTTACAAGACTAACAGGTCAGTTTGATCAGGAGAAAATCTCTATCCAATATAATAAATAAAATCAAATGGAATTGACCATTGGTAAATATGCATATGGTTTTGGTTGTAAATACTGGTATGCTTGAAGTGTTGCATACCTCCCTTTTAAGAGGGTATGAATGCCCTTTACCGTCAGGCGTCAAACGGTCATATTCGGCTACCGTTAGCGTCAAATTGGTTAACATTTAATAAACCGTGATTCGTCAACATATCCATATCGTGATTTGTCAGAGGTCTCAAATAATTATCGTTACCATTATTTTTGGGAAAAAAATAACGTGATTCGTCAAAATCTGTCGATTTTTTTATCGTCTTGAAGAAAGTCTTCATTTTATCGTCATGCACCAAAAATTACCATTAACGTCATTTGGCAAGATTTGTTCCCGTTATTCGTCATGAAGGTACCCTCATTACCACCCTCTTTTAATCAATTCTGAATGTTAAAAAATATGGTATAAAAATATAAACAATTTATTATATATTTGAATCAAATGAAATCTTAAAATGTTAGGTCGAAGGAGGATATATTTTAATTTTTAGATAATTTTGTTTTAATTATGTGTAGATGACTGTCTGATATTTCCTATAAAGCCTGTTTTAATTTCATGTCTTTGAAAATATGAATTATAATGTATATAGTGATTTACAGTCTATAAAACATGTTTAGTTGTATAAAAAAACCAAAACACTGTTTGTTTTATATATATAAATATATTCTACAATATTTGGAAAGTATTTTATGTTTTTATGTTTGTATTTGTATAATAATGTTATGGTTTGGTTGGTTAATATTATTTGACTTCTATGGAATTTATCTATAAAGAAGTACTTACATCTACTAATAGATAAAAGAATGTTATTAAAGTATAATTCAAATTAGGCAAAAATATTCCTGAACATAGATAATTTTGGCTAGAAACTGCAAATATTTGGTCTGACCTCATTTTATTTAAGTCACAGCTGAACTTTGGCATCGCTCCAAAGCTTATATTTACATTTACTTCATTCCTCTGTTTGATGGAAAATGTGTTGAATAATAGTATCTTACAATTTCATTTATTTTGGTGAATTTACAAGACCAAAAATGCAGCAAAATGTACTTTTTCCTTATGACAAGTTTAATCTAATCTATGTACTGTCATTGTAATAAACTTTATAAATAAAACCAAAAATGAAGGTAAATGTATTAAATTCAATCAAGGTTGTACTGTTACACTAAAGATAAATATGTGCATTGTATTAATAGATACACATCAATTTTTTTTTATTCTTTTTTAATGTTATCTGTGTTAGTAATTTATAATAATAAAACATTTTGATATGACCAATTTGTTCTTTGTTTAAATGGTATTGGAATTAAATGAATGGTGGAAAAGTAAATTTCTAGCCAATCTCAATGACTTGTGATGTCATTCTTATAAGAAAAAGGAATGTAAGTTCTCACCTGCATAATGGAATATTTCTGAATATTATATTAAAAGTTTATGATACAAAAGTCAAATTACAAGTGTCTGAGATTACTATACCACAAGTATGTATCTATACCTCAAGTATCAAATATAAATTAAAGTTGACATACTTAATATCTTCAAATACATGTATTTGAAACTTTTTAAAAGTAATGACCTCTGGATGTCTTTTAGTAATTTGTGTTGTTAGTTTGCTGTATTATCCCACATCTTTTTTGATAAAAAATCCATCCATCTTAATGTCCTTCCCTCCATCTGTGTGTCTGAAACATGTATCTGCATGGTAACTTGAGTTCCCCATCCTTCATTGGAACAGACTTACATAAATGGAAGACATAGGTAAGGGGAGAAGCTGATGGATTTGAGAGTCAATAGTTCAAGGTTGAACGATATAGGGAAGGGAATGAAGCCTATTGATTTTGGAGTCATAAGGTCAAAGGTCAAGGTCATTGTTACCAAAAATAAAATATTTTGTAAAAAAAATGTGTTTCCAGAATGTAACTTGATTTTACTTAGTTGGTTTAAAATTATACTTGTACAGATGGTAGATATAGAAAAGGGGAATAATCCTATCAAATAACGTCATACTGGGTTTTTGTCGAGCCTGCAACTTTTGTCGCAGAAAGCTCGACATAGGGATAGTGATCTGGCGGCGGCGGCGTTAGCTAACTTCTTAAAAGCTTTGTATTTTAGAAGCTAGAAGACCTGGTTGCGTCATACTTTGTATATAGATCCCTTATGTTACGAAGTTTCCGTCTGTCATATGTCCATTGTCCTTGACCTCATTTTCATGGTTCAGTGACTACTTGAAAAAAAGTCAACATTTTTTGTAATGTTAATTTCTTTCTTATTATGAGTAATAGGATAACTATATTTAGTATATGCGTACCTTGCAGGGTCCTCATGCCCCTCAGACAATTTTCATTTGACCTCGACCTCATTTCATGGATCAGTGAACAAGGTTAAATTTTCGTGGTCAAGTCCATATATCAGATACTATAAGCAGTAGGTCTACTATATTTGGTATATGGAATGATTGTAAGGTGTACATGTCCAACTGGTAAGTGTCATCTGACCTTGACCTCATTTTCATGGTTCAGTGGTCAAAGTTAAGTTTTTGAGTTTTGGTCTTTTTTTCTAATACTATATGCAATAGGTCAACTATATTTGGTGTATTGAAATATTTTATGATGTACATGTCAGTCTCGCAGGTTTTATTTGACCTTGACCTCATTTTCACGGTTCATTTCTCAGTGTTAAGTTTTTGTGTTTTGGTCTGTTTTTCTTCAACTATAAGCAATAGATCAACTATATTTGTTGTATGGAAGGATTGTAAGGTGTATATGTCTGTCTGGCAGGGTTCATCTGACCTTGACCTCATTTTCATGGTTCATTGGTCAATGTTAAGTTTTCATGGTTAAGTTTGTTTCTTAGATACTATAAGCAATAGGTCAACTATATTTAATGCATAAATTGATTGTAAGGTGTACTTGTCTGTCTGGCATGGTTCATCTGACCTTGACCTCATTTTCATGGTTCATTGGTCAATGTTAAGTTTTCTTGGTTAAGACTGTTTCTTAGAAACTATAAGTAATAGGTCAACTATGTTTGGTTTATTGAATGATTGTAAGGTGTACATGTATTTCTCGTTTGGTTTATCGGACCTTGACCTCATTTTCTTGGATCATGTTAAGCTTATGTGTTACTTGTAGTACAGCTTTATATTTAGGACTATCAACATAAAATCAATGGTTAGAAAAGAAGGCGAGACATTTCAGCGTGTGCAAGTTTGTTGTTCCGTTTATATGGGTCATAGTAAAAGCAATTAAGGGCCATAACTCCTGAAAGGCAATAGTGAAAGTTGTCAATTTCAAACTTCATTTTTTTTTCAGTGACATATTAAAATATAACAAAGAGTGCACACGCTGAAATGTCTCGTCTGTTTCACTGAGCATTGATTCTATGTTGAAAGTCTTAGAGATAAAGGTTTTACTACAAGTATCAGATAAACTTAACATTTTTAAAGATCCATGAAAATGAGGTCAAGGTCAGATGAAATCTGCCAGAATGACATGTTCCTCTTACAATCATTCCATATAAAAATAAGGAGATGTGGTATGATTGCCAATGAGACAATTATCAACCCATATCCCACATATAGTATCTGAGAAACAGACCTACTCACGTAACTTCAACCTTGATCATTGATTGCCATTTTCCAATCAATCAAGGACTATAACTCCTGAATGGGAAAAGAAAAATCGTCAATATCAAACTTGACCTCCATTTTATTATCAATAACATATTAAAATTTGAAAATCATTGGTTCAAAGTTTCACAAGTTATTGCTCGGAAACAGCTGGAATGCCTGTCCAGCAAACAGTCCTCAATAACCAGAGGAAACCTTATTAAAGGGCTTTTCATAAAATGCAAAAGAGATCTGATCAGTTACTAGTAACTAAGCTTAAAATTTTGTAAGTTTGGGTGTGAATATTAGTTTGTTACAAGGAAACTAGATGCTTTGTCTAACATATAGGACTGTTAGACAACAAATCACTGGTTAGTCTTGTAGTTTGGGGTGTACATGTACCACTTTTTGTGCTATCATAGTGCAAGTTATTCAAAATAATTCATTCCATTAATGAAATTAAGCTATCTGTGTTTATGACAGATCTTTGATTGTTTCTGTTATTCACAACATATGTAAACTTGGGATGATCTAGAGCTTGACATATTTAAAGGATGCTTGTTTATTGTTGAAGACTGTATGTTGACCTCTGAATATTTTTTTGGTTATTTTTTGCTGTTGAGCTGCTGTCTTATTGGTATATACCATGTCTCCATTTATTCATTATGATCCTGATCTACAATGTATGTGAGAAACGGTACAATATTTTTCACCAGTGATACATCCTACGTAAACAGCCATTTATGTTGGAAAACTAGTATGTCACATTAAAGTGAATACAATGAATGACTCTGAATCTATATTTTTATATTTATTCAGTTTTTTGTAACTTTTAGGTATTCTATTAATTATTAAGTATAAAAGCTCTCATTATATATTATCATTCTTTATACATGCCCAGTGGCTAATATATGAGCCACATTAAATGCAAGTTATAGATTTAATGCTGTTTTACAGACTTGTAAAATATACAATTAACAAGCTAAATGTGGAAATGGTTGAATATTTATATATATATATATATGTATATACAAGTCTAAAAATTGAAAACAACGTTCAAACCTATGATTGCGTTGGATAAAAACCACAATTTTTATACTTGTGCATGCAAAACAAATTTCTTGGTAGAGGGGTCTAAAAACAGCACAAACAACATTTTCCAAAAGACCAAATGAGTGAAAAAGTATATTTTAACAATATATATATGGAATGTTTAAGCATTCTAAAATATATCTTACTCAATGAAAGATGTGTAATATGAAGCTACATGTATTATCAGAGCAAACACTTTGAAATTGTGAAAAGAAAATATTTACTGGACATAGAAACATTTTCCATATAAGTGTTTTTTATAGACTTCATTTTTGTGCATTGTTTTCTATAGTCTTCATTTTTGTGCATTGTTTTCTATAGACATATTTAAAGTAAAATGAAAGGAAAATTACCTTCCAAAAAGTTCTGCAGTAATTCAATTTAATTGGGTAGAGAAATTTCCTTCTGTTCAGTATCTAAATGGGAGCATACTTATATATAAAATTCAAATGGGGGAGATAATGATATCTACTCTACATGTGATCATTTGATGAATACCAACAACAACAAAAAACACTCTGTGGCAACAATTACATAATTATTGGTTTAAAAAATAAATTGTATATTAGATATACTGTTCTATGATTAATGTATAAGAAAAAAACATGATTATCAAGGCATAAACAAAAATCAATATATATATATATATATAAAAAAGAACAAGTAAAGAAGCATTCTGTAATATAACATCTGGTTGTTTATAACCACTTTGCACCAAATATGAATAAATAAATACCAACATTTCATACATAGTTTTCCACTATTTTTTTTAAAATCAGAAACAGATCCCATCTAGAATAGGGTCTCATCAATTCAGTGATGTAATCAGCCTAAACAAATTACCCACAAGTTTTCAGTTTTTCTTTGTTATTAACACTCATAACAGTGAATAGTTAGAAAATGAAGATCATGATGGGTTTTTTATGATAAAAAATATTTACTTTTATTAACCAAAGTCATATCAACTATAGGCATACAATATAAAATACTCATAGTATATATAGAATAGCAGAAGGTATTGTGAAACATATTAGAATATGTCAGATCTGTGCTTTAAATATAAATTTACCTAACAACATGGCTCTCTCTAATCATTTGAATTCATTAATTGTATATATTTATACATTGAAGGCTTTCTCCAATAATAAAATTTAATGAAATAAGATCTATAACCTTGATATGTAGGACATTTCAAAATGAAATGTATCTCATCTTCAATGTCATCATTACAAAAAGACAGAGTCTCTTCTTCTAAAAATTGCAGAGTAATGGCCACATGTTATAGCCAAATTATGACTACTAAGTCTTATTTTTGTAATACACATCTTATAAATATCTGGTATTGGTCCAATTAACATAAGTAATATTGTAAACACAAATTATCAATTATTTTTCTATAACTTGAACATTTAACTAACATAATCAGTTGGCTGTCAATCTCAGCTATAACAGTCATACATTAAGCTTTCATACAAATTCTTAATTCAAACTATACATGTAATACAATATATAATGGAAGACTTCATCTGTAAGTGAATTATAATCATTCTGAACAATCTCAAAGATCACAATTATGCATAACATTCTTTATGTAATATAAAAATTCAAATATAACAATAGTATATAAACCACCAGAAATCTTGATTCAAAACTGCCATAAAAATTAAATCTGACTACAGTACCAAATATGTAGCACTTTTATACAAAATAATATGCTTTTGTTTTGAACACAAAAGTATATGAATCACATTACCTGTTTCCATTCTCAATTCTAAATGTACAAAAATGTGTACTAATTACAGTGAAAGAATTAACAATACATAAGGTACTTATAACAACCATTGAATGTTCATATCCTGATAATATCTATACTGTGTCTATAAATGTTTCAGTTACATGATGTCTTGGCCATATCATCAACTACATCATTAATATTCAACTTCATCATCTTTATCAGTTCCTAAAAACAGTTATATTTACTATATACATGTATTTTGTTAAAAAAAAAAACAGTCCATAAGAACTTGGAAAAATACACTGGTATATTTTTTTTAAATTTAAAATGACAAGGAAATAATTTTGTGATTTTTTTTTATCAGTTGTCCCCCAAAAAAGAAAAAAAGTTTCACATTTCACTTTTTCTGATTATCAAAGTGAAAAGGGTTAGATGAAATAAACCCATCATTAAACTTGAAAGTGGTTTTAACAAGAATTGAAGACTTTGTTCAGGCAACAACACATTGAAAAAAAGATTGACAGACATGTAAAGAATACTTTACAACGAGAAAAAATCACTGGATTGAATATGTTTAAAATATATATATAAATACAGATGATTTTTTCTTTCTGTACTAAAAATTAATCTTGTTTAGCCATATAGTTTTGTTAGATTGCTGTCTCATTGATATATACCCCATATCTCTTTTTTATTAGTATATAAAAAGTAATATTCCTTATGGTATATATTTTCACTTACTTTGAATAATTCATAATCTTCATTCTGTAGATTTTCTACCACATTAAAATGATCTGTATCAGCAACATCAACATATTGGGATGATAAACCACCATCTTTTAATTTCTACAAACCATACAAAAATTAATGTATAATCATCATAACTTTATATTTTATTTGAGTTGACTACAATCCTTTTGTTTTTTTACATTTTTCTTTTCCAAATTGATCATCATGGTTCTAAAAGGTTGTGAAAAAAAGGTTTATCAAGTTTTCCTTTATTTTTTAGTACTAAGTACAAATAAATTATATACATTTTTTGTAGGCTACTTTGAGGTAATCAAAAGATCCTATTCTGCAAGTTTTAAGAGAATGTGTGTATACAAACCTGTTGGAATTCTTGACTTTGACGTCTGAACTCTGGTGAGTCATGCTGCCCCACAGCTACAATAATGTGCCTATGAGAACTTGTTTTCTTTATTGCGTCTAAATGTTTCAATGGGCTGTTTTCCCAAGCTGTTTCCCTGCATAATAGATATAATTGCTACACTGATCCAAATTCTATTCTATATTACCAAAAATGGACTAAACAGTAAAGGTTAATAATTTACAAAGACAAATAAAAGAACGCTATAACACGTAAATAAGATGATAAACAACGTCAGTACCTAGAATCTATACTTGAAGACCATCATGTATTTTTTGTGAAGTTGATACGGAATATTAATCAGCAAGGTCTTGGTATCTTCCTATGAACTTTTTTAGAAAAAGGATGAGACGTTCTTTGGCATAACCCTGGTTCATCAACCTTCTGCTCAAACACTGGTGACTTTTTATAAAGTCTGAGTAGCAGCTGCAAGCTCTTGAATACCGAATGAGTTGGGAAATGTATATCTCATATGCAGGTGAAGTTGGTATATTGCTACTAAGGTGGGGGAAATTGATAATTTCAAAATTAAAATCGTCTCGTTTGTCATAGATTCTGGTACTGAGATGACCCCTTATGTCAAATTCGAGGTATAAGTCCAAAAATGAGGGGGAGGAAGCCATGTTTGTTGCTTCTTTAATTTCTAGTTCTGGAGGATATATTATTGGAACCCAATCAGAAAAGTTTGGATTGTTAATGGAAAGAACATCATCAATATATCTGAATGTGAAATTAAATGATCTGGCTTCTTTGATCTTCTTGTTTTTGACAAGTGTCTGAAGGAACTCCGACTCATATGAAAATAAGAAGAGGTCAGCAAGGAGAGGCGCACAGTTCGTTCCCATAGGAATGCCGACAATTTGCTGAATAAGTCAACTTCCAAATTCAACAAATACTTGTCAATAAGAAACTCCAGCATACTGATCACTTGTTCCTCTGTGTAGCATGTTTTACCTTTTTTTCACTATTAACAAAATTTGCCGTTATGATATCCCAAAGTAATAAATTTATAGTGTATGCTACCATTTTTATAATGAAAAGCATTGTGGATTATTTCTTTTAGACAATTTTTTTAATTTCACATGGGGAATGGTGGTTTACGGGGTTGAAAAATCAAAGGTTTTGATAGAATTAATTACAGAGAAAGATCGAGATTTGAAATTATCCAGAAGTTCTTTAGAGTTTTTTAGAATCCACATATGTGTTAATACCACTATGCAAGTAAACAGTTTCACAGTATTTCTGAAGACCCTCTTTCACTGCCGACAGTTAACATCCAAATTTCTTTTCCAAACATGCATGAAGAGTGAGTTTTAAACAATGTGCCTACCAATGCTTTTCCTTTTATTTTTTCTGAAATATCTCTGAAGTTTGTGACAACTTAAATATATGGGCAATACTTCATAGAATGTTCAATGACCTGGGTTGAACACTGCATATTTATATTTATATTGAAGTTGTCTAGCTGCTTTTATGGAATGTCTTGATGAACTTTTTCCAAACTTGGGATATAATACATTTTACAGCAGAATTTCCTCATCCTGCCAATTTCTTTGGACTAACACCCCATAAAACTTCACAAAAAGTTTACATACTCATTGAAGTTAAGCACCTCCCATTAAGGAAATGTTTATGGATTTATTTCCCATGTTTTGACATTTGTTATTTCCATATATCTAAATGTTCATTATAGATAATTCTTCATTGTTTCAGAAACATTCTGTGCAACCAGGCAACTTGAATCTTTTATCCATTTTTTACTGATTCATATATTTTCTTCTCTAAGACAATTGAAACATTTTTAATGTTTGCCAAATACTATATATCAAGTAAATGTCTTATGAAGTCTTCATTTTCAGCATGCTTTTATAGTTTAGTGAAGATATGTTCATCGGAAGAATTCAATTGACCCTTGCTTCCTTTACATGCATATCATTTATATACAGTTATACAGATTAAATAACTTACTGTGTCATTTTGAGAGGATTATTTACAGATGTATTTACTAAAGGTTGAAGGTCATATATACCACTCACTAATAATGCACCTATAAAATAAAGTAGTCTTAATCTAAATAAAATTCAATATTCAACAATTAAACTGTTAGTGCTTAAAATTATTTTTGACTCACTTTTTTATAACAAAAGGATTTGGTTAAGAATTTGTTTCATTCAGCTCTTAAATTCAATGTTGGCAAATAGATGAGAACAAACATTACTTGAGGCATGTGTCCCTAACAAGGCTCTAACTATCATGTAGACAGTAGACAGACAAAATCTGTGTACCATATAACATTGTTTAATTGTCTTAGTACTGCTAAATCTTGGTTGAGATGTTGCTTTTAAAGTAAACAATTTAAAGATGAATTAAGAAAGAATACATTACCAAGTTGATAATGATCCACAATGAAGACTTAAATTATACAGAACTAATAACTTCAAGACACCATTGAAAAAGTGTGCATCTTTTATCCATCTTTCTGCTTCTGATAAGGTCCATGAAGGATCAAATCAACTCAGGCTATCATGGAGTCAGACTTCATACACTTAGATATCAAATCACTGCATACTTTCAGACATCCAATCACAGCCTAAATTTTATCAGTGAGTTAGATTGCATACTTTCAGGCATCCAATCACAGCCTACCTTTTATCAGTGAGTTAGACTGCATACTTTCAGACATCCAATCACAGCCTACCTTTATCAGTGAGTTAGACTGTATACTTTCAGACATCCAATCACAGCCTATCTTTTATCAGTGATTTAGACTGCTTTCAGACATCCAATCACAGCCTAAATTTTATCAGCGAGTTAGATTGCATACTTTCAGACATCCAATTACAGCCTACCTTTTATCATTGAATTAGACTGCATACTCTCAGACATCCAATCAACAGATAGCATCATAGCTGCTAAATGCCCTCCGGCAGAATGTCCACCAATGTAAACTCCACTGTAAAAACAAATTAGGTATGGTAATATTATGTTTAAATATTTTTGTGTTTATCAAAGGAAATACAAAGACATTATTGAATCAACTCACACGAGTTTTTTTATCTGTGTGTAGTGTTCTTTACCTATTGATGTATATGCCCCCATATCCTATTATTGATATATGAACATTCTGATCAGTAAGAACATAAGCTTATATCGAAAGGATATGGTTTGTGCCCACATAAAACTCTTTATTATGACAACTCTTATTCTACAAATGTTTCAACAATAAGGCAGCTACAATGGATACTGTCATAACTACACCTTTAGTCCCTTCAGTATTGGATTCTCATCTGATTATACATATGTTCATTCTTCAGATTCTATTTTCTAAAGAATACTGGTATTTATTGTTCTGGTCAGTAAAGGTTTACAGTTCATGCTGGATTTGGTTTAGATAGTTTGACTGTATAAATAAAATGCATAGCGTCTATTGTAATGAAAGTAAGTAAATTTCTTATTTTATTACATACCTGGACCCTCTATGTGAAGCTAAGTTAAATACATATGACAAAGCTTTTTTACACTGGTTGACTATTTCTGAAATGGACACTGAAAGAAATATGTATGATGAAAATTATATTGAACCCTGCAATGAAACCTTATTTCTCTAATACTTTGACAATTTATACCTTTCTGCACTCATTGTATAAAAAAAATTTAATCAACGTGTGGTTGCCGGTGATCTCAGAAGATGATTGGATGAATTCAAGGGTCATAACCTTTATCAGCTCAAAATATGCTAACAGGTGTTAATGAAATTGACAACTTTGTGAAATGTGGAAGGCACTCGAAGGGGGTTTTGGTTTAACCAAAAATGAAAATGTATTTTTTAATTATTAGAGAAACAGATTCTTACATAGTTACTTGTGAATTATCGGATTTATCCAATCTCGATAGTTAAATTATAAATTTTAAAGTCCTCGCCATGGCTCAGACTTTAAAATTGATAATTTAACTATCTCGATTGGATAAATCCGATAATCCACTGGTATCAATGTAAGAATCTATATATAACAATCTTCCTAAACACAATTTTTATAAATCATTATAAAATATCTTGAAACATTTTAATTCTGGCCAAAAATTCCTTCTTAAGCAATGATGGGAGTTTAAAACTGAAATAATGGTTTCTACTGTTTTCTGCTCTCATATAGATGACATAATACTACATGTATTAACCAGTTTAGTGCATTATGCATGAAACAGCCCCTTTATTAATAAAAGCGAAACCGGTCTATTACAGACTAACAGGGCATTAATAAAGGGCCATTATGAATAACATGGGGCCATTATGAATAATCAGGGCTATAACAGATTTTCAGTTGTTATCAATTCAAATACATTTCTGGGGAAAAGAAACATCAAGAAATTGAAAGTTCCAAAGAATAATGACATATTTGACCCAATTGTCAAGTTAATAATTACACAATACATTCCATGATGTCTATCAATTTATTTAATTTTAGTTTTAAAAATCCAGAATGAAATCTTGTATTTTGTATGCCATAAATTGCTTTGAATAGGACAACAATAAAACTACATTTATATTTACATGTTATTTCATCACATCACTTTAAAAGTTTCTTTTTAATATGCATTTGGTATAATTATATACAATTTCTAAAAAAAAAAAAAATTGATTTGGCTTGGTTAAATATTACACATTGACCGTTTGGTTGATAAAAGTGTTAAGAAATGGGTGTTTTCAAATTGACCCTGTTATTTGTCCTCAGTCAGTAATAATGGCCTCAGAGGCTGTAATGTCCCTCGGTGTTGCCCTGTGCTATTACAGGCACCCTCGACCATTATAACAGACCTTGGACACATTACAGGGCCATTATGAAAGCACCCATTAATTACTACTATAATATTCCATTTTGGCTGGCTCAGGAAATGGATATAAAACTTTTAGTAAATTACAGAATGCTGCTCTAAACCTTACAGATTTATTTTGATTAAAATGTGAAATAAAGCTAGCAGTTGAATAAAGCAATTTAAAAAATACTTAATTTAATATTTTTGTCATTACCCCCATATCAATAGTATAAATTTTAAAGCATTGGAATAATAAATGTTTTTTTATTTTTAACCTACCTTTTGGTGCTAGGTCATATCCAATAACAACTACTACAGCTCCCGCCTTACAGATTGGACGTACCATAAAACTTGAAATTTCTCGACTTAAACAAGAAAACATTATTGTTTACAACCTGTGCATAATTCTTTGCATGTTAAAAGTAATTGACAAATCCTATGATTTACAGATATCTTGAGATCAATCATGTTGCCTTTAAACTTATTATACAGATATTTTACTTGACCTCTAATTTCTGTTATCATTTATAATAGACTTTATGATTTAAAGTCACCTTATACCTTAAAACACATGCTACAAAGTTGTAAATTACAAGTACAGGGAGTAACGGTTCAGCTGTTATATAACAGTAAAGTCATTTTGTTACTTGTTTTTGAGTCAAGTCCTTTTCAATTGATTTTTTTAGTATGTTCTAATATTGTGCAGTTTCACATCTATCCCAGCTAGGGGAAGAGGACGGTTGATTGAGCACCCACAAAAATGTTTAACCCTGCCGCATTCTTTATGTACCTGTTCCAAGACAGGAGCCTGTAGTCCAGTGGTTGTTTTTAATTTGAGGTCTGCAAGGGTTGTTTTTCTCCTATCAAATGTTATTTACACAAATCAGGATGTTAATTGTCCCTTTCGGATATTTTTTTTGCTATTCAGGAGTGTTTTAAAGCCTGTTATACAGTATGGGTTTCCTCATTACTAAAGGCTATATGGTGACCTGTTATAGTATGGGTTTCCTCATTACTGAAGGCTATATGGCGACCTGTTATACAGTATGGGTTTCCTCATTACTGAAGGCTATATGGTGACCTGTATAAGGTTGTTTACATCCTTGTCTCATTGGCTACCATACCACATCTCCTCCATTTTAAACATATACCATTCTCTGGTTCAATATCTGTTGCTTTAAAGAAAACCTCTGCATGGAGCTGTAGGTTTTTCTATGTATTATTTCTGGTTTCAGTCTTAATACTGTTACTGTAACTTATTAGCAGGGAGGTAGCTTAGTGAATAGCAACTTACTCCATCATCTGCCAATATCCACCATGTATATATAAAAATATAGGAGCATCTGCAAAATATTCAAGACTTAGTGCAAATCTTTATAATAATCAGAAATATATAATGAATTGACAAAATAGCAATTCATTTTGCTACGGAATTGGTAGTACACTTGGGGAATTTTATAAGGTACACCACCCCTATTTGTTATTTAATTGTTAATAAATCTTTGACATTTAAAGAACTAAATATTGGTTTCAATAATAGAGCTCTGTCAGAGTCCCCCTGAAAAGTAATGGATAAATTTTACAAAAAACACGAGATATGAGCCATCAATTCCCCAAATGACAAAAATAACAAGTGAAACTGCGAGCTACTGCTCACTGATGATACCCCCGCCACAACTGGATAATTTAAATAGTGTAAAAATATGTAAGTGTTCGGTAAACGGAAGTTGTTGAGTGATGAATCTGAAAACACATCACACGGTATAGCTGACTTATATAAACCCTGAAACCAAATTTCAGAAATCCTTATGATGTAGTTCCAGAGAAAGATGCGACGAAAGATATTCATGGGACGGACGTACGGACAGACAGACAGACAGAGGTAAAACAGTATACCCCAACTTTTTTAAAGCGGGGGTATAAAAACATGATGAATACTATAAACAGAGAAATTTTTACGCCATCTTTTTTTGGGATTTATTAACATTATCTAAATTTGCACCGTTTTGAACTAGAGATATCCCCGTGGCCTATATAAATATTTTCATAAATGATTTAGAAAGTAAACAGGTTTACATGTATCGTAAATCAAGTGATAAAATCAATTAGAAATCTTTTTTGTTGGTTCATTAATGTTATTAAAGTAGATTAAAAGTTATGTCATGTTTGCTTGTAAAAATACATACACAATAAACAGAAAAGAAGACCTAATTAAGAGTGAATACAATGCTGTCAGGATTCATTAATCCATCTTTAGATCAGATGTGTGGCAGATACAATGAAATAATAATTCTAAAACTGATTGACAGGTGTCATTTACATATTCATAAGGAGTGTTGTTTAAAAAACAATGTCCATAATGTCTGCATGCTTGAGATGTCTTCCATGTTAATATTATTAACTTGAGTTAAAGTTATGTTCTCTAAAATAGCTTTTCATTTAGAAATACAGTTATGATTTGAGGTATTTATCTGTCATCTGTAAAATAGGTGTTATACAGTGGTCCTCTACATATCCTATTCATATATGTACATGTATGGTCTTCATCTTATGAATAGATTTTCCTTAAAACTTTTGAGGTCATTTTATTTTCTTGTTTCAATTCTTACTGCGAAAATATTACTGCCTTTAAAATTTGCCTGTTTACAGTATATAACTACAGACAACCACTGACAAGGTTTGTAACAGGACTGGCACACTATCATGTGGTATGGTATAATTATGGTTGTATGACAAGGTTTGTAACAGGACTGGCACACTATCATGTGGTATGGTATAACTATGGTTGTATGACATGGTTTGTAACAGGACTGGCACACTATCATGTGGTATGGTATAACTATGGTTGAATGACAAGGTTTGTAACAGGACTTGCACACTATCATGTGGTATGGTATAACTATGGTTGTATGACAAGGTTTGTAACAGGACTGGCACACTATCATGTGGTATGGTATAACTATGGATGTATAACAAGGTTTGTAACAGGACTAGCACACTATCATGTGGTATGGTATAACTATGGTTGTATGACAAGGTTTGTAACAGGACTGGCACACTATCATGTGGTATGGTATAACTATGGTTGTATGACAAGGTTTGTAACAGGACTGGCACACTATCATGTGGTATGGTATAACTATGGATGTATAACAAGGTTTGTAACAGGACTGGCACATTATCATGTGGTATGGTATAACTATGGTTGTATGACAAGGTTTGTAACAGGACTGGCACACTATCATGTGGTATGGTATAACTATGGATGTATAACAAGGTTTGTAACAGGACTGGCACATTACATGTGGTATGGTATAACTATGGTTGAATGACAAGGTTTGTAACAGGACTGGCACACTATCATGTGGTATGGTATAACTATGGATGTATAACAAGGTTTGTAACAGGACTGGCACATTACATGTGGTATGGTATAACTATGGTTGTATGACAAGGTTTGTAACAGGACTAGCACACTATCATGTGGTATGGTATAACTATAGTTGTATGACAAGGTTTGTAACAGGACTGGCACACTATCATGTGGTATGGTATAACTATGGATGTATAACAAGGTTTGTAACAGGACTGGCACATTACATGTGGTATGGTATAACTATGGATGTATAACAAGGTTTGTAACAGGACTGGCACACTATCATGTGGTATAGTATAACTATGGTTGTATGACAAGGTTTGTAACAGGACTGGCACATTATCATGTGGTATGGTATAACTATGGTTGTATAACAGGTTTGTAACAGGACTGGCACACTATCATGTGGTATGGTATAACTATGGTTGTATGACAAGGTTTGTAACAGGACTGGCACACTATCATGTGGTATGGTATAACTATGGATGTATAACAAGGTTTGTAACAGGACTAGCACACTATCATGTGGTATGGTATAACTATGGTTGAATGACAAGGTTTGTAACAGGACTGGCACACTATCATGTGGTATGGTATAACTATGGTTGTATAACAGGTTTGTAACAGGACTGGCACATTATCATGTGGTATGGTATAACTATGGTTGTATGACAAGGTTTGTAACAGGACTGGCACACTATCATGTGGTATGGTATAACTATGGATGTATAACAAGGTTTGTAACAGGACTAGCACACTATCATGTGGTATGGTATAACTATGGTTGAATGACAAGGTTTGTAACAGGACTGGCACACTATCATGTGGTATGGTATAACTATGGTTGTATGACAAGGTTTGTAACAGGACTGGCACACTATCATGTGGTATGGTATAACTATGGTTGTATGACAAGGTTTGTAACAGGACTAGCACACTATCATGTGGTATGGTATAACTATGGTTGAATGACAAGGTTTGTAACAGGACTGGCACACTATCATGTGGTATGGTATAACTATGGTTGTATAACAGGTTTGTAACAGGACTGGCACATTATCATGTGGTATGGTATAACTATGGTTGTATGACAAGGTTTGTAACAGGACTGGCACACTATCATGTGGTATGGTATAACTATGGATGTATAACAAGGTTTGTAACAGGACTAGCACACTATCATGTGGTATGGTATAACTATGGTTGTATGACAAGGTTTGTAACAGGACTGGCACACTATCATGTGGTATGGTATAACTATGGATGTATAACAAGGTTTGTAACAGGACTAGCACACTATCATGTGGTATGGTATAACTATGGTTGTATGACAAGGTTTGTAACAGGACTGGCACACTATCATGTGGTATGGTATAACTATGGATGTATAACAAGGTTTGTAACAGGACTAGCACACTATCATGTGGTATGGTATAACTATGGTTGTATGACAAGGTTTGTAACAGGACTGGCACACTATCATGTGGTATGGTATAACTATGGATGTATAACAAGGTTTGTAACAGGACTGGCACACTATCATGTGGTATGGTATAACTAAGGTTGTATGACAAGGTTTGTAACAGGACTGGCACACTATCATGTCGTATGGTATAACTATGGTTGTATGACAAGGTTTGTAACAGGACTGGCACACTATCATGTGGTATGGTATAACTATGGTTGTATGACAAGGTTTGTAACAGGACTGGCACACTATCATGTGGTATGATATAACTATGGTTGTATGACAAGGTTTATAACAGGACTAGCACACTATCATGTGGTATAGTATAACTATGGTTGTATGTCTATCAGTATCTTAAAACTGGCTGTGGAGGTAGATGCAGATACAGATATGGGCACAAGGGTACTCCAGACCACTAGTCCCTTCAAAACTTAATTAGTCATGTAATGACATCTCACAAGTATGAAAAGTAACTAATCTGGTTTTAAAATATAAATTGTAAAAATAATTATAAAAAGAAAAAAATGTACATTTGATAATTATTTATAGTAACTTACCCCCAGGAAGTGTGTCAGCACCAAAGATATCTAATTTCTGTCTTTCTGTATCACCATAGATTCTATCTATCTGACACTCTATTTCTGACTTCGCTTTCTCACTTTCTATTTTAGGTAAAGAAAACATAATGTTCTTTAATTATTTATATGTATCATGTTTTATTGAGCAATGAACATGAGAACAAATCACCACAAAATCTATTACTAGTAAATCTTATAACAAGTTGCACATACAGAAGAAGAAGAAGAATATAAGATAAAAAAAAAATACCAGCCAATATTTAAATGTAGAGAAAAATGGAGCATAAAAATGGTTATCAACTTGAAATCTGGAGATAGAAATTTTGGAGCATGCCCTTTTTAACTTTTTTTTACTTTTTTTTTTCTAATGTTGTGTTGTTATACCATTGCCCCAGTTTATTATTGTTATGGGAGGGTTAAGAGATCAATTTTTTTTACATTTTTTATGTACCTGTCCCAAGGCAGGAGGCTGTAGTCCAGTGTGGTTGTAGTCAGTTTAACATGTTTAACAATGATCTTCCTCTTCTTAATTTTTTTGATAAATTCCTCAGACGAAAAAAAAAAGGCACCTGAGTAAAATTGATTAACCTCAACAATTCTGATTAAAGCATTCATCGTTTTTGAAATAATTTATCAACATTAAAGACAACAACACTCATAAATTACTGCAAAGTAATAGTTTTAATGGTCGACATGTTCAACTGACTTTGCTCGGAGGTACTGCTTCAAGTTGCATCAGGAATATTATGAGATGTATGATCGCCGCTGGTATTCAGGTATTGGGAATTATAAAAAGCATGGTAGATCGGTTAATATTAAATTTGTTTGTAAAATGTCCATGGATCAAGTTTGGCTTCATGAATAATGAGATAATTTGTGACAAATTATGAGTTCTTTATTTTTTTCACAGTCCTATACAAAAGTAAGATCTTACCTTCAGCAACGATCATTATATGTTGTTTAACAACTTCATCTGGTGAACATCTATGTGTCCATTTTGATGGGCTATACTGTTTTTCTAATTCCTGAAATTAGCAGATGACCATCTACTTATAATAATATTGGTGGAGAATACTGCCATTAATTTTTTGCCAATCAATTCATCTTGATATAATTGTAATATTTGCCACTGGATTTATGATTGGTTTTGATAATATAAAAATGTGTTTTACTCTTATTTTTTAAATAAGAGCAGGTGGTTGTGAAAAAAAAAAAAGTAAAAGCTTAAGCAATCCATTCTATTACTTTTACTCTTACCTCATTATTCATTTTTAATCTTGCAGTCTTCATGGTCTTTGTGATTTCCTACAAAATAAAATGGACAATATTAATTTATAGCCATCGTCATTTGATTGGTCATGCAAATTGTCCATATTGATAAAAAAGCAGAATGGCTTCTTCTAAAATCATTGGCTGTTGAAATCAAAATAACTATTTAGTGGAAAAACTAGATCTAAATGACTATATTTTGTTGATCTTAATTTAACTTAATTGGTATTATTCAGAACTGTAAATTTGATTTCAACATCTATCTGTTTTTTTTAAGAGCAAAACCTCCTTTAAAATTTGAAACTGTTTTTTAACTAATTAGCTTTTTAATTATTATTAGATTATGATTAAAAGGAGATTTGGAATATTTATCAATTAGACAACAATCCAGCATGACATTTACCTGGTTTTCTGTTGTTCAAGTTCTGTTAGGCAGAACAAATAAACATTGACAAATTGAAAACATGCAAGTTTGGAAATAATTTTTCATTGGGCAATGGCCATTTCAATACCTTCATGTTTATCTGACTGTTTTCATTTTAAAGATGTGACATTTCACTTTCAGTCTGCAAATAAATCTTTTTTATGTAGCGTGCACATATCTTGTTAAATGGTCTGAATGTTTACGACCTCTGTAGTAAAAAAGCTATTTATCAAGATTATTTTAATAGTACCATTGTTGAAAGATAGTTTTTATCTCAGATATACATGTATCTATAGTTAAAACTTATAATCACCTGCCGTACATCACAAAATTATGCTAAAACATCAACATTGAACAATGACATGTTCAACCAATCAAAGAACAGAACAGACAACATCCATGCTGTTACCATAGTTTAGCATCATGAGATCAATTGGGACAAACTATTACCAACTGCATTGGAATAAAAAGTACTTCATCCCGAGACTTTCGCAGATTACACCTGCCTTATTGTCAGGGGCAGAGTTTTAATACATTGGGAATAACGCTAAATATATACAATGAGAATCCAAAGCCATTATCAGGCAAATGCACATAACTATATATAGAACAGATTCATTAAACTATAACCATCAGAGAAATGAAATTTTATTTTACACCCTCTAATTTTGGAAAATTCTGCACTATCAAAAGACAGCTCCTTTAGACTCACTAATCCCAAAGATACGATCAAATTTAGACTTTTGATACATGGTCAATGCATTATAATTTGTCACTAGCACCTTAGCTGTTGGAGATGACTGTAAAGTGTAAAATCTTTCAGAGTTGGATAAAGATGAGATCCGAAAAGTTCGAAGGTGATATACACGAATGTAAAGTCCAGAGAATTAAAAATCGTAGTTTCGTATCCCTGGCTTATCAGCGATTGTTTCTTTCGCTGGAAAGTCTATAGAATTAAATTGTTGATTGAAAGTATTTAATTTATTTATTCAATTAATTCATTAGATAGTTAATCATATCTTTTAATCTTAAAATTTATTTTGTTTTAAACCGCATTATCGCATTCAAGTATGGCGGAGAATTTGAACACCCCGTCACATTTTCTTTCAGTTAAGCCACCAGGTAGCAAAATTGGCTGTTACAGTTAAAACAAACCATTCAATACTTATTTTAAATATTGGTTATTGTAGTCATTTATATTTAATGAACAAACATGCAGGCATTAACTCAGATTTACTTTTTTTATATATCAAAGTCATGTTTGGACCTGTCATAAATGTAAAATGATCATAAATGCAAATATTTATAATATTTGTGTATGTAAAAATTCAAAAGATATTTTATTATCTGTTTACTTGTAGATAAATACTTGAAAATTTTGTTGCTGATTGATTGTGTCACAAGGCACATATTCATTTTGCTAATTAAAGTTAGTAAATTTATCTGTTTATATAGAGTCGGTCCGGGTAATTCCGTACACTTTTGGTCCGAAATGAATCTCATTTGGTTCCCTGTTTGATACTACAATATTTTAGAAGGAAACCGGTAACTAGATCATTCGTAGATAGTATTGATATTTGACTTTTTCCTTGCCATTCAACGTAAAATACCGAGAATGAGCATATCGAAAACAGAAAAGTCACTGTGGCTAATATCGTACGGTTGTTGTGTATTTCCGTACACCTTGATGTGTAATTCCGTACATTGATTAAATTCAAAATAGGATTGCTATTTGGAAATAATTTGGACTAGTAAATTTATTACCAGGATCATCTTCAAGTCTTTCAATCTTTACTTAAATTCACAGTATCAAAGCTTCATGTCGTGATGTAGATTCTGGCAGTATATTTGATCACAGAATACAACATAATAAACAGTCAAAAGATATCTCAATTAACTGCTATTTTGATTATAAATTGGCAAAATTGAGTATAGATGCAAAAGTTGCAAAAGAAGGACTAAAAAGCAAGTGTCTTAAGATTTGTGTTTGTATTAAAGCTTCAATTATTAGCACGAATTTAGATATGACTATAATGGACTTGTGTTTCAGACAGTAACGTTTTACACACACACACACACACAGTAACGTTTAGTTGCAAATAATACATGGACATCAGGACGAGAACTTGACGATATATGTGATATGCATGACTTAAGTTTGATAAGCGATATGAATATAGACCCTGATTTGTATTATATAGACAGATACCTTCATCCGGTTTTTATCGTTCTAGTTCAGTCCGAAGAAAGACATGTCAATCTATTCAGAAAAGAATTCTAACTCTGAGCAAACTGGTCTTTACAAATTAGTCCCGTATTGTAAGCTGAGAGGCTGCAGCAGTTTTTGGAAAGATTGGAACTTGTTCTAAATCTTTCCTAAGGCACCGGCCTCCCTAACAACAAGTAACTAAGCACAGGTTAGCTACTAAATCTATAAAATGCACTGAAATATAGTTCCCTATAGTTCTTATGTCTGTGCACATATGCACATGTAAAATGTGAAAAATTGGGGTATAGTTTTGGAGCAGTTCATTCAAGTATGTATGTCTTTATGGTGTGTTGATGTGCAGGCTTTTTTATCATTTTGATTAGGTAATTGAGTAATGATACAATACTAGTATGATTGACAACTGTCATGATCACCAAACAATCAGAGACAAGGTGGGGCCTTAATTACAATGCCCCACCTCCTTAAATGCCAATCATATTGACCACATTACTAAATAAGTAATCAACCTCAGTCTTACATAATTATACAGACCCTTCAATAAGCATCTCAATACACAAATATTTGACCTCATAATTGAATACACAAATGCATATATTAGATATGTTTGATATATAGAGATGATAGATTTATTCATTGCCTATTACTTTTGATCTACACTACAAAAGTGATTCTGTAAATTTTGTCTGAAAGACAAATGATTAATTAAGGATTAACAAGATCTTTTTTGCAAAAAAATAAAATGAAATCTAAATATAAATATATAAAAGGTATTCAAGTAAGGCCTATGATTTATTTGATAAATCTGCAATAATCATCTGTAATTAACAATTTAGGTTAGTTCGCTTAGTTTTTTATAAGTGATTGGCTTGAAACAGTTATTTCATTTATAAAACTCTTAATAAGAACAAACCATTTTTTCCTTAGTTTATTCTCCATCAAATGTCTGTTAACAATTTAAGTCATTTGAATATAAGAAGTGTAAATATATTTTTGCAATCAAGAAAGAATCCACATTTCAACAAATAAGTTTTTTAATTTGTTTATGTTGAAAAAGTACATTTTCAATGCCCTTTGCCGAAAGATATTTAAATTGTAAATTGATTAAAATACACTCTACAACTTTTAATCTTCAATGTCATATAATTATGATAATTGTTTTCAAAATCAATAAGCAATTCTCAGAGGAGAAAAATAGTATACCTATGTTTCAACTTACAAAATGCCCCAAAACAACCTTTTTAGATTATTTTTTAACACAATACAATTCTTAGCTTCAAGTCTATCTGTCAGTCCTATGTCTTACCAGGATAATTGGTAAACTTAATATTAGAAGAATCTTTGATTCACAATTTTTTTTTGAACATGTAACCGGGACCAATATTTGGTTAAGATATAAACTGCAGTTTAAACGAAATTCAATTTGATTCACATTTAGCTCATTTTATCTTCTGTAAAATTGCTTTTCCTTCTAAAGACCTGCGGTTAATGCAATTGTCAGCAATAGTGCTTTATTAATGTTCTGTTTTGTCCACACCATACCTAAACATGGTTTGAAATTATTCAAACTCTCTTCCAATCTTTCCATGAGTGATTTCCATCACTTTGATTACTAATTATAAGTCGGTTGGTCTTCCTGAATTAAAGCATCATCTTCAATTGTTCCAGCAGCAATTCTCATGGAACATTTCTTAATAACGTCTATATTTAACATCTTTCATAGCTGTTTGACAACTTTTTGTGGTATTTTTTTTATGTTTTCTTGTTCGGGAGGAAAACTGACAGTCCAAGTCAACTAATATTCGAACACACTTACCAAGCATGTGCGGGGTTTGAAGTCACAACCTTAGTGTTGACTGGCTAGGGATATATGAGATGACTGACTACTTAGACCACTGGGGCACAGAGGACCCTCGCAATTAAGGAGGAATAGTTTGCAAACACGTCGTCGTCTATCTCTATAAATCAATTGGCAGCGGACTGGTGGTTCATAGAATCAAAATTAATATATCTTGACCTCTTTCTTCTCATATAGAATTGATGTTGTTTTATGCATTTTTTTTTCTGTTTATTTTATTTTGCAATTAATTTGATTATTTAACAAAAATCATTGATATAAGCAAAGCTAAGTCAAAATTTATATCACTTAATGAACATTAACATATTTAAGAGCTGACGTGTACGATATTAGACTCCTTCCATTTGTATTTAAAATATCCTGTAGGGTAATACCGTACACCCACTTCTAGTCTGTTTTATTGGAAATTATTGCACTTATACTTCACGGAAAAGTATCTGTCAATTAAAAACTATATCTGGTATTCAGTTTCCATCAGTTTTCTAAATTTCGATTAAAATAGAAAGTTCTTACTTTAAATTAACAAAACTTAAAATTTACACAAATCTGGTGACTTTTTGGACGAGATCATCTTCTTAAAACGCCAGCGAACAAAACTTTCCGACAAACGGCAAATGTGTACATATTCTATGATAGAAAATCGTAAAAACGTGAACATACAAGGTTATACATATAATAATATTAAAACACACTTTATTTCTCAATTTTATCAGAAAAACAAGCAAAATGCAATATGTACGGTAATTACCCGTCTGTACGAAATTACCAAGATCGACTCTAGCTATACCGAGTACAACAATATTCTGAGAACACCCAATACTCAAAATTAACCTGAGAACAAATAGATATTACTGAAAAACTCTATTTATTTGGTGCAATACTGCTTTTATTGAAAATAAGACTATAAATTAGAGATATATGTGTAATTTCTACTCAATAAGTGTACAATTTAACTTCAGGAATTTGATTTGTGTGCATACCTGTCAACTTACTCGTATCCTATGGGTGATACCTGAAAATTTCACCCCATACAGTTACACATGATTTTTTGAATACCCGCTGGGTCGTTAAATAACCCGGGAATTCAGAAAATGACCCGTTTTCACCTGGATTCTTGAGCCTTTAGACTGATTTCATAGGTGATTTTCTTTGAAATACCGACAAATTCGTAATTTTTCCTGGACAGGAAGTTCAACTAGCAATGCTAGCTGTGTTAACTGTCAAATTAAGTGACCCATTAAGTGCATGACTTCACTTGACAGCTTTGGTGTCAAACACACTGTTAATTAATACCAATTACCTTAGCTTAAGGTCATAAATAATTTGTCTATTTCAAAGTTGTTTGACAATAAATTTGAGTTACTTCCCCTTTTTTTCCACCTTCACAATCTACATGATCTACTCCTTAATTTTATGTTTATTTTTGTAAAAAGATTAAATCTCAAAGAAATTGAATGCAAATATACATATCAGAATATTACTTTTTTTTATTTTTCTACTTTCGCTTCATGACCTTAGAACAATTAAAAAATTATTTTGAAAATTTTTTTTTTATCTCTACTTCCTTCATGAGCTTTAAATGTTTATTTTTTTTTTATTATATTTCAATATCAACAAATCTTTGACAGCCTTCACATTGGCCAAGATCAAAAGAACCTGAGTCCTGACAAGAGTTTCATATGAACAGTAAACAATTTTGTAGAGTACGGTCTCTTGATTACCGGAAGTACAAGGCCCCTACTCTGAATATGCTGACATTCAAATTTGATTGGAATGACGTCATCCGGGATATTGATTCGACCTCAAGGAACTCTGCTGAAATCCAGGGCTCCTCGAGTTCTAATGTCGGGAAAGCTATAATCAATCTTAACAGGTGTTATATATGACCATGTCAATCCTATCTACTCTAGAGTTCCTTTCGAACTTTGCCATTATGATACATACTTTAAAACAAGTGGCTTGAGAATTGATATAAAACTATGAATGAAACAAGAAGATGGGGTATGGCTTGGCTTGAAATGACAAAGTATAACACATTAATATATCAATGGCTTATTATGCAATGAAAAAATAAAATTAAAGTTTTAAATTATTTCCAGTTAGTACTTAACTATGTGAACATATTTTGGAAACTTTTCAATTATAAAGAAATGTCCCCTAAATACTTAAATTCAACTGAAAAAAAGTTTGTACGCGTCATGACCTGAGATTTTCTTCTTCAATGCAGGTCATGACCTGCATTTTCATGTTCATAGGTTGACCGGTATGTGTATTTCTTGTATGCAAGTTCCTTGTATAACAATATGACGGATGTAATTGTATCTTGATACTGGTAACTCAACCGTATCTAAATATAGGTATGAAAAGTACTTATGAATAATCATTTTTTTTTATTAAAGTTTTCCAAATAATGTATTTACTTTTCAAATTTCAATTGTTAAAGAATCTATATACTAGCTAATACGTCATTTCTTTTTCAATTTTTATTTAGATAGAGTTATTAACTTTTCGAATAAATACGTCCGATATATTGTTTTACGAGGAAGTTGTATACAAAACACACATATTGAATTCCTGATGTTGAATTATACATTTATTGAGTAAAAATGACATATATCTAAAAATATTAGTCTTTGTTATCTGTAAAAACAGTAAAATACTATATAAGAAAGAGTTTTTCAGATAGTATCTATTGGTTCTCTAGTTCATATTGAGTTTTGGGGAGTTCTCGGGAGATTGTTGTACCATCATGACCATACCTGCCAACTTTCTCAAAATCTCCATGTAGGCTTATGCTCCTCTTCCATTGTCATAAATGTTTTTAATGTAATTTTATATTGTTTGAATTAGTATGTACGTACTTAAATACCATTTCAACTCATTTGAATTCTTGTTTTGAGGTGTTCAGTTTATACAACAAAGAATTTCAAAATTCAGATCAACTCCTCTAAGGGGGGAAATCACTCATAAATCATGAAAATATTGCAATAGATCAATTTTCCCTGTGTTCATTTCCCCTATTTAAAAAAAAAGTATAAATGGTATTTAGGGTTTTATATACCTATGCAGATATTTAATTGATAAATATAAAATACATATGTCTCAAATTTCAAGAAAAGAAATGGAAAGATTTTTGAATTGTGTGTTTTTAGAGCAATGATTGGCACTGATAAGGGGGATAATTACCTAAAGATTAAATAGACTCCCCTTATGAACTTGAAAAATGTCCTGGGACTCACCAAGCAATAGTTTTCACCTGATGTACGTACATCTTTCCTAGATATTAATATGACCTATTATGACATCACTTTGCCATGAGCACAAGGTTTGATACTAGTAAAACAGTTAATACTTACCTTTCCGAGCACCTAGGCTAATCTCGCCCTGTTTTTGGAAGAAATCTTGTTACCCAATCTTTAACTTTTTAGTATTTTGTTGACTTTTGTTGTCATCTAGTCTTATAAGTTCACCTTGCTGAAGGCCATGTAAGCTTTTGCACTTAGTCGGTATCTGTTGTATGTCTAAGTGTTCAACTTGTTCAGAACCATTAAACAGAATGAAACCAAACATGACAGAGATTTTGCTAATATTATAAGGAAATTGGGTGTGATAGCCAATGAGACAACTATCCGTTAAAGACTTGAGGAAAAAGTACTTAATAGAAAAACAAAGGATATGGGGTATCCATCTATGACTTAAAATTAGTACATGCACAGCAAAAAACACACAAAAAGCAAAGGAACAGTGCTTTTATTGCTGTTCTTCATCTCAAAGTCACACTCACAGTGAAACAAGTGAAGAGCTACATGACCAGAAGGGACCTATAGATAATTGCCAAATCTGTGTGTAGAATCAGTTTATCTTTTAAGGGATACCAAATTCAATCAATTTTTAAGAAGAAGCATATTAAATACATTTTGTAACTAAGTCTGAATTAAATTATTCAATTTTATGAAGCAATGATAAACATGATAAAATGTTATTTCAAATGTCAAGTGTTCACAAAATTTAACAAATTAACACTAAAAAAGTATATTCAGTGTGTAAGAAGGATTCTTTTGTTTTCCAGTACAAAAAATAATGAATGGACAGAAAGAAAAGATAGATTTATTACCACCATCAGCCTTCCAAGACATAGGAAAAGACGATGCTTGGAAAGAGCTAGCTAGGGCAACAACTGATGTCATGAACTTAAAACTTGAAAACCAAAAATTAAGGTAGAGTTTAATTGAATATTCATATAATTGATTAAAACTGCAGAGATGTACATTTTCAATATTGTAATTGTAAAATAAATACAAAGTAACAATAGCAAGTAATGAAAACATTTATATAAAAAAAGTAAATACACAGCTGTCAAAAGTACTTCAATCCTTAACATTGTGAACATTATGCTGTGCTGAAAAATAAAATACCTATGAACAGGCTGAACAACATGTACAATGTACCTATTAAGACAACAATATGTGGAAATTAAATGCCATCAAAATAAATACATTTATACTTCATAATACAAACGGTTAATCTCTATCTACATATATATCATTGGATGTTTTTTCTTATACATTGGTATTAAAATTAAAAAAAGGAGATGTGGTATGATTGCCAATGAGACAACTATCCACCCAAGTTCAAATGAAGTGGATGTAAGCAATTATACAGTGATCTAAGTTGTTAATTTCTGTGTCATTTGGTCTCTTGTGGAGAGTTGTCTCATTGGCAATCGTACCACATCTTCTTATTTTTATATAGGAAACTGTACAGCCTTTATGAATTAAATGCATTCTGCATATAAACATTTAAAGAAATGATACCAGTGATTTGCAAATCATTTTATTTAATATTAAACTGAAAATCAATGTCAGTATTAAGACAGCATTAATCAACAATTGATTCATACAATTTTGTGTACTTTGAAAACGAAAGTAAACAATATAAACTTTTATATATTCAATACCGGATATTGACATATTATTTTTTGTCTTTTTCAGGGAAGAACAAAATAAGCCAATATTTGTTCCCACACCAGTTGTAAGTTAAGATACAAGTTTCACTTATTATGTTTTATATACTGATCAAGCAATCCAAATGTGTAGCTTACATTCAAGAAATTTGAGAAGTGCTTTTCCAGCTCAAAGAGTATTTTTTCACTTTTTTCTATTATTTTACCAACACATAACATCCAGGCAACACAATAATTGTGCTGGACTTTCTATATTAATCATAAATATTTTAATGCATTATTTAGAAAAAAGGTTTATGAATTTACTTAAGAATACTAAACATTTATATTTTTTTTAGAAAAATACCCTTAGTTTAATTTACACAAACTTTTAGTGTAGTACATAAAAGTAGGTGCACAAAGTTGATTGGAAACTGAATAAACTGTGTACATGGAAATTTATTTCAGGCCAAAAGTCCACGAGAGGAATGCAGGTACAATGTTAAAGAAGACAGAAAATACATTGATGAACTTATAACTAAGCAGGCATCAGAAATAGCTGAGCTAAGAAATGAAATAAGACAACTGAAATGTGTTCGTAAGGAGGAGATAACTGAGATAGAAAGACAAACAACAGCCAGTGAGAGGAAGAATATGCAGACAATAGCTATCTTAGAGGCTGACCTAAAGTCACGGGAAGATAGATATGATTCACAGGTATAGCATTGGTAAATTTGTTATATTTAGTATTTTGATATGGTGTTCATATGAAAATGACCACAGGCACTTGGGGCACGGCCCCCTTTTTCTAATTTTTAATTAATTTTTTGTCTGTAAATATTCTTTAGTATTTTAACTTATTTCTACTTTATATTGAATATGTTATTGCTATTATCTATACAATATCATAATTACAGTAGTTGATATAGGTTGCCCTTCTTTTCTTATTTTACACAAGGCAGGAAAGATAGAAAATATAAATATAGTACATCTGCTCGCCTCGGACACATTTTATGAACCATTTTTCTATTAAATCATACAAACTAGGACTAGTATCAACTTATAGAAAGACTTAACTTTGTTTATGTTGTTGGTCTGTATGTACAATCACTCAACTATCCTTAAATTTTAAATTTTCACTGCTCTGTATCTTAAATTCATCAAGTGCATTAATGATGATGGAAGCAGATGTCAAACACATTTACAAAACCAGGTCCTTTCAATTTAACATGACCCATTTTTTTCATTCCATGCATAAAAATACAAATATTGAAATGCAAAAAGTGGCTAATTTCGCAATCTTCATGTATAAATCTTTTTTTTTTCGTATGCTTCTTTCTGTTCAATGTGCACAATTTAATGAGAAATTTAACAAATTGGAGGTAAGGTTACCTCTATTCATCACTTTGCCATGCACCATTCTGGATATTAGAAACAATATATTGAGTCCAATCATTTTTTAATGGGATATAGTGATTAACTATTTTATATGACTACAGGTTGATAGGCTGAGTTCAGAACACCAAAGAGAGGTAGAAACTTTATATAATCAGATTCAAACATTAGAAGATCAGTTATCATCTGTATCTACAAGATCTAAAGATAGAATCAGACAGCTGGAGTCAGAGCTGGAGAAAGAAAGAGAAGAGGCGTCAGAAAATACTTCCAGATTACAGTTAGAAATTAAGTAAGATATACTGATCATATATTTTGTGAAGATTATTGATCTACAGGTATATATGCCTTTCAACAATGTACAAAACTAAAACCAATATGTAAGTTCTAAAAAGACCCCAGGCTGACAATATGTGAAACAACAGATTGTTTAAGGTGTTTAATGACTGATACTGTTTCATATTTGAAACAAACAAGCAAAAAAACCCAACATTTGTTGATGTGATTTAACAAGAAATTTCATCTCTAGATATAGCTGGGACCAGTAGAGGACATGTATCTCTTAGTAATATTGTATAGTTTTTATCACTTGATAGGAAAATGTTTGACAAATGTGTCACTTTTACTTTTATTATACCCCAAGCAACGAGTTGCGGAGGGTATAATGTTTTTGACCCGTCCGTCCGTCTGTCCGTCAGTCCTGTTTCTTGTCATCGCAACTCCTCTCAAACCACACAACAGAATTTCACGAAACCTTTTTAGATAATAAGGACATACTATGTAGTTGTGCATATCGACAGGAAATTACGATTCAATTCTTTTTCTAGGAGTTACACCTCTTTGAACTTATTTACTTTAATGTACTACTGCAACAGTTTGTCATCTCAACTCCTCTCAAACCACACAACAGAATTTCCTGAAACTGTGTAGATTATAATAAAGACATACTATGTAGATGTGCATATTGACAGGAAATTATGATTCAATTTTTTTTTCTGATACAATTTTTTTTCTTACACTTATTTTATTTCTCCAATGACAATGTGGGGACGTGGGGTATGTGAGCGCGCTCACTAAGGTTCTTTCATTGTATTTAAAATTACAATGATAAATTCAGGAATCTTCGTTAATTTTGTTAGCTAGGCCATTGCAATTGAGTGAAAATCTCATAATTTAAGAAAAAGTAAAATATAATCTTTGTCTTCTTTTTTATTCCCTTGTGATAGGCAATGGGGCAATATACTTTTATTGTCATATGACCATACAATGATTTTTTTGTACATACTTAGGTTTTTTTTTTCAGATGCTACTTTGAGTAAGCCTCCACCAAATCATTTGAAATTTAGATATTATTAAGGACCACTAAACACAGACCCAGTTTGAATTTGGACAATTTAAGTATTGTCCTTCTAGAGAAAGGACCTGGATAAAGCTGAAATATCCCATTTTTGGTTTCTCATAATAACTTTAGTAAAATTCCACCAAATTCTGTGCTACTGGGTAATTGAGTATTTAATTCATTTTTCAGAACTTTTACATATAATATAGAAAATCAAAATAAACAGATTGTGCAGTTAAAGAATTATATTGGTGATACTGAAAAAGGTCCAAAACCTGCTGAAGTGTGGAGAAAGGAGAAAGAGACATTAGAAAACAAACTGCAGGTGAATAATCTTTGTTACAATTGATTAAATCAGTATCTTTATATGCTTTGAAATATTCTTATAGCCAAGATCTTCTAAATTGAAACTTTGTGTATGAATATTTTGAAGATTTTTTTTATTTAAGAAAAAGTAGATTTTCACTTGAGCTACACAGCAGAGATTAAATCATACATGATGAAAAAAAAATATAAATGAAGAAACTTTGTATTCCTATTCTTTATCTAAAAATTGCTGTCAGGTTTTCAACTGTAAGCAAAATTGAATATCTGGTACATGTGTATTAAGGTAAACTAATCCTACAAGTGCTGCCATCTGTAGTGAAATAGTTAATATATACTAAAATATGGTTGCATGATTAATGAGGTAAAATGATAAACTTCATTAGAATTGTGAGAGGAAAGACTTACAACAATGATTGCTTTACTGCAAGACAGTACTTGTTTAAAAAAAAAACTATATCAGAACTATATTTTTTATTGAAAGTTGCATGTACATGTTTATTTGTCAAGAAATGAGAAAAGTCACTTTTGAATTGAAAGTAAGGTCATGTTACATAGAACAGCACAAAGAGATGTCATTGTTCTTTTTCATTATAGAACACAGAAATTTATTTAACATGTAATTAAAAAAAAAATTTAAACAGAATTAGGGGAACCACAAAAAGGGAAAAAAGATGCACTTGCATTCTTCAATAACTCTTCAGAATGGATAAAGACAAATCTGATGTCTGTTCTGTATCATATTTTGTAGATATTAGAAGTAGATAAAGAAAATATACAGTCAAATTTACAGCTGTTAAACATAAGATTTTCCTCTTTGAATGAAATTCTACGGACACAGGAAGCTGAAATATCAAGGGTAGGAATAGAATGTTATGTTTTTGTTGCTTGAATATATTCTGACTTCTCTTTTATTTATTTATATACATGTTATTCAGGGAATGTACTTTTACAAGTTACTGAATATCAACAGAAACAACTGAACTTTGAATTTTCTTTCTGTCTAAGAGGTTATACATTACTTTCAAACAAAGAAATTTCTATAGCGCAAGTACATTTTTTCAATCCATGGAAAAGGATTGAAATGAAATTCATTGTCTGAAACATACATGTATCTACAATATTAGTATTATGGGTCATTTATATTTTTATCATGTTTTTGATTTTTCAGAAATCTTTCTGTTGTTGGTAAATGAAATAACAAAATATAAATTTGGTGTGTCTGATTGCTTTTAAACAATGTAATTGACATAGTTGTTTTGAATTAATATTATTAGAAACACACACATATATTTTTGTATAAAAAACATGAGAAGATACTGTGAAATTTTCAAACAAGTAGTAATGATTTGGTCTACTTTTAGGTTTCACAAGATAAAACAGACAAGAACAAACAGGAGAATTTATTATTGACCAGGTATGATACTGTAAATTCAGAAATTATTGCAATGTTTTTATTATTGTGAAAAATGTGACATGGTTACAATTGCAATAATTTAAACTTGCATTTTGAAATTTTTTATATGAATTAAAACAGTATTTTTCTCAATATCACAAAAATTAGAATCGCATTTTATTCTAAATTGACAAAATCGCAATAATAAATGCACGCATAAATTTCTGAATTTACTGTAGGTAGAGATCATTATTGTTGTCAGAACTTCTAAATAAATTTAGATTTTCTTTTTTAGATCAATATTATATATTTGCTCTTCAGTAGAGACATCAAACTTCATAACCAATCTCTGTTTTGATTAAATCAGCATGTGTTATATCATCTTTGTTTGTTATTACTGACTATTAATATTCATATAAAAGTTTGATAATTAAAGTTTGAAAATTTCAAATGAAACAAATTTCAGTTTAAAAAAAAATGGAAAAAGGCATCTATGTCATGTGTAGAAAAGGTTCAAAAATGTTTATACAAAATAAATATAAACAATTGGAACAATTTGTTCCCAAGTTGAGATTTTTAATAATAGAGTTATACCTACCAGTGAAAAATGACATTTATTTAATTAGAATATAATTCACGTAAACTAGTTCTCATCGCAAACATCTAGGTGATCTAGAAATAAAAACATCCCTAGGATGTCCGATCACCCAACCTGTGTTACACACCCCAATACAGGTAAATATACAGGTATTCTAATCAGTTTTGATTTTTGTCGTGTTCCTTCAATATACACATATCTAGAAATTCATCTAGGGGATGGTGGTGGCCCCTTCACTGGTAGGTATAACTCTATTATTAAAAATCTCAACTTGGGAACAAATTGTTCCATTTTTAATAATATTCATTATACCTACCAGTGAAAAATGACATTTATTTAATTAGAATATACTCACTGATTTAAAAGCAGTGTTGAATTCATTCAACGGTGGAGGATGAATTTCCTTCTCTACAAGAAAAACTCCACAAACAAAATTTCTATCGAACAGGATAAAATACTATCACCATAACAAAAAACCCACTATTTACATCTATATACAGCTACATGTTATACTGCAATAAACAAACAAAGTACCATACAAATAAATGAATTTGTATGCTTACATCCTATTCTAAAACTTTAGTAGCATCAAAATCTCGCAAATAAAACTTTGCGAAAGTTGATTCAACTGCCCAGTCGGCAGAATCTAAAATTGATTTCAAAGAAGCCCCTTTGTACAAAGCCCAACTTGGAGCTATAGCACGTGTTGAATGTGCATTTACTTTCATATTGTCATCATCATAAGCTATTCTAATAGCCTGAACAATCCAACTTGAAATAGTTGCGGTTGACACTGGTTTGTGTGGTTCATTTATTCCCAGAAAAAGTTTTAATTCTTTCTGATTCACTTAACTTTTTCCGAAAATTTTTAGTTTTATCCAAATAAACTGAAAGAGCTCTTTTTGGATCTATCAAAGTTTTCTCTGGAAAACTTGGAACAAATAATTTTTCTCCAAAATGCTTTTGTCGATCTTGCTTGGCTAAGCCATGTCTTACAAAAGTAATACCCTTACACTGAACTCTCATTGACTTGTCATCAATATGGAGACTTTGCAAATCACTACATCTTCTGAATGTAGTTATGGCAACTAAAAACACTGTTTTTAAAGTTACATGCTTTAAATCAGCTTCCTGCATAGGCTCAAATGGTTTCTTTTCAAGAGCCTGTAATAACAATTCTAAGTTCCATTCAGGTAGAATTTTTACCTTTGGTGGTCTAGAATTAAATACACCTTTAATAATCCTTACTATGTTAGGGTGTTGGCCGACAGGAAAATTTTGCACTGGAGGTAACACTGCAGATAACATAGATCTATAACCTGCTATTGTCCTATATTGCAAACCAGACTGAAATAAATAAGCCAAAAAATCAGCAACCTGATTTAAATTTGCTGAATATGGATCAATTTGTCTCTCACCACACCAGCTATTAAACTTTTCGAATTTTGAGGAATAGTCCTTTTTTGTACCATCTCGCCATGAAGCTGAGAGCAATGTTCTTGCTGATTGAGAAAATCCCTCTGTTTTAAAACGTCTGTCGAAAGAAGCCATGCTGTCAGATTTAATATTTCTGGATTTGGATGAAAAATTTTCATTTTGGCCTGAGACAACAAATTGTCCATTACTGGTAGTCTTATTGGACAAGCTATCAGTAACTGCAAGATCTCCGTGTACCAGTGTCTCCTTGGCCACTGGGGCGCAATCAAAATTATCTGACAGTGGAACTGCCTCATATATTGCAATATCCTTGGAATCAGACAAATTGGGGGAAACACATACGCGTACATGTTCTCCCAAGGAATTGTCAGAGCATCCAAGGCCAAAGCATTGGGATGAGGAATCCAAGTGCAAAATATTTCTGTCTGGCGATTTTCCCATGATGCAAACAAATCTATCAATGGGGTTCCCCATATCTGAAAAATCTGCTGCACTATAGACTTGTTCAGAGACCATTCTGTCAGACAAACCTTTTCCCGACTCAAATGATCCGCTAAAACATTCTTCTTGCCCATAATGTGGGCTGCTTTCAAGACTATATTGTTTTGAATTGCTATCTGCCATAGCTCCCAAGTCAAGTAACATAAATTTGGGGACTTCGTCCCCCCTTGACGATTTATGTATTGTACTACGCTTGTGTTGTCGCTCCTTATCAGAACACATTTTCCCTTCAAAATTTTCAGAAAATGCTGAACTGTCAAAATTACAGCTTTCATTTCCAAACAATTTATGTGCAAAAGCTTCTGTTCCGAATTCCAAACTCCCTGAAAAATCTGTTTTCCAATATGACCCCCATAACCTGTCATTGAAGCATCTGTCGTTATGGTCACATTGATTTTCGGCAATTGCAAATATCGGCCTTTCAGCGTGTTGGCTGAATTTTTTCACCATAAAAGATGGTATTTCAGATGTTGTGTCAATGGAACATGTGCCAACATATTTTTGCTGACTGGCCTCCAAAAACTTAACAAATGAAGTTGAATGGGTCTCATAAACAGACGAGCATTGGGAATCAACTCGATGCATGATGCCATCATCCCCAAAACTTTCAAAAAATCTAGAGCCAAATTCTGACCTAAAAGCATTTTTTCTAGTAATATCTGTAACTTCTCTATCCTTTCCATTGTTGGATAAACTAAGCCCTTGTCTAAATGAAAAAGTCCCCCTAAATATGTTATCACTTGACTTGGAACTAGGCTTGATTTGTCTGTGTTTATTATAAAGCCTAGTGAAACCAACAGATTGAGACATTTCAGGCGATCCTGAACTAATTGCTGCTGGTCCTGATTGACTATCAACCAATCGTCTAAATATACTGACATTCTGATATTTTGAGTTCTCAGATATGCAGCTACCACTGACACCAGTTTTGTAAAAATTCGAGGAGCACATGTAGGGCCGAAGCACATTGCTTTCCATTGATAACATTGATTTGCTATGCAAAACCTCATGTACGGACGATGTTTCTGAAATATTGGTACATGGAAATATGCATCGCTCAGATCTATTGAAATTGCCCAATCTTTTGGTTTCACTAGATTTATGACTTTGCTCATTGTGTCCATCTTGAAATGGACTTTCTTTAGATGTGCATTTAATGGTTTTAAATTTGTCACGGGTCTCATTTTCCCGTTTTTCTTTGGCACCAGAAATAGTGTACTGTAAAAACCTGTGAGAGATTCCGGAAAATTCACTTTTTCTATAGCATCCTTTTCTAATAAAGAATTTATTTCTGCCAAAAATATATCTGTGTTTTTGTGAGATATTATTGTTTTCTTGATGCCTGTCCATGCAGGTCTTTGAAGAAATTCCAATTTGTAACCTTCCTCTATTATTGAAAGTACCCACTGATCTGTTGTTATCATTTTCCAATTTTGAAGAAAATATTTTAGCCGCCCCCCTACCGGAATCTCTGTACACATCATCAAACTTGAACCTACCTTTGAGTCAACTGTTGTTCTTTCTGGGGATCCGAAAATACCCCCAGCTACTCTGACCAGTCTTGTTGGTCTTGTCCCTATTTGACTCTTTAGCAGGACCCTTATAGCCTTGATTGTCTCTTTGTGGCTGTCTCCCACTATTTGATGTTTTAGGCACATTGAACCTATTGTTATTGGAGCCTCGAGTCTTACTGGCATTAACAGCATTTTGCTCAACATTGAACTTGGGATTCTTATTTTGCCAATCTCGGTCAAAATCTGCCCTTCTTTTCCTACCCTGACCTAATTCAGGTAATAAATCATTCAACTGATCCTTTTGTTCCTTGCGCTTTTCAAGGCATGACTTAAGACCATTCCCAAAAACACCTTCACCTGATAAAGGCAAATATTGTGTTTTGTCTTTAATATCAGACAAAGTCACAAGACCTGAATCATATGATGCAGCCTTACGTCGGACTAAATGAAAAAATGCACCAGTCCTACCTGACTGGTCTAAAGACTTTGTAGACATTGCAAACAAATCTTTAACAATTTGGCAACATGATTCTTTCTCCTCGTGTTCTAAAGACGGAGAATTTTCAAGCTTCCCAAGCAGTGTACCCATTGTCTGTTGCATATACATGCCAGAAATCACATTCATACGAGACGCCATTTGCCCTTGAAAAGAAAGCTTCTCTATTTGTTTTAAAGGCTGTGTATGCAATTGCCTATGGCCAGTATCCCACGACTTTACTGCCTTTGGCCCATGGTTCTTTCTCATCATTGGCTCTAGCAAGTCGTCCAAACTAGGAACCTGCAAGAACTCTATAGCACTATCATGTACAGGAAAACAACTCCTGTATTCCTCTCTATAAGCAGGAATTTTCCAAAATATTGACTTGTGCTTGATCCATAATCAAACCAACACTACCTTTATCATTGTTTGAGGCAAAATCCTCACTTAACAATTCTGACAAAACATTATGTCTAGTATCTGAGCTTAACTCACTATCTTTGTTTACTTCATTTGAAACAGATTTTAACTGTACATGTTTCATAAACCTTTCACCTTTTCTAGCAACACTACCTGTTGACTGTTCAACTCTAGCTTCGCTCTCATTGTCTGACTCATTATCAGAGCGAATATCTCCGAGTATATCCCTTTCTATAGGGTTAACATGTATAGATATTTCCGACCTTGCGTCGAAATCTGTGTTCCTAGACACTCTAGGAGAACCCAAATCCTCGTCTAGATTCGAAACTAGCGGAATAATGGGTCTAGGGGTGTCAGATCTGAGCAAACCTTGCGTATCTCTATTCTGACCCCTTGAATCTGCATTAGTTTCAGATATGGGCATACCTTGTGTATCCCTATTCTGAACTACATTATCGTTATTAGCCCCTCTAACATTGGCCAACGATTGCATCATGTTAAATAAAGTCTCAAACTTATTATCAAAATTGTCTTGCAAACCTTTTAGCTTTTGGTCATGCTCTTGTTGTAATACCGTCGACTTAGAAGGTTTTTTCTTAGCTTTACCATTCTTGTCATTTCTGGACATTGAACCATCTTTTTTCTCATTTGCAGGTAAAGATGGCGCATCTTTGTTTACTTCCGAATTCTCGTGCATCTCGAGATCGGAATCCATACTCAAATAATTTTAAATTTTCAAATTTAACGATATAGTAATAATACTATGTTATTTAAAGAAGTCTTCAATAGAAAAAAACTAAATTACTAATTTTGTTGAAAACTTTGCAGCGACGAGAACATCTGTTCGCTAGCTCGCAAAAATTAAAACTGATTAGAATACCTGTATATTTACCTGTATTGGGGTGTGTAACACAGGTAGGGTGATCGGACATCCTAGGGATGTTTTTATTTCTAGATCACCTAGATGTTTGCGATGAGAACTAGTTTACGTGAATTATATTCTAATTAAATAAATGTCATTTTTCACTGGTAGGTATAATGAATATTATTAAAAATCACACATATTCTATTGCACAGACTTGCTACTAATTTTGCTGACAACCCAATGGAAAGGAAATTATGAATTAGAGTGAGATTTACAGTAAAATCAGTATTGAAGTACCTGTCTTGTGATACATAATATTCTTCTTGCCAAATATAAAGTTTACTGTAAATGTAATCTGTTAGTAAGGACTCATGTACTCTTGTTCAATATGCCCTTCATATAATATCTTACTAATAAACACTATTTGACTGTTTCCAGTAATAAAGAATATTGAAAGTTGTGACACAGAATAATAAATACTTTTCTTTGTTATAAATAGGTGGAGGGAAAAAGTATTTGCATTAATGGTTCAACAAAAATCTGCTGCTATTATAAAACATAAGGATGAACAAAACTGGAAAGGAAAGGTAATTCTTTTTTCCAGACATTTTTTCTTTGTGCTTGAAGATATTGATTTGATATTTGGTTTATTGATTTATCATGACAAGTTACAGGTCAAGTTCAATTTTCACGATTTTAGCTTTTCTCTTTGTTCAGTTAAAGCCCTTTCCCTAGTATTAAATTTTTGATGAAATACTTATTAATTAGTAGATTTCTGTTCAAAGGGAAATAACTCATTTTTTAAAAGACTTTTAAAAGACAAAATGACATTTTGGATTTTTTTTCCTTTTCTTTGGTAAATTGTTTGAAGAATTTAGTGGTAGGTTTGTTTGTCATTCTTGAAGATATTGATTTGATAATTAGTATATAGTTTTATCATGACAAGTTACAGATCAAGTTGGAATTTTGTTCCAGTCTGATAATTTTGTGCAAAGATATGGTCTTTGGACATAGAAAATTCACCTAAATAATCAGTTTTCAACACCTTTTTTGTCATGCTTGAAGATTTTGACTTGATATTTTTATGTAGTTTACACCATGACAAGTTATAAATCAAGTTAGAATTTCGTTCCATTACAATGAATTTGTAACTGGTAGGGGACTATGTATTGCCATGCAATACTCACAGAATGCTTGTTTATTTTTACATTTTTGTAATACTTGTACCATAAAAATCTTGGGAATCGTATAATTTTGTAACAATAATTTTCATGATGGAATATTACACTTTGAATATTCATCTATGAATATAATTTTCATGAATATCCGAAATACTGCAAATTAACGCATACCTCACTTTGATGTGAAATTCAGTTTGAATTGGCTTTCAGCTTTCTTAACATTCAACTAGTAATAATGATTAACCTTAGTTTTAGAAGTTTGAAGACCCAACTTTTTCAAAGTAAAATTTTGTGAAAACAGAAGAAAATATGTTAATATAAAGGGCAGAAGGACCTTTTGCAGGACGTCTGGATTGAGCTGTTTAATTCAGGAATAACCAGTTAATTCATCGGGAATGATGTGGGAACGGGGACTTTATTCTCACCAAAATTCAGGGATTGTCGTATATTTTCTCAGGAATTTGGGATGAGACCCCTTCTTCCCCTCTAATAAGATTTTATAGCATCTTCAGGTAAATGATATTTCTAATGAAAATTGAATTTATTCCTTTGTTTAAGGTTGGTGATTTAGAGAACAGATTAGTATCAGCAAACAACCAAATGAATGTTTTGTCTCATGCTATGTCTGATAAACAGGCTCAACTAGACATGGAAGTCAACAATAATAAGGTAAAGTCTAGATTTTATGACTCATGCTTAAACTGACTCAAGTCTTTTTTAACTGATTTTTACCGTTTGTTTTTATATTGAGCCGGTACAGCACTTTCCAAGGTTAGGGGAAGGGTTCAGCATTCATAAAGACTTTTGATAGATATAAGAAGATGTGGTATGAGTGCCAATGAGACAACTCTCCATCCAATTCAAACTTTTAAGCCTACCACATTCTATTATCTTCCTGTCCCAAGTCAGAAGCCTGTAATTCAGTGGTTGTCATTGGTTGCTGTCTATCATATTTGTTTTTTAAATGAATCAGGGTGTTAGGTTTCCTGTTTGAATTGTTTTAAATTTTGTCATGCCTGGGGCTTTTATAGCTTACTTTACAGTATGGGTTTGTTCATTGTTGAAGGAAGTGGGGTGACCTATAGATGCTTACATCATTTGGTCTCTGGTGGATAGATATATAGTTGCCAATCATACCACATCTTCTTATGTTTACATCAGCCATACATGAAAGTAAATGATAATGAAAAAGATGTAGAGGCTATGTTCCATGCAATTTCAACTAAATAAGAGTCAATATGGTAAGTGCAATTCATCTTTGCGAAATATGATAACTTAAAGGGGATTAATTTAGGTAAACAAATTAAAAGGCCAATATTACTTAAGATATGTGTACTGACAAGACTTCAGTTACTATAGATCTGTTTGAAATATAAAAATCACACAGTGTAAAGAATAAATGCCTGTAATACATTTACTGTGAAAAAGTGTTTTATTTGTAATTGAAAAAGTTTATTTTGGTTTAGAAATTACAACATGAGGTGATACAAGCCCAGCAGATGGCATTATTGTTAGATGACAGATTGATAGAGAACAGACAGTCAGCAGAACAATTACAACAGTTCTGTAAAAGGTTTGGATTTTTTATTTTTTTTGTTTTTTTTTTCAAAATTTAAGTTAATTCTGATATATTTTGTTTTAAACATTATTTTGATATAAAGTTATGACACTGAATTTTGTGTACATTATGTATGTTTAATAATTTATGTAGGATTTAGAGGGGATGCTCTGATTTGTGTTAATTTTGTTCAATAGCTTACCTCTCTATATATGACATAACAACATAAAGACCCAACAACTGTATCATTATATGAATGAATAAACCGTTATATTGGGAATCCTAACATACTCCCTGTAAACATAGTGTTTTTTGGGGGGAGAGGGGATATATAGGAATCACCCTGTTCATCTGTCTGTCTGTGTATCTCCAGCATAACTCTTCCTAAACAGCTAGACAGATATTGATTAATCTTAAATCTTTATACTACCTAAGGATGTCCAGGTTCAATAAGTTAAAGGGGAGATAATTCATGCATGTTCTTCTATATACTAAAACTATTATTGGATAGGGGTATCCTTTTATAAGTTCATTCACAATTCTAATTTCAATTAGCAAGAGCAACATATAAGATCATTCTCTTTTATGTTTTGTCCTTAACTTCATATTTTCTTCTCTTTTGAAACAGTTTATTGATATCTGTGAGAGTTTCTGGAATTCCTCATGACAAAATTATTTTATGCTTTTCCTAATCTATCTTTTAAGAATAGAATTTTTTTATTTCAGTGTTTGTGGAAAACTGGAAGAATCCTATAGTGTACTTAATACAGTGTTCAATACCATGAAAACCTACGGTCAGAGAATTAGTTTTGCCAGTGGTCGTGTTGAAATGTTGCAAGGTAGTACTTGATATTGGTAGTAGACTTATTAAGGCAATCTACACAATAAAAAAGTACTAAGAAGTTTGAGTTCAGCTACATTCCCTTTTTTGGTTATCTAAATTTACCCGATATTGCTTGATACCAACTACTTCTTTTGCCTTGACTGTTCAAATTGGAGTTGGAGGTTAAAATATATAAATGGATTTTGACAACTACTTTGCAAAGCAGGAAGGGTAAAGAAATAAGTCCATTCTGAAGTTTTAAAGGTGTAAACTGTGATATCTCAGTTTGCTGAGTGTAGAAAAGGGAATTTGAATTGAAATGTATAAAATCTAAATGATCTACAACTTCATCTGTATCACAAGAAATGTTTCTAAACTGCTGGTAAACATATGCATGTAAAGATGTCTTCAACATTTTAGGATTACTGTCCCATTGTGTTTAAGAATACTAAGATATTGGCTATGAGATAGCTTTCCACCAAATAACACTTAGTTTTTGTTGGGTTGGTGTCGCTCAGTCTTTAGTCATCTATGTTGTGTTCTATGTGCTGTTGTTTGTCTTTGTTTGTTTCATTTTTTGCCATGGCGTTGTCAGTTTGTTTTCGACTTTTGAGTTTGAACATCTCTTTGGTATCTTTTGCCTCTCTTTTAGAAAGAAAGTCAACATCTTAATGTTAACATCCTCCAACAAAGTAATGGACATTTAAATAAGGATAAAGCTAAACAAACTGGGACACAATTGAAAAGAAACAGCAAGTAAACTGCATGAGCAAAAAGTTAAAAAAGAACAGATAGCAAAAGAATGACCATCACTTATTTTGACCTCTGATTGCCCTTTACTCTTTGCTACTAGTATCTCACTAATTCATACCCCACATCTGCTTTAATTTATACTTGTCATCAGATACTTGGCTTAGGTACATGCTGAATCATGCAGGACTAAGGTAGCTTTGAGGTATTTAAGCTATCCTCAAACATTTGAAAGTGGAATAATATCAACTTTAGTATAACTCTTTTTATAAATTTAGTTATACAAGAACTTATTATTGATGGACTTTTTCTATGGACAGTAATCATCAGATTACAATAACTTTAGGAGTTACCGGCCCAAAAAAAACCTTACAAATACTGAAAGCTAGTTCAATGCCAATTTTCTCAGATTTCAATTATCAAATTGCACTTGAAATTGATGAACATAAGAATAAAATAGCCATAGTTTTGAGGGGACATGCATGAATTTAGAAAACATTACTAAAATGTCGATCTCTTAAAATATGGAATGCCAATGGAGCCATGAATAAGGATGATCATGTATATTTCCGACTTAGAGATTATAAAGATATATATGTGGTACAATCCTATCTTGAAAAAAAATAATGAAAACAAGTGGCACTTATATCCTTAAGATATCTTAATAGTCAAATAAAATGACTAAAATATGACAACTATTTATACAGATCATTACAGACAAAAATAAAACAGTTTTTTTCTTATAATTTTACTGCGTTAAGAATTCAAAACATAACAAACAAAATAACAATATAATTATATAAATAATAAAAACATAACATAGGAGTTAACAAAATGTACATCTTTTGCCATTCTTCATGAAAGAAAATATAAAATCTGAACAAGAAGTATTAAAACTTACATTAGATTCCTTTCCAACTGACATTTTGTCTTTTGTTGTATATTTATCAAACAATGTTCTAGCCTTGGAATAGGAAAATAAATTGTTTCTTGGTCTTGGAATTCTTGAAGGTTTCCGAGACACTTTTGACCTAATTTTACAGTTTTGTAAATCTTTTGTAACCTCCTCAAGTCTAGCTCGTTTTGTTGGAGATACATCAGTATTACTGTTTTCTTCATCATCAGACAGAACACGCTTTGCTCTTTGTTTCATTTCTTCATACTTCTTTTTCAGTTCAGCATCTTTTTCCCTCAGTCTTTCTGTCTTTCTCTTCAAGCGATTTAATTGATTTGTCCATATGGTCATCTGCATTGACACATGTTTCACAATTTTTCCAGGAAATAAGTAATTTGTCATTGGATTTACTGAAATTCTGTTATAATCATTTGTAGGAATCACAGAACAGTCCATCATTGTTTGTACAGGTAGAAATGTTTTTTCTGCTAGTCTATTGTCTATATTCTCATGAAAATCGTGCATCACACTTTTTCGTACATGACTTCTTTTTTCTTTTCTAAATATTGGAATTTTAGAGTTAAGGTGTTTCAGCTTACTTGCTAAATAAATTCCTTTCTTCTTATTCAGATCAGGCAGTCTGTGTCTAATTGGTGTAGATGTTTTCCTTTTATAAGTCCAGTTTTGATCATACTTATATATGTTTGTTCTATTCATCTTTTCCTGGTCAGCAACATTGTATTTGTTAGATTTTCTGTTGATTGTCCCACGTAGATCAAAAGAAAGTTTAAAAGCTGGAAATGCTCTCTCTATTGTCATGGTGTAAAAAATATCTTAGAGTTTATCACAATAATCACATGTATCTCAACAGTACAGCAGATGTTTTCTGTGAAAAACTTATTTTTTATAACATTGTAATTATTATTACTTCTATTTATATAAATGTATATGTTTGACAATTTTTATGATGTGCTAACCATTCTTGTGGGGGTCCTATCAGTGAAAAGAATAAAGATAATTTGTTAAGTTTTTGTCACAGCTGGACCTACAAATTAAATATATGACGACATGAATTAATTCTTACTAAACTGTCTAATTTTATGAATTCTGTCACTGTGATAGGTGTTGATTTATTTAAATGGAATTCTATAGACCTGTTATAAACAGGTAATTAGGTCACTGTGACTTTGACACTGTTCATACCTCTTTTACCTGTAAACAAATCATTGGAATTGATTATCACAAGCTCACTATGACAAGTCAAGTAAAAAGTGTATCAACTATTCTACAAATTTGAAATTATTTTTAAAAGAAGAAAAAAAAACATTATTACAATATAATACAAGTTAAAATGCAGTAAATTTCATTGGACCATTTTTGAATTTTTTTAAATAAAATTTATCACTTTTGTTATATTATGTTGATTTTTTATGTAATTACTTTATAATTAGATGAATTTACACATTTTGAAATAAGTCAGTTGTATATGTTAAGTTTCATTAAACATGTTATACAAATCACTCATGCTTTACCCTTTTACCATAATCTGCATTCAAACGCAAAAACTAATATGAAAGGCATATTGCATCTCTTTCCTGCTAAAATTGAAAGTAATATTCATTAATTTTTTGCTGGAAAATGCTGCATTTTGCCACAATTTGAAGACTATTAGCATGCCTACATATTAGTATGCAAAGACATTTATTAATATGATTTGTGATTTTCAAAAGTAAAAGATCACTCTGTTAATATGCATATTATAGAAAAGGTATATAAATATTTTTTAATTTGATCGATCTTTAAAGCACCTTTAGATTATTTTGTTAATTCCACTATTGTGAAAATAATTTAATTTGAAAAACTAGGAAGATTATATAAAGGGGCAATAAAAAACATAGCACAGACTAAATAATTAATTGGGTAGACACTAACAAACTAAAATTGCTCTTCATGGACAAATTGGTACATTAAAATATACTATAAAATGAAAACAGTAAAATTTTTGGTGATGTAGGGTAATAAGTAAAAACTTTTTCTCTAAGGTTTGTTTGCAAGAAAGAAAGCAATGTCCCAGTTACAGACAGAAGACAAAACAGAACCACTTTTACAGTTAACAGATGTACAGGATGAGTAAGTCTTATAAATATAAAACAAGTTTAAATTGTACATTGTAGATAGACTGAATGAGTAATTCATGTAAACAGATAATTTAAACCAGTTGTCCACAAATGGACTAAATGAGTACATTATAATGCAAATGTTAAACCAGTCTAAACTATACGCATTTTTGCACCTGTCCCAAGTCAGGAGCCTCTGGCCTTTGTTAGTCTTGTATCATTTTTAATTTTAGTTTCTTGTGTATAATTTGGAGTTTAGTATGACGTCCATTATCACTGAACTAGTATACATATTTGTTTAAGGGCCAGCTGAAGGACGCCTCCGGGTGCGGGAGTTTCTTGCTGTTGTCTGCTCTATGGTCAGGTTGTTGTCTCTTTGACACATTCCCCATTTCCATTCTCAATTTTATAGTCTGTAGATTTTATTTAAAGGGAAAAATGATTAAAACTAGTCCAGAGTATGCTGTCTGTAGATAGACCAATACTTACTGTTACCAATAAAAATAATAAATATACACAATGGGTAATTTTTTAATACAAAATATTTGCAGTTTAAATATACTTAATATAGCTGACAAGTATCATAGCCATAAAGGAACTTTCATTTATTGGATCCCTTTAATACTTCAAGCATCAGTCTCTGTCTGATGTTGACACAGGTTGGTTGTACAGTATATAGATAATGTCCATAAAATTATATTGCAGTTCATCAATTTTAAGAAGAGAGTTAGAAAGAGTTACAGAGGAGAGAGACCGAGTTGTGTCACAACTAAAACAAGATTCTGAGACATGGGCAGAAAGGCATACAGCTGCATCTGTTCAAAGTAAGTTACAGAAATTCTTATTGTCAGTTTGGAAGTTTAAATGTAACTTTGCATTGCTTTAGAGAGGTGGTGCAAGAACCATATGCAAACAAAATATTACCAGACTTAACTTAAACTATAACACTTATTAAATCGATATAAATGATTAAGATTATTACATGGTCATTTGGTCTTGAAATTACTACATAATTAAAAAAATTTATCATATAGATTCCTCATAAATATTCATGACTTACAATCTTCCTAACAATACATTTTCAAAGATATAGAATCTAAAACTACTTCAGATTCATACATTTACTTTTGAAATTGATTTTATATGTAAAGGTATATGTTTTCAGAAAATGTACCTCAGACAGAAATGAAACCATTATGTGCTTATTAATTCATAGTAATAAGTTATTCATTAAAGAAATATAACATACAATTATCATCAAATGTTTCAGAGGATGAAGAAATAAAAAATTTGAGAGAAACAATAGAAGAATTAGAAATGGATCTTCAAGGAAAATCACAGGTACTATTATTTACTGACAATATATTGAGATTTTTTAATTAATCTAGTAAAATTCATATTAAATAATAATGTAATTTTACCAAAAGCATCATAATTATTCAGTCAAAACTACATAATACAAGAGCAAGTTAATTAACCTAACTATATTTTTTTCACAAAGTATTTTTGCTATTTTTTCGCAGCAATGTAACAAATTAACAGAAGAAGTTGATAGATTAAATATTGAGTTAGAGGATGCTAATGAACAGATAGATAACCTGAAAATAGAACTGGGAAAATGTCAGGTCACATCAGACCAAGGTAATTATCATTCCAAACATCAGGTCACATCAGACCAAGGTAATTATAATCCCAAACATCAGGTCACATCAGACCAAGGGAATTATCATTCCAAACATCAGGTCACATCAGACCAAGGTAATTATAATTCCAAACATCAGGTCACATCAGACCAAGGTAATTATAATTCCAAAACATCAGGTCACATCAGACCAAGGTAATTATAATTCCAAACATCAGGTCACATCAGACCAAGGTAATTATAATTCCAAACATCAGGTCACATCAGACCAAGGTAATTATAATTCCAAACATCAGGTCACATCAGACCAAGGTAATTATAATTCCAAACATCAGGTCACATCAGACCAAGGTAATTATAATTCCAAACATCAGGTCACATCAGACCAAGGTAATTATAATTCCAAACATCAGGTCACATCAGCCCAAGGTAATTATAATTCCAAACATCAGGTCACAATAGACCAAGGTAATTATAATTCAAAAAATCAGGTCACATCAGACCAAGGTAATTATAATTATGGCTATTTTCTCCCAATATACTTTGATCTTTCTGTATGATAATTATCTATCTCAGGATACTCTAATGATATGGGTTTTTCTCAGTAGAGTAGAAAGAGAATGCATGACGTCATTGAAAAATAGCCTAGGAAATTGAGATAAACAGATTATCAATGGTCTTTCAAACTTATCATTCCTTTGATGATATTGTAACCAAGAAACTCCTTTCTCATTTGAGGAACCATCCATAGTAAAAAAAAACATTCAAGATCCCAATGACCTTCAGATTTAGTAAGGAAAATGGTACTTGAAATTTGAGTTTTATATTTGATTGTTTATGTGAATATACTTATTATGTAAATGAGAATGTGTTTTTGTAAGTTTGAATCTTCGATATCTTTGATATTTTGAATATAAATTTTAGTCTCCAAAAATTCCACAATGAGTTAATTTGATTTTGCCTGACATGAAGTGAAATTTTATCCCTGGTCCTTAGGGTGTCAATCTCAATCTGCCTTTTATCCTTGAGTTATAATACTTGTTCTGTTATAGATTGATACCAAGTTTTATTTTGTATTAAATAGGATATTTATAATTCACCCCTTCAAAACCTTATGCATTCTGTTTGATAAAAGTATACCACCAAACATTGGTTAATGATGTCCTAAACAATTATCATTCAACCAATAGTATAACTTTATTTTCCCTTCGGTGTACAAACTATTAAATTACCTGCAATCTTTTAGAATCCAAAATGTCAAGTTAATTAAGATCAGATTATATTAAGGAGTAGGTGTGATAGGACATGATTTTTCCTGATGATTTACTTCATATTTATTCCTTTTAATTCTTAATGAAAAAAGAGCTACTTCAGTAGTCCTGCCATAACATTTGTTTTCAATGTATAAGTAGTTTGTTTTTGGTGAAATTGTTTTATTAAGTCTCTCTTCTTATTCTTCTTCTTCTTCTTCTTCTTCTTCCGCCGCATTTAAATTTGAACTTGTCCGCACCCGTTCTTCAAAACCGCTTGTCAGATTAGCTTAGGGTTTCACAATATGTTAGACTAACATGTCTAGTGGTGCAATCAGGGTTTTGTTTGTGCAATGGGGTTTATAAAGGGGTAGTTTGAGGGGCAAAAAGAAAAGAGGGTTTTACTATAGAACCCTATGGGATTTTATTTTTTTAAATTTTCAAATGATTATACATTGAAAACCGTTTGTGATAGACACAATCTTTTTAATTGAAAATGTTCTAAATGATAAAGCCCATTAAATGAAATACAGGGTTAGTCCCCAGGGGTCACCCCCACCCCCTGCCATTTAAGAAAGTTCTAATATCTTGTAAGTGGTCAAGATCCCCACCCCTAAACCATATATATTTTAGTTTGTCATGCTAAGATGGTTTGAATGATATACAGGGTTAGTCCCCAGGGGTCATCCCGACCCCCTGCCATTTGAGAAAGTTCTAATATCTTGTAAATGGTCCAGATCCCCACCCCTAAACCATATACATTCTGGTTTGTCATGATAAAGCACATCAAATGTAATACAGGGTTAGTCCCCAGGGGTCACCCCCACCCCATGCCATTTAAGAAAGTTCTAATATCTTCTAAGTGGTCAAGATCCCCACCCCTAAACCATATATATTCTGGTTTGTCATGATAAAGCACATCAAATGAAATACAGGGTTAGTCCCCAGAGGTCACCCCCACCCCCTGCCATTTAAGAAAGTTCTAATATCTTGTAAGTGGTCAAGATCCCCACCCCTAAACCATATATATTCTGGTTTGTCATGCTAAGATGGTTTGAATGATATACAGGGTTAGTCCTCAGGGGTCATCCCGACCCCCTGCCATTTGAGAAAGTTCTAATATCTTGTAAATGGTTGAGATCCCCACCCCTAAACCATATATATTCCTATTTGTCATGTCTCGAACATTTGAATGACGTATACGGTCAGTCCCCAGGGGTTTCCCCCCACCCCCAATGTTCTAATATCTTGTAAATGGTTGAGATCCCCACCCCTAAATTATATATATTCCTGTTCGTCATGTAACGAACATTTGAATGACATATAGGGTCAGTCTCCAGGGGTTCCCCCCACCCCCAATGTTCTAGTATCTTGTAAATGGTCAAGATCCCCACCCCTAAACCATATATATTCTGGTTTGTCATGCCAAGATGATTTGAATGATATACAAGGTTAGTACCCAGGCATCACTAATGCATATAACTTTACTGGACCAAACCAATTTTCACTGGACGTTGCCTAATGACAGGCGACCCTGGGAATTACGAATTATGGGAGCTTCGTTTGGGAGACTTCGTAACAGCATCCTGTTACAATCATTTCTTGTTATACAGTAGACCTTGTAAAAACATTTGCTTAAATTGTTTTAGATGAAAATAATTTTTCAGCACAATAGTTATAAATGCTACATGTAACTTGAATGTTTTAGTGATAGAAGAGCAGAAGACTATTATAGAACAAGAGTTTGCAGAACAACTGGCAGATTTAGACAGACAACTCAATGATGCCAAAAGAGAACATACAAAAGCTGGTAGGTTAATAACAAAATGACTCTGTTGTGTACAAAAGTATAGGTCAATTAGTGAACAATTCAGAACACAGGGTTGTCTATTGTATAGAAATGTTATCTGAATTTTTTCTGTTTGAAATAAGATTATGCTGAGGAGCCACTCATTTGGTTGTGTGGACACAGCCATGTTCAATAAAAAAAGGATGTTAAAATTGATATTTCATGAAGGGATAAGGTAAAATTTTTGCCTAATCAAACATACCTCTTTTCCTATTTTAACCCCCCTCCATAACAGTCAACTTCCCTCCTTTTCTATTGTCAACCTCCCTCCATCACAGTCAACATACTTGTCTTAAAAAAAACTATTATATTTTCCACTATTTATTTTAAAAATAATACTTACTTATTAATCTGAATAACTTAACAGTATTAGTTAGAGTCTATAAATTAATAAAAATTAAAAAAAAACATTGTGATAATTGGTTTTATATCATCTGTAATTACTATTTAGTTTGACACAAACTCATAAGTGTATTTTACACCATGTCAGATTTTACATCTGCAGTTGCTACAGTAATAATAAAGAAGCATTTACATTTGCAAGAAGGCTTTCAATCTTGAAGAAATGTAAAACCCAAAAAAGATTTATATATATGTCTTTTTCCTGTCTCCAGCCTTAAAAAAAAGTGTTGATTGCTTTTGTTGTTATTTTTTGTGTATTCACAGTAATTTCGCACATGTACAATGGCACATTTGTAATTTCAAATATTCTTTTTACTTTATTATGGTCAATCTTATTACAAATTTGACATTGACATTTAGAGGAAATAGGATTGTTTATCTACTCAAACAACACAAAAGTAACACTATTTCTTGAGTAATACCGTATAGCGGGTTATTTTCGCGGGGTGTTTATTTTTTACGCTTATTTTGGTGGGTAAGGGGAAATCGCAAAATTAAATTCATACATTCGGTACTTTCTAATAACTAAAGCGTTTTGTAAACTATCTATTTTTCTCGTTTGTCGGATCAATTATGGTTTATGTTAATTTAAACAACATAAATGCAAAAGGCCATTGTTCACTGGCTATCAGGTGTTAATTGTTAATTGGTTACATAATACAATAATTAATAATATAAGAGTGTAAGGTACTTTGTCAGGTTTTTTATCCTTATTGATTAGTGTCAAATTATATAAGAGTTGCAAGTCACTCATGATAATTTTATAATCTAATTAGTACATCGAAGGTCTGGTCAATTTCGTAACTAACCAACCGTTACATTTACAAGAAGTTTGTACACCTTTGAAAAATATCAAAATATAATCAATAATAGCGGCGTAGCTTGCCCTCTGATATTACCGAGGCAGGGGTCTGGGGGGCACAGCCCCCCATAAGCTATAGAGGTTTTACCATTTGAAAAACGAAAAAAAAAATTAAAGTAATAGCAGTTGTTTTACTTTATTCAACATAATAATGCTAATATGTTTTAACAATAGCTACAAGTATTTACAATATGTCAAGCTCCGATGTTACTTTTTTTCCTTTCTCTTTGTTTGTAAGAGATATTGAATACTAGTGTTTTAAAATACCATAATCATGTGTGCTTTAAATTTATTTATGAAAGTTGAATTCTGTAATATGTTTTAAATTTTGATACTAAAAATCCTCTACAGGTGCAAAGCACCAATTCTTCTATTTCCACTAGCGTCAAACTTGTCCAATACAAGGTTTCGGTCAATGTCTTTATCCTTGACATACTGCCGGTTATATGAGGGTTTGAACATTCATTTCTAATTCTTTTTGCCCATAATTTTATTTTCCTTTTATATTTTGGCACCATTCTAAAGTTCTATTCTTTTAACTTTACATTTATTGCAAGTCTATTTACCTCATCCAGACCCTCATTTACTAGAAATTTCAATATCATCACACAAAATTAATAATTTGAATGTTTTACCAAAATGGGCAAGTGATTCGATCGGAGAAGTCTCGTGAGTTCGATCATCATCAGGATCTATTCTACTGATTTTGCTTGGAGTAGGGTTAAATAAATCTGTAAGCTTCAATTGTGTCGGATTTCTTTGACTCAGACATATTTAGATTACTGAAAACCACCGCAAAGGGGATTTCCAATAAGGGAAGGGAAATGTTTCAATAAGTCTTGAATTCGCAAAGGATACCAACTATCCGTCTACAAATGAATACCGACAACAAGCTGTATGATAGTATTATACAAGTCGGTTTATAATAAGCGTTTAGAAGCGAGTCTGTTGCTTCAGGTCGAAATTGTTTAAACTGAAGAATAAGATTATAAAAGTTTTTTTTTTCCCACCAAGGCAACTGCCTCGGTTGCCTCAACGTAACTACGCCATTGAATAAATAAGACTTCATGCACGTAAAACAATCATTTAACCATAACAATAGACACTTGTTTGTCAATTTTTACAACTTTTTAACTGCAACCATTTTAGTATCCGCTAAAATATTTAATTGGGATTAAAGAATCCGCCAAAATAAAAACCGCCAAAATTTTTTGTATACTTTGTTGCCCCTATATTGCGAAATTTTACACACACGAAAATAACCCGCTATACGGTATTCTTGGAAAGGCAATAAAACCTTTGACGGTCTCTGATCAAACTTAGGGTAGTTCTGTAGACAGGAAACAGACATATATTATTTTTGCCAAATCAGTTATTCTTTTTCTCTTCCTCTCCAGTCATTGAATCATAAAATTAAATCCTTACCTTTCATTCAGTCACTCCACCAAAAAGTAATTTTATATCCTTCACAGTTTGTTGTTTTGAATATTTAAATCTAAAATAACTTTCTGCAGTTGTATCACTGAGGCAGCTGGAGAGACAGACAGCAAGAGAGAAAGAAAGAGCCACAGAACATTTAAACACAGTAGAGCAGCATTATACAAGACAAATAGAAGGGATACAACAGAGACTACAGACTGTGGAGTCGGAGAGAAATCTTATGATGGTAAGTAGAAGGTAGAGATTGGAATCATGAAACCAAAGAGGGGAGAACAGAGACTACAGACTGTGGAGTCGGAGAGAAATCTTATGATGGTAAGTATCAGGTAGAGATTGGAATCATGAAACCAAAGAGGGGAGAACAGAGACTACAGACTGTGGAGTCGGAGAGAAATCTTATGATGGTAAGTATCAGGTAGAGATGGGAATCATGAAACCAAAGAGGGGAGAACAGAGACTACAGACTGTGGAGTCTGAGAGAAATCTTATGATGGTAAGTATAAGGTAGAGATTGGAATCATGAAACCAAAGAGGGGAGAACAGAGACTACAGACTGTGGAGTCGGAGAGAAATCTTATGATGGTAAGTATCAGGTAGAGATTGGAATCATGAAACCAAAGAGGGGAGAACAGATACTACAGACTGTGGAGTCAGAGAGAAATCTTATGATGGTAAGTATCAGGTAGAGATTGGAATCATGAAACCAAAGAGGGGAGAACAGAGACTACAGACTGTGGAGTCAGAGAGAAATCTTATGATGGTAAGTATCAGGTAGAGATTGGAATCATGAAACCAAAGAGGGGAGAACAGAGACTACAGACTATGGAGTCGGAGAGAAATCTTATGATGGTAAGTATAAGGTAGAGATTGGAATCATGAAACCAAAGAGGGGAGAACAGAGACTACAGACTGTGGAGTCGGAGAGAAATCTTATGATGGTAAGTATAAGGTAGAGATTGGAATCATGAAACCAAAGAGGGGAGAACAGAGACTACAGACTGTGGAGTCGGAGAGAAATCTTATGATGGTAAGTATCAGGTAGAGATTGGAATCATGAAACCAAAGAGGGGAGAACAGAGACTACAGACTGTGGAGTCGGAGAGAAATCTTATGATGGTAAGTATAAGGTAGAGATTGGAATCATGAAACCAAAGAGGGGAGAACAGAGACTACAGACTGTGGAGTCGGAGAGAAATCTTATGATGGTAAGTATAAGGTAGAGATGGGAATCATGAAACCAAAGAGGGGAGAACAGAGACTACAGACTGTGGAGTCTGAGAGAAATCTTATGATGGTTAGTAGAAGGTAGAGATTGGAATCATGAAACCAAAGAGGGGAGAACAGAGACTACAGACTGTGGAGTCGGAGAGAAATCTTATGATGGTAAGTATCAGGTAGAGATTGGAATCATGAAACCAAAGAGGGGAGAACAGAGACTACAGACTGTGGAGTCGGAGAGAAATCTTATGATGGTAAGTAGAAGGTAGAGATTGGAATCATGAAACCAAAGAGGGGAGGGGGCAAACAAATGTTATTAAAAAGATTTCAACCTGTTGAGTCAGACTGAGGCTGCCCTGGTCTACCTAAAGACCTGATGCCTATACTTTGATGTTAAAGCCTCTTGATGGTTTTTTTTAAGGACTTGAAAGTCTGATCAAGATTCAAATTCACTTGGAAGAGATGATAACAATTGTACATATTTATTTAATATTTCCACTAAAATTTATAAATTTATAACAATTTGAAATGAAACTAAATGTAGATATCAACAACTGTTTCCCTGCAAACCCCCCAAAATGCAAATATTAGAAAAGTAATACAATACCTGTATAACTGATAAACATTTTTATGATTAATATCAGAATAACACATTTACAAAAGTAACACGGACAGTAGTATGATTTAATTTTATATTTTTAAGATATATTTATGAAAAAGTAAAAATATATGAAGAGCAAATTTTCTAGTTATTGAATATTTCAAAGTAAAATTTGTACTTGCATGTTTTCAGGCTACATTAAGGCAAGAAGGATTAATAGGGAGAGTTAAGAATGCCAGAGGGGAACCAGTCCAGTTTGATGAATCAGCAGAATCTCAAGAACCAGAAATATCACTACCAAGTAAACTAGAGTTATCTCCACCTGTTAAAGGTATGGTTGAAAGGAATTTGTCCAAATACTTTAGAATTATCATTTATCTTTTTTTCAATATTTAAATGTCAGATTATTGTCCCCTGCGTAAGGCGTTGCGTTGCGTCATTGCAGTCATTGCAAACTATGGGATTTTAAAAATCTTGTCTTCCAAAAAACAAAACAAACAACCCCAAAAATCTTCTAAACATTGTATATGTGTGTGCTATTTTAGGATGACAATTTTTGATGAAAATATAAAAAATAAAATTTTTGAAAAATGAAATAACCAGAGTTATCTCCCCCTGTTAAAGGTATTGAAGTTTATGTGATCTTGGGGGATGGCAAATTTCTTGATAACATTTAAAAATAAAAAAAAAGATAAAATACTTTTAATCAAATAATTCTATAGTAGATTTATTATTTAGCAAATATCAATTGGTGTATTTCAATTTACAAATTAATGTTTCAATGAAATATAAACAAAAATGCAGCTTATCTGTTAATGAAATCATTATTTTTTTTAATTAAATCACTGAAGAGATGTTTTTTTTCTTCAGATGAACCAATTACCTCAGTGTTAGAAGATCTGAAGTCGCTTACATCTGCTGTGATGAAGGATGATATATCTAGTTCTGATGAAGAAGATGACTGAGAAATATTAATGTTGACCATGATAGCACTAGTCTTATAACTATACAGCTATACTTGTTATTCATTCATAATCATAAAGTGAGAGAAGCTGAAGCTGTTAATAGTTTCTAGTTATGTTGAACTGATATAGAACAGTCAAAAAAATATATCTGATTTAGCTCTTGATACGGAGTTACATGTAAAATACTGCCAGTCATGTTTGTAGATGGGAGTTTCAACATAGACTAAGACTAAGGCCAAAAATGTTCAATTTATTTATTCAAAGTAACATCTGACATTCTTATACTTGTCACATTGACTTTGTATGACCTTGGAAGTAACAGTTGGTGTTTGTAATTCAATGCTTTGTTCATGGATTATTTTTTACAAAATCCTGACTGTTAAGTTTTGTGATATCTTATTTATTTTTGTATCTTATTAAAAATAATTGAATAATTGTATCTATCTTTTTAGTGTGGGTAACCAATGTTTATTAGGAAAGCCTACTGGATACAGGGCTAATTTGATTTTGCTAGAAATGTTTTTATGGTTATCAGGAGTAGGTACTTGTATGTCATCTAGATCTTAACAAGTAAGAAGTTACATTTTTCCGTTTCAGAATCTAAAGGACTATGGATTATAATTACAAAAGTTTGTAAACTCAAAATTAAAATAACGTCACATCATGGATTGAATTTCATTTGTTTTGGAAGTTTCAATGGGAAAAAATCTTTATAACAACTCCATAATTGAAGTTGAAAAAATGATCAAACAATTCCATAATAGCAGGTACACACCTTCATCAAGTGTGCAACCTTTCTGTGACGTTTCAGAGACGAGGGTTAAAAACTGTAGGAGTTGATGCACATATTAGGTACACTATTTTCTATGCCTGCTCACCCTACACCACCATGAAGGATTCTTTTTTTAGACTATTGAATAAAGGGTTTTAAATGGCAAAGCTGAAGATATCTCTTCAAAAACTTTTAAAATGCCAGCATAATTTGGTAAACTGTTATGAAATGTCTGTGGTGAGATGGTAATGTCCTACTTGCAGAAACAATTGTGTACTCTTTTTCTCATTTACAACATCACCCAGTGTATACTTGCAATGTGCAACATGACAGTAACCACCAGTGGAGCAGGAGATATTTACCTTCTGCAGCACTCAAGTTTATCCTTAGGTTTTTGGTTGCTTTTACATTGATCAGTTGATTGTTACAGTGGTGTTTGATGATTTTGTTCGTCCTATATCATTTTTTTCATTTTTTAGCCATGGCATTGTGAGTTTCTCTAAACCTATGCGTTTTGAATGTCCCCATTTGTATCTTCTGCCTTATTTTTTCATCTGATCCAGAGGCAGTATAAATACTTAAAAATAACAGAATACAATATAAATTATTTTATTTGACCATATCTGAACATATCATATTGCATTACAAGTAATGACATACAATGAAACAGACATAATATTAACAACTCAAGAGTTATGGTTCTTGAATAAAACAAGAATTTAATGGGATGAATAACCTGTCAGGATGAAACTAACAGATTAATGTGTCATGTAATGTATATGATGAGATATGTAGGCTTACACTGAATAAAACTGGCATTAAAACTATCAATATACAGACACCAGTTCTAACACTATTCCGAACACTAGAATATTTCACATTATGTTACGTAAATTATTTATGACCAATTCTTGATATTAGTTTTATACAGAAAATTGTTTGACAAATACAATAAGGTTTTGTAGGTTTATAATCATATTCCAACTATAAAGGTTTTAAAACTTTCCAGGACTCTTGTAAAGTTATGACATTGAAAACCAGTATTTTCTGGTGTAAACATTTCCAGTTCTCTGTTTCTTTTGATTTGTCAACTATATATGGAAGACACATGGACTAGTTGTTACATAAAACATTTGCTAGTACTTTATACAAGCAGTACTATATATATAGCAGCAGGCTATTTTCAACAAGTGAAAGTCATTATATTTTAAATCTGGTTCTTGGATACCCAATTTATTATTATTTTTCTAATGAAGCCTGGTGGTATTATGTTATTGATATTTTATAGAACAATTTTACTGGAGATCCTTGGTCAAATATGACATACACGTGTCTAACTTGAACACTAAAGTACCCTCCATTTAATAGATATTTTCAACTTGTTAAGCTACTTATCATAAATCTATGATACATTGTAATTTCGTTGTAATTTGTACATCATTGTATATTTCATATTAGATTATTCTTGAAATAAAGCTTCGTAATGCTGTCCTTCATCAAAACAATAGAATTCTTGTACATCATTGTTTATTTCATATTAGATTATTCTTGAAGTAAACAATCCTAATGCTGAGCTTCATCAAAACAATAGACTTCTCATTCCAGTTATATTAACCGTTTATTGTAGGACTGATTTGTTTACATTTACACGCACATTATCTTTAAAAGTATATGTATACTGTAAAGTTGCTTAGGCTTTTCACTATTAAGTGAATGAAGATTGTTTTAAAAGCAAAAATACATCGGCAAAAACGTTCATTACAACTAAGTCGGTTCTTAATATCTAATTAATTGAAGAAACTGAGATAACTGTAAGAGTTTTCCACTTTTCAAACTGTTAATAAAAAGAGTTATTAACACATTCAGATTCATCCTCAATTTCTGGCATAAATATCTATGCATCCAGATATTTTACATGCACTTAAAGTAAAAAAAAAAAGGAATAAAATTGTTTAGTCTAATAAAATATTTGTTAAAATTTGTAATACCATTTAAAAATAACCTGCTGTTTACAGAAATAAACATTTACAGATATATAACATCTACATAATAAGCAGTCAATATTCTATTTAGACATTATTTGAAGAATGTATATTAGTTGGTAGAAGTAGCTGCAAGACCTAAAAGGTCACTTATAACTACGCATACATGGCATTCATTATCAATGTATTACAAACAATTAAACCAATTCAATCTAAACCAGCTAAATCTTAATAGCTCTTAATTATGGATTATTGATATGTTAAAAGAGATTGATGAATGAAATTTCACTTTTAGATTTAAAAGTTACATTACTAGTAATTAAAATAACAAATAAAATTCGAAACTGAAGATTTTTCAAGTTTTAAAGACATAAAATATACTTTTATATGGAAAACTTATCTTTCAACAAAAGAAACGTTCATTTTACAACTAAACATACAAAACAAAACTGACTGAACACATAAGCACTTATATATTATGCTTCAAAAGAAGACCATGTGACGATCACATGACAACTACATTAGTTACTATATTTGGCATTATATCACAGCTGATTTGAACTTCATTGATAATTTACAACATAAAATTAACAAGAATTAACTCCAACAAAAACAACTATTTACATTAAACAGTTTTAATATTTACAGCAGGGCTTTCTGTAACTTTAAAGAACGTTTATTTCAGACAATTTGGATAGCTCTTGACAAGGCCTGTCTGTAACCGTATCATAGAAACACTTCTGCTGCATAAAATATTTAACAAGAGTTTTAATAGTAAAAACTACCAAATTTCTTTAACAAAAAAAACTGGCTGTTGACAAAACAGTATGACCTTTATTTTTAGTCAGCTAACACTTTAGTTTATGCAATTCTGAGAATATACAGAAAAAAAATATACCAAAACTTTTGTGCTTGTTTTACATGTCACAAACAATAGATATTCATTAAATGATGCCATGTTCTTTTCCCTTTTGAGGTAAGAACAATTGAATTACCCATAATCCTGATGGTGATTTAGTTTTGAAGAAGAATAAAATAACCTGATTAATCTAGTATACTTCACTACATGAACACATATTCATCATTTCTTTCAAATAAAGTTTTTTTTTAATTTCAAGTAGCACAACTGAGTTCATATATAAAACAAACATTAAAGCTTTTAAGATAATTGGTACAATGGTAAAAAAAATATGCCATTCTAGTCTTGAGTGGAAATGCCATTCTTATTTATTATTATTAATTAAGTGTCAAGAATTTTGAAAATCATTGGACTAAAACTACATAGAAATACATGTTTATCCATCCGTACTTGTACATGTACTACACAAAATATTGCCCAACACAGTTTTATATACACACTATGGAAAACGTTTCATTATCTATCATTTCATTACATTACATTATAAATGGAAACTTTTTAGAGTCCAAGTCTCTGAAACACAGTCTGTAAAATAAAGTTTTTGCTATTTATTGCAGAAAAAAACTTGCAATGACAAAAGCTTAATATGAAATATGTATGTAGTGAACCAAGATACATGAACACAGAGATTGTAATCAAAACAAATCGTGATTCTGTATTCTTTGATGTACAATCCCACGACAAAGTACTATGATGTGTTAGTATTGGACCATTAGTTCTGTGTCAATCCTTCCTCACAATGACATGCTTTTAATGACATGGATTTTTCTTCTGTAGTAATGAGACATTTGTCAAGTCGAAATGTTTATATATCTGAAATGAAAATTAAAAGATTGTGTGAGTATATAATTTCACATGTAAATTCTGTAGATATGTGATGTCTTAAAATCTGTAACAAATCTACAGAGTTGAGGTCGGGGGAGGGGAGGGGAGGGGAGGGGGGTCTGAATCCCCCCTTTACCCCTTGGGTTGGGGTGTGCTAATAAATAAGAAAACAGCAGGTTATAAATTTCATGCATCCAAAGTGATTTTCTGGATTTACCTTCATCAGGAACGCTCAAAGCCGCATATTTGAAAGTCAAGGATGTATAAGAACCGAAACAGTTGAAGAGCTGACCTAAAAAAATAGCCAAATACATCTAAGGTCAACTTTGTCTGAGGGAGTTGAAACCTTAGTTTCTTTATTATCTAAAAGCCGGATGAGATGCATTTAATGGAGGAGACATAAATACAACTTTTTTACAATTACCTTGTTGGTCAGGGGATATCTGCATCTTCCTCCCACGGTGGTGCTGTGGGTAACATGTGTTGTAAATATCCCATATCTGTAAGATATACTTTATCTGACGGATTTTCAAAGAAAGGGTAAGGAATACTCTTTTCCTCTACATTAGATGGCAACGGATGATACGACGATTTTTTTATTGTAGTGTCTGATAATGGAACAGTTCCTATTAAAATGTCTACAGGGAGTTTCACTTTCCTGGCAAATCCTGATGGCTTGATACACAGCTAAAATAAAATTAACGCGCAATTAATACAAATATACATACCAAATTACATGTACTGCTTGCACTTATGTAATGATTATCAACCGTAAGTAAGAAATAGGCAGAATACACACAATGGGAGATAACTCCTGCAGCCTTATGATGTCTCTCTTGTTCTTGATTTATGGTTTTTTCATCATATAGAAGAAAGACATCATGAAGGCTTTTGATACATCGTTAATTCCAGGTGTTTCTTATTTTTACCTTTGTACACCTACCCTTTATTTTCATGTAAAATATAAATTGGATAATAATGATAATGTCAAAGATGATGAAAGCAACAACTGAATGTTCATAAGAAATTTCACTCACAATTTCAAAGAAGATTAGTTTTGTCCCCCTCTTCCTAATAACTCTCACTCTCAAAAAACTACACAACAATAGTATTATTGAAAGGCTTAAATTTTTAGAATGAATTATACCTACAAAAATGATGAAATTGATTGCAGATGTAATGTTTTACAAATAGTTTGAATGGCTTTTTAATGTACAAACATCTTAAAAAGTCAATTAAGTCTGGTAGGGAATTCATACATAATTACAAATTACTAAAATGTAGCATGCTCGTTTAAGAGGATATTGTAAATGGCTTATAGTGGTTACCTCTATACTATATTGGACATCTATAATTTTACACCCTCTCAGATGTGATGGTGGAGCTGTAGGAATGCTGATTAGTTCTCGTTGCCATGTCTGTTTACCTCGCGGTACAATACTACCCTTCCTCACTGTTACTAAAGTCGTGGACTCAGAAAATCTTCCTCTGTATGAATAATATGTCACATTCTGTAATGAATTATAAAATTTCTTTATGATTAAAAACGCTATATGTAGATGACTTTGAAATTCCTTCATTTTCCTGTATATTTCCTATGTCACAATGCTTATGTTATTATGTCACAGTAAGAACTGATCTCTCAATGATTTCATTTACTTTGTTTTAACTCAGGGTTACTCATTCATAAAAAACAACTTTAGATTGGTCTATTATAACCTTGTACTATTGGAACAGTACCTTTATTGTTGTTTTCAATCTGGACTAAACAAAACACTTACAGCTCGACTTGTTGACACCTTTCTATGGTTGAAGATTTTCTGTTACACTCAAATTTTTTTTTTTTTGGTTATTGGGTTGCTGTCTTATTGATGTATACCCACATCTTCTTTTTTTCATATTAGGGATGTTCGCTACTCGGCCTGTTTCAAAATAACAAGCTTTTTGAAAAACTGTCATAAATTGACAGTATACAAATGAAGGAACTAAAAAAGCAGAAAAAAATGAAGGGTCCGTGACTCCGCGTGCTTGTTTTCGAGATATAAGCCATTGAAAATTTGGTGGGAAATGATTCTCTCTAGATTTTTCATACATTTAACATTGGCACCTTTTTTCTTTCAAAAACATTGAAAAAATAACAAGGATTTTATAAGATTTTCAAATATGGCTTTTTAAACTATATGTAATAAAATTATGAAAAGAAAAGTAGGGGTTAGTGAACAAAATTTCTTAATGTAAAAACATGGACAAAACCAGAGGATTCCGAATATCTGACAAAAAATCAAAAACAAGAGGAGCGAACATCCTTAAATATCACTATAACTAACAATTTTCTGTGATAACTATTTTAAATTAAAATTGGCTCATGCATGTGCATTGATTTTACGGAAAAGAATTTACACCACTAACCATTTCACCTTATTTTTATATCGGAAGATACATAGATACATACATCAGTTGTGAACATTTAACAGTTACCTAATTACCATACTATTAAAACACAATAAATGCAAAATAAGAATTGACCAGTACCATTATCTTTTCAGAAAAACATGCTATGGAGTGATTAGGCTCCAATTATATACACTTTATAGGTTAATACTTTCATTCTGAGAAAAAAAATCCATTTTATAGTCTACATGAATTCCCTTAATAATCTTATCCCTAGGAATGTACTTTTTTCTTCGATACTAATCCAATATATATCTCCAGTTTACAAATGTTTCACAAATAGTACTCAGTCAACTGATTCATGATGACTGAAAGTGTTGGTACACATACACTTGATTGTTCCACATGAGATACTGGCTATCAAATGATAATGCAGGAAGCTATTTCTATTCAAAATCTTATCTCACCATCTAGTAAAATCAATTTTAAAATCTGGGGATGTAACAATTTTTAAAAGTTCCAAGTATTAATGTATAAAAACAGAAACTTAATTTCTCAGTGCATACATCATACAATATATATCCAAAGTATATGGTGAATTGTCAGTATTCAAGTCTCCTTTAGCACACAAAGTTCTTTTCAAACTAAAATTTTAAAACTTATGATGTACGACATGTACCAGTACCCAAAGTATTAAGTACAAATTTAAATCTCATTTTCATGGTGAAAGTTTGGAAAAATTATACATCAAATGGCTTCATAATTACAAAAAAAAGATGAAAGAAAGATTTATTTTAACATGTAAAGCATGAATTTACACTTACTAACTGTATTTGTACTTTTCATCTAATGGTGAGCAAAAAGGAAAACTGTTATTTGGCTTCAAGCCAGTTTTGCATTACTGTGGGATTGATTGATGGATTGTTGGTGTTGAATGCCACTTTCAGCACTCTAAGCTATATTATGGTAGCCACCTTTCATTGGCGGAGGAAGCAGAAGTACCCTTATAGAACCACAACGTTTACTGAAAACTGGCAATCTTTCAATTGATATTTGATAGTGTGTCTTTTTATGTTGTAATGTTTCACTACTATCTCAGGTTAGGGTGAAGGTTGGCACCTGTTAAAACGTTTAAACCCACTGCATCTTTGATGCACCTGTCCTAAGTCAGGAGCCTGTTGTTCAGTGGTTGTCATTTGTTGGTGTGGTTTATAAGTGTTTCTCGTTTTCTTGTTTTATATAGATTAGACTGTTAGTTTTCCCCTGTTTGAATTGTTTTACACTAGTCATTTTGGGGCCCTTTATAGCTTGCTGTTCCGTGGGAGCCAAGGATGCGTGTTGAAGGCCGTACTTTGACCTATAATTGTTAACTTTTTATACATTGTGACTTGGATGGAGAGTTATCTCATTGACACTCATACCACATCTTCTTATTTATATTTATCAGAGATCAGAGTCAAACACACTTTGATGTGAGTGGGTTAGAACTCGCAACCTCATTATTGACAGGGTATTAATACGTGATCATTGTAGATATATTACTTAGACCACTCTGCCACCCAGGACCCCATTTACTGTAGGAATATGCATTAGTAAATGCAACAAGTTACTGCAGGGCTGCCAAGTCTCACGCATTTAGGGTGAGACTCACGCATTTTCATGCTTATTTGCGGCATTTTCCTTTGATCTATTGTTTTTTCTCTTTGATCTTTACGATTTTGGCCAAATCTCACGCATTTGCATTATTAACAGTTGGCAGAACTGTTACTGTGTATTGTAAAAGGGAATAATATACGTTTTATATTTTGTTGAATGTACTAGACAAACATGTTTGATCCCAGGTGAACCTATAAATTCTATCAAGGTTCTAAACTTTGAATATTTTGGTTAAGAATAATCAAAATTTTTTGGGGCTGGATATTCACAATACTTTTTTTCCCATTTCAAATGACTTACACATATAAGGATGTTGCCACTTCTATTTTAGAACGGCTGTCTTGTTTGATATATTATACTTATTTCCACTTAACTCAACCGCTTATAATGCTTCTAAATAGCTTCATTTTGATTGAACAAAAATAGTTAGTTAAATCTGCAATCATTGAGAAATTTAACATCAAAATGTAAACAAAAATTAGTGCTTGAACAACAAATATTTTACAATAACCAAGTTGTTAACATTTAAGATTAGTTTTCAGTCAGTTGTTTTTCTTGTTATTGACAATTTTGATGTGGCAATAAGATTTTTCAAGGTCTATTTTCCTGTAGCAGATGAAGGCTCACTTATGGGAAATTACATTTCCTTGTATTTTTTATAAGCTACAAGATTCAATCTTTCTTTTAATGAATTGTCTAAGTGTCCAATCATTATACAATTCTGAACAAAAAGGAAGAAATATAACATTGTTTTCTTCTCTTAAAATAACTAATAAAACCCTAAACTGATATTAAACGAGATTTGTGTTTAAGTCTTTGGCAAATATTGTAATATTTTATAACGGTTTAAGAGAAGTGTCCCAATTCCTGATAATTATAGGATGTTAAAACTCAAGTGTAAATATCCTCTTATTGTTGAGGCAATAACTTAAAGTGATTTTAGCTGGTTTACAAGTACTGCAGATATGGGAAAATTATCATTGTATAGGAAAATATTTCATGAATATGATTTTAGTATACATATGTCAAAGAGGTATGAGATGTGAGTATCGGTCAATGTAACCATATTTAAATCTATTGAAACATTTAGCCGTTGAAATCAATTAAAATGTGTGTTCAACTTAAATATGACCACAATAATAATAATAATAATTCTTTATTTATTAAAAGCGGGTAACATTGTTCGGCCGTGTAAGCTATAAAACTAATCTTCCCTGAGGCCCTCACAAAATATAACAAAGAGTTACAAAATAATCAAACAAACATACACACACACATAAGAAAAAAACAAATAAATTATCTATTCATTTCAGTCATCTTTATTTGTTTCAGAACTGCTTGAATTTCTTGTTTAAGCAACTGAATAATCTAATAAAGCTGCTGCCCACGAGAAACCAACGAAAAAGAATTACCCCGGTAGTTATTGACAATTAAATCTTTTTCTTTGGACTCTAACATATCTAAAGGGTACCTGCCATTTCTGTAAGTTTACCACACATCTTACTCAAGTGTAATTTTGCCGTAATTCATACTAAATATGCATCACATAATGGATAAAATAGGTTAGATCAAAAATAAATCCTATTACACAAGCTTTCCTCAGTCTGATGACATTTCTAAGCTTATGATTTAGTTAAGTATGAAATATTACACAATTAATTTTGCTGCATGATTTCCTTTTTATATCATCAATTTCACTGCTTGGTTAGATGAAGTAATGAATAAGCCCCAGGATATTATATATTCTATTTAAGAAACGCAATGACTTAATGTCAAGTATGGTTAATAAATGAAAGCTTAGTGCTCCTGCTTTATACCTAAGTGCATGCAATTCAATTTCAGCATTTTAACCACATTAGAATCCGACTGTGATAGTAACATACTAATTTGTATTAAGCTTAGTTAATCTCTAGCTGTAGTTCCCAAAGTTCCATCACACAAATTTAACCACCTTTTTCTTATAATGCTGCAGGTTTAATTACTAAAACTAATGCATCATAAATTGTTTTATAACTGCTCATTGATTTCATAATATCTGTTGTTTATGACAAAAAACTTGCAGAAAAGGACAAGTGCTTTGCAGAATATTACTTTCTTTGTGTTTTTATAATTAATAAATGAAAGTAGATGTCTTTTGGTTGATTTTGTCATAGGATAGTCTCAGATTGCTCTGACATCTGACAGCCTGTTTTAAGTACTTGTTTAGGGCCTAATGGGACGTTAGAATAATCTCGGAGTAGTTAAAGGGTTGCTGTCTGCTTGATATACATATCTGATTTTTTTTTTAAATAAACCATTTCTCCGTGTGGTGAAAAAAACAAAAAGATAACTGAATTATCTTTCATTGAATATCTTTTGAATTTTTATCTTATAAATGAAATGTAGAACTATTACATCTTTATTATTTTGCTAAATGGTTTAATCAAACTCAAAGAACTTATTAATGAAATCAACCCAATTTACAGAATAAGTAAACAGTACAGAAATGCTGTCTTGGAGCTTTTATATGCAAATAAACATTTTATCAGAAAACTACAAATAACTATTTGACATGAGAATGTTCCTTCCATCTCATGCTAAAAAATCATTAGCATAGAGAAAACAACATGGAGAATTAGTGATTACAGATAGATAGCTCTTATCTCAGCCAATATTACTGTTTATCTATTATTTCAGGAAGATATCATGTAGAAACAAACAATACAAAAACTCATAGGAATGCCAAACACAATCTGTTATTCACTAGAAACTTTTACTCCAGCAATATGTAGGATAGAACTGTCCTCAACAAAGTTTTCAAAGATTTCATGCAAGATTGTTTAACCTCAGGCATCAAAAGTTTAAATTGAAAAGAGCAGTTTTTCCTAATGCATTTCAAGTGCATGTGTACTAGATGAAAATATACAAAATGGTCCTATTTCTCTACGCTCATCTACATTACATCTTTTGAAATAATTACCCAATTAAAGTTATTTCAGGTTAATAAATTTTTGTCATGAGAAATCCTGTCTCTTTCTCTGGTTGCAATGAACTAGGATACAAAAGAATGAATCACTAGAAAGAATTAAAGACTGTGAAAACCTGAGACCTGAGAGTAACATTTCTGGGTCTTGTGGAGATCTTTGGACAGCAAGATGATAGGAAATATTACCTGGGTCTAAGATTTCAAATGATTGCCAATTATAATATACCATGCCATGTTTTATTCAATGTTCTCATCTATATATTTACATTCAAGTAAATTAAAAAAATGTTACAATATAGTGGAAACAGTTGTAGGTTGCTTTCTGTCATATTTGTTTTTAGCAAAAAAGTTTTAATTTGATAAATTTTTATTTTTCTATATCGTACTATACAATATGGGTTTTTCTCATTGTTGAAGGCCGTAAGGTGACCCATAGTTGATCACAACCTCTTCTTTGGTCTCTGGCTGATTATGTTGTCTCACAGGCAATTATACCATGCAGGTCTGTCATAACATTAACAAGAAAATTTGGTAAATATAATTTGGAACAAGAATAAATGTGAACCTATTAAACCCTAATCAAAAACACTACAAAAGTTCAACTTCTGTCAACATCAATAATATCTCCAACCACAAGATAACATAATGACGCAAGTCCACAGTCCCAAATACTCTTCTCATACTTTGTGTCAAATCCCATACACTTATTTACATATATAACAAATAGATGGTAAAAAAACATTTCATTTGTCATGAAACTGGCGCTAACAGTTCATGAATAATATAACTCTACTACAAAGGACCTCCTCTTACTTGATTCTGACGTAGATGATGCTGAACAGATGAATTGATGTTGTAATAAACCATCATAATGCATCATAGAATGCAATTTGAGTACTAAATGCATCAAAACATGGGTCATTAGCCTGTTTAACTTTCTCATTCAATAAAGCATGTAATTTGTATACAGGGTTAATATTTACATATTCTCTTTTGTAAATCGTCATGTCAAATATTGTTATAGATTTGCCAATAACTAGTAGCTATAATGTTTTTTCAAATGGTGATTTTTAGTCCGGTAAAGAAATTAAAGTCTTCTTTTTGTAGGCAGTTTATCTGTAAAAAAGATACAAATGAAAGGGTATTTGTATACATTAGACAACAACCCAACAACAAAAAAAAAACCAAAGATATTCAGAATTCAACATACAGTTGTCAACAGGTGTCTATACAATGTTGCACTTAGCTTTATTTGTCCCTAAGTTACAAAGTTGTGAATTAATTCAACAGATTATTAAAAATCTGTCATAAACACCAAATTCTCACAATGACATAAAAAATTCATTTTCTCTGCTTGAGAAACAATTGTTCTAAGTTCTGTTGGAAGTTAGAGGCAAGCCCTGAAGTTTCTACTAGAGATGACTATATAATGACAACTGATATAAAAATAAGAGGATGTGGTATAATTGCCAATGAGACAACTCTCCACAAGAGACCAAATGACACAAAAATTAACAACTATAGGTCACTGTACTTCAACAATGAGCAAAACCCATACCGCATAGTCAGCTATAAAAGGCCCCGAAATGACAAATGTAAAACAATTCAAAGGAGAAATCTTACGGCCTAATATATGTACAAAATAATGAACGCAAAACAAATATGATACACAGAAACAAACAACAACCACTGAATTACAGGCTCCTGACTTGGGACAGGCACATACAGAATGTGGCAGGGTTAAACATGTTAGCGGGCGCCCAACCCTTCCCCTAACCTAGGACAGTGGTGTAACAGTACAACATAAGAACAAACTATAAAAATTAGTTAAAAAAGGCTTAACTCATCAGATTAGGTTAATTCTCATTGAGTTCTCACAATGATAGATGGTTTATTTTCTCCAAATGAGGAACCATTGTGCAAATTTCAAATGTTTCACTTGTAATATAGAGCATTTCAGAATCAGTCCAGAGTATGATGAAAGGCTGTTATATATAATGACATACAATCAACAAAACAGTTTGCATAATTTGTTGAGGTTGATGACTGGTCATAAGTCATACAACTTTTTGTGAAAGGGGAGGCCAGGTACATGTATCTGTGTACTATAATGTTTTACCATGATCCTATAAAATATTGAAATATCTGTAAGAAGTTGTACTAAATCTTGAATTAACCTGATGCTCTAATTTTAAAATAAAAGATGCTTTATAAAAATTTGCTCTATGCAAAGATGCTATTTGAAATTTTTGTGAAGAAACAGACGGAAACATTACAGAGTAGATATTCAGTAAACATCCGGACATAATCATTAGCAAAATAATATAACATTGCCATGCCTCAAACCAGAGTGCATCTGTATTTGAACCAAAGTCTAAAACTTATAGTTTTAATAATAGAATGACAGATTACCTAAGAAAGAGATATAATAACCTTGATTGGCACCCTTCATCACTTAACCAACAGATTTGACAAAGATACAAGTTATAGATATACCTTAGTGACACAGTATTATTGATAATAGTTTATATATGAACTTTCTGTCATAAACATTAGATTGATAAGTATTACAGAAGCTTTTTACCACCTGTGTATAAGACAGAGAACAAATCACAAACTCATTTTATTTCAGAATTTTTACCAGAAATTATTTTTATAAAGTATGGCAGATCTGTGAAAAACTATGACTAAGAAATGTATTTTCAGTCATTTTTGGGTTGGAACTCCAAAACTTAAATTTTTCAGCCCATTTCTGAACAAGCATTATTAATAATGTAGAATGTCAGAATGTTTCAACTTAAAAAATAGTTTGTATTTTTCCAGAGAAAAAAATTACACTTAAGGATGTATTCTTCTGAGGTTTCAGTCTCGTCGAAATCTCGATGGGGAATTATTTCAAAAACATGTGATACAGTTGGAAAATATTAATGAATTCAAAAAATATTATAATCAAACTAAACTCTGTGAAAAAAATGTGTACTTACAATAAGTAGTTTTTGAGTAATAAAATTTTCAAATTTTATAACCAATTCGGTCAGTGTCATTATCCATAATGTTGAGAAAATGGGTGAGGAGTACAAAAGAAATGATTTTTTCTTTTGAAAATTCTTAGATATGTATTTTTTCAATCATTTACAACAAAGAAGTTGAAACAATATGCTTTTTGTTCTAAAAAAAGAGAAAAATCCCAAATTGACAAAATTGACAACATGGTCAATTTGACACGAAAAAGCAACACATTTTAATAAAACTTTCTAATATTAACACCAACCTATAGTTTTTTTAAGTTAAATTTATTCAGATAGGTACACTTCATCTTTAGTGAAAGTATAAAAAAAGTTTAATTGTGAAACTGATTTTTTTATGATAATAGCCCAAAAGTGGGTAGAAATAGATGAAAAATAGGAAAATCATTAAAAATCGGTTACTTTCAAAAGACCGTAGCCAAAAAGAAGTGCACCACCATGTAATTTTTTCTTCATCAATTACTTTCTAACAGTCATATAAACCCAAAAATCAGGTTAAGAAAACAAGTTTAATTCTAGACATTTTTGGCTCTTCAGACGACAGAGGTGTACATCCTTAAAACTTTTACCAATCATTTCTAGAGCATGTAAACAGAATTCAAAATAATTTTATTAATGAAATTTTATAAAATGCATTAAAATAATAAGGCAAAAAAAAACCTGAATCACAATAAAAGTGAAAGACTTGGTTAAAATGTTATATGATTAGTGAACGCTGAATGTAGAAGAGTGCTAATACAATTTAAATAAAATTAGATCCTTTAATTTCCCCTGTACTGATATTAGACAACATATCAGAATGGGAGCAATAAAAGGATTTAATTTTAATTTGATTGGTGCTAATTAAAAAACTGTAATTTAGTTAAACTAAGCACTAACATAATCCAATGCAAGATCTATCTTGTAATACTGTCATAAAGCAAGAGTAAAAAAACAAGTAAATAAATACTATAGTATGACTCTTCTATAAATACAAAACTAACTTCAATAAACCAGCATGTCATTCACTTGCAAACAACAACACTGCACATACATTTTTACTTGAAGGATGTCAACACTGTCATCATTTTTTTCTCCAACTAAGGGATCAACGGTTACTACACTCACTAGCTTACATAAAACTTAATTTTGAAAGGCACAGTTCTTTATCTGAATCTTTTAGATAAAATATTATAAACTGTATCTTAAAATGCAATTATCACCTGCAGGTTAGGTAGTAAATAGTGCAAATCTGAGTAAAACTATCTGATTGAAATAAGGAAGTTTTTTATATACATAGTTAAGAAAATATAATTTCTTTGTGAATGTGTTGAATTTCAGGATCAGTAGATATACAAAGCACTTCTCAATGTCCTGAAACCAAGCATAAATAACCAATCCTGCTTAAATGGATTTAACATCTATAGATGTTATACTGCTATCAACAGCAATCAGCCTTCTTCAAAACTGACATATTGAACCTTTGATCTTCAGTACGTTTTCCAGGTGTTGTATGAAATTAACATCTACCTTTAAAACACCAATCAATGATGTTAATTGAAATCATCTATTATTTTATCTCTCTTTAATCCTGTTTACTTCTAATTTCAATGATAGAAGCAATATGGAGACGTATCAATTAACTTTTAAATGAAGATTTTTCTTTAATTTAAAATATTTAGTACCATTTCTGTTATTTATTAAAATAAAATTAAGCAAATAAATGTATGCATGCCTAAGTTTAGCATAGCTAGTGAATACGCTCCACTTGCTATCTCTTGGGTGCATTAAGACATAGATGACATAGAAAACAACTCAACAGAAATTAATTACCACATCAATATTCAAAGCTTTTGTGCACTGATGATCTAAATGTAATTATGAATTATTTAGAACTGTGAGTTAAAACATCCCTTCCTTTTAACCTCTATAAGTTTTATTCAAAAGTGATGACTTTGTATATTAAATCCACTTTCAAAAATATGGTAGAATAATTCAATGAATGGAAACAGGAATGTCTATACATGTATTATTCAACAATATAAAACTATTCCTCCTTTAACAGTGGCAAATAGTAGAGGCATAATCTGGATCAAAACAAAATGCTATGAACAGAAGCAATTTTAACATGTATTAGGATCAAACAAAATGTTAAGATCCTTTATTATGCATGTTATATTTACACCTGTTGAAAAGCATTTTAGTTTGATCCTTCAAAATTCATTAAAAAATCTATTCAAAATTAGGAAACATTACATGCATATTCATGGGTAAAAAACATTCAAATAAACAACAGCAATCAATATAGTATATTCAGAATTAAATAAAAGAGCAGAGTTCCAATGTCCCCCGTGTTGCACATATTTTATATTTCCAGGGGGCATAACTCTTTTAAAAAAAGGCGATCGTCCACCATTATAGAAATTGTTCGAGATATTGCTGATATTAACCTATAGTATAAGTTTGAAAAAAATCTAGCAAGAATTGTACCCGTGAGAGCGCTAACAAGACCGGACAGACACACGCCCGTTATTTCCATGTCCCCCGCAATGTGTTACGCGGGGGACAAACAATACCTTGTCAACAATAGCAAATATTTTGTATAAAAAAAATGCTACAACAACATATATTTGTGAATTTTTGATATAAGAGAACATTATCAAATGGTAGATTCAGAGTGAAAGAATGAGTAGACCAAATAAATTGGCATTGAAATGACTAAACAGGCAAGTATATCGCGGGGGGTGGGGGTGAGAAATTTCAAACTCAGGGACTTACACATGCTAATAAAAGGAGATGTGGGGTTACTATTAATCAATAAGACAACACATGATAAACTCTCAAAAAGACATGTCTATACATCGATGATCAACAAGTGTCTATACCACATGTCTATACATCGATGATCAACAAGTGTCCATACCACATGTCTATACATCGATGATCAACAAGTGTCTATACCACATGTCTATACATCGATGATCAACAAGTGTCCATACTACATGTCTATACATCAATGATCAACAAGTGTCCATACCACATGTCTATACATCGATGATCAACAAGTGTCCATACCACATGTCTATACATCGATGATCAACAAGTGTCCATACTACATGTCTATACATCAATGATCAACAAGTGTCCATACCACATGTCTATACATCGATGATCAACAAGTGTCCATACCACATGTCTATACATCGATGATCAACAAGTGTCCATACCACATGTCTATACATCGATGATCAACAAGTGTCCATACCACATGTCTATACATCGATGATCAACAATTGTCCATACCACATGTCAAGCTCTAAATCACTTCATTTTATTAGAATATTACTGTTATTTATACATATCAACATGGTAATGCAGACCGTTTATAAACTGAGACACATGGCTGTATATTTGATTACAGTTTTATAGTGTATTAAACCTTAGTGCTGTGGCTTCTGTAGGTTCACAGAGTAGTAGTGCTTTAGGTTTACTGAGTATAACCAATAAAGGTCTTCTGGTAGAAAACTACAGGAATCAATACTGCAATACTATGAATTACATAAAAAAACCTTCCCAACTGTTGCCAAAATAATGTTCATACTTAATTGTAATTAAAGGTTGTTATAGTTTTACTGTGGGGGATACAGTCAATTTGTAACATTCTTGTTTCTGTTTTAACAGAAAAACTGCATTCAATGAAAATACTAACATATTCAAGAAATACATGTGTAACATTTAGCTCTCTATGTTACCGGTATTGTCAACTGCTATGTTCAATTTGCAAAAATATAAAACTATATAGCATGTATGTACCAGCAATTACTTCACTAATGATGCTTATATAATTCTCACAGTAACATGAAATATGATCTTATCATTGAATCTGAGACATAGAGGAGTCAACTATCCTATACAAGTTAGTGGTATGAATTATGCCTAAATTAATTCATCAAAAGTTAACATGACTTCCTGAATAGAACAGAGAATTGAAACAGGAATGTGTCAAAGAGACAACAACCCGACTAAAGAGCAGAAAACAGTCCATGGCTGAGGTATATTTGACACCAAATATGACTGAGCCATCAGTCAACAAGCGATTCATCCAAAAAAGATTGATTGATGTTTGCTTAATGTCCAGTGGAAAATATTTCATGCATATTCAGAAGATCCAAAAAAGAAACACACTGACAAATAATAAAGATTGACAGCTGATCAAGAATTCTGACCTTGACATTTACATTTAATCAGAAAATAAAAGAGTTTTATTTAATATAATATAAGATTTGATTGTAATTTTTCAACCATTTAGTCTACTGAGTTCTCACATATAATAACTTCTGTCAGTCTCAATTTAATTGAGTCTTTCAGTTCTTAAATGATGACCATATACCAATTAATTCAATCACATGTGTAATGCTGTACATTACACTTAAAAGAGGATGTGAATACTGTGGATTCATTATTATTCGTTGAATACCAATTTTCGTGGATTTCATGGATAAACGTGGATCCCAAACTAAAATGTTCAAAGAAGTATAATTTTTCAATAGACTTGTATGTAGACTTCTGCAAAACCACGAAATCAAATATCCATGAAAATACAAATTTCCCTCAATCCACGAAAATTGGTACCCACTATGATTTATGAATCCACAGTGCTTGACCTTTGACTTCTGAGATTCAATTAGGTACATTCTCTTACAGTATCCAAACAATTTAATGTTAATGGTTGGACAAACAACTCAAAAACTATTCCAGTTTCCGAAAATTCATTAAGGAAGCACTATAAATGTATCAACAAAAAAAAAATATTTAGAAAAAAGAACAAAATCAAAGAAATTCAGTGCAACCTGAAGGAAAATTGGATTTGTATTGTAAAATAATAAATTACCACAGTTGTACAGAGAAAACTAGAATAGTTATTTGATGGAATAAGATTAAACTTATCAACCTTTGTTACGTAATTTTGGAATTACATGCATTTACAATTGGATTGCTCCTAGATGATCAATATTCCAAATCTTTTGGGTATTATATCAAGGTCAATATCTTACAGAACTTGTCAGGACATCAGCCCTATCAATAGGAAATTATATTAAAAAATTCACTAATACAACATTGAATTCCAATGTAAAGTATTAATTCATTTTCAATTTTGGCCATTGTGTTTTTTCGAATTTGTTGAAAATAATTAGTCAATGAAATACAATCGGTTAGCTTTGATTTGATTTGGGAAAAAGAATATGGAGTGTATAGACTAGTGACAACTTCACATTAAAATCAAGATTTGATTACTGTTTATGAAAGGAATGAAACTATAGACATTTACTGTTGCTTTGAATCCGCATGTTACTGGTTGATCTTCCAGAAACATCCCCCCTTCTTCCTGACTGAGAACAGCATATGTAAGCAGGGTTTGTATATCAGGTACATTGAACTTGTTTCAGTAAGACTGACAATTCTTTGATAAAGTTATTTTTTAGTACTATCTAAGTTGGAGCTGTGTTTTTTTATCTATCCAATTGGTTTAACAGCTAGCCACATCATTTAATGATTATAATAATGCATGTTTGTTAATCATGTGTGTTGTTGATCTGTTTTATTGCATCAGGTATATGAGACAGCAACCAAATGACAAACAAAAAAAATTAAAAAAAAAAACATCTACAGGTCAAACATACAACAATAGACAGGTGTCTTAACAAATTGTTAAACTTTTATCATCCTGAGTCAAGAAAGTTATAAATGATATAAAAAGAAACTTTCAAAGATGATTACTTTTATTACAGTTGACATAAGGATGCTCATACATTCAGATATCAATGCAATCCTTTCATTATTGAGATTAGATCAGCTTGCATGTTTATCATTGACATTGTAGCTGGACTAAGCTTGCATATTTATTATTGTAGTTGGATTCCATCTGCATGTTTATCATTTGCCAAAATGTTATTGTTCTTGGCCAAACACTACTAAATAACAGTATATTTATTTAACTTAACTTCTGTTTTACTTTCAAAGCAATTGTGTAATTTCATAATATCTGCACAGTCAATTATTTCTTAATTTGATATCTTATTATGTATTTTATGTATTGCTCTCTGTTGTTTATCATTTTTCATGTTGTAAATATGTTTTTAGTGCCATAGCATATGTGATGCTTTCTGCAATTAAGTATTCATTCATAAATCATTCATTCTTTCATTGTAGTTGGATTCAGATTGCATGTTTATCATCGTAGTTGGATTCAGATTGCATATTTATCATCGTAGTTGGATTTAGCTTGCATGTTTCGTAGTAGGATTTAGCTTGCATGTTTATCATTGTAGTTGGATTTAGCTTGCATGCTTATCATCATAGTTGGATTTAGCTTGCATGCTTATCATCGTAGTTGGATTTAGCTTGCATGTTTATCATCGTAGTTGGATTTAGCTTGCATGTTTATCATCGTAGTTGGATTTAGCTTGCATGTTTATCATCGTAGTTGGATTTAGCTTGCATGTTTATCATCGTAGTTGGATTTAGCTTTAGCTTGCATGTTTATCATCGTAGTTGGATTTAGCTTGCATGTTTATCATCGTAGTTGGATTTAGCTTGCATGTTTCGTAGTTGTATTCAGTTTGCATGTTTATCATTGTAGTTGGAAGTAGCTTGTATGTTTATCCTTGTGGTTGGATTCAGCTTGCATGCTTATCATTGTGGTTGGAAGTAGCTTGTATGTTTATCACTGTGGTTGGATTTGTTTATTATTGTATAGTTGGATTGAGCTTGCATGTTTATCATTGTGGTTGGATTCAGCTTGCATGTTTATCATTGTGGTTAGATTCAGCTTGTATGTTTAGCATTGTGGTTAGATTCAGCTTGTAGGTAATCATTGTGGTTAGATTCAGCTTATATGTTAATCATTGTGGTTGGATTCAGCTTGCATGTTCATCATTGTGGTTGGATTCAGCTTGCATGTTTATCATTTGTGGTTAGATTCAGCTTGTATGTTTATCATTTGTGGTTAGATTCAGCTTATATGTTTATCATTTGTGGTTAGATTCAGCTTATATGTTTATCATTTGTGGTTAGATTCAGCTTGTATGTTTATCATTATGGTGGGATTCAGCTTGTATGTTTATCATTGTGGTTGGATTCAACTTGTATGTTTATCATTTGTGGTTAGATTCAGCTTATATGTTTATCATTGTGGTTGGATGTGGTTGGATTCAGCTTGTATGCTTATTTTCATGCATGAATTCAGATAGTGTTCAGAATGTGATAGAATTTAAAGTGCATGTTAATCTAATCATGCATATGTCAGGTAAAAATTCCTTTTAATAATCATTTATAAATTATGCATATTCAGTCAAGATGTTTTTCACTCCAATGGCATCACTAAATCACCTGCACTCACCTGTATTAATGAAACATGTGTGTGTGATATTCGTCTTGTGCTGAGGTTTTTTATTTCTGCGTACACTGGTATGGCATCTCTGAGAGCAAAGCCTTTCTTCTCCAATCTAATGGAAGCTGTTACTGTACCAGCAATACAACAAAATGATCCAACTGTTTCAAATGTATCATTCTCTACTGGGTACTGAAGTTATACAAACACAATTGGTCATAATCCAATCCTTACATGGGTACAATTATATGAAATATTTCCATTTAAAGAACTTTTATATTGACAGCGTTCAGGTTGAGTTGTATTTTCCATGGCAATTTTTAATTAATTTTTCTGCTTTCACATAAGAGTTGATGTTTGCAATATAAATAAAACTTTCCAGTTAGCTGTATATTTGTTATTTCATTTATTATTATTATTTTTGGGGGTATTTTTTTTTGTGGTGGTCTTTGTGGTTGGTTGCTTTGTGACTTTACATTTCTATTTTTGGTTTACATCTAACTAAATATGAGAAAAGGGATGTGGGGTATAATGTGAATGAGGCAGCAAAAAAACACAAGAGACACCTGGCTGATCAAAACACAGTTGATATGTTGCTACTGTAGCAAAAACTAACTCTTTACAATAATCCTCGAATACTGTATATTGATTCCAAATAAAACACCTAACACTAGTAAAACATTACAATACAATTAAATAAGAATTAAACATAATTATAAAGGTCTTTTTGACAACAAATAGAGCTTTTGCTAACATGACCTTAATGGAATATTAAGAAATAGCAAATTAATTGCTTTACTGAACACACATTTTACAATGTAACAGATTGTTAAAACTTGTGGCTCGCTGGAATTCCGATATTGTGAACAAGTTAATTTCTAATGTTGACACTACATTCCCAACGTATTGATTGTTGTAATACAATGTTCTGAAATCAGTGTATTGAAAAAACGATGTCAGACCTGCATTATCTCAAAAGAAACTTATACCACAGATTGAAGTTCACTTCAATAAAAAAAATAGTCTTAAAATCTACATGAATTAATGTTAATGCTTGCAAAAATCAGGAAGTTAATAAAATTAGGGCTTTTCGTGAGGTATAAAACTAATAAGATATTTTAGATTTTTGAATGCATTGCACTTTTATTATTCCTAACACTGCATTAAAATTTTTCTCAAAACAACGTTTTTATTTTAAAGTGCTGAGCAACCATATGGCTGCTCCACAAATCCAGATTCAGTGTATTAAAATTGAATTTGATTGCCATTTTTTTTTCTGTTGCTATAGAAGGTGTAAAAATAAGCTAAATTGGGTAAAATCTTTGAGATGTTCGCCACATGTAATACATGTTTGTATTGTATTGATCGATATAGAAAATAAATAGAGGAAAAATAGATATCTGCACATCAATAGTAACTAAGTGGCCATGTCTTGTTTATTTTACCATCTTCAGCACTGATGAAAAAATATGAATGTCAAAATATATTTTTATTTTTATTTTTTAAACTCAAAATGCATTTAAATCTAAGACATTTAGTGCTGCCAGGCCTTAAACTTTACCAGTTGCATAGGTTTGTCATGTTACAGAGTAAATTCAGTGGTGTTATCAGCAAGTTTTGTCAAATTATTATATGAAGTTTAACAATAAATCTTATATTTTACCTTTTCTCTTATCATCTGAATTTTGCAAAGATGAAATTTTTCTTATAATGAAAATTGGACTGTTGGAATATGTGCAAACATTTTTTTTCCCCTTATTAATTTCTTTGAAATTTTTACAACAAAACAATCTTCCTTATAAGAATTTTTGTATTTTTGTTGGATTTATAAGACTGTTCAACCCTTGTCTCCTGACTTGCTCATCTAAGATGAATATACCTGATAGGGAATGGATGTTCTATAGACATTTGACCCATGATATACAGATTACTATTTGAAAGATAGTTTATATATGATACACATGCTTGCTTGTTTAAGGGCATACAATACAGTTACAGAGGAGGTTATGATGTTGCTAACGTAAAATGTTATTTTTGCGACGTAAAACTGTGACATATCGGGTAAAGATGCATTTTTCGACTGATTTTTATCAATCAGACTGATTTAACTTGAAAACGAGTTCATGGACCCCTCTTTTTTAAAATGACATTAGGTTTGATTAAGTATGAAGATTATTTGTACCAATTTTTATGAAAAAGTCACAGATGAAACTTTTTTAAATTAGATAAATATACAACAAATAATGCCGTTTTTTTCTTAAATCATAAAACTTTGATAAAAATTAATTATTTCAAAAGAATTTTTATACAAATTTAGGGCATACTTATTTAAAGATTTCCCAAATGTTTTTTTCAAAAATCTGCTTTTGTTTATATTTTGAAACAAAAACGTTAGGTATGTCTATCAAAAGGGTAGAAATGTTCAAAAAACCCAAATTTTGAGTAAATGTCTAAAATTTCGACGCCATTTATCTCTTAAAGTAGCACATGAAGGTATATTTTTTTATTACATATTTGAATTGACTAGGTGAAAAATAGCTTGTATGCAAATTTTCGTAAGAAAATCACCGTGGGATCAAAACTGTATCGTATGTCCTTAAGACAATCAACAAAACAACTTAAAGGAGAAGCAAAGACATAATTGGATGTAGAGACGCTTGAAAAATATTTGGGAAATAACCATGCATCCATAAAAACTGCTTTTATTTCATCAAAAAAGGTAAAAAACTTGGACATATCACTTATCTACTACTTACAGCAGCATCAGGTTCATTGTTCAGATCTAAGCAGCCAATCACAGCAAACTTGCTTGTTCTTGTTGGATGGGGTCCTCCTGGGGTACAAATTGTCATTCTTGCAAAATATCGCAATCTTCCATGTTTTCCTTTAAATGATGATGGTGCTTTCTGTGGTAGTGTGAATTCAAATGGAAAATAATGTGAACCTGAGTGTAAAACAGCACCATCGGATGTATCCTTCTCACCTGAAAAATAAACATTAAAAGTCAAATGAAAGTCAAAGAACAGGAACCTCTGTTGTATCCTTCTCTCATGGAAAACGGACATTAAATGTAAAAGTGGAAGTAGAACCGGACCATCTCATAATCCTTCTCTGCTCAAAAAAAAATTATATATAAACTAATTCCTGACAAAAAATCTTATCATGCAAAGGAGCAGTGTTTATATTGTTGTAACTGTCAAATTGCAAACTCTCAGTGAGGCTTTCAATGCAAAAGCAAAAGCTCTACCTCAATGCAAGTTCAAGATGACCGCTAGCATCGTTTTGAGTGGAATTCTTTGCCTGTATAGATAACACACACACCTGTACATTGAAACCTTACACAGATGTGGGTAATATCAACAAAACTAAAACATGATGCCCAAAGAAGTCTAACAAAGACTGTCATAATTTGCATCAAATTAATTGTTACATATACAAAAGCAAACACTTAGATGACATGGGGCAGATCAAGACATTTGTTAGATAACTAATGGCAGGAAATAATGTATATTTATTGCAACTATTGGCAGACTTTGAAGTGCTTCCCTTGAAGCTGGATAGAAATTCACAGTAAAGTCTTCATCACATAACAAACACTCATATTACTGAATACTGAAATGACCCCTAGAGCCAGTTTGATTTAGAATTATTAGCTTGTACTTAATGCCATCCACAGTATTACAAAACTGAGGTTTAATTTCCAATATTTCTGATTCTTGGTGAGCCAAAATATTAATTAAGTAAGCATTTTTCCAAATTAAATTAATAATTAAGAGTACATGTTACTTTTCTCATCAAGAATAAATTCAGGAATTTTTTAGAATATCTTCTTTATTTTAGTACAAGCTTTATATTTCTTTTTATAAGTCTATGTATAAAAACTGTGCTTACTTTTGATTATTTGAGGCTTATGTTTATAACTATGCTTGGATGTTTTATTCTTTTCTTCATAAAAAAATGCCGAAGTGAACTTGATTTTGCTAGTCTTTGAATGGTACATCATCATATAATATGACTACAAATAGAGGGTGGACTGATCTAGAAATAAATTCACTCTACACTGAAAATATTACTAGGACTTTGTAATTGATATAGCTTTATATCTTTCAAAATTATTCTTGCAGTTTTTTTTTGCAGTGCTTGCAACACCAACATATCGCTAAAAAACAGTTTTTACTTTATCATTTTCTTCAATTTGCCTATCCTACTTTTTTTAAATCAATTTTGACTGAGTATATGATCTAATTATCAAACTGTCTTCTTTCTATTGCCATCAGTATTTTTGAAGTTTATCTGATAAAGGAAGACAATCTTTGATGAATATAATAACTTGTTTCCATGATCAGTCATGAAACATCAAAATGGACTATCCTATAGTTCTAATGTGTCTACCAGTTCAGACTAGAAATCTTAATCTTGACCATAAAGAAGGAAATGTGACACGGATGCTCACAATACATGTTAAGCTGGTACATAACACTACAGGGAGATAACTCTGTAAAAATCAGCTGAACGTTTTAATCACGTTCTATAGTTAAGGAAATATTAAGCTTCTCAATGAACAAAATTAGTGTTTGTCAAACTGCTATATATCCAATGAAATGTTTCCGATAAAGTCGTGTGTGGTTCAAGTTTTTTGAAATTTTTATATTTTTGTCAAAGGGTCAAAGCAAATATTTTGTCAAAATTTTATGAAAATTAAACGAGCCAAATTAATTTCAGTCAAGGTGTTTGGTACCACCTTAACAAAGTTAAAAAGACAAATGTTTGTCTCACAATGTTCTTTTCAATACTAACATATGATTAAATTCATTGCATTGTAATGTTCCAAATTGAAAATGCCACATAAGTTTTAATTCAAAATTTCTTTTTGGAAAAGAAGCAATAAATCTATTTCCTTATAAAAACATTATTTTTCAAGTCTTATAGATCCAGTATATCTTAATATTCACAGCATTTTAAGTTTGCCAGTCTAAGGGTGTCAACATCTCAATGATTTTCCACTCCAGGAGTGCCATGTGCAACAAACCTATACTATCACAACCTTTAAAACATGTATTCCAATTATCAAAATACAAAATGAAAGAATTTACATGGTTCAAAGCATTAGCGAGATATCACAAATCAAAACAATTAAATTTTTATGATCAGATCAAATTAAATCCTAAACCAATTTAAATGAAGTGTAAAGATATGAAATAAATATCCCCAGACTTTGGTCAAATCCCAATATAGTGCCAATCATTGCTGTTGAATCTTGATAGCAGTATTTTACATGGTTCAGTAATATCTGACAGTTTATAATGATAACTACCTGATCAAACTGAAGACATTTATAAATCTAACTCTATTTACTCACCCTGTTATAAAGTGTTTGGTTTTAATATACTAAGAAATAATATTTTCATAAAGGATAGGTTTTATTTTAACAATATTTAATGTATTCTTTTAAAGATTTTGAATTCAAAGCAATATGGTTTGCTATTACATGTTTCATATTAATAGTAATAATTATGAAGAATCATAAGAGAAAGTTTAATGCCATGTAGTTATGAAATACAGAACCTCTGAAATTTGAGAGGCTTATGTTGTAAGGTGATTTCATCCCAGCGTTTAGGTTTTCTGGTACAAGAAATGCACTTATTGTAATCATAGCAGTTTGTTTATTCCATTATAAATGATATCTTAGGGAAGACTTTCACACCAATCTATCTCTTCCAGAAGGAAAGAATACCTGTACAAAAGACTAACTGTACACCATCACTCAACTTATATTCTCCAACATTTTATGTTCAAGTCCTTCATGCCATTGTAAGGAAGTTTGTAAACTGGACCCCTGTTGTGTTCACTTATTGCAACACTTCGGTGCGAAGCTTTAGATGGAATGGCGGGCCAGTTTAGGAAATTTGGAGGCTTTTTAACATATCTTTTTAACTTATATTGGATACCTGAGTTTACTTTTAGACTGGTCATTAAATACAAGCAATGACTCACAACCTTTTACATCTAGATATTATATTACCCTCATTTTTAAACAAAACATTAGAATTCTGTTTTATTTCAAGCTGAATTATTATTGTTTTATGTTATTGGCAAGTGAACATCGTTTTGATGTTTTAATTAAGAGGACAGGTTTATTTTCTATATCTGCCTGGAGGTGACAGGAATTGAATAATAAATACTGTATTTGTAAGTTGTATAATTAGCCAAATCAAGTTTTACTGCAGACAGAACATAAAATGACCGCAAATTTTCTTGGAAATTCCTGGACAAACCTTCACATTTGAAATATTATTCAATTTTGACCAAGTTTTAATTTCTCTTCTATTGATTTTCCGAGTAATTTCATCTCTTTTGGAAATTCCACCATTATTTAACTATTTTTTTCTTCAGTATAGTGTCAATGATCTAGATTGTGAAAAATATTAAGTTTTCTTCAGCATTAAGGAAGGACAAACTTTCTGGTTCCAGGAAAATTCAGAGAGGTAATTTGCACTGAAGAATGCAACATATATGGCCATTTGAAAAATATTCTACAAGACTTAAATCAGATTTAATGTTTATGGTAAATAACAATGTATCTTTCAGATTAATTTGACTAATTTATCATTTTATAAATTAGGTTCAGAGAACATCTGGATGATGAATACCAATGGTAACAATAGTTATATCACTCTTGTTTCAAATGAGGCTATGAACATTAAGAAGTTACCTAGTACTTAAATGGAGAAGGAACAGTCTACTCCTCTGGAGCATGAGAGTCAATTGTTAGTTTTTAAAGGGGTTAGTGTTGCTCATCTTTCGTTTTCTGTCGCCTGTTGTCTTTAAACTATTTATAACCAGCTAGCTGCTCTCAAAAATAGAAAGTCTTGAAATTTTATAGCAGAATATTGCAAAAGCAACAAACTGTAAGCTGTATAACACTTCAATTCAAACATATTTTTATATAAAGCAAAGTTTGTGATTAATATCAAGGCACATTATACTAAAGATAGCTAAATTCAAATTCCCCAAATTCTAGTCATTTACAATAATAATCCAACAATATAGTCCTTAAGTGGTCTTTCTCCACTACTATTATTCCTCTGTTGAACAGATAACAAAGCCTTGTTCTTGACCATTGTATAAAGTGTTTACCTTTAATAGGAAGGACAGTTGTGTAGTTAAATACTTCTTCATCTGAAGCCTGGATGTCACTGGATGTCATCCATTCTACCTTTGCTTCACCTATTGCTTCTAAACATACAGCTGAAATTAAAAAAAATATAAATAAAAAGAGATGTCAATGAGGCAGCATACCTGAAACACAAAAAAAACCCCAGAGAACAGACATTTTAGAGGTTCTTAATTAAATTACAGTACAAAACCCATTTTTCATTCCACCTATGTACCTAAACACTATGGCATTTCATTGTGATACATTCATGCACAATACACATGAATGGAATCCTGAGTTAAAAAAAAATGAAATTTAAATGAAAAAGTTTAAAGTGTTTGGGTTAAAAAAATTAAGGATAATAATCTCATTTTTAATGTGTAAACTTGGCTGCTTAGTAACAAATTTTACATAAAAGTCCTTTGAACTTTTATTCAGTTTGTAAGTTAATTTGCCCAGTTTACACTGTCAATAACTCTAGAAAAAATGTGCTTAATCCTTATAATTTTCAACCAATTAATTATTTTTTCATCACAACAATACTAGTTATGTTGATGTTTTTGTTTCTTTTTCTGATGGAAATATTTGATTTCTCACTCAAAAAAAGGAAAAAAAAATTTTTTAATCCTGATATCTTATTTGTTTAATTACAAATGTACTTTTATAAAAAAATAACTGACCTAATAACTGATATTTTTTTTATCAATTGGAAAAAAAACACATTGTAAAACATTTCCTCAATTATCAAAAGTAGCTGTTTTGAAGGCTGATATTTCTGGAATCTATTATAGAAATATTGACACATATCGGATATTGGCAGTAAAAATGGAATACTAACCCAAAAACAATATTTTTTATCAGGTTTTACAGCTTTTAACCTGAAAATTCAATTAACAATTTACCTACAAAATCAATCACTATGAAGAAAAACAGAACTGATGTTGAGTGAAGCTTTTTTCCAAGTTTATTCACCAGATCAGCCATGTACATTTACAAAAGTATAAATCTATTCTCTTTTGAAATTGATTTATTTCAAAAGAATACAACTGCCACATAAGTTTATACAGCTGAATAATCAACGCAGAAAAAACTTGATGACTGTCTGTTAATACCATGCTTCAAAAGAAGGAAAAAGAGGTATTAACTGAAAGATATCCTTGTTAAACAAGTTTCATCAAATTATAACAAGACATATTTTTTTATTTGCAGTAGTTAGACTAATTGTGATTTATTGCGATCACGAGATCACGTCTATGTACTGAATGTTGAGCATCAACATCGTTTCATCTTCTCTGGTTTTGGATCTAGATCTAACAATGGCCGACAGGAGGTCGGTTCAGCACCTGCACTTTCCCGCTGTGATCATTTTACTGTGTTAGACATACTGCTGCTTTATCAGGTGCACAGCAATAATTTTACTTTCATATTTTTACCTATTTCTGCAAAGTTAATTTTCAATAAAGTAAAATGATGTTAATTATTCTAGCAAACAAATAGGAGTTTATGATACAATTAAACATAAAGTACAGCTCACCAGCAGTGTGTTTTTAGGGCAATTGGAATGATTTTGCTGGCAATTCTTTCCTTAAAGTCTGGTTTTTTTAAACACAGGGTATGGCATTAACTACATCCTGCTTGTACTGTCCCTATACTAATTACTAAGAAAGGCCAATGCAATTTTTCTGTATGCCTACTGCTTTATACTAGGATATCTAGAATGCATCTGTTTCTTATAAAGGAGGAATAAAAGCCTTAAAGGAGATGTGTGGAATATGTCAATGAAACAGCAACCCAATGACATAAAAAAAAACATCTTTTAAGAACCTTTTCAATTATACCAAATTTTATCACAAGTGATTAAGAAAGTTCGATTTAAAAACTTCAATCATTTTTTTTATAACAATGATCACATTAATTGAACAAAAAAGTGATCACATGTATTTGAACAAAACAAGAGATTCTATGTAGATAAAGTTTGTAAGGTGGATCTGTATATACCCTACCAACCTCTGTTAATTGGCCATTATTTTTATTTGATTTATTCAACTCAAACTTTTATCATTAACTTTTGTTTATATTTTGAGATAACAATAAGAAAATGTTCACTTTTAAAGCATTCACAGTATATAAGGTTTGCAGTGCCAATGAAATCGTGTTTAGAATCTAAGTGTAAACTTAATTTTTGTTACAGAACCACTATTCTCATCTAAAATGCATTAACATGATTCTGAGTGTAATTTGACCCAATTATATCACAGTTAGCAAGTAATAGAATATAAGAAGATTTTTTTTATCAATTTGGTATAAGTGTTTATATAATTCTTTTAAATGAGTCTTAACTTGTAAAGCAGCTATGTTTTAAAAAATGGTCTCAGAAATCACATTCATGATTAAGAAAATTGACAATTAGCCTGCTAAGTACTATCAATGATGGACATTAAGCCCTTATAATTTTGAATCATTTAGGAAGATCAAACAAGTTAAACATTCTCATGACTTCTTTAAAGAAATAAACCTCTTCATGAGACAAAATTATTACTAAGGCAAGACAAAAGAATATATGTGCTAGGGTTTTCTCCTTAGGAAAAATAAGGTTACAAAAGTTATATATAGGCAGGTATACTTTTTTTCACCTTGAGTATATGATCCAATAACGAAAACTGTTAATAATGAAACCCTAAACACCAGTACTTTTTATATTGGCATATATACCTTATCAATATCATTATACAAAGAAAATTTACAGAACCAGTGGCGGATCCAGAACTTTTCATAAGGGGGGGGCCCGCTGACTGACCTATGGGGGGGGGGGGGGGGGGGGGCCCGCTCCAGTCATGCTTCAGTGATTCCCTATATAATCAACCAAATTTTTCCCACGAAAGGGGGGGCCCATGCCCCCAGGGCCCCCCCCTGGATCCGCCTATGAGAACTCTCTTTGTTACAGCTACTTCATTTAACCTTTTAATATGATGGTATATCTTAAATTTATGAGTAATGGGCTTGTGATTGGCACTAGATATCTTTGCTTAAAAATTACTGTTGTTTTTTTAAAAAACCAAGATACTACAGCGTTAACTAGCCCATATCACTTGAAATACTCTTTTGACTTCATGACCTCTCATGATATTTACATTACATCTCTAGTAGTGTAACATAAAATAAAGATTACACATAATCCAGAGACATCTAAGTCATTGCAAAATAAGGTTCCAATCTAAAGCAATATTTATGCAGTTGAGAAAAGTCAAAATTCCTGCATCAAGATTAACCCAGTGCTCAAACTTATATATTTCATCACCTGCATTTTATGTATATGAATAAGTATCAAAGTGAAAAAAAAATTCCAAAATCTCAGCCTGATGAATTCAAGAAAGTTTTTTTTTATATTTCAACTTAGTTCTTTCCAAATATGGTATTAACAATAATAGGAAAGTAGAATAAAATTCAATTAAATGCATTTATAAATATGCATGTATTTTACATATATGGTCAGAAATTCAAATTAAAAAATAATGGAAAATTCATTACAAAAGATGAAAAATCACTGTAACTGACAGCATCCTGTACAACCTACAATTTGACCCCAACTGAAAGTGTAAAATTTTAAAATAGCTTGGAGCAAAAAAGAAATTACAAATGTTTGTAATTTAGCCATCATACAGCTGACTTTTTTGTACATAAATGGTATAGACAGTATTGAAAGATAACCAATATCTACAATATTTATCTGTAAGTCATTTGAACCCAAACAAATGTCCATTCTTCATTAACTGGTCAGTATTAATTTTCTCTGATGAATGGAGATTTGTCCAATAGTTCAATAGATTGGCTATCCTTGAAAATGAGACTTGTTTCACAGACGAGAGACTAGCCTCTTCTGAAGGTCACAAGGTAATGCCAAGATAAATAGTATTTTAACCTGTAGGTCTTAATTGGCAATATCTGTTAACACAATGTTATCTGTATCACTCCATTCCTGTCAAATTAGGCTGCAGTGATTTATAACTATTTTTTCAGGACCAACACATTTTTGCAGAAATTGTGGTTCGAAATATTGTAAAACTCAATACCCTATATAGAACAAAATTTTATTGAGTTCTTATAGATTAGCAGGATTAATGATAATTTCAAGTTTGTCATTATGTTTGTTGTGTCAATTCTCATGGATTTTATGATTGATTTAAACCTACAAAATTAAGTTCCAAACTAAATACAAATTTTCGATTTATTTTAGTACTCAGTTTTCCAGAACAGTGTCCAAAATTCAGCTAGAGGCCAGCCTATTGGCCCAGACTTGCATTTTCATGGAAGAACTGGTTTAATAACTGTAAATGCAGAAATGTTTGTATGCAATGATTATTCCGATTTTTGAACAATGGACACAAATACAAGATTTAATACTATTAGTGTCATTTTATTGGGATTTCAGGAAATTTTCCTTAAATAATATCTAAAATGCAAATTTTTATTGTTTGCAACAACCATCCTATTGCAATTGTCGAAATGATAAAAACATTGCAAAAATTTCTGAAATTACAGTTTAGTTGTAAAAGTCATCATGGAATAGTTCCAGATTTCTATATGAGTTATGTCCATACTTTAGCTTTGCTTGATTTCAAGGGATTTTTTTACCCTGTTCAACAAGCCATGGAATTCAGATATTCTTCAATAAAAGTACTTTCCAATGGTATATAAAAAATTCATCGGCTATAATTTCACAACATGTGGCAAATTAACTTTGTTTTATGTTGGACATTCATTTAATTACAAACTTTAATTGCATTCACACATAGATACAATATGAATATGATTAAAGTTAATATGATGATCATGAGTTAAAATGGTGTATTAAATCTGTATAATTCTGAGTCATTTTAAGTAAATTAACATCTGATTATGATCACCATATCCAGCGTTGTACTTACTTTGGACAAACATGGAATTCTTCAGGACAATCCATCCATACCCAAACACAGTATCGCCAGCATGATATGTGGCCAGTGGATTGTTGAATATAATTTGGAACTTCTCTAGCTGTTCCATGTCACCTACTGGTTCCTGAAAAAGATAAAACAAATATTATTAGCATTGTTTCTGTGGAGATATGTGGGGGACATAACAAATTTATAAATCTGAAAGAATCAAACTTTCAAAATGTTACAACCGTAACTATTCCCAGCTACTGTTTAGATCATGCTTTTCATAAACAATAATTATATATGATATAATCTGAGTATTTGCTTTTTTAAAATACAAACAAGAAGTTGCTCTGTCCTACTAAGTATAGGGGATACCCCACTAGTAATTAAAAGTATAGGGGATACCCCACTAGTAATTAAAGTATAGGGGATACCCCACTAGTAATTAAAGTATAGGGGATACCCCACTAATAATTAAAAGTTGAGGGGATACTCCACTAGTAATTAAAAGTATAGGGGATACCCCACTAGTAATTAAAAGTAAAGGGGATACCCCACTAGTAATTAAAGTATAGGGGATACCCCACTAATAATTAAAAGTTTAGGGGATACTCCACTAGTAATTAAAAGTATAGGGGATACCCCACTAGTAATTAAAAGTAAAGGGGATACCCCACTAGTAATTAAAAGTATAGGGGATATCCCACTAGTAATTAAAGTATAGGGGATACCCCACTAGTAATTAAAAGTATAGGGGATACCCCACTAGTAATTAAAAGTAAAGGGGATACCCCACTAGTAATTAAAAGTATAGGGGATACCCCACTAGTAATTAAAGTATAGGGGATACCCCACTAGTAATTAAAGTATAGGGGATACCCACTAGTAATCAAAATTAAAGGGGATACCCACTAGTAATTAAAGTCATCAGAAAAAGGAAGTAGGTGTCTGACAAATTCGAAAACACTCATTCGAGTGGGGGTATATTAATTACAATTAAATCCATCATGTCTTACAATCTAGAATCATTTTTTTCCAAATTAATACAATTTACTACAAGATGCCCAATAATGCACGAAGTTTTCATATAAATAAAAAGACATGTTTTGCATGTACCAATGAAGAACATCCAAGTTAGTTCAAAAGGAAATATAATTTCCTCATACTGATTAGACATAAAGAATAATTTAACCATTGGATACTTTCATTCTTCATCATTACACAATGTAAAATTCATGTGTGTTATGTTACTTAGTGATACACAATGCTTTTATATGATTTGGAATCAAATATTCATCAATTTTTAAAATTTCATGTATTCACCTTTGCATAATACAAAGAAAAATTATAGTATATGCACTCAAAATGTATTGAAAAGGGGTCCGGTAGCTCATAAAACAATGTCAAAATACTAAAAAATTAATGAAATGAATACAGAAACAGAACACCTTAAAGCATGTAATATTATTTTTCAAAATTTTAATTTGTTGTACATATTTTGAATCAATTTTCAAACAAATTGTATTAGTTTTCTGTCTGAATTAAACAAGAAATATTTTTTATTGGCAAACATCAAAAATAACGGAAGGACATGTGGTATGATTGGCAATGAGACAACTATTTACCAAATACCAAAGGACAAGGATGTAAAGATTGTCCGTTTTAAAAAAATACTTTTTTGAATTATCACACATTTCTCAGTGCGTAATCAGTTAATTAATAATTCCAAAAACTGTTTTACATAATCATCATTTCACTTACCGAAACTATATATCAATACAACACCTAATTCAAATTTGACATAATATTTTGTAAGTACTATTTGGTAGTTTTGATAAATATACTAAGCCAAAAAATAGATAGAATAAGAAGGAGAGTTTTTAGTAGACAAAATATTAGTACAATATTGTAGTCAATCTTTTTTCAAATACTAGCGGGAGTAATATTATCCACTATACCTGTAAGGTTTAGTTGATGGCTCAAGCAAACAAAGAATTCAATCCTTCAATGAAACACAAATTTTCAGTTGAACAAAACTATTTCTCAAAACCTAACACAAACACAAAAAAAAAAATAGAAATTCATATTAAATGTCATGAAAATTTCCTTTATATTAAATATACTCATTCTGTGTATGCAAAAATTAAATAGTAAAAGTTTTCAAATCATAATTCAACCATCAAAATTGGCAAATATAATTGACAATGGAAATTATTTTGTACTCAGAAGTGTACTTTACCATTTCATCAAAATGCATGACAGCTACTAATTCCATGTTCAAAATGTGAAATTCCGTCATTCAATGATTCCAAATATTGCATGTAAACAGTAAAATTAATTTACGTCACTGTATTTTAAACCCTTCTCAGCGTGTTATTTATTGACGGAAACCTCTCTATATATGTTGCATATTTCTATATGGGGAAACCAATAAAGGCAAATAATAGCACTAGATAAATAAAAAATAGATTACTATGTTAATTGATTAATTGACGCATTTAAAGTTTATTTTACTACCATCGTTAACGCAGTTATAATGTCAATTCCGACATAAGATACATACGATAAAGCCGAGAACTGGATGTTCACTATTTAGTCGTGAATGTTAGGATGAATGTTGATAAAGGTTATAGCGTAAATTTTCTCCTATATTGGTTTATCTGAATGTAAATTGCACAACTGAGAGTTCTTTTATCAAACTGGAATGAAAATTATGTAACAGATTTATTTTTCAATTTCCTTTTTATTCTGTAAGAGCAAGGGAAATTTTACAAAAGGTCATCAGTCCTTAAATGACACGAGAGAATCTTTAATCAATACCAGAGCTGTGTTTAGAACTTTATAAGGTCTCTGTCTTATAAGTTTAATACAAATAAATCATTATATTTGTAGGTATTTGTCTTAATATACAACTATTTCAAGATTTTATGAAATAAAACAAACCCGATTTATGATTTATCCCCCTACTTTCAATTGCAAAGTGCTTGTACCTGAGTCAGGACTTCAAACAGTAGATCACAAATTGTACTATAATTATCTTTGGAATGGATTTTGCCATTAATGACCAGTATGTATGAACATTGATTTTTTACCTAGCAATACACATTAGAAATGAGTACATTTGTTTAATCCCTGTATTTTTCAGTGAAAAAAATGCACAGTGATGAAATCTAATTACTGTGGATTCATTTATTTTCGTGGATTGAGGAAAAATTGTTTTTGCATGGATATTTGATTTTGTGGTTTTGCCAAAATCTGCATTCAAGCCTTGAGAAAATTTGCACTTTGTTGAATATTTAAATTCGTGTTTCACCTATACGAAATCTAAAAAAATTGGTATCCCACGAATAATACATCCACAGTATTTAATGAAAAATACAAAATATATATATTTTTTTCAATGAATCAAACATGACAAAAGAGGGAAGTCAAAATTAATGTCACAATGACACACTTTTTCACCCTTAATATACAACTATGGCTATTGCCCTTACCAAAATTCCTTTCCTTTCATTTGTTCTATGTATTTAAAATCCATCCTAGGAGTATTAAAATTGTAATCACTTCAAACTAGTTAAAGGACATGCAAATATCTTGTATGGTTAAAAATTTAACTAATTGGTAGAGTTACAGAAAGAAATCAAAATGTTTTGAGATATTTATTGGAAGCAAATTTAATCATGTTATATTTTTTTAATATAAACAATATCTTATATACTCTATATGTAATTTTTAAGATCAAAATTAGAAATTAAAGAAAGTACACCATTAAGTTCTAGTAAAATAAGTGACCTGTCAGATATCTATCTGTAAACAAACCTTGACAGTCTTGTGTCTATTTAGTTCCATGACTATCTATCTCGGTGCTACACTAATAACTGAACTTATAAGGTCAGAAAACTACGATACATACAATATTCACTTCAATGATTTTGTGTCCTTACTGGGTAATGGCTTTATACCTCAACAATAGGAAACATTTAATAATTATTAAGAATTTGTGTAAATAATATCAAACCTTACATTCTATTATTATTCAATTTATATGAAATAGACCACAGAACAGCTGATAGGGAAAATAGAAATTTGTTGATAACTTGGTTAATATATATACAAGTGACAACTTCAGTATTCAAGTACCCCGGTAGTGATATAATTCAATGGAAAGTGGAAACTAAATGTAAACAATTCTTTTGAAGTAGATCACTCTTCATTCAATGTTTATAGATAGATGACTGTCGGGACTTCAACATAATATTGTTCATACCCCAATCGTTTGAAGTAGATTTCTGTCTTAATTAATTTAATGGTAAATTGAAGACTGCAATGACTTCAACACAATTTGTATTGTTGGGTTATTGTCTCATTGATGAACAACTAAGATTTAATATTATTCATAAAAAGTGATAACAGATATTACTGAAAATATGAAATTTCTTTTTAAAAACTCTTTTTTTTAAAACTCAACTGAAACAAGTAAACTGCGAGCTACTGCTCACTGATGATACCCCTGCCCCCCAGGAATCTGAAAATGCATCACACGGTATAGCTGACTTATATAAACCCTGAAACCAAATTTCAGAAATCCTTATGAAGTAGTTCATGAGAAAGATGCGACGAAAAATATTCATGGGACGGATGGACGGATGGACAGAGGTATAACAGTATAACCCCCACTTTTTTAAAGCGGGGTATAATTAATTGCAAATTACTATCTGAACTTGAATGTAAGTCTTCAATGCACAGAATTGTCCTATTAGGGAATCATAGGTTTTATTGACCATGAGATAATAATGACCAGCAACATTGCAGGGAAATAACACTTTACTATCAACTGGGTAAAGAATTATGCCTGATTCAGTCTTCATTCAAGTAGAATTTTAAAATTTTAACCTGAAATTTAATGATAGAGACAATTCCCATATTTAGATTTCATAGGTCTATTTAATCCCTGTCCCACCTTATAAACTTAAAGTCATGAACTTACAGCAACAAAATACATAATTTCACAAAATATTTATAACATTAAACCTTCCTTTTGGCAACTAACTTCAACTTGCCAAAAAACAAATGAACATATGACTATTTAAAAGTTGTGTTATTTTTTTCGAAAATAGTATTGTCATATGTAAGATAGTGATATTACCTCAAAAACCTCAGATAACTAGAAAAAAAGTGCTGAATGTATATTTTTCTTTACATTTTCCAAGACTGCACACCTTTTGTATTCTAACAAAGCCATCAATGCTTCTTTAAACTTACAATCAGTACATAAAAAGCATGTATCTATCACACAAACAAATTTACATTCCACTGATTTCACTTCAACACTTCGCTGGTGTTAATTTACTATCTGAATCTCGCAGGAATAAAAATGCTTTAAATCTAATCAACTCTATAATGCAATTAAACTGCAAATAAAGCCATTTCTGTAGCTTCTCCTGACGGAGCTCAGCTTGTTTAATGGGAAAATTTCTACTCCACTTCGCACACAATTTCATATGATCAATATTAAATTTAAAGCTCCAATTAATCATAACTAATTAATTAATAAGAAAAATTCAATTAGACTTAAGTTAAATTAAAGATCCTAGGTTCAAAATGTGAATATTACTTTAATAATTAAATTGAATAATTACCTCGTTGAAATAATACCTCATTTTAAAAATTCCATCAAACTGCTTACATTCAATGTGGCTTCTGATATTGGTTCATTCATTCATTCATTAATTCCCACACAGAAAGTTAAATTAGAATAATCCTTTACTTTCTTTTACCTGTAAACACCTGAGAGTTTGTTATTGAATCTATTGATCTCTCGTCAATATACAACAGCAAGAAGTTATCCTTAAGGTAACATGATTGTTTTTATATAGCATTCAATCAACAGGTGGTGTGCTGTATAGTGATATAAACTCTGAAAATTAGGAGAAAATCTAAATATTATTATTCATATCAGATGCTTTTCTGTCTGATGGGGTATACGTATCAAGGTAGCCAGGGGAGGGAGCTGACCCATTTCCTTTATCATCAGTTAAAGTCCCCTTCACTTGCTTTATTGTTTTTTCCATTTAAGGATTCTGTAAGATGGAGTATCCGTAGACAACTATTACTCCTGAAAATGAATCTAAATGAACATAAATACATGTGTATGTTTAAACAAAGGATGAATATGTTGGTTGATTAGACACAATGCCCTGCCTGCACTATCACATTTCCAAGTTCAGTGAACGGCAAAACCTAATGGCTCCAACATTGTCAAACAGACCTGTGACCTTTGGCGGGGGGGGGGGGGGGGGGGGAGGACTTTGCAACCCTGCGACCTGACATCTCATTGAAAAGGAACTATGACCTTTAAAAATCTTGTGAAATTTGATTAAAAGTGATATAGTGACCTGAGGAAATTTGAAACGTGACCTTGTGATCAAATGGGGTACCTTACTGGAGCCCAATTTGGCATATGTTTCAAAACATTCACATTTAAATGAACATGTGTAGGTTGCATGTGTAAGTTTCAGGTTGATACTGAACCATAACTTCATGGTATTTAACTACTTTGATCAAAAATTGAACTAATACAGAACTGATGAACAGATAAACAGAAGAACAGGATGCCCAGACTGGAAAACTTAATGCTCTCCTATATACTATGTTAAACAAGTCAATTATTTTAGAAACAATAACCTATCAATCTTAAATAGAATTCTTAGCACAGTAATTCCAGAAATAGCAATTTAGAGTCCAAACTACTGAACCTTTTTACCAAATTTGAGGGTCTGGTTGGATGGTTAAATTCCTTCATTTCTTTTTTTTTTTAATTTTAACACACCATTATCCTCTATTCTTTTTGTTTGAATTATTTTTCTCTATTCTGTATTTCTATTGCCCTTCTTTCTGCGCTTTTTGCTCATTATTCTTAATTCTGTAAAATCCATCCAGAGTCCAGACCCTCATATTTATAAGTATTCTATACATGTGAACTTTTTTATTATTTTATTTTGCTTTATCTCAGTATTATATTTACATATACCAAGTGTTTGATATTCCTATGCAGGTCATAGTGCTCTAGTTGCATACCAGTTTTCATAAAAATCTAGGAAATTGCCTACTGACATTGTTATCTTGTATTTGTTTGCATAGGAAAACTCATTGGCATATAATTATATATTCAATATAGTATATATATATGGATGTTAAGCAACCAACAATCAATCAATCAATCAATATAGTATACAGAATATACACAATGACAGAAACAAAGAACATATTTTGTCCTTGCTGAGACAAGATAGAACTAGAACTTACCAAACTATCATCAATGTATGACAATATTTGAACAAACCATTAATTAACACTATAATGTTATATTAAACAGATGTAAATGGCGATATTAATTTGTCTACTAGTATATTAATGTCCCTATTTTTCCCCCATCCTTCTTTAGAAAAAATTTCAAAGTACCATAAAGATTAGCTGTCGTAATAAATAATGATAACGATAATTTTCTTGAATTTAATTATACCATGTACATAAGTTTTGTCATGATTTCTAATAAATATAATATTTTTATTGAACTTACAGAGAAAAATGCTATATAAGTTCAGATTACCAATATAAAAATAAAAAGACGTGGTATGATTGCGATTGAGACAACTCTCCACCAGAGACCAAATCTGTATGATTTCAAATGAAACAATTATTAACCAGAGACCAAATGACATAGAAGTTAACAACTATAGGTCACTTTACTGCCTTCAACAATGAGAAAAACCCTTCCCACATAGTAAGCTATAAAAGTCCTCTAAATGACAAATGTAAAACATTTCAAACGAGAAAGCTAATGGCCTGATGTATGTACAAAACAATTAACTAAAAACAAATATGAAATACAGCTACAAACAACAACCACTGAATTACAGGAACATACAGAATGTGGCAGCGTTAAACATGTTTGTGGACGAGCTGGGGGCTCAACCCTCCCCTTAACCTGGGACAGTGGTGTAACAGTACAACATAAGAACAAACTGTACAAATCAGTATACTATCATGATTTTTAAGATATAAAACACTATATGACCTATGTTGACATATGCAACACAGCAATTGTTAACTCCAAGTCAAAATTAGGATTTATTTAAAGTAAAGTTTTTTGAATAATTAATAGAAGACACAATTCTTCTGGTTATTTAAAAATAGAGAATTGGTTAAATCTATATTCATTTCAGATATATATATGTATGTCAAATTTTTCCATTTTCTATCTGCATTGTTTAACTGACTGTCTAATAAACAAAGAAAAATTACAAATTAAAAGCAGAATTTTGCAAAAAAAATGGATGCATCTGGGGAATAATTTACAAATATAAAAGTAGAATGTGTCTGAGGACACAAATACCCCCCTTCAAGCTTTACAATTTTCCAAGTTAAAAAGGGGCATAACTCTAGAACAGTCACTAAAGTAACTCACAACCCAAATTCAGACTCTGACTGCGTGTTGTGGTTCTTACCATTGTGTATGAGTTTTATAAAATTTGGATGAGTAAACCTTAAGTAAGAGTGCGGAAATGAAAACCTTTTTCAAGTTATAATGGGGCATAACTCTAGAACATTTAAAGTGACTCACTGCTCAAATTTGAACTGAGTGCGAGTTTTGGTTCTTAGCATTATGTATGAGTGGATGAGGATAACTTAAGTTAAAGTGCGGAAACAAAAATGGGACGGAGAGAAAGACGGACAGACAGACTGATGGATGGTCAAGGGTAACACTTAATGCCCATTGCCTATGGAGGGGGCATAAAAAACCATGCCAATTTTTATCAATTTATCCTGGGACTAATATAGAATGTATTAGTCCGAGATTTATCTAACAAGATGTTAATTTTTTTAATTAAAATTGGTGAAATGTGCATCAATATAAATGGTAGCTGGAAGGTTTTCAAGAATTCCAAAACAATTCTAAAATATTCCATTATTCCAAAAAATATCAATAACATTTATCATTAATTCATAACAAATTTCTAAAAGTTGAATTGTCCCTTAAAAATATGTCAATCACGTTATGCAACATAATAATTATTTGACAATAAAAGAAATTATTACATAATTGTTTAAAAAATCCTAAATTTAATCTTTTAAATGCATAATCCTAAAAAAAGATTGAATAAAATCAATTAAATCTTGTGTGGGATAGAAGTTTAAAGCATTAAATAAAGTCAAGGTTGAAAGACTTAATTTGCTCTCATGAAATTGCACTGTGCAGTCTTCCAGGTTACACGGCTGGCATTAAAAAATAAGTACACAGTGACATCCCATTTTATTAAGGTAAAAGGACTAAGTTTATCAAAGTCAACTTGTGTTCAATGTGCTTTTGAAGACATTTTAGTCAATGATGTATAAAAACATGTGTTAAAACAAAAGAGGGTTTATAGTAGGCAAATAAATCCAATTTTGTTTAATGTCCAGTGGAAAATAGTTCATGCATGTTAAGTACGAGAGAGAGTTGGAAACTTGGAACCTATTTTCTATTTAAAAAAATCATGAATAACACAAAAAAGTTACTCTTTTGGAAAAGAATAATATAATAAATCCTTATTCCATAACTACATACTGAAAATAAGTCAATATCCATTGCAAAAGTGTTGACAAGAGCATTGAAGTATGACAAATAAATAACAAGAAGTTAAAAAAATGTCTTGTAAAGTATAACCCACTGGTTTAATTGGACAATGAAAGGTACAAACAAATGTATCTTTAAACCTGGAACTTCTACAACTGAGAAGTTTCAAGTACAGTCAAACAAAAATTCATGACATTCATAAATAGTCTGTTCAGTTTGTCTGTCCAATATGTTCCTGCATTTTGTTTACAGAAATGAAGTCAAATGATCGGACTTAACGAAGGGACCAACAAAGGTCAGTATGATGGAAATTGCTAAAAAGTCAGTTGATAAAAGCCTTAATGTTGTACTCAGATGTAAATGACTATATACTTGTACTTAATCTATATTGTATGTTGACCACACTTAATTATCAACCTATTCATTTAAAAAAATAATAATTTGTTTTGATGTCATTTATGTAACCTTATTGTGCTTGCCCTGGTAACAATCTAGTTCAAAAAATATATCAGAGCTTAGGTCATTTCAAAAAGGTTCATGCCTTAAAACTGATCTAATTAGTTTGTTACCCCATGCTTAGTCATGTAACATTACTATAATGTTCTATCATGAATTATTAACAACTTTTGACTCCTTTCTTATAACAAACATCAATCCACTCCCATTCTTAAGTGCTGACAGCTAAACTATCTTCCTTCTCTTTGTATAAATAATGCTTGTTACCGATAACTTATCAAACTAAACACACCAGCTAATCAACGGAAATTAAACACCTGTAAAATGGTTCGCATTTAGACAAAACAATATAGGTGAAGCTATTATTTATCGGACACCTCTGTGTTTCTCGCCATTGTGGTCCATAGTGTGGGGGCATTCAACTTGTTTAAGATAACCTACTGTATTGAAATTGATGATAATATTTGTACTTTACTGTAACACGTCGGTTGCAAATATAGACATTATGCCATTATTTCCCCATTACTGGTACATACTGCTTCAAAAAATAAAAAAGAAAAATTGGTGAGGTTAATTTGTATAATTTGTGGCGATAAATCAGTGTGGTCAAGTTGTATTATTTGAGGAGATAAATCAGTGCGGTCAAGTTGTATTATTTGAGGAGATAAATCAGTATGGTCAAGTTGCATGATTTGTGATACTATATTACACTATGGTCATTTCCTTGGTCATGTGGTCAACAAAGACAGATACATCAATTTGTCTAAATATTAATTTGCATCAGTGACTATATATACTGCATCAAAAAATGTAATTCATGTCGGCAACAAGTGACGATACTTGTACAAAAAATTCACAAGATGTTTTATGAAAATATGTTTACAAGATTACCCTTTCATAATGTACCATCTAAAACAGAGATGAAGCTGTTGAAGATATTCTGTTGAAATGGAAACTTATGATCCATTTATGACCTTGCTGTAATACTAGACAAAGAGGACCAATTTTATCTGTAAGGAATAATGTAAAAAGAGGGTCTAATCTTACTTCAAAGAATGAATGAGTGGGCTTTTTAAATCACTGCTAAGTCCATCTATCACTTGACAGAAATAAAACATGATCTCTGACATATGATTTAAAGTCTTTCATACCATTGTCTTCTCAAGAATATATAATACTATAGATCTTGAAGATAAAGAATCTAACCAAATGATTTTATGGTCAGTAATGAATTTAGGTGATAACAATATTGCATTTGAAGATTTGCAAGCATCAATTGGCAATTTGAGGGTTACTAGCGACACTGTCAATAGATATTTGCAACCATCAAATCAAAAATTTGTGTTGGGGTTTGAAGAAACGCTGCATCTCGCCTGCTATTGCTGCTGTCAGACTTAAACAAGTAATTTTGTCTGTAAAAAGTGAGTCCTTTTAGTAGTAAAATATTTTTTTTTTCTAAATTAAACTTTTTCTTCAGATGCTATTTCTTCCAATTTACCTAAATTCCATGAAGGTTTGAAATTTTTGATGGTCGGAAAACTTGGAACATTAGACTGTATCTAAATAACGTTCGGAAAACTTGGAACATTAGACTGTATCTAAATAACTGTAAAAAAACTAAGTCCATTTATCAGTAAAAAAACAGAAAAACGAAAATAAATATTTTCAAGTTTTGCCCTGCATGATAGTTTCTTTTGGCCATACACAAGCTTCTGTCCAAATTCTTAAAAATTCCATGAAGGATTGGTAAAGTTATTGATGTCTAAAAAACCTTTACCACAGGCTAATCGAACCTTCAGCATAATGAACATTACAAAAAATGTTGCATTAAAATGTAAATTGTCTATCAATCTCTGAATGACTGGGGAAAAACTGTATTTTGATACCTGAATTAAATCTAGTCTAATTTCATAGCAAGTAACTTCCTGCCGCCCTAATCATCTTATTCAAATAGCAATAGACATTTCATGTCATGGAAAGACAGAAGGAGAAAATGATCAACTTGTTGATTACTATTTGGTAAGAATGAATGGCAGGACAGTTTACTCAGCATGGCTACTGACCATGAAGGTATTAACTGCCTGGTCAGTCACCCACCATTCATAAAGAGGCAGCTATATTTATCACATCATCTTTTGTTATCTAGATCATATACTGATGAATATCTAGTATGAGGTTAAAAATAGCTATCAACAAGTTCTAATAGCTTAGATATAAAAAAATGCAGTCATTTTATTCTTATTATACAAAGGAAGCAATCAACATTTTCCTTTCCTCAATGCCTTAATAAGTGGCATTAAGCAACCATCAATGGATCATTTTCCTTTCATTTATGTGCTAGTTCAGAAATAAATATTTAAAAAGAGAGCTAGCTAGTACTTGTAGAAGTGGTACTTTTGCCTTGCAAAAGATCTGAGATAATTTAAAAAAAAATATTAATTACTGATGATTTGAAAGTAAGAGACTGAGTTAACAGAATAATTCAGAAATGGGCTAGATAACTTTACTTTAAAAGATCCAATCAACTTTTAGTACATTAAAAATTAAATTAAAAAAAAAAAATAAAAAGCCTTTCTGTCACTAAGGCCTGTTTACAACACCAAGTTCAAACAACAGGAAGCCATGAAAATTGTACTGTTTGGGTATAAGTCTAACCATTCTGTTTCAATATAAATTTGATTAATATATATCTTTCAAGAAAATCAAGCCAACTTATGTACATCCTACCTAAAATTTCTGATCTTTCAAGAAAATCAAGCCAACTTAATTTTCCTACCTAAAATTTCTGACCATTTAAAGAAAATAGTTCAAGCGCTGTCTATGTTTTAGCCAAGTCAACAGTATTTTCAGAAGTATGTTCCCTAACAAAAATTCCTGACTCCTGTTTACTGATGACTGTTAGATTATTTTTTATGCATCTTACAAAGCACAATGGGTGTACCTCTTTTAACATTAGTTTTACTGTCAGATAGATCAGTCCAGGGCTGATCCAATTTCTAGACCACAGTCAACCCTTAGGGGCAGAGATCTTCAATTTGTCCTATATATATGCATATTTACACCATAAATTCATAATTGCATCTTTCTACTGTTTATTAAGCTATTAATATCAAAAGTTTTTTGTTGAGTCAATATAATGTTAACTTATATCCAATAATATAGTGAAACCAAAACAAAATGTATAGAAATATTGCATCAAGACAAGAAAAATTTCCTCATACCATGCCCTAGAAATTCAAATAACTACTGGTATATCAAACATGATTCTAAGTCTTTTGATCTCTTCCTTTTTTGTCTAACGGTTCATTACATCAATTAAACGTTCAGAATTTTTCTTAGATTTAAATATAAAGAGATATTGAATAAACATCAATACGACAGCAGATTGTAAACTTAAAATGTTATTTTATTCATTGATATGCAGGTTTTTATATATATCATAATAGCTGTTACATTTACGCTTGTTGTATACTGTTTGTTACCAGCACAATATCAATCACTTCTCATTCTCTTCAATTTTCTTTAACTATCAATTTAACAGAATATGAATTTTAACAAAACATTTCTACTTGACATATCTGATGTTGGTATCAATACAATATACTTAAAAAATATTAATCATTTTCCTATGGAATCTTATTCAATATTTGCATTTACAAAATTACATGGTGATTGAAGTAAACATAAAATTATTTTAAAGCCTGCTATTCTATTCAATTTTTTCTCTCATTCACACCAATTTTCTTTTAATATATATATTTATACTTGAATTCAATTTGACAATATTACAAAATGCAAATAAATGGCTTAACATATAAAGGTCAAATAACAAAAATCCTTACCGTGAATATATTTCATTCAAAGCTCAAAGAAAATCATGGAACGATTAAGTTCTCCAGCCACTCGATAAATCGTCATTGTACTAATAGAAGAGGAAAGAAAAACCTAATCATACAATGCACAAATGTCAAATTAGTAAATCCTGATTGCTACAAACATCCCAGGGCAATGTATTGTATTAAACATTCATATAAGAAAGATCAGAAGACCACTTTTCTTCTCACCTTTTTCACCACCTGGGAATCATAAATGGACATAGCTAGTTGCTTGAAATGGTTTTAAAATCAAACAATATTACATGAAGATGACTGTGAAAAGAAATCAATGCCTACAGATTTGGTATAAGAATTTTCTCTATAAGAATTTGTAGTATAATTACAATTCTGTATTGACTCTTGAGGCTTTAACGTGTTGTGATAGGCAAACAGCAAATTGATTGTCAAGCGAGTCTTTCAAAAGGAGAAGAAAATGCCATATTATTTTGTAAAACATCAAATATAGCAAGTTCTAAAGCATGTAATAGAAAATTTTAAAAATGTTGTTATATTGATTTTCTTTTTTGACAAACTTTCTATCATAATAAGGATCTTAAAAAGAATATATGCAAATAAAACCACTAAGCATACAATTGCTTTCTCTAAATTACATTGTATTCTAATCAAATTTTTAATTTTCGTAAATATTTTGACCCCTTTTTGATGATACTTGAGGTATAACCAAACTGTCAACTGAATTTATTTCTGTAGTTTTAGGGTTACAGGCATGAACATTTAGGGACGGGAGGGAGGCAGGAAAAACAATTATATTTTTTGCCTAAATAATGTATACCCACACTCTTGCTTTTGAGTAAAGGGACATATATTTATGTATACTAAAACAATGTAGAAACAGACAAAAGAAAGTAGTTCAGAAAATGGTTTAATAACTTACATACAAAATATTAAGGATTTTCGCTACTCTGTTTCAAAATAACAAGCTTTTTTAAAGACTGTTATACATTGATAGTATATAAATAAAGGAACTAAAAAAGCAGAAAAAAATGAATGGTATGTGTGCTTGTTTTCGAGATATAAGCCATTGAAAATTTGGCAGGAACTGTTTCTCTCTAGATTTTTCATATATTTAACATTGGCACCTTTTTTCTTTCAAAAACTATGAAAAAATAACAAGGATTATATAAGATTTTCAAAAATGGCTTTTTAAATAATATATAATAAAATTATGAAAAGAAAAGTAAGGGTTAGGGTTAGGGGGCAAAACTTTTATTGTCACTAACATTGATAAAACTAGAGGATTCTGGATATCTGACAAAAAGTCAAAAACAAGAGTAGCGAGACATCCTTAAATCTCTGTATAAAATATAAAGAAGCCTTGACTTGGAAGTTACTGAGAAAAAGATCATATCTTGGCTTAAAAGTTTCAATCCTTAACTATAAAGACCATCTCAACTAATTTGATCAGTAAAAAACACGATTCTCTTGTCTTGAATGTTGGAATGATTGTACTTAAATCCTTTAAAGACTATTTATAATTTCTTAAGAAGGTCACCAATCCTTCTCATCAAATTTAGACTCGTGCACTGAGACTTCCTTTTACAGTTTAATTTGTTTTTTATAATGCAAAGTTCATATTACAGACTAAGTACAATCTGACATTGAAGTATTGTTCCAGTTCAATCCAAAATATCTTTGATAAATATACCTTATCTAATCTTCACATGTCAAACTTAATATCTGACAAACATAATATATACTACCAAGTGCCAGGTTTAACCATATGTAGTTTAATATTCTATTCATACTAAATAAAGCTTTGAAAACGTAGTTAAAAAAACTTACAATATTAATTTCAAGTATATATGACACTACTCATAATAAGCAAGAATTTCACAAGCTAAAAAAGCCTATACATTTTTAAAGCAGTCACTGAACCATGAAATTAAGGTCAAGGACAATGGACGTCTGCAATATAAAGCTTTATGCAAAAGGCTTTTGCTTTTTAGCATCCCTGTGTCTCACATTCTTCAACTTTTGTTGCAGACAGAGACTTAAAATAATGGGTTAAAATTGAGGTTTTTTTTACTAATTTATAGATCATTTTTGCTGATTATTTTAGTTTTTTACAGTTTCTTTTAATCTATAATAGTTTTCAAGATGATAAAATAAAACAGTAAATTTTGCTAACAAGAGTGCACATGCTGAAATGTCTCGCCTTCTTTACTAACCATTGATATTATGTTGATAGTCCTAAATATAAAGCTTTACTACAACTATCACATAAACTTAACATGATCCAAGAAAATGAGGTCAAGGTCATTTAAACCAAACGAGAAATACATGTACACCTTACAATCATTCAATACACTAAATATAGTTGACCTATTGCTTATATAGTTTCTAAGAAACAGACTTAAACCAAGAAAACTAAACATTGACCAATGAACCATGAAAATGAGTTCAAGGTCAGATTAACCATGCCAGGCAGACATGTACAGCTTACAATCCTTCCATACAACAAATATAGTTGACCTATTACTTATAGTTTAAGAAAAACAGACCAAAACACAAAAACTTAACACTGAGCAATGAACCGTGAAAATGAGGTTAAGGTCAAATAAAACCTGTGAGACTGACATAAAATATTTCGATACACCAAATATAGTTGACCTATTGCATATAGTATTAGAAAAAAGACCAAAACTCAAAAACTTAACTTTGACCACTAAACCATGAAAATGAGGTCAAGGTCAGATGACACCTGCCAAAAGGACATGTACACCTTACAATCATTCCATACACCAAATATAGTAGACCTATTGCATACAGCATAAGAAAAACAGACCAAACACAAAAACTTAACTATAACCACTGAACCATGAAAATGAGGTCAAGGTCAGATGACACCTGCCAGTTGGACATGTACACCTTACAATCCTTCCATAGACCAAATATACTAGACCTATTGCTTATAGCATCCGAGATATGGACTTGGCCACCAAAACTTAACCTTGTTCACTGATCCATGAAATGAGGTCGAGGTCAAGTAAAAACTGTCTGACAGGCATGAGGGCCTTGCAAGGTACGCACATACCAAATATTGTTATCCTATTACTCATAATAAAAGAGAACTTAACATTACAAAAAATCTTAACTTTTTTTTCAAGTAGTGACTGAACCATGAAAATGAGGTCAAGGACAATGGATATGTGACAGACGGAAACTTCATAACATAAGGCATCTATATACAAAGTATGAAGCATCCAGGTCTTCCACCTTCTAAAATATAAAGCTTTTTAAGAAGTTAGTTAACGCTGCCGCCGGATCACTATCCCTATGTCGAGCTTTCTGCGACAAAAGTCGCAGGCTAGACAAAAATGAACATTTCAGAGACAATAACTCCAAAAAGAGTGTCCAAACATTCCGGAAAAGTTTGGTTATTATTAGACCCAGTAGTTTTAGAGGAGAAGATTTTTTATAAAGTTGAAGGTAATGGATAGATGACAGACATAAAGTGATGGTAATGGCTCAAATGTCCTGTTTGGCTTAAGGCAAGCTAAAAATCAATGAAAGTCAATCTAATTTTTTTGCTTTTTTGTTTTGTAACATTATGCGTCATCCATAATTTTTATGGGAAAATGTGTAAATTACAAATTACAGTGTCTTTTTATATAAAATTAGCAAAAGTTTCTGCACATTTCTTTCTTTGTAAATTATAAAATAAAAAGATTAAATATTTAAGTAACCAAGAATTAAATCATTTATAAACCATTTATCCATCAAAGCATTCTATCTTCATCTTTTTCTCATGGGAGAGAGATATATTTTGAGTATAGCTTGTGTTAGACATAAATAGACCAGTAATTATTTTATCTACCAATTATTGTCAAACTATTTTCCTCAGTATATATCAATGTTACTTACTGTGCTATAATTTGTAACTTGGGATACTGTAATGTTGGCTAGGTGTTCTTAGTCTACTACTGCTCTTGTTGTTTATAGTTTGACCCTGTCACATGTATTTGTAACTGTTCCCGACCAGGAATCTTGTCATTGGTAGTCTTGTGTCATATCTTAATCTCTTTTTGTTATTTAGAGATTTCGGTGTTGATGACAGATCATTATGTACTAATGTAGAACTTATCAAAAATTTTGGCAATGAAGAGGTTGCCTTATTTTACATACACCTGTCCTGTGTCTATTGTTGAGGACAATATGTTGGCATCTAGATGTTGATCAATTGTTTGTTGGGTTGCAGTCTAATTGATATACACCCCACATCTCCTTATATCTATATACAATATTTTTCACTTTATGACAAAACTATCGGGCATCACCTACTGCCTGAAAAAACCCAACAACAATTTTACGCAGTAATTAAAATAAGGATATTTTTTTAAACCATGAAATACTTTTCTTGCAACAGATCTGTTAAATTTCGATTTCTTCTAGACTAGAGCTATTTAAACAACTGTTGACTACAGAAGTCAGTTTTGCTCAAGTAAGCCAACAGCTTATGTTTCAGGTGACTTTACCATTGGATTTACCTGAGCAGTTCTATAACAACTGATAAATGTAGAATAGAAATGACCACTCTTATGACACTGTTCAGAAACCATATATATGTTCAACAGTGTAATGCAAGAGGTCACTTCTTCATTAATTCATAATTTAATTTTCTTTCATACAAATTGAACATTAATATAAAAATAACCTAATGCTGTTCAAATTGAAACTTTCAAGATAAAAATAAAAATAACCTATTAACCTAAGAAAGCTATTTATAATGATAATCAAAGATGTCTTATTGCAAAAGCTTTTTCGCAATTGTTACTTAGAAAATGTTTTACAAATAATCTAAAAAAAATATTCATTAAATATCTGTAACATGTTTTTTTTTCTATAAGAATGCTACATAAGCATACTTGACATACCTTGTAAGGTGATCGATACAAATTGTTAAGACCAACTGTTGTCTGAATTATTAATAATGGTAAGTTCAATTCTGGTACATGTATTCACCAAACTTATAAATTACTAAACACTTTCTGTTACAGCTACATTGATCACATGTTTGGCTTCAGAGAGCTCTTAGTATGTCTTGTGAAGTTCTATCTATTTTTAATTCAATTTCCTTTCAGTCAAAATTTCACCTTTTTATGTTTAAACAGTCCAAGTACCTTATGTATCTGTATTATATGTTAATTATAATGTACAGGAATTGGTGGACCTTCATTATTGAAGGCGTTTGTGGGTGAACCCTGTCTTTCATTAATGAAAAAGCCTATAACTCCCCAAGGGTGAAGTAAACCTGAAGTTGGAGGTTTTGGTACCATAAATCCGGTGGTTTACCACATCACATTCCCTGTTAATAATACAGTAAAGTACCTTTGCCATAAGTCACATAACATAGTATACCACATCCCATCCCTTATCAAAGAAATATTACAATAAAACCTGAATAAACTCATATCATCCAAAAGGTGTTATTAAGGGCTATGACTCCCCAAAAGAGAAGGAAATACATGTATACAGGATTTGGCAGTGTTTCAGCCTTTTATGAAACTTTGAATGCATTTAGAAACTCATTGAAAATTAACTGTACATTGAAAAAAATGATAAATGTAGTATTTATACTTCCAGAGATGCATCAATTAAAAAGTTGTGGACAGATCTTTAAATGTATAGAATTTACTTAAAAGATGGTGAAACATGTGATTATTCCCTTCAAACTTTTATATCTCAAAATACGACCCTTTACATATACTTCGCCTTACGGAAGTGAAATTTAATAGCCTATGCAATATTACAGCTGTAGGGTGTTTTATTTTAAAGGCATTTCCATACCACAATATATCTGACATCGACCTTCTACAACACTTAACTATTGATTATTAAGATACTAATCTTCTTGAGATAGTTAAATTTTCAAACTTTAAAATGAAATAGTATTTTAAAATTTAAAATCTAAACTATTGAGAGTGGATACCTATTGTTGTCGCTGTGGTAAAGGTGTTAGAATCTGTTTCACTCATGGTTTTAAGGAAAATGCTTAGTACAAAGTTTCGAATATATATACGTCAGGAAATTTATAGCAAACAATTAAATCACTAAATGTTTAATTAGTAGACTACACTGAAAGGACAGATGTACATGTAATATGATGTATGTAACTTTGCATTCAGCCAACTTTGATCCTATAATTATACTGGGTATCCCATTATTACAATATATCATTAAGTTTTTCAGTGCTTAAGGCATAAAATAACTTATTATTGGCCATTAATATTTAAAATGTAATTCATAATGTACATTTCTATCAGATTTTTGTACAACAGGTTGCAACAAATGGCAGATATATACAAAAAAAAAGATATGAATAGCTTGTAGCAATGATAATCAGGATCAAATCTATTATCATTTTCTATAACATATATATATTTATAATGATTTATCATCTGGGCTACGTACGTATTCATTTTGTATTATTGCAACAGATGATGAAATTTCTATATCACTGCAGTAATTTTTACAGATCTCTTTGTGGTATAAAAACACCAATCCATATACTTTATGTAAACTTGTTTTGTGTTTAGCCCTTTTCAGGCAATTTCACACCGATTTATATTAGATTTCTAATTTGTTCATTTGTTCATGTAAGAGAAGATCCAAATTTGACATACTAACAACAACATGTTTATATTAGTGTTATCCAACTACTTAGGAATGCTGCGAAAAATAAATTCCTCACCAATATATTGGTTTACAGTAAAGTACAGCTCTACTGAAAGTTCTCTGGGCATCTTCTTGCTATGGTACTTGACTCCTCCCCCCCCCCCTGATTTTTATATAAATTAATTTTCACCACAGGCAGACAGTCTTACAGACAAAGCATCGAAATATAATGGGCCTCAAAAGAAAGGTAAAGTTATCAGCAACAAAACCCCCTTGTTTCTTAAATTTCACAAAATTATAACAATTCATAGGATACTAACCCTTTAAAGGTTGATGTGTCTATATCATTAAAGCTCTATATTTATTTCATGGTATGTAGTAACCTTGCAAAGCCTACCAAACTCATTTCTGAGAAACAGTTTGTTCAGCGCAGATCAAGCCTAAACTATAGCCTTTCTGGGGAACTTGTATGATGAAAAGGTTCTGTTTTATGCTAAAATTTTATATCATTTTAAAAATATATCTTTAAATGCACGCTGCAAGCCTTTCCCAATTTTGCTATTTTTCATTCTGCACAACTGTATAGACCATTATAGACCTTAAAGTGTAAATGTGATAACATTGAAAGTCTTGACCTGTATTTAAAGCTTAATTGTCTGAGGCCTACAAAGGTCAGTGCTCCTAAAGGTTGTACTTGACCAAATCTGTACCTCTACTTTATGATTTCCATCTATGACTGTATAAGATAAAACTAAAATTATAAACAGGTAGTTATTTAAGAGGGACAGAGCCTTGACATCACATTATCTACATAGTCATACAATATGCACAGAGCAGTTTGCAAGTTTTCTTCAAAATAGATATGTTTTGTTTGATGTGTTTCAGACTTGCTGTATAGAACATTATTCACTTCAGCAAGGTTACTATGATTTTAGCTTGGACCTTATAAAGTCAAAGCATCTTAAGGGCAATATGTATTTAAAAATAAAGTTTTTGTATTGAAATAATTATAGTAATAGTATTAGAAAAGTCTTAACTGCTCAAGGAAAGGGTAAAACTGGAAAAACTCAATAAACTAAAAAGGTATATATATGCTCATCTTCACATAAGGATTTCACAATGTACCAAGATTCATGTAAGTACAATAAATCCTATACCTGTGTTTAAAAAAAAGGAAAGGGGGCAGGGGATAATAATAAAATCTTAATGCATGATAAAATTTCTTACCTGTTTTTCCGACAGAAACAAAATTATTCCAAGACAAAGAGTTGTCAAGTTTACTGTTAACCCATCAAATTTTTAATTCCCAACTGAAAAAAAAACATACATATTTATAAGTGTCATATTTCTTAACCCATCAAATTTTTACTTCCCATCTGAAAAATATATATATATATAGATATTTCTAATTAAGTTTTGTATTTCTTAACCCATTAAATTTTCAAAATAAACTAGGATATAAAAAACTTGATAAATTTAGATTATAAACATTAACCTGTTTTCTAATTAAGATAAAAACTGCAAAGTTGTCCGCTATAAATCATTATAATTATTTGAATGCTTACTTGTTCACTGGAAATGAATACACGTTAGGTCATACACGTAAACAATACCTATCATAACAACACATGCTATAATACTAACATAATAATAATAAATAGATAATAAATATGACATAGTTATTCTTCTTTTGTCACACTTTGTTATGCAAGATATATTAGTTAGGTTATAATTATTCACGCTGACAAGATCAAAGACATTTAAATTGAAAAGAAAAGTTTGAAATTGAAAATGAAGATATATATAATTATAGTTGAAATTTAACTATATACCTTAAGAATTTACAATTCTTTAGACCTATCTTACCCACTCAATTAAGTTTAATTTGAAGTCAATTGTTATGAGCATTGAATCAAGCACATTCTGCATGTACTATCTCAGTCATGTAATGTAAAAGACTGTTCAATTTCAGTCAGTGACTTTGAGAATTATGGTAGAACTCTGTCCAGGTCAAACCAAAATTTTCACCCTGGAATTGCTGTTTTTCTGCCAAGCATTCAGCATTTAGCGTTTATGAGCAAAAGATGTAGATTACTATCATGTGTTTTATAATCTATACTTTCAACCCAAATTATTTCTAATTGACTACATGAAAATCTATTAATTACTAAAGAATTTTGTCTCAGATGTAAATCAAGCAGCATTTATTGACAGAAAATACTTCTTTTTTTCTTCTTTCAGGAAACAGCTATTTTTTTTAGTCCAGCTAAACAATTATGTCTTGAATGACAGAATGTCCACAAAAAAATCTAAACTGATCCTTTTTTGTTAAGTTATTATTTGATTTCATTTCTCAATGAATTTTGAACTTATTTGAAGATTTCATCTTCTGTTTTTTCAATACAGACTCTAACCAGTGTGCTCAATTAAATCTAAAGAAAAATCGACTTTCTTCAACAAATTTCATAATAAAGTTATAAGGTAAACAGTACTATAAATATCATATAGCACTTAGGCTACAGTAGTAATTTTCCCCCTCTGACAGCAACAATTGAATATTTAATAGTCTTTACGTCATTACTCAAGGTTTTAATTCACATATATTTCTTCTATAAATGTCGGCATTCTTTACTGAACACAAAATAATGACTGTCACCAACTGTACTGATTAAGTATTCTTCCTCATGGACTGTTCTTTAGGTTTGACATTTGACATCTGTTAACTATTGGATCAAACATTAACCTTTTCCGTTAATTTCTCTATTTATCTAGGTACACTGTGCCACACATTGTGTGAAGGTCACTTCAAATTTCTTTTGAAAAGTATATATGTAATTCAACAATATCATCAGAACTAACAAAAGAGAATAAAATAAACCAACAATACAAAATAAGATAATTTCTATGTGATAAAAAACAAAAGATTTTGTCCATTGGACACTATGCTCTGCCTGCACTACCACAATTCCATATTTAGTGAACAGCAAAATTTTCCAAACCCTTAAATGGCATATATTTAAAAAAGTTCACATCATAATGAACATGCGATCTCATTAAGTTTCAAGTTGATGTGACCATAACTTCAAGGTTAAATTCTTCAAAACTTAGATGGGGCATAAAAATTAATGTGGTGACAGACACACAGACTGGAAAACCTGGTCCTAACAACTTACATGTGACAGAAACACAGACTGTAAAACCTAGTCTCCCCTTCTACCTTAGACAGGTACTAACAACTTACATGTGACAGAAACACAGACTGTAAAACCTATTCTCCCCTTCTACCTTAGACAGATCCTAACAACTTACATGTGACAGACACACAGACTGTAAAACCTAGTCTCCCCTTCTGCCTTAGACAGATCCTAACAACTTACATGTGACAGACACACAGACTGTAAAACCTAGTCTCCCCTTCTGCCTTAGACAGGTCCTAACAACTTACATGTGACAGACACACAGACTGTAAAACCTAGTCTTCCCTTCTACCTTAGACAGGTCCTAACAACTTACATGTGACAGAAACACAGACTGTAAAACCTAGTCTCCCCTTCTACCTTAGACAGGTCCTAACAACTTACATGTGACAGACACACAGACTGTAAAACCTAGTCTCCCCTCCTACCTTAGACAGATCCTAACAACTTACATGTGACAGACACACAGACTGTAAAACCTATTCTCCCCTTCTACCTTAGACAGGTCCTTACAACTTAAATGTGACAGAAACACAGACTGTAAAACCTATTCTCCCCTTCTACCTTAGACAGATCCTAACAACTTACATGTGACAGACACACAGACTGTAAAACCTAGTCTTCCCTTCTACCTTAGACAGGTCCTAACAACTTACATGTGACAGACACACAGACTGTAAAACCTAGTCTTCCCTTCTACCTTAGACAGGTCCTAACAACTTACATGTGACAGAAACACAGACTGTAAAACCTAGTCTCCCCTTCTACCTTAGACAGGTCCTTACAACTTACATGTGACAGACACACAGACTGTAAAACCTAGTCTCCCCTCCTACCTTAGACAGATCCTAACAACTTACATGTGACAGACACACAGACTGTAAAACCTATTCTCCCCTTCTACCTTAGACAGGTCCTTACAACTTAAATGTGACAAAAACACAGACTGTAAAACCTATTCTCCCCTTCTACCTTAGACAGATCCTAACAACTTACATGTGACAGACACACAGACTGTAAAACCTAGTCTTCCCTTCTACCTTAGACAGGTCATAACAACTTACATGTGACAGACACACAGACTGTAAAACCTAGTCTTCCCTTCTACCTTAGACAGGTCCTAACAACTTACATGTGACAGAAACACAGACTGTAAAACCTAGTCTCCCCTTCTACCTTAGACAGGTCCTAACAACTTACATGTGACAGACACACAGACTGTAAAACCTAGTCTCCCCTCCTACCTTAGACAGATCCTAACAACTTACATGTGACAGACACACAGACTGTAAAACCTATTCTCCCCTTCTACCTTAGACAGGTCCTTACAACTTAAATGTGACAGAAACACAGACTGTAAAACCTAGTCTCCCCTTCTACCTTAGACAGATCCTAACAACTTACATGTGACAGACACACAGACTGTAAAACCTAGTCTCCCCTTCTACCTTAGACAGGTCCTAACAACTTACATGTGACAGACACACAGACTGTAAAACCTAATATCCCCTTCTATCTTAGACAGGTCCTAACAACTCACATGTGACAGAAACACAGACTGTAAAACCTATTCTCCCCTTCTACCTTAGACAGATCCTAACAACTTACATGTGACAGACACACAGACTGGAAAACCTAATCTCCCCTTCTATCTTAGACAGGGCATAACAATTTAAAATATTCACATAAATTTTTAAAGGCAGTTTCTGCCTTTATGCTGTCATGTAGATGCCATATATACTGTCACTTACCAGCGTCAACAGGTCATCATGTATACTACCCCTGCAAAATGTTGAAGATTGAATTAGATTACCGGTATTCTTCAACTTTGTTAAATATCCTGTGTTTTATATTTTAATAAATTTTGGGGAAAACAGTAATTTTATAAATATATGTACATCCTTGATCAGAGATGTAAAATAAATTGTAAACCATATTACTGTAAATTATTCCAGATGCTTGATTCCATATTAATTGGGAGTTAACAAGTTTGTCTTTTTCATTGCTATTTTATACTTGAGTTGTTCAAGATAAGGGCAAAGTATGTCATTTTACTGAAAATAATTTTATTTCATTAACATTCAATAATAACAGTTTTTAAATGAATTGAAATATATATGCAGCTGCTGAGGGGAATGTGAAATATCAAGATGAAATAGCAAGATTTTTTTAATGACTTCATTTCTTACAATGGTCAGGATATTGTTGTTCAGTCATGTTTATGTAGTAGCAATGTGCTAGACATCAATCTATAACACGAAAACAGAAGAAAACATTATAACAATCAAAGTTTACATGGTTTTACAGGAGGAAAACAAACACATCCTGGAAATCACTTTTTTAATTTATAGAAACAGGAAAGAATATAAAGACCTTAATCACAGAATGAACAAAGAGAAAACTGGGCCAAAAGTGTCTACTACATTATCAATATAAGAATAATATTGCTTGGAAAGTAGGACAAAACAAGCTGAAAATTCCAATATAACAATGATTTCCATAGTATAATTGACTTTTGTCACCAATAACAAGATAAATAGCCAATACACACAGAGAAACTGATAATATCACAACAACCTGAAGGAGTCAGAGGAAAAAATGATATAATTTGTCACTCACAAAATATTGCTTCCAGCTTAACGAGGATTTATTACAATTCTAAGACTACAGGAAAACACAGTCAATTGAAACATTATGCTTTTACCACATAAATCTGGTTCTTTTATTAATAATGGTTTTAAATCTTTTGACAAGTGAAGTAATAAAATGACGGTGCACTTTAAAAACAAGAAAATACAGTGTGCTTCATTTCTTAGTATAGCCAAGTAATCTCTTATATGCAGTTTTAATGAAGTAAGAACTCAAAGGAAACTTAGACCCTCTTCAACTAATTTCGTGAACTCTCTTAAGGACATTGACCCTTCTAAACTAAATCTATGAAATCTTTCACAGGACACTGACTTCCCTCAACTTAATCCATGAAATAACCATACTCAGTATGTCTGATACTGTTAGAAACCAACAAACTAACTCCTCAGCATCTTAGAAAATCTAAATACCTTTGAGATACCTTTATCACAACACTGCAATCAGTTATCCTGAGACAGAATATGGTGGTCATGTCTAATGACAGATGAGGTTTTCCACCAAACATATTGAGGATGGACATAAATGGTCTATTGCTCTTTAAATTGGTACCTGTGTAATTGTCAAATTTCAATTGAATTTCCTGTTCTTTTAAGTTTTCACCCATTTATTCTATTTACATATTATATAACGGTAACGCATGAATAGCTAACACAATTTTCATATTTTCATTTTGTTTTTTTTTTTAATATCATACCAATTTTGTCTTTTTCCGCCAAGTTCATTTAACCTTGAAACTTGCAATGAAAAGAATCCAATAATCTGAAACATGACCATCATGCTAACATAAAAATTATCATATTTTACGAAGTAATGATCTGGAAAATAGGACTCATTTTTTTACAATAATTTACCTTATAACATGACTGCATTAAGCTCTTTCTGGTAACTTTAATAAAAATTATCATATTAATAGTTATTATTTTTTATGACTAAATTCATTCCACACAAGTGAAAGACTCACACAGTTCGAATTTTTCTTATTAAATAGCAATAGCAATTATCCTATGGGAATTATCTTTGATGAATAACATCAAATATTACAAACATGTAAAAATGGACTAAATAGACTTGTACTTTAGCATAATAAAAAGCCTGAAATGGTTAAAAAAAATCTTACAAAACCTTAGTTTCCTCGATTGAATTATTTCATATTTTTCATGTCAGGGCCTTTTATAGCCGACCATACGGTATGGGTTTTTCTCATTGTTGAAGGCTGTACGGTTGCCTATAATTGCTTACATCCACTTCAATTGAATTTTGGTGGATAGTTGTCTCATTAGCAATCATACCACCTCTCCTTATTTTCATTTTGTTCAATTTGTCTTTTCTTTATCAATGTCAATGTCAATGTCCTGAATTTAATAGGTATGTTCTTCTGTTGTGTTGTTACACCACTGTCCCAGGTTAGGGGAGGGTTGGGGTGCCCACAAACATTTTTAAGCCCACCACATTCTTTATGTGCCTGTTCAAAGTCAGGAGCCTGTAATTCAATGGATATCGTTCGTAGCTGTCTATCATATTTGTTTTTTATTTATTGTTTTGCACATAAATCAGGCTATTAGTTTTCTCATTTGAAATGTTTTGCATTTGTCATTTAGGAGCCTTTTATAGCTAAGTTATGTAGTATGTAGCATAGGTTTTGCTCATTGTTGAAGATGGTACACCATACAGTGACCTATATATAGCTTACCTTTTTACATCATTTGGTCTCTGGTTGAGAGTTGTTTCATTGGCAATTAACCACATCTTATTTTTTTTATACAAACCCCCAAAATGCTGTTTTTTGAAAGATAAGTAAACAAAAGCCTAATGTCAAAGACACACATAATACATTGTCCTTAGCATTGGCTAGTTTGTATGTATATATTATGGAGGTTGTTAGCCTGATTGTGAGTATCTAATAGTCTATTTGCTAATTCAGTAATTAATCCTGCAATGAGATAGTCAGTTGTGGATTTGTCTAAATTAAGAGGGACATATTAATTTCATTGACATTGACAATGAAGAGCTAGCAGAAAGAGCAAATTTATCTGAGTAATCTGTGTTTAATCTTTTAAGTCTTTCATGAATTACATTTAATGCTTTTTTATGCTTAAATTTGATATCAAGTTATATTTGCATTAAAAAATTGGTTAAAATGACTATATAACACTTTCAATTTATCATTCTTTGAGTAACAGCAGCCCATTTTGTCCCGTTAAGAACCAGTCTACAATTGACAAAGGGAAACAACTTGTGTTAAAGGCGTGTTATAACTGTCAAATCTGTAATTGGTAATAGACCATTAGACCAAGATATTATGGTTAACACACAAATATAATAGTTTTTAATAATTCAGGAGGGGGTGTTTCAGCAATTTACCCTAATGTCATATGATAAAGCATGATAAATTCAGGATATACAATTATTTTTAATGACATCTTGGTATAATCTCTAGATGTCATATAATATGAAGAAATATTCTTACATTGAACCAATAAAAATTCACTATACCTGGTATAAGTTTACAAGAAGAATTTTTTTAGCAATTATTTACTTCTTCATACTAATCCTAACACCAATAGCATCTTCATAAGAAACAAATCTGATGTCATAATTAGGAGACAATTGGCTTCTCTACTGTGTCAAATTTTTCTATTAGCCAATCATTGATTACAGATTACCTGTGAGTGACCACTAATAGATCTATCAATATCCAGTAAGTAAGTAATCACCATCAGCGATACTGTTAGCCTGAGAAAACACTGATAAACAACCCAATGAACCAGTTAGCTCTTTCACAGAAATATAAAGAAATAAAATACAAAAATCAACCAGTACCATTTAAATCATTGACGCTTTAATCAACTTATTGACAACATGTAATAAATGGTTACAGGGATTTACTAATTTTCAGGACTTTTCCATTAAGATCGATGACAAAAATCACTTTCATAGAATGGTACTGCATATACCCTGGAGATGAAATAAATCACAGGGTGTAGATTACATTGAAATTAACATCTATCACACTGCTACTGGCCAATATTCAAAATGAACAGTGATGTATGAAAATGTTCCGTGACCAGAGGCTTAAATAAAATATCTCATTTTCTTACCATAGATCCATATTACAATCAATCATGTTTAGTAATATTGTCATGTAATTATTTCACCAAGTGTTACTCTGTCACCTATAATTTTAACAACTGAAGTTCAAAGGCTTAATATTTGGTATAATGGTGTGACCAATACTTTTTTGTTGAACAACATGACATCAAAATGAAATGTTGTCTTATAAATAAGAATTGTTTTTTGTAGCTTTTATAATAACATATTTATCCATTCATTATGACTCTTTGAGGCTAGTTCTCATCACATCATGCTTGAACTGTCTAATTTTTAAACAAGAATGTGTCCGTAGTACACGGATGCCCCACGTACTATCATTTTCTATGTTCAGTGGACCGTTAAATTGAGGTCAAAACTCTAATTTGGCATTAAAATTAGAAAGATCATATCATACACTGCTACTTTTGCATAGGTACTATTTCTGTACTAAAAATCTGCAGTACTGGAAATTTACTTTTAATATTTAGTACTATCTTTTTACTTTAATATTATTGTAATATTTAGGTACCTGTTTTTTACAGTACTTGATTTGTACTAAAAATTTTGGTACTTAAATGATACTAACAGTGATCGCCATTTTCCATGTTTGAAAATCATAACTTTAAGAGATTTGAAATAGACAAACTTTCAAAATGCTGAAAATGTAACGGTGTAACCAAAAATCTGCAGTACTTAAATTTCAAGTACAAATCATGTACTGTAAAATACAGGTACCTAAATATAACAATAATTTTAAAGTAACAAAAAAGTACTGAATATTAAAAGTAGATTTCCAGTACAACAGATTTTTGGTACAGAAATAGTACCTTTGCAAAAGTAGCTGTGTAGGGAACAATTTTTGTGTACTAAGTTTCAAGTTGATTGGACTTCAACTTCTTCAAAAACTACCTTGACAAAAAACTTTAACCTGAAGCGGGACAGACGGACGGACAGACGGACGGACGGACAAACAGACGGTACAACAGACGGACGAACGAACGAACACACAGACCGAAGAACATTATGCCCTTAGGTGGGGCATAAAAATGTCTCATGTTAACAGTGTATCAGGCAGTGGAGCCTCATATTCAGCATGCATTTCAGCTACAAATATGCTAATAATGCGAAGTTCAGTATACCAAAAAACAATGGTCTTTCATAAGTACTTGGTTTTCTGAATGTGTCATGCAACAGAACATCTTTTATAATATAAGTTCGAATTGGAAGAAATATTTATGGAATATTATTATCACTCGAAGACTTATTACAGTATTTGTTCTTAACAGAATAAAGAGTATAGAATATTTGTTCCAATGGGTATCAATAATATAGCATTGTTTATAACAATTAAAGTTATCAGAGGATCTTCTGTTAAATAGGAACAAATATTCATTGACAAATACTTAACATTAAGTGTTAACAACAGCATTATTACAGAAAAATAACACCTATGTCTCAATTCAAGACATCCTTTATATGGGACAAAATTCAAATAGAATAATAGAAAAACAAACGATGGGTATGCCCAGTATCCATCCATGACACAAATTCAGTACATGCACAGCAAAAAACACACAAAGCAAATAATAGAATGACTGCTTTACAAAAATGTATATTATTTTCTCCATGGCTCTGCCCCAGTTGTAGAAATTAGATCATGTCTACTTATAACATTACTGTAATACCTACTATAATCTTCAAATGATCTTGACTGCTGTCTTTTCAGAAACATCAAACTGTACCTGATAAAAATAAAAACAATTAAAAAACATTCATCATTAAGACAGTTACTAAGTGGTCTGCAGGCCAATAGTAGAGGATTCTTTTTGTTCAGTAACTTCTAATTATTTTTAAAAGAAAATTATATAGATTTTTACTGTTAATGCAAATAATTTCAAATATATGAATTTAAAGACAATGCATTTTTGGCAGGCTGATGAATCTATAATAATAAATAATTATGAATAATAAATACATATATCAAAATATATTTAAAGGTACCTATAACATTGGGGTACACAGACTGGTTTCCATTCAAGAAAGACCCCAAAAAAGAAATATATATAGTTTTATCCAAACTTTATTAAAGAAAAGTTGTACAGTCATAATATAAGCTTGTTCCAGAAATCGTAAGTTATACTTAAAGCTTCATTCATGTTACTAGCACAAGTATTTTTCTCATAAGATTTTTGTGAAAACAATCATAGATTGGTGTCAATGTTTGAAAAATAAAGTCGTTCATATAAGTCCTTCACTTTTCTTTAAAAAGTAGCATATATATAATGGCCAGATGGTGGCAGATTACTTCAACTTGACCTATAAACAATAAATCAAATGTATAAGAAAAAAGCATAAACAACAATACATTGTTTCATGTGAAATAAGTAGGGATTAACATGTTCATTGTTGTAAAAATAGATTTTTATGTCCATAAAGTTTTAAATAAATTGTTTTCTTCTGGACTTACTCACTTGATACAAATGGACTTAAGATTAAGTGCAGTCTGGCTTTCAATAAAAAGAGGGAGTCATAACTTTTGTACTGGACAGAGCTGTAGAAGATTTCAAACATATTTAATGGATTTATTAAGTTTTGAACCTTTCAATCTAATGATTCTTGATTGTTTATGAACAGTCAGTTGGACTTGATTTGTTGTTCATAATCTACGTTTACCATGTTTACACATTATCATTTAACAGTTTGACTGATTAAAAAGGTCTAACATGATTCTGTGGTCGTATATATTGATGGGTAGCTGTTTCATTCATGTATATATACATGATAATTACCACACATCTCCTTTTACTTTAACCATGATAATACAATAGTTAGAACCTCTGGACTTTCAAATTTAATACTTTTAACTGAAGTAGTTATTGAAATTTTACCAAGTTGAACTAATGTTTGTTAAGTTTGTACTTTACTTTGGCCACAGTGTAAGTTTTCATACATGCTACTAAAAATCTGAGTAATTATGGGAATCTTTAAATAGCATACTGGAGAGTTGTCTCATTGGCATTATCATACCACATCTTCTTATTTTCATTAAAAATCTGAGTAATTATGGGAATCTTTAAATAGCATACTGGAGAGTTGTCTCATTGGCATTATCATACCACATCTTCTTATTTTCATATCTATATTGAATTCTGCATCTGCACATGTGCCTGTTTCAATTGAGGAATCTCATGAAAGGTTGCTGCCAAAGCTGAAATTCTATTTTGAATTTCTAGGCATTTGGATGCAGTCCTCTTTGTTGTTGGGTTGCTGTATAAACATCAATGATGTTATCAATCCTATTATTATCATAACACACCACATTTCTTTAGTCATAAGTAATGATAATTCACCTTATGTTTTATTCTCAATATAAAGCTTAAAAACACAAGTTAACAATATTTATTCAAAAAACCATCAACTAGGTCAAGGGCCATTACTAACGTATTGAAATGTCACATGAGCTGACACATTGCATCTCAAGAAAATTCTACTAATCCTATCTGAGATAAAACAGTATTATTCTGTAAAACAAAAACATGTCAAATTCTGAAAACCAAGACTGCATCCCGCTATCACTACATAAAAAACATTAACATCAAATCTTCATCATAACTTTATAATAAATAAAAGATCAGTTTCAAACAAAAAACCCAATAGAAGTTAGTCAGAAAAATATCAGTTTCTTAAAGGAGTCAGCTCTGCATCTACATTAATAATTTAACAATTACAACCTGGTATCATTGTGCATTTTAAATTGATTAGTTTTTCTATGGATATATGTCTGCATAGCAAGTGATAATTTCTTTCATTTTTTTTTTTAGATGAGAGATCTTTTTTTATAGTTTTAATAAAATAAAAAACCTTTATTATTGATACAAGACAAGGCACTGACGGTAATACAAGCTCTAGGCAAAATGTATACATCTTTTTTTATCGTATAAATAAATTAAATATAAGAAGATGTGGTATGAGTGCCAATGAGACAACTCTCCATCCAAGTCACAATTTGTAAAAGAAAACCATTCTAGGATAGGTCAAAGTATGGCCTTCAACACAGAGCAAATGGCTCACACCGAACAGCAAGCTATAAAGGGCCCCAAAAATGACTAGTGTAAAACCATTCAAACAGGAAAACCAACGGTCTCATCTATATAAAAAACGAGAAACGAGAAACACTTATGAACCACATCAACAAACGACAACTACTGAACATCAGGTTCCTGACTTAGGACAGGTGCAAACAAAATAGTATACATAAATTAATTTGGTATGACTGTAACATTGTATTTTGCAAAATAAAGTTTGTTTGTTGGTTATATCATGATGGCAAGTTTTGATTTGGTGGCTACAGCCAGAGTAACCAGAGAGACCCACTAACCTTTGACAGAAAATCTAGCAATTCTTGTCAATTAGATCATAGTCCAACACACCTTGTCAAGAGCAAGGTTCCAACTTTACAATCTAAGTGTTGACAGCCTAGTGATAACTGTAGACCACCCAGTCCCAAATAAAGTGTATGAATTTTAAAATTCTTCCTTCATAATTAAATCTTACTTGGTTCACTGTCAAAGTGACACTTTCCAATAACAAAGTCAAATCTAAATATCCCATTCTGAAGATGTAAGATCTCTTACGAATTCATCCTTAATATGTCAAAAATAAAACAACATTAAAACCCATCCTTCCAAAACATTCATTAGAGTATGTTAAGAACATAGACAGAACAGAAATATGTTCTATATTTTCCAAACTTATACCACGATCATGGAAACAAATACCATTTCCATGTTCATAAGATGTGTTTCTATAAACAGACATACGTTAGGAAGGCCATGTACAAAAATGCTGATATCACTATAATTGTGAAATCAAGCAAATATTAAAAAAAATGAAAATAGAAATACATTAGTAACAATACTTACTTTATCTGCTTATAAACTAAGAAACTATTTCTGTGTCCTAAAAGACAGCTTTAATTATTCATTAATTCAAATATTTTCTATTTATTTGATTTTCTTGGTAGGTGTGGGCATCAATTACAAGTACTAAGATACCAAAATCAAAAGACAGTTTAATTGAAAATCAGACATCAAAAATAAAAAAAATACATAAAAGGCAAATAACAAACTGTACATACAGGAAATAAGGATTGACACTTAAAGTACAGACAATGTTCTTAAAAAATATATCTTTAAAGTGATATCTACTCCCACAACAAACCTGGAATCGTATCAGACATTAACACGAAGTTAGATGCATTGTTGTGCTAAGCATACCCCCACTTGTACTTCAAAGTATAGGAAAACAGGAAGAATTGGTCTGATAGATCAGAAAAGGGCTTACACATAACAAGTCATCACTGTCAAGCAGATTAGAAAGGCAGTCATTCCGTTCGGTAGTATTGGGAAAATTTGTGACGAAAATATTGTTTTTTACACATAATGAAAAATTCAAAGTATTGGGAAACAAGATGTAGGTGTCTGATAGATCTAAAAAGTGCTGACACGTTACAACTCATCACTGTTAAGCTGCTGACCAAAGTTATTCTGTTTATCTAAATGTGAGAAAAGGGTGACAAAATTATTTTTGCATGAAAAGACATACATACAATGTGATAATGCAAAATAGCCCGGTTTAATATAAGGGCTATTTTCAGCATACCAAGGGACACCCATTGTATTGACCACCAATTAAAGTTGGTAAAAGTCATATCCTGCATATCAAGAGACACCTACAGTATTGCCTAACCCAAATAATTCAGAAGTTAATTAATATTTCCATGCTTGAATTACCATGTCCTCACAAGTGGGATAGTCTATCACAGGGAGGGAATGAATTATTCAGGTTAATTATTGCCTATTTATTAAAGATTGTAATCAGTCATATTTTGCATCACAATGGGTACCAGTAGTATTGCCCAGTATAGAGTTCATGAAAAGTGGTGGTCTGAAGGATGTGACCACTAAAAATTTTGCAAAGGACAGACACAATTTGGGTATTTTGCAATAGATAGTAGTGAGGACCAGCAGATTTTCTTCAAGGACCACCAGGGAAAAAAAAGATTTCATGAACTCTGAATTTATAAGATAGCCAGTAGTTAAAGATGATACCTATAAATAATCAGTTTTACTTTTCAATGGTTAAAATCTTATCTAGAACTAAAAACAATAAGGGATATACATTTTTCAGGTTTTAACCCTAAGGTATTGTTTTCTGCAAATCAAAGTGTTTGATCTCTTGATCTGATAATGTTTTACTGACAACTAATAAATTACACTATAATCCCAATTGCCATTATATCCCTGATCTACTTGTAATGATTATAGATAAATTCAATGGAAAATCCAGTATATCAAACTTTGAGGGCAAGTCCTAAAAATTACAAAGCATAATTTTTTTAATTAAAAATTTGCCATAATTTGCAAATTGGCCTTATTTTCCAGGGATATTTGGTATCCAGGGATTAAAGGTTAGTTTTGTTGCAGTAACACATTGTGCTCAAACAAATCTTATGCAATATTATGCTACCGAAATAATCATTCAAGTAAGAAAATGGGAAAATATTAATGTTTAAACTTACACAAAGAAATACAAAGCCACGAGATATCTACAATAAATCTAAATTTCTTATTTATAATTTCCTTACTACATTCATTTGAATATATAGTTAACTCAAATGTTGAACAGAAATTGTTCCAAGAGAAATAATAATTATATGGTAGATCTGATAAATCCTAAGTGACAATCATACAAGATTTGATGTGATATTTCCCTAATAACTGATTCCTATAAATAAGTTGCTTTAACATTGAATGGTTTGTAGTACTTATCTATGTAACTTAAATTGACAAGAGATTTATATCTAATCTGCTATAGTAGGCTGATTTAAACAATAAGGATTTTTGACAAGGCTTGACCAAAAGGTGGTCAGTGACTCTAGTCAGAACTCATTTAACAAATTATTGCAGGTTAAAAGTTGAAGTTTTCTGGAGCTATTTCTAAACAATGCTGGCAGTACTGTTACTTTATACAATTTTATAAGAATAACAAATTTAAAGATTGTTTATTCAAAGGGAAATAACTCTTGCTACTAATAATCTTTTCTCTGCTGCCAACTGATACCATGCATTCATAATATATTTCTGTTTGTCATCCATAATTCAATTAATTTAAAAACCAGTTGATAGATCAAACCATACTATCAATAAGCTTCCTAAAAGATGCTGTGGAAAAATAGTTTTATATAAATTAAAAAATACTTAGAACTTTTAAGGTTCTTTAGAATGTTAATTGGTTGCTTATTAAAAATATCAAATAGCAAACTCAGGATGATACCTTTATGATGAATTGGTAAGCAAAATAAAAGGCTTGAATATCTAATAATACTTTTTATAACTTTACATCTCTTTGTGCCGAGGTTGAGAATCTCATTACGAAAAATTCTTAAAAACAAAAATTCGTAAGGGTTCCGCAGAACCCAGTGTCTCGCCTACTTTTTCTGTTAATCGCAGGCTCTACAAAAATGAGGAAGTAAATCAATAAAAATATTCCACTTGATACTATCTTTTGATTGTAAGAAGCTTCAGTCCAAGTTTGGTAAAAATTCGTAAGGGTTCCGCGGAACCCAGTGTCTCGCCAACTTTTGGTGTTAATCGCAGGCTCAACAAAAATGAGGAAAAAAATTAATAAAAATATTCCCCTCTTTACTATGTTTTGATTGTAAGTAGCTTCTGTCCAAGTTTGGTAAAAATCCAGGATAATTTATGAATCTAATAAATGTTTTAAAAACTTAAACTGCAGAATGTATGTAATGTTGACTGGAAGAAAAACTAAGTCCATTTATAAGTAAAATACAGAAAAAATGGAACAAAATTTTATCAACATTTCCTTCTAGATACTAGCTTTTGATCATAAACAAGCTTCTGTCCAAGTGTGGTACAAATCCAGGATAGTTTAAGAAAGTTGTTAAAATTTTAAAAACTTTAACCACAGAGTGAATGTAATGTTAACTGGCAGAAAAACTAAGTCCATTTATAAGTAAAATACGGTAAAATGGAATTTTTTTTTTACAAAATTTACTTCTGGATACTATCTTATGAACATACACAAGCTTCTTTCCAAGTTTGGTATAAATCCAGGATAGTTTAAGAAAGTTATTAAAATTTCAAAAACTTTAACCACAGAGTGAATGTAATGTTTCCTGGCAGAAAAACTAAGTCCATTTATAAGTAAAATACGGAAAAATAGAATTTTTTTTTTACAAAATTTACTTCTGGATACTATCTTATGATCATAAACAAGCTTCTTTCCAAGTTTGGTAGAAATCTAGGATAGTTTAAGAAAGATATTGAAATTTTAAAAACTTTAACCACAGAGTGAATGTAATGTTAACTGGCAGAAAAACTAAGTCCACTTATAAGTAAAATACGGAAAAAATGGAATTTTTTTTTTACAAAATTTACTTTTGAATATAATGTTATGATCATAAACAAGCTTCTGTCCAAGTTTGGTAGAAATCCAGGATAGTTTAAGAAAGTTATTAAAATTTCAAAAACTTTAACCACAGAGTGAATATTTGTGGACGCCGCCGCCGCCGACGACGACGCCGACGGAATGTAGGATCGCTATGTCTCGCTTTTTCGACAAAAGTCGAAGGCTCGACAAAAATCCAGGATAGTTTATGAATCTAGTAAATGTTTAAAAACTTTAACTGCAGACTGAATGTAATTTTATCTGGAAGAAAACAAAATTTCCTTCTAGATACTAGCATTTGATCATAAACAAGCTTCTGTCCAAGTTTGATACAAATCCAAAATAGTATAAGAAAGTTATTAAAATTTTAAAAACTTTAACCACAGAGTGAATGTGTTGTTTCCTGGCAGAAAATCTAAGTCCATTTAAAAGTAAAATACGGAACAAATAGATTTATTTTTTTACAAAATTTTCTTCTAGATACTAGCTTTTGATCATAAACAAGCTTCTGTCCAAGTTTGGTACAAATCCAAAATAGTATAAGAAAGTTATTAAAATTTTAAAAACTTTATCCACAGAGTGAATGTGTTGTTTCCTGGCAGAAAATCTAAGTCCATTTAAAAGTAAAATAAGGAAAAAATGGATTTATTTTTTTACAAAATTTACTTCTGAATAATATCTTATGATCATAAACAAGCTTCTGTCCAAGTTTGGTAGAAATCCAGGATAGTTTAAGAAAGTTATTAAAATTTCAAAAACTTTAACCACAGAGTGAATATTTGTGGACGCCGCCGACGCCGACGGAATGTAGGATCGCTATGTCTCGCTTTTTCGACTAAAGTCGAAGGCTCGACAAAAATCAGATCAGTGATCAATGGCTCAAAATCTATTTCTAGTTTCAATCACTTATTCACATCATTTTTTATTTGAAGTACAAATGTATATTTATATGATATTTATAGCATTCATAAATTACTTTATGATTACTTTTGTTTGGAAAAACAATCATCATAAAGTTTTATGGATGCAAATTGTTTGCGAAAAATTTCTAACAACAGAATATATACAAAACAATTCCTATAACAATTTAACGAAGTCCAGCAGTATTTCAAACAAAAAACAAACTGTTTATAATAGAACCATCAATGGTTGATTACCTGTCATCTACAGGTAATTAACAGTCTCCACTACCACTAAAATGAAACTATAGGTTCACACTTAATTTGAAACAACACATAAATGTATCATAATAATTCAGCTGGAGTAGATACATGTATAAAAGTAAGGAGATGTGGTATTATTAATAGAGATACAACTATCCACCAAAGATAAAGGATGTGAACAACTACAGGCTTTGCGGTCATAAAAATTTCAAGTACGATTATGGAACTCGATCAGACTTAGAATTCAACCAGTCAAAATATTGGATTTGGTGTTTCGAGCTCAAATTTTTTCTCCCAGTACTGAGTAAAGTTTTATGACTGAGAGCCTACTGTATTGATGAGCAAAACCGTTTAGAAGCTGTAAAGGGACCCCAGTTGACAATATGTGTAACAAATAAAGAGAAAACCAATTAAATGGCCTTGCTGTCATAAATATTTTTTAGTAAAATGATCATACTCACACACAGAATTCAACCTTTCAAAATACTGGATTTGGTGTTTCGAGCACAAATTTTGTACTCAGAGTTACTAAGTAAAGTTTTTGACCAAGAGCCCTGAGTACAACAACTGTGTTCGAAATCTTTATGCCTGTTAGTCCTGATGTACACTGAAAACAGTTAATGAAACCAATTACGGCAAACAGCAACAAATGAAAAAATATTTTTCGAGAAGATTTTCTAGTGGTCTTTTCCATAAGGTCCTACAGTCAGTAATAGTAATGTTCTAAAGATAGATTATAATCGCAAATTTTCTAAATAATCGATGGTAAAATTCTATAATTGATTATAAGCAGTAATAAATAACTTTCAGACTTTGAAAGGCTTGAAAACCACCTCAAAAGGTTGAAGTAAACTTGTATAATTGCCACAAATATGCTCATATCATCAAACAGGATATTTTGTTGCATATTCAGTGAACTTCAAAGCATTACTTTTCATTTGTTATTTCTTTAACATATATATAATATATATATAATATATGTATGTTGAGTCTGTTGTTTTGGCTCCACCAGTTATAACCGATTAATGACTGCAATTATTTACCGAAAAAACAAGATTGAAGTAAAAAGCATGATCTGCCATGTCCACCGTGGTCATAAAAATAAATGGAATCATATCAGTATTTAATTCAAATTTCATGAATATTCATAGATTAAAAGGTATCAATTCTCAAAAAGGACAATCAAATTCTGGCATCCTCGTCATTTGGTCTTTAAATGTAAAGCAAATTATTAAATTTGGGTTTTATCCATGTTCTCTTTCTAAAACAGTGGTCAGGTATTTTTTAATGTAACTGTTGCAACTAATGCATCTTTGTCATAATTTAATTCTGAACTGGATATTTTTGAACTACCTTACTTGCCTGATATTGGTGGGTTTCTTTTCAAAACATATACATTGATGTACATGTATTTTAAATCTATACATCATATTTTGTGAATAGATTGAAGTTATATGCTGTCATTTGAAAATTGTGGAATGTTATCACAAAATTTTTATCAATATTAAAATTTAGAGAATAATCCCCACTTATCAACAGGAAATTGCTCCTTTAACTTTAATAAGTACACAACTATGTGCCCTTAGGAAAATTCAATGGAACTTTAAAACACTGCTACAGTGTAAAATTTAATCTTTCCTTTAAAAAAATAATTTTATGAGCATAACTCTATAGTACTGATTGACATCGAGTTGATTTTTGGGGAAAACGTTTAAATGCAAAGAATGTATCACCCCCCCCCCCCCCCCCAGTAAACAAACAGTGTATCACATCACAAAACTAACAGCATTGATTAAAATGCATGATGGTGATAACACCAGTTTTTTTTATCAAATACTGCCTGTTTAAATAGTCCATTCCAACTATTTGTTCTTATTTCCCTATGTTTTCTTGTTCAACAGTTAAACATAGCTGTTTTATTTTTAATTCTGAACTAATTTTATTACCTTAACTTCATAAACATAACTTTGTTCTAATTAAATGCTTCATCTAAACTGCATGTCAAAACAAAATTGGATGTGTCTGTTTTTCAGAGAAATCTGGCAACAAAAACAGAAAAATTTGTAAAACATATGGTTAGGAGTGTCGATACTAACCATGTACTAAATCTTTTTCTGTTGACTTTTAAATGATATCTGCAACTTAAAGTGTATACAATCAAAAGAGGAATTACAGCATAAACTGATCTGTCAGATGATTTCATTGTTAATGCATTTTAATGGGATTTTAAATTCAAAATGAATAAGGCAAAATTTTTATTTTTATTGTATCAGGATTGTACAAAAATGTACTAGGTAATTAAAAAGTGTTTGTTTGGTGTTACCATATTTTCCTAAATTCCAACAAATTTGTGTAAAATTACAAGTAGTTGTTTTGTCTTTCCATTATTGTGGTAGGGGTGAGCAGCTCCAACATTCAGTACCCCTCTCTTTTCATATTTTTTAATTAGAAAATCATTCCATATCATATATTTCTTGACAAAAAAGGCCTTTACTAATACACAAATAAGAAGATGTGGTATGATTGTCAATGAGACAACTCTCCACCCATTATACAGTGGCGGATCCAGGAGGGGGGTTGGAACCCCCCTTTTTTTTACGATCAATGCAAAATTTTGAATGGGGACATATAGTTGGACCCCCCCCCCTTTTATAAATGGCTGGATCCGCCCCTGCCATAGGAGTTTTAAACAACTATATCATATATATGTCTCCGAGCGTAGGCCTTTAGATATATATATTATGCTATTTCATCAGAGACATATAATACATGTTTTATATGTCTCTGATTTCATGAATCATGACGAGTAATAATAGAACTTAGTGATGTTAAATATCTGGTCAGACTGAACTTCAGTAGATGTATATATAAAACACATTTATATCAATAATGTGTGCATTATAATACTAACACCACCACCACTCCAATATCATTGTGGCAATCGAAGGCCATTTAACCACTTCCATGTCTTACAAAGTGCCCGGTGGATTAATTCCCCTTATTTAAAATTCCCGCGGTATTCTGTTTTCACCCTGCTATTAAATAAATATCGTATATTTATAGTTAGGTAAACATCTTTTTGTGTTCTTTGCTTTGATACTTTGTTTTGTTTTGATGATATTTTGTTATTTTATAGGTATACATACCGAGAATAGTGCAACTAGCTCGTCAATAATATTGAATATACCAATATAGTTAATAGTACATTTTTTATTGCTTGAATTTTCCAGTTTTAACATTTTTAAAGCTCATAAAAAATAAAATAGTCAAATGATATTGATGTTATAATTACATTACATGTATGTTTCACGATAATCCGTTAGTTTGATTGGCTAACAACAATTAAACGTCATTCAAAAATTAACCTTCATATTTAAGAATTGAATTGAATGCTTCTTTTTGTAAATTTATTGGTGTAAAAGCGTTGACCGAAGTACATTTTGTATGAAGCGCGGAGCGCGGAAGCGCTTCATTCTAAAAATGTGCACACGGTCAACCGCGGCTTTTTACAACCCTATAAAATTACAAAAAGAAGCATTCAATACTCATAATTACATTGTTTTGCTACTGAGGATCATGAAAACACGATTTCTATCAAGTTTTTCTTTTGTTTACCTGTGCACGATATTGTGAGAGCTCGTGTCATCATGAATGTTACATTTCATTTTGAAATGAAGGTTAATTTCAGAATGACGCGAGATTGCTGTTAGCCAATCAAATAACGTATTATAATGAAACATACATACATGTCATGTAATTATAAATATCAAAATATCAAAATGAAATGTTACATTCGTGATGACACGTGCAGCTTCCACATAAAAGTGCACTGTTAAAACTCTTTTTCATGGTCTTATAAGCATAAAAATGTAATTATAAGAAATGAATGCTTCTTTTTGTAATTTTATTGGGGTGCTTCATACAAAATGTGCTTCGGTCAACGCTTTTACACCCCAATAAAATTACAAAAAGAAGCATTCATTTCTTGAATCAGATGTCCATTATTAGAGATCATTCTTACAAACTAGTTAAAATCCAGAATTCCAATATCTATTGGTAGAACTGGGATATCCAAATTTGTACGAAGATGATTCTGGATTGTACTAAAAGAGACGCAAAAGATACCAAAGGGACATTCCAACTCATAAGTCGAACATAAACTGACAACGTCATGGCCGAAAAAAAGAAAAAGACCAGAAGACAAACAACAGTACACAAAACACAACATAGAAAACTAAAGACTGAGTAATACGAACCCCACCCAAAACCAGGGTGATCCTATCAGGTTCTGCGGAAGGGTAAGCAGATCCTGCTCCACATGTGGCACCCGTCGCGTTGCTCATGTAAGTATAAACCCGGTGATGAGTCTTATTGGTGGATCACATTCGGGGAAAAGAGGGCGTGATTGTGATAACGACAATTGGAACATATCTGTCGTCATCTGTGAAACCTTGGACATAATATATTGCTTAGTATAATAGTCCCAGGTGGAATAGATATTCCATAACGATCAACCAACTCGTGATGGTGTCCGTAAAATTTTCAACTTCACCACTTTAAACTCTAAATGTCTAGTATGATCCAGAATAATACTAACAACATAAGTAAGTATGATTCCGGGTTTTAAAAAAAATGTTATCTTTACTGATGCACTTTATAAATAGATAAACAAATTAAATGATAATAAAAGGCCACTCTATTCAATACTATTTGATTTGATTTTACAAACAAAATATGTTAAATACATAAACGTCTTTTATTCATAATTATAACATATGCTAATATTTTGCTTATGGTATTTTGATAAGCAAATACTTTTAACTTTACAACATGAACAGAAATTAGGGAAACAGATTTTGCGTACATTAACAAGATTATCTTATGAATATTAATTTTGAGACCATATTAAAAAATGTTTGTTTAATTTTGCATTGAAAGACATATTTTAAAATACATGAATTAATTTTTTAATGATAGACAATATCTAAAATACTTCCAATGTACCATGCAATAAGGTTTTGGTTTTGGTTAAGAATTTCCTTAAAATTAATAAACATTATCCTACTAGAAATGTAGTGCAACCCAGAATCATCCAAGTACAAATCTGGATATCCCAAATTCTACTATTACATTAGACATTCGAATTCTGAGTTGCACTGGATTTCAATAGCATAAATCAGAATTCCAATTAAAATGAAAATGAATGAGGCCACTGACTAACTTCTTGAGACTGTTATGCTGTAGGTGTGTGCATTTTGTTTTTTTGTTTTTTGCCTTGTCCTCCAAAAGAAAACAGTAAAATAATAAAAATACCGAACTCAAAGGAAAATTCAAAGCAGAATTAGTTTTCAGTATAATAACTCGATCGGAAAGATGTATTTCTGAATGGCCTTTTGATATTTTGCAATGTTACTTCTTTACTAGAAAAAAAATATTTTCTAACGATGTCTTTGTAAATTCACAAATCCTTACCAATCTTACATGTAACAGATTAGTCACTCGGAAATACATTTTTATTCTTATATAAAACAGTAAACATCTCTAGATCTTCTTGAAATTCAGTACAAGTTTTTTCAGCACAAGAAGTTGGTAATTCTTATTTGTTGTTTCACAATATTACTTCATTATTTCATATCTATAGTTTGGCTCTAAGCGTTCCTTTTTAAGCAAATCCGTATAATTTTATTGTTGGGTATATATTAGACTGTATCTTTAAAAGATATGTTAGTCAAGAACAGTGTTGACTTGCGCATAGAAATATGTGCCATTTGATTTCTTCCGTCTGGGAGGTTAAATATGTGATAATTTCATGTTGGCTAAAAGGCGTCCGTTTGGCTGTGTTGCGGGGGCGTACGAATACTGATGAAGTCATCTCTGCGATCGGAATGAAGACGAAAAATCTGATGTCTAGAGAAGGGAAGTGCCACGTTCTATGAACCTTACATAATTCTTGTCAGAATGCGGACATTCCATTAGGTGCCTTGTGTATGGAAAGTGTTCCATTTTCTGAAAGTTAAAAAAAATCCTGACAATAACTCTTTGAGAGTCCATAAATGGCCTGCTGCAGGGGGAACAATTTTTCCACTTTTCAACATACCCTCATTTTTATTGTGGTATTTCCGTCTTTCGTCATTGTCGATCCAGTTTCAGAGCCTACCGATAAGATTCATTCTTCAAGTTAACTTGTTCTTGTCCTATATACGCATGAAATACTTCCCACTGGACGTGAAGCAAAACACAATCAATCAATCGTTCGATCTTGAACCAATATAATCCTGTGCATATACTAGCAGTCTAAGGTTCGAAGCAATTACAATTAATTTCATTCTGATATTAAACAAATGTAATTTTCTTTATTCATAATAACCAGACAAGAAAAAGAGGGGAACAAAACCCAATGTATATCAGTTTTGCCTGGCCTTTTGGTCTTCGTCTTCAAATATAGATTGACAGACATTACAATTATCAATATAGACATCCTTTTGAAGTTTGATCTATATATTTATATTTCATTATCAGGCAGATTGATGTTTTCTATAAAGTAAAATAAATAAAATGTTCACTTACCCGAAAACGTGCTTCTTTTTTCTTTGTGATACAGTACGAAATTTGCGCCAAACAATTCGATTGACCAAAATATGTGTAAATAAACCTTGATAAGGCAATAATATCATACAGGTGAAAATTTAAATATCAAATTTTTAAACATCCTGTACTATTAAGTGTCATTTCAAATTCGAAAGTATGTAAATCCACTGTTAGAAAGGACCCCATCGAAAAAAAGTATTTCCATTTTCTTTCTGCTGCTGCTAAAGATATGAAGAAAAACAGATAATCGTGTAACGTTAAGAAGTGGGGATTATATAATTACTTTAACAGAAGTTAACTATTGCGAAACTGTAAGCTATTAACACTTAATCATGACCCATTTGGTGAAATGATCCGGGTCAAAACAACTTTGACATATTACACTTAAAGAAATACTTGGATAATTAACGCTTTCATCAACTGAGAAAACATTCGTTTAAGAAAAGCAATTCAACATGCTTATGAATTGATTCGATGGTTTTAGTATATATATTGTCTGATATTATTCAAACAAAATTCCCAAGATCAAGAAAGCCTGCTTTGATTCTGACACGATTTATATAATACACTTGTGGTGCAAAGTTTTTAATTTTCAAACTATGTAAATATACTAGAACTGGGACTTTAACTAAGGTTCCAATTCACTGAAGCAAGTTTGATCGTAGACTGCTGTGGATGTTTTGTTTTAGTACTTTTATTTTTTGTCCAAAACATTTGAGGACTTCTTGGTTTCAAAAATTGTGGGTCTCAGCATACCCGATTCAGAGTCTTCTCAAACACATGTCGTGCGAACTGGATTTATATGCTAAATTATAATCCATTTTCCAAATATATAAACATTAAACATATTTATTTCCAATTTGGAGCCCTTGTGGGGCATACAAATATAAGAATATATATAGATCACACCCTATTAACGACTATCACTGCAGCAGATGTTACCGATTGCCATCAGTCAAATATTGTTTTTGCTATCGTAGAAATGCGATTTTGATCGGTGTAACTTATTGCATCTGCAGTATAGATATCAGGTTATATGGTGTGTAGATGTTGAACGTTATAGTACAACAAGAAAAATATCCATTCGTGGTGTATGTGCATCATTATCTGTTGATAAAATCAAGAATGGAAATGGGGAATGTGTCAAAGAGACAACAACCCGACCATAGAGCAGACAACAGCCGAAGGCCACCAATGGGTCTTCAATGCAGCGAGAAACTCCCGCACCCGGAGGCGTCCTTCAGCTGGCCCCTAAACAAATATGTATACTAGTTCAGTGATAATGGACGTCATACTAAACTCCAAATTATACAAAAGAAACTAAAATTAAAAATGATACAAGACTAACAAAGGCCAGAGGCTCCTGACTTGGGACAGCCGCAAAAATGCGGCGGGGTTAAACATGTTTTTTGAGATCTCAACCCTCCCCCTATACCTCTAGCCAATGTAGAAAAAACAAACGTACAACAGTACGCACAGTAAAACTCAGTTTAAGAGAAGTCCGAGTCCGATGTCAGAATAGGAAACAAAAGAAAATAAACAAAATGACAATAATACATAAATAACAACAGGCTACTAGCAGTTACTGACATGCCAGCTCCAGACCTCAATTAAACTGATTGAAAGATTATGTCTTTATCATATGAATATCAGGCACAATCCCTCCTGTTAGGGGTTTAGTATTATACCGTCATAAAATATATGAGAAGAACATAACCCGTGTCATGCCAACAACTGGTTTTAGAATAAATATGTTTAATTCCGATGCAAAGACCCTATAAGTGAATCAATATTAAAGCCAAAATATGCAATTTTTAATGACCTGACAACAGTATCGTAACTATATCCCTTCTTAATAAGTCTGTTTAAAGGTTTTGTTAGCTTTTGAGGTGAATACTGACATTTTTGTGCTTTGTAAAGAATATTACTATTAAAGATTGGATGTGAAATACCCGAACGTATAAGATGTCTGCATGTTGAGTTATATTTACGAATGATGTCCTTATACCGATGATAAAATTTAGTAAATGTTTTGACTAGTTTATGATATCGAAAACCCTGGTGTAATAATTTTTCAGTAATATATAAATTTCTCTCGCTAAAATCTAATACGTTGTTACATACACGAGCGAATCGTACAATTTGAGATATATAAACACCATAAGATTTATCGTAAGTACGTACACTTTAGTTCCAAGATACTTGAACCATGAATAGGAATATGATAATGCCGGTAATTAGTTTTGTCTGCAGTCTCATTTTGCTTGTAAACTTATGACGCGGCCGCACACATTTTTCTGAGCTGCCAGATTTCCCTTTCTATTGACAGACAAGGCATTAATATATATATATATGCTAGGCGGTGTTGTCGTAGAAGTATGAAGTGAAAACTACAGGTTCCAGCCCCTGTCGGGGAGGAAGTAAATCAAAGTACTGAAGTACTGAACATCGGATGACCACAAGTTCTTGAGGATGGTCAAAAGCACTTGTCTCAGAAAAAAACAACATATCTCTTTACCTGAAACTGAGGTTAATGTACAGAGATATATTTTTTTTCTGAGACAAGTTCGTGCGTGGATGATGAATAAATGACAGGAAATTCAACTTCACCGTAATAACTACATGTATTATATTGTAGTGATACAAATCAGTATACACTGATTTGTTGTTATATATTATATTAAAATAACAGTTACATACATATATGATTTGCATCCATTTGTATATCATTCTATTCTACTTTTCTAATAATAGTGCAATGCAAGTGCATGGTGGACACTTTTCTGTAAAAATTCGATTTTTCTAAGATTGGATACGAGTAGGCATTCATATTTTCCCGCAAAAACAATTACAGAGTTACCGGTCCTTCAAAACGTTCTTTGAGATATTCTTCCGCATGCTTTAACACAATTTTTCGGTACGTGTGCATTGATATTATCAATGATTTTTTACTTATATATATATATATCTAACTACAAAACATTTTCATATTATTAATTTATGTTGTAAACAAAAATATTTTCATCAGTATTCATTGAAGAGATGTATTTATATCAAACGATAAGGAATGTTATTTTGCATTCGTTTATGTGCGCATATTTATCATGTTTATAGATCGGTTACAAACCCAAAACTAATTTACATAATGGAAATCTAGGCGATAGCAATACATCGGAATGACCTCAAGGTCATCTTGATGTAAAAATCACATCTACTCTAACATTGTTAGGTTGATTTTCTAGGCACTTTCTATATATCATATGCATATATATTTCTCAATTGTAGCTGAGACACAAATACATTGTACCGGTTAACCAATTCTTGATGTTGACGTATTTAGTGTAGATTTCAGTCGTGTTTTCATAAAACCCTGCTAGATAAGTTTTTGCAAATGAAGTTCGTGCAATTTGAATGTGCACGCACGTAGTGTATTGCAATCGTGATATGTGAACGCCGTTTGTAGGATGAATCAGAGGGAGAATTGCTACTGAAAAATAATATGAAGTTGACAACTGTAAAACTGAAATCGCAACGTTGGTAATATATTTCAATCTGTCAATGTCAGGAAAGAGATCAAGATATGAATCAGACCATCTAAGTTCGTTAGTTGTTCACAGGGTATATGATATATAGGCTATTGAGCGACAGGGCATCCTCATTATATCTGAACGTGATTTTTGTGAATAAAAAAGTCGGCTAATAGGGATGTTCAATTTAGTATACCGACTACTGTTGAAATATTAAATCGACAATTATGTTATCAATAAAAAAAAATCCAGCATTTTGAAGATTTATTTTTGGAGTCAGTGTGGTTCTTAAAAAATCGTAAGGGTTTCGCGGAACCCCGTGTCTCGCCTGCGATTGCTGCTGTCAATCTAAAAGTGTAATGTTGAATTAAAAAGTGAGTCCTTTATCAGTAATATACAGATTACAAAAAATAAAGCTTTTTCTTTAGATGCTATGTCATGGTCTAGAAGATAAGATTCTGTCCAAGTTTCATAACAATCCATGAAGGTTAACAAATTTATCATATCAAAATTTTTTAATCCCACAGACTGTCTGTAAATGTTTAAAACTTTAAAAAACGAAGTCCATCTATCAGAAAAATATTGAAAATGAAAAAAAATACATTTTTAAAATTTTGCTTCAGACATTATCTCTTAATCATAAATAAACTGTTAACACAGAGATATGTCTCGCCTTTTTGTAATCTTGATAATGCAAATGTTGACATTAAAATAGCAATACTTCAACATGTAAGTTATGCAAATATTCAAAGTCAATAAACCATGATTGAAGGTACATGGCTAAACAATCTCTATGGAAATAAAATTTGCCAATGCTAATACAACTGCATACCAAATACCATTGACTTATCATAAGTTGTTTCCTTTAAACAAACCTAAACACAAACACTAACTTGTAAACTATGTAAAAGTTTCAAAGTCAATGAACCATGATGAGGGGGTGGGGCTATATAATCTCCATGGAAATGAGACTTGCAAATGCCAATAAATTTGCATACTAAATATTATTGACTTAACATTAACGGTTCATCTTAAACTGATTTAATTACAAACTAATATATGTAAACTAAGCAAAAGTTTCAAAATCAGTAGACCATGACTGAGGGGGCGGGGCCAAATATTCTCCATGGAAATGGGATGTGCTAATGCTTATACAACAGTATACCAATTAAAATTGGCCTACCACTAATGGTTCCCCTTGAACTGACCTAATCACAAACTAATACATGTAAACTAAGCAAAAGAGGGATGAAAGATACCAGAGGGACAGTCAAACTCATAGATCGAAAACAAACTGACAACGTCATGGCCAAAAATAAAAAGACAAACAGACAAATAATAGTACAGATGACACAACATAGAAAACTAAAGACTAAGCAACACGAACCCCACCAAAAACTGGGGGTGATCTCAGGTGCTCCGGAAGGGTAAGCAGATCCTGCTCCACATGTGGCACCCGTCGAGTTGCTTATGTTTCAAAGTCAATAGACCATGACTGAGGGGGGGGGGCGGAGCCAAATAATCTCCATGGAAATAAGATATGCCAATGCTTATACAACTGCATACACTCTAAAAAATGTGTTTAGAGCCTAAACACTTTCCTAAACACATTTATGAAACCGATTTTTGACATTTGTTAAATCTAAACATGTTTAATATTTAATGTGCTAACAGCCTAAACGTGTCAACCTATAAAGTGCTTAGAATGTAAACATGTTTAGCTGTAAAGCGTTTAGACTAGAAACACGTTAGCTAAAAAGTGCTTAGACTGTAAACATGTTTAGCTGTGAATTGTTGTATCTTGAAACATGTTTAGCTGAGAAGTGTTTTGTCTGGAAACACGTATAGCTGTGAAGTGTTTTGAATGTAAACATGTTTAGACCATAAAGGAGAATCCGTTACTTCATTAGACCCTAATTAAACTAATATTCCGGAAGGCTTGACTGTAAAACGTATGATAGCTCTCAATAAAACAGGTTTTCATACCATCACAAAAAGGAGCCAATGCATCAAACTAAGAAACTGGAATTTCCATATCAAATTGAATGTGACCAATACCTTTTCAATCTCAATGAGTTTTTTCTTTAATTCAATTCACGTCATTCGACTATTGCATTTTTTCTTCATTTCAAATATTCGTAAAACAGTCTAGAACTTTTGAATGAAATTATCATTATACTAATTCTAGCTTTAAAAACAAAATTACAACATATAAAACAAAGGAATTTATGTTATCATTTATTTCCAGTTTATCATTGAACACAATCAAAAATAAATTCATATCAAGGTACATGTACATAATATTGATCAATCTTCTACTTGTACCCCATCCCTACAACAAAACAATTTGAAAATGTCCTGTTTTCATTTTACAGGTCAATAAGAGCTTCTCCTTTCTTGGTACCCAACTGCTGGTCAATGGCCTGAAATATAGAAAAAATATTGATAAGAAACTAAGTAGAATTAATCTAAAAATATAAGAATACGAACTACACCACCAAAAAGTAAAAGCATGATTTAAGATCCAGATAACAACATTAGGACCGTGGTATAAAAACATAAATTTTCTGATGAATCAATTGATATTTTTTAATATAAAACTTCTTTTCATGCTTAATATTATTCATTTGATCAAATATATATTGGCATTTTTAAAATCAAATACACTTTTGATTCTTACCTAGCAGCATATTTGCTACTGTTCTTTATCTCCTCTTTTAGCATGCCAAGACAGATGATGATTTCCTCTGCACTTCTCTCATCTAGAATAAAACAATACATATCAATAAAATTATAAAAAAAATCACAACCGCTTATAACTATTGAAATAAACAAGCATCTTTCTATTTATTTTGAGGAAATGTTGATTGTGCATATCGGAAGTGCTCAAGAACAATGAACTCGATATGAAACTGGATTTGCGAATGATGCACCTCATCCTGATAAGACTCTGCATATTCCGCTACCCTTCATGTTCCATTATAATCTGCCGAGGAGTAACGAACGAAAATTATCCTCACAAACTCCTTTCCAAGAATATATATAAATAAAAAAATAAATGCAAACTTGCATGATAGAACATTAAACAACTCTTATCATCTATACACAAGATAGTTTGAACACTTAAAGCTCTTACAAGCACTTGTTTCGTGGGATGGTACCCCCTTTTCTCTCCTGCATTGACAATACGGTAGTGTACTTGTAAATAATGCTTATAACTGTCAATAATCATTTAAAAGTGGCAGTACAAAATAAAAGACAGTATAATCATAACTCCTTACCTTTCTGAAACAGTCAAGTTACGGTCAGTTATGGTCAGAAGTAAACGGCGTGGCCTTTGACTTCGGGTTCTTTGTTTCTTCTTCCCGCTCAAAAATTAGCACGTGATATGAATGCCGTATTCGGCCTAAATGTGTTGTAATTCTAAACGTGTTTAGGAAAGTGTCTAAATATTGAAAGTGCTTAGAATTTAAACACGTTTAGCTTTATATACTTGACAAAGTAGCTAAACATGTTTAGCACATCAACATGTTTATTGAAAAGTGCTGAGAGCCAAAACATGTTTATTGCGAAGTGCTGAGAGCCAAAAAATATTTTTTTTTTTTATGTTTAGATATTAAACACTTTCCTAAGCACATAAGTCTTGCAACACGTTTAATTTCTTAGCACAATTTTTACAGTGTACCAAGTATCATTGGCCTACCACTAGTGGTTCCCCATAAACTGACCTAATCACAAACTAATACATGTAAACTAAGCAAAAGTTTCGAAGTCAATAGACCATGACTAAAGGGTCAGGGCCAAATAATTTCCATTGAAATGAGATGTGCCAATGCTAATACAACTGCATACAAAATATCATTGACCTACCACTAGTGGTTCACCATGAACTAGACCTAATCACAAACTAATACATTGTTGACGCCGCCGCCGCCGCCGCCGCCGCCGCCGTCGACGCTGGAAACAGCATACCTATGTCTCGCTTTTTGGCTCTGTCAAGGTGAGACAAAAAGCTTCCGTCAAAGTTTCATAAAATTCTATGAAGGTTTGACAAAGTAATTGATGTGTAACAAACTTTAACCCCACTGCTGCCGACTGTATTTACTTGTTAAATGTAAAACAAGAGTGGACACACTGAAATGTCTCGCCTTCTTTACTAACCATTGATATTATGTTGATAGTCCTAAATGAAAGCTTTACTACAACTATTACATAAACTTTACATGATCCAAGAAAATGAAGTCAAGGTCATATAAACCAAACGAGAAATACATGTACACCTTATAATCATTCAATACACTAAATATAGTTGACCTATTGCTTATAGTTTCTAAGAAACAGACTTAACCAAGAAAACTAAACATTGACCAATGAATCGTGAAAATGAGGTCAAAGTCAGATGAACCATGCCAGGCAGACATGAACAGATTACAATCCTTCCATACAACAAATATAGCTGACCTATTGCTTATAGTTTAAGAAAAACAGACTGAAACATATAAACTTAACACTGAGCAATGAACCGTGAAAATGAGGTCAAGGTCAAATAAAACCTGCGAGACTGACATGTACATCATAGAATATTTCCATACACCAAATATAGTTGACTTATTGCATATAGTATAAGAAAAAAGACCAAAACTCAAAAACTTAACTTTGACCACTGAACCATGAAAATAAGGTCAAAGTCAGATGACACCTGCCAGTTGGACATGTACACCTTACAATCATTCCGTACACCAACTATAGTAGACCTATGGCATAAAGTATAAGAAAAACGGACCAAAACACAAAAACTTAACTATAACCACTGAACCATGAAAATGAGGTCAAGGTCAGATGACACCTGCCAGCTAGACATGTACACCTTACAATCATTCCATACACCAAATATAGTAGACCTATTGCATACAGTATAAGAAAAACAGACCAAAACACAACAAGAGTGCACACGCTGAAATGTCTCGCCTTCTTTACTAATCATTGATATTATGTTGATAGTCCTAAATATAAAGCTTTATTACAACTGTCACATAAACTTAACATTAACCAAGTAAACTAAACATTGACCAATGAACCATGAAAATGAGGTCAAGGTCAGATGAACCATGCTAGGCAGGCATGTACAGCTAACAATTCTTCCTTACAACAAATATAGTTGACCTATTGCTTATAGTTTAAGAAAAACAGACGAAAACACAAAAACTTAACACTGAGCAATGAACCTTGAAAATGAGGTCAAGGTCAAATAAAACCTGCGTAACTGACATATAGATCATAAAATATTTCCATACACCAAATATAGTTGAACTATTGCATATAGTATTAGAAAAAAAGACCAAAACTCAAAAACTTTAACTTTGACCACTGAACCATGAAAATGAGGTCAAGGTAAGATGACACCTGCCAGCTAGACATGTACACCTTACAATCATTCCATACACCAAATATAGCTGACCTATTGCATGCAGTATTAGAAAGAAAGACCAAAACTCAAAAACTTAACTTTGACCACTGAACCATGAAAATGAGGTCAAGGTCAGATGACACCTGCCAGCTAGACATGTACACCTTACAATCATTCCATACACCAAATATAGTAGACCTATTGCATACAGTATAAGAAAAACAGACCAAAACACAAAAACTTAACTATAACCACTGAACCATGAAAATGAGGTCAAGGTCAGATGACACCTGCCAGTTGGACATGTACACCTTACAGTCCTTCCATACACCGAATATACTAGACCTATTGCTTATAGTATCTGAGATATGGACTTGACCACGAAAACTTAACCTTGTTCACTGATCCATGAAATGAGGTCGAGGTCAAGTGAAAACTGTCTGACGGGCATGAGGACCTTGCAAGGTACGCACATACCAAATATAGTTATCCTATTACTTATAATAAGAGAGAATTTAACATTACAAAAAATCTGAACTTTTTTTTCAAGTAGTCACTGAACCATGAAAATGAGGTCAAGGACATTGGACATGTGACTGACGGAAACTTCGTAACATGAGGCATCCATATACAAAGTATGAAGCATCCAGGTCTTCCATCTTCTAAAATATAAAGCTTTTAAGAAGTTAGCTAACGCCGCCGCCGCCGCCGCCGCCGCCGCCACCGCCGGATCGCTATCCCTATGTCGAGCTTTCTGCGACAAAAGTCGCAGGCTCGACAAAAACTTAACTATAACCACTGAACCATGAAAATGAGGTCAAGGTCAGATGACACCTGCCAGTTGGACATGTACACCTTACAGTCCTTCCATACACCGAATATACTAGACCTATTGCTTATATTATCTGAGATATGGACTTGACCACCAAAACTTAACCTTGTTCACTGATCCATGAAATGAGGTCGAGGTCAAGTGAAAACTGTCTGACAGGCATGAGGACCTTGCAAGGTACGCACATACTAAATATAGTTATCCTATTACTTATAATAAGAGAGAATTTAACATTACAAAAAATCTGAACTTTTTTTTTCAAGTAGTCACTGAACCATGAAAATGAGGTCAAGGACATTGGACATTGGACTGACGGAAAGTTCGTAACATGAGGCATCCATATACAAAGTATGAAGCATCCAGGTCTTACACCTTCTAAAATATAAAGCTTTTAAGAAGTTAGCTAACGCCGCCGCCGCCGTAGCCGCCGCCGCCGCCGCCGGATCACTATCCCTATGTCGAGCTTTCTGCAACAAAAGTCGCAGGCTCGACAAAAAACTAAGTCCACCTATCCGTTAAATATTTAACAAGAGTGCACACGCTGAAATGTCTCGCCTTCTTTACTAATCATTGATATTATGTTGATAGTCCTAAATATAAAGCTTTAATACAACTGTCACATAAACTTCACATTAACCAAGTAAACTAAACATTGACCAATGAACCATGAAAATGAGGTCAAGGTCAGATGAACCATGCTAGGCAGGCATGTACAGCTAACAATTCTTCCATACAACAAGTATGGTTGACCTATTGCTTATAGTTTAAGAAAAACAGACCAAAACACAAAAACTTAACACTGAGCAATGAACCTTGAAAATGAGGTCAAGGTCAAATAAAACCTGCGTGACTGACATATAGATCATAAAATATTTCCATACACTAAATGTAGTTGAACTATTGCATATAGTATTAGAAAAAAAGATCAAATCTCAAAAACTTAACTTTGACCACTGAACCATGAAAATGAGGTCAAGGTCAGATGACACCTGCCAGCTAGACATGTACACCTTACAATCATTCCATACAGCAAATTTAGTAGACCTATTGCATGCAGTATTAGAAAAAAAGACCAAAACTCAAAAACTTAACTTTGACCACTGAACCATGAAAATGAGGTCAAGGTCAGATGACACCTGCCAGCTAGACATGTACACCTTACAATCATTCCATACACCAAATATTGTAGACCTATTGCATACAGTATAAGAAAAACAGACCAAAACACAAAAACTCAACTATAACCACTGAACCATGAAAATGAGGTCAAGGTCAGATGACACCTGCCAGCTAGACATGTACACCTTACAATCCTTCCATACACCAAATATAGTAGACCTATTGCATACAGTATAAGAAAAACAGACCAAAACACAAAAACTCAACTATAACCACTGAACCATGAAAATGAGGTCAAGGTCAGATGACACCTGCCAGCTAGACATGTACACCTTACAATCCTTCCATACACCAAATATAGTAGACCTATTGCATACAGTATAAGAAAAACAGACCAAAACACAAAAACTCAACTATAACCACTGAACCATGAAAATGAGGTCAAGGTCAGATGACACCTGCCAGCTAGACATGCACACCTTACAATCCTTCCATACACCAAATATAGTAGACCTATTGCATACAGTATAAGAAAAACAGACCAAAACACAAAAACTTAACTATAACCACTGAACCATGAAAACGAGGTCAAGGTCAGATGACACCTGCCAGTTGGACATGTACACCTTACAGTCCTTCCATACACCGAATATACTAGACCTATTGCTTATAGTATCTGAGATATGGACTTGACCACGAAAACTTAACCTTGTTCACTGATCCATGAAATGAGGTCGAGGTCAAGTGAAAACTGTCTGACGGGCATGAGGACCTTGCAAGGTACGCACATACCAAATATAGTTATCCTATTACTTATAATAAGAGAGAATTTAACATTACAAAAAATCTGAACTTTTTTTTCAAGTAGTCACTGAACCATGAAAATGAGGTCAAGGACATTGGACATGTGACTGACGGAAACTTCGTAACATGAGGCATCCATATACAAAGTATGAAGCATCCAGGTCTTCCACCCTCTAAAATATAAAGCTTTTAAGAAGTTAGCTAACGCCGCCGCCGCCGCCGGATCACTATCCCTATGTCGAGCTTTCTGCGACAAAAGTCGCAGGCTCGACAAAAATGAGAGAAAATATATTTACAAAATTTTGCTCTGAATACTGTATTTTGGTCATAACTAAGCTTCTGACCAAATTTCCCAAAATTCCATGAAGGTTTGACAAATTTAAAGTTATTGATGACTGAAAAACTTAACACTGTTTCTACTTTTTAAATGTAAAAACAACTAAGTCCATTTATCAGTAAAATACGGAAAATGAAAATAAATATTTTCCAAATTTTGCTCTGGATACTGTCTTTTGGTGATAAACAAGCTTTAGTCCAAATTTCCTTAAATTCCATGAAGGTTTGACAGAGTTATTGATGACTGAAAAACTTTAACCTCAGACTAAATCTGAATGTTAACTGTAAAAAAAACTAAGTCAATTTATCAGGAAGAAACGGAAAAATTAAAATAAATGTTTTCAAATTTTGCTCTTGATACTGTCTTTTGGTCATAAAGAAGCTTCTGTCCAAATTTCCTAAAATTCCATGAAGATTTGTCTAAAAAAAACTTTAACCACAGACTGAACCTAAAAGTTGACGCCGCCGACGCGTTGCCGACGCATACGCCGGAATATAGGATCGCTATGTCTCGCTTTCGCGACATAAATGTCGCAGGCTCGACAAAACTGTGTGTCCACGGAAAACACTGTTTGATAAGAAAATGCAGTCTTTCAATTAAGTAATAAAAGTGTACGGTGTGAAAAAAAAATCAAAGTTTTATGATTGTGATTGGAGATTTGGTAGTAGATCCTACGAATTTTTAAGAAACACCTTTTATCAAGTCTATCTCATCACAATGTTTAGAAAGCCATCTTTTACCGTAGAAGGAAGGGTAGTACGAAATTTAGAAAGACGGTTAGCGGAAAATCTAGACGATATAAAAATAAGGAAATGTGTTATAGTTGCCATACACCGTATCGCTATAACTGTACTTCTGAAAGGTTCTAGTAAAATTTTGACGGCAAAAGAGAAATTGTATGGTGTTGAATGACGTCAATAGTTAAAGTATCGCAAATTATCATGCCAAGTGTCGCAGATTCTAAAATTGCTATAAGGTCTAAGAGACAATTATCCACTATTAGCCAATTGCCAGACATATCGAATTCCATAGCCAATTACCTGAAGAAAAAGCTCTCGGTTACTGATGTACTTGAGGTCTATTCCAGGTTATAACGCCAGACAGACGAGTCAAAAGTAGACTGACACTTTATATGAACGGATCATAGCTGATAGGTCATGCATTCAATAGCTCGTCAAGAAACTACAAAGTATTATGCGAAAAATGCATAATTTCTTATATTTCTCAAGTTTGACACCACGGATGTTGAATATTGTCATGGTTTAAGAATGATGCAATGTGTTTATAAGATCTTTAAGAATTGTTATCCTTAAAAAGTAAAACCAGCTAACATTTTTAACCGGAAAAATCGGTTATTGATTTTAGGATGTACGGTGGGCGGGCGGGCGGCTGCCAAACAGTGTCCGTGCATTTACTCATGAACCGTTCAACCAAAGCTTTTCAAATTTTATTATGTTGTTACTGATGACAAAATAGAGGTCAAGTTCGATATTAACGATTTTCACTTTCACCGTTCAGGATTTATGGTTCTTGAAAGATTGAAAAATGGTGTTTCCAGTCGTGTCCGTGCTTTAACTCCTGAACAAGTCAACCAAAGCTTTTCAAATCTTATTATGTTGTTACTGATGACAAAATAGAGGTCAAGTTCGATATTAACGATTTTCACTTTCACCGTTCAGGGGTTATGGTTCTTGAAAGATTGAAAAGTCGTATCCGTGCATTAACCCATAAACCGTTCAACCAAAGCTTTTCAAATTTAATATGTTGTTACTGATGACAAAATGGAGGTCAAGTTTGATATTGACGATTTTCACTTTCACCGTTCAGGAGTTGTGGTTCTTGTGTTATTGAAAAATGCCAGGACACAAATAAATGTTAAAAAATCCGGTTTGCGGTCACTCTGACAGCCTCTGGTTTTCTATTATTTGGTGTAATTCACTGTGAAAAAAAAAACTGGGAACAACTCAACGAAGTTCTTTAAACATATTTACTGGCTACAATCAATTAAACACGTTCATAAATTCGTCTTATCAGGGATGTCTTAAATTGATATTTCGCTGAAAGAAAACATATCCTGCTATAGTTGTGTCAATCACTTTTAAAAAGAGTCAACCTATTCTAAGTAAATCAGAAAAAAAAAGACGAAAGCGAGTAATACATTCTATCTTGTATTTTAAGAAATAGAATGCCCTATAACAACGCAAACGTGCATGAGAAACTCGAACAGGTGAAACATATCAAAGAAAACTTGTAGTTTTTTACAATTATAAAGGATTATAAAAGACAAATTTGCATATCTGTTTAAATGTCATAGGATTCTAAAGCACCAGAAAGGGTACATTAAAATGACAGACAAGACCCGCTAGTGTCCCATTTAAATCTATAGTCTATACTTTGTTTGCATAGGATAAGGATGGATTTTCGAAAGGTATCTTCGAAGCAAGTTCTTGCTACAATAATATGACATAATTTTTCTATTCATAATCAAAAGAAGCTGAGATATTTCTTCGTTTTCTTTGCAGCTTTTGCTACGCCTATACATGTAGCTATTTTTTTCTAAACCTTACATGGTTACATGAAAATTAAACGATGCGGTCATTTTCTGACCATTTACGGTTCATTCAATCTTAAGTCATTCGAAACACTAAGGTTTTTCTATCCCAAGGCATACATTTGTAGATGTCACTAACAATACTAAGCACATATCATTCGAAATGTGATGTCTATGTTATTCATCTTCGTTATTGACTTTACCTTCTATCTGTTTCGAGTACCACTTATTATCAACAGTCTTGTGACTAAACCTGCAACTTGCGTACTGAATTATCAGGCTTGGGTGATTTTGTATAACGAGTTAGTCGATATAACTGCTTGTATACCTTTCGTACCTTAGGGTAATACCTGCCCAGCATTCAGAACTCGTGAACTGTCATGAAATATCATTGATGCGGTCGTTTATTTTAATTTATTTTTCATATCAAATTTGAAACCCTAAGGGTTCTCTCTTCACAGTCATTCAATTTGATGCAGATACAATAGCGTCCATAAAATATGAAATCATTTGAAACGCTTTAGTTACTGCCCTGAGAAATATGTGGTCGGAGTCCTATTTTGCACACATTTTTGATTTTTCTCAGTTTTCAATACTCTTCGTTATTGATTTTGCCTTTTAATTTTTTTATTCGTTCGAAACTGCGGAGTCTTGTGTAGACGACAATAATAGCCAACTAAGATATTAGCCCGATATCTTTGGTGACTTTTTTGGTTTTATGTTTTATTGTGTTGTTTAGTTGCTGTCTCATTGACGTGTACCAAAACACAAATTTTATTTTTGTTTTGGTTATTTTATTCATCAACAAAAATCAATAAATGTACACATTAAATATAATTTGAAAAAACTCAATGTTCTAGTTAATTAACGTTTATTCTAGAACCACTGTTATTTAATTTGCTTATGACACACTAATGAACAAGTCTTCTCTGAAAGATCATCATGTTTAATTCATGTATGAATTGGAATCATTACATTGTTCACTATATGTACGTACATACGTATATACGTACATATTAAACTGCACTATTACCTTGTATTACAGATGGAAAACGATCATAACTCGAGTCATGGTTACTTTCGCAGGCAAAACTCTCTAAGGCACACATATGACATCTTTTGTAGGAATTTTTGTTTTTGTATGTACATCTTGCACAAGACCAATCTGTAACAAAAACAAAACAACAAGAACAAGAACAAAATTAATGAAAACTTTCAAGAAATAATGTACAGTCGTAAAGGAGTCCTTCCATGTTGCGAAGGAATCATTCCATGTAAATGAGTCCTCCCATGTCGTAAAGGAGTCCTTCCATTTCATAAAAGAGTCATCCCGTGTTGCAAAAGAGTTTTTCCATGTCGTAAAGGAGTGTTTCCATGTCGTAAAAGAGTCCTTCCATATAGTCCCTGTTATTAACCTTAACTCTACCAAAGCACACAGTTGTAAAAAGAGTCTTTTCGTGTCTTAAAAGAACCATTCCATGTCGTAAAGAAGTCTATGTCGCAAAGGAGTTATTCTAGTCGTAAAGGAGTTCTTCCTTGTCGTAAAGGAGTTTTTCAATGTCGTAAAGGAGTCCTTACACGTCGAAAAGGAGTTTTTCCATATAGTCCCTGTTATTTATCTTAACTCTACCAATGCACACAGTTAAAGAGAAAGTGGTTTGGTATTGTTAAAATGACATATAAAATATAAAATTCGTAAGGGTTCCGCGGAACCCAGTGTCTCGCCTACTTTTTCTGTTAATCGCAGACTCAACAAAAATGAGGAAGTAAATCAATAAAAATATTCCTCTTGATACTATCTTTTGATTGTAAGAAGCTTCTGTCCAAGTTTGGTAAAATTCCAGGATAGTTTATGATTTAAAATAACTGTTTAAAACTTTAACTGCAGACTGAATGTAATGTTAACTGGAAGAAAACAAAATTTCCTTCTAGATACTAGCATTTGATCATAAACAAGCTTCTGTCCAAGTTTGGTACAAATCCAAAATAGTATAAGAAAGTTATTAAAATTTTAAAACTTTAACCACAGAGTGAATGTGTTGTTTCCTGGCAGAAAATCTAAGTCCATTTAAAAGTAAAATAAGGAAAAAATGGATTTATTTTTTTACAAAATTTACTTCTAGATACTCTCTTATGATCATAAACAAGCTTCTGTCCAAGTTTGGTACAAACCCAGGATAGTTTAAGAAAGTTATTAAAATTTTAAAAACTTTAACCACAGAGTGAATGTAATATTTACCGGCAGAAAAACTAAGTCCATTTATAAGTAAAATACGGAAAAAATGGAATTTTATTTTTACAAAATTTACTTCTGGATTCTATCTTATGATCATAAACAAGCTTCTGTCCAAGTTTGGTAGAAATCCAGGATAGTTTAAGAAAGTTATTAAAATTTCAAAAACTTTAACCACAGAGTGAATATTTGTGGACGCCGCCGACGACAACGACGACGACGACGACGACGACGACGACGCTGACGGAATGTAGGATCGCTATGTCTCGCTTTTTCGACTAAAGTCGAAGGCTCGACAATAAAATGAACATCTGAGTTCACCTTCGGTTTCTAAGGGTCATAAAGTTATGCCAGAGCAATTTCGGAATAAAGAAACAGGAAATATTATTCGTAATGTTGCAAAACATAAATAATGATTCTACCACACCACCGTTGATTACGACATTACTCCGATAGATATTCAAAATGTTCAAACTGCGAGGTTAAGACAAACTACCTGTTTTATTTGTCTTGCTGCTTATTTGTTTCTCTGTGAAGCTGCAACTATTTCCTAATACTTCAGTTCCATCACTCTTAACATTGTGACAAGCTTGGCAATAACACGAATCATCACTCTCATTTACTAATGTACACCACTGGTACGTCCAATTGGACATTGTGCTGATTCCTGAAATAAAAAACAATTCTAATAGCAATTAATAGTAAGAGCAGCCAAAGGCCAAATTCGTTAACTTTCGACAAATCTCCGATATAACTGACATATATGTAGTTACCACACCCCGGCCTCTTTTCCGCGATTAGGACATCACGAAATAAAGTGAGTTTTACTTGCAACTCGTCGGGTGATAAAATTACTGCTTATCCTTCCGGACAACCTCAGTTAATCCCGTTTTTTGTTTATCAGTTGATTGCAATGCTTAACGTCCCTTACGGATATATCGTAACAACCAGAGGAGGAAGTCGTAATACCCGCAGAGAACCACCAATCGTCTTTTCTCCGTCACACCAGAGATAAGTCCTGGTAATCTTGTCTTGGTATTCTCAGCTGCAGCATATGAAATATTTAAGACTGTCAACTTCAATGTGTTATACAACTTACAATTTACATTAGATATCACATGCATCAAAGATCAAACAGGTGCTGTAATATATGACTCTGTGGCTGCTAAAGTGAAATCTGTTAAGCGATATGTGCTGAACTTTTACTGTTCACGTTCAAAGATCCTGATTAATGGCAAACAAAATTACATGATAGACTTTATAAAAACTACATTACAAGATATCATGAGTGTGTTAGAACAGAATGATGACTTTACTTGTATAAGAAATACAATCAAGCATTCTTGTAAACAATATCTAGAAACTCTTGATAGCTCTGATGTCCATGCACATAATAAATGCACCAATTCTAAGGACTCTAAAAATGTACTCCAAATAGACAATAACGATGCTTCTGACACCTGCAAATATATGCCTTGTCTGCCATGATCCGGGTAAATTTTCATCAAAAGCAATAGGGCATGTCATATGTGATAAATGGCTTCACTACTCTTGCGAGCATCTATCACCAACCGATATAATGAATCTGATCAATCCGCACAATATGTATGTCGTAGCTATATGAGCTTACAAAACTCTGTTGCAAATGACTCTGATGGCTAAAATGGTCTTAACCATCTTGGTACTAATTTGGGAAAAGCTGAACTTATTAACTCTGGTAAACAAAATACATGTGTTAATGTGGAAAGCTCAAAGCTTGAATGATGTTATGGAACAAACTTTACCTAAGACTCTCATATTTAGAACTGCTAATGAAAATCAAATATTAAAACAAAGGCCAGCAATTTTATCAAAAACATAGTGTCTCTAACCAAAAGTCAATAGTATGAACTGACTCAAGTGATAATCATGACAGTGGAATAGGCCCAAACGAACTAAAAATCCCGGTTGCCAATCAGATGTCTTTACAAGCACGGTCTCGGACCAATTTTGGAGGCAAGGGTAATATATAATAGTATCTATATGAACAAGAAATTGCGCATCTTAAAGACTGCCCGAGTAAGAAAGAAAAGCTACTAAGGACAAAAGACTCTACAATTTATAAATTACAATCTGATATCTCTAAACAAAACGAATTGACAACAATAAAATTGAGAATGGAAATGGGGAATATGTCAAAGAGACAACAACCCGACCAAAGAGCAGACAACAGCCGAAGGCCACCAATGGGTCTTCAATGCAGCGAGAAAATCCCGCACCCGGAGGTGGTCCTCAGCTGGCCCCTAAATAAAATTGTGTGCTAGTTCAGTGAAAATGGACGTCACACTAAACTCCAAAACATACAGTAGATCATATATTATAACTCTAGAAAGTGAGGGGCCTCGGTGACCGAGTGATCTAAGTAGTTACTACTGTAATCACTAGCCAGTCAACACTGAGGTTGTGAGTTCGAACCCCGCTCGTGCGGGTGCACTCGACTCTAATCTTAATTGACTAGGATTGTCAGTTTTCCTATCGAAGGTCGGTGGTTTTCTCCGGGCACTCCGGCTTCCTCCACCAATAAAAACTGGCCGCCACGAAATAGCCCAAAAGTGGTGCTTAAAAGTGGCATTAAAACACCAAAAATCAAATCAAAATCTAGAAAGTGATAAATTAGACTTGAAGCATTCTCTTCGTGTACATAAACAGAGACTGCCAATGAATCCTCACAAAACGATTATTCAGTGGGTAAAAGTGCGCAAAATCACAATCTAATTAAAGTGCTGAGCAAAATTATATAAAGGTCTGGTTTCTGGAACAAAGAATTAAAAATCTAGAATTTGTTTAGACGCGCGCACTCGACCCAGGGGGACGAAAAAGGACATACAAAGTATAGCAATGTCTCCCAAAAAGACGTTAAGTGCAAATACACAAGTGAACCGAGAATTGCAAGCCCAACAGTCGATCCTATCCGAACACCCGGAGCATGCACCCCACCGATTGGGAAGAGATGTCTAGCTCAGATCAGGACTTGTTAGATGAAGTTAAATCTGTTGATAATTTTCGTATTTTATCTTTTAACATTGAAGTCTTTTTTAGCAATATAATATATCTACATAAACTTAGTGAGCACTGGGTGCATTCTAGAGATAAACATAGAATTCATGAGGATTTTAAGCTTTTCAATTTGATGATAAATATGAAAATCCGATTCAAAGAAGTAGGGGCCATGCAGGTGTATCAATTATGTACAGAAAATCATTTCAACCAATTGTTAAAGAAATTCCTCATGGAGGAAATAGAATTATTTGGGTTTTATTCAAACTAGCAAAAGACTTCTGTTGTGTGTATACCTTCCAACAAGGGGCAATGGCTATTGAAGAGATGATTACCAAGCAATATTAGATTAGCTCTAAGAGATTATTCACAAATATGTTGACTCTCATTCAGTTATTCTTGGAGGAGATATGAATGCTTCGCTTCACCGTAACAGTACAATTACTAGATATATTGACTTTAAACTATTTGCTGATGAGCATAGTCTCTCTTTACCTAAACATTGTAAGAAACAAGATACATTTTATCTTCTTCAATGGGAAAGACTCCTTACAAATTGACTATTTTCTTCTAAATACAGATATTGTTACATCCTATTGTGTACTGACAAGAGAATCTGTGCGAAATAGTTACTGACACAGCAAGAGAGCTTGTCCCACTGAAATATAAATCTGGAGCTGGGCGACAAAAAAAGCAAAGAAAACAAATACTATATAGAGATGAAACAAATGAAAAAAAGAACTGATATCTGCTCAAAGACAGCTTGAAGCATCTAAGCGTCACGATAGTTATACCAACATAATGGAACTTAGGGAAACCGACCAGAAATAATTCTATAAGTCATAAAAAGAAATCAACTGGACCATAACTATGTGTCGACATCTATACTGAGATATAATGACAAGATCTTTAGTGACTATGTAGCTGAAACGTGGGCAGACTACTATTATTAAGAATAAGCCTTTCGGCCAGGTGAGCATAAAAAGGAAAGCATTGAAAACACAACTTGATGAAGATAACAAAAATCTTGCAACAGTCAGAGCCATGGACGAAACAGTGGTGGAGGCTTAGTAGTTTTCACACATGAGAACGAAACCTTACCACATTTTCTGGGCAGAAAGAGGACGGACATCCCATTGAGCAATTTATTAATGAAGTAGAAAATTTCCTAGTAAATCGACCAGGATCAAGTGAAAAAAAATAATTTCATTATTGGTAAACTGGAGGGACCAGCTAGGCAGGAACTTCGGTACCGTTCTCCTTCGTTAAATTAAAATCCAGATTAACGTAGCATTTTTTTGGTACTTTATAAGACGTCCATGGATAAATATCAATAATATCTGAATTACTATTAGTTTTGATTATGTTTTATAATAGTATTATATCCGTACCATTAATTTGGTTAAAGAACACACAACATTTCAGAGGTTAATGCAACAGAATGATTTCGTATTTTAGATACTCCTGATTTATCTTGACGACATAATTATATGCTCGCCAATGTAAGAAGATCATCTTTAACGTCTAATCAAAACATTCACTAGAATCAATAAGCACGTCCTGAAACTTAAAGGGAATAAGAAATATCATTTCTTCAAAGAGAAAGTTATATATCTTGGATAAGTTATCTCCACAAACCGAAAATAGCCAAAACCTACAACAGTAAAGTATTTTAGATTATACTTTGGATTTGCCAGCTCAAATTGCAAAACCGTTATACACTATGACTGTAATAAAACAACATTCAACTTGAGGTGTTTTCAGATGTCAATTTGCTTTTTATTTAAGAAGCTGGTGCTAATTTATCAGGCTTTATCAGGCTTAGATGCGGTATTATCACATTTAAATGTCTTTAAAAATCCAAACAAACTTACAATAAAATCTAACAAAGAAAACAAAGTTTTTGTGGTTGATAGTACAGTATAGTAAACATAATGACATATACACACCTTCCCGATTAAGGATGTTTGCTACTCTGTTTCAAAATAACAGGCTATTTAAAAGCCTGTTATAAATAATTGACAGTATATAAATAACAGAACTGAAAAAGCAGAAAAAATGAAGGGTCCGTGTCCTTGTTTTCGAGATATAAGCCATTTAACATTTGGCGGGAAATGATTCTCTCTAGATTTTTCATACATTTAACATTCGCACCTTTTTTCTTTCAAAAACGATAAAAAAAAACAAGGATTTTATGAGATTTTCAAATATGGCCTTTCATACTTTTTGTTATAAAATTATGAAAAGAAATGTAGGGATTAGAGGGCAAAATTTTTAAAGGCACTACATGGATAAAACCAGAGGATTCAGGATATCTGACAAATATTCAAAAACAAGAGAAGCGAACATTCTTAAGTACAACTTAAGAACAATATAATTACAAGGGTTATACAAAAGAAAATAACACTATTAAACGTCATGCGTCCGAATCTCACCTCTTAACCACTGGCACCAGGAAGGCCAATAGCCAAAAACCCGAAAGCTGGATTCACATATACCTAGCCACGTCAAGCTGGATTCACATATACCTAGCCACGTCAAGCTGGATTCACATATACCTAGCCACGTCAAGCTGGATTCACATATACCTAGCCACGTCAAGAGCCATACGACCAAAAGGAACATAATAGTACAACGACAAATAAAGAGAAAACAAAAAGTAAATACAAAGACACATAATGTCAGCACTTATAATCCATAACTCAAGACCATCATGTATTATTTGTGAAGTTGACACGGAAAATATATCTATTATGTTATATATTCCCTAATAGTCAACTTTCTCGTAATGGCGTCCGTAAAATTTATGAAAGGATGCATTCAACTTCAGCACTTGGAACTCTTGGATTGATAGCTTCCTTGTAAGCAGCAAACCTCTATCAAGGAAATCGTGATAGGAAATACAAGCTCTGGAATATCGTATCAAATAAGAGATATGTACTCCATATGCAGGCGATGCTGGAATGTTGCTACAAAGAAATGGAAAGTTCACAATTGGGAAGCTGAAATCATCTATGTTGTCGCAAAGTTTGTTCTCAATCAACCCTCGTAGTCATTTTCTATATGTGATTCTAGATATGAGGAGACAGACTTAACTGTATCTGTTGTATCCTATATTTAAAATTCGATGGGATAAATGCGTTGCACAGTCACCAAACTTTGAATAATTTATTGAGAGAACATCATCTATATAGCGGAACGTGAAATTAAAGGATAATGCTTCCTAAGAAGCTCTTTTTATGAAGCTAGCTTCAAATGAATAAAGGAACAAGTCGGCAAGACGAGAAGCACAGTTGGTTCCAATGGGCATGCCGATTGTTTGTTGAAAAACACGTCCTCCAAACGTATAGAAGTTGTAAAACAACAAAGAGTTTTTGATGCTCTAGATGAGCATTTGGAAACAAAGCAACAAAAAGAACTGCTTGTGATAAAATATGTGCACACGAAACAATATGTATAGAGTTTAAATAACAATATAAATAATAGACAAGAGTACACACGTCGAAATGTCTCGCCTGTTTTACTTATCATTTAATTCATGTTGAAAGTCTAATATGAAGGTTTTACTACAGTCTACAAGTATCACATAAACTTAACATTGTCAATGTTCTATGAAAATGAGGTCGAGGTAAGATGAACCATGCCAGACGGACATGTACATCTTACAATCATTCCATACACCAAATATAATGGTCCTATTGCTAATAGTACTAGTACATGAAAAACAGATCAAACCACAAAATATTAAAATTGACCAATGAACATTGAAAATGAGGTCAAGGTCATATAAACCCTACCAGACAGACATGTACACCTTCCAATCATTTCATACACCAAATATAGTTGACCTATTGCCTATAGTACCTGATAAACTGACAAAATTACGAAAACTTATCATTGACCAATGAACCATGATAATGCGGTCAAGGTCATATGACCCCTGCCAGACAGACACGTACACCTCACAATTGTTCCATATACTACATATAATTGAACTATTGCTTACAATATCTGAGAAATACACCAAACCACAAAAACTTAAAATTGTCCAATGAACCATGAAAATGAGGTCGAGGTCAGATAAAACCTGCCAGACGGGCATGTAACCTGACAATCATTCCATACACCAAATATAGTGGCCCTAGTGCTTATAGTATCGGAGAAATAAAACAAACAACAAAAACTAAACATTGTCCAATGAACCATGCAATTGAGGTCAAGGTCAGATGAAACTTGTCAATCGGACATATACACCTTACAATCATTCCATACACCAAATATAGTTGACATATTGCTTATAGTATCTGAGATACTGACTTAACCACGTAACTTTAACCTTGATCAATGATCCATGGAATAAGGTCGAGGTCAGGTGAACCCTACCTGACGGACATGTAGACGTTGTAAGAAATCAATATACCAAACATTGTTACCCTATTACTCATAATAAGTGAGTATTTCACCGAACAAAAAACTGTATTTTTTTCAAGCAGTCACTGAACCATGAAAATGAGGTCAGAGACAATGGACATATGACAGACAGAAACTTCGTAACATAAGGTATCGGCACACAAGGTATGAAGCATCCAGGTCTTCTACTTTCTGAAATATAAAGCTTTAAACAAATAGTTTATGACGTCGCTGCCGCCGGATTGTAATACCTATGTCTCGCATACTGCGATTCGACATAAAACATATGAGATTGTTGAGTAGACAGATCATTGAATGAATGAATGATGTTTGCATAACGAACGACTGAGGTCGAGAACAAATTTTCAATAAAAATGATATTTTGAAAATTAAACCTCTAGTCTAAAAGCATTCTATATCTTTTGTACATTGCATTGACAAAGGACAGACGGACGGACGGATTAAAGAATAATGGTATGACGGGCGTATGAAAATAAAAAAAAACCAAAATACAAGTGACTTCTACATTTCATGACGAAGTTTCAGTTACGTATTTCAGTTAGGTATACTTTCTTTAAACGGGGAAGTACATAATTTGAAATGACGTTACTTGTTTTTATATATATAGAAATAAAAATTTCCTTTTTCCTTATAACGTGAATGACTAACAACAATTTATAGATATATCAAGAAGTTAAAATGTACGTTAGGAAGAACTACTTGAAAAATCCATCTATCTATTAAGATATGAAACCTGTATTAACAATTCGAATTCTTCCTTACATTTGGACTTGATTTATGCATGCATCCCGTATTGACGAGGAAAAGCATATAGATTAGACGCCTCCAGTACTGATGAGGAAAACATATATAGATTAGACAAACTACAAAATAAACTTCCCGAAATTTGTTTGTATTAATTACAGTAAAGTACCCGTTATTAATCATTTATTGGTGAAGTATGTCACAGTGGATGTGTGATGGGTGTACCTTTTTGAATGAACATTGGAGAAATAAGTGTAAGGTGTGTAAGAGTTTAAAGAGCAACGAAGATTATGGCGCCTCTGGTGGTGGAAACGAATCTGAAGGCAGACCAGGATCGTGCAAAAAGAAAAGTAAACTTCAATTATTTATTTTAATTTAATTCGGACACCTTAAATCAAATTATTCAATAATGATATTTTAAACATTGACACAAATAAGAAGAACAAATGTGTAGAATATAGATGAAATATGAAGGAACACAGTTTACTTAATAGTTATTAAAAAAAGAATTTAAAAGTTAAAAGGAAAAATTTGACAATGCTTACAGTGATATTTGTATCGGTTATATGAAAAATACATCTGATAGTGTTTGATATGTACATGTTGTTATATGACTTGTATAGAAAACGAGTATCATTTTGTATTAGTATGTCCTGCCTTTAGATCTCTGAGGCTACAGTTTAATGCCTTGATATTATTGTTCATGGCCAAATAATAGAAAGCTTGTATTTCTTTTGCAAGCTAGCTCAAAGATCTTAACCGAAAATTGTGTAAATTTCTTAATGCGGCATGGAAGTTAAGATTACAAATTATAGTTGCATAACAGTTGTAGTTCTGTGCTTGCTGTGACTTTATCGTGTTGTTTTCTGTTTACTGTCATTATAGACATTATATGTTATGTTATTTTTCTATAGCATTATGTTTTCTTCTGTATTAAAATATTCACTCATTCATTCATTTGATAGTCTTCGTTTAATTTTATCTGAACTTTTATATGTTCGGGACAATTCAGTTCTTGAAATATTGTATATAAACACATGTCTAGATATATTTTGGTTATTCTTAAAATTAATTTAAATTGATGTTTCATTGTCGCATATATCACATCCCTTAAAATTATCTAAGACGAAGGTCTGTATTAAATATAACTTATATTCAGATATTTGTAAACGTCGATTTTTCAACTATTACAGATTGGACTTGCCCTCAATGTACATTTATTAACCAAACAATGAGTAACAGATGTGGAGCGTGCCGTAAAACGTCTGAAGGATGTGACCCAGTGAAGAAAAGATATAGCAACAAAACTTGTAAGTGTAATTTCGAGTATAGGTAGGAATAAAGAAATCGCATTCAGGACAACTATGGCATTAAAATAAATGTCAATGCTAGTTCCACATACAAACTAAAAACTTGATATAATAAGTAAATGCTTTCTTTTTGTAATTTTATGCTATTATAAAAGCGTTGATCGTGCGCACATTTTGAATATGAAGCTCTGTCGCGCTTCATACAAAATGTGCTTTTATGCACCTGTCCTAAATCAGGAGCCTGTTGTTCAGTGATTGTCGTTTGTTGGTGTGGTTCATAAGTGTTTCTCGTTTCTCTTTTTTTATATAGATTAGACCGTTGGTTTTCCTGTTTGAATTGTTTTACACTAGTCTTTTTGGTGCCCTTTATAGCTTGCTGTTCGGTGTGAGCCAAGGCTCCGTGTTGAAGGCAGTACTTTGACCTATAATTGTTTACTTTTTACACATTGTGACTTGGATGGATAGTTGTCTCATTGGCACTCATACCACATCTTCTTATTTATATTTGGTCATCGCTTTTACAACCTAATGTAATTACAAACAAGAAGCATTGAATTCTTATAATACCATTTATATTCTCCAATCAGAATATTGTAGGTAGTATTCAATACAGTTTACAATTGTTGACGGTTGCCTGGAATGTGGGCTAATCACAGTGATCCGTCTTAACGTGATGCTTCGGTAGTGTTCTGTGTCAACTGTTTCAATAAGGGCAAACTGTTATTCAAGTGGAATGTACTTTGCCATGGAAACTCGGTGCATGCTGATTTTTGCTTTTTAAGAGTATCTGTATGAAGTCGGGAAATTGACAACCGCATTCATCGGACCAATTATTTCAAACATTATAAAAAACTTTAATCATTGTAAATTACATTACACAATTTCGTTGTACTAGTAGTCAGTTAAGTTATAAAAACAATGAAGTCCCCATGATACAACTAAATTCTTGATTTATTGCAGAAGACACTTTAACTTCAAAATAAAATTACTTTCAATGGTTTACGTCAATGTGACAGCATCCAACCAATAAAGCAAACCAAAAAGGACATCCGTTATACAATAAAGACATTACAAATGTCGTTTGATAGTTCTCAAAAACTGGTTATCATGAATAAATTACAACTTTTATAGTTGTCATTCCTTTTAAACTGCTAAATAATTCCATTGATGTTGGGAGCATTAAACTCAACAAAGTACTAGAGCAAATCATATTTAAAACCTGTTTTCAATTATAGTACTGAATTTTCAATAAAAACAAAGGCCTTGCCTGAAATAGAATATCTAACTTTTTCAAATTTTTATATGTAAAATTGAGAATGGGAATGGGGAATGTGTCAAAGAGACAACAACCCGACCATAGAGCAGACAACAGCCGAAGTCCACCAATGGGTCTTCAATGCAGCGAGAAACTCCCGCATCAGGAGGCGTCCTTCAGCTGGCCCCTAAACAAATATGTATACTAGTTCAGTATACTCCAAATTATACACAAGAAACTAAAATAAAAAATGATACAAGACTTACAAAGGCCAGAGGCTCCTGACTTGGGACAGGCGCAAAAATGCGGCGGGGTTAACCATGTTTTTTGAGATCTCAACCCTCCCCCTATACCTCTAGCCAATGTAGAAAAAACAAACGCAAAACAGTACGCACAGTATAACTCAGTTTAAGAGAAGTCCGAGTCCGATGTCAGAATAGGAAACAAAAGAAAGTAAACAAAATGACAATAATACATTAATAACAACAGACTACTAGCAGTTACTGACATGCCAGCTCCAGACCTCAATTAAACTGATTGAAAGATTATGTCTTCATCATATGAATATCAGGCACAATCCCTCCTGTTAGGGGTTTAGTATTATACCATCATAAAATATATGAGAAGAACATAACCCGTGTCATGCCAACAACTGGTTTTAGAATAAATATGTTTAATTCCGATTCAAAGACCCTATAAGTGAATCAATATTAAAGCCAAAATATGCAATCTTTAATGACCTGGCAACAGTATCGTAACTATATCCCTTCTTAATAAGCCTGTTTAAAGGTTTTGTTAGCTTTTGAGGTGAATACTGACATTTTTGTGCTTTGTAAACAATATTACCATAAAAGATTGGATGTGAAATAACCGAACGTATAAGATGGCTGCATGTTGAGTTGTATTTACGAATGATGTCCTTATACCGATGATAAAATTTAGTAAATGTTTTGACTAGTTTATGATATCGATATAAATATAATACATAAATTTCTCTCGCTAAAATGTAATACGTTGTTACATACTCGAGCGAATCGTACAAGTTGAGATATACGTATTGCAGTATTCTTAATAAAAATCAACTACAAAAATCTACTTCATCTTTTTGTAGACTCGCCAGTCGGCACAGAAGATGATGAAACTCGAATAGTACTTATTGGACGGACAGGCACTGGGAAAAGTGCAACAGGAAATAATCTTTTGGGTCGCGATCATTTCCGATCCCTTACTTCCGGTTCTTCAGTAACAGAAAAATGTAAACGCGGAGAATCAAAACGAAAAGGGAAAAAAGTTGTTGTTGTTGATACACCGGGTTTATTCGACACGGGAGCCACAAATGAAACTGTTACCAGGGAGATAATTAAATGTATCGGAATGACGTCACCAGGACCTCACGCAATGGTCCTTGTTGTTAGTGTTGGTCGATTTACTAAGGAAGAACAAGATACAGTCAAACATTTTGTTGACCATTTTGGTGAAGGTGTTCTTGACCATATGATTGTACTTTTCACCAGAAAGGATGACCTTTCAAAATCGAATCAAACGATTGGCCAATACGTTAAAACTGTCCCGAAAGAACTAAAAACTATACTGAGTCAGTGCGGAAATAGATTCATTGCGTTTAACAATGACGCGGTTGGACAGTCAAAAACAGAGCAAGTTGAGGACTTTTATGAAATGGTAGAGTCGATGTGCAATGACAATGGCGGATCTTGTTATACAAACGAATTATACAAGGAAGCAGAATCCGCACTACAGAGGAGGATGCGTATAGAAAGGGAAGTATTGGAAGAGCAAAAGGAAAAAGAAAAAGAAAAGATAAGAAATGAAGTACAATTTAAATACAAAAGAAAACTTGAACACGAAGCAAAGGAGAAAAGTAAATTGGAAAATGCCTTAAAATCCAAGAAAATAGAATCTGAGAAAGACAAATTAAATCTACAGAAACAACTTGAAGAAGCCGGTCAAAAACTGAAACGGGAGTTAGGGAAAAAGGAAAAGGAATTACGGGAGCAAATAAAGAAAAAGGAAGATGAATTCAAACAAAAAATGACCGAAGATGCGTTAAAAACTAATCAAAGAAATAACGTTGAAAACGAAAAAGGCGATTTTTTTTCTGATCTTATGGGAGGATTAGCTAATGTTGGTAAAAAACTTTTCAAATTATTTTTTTAAATAGGTTGACAGCACAAAATGAATAAAATTCAAATCCAGATTAAATAGAAGTTGTACTTACTTTGTTATCCTTGACTTCATTTCTCCCAGTATACTCCAAGATATCAAAGCTTATATATACATAAAAACCCGCTGCATTTGTTTGCACCTGTCCTAAGTCAGGAATCTGATGTTCAGTAGTTGTCGTTTGTTGATGTGGTTCATAAGTGTTTCTCGTTTCTCGTTTTTTTATATAGATCAGACCGTTGGTTTTCCCGTTTGAATGGATTTACATTATAAAAAAGAAGATGTGGTATGATTGCCAATGAGACAACTCTCCACAAGAGACCAAATGGACACAGAAATTAACAACTATAGGTCACCGTACGGCATTCAACAATGAGCAAAGCCCATACCGCACAGTCAGGGCCGTGACTACATTGAGGCAAATGAGGCAAATGCCTCACATTGGAAATTTAAAAAAAAATAATAAGTTTAGATTAAAGGAAAATAACAAAAATACCGAACTCCAAGGAAAATTTAAAACAGAAAGTCCCTTATCAAATGGCAAAATCAAAAGCTCAAACACATCAAACAAATAGAAAATAACTGTCATATTCCTGACTTGGTACAGGCATTTCCTTATGTAGAAAATGGTAGATTAAACCTGGTTTTATAGCTAGCTAAACCTCTCACTTGTATGACAGTCGCATTAAAGCTTGTCTTCATATCAGATTGTTTTCACGGCAAGTGCCTTGCAAGAAACAAGTTCTGTCACAGACACCCTCTGACATCGCCATTATTTTTTTTTCATGTTTCTCATTTATTTTTAGTTTTCAGTGTTTATTGTTTGTCGTTATGTGTCTTATCTGTTCCCGGGTTTGTCTTTTAATTGTTCATTGATTGTCCTTCTTTATAACTATTGTAGTGTTGAATTTCATTTGTAAATAAGTAATTTTGTTTTAAACTTGAGTTTTATTTTATTTAAGGACCTTTTGTCTATTTAAAAAAAAAACTACTTTAAATTGTAAAAAAATGTGTTGGTTAGTCAATGAAAAGGTATGTACTATGAAACATTGATAATAAAAAAATAAAAAAAAGTATCGAAATAGCATAGTCGAAGTGGTCAGTTAAGACGGGTGAACGGTTGTGTGGTTTGGCAATGTTACATGTCCACCGATGTCCACATATTGTTAGAGAAAATGTTTTGAGAAGATACGAAGCTACCGCACATAGAAAAATTGGTTGTTTTTTCAAGGAAAATTCAACTTTATATTAAAGAATACAAAACTGGCTCTCCTTTCTGTTAAACTAAAAAGCTGACATGGATAAAATTATAGTGAGAAAACCAATGTCCCGGAATCAAATCATTTAAAAAGGAAAATAATGTATTGCCATATGACCTTTTACATTGAAGGGCGTAAACTTGCATCAAGCCGTGTTCATGCCCTTTTATAGAAAAGGGATATGGAGTAAATGTGCATGGAACAAAATCGGACACAATACATAGAAAAAAATACAAACTATCAATGAGGGCTTTTATTCCTGTTCTTAAGTCGCTGGAGGATGTTGAACGAATCATTCATACCCTACTGTAGGGAAGTACAACAAGGTTAAAGTCTTACACTGAATCTATATATTTTGCTTTGAGACCAGAATATTGTTGAAAAAATAATTGAAACAAAACTTGCGTTTCACTTTAAGAGATAGTCCAGGAAACGCTCAGAATGCACGATTTTGCGTAATTTATTCCAGAGCTTCTGGGGGCCTTCAGCGGCACCAGACCCCTCGCCGAAATTTTTTCCGCCTCGCTCCTCTCGGCAGAAATATATATTGCCTCACTTTTAAAAGAGGTTAGTTACAGCCCTGACAGTCAGCTATAAAAGGCCCCGAAATGACAATGTAAAACAATTCAAACGAGAAAACTAACGGCCTAATTTATGTACAAAAAATGAACGAAAAACAAATATGTAACACATAAACAAACGACATTGACTTGATATCTTTTCCCTTTATTTAAAGTAAGTTTGTGTGTCCCGTTGGGAAAGCACTTCCTTTTGGTTGTACATTTTCTGCTTTTTTTCACTTATGAATATAAAACTCCTCAAAATAAATATCTCATTATAATAATTAGATTTGCAGAAAATCTTCATTTTCTTAATTGAATATATCGGACATATAAGACAGATATGTCTACTGTTGATTGTGACGTTGACAGTTTATTATAACCTGTCATGAATAATATCCGAAATAACATGACTTAACAGACAAGCTGAAATATATTTTACTTTTAATCTTCGCAGACCAATCAATCATTCTGGGTGTATGATTACAGTGCTGCTAAAGATAAATATAAAAAAGAAGATGAGGTATGATTGCCAATGAGACAACTCTCCACAAGAGACCAAATGACACAGAAATTAACAACTATAGGTCAACGTACGGCCTTCAACAATGAGCAAAGCCCATACCGCACAGTCAACTATAAAAGGCCCCGAAATGACAATGTAAAACAATTCAAACGAGAAAACTAACGGCCTAATTTATGTACAAAAAATGAACGAAAAACAAATATGTAACACATAAACAAACGACAACCACTGAATTACAGGCTCCTGACTTGGAACAGGCACATACATACAGAATGTGGCGAGGTTAAACATGTTAGCGGGATCCCAACCCTCCCCTAACCTGGGACAGTGGTGTAACAGTACAACATAAGAACGAACTATAAAAATCAGTTGAAAGAGGCTTAACTCATCAGATGGATAAAACTACAAATACTACAAATACAAGTGGACGTGGCCGGGTACTTGTACATCCAAATAAATAAAAGACACTAAGTTCAGATCTGAGAGTACTCGCAGTTACTGACAGCTAGTTAAAAGCCACTAACAACTAATAAAAAAAAATCATGCATCTAAGACTAAATTATCAATCCGAACACATCCAACATCCAATGGATTTAGTGTAAAGACGTCATAAACAGTCAGAGAAAAACATGACCTTGTGCAATGCCAAGATACAGGTATCGACAGATTGTAGATCCATGAATGTGTATATGTATATAACAATAATGTTTAGTTTGCTTTTAATTTACTGATAACAAAATCAATATAAGTACCAATAAAAACAATATTTAATGATCTAATTACAGTACTAGTAATTTTTGGGGACCTTTATAGCTTGCTGTTCGGTGTGAGCCAAGGCTCCGTGTTGAAGACCGTACTTTGACCTATAATGGTTTACTTTTACAAATTGTAACTTGGATGGAGAGTTGTCTCATTGGCACTCATACCATATCTTCTTATATCTATATGTTGTATGAATATGAATAAAATGATACTAAAGTATATCGATGAATTGTTGGCGTTTGACGCCATCCAGAGCAAAACGCCTACATCAACACAATGTCCATGAAACCATTAGATGAAAAGTAATGAATATGAAATTAAAATGAATAAGAAAAAGGGGATGAATCATAAAAAGTAGAATTACTGTTCATGCAAACAGAAGTACACGGAGAGTTTGGAAGAACCAGGACTGACTGAAGACATAGCGAGGACTCTACTTATCCATAGAAACTCGATTAAATTTCTTATCCACTAGGTCCCATTTCGGATATGATATACTGAAATGCAGGGTATATCTATTACCACAAAATACAAAACGAAACGGACGAAACGAATCAAAATACAAAACAAAAAACAAAAACAAAAAAAACCCCAAAGATCATACTATGTATATGCCAATATACAACCTTAAAGGTTAGCTCTCAAATTCATGCTCACCGATTTGACTCAAATTCTCATATTTGATTTATAACATACTAAAAAGATATCCAAATTACAAATAGTCTAAAACAAACATTTATAGTGTGTGATAACATTTTGTGAGGGAATTCGATGTTTGCTATACCATGGTTCACTTTAACGCACTTCATGACCATACCGCTGAATAAATAAGAATGAATCATTTTGCAATATCTTCAAAAATGATTTTGCTATGTATCCGTGTACTATATGTTAATAAATTAACGCTTTAAGAAGGTTAATTTTCTGTTTAAAGTCAATAGTTTTGTTGACTTTTGAAGCCCAAACTTTCTATTGCTTTAAATACACTAATGAGAGATCGAAAAACGATGCCAATACAGACATATAGCTGTTTGAACTTCTAACAAAAAGTTTGGGTGGTGAATGTTTTCTAGTATTAACAATAAATTTTATTAAAAAATCTCTCATTTTCTCCCTACCCAATTTACCGCTAACACTCAATTTGATATGGACTGGTCATTGTTAATAAATCTTACGCAATTCGATTGGATGAAGTTATTATTGTTTCACCACCTGTAATTGTTTACCTGTTCAAATTTGTCCTTGTGTATTCTGTAAGCACACGAAATTTTATTACGTAAAAATAATTATTGTTTATGAAGACAAGGGTGACAACTCTAGATCTGAAGTTAAAAAATCTTTAAGAAATTATAAAATTACTCTTGTTTGTGGATTAACAATTATAGTTATGGTTTGTCTTTAGTTTTCTGTCCTAATATTGTACTAAAAGGTAAAGTCGAATTTGAATTATTATTTTTTTAATGAATAAAATAAAACCAATGTTCTTTAACTAGAGTCTGTATATGTTACAGCCAGTCTTGAGAATAATGGGTAACATCAGTAAAGAAAAAAAACTGTCTTAAAAATTAAAGAATATAGAAATGAAGATCCCCATCCAGACCTTCATACTTAATTATGTCAATAATTCACAATTTAACTTTGCTGGACGTTCTTAATCTGAATGCCTTTAAAGTATAATTATACTAGTATTCTGTATATCTGAAAACTAGTTAATTAGCATTTCTTTTTACTAACACGTGTGGTTCAGTTGGCCATCAAACTGTACACTGGACGAGTTCATGATATTTTTATGAATGAAACAAAACCGGTAGAAAAGGTTTGATTTTGCAATTTTTACTTTTTCACAATTTTTTTGTAATACAGTGAATTTTTACAATATTAAAATTTTGAAAAACTTGACAGATCATGCGTTTTCATTTTTGAAAAATATATCATTTTGAAGAAAAACATGGAAATATATTTTACGCACGTCTACGCAAGGTAAAACGCTTTTGAGTTTGAACAGAAAAATGGCATTAAGCTGTTATCAGTCAAATTTAATCCAAATGAAAGTAGTGAGTTATTAGAGTCAAAATATGACCGATCTGTCTATTTTTGTACATAAAAAAGTCAATTTAATCATTTTAAGGCCGGATTCGTCTACCTCAGAAAATCTTGTTAGGCACTATACAATGCATGGACTCGATAATATGTATCAACATTTCGCGTGTATTTTTGTCTAGACGTCATCTAATTAATCATCGAAATGACCTCCGAAGACTGTCGACGGTCATATGACCCGATATAAACATAAATATAAATATAAACAGACACATGTAGCGACCACGTGCAATTGGATTTTTCTAGGTCTGTTTGATTTCATATTGTAGGATAAAAAGTCCGTCATCGTTTTTACCTATATAAGAATGATTTGTTTGTGGATCGAATCAGTCAACCGAATGGTTCATCTTTGTTTCACTTTCAATGTTGACATTCTTTTCCTTTTAATAGCTGAATACATGCGTAACCCATCTTCAGCTTAGGGGTTACATTGAAGGTCACATGAATACGGATTCAATGACGTCGAATTATTCACTTGCAAGTGAATAATTCATCAGCGATGTTTCTTAGCTTATTTTCACAAAATTGAACCAAATTGGCTGCTAAAAGCAAATTATTATTTCACTATATCCACCTTCATTAATGATTGAACAAAATAAAATCATATTTTATTTTTTTTTTATATCTCGTAGCTAATGCCACTTTAAACAATAGAAAATTTTCGTTTACAACATGTCCTGTAAATTGTTCCAAGTCTAGAAAACTTAATTAACAGACAGTATAAGATCTACTACATAGTACCAATACCAAATTTGGTTTAAGTGTAAGTTATTGCTACGTTAAGAGGACGTGTTTTCAACAAACAATCGGCATTCCCATGGGAACCAGCTGTGCTCCACTTCTTGTCGACTTGTTCCTTTACTCATACGAGTAATTATAGGCAAACCATACGGCCTTCACCAATGAATAAAAACCCATAACGTATAGTCGGCTATAGAGGGCCCCACATGAAAAATAGGAAACAATTCAATTGAGAAAACGAACGGCCTAATTTATAATTAAACAATTTACGAAAAACAAAAATGACAGACATGAACCAACGACAACCACTGAACTACAGACTCCTTACTTGGGACAGGCACATTTAGAATGTAAACATTTCACACTGTATACATTACAAAATTTCATGTTTATTTTTTTTCTATTGAATTTTTCACCTTTTTCATATTCATATATTTATTGCAGATCATACTAATATTTTTTATTTATGTATTGCTCAATAAGTGTGTTATTTGTGTACTATGAGACAGATTTGTAAAAGCAATTTTGCTTGTTTCTAACTCCTAGATATTTATTTCAAGTGTATTATATCGTTATTTTTTTTTATTTATCTTAATAAATATTGTGAAAACTAGTTTTAGGGGATTTATTTGGTTTTTTTTTCTTAAATGATGTTTATTGTAATTTCAACCAAGTACCTTTTGCCAATATGCTCTTTGAGATTTAACCGACCATTATTGTCAATTTCTAGACGTTTCTCAAGATATGAGACAGAGTGAGACTTAATAATGTCTGCTGTATCCTTTATTTCAAGTTCGATGGAATAAATGTGTTCAACATAATAACCAAACTTTGTTAGATGTTTTTCTGCTTTGTATCGATCTGATGAGTTAAAGTCTTTTTTTCAACTGATTTTCATAGTTTGTTATTATGTTGTACTGTTACACCACTGTCCCAGGTAAGGGGAGGGTTGAGCGCTCACAGACATGTTTAACCCCGCCACATTCTTTATGTGCCTGCCCCAAGTCAGGAGTCTGTAGTTCAGTGTTTGTCGTTGGTTCATGTCTGTCATATTTGTTTTTTTCGTAAATTATTTTGTTATAAATAAGGCCGTAAGTTTTCTCAATTGAATTGTTTCATATTTTTCATGTCGGGGCCTTTTATAGCCGACTATACGATATGGTATTTTCTCATTGTTGAAGGCCGCACGGTTGCCTATAATTGCTTACATCCACTTCATTTGAACTTTGGTGGATAGTTGTCTAATTGGCAATAAAACCACATCGCATTATTTATGTATTAAGGCATAGCATGCCCTAGATAAATGAAATTCAAATCCATTTTATGTTTCAGAAAATTAAAACCTTAACTGGATTTTGCAGTGCACATTTTTCATTCTTACAGAAGGTGCCAAAATAAACTAAGTTGGGAAAGAGGTTTGAGAATTTCCCCACAGGTAATAATTGAACTGTATTGATTGACATAGACAATAGAGGGACAATAGATGCCTGACAATAATTGGTGATTTAAAGTGTGTACCCGAGTGGACCATATCAAGTGAAACTCAACTGTTTGTTAATTTTATCATCTTTTGCAAGGAGTACATTTTGAGGTGAAAATGCAGCCATTTTAGCCAAAGGGTCTACATGAACCTTATGTGAAGTAAAAGATTAATAGTCGCAGTTATTTGTAGAGGAAATACGTATCAAACTGTGTTGTATATACCAAGCATATGGATTGTTTATGTTTATGTTTATGTTTATTTTTGTTTATGTAATTACACACGTACCATTAGTATGCAAATACCTGCAAGTCTGTTGAGAACAGTTTACGTTTTGAAAACAAACACAATCTTCAATGTAATGTCATACCAAAATAATGTCATACCAAAATAATGCTGAATACTCCTGATTTTAGATCATTGTCATAAATTATCACACTAACATCACTACTTTTAGTCCCAAATACTCACCATCCGACTAAAAGAGTATTACAAATCCGTTCTTTTACATTTTTTTTTCTATTGAAAAAATACGCCCTCCCTACTTAGAGCATGCGTATAACCCCAAAACTATATAACCAGTATAAAAGTCGTTTTCGGAAAGTCAATACGATTGTGGCGCTGATGTTAAATACCAATACCACTACAGGATATAGCGGGGACCATCTTAAAAGCCTAGATAATCATTTACAGTTACCTGTTCGGGTGTATTTGATACTGCTGAAATGATTTTTAAACAATAAAATAAAAACAATTTATTCTACAATACACAGACGAGGATCATATTAATATTATTATTATAAAATTACAATGTTTCATATTAGTGGTCGATTAATCGATTAAGTTTAAGTCTCAGGTACTTGTCTCTGAAAAAAAAAATTCCTATATACCTTGATATAACACATGGTACTTAACTCGCATTTTTTATAAATGTCACCCGGTCGCGAAATTCTGTTATATTTCGATTTCCAGGCTGTCAACCCCACTAAAACTTGTTATGCCGTAAATCTAAATTGATTTATCTACACAATGGTGTATAATACGCCTATCTTTGTTGTCGGAATAAATTCGTAGCAGGCCTCCCCATGTATGTCAACCGTAATTATTTCGTCTACCAACAGCCGATTGGAAATATAAGATTCGCAGTAAATGTCATTCAAAAAGAAGATACAACAAATACATCAACATTAGGGAAAGGAAAATTAACAATGGAAAAGGAAATGTCCTGTTTATAGATAATTCATTTTAATCCTTTAAACAATTTGATGATGATGTGTTTATCTCTGCTTAAGGATGTTCGCTACTCTGTTTAAAAATAACAAGCTTTTTATAAGACTGTTATAAATTTGTAGTATATACATAAAGGAACTAAAAAAGCAGAAAAAAATGAAGGGTCCGTGTGCTTGTTTTCGAGATATAAGCCATTGAAAATTTGGAGGGAAATGTTTCTCTCTAGATTTTTCATGTATTTAACATGGGCACCTTTTTTCTTTCAAATACTGGGAAAAAATATCAAGGATGATATAAGATTTTCAAAAATGGCTTTTTAAACAATATATAATAAGATTATGAAAAGAAAAGTGAGGGTTAGCGGACAAAATTTTTATTGGCACTAACATGGATAAAACTAGAGAATTCCGAATATCTGACAAAAAGTCAAAAACAAGAGTAGCGAACATCCTTAATCTATCAACTTGTCTAGAATCGAAATTTGTTGAAAAAAATTGACATATGATATAAACTGAAGGCTGTTTGTTGACGTTTAGGTGTCCCTTTTTTACATTTGGTGTTGTGATGTTGTCTCACCAGCCGTATGTCCCACCGCCTTTTTGTCTTTGTTGTTTCAATGATTTAAAAAAAATCCACAATCTTTCCCTTTGTACTCTTATATTTGACATTAGGGTACTTAATAGGCAGGGAATTACTACATGCAGTGCTAGCAATGATTTCCCTAATACAACTTTTTGTCTCGCCTTGACGGGAGTCAAAAAGCGAGACATTGGTATGCTGTTTCTGGCGTCGGTGACGGCAGCAACGGCGAAGTCAACAATGTATTAGTTTGTGATTATGTCAGTTTATGGAGGAACCACTTGTAGTAGGTCAATGATATTTGGTATGCAGATGTATAAGCATTGGCACATCTCATTTCCATGGAGATTATTTGGCCCACCCCCCTCTGTCGTGATCTATTGACTTTGAAACTTTTGCTCAGTTTACATGTATTAGTTTGTGATTAGGTCAGTTTATGGGGATCCACCAGTTGCAGGTCCATGATATTTGGAATGCAGTTGTATTAACATTAGAAAACTCATTACCATGGAGAATATTTAGCCCAGCCCCTCTGTCATGGTCTATTGACTTTGAAACTTTTGCTTAGGTTACATGTACTAGTTTGTGATTAGGTCAATTTATGGGGAACTACTAGTGGTAGGTGAATGATATTTGGTATGCAGTTGTATAAGCATTGGCACACCTCATTTCCATGGAGATTGTTTGGCCCTATACCTTCATTCATGGTTCATTGACTTTGAATATTTTGCATAACTTACATGCTCAAGTATTGCTTTTTTTAATTTCAACTTTCGCATTTTACTATCAAAATAACAAAACGGCGAGACATATCTTTGATTTAACAGTTTATGTAAACAAAGATATTAGTTAAAACAAGTACAAATATTGACTTATTCAAGCACAACCTCTAGGATGCTCTCGACTTTAGTGGCTCAGGTTTTTTGTTCATTTTAAAGGTTGTTGAGGACTTTTTGTAAATAATAAATGTTAGCAAAACATGAATAAACAAGTGAGTAATCTATGTTTAAAATGCTATTATGAAAATCTCTGTAATAAAGTCTGTGGATTTTCTGTTAAAATCTTGCCTTGATTTGCCACAAAATTCACATTTTCTATCAAATGCAATGAAACAATAAAAATTATTGCTGTGAACGACGTTTCCCTTTGCTATATGAACAAAATGGCGCGTCTCATGCATTCAATATTTTGCTGTTTTTATTTTATTGCATCTTGAAAATTTCGTAATACACAGGCATACAAAAGGGGTCATAAACCTTAAATGGCAGCTATGAATAGAACTACTAAAGTTGTGATATCTTGAAATGATCGGTGTGACAATTTTTTTTTCAAGGTAACATTTCAAAGGTAGATTGGTAAAATGCTAAAGTGATCAGTCCAGGCAGAAAAACAATTTGAAGACACCCTGAAACGATCGGTTCAGGTAGTCGTTTCAAAGAGGAAGATGGATATAGATAAAGTTACGCGCGTGATGAAAGACGGAAATGATCGGTAAACGAAGAATTTCCTAAGTTTTGAAACACTGGAATGATCGGCAAAAATAGAATTACCTAGGTTTTGAAATACTGGAATGATCGGCAAAAATAGAATTGCCTACTATGTGTTGAATGATCGATAAACATAGAATTACCTAGGAATGATCGGTTAAAGTAAAATTACTCAAGTGTGTTAAACTGAAATGACTGGTCAATGTTAAATTATACACGTTGTGACTTAAATAATCGGACAGGTAGAACCATCTACATGATGAAAAACTGAAATGACTAATACCAGTAGAGCCATCAAAATACTGCATGTGATGGTCAGTATAGAGATTAAATTTTTTAACCGATATCCTTTCTAATGAGATTTTACGGTTTTCTTTACTGCCACATCTCTTCTCTGTATGTATATCTTAAAGACTTAGTCTTTGATCAAAGATATTTTACAACTTCACATCTCTAATTCAGTTTTAAAATTTCAGAGACCAATTCATTTTACCACTAATGAGCGTCACTGTTTGTTTTTTGTTTTTTTGACAATCGGATATACTCACATCACCAGAATATCTTTCATTTTTATATCGAGAATGTTGGCACGAGATTGAAAACATACAATCAACACAGCCACAATATTTAAAAAATAATTGGACCTTTCTCAACATAAGCAGCTTACTTCAAATAATTATTTACCATTCCAATACAGAAAGTCCATGTGTTCATCTAAGAAAAGAATGAAAGTGTCTGGTGTTAATTGGGTATACTTAATCATAGCTATCACTAGTGGAGTAGGAACTGCCTACCCTGCCCAAGTACAGAAAGTTCATGTATTTATTTAAGAAGAGAATGAGAGTGTCTGGGTGTTTATTGAGCACACTTAATCATAGGTATCACTAGTGGAGTAGGAACTGCCTACCCTGCCCAAGTACAGAACGTTCATGTATTTATTTAAGAAGATAATGAGAATGTCTGGGTGTTTATTGAGTACACTTAATCATAGGTATCACTAGTGGAGTGGGAACTGCCTACCCTGCCCAAATACAGAAAGTTCATGTATTTATTTAAGAAGAGAATGAGAGTGTCTGGGTGTTTATTGAGTACACTTAATCATATGTATCACTAGTGGAGTAGGAACTGCCTACCCTGCCCAAATACAGAAAGTTCATGTATTTATTTAAGAAGAGAATGAGAGTGTCTGGGTGTTTATTGAGTACACTTAATCATAGGTATCACTAGTGGAATAGGAACTGCCTACCCTGCCCAAATACAGAAAGTTCATGTATTTATTTAAGAAAAGAATGAGAGTGTCTGGGTGTTTATTGAGTACACTTAATCATAGGTATCACTAGTGGAGTAGGAACTGTCTACCCTGCATAAATACAGAAAGTTCATGTATTTATTTAAGAAAAGAATGAGAGTGTCTGGTTGTTTTTTTGGTACACTTAATCATAGGTATCACTAGTGGAGTAGGAACTGCCTACCCTGCCCAAATACAGAAAGTTCATGTATTTATTTATGAAGAGAATGAGAGTATCTGGGTGTTTATTGAGTACAATTAATCATAGGTATCACTAGTGGAGTAGGAACTGTCTACCCTGCATAAATACAGAAAGTTCATGTATTTATTTAAGAAGAGAATGAGAGTGTCTGGGTGTTTATTGAGTACACTTAACCATAGGTATCACTAGTGGAGCAGGAACTGCCTACCCTTCCGCAGTACCTGAGTTTACCATGGTGTTGTTTGTTTTTTCTTCGACGTCTAGTTTTTATTGTCACTTGGTATATTCTTCCCCTTTTTAATCTGTATAGAAATGATTATGTTGTTTTTATTTAATTTTTAAGTTATGATTCATTTTTATCAATATCATAAACAGCTGTTGTCTCTTTTAAATTTGGTCCACCTCATAGATGACTTTACATGAATTCCAAATATTAATTTTTGTAGGTTTGTCAAGATTCGTCTTCAAACTATATTTTTACCAAAGAAAAATGTATATATTCTATTATTTGTCAATTGACAAAATCTCTCTGTAAAATATTCCGGTCTGCAATTGTTCGAAATCTTACTACAGGTATCATGATATTGTATTGCTAAACAAAGATTATAATATAGCTAACCGGAATAGTTATTTTAAATGACTTGTGTGTGACATCTGTAACAAATACGTTAGAAGTCACAAGTTTTCGAAGAAATTTTCTATTTCCTTAAATGTCTAACAACTAAAATATTTATTTCCTTCTTTTGAAGTGGCTATTGTCACGTTACCACGTACATCGCCACTTAAAAACTAAAATAATCTTTACAATTTGTAATTTTCCTTCCTTCTCAACAAATACGTAATTATTCACAGTCGAACTATTTTTAAGGAAAATTATATATTGTTAGCGTAATGAATTTTATATAAAGTTCCCTTTAAAACACTGTATTAATTTCAATACATTTATTTCAATATAAATTATCGTTCTTGACAAGAAAATACATAGCTTGGATGTATGGTTAATATACTTGGACAATATAGATGTCTTATTGACTTAAATAATCGTAAGTAATATGTGTGTGTGTGCGTGTGTGTGTGTGTGTGTGTGTGTGTGTGTGTGTGTGTGAGAGAGAGAGAGAGAGAGAGAGAGAGAGATCGTTCTTGCCAAGAAAAATGCATAGCTTGGATGTATGGTTAATGTACTTGGACAATATAGATGTCTCAATGACTTAAACAATCCAAAGTAATGTGTGTGTGTGTGTGTGTGTGAGAGAGAGATAGAGAGAGAGAAAGAGAGAAAGAGAGAGAGAGAGAGAGAAAGCTTTTTCATGTTTTAATTTCGGTTGCACTATGCTGTGTGACCCCAAATTAAACAGTCACTTTTAAAATATCAAATACATCGCATTACAAAGATGCCTTTAAATTACGCCTGACTTATTATGATGTCACGCCCTCTACACCAAACATGCTTGTCGTAAACACTTAAACCACTATCATATGTTTTATGTTTAACTTTAATACCACGTCGGTACCCTTGCTGGTTGCCTGTCTGCCCCCAAGGGAACCAAGTCGGTACCATTGTTGGTTACGTGTCTGTCCACAAGGTAACCACCTCTAGAGTAACCAATGCTTAGGTATTGCCATAATCTAAGTGGTTTATGTACATTTTGACTTTATATCAGTTTTTAGATTGCAATTGTTCATGTACTAAAAGTAACATTGTTGATCACTTAGGCAAAGTTGATATAAGATTGCGATGGCTGCACTGTTCAGGTCCTGCAGGTTTTAATGTTCTTGAACGTTTGCATGTCTGATTTCCTATACGTTTAATCTCGATCGTACCTGATTACAGCTATTCTACAATTTAAACACGTGTCATGTGTATTTAAATTAACATTTGTAAACTTTTACCACTGGGTATGCTTTTGGATGTTCGTTTAAGGTAATTTAGGTGTTGGAGCTTGTGAACGCATCCAAACAATTGGCATCTGATGTGCGTATTGGTTGTTATTCAAAAGACGCCTGCAATGGGCTCAAAAATCAGCATCGTATATTTATCCTAAATACTAATATAACTAGGTAGGTGATCAAAGTGATTGCAGATACCCGCATCCGCAGCAACTTAGATATCATGGTTTTGTTTAGAGGTCTACAATATTCCATTCAAATTTCAATTAATTTCAAATAGCGGTTCTCTATTTATCATCTGAAAACCATAAGCAATTAAACAATTCTAACAATAAAGAACTATAACTCTGGAACGGTAAAAGTGAAAACGACTAAAATCTTAAGTGATCAAAACTTTTCTTTAGAATTTCATTTAATTATAAAAAGCGGTTTCTATGTATCATCTGGAAACCAAAAGTGTGACAGACGGATAAGACGGACTGCCGGACGGAAGGACAGACATAAGGATTCCTTTATACCCTGGTTCTGTCGAACTGGTGTATAAAAATACTCATGATTGTAAAAGTATCAGCATGGTATCAATTTCTGTGCACACGGCTCATGCTTTCGGAATAATTTTCATTAGTTGCGCTCGAGGTCAAAAGTTTGGAAAGCCAAATATACTTTTTATCTTCTATAGAATTGTTAGAAGGTTTTGGCAATAAAACTAGAAAAAGACAAGATAGTGCAGGGAATTATATTGCCATACAAAAGCAGTGATAAAGTTTCAATTTGATGACAGAAAAAAAGACGCAATGCAGATTTCTTTCCAAATGCAGAAGTACGAAACAAACATCTTTTGAAAGTGTTACTGCATCTGGAAAATTTGAGATAATGCACTATTCCTTTTTTTATCAAAGCTAACTTTAAGAAAGAGAAAAGATAAAATAATTATTTATTACTTAGTAAATGAGATGCAGTCGTCTCATATCTTCGGGGATGATGCCCCTCAGATATAAGAAACTACATCTAATACACAAAACCCTTAAGCTTCTTCCTTCGACACGATGTTAGTGTAATTTTACCACTGATCTCCTCATTTGCAGTAAACGTATGTTATCGAGATGAGCAACTATGTCTAATTAACATAGAAGAAATTAATATTTATTTAATTGTTCTCTAGTTATACAAAGAGCAATTAGTTTAAATAAAACGAGAATGATGTCATTATCTCAAATTGTCCAGATACAGCAACACTTTCAGAAGAGAACTGTGTTTTTGTTACTTTTTTCTGCTTTGTATCGATCTGATGAGTTGAGCCCTTTTAAACTGATTTTTATAGTTTGTTCATGTGGTGTGCTGTTACACCAATGTCCCAGGTTAGGGGGACGTCTGGGCGCCCACAAACTTGTTTAACCCCGCCACATTCTGTATGTGCCTATCCCAAGCCAGGAGCCTTTATATCAGTGGTTGTAGTTTGTTGCTGTATACTAATATCATATTTATTTTTCGTGATATACAGCAAGAGTTTTTCTCGTTTGCATTGTTTTACATTTGTCATTTCGGCCCTTTTATAGCTGACTATGCGGTATTGTTTTTTATCATTGTTGAAGGCCGGACGGTGACCTATAGTTGTTAACTTTTATGTAATTTGGTCTCTGATAAATAGTTGTCTCATTGGCAATCATACCACATCTTCTTATTTTTATATTTAAGTTATGGACTTGGAATGAAATTTTGACATATATAATGCAAAATTGAAATTGATAATTACATAAAAGCTTAATAAAAGATATTTGAATATTGTGTATTCAGTAAACACATAATATATGTTCATTTGTTACAGATTAAACGACAATGTGGATATGTCAAGTGTGTAGTTTGCTCAATCAAGACGAGTCTATATATTGTCAAGTATGTAAAACTCAAAAGGTGGATAGTAAAGGTCCAACTAAAGGGGACTGTGTGGCCATGGATAGGGAACCGACAGGCAAGTTGGCGAGGCATTGTGATTAGTTTAATGTATTAACTAAGATATGCTATGTTTAAGTATACATTTTTTCATTCGACAATAATGAATTGATAAAAGTCTTTTTACTCGGATTACCGTGAGGGAATCCGAAGTAATGCTATAATGGCAGTTTCTGAGTGTGCTTTTAAACACGCATTACTGCGTATACATGTAAATACGCTGACATTATCGAGTGCAAAATGGAATTCTTTATCGCTTCATATATATTAATATTATCAATGAAATTTCATGAAAATATTTTTTAAGAACATTTATTTGTAATCAACATGTTTTGTTTTGAGAAATATATATCAATAAAAAAATCATGAATATCACGATAACGAACTGGTACCTACATACATGGGTCATCTAAGTACCCATAATGCACGCGCATGCATTTTTTTTATGCATGTTCCGTGTAAATAACAATATGACGGACGTAATTATACAGAGTTATCTACCTGTTGAATACTATCACTAGTTTTGTTACATCATCGATCGATCAAGAACATAACTGGTAACGCTAAACTATTATGGTTAAGAGGGGATTAATATATGAACTTCTTATAGTATAATTGTTTCAAAGACATTATTATGTGTGCACTGGGACATAATATAGTCCCAGTTGTGCGTCCGTATTTTTAAGTAATCATTGTGATGTTTACCTATGTAAAAATATTCCTATGTGAACTTAATTAATATATAAACAAATCCTACAAGATCATGACTAGTTCAGACTTAAAAATAAATAATTCATTGAATAGTTATATAAAAACAAGTTATAAAAACTACTTTGAAAATTTGATTCATTTTTAAGATGCCAAAAAAAAAAGGATGAAAAAAAGTGAACTTTATTTATATAAGAACCTTAAATAAAATTTTATTTTTGAAGACTATTTAAGAATACCAAACTTGAAACATAGAAAATTAATAACATAACTAAGAATTCGTGACAATAATTTATATATAGACAGACATTGTAATATTCTTAGATAGCAGAGATTATGCCTTAAATGTAAGATGTTAGAAGATGAAAAACATGTTTTAATAGATTGTGAATTAAATAGGAAGATGAGAAACAACTTTTTTTAATAATTTGGAAATAAACTTTTCTGTTCACGATTTGTTTGATGAAGAAAAGGTGATTGTTATGCTCAATCCATCAACACCACCACAAGTAAATAAATTGGGGTCCTACATTAAAAAGTCATTCGAACTGAGGACATGGGACTCTGGACTATTTACTGTAATTGAATTATTATGTATATATATGTGAATTTCAGTTTACATTTTGTATTTGTCACAAACTTATTTGAATTTGAATTTGAATTATAAGCCTATATGTTTTTAAATCTAAATGCAGTTTCCAAGAGTTGTATTATATCACAACTAGTTTCAATGATATTTATCACTGAGATTACTCTTAGTTTATCAACATAACACTACGGAAACAATATATACTCTCATCTCATGATTGTACATAATTTGAAAAACATATCTATTTGTTAGCGTATGATATACACAATACACAGAGCCCAATACACAGCTTGCTTATCATTTTATAGAAGAAATGTTTGATAAGATAAATAAAATAATTTCAAGTAAACGTTAAGAAAACAGAAGTAAAATACTATCCCTTTCCTTATTTTGTTTTTGTCAAATGCTGGTAAGGATCAACAGGGACAGATCCATAAATTTTTAGGGGGTGTCAACAAAACAAACTTTCAAAATATTTCAATGTTTTTAGTTGATATTAAGGTCATTATAGTTAGTAACAAAACAAATGGTAACACAAGGTTTACAAATTTGATTCTAATTTTATTTTTCTTTGACCGCCTCGTGGTCTTTTTGTAGCGTGCTACCCTCGAGTGCGGAAAGTTGTGGGTTCGAACCCGGGCCGGGTAAAACCAAAGACTTGGAAATACGTATTTGCTGCTTCACCGCTAGACACGCGGGATTTAGGAGTAAGAGCATAGACTGGTCGACTCGGAGTCAGAATTATTTGTCCACGAAGGCTGACATGTCTACCTGTGGACTGTTTCCTTGTTGAAAAGCACGTTAAGAATCAGACTTAGTGTGTCGGTTCAGTGCAAAGCAGGGTTTATACTCTGATCATATCACATTATTATGTTGCCCGAAAAGTGAAAACTATTATATCAAGGTATAAGTGTAAATATTTAATACACGTTCATCAGTGCTAATCCATTTCCAGGTACATGATCTCACTATTTAAACGCTCACATTCGGAAATGGTTACTATCATGCAGACAATTTAAGAATGACAACGATGCATTTGGATGGTCAAACTAGATGCATTTCTTAATGCTTTCATTTGCTGACATTGGGCAATATTTCTTTTGTATATTGCCAGAAAGAAAGCCCACTTTGCTAAACACCAAAAACAGTTTTAGGTTTTCGAGTCATAACATGCTAGGTCTATACTCTGGGGAGGGGGCATTTTCTATATAATAAGTGTTAGGGATCGCTGTAGTGGGTAACTGTTTTCTGCTTCATTATATGGATTAGACTGAAAATGTATTTGTGTATTGGGGGGGGGGGGGGGGGATTGACTCTAAAAGTGGAAAGCAAAAAACTTTTCTATAGTCAAATAGTCTTGAAGTAATATTCAATCTGCCCCTTGCTCCAACGCCCTTGAAATTTAGCAGGCACTTAATTCAATTTCTGATTTCAAGCATATCAAACGATATTTCCGATAGACTTCGAATTTTCAATATCGCAAATAGTCAATAGATGTCTATGTATGTCAGTCATTTATGTTATGTTGCTGACCCGCTGATTTTTAACTCATTATCTCCTTACTCATATCTTAAATATTAATATCTAGTATAAAAGAAAGGTTTGGCTCCTTCCTCCTCCACTAATTAACATGTAACCACACCACCTTTTTAATAGTTCCTTGATCCACTACTGATTAAACTAAGGAAACCAAAATATGCTTCTGTGATTTACCTCTTCCGTTTAAACATTTCATAAAGACAAATAAAACAAATATTACTATATACATGGTAGACATTACATGAATTTAAAATGTTATGCATTGGTGGGGTCATGGCATAATTAAGAAACAGTGAGTAAGTTAGAAATATTTAAAACTAATCAAAGAACAAAAAAAGGTCTACGCTGTGAAGTTTTATGGAAAAGGGCAACCAACGCATACTGTTTACACAAGCAATAGTCACATAAACTTCTCCAGTCCTGTATTGGGGAAGGGTCCCTGTTTTAAACACAGTCACATCTGCTCGAAATGCATTCATTAAATGTATTATCAAGTCTTCAGACAGTGCAAAACACAACTAACTTTTTTTGTTATCCCTTTCGACCCTGTATGCCCACGGAACATAGACAATTGATAACATTTTAAATAATAGAATGTAAACGTCTTAAATGGGACTGAAATGTTTGATATTTGGCTTGAAAAAGTAACTGCTAGTAGTCTACATACAGGTAGAACATTTTTTATTTATTTGCCAGCCATCAGATTTTGGGGTTTATCCGAGTAAACAGTACGTCAGAACTTACAATCTGTTATGAAAATTAAGAATATATTTTATTTATATTTCACCCGTTTTTTCTACAGAGTGGTCTTGTCATCAATGCACATTCTTCAATCAGCCTTGCCATAAGCGATGTCAAATGTGCAATTATAAAAATGTATCAAGTACAGCAGTAAGACATTCTACGCCTTTGATAAAAGGTATTATTGCTTTATCTTTAGCTTTCTGTACCGTAACAGTGCTTTGTGGACAAGTGTTTTTGGATACAATGTATATCTAACAATAAATGCACAAAAAAACATACGAGGATCAGAATCCCACGTAAAGTGATATATGTACATAAATAAACACACAACTACCATGAAAAATAAAGGTAAAGTAAAAGATGTTAGGATTAGATTTCCAAATTCATACATTTCAAGTGATATTGTCACGTGTCTCTAAAATAAGATATCTTAAACATAGCTTCCTTTTGACAACCTACTTGCTTTCACAAAGATAGGTAAATGTTAAAGAATAAAATATAAATGTTACATCATTGGCTTACGATATAGGTTCAAGTTTAAGCACACCACATTTTTATATATATGCTTGTTTACAAAAGTCATAAATGTTGCCAGGCTTTTGGTAAGCCAGAGGCGAGTGTCATCTACATAAATAAAACGAGGAGATGTGGTATGATTGTCAATAAGACGACTATTCGCCAGAGACAAAAGGACGAGGATGTAAACAACTATGGGTCTCCGTACAGACTTCAACAATGAGCAAAACCCATATACCGTTTTGTAAGCCTTAAAACTCCATCGCATAACAAAGACTTATTAACGGAGTTCAAATCAAAACAATTGAAAAGCCAAACAATTGTGATCTTTGCCTAGACTTAGAACACTTATAACAAAAAACGTTTGTCAGGTGATTTGTTTAATCTGGACATTTTGTGTCTTTTAAAAAGAATGTTGTGGTTGAAAAGTCTTTGGAAGTCCCGGTTTAACTCGTTCAGAACTTAGATAGACTCAGAACGATGGATGAAGACCATCTGTTGACCTCTGATGACATTGTCTGGTTTAACGTTGCGTTAGGGTTACTGTTCTGTGTATTTGATTTATACCATAAGATTGAGAATGAAAACGGGGAATGCGTCAAAGAGACAAAAACTCGACCAACACAGCGAGAAAATCCCGCACACGGAGGCGGGCTTCAGCTGGCCCCTAAACAATAATGTATACTAGTTCAGCTAATGGACGTGAAACTAAACTCCGAAACATATAAATGAACCAAAATTAGAAAAAACATACAAGACTAACAAAGGCCAGAGGTTCCTGACTTGGGACAGGCGCAAAAATGCGGCATAGATCTCATTATTCATACAAATTACAAATCTGTCAGCATCTTTTGTCTTTCTTTATGATTATTGTTTTGATCAAGTTTGTTAAAAGATTGTCGTGCTATAGAATATATATTGGTTTAATATGCTGACCATATTTTACTGGTTTTTACCATAATGAGTCCTCTATTGGAAATAAAATAATTTGTCTTATCTTATCTTTATTCACAAACAAATAAATAATCTGAAGCAATATTAAATATTACAGACTGGTCGTGTACTAGGTGTGCATCGTCAAACCATTCTAATTCGAAGAAATGTCGGTCATGTCGATTTTCTTCTCAATGTGAAGAAGAAGTGGAAAAATCATCATTGAAAAGTCATGGTAAGTGTTTTCCAACCCTAGGACAGTCTAAACAGTTGTGATAGAACACGAAAAGAGATTCAGCGGTTCGGGAAAAACTAGCATCATATAAGAGATATTTTAAGTCTTCAATGCTCTTCAACTTCGTACTTAATGTATCCTTTTAATTTTTTGATTCGAGCATCACTGATGAATTTTTTGTAGATGAAACGCCCTTCTGGTGTGTAAAATTACAGCCTGTGACGTCGAATGAAGAGTCTGAAACAGCTTTCATCCAATTATTAAAAAATCAATCCATCAGTAGCAGTATCCAAGTATTACCATGTTAACATCTTATAAAAGAATGAACCATGTTTACCCTAAACTATGGGAAAATAGTCCTTTGAAAATCCTGTATTTTATATTTAACACAACATTGTCTTAAACGATAGCCCTATTTATACTGATCATCTTGAATGACCTAAACGTGTAAATGTTCAAAATGGAGGATGTAAAATGCGTTCTTAACATTTCTCTTGCCCTTTCGTTGCGAATGATAAACAAAATAAAGACATAGATGAATAAATGCAGAAGTACCAGTACATATGAAAATTGTACAATACTGATATACTTTGCGTTACAATTTTTTCAGATTCTTCATCTAGTAAAGCTGATGATGCATCTACGAAGGTATTAGACATAGTCAGTCCAGTGGACATAGCAGCCAATACTTTCAAAGATGTTACCGATAAAGTAGTCGATAGAGTTGACAAAACAGCAAATACATTTAAAGAGGTTACCAATAAAGTAGTCAGTACAGTTGACGAAGCAGCGAACATGTTTACAGGTGTTACCGATATATTAGTCAGTACAGTTGATAAAACAGCCAATACGTTTAAAGATGTTACCGATAAACTAGTCAGTTCAGTTGACGAAGCAGCCAGTGAATTAACAGGAAAAACATATAAACATGAGACAGCCTTTAAAACGGATAACATAGATAGTGTGGTTGAAAAATTTACTAGTGCTATTGACGTTGAGGCATCTTTAAAACATACAAATTATGAAACACATACCACAAGGAATAAAAAAGCCGATACAGTTTATGAAGCAGTAGATGAAGTTGCCAGTCGAGTTGTTGAAACTACAGATGTAGCCAATGGAGTAACCATAAGAAGTGATAAAGATGCCAGTATTGTTGACAGAGTGACCAGTGCAGTAAAAGAAGAAGCCAATATATTTGAAGAAGATGGGGAAATTCGTATTGTACTCATTGGTCGAACAGGGACTGGTAAAAGTGCAACTGGAAACACTATCTTAGGGGTTGATCAGTTTCGATCACTGCCCTCGGGTTCTTCGGTAACCGAAAAATGTAAACGAGGAGAATCTATTAGAAATGAAAAGAAAGTTGTAGTAGTTGATACACCTGGTTTATTCGATACGGAAGCGACGAATGAAGATGTTACCAAGGAGATAATTAAATGTATCGGAATGACGTCACCAGGACCGCATGCTGTTGTTCTTGTTGTCAGTGTCGGTCGATTTACAAAAGAAGAACAAGATACTGTCAAGCATTTTGTTAATCATTTTGGGAATGGCGTTTTCAAATATATGATCGTACTTTTCACTCGAAAGGATGACCTCACAAAGATGAAACAGTCAATTCATCGATACGTGGAAACAGTCCCAAAAGAACTGAAAGCTATCCTTCAGCAATGCGGTAATAGGTATATTTCTTTCAACAATGACGCAACTGGACAACCAAAGAAAGATCAGGTTAATGATTTTTTTGAAATGGTCGAAACGATGTGTAGTGAGAATGGCCGCTCCTGTTATACGAATGAAATGTATCAAGAAGCTGAAATCACATTGCAGAGAAGGATGCAGATTGAAAGGGAAAAGTTGAAAATGCAGAAGAAACAAGAGATTGAAGATGTCAGAAATGAAGTAGAATGTAAATACCTGGAAACGCTTGAACAAGAACTGAATGAAAAAAGTGAACTTGAAGATGCCTTGATATCTCGAAAAATGGCTACCGACCTGGAAAAAGCCGAACTGCAGAAGGAGCTCGATGAATCGAAGAAGAAAATGAAAAGAAAACTAGACAAGAAAGAAAAAGAATTACAGGAAGAAATGAAAAAGAAGGAGGATAAATTCAATGAAAAGATGTCTTCGGATGCATTAAGATCAAACGAAAGAAATAACGTAGAAAAGGAAAGCGGAGATTCGTTTTCTGATTTACTTGGCGGATTAAAAAAAATAGTAACTGGTTGCGCTAAAATATTCAAAATCAATTGGTGAAACATGTAAAACCGTTTTCGACAAATAAACGTTCTTTAAAACAGTAAAATACAAAAAGCCAAATTGAACGACTTGTATAAAATTGTAAATTTTAATGATGCTTTGGTACTAAAAAATGTACTAATTTTACTTCAAAACCCTGATATTAAGCTTTTTCTAGTCATATGTGATCAGTAGAGTTTCCGTAATTTTTGTCGCAATTACTAGTATTTAATTTGTTTAATGATTATACATGATACTTGATTTTAGTAGTGAAAATTTTAAAGGCAAACTTCATAAATGAGTTTTAACAGAAACTTTACTATGGTATTTTAAGGTTTTTCTATAATATTTTGACATTCAAAAGTGTAGGATATTTAGTCTACACAGACTGATTTGCACATATATATAAGTGAAGTTACAGTTTGAAAGGAGGTCATGGTTTGACTCCATCAAGCAAAGTTGATCTTCGATGAATTTGGCTTTTGGTCAAATAGCTCCGTCAGATTCTACGTATTTATGAAACGATGACCTGGCTTTTAAATTTTTGGGGGTTTGAGTGTTCCTGATGAAAGTAATCCAGAAAAAGCGCTTCAGACGCATGCAATTTATAGCGGTTTTTTTCATTTTGAGGGGGAAAATATACAATAAGCTATTACAATGGCTTAAGGAAAGAGAAATCCTTTTGACAAAATTGTCTAAATTTTACCCAAATTTTAGAAATATACATAATGGTAGTATAAGTCAAAACGATTGTTAAATAGTGGCACATTAAAAATATCAAAGATATGTTCACATAACATTTTTGAATTGTTGAGAGTAAGAAATAAGGTTTTACAAAACCTTTAATAATTGTAAATATTAGAAAGTATTGGTTATTAGTTGTTGTAATTTTCAATTGTTATTTTTTACTCGGATTACCGTGAGGGAATCCGAAGTAATTCTATGGCAGTTTCTGAGTGTTCCTTTACACACGCCTTACTACGTATACATATAAATACGCTGACGTTATCGAGTGCAAAATGGAATTCTTTATCGCTTCATGTATATTAATATTATCAATGAAATTTTATGAAAATATTTTTTTAAGAACATTTATTTGTAATCAACATGTTATGTTTTGAGAAATATACATAAGTAAAAAATCATAAAGATCATAATAACGAACAGGTACCTAGATACATGGGTCACCAAAGTACCCATATTGTACGCGGATGAATTTTAAGAATTGTATACATATGCCCGATCATGATAACTGGTAACGCTAAATCTTTATGGTTAACATGGGATTAATACATGGAACTGAATGTATTTGTTTTGTACAATAGTTCTGATAGAATAATTGTTTCAAAGACATTAACATGTGTGCGTCCGTATTTTTAAGTAATCATTGTGAGGTTTACCTATGTAAAAATATTCCTATGTGAACTTAATAAAGATATTACACAAATCCTACAAGATCATGACTAGTTCAGACCTAAAAATAAATAATTCATTTAAAAGTTTAACTTATATAAAAACAAGTTCTAAAAACTACTTTGAAAATTGATTCATAATAAGATGCAAAAAAAAATGTATGAAAGAAGTAATAAAACTTTATTCATATAAGAACCTTAAACAAAAATTATTTTTTGAAGACTATTTAAGAACACCAAACTTTACATATAGAAAATTAATAACAAAACTAAGAATAAGTGATCATCATAACTTAGATATAGAAAAAGGAAGACATTATAATATTCCTAGAGAGCAGAGATTATGCCATAAATGTAACATATTAGAATATGAAAAACATGTTTTATTAGATTGTGAATTAGAAAGGGAGCTGAGAAACAGCTTTTTTGATAATTTCTGTTCAAGATTTGACTGATGAAGAAAAGGTGATTTTAATGCTCAATCCATCAACACCATCATATGTAAATAAATTGGGGTCCTACATTAAAAAGTCAGTAGAACTGAGGACAAGGGATTCTATTTACAGTAATTAAATGATTGTGAATTTCAGCTATACGTGTATTGTATACTTATTTTGTATTTGTCACAAACTTATTGTTTAAAGTTTATATGGCAATAAAAATTTGAATTCAAATTTGAATTATAAGGCTATGTGTTGTTAAATTTAAATCCACGCGACATTTAGGAGTAAGAGCATAGACTGGGCGACGCGGAGTCAGAATAATTTGTCCGCGTAGGCTGACATGTCTACCTGTGGACTGTTTCTTTGTTGAAAAGCACGTTAAGAATCAGGCTTAGTGTGTCGGTTCAGTACAAAGCAGGGTTTATACTCTGATCATGTCACATTATTATGATGCCTGAGAAGTGTAAACTATCATATCAAGATATAAGTGTAAATATATAATACACGTTCGTCAGTGCTAATCCATTTTCAGGAACATGATCTCACTATTTAAACGTTCACATTCTCGGAAATGGTTATTGTCATAATAGAAGTGTTGGCTCCTTCCTCCTCCCCTCGTTGACATATAACCACAACCCCTTTTAAATAGTTCCTTGATCCACTACTGATTAAACTAAGCAAACCAAATATGCTTCTGTGATAACGTCTTCCGTTTAGTCAATTCATAAAGACAAATAAAACAATTGCTACTATATACACGGTAGAAATTACATGAATCTAATACGTTATGCATTGGTGGGGTCATGGCTTAATTATGACAAAGTGAGTAAATTAGACATATTAAACACTAATCAAAGAACAAAAACGATCTACGCTGTGAAGTTTTAAGGAAAAGGGCAACCAACGCATACTGTTTACACAAGTAAGAGTCACATGAGTCTAGAATTATAGTCACATAAACTTCTCCAGTCTTGTATTGGGGAAGGGCGCCTGTTTTAAACGCAATCAATCACATTTGTTTGAAATGCATTCGTTAGATGTAATATCCAGTCTTCCGACAGTGCAAAACACATTTAACTTTTTTTGTTATCCCTTTCGACTTTCTATGCCCACAGGACCTAGACAATTGATTACATGTTAAATACTAGTATGTTAACGTCTTAAATGTGGATGAAATGTTTGATATTTGACTTGAAAAAGCAACTGCTAGTACTCTACGTGGAGGTTTAACATTTTTTTTTATTTATTTGCCAACCATCAGCTCTTGTGTTCATCCGAGTAAACAGCACGTCAGAACTTTGATTATATATTTCTATACAATGTACTAAATTGAACCTTTACCAATTGTTATAATTGCGTTCGTGCTAATGAAATATTGTCTATTGTGTCTATAATCTTCATTTTGACTATTAGCTATAATCTAGAAGGAAATAATAATATCCTCAAAAAAACATTTAATGAAAATTATGATCAAAATTATCAAAAAGTATATTAAAAAATGCGCACAGTGTCATCTTCTTTTGACTTCCATTTCTTTTTTCGAAAATCATATCGTAAAAACTCTGTTCTATTCTTGACTTGGTAGTTAGATGATTTCTTTCAGTTTGTTCATACCAACATTTCATATAAATACGTAAACTTGAAGTTAAGAATAATACAGAGACAAAATCCAGATATAGCTTATTCAAATTAATGCTTATGGTCTTATTCCCATTCTTGAGCGTAGAAACATGTTTTGTTAAGAGAGAAGCGGAAGATATCACCAGAGCACATCCGAAACACTTAAGTCGAAGAGAAAGTGACAACGCCAAGGCCAATAAACAGCTGCGCCATGAGAGCATGATACGCCCGTCGTCTTGTGTGTGAATTTTTATGCAATAAGCATAAATAGTTTCTGACATACGGCGTGACATGCGAAAACCCCCCCCCCCTTTTTTTTTTACAAAAAACTCAATAACTCAAAAATAAAATTTTGAATCAAAACCAAAAAGTATACAGATCTTTAGATTAATATAACTAAGAAGTGTGTAAAATTTTAAGCAATAATCATAAATCGTTTTTGAGATACGGCGCGACATGTGAAAAACCCCTCCCCCTTTTTTTACAAAATACTCAATAACTCAAAAATAAAAATTTGAATCATCACCAAAAAGTATACAGATCTTAAGGTTAATATAACTAAGAAGTGTGTAAAGTTTTAAGCAATAATCATAAACTGTTTTTGAGATACGGCGTGACATGTGAAAAATCCCTCCCCCTTTTTTAACAAAATACTCAATATCTCTTAAACAAAATTTTGAATCATCACCAAAAAGTATACAGATCTTAAGATTAATATAACTAAGAAGTGTGTAAAGTTTTAAGCAATAATCATAAATTGTTTTCGAGATACGGCGCGACATGTGAAAAACAACACACACCTGTTTTAGTTACTAAGTCCCGTAGCTCAAAAAGTTTTAATCTTATTTTCACCAAAAAGTATACAGATCGTTTGACCATCATAAGAAACAACTATGTTAAGTTTCATGAAATTTGGATAAGTCATTCTCAAGTTACGGTGCGACATGTTTACGCCGGACAGACAGACAGACGGACAGACAGACGGACGGACAGACAGACAGACGGACGGACGCCGGACATTTGTATACCATAATACGTCCCGTCAAAAATTGACGGGCGTATAAAAACCGAAAAAATATGAAAAGTCAAACAAGTCCACAAACAACTGACATATGTACAGTAAAGACAGAACTTAAGGATGTTTGCTCCTCTTGCTTTTGAATTTTTGCCAGATTTTCGGAATCCTCTGGTTTTATCCATGTAGTTTCATTAAAACATTTTGCCCGCAAACCCTTACTTTTCTTTTTATAATTTTATTACATATAGTTTAAAAAGCCATATTTGAAAATCTTATAAAATCCTTGTTATTTTTTCGAAGTTTTTGAAAGAAAATAAATGTCAATGTTAAATGTATGAAAAATCTAGAAGGAATCATTTCCCGCCATATTTTCAATGGCTTATATCTTGAAAACAAGCATACGGACCGTTGATTTTTTTCTGCTTTTTTAATTCCATTTTTTACATCGCGATGACCGTGAGGTCATTTCGATGTATTGCTATCGCCTAAATTTCCATTATGCAAATTAGTTTTGGGTTTTCAACCGATCTATAAAATTATAGATCCGCGGTCATTATCTAGTGCAAAATAACATTACTTATCGCTTGTTTCAAATTCATTTTTTCAATGGATACTCCTATAAATATTTTTATTAAAACACAAATTAATAATATGAAAATGTGTTGTCGTTAGTTATATATATAAAAGTAAAAAATCATTGATGATATCTATGCACACGTACCGAAAAAATTGTGTTAAAGCTTACGGAAGAATATCTCAAGAACGTTTTGCGACACTCCCGGCAAGGACCGATAACTCTGTTATTGTTTTGCGGGAAAATATGAATGGCTTCTCATATCCAATCTTTTAGAAAAATCGATTTTTTTACAGAAGAGTGTCCACCATGCACTTGCACTGCACTATAATTAAAATAGTAGAATAGAATGATATACAAATAGATGAAAATGATATATACATGCAACCGTAATATTAATATAATATATAACAACAAACCAGTGTATTCTCTGGTACTATTATTATATTAGTATAATAGTCCCAGGTATACTGATTTGTATCACTACAATATAGTAGTTATTACGGTGCGGCTGAATTTCCTGTCATTTATTCATCATCCATGCACGAACTTGTATCAGAAAAAAATATATCTCTTTAAATTAACCTCAGTTTCAGGTATAGAGATGTGATCTATTTCTGTGACATGTGCTTTTGACCATCCACAAGAACCTGCGGTCATCCGATGTTCAGTACTTCAGTACTTTGATTATATACTGTCAATTTATAACAATCTTTTAAAAAGTTTGTTATTTTGAAACAGAGGAACAAACATCTTTAAGTATTTCTAATCTACTTAAATTTTAAGAAGCAATCTTAAACAATGCCATGTCAATCTTTCATTTTATTAAAATATTAAAAAGTGTTGATAATATTTATATAACCATGTACATGTATATAAGAAAAATGTACATTTTTTCTTTTATATGCCTTCAGATCTTAAAATATTTTTTTCAATTTTCAAGATGAAACAGTGTATATTTCTTTCATTTTTGCTTTTTCTTTTTCAGTATTGGAGAGGTATTCTTTTTGTGTGGGTTTTTCTTTGTTGATATCGTCGAGGTCTAATTTTCTGCAAATAAAAAACGCAATTCCTATTATAACAATGACTTTTTCAATATAAATAAGAAGATGTTGTATGAGTGCCAATGAGACAACTCTCCATCCAAGTCACAATGTATAAAAAGTTAACAATTATAGGTCAAAGTACGGCCTTCAACACGGAGCCTTGGCTCACACCGAACAGCAAGCTATAAAGGGCCCCAATATGACTAGTGTAAAACAATTCAAACAGGAAAACCAACGATCTAATCTATATAAAAAACGAGAAACGAGAAACACCTATGAACCACACCAACAAACAACAACCACGATACAAAATGTCTATTTCCACCATTGTAAATTAACTTATTTTATAAATAGGAAAGTTTTAAATGAGAAATCAGAACTTAATGCACAGAGAAAAACGTTGAACGGTTTAATTTGAAATACACGATGTTGAGGACAAGAAAGCGAAACGAACGAAAAAAAATAATCATGAATTTAATATACATCGCAATCAATTCAAAACAAAAATATAGCTCAAAGACAACTAAAACGAAGCCCCCGCTTCTTTAAAGAATGACGAAAAATACCAAGACATTTCAGGCAACGAAACAAGGATGCAGTAAATGTGCAAAAATGTACCACGATATTTCGTCATTTTAAAACATGCTATTGATTAAATTTTGTATGCATTTACTTTCCCAAACGTTTGTTGTTGACCGAGGGTACCTGATGAATCAGAATCCTGTTTCCGGCGCATGGAAACGGGTATCAAATATGTTGGTCACCACATTGCGGTTCACTGAACATGTTATTGTGATATTGTTGGCTGAACAGGGTGTATGTGTTCACATATTCTTGATAAATATTACATAAACATGTCTTTGTTTAAAGAGCTATCGTAAAAGGAAATTCACCAGCCCTGGTATATATAGGACACGCATGTATAAATGCTGTAGAATGGACATAATATACATGTTTATCAAAAAGGGAGACAGCTTTATAATTTGAATTTACAAATTTAACATTAGAATAAACTTTATTACTTTATTGCTTCACCCGTTATATTGCTGAACACTGTTATAATATGCAACCTTTTTAGATGAATCATATATATTCAAATTTCACTGCATGATTGTTATGTTTCTGTTACAGAAATAATAAATTTTAGAACTTGATGAAGTGCATTGTAACCTGGAATTTTTTTTCATTTTTATAAAATGAAGTGTCTTGCATACATTATGAATATTTGTCTTATTCAAGCATACGAAAGAAAGATAAACAAACTCACTTTGTAAAATCTTTGGCTTCTCTTACTGTTTCTGGTAATTTCCTATTTAAAGTCTCTGGAAGGAAAAGGCAAAGTAGTCCCGCAGAAACGGAACAACCACCAAATATAACTAATGGTAAAGCTTGTCCAAATTTACCTCCAACAACATCAGCCTATACAATAAAACAGACAATATATATTTGCTCTGAAAATAAAGCAAACTGCATTTACTGCGTAAATCTTCCCATTGGACCCGGATGGAAGTACCATCTTTAATAAATATCTTTATTCGAAAAACGTTGCTAACAATTTTTCTCCGCATGGTAGCTTCTGTAGTTCTATTTGTAAAGTCATTTACTGGAGTGGCCGTCGGTTGCTGAATATGCGACTCGAAAAACTTCTTAAAAATAAAATATAAGAGCGGTATAAAAACTTACACGCGTAAATCGCAAAATGTTTTTTTTGAAAGCTGTCTATTATGATCATATTTAAGGGAGAAAAAAAGGGCGTAAATATTCTTTTTTTATATATAATTTTTATAAATCATGTTTAATACTAATCTCACAAGTAGAAAGGTTTTAAACAGAATAATACAATAGCCGAAACTTTAAAAAAAAACAACTTAGCTATTGCATATATAAATTTTATTCGTCCCATATCATACACTTTGTTCTTTTGTATATCCGTTTGGTGACAATGATAGGTGATTAGAAATCAGTAATAATAATTATAACGAAAATTATCCTTATCACACACACATCTTTAAATAGACTGTCCTTATGTAAATTAAAAAAAACGTAAGTTCCGCCTGATCAGTTGAAAAAAAACATTGGCAATACCCCCACAGGATTTTGCAGTGCACTTTATTCATTCCTCCAGAAGGTGACAAAATAAGTTGGGAAAGAGGTTTGAGGGTCCACATGAACCGTAACTACTCGTCCAGTCTAGGTTAGAAATACAAGAACTTACTGATTGAGCTAAATAAGGAGCAACCATTCCACCAATTCTTGCAATAGATGAACTTAAACCCATTCCACTAGTTCGGACCACAGTAGGATACAGTTCCATAGAATAGACATAAATAGTTCCGAAAGCTGCAGCTGAACCCATTTTCCCAATGATGGCTAAAGTTAGAGTTAATGGTTGCAATTCTGAAATATAGCAAATGCACAATAATATTGGAAATGCACAAAAGAAAGTTTCCAATACTAACAAAATGTATCTTGATGCGTATATAGAGCATATAATCAGGTATAATATGGCGTACTGACATTTATGTCTAGTATCTTATGAATTGTAATCATATATAGACATGGTTCGATAAAATGAGAACAGCTTAGAGTCAGTTATCTTATGTCAATGATCCTTATGAAAGTTGCTGCCTCATAATTAATAGGAATATTATCTTAAATTTGAAAAATTATGAAACTCATTCCTTTAGTAGCGTGGGCCTCGGTGGCCGAGTGGTCTAAGAAGTCCAAATTCTGTATTCATAGCCTGTTAACACTGAGGTAATGAGTGCAATTCCCGAACGTGGCAAGTGCGATCGACTCCAATCTTTATTGACTAGGATTGTCAGTTTTCCTACCGAAGTTCAGTGGTTCTCTCGGGCCCTCCGACTTCCTCAACCAATAAAAACTGACCGCCACGAAATAGTCAATAGTGCAGAAAGTGGCGTTCAACAAAAAACTATCAATCAATCAATCAATCAATCAATCAATCAATCAATCAATCAATCAATCCTATTGTAGCGCTGTGCTGTTTAATGTACATTTAACCTGATGTCACAATGTGTAATGAACAATTTCATTTTGTTTTTCGCAGAAACAATGACAGATAGAGATAAACTTCAAACAGCAAAACAGCAAAACCGTTTAGCAAAGTAAGACCTATAAATAAGTCAATATTACAGAAATTTTCAATTGATCCCTTATAGGAATTATTGCCCTTGAAAGATGATTTTTATCATTTTTTAAAAAACTTTTTGCCGAATCTATGATCGAAAGAGTGAATGCGGCACTACCTAAGTTTCTGGAGACGATTAAACGTCTTATTTTAATCGAAATGAAAATGCATCTTACCTCTCCCTCCAAACAGAACAGAAAATATGGTGCACAGACAAGCTATGCCTCCAACAATCATACAGAAACAATGGATCTTTTTTCTTCCTGCTCGGTTTAATGTTGCAATTACAAGCAAATTAGCAGGAACTTCTACGATAGCAAGTATGAAAAAATTCACAAAGAAATTTCCACCAATATTGCCTCCAGTATGCATGGTTACTCCATAATATACCATAGCAATCACTATCCTGAAAGTAAGTGGTGAATATTTTGAAATGCAATCCGGACAATTCCATAGAAAAAATGATTTGTGCATTTATTGCTGTAAATGCTTGACAAATTATCATAGCAATTTATTACTTAATACTACTTTATTTTAAAATTAGTATTAATTAGTTAAATGCATCGATATATCAATTATAATCTCTTTATATGTGTTTCTTTTCTAAAACATTGATGTCACATTTACTTGGCATGTTCTTTCAAACACGATTACATTTTTTTGATAAAAATGTCTGTGCCGAGTTTGCGTATCGTTGAGTCATCCCTTTGAACGTTTTACGGACGCCATCGCCTGGGTTGTCTGTGTTATAGATGAGCAGGGATATGTTCCAATTTTCGTAACCACAACACCAGTTACGACATCACGAAATATGACTTTTCATATAATTGTACTTACCATGAACAACATGCTGAGTGTCACATGTGGAGCAAAATCTGATGATCCAAACAGCATTCCAAAGAAAAACCTGAGATCACCCCGGTTTTTTAAGGTGTGCATGTTGCCTAGTATTTAATTTTCTATGTAGTGTTTTGTGGACTTTCCATTTTCCGTTTTTTGTCATGGCATTGTGAGTTTCTCTTTGAAACTGTTCCACACCATTGTTTATGTTGACAATGGGGTGTCCGTATTATGATATTATCTCTTCGTTTTTTTGCTTATAAGATAATTTAGTTAATGTTTGTTTTATCTACCAACACTTTTACATAGGATCTACGAAATGAATCCATCCAAAATACAAAAAGACAAAAAACATGCATGATAAAAAGGAAAAGAAGTAAAATACATTTCAAAAGGATTGCATTATTATTACATGTATACCCTGATAGAAAATCAAAAGAACTAAAGACATCGCCATGGGTAAAAGGAAAAAAACAAGATAAGAAAGCCTTTCTACGTAACGTTAAACATTAATAATTCTTATATGATTTGCATATTAGGGAATACGTTGATATGATTGGTCGAGAGGACTTCCGGTAGTTGTTCTTGACGTTGTTTATATTTCGATAGACGCAAACTCCGAAACAGTGGTACCGTCTTCCTTGCTACACTACGTTGACATAGTCAAGAAAAAGAAGGTAAAAATTTAGTAGGTGTGATCCGAAGCTGTCTGGCAAACTGAATTATTGTCTATAGACCCCGTTTTAATTTCCTCAATTTTATTTATATAAATAATGTTCATCAAAAGAAATAATGAAAAAAAATATATATGGCCGTGTTTTACGCAACCTGATTCATGCCATCATGGTGTGATGATTGATCTTTTGTTATTTTTTTGTTTTTTTGTTTGATCAAGACAACACAACGCCAACGGCAGGAATTATCTCATATCTCATGTGTAAATTTGTTATTCTAATGTATTTTCATACATATTTTTTTTTAATTGTATGTAATCGATTTGTGCTTTATGTCATTGTTTTTCTTTACCATTATCACAATCTAAGCGATGTTATTGTATATGCGGCAGACGATTGTTTACGTTGTTAAATCCCGGAAGAGAGTCCTCTATGAATGAGACCCGAGAGATGCGAAGTGCTGGCAGTGATGATAGTTTAGCGAAGCAACGTCACCACTGTTTCGGAGTTTGCGATAGACGACGTTGACCGAACTTCTTTTTGTAACCAATGTAAACAGGATGCCGGCTATAATAACACAATTAGGCCCGACGTTAAAAATATTTATTTTCACTTCGCGTTAATCGTTAAATTAAATAATAAACACAAAACATTCATTTGAATGATAATAAGAGTTTTTGTAGTTTATTTTTTACCAGATAGCAAATTTCCTGGAGTACACATTTTTGCGTTAACCAACAAATATATTCATGTGCCAGGGCCAATTCAATGACACAAATACACAATTTACTTGTGATAGAGGTTACGAGTGTGGAAAAATAAATTCCTTATCTCCAATTTTAAAGAAATTATAAGGATTAAACGCCCTTTTAAAGGAATTTATTGGTGTATAAACTGGACCAAGTCACTCACAAACATATCATAAAAGTCCTTCGGACTCTTATTTGTTTTTGAGTGACTTGGTCGAGTTTATACACCAATAAATTCCCTTAAAAAGGCGTTAATCCTATAATATTTTACATTTTTTTACACTAATCTAACCGAATTTCTGAGAATATTTACCAGTTCCATAGAAGTATGATCGTCCGTTTAGTCATTTCTAAGGTAGAAAACAAGTGATACACGTTCGCCGTCTTTGGAGTGTCCAGTGTTTTTTCATCTACCATTCTAGATGGGATCGTTTTCATGTTTACTTTTGCTATTTGTTGTATAATTTTTTCAGCATCATCATATTTTCCCTGGCTTAGTAACCATCTGGAAGATTCTGGTATCATCCTATGAGAAATTTAAAACAATTCAATTATTCAATAGATTGTATATACATTTAAAGCATAACACAATATATTGGAAGGCGTCCAAGAATTGTATTGCCATGAGTATTTGAGACTTTTGATATTCGTTTAAGCATACCCGTTTTGGTACTCTTGTATTCTAATTTTATTTGTATTAGAATTATCAACTAAAATACATCCCGATACTAGGGTACTTAATTGAGATCAAAAGAAAACTGTAGAAACAGCGTGTAATTAGTCATAACAGACATGACATACAAATAACGTTTATTTTAAAACAGCTTCATCAGACGCTATGTCAGTTACAATGTTTGAAAAGTTCAAGGGAGGAAAAAAACCTACGAAAAAGCATATAAAATGCGAAAAGGTCATAGATGAAGCTGTGAAAATAGTCGACAAAATAATAAGACAATACGCTTATTATGCATCATAATGACAAAATTGGGAAACATGTAATGACTTAATTAACGAAAAAAGTATGTGTATACTTACCACCAATAAAATAAGAAAACTCCAAATGGAACACCTACTGCCAGCTGTACATAAAACCAATTACGCAGAAGATAACCCATTAATGCTATATACATTATACCAAACGCAAAGAAGATATGTATAGGAATGCCAGTGAGGACTCTCTTAGACGGTCCAACATATTCCAAACCTTTGGGTGGAAAATAGAAAATAATAGTGCATAAGTTGATTTATTCTATTTCCCTTTCGCATTATGTTTTTTTATTTATTTCAATAATTAATGGTTAATGATCGTAATATGAACACTGCGTGTCCTAAAAAGTGAAGTAAATCCTTAATTGATTTGAAAAGAAAACTCATCAATTTCGTCAACAAACTGAGACTGAATTTGTTTTATCAACACCCAGTCATTTTCAAATCTAAGTGTCTAACATTACATTATCATTCGGAAGACTTATAAGGAAAACGGGAAAATAAAATCAACTAATTTAGCAACAGTCAAACAATCCCGGTAGCAATATATATCAAATATAATTATTACTAGTATTATACTGTTTCAGGCCTTTTTGATAGAATTTATCCTGTTTGGATACTTCGAAAAAAAGTAAAATAACAAAAATACCGAACTCCAAGGGATTCCTTTAATTTGTATACTATATCATCATTGATAATATATTATGAAACAAACGATTGAATATGAATCTCACGATAAGTAAATATATAACGCACGGTGCTATTATGGAATGTTGTTTGTTGATTGAAAATTTAACAAAAAAATAAAAAAAAACATCTAACCAAAGATTGAAATCCCCACTTCAAAACCTGAAAGTCATTAACCTTTTAATTATTAACTGGAATGACATTATCTAGATAGCAGAATGTGAAGTTAAAGGATCTGACAATTAAGCTTTTACACTGTTCACGAGAAGCTCCTCGCCTAAGGCTTATACAGATGAATAGAATAACAAGTCACATACAAGTAAAGTAAAGTTTGAACACAAAACATTATGTTGACGCATCCACAAAATATATCAAAATATACACCACTTAATGTTAAAATGTGTATATATATCATTCTGTGGTATAATATAAGAATTTTGTAGGTAAGACATTAAATTGTAGCTGAACGAGATAAAACACATGCACATATTATATAAGTGTAGCAAATTTGGCATAAAATGACATCTTGAAGAAGCGGATTTCAAAATGTACTTCGCAGATATGCAAGATTCTGTGTTCTGCAAATGAGTTGAACTGATCAGGCAAAGGTTGATCAGGTTCTCTAAAGTAGTACCCGCAAAGCATTATAGCATACACATATTGAAAACCTCCACATCATGTGGCCGTCTCAAGTAATGAACCTATAATATTATTTGTTATTTATGGAACTTAATGTTGGATGATAATGTAAATTATTGATAGTCTCTTTTAATTTATTCACAACTTGTTCCGACTCGAGGTGATTTTAATACGTCTGTATCTTGTTTAGGACTGTATGTTGTCCTAGATGTTTACAATGTTTCGTTGGTTTGCTGTCTCATTGACGTATCCGCCGCATCTCCTATTATCATAATTGCATCATTGTAAAAAAAAGTGTTCAAGACAGAAGCCTTATAATTTTGTACACAGACGCTCGTTTCGTCTTCACAAGATTCATCAAAAACGTTAAAGGCCAAATCAAGTATGAAGTTGAGGAGCATTGAGGACCCCAAATTCCGAAGGTTTACCCAAACAGCTAAGTTAATCTACTCCTTGGTAAGAAAATCCTGAGGATTCGGAACAATTTAAAGTTTCGAATACATATATACATACTCATGACACAACAGATCATAAATCCACCGTGATGTGCAGCACCAATCATGAACTCAAGTATTACAAATACTAAAAAGCTCGATGAGAAAGCAACGCCAACAGCCATTACTAATGTTATAATGGTTGATAACAAAAATGTTTTTTTCCTGCCAATTCTGTAAATAGACAGTAAATAACAAATTAAAATTGATTATTATTTTATTTCTCTCATGATATATTGTAAATTTTCGAGTTTAATTGAATTGCCTCCAGAACTCGACACAGAAAAAATAATATAATATAAGCTATTATAATGAAATACATAGTTAATAATACGCTGTCCTAATACGTCCCCCATATCAACCATTTGTTGCTGTTCCTCATCTTGTTAACACCTACGTTGGAGCAAGATAAAATGTATATGTCTAGATAGGAAGATTTATAGGTTGATACTTACAAGATTGTAGAAGAAGTTCGATGGAAAGGATGATTGTTTTTCAAAATTAAAAATTATCTTAACATATATATTTTTTTAAGAAATATCTCTCTTTCTCTTTCTCTCTAAGTTTCTTACTTATCTGACAATATACCAAGCGAGACATCACCAAAAAGAACTCCTCCATAAAATATCATTTGAGCATGTGAGGTTTTAATTGCATCATCGCAAACAAAGTTCATCTGTAAAGAAACACCAACTTGAAATAAGTATAATATATCTGTAAAATAATGTCTTTGCAATTATATTTCATTTATAAATTGCATGCATCTCACGAAAGATGAAGTACAAAGCTAAAGATAGTGTCAGCCTAAAAAGCTCTGCACTAAATTTTCTCAGATATCAACCATCTTGTCTGTCGATTTATTTTTTATTTCTTAATTCGCATCAAAAATAATTCTGTCTTCGAGCCGACTAGTCTTTGCTCTTATTCCTAAATCTCGCGTGCTTAGCTGAAAAGCAGCAAATGCCATGCTTAACAGAGAAGTAGCAAATACCAATTTTCAAGTCTTTGGTTTGATCCGATAAGGGATCGAACCCACGAACTCCCACACTCGAGGCTAGCACGTTACCACGAGACCACCGAGTCGGTTCAGATGATTTTATTGAAGAACTGACTATGATACAGACCTTTGAAGTGAAAGTTTCGTGGAAAGTGTTGGTATCATAGACCCATTTAGAACATTTGACCATGTCTCTGGTGTTATTTCTGTAGTAATGACATCGACCATACTTGCGTTTCTCATCATTGGATGGTGGAATTGTTTTGTTAATCATACTGGCATGCTGGCCGTTCTGTATTTGGTAAGTATCATTGTTCAAACCAGGTATCTGACATCTGTAATTTAAATAATAATATACAGTGCGATGGTTTTAATTAAAAAAAAAGATAGGTAATTTACATGTTATATTTTTTTTATACAATTGACAAATATAACTAATATACTTTCCTATGTTCCGTTCTTTTCCTGTTTATTAAGATAAATATTATGTGCAAAAACATGGTAACAGATACAATAGTTATATATATATATATATATATATAGAAGTCTATAAAAAGGACCAACCAGCAAATTTACTATGTACCGGATCGTCTAGAATAGACGATACTGTGCAGATAAGGAAAAAAATTATATAAGTCTAGAGATTTGCACAACGATACTAATATAAGATGGTATTATACGAAGATGTTGTTAATAAATCGTGTTGACAAATATTTCGGCTTAACAAATAGCCTTCTTCGGTGTCAATTATTTTAACAATACTGATAATATGTATAAAAATAGCTCAATAATACAGGTAAGTTTTGGTCTATTGATTTAATCCAAAATCCTGAACATCATAATATAAAACAAAACTCAATACTCAAATATACGTGACTGTGTATTTTTACAACCCAAAATGAGTGAAAAATAAAACTTAGTATTTTTTATTGATGCCGTTTGGATGATGTACATTTAGTTCCTTTATCCAAAAGCTTTCCCGAACCTGTCGCTGGGCATCACTCCAGTGAATGTTCTGTTCTGTCAAAGCAGCCTTTCCACAAACGCCTCAATGGCCATAGGAGTGATATCTCTAAGAAGCCACTTCTCCCAGTTTCTCAGCATTTCAGACAGTCTGGTCACACACTTGATGACTTTAACCGCATGAAGATCCTAGTGATTGAACAGAACATTCACTGGAGTGGAGCCGAAAAGATGAGAAAAGATACAGGAAAGATAAAGAATAATTTAGTACACAGCATCGTCCTTTTTACCCTGTAATATTGGCCAATGGACGTTGCTAACTTCAACTACCAATTTTGTAAAAATCTTGAACTTCATCCAAATTATGTATTATTTTCAAGGCAGCTAAATTCAAGTGCAACATATACATTGAGCTGCAAAAGTTTCTTATCATCTACATCCGATTTCACCTGGATAGATGCACGCTTGATAAAGCTAGTTAGTCTAGCGAAATATTGCGTTTATTTTCATCATTTTGTAAATATTTTAAACATTCTTATATTTACATACTAAATAGTGTGTTAAAATTACATTGTTAGGCAATCTATATATATATATATATATATATATATATATATATATATATATATAGAAGTCTATAAAAAGGACCAACCAGCAAATTTACTATGTACCGGATCGTCTAGAATAGACGATACTGTGCAGATAAGGAAAATTTTTTTTATATAAGTCTAGAGATTTGCACAACGATACTAATATAAGATGGTATTATACGAAGATGTTGTTATATATAAACAAGTCTAAATTGAAAACAACGTTCAAACCTATGATTGCGTTGGATAAAAACCGCAATTTTTATACGTGTGCATGCAAAACAAATTTCTTGGTAGAGGGGTCTAAATACAGCACAAACAACATTTTCCAAAATACCAAATGAGTGAAAAAGTATATTTTAACAAAACGCATTTGACTAGCAGGTCTAGAAAAAACGGATGTTCTTAAACCCTGCTGACTGCCATTGGCGATTGCCAAATAAACGGATCACAAGATGTAACAAAACAGATCTTATTATTAAATTATTACCAAACAGAAAACAATAAACTTGCGGAAAAGATGGTATACCGCAAACATGAGGTGCAAAAATTTGTACACCATATCCGGATTTCGACAATTAATGTCTCTTCAATGATGTTAGGAATCGAAACGGTACTTGGAAGGCCATATAATTTACCTCAATTTAGGATAGACTCTTGAATTTTGAAAGCGTCAAAATAGGATGAACGGATCATATAAACCCGAAGGCAAATATAATACAAGCCCAAACGAAAAAATATAAACAAGTCTAAATTGAAAACAACGTTAAAACCTATGATTGCGTTGGATAAAAACCGCAATTTTTATACGTGTGCATGCAAAACAAATTTCTTGGTAGAGGGGTCTAAATACAGCATATATATATCATTCGTCTAAATAACAGCCCAACAATATGTTAGATCTGTAAATTTGCGGAAGCAAATTTTTGTTCTTCCCTGGCCGGGATTCGAACTCATGCTACTGAGATATCGTGACACCAAATCGCCTTGCATTATATATGTATATATTGAAACAAATTTTAAAATGAGACTCAGAAAATATGATATTTTCCATTACAAGAAAACATTACAGAAAATGATGATTATTCATTTGGAAAGTGTTTGTTCTACATTTTTCAAGGCTAAAGAACAGTACAATTTTTTTCAAATTCTTATCTTGTTGTATGCAAAATCAAAACCCAATATAAGCTTTAAAAGCAATACATACCATTTGTCGGTGACACACATGAAAGGCATATATATAACTAGTATCACGAAGATAGCCACTCATTATCAAAGTATGACTCGTCCAGCAGGAATTTAATATAAAGTGGTATTTCACACCCATCTTTTTACGGTAATATTATTTATAAACTAACAAGTTTATCTATATTTCTTTTTGACTGAACAGACTTGTTGATAAAGCTTAAAATTAAAATTGTTTTTTTTTTCACCCATCGCGTCTGGTCGTTTTTGGAATCAAAATCAATTTGATGGGTAAGGTTGAAATCTCAAAACTAGCTTTAGTTCGCCACTTGTGCATGTGTCTGCTCCACATCTTATTTAAGTTGTTGGTTTATGTATATCGTAATGTTTCGGTCATTAGTGTTAATTGGTGTTGATTGCAGATCGTTAATAGCTTCATATTTGCTTCTTTCTTGCTTAGCCCGCACATTTAGAATTAGAGAAAAAACTGATTATCTCGGAGTCAGATTTATGTGTCCGGGTCTATCTATATGCGGATTGTTACCTCGTTGCCTAGCACGTTTAAAATCCGACACTGCGTGTTGATTTAATACAACTCAAGTTTCATATGACATTTAGTTTATCCCATCCTGATATAATAATGTAATATTTGTCGATGAACATTGAACACCAATCAATCCATTCTCCTCCCCATCAAATCAAAATTATAATCATAATCCAGAATGTTTTATCTTAAATTCGTACCTGTGATCAGGAGCATGCATAACAAAGACCAACATCATCATATAGCATCCCGTACTGATAGCTGGCAAACATAGCAACAAGTAGAGACGTTTCTGGTAGTATCCAAACTCACCGATATGTTTTAAAATATCATCAAACTTCATGCTTAACTACAACAAAGTATGTCTGTGTCATCATAATGTATATCAGTATTCTCATCAACCAAATTACAATGGTATAGAGACATATACAAATAAACTAACATACAAAGTATAAATTATAAATACTAGTGTAAAGTAGAGACATAAAGTGGTTACCAGGAGAAACTTGGCATTCAATAATTATTTGTATAAATGTGCACAACTGGTTATATCTTAGTGAAAGATCAACAGTGAATTTTAATTGGACGTTGACATTGGCTAGACTTTACTAATAGAAAGCCTTCTTAAACACCAATCAAACCTTGTTATTACTTGTTAAGGTTTTATATAATTTATTCTTAAAATGTAACATACATGTCAAGTTATAATTTTACAAGACATATCGTTTATTAACATTAACATGATATGCAAATTATATTAAAACTACTTTTTTTCAAAATACATTTAAATACAATAAAAAACCTGAGGTGCAACATAATGTCTGTAAGACGCCGTTGGTTGTTTTTTTTTAGATAAAATTGTCATACTTATTATGAATCTATTTCAGGTAGTCAAGAAAATATGATTTTTCATCTTTACAAAGAAACAATGTCTTGTTTATATATATAAACTCCATTGGTATTTGCCAACCTCTCTTTATGGCTGAAATTCTTATCATTTTACAGATGTCACGTGCAATGCATAATCTACTGTAAGTTCTTTGTTTTACTCTTCTTAACCTTATTATGTCTGTTTGTTTTGGATCCCAGGCTAAAGCACATTTGACTTGATGATTGTCTAATAAAGCAGTAATGTCCACATTTGATATCGTTCAATGAATTAGTTATGTCCTCATTGGACATATTGTCCAAAGAGTCAGTTATATAAAAATAAGAAGATGTCGTATGATCGCGAATGAGACAACTCTATAAAACCGGCTATAAAACCAGGTTTAATCCACTTTTTTTCCCTGGAAAATGCCAGTACCAAGTCAGGAATATGTGACACTTTTTTCTTTCTCCAACAGAGATAAATTGATGTAGTACTTAGCAACAAGAATAGTCAACGTACCGACTTCAATAATGAGCAAAGCCAATATCGTGTAGCAAACTATAACAGGCCCCGAAATAAGAAATGTAAAAAAATTCAATCGAGAAAACTAACGACTTGATATATATACAAAGCAATAAACAAAACAAAAAAATAAGAAAAAAATATGATGTACAGCAAGAAAAAATAACCACTGAATTACAGGCTCCGGACTTGGGACAGGCTCATGGCCACATTGATCTTAAATCTTTTGATATATTGTCAAAATGGCAGTATTGTTAGTATACAAAACTCCAGGCCAGAAAATATCACCAATATCACAGCAACATAAAAGAAATGAATGACAATTATGAAACATTTGTACATGTATTTATGCACTTCATGTCTAGAATGAATTATGTTCATATGCATTATGTACATTATCCGTGAACATATTTTGCACACCTGTTATTGAGATTTGCAAAAATAATCTAAGAAATGATAATGTCCTCGAGTTATTTTTGTATTCTCTAGCAGATAATAAAATACTGTCTTTAAATTACCACAGCAGGTCATGTTTCGACACTTGTTAATTTCTTCAGTTCGGTAACGGACCATAAACCAAACAAACAAAAGATAAGATTTTCTGTTTACTAATTTTCAACTTGAATCTTATTGCACAATATTAATGCATTTTACAGTTTTTGGGTGTGGCACATCTTGTACGATAAGTTAAGAATAACCGAGTAATAAGTGCCGACGCAGTTCAAGACGATTATCAGAGTGACCCAACCCCGAATTTGACTTCATTTCTCTTTAAACTGAGCTCATAATACGAAAAGAAACGTATATTTGCACAATGTTTAATGTAAGGCGACGATCTTATGATTTTTTGATTTTTGTGGGGGGTTGGGGGGGTTGGGGGGGGGTTGGGGGGGATGGAGAGACTTTCGTGATAATTATTAATGTTCTGCATTTTTTTTTATAAAGAATTTTTAATATTTCTTTTTGTTTTCACATATTTGATTTAATATGGATTAGAATACCTGCTTTACTGATTTAACGACCTAAGACATGAAAATTAGGATTTTAACCCACATATAATTTCATAGCTTCTATGCATGCTTTCAATATTAACACTTAAAATTTCATGTAAAGATCGTGTACAGGCTTGAAACATGAACGTTAAAAGGATTTTGTTAATAAATATTTTGCTCTTTTTGGGGGCTAAAATGAATATAATCTTTCCAAAGATAAGATAAATATGCATGGCGCATTGCCTTAGAAAATAAATTATTATGTGACACAACACGTGACAATAGATAATCAGGCAAAAAATCATCCTACCCTAGAAGCATGGTCTTGAAGTATAGATTCTAGGTACTGACGTTGATTATCACCTTAATTACGAGTAAAAGTGTTCTTTTTATTTGTCTTTGTATATCTTTAATCTTTACTGTTCAATCCATTTTAGGTAATATACTTTTTGCGTGGCTAGGTATTTATACATCCCGCCATTCTGTTATTGTGCTATGGTCATTTTTGTATTCTTGCCTTTCATGTTTGCGTATGTACTTTATCTATAGACTGTCTATATGCCATTTTGTTTTTCTTTGTTGAAATAGTTATTTGTTTTATAGTGATTAAGATTATAACACAATGTTGACTGCTGTACCCCATTTTTTGACATTTTTACCTATTATGTCTGTTTGTTTTGTTCACACATATAATGGCATTCTATATGACTGTCATACAAGTGAGAGGTTTAGCTAGTTATAAAACCAGGCTTAATCCACAATTTTCTACTTAAGGAAATGCCTGTACCAAGTCATCAGGAATATGACAGCTGTTTTCCATTCGTTTGATGTGTTTGAGCTTTTGTTTTTGCCGTTTGATAAAGGACTTTCCGTTTTGAATTTCCCTTGGAGTTCGGTATTTTTGTTATTTTACTTTTCATGATTATCCTCTTATGAATATATAAACAAAAATACTGAAACACTTTTATCACCCTGTAATGCCTATTGAACATTATATAAATAGCACATACCTGAGAGGTTGATAGCGCAGATTGTTACCACGAAAAAAACATTGTCAACCGTATATCTGTGAAAATATTAACAAACTGTACTTCGGTTCAAGATGCATTTAAACTGTACATTGGTTAAGAGAGATAAACACTGAGCATATTGTGAGATAGAATAACACATTATGACAGCCTGAAGGAAACAAATAGTTATCCTTAACGACGAAAATCATTTCAGTCATCGTACATGAGGCATTATGATACATTAGGAGAGTAGAAATTAGCTGATTTTCGCAAAAAAGAAAAAAGAAAAAAAAGAAACAATCTCAAAAAAACAGATTCAAACTAACAAAACAGAACAGTGGTGCCACTATGCGTAGATTGTTTTTCCAAAAAACTTAATAGAATAATGGGGAAAGCTCACTGGTCTCTAGTTATTATATTGCCATATCGTTGACGTATTAATCACATCTCCTTTTATTCATGTTTATATGTCAATGCTAACGTTTTTTACAGGATTGCATGGAAAATAACAACCCTACATAAGAGAAAAAAGATAAAAACGTAGTAAATGAAGAATCAAGTTATAATTCAAAGAATTGTCAAATTTTACTAGTATTATATGATTATGCATTATGATCTCTTGTCTTATTGATGTCATTTGACATTTCTTGTTTTGTTCCTTTTTCTCAATTGTAGCCTTCTTTTTCACAAGTGATTTAATACTGCTACAGCTCATAAAAGTAACTTATAATGCATGTATCAATTACATTATGTATAATGCTTTGAATTTGCCGTAAAATTGAATATCGTTATCTGACTATAAGACATTGCATAATTGCATATATATATGAAAAAAATGAAGAGTTCATGGATTCCAAAACCAAGCAAAGCTGCTACACTGGAAGATGTTATTGACAAAATCAAATCGGATGTTGTTCATCTAGCTAGCAACAAGTACTCGTCGTTTTATAACACCTCTTCTGACGAGAAAAAAGCCATACAATCGCTGAGAAACCGAGATGATATTGTGATAAAACCAGCAGACAAGGGAAGTGCCGTTGTGATAATGGACAAAGCTAACTACATCGCGGAAGCAGAGCGTCAGCTCTCTGATGAGAGATTTCATAAGAAGCTTGACTATGACCCTACTTCCGAGTTTAGTTCCAAAATTATTACTGCGTTACAAACCATGAACAATGACGGTCACATAGATGAGGATACAATCGGATATTTAAAACCAGAAAACGCCAAGCCTGGTCGATTGTATCTTCTTCTCAAAATACACAAGGTTAACAACCCTGGTAGACCCATTGTATCCGCAAACGGCCACCCGACCGAGAAAATCTCGGAATTCGTAGACTTTCATTTAAGATCTCATGTAGAAAATCTTCCTCCTCACATTCAAGACACTATAGATTACCTTCGTAAAATGGAATCCATGAACCCTCTTCCTCCGGAAACTCTCCTTATCACTTTAGATGTCACCTCATTGTATACCAACATACCTCATGATGACGGAATACAATCGTGTAAGGAAATATGGGACTCGCGCAACACTTTATAACCACCTACCGAATGTTTAGTCCAGCTGCTTACTCTGGTTCTGAAATGCAACAATTTCACCTTTAATGATGAACATTACCTTCAGATAAACGGGACAGCGATGGGGACGAAAATGGCACCGTCTTACGCCAATATTTTCATGGGCAAATTAGAGAAACAAATCATTTCAACATCTTTATCCAAACCTCTATCTTGGTTCCGTTTCATCGATGATGTTGACATGAAATGGATTGAATCCCAAAAAAAATTTTATGATTTTATCAGACATGCAAACAACGCCCACCAGTCAATTAAATATATGAAATTTCCGACTCTAAAATATCTTTCTTAGACACAACTACACCTATAAAGGACGGTGTCATATCAACAGACCTCTACTGTAAACCTACAGATAAACATCAGTACCTTTCTCCCCAAAGCTGTCACCCAAACACTGTACAAAAAGTATCCCGTACAGTGAAGCTCTTAGAGTAAAGCGGATTTGCTCCTCTGAGGAGGCTGTCACTAAACGGTTACAGGAATTTCGCGGATTTTTGACCAAACGAGGTTATAAAAAATGGGACATAGATAAGGGGTTTGCGCGTGCTAACAATAACAGCCATAATGACCTATTACAGTTCAAACAGAAGAAGCGCAGCAAAATAGTTTCGTTTGTTTTAACATACAATCCCGCCTTTACTAACCTTCCACGTTTGATCCGCGCCAATTGGCAAATTATTGCCAATCACTCAAAATTATCCAAGATCTTTCCCAAACCTCCTGTCTTAGCTTTTCGGAGACCAACAAGTCTGAAAGACTTATTTGTGAGAGCTGACGTCTCCTCTAATAATAGCGGTTCAACTGCAGGATGGTGCAAGTCGTGTGGTAACAGACGATGTCTGACTTGCCAACAAATACTGAATACTCAAACATTTACTTGCCACTCCACTGGGTCTGTGTACACTTTATTTTGCAATGTAACTTGCAAAACCCAGAATGTTGTATACCTTCTTCAGTGTCGATGTTGCATGCAGTACGTTGGCGAGACAGAACAGCCATTCAACAAACGCATGAATGGCTATCGAAGTGACTACACCTGCAAGCCCGACCTCCCCGTAAGTCGTCATTTCCCTACTATCACTCATTTTCCTACCATCACTTGTTTCCGGTAACTCAGGCTTCCGTACTGGACTCTTACATTTTTAAAGAATTTTTTAACTATTCCAGTTTAAATTACAGGGTTCTATTCATTTGGGAGGGATGTATAAGTACGCAGTCACGTTCAATTATTTAACCTTAGTCAAAATTTATTATTATGTTTTTAATCATTATCAAACTGCTATCTATTTGGGATGTTTAAATACGCAGCCTCTGTTTTAATTACTCTACCGTTGTCAAATTTGAAATATTATACTAGCTTGGATCGGTCAGTGCTGTTTATTGTTAATGTATTTCCACGCAATCGTTGTTGTAACATCTTAACTGTCGTCACCTTTGAAATTTTAGAGTTGTACTAGTTCATATCGCATATTACTATTTTTATTTGAAGCATATCTTTGCAGTCTCTGTTGTAAATAGCTACATAATCTACGTCATGTTTAAAAAAATTTAGAATTGTACAAGCGTCTCTATGATGTTCAGTTTTGACTGTTTTATTGTTTAAATTTCAAGATTGTTATAGTTTTATAATCAGACTAGATTGATATGATTCATTTTACATCGTGATCATACTGATGAAGGATATCTGTTATCCGAAATATTTAACATTTGTTCATTTTTTTATTAATTTTTGGTGATGTTGTACCCTTTTAGACTTGTTATATATGAACAAAATGTATATGCTCTACTTTGAAATACGCGTGTATCATCCAAAAGAACTCGGTATTTAATGTTATTCTTCTTCTTGCATTTTAATTGATTGTTGGTGTTTAACGCCACTTTCAGCACTATATTGACTGTATTGTGACGGTAATTTTTTATCGTTGGAGGAAGCCGGAGTTCCCAATTAGAACCAACGACCTTCGGCAGGAAATCTTGCATTTTGAACAAGTGTTATTGAAATTCATTGCTTTGGTTTTTGTCAGTTTCTTAATAAGTGATAACACTTATTTATTTAAGAAATCATTACTTTAAATAATAATAGAAAAATAATAATTTTTGACAAATGTTTTCCGAATTTCAAAATGTTATTGTTCGTCGCATAGTACCAAATTTAGGTTGAAACGCAGACTGTGTACAACGCGGAGACATCTACCACATTGTAGTCTTGATCGCTTCCTTCTTCCGCTATTTCGGTGCGGTAACGCAATCTTTTACTTTGCAGTAAGCTAACGTTCGAAGATCTAGTTTCCGATTTTCTAACCGACCCGGGAAACGATCTCTCAGGTGTACCGTTGCTAAACTTTCCACAACGTCGTGAATAAACTTGAGGCGTGATAGCGGACGAGGGTTGTTTGAGTTTTTGTTTCTGTAAAGAATGTACGCATTTATCGTAAATTTCTGAAAAAGATTAAACATCAATTTCTCCCACATTTTGACGGTTTTCCTTTCATCGTTCTAGAACGCTGTAAACATATAATTCCGATCGACTCCTCCCATATCTTTACTATAACTTTCTAAAGCGGTTGGTTTGCCTTGTGTAGTTACGCCTGCTTTGCAAAATGTGGATACTAATCGTACTGGTTTTCGTTTGTTTTGTCTGTATGAGCAAACCAGTGTTTCTTGTCTTCTCATAAATACGAATTCATCAGGACGTATTGAGGGTTTTTAATTCTTTGTGGCATTAGCAAGTTACTTCGCAAGCACCAGTTAGAAATGTTCTATTTACAAGCAATTCTAATGCTTCACTACCAATAATTTACTCACATTTTTCTTGTACTTTTCTACCCTCTTGGATGTCAGTTCTGAACGGCTACATGATAAAATTGTAATGTTGTACTTTTGGTAAATTTAGTACTGGTGAATTTTATACTTATATCTGTACAGTAACTTATTTGTTATATTCAGTGCTGATTTTTTATTCAGTACTTTAACAGTACTGTTTTTTCATTACTTTAACAGAACTATTTTGTTCAGTTTGTTTCATGGACTGATTCATTTCCCTACCGAATCAGTACTTACTTTTAGTGCTCACTTTCTCTTTATCAGTTCCTCCACCAATAAAAACTGGCCGCCACGAAATAGCCCAAAAGCGGTGCTTAAAAGTGGCGTTAAAACACCAAAAATCAAAAATCAAATCAAATCTATTTATCAGTATTTCACTTCTGTTTAAGTAAATGATGCAGTCTGTCTTTATCAGTATCTACTAGAACACAGCCACGACATCGAGGGTCCTTGACTGAAGTAAAGTACCTATTATTTATTTTTAGCCTTGTTTATTTAGTATTCGTATTGTCATCTGATAAAGTAAGTTGATTGTAAGGTATACTGTTTTCTATGCTTTCAAAATATGTCTGTTTGAACCCGTCCTGGTTTTCTTACTACAATAAACTTACTATAAACTAAATTTAATTTTTAACAAATTAACCAAAATTGATAGTGGTTTTGAGGTGGAATAAAACATACTTGTTAAATAGTGTACAATTGTGTAATATAGATATAAAACGACTACTGGAAGAATTCCAGGTTCTCCTGATAGAGGAGGGATTTACAGAAGGTAACAGGTAACTACAACCGGAAACTACATGTGACATATGGTCCAAGGACACAGTTATCGTCCTTTGGTTTTCGTTGTCTTGTCTACGAATATAGTCCCTAGTGTGAACAGTGTATAACTTGCATTTTTTTTTGATACACTTTCCCAATTTATTTCTTAATATTTTATGCATGAAATATTAAGTAAGGGGATGAAATTACATGTTAAAAAATTTGGGTGCTGAATCTTTATGTTAAGTAGTGATTTGGTCCAGTTAAAAAAGGTCAAAAATTAGAATGTTTGAAGCTGTCAAACTGAATTTTAGCCCCCCTTAACACAGAATTGTCAATATTTTGAGTTAGAGCTGGTAGAAGTTTCTATAATTTTGATATTATTTGTATCAATAGTAGTACACTACACTGTAAAAATCTTTTAAAGATAGAGCAGGTGCGATTTTTTTAATTTGAATTTCAGGTCTAAAAGAAATGCACTACGAAATAACTGTGTTCTCGGGCCATATACTATTGCTATCGGTATCGGATTCGATCCGGAACCTGTTAATTATTGGTAATTTTTGAAAATATGTGGAAAGCAAAATGGCCTGGAATGGTGTAATTTTTAAACAACACCATTGTCCTATATTAGTTATATATAAAGTTGAATTCTTTGATTCGTCGTTTTTACGTCAAGACGGCTTACAAATTGCACCTCGTTATTTTAGTAGTTTAGATTTTAAGGATAATAGTTTACATTCAATCACTGTTTCCATAATAATGAACATTTATATTTAAAAGTACGCTTTGGTTTATTCTTTTACTATTTTCATAGATTGGGTGTGGCTTCTATTTTAATTTGAATGCATTAAATATATGCATATTATTCATTAATACCATAATATAAGCGTGACTGATCCTGATTGACTTTAATGCATACATATCTTTATTCCTGACAATAATATACTTTCAAACACTTACGGAGAAGAAATTGTGTGTTTAATATGTCAGACCTACAAGTTCCAAAGGATACTCTTACTTTCAATATGACTTAATTTAAACGATCTATTTTTGATGAATAATCAAATATTTATGTTAAAGTCTGGGTTGTCCATACTTGTAAGTAGGATCCTGGATCTGCTACAATACCAGATGTACATTGATGTTATCAATATTTATTTTGTGATTTTTTCACGATACATGTATTATAATATTTAAAGAGCGATCTTTATGGTGTATTAACATCTGAAATTATATAAATTATTCTGTCGCTTGCATAATACATGTTTAATAACTTTGAGACATGTTTCAAATGATTAAATCAATTACTCACTTTAACGTGAATAAGTGATTATAGTAAATTTCTAAAGGTTGGAATTAAGCAAACCTTTTACTATACTGCATACTTTGATATTATATTTTATTTTTTCTCATTTAGACAATGCAAGAAAACTTTCATCTTGATCAAATACCTACACCTGACAGAGTGTTTCATTAATTGTTCCATTTGTGAAGTCAACTGTATTTCACCATGATTGCTGTGGACAATTGAAATGATTAAAATTCTAACCTAATTTTAATTTAATTTTTTTTAATTTTAATAAATGCACAGAAACCACATTGTATTAATCCCGTACAATTCAGTCTTTACATTTTCAGTTCACAGTTGATATTTGTTGCTAGATTGGTAATTCCAGATTACACTTTAGTTCTAATATGAGCTCATCATAAGCATCCATCTCTTATACGAAACTCGGGATTGCTTGGTTTATGAATGTTATCTTTTCTGATGAGCGCCATATTTAGACATCTTTCTGTACAGGTCCTTAACTTTCATATTGAAGGTTCATATTTCAGCTCCAGTCTCCATTCTGTTAATTATTCTGTGGAGGAAAATAAAATGACTTTATGAAGGCTATTGGACTTTCCTGTGTTTCCTTTTTTCTATGTTGTATTAATAGAAAAGAATGCACAAATACATATACGTATATATATTAGGGAATTATGAATTACTCATTACTTTATATACATGTTTTATCGATCAAAGTTGAAAATATTTTACCTGAATTAAACATATAATATAATATTTTGTTCCATCATCACGGAAGTATTGGTGTTTTCCAGTGGCAAATATTTCATGCACGTGTAGCTTTTAAAATCCGCCCATCTATGTGATCTTTGTGGTCTAGTTCGTGAACCTTTCGCTCCCCCCCCCAAAAAAAAAAAAAAAAAAAAAACAAAACAAAACAACAAGAACAACAAGAACAACAACGAAGGAACATCTAAATATACTCATTACTACAATGTATATTTATACAAAAGTACATGTATAATCCGTTGATATAAAATGGCCGGTGATTATTAAGTCTGATGGTAAATGCAGTGCTGTAAAGTCGCCAACACTGAAAACTCTTTCACCAGCACAGTAGCAAAGCAGCGATACAACATCTATAGATATAAGGAGATGTGGTATGAGTGCCAATGAGACAACTCTCCATCTACATGTATGTATATATATATACATATTGGAAAAAAAATCATAAACACTCTCCATTACTTGTAAAATGATTGACTGAATATTGTAAATGTTTCAACGGTCAGTATTTTCAGTTTGTCCTTGTGTTATTTCGTATGAAAAACATGAGATGTTGGAGTGTGTTGACGACCCATTAACCCAACAGCGATAATCTTCAAAAGAACAGAGGGCAAACATACAATTCTTCAACAATTGACGGATGTCAATATGTCAAGAACTATTAGCATCGTCACAATTATGGGAAGTACATACAAACAACGTCTCAGTTAACTGTTTGACTGATTAAATTGATAATGTGCCTGAATAATCAGATTATGGTTATACGTGCTTTTGGTGGCTATCCAAATCAAAGATGGCTGCCAAAGTTTAACACAAGACTCTTAAAGGAAATACAAAGAAAGAGCTGAAACTGAATTACAGATAGAAATGATAATTTGGTAGAATTAGAACAAAACAATTTACGAAAACCAAATATGAGACATGAACACAACAACACAGCAAAAACTCTACACATTAACTTATTTTCTACACGTTAACTTAATTTGCTTAAAATCAAACAGGCTTAAAAAGTATTTGGCTTCAGGTGGAACATACATCGAGAATTTCTATCAGGAAAAAGCATTTACGATGTTGATATACTATTGATATACTGACGCAATACCTGCCTTGAAAAAAATGCAATACTATAAACATCTTAAGAAATTTTATGTTTCTTTTTGAATAAACGAAAATCAGTTATTTCAATGCAAAAACATATTTGTGTTTTTAATTATTCAGTTGAATAAGTTGGATACCACGCCATATTTGCCGTATAACGAAACTCCCCCTTTATACGAATCAGTTAGAATGTAACATACATGTCGTATGAAGTTCAAGTTATGCGATATGCAAATAATATTAAAATTGCTTTTTTTCTCCAAAATACATTTATATACAATAAAAACCTTGAGGTGTAAAAATTTAAATAATGTTTTTCCAGACGCCGGTGTTTGTTTGTTTAGATAAAAAAGTCATACTTATTATGAACCTTTTTTATGTAGTCAAGCAAATAAGAAATTTCATCTTTACAACGAAACAATTTCTTATATATGCTCCACTGATATTTGCCAACCTCTCTTTATCGCCAAAAAAGTTTCATTTTACAAATTTCACTTTCAATGCATAATCTATTCAAGCTTCGTATTGTAACTTTTTTGTTTCACTCTTTCTAATTGAAATATAATAAAAAGTTGAGTCATTGCATTTGTATTAAATCAAACTGTCCAACATGTTCAGAATTTTTTTCAAAACTTTTCTGCCAGAGCAAAAAGTAAAGTAACAAAAATACCGACCTCCAAGGAAAATTCAAAACGGAAAGTCCTTTATAAAATGGCAAAATCAAAAGCTTAAACTCATCAAGCGAGTGGAAAACAACTGTCATATTCCTGACTTGGTACAGGCATTTCCTTATGTAGAAAATGGTGCATTAAACCTGGTTTTATAGCTATTTTAACCTCTCACGTATATGACAGTCGCATAGAATTCCATTATATTGACAACAATGTGTGAGCAAAGCAAACAGACCAAGTAGCGCTAGCGGAAGACTTACTGTCATTCTAGATTTGTGAATCTTAGTCCTAATCATTACGACTTCTGAATGTTAATTAATAGATAAAAATCATAAAATATTATTAATAACTATAAGATTCTTCAATGCATGTTATTTTCTAGTGAGGCTTACATTAGACTTAAATCTTATTTTATAGTTTCCAATGAAGCAGAAATATAAAAATAAGATGTGGTATGATTGCCAATGAGACAACTCTCCACCAGAGACCAACATGACATATAAGTTAACAACTCACATTGGACTTAAATCTTATGATATAGGGTCCAATGTAGAAGAAATGTACACATTGGACTTAAATCTTATGATATAGGGTCCAATTCAGCAGAAATGTTTTGTCCAATGAGCAGTAGTTACCACACTGGACCTTAGTCTTATAATGTATTATCCAATGAGCAGTTGGTACCATATTGGACCTTAGTCTTATGATCAAGTGATCAATTAGGCGGTAATTTCCACATTATACTTATTCTTCTGATATATTGTCCAATGAGGCAGTTATTGATGCATTGTCCAATGAAGGTGAAAGGTTCACATTGTCTTATGACTTATTATCGAATGAATCAGTGAATATAAAATAAGGAGATGTGGTATGATTGCCAATGAGACAACTATCCAACAAGTCAAATGAAATAGTTTAAGAGCATAAAGGTTATCGTACCGCCTACAACAATGAGCAAAACCAATACCGCATAGTCAGCTATAAGGTTTGACATGACAAATGTGAAATAATTCAAACGAGATAACTAACGATGCGATTTATTACAAAACAATAAATGAATGAACAAATATGACAGTCAGCTACCAACGACAACCTCTTAAACAAATTAAAGGCTCCTGCCACGGAACAGGCACATATAGAATGTTGCGGGGTTAAGTATGTTTGTGAACGCTCAACCCTCCCCTAGCCTGGCACAGTGGTGTAACAGAATATCATAAAAAATTCTAAAATCATTTAAAAATGGCTTTACTCATCACATCGGCACAAAGCACAAAATAGTGACTACACAAATGTAATATAAAGACATAAGGTATCGATCTAAGAGTAATTACAGTAAAGTAAAGTACACATTAGATTTCCGTCTTACGAGGCATTTGTCCAATAAAACAGTAACGCCCACAATTGACCTAAGTCTTTTAATTATTTTTTCAATGAAGCAGCGATTTCCACATTCGACTAAATCTTATAATAGTCTTTAATTGTAACTTGGATGGAGAATTGTCTCATTGGCACTCATACCACATCCTCTTATCTCTATTTATGTATTTTTTCTAATAAAGCAGCAATGTCCACACTGAACTTCTAGCATTATAATGTATTGTCCAATGAATAGCTAATGAACACATAGCACCTAAGTTTTATGATATTGTGTCAATAGAATAAAATGAGTATTGTCCATGCACATTGGACTTGATGATTGTCAAATATAGCAGTAATATCCACATTTTACATAAGTCGTATGGTTCATAATTGTCAAATGAAGCAGAAATGCCCACATTGGACATCGTTCAATGAAGCAGGAATATCCACATTGGACATCGTTCAATGAAATAGAATTGTTAGCATTGGTTCAATGAAGCAGTGATAACAACATTGAAATATTGACTAATTAACATAAGTCGTAAGACGAATACTGTCCAATGTGGCAGTTATGTCCACATTGGACTTAAATCAAATGGCATAGTTTCCAAAGAGTCAGTAATACAATAATAAGATGTTGTATGATTGCCAATGAGACACCACTCCGAAAGAGATCAAATAAAGCAGAAGTTAGCAACTATAGGTCACCGAACGAGCAAAACCCATACCGCATAGCAAGCTATAAAACGCCCTGAAATGGCAAATGTGAAATAATTCAAACGAGAAAACTAAATGCCTAATTTATGTACATTGCAATAAACTAAAAACAAATATGATGAAGAGCAACAAACAACAACCACTGAATTACAGGTTCCTGACTTGGGAAATGCACATACAGAATGTGGCAACATGTCCACATTGGGCTTAAGTGTTTTGGTATATTGTAAAAAAAAGTCATTTATGGCTACGTTGAACTTAAGTCTTGTACAAGGCAGTACTGTTAGTTTATAACGTAAATATCTTACCTGGTATTTAAATCTTAAGGCCAGAAGGAATATATCACCAGATCAGTCAAGTATTACAACAACCATAAAGAAATGGAAAACAAATAATATGTATTTGTATAAATATTTATAAATTTCATGTCTAATATGAATTGTGTTCCGAGGTTCATATGCATTAACCGTGGTGAATAAATTTTGCACACCTATTGGTGATATTTTCAATTATAATTTGGAAAATTTCAACAAATTCGCGTTAAGGTAGACCAGGTGTCTTCCTCTATCTTGGATTGTAAAATAGCAAGACACAATCGGTCTAGAACTTTAATGAAATATGCAACTTTCGAAAGAACAATGTACTTCATTTGTACGACTTTCCATTTTAAAGGAAGAAAATCATGTGTTTTATCATATTTTTACAACTGTTTTTAACAGATACAGAAAAATATTTTGATTGGTTCAATTTTTTTTTCAACTTTGTCATATAAGGGGATATAACTCAGATAATGTAACCTTTATAAAGGAATGTGTTATGAATTTACCTTTCTTGTTTTGTAGCAAGAAAACAATCCCATGACCCCAATTTTTCTTTTTTTCTGAAAGCACATTGTAAGGGCTATCTTCTCATATTTTATCTTTAAATTCTATCGTTTAGTTTTCATTTTATCACAGAATAGTCGGTTTTCCATGCATGATCTATACAAAATCTGTTTAATCTGACAATTTAGCACAACCTGTCGTTTGAAAAGAAGCCCCGTGACCTATACTTTTTATCATATTTTTTTGAAAAAAGCATGATATTAACTACATTTTGGCAAACTATTAGAAAATTCTATCGATTTTAATTTAGACACCCTCCCCCCCCCCCCCCTTAAACATTTAATTTGTGTTTCTAGCAGATATTACCATTGTCTTAAAACTACCCCGGTAAATCGTGTTTCGACACAAGTCAATTTCCAGTACAGAAAAAAACAATTAAATATCCTAACCGACCAAAATAACTTCAGTCATCATACATGAGGCATGAGAATACAACTAACGACCCAAAACTAATGTCCGGAATCCACACAAATCCACAGGGCCGCTCGGATTGGAATGTCTGATTGTCTCTTAAAGGAACTTACCAAGGAAATAACACAAGTTAAGTGTTCTGACGTAACGTAATTTCTATGCCTACAGAAAAGAAAAACTCATCAAAAGATATCAAGCTTATAATTTAATAGTCAGACGCGAGTTTCATCTACAAAAGACTCATCAGCGACGCCCCAATAAAAAAAAAGTTATCTGGCCAAACGAAGAACGACGTTGAAGAGCATAACGGGCCAACAATTCCCTTAGCAGACGCACTGTACGGATCCAGAAAGTTACTTAACTGCGAATCATAATCCTGACCTTGCTGATAGCCTCAACAAGAACCAAGAAGTAGATGCGATACTTCTGCACTTCATCAACGGCTTTGATAAGTTACCCAAGGGTTCTTAGAAATGCATTTTGATTAGTCCCATGTTGACTGCTGTACCCCTATTTTTGACATTTATACCTATTATGTCTGTTTGTTTTGTTCACGCATCGTTGTCAATATAATGGAATTTGATGCGACTGTCATACAAGTGAGAGGTTTAGCTAGCTATAAGACCAGGTTCAATCCACCATTTTTTACATAAGAAAATGCCTGTACCAAGTCAGGAATATGACAGTTGTTATCCATTCGTTTGATGTGTTTGAGCTTTTGCTTTTGCCATTTGATTAGGGACTTTCCGTTTTGAATTTTCCTCGGAGTTCAGTATTTTTGTGATTTTACTTTTTATTACTTAATTACTACGAAGGAAACAACATTTTTTGGTTAATCAGATGGAATTCTTTTTACTTAAGGAAATAAAATTATCCCTCTGCATACAGCTGTGTTTACATTCTTTGGAAAGACAAAAAGTCTATCATAGAAATGCGACTCTCAGTTTGGGGTCAAGTTACATAACAGTGTTTAAGTAAATATCACTGCAAATGTTGTAATCCTTATAAAAATGATAATAAATCATAAAATTTTATTCGAAAAATCATTATGTGCAATTTTATTTTTGTTTAGAGGTTGGCTAAAAGGTATTGCAGGGTCATATTGTGTGTAGTGCTAGTATAGAACGGAACAGATATGATCTCTGCGCCGGCGATTGCTATCGAAGTGTAATCCAAGGGAAAAAATTCTAGCGCACCAATCCGATTCAAGTATTTGTAGATATGCAAATCATGTAAGAACTATCTAATGAGTTTTGACAGAAACTTTACTATAGTATTTCAAGATTTTACTATACTATTTAGTATTATGTATACGTTAACGTCTATGACATTCAAAAGTGTAGGATAAAGTCTATACAGACTGATTTGCACATAACGAAGCATGACCTGCTTTACCAGTTGTAAAGCAAGTCATGGTTTGACCCCAACTCAATCAGCAACAATAGAGTCATATAACCAGGACACATTGATATCTTTTGGTATTTGTTTTGGTAAGAAATTATTAAGAAACTAAGGTTCCAACTCCAGATCTTAGATGAATTTGGCTATTGTTTTATGTCCCTTTTGGTCAAATAGCTCATCATGATTCTACGTATTTAGACATCCCTGGCTTTCAAATTTTTGGGGTTTGTGTGTTCCCGATGAAGATAAATCCAGAAAGTGCGTTAGACGCACGCAATTTTTAAAGTGATAATTTCATTTTGAGGACAAACGTACAGAATTGGCTTTAATCTTCATTTTGATGGGAAAAAATACACAATTAGCTAAAATGTTCATTTTGAGTGGGAAAAATACATCATTAGCTATAATCTGGAAGGACATGTAAATGTACTCTAATAATATCATCGAACAAACATTTAAGAAAAACGATGATCAAAATTATGTAGTATATTCAAGAATATACACGGTGTCATCTTCTTTCGAATTTCATTTTTTTTTTTCGAAAATCATATCGTAAAAACTCTGTTCTATTCATGACAAAGTAGTTTGATGATGTTCTTAGTCTATAAATGCTAAGGTTTCCTAGCATGAATAACACGTGAACTTGATGTATAGGATAATACAGAGACAAAATCTAGATATTTGCTATTCAAATTAAGGCTGATGGTCTTAATCACATTCTTGTGTGTAGAAACATGTTTTGTTAAGAGAGAAACGGAAGATGCCAAGGGCACATTCAAAGCACAGAAATCGAAGGGAAAGTCAAAACTACAGGGCAAAAACAGAAAAACGACGAAAAGACAATCAAGCCCACAAAACACTGATATATGCATGTACAGTAAAGACAGAACTTAAGTATTTTTAATTATTAAAATGTTAAGAGGCAATCTTAAACAATGCCTGGTCAATCTTCATTTTATTAGATAATCAAAAGTGTTAATAATATTATATAAAAATGTAAATATATTTGATAAAATGTACATTTATATGCCTTCAGATCTAGAAATATATTTATTGTTTTCAAGATGAAACAGTGTATATTTCTTCCACCTTTTTTTGCAGTATTGGAGAGGTATTCGTTTTTGTGTTTTTTTCTTTATCGATATCGTCGATGTCTAATTTTTTGCAAATAAAAAAAAAAAAAAAACAATTGTTATCATAACAATGACAATTTCAATGTCTATTTCCACCATTGTAAGTTAACTTAAATAGGAAAGTTTCGAATGAGAAATCAGAACTTACTGCAAAGAAATTCAATATACATTGCGATTATTTTTTATCACGTTTTTGGTTCTTAATCTTCAATGGTTTCACCATTACTAGATACGCTCAGTGTTGACCGGCTAGTGATACAGTAGTTGGACTACATAGACCATTCGGGCACCGAGGCCCCCGCTACTAAAGGAACGAGTTTACTAATTTTTTAAACTTAATATAGTATTTCTATTTTAAGGCAGCAGGTTTCATAACGATCATTGACATAATATGACTGACTCTATCAGTGGTTCTCATTTTATCGACCCATGTCTAATCATTAATGGTCGTAAAAAGATAAAAACAACAAACCACTGACATATGTGCAGTAAAGACAGAAATTTAGTATTTCTAATCTCCTTAAATTTTAAGAAGTTATCTTAGATAATGTCATGTCAATCTTTCATTTTATTAGATAATAAAAGATGTTAATAATATTATATAAACGTGTAAATGTATATAAGAAAAATGTACATTTTTACTTTTTTATTCCTTCAGATCTTTTTTTGTAATTTTCAAGATGACACAGTGTAAATATCTTTCACTTTCTTCTTTTCTTTTTCAGTATTGGAGAGGTATTCTTTTTGTGTGGTTTTTTCTTTGTCGATATCGTCGAGGTCTAATTTTCTACAAATAAAAAACAATTACTATAATAATAATGACTATTTCAATGTCTATTTCCACCATTGTAACTTATATTATAAATAGGAAAGTTTTAAATGAGATATCAGAACTTAATCCATAGAGAAAAACGCAGAACGGCTGCATTTAAAATACACGGTGTTGTGGAAAACAAAGCGAAACAAACGGAAAAGAAATCAAGAATTCAATATATATCCCGAACAATTCAAAACAAAAATATAGCTCAAAGACAACAAAAATGAAGCCCCCGCTTTTTTTAAAGAATGACGAAAAATACCAAGACATCAGTACATGAAGTAATTGTGCAAACATGTACCACAATATTTCGTCATTTTAACATGCTATTGATTCAAATGTGTATGCATTTACTTTCCCAAACGTTTGTTGTTGACCGAGGGTACCTGATGAATCAGAATCCTGTTTCCGGCGCATGGAAACGGGTATCAAATATGTTGGTCACCACATTGCGGTTCACTGAACATGTTATTGTGATAGTGTTGGCGGAACAGAGTGTATGTGTACACATATTCTTGATAAATATTACATAAACATGTCTGTGTTTAAAGAGCTATAGTAAAAAGAAATTCACCAGTCCTGGTATATATAGGACACACATGTATAAATGCTGTAGAATGGACATAATATACATGTTTATCAAAAAGGGAGACAGCTTTATAATTTGAATTTAGAAATTTAACATTAGATGTGAATAAACTTTATTAATTTATTGCTTTACCCGTTATATTGCTAAACACTGTTATAGTATGCAACCTTTTTAGATGAATAATATATATTCAAATTTTCTTACATGATTGTTATGTTTCTGTTACATAAATAACAAGTTTTAGAACTTGATATTGTACATTGTAATCTGGAGATTTTATTTTATTTTTATGAAATGACGTGGCTTGCATACATTATGAATATTTGTCTTATTCAAGCATACGAAAGAAAGATAAACAAACTCACTTTGTAAAATCTTTGGCTTCTCTTACTGTTTCTGGTAATTTCCTATTTAAAGTCTCTGGAAGGAAAAGACAAAGTAGTCCCGCAGAAACGGAACAACCACCAAATATAACTAATGGTAAAGCTTGTCCAAATTTACCTCCAACAACATCAGCCTATACAATAAAACAGACAATTTATATTTGCTCTGAAAATAAAGCAAACTGCATTTACTGCGTAAATCTTCCCATTGGACCCGGATGAGAAGTACCATCTTTAATAAATATCCTTATTCGAAAAACGTTGCTTACAATTTTTCTTGTTTATATGTTTCGGAACTTCTTATAAACATTTGGCATCAACATGAAACACGTGGTAAGGGTGAACACTTTAATAAACACAATTTGATATATGACAAAAATGTGAAAAAATTCAATTTAAAATATAAATCAATTGTTTTAAAAAAAATTTGTTAACGGTCTTTCCCCTCCGAAACATGATTGATTGACTGATTGATTGATTGATTGATTGATTGATTGAGGGATGGATGGATTAATTGATTGATTGATTGATTGATTGATTGATTGACTTATTACACACGTGAGATAGGGTCGCTTGAAACAAGCAAACACGAAACAAATGAGATCTTGGACCCGTATTAAACACAAAGGACCGAAACATGCATGCAATGGTTGGTTGGTTGGTTGGTAGGTAGGTAAGTTGGTTGGTTGGTTAAACACATGGGGCCGAACCACTCGGACAACGCGAAAAGGAAATTGAGAGTCTAGTGCCCGTGTTTAAACACGTGAGACCTAGCCTCTAGGAATACGCAAAAAAGGAATTGAGAGCCTAGTGGCCGTGTTTAAACACGTGAGACCTAGCCTCTAGGAATACGCGAAAAAGGAATTGAGAGCCTAGTGGCCGTGTTTAAACACTTGGGACCTAGGCTTAAGGAATACGCGAAAAGGGAATTGAGAGCCTAGTGGCCGTGTTTAAACACTTTGGACCTAGGCTTAAGGAATACGCGAAAAAGGAATTGAGAGCCTAGTTCCCGTATTTAAACACTTGGGACCTAGGCTTAAGGAATACGCGAAAAAGAAATTGAGAGTCTAGTTCCCGTGTTTAAACGGGTCCTTGCAACATGTTTATTTATATTCAAATTATGACATTTGTAGGAACATGCAAGGATTTAAACACACTTACAAAAAGTATCCTTGCATTTTCCTTTATAAATGTTCTCTTTTTTTATAAGGCTTCCCAGTACTTGTGTGTTATTTACTTATTGTGTGTGCATTGTTTTCAATTTTATAATTAAAGGACATCGGACCTTACCTGCATGGATCTTTTGTATTTAACCCTGTGCGTGCACATTTTAATTCTTTTCGAAAAGGGGAAAACCCCTATTTTATTTTAGGTAGCACGCGCTGCACCGGATGGTTGGTGTGATTGTGACGTCACCAAGCTGATTGATATACACATAAAATTTAGTTGCAGAGGGATTTTCGTCAAGACCAGACCTGTGTATAAAGATTGTCAGCTAACGGATTTAAATTTTCTTTCATTTACAGGTCATTGATGTCGGATCATGCATGCTTTTTTCGTACATATATTTACGGGAACACAGATTTGTTTTTAATGCATGCTTAGAAATTTGATTCTAGGATTTTATTACTATTTACGAACTTTTGAGGGATTTCTACGCCATTGATTTTAATTTCTCAATCCAGATTGGAACGTCAAGCGGACTGCACGTGATTTATACTGCTAACGGAAAATATATTTTCTCGATTTATTTGACAGGTAAACTATTGTCCGAGCGCTGACCACTGGTCGACTCATTCATTGCATGCACACAAAAATAATACTGGTGTTATAGTATACTCTAACAAAACGTTTATCGATTAATTTTCAGAAATACGTGATTTGGAGCAGATTTTATTTTGCAGGAATAGATTTGTATTTCAGAAAGAAATGTATTCCTAAAAAAAAGAAGGATTAGCATTTTTATAATAAAATAGAAATGGAAATGGGATTTCTAAAAAAAAAAAGGGGGGGGGGGGGGGGGGGGGCTAGATGGGTAGTTGTGGGCATTGGATGATTTAAAAAGATAAATTGCATGTACGCATCATGAGAGCTGTAAAGTTTGAAACTTAAATTAGTTAATTTATTCAATTTTCCATTTCAGTGGCATGAAAACCCCCAAAATACTACGCGTATCATTTCGACAAATACTCTCGACTTAAATAATGTCGTGACTTACATTTTGCTCACATGTTTTTAAATTTTACCCCGAACTTTTTTCTGAGTAAAAGCAGTTTGAAGTGAATGTCAAAATTTAGAACATGACCTTGACCTTTGACCTTGACCTAATTTTCTAAGTTGGGACCCAAGGACTTTCAATAAAGCGACTCTAGGTTTATACGGCTTACGGTTTATGAGTTTATATGCATATCACTTATATCAAATGCATAAGGGGAAATAACTCTCATATGGAGACTCCGGAGTACTTTGGTGCAAACCGACTCATCATCTTGAAGATATAGCAAGCACTTTGGTAAAATAAATTTGTCGTAATCTTTTACGGTTGCGAAGGAGTAGTGGGCACAAGAAAAACAGTGTTCGGGGAGATAACTCTTACAACGTAAAGTGTACGGTTTAACAGGGTCAGTTACAAAAGCGCAATAACTGTTCGATATCATATGAGAAAAATCTAACGACATCTTGCGAAACCACAATACTACGCAAGAACAAAATGTGGCGGAAGAAAAAAATAAAATCTCAGAAGAAAACCAATAGGTCTTTCCACGGAAAAGTGGAAAGACCTAATAAAACAGCATGTATCATTTGATTCATTTCACTTGACTGGGTGGGGTTTAATCGGTTCACTTATCATAGAACAGTCCATATATTGGCATGTGGTTTGGGATAAACTCACCAATGGCGTGTCCAGTTATTGTCATTGATCCGGTTAAATTGTGTATAAACACTATATGTGTATTCGCAAAGTAAATAGTGAGACACAGCCGTTGATTTTCTTATAAAACGGAGTTTAAAACATGTAAAAATTATCACGTTTTGGAAATTGTGGATATTAAAGTATAACTATGACGACGGCATTTGCAAAATCTGCGTATGTCGTTATTCTATAATGTTTTGATATACTTTTTTTCTGCCTTTTATTTATTCCGAATGCATTTGGGAGAGGGGGGAGCAGGGAATTCTCCGCATGGTAGCTTCTGTAGTTCTCTTTGTAAAGTCATTTACTGGTGTGGCCGTCGGTTGCTGAATATGCGACTCGAAAAACTTCTTAAAAATAAAATATAAGAGCGGTAAAACTTACACGCGTAAATCCTAAAATGTTATTTTTTGAAAGCTGTCTATTATGATCATATTTAAGGGAGAAAAAAAGGCGTAAATATTCTTTTTTTTATATATAATTTTTATAAATCATTTTAAATACTAATCTCACAAGTAGAAAGGTTTTAAACAGAATAATACAATAGCCGAAACTTTAAAAAAAAAAACTTAGCTATTGCATATATAAATACTATCAATTTTACACTATTTTATTCGTCCCATTTAATACACTTTGTTCTTTTGTATATCCGTTTGGTGACAATGATAGGTGATTAGAAATCAGTAATAATAATTATAACGAAAATCATCCTTATCACACACATCTTTAAATAGACTGTCCTTATGTAAATTAAAAAACGTAAGTTCCGCCTGATCAGTTGAAAAAAAATATTGGCAATACCCCCACAGGATTTTGCAGTGCACTTTATTCATTCCTCCAGAAGGTGCCAAAATAAGTTGGGAAAGAGGTTTGAGGGTCCACATGAACCGTAACTACTCGTCCAGTCTAGGTTAGAAATACAAGAACTTACTGATTGAGCTACATAAGGAGCAACCATTCCACCAATTCTTGCAATAGATGAACTTAAACCCATTCCACTAGTTCGGACCACAGTAGGATACAGTTCCATAGAATAGACATAAATAGTTCCGAAAGCTGCAGCTGAACCCATTTTTCCAATGATGGCTAAAGTTAGAGTTAATGGTTGCAATTCTGAAATATAGCAAATGCACAATAATATTGGAAATGCACAAAAGGAAGTTTCCAATACAAACAAAATGTATCTTGATGCGTATATAGAGCATATAATCAGGTATAATATGGCGTACTGACATTTATGTCTTGTATCTTATGAATTGTAATCATATATAGACATGGTTCGATCAAATGAGAACAGCTTAGAGTCAGTTATCTTATGTCAATGATCCTTATGAAAGTTGCTGCCTCATAATTAATAGGAATATTATCTTAAATTTGAAAAATATGAAACTCATTCCTTTAGTAGCGTGGGCCTCGGTGGCCGAGTGGTCTAAGAAGTCCAAATTCTGTATTCATAGCCTGTTAACACTGAGGTAATGAGTTCAATTCCCGTACGTGGCAAGCGCGATCGACTCCAATCTTTATTGACTAGGATTGTCAGTTTTCCTACCGAAGTTCAGTGGTTCTCTCGGGTTCTCCGACTTCCTCAATCAATAAAAACTGACCGCCACGAAATAGTCAATAGTGCTGAAAGTGGCGTTCAACAAAAAACTATCAATCAATCAATCAATCAGTCCTATAGTAGCGCTGTGCTGTTTAATAAAATTGAGAATGGAAATGGGGAATGTGTCAAAGAGACAACAACCCGACCATAGAACAGACAACAGCAGAAGGTCACCAACAGGTCTTCAATGCAGCGAGAAATTCCCGCACCCGGAGGCGTCCTTCAGCTGGCCCCTAAACAAATATATATACTAGTTCAGTGATAATGAACGCCATACTAAACTAATGTACATTTAACCTGATGTCACAATGTGTAATGAACAATTTCATTTTGTTTTTCGCAGAAACAATGACAGATAGAGATAAACTTCAAACAGCAAAACAGCAAAACCGTTTAGCAAATTAAGACCTATAAATAAGTCAATATTACAGGAATTTTCAATTGATCCCTTCTGGAATTATTGCCCTTGAAAGATGATTTTTATCATTTTTTAAAATACTTTTTGCCGAAACAATGATCGAAAGAGTGAATGCGGCAATACCTAAGTTTCTGGAGACGAATAAACGTCTTATTTTAATCGAAATGAAAATGCATCTTACCCCTCCCTCCAAACAGAACAGAAAATATGGTGCACAGACAAGCTATGCCTCCAACAATCATACAGAAACAATGGATCATTTTTCTTCCAGCTCGGTTTAATGTTGCAATTACAAGCAATTTAGCAGGAACTTCTACGATAGCAAGTATGAAAAAATTCACATAGAAATTTCCACCAATATTGCCTCCAGTATGCATGGTTACTCCATAATATACCATAGCAATCACTATCCTGAAAGCAAGTGGTGAATATTTTGAAATGCAATCCGGACAATTCCATAGAAAAAAGGATTTGTGCATTAATTGCTGTAAATGCTTGACAAATTATCATAGCAATTTATTACTTAATACTACTTTATTTTAAAATTAGTATTAATTAGTTAAATGCATCGATATATCAATTATAATCTCTTTATATGTGTTTCTAGTCTAAAACATTGATATCACATCTACTTGGCATGTTCTTTAAAACACGATTACATTTTTTTGATAAAAACGTCTGTGCCGAGTTTGCGTATCGTTGAGTCATCCCTTTGAACGTTTTACGGACGCCATCGCCTGGGTCGTCTGTGTTATAGATGAGCAGGAATATGTTCCAATTTTCGTAACCACAACACCAGTTATGACATCACGAAATATGACTTTTCATATAATTGTACTTACCATGAACAACATGCTGAGTGTCACATGTGGAGCAAGATCTGATCATCCAAACAGCATTCCAAAGAACACCTGAGATCATCCCGGTTTTTTAAGGTGTGCATATTGCCTAGTATTTAATTTTCTATGTAGTGTTTTGTGGACTTTCCATTTTCCGTTTTTTTGTCATGGCATTGTGAGTTTCTCTTTGAAACTGTTCCACACCATTGTTTATGTTGACAATGGGGTGTCCGTATTATGATATCATCTCTTCGTCTTTTTGCAATTGCTTATAAGATAATTTATTTAATGTTTGTTTTATCTACCAACACTTTTACATAAAGGATCTACGAAATGAATCCATCCAAAATACAAAAAGACAAAAAACATGCATGATAAAAAGGAAAAGAAATAAAATACATTTCAAAAGGATTGCATTATTATTACATGCATACCCTGAAAGAAAATCAAAAGAACTAAAGACATCGCAATGGGAAAAAGGAAAAAAAACAAGATAAGAAAGGCTAACAAATTATCAAGATATAAAGAGAACGTAATAGAAAAAACAAAATCTGACAGTTCCGATAGGGAATCAAAATAACTGGAAAAAAAAATCCGAAGTACAAAAAAAGATAAAAAAAATAATCTATGAAAATGACGCAGTGTTTACTTCTGCGTCCTTTGAACTCTGGATGATAGTTTTCTCATTGGCAATCATACCACACCTCCTTATGTTTATACAGATACCTTTGTCATTTGATTTCTACGTAACGTTAAACATTAATAATTCTTATATGATTTGCATATTAGGGAATACGTTGATATGATTGGTCGAGAGGACTTCCGGTAGTTGTTCTTGACGTTGTTTATTTTTCGATAGACGCAAACTCCGAAACAGTGGTAACGTCTTCCTTGCTACACTTCGTTGACATAGTCAAGAAGAAGAAGGTAAAAATTTAGTAGGTGTGACCCGAAGCTGTCTGGCAAACTGAATTATTGTCTATAGACCCCGTTTTAATTTCCTCAGTTTTGTTTATATAAATAATGTTCATCAAAAGAAATAATGAAAAATATATATGGCCGTGTTTTACGCAACCTGATTCATGCCATCATGGTGTGATGATTGATCTTTTGTTATTTTTTTGTTTTTTTTTGTTTGATCAAGACAACACAACGCCAATGGCAGGAATTATCTCATATCTCATGTGTAAATTTGTTATTCTAATGTACTTTCATACATATTTTTTTTTAATTGTATGTAATCGATTTGTGCTTTATGTTATTGTTTTTCTTTACCATTATCACAATCTAAGCGATGTTATTGTATATGCGGCAGACGATTGTTTACGTTGGTAAATCCCGTAAGAGAGTCCTCTATGAATGAGACCCGAGAGATGCCAAGTGCTGGCAGTGATGATAGTTTAGCGAAGCAATGTCACCACTGTTTCGGAGTTTGCGATAGACGACGTTGACTGAACTTCTTTTTGTAACCAATGTAAACAAGATGGCGGCTATAATAACACAATCCGGCCCGACGTTAAAAATATTTATTTTCACTTCGCGTTAATCGTTAAATTAAATAATAAACACAAAACATTCATTTGAATGATAATAAGAGTTTTTGTAGTTTATTTTTTAACAGATAGCAAATTTCATGGAGTACACATTTTTGCGTTAACCAACAAATATATTCATGCGCCAGGCCAATTCAATGACACCAATACACAATTTACTTGTGATAGAGGTTACGAGTGTGGAAAAATAAATTCCTTATCTCCAATTTTAAAGAAATTATAAGGATTAAACGCCTTTTTAAAGGAATTTATTGGTGTATAAACTGGACCAAGTCACTCACAAACATATCTTAAAAGTCCTTCGGACTTTTATTTGTTTGTGAGTGAATTGGTCGGGTTTATACATCAATAATTTCCCTTAAAAAGGCGTTAATCCTAATATATTTTACATTTTTTTTACACTAATCTAACCGAATTTCTGAGAATATTTACCAGTTCCATAGAAGTATGATCGTCCTTTTAGTCATTTCTAAGGTAGAAAACAAGTGATACACGTTCGCCGTCTTTGGAGTGTCCAGTGTTTTTTCATCTACCATTCTAGATGGGATGGTTTTCTTGTTTACTTTTGCTATTCGTTGTATAATTTTTTCAGCATCATCATATTTTCCCTGACTTAGTAACCATCTGGAAGATTCTGGTATCATCCTATGAGAAATTTAAAACAATTCAATTATTCAATAGATTGTATATACATTTAAAGCATTACACAATATATTGGAAGGCGTCCAAGTATTGTATTGCCATGAGTATTTGAGACTTTTGATATTCGTTTAAGCATACCCGTTTTGGTACTCTTGTATTCTAATTTTATTTGTATCAGAATTATCAACTAAAAATACATTCCTATACTAGGGTACTTAATTGAGATCAAAAGAAAACTGTAGAAACAGCGTGTAATTAGTCATAAAAGACATGACATACAAATAACGTTTATTTTAAAACAGCTTCATCAGACGCTATGTCAGTTACAATGTTTGAAAAGTAAGGGAGAAAAATATAAAATGCGAAAAGTTCATAGATGAAGCTGTGAAAATAGTCGACAAAATAATAAGACAATACGCTTATTATGCATCATGATGACAAAATTGGGAAACATGTAATGACTTAATTAACGAAAAAAGTATGTGTATACTTACCACCAATAAAATAAGAAAACTCCAAATGGAACACCTACTGCCAGCTGTACATAAAACCAATTACGCAGAAGATAACCCATTAATGCTATATACATTATACCAAACGCAAAGAAGATATGTATAGGAATGCCAGTGAGGACTCTCTTAGACGGTCCAACATATTCCAAACCTTTGGGTGGAAAATAGAAAATAATAGTGTATAAGTTGATTTATTCTATTTCCCTTTCGCATTATGTTTTTTTTATTTATTTCAATAATTAATGGTTAATGATCGTAATATGAACACTGCTTGTCCTAAAAAATGAAGTAAATCCTTTAATAGATTTGAAAAGAAAACTCATCAACTTCGTCAACAAACTGAGACTGAAATTTGTTTTATCAACACCCAGTCATTTTCAAAATCTAAGTGTCTAACATTACATTATCATTCGGAAGACTTATAAGGAAAACGGGAAAATAAAATCAACTAATTTAGCAACAGTCAAACAATCCCGGTAGCAATATATATCAAATATAATTATTACTAGTATTATACTGTTTCAGGCCTTTTTGATAGAATTTATCCTGTTTGGATACTTCTAAAAAAAGTAAAATAACAAAAATACCGAACTCCAAGAGAAATTCCTTTAATTTGTATACTATATCATCATTGATAATATATTATGAAACAAATGATTGAATATGAATCCCACGATAAGTAAATTAACGTACGGTGCTATTATGGAAGTCGAGTTAATGTTGTTTGTTGATTGAAATTTTAACAAAAAAAATAAAAAATAAAAAAAACATCTAACCAAAGATTGAAATCCCCACTTCAAAACCTGAAAGTCATTAACCTTTTAATTATTAACTGGAATGACATTATCTAGATAGCAGAATGTAAAGTTAAAGGATCTGAAATTAAGCTTTTCCACTGTTCACGAGAAGCTCCTCGCCTAAGGCTAATGCAGATGAATAGAATAACAAGTCACATACAAGTAAAGTTAAGTTTGAACACAAAACATTATGTTGACGCATCCACAAAATATATCAGAATATACACTACTTAATGTTAAAATGTGTATATATATCATTCTGTGGTATAGTATAAGAATTTTGTAGGTAAGACATTAAATTGTAGCTGAACGAGATAAAACACATGCACATATTATATAAGTGTAGCAAATTTGGCTTAAAATGACATCTTGGAGAAGTGGATTTCAAAATGTACTTCGCAGATATATGCAAGATTCTATGATCTGCAAATAGAGTTGAACTGATCAGGCAAAGGTTGATTAGGTTCTCTAAATTAGTACCCGCAAAGCATTATAGCATACACATATTGAAAACATCCACATCATGTGGCCGTCTCAAGTAATGAATGAACCTATAATATTATTTGTTATTTATGGAACTTAATGTTGGATGATAATGTAAATTATTGATAGTCTCTTTTAATTTATTCACAACTTGTTCCGACTCGAGGTGATTTTAATACGTCTGTATCTTGTGTAGGACTGTATGTTGCCCTGGGTGTTTACAATGTTTCGTTGGTTTGCTGTCTCATTGACGTATACGCTGCATCTCCTATTATCATAATTGCATCATTGTAAAAAAAAGTGTTCAAAACAGAAGCCTTATAATTTTGTACACAGACGCTCGTTTCGTCTTCACAAGATTCATCAGTGACGCTCGAATCAAAAACGTTAAAGGCCAAATCAAGTATGAAGTTGAAGAGCATTGAGAACCCCAAATTCCGAAGGTTTACCCAAACAGCTAAGTTAATCTACTCCTTGGTAAGAAAATCCTGAGGATTCGGAACAATTTAAAGTTTCGAATACATATATACATACTCATGACACAACAGATCATAAATCCACCATGATGTGTAGCACCAATAATGAACTCAAGTATTACAAATACTAAAAAACTCTGCGAGAAAGCAACGCCAACAGCCGTTATAAATGTTATAATCGTTGATAACAAAAATGTTTTTTTTCTGCCAATTCTGTAAATAGACAGTAAATAACAAATTAAAATTGATTATTATTATATTTCTCTCATGATATATTGTAAATTTTCGAGTTTAATTGAATTGCCTCCAGAACTCGACACAGAAAAAGTAATATAATATAAGCTATTTCATAATGAAATACATAGTTAATAATACGCTGTCCTAATACGTTCCCCATATCAACCATTTGTTGCTGTTCCTCATCTTGTTAACACCTACGTTGGAGCAAGATAAAATGTATATGTCGAGATAGGAATATTTATCGGTTGATACTTACAAGATTGTAGAAGAAGTGCGATGGAAAGGATGATTGTTTTTCAAAATTAAAAATTATCTTAACATATATATTTTTTTAAGAAATATCTCTTTTTCTCTTTCTCTCTCTAAGTTTCTTACTTATCTGACAATATACCAAGCGAGACATCACCAAAAAGAACTCCTCCATAAAATATCATTTGAGCATGTGAGGTTTTAATTGCATCATCGCAAACAAAGTTCATCTGTAAAGAAACACCAACTTGAAATAAGTATAAAAAATCTGTAAAATAATGTCTTTGCAATTATATTTCATTTATAAATTGCATGCATCTCACGAAAGATGAAGTACAAAGCTAAAGATAGTGTCAGCCTAAAAAGCTCTGCACTCAATTTTCTCAAATATAAACCATCTTGTCTGTCGATTTATTTTTTATTTCTTAATTCGCATCAAAAATAATTCTGACTTCGAGCCAACTAGTCTTTGCTCTTATTCCTAAATCTCGCGTGCTTAGCTGAAAAGCAGCAAATGCCATGCTTAACAGAGAAGTAGCAAATACCAATTTTCAAGTCTTTGGTTTGATCCGATAAGGGATCGAACCCACGAACTCCCACACTCGAGGCTATCACGTTACAACGAGACCACCGAGTCGGTTCAGATGATTTTATTGAAGAACTGACTATAATACAGACCTTTGAAGTGAAAGTTTCGTGGAAAGTGTTGGTATCATAGACCCATTTAGAACATTTGACCATGTCTCTGGTGTTATTTCTGTAGTAATGACATCGATCATACTTGCGTTTCTCATCATTGGATGGTGGAATTGTTTTGTCAATCATACTGGCATGCTGGCCGTTCTGTATTTGGTAAGTATCATTGTTCAAACCAGGTATCTGACATCTGTAATTTAAATAATAATATACAGTGCGATGGTTTTAATTAAAAAAAAAAGATAGGTAATTTACATGTTATATTTTTTTTTATATACAATTGACAAAATATACTTTCCTATGTTCCGTTCTTTTCCTGTTTATTAAGATAAATATTATGTGCAAAAACATGGTAACAGATACAATAGTTATATATATATATATATATATATATATATATATAAATTGCGGTTTTTATCCAACGCAATCATAGGTGTGAACGTTGTTTCCAATTTAGACTTGACTGTCTATATTTTTTCGTTTGGGCTTGAATTATATTTGCCTTCAGGTTTATATAATCCGTTCATCCTATTTCGACTCTTCAAAATTCAAGAGGCAATCCTAAATTGAGGTAAATTATATGGCCTTCCAAATACCGTTTCGATTCCTAACATCACCGAAGAGACATTAATTGTCGAAATCCGGATATGGTGTACATATTTTTGCACCTCATGCTTGCGGTATACCATCTTTTCCGCAAGTTTATTGTTTTCTGTTTGGTATTAAATCAATTATTAAGATCCATGTTGTTACATCTGGTGATCCGTTTATTTGGTAATCGCCATGGCAGTCAGCAGGGTTTAAGAACATCCGTTGTTCGACCAGCTAGTCAAATGCGTTTTGTTAAAATTTACTTTTTTCACTTTTTTGGTCTTTTGGAAAATTATGTTTGTGCTGTATTTAGACCCCAAGACATTTGTTTTGCATGCACACGTATAAAAATTGCGGTTTTTATCCAACGCATGATATATATATATACATGTATATATACAACTCTGAATACGTTGTTTTCAATTTAGACTTGTATATATATATATATATTATTTATACAAGTCTAAATTGAAAACAGTGTTCAAACCTATGATTGCGTTGGATAAAAACCGCAATTTTTATACGTGTGTGTGTATATATATATATATATACATATATCTCAGTAACATGAGTTCGAATCCCGGCAAGGGAAGAACAAAAAATTTGCGAAAACAAAATTTACAGATCTAACATTGTTGGGCTGATGTTTAGATGAGTTGTATATATATATATCATTCGTCTAAATAACAGCCCAACAATATGTTAGATCTGTAAATTTGCGGAAGCAAATTTTTGTTCTTCCCTGGCCGGGATTCGAACTCATGCTACTGAGATATCGTGACACCAAATCGCCTTGCATTACATATGTATATATTGAAACAAATTTTAAAATGAGACTCAGAAAATAGTATATTTTCCATTACAAGAAAACATTACAGAAAATGATGATTGTTCATTTGGAAAGTGTTTGTTCTACATTTTTCAAGGCTAAAGAACAGTACAATTTTTATCAAATTCTTATCTTGTTGTATGCAAAATCAAAACCCAATATAAGCTTTAAAAGCAATACATACCATTCGTCGGTGACACACATGAAAGGCATATATATAACAAGTTTTACTAAATAGTATCACGAAGATAGCCACTCATTATCAAAGTATGACTCGACCAGCAGGAATTTAATATAAAGTGGTATTTCACACCCATCTTTTTACGGTTATATTATTTATAAACTAACAAGTTTATCTATATTTCTTTTTGACCGAACAGACTTGTTGATAAAGCTTATAATTAAAATTGTTTTTTTTCACCCATGGCGTCTGGTCGTTTTTGGAATCAAAATCAATTTGATGGGGAATATTGAAATCTCAAAACTAGCTTTAGCTCGCCACTTGTGCATGTGTCTGCTCAACATCTTATTTAAGTTGTTGGTTTATGTATATCGTAATGTTTCGGTCATTAGTATTAATTGGTGTTGATTGCAGATCGTTAATAGCTTCATATTTGCTTCTTTCTTGCTTAGCCCGCACATTTAGAATTAGAGAAAAAACTGATTATCTCGGAGTCAGATTTATGTGTCCGGGTCTATCTATATGCGGATTGTTACCTCGTTGCCTAGCACGTTTAAAATCCGACACCGCGTGTTAATACAACTCAAGTTTCATATTACATTTATTTGATCCCGTCCTGATATAATAATGTAATATTTGTCGATGAACATTAAACACCAATCAATCCATCCTCCTCCCCATCAAATAAAAATTATAATCATAATCCAGAATGTTTTTATCTTAAATTCGTACCTGTGATCAGGAGCATGCATTACAAAGACCAACATCATCATATAGCATCCCGTACTGATAGCTGGCAAACATAGCAACAAGTAGAGACGTTTCTGGTAGTATCCAAACTCACCGATATGTTTTAAAATATCATCAAACTTCATGCTTTCCTACAACAAAATATTTCTGTGTCATCATAAAATATATCTGTTTTCTCATCAACCAAATTACAATGGTATAGAGACATATACAAATAAACTAAAATACAAAGTATAAATCATAAATACTAGTGTAAAGTAGAGACACAACGTGGTTACCAGGAGAAACTTGGCATTCAATAATTATTTGTATAAATGTGCACAACTTGTTATATCTTAGTTTTAAATCAACAGTGAATTTTAATTGGACGTTCACATGGTCTAGGCTTTACTAATAGAAAGCCTTCTTAAACACAAATCAAACCTTGTTATTACTTGTTAAGGTTTTATATGATTTATTTTTAGAATGTAACACACATAGATATAAGAAGATGTGGTATGAGTGCCAATGAGACAACTCTCCATCCAAGTTACAATTTATAAAAGTAAACCATTATAGGTCAAGGTACGGCCTTCAACACGGAGCATTGGCTATAAGATATAATTTGACTAGAAATATTATATACTAACATTAACATGATATGCAAATTATATTAAAACTGCTTTTTTCCAAAATACATTTAAATACAATAAAAAGCCTGAGGTGTAACATAATGTCAGTAAGACGCCGTTGGTTGTTTTTTTTAGATAAAATTGTCATACTTATTATGAATCTATTTCAGGTAGTCAAGAAAATATGATTTTTCATCTTTACAACGAAACAATGTCTTGTTTATATACTCCATTAGTATTTGCCAACCTCTCTTTATGGCTGAAATTCTTATCATTTTACAGATGTCACGTGCAGTGCATAATCTACTGTAACTTCTTTGTTTTACTCTTCTTAACCTTATTATGTTTGTTTGTTTTGGATCCCAGGCTAAAGCACATTTGACTTGATGATTGTCAAATAAAGCAGTAATGTCCACATTTGACATCGTTCAATGAATCAATTATGTCCTCATTGGACATATTGTCAAAAGAGTCAGTTATATAAAAATAAGAAGATGTCGTATGATCGCCAATGAGACAACTTTATAAAAACGGCTATAAAACCAGGTTTAATCCACATTTTTTCCCGGAAAATGCCATTACCAAGTCAGAAATATGTGATACTTTTTTTTTTCTCCAACAGAGATCAATTGGTGTAGTACTTAGCAACTAGAATAGGTCAACGTACCGACTTCAATAATAAGCAAAGCCAATACCGTATAGCAAACTATAACAGGCCCCGAAATAAGAAATGTAAAAGAATTCAATCGAGAAAACTAACGACTTGATATATATACAAAGCAATAAACAAAAACAAAAATGAACAAAAAATATGATGTACAGCAAAAAAAAATAACCACTGAATTACAGGCTCCGGACTTGGAACAGGCTCATGGCCACATTGACCTTAAGTCTTTGATATATTGTCAGTATACAAAACGCCAGGCCAGAAAATATCACCAATATCACAGCAACATAAAAGAAGTGAATGACAATTATGAACAATTTATACACGTATTTATGCACTTCATGTCTAGAATGAATTATGTTCATATGCATTATGTACACTATCCGTGAACATATTTTGCACACCTATTATTGAGATTTGCAAAAATAATCTAAGAAATGATAATGACCTCGAGTTATTTTTGTATTCTCTAGCAGATAATAAAACACTGTCTTTAAATTACCACAGCAAGTCATGTTTCGACACTTGTCAATTTCTTAATCCAGTTCGGTAACGGATCATAAACCAAACAAAGATAAGAGGCAATATATAAAAGATAAGATTTTCTGTTTACTAATTTTTAACTTGAATCTTATTGCACAATATTTACGCATTTTACAGTTTTTGGGTGTGGCACATCTTGTACGATAAGTTAAGAATAACCGAGTAATAAGTGCCGACGCAGTTCAAGACGATTATCAGAGTGACCCAACCCCGAATTTGACTTCATTTGTCTTTAAACTGAGCTCATAATACGAAAAGAAACGTGTATTTGCACAATGTTTAATGTAAGGCGACGACCTTATGAATATTTGTTTTGTTTGGGGGGTGGGGGATGGAGAGACTTTCGTGATAATTATTAATGTTCTGCATTTTTTTTTATAAAGAATTTTTGTTTAATATTTTATTTTATTTTCACATATTTGATTTAATATGGATTAAAATACCTGCTTTACTGCAAAAACTAATTTTGTATAAAGATGTGGTATGATTGCCAATGACACAACTCTCCACAAGAGACCAGATGACACAGAAATCAACAACCATAGGTCACCGTACGGCCTTCAACAATGAGCAAAGTCCATACCGCACAGTATTGGTTACATTTAAATGATTTAACGACCTAAGACATGAAAATTAGGATTATAACCCACATATAATTTCATAGCTTCAATGTATGCTTTCAATATTAACACTTAAAATTTCATGTATAGATCGTGTACAGGCTTGAAATATGAACGTTAACAGGATTTTGCTAATAAATATTTCGCTCTTTTTGGGGGCTAAAATGAATATAATCTTTCCAAAGATAAGATAAATATGCATGGCGCATTGCCTTAGAAAATAAATTATCATGTGACACAACACGTGACAATAAATAATCAGCTGAAAAACCATCCTACCCCAGAAGCATGGTCTTGAAGTATAGATTCTAGGTACTGACGTTGATTATCACCTAAATTACGTGTTCTTTTTATTTGTCTTTGTATATCTTTAATCTTTTAATTTTTGGTAATATACTTTTTGCGCGGCTAGGTATCTATACATCCCGCCATTGTGTCATTGTGCTATGGTCTTTTTTGTATTCTTGTCTTTCATGTTTGCTTATGTACTTTATCTATAGAGTGTCTATATGCCATTTTGTTTTTCTTTGTTGAAATAGTTATTTATTTTATAGTGATTAAGATTATAACACAATATGACTGCTGTACCCCATTTTTTGACATTTTTACCTATTATGTCTGTTTGTTTTGTTTACACATGTAATGGCATTCTATATGACTGTCATACAAGTGAGAGGTTTAGCTAGCTTTAAAACCAGGTTTAATCCACTATTTTCTACACAAGGAAATGCCTGTACCAAGTTAGGAATATGACAGCTATTTTCCATTCGTTTGATGTGTTTGAGCTTTTGTTTTTGCCATTTGATAAAGGACTTTCCGTTTTGAATTTTCCTTGGAGTTAGGTATTTTTGTTATTTTACTATTCATGATTATCCTCTTATGGATATATAAACAAAAATACTGAAACACTTTTATCACCCTGTAATGCCTATTGAACATTATATAAATAGCACATAGCTGAGAGGTTGATAGCGCAGATTGTTACCCCGAAAAATACATTGTCAACCGTATAACTGTGAAATGTTAATAAACTGTACTTCGGTTCAAGATGCATTTAAACTGTACATTGGTTGAAAGAGATATACACTGAGCATATTATGAGATGGAATAACACATTATGACAGCCTGAAGGAAACAAATAGTTATCCTTAACGACGAAAATCATTTCAGTCATCATACATGAGGCATTATGATACAATAGGAGAGTAGAAATTAGCTGATTTTCGCAAAAAGAAAAAAAGAAACAATCGCAAAAAACAGATTCAACCTAACAAAACAGAACAGTGGTGCCACTATGCGTAGATTTTTTTCCCAAAAAAAGCTTAATAGAATAATGGGGAACGCTCACTGGTCTCTAGTTATTAGATTGCCATATCGTTGACGTATTTACCACATCTCCATTTATTCATGTTTATATGTCAATGCTAACGTTTTTTACAGGATTGCATGGACAATAACAACCCTACATAAGAGAAAAAGATAAAAACGTAGTAAATGAAGAATCAAGTTATAATTCAAAGAATTGTCAAATTTTACTAGTATTATATGATTATGCATTATGATCTCTTGTCTTATTGATGTCATTTGACATTTCTTGTTTTGTTCCTTTTTCTCAATTGTAGCCTTCTTTTTCACAAGTGATTAAATACTGCTACAGCTCATAAAAGTCACTAGTAATGCATGTATCAATTACATTATGTATAATGCTTTGAATTCGCCGTAAAATTGAATATCGTTATCTGATTATAAGACATTGCTTAATTGCATATATATATGAAAAAAATGAAGAGTTCATGGATTCCAAAACCAAGCAAATCTGCTACACTGGAAGATGTTATCGACAAAATCAAATCGGATGTTGTTTATCTAGCTAGCAACAAGTACTCGTCGTTTTATAACGCCTCTTCTGACGAGAAAAAAGCCATACAATTGTTGAGAAACCGAGATGATATTGTGATAAAACCAGCAGACAAGGGAAGTGCCGTTGTGATGATGGACAAAGCTAACTACATCGCGTCAGCTTTCTGATGAGAGATTTTATAAGAAGCTTGACTATGACCCTACTTCCGAGTTTAGTTCCAAAATTATTACTGCGTTACAAACCATGCACAATGACGGTAACATAGATGAGGATACAATCGGATATTTAAAACCAGAGAACCCCAACGCTGGTCGATTGTATCTTCTTCCCAAAATACACAAGGTTAACAACTCTGGTAGACCCATTGTATCCGCAAACGGCCACCCGACTGAGAAAATCTCGGAATTCGGACTTTCATTTAAGATCTCATGAAGAAAATCTTCCTCCTCACATTCAAGACACTACAGATTACCTTCGTAAAATGGAATCCATTAACCCTCTTCCTCCGGAAACTCACCTTATCACTTTAGATGTCACCTCATTGTATACCAACATATCTCATGATGACGGAATACAATCGTGTAAGGAAATATGGGACTCGCGCAACACTTTAGAACCACCTACCGAATGTTTAGTCCAGCTGCTTACTCTGGTTCTGAAATGCAACAATTTCACCTTTAATGACGAACATTACCTTCAGATAAACGGGACAGCGATGGGGACGAAAATGGCACCGTCTTACGCCAATATTTTCCTGGGCAAATTAGAGAAACAAATCATTTCAACATCTTTATCCAAACCTCTATCTTGGTTCCGTTTCATCGATGATGTTGACATGAAATGGATTGAATCCCCAAAAAAATTGGATGATTTTATCAGACATGCAAACAACGCCCACCAGTCATTTAAATTTACATATGAAATTTCCGACTCTAAAATATCTTTCTTAGACACAACTACACCTATAAAAGACGGTGTCATATCAACAGACCTCTACTGTAAACCTACAGATAAACATCAGTACCTTTCTCCCTAAAGCTGTCACCCCAAACACTGTACAAAAAGTATCCCGTACAGTCAAGCTCTCAGAGTAAAGCGGATTTGCTCCTCTGAGGAGGCTGTCACTAAACGGTTACATGAACTTCGCGGATTTTTGACCAAACGAGGTCATAAAAAATGGGACATAGATAAGGGGTTTGCGCGTGCTAACAATAACAGTCGTAATGACCTATTACAGTACAAACAGAAGAGGCACAGCAAAATAAATCCGTTTGTTTTAACATACAATCCCGCCTTTACTAACCTTTCACGTTTGATCCACGCCAATTGGCAAATGATTGCCAATCACTCAAAATTATCCAAGATCTTTCCCAAACCTCCTGTCTTAGCTTTTCGGAGACCAGCAAGTCTAAAAGACTTATTTGTGAGAGCTGACGTCTCCTCTAATAATAGAGGTTCAACTGCAGGATGGTGCAAGTCGTGTGGTAACAGACGATGTCTGACTTGCCAACAAATACTGAATACTCAAACATGTACTTGCCACTCCACTGGGTATGTGTACACTTTATTTTGCAATGTAACTTGCAAAACCCAGAATGTTGTATACCTTCTACAGTGTCGATGTGACATGCAGTACGTTGGCGAGACAAAACAGCCATTCAACAAACGCATGAATGGCCATCGAAGTGACTACACCTGCAAGCCCGACCTCCCCGTTAGTCGTCATTTGAGATCACCTGGGCACGCCCAATCTGATCTCAAAAACCTTACTATCACAATCATAGACCACAACGAGGGTTGGTCAAGGGCCGACAGACTCGCTCGGGAAAGGTTTTGGATAAGAAAGCTAAGGACAGTTTCCCCAGAGGGCATACATGAAAAAACATAGAATGTGTCACTCATTTTTCCTACTATCACTCATTTTCCTACCATCATTTGTTTCCGGTAACCCAGGCTTCCGTACTGGACTTTTTTTTTTTTTTTTTAACATTTCTTACCGATATAATATGTTACTTTTATTATTCTTCCCTTAGTTTATTTATTTTGTATTTACATTGTGTCATAGGTCAAATTTATTTGTTCAGTGTATGTTCAATGGTGTTAATATGTCCTTTGATTGAGTTAAGCTAAAACAGTTGATATTTTATAGTGTGTCTTTCTATGTTGTGATGTTACACTATTGTTTCAGAAAAAGGGTGAAGGTTTGGTACCATTAAAACGTTTAAACCCGCTGCATTTGTTTGCACCTGTCCTAAGTCAGGAATCTGATGTTCAGTAGTTGTCGTTTGTTGATGTGGTTCATAAGTGTTTCTCGTTTCTCGTTTTTTATATAGATTAGACCGTTGGTTTTCCCGTTTGAATGGTTTTACACTAGTAATTTTTGGGGCCCTTTATAGCTTACTGTTCGGTGTGAGCCAAGGCTCCGTGTTGAAGACCGTACTGTGACCTATAATGGTTTACTTTTATAAATTTTGACTTGATTGGAGAGTTGTCTCATTGGCACTCATACCACATCTTCTTATATCTTCTTACAGTTTTAAGAAATTTTTTAATTATTCCAGTTTAAATTACAGGGTTCTATTCATTTGGGAGAGATGTATAAGTACGCAGTCACGTTCAATTATTTAACCTTAGTCAAAATTTATTATTATGTTTTTAATCATTATCAAACTGTTATCTATTTGGGATGTTTAAATACGCAGCCTCTGTGTTAATTACATTACCGTTGTCAAATTTGAAATATTATACCAGCTTGGATCGGTCAGTGCTGTTTATTGTTAATGTCTTTCCACGCAATCGTTGTTGTAACATCTTAACTGTCGTCACCTTTGAAATTTTAGAGTTGTACTAGTTCATATGGCATATTACTATTTTTATTTGAAGCATATCTTTGCAGTCTCTGTTGTAAATAGCTACATAATCTACGTCATGTTTAAAAAATTTTAGAATTGTACAAGCGTCCCTTTGATGTTCAGTTTTGACTGTTTTATTGTATAAATTTCAAGATTGTTATAGTTTTATAATCAGACTAGATTGATATGATTCATTTTACATCGTGATCATACTGATGAAGGATATCTGTTATCCGAAATATTTAACATTTGTTCATTTTATTATTAATTTTTAGTGATGTTGTACCCTTTTAGACTTGTTATATATGAACAAAATGTATATGCTCTACTTTGAAATACGCGTGTATCATCCAAAAAAACTCGGTATTTATTGTTATTCTTCTTCTCGCATTTTAATTGATTGTTGGTGTTTAACGCCACTTTCAGCACTATATTGACTGTATTGTGACGGTAATTTTTTATCGTTGGAGGAAGCCGGAGTTCCCAATTAGAACCAACGACCTTCGGCAGGAAATCTTGCATTATGAACAAGTGTTATTGAAATTCATTGCTTTGGTTTTTGTCAGTGATAACACTTATTTATTTAAGAAATCATTACTTTAAATAATAATCTAAAAATAATATTTTTTGACAAATGTTTTGCGAATTTCAAAATGTTATTGTTCGTCGCATAGTACCAAATTTAGGTTGAAACACGGACTGTGTACAACGCGGAGACATCTACCACATTGTAGTCTTGATCGCTTCCTTCTTCCGCTATTTCGGTGCGGTAACGCAATCTTTTACTTTGCAGTAAGCTAACGTTCGAAGATCTTGTTTCCGATTTTCTAACCGACCCGGGAAACGATCTCTCAGGTGTACCGTTGCTAAACTTTCCACAACGTCGTGAATAAATTTGAGGCGTGATAGCGGTCGAGGGTTGTTTGAGTTTTTGTTTCTGTAAAGAATGTACGCATTTATCGTAAATTTTTGAAAAAGATTAAACATCAATTTCTCCCACATTTTGACGGTTTCCTTTCATTGTTCTAGAACGCTGTAGACATATAATTCCGATCGACTCCTCCCATATCTTTACTATAACGTTCTAAAGCGGTTGGTTTGCCTTGTGTAGTTACGCCAGCTTTGCAAAATGTGGATACCAATCGTACTGGTTTTCGTTTGTTTTGTCTGTATGAGCAAACCAGTGTTTCTTGTCTTCTCATAAATACGGATTCATCAGGACGTATTCAGGGTTTTTAATTCTTTGTGGCATCAGCAAGTTACTTCGCAAGCACCAGTTAGAAATGTTCTATTTACAAGCAATTCTAATGCTTCACTACCAATAATTCACTCACACTTTTCTTGTACTTTTCTATCCTCTTGGATGTCAGTTCTGAACGGCTACATGATAAAATTGTAATGTTGTACTTTTGGTAAATTCAATTTATACTTATATCTGTACAGTATCTTATTTGTTATATTCAGTGCTGATTTTTTTTTCAGTACTTTAACAGTATTGTTTTTTTCATTACTTTAACAGAACTATTTTTTTCAGTGTGTTTCATGGACTGATTCATTTCCCTACCGAATCAGTACTTACTTTTAGTGCTCACCTTCTCTTTATTTTAAAACTGGCCGCCACGAAATAGCCCAAAAGCGGTGCTTAAAAGTGGCGTTAAAACACCAAAAATCAAAAATCAAATCAAATCTCTTTTTCAGTATTTCAATTCTGTCTAAGTAAATGATGCAGTCTGTCTTTGTCAGTATCTACTAGAACACACCCACGACATCGAGGGTCCTTGACTGAATTAAAGTACCTATTATTTATTTTTAGCCTTGTTTTTTAATATTCGTATTGTCATCTGATAAAGTCATGTTGATTGTAAGGTGTACTGTTTTCTATGCTTTCAAAATATGTCTGTTTGAACCCGTCCTGGTTTTCTTACTACAATAAACTTATTATAAACTAAATTTAATTTTTAACAAATTAACCAAAATTGATAGTGGTATTGAGGTGGAATAAAACATACTTGTTAAATAGTGTACAATTGTGTAATATAGATATAAAACGACTACTGGAAGAATTCCAGGTTCTTCTGATAGAGGAGGGATTTACTGAAGGTAACAGGTAACTACAACCGGAAACTACATGTAACATATACTATTGCTATCGGTATCGGATTCGATCCGGAACTTGTTAATTATTGGTAATTTTTGAAAATATGTGGAAAGCAAAATGGCCTGGAATGGTGTAATTTTTAAACAACACCATTGTCCTATATTAGTTATATATAAAGCTGAATTCTTTGATTCGTCGTTTTTACGTCATGGCGGCTTACAAATTGCACCTCGTTATTTTAGTAGTTTAGATTTTAAGGATAATAGTTTACATTCAATCACTGTTTCCATAATAATGAACATTTATATTTAAAAGTACGCTTTGGTTTATTCTTTTACTATTTTCATAGATTGGGTGTGGCTTCTATTTTAATTTGAATGCATTAAATATATGCATATTATTCATTAATTCCATAAGATAAGCGTGACTAATCCTGATTGACTTTAATGCATAAATATCTTTATTCCTGACCATAATATACTTTCATACACTTACGGAGAAAAAATTGTGTGTTTAATATGTCAGACCTACAAGTTCCAAAGGATACTCTGACTTTCAATATGACTTAATTTAAACGATCTATTTTTGATGAATATATATTTATGTTAAAGTCTGGGTTGTCCATACTTGTAAGTAGGATCCTGGATCTGCTACAATACCAGATGTACATTGATGTTATCAATATTTATTTTGTGATTTTTTCACGATACATGTATTATAATATTTAAAGAGCGATCTTTATGGTGTATTAACATCTGAAATTATATAAATTATTCTGTCGCTTGCATAATACATGTTTAATAACTTTGAGACATGTTTCAAAAATCAAAATCAATTAATCACTTTAACGTGAAGAAGTGATTATAGTAATTTTCTAAAGGTTGGAATTAAGCAAACCTTTTACTATACTGTATACTTTGATATTATATTTTATTTTGTCTCATTTAGACAATGCAAGAAAACTTTCATCTTGATCAAATACTTACAACTGACAGAGTATTTTTTATTAATTGTTCCATTTGTGAAGTCAACTGTATTTCACCATGATTGCTGTACAATTGAAATGATTAAAACTCTAACTTAATTTTAATTTAATTTTTTTTTTAATTTTAATACATGCACAGGAACCACATTGTATTAATTCCACACAATTCAGTCTTTACATTTTCAGTTCACAGTTGATATTTGTTGCTAGATTGGTAATTCCAGATTACACTTTAGTTCTAATATGAGCTCATCATAAGCATCCAACTCTTATACGAAACTCGGGATTGCTTGGTTCATGAATATTATCTTTTCTGATGAGCGCCATATTTAGACATCTTTCTGTACAGGTCCTTAACTTTCATATTGAAGGTTCATATTTCAGCTCCAGTCTCCATTCTGTTAATTATTCTTTGGAAAAAAATAAAATGACTTTATGAAGGCTATTGGATTTTCCTGTGTTTCCTTTTTTCTATGTTGTATTAATAGAAAAGAATGCACATATACATAAACGTATATATATTAGGGAATTATGAATTACTCATTACTTTATATACATGTTTTATCGATCAAAGTTGAAAATATTTTACCTGAATTAAAGATATAATACATGTATAATATTTTGTTCCATCATCACGGAAGTATTGGTGTTTTCCAGTGGCAAATATTTCATGCACGTGTAGCTTTTAAAATCTGTCCATCTATGTGATCTTTCTGGTCAGGTTCGTGAACCTCTGCCCCCCCCCCCCCCCCCCCCCCCAAAAAAAAAAAACAAACAACAAAACAACAACAACAACAACAACAACAACAACAACAACAACAACAACAACAACAACGAAGGGACATCTAAATATACTCATTACTACAATGTATATATATACAAAAGTACATGTATAATCCGTTGATATAAAATGGCCGGTGATTATTAAGTCTGATGTTAAATGCAATGCTGTAAAGTCGCCAACACTGAAAACTCTTTCACCAGCACAGTAGCAAAGCAGCGATACAACATCTATAGATATAAGGAGATGTGGTATGAGTGCCAATGAGACAACTCTCCATCTACATGTATGTATATATATACATATTGGAAAAAAAATCATAAACACTCTCCATTACTTGTAAAATGATTGACTGAATATTGTAAATGTTTCAACGGTCAGTATTTTCAGTTTGTTCTTGTGTTATTTCGTATGAAAAACATGAGATTTTGGAGTGTGTTGACGACCCAACAACCCAACAGCGATACTCTACAAAAGAATCGAGGGCAAACATACAATTCTTCAACAATTGACGGATGTCAATATGTCAAGAACTATTAGCATCGCCACAATTATGGGAAGTACATACAAACAACGTCTCAGTTAACTGTTTGACTGATTAAATTGATAATGTGCCTGAATAATCAGATTATGGTTATACGTGTTTTTGGTGGCTATCCAAATCAAAGATGGCTGCCAAAGTTTAACACAAGACTCTAAAGAAAATACAAATAAAGAGCTGAAACTGAATTACAGATTGAAATGATAATTTGGCAGAATTATAACAAAACAATTTACGAAAACCAAATATGAGACATGAACACAACAAAACAGCTAAAACTCTACACATTAACTTATTTTCTACACGTTAACTTAATTTGCTTAAAATCAAACAGGCTTAAAAAGTATTTGGCTTCAGGTGGAACATACATCGAAAATTTCTATCAGGAAAAGGCATTTACGATGTTGATATACTATTGATATACTGACGCAATACCTGCCTTGAAAAAAATGCAATACTATAAAAATCTTAAGAAATTTTATGTTTCTTTTTGAATAAACGAAAATCAGTTATTTCAATGCAAAAACATATTTGTTTTTTTAATTACTCAGTTGAATAATTTGGATACCACGCCATATTTGCCGTATAACGAAACGCTCTCTTTATACGAATCAGTTAATTGTTAGTACTTGTTAAGGTTTTGTCCAATATATTTTTAGAATGTAACATACATGTCGTATGAAGTTCAAGTTATGCGATATGCAAATAATATTAAAATTGCTTTTTTTCTCCAAAATACATTAATATACAATAAAAACCTTGAGGTGTAAAAATTTAAATAATGTTTTTCCATACGCCGGTGTTTGTTTGTTTAGATAAAAAAAGTCATACTTATTATGAACCTTTTTTAGGTAGTCAAGCAAATAAGAAATTTCATCTTTACAACGAAACAATTTCTTATATATGCTCCACTGATATTTGCCAACCTCTCTTTATCGTCAAAAAAGTTTCATTTTACAAATTTCAATTTCAATGCATAATCTATTCAAGCTTCGTATTGTAACTTCTTTGTTTCACTCTTTCTAATTGCAATATAATAAAAAGTTGAGTCATTGCATTTGTATTAAATCAAACTGTCCAACATGTTCAGAATTTTTTTCAAAACTTTTCTGTAAAGTAACAAAATACCGACCTCCAAGGAAAATTCAAAACGGAAAGTCCTTTATAAAATGGCAAAATCAAAAGCTTAAACTCATCAAGCGAATGGAAAACAACTGTCATATTCCTGACTTGGTACAGGCATTTCCTTATGTAGAAAATGGTGCATTAAACCTGGTTTTATAGCTAGTTTAACCTCTCACGTGTATGACAGTCGCATAGAATTGCATTATATTGACAACAATGTGTGAGCAAAGCAAACAGACCAAGTAGCGCTAGCGGAAGACTTACTGTCATTCTAGATTTGTGAATCTTAGTCCTAATCATTATGACTTCTGAATTTAATTAATAGATAAAAATCATAAAATATTATTAATAACTATAAGATTCTTGAATGCATGTTATTTTGTAGTGAGGCTTACATTAGACTTAAATCTTATTTTGTAGTGTCCAATGAAGCAGAAATAAAAAAAAAATAAGAAGATGTGGTATGATTGCCAATGAGACAACTCTCCACCAGAGACCAAATGACATATAAGTTAACAACTCACATTGGACTTACATCTTATGATATAGGGTCCAATTCAGCAGAAATGTTTTGTCCAATGAGCAGTAGTTACCACACTGGACCTTAGTCTTATAATGTATTATCCAATGAGCAGTAGGTACCATATTGGACCTTAGTCTTATGATCAAGTGATCAATTAGGCGGTAATTTCCACACTATACTTATTCTTCTGATATATTGTCCAATGAGGCAGTTATTGATGCATTGTCCAATGAAGGTGAAAGGTTCACATTGTCTTATGACATATTATCGAATGAAGCAGTGAATATAAAATAAGGAGATGTGGTATGATTGCCAATAAGACAACTATCCAACATAGTCAAATACAATAGTTTAAGAGCTTAAAGGTTATCGTACCGCTTAAAACAATGAGCAAAACCAATACCGCATAGTCAGCTATAAGGTTTGACATGACAAATGTGAAACAATTCAAACGAGATAACTAACGGTGCGATTTATTACAAAACAATAAATGAATGAACAAATATAACAGTCAGCTACCAACGACAACCTCTTAAACAAATTAAAGGCTCCTGACACGGAACAGGCACATATAGAATGGTGCGGGGTTAAATATGTTTGTGAACGCTCAACCCTCCCCTAGCCTGGCACAGTGGTGTAACAGAATATCATAAAAAATTCTAAAATCATTTAAAAATGGCTTTACTCATCACATCGGCACAAAGCACAAAAAAGTGACTACACAAATGTAATATAAAGACATAAGGTATCGATCTAAGAGTAATTACAGTAAAGTAAAGTACACATTAGATTTCCGTCTTACGAGGCATTTGTCCAATAAAACAGTAACGCCCACAATTGACTCAAGTCTTTTAATTATTTTTCAATGAAGCAGCGATTTCCACATTCGACTAAATCTTATAATAATCTTTAATTGTAACTTGGATGGAGAATTATCTCATTGGCACTCATACCACATCCTCTCATATCTATTTATATATTTTTTCTAATAAAGCAGCAATGTCCACACTGAACTTCTAGCATTATAATGTATTGTCCAATGAAAAGCTAATGAACACATAGTACCTAAGTTTTATGATATTGTGTCAATAGAATAAAATGAGTATTGTCCATGCACATTGGACTTGATGATTGTCAAATATAGCAGTAATATCCACATTTTACATAAGTTGTATGATTCATAATTGTCAAATGAAGCAGAAATGCCCACATTGGACATCGTTCAATGAAGCAGGAATATCCACATTGGACATCGTTCAATGAAATAGAAATGTTAGCATTGGTTCAATGAAGCAGTGATGACAACATTGAACTATTGACTAATTAACATAAGTCGTATGACGAATACTGTCCAATGTGGTAGTTATGTCCACATTGGACTTAAATCAAATGGCATATTTTCCAAAAAGTCAGTAATACAATAATAAGATGTGGTATGATTGCCAATGAGACAACTCTCCAAAAGAGATCAAATAAAGCAGAAGTTAGCAACTATAGGTCACCGAACGAGCAAAACCCATACCGTATAGCAAGCTACAAAACGCCCTGAAATGGCAAATGTGAAATAATTCAAACGAGAAAACTAAATGCCTAATTTATGTACATTGCAATAAACTAAAAACAAATATGATGAAGAACAACAAACAACAACCACTGAATTACAGGTTCCTTACTTGGGAAATGCACATACAGAATGTGGCAACATTTCCACATTGGGCTTAAGTGTTTTGGTATATTTAAAAAAAAGTCATTTATGGCTACGTTGAACTTAAGTCTTGTACAAGGCAGTACTGTTAGTTTATAACGTAAATATCTGACCTGGTATTTAAATCTTCAGGCCAGAAGGAATATATCACCAGATCAGTCAAGTATTACAACAACCACGAAGAAATGGAAAACAAATAATATGTATTTGTATAAATATTTATAAATTTCATGTCTAATATGAATTGTGTTCCGAGGTTCATATGCATTAACCGTGGTGAATAAATTTTGCACACCTATCGGTGATATTTGCAATTATAATTTGGAAAATTTCAACAAATTCGCGTTAAGGTAGATCAGGTGTCTTCCTCTATCTTGGATTGTAAAATAGCAAGAAACAATCGGTCTAGAACTTTCAAGAAATATGCAAATTTCGAAAGACCAATGTACTTCATTTTAAGGAAGAAAATCATGTGTTTTATCATATTTTTACAACTGTTTTTAACAGATACAGAAAAATATTTTGATTGGTTCAATTTTTTTTTCAACTTTGCCATATAAGGGGATATAACTCAGATAATGTAACCTTTATAAAGGAATGTGTTATGAATTTACCTTTCTTGTTTTGTAGCAAGAAAACGATCCCATGACCCCAATTTTTCTTTTTTTCTGAAAGCACATTGTAAGGGCTATCTTCTCATATTTTATCTTTAAATTCTATCGTTTAGTTTTCATTTTATCACAGAATAGTCGGTTTTCCATGCATAATCTATACAAAATCTGTTTAATCTGACAATTTAGCACAACCTGTAGTTTGAAAAGAAGCCCCGTGACCTATACTTTTTACCATATTTTTTTGAAAAAAGCATGATATTAACTACATTTTGGCAAACTATTAGAAAATTCTATCGATTTTAATTTAGACCCCCCCCCCCCCCTAAACATTTAATTTGTGTTTCTAGCAGATATTACCATTGTCTTTAAACTACTCCGGTAAATCGTGTTTCGACACAAGTCAATTTCTAGTATAGAAGAAAACAATTAGATATCCTAACCGACCAAAATAACTTCAGTCATCATACATAAGGCATGAGAATACAACTAACGCCCCAAAACTAATGTCCGGAATCCACACAAATCCACAGGGCCGCTCGGATTGGAATGTCTGATTGTCTCTTAAAGGAACTTACCAAGGAAATAACACCAGTTAAGTGTTCTGACGTAACGTAATTTCTATGCCTACAGAAAAGAAAAACTCAAAAGATATCAAGCTTATAATTTAATAGTCAGACGCGAGTTTCATCTACAAAAGACTCATCAGCGACGCCCCAATAAAAAAAAAGTTATCTGGCCAAACGAAGAACGACGTTGAAGAGCATAACAGACCAACAATTCCCTTAGCAGACGCACTGTACGGATCCAGAAAGTTACTTAACTGCGAATCATAATCCTGACCTTGCAGATAGCCTCAACAAGAACCAAGAAGTAGATGCGATACTTCTGCACTTCACCAACGGCTTTGATAAGTTACCGAAGGGTTCTTAGAATTGCATTTTGATTAGTCCCATGTTGACTGCTGTACCCCTATTTTTTACATTTATACCTATTATGTCTGTTTGTTTTGTTCACGCATCGTTGTCAATATAATGGAATTTGATGCGACTGTCATACAAGTGAGAGGTTTAGCTAGCTATAGGACCAGGTTCAATCCACCATTTTCTACATAAGAAAATGCCTGTACCAAGTCAGGAATATGACAGTTGTTATCCATTCGTTTGATGTGTTTGAGCTTTTGATTTTGCCATTTGATTAGGGACTTTCCGTTTTGAATTTTCCTCGGAGTTCAGTATTTTTGTGATTTTACTTTTTATTACTTAATTACTACGAAGGAAACAACATTTTTTGGTTAATCAGATGGAATTCTTTTTACTTAAGGAAATAAAATTATCCCTCTGCATACAGCTGTGTTTGCATTCTTTGGAAAGACAAAAAGTCTATCATAGAAATGCGACTCTCAGTTTGGGGTCAAGTTACATAACAGTGTTTAAGTAAATATCACTGCAAATGTTGTAATCCTTATAAAAATGATGATTAATCATAAAATTTTATTCGAAAAATCATTATGTGCAATTTTATTTTTGTTTAGAGGCTAAAAGGTATTGCAGGGTCATATTGTGTGTAGTGCTAGTATAGAACGGAACAGATATGATCTCTGCGCCGGCGATTGCAATCGAAGTGTAATCCAAGGGAAAAAATTCTAGCGGACCAATCCGAATCAAGTATTTGTAGATATGCAAATCATGTAATAACTATCTAATGAGTTTTGACAGAAACTTTACTATAGTATTTCAAGATTTTACTATACTATTTAGTATTATGTATACGTTAACGTCTATGACATTCAAAGGTGTAGGATAAAGTCTATACAGACTGAATTGCACATATAGAAGCATGACCTGCTTTACCCCAACTCAATCAGCAACAATAGAGTCATATAACCACGACACATTGACATCTTTTGGTATTTGTTTTGGTAAGAAATTATTAAGAAACTAAGGTTCCAACTCCAGATCTTAGATGAATTTGGCTATTGTTTTATGTCCCTTTTGGTCAAATAGCTCCTCATGATTCTACGTATTTAGACATCCCTGGCTTTCAAGTTTTTGGGGTTTGTGTGTTCCCGATGAAGATAAATCCAGAAAGTGCGTTAGACGCACGAAATTTTTAAAGTGATAATTTCATTTTGAGAACAAAAATACAGAATTGGCTCTAATCTTCATTTTGATGGGAAAAAATACACAATTAGCTATAATGTTCATTTTGAGTGGGAAAATACATCATTAGCTATAATCTGGAAGGACATGTAAATGTACTCTAATAATATCCTCGAACAAACATTTAAGAAAAACGATGATCAAAATTATGTAGTATATTCAAGAATATACACGGTGTCATCTTCTTTCGAATTTCATTTTTTTTTCGAAAATCATATCGTAAAAACTCTGTTCTATTCATGACATGGTAGTTTGATGATGTTCTTACATTCTGTAAATGCTAACATTTCCTAGCATGAATAACACGTGAACTTGATGTATAGGATAATACAGAGACAAAATCTAGATATTTGCTATTCAAATTAAGGCTGATGGTCTTATTCACATTCTTGAGTGTAGAAACATGTTTTGTTAAGAGAGAAACGGAAGATGCCAAGGGCACATTCAAAGCACAGAAATCGAAGGGAAAGTCAAAACTACAGGGCAAAAACCGAAAAACGACGAAAAGACAATCAAGCCCACAAAACACTGATATATGTACAGTAAAGACAGAACTTAAGTATTTTTAATTATTAAAATGTTAGGAAGCAATCTTAAACAATGTCAGGTCAATCTTTCATTGATAGATAATTAAAAATGTTAATAATATTATATAAACATGTAAATAGATTTGATAAAATGTACATTTATATTCCTTCAGATCTTGAAATATATTTATTATTTTCAAGATGAAACAGTGTATATTTCTTCCACCTTTTTTTTTGCAGTATTGGAGAGGTATTCTTTTTTGTGTTTTTTTTTTGCAAATAAAAAAAAAACAATTGTTATCATAACAATGATAATTTCAATGTCTATTTCCACAATTGTAAGTTAACTTAAATAGGAAAGTTTCGAATGAGAAATCAGAACTTACTGCAAAGAAATTCAATATACATTGCGATTAATTCAAAAACAAAATATAGCTCAAAGACAACAAAAATTCCTTAAAGAATGGCAAAAAATGCCAAGATATCCCATTCAACGCAAAAAGGATACAATAAATGTACAAAAATGTACCACGATATTTCGACATTTTAACCATTAATTCAATATTGTATTCATTTAGTCTCCCACAGTTTAACATCATTAGGGGACGACCATTTGATTTTCTTTGGGAAAGGGGGGGGGGGGGGGGGGGGCAGAAACATATTGGAAATTAATAACTTGGCCTGAAAATAAATGCCTTTTCACAAGACGGATGATAAAGAATATTCTGCAATATAAAATGCAGGATACTAGTAGTTGAAAATACAAATGTGTATAAAAGTGATGAATAAATGTCCACGCGGGAAAACCGCGAAAAAAGATTAAGCATGCCTAATTACAGATGATCAGCGTAAATCCAGATAATCATTAATGGTGAAAAAGATGAAACGACAAACAAGTCCACAAACCACTGACACATGTGCAGTAAAGACAGAATTTTAGTATTTCTAATCTCCTTTAAATTTTAAGAAGCAATCTTAGATAATGTCATGTCAATCTTTCATTTTATTAGATAATAAAAGATGTTAATAATATTATATAAACGTGTAAATGTATATAAGAAAAATGTACATTTTTACTTTTTTATTCCTTCAGATCTTTTTTTTTAATTTTCAAGATGACACAGTGTAAATTTCTTTCACTTTCTTTTTTTCTTTTTCAGTATTGGAGAGGTATTCTTTTTGTGTGGGTTTTTCTTTGTCGATATCGTCGAGGTCTAGTTTTCTACAAATAAAAAACAATTACTATAATAACAATGACTATTTCAATGTCTATTTCCACCATTGTAACTTATTTTATAAATAGGAAAGTTTTAAATGAGATATCAGAACTTAATCCATAGAGAAAAACGCAGAACGGCTTAATTTAAAATACACGGTGTTGTGGAAAACAAGGCGAAACAAACGGAAAAGAAATCAAGAATTCAATATACATCCCGAACAATTCAAAACAAAAATATAGCTCAAAGACAACAAAAATGAAGTCCCCGCTTTTTTAAAGAATGACGAAAAATACCAAGACATCAGTACATGCAGTAAATGTGCAAAAATGTACCTCGATATTTCGTCATTTTAACATGCTATTCAAACGTGTATGCATTTACTTTCCCAAACGTTTGTTGTTGACCGAGGGTACCTGATGAATCAGAATACTGTTTCCGGCGCATGGAAACGGGTATCAAATATGTTGGTCACCACATTGCGGTTCACTGAACATGTTATTGTGATATTGTTGGCTGAACAGGGTGTATGTGTACACATATTCTTGATAAATATTACTTAAACATGTCTTTGTTGAAAGAGCTATAGTAAAAAGAAATTCACCAGTCCTGGTATATATAGGACACACATGTATAAATGCTGTAGAATGGACAAAATATACATGTTTATCAAAAAGGGAGACAGCTTTATAATTTGAATTTACAAATTTAACATTAGATGTGAATAAACTTTATTAATTTATTGCTGCACCCGTTATATTGCTAAACACTGTTATAATATGCAACCTTTTTAGATGAATCATATATATTCAAATGTTCTTGCATGATTGGTATGTTTCTGTTACATAAATAACAAGTTTTAGAACTTGATATTGTACATTGTAATCTGGAGATTTTATTTCATTTTTATGAAATGACGTGGCTTGCATACATTATAAATATTTGTCTTATTCAAGCATACGAAAGAAAGATAAACAAACTCACTTTGTAAAATCTTTGGCTTCTCTTACTGTTTCTGGTAATTTCCTATTTAAAGTCTCTGGAAGGATAAGACAAAGAAGTCCCGCGGAAACGGAACAACCACCAAATATAACTAATGGTAAAGCTTGTCCTAATTTACCTCCAACAACATTACCCTATAAAATAAAACATACAATATATGCTTTACTAGTATAGTATACCAGCTGACAGGATTAGTCTGTAAATAAAGCCATCTGCATTCACCGTGTGAATCTGCCTACGGACTTTGCAGTAATATGACCCGAATGACAAGTTTCATCTTTATCTAATCTCCTTATTCGAAAAATGTTTCGAAATAATTACTTATAAATATGTTTAAGAACTTCTTATCAATAAACATTTAGCATCAACATGAAAACACGTGGTAAGGATGAATACTTCTTAAATAAGCACAATTTAAAAAAGTAAATAAATTTAATATAAATAGAACAGCATGTACCACCGTAACTTTGCGTCCAGTCTAGGTTAAAAAAAACAATAACCTACTGATTGAGCTACATATGGAGCCACCATTCCACCAATTCTTGCAATACAAGAACTTAAACCCATTCCACTATTTCGGACCACAGTAGGATACAGTTCCATAGAATAGACATAAATAATTCCGAAAGCTGCAGCTGAACCCATTTTCCCAATGATGGCTAAAGTTAGAGTTAATGGTTGCAATTCTGAAATATAGCAAAGGCACAATAATAATAGAAATGCACAATAGAAAAGTTTCCAATGCAAAAGATTGTATCGTGATAGGTTTAGGTCATACAATCAGGTTGTATAGATTATATGCGGGCGTCTAGCGTACTTACTTTTTACGCTTAGTATCTTATGAATTGTTTAAGAATTAAATGTTTCTTTTGATAACATTATTGGGTTGTACAATTGTTGACCGAAGCACATTTTAAATTCCGAGCTTCATTTTAAAAATGTGGGCATGAGCAACGCTTTTACAACCCTATAAAATTATAAAATATTTCGTTTGTTTTTCTATGCATTATTTTAACATTGTCACGGATAGCACATGCAGTCATAGCTGTTGTCTTTTATACGAAAATAAAATTTAATATGAGAGTGTCTCTCGATTGTTGTCAACCAATCAAAAACTGTAAAAAGTAAAATAAAAAAAATACCGAACTCCAAGGAAAGTCCCTTATCAAATGATAAAATCAAAAGTTCAAACACATCAAACGAATGAAAAACAACTGTCATATTCCTAACTTGGTACATGCATTTCCTTATGTAGAAAATGGTGGTTTAAACCTGCTTTTATAGCTACCCTAACCCCTCACTTGTATGACAGCCATATAAAATTCCATTATATTGACAGCATTGTGTGAGCAAAACAAACAGACATAAAAGGTAAAAATGTTAAAAAATGTAATTATTACGGTATAAAGACATGGGTCGATAAAATGAGAACAACTGATAGAGTCAGTCATATTATGTCAATGATCGTTATGAAACCTGCTGCCTTAAAATAGAAATACTATATTCAGTTTGAAAAATTAGTAAACTCGTTCCTTTAGTAGCGGGGGCCTCGGTGCCCGAATGGTCTTTGTAGTCCAACTACTGTATCACTAGCCGGTCAACACTGAGCGTATCTAGTAATGGTGAAACCATTGAAGATTAAGAACCAAAAACGTGATAAAAAAGCATTGTCCAGTTCCAAGAAAATAAATAGCCAACTGTATTGTAATTAATCATATCTTAAGTTACACTTCTTATGTGTCCTACGTCACACAGTAGACCACTGATATGTTCCGAGCGTCCGGCTTAACCACAATCCCGTCCTATTTTCCACGTTTGAGATATCACCGAATTTGCAATTTTGTTATCAACATGAACAGCATGACGAGTGTCACTAGTTGGGCATGGTCTGCTTACCCTTTTGGCGAACCCGAGAACCTCCCCAGTTTCTGAGGGAGTTCATGTTGCTCAGTCTTTAGTTTTTATGTAGTGTTTTGTGGAATTGTTTTTTCCTGTTGTTGTCCTTTGTTTTATGCTATGACGTTGTCCGTTTCTCTTTGACTTATGAGTTTGTAATACCCCCTTGGAATTTTCCGTCTTTTTTACTGATATGTTATATGGTTCATGCGGCAATATATTCAATCGAAATGAAAATACACCTTACCATCACCTCCATATAGAACTGTAAATATTGTACATAGACATGCTACGCCTCCAACAACCATACAGAAACAATGGATCTTTTTTCTTCCAGCCCTGTTTAATGTTGCCATAACAAGCAATTTAGCAGGAACTTCTACGATAGCAAGTATGAAAAAGTTCAAGTAGAAATTTCCACCAATATTGCCTCCAGTATGCATGGTTACTCCATAGTATACCATAGCAATCACTATCCTGAAAGCAAGTAGTGAATACTTTATAATGCAATCCAAACAATTCTATAAAATATTGATGTGTTTATAAATTGCTGTAAACGCTGGTCAAATTTTTATTTCAATTCATTTTATATTTAATTAGTATCGATTAACTGAACACATAGATATACCGATTATAACCTCGATATTTGTGTTTCTCGTGGAAATTTTTTATGCCACATCTATTAGGCATGTTCTTCAAAAAAATTATGATGAAAGACTTCTGCAGAGCTTGCGTTTTCTATCATGATTTCCTTAATAGAAGTTTGCTGCTTACAATGTTGCTATTGAACCAAGGGTTCCAAGTATCCCCTCGAACGTTGCGAGTTGGTTGACTTTTCCTCAATTTTTACATCACTAAATATAACCATATATAATGTGTACGTACCATCAACATCATGACGATTGCCACACGTGGAGCAGGCTCTGATCACCCTTCCGAAACATCTTAGATCCGCCCGGTTTTTTTATGGGTCCATATTGCTCAGTCTATATTTTTGTATGTAGTGTTTTGTGGACTTTTTGTCGTTTTTCGTTTTTGCCATGTCGTTGTGAGTTTCTCTTCGACTTATTCTGCCTCTTTTTAAAATATGTTCCATACCATTGGTTATGTTGACAATGGCGTTTTTTTTTTTTAATCTGTTCCATACCATTCGTTATGTTGACAATGGCGTGTCCGTATTATATGTAAAATATTTGTACAGTGTAGGAAAATATAAAATATATTTGTACAATCTTTAGAAACAGTGAGAAAAGCGAGGCTTGCCGATCTATTCCCCTGTTTCGTAGCGAGTAAAAATAGATTTCATATTTTCATACACTGAAATTTAACATTGAGCTTAAACGTATTTATATTTACATCCCAAGCGTTGAATTCGATTTTTAATGAATTTGTTTTGAATGAAATTGACATGACTCAAATGTGGACCGCGATGAGGACCCCCAACGTGATGAAAACAGTAATTTGAACATTACCGTTTTCCCGCAATAGAAGCAGAATGCCAGGAGACTATAAACGTAAATTATACAGGACGAGTGCGTGTTTAAATTTATCTCTTTGTCTTTTTGCTTAAAAGATAATTTAGTTAAAGCAAGTGTTATCTTCCAACATTTTTAGAAACGGATCTATGAAATATAAAGGAAAAAAGACAACAACACAAAGAAAAATAGAAAAGGAAGAAGGAAAAGATATAAACCTTATATATATAGGTGGATAGTTGTCTCATTGGCAATCATACCACATCTTATATATATAGGTGGATAGTTGTCTCATTGGCAATCATACCACATCTTATATATATAGGTGGATAGTTGTCTCATTGGCAATCATACCACATCTTATATATATAGGTGGATAGTTGTCTCATTGGCAATCATACCACATCTTATATATATAGGTGGATAGTTGTCTCATTGGCAATCATACCACATCTTATATATATAGGTGGATAGTTGTCTCATTGGCAATCATACCACATCTTATATATATAGGTGGATAGTTGTCTCATTGGCAATCATACCACATCTTATATATATAGGTGGATAGTTGTCTCATTGGCCATCATACCACATCTACTTATTTTTATATGAATCAATAGATTTTGAAATACAACGCCATGGCTGAAAGGAGAAAACTTGAAAAAAATGGCTAACAAACTTTCAAAATACCAAGAGAACGTAATACACCAAACAAATCTGATAGATAAAAACAGTTCCGACAAGGAATCAGAATAATTGAAAAGAAAAATAATTCTGGAAAGAAAAAATCTATTAAAAAGATATTGTTTTCTTCCGCGTCATTTGAAATCTGGTGTATGGTTGTCGCATTGGCAATCATACCGCATCTCCTTATTTTCATAGACACCCATGTCATTTGGTTTCTACGTAACGTTTAACATTAATATTTCACATTTTTTCGCACTGTTCTAACCGAGTTTTTTGCGAATACTTACCAGTTCCATAGAAGTATAATCGTCCTTTTAGTCATTTCTAAGGTAGAAAACAAGTGATACACGTTAGCCGTCTTTGGAGTGTCCAGTGTCTTTTCATCAATTATTCTAGATGGGATCTTTTTCTTGTTTACTTTTGCTATTCGTTGAATAATTTTTTCAGCATCATCATATTTTCCCTGACTTAGTAACCATCTGGAAGATTCTGGTATCATCCTATGAGGAAATTGAAGCATACAGATGTCTATGATAAAAACGATCTTATAACAATAGTACGATTTAAATATTCTTGATAAATGTTTTTGGCTAAAGCATAAAAGATGTACTGGAAGGCGTCCAAGTATTCAAATTGTACTGTCATGAGTATTTGAGACTTTTGATATTCGTCTAAACTTAGACGTTTCGGTACTCTTTTATTCTATTTTATTTGTATCAAAAATACTTTCCTATACTAAAGTACTTAATTGTGATAAAAAATAAACTATAGTATAAACGTGATATTAGTCATGAAAGACATGGCACACACATAACGTTTATTTTGGAACAGCTTCATCAGATATCATCTCAGTTAACATGTGTAAAAAGTTTAAGGGACAAAAAAAAACCTACGAAAAAGCATATTAAATGCGAAAAGGTCAAAGATGTATTTATGAAAATAGACGAAAAAATAACAAGACAAAACGTTTATTATGCATCATGATGACAAAATTGAAAAAATGTAATGACTCAATTATTGAATAACAAAGTGCATATACTTACCACCAATAAAACAGGAAAACTGCAAATGGAGCACCTACTGCCAGCTGAACATAAAACCAATTACGCAGAAGATAACCCATTAATGCTATATACATTATACCAAACGCAAAGAAGATATGTATAGGAATGCCAGTGAGGACCCTCTTAGACGGTCCAACATATTCCAAACCTATGGGTGGAAAATAAAAAAAACATATGAGTGATTTTGTCTATCTCACCTCCGCATTTTTTTATTTTTCAATAGTTAATGATTAATGCTCATAATATAAACGCTGCATATCCTATAAGTTAGATAAATCCTTTAACAGATTTGAAAAGAAAATTCGTCAACTTCGTAAACTAAAAGAAACTGGAATTGATTTTATTGACACCCAGTCATTTCGAAATCCGAATGTCTAACATTATCATTCCAAAAACTTCTAGGGAAAACGGGAACATAAGATCAACTAATTTAGCAACGAACAAATAAAACCCAGTAGCAAAATATATCGAATATAATTACTTCGAAATATGTTAAATAACAAAAATACCAAACACCAAGGAAAATTGTGTTATAATTTTATTCACTATAAAAACGAACAGCTATGTCAACAAAGAAAAATAAAATGGCATATAGACACTCTATAGACAAAGCACATCAACAAAAATGAAAGACAAGAATACAAAACATAACCATTGGACAATAACACAATGGCAGGATGTATAAATACCGAATTTCCATTAATTTGTTTACTATATCTTTATCGAAAACTATTATGAGTCAAATAAGTCAATATGCATCTCACGATAAGTGAATATACAACGTACTGTGCCATTATGAAGGGTCGAATTGAGGTCATTTGTTGGTTTCGTTTGAATAAACAATTTCATTGAAAGATACGGAAACGAAAACCCGTACAGTGAAAAAAAAACATTCATAAAAAAAAAAAAACCTAAAACATCTAAATTAGACATTGAGAAGACAGTCCCCACTAAAAATCTGAGTCATTTACATTTTGATTATTTACTGGAATGACATTAACTAGATCGTTGAATGTGAGGTTCAAGGATCTGACAATTAAAATTTTTCGATGTTCACGAGAAACTTCTCGCCTATGGCTAATGTAGATGAATAGAATAACAAGTCACCAACAAGTATAAATAGTAAAGTTTGAACACAAAACATGCGGATGATGCATCCACAAAAAAAATCAAAATATACACTACTTCAAGTAAATATTTATCATATACTTTTAGAAAATAATGGTATAATTGTACCCCACGATAAAACTTATTTGTACATATATTTATTCATTAAATTTGAAGAATTGCCTTAGCCGTGTGATATGACTTTTGTTAAAAATAGTTTTGTCTGTATGTCTTCTGCTGAAGCCTGTCGGCTCTCGGGCTGATAACATGACCTAGGACTGATTAGGGGTCTGATATGAAAAAGGCCATGTTATAATCCATATATATCAATCTATGAGGGTCTGGATGTTGTTTACAGAATAGAGAATAATTAGCAAAAAATACAAACAAATCGGTCAAAAAATAAAAAGAAGATAGAAAAATAGGCCAAAACAATAAAGGGGTGTTTAAATTTAAAGTAAGGAGAAGAAAGTGCTGAAATTATAAACAATAGAAAGAAATGAACAACAAAATTAAAGATGTACAATTATAGATCACAAAACAGCAAGACGAATGTCTTCTTTAAAATTTCTACTATATGTTAAATGTTCAGGTTTTCTAGATTAGCAAAGCATTATGGCATACAAAGATTGAACCCGTTCACATCTTCATCTGGTCGTGTCACGTAATCAACAAATATTTTTTGGTCATTTTGTGAATTTGATGTAGATGTAAGTTATTGGTAGTCTCTTTTGATTTATTCACAACTTGTTAAGACTCGATGTTTGGACTGTATGTTGACCTATCGATTGATTTTGTTGTTCCGTTGGGTTGCTGTCGCATTGACGTATACATCACATCTCCTCTTTTTCCTAATTGTGTCATTGTAATATATACATACTCATGACACAACAGATCATAAATCCACCGTGATGTGCAGCACCAATCATGAACTCAAGTATTACAAATACTAAAAAGCTCGATGAGAATGCAACGCCAACAGCCATTACTAATGTTATAATGGTTGATAACAAAAACGTTTTCTTTCTGCCAATTCTGTAACAAGAAAACATATCAAAAATTGAAATGAATTATTATTTTTATTTCTATTAGGGAGTATTGTAATTTTTTGAGTTTTGATTGCCTCATTACCTCGACACAGAAAAAGAATTATAATATGACAGGTGTCAATATTAAATACATAGTTTATAATACGTTGTCCTCATAAAAAACATGTTTTGCTGTTTCTTATCTTGTTAACACCTAAGTTGTAACAAGTTTAAATGTAAATGTTTAGATGGGAATATTTATACGTTGATGCTTATAATATTGTAGAAGTAGTGCGATTGTAAAGAAGAATTTTTCAAAATTAGAATTTGCTAACATATAAATTGTTTTTGAAAATCTCTCTCTTTCTCGCTTTAAAGTTCTTACTTGTCTGACAATATACCAAACGACACATCACCAACAAGAACTCCTCCATAAAATATCATCTGAGCATGTGATGTTTTAATTGCGTCATCGCAAACAAAGTTCATCTGTAAAGAAACACATAATATAAAACAGGTATAACGTATCTGTAAATAAGTTTATTCCAATTATATTTAATTTATGAATTTCATGTCACTCATGAAAGAAATATTACATCGCCATCTTAAGATGAAACGAAAAAAAATGTTCTCCTTAATTAATATTTTTATGTTCCTCGATTTGATACCGTCAGGCTCTCCTCAACACCAACTCTTAATAACGGTCAAAATTCTAACTCAATATTCTAGAAAAATAAACAACCCTCTTGTCTTTCGATTATTTTTTATTTGTTAGCATTAAAGTGAATTCGTTATTGCCAAATGACATGTAATCAATTATTGTCAACAGAACTGAATCCATCGACTTTAATCTACCATGGAATTCGAAGTTTCACATGAGTTTGAGGACGAAAATGAATTGCGGTGTACAACGTCAAAACAGTGGCAATTATTACATTCATATTAGGACGAGAGCAGGTAAATGTGATGTGAAAATGAACCCTGCTTTGTGCTAGACCAATATCTAGCTGGATTATAATGTGCTAGTTCACAGGGTAAAAGTCCACAGGATATCATTCGATCTGGGCTCACTATTCTGACCTCGAGCCCACTAGTCTTTTCTCGTATTCCCAAATCTCGCGTGCTCAGCTGAATACCAATTTTCAAGTCTATGGTTTGACCCCACTAGAAAAACGAACCCACGACCTCCCATACTCGAGGAGATCATATCACCACGAGACCACTGAGGCGATTCCAAATGATCGTCAAGGTAAAAATGACTATACTGACCTTTGAAGTAAAAGTTTCATGGAAAGTGTTGATATCATACACCCATTTAGAACATTTGACCATGTCTCTGGTGTTATTCCTGTACTGGTAGTAATGACAGCGATCATACCTGTGTATCTCATCATGGGATGGTGGAATTGTTTTGTTTATTATACTGGCATGCTCGTTGTTCTGTACTTGGTAAGTATCATTGTTCAAACCAGGTATCTGACATCTGAACGTAAGTAATAATATACAGTCCGATAATTTTTAATCCAAAAAAAGATAGGTCATTTACATGTTATAATGGTTTTTTTTTTATACAATTGTTTCATTTTGTCCTGTTTATTAAAATAAATATTGTGCTAAACCATGCTAACAGTAGATACCCCCGGTACAACATATATATATATACATTGAAACAAATTTTAAAATGAAACTGACAAAATATGATATGTTCCATTACAGGAAAACTTTACACAGCTAAAAAAAAAGATGATTGTTTATTTGGATAGGGTTTGCTGTACATTTTTCAAGGCTAAAGGAAATTCAATTTTTATCAAATTCTTTCCTTGTTTCATGCAAGGAAACAATATAAGCTTCAAGGGCAATACATAAAAATCGTCTGTGACATACATAAAAAGCCACATAACAAGTTTTACTAAATTTTATCACTATCAAATCATGATTCCACCAGCAGGAATTTAATACAAACTGGTATTTCACACCTATCCTTTTACGGTAATATCATTTATAAAACTAACAAGATTAGGAACCATCTTTATTAATCTTTCTTTTTGAATGAACAGACTTGATGATGAAGCTTTTAATTATAAGGTTTTGTTCAATCATTGCGTCTGGTAGTTTTTGGAATAAAATTTAATTTGATGGGGAAGGTTGAAATCTCAAAACCAGCTTTAGCTCGCCACATTGCTGGGTCTTCCAAGTGCTCCACAAAACCTCTTTCTAAATTATTAACATCTATTTTATCAGCAATCAAAGCCGGGCTCCAAAGTTATTGTGAAACTGCCTATTCTAGAGGTGGCGTGAATCAGATGTGGATACTAAAAAATTCCAAAGATCTTTTAGAGTAAATACAATCTAAGACTCTCTCATCTTGCAATAGTATTAAAACATTTGACTTTTCTACACTTTACACAAGTATTCCCCATTCCAAACTAAAAGACAAATTGAAAGAGTTGGTATTACTTTGTTTCATTAAAAAGAATGGCGAAAGTAGATACAAGTATCTTGTCTTGGGGAGGGATAAATCCTACTTTGTAAAGAATCACTCGGATTCAAACAAAAATTCTCTGAAACTGACATTATCAAGATGCTTGATTCCTTGATTGACAACATATTTGTTACGTTTAGAGGACGTGTTTTTCAACAGACTGTCGGAATTCCAATGGGAACCAATTGTGCCCCTCTTCTTGCCGACTTGTTTCTTTATTATTATGAGGCTGACTTCATACAGGAACTTCTTAGGAAGAAAGATAAGAAGTTAGCGATATCCTTCAACTCTACGTTCCGCTATATAGATGATGTTCTCTCACTAAATAATACAAAATTTGGTGACTTTGTTGAACGAATCTATCCCATCGAACTAGAGATAAAAGATACTACAGATACAGTTAAGTCTGCCTCATATCTTGACTTACATCTAGAAATTGACAATGAGGGTCGGTTGAAAACAAAACTTTACGACAAAAGAGATGATTTCAGCTTCCCAATTGTGAACTTTCCATTTCTATGTAGCAACATTCCAGCAGCGCCTGCATACGGAGCACCTGAGATCACCCCAAGTTTTTGGTGGGGTTCGTGTTGCTTAGTCTTTAGTTTTCTATGTTGTGTCATCTGTACTATTATTTGTCTGTTTGTCTTTTTATTTTTGGCCATGGCGTTGTCAGTTTGTTTTCGATCTATGAGTTTGACTATCCCTCTGGTATCTTTCGTCCCTCTTTTTTTGCATGTGTCTGCTCCACGTATCAGTTGTTGGTTTATGTATATCTAAATGTTTCCATCATTTTGTTAACTGTGTCGATTGTTGATCTTTAATAGTTTTATAACAATATTTGTAGTTGAACATTAAACACCAACCCATCCATCCTCCTTCGTCTCCTTCTCCTCCTCCTCATCATCAAATAAAACTTATAATAATCATAACCCAGAATGGTTTTATCTTAAATTCGTACCTGTGATCCGGAGCATGCATAACAAAGACCAACATCATCATATAGCATCCCGTACTGATAGCTGGCAAACATAGCAACAAATATAGACGTTTCTGGTAGTATCCAAACTCACCGATGTGTTTTAAAATATCATCAAACTTCATGCTTACCTACAACAAGATATGTCTGTGTCATCATAATGTATATCTCATCAACCATATTACAATGGTATAGAGACATATACAAACTAACATACAAAGTTAAGGTGGCTAGGGTATCTTCCTCCATCTTGGATTTTAAAGTAGCCCATAACAATTGGTCTAGATCTTTAATGAAATGTGCAAATTTTGAGAGTAGTATGTAATTCATGTGTAAGACTTTTTATGTTAATATAGAAAATTATGTGTTTTATCATATTTACGGCTGTATTTTCTAAAACTCACAATATTTTTGTTTGATTCATTTTTTTCAACTTTGCCACATAAGGGAAGATAACTCAGATTGTAGGGGAGAATACTCAAATAAAGTAATTTTTATAATAGAAAGTGTTGTGAATTTACCTATTTTAATATGTAGCAAGAAAACAAATCCGGTGACCCCATTTTTTCTTTTTCTAATCTGAAAGCATGTTATAAGAGCTATCTTCTCACATTTTATCTTAAAATTCTATGGTGTAGTTTTCTTTTTATCACACAAAATTGGATTTTCCATGCATAATCTATTCAAAATCTGACAATTTTGCACAACCTGTAGCGTGAAAAAAATCCGGTGACCCATACTTTTTATTATATTTTGGAAAATAGCATGATAAAAACTACATTTTGACAAATTATTAAAAAATTCTATGGATTTTAATACACCCCATCCACCTTAAGTATAAAACAAAAATATAAGTGTAAAGTAGAGACATAAAGTGGTTTCCCAGGAGAATCTAGGCATTCAATAATTATTTGTATAAATGTGCACAACTTGTTAGATCAGACGGGTTTTTGCTATTCATATGATCTTGTATTTTTAAATATTGCATATATGCATATTATAAATTAGTTTTAAATCAACAGTGAATCTTAATTGGACGCTAGCATTGGCTAGGCTTTACTAATAGAAAGCCTTCTTAAACATCAAGCACACCTTGTTATAACTTGTAAAGGTTTTATATAATTAAGTTTTAGAATATAACATACATACAGTAAAAGTCTTTTGAAGTTCATGTTGTAATTTTACAAGAAATATCATATATCAACATTGAATATATGCAAATTAAATTGAAACTGGTTATTTTTCAAAAATACATTTAATATATACAATAAATACCTTGAGGTGTTAAAATTTAAATAATATTTGTCAATCGCCTGTGGGTGTTGTTCTAGATAAAATGTCATACTTATTATGAACCTATTTTATGTAGTCAAACAAATATGATATTTCATCTTTACAACAAAACAATTTCTTGTTTATACTCCACTGCCAACCTTTCTTTATCGCTGAAATTCTTATCATTTTACAGATGTCACGTGCAATGCATAATCTACTCAAACATCTTATTGTATCTTCTTTGTTTCACTCTTCCAAATTGCAGTCTAATAAAAAGTTGAGTCATTGCATTTTTATTGATTCAAACTGTCCTACATGTTCAGAATTTTGTTCAAAACTGTTCTACAAGAGCAGCAGTCAACTGACCAATGTAAGTAGTGTTAGCCCAAGACTTACTGTCCTTTTAGATTTGTAAATCATATTTCTTATCAATACGACTGCTGAATTTTAATTGATAAATATAAATTACAAAATAGTATGACTTACTATGTGATTCTTGGTTTCATTTTATTTTCTAGAAAGGCTTTAAGGTCCTCATTTGACTTAAATCTTGTTATATAGTGTCCAATGAAGCAGAAATGTCCACATTGGACTTATGATGTTTTGTCCAATGAGCAGTAATTTAATTTACCACATTGGACTCAAGTGTTACCCATAGACATCTTTTTGCCAAAGAAGCAGAAATGTCCACATTGGACATAAGTCTTATGATATAGTATCGAATGAATAATTAACTATCACATTGTACCAAATTTTTATGATATTGTGTCAAGAGTCAGACAAGTATTGTCCATGCACATTGGAATTGATGATTGTCTAATAAAGCAATCATGTTCAAATTTGACACAAGTCTTGTGATTCATAATTGTCCAATGCAGCAGAAATTTCCACATTAGACATCGTTCAATGAAGCAGAAATATCCACATTGCTCATTGTTCAATGAAGCAGAAATGTCCACACTAGACATCGTTCAGTGAAACAGAAGTATCCACATTATACATCGTTTAATGAAGCAGAAATGTCCACATTAGACATCGTTCAGTGAAGCAGACATGACAACATTAGACTTCGTTCGATGAAGAAGAAATATCCATATTGGACATCGTTCAATGAAGTAGAAATATCCACATTGGACATCGTTCAATGAAGCAGAAATATCCATATTGGACATCGTTTAATGAAGCAGAAATGACAAAATTGGACATCGTTCAATGAAGCAGAAATATCCATATTGGGAATCGTTCTATGAACAACAGTTAGTTAGACTTAAATCTTATGAAATATTGTCTAATTAACTTTAGTCTTATGACATATATTTTCCAAAGAGGCAGCAATGTCCAAATTGTACTCAATTCAAATTACGTATTTTCCAAAGAGACAGTTATATAAAAATAAGAAGATGTGATATGATTGACAATGAGACAACTCTCCAACAGAAATCAAATGACACGGAACGGTTAACAACTATAGGTCACAGAAAGAGCAAAACATATACCGCATAGCAAGCTATAATAAAAGGCCCTGAAATGGCAAATGATAACAATTCAAGCGAGAAAACTAACGGCCTGATTTATGGTCAAAACAATAAACGTCAATCAAATATGATGTAGAACAACAAATAACAACCCCTTAATTACAGGCTTCTGACTTGGGAAATGCACATACAGAATGTGGCCACATGTCTTCAATGGATTTAAGTGTTTTGATATATTGTAAAGAGAGTCATTTATGGCCACATCGAACTTAAGTCTTATACTAAGCAGTATTGTTAGTTTATAAAGTAAATACCTTACCTGGTATACAAATCTTCAGGCTAGAAGGAAAATATCACCAGATAAGCCACGTATTACACCAACCATAAAGAAGTGAATGACAATTATTTAATATTCATATGACTATCTATAAATCGCATGTCTTAAATGACTTATGTTCGGATGTTCACATGCATTAACCGTGAATACATTTTGCACACATATTGGTGAGATTTGCAATAATAATTTGGAAAATTTTAATAAATTCACCTTAAGGCACTTCGGGTGTCTTCCACTGTCTTGAATTGTAAAATAGCAGGAAACAATCGGTCTAGAACTTTAATGAAATATGCAAGTTTCGAAAGAAGAATGTACTTCATTTGTACGACTATCCATCTTAATGAAGAAAATTATGTGTTTTATCAAAGTTTTACAACAGACAGAATATTTTTTGACTGGTCCAATTTTTTTCAACTTTGCTATATAAGGGGAGATAACTCAGATAATGTAACCTTTATAAAGGAATGTGTTATAAATTTGCCTATTTTGTTTTGTTGCAAGAAAACGAGTCACGTGACCCTAATTTTTCTTCTTCTTTTCTGAAAGCACACTGTAAAAGCTATCTTCTCAAATTTTAAAATTCTATCCTTTAGTTATTCACAGAAAATTCGGATTTCTATGCATAATCGCTACAAAATCTGACAATTTTGTGCAACCTGTAGCTTGTAAAGATGCCCCTGACCCATACTTTTTATTTTTGTTTTGAAAAAAAGCATGATATAAACTACATTTTGGCAAATCATCAAAAAAATCTTTCGATTTTAATTTAGAACCCCCATCTACCTTCAGTTTTGTTTCTAGCAGATAACAATACTGACTTTAAAACTTCCCCGGTAAAACGTGTTTCGATAACGGATGTCGATTTGGTTCAATATTCAATATTCAAATTTAATTTTTTGTTAAACATTTTTTTTTTTATTTATTTTTCTTCAACATTCGATTTCAACATTAAAAATTCGTTTTCAACATTCAACATTCGTTTTTCAACATTCGATTTCAACATTCGATTACAACATTCAACATTCGTTTTCAACATTCAACATCCGATTTCAACATTCAACGTTCAAAAATATTTTTAATTTTTTTTTTTTTTCCAACATTCGATTTCAACATTCAACTTTCGTTTTCAACATTCGTTTTTCAACATTCAAAAGTTTTCAACATTCAACATTCGTTTTCAACATTCAAAAGTTTTCAACTTACAACATTCGTTTTCCGTTTTCAACATTCAACATTCGATTTCAACATTCAAGATTCAAAAAGTTTTGGAAATTGTTTTTTTTTTTTTTTTTTTTTTTTTTCTTCTTTTTTTTCAACATTCGATTCCAACATTCAACATTAAAAAAGAAAAACTTTAATTTTTTGTTTTTTTCAACATTCGATTTCAACATTCAACATTCGTTTTCAACATTCAACATTCGTTTTCAACATTCAACATTTGTTTTTCAAACATTCGTTTTTCAACATTCGTTTTTCAACATTCAACATTCGTTTTAAACATTCAAAATTCGTTTTCAACATTCAACATTCTCGTTTTCAACATTTAACATTCTCGTTTTCAACATTCAACATTCGATTTCAACATTCAACATTAAAAAAAAAATTATTTTTATTTTTTTCATTTTTTTTTTCAACATTCGTTTTTCAACATTCAAATGCGCATGACATAAAGCAGTTGTTGAAAGTGAAAGTTTGTAGCTACAAGGGAGTTATTGTTGAAATATTTATGAAGAACTGATAAGGAAACTTATTGGTTTTGCTTTATTTGTCTGAGCATATATCTTTTAAGAGTTCGACACCAAAAGGTATCAACGGCGCAATTTTAGAATAAGTGGGAATGTATTATTTAAGTCTAAATATTATATGAAGGGAAATGGTGGTAATACTTAGGTGAGATTTCAACCACAAAAGACCAAGAAAACAAAACAGACATATAAAAGGCAACATGTATACCTTAAAAGTGAGGCGGAAGATACCAAGGGGATCTAATAAGACAAACACGAACTGACAACGCCATGGCAAAAAGCGAAAAGCGAACGATACAGGGCTTCTTTTCCGCAATTTGTTTTTTGTCTGACGTTGTTTATTGTCCGAAAAATTTTGTTTTTGTCAGTTATTTTTGCTTTTTGTTCGTCGGTTTTTGTCCGATTGTTTTTTGTCCGAATATTTTGCTTTTTGTCCACAAAATTTGCTTTTTTTCCAATTTGATTTTGTCCGAAACTTTTGCTTACTGTCCGACACATTTGATTTACAATACTGTGGTATTAATATTAATTCATTCAAGACTTTAATTTTGCTTTCCATTTATATGAAAGGAGCATTAGGTGTTTCACAATTGTCTGTCTATGTCGGGTTTATATAAAGGCTTTACCTGTTGTAAAATTACCTTTTTTAAATATCATATATCAAATACTAGAAAAGTCTGTATATTTCATCAACACAGTATTTTTTTCACCAAACCAGACATGGGGTCATCGTAATCAAGAGTAATCAATTACATTTTGCAATAATTACATTACATGTATGATTCATTAGAATGCGTAATTTTGATAGGTTGACAACAACCATGAGGCACTCCACTGTCATATTTAATTTCCGTATATAATACAACATCTATGAATGAACTTGACATCTGTGACAATGTTAACTTAATGCACTGAAAAAACAAATAAAACGCGTGATATTACTCTTAATTAAATGGTTATAGAATGAAAATGTATGCTTTTTTGTATTATTTTATAGGGTTGTAAAAGCGTTGATCGTGTGCACATTTTTAATATGGAGCGCTTCCGCGCCAGAATAATATGCATTTCTTTCTGTGGATAATAAGCTTTTGAACTAGCACAGTGAAAATATCGCTATGCGTGAAGTAATAGTACATACGAGGGGCAACATTCATATCGCAATAAAATTTTCCCGTCCTAAATATACATTAAATTTCAGGCTGAACAAAGAAAAAAGAATGAAAGCAATGAATACAATGATCGGATATCGGATTTTTCCATGCGTTCTCATTCAATAGCATCAGACACTAGTGGTTACCTTTTTGATAACTGTTTAGCAAATTGTGTGTGTTATCACTACAAACCAGTAGAAGTCTGAAATGGCCTATATCTGTACTCGATTGTACTGATTTTTACTCGTCCAGTCTCAATTGGTCTGAATTTTACTCGACATTACTCGACCCCAGTCTTAACCATACTCGACTGTACTGATTTGTACTTGACCCTTATCTTTGCCATTGAAAATAGTCTGAACTACTACTTGACCAGTCTGAAACAGTCTTAACCCATTCTCGACCTGTACTCGACCAATTTTTTCAGTCTAAACCATACTCGACCAAAGGTCTGAACAATACTCGACCAGTCTGAATCATACTTGACCAAAAAACCTATATTTTTTTTTAATTTTAGCTGTTAAAATTAATTTTTTTTTTCTGACATGACAACAGCCACAATAAAATAAAGATATATATAAAAATATATTTTTACATCCTTACATGATTCTCAGATTTTTCAAATAGAGATAGTTAAATTAAATTATCTTATATAATAATTTAATTTTATTAGTTTTAAAGTTTTAGAGTTTTGTTAAAAAAAGATATTCTTTTAACTAAAAACCACACCTTTACTGAGGGTAATAAAACCTTATTAAGGTGCTTCTTGTTTGGCATGTGTGTGTTTTTTTTTGTTTTTTTTAACTTAATTTTCCTACTTTCCTAAAGAAAAACTATATAGGTTTCATGGTTACATACAATAGTTATATAATTATCTTTTTAATGAGGTAGCAACAGCCAAAAAATCACTGACATTGTTTAAACTTATATTAGAAGTATATCTATTCTTATTATAATTTGGGATATATTATATATAATATATATCAAAAGGGGATAAAAAAATTAAAGAAATAGATAAAATTTTTCTTCTGATTAGTGGTAAAGTATAAAGTAATACCTCCTGCTTGGGGCAAACTCATTAAAAAGATCACACCTGGTCAGAGAGTATTAATTTCTAATTAACATTCATTTAAAATTGCAACATCCTGTAAAACTTAAATCGCAAGGCCTTTTGAATTCACTAGATAAGTAATACACGAGTTTAAGAAAAAAAGGGCTTTCTTTTTACCTGTAAAACACACATGTACTGAGGTAAATAAACCTTATTAAAGTGCTTCTTGTATGCCATGTCTTTAATTTTGTCAAAAGTTATTTAAATTTAATTGAAATAAATTTTTTCTGCAACTTTGGAACACATTTCCTTTTTTAAATGGTTACCAAGGATTGCTCTGGAAGTTCTATTATCATGATTATATTAAATTTTTGGTTTTACAAAACAAAGGTGTTATTTTTAAAATTTATTAAGTTGCTTTATATACTATTTTAAATATATTTTAATAAAAAAAATATTCACTGCATTATTAACTAAACTCAACTGACACCATAAATCTATACAAGGCTTAAGTAAATGGTGAAAATTGTCCAGTAACCATAAAATATATCTGAAACATTCAAAAAAATTTGAATAACATTGAAAATATTAGTCACAATTCAGTTTTGAGATTATTTGATCAGTTTGTTTTATTTTTATTTTAAAGGTGATATATATATATATGTAAGTGTTGATAAATATGGTGTTGAATTTATATTATGTTTATTGTGAAATTTTGGTTTCAATGCCATATTGAATACATTTTAAATTTCAAATTGTTGTTCAAATTTCTAGCCAGGGGAAATAGCTGTTAAAAACAGTTCCTAAATTGATGAAATACAATAGATAGATACAAAAATTAGATCTAGGTTGGTTAAGACTTAGTCGAGTATGGTTCAGACTAGGTCGAGTATGGTTCAGACTAGGTCGAGTATGGTTCAGACTAGGTCGAGCATGGTTCAGACTAGGTCGAGCATGGTTCAGACGAAAATAAAATGGTTAAGTACTGGTCGAGTACAAGTTCAGACTGTTAAGTATGGTTCAGACTACAGTCGAGTATTATCAAGTGGATGCTTGGAACTTTCCTTCTAAACTAAATATTTTAATATTTAAGAGGCTCGGGATACCTGATGAGGAAAAACCTTGGTAGTTAAACCTTAACCGAAACACCCAAAAAATAAAACGATATCTAAATAGAAGAAAATATCAAATTGAACAAAATAGAATAAGAATAGAAATCAAATACAAAGAGTATGTATTGGTATATAGGATTGGTTCTGGACTCGTCATTTTTCTCATCAGGTATCCCGAGCCTCTTAAATATTAAAATATTTAGTTTAGAAGGAAAGTTCCAAGCATCCATGCGCATAGAATTTAATTTCCTGGATATTGGGATACGACACCTGATAAATTTGTATTGATGTATTGTACTATTCAAAATGTATCATTCTGTTCCTTTTACAAAGATTTGGAATATCTTAAAAGCATCCAGTTTTCATTTTAGCTTATTGTTATATTTTTCTTTTTGCATTGGTGCCTGTAACAAAGAGAGCAACAACCAAATTCAAACAATCGTATACCACCTTTCGAAACTTGCATACATTCTGAAATATTTTTACTCTTACAACAAAGAAAAAAGAATGAAAGCAATGAATACGATGATCGGATATTGGATTTTTCCATGCGTTCTCTTTCAATAGCATCAGACACTAGTGGTTACCTTTTGATAACTCTTTAGCAAATTGTGTGTGCTATACAAAATGGTTTAACGGCTTCATCACTGTAAGAAGTTCCAATTTTCCACGATAGTTTTTTATTACTGACTTTATCTAAAAAATGAATATAATGATTTTTGTAGATGATCATAAGTATAATTTTTAGAAACAAAACTGAAGATATACGATGTCAAGTTTTTTTTTTTAAGAAAGCCGGTTCATGTCAGGGTATTGCTTAATTTCAAGTCGTTTTGACTTAGTAGCTCGTTATAACGACTTAGTAACTCGTTATAACCACTAGGTAACGCGTTAAAAGGACTTAAATAATTCTTTAGAACGATTAAGGAACTTGTTATAACGACTTAGCTTACTCGTTATCACGGCTCAGTAACAAGTTATATCGAATGTAAAAAAAAAAACAATTTTGAATGTTGAAAACAAATGTTGAATGTTGAAAACGAAGAACGAATGTTGAATGTAGAAAATGAAAAACGAATGTTGAATGTTGAAAACGAAAAACGAATGTTGAATGTTGAAAACGAAAAACGAATGTTGAAGGTTGAAAACGAATTTTGAATGTTGAAATCGAATGTTGAAAAACGAATGTTGAATGTTGAATACGAATGTTGAATGTTGAAAACGAATGTTGAATGTTGAAAAACAAAATTGGAAAAAATATTTTGAATGTAGAATATTGAAATCAAATATTGAATGTTGAAAACGATAAAGTCAATTTCTAATTTCCAGCACTGAAGGAAACAAACAGATATTCAAACGACCAAAATCACTCCAGTCATCATACATGAGGCATGAGAATACTACTCAAAGCTTGATACAACAACACATAAACATGTATCTGATTATTCTATACACCAAGAAGGTGAACTCAAACTACAGTAATCCAGAATCAACACAAATCGACTGGGCCTGTCGGAATGGAATGTCTGGTTGTCTCTTAAAAGAACTTACCAAGGAAATATCACCAGCGTTAACTCTTATTTATGAAGCCTCAATTCAAGAAGGGAGAACATACAAAGAGTGGCAAATGCGTACATGACACCATTCTTTAAAAAGGAGGACCGTAGCATTCAGTCCAATAACAGACCTGTTTCATGAACACCGATCTGCTGTAAAATCTTAGACCATATTATATTAAGTGTTCTCACGAAACATTTATGCCTACAGAAAAGACAAACTCATCAAAGATACCAGGCTTATAATTTTTATATATATTAAACTTTTATAAATTGTTACTTGGATGGAGAGTTGTCTCATTGGCACTCATACCACATCTTCCTATATCTATTATAATTTTGTACGCCAGACGCGCGTTTTATCTACAAAAGACTCATCACTGACGCCCGAATAAAAAAAAAGTTATATCAGTGCAAATGATAAAGTACGATGTTGAAGAGCATTATCCTTACTCTTTGAGAGATGTTACTCAAGGTAATCTGATAGTTCCTAAGTCAAAAGCTTAGCTGTTTAAGAAATCTTTTGTTTATTCTAGATCAATGCTATAGAATGCACTACCACTTAAAATGCGTAAAGCCCAGAACACTTTTACTTTTAAACAAAGTATCAAGAAGTACTTGACACAGTCCTGATAAGTTTCTGTTTTCTAAAATGTATTACATGTATTTTGATTTGTATTTCATTTTTTTATATTTTTATTTTTAAAATATTTTTTACTACTTATAACTCGTGAAGAGTTGTTTCTCTTATCATGTTTATAATAATACATTGAATACATGACTGTAAATTAACTATGTGTAAATATCCGTTTTTGATTGTAATTTGTATATATGTCAGGGCCTCAGGAAAGATTAGTTTGTTGTAACTAACTGTGTTTACCCTCTTTAAATAAAGAAGTTGTTATTATTATCATTTTTATTAAGGGCCAACAATTCCCTTAGCAGACGCGCTGAACGGACCAAGAAAATCACCTTCCTGCGAATCATAGCTGATATGGACTGTTTCAGACCTTGCTGATTGTTCCAGATTGCACATACGAGTATGAGATGTTCGCGCTACCGTAATCCGGAACACTGCTAGCCCGAACAAGCACCAACAAGATGAAGCGATACCTCTGACTTTGACAAAGGCTTTGATAAGGTACATCATTAGAGAATTATTGCAAATGGAGACACTACGGCATCAGAGATAACCTTAATAAGAGGACCATCATATGTGGAATAAAAAGGAAGCAATTATAAACTGCAAACACTAATTATCATTTGTAGTAACATAAGTGATTCTTGTACATAAATGTAAACACAGTACGGACCTGTGTTTCTTTGTAACGTCATGTAGATAAAATTCTTCGGGAGCGTATTGTTCAGGTCACAAACAAGGTTTAATGCAGAATGACAGATGTACAGTTCATATACATCGTTTCAGATTTACGGTTTATATACATCTTTTCAGATGCACAGTGGTGTATATACATCTGAGCATCTGAACAAATGTACATTTTATATACATCTGAACAAATGTACATTTTATATACATCTGAACAAATGTACATTTTATATACATCTGAAAAAATGTACATTTTATATACATGTGAACAAATGTACAGTTTATATATGTTACAGGCATTTTCTAAATTTAGGCATTTTGTAAAATGACTGAATTTTTAGGCAATTTATAAAATGCCTAACCTTGACAGGCATTATATAAAATGACTAAAAATACCTAGTCATTTTATAAAATGACTGAAATTTTGAAACAAAATTCAACAAATTGCCTGTTCAGTTTCAGGCAATTTGTAGAAAAGGGATATCATTGAGATGCATATGACAAAAAGTGGACAAAAACAACATCTTGCAAAGAAAATATCTAATGGTTCAGTATAATTAATTTATTCTTCAAAAAGGTTTGTATATCATATGATATGTTCTTTTTAGTGAAACTACGTTAAGTATGTACTCACTCTGTATTTCAGATACTAGTGGTAAATTTATGATTATTTTGTCAAAATGGCAGAAGGACAAATTGTTCTTTCAATAGAACTAAATTTACAAACGAATTTTAAGAAAATCTAGATTCAAACCAGTGAAGTGAAACATATGAAGACTAGAAAAAGAAGTTTGTTTTTAATTGACTGATTGCTGTTTGTTTGCTTTCTGTAGCAAACATTTCCTGCATTTTTAAGACGAGAACAATTTGGTTATAATTCATCTGGGTTATTTCTGCAGTGGATTGACCTGGATAAAGGACAGGAATTTTGACTGCCGCTTGCAATTGAAATGAAGGTATTTTGAATAGGGACAGAAAATTCCACCTGCAGAACGGTCATAGAGTTCTTAACGTGCAGAGAGTGTTGCACTTTACTAACACGCGGCAATATAATTAATGTCCCTATTCAGAAATAATGAGAATTTATACATCCACATCCAAACAAATTTCCCTCTATAGCATGGGTTTCGCCATACAAGGCCGTGTTTGCTTGTGATGCAAAGATATGAGTATCTTTATCTTCACTGCCTCAAGGGAATGCCTGGGTCTTTTGCAATCTGATGAATTAATGAGACAGTAGTTAACTGTGGTTAAAATCTAGAAAATCGACCAAGACTAGACAAATAGCGCGGTGCATTGACAGGGTAAGCGTCTCCTGCTATAGATGCATCACCCGTTATGGGCAGATTTGCATCAGTCCGTTAAAAGCTATAAGCCAAAAGATACAAGTCAAATAATCATGATAATGTACTTTGAATCTTTTAAGAACATATGAAAAAGAAGATATTCATGTGTGACATGTGTGCTTATTGCAAAACCCAATGTTGTAGAACGCCAAGTGTTTTATCAGAAAAGGTAATGAAAGAGCTAAATGTGTCATGATCCAGGTTTTTCTCCAAATGTGGTCGAAGCGCTAAAACCAGATTTTACGCCAAACAATGTATTTGCAAACAATCAGGAAAAATATTGTGTAACAATTCTGTCATCCAAACATTTTAAGAAATAACAAATAATTGTCGAGTTCTGTGCTTGTGTGAATTTAGAATAATTCAGTAAAATTTATTTTTAATTATCAAAACTCTTAAAATGCAAGCTTTAACATTCAGTAATTATCATCAATTGTTTTTTTTTAACATTTCATTCTATAGACTAAGTTCAGGTATTTTGTAAAATGCCTTTCAATTTTTCCAGGCATTTTCTAAAATGCCTAGAAAAATTAGTCATTATGTAAAATGCCTGAATCTTGCAGGCATTTTAGAAAATGCCTAAATTTAGAAAATGCCTGTAACATATACATCTGTAACAATGTTTTAGATTTTAACGAGAGAAATTTATGTATTGCTGCAAAATTATTACACCAGGGTTTTCGATATCACAAACTAGTCAAAACATTTACGAAATTTTATCATCGGTATAAGGACATCATTCGTAAATATAGCTCAACATGCAGACTTCTTATACGTTCAGGTATTTCACATCCAATTTTTTATGGAAATATTCTTTATAAAGCACAAAAATGTCAGTATTCACCTCTGAAGCTAACAAAACCTTTAAATAGACTTATTAAGAAGGGATATAGTTACGATACTGTTGTCAGGTCATTAAAGATTGCATATTTTGGCGTTAATATTGATTCACTTATAGGGTCTTTGCATCGGAACTAAACACATTTATTTAAAAACCAGTTGTTGGCATGACACGGGTTATGTTCTTCTCATATATGTTATGATGGTATGATACTAAACCCCTAACGGGAAGGATTGTGCCTGATAAACGGGAAGGATTGTGCCTGATATTCATATGATGAAGACATAATCTTTCAATCAGTTTAATTGAAGTCTGGAGCTGGCATGTCAGTTAACTGCTAGTAGTCTGTTGTTATTTATGTATCATTGTCATTTTGTTTATTTTCTTTGGTTACATCTTCTGACATCAGACTCGGACTTCTCTTGAACTGAATTTTAATGTGCGTATTGTTATGCGTTTACTTTTCTACATTGGCTAGAGGTATAGGGGGAGGGTTGAGATCTCATAAACATGTTTAACCCCGCCGCATTTTTGCGCCTGTCCCAAGTCAGGAGCCTCTAGCCTTTGTTAGTCTTGTATTATTTTTAATTTTAGTTTCTTGTGTACAATTTGGAGTTTAGTATGGCGTTCATTATCACTGAACTAGTATATATATTTGTTTAGGGGCCAGCTGAAGGACGCCTCCGGGTGCGGGAATTTCTCGCTGCATTGAAGACCTGTTGGTGACCTTCTGCTGTTGTCTGTTCTATGGTCGGGTTGTTGTCTCTTTGACACATTCCCCATTTCCATTCTCAATTTTATCTGAACAAATGTATAGTTTATATACATCTGAACAAATGTAGAGTGTATTTGCATCTCAACAGATGTACAGTTTATCGGTGCATCCTAACAGATATATATTATATTATAAACACTTTACAAATGTACATGTTATTTCTACTAAAGTGGCTATAGAGTGAAAACAAACCAAATGCTTGATTTAACACTTTATTTTAATGCTGTGGTATAAAAATGTAATTATAAGAAGTAAATGTTTGGCTTTGTGCTCTTTTAACAGTTATTGTACATACTTTCACAGTTTATGCATCTCCATATACATATAAGTAGATAGAAGTCATATCGTTTTACTGTTGTTTGGTTATCCGTATAACCACACTGAAAATTAGATATTTACGAGTCGAAGCATTTTTCTCCGTCGTAGTTTAGACACAGTGATTTAAGGGTTGTATATCTGAGTATGTTGAGTTCGTATATTCCGGAACTGTTCTGTATATAAACTCATCACAGATACCAGGATTGAAATTTTGTACGGCAGACGCGCCTTTCGTCTTAAGAAGACTCATCTGTGACGCTCGAATCAAAAAAGTTGAAAAAGGCCGAACAAAGTACGAATTTGACGACCATTGACGACCCAAATTTTCCTAAATTTTTGGCCAAATACAAATAGGTAATCTATTCCCGGGGTAGAACATCCTTAGTATTTCGAAAATTCAAAGTTTTGTAAACAGTTAATTTATAATTATGACCATATCAATGATAATCCATGGCTGATGATACCCTTGTGGAGACACAGTGGTTGTAAATAAACTCATCATAGATACCAGGATTGAAATTATTATCCGTCATCGATGTAACTTTTATATGTATCAGCCTTTCTTTGTTATGCAACCAAGAGTAAAGTATGTTATCATTCGCAGTTCCGTGCTTTTGACTTCTATTATTTCTATTACACCTAACTTTTAGAAATGGAGAAAACTTGTGTCCGACGACCACGTGTTGTGATCAACAGAAGATGGTTGAAGATAAAATGTCTTACGTTTTGCATAAAACTGTATTTATTTATATGTATGTGAGAATAATCTCATTACATGCAGAGTAAGAAATGAATATTGCATCTCATTCTCGCTTCTGTACATTTATTTTCTGGTGACTATGTTTATATGATTAGATTTTGAACTTTGAAGTGACGCCAACGTGTGTGGATAATCGTTGTTATGAGTTTAGCCAGGGTTAATAAAAACATTTTTAATTTGAATGAACGTTTTCAACCCATTGGCAATATTCGCAAAATTCCTGTCATTTTGTCCTATAGTAAGGGAAAGAACTTGCAGGATGTTGTTGATCCTCGTAAGCACTTAGAAAAAAATCAATTCTGGAAAAGGAAAGGTGGACAGATTGAATGGTTGAAGCAAACTTTATCGCTGTGTGTTTCTTTATTCTTCATTGACTAGAGGTATAGGGGGAGGGTTGAGATCTCACAAAACATGTTTTACCCCGCCGCATTTTTGTGCCTGTCCCAAGTCAGGAGCCTTTGGCCTTTGTTAGTCTTGTATATTTTTTAATTTCAGTTCATTTATATGTTTTGGAGTTTAGTATGACGTCCATTTTCACTGAACTAGTACACATTTTTATTTAAGGGCCAGCTGATGACACCTCCTGGTGCGGGATTTTCTCGCTGCGTTGAAGACCCATTGGTGGCCTTCGGCTGTTATCTGCTCTTTGACAGGGTTGTTGTCTCTTTGACATATTCCTCATTTCCATTCTCAATTTTATTTGGAGTTAAAATCAAAAGAAGTTGGATCAAAGCACAAAACTTTATATATTTGGCTAGGGACGTGTAATTTGACACAGAAATCTGGCAAATTTATAGAACTTTGGTCAGATGATTTTTCTATCGTTCGTACAGTGTGTGCGGGTTTCAAAGACATATTTGATTTTATAGCAAAGTTTCCTACTGTTAAGCTAGTTTTTCTTGAGATTTCGTTTTATTCTATTTATTTGTGGAATTTTTTCAAAGACCACCCAGAATCCCAAAAATTTAGAGCTCGGAACAATGGTTTAGAACATCAAATACTTGAGGTCAACAAATATATTTCTCATCCTAATACTGTACTTCATCAAAACTAACCACGTTTAAGTCTCGACTTGGAGAGAAACCGAATTCTTTGAATTAAGGATTATATTTAGATGGTTTTCATCCCCACCTTGATCTCGCAAAAACTTTGGCTAATAAGATTTTCGCTCTCAAGTTAGCAGACGACTGTCAATAGATTTTACCATATATGTAACATTTCTGTGCCAATGCCACATCCCAAAGTGAAATAATGTACTGTATATCAACATGATCAAATGTTTGTGAGAATTATCTCATGACAACGCCAATACTCTCTGAATCAGTTTTATTCTTTTTTCATCAGAGCTTATGTTTGTGAGATTTATCTCATAACATGCTATTACATTTGTGAAGCGTAAACTGATATTTCATGTCTGTAAGATTTGTCTGATGACATTGCATGCAAAAAAAGTGAATCTGTATTATATGCATTCAGTTCCGTATTTTATGTTTACCTAGATGTACCTCATTTATGTTGACGACCAAGTAGCATACATGTATTTGACAACTGATGAATGGAGAACAGACTATATTAGGCCGTTATGGTTTTACATTTGTCATTTCGGGGCCTTTTATAGCTGACTATGCGGTATGGGATTTGCTCATTGTTGAAGGCCGTACGGTGACCTATAGTTGTTAATTTCTGTGTCATTTGGTCTCTTGGATGGAGAGTTGTCTCATTGGCAATCATACCACATCTTCTTATTTTTATATAGAAAATTTGCTGTGAGATTTTTCTCATGCATTTCGAAAATTACATTTTGTGCGAACTTTAACTGATGTTTCTAGACAACTATTTTTAAAAAAAGATACATTTGTTAATAAGACTTAGTGTATATTGTATTCACAAGTATTGCACAATAACGTGTCAAATATTTTTGAGTGAACTTTAACCGTTCCTTTCGCATTTGTTTATTTGTTTATAAAGGTATATACAGTTTTCGGAAAACAAATTATTTCCATCATAAAATTTCCATCTCATATGACTTTCATGTTTCGATCATTTTTTTTTTTTTGCTTAGCCAAAAATTTAATGATTCACTCTTGAAAGTTTAAACAGCTACACCAATTAAATATAAATTTGTTTAAACTGAGCGCGTATGTATGCATTTAAATTTCATTTAGTGATTTCATGTTTTTTAATATATGTGAATAAGTTGGGTAGACACGATAAATATTTTATTGCTGTATTTATTTTTCATTTTTGATAGTGGTTTATCCTTAGATTTGTATGCCTTGATGTTTGCAATATTTTGATATTCATCGAGGTCGAAAATTTGGAATTGAAATTGATTCTTTACTTGTAAGTAAAGGCGAAGTTTGTTGGTGTGATACCAAGCGTTTTGTGTGAATTTGATGGAAATCTTGTAGCATTCTTTTTTTAACTCTGTCTGTGCACAGTAAGAAAAGAAAAATGACTTTTGTGATAGTGGTGCAAAAGATGATTCAGAAATAACCTTGGTGGATAGTCTTGTTCTGCTCAGTGATATTTATTTTTTTCACTCCATTCTTTTATTTACTCGATAGTGTGTGTGCGTGATAGGGATCATTATCCCCCCGAATGTACATGAAAATGGGAGAAATAGTAGATTTTTTCCCATATGTAACCTTTGAATTTCGTTCATTATAAGGTATATCTAACACCTAGTCAGGAGCAGGGACTCCATTGAATCTTATCTCATACTATATACATGATACGTATTATCTGCCACTTATAATCAAAGTACTGAAGTACTGAACATCGGATAACTGCAAGTTCTTGTGGATGGTCACAAGCAATTGTCTAGGAAAAAAAATCACATCTCTATACCTGAAAGTGAGGTTAATGTACAGATATAATTTTTTTTCTTAGACAAGTTCGTGTGAGGATGATAAATAAATGACAGGGAATTCAACCTCACCGTAATAAATATGATATTGAAGTGATACAAATCAGTATACTCTGGTTTGTTGTTATATATTATATTAATATTTGTATATTACAGTTACATGTATATATAATTTTCATCCATTTGTATATCATTCTATTCTACTATATTAATAATAGTGCAGTGCAAGTGCATGGTGGACACTCTTCTGAAATAATTCGATTTTTCTAATAGATTGGATTTGAGTAGGTATTCATATTTTCCCGCCAAACTTTCAATCTCCCATGCAGAGTTATCGGTCCTTGAGAGAGAGCGAGGACCGATAACTCTGCATGGGAGATTGCAAACGTATTGAGATATTCTTCCGCATGCGTTAACACACATTTTCTATACGTGTGCATAGATATTAAAGATTTTTTACTTATATATATATTTCTAACGACAAAACAATTTCATATTATTAATTTATGTTCTAAAAAAATATTTTTAGGTCTTTTAGGAGTATCCATTGAAAAAATGAATTTATAACAAGCGATAAGGAATGTTATTTTGCACTCGATAATGTCTGCGTATTTATCATGTTTATAGATCGGTTACAATCCCAACACGAAAGTTACGTAGTGGAAATCTAGGCGACAGCAATACACCGGAATGCCCTCATGGTCATCCGATGTAAAAAGGCACGCTATATAATTCAAAAAATATTAATTGCTGCACTCTGTAAGATTTCGCCACTTCACTTTTGTGTACAAGTTAAAGGTAACTAGTATTGATGCATAGGTAGGCTTGCTATGTCTAAGAAATGCTAAATGAGTTATTCAGTAGTAGTTTGATTGTGGATGTTTAAAGGGACTTGTTATTGTATCTATAATTTAAAAAAATAACGAGGTCCAATTTGTTAAACGGCATGACGTAAAAACGACGAATTAAAGAATTCAGCTTTATATATAACTAACTAGTATAAGACAATGGTGTTGTTTACAAATTACACCATTCCAGGCCCTTTTGTATTACCAATAATTAACCGGGTCGAATCCGATACGGATACCAATAGTATATGTCACATGTAGATTCCGGTTGTAGGTACCTTTTACCTCTAGAAATCCCTCCTCTATTAATTTTGGTTAATTAGTTAAAAAAATAAATTTAGTTTATAGTAAGCTTATTGTAGTAAGAAAACTGTGAAGGGTTCAAACAGAAAGATCTTGAAAGCAGAGAAAACTATGTACATTTCAATCAGCATGACTTTATCAGATGAAAATATGAATACTAAAAATCTAGGATTAAAATAAGGCATATGTACTTTAATTCAGTCACGGACCCGCGTGTTTTAGTATAATTGTATAATTCCATATACTTTGTAATTTGATTAATATACGAATTCAACATTTTCGAAAAATATGGGAATTTTTCGTTTTTGGGATGGAAATGTTGTATAATCTGATTATGTTGAGTTCGTATATTCCGGAACTGTTCATAGATGTAACTTTTATATTTACCAGCCTCTATTTTTTTTTAAACTGGACCCCTGCTGTTGTTTCGCTCTTATCTACACGGAGCGTCAATCAGCGGTTGGCCAGTTTACTATTTTTTATGCAACCAGGAATAAAGGATGTAATAATTTTGCAGCTCCGTGTTTTTGACTTTTTTATTTCTGTTATACCTAACTTTTAGTCCCCCAAATTAAGTCAGGTATATTACATAATCCTTTTGTCGCCACTAGCCAAAAAACTTCATTAATAATAACCAAATCGTACCGATACATTATTCCGTTAAAATTACAATAATACAGAGAAGAAGTCGAAAAGGCATGATTATTTTGAAATGTCTACTTATATAGGGAAGGGAATTAAGACAAAAATTAAATTCTTAGCATAAACTTGAAATAAATTCCTAGATGTAATTATAATATTGTCTAAGTGTGAACAGCTAGATAAAAAAAACACATTAAAATATTCATATGAAATACCCTTTTTAATTTATTGCCTGAAAGTAAAATCCTTCTTTCACAATAAACACACAGAGATTAAAAAGGTTCAAACATACTGCACTGAGAATTAAATATAATAATGAAAATAAAAAATTACACACGGAGATTAAAAAGTATGAGTAGAACGGCTTGTCATATCATTGTCAATAAGCCAACTACCCACCAAGGACAAAACGACAAGGATGTTAACATTTACGGGTCATCGTACGGCCTTCAACAATGAATAAAAACAATGTATGTTCTTGTTGACCTTGATATGGGATTAACTGCATTAAATTAATAAAATTTATCTCAAATTATACAGTCGATAATATCAACATTAAAGTACCAAAAAGAGTTTTGATAATATCAAAAGTGAGATGACAAGTTGGAAGCAAATGATTAATTCTCGCTATATTTTTGACTTGTTGGTTGAAATAACGTGAAAACATACCTGCAATGTGGTGATAATATGAACTATACTGACTTTGAATACTTCAGTGTCTAAATATCTAACTATGGTGTTTACATTAAACCTATCATTATCTTATGTCATCAAACATGACTGTGGATGATAGCATTCAAATTGATAACTATTAAATATGGACAGAAAAGAATTGTCCACATCAAAACCATGTATCGCCAGCAAACTTTAACTTCTATATAGACCTATTCATTTTGTATCTTGATTGAAAATGGGCGTTATTTTAACTGAGAGAAAAATCAGAAATACTGCATGAAAATTAGTTCTTAGATGCAAGACTATATGGAAAAAAAATAATAGTCGAACTGCTTTCGTAAATGAGTCTTTAGATCAGCTCCTTAAGATAGTGCTATTTTTTACCATTTACTTTCAAAAAGTTCTTAGATTTAGGTCTTACGTATATGTCAAAAGTGAATGTTTATTCTTGTAATTCACAGGCCTCAGAGTTTATACTACATAACTATATAAAGTATGTAGGTAAAAAAAAACTGACACAAGTGCCTTTGTTGTAATTTCCTGGAATACTCAACGTTTTCATTTATCTCACCCTTACTTTTAAATTATTCATCTACTACAAAAAAATTAACAGTAACTACAGTACCTAAATAATTATGTTCCTAATCAATTTATATTTATATTTACTCAATGAAATGATAATGTATATCTCATACAGTATATCTACCTCCGTGCTTAAAAGACGCACAATTTCAATTAAAAAAAAGTTGGCTTTAATTAAAGTCAAATTTCATCCTTTTTATACTTTCAACGAATATATTTTGTAGTGTAATGAATGTTAAGGAATACAATCATGTAAAAGGCATAACAATTTAAGACGATTGGCATGATTAGGGGACGACCATTTGATTTTCTGGGATGGGGAGGAGGATTTTGAAAATGAATAACTTGGCCTGGTAGAAACTGAAAATAAATAGCTTTGCAAAAGACAGGATGAAAATGAATGTTATGCAACACAAATTTCAGGAAACAAAATGTGTACAAAGTGAAAATAAATTTTCGCGCCGCAAAGTCGCGGGAAAAAAAGCGTGCGTAGGAACAAATGAAAATAAATTACCAATTCGAAAAAAAATCCTCCTGCCCCAGAATATCAAATGGTTAAGATATATATTATTTGATAAATATCTAATTCTGTCCTTCAAAATTAGACGTGTAGGAGCAACTCTCCTTATTATACATCAAAGTACATTACTGAGTTAGTAATATCATTCACGAAGAAGCTTAATTTGGACAACGTATAGTCGTATTGAATGTAATATCACAGTTGATATCTGAGAACTGCAGGAGTACATAAACTTACCTTATGATGTAAAATCCGAGCAAAATGCAATTTCAGTTACGGACTTTTCTTTTTTTTTACTGACATTAGATAGTACATTTGATAACAATTATCAAATGTATGTTAAACCAACACAAAACATCAGAAAGGTCATCTGGAGGTTAACACTCGGTCTTCAACTATTGACAACTGTCTATATCATGTGTCAAGCTCCAATCTACCCGAGCTGTGGGTATAAACAGTATCAAAGATTTGTCAACAACAACACATTTCCTAAATAACAAAATGTAAAATAACACGGACTGGCCTGACTCGAGAAAAGCGCTGTTTGACTATTTATGTCCGAGTTCACAGTTGTATCAACCCGTGTTAATGAAACCATCAGTTGCTAGGAATAAAAGGACAGTGATTTTACAATACACTAATATGTCAGTTTGTATAATGCTTTATATATTAAGGAATAATACAATGTGTAGAAAGCATTATATATGCTTACTTCCTTTGCGTTTATTGCAAAAAACCCTTCTTGCGTAAGGAGCTAAATAACGGAAGGACGACTTCATTATCATAAATAACGAAATATTAGCTCTGATATATCTAATTATGAAAAACGGTGAATGGAAACATAGACTATGATTTGCCATACGGCCCAAGAAGGATTACATGGTTTATAAAATGTTGATGGTCTTCTGAATGCAGAAATTACACTAAATTCCAACAAGATATGCTCAATGAAGAACTAGATCTAGATATCGTCATAATTATAAATCGAGTGTATGATTGCTCCGCCGTAACAGACAAAACATACAAAACATGTATGTAGGCAGTAGAAACAGCGTAATCAATGATGCTTATGATGTATGCAAACTTTAAGCCCATGATTCAAATGACTTGTTGTGAAAGATAATCTTGCAGCTATTGTTATGAATCCATAATTAAATTAAACTAGATAAAAAAAAAATCACGGTAAAATATATTTCTTTTTCACCATGTATCGTTGTTCAATTCTTTCTTTTTTTCAGTCTACTATAATAGGTTAAATGCAAGTCTTGGATTTCATTACTAAAAAATAAGGAGATATGGCATGATAATCAATGAGACAACTATCCCCCAAATGACGTAGATGTAATCAACTATAGTTTGTAGTTAGATGTAGTCGTTGTTGGTAGACTTTAATACAGATTTATGATTTTTAGCTCACCTGGCCCAAAAGACCAAGTGAGCTTTTCTCATCACTTGGCGTCCGTCGACCGTTGTCGTCCGTCGTCCGTCGTTAACTTTTACAAAAATCTTCTCCTCTGAAACTACTGGGCCAAAGTTAACCAAACTTGGCCACAATCATCATTTAGATATTTAGTTTTAAAAATGTGTCCGACGACCCGGCCCGCCAACCAAGATGGCCGCCATGGCTAAAAATAGAACATAGGGGTAAAATGTAGATTTTGGCTTATATCTCCGAAACCAAAACATTAAGAGCAAATCTGACAATTGTTAAACTAACAAATGTATTCATCAGGTCAAGATCTATCTGCCCTAAAATTTTCAAACAAAACAGACAACCCGTTCTTGGTTTGCTGCGCCTGAATTGGTAATTTTAAGAAAATTTGGCATTTTTTGGTTATTATCTTCAATATTATTATAGATAGCGATAAACTGTAAACAGCAATAATGTACAGCAAAGTAAGATCTGAAAAAAATTATTTCAAAAATGGTCAATTGACCCCTTAAGGAGTTATTGTCCTTTATAGTCAAATTTTAACAATTTTTCGTAAATTTTTGTAATCTTTTACAAAAATCTTCTCCTCTGAAACTACTGGGCCAAATAGAATCAAACTACAATCATCATTGAGGTATCTAGTTTAAAAAATGTGTCCGATGATCTCTTCCGCCGACCAAGATGGCCGACATGGCTAAAAATAGAACATAGGGGTAAAATGCAGTTGTTGGATTATATCTCTGAAACTAAAGCATTTAGAGCAAATCTGACATGTGGAAAAAATGTTTATCAGGTTAAGTTCTATCTGCCCTGATATTTTCAGACGAATCAGACAACCGGTCGTTGGGTTGCTGCTCCTGAATTGGTAATTTTTAAGGAAGTTTTGCAGTTTTTGGTAATTATCAGGAATATTATTATAGATAGAGATAAACTGTAAATGCAATAATGTTCAGCAAAGTAAGATGTACTAATTAGTTAATATGATCAAAATTGTCAATTGACCTCTTAAGGAGTTATTGCCCTTTATAATCAATTTTTTTTTTTAAATTTCATAAATTTTAGTAATCTTTTACAAAAATCTTCTCCTCTGAAACTACTGGGTCAAATAGAATCAAACTTGGCCACAATCATCATTAGGGTATTTAGTTTAAAAAATGTGTCCGATGACCCCGCCTGCCAACAAAGATGACCGACGTGGCTAAAAATAGGGGTAAAAAGCATGTTTTGCCTATTATTCTGATAACCGTTATAAATAGAGGAAATCTGAAAGGGTAAAATTGTTCAGAATGTTGAGCTCTACCAATTCTCCATATACGTCAAAATTGTGAGACGATTTCCTGTAGGAGTTATTCCCCTTTAATGACAAATTTTACCACTTTTTTCGATTTTTGCCTATTATCTTGAAAACTATAATAGATAGAAACTTTAAATTGCAAAAATGATCAGAGGAACAAGGTCTACAAATAAATCTTATAGTTGAAATCGTCAGTTGACTCCTTATTAGAGTTATTGCCCTTTAATGACGATTTGTACATTTTTTTTGCGTTTTTGTTTATCTCTTAAAACTTATAATCGATAGAAAGAAACTTAAATATACAAAAATGATCAGAAAGACAAGATCTACAATTAAGACAAATGGAGGAAATTGTCCGACGACATCATGTTGGAATTATTGCCCTTTAATGACGATTTTTACCATTTTTTTATGTTTTGCCTTATATGATAAAAATTATTATAGATAGATAGAAACTTAAATAATCAAAAATGATAAGCAAGACAAGACCTACTAACAAGTCAAATTTGGCTGATATAATTAGTAGTCTGTTACTCTTTATAGGAGTTATTGCCCTTAAATTAGGATTTTTTTTTACCGTCTTTCGTTATTGGAGCTAGAGAGAAACCAAACAAACTTCAATGATCAGCAATATAAGGTAAGAAAAACAGATATTTTTGTCATTAATTCTATTCTCGTGACGTCTTCAATGTTGGAGAGTGTCCTTTGTTGAATATGCATATAGACCAAGGTGAGCGACACAGGCTCTTTAGAGCCTCTAGTTCTTTGTTGTTACTGATGAGTTATCTTTCTTTAACCCATTCTATCTCTCCTTGGGCAATGAAGGGTGTGTTTGTTTTAATGAAGTGAATTATATTTCAGTCTACCAGAATAAAATCATAGTGTATAGAAAGGATCTCCCCTGTGTTCCTCTAACATCTGAATATGATTTGTTGGAAATATTTCGCTTGATATGATATCGTCTTTTAAAAATTGCTTTGATTTTTTACCACGGATGACTCCTTTTAACGTGATTTGTTTTTTAAATCTTTGAAAATTAAAAAATCATGGTTGTCTGAAGGTATATACTCCATTAAAAAGTAAGCTGACTGGTTATAACAAACAAACAAACAAAAAACGCAAAGTTACACACAAATTAACATGCATTCCTCATTTAATTGTCTGCTAGTTAACATCAGCAACAACAAATATGCCGTGAAAACGTGATTATAAAAGTTGACCGTTCATACAGTCAGAGGTCAAAAGTGTTTTACCATTTAAAAAATTCCGTTTTTATTTCATATGAAAACATATTTATTAAAAATTCTGCTTAAATTATTTGTAGTCTGAATTGAATGAATTTTTTACCATTTAGTAACTTGATACAGACACAAAAAAATCATATGACTATATAGAAAAAAATTAAATTTAATTTCAATGTTTGTATATTATAAATAATGATTTCTCAATTGACACGTCATGAAAATATTTTTAATAATAACCATAAAAAAACTACTCAATTATGTGTTAAACAGTAAACTGAGTTTCATCAAAATAGGACATGAAATAAGTGTTCGACAAAGTTTAAAAAAAAAATGATGTAAAATATATTATTAGATTTCATCTTGCCGTATCAAGTGGTCGAATTCGTGAAGTATTCTAAATGTTTTTTTATGCACTCTTTAAAGTGCGACGAAATGGAATTGTTCTCCTATATGATTGTGTATTCAAATCGTGTTAAAATTGCCTCAAAAAATGATTATCTAGGGATTGTCAAGAAAACGAGCCAGTTGTCTGATTGACAATCATAAAACATCTTCTTCTCCTTTTTTTAAATAAATGTGAATAGAAACCATTAATGCCATTGAAAAAAATATGATTGTGTATTGATAAAACATCCAGATGAACAAGCATTTTTTAAAATAATGCGTTTTAGATTTTGATTGCATTCTAATGATATATTTATTAATTTTCGGATATAACCACGTGAAAACAGAAACAAAAAATTACTTAAAATCTAATCATCTTCAACAAGGATTTGTATAGTGAGATATACAAATCCTTGTCTTTAATTATAAAAATACGTTAATTATATATATATATGGTGTTTTGCTATTCCTTCAACCCTAAATCAAGTTTATACAAAATGTCGTTTGAAACACTATATTACATGACTCTGGGAATATATTATGTCTCAGCATGACTGTATAAACACGATTGTATAACAATTTGTTATCTGTTTACACACACGATGTGTCCTGTTGTCAAATAGAAATTGATAGAAAAAAAAACAAAAATCGCCTACTTTTAAATCAATTGAAATTTGGAGCAAGAAGAAAATAACCAATTTGAAAATAAACTACACCACGTTAAGCTTTAACTTTTCATCTTTTTCTTGGTCGCAGCAGCTAAGGCATATCATAAGTAAAAGTATTTTATTTATTTTTTCAAAGCTGACCACTCTTCCGTATAATGACATTTTCCTGTAAGAATAACGGCAAAAGTAAGCCATTTGACATCACTGTAAAAAATCCAAATTTGTTGCAAGAAGTTCAAACTTTATTTTAAAATAATCTATATCATTAAAAAGAAGACACATAAGGATTCTGGGGATCGCAGCCGCTAAGAAAACCACTGAGAAGAAACTTGAATATCGTCTTGTAAAGATTATTTTCCATATAACTTCTATATAACGATTTTATCCATGTAGGGTATCAGTTCAGTTCAGTTTCTTGTATATTCCTCCATTAATTGTGGAGCACTACCCATAGGGTATAATTGTAGCAACTATATACACCTTAGAACATAAGGAAGCATTTAATTATGTACAGATGACTGAATTTAGGCAATAATAATTACTAAAAATTAATATTATAACTAATTCATAGGATTGTCATCATAAAATTTTAAAAATAATATTCATAATGTGCTGAAGTGTAAGAATAAGTTAAGTAAGAACTGGATATATTTACAAATAAGAGTTTAGAATTTAAGTGGTCTTAAATTAAACTTTCTTATAATTGTTAGTTAAAGGTGCTATACGTACATCAGAATTTATAATGAGAAGGTTATTTTATAGGACTTATGTAAAAGGGTTGGGGTTTAGAACATCATCATATATACATAAGTTTACCTTCACAGTTTAAAGTTACCTTATTTCGGATCTTATCATTATTCTTTAAAGGTAACTGGATATCTTAAAACTTTGCAAATTTTTTTTTTTTTTTTTTATTTAATTTAGGTCCTAATACGTCATAAAATAGCAAGATGGTAAAGTAGGGAACTATTTTATTTTAAAAAAGTTTACTTATACTGTACTTGTGTTCAAGTTTTTAATCCTTTTTGTGCGCAGCATGTGCATCTCGTAGCACATATTTCTAGCCAGAGTTTCAATGTTTTCATACACAGTTGAGTAACAGTTTATGTCCTTGCTAGTACAGTCCATTATGAGCTGCAGTAAATTCCCTTCTTGTATGATCTTCTTGTATGTTGAGGTACCGATTTCATCCATTGTCTGTTCTATTTTTGAGCAATATTTAGATCTTATTTGCTCCAATTCTTTGCAGCGTAGAATAAAATGTTCCAGATCTTCATTTTCCTGTTCACAGATTGTACATATCGGGTTAACTTTCGGATCGAACTTAGCTCTTTTGGCTTGTAATATGTACGTTTGAGTACTTATTCTTGCTTTTATTTCTCCTGCCTTTACATCTTTACTATTGTTTTTTACGCTTTTCCATATATTGTGTGCTTCATTTAATGGATTGTTCTGTATCTCTATGTATTTAAGTGATGTTTTTTCCATTTTTTCATAGTGACATTCATTTTTCCAGTATTCCTTGATCTTTATTCCTACTAGTCTTTTCCATTCGATTTTCTTAAGTGGTTTTTCTATGTAGTAACTACTAGATTTCAAATTGTATTTTGATAGAGTTTTTTCCATTCTGTTGATAAAGTCTTTTCCTCTTTGGTCTGAGAATGCTATTTGTCGACGCAGAATTTCACATTCTATGGTTCCTGAATTTCGAACAATATTCATGAAGAAGGTAAGTAGATTTTTGTCTAATGTGATGGCAATAGGTTCTGCTCCTACCAGGGTATAGACAGCCATATTTGCTGTATTATTTGGAAGCCCTTGAATTTGTCGGAGGATTTTTCTCTCTGCCAGTTCTAGCATATCCTTTTCTTTTGCAAGTAAGTTCATCACCTCAAGTCCGTAGATGCTTCTTGGTACTGCATATGTTCTCCATAGCTTGTATGCGACCATGGGTGAGAATCCCCTTCTGACATGTAAACCGGCTCCGAGAAGGCTGTATATTGTTGCCCTGCCGGTTCTTATTCTTTCAGAGATATTTGCCCGGTTTTGCTCGTTTCTTTTGATACCTAGATGTTTGGTTTCATTGGTTATATTGATGTCATCGTCTTCGAATTGCAGTGTTGTTATGTTTGAGCCTTTTGCTTTGCATTATATAAAACCGCTTCAGATTTAGTTGGATTGATTTTAACTAGATCTCTGCTTGTATGGTGCTGTAATTTGTCTAATATTCCTTGTGCGTCTGCAGTACTATTTGCCAGGACAGCAATGTCATCGGCACATGTGGGTGCAGGGACTTGTATATTACCAATACATGCTCCAAGTCCACTTTTTAAAATGCTATCCAGTATGACGTAGCATTTATATAGCGTTGTAGATAGTTTTGCACCTTGTTGAATTCCTTGTAACACCATTACATCTTCTGTACATTGACCTTCCCATTTGACCTTAATGCTCATGCCTTTATACATGTTTCTCTGTAGTATCCAGAGTTTTCCTTTTATTCCATAATGGTACAACTTGTTGAATAGTATTTCATGGTTTAGTTTGTCAAATGCTTTTTCTGCATCAAGAGTTATTAAAATCATCAGTATCTTTAATTTCTTACTTTCTTCGATTGCTTCTGATGTGAGGAAAGCTGCGCATAGTGATGATACTCCTTCTGTAAAGCCTCTTTGCAAGGAGTTTTGTATGTTATTAAATACAGAGTCAACTCTATCCTTCAGTATACTTTGTAATATTTTTGCAAAGGTTTTAGTCACAGTTATTCCTCTATAGCTAGATGGTAATGTTTTGTCTTTTTCTTTCTTTAGGATTGGTGTAAGAATCCCTGTCTTTAGGAAGATTGGTACATCCAGATATGTTAAAATTAAATTTAGCAAATGTACTATAAAGGGAGTTAACTCATCCATCCCATATTTGTAGTGTTCTGCCGAAATTCCATCCTCATCTGGTGCTTTTCCTGCTTTAAGTTTTTCTATAGCTTTATCAACCTCCTTTACATTGACATGATCAATGCCTTGACCTTTTTCCCTTTCTATGGATTCTATTATATTGTTTTGTATTTCTACAAGCTCTAGCTTTTCAGTGTCAAAATTTTCTTCTAATGTTGGCGTAGCTAGTTGTTGGAAATGTTCTTGCCAAATGTTCATTATGTTTGGTCCATCTTCTGCAGTCTTTTCATTCAGTTTCAGTATCTTGGTGTTAGTAAGTGGTGTTTTTCTTTGCATGTTAATAAGCTTGTAAAAAAGTTTTGTGTCTGCATTTGAAGCTTTCATAATTTTTCCCGCTGTTGATTCTCTCTGAGAGGCATAAGCTTGTCTTTGTGCTTTTCGAAGTATTCTTTTTGCAGCTGTCATTTTGATTTTGAGCTCGTTACTTCTTTCTTGAGGTGCTCCATGTTGCCTCCATACTTTATATGCATTTTTTGATTGCTTTGATGCCTTTTCTATTTGTTCATTCCATATCGCCTTTCCCTTTGATTTGATTTTGATTTTTCTTCTATACTTTGGGATTGCCGCTTCTCCGGCTTTATGTAGCAATTTTTCTAGATTTCTTATATCTTGCTCAATGATTCCTTTTGATTTTTGCATGAGGTTTGGTAGATCTTTATTGATGATTTCCTTATAAATTTGATGGTCACAGTCAGTCCATTTAGGTTTTGCTATGATAGTTGTTGCTTTTTCCCTAACTTTTTTCAGTTGGCTATTCAGTGTCAGAATAACAGGTACATGGTCCGAGGTATTCTCTGGGTCAGTGTCAAGGACATCAATTTGTCTGATTTTATTTATTATTTCCGAGTTACTTTTGAAGAGGAAGTAATCAATTTGTCCTTTCGATTTACCATTCTGGTGATAAAATGTTTCTTTTAATGGGCATTTCTCAGTATTTCCTATACATTTTTCCATGCAGAAAGTTTGTAGAATTTTATCATGAGGTGTAGAGCTTCTATGGAGTGACCCGTTCATGTCTCCACATACTATAATTTCGTGTGTATCTTTATATTTCTCTATCATTTCATCAATTTGAGCCAAAGTGTCTTTGTATTCGATATCTGCATTTTTGTTATCTGATGGCATATATACATTTATAAGACATATTGGTTTGTCTCCTTGTTGAATATGTATGGCTTGTATTCTATTTCCACCGTCTATCAGTTCCTTTATATTTTCATTAATTTCTTTTTTCCAGATTATGGCTACTCCACCATATCCTCTTTTCATTGATACGTTGAAATCAGGGTCGTCATTATCGTCAACGCTTTTAGCTATGTATCCGCTATTTTCAGCAACTTCAGCTATGATTTTCTTTTCCGCATTGAAGAGCCAGTGTTCTTGAATGCATAACACCTGTACATCCCTTAACAAGTTTTTGATATAGAGAGCGTTTGACTTCACATTTTGTACATTGAGTGTACCTATAATGATATCCTCCCTTTTATCTTGTTTGATCGGCCGCTGCCTAAAAAATGATTTGGTTTCTTTCTATTCCCATCTTCTTTTGTTTCTAGATTGTCAGCCTGAACTAGTCCCTTTAGATGCTTAGGACCACCAACATTAGCCCCCCTTTGAGAGGGAAACTTCTGATGGCAGTCCGCTTCCAGCGGGGCGTCCCCACTAGAAGCCGTTGTTTTAAGACCAATTCTGGAAGCGACTTCTGCTTGATGGTTTACTTCTGTATGGGTTTTATCTTCATCATTTTTCGCGGTAGTCAAAGCAGCTGAATTTGTTAGATTGATGTTCATTCTAGCTTCTTCTGTTGGTTCTTTATCTACTTGGTTGATATTATCAGCCTGATTTGTTTGTTGTTGTAGTTGATTTTGTCTTTCAATTTCTTCTGCCTGACTTTGTTTAGCTATTACTGGCATGTTTGTTCTTTGGTCATAGAATCTTTTATTGATGTTTCTTTGACTTTGTTCCTTTCTGTTTGTCTGTTGTTGACTATATCCTTGGTGGTAATTTATATTTTGTGGTATAGGTTGTGGAGCTATCCTATATTGCTGTTTGTATAAATGTGCATTTTGTATCATGTTAGTGTTGATACTGCCAGTTGGTATACCTCTATAGCCAGTGTAATAGTGGCTGCTTTGGCCATTTGCAGGTATAGCCTGTATTCTGCTATTGTGGTACATTGGCGCTTGTATACGGCCATGATTTATTCTGCTCTGCTCTGTTGGTATCTGGCTATAGTGTGGAGGTGCCAAATGATTCATGAATAGTGGATTTGCTTGATTAGGAATCCTGGATTGCTGATTTGTTAGCTGTACGCCAGTATGCTGATCACTCATTTGGTGTTGGTTTGTGTTCCTAGTATTATCCATATTCTGGTTATAAGGATAATATTCATGACTTCCTGGTCTTTGCCACATTCTTAGTTCTTTCTGTAGTTCCATTATTTGCAGTTTATTTCTTAATTCATTCATTTCCATTTGATGTTTAATTCTTAGGTCTCTATTTTCCATTTCTAGCCTGAAGTTGTTCAGCATCATATCTACTTTGTTTATAGTCTGCTCCTGCGAGTTGTTGCTACAGTTACAATTTGGTTGATAGGATTTTAAATTACTTTTGTCAATGGTGCTTTCTTCTGTTTGCATCCTAAGTAAATTGATTGTATTTCTATAGTCTCTATTGGTATCTTCCATTATGACTAGTCTTGCTCTGCATTGTGCTAATTGATCTTCCAGCTGTTGAGTAGTTTCATTTATATTTTTGCACTTATATTGCCTTTTCGGTTTTGCTTTCATGTTTTTTGGCTCATCTACATTTTCTATTTGTTCATTTCTGCCATTCTGTAATATTTGGTTAGGCTGTTTGTATGTATCCATTTTGTTCATTTCTAATTCTTCTGTGTTTGCATTTCCTGCTTCTTCCTTCGTAACATCATTTCTAGTTGGACTGTCTTTAGATGTATTGTCTGGCACGTTTTTAACTATATGGGCCATTTCACTATATTCCTTTGTCGAGCCTTGTTTTTCTAGACTTACTTTTGGTATTGTTTCTTCTGTATCTATAATTGAGTTATTGCTTCTCATTGATATATTAACCATGTCCATGTCCATAATAGAGCAGCTCCTACATGAATACTGTTCTTCTTCAGTTTGGCTTATCCTTACAGGATCAATGTTTTCACATGTATAATGAAACAGTTGGCCGCATGCAATACAGTCTATGGATATTTCTGGTTGTGCTGTCTGATTGCATGTGGCACAGTAGTTATGTATAGTAGACATGCTGACTGCACTTGTGTCCGGACTTGGTGTTGGTTCATCTTCTGACCATTCAATGGCTCTATTCTAGTTACTTAGAAGTTCTTCGTCAGTATTTTGTATACATTCTGCCCCTTTGGATACTAGTATTCTATTACTGTGGTTGGTTTTAGGCTGATGAGCTGTTGTTTTTACAAGTGACTCATTCTGTTTTGCTCTTATTTCTATATCAGCTTCATTTCTCTTGATTATGTTTATCTGTTCCTCTATCTGTTTGTTATATATCTTATAGTTCCCTCTTGATTTCATTCTTTCTTTTATATCTTCAATGTGTGTCAGGAAGTGTTCCATACCTTGGCCATTAACCTCTACCTTTGATGTAGTATGGAATAAATTGATACGATAGAGTTGTCTGTTACTACTTCTATTTCTGACCGAATGTGATGTTCTGATGCATAGCCCTTGATTATCATGCTGGTGTTTTGGCAAGAGCTTGTATGTAGAGTGTTGTTCAAAGTATATGTCTATTTCCCCCTTTATAATTTCATAAGCAGCTGCTGATAGCTCTAGGATGTAGTTTTGATGTTTCTGCTCAATTTGTATGTCCATTGTTCTATTACATGCTTCTAGCTTTTTGTCCAAGGCCCTGGTTTTATTGATACTAAAGTTTTCATATTTAGCTGGTGTAAAGGGCTGAGGTTTGCTCTTGGTTCTTGCTGATGTTCTAGTCTGGATACTCATTTTTCACTTTAGATATTTATTTATTTTTTAACGAGGAAGTTCTATGTAGATTAATGTGCATTCAGCGGGGCGTCCCCACTAAAAGCTTGCTCAAATAAGAATTTTCCAGTTAACTATTATATCTTCTGATGTCAGGGTTTAATGAGTATGTAGATATATATCTCTATATTTGTTAGTTATACACTATGGACTAGGGTTATATAAAAGCTGTTATATTTCTATATATGAATGCAATTAAATATGGTTGTTATAAAGTTTATATATATATATGTATATAGTATTCTATTCTACTGTATTGATGATATTTATCTATAACATTGGTGGAGAATTTTGGTCGCTATTCTTCTCATCAAGAGCTTTGCTAATAAAGAGTTTGGATGTACACCGTCAGTTTTGTATAGATTAAAATTGTAGTATTCGTCAGTACCGCCTTTTCTTTTAGATGTTTTTCGAATGTCTAGATCAAATTTTGGTGATTTTTCTGCAGATTGGTTTATTTCTTGAATGAAGGTGTTTAATTGATATAACTGGTTTTGAAGTGTTTGATCGTCTTCACTAAAAATGTCCGGGTTTTTGTGGCCTTGTGATCTGTTCCAGCACTGAATGGAGTATGGCGGTACTTCTAAGAAGATGATTTCTGATTTTGGTTTTATTTTGGTGATGACAGCCTTAAGTTCAATAAATTTTCTTCTTAGATATCGGACGTTCGAATCGTTTTGGTCACAAGAGAGATGGATCTGGTAGTTTTGTTAAGTTCGGTTAAATTACAGGTTCCTAGCCAAATATAAAATGTGATGTTTTTGTGTTGATGACAGATAGATGGTAATTCTTTTTCGGCCCAATCAATAGTTTGCTGTACTTTTTGTCCTTTTTTTGTGATAAATTTTATATTTAGGAAGTCTTCAGTTGTAATGGCTCTCTTTATGTAGTTGCCTTTACTATCAGATATAATTATGGGTTGGCTTTGGGCTGTTTTATCCTGAATATCTCTCTTATTTACTCTGAAGTATCTGCTTGACTTTACAACTTTAGTCTCAGACATATATCAGTCTTTGTGGGAACAGAGGACTAAATTTTCTTTTATCTTTCAAACACAGGATATTGGTTGAAACACAAGTACAGTGTGTTTAAAGGTTTGATTAAACTATATATATATGCAATAAATAGATGTAGCAAGAAAATTAAATAAGAGAAGGGGGGGGGGTCTAGACTACAGACTATGTGGTCAAAAATTTAAACTTAACTAGAATGGAAAAAAAATTATTTAACTGATCGAAATGATTATAAAGATGTCTGAATTATTTTTTTTAATTATTTATAAGTCACAAAAAGACTTAGACTTACTGTCTGAAAAAATAAAATTTTATTTGTCAAAATTCAAATATGGCGCTGGAAATTAAATGGCCGTCCGGCAAGGCCTGCAAGAAAAGTTAGCTGGAAACACCGTGCAATTTACAAAAATGCCTGAAGTTATTAGTTAAATCAAGGTATAGTGACCTATAATATTAAATTGTGAGGATGCAAGTGCAAATAAAGACTTAGAAACTCTCCGTATTTGGATCTGTGATCTGTGCAAAATCTTCGTGCTGCTATACAACGTCCATTCGGAATAAAAATTCACGCATGCGCATGCGCAATATTGACCGGACTGATTTTTGACAATGATATTTTGAGAATCTATTTTGAACTTTTATATTTGATTATTGTTGTCGTTGGATTGTTGTCTTTTTTACGAATATCGACATCTCCTTTTTTAATAGTGGGGGGTTTTAGAAGGAAATATTGTTCTACTTTTGCAACTTCGAAATATGCGGTGCTTTCAAATAGGAGGTTTTTACACTATACACTAAGACGAAACTTATTTTCTTAGTTCCTGTCCCTTCCAGCAAGTGGAGCCTTTTGCTTTTTGAGCGTACAGATATAGCTTTTGTGATTTTTTAACAACTCTTTGCTTTCTATGAGTATTAAGAATAAGAATGTGGAAATTTCATTGATAATAGAACAGCAATACTAGAGGTCGACTATTCCAGAAGAAATAAGTTTGACAGAGAAGAAAATTAAGAGAAGTAGGGTCTAAGCTGTCTGATCATTAAATTCCGTCAGCATTTGCTTTATTGACATACTTTGTTACTTTGTTCATCTGTCCTTTTAACCCCAGATAACTGGGTAAGGACCTTATTCTCTTTTTTTCTGTTTTTCCCCCATGAAATCCTTGTCTGTTGACCAATAAAAAGATCAGCTTGTGTGTACTAACAATGAAATTTTACTTGAGTTGCTAACAATGAAATTTGACTTATTCAATCATTGTTACATGAACAATGAAATAAAAGGAGTTTTACTCACAAGTTAAAATGATAGTAAAAGCATTTTTACATGGTCCTCATCAATTTTTCCTTACAAAACACAATACATTGACTGACTTTGGAAAATAACTTCTAGATACATTTAGCTTAACTTTTAAACAAGAAGTCAAATGATTTACTTTTAGTTATTTAATATGTTCATGATCCTATTCATACGATTAAACAGTAGTTTAAAGATGTGTATGTGTTCTCCTATTTGTATGTGGAAAATAAGAATAGAGGGACAGCATGTATAAACTACTGTTATTGTTAAATCATATGAATAGGAGCAAGAAAACATTGATGAAGGGAAAAGAAGTAGAAATTAAAAGAAATTAAAAAAGTAATCTCAACATTGGGGAAAAAAAGAAAAAAAATCCATGCCACAACCGCCTGTGGTTTCACTTACGGACAAAAATGCCGACAGGATAAAGGCACTTTAAATTTAGTCTAGCTAAGGCAAGAGAACAGACATACAAAGATTCAGACAATATAGTCAAAGATAAATTAACAGATTAAAGGATTTCATGATCAGTTAGTAACTTGTGGCGATTTTGGTTTGGAGAATGAGCTGTGTGTTCAAGTGAAGAAATTCCTGCATTTAATCTAAAAATACCTATATGGTCTGAATACTCATATGGTACCGGCTGGTTAATAATCAAACTAGTGTTAAACACATTTTGTTGTGACCATACATGTAAGGAGTTTTCTTTGATTTTTTGTAAATTTTGCATAAAACAATCACATCAAAATATTGAAATTTGCATGAAGTTTATCTCATATTTACAGAGATATTTAAGGAGAAAAGCTTTGAAAATGTGAACTAGTAATATGCTCATACAGCTCTTGTGTAGGGATGTAGCAATTTTTAGGCTGATGCAAAATTGAATAATAGTCAATCAATCCAGTAACTCTTTTAATATGCATTTTATTTGTCCAAATTTTTCCTTTGAATTTTCCCTGTTGACATACATGTACTTTCAGAAGGTTTTTAATATTGTTTGGACATCATGTAATTTTGTGGAATTTTTATTGAAATGCTCTGGTCTAATTTATACATGCAGAATATTGGTGTGTTCCTGAGACAAAATCATCCAGTAGAAAAATTAATGAATTGTGTATGTTAGGAATTTGTTTGCATATATATTTCAACATTACAAAACTACATGTAATTTACACAAAACTGCTATAACATGCTATTCTTCTAATCTGTATCTAGAGGTAAATATAGAATAATGGCTACCGGTATTTAAAAATTTGGCATTTTTATACGCCGTTTACCGGACGTATTATGGTATACAGTTGACCATCCGTCCGTCGTCAACATGTCGGACATTAACTTAAAAAGCTTTAACCAATATACATGAAACTTTGGTGAATTGTTTATATCTATTGATGTGAGCTCCCTTTCGTTTTTTATAAATTTCAGATTTACCGTTTCTGAGTTTTGGGGTTTTATTCATTAAAAAAGGGGGGGATTTTCCAGTTTTCCGACAATAACTCAAGAATGCTTTCACCAACTTGCAAGAAATTTTGGTGAATTGTTTATATCTATTGACATGAGCTCCCTTTTGGATTTTTATAAATTTCAGATTTACCGTTTCTGAGTTTTGGGGTTTTATTCATTAAAAAAAGGGGGGATTTTCCAGTTTTCCGACAATAACTCAAGAATGCTTTCACCAACTTACAAGAAATTTTGGTGAATTGTTTATATCTATTGACATGAGCACCCTTTTGGATTTTTATAAATTTTAGATTTAACGTTTCCAAGTTACAGGGTTTTATTCATAAAAAAAGGGGGATTTTCCAGTTTTCGGACAATAACTAAAAAATGCTTTCAGCAGTTCTCATGAAACTTTGGTGAATTGTTTATATCTGTTGATGTAAGCTCCCTTTAGAATTTTATAAATTTTAGATTTTACATTTCTGAGTTATGGGGTTTTATTCATTAAAAAAGGGGGGATTTTCCAGATTTTTGACAATAACTCAAAAATGCTTTCAGCAGTTCTCATGAAACTTTGGTGAATTATTTATAGCTATTGAGCTATTAACCTCCCTATTGATTTTCATAAATTTCATATGTGACATTGAGAAGAAATTGAACTTTATTTGTTTATAGTCTGACAACAGATTTACTAAGTATTGCACAACAGCACAGTGTATTGCACAACAGCAAGAAATCTTTAATTGAATATAAATTCAATTCATATAACCAATTTCAAGTTCTTTGACTACATTTATTCAGAAACCTATAATATGTCAAATATTTAATTACAATCCAAATTCAGACCTGTATCAAGCTTGAATAATATTGTGTTCATTTTTGCCCCAACTGTTCATGGTTCGACCTCTGCATGCGTATCCAGTTGCGCTCAGCGAAGCAGTTTATTGTTTTTGATACTGACTTTATGAGCAAGAATATCAAGAAAGCATGCAAGGGCAAGTTGAAATTCGTGCTGATGAAGTCTGTATATATATAAAAAAAAAAAATGCCATTATTTATAAACTTGGTGTAACAATTTCTAATTTATAGTATAGTGCAGAAATTGTGTTTTTACACCATGTTTATTAATGTACATATACATATACATAATGTATGTTGAATAAGTAATTTATGTGATTTCCTTTGATTTTGATTTATAAGCTTATTATTTCTTCATTTGAATTTAGACTCATGGACAAGGACTTGCCCTCTTGCTCCGTGACACCAGTTTCCAGATGTGAAAACCATTTTGTAAGGAAAGAGGAAGACAGAAATAAAGAAATGGATAGATTAGACTCAATTTTCCAGTTGTCTGACTTGACACTTAAAATTGGCAACAGAAAACTTTATGTTACGCAGGAAGAATTTAAGCAGATATCAGTGGTTTTTGAGAAAATGCTAACCAGTGATTTTCAAGAGAAGAAAAAGAATGAAATAATTTTTACTGGAAAGGATTATAAAAGTTTTGTCATGTTCATACGTGTAGCTCATCCAGGGATCCAGGATCCATTTGAGGGTAAACAAAGAATTTATTTGACCAATAAGTTACATATACACAGTCACACAGATATATAATATAGATCAAAAAGTTTCCCCTAAAAATGCAGAGAAGCATTCAAGAAGTTGCTATATTTTCAGTAACTGCAGTTGCATTAGAGCAAACAAATATTTTATGGCAATATTTTAAATGGCTGTTATGAGATATACATGCTATATGGGGTATTGGTTATTGAGACAGCAACTTATCAACACAGTAGAACCAGATAAGACATTCAGACAGATTAGTCTTGAACATTGCAACAGAAAATGTCTAGATATTCTATACTGTATGACCATCTTTATGTTGCCCAGTATTTAGACAAGATGTTTTAACAGAGACTACTATTTAAGTATGTATAATTATAGTTCACATAAAAATATAAGGATATGTGGTATGATTGCCAATGAGACAACTATCTACAAGAGTTCAAATAACATGGATATATTCTGTCTATCTTACTTCTATACATATTAGGTCACAACGACTTACATGGCGTGGATATTTGATTGTGTTGTAACATATTCTGTTCATATTCATAAAGTTCATGGTTTACCTGTTCTCACCAAATCCATGAAAATAAGTACATGTACCACAAGAATAATAATAAATCCCTGGTTCTTTTTTGTAAGTCATTTGTTTTCTCCTTAATTTTCAGAGGACACAATACACCAGATTTTGCCACTGATTGATGAATACTTAGCAGAAGATGCCAGAATAAGGGCTGATTGGTATCTCACAAAGTTGGTCAAGAAGAAAAATGACTCTATTACTTCACCGCAAATAGTCCAAAACATTATAGAAGCAGAAAAGTACAAGTTACCTAAATATCTCAGTGCTTGTATGAATGTTGCATGTCGGAAGGTATTTAACAAGTTATCACACGATGCTGACTTTGAACATATTTCACTGGAAACTAGATTCAAGATCAGCTTACATCGATGGAAACTTACAGATGAATGCTATGATCAGGCAACCAAAGCATACAGCATGAATCAGACAACAAAACAACTTGGAGAAGCTGTTTATAATATGATAAAAAATAATTAAAATTTGTCATATCCATATCACAAAAATCTTTTACTATGATTTATATGGTATGAGAATATCCCAAACATTTTAAACTAGAGGCTCTAAAGAGCCTGTGTCGCTCACCTAGGTCTATGAGCATCAACAATGGACTCTCTCCAACATTGTGGACTAGAATAGAATTCATTGCCACAAAAAAACAGTAAACAAAATATCAATTAAGGCAATCACTCCTATAAAGAGTAAACCAACAATTTCGGCAAAATTTTACTTATTTGTAGATCTTGTCTTGCTGATCATTTTTGCTATTAAAAGTGTCTATCTATCTTTTATAGTTTTCAAGATAGTAGGCAAAAACGTTAAATATTGGTAAAAATCGTCATTAAAGAGTAAGTACTACAAGGAGTCAACTGATGATTTCTGCTATTTGACTTGTTTGTAGATCAAGTCTTGCTGATCATTAAATTAGCAAAATAGCATAGATTTTCTTTTTTAATTCTATTTTTCATTCAAAAAGTTGAAAATCATCGTAAAATGAATTGTACCGATAAAGTAAAACGTTTTTAAAAGAAGGGGGGTGGTTTTCATCTAAAAAAAAATGTACTTTTTCAAAACAATTAGTATTACGACCAAATAACAAATGAATAGAAAAAAATACTAAAAATTATGTGTGTTAAGATAGATATCTATTATTGCCCAATACTAGTTGAACATTTTAATTTTGTACACTTAGGGTAGGGTTGGTACACGCCAAAGTGGCAATAAAACTCTCTCAAAACAGACTGATATGTGGCTTTAAAAAACTTTTTGTATGTAATAGCATGCATAACAAGGAACACAAGTCAGTACGGAATATACAAACAACTGTAAAAAGCATTTTTGATTACTAGAACCACATTTTACCATGCATAATTTGGAGATTTTTAATAAAGGTCTTAGCGATACAATATCAGAAATGCACATTCAATTTGCAAATCGCATCAAAAGCTTTACTGACAAATATAATTGAGTCCTCAAACGTCTTCTGTCAGAGTGTCACGAAATAGAAGTTCCTTCATCATGTTCATAATAATAAGTTCCAAGCGGAAAAAATATTACAGTATATGTTCCTAACGGAATAAATTGTATAGAATATTTGTTCCAACAGGAACAGATATTATGACATTGTTTATAACAAAGTTTCCAGTGGAACTTCTGTTAGGCGGAACAAATATACGTTGACAAGAGCATGTGTATAAACGTTCTTGCAGGGTTCTGATCCTTGACAGGAACATATAAGTCGGTACATGCAAGGTTTTGGTCGATACAAACACAGGACTTTTTACATTGTAACTTCCCCTAACAAGAACACACGAGATCATGAAGAAAATCTGCTGACATGTTTCCTTCAAAGTAGACAGGATGCAAGGAATCTTTGACTGATGTCCATCTGTATTCCAATGGGAAAGGCAGGGGTGGTTTTGCAAGACAGGAAAATTTTTGTCTGAAATGAGGCACGAAGGATGGGCTGTCGAAGGGACGCTTCAGACGGTGGCAATCTGACCAGACTTGAATCCCTGCTTGTCGCAAGTTTAACTCACAGTTTGTTTACGTCATAATGGCAGGATGCCTAATTCTTCTTTTGATCGTAATGCCTTGCCACAAACCGTCTAGAGCATGATATTGAAGTCTCTCTGTCGGAATCTCCTAATTTTAAAATTGTCCAAATCACTGAAATCTAGTACTGCATCTTTCAACACTTTATAAACTGACTTTTTACCAATGCCAAATAAGGACAATGTAGTGTCACACCCAAAGAGAGCATGTACGGCAGGAAGAACTCTGCAAATAATTTCAGGGAGAGAAGAACACAGTTAGAGAGTTGGTGAATAGGCAAAAACCTCCGATTACCAATGTTTCCAATGTGGACCCAAAATTCACTCGTGTTTGTCATCTGCTTGAAAAATGAATACAGAGAACAATGACGTCTGTATCAAATGATTTGATATTAATCCTGCCTTTCTTTCCCAATTCCTTCAGCCTTTTGTCTGCGTGTAAAGCCTGAAAGATCATGCGGGTGTCTGCCTCTTCCTGAGTACTGAACAATTCAGGACATTCAACGACTTCCTGATCAGAAATAACTTTAGCAATTTCAGGATTTTCAAAGTAACCTGCCATATTATAAGTATGTCCGGGGAGCACTAATAGAGGGTTACTTTTAATGAACTAATTATTAAGTCAGGGATTTCGTTACCATAAATTGCTTAAAACTTTTACTAAATTCTTTCATAGATACAAAGATTTGATTAGTAAATTCAACTGTACCTGTAGAAAACTTATTAAAAACGGTATTTCACATCCTAAATTTTATGATAATATTGTAATAAAAGCACGGAAATCACTATGTGATCCGTGTAAACTCATCGAACCTTTAAACAAACTTATTAGTAAAGGTTATCTTACCAATGTTGTAATTAGATATTTGAATATAGTATACATTGGCACAAATATCGATTTTGTCACCAGCAAATTAAAACATAACTGAATTTGTATTCTTTTCAAACGGTTTTTTGGGATTTATAAATACACATCCACGTTCATTTTCTATATAGAGATTGCTCTATCTATATATTACATTACCATGCAATCATAGGTTTGAACATTGTTTTCAATTTTGACTTGTTTATATATTACATTATACATAGTCATTAACAGGTTAACTCCTAACTATCCTACTGCCTGTCGATACTTTTATTTTGGCTTTGCACAAGTCATGTCTCCTTTGACTGTCCATGATGTTAAACACTATATCCCAGGGATGTGTTTTAGTTGATTTTAGTCTCTGATGCGTGAATTTTTATTATTGTTTTTTTACTTTTAACTAGCTTTCAGTAACTGTGAGTACTCTCAAACCGTACTTTCGTGTTAATTTGACCTGTTGATACAATTTGTAATGTATTTTTGTTATTTAATGTTTACTTATTCAGTGTTAAATCTAGTCTCACTATTTTTAATATATACCACCTTTGATAAGTGTTTAGTATGAAGACAAATTTTCACTTTTGTTCTCGTACTAGGAACAACAAAATTATTTATTTTGTAAAAACTATTTCCGTACTCTATGTATACCTTACAACAAAATTATTTTTATTTACCTGTGTACGTTATTGTATTTGGCGGCATTTTGTCCAAGGTTTAATATGGTTGTCTTTTTGACATTTTTTTTACATTTAACCCCCTTGTTTTATTAATTGTGTATTTACATTGTGGCAAAGATCAAATTTTATTCGTCCAGTGTATGTTCACTTGTTTTTGTTAATATGTCTTTTGATTGAGTTACGCCATTTCAATTATATTTTATAGTGTGTCTTTCTATGTTGTGATGTTACACTATTATTTCAGGTAGGGTGAATGTTGGCGCCTATTAAAACGTTTAAACCCGCTGCATTTGTTTGCACCTGTCCTAAGTCAGGAACCTGATGTTCAGTGGTTGTCGTTTGTTGATGTGGTTCATAAGTGTTTCTCGTTTTTTATATAAATTAGACCGTTGGTTTTCCTGTTTGAATGGTTTTACACTAGTCATTTTTGGGACCCTTTATAGCTTGCTGTTCGGTGTGAGCCAAGGCTCTGTGTTGAAGGCCGTACTTTGGCCTATAATGGTTTACTTTTACAAATTGTGACTTGGATAGAGAGTTGTCTCATTGGCACTCATACCACATCTTCTTATATCTATTGACCAGGAAGTCACCAAAAATTTTAATGAGAGCCTGGCTGTTTTCTTTAACAGAGAGAAATTTCTTGCAGTCGGAACATTTCTTCCTTCAATCACTTGAAACACCTTTGCATGAGCAGTGACTGGTTTGTCGCTCTCTTTCAGCTGACTTAATGTAGTGTATTACATCATATCGATCAAAAACATCGGCTACTGTGCGTGCTTTTGTAAAACAACTTGCTAAATAATTGCAATTGTCGAGAGCGAGATCTCCAAAGGTTTTATGTTTTTTTTTGCATCCATGCATTGACCTATAGCCATACCGTCTCTAATGTAAGTTGTCAACAAAGGGTCAAAATCTGGCAAAGAAAGAACCTTTCATGGAACAAAGAAACTGGGGTAGACCCAAGAAGAAGTGAGAGAATAGTGTCATCGTGACATCATCTCTGCTGTTAGCCAAAGTCAGAGCACGCATGAAAACAGTTTCTGGATTGATATGACATGTTATGATTTCGCCAGGTTTACACTTAAGGGTTGTCTTGGCGTTCATGTGTTCAAAGGTTTTCAATTTGGACTTGGTAATGGGGCTATAGAAGCCCCAGACTGGCCTACAGAAAGCGCACTGTTGACAAATCTTCTGCACATATTTCCCCCTTCGTTTACAACAGAAAGCAAGGAATCCTGTACTTCTCTAGTAGCATGCATGCCTGTAGAGATATTAATGAGACAAGGTGGGTGTGCATCTATATCAAAGGTATCAGTCATGGTTTGGTTCAAATGTTAAATAGTTGCTTGTACTTGTGCTTCAAAGCTGTTTGTTTGATATTTTCTTGCGAATTGTCACTTTTGTTTGTAATACCTGCTCTGTCATTCATTGCATTACTAAAAGCGATGCAGGACGCGACGTACATACTGCCACGTCGTCCGTATGATGTATCGTCCATTTCTTGAAAAGATGTATCGGCCATAGGACAACATCGTCCATACTTTGTGAAGACCATCGTTATTTTTCGGAAATAAATTTTATTTATAAAGTATTGTGATATATACATGTAGATGGTTATTATAACTCGAAAATGTATTGTGCTGTATTTACATTATTTGCCATGCTTTTATATGTTATACACTTGGAATTCGCATTATATATATCATATATGAATGTGCTTAATCTTATAAAATATTACTTTCTAAATGAATTTTTAATATCTTGCGTAAAACAAACTGAAAAAATAAAACAAATATCCAAAATGAGAGATTAATTTCTGTCATATTTAAAACAATAAGTTTAGTTTTGAAATATAAAACTAAGTAATCAGATAATGATTAATTTCAAAATTTAAAAGATTGTTAATTGCTTATTATCATTTCTTTGATGAACATAAGTATTTAAAATTATGCTTTTGTCAAGAAATTGTAAAGAAAATACAAAATGAAATCACTATTAAAAAAACAACAGCACCAAAGCTGAGTTCCATCGGTAACAAACATACATTGGGTAGAGAAATTCTTGTTCATACAAGAATAAAATATGGTACGCAGTACTGCACAGATGGAATATGCTGTTTAGTTTCTACTCTCTGCTAAAAAGCTGTAAATCAATTTTCAAAGTCATAGTAGGGATGAATTATCAATAGCATTAACTTAAAAACCAGACTTCTATGATATAGATAAGAAGATGTGGTATGAGTGCCAATGAGACAACTCTCCATCCAAGTCACAATGTATAAAAAGTAAACAGTTATAGGTCAAAGTACGGCCTTCAACACGGAGCCTTCGCTCACACCGAACAGCAAGCTATAAAGGGCCCCAAAAATTACTAGTGTAAAACCATTCAAACGGGAAAACCAACGGTCTAATCTATATAAAAAACGAGAAAGTAGAAACACTTACGAACCACATCAACAAACGACAACTACTGAACATCAGATTCCTGACTTATGACAGGTGCTACAATTGCAGCGGGGTTAAACGTTTTAATGGTACCAAACCTTCACCCTTATCCGAAACAATAGTGTAACATCACTAAACAGAAAGACACACTATAAAATATTAGTCTGTAACCAACTTATAATCCATTACAATTAATGGCTTAAACATGGCCAGCACATTCAACATTCTTTTATTTTTACAAAGTATGATTAAAAAGATCAGAAACATTTTGGAAATTGATATACCTTTGTGACACACTGTTTTAGTTTGGTCGATACCCCAGTATATACTGGCATGACTGGTTATCTATTACCTAACCTCTTCTCTACCTGTGTTTATAGGGTACACCCAACATAGTGCAGTTAGGAGAATGTTATGAAGATCATATATCCATGCCCATGTCAAGCAAGCTATTATTACAAGGTTGAAGAACAACAGACAATACCATCATGGTATAAAAGAAAAAACTACAAATGGCCATATAGTATTCAACAATTCTCTACGGAGAAAACTAAGAGAGAGATCAGATTTTCTAAAAGAAGGTATAGCTAAGTAGGTCCTCCTCCAATAATTCGTCGTATTGCCCATGGCCAGTAACAGGTCGTTTATATGTCGCATTCGGTGATATCACGATTGAGGAAAAGAGAATTTTTGTTTACAAACACATTAAAAAATATCCGTTGATACTGTCTGAATGTTTTATCTAACTGACTTGTGTTTGCGACTGACAGGAAAGTTGAAACATGCGAGATATATAGATCGTCGTTCGTGAATGATTTAAAAAAAAAATCTTCTGACACAGGGGTTTTGATTACACAGACGTCTTTAGTTTCCATGTTCCTCATACGTTGCCTATAAATTATCCGTCGAAAAATTCCTAGAATTAAAGTACTTTTAAAAATCTGTTTGACTCCTAAGACGTGTCCACAAAAAGAACACCGGCGTTTTAAACACATATACATTGGCATCAACAGATAAAGGACCTCCCATTTTAATGAAAGGTTTATGTATTTGTGTTTCCTGAAGCACTAATATGAGGTCTAATATCTTCTTCTCTCGGATATTCTGAAAAACAAAAATCATTACATGTACATGTATATGTATAACCTGTCTAATCCAGTCGTTATATTCCGACTAGCCGTCGATCGCTACATAACCTCGAGAGGACACTGACCGATAGAGGGCACATAATCATTCGAGTTAGTATATTTACGACATTTCACATTAACATTATATAAACCTTCAAATACAAAAATACTGTAAACAATTCATATTCAAATCAGTTTTCTACAATTATATGATTATAAATATTAAGATGTGCGGGTCTTCCATGAAAGACTACTCTACCTGTCAAGAGCAAATAAATAGTTTTAGGGATCTTTTTTTCTTTTATGTCCCTACATTTCATTATCCCCTCGCAAAAAAGTTGCGGAAGATGTATTGTAACGGGACTGTTCGTCCGTAACACACTTGTGGACACTGAAAAATTTGTGATTCATGACCGATATTTAACTATCGTCATGTACACATTCAATAAAGGGAGGGATGGAAGCCTTTTGATTTTAAAGGTCAAGGACATACATAATAGTCACATCGCTATTTCTAATTCCGAGGAAATATTGAGACACTTTCTAAATGAATTGAAAACCATTTTGAATCAACTCCCGTTCCTGTGTAGCAATATTCAGCATCACCTGCGTATGGAGTTTATATCTCTCAACTCGTACGTTACTAGCAAGCCAGGCTAGTTGTTGTCAGAACAGAGTCCTTTTGGACAGGACCAAACCGTTGACACAACCAGTTGTTCCATGATTGAGGAAATTCTAAATTCTATGGTCGTCATCAAGAACAGATTGACCATTGATAAGAATGATGCCCAACAATTTACATTGATGCAGCAAAGTGGTAAAAATGGTTCGCTATATTTCCCAGAATACTGTTCACATGGAAGATAACCTATAACTTAATCGCAATCCTTTGATAAAACCATTTACGACACCTCAGATCAACCGTAAGTCGGAATATTTGAAGCGAAAGTGTCGAAAATCCAGTCGTTTTGCCATTGAATACAAGAGTGATATGGACATCAAATAGGTGAATTAAGAAAAAAATACATAATAAAGTTATGAGTACATTATGCGGGCATTCGAGGTCAAAATTATAAAAACGGACATTGTAGAAGTATACCCCGCCTTGGACAATAGACATATACATTATTTGATCAACTTTTGACATTTACTAATAACTAAGATATAGGTTTTCATTAATTTTCCCAACTTAATCAAGGAAGCTAGAACTAATCCTGTAAAAAGAGGAGATAGTTTATCGAGGCCCTTCCTTTTCGTGCTTTTTATGGCCCCGCCACAAAGTGTTCGGGGCCACATAGTGTTACCTCTATCCTCCATTCCGTCATTCCGCAACGAACAGTTATACGGACTTTTTTTTCTAAACGCCTTCATATATTGAGTCTACTATGATGAGTTACTGATTGAGTTTACGTTTGGTTCCGCTCCGCTGATTTTTGACGAAAATACGGGCTTTGGACTTTTCGTGAAAATAACAGTTATACGGATTTTTTTTTCTTAACGCCTTCACATATTGATCTGATTTTTAGTATGTGAGTCTTTTATGATGAATTACAGATCGAGTTTACGTTTGGTTCCGCTGCGCTGATTTTTGCCGATATTTTGAAAATTCTGTAGAAATAACAGTTATACGGACTTTCATTCTCAAATTTCCACTCCTAATAATGGCTTCAAGCTTTTTTTGCAAGCGGGGTGTTAACTTACTATCGACAAAATCGCTTTAGCCACAGATCAGACTAACTAGTGTTCTGTAACTACCTTTCTTGAATAAGAGAAAAGTCCACTATCAGTTGAAAAAAGTATATAATGAATAATATTTTTCCCAGAACCTTTAGGATATGAGGTTTTGAAAATTCTAAGAAAGAAATATATAGAAAAAATCAAAAGTTTTTACCGAAAAAATACCAAATAATTGTACATCTTTTTTTTTATTACGAATAATGGTATCAACAAATGAAACTCGTGCACTATCGACTATTAGAGTGTTAGTTCCTGATGATAATAAATCGTGACACAAAAAGATAAGAATTAAGCTATTTCGACATTCAATGCCAAATTAAGCAGATCGGTAGATTTTGTTTATCAAAGATTAAACTTTTACGTCTTTTGAATTCAAACATCTGTAGGAAACACTTGTAGAAAAAGTATGCAAGTCGGTGAGTTTTGTTTATAAAAGATTATAAAAACCCTTAATCGCATTGCATTCCTAGACAAAACATGGATTTGCTGAAATTATAAGACCCATCTATTTCGAGATTAATGTTTTTGAAAAATTTATTCTTTTAAAACAATTTGGAACAAATACAAAACGTTTTTCACACAAAAGGAAGTACTGATGTCAACAGCCAAAACAGGAAAGTATGGCAATACCTCTTTTTGGCCACTTGAATTTGAAAATGACAGTTTCGTAGAATGGTCAGAAGACGTCTTTTTGACTATTGGATAAAATTGGGACTTTATATTGGATCCAACGTCATACTATGCTTTAGATTATTTAAATCTAGAATTTGAAGAAATTAAAATATATTGCTAATCTAAAACAAACTGCGTGGACTGGCACGATTGCCTCATTTTGTAATCTTAAAAACGCCTTGCCAGAACGACATTTTGCCACAGATGGTTTTATATGAAAACATAGCAGCTAACGTGAGTAAAAAAGGTATTGTAAAGACTGGCGCTAACATTTCTTTTACTAAAAAATACGTAAAATTGCCATTATTTTCAAAAATAAATCTTTTATGACATGCTTATGACGTCACATTGACATACATAAGGCATTTCGTAAATAGAATTAAATAAATGCATCACATATTGATCGTTCTTTCAGAGTAGAAGATATTTCCATTAGAAGGAATTGTTGCATGAAATCATTTTTTTCCCAGGTTACCTTGCGTTGCTGTATTTACAGGCGGTAAGCTGTACAGGTAATCATGTTTACAAAGTTATCTCAAACCATCTTAATAATGTTGATTTTTTTAAACTATGTTGATTAAATTTATTCATGTAAAGGTCTATCCTCTTGGTTGCAACAAATGTCTTATGTTCTATATAATGTAACAATATTGTATGATAGTCATTTGCATTTCACACATTCTATATTTATTTGTTATCATTGTCATATGATCTATTCAGGAGCTATACATATGGTTTATGAGAATAAAGATCATTCATCAATTAAAGAACATACTTAATTTTTTTTTTATTCAATTTAACATAAGGAAAGTCTACTTGAAAAAAATCAAGGCACACATATATATATATATTTTTGTGTTACTAGTTTTGCAGACTATCAGATAAAAATCTTTTAAGTCCAGATCTTTAATCTTTAAAAATGTAACATCTTTCCTGTTTTAGATAATAAATTCCGTATTACTCCTTTCCCTTATCCTACCACACGAATAAAGATATTGCAAGTTACTGCTTAGTCTCGTGCTTTTAAGTTGTCGACGATAAAAGTAAGTAGTAAATAACTCGATATGAACTAGTCTGATTGGCAACATTATTGTTTGTTGATTATTCAAAGCAAACTGATTTTGACTTTTAACACTAGCTCTGACATGCTTCAGCTGTCCTGGAATTCGGCATCCACGTTTTTGTGAACACGTTCAAGAATGCTCTGATAATCAGGTAAAACTATTTTAGTTTATTCTTACCGTATGGACACAAATACGGTGTATATGTTATTTCTAACAAACAGCCCAAACCGAGCGAGGCATTCTTTATTTCTTACTGGAATTGCGTTTTTTTTTCTGTTTTTTTTTTTAATATGTCTGTTTCGGCTTTATAGTCAGAACTTAAAAAAATCTAATATGACATTTTGGTTAATTGATGTTTGTTTCTTTCTTATTATCTTGCTGCCTCATTATATATTTGTGATATTTGATTTGTTTGATATATAACTTTTTACCATCATATCGATATTCAGAAAACCTGATAATTGATAGTTACGTGTAATTAATTCCTTCTTAGAATAACTCCATATTCATCGTCTAGCTGTTATAATTTGTCGCCTTAACTGAATCACAATATCTTATATATACCTGATTTTCCCCAGATATGTGGTGTAGAGCGAATAAAAGACAAAACAGGGGAGATAATCTACAAAAGTGCATGTATGACTCCAAACGTGAGTACATTATGATAGTTTTATTCCTATATAATATACAATTGATGTACATTATTCATGAAAATATTGACGAACACGATAAAAGAGCCCATAACACAAGTAATTAAGTAGACAATATTAGTTCATTGCATTAAAGTTTATTTTGTGACCCTTGACAACGTTAAAATGGAGACCTTGGTCAAAACTTAAATTGAATAAACTGAAAAATGAAATTATACCTGAAGGTATTTCAATGGTGGATATATAAAATGGCAACTGCTAAGTCAATTGCAATATTTCATATGTAAAATATTCAAAAGCATTTAAAATGTCATTAAATTGAAAGACAATTTATATTTGACCTCTTATTTCTACTTTGACTCGTTTTCAGACACAGCGTACAAAAAAAATGAAAACAACACTTTATAAATTTCAGGCGTCCGAAGCGCTTTTTTGGGGTTTGCCTTCATCAGGAACGCTCCAAGCCGAATATTTGAAAGCCATTCGATCCTTATTAATTTGTTCGAAACCAAACGGATACGATAAACTCATGGTCATATAGGACTAAGAAAGTAATTTTGCATTTGCTTTTTGTTTCATGACTTCTTGAAATAAATAAACGGTAAATTTTAATATGACGTTCTTCAAATGCTTTGAGTACATACCCGTGGTGAAATACGAATATATAGAGTGTTAGCTGATGGCAACGATATGATTTGTTTGAGCTGTTCTAATCACACAACCACGTTGTATGCTTTATATGAATGAGTTACCCGAGGTAAATCGGTGTTAATGACGTCATTGACCGATCGACTCCAACTATGACGTAAGAACATAAGCATCGTTTATCTTCATCCTAACCTATCTCAGTATGTAATTGTAAATATTTCAAGCATGTAACTTATTCAGTTTTCGTCATCCTGTACGTCAATACTGATAGTATGTTAAAGTACGGAAACATCAAACGTTTGCCTTCACATAGAACGCTTCGATTCAAAGGAATTTCAGACCTTGTCCTATTCTAAATAGAAATAATGCATGGCGCTTGAATTAATATTGATTTTACCACGGGTTGGCCTTTTGGCTAACGCTCGTGGTAAAAAAATTAACCTTAAAGGGACAAACCGTGGTAAAATCAATATAATTTCAAGCCCCTATTAATTATGTCTTAACTATTTCAACTTACTAAATATTGCTGAAATAATATAAACATTTATCCATGCTTTATACTGTTTACTTCGGCCTTTGAACAGAACGTCTATGTGCCATCTTTGCTGTCCTCAATTGTATTTTAATATCACAATTACACTGATAATACTAGAGACACAAAGTATAAATTTGAGAGTACTCGCAGTTACTGAAAGCTACTTCAAAGCCAATAACAACTAATAAAAAAATCATGTAGCTAAGACTAAAATATCAATCAGTACACCTCCAACATCGAATGGATTTAGTGTAAAGATGTCAATAACAGTCCGAGAAAAATCCTAATTTTGTGCAATGCCACAATACAGGTATCGACAAAATGTGGGACCGTGAATGTTCATAGGTGTAAAGCAATAACATATAGTTGGGTTTCAAATTATTAATAATAAAATGAATATTAATACCGAAAAAAAAAAACGATATCTAAAGATGTATTTGCAGTGTTAAATTGCTAACCTTTTAGAATAATAGTACATACAAATGTAACGTGGGACAACTAATACAGATTTCATTCCTCCAGTTTATGATTTTTTTGTTTGATTGCTGACTCATTTGCAAACAACCCACATATATTTTTATTTATATTTCAAAATAAGAAAAAAATACATTCGACCTTATTTTACATTGCACTTAATTTTATCAGCACGTACACAACATAAATCAAAATAACTAAAGAATATTGAATTTATGCTTTTATATTCAGACATTCGACCCGAAAATATCCATCATATATTCACTGAAAGTAAAATAGCAACTTTAATCATTCGACATCAGAATTCATTTATCAACGCATCTCTTTCTTAAATGCTAAATACCGAATAAATAATTGCCAATAATATAAACATTACTGTACTTTTAATTTCGTTAACAGACATGTCACACCAATTCAGCTGAAGTTAATAGCTCCCATGCTTGTTTCCAATGTTGCTTCTCAAATCTTTGTAATACATATGGATGTGGAGAAGGTAAGTTTTCTTATATCATTAGCTCAGCATCCCAAAAGTGTAGGACCAATTGTAAATATTTTGTATTCATTATATTTATTGTCGCGGGTCAGACCCGGTCCAACACATGGTCTTTCGTTTAGCTTACCAGGTACCATCTGTGGAGCACGATCTACTTACCCTTCCGTAGCACTTGAGAAGTTTCCGATTTTTGATGGGGTTCGTGTTGCTCTGTCTTTAGTTTTCATTGTTGTTTTTTGTATACTGTTGTTTGTCTTTTGGTAATTTTTTTTTACAAGGCGTTGTCAGTTTGTCATCGACTAATGACTTTGAAGATTTCTTTAGTATCTTCTGCCTCCTATCAAGTCTAGAAGAAAAACATTAGTTCAGAGTTTCCGAGGACCAACAAACCAACATATCCTCCTAAATAAAACATTGATATCTTTTAGATCCGTCACTTTAAAAATTATGACCATCTTTCAAAACCAAAAATGGCGGCAGGCCACTGGAAACCTATATAAAAATTTCAAATAAATTGACATGAAAAATGTAGCTGCAAAGTTAATCTTTCCTCCTTGATCTCGTTTTGATCAGAATTGATTACTATCATATTTCATATTTTGTGCCCATACGCCCTTAAAGCCGAATAGTAGCCATTACTAAATGAAGTTATGTATAGAACCTGATAAACATATTGCACTTTACTTTCAACTGTTGTTGTATGAATTATAGCCGTTGTAGTTAAAACGACGAATTCCGAAATAACTATTCTATATCTGGGATCTTCGTACTCATCAAGCTTCAATTATATCTGTTAACAATTGTCCAATGCAACAATAAATGCAAAAAGGAAAAACTTAATTCCTTATTTGTTATGAAAGTGAACTTTCTCATGATACTGTATTTACTACGCTCCAAATTTAAACCATTGGCGTGACGTCAGTCTATTCATTTACCGTGGTTTTTTTTCTGGAATCAACGCTTCCTAAATCTGTCGCTGACATGGACTCACCAAATTATATGCAATTGTTTCCTTAATTTCATTAAGTTTGAATTGGTTAATTTACTGATTTCTGTTCACTAATGGAATTAATTTAAAAACTTATTTTTAATTATAGGTTAGATAATGCTTAGTCATGTTTTGTGAATATTTAAAGCCCGAGGTGTAGCCGGGGGTTTTAAATGTTCATAAAACATTACCAATTAGAACATTCTCACCCCTTCTCGTCCAATGAAAAGTCAGTTTTTTCCCTTTTAATTTTCATAGTACATGGCTTTCCATGCACTATGAAATGCTATACATGAATGACTTTTCATTGTAGATTAATTATGAAAGTGAATTCTTAATAACTTCACTAACGAAGTGTAAAATCCCCGAGGCATTTTCCTTGGGAAAATAGCCGACTGATTAAAGATGAAAGAGAAAAGAATTATCAAAAACATTTTGAACATTGCAAATCTTTATATTAATGGTACATATATATAACAAAAAAAAAAAATAAAATAAAATGGAGGCAAAGATGTAGGAAAAATTATCTTTTATACAATATTTATACCAGACATTCTAGTCGATTATTTTTTTTGAAGAAAACAATGTCAGACTGCTGATATTTAAAGCAAAGGATTTTTTTAGAGAAAAAAACCCACAATACATGTACATTTATCATAAAAAGAAAGCATCTGCATGATGTTGGATGGTCGTAATTCAAATATTTATAGAGTAAGTTTTAAATTTATCAAAAAATATTCAAATTTCAGAAAGCGGATTGATATAACATTGTGTGCTAATTAAAATCAAGAAATTAAAGGTATATATATAAGTATTAAATTTTTACCTGATGCAGAAGAAAAACTCAAATGTTTGAACAATTTGTCCTTTTTGTCCTTACCAACTATGTCAGTGCTATTTCATTCCATCCATTGTAAAGGTCATTACCTATGTTATACACTCACTTCATTATAAAAAGTGAATTCTTATTTAGTTTTGAATATAACAATGGGAAAGGATAATTTTGTAAGATCACTCGAAAGTGTGAATATGTTCTAAATTGGTCAGACAATACTTGGTCATGTTTTATGAAGATTTAAAGCCCTCAGCTACGCCTTGGGCTTTAAATCTTCATAAAACATGACCAAGTATTGTCTAACCTATAAGTATTGTGTGAGAACATATTCACACCTTCGAGTGACATAACAAAATTAGCCTCTTCCATTGTAATAATTAAACCTTAATATAAGCTCACTTTAAGTGTTAACATGCTTAGTAAAAGGGATGTAAATATTATTTAATAGTCATTTCAACAGATGCAATGAAACAGCAATGAGATAGTTTTTTGATAACAAAAAAAGAAAAATTATTCAAAAAAGGAGATTTCTTCTGCTTCAATTACAATTTGGTACTTATATATCTAAAATTCCTTCATTTTAAAAAGCACACAATGTTATATAAATCAGCTTTTCTAAAATTGCTTAATTTTTTATAATGACACTTAATCAATAAATTTCAAAATGACAATCGTTTCAGTGTCAGATGCTTATTTTTTTTATTGATAAATGTATTCTTTTTTTTTAATTTTTTATCAACAGTCATTGTTTCTTAAAAAAAACCCATTGCTTTTAAGGTCTCGTATAAAAATTAGATTAAATATTATTTTACCTACACTCTGCCCCCATTTCAAATCTTTTTTGTTTGTTCTATATATGCACCATTATATAACTTTTGCAATGTTGAAATGTATTATAGTTCTATTCTCCTGTTTTCATTGATAATAATTAGAAAAACAACAGTAATCATGATTTTTTTTCTTTTGAGCTTTCCTATGGAATACTTCGTTAATGCATTTTTTAAGAGTTTACTTTCATAATTATTCTACAATGAAAAGTCATTCATGTATAGCATTTTATTATGCATGGACTGCCATGTACTATGAAAAATAGAAGGGAAAATACTGATTTACCATTGGACAAGAATGGGAGAGCATGTTCTAGTTATATTTTTTCTTTCATTGATATTTAGGTCAGGCAAACGTGTATGGTTGGTTTAAACTATATGTTAAGATAATTTTATGACAGCTTTAAAATAGTATCCAAATGTCGCTGTACTTACTGGACACTAAATACAGATAGGCAATTTCTAGAAGGACTTTCAATACATAAATTCACAGTATCACAGCTTCAATTGTGCAGTTTTATAGATTATTTTTTAACTGACACAAAGATAATTGATAACTATGATTTTAAAAGATCATGTAAATATTTAAGTACCCCCCCCCCCCTAAAAAATAAGGTGATTTTTTACGATATATGTAAAATTATAACACGTCATTATGTTTTACATATGTATTTTCTTTTGTATATACATTCTTTAGGGTTTTAAAACTTTCTTATCACGATCCTGTAGGTGATTTCTATAGAGAAGGCATGTCTTAGTATTTTCAAATGATTGTTATATCATCTATTTTAAGTGGACTTAATAAATTTGGTTATTTCATTTCATACATCAGCAACGGAATCTATTGAAATCGTTTTCGACGTGAAATTTAGGTTAATTTTATATTCTACAGATTAGAGTTTAGAATATCATTTATTTCAAAAACAACTTTCTAATGCAAATACAAAAACAGTAATTTAATAGTGAACATACGTGCGTTAATTTAAAGACAGACGTGTTATGTTATATTTGTATTTCTCTATCTGATTAATTGTGAACTTTGATTTATTAATGCATCGTTGAACATGAGCGCATGGTTATTTAAACTCACTAGTAAAACCTTCTAAGTAAGAAAAGGCTTTAATTTTGAAAAGACATCAGAACAATAGTTTAAGTAAGAGACACAATGCTTAAGCGTTAATTCATGAAAAACAATTAATTAGCCCTCCGTGCTCATGATTTCTTTTTCAAGAATCATAGCTTATCCATTGTAAACATGATACGTATACTTCTCTTGTAAACAAAGTTTAACATTTGTATTAAATGATTTTAAGGAACTGAATATTTACTGCTTCATTTCTTAAAACTCTGAATTATACTTTATGCAGTAAAGTAAAGACTGTCTAGATTTGAAACAATCATACTAAAATAAAAAAAAAAGATTTGATATGAAAACTGTATCTTGATTATATGGAACCGGAAATAAACTTACGTATTTGACGGGTAACTCCCATATAGATGGTTTTAATGTTTCGAACTCTTTTATATACCCTAGATGCTCAAACTGTTATTCCTAAACTTTGCTAAAAATGAAGACGTTGTCGACATAGACCAAAACAAATTTTGACAGTTGAGTACAATTCTAAAACCAAAAGGTAAACAAAGCCATTAATAAACACCATATTTGGTAACGAATAAAGATTTATGCCTTGTTGGCAATCTCATTTTGTTCGAAGCCACTATAAAGATCAAGTGATGAGAAAATATTTGCTCGTGATTTTCTTGACACATTCAAATTGGAGGAGGAGGAAAAGACATGGGTACCATCTGTTTCTTCATTAAACAGCAATCACAGCAAAACATAAATTGCCATAACTGTTTCATTTTCACAAGCACCAAGGGCTAAAGATACACAATGTTTGATGGCTTTATCAGCTTATTTCAATTCATCTGTTCCATATTTGTACTAATTTTGTTTCACAAGGCAGCAACTGTTGATAAATGGTCTTTTCACTGGTTTGGTGTTTTTGTAAGTCTCTGTATTTTGTGTGTTTTTATATGTTTGACCTTCCTCCCAAGACTTGATGCGAACACATCTCTGAATTTCCTAAAAAAAAATCAAAAAATATTTTGGAACGTGTAGAAAGATAAACGAAAGAGGGGCAAGGGATGTGTGAGTCAGAAGAAGAGGTATTGGAGTCATGAAAAATTTCAATATAATAAAGATATTGTTTTTCATTTCCCTTTACACTGTCACGAAATCACACTTTCTGGATTTCAAATTTGTTTACATTCATTTTTGGGCTAGAATCAATTAGTTTTTACGGATCTTTCCCTTACCAGTTTGTGAAAATACACGACTGGTAATGCAACCACTGAATATTGTACCTAAATTATATTAAAATATTATTAGAACAAAGAGATATTTAATCATGTTGACACATTTTAACAATTTTAACAATTCAAAAGTATATATTCCATAATGGATCGCTTTGCACATATTTTATACACCGCATGAGTTAATCATATACCAAAGTGTGTATGCAGAGACTAAAACAGAATTATAGTTTCAAATTTGCCTTTAGTTTATTAATAATTTTATGACCATAATAAATTAGTTATAACACTGATACATACAATAAGAAAAAACTACAAGAAACAGTTATCAGGTAGGTATATTTCTTTCTTTGCCTGATATCCTTTATACTCGCCTCAAATATCGACACAGGGACTACCGATCTCCCTTCATAGCATACATAGTATTGATGTGAAGTGATGTGCATTTTAATTTAATTCTTTTTAAATTCTTTTATTTAAGGTACAACGCAGTATGATGGACGTATATGTTATAATTGTCAAGGCGTCTTAACATCAGAAGAGTGCCACACAGTGTCTTTTTGTGATCAATTTGAGGTACTCAATATATACCAAAATTTAATAATAATGGTTATTAAAAATATAGAACTATGATTAAAAAATTGTGGATTGTTCACAAAGATAACTCACATTAAATTGTTGAAGTACTCACCATACTAAACTGCACTTGCGTTTGGCCGGGAGCTGCCTCAAGCGCTTGAGAAATTGGACATTATAGAGAAAGATGACTAGTATGTATATGCGCTTCGCGATCTTTTGTAAACATTGAAAAAAGACTCCCTCCGCCTTAACCCGATTAAGGCGGTGGAAAAAATTTTGGAATATACGAACGACAGTATAGTGTACTGAAAACACGATTTGAGGTTGGGGTAACAATAGATCAAATTAGACGAATTATCAAGCGATATTACTATTTTTGTGAAGAACAAAAGATTACACCGCTATTTGAGGTTGATATTCAGTATTTTCCCAGCATTGGAAATAAAGCAAAGTGCAATTTTTGTGAAGGGACGCAAATCTGTCCAATGACGTTCTGTGTACTGCAAAGACCAAGATGTTCATTACAGTTAGCCTGCCAGTGGGGGGTCTCCTATAAATCGAAACAAATCTAGGTTCGCACTGTCCAAAATTAGTTTTTAGGCCATGATCTCTCTTTTGTCTTATTGAAGAGAAAGTTGAAGCTGTTGTTAAACTCTCGTCAGACAAGAAATTGTATCGACGTTAGAAGTTTTCAAGGTTTGGCGAATTACTGCGGTCAATTCATGTCAGTCCCATTGCAAGAGTTAACACAAAAAAGTCATAAATGGTCATGGGGCATATATCCACAAGATGCGTTAGATCGTATTGAGCAAGCACTAGAAAATGCAGGGACATTAGAGTATTTAATCCAAAAGCAGACATAAGAGTAAATATTGACGCGAAACCCATAGGTTTCGGTGTAATACTTATTCAAAAACAGGCAAATGGTTATTATCGACCATTAACATATGCAAGCAGATTCCCTACATTAGTAGAAAACGTTATTCACAACCGAAAGGAATAGCGTTAGCTGTATTAATTAGTTTTGAGTTATTTCACCTAATTATATGTTTATTATATTGAAATTTACTTGATGATGGATCATAAGCAAAAATCAAAACAGGTGACTAGCAGAGATAGATGTGTTCTTACGTTACAACCGTACAATTTTGCAATTGTGTACAAAACAAGTCATAAAAACGCTACAGATTCATTGTCTCAATCGTCCAAGGATCACAGAAAGCAAGTTATATAGCGGAATAATATGCGCATTTTATACCAAGGGAGGCTATAACTACCAATCGCGATGACTATATACACTATAAAGCAATTTTCTAGAAATGATCATGAATTTCTGCCGTCAAAAACAATATTCCCAGGACCATGGAATACATATAAGTCAAAATACCGAACTGATAAAAAAGTGAGTGTTATCAGCACCAAGATAAGTCGACTAACCAAGGATAGCAAGGGATAATAAAAAAAAACAAAGATGGAACTTCAGGTAGAGAACGTAGGCTTGAACTAGATAAAAATAATTAAACAAAAAATAGTATCATTCTTGTCAGTTGTTTCGTTGTTGTTTAAAAATATTTTTTTTTACAAAGTTTATCTGTTTTTAATTATATTTAACTTTAATTTAAATGTAAAGAGATAATGTAATGTATTATCAATAGACAATTAAATAACTAGTGACAGATAAAAGTTGCCATATAAACTAATAGAGAGGTATTTTTAAAAGCTTAATTGTATATTTCTTCTTCAAATAGATTTGCTATACAGAAGAAAAGTTTCACTTTGGAGAGAAGTTTTATCACAGTGGCTGCAAAGAAAAGCATGTAAGAACATTATCCAAGCCAATATGAATTCATGAAAATAAATCGTAAAACAGATGTTGTGTATTTGCCAATACGGCAACTATTTGTACCAAACTGAAAACAATAGATGAGAAAGTGCACATTTAAATACATAGCGACAAAGACTCATACCATAAGTCAAGCTACAAGATGCTCGTAGAAAATAAGAGATAACCATAAGGTACCATAAAAGTAAATAACATAAAATCGAAAACAGCCAAATATAACAAAATAATCTGTTAGGGATAAACATCTAAGCCCTTCTTATTTGAAATGAAAATAACACTTTATTAATTTCATGCGTCAAAAGTGCTATGCTGATTAACCTTTGTCAGTAACGCTGAAAACATAACATCTGAAAGCCAAGGACGTATAAACACGCGAAGAGCTATATGACCAAAAGGGACTTAAAAAATAGCCAAATTCATCTAAGGTTAATTTTTCCGAGAATGTTGAAATCTTAGTTTCTGAAATCTTTCATAATTTACCTCATAGAGAGGTAGCAAGGCAATGGATTAAGCTGCAACTCAAAAATTTTGTTGGATACCATCAACGCTTTATCATCAGATCGGCACATAGGGCGACTACCACACACAATAGTGAGACTTCAAAAGTATTTGCAGATACGGAAACTGGTTATGAATGTTAATAGATGACGTTTTCCATGATTAACAAACCAATAATTAAAGTTCCAAACGCATTTTGTGTCAAAGCATGAAAAATACATTTTTACTTAAGAAATAATTCACATAAGCCATGTCCTGGGCCGTTATATTCGAATTTGATGCCGATCGTAAGCGAGGGATAAAATTTACAAATATAACGGCGGCACTGCCTATGTGAAAATGATACTGCAATAGAATAGAAAATGAAACAACACTTACCTGCAAACTCCATTTTAATGAAATATTATCCGAATTTGGAACATACAGTTAACAGAATAACCTTAACCTAGAGAATTTTCGTTCGTATGACGTCATGTGTTGACATGTCATGAATTCGCCAATATCATTCATGGAATCCCACGGAATTTAATTTAATTCTACATTTTGTCAAATTCTGTTTCATTTATTCTTTTGGTCATGCATTAGAATAGAAATAACACACAGAGAATTTTATCACGCTTTTGTTTTCAAAGCGAAAGCAGCAGGTCATATTAGTATTCAAAGTAATAGTGTTGTGTGGTGATATGCTAAGACTTTAGTCAGATGTATCACAATTTCCCTCACTTTTCCTAAAAAGTTAATCATTATCTTAAACTGATTGAACCTCATAATACATACTATTATTTCAAACAAACTTTATATTGAACAGTATTTCTACTTCACGAAAAGTTATCCCTGATGGTGTTTCACATTCCTTATTTCATGCTTTGTAAACAAATCCTTGCATTTCGTATTTTTGCAAGTCTTGTGATTTTGTATTGATGTAACTGCTGTGTACACCCCATTTTCATTGTTATTATTTTTTTGATTACTCTTAAATAGTGCTGGTGTTTTTAATTACTAATCGTTCGTCTATTATGAATATAAACTCATCATAGATACTACGATTAAATTTTGTACGCCAGACGCGTGCTTCGTCTACAAAAGACTCATCAGTGACGCTCAAATCAAAAAAATTTAAAAAGGCCAAATAAAGTACGAAAATGAAGAGCTTTGAAGACTCAAAAACACGAAAGGTTTTACCAAATACAAGTAATGTAGTCTATTCCTGGGGTACAAAATCCTTAGTATTTCGGAAAATTCAAAGTTTTGTAACAGTCAATTTATAATAATGACCCTATCAATCCGATATCAAATTGAAAGAAACATTTCTGATCGATGTAAATGATCTATTGCATAAATAAGGGAATAAGGCAATTCATCAACATAAAACCATAAATCATTTAATTTAAAGGGCAACATTAGACAAGCGCTCGAAATTTGTCCAACTCAGTCAAGATTCTACTTCGTCCAAATTATCTCCCCATTATGCCACCAAATATTTTCAATCCTAAAAATGGAAGCCATTGTAGGGATGACGCGCTGTCAATTGAGCTCTTGAAAACCGATAAATTTATCCACATAGCATCATTACGATCATCCTTATATGACAGTTGTATTTTAAAAGACAAATGTATCTTCTAGCTATTAAGCATCGTTTAATGTACTACTAGACCTTTTCAACAACTCTCGACACCGACTATTGACACCTATAGTTTACAGGTGAAATGGAGGGGTCGTATCAAAGATTAAAATCATTCAGGTATAACATGCATGTATATTCGATTTGAACGGTATTATTTTGAAAAAGAACGGAAATTGATCAAAAAGGTTTTTTGTGGATTTTCTTTGCTTTTTTTCTCTCTCATATAATAAAATTGAGAATGGAAATGGGGAAAACTTATTATATGTATACATGTTTTTTTTCAACTATTCCACATTCAATTATATAAACCTAAAACAAAATCTACTGCAATCAATTTGAATCCTACGCTCCATTTAGTTATATACGTATTAAATGTTCGGGTTTTCCATAGGAGACTGCACCGCTTGTCAATAGCCATTAACTCGTTTTTGGAATGCTTTTTAATGACTCATTTACATTTTATTATCCAATAGTAACAAAGTTACGGAGAAGATATTCTCATGTGACTATCTGTCCGTCAGTAACTCGTCCAAAATATACTTGTAAACATTGTAGAGATGGCGTATCTCAACAGACCTTCACTTCTGTAATACTTAACGAACATATCGAATAATATGACCATTTTAAGTTGTTTTCGTCTCGAATGACATCAGATCTTATCCCTTTCACTTATTATTGATACATTTTTCCGTTCCCCAACATGACCTTTACATGTCGAGTGTCTTTCAAGAAGCTAGAACTGCTTACTATGTCGGAGCACTTGCGTTGATCCCAGTTTTACGGGGTCTGTGTTTTTTCATATAACTTTGGTTTTCTATGAGAAATTTACCTTTTTTCTTTTCCCCGGATTTGTTTTTGTTTCTTGATTTTCCTGTTTATTTATCTAAGCTTCGGTTTTCTACTCTTATCTAGTTTTACCATGCATCCATATGTTTTTTTTTTTTATTTTTTTTTATTTTACCTCTGACCAAACATGGGGGAAGGATTTGGGTCCAATTAAATAAGCAAAACCCCCGCCGCATATGTTATGCGCCTGTCCCAACCCCGGAATATGTCGGTCAATGGTATATCATTTCTTGGTAGAATTTTTAGTTTACAATGGACTACAATATTATGCTGCGGCCTTATATTTGATCTCTTTCCTTTTGTCGAGGCCGTTCAGATTTTACTGCTTGTTGATGATTCCACGACAGTATTGAAAATCACACGTTAACTTGGAATGTCTGTTTAATGTGTTGCATTGTGTGATTGTATGCTTTATTCGTGCCTTGTCCGTTATCCGTTCTTTTTCTCAATATTGTTAAAGTATATTTTGTGCTTTTAGAACTAAAAAAAGTATAACGAAAATATGAAAAAGGACAAATATCTAAATGATCTGTAAAAGTTGTCACTGAATACAGATTTTAATATCAATTATATGGTCATTTTTATAAATTTCCTGTTACAAAACTTTGAATTTTTCGAAAAACTAAGGATTTTCTTATCCCAGGAATAGATTACCTTAGCCGTATTTGGCACAATTTTTTGGAATTTTGGGTCCTCAATGCTCTTCAACTTTGTTCTTGTTTGGCTTTATAACTATTTTGATCTGAGCGTCACTGATGAGTCTTACGTAGACGAAACGCGCGACTGGCGTATTAAATTATAATCCTGGTACCTTTGATAACTATTATTAGAACATAACTTTGGTGAATTAAAAAAACTACGAAGTATAAAGTACATTATGGAGGCATCCGAGGCCCAAATTTTTAAACTTTGCCGCGCTTGTCAATAGACATAAAAAAAATGTTTGATTAAACATTTACTACTTATTTTTTTTTCATTTTCCCAGTTTTACATGGGATTGATTGATTGTTGGTTGATTAACGTCCAGTGGCAAATATTTCATGCATGTTCAGGACAAGAATAGATTAAACATACATACAATAAGTAGGTTCTGTAATAGAGACCGTCTGGTGTGAAGGTCGGGGAAATTTGGACTGCAACTGGTAAATGAGGGTATATTGGTAAAGGACAGAAATTCAGCCTTGCAACAGGCCACCTGCGGAGCCCTCAAACTGTTGTTGCAAGGGTTCCTAAAACGTGCAAAGAGCGTGACACTCTCTTTACACGCGGCATCGGATATCACGTCCCGATTCTGTCCTGACGTGGCTGTGTACTTAAATATCCCGCACAGCCAGACGGACTCCCCATTTTGGCAAGAGTTGTACTGCAAGTTGGAAAAAGACCTAATTAACCATATTTCTATTCCCAAGTCACCCTGGGGCGAGGAAGCTAGAATCTCAACTTCTTAAATATTAGAAAGTATATTAAAGACCTCCTTTTTATTCATATTCCATTTAAAAATGAAAGTGTATTTAAATCAACAAATGCTGTACAACCAAAACAAGAAAAATATCGTTGTGATATAAATAAATATAGGCAAACAATTTTTTTTTCAATTTAGTTACAGGTAACTATTCTATACATCAATATAACTTTTGAGACGACCACTTACATCTTACCTGTCGTAGTCGTTGTCATCTGTAGGTGTAGACAATTGTTTAAAAGGTCTATTAGGCCTTTAGTCAACTGAAGACTACTGTCTGATCGGTTGTCAGGGGGAATTTTCGAAAGTTCAAAAACATAAAACAAAATATAATTAAATATTTCTTGGAAGGGCAGACTAAACATTTTTAGAGGTTGAAGACGAATTAACCAAGATAATGCGCACAAAAAATGATTTTTAAAGTTATGCATGTTTTAGATCCACTCTTAAAGTCTGTCGTCAAGGGTTTTCAGTAAAAAAATGTTATTCAAACCCACCAACTCTGTTGTTTTGACTCATTAGAGACGTATTTTATTTGACCCATATATTTCATTTTTAAGTAGTGATAGTTTTAAATATGTAGCCCAAATATATAAAAATAGAATCTGAAGCGAGGCGATATATCAAATATTTTTGGTTTATAAGTTTTCAAGACACAATAGTCAACTCAAACACGCCTGAACATAAAAAGTTGTACTCGACTTTCCCTTTTCAATGAACGTTTTGACATTTTTAGGATTTTTTCCCTAAACACTGTCGCCGGGGGCAGAGATGCAAATAAAAAAATTAAAAAGATCAATCTTTTATCTTTCTGTGGAATTTTTATCGGCGAAATTTATGTATATGCACAAAAAAGATTCACATGTATTTATACCTACCACAATCGAATGTTTTGTGAAAAATTGTCTTTGTAAAAGTTAACAAATATCTCTAAGGCGATACTTTAATTTAAGTAATAACATGTATATAACATGCATAAAATCATAAATTATGCACCTACATTAAACATTTAAAGCTCATAGAAACAGATGTAAACAATTCAAATATACCAACTTGGCCTTTTTTTTATCTTCTCTAATAAAGAGTTCCAATTCTTTTGTTTAATTTCAACTGGATATCAGCCTGCAACTAGTTCATGTCGTATGCAGACAAATTATTGATAAATCATACAGAGACGATCAAAGACATGCTATCAATAAAACTCAATATCAAGATATAACTAAAGACAATAAATGACAATCTTCATTACTTTGGAAAGGTATATGAAATCTGATTACTGAACTTTCAATCTGTAACTTTATGAATTCCACTTACTCATTGCCTTCTCTTATTCGCATGGTTTTTAAATAAACTGTCGGTGTTGAGCGTACCTGATGAAAGTCTTTTGAGAAACAGGTGTCATACTGTAATCGACATCATTCGTTTATTTCATAACAATGCAAAGACAGTAAGCCTTTTGGTGTATATAAAAAAATGCAAATAAATATGATAATTCACAATGTAAGTTCGTGTAAACTGTGCATACATGACGACAAATCACATTACCTAGAAAAAGTTTTTATCATTTAGCACCGTTTCCTATGCTGTAATGGTTGATGGGATTGGGTCTCAGTTTTCTTTAATGTTTCTATAAGAAAAAATGATATAAACGGAATTTAATGTTTACTAAATTCCAACCAACCAGAAATCAGAGGTTATAAAAATAAGAAGATGGGGTATGCAATGTGACAGCTCTCCACCAGAGACCAATGACGTAGAATTTAACAACTGTAGGTCACCGTACGGCCTTAAACATTGAGCAGAAATCATGCCGCATAGTAACCTATAAAAGGCCCCGAAATGACAAATAAAACAATTTAAACGAGAGAACTAACAGTCTGATTTAGATACATACAAATAAACGAAAAACAAATATGATATACAGCAACAAACGACAACCATTGAATTACAGGCTCCTGACTTAGGACAGGCACAAACAGAAAGTGAAGGGATTAAACATGTTTGCTAGCGGTAAACCCTGCTCCTAACGGGGATAGTGGTGTACCAGTACAATATTAGATCAAACTATAAAAATCAGTTGAAAAGTCAATAACTCATCAGATCGATACGAAGCACAAAAAACTAACAAAACACAAAAGACACAAAGTACAGATCTGAGAGTATTCGCAGTTACTGAAAGCTAGTTCAAAGCCAATAACATATATAAAAAAAAATCATGTATCTAAGACTAAAATATTAATTAGTACGCATCTTACATTCAATGAATTTAGTGTAAAAGAGGGGCGAAATATACAAAAGGAACATTCGAAAGTTGAAAATAAACCGAAAACACATTGGAAAAAAAGAAAAAGACCAAAAGACAAACAACGGTATAAAAGCACAGCATAGCAAACTAAAGACTGAGCATCACGAACCATACCAAAAAAACAGGGTAGATCTCAGGTGCTCCGGATGGGTAAACAGATACTGCTCCACATGTGGCATCCGTAGTGTTGATCATGTAGGTATAAACCACGTGATAAGTCTAATTCGGTAGGTCACATTCGGGGAAAAGAGGGCGCGATTTGGGTTACGACAACTGGAACATATCCGTCGTCATCTCTGAAACAGATATTCCATAACGGTCAACCAACTTGTGATGACGTCCGTAAAATTTATGAATGTATGATTTAAACCTCACCACTTGGAACTCTTGGTTTAATAGTTTCTCTGTGAGCAACAGCCCTCTATCAAGGAAATCATGATAGGAAATGCAAGCCCTGGAATATCGTATCAACTGGGAGACTTCATTAACAGTCACAGAAAAACATGATCTTGTACAATGCCAAAATATAGATATCGACAAAGTATGGGACCGTGAATGTAAATATGTGTACAACAATAATACTTAGTTGGGTTTCGATTTATTGCTAACAAAATTAATATTTGTATCGATAAAAACAATATTCAAATTACAGTGTTGAATTGGTAATCTATAAACTAAGTTGTCTTCTTTTACGTCTGCGTTATCTAAACTGTGTGAGAAACCGATAAAGTCGAATTACGGATAGGTTTGCTTTGTGTACGGCATGCGTCGAATCTTCGAAATTCCTTGGAATTTAAGGTAGTTTCTATTGTTAGTCACGTAGTTTTTTGTGTTTTTCTTTTTCATGTATTAAAGAGAGGTAATCATGTTTTTAAAAATTTGTTTCTGGTTTCGTACTGTTTCAACTATGTCATTTTCGTGTATGACTAGGTCATCAACCAAGTGGTCACATTCTTCTTGATGACTGTCAACATGGGTCTGTGATGATGGATCGAAAGCCAGTTTCCTTTGTGTATGACCAAATTGTCAATATCGTGTTTACATCGTAGACATTGTATAAACCGTCATGTATTGTTTACATCCTCAACATTGCTGTGTCTTCAATTAATTAGCGATATCGTGTTAAACAAGTCTGTACCAAGTCAGGAATATATCAGTTGTTTTCCATTCGTTTGATGTGATTGAGCTTTTGATTTTCCCATTTGATAAGGAACTTTCCGTTTTGAATTTTCCTTAGAGTTCTGTTTTTTTGTTATTTTATTTTACATCGTAAACATTGTATAAAATCTAATGTATTTTGTTTTACATCGTCGACAATTTGATCATTAATCAATAGAAATATTTTAAATGCGGAATGTTATACGCCGGTAGCTCATCATAATTTCTAGCATATATTATTAGAAAATAGTATATCTGTATACAGTAGCTTACAAATAAGATGTACGGGTTAGACACTTTATTCAATTTATACTCTGTTAATGGTGATTTCTTTCTTCTATTTCTTACGATTATGTCCCCATTAAACATGTCAGGAACTTTCCACATGAACAAATTGTAGTTTCTATGTAATATCCGTTTTGTATCTACATACGGTTGCCAAAGTTCATTTTCTATTGGCTTGCATATTCTCTTGCTATTTGCTAATAAATTTCTATACGTGTCAAACGTCATCACAGAGTAAAAGTGTTTACAATTCATCAACTCTTTGGTTAACCATACAAACACAATTATACTTTAGATAGTTTCACCTCCATATTATTCTCTAGTTCTATTAATTACTCCGCTGGCATCAATTCCTGAAGGTTTACATTTCTTCGATGAGTTTGTATCCTTTAAAGTACTGCATTCTGGTTAATCTTGGTATACAATATAACATACGATGTTGACACAGTATTGTCATCATTGCAATGTCGACGATGTGAACGATGTACGAGGGTATAGACTCGATGTACAATAAAACACGCTATTGTCAACATTTCGATGTCGACTATGCAAACAAACCAAAATGACAACATACACATGGTCCAGATAGACAGCCTTCAGTTTTTAATGGGGTACATGAACAAAATATTTTTAGGTTAAAGCTGGTGTTTAACATATTAACGGACCCTTTCTATATTATTTGTTATATTTTTAATTGATTTAGATACTTTATTTCAAAGAATTACACTTTTCAATTTATCCAATCACTAAATATGATTTAATCACTTTTATAATGTGTCAATATGAATAAAAGAAGATGTGGGGGTAAACTTCATTGACATAACAACAATAACTAAAAGACATGTATAGGAAAACATACAGTTTTCAACAATATACAGTTTGAGTAAGGGAAGCTATGATTTCTTGTCCTGTTTTCGCTATACGTTTGATCCCTTTTACTGTATCAACTCTGCAACGTTTGTACTATGTTTTGGGTGTTTAAATAATTTAGTATCGAACATTATGGAAGAAACAATAATTGTCTAATTGCGCATCTGTTGCAGTAAAACTTGGTACCGTTAATGTTGTTATATTCACTGACGGGTGCAGAAACTATTCTGACTTTATAGGTATGTGATGCGCAGTATATTCCAAAGCCTATCATTGGACGACGAGAAGAAAGTTTAAAAAGATCAACAAGCCACCTATTATGTTGTGATGAAAATTTGTGTAACAACGACTATCAACTGATAGGAACACCAACATTGTCACCAACAACGAGTAGATATCCTGTCCAAACAAAACCTAATGGTAGGTATTATTCACGATTTCATTCCGTTCGTTATGATCAGTCAATATTACAACTAGGTAACATTGTTCATTAAGGACGGTATATCGAGAAAAATTATCGTAAAAGAATATCTAGTGGTAGTCAAGCACTGCAGTCGGATCGTGAAAGATCTGGTATTGGATCGTGAATGCAATTCAGTGTTATTCTATTTCAAAATCTGTGACAAATCTGCTGTATTTTCAAAAGGTCGAACAAATCAGAAAAAAGAAATATGTCTGTCAAAATGATTCAAGTTCCTTGATAATACTATGCACTATGTTAAAGAAAAAATGCAGTATTTTTCAAGAAAACACAAAAGGCGACACACAATCATATGAGAAAAAAAATCACGTTTTGTATCTATAATGGTCACATTCCAATATATCATAATACATTTGAAACTTAATCTTTAGTGTGCCAGATATTCCAGTAAAATTAGAGTATGCTATAACTTTAAACGGTTCATATTTTTTTTGAAAAAGTGTATTTCTGTTGATTTTTAATCGAAATTGATCGTGAAAGATCAGGCAACGCATTATTGTGATCGTTAAAGACAAGGTGTGACCAGACTTGATGATCAGAAAACAACATTTCTTTTACCAATTGACATACTTGTAAATGGTTGAAGCGTGCAATAACTTATTAAGAACGTAAATTAATGCTTTCAATATATATATATATATATATACAAGTCTAAATTGATAACAACGTTCAAACCTATGATTGCGTTGGATAAAAACCGCAATTTTTATACGTGTGCATGTAAAACAAATTTCTTGGTAGAAGGGTCTAAATACAGCACAAACAACATTTTCCAAAAAACCAAAAAAGTGAAAAGTATATTTTAACAAATCGCATTTGACTAACAGATCGAACAACTGATGTTCTTAAACCCTGCTGACTGCCATTGACGATTGCCAAATAAATTGATCACGAGATGTAACATGGATCTTAATTATTAATGTAATACCAAACAGAAAACCATAAACTTGCGGAGAAGATGGTATACCGCAAACATGAGGTGCAAAAATTTGTACACCATATCCGGATTTCGACAATTAATGTCTCTTCAGTGATGTTAGGGATCAAAACGGTATTTGGAAGGCCATATAATTTACCTCAATTTAGGATAGACTCTTGAATTTTAAAGAGTCGAAATAGGATGAACGGATCATATAAACCCGAAGGAAAATATAATACAAGCCCAAACGAAAAAATATAAACAAGTCTAAATTGAAAACAACGTTCAAACCTATGATTGCGTTGGATAAAAACCGCAATTTTTATATGTGTGCATGTAAAACAAATTTCTTGCTAGAAGGGTCTAAATACAGCACAAACAACATTTTCCAAAAGACCAAAAAAGTGAAAAGTATATTTTATCAAATCGCATTTGACTAACAGATCGAACAACTGATGTTCTTAAACCCTGCTGACTGCCATTGACGATTGCCAAATAAATTGATCACGAGATGTAACATGGATCTTAATTATTAATGTAATACCAAACAGAAAACCATAAATTTGCGGAGAAGATGGTATACCGCAAACATGAGGTGCAAAAATTTGTACACCATATCCGGATTTCGACAATTAATGTCTCTTCAGTGATGTTAGGGATCAAAACGGTATTTGGAAGGCCATATAATTTACCTCAATTTAGGATAGACTCTTGAATTTTAAAGAGTCGAAATAGGATGAACGGATCATATAAACCCGAAGGAAAATATAATACAAGCCCAAACGAAAAAATATAAACAAGTCTAAATTGAAAACAACATTCAAACCTATGATTGCGTTGGATAAAAACCGCAATTTTTATACGTGTGCATGTAAAACAAATTTCTTGGTAGAAGGGTCTAAATACAGCACAAACAACATTTTCCAAAAGACCAAAAAAGTGAAAAGTATATTTTAACAAATCGCATTTGACTAACAGATCGAACAACTGATGTTCTTAAACCCTGCTGACTGCCATTGATGATTGCCAAATAAATTGATCACGAGATGTAACATGGATCTTAATTATTAATGTAATACCAAACAGAAAACCATAAACTTGCGGAGAAGATGGTATACCGCAAACATGAGGTGCAAAAATTTGTACACCATATCCGGATTTCGACAATTAATGTCTCTTCAGTGATGTTAGGGATCAAAACGGTATTTGGAAGGCCATATAATTTACCTCAATTTAGGATAGACTCTTGAATTTTAAAGAGTCGAAATAGGATGAACGGATCATATAAACCCGAAGGAAAATATAATACAAGCCCAAACGAAAAAATATAAACAAGTCTAAATTGAAAACAACGTTCAAACCTATGATTGCGTTGGATAAAAACCGCAATTTTTATACGTGTGCATGTAAAACAAATTTCTTGGTAGAAGGGTCTAAATACAGCACAAACAACATTTTCCAAAAGACCAAAAAAGTGAAAAGTATATTTTAACAAATCGCATTTGACTAACAGATCGAACAACTGATGTTCTTAAACCCTGCTGACTGCCATTGACGATTGCCAAATAAATTGATCACGAGATGTAACATGGATCTTAATTATTAATGTAATACCAAACAGAAAACCATAAACTTGCGGAGAAGATTGTATACCGCAAACATGAGGTGCAAAAATTTGTACACCATATCCGGATTTCGACAATTAATGTCTCTTCAGTGATGTTAGGGATCAAAACGGTATTTGGAAGGCCATATAATTTACCTCAATTTAGGATAGACTCTTGAATTTTAAAGAGTCGAAATAGGATGAACGGATCATATAAACCCGAAGGAAAATATAATACAAGCCCAAACGAAAAAATATAAACAAATCTAAATTGAAAACAACATTCAAACCTATGATTGCGTTGGATAAAAACCGCAATTTTTATACGTGTGCATGTAAAATAAATTTCTTGGTAGAAGGGTCTAAATACAGCACAAACAACATTTTCCAAAAGACCAAAAAAGTGAAAAGTATATTTTAACAAATCGGATTTGACTAACAGATCGAACAACTGATGTTCTTAAACCCTGCTGACTGCCATTGACGATTGCCAAATAAATTGATCACGAGATGTAACATGGATCTTAATTATTAATGTAATACAAGACAGAAAACCATAAACTTGCGGAGAAGATGGTATACCGCAAACATGAGGTGCAAAAATTTGTACACCATATCCGGATTTCGACAATTAATGTCTCTTCAGTGATGTTAGGGATCAAAACGGTATTTGGAAGGCCATATAATTTACCTCAATTTAGGATAGACTCTTGAATTTTAAAGAGTCGAAATAGGATGAACGGATCATATAAACCGGAAGGAAAATATAATACAAGCCCAAACGAAAAAATGTAAACAAATCTAAATTGAAAACAACATTCAAACCTATGATTGCGTTGGATAAAAACCGGAATTTTTATACGTGTGCATGTAAAACAAATTTCTTGGTAGAAGGGTCTAAATACAGCACAAACAACATTTTCCAAAAGACCAAAAAAGTGAAAAGTATATTTTAACAAATGCATTTGACTAACAGATCGAACAACTGATGTTCTTAAACCCTGCTGACTGCCATTGACGATTGCCAAATAAATTGATCACGAGATGTAACATGGATCTTAATTATTAATGTAATACCAAACAGAAAACCATAAACTTGCGGAGAAGATTGTATACCGCAAACATGAGGTGCACAAAATTGTACACCATATCCGGATTTCGACAATTAATGTCTCTTCAGTGATGTTAGGGATCAAAACGGTATTTGGAAGGCCATATAATTTACCTCAATTTAGGATAGACTCTTGAATTTTAAAGAGTCGAAATAGGATGAACGGATCATATAAACCCGAAGGAAAATATAATACAAGCCCAAACGAAAAAATATAAACAAATCTAAATTGAAAACAACATTCAAACCTATGATTGCGTTGGATAAAAACCGCAATTTTTATACATGTGCATGTAAAACAAATTTCTTGGTAGAAGGGTCTAAATACAGCACAAACAACATTTCTAAAAGACCAAAAAAGTGAAAAGTATATTTTAACAAATCGCATTTGACTAACAGGTCGAACAACTGATGTTCTTAAACCCTGCTGACTGCCATTGGCGATTGCCAAATAAACGGATCACCGATGTTATAAATGGATCTTAATTATAAATTTAATACTAAACAGAAAACAATAAACTTGCGGAAAAGATGGTATACCGCAAACAAAAGGTGCAAAGGTTTTTGTACACCATATCCATATATATAATATTTGTACTATTATGGTCCATTTGGTCGTATGCTTCTTGACGTGGTTCGCTATATGTGCATCCAGCTTTCAGGTTTTGGGATTTTGTTGTTCCTTATGCGGATGGATCCAGAGATGCGATTCGGAAACGTGATGTTTTTATAGTGTTGTTTTCATTTTTTAAACCGTTGCATTTATATTTGACTTGTTTTGTATTTAATCGGGAAAGTGTATATGTCATTATGCTTTACTATACTGACTGTATTATCAACTACAAAAGTGTTTTTGTTGGCGTTTGTGTTTGATTTAATTGTAAGTATGTTTGATCGTTTAATTCAGTTGTGTTGTATGTCTTTGGTGTATGTTTACACAGTTTTGGCTGCTGGATCCCAGTTTTGGCCACGTTAACCAATTTCTTCTTCGAGTTGCTCACCCAATTTGGCAATATTACGGAACATTAAACAACTGTCATACAAGTGGGCGTTTTAACCCACCATTTTCATAGTAAAATGCCTGTCCCAAGTCAGGAATATGACAATGTTTTTTTACCAATTTTTACAAAAATCAACAAGGATCTTCGTTTTATAGAATAATATTACTGTGCATAAATATTAATAGACATCAGATGAGATAATCTTAACTTTTCATACGAAATTAAACGTATGCAGGACGGACAGACGGACTTATATTGTTATAAGGCGACTAGTCATTGTGGTATTATCATATAATCAGATCCAATGGCATTGAACCATCATAGCCCTATTCTCCAAAGTGAAGCGGAATAAGTCATGCATATCAAATCTTTTGCTACTAGTATAGCAATTACAAATATAAATTATCATGTGTTCAAGGAATGCTTTGATCGTTTTCGTGGATTTTTGCAATAACGAATAAGCGGCAACAGATCTTTCACGATCCTTTTCACGATCATCAAAAGGCCCGATCCGTTACGATCTGAAATATCAAATTTTTACAGATATCCCCTTTTTGCAAAGTTTCTGATTAAACTAAAATTAAATAACTTTAAAAACCATTTTAAACAGTAATATGGAACAATATTTTTATGAGAAAAGTAGTCTATGCATTCAAAACATGAAAAAAAAAATCATGTTTGTTTATTTGTTTATTTTTTTGAAATTTCGATGAGCAATCTACCTTATGTAGTTTTGTTAAAATGTATACTTTTGAACCTTGAATATTCTCGGATACCTATCATAATGTTGAACCATTTTGACAGACAGGTTTATTTTTCTAATATTTGTCATTATTATTCATTAAATTAGATTATTCCACTGTTTAAACATATTGATAGTTTAATCAATATTTGATTGGTTGAGACTATCCCACGTGTCATTGAACTAATCTTCATATTCCATTCTGAGGATCATATTCCCCTCTGAAATGTCGAGATTACTTCGTGCGACGTTACGCGCTGTTAATGTACATAACGTTTTGAACTTCTTATTCTTCTTAAAATAGCGATAGCAAAAATCATTATCATGTTCAAATTTATTTCAGACGATAAAACAAAAAGACTTATAATTAAATTTTGATCCTTACTGTTTATCAATGGGTATGTCGTGTTTAGTTTGACTTACAAAAACAAGCGGATAAGAAAAAAATGTATGCAAAATGATATTTAATGTATTGAGAGAAACAAAGCATAGGCAGTGGAATAAAACATTCATTTCCCTTTGCCTCGGGAGATATGAAGATTTGCTCACCCTCGACAAATCATATTTCCCTCAGGCAGAGCCCTCGTGAAATATGAATATTCTTGGGTGAACAAATCTTCATATCTCCCTCCGGCACGGGAAATAAATGTATATTATTTAATGACGTTGCATGTGTCATCTCGATAAGATTTCTTTCACGATCCTATACCAGATCGTTCACGATCCGATCGCAATACTTGACCACCGTTACTTATTCTTTCACGATCATTTTCTCAATATACCGAATGACAGCCGTGCAATCGTAACCTTTTAAGATGCAGTATGATGCGGTTAAAAAATACAAATGTCACATGTAGATATCTGCTCAAAGAGATTATAAAAAAAAACACTGATAAACATGTTTTACATGTGGAAAATAAGCTGAAGTCTTTCACAAGTAATTATTTAACATACTTTAATGGTTCATAGATGGACTAAAAAGTGAGTTTTAATGTCAAAATGTTTACGTCTACTTATCAGTACGATGCTGTACAAACTTAATTTCCTTTAAACTAACTGCATAATTTTTTGATCTTTCACAGCATAAATTAAAAACAAATGTACCTTTCGAATATTTTTATCTCGCCTGCGACGAAAGTCGCTGCATGCGAGACATAGGGATTACTATCCGGCGGCGGTGGCAATGTTAACTATTTGTATAAAGCTTTATATTTCAGAAAGTATAAGACCTGGATGCTTCATAATTTGTATGCAGAAACGTTATGTTACGAAGTTTCCGTGTGTCATATGTCCATTTGTAGGATTTAATAATGTCTCCCATGAAATAATGTCCGCCGGACATTTTTTCATAGTAAATAATGAACAAACAACAAAATAATCTTGCGGAAATATGTCCTTGACCTTTCTGTAATAAGGATTCATACCAAAAATTAAATATAGTGAATTAAACATGATGATAAATTATGATTTTTCGTCTTTCAATATTGAGAACATTTTACAAAAAGTTTTACACAATATTGTACAGATATTATCAAATCGATTCATTCAAACAATGAAATTGAAAATGAAGACCCACCTAGCCATTCTCTCAAGGTGTCAATCTTTGCTACCATATGTGAGCAAACATCTTAACACGGTTTACAAACAAGGCCACCAACTAAACGTTTGGTCAATATGCAATTGTATGAAAGCTCTAACGGTACCCAAGGAAACTCTAATTGAACGATATATATTTATATAAACCTACCACCAATTACGCGTGTGGAGCAGTTCTGTGTGTCGGTGCACTATGATTTTCCATTTAAAATATAAAGACATGAAATATATCATGGTACAATTCCTTATTTATGTTCTTGTTTTGTTAGTTATGATTTGATTTTGCATATTTTGAATGCAAACATTAAAAGGTAAAGGTAAAATTTTAGTCGGATATAGTTTGATCAAAATGACTTCCGAATTGTAGTATATTGATATGATTTAAACAAATATAACATAAAGAAACTTTTACTGTGCATGTCAAATTCTTTTCTAATAAACACTATTGTTGAAAAAATTCCAAAGTGTCAAATAAATTGTCATATATAACCTCAACAGGCAAACGTCAGAAGTCAGAAACCAAATATTAAAATAAAAACAAGCAACAAATTAGAAATCATAACAAACATACTATTTATAATCAAAGAAAACAATTTATTATTATGTTCTTCTCATATATTTTATGATGGTATGATACTAAACCCCTAACGGGAGGGATTGTACTTGATTTTCATATGATGAAGACATAATCTTTCAATCAGTTTAATTGAGGTTTGGAGCTGGCATGTCAGTAACTGCTAGTAGTCCTTTGTTTATTTATGTATCATTGTCATTTTGCTTAGTTTCTTTTGTTACCTATTTTGACATCGGACTCGGACTTCTTTTAAACTGAGTTTTACTGTGCGTATTGCTATGTGTTTCTTTTTTCTACATTGGCTAGAGGTATAGGGGGAGGGTTGAGATCTCGCAAAACATGTTTAACCCCGCCGCATTTTTGCGCCTGTCCCAAGTCAGGAGCCTCTGGCCTCTGTTAGTCTTGTATGTTTTTTAATATTAGTTTATTTATATGTTTTGGAGTTTAGTGTGACGTTCATTTTCACTGAACTAGTACACACTTTTATTTAGGGGCCAGCTGAGGACCACCTCCGGATGCGGGATTTTCTCGCTGCATTAAAGACCCATTGGTGGCCTTCGGCTGTTGTCTGCTCTTTGTTCGGGTTGTTGTCTCTTTGACATATTCCCCATTTCCATTCCCAATTTTATTATTGTTTTGTTAACCACATCACACAGTACAAGTAATAACTATCAGAGATTAACCTTCCTTTTAGACGATATTTTTAATGAACCGATTTTAAACATTTATCACACTGAGTCTACTTAACAACCTCAATTTCGTTTAATTAAATCGGAATGCATCAGGTTGAAATTAGCCGCATTTGTTAAAAGTAATTTCCGTTGCCATCACTTCCCACTTTATAATTAGTGTTGTCTTCATTTTGGTTGTTATCCAATTTACAGCTATACTTTTTTTTAAATTCCTTTACCAATGCTTTTTTTCTTTGCCTTTTTTCTCTTGTAGGCTTTTCAGTTACAGATTTTGTGCACTTCATTATTGCAGCTTTTAGATGTAGATGACTGCGGGTCTTGACTTGCATATGGCGGCAACACACTTTTCTGTTTAGAGGACTTTAGTTTCATGATTTGACTGCAATCTGTTATCTTCTTCTTTTTCCTTTAAGGGTTCAACTGCCCTTTCTTTATTTCAAAATGTTTTATCGGATATGGCAGCCCAAATGGGTGAACAAATGTAGATATGTTTTTTCTTTTATTGCACAGGCTTTGCAGAATTTTCATGGATCTCATATCTTTTCTTCTTTCCTGTTTTGTTTAAAGTTTGACTGTTAAGTTGTTGCGTCCAAAAATGATTTAACTCATTTAACAGCATCTCAATGGAAAAGAAAGTCCAAGTATTACGGAATCCAGCCAGAATATCGAATACAGTCACAGAGCTTTATGATAAAACCCGGTAAAAGCCCACGAATTATAAACGAGTTTAATCTTTCATGCAATTGTTTGTGAATCTTCTTTAACGGACAAATAAAAAGAGGCGGAAGATGCATTTGAAACTCATGAGTAGAAGATAAACTGACAAAAAAGGAGGAAAAACACTACATAGAAATCTTAATACTGAACAATTCGAACCCCACCTAAAACTTGGAGTGATCCCAGGCGCTCCACATTTGGTGATAACACAATCCAGGAGAAAAGAACGGGATTGTGGTTACGACAATTAGAAAATAGATAGCTCTAAGGACTGAAGCATATAGCTACTATATGATGGAAGAACACAGCGATGAACATAAGTTCATCTGGCTAGCAGTCTCAATTATGTAATATGTAATTTTAGTGAAACGTCCATCATTTAGCTAACGGTAGTTGTGTAATATGTACCATAAAGTCCAAAATTAGTTTTGTAGTTACTCATCTATTTGGTGATGTAATACATTTTGAACCATCCATACCCTATCTGACTAATAATATGTTAGACGTAGTAGTCCTTTTTATATATTGTCTCCCCACTGACTGCAGATTCTAGAATAATTGTAAAAGACCTTTCAGACCTTATAGAAAATGCGTCATATCCTCTTGAAAAAGTTTTAGTGATAATTGATTGAGTGATATGCCTGTCCAATCAACATTCAAAATTTGGACCTGGTTTTATCATTAAGGCTGTAAAGATACATAATAGTTTCAAGCTCTTCAAAATTAGTTTCTACCGTTTTAACGTGTTGATTTGTTGATTAAATGCAATAAAACTGTTTATAAGTGGCTTTCAATTTGTTAGGTTTGAGCGTTACTGGTGACTGTAAATAAAGAAAAGCGTTTCGGAGGCACCAAATTTGTTTAAAGTGTTACTTTCATTTGATATTATTTTCCTATGCGTGAAGTATATTTGCAGCTAGCAGTATAATATGCCAGCGTGTGTACCCATATGCTTTGTTTTAATGGATACACAATGTCTTGCGAGTTCAGCTTCCTCTAATTAAGTGAATGCGGTTTGAACTACCAATCTGACTTTAACTCCTCTCGGGTCATTTAATCTGTGATCCTTGTAGGTTTTGTCCGCGAAGTTGAACATCTTCATAAACTTCTTTTATCATCTTTAAAATTATACTATTATTTTCTCGAAATAACAAACATCACCTGAAACATAAACAAAAATGTTTTAAATCATGTCATATATTATTAAATTTTTTGTTCCATTTCCTTTATTCATATAATATGCAAAATAATCAAGTTCCAATCAGTAGAGATTGCCGTGGATTATGACTACAATGCAGATGATTATGTTCAAGCTTGTTTTCTAAATTCGAAAGCCTATCGATGTCACAGCAAAATATTAATGAGCCAGGGTTTTCTCAAAAAGTTCATCGGAAAGTACCAATACAAATAGATAAATATTCAGTGTCTACTTTACAAATATGGAGTTATGGATTTAGGTTCTGAAGTTGCGTATCTTTTTATTTACGTTACAGTTTTCCCCTTAATTTTCCGTTTTGCTATTATGTTTTTTTTGTCGTATGACCTTTAACGTGACTTGGTATTTATGCATCCTACTATCGATTGTTTTACTTTGGGCGTTCCTGGTGCAGATGGGTCTTAGGGTGCGATTCGGACGCAAGAGGTTTTTGCAAAGTTGTTTTTCCATTTTGTTTACCCATGTATTTATATTTTAGTTAATTTGTAATTTATCGAGAAAGTGTATACTATATACGGTATGTACTACCAAACTACAAAAACTTTTTTGTTGGAGTCTTTGTCAAATTTACTATCAACTACAACTTTTTTGTTGGCGTTTTTTTAAGATTTATTTGTATGTTTGTTTGATTTTTTGAGTAGTTATGTTGTATGTCTGTGATATATGTTTACACAGTTTTGGCTGCTGGATCCAAATTATTGTCACACTCACCTATTATGTCTGTTTGGGTTGGTCACCAATTTATGTCAATTTAACGGAGCTATAAATAACTGTCATTTAAGTTGGAGGTTTATCTACCTATTAAACCAGGTTTAAATTACCATTTTCTTTGGAAAATGTCTCTACCGAGTCAGGAATATGACAGTTGTTTTCCCGTCATTCCGTTGTTTGATAACGTTTGATTTTGTCAGTTTTTATGAGTTTCCTCTTTTTGAATTTACCTTGAAGTTCGGTATTTTTGTTATACGTTTTTATAAAACGATATCAATTTTCTTTTATCATACTTTTTAAATGGATAGTAAAATTCAATCGTCACGAAATGATTTAAATAAAGTATAAACAAAAACAAGAAAAAGGCAGTAGAAGTTTACAGTTGTGTACAACAAATTTATACTATACTGACCTAAAAAATCATATACTAGTTTTCACTTTAGATATACGATATGTACAACTTTCCGGGTTTCTGTACATTGATATTGTACAATATCACCCATGATTCACAAATCAAACCCCTTTCGGAGAATGAGCCTGTGAACAGGTATACAACTCAAATTGTGTCGAGAGTTTGATATATTACGTTATTTTTAATTTTGAAAAAAAACCATCTGCATTTGATAAAAGCCATTCCGTTAAGGTAGAGGAAGTGTACATTGGCTTTGTCACAGATTTTGTTAAATTTGCAAACAAAGTTTACACTTTGAAATCTTACTGAAAAATCAATAAAACATAACCAATATAACGGTTAAACTTTCTTAAATATTATTGAATAAAATGTACCTAAAATCTTTCAAAAACTATGTCAAAATTTAATATCTTAAACAACTCTGTTTTCTAGACATAGTACATAGACTTTTCGCAGAAATCGATATGATGTTGCCAAATGAATTTCCGTTTTAATAATGCAAAATATTTATATGAACACTTAAGCCATGAAACTTTGTTTTGACATTTTTCATCATCAACACGGTAAAAAGTAAAATAACAAAAATACTGAACTCCGAGGAAAATTCAAAAAGGAAAGTCCCTAATCAAATGGAAAAATCAAAAGCTCAAACACATCAAACGAATGGATAACAATGGGTAAAATATTGGTCAATACACAAGAAAGGAAGATAACCGTAATATTATTTTTATGTCAATAAAACGGAAATTCACATAGAAACAACATATCAAGTTTGTACAAAAATATATGTGTTGTTTTTGGAGAATTGATGGTTATAAGACAATTTGACGAACATTTTTCATCGATTTTACGTGCTTTCTATACACATGTACATATATTTTGAAGGAATTCATTCAATAATATTTCATTAAATAAAGAAAGATATTTAAATGTTCGTACTTTCATTTTTGTTAAATATACGGCAGTTGTATGCAAAATCTTATAAAATCTGTTTGCATGACCCATTTACTGTAACTTCACTTTAAGGTCAAACAAGGATGCATATACGTTCAGGCAAATACCACGTCAAAAAGGCTCAAACAGAGCTATATTTGTGCTGACGGCGATGACATTTCAACTGAATTTATCTGATTAAATACAATACTTGAAAAATTAACTAGCTTTCGTCCAATCAAAATCCACCATACTTATTTAATGTACAATTATATAATAACTAATTTATAGTAATTCCAGATCAGTGTCATTGTTTGAATGGAGGAACATGTCAAAATGTGCAAGGTGATCACAGATGTAAATGTAGGCATGGATACTATGGAATTCACTGTCAAAATAAAGGTATATCATTACTAATCGAATTAAAAGCATCATTAATTGGGTATGAAAGGGCGACGAAACCTGCGCACAATTTATAATCAAATAAAATTGATTTTTCTTATTTTTATTTATATATCACACTTTCAGACCAAGATTTATCCCAAACTTTTGATGGATTCGGTTCATTCCAAGTGGGGAGAGTGATATAAGGCCCGCTTTAGCCCTATAATTTAAAATAATTTTTAAAAAATCCATTGCAAGGATATATTAAATCAAAGAAAAAATGTTGTTTATAAAAATTTGGATAATTTATTATTTTACGTCATATGTATTGCATATAAAAAAATTAAACTGAATGCCCATACTCTTGAAATAAATACACTAATTTAAGATTAGACAAAACAACGGGACTTGCAGATCTAACATTGTTGGGCTAAATTATAGACGAACAATATTTTTTCGACCCATTTTACAAGGCGTCAAGGAAAAAAGGCGAAACCAAAATAAATAAAAAGTTAATTTACAATTCTAAGAAATTAATTCAAAAATATATTTTAGTTTACTCACAAAACTTACGTGTTCAACAAGTCCAACATTGAATACCCGATATGTTGAAGTTATAGGAAAGAAGGGAAAACCATAGATTGATACTTTGTCACAAAATAATTATTTACAAAACAACTGGTTATCTTCGTGAACATATACCAAGTTCTGTATATAGGAAAGAGACATTAACATAATACAAAACAGAGTAAAAATATCTTAAAAGTTAGTACAAGAACGCGTTAATATTCTGAATATAAATTCCTTGCTAAAGTGTAATCATGAAATAAGATATCTGTAAATATTTAACAATGCGACTCTCGTTTTCAATTAAAAAAAAAATATTAGTAAATATGATAAGAAGGTTCCCGCATATACTTTTGTTAGAAATTGCATCGGATAAACTCTCCATACAGGCTTATGAATGAACTCTAGTGCTTTAAACTACCATTTATATTACGCAGTAGATTTCTCTTAATGTCGTGTATGTGCTATTGAAACACAGTGTATTAGCGGACCACAAATTGCAAGATTGGACTCCTTGCTGTCAAACCAATTCGGTTGGGACAGTTGTGAAAAAGCATGGATGCCTATAATGGCCACAAAAAGAATGGCTTTTGAAATGACGAGTACTGGAGGACAAAGCGGTAAATGGGTTAAGACTAATAATCCTTTAACGCTCGTAATTAATCGTGAATCGTCATTCGGTATATCGAGAAAAATGATCGTGAAAGAATACATAACGGTGGCCAAGTATTGCGATCGGATCATGAAAGATATGGTATCGGATCGTGAATGCAATTAAGTGTTATTCTACTTCATTTTCAAAAGGTCGACAAATCAGAAAAAAAATTATGTCTGTCAAAATGATTCAACTTCCTTAATAAAACTGTGCAATTAGTTAAAGAAAAAATGCAGAACTTTTTAAGAAATCACAAAATGCGACACACAATCTAATAAGAATCATTAAGAAAAAAATCACGTTTTGTATCTATAATCGTCACATTCCAATATATTATGATATATTTGAAACACAATCTTTATTGTGTCAGATAGTCCAGTTAAATAAAAGTATGTTATTACTTGAAAAAGTTCATATTATTGAAAAAGTATAATTTTTTTTAATTTTTAATCAAAATTGATCCTGAAAGATCATTCAACGCATTATTTTGATTTCTCAACTTATACGATTTTCAAGAGCTTGCAGCTGCTACTCAAGAGTTTGTAAAACGTTATCAGTGCCTGAACAAAAAATTGACGAGCCAGGGATTTGTAAAAGAACATCTCGTCCAGTTTCATTGGAAGGTACCAAAGAGTAAATTAACAAAAATACCGAACACAAATCGGGAAGTCCCTTATCAAATTGCAATATCAAAAGCTCAAATACATCAAACGAAAGGAAAACAACTGTCATATTCCTGACTTGGTACAGGCATTTTCTTATGTAGGAAATGGTGGATAAAACCTGGTTTTATAGCTAGCTAAACCTCGCACTTGTGTGACAGTCGCATAAATTTCCATTATATTGACAACAATGTGTGAACAAAACAAACAGACATAATAGGAAAAAATGTCAAAAATACGGGTACAGTAGTCAACATTGTGTTATAATCTTAATCACTATAAAAACAAACAAATATGTCAACAAAGAAAATCAAAATGGTATATAGACAAAGCACATAAGCAAAAATGAAAGACAAGAATACACAAAATGACCACGGCACAACAACACATGGCGGAATGCATAAGTCCCAAGCCACGCCTAAAGGATATTACCAAAAATGGACTAAACAGTAAATGTTAATAATTTACAAAGACAAATAAAAGAGCACTATAACACGTAATTAAACAACGTCAGTACCTAGAATCTATACTTCAAGACCATCATGTATTCATTCAAGACCTAATAGATAAATATTCAGTGTCTACTTAACAAATAATACAGGATGGTCTTGAGTTATAGATTCTAGGTGCTGACTCAGTGTAGCATTTTATCTACTTTACGGTTTTATCTTTATTTGTCTTTGTACTATTATGGTCCATTTGATCGTATGCCTCCTGACGTGGTTCGGTATATCTGCATCCAGCTTCAGGTTTTTTGACTTTTGGCGTTCATTATGGGGGTAGGTCAAGAGATGCGATTCGGACACGTGATGTTTTTATAGTGTTGTTTTCATTTTTTAAACCGTTGCATTTATATTTGACTTGTTTTGTATTTATCTGAAAGTGTATATGTCATCATGTAAGGAGCCCCTTACGGAGCCTCTTTATTGCCGTGGATATATAAATATTTTCGTTTGCCGGATATTTAAACTGGTGCGGATTAGTTTGAAAAATCGTGCGCAAGACTTTCATAGTCGTGTGCACGAGCTGAAAAGTCGTGTTCTATCAAATTAAAAACTTTTTTGTTGGCTTCTTTGTTTGATTTAATTGTAATTGTGATAGAACGTTGAATTCAGTTGTGTTGTATGACTGTGATGTATGTTTACACAGTTCTGGCAGCTGGATCCCAGATATGGCCACGTTAACCAATTATGTCTGTTTTAGTTGTTCACCCAATTTGGCAATATTACGGAACATTAAATAACTAACAACTGTCATACAAGTGGACGTATTAGCTAGCTAGAAAATCAGATTTTACACACCAATTTCCTAGTAAAATGCCTGTTTCAAGTCATGAATATGATAGCTGTTTTTCTGCGGGTTTTTTAAACAATGTTTTTTCCCAATTTTTACAGAAATCAACAAGGATCTTTCTTCGTTTTATACGTATGACTGTACATGAAAATTAATGGAAATCAGATGAGAAAATCTTTAACATTTTGAACGACATAAAAGTTATGCAGAACGGACTTATATTGTTATACGAAAAGTAGTGGGTGTGGTATTATCAAATAATCAGATCCAATGACATTGAACCATCATAGCCCTATTCACAAAAAAAAGTGTAGCGGAATAAGTCATGGAAATTCAATCATTTGCAGAGCTCCAGATAAGAATTCACAAATTGGGGTTTTTACCCACCATTTTTTTTATGTAATTGGGTGATAAATTTTTTAATTGCATTATCAATTCCAATTCACCCCTCAAGCAAATATCAAATTGGGTTTTTCACCACCAAGCTCCTTAATGTATTGGGTTTTTTCATCAACACAATATTGAATATTTAGGCATGTTATAATCACATTATATCAACCCCAGATGTGTTTCCATCTTAAGTGTGTTTCTTTCTTTGTATATGTGCTTAGCTGTTTTATTTGGTTTATTCACTGACGAGCAATTGTACGTTTAATTTGTGTTCCATTTTAAACGTTCTGTCAGTTTTGTATTTTCTCAAAACTTATGTAAACTGCAGCTGGTGTCACTAGTTGGACAGTAACTAATTGCCTTTCTAGATCCCATATGATCACCCTACAGTTTATAGTTGGGGTAGGTGTGGCTAAGTGTTTAGATTTTTATGTAATATATGTGAAATTTAGGTGCTGTAAGAACGTTTTGCCAGTCCTTTCACCTATTTGCCAGATCTACTTTTTAATAAAAATAAAAAGTAGTTCCCAGATTTAAGATATACCCCAAAGCCTTGAGATTTATAGGGTGGTTTAATGATGGAGACCACATTCAACTTAAATTTACAAATAATTCTGCAACATCAAGTAAATAAATGACAACGTTATACTGCACTTGCCAATAAGACAACTATCTTAAGCATCCAGAACAATTAGACCAAAACAAAGAAAGTGTCAAGCTGCATAATTTGACGTAAAAAACGGATATGTGTATTCATTCATCAACTAAAATGAAAAAAAAATAATGTATAAACTGTTTTTGTTTAATTCAATTTGTATAAATCTGGGTTAAGTTGTCCCTTATCAGAACTTTTGGTTTCCGATGCTTTCCAACTACATATCATGTCATAATTGATTTGGCCTCTCACTTTTTCCAACTGATTTCGTTTTTGACGAAACCCCGTGTTTATCGTTCTATAGCAATGTTCTCGTTAAGGTACGCAAACACGCCCGTGCGTTCAATGGACGCTTCCTAAAATCACTAGCTGAGTCTTGTTATCATCATAACTTTCCCTCAGCTATCAAAAAGAAGCCGAAAACATGCTTCTATTCAATATTTTTATCGGACATTTACTTTCGTTTTAATTCATTGTATGTTATGATAAATCCCGATCAATTCGAAAAAATATGACAGCATGTCACACGCTAATTGGATAAACGCCGAGAAGATCGAAATGTTTTCATAAACACGTGTACCTTTTGAGCAACGGAAAATTCCAACAGGGACCCATTACAGCTACTTGATGCAAGGCTCTATTTTAAGAACGAAAGGACATTTCCAATTATAAATATTATAAAAATAGATTTACGCGACGACTGTAATCAGATAAGGGTAAATAACGCAAACGATAGCGAATAAAAGCGTTAAGAACTCATGGTTTTGGCATATAATTGGGTTTTCCTATGAATTAATTGGGTTATTGAACCCTGCAGTAAGCAATTGCATTGGGTTTTTAATTATTTGTATTGCGTGATCACGCAAATACGCAGCTTATCTGGAGCTCTGCATTTGTTATACCAATTACTAATATAAATTATCATTTGTTTAAAGAAAGATTTGATCGTTTTCGTGGAGTTTTGCAATAACGCATAAGCGGCAACAGATCTTTCACGATCCTTTTCACGATCATCAAAATGCGGTACCCGATCTTTCACGATCCGAAATATCAATTTTTTACAAACATTACAATTTTTGCAAAGTTTGTGATTAAAATAAATCAAAATAACTATTTGAAATAGTAATATTGAACGACATTTTTCAGAGAAAAGTAGTTTATGCATTAAAAATTTGAAAAAAAAAATCATGTTTATAAAAATAAGGAGATGTGGTATGATTGCCAATGAGACAACTATCCACCAAAGTTCAAATGGAGTGGATGTAAGCAATTATAGGCAACCGTACGGCCTTCAACAATGAGAAAAATCCAAACCGTATGGTCGGCTATAAAAGACTCGACATGAAAAATATGAAACAATTCAATTGAGAAAACATAAAGAATGTGGCGGGGTTAAACATGTTTGTGAGCGCTCAATACTCCCCCCTAACCTGGGACAGTGGTGTAACAGTACAACATAAGAACAAACTATAAAAATCAGTTGAAAAAGGCTTAACTCATCAGATGGATACAAATAGAAATACATCTAACAAAAACACAAAGTGGACGTGGATGGGTACTTATACCTCCCAAAAACAAAAAGACACTAAGTACAGATCTGAGAGTACTCGCAGTTACTGACAGCTAGTTCAAAGACAATAACAACTAATGAAAAAAATCATGTATCTAAGACTAAAATATCAATCAGTACACATCCAACAACCAATGGGTTTAGTGTAATGACGTCATTAACAGTCAGAGAAAAACATGACCTTGTGCAATGCCAAACTATAAGTATCGACATATTGTAGTACCGTGAAAGTACATATGTGTAATATTCAGTATGGTTTTAATTTACTGATAACAAAATCAATATTTACACCAAAAAAAAAAACAATATTCAAAGATTTAATTACAGTGTTGAATAGGTAACCTTTTAGAATAAGTTTATTTAAAGGATTGATAAGTTTACCTGGATCGTATCTAAATTTCCGGGCTCGGTTAACAACATCACCGTATCATTTAGGATGTGCTATTCCGTTTGAAATAATTTTTTTACAGGTACAGCCAAACTTGCAGACCAAATCTTTGTATCTATGAAAGAATTTAGTAAAAGTTTTAAGTAATTTGTTATCACGAAATCCCTGACTTAATAATTTACTAGTAATATATAGATTACGCTCATTAAAAACCAACACGAGCATAGCGAACGAGTTGGGATATATAAACACCGTTAGACGGTGCCAAGCATCCATGCGCATAGAATTTAATTTCCTGGATATTGGGATACGACACCTGGTAAATTTGTATTGATGTATTGTACTCTAATTCAATCAATTAATGTTTTGATATAACTATTGTCTTTTATGTTGTGACTTTTTCTATAACTTGGAGGATGTTTTTGTGTCTTTTATATGCTATAATTGGAGGTTTTGGAAACATAGTTTTTGTTGTTTCATTTTGTTTAATTAGGTGCCAATGTTTTTTTATTGCTTTATTTAGTCCATTAAAGGCAGGATTAAATTTGGTGACTAACACTAATGGAGGCATTGCTCTTTTGTTTTTAAGCTTGTATCTTAGACAATCTTTTCTTTCCTTATGCAATGCTTTTGATATAATGGGGTTAATATCCTTTTCTGAGTATCCCCTCAAGAGAAGTTTTGTTTTGAAAGTTTCAATTTCTTTTGGTGTATCATTTTTGTTATTTGATGATCTCATAAAACGCAATATTTCAGCAGTAATGAATCCATTGAACACCGAAGATGGGTGAGCTGACGTTCGTTGAAGATACTGAAAGTTATCAGTAGGTTTACGGTATAGTTTTACGTCTAATATATTATAATTAAGGAATCTGTTTCCTTTAAAGATTGTGACGTCAAGAAATTGAATGCTAGTGTGTGATATTTCATGCGTGAATTTTATTAACGGGTGTATATTATTTGCAATGTTAAATAATTCAGTAAGATTGTCTTGACTAGAATTAAAAAGAATGAATCCATCATCTCTGTATATAGATAACAATGCTATGTTTTCTTTAAAAGGAAATATATCAAAGATATTCGTTATGATTTCAAACATTCTTAAATAAGCTAGGGATGGGCTCATTGGAGCTCCCATTGGATTCCACATGTCTGTCTAAATACCAAGTTATTAAATTCAAATTCATTATTGCACAGAATGTATTGAAGTATTCTTAAGAAGTCCTTTTTTGGTGGTAGAGGTATTTCATATGTAATTCGACATATTTTGTACCAAGCTCTGTCAACTGCTTGCAGTATTTCATCGTGATTTAAGGAATTTTACATACTAGTTATATCAAAAGTGCACATAATTATGTCATCCGGTGCCCTTATTTGTTCTATTTTGTTAATGGATGAGGTTGTGTCCTGTGTATAAGTCCATAATTGGCTTACTACTGGTTTTAGGAAGTAGTCCATAAATTGACCAATTTTTTCTATTGGACTATTGGAAAATTGGAACTTCTTACAGTGATGAAGCCGTTAAACCATTTTGTATACACTACAAACCAGTAAAAGTCTGAAATGGCCTATATCTGTACTCGACTGTACTGATTTTTACTCGACCAGTCTGAATTTGTCTGAAATTTACATGATAATACTCGACTGTAGTCTGAACCATACTTAACAGTCTGAACTTGTACTCGACCAGTACTTAACCATTTTATTTTCGTCTGAACCATGCTCGACCTAGTCTGAACCATGCTCGACCTAGTCTGAACCATACTCGACCTAGTCTGAACCATACTCGACCTAGTCTGAACCATACTCGACTAAGTCTTAACCAACCTAAATCTAATTTTTGTATCTATCTATTGTATTTCATCAATTTAGGAACTGTTTTTAACAGCTATTTCCCCTGGCTAGAAATTTGAACAATAATTTGAAATTTAAAATGTATTCAATATGGCATTGAAACCAAAATTTCACAATAAACATAATATAAATTCAACACCATATTTATCAACACTTACATATATATATATCACCTTTAAAATAAAAATAAAACAAACTGATCAAATAATCTCAAAACTGAATTGTGACTAATATTTTCAATGTTATTCAAATTTTTTTGTATGTTTCAGATATATTTTATGGTTACTGGACAATTTTCACCATTTACTTAATCCTTGTATAGATTTATGGTGTCAGATGAGTTTAGTTAATAATGCAGTGAACATTTTTTTTTATTAAAATATATTTAAAATAGTATATAAAGCAACTTAATACATTTTAAAAATAACACCTTTGTTTTGTAAAACCAAAAATTTAATATAATCATGATAATAGAACTTCCATAGCAATCCTTGGTAACCATTTAAAAAAGGAAATGTGTTCCAAAGTTGCAGAAAAAATTTATTTCAATTAAATTTAAATAACTTTTGACAAATTTAAAGACATGGCATACAAGAAGCACTTTAATAAGGTTTATTAACCTCAGTACATGTGTGTTTTACAGGTAAAAAGAAAGCCCTTTTTTCTTAAACTCGTGTATTACTTATCTAGTGAATTCAAAAGGCCTTGCGATTTAAGTTTTACAGGATGTTGCAATTTTTAATGAATGTTAATTAGAAATTAATACTATCTGACCAGGTGTGATCTTTTTAATGAGTTTGCCCCAAGCAGTAGGTATTACTTTATACTTTACCACTAATCAGAAGAAAAATTTTATCTATTTCTTTAATTTTTTTATCCCCTTTTGATATATATTATATATAATAATCCCAAATTATAATAAGAATAGATATACTTCTAATATAAGGTTAAACAATTTCAGTGATTTTTTGGCTGTTGTTACCTCATTAAAAAGATAATTATATAACTATTGTATGTAACCATGAAACCTATATAGTTTTTCTTTAGGAAAGTAGGAAAATTAAGTTAAAAAAAAAAAACAAACAAAAAACACACATGCCAAACAAGAAGCACCTTAATAAGGTTTTATTACCCTCAGTAAAGGTGTGGTTCTTATAAAAAACAGTAAAACCTTAAAATTAATAAAATTAAATTATTATATAAGATAATTTAATTTAACTATCTCTATTTGAAAAATCTGAGAATCATGTAAGGATGTAAAAATATATTTTTATATATATCTTTATTTTATCGTAGCTGTTGTCATGTCAGAAAAAAAGAAATTAATTTTAACAGCTAAAATTAAAAAAAAATATAGGTTTTTTGGTCAAGTATGGTTCAGACTGGTCGAGTATTGTTCAGACCTTTAGTCGAGTATGGTTTAGACTGAAAAAAATGGTCGAGTACAGGTCGAGAATGGGTTTAGACTGTTTCAGACTGGTCAAGTAGTAGTTCAGACTATTTTCAATGGCAAAGATAATAGTTAAGTACAAATCAGTACGGTCGAGTATGGTTAAGACTGGGGTCGAGTAATGTCGAGTAAAATTCAGACCAATTGAGACTGGTCGAGTAAAAATCAGTACAGTCGAGTACAGATATAGGCCATTTCAGACTTTTACTGGTTTGTAGTGATAACACACACAATTTGCTAAACAGTTATCAAAAAGGTAACCACTAGTGTCTGATGCTATTGAATGAGAACGCATGGAAAAATCCGATATCCGATCATTGTATTCATTGCTTTCATTCTTTTTTCTTTGTTGTAAGAGTAAAAATGTTTCAGAATGTATGCAAGTCTCGGAAAGCTGTATACGATTGTTTGAATTTGGTTGTAGCTCTCTTTGTTACAGGCACCAATGCAAAAAGAAAAATATAACTATAAGCTAAAATGAAAACTGGATGCTTTTACGATATTCCAAATCTTTGTAAAAGGAACAGAATGATACATTTTGAATAGTCAGCATGTATTTTTGATGCAAAATGCTATTTTTTAACACTATTTCGCTTTTACTTTATTTAACCTTTCAAAATTTTGTTTGAATTCTATACAAATTGCAGCGATTGAACAACACAAGTATTATTGTGTGATGATGGATAGCTGTTAAACGTTCAGCCTGAAATTTAATGTATATTTAGGACGAGAAAATTTTATTGCGATATGAATGTTGCCCCTCGTTTGTACTATTACTTCATGCATAGCGATATTTTCACTGTGCTAGTTCAAAAGCTTATTATCCGCAGAAAGAAATGCATATTATTCTGGCGCGGAAGCGCTCCATATTAAAAATGTGCACACGATCAACGCTTTTACAACCCTATAAAATAATACAAAAAAGCATACATTATTATTCATAACCATTAAATTAAGAGTAATATCACGCGTTTTATTTGTTTTTTCAGTGCATTAAGTTAACATTGTCACAGATGTCAAGTTCATTCATAGCTGTTGTATTATATACGGGATTAAAATATGACAGTGGAGTGCCTCATGGTTGTTGTCAACCTATCAAAATTAATGAATCATACATGTAATGTAATTATTGCAAAATGTAATTGATTACACTTGATTACGATGACCCCATGTCTGGTTTGGTGAAAAAAAAAATACTGCGTTGATGAAATATACAGACTTTTTCTAGTATTTGATCTATGATATTTAAAAAAGGTAATTTTATACCAGGTAAAGCCTTTATATAAACCCGACATAGACAAACAATTGTGAAACACCTAATGCTCCTTTCATATAAATGGAAAGCAAAATAAAAGTCTTGAATGAATTAATATTAATACCACAGTATTGTAAATCAAATGTGTCGGACATAATGCAAAATTTTCGGACAAAATCAAATTGGGAAAAAAAGCAAAATTTGTGGACAAAAAGCAAAATATTCGGACAAAAAACAATCGGACAAAAAACGACGAACAAAAAGCATTTTGCCATGGCGTTGTCAGTTCGTGTTTGTCTTATTAGATCCCCTTGGTATCTTCCGCCTCACTTTTTAGGTATGCATGTTGCCTTTTATATGTCTGTTTTGTTTTCTTGGTCTTTTGTGGTTGAAATCTCACATATGTATTACAACCATTTCCCTTCATATAATGTTTAGACTTAAATAATACATTCCCATATATTCTAAAATTGCGCCGATGATACCTTTTGGTGTCGAACTCTTAAAAGATACATGCTCAGACAAATAAAGCAAAACCAATAAGTTTCCTTATCAGTTCTTCATAGATATTTCAACAATAACTCCCTTGTAGCTACAAACTTTTTTAATGTTGAATGTTGAAATCGAATGTTGAATGTTGAAAACGAGAATGTTGAATGTTGAAAACGAGAATGTTGATTGTTGAAAACCAATTTTGAATGTTTAAAACGAATGTTGAATTTTGAGAAACGAATGTTGAAAAACGAATGTTTGAAAAACAAATGTTGAATGTTGAAAACGAATGTTGAATGTTGAAAACGAATGTTGAATGTTGAAATCGAATGTTGAAAAAAACAAAAAATTAAAAGTTTTTTTTTAATGTTGAATGCTGGAATCGAATGTTTAAAAAAAAAAAAAAATTTTTGAACGTTGAATGTTGAAATCGGATGTTGAATGTTGAAAACGAATGTTGAATGTTGTAATCGAATGTTGAAATCGAATGTTGAAAAACGAATGATGAATGTGGAAAACGAATTTTTAATGTTGAAATCGAATGTTGAAGAAAAATAAATTTTGAAAAAAAAATGTTTAACTAAAAAATTAAATTTGAATGTTGAATATTGAACCAAATCGACATCCGTTATCGAAACACGTTTTACCGGTGAAGTTTTAAAGACAGTATTGTTATCTGCTAGAAACAAAAACTTAAGGTATATGGGGGTTCTAAATTAAAATCGAAAGACTTTTTTGATGATTTACCAAAATGTAGTTTATATCATCCTTTTTTCAAAAAAATAATAAAAAGAATGGGTCAGGGGCATCTTTACAAGCTACAAGTTGCACAAAATTGTCCGATTTTGTAGCGATTATGCATTGAAATCCGAATTTTCTGTGAATAAAACTAAAGGATAGAATTTAAAAATATGAGAAGATAGCTCTTACAATGTGCTTTCAGAAAAGAAGAAGAAAAATTGGGGTCACGTGACTCGTGTTCTTGCTACAAAACAAAACAGGTAAATTTATAACACAATCCTTTATAAAGGTTACATTATCTGAGTTATCTCCTCTTATATAGCAAAGTTGAAAAAAATTGGACCAGTCAAAAAATATTCTGTCTGTTGTAAAACTATGATAAAACACATAATTTTCTTCATTAAGATGGATAGTCGTACAAATGAAGTACATTCTTCTTTCGAAACTTGCATATTTCATTAAAGTTCTAGACCGATTGTTTCCTGCTATTTTACAATCCAAGACAGCGGAAGACACCCGATGTGCCGTAAGGTGAATTTATTAAAATTTTCCAAATTATTATTGCAAATCTCACCAATAGGTGTGCAAAATGTATTCACGGTTAATGCATGTGAACATCCGAACATAAGTCATTTAAGGCATGCGATTTATAGATAGTCATATGAATGTTAAATAATTGTCATTCAATTCTTTATGGTTGGTGTAATACGTGGCTTATCTGGTGATATTTTCCTTCTAGCTTGAAGATTTGTATACCAGGTAAGGTATTTACTTTATAAACTAACAATACTGCTAAGTATAAGACTTAAGTTCGATGTGGCCATAAATGACTCTTTTTACAATATATCAAAACACTTAAATCCATTGAAGACATGTGGCCACATTCTGTATGTGCATTTCCCAAGTCAGAAGCCTGAAATTAAGGGGTTGTTGTTTGTTGTTCTACATCATATTTGATTGACGTTTATTGTTTTGACCATAAATCAGGCCGTTTGTTTTCTCGCTTGAATTGTTATCATTTGCCATTTCAGGGCCTTTTATTATAGCTTGCTATGCGGTATATGTTTTGCTCTTTCGGTGACCTATAGTTGTTAACCGTTCCGTGTCATTTGATTTCTGTTGGAGAGTTGTCTCATTGTCAATCATATCACATCTTCTTATTTTTATATAACTGTCTCTTTGGAAAATACGTTATTTGAATTGAGTACAATGTGGACATTGCTGCCTCTTTGGAAAATATATGTCATAAGACTAAAGTTAATTAGACAATATTTCATAAGATTTAAGTCTAACTAACTGTTGTTCATAGAACGATTCCCAATATGGATATTTCTGCTTCATTGAACGATGTCCAATGTTGTCATTTCTGCTTCATTAAACGATGTCCAATGTGGATATTTCTGCTTCATTGAACGATGTCCAATGTGGATATTTCTACTTCATTGAACGATGTCCAATATGGATATTTCTTCTTCATTGAACGAAGTCTAATGTTGTCATGTCTGCTTCACTGAACGATGTCTAATGTGGACATTTCTGCTTCATTGAACGATGTATAATGTGGATACTTCTGTTTCACTGAACGATGTCTAATGTGGACATTTCTGCTTCATTGAACAATGATCAATGTGGATATTTCTGCTTCATTGAACGATGTTTAATGTGGAAATTTCTGCTGCATTGGACAATTATGAATCACAAGACTTGTGTCAAATTTGAACATGATTGCTTTATTAGACAACCATCAATTCCAATGTGCATGGACAATACTTGTCTGACTCTTGACACAATATCATAAAAATTTGGTACAATGTGATAGTTAATTATTCATTCGATACTATATCATAAGACTTATGTCCAATGTGGACATTTCTGCTTCTTTGGCAAAAACATCCAAAGGCTTATCATAAGATTTAGTATAATGTGGAAATTACTGCCTGATTGGTCACATAGTCATAAGACTTATGTCGAATGTGGACGTTTCTGCTTCATAAGCAAAAATATTTAAAGACTTATCATAAGATTTAGTCTCATGTGGAAATTACTGCCTGATTGGTCACTTAATTATAAGACTTATGTCCAATGTGGACATTTCTGATTCATTGGCAAAACTATCTAAAGACTTATCATAAGATTTAGTCTCATGTGGAAATCACTGCCTGATTGGTCACTTAATCATAACACTTGAGTCCAATGTGGTAAATTAAATTACTGCTCATTGGACAAAACATCATAAGTTTCAAGTCCAATGTGGACATTTCTGCTTCATTGGACACTATATAACAAGATTTAAGTCAAATGTGGACCTTAAAGCCTTTGTAGAAAATAAAATGAAACCAAGAATCACATAGTAAGTCATACTATTTTGTAATTTATATTTATCAATTAAAATTCAGCAGTCGTATTGATAAGAATTATGATTTACAAATCTAAAAGTACAGTAAGTCTTGGGCTAACACTACTTACATTGGTCAGTTGACTGCTGCTCTTGTAGAACAGTTTTGAACAAAATTCTGAACATGTTGGACAGTTTAAAATCAATAAAAATGCAATGACTCAACTTTTTATTAGACTGCAATTTGGAAGAGTGAAACAAAGAAGTTACAATAAGATGTAGATTATGCATTGCACGTGACATCTGTAAAATGATAAGAATTTCAGCGATAAAGAGAGGTTGGCAGTGGAGTATAAACAAGAAATTGTTTCGTTGTAAAGATGAAATATCATATTTGCTTGACTACTTAAAATAGGTTCATAATAAGTATGACATTTTATCTAGAAGACAACACCCACAGGCGATTGACAAATATTATTTAAATTTTAACACCTCAAGGTATTTATTGTATATATTAAATGTATTTTGAAAAATAACCAGTTTCAATTTAATTTGCATATATTCAATGTTGATATATGATATTTCTTGTAAAATTACAACATGAACTTCAAAAGACTTTTACTGCATGTATGTTATATTCTAAAACTTAATTATATAAAACCTTTACAAGTTATAACAAGGTGTGCTTGATGTTTATGAAGGCTTTCTATTAGTAAAGCCTAGCCAATGCTAGCGTCCAATTAAGATTCACTGTTGATTTAAAACTAATTTATAATATGCATACATGCAATATTTAAAAATACAAGATCATATGAATAGCAAAAACCCGTCTGATCTAACAAGTTGTGCACATTTATACAAATAATTATTGAATGCCTAGATTCTCCTGGGAAACCACTTTATGTCTCTACTTTACACTTATATTTATGTTTTATACTTAAGGTGGATTGGGTGTATTAAAATCCATAGAATTTTTTAATAATTTGTCAAAATGTAGTTTTTATCATTCTATTTTCCAAAATATAATAAAAAGTATGGGTCACCGGACTTTTTTCACGCTACAGGTTGTGCAAAATTGTCAGATTTTGAATAGATTATGCATGGAAAATCCAATTTTGTGTGATAAAAAGAAAACTACACCATAAAATTTTAAGATAAAATGTGAGAAGATAGCTCTTATAACATGCTTTCAGATAAGAAAAAGAAAAAATGGGGTCACCGGATTTGTTTTCTTGCTACATATTAAAATAGGTAAATTCACAACACTTTCTATTATAAAAATTACTTTATTTGAGTTATCTCCCCTACAATCTGAGTTATCTTCTCTTATGTGGCAAAGTTGACAAAAATGAATCAAACAAAAATATTGTGAGTTTTAGAAAATACAGCCGTAAATATGATAAAACACATAATTTCCTATATTAACATAAAAAGTCTTACACATGAATTACATACTACTCTCAAAATTTGCACATTTCATTAAAGATCTAGACCAATTGTTATTGGCTACTTTAAAATCCAAGATGGAGGAAGATACCCTAGCCACCTTAACTTTGTATGTTAGTTTATTTGTATATGTCTCTAGCTAGATCTATACCATTGTAATATGGTTGATGAGATATACATTATAATGACACAGACATATCTTGTTGTAGGTAAGCATGAAGTTTGATGATATTTTAAAACACATCGGTGAGTTTGGATACTACCAGAAACGTCTATATTTGTTGCTATGTTTGCCAGCTATCAGTACGGGATGCTATATGATGATGTTGGTCTTTGTTATGCATGCTCCGGATCACAGGTACGAATTTAAGATAAAACCATTCTGGGTTATGATTATTATAAGTTTTATTTGATGATGATGAGGAGGAGAAGGAGACGAAGGAGGATGGATGGGTTGGTGTTTAATGTTCAACTACAAATATTGTTATAAAACTATTAAAGATCAACAATCGGCACAGTTAACAAAATGATGGAAACATTTAGATATACATAAACCATCAACTGATAAGATTCCGCACGTGGAGCAGACACATGCAAATGTGGCGAGCTAAAGCTGGTTTTGAGATTTCAACCTTCCCCATCAAATTAAATTTTATTCCAAAAACTACCAGACGCAATGATTGAACAAAACCTTATAATTAAAAGCTTCATCATCAAGTCTGTTCATTCAAAAAGAAAGATTAATAAAGATGGTTCCTAATCTTGTTAGTTTTATAAATGATATTACCGTAAAAGGATAGGTGTGAAATACGACTTTGTATTAAATTCCTGCTGGTGGAATCATGATTTGATAGTGATAAAATTTAGTAAAACTTGTTATGTTGCTTTTTATGTATGTCACCGACGAATGTTATGTATTGCCCTTGAAGCTTATATTGTTTCCTTGCATACAACAAGGAAAGAATTTGATAAAAATTGAATTTCCTTTAGCCTTGAAAAATGTACAGCAAACCCTATCCAAATAAACAATCATCTTTTGTTTTTAGCTGTGTAAAGTTTTCCTGTAATGGAACATATCATATTTTGTCAGTCTCATTTTAAAATTTGTTTCAATGTTTATATATATGTTGTACCGGGAGTATCTACTGTTAGCATTGTTTAGCACAATATTTATTTTAATAAACAGGACAAAATGAAACAATTGTATAAAAAAAAACATTATAACATGTAAATGACCTATCTTTTTTTGGATTAAAAAATATCGGACTGTATGTTATTACTTACGTTCAGATGTCAAATACCTGGTTTGAACAATGATACTTACCAAGTACAGAACAACGAACATGCCAGTATCATTAACAAAACAATTCCACCATCCCATGATGAGATACACAGGTATGATCGCTGTCATTACTACCAGTACAGGAATAACACCAGAGACATGGTCAAATGTTCTAAATGGGTGTATGATATCAACACTTTCCATGAAACTTTTACTTCAAAGGTCAGTATAGTCATTTTTACCTTGACGATAATTTGGAATCGCCTCAGTGGTCTCGTGGTAATATGATCTCCTCGAGTATGGGAGGTCGTGGGTTCGTTTTTCTAGTGGGGTCAAACCATAGACTTGAAAATTGGTATTCAGCTGAGAACGCGAGATTTGGGAATAAGAGAAAAGACTAGTGGGCTCGAGGTCAGAATAGTGAGCCCAGATCGAATGATATCCTGTGGACTTTTACCCTGTGAACTAGCACATTATAATCCAGCTAGATATTGGTCTAGCACAAAGCAGGGTTCATTTTCACATCACATTTACATGCTCTCGTCCTAATATGAATGTAATAATTGTCACTGTTTTGACGTTGTACACCGCAATCCATCATCGTCCTCAAACTCATGTGAAATTTCGAATTCAATGGTAGATTAAAGTCGATGGATTCAGTTCTGTTGACAATAATTGATTATATGTCATTTGGCAATAACGAATGCACTTTAATGCTAATAAATAAAAAATAATCGAAAGACAAAAGGGTTGTTTATTTTTCTAGAATATTGAGTTAGAATTTTGACCGTTATTAAGAGTTGGTGTTGAGGAGAGCCTGACGCTATCAAATCGAGGAACATAAAACTATTAATTAAGGAGAACATTTTTTTCGTTTCATCTTAAGATGGCGATTTAATATTTCTTTCATGAGTGACATGAAATTCAAAAATTAAATATAATCGGAATAAACTTATTTACAGATACGTTATACCTGTTTTATATTATGTGTTTCTTTACAGATGAACTTTGTTTGCGATGACGCAATTAAAACATCACATGCTCAGATGATATTTTATGGAGGGGTTCTTGTTGGTGATGTGTCGTTTGGTATATTGTCAGACAAGTAAGAACTTTAAAGCGAGAAAGAGAGCGATTTTCAAAAACAATTTATATGTTAGCAAATTCTAATTTTGAAAAATTCTTCTTTACAATCGCACTACTTCTACAATATTATAAGTATCAACGTATAAATATTCCCATCTAAACATTTACATTTAAACTTGTTACAACTTAGGTGTTAACAAGATAAGAAACAGCAAAACATGGTTTTTATGAGGACCACGTATTATAAACTATGTATTTAATATTGACAACTGTCATATTATAATACTTTTCTGTGTCGAGGTAATGAGGCAATCAAAACTCAAAAAATTACAATATTCCCTAGTAAAAATAAAAATAATAATTCATTTCAATTTTTGATATGTTTTCTTGTTACAGAATTGGCAGAAAGAAAACGTTTTTGTTATCAACCATTATAACATTAGTAATGGCTGTTGGCGTTGCTTTCTCATCGAGCTTTTTAGTATTTGTAATACTTGAGTTCATGATTGGTGCTGCACATCACGGTGGATTTATGATCTGTTGTGTCATGAGTATGTATATATATTACAATGACACAATTAGGAAAAAGAGGAGATGTGATGTATACGTCAATGCGACAGCAACCCAACGGAACAACAAAATCAATCGATAGGTCAACATACAGTCCAAACATCGAGTCTTAACAAGTTGTGAATAAATCAAAAGAGACTACCAATAACTTACATCTACATCAAATTCACAAAATGACCAAAAAATATTTGTTGATTACGTGACACGACCAGATGAAGATGTGAACGGGTTCAATCTTTGTATGCCATAATGCTTTGCTAATCTAGAAAACCTGAACATTTAACATGTAGTAGAAATTTTAAAGAAGACATTCGTCTTGCTGTTTTGTGATCTATAATTGTACATCTTTAATTTTGTTGTTCATTTCTCTCTATTGTTTATAATTTCAGCACTTTCTTCTCCTTACTTTAAATTTAAACACCCCTTTATTGTTTTGGCCTATTTTTCTATTTTTCTATCTTCTTTTTATTTTTTGACCGATTTGTTTGTATTTTTTGCTCATTATTCTCTATTCTGTAAACAACATCCAGACCCTCATAGAATTGATATATATGGATTATAACATGGCCTTTTTCATATCAGACCCCTAATCAGTCCTAGGTCATGTTATCAGCCCGAGAGCCGACAGGCTCGAGGGATGATTTTGACCATGGGCTGATAAGGGGTCTGATATGAAAAACGACATGTCATGTTCTTTTATCATATACTTCAGCAGAAGACATACAGACAAAACTATTTTTAACAAAAGTCATATCACACGGCTAAGGCAATTCTTCAAATTTAATGAATAAATATATGTACAAATAAGTTTCATCGTGGGGTACAATTATACCATTATTTTCTATAAGTATATGATAAATATTTACTTGAAGTAGTGTATATTTTGATTTTTTTTGTGGATGCATCATCCGCATGTTTTGTGTTCAAACTTTACTATTTATACTTGTTGGTGACTTGTTATTCTATTCATCTACATTAGCCATAGGCGAGAAGTTTCTCGTGAACATCGAAAAAGTTTAATTGTTAGATCCTTTAACCTCACATTCAACGATCTAGTTAATGTCATTCCAGTAAATAAATGACTCAGATTTTTAGTGGGGACTGTCTTCTCAATGTCTAATTTAGATGTTTTAGGGTTTTTTTTTTATGAATGTTTTTTTTCACTGTACGGGTTTTCGTTTCCGTATCTTCCAATGAAATTGTTTATTCAAACGAAACAAACCAACAAATGACCTCAATTAGACCCTTTATAATGGCACAATACGTTGTATATTCACTTATCGTGAGATGCATATTGACTTATTTGACTCATAATAGTTTTCGATAAAGATATAATAGTAAACAAATTAATGGAAATTCGGTATTTATACATCCTGCCATTGTGCTATTGTCCAATGGTTATGTTTTGTATTCTTGTCTTTCATTTTTGTTGATGTGCTTTGTCTATAGAGTGTCTATATGCCATTTTATTTTTCTTTGTTGACATAGCTGTTCGTTTTTATAGTGAATAAAATTATAACACAATTTTCCTTGGTGTTTGGTATTTTTGTTATTTAACATATTTCGAAGTAATTATATTCGATATATTTTGCTACTGGGTTTTATTTGTTCGTTGCTAAATTAGTTGATCTTATGTTCCCGTTTTCCCTCGAAGTCTTTGGAATGATAATGTAAGACATTCGGATTTCGAAATGACTGGGTGTCAATAAAATCAATTCCAGTTTCTTTTAGTTTACGAAGTTGACGAATTTTCTTTTCAAATCTGTTAAAGGATTTATCTAACTTATAGGATATGCAGCGTTTATATTATGAGCATTAACCATTAACTATTGAAAAATAAAAAAAATGCGGAGGTGAAATAGACAAAATCACTCATATGTTTTTTTATTTTCCACCCATAGGTTTGGAATATGTTGGACCGTCTAAGAGGGTCCTCACTGGCATTCCTATACATATCTTCTTTGCGTTTGGTATAATGTATATAGCATTAATGGGTTATCTTCTGCGTAATTGGTTTTATGTTCAGCTGGCAGTAGGTGCTCCATTTGCAGTTTTCCTGTTTTATTGGTGGTAAGTATATGCACTTTGTTATTCAATAATTGAGTCATTACATTTTTTCAATTTTGTCATCATGATGCATAATAAACGTTTTGTCTTGTTATTTTTTCATCTATTTTCATAAATACATCTTTGACCTTTTCGCATTTAATATGCTTATTCCTAGGGATTTTTTTTGTCCCTTAAACTTTTTACACATGTTAACTGAGATGATATCTGATGAAGTCGTCCAAAATAAACGTTATGTGTGTGCCATGTCTTTCATGACTAATATCACGTTTATACTATAGTTTATTTTTTTATCACAATTAAGTACTTTAGTATAGGAAAGTATTTTTGATACAAATAAAATAGAATAAAAGAGTACCGAAACGTCTAAGTTTAGACGAATATCAAAAGTCTCAAATACTCATGACAGTACAATTTGAATACTTGGACGCCTTCCAGCACATTTTTTATGCTTTAGCCAAAAACATTTATCAAGAATATTTAAATCGTACTATTGTTATAAGATCGTTTTTATCTTAGACATCTGTATGCTTCAATTTCCTCATAGGATGATACCAGAATCTTCCAGATGGTTACTAAGTCAGGGAAAATATGATGATGCTGAAAAAATTATTCAACGAATAGCAAAAGTAAACAAGAAAAAGATCCCATCTAGAATAATTGATGAAAAGACACTGGACACTCCAAAGACGGCGAACGTGTATCACTTGTTTTCTACCTTAGAAATGACTAAAAGGACGATTATACTTCTATGGAACTGGTAAGTATTCGCAAAAAACTCGGTTAGAACAGTGCGAAAAAATGTGAAATATTAATGTTAAACGTTACGTAGAAACCAAATGACATGGGTGTCTATGAAAATAAGGAGATGCGGTATGATTGCCAATGCGACAACCATACACCAGATTTCAAATGACGCGGAAGAAAACACTATCATTTTTATAGATTTTTTCTTTCCAGAATTATTTTTCTTTCCAGTTATTCTGATTCCTTGTCGGAACTGTTTTCATCTATCAGATTTGTTTGATGTATTACGTTCTCTTGGTGTTTTTAAAGTTTGTTAGCCATTTTTTTCTAGTTTTCTCCTTTTAGCCATGGCGTTGTATTTCAAAATCTATTGATTCATATAAAATAAGTAGATGTGGTATGATTGCCAATGAGACAACTATCCACCTATATATATAAGATGTGGTATAATTGCCAATGAGACAACTATCCACCTATATATATAAGGTTTATAACTTTTCCTTTTTCCTTTTCTATTTTTCTTTGTGTTGTTGTCTTTTTTCCTTTATATTTCATAGATCCGTTTCTAAAAATGTTGGAAGATAACACTTGCTTTAACTAAATTATCTTTTAAGCAAAAAGACAAAGAGATAAATTCAAACACGCACTCGTCCTGTATAATTTACGTTTATAGTCTCCTGGCATTCTGCTTCTATTGCGGGAAAACGGTAATGTTCAAATTACTGTTTTCATCACGTTGGGGGTCCTCATCGCGGTCCACATTTGAGTCATGTCAATTTCATTCAAAACAAATTCATTAAAAATCGAATACAACGCTTGGGATGTAAAAATAAATACGTTTAAGCTCAATGTTAAATTTCAGTGTATGAAAATATGAAATCTATTTTTACTCGCTACGAAACAGGGGAATAGATCGGCAAGCCTCGCTTTTCTCACTGTTTCTAAAGATTGTACAAATATATTTTATATTTTCCTACACTGTACAAATATTTTACATATAATACGGACACGCCATTGTCAACATAACGAATGGTATGGAACAGATTAAAAATAAAAACGCCATTGTCAACATAATCAATGGTAAGGAACATATTTTAAAAAGAGGCAGAATAAGTCGAAGAGAAACTCACAACGACATGGCAAAAACGAAAAACGACAAAAAGTCCACAAAACACTACATACAAAAATATAGACTGAGCAACATGGACCCATAAAAAACCGGGCGGATCTAAGATGTTTCGGAAGGGTGATCAGAGCCTGCTCCACGTGTGGCAATCGTCATGATGTTGATGGTACGTACAAATTATATATGGTTATATTTAGTGATGTAAAAATTGAGGAAAAGTCAACCAACTCGCAACGTTCGAGGGGATACTTGGAACCCTTGGTTCAATAGCAACATTGTAAGCAGCAAACTTCTATTAAGGAAATCATGATAGAAAACGCAAGCTCTGCAGAAGTCTTTCATCATAATTTTTTTGAAGAACATGCCTAATAGATGTGGCATAAAAAATTTCCACGAGAAACACAAATATCGAGGTTATAATCGGTATATCTATGTGTTCAGTTAATCGATACTAATTAAATATAAAATGATTTGAAATAAAAATTTGACCAGCGTTTACAGCAATTTATAAACACATCAATATTTTATACAATTGTTTGGATTGCATTATAAAGTATTCACTACTTGCTTTCAGGATAGTGATTGCTATGGTATACTATGGAGTAACCATGCATACTGGAGGCAATATTGGTGGAAATTTCTACTTGAACTTTTTCATACTTGCTATCGTAGAAGTTCCTGCTAAATTGCTTGTTATGGCAACATTAAACAGGGCTGGAAGAAAAAAGATCCATTGTTTCTGTATGGTTGTTGGAGGCGTAGCATGTCTATGTACAATATTTACAGTTCTATATGGAGGTGATGGTAAGGTGTATTTTCATTTCGATTAAATATATTGCCGCATGAACCATATAACATATCAGTAAAAAGACGGAAGATACCAAGGGGGTATTAAAAACTCATAAGTCAAAGAGAAAGGGACAACGCAATAGCATAAAACAAAGGACAACAACAGGAAAAACAATTCCACAAAACACTACATAAAAACTAAAGACTGAGCAACATGAACTCCCTCAGAAACTGGGGAGGTTCTCGGGTTTGCAGGGTAAGCGGACCATGCCCAACTAGTGACACTCGTCATGCTGATCATGTTAATAACAAAATTGCAAATTCGGTGATATCTCAAACGTAGAAAATAGGACGGGATTGTGGTTAAGCCGGACGCTCGGAACATATCAGTGGTCTACTGTGTGACGTAGGACACATAAGAAGTGTAACTTAAGATATGATTAATTACAACACAGTTGACTATTTATTTTCTTGAAACTGGACAATGCTTTTTTATCACTTTTTTGGTTCTTAATCTTCAATGGTTTTACCATTACTAGATACGCTCAGTGTTGACCGGCTAGTGATACAGTAGTTGGACTACATAGACCATTCGGGAACCGAGGCCCCCGCTACTAAAGGAACGAGTTTACTAATTTGTCAAACTTAATATAGTCGTTCTATTTTAAGGCAGCAGGTTTCATAACGATCATTCACATAATATGACTGACTCTATCAGTTGTTCTCATTTTATCGACCCATGTCTTTATACCGTAATAATTACATTTTTTTACATTTTTACCTTTTATGTCTGTTTGTTTTGCTCACACAATGCTGTCAATATAATGGAATTTTATATGGTTGTCATACAAGTGAGGGGTTAATGTTGCTATAAAAGCAGGTTTAATCCACCATTTTCTACATAAGGAAATGCCTGTACCAAGTTAGGAATATGACAGTTGTTTTTCATTCGTTTGATGTGTTTGAGCTTTTGATTTTACCATTTGATAAGGGACTTTCCTTGGAGTTCGGTATTTTTTTTTATTTTACTTTTTACAGTTTTTGATTGGTTGACAACAATCGAGAGACACTTTCATATTAAATTTTATTTTCGTATAAAAGACAACAGCTATGACTGCACGTGCTATCCGTGACAATGTTAAAATAATGCATAGAAAAACAAACGAAATATTTTATATTTTTATAGGGTTGTAAAAGCGTTGCTCATGCCCACATTTTTAAAATGAAGCTCGGAATTTAAAATGTGCTTCGGTCAACAATTGTACAACCCAATAATGTTATCAAAAGAAACATTTAATTCTTAAACAATTCATAAGATACTAAGCGTAAAAAGTAAGTACGCTAGACGCCCGCATATAATCTATACAACCTGATTGTATGACCTAAACCTATCACGATACAATCTTTTGCATTGGAAACTTTTCTATTGTGCATTTCTATTATTATTGTGCCTTTGCTATATTTCAGAATTGCAACCATTAACTCTAACTTTAGCCATCATTGGGAAAATGGGTTCAGCTGCAGCTTTCGGAATTATTTATGTCTATTCTATGGAACTGTATCCTACTGTGGTCCGAAATAGTGGAATGGGTTTAAGTTCTTGTATTGCAAGAATTGGTGGAATGGTGGCTCCATATGTAGCTCAATCAGTAGGTTATTGTTTTTTTTAACCTAGACTGGACGCAAAGTTACGGTGGTACATGCTGTTCTATTTATATTAAATTTATTCACTTTTTTAAATTGTGCTTATTTAAGAAGTATTCATCCTTACCACGTGTTTTCATGTTGATGCTAAATGTTTATTGATAAGAAGTTCTTAAACATATTTATGAGTAATTATTTCGAAACATTTTTCGAATAAGGAGATTAGATAAAGATGAATCTTGTCATTCGGGTCATATTACTGCAAAGTCCGTAGGCAGATTCACACGGTGAATGCAGATGGCTTTATTTACAGACTAATCCTGTCAGCTGGTATACTATACTAGTAAAGCATATATTGTATGTTTTATTTTATAGGGTAATGTTGTTGGAGGTAAATTAGGACAAGCTTTACCATTAGTTATATTTGGTGGTTGTTCCGTTTCTGCGGGACTTCTTTGTCTTATCCTTCCAGAGACTTTAAATAGGAAATTACCAGAAACAGTAAGAGAAGCCAAAGACTTTACAAAGTGAGTTTGTTTACCTTTCTTTCGTATGCTTGAATAAGACAAATATTTATAATGTATGCAAGCACGTCATTTCATAAAAATGAAATAAAATCTCCAGATTACAATGTACAATATCAAGTTCTAAAACTTTTTATTTATGTAACAGAAACATACCAATCATGCAAGAAAATTTGAATATATATATGATTCATCTAAAAAGGTTGCATATTATAACAGTGTTTAGCAATATAACGGGTGCAGCAATAAATTAATAAAGTTTATTCACATCTAATGTTAAATTTGTAAATTCAAATTATAAAGCTGTCTCCCTTTTTGATAAACATGTATATTATGTCCATTCTACAGCATTTATACATGTGTGTCCTATATATACCAGGACTGGTGAATTTCTTTTTACTATATCTCTTTCAACAAAGACATGTTTAAGTAATATTTATCAAGAATATGTGTACACATACACCCTGTTCAGCCAACAATATCACAATAACATGTTCAGTGAACCGCAATGTGGTGACCAACATATTTGATACCCGTTTCCATGCGCCGGAAACAGTATTCTGATTCATCAGGTACCCTCGGTCAACAACAAACGTTTGGGAAAGTAAATGCATACACATTTGAATAGCATGTTAAAATGACGAAATATCGTGGTACATTTTTGCACATTTACTGCATGTACTGATGTCTTGGTATTTTTCGTCATTCTTTAAAAAAGCGGGGACTTCATTTTTGTTGTCTTTGAGCTATATTTTTGTTTTGAATTGTTCGGGATGTATATTGAATTCTTGATTTCTTTTCCGTTTGTTTCGCCTTGTTTTCCACAACACCGTGTATTTTAAATTAAGCCGTTCTGCGTTTTTCTCTATGGATTAAGTTCTGATATCTCATTTAAAACTTTCCTATTTATAAAATAAGTTACAATGGTGGAAATAGACATTGAAATAGTCATTGTTATTATAGTAATTGTTTTTTATTTGTAGAAAACTAGACCTCGACGATATCGACAAAGAAAAACCCACACAAAAAGAATACCTCTCCAATACTGAAAAAGAAAAAAAGAAAGTGAAAGAAATTTACACTGTGTCATCTTGAAAATTAAAAAAAAAGATCTGAAGGAATAAAAAAGTAAAAATGTACATTTTTCTTATATACATTTACACGTTTATATAATATTATTAACATCTTTTATTATCTAATAAAATGAAAGATTGACATGACATTATCTAAGATTGCTTCTTAAAATTTAAAGGAGATTAGAAATACTAAAATTCTGTCTTTACTGCACATGTTTCAGTGGTTTGTGGACTTGTTTGTCGTTTCATCTTTTTACGACCATTAATGATTATCTGGATTTACGCTGATCATCTGTAATTAGGCATGCTTACATTTTTTTACGCGGTTTTCCCGCGTGGACATTTATTCATCACTTTTATACACATTTATATTCTCAACTACTAGTATCCTGCATTTTATATTGCAGAATATTCTTTATCATCCCGTCTGGTGAAAAGGCATTTATTTTCAGGCCAAGTTATTAATTTCCAATATGTTTCTGCCCCCCCCCCTTTTCCCACAGAAAATCAAATGGTCGTCCCCTAATGATGTTAAACTGTTGAAATATAATACAAATCAATCTGTTACATTCGTTTCCATCTATTTCTACTTACTGTATCCTTACCGTGTACTTTAAACACAATGCAGATTTACTTTATCAATGTAAGTACGCTCTAGACCATAATAATTCAACATATAAGTGGATTGAACCTCAATAAGTCCTAAAGGTCGTCAAAGGTCGATTTTTTTCGTTGGGAGATGTAATCTTGGTTTTAATATAATTACACAACCCGTGTATGATTTTAATCGTCAGCAAGGAAGCAGTAGATACTAAGTTAAAAAGGGTGGTGCTCTGGAAGACTGCCCTTCCATTCGAAGTTGTGGTGACTGAAACATTTGATATCCTGCGCCCGAAACATGATTCTGATATATACACGTCATCAGGTACTCTCTTTCAACAACAATGTTTGGGAAACTAAATGAATACAATATTGAATTAATGGTTAAAATGTCGAAATATCGTGGTACATTTTTGTACATTTATTGTATCCTTTTTGCGTTGAATGGGATATCTTGGCATTTTTCGCCATTCTTTAAGGAAGCGGAGGCTTCGTTTTTGTTGTCTTTGAGCTATATTTTGTTGTTTGAATTAATCGCAATGTATATTGAATTTCTTTGCAGTAAGTTCTGATTTCTCATTCGAAACTTTCCTATTTAAGTTAACTTACAATGGTGGAAATAGACATTGAAATTGTCATTGTTATGATAACAATTGTTTTTTTTTATTTGCAAAAAAAAACACAAAACAGAATACCTCTCCAATACTGCAAAAAAAAAGGTGGAAGAAATATACACTGTTTCATCTTGAAAATAATAAATATATTTCAAGATCTGAAGGGATCTAAATGTACATTTTATCAAATATATTTACATGTTTATATAATATTATTAACACTTTTAATTATCTATCAATGAAAGATTGACCTGACATTATTTAAGATTGCTTCTTAACATGTTAATAATTAAAAATACTTAAGTTCTGTCTTTACTGTACATATATCAGTGTTTTGTGGGCTTGATTGTCTTTTCGTCGTTTTTCGGTTTTTGCCCTGAAGTTTTGACTTTCCCTTCGATTTCTGTGCTTTGAATGTGCCCTTGGCATCTTCCGTTTCTCTCTTAACAAAACATGTTTCTACACTCAAGAATGTGAATAAGACCATCAGCCTTAATTTGAATAGATGTTGTCTCTGTATTATCCTATACATCAAGTTCACATGTTATTCATGCTAGGAAATGTTAGCATTTACAGACTGTAAGAACATCATCAAACTACCATGTCATGAATAGAACAGAGTTTTTACGATATGATTTTCGAAAAAAAATGAAATTCGAAAGAAGATGATACCGTGTATATTCTTGAATATACTACATAATTTTGATCATCGTTTTTCTTAAATGTTTGTTCGAGGATATTATTAGAGTACATTTACATGTCCTTCCAGATTATAGCTAATGATGTATTTTCCCACTCAAAATGAACATTATAGCTAATTGTGTATTTTTTCCCATCAAAATGAAGATTAGAGCCAATTCTGTATTTTTGTTCTCAAAATGAAACTATCACTTTAAAAATTTCGTGCGTCTAACGCACTTTCTGGATTTATCTTCATCGGGAACACACAAACCCCAAAAACTTGAAAGCCAGGGATGTCTAAATAAGTAGAATCATGAGGAGCTATTTGACCAAAAGGGACATAAAACAATAGCCAAATTCATCTAAGATCCGGAGTTGGAACCTTAGTTTCTTAATAATTTCTTACCAAAACAAATACCAAAAGATGTCAATGTGTCGGGGTTATATGACTCTATTGTTGCTGATTGAGTTGGGGTCAAACCATGACTTGCTTTACAACTGGTAAAGCAGGTCATGCTTCTTTATGTGCAAATCAGTCTGTATAGACTTTATCCTACACCTTTGAATGTCATAGACGTTAACGTATACATAATACTAAATAGTATAGTAAAATCTTGAAATACTATAGTAAGGTTTCTGTCAAAACTCATTAGATAGTTCTTACATGATTTGCATATCTACAAATACTTGAATCGGATTGGTCCGCTAGAATTTTTTCCCTTGGATTACACTTCGATAGCAATCGCCGGCGCAGAGATCATATCTGTTCCGTTCTATACTAGCACTACACACAATATGACCCTGCAATACCTTTTAGCCAACCTCTAAACAAAAATAAAATTGCACATAATGATTTTTCGAATAAAATTTTATGATTAATCATCATTTTTATAAGGATTACAACATTTGCAGTGATATTTACTTAAACACTGTTATGTAACTTGACCCCAAACTGAGAGTCGCATTTCTATGATAGACTTTTTGTCTTTCCAAAGAATGCAAACACAGCTGTATGCAGAGGGATAATTTTATTTCCTTAAGGTTAAAAGAATTCCATCTGATTAACTAAAAAATGTTGTTTCCTTCGTAGTAATTAAGTAATAAAAAGTAAAATCACAAAAATACTGAACTCCGAGGAAAATTCAAAACGGAAAGTCCCTAATCAAATGGCAAAATCAAAAGCTCAAACACATCAAACGAATGGATAACAACTGTCATATTCCTGACTTGGTACAGGCATTTTCTTATGTTGAAAATGGTGGATTGAACCTGGTCTTATAGCTAGCTAAACCTCTCACTTGTATGACAGTCGCATCAAATTCCATTATATTGACAACGATGCGTGAACAAAACAAACAGACATAATAGGTATAAATGTCAAAAATAGGGGTACAGCAGTCAACATGGGACTAATCAAAATGCATTTCTAAGAACCCTTGGGTAACTTATCAAAGCCGTTGATGAAGTGCAGAAGTATCGCATCTACTTCTTGGTTCTTGTTGAGGCTATCAGCAAAGTCAGGATTATGATTCGTAGTTAAGTAACTTTCTGGATCCGTACAGTGCGTCTGATAAGGGAATTGTTGGCCCGTTATGCTCTTCAACGTCGTACTTCGTTTGGCCAGATAACTTTTTTTTTTGGGGGCGTCGCTGATGAGTCTTTTGTAGATGAAACTCGCGTCTGACTATTAAATTATAAGCTTGATATCTTTTGATGAGTTTTTCTTTTCTGTAGGCAAAGAAATTACGTTACGTCAGAACACTTAACTGGTGTTATTTCCTTGGTAAGTTCCTTTAAGAGACAACAGACATTCCAATCCGAGCGGCCCTGTGGATTTGTGTGGATTCCGGACATTAGTTTTGGGGCGTTAGTTGTATTCTCATGCCTCATGTATGATGACTGAAGTTATTTTGGTCGGTTATGATATCTAATTGTTTTCTTCTGTACTGGAAATTGACTTGTGTCGAAACACGATTTACCGGGGTAGTTTTAAGACAATGGTAATATCTGCTAGAAACACAAATTAAATGTTTAAGAGGGGGGGGGGGGGGGGGGGGTCTAAATTAAAATCGATAGAATTGTCTAATAGTTTGCCAAAATGTAGTTAATATCATGCTTTTTTCAAAAAAATATGATAAAAAGTATAGGTCACGGGGCTTCTTTTCAAACTACAGGTTGTGCTAAATTGTCAGATTAAACAGATTTTGTATAGATCATGCATGGAAAACCGAATATTCTGTGATAAAATGAAAACTAAACGATAGAATTTAAAGATAAAATATGAGAAGATAGCCCTTACAATGTGCTTTCAGAAAAAAAGAAAAATTGGGGTCATGGGATCGTTTCTTGCTACAAAACAAGAAAGGTAAATTCATAACACATTCCTTTATAAAGGTTACATTATATAAAGCTGAAGGACGCCTCCGGGTGCGGGAATTTCTCGCTACATTGAAGACCTGTTGGTGACCTTCTGCTGTTGTCTGTTCTATGGTCGGGTTGTTGTCTCTTTGACACATTCCCCATTTCCATTCTCAATTTTATTTATTGCAAAAATTAACGATAGTTCTTTGGTAGTAGTTAAGGAACTCGTTAAAAGCACAGAAAGATTAGTAGTAGAACACTTACTAGAGGCCGAGATGAAACGATATTTTACGGGTTTTTTGTCTAGTTTAAGTAACCAATACATAGTTGGGACCTTCAAATGTTCCGAGGAGGCCTTAAGCTGAGCTGTGGTAGTGACATGATTATTTACTATATGACTCTCTTTGGAACGTACGGCCTTGAATGTAGTTGAATGTATAATTTCATTCTTAAGGACTTTTTGGCTGCTTTGTCGGCTGGTATGAACAAAAAACGCTTTGATAGTACATGAATTTTGTTTATAATCCTAGAAATGGGCGTATTACTTACTCTCTTATTTATTTCTAAATTATTTTCGAAATGTGATATGCGAATATCAACAATATTCATACATTTAATTAAATAGGAATCAAGTGAATTTTTGTCAGATTTCTCCCGTTTACACCATTTTTTACAATAGGATGAAAGAGCATCTTTAATTACCTGACGACACTCTTCCCAATTTTTTTTCGACGGTGGACGATATTTTGGTCCTTTTTTCAGAAAGTTTATAACCTCTCGGTCTTGAACGATGTTGAGGTCCCCTGTAATTACATGGCCATAGGGATCGTATCTAAACTTCAATTTTTCACAGTCTTAAGTTGAAGGAGCATTATTTTCTATACTGACATCTGATGTAACTGATGTATAATTAAAACATAAACTACTACTATTTTTTTTATACGAATAAGAAATTATAGGTTGCACTTTGTAAATACAGCTGTTTCACAAACCACGCCTCTTTTGAGAAGATATATAATATTCATAAATATTTTGTTTTGTTTACGTTCTGGTTCCCAGATATGATCTCTATGTTTCATCTCATAGAGACATAACTTGGGAATGTTACCAGTTTAAAAACACATTGATAGCGGCGAAATTAAAATCTGAGGAGGACCAAAAGTGAAGGCAGGGGTAGTACAGAATTTTAGTATAAGTTTAAACTCTTAGAAGTTCGGGCGTATAAATGTTGAAAATATGCCGCACAGCCCTATATTTTGACCTTTGAAAAAAATTGTAGCACATAAGAACTTTCCATTCTAGGATATAATTTGTTACGAAACCTCATAGTAAAAGTGGCACAGTTTAAGCCGTAAAAGGAGTTCCTATGGGAAACTGCATTGTCTATATTTACAGAAGTGCAACATATACGTGACTCAATGTTATCAAAATATGGAGGTATAAAGTTTTGAACGGTAGAGTCATGAAAAATACTGTTTGTTTACATTTTTATTTCTCTGAAATTTCGAAGAGCAATCTGTCTTTTGTAGTTTTGTAAGAACGGTGTACTTTTAAGCCTTGATTTTTCACAGATACTGAATCGATCATAACGTTGAACCATTTTGACAGACAGTTTTATTTTTTAAATATTTGTCATTATGATTGATTAAATTACATTATTTACTGACGTTGCATGTGTCTTTTCGATAAGATTTCCTTCACGATCCTATACCAGATCCAATCGCAATACTTGACCACCGTTACTTATTCTTTCACTTTCATTTTTCTCGATATACCGAATGAAAGCCGTGAAAATTAGATAACATGCTGATTGAACCATGAATTGAAATAATGTTATTATTTTTATGTTATTCAGTGATGATCAGTCTTGCTTCAATTAGACATTTGCGGAAACTGGGTCTATACATAGGATTACACTTAGACTTACGATTACAGTTGACGAAAAACAAGGGGTTATCTCAAACTATAAAAAACAATAGAGATACATAGTAAAACCAAGTGAATTTTTGTTTGTTATGTAAATAAATCTGTTCGACGACAGACTAATTCAACGCAAATGGCCAAAACAGATTTGAATCTTTATTGGCTATCACCTAAAATCCCCGTAACTTTGTATTTTTTTAATTCTCCAATGGCATGTTCAATCTTTACTTTATAGAGTATGATAAGTCTATTTAATTTTCTACACTGGGTTTTCAAACAATCTGTTGTCTTGTTTAGGATGTCAAATCTGGATGTCTGTTTGGATATCTTTTGTCGCCCATCAAAAACAGCAGAGAACCATACGCATTTCCCGAGAAACAGAGTACTTCTCTTTAAGTTATAGTTCCAAAATTGTGTCTCACCATAACTTAGTATAGCAAAATCAGAAAAAAAAATCGTTAAGTGGGTACTTTACAAACGGTGCACTTGATAATCACGGGAACATGCAATGAGCAATTTACACAAAATAATCAATAAACCCGCCGCAGTGCAATGCTTTTGAACTATTACTGTGACATGACTATGGGTGTTGCTGTTTACCTTTACCTGTTGTTCAACCAGATTTTAAAATTGACAATACAATAGGGACATTTAAATTGACCAATTGGTATTGTTAGAGTTGAGTCTACCTTGATGCTACCTGTAAAGTTTTTTGTTCACCTAATACAAACTTTCAGTATGCTTTTTTCCTGAAGTATTTCTTCACCTAGGATTATTCTATCAAAAAATTGAAAGAGAAGAAATATATTTGATCACTCAAGCATTTTAATTTAGTCTACCTGGATGCTGTCCTATCACTTCACCTGTTTAATTGTTACTGTTGTAGTATAACTGAGATAGGTTTTTCAAAACTTGTAAAGGTGGCATCAAGGCTTCGATTTGTATCTTTATTGAATAAAATAATATGCATTCAGTCTAAATTAGTTTCTATGGTATGAAAAAAACCAGAAGATGATCAGTAGACGCAAATTTATTTCATGTTCTTATATTTGCTAAAAACTGCTGATTAAATGAAAAAAATCATTTTCTTGTGTTTTTTATTAGAGAATCCTAAAACAGGTAAAGGAAATAAACATTGTTAAAGTCTTTTTATTATTGAAATGGATATTTTCCCTGAATAATTGGCCAGACAATTGCCAAAAAAACACAACATTTAAAAGGAAAAAAGAGATTTTAATTTAACTGTCTTTTCAAATTTTAGGAGTGAGCAAGCCAGAATAGGACTGTATATGTTTTTGCAGGGAATTTAATTGCATGTCATTTAATGCACTAAATTTCCTCTGAATGTACCAAGTCAGGAATATGACAGTTGTTGTCCATTCGTTTGATGTGTTTGTGCTTTTGATTTTGCCATTTGATTAGGGACCTTCCGTTTTGAATTTTCCTCGGAGTTCAGTATTTTGTGATTTAAGATTTTTCATAGCCAAATACTATGAGTGCTTGGATTTCTTGTATAAAATTGAAAAGACCACGTTTTACTATCTTTTTGGCTTTTCCTAATGGGTGATAACTCAAAATAATTTGTTTTATGCTACTGTGGAAATTTGAAATACTTGACTAATTTCCAGGATTAACAATGATTAATAAACACCAGAACAACTGTGTGCATTCCGTCATTTAGACATTTGTTTAAAACTTATCGACTTAATGTTCCCTGTTCATTGTACAAATTGTTTATGCATATTGAAATATCAAAATCATATTTGAATGAACTATTTTATACACTCTAATATTGACACTGATTTTTACATCTCATCCAGTATTCCATTTTCTTTATTTGAATAATTAATAATATTTCACTAATTTTATGAACGTTTTGGAATATTTTCTCACACTTTTCACTTTTCTATATAACTAGATTTTCTCTCTATATTTATATTCTGTTTAATTTCCCATGATATATATATCCCCCAAAACAGATGCAAAATTTTGCAATATTTGATTATTTCCATGATTATATTTAAAATGATTATCCTCACCTTAAAAATATTTTGGATAATTTTATTCATATTTTTCACTATATCACTTAATTTTACTATATCCACAGTATTGAGTTTTTATTTCATAAACCAAAATATATATTCCAATTAAACAATATTAAATCCAGAATTTTATAATGACTATTTCCAATTTCACATTCACGTTATCCAAACGTTAGGAATATTTTGGAATATCTTACTTTTACTTTTCACTTTATTACTAGATTAGACTAAATCCACTATATGAATTTAACATTTTATTTCATTTCCATGATATATATCCCATCTAAACAGGTGAATCACTCTTATAATATATCCTGAAATTTATAATGAATGTTTTCAAAATCGCATTTAAAGCCACAGAAACATGTTAAACTTATTTCTCCTACTTGCATTCCAGTTTTGATTTTTTATAACCTTTTAGATAACTAAATCCATATTATTAAAATTGAATTTCCTTGAGTGAACACAGTATTTTTTGCACAAAAGTCCTCTTATAATAGATTTTAAAGAAAAACACTGCAAGGTATACTCCAATATAATTTCTAATTTTACATGTACATCATCATGTTAAAGCCACACAACACATTTTGAATGAATTTATTCCTCCTTGATACCTTCATGACAATCCATTCTGGGAAAAAACAAGTCACATTTTAAGACGCAAAATTTCTATAAAAAGGCATCTGAGAAGTGAATTCAAATAAAATGAATCCAATATTTTATGCACATTGATACCAATAGATTTCAAATATTTCAAATATTATAATCCAAAATGAAAATCTTGAAGGGACATATGAAGAAAATCTATGCACAACATATCCATCTGAAAATTGAAACTGAAAACACCTGGATAGCTCTTACTTGTTTCACTGACAACTGGACAATACTATGTATAAGGGTTAAAAATTTGAAGAATCATTTATTATGTAAAAACAGTTTTAATTTTCATACATATTAACATGTAGTTAATAAAATATTTTACTGATTTAGATTGTTTGGTAAATTTTTGAAATATTATTGACATTGGGGATTTAAAACAATGCAAACCAAAAAAATATTTTCTTCCCTTTCAATTCTTTGATAGAATAATCCTAGGTGAAGAAATACTTCGGGAAAAAAGCATGCTGAAAGTTTGTGTTAGGTGAATAAAAAATTTTTACAGGTAGCATCAAGGTAGACTCAACTCTAACAATACCAACTGGTCAATGTAAATGACCCTATTGTATTGTCAATTTTAAAATCTGGTTGAACAATAGGTAAAGGTAAACAGCAATACCCATAGTCAAGTCACAGTAATGTCCTTCGTTTTCACAATTAAACTTCTATATCAACAACTGATCCCTAACTGAATTAAATAATGTGTGATTTTTTTAGCAATTTCTTCTCGCCTGATATACTTTTGCACCTTTTAATAATCCCTTTTAATCAACACCGGGATTAATTTTGAGGATAAAATTTGTGTGACTGTCATAAGTGCACTCTATTGGACAATTTCAAGAAAATTGTGTTTGTCTCGGATCATGAATTACAGCTCATCATTCGAGTAGACCAGACCCACCCATGTTCATGGGAGAGAATTATCGACATGCCCAATTCAGAAAAAAAGATAGTATAGATATACCGAACGGCAGTATAATACCATGAAGAATAAATAGTTCTTACGGACCCATCCGCTCTACTCCTCATTCTCTTAAAAAAAAGGAAATTGTATGTCTTAGATTTACCATTAAATATTGTCAACATGCTCCTTGGTTGATCGCTCTTTCTTAAAACTAGTCTTGCTGAAATTAATTTCTAACTGTCTCAAACTATCCGACGACAATTGCGAATTGTTTTTTCATGTCTCGTGTAAAATTAACTGGTGTTTGTCCATTTTATTATACTCCGTTCATTTATAGCATGCACCTAGTACAATAATTAATGTGTACATATTACTACATATATTTCTTTAAACAAAAACCGTTGTTCAACTATAGGAAATCATTATAGGAGTTAGACTTTGTTTTGGAACGACGGTTTATAATTACACTTTGAGACGACCCAAGATTTAAATGCTACCTGTAAGTGTAATTGTAATCCTAATCGTAGGTGTATGATAGTTTCCGCAAATGTCTTTTACTAGAATGTTCTCTTCAAATGTAAGGTATTATGATAGGTACGTTTAAAAAGAAATACTTTAACAAGACATTGCTTTTTTATATGTAGTTGCATAGCATTTTAATTACTGTATTACATTTTGAAAAAAAGTAATCTCATTTGAAAGATAGCTTGTGCCCATTTGTGTATTAAAAGGCTTTGATATATTGTTTGTTCGGATAGGCATGGTTTAGTTAAACCTTAAAAAAAATTACCGTACACAGTAATAGTAAATATACATATTTGACTTTCAAATATTGTCATACTATTATAATTTTTTTTAAAACTTTATTCAAAGTAGTCCGTCTTTTTCAGGCACAGAAACTTCCTGTTTCAAAGTGTTCTTCTTGGAACAACAGTTTACTATCAACCGAGTATCAGACCTATTTGTTGCAGGAAACAGTACAGTCAAAATGACAGTCCATGTTTTTTCAAAAAATGACACTAAGACTGTTATGATTACACCAAACAACTTTGCATACCCCCTTGATGATACCGTGGCGATACCATCTGATGGAGCTGGTCAGCATGGAGCTCAAATATGTACAAATGATACTGCATCTATGTATGGATTTTATGATGCTCAGTATGGTGGTGAAGGGTTCTTGGCTATACCGGCTAAATACCAATCGACTAAATACGTTATTCCGTCTTTTAATATACTGAATAATAATCGCTTTAAATCTAGAAGCATTGTGCCTGTTTCCCCTGTTAACACAAATACAATTGTGCATATTCTGTTACAAAGTGACCAAGGTCCCATAACAATAAATAATGTAAAATATTCTCTAAATTCGTCCATTACCATGGTACTAAATCCCTACGACACCTTTCAGCTTTCATACACACACGATTTAACTGGAACTATGGTGTCATCTTCTGCACCTTTGTTCGTTATCAGTGGAAGCAACTGCATTAACACATATAACAACCTACTCACAGGTAATTATGACTGTAACCCGATCATGGAAATGATCTTACCGACAGATCAACTTGACTCTTTATATATCGTTCCAGAAATAGCAAAATATAAATGGAGCACTGTTAGGGTGTGTCTATTAATGCAACCTCATTTACTTTCAGAAATACGTCAAGTGTAATATCAAAATCGCTGAGACCAAGAGAATATATAGACTTTCAACACGGGAAAATTTCATACATACAGACATCGGATAACGTTATCGTTACTGTCTATCCTCAGTTTGAAGAAATTGGATATTTGGATACTTTCATGATGACTATTCATGGCGTTAATCAATATTTAGCTGAATATAATTTTGTTGTACCATCGATGTCCTTTGACAGTTCAATAAGCATTGTAGTGCGGAGTAGCGAGATAGGTGGATTCATTCTTGATGATCATCGTATAACACTTTACATATATAGTATATCTCATGGATCGGATGATTTCAGCACAGGAAGTGTCAGTATTAAACCTGGGGTCCACCATATAAAGCATTTGAATGGAGCAAAATTCGGTATATGGGTATATGGTAGTAAAGCGTATGACGGTTATGGATATCCTGGAGGAATACATTTTAGAAGTTAATTAAACATAACAGGATATGCTGTGTTTGAATATGAGCCATACTACACTGACAAATAAATAGTTTATGTCAAAAATGCACATGAAATTATTTATTGCTTTATATTTGATTTTAATTCAAATACACTGAACATAAAAAGAAAACGTATCAGATGCATAAGTATTCTAAAAGAGGCAAAATATACAAAGGGGATATTTAACTCATTAGTCGAAAACAAACTGACAATGACATGACAAAAAACGAAAAAATGGCCAAACGATAAACAACAGTACACTAAACACAACATATAAAACTAAAGTTTGAGCAACACAAACCCAACCAAAATTCATGGGTGATCTCAGGTGCTCCGGAAGGGTAAGCAGATTCTGTTCTACATGTGGCACCCGTTGTGTTGCTCATGTAGGTACAAACCCGGTGATGAGTCTAATTCTGTAGGTCAGATTCGAGGAAAAGAGGAATTATTGACAAATGTAATTTAGTTCTTCGTCATGTGAATTTTTTTAAGGTACAATCAAACTTCATTTTTTATAATTCTATAACATGATTTGAAGGAATGTATGAAAATGTGATGCTATCTAAATATTGAATGTTTGAACAAAAGATGGACTATGAAAAAAAAAATTAATTTAATTAATATGCATAAAGTTGTCAGCAAATTTTGCTTTGTAAAAACACATTTGAAAATTAAAAACGTTCTGCATCTTTTCCTCACAAAAAGTAAATAAATATATTAAATAACAAATGCATGTTTTGATAAAGTAAAGATTAGCTTGTAAAATAAAGAATAATGTAATGTATTGAAAAAAACTTATATTCATTGTCAAAACCATAGCTCAAAATCACACAGTAATTTAATCATCTTTGAAATAAGACACGAAAGGTTAGCTACGAATACATACATGATCTGTCATCGAAAAAAGATACCAAATGACAAGGAAAAAAAATAAAAGTCGAAAAAAAATAGACAAAACCATGGTCAAAAATAAACAACGTAAAGACATGCTACAGTTTACAAAACACTACATAGAAAATTTAAAAAAATAAATTAGGCCGTTAGTTTTCTCAATTGAATTGTTTCATATTTTTCATGTCGAGTCTTTTACAGCCGACTATGCGGTATGGGTTTTTCATTGTTGAAGGCCGTACGGTTGCCAATAATTGCTTACATCCACTTCATTTGAACTTTGTTGGATAATTGTCTCATTGGCAATCATACCATATCTCCTTATCTTTATTAAAACAGAGAAACACAAAACCTACCAAAAATGCCAATGTCACCCCTCGTGATCCATAGTAAAACTTCAAAGAAAGTTCGCATTTGAAATGTTATAACAAAAGGGAAAGGACGAAATTGTTACTACAACAATACGAACATATCCGTGATATAAACATTTTCAGTTGAATAGCTAAAATGATTACCAAGTTAAGATTTCTAAACAGTTGAACATATCTGCGTGTATCTAGATCAAACTGGATCGCAATATTCCTTAGTGTGGTTGCCACTTTTGCTGATGATTTAAATGCTGCATATTTTACCAGATGAGCGATTGAGGCCTAGTTTTTATAATGGGTAAATGCAAGTTTTCCTTCACTTTATTTAAACTTAGCACACTGATTGCATTTATATCTTTGCATATTTCATATTGCATTTATATCTTTGCATATTTCATATTGGATATATTATTTTGATTATTTGATGTCATATTTCACCATGTGTTGAACATGTAAGATTTAGTCATCGAAAGCTCTAGAAGGTACTTACGTTGGAACTTTGTTTGATGTGTTTATATAATGGTCTTCCTTCAACATTAATCAAACTTTGTATATTGATTGAAAAAAATGAAACTCATATAATATGTCGATTTGAATAATATTTTAATGTGTTCCTGATTTGTGTAACTTTCTCATTATTGTCACTGAATGCTATGGAAGGTACTTTGTTTGTGTTTTGTGTTATGTGTAACTCCAACAACCTTCAATGAACAGTATTACAACATTAAAAAAAATATGAAGATTGGATATGATAGCCATTGACACTATCCATAGAAACAAAAGGTGTAAACAAATACAGATCAACGCATGGCTTTGAGCAATTAGTCAAACCCATACGTATGGAAAGCTATAAAATGTGAAACAATTCAAAGGAGCAAACCCAACAGCTTTGTATTTTTAACAAATTGGAATTTTTTATATTAGTGCTGTGATTGTTCCACCTCTCTTTTGTTATTATGACAAAAAAGAAATATTTCTTACACTTCGGATTTTAAAATCTGTATGGCAATAAAGTTTGTTCTTCTTAACAACATCATGCAACGCAGGTTCCGACACAGTATTCGTTTTTTTTTTTGTCTTATTCATCACTAGCAAATTAGTTTACATGATTGAAAATATAAATTTATGTTTTTAAGTAGATATATCCTAACTTTATGATTAACAATTCATGCACAACCTTAAATACAATTTATTGGTTGGCATTAACCGATTCAATATGGTGGTCAAATAACATACGTATAGCAAATCTAAAAAGACGCTGATTTAAAAAGGGATAAAATGCAAACAAAAGAACACACACCTAAAATGCCTTAAAATAAAAGACATTTTTTTAAATGTGCAATTAGAAAATCGAATATTGAAATTTCCTTTAAAAAATGCGTATTGTAGTTAAATAAACTATCATTTGAATGGTTTTACACTAGTAATTTTTTGGGGCCCTTTATAGCTTGCTGTTCGGTGTGAGCCAATGCTCCGTGTTGAAGGCCGTACCTTGACCTATAATGGTTTACTTTTATAAATTGTAACTTGGATGGAGAGTTGTCTCATTGGCACTCATACCACATCTTCCTATATCTATATCATACTATGTTTTTATATACAAATAGATTGAAAGGGGCCTAGATAAATGTAAGTGTGCTTATATTGGTTACTGTAGGACGTCATAATGTATTGAATTTAACAATTAGATAATAAATCAAAGGCTTTTGAAAAAATTTATTTGGCTGTAAATTTGTCATGGCATCTATCTGCAACAAAGAAAAACAACCAACTTGCACTCAAAAACTTGGCTACGATAAAGTAACTGAAGGGCCATCCAGCAGCAATAAAGTTATATAAAGAACTACTTGGTAATCCATAGCATAAACACCTATTTGGAAAAATTTGTTGCAACATTTGTGTTGCTATTTTATTTCTACTTTTATATTTATTATTATAAGTATTATTTTTTCTAACAACTATGATGAATAGCGAAGGTGGGGATCAACAATTTGCCCCATACAAAATGTCAATGTTGAATCAAATTGAAAAGAAACATATATTTTATAATACGATAAAATAGTAAGATTTGGGATTATAAAATATCCCTTTAAAACATCAATCTTATTTAAATAACAAAATGAAAAAGAAACATACAATAGAAAACACAGTATGAACTAGTATCTTTAAATTCTCACAAAATTGGAGAAAGACTCAAAATAACTAGCATTTCATTAAAACCTCATCACCATAAAATGTTTTCACTAAAATTTTAATTTGAGTTTCATCCTACATATAGGTGGTGGTTGGGGAAGATCAAGATCATCAAGAAAAGCGTGAGCATCTAACTAATTGATATTCATGATCTATTACCTAATACAATAGTTTCAATCACATCTTACTGGACACAACACATTCAAGGTTCTGGTCTTGGCATTATTGTGTTATTCGTTTCTTTCTTAACCCTAATAAAGTAAATTTGGCCAGTCCATTCACAATACATTAAAGCACCAAGCTCACTTTCTTATATATGCCTTGATGCTGGTTCATTATCTTTCTATCAGAGCTGAAATGTTAAATCAAAAGCATCAGAAAATATACATACTGGGAAATGGGAGGGCGGATTGTTTCTTTAGATTTGGTCAAGCTCCGTGTATGGTTCGAATCCAAATGACAATTCAACATCAAGTAAAATGCTCGGACTAAATTTATGGGTTCAACAAATGAGCATATGAAAGTGAGCAGTAAAAAATGAAAACGGAAAGAACGTGAATTAATAGCTTTTGTAGACGAAACGCTCGTCTGGCGTACATAGTTTCAATCCCGGTATCTATGATGAGGTTATGTTCATACTATACGACTACATTAACAAGGGTGTTCTCTTTAAACAAAAACTGTTTAAAAATAGATATGAAGAAAGAAAGACTGAAATCGACACTATATAGGTCTTAAAGTGCGCTTTTTCTACAAAAATGTGAAACCTAGATACAAATAACATGTTTCATGTCATGAAAAATCTTATTTTGTGAAGAACCATTGATTTAAAAAAAACAAAAACTAGTACACATAAGAAGATATTATCAAATTGCTGGGTTTTTTTTATCGATAACACATTTGTTGAGTTTGGTGGATTGATATATCAGTAGACAGTCGGTTTTCTAAGAATAATAATTGTACACCACTACTGGTGGACTTATTTTTGTACTCATATGAAGCAAAAGTCATACAGAACCTTCTTAAAAAAAAGAAGAAATTTCTCAACAGTAACAAACCCTCATTACAACGTATAGCGTTTACATATCATTGTTAAAGCGTTACGCTCGTGCATGGTCACACTATATGGACTTCATAAACAGAGTTGTGCGCCTTACACAAAAACTGATCTATGTTATGGAGAAGAACGACTGAAATTTCAGTACAGTACAAAACCATAACAGTCGTCTGATCTGTAATTTTACCGATTGTGTCTAATTACCTATTGTGACATTTTAAGGTGGTACCAAACACCTTGACCAAAATTAATGTGGCTCGTTTAATTTTCATAAAATTTTGACAAAATATTTACTTTGACCCTTTGACAAAACTATAAAAATTTCCAAAAACTCGAACCACATACTTTATGGGAAACATTTCATTGGATATATAGCAGTTTGACAAACACTAATTTTGGTCATTGAGAAGCTTAATATTTCCTTAACAATAGAACGTGATTAAAACGTTCAGCTGATTGTTTCAGAGTTATCTCCCTGTAGTGTTATGTACCACCTTCATTGAGTATGAAATCTTATTGCGTGTGGTGCATGCATAGCCGAAGACGCCTACCTTGTTGAAGCACCAGGTCTCGATTCTTTTGAAGTTCATGCGATTACTCCAGTTTTTGTTTGTTACCTTGATTCGTCTCTTCCTTATTGATTTACGATCACGAATTGGTTGACCAATACAATGTGTCAGCGTCTCAACTCATTAGCGGTGATGCATGCATGGCATGAGACTCTTCGCACCCGGTCTCGCTCCTTAAGTGGTTCATGAGATTCACTCGGTTTTCATGTGTTACCGTGATTTGTCTCTTTTAAATCGATTTACGAGATTTGAACATCGGTTAAATACTGTCGCCTGAATTCAAAAGCAAGGAATTGAGGGTGGGAGTATGGCTACGACGAGTGGAACATATTGATTGTCATCTGCGACAGATATATTCCATAGCAGTCAACATAATCATGAGTGCAGTAGAAAGTAATGCGGACAATTGTTATTTAGATTCCAAGAGAAATCACTGTAACAAAGAGAATATAATATCCAGATAAGTATTGTATAAAACCAATATAACTAAGATCGAATATTTATTAAAACGCTTCAATGTTGGCAAGTACAACTTCCATCGACACAATGTGCTCGTCCTCCATGCTTTTGACAATGTTGATGACAATCATCCCGTATGGTACAAGCTAGAAATAAAAGAAATACCGTGAAAATAACACCTCTTTATAAGCAAATGCAGCAAGTCGTATATTATTATTACATACTCTGTATTTTTCAAAACAGTTGGTAGGCCAAATCTGTAAGGAAGTTGAAGAGCATTGAAAACTGAAAATTCCATAAAAATTTTGGTTAAGGCTTTCTATGCCTTGGTGAAAAACCGTAGCATTTAGAATGTTTTGAAATTTTATAAGTCATTAGACACGTACAAATCTTCACAAAACTTTCAACATAGATGGAAGACAAGATTGAGAGGGAAACTGTTTTGAATCCGAAAAAAAAAATAATCTCATATAAAATCTCTCTGATCTTCAACACATTGTTAAGGTAAAACCAACATCATCTGATGTAATTAGATAATCTTAGTTAACATGCATAGACAGTACAGTCCCACAAGACTTAAACTAAAATCAACTGTATAACACATTATGTTTTTTGACTGTAATAGAAATCTCCGTCGGTTTGCGTGTAAAACATAATTAACAGTCTCTTGATATTCAAATGTGAAATGTCCTCTATATAAATCATTGACAAGATATGAATTAAGGATCAAATATATGTTTCGCTGGCTACTTTTTTTTTTGCGTTAGAAGATATTGAAAAATATTCAAAAAAGTACTAGATAGTGAAGAAATTCATAGATATAGTCACTTTCCTGTATTGGATTCAAATTTTTCACTCAATTACTCTACATTAAGAAACACAATTTTTGATATGAGCATGAATTTTGTAATAGAACAATGTAGTTTTTTGGTACAGAAGATTTTTTTTATTTTGGTTGAGGATTCATTAGTTAAAGCGGAATATATTATAGAGTAACCGGTTCATACAAATTAAACTGACTGTTTGATTTATTCCTTAGGAATGTGAGATTATCTACATTTGTAAATGAAGAATAAAAAATACTAGTACGAATGAACAAAATTTTCTTAGATCTTACCGTTGCCGGTGTTGGTTGCACAAGTACATCTGTGGTCAATACAAGTCAATGATCCTTGAGAACATTGTGTCACAGAGCAGTCCCCGGCTTGTTTACAATTCTCTGCGTAAACTGCAACTATAAAATGAAGGGGATTTAGCTTTTTGTTGATTCTGTAATGGTTTGTTGTCTTGAATACAAATGATTTCCCAAAAGTTGCTAGTATGTTACAAACAAATTATTTTATTTAAATGTTCACATATCCTACAATTAAGTGAATATAACAAACATACGTATTTTTGTTTTATGATTTCTTAACTGTGTAGCATCACCACCGGATAAAGATACCCCCAAAGCGGTGGAAAAACAAATGTGAAGTCAGGTAAGGTCAAATTCTTCTTATTTTCATTACATAATACGTTTTGCTGACGAGTAAATTTTGTGATACTGATTCTTAATAATGTAACTTCCATTTAGGGCTGATTGTGATCCTTAATTGGCTTTCTTTCTCTTCAAATCGTCAGAATCGGACCGGGTGGTACCTGTTCAAAGAAGCATGTGACGAGTTCAAACTTGTTAAAACACATTTATCCTATTCATTTTACGTTTTCGTAGAACAAAGTTATATCATATTTAAGCTTGAACAACACTGTATTACTACATAAACTACTGTTTTCAGAGAAGTTCATGTAAATAAAGCGGATACATTGTACGGCGAATAGTGTTTTACTATACGGGGAATAGAATAGATACGTTTTGCTATCCTTCCTTGTTTCTTTGCTTGGGGTACCTGTATCCGGTGATGATGATACACGGTGTTCTCAAGCCTTTTAATAAATTTTCTGTTAAAAAAAGAATTCCTTACGTATATTAAACGTTTACCATCTTAAAATATCAATTTAGGAAAAGCTTTGAATTGGGAAAAAAAACTAGAATTAGGAGATCAAGGGGTATCAGATAACCCACTCATAGCATACTCTTGAACAGAAAATGGCCAGTATGTGAAAATCGAGCTTTTATATTAGGCACGTTTATATTATTGTCAATGATATTTTGTCTTTAACTTTAAAAAGATTTTTTACATGTACTGTCATACAGAAAAAAAAAATAAAAAAAAATTGATTGGTAAATGACAAATCCGTGACATTATTTTAGATTTAAAAAAAGATTTTGTTAAGCGGCACTTTATTTATTATCATGGAACCAAAGAAATTTCTATTTTCAAGATTCATAAGTGGCATAAGTCTTAAATGTTAAAGGCCAAAACTGTCAAAATCGAACTTGACCTGTATTTAAGGATCATAACACTTAAATGACTCTGTCAAGTAGTTCCTTAGATAAAATCCGGAAAAACAAACCTCAGTTTTGAAAGATATTAAGGGGTATACTCTTAAACGGTAAATTCAAACGCTGTCAAAAATGAACTTGGCCAGTATTTTATGGATCATGAAATTATTTTAAAATCTAGAGTGAAACAATAATTATCATTCTGAAAACAAAACAATTTTTAGAAAACTAACGGGCACTTCAAAAGGCTTATTTCAGAAGATCGGCCAAAGCTATTGTATTTTAATTATCTGTTTTAGCAACAATTAAATATTTACATACCAAGGAAAACTAATGCGAAACACAGAACGACCTTCATTTTCCTGCTGTTAGGTTAGTAATGAGCGTTATCTTAAGACTTTCGTCTTTATATCATAATAATTATTGTCGGACTAGGGTCCAATAAAACATGGCACTGATAAGATTTCAGATTATTGATAGGTGTATTGAGAATATTTAAACACGCTCTTCAGGATAATTTATTCTGTGTATTTGTAACGACCAGTGGCAAATATTTCATGCATATTCATTAATAGCATAGCATTTTTTTCCAATTTGATAATAATATATTTCGTCTCATATGGGACGTTAGTTACCGATCACTACAAAGGGAAGATAGTTGTATGAATCATTGAAATTTACCACCAGTGTTGTATTAATTCGAGACTCGTTCACCTGTTTGAAAAAAAACCCAAAAAAGTCTCCAAAAGTTTTACGTCATTTTTAGATATTCAAACTTTTTTAAAATTCAGTAACTTCACCGTACCATTGTATTTAGAAGATAGTGCCTTTGTTATAAACCTTTGAACTTTTAAGGATCAATGCAAATCAAACCGTGATATTTTTGGATTGCATTTACAATATTTTGAAATGTTGTTTTTTTTCAATTTTGAAATAATTTCAAATTTGGTGTCTGCAAGGCTATTTGCAATAGAAAGTTTATATATGTTATTTTTTCTTCTATACGTAAACAGATTCATATATATATATGTCAAGCTTAATTTGGTGATTGTATATTGAATCGTGAATTAATCTGGTTTGGGAATTCTGAAGTGTGATAAATATATAAAAATGATAGAAATCAACTTGAGAAAAGGCTCATGTGATGCTTCGTAATGCAAAACTAAACTTAACAAATTTAGTTTCTATATATCTTCAGAAAAGTTAAACATGTTTGGAGAGCATATAGATAACTGGTAAATTATGAAGTCAGGGATTTCGTTACCATAAATCAATTAAAACCTTACCAAATTCTTTCATAGATACACAGATTTGGTTTGGAAGTTTGGCTGTACCTGTAGAATTCTTATTAAATAGAGGATATCACGTCCTAATGTTTACGGTGATGTTGTTTAAAGAGCCCGTAAATTTAGATTCGATCCTTGGAAACTTACTGGCACTTTGAATACACTGAATATTCTTAAAGGTTATCAATTTAACACAGTAGCAAAATGTTTATAAATTGTTTTATCGGTTCTAACATTAATTTTGTTTTTCAAAAATTTAAACATAAATAAATATATATTGCTATATATAGTTGCGAGAACTCATGATCCTGCTTCCTGTCGATACTGTTTACTTATATTTGGTATTGCGCAATGTCATATGTTTCTCAGACTGTTTATGACTTCTTTACACTACATCCGTTGGAGTGTACTACTTGATACTTTAGTGTGAGTGAGCATGATTAATTTAAGTTGTAATTGCCGTTGAACTAGCTTTCAGTAATTGCGAGAATCGGTGCTTTGTGTCTTATGTGTTTATGTTAGTTGTTTTTTGTGCTCGTACCGATTTATTGAATTAAGCCATTTGCAACTGATTTTTACAGTTTGTTCTTATGTTGCGCTGTTACACCACTGTCTGATGTTATGCGAGGATTGAGCCCTCACAAACATGTATAACCCCGCTACATTCTTTATGTAAAAATATGGAGATCCACCAAAATTCAAATGAAGTGGATGTAAGCAATTATAGGCAACCGTACGCCCTCAACAATGAGAAAAACCCATACCATATGGTCGGATATAAAAGGCCACGACATAAAAAATATGAAACAATTTAATTGAGAAAACTAACGGCCTAATGTTTAACAAAACAATTTACGAAAAACAAATATGACAGACATGAACCAACGACAACCACTGAAATACAGGCTCCTTACTTGGGACAGGCACATAAAGAATGTGGCAGGGTTAAACATGTTTGTGAGCGCTCAACCCTTCCCTAACCTGGGACAGTGGTGTGAAAGTACAACATAAGAACAAACTATAAAAATCAGTTGAAAAAGGCTTAACTCATCAGATGGATTAATAGAAGTACATCTAACAAAAACACAGAGTTGACGTAAACGGGTACTTATACATCCCCACAACAAAAAGACACTAAGTACAGATCTGAGAGTACTCGCAGTTACTGACAGCTAGTTCAAAGCCAATAACAACTAATAAAAAAAATCATGTATCTAAGACTAAAATATCAATCAGTACACATCCAACATCCAATGGATTTAGTGTATAGACGTCATTAACAGTCAGAGAAAAACATGACCTTGGGCAATGCCAAACTATAGGTATTTTTGTTTTTTCAGAATTAGTTGTTACTAATTAGGCCGTTAGTTTTCTCTTTTGAAATATTTCACATTTTTCATGTCGTGGCCTTTTATAGCCGACTAAACGGTATGGGTTTTTCTAAATGTTGAAGGCCGTACGGTGACCTATGATTACTTATATTCATTTCATTTGAACTCTGGTGGAAAGTTGTCTCATTGGAAATCATGTTACATCTCCATATTTTTATATTACTTTCAGTACAATTTACAAAACATATCAAATGAGAATAATCATGTATATATCAATGTCTTTGACAATTCATAAGCACCGCTACCGAAAGTATAGCTAAAGAATTTAAAATTCATTGTCGAAGTACTATGGCAAGTCGTTTTACTATTTATTCTAACTTCAAGATATCTCATATAATATACAAGATATCTCATATAATATATAAGATATCTCATATAATATATAAGATATCTCATATAATATATAAGATATCTCATATAATATATAAGATATCTTATATCATCTGTTTTTATAAGATATCTTATATCATCTGTTTTTATAAGATATCTTATAAACCTTATAAGATATATTATATACTTTATAAGATATCTTCTATACGTTATACGATATCTTCTAGAGTTTATAAGATATCTTCTAGAGTTTATAAGACATCTTATGAAGTATATAAGACATCTTATAAAGTTCATAAGATATCTCATTAAGAAAATTATATGAGATATCTTATAAAGTTTATGAGATATCTTATAAAAACTAGATTATACAAGATATATTATAAAGGATATAAGATATATCATTAAGTATATAAGATATCTTCTTAAGTATATAAGATATCTTATAAAGTTTATAAGATATCTTCCTTATATTTACTATATAAGATATCTCATATTTTTTAAAAAGATATCTTATACAGGTTATATAAGAGAGGCGGAAGATACCAGAGGGACATTCAAACTCATAAGTCGAAAATAAACTGACAAAGCCATGGCAAACAAAAAAAAGAAAAAGACCAACAGACAAACAATAGTACAAAAAACACAACATAGAAAACTAAAGACTGAGCAACACGAACCCCACCAAAAACTGAGGGTGATCTCAGGTGCTCAGGAAGGGTAAGCAGATCCTGCTCCACATGTGGCACCCGTCGTGTTGCTCATGTTATTACAAACCCAGTAATAAGTCTAATTCGGTAGGTCAAATTCGGGAAAAGGGGACGGGATTGTAGTTACGACATTAGGAACAAATCCGCTATCATCTGTGAAACGGATATTCAATAACGGTCAACCAACTCGTGATGGCGTCCGTAAAACTTACGAAGGGATGATTTCAACTTCACCACTTGGAACTCTTGGTTTAGTAGCTTCCTTGTGAGCAGCAACCCTCTATCAAGGAAATCATGATAGGGAATACAAACCCTGGAATATCGTATCAACTGGGAGATATACACTCTGTATGCAGGCGCTGCTGGAATGTTGCTACATAGAAACAGAAAGTTCACAATTGGGAAGCTGAAATCATCTCTTCTGTCGTAAATTTTTGTTTTCAATAGACCCTCATTGTCAATTTCTAGATGTAAGTCAAGATATGAGGCAGACTTTACTGTATCTGTTGTATCCTTTATCTCAAGTTCGATGGGATAGATGCGTTCAACATAGTCACCAAATTTTGAATTATTTAGTGAGAGAACATCATCTATACAGCGGAAAGTAAAGTTAAAGGATACTGCTAACTTCTTTTCTTTGTTCCTAAGAAGTTCCTGTATGAAGTCAGCCTCGTATGAATAAAGAAACAAGTCGGCAAGAAGAGGGGCACAGTTTGTTCCTATGGGAATGCCGATTGTTTGTTGAAAAACACGTCCTCCAAAAGTAACAAATATATTGTCAATCAAGGAATCAATCATCTTGATAATGTCAGTTTCAGAGAATTTTTTGTTTGAATCAGAGTGATTTTTTACAAAGTAGGTACTTGTATCTACGTTGACCATTCTTTTTTTTTTATGAAACAAAGGAGGACCAACTCTTTCAATTTGTCTTTTAGTTTGGAATGGGGAATACTCATATTATTTATAAGATATCTTAAAAAGAAAATTATATGAGATATCTTATAAATTATATGAGATATCTTATAAACTATATAAGATATCTTATTAACTATATAAGATATCTTATTAACTATATAAAATATATTATAATCTATATGAGATATCTTATAAATTTATTAGATATCTTGAAGTTAGAATAAATAGTAAAACGGCTTGCCATAAAGTACATATCGAATATCAACTTATGATACCTATATCAACACGCTCTGTTCATGTATCTACAGTAATCTTCGACAGGTAACCATAACGTTAATTAATACAAATTCGGCTTTAATACGAGAACATTTCAAAGCTTCAAAAACCAAAAAACGCTCAATACATACAAGCAAAATCGTCTATGGTCGAGTTTCCTGGGCATGCGTTGAAAACATTTTTTTCATAATTACAGTTGAATAAATTATAAATTAAAAAAATACATTACAAATATAGACTCTTAATGTAGCAATTTTTGAAAAGTAATTGAAATATTCTACTGAGATATAACTATATTCATTAATAGGACTCCTTTTCTAGAAATCACGGATCTTAATCTGTCAGTGAATAAGTTAACCTAATTTTAAGACAGACAGCTAGATACCATAAACATACCATGTATACACAGGCCAGAGTCTGAGCTTGATTTGCTATATGATATAAAAACTAAACTGACGAAAAAAGGTCATTTATTCAAAATCATAAAATGCAAAAAATACATTTTGCAAATAAAACATTTGACATAAAAGTTCATATTTAATATGAAATAATAATACCTAATTAATACGAAATTACATCAACTAATATCATATCAATTGAATAAATGACAAAGAATAGCAAAGGTGGGGAGAAAAATCTGCCCCACAAATAAACATATTATGCATATCTACTTCAAAAGATAACATTGAGGGAGGTATGTGGGTGGGAATTTTTAACAAATTGATTGATAAGAATCACAAGTTAACACATCAAATGCTGATGATAAAAGGAAGTGACCACAACGCACTTACACGTAAACTCGTGCTGACCCCGAAAGATCAGTGACCAATAAGAAAGATGTAATCCAATCATGCACTGTTCATAAGTGAAATATCTCTGCACGTGAAAACTTGTTTTCTAATTTCAACAATTTATCGTTTGGTTAAGTAGGACACTCTGACCCTTTGACCAGACTAGAGACATCATAAATTTACAGTATAAATAGCTCACTCTTTATTTAAGTCTTAGTAATAAACAATTAAAACAGAATTATCTTCTCTGCTGTCTTAAATTATTTTATTCAGCTTAATTTTCAAATAGCAAATAACATTGGTTTTAAGACAGACAGCTAGATATCATAAACATACTATGTATACACAGGCCAGAGTCTGAGCTTGATTTGCTATATGATATAAAAACTAAACTGACGAAAAAAGGTCATTTATTCAAAATCATAAAATGCAAAAAATACATTTTGCAAATAAAACATTTGACATAAAAGTTCATATTTAATATGAAATAATAATACATAATCAAAACGAAATTACATCAACTAATATCATATCAATTGAATAAATGACAAAGAATAGCAAAGGTGGGGAGACAAATCTTCCACAAATCCGCTTTTAAGCTGAAAGAGTGGATCCCAAATCCACTCTAAGGATGAAAGAGCGCATCCCGCCCCAAGAGGACTGTACGTTTGTTCAGAATGTAATCATAAAATAGCTAACAAATAAAAGTATAGTTCGATTTTACCTCAAATTGCTAAAAGGAAATCACTCCAGTCCAAAATTATCCATAAAATTAAAATTTTTAACAAATTGTTTGATAAGAATCAAAAGTTAACACATCAAATGCTGATGATTAAAAGGAAGTGACCACAACGCACTTACACGTAAACTCGTGCTGACTCCGCAAGATCATTGACCAATAAGAAAGAGGTAATCCAATCATGCACTGGTCATAAGTGAAATTTCTCTGCACGTGAAAACTTGTTATCTAATTTCAACAATTTATCGTTTGGTTAAGTAGGACACTCTGACCCTTTGACCAGACTAGAAACATCATAAATTTACAGTATAAATAGCTCACTCTTTATTTAAGTCTTAGTAATAAACAATAAAAACAGAATTATCTTCTCTGCTGTCTTAAATTATTTTATTCAGCTTAATTTTCAATTAGCAAATAAAATTGGTTATTTTCGATTGTTCACTTCACTTAACACAATCCGCCAAAATACAGTAATCTATGGTGAGTTAATTGTAAAATGATGCTGCTAACAGAAATTTTGTACTCTCTAAATGATTACGCCTGTGATTTAAAAAAAATTGTAAACAAAATTAGAAATGAGTGTTAAAAAAGTTAACGTTTGGTTAGACTCTATAAATGCAAATGTAATCTTTGTCTTATGTAACCTTAATTTGAAATATAGTTTCAATGTATAAACGTTGGGATTTCAATATTTTGATTAGAACACGTCAAAAACTTTTCTAAAAGATTCAGTGAAAAAAAGTATTGTTATCAACATTTCGGTATCTAACACGAATAACATGATAATGGTTATTAGTGGATCAGAGAGTGCTGATCCTGCCTCAGCATATAAGTCCTACCCTCTATTTTGGTGGGGTCGTCTTTCTCAATATAAAGTTTTCTGAGTAGTTTCTTGTGTTTGCAATTTTCGATTGCCCCTCTTGTATTTTCTCGTCTTGTTTTGCCATTGACTTTATTGTAGATCAAATTAGTGTCTGTGTGTTTGTCAAGATCCCTTTTATGTAACTTTTTATCATTTTATCATTACACTCTTACCGTCTTCAACACTAAAAAGTCTTCATCAAACCGTGGTCAGTTTAAGTTTAATGAAAATTCGTCTGCTGTTGACATACAGCAATTATTTTTTCTTCAGAAATTAAGTTTCCAACTCCCTCAGTCAAAATTTACCTTAGATAGATTTTTTTATTCTTGTATGTCACTTTTGGTCATATTTAAGTACTTATACACCCTTGGCTTTCAATCTTTTTTGTTTTGAGAATTCCTGATGATGGTAATTCCAAAAAGTGCTTCGGACGGACGCACCTGATTTATAAAGTGATATTTTCATTTTCTAATCAAATTATGTTTTTAACTTTCCCTTGAGTCATATTGAATATACTTTTTAATGATTATTGCTTTATTTCAATTTGCATTATAAATAGCTAGCTTTAACGGTCTAGAACATATTTGCCGATTTTCTATGTTGGATTCGAAGAATAGCAATGGAATAAAACAATGCATATTAACAGGACCTGCTGGCTAATATTTGGATTCAGTCAAAATCTTTTTACTGCTCTCTGAATTGTTTTACTATAATACTACAACTAAAAAGAATTGCTACATGTATTAAAAATGCATTTTACTGGTATTAATAGTGCATCGCAAAGAAAAGGCCAGCTGTGCACTTACGATGACCTTTCAAGAGATAATGATAGGCAGAAGGTTTAATATCTAATATAAAATGAAGGTTGTTATTCTCAGTATATTAGTTCTGTTTTGTAAGTAGGTTTATACACTTTTGAAATTCGCGTTATTAATTGCAATGATTTATATATTTCATTTAACATTGTATGTATTCTCTAGGTTACGAAATACCGGACAAAATCACTATCAAATATAGAAACGGTTTGCAGACAAACATTTGTAATGCGTCGAGAGGATATTTATCTCCTATTGCTATGCATGGATTATCAGCAGAAAAAGCAAAAAGCGTAAAAGAAAACGGCATAGCTTAGTGAGAACCTTCAGATGACAAGACACAATAAAAATAGATCATAAATTATATCCAATTTAAATTAAAAGTTTTTGAAATTGGTAAATGTCATCAATTTCCGGTGAGAATTTATTTCCCATGAGAAAAAATCCAACCGGGAGATTCTATCCCCTTTACCCATGAATATCTTATTTTTCGGGTTGAATTCAGCATATTGCGACGGAAAAATTAAATGAATACGTCTTTAAATTGGAAAATCATTCAAATAATTACTACAAGATAAATTATAAGATAAGATAAGATCAATTGTATTTCCAATAGAGGACCAATTATAAGAAAATTAGTATAATGATTAGTATATTACACATTTATAATAAAGAAAAAAACCAGCTCAAACATGGAATATAATATGAGTTAATATATATATATATATATATATATATATATATATATATAGATTGCCTAACAATGTAATTTTAACACACTATTTAGTATGTAAATATAAGAATGTTTAAAATATTTACAAAATGATGAAAATAAACGCAATATTTCGCTAGACTAACTAGCTTTATCAAGCGTGCATCTATCCAGGTGAAATCGGATGTAGATGATAAGAAACTTTTGCAGCTCAATGTATATGTTGCACTAGAATTTAGCTGCCTTGAAAATAATACATAATTTGGATGAAGTTCAAGATTTTTACAAAATTGGTAGTTGAAGTTAGCAACGTCCATTGGCCAATATTACAGGATAAAAAGGACGATGCTGTGTACTAAATTATTCTTTATCTTTCCTGTATCTTTTCTCATCTTTTTCGTTAAGACCATCAGGTTCTAAAGTGTGGAGTTGGTGGATCCAAAAATTTTCTCTTCTCCTTCTCGCCGTGGTGTCCCACTCGGTGTTGACTTCTATGATTTGGAAGGTAACATTATCAAAAGAATGTTAAAGGCAGCTAAATTCTAGTGCAACATATACATTGAGCTGCAAAAGTTTCTTATCATCTACATCCGATTTCACCTGGATAGATGCACGCTTGATAAAGCTAGTTAGTCTAGCGAAATATTGCGTTTATTTTCATCATTTTGTAAATATTTTAAACATTCTTATATTTACATACTAAATAGTGTGTTAAAATTACATTGTTAGGCAATCTATAATTTTATTTGTGTAATTGAATTAATCTCTGTACTGATTAATCCACACTCCCATAGATTTGTATGTCATGTGCTGCTATTTATAGGCACTTATATATATATATATATATATATATATATATATATATATATATATATATATATATATATATATATATATATATATATATATATATATATATATATATATATATAAATATGATTATATTTACTGATGAAGGATATCTGTTATCCGAAATATTTATAAATAATTACATTTATAGTTCCTTTTTTGTTATTGGTGTTGCTGTGTACACTTTTTAGGCGTTTATATAATTTATTTATTGTGTACATGCATCGTTACTCGTAACGATCCAGCGCCCTCGTGGGAAAAATCGTTGACTATTATTAAAACGTTTTATATATATAAATTATTCAGACGTTTGTATATATATAAACAAGTCTAAATTGAAAACAACGTTCAAACCTATGATTGCGTTGGATAAAAACCGCAATTTTTATACGTGTGCATGTAAAACAAATTTCTTGGTAGAGGGGTCTATATACAGCACAAACAACATTATCCAAAAGATCAAAAAAGTGAAAATTATGTTTTAACAAATCGCATTTGACTAACAGGTCGAACAACTGATGTTCTTAAACCCTGCTGACTGCCATTGACGATTGCCAAATAAATTGATCACGAGATGTAACATGGATCTTAATTATTAATTTAATACCAAACAGAAAACAATAAACTTGCGGAGAAGATGGTATACCGCAAACATGAGGTGCAAACATTTGTACACCATATCCGGATTTTGACAATCAATGACTCTTCAGTGATGTTAATGATCGAAACGGTATTTGGAAAGCCATATAATTTACCTCAATTTAGGATAGACTCTTGAATTTTAAAGAGTCGAAATAGGATGAACGGATCATATAAACCCAAAGGAAAATATAATACAACCCAAACGAAAAAATATAAACAAGTCTAAATTGAAAACAACGTTCAAATCTATGATTGCGTTGGATAAAAACCGCAATTTTTATACGTGTGCATGTAAAACAAATTTCTTGGTAGAGGGGTCTAAATACAGCACAAACAACATTTTCCAATAGACCAAAAAAGTGAAAAGTATATTTTAACAAATCGCATTTGACTAACAGGTTGAACAACTGATGTTCTTAAACCCTGCTGACTGCCATTGACGATTGCCAAATAAATTGATCACGAGATGTAACATGAATCTTAATTATTAATTTAATACCAAACAGAAAACAATAAACTTGCGGAAAAGATGGTATACCGCAAACATGAGGTGCAAAAATTTGTACACCATATCCGGATTTCGACAATTAATGTCTCTTCAGTGATGTTAGGGATCGAAACGGTATTTGGAAAGCCATATAATTTGCCTCAATTTAGGATAGACTATTGAATTATATATATATATAATCATACAAACCACAATGTTCATTGTTCGTTGATCATGCACCAGAAGCAACATCATATCAATCATAAAATACGCTTTTTATTACTTAATTCCTCCTCGTGCATGATGCATATGCATAGTTGTTGTAGTTATCCAAATAAAGGAGTCACCAAGAGCAGGTGCATAATGGATACTCACTATAAAAAAAACCAAAGATTTGAATATTTGCGCACTTTACAATACAAAAGTCATTTATAAACAAATGCTGTAATTAAAGTTTTACTTTTGTTATTTTGAGAATGTTGGTGTTAATGGCATATCTTTGAAATCTTCTGTTTAATTTAAAAACAAAATTAGACTCAATATAAGAATACGAAGATGTGATATGATTGCCAATGAAACAACTTTCTACCAATGACCAAATGACGAAGAATAAAAGAAATGACACAATTTCTGATTATTTTCATAGAATTCTGAATAAAAACATTGATTTGAATTTTTCCACTTTTATCACACGCTTCCTTATATATCATTATGATGAATTATTCGTTTTGATAATTTCAGTATACATGTAGCTATTCGAAATTGCAAAGTTGTATAGATTGATTGTTTTTCTATCTTATTTACCAATTCAAATATCTCATATAGTAAAAGTTATTACGTGAAATCAAACACATGATAAAAATGTGTTCAAATTTAGAAGTTCATAATTATGTTCATATTCATTTCCTTTTCAAGTGTAGTATCTGGACTGTGAATATCTATTTCATGGTGTGGTCTGGATAGGCAACAGGAGAGTTTTTTCGGACGTAAACCGGACTGGTTTAACCATACCATATTTCGTGCCAGAACTAAGTTAGACTTTCTGGACCATGTGTTGTTCGTTGTTGTTTCGTTTTTGTCTGTGCATTTTCTTGTTGGTTAGTGTGGTTTGTTAAACTGTCTAATATTTGTGGTATTTTCTGTAATACGTTTTATATATTATTTGGTAGTTGTAAGTTCTTTCTTTTTAGCAGCTGTAGTATATGCAGAGGACTGCCCTGGTGGGTCAAATTCAGAGTGTTCTACTGTTTGCTGTAAACAAGGATCATTGGCATGTGTAAATAAGATATGCACATGTGCTCAAAACACAGGACATGGTAAGTTTCATCTTACAATTACCTGTTTTCTACAGTGACACATATACCTTTATTGTTACATTGTTTATAGCTTAAACAGAGGAACATATTATATAGAATTGGAGAACGAGAGATGTCGGTCTTCAACAAAATATTTTGACCAGCAAGACATTTGTATTTATCATGCTCGTTTGCGAAGCAAGAACAGCTTGCTATCGACTATTAAACAATTTCTGAACTTGATTGGTTGATTGAAACAGCTAATCATGCCACAAAAAAACCCAAGTAAGGTATCTAGAAGAATGCACTTCAAATGAACTTCAAACGGAAAAGGATTAAGTGCATCTAAAGAGTAAATATCTTCTGTAATGTATTCAAACCTTGTCATCTAAGCATCCCTCTATAAATCATGAAAATAATGCAGAAAATGAACAGAAGAAGAGGTGGAGTATACGACAATGCGACAGCAATAAAACGTGATAAATAACATAAGTCATATATATCACTTATAGTTTGGATATACATTAAATTGATATTGTAGGTCTATATGGCTATTAATCTGAGGCACAGAGAGACTTCAGCCTTCGTTTGATAGCTGACAGCGCGTTTGCGATGTATAACTTGTGAAGCATGACTTTCATTCGTAAAACCGTATGATACAGATTCAAGTTCACACGATTCACATTTCTTGAATATCATACAGACCACATATTTGAGAAACGTTCAGAAATCCGATAGACTAGACATTAAATTTGCTACTACATGTAACGCAAACATGTGATGCCCTTAATAGCATGGATATCTTATATGTCAATTCATTTATTTTTGAAATTATTGTTGCTTCAAACACATTGACTATTGTTTAATAAATACAAGTTGAAATATCATCTCTTTTTAATAACAGGCTGTGCTACAAGAGAAGAGTGCCATACACGTGGTATATGTGGACCATTACATGTAGCTTATTGTGTGAACGGACAATGTAAATGCGAGTTCCATTAGACTATGTTGAATAAAATTTATACTTCTGTAGTCTTGTACAGTGATTTTTACTGCAACTAATTCGTCCGATTTTTGTTATATCTGACCATGTATATTTTTTTTTCAAAACCACAAAAAAGCTATTCATATTACCTTTATAACATAAACTAGTATGTAAACTTACTTCCCAAACTGTACAAACATGTTTAACCCCGTTATCTATGTGGCCTGTCCCAAGTCAGGAGTCTGTAATTCAGTGGTTGTCATTTATTGCTGAATATCATATTTGTGTTTTGCTTATTGTGTAGTACATAAATCAGCCCTTTGGTAATCTCGTTTGAATTGTTTTGCATTTGTCATTTCGGGGCCTTTTATAGCTTGCTATGCGGTATAGGTTTTGCTCCTCGGTGAAGGCCGTGCGTTGATTTATAGTTGTTAACTTCTACGTAATTTGGTCTCTGGTGGAGAGTTTCACTGGTAATCATAACACAATTTCTTCTTATTATAAAGATTTATTGACAGTGCTTACCAATTTTTCATGTCCGGAATAATGAAACCGTAAGGGCTAATATCTTTCTGAGCAGCGAGCCGATTGTGAATAAAATGTATGCATTGTATTATAAAGACAAACAAATAAGTACAAATGATCAATTGTAAATACATGTGAATGCACATTTTTTATTCCACTGGTCCAAGGGTTAGATTGATAGCTAAAACACCTGTAGTTATTTACATCCTTGTTTTGTGTGATCTTTGATAGATATTTGTCTTACTGGTAATCAAATCACAACTTTTTTTATCCTTTTTTTTTTATTAACAACGTAATGTGTTTATTCGTCTTTCTAAGTCAGGAACCTCATCGGCGGATGTCTTTACTCTTATCATGTAGGGAAATACAATGTTTCTTTTTTTGGTCGATTCTCCACACGTAATCAAGTAGTAATACATTCTTGGATTTCAAATTTTTGGTTTTGAGCGTGTTACCTCCATTTTCTAGCACATGGTGAATACCGCTGCATGAAGACTGTTAGTCCTTGAGGATATCATCAGCACAGTAATCAATATGATTTATAGCATACCGTTTTTAAATTCTCCGTTCATAAATGTGAACATTTTTAAAGAAACTAAGTTTCAAACTCCCTCAGGAGACCTTATGTGGATTTGGCTAATCTTTTTGATTAAATAACTCATCACCTAATTAGATGTTAATACATCCTTGGCTTTACAAATTTTGGGTTTCAGCATTCATTATGAAGGTAAATTCAGAAATCGGACGCACCAATGTATAAATAAACTCATTATAGATACCAGGATTAAAATTTTGTACGTCAGATGCGCATTTCGTCTACAAAAGATTCATCAGTGACGCAAAAATCAAAAAAGTTAAAATGGCCAAATAAAGTACGAAGTTCAGGAGCATTGAGGACCCAAAATTCCAAAAGGTTTTGTCAAATACAGCTAAGGTAATCTATTCATTGTGTAGAAAATCCTAAATATTTTGAAAAATTCAAAGTTTTATGAACAGTTAATTTATTATAATTCATAAACTGGGTCGATGCTGCTGCTGGTGGACCGCTAGTCACCGAGGGTATCATCAGATCAGTAGTCAGTTCTCCGATACTGACATGATTATAGCATAGTAATTACCTTTCTGAAGTTCTGCATTGACAAATTTAGATTTGTTTTAAGAAACAGATTCCAACTGGGGCAAAGTTATCTTTAGTTGGATTTTTTCGCTATGTTTTGTATGCCCTTTTGATATGGCCCCTCGCGTAACCAAGGAGGTATGCATCCTTTCAAGTTTCTGAGTTAAATCGTTCATGATGAAAGGAAATCCACAAAAGCGCGTCTGAAGCACCATATTTTTAAAGTGTTATTTACATTTTCCATATTCTGTTCGTCTAAAAAATGCTGATGAGCATTAATGTAGACTAAGTGAAGTCCATGGTATGATGATAAGGATACTCATTTCATCTACCCAAACAAACAATCTGCATACCCCTCAAATAGTATTCTTACACGAGACTTCGGATTTATCGTCTCCATTTTGACAGGACGTAATAAATGCGGATTAATAAATACCTTCAATCCAAATATAACCCCGCTTAGCTTAATTTGCTGGTAGACGGAAGAAGTCCAGTTGATCATATTGCTTGATCCGATTAACCCTGTGGTTAAGCGTGTTTAAAATTGGTTCGTTACTCCCTGGTCATCACTTGCTATTGCAAAAGTATATATATATATTTGTAATGTAACGAAATCTTTGTTATTGTCATCATTATCTTTACATAAAAAGTCTGATAATTTTAAACTGACTGCCTGTGTTAACCACTATCCTACTTAACCAGTTTTGTCTGACCTAACTTCCTTTTACCACTAAAATATACGATATATGCGGTGTGAAAGCTGCGTCTGTTTAACAGAATGAAATGTTGCCCAAAACTATGAACAAACACTTCAATAGAAGGATTTTCTTATTTGCTTTATATGATTTGGTAATAAGTGTTCATTAGACAACTGCATCCTGCTATTTGTTGCTCAATTAAGGCAACAGTAGTTTACCGATGTTCAAATCTTATAAATCGATTTAAAAGACAAATCAAGGTAACAAACAAAAACTGGGAATCACATAAATTTCAAAATGAGCACGACCTAGTGTTGATGGTACATGTGAATGCCGACATTAGTAGAATCATATGTTTCTTATGCTTCAGCCAAGGGTAGTGTTAATGGATTACATTTCATCTAGAAGTAAATCAATGATAAATTATTATTTTATGTTTTAAAAGATTATGGTGAAAATTAACTAAGGCAATCTACCTTTATCTACCTGAAAAATCCCTGAACTCACTGAGATAGCTGTGTCAGTGGAGTAATTGTTAACAGCGTGTGCAATATTTTTGTTTAAAAAAAAAAAAACCTAAGGCAACGGTAGTTTACCGATGTTCAAATCTAATAAATTGAACTAAATATTTAAACTCGGGATAATTCTTAAAGTTTTCCTCAACAAAGGCTAAAGTCGTTATAGACTCACTGATTTAGTGAAATGGTTCTTTCCTCCGATGCTCTGACGATTTTAATACTTCTTGGATCTCACAAATATTGTCGATTCTAATTGCATTTTAAGATGAGACTTAATGAAACCTGTTATGAGCGTTGTTTCAGCATATTTTTGAGTGACATTGTCCAATCAACAGCTGGTGCTACCTTAGTTATGATTTTGTAGTTGTGAGCGCAATGTGACCAGAATGCTTTCCAAATTATGTGGTGTTTTTATTTCCTTGTTCAAATAATGTGTGTATTAATTGAACGGCATGTGCTTTAGATATGTAAATGAGGTTTTGTGCACATAAAACTGGTTTAATCCTACCACATTTTATGCTGTCTCGACAATGTGTTGCTGTCATTGTTAGTATATGCTTGGGAATTATAACTTTACTTTGTTGTTCTTTATCCTAAATTTTGAGGCACTTTACTCTGCAAGTATAATAGTCTGAAACTTTTTTTTGCTACCACTAGTTAAAATTGTCAAAATGACTTATTTTTCGTTGCACCTAGAATTCAGCATTACACGGAATTTAGGGAAATGGTTAACAATTATTTATGGAAAAGTAGCATTGGGTATTATATTAGATCAATACTCTCGTGTGTGAATTTAAGATCTATTGCTGACACAAAAGGTTAGTTAGGTAGAATGAATGCTGAATCATCTTTTGAGCATTTTAGAATATCATAGGTATAATTATACGTAAATGGGACAGAAACAGAGCGTCACACACATCATGTCTTCTTTAAAAATTAACTATAATATCAAAATAAGAAGATTTGGTTTGATTGCCCACGAGACAACTATCCATGAAAAGACTACACACATGAATGTATACAATTCACAGGTCAACATCGTACGGCATTCAACAATACACAATTCCCCATCATCGTTTAGAAGATTTTAGTGCAAATACAATGTAAATGAAGGGATTTTATTCAGGATATATAAGCTTAATAGCCAGCAATCCAAACTACAATTACAGTCCTGCATGAGAACTTTTAAGTTGTCTTATTTTCAGCTCACATGCACAAAAGGCCAAGTGAGCTTATGTCATTACCTGGCGTCCGTCGTCAGTCGTCGTCAGTCGTCAGTCATCGTCCATTTACTTTTACAAAAGTTTCTCCTCTGAAACTACTGGGCCAAATTTAACCAAACTTATCTGTCATCATTATCGGGAAATGTAGTTTAAAAAATATGGCCGATGATCCCGCCTGCCAACCAATATGGCCGACATGGCTAAAAATAGAACATAGGGGTAAACTAATAGTTTTGTCTATACATAGAGAAAAACTGAAAGGGACAGAAATGTTCTGAATGTTGAGATCTATCTTCTGTTACTTTATGTCAAAACTATCAGACAACTACTGATAAGAGATAATGTCCCTAAATGATGAATTTTTCTAATTGTTTTTTTTTATATATATATATTTGCCTTTGATCTTGAAAACCATTATAATAGATAGAGAGAAACTTTAAATAGAAAAACTGATCAGCAGGACAAGGTTTAAGCTGTCTTAGGCCGTGTTCACATCGATCTTGGTGATGTCGGTGTCATCAACACGTAAACTAAACTGCACTACGTTCCCATTGATATAAAGTCAATGTTTACATGTTAAAGTAGTTTAAATCAGGTCTTGATTACATGCAGTCGATAGTTAATGTAAACCTTGTTCTGGTTAAGTCTACATACACTAGATATTGAAAATGTGAATTTGATTATGAATATATAAGGAAGAAACATCAGTATATAAAAAAATGATTACAAAAATATTATGAATTAATTCACATACCAATTTATTTGTCAATTTACTTGTCAAAAACTCAAAATATAGCTCAGTTATCAAATGAAAAGTTTACATATCCTTACTAACCCCAAACTGTGATAGGAATTGAATTTTTTTTTGGGGGGGGGGGGATTTGAGTGGGAGGGTGCATGTTTATTCTTTTTGGGACGAAAATTTATTTAGACTTTAATCAAATCAAACACATTTTGTTTTCAACAACAGGCAGGTATTTTACAACATCAATCTTGAATGTATTTCCCCCTAACTTTTAATGGAAACAAACTACAATATATTTTGAATCAACAATCTATCTTAAACCCCCCTCCCCAAACACGCAAGGTGAATTGGTTTGTATCTAACTGCTATACTGCTATAGAAGTTTACTTACAAATGTTCAATTTAATTTCGGAGACAAGAAGGGTAAATTTAACAACCTTCTATTAATTCCTGTCGTAAAAAGCTAGAGTGGTAAGGATGTTTCTGGTTATAAGTCAGAAGGGGAATAAAAAATAAAATAAAAAATTTAAAAAAAAAGTTTTTATAATTTTCTAGGTAATCCTTCATAATAAGTAATAAACAATCTAATGGAAGAACGCTCTGGAAATGTTGTTTGAAATAATCTTGTGACATGTACGCCCGATGAACAGTTAAACATCGTATGATCAAAAAGTTCGTGATTTCTATGGTCTGTTAAACTTTGGTATATAAAACATTAGGAGTATTGGTTGTTCTGCTAATTTTGGATCAAAATCGACTTCAAAGGAAATTTAATAAAAACTTAAAATATATTTTGACAGACGGTATGATTGAAAACATGTCATATTTATTCAAATATCGTCCATGTTATATGTTCATTTGTATGATTTACAGTTCGATATTGATTTAAGCTTTCCATATGCTGTTCCTCATAAAAAATGCTGATGAGCATTGATGTCCACCAAGTGAAGTCCCTTGTATGATGATAAGGATAATCATTTGATCTACTCAAACGAACAATCTGCATACCTCTCAAATAGTATTCTTACACGAGACTTCGGATTTATCGTCTCCACTTTAATCGGACGTAAATGCGGATTAATAAATATCGTAAACCCAAATAAAACCTCGCTTAGCTTAATTTGCTGGTAGACGGAAGAAGTCCAGTTGATCATATTGGTTTAACCCAGTAACCCTTTGGTTAATCATGTTTTAGAATTGGTTACTCCCTGGTCATCACTTGCTATTTCAACAGAATATATATATGTAATGCATTCTTTGCTATTGTCATTATCACGTTTACAGCCCTTGGATGGTGTAAACGTCCCCCAAAAAACGTGTATGGTGTAATGGTGTATGGGATATGGTGCAATGGTAGAACGTGTATGGTGCTATGGTGCATGGTGTAAGGGAAATGGTGTAATATTGTAACGTGCGATCGGGAATGGTGTGAATGAATGGTGTACGACATTTAAAACTATGCAAAATATTGATAAGAACAGTTTTTTAATTTTATACATTAATTTACAATTTTGTTATAAAAATTAGTTTTTTAAAATAAATAAATAATTTTGTAGTCGCGCGCTTTCTTTGAAATTAAATTGCATTATGGTGTAATGTGTAAGGTGTGTGGTGCAAAGGTGTAACGTGTATGGTGTAATGGCACAGGGTGTATGGTGAAATGGTGTATGGTGAATGGTGTAATGGTGTATGGTGTTAGTGGGAAGTTTACACCATCCAAGGACTGTACATAAAAAGTCTGATAGTTTTGAACTGACCGCCTGTGTTACCCACTATCCTTCTAAGCATATTTTTCTTACCTAATTTCCTTTAACCACTGAAATATACAATATTTGCAGTGTAAAAGAGCACGACCTAGTGTTGATGGTACATGTGAATGCCGACATTAGTGGAATCATATGTTTCTTATGCTTCAGCCAAGGGTAGTGTTAATGGATTACATTTCATCTGCAGATAAATCAATGATATATTATTATTTTATGTTTTAAAAGATTATGGTGTAAATTAACTAAGGCAATCTACCTTTATCTACCTGAAGCTGGTACTAATGAAACGGGGACCTTCACCGAGATAGCTGTGTCAGTGGAGTAATTGTTAACAGCGTGTGCAATATTTTTGTTTAAAACAAATAAAATAAACCTAATGCAACGGTAGTTTACCGATTTTCAAATCTAATAAATTGAAATAAATATTTAAACTCGGGATATTTCTTAAAGTTTCCAACAACAAAGGCTAAAGGTTGCACTTTGTAAATACAGCTGTTTCTCAAACCACGCCTCTTTTGGGGAGATATATAATATTCATAGATATGTTAATTTGTTAACGTACTGGTTCCCATTTATGATCTCTGTGTTTCATTTCATAGAGACATCACTTGGGAATGTAACCAGTATAGAAAAACATGGTAGCGCCTAAATTTTAATTCTTAGGAGGTCCAAAAATGGAGGTAAGGGTAGTATAGAATTTTAGTATAAGTTTAAACTCTTAGAAGTTCCGGGCATATAAATGTTGAAAATATGCCGCACAGCCCTATATTTTGACCTTTGAATAAAATAGTAGTGCATATAAACTTCCGTTCTAGGATATTATTTTTCACGAAACTTCATAGTAAAAGTGTCACAGTTTTAGCCGCAAAGGGAGTTCCTATGGGAAATTGCATTGTCTATATTTACAGAATTGCAACCTAAAGTCGTTATAGACTCACTGATTTAGTGAAATGGTTCTTTCCTCCGATGCTCTGACGATTTTAATACTTATTGGATCTCACAAATATTGTCGATTCCAATTGCATTTTATGATGAGACTAAATGAAACCTGTTAGGGGCGTTGTTTCAGCATTTTTTTGGAGTGACATTGTCCAATCAACAGCTGTAACTACCTTAGCATTTTGTTGTTGTAAGCGCAATTTGACCAGAATCCTTTCCAAAATATGTGGTGTTTTTATTTCCTTGTTCAAATAATGTGTGTATTAATTGAACGGCATGTGCTTTAGATATGTAAATGAGGTTTTGTGCACATAAAACTGGTTTAATCCCACCACATTTTCTCCATACTTTTCTCTGCAAGTATAATGGTCTGAAACCTTTTTTTTTGCTACTAGTTAAAGTTTTCAAAACTACTTATTTTTCGTTGCACCTAGAATTCAGCATTACACGGAATTTAGGGAAATGTTTAACAATTACCTATGGAAAAGCAGCATTGGGTATTATATTAGATCAATACTCTCGTGTGTGAATTTAAGATTTATTGCTGACACAAACGATTAGTAAGGTAGAATGAATGTTGAATCATCTTTTGAGCATTTTAGAATATCATATGTATAATTATACGTAAATGAGATAGAAACAGAGCGTCACACAAATCATGTCTTCATTAAATATTAACTATAATATCAATATAAGAAGATTTGGTATGATTGCCCACGAGACAACTATCCATCAAAAGACTACAAACAAGAATGTATACAATTTCACAGGTCATCATCGTACGGCATTCAACAATAAACAATTCCCCATCATCGTTTAGAAGATTTTAGTGCAAAATACAATGTAAATGAAGGTATTTTATTCAGGATAGATAAGCTTAATAGCCAGCAATCCAAACTACAATTACAGTCCTGCATGAGAACTTTTAAGTTGTCTTATTTTCAGCTCACATGCCCAAAAGGCCAAGTGAGCTTATGTCATTACTTGTCGTCCGTCAGTCGTCAGTCATCGTCCATTAACTTTTACAAAAGTTTCTCCTCTGAAACTACTGGGCCAAATTTAACCAAACTTAGCCGTCATCATTATCGGGAAATGTAGTTTAAAAAATATGTCCGATGATCCAGGCTGCCAACCAACATGGCTAAAAATAGAACATAGGAGTAAAATGCTAATTTTGTCTATTATCTTGAAAAAAAAAGTAAAATCACAAAAATATTGAAAACCACTATAAATAAAGAAAAACGAATGTTTACGACCGGACAAAAAAAATAGTACAGTTTTTTCGAATATATAATTCAGAAGTGTGGAAGGAGGGTGCATTAAAATGAAATTTGATGGTTAATGTTACTACACTATTATTATATAGACAAAGACAATCACAAACGAGATTCCTGAGCAGATCATGTTTAATTAAAATTATAACACAAATGATGAGTGTAAAGGAAACAGAAACGAAGGAAAAGGGAAAGCAAGGCATAAAAAAGAAAGAAAATCTGGCAATTATTAGCACTTAAACACATAAGTGGATAGTACTGCGTCATTTCAGATCAATAAAAGTAGTTTCAGTCTGAGTTTTCATGCAGAATTAATTTTGAGACATCTCAATTTGATATCAGTGCCAGTTTAAACTTTCAAAAAGAGAAGATAGTATTTTTACATGGGTGGAGAGGAAGCTATTACTAATTGAGTTTCTTCTTTTTTTAAAAATCTTTTCTTCTTCTTACAGAAAAAAAATCGTTATGGTTGTTAATCTTATATAACAATGTCACCCACCATAACAAACTGACTTTCGCGAGTGGGCATCTGATCACTCGCAAACCGAATGCAATACTTGACTGTGATATATAAATGGGCTATAGTTTATAAGTTTACAATTTTCCGTAATAACGCAAAATTTTCTTTTACAAAAAGTTTTAAATCACTTTCTTTTAGATGAAATACATGCTTTGTTTAAACCATTTTCGAGATAATTGTCCTATACCGGTTGAAACTAGACGCGTCTATGCTAATGATCAACAAAAGTTGTGTTCTATTTACTGACGACCAAATCAACACCATACGCCTGATAACCCGAGCATGATAATTGAGATAAATAAGGAACATCTGTCGTTATTTCAGAACTTGTTTCACGTTTTCGACTTTGGTGAGAATGATGTCAAGTCATTTACAAGAAAGTTTATTTATATTCTTATCAAAATATTCCTTATTTAAACTGATCACAACTTGGTCTGATATCAAACCGCCAACATGAAAGTTACAATTCTGTGTTTCGTTGTTCTAATCGGTAAGTTGTATGTTGTGTAAAGACATAGAACACATTATATATACAATTATTTTTGTGATTTAATTCAATATTCAAAAAAGTAATAATTTTGCCAATGTCGTCATCAAAATGTCCATTTTACTGGTACTCTGGGGCAATAGAATGAATTAATTCATTAGGCAAAAGCTGGATATTTTGTTTTTGACACTTCTAAGCATAGTAACAAGTGTCATTTTCAAAACAAAGAGTCGTCTCTCGTATCATTGTATAAATTCTGATGAAAAATATTGGGTTTTTTCATAAATTCTGACACTGATCGATAAGAAAAATGGAAACATGCATGGTCTTAATACCATGATTAACTTCCTTTCCTAAAATATTCTTCATACTTAAAAACTGCATTTATTAACAAACAACCAAGTCTGAAAATTTTGATAAATTGTCAGTTTATTTTCATAAAGACTTATGACTTAAACATGTGAAGTTAAGATGTATAATTCAAAATAGAACATTTTCATAAATAAATAGATATGTATTGAATGTATTGAATATTTGTCGTCGGTGCATCTTTTTTGTAATAACAAATAACATTCGTCTATTATAACAAATAACACTCTTTTATCATGACAAATCACATGCTTTTAGCCTAACAAATAACACGCTTTTATTGAATATATCATTTGATCAAAATAATCATTTGATGTAATTTACCCAAATATCAGAATTGACGAACAGACGCCATTGATGACTTGATTTGTTTTTCACTACAACAAATAACAAACACCGATTTTGCTTGGATATTGAATTGTCATGGCAACATTTTAATCAAAATTCATTGTAACAACAACAACAACAGTACACAACCAAATTATTTGTCAATCAATAAAATCTTGATCACGATTAAACTAATCACTGTACCACAGCTGGGCGATCCAAAGCTGGTGTACTGAAGGGCGGTCCATTCAGCAATATTTCAGAATTAGCAGCAAGGCTATCCATAGTCTGCATAAAATGAAGTAAATTTCGCCAAAATTATCATTTGGACTATAAGTAAAGAATGATAATCCGCCACAAAATTTACCCATGACAATTCAATTATTTCAAAATCTATGAGCAATTTTTTAACAACATTTAAACAATCAAAATAATTAAAGATATTGTGTATCTAACATTTATACAGCAACCAAATTTCACAAGATACCATGTATTTTCATCTAGTGTCAACATGAACTATGTTTATGGTAAATTACAGGTGATCATGAAGAAATACAAAACGATGTGGATGCTTTTTGAATGTTTCTAGTGATGATTGTATTTGATTCAAAAAAAATATCACTTCCAATAAATGATAAATGTACTCCGTCGTCGGAATATAGCGCTGGATGACGATCGTCAAAATCTGAATATTTAATCACGTATCCTCCATGTTTAAGCATATAGGACCTCACTCCCCTGTTTATTCTTTTTCTTGTAACTTCCATGACATGGTCATCATTTGAGTAACGTAATGAACGCCGGGGAAGAATGCTTGACCATATAAGTGAGCATTTTGGGAGCATACGAGACAAAATTGCTATTGTAAATATTATGTGATAAAGCAGAGCACCACATGGTACATTTCCAATATCATTCCCAGCACAATGCAATATTAACGCTTGTGGAATTTTGTTGCACAAATTGATTACGCGGTGAACGGTACCAACAACATCGTCCCCTTTCATACTAGACTTGCCTGCTCAGCGCAAAAAACAATTGTTACTTTTTAAGAGACCTAAATTACTACCTGAAGGTCTTTTCTCCGAGTGATCACGAGCACTGCAAATTATTAACCAATAATCCATATTTCATTACTGAAAATACAATTTATTTTGTTAGCTCAATTCTTATATAACATTTAAAGGATGCAGATTTCCAACGACCTAAAGTCATAACTTCTTCATCAGTATGACCATTCATAGCAAAATGTGTTGCTGCACCTATTCGAAATGAAAGCGTGTTGTACTCATTTGGATTACAATCAATAAATTTCATGGTCTTACACAGTACTTTAGAAAATTAATAACGTGTTACACCGGTTTTGTTAAAATGACAAAAAAGTGGTCCATTGTTTTCGTGTCTGATTGAAATAAAGTTTAATAACAATCTCACTGGGCAAATATCTGCTTGATTAAAACTTTCAACTGTAAATGTTGTAGATAAACCATTTTGATCTGTTTTTGAAAAAAGGAATTGTGATATATGCAGATTGTGAATGATGTGAAACATTGACATCAACGCTGTTAATGACATGCTGCGTATTTCTATTAATTGTAATTTCATCGATTCTCAAAAATGCAAAGAATGCTAATGAAAACATGGATCTAAATAATGTACATTCATATACTGAAGAACATACAAATTGCAAAGATTTTATTAGTCGCATTAATATTTCTATAGTTATAGGTTTGCGACTATCTACTACACCGTATAATTTGTCCATTGCTTTGAACATGTTTTTTATAATAAACGACGAAGTCAAATCTGTGAGCTCGTTTATTCGTAAATGATAGCTTTAAGTATACCTTAACCGTTGCAGGGGCATACCCTAATTTCGATAAACAAGCAACATAATTTACAAAATGCGAAATTCTGGGCGGCCATGTATTCCCTTCTGTTAATCTAAATGAAACAAATGAGGTCAATTCATTGTTATAAGTTTTCCATGTATTCTGAGAGTTCGATGCGTCCAATAATTTTGCTACTTCTGGTCTAAAATGTTCCAAAATTCCTCCGGAATGGTAGCTGGATGTGCATCTGCTGATAATGCCAATCTTTTGAATCTCTGAAATTTTTTATGAGAAATACATCTGCAATTATATTTGTATAACCAGGAATGAAATGTGCTTTTATGTGAAAATTGCCTAATAACGACCAGTATACTATGTGTCTAACAAGATTCATTATTCGCAAGGATTTTGATGTCTTCTTATTTAAAATTTCAACCACGGCATTATTATCCGAATTAAATAAAATTTTCTTTTTATGAAATAAATTACCCCATAAGTAAACAGACAGTGCAAAAGGTATCATTTCTAAATATGATATATCCCCGAGAACATCAGTACCAGACCATTCAACAGGCCATTTAAGAAAAGCCTTTATACCTTGGAAATAACACCCACATCCTTTTGTTGAACCACCAGCGTTGTCAGTAAATAATTGTAATACTGAATTTGAAGTCCAATCAATGTCAAGCATGTAACTTATGCCGTTAAATTTGTCTAAAAATAATTTCCATAGCAATAAGTCCTGATACATGCTTTCTGTGGTTCTGACATAATGATGTGGTTTCTTTGCGTGACTACTTGCCAAATAAATTTGTCTGCTAAATGCTCTGCCTGCAGGTAGAGTTGTTGCTCAAAAAGCTAATGACCCACACAAAGATTGCAGGTCCCTTAAAGTTATCTTTTTGTTACCCAATACCCGTTTAATTTTCGACTTTAACTCCAATACTTTGTCGTCCGGAATTTGTATTAACATTTTTTCTGTATCTATAAGCAAGCCTTAATCATTAAGGTTTGTTTTTGGGCCTTCCGTTTTTTTTTCATGAGCAATTGGGACTTCAGACGACAACATCCTGTCTATTCATCAGATTTTTGCAATCCTGAGTATTGCTTTTACCGGCAAATAAAAATCATCCAAATAATAATCAAGATTATCTGAATTGGACTCATTAATGACAGCTCATTGCTTTTACCGGCAAATAAAAATCATCCAAATAATGATCAAGGTTATCTGAATTGGACTCATTAATGACAGCTCATTGAATAAAAGTTGAAAATTTTTCAAATAAACAATTTGATTCTGAGTATATGTAAGAGAATGATTTATCTATGAAATAATATTGATTAAGTTTAAACCCTAATAGATCAAAATCCCCTGAATAGATTTTGAGTAATCTGAAGGCGGACTTAATGTCCTTTTTACCAATTTCAACATTTGAACCCAATCTATAGCATTGTCAAAAGACGAATACTTTTCGGTAGTGAACTTTTCATCAATAAAGTCGTTTACACTAGAATTTTGCGGAAAAGATAAGTGCATAATCAATCTAAATCCACCAGTTTTCATAGGAATTACACCTATAGACGAACACCTTAAATTAGATATAGGTCTGGTCAAAAATGGACCAGCTATGCGCCCATGTTTTACTTCACTCATGACTTTTTCCCACGCGACCTCAGGATTTTGGATGACCGATCGTAAATTTTTTGATTCAATCCTACATCGTGGCCCAAAAAATTTTAACCTAAAACCTTCAGAAAAATCCCTTATAGAAGATCTTTGCATCGTGTTCATTGGATAGTTGTAAAGGAGTTTATTTAATTCTGTAACATTGATCGGAGTAAAGCCAAGACACCATACGTCCAACGATTTAATTAAAGATTCTGAAAAATATAAAATTTAATTGTAAAATTTTTGTGGTGCAGCCATTCTGAGGGCAGGGAATCTGCTTCCTCGAGGTCTAAATCCTTGATTTGAATTAGCTGCTCTTTGAAAATGTGTTTGAGTCCTTGGAAAACGTTGAATAAATATCTTCATATAATTAATAAATGCATCAGTCCATGACTCAATCAATATTTTGAATAGATTTAACTTTGCTGTTTTTGTTTGATGTGATTACAAGTGAACCGGCTGTGTTATCATAATTTGTAACAATTTGAGGTCTGTCAATTTGACTGATAAAATTTTGATAAAGAAATAATGACAAATCAATAAGTTCTCTATTCCATATTTTCTGACTGATTAGGTATAAGCAGAGGATCATTATTTATCTCACTATTTTAATCAGGCATTTGCACATGAGCTGGTTTTTCAACTTGCGCAAATGGCGCTTGTACGTTCAGTGTTAGAGCTGCAGCTGGTCATTGCATGGCAGGTTGTCAATGGCATAGGAGCCTGGATTTGTAGAGGAACAGGAGCTTGGACCTCACCTTCAACTGCCCCAAAGTTTTGAATTCCTTAATCTAGATTTGCCGGTGCAGCGACATCACGGTTTCTCCTTCCGCGGCGTCTCTGGTGGTTGAGCTTCAACTACGGGCACTCGTGCGCGCCCATTTCTATTCCTTCGTCGACCAATTCTAGGCATTTCTTTTTACGTAATATTTCTCTAAATGTTTCAACGTCCTCTCCGTTTGGTTTTCAAGGTATAAGTGACTGCTAAAATGCACGGAGTTTTACGGCTCAACTCTCACATGCTCAAATTCGCATAACAATAGGAGTAAAGGACGACTCGATTTGTCGAGTCTCAGTACACGTATATGTTAATTCAATAAACGAATTTAATTTTCATTTAATTAAATTCTATTATTATACCAAATAAGCTGTTTCCATTTAGAAGAACAATGTGTTAGTCATTTTAAAAGTATGTGAGAATAATTCAAAGGATTCAGAATAATGGAGAATTAAATCAAATTTTAATCAAACATAAACTACATAGAAATGAACCGGAATAATGAGGCGTGATAAAATAATGATAATAGATAATTTAAAATACAAAAAGTAGTTGAAACTTAACGGACGAGACTTGAGGAAAAATTCCGTTTCACGATTAAAAAGAAATACGTAAAGACGTACTTTCTAAAAGATTTATGGAATTTTCTAGCGAGGAACGCCAACATTAATGTCCAGTTTTATCTTCGGTGTCTTTCAAAATATTACTGACATTGTGTTTAATTGTACGTCATGCACATGTACCCCAATGAATTGTTGCAATAAGAGCATGCTTTTGTTGACAAACCAAAAGAAGAGCGTGCTATAAGACCATCAAATACGACGATTTTTTTTCTTTTTTAGCTGCAGTGTATGCAGAGAACTGCCATATGGCCAGTGACTGCACGATGGAAACTTGCAGCTCTGGAGGCATGGTTGAGTGTCAGCATGGAGTTTGTACATGTGGTACTGGTGGCGGTGGACCCGGAGGTAATTTGAATAATTCTTATTTAGGTCGTCTTATTACAAGATGGAATTTTAGCATATAATGATTGCAATAAAATATTGAAAATTGAAATTAACTTCTGTCGCGTAAGTTTTCAAGACCAACACTTACTACTGAATTGTGACTAAATATTAGAAGAAAGAGAACAAAATAGAAGAAATGTCTTGTAATTGACGTCAAGTCTTGTGAATACTTTCACTTTTAGTTAGGATCGATAAGGGATGGCAAGTATCGTTCAATCTTTTTTTATTGCAGAAAATGCTCTTTGGTCGGGTTGTTGTCTCTTTGACGCATTCCCGTTTCCATTCTCAATTTTATAAATATTGAAAACCACTACATTTTAATGCAAGTAGGCAAGTTCACTGTTACATTTTAATGCTATCTGTGCTATACGAGTAAAAGCAAGGGGTGGCGTCACTGTAAATTTATCCATTAATTCCATTATTTAAAGACGACGAACAGAAACTAATTGGAGAATGTGCGTGCGTTTTGACAAAATCATGAACCGTCACAAAACTGCTGCATAGAAATATGGTCACCTTGATCTACTTCTGACCGGCAGTAAAGCTTTTGTCGACGTGAGACGTCCGTTGGCTGTGTGGAAGGTAAATTACGCAACCACGTGCAATCAGGAGTGGGACGCAAAATCAAATGTATCGTGTAGAGAGAGTGCCCCGTTCTTTGACGGGAAAGTACATAGCAACAACTTTTTTAAGGGTCCGTTGACGGCATGTTGCAAGGCAAAATTTCTGAATTACATTGGTTATCGAATATCAAAGTAAAACCATTTGACGACTTCTTTTTTTATTGTGTCAGCTGTAATCGCACTACAACGTTATCTGTAAGGTATTCATTCTCCGATGCAATTAACATGAGCTATATTGTCAATAAGAAAATGCAGATAATATAGCACTCTCAAATATCTGTACATTCGAGAAAAAATGTCTTGGCTTAACTCTCAACGGACCATGCATAATACATAAGCTTAAAAGTTGCATTAAGTGTCGGATTTTATTTCATAACTAGCGATTTCACTCTAAGTGACTTAACAGATTTATATTATACCTTCCTCATTTATTGCATTGAAGTTAATATTAGCAACTATACGAATGTATAGCTTTACGAGTTTTTAATGTAATACTTTTTTAATAAATACTATAAAGGCTTCATATTACCTTCTACTATTTTTTGGTTTTAACAGGCTGCACAGCCCAAGCTGACTGTCATGGTCATTGTCCACATGGTCATGGTATGCCACACTGCGTTGATGGTAAATGTGAATGCCGACATTAAAATATGAATAAAACATAGAAACATATTTGTCTTATGCTTCAGTCATGGGTATTATTGACGAATTGCATTTCAACTGGAGGAAAATCAATGAAGAATTTATGTGTAAAAAGAGCTTCTCTGACGGTGTGGAGCAGGGGGCCTTCCTTTCAAAATTATTGGGTTTTTTTTCATCGTTTAGCTGATTTATCATGATCAACACCATATACTTATATTTGATGTCTATGGTATGACAGATAATTAAATCCTTTGATAAAGCATATAAAATTCCAAATCTTCAACATTTCAAGGTTGAATATAAAAAGTAAAATCACAAAAATACCGAACTCCGAGGAAAATTTAAAACGAAAAACATCAAACGAATGCATAACAACTGTCATATTCCTGACTTGGTACAGGCATTTTCATATGTAGAAAATGGTGGATTAAACCTGGTTTTATAGCTAGCGAAACCTCTCACTTGTATGACAGTCGCATAAAATTCCATTGTATTGACAATGTGTGAACAAAACAAACAGACATAATAGGTAAAAATGTCAAAATTGGGGTACAACGGTCAACATTGTGTTATAATCTTAATCACTATGAAAACAAACAAATATGTAACAAATAAACACAAAAAGGCATACTAGTATAGGCAAAGCACATAAGCAAAAATGAAAGACAAGAATACAAAAATTTACCGACAAGGTCTTGGTACCTTCTGAAGAACTTTTTTTAGAAAAAGGACAAGACGTTCTTTGACATACCCCTAGTTCATCAACTTTCTGCTCACACACTAGTGTTGTTTTACAAAGTTTTAGTAGCAGCTGTAAGCTCTTGAATACCGAATAAGTTGGGAAATGTATATCCCATATGTAGGTGAAGTTGGTTTATTGCTACTAAGGTGGGGGAAATTGATAATTTCAAAATTAAAATCGTCTCGTTTGTCATAGATTCTGGTACCGTGTATGTCAAATTCGAGGTATAAGTCTAAAAATGAGGCGGAGGAAGCCGTGTCTGTTGTTTCTTTAATTTCTAGTTCTGGGGGATATATTAATGGAACCCAATCAGAAAAGTTTGGATTGTTAATGGAAAGAACATCATCAATATATCTGAATGTGAAATTAAATGACCTGGCTTCTTTGATCTTCTTGTTTTTGACAAGTGTTTGAAGGAACTCCGACTCATATGAAAATAAGAAGAGGTCGACAAGGAGAGGCGCACAGTTCGTTCCCATAGGAATGCCGACAATTTGTTGAAAAAGTCTACCTCCAAATTCAACAAATATGTTGTCAATAAGAAAATCCAGCAAACTGATCACTTGTTCCTCTGTGTAGCATGTTTTACCTTTTTGTTCACTATTAACAAAATATGCCGTATGATATCCCAAAGTAATAAATTTATAGCGTATGCTACCATTTTTGTGTTGAAACGCATTGTGGATTATTTCTTTCAGACGATTTTTCAATTTCACATGGAGAATGGTGGTATACAGGGTTGAAAAATCAAATGTTTTGAAAGAACTAATTTCAGAAAAAGATCGAGATTTAAAATTATCCAGAAGTTCTTTAGATTTTTTAGAATCCACATATTGTTAATACCACTACGCGAGTAAACAGTTTCACAGTATTTCTGAAGACCCTCTTTCACTGAGGACAGAATTTTTGTCAATCTAATGGACAATTTTTAGTCGAACATGCAGATGAGCCGGCAATGTACCGTTGTTTGTACAGAGTTTTGTGAAGCTTAGGTATTCAACTTATGAATGCGACGTTTTATCAGAGACCTGATTGTAATGACCCATTCTGATAAAGTGTCCAGTTCAACTTCTTCTCGTTCTCTGGCGTAGTCCTCAATGGAATTCATAATTATTTTGAAGTTATGGTTCCAATTGACGTGTTGGGGTTCTCTAGATATCACCTTTCGGAGATGTTCATGTTGAATTATGTTTAGATCCCCAGTAATAACATGGCCAGAGGGGCTGTAAATATAAGGATAGTGGGAACAGTCACGTATCAGAGGGTTTTCTATGTATTGTTCAAAATCAAGGTCCTGCAATGCTTGTTTATAGTTAAATACTTTGGGTGCAATGGTTTTGTTGTAACTGTAGGATACAATAGGACTGATTTTGAAAATAAAGTGGAATATAAGATGTTACCTCCTTATGATGTAGAACGTTGCTGATGTTGATTGCATCAATTCCTCTATTTGTAAACTGAACAGGAAACTTCTTCTTTTCCTCATGTAAAGGTTCCGATCTTACTGGTTTAAAAAGAAAGAAAAGAGCTATACACAAATTATACTGACAAGTCTGTATTGGAGAAAATGTATTTATGCATCCTTTGTCAAGTGCATAATCTCTCAAACATTTTAGAAAATTAACAAGCAGTAATAAAAAAAATTAGTTCTAATGTAATGTAACCCTAGCGAATGATAAAGATGTGAAAGAAGGTTATCAAAGCTCCCAGAGGGTGATCTAGATTTGGAAGACTTTTTTTACATTAGGCCGATGGTAATGTTTTTACCCATGACTACGTTGGTGTCGTAGGGTAGTATTAAATAAGCTCATTCATTACATTAACATCACTGCAGGCTGGACTTGACAAATTTCCTACTTCTTTGATGTTATCACTGCAACCACATGGCATTGCAGTACCTAGTTCCCTTATCAGAAATTTTCTCTATCTTTTCGGAAAGGAGTACTTAGTATAGGGATATTGGTAGATAGATAAAAAAAATCACTGACACTGAAACGAATAAAAATACGTTGTTTGTAAAATGATGGAACAAATGTGAATGACACATATTCCTGATCTTCAAATCATCCCTTCGAAAATTAAAGGACACCATCACGAGTTGGTTAACCGTTATGGAATCTCTGTTTTACAGATGACGACGGATATGTTCCAACTGTCGAAACCACAATCCCATCCTCTTTTCCACGAATATGACATAAAAAATTAGACTTATCTCCGGGTTTGTACTTACATGAGCAACAAGACAGGTGCCACATGTAAAGCGGGATCCGATTACCCTTCCAGAGCACCTGAGATCATCTCGGTTCTTAGTAGGGTTCGTGTTCTCATTCGTTAGTTTTCTATGTTAAGTTTTGTATCTTGATCATTTTACATTTGTTGCCATTGCATTGTCAGTTGTTTTCTACTTTGGTATCATTTGCCTCTTTTGTGACCTATCGAATTTGACTTGTTACCGGATTTGCACTAACATGAGCAACACGACGAGTGCCACATGTGGAGCAGATCTGCTAACACCTTCGGAGCACCTGAGACCACCCCCAGTTTTTGGTGGGGTTCGTGTTGCTCAGTCTTTTATTTTCTATGTTGTGTTTTGTGTACTACTGTCTGTCTGTTGGTCTTTTCTTTTTTAGCCATGGCGTTTTCAGTTTATTTTCGACTTATGAGTTTGAATGTCCCTCTGGTATCTTCCACCTCTCTTGTACAGTAGCTACTTGTAATATTATCGGGAAAGTGTAGGCCAACAGACCCGTTTATATTCAAAACACAATATTCAAAAGAAAATTACACTAACACTTTTTCATGAAACACGCTATTAAAATGAAAGGATATGAGAGATAGATGCACATGAGAATGCCAAAAAAAATTCGATCAAAATGGTGTAAAGGACGCACCTCCGAATCCGCCACTTGACAATATTCTAAAAAGTTCGTCCTTATTCTGTTTGGAAACTAAGAAAAAGGAAAAGGAAAACCCAAAAATAAAGTCTAAAAATTAACAGACAACTGACTACATGGTCTTTGACGATGAGCATAAACTCGCACCATACATAGAGCTTAAGATGCTTGTCATTTTCAACTGAAAGCAAGTCTTAGAACGAAGTTTTATCCGACAATTGTCTAACAAAAGGCATTAATTGTAGATATAGACTATTATCTGAAAACTACATGTAGATCTTGAAATCTGTAATAAAATATATGTATTTGCTGCACATAAAATATGATAGCATAACAATACTTCTTTAACTATTGTATACCTTTAAAAATTTGGCGAGCGAATAGAAGATTCTTTATTTCCAACTTAATAGGGGCAAGAATATTTACTTCAACAATATGGTAGGTCCCCATCGGAATCAAATGGTCGTCCCCTAAGGTAACAAAAGTGAACAGTAACGGTGTTTTCAATTATAAATGGTGTACACGCATTTTTAAAATGGTTTGAAATGAGCAAGATTATTCTAATCCCCATTGACGAATACATTATTCTCAGAACACCTAATCCCTTATGCAATTCAGATCCCTTTTCAGCTAACAAAACAATATCATCGGGGTTTGATAAATGACAAAACTTTCCGTCTTCAATAACAACAGCTACATTAAACTTTTTTTGCATTTTGTTTTAAACCTCACTGACCAGAACATCTAAATCTGTATTGTTTAAGAACGAGTCAGGAAATCAATGTTTTATTTCGATAATATTAGGTAAATTGAAACAAATAACAGCCTATTTCATTCAATGGATAAAATTAAAGTTAAAATGCAAAATATCCTTCTTTGATATATATGAAAAAAATCATCAAAGATAACAGGCTGAAACAGCAGTGCATGACTGCATCTGTAAGGTTTCAAACAAAGTGACAAAGGAGTATGTTCTAAACTGATACTTTTAAATCTCCGATAAATGTAGGTTATTGGTTCCCTCAGATATCAGGGTTTGTCGTTACTTTCTATGGTCATTCGTGAATAGAGATTGATGCTCCGCTTCTTTAATGTACTAAAATGTAAATGATGTCAAAGGAGTAAACTCCACCAATTGATTAATTATTGTGACATTTCATTGACGGTTTAATTAAACTTTATGAAGTTCTTATCTTTTTTACTTGGTTTTATATCATATCATTTTTAGTAGTTCCTTTGTTTTTACTTTCCTTTTAACTGTGCTCATTTATTTGTTATGGTTTTCTTGCTTTAGGTATAGGCGGTGGTTGGTGGGCAGTGCTGACAGCTGCAATGATGATAGCAATGTTAGTAGCATTGCTAATGGTTGGAGTGGATGCTATCTTAATTGTTTTGACTGGTGTTGTTGTGACGGACTTATCGTTTGTTTTCGTGAGCTTAGTTTCCTAATAGTTGTCAACTGCTCCACTCATACTCGCATATTTTTTAAATGTGTGATTTCACTCTTTTGAAGGTTTTTAGGCTTTATTGGCAATAGCGGATCGGCGAAATCTGAAAAGATGCTTAGATGATGATGAAAAAGTTTATTCGAACACATGTTTATGTAAAAAGTGGGACTTAATTCAATAAAATTAACTTCCCCCCTCCTTTACTTCCCGTTTTAGTTTTAAATATTGACAAGTCTATAATAAAGTTCATTTTTTTATGAATTTGTAAAATCAAAATTCAAGGCTATCCTTGTATGGAGACAAAATGGAGTTATAAATGAACAAAATTTCTTAACTAATAAAAACGTCAATGAGGGGCGTAAAAGGGGGGGGGGGTATCTGCACGGAAGAACGCGAAATACAATGGCCATTTCACGATGAACGAACAATTAAATATTTATTGCACGTTAATCTTTTTACCGATTTCACGAAACACGGTGAATAACGAATCTTTTTCACGGCTGCACGTGAAATAAAAATGGCAAAACACGTTGCACGAAAATAATCCTTTACCACCCTCGTCAATTTTAACGTACAAAACGTTATTCCTTTTTTTCATTTGATATCTCCTACAAGCTTCAGAAATGCTGAATCAAATATTGTTCTCTGACTTATCAATATGTTTACAATTTCTGAAATAAAAATCAAATTTACAGTTAAGACAACATTTATAAATAAACACTGGACACTTTTAATTTGCAAAACACTCATTTGCAAATCCGCCGCCGCCTCTCCTTAGAGCTACAGTGTTGTGTATATAACCAAAATGTGCGGAATTACATTGGATTCAATAATTTCATTGCTTTTCTGCTGTTATTATTACATATATTTTGTAATTTGATTTAGAAAAACATGGGATTTTCAATATCCCATGGGATAATTGTTAAACTTTGACCCTGATTATGCAAAATTGTGACCAATTCTGAGGCTTACGGAATCATTAATCTGAAAAATTCACGATTTTCTCTTTCCAAGGATATATGATTTAGCCGTGTGTTCTATGGGTGCATTAAATTATCTGTTTAATGTTTTTACCGCTGGTCTACAAGGATGAAGTGTTGCGACAGAGATTGCTGCTCTAAGTAAAAGCGACAACTTTTGTTGTTGTTGATGTAAGTGAAAGTAATAATATATGTGTAGTAGTAGAAATTTGTAAATTAGGAATAAATAATCATCTAAATTTAACATGAATTTATCTAACGCCATTTTGTCCCAGGTTATAGTTGTCTTTTTGACATTGTTTTACGTCCCTTTTTATAAATGTTGTATTTATATTGTGCCAAAGATCAAATTTATTCGTTCAGTGTATGTTTACTTGTTTTTGTTAATATGTCTTTTTGATCGAGTTAAGCCATTTCAATCGATATTTTATAGTGTGTCTTTCTATGTAGTAATGTTACACTACTGTTTCAGGTTAGGGTGAAGGTTGGCGCCTGTTAAAAAGTTTAAACCTGCTACATTTGTTTGCACCTGTCCTAAGTCAGAAATCTGTTGTTCAGTGGTTGTCGTTTGTTGATATGGTTCATAAGTGTTCCTCGTTTCTCGTTTTTTATATAGATTAGACCGTTGGTTTTCCTGTTTGAATTGTTTTACACGAGTCATTTTGGGGCCCTTTATAGCTTGCTGTTTGGTGTGAGCCAAGGCTCCGTGTTTAAGGCCGTACTTTGACCTATAATTGTTTACTTTTTAAACATTGTGACTTGGATGGAGAGTTGTCTCATTGAAACTCATCCAAATCTTTTTTTCTAAATATTATCCCTTATCAATAGAAAACATTTCATCCAATTTTGTACACAGTATTCATACTTGATATTCATGTGTGCTTTCCTAATATGCTTACTTTACTCAACAACACAAACACACACCCCTTCTTCCCATAGATGTTAGATGTACAATCTCTTGTATTGCTAACATATTTTATAAAATTAGACTATTTTAAGGCTAACCTTAAATTCACGGTTTGTAGATAAGATTTTTTTAATTCATTTTTATTTCTCAAAAACTACATATTCAACCCACAGTCTTTGTTTTCACAGAACTTTATGTTTAAGACCACAAAAATATTGTGTTAAAATGTTGATTCATTTCAATCATTATCAGATTAAGATAAGTTCTTTAAAAACTCACGAAAACATAGCATACCGACAAAACGAGATGCAAAATTAATAATTTTTGAAGAAGTTTGCAGTCACCTTTGATCTTTTCTCACATTAGTATTTTAAGTAATAAATTAGACAAATTGGATTTATCTGAAAGCTAAGACCAATTTGCCTTACCGAAAAAATAAAAAAAAACATGTTTGCAGTATCATTTCAAAACTGTCGTATTATATGCCAAAATATGTCAAATTTGCCATCCTTTATTGAACAGTTTTACAATTTTTTTTGTATTGTCATTTTTTATTCTTTTATATGAGTTGAACTTCGTTTTTCTTTCTTGTGAATATTAAAATAAATACATGCAAGTATTCGTTACCTTGCGTATTTTAAAATAACTTTGTTACTAAGAGTGTCTTTTCCCATTTGTAACCTCTTATTTTTCGGGAAATCATTTCCCAACTTTTGGGAAAGTTTAAAGTCTCTCGCGAAATTCTAAATGCAGAGCAAAAATTTCTGTCAAATTTAATACTTTAGAAAATATAGAAAACAAACAAAAACAAGAACGTCAGGAAGCAAAGATAACTTCTAGAAACACAAATAGAAATGATTTTTGAAATAGTCGCCTCAATAAATATCCAGTTCAATTCCGTGAGTGTCATGATAAACTAATTCTTGTGAAAAATAAAGATCGGTCACGCATAGGACTCCTGTTTAAATGCTTGATGATACCATTAATGACGCAACTTCCAAAATTGAAAAAAAAAATACATTATAGATATACAACACAACTGACTTAAAAAATCAGAACACACGTTCAAATAAATCTAACGAAGACAAAAACTAAAAAAAAAGAATTTGTAGTTAATATAGTAAAACATACTGACATATACAAACTTTCTTGATTATGTACAAATTAAGTAAAATCTAAATACAAGGGCATACAAAATGATAGTAACACTATACACATTTTATTCGTCCGAATCGCATCTCTTGTAGCATCCGCATAAGGGACGCCCAAAGCCAAAAACCCCAAATATGGATGCACAAATACCGAGTCGCGTCATTAGTCATACGACCAAAAGGAAAAAAATAGTACAAAGACATATAAAGGGAAAAGTGCAAAGTAAATAAAATAATACACAACGTCAGCACCTAGAATCTATAACTCAAGAATTTGTAACTTTGTTTTGCTCTTTTGTAGAAAAAAGTTCTGTTTAATGAGACGATGTAGTCGATCATTTGATTGAGCGTGGGCAATATTGGTGTCTTTATTCGCAAAATTAAAGGTTTGGAAATTATTGCAAAATTGTAAAGATTGCGATTGAAGATTTAGGAGTAGATCTTTAAAATATTTAAGAATCCACATCTGATTGATACCGCTGGTTAAATATAATACCTTCTCACGTTATTTTAGAAACGTTTATTTGTAGAAAGAAAGGTAGCAAGAACTTTAGAACGCGCTTTAGTCGAAGATCTTGACGACCGGTTATATATCGTTCTTTATAGGGATTTTTAGTTTAAAGGTATCCAATATAGAGATGGGAGATTTCTATCGTTCTTTTTTTATGATAATTCCAAGGAAGTGAACGACGGATTTGTGATTTTCTAAAATCTCCTTTTTCGTGAATTAAGTAATTGCAATTCGTTTTTATCTAAATTTCAAAAATATTCTTACCTGCAGCTCGGTGTATGTGATGAATATTTGTAAGTCTGCTTCCCGACGTTGACGTAGTCATGGTTAACGTCAATAAAAATCAACTATAATTCTTCATGATGTTTCAATTATTGATCTTCTGCCTTTTATACACCAGCCGTTGGGCTTACATCAAATCCCTTCGAACCTATCTCTACTACCCCTTTGAAAACTTCATTATCTGTAAAACTTGTCTTTAGAAACTACTGTCACAAATCCCCGTTATTCAAACCAATACAAACTTACTCTTGTTGAGAGTTGTCTCATTGGCAATCATATCACATTTTCTTATTTTTATATTTATAGTTATTACTCGAATATTGACCGTCACAGACTTTTCCGACCAGTTGGCATTTCCAAGATGTAACAGAGAAACGATGTTTTCTAAAAATTCCCTTGTCAACAGGGGTCACGATGCATCATTTCAAGTAATATCTTTAATGGTAATTCAGTTCAATCGAAAATACATCCCAACTATATGGATCTGTAAATCCATCCTTTAAAATACTTATGGATTCAGTCGAGGATTATGCTAGGCAATGGCCTAAACACAAAAAAAAGAAGACATAGAAACTCTTTCCATATGTCATGGGTTAAGGATCCAAGATCGTTGTAAAATTATATGACAAATATATTGTTATCCCTGCAGATAAAGCCCGAAATAGCATCGTTTTTGTGTGTAAATCACAATACATTATTGTAGTAGCCAAAATTCAGTTCTCCTTTTCACGAATGTGACCTACCGAATTAGACTTATCACTAGATTTGCTTAACCTTCCGGAGCACCTGAGATCACATCCGAAATTTTGGTGGAGTTCGTGAAGCTCAGTCTTCAGTTTTCAATTTTGTTTTTTGTAGACTGTTGTTTATCTTTTCGTTTTTCATTTTTTTGCCATGGCATTGTCAGTTCGTTTTCGACTTATGAGTATGACTATCACTTTGTTATCTTCCGCCTCTCTTTTACATAAACTGATAGATAACGAAATCAGGAATTGACAATTCACTTGGAAACTCAACATTTACTCCAACGATACTTATAAAAAAGGAAATCCTTCACAATCAAAGGTCTGTTCTATATTTGGTTGGAATTTCAACCAAAGATGAAGAACTTGATCTTTCTTTACTGTACTATTCACCAAAAACTACACAAGTGTCCTTACAAACAACTTTATATTGCTGGATCTGCAAGGTGTTCAACAAAACCTCCTTCCAAACTTTAACATCAATTTTATCAGAAACCTAAGCCAGGCTTTAGAGATTTTGTGAAGATACCTACTCCAGCGGTGGTGTATATTATATGTGGATAAAACAAATGCTTCACTGTGACTTTGAGATGAAGAACAGCGCGGTTCCTTTTTTTTTGTGAATTTTCTGTGCATGTACTGATTTTGTGTCATGGATGGATACCACATATCCTTTCTTTTCTATTATAAAGAAAATTTCCAAAGATCTGTTAGAGTACATGCAATATAGGTATTTTTCCTTTTGTAATAGTATACAAACATTTGACTTCTCTACTCTGTACACTACTATTCACCATTAAAAATTAAAAGACACATTAAGATAATTAATTTAATTTTGTTTCATTGAAAAAAATGGCCCAATCATTATTCCAACACGTTACTGACACACATTAAGATACTTTATAAGAAAGAAATTATACTGGAGTTTCTCAGGAAGATTGAATAGTAGTTAGCATTATCTTTTAACTTAACGTTCCTCTATATACACGTGTAGATGATGTGCTCTTTATTAAATTAATTAATTTATTCAAAGACCGGGACTATTGTTGAGGACATTTATATCTTCGAACTTGAAATAACGGTTAACCAACTCGAGATGGTGGTTATAAAAAATTCGAAGGAATGACTACAACTTTACCATTTGAAAACCTTGAAGAATTTCGAACTATGGTGTCCAAGTGGTAAAGATGTAGTCGTTGATTCGAATGTTTTATAGACGCCATCTCTACTTAGTCCTCCTTTGTTTCATAAAAAAGAATGGCCAACGTAGATACAAGTATCTTGTCTTAGGGAGGGATAAATCCTACTTTGTAAAAAATCACTCTGATTCAAACAAAAAATTCTCTGAAACTGACATTATCAAGATGCTTGATTTCTTGATTGACAACATATTTGTTACGTTTGGAGGACGTGTTTTTTCAACAAACAATCGGCATTCCCATGGGAACAAACTGTGTCCCTATTCTTGCCGACTTGTTCCTTTATTCATATGAGGCTGACTTCAAACAGGAACTTCTTAAAAGAAAGAAAAAAAGTTAGCAGTATTCTTTAACTTTACTTTCCGCTATATAGATGATGTTCTCTCACTTAATAATTCAAAATTTGGTGACTATGTTGAACGCATCTATCCCATCGAACTTGAGATAAAGGACACAACAGATACAGTTAAATCTGCCTCATTTCTTGACTTACATCTAGAAATTGACAATGAGGGTTGGTTGAAAACAAAACTTTACGACAAAAGAGATTATTTCAGCTTCCCAATTGTGAACTTTCCATTTCTATGTAGCAACATTCCAGCAGCGCCTGCATACGAAGTATATATCTCCCAGTTGATACGATATTCCAGGGAATGTATTTCCTATCATGATTTACTTGATAGAGGGTTGCTGCTCACAAGGAAGCTATTAAACCAAAAGTTCCAAGTGGTGAAGTTGAAATCATCCCTTCGTAAGTTTTATGGATGCCATCACGAATTGGTTGACCGTTATGGAATATCCGTTTCACAGATGATAGCGGATATGTTCTTAATGTCGTAACTACAATCCCGTCCCCTTTTCTAGAATGTGACCTACCGCATTAGACTTTTTACCGGCCGGTTTGTGCTAACATGAGCAACACGACGGGTGCCACATGCGGAGCAGGATCTGCTTACCCTTCCGGAGCACCTGAGATCACCCCCAGTTTTTGGTGGGGTTCGTGTTGCTCAGTCTTTAGTTTTCTATGTTGTGTTTTGTGTACTATTGTCTGTCTGTTAGTCTTGTCTTCTTTTTTAGCCATGGCGTTGTCAGTTTATTTTCGACTTATGAGTTTGAATGTCCTTCTGGTATCTTTTGCCTCTCTTTTGTAACTAACTCGTTGTGGGATATATGTGTTACGGATGACCACGATTATGTTCTAATTGTTGTTACAACAATGCCGCCTTCCTCGATTGTAACATCACAGTTGGATTTATAACCGAATTCGTACTTGCGATTATCAACATGACGGTTGCGACTAGTCTATTCTTCTTGAGCACCACAGATCACAGCTACGTGTTATTGGGGCTCGTGTTGGTCAGTCTTTGGTTTTCTATGTAGTATTTGTGTATTTTTTTGTCTTTTTGTCATCTTTCGTTTTGTTGCCAAGGCATGGTCAATTTCTCTTCGACTTGTTAGTTTTGAATATCACCTTGGTATCCTCCGTCTCTTTTTTTCTCATTGGTCCCGTCAAATTTGATTTTAATGAGCCTGTCCTTTTTTCATAACACAACCAGTTTTACGTAGAGAATTATTGAGACGCAAATAAAATCTTTAATATTAGTATTTTTTATTCATACAAAATTAATCTAGTTGTACAATGATGTCCTTTTGTCAGTTTAGCGTTAACCATCTTCTACCAGAATAAGCTGTCTGTTGAACTCTGCTCAGTCTAATGAAATGTTGTCATCCATTGAATTCATAGTATTTTTGATGGTAGAAGTTGATGTTATTTCCCCTTCATTCTTATTTGTATAGTTATTTTGATCTTTAGAAAATTCCATGTATCCCACATTAGATACATGCACAGGACGATAACGAGAAGACCTTGTTAGTTCGTGCATTTGATTTCCATTATAATTAGTAGATCCATTGTAGTGCAAGAGTGGTTTTTCGTACGAATGGTTTTCTGGCTCTGCCTTTTCCAATAAAGAACTGTAAGGGTGAAGATACTCATTCTGAAAAGAGATTTGTTCAGATGCGCGCGAACCACTCGGTTCTGCGTAATGTATTTCTAGCATTTCAGGTCTTGCATCTGCGTCATTCAATTCATCCATTTCATTTTCGTTAATCAAATGATAAACATGTGGTATGTCATTTAATTCTATCCGTTCATTTCCATGGCTACTTTGTAAATTCGAGTTGATTTGGTTTACATGTACAATAGTGTTTGATTGTTTGTATATCTTGTACCAACAGGAAAATGATATAATCAGCAGAAGTACCGCGATAGCCAAGATACTGTATATTGCCAATTCTTTCGGCGGGATACCTAAAATGAACTCACACGTTACATCATTAATATTACTTATATGTCTTTTGAAAAGATATGTTACATAGGATATTGACAGACAATTTACGTTGTTGGTTTATATCATTACGATATCGGGTAAGTACTAATGAAAGTGTAGTCGAAAGTATAAATTGCTTTCAGGCAATGAATTATCTATTCTAAGTCTATACCTTGCTTCAAACTATCTGAATGTTTGACAAAGTCATAGAATATATATGAAGCGTACAAATTAGAAATTTAGAGATCGTTTATATAACCATATGTAAAATCTTGAGAACCCTAAAGAACTTCTTGAAAATTTTCAATCCCGGTCCTTCTCTTAGATAAATTCTATCTAAACCTTCATTTCTTCCAAACTTTAAAACCCAATTATAGGTTTAAAATATTTAAAAAAGACAATCTAAAAGAAATAATTCACAATGTGTTTTTCCATTAAATTGGTACCATAAGCTACACATTGATTGTTTTGCGATACAATTCGACTTATTATGTTACAAATGAACCCGAATATAAAACATGCTATAGGGAGGACTAACAAGTGGCCCGAGAACACAGTTATTTCGTAGTGCATTTCTTTTAGACATAAATGAAAATTAAAAAAATCCCACCTGCGCTTTCTCAATAATATTATAATATAATATAATATTTAGTGTGGTGAACTACTTTTGGGACAAATTATATCAAAATTATAGAAAACTTCATCAGCTCTAACTCAAAATATGGACAATTTTATGTTAAGGGGGTCTTGAATTCTTTTGACAGCTTCCGAAATACTAATTGTTAACCTTTTTTTGGCTGGACCAAATCCCTACTTCACTTTAAAATTCATGACCCAAATATTTTTTACAGTCTAATTTCATCCCCCTACTTGCTATTTGGGGCATAAAACATGAAGAAATAAATTTGGAAAGGGTCTGAAAAAAAATGGCAAGTAACACACTGTCCACACTAGGGACTATATTTGTAGACAACGAAAATCAAGGGACGATAACTGTGTTCCCGGACGTAATAGGATAGAAAGACTTAACCAATCGTAATCAAACTTGGTATGACCACAGCTTAATAAATTTTGAGACTGTTATTCCAAAGTCAAATTTATATGAGCCTGTGCCTGAAAATAGAGGTTTTAGAATGAAGGGGGACCTTACATGAAGATGTAATATTTTACAGCAATTTGAAATTTGTGAAGTTTTTTGTTATAAATAATCCTTCCATATGCATTGAATGTACTTTAAATGGAAAGAAAAATTACAAATAGCATATCATATGAGTAGAAAATGGTCTTCTACAAATTTTCCCGTGCAATGCCAAAAAGTGACTAACCTGTTTTAGATTATCTTCACAAAATACTGTACGGTCAACAGTGAACGGGAGAGCTTTTTCGCTCTCCTTTTCCTTTGACATTACCTAAAAAACTCAAAACCTTATATATGTGTTAACTTTAAGCCAACCTAAGTGTGGTATTCAATATGTAGGACAGACGGGATGAGCGTATTACAAAAGAAATCAAGAACACCTTTACCGCTTTCGTAGACCTAAAAAATTCAAAAGTGTGATATATCAACATTTAGATAAGCATAATCACAATCTAAAATTTATTAAATTCCAACCACTTGAAACCGTTCAGAAACAACCAGGAGAATCACACAAGCAATTTGAAAAATCACGTAAAGTTCGCGAATTAATTTGGATAAAAAGACTTCAAACAGCTTATCCTCTCGGTCTTAATGACAAAATATTAGGACAGGGGAACATAACTAAAACTTCAATCGATGTCATTAATATTGTCGATAAACGACTTAGAAATAAAAGGTCTCATGGCAAACGCAAACACCGTAATCAACGTATTAAACATCGTATAAATTATACACTTGCTGATCTGTTATCTATAATAAAAAATAATGGCAGACATCAAGTATTTTGCAAACTGGGTCAGATACCAATAAGTAAATTATGTGCTATTTTTCTGGAGTGTGATAAAATTTCTTTATTTAGCCCAATGTATGAATACATCCGTATTATTACAGCCTTTTTCATCATAGGCTATTTCCTAGTATCGATAAACCTGAAAATCATAAACGGCATTTTCTTAAATTAAAATATATAAATAGAGGTATTGAATTTATTAACTTATCTAGTATATTCAATGACAATACCATCCAAAGCCAAATACCTCCATATTTTGATAATATAGAACCACCTATTATTTCGTATTCTTATAAAAAACCCAGCAGAAGTTTGATTTTTAATTATACTTCAGTTACATCAGACGTCAATATAGAAAATAATGTTCCTTCCACTTGAGATTGTGAAACATCTAGTTTTAGATATGTTCCCTATGGTCATGTCCTTACAGGATACCTCAACATTGTCGAAGACCGTGAGGTCATAACTTTTCTTAAGAAAGAACCGAAATATCGTCATCCATCTAAAATAGATTGGAAACAGTGTCGTCAGGTCATTAAAGCCGCTCTGTCTGTCTACTGTAAAAATTGGTGTAAACGTGAAAAATCTGATAAAAAATCTTCAGACAGTTATTTGAATAAAATTATGAATACTGTTAATATTCGTATATCTCATTTTGAAAACAATTCTGAAATTAGTAATAGGGTCCATGATATTCCCATTTCTAGATAAAAAATAAACTCCCAAGTACTCGCAAAGCGGTTGGTGTTCGTACTGGCAGACAAAGCAGCAAATAATGTAGTGGTGGTGTGACGCATATACTACACGGAAGTTCTCCAAAACGAAATTACAAATTCATCTACATTCAGGTCCGTACGCTCCACAGAGAGTCAAAATTGTGAACAAGCATACCACTGCCACTACGCTCTGTCTGTCTACTGTAAAAATTGGTGTAAAAAATCTGATAAGAAATCTCAAGACAGTTATTTGAATAAAATTATGAATACTGTTAATATTCGTATATCTCATTTTGAAAACAATTCTGAAATTAGTAATAGGGTCCATGATATTCCCATTTCTAGAATAAAAAATAAACTCCAAGTACTCGCAAAGCGGTTTGTGTTCGTACTGGCAGACAAAGCAGCAAATAATGTAGTGGTGGTGTGACGCATATACTACACTGAAGTTCTCCAAAACGATATTACAATTCATCTACATTCAGGTCCGTACGCTCCACAGAGAGTCAAATTGTAAACAAGCATATCACTGCCACTACCCAGCTTAAAGCCTCTTCCGAACATTTGAAAGTCCCTACTATGTACTGGTTACCTAAATTTCGCAAAAAACAATTAAAATTCCGTTTCATCTCCGCATCTAGTAAGTGTTCTACTACCAATCTATCAGTGCTTCTAACTACCTCCCTTACTACTATCAAAGAACTTGTTAATAACTTTTGTAATAAAGTTTATGAAAATAATGGTATTAATTATTTTTGGAGTGTTAAAAATTCTTTAGAGGTTTTAGATAAAATACATGCTTTTGATGGTCCTTTTAATTCTGTTGACAGTTATGATTTTTCTACTCTCTATACTAAACTCGTTTAAAGCGTTTTTCTGTAACGAACAAGAAAAGTATGCTAGATACACTTACTGGAAATGTGAAGATATGATTGAAGCTTTAAATTTTCTCCTGGACAACATATATGTACGTTTCGGCGATAAAGTGTATCGACAAGTAGTAGGTATTCCTATGAGAACTAACTGCGCCACTTTGATAGCAGATTTATTCCTGTATTGTTATGAATCTCAGTTTATGACCAAACTCAGTAAAGACACGACATTGTTACATTTGGTTGATACATTCCACAATACCTTCCGTTATCTAGATGATATTTTTTCGTTAAATAATCCAGAGTTCTCTAAATATACTACCGAAATTTACCCAATCGAACTTATTTTAACTAAATCTAACATAAACAGCAGTAGTTGTCCTTTTCTAGATTTGGACATTTCAATCTCCAAAGGAAAACTCCATACGAACATTTACGACAAAAGAGACGACTTTTCATTCCCTATTGTTAATTTTCCTTTTTTAGACGGCGATGTTCCATTGGCTCCATCATACGGTGTTTATATATCCCAACTCGTTCGTTATGCCCGTGTGTGTAGTGATGTCATAGAGTTTAACGAACGTAATCAATGCATCACTGGTAAATTATTAAGTCAGGGAATTCGTTACTATAAATTACGTAAAACTTTTACTAAATTCTTTCATAGATACAAAGATTTGATCAGTAAATTTGGCTGTACCTGTAGAAAACTGATTTAAAACGGTATTTCACATCTTTCATTTTACGGTAATATTGTACTTTAAGCGCGGAAATCACTATGTGATCCGTGTAAACTCATCGAACCTTTAGGTGTAATACCACCAAATCATAGTACGTCACATCCGGTTGCATACGAAAATAGGTCGAAAAAAAATATTCCCTTGAATTTGACAGTTGTAGGTAATTGATCCTTCATTTCATTGCAGTAAAACATTTCTGAGTAATAAACATATATCTTGGGTATTTCAAAGCATCATTATTTCTTTATTTGGGGTTTCTATAGAATATTTTGGAAACTTGAGGTTACATGGTTACTAAAGCTTGTACACAGGTTAAAAAAGGGGAAAAATTTGATTGGTTAACTTCCAGTGATGGTTATTTTCTTATATGCAATGAAATGTTATGTGAAATTTTTTCTATAGTACTGGACAGGATAAATCTTTACTCATGCCATGTATTTCTTTATTTGAAACAAAGATAAATTCTGCACAATTTTTTTGAAAAGTGCAAATTTAACAAAGACTAATAGGGGAAAATCAATGGTGGTATTACACCTAATATGGGAAGCTGTACATGCACCTTTGACCTTGTGAGGACTCTCATGTGTTAAAATTTCTTGCTATTTAAGTGAAATATTACAAATAATGAAATATTCTGAGTGGATTGAGTCTCCAAAATACATTTTATGAGAAAATTTCCTTGAAATAGGACTTTACCATGAATATTAGTTGACAGAACAAGCCAAATTTAGAGTTTTGGGGAGCTTTTTCTCCTTATTTCTTATATTCTGCTATACTAGAAAATTTTTCCTAAGAAATACTTTTATAAATATATAGTTTTAAGTAAATGAAATTATTTTTAAAGCAGTAACAACAAATTATTCACCAAAAGAGAAGTTTTTTATGTCCCTCTCTGGAACGCGGCGTAAATTTAAGTTTTACGTAAGGACTTATTGAAACCTCCTTGGAGACAGTAAACTTTTATACGGATAGTTCATTCAGCTTGAATACTTCAATTAATCATTTATAATAACATTTCTATCATAAATGAGTGAAAGTTACCCCAAAATTTTTATTTATTGGCCTAAAAAGTAGAAATTTTGAGGAAATGAGAGGTATAAATGGACCAAAAGAGACCTTATAAGGAAGACAAAGAGGTCCATTAGTAGTATTTATCATCCTAAAGTCATCTGTTGTACCATATTCAACTGTTTGTAGGCAGATGAGATAAGTATTTGATCATTTATTGGTCCACACTATATTCTATCATGATGCGGCTTGGTTTGGATTTTTCGATGAAATTTTGCTCGAATCGCTGTAGATGTCGTCTTACATTATACTAGATTTTTCTCAAACTATTGAACTGATTATGACAAAACTTGACAGGAATGCTTGAAATAACCAGTATTACAAAGGAAAAAAGTCACATTCAGTTTATTTAACAAAAAAGTCTACTTTAGGTGTAATACCACCAAATCATAGTACGTCACATCCGGTTGCACACGAAAATAGGTCGAAAAAAAATATTCCCTTGAATTTGACAGTTGTAGGTAATTGATCCTTCATTTCATTGCAGTAAAACATTTCTGAGTCATAAACATATATCTTGGGTATTTCAAAGCACCATTATTTCTTTATTTGGGGTTTCTATAGAATATTTTGGAAACTTGAGGTTACATGGTTACTAAAGCTTGTACACAGGTTAAAAAAGGGGAAAAATTTGATTGGTTAACTTCCAGTGATGGTTATTTTCTTATATGCAATGAAATGCTATGTGAAATTTTTTCTATAGTACTGGACAGGATAAATCTTTACTCATGCCAAGTATTTCTTTATTTGAAACAAAGATAAATTCTGCACAATTTTTTGAAAAGTGCAAATTTAACAAAGACTAATAGGGGAAAATCAATGGTGGTATTACACCTTTAAACAAACTTATTAGTAAAGGTTATCTTACCAATGTTGTAATTAGATCTTTGAATTTAGTTTACATTGGCACTAATATCGATTTTGTCATCAGCAAATTAAAACATAACTAAATTTGTATTCTTATCGAACGGGATGTATAAAGACACACCCACGTTCATTTTGATCTATAAAGAGTTTTAACTCCTAACTATCGTACTGCTTGTCGATACATTTATTTTTGGCATTGCACAAGTCATGTCTTCTTTGACTGTCCATGACGTTAAAATACTAAATCCCTGGGATGTGTTTTAGTTGATTTTAGTCTCTGATTTTTTATTATTATAATTGTTTTTGGCTTTTAACTAGCTGTCAGTAACTGCGAGTACTCTCAAATCGTACTTTCTTGTTTATTTGACCTGTTGATACTAATTGTAATGCTTTTTTGTTATTTAATGTTATTCAGGGTTATATCTGGTCTATATACCAGCTTTGATAAGTGTTTGGTATTACTATAAATTTTCACTTCGTACTATGAACATCAAAATTATTTATTTTGTAAAAATATTTCCTTTCTCTATTTGAACTGTACACGTATACCTAACAACTAAATTATTTTCATTTACCTGTGTTCAAAGTAATTGCAAATGGCTGATATTTTTGTTCGAGCATATTGTTTTTCTTAAATTGTTTAACATTTCATAGCGGTATAACATGTTACTTTTATTATTCTTCTCTTAGTTTATTCATTTTGTATTTACATTGTATCATAGGTCAAATTTATTTGTTCAGTGTATGTTCACTGGTGTTAATATTTCCTTTGATTGAGTTAAGCTATTTAAGTTGATATTTTATAGTGTGTCTTTCTATGTTGTGATGTTACACTATTGTTTCATGAAAAAGGGTGAAGGTTTGGTACCATTAAAACGTTTAAACCCGCTGCATTTGTTTGCACCTGTCCTAAGTCAGGAATCTGATGTTCAGTAGTTGTCGTTTGTTGATGTGGTTCATAAGTGTATCTCGTTTCTCGTTTTTTAGACCGTTGGTTTTCCCGTTTGAATGGTTTTACACTAGTAATTTTTGGGGCCCTTTATAGATTGCTGTTCGGTGTGAACCAAGACTCAGTGTTGAAGACCGTACTTTGATCTATAATGATTTACTTTTATAAATTTTGACTTGGATGGAGAGTTGTCTCATTGGCACTCATACCACATCTTCTTATATCTATTTACTGCAGGGTTTGTTGCTCGTGCTGTGTGGATGCGGTAGAATGTGTCCCCGTGCTTGTGGTGTATGCCCTTATATTTTTCAATTATGGGTTGTTTGCCTGTGAGAGCTTCCATATGTTTATTATATCTTTCTTCTTAATTGTCAATTATATATTATGGTGTTTGGATGTATAAATACTCATCCACGCCTGCTATTTTTATTATTGCCCCTTGCTATGGTTTTACTAAGATTTCTTACAATCTCTGTTTTTGCCCTGTGTTTGTTATATGTCAGTATTGTAATACTTAAGTGTTTACGTAGGGCCTTTAATAACAGTTTTTGTAAGAGTTCTTTTACTGCTTTGCCTATTATTTTCTATTCCGTAATTGTGATCCTTATTCATTTTTACAACCTCTGGTCTTTTTTTATTTTTCCTATACCCCTATTTAATTATCATGATTTTACGTAATGGAAAGAAAATTATTAACAGCACAACTTCTAGGATATCCACGTGCTTAAACAAACGTATTTGTAATGCCTCTACAGCCAGATTGTTTCACAAAAATGCACGTGGATATCCACAAATTTTCCCGTGCAATGCCAAAAAGTGACTAACCTGTTTTAGATTAACTTTACAAAGTACTGTACGGTCAACAGTGAACGGGAGAGCTTTTTCGCTCTCCTTTTCCTGTGACATTACCTGAAAAACTCAAAACCTTATATATGTGGTAACTTTAACCCAACCTAAGTGTGGTATTCAATATGTGGGACAGACGGGATGAGCGTATTACAAAAGAAATCAAGAACACCTTTACCGCTTTCGTAGAACTAAAAAAAAAAGTTTGATATATCAACATTTAGATAAGCATAATCACAATCTAAAATTTATTAAATTCCAACCACTTGAAACCGTTCAGAAACAACCAGGAGAATCACACAAGCAATTTGAAAAATAACGTAAAGTTCGCGAATTATTTTGGATAAAAAGAATTCAAACAGCTTATCCTCTCGGTCTTAATGACAAAATATTAGGACAGGGGAACATAACTAAAAATTCAATCGATGTCATTAATATTGTCGATAAACAACATAGAAATAAAAGGTCTCATGGCAAACGCAAAAACCGTAATCAACGTATTAAACATCGTATAAATTATACACTTGCTGATCTGTTATCTATAATAAAAAAATAATGGCAGACATCAAGTATTATGCAAACTGGGTGAGATACCAATACGTAAATTATATGCTATTTTTCTGGAGTGTGATAAAATTTCTTTTTTTAGCCCAATGTACGAATACACCCGTATAATACAGCCTTTTGTCATCATAAACTATTTCCTATTATCGATAAACCTGAAAATCATAAACGGCATTTTCTTAAATTAAAATATATAAATAGAGGTATTGATTTTATTAACTTATCTAATATATTCAATGACTCTACCATCCAAAGCCAAATACCTCCATATTTTGATAATATAGAACCACCTATTATTTCGTATTCTTATAAAAAAAACCAGCAGAAGTTTGATTTTTAATTATACGTCAGTTACATCAGACGTCAATATAGAAAATAATGTTCCTTCCACTTGAGATTGTGAAACATCTAGTTTTAGATATGTTCCCTATGGTCATGTCCTTACAGGAGACCTCAACATCGTCGAAGACCGTGAGGTCATAACTTTTCTTAAGAAAGGACCGAAATATCGTCCTCCATCTAAAATAGATTGGCAACAGTGTCGTCAGGCTCATTAAAGACGCTCTGTCTGTTTACTGTAAAAATTGGTGTAAACGTGAAAAATCTGATAAAAAATCTCTAGACAGGTATTTGAATAAAATTATGAATACTGTTAATATTCGTATATCTCATTTTGAAAACAATTCTGAAATTAGTAATAGGGTCCATGATATTCTCATTTCTTGAATAAAAAATAAACTCCAAGTACTCGCAAAGCGGTTTGTGTTCGTACCGGCAGACAAAGCAGCAAATAATGTAGTGGTGGTGTGACGCATATACTACACGGAAGTTCTCCAAAACGAAATTACAAATTTATCTACATTCAGGTCCGTACGCTCCACAGAGAGTCAAATTGTGAACAAGCATATCACTGCCACTACCCAGCTTAAAGCCTCTTCCGAACATTTGAAAGTCCCTACTATGTACTGGTTATCTAAATTGCACAAAAAACCATATAAATTCCGTTTCATCTCAGCATCTAGTAAGTGTTCTACTACTAATCTATCAGTGCTTCTAACTACCTCCCTTACTACTATCAATAAACTTGTTATTAACTTTTGTAATAAAGCTTATGAAAATAATGATATTAATTATTTTTGGAGTGTTAAAAAATCTTTAGAGGTTTTAGATAAAATACATGCTTTTGATGGTCCTTTTAATTCTGTTGACAGTTATGATTTTTCTACTCTCTATACCACACTTCCACACAATCTTATCAAGAAAAAGTTTGCATATTTAATTAAATGGTCTTTTGAAAAATCTCATGACAAATTTATTTGCTGTAACTCGTTTAAAGCGTTTTTCTGTAACGAAAAAGGAAAGTATGCTAGATACACTTACTGGAAATGTGAAGATATGATTGAAGCTTTAAATTTTCTCCTGGACAACATATATGTACGTTTCGGCGATAAAGTGTATCGACAAGTAGTAGGTATTCCTATGGGCACTAACTGCGCCCCTTTAATAGCAGATGTATACCTGTATTGGTATGAATCTCAGTTTATGACCAAACTCAGTAAAGACACGTCATTGTTACATTTGGTTGATACATTCAACAATACCTTCCGTTATCTAGATGATATGTTTTCGTTAAATAATCCAGAGTTCTCTAAATATACTACCGAAATTTACCCAATAGAACTTACTTTAACTAAATCTAACATAAACAGCAGTAGTTGTCCTTTTCTAGATTTGGACATTTCAATCTGTAAAGGAAAACTCCATACGAAAATTTAAGACAAATGAGACGACTTTTCATTCCATATTGTTAATTTCCTTTTTTAGACGGCGATGTTCCTTTGTCTCCATCATACGGTGTTTATATATCCCAACTCGTTCGTTATGCCCGTGTGTGTAGTGATGTCGTAGATTTTAACGAACGTAATCAATGCATCACTGGTAAATTATTAAGTCAGGGATTTCGTTACCATAAATTACGTAAAACTTTTACTAAATTCTTTCATAGATACAAAGATTTGATTAGTAAATTTGGCTGTACCTGTAGAAAACTGATAAAAAACGGTATTTCACATCCTAAATTTTACGGTAATATTGTACTTAAAGCGCGGAAATCACTATGTGATCCGTGTAAACTCATCGAACCTTTAAACAAACTTATTAGTAAAGGTTATCTTACCAATGTTGTAATTAGATCTTTGAATTTAGTTTACATTGGCACTAATATCGATTTTGTCATCAGCAAATTAAAACATAACTAAATTTGTATTCTTTTCAAACGGGATGTATAAAGACACACCCACGTTCATTTTGATCTGAATAGGGGTTAAACTCCTAACTGTCCTACTGCCTGTCGATACATTTATTTTTGGCATTGCACAAGTCATGTCTTCTTTGACTGTCCATGACGTTAAAATACTAAATACCTGGGATGTGTTATAGTTGATTTTAGTCTCTGATGCATGATTTTTTTATTATTAATTGTTTTTGGCTTTTAACTAGCTGTCAGTAACTGCGAGTACTCTCAAATCGTACATTCTTGTTTATTTGACCTGTTGATACTAATTGTAATGCTTTTTTGTTATTTAATGTTATTCAGGGTTATATCTGGTCTATATACTAGCTTTGATAAGTGTTTGGTATTACTATAAATTTTCACTTCGTACTATGAACATCAAAATTATTTATTTTGTAAAAATATTTCCTTTCTCTATTTGAACTGTACACGTATACCTAACAACTAAATTATTTTCATTTACCTGTATTTAAAGTAATTGCAAATGGCTGATATTTTTGTTTGAGCTATTGTTTTTCTTAAATTGTTTAACATTTCATAGCGGTATAACATGTTACTGTTATTATTCTTCCCTTAGTTTATTTATTTTGTATTTACATTGTATCATAGGTCAAATTTATTTGTTCAGTGTATGTTCACTGGTGTTAATATTTCCTTTGATTGAGTTAAGCTATTTCAGTTGATATTTTATTGTGTGTCTTTCTGTGTTGTGATGTTACACTATTGTTTCAGAAAAAGGGTGAAGGTTTGGTACCATTAAAACGTTTAAACCCGCTGCATTTGTTTGCACCTGTCCTAAGTCAGGAATCTGATGTTCAGTAGTTGTCGTTTGTTGATGTGATTCATAAGTGTTTCTTGTTTCTCGTTTTTTTATATAGATTAGACCGTTGGTTTTCCCGTTTCAATGGTTTTACACTAGTAATTTTTTTTGGGCCCTTTATAGCTTGCTGTTCGGTGTGAGCCAAGGCTCCGTGTTGAAGACCGTACTTTGACCTATAATGGTTTACTTTTATAAATTTTGACTTGGATGGAGAGTTGTCTCATTGGCACTCATACCACATCTTCTTATATCTAATTAGGCCAAGTAAGACTGAAAATAATGTAGGGTCAATTTAGGCCGTAGCACATGTTTACATTGAAATGCATACTGAAGCTGTAGGAAATAATTTTTTTTTTCTTTTTGTTCATTTCTATACTCAGGTGTGACATGATACAAGAAGTCAGAGTACAAAAGGACTCTTGCATTCAACTTTTTTAGTAGACAGTATGGTCTGATACAAAGATTTTTCACTTTTCAGTGAAAAACTTGCATGCAATTTTAGTCTCAACAGGCATATATTTGAACCACTTGCTGTCCTACAGAAGAAAAGAAAGATAGTATGTGAAATGAAACAGGTACAAAAGACATTATAAAGTGCTTTTTATACAAATTATGTGAAATCTTTATTATGGACTTCAATTTTCATGTACCAAGCTTTTCACATTTTACTTGCTTCAAACAGGCCGTTAGACGAGGACCATTCACACAACACATTTTGCACATTTTGTCTAGATAATCTACATTTCTCTAGATTCAGAGTTCACAAATGAATAATACAACTTGATTAAAGCCTAGAAACAAAAATATTGACACATGAAAACCTGTCAGATAGTAAGACAGAATGCCACTTATGCATAAAAAGTGTAAAGGCTTTGAAATGCTTATTTTGACCATATAATGCCAAAATGGGACATTTTTGCAGAATTTCTATCAAATAAAAGTTTAAATCCTTTAGTTTCATGCTATTTGACAAATTGACACCATTAATTTATTCAGGGATGTTGCCAAAGTACAGATTCTATATTTACTGATTTCATCTCTTAGGCCCGAGAACACAGTTATTTCGTAGTGCATTTCTTTTAGACAATAAATGGAAATTGAAAAAATCGCACCTGCGCATTCTCAATAATATTTTTACAGTGTGGTGTACTACTTTTGGGACAAATTATATCAAAATTATAGAAAACTCATCAGCTCTAACTCAAAATATGGACAATTTTATGTTAAGGGGGTCTTGAATTCTTTTGACAGCTTCCGAAATACTAATTGTTAACCTTTTTTAGCTGGACCAAATCACTACTTCACTTTAAAATTCATGACCCAAATGTTTTTTACAGTCTAATTTCATCCCCCTACTTGCTATTTGAGGCATAAAACATGAAGAAATAAATTTGGAAAGGGTGTGAAAAAAAATGGCAAGTAACACACTGTCCACACTAGGGACTATATTTGTAGACAACGAAAATCAAGGGACGATAACTGTGTTCCCGGACCTAATAGGATAGAAAGACTTAACCAATCGTAATAAAACTTGAAATGACCAAAGCTTAATAAATTTTGAGACTGTTATTCCAAAGTCCAAAGTATGATATTCTAATTGACATCATTTTGTTGAATTAGAAGGCAGAATTTTCAAGCATGTTGTCGACCTTCCTATGGGAACCAACCATATACTTCTCCTTGCCGACTTTTACTTATTCTCATACGAGTCGGAGTTCCTTAAGAAACGTGTTAAAACAAGAAGATCACTTAGCAAGATCATTCAACTTAACATACAGGTATCGTGATGATGTTCTTTCAAATAACAATTCAAACGTTTCTGATTGGTACCCGTTAATATATCTTCCTGATTAACAAAAACCGCACAAACGGCTTCCTCTTCCAAATTTTTAAACATATACCTCGAATTTGACTCCAGTGGTGTTCTCAGTACCAGAGTCTATAACAAACGAGATGATTTTAATTTTGACCTGATCCCACGAAATCAACGAAAATTGGTACCCAACGAATAATAATGAATCCACAGTAGCTACTATATTATAAAGCGTCATCTGGGTCTGACCAAATACAAATTATGAGTCAGGATTTTGTTAAGAACGTCTCGGCCTTTTTCTCAAAATGTTTATTGCAAGATACAAAGACTTAATAGATAAACAGTCAGTGTCAACTTCACAAATAATACTAGATGGTCTTGAGTTGTATGTCCTATGTGTATAATTTTAAATATTTTGTAGTGTTCTTTTTGATCGTACAACTCTTGGCGTGATTTTCTGACACAATTTTGTAAACAAACAGAACTAAAAAAAACTATAAAAAACTGTCATACAAGGGGGAGGTTTAGCTAGCTTTCAAACCAGGTTTAGCTCACCCGTTTTAGGTATATGAATGCATGAACGGATTTTTATTCATTTTCGATTGAAAATGAATACGGATGTCCTTTACTATTAGGAATATTTTGTGTTTATATTATTTTTGTAGCATTATCCAATGGTTGAAAACGTTCGCAATATCATAAGTTGAACCAAATATTTAAAACAAAACAATACATGGTATTTCAACAAATATAATATTTGTATGACACTAGTAATCTATTTTTGATCTGAAACGTGACCGTTTCTGAACAGCTTTTTAAGACTGAATAATAAATTTGTAAGTCATTTTTAGTCTTTCAGTACGACTGCGGTATATTAGTACTGTTGAGACAATAGGCTTGTACTAAATTAAGATCTATTCAGAGGTTGTTATTTACCTCTACGCATCATCTACATACTGATTTGTCTATACATAGACGGAACAGAACTATATTGCCTGCAAGCGATTAGTCTGACCAGTATTGAATTTACTGCAATGGATGCGTATGAAAATTAACCAAAAGACTGCACATGACTACATGATTTATTGTTCAGACTTTTCAGAGGATGTTAAGATCAAAATGACCGTTTAAAACTAAAATTCATTTACTAGTGTGAGGATTAAAATCGATATCTATATCTATCTATATCAATGTGGTTTGATTGCCAATGAGACTACTATACACCAGAGACCAAAAATGTAGATGTAACCATATATAACTCACTGTATGGCCTACAACAATAAGCAAAACCGATAAGGCAGAGACATGACAAAATGTATTGCAAACAAATCAAACGAGAAAACCAACGTCCTGATTTAGGATAAAACAGTAGTAAACACAAACATTGAATTTGACAGCAACCAACGAACAACCACTGAATAACATGTTCCTGACTTTGAACAAGCATCTACATAATTTGGCGGGGTTAGACATATTTGTAAGTGCTCAACTCTCTCCTAACCTTGGACAGTGGTGTAACAGCACAACATAAGACATATATTTAATAATAGTACGGAAGAACATGTATTTGTTTTGGTAAAGCACGTTTGTGTGTTTACATTAACATGTGCTTTTGAACAAAGCAACGTTTATGATATTTATAGTAGTTTGCGTTGGATGTAATTTGTCGCATTGAAGGTATAAGTCTCCGAATCTCAGATATTCTAGGTATCGTAAGATTTGGCTCATGTTTCTTTTGCTTGCCTTTCATATATATTAAATAAAATTCATGATGTAATCATTCGAAGATCTGCCTTAAGCTGAGTAGCATATTCCATGCAACTGCCTTGTTTGTATTCCCCCCCCTTTTTCCCTCACCTTTTTTCATAAAAAAAGTCTTTATCTTGTGTGAAAAGTAATGGCTACTTATGATTCTTAATAGTAACATTATATTTCTTGTTTTGTAGATTGATGTATATTTATTTTTAACTGAATGGCTGTAATCGAGCCCGTATACATTTCTTTTTATCATCACGATATCTGTATCATGTGTATGTTAAGTTAAATGATCTAGCTGAGTTATCTTCTCGTTTTAACAAGCTTCTTAAGGAAACACGACAACAGCCATTCGAGCCCGTATACATATTAACGTTTTATATAACGACTGAGAATGAACCGTTATGTGCTAGAGCAGATCATGGAGAAAAATAACTGATTTTTGAGAATTTTTATACGTTTGATAATAACAAGTATGCTACTCTCACAAGGAGAACACAATTGAAAGTATGCTACGCTCACAAGAAGAGCTAATTTCTGATACATGTTCGAGTTTAATGCATAAATAATCTATGTTCGTTTTAGCTTGGAGAATAAGAACATAACTTACAGTAAAAAAACGGTTGTATGGTACTCCCCTTTATACGATAGCCCAACGATTAAAATATTCAGCGAACTTACATTCTTTCTAACGTCCGAAATAATATCATACTCGATAAGATTCCAAGGAAACATACTATCTAAAATGTTCAAAACTAGGCTTTTGAAATGTTTATCCCGTCTAGACATCAGTCAAAACAAATTGACTGCGTATATTTCATGGTTGTGGTATAAATTAAACACTATAAAATTAAAATGCGATTTAAGCTAAAATCATAGACATTCCGTTCTTTTTTTCAAACAAAGTTTTTGGCAAACAGTAAGTTCTGTTCTTATTCTACCGTCTTCATCAATGTCTCTTATGTTCGGAACATCTTTTATATGTCTTTCAGATTTTATTTCCCAAAATATTTTAGAAGAGAGGCAGAACATACCAAAGCGATATTCAAAGATAAACTGTCACCACCATGGCACCCCGGAAAAAGTACGAACAATAGTCCACAAAACACAACATAGAAAATTAAAGACTAAGTAAATCGAACCCCACCAGAATCTTGGAATGAGATATCTAAGAAGGTTGTTTTTTGATTATTCAAAGAAATCTTCGGAAAATATGCGATTCTATACTAAAAGAAGTAAATGAATTTTGATTATTCATGGATATTTGTGAGACGTAAATTGGCATAAATCCTAATCTACCTGTCTTCATAATGAGACACACTACATTGAATTTCCTTTTGCTGGTGTGTTAGCAATATTTTGACGCAATGGGTCGTAAATTGATCTTATGTTAAATTAAATGCAATTAGTTTTAGAATTGAAAACAACCCAACTAGAGATCCATCGGAGTTTAAATTACTTACTTGCCAAATATATGCAATATTGTTCTGTACATAAAAATCTGGGTTAAAAAATCATCGAAAAACCATCCAATCAAAACAGACAAGTCTTTAAAATAAATCTGTAATAAGTTTTCTGTTTTAATCACTTGCCAGTAGCAAGTGATTGTGAACTAGTATGTTATAACCTAAATAATTCCAGGATGATAAAATTGTAATATTGTAAAATGGGAAGATTATCTCCCAGCTGCAATGGTATTCGTTAGTTTGTTTGACCTTCTTTTCGTGGAAGGTTTTGTTTATTACTTTTTAACTTGTTAAGACGTCCAAATTTATATTTGGAGAACAATTAACAAGGAATAAATTTTCGAAAGGCGCACTTGGACTATAAGGTTTCACTGAATTTTGATATTTGTTATTCCTATACCAATTTATTATTTGGGAAATTAAAAGTCTTACCATTTATAGTGCTTGGTTTCTGAAGTATATCTTTCCTTTCATAGTTGGAATTAGTTTCCATGCCTACAACATTTAGAAGTTTACTGTACCTCGTTCACATAGTCGATTCATTACATATTTGATAAAGTACACTATGGTAGACAATAAGTCTTTTTATCTTACCTCCTATACATTTCTAGGAATATGATTGGTTAAAAGCAACCGCGTGGAGACCGTGTAGGTTAGTAGGCGGGGCTTATTTCAATACACGGTTAGTAGTGGTGTTACGTCCCTTTATAAAAACAAAACTGTACTGAGAAAAAATCTTAAAGGTTTCAACAGACGAAGAAATTGATGATGAAAAATTGAAATAAATTCATAAAACACATTTAAAGCTAACAAGTTGTTATTGTTGGCATTTGTTTTTTTGTATGACCAATGGAAGTAGTTTCTTAATGCTAACGGTATTGAAGACTTGCTCACTTTGATATGTCACTAGTCTAAATACCACATGTTAAGATAGTCGGTAAGATAAATTCGTTACACAGTGTGCTAGTGACGTAATACGGTATATATGGGGTCAGTAAATACCATATGGGGATTTAAGCTTCGCTCTCACCCCATATGGAATTTACTGACCCCATATATACCGTATTAGGTCACTAGCACACTATGTAACTAATAATATGCACCCTATGTCATATGTTATTTCGAAATCTACAAAAAATCCTTGTATCTGCGATTAATCTTCTTCTGATTTTACAACAAGATATTCAATTTATACTAAATGTTGATTCTAATTGTTATAGTACAACATATTCATTTTGGCACAGTATTGGTTGAATATTTTACATCATCCAATTTATTGTCATTGCCATTACATTCTCATTTTCCATTTATGGTATCCTTTAAGTTTTTCCTGATGCCTAGCTGTGATTGTCTATTTCTATTTGTTATGCTGATGGAGTTGTATGACTTGCAATGAGTGCTAGTAATATACTATAGAAATACTTTAATGTATGCAAATTATTTATTAAACCTGCTGAGTTTATATTTGAAGACAATCCAAATCAGTTATCGATGAATGTGAAAAAATACCTCTAATGTTTAGAATTGAGAAATCTTGTTCTAACTTTGTGGTATGAGTTAACCAATTCATCTTTTTAACGTGTCAGATATATAGTACAACAAGAAAACCATTGTTTATTTTGTATATTGGTGATGTACTAGTATTTTATAAGTATCCATTTCATTTGCTTGGATTATATATAAAACGTCTACATGTAGATAATAGTCAACGATACTGCACACTATAAATAACTTAGATAAAGGTCTGAAAATTGTACACCAACACCAAAATTAAAAAAAAAAGGGGGAAAATATACAAATATCAATAGATATTTCGGATAACAAATATACCTCATCAGTATGGTGTATAAGAAGTCTTATTAATCTATGCTGATTTTCATAGAGAATCTTGAACGTAATACATATTAAAACATGAACAACACTTTTATAATTCAAAAATCTTGATGATCACGCAATCTAAGTTATTTTTAATGAACGAACCTGCGTATGTATACATCCAAAATGAAAGAACACATTCAACTGCAGCAGTTAGCACTGCACGATTAAGACTACACATTTTCATCAATCACATTTGGTGCGAACATTGTTAATTTTCTTATCCAAAAAATTTCCCGAGTTTTTCTCTCCTGCCTAGTCCAATGCAAGCAGGGATTGTAATAGACAGTCGATTGAGATCTATCTTAGTGTGGTCAAAGGATCTAAAATGGCGACTGAGAGGAAGATCTTGCTTACATTCAAAGTCACTACGATGACGCGTTTGTGAAATGGCTGCTCTGACTCACCAACACACGGTTAACCGAATTTACATTGTAGTAGATATACAGCATTTGATGTCTTGCAACTAACATTGGAAAATAAGGTGTATTTAGAACCAGTTGAGTGACTGTTGAAAGTCTTGGTATGCAGTATTTGCTTTGAAGTCAGTTTGTTTCAATAACCCCTGCATGTGCCTTCTGACGAAGAGCCTAGTTAAGAGGATATGTATACATATATTTGTTGATTCATATAGTTGCTAAAACATGATCTTAAAACGAGAATTTTTTTTTAAAAAAGTTGATATTTAAAAGACACATCTCCCGTATAAATATATAATCCTCACCTTCAGTCGTCTTGGCCATGGTTTGTGAATCTTGGCTTGTACTGTCTGTAAAATAAATCTGAAAGGTTGCGTCTAACGGCTTGAATATATATGATTATTACCTGCGAAGCAAATACTCTTATAATGTCACCATTTTGGTAGAAATGGAAAGTAATAGATCTTGCTTTTTTTACTAAATCAAATTCTCATCGTTTGATAAAATTATTGAAGATAATTCAAAAGTAAAATTGTAAATTTGTTAAATTGTTAAACCAAAGTAAATAAACGCATGAATTGGCCAAATACAGAACTTGACAAACTCTGGAAAAATAAAGCATTGCTTTTGATAAATCCAAAAAGACTGGTAAAAAAGACCATAAAAGAATAAAATAACTATGGCAAGCCGTTTTTATATTTATTCAATTTCAAGATATCTTAGAAAGTAAATAAGATATCTGATTAATTATATAAGATATATTGTATTCTTTATGAAATATCTTAGTTAATTTGAAGTTAATAATATATCTTATATACTTGATAAGATATCTTACTAACCTTGTGAGATATCTTATTAACTTAAAACGATATCTTTTAAACTAAATTAAATATCTGATATATTTAATAAGATATCTTATATCTTTTTAAAGATAGTTTTTAAACAAATACTTTATAAGATATATTATTTAGTTTATAAGATATATGTAAAAGTATATAAGATATCTTATTTACTTTATAAGATATCTTATAAGCAATACAATATATTTTATATAATTGTTTCATAAGATATCTTATTTGGTTTCTAAGATATCTTATTTGGTTTTTAAGATATCTTATTTAATATATTAGTATATTAGATATCTTATTTAGTTTTAAAGATAACTTATTTAGCTTTAAAGATATATTTTTAGTTTATACGATATCTTATTTAATATATAAGATATCTTATAAAGTACATAAGATACATTTATAACTTCAAATAAATAATATGTCTTATAAAGAAAACAAGATATCTTATTTATTTAAAAAGATATCTTATTTATTTAAAAACGTAACAGATAAAAACATTATATGGTAGGCGCATTAAGGTCCTTAACTTGAATCTTTTTGATAAATCTTATTCGCCTAGTTATCACCGATGATACATTTTGAGTAGAACTGAGTCAACTGAAGAGCATATGTGGTATTTCGAGTGTTTGTAGGCTAATACCTGTAGTTATTTCCGGTTATCATAAATAAAAACAAAACATGCATACATATATATCTTATTTTAAAGTAATGTAATATCATGCAAACTACAAATGTATATTATTTCATTATAATATTTTCAAACTGATAACATTTTTTCTAAATATAAAAAAACCATGAAGTTAACGTATAAGTTTTATCACATTTACCTCCAATCTGTAGCAATATCTTAAATTTTCTTGGTGGCATATTATGTAAACATATATAGTATCCTTCATCATTAAAAGTTGTGTTAAGAATCTTTAAATTATATTCGCCCTTTTGATGGTTGCCAATAATTTCAAATCTAGCATGGTCTTTCAATAATGTATTAAATTCTTTTCCTGTCCAGTATATTTTCATGTTAAACATCCAGGTCACTGTCGAATTTGGTATTGCTTGTGGACATTTCAGTATAACCGTTTCTGGTGGTTGGAAATAAGCACTATCAATCATTGCTGAAAAAAAACGGCAAGAAATAGCCTTATTAAAGTGAGATAAGTTCAACGAAGTAAAAAGAAGTTTTGAACAGTTTTGTTGCAAGTTTGATATAATGATATTTATCACAAAACAAACGTCGTTTTGCTCATAATAATTAAAAAGTCGGTGATATGTTATACCCAGTGATAAATATTAAAGATGAAAGAAGGACTGGACTGTGATTTTGAAAATCGTATCATATCTGTTGCAGAATTTCCGGTGATGGTATAGTACAGTGAATATAAACAAAATAACATAAACATTTGGCCACCCGAGTGTTAAACTTCATTTGAAAAACTTGCACTATGTTCCTTCATTAAAATTAAAAACAGCCATAGGCAAAGCTATCCTAAGAATTTGACTTGTAGTTTGATAGCTTGACTAATGAATAAAAAAAATATTGCGTCATCCGGTCTATTTCATATTCTTAGAAAGTAATGCGTAATATATGAATTCAGCTTTGTGTAAATTATCTCATCACTTAATAATGATTCAAAATTACACAATTTTCAGTTATTAGTATCCCAGGTACAGCCAAACGTCTTAATTACATCTTTGTATCTATGGAAGAATTACGTTACTTTTTAAATAATTTGTGGTAATGAAATCTTTGACTTAATAATTAACCAGTTATACATAAATTACGTTATTTGATATCTAAAATGCAACTACAGACACGGGCATAGGAAGCATGATGTGAAATATACACACCGTAAGAAAGGGGTATTAGAACATTCTCCATTATATAAAGTAAAAATATCATCAAGGTGAAGGTAAGTATTTTTAAATTATCATTTAAATACAATCTTTATTGAGTTTTGCCTTAAACTGTGATTTATAACAATATTGAGTTTTGCCTTCAACTGTGATTTATAACAATAAAGAAACAACGTGAAGTCTGCTATTAACAGGGCGCAATTGGTGCCCATAGGAAAACCTACAATCTGTCGAAAAATTGTATTGCTTAAACGTACATAAATGTTGTCAAGGAGAATATGTACAGCTTTGATAATCTCATCACAGTTCCAGTAAGTATATCTAGTATATTTCCCTTTTTCATTAAAGAAGACGGCGTTATATGAGTTGCAGCAAATAAATCTGCAACCAGATTTTTTAAAAGACCATTTAATTAAATCAAAGAAATTCTGTTTAATAAGATTGTGTGGTAGTGTAATGTAAAAACAATATCTAAAATATATAAATGTGACCCGAATTTAACGGCCCATAAAAGTACGTTATTTATCAAAAAAAAAAAAAAAAACAAGAGTTTTTACGTGTACACAGTCCATGCCGATATTCGCCGGAGACCTGGGGTATTTGTTTTTGTTGATGTTACGGTCCGGTTTCTCAAGTTAAGTACCCGTTAGGTGTGTCTAGTTTCGGCATATCGTAGCATATTTGAAACACACAATTTAACGAATCAATTCATTTAAACGATTGAGTGTCTTTTATACCCATTAAACCTGCTAAAAGATAAGGCGTACACCTTCCTCTTGCAGAGTTACACATGCTTACATGAAAAGGTCACGTGTGATCATTTATCACTATAGGCTTTAAATTCAATTATCATGTTTTCATGTCTCAATGTTTTCAACAAATGTTGAAGACATATTTTGAAGAAGACGAATTTGATTTTGTGTTTCTTTGGGTTTTTTTTTTTATTATTAACAACCCCTTTTAGGAGTTTTAATTCAAGTAAATTTCATGTCTCAATCACGCACATTTTTTAGAACATTTTTTTTTTTTTGGGGGAGAGTATTTTATGAAATGATTAACTTGCTGCTTTCGTTTAGGTTAAATTAGAATGATTTTATAAAACTAAAAATTGTTATGTTATGTTAAGATACACAAGCTTTTTACCTTGAGTAGACGCGCGTAAAATACATATCAATGTTTCTCAAAGAATGAAAACACATGACCTGTAAAGTTTCTCAAATTTCTGAAGAATGCGATACCCGTATACTGCATGAGCGTTCCTGATGAAGGTAAATTCAGAAAAAACACATCGGACGCATATAATTTATAAAATGTTGTTTTCAATTTGTAAAAAATCTCTGTATTACGAAAATTTGTCAATATTAAGAATAGGCAAATCGTACATTTTCATATATTTTTATCGTTGATAAAAATAACATGAACTCGACCAGTGTCCAGTTTGTTGGTAAATTAAATTACTGTATTCGTGTTGGTAATAGAATGCAATTTATTTGTTTTTAGATAACATGTATTTCTTCATATACAAGATGCAATTGTATTTTAAAGGCTAAATTATTCAGAATAGGAACTTCCAAAAAAGTTAAATCGGGACTTATTATCGCTTTCATAACAGTGTGGACGAGACGATTTCTTGGCGCGCTCAGGTCTTCAATTGACTGGGTTAGATAAGGTGAACGTTCGTCTGTAACGCCCGATTATCACGTCGCACTTATTATAGAAATCTAAACTGTGGGGTCGTTAAAGGTTCTCAACGCCTAAATCAAATAATTCGAAAACTAGTACAGGAATAACCCTTTTGATTAATATTGAATACTTAAACAAACATTCTTTACTGGCGAGTTTGTTATGTTTGGATAAACATTTTTTTTATGATATCGCACGTTCATTAAACATAGAAATTAATTTACCTAGCTTTAAAAGTTGCAATGTACTTTTTGGCTTTTATCTTTTTCGGACGTCAAAGCGATTAACCCATTGCGGTTGTTTCAATTTTTCACATAGTATCTATTAAATTTTAATTATCTTGTCTAAAATTTTATTTTAGAACGAATGCATGATTAACTTTTAATAGTTGTGCAATTGCAAAACATAGACAAAATATACTTTCGTACGGTCCTTTTCGTACTTGCAAGATATTGGACAGTAAAAAGCTATTTGAACCAAACATTTGAAATTTGCATTTACTTTACGAAATAGGTAAAATGTAAAGTTTGGTGTATATTGGAAACTGGAACTTTTCTGCTCACTACTATACTTGTGAAAAATCCTTGGCAGCAGAAACGTATTTATGATTATGCACCGACTATTCTTCCTTTTCTGAGTGTGTATGTGGTTTTTTTTCGGGGGGGGGGGGGGGGTATTTGTTTTCTCATGCACATACATGAACATTACTTCCTTAATCTCAGTGTCGTAATTATTTTCGTCCCTGATTTTGAATGTAAATCAATTATTTTTTTTTCCAGATTTTTTTCTGAAATAAAGAATTTTTTTTTTTCTTTTCCAGATTTTTTTTAGAATCAATAATTTTTTTTTTAAATCGGCCCAACATACACAACACACGCACAAAATAATGGACGGCAGTTTATATATCAACTTCATCCTTTTTAAGATCGCAATGAAAATGTGCATATGATATATGTAACATGCAACCCCCCATGCCCGACATTGCACAATATGTAGTGGTGTTAATCCAGTTTAAAATGTAACCCTTCCCCTTTTTTGTCTATCTCGACTATATTTGTCATTAAACAATATAAACTACACAGTGCAGCTACCAACAGAATTACCACATCTAGAACAAGGAAATTAATTTAAAACATCGCAGCGGAAAAAAGCAACAGCTTAATATGGATTTAAATTGAAATAATTGTTATAATTTACACATGGTTACTCTTTCCAATATAAGCATTCATATTTTTTTTTTATTTACAACATTTTTTTCAAAGACAGCATTGTGAATTCGAGATTAATTACATCCATGAAAGTTATTTTTCTTTTCTTTCTTTTGTTGTTAGTTAACTCAGTTATTTTGTGTCATGAATTGGTATTGATGATTTTAAATATGAAGAAAAGGGGATCCGGTTGAGTCTTATTCGTCAATGAGACACAAACAAACGACAAAAAAAAAGACAAAAAAAGGGACAATTCACAAAATATCTTAAAGAGAAAAAATACTCCCACTTTGTGATCATTTAAGAGTAACCTACCATTTATTCAATGCATACGTTTGAATCATTCAGTCATATAGAGAACTCATATGATCAGTTTGCCTTGGATATTCAAGTACTACACATTTCAATTATCTCTATTTATGTATATATCTCTATATGTATATTAAATTAAGGTAGATTTATGGTATACCGCCATCTTGGATTGTACAATCTCAGTACAAAATTGGTCTAGTTATTTGCCTCAATCTGCAAATTTGGGGACAGATTTTGCAATTTAATGGTTAGATTGTTTATTTATATAAAGAAAACTTGGTGAATTATTGTATTATTCAAAATATTTAAACAAATATCAAATTTTATGTTTTTAGAATCATTTTTTTTTTCAAATAAGCCATTTAAGGGGAGATAACTCTTTTAGTAAAAAATATATACTGGACTGATAGGGAAATTTTTTATTTTTACTTGTAGCAAGAAAACAAGTTCGGTGACACCATTTTTTCTTTTTATTTTTTTAAAACATATTATAAAACCTATCTTCTTACAATTTATTTCAAAATTCTATCTCATAGAATTTTTTTTATGCACACAAATGTGTTTTTTCATGAACAATCTAACCAAATTTAGGCAATGTTCAACGACTCATAGCTTGGAAAATAGCACGGTGACCCATACTTTTTATTATATTTTTGAAAAAAGCATAGTAAAATCTTCCTTTTGGCAAAGTATAAGAAAATTCTATCTCAAAAAGTATATACTTATGATCTACCTTAATTAAAATAATTTTCTGTTTGGATAATGCTTTTAAGATATTTTGTGAATTAAACCCATCAGCTTTCAGTTTTTTACAATGAAAATCGAATGTCTTAGTGTATTTTTCGATTATTTAATGATATTAGCTCTGATCATTTATTGTTCTCTAAAATGAAAATGTTGTGTGTCCTGATTTAAAGAATATTTAAAACAAATTCCTTTAAAGTTTTGTGAAAAGAGTTTAATTTTATGTATCGAAATGTGTAACAAGTGATTATTATATCCCCACTGGGAGGCCTCTGACTGACTGAGTCAGCGTAAAATCATTGTTATCGATAGCCGATGACAAACAAGTTAAAGGTGAATGATTCAGTATTTTTAACAACATAAGTATTATGGTTGTCCACACTGTTACGAGATTACCTCTATTTAAAATAAAACATTGTTTTTATCATATTTATGTAGATAAAACAATGAGTTAATTTGTTCGACATGAAGTGAAACAAGGTATGACAAACAACGTATTTCCTTACAAAATCTTATCACACACTCTAAAGTAAAATGATTTACCTGTGGAAATGATGGTCCAAAGGAAAACAAATACATTTTCTAGTTTTGAACTAGATTGCATGGTCCTATTCCGTTACATTCTACTAGTCTGGAAATGGCAAAACAAACATTTATGAAAACAATAAATACATTATTGCATATGTCGAAGATAAACAATTATGGAAAATCGCAAAGTATTACATATATGCTCAAAATATCAATAAACTTAAATCCATACTTGCCTATATATTTACTCTTGAGTGAAAATGGTTTTGAATATATGTCCATGCCTTTTTGCATTATCTCTTTTGAATTAGATATTACAGAATGATTGAAATATCCTGTTGATTAAATATTTCCGTATGTCTGGGTTCATTTCCGCATATATCAATTGTAATAAGGACATCTGATTTATAATTTTTCATATTTGCAATTTATGCTAAGATAAATATTATTGTTTCAATACAAAACCAGTATTCTTATTTGTACTTAATTGGCAGCGCGTATGCTAATTATATCACTAACACATATAACCCTAAGGTTATTATCTTCAAACACGTTCATGAAAATTGTGTGAAAAAAAAATCACAAATTCTCGTTTTCATTGCAATAGTCGCTGATTGAATAACTATGTTACAAACTTTGAATTCTAAAATATTACATCAATGGTTCATTCAACCTTTGCTAACATTTTGAAATTTAGGTATAAAATTGAATGAAAAAATGTTGGCATAGGTTGAATAATATGTAACAGATTACTTTAAGTGTTATAAAACATAAATTGAATAGGGCTAATCAATTTACAACCAGTTTAAACTTAGCGTTTAAGTATAATCAATACCATTTTTGTTACATGTAAAAGTGCAAATTGTAGGTGATTGTATGTGTTGAGGATCTCTATTTCATTAGGAATTATTGTGTTATTAAAATTTATAGGAACAAAACTTTTAAAATTATTTCAAAATCAAGAATATATCTCCCTTATGCAAAGCTCTGATTCCTTGTCCGATTTTTGCTATACTTGTTTGTCCTTTTTGCCTCATAAACTCGTCATATATTTTTAATAAGCTTTGGATTTTCAAATATTTTGGACACGAGCATCACTTAAGAGATTCTTATTGTCGTAATGCGCGTCTGGCGCAGAAATAAGAAAATGTTATTCTACCCCGGGCATAGATTGCCTTAGCCGTATTTGCCAGAACTATGGCGAATAATACAGAAAGCTTAATGTCAATTCCACATCCACTACATGTACTTTCCATGTTCCTCTTATACCGTGATTACTCCTTCCCGTCGTTTTGATTCTTTCTGCCCTTTCAATTTATATATATAAAGTGCACTTTATACATATTCTAACGCCTGGTATTTCTTAATCATAAGAAATCCGATGGACTAGGTATAATTTTCAGTTGTCACTACACATAGACAGACATATATCTATATATATATATATATATATATATATATATATATATATATATATATATATATATATATATATATATATATATATATAAGTGCCTATAAATAGCAGCACATGACATACAAATCTATGGGAGTGTGGATTAATCAGTACAGAGATTAATTCAATTACACAAATAAAATTATAGATTGCCTAACAATGTAATTTTAACACACTATTTAGTATGTAAATATAAGAATGTTTAAAATATTTACAAAATGATGAAAATAAACGCAACATTTCGCTAGACTAACTAGCTTTATCAAGCGTGCATCTATCCAGGTGAAATCGGATGTAGATGATAAGAAACTTTTGCAGCTCAATGTATATGTTGCACTTGAATTTAGCTGCCTTGAAAATAATACATAATTTGGATGAAGTTCAAGATTTCTACAAAATTGGTAGTTGAAGTTAGCAACGTCCATTGGCCAATATTACAGGATAAAAAGGACGATGCTGTGTACTAAATTATTCTTTATCTTTCCTGTATCTTTTCTCATCTTTTTCGTTAAGACCATCGGGTTCTAAAGTGTGGAGTTGGTGGATCCAAAAATTTTCTCTTCTCCTTCTCGCCGTGGTGTCCCACTCGGTGTTGACTTCTATGATTTGGAAGGTAACATTATCAAAAGAATGTTTCGTTGAACGAAGATGTCTTGTGAGAGGACAGTTTTTGTTGGTTTTGTACCATGAACGATGGTTATTGAGCCGAATATTAAATTTGTCCATTGTTTCTCCCACATACTGAATGCCACATGTGTCACATGTTAATATATAAATTGAGTTCTCCGTTTTACAGTTGGAATTTGAGTAGATGGTATAATTTTGTTTAGTAACGGAGCTGATGAAAGAACTGCTTGTATTGGCAGCTTTACAACACAAGCAGTTCCTTCGACCACATTGTTTGTAGCAACCGGGAGATGGAGTAGGCTGCTTTGCTAATACAGATGTCACTAATTTGTCACGGATGTTTTTAGGTCTTCTGAAGGCCATGACTGGTGGTGAGGAAAATACTTTTTTAAGATTTGAATCATTTTCTATAATTTTCCAATGCTTCTGAACAATGGAAGACACATTTTTAAAATCAGGATGGTAAGTGAGTACAAGGGGTGTTCTGTTAGCTGCTTTATTCTTATCTTTGTACTCTAGAAGTTCTTGGCGACTAGTTTTGTTTGCTCTTTCGAAAGCACTATCAATGATGTTGTTATTGTATCCTCGAACAACTAGATGTTTACGTAGTTGTCCAAGTCTAGCATTTTGCGTATTTTCAGTAGAGCATATTCTCTTGATTCGCAATGCCTGGCTGAATGGGATGCCACGGGAGCAGTGTTTAGGATGGCAACTTTTAGGAGAAAGGAATTGATGTTTGTCCGTTTGTTTGGTATGAAGGTCCGTTATAATGGTTCCGTTCTTGATGTAACTCGTAGTGTCGAGGAAGTTTATTTTCTCCATAGATGATTCATATGTAAATTTTATTGAATGGTGGAAAGAGTTACAGTGTCCTAAAAATTCATTAAGATGTTCTTGTGAATCTGTCCATTTGAAATCAATATCGTCAATGAATCGGAACCATGATAAGGGCTGGTATGGAGCACTAGCCAAGAGGCGTTTTTCAAGTTGGCCCATAAATATGTTGGCGAAAGTCAGCCGCGGCCGATGGCCGGTTACTGTGGCTTTACCGCGGCAAAAGTCAGCCGCGGCCGATGGCCGGTTACTGTGGCTTTACCACCGGGGACGCCTAGGTAGGTCCGTCGCCCGTCTATCGTTGCCTCCCAAGGCCGAGATGCATAAAGTATCGTTATACAATAACAACATCATTGATAGTGCTTTCGAAAGAGCAAACAAAACTAGTCGCCAAGAACTTCTAGAGTACAAAGATAAGAATAAAGCAGCTAACAGAACACCCCTTGTACTCACTTACCATCCTGATTTTAAAAATGTGTCTTCCATTGTTCAGAAGCATTGGAAAATTATAGAAAATGATTCAAATCTTAAAAAAGTATTTTCCTCACCACCAGTCATGGCCTTCAGAAGACCTAAAAACATCCGTGACAAATTAGTGACATCTGTATTAGCAAAGCAGCCTACTCCATCTCCCGGTTGCTACAAACAATGTGGTCGAAGGAACTGCTTGTGTTGTAAAGCTGCCAATACAAGCAGTTCTTTCATCAGCTCCGTTACTAAACAAAATTATACCATCTACTCAAATTCCAACTGTAAAACGGAGAACTCAATTTATATATTAACATGTGACACATGTGGCATTCAGTATGTGGGAGAAACAATGGACAAATTTAATATTCGGCTCAATAACCATCGTTCATGGTACAAAACCAACAAAAACTGTCCTCTCACAAGACATCTTCGTTCAACGAAACATTCTTTTGATAATGTTACCTTCCAAATCATAGAAGTCAACACCGAGTGGGACACCACGGCGAGAAGGAGAAGAGAAAATTTTTGGATCCACCAACTCCACACTTTAGAACCCGATGGTCTTAACGAAAAAGATGAGAAAAGATACAGGAAAGATAAAGAATAATTTAGTACACAGCATCGTCCTTTTTATCCTGTAATATTGGCCAATGGACGTTGCTAACTTCAACTACCAATTTTGTAGAAATCTTGAACTTCATCCAAATTATGTATTATTTTCAAGGCAGCTAAATTCAAGTGCAACATATACATTGAGCTGCAAAAGTTTCTTATCATCTACATCCGATTTCACCTGGATAGATGCACGCTTGATAAAGCTAGTTAGTCTAGCGAAATATTGCGTTTATTTTCATCATTTTGTAAATATTTTAAACATTCTTATATTTACATACTAAATAGTGTGTTAAAATTACATTGTTAGGCAATCTATATATATATATATATATATATATATACAAGTCTAAATTGAAAACAACGTTCAAACCTATGATTGCGTTGGATAAAAACTGCAATTTTTATACGTGTGCATTCAAAACAAATTTCGTGGTAGAGGGGTCTAAATAATGCTCAAACAACATTTTCCAAAAGACCAAACAAAGTGAAAAAGTATATTTAACAAAACGCATTTGACTAACAGGTCGAACAACGGATGTTCTTAAACCCTGCTGACTGCCATGGCGATTGCCAAATAAACGGATCACCAGATGTAACAAAATGGATCTTAATAATAAATTTAATACCAAACAAAAAGCAATAAACTTGCGGAAAAGGTGATATACCACAAACATGAGGTGCAAAAATTTGTACACCATATCCGGATTTCGACAATTAATGTCTCTTCAGTGATATTAAGAATCGAAACGGTATTTGGAAGGCCATATAATTTACCTCAATTTAGGATAGACTGTTGAATTTTAAAGAGTCGAAATAGGATGAACGGATTATATTAACCCGAAGCCAAATATAATACAAGCCCAAACGAAAAAATATAAACATATCTAAATTTAAAAACAACGTTCAAACCTATGATTGCGTTGGATAAAAACCGCAATTTTTATACGTGTGCATGCAAAACAAATTTCTTGGTAGATGGGTCTAAATACAGCACAAACAACATTTTCCTAAAGACCAAAAAAAGTGAAAAAGTATATTTTAACAAAACGCATTTGGCTAGCAGGTCGAACAACGAATGTTCTTAAACCCTGCTGACTGCCATTGGCGATTGCCAAATAAACGGATCACCAGATGTAACAAATATATATATATATATATATATATATATATATATGCCTCCGCAAATTTGCAGATTTAACATTGTTGTGCTGATGTTTAGAGTAATTATATATATTTATATAAATAGCACACATAACATACAAATGTGTTTGAGTGTGGACTAATCAGTACAAAGATTAATACAATTACACAAATGAAATTATAAATTGCCTAACAATGTAATTTTAACACACTATTTAGTATGGAAACATTAAAATGTTACAAATATTTACAATGCGATAAAAAACAAACGCAATATTTCGCTAGACAAACTAGCTCAATCGAGTGTGCATCTAGGTGAAATAGGATGCAGATAAGAAACTTTTGCAGCTCATTGTACATGAATTTTGCTGCCTTGTAAATAATTCAAAGTTTGAATTAAGTTCAAGATTATTTATTTAATTACGAAATTTTTGTTTGAAGTTTGCAACGTCCATTTGACAATATTACAGAGATATAAAGGACGATGCTGTATAATTAATTATTCTTTATCTTTCCTGTATCTTTTCTCGTCTTTTTCATTAATCCCATCAGGTTCTAAAGTATGGAGCTGGTGGATCCAAAAGTTTTCTCTTCTCCTTCTCGCAGTGGTGTCCCACGCAGTGTTCACTTCTATGATTTGGAAAGTAACATTATTAAAAGAATGTTTCTTTGATCGAAGATGTCTTGTGAGGGGACAGTTTTTTTTTGGTTTTGTACCATGATCGATGGTTATTTAGCCGAATATTAAATTTGTCCATTGCTTCTCCCATATACTGAATGCCACAGGTGTTACATGTTAATACATAAATTGAGTTCTCCGTTTTACAGTTGGAATTTGTGTAGATGTTATAACTTTGTTTTGAATGTATATGCTAGCGGCAATAAGTAAAATTAGGCATTAAGCTTAAATCCTAGGCAACAAGCTAACGCCTAGGCATTAAGTTATTGCCTGATATTTTCAGGCATTAAGCGTATTTCCTGAAATCTGACGATGATTATTCAACCTACTGCCAAACATCATTTCAGGCAATAAATGAACTTTAGGATTTTTGCTTTATCTTTAGCATCCATGTAAATATACATTCTATGAAATATTCTTGATGTAGATTATTGTTTATATTATATTCCAAATATCAATATACATCTTCAAATTTTAGTATTTTTTCATATTCACAAGAGAATAAACTTTCTTTTAGATATTACAAAAAATTGATATGCTTCAAACAAGTAATTGTATCTAATGAAATGCGGGAGATTTATGAATATATTTGAAAATTATTTAAAAGGAAACAAATGTAGATATGAATTTTTACTCAAATCATCTTTCCATTGATTTTTTTTTGGATATGTAAAACGTTAAAAGTTTTGTTAAATGCCCCCAGGCAATCTTGTCTTTTTCACTTCATATTCTGTATTGACATGTCTACTGAAGACTAAGTTTGAATCATTGAAAACGAGGAGCATATACCCAAGATAGTACAATGATCTTTTGGCAAAGCTTTAACTTGTACCTTTTGGAATCACCAGAAAAGACGGCAACTATAGACTACTACAATTAAAAAAGGAATGGCATTTTTAGCATTGGAAGCTTTGAAAGGTAAAAAGTAAAGTAAAGGAGAATGATGAGGAAAATTAAAAAAAAAAAAACATTTCAAGAGGAACTGTTTGGTATTTTGGAACAGGTTTATAAACAGTTCATGGCGACAAGGACCGTATTTAACCAACTTAATAATGCCTACTTTGCAAATATATCGCGTGATTTCATAGCTTTGCAAATATTTCTCGTGATTCCATGGCTATGCAAATATTTCTCGTGATTCCATCGAACTATTTCTTTCACTTTGTGAAAACTGTAACATGAAGAAGAAGTATTTAGGGAAGGCAGTAGTAGTGAACCCCATTTTATCCAAAGGGTTCAACAGCAGAGGACAGATTGATTTAATTGATTTCCAATCAAACCCAGATGGAAATTATAAATTTCGATAACATCACCTAACAAAAGTTTGTAACATTAGAGCTCTCACGTCAAAATGTGCTTCAGAGTTGACTTTCTATTTAATCGATGTTTTCACAATTTTTGGTGCGCCCCATAAACTGGAAAGTGACAATGGTCGTGAATTTATAGCTGTAGTTATATCTGATATAAACTAATGTGGCCAGAACTAGTGACTTCATTTCAGGTAGTTGACATTTTAGACTTCATTTCTTATCATGTTGTTATGTACCGTATTTTAATTTTGAATAAATGTCTTTTCATTAACTCGAATTTAAATTTTAGGCATTAAGATTAATACCTGGACACATTTTTCAGGATTTAAGAATAATGCCTTACATCATTTAGGCAATAGACTTACTGCCTAGGCGTTAGCTTATTGCCTATGATTTAAGCTTAATGCCTAATTACACTTATTGTCGCTAACATATATATTGTATCGTTTGCTGCTCAATTTTATTTTTCCTTTCCAACATTGTTTGAGGAAAGATAACTAAGGACACTCTTTCAATTGATTTGTCAATAAATCAAAATCCAAAAGGCTACTGCGAACCAAATAGCTGAAATGTTAGTGATCTTTTAGAATTGTCTATTTGAGAAAAAGAAGCCTCGTATAGTTCTCTGTCAGACTAATTTGTGTACACTTCTAAAATCAGCCAAACAGTTGCTAACTAGTTTGATAGGGATGATGATTTGAAAAACTTAGAAGGTAAATGAATTAAATGCATGATGATTGGATATTCAAAACAATTCACATAGCTTATGAAATCTCTTTTTCTTCATCAAAATCAATGCGAACAGGAGTATGCATTACAATTCACTCACAGGTAAAAAATACAAATATTCTTAACTAAACAAGATTTGATACAATTAGCAATCATTCAATTGAAAATGTTTATCCTATCCCCCAAGACTGTGGAAGCAAAAACCCACCTCCCCCCCAAAAAAAACAATAATAAACAAAAAAGAACAATAGTATTATTCAATTCGCTTTTAAATAATTCGTCAGTTATGAAAGGATCATTTAACTTGAAAAGGAGCTTTTTTTATGTAAACAATAAAAATTATAAGATAACAGGAGCAACAAATGGTTGTTGTGAAAGTTTAAATTCTAAACATATATAATAGCGAGCGTAAACGAAAAAGCGCTTTTTCGACCCTTCAGTGAAAAGAAAAAAAAAACCTATTTTAATTTGATGAATGATTTTGTTCTATCACCACACAAAGATTGAACACGGTAAAATTAATTAGCGTACAAATTATTTTGAGATCACCCCTAAAGCTTACTTGCATGATTTGTAGTCCTACTCGTACTCGGACTTATTTATTGTAAATCTCTAGTACATGTAGTGCGTTTCTGATGCAGAAAAATACAGAAAAGCGCTTCGGACGCGCGAAATTAATATAGTCATTTTCAATACTTTCACACTCTGGAATACAGTTATGGTCATTTTCAAGTCCTGCCACCTTTTTATTAATAGACCTTTTGATTTTGTTCAGACTATCATTTTTATTTGCTTTATAACATGTCGATAAGATATTTGGTACATGCAACAAACAGATGATGCGGTTTTAAAATTCCCATAGTTTAACCGAAGCTTTTTTTCAATAGTTTTATCTCCTCAGTTACTGTTTTCCAAGTTATCTCATTTCCTCCGTAACCAGACCGATTTTGACAAAATTTGAGCCATTTCGGAAATGAAAAAAAAAATAAAATTCAGAAATGAAGACCAAAACTTGAAATTGAAGTCTATGTCATAGGATAAGATCAATTTTGACCATTTGCTTCTTATTTCATCTCTTTTAAAAGTAGAAAGATAGATATAAAAGGACCGCTGAAAGTGTTTGGGTTATTAAAATGAAAATATAGTACGTCTGAAACTATCACATGACATCTTATAGGAGTAATTGCCTCTAAAATGTTTAAATTACATATTTAATTAATGTTTCAACAATGGTAAGCATGACAAGGCCATTGTATTTTGTGTAATAGTTCGAAGTATAATCACTAGAAGTGAAATTAAAATAAGGAAGTACAAATTGTTTGTGTTAATTTCATGTATGCATTCGAATCAACTCTATTTTTTCCGCCTCGTTTTTATCAAATAGTTCAGTATTACACCTCTTGGTTTGATTATTACTTAAATTATTTTTGACATGTTTCAATACCACAATGGCATCACAATTCACATTTCTACACTAAAATAACCTGACTATCTCTTTTGTTTTATTGTCCGGTAAATTATCAAGATTTTAAAAAGATCAGCCATGTTCTATATGAAAACTTATATGAGTTTTACAAATTAAACAAGCAAACAATGAACAGATAGGTTAAGTGTCTGTTTACAAAAGATGAAAAAGCAAACATATCTTATTTCAGATGGTCCTAATGTTGTAATTCAAAATGCAGAAAGATTTAGGCAATGTTTGCTTTGTTATGTTAATTCACAATAATTGTTAAAGCCTAAGTACAGAAACGTTGAACACCCCCTTTTTTCTCTATGGTTAAATGCTCTCACTACAAAATATACAATAGGACTACTGGTTACAAGAGTGCAATGATTTGAAATGCATTTTTCATAGGACCTCAGTGGTGTTAAAAAAAACGTTTGAAGAATAAACTAAATAGAAAAAAATGGGTAGCTGTTCCTGTGACTATTGATGTCAGCATTTTATTACAGCAAAAAAAAAGAATGTTCCAAAAAAGCAGTTGTTATGGAAGCTTCCAAATTCTGCACTAAATTGGAAAGGTTAACTTTGAATGACTCCTTAGTTAATAAAAAAATTATATCTTCTAAATATTGTAAATTATGAATCTAATTTTCACCCATTTTCAAATCTAAGTGGAACAGCTGCATCATCCAATCAGGAGCCTCAAAGAGTACCAGCTTGGCGTATAAAAAAACTTGCAGGTTGAATGTAAACAAATAATTGCGCTCTTGTAATATATAGAAAGATTAAAATCTATTTGAATCAGGACAAAAATGTATCTGTCAATGACAGAACTTATATGATGAAGAGATACCAAGTTTGGAAGAAATTGGTTGAAATATTTAAGAGAAATTACCATATAAAAAAAGATTCAGATACCAGGATTGAAATTTTATACGCCAGACGCGCGCCTCGTCCACAAAAGACTTATCCGTGACGCTCGAATAAAAAAATTAAAAATACCAAAAGCTCTATTGTTAATTTTCTTTTTTTTGACAGTGATGTTCTTTTGGTACCGTCTTACGATGTTTATATATCCCAATTTGTTCGCTATGCCCGTGTCTGTAGTGACGTTTTGGATGTCAAAGAGCGTAATCTATGTATTACTGGTAAATTATCAAGTCAGGGATTTCGTTACCACAAATTATTTAAAACCTTTACTAAATTCTTCCATAGATATAAAGATTTGGTTTGCAAGTTTGGCTGTACCATGTCTGTTTTTGAACATTTTTGAGCGAGTCTTGAACCAATCTATTTTAAAGGTCTGTTCTTTTCCGTCTACCTCCATTGTGGTAGTGCATAGTTTTAGCTGATAACTCTATATAATAAAACAAAGAGCAATAAAAACAAATTACAGTTTGTAAGCAGTCATATATTACAAAGTTTTGGTACAAATATTGTTTTGTTTTGAAATTGTGATAGATAGTGTGCATGTTTATGCAAAGGTATTGTGTTGGTTCATAACTAGTTTTGCCCAATAACATATTATTTAAAAGCTGTTCTCCTGCATTTCTGGTGAATTATGCCTTCGCTAATGTCTTACCTAAAGTTTCTTTACATAAAATAATTATTAATGAGAGACAGTACGTTTAGAAAACTTATTTCAAACGGAATACCACATCATAAATTTCACGGTGATGTTGTTTACCGAGCCCAGCAATTTAGATACGATCCGGGTAAACTTATCAATCCTTTAAATAAACTCATTCTAAAAGGTTACAAATTCAACACTGTAATTAGATCTTTGAATACTGTTTTTATTAGTATAAATATTGATTGTGTTATCAGTAAATTAAAACCATACTAATAATTATAGTTGTACACATATGCACATTCACGGTACTACAACCTGTCGATACCTATATTTTTGCATTGCATAAGGTCATGTTTTTCTCTGACTGTTGACGACGTCTTTACACTAAATCCATTGCATGTTGAATGTGTACAGATTGATATTTTAGTTGTAGATACATGATTTTTTTTATAAGTTGTTATTGGCTTTGAACTAGCTGTCAGTAACGGCGAGTACTCTCAGATCTGTACATTGTGTCTTTTTTGTTGTTAGGGATGTATAAATATCCTGCCATGTCCGGTCTGTGTTTTGGTTAGATGTTCTTCTGATTTGTATCGATCTGATGACTTAAGCCCCTTTCAACTGATTTTTAGAGTTTGTTCTTATGTTGTGCAGTAACATCACTGTCCCAGGTTAGGGGGAGGGTTCAGCGCTCACAAACATGTTTGACCCCGCCACATTCTTTATGTGCCTGTCCAAAGTAAAGAGCATGTAGTCCAGTGGTTGTCGTTGGTTCATGTCTGTCATATTTGTTTATCGTAAATTGTTTTGTTAGAAATAAGAACGTTAGTTTTCTCAATTAAATTGTTTCACATTTTTCAAGTCGGGGCCTTTTATAGCCGACTATACAGTATGGAGTTTTCTCATTGTTGAAGGCCTTACGGTTGCCTATAATTGCTTCCATCCACTTAATTTGAAATATGGTGTATAGTTGTCTCATTGGCCATCATACATCATCTCCTTCTTTTTTTACAAATAAAGAACAAAGTTGAAGAGCTTTATCATTCACATTTTTTTTAACTGAAGATAAAGAGATATAAGAATAATAGCGATTAAAACTAACAGTTGATTTGACAGAAAGAGATAAAAAAGGTATAACAAAAATACTCCAAGGCAACTTAAAAAAGGGGAAGTCCATAAAAACTGACAAAATCGAACGCTATCAATCAACGGAGCAAGTGAAAAACAACTGCCTTATTCCTGACTAAGTACAGGCATTTTCCGAAGAAAATGTTGGGTTAAACCTGATTTTATAGCTAGCTAAACCTCCCGTTTGTATGACAGTTGTTTATATTTCCGTTATATAGACAAAATTGGATAAGCAACACAAATAGACAGAAATTTATCCTGTTGAACTTACTTTAAATAAAGCTAATACTAACAATGACCACTGCCCTTTCCTCGATCTTGATATCTATATCATTAACAGAAAGCTTAATACTAAAATATATGATAAAAGAGATGATTTTTCATTTCCTATCGTTAATTATCCATTTTTAGATGGTGACGTTCCCTTGTCACCATCTTACGGTGTTTATATATCTCAACTTGTACGATTCGCTCGTGTATGTAACAATGTTTTAGATTTTAACGAGAGAAATTTATGTATTACTGAAAAATTATTACACCAGGGTTTTCGATATCACAAACTAGTCAAAATATTTACTAAATTTTATCATCGGTATAAGGACATCATTCGTAAATATAGCTCAACATGCAGACTTCTTATACGTTCAGGTATTTCACATCCAATTTTTTATGGAAATATTCTTTATAAAGCACAAAAATGTCAGTATTCACCTCTGAAGCTAACAAAACCTTTAAATAGACTTATTAAAAAGGGATATAGTTACGATACTGTTGTCAGGTCATTACAAATTGCATATTTTGGCGTTAATATTGATTCACTTATAGGGTCTTTGCATCGGCACTAAACACATTTATTTAAAAACCAGTTGTTGGCATGACACGGGTTATGTTCTTCTCATATATGTTATGATGGTATGATACTAAACCCCTAACGGGAAGGATTGTGCCTGATATTCATATGATGAAGAAATAATCTTTCAATCAGTTTAATTGAAGTCTGGAGCTGGCATGTCAGTTAACTGCTAGTAGTCTGTTTTTATTTATGTATTATTGTCATTTTGTTTATTTTCTTTGGTTACATCTTCTGACATCAGACTCGGACTTCTCTTGAACTGAATTTTAATGTGCGTATTGTTATGCGTTTACTTTTCTACATTGGCTAGAGGTATAGGGGGAGGGTTGAGATCTCATAAACATGTTTAACCCCGCCGCATTTTTGCGCCTGTCCCAAGTCAGGAGCCTCTAGCCTTTGTCAGTCTTGTATTATTTTTAATTTTAGTTTCTTGTGTACAATTTGGAGTTTAGTATGGCGTTCATTATCACTGAACTAGTATATATATTTGTTTAGGGGCCAGCTGAAGGACGCCTCCGGGTGCGGGATTTTCTCGCTGCATTGAAGACCTGTTGGTGACCTTCTGCTGTTGTCTGTTCTATGGTCGGGTTGTTATCTCTTTGACACATTCCCCATTTCCATTCTCAATTTTATAATAGGTTAATATGACAATAATTGGGATCAAGTAGTCAAAACTGTGTAAACTTACAACACAGACATACAACACAACTGGCTAAAAAAATTAAAACAAACATAAAAATCAATCTAACAAAACGCCAAAAAAAGGTGTAGTAATAACTCATCATAGGTGCCAAGACCAAAATTGTGTACGCCAAACGCATGTTTCGTCAACAAAAGACTCATCAGTGATGTAAATAAGACAATGACGTCAACAACAGGAAAACAGTTTTTTGTCGTTGACAGCACATATCGTCATTGTCTTACTTTTGGAGCAATTGTCCTGAATTTTACAACGTAGGCGGTCTTGGTTAATTGCATGAGGTTCATTAGTTATGTGATCAGCATTGACACAGTTTGATGACAAGTAGGGCTACATTCTACTTTGTTGTTGTTTATCTCTTTGTGACTTATCATATCTTGTCAATCTATGCTTAAAGGGAAAATTAGCTATTTTAGACTTATCATCTTATTATGTTCATAATAACATAAAAAACACATTCACCTAGTTTTGTCTAGATATGAACACTAATAAAGAAGAAAATAGGAAATTATTAATTTCATTTATTGGAATGTACCAGTCTATTGTGACGTACTTTTAAACTGTGGCATGCCTGGAGTGGAATAATATCAATTAAAGTCTTGTTCGTTAATCATTTAATGAAGCAATTTAAAGCGCATCGAAGACTGTTTTGCACAGCTATTAACCAACTCATAATAAAAATAATCAAACAAAATACAAATGTGTACTACGTATATGTAAGAGAATGATAATCCCTTTCTTCATGATTAAGTACGAGCGTTAGCGAGTACTTTTCATGAAGTAAGGGATTATCATTCTCTTACAAACTTAGAATATTGTAAAGTGCTCAAGGCTCAAATAATCTCTTGATTGGTTGACTATTCAAGAATTAGCTTCATTGTCAGTGCAATGTTTCTAATTGATGCATGACTTCCTTTTTTCGGCTTTTCATTTATGGATTAGTTTTAGTAATGTAAGGACTTTCTTATAATTTGGGAAATACTAAAAAAATGCGTTATAGACATTAGGGGACACAACAATACAAAGAAAAGGTAGGAATTGTATATGTTTCCTGATTGTGAGTATGAATGTAAATTATGTAATATTTTAGTGAGGAATTATCCTTTTTTAATTTACAGTTTAAATAATACATTTGAGTTACAACTACTTTCATTTCACAGCCAATATTTTGGTCCGGCTTTTTAAATCAAATACTATTTCATTTATGTCAGGGGAATGTCAAAATAAAATGCCTTTAAAAGTTTAAATATATTCCAAACTTAAATTAAATTCCTGTTTTTTTGTTGTTTTATCTTATCGGAATATTGGAAATAACTATTCTTCACAACCGCTGGTTCATTAATCAGAGTTTTGGAAATCTAAAGATTTAGGTTATTTTTTATTTTAAAACTGTGTGTTTTTTTTTAATGCATTGCATTACTATTGTTTAATTTTTTTAGTAATTTGAAGTTATTAAAATTTCATAATAACATTAAAGGTACCAATTTTACTGCACTAGTAAATTTCAGCTTATTTTGATTTTTTTTGTTTGTTTCACAATTGAACTTTTAGTCAGTTTCAATCACTGGTGATAAATCCTTTCATTCTGATAAATGTGCTCCGGGGCAGTTGTTACTCATTTATAGAAACTCTTTTGTTTTGAACTGTAAATAGGCCTAAACAATAGGATAATCCCTTACTAAGAACATGAATTACATTCATTCTTCACAATTAAGAGACATCAAATCCTACGATTTCATTGGTCGAGAGCACTTTGTTATATTCTAAACCCTGACAATACCTGGTGAAGGCGAGGTTAAATTCACAGTAATTAAAAGATTAGCATTCTGTAAATCTATTCTTTTGATCTTCACTCGAGTGTATTTTAGCCTCCAGGGTTCACCGTTCCAGGTGTGAATAACGTCTTGTTAGGATGATAAGAGAGAAGTGCGAGTTTGAGAAACAAAAATTAAAGAAGAAATAAAATCATTTGGGGGAGGAAGATTGTGGCAAAATACCTGTATCGCCGTGGTATATTTTTCATATTTTGCGTAAGCTCAGTTTTAAATAAATTATTCCAGATGAATATTGTATTGTGATAATAAAATACTGAATTAATCTTAATTGAATACTTTTATCAATAAAACTGGCCCCCATAAAAGGAGTGCATAAACTAAGGAATGTACTAAATGTTCTTAGAAAATCACCAATTGCATATCTATATATATATACAAGTCTAAATTGAAAACAACGTTCAAACCTATGATTGCGTTGGATAAAAACCGCAATATTTATACGTGTGCATGCAAAGCAAATTTCTTGGTAGAGGGGTCTAAATACAGCACAAACAACATTTTCCAAAACACCAAAAAAGTGAAAAAGTATATGTTAACAAAACGCATTTGACTAGCAGGTCGAACAACGGATGTTCTTAAACCCTGCTGACTGCCATTGGCGATTGCCCAATAAATAGATCACAAGATGTAACATAATGGATCTTACTTATTAATTTAATACCAAACAGAAAACAATAAACTTGCGGAAAAGATGGTATACCGCAAACAAAAGGTGCAAAAATTAGTACACCATATCCGGATTTCGACAATTAATGTCTCTTCAGTGATGTTAGGAATCGAAACGGTATTTTGAAGGCCATATAATTTACCTCAATTTAGGATAGAATATGAATTTTGAAGAGTCGTATTAGGATGAACGGATCATATAAACCCGAAGGCAAATATAATACAAGCCCAAACGAAAAAATATAAACAAGTCTAAATTGAAAACAACGTTCAAATCTATGATTGCGTTGGAGAAAAACCGCAATTTTTATACGTGTGCATGTAAAACAAATTTCTTGGTAGAGGGGTCTAAATAATGCACAAACAACATTTTCCAAAAGACCAAAAAAAGTGAAAAGGTATATTTTAACAAAACGCATTTGACTAGCAGGTCGAACAACGGATGTTCTTAAAACCTGCTGACTGCCATTGGCGATTGCCAAATAAATGGTTCACCAGATGTAACAAAGTGGATCTTACTTATTAATTTAATACCAAACAGAAAACAATAAACGTGCGGAAAAGATGGTATACCGCAAACAAAAGGTGCAAAAATTAGTACACCATATCCGGATTTCGAAAATGAATGTCTCTTCAGTGATGTTAGGAATCGAAACGGTATTTGGAAGGCCATATAATTTACCTCAATTTAGGATAGAATATGAATTTTGAAGAGTCGTATTAGGATGAACGGATCATATAAACCCGAAGGCAAATATAATACAAGCCCAAACGAAAAAGTATAAACAAGTCTAAATTGAAAACAACGTTCAAACCTATGATTGCGTTGGATAAAAACTGCAATTTTTATACGTGTGCATGTAAAACAAATTTCTAGGTAGAGGGGTCTAAATAATGCACAAACAACATTTTCCAATAGACCAAAAAAAGTGAAAAAGTATATTTTAACAAAACGCATTTGACTACACTACCAAGAATTTACCAACGTTTTTTTGGTACATTTCTACCCTCGTACATATCAGTACTGTTCGGCAAGACGAAAAACTTGTAATGTTATACTTTCTATAAATTCAGTACTGTTTATTATTATACAAAATCTGTACAATTACTAATTCTATAAATTCAGTACTGATTTTTTCAGTACTGTTTCAATACTGATTTCGTCAGTACTGTTTCAGTACTGATTTTGTCAGTACTGTTTCAGTACTGATTTCGTCAGTACTGTTTCAGTACTGATTTCTTCAGTACTGTTTCATTATGATACTGATTAAGTCAGTACTGTATCTGTACGGAATATTTCATTACTGTTTTAAGTATATTCTTACTTTTTTTCAGTGCATGGATTAATGTGTTCATTTAAAAAAAGATGTCATTTCTTTAAGTACGTAGCTGTGCACTTTAGTTTATTTATCTTACAATTGGTTACAATGTTTACATTTGAATGCATACAGAGATGCCAATTTGAAAATAAAAAGAACTGAAAAACTAATCAACTAGGTAATTATGTATTAATAGCAAAATTAAGGTATCGGTGGTCTTAGGTTGTTTTGTACATTTGGGTTGGGTTAATTGTTCTCTTTGACACTTACCCCGTTTCCATCCTTTTCTATACTGTGACATGTTGATGATTTCGTTATGTTTTTTATTTCTCTGATTTTTTGTACTGATTTTGTTTTACTTTAGGTCCAGCTCTTCAACAGTTATTTTAGCTGTTTTTTCAATATTTTGGCATTGTCAAATCTGCATCTCATTCTGGTGCGGTCAATTGATATGGTTTATGTTTTTAGTAAGTTCTTATTATTATAGGTTTTATATTTGACAATATCATATTACATGTATCTGTCTCTTGCTTGGGTCAAATCAAAACATATTTAACAAGACTTGAACATTGGAACTGGGTATATTACTTTTGAGAAGATGGATTGGTGGATGTTTTGTCATCCAGTGGCAAGTTAAGTGCATAATCAGAACGAGGACTTGATACTCAGATATAAATAATGACACTATTTTGTACTAGACCAATATTACACACTGCGCTGAATTTTTGACATGCTAGTTCACCACAAGGAGAGAATCTGCTAGAAGACATGTCATCCTAACTGGACAGGTACCTTCAGACTAAACAGTCTATGTTTTTTCTCCTTAAAAAAGTTTACGCTGTGTGCTGAGGGAATAATACAACCACTTTTCCAGTCCTAATTCTCATAAATACATTTCCGTTTATTTGCCCATTGTAAGGGAGCTACCATTTGATTTTTATTGGGGGGGGGGGGGCTAGGATGAAAAATTTTGTCCTGCATTATTTTTTTAGTTGTAATCTGTCCTGCCTTTTTATTTTTCACTGTGTTCGGTCCTGCCTTTTTTTTACCTAAAAACTCCTGTCCAGCCTATTTTTTTCAAATTTCATCCTAGCCCCCCCCCCCCCCCCCCCCATAAAAATCAAATGGTAGCTCCCTAAGATTTTTAATGGTTAAATAAATTTATTGACAGTCATTGGTAGATTTCCTTTTTTTTGTATACATTAATCATGCTGCAATTTCTTTCACTTGTAATTTGTGTATTGTGAATAGTATCTGCATTGAGGGTAACTTAGATATGAAAAACTCTTGTAATCTGTCCTATTAACCTTAGCTTCAAAGCATATTTAACTAAAAAATAAATGAAATTTTGTGTAAGAATTAATAGGTATCCTGTTAACAGGAAGTTGAATGGGTGAATTTTAAACTGCATTACTCATTAAAGCATGTTCACATGAGGACTGATGACTTTCAGGAAACTCTTGATTTGTAATTCCTCAGAAAACTGTGATGGATTTGCATATTACAGACAGACATACAGAGGTTAAAAAAGTATCAAAATCTAAAGACCGATTTCCAACAGAATGATTTTAAAATGTCTGAAGGATGTCATTTGGTACATAAATTTATAACCTTTTTGATTTTTTAGCATAAATTCCCACAAAAAGACCTTCTCCTTTCATGAAAAATGACTTAATCAAATATACCTCACATTACAAATTACATAAACTATTACAAGTTACATGGATTTGAGTTACTTTTTGAAAATATTTCAATACTAGTACTAAAAACATGATTATTAATTTTACATTATTCCTGACATTTGTGGTCAGGTGGCTATGTATGTATGTATGTACGTAGATCCCTCCGTTTACGGAACACCTATCGAGAGCTGCGACTGTACAGTGGAATCCGTGTAGTGACACTCCCTATCGGGATTAATGGCGATGTGTCACTAATGTACATTTGTTGACCATTAAAATACATGCTTTGCTCATCAACATTGATTTTTTTGTTAACTGAATAAAACAAGATGAAGATCTCAAATGTTTAACTTTCTCTTTTTATCTACTGTATTCACTTCAATTACAAGTACAATAAACAGTAATCTTAAGAATGAACAGCATGATAAAGTTACAACATGTAAAATTTCTCTCTCAATTTGATGTTTTTTATCACTGTTTCATAATTCTGCTTCAATGTTATTTTGCACTGCTCTTCCAATGCATGTGATATCACATATCTTCGCCAACTTGTTTCTGAAAAATAAAAGGTTGATTATAACACTGTCAGATTTCAATGTTATCATGTTTGTTAAAGTCCAATAATAAGGTCAACTATAGGTCAACCATAACATAATATGTATAGTGTACATGCATTGCTAACTTTTTTAGGTGGTATTACGTAAATAAAGGTTCATATTATTATGGAGAAAAATGAAAAAAGAATGGAATAATGTATGGGTTACCTACTTGAAAACTAATACGATTGGGAGAAAAAATTTAGCGCCCCAAGTCTGGGTTGGCAAATTTCCATGTTTTCAATATAGGCTGCACTCTGACATTCTTAAATTGTTTTGTTATAAATTATGCCGTTAACTTTTCTAAATTGAATTGTTTCATATTTTTCATGTCTTCGTCTTTTGTAGCCGACTATACGGTATGGGTTTTCTCATTATTGAAGGCTGAACAGTTGCCTATGATTGTTAATATCCACTTCATCTGAAATTTGGTGGGTAGTTGTCTCATTGGCAATCATACAACATTTCATTATTTTATACAGCAGTTTAAAATTTTTAAAAAAGTATTCTTGTTGAATTTTTCATTAGTTGTAACAGTGGCATTTCTGATTAAATTATCATTTCAATCTGTAATCCAGTTTCAGAGAAGGAGATCTTTGTTTAGATTTCCTTTAGGTTCATATGTTAAACTATGTCCTGATGTGACACTCATCTTTGGATCGGCACCAAAACAAAACATAATTCGATTATTCGAGCACAATATCAATGCAATCTGTCAAACAGTTAACTGAGGTTTTGTGTACGGATATGTACTTCCTATAGGATTCTTTGTTAACCATATTGACATCTTTCAATTGTTGAATGCTGCTCTCTATTCTTTTGAATTAATCGTTGTTGGTTTGTTGTCTCATGAGCGCACTACAACATTTCATGTTATTGAAATAAAATAATACGGACAAACTGAAAATACTTACCTAAAAAAATCCTAATTTCTTACCAGTTCTATCTCGATCTCATATATTATCTGTGCATTACAGTTTTTAGTTGTTGATCTATGCCTTTATTTTCCTCATAGACTTATTCTTTTTGTTCTGGTGGGATCCATTTTTGGAAACCTATAACAATTGATACTGCATCAAATATTTTGCATCAATTTGTAAAAAGTTGTTATTCCCAACATGCTTTTTATGGTATTATTTATGAATCTAATACTTTATAAATTGTCATTTGAAAAAGTACATCATAAGAGAAAGATTGTATCGAAGTGTTACAAAGTTCTGTCAAGTGGTTAATGAGCAATTGATGACACATGGGACATAAGGACAAAAGGACAGACTCCCCCATCATTAAATACATGTACCATACCCTTTAGCAGGTGGGTTAAGTCGCCACATACACGAACAGGAATAAAAGTGCCTGTCCTAATTCAGGAATCTTTGGGAAATAGTGGTCAATTGAAATATTATAACACATTTATATAACAAGAGTGTCCACGCTGAAATGTCGTGCCTGCTTTACTGACCATGCACTATTTCTTTTGAAAGTTTAATGCATAAAAGTACCACAGAAACTTGACATGTTCAATGATCCATGACAATGTATTAGAGTCTGTCAAATTATGACAGTCAATTCTATAATCATAGATAGGACAGTCCATATATCACGATAATGACCAGTTTTTCAATAACTATTATATAATTAAATTGTTTTGAACATGCATGTAATATTTGCCACTGGACATTAAGCACATTTTGAATACATGAATTGTAAGTACTTTATGAATATGTTAGTATTTTTGAGGACTCTCACTGATTCAGTAGGATTATTTTTATATAATGGGATTATCCTCTTGAAATAAAAGATTATTTATACGAAATTTTGTTCAATAATTATGTGTCGGATTATTAGGGTGTCGGTTCATTGGGTCGTCGGACTTTTGGGGTAACGGACTAATGGAGCCTTGAACCGACATAAATTCAATCATTGACCAATAAAAAAAAAATATATTTCTACAAAGTGTATGTACATGATCTCTTCATATAAATTTCACATGCAGTTTCCCTTGTAGTATGAAAACCAGGACAAGGCCGGTTCAAACAGGAAGATTAAGAAAGCAAAGAACACTGTGCACTTTATAAAAGGGTCTGGATGGGGTTTCTTCATTTCTGTATTCTTTAATATTTTATACCATTTTCACTATTTATTATAAATTTTGCCTGTTATTCTCTTTTCTTTATATTTAAGCACCACATTATTCTCTATTTTTCATGGCTACTTCATAAAGACAACAAAGGGACTGATATGAAAGCCTGCCATTCTAAAGTTGCATTAAATCCGTGAAAAAAGAAGGGACATTGGATAATTGTCTGTTTTCTGTTTCTTGGTCTTTTCTCACTTGCCGTTGGAGGCAAAATTTATGTCTCTTTAGTTTGTATCTTATTATAAAAGAATATAGGTGAAAAATATAATCCCGCTAACATGTTTAACACCGCCACATTCTGTATGTATGTGACTGTCCCAAGTCAGGAGCCTGTAATTCAGTGGTTGTCGTTTGTTGGTGTGTTACATATTTGTTTTTTGTTCATTTTTTTTTTTTGTACATTAATTAGGCTGTTAGTTTTTTCGTTTGAATTGTTTTACATTTGTCATTTCGGGGCCTTTTATAGCTGACTATGCGGTATGGGCTTTGATCATTGTTGATGGCCGTACGGTGACCTATAGTTGTTAATTTCTGTGTCATTTGGTCTCTTGTGTAGAGTTGTTTCATTGGCAATCATACCACATCTTCTTTTTTATAAACAAATATATGCAAGTCTAACGTTCTGTTACCCCTTATGGAACCCGTTTGAACTAAATTCCAAAGGAAAGACATTTTTTGAGATAATAATTTTTTTGTCTTACACATAAATGTCAACATGCATGTGAACCAAATGAACACACATTTATTGTTTGTTTGAAAAGGCAATTTGGGTGAATACAGTTGTGAATTTGACTGCATACGTCTGACGTTAACGGAATCAAAAAGGTAGACTCTAAGGTAATTTTATACTGTAACTTTATGTGCTAAACCGTTATATAATCCAGATGACACTGAGGAAAAAATCATTCATTGACATTGTTAATATTCTATTCTTTTCGTTTTTTTTTGGATGTATTTTTCTTAATAATTACATGCATGAAGTGTGTATTTATGTTCAGAAAAATAATTAGAGTGAGGTGCACATATTCTCCGGGGACACAATTTCGCCGTTTTATGATTTTGAGGTGTAAAAACTTCAAAGGATGGATGAAATGGAAGAAATATGCCGGTAAATTATATTTTTATAACAAATATGATTATTTTTTAAACTTAGACAAAAGTTTGGCACTCACCGCAAAGGACCAAAAAAACGGACAACGTTTTGATAAATATTGTTTTAAGCTGCAGTTAGAGTGGGTGACGCATATTCGCCGCAAAATTCGTTCATTTCCACCTACATCCGACCTACATTCGAATATTTGAAACTTTTTATGTAGGTTTTAGAAAGTTTACTATATGAAAAAAATGTTTGATAAAGGAATTCTCTTCAAAACATTGGTTAAATGTTTTAAAAATGAACGCAAACTCAAGAGGAAATCAAGTTGTTCTTGTACCATGGGGGACACATTTTCGCCGCAATGTATGATATGACCATCCTCATTATCCTTGTATATTATATAAACAATTGTTTGCAATTACATGAATTAGCTTGAGAGATCATTCCTATACGATTTTTCTAACAGATATTTACTTTATGACTGCGCATGCGTGCCATATAAATCTTACATAATTGCCAAAATCGTTCAAAAACTACTGCGTATTTCTTTATATGTGCGAATAACATTGGACATGGGGTAAACGAGGAATATCAACAGTTCGAACATTACAAACAGCGTTTAGCATCTTTGTAGGCAAGTATTGGGTAAAGGCACACGAAATTTACAGAAAAAATAGCAAAAATGGCGAAAATGTGTCCACGGCGAATATGCGCCACCCACTCTATGTGGTTTTAAATAGATGTGTAAAAATGGCGAATATGTGTCCCCCTTTGACAAAACATCAGGAAATTTCAAATTGCCTTTAATCTAACTTTTCAGATGATTTTTTTTCAAAGAAACACGTTTTCAAGCTAAGAATATTTTTCTTTTGATGTTATCTTCATATAGAAATATCAGTATACATCAAAAACATAAAGACCTGAACATAAACTGCAGAAAACATGGAAAATTATGGCGAAAATGAGCACCCCACTCTATTGACTTAGCACTAAATAAGTGCATTGAAATAGGATCAAATAGGCCTAGTTTTTTGTCGAAATAGAAGATAAAATATAAGAAATTATATCAGGATGTTCACAAAAAAAAAAACGAGTAAAAGTATGATTTCTTAAGTTTGTAAAACTTACATGAACAATAGTCAATAGCAATTCGTAGACGATTCGAAGAGGACCCTTCATCTCTGACTTGTCGTGGAAATCGTCTGTTTCTATAACATTAAGACTTTTTGCAAGTGGCTTGTAGAACAATATTTTCTCTGCTGTAGTCTCAAAATCTTGCCGCCCTCTTACAGAGTTTTTGTCTTGCTTTGTCGCACCAAAAGCATATTGACGTTTCATATCTGTGACGTTGCAAAACTTGTGCCTCTCTGTAGAACAGCGCTTTCCCGCCGTCCATAATTTTTCCCGCGTCAATTGAGCCGTAATAATGAAAAGCGATGTAAAAGTAACTTTATGAAAACCATTGCTCTAAGATTGTTATAAACGATGTTTTTAATACAACATTATTTAAAAATACAACTTTTAACCTTGAAATATAGTTTTTTTTTATCTTTCTTGTCTTTATAAAAAAAAATGAAAATAATATACCCATTGCTACTAGCTTTATAAGCGCTTTTGTTTTATCTTTGTCAAGTGAAATGCATAACTGATTCTTAACCAAGTTGGCAAGTATTTCATGCAATATTTAGGACGTCTGAAATTTAATGTACAATAAATCTGTTGCTCAGTGGGTCCTACAAAGTAAAAGATATGTGACGAATGGCTCAAAATTGAGGTTTTGCCAAGTGCTGGGAAAGGATGATTTGTAGGATAGGAAAAACATCATTGGGTCGCCTACTTAGGGAGCTACCATTTGAATTTTATGGGGGGGGGGGGGGGGGGGGGGGGGGGAGGCTAGGATGAAAAATTTTGTTCTGCATTTTTTTTTAGTTGTAATCTCTGTCCTGCCTTTTTATTTTTCTCTCTATTCGGTCCTGCCTTTTTTTAGGTTTATCCTGACTTTTTTTTACCTAAATTGTCATCCTGACTTTTTTTTTTGCAAGTGTCTCATCCTGCCTTTTTTTTTTAATCAAAACTCCTGTCCTGCCTGTTTTTTTCAAATTTCATCCTAGACCCCCATAAAAATCAAATGGTAGGCTCCCTTATTTAACATCCCCATTTCGAATGAAAATAAATATTTTTTAGATTAATGCTTCAATGATGAAACGGGAATAAAATGTATTGAAATATCGTATGGCAGTACAAGTATATCGGGTAACATTTGTGTACTTTTACAAAAAAAAATCACTGAGAATTCAATCGCGGCATTTGAGTCCTAAAGAAATTTTCCAGTTCTCTAAAATAAAGCGTGTATTGTGTATATTAACTTTTCGCGTAATCAAGTATAACAGTTACCTTTTCTATGATTATTTATTAGGAATGCGATTAGTATATGAGATATTCTGATGTATGAAAAAAAAAACTCACGTTTAACAAATTTCTCGAAAGTACTAGTATGCAACATTTTACATGAAAATGACGAACTAGATGATTAGTAAACACGTTAAATAAGTTGGTATTACAGTACTAACAAGCTTATGATCCTGTATCATTTTTTGACATCCGTTTTAAGTATACAAATAAGCAGTGCATTTAATTCAGTTTGCTTCATGACCTTCATTCCCGCCAAAATCGTCCTTTTGGCGCCGTCTTTTGACATTGTCAGTGCTCCTCAGAATTGTGACGTTACTATGGACCTTTGACGTTCTACACAATCAACAAGATTTGTGTGTAGAAGCCAAAAATGTCCCTTTGGCAGCAAGAGGGTTAATATTGAACATAGTATTACAATTGCCTACGTTTATGTGATTGGATTTCATGACGTCATTCATTGTTTACAAACGTTATTTTTGCACTCGCACTGACATTTCAACAAGTCAACAGTTCAAACTTCTTCTGGACAAAAGGTATGGTATATATTGAATATTTTAAAACTGAGAAAATTGTCGCATGGCTAATTTAAAACACATATCCTAAGTAGGAAAATACTAGTACGCGTTACACATTGGCGGATATAGAGGAGTCCGGGGGTTGGAACCCTCCATTTTATGGGACGATCAATGAATTTGAATGGGGACATATAGTTGGAACCCCCCCCCCCGACCCTAACCTTTTATCCAGTGTTGGGAAACCTCTTTTAAAAAATGGCTGGATCCGCCCCCTGGTTACAGAACTTTCTGTAAATGCCAAAATTAATGCCATGGCACTTGTAAAATATTAATGGAGACGCTAAATCGTGGGTTGTTTTGAATATTCATATTATAACTACTTGACCAAACGTTATGAAATAATATCAGTCAATACTTGATATCTGAGAATTATAAATCCTGAATGTTTCTGAACATATGATAAGGAAAAGGGGGGTGGGCATCGGCGGATCCAGGGGGAGGGGTCCGAGGGTTGGAACCCCCTTTTTTTTGGCGATTAATGCATTTGAAAGGGAAAATAAATTTGGGAACCCTATCTCCTGATTTTGATCCCCTTTTTAAAAATTGCTGGATCCGACCGACACATGCTCATTTCCTCAAATCCTGTGTTTTTGTCAGACAGTATTTTTTTCCGATCTTTTCCCACTTCCCACTTCTTTCTCTTCTGTCCCGATCCCACTTGTTCCTATTTTGACCGGGTTTTTTTACTGATGCTTCATTTATTAGTGATACATTTTGATATTAGTCCACCATTGTCCCATGTGCCAACAAACTTATATAATCCCGCCACATTGACTGCTATATATTGTTTATTATTTTTCTTGTTTGAAATGTTTTACAATAACATTTTAGTTACTTTTGGATTTTTTTTTTTAGCCATGCTGGATCTATGCGATCACTCTGGTTTTGGAGATGGTGCAAAATACTAAGTTGAAAACATATCATGAAACTAATTATGTGTTTTTATGACTTGCAGAAACTTTCTACACCATTTTAATCATCAACTGCAAACTTTTGACATGTTATAATTATTATAAAGAGCACATAAATAGACTGATGGTTAAAGCTACATGTGCATGAAATATTTGTCACTGTCAAACACCAATACTTCGAGGTTGATGGATTTAATTATCATATTTTGCTTTTTTTATTTAGGAATAAATTCTCAGAATGATTAACAGCATAGAAGACAGCCGCTGAAATGGGAACGTACGATGTGAAAATTAAAGACCTATATACAGAAGGATGTATTTTAATATGGCATTCATCAGAAAAGACAATATCTAATCATAAACCATGTAATTCCGAGTTTCGTACAAGTACCAAAACATAAAAGATGGATGCTTGTAATGAGCTCATATTAGAACTAGGGAGTCCTCTGGAATTACCAATCTACATGTAACAAGACACATCATATGTGAGACTGAATTGAGGAAAAGACACCAGCCAGGAAACTGACATTTTATAAAGCATTCCAAAGAAAAGATGGCAAAGGGGGGAGAGCAATAAAACATGATACAAGCAAAATTAAGTGTTTCTTTGATTGTTTTATTTATGAACCTTAATTACAAGGGTCATAAAATAATCAAGGGGTTATATAGTACAATTGTATCCTAAGTTTCTGCTGAATTTAACTATATTTTGTACTTAATATATATCAACCGAAATATAATAATTCTTTAAATAATTTAAAATGTGCAAATCTTGTGAAGATTCTTATCTTGTTAGATATTTGTATAAATTGTGCGGTTTTATACACATTGATATTGTAAAATATCAGCCTCGAACCACAATGTAAATCTCTCTGGTGTCGATTGCGTATTTTTTTTTAAACACAGAAAGACAGTCGCAATCAAAATCAAGGAGTAAACAAAGACTCATAAAACCAAAGTGCATTTCCAACAACAGTTAGAATACATAAAAAGAAACAATACCAACTCGACTAAAAACCGGGAATGAATTCATGTGCTTCTAAAGGGTAAACAATCCCCTTGAGAAAATCTGATAAACCGCTTATCTTGCTTCATTTTTGTTGTTTTTTCCTTCACTTCAATAGTTTTTTGATAGACGAAAGTAAGCTTGATACTTTTCCTCAGTCATTTTCACGTTGCTAAAAAGTCCTGCTCAGCAGAGTGATATAGTCGAAGAGAAAAACCATAAGTTTTAACATGTAACCAGCTAAACGAGGATTATAATAATATAGTCACAGAATTATCCAACCTATTTTTGGATACTAATTGTACTCAGATGCACATGTGTCAAAATTTCTCTTATGATAGAGGTCAACACTGAATCAGCGATGTCTACACAAGATACAAAATATAAAAAAAAAATAAAAAGAGTCATCAACATGTCACAATAAAAAAATAAAAAGAGTCATCAACATGTCACAATATACCATACTATACTTACTTAGTTTATAAGTTTCAGTTCCCAATATTTTTTGAAACAATATGCATTCAGATTAAAAAGATAAACCACACCAAATCGACTGCTACAGCTATACCTAAAGAAACAACTATTTTTGATATATGGATAAGGTGCGCACTGAAAAGTAAGAATTTACTAAAAAAGTAAATGACAAACATCAGTACAATAATAGTACTAATAAAATCGGTACAATTACAATACTAACAAAATAAGTACTGAAACATTACTGACAAAATCAGTACAGAAACATTACTGACAAAATCAGTACTGAAACATTACTGACGAAGTCAGTACTGAACTAGTACTGACAAAATCAGTACTGAAACAATACTGACAAAATCAGTACTGAAACAGTACTGTCAAAATCAGTACTGAAACAGTACTGACGAAATCAGTACTGAAACAGTACTGAAAAAAACAGTACTGAATTTATAGAATTAGTTACGGTACAGTTATTGTATAATAATGAACAGTACTGAAATAATAGAAAGTATAACATTACAAATTTTTAGTCTCACCAAACAGTACTGATATGTACGAGGGTAGAAATGTACCAAAAAAACGTGGGTAAATTCTTGGTAGTGTAGCAGGTCGTACAGCGGATGTTCTTAAACACTGCTGACTGTCATGGCGATTGCCAAATAAACGGATCACCAGATGTAACAAAACGGATCTTAACTATTAATTTATATATGTGTGTGTTTAATTTACTTTTTTTACGAAATTCGTTTACTCTACCCAAGGACGTATATTAGACCAAGACGTATACTAGTTAGTTATAGGTCCTTATTCTACCAGAATTCTTTCACTAGTATTAAAATCTGGCGATGTATATTTAAAATGCCATCAGGTAAAAAAAAATCGTAAACTATCTAAATTGCAAAGTTTTCAATTGAAAAAATACAACAGTACAACGTGCGTGATTGTCGGTATTAATTCTGTATAACTGTTTCTTTTGATCTTCATCCGAGTGCATTTAAACCTCTAGGGTACACCGTTCAACTTGTGAATGTCAATACGAATGAATAATAAGACACAAGGGCAAGTATAATACACATATATAAACAAAAATAATTCAATATTCAGGGGGAGACAGGGTGGCAAATACATTGACTTCCCTGGAATATTTTATTATCTTTTTGCGTATATGCTCCATTGCAAATTATGAAATAAATCATGAAATATTTAGCATTTATTTCACAGAATAATGTGTGTGCTGGTGGTTTGTACCACAGGATTGTGTATGCGTCAAGTGTGGTTAGATATAGGCTCTTTATCACCGCTGGCTAGCCTTCTTTGCAGGTGAAAAAAAAGTCGAGTGCGTAAGTCTTTCTGCCAGTACATAGCCTCTACACTATTCAATCTACAATGCCTCCCCGCGACAGCACATGGTAACTAGGATCTAGCATCCTGGGTATTATTGTAGAGGATCTCGGAGCAGCAAGGGCCCTAGAGATGCGATGTGTAGGCCCACCGGCGCGTGGACACGCCCTTGCACTCATCTACCTTGCCCCAACTATAGGTAAATAGTACCACTACCTTGTGGTTAGATTTGGGAAGATCAAAGGCTATGGGAGCAGACCAAGAAAGAAAAGCCGGGAAGATGGAGCTCGTCAGCCATGGTAGGCAATCGTCTATGGGAAGAAAAAACCCAGACAGCAAAACTCCATCCTGCAGGTAGAAGGTTTCTCGCATAACTAATCACCAGGCATAGTAAAAAGAAGCTGATTACGGAAACCACACCAAAAGAAACTCTGAATTGCGTGAACGAGGACATACGTCATACAGATGACCCAATAAATGTGTCTAGTGAAAGCAGAAATGCAGCTAGAGGCAAGACGTGTGGACTCGTAACGCCAAAAAATGTTCTCAGCATAAGTGCATGAAATGCGCGGACCATGTGCGAGACTGGAAAAACAGCACAAGTTGTTAATGAGATGAGAAGGTATAACATCAATATACTAGGTGTTAGCGAATATAGATGGGTAAACAACGGATCAATTACAATTGACACAGGTGAGACCATACTGTACTCAGGTCGAACAGACAACAAACACTATGAGGGAGTTGTTTAGTATTGAGGAATGAAGCAAAAAGAGCTCTTCTAGAATAGCAACCAGTTGATGAAAGGCTTATAACGGCAAGGTTCTACTCAAAATATTCGAAACTGTCAGTGATTCAATGCTATGCACCTACCAACGAAGCAAGTATTGAGGACAAGGATAACTTTTATGACAAATTACAATCACTTGTTAGTAAAGTACCAGCACATGATTTATGTCTTGTAATTGGTGATGTAAATGCAAAGATTGGGGCAGATAACTCATGTAAGGAAAGAATAATGGGCAGACATGGATGTGGAGAATGCAATGAAAATGGTGGACTTTTAGTAGATGTATGCGGCTTGAATGATTTAGTTATTGGTGTATCATTATTTCCACACATGGAAATTCACAAGCTTACATGGAACTCACCAAATGGCAGGGACCAGAACCAGATAGACCACATAATTGTAAATGGAAGATGGAGAAAGTCTCTGATGGATGTCTGTGTTAAAAGGGGAGCAGATTGTGGAAGTGACCACCACCTTCTACTTGGGAAGATTAAACTTAAAATGAGAAAGGTAGTCAGACCACAACATAACAGAAAATCATATCACATCCAACGCCTTAAAGACAACGAGATAAGACAAAAAATTAACATCAGCATAAGAAACCAATACCGAACATTACAAAATATCAGTGAAAACAACGACAACATTGGTCCTGATCTAAATGAACATTGGAACAAAGTAAAAACTATGTTTAATGATACAGCTGTTGGTGTACTTGGAATTAGAGACAGTACGAGGAAAAGGTGGATTTCAGATACAACCTGCAATGTTATAGAAAAGAGAAGATTTACAAAAAGTAAGTGCAATCAGACAAGATCAGAAAGGTTGAAAGTACTACAAAAAGAATACTCAGAGCTAAATAAAGAAGTTAAGAAAAAAACAAAAAAGACAAACTGCAATATATTTAAGGATTGGTCAATGAAGCAGAAGAGGCATGCAAACATGGAGAACTAAGTACTGTATATAAGATCACTAAACTGCTATGTGGGAAAAGTAACAACAATGACACACCAGTTTTATGCAAGAATGGAGAGGTATTAAAATCGGAGTCACAGAAACTTGAAAGATGTACACAGCACTTTCGGGAATTTTTAAAGGGATAGTAGCTACGATTTTGACAAAATTATGACCAAGTTTTAAAGCTGCTAAAATCAAAGATATGTAGTTTAAATTAACAATAAGATCGGTGGAATGTTTATATAAAGTACAGAAGTGTTAATAATTTATAATTAATATCGTGTAGCGTGCCTTTTCATCTCATTAATTATGCATCGGGTTTACTTCCCGAACTTTGCCGACACAGCGAGTGAGATGACCAAGATATAAATAAATATGAACATGTGATTTTGTTTTCTTACGTATTTGAGAATTTCTTTAGATTAAACGTACATATTTGAAACCATTTATCAAATTATGTAAACAACAAAATATACCAAATGCCTGCATATTATTCGAACCCAAGGTTCTCCAACAATGGCGATATTATACACTTGTTTTATATGTGTATGACAAAACAGTGCCGATAACGTATACACGTGTTTGTGAATTGAATTGGGGCCTTCATGCAGGGTACACCGGAAGAATAATATTAAATTGTTAGAAGTTGATTTTTAATGTCTTCTAAGTTGTGAGATCACTGCTCTTAAATTTATAAAGATATTTTGAAAATAATGATTTGAACACGTCGCGATTTATTTTCATGTGATCTGGATTCGAAAAGTTCAGAAATGTTTTTTACATTTTGCAAACCGTCGTAATGTCGACTGCTTATATAATGACTTTATCTGCGTGTCGAGTGTTGGTAAATGATTCTAATGACCGATCTCATCGCCGTTATTTATTTTCAATTTACAATAACTTGTCTGCACCTCTTTACTGTTTCTTTTTCTCGCAGAAACTGTAAACACACGTTCAATTTCCGCGATAACATTTCTCTGTTCGACATTTTCCCTTCGAGGGACAACTTGCGATTGCGCATTGGGAACTGCGGAGTTAAGGTCAACATAGGTCATATGAATAAGGGTTGGCTTAACATAGAATTTTTGTCTATAGACAAAAATTAAATTCAGGTTTAAAACGTTATAAAGCTTCTAAATGCTAATTGGAAAGTAAACAGTGATGGTTTTATTCATTCTAAATAAACCTTTTGTACAAAATCCGGCATATAGATTAGAAAAATAATTTTAATGAAAATCGTAGCTACTATCCGTTTTAACAGAGAACCACCAGACAAACCAGCACAATTTGATAGCACCGAAGAGATAATGGAAATAGGTATACTAGAGGAAAAAATTGAACTTGGTGAAATAAAGAAAGCATTATGCAAGCTCAAAAATGGTAACTCAGCTGGAGTAGACAACATCAGTGCAGAACTCCTTAAGTCAGATGTAGAAACAACAGCATCAATACTACACACAATATTTAGCAGAATATGGGAGGAGGAAGTTATTCCTAAAGACTGGGAAGAAGGACTACTGGTTAAACTTGCAAAATAAGGTGATATGAAGAATTGCAACAACTGGAGAGGTATATCTTTACTATCTGTACCTGCAAAAGTGTTCCTTCGAGTTATTGCCAGGAGAATAATAGATGCTTTAGATGACACTCTGTGGAAAGAACAAGCAGGTTTTAGAGCCAATAAAGGTTGTAGTGACCACATATTCACACTCAGAAACATCATTGAGCAGTGCATAGAATGGCTACACAACATCGTCATAAATGTTGTGGACTTCGAAAAGGCTTTTGATAGCTTGGACAGAGCCAGCATGTGGGAATAAATGAGAACATACGGCATACCTGACAAAATAATTACCATGATCAAATTATTTTACAACAACTATAGATTCTGTGTCCTACACAATGGAACCCAATCCACCTCCCCTTCTTTTCCTCATTTTCATCGACTGCTGCATGAGAAGAACACTTGGGAATAAAACAACTGGAATAAGATGGTCGATGAACACAATCTTAGAAGACCTAGATTTTGCAGACGACATATGCCTATTATCAACAATTCGAACAAACATGCAGAACAAAACATCAAGACTACACGAGACTGCTCTATCTGTAGGTTTAAAGATAAATACACAAAAGACAAAGATAATAAGCCTAAATGACAAAACTAGAAAACAACCAATAACACTTAAAGGAGAAAACATAGAAGAAGTTGAAAATTTTAGCTATCTTAGTACTAATATCAGGCAGGACAACGGAACTAGCAAAGATATAATGGCAAGGATCAACAAAGCCAGAACTTCTTTCTGCAGACCTCGAACAATATGGAAAACAACATCAATATCCAGGTCCACAAAAATCAAAATCTATAATAGCAATGTGAAATCAGTGTTGCTATACAACTTTGTATTTTTATCAAAATATCTAAATTTATTTGTAAAAAAAACAATTTTGCTTAAATAATTGCTAAGAAAACAAGCTGTCAAATTGGCTTCATGGTGCCCACAACTATTTGCCTCGTACGATTTAAATTTGATAAGTCTTCATTGAACAATGGTAATGGACAATTTCTCAAACTTTAAAATGAATAATTCAAAAGTAAAAAGAAATAAGTTCAAGACATTTCTCTTATACATGTATTTTCAAACAATTGTAATGTTAATTCCGACGTATTTATCTGCCCCAGTGACTTTCAATCCGTTTACCAAAGGTCGATTTGCTGAAATGTGTGTGCAAAATGCATGTTTCTGTGCTCTACGGTCAAATATATCAATATCGAATGTCAATAGAAATTTATATAAAATTTACAAAATGTCCATAATCATTATGAACATCTAGTTTAAACTATTTTTTTGGTCAAAATTTTACAGTTAGAATTTTGAAAATAAAGGCTTTCTCATCTTTATCTTCAGTTGGTGCATCTCATAATAATCATAAATTTCTTTCTTAATTCCATTAATATGTAGACTCTGTGTTAAATAAACTGTACACGCTCAATTTGATAATTGTATGATTTTATTATTCATTATCATATCTTGTATATTACTATCAGCGTCGGAATGTTGTACAAAGGATGTATATTACATCTGGCAGCATTTGGTATGGCATGTTTCATTTATTTTACCTGTGCACACCTGTTTCTCTCAGCAGGGAAGCGATTATATATGGATACCCGCATTGTGTAATGTTATTCCCGTCAGGAATTCGCTAGAATACCCGAATGTGCAACTTTGACATGACCTCTGGTATTGATTTATTAAGCCATGCCGATTATCAAAAAAAGGAAAGAGATATAGGAAGATGTAGTATGAGTGCCAATGAGACAACTCTCCATCCAAGTAACAATTTATAAAAGTACCCAGGTTTAATAAATATATTACATAGAAAGTTATTTAACCAGAAACACACCAACATCATATTGACACAGAATGAAACTCCGGTATGCCATGCTTGTTTTGGGACTTTGTGGTATTTAGATATCACGTGATTGTTTGTATCGAGATGCTTTCAAGATGGCGACATGTCGAAAATTGATAGTCGTTTTTAAAAATCCAATTTGATCACATATTTAGGAGATTACAACATTAATATTAATGGAAATATGCATATTTATATCGAATAAACGTAATATCAAATTTTATTTTTTTTGCGAAGTTTACCTTTAATCATGTATGCCAGTCTATGTGCAGCCTTCTTTTTTCCTCGACCCCTGGCTATTTCACAATATGTATTCTATAACCAGATTTTCCCTTTTTTGCTCAGACCCATTCAACACATCCCTTCCCATCCCCATAACTTCAGTTTTCTTAAACAATTGCGTTCAATGTTGTCACAAAAGACATTCATTGTGACAGAGTATTGGTCAAAATCACTCGTGTGTTTGAAAAGATCCAAAAATACATATTTTTTTAAAGTGAAGGTAAAAGTCCATTTTCAGTACAGGTTACAAGAGCGCAATTATTTGTAATGCATTTTCCATAGGACCTTAATGGTGTTTAAAAATGTATTTCTTGAATAATAAACAAACTAGAAAAAAAGGGTAGCAGTTCCTGTGACTATAGATGTCAGCATTTTATTACAACAAAAAAGTATATGGTCATGCGGCAAAAATTGCCCTAAAATACAGTTGTTATGGACGTTTCCAAATTCTGCACTAAATTGCAAAGATTAATTTTGAATTGCTCCTTAGTTAATAAAAATATTATATCTTCTATACATTGTAAATCATGAATTTAATTTTCACCTATTTTGAAACTTAAATGGAAAAGCTTTCAAATTTAAAAAAATTCAACCCTGAATTATCCTATCAGGAGCCTCAAAGTTTATTTTTATTTTGTGTACCATCTTGGCGTAAAATACTTGCCGGTTAAATATAAATAAATAATTGCACTCTTGTTACCTATAAGTATCTGAATATATAAAACTAAAACAGTTTTCTATAGAAAGACAGTTGTTTGAAGGTCTTTTATTTTTTTACTTTCTGTTACACCTCCAAATATAAAAATAGAAATCATATCCAATCCAGGAAGTTGTTGTTTTATTCACATAACACTATTTTGGATACCTGTTTGCGACAAGAAAGGTAGGTCAGAAAAAGTGTACTGTTTAATGTAATAATCTACAAGGACAATATGAACAGCGCTGTACAGAGGTTGTATACCATGTTGGCAATTAATTATTTTTCATTTTATCAGGAATTAAGACTTATTCCATGGAGTTGACATGTCTCATCGTCATTACCATTATGCATCAATTCCGAAATTATAGTATGGTATTGTCTTTCGTATAACAAACTGGTTGATACACAATCTGATCAATACTATTACCATGAATATAGCTTTTGCCATAACTATGATACTGAGTCCGTCTAACATTTAGACTTTCATTTGAAAAAAAAAAATATCGGTTGTTTACCTCCCATCTTTTCTATCGAATTATTGATTTACTTATTTATATAATATTTTGGTCAAATGTATTGGGTGAAATGTAAGAACAAGTAATAGCTTTTCTAAAAAAGCTAGCCGTTGCTTAGCTGATGAAAGGGGAAAGTGTTCTCGCTTTGTAGATTAATTCATTCAGAATAGCCTTGAAAATCAATCAACAAATTTTACCAAACACGTTATGAAGCAGTATGTCGTTTAATGTTAGGTGTTAAATAAGGTCCTTATCGTACTAATCCTTCAAAGCTTAACATACCGGATTGACATAATATTTTGTGAGAGACCGTTCTTTTAAAATGACAACAGTATTTTCGTATTTGAAATTTATAATTTTCTTTCATTTCTCTTTTTCTCATATAGCACATATATATAGTATAAATGGTCAATAAACATCAAAACAATTACTAGAAGTTTTTTCTTGACCCTGCCCATTGTTTTAAGTAATATTCATTTTTTTGCTATTAAGATACTTTTTTTTACATGTATTCGCAACTATTCTATATATCATAGCTAGATTTGGAAGGATTAAAAACTTATAAAATATTGTAATGACATGTCCATTGTAGAAGACCGTAGGTTAATTTTTAGAAGTAAATTGTTTTGTTTGTTGTTTAATTGGGTTAATGTCTAAATTAATTACGTATACTTCATATCTCCTTTCAAATCATTCACAGAAATTAAGGACTGCCATTGGCGGATCCGGAACTTTTTCTAAGGGGGAGGGGGGCCGCTGACTGACTTAAAAGGGGGCGCTCCAGTCATCCTTCAGTGATTCCCTATATAATCAACCAAATTTTTCCCACAAAAGGGGCATACCCCCCCCCCCCCCCCCCTCCTGGATCCGCCTATGACTGCTGAAATATGATAGTATACATGTATAATTGCTTTCATCGTCTGAGAGTAGTTTTTTTTTATTCTTCTTATATTCCCCTTTGGATATTTTTGGATCTTCTGTTCTTCATCATCTGCTATGAGCTATAGACAACGTTCAACCCAACCTAAATCCGGTCCTAAAGATCGGGGAGTGCATTTATCATACTTATCATTTGTATTGAGAGGTAGAATAGGTCTTTATTTAAGCATCGTGATATTTGATGAGGTCGAGAAATTTAGGTGATATAAGTAAGACAAGGTTGAAGATTGAATCTGAAACTGATCAGATGTCGATATTTTTATACAGATGCAATTAAAATCATGGTTGTAAATGCTTTACATATTTGTCAAACAATTCATTTTATCACCATGAAATATCATAACCCTGATTTCCTTCAAGTTTTCTTCATGTATAAAATATATGTAACAGTGATCGACTGGATTGAATGTTAAACAATCACGTGTGTGATTACAAAACTTCAGGAGATTCGGCTATTTATAGATAAATGTTACCTGTTTACCGATATGCATTAGTGGTGACCAGGCAAAATCTAATTGCTAAAATAGAGAGTACAAATCCGATACTCTACGGGATTGAAAGACATTTACTAGGTTTGGATTGTCCCAACCAATCAACGAACTTTAATTATTAACGTCTCAGTAATATCTTCCAATCAGGTAGTAAGAAGCATTCAGCCCGCGGACTGTCCATCGTTCAATTCTTAATAACGTCTCCTCGGGTTAATAATAAAATGTATAAAGTAAAAAACATTTTCTCGTATCTTTTTCCGGATGGTACGTCAGTTTGAATTTTCAGGTTAGATAACTTTTATCTTACCATCTTTCTCAAGTGTTTGGCCAAATTGTTTTAAATACATGGTGATTTTATCCTTCCCATTTCGTAAATAGTCAAATTTCAAGCACTTTTCCTTAAAATTACACAATTTTTTTGGTAAATATCCGCCAAGGGAACGTTAGTTATAGATCCAAGACTGAAAACTACTGGATTATCCGCAAATTTGATATAAATTATATTTTCAATCTACAACTAAGGAAAGTAATTTAGTCAAAAGGGCCAAAGTCACGTGGTACAAATCATATGAATAAAGTATCTATGATTTTACCATATGTACAATATTAATTTTGAAACACATGAAATATTTTCTCTCAAATTATTCGAAAAAGCTTCTAAATTTTCAAAAATTTGATGTAAAATGACGGTGGGCATGGGTACCATTAACAAGCTCCGTTTGAAGATGGTCATGATACCATTTAACATCAATTTCTAAAACAGAATAATAAAGTTCTAATATCACGCATACCTGTTCTGTCCAAGTTTTTATTATAAAAAGTGGTAAGTTCAGAAAATGTTAGTATTATCGCCTATGGAAGAATAAATACTACCGTTTTCTTTATATAGAGCTATGTGATATTTTCATTAAAAGTCGCTTTCCTGCCTTTTTCTCATAGTTGTTTTTTTTTCGTTTTCTAATGCCATTTATCATTATGATTGTTCTGAACTATTCTCGAATTTTCTATTATATATCATTTATGTGTTTTTGTGCTTACTTACCTATGTTATCTTTTGGTGTAACAGAGATATTTATCGGATTGTTAATTTCCTTACCGAAAATCATATATGATTGAGAAATTTATAATGCTATCATTACACCTATATTATTTGTACGAAAAGTATATTGTACTGTTTATCCTTCAAAACTTGATATCTTCTCTCTTTTTCACATATGATATTTGATTGTGTTTGATATGAACTGAAGGTATTGCTTGTACAATTAAAATCTTATATAAAAGTTGAATCTGCTTTTTATTTTTAACATTTTGACCATTGTCAGACACAAACCTTTCATGACTTCCAAACAACTAAAATCCTAATTGTATGAAGTATTGGCAATTTCTTAAGCTTCTTATGTTTTTAGAGAAAGGTTTGTTACACGGAACGGAACCTGCCGTCAATAGTTACACGTACTTCATCTTCGCTAGCCAAGAGTTACGATCCACTTCCCTCCTCTCCACCCTTGGCGGATTGAAATAGAATTTCGGAGACACAAGGTAATGATTTTCATTGGTTGCAGTCGAAACTCGCTGCATCCAATCAAAAAGCGCCTATAACATGATCACGTGTAAATGTAGAAAGTGTATGTAAACAATTGCCACGTGCTTATTGTGCAACAAGTCTTTACATCCCTAAACATACGACTATATTTAGTGACAATTTGAATGTTTTTAATCAATTAATAGAAGTTCCTGTGTATGTTTCTTGCACAAATGCATGAATGTCAACGCATATTTTCGTTTCCTGCTTTACCAAGTGTCTAGAATCTAGACGCTACCGTGTTTTTACCTCCAAAGTGAAGAGTTCAAGTGCTACCATTGGTCAAGAATAATGTATTCGGAATGGTCGTGACTTTAATCTACCGATAGATGGCGCAACATTGTTATCACAAATGTTGGCTTAATCTGCCAAGGGTGGAGAGGAGGGAAGTGGATCGTAACCTTTGGCTAGCGAAGATGCACGTACTTGTATTTGTCTTTAACTGTGGAAACCCTTAAAATTATTCATGTGCCATCATTCAAATATTGATGCTTTTAGAGGATGCCATGTCACTTTTAGAGTACTATTTATCTATTCATTACCTCGGATCTTGTCACATCCAAAATTGATTTCTGTCAATGTATTTGTTTGTTTTAGTATAGATTTTTAACTTTTAGACCATATATTTATTTATGGGTTAGCGATTGTCAGGGTGGGAGAGTAGCTAATGTCCTAGATTACGTTGACATTAATTGTTGTTTATACCGTCCCTTAAATTGTATCAAAGTATACTTTTGTCAGTCCTGAAATGTGAAAGTTTTTGCATTTTATTTAGCCATACTAGGGTGTTCTGTTAAGTGAAAACTTTGAGAGAAACAGGCTACAGTCAATCTTTCCGTAAGTGATACACTCTATACACCTCTGTTCATTTATCGTTATTTTTTTTTCTACTTTTTGCCAGCCTCACTACTAACATATATGACTTCTCCTTTGTTTCTATTAGGAACCTAAAGTTTCAACTCCATGAATTATAACAAACCTTACTATGATTGTCCGTTGATAAATTTTGAAATTATTGAGAAACTAAGGTTTCAACTCCCTCAGGCAATGTTGACCTTAGATGGATTTGGCTATTATTTATAGGTCCTTTTTGGTCATAGCTCTTTAACTGTTTCTGTTCTTGTACATTCTTGGCTTTCATTTGACTTTGAGCATTCCTCATGAAGGTAAATCAAGAAGGCGAGTCGGTGGTACTACATTTATAAAGTGTTGTTTTAATTTTTCTATCGTTTTTGTTTTACCAAATGCCTGTTTTGTTAAAATAAAGAGAACTTAGATGTCAAAAAGGCAAGAATTAGGGCACACATTAATCGTACTCCATTCTATTTTAATGGAACTTGATCATTTTTGACAATATTATTCTTTCAGGGTTTGTTTGGACGCCTCCTTTATTAAGACTATTAACACCATAGTAGTGTGAGGTATTTTTTTGAGACCATTAATATTTTTGCTAGTCTTTTTTTTTTTGAATGAACGATGCTTGAGTTAAATATCAAGATAAACGATCAATGAAAAGTAGTATTTAACGAAAAACATGGAATATTGAATAATTGACGTTAAAGGTGACACAAATAAAAAACAGCATTTTATCAAAATCTCCTTTTCATAATTTGTTGTTACTTCATAAGTACAGCTCTTTGTAAGAACCAGGCAGAGTGCGATATATGAGGGTTTCAGATTTTTTTCTATAAATTGCCTGATAAAAGCAGTAATTGAATACTGCTCAAAAAATAAATTTGAGTGGGAAAATATGAGTGGTTGCCATGGTAACAGTCACTCTATTTTTTGGTAGTTAAACGTGGTAAAATTCAGCTAAATCACTACAATTCAGAGCCTGATTATGAACAGAATCAAACTTTTTTCATAAACTTTGATATATAACATTGATATAACTTGGTTTAACCTTCATTTTACCAAAAAATGCATATTTTCAAATTTTCTGAATTGTGAATTTTTGTGAAATTATCAAATTTTGTCGTGTGTTTTTCAGAAAAGTGCAAATGTGTACAGCATAGTTAGCATTGTAGCTATTAAGTTTTAATAATTCTTTACCAATTTAAATAGAAAAATGCGTGGGACTCTCTTTAATTTTATCACCATAGCAACCCATTTTTTCCTTGGAAACGGAGTTATTATGTGAAGAATATTGCAGTTTAAGAACTTAAATGTCCTTAATTGCTTCATAACCGATAAGAAAATACATAAAAGCATACGCTTACTCTAAAAAAACATCGTTAAGTGTTGCTGACCTCAATAGTTACCATGGAAACAAATATAATCCATAGCAACATCCATTCAAAAGATGTTTAAATGGAAATTTATGTAAAAAAATACATATATAGAGGGTGTTTATTTTCGAATTGGAATATGACTGCATGCTTTGCTTCACTCACCATCTTGTCTGTTCTTTTTCAAAAGGTTCAACAAATGTAATATATAATGTAACATTAGGGTTGGAGGGTTGGGGGAAAAAAGGGGGAGGGTATGTTAATTTTTTTAATTTTTCATACATGAAGATCCTTGAAAAGATAATTGCTGCAACGTTTGGTCGGATTTTGTTCAGAGTTCTTCATCTGATAATCAATTTATGAAAGTTTAACAAATGAAGAACTTCATAGGATTGTAATAGTCCAACCTGGCTTATAGTAAGGCAAGATAAATATTGTCCTTTACCATTTGTAAGAAAATTCTTAATTTCTCAGGGCACACACAAGCCAGAGATGTTATCCCACCAGCAAAAATCACAAACTTGACCTGTAACATAATAATAAGCTTACAAACAAAAAATAAAATCATTTGGTCAAAGCATTTCCAAACTGAAACTGAAATGTGATGGACGGACGGATAGACGGACAGACCAATTAAACATATATTAAGTCGGTGGGGACTTAAAAAAAATGAATAGTCAATTGGAGATCGTTGATATAAGAAGTCCAGTAATTGAATTCTGTAAATATATAACTATTAACATATCATTAATAACTCGTGTTGTACTACTATTCCACAATTTGAATTCTGGATCTCCGAGATAAACGAATAGATACATCTGCTAAGTTGGAATTGTGCTAATCCCGGTAAAATAATTATGCTATTAACGGCAAAAATATTTCAAAACAAAGTGATTGTACAAAATAATTGTATTAATTATGCATCATTCTTAACTATGCACCGTACTACATATATCTCATAATTTCATGATTCCGGTAATATTAGATCTTTTTTTTGCGGGGGAGGAGGGGATTTAGCTGAAGCACAAATTTAATCCTTCTGAAATCCCCCTCCTCTACTTTTTGATAGTAAACATGTAATAAACAGCTGCGCCATGAGCGCATGATACGACCGTCACATTTTCAGAGAATAAAGTTCAATTACTTCTCTATGTCATATCAGTAATTTACAGCTTACGTCATAAGATACAGTGGCGGATCCGGGGGGGGGGGGGGGGGGGGGGGAGGGTCCGGGGGTTGGAACCCCCCCTTTTTTTGACGACCAAGGCATTTGAATTGGGACATTTAGTTGGACCCCCCCCCCCCTTTTTAAAAGTGGCTGGATCCGCCCCTGAGATATAAACATTTCACCAAAGTTTCATGAGAACTGCTGAAAGCATTTTTGGGTTATTGTCCGAATACTGGAAAATCCCCCCTTTTCTAATGAATAAAACCCCATAACTCGGAAACATAAATCCTAAAATTTATAAAAATTGAAATGGAGCTTACGTCAATAGATATAAACTATTCACCAAAGTTTCATTAGACCTGTTGAAAGCATTTTTGAGTTCTTGTCCGATAACTGGAAAATCCCCCTTTTTAAATGAATAAAACCCTGTAACTTGGAAACGTAAAATCTAAAATTTATAAATTTCGAAAGGGAGCTCATGTCAATAAATATAAACAATTCACCAAAATTTCTTGCAAATTGGTGAAAGCATTTTTGAGTTATTGTCCGAAAACTGGAAAATCCCCCTTTTTAATGAATAAAATACCATAACTCGGAAACATTAAATCTAAAATTCATAAAAAACGAAAGGGAGCTCATGTCAATAGATATAAACAATTCCCCAAAGCTTTATGCAAATTGGTTATAGCGTTTTTGAGTTAATGTCCGACATGTTGACGACGGACGGACGGACGGATGGACGGACGGACAGACAGACGGACAACGGTATATACCATAATACGTCCCGTAAACAGGCGTATAAAAATGTATCATTCTTTTTAGGTTGGATCTTCAAAAAAAATCGTTTTGCTACTCTCAACGGTTTTTTAACCTTTTAATGAACTACGCCCCCTATTTCCTCGGACCCTGTATCCGTCTCTGTAACCTTTATAAAAGACTGTGAATTAATCCCGATATTTGGAATCAAACCACTAAGCTGAGAAAGTGTGCATAATACAAGATTAACAGTTAATTCGAAGAAAAATTACAAACATGGTCTTATTTCTTAACTGCAGCAGTAGAAACAGCGCAGTACATACCAATCTTATTTTGTTTTGTAATTGTCAATGTTTTCTAGTCCCATCAAGTTGTAATCGTTCATGAAAATAAGACTTCAGTGTCCCATGTGAAATAAAAGAACAAATTTCCAATGTCCCCCGCGTTGCACATATTTTATCTATTCAATGTACAAGGGCAATAACTAAAATAAACACTTTTTATGCCCGCGCCGCAATGAGGGGGGAGGGGGAGTAAGTTTTACCCTTGTCAGTCTGTACGTTTGTACGTCCCAAAGTTGGTTTTCATTTTCTAACTTTAGTTTGCCTCCACCAAATGTTATGAAACATATACACAATGCTTATTACCACAAAACAGAGATCAAGTTTGAATTTTGGTGGCGTCACTTTAACCGTTCCCAAGTTATGCCCGTTTTGCTTTACTTTGCTTTGTTTGATACTTTAGAAATGTTTAAAACCGAGAACCAGATCAGTTTAGAACTGTATAGTTTGCCTAAAATGACCTGGTTAACTGAAGATATTTCTAAAAGTGACCATTTGATCTTAGGAGAACCCTTCTGGAGCCCTTTCTTTTCCTCTAATACATACCATATAATATGTTCGACTTTTCATGTTCTACTTTATTTTTTATACTAACGCAGCAAAAGCAAATATCTCACCTTTTCTCCTATCATGTCAATTACTGTCCCATTCTTTCAATCACTCTGTATCTTTAAAGGAGTTCGGGTTAAAGGGTCATCCCACTCATGCATAGTGAATAATATACCGATTCGATTGGCCAATAACTGTTTTCACACATGACGCCACCAATTTACGTGTACATTTTGGAAATATGCGGACGATAATTTGCAATCCACGGCTCCAAGGAAAGTTTCTTGTAGGGTAAAGAAAGGGGAAATACGCCTTTAATTATGTAGTAATAAAAGGTTGGTAAGTTTTAAATTATTAACTTTTTTATATTTAGGCTTCTTCTTAATTGTTACATTATTTGAAGAATTGCGATTTAATGGTAAATTTTTTTTTATCGTTTCTGTTAGATTTATTCTCAATATTTATATAAATTAGTAAAGATTAAGAATTTGACATATTGTGTAGACACCTATAACTATTTTTGAAAACTGTATGTTGCCCGCTAGATGTCTTTAGTTGTTTTTGTCGTTTGATTGCTGTCTTATTGACGTATTACCTACATCTCCTACAGTTTTAGTTCAGTTTTGGTGTGATTTCAAATAGGTGTATCATAACTGAAAGGTTATTGAGTATAGATTAATTGCAAAATCCAAATTATCCAAATGATTAAATCAAAATCAGATTTCATTTATTTGGATATTCAAAAATGCATTTCTTTTTTGGCAGAAATAAATAAAATAGTTATAATCTGGTTTGACTTTGAAGCACTCATTTAAGATTAACACTGTACACAAAATATCATGAAATATTTTTTGTCCTAGTTTAAGGAATGAGAAACACTTTTTATTTCATATTTCGACACTAAAATCATCAAAATTTGTTTTTAGTCTCGTTTCACTCGGTGATATTTTTTTTATTTTATGGAATTACACCCCTTTCAAAATCCAAGATCCGCCCCTAAAGGTAAGAGTACTTTTGAACTGTGCAGTATATCTGAGGTAGTTAATGCACACCTTAGATGTGCATTATCCAGATTGTAGCACAATAAAAACAAAGAGAGATTTTACCTATGTTATGTGTTAAGTGTTCTTAAACACCATGACTTCATATGTTTTCTCTTGGTCTGTCCGTCCATCTGTCTATCCTTGTCACTTCAGTTTCAGTTTGAAATGTTTCTATTTTTGGTTTGTAAGCTTATATTTATAAGTGAGATTTCAAGTTGAGTCTCTTGCTGTTGGTATTAATTTTGTGAGAGTTATTGCGCTAGGAAATTGAGAATTTTGCCAAAATTTCTTAATTTCTTACAAGTGGTAAAGGACGTTATATTGCCAGAGCACTACTTTCAATAATAATATGGACCTTGACAAAAGCTAGAATGGGCTATTGCAAACCCCATGAAGTCCATCATCTGTTAGTAACTTTTCATGAATAACTATTATTTACCAGATTGAAAACTCTGAACGAAAACCTGACCAAATGTTGTAGCAAAAAGTAAAATAAAAAATATACCGAACACAGAGGAAAATTCTAAACGAAAAGTCCCTAATCAAATGGCAAAATCAAAAGCTCAAACACATCAAACGAATGGATAACAACTGTCAAATATTCCTGACTTTGTACAGGAATTTTCTTATGTAGAAAATGGTAGATTAAACCTGGTTTTATAGCTAGCTAAACCTCTCAACTTTCCTTATAAGGATCTATGAAAGATTTAAACAAAAACTACCCATCCCCCCCCCCCCCCCCCCTAAAATGCCACATTGTATATATTTAAGTTTGTCGAACCTTCTCAAGGAGCAATGACAGGACTGTGAGTGAAACAAAGCATAGCATGCAGTTATATTCCCGTTAGAAAATTGAACATCATTTACTCAATTATATGTAATTTTTTACATAAAATATATTATATATCTTTTGATTGGATGTTGCTATGGGTGATATTTGTTACCATGGCAACTGTTGTTAACAATACTTAACGATGGTAGTTTAGAATTAGAGTATATATATGCTTCTATGTATTTTCTGAAAGGTTTGGAAACAATTGAGAACATTGAAGTCCCTATACTGCAGAACTCTACAAATAATAACTCTGTTTCCATGGGAAAAATACGTTGTTATGGTGATAAAATTAAAGAGAGTCCCACGCAATATTATATTTATTTTGGTAAAGTAGTATTCAAACTTAGTTACTACAATGCTAGCTATGCTTTACGTATTTGCACTTTTCGGAAAAAAACACGAGAAAATTTGATAATCTCACAAAACTCCATGATTCAGAAAAATTGAAAATATGTGTTTTTAAGTATATTTTAACAAAAATTCTAAAAGTTGGGTTGAACTGCAATCTTATCTAAAGTGAAGCTTAAACCAAGTTATATCAATGTTATATATGAAAATTCCTGACAAAAGTTTGATTCTATTCAAAATCAGGCTCTGAATTGTAGTGATTTAGCTCATTTTTGAAGGTTTTACTACGCTTAACTACCAAAAAAAGATAGTGTTCGTTACCATGGCAACCACTCATAAATTGATTATCAGATAAAGAACTCTGAAAAAAAAATCCGACCAAACGTTGCAGCAATTATCTTTTCAAGGATCTACATGCATGGAATTTTTTTATTAAAAAACCTACACCCCCCCCCTTTTCCCTTACATTTTATATAACATTTGTTGAACCTTCTGAAAAAGAACAGACAACACTGTGAGTGAAGCAAAGCCTGCAGTCATATTCCAATTCGAAAACAAACACCCTCTATATATGTATTGTTTTACATAAATTTCCATTTATACATTTTTTGAATGGATGTTGCTATGGATTATATTTGTTTCCATGGTAACTATTGAGGTCAGCAACACTTAACGATGATTTTTTAGAGTTAGCGTATGCTTTTATGTATTTTCTTATCGGTTATGAAGCAATTAAGGACATGTAAGTTCTTAAACTGCAATATTCTTCACATAATAACTCCGTTTCCAAGGAAAAAATGGGTTGCTATGGTGATAAAATTAAAGAGAGTCCCACACATTTTTCTATTTAAATCGGTAAAGAAGTATTCAAACTTAATAACTACAATGCTAACTATGCTGTACACATTTGCACTTTTCTGAAAAACACACGACAAAATTTGATGATTTCACAAAAATCCACTATTCAGAAAAGTTGAAAATATGCATTTTTTGGGAAACTTTTTAAAAAAATTTACAAATTTGGTTGACATGCAATCTTATCTAAAATGAAGCTTAAACCAAGTTATATCAATGTTATATATGAAAATTTATGAAAAAAGTTTGATTCTATTCATAATCAGGCTCTGAATTGTAGTGATTTAGCTGAGTTTTGAAAGATTTTACCACGCTTAACTACCAAAAAATAGAGTGTCTGTTACCATGACAACCACTCATATTTTCCCACTCAAATTTATTTTTTGAGCAGTATTCAGCTACTGCTTCTACCAGGCCATTTATAGATAAAATCTGAAACCCTCATATATCACATGTATATGGCACTCTGCCTGGTTCTTATAAAGAGCTGTACTTAATTTTCCTGAACCACGGGAGAAAAATTGATTTCCATATCTTCCACTGTTAACAAGTTGTAATGGCAATTATTTTTTTATAAACAAATACACGTGGCTGACGGATAGAAGATAAGAACATGTGAGCAGTTATCAGTTGTTAATCGAAATAATAATATTTAAAAAGCTACAAATGTATATGACGGCTGACCAACTATACAAAAACGTTTTCTGTTTTTGAAAAAATATGTAAGTAGACTTTTTTTATTTTCCATCTGAGCTTGATGTTATATCTAAATCATTGTAAAGAAGGCACATGGAAACACTGGTAAAGTCCTAAAACATGTATCGTCAATAATTTTTATTCGAAGAAATGAAGCATTTTATAAAGGAATATACTGTCAAATTCGTGGTTTCCTTATCATGTAATATGCCAATTCATAAAGACCAAAATGTGATAATTTTTCGTCGTTTTTCGTTTTTGCCATGGCGCTCTAAGCTGTCTTCGACTCTTTTCGAATTAAGCGTTTTGAATATCCCCTCGGTATCTTCTGTCTCTTTATTACTGCACTCAGACAAGCAGAAGTCTAAGAATAATATTTTTCTCAATTACTATTAAGCCAAATTACATTTATGTCGAAAAGGTGCTGAAATTTCTATTCATAAATTTCTAACTCGAGCACATTCCCAGAAAAGACTACTTATAGTTTCCTTAGTTTCATTGCAGAAACTACATAGATTGGTTTCTTTTAAACCACATTTTTGCAATAATGCATTTGTAGCAAGAATTCTATGTAAAATTTTATTACAACAAAAGGGTAAACTATAAATGAAATCCCAATTTTATATATGACTGCTCAGTTTCTATCACATTTTTTCTTCTTGTTTTGTAGGACGTTCGATATACATTGACAAGAATTTTTTATAAAAAAATTGACACGATGTTTTATTGTTTTTAATAGATTTAAATTTTTCATTTGATCTGCATGTTATTTTTTCTCTGAAGCAGTGATGAGATTTTCCCAAACATTTGGTATCATATGAAGTATAGATTGGTATTCCAGGAAATTAATATTAAGTTCATATATTCAGCGGAATTCCTGCAAAGTCAAATATTCACTGTTCTCATCAAGTAAACCGCCTATAAAGAAAACTCCTGATTCACACCATCTCTGGTATTATACATTGTCAAGTTATTGTTTAGCCATATGGATTGTTTCATGATATATTCAGCAGTGTCATTAGTGATAGTGTTAAGGATATTAAAGTTAAGTAAAGTGTCTTTCCAAAAGATATTAAAATTTGTAGAAATCGTTTGGATACCATCTAGGACATCAGCCACATTTTGTCTGCTCAAAATTTGTTGTACTGATCTATTAGCAGTGTTTTCCATGTGGATATATTCAAGGGGTCTAAAAGTCTATTTATCCATGTCATCTTAAATGAGAAACAAAACGACTTATATCTGACATTTTCAACCCCCCTTTTTCATACAACCCTATCATAACTTTTCCTTTAAACTTATCTCGTTTTCGTGACCACATAAAACTAAAGAAAATATTTTGAATTTGTTTTATATTATCCACCGGTTGGTTTGGCAGAACTGTCAATGATTTAATAACAGAAATTTTTCCCATATAAGTTAAATCTTATATACCCAGGAATTAAGTGGGCTCTGCATTTTGTTTTTCAAAATTAACAAGCGTTTTAGTTTAACTGAACAGATCAAATTTATTCCTAAAAGTTTTAATTTTCCTGAGTAAATCCAATTCAGGTTTATTGTAGGTGCTAGTTTATCCCTCGAGTGAGTCTTTGAAACAATCCATATGGCTTCAGTTTTATCAAAGTTACTGAGTCGTTAGTCCAGCACACACAGATAATTTTTCTAAAGTATATAAGCATTTTTCTATACAGATTGCTCATTCTAATCTAATAAAAGACATGAGTCATTTGCATACTGACTTATAGATATTCGGAGTAATTTATTTTCATACCGTTTATCTCTGGGTTGTTTTTAAGTGCAGCACTGGTAGTTCTAAAGATAACATACAGAGATAAGGAGATAAAGAAAATCTGGCGACTTTGTAGTGAAATAGTGTCCCCATATTATAGATCGAATGTTGTAATAAAATGTAAAAGTGAATTCCTGTCTTTTAAGTTTCTGACTTGTCCAATAACTGATCATCAAAAACATGCATTTTTATCAATATTATCAAATATGCTTGTTCCATAAAGCTGGTGACGTTAATCGAAGATGACGGTGATAATCTATTTCAATAATGTTTTCACCATTAATCCTCAAAACAAAAATGTGTGTGCTTCTTTTCTGTTCTAGCAAAACAATGTTTTGAGGTTTTCTTAAGAGTTAAATTGAACAGTTAATAATTTTGACAACTTTGAGATAACATCTCTAAGTCATCAGTAATAGAAGAAGTGTCATCAGCATGGTCATCGTCTACTATAACAAATAAAGAAGAGTCAAATGCAAAAAGTCTAATTTCATTTTCAATGTTGTATGTAAATATATATATACAAGTCTAAATTGAACACAACGTTCAAACCTATGATTGCGTTGGATAAAAACCGTAATTTTTATACGTGTGCATGTAAAACAAATTTCTTGGTAGAGGGGTCTAAATACAGCACAAACAACATTTTCCAAAAGACCAAAAAAGTGAAAAAGTATATTTTTACAAAACGCATTTTACTAGCAGGTCGAACAACAGATGTTCTTAAACCCTGCTGACTGCCATGGCGATTGCCTCCTCGTAAGTCGTCATTTGAGATCACCTGGGCACGCCCAAGTTGATCTCAAAAACCTTACCATCACTATCATAGACCACAACGAGGGTTGGTCAAGGGCCGACAGACTTGCTCGGGAAAGGTTTTGGATAAGAAATCTTAGGACAGTTTCCTCAGAGGGCATAAATGAAAAAAAACATAGAATGTGTCACTCATTTTCCCTACCATCACTTGTTTCCAGTAACTCAGGCTTCCGTTTCGGACTCTTACAGTTTTAAGAAATTTATTCCTCCTCCCAAACATCAATTTTGAAAAAAAATAACCAGCGTATTGATTATTGATAATTTGTATAGCATTCAAGATTTTTATTTCAGTTTGACTACCACATGTCAAGATAAGATTCATTTTACATCTTACTGATGAAGGATATTAGTTATCCGAAATATCTAAAATTTGTTCATGATTTAATTATTTTTTGGTGATGTTGTACCCTTTTAGACTTGTTATATATATATATATATATGCGCAATGCTAGGCGGTGTTGTCGTAGAAGTGAGAAGTGAAAAGTACAGGTTCCAGTCCCGGAAGAGGAAGGAACGAATCAGATCTACTCTTTTAGACTAACATTGTTTGGTTGATTTTCAAGGCTATATACGTGGAGGTATATCTTTATCAACAAGATGTCATGTCAGTTTGCACTTATTTGATTATACTTTCCCTTTCAAACTGTATTAATAACTTCAATACGAATTTCGCTAAATTTGTTCTAGTGATCTCAATTATACCAAATTGTCAATTTATGATCACACCCTCTGTCTCATCTTTTGGCGTCAACAGTTCTCAGTTAGTACGTTATGCTCGTAGGTGTTCATACTATACGGACTTTATTAACAGGGTGTTCTCCTTACACAAAAATTGCTGCAACAGACCAAAATCGACACTATATTAGTTTAACGGTCATCGTTACGAGTTTGTTAACCGATATGATATATCTGTGTCTCCCGATTACAGATCAGATGACTTTTGTGGTATATGTTACCGATTGTAACATTTCGACTGAGTGCATACAGTAGAAGACGTTTACCACGGGTAGTAACCTCGTCATATCGAGGAGCGTTTAGTACAGTGATTTTGTCATAGTTTGGTTAAGTTAGACATGAAGGTGTTAAGTGTTTTTGATGACAAAGAATGCCAAAATATAAACATTCGAATATTTTGTTAAAGGAACTTCTGACCATAAATTCAAGCTGGTAAGTATCTTTGTTTATAGCTAATATGATAGTACAACAAAAATTTTATCATGTATTTAATAATTTGACACAGAATAATGCTTGCGTATGTCAAAATTTAAAAGTTGTGACTCGTTTCTAATGCATAAAGAAAGGTGGTTTGCTTACCGTCTGTTACATCACATATTTCGTTATAATATAAAACTGCCGTCAATTTTTCCGAAAAATAGCTACCATTGCACACAATTTAAGATTACATAAAATTCAGTGTCATGGTTTGGTTCATTGGTGTCATGGTTTATTTCATGTTCGACATGGTTCAGTTATGGGATTCTTGTCGTGTATCAAGGAATACATGGAATAGTAAGGATCAGAATAAACAGACATTATACTACTATTTATATACTTTTTTTTATAAAATTGTTTTATTCGGAAATTCCAAAAAGGACATATGAACGCACACACAATGTAGTATTATATAATAAGTATATGCGGTTTGATTGCCAATGAGATAACTAGCCCCCCGAGACCAAAATGACGTAGATGTTAGCATACGTGAGTGTACCCAAATTGCACCTATTTTGACAGTTTCATCACCTACGTTTTTTTACGATCAAGACAAAAGTTTCCATTTTATGTTTATCTTGTTGATACATCCTTATTTACTATATAGTCCCACCAATTAAATTTTGAATCCATATTGAATCATAGCAAAATTGGTTTGAACCGACCTCCAAACGACACATGATTCGGTTATGAGGAGTATCCAAATTGCATCTATGCTTAAATTCACGTCCGTAAAAATCGAATAACTGATGTTTTGTGTTATTTGTTCAAACATTTGACAATAGTCCATGCTAGCTATTAATTTTTCAAGAAATTGATGCCTGTAACATATTGTATTTGTTCATTTTTAAAAGATGTCTTTTTGTGGACGTCGCATGGCGACGTTTTCACAGATTTTACTTTTTCCAGTAAACACTTCATCTGTTGATATATACTGTGAACGTTTTGTGAATATTTAAATATATTTACCTCTTTGAAAGACGTGCACAATGTCAAATGATGAAAAAATGCAAATTATTTAGTCCCTAAGAAAACTTGTAAGATCTTCGCTGCTATTTTTGCTAAACAGGTACAATTTGGGTACTCGGTGCAATTTGGGAACTGTGACGTTATGTGTAGCCGTAAGGTCTTCAATGATGAGCAAAATCCATACCTCTTAGCAAGCTATTAAAGCCTCCGACAATATTAATTGTAAAAAAAATAAAATGAGAAAACCAACGTATACAATACTACAAAAACATAATCACATTTTCATAAAAATGGACACTATATCGGCTTCATTCTAATTCGAAATTGTGACCTTTCATATATTTAAATTGGAACTTTTGAGTACTTTTTTATTTTGATTTCACTAATATTTAATGAAACAAATAAGTTTTAACTTTTGTCCATGTCACGCGTTAACATTTTGCTTTGCGGATGGTTGAAGCCTTATATGGTGTCCTCTTAATATCATTTGGGTTGCTATATCATGGGCGTATAACCCCCACATCTCCTTTCATTCATCATAGACTGATTCAAAATAAAACAACAGATGTATACTTTGCTAGAAAAAATGTAAATGACTAGCTGATACGTTTTGCAACTTTAAGTAGACGTCTTTAACTATTTTACAAGTGATGCCGCCCACGATATCCCCGGCAGAGTCAATCATGGACATACGGAGAAAATAGTCTATGTGAAACAGAAGAGCGCTTTCTGTTTTTGTAATTATCATATCGAAAGCTAGTTTAAAAGAGCAGTGACTATTTAAATTATATTGCAGGAAAAAGTAAAATAACAAAAATACCGAACTCCGAGGAAAATTCTAAACGGAAAATCCCTAATCAATGGCAAAATCAAATGCTCAAACACATCAAACGAATGGATAGCAACTGTCATATTCCTAACTTGGTACAGGCATTTTCGTATGTATAAAAATGGTGGATTAAACCTGGTTTTATAGCCAGCTAAACCTCTCACTTGTATGACAGTCGCATAAAGTTCCTTTATATTGACAACAATGTATGAACAAAACATATAGACATAATAGATAAAAATGTCAAAAAAAGGGTTACAGCAGTCAGCATTGAGCTATAATCTTAATCACTATAAAAACAAACAAATATGTCAACAAAGAAAACTAAAAGGCAAATAGACAACGCACATCAGCAAAAACGAAAGACAAAAATACAAAAATTTACCATAGCACAATAACACAATGACGGGATGTATAAGTACCGAGCCACGTCATGTGGATATTGCAAAAAATAGACTAAACAGTTAATTTATAATTTACAAAGACAAATAAAAGAAAACTATAAGACTTCATTAAGATGACAAACAACGACAGTACCTAGAATCTATACTTCCAGACCATCGTTTATTGTTTGTGAAGTAAAATAAGGAATATTTATCAACAAGGTCTTGGTATCTTCCAATGAACTTGTTTTAGAAAAAGGACGAGACGTTCTTTTACATACCACTGGTTCATCAACTTTCTGCTTAGACACTGCATGTGACGTTTTACAAAGTCTGAGTCGCAGCTACAAGCTCTTGAATACCGAATGAGTTGGGAAATGTATATCCCATATGCAGGTGAAGTTGGTATATTGCTACTAAGGTGGGGAAACTGATAACTTCAAATTAAAATCGTCTCGTTTGTCATAGATACTGGTACTGAGATGACAGCTGATGTCAAGTTCAATGCATAAGTCTAAAAATGAGGCAGAGGAAGCCGTGTCTGTTGTTTTTTTAATTTCTAGTTCGGGGGGATATATTAATGAAACCAAAATATCATCCTTGTCAAATGATTTCTTTTTTGTATGTGGGATTACATAAGTGCTAATTTATTCCAAATTCTTTTACAAGACACTCGTAGTGGTATGATTTGCATACAAAGACAAGTCACAAAAAATAAAATTGTTTAATGTATGCCGATCACACCCTCCAAATTTGGTTTAAAAGGCTTTTCTTCTTCTTAGTCAGTTGGTAAATTGTGTAACTTCGTTTAATTACAAACGTTTTCAAACAAACTATCAATATTGAGGTGAAACACATATATATGAATTTGGATCTAAACCATGACAAACTTGATCAAAACCATGACGAATTTCTAGACACTTAACCGAACCATGTCATCGCTTAACCAAACCATATCAATTTCGATAGTTAGCTTATTCTGCGCTAATTTCTTGAAAACAACAATTCCAATGTAGAACGTTTGACTTACAATACAGATTCAAACATCTTATTTGCTTTTTATTTGCTCGTTTGAATAGAACTGAGGCAATCGTTCGGGGAAGTAACTTAGCTTAACCATGTTAAACTTAACCAAACTATGACAAAATCACTGTACTAAACGCTCCTCGATATGACGAGGTTACTACCTGTGTTTACCCTGTCAACGCATATGGCCTCGCTACTTATGGAGACCCTACGATTCCTCGGTGTTTACTTGTAAACTTGATTTGTATCTTCTTGATCGATTTATAAGACTTGAAAATCGGTAAAATACTGTTGCTTAAATCTTAATTCTGATTAAGTTATTCATTAATGAGTAATTGTTTGGTTGTACTATAGTTATTTTTTTGTTAGCTGGACTAAGTAAGTATGTTTTACTCATGCCAAGTCATAAAGAGTCAATTCAAAGAAGAGGAATAATTTAAAGCTGTTGTTACTATGAGGATTAATATCTTGTAAAATAAAAAAAAATATGATGGAAATACTAAAGAGATGAGACCAAAATTGAAACAAACTCATTAATTAGATTTATTACTATCAAACCCCTTTTGAAACTTCAGAATCACGATTACTTCGTGTCTGGTGTGTACAAATCTCAATATGGTTTAATTCTGTCATTTGAAGATTCAATTGTATCATCATTTGATCAAAGATGATCAACGATAATCTACTCACTTAATGACTGTACCAAACAATGAAGATTTTATTTATTTTATGTTTTTTATTATTCAGTTTTGCTTTTACAACACTTTTGATATTTACGTTCATGATGCGTTGCTTTGACATATTCAACCTGCCTTTTTTTGGGGGATCATGGCCCGTATGCATAAAGCTACTTAAGTTAAGATTTTCCTTAGTAAACACTTAAGTTAAGGAAACTCCGCCCTTTTTACCTAAGTGGTATGCATAAAAAATCTTAAACTAAGTATTTCCTTAGTAAAATCTTAGTTGGTTTAAGTCACGCCCACAAAACTTAAGTGGTATGCATAAAACTGTGTTTACAACATGAAATTTTCTCTGAGTACAGACAAAACTGTGTAATTTTTAAAGTTTTTATGCCTGGCAGCACCTAGATAAATAAATGTTACATCCAATTTATGTTCTAAAAAGCAAAAACACTTTATGGATTTTGATGAACATTTTCTTTCCTTGCCAAATAAGATGGTGAAATAAACAAACACCTGAGTTTTCTTTGATACAGTCCACTCATTTACACTATTTAAATCACCTTTGTTGTGAGTAGATTTCTATTGTCCCTCTATTGTCCATTTCAATCAATATGATACAAAACAATCATTACGTGAGGGGGACCATCTCAAAGATTTTACATGACTTAGTTTATTTTTAAACCACCTGTGGCAAGGAAAGAAAATGTTTAGCAAAAACCACAAAGGTTTTTATCTTTTTAAAACACAAAATGAATACAACTTGTATATATCTAGGTGCTGCCAGGATTTAAAACTATTTAAATTACACAGTTTTGTCTGCATTCAGAGAAAATTTCATGGTGTAAACACAGCCATTTTTGATGAAGAGTATAGATGAACCTTAACTTTTCTAAAATATATAAAATCAGTCGAATGTATGCGTGTTTCGCAGAACATGGATAGATTAGCTCCCATTTAATTGAATAATAATTATATTCAGTAATATTTCGTTTGTTTATTGCTAAATATTAACAATCATTGTAATTTTCGTAAAATCACTTATAATCAACAAAATCAAGAGATAACAGAGGGTAGTTTTATAATTTCATTCTACCTTTATTTCCCAATCTCGTTAGTGTGTATTCCGAAAAGTACTCACAGTATTTACACGCATGGAATTCATGCAATTATATTTCTTTTGATTTGTTCGTGCCTGTTTACACAAGTATTATGAAATACACTGGTATTGATTGTAACTGTAAGTACAAAACTGTATGAAGGAAGGAAGCGATGAGGATCTATAGGCATGCACAATCCTGTTTTCTTAGGGAGGAGGGGGACATGGGTTTAATTTTCAATTATATTGTTTTTTTCTACGTATATTAGGCAAATTTTCCCTGAATTTGTTTCACTAACTGGGACAAAATCAAAACGTTTAAAGACCTACTCCGTGGAATTGGAAGTCTATATATATAGACAAATGCGTTTTGTTAAAAAATACTTTTTCACTGTTTTGGTCTTTTGGAAAATGTTGTTTGAGCTGTATTTAGACCCCTCTAACAAGAAATTTGTTTTGCATGCACACGTATAAAAATTGCGGTTTTTATCCAACGCAATTATAGGTTTGAACGTTGTTTTCAATTTAGACTTGTTTATATTTTTTCGTTTGGGCTTGTATTATATTTGCCTTCGGGTTTATATGATCCGTTCATCCTATTTTGACTCCTCAAAATTCAAGAGTCTATCCTAAATTGAGGTAAATTATGTGGCCTTCCAATAACCGTTTCGATTCCTAACATCACTGAAGAGACATTAATTGTCGAAATCCGGATATGGTGTACAAAAATCTTTGCACCTTTGTTTGCGGTATACCATCTTTGCCGCACGTTTATTGTTTTCTGTTTGGTATTAAATTTATAGTTAAGATCCATTTATTACACCTTGTGATCCGTTTATTTGGCAATCGCCAATGGCAGTCAGCAGGATTTAAGAACATTTGTTGTTCGACCTGTTAGTCAAATGCGTTTTGTTAAAATATACTTTTTCACTGTTTTGGTCTTTTGGAAAATGTTATTTGTGCTGTATTTAGACCCCTCTAACAAGAAATTTGTTTTGCATGCACACGTATAAAAATTGCGGTTTTTATCCAACGCAATTATAGGTTTGAACGTTGTTTTCAATTTAGACTTGTATATATATATATATATATATATATATATGATATATTCATGATATCGTCCTGAATATGCATGAAATATTTGCCACTGGACGTTAAGCAACCAACAATCAATCAATATATTCATGATACTTAACCCGTATTCAATAATTTTTTGTATGTCCTTATATATTTAGTGATATATTGCTGTTAACAAAAATATTGCAAATTTGCATAGACATGATAGACGGGAAGACTTTAATCTAAATAAATTATGGTGTATCTGAAAGAAGTTTATGTTATAACTTCCAATAAAATAATAAGGTCCTTCTCGCCAGTTTGGGATAATTGCTCAATTTTTTCTAAAACCTAGCATGAATGCATGCAGTTTTGAGTCATCTATTGGCGTGAAAACTGTCAAGCGAAATATTCGGAAATAGCAAAGATGTTGATAATACCTTACAGTAAACATATGAATCTAATAATACGTGTTTTAGTAAATGATTGAAGGACTTTTGAAAAAAATACCTCTGTTTTGAGATGAATTCATGGAAAATGATCATACCTCCTGTTTTTTATTGTTGTAAAAGGGAGTGATCAAAAAGTTTATTTTAAATCTAAATTAGAAAAAAACTTTATCATGTATTGTTAGAGTTAAAAAATATATTGTTGTCTCTAGAAAAGAAACATATTGCAATTCCATCCAGCATCACCCATGAAAGATGAATGGTCGGTGGCTCAGAGATGGAACAAATCTGTTTTATAAATATGATGACGAGGATTTATTTTTTCATTAAGATTTTACTAGCATATACCATTATTAGGCTGGATGATTTTGCTACAAGATAATGTTGAGTTTCCATTCAGCAACTCCTCGGGTGATTGGAGTTTTGTTTGCTAAAAAGAATAAATTGCAAGTGGATAACTCGGAATCTTTTGTTAATTTACATTTATCACGCCATGTATAAGTTGTCCCACTTCTTTTGTATCTCTTAAGAATCTCTCCTGATGGATTGTTTCCTACTTATTATATTGTTATATATTTGTTATACGATGAACGAAGAATTAAACATTTCTTGTACGTTGATCTTTTTACCGATTTCACGAAACACGGTGAATAACGAACCTTTTTCACGGCTGCACGTGAAATAAAAATGGCAAAACACGTTGCACGAAAATAACCCTTTACCACCCTTCTCTAAGAAAGAGTGGCGACCAGAAGTACGGTATTTGGTCTATTTCCGACCAACAGTAAAACTCTTGCCAAAACGGGACGTTCGTTTGGCTGCGCGGGATGTACAAGTACGCAACCACGTCCGGTCAGACTAGGGAGTTAAATCCTATGCTTCGTGTAGAGAGAGTGCCACACACTCTGACCTTTAAGAACACATACAACAACTCTTTGGGGTCCGTAGGTGAGCTGTTGCAAGGGAGAATTGTGTTCCTATCAAATATACCTTCATTTCCCAGTGGTAGTCCAAATTTTCTTGACCTTCATCCCGGAAAAGCGTCTATTACAAGATCCACTTATTTTATCTATTGTTAATTTGTTCTCGTCTTGAACATGCATGACATATTTGCCACTGGACTTTAAGCAAACATCGATAAGTCAATCAATTTCCTTCCAACCCCCTTTCATTTCTCCTTTAGTAACAGTAGGGGGAAGTTTTGCATTATAAATATGTTTTTCTTCTCAAGCTCGCCCATCAAAACAACCTTTTCTCTTATGCGCCAATTTATTTGGTTTTTTTAGTTGGTTACGCATTTGTTGATTGTTTTACACACCAACATCAATTTAACATCAGTTCTTTAAACAATTATGTATTGTTCAATCAATGTAAATAATCAAAGCAAACTTTTACACGGATGAGTACATGCGATGAGCTAACATATATCATACGGTGATTAGAGAAAGGTTCCGATTTAAGTATCCTTAGTTAAGTGAAGACTTAAGTAATGTTATGCATACGACTTAAGATTTTTACTTAACTAAGGAAATTCTTAGTGAAATCTAAGTTTAAGGAACACTTAAGTAAAGATGTTTTATGCATACGGGCCCTGGAACCCCCCTCCCTACCCCTGGATCCACCACTGCCATGTTATTCGAAGTTTATATAACGTATTTATGATACCTTAACCGTATTTTTCATGTTCCCTTATATATTCAGTGATATATTGCTGTTAACGAAAATATTGCACTAAGATGATGATATTACCTTGCCGTAAACATATGAATCTAATAATGTATTTTAGTAAAGATTTTAGGACTTTTGAAAAATGTCCTTGTTTTTATATGGATTTGTGGAAAATTGATCCTACCACCCCCTTGGATTTGTTTAGGGAAGTGATAAAAATGTTTATTTTAAATCGAAATAGATTTTTTAAAACCCTAAAAGAAAATGTAAGCATGAGTTCTGAAAGGGTGGACGGCAGCCCACAAGAAGCTGAACGATTATAGTAAAAATTTTCTTGAAAAAAGTGTTATTAACTTATATGTAAGCACATGCTTACAATGCTACACTGGTGCTACGCCATTGAAACCTTTATCATATTTTGTTAGAGATTTATATATATATAAATTTAATCATATTGTCATGATTGTTGTCTCTAGAAAATATAACATCCATAAAAGATGAATTAAAGATTATGTAGTGGTAAGTTTTGGAAACATCCAAACGTCAACCTTTTCTCTTATGCGTCAATGTTTCATCTGTTTCAAAATTGTACTATGTTACGTATTATTGATTTGTTTTATATACCGACATCAATTTAACCCAGCTCTGAATAAAAGCATGTATTGATCAATCAATGTAAATAATCATAACAAACTTTTACACGGGTAATCAGTACATGCGATATATATCATACGGTAATTAGAGAAAGGTTCCGAGTCAAGTATTCCTTAGTTAAGAGAAGACTTATGTAAATTTATGCATACGACTTAAGATTTTTACTTAACTAAGGGAATTCTTAGTGAAATCTAAGTCTAAGGAACACTTAAGTTAAGATGTTTTATGCATACGGACCATGGGTCATCCAGGATTTTTTCGACAAAACTTTAGGTGCTGCCTTTCTGGTTCGTATGGCTTCTTTCGATCCTCTTTTTATTATCAAATGGTTACTCCCCAAATGAGCTTAAAATAAAATTGAGAATGGAAATGGGGAATGTGTCAAAGAGACAACAACCCGACCAAAGAGCAGAAAACAGCCGAATTCCTTTGTTCTATTTTCATTGTTTAAAGATCACTGGCTTTGAAACTCAAAAAGGAGTTACATAAAACATTGAGTCAAGAATGAACAATTATGCAAAGTAATTATAAAATAAAATAATTAAAATAGTTTCAAATTTTTTGTAATATTATTGCAGATATAGTCTTTCCTGATACAGACTTATTGACATTGAAAATGACCGAGCCTTTATTTGTAGTACTTCTTTTTTTGCATGTGAACACAATATGCATTGGTGAGGGTGAGTATATAATTCATACTAACACAATATATCCATAGTCATCTTTAGGGGAATTGCTTACCATCATTCATTTAGAATCATGAACACATATAATATGGCATGTTAAACCATTACCGTGACGTCAGCCTATTCATTTACCGTGGTTTCTTTTTCTTTACACCCCAGTTCTATTGTTATACTTCATAGTTTCTATTTCTGAAACAAGTGTAAATTAAATAGATCTATTGTTACGAATAACAATGGATTTTGACCACAGGGTGTGACGAGCGGGGTTTCTGGAAACCCCTGCTTCTACATCCCGAAAACAAAGTCCATTGTTATTCATTACAATAGAAATTGATTATTTTTTTAAATAGCATGAACATAAGAAATTACTAATAGTGTTCACTACAAGTTGTTTCAAGATATTAAAAAAACACATTTTAGGAAATTCCAATAGCGAAAAAATATTAAGCATCTATTTTGAATAAAAAAAAATCCTTCAAGGGAAAAATAATTTGATTGATAGCGTTGAAATACTAAATTTCTGACTCCGACAAAAAACCATACCCCCCCCCCCCCCAACCAAACCCCTTTGAAGTTAAAATGGTTGCTCCCTAAATACTCCTTTGCTTGAAGGTAAAATTTTTGATCCCAGTCATATGTCTCTATTCTAAAGCATTGATCTTAAAAAAAAAAAGGGATTCTAACTCCCGGACCCCCCACCCCCGTGGATCCCGGTCGTCGGGTTTCTAATCCGGACACACCTATCCCTGTCCGAATATGAATGTTTGTTTATTCTCGAGAAGGGGGGGGGGGCTTTTTTTTTTTTTAAACCGTAACATAAAAAATACATTTATGATTACCTTCATTAAACTGATACAGGTAAGTACTTTGGGTTATAATATTGCCTTTATCTTTAGTCTCTTCTACCAAATCCAACGCTTAACTCAAAATGTCGTCCGTCTTATACCCGTCCATATTGACAACTGTATACAAGGAGCATGATGTATTTTTTTTTGTGATAAGAATGCACGAAACGGTCAACCTTGAACTTCTGATCCATATCAGCACCAGGATTTAACGGGAATATGCAAAACAGCAACTTTGACATTTGTAAAATCTACTCACTTGTCAAAGTTTGAAAGAACATAGCCAAAGTAAGGTTACTAGTGGGGTTTCATGTAAAAAAAAAAAAAATTCTTATAATTCATGGTTCGATTTTGTCAATAAATATGCTATCCATTCTTTTTCATTTAATAATCAATGTTAACAAATATAGGGTTTAGCATTGGGTGTAAGTTAGTTATACACCTCGGGATACGGCGTGTCTGGATAAGAAACCCCTCCGGCTCTTATCCAGACACACCTATCCCTCGGTGTATAACTATTACTTACTTAAACCATTGCCGTGACGTCAGCCTATTCATTTACCGTGGTTTCTTTTTCTAGAATTAACGCTTCCTAAATCTGTCGCTGAAATGGACTCACCAAATTATATACAATTGTTTCCTTAATTTCATTAAGTTTGAATTAGCTAATTTATTGATTTCTGTTCACTAATAGAATTAATTTAAAAACTTACCTTGAACGTTTGTAATTTTTATATGCCTTCACTGGGAATCGAACCCCTCCTTGACGTCTGTTATGTATGACTGACATCAACACATCGACGAAACCTCTAGGCTACCAATGGGTTGCAATGAACATATGATACACATCGATACAACGGACACACAGGGCTGGTACCTTTATATATACACAATAGACAATCGTGTAGTATAAGTTGGTAGCCGCGAGTTTTAGATGAATGAGTTGAAGAGTCAAGTTAGAAGTAGAGATGTTTCGGTTTGGGTTCGAATCCCTGCTTTCTCTTCGTCCCTTTTCATTAGTTTTTCTGTTTTTCTTATTTTGAATGTTGTTGTGGATATTTTTGTAATAATAGCGGGTTTTTTTATATTTTTTCTTTCATTAATATTTAGGGCATGCAAACGTGAATGGTTGGTTGAAATATATAAAAGATAATTTTATGACAGCTGTTTTAAATTAGTATCCAATTGTCGCTGTACTTAATGGACACTAAACATATATAGGCCATTTTTAGAAGGACTTTCAATACATAAATTCACAGTATTACAGCTTCAGTTGTGCAGTTTTGTATTCTTCTTAGTATTTTCAAATGATTGTAATGTCATCTATTTTACTTGGATTTAATAAATTTGGTTATTTTTATTTCATACATCAGCAACGGATTTTAGTGAAATTTAGGTTAATTTTATATTCTACAGATGAGTGGTTAGAATATCATTTATTTAAAAAAAAAAATTAGAAGTGAACATACTTGCGTTAATTTAAAGACAGACGTGTTATGTTATATTTGTATTTCTCTAACTGATTACTTGTGAAATTTGATTTCTCTAATTCTTCGTCAATTTATCCCTTTCTGCACCCATTGTATAAAAAAAATTTAATCAACGTGTGGTTCGTTTGATCTCAGTTCTTCATTGGTTAAAATCCGATTATGACGTCGAATTTTCTTGCTTTCCTCTGAATTTCCTATTGTGACGGCATGAAAAAAGGCGACCATGCCTGATGACGTCACACAGAAAGAGCACATCTTTTTGCAGATCATTCGAAAAGAAGGAATAAATTTACCTGCGTATTGTTTGAAAATCATTAGAGAAACAGATTCCACCACCAAATCTCGTGTAATACGATATTTATCCACTCTCGACAGTTAAATTTTAAATATTTAAAACGCTCGGCGAGCCTCGCGTTTTAAATTTGAAAATTTAACTGTCTCGAGTGGATAAATATCGTATCACACTCGATGCAGTGGTAGAATCTATATTTATCGATGCATTGTTGAACATGATAACATGGTTATTAAACTCACTTACAATACATTCTAATTAAGAAAAGACTTTAATTTTGAAAAGACATCAGATCAATAGTTTAAGTTAGAGATACAATGAATAAGCGTTGGTTCGTGAAAAACAAACCATTCGCCCTCCGGGCTCATGGTTACTTTTTCAAGAATCAACGCTTATCCATTGTATCTTTAGAACATACTCACCCATTCTCGTCCAATGGAAAATCAGTATTTACCCTTCTATTTTTCATAGTACATGGCTTTCCATGTACTATAAAATGCTAAAATGCTATACATGAATGACTTTTCATTGTAGATTAATCATGAAAGTGAACTCTTAAATACTGCACTAACGAAGTGTATAATTCCCCAAGGCAATTTCCAAAGGAAAAGAACAATAAAAACAATCATGAGTACGTTGTTTGTCTAATTATTATTAATGAAATCAGAAGAAAAGAACTATAAAAGCATTTTAAATTGAGATTTTAACATTGTAAATATTTTAATGGTACATATACCAATCCCCCCCCCCCCCCCAATAAAAAAAAATTTGAAACGTGTGCAAAGGTGGTTAAATACATGTAATATTTAATCTAATTTTTATACGAGATCAATGTTTTAAGAAAGAATGACTGTTAAAAAAAAAAAAAAAAAGTTTTTGAAAAAAACTATATTCATCAATAATAAAAAAAAAACAAGTATCTGATGTTGAAACGTTTGTAAATTAAAATTCATTGATGAAGTTTTTTCAATATAAAAAATTATGCAATTTAAGAAAAGCTGATTTATATAACATTGTGTGCTTTTTAAAATGAAGGAATTTTATATATATATAAGATAAAATTGTACCTGAAGCAGAAGAAATCTCCATTTTTGAATAATTTATTCTTCTTTGTTATCACAAAACTATCTCATTGCTCTTTTATTCTATTAGTTGAAATGACCATTAAAAATGATTTACATCTCTTTAACTAACCATGTTAACATTTAAAGTGAGCTAATATCAAAATTTGATTATTACAATGAGAGGCTAATTTTGTTTTGTCACTCGAAGGAGGGAATATGTTCTAAATTGGTCAGATAATACTTGGTCATGTTTTAAAAACATTTAAAACCCTCGGCTACAACTCGGGCTTTAAATATTCATAAAACATGACCAAGTATTATCTAACCTTTAAATAATGCTTTGATCGTTTGAAATATTATTCACCGGTATTAAACCATTGTATATATACAAATATATATGGCTGGCAGCGATAACTACTATATAAGTATTGATCTTGTTATCTTGCATACTTAAAGTGCGCAGTAAAAACTAATCAATGATGATTGAATTCTACGCTTATGTGTTAGGTAGGAACATCAACTTGGAATGATCGTTATACTCGTGATAATTTCGACAATAGTCTCATTACGTTTATGTAAACTGAAGATAAAATCAACGTGATAATGTAAAAACGGATATATGGGCACGTCTTCAACTCAAAGTATATTTGAACAAAGTATTTGCTTATCAGAAATATGCTATTCCCTATAAGTCCCTGTACTAAAATCGAAGATTACAATCTGAAATAGTTGTATTAACAGGTGCTTAACCATTGGCAGTACATTACGCAGACAAAAAATAAATCGAAGACAGACAGACAAGCAACAAAAATACATGAAAACCAAAAGTTTAGTTTTCTTTAAATAAAAAACAAACAAACAAACAAATACAATCCCTCCCCCCCCCCCCAAAAAAAAAAAAAAAAATTCACGCCTCTTGCCCTTTAAGGGCTCCTATTTGATGTAGTTACTTCAGCAACGAAAACACAGTCAATGTTGACACGAATAAAAACACGATAATTTTCACAGATTATTTAACTTTTTAACGAACCAGAAGTTGAGTTTTTTTAAACTTGAAACATGAAAAACATTCAAACTTCATGGCTTTCATAGTGCCCTTTACGCAACTATAACCTAGTTGAACATCAGAAATGGGGTTTGCTGTATAATTTTGTACGATTTTTTTGGGCTGTTTCGTATACTTTTTCAACCAACTATTTTCATTTGAACTTTCACCAATATTTTTTTGCATCTTGATCTAATTCAATTCTACAACATTATGACCGTAAAAGGAATAAAACCTCTATTGCATAGTCCCATTGCTTTCTATATTAAATTCTGCAATTTTGTGAACTAATGGCTATTTTGTCTTAAGTTCAAATAAAGTAGCAGTCATTTCATGTCAAAACTAAACCTTATCCTGACTTGTGCTTAAATATTCAACATACCTTTAATTGCATATTAGAGCGCACTGGTTCCCATAAGTTTGGTAGTACAAAACAGGTACTTCTGATCTGAACAACAAGACAAATGTGCCCTCCTATTATAATTTCATTATTTGTTTTTAATCATTATTCAAAAGAAACTTTCAAAAGGGTTCTAAAGTGATGCCAAGTCCATAAGCTTTCATTTGATACCAAAATTACCCAAATATTTTACTTATTGACAAACAAACAGCTATGCGTAGGAACTATTTTGTTTAAAATATGTACTTCTTTCTGGTATGTTCTTTCTGACCGGGCCCGAATTAGTGGTTCTATACCAAAAGGGAAATGAACAAACTATCAACTTCTCAAACATGAGTTATTGTCAGTTCTGATTTTTGTCTTTACCATCATTTTCGTTTCTACAATCTTCATTCTTTGTCCGCTTTAACGTTATTATTATCATATCTGTTTTTTGCCAAATTTTGCAAGAGAGGACATATGCATCAAGATGAGGCAATTTGTAACCGAAAAACAATACGTAGCTTTACTTCTAATAGAACATTGTTTTTGGTTAAGAATAATTTTCTGATTCGGTTTCTGCACAAGTTCTCAAAATCCGTCAAAAAGTACCATTGAATCTTCTGTATACGTTTATATTTTGGTTAAATTATCAGACCGAAATACGCTGTCATGTTATTCTAGTTTAAAGTATAAGAATATAGCTATGATACTATAAATATTATTTAAATATTGAATGCTTCTTTTTGCATTTTTTTTTTGGGGGGGGGGGGGGGAGGGGGGGTGTAAAATCGTTGACAAAAGCACATTTTGTAGGAAGCGCTATTGCTTCATATTAAAAATGAGCGCACGTTTAACGCTATTACAACCCAGTAATATCACAAAAAGAAGCATTCAAATCTTAATAATGAAATTTGTATGCTACTCCGATGAAATTAGGAGTTAAATATGAACATAAATGAGCGATCTCACGGAGTTTAATAAAAGTGGACAAGTATCTAGAATATGTGGAACTGCATAAGGAAAAGAAGAATTTATTGAATCCAATTAAAGGGCCCGTTTACGAGCATATACATATATATATAGTATTAATTATACAGTAATTTTTAAGATATATTACATTAAAAATAAATGATTAAATAACTATTACACTCTATACCAGATGGTGTTTGAAAATAAATAAAATAAAATATTAACCCTCTCTAATACATAAAAATTAAAAAATAAACTACAACACTACTACATGTTTATTTAGTTAGTTACTGGAATGCAAATTTTCTCTTATTTCAAAACAAGTACTTATAAATCTTGACACTGACATATTAACATTTTCAGACTCGCATGATTTTAACCAAATAAATTGTTCATACTTTGAAATATAAGGGAATTTTTTACATTGAATGCATGCATCATTAAGAATAAAATTCCGTTCCTTTTCATATGCAGTGCATTTCATTAAAAAATGAAACTCGTCTTCAACCTGCATATTTTTACACTGCCCACTATGGCATGGTATTGGTTGCAAAAATTTGATATTTTTCATTTAAATGCAATATTTTTTTTTTTAATTGGTATATTTCTTCATTTAAATGCAATATTTTTTTATTTAAATGGTATATTTCTTCATTTAAATGCAATATTTTTTATTCGAATGGTATAATTTTTCATTTAAATGGTATATTTTTTCATTTAAATGCAATATTTGTTATTCAAATGGTATAATTTGTCATTCAAATGCAAATTTTTTTATTCATTTGGTATAACTTGTCATTTTAATGCAATATTTTTTATTCAATTGGTATACTAGTTTTTTTTATTTATATGCAATAATTGTATTATGGGAAATTCTTTGACGTCACAAGGTCAAATTTGCAACAACGTTTGTGATTGGTCGGTAATTGTTTGGATTTCTTCCCTTTCTTTATAAACATGAGTGACCAAGAATTAAAAAAACGCGTCGGAATATCACCTCTCTAACTAAATCTGGCGTTCGTGCGAGTTCGTGCACTGGCTGTTAATGCCAATAATGGCCAGGTCGAGCAAAAAATGCAAGTGACAAGTAATAATAATTAATTTGACACACAACCTGTTCATGGATAGAAACAGATACCTGCGTGCATGGCAAAAACGCCTCCAATGAAAACCCTTTCTGAAGAAACTCCCCTACAGTCTACACATTGAAATAAAAAAAAAAAATTGTTCATACTTTGAAATATAAGGGAATTTTTTACATTGAATGCATGCATCATTAAGAATAAAATTCCGTTCCTTTTCATATGCAGTGCATTTCATTAAAAAATGAAACTCGTCTTCAACCTGCATATTTTTACACTGCCCACTATGGCATGGTATTGGTTGCAAAAATTTGATATTTTTCATTTAAATGCAATATTTTTTATTTAATTGGTATATTTCTTCATTTAAATGCAATATTTTTTTATTTAAATGGTATATTTCTTCATTTAAATGCAATATTTTTTATTCGAATGGTATAATTTTTCATTTAAATGGTATATTTTTTCATTTAAATGCAATATTTTTTATTCAAATGGTATAATTTGTCATTCAAATGCAAATTTTTTTATTCATTTGGTATAACTTGTCATTTTAATGCAATATTTTTTATTCAATTGGTATACTAGTTTTTTTTATTTATATGCAATAATTGTATTATGGGAAATTCTTTGACGTCACAAGGTCAAATTTGCAACAACGTTTGTGATTGGTCGGTAATTGTTTGGATTTCTTCCCTTTCTTTATAAACATGAGTGACCAAGAATTAAAAAAACGCGTCGGAATATCACCTCTCTAACTAAATCTGGCGTTCGTGCGAGTTCGTGCACTGGCTGTTAATGCCAATAATGGCCAGGTCGAGCAAAAAATGCAAGTGACAAGTAATAATAATTAATTTGACACACAACCTGTTCATGGATAGAAACAGATACCTGCGTGCATGGCAAAAACGCCTCCAATGAAAACCCTTTCTGAAGAAACTCCCCTACAGTCTACACATTGAAATAAAAAAAAAAAAATTGTTCATACTTTGAAATATAAGGCAATTTTTTACATTGAATGCATGCATCATTAAGAATAAAATTCCGTTCCTTTTCATATGCAGTGCATTTCATTAAAAAATGAAACTCGTCTTCAACCTGCATATTTTTACACTGCCCACTATGGCATGGTATTGGTTGCAAAAATTTGATATTTTTCATTTAAATGCAATATTTTTTATTTAATTGGTATATTTCTTCATTTAAATGCAATATTTTTTTATTTAAATGGTATATTTCTTCATTTAAATGCAATATTTTTTATTCGAATGGTATAATTTTTCATTTAAATGGTATATTTTTTCATTTAAATGCAATATTTTTTATTCAAATGGTATAATTTGTCATTCAAATGCAATTTTTTTTATTCATTTGGTATAACTTGTCATTTTAATGCAATTTTTTTTATTCAATTGGTATACTAGTTTTTTTTATTTATATGCAATAATTGTATTATGGGAAATTCTTAGACGTCACAAGGTCAAATTTGCAACAACGTTTGTGATTGGTCGGTAATTGTTTGGATTTCTTCCCTTTCTTTATAAACATGAGTGACCAAGAATTAAAAAAACGCGTCGGAATATCACCTCTCTAACTAAATCTGGCGTTCGTGCGAGTTCGTGCACTGGCTGTTAATGCCAATAATGGCCAGGTCGAGCAAAAAATGCAAGTGACAAGTAATAATAATTAATTTGACACACAACCTGTTCATGGATAGAAACAGATACCTGCGTGCATGGCAAAAACGCCTCCAATGAAAACCCTTTCTGAAGAAACTCCCCTACAGTCTACACATTGAAATAAAAAAAAAAAAGCTAGCCACAATCACTGTATATGAAGGCGGGAACTTCATATTTTGGACTATCTATAATATGTGCACTCATGTCTTATACCGCATATCATTTTACATTTAGGATTCGTTGCTGAGCTTTTTTTACTGTTCCCATCTCCGAATCCCGCCCTTAAATAGAATTTCTTATCACGCCCCACAGTAGTTCAATAACTACTATATGTCTTTGCATAAATAAGTATGCAGGGCATATTTCAAAACATAGTTTTTCTTCAGGACTTTTAATTGATTTACTTTTCAATACTGCATTGGGAAAGGGGGGGGGGGGGGGGTATACAAGTAACTTTATTTTGTGACACAGTATATAATATAATTAGATACAAATCTCTAATGATTTGTATCCAACAAATTGTAGGATTGTACGTTTAGCTATTATCTAGACCCGTACAAAATGTATATAATAATATACATTTAACAGGGGCGGATCCAGAACCTCGGTGTCTAGGGGGGAGGGGGTTCAGATTTAGATATTTGTTTGGAGATGTATATATGCGAGTATTGGCAGTAATGGTTATGGTGTGTGTGTGAGGGGAGGGGGAGGGGGTTCAGATCAAAGATCGTTTCTATAATTCTAAATCTTTTAGTTTTTACCATTTCACTCTTATCTTTATACTTTGATCTCTATTATATTTGTCCTAAACATGCGTGAAATATTTGCCACTGGACAAGGCAACCAAAAAAACAATCAACGTATTCTTTATATTTCATCATTTCTTTATTATGTTATCTATATGTTTGGTCCCGCCGCTTATCTATTTTTTGCACATTATTCTCTCTATGTAAACCCAATTCCTGTCCTGATAAATGGTGACTCATGCATTTCATTTTCAAGAAACATATTCATATTATAATAATTTACTGTATGCTTGGACTTATAGATGGATGTCATTAGTCCCAGATCATGTAATAAAGTAGGTCTTATAAAAATACAATAGCATTGTAATGATGATTATATATATGTATATATATTTAACAATGCCAATTTTTGGGAAAAAAGGGTAGGGACAAGGCGTTTTTAAAACATATTAATGGGGCGCGTTTTTTTGTTCTTCGGAAGTGAGCCAGAAGAAGTCCATTTCTGTTTTTTTTATTTTATTTTTTGCATTGGGAAGATCTTCTGGCTCTCTTCCACCTATTCTTTTTTGATAGGTTGTTTAGACGGCAGAGGCACATAACAAACATATGGCGTCGTTTAGTCTAAATGACTAATAAATTTATGAATGCAGATATATTAGAATGTGAGCTGTGTTCTAAACGTTTTTATGGTATGACAGCCTTAGTAGGACATCCCTGTAGGACGATAAGCTGGATAAATATAAGAACTACACCGTCGGACAATAACAGTTAAGGGACGATTATTTGATATTCTAGGGAAGGGATTTTGATTGATTGGTGTTTAACGCAACTTTGAACACTATTGGGCTATTCCGTGGTGATCAGTTTAAATTTATAGATGAAGGATGGGGAAGGGAAGAGAGGGTATCATTATTCATTTTAATCTGTCGCTAATCATGCCTACTTTTCAGCTCTTACCAGGCAACCATATTCATATATGAAATCCTTCTGTCCCCCACCCCAACAAATAGATAAATATCAAATGATTTTCCACTTATTTAACACAATTTTAAATTGATTGATTGTTTGTTGCTTATTTTTAACGCCCAGTGACAGATATTTCATGCTTGTTCAGGAAAACACGAATTTAGAAGTCAGGTATATAATATAAAAACGAAGAGATAGGATGGGATATGATTGCTAATAAGGCAACTATCCACCGGAGTTCAAATATGAAGTGGATGTAAGCAATTATAGACAATCGTAAGGCCTTCAACAATGACAAAAACCTGATACTGTAAAGTCGTCTATAAAAGGCCCGATATGAAAAGTGTGAACAATTCAAACGAAAAAACTAATGGCCTAATTATACATAATAAAACAATTTACAAAATATCAAATATGAGTCGAGACATGAACCAACGACAACCACTAAATTACAGGCTCCTGACCTGGGACAGGCAAATAAAGAATATGGTAGGGTTGATATAAAAACGAAGATGTGGTACATGTATGATTGCAAATGAGACAACTTTCCACAAGAGACCATATTACACAGAAATCAACAGCTATAAGTCACCGTACGGCCTTCGACAATAAGCAAAGCCTACACCACATAGTCAGCTATAAAAGGCCCCGAAATCACAAATGTAAAACAATTCAAACGAGAAAACTAACGGCCGAATTAATGTACAAAAAATGAACGAAACACAAATATGTATAACACAGCAACAAACGGCAACTACTGAATTACAGACTCCTGACTTGGGTCAAGCACATACATACAGAATGTGGCAGGGTTAAACATGTTAGCGGGATCCCAATCCTCCCCTAACCTGGGACAGTGGTGTAACAGTACAACAACATGTTTGTGAGCACTCAACCCATCCCGAAGCTGGGACAGTGGTGTAACAGTACAATAAAAGAACAACCTACACTAATCAGTTGCAATTAGTCAAAAGATCGGTACGAGACACACAAAAAAAACTAACATTAAGACAATAGACACAAAGCACCGACATTAGAGTATTTTCAATTACTCAGTGGAAGTTTGCTCAAAACTAATAACAACTTGTACTGAAATAAATCTTGTTCTCCCAGACTGAAGTATCAATCAGTACACAACGCGCGGCAAAGGATTTATTAAAAAAGAAAACAGTCTGAGAAACGTCTGGTTTACGTTGTATATAGATATAAGAAGATGTGGTATGAGTGCCAATGAGACAACTCTCCATCCAAGTCATAATTTGTAAACCATTATAGGTCAAAGTACGGTTTTCAACACGGAGCCTTGGCTCACACCGAACAGCAAGCTCTAAAGGGCCCCCCAAAAATGACTAGTGTAAAACCATTCAAACGGGAAAACCAACGGTGCCGTCTAATCTATTTAAAAAAAACGATATACTTGCATATAGATCCATATACAATGAAAGTTTTTGAAAAGTTGTGGTCCGAACGTTTTGACCATCGAAATTTTGCAATAGAAATAATAGTTAGGACCAGAAGATTTTAACAGACAGTGCAGGACTCGCACGAACGCCAGATTTAGTTTGAAGGGCGATATTCTGACGCGTTTTTTAATTCTTGGTCACTTATGTTTAGATAGAAAGGGGAGAAATCCAAACAATTACCGACCAATCACAAACGTTGTTGCAAATTTGACCTTATGACGTCAAAGAATTTCCCATAATGCAATTATTGCATATAAATAAAAAACTACTATACCAATTGAATAAAAAATATTGCATTAAAATGACAAGTTATACCAATTGAATAAAAAACATTGCATTTGAATGACAAATTATACCATTTGAATAAAAAATATTGCATTTAAATGAAAAAAATATACCATTTAAATGAAAAAATATACCATTCAAATAAAAAAATATTGCATTTAAATGAAGAAATATATCAATTAAATAAAAAATATTGCATTTAAATGAAAAATATCAAATTTTTGCAACCAATAACATGCCATAGCCCACAAAATCTTTTTATCTTTATCGATTTTTTTATATCTACCTTTCTCAATAGCTAACTGATGAGCACTGATTCTTAATTGAGTTAAGCTTTTTCGATACTGAAATTTATTAACTTGACATAAATATGCTTCCCTTTTGAAGATGTTTTTAAATTTAAAATAAGTACGCAATTTTCCTTTTTTAACATTTGCATTATCTTCTATAGTATTTTTCCAGTAAATCCTATATCTACTAATCAAAATATTTTTAACCTTTTCAATGTCAAAACTTTCCATATCAACATCAATACATCTTAAAATATATACAATATTAGAATACCAAGATGACTTATTACATTTGTGAGTGTCAATACTTGTGAATAGGGCTTGTTTTAACAAATGATCCTTTTCTAAACCATTAATTTTTTATAAAAATTTAAGAATAGAACAAATAATTTCAATATGGAAAGGAGTACGACCTAACTCTCCCATAACAGCTAAATTACATGACTTTTTATTTACCCCGAGAATATATTTGAAGAACTTTAAACTTAAGTTCTCGCAATCAAACTTACTAAATTTTTTCTCAATTTCAAAGGGACTGTTTGTTTGACAAGTTCCCTAAATTTCTGAGCCATATGTTAAAATTGGCTTTATTGTATGGTCAAAGATATGTATACAACTATCAATTTTTGGGATGTTTTCACCGAAAGTATACTTTTAACTTGAAAAAAATGCTTTAAATCCCCTTTGATACAAATCATATCTAGCTGTAGAAAAACTTCCAGAAGCAGAAAAAATAACACCTAGATATTTATAATTTCTAACATTCTCAATTGGTTCACCATTAATCATTTTTTAATCATTTAACCACCTTTGTTAAAAATTACAATTTTTGTTTTCTCAAGATTAACCTGAATACACCAACTTTTACAATATTCTTCTAATCTATTTTAACATCTACTCAAACCTGTTTGACTAGTAGAAAGAAGCACAATATCATCGGCATACATTAAACAATTAAGTTTTGTACTTCTTATTTCAGCTGGTACACAGTAACCTTCAAAAATACACGGTAAATCATAGACAAATATCTTGAAAAGATTGGGACTTAGATTATCCCCTTTTCTAACTCATGAATATCAAAAATTATATAAGTAACTTATATGCTTTCGGAGGTATAGCAAAAGACAGGCGAAAGTTACCAAAGGGACATTCAAACAAACAAGTCGAAAATAAACTAACAACGTCATGGCAAAAAAGAAAAAGACCAAAAGAAAAACAACAGTATACAAAACACAACATAGAAAACTAAAGACTGCTCAACACGAACACCACAAAAACCTGGGGTCGATCTCATGTGCTCCGGAAGAGTAAGTGGATCGTGCTGCACATGTTGCACCCGTCGTGTTGCACATGTAAATACAAATCCGGTGATAAGTCTAATTCGGTAGGTCACTTTCGGAGAAAAAGGGGCGGGATTGTAGTTACGACAATTAGAACATATCTGTTGTTATCTGTGAAACAGATATTCCATAACGGTCAACCAACTCGTGATGGCGTCTGTAAAATTTTCGAGGGGATGATTTCAACTTCACCACTTGGAACTCTTGGTTTAAAAGATTCCTTGTAAGAAGCAACCCTCTTTCAAGGAATTCATTTTAGGAAACTCAAGCCCTAGATTATCATATCAACTGGGAGATATATACTCCATATGCAGGCTGCGCTGCTGGAATGTTGCTACATAGAAATGGAAAGTTCACAATTGGCAAACTGAAATCATCTCTTTTGTCGTTAAGTTTGTTTTCAACTGAACCTCATTGTCAATTTCTAGATGTAAGTCAATATATGAGGTAGACTTAACTGTATTTGTTGTATCCGTTCTTTCGAGTTCATTGGGATAGATGCGTTCAACATAGTCAACAAGCTTTGAATCTGGCAACGACCTAAAGAAGTGATAGACAATTCTTATCAAATCAAATGCTTTTAAGCGTAGAACAATGACTATAAGCATGCGGAACATTAACAAAACTGTATTTTTAGCTCACCTTGCCGAAAGGCCAAGTTAGCTTTTATCATCACTTCCGTCGTCGTCCGTTAACTTTCCCAATAATCTTCTCCATTGAAACTACCGGGACAAATTTAACCAAACTTGGCCACAATTATAATAAGGGTAACTTTTTTTTTAAATGTGACCCGTCTGTCGACCATGATAGCCGACAGGGCTAAAAATAGAACATAGGGGTAAAATGAAAGTTTTGTCTGTTATCTTGAATAACCGCTATGAATAGAGAAAATATGGGGAAGAAATGTTGAGATCTACATGCTGTTCATTTAGGTCAAAATTGTCGACTTCTTTTAAGAGTTATAGACCTTAAAAGTCAAATTCTATCAATTTTTGTTTACAGAGAAATTTATATTAAGACAATGATTAGCAAGACATGATCTACAAATAAGTCAAATGGCTGAAATCATAAGACGACTCCTTATTGGAGTTATTGCTCATTAATGACGATTTTTACCTTTTTTTTTTTTTTGCGTTTTTGCCTTATATCTTAATATGGAGCTGCGCCATGAGCGCATGATACGCCCGTCGCTTTTTCAAAGAATAAAGTTCCATAACTACTCAATGTCATATCAGAAATTTATAAAAAAAACTAAAGGGAGGTTATTTTAATAGATATAAACCAGTCATCATTGCTCAAAGCACTTTTGAGTTATTGTCCGAAAACCTGAAACCCCCCTTTTTTAATGAATAAAACCCCATAACTCGAAAATGTAAAATCTAAAATTTATAAAAATCGAAAGAGAGCTCAGGTCAATAGATATAAACAATTAACCAAAGTTTCATGCAAATTTGTTAAAGCGTTTTTGAGTTATTGTCCGACATGTTGACGACGGACGGACGGACGGACAACGGTATACCATAATTCGTCCCGTAAACGGGCGTATAAAAACTATTATAGATAAAAAGAAACTTTAAATATCAAAAATGATCAAGTCAAGATCTACAAATAAGTCAAATGACCAAAATCGTCAGTGACTACTTATTTGAGTTATTGCCCTTCAATGATGACTCTTTCACAATTGTTTGCATTTTTGCCTATTATTTTGAAAACTATAAAAATAGATAAACACTTTATATAGCAAAAATTATCAGCAAGACAAGATCTACAAATGTGTCAACATGACTGAAATTGTCAGTTAACTCTGTATAGAGTTATTGCCTTTTCGTGAAGATTTTTACCCAAAAATGGCTATTGTTGAAGTTGCTGATGAGCGATACAGGCTTTTTAGAGCCTCCAGTTGAATTTTATGACTTAAAATCTTTCAATGATAAATACATCTTTTATGAAATAATGTTTTGATATTAATCTTTCAGAATCCCTTATAATAGATATTGAGAAACTAGTAACAGCAAAACTGTTCTGCAAGATATGATTTACAAATACATGAAATTGTCAAACGACTCCTTATTATAATGCATTCAAATAAAGAATTATGTTTTTTTTTTAACAACTTGAATACAAAGTTACGAGCTGTGAGCAGAAAGTTAAGAGTTGTGAGCAGCAAAAATTATCAGCACGATAAGATAGATACAAATGATTCAACATGACGGAAACCGTTTAATTGGAAAGAAGTTATTACCCTTACATGTCAATTTTTACCAATATTCCACATGTTTAATATTTTCTTTAAAACTATTGTATATAGAAATGTAGCAGCAAAAAACGATCAGCTAGATAAGATCTACAAATTAAAATTTAAAATTAAAATTTAAAATTAATTTTACAATTTAAAATTAAAATTTAAAATTAAAATAAATATAAATATGAAATATTCCCATGACTGAGTGTAGATTCGCATGACTGAGGATGCATGCAAAGCATGTGACGCTTTTCCTGTTGACGCACCAATTGTCAGTCATTATGGGTTCATGTGATTTCTCCATTTATTTACTTATTATCATGATTTGTATGATCTTTATTGGTTAATGAGATTAAAAGAGAGTTAAAAGATAACAAATGGATAATCAAACTGAGCAACACGACCCCCACCAAAATTGGGGTTATTTCAGGTGCTCCGGAAGGGTAAGCAAATACTGCTCCACATGTGGCACCCGTTGTGTTGATTATATATGTACACATCCCGGTAATAAGTCTAATTCGATAGTCACATTCGTGGAATAGAGGACGGGATTGTATTTCCGACAATTGGAACATACCTGTCGTCATCTGTGAAACAGATATTCCATAAGGTCAACCAACTCGTGATGGCGTCCGTAAAGTTTTCGAAGGGAATTTCAACTTCACCAATTAGAACTCTTGGTTCAATAGCTTTTTTGTAAACAGTAACCCTCTATCAAGGAAATCATGATAGGAAATACACGCCCTGGAATATCCTATCAACTGGGAGACATATACTCCATATGCTGGTGCTACATCGGTAAACTACTGTTGCCTGAATTAGCCATGTTAGCATTTCCATCTCTCCAGCGTTTTATCATTTCCCTGTTTAAGAGAGATTGGTATACCATTAGCGTGTCCTTCATATTTTCAATAAATGTTACTGAATAGTACGTAGCTTCTGTATCAAAGGAATGATTATGTATTTGGCTTTGAAAGTTAAAATGTGGACTTGTGCCACAGTGGGTTTATTTTCGTAACATGGCATGCAAATTCTGGTCTTTTTGTGCCCTACAACTATTTTGTTATATTTTTTATATTGCAGTTAGAGTACACAGACCAAATACACAACCTTAAAGATATTTTGTTCTAATACAAATTTAAAAAAAAATGTCTGGAAAAGTTTGTCGAGGACGCAATTTATCCGTTCTAATATTTTGATGTCAGGCGATATTATTAGACGGCAAAGTTTAATACAGAGTGAATTAGAACGACCATAGTTTTTAAAGAACCTCTTTTAATGTTAATCGAATGATAAACACATCGGTATGAATCTGAACCAAATTTTTCGAGAAAAAAAAATGGAAGGTTTTCCTAGAATTTTGAAAATTCGTCTTTTCCTTCAAGTCAGTTTCAAAACATTGTGATATATATTTTATGCGTAAATAATAAAAGTACAAATGTTGCTGTACAATCAGAATTAGAAGATTTCCTATTTATTTTAATATTGTTATATCTATGATAAGCTATTTACATAGATTACATCATTGTAACTTAAATTTACTGCAAATCAAAATTTTTGTTTTATAGTTAATTATGGAACGCCACAGCTGTCTTATGTGGTACTCTGATATTACGTTATATTGTTTTATTATTGCTTGATGATATTTTGTCTTTAACCTATAGCTGTACAATGGAACATATGGGAATGCAACCCGAGTATAAATCCCAATAACCGAAAATTATACCATGATAGGTATCTATGGTATAATTTTCACAATTATACCATGGTCTCGTTGTATATGGTCTTCGAAAAGAAAAAGAAAGACAGGAAGACCTGGTCGTGGCCTCTTGAATTTTTTGACACAGGAACAACAGAGTCAGTGCGGGGCTACTAAGCTAAACTGCCCGCTTTGCACCAGCCAATATAAATGAATGCCTAGGGTGGGAATCGAACCCACGTACACCAATTCCGTTGTCCTATATTTTTTAATGAACAAAAATTCGCTCTCAAAACAAACGAATAAAGTTTAAAAAATTTATAAATTTGTTAAGATTATATTTATATATATATATATATATATATATATATATATATATATATATATATATATATATATATATATATATAAACAAGTCTAAATTGAAAACAACGTTCAAACCTATGATTGCGTTGGATAAAAACCGCAATTTTTATACGTGTGCATGCAAATCAAATTTCTTGGTAGAGGGGTCTAAATAAAGCACAAACAACATTTTCCAAAAGACCAAAAAAGTAAACCTTCTTTTCCACAATTTTATTGTTTTCTGTTTGGTATTAAATTAATATTAAGATCCATTTTGTACTGGTGATCAATTTATTTGGCAATCGCCAATGGCAGTCAGCAGGGTTTAAGAACATCCGTTGTTCGACCTGTTAGTCAAATGCGTTTTGTTAAAATATACTTTTTCACTATTTTGGTCTTTTGGAAAATGTTGTTTGTGCTGTATTTAGACCCCTCTACCAAGAAATTTGTTTTACATGCACACGTATAAAAATTGCGGTTTTTATCCAACGCAATCATAGGTTTGAACGTTGTTTTCAATTTAGACTTGTATATATATATATAACTTGTCTAAACATCAGCCCAACAATGTTAGATCTGTTTTTGTTCTTCCCTCGCCGGGATTCGAACTCATGCTACTGAGATATCGTGACACCAAATCGCCTGCACTGTATCCGACGCGCTAGACCACTCGACCACCTAGGCTTACAGAGTGGTCTAGCGCGTCGGATACAGTGCAGGCGATTTGGTGTCACGATATCTCAGTAGCATGAGTTCGAATCCCGGCGAGGGAAGAACAAAAAATTTGCGAAAGCAAATTTACAGATCTAACATTGTTGGGCTGATGTTTAGACGAGTTGTATATACAGAATGTACACAGCCATGTATCACCATCACTGCTGGTGATCCGATGGATAAATCTGTTGTAGAGTTGTCACTGGTTCAGACGTACTTGTATATATATATATGTAACACTCCCAAACGTGTCCTTCTCCCCAAACGTGTACGATTCCCCCAAACGTGTCTATTCTCCCCAAACGTGTCCGTAATATCCAATATTCCCCAAACGTGTCTGATTTCATAACCCCAAACGTGTCCACTCTTAAACGCCAGAACGTCTCACGTCCTTTCGCGCTTTTTAAATGTATTTCCTAAATGAAATTTTACGGCAATTCTATGATGGGGGCACAGATGATGAAGTTGTCATTGATTAGCATTAGTAAGTTCAATATAAAAAAGAAGATGGAGTAGGATTGCCAATGATACAACTCTCCACAAGAGACCAAATGACACAGAAATTAACAACTATAGGTCACCGTATTTTTAATGATTATCATAATTGTCGGTTTTTAATGATTATCATAATTGCCGGTTTTTAATGATTATCATAATTGCAAATTTAATCTGTAACATATGAATTAACTTTTGACTGAAATTGCTTATTGTCCAGTTGCAAGTATTTCATACTCATTTAGAGCGAACATGCAAATAATTCTAGAGTTAAATTAATCGTTTACTATGTAAATTATTTTGTACTATTAAACTCCGATGATGCCTTTTATATTAATCGGAATATTGCACGGCGGGCTTTCAGCAGAACTGACTTCCCGTTTGTCAACAGTTCTAATACTTTATAAGCTCTTCAAATCATAAACGGGTTATCTGGTTTTTTAATACATTTTTAGGTTTTCAGCATCACTAAAGGCAAACGATCAAGAACATAACGTCCGGTGCCAAATATTTCATGCATTATTTGAACGACATCATGTTAACAATACATATACTGTTGATAGGTTCTACAAGTGTATTATCATACCGGGAATTTAGGATTCGGCCAAAATTTTTACGGTTATTCAGGATTTAACACTAGTTGGGATTTTCATGTAAAAAATTAAAGAGTGAGTAAAGACCAATTTTTTTATGACTTCAGTATGAAACTACTTCAATCTCCGATATGTAATACGATGCCGTTTTAAATAATATGTGCGGAAATTTAAAAAAAATGTTGCCTTCAAAAATACAACTTATGACACCATGAAAGAGTGAAATGGTACAAAGGTTTTAATGCGCAGAGAAAGAGACATCTTCCTACACGAGGTATCTGATTTAATATCTACAATTTAACTGAGCATGGTACTTACATTTACATCCAACAAAGCCGAACGGAAAAGAAAATATGCTTGATATGGACACGTTTGGGAGATTGGACACGTTTGGGTGTTTATTGAAAAATGAACACTTTTGGGCGTTTATATAAATGACAAGTTTTGGAGCCCTTTTACAACTAGACATGTTTTGCAGTTCAGTGACGTCGATGTGGTCACGTTTGGGGGAATCGGACACGTTTGGGGGGAAGGACACGTTTCTGAGTGTTTCATATATATATACATTTGCACCTTTTGTTTGCGGTATATCATCTTTTCCGCAAGTTTATTGTTTTCTGTTTAGTATTTAATTTATAATTAAGATCCATTTATTACATCGGTGATCCGTTTATTTGGCAATCGCCAATGGCAGTCAGCAGGGTTTAAGAACATTTGTTGTTCGACCTGTTAGTCAAATGCGTTTTGTTAAAATATACTTTTTCACTTTTTTGGTCTTTTCGAAAATGTTGTTTATGCTGTATTTAGACCCCTCTAACAAGAAATTTGTTTTGCATGCACAAGTATAAAAATTGCGGTTTTTATCCAAAGCAATCATAGGTTTGAACGTTGTTTTCAATTTAGACTTGTTTATATTTTTTCGTTTGGGCTTGTATTATATTTGCCTTCGGGTTTATATGATCCGTTCATCCTATTTTGACTCCTCAAAATTCAAGAGTCTATCCTAAATTGAGGTAAATTGTATGGCTTTCCAAATACCGTTTCGATTCCTAACATCACTGAAGAGACATTTATTGTCGAAATCCGGATATGGTGTACAAAAACCTTTGCACCTTTTGTTTGCGGTATATCATCTTTTCCGCAAGTTTATTGTTTTCTGTTTAGTATTTAATTTATAATTAAGATCCATTTATTACATCGGTGATCCGTTTATTTGGCAATCGCCAATGGCAGTCAGCAGGGTTTAAGAACATTTGTTGTTCGACCTGTTAGTCAAATGCGTTTTGTTAAAATATACTTTTTCACTTTTTTGGTCTTTTGGAAAATGTTGTTTGTGCTGAATTTAGACCCCTCTAACAAGAAATTTGTTTTACATGCACACGTATTAGATAGCGTTTGGTAACTCTAAATGAAGCTTAATTTTTTGTAAAAATTACCTATAGTGAACAGATGATTATAATCGTGATCATTTTGAAATCCCTTTTAATTAATGTACGACTTTACTGTAAAAGCTAGCCTCTGGTACAAATCAAAACGTGGAATGATTCATCCAAATTCTCAGAAAGATTCTTGTGAAATTAATTTCCTCGTTATTAGAAATTAATACTAAAAAAAAAATAAAACATTTCGAACGTTTAGATAAAATTACAAAAAACTAACCCTAAATCTGGGATTCCAGAAAGCTTCCAAATATAAGAAAATCTGTGACTTATCTTGCGTCCATATCCAGAAAATCTAATTCCTTCAACATGTTTTCGTCTGTAGCGTTATCCGCCGCCAATGTAAATGTGCATCCATCGCTGTCGAAAAATCAAGTCTAACTGATATTCCCGCGGTTTCAGAAGCCCGTGCTTATTTTAGAAAGTAAGCGGAGCTTTGAGTGTAAGGTCCGAAAAGGGTTATTCAACTTATTCTTATCGAAATTATGTTTAAAGTCTTCGTCTCGTGAGGTTATTGCCGAGGGTTTCAACAAAAGCTATGGTATAATTTGCGAAACGCCGCAAAACTATCCAAAAGATATGAAATATCTATAACTTACATAATATGTTTTGACATTACGAAATGATGTTTTGATATAACTCAATATGGAATAGTCATTACTTATGATATTTCGATATTACATGATATGGTTTCGTATTGACTTGATATAGTTTTGTCATTACTCGATGTGGTTTCACCATTATTTAACGTGGTTGTGTCATTAGGCAATGTGGTTTTAACATTACCTGATGTGTATGTGGCTTACCGTAATGTAGTTGTCTCATTACATGATATGGTTTTGTTATTTCGTAATGATGATTTGCCAATTCTTTATATGGCGTTAACATCACATAATGATGTTTCAAAATTTGACGATTTTACACAACATAATATGTTCGTTCAAGTAATTGATGTGGTTCTGTCATTCTTTGATGTGGTTATCATGTTACTTGATGAAGTAAAACCACGTGACCATTTGGGAAAAACTAGTTCTATTTTTAAAACCGATTTCCATGTTTTATGGGCCTCGGATGAGTGTGGCCATCCATCGAGTTAGAGTTCAAATTAAAGTTCGTGTTAAACTTCGAGTTAGTCTTCGATTTCGAGCTAGAATTCAAGCCATAATTAGAATTAAACATCGAGTTAGCATTGAGTTTCGAGTTTAACTTCGAGTTTGAGTCACAATTCGACTTCAACTTTGAATTTGAGGTAGAATTCGAGTTAGACTTCGAATTTGAGTCTCATTTAGATTAAGATTTCGAGTTGAGATTCGAGTTATCTAATATGAGTTCGTATTTGAATTATCTATCGCGGATCAAGGGCTTTTGCTCGGACTTCCGAAAAGAGGGCTTAGGGGTATGCGTGAAAAAAATAACCAATGTTATAGTATACAAAACACAACAGATATTTAAATAAAGTTAGGAGATGTGGTGTGATTGCCAATGAGACAACTATCCAACAGAGTTTAAATTCAGTGGATGAAAGCAGTTATAGGTAACCGTGCGGCCTTCAACACACCGTATAGTCGGCTGTAAAAGGCCACCACGTGAAAATGTGAAACAATTCAAACGAGAAAACTAACGGCCTAATTTATAACAAAACAATGTACGAAAAACAAATATGACACACATGGACCAACGGTAACCATTGAACTACAGGCTCCTGACTTGGGACAGGCACATAAAGAATGTGGCGGAGTTAAACATGTCTGTGAGCGCTCAACCTTACCATAACCTGGGACAGTGTAACAGAACAACATAAGAAAAAACTGTAAAAATCAGTTGCAATTGGCTTATTTCAATAGATCGGTATGACTGGGCAATATAAATCCATCAAAATCCGGGGGTGAACTCAGGTGCTCCGGAAGGGTAAGCAGATCCTGCTCAACGTGAGGCACTCGTAGTGTTATTTGTGAAAGTACTAACCAGTGATTTGGTCTAATTTGGTAGGTCACATTCGAGGAAAAGAGGACGGGATTGTGGTTACGACAATTGGAAAATATCCGTCGTAACTTGTCAAACAGATATTCCAAAAAGATTTTTTTTTAAATTTAGTGCGATGTAAATCAGAGAATGCAATTTATAAAAATAAAAGATTGATATTCGTATATGTTCAAATGATCATACACGCTAAAAACAATCGGAGAATTCTTATTTTATAGAATTGATGCTTTGTCGCTTTGTCCGATTACCCCGTTTCCCTGTATCTTTAGTGTGAGTTGATTAAAAGTGTCTCATTTGTAGGCAATAAAGTACAATTCATTTGATTTGTGTCGAGCCTGTGATATTAATGTCGCGGAAGTGAGACACAGCAAACCTATATTCCGTCGTCGGCAGTGGCGTCGGCGTCTTCATCATTTAAATCGTTAGGTTACTCATTTGAATTGTTCTACATTTGTAATTTCGGGGCCTTTTATAGTTACCTATGCGGTATGGGTTTTGCTCATTGTTGAAGACCATACAGTGACATATAGTTGTTAATTTCTACGTCATTTGGTATGTGGTAGAGAGTTGTCTCATTGGCAATCATACCACATCTTCTTATCTTTATATTAGTTTTTTTGGCAGTAAATATTACCGTATTAAACTGTTTTGTCATGATAAATTTGTAAACCTCCACGAATTGTTATGAAACTTGTATAGGAATTAATCTTCACGATCAAGATAAAGCAGCTACAGAAAAAAAAAATTTCAAATTTTGTTTTTTACCGATAAATGGACTTTTTACAGTCAACATTAAACTTTTACATTGACAGCAGCAATCTCAGGCGGGTTCCGTGGAATCCTTCACGAATTTACCATAATACTGCTTCCATTTGAGAACTAAGGATAAAAACGACCGGACCATGTGGTTTTGGGATATCCCCCTTATGTCCGATATATTGTTAATTTTTTAGCACTTTTTTCTTATTTTTTAACAACTCTAACTTTAATTTGAACATTAACTCAATGGATAGCGACACTCATCCGAGGTCCCGTGGTTTTACCTCATCAAGTAATGTGATATCCACATCAAAGAATGACAGGACCACATCAAATACTGGAACGAACACATCATGTAGTGTGAAATCGTCAAATTTTGAAATATCATCATGTAATGTTAAAGTCATATAAAGAATTGGCAAATCATTATTACGAAATAACAAAACCACATCATGTAATGAAACACCTACATTACGTTAAGCCACATACATATCAAGTAATGTTAAAACCACATTGCCTAATGACACAACCACATTAAATTATGGTGAAACCACATCGAGTAATGACAAAACCATATTAAGTAATGACAAAACACTATTAAGTAGTATCAAAACATCATTAAGTAATGTCAAAACCATATTATGTAAGGACAAAATATCATCAAGGAATAATTAAACCACATAACGTAATATCAGATACCACATAAGACATCTATGGCGTTCCATAGTAAATGACCACTAAATAAATATATACTTTAAAAGTTTAGTCATTTTCTTATACAGAGTTTTGAATTGAGATCCAAAAAGTCTTAAAATAACTAAGTCTCTTTTAGCTTATCTGTATATATTAATTTTAAATAAAATACGCATTACTTTGTCTATATGTATGCATTATACATGTATATGTTAATGCCTAATGTATGTGTTAAACCGCAGTCAAAATTGTTAAGGTGCTAATACAGTTCTTGCAATTTAAATGTTATATACATAAATATTATAAAAATAGATCTTCAAAGTTTATTAGACACTGATCAAAGGGAAATAATCCTTACATATCAATTAATTGTCTCCCCTATTAACTTTTCTCTTTCATGTGCATGCACTAACTATTCATTGTTCTATTATGTTGTATTTTATTATTTCATTGTCATAAAAAAAAAAATCATTGTATTCATTGTATGAAATTTAAAACCCACAAGGGTCTATAATTCGTCAAATAAAGAATTTCTATTTCTATTTCTATTTCTATACGACATGATCAAACTAAGAAAAAGCCTTAACAGTATCTCGTGCTACCGAGAGTAGGTTTTAATAGATTTGAGAGTAGCCTGTTTGGCGAATGGGGTGGATATTGGATGAAAGATACCGTTTTCTCAGACCCTTTGGTGTATAAACTTAACTAAATTTGATTAATTTTACAGTTCATTGGAAATTAAAAGAACGATTGATTTTTGGTGGAAATAGTACATTGATTTGTTTCACTAATGAAACTACAACAACATGGATGAAGAATGACGATGTTATTGCTCATAGTGGGTTGTCATTTTATCCTACAAAATACTCAGTGTTGGAGGAAGATGATCTGCATAGTTTACTTGAGATTATAGATGTCACTGTACAGGACGTCAACGTAACATACATATGTTTTTCAGGAGTATACTCATATAGTAAAAAGTTGCTTCTAACAGAGGACAACTACATTTGTAAGTTAATTCTAAAGACAATTTCGCCTAAATGAAACAAGCGTGATGTATTTTCCCTTTATGTGATAGTTTTGATGAGATATGTATGAAGGCATATATGGGTTGTTATTATTTCTATGCATGGTAAATATAAATAAAGTTTGCAGTTTTCATTTACAGATTGAAGCATCCTACGTCGCAATTTCTAATTAAAACATCTGTAGAAAAGTTCATTTGAACATTTCGGAGAAGCAAAGTCTGTAACCACACTGTTTTCGGAATAGTATTTTATCCATTTTTTGCATTAGGTTAAACGTTTAATGAATTTTGATAGTAAAATTCTTATCAAATTTACCTTGTTTTATCCGCCTTTTGTTTTAGACAGAATCAACCATGCGTAAACTTATACAAATTTCATTAAACTAGAGATAAATTACAATATGTGTTTGTCAACTTGTCACTAAGCGATTTGAAATAATTCAAGACGTTAAGATTTAAAAATAACAGCAAAGCTAAAATATTCATATTCAAACAGTGTTTAAATCGAAGAGAACATTTTGAAAACCAATTCCTAAACTTGTTACTTTTCTTAATATATTAACCAGAATAAACGGCGAGTGAAGTACAAATTTATTCTATTTCTCTGCAGATGGAATTATAATACGGCAATTAATCTATAAAGATAAAATATGATAAGACCACATGTATGGCGGCTTGAATTCGAAAATAAAAAAGTATTATGCATCAAATTTCCTTCAGATGTTCACTAGTCTGTTAGATATCAGCACTTATCTTTTTTTTTCGATTGTTTCGTGTGTATAATTGCTTAATTGCTTGAAATTTCTTACTTTTAATGAAAAGCGGAAACCAAAACTATACATAATCTCATTTTGGAGATTTTTTCATTATATTTTGTATATGAACCAAGGCCTTATTCAAAATGATATGTTTCTACAAGACATCTCAAACAAGTATGTCAGAGTTGGATAAATATCATTGCATCAATGCTTTCTGAGCCTCGTGACTTCATAATATGCGCGTGTGATATGAAATAGAATAAGACACTCCCAATTTAAACATAGAAACTATTACAAATATTAAATACCAAATTCCCTCCAAATTAAACAAAATGAACACAGTCACAACAAAAAAAAAAACGTAAATTTCGTGCGTCCCTAGAATAAAAAGAAATTTATAAAGGAAGATCCCTTGGATATTATATTTTTTATGTGTGCTCAAACCTTGCATGTTCATAGAAATAGCATAATTCAAAACACAACGAAACTTGTTGCAGGACATGAAAAGGGATTTGCCCTCCCTTTTGTCTTTTTTACTGGTTCCTAGAGACCAAGTTCCATTTGGTTAAACGGGGAACTGCCCCCTTTTGTCTCTGTTTTGGAGAGATAGTGTGTAGGTTTCAACTTGTTTATATCCGAAAAGAGTTTCTGGACATCACAAAAACAAATGATCAATCAACCAACCAAACAACCAACCGACTTGTCAATCAATCAATTAATCAGCCAACCAACACACCTATCAACAATCTGAACGAACCAACCAATCGATATTGAAAAAATGGTCATTTGGTTTGTTTGTGTCCAAACAACAAAAAACAAAAATTCAGCAACCTAATTAAAAATGTGTAGGAAAAGAAGAAAAGACCTCCGTTAACAATATTATGTAACATTTATGTAAAGACAATTGATCTTTTATTTATTTATGTATAATTATTAATTTTGTTTATTTCTAACAAAAGATCTTCGATTTATACAAAACAAAGTTACTCCTGAAAATACTTGATTGTTAGATTGCCTCTTAGGTCTAGATTGCTTTAGGGAATTTTACATTTTTATAGTGCAGTTAGTCTGAAGGATTCAATTTGATACTATTAATTTATTTCCAATGAAAACCCATATATGTAGAACAATTTATTGTGCATGGCTTTCATGCACTATGAAAAATAAATGGGAAAATACTAATTTTTCATTGGACGAGAAGGCGTGAGTATGTTCTAAATGGATTTCAAGTTCCAGGAAATACGGTTCGATACAATATAATTTGGTCTATATTTGCTTTTAGATCCTCCAACAAATGGAAGTGTAGATGTAAAGTGGAATATATATGAAGGTTCGCCGCCGTACGTTACAGTTACTTTTGGAAAGATTTTTCCTTTACCTAAATGTAATCTCACTCACAATGTAAGTTATGAGTTAGGCTAACATGTTTCCAAATTATCTGATTACAGCCGGAATTCAAATGGTATTATTTTTTTTTGTGTTCATATAAGGCAAAACTAGTATCGACCGTCCTGAAGACGATAAAAAAAAACCAAATTGCCTAGTTCCTCAGTTTTACGTTCAGATATATTGATAATGGTCTGTTAATCCATAACCCCCACTTCTTTGAGTGTTAGTATCTCATATATTCCAATGAACACTACCAAAACTGGAAGGTATTGAATCCTGTCGTTATCGGTACTAGTATTGAAATTACTTTTTATCATTTAACAATTAATTAATTTTCAATAATTTGTTTCCTAATTTTTTGCAAAATACCATATTTAAAGGAGCATATTTATAGGTAGTGTATCAATTTTTAGCCTTCGGACATGTCTTAAAGGCACGAATAATGCTTTATAGATTATTTTTAACAGACAAATTTGATTTATTAATTGATGACTGCTTAAACGTTGTGTAAACGTGACTGCTTAAACGTTGTGTAAACGTGATTATCTATTATGTCACACTATCATTTGAACATTTAAAAGGGTCAAATAACACAAACTTATTGATTTTTTCCATTATTTTTCTATTTTCTTTTCAGGGGGAAAATATTGAAAGTGAAATGGAGGTATTGGCAATGCCTAAGCATTTTATATATTACAACCTTACGATAAATGTAAGAGCAGCAGTCGACAAAGATTTGTGTGGTGGTAACATATCAGCAATATGCATTTTACCTTTGTCATATTTCATAAATTTGGACGCAACACCGACGATTGGTTGTGAACATCGTAGAAAAGGTAAATAGTAATTAGTATCACAAAACTAAACTAGAAAACATAATACCTCCGGTGTACGCATGCATATAGTTCCGCTATCATTAAGTATAGTAAAGAGTTTGGAGTATTTCTTAAATTCTCCGTTGAAAATTTAGAAATTACTAATAAACTTAAATGACAAACCTGCTCTAGATTATCTTATAATACTATTAGGTCATCTGTGAACGGAAGAGCTTTTTCGCTATCCTTTTCCTATGACATTACTTAAAAAATGTAAAACCTCATTTATCTGTTTACTTGTAGAGGGCAAACGGGACGGGAATTTGTTAAGAACACATGAAGATCTATATCGCTTCAAATTCAAAAGTATAATTTTCCAACATTTAGGAAAACACAACCACAATACTAAATTTATAAAATTTCAACCACTTAAAATTATTTAGAAAGAACAAGGACAATCACATACACAATTTGAAGATTCCCGTAAAATTTGCGAACTGTCTTGGATTAATCAGAAAGCATATCCTTTCGGTCTAAATGACAATATAATGGCACAAAGAACATATCTAAAACTTCCTCTATTAATTTCATTAATTCTGGTGACAAATGACAACGTAATAATAGGTCTCCTGGCAAACGTTCAATTGAAGTTATCGCATTAAACATCATATAAATTATACTCTTGACGATCTCTATTTAAAAGCAGTAGTAGGCATCAATTATAATGTAAACTTGGTCAAATACTATATAGTAAATTATATGATATTTTCAAGGAATGTGACACAATCTCGTTTTTCAGCCTACTCCCTGAATGTATGCGTATAATTACAGCTTTTTGTCACCATAGGCTGTTCCCGCGTATCGATAAACCGGAATATTATAACCGGCATTTCTGAAAATTAAATATATAAATAGAGGTGGTATTGATTTTATCAACTTATCTAGTATATTTAATGACTTGATACCATTCAAAACTTTATACCTCTTTATTTTGATAACACTAGAAAAAAAACCCGCGCGAGTGCGGCTTGAAGACTACCTGAAATGTTTATGGTGATACACAGCTTTAGTTGGTGTTTCTCAAACTGTTTTTATGCACTGATGCATTATGTTTTTATTAGTTTGTCAGTTCTTCTTCCATAGGAGTTTGAATGTCCAATTAGTAGCTTCTGTCTCGGCGTTACACAGATGCTCCTAGAACGGAGGAAATAACTCAGAGAAGAAGAAGACAACCTAGAACACTGATGATTAAAACATTTCTCAGTGGTGCTAGTTTGTAGTATTTCTTTTTTTTCTCGAAAGGTGCGAGTCAAGTTCTGTCTCTGTGTGATACGGGTGCTCCAAGAACGGAAGAAATAACTCAGAGAAGAAGAAGACAATGTAGAACTCTCTGATGATTTAAAACATTTCTTCAGTGGTGCGAGTTTGTAGTATTTTTTTTTTCGAGTGGTGCGAGTTCTGTCTCTGTGTGATACGGGTGCTCCAAGAACGGAAGAAATAACTCAGAGAAGAAGAAGACAATGTAGAACTCTCTGATGATTTAAAACATTTCTTCAGTGGTGCGAGTTCTGTCTCTGTGTGAAACGGGTGCTCCAAGAAAGGAGGAATTTACTAAGAGAAGAAGAAAACAATCTAATGATTAAACACATTTCTTCGAGTTTGCTATATTTTTTATTTTTTTTGAGTGGTGCGAGTTTGATTAAGTGATGCAAGTTGTAATAATTAGTGAGAGTGTTTGAGTGGTGCGAGTTGGCTGTCGGCCGAGTTGTCGGGTAGTACGTCAACTGAGCAAGCGCGAAAGCGTATAAGACACGGATCGATAACGGTCTCCGAATTTGGATATTTTCTGAAAAATTGGCGTTTTCTGTGGAAAAAAGATTGTTTCAAAGACAAATTTAGAAAGTACGAAACACTACATTTATTCGTCATATCACAAATATTTCCGACTTTGTATGGTTTCAGAGGAGTTGCGGCTCAATGAAATCGGTCTCTCCCTTTAGTAGTATAGATAGAACCAGCTGTTATTTCGTAAACATACAAAAATCCCAGTAGAAGTTTAATTTTTATTTATACGTCAGTTACATCAGACGTCAATATAAAAACTAATGCTCCTTCAACTTAAAACTGTGAATCATCGAACTTAAGATATGATCCATATGTCCATGTTAATATGGGCGACCTCAGCATCGTTCAACACCGAGAGGTTAAAAACTTTTGAAAATAAGGACCAAAACATCGTCCTCCATCTGAACTAGATTGGAAACAATGTCGCCAGGTCATTATAGACACTCTTTCATCCTATTGTAAAACTTGGTGAAAACGGAAAAAAAAATGATAAAAAATCTGTTCATTATTTTTTTAAATAAATATATGAATATTGTGGATCACATTTTGAAAATGATTTCGAAATAAATAAAAGGGTACATAAATACGCCTATTTCTAGAATAAGAAACAAACTTCAAGTACTCGCAAAGCGGTTTGTGTTCGTACCGGCCGACAAAGCAGCCAACAATGTGGTGGTGGTATGACATACATGTAAATACTACACGGAAGTTCTAAAAAATGAAATTATAAATTCTCCTACATTCAGGTCCGTATGCTCCACAGAGAGTTATATAGCAAACAATCATATCATTACCATATCTCAACTTAAGGCCTCTTCTGAACATTTGAAGGTCCCTACTATGTATTGGTTACTTAAACTACACAAAAAATCCGTAAAATATCGTTTCTCTAGTAAGTGTTCTACAACTAATCGTTCAGTGCTTTTAACTAGTTCCTTAACTAATATCGATTAACTTATCATTATCTTTTGTAATAAAGCATATTCTTGGAGTGTAAAAAGTAAAATAATAAAAATACCGAACTCCAATGAAAATTCAAAACGGCAAGTTCCTTATTAAATGGCAAAAAAAAAAGCTCAAAAACATCAAACGAATGGAAAACAACTGTCATATTCCTAACTTGGTACAGGCATTTCCTTATGTAGAAAATGGTGAATTAAATCTAGTTTTATAGCTAGCTGAACCTCTCAATGGTATGACAGTCGCATTATTCTTTGTTTTTTTTTAGATAACTGGTGGATTAAACCTGGTTTTATAGCTAGCTCAACCTTTCACTTGTATGACAGTCGCGCGATTTTTTGGGTGTTTTAGATAAATAACGTGCTTTTGGTGGTCCTTTTAAATCGGTGGACAGTTTTGAATTTTCAACTCTTTACACTACACTTCTACACTATCTTATCAAATAAAAGTTTTCCTATGTAATTAAATGGTCGTTTGAAAAAATTCTGATTGCAAATTTATCTGCTACAACTCATATAAAGCCTTCTTCCGTAACGAAAAGGGTAAATATGCTAATATACTTACTAAAAATGTGACGAGAATTTCTCCTTGATAACATTTATGTACGTTTCGGCAATAAAGTTTATCGACAGGTTTTAGGTATTCATTTTGGCACCAATTGCACCCCTTTATTGGCAGATTTTTTCCTGTATTTGTATGAATCACAGTTTATGGCCAAACTTAGTAAAGATCCGTTTAAATTACATTTAATTCATAATTTTAACAACACTTGTCGTTATCTTGATGATATTTTTTTTGTTAAATAATCAAGAATTCTCTAAATATACTGCCAAAATTTACCAAAAGGAACTAACTTAAATAAATCAAATATAAACAGTAATAGCTGTCAATTCCTTAATTTAGATATTTCAATTTTACACAGGAAACTCTACACAAAAGATTACGACAAAAGGGACAATTTTTCGTTCCCTGTTGTTAATTTTCCTTTTTTTAGACGGTGATGTTCCTTTGACACAATCTTTCGGTGTTTATATATCCCAAGTCGTTCGCTATGTCCGTGTCTGTAGTGGCGATTTGGATTTAAAGGAACGTAATTTATGTATTACAGGTTACCACAAGTTACTTAAAACATTTACTGAGTTCTTTCACAGATACCAAGATTTAGTTTGGCTGTACCTGTAGATAACTTTTTACATGTTTTTCTCTGACGTTAATGACGTCTTATACTAAATCAATTGGATGTTGGACTGTGTATTGATTGATTTTTAGTTAGATAACAACAAAATGTAATTTGTAGGTTATTGACAACAGTAAATATTGAGTAAGATACATGCCAACGAATGGCTACTTGTTAATTTATTACATAATTGCAGTTTGTGAAAGTGGATGTCTCAAATCATTTACAACTTCTAATACGTTATTTGTTGCAGAATCCTATATAGTATATATATGCATTGAAGTAAGTTAATTCATTATACATCTAACTTTCATAATGAGATGTTGACAAATAACGAGTGAAAACATTAATCGAACGTATAGACTTTACCAAAACGTTTTCTTTTGAATTCAAACATACACTAATGTCTTTCTTTCATACATGTGATCAATATTGGTCATGTCATCTCTCCCTATTGTAACCTTACTGTCTGTATATTTGCCACTGACAATTATTTTTGTTCAACTTACTTTTTGTATATTTTTTTTAAACTGGCTCTAATAATGACAATAGTACGACTTCATTTTGTTTTTATGAATGTAAAAAGTAAAATTCGACAAATTCTTATAGCATTATAGCATTCCCGTCTAAATTAACATTTATGTGACAACACAATAATTTGCTTGTTAGCTTAGCGTTACTTTTATTATTCGCCATCCTCTTTTTTTTCATTATTCAAGTCTTACATTGACAAGTTAATCTTTGCTTTATTCTTACTTTTGAAAAATAAAAATAGATCAATTAATAATTCTTGTTGATCTATACTGCGATGTCAGTTTTGTTTGCTTGGCTGCACATGTACTCTGCGTTATGTCATTCAATTTGTTCAAGTGAAGTAAAATCATATTGCGGTATAAGTATTATTTGTATTTCTATCTTCACCATTTTATTTTTCATTTATTTATCCTAAATTTACAAAAGTTATAAGTAAGAACGTTGTAAACGATGCACAGTCTGCGGGCTGAATGCTTCTTACTATCTGATTGGAAGATAATTACTGACTCTTTAATACCTACCTCTACCTAAGTCTACCTAAGTGTTTCCAAACGCAGGAGATCAGCTTGCTCCTCTATATTTGGCTCTATTTCACTGTCACTATCACTGTTGATTACTGTGCTACCTCCGATCGTGAAGTTGTAATCTACTGTGTAGTCATAAATCATAGGATGTTCTTTCCAATATTTATCTAGTCTTCGTTCGAATGTTTTAACGTTTTTGGCAGTTACAATTGTCTCAGGAAAACTGTTCCAGACTTCCACTACTCTGTTGGTAAAATAATACTATAGTGAAGTTCGTTGATTGGTTGGGACAATCATAACCTAGTAAATGTCTGTTAATCCCGTAGAGCGTCGGATTTGAACTCTTAATTTATTTTAGCAAATAGATTTTGCCTGATTACCAATCATGCATATCGGTACACAGGTAACACTTATCTATAAATAGCCGAAACTCCTAAAGTTTTGTAAACACACACGTGATTATTTCACATTCAATCCAGTCGCTCACAGCCAAGTTACGTACATTTTATACATGAAAACATAGGAAAACACCGCGCATGCTTTTTTCTTAGGTTATATTTATTAATTCTAAGTAAAAACAAAAGGCAGAAAAAACATTGAAAACGGAGATATCCAAATCATTTATTTTCAATTAATGTTAGTTTACAATGGAATCTTTATCTCATCTCAGGGGGCGGCGGCACTTCGACCTTTTTATGGTAGGGGTGACTAGCTGAGACATCCAATACCCACCCTTTTCGTATATCTTGAATAACAAAAGAACATACCCTAGCTATCATATTTTTTTACAATAATTATACCTACATATCATTGTTACGCTATTTCAACGGGAGATGAATAGTTTTGGCAAATGTCTTAAGCATTTACGACAGTAATTTTAATTGCATCTGTAAAATAATATCGACATCTGATTAGTTTCAGATTCACAATCATCCACCTTGTTATATATTTCACCTAAATATCTCGACCAGCGGCTCATCCCTTCCACTCATTATAATAAATGCCCCCTTCCACATACCCCAAGATAATTAGGGGATCCGGTTGTGGGCTGGGTTGGACGTTGTCTAGCTCTCCTAGCCCTTCCTATCAAGATAGCAGACGTTGAAGAACAGAAGACTAAAAAAGACTCCAAAGGGGAATATATGTAGAATAAAACAAAACTACTCTCAGACGATAAAAGCAATAGTACATGTATGCTAGCATATTTTAAGCAATATTTGATATTTATGCATGATTTAAAAGGAGATGTGAAGTATACATGATGTGTTTAGAAAGCAACCCAATTAAACAACAAACAAAACAATTTACTTCTAAAGTTCAACATACGGTCTTTTACAATGGACATGTCATGATGATATTTTAAGTTCTTTATCCTCCCAAGTCTAGCTTTAATATGTAGCATAGTTGTGAATACATGTAAAAAATTATCTTAATAGCAAAAAATTCGTAAGGGGTTCCGCGGAACCCTGTGTCTCGCCTGCGATTGCTTCTATCAGTGTAAAGTGTAATGTTAACTCAAAAAGTGAGTCCATTTATCAGTATAAAGAATTTAAAAAAAAATTCAAACTTTTTCTTTAGATGCCTGTTCCTTGTCTTGAAGATTAGCTTATGTCCAAGTTTCATAACAATCCATGAAGGTTTAAAAATGTCAAAAAAAGTTTAATACCAGACTGTCTGCAAATGTTAACTGTGAAAAACAGATATTCAGTTGGCCAGATATTCAACGGATTTTCATTCTTTTTCCTGACAAATTTTAGATTATGATAGTGTGACATCATATTTACTGAAATTCGATATCAAAAAGATGTTTTCTAAAGAATATCAGTAAAAACCAATCAATCCTAGGGTACTGCAACTTGCTCGTGTTTACAGATTTACAGTACGGCAACTTGTTTTCCAACTGAACTTATTCTGTAATACCTATCGATCCCCTGAATTGACAGACGGTAATTATTGGACATGAATAAATCAAGCAATTGGCTTATAAAATTAATGAAAATATTGTAATTACGGGTGACTTGAACAGTGATTTATTCAGGACGCAGAACAACAAACTAATTGAAATACTTAATCTATTTATTTAATTTTACGAAATGCTATTGAAAACCAACTCGAGTGACGACACACAGTAGCACACTACTCGATCGAATTATTTTAAGTGACACAATGACGTATTATATCTCAGATTTTATACCGACCCCTTCTTATATAAGTGACATCGATGCACCAATCGTTTTTTTCTCGAGTGTCCAACAACTGTTACACGTTCGTATAAAATAGATGTGTGGATCTATGAAAAAGTTGATACAGTTAAAATTCTCTAAGAAAATGGACGAAGTTGACTGGAATGCACTTCTTCCTGATTGTTAGGATGTGGATGAGCTCTCTGGAATTTTCACTGAAACATTCTTGAATATCGCGAGGGAGTGCATTCCAACTATATTAGTTACTATACGCAGTTCTGATAAACCATGGTTTAATGGGGAATTGAAAAGAGAAATTCGAAAACGAGGCCGCTTAAGAAAATTTGCCCTGAAATATAAAAGGGAATCGGATATTACGAAGTACAAGAAACAGAGAGACAGAGAGACAGAGTTAACAATTTAAAAATATCGCTAAAGAAAGATTTGAAACTAATTTAGTTATATCATATTGGGTAATGCTCCAAATTAAAAAAAAAATATTGGAAAATAATGAAACTGTTAATGAAGTCCAATAAGGGTTCAAATAATATTCCTCCTCTACAAAATATCATAAACGATGAGAAATTCAGTGACATTGTCACTGTGTATCATCGCCACCGGAAATTGGGTACAAACGAAGCGGAGAGAAAGGAGAAAAAAATAAACAAGGTAAGAAATCCTTTAATTTAAACCATTTCTACCGTTCTGATGAAGTTACCGCTATGAATCGATTTTCGGATAAATAGTGCTTTATTTTTTTATGCCAACAAGTAGCAAACAAAGATAAGATTTTGTGTTATACTTCAAAACTGTGCACTTGGTACCAGAAAATTTCGAGGTCGATCGCCCTCCGACGTCCCGCTGGCCATATATTCAACGGTTTTTCATTCTTTTTCCTGACAAATTTTAGATTATGATGGTGTGACATCATATTTACTGAAATTCGATATCAAAAAGATGTTTTCTAAAGAATATCGATAAAAACCAATCAATCCTAGAGTACGTCAACTTGCTCGTGCTTAGATTTACAGTACGGCAACTTGTTTTCCAACTGTATGGCAACTTGCTAGTTTTAAATAATTTATATGCCGTCCTTTTCAAGAAATAGTGCTATAAGTTCAAATACCTACATTTGTAATTATGCATTATATTTCTTATGTTTCCGAGTTTACATCAGATATGAGATGCAATGTAATGTAGTCAATTTTAATACATTGAACAAATGAAAAATCAGTTTATCTTTTCTCCCAGTCATAAAATTTTGATATTAAAAAAAAAATTAAGCGTTTACAATTTGAATACGATATATACGACAGCGGATAAATGTTTTGACCTTCTTTTACACTTGTGCTGTGTCTTTGACATGCTACTCGTATGGTTAAATGACAGCTGTCATTAACAAGCAAATTCAAATGATAATTTACATACACATTATATGTAAACTAGACTATTTGAACTCTGTTAACCTTGTGAGAAAATCTTTTTTATTCACACTTAAGAATGACTCGCCTTACACGTTGCTTGTCCTGAACATGCATGAAATGTTTGCCACTGGACGTTAAGCAACCAAACTTTGATTATCCCATATATCATTGTAATTTTTACTTGGAAAAATGTCTTTTCCCCATATGGTCTCTTTAAACATATATTCAGTTTTGCCAAACAAGGACCAGGTCACAAAATATGATTTTAGATTTATAACAAAGTTTACATAAATTACTAGAATATCAAACTATTTCTTAACTTTACAGAATGGAGATACCTGAATTTATTGCATTTTTTTCTTCTAATGAATGCATATGTGCTTACTCAATATTTAAGCTGCTTTATATAGTTATCTGTATTATGTATTTTATTGTTTGTATTTTTTCTGTTTGTATTAATAGTTTTTGAAGTCCTCAGGGAAGATTAACATGTACATGTAATTCTTAAATGAGGAACTTTCGTTAAATAAAGAATTATTATTGTTATTAACAAAAGAAAAACTTCTAGATTTATCGACTGTCAATCCAGTTCATATTACGAAATATTAATAACCAACTTACGGGCCACTTGTTTTATCTTCTCACTTTTTCTTCTACAGTCAATGAATCCAAACATCGACATAGTTTTTCTATTTTTTGTACTTCACTTCATCCAAATTATTGGAAATATTGAAACAATCCAGGTACTAATAAAATGACGGCATCGAATACACCCTTACAGTCAATGAAAAATTCATTTCAATTTGCACTTTGAATATCCGTAGTATAAGGAATAAACCCGATTTTCTTGACAATTTCAACAACGAATTTGATATTTTAGCCATCACAGAGACACGCTGATATTCAAATATCTGCGACAAAGATCTAGAACTTAATTCATTTTCAAATAAAATCATCTGAAAAGATCGTAAAAATTTTGGCGGCGGCCTCCTTGTTTATGTAAATCTTTAAGGACGATATCGATATTCTGCGTAGAAATGATCTTTAAAATCATTTAGATGAAACTCTCTGGGTTGAAATCCGTGCTAAAGGTCAAACATTCTTATTCTTTAATACCTATCGATCCCCTGAATTGACAGACGGTAATTATTGGACATGAATAAATCATGCAATTGGCTTATAAAATTAATGAAAATATAGTAATTACGGGTGACTTGAACAGTGATTTATTCAGGACGCAGAACAACAAACTAATTGAAATACTTAATCTATTTATTTAATTTTACGAAATGCTATTGAAAACCAACTCGAGTGACGACACACAGTAGCACACTACTCGATCGAATTATTTTAAGTGACACAATGTCGTATTATATCTCAGATTTTATACCGACCCTTCTTATATAAGTGACATCGATGCACCAATCGTTTTTTTCTCGAGTGTCCAACAACTGTTACACGTTCGTATAAAATAGATGTGTGGATCTATGAAAAAGTTGATACAGTTAAAATTCTCTAAGAAAATGGACGAAGTTGACTGGAATGCACTTCTTCCTGATTGTTAGGATGTGGATGAGCTCTCTGGAATTTTCACTGAAACATTCTTGAATATCGCGAGGGAGTGCATTCCAACTATATTAGTTACTATACGCAGTTCTGATAAACCATGGTTTAATGGGGAATTGAAAAGAGAAATTCGAAAACGAGGCCGCTTAAGAAAATTTGCCCTGAAATATAAAAGGGAATCGGATATTACGAAGTACAAGAAACAGAGAGACAGAGAGACAGAGTTAACAATTTAAAAATATCGCTAAAGAAAGATTTGAAACTAATTTAGTTATATCATATTGGGTAATGCTCCAAATTAAAAAAAAAATATTGGAAAATAATGAAACTGTTAATGAAGTCCAATAAGGGTTCAAATAATATTCCTCCTCTACAAAATATCATAAACGATGAGAAATTCAGTGACATTGTCACTGTGTATCATCGCCACCGGAAATTGGGTACAAACGAAGCGGAGAGAAAGGAGAAAAAAATAAACAAGGTAAGAAATCCTTTAATTTAAACCATTTCTACCGTTCTGATGAAGTTACCGCTATGAATCGATTTTCGGATAAATAGTGCTTTATTTTTTTATGCCAACAAGTAGCAAACAAAGATAAGATTTTGTGTTATACTTCAAAACTGTGCACTTGGTACCAGAAAATTTCGAGGTCGATCGGCCTCCGACGTCCCGGTGGCCACATATATTCAACGGTTTTTCATTCTTTTTCCTGACAAATTTTAGATTATGATAGTGTGACATCATATTTACTGAAATTCGATATCAAAAAGATGTTTTCTAAAGAATATCGGTAAAAACCAATCAATCCTAGGGTACGTCAACTTGCTCGTGCTTAGATTTACAGTACGGCAACTTGTTTTCCAACTGTATGGCAACTTGCTAGTTTTAAATAATTTATATGCCGTCCTTTTCAAGAAATAGTGCTATAAGTTCAAATACCTACATTTGTAATTATGCATTATATTTCTTATATATCCGAGTTTACATCAGATATGAGATGCAATGTAATGTAGTCAATTTTAATACACTGAACAAATGAAAAATCAGTTTATCTTTTCTCCCAGTCATAAAATTTTGATATTAAAAAATAAATAAATTAAGCGTTTACAATTTGAATGCGATATATACGACAGCGGATAAATGTTTTGACCTTCTTTTACACTTGTGCTGTGTCTTTGACATGCTACTCGTATGGTTAAATGACAGCTGTCATTAACAAGCAAATTCAAATGATAATTTACATACACATTATATGTAAACTAGACTAGTTGAACTCTGTTAGCCTTGTGAGAAAATCTTTTTTATCCACACTTAAGAATGACTCGCCTTACACTTTGCTCGTCCTGAACATGCATGAAATATTTGCCACTGGACGTTAAGCAACCAAACTTTGATTATCCCATATATCATCGTCATTTTTACTTGGAAAAATGTCTCTTCCCCATATGGTCTCTTTAAACATATATTCAGTTTTGCCAAACAAGGACCAGGTCACAAAATATGATTTTTGATTTATAACAAAGTTTACATAAATTACTAGTTAAATATCTTTTTCTTTAAAAAAAAAACCGGTTTGTTCTTGTGTTGTGCTGTTCACTGTCCCAGGTGGGGGGAGATTTGAGCGCTCACAAACATGTTAAACAGCGCCACATTCTATATGTGCCTGTCCCTAGTCAGGTGCCTGTAATTTAGTAGTTGTTGTAGGTTGCTGTCTGTCATATTTGTTTTTCGTTTATCGTTTTGTCATAAATCAGACCATTGTTATTTTCGCTATAGCTGACTATAAAAGTATGGAATTTTAATCATTGTTAAAGGCCTTACGTTGACCTATAGTTGCTTAAATCCGTTTCGTTTGGACTCTGCTGGATAGTCGTGTCATTGACAATCATACCATATCTCTTTATTTCATAAGTATTATTGACCTATTTCTAAAGGCAACTACAACCAGTATGTTAGTGAAAGAGCATTTCTAATAAAAACAAAAATTCTACAAGCTCGCGACTTATACTGTTTGAAATTTTTGAAAATAGCATGCTATAAAACATCATTTTGAGAAAGTATTGATATCGCAGAAAGCTGTACAAGAGATGTAAATCTGGCTGCGGCTATGAATATTTATATAAAACCTTATAATGGAAAAGACAGAAGACCTGGATACTCATATGTAGTATACAGAACAATTGTAATGATGTTTTAAGATTGATATGTTGTACATGTATACTTATTTAACACTAGAGCTAGAAGTTATAATGCATCTTTCAAGTTAAAGAAATATAGTCACATAAAATCTAATAATGGCAGGTGAAAATCAGTTTAGATCCTGATGGTGTATTCTCATAAATTCTTTGGGAAAAATCCACGAAATAGTAAAGATTGATTCGATTAAGCGTTAATTTAGATATATCTGCCCTTGGATACAGTTTGGTTAAAATACTGAAATCGGTAAATTCTTATCGTGAATGAGTAATTCGGGTACATCTTTCACATTTAGGGGTGCTTTCGTGCTTTAGTTGTACTTTTTTCTCCTTATAACATATTACAAGGATTTTATTCTTTTCGGATTGATCATTTTATTTGCTTATTTTTTTCCGCCTTTTTGTACACATTTGTTTCCGGCAATTTGTGCTAAAGAATATTAATGTTCATCCTGTCTTGTGCAAAGTTATTTATTTTCAGTTCTTACCTGGCCAAGTTATTTATCATTCATAATCCTCATGCCGCCTTCCAGAATATCAAATTGCAATCTCGTAAGTTTCAAAGCAGAGAAGGTTGTTTGAAAACAAAATAACCGTGTGGTATTGTAACTGTTAATGCAATTGCAAGTCTTACTTGTATAGAATTTATCATTTTATTTGACACAATATCAGTCTTATTCGTGAAAAAGTACTACAAAAAGAGAAGTCGGGCGAATATACCCCGCCACCCGCCCACTACCCCTCAACCCACTCCTTTTAATTAAGACCAAACAAAAAGACTTGAAAATAATAAGTTGTATTTTTCTATCTTGAAAATAAAAAGTTTTATTTTTTTCTTTTATCTGTGACTATTTGTATTTGGTAACCACACATTTATAGTCTGCCGTAATAGTAATTGGATGTTTAACGTCCTACAAAGGAACTAAACATTCTAAGTCGGCGATCCCTTAGCGGATTTTTTTTTTTATTGAATTATATTTTAGGCACTGACCGTTCTTTTATTTGGGGGGGCATGGTTTTTCCCTCGTGACAATCATTTTTTTCCCCGACTTAAAACAAAAAAAGCATGCTATTTCACAATAACATACAGTAACAAGAAAAGTATTACCAAACGCAATGAATAATTTAATTCCCCCCTAATTTTCAATGCAAACAAAGTATTTTGTTCACTTTCATTCTAAACAAGGAATTATTTAAATTATATATTCAAGAAATTTGAAATTAAACAAAATTTTGTTTAAAAAAACTCCCCCACAAAAGATGAATGGTCGATGTTTTATTGAACTTTTGAAAATTCGCCCTTACAACAGTTAAGACAACAGTTGTTAGTAGTATAAAGACATTTGAATATATTTAGGATGATTAGGTTAACGTAGCCATTTTTTCTTTCAAAACACAACATCCAATAAGGGTACGCAATGATGACATCGGAATGAAATAACGTCATATATTTTATGATATTTTTTGCTATGTATTTTATTTCGAAAATTTGTTAGCTGGTAACGTGTTGATATGTACACCATATCACCCTTGTTATTATCTATATGGTTGTTACTGTCATCTTTACATTTCAGTATATCGCAAGCCGTCGTACAGAAAACAAGTTGTTATTTTGCAACTCGCCGTACAACGTCCTAAACAATGACTAATTTGGTCCATATTCCTAAGAAAATATCTTTTTGATAGCGAATTTCAGTGATTATGAAGTCACACTATCATAATCTAAAAATTGGTCTGGAAAAAGAATGAAAAACCGACGAATATCTGGCCAGCGGTACGTCGTAGGGCGATCGATTTCGAAATTATCTGGTACCAAGTACATAGTTTTGAAGTATAACACAAAATCTTATCTTTGTTTGCTACTTGTTGGCATAAAAAAATAAAGCAATATCTATCAGAAAATCGATTCATAAGCGGTAACCTCATCAAAACGATAGAAATGGTTTGAATTTAAGGATTTCTTATCTTGTTTTTTTTCCTCCTTTCTCTCCGCTTCGTTGGTACCCACTTTCCGGTGGCGATGATACACAGTGATTGTATATGAGGATAGTGAGAAGTGCGACTTGTTGAACACATATTTTGGTTTGATATCAACACTGGAGGAAGAAAATGTTTCTGTTTCAGAGTTTCAAGTTAAAACTAATATTAATATTAATATATATATATATATATAAATCAGAATGAAATAATCGATAATATTAAAACTATTGATCCGAATCAGGCATCGAGACCAGATTTGATTAGTAACAGAATGTTGAAAATCGGTCCAGAGAAAGTGGCGGTTCCTTTAAAAATTATATAAAATAAATCTCTTCAACTATGAAATTTTATAATATTCAATATAAGAGCACAACTATATATCCTTTGCGAAACGGCAATGATATTATTGTTCCTTTTTGTACATTATCCCTTACTATAGAATCCTTTATACCATCAACTATAAGACTATGGAATAATACTGATTTGTCCCTTCGAAAAGCAGATTCTATCAAAATTTAAAACCCATTTGAAAAGGCAAAATACTGTCATGTAATATTATATGGACCGAGGAAACTGAATATAATTCAAACCCAATTAAGATGCTCCTCATCTTTCTTGAATCATGACTTCTTCAGATTCAATATAATTCTTGACTCATCTTGTCTTTGTGGGTGCAACATTGAGACTGTTACCATTTCCTCTTCGACTGCCCTTTATATACAGACCAGAGATTAATTCTGATGAACAATATTAAATGGCTCCCTTGTGACCTTATATTGAACGTTAAGTTACTAAAATCTAGTAATCCGGACCTATCGTATGAATAAAACGTCCAGATATTTAAACATGCATTCGAATTTATCAAAAAATCTGAGAGATTTCTTGTCATATGATACTGAATGGTGTATTTGCGGTACATTCACATCATCATCATTACCAATTTTTCAGTTATTATTTGTGTCTTCATTTTTTCAATAGCTCGTAAAGTATTGTATATTTTGAAATATCGCATGCTCATATAAACATTGTATTGTTATATATTGTAACTCGGAGCGGACTTTATATAAGTATGGTTTACTTGTGTCTTTTAGTAAATAAAATATGTTTAAACTAAACCTTGATATCCCCCAACGGTAGTAGATGTGTCTATATAAGTCTTAATTGTTTTGCATTGATTAATACATGTTATGATATGTCGTTGCAGGCCACACAAGTAACACAGCTGCCATATCAATTGGTGTTGCAATTGGGGGTTTAGTCTTAATTGTGTTCATCGTGTTATTGCTAATTCGTCGAAAGAAAATATTTAAATGTAAGTAAATATAATAGTTTCAGTATTCAGCTTTATCGTTTTGATTAAAAGCCTCTCTAAAATTCAGAGTGCATAAGAAAGTAGAGACATTGAGTCTAAATATTAAATGGCCTTGTTAAAATATTAAGAGAAAATGGGATCAATGCCAAGTCTGTATATCACTTCTAATATAGAAAAAAAATAGCTGTTCTTGGCTCAACGGTTTCTCTCCGTCGTGTCTGTTCTACAAATTACAACAACCTCCCCCTAATACGCAAATTGTATCCAAATAAAATTCACAAAAAGACAGAAATGTGAACATTAGTTATTGTAAATGTTGCAAATATTCTAACCTATACATTGAAAGGGTTTTTATGTGATTGCATGGTAGTATGGTACGCATTTACCACAGACAATAACAGTTGATCTACAATGAAACCAATATTCATTCCACAATACATCATGTACTGTATTAAAATCTAGAACTAGCCCAAGAGAAAAAGTTTTACTCGACCAACAAACGAGAAATGTGTGTAATAACTAGTTGGTCAATGGCCATAGAGCACTGGACACACAGTCGTGTTGCCATGATGTGACGGAAGCATTTCTTCAAATCCAACTGATAGAAGAAAAACATTTGCAGACCTAACATTGTTGTCTATAAAATTCAAACGAAGTGTATGTAAATATTTGTGGTCTTTGACCTTTCTAGGGCATATGAATGGGAACTATGTCGTCAAGTTTTCATTATGTATGTATTTGAAACTACACCAAAACACACACACACAGTGTAGTGCTTTCGCCATTCACGGGACTTATCAAGACGTTTCCAACACTTTACGTCATCCTATTGTTACATTGTTCTTTCTCCATTTATTCGGGTCGTTTTGTCTTTCTGGAATCATCAGTACTTATTTGCTTATGTTTGGATTAAATAACTTAATAAAATATTGTTTCCATTTGTTATCTGTATGTCAACATATTTATTCTTTACATTAAGAAAGGGGAAGTTTTGAATTTATACAATAAAAGGATTATCGCAGAAATTTATCTATTCTCGAAAAGTCCTTGCAACATGAATGGTCAGTTTCTTTTGTTCTTCGAGTGAGTTAACTTCTGTTATTTATTAATAGACGTGTTACGATAAGGTATAGACTCGACGCTGAGGTTGATAAATTAGACTTTAAATGTGGGTACTGTGTCAAAACATTGATTATCGATCAAAACCGGTAAAATTCAATTTGCGTGATGTTAACTAGGTATCCTACACACTTCTTAGTTCATTTAAAATTATATAAATTTAGAATAATCATTTTCTGATATAATTGATTGTGATTATAGGACGGGAAAGGTGTGCGAGGGGAGGGGGTTGCACTTTTAGACTTGGAAAAAAAAATCACATAAGAAACCAGTTTGATTTTTTATATAGTAATTACTGTTCTTCGAGCATATCAATCTGTCACTCCACTACAAAACCTTGTCCTGAAAATGCATGAAATATTTGCCACTGGATGAAAAACAAACAAAAATCAATCAATCTCTACTAAACCCGCACAAAGCTCTATAGTTTGGACTGGTTGATTTTTTTTCTGAAGTCTCCATAGGCTTCCACTGACTTTGAAAGTGTTTAAGCGCCTAATAGCGTGTTTCACATATACCCGACACCCGCACGATAATCGCAAGTTCAATTTTTACATTATATTATACCTAAAATGACAAAATATTGAGGGGGGGGGGGATTTTATTCCATACATGGCCAATTGAAGGCAGTAAATTAAACTCTTGAGCATCATACTGTTGTCCTAGGAAACTACTGGGCATAGGCGGATCCAGGGGGGGGGGGGGGGGGCCGCCCCCCCCTTTTGTGGGAAAAATTTTGGTTGATTATATAGGGAACCACTAAAGCATGACTGGAGCGGGCCCCCTCTTAGGGCAGTCAGTTCCCCCCCACCCCTTATGAAAATTTCTGGATCCGCCACTACTGGGTGTGAATCTTATATGATTCCTTCTGTCCACAAAAACCTGCGTATGTATGCAATGCCGGTATCTGGTATAAAATTGTGCCCGAGGCTCCTTGTGTGGACTGTAAATGGCATGAAAATTGTTGTCAATTGCCGCTAACGATGTGGGCATTTTATACCACCCGCCACGCAGTTGTCGTCAATTTTCTACGGTCGACTAAGAAGTATTTAGTGCATAGATTTCACAAAGAATCGGCATCTAAGCATGCATTTGTGCACTCGCAGCATGAACATAGACATTGGAAATGGTTTTATATATAATAATAATCTCTTAAAATACTTACTCAGTAAAAGCTTAATTTCCTATATATTATTTCCATGTAAAATGTGACTGGTTCGACCCAACGAAATGAGGATCTTTCAAGTTTGGAAAAAGACATCCTATAGGTTGCACTTCTGTTAATATAGGCAATGCAATTTTCCATAGGAACTCCTTTTACGGCTAAAACTGTGCCACTGAAACTATGAAGTTTCGTAAAAAAATTATATCCCAGAATTAAGTCCCACAAAAGGGGGGGGCGCCCCCCCCCCCCCCCGTGGGAAAAATTTGGTTGATTATATAGGGAACCACTGAAGCATGACTGGAGCGGGCCCCTCTTAGGGCAGTCAGTGCCCCACCCCTTATGAAAATTTCTGGATGTGAATCTTATATGATTCCTTCCGATATTTTTGGGTAGGGGTGTGTCATTTTTGCCTCAAAAACTGTACCCATTTTAATATAACATTCACTGAAATTCAGTACCTATAGTTATATAAATATTTAAGAAAGAATGACCTATACTTATATACAAATCGGGAGACAAATTTCTGGGGTTCATTTGGGAACTTGTTTGAAAGGTGAGCTTTCAAATGAATTGATTTAATTTAATATATAATAATGATTGACCATTAATAATTTAAGATTCCGAATAGCATATTTATAAATGATATGTAGATCATACATACCCCAAATCAATATACAGTTATCAAACGTAAAAGCATTTTAATATAGGATGTTATAAAAAGGAGGGTCATTTTTATATAAAATCTCGCAAAATTATGACACATATTTTTGGCACATCCCCGTACACCCAATAATAGGAAGTGACCCCCACCCCCGTGCGCTGTTGATTTCGAAAACGCAAAAATTAAAAATAGCAAGTACATATTGATTTAATTTATAAGGGTCGGTGGGGGGTTTGTTTCTTCTCATCCATTACTTCTATTTTTTCTTCTTGATTTTATATCCTTTCTTCAATACCTTTGCCTCCTGTCAGTGTTCATAAAGGAAGAAAAATTATTGGATTTATCATTTTTATTCTTCACGGAATAATTGTTATGGATTATTTGTTCAATAAGGAATATTTTTAAAGAAATTGTCTATAATAAAGAGATCAAAGGGACGTCTGTTATAAGGAACACATACACGTGGACATCAGTACTATGCAGTTTAAACACAAGATTCAATTGATACACAGGTAATTTAAATCTTTAAATCACTCTTGTGTTTTGATACGATACCCGCATTTAAAGTCTAATTTGTCAACATCAGTGTCGAGTATATACTATTTCTTAACACGTCTAGACGTGTTTAGAAAAGTCGATACTACTGCTGGCGCTCGTGTTGGATGGAAGATGAATGCAATATGACGTGGGGACCATCTCAAAAAGTACAAATACTCCATCATTTTTGTTACCTGTATGGGATCTTGTTTTAACGTTTTGTAAACAAATGGTAAAATGATGTAGTCGTATAACTACGGAATCCATAAAGGGACACATAAAAAAATTAATTAATCCGTGATCTCGGATTGGTAATCCGTGATCTCAGATTGCTAATCTGTGATCTCGTATTGACAATCTGTGATTTCGGATTGCTAATCTGTGATCTCGGATTGATAATCCTGAACTGAATAACTATGACAGTTCAATCATACTTTTTTATTAGATAATAAAACTCGCATTTACTGAAAGCTAGCTCAACGTCATTAACAACTAATAAATTATTTTAAGGTCCGTTTATACATACGGAAGCTGTTGTTATTGACTTTGAGCTATTAGTACTCTAATATTGGTACTTTGTGTCTTTTGTCTTTATGTTAGTTGGTTTTTTGTGCTTCCTGCCAATATAATGAGTCTAGCCATTTCCAAATGATTTTTTACGGTTTGTACTTATGTTGTGCTGTTACAACTTACACCTCTGTCCAAGGTTAAGAGGAGGGTTGCGCGCTTCCAAACATGTTTAACCCCGCAATATTCTGTATGAACCTGTCACACTTATTCAGTGATTGTCGTTAGTTTTGAATGCGCACACTGGTAGTAACCACAGCAAATAAAAAAAATAAAAATTAAGTAAACAGAAGATGTCAGAAAATAAATAGAAACACAAAATATAGCTGATAAAATTTATGCAAACCGTGCACCAATTATTACACCATATAAGATACATCAATTATGACAGAAAAAGCCGAAGGAAAAAAGAAAATGTAAAAATTTAAATAAAAGAATGTCTGAGTGTCGTGTGTATGTTGAATACGCATTAAGACGTTTAAAGACATGCAGGGTCGTTGGAACTTTATGGAGAAATCAAAGGAACGAACTGAATCAAATAGTTGAATTGTGTGCTGGACTTGTCGAGAGACAAACTGGGTTATTTTCGTATTAAACAAATGCTACCCAATCATACAATGCTTATGTTATTAGGCAAGTGACCACAAAATCCCAAATTTGCATTTTAAAATAAAGCATCGAGCATTCATCTTGTGTAAAAGGAGGACTTGTGTTTCCAAAATAAATTGTTTTATTCTGATTTTTTTTAAATCTAATATCCGGACTGAGAGTAAAACAATAGTTTCCACTGGGAGTTAAGGCGGGACAAAAATCTTGTTCCTTTAGTTTTTTTCAAGAATTTGTTGATTCTGAAAATAAAATGAAACATGCCCCCCCCCCCCCCCCCCCTTTCCAAAAATGTTAAAGATTTGCCTATAATTGTTGTAATTTTTTGCATTCTTTAATCAAATAATTACAATTACATGTGGTTATACTTATCTTCAATATGCCACGTAATTGATTTTAAAATTCACATTTAATGATTAATTTTGGGTCTTTAAAAATGCTCGATTGATTATGCCTTACATACTATAAATAACGTATTTCAGCGGTATCAAACACGCCCATACAGGTAATAAAAAACGATAGAGTATTTATACTTTTGGAGATGACCCCCCACATCATATTGTATTCATCTTCCATCCAACACGAGCGCCAACAGTAGTATCGACTTTACTAACACGTCTATTAGACGTAGAGACGTGTTACGAAAAGGTATATACTCGACGTTGAGGTTGACAAATTAGACTTTGAATGTAGGTATCGTATCAAAACACAAAAGTGTGATTTAAATATTTAAATTACCTGTCACACAGTGTATCAATTGAATATTGTGTTTTAACTGCATACAGAAAAACTAATGTTTCTAATAACAGATATCCCGTTGGAAATGTTATTATAGACAGTATCATTTTAAATATTCCTTATGGAAAGAACATTCCATGACATTTTTTTCGTGAGGATAAATATTATAAATTCCATGATATTTCTTCCATTTGGTACTCTGACAGTGGGCAAGAGGATTGCAGAAAAGAAATAGTAGAAGAGAAGCCGAGAGAAAGAAGTCAGGGATAAAGGAAACAAACCCACTGCCCACCCTTGTAGATTAAAACTATAATCTATACTTCGTATTTTTTATTTTTGCATTTTCCAATTCAATTTCGGTGGACCTTTTTTACTTTAAGAGGAATTAACTCGAGGTCAAAACTTTTGGACAGATTACACGCAAGGCAAATGTTATGAAAGTTGAGCTTGCGGTTGGGCCGTTGGACATTCAGGCGAGCGGTAAAAGAGGATACCAATTTTGTGTAATAAAGTCCTTCCACAGTTAAAACCTGAGAGCTTTCAACCGTTGCACTACGTATGTACTATATTCATAGAACATTTTCCTTCCTCTAATAATTTCATTTCGAAAATATTTTGCAGATTTTCAAGAGGTTGAAATTTCGTGATTTTTCGGCAAAAGTGGACGTACATGTATATCCTATATGATAACTCTGGGGCCCCGCGAGTCCCTGTTTTTCCTTGAAAATGATCTAAAATATAATAACCTATTTAATATCTACTCGGGAATGTATCTGCAATATTTGTTTCCATTAACTACATGTGTAAGGTGAACAAGAAAAAATTTATTATCTATAAATTTGATTTCTGCTAGCATCTATATTTTCCCTCCCACACTGGGACTGTTAAGGCCCTACTATACATATTCCTTAGCAAGTTTAAACGTGAAATATGGTGCATTGTAGTTTCAGAGAATATTTTAGAATGTCTTCCCAGCCTTACGGGATCAGTGTTCTCAAACATGATGCATTTAAGTTTCAAAGAGTATCTCCTATTGTCTGATCCAGTTTCCGGGGTCCGTGTTTTTCATTGTTCTCTAATTCCAGTGTGAAGTTGTCCTTTTTTCCACGGGCTTGTCTTTGTTTTTTGTTTCTAAATTTCTCTTCTTCTTGACCGACGTTTTATTTTTTTTTAACTTTTTTTCTAACCCGTTTGACGCTGTTTGGCATCCTGAACCCTTATGAAAGCGTTCTAAGAGTCCTAGAAGCCAAAACCTCAGATTCCTGTTATTTTTATTTTGTGTTTGCATATACCCTTATATGAAATAAGGAGATATGGTGAAACAACTGTCCACCAGAGTACAAATGAAGCGGTTTTGTGCAATTATAGGTTGGCGTACGGTCTTCAACAATAAAAGTTATAATAGACCCCGACATGATAAATGTGAAACAATCTATACGAAAAACCCAACGAACTGATTTATGACAAAACAATAAATGTAAAACAAATATGACAGACAACAACAGACGACAACCACTCAATTACAGGATCCAGACATGGGACAGGCACATATATAATGTGGCGGGCTAAACATTTTTGTGAGTCCTCAATCCTCCCCTAACCTTAGGCAGTGGTGTTACAGCACAACGTATTAAGGACAATCTAAAAAATCAGTTGAAAATGGCTCAACTCATCAGATCGGCACAAAGCACTAAAAATAACTAACATAAAGACAATATACGCATACAATTTTCATGTAAAATCAAAAACTTATAGCTTATCCACGAGGAGAAAGATTATAAAGTAAAAAAAAAATGAACGAACAAAAAAATCAAATAGACTGTAGTGCTTTGTGCGGGTTTAGCTGAGCCACAGATTGGACTTTTCCTAAAACTAATATTAAATTTTTTTTATTTTTTAACTATGTAAATTTTATCAATTAAGAAGTGCATACCCATCTATACAGTCAAGCAATGCTATCATAAAGATATTAACATGTTAGATGTTAAAAAAAAAAGAATGTTCTAAATTAATATAATTTAAATGAACCAAGACGTGTGTAGGATAGCTGGTCAACATCACGTGTAGCATTTAAATTTTGCCGGTTTAAATCGATATTCAATGTTTTGACACAGTCCCCACATTTAAAGTCTAATTTGTCAACCTCAGCATCGGGTGTATACATTTTCGTAACACGTCAGTGTATTAATTGAATAGATTATTAGTTAGAGCACTATCGAATCCTGCCGGTGACCGCTTCTCATGGGTATAGCAAAGAATGGGAGGAGCTTAAACCGGTGCTTTAACTTCCATCTCAGAAGTTGTTAATGCACTGTCCAGCCCCGCCTCCTTGAACTGGTAAATTAGAAATGGAAAAAAACCAAAAATGTAATAAAAATGAAAAATCCAAAAATATATGTCACTGGATGTTCAGTCATTATCTCCATTTTACAAAAGTTTATCTCCGTGAATGAGCATGCTTCGATCAAATATTTGTCCCTGGACCTTACGCAATCAACAATCAATGAACCGATCTATTTTCATTTTTTTGGGAACGATGGAATAGCATCACCTTCAAAATTCGTTTACAAAATGTTTCCTTCTATCACAACCTTTAACTCCTTTGAAACTACTCGTCCTATTCGGGGCTTGGAGGCAGATGAACATCGAAAAAAATTGGCATTCATCCATTCTCCCCCTCTTCAGAATTTTCGGGAGGTAAAAAACTATTCAATAAATGTCTCTCAGGTCTGTAAACTTCTATATAGTACAAATCATACTCACATTTGCTGCATGTGTTCATTTTCTTAAAATAAAAGATAGTAATCACGATTTTACGAAAGCAGAGAAGGATCATTCATATTTCATAAATCAAAAATCCTACATTAATCTATACAGTCCGCCAAAAGTTAAGCACCACCTATTTTTATTGCATCGAATTTTTTTTTCATTTTAAAAAAATCAGTTATTCCTCGAAAAAGAGAAAACATTCAAGTAGCAATTTTGCTAACATATACCATAAACAAACCATAACTTAAGTTTGGTCACTTATGCAGGTTCTATGCATTTAAATTTTGAGTTCATAGAAATAGTGCAAATTACACAAATCAGAAACGGAATTTAAGTTTCACGGTGATTTTTAAGTTTCACTGTGATTTTATTTTTTTACGACAATTAATCACCCAATATCATTAAAATTCTCTACAAATAATCTTTGGTATGTTCGGCAAAAATGTCAATATTTGAGTCAATAGGATGTGTAACCACCTCTCTTCCGGTACAGTTCCATAACACGGCGTCTCATACTCTGTACAAGCCTTCTGAACTTTAGTTGAGGAAATCTACACCATTCATCAGCAATTGCCACTTTTAAATCGCCAAGATTTTGCAAAGGTGGATCTCTGCGATTGAGATTCTGCCAATGGCATCCCAGACATGTTCGATAGGGTTCATGTCTGGAGACATGGAAGGCCAAAGATAGTGTCAATGGCTTCTTGCTCTTTGTACTTGGTTACAATCCTTGCCCTGTGTGGTCTAGCGTTGTCGTCCATGTACAAGGGTCTTGACGCAAGTGGGTGATTATCAAAATGAGGGACTACAATGTTTCTAAGCACCAAATCCCTGTATGTCTGTCCGTTCATGTTACCCTGCAGAATATGCATACCCAGCTTACAACGGTATGAGAAGCAACCCCATACTGTAACACCACCAGCACCGAATGCAGTCGTTGGCCAAATGTTGTTTTGGTCATAGGCAGTTTTATTTTCCCCCCAAACTCGTATTCTGCCGTCTACTGGTCGTAACAGAAACCGACTCTCATCTGACCAATGAATTTTTTGCCAGCTTCTCATGTTCCAGCGTCGATGGTCATTAGCCCATTGAAACCATTGAAACTTGATTATACGGTGCCTGGCTATTAGGGCAGGTCTCTTGACAACACGACGTGCTCTTAGGTTGCCTCTATGAAGTCAACGGACCAATGTTCGAACACTTACACGACCATCTGGAGGCCAGTGGTGTCTAAGCTGCGGACAGGAGTAAATGACGGTGTGATTAACATTGAAATGGTTACATATGCTCTTAGTGATCCTACCGGCATTTGACATGCCAATTGCTTGCCAACATTCAGCCACAGATAGCTTACGCCTTGCCATATTACACAATGACTTGATGAAAGTCAAATTTCACCTGTACGCAGGACAATAGGAAGATGATTTAAAGGTATCGAAACAGTGTATTTGTAAAAGTGCAGATGACCTTTAATAAAAAGTTGCTTGACGGGTTTATCGGAGTTCAATCTTTTTGGTCGTAATGAATTTTCTTAATGTATGTTAAAGGCAATTCATAACACCAAACATTAATAATTTTTTCGCAATAGTTAAAAAAATATTGTGCACTTTAATATACTACTGAAAGCTATGTAATAAAATTTGTTAAGAACACTACCCCATTAAAACAAGGCAAGTGGTCCGTAAAACTTTCAACGGGATTCGAAACCCTTGGTAAACAGCGTCCTTTCAAGTAGCAACCCTCTATCAAAAAAATCGAATATGAAGCCCTATAATATCGTATCGTTTCGACATTCAATGTGCAGGCGCAGCTGGAATGTCGCTTCACTGAAAGGGAAAGTTCACACTGGGAAAATTGAAATCATCGCTTTCTCGTAAAGTTTTAGATGTCAACCAAACGAGGTTAAGATAAATATCAGTTATTTTCATTTTAATTGAGAAACTCTTGTTTAAGGTCTATCTCATAATAATAAAGGTGCGTCTCTTATCATTTTCATTTTTATTTTTGAGGGTTCTTGTTGGAAGGCCAAATTTCTGTCCTATCCAATATATCCTTATTTCCAGTGGCATTCCAAATTTCTCACCCTTCATCCCGGTCGACCACCTATTACAGGACCTACCTTTTGTATTAATTGTTATTTTCCTCTCGTCATGAATATGCATGAAATATTTGCCACTGGAGGTTAAGCAAACAACAACCAATCTTTTATTTTAACCCGGTTTTCCAAAGGAAGATCCTAGTTATTAAAAAAGTTATGTACAGCAGACAGATTTTGTTTATCCTTTATCAAATTTTGTTATATCGAAAAAAATCAAGTCAATTTTTTGACTATTTTCATTTTTGTTGTTTGGAGTCACGGTCTGTGATTGAACGAAAGATGACACTTTTCTCATTTACTTCTGTAATTACAATTATACATTCATAAATTTAAGTGTCTTGAAAAGATATATATATATATTATAAATTCATAAAGTAAAGTGTCTTGAAAAGATATATATATATATGAGATATAAGAGATGAGTAGATGATCATTTCTGTACACTTAAAATACTTTGTGTATTGCGTCTAGATGTCCTTGTTTAATTCCTACGAGAAGGTAACACCTCCCGAAACGAAAGCTGATTTTTATCAGCTATAGTTAGAGGAGGGGATAAGGCGTCTGCGCAATGCTAGGCGGTGTTGCCGTAGAAGTATGAAGTGAAAAGTACAGGTTCCAGCCCCGCTTGGGGAGGAAGTAAAGAATCAAATCTACTCTAACATTGTTAGGTTGATTTTCTAGGCACTTTATAAATATTCTAAAGCCTGGCATTTCTTAATCATAAGAAATCCGATGGACAAGGTATAATTTACAGTTGTCACTACACATAGGCAGACATACATATATATAAATTTACAGTGATTGTATGCATCTAAAAATAGAACAGCATCCTGTAATTACACTCAAGAGATGAGTAGATGATCATTTCTGTACACTTAAAATACTTTGTGTATTGCGTCTAGATGTCCTTGTTTAATTCCTACGAGAAGGTAACACCTCCCGAAACGAAAGCTGATTTTTATCAGCTATAGTTAGAGGAGGGGATAAGGCGTCTGCGCAATGCTAGGCGGTGTTGCCGTAGAAGTATGAAGTGAAAAGTACAGGTTCCAGCCCCGCTTGGGGAGGAAGTAAAGAATCAAATCTACTCTAACATTGTTAGGTTGATTTTCTAGGCACTTTATATATATATATATATATATATATATATATATATATATATATATATATATATATATATATGTATGTATCTTTTCAAGACTCTTAACTTTATGAATGTATAATTGTAATTACAGAAGTAGGAGGGGATAAGGCCTCTGCGCAATGCTAGGTCGTGTTGTCGTAGAAGTGAGAAGTGAAAAGTACAGGTTCCAGCCCCGGTCGGGGAGGAAGTAAAGAATCAGATCTACTCTAACATTGTTTGGTTGATTTTCTCTAGGATTTTCTATGCCCTTTATATATAAAAGATATATATATATATATATATTACATTTCATGTTTCCTTTTTTTTTAATATTGGTGTTGTTTTGTACACTTTTTAGGCGTTTATATAATTTATTTATTGTGTACAGGTATCGTTACTTTCAGCGATTTGATCATATGTTATTGAAATGCATGGTAACTGCAGGGTATACCATTTCATTTAACGACATCTTGGTGTAAATATATATCATTATATAAATGTAAATATATATTATTATATAATATGCAAGTCTAAAAGGGTACAACATCACCAAAAAAAAAAAAAAATCATGAACAAATGTTAAATATTTCGGTATAAATTATTAACTTGATGAATTGCGTCTTGATGTAAAAGATCCATCAGACTAAAGGAACAGTTGTACAGAATATTATTCCATCTATGAAAAAATCTGTTTGTGAGTGGCGAAGCTATTAAAACTAGCCCTTTTGGAATAATTCCTTGATCAATGTAGGTTTCTCAATTTGAAATATGATGTTCTGTTTTGATAATTTTGATAATAAAAGATCTCAATTTCTTAAAATAAAATTGCAAATGCATGATGGAATATGCAGTAAGAATATCGGATCGAGTGAACACACTCGTTGCAGACTACAAAAAAGGTAAAAACATTAAATATTTAGTCTGAATAATAGCCAACGATAAATCTTACGGGGCGATAGATCATATAATTATGATACAGTACACTACAAAATATAATATATAATAAGCAAGTCTGAAAGGGTACAACATAACCAAAAAAAATAAAATCATGAACAAATGTTAAATATTTCGGATAACTAATATCCTTCATCAGTAAGATGTCAAATGGTTCTTATCTTGACATGTGGTAGTCCCACTGTAATAGTAATCTTGATCGTTATTCAAATTATCACGAATCAAAACGCTGGTATTTTTTTCAATGTTGATGTTTGGGAGGAGGAATAAATTCCTTAAAACTGTAAGAGTCCTGTACTGAAGCCTGAGTTACTGGAAACAAGTGATGGTAGGGACTCATTCTATGTTTTTTCATTAATGCCCTCTGGGGAAACTGTCCTTAACTTCCTTATCCAAAAATTTTCCCGAACAAGTCTGTCGGCCCTTGACCAACCCTCGTTGTGGTCTATGATAGTGAAGGTAAGGTTTTTGAGATCAGCTTGGGCTTACGGGGGGGGTCGGGCTTGCAGGTGTAGTCACTTCGATGACCATTCATGCGTTTGTTGAATGGCTGTTCTGTCTCGCCAACATACTGCATGCCACATCGACAATGAAGAAGGTATACAACATTCTGGGTTTTGCAAGTTACATTGCAATATATAGTGTATACGGACCCAGTGAAGTGGCAAGTAAATGTTTGAGTGTTCAGTATTTGTTGGCAAGTCAGACATCGTCTGTTACCACACGACTTGCACCATCCTGCAGTTGAAGAGCTTTTATTAGAGGAGACATCAGCTCTCACAAATAAGTCTTTCAGACTTGCTGGTCTCCGAAAAGCTAAGACAGGAGGTTTAAGAAAGATTTTGGATAATTTTGGATGTTTGGCAATAATCTGCCAATTGGCACGGATCAAACGGTAGAGGTTAGTAAAGGCGGGATTGTATGTTAAACAAACGGAACTATTTCGCTTCGCCTTTTCTGTTTGTACTGTGTAGGTTTACAGTAGAGGTCTGATGATATGACACCGTCCTTTATAGATGTAGTTGTGTCCAAGAAAGATATTTTAGAGTCGGAAATTTCATAGGTGAATTTAATTGACTGGTGGGCGTTGTTTGCATGTTTGATAAAATCATCCAGTTTTGTTTTGTGGTGATTCAATTCATTTCATGTCAACATCATCGATGAAACGGAACCAAGACAAAGGGTTTAAATAAAGATGTTGAAATGATTTGTTTCTCTAATTTGCCCATGAAAATATTGGCGTAAGACGGTGTCATTTTCGTCCCCATCGCTGTCCCGTTTATCTGAAGGTAATGTTCACCATTGAAGGTGAAATTGTTGCATTTCAGATCCAGAATAAGCAGCTGGACTAAACATTCGGTGGGTGGTTCTAAAATGTTGCGCGAGTCCCATATTTCCTTGCACGATTGTATTCCGTCATCATGAGGTATGTTGGTATACAATGAGGTGACATCCAAAGTGACCAGGAGAGTTTCCAGAGGAAGAGGGTTCATGGATTCCATTTTACGAAAGTAATCGGTGGTTTCTTGAATGTGAGAAGGAAGATTTTCTACATGAGATCTTAAATGGAAGTCTACGAATTCCGAGATTTTCTCAGTCGGGTGGCCGTTTGCGGATACAATGGGTCTACCAGGGTTGTTAACCTTGTGTATTTTGGGAAGAAGATACAATCGACCAGGCTTAGCGTTCTCTGGTTTTAAATAATATATATATATATATATATATATATACTAGTATATTCATAATTACTCTAAATATCAGCACAACAATGTTAAATCTGCAAATTTGCGCAAGCAAATTTTTGTCACAGTCTTCCGTCGCCGGGATTCGAACTCATGCTATTGGGATATCGTGACAACACCGCCTGCACTGTGTCCAGCGCTCTAGACCACTCGGCCACCTAGACTGAACTAAAAATTCAGCTTTCGGTGGCCTAGTGTTACCTTTCCTCGTCAGTAGAATCTAGAGTTGTAACACAGTACATGACATATTAGGCATGAAGATGGAATTGATTGCAGATTAGCTAAATTATCTGTAGTAAAGGATCGTAGGATGCAGTCACAGAAATAACTATTTGATAAGTACGTCTAAACAAATGACAACTCTACGACAAATCCATCCATTGGATCACCAGTGAAGGTGATACACGGCTGAAACACATATTATATTCATAATTACTCTAAATATCAGCATAACAATGTTAAATTTGCAAATTTGCGGGAGCAAATTTTTGTTCTTCCCTCGCCGGGATTCGAACTCATGTTATGATATATATATATATATATATATATAATTCTTCTAACATTGTAGTCTTTAAGTGTATAAATAAGCAATGTTCATGTATATTAAGGATGTATTCTTCTGACGTTACAGTCTCGTTGAAATCTCGTTCTGAAATTATTTCCAACACATGTGATACAAGTGGAAAATATCAATGAATTTAAAAAATGTTATAATCAAACTTAACTCTGTGAAAAAATTGCGTAATTACAATGAGTAGTTTTTGAGTAATCAATTTTTCAAATTTTATTACCAATCAAGTCAGTCTTTTTAGCCAAAATTTTGAGAAAATGGGTGAGGGGTACAAGAAATGATTTAACCAGAAACATGTACATCCCATATCACTTTTTTCTTTTCAAATTTCTTAGATATGTATTTTTTCAATCATTTATAACAGAGAAGTTGAAATAATATGCATCTTGTTCTTAAAACAGTGAAAAATCACAAATTTACAAAATTGACAGCATGGTTAATTTGACACAAAAAAGCATCAAAATATGAAAAAACCTTCTTATATTAACACCTACATATAGTTTTTTTAAGTTAAATTTACTCAGATTGGTCCACTTCATCTTTATTGAAAGTATTAAAAAAAAGTTTAATTGTGGAACTGTGATTTTTTTCACGATAATAGCCCAAAAATAGGTAATAATTGATGAAAAATGGGAAAATCACCAAAATTGGGTACTTTCAAAGGGCCGTAGCAAAAAAAGAAGTGCACCACCATATGATTTTTTCTTCACCAATTATTTTTTTTACAGTCATATAAACCCAAAACTCAGGTTAAGAAAAAAAGTTTAATTCTAGAAATGTTTGGCTCCTCAGAGGTGTACATCCTTAAGTATATCTATCGTATTGTTTCAATTATTTGTATATTTTATTTTGCAGGTCTATCCGAAAATATAATGATTAATAACCACCAAAGGATGGATAATTATACCAAAAAGAAGAAAAATATTCAAGGTAAACACAATGTTTAAAAGAAATAATATGTATATACGTACCATTTCAGTAAAATTCATTCACCAAAATGGTATCATTGATATGTTTAACAGTTTGGGAGAGACATAAAGTCATATGATTCTTCAAATTAAAAAGAAAGTTAAACAACATATTAAAAATTACTGAATGGCTAATTTTTATTGTATAACACGTGCACATTTACTTTTTTAATTTTAATTTTGAAATTATTAATTTCGCCCACCTTAGCAGTAATATACCAACTTCATCTGCATATGGGATATATATTGTTCAACTCATTCGATATTCAAGAGCACGAGCTGCTACTCAGACTTTATAAAACGTCACCAGTGTCTGAGCAGAAATTTGATGAACCAGGGTTATGTCAATGAACGTCTTCAACGAAAAGTTCATCGAAAGACACTAAGACCTTGTTGATAAATATTCCGTACCAACACAAATAAAACATGATCTTGAAGGATAGATTCTAGGTACTGACGTTGTTTATCATCTTAATTACGTGTTATAGTATTCTTTTTATTTGTCTTTGTATATTTTTAACCTTTACTGTTTAATCCATTTTTGCAATTGGTAATATACTTTTGGCGTGGCTCGGTATTTATACATCCCGCCAATATGTTACTGTGCTTTGATGTAATTTTTGTATTCTTGTCTTTCATTTATGTACTTTGTCAATGGAGTGTCTATTATATACCAATTTATTTTTCTTGTGATTAAGATTATAACACAATGTTGACTGCTGTACCCCCATTTTTGACATTTTTACCTATTATGTCTATTTGTTTTGCTCACAAATTGTCAAAATAATGGAATTCTATGCGACTTTCATACAAGTGAGAGGTTTATCAAGCTATAAAACCAGGTGTAATCCACCATGTTCTACATAAGGAAATGCCTGTACCAAGTCAGGAATATGACAGTAGTTTTCCATTCGTTTGATGTGTTTGAGCTTTTGATTTTGTCATTTGATAAAGAACTTTCCGTTTTGAATTTTCCTTGGAGATCGGTATTTTTGTTATTTTACTTTTTATTAATAGAAAATCCTTTATTATATCTAAATCGTCAGGAAATGTACTGCGATTGAATTATTGTCTTCCAGTACTCTCAATCGCCGACAAATCAGAGTGAGTGTCTTATTAAAGAATTAGGATAATCCCACGTAAAGAATCATAACTTTTAATAAAGATGAGATCTTGGCAAACCATAAGTCTTTCATGGCCTCATTGAATATTTCAATGAGCAAATATTCTGAGGACTTCAGTTACCTTGTTTGTATTGGTTACCTAAACTATACAAAGCTCCGTAGAAACAATGGTACATTCGCTGGCTCATCTGCATGTTCTACAAAGGGATTGTCCGTTAGATTAACCAAAATTTTGATTGGGTGAAAAATGAATTACAGAAATACCGTGACACTGTTTAAAAGCGTATTGGCATGAATCATATTTGTTTCTAAAAAAACTAAAAAGAACTTCTGGGAAATTTTAGATCTCGGTCATTCTCTAAAATAAATTCTATCTAAACCTTCCAATTTTCCACCCTTTACACCACCATATTACATAAAAAATTGAAAACCCGTTTTGAAGAAATACTCCTATATGCTTTCCTCCATAAAAATGGTGCCATACGCTGCAAATTTATTGTTTTTGGGATATTATTCGGCATATTTTGTTAAAATTGAACCAGAAGATAAATGCTACACCGAAGACCAAGCTTAAGTCATCAGTATGCTGGAGTTTCTCATTGACAACATATTTGTTGAATTTGGAGGTAAATTTTCACGCAGGTTGTCAGCATTCCAATGGGAACAACTGTACACCTCTCCTGGTCAACATTTTTCTTATTTTCATATGAGTCGGATTTCTTTCAGAATCTTCTAAAAAAAACAAGAAGATCAAAGAAACTAGAAAATTTAATTTCACATACAGGTATATTGATGATGTTCTTTCCACTAACAATCCAAACTTTTCTGATTGAGTCCCGTTAATATACCCTCCTGAACTATAGATAAAAGAAACCACAGATACAGCTTGGTCCGTCTCATTTCTAGACATGTACATCAAATTTGACTACAGTGGTCATCTTAGTACCATAATCTATGACAAACTAGACAATTTCAATTTTACAATTTCAAACTTTCCTCACCTTATCAGCAATATACCAACTTCAGTCGCGTATTGAATATTCATTTTTCAACTCATACGATATCCAAGAGCTTACAGCTGCTACTCAGACTTTGTAGAACGTAATCGGTGTCTGAACAAAAGATTGATGAACCAGGGTTTGTCAAAGAGCGTCGCTTCCTTTTTCTCAAAAAGTTCATAGAAAAGCACCAATACCTGATAGATAAATATTCAGCGAGCAGGTGGGTCCAGACGTGCGATTCGGACGGAAGATGTTTTTACAGTGTTGTTTACATTTTGTACACCCGTGTCTTTATATTTTACTTAATCTGTACTTTATCGTAAAATTATATACTATGATACTGTATGTATTATAATTACTGCACTTTTTTGTTGCCGTATTTGTCAAATTTTAACCCACCGTTTTCTTGGGAAAATGCCTGTTCCAAGTCAAGAATATGACGATAGTTTTCCACCCGTTCCGTAGGTTGATAAAGTCTCACGTTTGATTTGTCAGTTTTTATGGACTTACTCCTTTTTGCATTAACCTTGAAGCTCTGTATTTTTGTTATACTTTTTCACCTTAACAACATGATTTTCTGTTGATTATTAATCAAGGTCACGTCCGGTAAACTTCGTCACAAAACCCCGAAAGTTATTAAGCATCATAAGTGTTTGATAAAAAAAATCATCGAATGAAATAATTTTTGTTGATTATGCGTTATGGATTCGTAATAAATGAAGAAGAAGAAAAACCGAGCACATAGGACTTAGTTTAGTATACAAACATGCATTGTTTCAATGCTTTTCTTATCATTAAAATCACCAAAAACTCTTTTCATATGACTGTACAGGATATTATGAACATGTTATATTGTGTGATTACATTTTGTGAGGGAATTCGATGTTTGCCATCCTATACCACGGTTCACTTCAACGCATTTTATGACAATACCACTGTACCAATCAGAATGAAATGTTTTGCAGTGTATTAAGAAATGATTTTACTTTGTATCCTTGTATTATTTGTGAAACAATAAATGTTTTAAAATGGCGAATTTTCTGTATAAAGTCAATGATTATGTACACTTTTGAAGCTCAGATTTTCTATTGACTTAAATAAGCAAATGCAAGATCCGAAAACTATATCAATACAGAACGACACGTTTTTGAAATTACATCAAAACTTTTAGTTGATAAACTTGTATTCGTTGTTACAAAATATGAACTCAAAATATCTGTCATTTTCTCCCTACCTAGTTTTCCCCTATTACTTATTATGATGTGGACCGGTCATTGTTATTGTATCTTATGCAATTTGATTGCATTATTGTTATTATTGATTGACTGGTTTTAACGCCACTTTCAACATTATTGTGCTATTTCGTGGCGGTCAGTTTTTATTGGTGGAGGAAGCCGATTTTTGTTATTAGTTTACCTTTAAACTGCTGAAATTTTTCACACACGTATTTTGATTAAACAGAGCGTGCATGAATGTAACAATAAAGATGAACAGTCGGTGCCTTATTTGTTTATTTTTTTTAATTTATTAAGCTGAAAATGTACAACCAAATGATTTGAAAAATGTGTTTTTGCTTTTCTTTTTACATGTACACACACGTGTACAGTACCTTAAATGACCATCAAACTGGACACTGAACGAGTCCACATTATTTTTTGTCAATGAAACTAAAGGTATCAAAGGTAAGAATTGCCACTTCTCATATGTTCATAAATTTTTCACATATTCAGTAGATAAATTATTTTTTTAATATAAAAATAAGGAGATGTTGTATGATTGCCAATGAGACAAATATCCACCAAAGTTCAATAGCCTAGTATTCCCGAGAAAAAAAATTAAATTTACAAATCATACGTTTTATTCCATTAAGCAAGTTATTTTTCGAAGAGAAATGCCGAAACACATTTTACACACGGCTACGCCAGGTAGAATTATGGTTTATCTTAACAGAAAAAAAACCCTTTTATTTCAGTCTCATTATAATGTTATAATTACAATTAAACCCAAACAAAAGTAGTCAGTAAATAAAGTCAAAATATGTCCGATCTGCCTATTTTTGGACATCAAAATCCATTACGATCCACCCCTAAAGTACTCGTAGTTACTGAAAGCTAGTTCAAAACCAATAACAACTAATAAATAAATCCTGTTCTCCCAGACTAAAGAATCAAAAAGTACTCATCCATGGATTTAGTGTAAAGACGTCATAAACAGTCTGAGAAACGTACAACCTTGTGCAATGCCAAAATATAAGTAAATATCACAGACAGGATGTAGGATCGTGAATAATCATAACTGTACATACATAGCAATGTATATTTAGTTATGGTTTAAATATTTTTTTTTAATCAATGTTTGTACCGATAAAAACAATATTTCAAGATTTTACTATGGTATTAAGTTGATAATCTTTAAGAATAAGTTTATTTAAAGGATCAACGAGTTAATAATGATAATATCTAAATTTACGGGCGCTGTAAACAACACAAAAAATAAAAATATGACATCCCGTTTTTAATAAAAAGTCTACAGGTGCAGCTAAACTTCAAAACCAAATTCTGTATCGATGAAAGAGTTTTGTAAAAATTAATAATTAATAAATTGTGATAACGAATCCCTGACTTAAAATACATAAATTATGTTCATTGAAATCTAAAACGTCACTACAGACACAGGCATAGCGAACAAGTTGTGAGAAATACACACCATAAGAAGGGGTAAAACAGTACCATACAAAGAGGAAACAATCACAATAATGAATCTCTTTTGTCGTAAATTCTGTTATAGAATTTCCTCTGTGAAACTGAAATATCCAAAGCAAGTAAAGTGCAATGTTTGCTCTTTGTATTAGTTTTATTTAAAGTAAGTTCATTCGGTAAATTTCTGCAGTAAAATTAAAAAATTCTTGATTATTTAAACCAAAAATACAATCTAAGTAACGGCTAGTGTTTTTAAATTGATCAATAATTGTAATTTAGACGGATGTTTACTGAGTTTTCTCTTATGGTTGCGGCCTGTGAAAGTAGTACGAAAAATGCGTTGATTTGATTGGCTTATCCAGCATCATGAGACGATATAACGACATTTCAATTGATTATTTGTTAGGTCTTTGATGATTCCAAGGGTTAAGCAATGTACATTTCATCCATGGCAACGAACGTATGTGATTTCCCCAATAAGTAAAGGTTTCATACTGGTATGTGCAAAAGACTAGATCAACGATTCGCGGAATTCTTTTTTACACATTGAGATTGTTGCTCTACGAGAAATAGGTTTAATTACTCATGAAAATAAGGTTTCATAACGAGTGACAATTGGATATCGCTTGATATCATCTCTCGTTAACTTAAACAAGTAAACTGAAACCTATAATGGCCATATATTGTTATTCGTAAGAATACAGGAACAAGTCTACTATTAAAGGGGCGCAATTGGTGTCCATAGGAATTCTTACGACCTGTCGAACTTCATTGCTAAAAAGAACTTAGTTATTGTCAAGGAAACAATTTACAGTTTTAATCTTATCACAGTTCCATAAAAAATAGGAAGAAGTGGTAGGATTGCCAATGAGGCAACTCTCCACCAAAAACAAAATGACGTAAAAGTTATCATCTATATGTCCCAATAAGGCCTTAAAAAATCAGCAAAACCTATACCGCATAGTAAGCTATAAAAGGCCCCGAAATGACAAATGTAAAACAATTCAAACGAAAAAACTAACGGCCTGATTTATGTACAAAAAAATAAACGAAAAACAAATATAATATAAAGCAACAAATGAAAATCACTGAATTACAGGGTCCTGACATGGGAATGTCACAAACATAATGGGACGGGGTTAAACATAAAAATAAGAAAATGTTGTATGATTGCCAATGAGACAACTCTCCAACAGAGACCAAATGACATAGAAGTTAACAACTATACGTCACCGTACGGCCTTCAACAATGAGCAAAACCTATACCGCATAGTCGGCTGGTTCGAACACTAGAGATAATTAAGTTTCCCGATTTGCTACATAGCAGGTACGGTACGTAAATCAAGCGTTAGTGTTGTTTTTGGAGGTATCATTTAATACATATTTTTTTTTTCATCATGATAAAATTAAAGAAATAGATTTGCATACAAAAAAAATTTACTTAACTTTTCCTTTGAAAACGATTTCACCGTTTCTAGAACACTTTGTTTTTGATTCTATATGAGATAATTTAGTTTAAAACCAAACAGTCCGTATATTTTCTTATACATAAATAGAACTTGGAAAAAAGCAAATATTATCTACGAACGACTTTCTTAAACACATGCTACTGATGTTGTTTATATAAATATGTTGACATATCAAAATTGTATCGATTTCGCATTAGTTCTCGCATTATTTTAAAATTAGACTATTATTTCAGTAATCTACTTTGATCATAACAACAGAAGTTTTTCCTTGAAAATATTTGTGAGCTGGGATTTCATACTAAGTGCGAAAACGGCCATCCTTTCTCATATTTCTTTATCAACAACTGGAGATTAATTTTCTTCCCTAGAAATGCATTCTAAAAAAGTAAACTGAAAAGTATCGAAAGATAAATAATTTCTACTCTATTACCAATGAATAAAACCCCAACGTCTAGAATTATTGAATTCAGCCTCTCGTTTCCCTCTTTCAAATGATTGTCGTCTTGGTAGAGGTATAATGTTTGCTCTCATGTGGTTTCTACAAAACTAATTGCTTATTGGCACTTTTTTAAAATATCTTTGTCAAACGAATTACAGCAATACAAATAAATGATGTATTAGGAAAATTCTGAAGCATGTATTACATTTACTCTTTGAGTGGGTAAAAATTAACTCACTAAAATTTCGGATTATAATTTCTTTTTAATCCCATACCCGTTTACAAATTGCAATATATTGTCACCGTTTTAGATGTTTTAAAAACCCCAACAATCTATCGTTTTCCTTATATTTTGTCACTGAACTCTTCGGTATCGATTACAGAGAGAAAGATTCACTAAAAGATACAGTGTATTTTTTTAGATAAAATTTAGATGCAAATCAACATTATTCAGTAGTGTGAAAAATGACATCTATTTAATTTGTTTATAAAACACAGCATAAGCGGATAATTAAAAAAAAAAATAAAAATTAAAAACAATTGTTTATAATTTTAGTAAATTTTACTTAATGGCAGACCCAAGATGGGGGCCAAATAACATATTTCTCACGATTTATATGATTTTTTAGTTTAAAATCGTCCAAAAATATTAATCAGTTTTATGGAATCACGCCCCCTTTCAAAAATCCTGAATCCACCACTGGCACTGCCACTCCTGTTCTTGAAATACTTATAATTTGACCCGTTGTTTGTACTTTTATTATTGGTAAAATCTCTCATACAAACTTTTTTTGTAAAAGATGCAGAAAAATTTTAAATTGGAAAAAATAACAAATATTTTTTAAATTTAAACTACGTAAATATTCGTCAATTTAACTAGATAGGGTGTCTTCCTCTATCTTGGATTTTGAAAAAGCAGATAACAATCGGTCTAGATCTTTAATGAAATTAGCAAATTTCGAGAGTAGTATGTAATTCATGTGTAAGACTTTTCATTTTAATATAGAAAATTATGTGTTTTATCATATTTACGGCTGTATTTTACAAAAATCAGAATATTTTTGTTTTAATCATTTTTTTTAAATTTTGCCATATAAGGGTAGACAACTCAGATACAAGGGGAGATAACTCGATAAAGTAACTTTTGTAATAGAATGTGTTGTGAATTTACCTATTTTATTATGTAGCAAGAAAACGAGTCCCGTGACCCCATTATTTCTTTTTCTTATCTGAAAGCATATTATTAGAGCTATATTCTCATATTTTAACTTAAAATTCTATGGTGTAGTTTTCTTTTTATCACCCAAATTCGGGATTTCCATGCATAATCTATACAAAATCTGACAATTTTGCTCAACCAGTAGCGTGAAATATAGCACGGTGACCCATACTTTTTATTATATTTTTTAAAAAAGCATGATATAAACTTCATTTTGACAAATTATCAAAAAATTCTATGGATTTAAATTAAGACCCCCCATCTACCTTAATGCAAACCAAGTAGGTGTTTATATGTAATTTTCATATTTTTGAGGGATTTGAACAGTTGGTAATATGATATATGTTTAGTATCTTTGACTTCATCATTAGTACATCATAAATAAGGCAGTTTTGTGTGTTAAAATGTTTTTTTTCCATGTTTTCTTAAAGCCTACCCCCCAAAAAAATTGATCCGTTTATTGTATATTGTTATTATAATAATAATACAGAACAAAAATATAAATGTGCTTTATATTTTAGCTTTTTATTGGTTTGCAATTTCAGGGGAAATCTAAATTACAAACCGTTCTTAGAAGGGACACTTGCAATGGTTGCTTGAAAGCATATTCGAATACACACACTATTGTTTGCTATGAACACGAAAAGGTACTCGCGGGAAATTAGTACCAAGTTGAAGCTCAAAATCCTCCAAATTCTAATGATTATGATTCATAACAGATACGTTGATATTAAGTGTATACATCAATTATTTTCAAAAGCACCAATGACGGTTCCCAGTTCGTATTACGGTTGGTACCGTATCAAATCGGGGGTAATATCTAATTTACCAATTGTGAATGCACCGACTTTCGGCACACCTGAGATCACCCCCTTTTTTTTGTTGGGTTCGTGTTGCTCAGACTATAGTTTGCTATTTAGTGTTTTGTAGACTGTTGTTTTTCCTTTCGTCATTATTTGTGTTTTTGCCATGACATTAATATTGTCGGTTTTTCTTTGACTTATGAATTTTTATTGTTTGTTAAGTTATCTTCAGCCTCTTTTGTCACAAAATACATTGTTCGTCATCAAATAAAACATGGTTTATCAGACTACTTATCAAACTTTTTTTACGAATATTAGCAGAATTGGATGGTTTAGTTTTCGAAGGAAGTAATAAAAAAAACGTGAGTTTCAAAACGATTTTGAAAAAAATGTTTGCAAGCAGTATGATGAGTATCTCCAAGCAAACCAAAGCGAAAAGCATGTTGCTGTACGAGTTGGTCTATTGTTCTTATGTTGAACGTGGTCAATAGTTATTCGTCGAACACGCAGTTGATTATGATAAATATCAAAATATCTAATAAAACTCTTTTATTGTTTGAGAGAGTTAAGTTTGCCTTTTTTGTTTGAGGGTTTAAGGGATTTTGTTGTTAATATGTCTATATAGATCTATTGAAATTAATTGATGAATTTTGACTTTCTTGCTGGTTTCATTTTATTTTGATGTTATTGTTATGTTTATTTCGATTTAAAGTTTGAATATTTAATTTTAGAACTTTTTTGTTGCGGAATGGATTCCAATAGTTTGGTAAGTAAATAAAAATATATCATTGGCAATCATACCACATCTCCTTATTTTTATATTAATAGAGTTATATATAGTTTGGTAAATGACAATTATCTTCAACTGTACTGTATTGCCAATTTTTAGAGTTTATATAACCTAACGCCTTTGTGAAATTGGTACTCGTTTACTGAATATAACATTTATACATGATACATCATAAAATAGTAAGACTCACCGTATATGCAATGCAGTTCAGCAACAATTGACTGACATTTCAAGATATGCACAACGTTAATGTCCGACCGCAGACTCTATTTTCTTACTGTTATGGAGCTAAGGAATCCCATAAAAATTGATTGACTTAACCTCACACTTTGCAACCTCCTTATCTGCTGTACAATGTGGAAATTTTGAAACAAGTTCGCTTAAAGGAGAGGCGAAAGATACCAAAAGGATATTCAAACTCATAAGTCGAAAATAAATTGATTTTTTTCGTTTGAATAGTTTTACATTTGTCATTTCGGGGCCTTTTATAGCTGACTATACGACTTTGCTCATTGTTGAAGGCCATACGGTGACCTATAGTTGTTAATTTCTGTGTCATTTGGTCTCTTGTGGAGGTTAGTCTCATTGGCAATCATACCACATCTTCTTATTTTTATAATGACAAAGCCATGGCAAATTAAAAAAAAAGAATCATGAGACAAACAACAGTAAAAATATTCGCTTAAAGTTTTCCATTATTTCCGGCATATTTTCCAGTGTTTGTTCGATATTGACTTTTTTTTAAAGATTTCTGTCAAATGTTGAAATTTGGTCGTTGGTATTTCTTCATCCAATTCTAACCACATTGTCGGTATTGATTCATTGAACTTACTTGAGTTGTGGATGATCTTCAATTCAGTGCAGATATTTTCAAATCACATCTTCATTTCTTTTTTAATTCCCGAGTTCGTTGACTTATGATTTATGTCATTGAGTATTCCATTATTCGTATTCACTTTTGAAATAGAACAAGTTTTTTTAAATGAACTCGGGGATGTCACATTTTTACCAACATTGGCTCCCATTGTGCTTTTGATCGTCATTAAAATAGCTTCAAGGTGACACATTTACTAATCTTTTATGATTGAAATGTTCTTTGCTATATGTCAAAGAAAAATTAAAAACAAAAAAGTTAAATGGTTGTGTTTTTTGTCTCGATCATGTGTTTGATCGTTGCTGAGGGTCTTTTTTATGTTTTCATTCTTAGAGGTTTGTTTTTGGTGCTTTGTGTTGTTGTTGAATTGCCAAATATTGTTTTGTAATTGCTGTTTCTCATTTTATTTTATTTATAATTGCAAACTTCGATTAAAATATTTAAAATAGATTGATTTGAAAAAAAAACCACCTTTGTAATGGATAGTAAATTCTATATTGCACAATTTTCATAAGATTGATACATGGAGATCAATATACCGATCATACTTTTAAAATTTATGAAGGATATTATTTTCATGAATATTTTATTTTACTAATCATTATCAATTATTACTATTTCTTTTTTTAATTTTAACATAAGGTTCGTTATTGAAACGTGCAATCCCTCTATTCATTTCTTTAAGATGTTGCTTTATTGGTTATTTCGAGTCGTTAATTGAACGATGAATGGCATGTATTAGTGCAACGAGTAAATAGTATAAATGAGTTACTCAAATGAGGGATTGTATCGCTGTCTGATTCACAAACGAGTGTTATTTAACCATAAAATTATTTAAATGTATAAACTAATTCCCCTGTTGTGCTGATTGTAGGGGGGTTTTTCTTGTTTATATTGCAAGTTACTAAAATAGACAGAAGTTCTGTAAGTAATGATGTTTTATTTTCAGGTTCCAAAGATCAAGTCTACATTGTATATTCAATAAACAATTATAATCAAATATGAATAAATCATGCATCAGTAAATCAATAAACAATGATCAACCTTTACAGTCTCACATACAACTTATTTCAAAGGGGAATAACTCATCAGGGGAATTAACTCTGTAACTTTCAATAGTTATATTTCATTAAAAAGGGGGGGACCTAACTCAAGAGCCTTACTCGCATATTTTCTTTAATTGCATAACTAAATATATTTCTTTGAACATTCCAGATAATTCACAATACTAAATCAATGTTGTCTCTTAATAATTGCCTTTTCATAAATTCAAGTTAACTTACCAATCAAAACAGGTACATGTACTTAAAACTCTAAATTGAAAAAGGGACTTTATATTTCTAATACTTAAAATGTTGTATGCAAGACTTGCTAATAACATAAAAGAAATGATATGTATTTTTACTATCTGAATCAATCTAAATTCTAAGCATTCAAAATATACACCTTATCGCTATTCCCGCTTGACCCGAGAATCTGTCCCGCTTGAACTTTTGACGTCATACAACAATCACTTTTCCATTGTGGCGTCAGATATTTTCTATTATGACGTCAAAATTTTAAGGGAACTTTTGTGATGTCCAGTAATGGCGGACAAATAGCGATAAGGTGTATTAACATATTAAATCACAATATAGCTAAATTATATAATGGATACCTCAGTCTCCAGGCTTCAAACATTTCTGCAATTTCTGTAAGTTAAACTTATTCAAGTAATCAGTAAAATTAGGGTTTTGAAGATTGAGCGTTTTCAGAATCTTTAGCGATATAAATTTACACTCAAAATTATCTCCCATAAACTAAGTAATTATAAAACTTATTCCGGAGTAAATATGATAAATTCCGTAATTTAGTAGTGTTCTCTTTTTAAACGTTTAACCTTTTAATTACTTTTAAAATTGATATCTTAAAAACTTATAATAACTCACATTTAACATAAAACTTATTTACAGCTAACTTTAACATTACAAGACTTATTCAAGAGAATATGTCCATTTTGCATTAAAATATTATATACAATTTGTCCTTAAAGTACAACAGATATTAATAAATCTTGACTCTAATTAATTATAAATTTAGTATTAACTTATTTAATTCAAAATCATATATTAAATTAAATGTTACATTAACTCACCTAAAATAGACAGAAGTTCTGTATTTTCAGGTTCCAAAGATCAAGTGACGCTAAAACATAATTTTGGATATTCGAAATTTTAGTCACATGACCTTTGGATTTAAGAACTTCTTCTATTTTCTCCAATCAAATACCAAATAGTAATTAAAACGACTTCCCATAATTAATTTTATTGGTCATCAATTACCTGCTGACCATTTAAGCTTTTGTCAATCATTCTGTCTTAATTCTTAGCGTCCCTAGTAAACGGATTATCTAACTTTTACCTATGAACAAAGAAGATAAATAATTCCCTTTGTTCCTTTAAATTAAAATACTTCCCAAATACAATTGACATTTTTTACTAGGATTTATCTATTTACTTTATAAAAGTCTTTATTAGCTAAAAGTACTGACATCTAGTACTTACAATTGAGACTTAATTAACATGCTCTTTGATATAAAACTTTACGTAATACTATGTACAAAATATCTGTGAAATTATATAATTAACTTTTAATTCTATTTATAAGTTTCCAACTTCAGTTAATATTTAAAATTATATTTTTCATCATAAATCCTTTTTATAGGGTAACATAAATTTTATTCAATTCTTCTAGTATGAATTTTCTTTATATATTAAACATTATAATTTCACTTTCTTATAAAATCTATAATATTTCCTTTTATTCAAATTAGGCATTCTTTCTCTTTCTTTTAATGGAAATATAAAATTTCCATATTTTGTCTATTTTTCCTTCACTATATTACCCTATGGAACTGAAGACTTTGTTCCTACAAAGTTATATATATATACATACATATGTGTTAAAAAAAATACATAATATTTTATTAATGAAATATATACAATGTTTGTTCTATAGATGCTTCCACTATAATTTTATTCATTCAAGTAAAATTCTTTCATTGATCTTCATAATTCTTTTTAAATATTTTCGCCATTTTTCTGCTAAGGCTGCAGATGGATGGACACCATCAACCAATTTTGAATAGCTATAATAATGTCTTTCTCCCATAATTCTATGCACATAGGTATGAAGAAATGGTGTTTTATTACATTATTATCTTCATTTGAAGCTGTTATGAATTTGTTCAGCTGATGAAGAACTGAATTAAGTTGATTTTGCATTTCAACATATTGATTTAAATATAATAATTTTGAAGTTTTGTGACATTTAAGTCTATGTATATTCCAGTCATGAAAACTCATGGTGGTTATGGTTACAAAAACAACCTTACAATTGATGAATTCTAACTTTGTTCTTATTTGACTTAAAATATTTTGCATAGTTAATAATTTATAACAGTCATCTAAATTATAAAAACTTTCTTCATATGCTGGGGCTTTAGTTTTGGTGCAGATATCTGGTATCCCTGCCATTATATATACTATTTTGGGTTCTTGAACTGCATGTAGTCTTTGGTAAGCAACATTTGCAAGTTCTTCTAATTTAGCTCCTGGCTTAACAAAAATTTCCTTGCATCTTATATGTTCTTTAAAACATTTTCCCTGGCTTGAGGAGAAGAAATATGTGTGGTTGAACATCTATAGAAACAAACAAAAAAAATAATAATAAAAAATAAATGAAATAAAAGGACTATATTAAAATATACATACACATTTGGATTAATAAATGACCATAATTGTATTTGTTAATTAAGCATGCAAAGAGCAAACAAAAATAATACTATGTATATACCTAATACAAGATTTGTTGAGGATTCAACTAGTTATCTTGGGAATAATTTAGAATATAGTATCATATTTGTTTGGTTATAGTAAATCATTCATGCAATTTGTATTTCATTTTTATTAAATAAACACTAAATAATCCTTTTGAATATGGTATGGTGATGATAACTTTTTTCACTTTTTGTTATCACATCATAAATTCACTTTTTTTCATATAATATAAACACAATGCTGATAATCTGTGTAACACATAATCTATGATATTTTTAACGAAATAGCACACAGTGTCCTCCATTATGTATGAATATAGATATTGTTGTCGTCCAAAATATTGATGATTCCTTCGGTGTCCTTTTTGAATATACGGCACAAGTCATGCTTTGATGTCCTATCACTATATCAATATATAACTTAACAATATTGAGAAAAAAAAATTAAGGTAGAAAATTTGTCAGGCAAAAAAGACCTTATTCGTGATTTAAGACTTTAAATAGGTTTTGATGAACTAGAAGAATATACACACAGTATGGTTGTTTTAAAATTTGTTTTAGTTGTAAACTTTGAAAGATTGGCAATCTGATCATTTTAGGTACAGTTAATGATTTGTCATTTATTTTGTTTTTGATAAAAAATTTGTCCCATTTAATTAATAAAGTTGGTTGAAAAGTACCAACGACCTCTAGTGATTCTACAGCGGGGGGCATATTAATTTCCCAATAAGCAGGACATAGTGGCATCTTAATAAGGGGAACTTGAAGACAAGAAGTACCAGAAGTAATCTCCATCATTAAATATGTAAAATGTGATTTCGATTTTCTTCTTCTAAATAATATAAGTCCAATAAATATAATCAAAATACCAATTATTATTAATAAAATATGATTCATATTAAATTCCTTTTGAAACATGTGAGACATTATAGAGTTAGTAGTTGTTGTTTCCGGTTTATAAATAAAAGACGGTATAGAAGCAGAATGAGCATTAATTGTTCTTTCTAAAATCAAAATTGTTGTTGTTAATGTTCTAATTTTGAAAAATGACCAAATACAATAAATAAATGTAATGCTGGCTAAAGAAGTTACAATTAAACCAAGTGTACCATTAAGATTTGGCCAATTACTTTCTATATCTATCTGACCATCTAATAAAGGTTCTGCCAAATCTTGAAAAATAATTCCTTCCTTTTTAGCAACTTTAGCCATTTTTTTCAAACTAAGATGTTCTTGTTGATCTTTTACCAAAAATGAAGAATAGGAATGATTATAAATTTTAAAGTCTGGAACATTAATACTCATCTTTTCTACAAATGTAGAACTACCATTTATTTCTATCAATTGTTTTGCAGTGAAAAATTGTTGTAGCAATGCTAGATTTATGGGATGGACAACTGTAAAATTATTTGACCTTTTGCATGAAGTAATTGAGGGGGGATAACTTAATAATTTAGTGGCAATTGAACATTGACAAGGAATATTCATAATGCAAAAATCACAACCTTCATGAAAAATTTGTTTTCTTGAACAATCTATTGAAATTTGTGGGATTTTATATACAACTATTGCAGAAGATTTCAAATACATAATTTTCGGCATTATCTTGTTGTGTAAAAATCTAAAATCACACAATGATTGTACTTTATCTTTATCATTATTAAAAATAGATACTATACATGAATCTCCACTTACAGAAAATGATTGTAATAAAGGACAGTACATATTGTTATTGTAATTCTTGGCATCCATTAATTGAGTAGCATGTAAGGAAGTGATTACTGGGACTGGAAGAGCAGTGACTGAAAATAATTCAAATTTTGCCATTTTATATGCTATTGGGATTTTTATCATAATAAAAATATCAGATCCTTTTTTTGAGTATACAAAATTTTGTGATGAATAATAATAGTTTACATTTTTTTGAACAATATAAAATCCTGGATATTTTTGATGCAATTGCATTTCAATTTGTTTTAAAGATTTTCTTAAAGTTGCTGGTTTTATCAACAAGGGAGATAATTTTCCTTCAACTAAACTGAAAATTCCTAATTTCAAATCATTTAATTTTTGTTTGACCTCTGTATTTATAGTAATGGTGTTTAAAATTGTGTTTGATGTAGTAAAAAATAATTTTTCAAGTGCCTTTGTGTTATTTCTTATAACATTTTGCAACAAATCTATTTCATCATGAGTGTCTTTCATTTCATTAACAATGTTCGAAATTCTTTTATTTACTATTGACATAAATGAGGACTGGTGATCTGAGTGAATAGCCATTTCTTTGGTTAATTTTACAGTTCTTGTTGTGAGGGCGTTGATATGCTGAGCTAGGAGTTTTACATCCGAAACAGTAGCTGTACCAAATATTGATTTGGATAATTCTCCAATAAATCCTAAAATTGCCTTCTTTTTCCTATTATTATTTTTGCTTTTAGTTGGAATTATGTTCTTCAAAGTGGTTATTGTTTGGTTAAGTTCTCTTGTTGTTTGCAGTTGGAGAATATTCAATTCATTTGCTAGCTTATTAAAATTTTCGCAAAAGTCTTTTCCTTCACAGGGACTTATCAATTTCATCCCTTTTTTAACGGGTAATCTTATTTGAAATGTATGCATCCAGACATCATTGCTGAAATGCACATTAGCTTGTTTTTCAAATAGGATTCCATAGTTCAACCGCAATATTGAATTTGCCTTAGATTGAGGTATGTTCAAAAGAACTGCCAGCATGAAAATAACTTTCAATGTTGTAACAAATGGCCTAAAGCTTGGTAGCACCTGTCTGGTCACCTACAACATATAATTTAAAGTTTGTTAAAGCCAAGTTTATATGAAGGGATCCTCTTCATTTAGCACTAATTTAAGGAACTTAAATTCTTATGGTCTTAACTTGTTCAAATTACTTTGTTATATATATGTGAACATTTAAGTTGTTATTGAAGTTATAACACACATTAGATTAAGGCATTTTACATTCAATTAAAATCAGGTTGATTTATCAAATCATTAAAAAAAAATCTTTTCTTTCTTTTTATTTAATTGCTTTCATTTTTATACTGGTTTCTTATTATACTTGATATTTATGTGCGCACATAATTCTTGTCAGTATCAAATCTCATGTTTTTATTTCATATATCGAGATGTTTTTGGTTGTTTTTATTTATATTATTCTTACGTACTAGCTAGTAATTGCAATTAATTTCTCGAGTTACCTCATATTTCTATTCATTTGTTTTTATTCTTTATAATTATACATCATATTCTATTTTATTTATGCCATATAAAGCTTATTTTCATTTGCTTTTATTTTTTTATGTATCCTATGTTTATTTATTCCATATTTGCTTTTGTAAAACAACTGCTTTGTTTCTTTTTTCTTAATTTGCCACTTTTAGTGTATTTTGTATAAAATTCTACTAGTAAACCTTCACCAATATCTTCTTCTGCGACCCATGTGGTCTTTTTATAACCAACCCACTTAACTCTATAATAATTTTTACCATTTCTTGTCTTTTTGGCAACTAATTTTTCTGCTAAAAATTCACTGTCATTATCAGTTTCACTTTGTGTTTGATCATTGTCATCAATATCATTTTGGTTATCATCATTTTGGATATCTTGCCCTAAATTTGGATCATCTACATTATTTGGCAATTGAGTTTCATCATCATTTTTGTCTATGTCTATGCTATCATCATTTTGAGAACTTTTATCATTTAAATCATCATTATTTTGTCTAACTGGTTCCCTAACATTTCTTGGGTCTTCATATGGTTTTATCCTATTTGCATGGATTCTGGACTTAACAATTTTATGATCTGACATTCTTCTTAATTTATAAGTATTATTCTGACCTACATTAGTAATGTAATATGGACCTATCCATTTTGCATGTAATTTTGGTGAAAGTCCTTTTGGAACTTTCATACATTGAAGCAGGACCCTATCACCTACTCTAAAATTTGGTTCCTTTGACCGTTTGTCATAATACTGTTTGGATTTTTCTTGAGATTTATGTAAGTTTTGCTTACAAACTTTTTTAACTATTTTTAAGTGATCTATCAATTGATGCAAATGTTCCTTAGCAGATTTAGACATGTTGTCTTTTGGAAGTACAGAAATATCAAAAGGAATATTCATCTCCTTTCCAAAAACCATATGATAAGGGGAGAACCCTGTGGATTCAGTATTTGGTGACATTCTTATAGCCATCATAACACTTGGGATTAAGTCTGCCCAATTCATTTGATTTTGATCACAGTAAGTTCTTAGAATTTGACCTATAGTACTGTTCATACGTTCACATGTTGAGTTTGACTGGGGATGGTATGAACTAGTATGGTGTCGGGTAACTTGGAAAAGCTCACACAAGGCTTGAATAAGCTTTGAGCAAAAATTTTGACCTCTATCACTTGTCAGGCTAGCTGGGCAACCAAATCTTGTGAACACTTGATTGTAAAGAATATGGGCTATTTCTGTGGCTTCTTGAGTTTTAAGGGGGAATGCCTCTGACCATTTTGAAAAACTATCAACTATCAATAAAATATGTTTATAGTTTTCTTTTGTAGTGGGAAGTGTAGTCAAAATATCCATATGCCAACGATCAAAAGTATCAGTTACAGGCAATGGCATTAGAGGAGCTGGTTGTTTATGTGCTGGCCTCTTTGCTCTTTGACATTTATCACAAGATATTACATAAGAGTAAACTTGTTGATACATTCCTGGCCAATAATATTTCAAATGTAAAGCTGCATAAGTTTTCTTAATACCTGCATGGCCACCACCAGCTTTACAGTCATGATAGGATAATAAAGCATCCTCCCTTAATATTTTAGGAAGAACTAATTGTTCTATCATTGCTTCTATTCTAGGTACACCTTTAGTTCTAGGCCACCATTGATGAATTAATTCACCATCTTGGCCAAGTCTATAGTTATCTTTATCAAAATAAACAGTTTTAGCTTTCTTTTCATCATTAGGTAAAGTGCCATTTTCTATAAATGTAATGATGTCTGTTAATTCGGGGCATTCTCTTTGTAATTTTGCAACATCTGATAAATTATCAAGTTTATTTTCAACAATTGAAGCAACTATTGGATCATCATGTCCATATTCAAATCTCATTTCAATGTATCCCTCTCTAATTTTCTGATTTTCACTTTGAGAGCATTTTTGTGACATTGAATTGATAATGGGATAAGGATTTTCTCCTAAGTCATTATTATCTTGCTCATTCATGTCCTTCGGTTCAGGGGATTGGGGTGGGTATGGGATTCTAGAAATTGCATCAGCATTCTGATTATTTTTCCCTTCTTTATAAATAATTTCAAAATCAAAATCCTGTAATTGTAAAGCCCAACGACCTAGTTTAGAATTTGTATCTTTTGATTTGTGAAGCCATATTAATGCCTTGTGGTCTGTGAAAACTGTAAATTTATTGTTTAATAAATAAACTTTATGTTGTTTTATCCCTTCTAAAACTGCCAAACATTCTTTTTCACTAATAGTCCAATTTTTCTCTTCATTTTTCAAAGCTCTCCCACCATATGAAATAACACGTTCACGTTTATTTTCATCAACTTGTCCTAAAATATACCCAATAGCAGACCCTGAGGCATCACATGTCAAGGTAAATGATTTTGATAGATCAGGGAAGGCCAAAATTGGAGCTGTAGTAAGAGCATTTTGAAGTGTTTCAAATGATTTTTGGCATTCAGCAGTCCATGAAAAGGGCTTATCTTTTTGTAATAGAACATTCATTGGAACTGCAATTTTAGAGTAATTTTTCACAAATTTCCTATAATAATTACACAATCCTAGGAATTGTCTAACATGTAGTTGAGTTTTAGGAATTGGATGTTCTTTAACTAATTTAATTTTGGCTTCATCAACTTGAATTCCATTTTTGGAAAGAATATGACCAAGATACTTGACTTTTGAAACACCAAAATGGCATTTTGAAGGTTTTAATGTTAAATTTGCTTTCCTTAATCTGTCAAAAACTTGATTTAAGTGTGTCAAATGTTCTTCAAAGTTTTCAGAAAAAATCAAAATATCATCTACATAGACTAGAACATTTTTCCAGTTTAAGCCTTGTAAAATTTGAGACATTACCATTTGAAAGGTAAAACTACTATTTTTCAACCCATTGGGCATTCTATTCCATTCATATACCCCATTATGAGTTACAAAGGCAGATTTATGCCTTGAATTTGGGTGTAATTCTATTTGCCAATATCCCTGGGCCATATCAAGACTAGAACAGATTTTGGGTTTAACAGCACCTATAGTGTCAAAAACATCATTTAGATTTGGTAATGGATAAAACATGGCCTTAGAAATGGCGTTGACCTTTCTGAAATCTATCGTGAACCTAAAAGAGTTATCTTTCTTCTCGACAAGTACTACTGAACTATTATAAGGGGATGTAGAAGGTCTAATTATATTATTTTCTTATAATTTATCTACTTGTTTTTGAATTTCTTCTTTCATAACTGGAGTAGTCCTATAAGGAGGTGTTCTTACTGGTATCTCATGTGTTGTTTGTATCTCATGTTGATATATATTTGTTTGGCCTAATTCTGACAAATCAGTAGCAAAGACATTTCTATTACTGTCTAAAAATTTCTTCAATTTTTGCTTTTCAATGTCTGTCAACTCTGCAGATGACAGATCAAAATCAAGTTTACTTTTTTTCTTTGATTTTTCTCTTTGTTTAGTTTCTAAATTAGAAACACTATTTGTATTTGTATTTTGTTTTTCAACATCTGAAAGATTTTGTAAAGTCTTTATATCAACATGCGATACTATAGCAACAACTTGGTTTCTGGGGATAGTGACAGGATCTCTATGAGGATTAATAATTTGCATTTTCACATAGGCTGAATTTTACCTAGTAGCTTGAACTAAACAACAGGCACCCATAAGTTGACTGTTTTCCAAATATGAAACTGGCTCTAATATTACTGGTTTGTTTAAATACTTTCTTGGAATGATAACAGGCAATTCACACATATTTGAACCTGGTATTGTTATTGTTTTTGCCATTCTGGCATTGCCAACTTGTGTATTGATTAAAGCGACTTGGATAGTTCCTTCATGCAAATACAGAGTACGAGTGGGATAATGAATATTTGCTTTGTTTGCTAATAAAAAATCATCTCCTAAGATTAAGGGATGTTGCAGGTCTTCAATGACTAAAAATGAATAATCTATGATTAATCCCTTAAAATTTAAAGGAAGCGTGACCTTGCCCTTAACTTTATGTTTTTCACCACCTACACCATAAATGTTAGGAATATCTGCTCTATCTAATCTTACTTTGTTTTCAAACTTTTTAAATAAGTCATAAGAAACACAAGATACTGCAGCACCTGTATCTACAAGTCCATTAGTTTTAACATCTAAAATTTGTATATTAATCCTATTTCTATCCATTGGTGTTATCAAATTGATATGTTTCCTGCCACTATGCCCACTTCTAGACGAGCGCCTAAAAATGGGCGCGCGTCCCTAATACCTTATCCTTTCACCATACTTGTTATATATACTTCTACACATCTTAGCAAAATGACCTATTTTCTTACATTGATCACATTGTTTATCTCTAGCAAAACAATTGTCTGGATTGCCTGAACATTTGTACATACCACATGCTGTACAGGAAGCTTTATTTTGACCTGAATATTGGGTTTGTTGACCAGAGTATGATTGAAATGGCTTCCTGTCAAAATTTCTACTTTGTTGACCCCAATTTCTACTTTGCTGACCACGATTTCTATTTTGTTGACCCCAATTTCTACTTTGTCTTGGGGCCCAATTTTGATTACTATTGCCCTGATTGTCCCAATTTTGATAACTATTGCCAAAGTTGTTGTTGGGTTGTTGCCGGTTATTTTCCCCTTGTACATCTAAATTTTCTACCTTCTTAGTTAGAACATTTATAGTGTCTTGTAAAAAATGAAAGTTTTCATTTGATATAGCACTGACTTGTGTTTTCTCATTTTCTTTTTCTTGGTGACATTTTTCAGCAAGTATTGCTGCTGTTCTTAACTCGTCAATTGTTTTGGGGTCTCTTTGAACTATCACAGATTTTAACAAGGCTTGAAATCCTTTCTTTGCAATTCTTAATAATAAGTGTTCTGGAATGTTTTGATTCTTTGCTTTTATTTGCAACCTATCTAGAAATTCGACAGCCTTTTCTGTTGGTATCTGAGCAAGAAGAATATCGTCATCTTCATATGTATTCTTAAACCTATCCTTCAATGCTGTTGTTAGTAGATCAAAGTTAGATTGAATTGGTTCAGCCAATCCTTCAAACCATGTCTTAGCGGCTCCTTCAAGATAAAAGGGTAAAGCATAACAAGCTTGCTCATCACATATTTTTTGAAGATTTTTCCATCTAATGAACTGTCTCACCCAATTGTCTGATTTTATGTTGCCACTGAATTTGTTTGGCTGTACCGGTATTGATTGAACAATATTTACCTCGTCATGAATAGGCATGTTGATTCTAACAGGTATTTGGTTCTCTTCTGCTCCAAGATTGACTTCTAGTAATTCTTCTGCTGTTTCCTCTGGAATTAATCCTGCTGATCTTAATAAGTAGTTCGATGGCTTACTCATGTGTCTTTATCTAAGAGGTACTGGAACTTTCCCTTTTGCCTCCACCATAAACTGTTGTGCTGATTGTAGGGGGGTTTTTCTTGTTTATATTGCAAGTTACTAAAATAGACAGAAGTTCTGTAAGTAAAGATGTTTTATTTTCAGGTTCCAAAGATCAAGTCTACATTGTATATTCAATAAACAATTATAATCAAATATGAATAAATCATGCATCAATAAATCAATAAACAATGATCAACCTTTACAGTCTCACATACAACTTATTTCAAAGGGGAATAACTCATCAGGGGAATTAACTCTGTAACTTTCAATAGTTATATTTCATTAAAAAGGGGGGAACCTAACTCAAGAGCCTTACTCGCATATTTTCTTTAATTGCATAACTAAATATATTTCTTTGAACATTCCAGATAATTCACAATACTAAATCAATGTTGTCTCTTAATAATTGCCTTTTCATAAATTCAAGTTAACTTACCAATCAAAACAGGTACATGTACTTAAAACTCTAAATTGAAAAAGGGACTTTATATTTCTAATACTTAAAATGTTGTATGCAAGACTTGCTAATAACATAAAAGAAATGATATGTATTTTTACTATCTGAATCAATCTAAATTCTAAGCATTCAAAATATACACCTTATCGCTATTCCCGCTTGACCCGAGAATCTGTCCCGCTTGAACTTTTGACGTCATACAACAATCACTTTTCCATTGTGGCGTCAGATATTTTCTATTATGACGTCAAAATTTTAAGGGAACTTTTGTGATGTCCAGTAATGGCGGACAAATAGCGATAAGGTGTATTAACATATTAAATCACAATATAGCTAAATTATATAATGGATACCTCAGTCTCCAGGCTTCAAACATTTCTGCAATTTCTGTAAGTTAAACTTATTCAAGTAATCAGTAAAATTAGGGTTTTGAAGATTGAGCGTTTTCAGAATCTTTAGCGATATAAATTTACACTCAAAATTATCTCCCATAAACTAAGTAATTATAAAACTTATTCCGGAGTAAATATGATAAATTCCGTAATTTAGTAGTGTTCTCTTTTTAAACGTTTAACCTTTTAATTACTTTTAAAATTGATATCTTAAAAACTTATAATAACTCACATTTAACATAAAACTTATTTACAGCTAACTTTAACATTACAAGACTTATTCAAGAGAATATGTCCATTTTGCATTAAAATATTATATACAATTTGTCCTTAAAGTACAACAGATATAATTAATAAATCTTGACTCTAATTAATTATAAATTTAGTATTAACTTATTTAATTCAAAATCATATATTAAATTAAATGTTACATTAACTCACCTAAAATAGACAGAAGTTCTGTAAGTAAAGATGTTTTATTTTCAGGTTCCAAAGATCAAGTGACGCTAAAACATAATTTTGGATATTCGAAATTTTAGTCACATGAACTTTGGATATAAGAACTTCTTCTATTTTCTCCAATCAAATACCAAATAGTAATTAAAACGACTTCCCATAATTAATTTCATTGGTCATCAATTACCTGCTGACCATTTAAGCTTTTGTCAACCATTCTGTCTTAATTCTTAGCGTCCCGGCCTAGTAAACGGATTATCTAACTTTTACCTATGAACAAAGAAGATAAATAATTCCCTTTGTTCCTTTAAATTAAAATACTTCCCAAATACAATTGACATTTTTTACTAGGATTTATCTATTTACTTTATAAAAGTCTTTATTAGCTAAAAGTACTGACATCTAGTACTTACAAAAGAGACTTAATTAACATGCTCTTTGATATAAAACTTTACGTAATACTATGTACAAAATATCTGTGAAATTATATAATTAACTTTTAATTCTATTTATAAGTTTCCAACTTCAGTTAATATTTAAAATTATATTTTTCATCATAAATCCTTTTTATAGGGTAACATAAATTTTTTTCAATTCTTCTAGTATGAATTTTCTTTATATATTAAACATTATAATTTCACTTTCTTATAAAATCTATAATATTTCCTTTTATTCAAATTAGGCATTCTTTCTCTTTCTTTTAATGGAAATATAAAATTTCCATATTTTGTCTATTTTTCCTTCACTATACCCTTATAAAGTTTCAAATGATAGTTAGAAAAACAAAATGCCAATAAATTAACATACAAGTTTAAACAATATATGAACGTTTTATATTTTTACAGCACAGTTCTATTGTATCATTATCAACGATACCAAGTCAACACGTATCAGACTTTCAGATTCCTAGTCGACAATCAAAAGAGCAGGACACAATCTCGAGCAAAGAAGTGTATGATTTTTTTAAAGAGATAAAATTTATCACGGAGTGTATCAACAATGCTGATGAAGTAACATACTTATAAGTATAGGTTTGTTGGCAAAAGGATTAGCATACCACATCTACTTATTTAATTCTATTTATGTATGGTGTAAACGTTTAAGAAAAATCAATTCCGTGATTTACTGGTGGCTGTTATTTGTCTCGTGAGTACTAAATGTACTTAGTTCAATAAATTGATGCACTAATCAGAAAACTACAATTCGGTAACCATTGGACTTAAAATCATTATTCTGATCAAAGTCGAAAATTGATGCGTCAATTCGCTACAAATCACGTAACACTTGTAAATGCAAAGCACCATAAACAGTTATGATCACAACTCATAAAAATCAATACAGATTGAATATATATATTTTTTATATATGCCAAGTTTTCAGGGAAACGCCAAGGTCAAATGGAAATAGATATTACAAATTGTGACTTGGATGGAGAGTTGTCTCATTGGCACTCATACCACATCTTCTTATATCTATATAGTGCACGATAAGCATTGAGAACCAACAAATCCTTAACGTTGTGCCAAATACGGTAAGGCGATCTTTGTTTGGGGGAGGAAACAATAATTCAAAATTTTATAAACAGAAAATATAGTTTAAATTTGTCCTCCATTAGAACATTTTTGGTAGATTCAAGAACACCATGTGGTACCCATAAAAATGAAAACAACACTTTATTCATTTCATGTGTCCATATATAAGTTGATTAATAATACCTTACTTCTTATATAATCAAACATATATTCGTATTTTGTACGTTGAAAGATCGGTTGGTTTTTTTTTCGTTTTGTTTAAGAAAATATTGTATTTTTATCACAAATATTGTTTCTGTATATGTACCTTTCACTTTGTTTAAATTTAAAACAAAATCAAAAATTATTTCCCTAGACAAATAACTTAAATTCGTATCTGCGTATTTATAGTAACAGAAAAGACAGCAAACTAGGACGACAAAGGGATATTCTGTGACAGAAGTTATCCTTTTGAAATATATAAAGACGATGCTTTGATAAGCAGGAAGCCTTTTCAACGAGATTTAATAGTTTGTGTGAACAAATGCAATGTATAGTTCATAAGAGTTCCATAAAACTTTAGAAAATAAATTATTAAAATTGATCATGTGCTCTTTTAACAATTCAATAAAGATTATAATATAAGTATGAAAGGCCTTGATATGGTATTTATCATTTTATTTCGATGAATAGAACTATTTAAATATTGGCAGTCACATGACTGTTCTGATTGTAAAATTTATCTCATCTTGTACAAGATGGAATGTGAAATACATGTATACTTTTAATTCACCGGAAGAACAAAATTTTTCATTACTGAAAAAAATTGTGGAAGGTATTGCACGAGTTTGTTATCCAATGAGAAATTAATGGACTTATAATCTTATACAAACATGAACTTTATTTTGAAAGATTTATAGAGCTCAACCGTTAATGCATGTTTCTTCAGGTGCTAGTAAAATAATAGGAAATATACCATGTGTCACCATTGAATGGCAATTTATTACCATTCGTTAAATTGAAATCATCAAGTTTGTAATTGAATCTGGCTAGAAATTGTTCATCTTTGTCAAAATCAATGGAAAGACCAATATATGCAGAAAACTTTTTGTTTCTGTAGTATCTTTAAAGTGAGATTCACTGGGATATATGAGAAACAAGCACTCACTGAAAAGTGTGTTAATGAGTGGACACATAAATATATCTGAAAGTGAAACTAAAGAACTTTGCAAGAGGGTTTTCCTTTATAAGATTCTGTATGACTTCTGCTTCATATGAGAACGAAAACCAGTCGGCTAGTAGAGATGCACAACGATTACCAATTGAAATACCGACTGTCTGTTGAAATATCAAGCGACCAAACTAACAAATATGTTGTCGATCAAAACTCCAGCACTTCGATGTATTAGTTGTTGGAATCAGTGTGGTTCTTCGCAAAGTAAATTTTGTTATCACTTAAAATAAAGACAGACAAGGTACATTTCGGTGCTTATTGAGCCCTGTAAATTCACCGAAAATAAAAGATTGGATTGTATTCTAGTCATTACGCTTCAAAAGAAATGCTTTCAGAAAGAGTGAATATTTACCAAGCCTTGATGATACAATATGTGTGTGAGGTCATGAAAATGACTTCATAACGGATATTTTGTGGATATTTAGCAAACTTGTGCTAATAAAAGAAAGAGTTTGCCCAACTAATATCGCCCAGAAACGCCGCCAAAGTTTCTTTTTGCCATTTAATAGATACACAATATACACCTACTGTCTTAAAAATATATTTTTGTGCTACGTTTATGAGCCATGGTATTCCGAAACATGTGCAAGTCATATAGTCACGCTTGCACGCAATTTAGCCCTTTTTTGGTGATATTTTTGACATTTCATGACGGTATAATCCATGCGAGGGATGTATTCTAAACTAATCCTACACTGATTAATTAAAGTACATGGATTTAACATTTGAATCAGAAAATTAGAAATTGTTTAAAATAAATTTGATTTTATGGCCAATTGGGCAACAAATCGTACTTTCTCCTTTGTAGATTCAGATTCAATAGTTTATTAAAGTCTCACCACATAAAACATACATTTAAAACAAGAAACATATATATAAATATACAGTAAACATATATGAAAACAAGTAAAATATATGTATGTGCCATTCTTAAAAGAACTATGAGAGACTATTTAAATGCATATCTAAACCAATTTATATATCAAATACTACAAAGAGCAATTAATGATATAAAATACTGTTTCTCCTTGTTAAAATGTTATTGCAGGTTTTGGCAACAATGTTACAAATATCGATATTTTTAAAAAGATATATAATTTTTTCTTCATCAGACAAATTTAAAAACATATCAATAAACATAGCATGTCTTAGATCCTCATTTAATGGACAAGTCAAAAAAAAGTACATGCTTTTCATCCTCTAAAATATTGCAGTTAAAACAAATTCTTTAACAATTTAATAGGTCAAGGATAAACGGTTTAAAATGATTTGTTTGTCCGCCTCAGGTAAGATATAACACTTTTATTTCTAAAACTCCTTCATTAAAACATAATAAATAAGATTTAAAAAAAAAAGTTTCCTTTTTGGTTACTAGTGACAGAACTTGATCCATCAATAAATTATAAATACTGAAAGATCTGGCATGATTATTAGAATTAGTACCAATTTATCTATTAATACTTAGCCTTTTCCGACAAAAATGTAACATTTATGGAAAAGGTGTTTCTTTTTTATACATATATTGACCTATTTTCAAAATGGTAAGTAGATACAAAACATCGATTTTTTTCCTTATGGTTATTTTCCTTTTTAAATTGTTCCATGTGATTTTACACTTCATTGTTGCATTTATCGTGAGTGTACTATAAAAATTAAACTGTTATGAAAAATAATTCAAGTATGACATTTTTATGGTCCATGTACTAAGATCATTAGAAGGGAAATACTATTTATGGGTTAGACAAGGTACGTTCACTTATCCGCTTGAGTGAAATGTCTTTTCTCAGAATATGTTTCAATCACGAATTTTCATTTACTATTTATTATGTTTACAGTATATGCTATGTTAAATTTGTATTATATTTAAAAATACGGAGCTTAAATTTTATCAATCATTACAGCTGACATCAAGATTTTCATTTTCTCTATATATTTTTGGGGAAATGTTATTTTAAGTACTTCTTTTCATCAACTAACAAATGTCTATCCAGAATGTATTCAAACTTGTTCAATAAATACATAATATTCTCATGCATGGCTTCTATCCAAAATGTGTCCACTGCGCCAAGACGTGCATGACCGCGTCGACTCTTTTTTTTTTTACCTTCACAATAAACGCTTTAAGCTATTAAAGAACCTTAGTGAGCGCGCTCACATACCCCACGTCCCCACATTGTCATTGGAGAAATAAAATAAGTGTAAGAAAAAAAATTGAATCATAATTTCCTGTAAATATGCACATCTACATAGTATGTCCTTATTATCTACAAAGTTTCATGAAATTCTGTTGTGTGGTTTCAGAGGAGTTGCGATGACAAACTGTTGCAGAAGTACATTGAAGCAAATAAGTTCAAAGATGCGTAACTCCTAGAAAAAAAATTGAATCGTAATTTCCTGTCGACATGCACATCTACATAGTATGTCCTTATTATCTAAAAAGGTTTCATGAAATTCTGTTGTGTGGTTTCAGAGGAGTTGCGATGACAAACTGTTGCAGTAGTACATTAAAGCAAATAAGTTCAAAGGGGGCGCAACTCCTAGAAAAAAAATTGAATCGTAATTTCCTGTCGATATGCACATCTACATAGTATGTCCTTATTATCTAAAAAGGTTTCATGAAATTCTGTTGTGTGGTTTCAGAGGAGTTGCGATGACAAACTGTTGCAGTAGTACATTGAAGCAAATAAGTTCAAAGGGGCGTAACTCCTAGAAAAAAAAATGAATCGTAATTTCCTGTCGATATACACAACTACATAGTATGTCCTTATTATCTAAAATGGTTTCATGAAATTCTGTTGTGTGGTTTGAGAGGAGTTACGATGACAAAAGGTTGCAGTAGTATATTGGGCAAATAAGTTCAAAGGGGCGTAACTCCTGGAAAAAAAATTGAATCGTAATTTCCTGTCGATAAGCACATCTACGTAGTATGTCCTTATTATCTACAAAGTTTCATGAAATTTTGTTGTGTGGTTTCAGAGGAGTTGAGCTGACAAACTGTTGCAGTAGTACATTAAAGTAAATAAGTTCAAAGGGGCGTAACTCCTAGAAAAAAATTGAATCGTAATTTCCTGTCGATATGCACAACTACATAGTATGTCCTTATTATCTAAAAAGGTTTCGTGAAATTCTGTTGTGTGGCTTGAGAGGAGTTGCGATGACAAGAAACAGGACTGACGGACTGACGGACGGACGGACGGACAGACGGACGGGTCAAAAACATTATACCCTCCGCAACTCGTTGCGTGGGATATAAAAATATGGAATAATACAGAGCAACGATATAAGAAAATGATAAAGTAACAGAAAAAAAAACATTTTTTTTTTGTTAAAAATTTCTTGAAAATATTTGTTGGTTGATTGTCTCATCGATTCTATTTTGGTGTGTTTTTAACAAACATCGCAGTAAACTGTCTGGAGAAATTCTCTGTAACGACCGAACATTTAAAATAAAGGTGTTGCCACAGATGATCGCCGATGTCCTGACACTTAACCTAATTATGTAATTAGGAGGATAAATTTGGAAAATGCCTCAAAGCATGTTGCATGGCCATGGTTGCCAAGGTAACCAGTCAATTGGGTTTCTCGTACTTTTTGGTAAGTTTCGCAGTAAAACAACCAATTACTTTGCAGCCATTATAAGGCAAAACCTGCTTTTTTAATATTGCTTCAAAAATTAGATGCTTAGCAAGCAAAATATTTATTCCTCAACTAAAAATATTTTATCCTAATATTGATTCAACCGAAGGGGTACGTCATTTTTTCATTGCATTCATAAGAATTTATAATTTTCATAGGTCCATTAGGTTGACTTTGAACGATGTTGTCTGTTTATAAAAGTTCAATTTGTTTGGGCGTTAATGAAGATTTAATTTGGGTTTATTGTGCTCTATCTGTCAGTTTGTTAAAATTTCGACAGAAGTTTTAAAGGCTTTATTGTGTAATTCCCAAATATCTTCTTCTTTTTTTTTACTAGAAGCAAATTTGCATAAAATAAAGGATGACCTTTGAACATGAATTAACAATTTCCAAAAAAAAATTTCTATGATGTTCTTTTTCGTGAAGGATTTTAAAATTTCCTGCTTGTTGTTCCAAGAAGTCTAAAGATTTTATAATATTTACAAAATTGTATCTGCCCAATACGTATGATGTACGAACAAGAACATAGGAAAAAGTCAATATCATATTTTTCGTCTAGTGAAGTTTACTAGTATTTACCTATTGCATTCCATTTATATGTTTCTGAATTCATAATACTGTGCATACTTATCAACAGTTTTGATTTTATGACGGTCCTTAAGTTTAACATTCCCATCCATTTTTTCTTTCGGTAAACAGCTTACACCTATTTAATTTCTCGGATTGCCATTTTCGTATTTGATGCCAGAATTTTTTTTTAGGTTGTCAATAAATTTTTGTTTTGTACACCATAGAAATTACTTGTCCCTGTATGTTTTATACCAACTTACAAAAAGCTCAAAATAATGGAATTATGAGTAGTAAATGTCCTAAAACAAGTAGCATCATCACCATTTTTTAAATCAAATGTTGTAGCTTTGTGAAGATATATGAAACTATATTTCTGAAATCTTAATGAAACATTATTGTCTATTTTCACAAAAAAAAGCCCACGACACTGTTTAGGTTTGAATAAAGATTGAACACTGGAAGACGTTTGGACTAACGAGACATACTTGAGAGTAGGGCCACTTTAAAGACGACAAGAGAGTGTTAAAGAGTATGTACAAACTTCTGACACCTTGCTGTTCTGATATCATTTGCATTAATTGAGATGATATATCGAAGTTTGTAAATGTATCATGTGTTGTTATTGTACAGAGTTGTGAGGATTTAGATATCGTAATTAGTAAAAGTATGAATTCTTATACCAACGAAACAAAATTGTAATCACATTAATTCATGACTGAGAACTAAAGTGTCAATATGATGAATCATGAAAATAGATTAGTTTCCATTAAAGCCTTTGCACATACACAAACTGTTAGTATATAGACACAGTAATGTCATTGACAATCATTCAATCGAACTAATTAACCTACAGTTTAGTCAAAATGTAGCTGTTTCAACGATTTATAGTTGATCCGGAATAAATAACACGATATAGCCGACATTGTAATACATATTTGTCCAATGTTGTTGAAAAAAAAAACATTTGGAAAATAAAAGAAAATCGCAAAGAAGGGTAATACCACCAAGTTATTCTCCTATGTGCTCTTTATTAAATTCATATTTAAAAATAATTGGTAAAATTTATGTTTGTTTCAATTAAAGAAATACTTAACCATAATACAGTTTAATTTTTTTTTTGTACTCAGCGTTGGTAACTATGTCACCTCCTGTTTCGATTTTTTTGTAAAGAAACACCAATTAAAACAATTGTATCTTAAAATACTCAAGATATATGTTAATTAATTAGGAAAATGGTTTTGCAATGAAATGCAGATTTTATTTTCTACGACTGTAAAATTGATACGATGTAGTTTTTTTTACCTTTATTTCTTATTTTGTATCTTAGACATTACCATCATGCAATACAGAGACGTATTCAAACTGTGAACTTTTAGTTTGGCATGAATAACTTACTTTGTCAATGTAAAATGTTAATGGAGAAGTGTGACGACATTAGGCAATAATTGTTAAAATTTTAAACAAAATATATCAAAATATAATACAGACATAATTTTATGTTAAAATGTTTACTTGTATATTATGTTATAATAAACTATGAAATTAATTGAATCTTGCTTCATAATGCCGGAGACGTTACTTTTATAACAATACACAAATATTATTGGAAATGAAAATAACTAATTCCATCCCCCCAAAAATACATATATACAATTAAAGCGCTGTTCCTTTCTGTGCATGTACTGATTTTGTGTAGTTACCCCATATCCTTTGTTTTTCTATGATACTGATTTCAGCAAACGACACGTGTTTCTGGAATAACCTTTATCAGAAACGCTAATGACCTTTATCGAAACTGTTAACTCAGTCGCAGATAACATCTAAGCGAATAATAGCTGTTACAGTCAATACATATCTATATTCCTCTAATTATAGACGGGTTTATCTATAATTGACTTAGAAAACATGGGCGCATCCATTAACCTCTCACGTGACCGATCCGCCATTACAACCGTGAAAAATAACGCACGTGTATTGATCAAAACATTATCGATTTTCTGTTTACATTTGTATTTCTTTCATTTTCTGATTTATTTTACTATGGATACTGCCGAAAGTTATAAAAAAGGTGGAGGCATTTCTTGTACAAATATGACCGCGCTGAAGTACGTCCATTATTCATTTTTCATTATTCAAAATTCAATAATGAATAATGAAATAGTTCATTATTCATTATTCAACGTTTAGTAATGAATAATAAATAATGAAATAGTTCATGTTTCAGTATTCAAGTTGACAAGTAAATAATGAATATATCATTTAAATGTAATTATTTGACTGTGACACAATCCCGTATTTCTGAATAAGCCATTTTTTATGTCAATTTACATATTTTATAATTGATATCAGAAAAAAAAATACACTGTTTGAAATTTTTATCTTTAATTTATTTATTTAGTTTCGGAGGTTAAACTAGTGGGTTTCCCCAACTATTCTTAACGGAAATTCCGTGTTTTAATGTTATGGAGGACCTAAATGCCAAAATATGCGTGAAAATTTTGAAATAGCCAATTTTGAATAATAGAATGGACATTTTGAATAATGGAATGGACTGTTCAGCCCCTAATTACAGAAAAAACATTATACACCATAACCCAAAAATGGTTGTAGGATTATTGTAACTTGATTTTTTTCTTGCATGAATTGAATGAAACATTTACATATCGGATTCCCCGCAGATATCGAATTGGGAAGAGAAGTAATATATGAATAAGGAGATGTGGTATGTTTGCCAATGAGACAACCATCCACTAAAGTTCAAATGAAATGGATGATAGCAATTATAGTCAACCGTACGACCTTCAACAATGAGAAAAACCCATACCGTATAGTCGGCTATAAAAGGCCCCGACATGAAAATGTGAAACAAATCAATTAGGAAAAATAACGACCTAATTTATAACAAAACAATTTACGATTAAACAAATATGACAGACATGAACAAAAGATAAACAATATATTAAAAGCCCCTGACTTGGTTCTGGCACATATATAAGGAAGAAGTCTTGGTAAAACATGTTTGTGAGCGCTCAACCCCCTAACCCGGGATAATGGTGTTACAGAACAACATAAGAACAAACTTTAAAAATCAGTTGCAATCGGCTGACCTCATGCAAGAGATCGATACGAGGCAAAAAAAAACAACAAAAAAACTTGCATAAAAACAATAGACATTAAGCACCAGAAATAAGAGTACTCGCAGTTACTGAGAGCTAGTTCAAAGCCAATTACCAGTAACAAATATATCATGTTATCCCAGACTAAAATATCAATCAGCATGTTTACATTATTGTTTACGGGCCAGCTGAAATCCGCCTCCGGTTGCGGGATTTTCTCGCTGTGTTGAAGACCCATTGGTGACCGTGGACTGTTTTCTGCTCTTTGGTCGGGTTGTTGTCTCTTTGACGCATTCCCCTTTTCCATTCCCAATTCTACGACCTTGTACAATGCCCAAATATAAGTTAACAGTATCTACTGGATGTAGGATCATAAACAGCAATATATATTTATCTATCATGTTTTAATCTTTCAAAAACAATATCAATGTTAATACCAATAAAAACAATATTTAAACATTTTACTACTGCGGTAAATTGATAACGTTTAAGAATAAATTTATTCAACGGGTCAATTAGTTTACATGGATCGTATCTAAATTTACGGGCTGTATAAACAACATCGCCGTAAAAATTAGAATGTGATATTCCGCTTTAGATAACAACTCTACAGGTACAGCCAAACTTCAAAACTAGATATTTGTATCTATAATGAAAGAATTTGGTCAAGGTTTTATTTTTATTTTTTTTTGGTAACGAAATCCCTCACTTAATAAGTTATACATACATTGTGTTCATCTAAAACGCGACTACAGACACGGTCATAGCGAGCAAGTTGTGACATATACACACCGTAAAAAGGGGCTGAAAGAACACCACCGTTCTAAAGGCGAAAATAAACAATCGGGAACGAAAAATCGTCTCTTTTGTCGAAATTTTTGTATAGAGTTTCCCGTGTGAAACTGAAATATCCAAATCTAGAAAAGGAAAAGTATTGCTGTCTGTAGTTGATTTATTTAAACTTATTTCTTTTGAGTAAATTCCGGCCGTAAAATTCGAAAATTCTTGATTATTTAAAGCTAAAATATCATCAATGTTTCTGTAAGGGTTTTTAGATTTATCAATTAAATGTAATTTAGACGGAGTTTGGCCATAAACCGTGATTCAAACAGTACAATAACAAGTCTGCTATTAAAATTTCGCAATTGGTAACCATCGGAATACCTACAACCTGTCGATAAACTGTATTGCCGAAACGTACATGATTATATGTTGTCAAGAAGAAAATTAAATGTTAAGCTTTAATCATCTCATCACAGTTCCAGTAAGTATATCTAATAGAAAAACAAAGGGTATGGGTTATCCATCCATGACACAAAATCAGTACATGCACAGCAAAAAAAAAAAAAAAAAAAAACACGCACAAAAAGCAAAGGAACAGCCGTTTCATTGCTGTTCTTCATCTAAAAGTCATAGTGAATTTTTCAACACAGAGCAAAAAAAAAAACCTCTCACCTCACTGCAAGTTTAAGACGGCCCCTATCACTGGTTTGAGCGGAATTCTTTGTAAAATAATTAGGGTAGACTTTGTTAGATGTAACACCACCAAATCGAGCACAGTGAAAAAAACAACATACTGCAACCAGATTTGTTAAAGGACCGTTTAAATAAATTAGAGAGCATCTGTTTGATAAAAAGAAAACTCCAATTACGATACAATTATGTGATAGTGTAATGTATAGAGTTAAAAAGTCATAACTGTCAACCGAATTGAACGGACCACCAAAAGCACTTAATTTATCCAAAACATCAAAATACTAGTAGTTAATGACACTTCAAAATAGTTTACTCCACTATTTTCATATGCTTTATTATAAAAATTGATAACCAGTTTTTTAATAGAAGTAAGGGAACTAGTTGAAAGCCGAGAAAGATTAGCAGTAGAACATTTACTAAAAGCTGAGAGGAAACGAAATATGAACGGGTTTTTGTGTAGTTTAGGAGGCCAATACATAGTAGGGACTTTCAAATTTTCAGAGGAGACCTTAAGCTAACCGGTGGTAGTGACATGATTATTTTCTATTTGACTCTGTGTGGAGCGCACGGCTTTGAATGAAGTTGAAGGAGTAAATTCATTCTACAGGACTTCCGTGTAGTATTTACGTCATATCACCACCACATTGTTGGCTGCTTTATAAAAATAAGGAGATGTGGTATGATTGCCAATGAGGCAATTATCCACCAAAGTTCAAATGAAGTGGATTTAAACAATTATAGGCAACCGTACGGGCTTCAACAATGAGAAAAACCCATACCGTATAGTCGGCTATAAAAGGCACTGACATGAAAAATGTAAAACAAATCAATTGAGAAAACGAACAGCCTAATTTATAACAAAACAATTTACGAAAAACAAACATGACAAACATGAACCAACGACAACCAGTGAACTACAGACTCCTGATTTGGGACAGGCACACATAGAACGGGGTTAAACTAGTTTTTTGGCGCAAAACCTTCCCCCTGGGACAGTGCTGTAACAATACAACATAAGAACAAACTTTAAAAATGCAGTTCGATACACATCAGAAAACATCTAACGAAAACACAGACCGGACGTGGCAGCGTATCTATACGTCCCACAACAAAAAAGACATTAAGTAAAGATCTGAGATTACTCGCAGTTACTGACAGCTAGTTCAAAGCCAATTACAACTAATAATAAAAAAATGTATCTAAAATATCAATCAGTACACATCCATCATCCAATGGATTTAGTATAAAGACGTCATTAACAGTCAGGGAAAAGCACGACCTTGTGCAATGCCAAAATATAGGTATCGACTTATAGTTCTCGACCGGTACGAACACAAAACGCTTTTAGAGTACTTAAATTTTGTTTTTTGTCCTAGAAATGGGAGTATAACTTACTTTTTTTTATTTCTAAATTATTTTCGAAATGTGATATGCGGATATCAACAATATTCAGACATTTTGATATTGAAATAGGAATCAAGTGATTTTTTGTCAGATTTCTCTATTTTACACCAATTTTTACAATAGGATGGAAGAACATCTCTAATGACTTGATGACACACTTTCCAATTTATTTTCGACGGTGGACGATATATTGGTCATTTTTTTTTTCAGAAAGTTTATAACTTCTCAGTCTTGAACGATGTTAAGGTCCCCTTTAATTATATGGCCATAGTGATGATATCTTAACTTCGATGTTTTACAGCCTCATGACGTCTTATGTAACTGCCATATAATTGAAAAACAAACTTTAACTGGTTTTTATATACATATAAGAAATTAAAGGTGGTTCTATGTTATCAAAATATGAAGGTTTTGAACGGTAGAGTCATTTAAAATACCAGACAAATTAATGTTAATGTATTTTATTTTTAGAAATATCTTATATGATCTTCAGGTTTGTAATTCGACGGAACAGCCTTTGGTAACAGAAAGCTCTAATGATACGTATAAACTAATATTTTGGACTGAAAAACGATGTTGTATCACACTCGTTATGAATATTGTGCAATTTACTAATTGGCATTTGACCCAGTTTGCACAATAATTGATGTCTATACCATTGTTTTCAAATGTACATAAGGGATAATTAACGGTAAATATAGAACGATGCTAATTTCGTTGATTGTGGTTAATGCGATCGCCATGAGACCATTGGTTGCGTTGTCTTTTATCAACAACAGTCATGATATCAATACAGGAAGTTTAAGATATGTTCCCTTGGCTAATGATACTGTCATTAACACCTATGGGATACGATGTCTGTAGTCGTTTAATCCAAGACAGTTTGCAAATTTTACGGATATCTTCAAATTGATAATGTGATTGTCTTGGTTGTTTCCGGACGCTTTGAAGTGGTTGGAATTTTAATAATTTAATTTTGTATTTGTGTTTTTCTAAATGTTGGTAAATTAAACTTTTGAATTTATTAGGTCTGCAGAAGCTCTATAGATGTTTTTGTGTTCGTTTAAAAAGTTCAATTCTAGTTTGCCCCACATATTGAATACCACATTTCGGTTTTCTTCGTATTACACATACATGAGGCTTGGGTTTTTCAAGGAATATCATGTGAAAAGGAGAGAGAAAAATTCTTCCGTTCACTGATGACCGAACAGTATTCTCTGAAGATAATGTGGAGCAAGTTTGTCATTTTCTGGCATTGCACGGGAATATTTGTGGATGTCCACGTGCCTTTTTTGTTGAATAATCTTGCTGTAGAGGCAATGCCTCTTTAAAAACAACTATGGCAATTGTGTAAGCCTGATGACTTTGGGGTCAACAAAATAAATTTATGGTCACCATGTAATGTTACTCAAAGAAGAACATAATTTAATAAAAATGCTCTGCGGGACGCAGCTTGATACGACCGCAGAATTCAAACCCTGAACAGTTTGGGCAAGTATGGATACTAAGTACTACATTCAAGCTTGATACAGCTCTGAATTTGGATTGTGATCAAATATTTGACACAGTACAAGTTTCTGAAACAAAGTGAATGTGGTCAGAGAACTGAAAAATTTAAAATTGGACTTTTACCTATTATGGTAATATTCAAAATCTAAATACACGGTTAGATTCAGCATAACCAAGTACACCAATAATTTAATTTATCTATTTATAATTAATGGAAAATATTAGCTTAGTTTTTAAAGGGGTTCGCTTCATTAAATATTTATACATATATATATATAGCATTTTGAAAATTAATTTATACAGTCAGAATAACAGACACACATAACACGAAGTTCTTCATAAAATTTACCCAAAAAAAATAGAAAAAAAAAAAATCCAAAATAATATTTATCCTTAATACAATGTTTTTAAAAAAAAGTCTATAAAACTTACCTTTAATCAGTTTTCAAAATATCTAATAATGAACAGTAAATTTCAAACTATATTTTAGCATAGGTTTCTGACACAGAATGAATGTTGACTAAGAACTTAAAAATTTGAAATTGGACATTTTCTGTTATGGTCCAAAATCTAAATACATGGTTAGATTCAGCATATGAAAGAACTCCAAGAATTCATTTTTTTTTTATGAAATCAAACGAACTTTAATTTTTGACCCTTTGTACCTGAATGTGGACCAATTTGATAACGGGGCCCAAAATTTAAAATCTAAATGCACAGTTTGATTCAACATATCAAAGAACCCTATAAATTCAATTTTTGTTGAAACCAAAGAAAGTTTAATTTTAAACCCCGATTTGGACTAACTTAAAAACTGGTTCAAAATAAAAAATCTAAATGCATGTATAGATTCATCATATAAAAAATAACCTTGAATTCGATTTTTGTTATTCTAAGTTTAATTTTGGACCTTTTGGACCTTAATGAGGACCAATTTGAAGACCAGGCCCAAAATCAAAAATCTAAATTACACAGTTAGATTCAGCATATTATGACCAGGTTGTTGGTCACCTCTGTCATATTAATTAGTTTCGGGGGAAACTAGCGGTAGTTTAGATAAAGTCCAAGTCGCTGGAAAGTTTACATATTTATTTCGCATCCATATATTTCAATCATAAAAACATAACTGGGTAACAACATAAAAACATATATAAAATACAATTTCAAAAGACTGATTGACATGCGTAAAATGAACCAATCAAAATATCTTTTTATCAAATATTATAAATCGCGTTTTGCCGAAAGCGGGGATTACGGATTAAAAACATGTTTCGTATAAGTTTGTGAAGAATGGCTTTCGGCAGTTATCACTTAGTGTCAATTTATCTATATTCTTTGTTACACAATCTTTTATCATAAAGACGGATATAAATCTTTGATGATTAATTTAAATGAATGGATTAAGGTTAAGTGTAAAATACAAGTAACTTTTGAATAGTGTACTATACAATGAATTATTGAATTATTAAAAACCAATGACGACTCGGAATGATGATAAAAAGCATGAACTACAAAAATATACAAAATCCTAAAAGTGAACTTTGAACGAACAATTGTCGGGTCATATTACCCCGTCGCTCCTTATCTGATACTCCCGTATCAGCATGTGTAAATTATGAACGAATAATATTTCAAAATGCATAGAGGAGAAATTAAAAAGAGCAAAATTTATTTACATTATTTACAAGCGCGCTATTACGAACATTTGTCGTCTAAAATTTTCCTCTCTCTCGAAATTTCTTAAAAGTACATGTAATTAAACCAAGTGTGTCTAAATACCAACACAACTTTTTCACGAAGCAATATGTATAAAACGAAAATTTGTCTATATGCAGCTATGTAATATTTGCCACCAAGCAAATAACGAATGAACACTGTCTTTCTTTCACAGAAGTTCGATACTTGAATCTATATGGAAATATAAAACAAATCAGTAATATGTATATAAACATTGTTATTGCATTAAGTCATTGTTTTGTCAAATAAATCTGTTTTCCTCACCAACTCTATTTCCACCTGGAATGAACACTAAGAATATCCCGGAGATTCTCTTCAATCTGAATTTTGTTACTACATATTTTAAGTCGATATAGCCGGGTAAAATGGCGTTCCGGCTAAATGGAAATCAAGAAGGAATATTTCGCTCCTTAAACTTTTATTTTAGCAGTCCGGCAAGACCGAACAACAAACTCCAAACCAAATGTAAAGTAACATACAAACAATAACAATATATATAAGCACAAGCAATTAGAGGATTAAGAAGATTAACATATGCCAAATAGAAATAACAATAGATTGGAAGAGTAATTAATGTCCGACACGTATAAGTAAATTATTGTCTAAACTGTTACAGAGAATAAATAATTAAATGAATAGAGTAAATGAATTTAAGTCCTTTGTCCAAGATTATGACACATAATCCGTGTAAAACACTTACGCCTAAATTTACGACAAAGTTCAGAATAATAAAATAAACCTAAATATACATTAAAACAATTGAATAAATAAAATCTTGTTTAAAACTATTTTCACACTGCACAGTCCAAATTGTCCGGTCATATATTCCCGCGGCCCTTGAAGACACGACCCGGGTCTTGATGTTCATCTAAAATTGTTCCGAAAGTTTCTTTTGTGATTGTGGTGTCCTCTGTAACGATAGTTTTGGTTTGGATGATTATCTTCTCTTGTATTTTTCCGAAAATTGTCCAATTCGTCTTCTAGTTTGGTGATTCGATCCCGCATATGTTCTTTGTCGCGTTGTAATTGGTATTGCTGGTCGATTGCTTCACATCTTTGATCGTAAATCCGAAAATTAGCTTCTTCAAGATCAGTAATGCGTTCCCGTAATTTTTCCATATCTTTTTTATCATCTGCACCTTGTTTTTGAAGTTTTTCTAGATTGCTAACAACACTGGTATGCTTTTGATTTAATTCTTTAAATTTCTTTTCATAGTGTACACTTTTAATTTTGAATTTAACTCTCTCGGAATTCACTCGGTCGTGCCTGAGTCTTACGTTATCTATGAATTCCTTGTTATATTCTAAGGTTGGAAAGAAGTCCATCAGTTCTATAGTATTGAGTTCCGAACAAGGAAAAATTGACATAGCTTTCTGTTCTTTGAATTTTATCATTCTTTCTGCGTCACGACGTAACTTGGATTTCGATTTAACCTTAACAACTTTCACATCCGGTTGTCTGTGAAAATTACACATTCTGGCGTAATGTCCAAAACTTCTGCACTTATAACAAAATGACGTTTTTGCTATACATTGTCTAAAATGAAATTGATTGTTCACAGTCTTTCCACAAAACTTACATAGGTAGTTGTCCATATGTTGAACATTTCTTGTCTGAAAGGTAGTTCCATGATCAGACATCTGGTATCTCCAGTCTCTGCCTAAATTTCTGGTTCTCCGCGTATCCATTTTTCTGTTTGCTGGGGATCAGCTTCACAGGTAGAACAAGGTATCCGATAGATGCGTTGCCCGGATGTCCTAACACCAGATATAGCCGGGTAAAATGGCGTTCCGGCTAAATGGAAATCAAGAAGGAATATTTCGCTCCTTAAACTTTTATTTTAGCAGTCCGGCAAGACCGAACAACAAACTCCAAACCAAATGTAAAGTAACATACAAACAATAACAATATATATAAGCACAAGCAATTAGAGGATTAAGAAGATTAACATATGCCAAATAGAAATAACAATAGATTGGAAGAGTAATTAATGTCCGACACGTATAAGTAAATTATTGTCTAAACTGTTACAGAGAATAAATAATTAAATGAATAGAGTAAATGAATTTAAGTCCTTTGTCCAAGATTATGACACATAATCCGTGTAAAACACTTACGCCTAAATTTACGACAAAGTTCAGAATAATAAAATAAACCTAAATATACATTAAAACAATTGAATAAATAAAATCTTGTTTAAAACTATTTTCACACTGCACAGTCCAAATTGTCCGGTCATAATATCAAAGAATCCCAAGATTTCAATTTTTGTTAAAATCAAACTAAGTTTAATTTTTAACCTTTGGGACCTCAATGTGGACAATTTAAAAACGGGGCCCAAAATCCAAAATCTAAATACACGGTTAGATTCATCATATTAAAGAACCCCGACTATTAAAAACTTTGAATTAAACCCCATTGAAGAAGTCAAGAAATAAACAATTTATATAAAGTATTAGAAAGCTTTTTTAAAGATGGTTAATACCTATTTAACCGTTTAAGCTAAATTCTGGTTACTAGTGATTGTTTTTAACAAAAGTCAATCCCAACCTTTCTTTTGATCTATGCAACCTCGTGGTAAAATTTCATAGATATCCATACACTTATACACAAGTAATTGTCTTGAGACAAGAAACGTTCTTGTTTTTGTCTCCTTTTTGGCCGCTAATTCCTTTACAGTAGGGATAATAACCCCAAAAACCAATCCCAACCTTCCTTTTGTTGTATGGAACCTTGTGGTACAATTTCAAAACATTATACGACCGCAAAAATTTTGCTATTTTGCGGTCGTATAAAATTGGTATCCAGATAGTAGAATGAGTTGATCTTGCTTTATCGAATGAAATTTATACAGATGGTTGATGAAAGGAATTAATTTTGAGGTTTACAGGTCAAAAGTTAAGATTACTGTTAGTTCAAAGAATGAAGGATCGCAGAGGTTCATTTCATTATTCAAAATTGGCTATTTCTTAATTTTCACGCGTATTTTGGCATTAAGGTCCTCCGTAATCCCTTTAATCGACATCATGGCAAATATTGATTATAAACCTTTTGTTCCGCTATTCATAAGCTTTCGAATGACGTATAAGGTATATCTGTAATAAGGGGCTGAAGGGTCGCAGCAGTACATTCCATTGTTCAAAATATACATTTCATTATTCAAAATTGGCTATTTCTTAATTTTCACGCGTATTTTGGCATTTAGGTCCTCCGTAACCCCTCTAATGGGCATTGCGGCACATATTAATTATAACCATTTTGTTCCTCTGTCGACAAGCATTCGAATGGTGTATAAGGTTTCTCTGTAATTAGGGGCTGATGGGTCGTACATGTAGCAGTCCATTCCATTATTCAAAATAAGCTATTTCTTCTTGTTGACGCGTATTTTGACATTTAAGTCATCCGAAACTCCTCTAATAGGCGTTGCGGGACATATTGACTATATACCTTTTGTTCCTCTATTGATAAACTTTTGAATGACGTATAAGATATATCTGTAATTAGAGGCTGAAGGGTCGCAGCAGTCCATTCCTTTATTTAAAATATCCATTTCAATATTCAAAGTTGGCTATTTCTTAATTTTCACGCGTATTTTGGCATTTAGGTCCTCCGTAACCCCTCTAATCGGCATTGCGGCACATATTGATTATAACCATTTTGTTCCTCTGTCGATAAGCTTTCGAATGGTGAATAAGGTTTCTCTGTAATTAGGGGCTGAAGGGTCGTAGCAGTCCATTCCATTATTCAAAATAAGCTATGTCTTCTTGTTGACGCGTATTTTGACACTTAGGTCCTCCGAAACTCCCATATCCAACTATAGCAGTCATCACGTGACATTGGCGACGTCACACATCACCCGTATCATGCCCAAGTAAAATGTATAGAAATGCACAGGGGCTTTCAGGAATCGATAAAATAAATTACTTTAAGTTCATGATAAAAAAAAGTGTGGAAATATATAGTAATTCCTCATATATTTAGAAATATATTTATGCCTTTTGGAAAAGTTTAAATTTTGGTCTTCTCCCTTCCAAATGCTTTTGAAAATTTGTCTTGTTGCCTCGTTAATACACACTGTTAAATCATGCAACTCCGATAAATATTGGATTTTCTGTCGTGTTAAACTTAAAATTGCGATTTAAACAAAACAGATGGAAAAATTGTGGAAATATGTGCTTATTACTTTATTCATAAATATTTGAAATATCGTACATGCAATAGTTTAATTTTTTATTACGTCCCTTCCAAATTGATTTGAAAATTAGCTATTTTCAGAAAATCGGGTATTATTTTTCAAGATGGCGACCAATTGAAAGCGTGGGCCGACTTGGTAAAAATATATTTTGTAAGATTGTTACAATGAAAATCAAATAACTGTTGGATGCTCGCGTTTTCAGTCAATGTCTTACCTTAAAGCAGCATAGAATCAAACATTGGTTCCTTTTGATAAAGCTGATACATGCTGTTGTTTTTTTATAAAAATTTTAAAAAATGGCGACCAAATAATTTTCAAACGTAGACGATGTTCGACACTTATTTTGTCCATGCAAATAATTCAATTTAATTTCACTGTTTATATTGCAATTAAATATGACACGTTATTGTCACTATAATGATAGCCAAGGACATAGCTAGACTAAGGAGATATTTTAAGTCATAACATCAACGTAATCAAAGAAAACAAACATGGCACCTAATCGCGATGTAAGTTTTGACAATACCTATGTAGATGTATTTTTTGACAATACCTATGTTAATTGATAAGTGTTGTCAGATTCTCAATGAAATTCATTACGATATTATTTTATATTTATAAAAGAAGACCTCGAATGGATATTAACCGAGGTGAAATAACTATATTTTTCAATTTTCTTTAAACCATTCATCGGGTAACTAGTAAATTTTACATAATCCTAATTAAACCAGTAACATGCAGAGTTACCGAACGTAATTATGACTGGAATAGTTGCATATGCTCTAATAGGCGTTGCGGCACATATTGACTATATACCTTTTGTTCCTCTATTGATAAGCTTTCGAATGAAGACGTATAAGGTATATCTGTAATTAGGGACTGAAGGGGTGCAGCAGTCCATTCCATTATTCAAAATATCTATTTCATTATTCAAAATTTGCTATTTCTTAATTTTAACGCGTATTTTGGCATTAAGGTCCTCCGTAACCCCTCTAATGGGCATTGCGGCACATATTGATTATAACCATTTTGTTCCTATGTCGATAAGCTTTCGAATGGTGTATAAGGTTTCTCTGTAATTAGGGACTGAAGGGTCGTAGCAGTTTATTCCATTATTCAAAATATCCATTTCATTATTCAAAATTGGCTATTTCCTAATTTTCACGCGTATTTTGGCATTTGGGTCCTCCGTAACCCCTCTAATGGGCATTGCGGCACATATTGATTATAACCATTTTGTTCCTCTGTTGATAAGCTTTCGAATGGTGTATAAGGTTTCTCTGTAATTAGGGGCTGAAGGGTCGTAGCAGTCCATTCCATTATTCAAAATAAGCTATTTCTTCTTGTTGACGCGTATTTTGACATTTAGGTCCTCCGAAACTCTCCTATATTGGCGTTGCGGGACATATTGACTATATACCTTTTGTTCCTCTATTGATAAGCTTTCGAATGACGTATAAGGTATATCTGTAATTAGGGGCTGAAGGGTCGCAGCAGTCCATTCAATTATTCAAAATATCCCGATTTCATTATTCAAAATTGGCTATTTCTTAATTTTCACGCGTATTTTGTCATTTAGGTCCTCCGTAACCCCTCTAATGGGCATTGCGGCACAATCATTAAGCTATATCTATAATCAGGAGATGAAGAATATCAAAGATCCAGTGAAAATTAAAAAAAAATACAATGTATACTATTTTGATTTTTATATATGTTTTGGTATTCAGGTCGTCCATACATTAAAACAACGAATTTCTGTTAAAAATAGTTAGAGAAACCCACTAGTTTATCCTCCGAAACTAAATAAATAAATAAAGTGTTTTGATTTATTTTGTCTTAGATTAATTTGAATATTTGTTAAGTAACACCAAAATGACGAATTCAGAAATACGGGATATAGCGTCACAGTCAAAAAATAAATTTTCGATTTCATAATTCACTTTTCAGCTTGAATACTGAAATATGAACTATTTCATTATTCATTATTCATCACTTAACGTTGAATAATGAATAATGAACTATTTCATCATTCATTATTGAATTTTGAATTATGAAAAATGAAAAATGGACGTACTTCAGCGCGGTACAAATATGTGGAAAAAATTACACAACGAGTTGCACAATGACTGCCCTTGTTTGATTCTATATAAGTCTCATTTGATGCCTTCTGAAGAACCAACAAAACTTGAGTGGATCAAAGCTCTAAACAGAAAAAAATGCATAAACAGGTCTTTGTATGGTCCGGACATTTTGTTCTGGATGGTGCGCCGACTGCACACAATCCGTTTTTTTTTTAATAAAACTTGCTATGAAAGTAAAATTACACTTGCAGACGAATGTTGACACGTCGTGAAACGACTGTAAAAACAATTAAATTAATCTATGAAAATTAATCCGATGACTACAGTGCATCTGCCTCTTTTTGTATAGAAGATCCACACATCAGGTGCGGGATCCAGTATTTTGAAAGGGTCCGCGGGCCCCCAAACTAGACAACATTTGTAGTGGAAGCGGTAAAAAGTCTGGATTAAACATAAATGAAGCTCCATAAGGGGGGCGGGCATCCCCCCCCTAAATCCGCCCCTGCACATTTTATTAGATAATAACAATGAAACCTACCTCGAGGCTACATGTAGTTATAATTGTAATTAAGCAAATCAACTCAGTATGAAGAGACGAACTTTTTTATTCATGACGACTATCTTTATGCTGCAAAATGGACATACATTCCAACAACATCAACTCAGACAAAAATATTGTTAACAGAGGAGTTCAAAATTAAATAAAAGGGGAGAACCACGTCAGCGTATAGAAATATTATGAATGAAAGTGACGCATTATTGTATACTTATGTAACTAAGTTTTCTTTACTTTAGTGGAATTACTACACAATTTAATTTTCAACTACGATATTGCAGATCAGCTGTTGCTCGATCGTACTGATGAAGTTAACACTTAGTTTGATATTTGGTTATTTGGGACGGCGCTTTCATATTTCGAAAAGTAAGGCTTGTAAAATATTTCATTCCTGGGTGCCAGTTCTTGCTGAAAAATTTAAAGGTTTTACAAACAGCTGCATCCATAGACAAATCCCAGCAAAACTTACTATCAAGGGTCCTTAATCCTTATAAGCCTCGTCTTAATGGTCCATATATGGAGGCCAGTGTGCTTAAAGTATATATTCATTTTACTTTCTTTATACGACGTATACAATAACTTCGGTTGAAACTTGATTTGAACTTTCCTCAGTAGATTATTATGTGCGTGAATTATAAAATTTTACACATTACAAAGGATTTTTCAAAGGCTTGGTAATCAAATAGTTTACTAGAACCTACGGAAGCGTAGCTATAATCCGACAACCCGAAATTCCGACAGTTCAGTAGTCCGACGGTCCGATATTCATCCCTAATGTTATACTGTAATACTGTATTTTACTGTATTATATACATCGGGGACTTATAAAAGAGTCTAATACAGAATCAAGATGAAAATATAGTAGACCTCTGTTTTGGGGTGGTGGGGAGGGGAGTTGGCAAATGACGCTTGTAAAACATAACTAGTCATCGCGTTGGAGTCTTTTGTGGTTTTATGACATTCATTTTTTTAAGCACGGGCCGGAACATGATGTTATACTATGCATACTAGTAGTTTCATGTCGAGTAATTTTCTGCAAAAGAAACTGGAATCGTGGAACACCTAATAACTTTATGATTACATAGGCCGTAAAAGTTCAAAACTTCTTAAGCCCATTTTAATCGCAAAGTTAAGTCTACATATGGCCCGTCGCATCGATAGCAGATAACGCAATTCATGCGGAGACAAAAGTAATATGAAAACGTCACTCAATTTTGAGCAGTATACGTGAGTCGAACCACAAGCATAAAACTCTCGTCTCTGTGAAAAAGTTTATCATCAAACGGTACATGTCTATAGGTATATTTTTTTCAGGATAGACAAGTAATCGCGCGTCGTAGAAAACTGGCCGTCGAATTATAGGACCGTCGGATTAGAGGATTGTTGAATTTTAGGACTGTCTCATAATAGGTCTGACCACAGAAATTTCAATGATTTGATAAAATTGCATCTGTTTTTTCTGATATATCACATTCGACCCGGCAGGACAATTTATTTTTATTTATGTATGTGTTATAATAATCAATATTATGATAACCAAATGATTATAATCGATATGTAACCTGGGATTAGTATTCGTATATATTATGTCCCGGGTGTAACGTATCAAATACAGTTATATTTTAAGGACACGACACCTGGCCTGCAATACACTTATAGTTTTAATGTCCATTCCTTATCTAATTACTTTATTATTTATAGCACTTATAATTCTGCCGAGGTCAAGCTTAATACGCCTTCACATTCTTGTGTTTACGTTAATTATATGCGGTCTTGGAAATAGATGTATATATATCTTGTTTATATTTTTTCACGGTTGTAATGGCGACCGCTACTACGACGACGCCTAGGAGTCGCGTCACAAACTAAGACAGATAATCGGAAAAACCTGCCTATAAGCAGATGTATCCATTTCCTGACCTGTTGATTATTTGTATTTAATCAACGTGTGGTTCGTTTGATCGTAGTTCTTCATTGGTCAAAATTCAATTATGACGTCAAATTTTCTAGCTTTCCTCTAAATTTTCTATTGTGACGCTAAGAAACAAGAGGCTCATGAGAGCCTGATATCGCTCACCTGTATTTTCAGTTTCAGAAATTTGACTTATTTGTAAATCTTACTTTGCTGAACAATTTTGTCATTTACATTTTCTCTCTTTCTATAATAATATTGAAGATAATACATAAACCAAAACTATAAAATTTCCTAAAAATTTCCTATTTCTGGACAGTAACCCAACAATAAGTTGTCCTATTGATCTGAAGATTACTTGACAGGTAGATCTAAACCTGTTAAACACTTTCACCTATGTCAGTTTTGCTCTTACTGCTTTAGTTTTTGAGATGAAAGCCAAAAACTTCATTTGACCCCTATGTTTGTTGATGGATCAAAACTTCGGATACAATTTACAAACTATATACCCTTAGGAACATTCAGTAAAAGTTTGGAAGTTTTTGGCCCAGTAGTTTCAGAGAAGAAGATTTTTAAAAAAGGAATAGATCTAGACTTGCACGAAAAAATGTAAAAATAAACGTTTCAAGGGCAATAACTCCTTAAGGAGTCAATTAACTATTTTGATCATTTGATTTATTTGTAGATACTACTTAGCCGAAAATGTTTGCCATTTACACTTTCTCTCTATCTATTATAATATTAAAGATAATAACCAAAAACAGTAAAATTTCATAAAAATAAACTATTTCGGACAGTTAACCCTACAATGAGTGGTCCAATTTGTCTGAACATTTCATAGCAGATAGATCTTGACTTATTCATCACTTTGACTCCTTTCACTTTTGCTCAAACTGCTATAGTTTTTTAGATAAAAGCCAGAAACTGTATTTGACCCCTATGTTCTATTTTTAGCCATGGTAGCCATGTTTGTTAATGGATCAAAACTTCGGATATAATTTATAAACCAGTCACCCTAAGGAACATTCAGTTAAAGTTTAGAAGTATTTGGCCCAGTAGTTTCAGAGGAGAAGATTTTTAAATGTTAGCAAACATGATGAACAAATTGTATAAAATTGTCTTTAAAGGGCAATAACTCCTTAAGGGGTCAATTGACAATTTTGGTCTTATTAACTTTTTTGTAGATCGTACTTTGCTGAACATGTTTGCTGTTACAGTTTATCTTTATCTATAATAATATTCAAGATAATAACCAAAAACTGCAAAATTTCCTTAAAATTACCAATTAGTGGCAGCAACCCAACAATGGTTTGTTAGATTCGTCTGAAAAATTCAGGGCTGATAGATCCTGACCTATTGAACATTTTCACCCCGTCAGATTTGCTCTAAATGCTTTAGTTTTTGAGATATAAGTCAAAAACTGCATTTGACCCCTATATTCTATTTTTAGCCATGGCGGCCATGTTTGTTGATTGATCAAAACTTCGGATACAATATATGAACTAGATACCCTAAGGAACATTCACTTAAAGTTTGAAGGTATTTGGCCCAGTAGTTTCAGAGGATAAGATTCTTGAAATAGTTTACGACGACGACGACGCCGACGGACGACGACAGACGACGGACGACGACGGACGCCAAGTGATGACATAAGCTCACTTGGGGCACTTCGGGCCCGGTGAGCTAAAAAGGCGACCATACCTGATGACGTCATATAGAAAGATCATATCTTTTTTTTGCAGATCATTGGAAAAGAAGGATTAAGTTTGTCAATAAATTATTACAGAGACAGATTCTACCACCAAATCTCGTGCAATATGATATTTCTTCACTCTCGACAGTTAAATTTTAAATATTAAACACACTCAGCGAGTCTTTTAAATTTGAAAATTTAACTGGCTCGAGTGGAGAAATATCGTATTACACTCGATGCAGTGGTAGAATATATGACATGTAACTATTACCGTCACTAGGCGACTTCGTCAAGGGGTTCTGTGATGTAACGTCATTGGTCTGCTCGGTCTATTAGGCGTTTCTTTTTGGGTTAAAACCTTAATAAAATTATTTTGTTCCCTTCTTTAGAAGCCGTTTTCAAAAGTATGGCATTATTTGAAATTTACTTCGACCACACACTACTAAATGTTCGTTTAAGATATTTTTCTGGTCACCGGTTGCCGAATCTGCTCTTTATGTACTCGGACGCGTTCAAAACGTTCATTTTCTGTTTGGCCTATGTAGTTTTCTCCGCAGTTCATACAGGTGATTCAATAAATTTAGTTTCTTGATTTGCTAGTCATTTCTGGATTAATTTTGAATGTCTTTCCACTCTTAAATGTTTTGCAACTACCTGTTTCGAGATAATCAAAGCTTTCTCTACTGCAAATTCCGCATCTCAAATCTTTAAAGGAATGGCTGTAATATGTTTTCTGTCTATGTAAAAATAACATCAAAAATGTGCACACTGAATAACCCGCGTAGCGTGTTATGTTAAAGCTAGTGTGCACCACATTTTCGAGGTTATTTCGAATAGACAGAAACAAATATGACAGTCATTCCTTATACTTTAATTCCAAATTCCATTTTTAAGGAGTAAAATCATAAAAAAACGTTGATGATATCACGGTCACATGAAAAAATTATGTCTATGAGGAAGCACTCCACAATTAAATTAAAATTGGACCACAAAATGTTTAATCATCTTCTATTCCTGGCTTTCTAATACATTAAGCCAAACTGTTTGTGTCATACATGTGCATATGTATGTAATCAGTATCTTCCATAGATTTGATTTTCAAAAGTTACAATGATGAAATATAATTCCTTTTTTGTGTATCCATGGCAATATTCTGCATTAATTTACCATAAAATATTGCAAAAGGGGGCATGAAAATGTCACATATTCCCCCAAAATTTATTTCAAACTAGAATTTCAATCCCTTAGAGTGATACCTTTTCTGAAACTATTGACATTAAATTACAAAATGATCAAATAAAAATTGAGTGTTTTTCGCTTCATTTTTTCGTAAAATTTAATCAAAGAGTTCGTGCTACAAAAAGTTGGAAAAAACATTACAACAATTTCCGGACCAATGTCTGGTATGGATATGAAAATACGGACTGTCATACAGAAAACAGCCCATAATACAAACCCACTATGAAGGCTATATAAATCTTCAGCTATCCAAAAATGAATTTCATTGCACACTAGCTTTTATATTTGAAAAATCCACAGGGGCCAAACAACACAACTAACTGTGGAGTACTACCTAAATATGATTTTTTTTTGCCCTGCTTCAATTAACTTTTAATACTTTTTTCTGTGTTCTGCTAGCTGTAACGATTAAAATGGTACCTTATTTTATTAAAATTGGTTCAGTTATAATGATTTCATGAAGGTTAGTAGTTGTCGTTTAAACATGACAAAAAGATTTTCCTTGCCCACATCAATCGCAAGTCCTCATTAACGTCTTGTTCTTTTCTGATGATACCAGACGGACCAGGGACTTCATAAGTTGTAGGATTTGATGATATAAGGGTGTGTTGCACGGGCTTGGAGGGGAATCATTTGAGTGATTTTGAATTGATGGCTCTGGGAGTGATGAATCACTTTCAATTGAGCAGGTGTTAGCACTGAAGTCAGCACTTATTACTTTCAATTTCAAATCTAAAACCTTTTTGCATTTATAGGACGAGGAGATATTTCTTGTCTCCATCTGGTGCAGAACATCTAACTCTTCCCTGAAATTTAAATAGAATATTTATTAGTACTTGAATTTATTGACCGTTATATTTTTAAAGATATACAACATGTTTTCTAACTATAAATCAGAGATATGCATCTTTTGTCAGGATTAGGACAGTGTGAAATCGTGCAGTCAACCCCTATGAAATCTAGTCTTGTAATAACTCTTCAACTTCCCAAGAAGATCTATAAAATTTTGTTTTAATCAAAACATATCGATGTACAGAATATTCACGATGCGGAATGTATAATTATATTTCATCTTTACGGGCTTTAGAAACAGGACAAATAACTTGGCTTGTCTGGTTTTCTCCCGTTTCGTAGCGAGTTCAAATATTTGTTTTCCCGAAAAATACCCATGTATTGGTTTTTTTTTCTAAATTATATCCCTTTCGGGTAAAATAAGCTTATACGTAAAGTTCCCTTGAACTGATTTCATGTTAGTTTCACGTGAAACTCGCGTGCATGATATTTTTTCACGTGAAATTCACTTGAATTTTCAAAATATTGAAATAGCACCTTTTTTAAAAAATAATTAAAAGCATTAAAAAATCTCATTTGGCAGATTAGTCCCAACCTGTTAAATTTATTTCAACATAAAGCGCAATATAGAGAACTTTTGAACAGTAGAATTTAAGTTCCCATTGATTTTAAAGCATATCACATTCAACCGAACACCATATCTATACTACTAAAATAACGAGGTCCAATTTGTTAGCCGGCATGACGTAAACACGACGATTCAAAGAACTTTATATATAACTAATTTAAGACAATGATGTTGATTGAAAATTACACCATTCCAGGCCATTTTGTTTTCCACATAATTAATATTAGCAATAATTAACAAGTTCCGGGTCGAATCCGATACCAATACCAATAGTATATGTCACATGTAGTTTCCGGTTGTTACTGTGACAATAACTGTAAAACGAATCTTCCTCCAATGAAGGAGCACCTCATATGATAAGAAATCCACCACCAAAATAAAAGTTAATGTATCCTAACGCTTAAAATATTACATTTACAAGTGATGAGTAGTCCTCCACCAATAATAAAAGTTAATTTATTCTAACATTAAAAGTAATATATATACATCAAAGTAAGACCTGCTTTATATCTTGAAATATAAAACACTTCTTCACTAATCACAGTTTATTAGTACGTTTATATACACCAAAAGAATTTTGTTTGATGTTGCAAGTTCAATGTTTTCACTTGGTAGGTTAACTATCATCTTCATAACACAGTATAGTGTGGCAATATATCCATGCTCACTGTCACACAAGTTCAAAGTGGGTTGTGTATTAAACGTCAGGTTTAACAGCCAATTAGTATAGTGTGGTGGAAGTAAGAAAACCAGGCTGAGTTCAAACAGAAAGATTTTGAAAGCAAAGAAAACTGTGCATCTTAAAATCAGCATGACTTTATCATATGACAATACGAATACTAAAAATCCAGGCTAAAAATAAGGCGTAAGTACTTTCAAATTTGTTAGCCGGCATGACGTTAAAACGACAATTCTAATATGACGTGCTTCTTTCGCTTTGTAAACAACACCGTGATAAAATTCTCGATATATCTTTACTTAGCGCAGAATCAGAGATATACATAATAATGGATGTTACAATATACCTCCCTCGTAAATCCACATGTATTGGAACCTATTTGCAAACACTATGCCGATTTTATTGTTTTAAAAATTGCAATTGAAAAAAGACTACAGAATTTTTATTCTTATTCGGATGCATAACAAAAAGAATTAATGCACAAGAGCTCGGAGAAATCTACAAAATCAAAATAAAATAAAATTCCGCGAAAGTCCATTAATGCTTTTGGCGCATTTAAGTCATTTCAAAACATGACGTCATACAAATGAAAACGCTAAAGCTGAAGGTTTTTCCGTTACGTGAACCATCGAAATTCGTATAATATTACATTAAAATGGATTTTTGAGGTAGGTGTTGTTTTATTTTCTATTTCATTGCATTGTTCGCATATTTACTGATTTCAGCAAATCAACATGGCGGCTCCTTAGTTACGAAATGTCAACTTTGGATTTGACGGTAGCTTACGAGAAAAACATGTAAATTAAAAATGGCAAATGTTGGGTTTGAGAATTTAAAGAATTAAGCACATTTTTTCCAGCGATTGTTTACGAAATAATTCATGCAAGATACAGATTTATTAGAATGTTTTAGCTTTATCTAACAGGGAGTAAAAAAGAACAGCCACACACACGGCATACCCACCCTCGCTTCAGTTTTTTAATGACCGTATTTGTCCTATTAGAATCGAAATAATTCATGGAAGCCGTAGATTTGTTGTAAATTTACACATGGCCTGGGCCGTGATATTCGTTAATTTTATCCCTCGCTAACGCTCAGGATAAAATTCGAATATCACGGCCCATGCCATGTGTAAATTTCCAACAAATCTATGGCTTCATGAATTATTTCTTAAATCAAAGAACTCAACTTTATATATAACTTATATATGAAAATGGTGCTGATTAAAAATTACACCATTCCAGGCCCTCTAATTTGTTTTCCACATAATTAATATTACCAATACTTAGCCAGTTCCAGGTCGACGGGTTCAAACAAAGATTTTTTAAAGCAGAGAAAACTGTGCACCTTATAATCAGCATGACTTTATCAGAAGACAATACGAATACTAAAAAACCAGGCTAAAAATAAGGCGTAGGCACTGTAATACAGTCACGGACACGCGATGCCGCGGGTGTGTTCTAGTATATTAATATAAATCAACATGCAGTTTTACCCGATTTCAAAATCGGTTTCCTTTAGGCGGTTTGCAGTTATGCGATGGAATTTTTCCAGCAGCCTTTGCTTCATCTTTTTGATATCATTTTGAAGGTAGAATTCTCTCACGGATTGCTGCATGTGATTCAAATTTTCTTTGATCTAAACCACGATTGAATCATAGTCCCCTGGATGGGCAATATATGATCTTAAAAGCGAGAGAATTTCATTCCTGCTAAAGCGAATGCTTTCCCTTTTATCTAGAAAAATATGAACAAGAACCTTGATTAAGGAGGATAACAAATTGTACGAGTTGTCGAAATTTTATATGTGTCAATCTACAGCTACGTTTGTGTGTGTGTGTGTGCGCGTGTTTTTTTTTTTGTGTTTTTTTTTCTTCTTCTTTTATCAGACACGTGACAACCAACCCCGCCTTAACTTTTGATTTGTAACATAACCGTAACCGAATCGTGTGCACTTAACGTTGAGCCATGCAGAATATAGAACAAGTCTAAGCCACTACGCACGAATTTCCAAAATGGTATGTTTCTAGTTAATATACTTAAGAGTTATGCATACATGAAAAAAAGTGTAAAAAAGCAGATACGGAACAATTTCATAATTTTTGGGTATGACTTTTAAATTTCCACAATTAACAAATAGTACTGTAAAATCAGAAATTATTGCGTGCATTTATTATTCCGATTTTGTCATTTTAGACCAAAATGCGAGTTTAATTTTGTCAATATTGAGCCCGCTTCATTCGTATATAAAAAATTCCAAAATGCAAGTTAAAATTATTGCGATTACAACCCTGGTGCAATTTTCGCAATAAATAAACCATCGCAATAATTTCTGAATGTAATGTATAGTATATTAAAAAAACCTACCTTTAGCTTTTTCTTGGTCCATGATGTCCCATAAGAATTATTTACCCATGGTAATATCAAATCAAAAATTAAGACCTTATGTATTGATGAAAAATTAATGTTCGTGAAAATCGTGCTTGTCAACATTAATTAATTTTACTGTCAACAAATTCGGGGTACCGTAAATATTCAGTGAAGCACTTAGGCAGTTAACATTGACATTGTTTAGATTTTAACCATATAGTAATGCATCAAAAGAGAGGCGAAAGATACCAGAGGGACATTCAAACTCATAAGTCAAAAATAAACTGACAACCCCATGGCTAAAAAATAACAGACAAACAGTCAAACAATAATACACAAAACACAACATAGAAAACTAAAGACTGAGAAACACGAACCCCACCAAAAACTGGGGGTGATCTCAGGTGCTTCGGAAGGGTAAGCAAATCCTGCAACATTTTATGTTTTAAGAAGGGGATATTAAAATCTTCCAAACGTTTCAAATGGGGTTCCCGAGTTTGAATTTTGACTTTTATTATCTTTTCCCCGACTATTAGAGTAATTGGCTTTTTGAATTTTTATTTTAGATTTCTAGAGAAATCCTGTTTATGTTCTTGTATGTTTTGTTTGACATTTCACCTGACTTAAATAATAGAACAGAGGAAATTTATAATCAGTTGATGATGCTTTTATTTGTTGTTCTCGATTCCTATCCCTCCTCTATTATGAGGTCGGTATTTATTTTATTTATGGACGATGATGTTGATGAACATCTTGGAAGAGACATTTTTACGCAATTGTCACAACGACGCCACTGGTGAAACACCGGAAACCTTTCTTGTCTTATTCCATAACTTTGACCATCTTTTATACCAAGCACCTAGAACTCGCGGGATTAACGGAAGACTTAATCGACGCAATATGCTTTTGTTGACACTAATTTGGTAAAAGTGTTACCCAACATATAATATTTTGTCCATCATGTTTGACATTTTACCGAGACAAGTTTCAAGAATTGTAAATGAAGTGTGGCTAGTACTGTATGCAATGCTCTGCAGTAACATAATATGGCCAACTCGACGTCAGTGGAGACATAAACGTGGGAAATGGAATAAACTAAAGGAAGCAGTTGGTTGTATAGATGACACGTCGCATGCAATTTTAAGGCCATCTAATAAACCTCAAAGGATGTACAATAGTGGTAATAGAGGTTTTCATTGTATACATACACAAGTGATTATTGATAACAACAAAACTATTGTGCATGTTGAATCGGGATTTTTAGGGCACAATAATGATGCAAACACTCTTGAAATGATGACACCAATCGGCGATATTTGCACCCTTGATATTCCCAGAAATTGCTATCTTCTAGGCGATTGTATATACCCTTCACGCCATCCTATCGTTACACCCTTTACGCTAGCACAACTAAGCCGGATGCCAAGGAATCAGCGTCATGTACAGAAAAAAATTAACAAAACAATTTGGAAATATCGAGTTTTTGTGGAACATGTAATCCGACTTTTAAAGATATTCCGGATAGTTGGAACAGTTTACAGGCATGATAGGAGTCAATACGGTAAAATCGCTTGTTTATGTGCTAACTTGAGCGCTCGTAGAACCAAATTGTTGTTTGACAAAAGAGTGATGCTCAGTATGTTTTTTCAAATGTATTTATATTACATATGAAGACAATTTATGTATCTATTACTCATTTATGATAAAATCGCAAATGTACAATATTCATAGTTCCTTACATGTATATAAGTATTACATTTAAATTTTTTGTGTTTATTGTACACACAAGACCAGATAAGATCTTGAAATAATTTTACGTGTTTTATCAAAGGATTTTGTACGATATTCGTGTCACTGCCCCACATTCGCTCTTTTTCAAGAGCATGCAGAAGTCGTTGATAGACCCCCTCTTTTTTTTGCAAAACACCATCATCGCAAATATTGAAAGTTTGTGTTTGATTGTTTTGAACTGGTTCCAATTAGATAACAAAATTTGAAGCACATCGCATAATAGTCTTAAGCTCGGGATCACATACTATTTTTTTGGTATATCTGCAGATGCGTTTACGTCGACGTATATGATACGGTTGATACGTTTTTAAATGACCGACCTCTGATAGTGACAGTGAGCACTAATTAAGTTTTGTGAACTTACATTTTATCATTCATTAATTGTAACAAGAAGTGTAAACATGTCTCTCTTAAAATGGATTAAAAGTTCTAAAATACGTGAACCATCTTCCCCAGGATTGCCTTCACCGAGCCGTGCAACTTCCGAGGATGATGCAATAGCAATCACGGCAGCAAATGAAGCGATCGAAAGTTTAAGTGATTCCCCAAAAGCTTCACCTTCTAGACCGGGTAAATGGAAACGAGGAGAATATGGATCATATACGCCTGAAGAACGCTAAATTTGCAAAAATCGCTAATGATTTTGGTGTGGCAAAGGCGTCGAGAAAAATATCAAGTGTCCTCGGAAAACAGGTTTCGGAAACAACCATCAGAAGTATGAGAGACGAATACCGTAAGAAGGTTAAGATAAACCTTGAACAGAGAATTGCATCTGAAATTAAAGAATTCGAGGTAGGCCCCTGATGTTGGGAGATAAACTTGATGACAGAGTAAAAATGTTTGTAAAAAATTTACGTGCTGCTGGTGGCGTTGTAAATACGACTATAGTTGTTGCTGTCGCCCGTGGCATATTTGGAGCTGAAAATCGAGCTTTGCTTGTTGAAAACGGAGGACATTTAGATGTTAGTCGCGATTATGCTAGATCACTTATGAGGCGATTGAATCTTGTTAAAAGGAAAGGGACAAAAACGGCCAGAAAGATACCGGAATTATCAAATTACAAAATGTGTCGACGAGTATGATATTCCACATGAACTCATTATAAACTTTGGCCAGACAGGTCTTAAAATGGTTCCTACAAGTGAAAGGACTTTAGAAGAAAAGGGATCAAAAGATTGTAGCGTTAGATGATAAAATAGAAATAACGGGTGTGGTTGGAATTTCCTCAACAGGTTCATTACTTCCGTTTCAGTTAATTTGCAAGGGTACAACTGAGAGCTGTCATCCTTCATACACATTTCCAAAAGACTGGAATGTTACACATTTTGAAAATCACTGGTCAACAAGTGTTACAATGATAGAATACGCGAAATCCGTATTGATACCATACTTTGACAAAGTTCGTAAAGAAATTGGACGTTCCGGGAGGAGCAAGGCACATGCACTAGCAATATTCGATGTCGTTAAGGCACATCAAGACAAGAACTTTCTTGCACTGCTTCATAAAAACCGTATTCGTACTGTTCTAGTTCCTCCTAGTACAACAGAAGAACTTCAGCCGTGTGACCGCACCGTAAATAGGAAGTTAAAGTACATTATCAAGCAGATATGTATCAATTGGTATTCCTATCAAGTGTCTACTCAGCTGGAAAAAGGTGTACCTATTGAAAAAGTAACTGCCGATCTTCGGATTAGTGCAATCAAACCTTTGATGTTTTATCCAAGGACAATGATTGTGTAATAAATGGATTTCGGCTTGTGGGCATTACAGACGCATTAGACTGTTAAATGACATTGATTGACAACACTTATAGGTCGATTTTGATGTAAATAGCATACCAAACCTTGGTTAAGAAACTCTCAAATAGGGTATAAATTTCTAACAGTAGTGGCAACTTTAGATTTAATTCATGCCAAATTATAACATAAAATCCTGCTAAAAATGTTTATTTGACTTATTCGCATTCAAAAATATAAAGCGATACATTTTGAGGCTATTATATGAAGAGCAATCTTTGGTTACAAGGGTGAAGCTAATGGAGTACAAATGTAAGACCGAACCATTTCTTAGTGTCAAAATGTCTACATGTGGTTGCTAAGGACAGTAAACAATAAAATTCATGCCATCCTAGAAGATTTCTTCCCTTCAGAACTAAAATAAGAATCTCACAGTCAATAGATTTGTGGTAAGATTTATATTAAAAAGTGCAATTCTGTGCTTTCTGATGTGCCATGATATGGCCATAAATCACCTTTAAATTGTAGCCAACAAAAGACAAAAATCAATAATAAAATTTAACAAGATTTATTATACAATTTTACAAGAAATATTATACAAATTGAAATGTCAACTTAACTGTTAAAATATATGTCTGAGCCTTTGTCTTTTCTTTATCCGGAATTCTTCTCAACTGTAACGGAATATGTCCAATAAGTTCACAATCTAGTATGATGTAGTTAACGTAAATAAAAGTGTCAATCCAACACCTCCAGAGAATTTCTGTGAATCCAAGTATATTAATGTATGATCAAGTCTAATTTTGGTGTTTGTATATATAGTTACCACGAAAACTTCTAGAACACTGTAGAAGGAAAACTTCTAGTATACTGTAGAAGGGAAATTTCTAGAACATTATAGAAGTATAAATTACGCATCGTCGATTATAAACATTCTGGAATCGTTATGTAAGTCAAATAGAAAGTCCTAATCATTCCATCAGTATCTATGATTGTTCCAGTGATTTCTTAACTGCACAATTATAACATTATTTTGTAAACAACTATAACCCAATTATGTAAACATTATAAGGCTACACAAAACAGAATAGGCCAAGATAAATAAATATGATAATTAATCAAAGAGCTGAAAGCTCTGAGGAAAAATGACGCCACTGTCTCTAATATTGTGATATTTTTTATGCAAGTCTTGATTTTCACATACCGTAATAAGTTTAACATTGCAACATGTCTCGTAAGCATATAATTGATATTCGTATATGTGTCTGTTTTTTTAGTACAAATGAAGAGGTCAAGACAACCTGAATGATCTACAGTGTCCAATTACTACTGGCTGTTTTTTTTGTATAAATAAATAGGTCAAGACTACCGGAATGATCTACAATATCCAATGACTACTGGCTGTTCTTTTGTACTAATAAAAAGGTCAAGACTATTTGAATGATCTACAATATCCAATGACTACTGGCTGTTCTTTTGTACATATAAATAAAGACTACCTGAATGATCTAAAGTATTCTAAGTAATGTGATTTTTTTCTTGCAATTACATTTTTCTAAATCAAGAATATAGACTACTAGTATCCTTTTCAAACCAAATGATTATGAAGAGCCTGTTGTTAGCAAGCTCTTATACCCCACATACTCATTAAATAAGTTACTAGTGACCTAGTTACATGTATTTCTGTTACTTGAAGCAAATTATATTTCTGTATATTTAGACAATAGTATAATATTGTTTTACTAGTTTTATTTCACCTTGAAGATTAGACAAATAGGGATACTCCTTCGATTTTTTATTTCATGTCAGTCAGGTCGCTGTATATGAAACTTGAAACCACTTCTCTGCCATATTGTTATTTTATAACAACTCTGCCCTTGACCATGTTGACCCATGTAATTGATATTCATTCTTTAACCATATATCATAGTCAGTTAGTTTTTGATTTTGCACTCCCACACCACCTTTCATGTCTTTCAGGTCAAATGTCTGTCTCCATTAAAGTTAATGACATTGAACAATCATGGTATTAAACACAATTTCAATAGTGATAATGCTGTTCTCGTGGGTCACCATACATGTATATTCAACTTGGGTAGCATTCCAGTTATTGAAATTTGTGTCAGATTAGAACAATGATCTAGATCTTTAGGAATGGATCTTATAATTTAATATGGAGCCATAGTATGGGACCCCTACACGGTAACAAAAAAAAAAACAAGCTTGAAAGGATACAATGACAAGCGGCGAAATCTATCACCAGAGATTACAAGTCAAAAGAGGATGGACGGGATACGTCTCTAAAATGCTTGCTGAACTGGAACTACAGCAAGATCTCCAGACAAGACGAACAAAGCGTTGAAGCCAGAAGTTAATATTTATGTAAAAAGTAGTTGAGGGGCTGATTCCCGCTATTGAACCATACTGTCATTTTATAATATCATTGCGTAAGTATTTCTGTATTGGCCTTGTTATTGGTCCATGTCTTGGGTGTATTGGTCTGAGGCGAAGCAGAAGGCAAATACTGCTGACCGAGGACCAATAATAAGGCCAATACAGAAATACACGTAATATAGTATCTTTATTAATTAACTACAGTGTTACAATATTTTTTTTATTTCATTTCACAAGAGATAAACATTTTTACCTTGAAGTGGAACTATTCAAATCTCAGTTTCCTTTTTTAAGATGCAATATCTAATGATTCGGTGCCGTTTGACTGCTGGCCGAGAACCAATAATAAGGCCAATACAGAAATACACGTAATAGTATCTTTATTAATTAACTACAGTGTTACAATATTTTTTTTATTTCATTTCACAAGAGATAAACATTTTTACCTTGAAGTGGAACTATCCAAATCTCAGTTTCTTTTATAAGATGCAATATCTAATGATTCGGTGCCGTTTGAAGTATATTCAGCCTTTTCTCATCTAATGAATTTTTCTACCCTTTCCAGTCACTATAAAGTGTTACAACTTTAATTTAGATACAACACATAAATAGTAATTGGAAAGGTACTGCCATTGCATGTGTAATGCAAATACATTTAAAAAAAAAAGATAATCGTTAGGAGTTGAAATTGATACAACTATCCATAAGCCAATTGACCAAAGAACGAAGATTTGCACAATTACAGAATGCATATGCCTGGTTCGGGTTTAAAAATAAACGACCGTTTAAATACAAAACATGAGAAGCGACAGTAAACAGTAAAAATCGATTTGTACCATCGGCATCGACATGATGAAATTATGAGGTCGTCAAGAAATGAACTTTGTGATAATTTACTCGTTCCCAAAACCTGAAATAATCCCATCGTCTACTTTCAAAATGCTTTTTAAATGAATGAGACCGTCTTTAACCTAAAATATATGCCATACTGAACGTTTCGGCTTGTTTATGGTGAGTAAACCTGCGTCTTACAAACAACTGTTTACTTTCAGTTTTAGTGTATCGTGACTTAATTACTATCTAAAAACTAGAGACTAAACAAAGATTCATACGCACCGCGTGGGTATAGCCGTATTACTAATTTCCGATTTTTTAAATCTTCGTAAATCTGGATAAAGACCAGTTTCTATTCAATGGATATCAACATGATTCCGATTTTCACTTTTTTTAATGATTGTAAAGTTGAAATGGCATGAAAGGCTGACATTATTTAGGAGAACTATTTTGTCTAGCGATTGCTGATCATTGGAGGGTAAAAAGTCCAACACCATAACAAAACGGATCTATTTATTATGTATACATACCGATTATCTACGATTGTAAGACATGTGCATAAAAGTGAAAGCTCGAATAAATATGAAAAATATAACAATGGGATAGCTCCAAATACCATTTAATAACAAAAAACATATGGACAGGTCAAGATATCTTTTTGGTAAATAAAATAAAGTATGTAAACTGGTTCCGCCGTCCGACTACAACACTTTGTTCGAGTGTAGCGTAATACAAGCAGATTCCAGTTAGTATGTAAAATAGTAAATATGAAACCGAGTGCGGTAGGCGGAGGCAATAATCGACTTCCGTAAGTTCTGGTCAATGGTATCGGAAACATGCCGCTGATAGCGTCATTTTCCAAAAACCAACCAGTTCTGACAGTACTTCCAAATCCACCAGTTCAGGTTATGCAAGAAATACAAGGAATTTTCATTAAATTTTTAAGGGATGGAAAACCAGACAAATTAAAAAGGAAGGTTATTATAAATAATTATGATGAGGGAGGTTTAAAATTCCCCCATATAGAAAGTTTTTGTATGTCCCTTAAAATGTCATGGCTTTATAAATTGCTAGATCCCTTGAATGTTTCCCCCTGGAAAATTTTATTATTGAGTTATATAGAAAAATATGGAGGGGATAAAATATTGTACCTGACAAAAGAGGGTATGGAAAAAATTGCAAAAAAGTTAAATCCTTTTTGGAGGGACATTTTTCTTAATCTTACTAAATTGAAGCCATAAAAGGAGAAAAATGAAAACAATCCCATACATATCCTGAGTCAACCCATTTGGCTGAATATTAACATTAAAAGATGTGGAAAGCCATTATATTTATGAAAATTATTGTAAGGATGGTATATTTTTTATAAATGATCTAATCTCAGATGAAAAAAACATACTGACATTTGAACAGCTTAAAACTCAGTATGCAGTTTAAACCAATTTTGTTGAATATTATGGTCTTGTTAGTGCAATCCCAGGTATCTGGAGGAAAACAATTTCAGATCACGGTAGATTAGATATTATTGAAAATGATATTGTAGAAAAACTTAAAAATGATAAAAAAAAACATGTAAATATTTTTATCAACTATTTATAGAAAATATTAAAGAAAATCCATCAGGATCACAAAACAAATGGTCTGAGGATTTATGTGTTAAAATTGATGATTGGGGAAAATTTACTCGATGGCATTTCAAGCAACAAAAAACACTAAACTTCTAAATTTTCAGTTCAAGTTATTACAAAGAAATGTATGCACAAACTCTTTTCTTTATAAATGTGGTTTTACAGAAACAGAATTGTGCACTTTTTGCACTGAAACCAAAGAAAGCTTATTGCATATCTTTTGGGAATGTATATACAGCAAAAATATTTAGATAGCACTTCAAAATTTATTATTAAAATGCGGTTTTAGCCTTAACATATAGAGACAAAAGATGTTATTTTTGGTATTGGGGGAATTTTTGACCCATATAATGTGGTACAACATATAATGTTGATTTTAACATTTTATATTTATAGCTGTAAAAATTCAGGAGAAAAACCTACTGTGAAAGGTAGTATTGCATATTTGAAATACTGTATAAGAATAGAACAACATACGATAAATTTCTTATCGCCTACACAAAAAGAATTTATAGATAAAAAATGGTTGCCATTTCAATCTGTCCTAGGTGATTTAAATATCTCATAACTAGTATGAAAATTAGAGTAATATTTTGTTTTATGTCTTGCTATTTAGAGTTGAAGTAATATGATAATATCTTTAAGACCATATTTAAAACTGTACATGTGTGTAATCCTGCTTGATTGTTTTCTGTCTTTATGTCAAAAATAAACAAATTACAAAAAAAACCATTCAACAAAATAAAAAAATTTAGCTTGCAAAAAAAAAAAAAAAAAAAAAAAAATTAAAAACCAATTGTTCATAGAACAATTGAAGGTGTCTTCACATCAATTCTATATATAATTGATAAGAAGCTACTTCCAGTTTACTCGAAGTTATCATTGGCATCCAATCATAGATTTCTTCATACTGATTCAATCAATATATGGTTTCTATATATCTTTGTCTGAATTAAGGGAGATAATTTGCTACATCCGTTTCAGAAAATGTCACTCCCGGTCTCATATGGTAGCGTTATTCACACTGATTCCAAAAATATATGGTTACTATATATATTTTTGCCTAAAATAAGGGAGATATTGGGTGCCAACTTCCGGTTAAGAAAATGTCACTTCCGGCCTCATATGATAGCTGACTTTTCACTGATTCCAAAAATATATGGTTTCCATATACTTTTGTCTGTAAGGGATATGATTAGCCACTTCCGGTTTATTAAAGGTCATTCCGGTCTCAAATGATAGGTAAATATATGTCTATTTAAAAAATATATAGTTTCTAGGTATTTTTCAATGAAATAAGCGACAAAAATGGCTATTTCTGGTTTACTCCGGGTCACTGCCGGTTGACATTTTTCAAGGTCATATGTCAACCAACATTTTGCAAAAGACCCTATAGCTTTATCATGTACCAAGTTGAAGTAATAATCAATTAACCTTAAATTAAAACATTGCTGGGGCAATTACTCCCATTAGATATCAATGGAGTGTTTCAGACTAAATGTATCATATCTTCATCACAATAAACCAAAAATTTTGCACTAGTTCTTTTATATATATCTTCAATAGTGTCAGAGAAGATCATAAAAGATGAAAAAATCAAAATTTAGAACATGACCTTGACCTTTGACCTCAAATTCTTTTTTGTGAACCAAGGACCTCAAATCAAAATACCTTGGGTCTCTAGAAGGGGAAATAACTCTGATATGGAGTCTTCGTATCGCTTTGGTCAAAATTATACAAAACAAAACATCCTGAGGATATAACGAGCAATTGGGTAAAATAAATTTGTCTATTTCTTTTACGGTTATGGAGGAGATGCAACCACTAGGAAAACAGTGATTGGGGAGATAACTCTTACAAAGAAAAGTATTCGGTTAAGCTGGGTCATTTTCAAAGACGCTTAAACTGTGCGATATCATATACCAAACATCAAAGTGACATCTTGCGAAACAAAATTTACACACAAGAAATAAAAGTGGAGGAAGAAAAAAAAATAATAATAATAATCAGATCAAAGTCAATAGGTCTTTCCACAGAAAAGTGGAAAGACCTAATTACAATGTCATAATAGCCATTAGGTAGCAAGCACTCCACAGTTATAAAATAAAATTAAAATTGAACCACAAAATGTTTAATCATCTTCTATTCTTGGCTTTCTTATACATTAAGCCAACTGTTTGTGTCATACATGTGCATATGTATGTAATCAGTATATTCCATAGATTTGATTTTCAAAAGTTAAAATGATGAAATATAATTTCTTTTTTGTGTATCCATGGCAACGTTCTGCATGAATTTACCATAAAATATTGCAAAAGGGGCATGAAAATGTCACATATTTCCCCCAAATTTAGTTCAAACTAGAATTTCAATCCCTTAGAGTGATAACTTTTCTGAAATGATTGACATTAATTTACAAAATGATCAAATAAAAATTGAGTGTCTTTCGCCTCATTTTTTTTTCGTAAAATTTAATCATAAAGTTCGTGCGACAAAAAGTTGGAAAAAACATTACAATAATTTCCGGACCAATGTCTGGTATGGATATGGATATGAAAATACGGAGTGTCATACAGAAAACAGCCCATAATACATACATTACACAATCTTTATGTTCCTATAACCCCACTAAGAAGGCTATATAAATATTCAGCTATCCAAAAATGAATTTTATTGCACACTAGCTTTCATATTTGAAAAATCCACAGGGACCAAAATGCGAAACTACACACCTAACTGTGGAGTGCTGCCTGAGCTGATAGACAAAAAACTTTCAGCCAATCAGAAGACTTATTACATTCAAAATTAAATTATAGTTGTTCATAAAAAAAATGCTCTGATTATTCCAGGATCATGTTTTTAACTAAAGATATTTGCAAATTATCATCGGCTTTCGGGTTTGGAATTCGGAGTTGCTGGATGGTCAGCTTATTTGCTTTTTCTATTCCTTTATTAATTGGGTGCTTTGGATATTTTTTGTTGAAATAAAAACTAATGAAGTTCTTCATGTCTTTTAATCCGAAGTTTTTCATCAATAACTATAGCACAAATCATCTAGCCATGTAGTACGGGATGTTTCTTTCAATGTACGATTGGTGAAATGAATAAAAGTTTCGATATTAATGAGTATCCGTTTCTTATACTATAGTAAATATCTGTTGTTACATTTGTATCAGAACCGTTCACCAAAATATCCAGGAAAGGTAGTTTATTTTTCTCATTTACTTGCATAGTAAATTGGATGCATCGATTTAAAGATTTAAGAAGTTTATGGAACAAAGTAAGTTCCTTTCTCGACTTATGCCAATATATATATATTGTTTTAATTGTGTAATATAAGATGTATGTGAAGTTAGCAGGCATGGGGTAATGCAAATTTGTAATTTTAATGCATGGTGATGCATTACATTTTTCCAAGTAATTGCATGTAATGTGTAATGCAGCAGTTTGTGCATTACATGTAATTGTAATATAATGCATTACTTTAGCAAAAAGTTGTGTAATTTCATGCATTACATGGCATTACATGTCATTACTTTTTTCACATACTACATCTTTAACATATTGTTGGAGTTTTAACTAAACCAAATTTAAGATTTCTTGATTAACTAAGAATATGTTAATCATAAGAATATTTCTTTATTTCATCTTATTTCATACATTTTCCTGCATAAAAAGATTGATATTTGAAAAGCATAGCTGTATTGTTGTCATAAGATCAAAGAATATCTTTGTTTTGCTTAAATAAAAGATAATTAAACTTTGTTATAAAACACTAATTAGTTTGTTTAACAATCAATATTTTCACCATTTAGACAATTGTTAGTTAATTAAGGTCTATGTTTATTTTATAATTAGGGAAGTAATTCACAGTAATTAAATATTTCGTTTAAAATTAAAAAAAAAAACAACAAAAAATATATTTATAAAAGTAAAGTCAACATTAAGTTAAAATAATTAAAAATTGCAAAAGTCAAATTAGATAGACTTTTTACATGTATACTTATATTCAATTCTCGGAACAGTTACTGCATATGCTAGAATCTTTTGTGACTTCTAGTTGTTTTACTCAAAATGTTTAATTTTTCTATTCACTAATAAAATTTTCAAATGTAATGTGTAATTCAAGGCATTACTTTGCAAAAGTAATTGTAATATAATGCATTACTTTGATAAATGCATGTAATTGTAATTGTAATATAATGCATGGTTTGGTCAAAGTAATTGTAATATAATGCATTACATTGCAATGTAATTCGCCCCATGCCTGGAAGTTAGCGACCGGTTCCCTTTTCGATAATCGTTATTCAATATTCAACTGGCCGCTTACAGTTGGTTCGATATTCAAAAATTCGTAACAATAAATAAAAAGGAAATGGGGTATTTCAAAAAATTCTTTAAATGATAACCATATTTTAAACAGTTGATATAAAGAAGAAAAACGTAATAGAAATCTGTTGGTGACCCCTTTAATCCTCAAATATAACACCTTATATAGAACCTATATAGATTATATGTTTATAGTTTATCCATTTAATCGATAAAAATGAATCAAAATTATTATTTTATTACATGATCACTCCAGAAAGCTACAGATAAACACGCGTACAATTTATCAACGTGGAAAGTACATCAGAATATGGAAAACCCGAAAGGTCATGTTCAATGCGCTTCAGTGAGACCTTCTTGATATTTCAATTCATTATGAATGAAATGTGGCTGAACAAAAAATTTCTTAACACAAATTTGCTGATCAACATTGTTGGGCGCGAAATTTGAATAAAAATTATTGTGTTAGCCCTGTATAACCACAGGATATCCGATTGAGAACGTCTGTCGTAAAGTTGTCACATATTTAGACGTATATAATAAAATTAAAATTTGATGTGACGGCATGGTAAGTAAAATTATAACAGTCTCCGGGACAAGTTTGCACTTCCGCTGAGTGCAAAAGTTGTCACCTTAATTTTTGGAGTTAAGTCAAAATGAAGTTGATAACTTGGTTGGTATTGGTTCCCTGATATTTGTCCTAAAAAATTTTGGCTCTAGCACCACTGTTGAAAAAGTTATGCCCCTTTTTTCAACAATTTCCTCAGAGGAAAAGTAGTTTTCCTCAAGGGAAATCAAATTTCCCTAAAGGAAAAAGATTTTTCCTTAAGGGAAATTGTATTTTCCTCAAGGGAAAAAGATTTCCCTTAGGGAATTTGCTGCATTAATATTTCCTTTGAGGAAATTCTATTTCCTGTGAGGAAATTTGCGGCTTCAAATTTTCCTTTGAGGAAATTTTATTTCCTCTGAGGAAATTTGAGGCTTCAAATTTTCCTCTGAGGAAATTTGCAGCTTCAAATTTTCCTCTGAGGAAATTTGCAGCCTCAAATTTTCCTTGGAGGAAATACTTTTTCCTGTGAGGAAATTTTGTCAACTGCAATTTCCTTTGAGGAAATATTTAACAAACACTTTTCCTTGAGGGAAAATTCAATACCACAAATTTCCTCTAAGGAAAACATTGTTCTCCAAATTTCCTCTAAGGAAATTTCTGTACATCAACTTTCCCTGTAGGAAATGCTTTCCCCTATTTTTACTCATTGTAAATTTCTTCACTATACAAACAGTATGAACATAATGTTTACAAGACTTAATAAATGATACAAATGATATTTAAACTTTAATAAATTTTTGACTCCAAATTATCATGACATACAAAAACAATATAGTGAGTCTGACTGTTTAGGTCAAGGTATTGTACATACTTTATATGACTTTAACTTTGATTTTTAAAATATTTTTTGTAGCAAAGTATTCTGTTTTCTTTGTTATTGTTTCAATTGTATACATTAATAAGCAACCAATTTGAATGTCATACCATTTGTGGAGTTCTTAAGAATGCGTTCATATTTGCAAATTAAATAATAAAATAAACACTTTTCTTGTAAATTTTAATTTTCCTCTGTTTCAGCTGCTGTGTACAGTTATTCAATTCACTACGTAAAAGTTCATAACATAAATTATTCCATTCACTAAACAATTTCCTTCAATTCTTAGAGAAAACATTTTTGCAATTTGTTCTTCGAAGATCTTCTTCAGTATATTTGATATGAGGGAGCGATGTTAATGAGTGGATAAAGCTGGTGTTCCTTTCAACAACAAAATACTATTTTTTTCTTCATTTCTCCCTTCTTTCGACGAATATATATAATATGTTGTTGCATTTATACAATTGTGTTTTTCTGCATCTATGATAGAACTCCATTTTGTTTATAGCCATTATCATGTGATTATGATGAAATTTCCTATTTCTTTTTTGCAGGAAAGCACACATTCCATTTCACATTAATCCAATTAGCGCACCATGTAGATAGATATCAACTTTCAGTTTCCTCTTCAGTATTGACCTATTGATCATGAAAACCAAGATGTCTGATCAGCTATAAATACACAAAATAAACAAATAAAATGTTATAAATGGAGAGAGAAACAGCAATAAAAAAGCTTATTTTGTCATGTTTATGAACATTTTAAGAATATTTCCTTTCTTACTTGTGAGTTCTCTTAATTCTGTGCTTTTTGTCTACGGGTTTTTATATTACCCCGGTAGTTGATTTTGTGCATTTTATCAATCTTTCGAGTTGAGGCAATTGCAACGGTTATTTTTACAGTTTGTTCTTTATATGTTGAGCTGTTAAACCACTGTCCAAGGTTAAGGTAGGGTTGAGTGCTCACAAACCTGATTTTTTTATTACATGTATTAGTTTTTATTGATTTTTAACTAGCTGTCAGTAGCTGCGAGTACTAACAGATCTTTGTGTCTTTTCGATTAAGAGAAAGGTATAAATTTCCTGCTTAGTCCGGACTGTTTATTTTTTTGCAGGAAATCTACCGGTATGTCATTTGTTGTCTGGTGAAGAGTTGTCTTATTGGCAATCATGCCACATCTTCTTATTTTTATATAACCTTGCCATATTCTGATTGTGCCTGTCCCAAGTTCGGAGCCTGTAGTTTATTCTGACACTCAAATTTAGTGGTTGTAGTTGTTTCATATCTGTCATATTTATCTTTTTTTAATTTGTTTTGTTATAAACTAGGCAATTAGTTCTACAGTTGGGATTATTTCAATTTTTCGTCTGAGGGCCTTTTATAGCTGACTACTTTGACAATAGGGTATGGACTTTCTCATTATTGAAGGCCGTCACTGGCCTATAATTGCTTTCTTAGAGCCATGATCAATAGTTTTCATATTTAATATGCCACATCTTTTTATTTTTATAATAATCATGATAATCATCTTTCAAGGGCAATAACTTTTATAAAAGTGGCCTTTTGAGTCTTATCGAGCATCACTGATGAATGCTTTGTAGACGAAACGCGCATCTGGCGTAAATACAAAATTTAATCCTGGTATCTATGATGAGTTTACTTACCATTTAGGTTTTGTTGACTTCTGCAAATTTTAAATTGCCTATCATTTCTGCTGTTTATAATTTCTCTGCATCTTCTATAGTTCTTGTCCTACACATAAAAAGAGTAAAAATTATTATTTAATGACATCTTGCATCAATAATTATTTTGCTGTTTAATGTATATATCAATACGTGTTTAATAAAAAGCTGTACCATGAGTGCTTGATAAGCTTGTTGCCCTTTTAGCTTGGGTTTATGCTTTAAATGAATTTTAATGATCAACTACATTATAGAAAAACTCTGAGCACTGCGCAACTAAGACCCCCCCACCCCCCACCTACAAAAAACTTAACTACAGGCTCTAAAGAGCCTGTGTCGCTCACCTGACTCTATTTGGGTTTTTGAAATCATATAAAAAAGATAAAAATCATAACAGATACTTTAATAATGATTGAGGCCATATTTGGTTTAATATTGTCCTACTCCGCTGGCGGCCGTCTAGGATGATGCATCAGCTACAGAGTAACAACACTTGGTCAACACCTCATAAGGAACATTCATGCTATGTTTGGTTTCATTCCATTCAGTGGTTCTCTAAAAGAAGACATTTGTATGTATTTCCTATAGGGTCCTATCTTAAACTAAGTCCCCCGCTGCCGGCCATCTTGGATGATAGATTGGCAACAAAGTAACAACTCTTGGTCAGCACCTCATAAGGAATTCAGTGGTTCTCTAGAAGTTCAAAATGTAAAAGTTAACAACGGCATTGGACGACCACGGACGCCAAGTGATGAGAAAAGCTCACTTGGCCTTTCGAGCCAGATGAGCTAAAAAAGGACATGCACACAGAGTGGTATTCATTGAAACAAAACATGAAAATAATTTGGATCCATTTTAAGGGATATTGCAAGTGTATATACATTTTGTAAGTTTAAGGCCGTGATTTTTTAACAAATACAATTCTAAAACCTTCCAAAGTGTGAAAATGGACAATTTTAAACAATTTTCCAACAACTAAAATTCCATAACTCTGCATCTTATATAAAAATAAATAGGGGATGATACTCCGGCTTGCATATCATATAAAGTTATAAAGGAAGATAACTGAAGAACGGTAAAATTTATACTACTAAAATTATAACTTGATCTGATTTTGTGGTAAAAAGTATTGCGTTAAAGTTTAATAAAATTTGGTTGAGGCAAACTTAATTTAGAGGACGGAAACGTAAAATTCATCATTTTTTCCATCTGTAAAGGACATAACTCTACAACAGACTGAGTCAGTAAAAGTGACACCACCAAAATTCAAACTGTTTTTTGTGGTAATAAGCATTGTGTGCAAGTTTCATAACATTTGGTTAAGGCAAACTAAAGTTAAAGATAGAGAGCCGGAAACCAAAAATTCAGCAATTTTTCCATTTGTAAAGGGGCATAACTTTAGAACGGTAACACTGACACCACCAAAATTCACACTTGATCTGAGTATTGTGGTAATAAGCTTTTGTAAAAGTTTTATAACATTTGGTTGAGGCAAACTAAATTAGAGAACAAAAACCAATGACTTTGGGACAGACGGACAGACGGTCAAGGGTTGACCCACTATCACATGACTATGGGTCATAAAAATGTAAAGGGATTTTATGTCAATATATAAAATCAATTCACCAAAGTTTCATAAAAATTGGTGAAAGCATTCTTGAGACTATCCAAAGTCTCAATATACAATAAAAACTTAAATCAGAATTTTTTTTTTAAATTGAAAGGGAAATTATCATGATTATGTTAATTGGCAATATTAATAAATGCATGCAACAATTTCTGAAATTTACAGTATATAGGCTTTTAACCCCACCATATTTTTGCACCTGTCCCAAGTCAGGAGCCTATATGTGGCATTTGTCAGTTTTGTATGATTTTTAATTTTAGTTTCTTTTATATATTACGGAGTTTAGTTTGACGTCCATTATCACTGAACTAGTATACATTTTTGTTAAGGAGCCAGTTGAAGCACGCCTCAGACTGTGGGATTTTCTCGCTGCATTGAAGTCACATTGGTGACCGACTGTTAACTGCTCTTTGGGCAGGTTGTTGTCTCTCTGACACATTCCCCATTTCTATTATCAATTCTATGTTAAATTCAATTATAAATGTTAGGCTTCTTGTTGATTTGTTTTACATTTGTCATTTCGAGGCCTTTTATTATATTTACAGCTTTCTATATGCATAGGTGCTTGAGGACAGGATCCTGTTTTGAGCCCCCCCCCCCCCCCCCCCCCCCCCCCCCCCATAGTCCCTCCCCCTTATTATCATAAATCTTAGATTTTTCAATATATATCACTTATTTGTACCATATACATACTAATATACCATATTTTTACTCTTAATATGCATGTTTACTATCAACGTGAATCATGACTCCTGTCCTCAAGCACCTATGTCTATATGGTGTGAATTTTGCTCATTGTTGATGGTCGTACGGTTATCTATAGCTCAGCGAAGCAACATCACAAATGTTTCCAAGTTTGTGAAGTGAGAGGACTATATTCATCTTTCCGACTTTCAGATCATTTGTTGATTTTTCATGAATATGTGCCATTCCAATATGAAATAGCTAAATCAGAGACATATATACGTGTATATATGTCTCTGGCTAAATCATGTATATATTAAAAAAAAACTTTAAACTAGGATACTCATTTGGGGAACTAATGATTTGTTGGTTTTTCCCTAGTCCAAATAATTATGACGTCTGGCAAGGCTATTTTTTTTTCTGGGACGCCTAAATAGCCTTGCAAGACGTCATAATTATTTGGACTAGGTTTTCCCCACCATCGACATCGTCCTGTGGACGAAACGAGTTTGGCGCATTAACATAATAACAAAAAGATCATGTCTGTAGTGACAAGTTAGTGTGTGCGCTTACCAATATTTGAATTTTATGAGCCTTCTTTTTGAATATTTTTTTCATTTTTTGTACAATACTGACGTCGAGTGCTGTTGTTGTTGTGCTGTTTATTTTTTACAAAAGCGATCAAGTAATGCAGGGGAAGGAAACTTACTTAAATGACCAAAATGAGTCGCAACTAATGGTACATAAATATTTTACTATGCAGTCAGTATCCTGATATACATGTATATACTCTTCGACTCATTTCACAGAAAAATCGTACAAGTGAAAATACTCGTTAGTCATGAACATTTTAGATCACTTAAAATTTAGATTTTATAACTTAAATTACGAAAGATGATAATTTGTCAAATAAGCCCTTGTAACCAGGTGCTGCATTTTTTAGCACGTGTCAAAAAACAGTTAAAAGTGCCGGGATCTGACAGAGCTTTCAAGAGCTATTTCTGTTACTGTGAGTTTATTATATATTTATCACAAAAAGCTAATGCTAATTTCTTTTCATTAAATATGGGTCTATATGAAGCCCCCACCCCTCCTCCAGCTTATCTGATTAATTTACGATCACTCTGAGTAAAGAAAGTAAGTCACAATTGCTTATATAAGGTATTTTAAATTCTGGTTGATAGTTGTCTCATCACCAATCATACTACATCTTCTTATTTTTTTTTTACAATAAAGCTATATTTAGATGCGGTATAGTGAGTGATGAATGTGTAAACATGCAGCATGCTTGTAAATAATTGTTAAAATACAGCACAAAAGATGCATAATATATCAAACTCGAGTCAACGCCATGTCAAAAACCAAAAAAACAACAACAAAAAAAACGACCAAATGACAAATAGTCTATAAAAACTGTCACGGAATAGAAGTTCCTTCATAATATAAGTTCCAAGTGGAAGAAATATTCTGTAATATTGTTTCCATTGGAACAAATATTACAGTATTTGTTCCTTACGGAATAAAGGGTATAGAATATTTGTTCCTACAGGAACAGATATTATGACATTGTTTATAACAAAGTTTCCAGGGGAACTTCCGTTAGGCGGAACAAATATACGTTGACAAAACAACTATAGCATACCAAAATATATAATTTGTAAAGACTTGCATGCAACTAGGCCTATACAGTAGCTCTATGTCCTCATAGATCTCATAACATTACGATTAAAAGTCAGATTATGTGTGTGTAAGTTTATTAGAAAATTCAACGAGACACGTCCTAATCAGGTAAAATCCAAAATAACAATTTACAAATTCAGATCTACTGCCTGTTGTATATTGCGTATATTGCTTACATGATTGTATATTGCCAAACGAATAAATATGTCTGGTACGGGATGGCGGCTTCGAAGCGGAGACAAAAAGACCCAGATAAATGAAAGTGTAGAATTTTTGTTGTGGAGAATTTTTTTTTAAAGAATTGATTCATATCTCAGAATTTGAATATAGCATCTCGTTTTCTTTAGATAAATTGTTAGCTATTACTGACTATAATAATTACCCCCTTATAAGTATTCGCAAAACATGAAGTTAATGATCAATGAATATGAAAACATTTTATAAAGTATAAATATTGGTAAACGGACAGCAAGTCATAGGACTATTATAGTTCGAATAAATTAGTTTACAATAACTGTTGAAAGGTTATGAGAGAAAAATCGGGATGAATTTATTTTACAGTAAAGGCTTCATATTTTTAATCAGTTATTTGTAAAAGAAAGGTGACATGTTTAACACCATGGAGCCAGTAAATTAACAAACTACTATGATGGATTTTTTTCTTTACAATCATTGATCATTATTAATATTTGAGAATAACTTTTGTTTACAATTCGTTTTCATAAATAATGGTTCAAGAAAAACTTTTTGAAAATAAGTCTGTTAGTTTCCAAAGAAAAAAATATCTTAAAAACTGAACTGTGAGTTTTCAATCGTTACGTTTTGTTATACTTTTTTAGTGTTAATCTCAGCAAAGATAAATTTGGTGATAAAAATCGATTTGTTGGTCTTTAAAAAAAACATACGTCATAATGTAATCTTCATCTGGAGATATTCATTCCCTACTGTAAAATATTGAGTTTTTGGTTGATTAATGTCGGGTGTGTCTGACGTACCGAATAATATATGATAGGTACATGTAGGTCTTGTAATTGAGACCGCTCGTGATACGGTCGGAAAATTTCGACTGCCAACGAAAAAGGATGGACAGAAAATTGGCCTAATACCAGGCTACTTATAGTCCACTTGAAGAGTTGTTGCAAGGATTCAGCGTCCCCATTCGGACGTGTCTGAGCACAACCCAATGAACGTTCCACTATCATTACTGCTAAGGATTTATTGCCGGTCAGAAGAAGACCTGTAAAGACGCTATTTCTATAGTTACTCTAGTTCGCTAACGAATTCGCTTCTTGTTCCATTGAATATAAAGGAAAGAGTTCTCTAATATATATGTATATATATATATATATATATATACACGTCTAAATTGAAAACAACGTTCAAACCTATGATTGCGTTGGATAAAAACCGCAATTTTTATACGTGTGCATGTAAAACAAATTTCTTTGTAGAGGGGTCTAAATACAGCACAAACAACATTTTCCAATAGACCAAAAAGTGAAAAAGTATATTTTAACAAAACGCATTTGACTAACAGGTCAAACAACTGATGTTCTTAAACCCTGCTGACTACCATTGGCTATTGCCAAATAAATTGATCACCAGATGTAAAAAATGGATCTTACATATTAATTAAATACCAAACAGAAAACAATAAACTTACGGAAAAGATGGTATACCGCAAACATGAGGTGCAAAAATTTGTACACCATATCCGGATTTCGACATTTAATGTCTCTTCAGTGATGTTAGGGATCGAAACGGTATTTGGAAGGCCATATAATATATATAGGAAAAAAATAAGACTGAAAATGCACCAAATATTTATATTCAATATGAATATTCACATTTTGTCTATTACAACAACAAGTTGTTCAAAAATTGTTGTAATAGACAAAATGTGAATATTCATATTGAATATAAATATTTGGTGCATTTTCAGCCTTATTTTTTTTCCTATTTTATGCACAGCATGGATAAAATTTAAAACTTTTTAATATATATATATATTTTTCTTGAACTACTATAAATAAAGTAGTTCATTTTAAAATGTATTCTTTAAAGGTTAAGAAAACAATAAGTTAAAATGGCTGGTACATACATGGCTTCATGGCTAATACCAAAAAGGTATCATGTACAAGAATTGTGGACACTTTTGAGGGAGATAACTCAAATTAAGAAATAATTCTTTTGAACTGGGTTTCTAATCTCCTTGACTCATCTGGTGTCCAGTTCGCAAGATAAGACAACTCTTGATATGTGTCTCAATGGTCTATATATGATCATATATGTGTTAATTGATTGTTATCAGTGGGAATCCTTTAACATGTTAACTATCAGCAAGGATTTGTATAGTTTTAAATCCTTGCTATCAGCAAGACAGTTGGTTTTAAAGAGAAAGAAAAATTATATTTAAATATGCAATTACTTGGGCTGTAGTAGAAAGAATTCACGACTAACTATGTCAAAAAAGTTCATAGTTTAATTTTCATTTGGCATAATTACAAATCTTTCTTTCAAAAGAATCTTCTTTGTCCTTCTTGATTATGTAAAAAAAAAAATCTGAAAAAAAGGTATTTACTATGTGTTTTATACGCCTCTGAAACCGTAAACGATTGAATTTACAATGGTAATTATGAGGTCATAAGTAAAGGTATTTTTTCAGTCCTGAGTTGCAAGTAAATGGCACATTGTCCCACGCCTGACCGTCACATAATTGATAGGACAAAAAGTCACAATTAAATAGTAAAACTGTTTACTATCGTTTGAATATATTAGAGAAACTTAAATTATTGAAGTACGTTCTTTTTATCACATAAATTCATTATACAGCTTGGGATATTGTTCGTTAGAATTGATAAATGAAGACTTATCAAATTTTATTCATGCAAAGGATATATTTCTTGGTACCATAAAGCCAGTCAAATAATAATAAATTTTCGCAGCCTATTTTCTAAATAATCACTAGATCATTATGAATTCTTTTACCGTGAATTAATTTTGTTTACAAAGTTGTTTATACTTATAATTATTAATGTTCAAGAAAACACAAACTATTACTATGAAATAAGTTTTTCACATTGTAAATCAGAGACAAACTATCTCTAACCTGACTTTTTTCTGGTACCATCTTCGTGTCCGGGGCTTTTATGTCCTACATTTGAAATGTATCATCTTAATTCAACAAATGGATATATTGGCTTATAAATAAAAAGATGTGGTATGGTGAAAACTTTCCGTCAATTGAAAGAACAAAATACGAGGATGTTATCAACAGTTACTAAAGGACACTGTACGTCATTCAACAATGAGTAAACCCAGTTATACATGTTATAAAAAGTTATGTTATAAAATGCCCCGGTATGAAAAAATGAGAAATCATTTAAAAGAGAAAAACAATGGCCTGATTTATGTTCTAACATAGTTAAAAAAAAAAGACTAAAATCGCAACTAGTTAAAATAGCGGTGGATTTTTTTTCTAATCTTAAAAAATCCATTTTTCGATTTTGAGACGCTTTTCAGAAGATTTGGGTAAAAAAGACTAAACCTGTGAATTTTAGAAAGTCGATTTGATAAGTTTTGACAGTTTTAAGGCTACTATAATTTTAAAGAGGTAAATTAAAAGGCAATCTCACGTTTTTTCTTCTTTTTTACTAGTGTGAAATACATACAGGTTGGTATAATTCCTATTTTTCGAAATATTTGCCTACTTCGTGTCAATTTTCGCTGTATCTGTATAACCGTTAGATAATGATGTTTATTCTTAACATAAACCCATATTTAAAAGAAAAGATGGGAGTAATATACAAAAACCAGACACAATACAATTTCATATGAAACTCAGTCATAAATTTCGAAAACATATGCAGTGTGAATCTAAATTTTTCAATAAACTATAGAGCTTCATCTTCACATGTGTAACCGGGATCGTTTTCCGTCTTCCTCAGGCAAGTTTAAAAAGCAATTCATATTGATGAAGATAACAAATGTTTTCATATATATTAACCTGCAAAATCGCTAAATAAGTTCATGAAAAAGCATTATAGGTCTGCTATATACAACTTTTTATACAGCCATTGTATGAGGGTTCTTTGAATTTTAGACATAAACAAAACATGTCTATCCAAAATAATTTTGTAATCACATAGCCCGGTAATCAGAAAGGCAAAATAGATTTTCAAAAATATTTAATATGCACTCATGTGGGACGATCATTTTTATATAGACACCAATAGGAGGCGAATTGGAACTAAGACGATTACATGTGAAAAAAAGGCATAGGATAGCAAATTTACGTACCAAAAATAAGATGTGTGGCATAAACTTAAACAAACCAGAGTTAAGTTCTTTTCTAGAACTTGTCTGTTTTGTATTTTCTTTTATGCACGTTTTGTTAATCTATACTGAGATTCAAAAGGGGGAGGGTTCAGACCTACAAAAGTAAGTTTAACTCGAACACATTTCCATATACATGTACTAGTACCTGTCAAAATTTGGGGATCTCGTAAGTAGTTGTCGTATGTCATATCTTATTTGTTTTCGTTATTTGGAGAATGTTTGTGTTTATAACAGACCTTAAGAAAAATAAGAAGATGTGGTATTATTGTCAATATTAGAAAACAATCCTTTACGACAGCCAAAAAAACAGCTGATTTGCAAGATATACCATCTACTTGCCACTATACATCATGTACTGTGTTACAACCCTAGATAAAGCCGACGAGGAAAGGCATATCCGACTAACGAAATTATATTTTTATATAATCTAGTTGGTCGAGTGGGCTAGGGCATTAAACACACTGCAGGCGGTGTTGCCACGATGTTTCAGATGCAGGGGTTCGAATCTCGGTGAGGGAAGAACAACAATTTGCTAACGCAAATTTGCAGATCTAACTTTGGTTAAATTTGAGACAAATTATTGTGTTAGTCTTGTATAACCACAGGTTATCCGATGGAGAACGTCTGTCGTAAAGTTGTCACATATTTAAACGTAGATACATATAATATATATATATATATATATGTATCTACGTTTAAATATGTGTATATATATATATATATATATATATATATATATACAAGTCTAAATTGAAAACAACGTTCAAACCTATGATTGCGTTAGATAAAAACCGCAATTTTTATACGTGTGCATGCAAAACAAATTTCTTGTTAGAGGGGTCTAAATACAGCACAAACAACATTTTCCAAAAGACCAAAAAAGTGAAAAAGTATATTTTAACAAAACGCATTTGACTAACAGGTCGAACAACAAATGTTCTTAAACCCTGCTGACTGCCATTGGCGATTGCCAAATAAACGGATCACCGATGTAATAAATGGATCTTAAATATAAATTTAATACTAAACAGAAAACAATAAACTTGCGGAAAAGATGTTATACCGCAAACAAAAGGTGCAAAGGTTTTTGTACACCATATCCGGATTTCGACAATTAATGTCTCTTCAGTGATGTTAGAAATCGAAACGGTATTTGGAAAGCCATACAATTTACCTCAATTTAGGATAGACTCCTGAATTTTGAGGAGTCAAAATAGGATGAACGGATCATATAAACCCGAAGGCAAATATAATACAAGCCCAAACGAAAAAATATAAACAAGTCTAAATTGAAAATATATATATATATATAAACGCCTAGAAAGTGTACACAACAACACCAATAACAAAAAAAAGGAACTATAAATGTAATTATTTATAAATATTTCGGATAACAGATATCCTTCATCAGTAAATATGATTGTGATGTTGAATGAATCATATATCAGTCTACTTAGATTAAGCTATAACAATCTTGAAATTTATACAATAAAAAAGTCAAACCGAACATCAGGTAAGACGCTTGCACAATTCTAAATATGTGTTAAACACGACATAGGTTATATGAATAATTACAACAGAGAGTTCAAATATATGCTTTAGATAAAAAAAAAATAATGTGCGATATGAATTGCACAATTCTAAAGCTTTAACGGTGACGACAGTTATGGTGTTACAAGAACGATTGCGTCAATAAGAATTCCAAATAAACAGCACTGAACGATCTAAATTAGTAAATATTTCAAATTTGACAACGGTAGAGTAGTTACAACAGAGTCTGCGTATTTAAACATCGCAAACAAACGGCCGTTAAAATATAATAATAAATTTTGACTAAGGTTAACTAGTTGAACGTGGCTTGGTACTTTTACATCCCTCATAAAATTAAGCAATTTAAATTGGTATATTCAACAGATTTATTTTAGAGATGAGTAAGGTAAAGAAATAGAAACAGAGACTGTAATAATAAGTAATATAACCCAAATGTGAAGCACTGCATGGAGTCGAACTATATCTTTTCATTTATCCCATTTGGTGCCAAAGTTGTTAATTTTCTTATCCAAAATCTTTCCCGAGTGAGTCTATCATCCCTAGACCAGGCAGAGTTGTGGTCAATGATTGTAATGGTCAGTCGATTGAGATCTGCCTTAGTGTGGCCAGGGGATCTCAAATGTCGACTGAGAGGGAGGTACATATATATATATATAAATGCCTACGAATGTAACAAAATAAATAAAATCATGAACAAATGTTAAATATTTCGGATAAATAATATCCTTCATCAGTAAGATGTCAAGTGAATCTTATCTTGACATGTGGTAGTCAAACTGAAATAATAATCTTGATCGTTATACAAATTATCACGAATCAATACGCTGGTAAAACATTTTTGATATTGATGTTTGGGAGGAGGAATAAATTCCTTAAAACTGTAAGAGTCCTGTACGGAAGCCTGAGTTACAGGAAACAAGTGATGGTAGGAAAATGAGTGATGGTAGAGAAAATGAGTGACTCATTCTATGTTTTTTCATTAATGCCCTCTGGGGAAACTGTCCTTAACTTTTTTTATCCAAAACCTTTTCCTAACAAGTCTGTCGGCCCTTGACCAACCCTCGTTGTTGTCAATGATAGTGATGGTAAGGTTTTTAAGATCAGCTTGGGCGTGTCCAGGGGATCTCAAATGACGACTTGCGGGGAGGTCGGGCTTGCAGGTGTAGTCACTTCGATGACCATTTATGCGTTTGTTGAATGGCTGTTCTGTCTCGCCAACATACTGCATGCCACATCGACACTGAAGAAGGTATACAACATTCTGGGGTTTGCAGGTTACATTGCAAAATATAGTGTACACAGACCCAGTGGAGTGGCAAGTAAATGATTGAGTATTGAATATTTGTTGTCAGACATCGTCTGTTACCACACGACTTGCTCAATAAGTCTTTCAGACTTGCTGGTCTCCGAAAAGCTAAGACAGGAGGTTTGGGAAACTGTAACTTTAGTGATTATATATTATCACTGAAAAACAGGAGTTATGCATAATCACTAAAAAAAAGTGTCAGGGATTAAACATAATAACTGGAATGAAGAGGCAATGAATAAAGGTTAAATAATTTATTCTATAGGATCGTATTCAAACATGTTTAGAAACATGAATATTAAAATGTAAAGCACAATACTCTAATACAAATCATTTATTTTTACAAACTACATTAATTGTAAATGCCATCTACTATTGCACATTTACCAATCAACCATTTTCAAATGCTCTGCCTTTCGTTTTTTCGCAACAACATCCACTTAAAAAAAACCTTGTTCTTCACGTATTGAATCTAATTTTACCGCATGTCGAAGAGAAAAAAAGTGTTCATTAGAAACACCTGAAGGTGCCAAAAAATTGAATCAGCCACCTCAATTTGATTTCTTCTGTAGGATCCGGGCAACGTTATATGTATCGTAATCAGGCAATATCCTTTTCAGTTTGTTCATAAACAATGGCCATTATATTTCTGGTGTCTCCTTTTCTGCGATGAACATGCGGAATCGGTATCAAAACATAACAGCCAATGTTTGCCTCCTCCAAAATTGTGTTCAATCTGTCAAATATGCGTTTAACTTTGTCTGTTTTTCTGTATGTTGAGTTGCATTAAATTACTTTGATTGAATTTCTTTTCCATTGGATCATAGAGAACATAAGAGAGATGATCAATAACCTTCATCGCCATTTGTTTTACTGCAAATTAAATACACTGTGCATTTACATTCAGAACATGAATGTGCATTCGGTACTGTTTTGGGCAAACAATACAAATACATGTGTATTGTTTATCACTATCATCGAGAAAGTTGGTATTATTCAATTTTAAATACTTGTTTTTGTTTATGAGTTAAAGGGGTTTAACACAGTTAAATATCACTGAAACAACTGTTCTTAAGATATGTTAAATGGACAGGGAATGAAAATTGTTCACTTAGAACATACTCACCCATTCTCGTCCAATGGAAAATCAGTATTTTCCCTTCTATTTTTCATAGTACATGGCTTTCCATGCACTATAAAATGCTACACATGAATGACTTTTCATTGTAGATTAATTATGAAAGTGAACTCTTAAAAACTGCACTGACGAAGTGTACAACCCCCAAGGAAATGTCCAAGGAAAAAGACCAAAAGAAAAAAAAAACATGAGTACTGTTGGTTGTCTTATTACCCGGTATTATAAATGAAATCAGGATAACAGAACTACAAAAGCATTTTAAGTTGAGATTTCAACATTGCAAATGTTATTTAATGGTACATATATAGACCCCCCCCCCCCCCCCCCGAAAAAAAATGAAAAAGGGGCAAAGGTGTAGGTAAAACACATGTAATATTTAATCTAATTTTCATACCAGACCTCAAACTCAATGTTTTAAGAAACAATGACTGTTGATAAAAAAATCAAAGGAAGGTTTTTTTGGAGAAAAAAAAACCAATACATTCATCAATTAAAAAAACAAGCATCTGATGTTGAAGCGATTGTAAATTAAAATTTATTGATGAAGTTTTGTCCTTATTAAAAATTATACAATTTTTGAAAAGCTGATTCATATAACATTTTGTGCTTTTTAAAATGAAGGAATTTTAGATATATAAGATTAAATTGTACCTAAAGCAGAAGAAATCTTCATTTTGAATAATTTATCCTTTTTTGTTATCACAAAACTATCTCATTGCTCTTTCATTCCATCTGGTGAAATGACCATTAAATGATTTACATCCCTTTTACTAAACATGTTAACACTTAAAGTGAGCTAATATCAAAGTTTGATTATTACAATGAGAGGCTAATTTTGTTATGGAACTCGAAGGTGTGAATATGTTCTAAATTCGTCAGACAATACTTGGTCATGTTTTATGAACATTTAAAACCCTTGGCTACGCCTCGGGCTTTAAATATTCATAAAACATGACCAAGTATTATCTAACCTATAATTGAACCATAAAAGGGTAAATAATACAGATTATTTATCTGTTTATATTTGACTTATTTTATCAAACGAAGGATCTTTGTATCATTGATAATCCCTGAAACAATCAGGGAATTTGTAAAATAATTCTTAAAATTTTCAGTAATTATGTAAAATCCCTTGTCATTTTCAGGGATTATATTTAATCACTAATGACTATAGTGATAATGCAAAATCCCTGAAAAATCAGAGATTCTACACTGATTATACAAATTCACTGTAACATATATATAAATATGTGTGTTTTTACATGTTATTAAAGTTACCTAGATTTTTTTCTATGCATTTCTGGAGTGGTCATGTTTTTGAGACAGTAATTTTAATTCGTTTTTTCTAATAAAGATTGATAATCTTTGACGAGAGAATCGTAATTTATGTAAGGGGTCATATTTGAGGACAAGGAACATATACGATTATCTGTAAAGATCACAAAATTCACATCTACTGTTTTAAATATGGTTATATGATTCTTTGAAATAGCTAGTTTTGAATATTAAATTTTACTGAGAAATTTTAAATAACAAACTGCCTGCTAGCGCCATGTTGGATATTGATTATCGAATAACGAGTAACTTCCGACTTGTATGGCAGTTGTTTATATTTCCGTTAAATGACAACATTGGGTGAGCAACCCAAACATACGAGTAGGTTAATGTGATAATAATTGGGATCCAGCAGCCCAAACTGTCTAAACGTACATCACAGACAAACAACACAACTGACTAAAAAATTCAAACAAACATACAAATAAATCTTACAAAAACGCCGACAAAAAACAACTGTTGTAGTTGATATAAAAATAAGAAGATGTGGTATGTTTGCCAATGAGACAACTCTCCACCATACCAAATAACATAGAAGTTAACAATTAGATAATACATTTGACAAAGACGCCAACAAAACAGTTTGTGTATAGTTGATAGTACATACAGTATATGTTAAACAATTTCTCGATATAGTACAAATTAAGTAAAATATAAAGACACAGGTAAACAAAAGGAGAACCCACTGTAAAAACCCTAAGTTTTATATACGAAACTAGAATTCCCTTTAGGTATAGAACCACTTATTCGGGCCCGGTTTGAACAAAATAGTTCCTACGCATAGCTGTTACTTTTAAAATTTGTAAAATTATTTGGGTAATTTTGGTATCAAATGAAAGCTGAATGACTGGGGATCATTGTAGAACCTTTGATGAATGATTATATTTAATATACTATATAATAAAATATTTATTTTCGCGAACCATTTAGGTCACAGAAATTCCAAAAAATGGCATCAGTAAGGAGAGTTGTACAAATGATGTGAATACACAGAACCCGGATCCAAATTATCTTTTACTAAAAGTATTCATCATTTTCTGTTTTGTATGTACTAACAACATTTCATTTTTCTACAATTTCGATTAAAATATTATAAAACCTGCAGTTCAATAGGTCACATGCCCCAAATAAACATTCCCCGATTGGTCGAACTACTGTGGCCTCGGTGTAAAGCAACGCAAGCCTCGATGTAAAGATCACGCTTCCAAAAATAGAGGTATGTCCCAACTTAACATTCCCCGATTGGTTGAATTGCTGCTCGATGTAAAGCAACGGAAGCCTTGATGCAATGAAGAAAAGGGGTTGACAGGATAAACGTAATCGTTATAAATTTTAACTTCATGGTTCTTATGCAAGCAAATTTAATAAACAATGATTTTATACAGTTGTGTTATTGTTTTCACCTTACATAGGGCTTTTATTTCTGATCTTATTTCTGTGTACACAATTCTGAATCTACATATTTCACCTATATCAATATTAGGTAATCCGTTTGGACGATTCCATATACTATTGTTTTAGGGTTTTTTAGCTTCAGTGTCGAGTTGGTGTATTAGAGTATTGAGGGCTATCTGCGAGAAATAAATCTTTTTTTCTGATATATTAACTAAATTCAAAACCAATATAAAAATAGTTAACACATATATTTTATGTAACTGAGTAAATTGATCGGAATGTGAATGATACATAAACCTAAAATTCGTTTTGGTCTATCCCAGTGATGACATTTGCGCGGGAATTTAGTCCATTGACATCGTAATATAATTTACTTTGGATTATAATTATCTTTAGATGTAATGTTACAGGATTTAATGTGAAATCATTTGTCTCTTCTTTTATAGTACACGAGTTTGACGTCAGGTTTGTACACATGGAGTCTCTAGTCTGAAAAAAGCCAGTGACAGAACGATAAACAGATATTGAGATAAGCAACTGTCTAGGGCCAAGTAAGGGAGGTGAAAAGGCCAGTATTACGCAGAACGATAAACAGTTGCATAGACGGATCCAGGGGGTGGGGAAAATTTGGTTGATTTTATAGGGAAGCAGGGGCGGATCCAGCCATTTTATAAAAGGGGGGTTCCCAACTCAGGACAATGGGTGTGGGGGTTGTGTTCCAACTATGTGTCCCCATTCAAATGCATTGATCGTCCAAAAAAAGGGGGGGGTTCCAACCCTTGGAACCCTCCCCCGGATCCGCCACTGGGGAAGCATGACGGGAGTGGGCAACCCTTAGGCCAGTCAGCGGCCACCACCCTTTTATGAAAAGTTGTGGATCCGCCACTGAGATTTATATAATCAGGTTTTCTTTGTGTAGATACCGTAAAATATCACCAGCTGTGACTGAGTACACAATTTGATTCATTTTAGCTCATTAGCTGGGCTCACTCGCTAAAAAGGTTCATTGCGGGCCTGCTCACTGGCTAAAATTTTATGATATTCATGACTCATGTAGAAAAGCCGATAATCTATACATGTGTGTGAGGAGTAGTTATCAAGCTTCCTTTCATCTGTAAAAACTGTCTCGGGCCAAGTTAGGGAGGTGAAAAAGCCAGTAATAGAACGATAAACAGATGATCAGGTTTTCTTCATATAGATCCCTTAAAATATCCCCCACTGAGGACACAATTTGATTCATTTTAGGTCATTACCTGCACTCACTCGCCATAATAGGTTCATTGCGGCTTACTGGCTAATATGTGTAGAAAAGCTGATAACCTATACATACATGTACATGTATATGGTCAGATCATATGTTTTCGTACGTCATATGAATTTGTACTATGCATGCCTTTTCAATGGAAATTGTGACGACAGTATGCATTCTTAATAGCACCAAAAATGATGAGAAGAGGATACATGTGTCAACCAAAATTTTTCAGCAACGTCAAAATATGTGAGGACACCCTATCAAGATCTATCAAGCTTGTGTTCATGTTGGGTTAAAACTGTTTTAGGAAGGTGAAAAATACCAACAACATAACAATAAATAGATAATCGATATTGTAAAATATCAATGTGTTGAAAAGCCAATGATCTACATATATACTTAAATATGTCAACCATAAAATAAAACTGATTTAATTTACACCACAACTGTTGAAAAAACCTTTATGTTTATATAACTTATCTCATTCTAGTCCATTCAACTGACAGAATCGGTGTACATTTCATGAACTCTTTAATAACAAGAATCATCATGGACTATTCTTTATAGCAATATCTGTTAGCCATTTAGGGGTCTTTTGCATTCGAAGTTTAGTTTTAGTGGGTTTATTTTGCGAAAAAGAACTCAATTTCCAGATCAAAGTTAACATTTTCTATATATTTTGCTGTGTCAAAATGACCTAATAAATATAAAGAACAGTACCCATATAGACCCAAAAATGGTATATCACATTCTACACATGACATTTTAGCAGGAAAGACTGCCATTGGAGTATATAACTTTTAACCTGTGTATATATAATTAAAATACGATAATAAAATTCATGTCTTTTTCAGGACCTCTGATCCAACCATGTAGTATGGCATGTTTGTGAGATATGGTTTTGGTGGATAGGATGTTCATGAAGGACCTGTAGTACAAAGTATATCACTGGATTGAGCTCTTTGTCTAAGTGTATTATTAAAGTGCTTTGCTTTGAGCTCAGTTCATTGTTATGCAATTCATTCTTTGTGAAATAAAGATTTGACAGACAAGTCTCATGTACAAGGATTTGTCAGGGTAGTATCCATTCTATGTACAATGTAAGTAATAAGGAGATAAAAGCATTTTATTATGATTTGAACCAAACATTTTTTGTCCATTAACCAAATTTAAAAAAAAAGAACAAATTTACCCGACAATGCTACACTCGCTACTAGCAATATGATGCTAGGCTGTTTTAATACATCTGTACTGCCTACTGATGACTCGGTCCTGAGTGTATATGGTCATTCAGTATGTTACAAAAAAAAGGGCAAATTTTATAAGGCCTATCTGGCCTAATTGATTTCTAAAACTATAGTTCATTGTACATGTTCAACATTTTTCATTCATTTGTTTATTTCTTAATTTGTGTGAATTAACATTGTTACAGTAAATGTTAATTACTGCACTTTCATACCACAACAAATACTGTATTGGTATCATTTATATTTGTATCCATATAACAAAAAAAATTGAAAAGAGAATAATTTTGCAATACCTTTTTCATATTGAATACTATAACTTTTTTGATATTTAGACATATTAAGTAGATTTTCATAATACCCACTTGACATGCTTGAAATTCTATCAGATTACTTTTGGAGCAGTTATGAGTCTTTGAAGCATGCTCACAAAGGTTTTTTTGTTGATATCATTTTCATATTGGTCAAAACCTTTTTTTTGCTTCTGCCAGCTTTGGAGGAGATGTTATCAAAGAATTGATAAAAAAACAACACAGAAGTTTACTTTCTAGCTCTTCTAGCCCCAAGTATCATGTCAGGCATTGTCATTACTAAAAACCAATAAATGTCTTCTAATCTGAGAAACAATTTCGATATTTTAACAAAATATTTTACTAATGATACTTAAAATCCACCACAAAGTAATATAAATAGAACCATACAAATATTGAGCAAATACATATAAAAAAGATGTGGTATGATTGCCAATGAGACAATTCTCCACAACAGACCAAAATGACACAGAAATTAACAACTACGGGTCACCGTACAGCCTTCAACAATGAGCAAAGCCCATAACACATAGTCATTTATGTTATTTATGTACACAAAATAAACGAAAAACAAATATTATGTAACACATAGACAAACGACAACCACTGAATTACAGCCTCCTGATATCATGTTCTCAGATATCATCTCCCATTTAAAAAAAAATCACATGAAAAAATGAACCTATTATGTGTTGCTCTCCTAGCTACAAAATGTATCCAAAATCAAAGATGTGGAAAATATTCTATCATAATCATTTGGTAATTAATGCAATTAGTGTCTCTTCCATGCCCGTCTTGAACATAAAATCTAAATATTAAATAAACAACACTCCTCATGCTCAGGTTGGTTGTCATCGTGCCATACAGTTAATAACAACATGTAGGAAAAACATAGAACTCCTTTTGTCATATAAAACACTGTCAAACATCCAAACACACTATCCACATTCATCTGTGTCCACACTTGTAAATAATAAAAAAAAATGTATGAAATTGAAACAGAAGGGCATATATTACCTGATTCCCAGATTGGAAGTACCTGTTTTTGTACTTCCAAACTTCCGAGAACCAGTGCGGACTTATATGCAATAAAAGGTATGTTGATTTTTCCAGCAAGGGTAACCAGAAGGAATTGTTTTTACATGGAGTGAGCTTAAAACAAAAGAGCTATGAAAGATTGAAATTGAGGAATTTAACATAGAAAGCAACGGGACCATTAATTAGTGGGTTTATTCCTATTACAGGAATCTGCACGTGCAAAAATATTCAACCCTGTCTGTAAAAATGTGTCTCTCATGCCTATCTCTCTGTTTTAGTTTCATGAATCCTTACATTTTGATTAACACCAAGCTCTTCAGTCAGCAGGAGAAGAGAATTTGCAAATCTATGATTTCTCATGTGAACTGCTGCATGTGCACAACCTGGGAAATTTTTGAAAAAAGTCACACTCTTCGAATTGCAACGACTCAGTGCACGATTGAATGCCTCACTTTTTTGTGTCGAGGTAAGAAACCGTACAAGATTTAAAGAATTGGGACCAAGTAAAACTCTTATACAGTTTTCAACTTTAACTTCATCATCACATGCCATTCTACATGTGGTACCGTTTGGAATAAAATTCTTTATCTAATGATTTGAAAGCAAACCAGCACACTCATAGGAGTTAACCTTACAATAGGATCCGCAATAACCTTTGTAGCACATTATTATAGTTTTAATTACTTCTGGCATGTGCTGCTTAACTTTATACAGATCCCTTGATGCACATTAAAGCTTTGATTTAATTCTGCAGCACACCTTGTTTTAATAGCAAGTGCAACTCTATTCTTTAGATTGGCCTTCTTTGCACCAGAAAAAAAAATCGGGACAAAATGTGCACCTTGTAATAGCCCGTTTCATAGTTGCTGATAAATGTCGAACATCACGAAGTGCTTCAACATTGATACCGTGAACTTGTTTGACACCTTGATATGATTTACTATCACCCTCAGTTGTTATATGGGAAATTTTCTAGTAATCACTGATCTCGGTTGCACAAGAACTACTGTTTACTGCCTCATTACCAATGAAGGCTTCTTCAGTTATATTTGCTGTGCACATACCTCCATTATTTGGACATACAATTACAATATCTTTCCCTCTCAACCTAGTAGCAACACTACATATTGTATTACCCGTAAACAATGACACAATTTGTTTGGCCAAAGTATTATGTTCCTACATTGTACTCACACAACCTGGGTACCAACTTAAAACGGTGTAGTGCCGCTATTTATGAGAGGGTTGTTATATCGACAGTCAGGTTCAACTGTACAAGTTTTTCATTAGATATACCACAGGATTTATTTTCCTCAAACAAATTTCTCTTAATGTCTTGTATTCTTGCTTTACTCAATTCCTCTACCTGTTTTGCAACTTTGTTTGCAGTCTTTGGCATGCCAGATGAGGAAGGTGGAACCATATTAGAAATCATAAGAATGTCTCCAAGTTCTTATTTGAGATTAGGGAAGTTATCAGACCACACTGGATCTGAATATTCAGCTTTGCTGACTTTGGACCTCTTTTGTTTGTTTCAACAACATCATACAATCTGCAATATTTGCTAACAAAATCACATTTTTGGCATTTTAGCCTTTAACGCCAAACGCAACACACTGCTTTTCATTTTCTACATCAAATTTTAAGTCACAATCACAATCAGAGTTATAAAGTATATGGTTTCTTATTTCAAAGAAAAATGATTTTTCTTAGATATTTTGATAAATTCAATTTTTTACCTTTATTCCAAGGGACATAACCCTTTTTGAAACCATGATATTTTCCCTTGAAACTGCTTAAACTGACTACTTCTGCTTGTCAAATTAAAGTCAAACTATTACTCTCCAATAAAAACCATTAGAATATGTACAATATTTAATTTTATCAATTATAGCCTTAAATTAGACACCTACCTCTGTTTCGATACATGATTTAGAATTTTTACCTGCTGAGGCAAATACATCCTGAGAGCTGATTATTAATTGGGTTAAAAGTAACATATGGTAGTTTAATCTGAAGATAAATGATTCTTTCCATGTAACATCTTTTTATTTAAAAAAAAAATAGTTGATTGGCAATAAAATTGGCATAAAATCTGGAACTTTAACATTTTTTTACAAAAATTTCAAATTTAAAGCAATTTAATTTAATTTAAATGAAATATTTTTAAAATGTTATTGGCTACTTTGATGAGTAAAGACATACAGTAAGCTAACAACGAGAAAAAAATACACTTTAAACCTTTCTAGACATTCAATTTTAATGACCAATGTGTCTGGTGAACTACCCAATATTAAAGACTTTTGTAATGTGAATCAGCAGAAATAGGGGTTTTATTTTTTTCATTTTTTTTCAGTAACCGTCTTATATAAACAAGTGGAATTTAAAAACATACTCAAAAATGATTGTGGAACATGATTGATGCATTGAAATCCTGTTATTTGAGCAAAAGTGCTGTTATAAGTATAAAACCTCTAATTCGGGCCCGGTCTGAAAGAACATACAAGAAAGTAGTACATATTTCATACAAAATAGTTCCTACGCATAGCTGTAACCTTTAAAATTTGTAAAATTATTTGGGTAATTTTTGTACCAAATGAAAAACGAATGACTGGGGATCATTGTAGAACCTTTGATGAATGATTATATTAAATAATATAAAAGTTGTATGAAATTGAAACAGGAGGGCATATATTACCTGTTTCCCAGATTTGAAGTACCTGTTTTTGTACTTCCGATCTTCCGAGAACCAGTGCGGTCTTATATGCAATTAAGGGTATGATGGTTTTCCCAGCAAGGGTAACCAGAAGGTATTGTTTTGACATGGAAGGAGTGTCGCTTTTTTTGAATTTAAAACAAAAGAGCTATGAAAGCTTGAAATTGAGGATTTTAACATAGAAAGCAACGGGACCATTAATTTGTGGTTTTATTCCGTTAACTAAATTGACGTTGCGCACGATTTTGTTACTTCTGACCATTAAACGACGGTCCATATAATAGCTAGACTCAAGCTAGCAGCCACTCGCTAGCAGCCACTCCGCTAGCAGCCAGTTTTCAGATATGTCTTTAAACCCAAAAGTTGAATAAGATTCAAACTTACTGAAACGTTATTATTTTTTTTTTACCACTACAATATCTGTTTTAATTTGAATTTAGCAGTTAAAATCACTATTCAACGAATTTTGAAATTTTATTTGGTGTTCAATATTTTAAAAACAATAATATGTGCTTTCAACATCGTGCTGCACGCCTTTAGACTTCGCTTCAACTTTCAACACTGAAAAAATGACATTGTTTGAATGTTGGCATAATTTTCTTGAAAGATGGTATCGACTTGTCTATCAGAAAATTTTTCTGCGATATTGTGTGATAGCTTTCCATATTCTCGGTATCCTGTAAAATAGTTCCTAAAAAGTAACAATTTGTATACGATACAAGAATACAAAGTAGCGTTCGTACTTTAATACTTTCATGTCAAACAAATCTGTTTAAGCGATTCATTATCGTTCTGTAACAGTGGGTTTTGTTTAGTTTTGATGACACGCAGGGGTTTATTTTTAGTAATCAAAGTATGGTGTGCAAGGACATTACTAACAAAGTATGGTGTGCAAGGACATTACTAACTAGCTATATTATAAATTTTAAAAAAAATCCGTGTTAAACCCCACCTGGATTGTTCAGTCAAGCATGCTTAAGGGTCCCAACTTTCATTTGCACCTAGTGGCGAAAAAAAGTATTGCCGTAGGAAATTTTTTATTAACTTTTAAAGTTAGGGTGGGGTAGGGTGTCGGACCCCAACTTTGGACCAATTTTTAAAAAAATCCGTGCTATACCCCACCTGGATTTTTCAGTCAAGCATGCCTAAGGGTCCCAACTTTCATTTGCACCTAGTGGCGAAAAAAGTATTGCCGCTATTGTGTTGTAACCGTATTATGACGTTGCGCTTTTCGAGCCCGTCGTAAAGGTCGCCGATTTCTTAAATGGCGGCCTGCTCAAATTGTAAATTATTAACCTTTACTGTTTATTCCATTTTTGGTAATATTCCTTTTGCTTGGCTCGGTACTTGTACATCCCGCCGTTGTGTTATTGTGCAATGGTCATTTTTTGTATTCTTGTCTTCCATTTTTTTCTTATGTGTCTATATGCCATTTTGTTTCTCTTTGTTGACATATTTGTTTGTTTTTATAGTGATTAAATTTATAACACAATGTTGACTGCTATACCCATATTTTGACATTTTTTCCTATTATGTCTGTTTGTTTCGTTCAAACATTTTTGTCAATTTAATGGAATTTTGTGCAACTGTCAAACAAGTGAGAGGTCTGGCTAGCTATAAAACCATGTTTAATCCACCATTTTCTACATAAGGAAATGCCTGTACCAAGTCAGGAATATGACAGTTGTTTTCCATTCGTTTGATGTGTTCGAGCTTTCCGTTTTGAATTTTCCTCGGAGTTCGGTATTTTTATTATTTTACTTTTCACCCTTATTTCACTTTTAATGTTGACATTCTTTCCACGTTAGCCATGGTACCATACAATACTTTATTCTCTTTTATCCAATACTACCAGAGGAAGAGGGAGACATTGCTTCGAAAATGGTCTACAGCACGTATGCCCTACACCTGAATGAGATTGTCAGCGTAGGGTTTGGGGTACCGGATATGTAACATTGTCCGATCAAACTATTATCGGTTCACGTTGGCCATGATACAAGAGGTAGAAAAAGATATTACCTCTTAAATGGTTTTGAACACTTATGCCCTTAACCGATACGAGCTTGTCACTCATTGGGTGAAAGGTGGGGGAAGGGGGATGGGGGGTATGTAATGTAGTCGGATTTAACTATTGCCGGCTGGCAAAACGAAGAGATTCTCCGTGTTGACCTTGGTTCATTCCAGAGGTAGAGGTAGATATTGCCTCTGAAATGAATAATTTCACTTATGCCCTAGACTCGTACGTTTTCTTCAACATGGGATAAAAAGTGGGCACCTGGTATGCCACATAGCCCAATTCAACTATTACCGACTGGCCAAACTAAAAAAATATCAATGTTGACCATTTTACGAGAGGTAGAGATTTGCATTGCCTCTAAATGGCCTATAGAACTTATAGCCTAGACCCGTATAAATTCTAGCATAGAGTTAGGGAGGCCTGGTATGTTTCATTGTCCAACTTAACTATTGCCGGCTGATCAAACTAAGAGAGTCATCATGTTGGCCATGATACCAGAGGTAGATGAAGACCATGCCTCTAAAATAGTTCATAGTACTTATGCATAGACCCGTACGAGTTTGTCAGCATGTGGGTGGTCCTGGTATCCTAGTATGTCATATAGTCCGACTTAAATTTTGCCGGCTAGCCAAACCAAGAGATTTCCACTTTGGCCATGGTACCAGAGGAAGAGGTAAATATTGCCTCTAAAATGGCTCATACCACTTATGACCTAGACCTCTACGAGTTTGTCAGCATCAGGTGGGAGAGGGTGATGGAGGAACTTGGTATGTCACATAGTCCGACTTAACTATTGCCGGATGGCCAAATTGAAAGATTCTCCACGTTATCTTTGGTCCCATACAATTATTTATTCTCTTTAAACCAATACTACCAGAGGAAGAGGGAGACATTGCTTCTAAGAAGGTCTACATTACTTATGCCCTACATGTATGAGTTTGTCAGCATAGGGTTTGGGGTACCGGGTATGTTACATTGTCCGATTAACTATCGTCGGCTCGCCAGACTTAGAGATTTCCACGTTGGCCACGATACAAGAGGTAGAAGAAGATATTACCTCTTAAATGGTCTTGAGCACTAATGCCCTTAACCAATACGAGCTTGTCACTTTTGGGTGAAAGGTGGTATGTCACGTAGTCGAACTTAACTATACTAGACTATGGATTGCCAAATTGAAAGATTCTTCACATTATCCATTGTCCCATACAATACTATATTCTCTTTAAACCAATACTACCAGAGGAAGAGGGAGACATTGCTTTTAAGATGGTCTATAGTAATTATGCTCTACACTCGTATGAGTTTGTCAGCAAATGGTTTGGGATCCTGGCATGTCACATAGTCCGACTTAACAATTGCCGGCTGGCCATACTAAGAGATTCTTCACGTTGGCCATGATACACGAGGTAGAAGAAGATATGGCCTCTATAGGGGCTCTGATCACTTATGCCATTGACCCATACGAACTTATCAGCATTGGGTGAAGGGTTGGGGGTTGTACCTGGTGTGTCACATAGTCTGACTTAACTATTGCCGCCTGGCCAAAATAAGAGATTCTCCACGTTGGACATGGTACCAGAGGTAGAGGTAGACATTGCCTTTTAATGGCTCGTTGCACTCATACCCTAGACCGGTATGAGTTTGTCAGCATAGGGTGAAAAGGGGGGGAACTTGTATGTCACATAGTCCAATTTACCTATTCTAAATGATTATTTATAGGGTAGGGGGTACCTGGTTTGTCGGATTTTCCAACTTTACTATTGTCGCCTTGCCAAACTAAGAGATTCTCCACGTTGGCCATAATACCAGAGGTGAAGAAGACATTTCGTCTAAAATAGCTCTTAGCATTTATGCCCTTGACCCATAAGAGCTTGTCACTATTGCATGAAGGAAGGGGGTGCCTGGTTTGTCACATAGTCTGACTTAACTATTGCCGCCTGGCCAAACTAAGAGATTAATTCTCCACGTCGACCATGGTACCAGAGGTAGAAGTATAATTTACCTCTTAAATGGCTCATTGCACTTATGTCCTAGACTCGTACGATTTTTCAGCATAGGGCGAGGGAGTCGGGGTACCGGGTATGTTACATAGTCCGACTTTACTATTGCCGGCTGGCCAAACTAAGAGATTCTCCTCGTTGGCCATGGTACTAGAGGAAGAGGTAGATATTGCCTCTAAAATGGCTCATACTACTTATGCCCAAGACCCCTACGAGTTTGTCAGCATCAGGTGGGAGAGGGTGATTGTGGAACTTGGTAGGTCACATAGTCCGACTAAACTATTGCCGGCTGACAATAATTGAAAGATTCTCCACGTTATCCATGGTCCCATACAATACCTTATTCTCTTTAAACCAATTCTACCAGAGGAATAGGGAGACGTTGCTTCTAAGATGGTCTATAGTACTTATGCTCTTCACTATATATACTATCGTATGAGTTTGTCAGCAAAGGGTTTGGGATCCTGGCATGTCACATAGTCAGACTTAACTATTGCCGGCTGGCCACACTAAGATATTCTCCTCGTTGGCCATGATACAAGTGGTAGAAGAAGATGTTGCCTCCATAAGGGCTCTTATCACTGATGTCCTTGACCCATACGAACTTATCAGCATTGGGTGAAGGGTTGTGGTGTTGTACCTGGTGTGTCACATAGTCTGACTTAACTATTGTCGCATGGCCAAACTAAGAGATTCTCCAGGTTAGCCATGGTACCAGATTCAGCTTCAGATTCTTTATTTCATATAAAACCAAGTTAATGATACAAAGAAAGACATTTTTCCATATAATTACATACAGATTCTGAGGTAGAGGTAGACATTGCCTTTTAAATGGCTCGTTGCACTCATGCCCTAGACCGGTATAAGTTGGTCAGCATAGGTTGAAAAGGGGGGAACTAGTATGTCACATAGTCTAATTTTCCTATTCTAAAAGATTATTTAGAGGGTTGGGAGTACCGGGTATGTTACAAAGTCTGACTTAACTATTGCCGCCTGGCCAAACTAAGAGATTTTCCACGTTGGCCAAGATACAAGAGGTAGAAGAAGACATTTCCTCTAAAATGGCCCTTAGCACTTATGCCCTTGACCCATACGAGCTTGTTACTATTGGGTGAAGGGTTGGGGGTACCTGGTTTGTCACATTATCTGACTTAACTATTGCCGCCTGGACAAACTAAAAGATTCTCCACGTTGACCATGGTACCAGAGGTAGAGGTAGATATTGCCTCTTAAATGACTTGTTGTACCCATGCCCTGGACCCGTATAACTTTGTCAGCATATGGTGAAAAGGGGGACACTGGTATATCACATAGTCCAATTTAACTATTACCGGCTTGCCAAACTCAAAGATCATTCCCGTTAACCATGATACCAGAGGTAGCAGTATACATTGTCTCTAAATGGCCCATAGCACTGATGTTCTAGACCCGTCCGAATTTTAAGCATAGGGTTGTGGGTACCTGGTATGTCACATAGTCTGACGTAACTATTGCCGCTGGCCAAATTTCGAGATTCTCCACGTTGGCTTTGGTTCCTGAGGTAGAGATAGACATTTCTCTTATGCCCTAGACTCATACGAGTTTCGTCAACGTTGGATAAAAAGGGGGCATCTGGTATGGCCAAACTAAAACATTATTCACGTTGACAATGATACAAGAGGAAGAATTATTGTTTGCCTCTAAAATGGCCTATAAGCACATATGGCCTTGACCCGAACGAGTTTAACCATAGGGTTAGGGGCCTGGTATGTCTTATTGTCCAACTTAACTATTGCCGGCTGGCCAAACTAAGAGATTCGTCACGTTGGCCATGATACAAGAGGTAAAAGAAAAGACAATGCATCTAAAATGGTCCATAGCATTAATGCATAGACCTTTACGAGCTTGTCAGCAGGTGGGGGTGGGGGAGAGGGGGAGGGTCCTGATACTCTGATGTCACATTGTCCAATTTAACTATTGCCGGCTTGTCAAACCTAGAGATTATTCACGTTGGCCATTGTACCAGATGTTGCCGCTAAAGGGGCTAATAGTACCTATGTTCTAAACCCATACGAGTGTGTCAGCACAGGGTGGGAAAACGATTGTATATAATATGAGTACTGTATAATGTGGATTCATTAATATTTGTGGGAAAGCAATTTTCGTGGATTTCGTGGGTTTAGGTGAAAAAAAAGTAGGAATTTTCTTTAAGCTTATATGCAGACATTGGCAAAACCACGAAATCAAATATCCACGAAAACACGGATTTTCAAAAACAATCCACAAAAAAGGTACCCACGAAAATAAATGAATCCACAGTAATTCTGAAAGTGATTTAAAACCAGTAAAAAAATGTCACGTCGGCATGAAAGAGAATTTAATGAGAACCATTTTGTAATTTTATATGGAATGTGTCTTTACTAAGAAGCATCTGTAGATTGTATTTTTGGTTCAGCTTAATGTTTAAATATAAAAGGCTATCCATTGATGTTTCAATTGGCTATTTTTTTTTTGCTTCGCATCACGGTGCGGAGCATTAGTTTCAGTCGATATACACGCCATCTTGAAATAATTACTTATCACAAATAGATTCTGATTGGTTGCTTTATTATGCGACTGAGATACAGCAACAGTTATTGGCTTAAATGAGATCAAAAATTACAGACTTTTCTCGTCTCAGGATAAGACATCAAATGCCGTAAAATTAACTATGTGTATTTCAGTTCCGATCAACTGTCATTTATTCATGTTCGTTTTATTATGCATATATTGCACACTGAAATTCAATATTGAAATATCAATTATTAATACGTATAAAAAAGAAGATGTGGTATGATTGCCAATGAGACAACTCTCCACAAGAGACCAAATGACACAGAAATTAACAGCTATAGGTAACCGTAGGGACTTCAACAATGACGTGTTTATTTGCTTTGTTAATCTGCAATATGCACGATTTGTTTTGCTAAACAATGTTCCTATACAATGTTTACAAAAATGCATTATCTGTATTTTATAACTTCTGCCAATTTTAGGCACACCTCCAGGGTCGTGTCTATTTGTAAATATAAATATATATACAAAAATTGATATCCCAAGTCTTAGACATCCATTTTATATCAATCAATATCTAAAAATACCACATTTCCAATACTAAATCAACAACCACATGCACACATATTACCTTGAATTAGGATAGAGCGAAGCAGTCCACAGCTTTTTAGAAAGCTCAAAATTATTTTATCTATCCTTATAATCGATATTTTGTTACAACACATCATCGAACCCAGGTCATCTCATGAATATTATCACAGGCTCATGAATATTATTGCAGGTTGGCCTCATGAATAGTAAGCGGCCGACTGTTATCGCCGGTTAGCCTCACAATAGTCATTCTTGTTTACAGGTTTCTATGCAGGCTCATTTTTGGGGGCCGGCAAAGCCGCGCGAAAATTTACTTTCGATTTCGTACATAATAATTCTTTATTTTGGGTAGAATATTCATTTCATCCTGTTTTCGACAAGATAGGTTATGTTCAGTTCTCACTTCATCTAGGCCAGCTTATTCATTCCATTACTTATTATCAGTTCTAACTAGTTAAAATTCCCCAACCGAATTAAAAATAAATAGTAGTCCCTTCCTTTTTTTCTGATCATATTTGTCATTGTTAAAGCTTAATGGGATATATTTCTGTTCTTTTTCTGTAAGATTAGTTTTCAATATCTATATTCTTGTTTTTATTCTGTTTTAATCTTTATCTATGTAAAGATTTCTTACTGTCGATGAAAATTCCGTGAAATCTACTGGAAGTGTTTTACGACCTTGACTGGATATACATCCCTCGAACGGTCGGCTCGGTGCCCGAAGGCGTTTGGTGAGCGTTAAAATAATTTTGTGCCATCGGTCAGGAACAGGTGGAGGACGCCATTTTGGTAGGCCGCCATCTTGGTTTTGTGAGTTGTTTTGGTTTTTCTTTTGTTGACTATTTTGATGTTATGTCTTCACAACGGCTGCTTTCAGGGCCAGATTGGTCAGCTTGGCAGCCCGCACACCTCGATGATGGAGTACTGGTAGATGAGTCTCGGACGTAGTATTAACGATGACAGGAAGCATTATCAGGACCAAAGTCGTGAGACAGTGAAATGGTGGTCCATCATCTAACACCTAGGATACAGCCGTCGGACGTCACTCGGCATACCACTCCCCCATCCATAATGGGTTTTGGAGTGTATGTTGACGCGGGAATAAGCCCTACGCGGATTATAGCCTAACGTAGTCTGTACAGCGTTGGATTGGTTTCTGTCATCGAAAGTAGTAAGTCGTTGATCCATCTAACAGTAAACCCTCATCGAAGATAGCGGGTAAAGGAGAGCTGACCCAGCACGTCCGTTCAGTTGTAATGACTGAGACGTGACCATGGAATGAATGAGATGAAATTCCGTGAAATTCAATTGGAAGTTTTTAACGACCTTGACTGGCTATACAGCCCTTGCACGGTCGGTTCCGTGAAATTAATGTTATTCGAAGTTCATGAATATTCATAATGAATCTCATGAAATGGGCATAACATGAAACTGAAAATAGCAACTTCTGCAACTGTTTGTTACATGATCATTAATTGTCAATAAATAAATGCTTGACACCTTATGATACAAGTATTTGTTGTTTTACGCATCAAAGAAGACTTAATATTTCAATTATTGTAAAGTAATAATTTTTAAAGGGAGGTAAATCATATTTTTTAAAGATTTTTAACAAAAATTTTATTCCACATTTTCATGCTTTTTAGGGTTAAATTGTTAAAGAAAAAATGCTGCTTAACGTGTTTTAAAAAAGAAATTCCTTATTTCTCCACTCTTGTAGTGTTCTATATTTTTTTTAATTTATTTCTCACCGTTTCAACGTGCAGCGCGGTGTGCTAATAAAATATACAAATGTCTTTAAATTCTTGATCAAAAAATGAAAATGTAAAATTCAGTGGAGGATTCAGATAAAGCGTGATGGGTGTACGCCACCCTCCCCTTTAAACGGAAAAATATCTTCTTTTTTCTTTGGCATATAAAATCGTTCAACAATTTTTTGCAATCCTCCGATCAGCGGTATACTAGTATATGTTTTTGGCAATTAGCCCCCCTTTTTTCCCTTCAAAAATCCTGGATCCACCCCTTAAACTCATGCATGGTGTCTTCGATTGTTAAATCAAAAAACGTTATATATACATGTAGTATAAAAAAAACATTTGAGTCTTATGCAACTTTTGGGTTTATAGACATATCTGAAAAATGGCTGCTAGCGGAGTGGCTGCTAGCGAGTGGCTGCTAGCTTGAGCCTAGCCATATAATAAGAGGATATTGCCGTTGTTCCAAAGAACTTTTATAAGCGTTCAAGCTTACATTTGATAAGTGAATTTGTAAATCTGAGTTCGGTTTGTCGAAAAAATGCATAGTTTTACTTTTGAAATTGGTCGCATATTTTTTTTAATGAATATTCATTTATAGAAATGTCAGCCTTTCAGTGCCATAATTGCCAGCAGTTTGTATTAATAAATGCATACATTTATTTCCACATTTATACAGATTTTTTTTAATATAAATTAGATATTGAATTGATCGTTAATTTTTCCTACTTTTTGTGCATGTATATCTATATGTATTGCCGATATCTACTTGCGTCAAAAATGAATCCATTTGCACCACAACTCATTTGCGCCAATGCGACTTTTGCGCCACTTCATTTCTTAAACTATAGGTTTCATTTGCGCCAATAAAACAATCATACAATTGCGCTAATTTTATCAATTTATTTATTTTTATCTATATATATCTACTAAATGAATGACTTCTTTCCTCTTTTATCCGGGCTTGGGACCGGCAGTTTACCGACTGATGGAGCTAAAGTCATTTTAATACAAAATAATGTGCTGAATTAAAACGTTCACTTATATATACACAGTTAAAAATTATAATATGTCTCTGTTCAACATTAAACCAAAAGCTGGTATTTGCAACTTAAAATAGAAACATATTCCTTTCTGCTCACTTCTTCTCTAACTAGTTTTCGGTACAAAGTTTTCTTTTTCCGAGTCGTGCGTGTCGACTTCTTGCAGCTTCTGATCCAGCACTTCGAATTTTAATGTATGTCATGGCCTGAAACTTTGTGAGAGTATCTAAAAACACAAACATTAACGGATGTGAAGCATACAATTGTTCGTTGTAATGAGAGTGGAATGCTTCAGGTCTTCTATAATTTGAAGGATTTACAGCCCATACTGGAGGAGGAAAACACGCATTATCCTCTATGTATGTTGATAGCACGTACTCAGCGAAGTCTGCTACCTTCGTATCACTTAGCATATCAGGAATTATATCCTAAGCAAAGCTATTACCTATATCTTCTGGTTAAAGAAACGCTGATCCGAATAAAAAATTGGCGCAATTTGGTTCCATTTATTGGCGGACCTATTACCATCAGAAAAATAGAGAGTGGCGCAATTGATACCTCTGTCTCAGAGCGAGTAATGTTTTGCTCATATTCCTTAGTGCTGCATGCTTAGCGTAAAGGAATTGACTATCAGTTTTCAAGTAAATCTATTTTGAAAATACAAACAAAGAGAAATAACTGATGGAATAGCATTATCTTAAAACAGTGCGACACATGCAATTCAGACTTAGTCGAATTTGGAATAGAACACAATCGGTAAATATTAGACAAAGTCGGTGATCAACCAACGGTTTATCCAACTTTAGGCACGTACGTTAGTAATTACTGCACCTAGTTGGTAATTTTGATCATGGAAGTAATGTAGACAATATAATTCTTCCATGATATAACTGATAGTAAAGTCGTAACATCCCTTATACAAAAAAAAAACAGTTGCTAACACAGTGTATGTATTTCAAGGAGAAACCCTCCCGCTTTCGCATTCGTCAAAGCATTAATCATTCAATATGAAGACACTTATTGTGTGGCTAAGTTAGCCACTGGTGACCATAGTATCTTGGATGTTTATTTTTCAACCTTGCTTCTTTAGTGATAACAGGGGAAAATATGACGCAACTGGGAATGAATAATTAGGCATGTGAAGTTATATACATATACATGCAGTTTATTTTTTCTTCGTGCATGACCATGGAAGCAGTGTTTGTTTATAAATATAAGTTACACTGTATATTTTGCATCAATCAGTTCTGATGGCTCGTGAAAACTAAATTTGTATAATGGTCAATTGAAAGGCTAAAATGACAATTCGCACAGGGTTGTGTCATCTTTTGTATATTCTTTAAAAGTACTGCATTTTTTCGATACCTTAGAATGCAGTATTATTGAAGAATATTGATTGTTTTGATACATATGTTATTTCGGATTTGTTTCGCCTCTTGATAGTACAATGTATTGTTTTTCTCACTGATTTTTGAAGTTGAGTTGTATCTAATTCCATTCACTGTCCGATACCAGACCTTTGACGATCAAATGGCAATAGTTTACCCCGTTAATTTATTTTTCTCTGTATACCGAATGGTAGCTGTGGTATAGTAACATGAAATATACAGTACTTATCAATTTTGGACTTTTGACGAGGTCAATACGTTATATATGGACCTGTTCAGATTATATTGACCGAGGACGAAGTGCATTGTCAGTTGTCTGGACAGGAACAACTTCCCGAACAAGATCATAAGTTTTGAAAATATCATTCAGTTCAATAACTCAGGATCCGTCGAATCACCAACATCGGCCAACAATACTTGTTCTTGGGAACAGGAGAGCGTCATGAGTTCTGTACTATGATCATTTAAATCTGATATTGCAGTTGTAGAAGTGTAGGTAGATGTAGTAGTTTTTAAGACTTTTTTAGTGGCGTTGGTCTTTTTATTTAAGGTGTCTGACATACGTTTCTTTGTTTCTTCACTCGTTTGTCAAGTGTATGTTTTAAGTGAGTTCTCAGATTTGTGACCGTTTACAGACATTATATGTCTGTTTGGAAACTGGGCAACATCAAGAACATGTACGGTGGTTGCTCTAAGAAAATGGTTTGTATAAGACATTGACAATTTGGCAGCTGCAGATATATTCTTCATCATTGAACCGAGATAGTTATGGCCTAAAACAACATTGTTGTAGTATGTTTTGCCCTTAGGTTCATTCCTAGACTTGAAATAATGATTTACATTTTGGATTGAATCTTTTAATGTATGCCACAATACTGCAAACTGGACATCTGGGACTTTCTGAAAATAAAATGAAAAAAAAACCCACATTAATACTAAAAGGCTAGATTTGAAATGACAACATAAGATATTTACTTGTAAAGTTTTACGGATAGACACAATACGTACATACTGAAATAAAAATTGAATATATATATAGTACATTTTAACTCTTAGACCGATCTTCCAATTACGATACGTCTTTGAGATATACATCTGTCTTGAAAGATTTTAGGAACTATAGTTACATGTATAGGAACAAAACATAATATTTGAGATACCAAGTATTAACATGCAGCAATAAAAATTTTAATTTTAAATGAAACTGTTTTTCACTTTTAATTTCGTACATCCTCCCTTCACTTTTGGCATCACCTGTCTGGTGGTTTTTAGTTAACTCATCCTGAACTTTATAAGCATAAAGGGCCCCCTGTCCATCACTAGTAACAGCAAAATCATCTCGTTGTAGGTCCCTAAGATTTTCCCGGCCACGTCTCCCAAAATGGAGCATAACATCCACAAAGACCTACAAATTAAAGAAGGTTTGTTTTATATTATTCTTTACAATACAGAAAAAAAATTAACAAAAAATGTTTATAATCAAAACTTGCCTCATTTTGTTTTTAACATGTCTTATGTGTGTGTCTGTGTGATGTTGGAATTAATTGTGGTGGATGTCAGGTTTTTTGTTATTCAATAGGGTATACTTATGCTATTAAAATGTACATATAATATAAACAAAAAGAGCAAATGTGGGGAATTTGTCATGAAAAGTCAGTATAATACAGGGTAGTATCACTAATATTACATTTGGTGTAGCATTCTCCTTTTTTATTGGTTTATTGGTTATTACAATTAATTTTTACAAGTTCATGGGATGAAATAAAACTAAAAATATTTTAAAATTACAGAAAGGTAGGGAAAAAGTTATTTGCAATGTCCTACCTTGTGTTGAAGAATTTGTGCCGAATCAGTTGTACGCCAGGAATCTAAATATTCATATAAAGATTCTAGATCAGAATCAGAAATAAACTGATGATGGTCGACAGCTCCCTTTCCTTCCCTTTTCATTTGCTTTACAACACCTCCGAAGACTGTCTTTGATGTTGAAAATTCAGGTCCTTTGACAATGTTCACTTTATCATCCCTAAAAGAGTCTAAGTGTCTCTGAATGCCTTGTCGATAAGACCTCAGTGTTATCTTTTTGTACATTTCTCCATTCTTGTCACGGATTTCTGCATACAACTTGGTGAGGGTTTTGTCAAGTGTTTCAACATCGTACTTTTCAAAGTGTGGACTTAGTTTATTTTCCGTTAGATATTCTTTGAACAACTTCACAGCTTGATACGTTTGCTTTCTTGTATTAGCGTCTGCATTTAACATTAAATTCTTGATATCTCTTTCTGAAAAACTCGCAAATTTTCTTTTCGTCTGCTGCGGCGCTCCTGTCATGATTGTTCTGTGTGACGTCATGACGTAAGTAATTTCGGACCGGAACGGCTTATATCCGGATCTAACTTTAGCAAGATTTTTAATATTGACCGTCAATATACATATAAATAGAAACATAGTGTCAATATACTTAAAAATAGAAACAAGGCTTCAGATACATGAAATAACCTTTGAAACACGTGATCGTAATAACCAATGAAAAAAGTAAAATGCTACACCATGTGGAATATTTGAGTATATAGGTATACTGTGCTAGCGCTTAAACTTGTGAAAATGTGCATCTTTATTTTGAACGATTTAAGAAGAGTATTGTTCTTCATTCGGACATTTTAAGACTTTCACTGATGAACTGCTTGTCAATAATTGCCATTACTGTTATTATTTTATAAAAATCATTTGATTTGGAATATTTGTCAGTCAATGTAGTTCTATTATATTGAAAAGTCAACTGCATGATTGTAAAGTCAAACACAGAACGGATATAAAAAAATTGCAATATCAAATCAATTCAACAACTTACAGACAAACGATCCATCAGTAAATAGCAACCGAAATTTTCGAGAGGAAACAGTCCGGTATGCGGTTTAAATAGAACAAATAGAACAAAAGAATTGGAACTCTTGTGTTTAGAAGATAGAAAAGTGAAATAAACTTTGTATACGGTTGCCAAGATGTCACAAAAGTTACTTTCCGTCAAAACATTATAAATATTTGCATTCACGTTGATCCATTTTCATATTGTACAACTGTTAACAATGCAACTTGCTAACAATCGTTTTTAAAACTACCAGAAGTCCAGCTGTTACGTCAATTAGGGAGTCTCCTTATAAACTGCTACTTTTTTTTGCCCGACATAGAAAAAATCTGTGAAAAATTGCGAATATTGAGAAATGAATTATCGATCGGTTAAGATCATTCCCAAATTGGCACACCAAAATTTGACATTTGTACGAAATATCAAAGTTGGATGTTATCTGGCGGGGTTTCCTCGTTGATTAACGCATCGAACACACCCCGTCCTAAAAATGTAACATCACATGACTTTTTAGTGATTAAAACTATTATTTAAAAAAAATATTTGCATGTTTGATATGTGTTTTTACTTAAACAAGTACAATTATTCTGACAATCATATTTTCTGTATCATTTAAAAAGTTTTGTTACACATTGAGTTTCATCTTAGTTATGCGGTAACCCGGATTGCTTGCTCATTGTTTAGTTGAGTTCTTGGGGTAGCAAAGTCCTATAAATAGATATAAGACATCGAAGGTTCATATCAATTACATTCAACGTTTTTATTGGACTTTTCTTTAATATCAATGTTGAACAATATCCGATAAAAAACGTTTAATGTAAATAATATGAACCATCGAAGTCTTTGAGGTTCAACATTGATAGTAAAAAAAAATCCGATAAAAAACGTTGAATGTATATGAACCTTCGAAGTCTTATATTATAGGACTAGGGGTAGCATAGATTTATATCGTGGTATTTTTATTGTTTGTGTTAACCAATTGTTCTTTCGGAATTTTGTTTGATACATCTAACATTGATCTTTTAATTTCTTGAAATTTAGTTTGCGTCTTATTTCTTTGGTGTCATGTTTTGTTTATGTTTGTGTTCGATCAAACAATATTGAAAAGTCGACAGTTGCCCACCAACATTGGCGTGATCAGGTTATTTCTTGTGACTCTTTGCGTCTAATTTGTGGATTGCAGTTCTGGTTTTTTTTTGTCATATGTTTCGATCGTACAACGTTTAAAAAGTCGACAGTTGCCCGCCGAGATGGTGTGATCTTGTTTTTTTCTTGTGATGTGTTTGCGTCTTTAATTCGGATTGCAGATGTTTCAGTGATTTCTTTTGGGTTATATTTTCGTTATATTTTTTCTCGATCTTATAGCATCTTATAAATGTCCGCCGACATGATGTGATATTTTTTTCTTTGATTGCGAATATTATTCATAAGATTTATTATTTATATCTTTTACTTTTTTTAATAGTTTACCCACAGTCGTAAAGTTGTGAGACATTTAGAGTCGTGCATACGAGATCTTGACTAAGTTAACAGTTTTACATTTAGACTAAATATCATTATAGATCTTCGCATAAGGACACGCTTGTATTATAGTGCTTTACTTAAATAACTGTCCTAATATTAGTTGTGTGTTAGTTCTTCACAACTCAGAAACAGATTCAAGAATATTAAAGTTCTTCACACATGATTATGACTCGCTAATATTAGGCTCACTATAATTTTAGTTTTTCTCATACATGCTCACTTTTACAACTAGTACACGAGTGTCTTCATATTTCACGTACTACACATATTTTGAAGAATGTACAACCTGTTTTATTCAAAATTTATTTTGATGCTGGTTTTAAAAAAGATAGCAGATGAGTTCAGATGATCAAGTTCTTGGAAAAAAGAGAGAGGCGAAACCAATGGCACTGCTATATCATCTAAGCAATTAAATCACATTAAAGCTGTGTTAAAAATTAATAAATATGTGTAGCAGAAGAAAAACAACTGTACATGCATCTGAAAATACCATCAGTATTACAAATGTATGAAGGAGACTGTTCTGTTATGGATACGTTTGACAAATTCTGCATGAAGAAAAAAAAGATAGTTCCTATTTTAGGATAATTTTATTCATATATATTGTTTCTTCCATAGTTCAAATTGGAATCTCAGATTAGCACCACTTAAAAGCATCCCCCCTCTGTTCCATGCGTTTGATCGGCATATGTACTTGGGAATAATTCCAAGACATCTGACTATCAGATATAGTAGAACTTCCACGCAATATTTTAACGTGCTTTCAAAATTGGGACTTTTCAGCCAACGTAACAGGTAAGGCATGTCAGCATCTTGCACTAACTAAGGCTCATGAGTCTCTTATAAACCGTGATGTTAAGGAATCTGTTCGGAAACCATCTGCATAACGTCATGATAAAATTACTGTCTATCTTCCTTTGCGAGCATTACTGCAAAAAAAAATTAAACAAGCAATTAAAGAGGGGGTTCCAACCACATGTTCCCCATACAAACGGGTCCGAACACAGCACTTTACTCCGGATCTGCCACTGGATTTATACATCAGATGCATCACGAGATAAATACATGTCATGATATATATATATGAATTAAAGATAAATATATATCGACTATGTTGAATTATCATTAATATCTATGAAACCACAGATCTTACTTAATTGTCCAAGTTTTTCAAATAATATCAAATGTTTTCATTGGTCAATGTTCTGGATTGATTGTTAGCTAAATTATCAATGTTAGGTTATTGCATATTCTTTAGAGCTGTCTTTTTAAATAATGAATTGAAAAAAGGGAGATGGATATTCATACTTAACATTTGACTATATTTTCAACATATCTAACGAATATGTGAGAAAAAATAGGTTTAGAATACGATATATCTCTCTTGTTCTGTTAAACAATTGCAGGTATTGCAGGATTATTAAGATATTCCGGTGTTTTTTAAGCACCCCCTCTTTTTGTAATATACACCACAAAACATTAAGTTAGGATAAAGAACCAATAACCCGGTAAATAGAATAATTAACATTGAGTTCATTTGTGTGATAAACGCTTTTTAGCGACTTTATGAGCGTGTATTATATAATGTTACACTGTACCAAACGTAATCAAACACACCCGTAAAAATAACATTATCTCCCCTGAAAATGCTTAACAACAAGACACAAAAAACTGCTACCTTTTTTTGCCCTATATCACATAATTATGAAAAAAACATTAGATAGATAGGGGATACTGTGGTTGTGAACATGTTTGAATGTGTAGGTGGCACACTCAGAACGATCGTCTCTAGATTTTTTTTTAATTTTCTACCTTCGGTTTCCGGGTTATCGTAGCAACACGTTTCGTTCCGTTCCAGCTATTCCTGATTACGAATTATTCTACAACATACATTTATCTTAAAGCAACAACTATTATACAACTCACCTATACTAATGGGGATCGTCTAGTTCCTAACTGATTCCTTTAATCGTACCTATCCTGACGACACCAACCGTTGTCGCGTCTACCATTGGAGGCATCGAAATGACATGATTTGACCGGAGAGCGAAATAAACAAGGGAAGCAATTTTATCAAACTGCATCCCGGACTGGACAGACATTGCCGGAGAGGATAATTTTGATTAATCCCAAAGCGGGGACGCTTTGAATTTCAATGGGAAGGGAATCTGTGATAGCGCTAAATTTGTGAATATGTGTATATTTTTTTTGAACGATTTAAGAAGAGAATTGTTCTTTATTCGGACATTTAAGACCTACAATGATGAACTGCTCTGTCATAGATTGTCATTACTATATTGTTTAACTAATTATAATTTTATCAAAATCTTTTGATTTGCAATATATATTTGTCCGTCAATGTAATCATATTCAATTTCAAATTGACCCCAGGGTGACTGGGGAATGGAAATATGGTCACTACAGGTCTTCTTCCAACCGACAGTAAACCCTGTGGTAAAGTGGGGCGTCCGTTTGTTTGTGTGGGAGGTACAAGTACGCATCCACGTCCGGTCAGAAGGGGGACGTTAAATCCGTTCCTCGTGTAGAGAGAGTCCCACGCTCTCTGCACGCTAAGAACCCTTGTAACAACTCTTTGAATGGTCCGTAGTTAGCCTGTTGCAAGGCAAAATTTATGTCCCTATCCAATATGCCCTCATTTTCCAGTTGCAGTCTAAATTTCCCCGACCTTCATCCCGGACGACCTTTATTGCAATACCAGCTAACTCTCAAGTTGTAATTAATGCATACATTTGTATTTAGACAAACAGCTTCAACAACAACAGATGTGTGCTATACTATAACCAACTTTTAATTCAGCTTTACCATTAGATTTAGGTATCATGCCAACCGTAATTACTTATGATTATTAACAACGAGGAAATATACCCGTACATATATCAAACGTCACAACAAAAACCGTTACTTTACAACCACGAGCTCTCATTTGCGAAATTCAATCAGTTCACATTGAAGATATTGTTACACCAGAGGACAAAGCATTGAAAGATATCATGAAGGACATTAAATTACCGATTGATGATTTAACTGATGATAACTATATAAGAGGAAAAGAGCTCACAGACACCAAGATATATTTTCTATCGGAGACGACGATATTGGACACACTTCAGCAGTACGTCACCGTATCGACTTGGTAGACAATGTTCCTTTTAAGCAGCGTCACAGACGAATATCACCATCTATGCTGGAAGAAGTCCGTAATCATTTACAACAACTGTTATCAGCAGGAGTGATAAGAAGATCCCATTCACCCTGGTCATCGAATATGATATTGGTACGTAAGAAGGATGGAAAGCTCAGAATTTGTGTAGACTACTGCCAGCTTAACCTGAAGACCATCAAAGACTTTTATGCACTTCCCTGCATTGAAGATTCTTGATTCCTTAGAAGGCAACACATATTATACAGTGCTAGATATGAAGAGCGGTTACCATCAAGTAGAGATCGAAGAGGAACATAAACAATTCACCGCCTTCACCGTTAGGCTGTTAGGATTTTTCGAGTTCAACAGACTTCCATTTGGACTCTCCAACGCACCAGCTACGTACCAATGACTCCTGGAAGAGTGCTTAGGCGATTTACACACACGTATATGTAACATCTACCATACGACCTCATTATCTTCTCGAAGTCCATAAATGAACACCTTGTACGCCTAGAAAGAGTTTTCCAGCGACTACGTGATATAGGACTTAAGCTATCACCTAAGAAATATTCATTCTTACAGAGAAGAGTAAAGTACATCGGACACATTGTTTCTGCTGATGGTATAGAGCCGATCCTGAGAAAGTGGAAAAAGTAGCCAACTGTTCAAGACCAAAGACCACGGAGGAAGTACGCCAGTTCCTGGGATTTGTTGGCTATTACAGGAAATTCATCACGGATTTTTCAAAGATAGCTCGGCCATTAACAGATTTGATGCAAACAACAAGTAAGAAGAAAACCAGAAGAAAGAGGAAACCAACAGAACCAACAACTTGGCACTGGAACAAAGAACAGAATGAGGCTTTTGAGACATTGAAATCGCACTTGTCATCACCACCAATTCTTAGTTTTCCTGACTACAAGTAGCCTTTCGAAGTGCACACAGATGCATGTCAGACAAGACTTGGAGCCGTTTTATACCAGCAACAGGAAGAACACAAGATTGCACACCAGATTTACACGGACAAGAGCGTATTAAAGATCCAACAAACATCTCAACGAAAGTGTGAAAGCTATTTGTGGTTCGATACAACGACAGCCATATGTAGAATGTCTTGCAGTAACTGCAGAAGATCTTGCTAGTAAAGTGGATACAGCATCAAACAAGAAGATCGACATCAGAGAAGAGCAACTATGGGATCCAGTGATACGAACTTGGATAAATTATCTATCGCATGGACAGAGACCACAAAAGGAAGATATACCGTCGACACCTGCTCATAACCAGCTCTTTAACAACTTTGACAAATTGGTTATACCGAATGAAATCCTTTACCGTAGAACAATTGTTAACGGAGACATTAAAGATCACCTTGTCTTACCATACTCTCAAATACCATCAATACTTCGAACTCTTCACAACGACATGGGTCATCAAGGACGTGATAGAACAACATCATTGGTGAAGGACAGATTTTATAGGCATGGCATGACGAAGGATATAGATACATGGATTCAAAAATGTCCCAGATGTTTGAAAAGAAAACAGTTACCCAACCAAAGAGCTCCGTTGACGAACATTCGAACAACACAATCAATGGAAATATAGTTTGTATGGATTTCCTTACACTAGAACTTTCTAAAGGTGGTTTCCAGCACATCTTGGTAATAACCGACCATTTTACAAGATACGCCAAGGCGTTACCTACTAAGAACATGAGTGCAAGAACAACAGCAGAAGCGTTCTTTAACAACTACGTGATACACTATGGGCTACCAGAACGCATACACTCGGACCAAGGAGGCAACTTCGAACGCCGTTTGATGAAAGAACTGTGTAACATAACTGGTGCACGCCTGGTAAACCATCAAATCTCAACCAAATGGTTAAGCGAGAAAATAGTTTACTGGCACTTCCTGTTGAGCTTTTCTGGTAGAAAATATCAAAAATATACATAGGATGGGTCGACTTTTCGTCAATTTATTGTCAATCTGTGATTTTTTTTGTTAAATAGGAGAATATAAAGGCATAGATAACTAAATGAGAGCTTGTATCGTTTATTACTAGGACAAATATAATTTAAAATGACATCGGAATCACTTTTTCCCCGCAGGTAAGTGAGGCCAGCTCAGTGAGTTTTTTTGACAAAATGACAGTGAGTTCATCAATAAAGCTAACATATATATCAATGAATAAGTGTTTTTCTTAATCAATATAAACGTATGATTACAGTTTTTCTTATTTCTTTACGAATTTGATTTTATTAAGCTGATTTTGTTATAAATTATGTCATGCTGTGGTTGTCTGGTATCGGTTGTGATATTCTGGAACAATGTTGAGATATTCTGTCAAATAAACTTTCAACTAGCAAATTGTCAATCGAATACGATCGTCAAATTTCACGAACCTTCTGTAGAGTGGTTGTCATTTTAACTTGCTTCTAGTTTTGACATTTGTATGATCTCTAGAAAACGAGATGGAGAGTCTAGCGTTGAGTGACGATTTAAAGTCTATAGCTAAAGATCTAACGTCCAGCGCTGGAGAAGTAAAGTCTAGTGCACAAGACGTGAAATAGGAGGTATCTATCTATGACACAAAATCCGTACATGCACAACAAAAACACAAAAAGCAAAGGAACAGCACTTTTATTGCTGATCTTCATCTCAATGTCGCATTGAGGTCTTCAACACGGAGCAAAACAACTCTCACCTCACAGCAAGTTTAAGATGGCCCCTAGTACCGTCTTGAGCAGAATGCAAAGATAATTCGGATAGACTTTGTACGATGTAACACCATCTAATCGTGCCCGGTAAAAAAGGAAAGTAGTACATATTTAAAACAAAATATAGTTACTACGCATAGGTGTAAATATCAAACTATGTCTAATAATATATTTTTGGTAATTTAAGTATCAAATGAAAGGTGAAGGACTGGCGATCCTTGTAGAACACATTTTGACTGATGATTTTGAATAATACAAAAATGTATGAATGAATTCTTAAAATTTAGGGCATGTATTGCCTGTTTCTCAGATATGAAGTACCTGGTTTGTTGTAACCAGTACGGTCTGATGTGTAAATAACGGTATAATTGATCTCGCACCCCAAAAATGTTTGAAAGTCAATAAATTAACGTGGATAGGATTTGGGGCCAAGAATAGTGCATGATGTGCGTCTCATTAAAATTCTAGTACACACACTGGCCTTAAATTGAGAGAATGATGTAAGAAAGTTAAAAGTCTAGCACTAAATATATCAAGTCGAGCGCTGTAGACATGAGGTTGCAATACACAGTTAGGAGTTTGGTTTCTCATTTTGGCCCTGGTAAATTTTTTAACTATGAAAGTTATTGTGCAATACAATTAATTATTAGATAGCTGAAAAATAACAAAGCCTTCAAAGGGGATTCATTTGAACATCAAAATTGTTTTTTGCATGTTTTATATGCCATTTTCTGTTTGACAGTCCGTTTTTCACATTCGTACCGGTTATATGTCCAGAAATTATTGAAGTGTTTTCCAATAGACTTTTTGCGCTCGAACTTTTCAATCCAATTGTATCGAAAAATGAGGTTAAATGCATTTGTGTTTTAGTTGACATCTTGATGAATAAATGTCAATGGTTTCAAAAGGTATCACTCAAATGGATTGAAATTTTAATTTGGCCCAAATTTTGGGGACATTTGTGACATTTTCATCCCCCTTTTTGCAATAATTTGGATGAAATAAATGCAGATTGTTGCCATGGTTACACCAAAAAGAGATTCCATTTCACAATGTCAACCTATTGAAGATGCTGTTTTCATACATATGCATATGCACGACATTAACAGTAAGCTTTATTTGTTAGAAAGAAAGAGAGTTGTTAAAAATTATGAGTGTAAATTTTAAGTTTTTTCCTAACTGTTTATTGCTACCTGAAGTCAAGCGCTGGGTATGAAAAGTCCAGCGCTGGAGAAGCAACATCAAGCGATGGGGATGTAAAGCCTAACTCTGTAGTTCTAAAGTCCAGCCATGGAGATATAAAACACAGCGATGTAGTCCAACGGACAGTAATAGTGGAACTTTGCATCTACTGCTCGGATAGTTTTCTTCTACAGCAGCGCTTGACTTTATATCGACAGCGATTTGCTTTATATCTTCTGCGTTAGATTTTAAATCTTCAGCGCTAGTTTTTCCATTTGGTCAACTAGATTTTGAAAAACCACAACTCTATAGGTTGCAATTCTGTAAAGATAGACAATGCAATTTTCCATAGGAACTCCCTTTGCGGCTAAAACTGCCACTTTACTAGGAAGTTTCGTGAAAAATTATATCCCAGAACGGAAAGTTGATGTGCACTACTATTTTATTCAAAGGTCAAAATATAGGGCTGTGCGGCATATTTTCAACATTTATATGCCCTGAACTTCTAAGAGTTTAAACTTATACTAAAATATTCTATTCTACCCCTACCTCCACTTTTGGACATCCTAAGAATTAAATTTTAGGCGCTACCATTTTTTTCTATACTGGTAACATTCTCAAGTTATGTCTCTATGAGATGAAATACAGAGATCATATCTGGGAACCAGTACGTTAACAAATTAACATATCTATATGAATATTATATATCTCCCCAAAAGAGGCGTGGCTTGTGAAACAGCTGTATTTACAAAGTGCAACCTATACAAACATTTATTCAAATAAAAAACTCTTGAAAAACACTTATTTATCAGAATTATAGCCTTAAAGAAATCACTGCATATACTCTAACTTATCTTTTACAGTACATTTTATACCCCCACCTCTGTTTCAATCTTTTAAAGAAAATGAAAACAAGACTTTAATTATTGTCAGCTTATCCTATGTGCATGTTTTCTGACATGAAATGTCTAGAACCTGTTTGAAACTATTCTTATAACAAATTAAATGCTTTTCAGAATACTATAAATGATAGTTTAGTAGTTAATCATTCCAACATTCAAGATTATATAAAGTATCCAATCCTGCCTTTGTCTCCAGTCCACATCTTACTGTATGCCTATTTGTCAATTAAAGTTAACAGTTTCTACCTCAAATGGTCAGTGTAGAAATGTTGTCACAACAATATCATCTCTAACCATATATCTAACATAATGTAGCTAATATATGAACAAGAAGTGTTTAAACAAAGCCATATTTTCAAAAGTTGTATGTATGAAGTTACCAGTCTTATGTATGACTTCACTAAAAGTTTTATAGAACTGACTGCTAACATCTGTTTTTTGCATAATTTCAAAGCACAGTTACTGTTTTCTATACAAAAGACCTTTAAAATAATAAAATCATAGCATTTACAGGTTAAATTATCTGTTTTGTGACCCAGGGGGTAGGCATATTTCTGTTTTTTGCCACTGGGGCCTCACATTTGCTAAATTATTCTGCTTTTTCTGTGAATATGGAATATTCAATACATATTTAGGATAAAACACACTATTGTTAGTTTTATTGAGGTATTTTTGTATTTCTAGTTTGTATTGTTTTATGCCGCGGTCACGAAAAAGCACATTCAGGTGTTACGGCTTACTTTTGGGTTATCGACAGAACAAAAACACCCCAAAAACAATATTCAGGAAGGATCTATGAGTTTCAATGACTGCGAAGAGTAAATATAAGCACTTCTAAACAATTCAAATTACAAATATCCATACATTAAGAATTTATTTTGAATTCAGGCCTTTAAGTAAACTATGCATATTGTAAACTGTGAATTTATGCTGAGTTATCATAGTTAAGGCCCAGGATTTTCTCAATCTTCATGAAATATTCATAAAACTTTGTATTTGAGTTAATTTCATTTAAATCTCTGAGATAAACCAGATTTGGTGAAATTCTATATGTTCTCTTTTTTCACCCAATATAGGTTGCAATTCTGTAAATATAGACAATGCAATTTTCCATAGGAACTCCCTTTGCGGCTAAAACTGTGCCACTTTTACTAGGAAGTTTCGTGAAAAATTATATCCCAGAACGGAAAGTTGATATGCACTTCTATTTTATTCAAAGGTCAAAATATAGGGCTGTGCGGCATATTTTCAACATTTATATGCTCTGAACTTCTAAGAGTTTAAACTTATACTAAAATTCTATACTACCCCAACCTCCACTTTTGGACTTCCTAAGAATTAAATTTTAGGCGCTACCATTTTTTTCTATACTGATAACATTCTCAAGTTATGTCTCTATGAGATGAAACACAGAGATCATATCTGGGAACCAGTACGTTAACAAATTAACATATCTATGAATATTATATATCTCCCCAAAAGAGGCGTGGCTTGTGAAACAGCTGTATTTACAAAGTGCAACCTTTAGTATCTGTATTAGACCAACAAGGCTCTATATAAAATTAATGTAAAAACTAGAAACATATCAAAATGAAAACCACTATACATTGATGGTATCCGTCACTTCGCTAGTTGAAAAATTTATTCGACAGAAAATCTCAACTTTGGTCATGAATATCACAACCTATACCAGACAATCTCAATCCGACATACTTTTTAACTTATTCAGCTTAATAAAATCATATTCGTAAAGAAATAGAAAAAATGTTATTAAAGGTTTTTAATGATTAAGAAGAATACACTAATATATATGCTAGCTTCATTGATGATTTCAGTGTCATTTTGTCAAACACTCAATGAGCTGGCCTCACTTACCTGCGGGGAAACAGTGATTCCGATGTCATTTTAAATTATATTGGTCGGAGTAATAAACGAGACAAGCTCTCATTTTGTTATATATGGCATGACATTCTCCTATTTAACAAAAAAAAAATCACAGATTGACAATAAATTTTCGAAAAGTCGACCTACCCTATGTATATTTTTGATATTTGATACCAGAAAAGCTCAACAGGAAGTGCCAGTAAACTTTTCTCTCGCTAAACCATTTGGTTGAGATTTGATGGTTTACCATGCGTGTGGTGTCAAGAAGTCAACAACAACAACAAACCACCCTATGGATAATGGCCAATGCGAACGTTTTAACCGCACATTATTGAATATGCTTGGCACACTTCAGAATCATCAAAAAGCCGATTGGAAATCATTACTTGGTCCAATTGTTCACGAATACAACAGCACGAAACAGGAAACAACTGGAATCTCACCATTTGCTCTGATGTTTGGTAGAGAACCACGCCTGCCTATAGATCTTTCACTGGGATTAGAAACATAGAAAGAACAGAAGACAAATACGAAGTTTATTGAGAACTTAAAAGAAAGACTGAGGAAATCTTGTGAGTTAGCTACGAATTCAGCAAAGATAGCTCAAGGACGTCAGAAGAAACATTATGCCAACAAAGTGCGTGGAGCCATATTACATCCAGGCGACCGAGTACTCGTAAAGATTCTGAGTTTCGATGGAAAGCACAAGTAATCTGATAAATGGGAGAATGACAGCTACGTCATATTAGATCAACCTAACTCCACTATCCAAGTCTTCACAGTGGGGAAGGAAAAAGGACATGGAAGAAATAGAATTTTACATAGAAACCTTCTTTTGCCTATTGGTTAGGTTTCCATCGATAAAAAGGAAGAAAAGGAGAAGCCTAGACCTACTCCTGCACCACGATTAAGACCCAGGAAGAATAGAGAAACAGATCCACAACCAACGTCAAATCTACCTGATAGCACTCTGACAAGTTCTGACGAAGAAAGTGATGATGACTACTAGTATTTGGTTTATGTGGTTAGAGAACCTAACGTTGATGACTAAAGTGCTCCACACAGTGCTATTGAGGAGTTAGATACTCAGGATGATGATGATACTGTTCAGGATGAGGCTGGTGACGATCAGGAACACGTTGCTGAACAGCAAGATACTGGAATTGAGGGTGACGACCTTCCATCTGAAGAGAGTGATACAGTTTATCCAGGACTTGAGTCTGATGAAATGACAGAGACCGATCATCAAGTAGCTGACACTACAATACCTGATGATACAGATGAACCTTGGCAAGACACCACTGTTGACGAAACAGTAGATTATGTCCCTCAACCGGACATTGAAGCACCATTGATAGATCCAAGAAGATCTGTACGTGCCAGAACATCGACGGCTACCACGAAGTATAAGGAATTTATAGTTACCAAGAAGAGCCAGCCACAGCCTGATTGGAAGAGTAGAGTCGACTATCTGAAGAAGATTGCTTCTAGCGGTGCTTTCAAAGGCATGTAGGACCATATTCTAGCAGGTCTTTTGAATGTTGTACTTTTCAGACGATCATTATTGATTACGAGGACGTCATATTTTTCTCAGAAGGAGGAGAGATATTCATGATGTCATGGAAGACATTCTCCAACAGAAGGGAGGATGTGATAGTGTGGATTTTTATTATATTAACCATTTATATATTTATTATGTTTTATAGGTTATTTCGAGACACCATTAATTTATATTCTTTCATTAACAGAGTAGTTTACTTAATATGAATAAGAAGATGTGGTATGAGTGCCAATGAGACAACTATCCATCCAAGTCACAATGTGTAAAAAGTAAACAATTATAGGTCAAAGTACGGCCTTCAACTTTACCTTTATTCTGTTGATTGCCTATTGATTATTCATTGATCCATAAAATCTAATTGTTTACCTTGTAGGATTTACCTATTATTGATTTTACTATCAGTACTCACTTTTCACTAGAGTGTATAGGTTTTCTTGTATTCTGATTGGTTTCTGAAGCCCTGCCCTCAGTTTTGGTGGTAGTTTTGAAAACAGTAATGGAGGCTTGATGTCTGTGTTGTGATCTTGATATATTTGTACGTTTTGATGCACTTTGTGCTCATAGACTTTATATTGTGTTTGATTAGTTGTTCCATAAGTTCTATGGATTAGTATATTGATGGAATTCATTCTGTAACAGGACATCATGACTTTATATGTACCATATTTGATGTGAACCTCTGTTACCATTACTGTAGAAGTATGAAGATCGTTACTGTAAATATTATGAAGACTGTCGATGTTAGTTATTAAACTCAGTTCCACAGACTGGTGAGTTTATGTATACTTAAAATAGCATAATATATATATTGTTCATGTAAGACAGTGAAGAACATTTGATATTATGTAGAGTTATCTACCTTTGATACATATGTTATGGTTATTTATAAAATATGGATTTACACACCTATTTAGTTAATTCAAATAGTGTTATATGAACTTGACATTATAGTTATATGTTTAAGTGTCAAAACTGATGATTTTATATGAATGATGAATGAATATTTGCAAGTGCTAATTATCATCATGTCATCTTGTATATTGATATTATGGAAGAACTATAAATATTCATGGTTCTTATATTTATGTTGATCTGCAGTAATGTTATAATAACTGTAACACAGTACGATATAGTAATTATATAAATGTATCTTTATATTTTGTAGGCTTTATAATTATATGATTACACTATTGTTGAATAAAGAACCCTAGATAATGATGAAATGGACTAGTTGTTATTTGATTGTCCAGAAATTCACCTTTTACATTCACTCAATGTAGTATTAATGCAGAAGGTAGGATATGTGTTTCTTCAACAAATTAAAACGTCTAAATTTGAACAATTTGTTTAAATCTTACAATACAAATATATAAAAGGTTTTTTTTCATGAAGAACACGTAAGTATGTTGAAATGCGGGCTGTTTCCAGATAAAAAAAACTGCACGCGAGCAAGATATGGACTGCAGTTTGATATACCAGAGGCAAAACTGTTGGTCCATATCGTAACGTTTGGGTAGTCTTAACATCATAAGTTATTATAATTTAAGTTTTTTGCCAGATCATATTTTCAGTCGTTCAATCGTATTTGTAAATCTACTGCCATTTATGAAAATCTTTCATTCACAATTAAAAAACAGACACTTTATTATAATCAATATATTAACAATCGTTTTTAATTTGAAAATATAACTGCTTAATACTACAACAGGACAGATGTAAGATAATGAGGATGGCAATTTAAGATCAAGACGAGCGTTATAATCATACATACACAGTATACCATTCGAAATATAAAAATATTAATAGAATGCATTGTTTCTAGCCTATGTCTTACGGTCCAAGTATAGTATACGTAAAAACAGTTCAGACAGAATAATGTTCATATAATACGCTGAGGCAACAGAGATTAATGTGCCTAAAATTTCTTTTAATAGCTTTGAGAAATACACGCTTTCTTACAATTGCAAAAACGACCTTTACTACAGGTCAACAAATCAATGAGCCCGTATTTCACATTATTTCATGTTCTGCATGTCTTCGGGTCAGTAGGTCGACAGGACACAAATCAATAAGTATAGTAATTTAGTTCGTTTTATGTAGTACAAGACTTCGTTTCAACAGGTTGACAGGTCAGCAATCCGACAGCAGCTCTACGGGTCAACGGGTCAACAGAAACACAGATAAGTTAGTTTACATATCAGTTAGTTATATGTTCTACAAGTCTTCGGGTACGTAGGTCGAAGGGTCAGCAAGTCGACAAGTCAACGGATCAACAGGACAAAAATCAATTAATAGTAGTCTACATATCAATTCGTTTCGGTCGACAGGTCAACTGGTTGATGCTGCATTCCTTTTATCATTAACTATATTTATGGTTTCAAATGAAATGTTTAGAAAGGTGAAGTTATTGCTGAGAAAATAAGACGTGTTATGGGAGCCAATACATAATAATCTGTCGATCTGTTCATTAACAATTCATCCTTAATTTTATTAAGAAATCGATATACCCAACCATTTTCTTCCCCTTCAAACCCAAGATATGTAGAAATCCATTCATTAAAATATCAATCTAATTAGTATAACTGAATTCTGTCTTTGATCATTTACAATAGTACTCAATCTTGTAAATCTTTTATACCAACCGATCTAATCAAACTCTTAAAAGTGGAATATCGGAGTACTTCCGATTGAACTACTCTGCGTGTGTTATTCTGGTTCTGCGACTCATTTCCCAAGAAATGTTACGAGAAAAATACTTGTAGGTCATGAACATTTCAGTATAACTTACAATCTACTTTATTTATAAGATTTGTTGTGAAAAGAGTCCCTGATCGTGATCTATTTCAATCCAGCACCACATTAATTTCTCGTACACGACTGTTCATAAAGTGCATGATCTGAGCCAGTGTGTTTCTTCCGTATTTATCTCTTAATATTCATATTTTGTGATTTATTTTTTCGAAGGACAGGATACGAATTAAACACAGTTAAAATAATAAATAACTGTATTGTTTTTGAATACATTGTGACAATAAAACTCCGTAGCACCTGACTTCACCATCGGTTTTTTCATGGGGTTGCTCAATCAAAGCTATTTGGATATTGTTTGTGATCTGTTGTATGTCTTTTCGGCTATTATTTTCTTTTTGATAATGGTGTTGTCCGTCTTTCTGATGAAGTGAACCTCTGACCACCAACATCTCTCCCTTGTCGAGCAATCTATCGTGAGATGCGGTTGTATTGAGTTGTAACTCGTTAAATAAATGTAAGTAATTTTTAAATACTTACAAAAAGTATATCAGATCCAAAGCAAAGACAGGTATACCTGTATACAAACAAAAAATGTTTTTCTTCTATATTTTATATCGATATTTTCAATCATCTATATTTTATTTTCATATAAAAACAAGCATTCTGTGAGTATTGCATGGCAATACATAGTCCCCTACCGGTTAAAAATTCATTGTAATGGAGCAAACCTACCACTAAATTCTTCAAACAGTTTACTAAAGAAAAGGAAAAAAATCCAAAATGTCATTTATCTTAATACAATGTCTTTTACAAATCTTTAAAAAAAAAAAAAATGAGTTATTTCCCTTTGAAAAGAAATCTAGTAATTAATAAGTATTTCATCAAAAATTTAATTCTAGGGAAAGTTAAAAAATGAGTTAATTCCCTTGAAATAGAAATCTAGTAATTAATAAGTATTTCATCAAAAATTTAATTCTAGGGAAAGGGCTTTAACTGAACAAGGAGAAAAGCTAAAATCGTGAAAATCGAACTTGACCTGTAACTTGTCATGATAAAACACTGCACCAAATATTAAATCAATATCTTCAAGCATTAAGAAAAAAAGTCTGGAAAACTGTTTTGCCGGACTGACGGATGGACAGACGGACAGACGGACAGACAGACGGACAGGGTGCAAACCTAAAGTCCCCTTCGACTTCGTCGGTAGGGGACTAATAAGAAGATGTGGTATGATTGCCAATGAGACAACTCTCCACCAGAGACCAAATGACATAGAAGTTAACATGTCCAGAATATTTCTGACCTTTATTCGATAATTGATTGGATTCTAACCTCTGATACATTATATTTAGTAATATTTTATTTCTCTCGACATCTTTGAAGAAAGAAGTTCACACAATTGTCAGGACAAATTATATTTGTTATCGATGTATCGGTATCTTACGAAAGCCTATTAGGGTCACAAAAAAAAAAAAATATCTCGTAATTACGCGATAGTTTTCTCGAAATAACGAAATAATTACGAGAAAACTATCGCGTAATGACGAGATAATCATTTTTTAACTCGTAATTACGAGATAATTATCGCGTAATTACGAGAAAAATATCGCGTAATTACGAGTTAATTATCGCATAATTACGAGAAAACTATCGCATAATTACGAGATAAAATAAATTGCTTTGCTGAGCGCAGCTCGATACGCCCGCAGAGGTCCAACCCTGAACAGTTGGGGCAAAAATGGACACAATATTCAAGCTTGATACAGGTTTGAATTTGGATTGTAATTAAATATTTGACATATTATAAGTTTCTGAATAAATGTAGTCAAAGAACTTGAAATTGGTTATATGAATTGAATTTATATTTAATTAAAGATTTCTTGCTGTTGTGCAATACACTGTGCTGTTGCGCAATACTTAGTAAATCTGTTGTCAGACTATAAACAAACAAAGTTCAATTAATTCTCAATGTCATATTAGAAATTTATGAAAATGTAAAGGGAGCTTACATAAATAGATATAAACTATTCACCAAAGTTTCATGAGAATTGCTGACAGTATTTTTGAGTTATTGTCCTAAAACTGAAAAATCACCCCTTTTTTAATGAATAAAATCCAATAACTCAGAAATGATAAATGAAAAATTTATAAAATTCTAAATAGAGCTTACATCAATAAATATAAACAATTCACCAAAGTTTTATAAGAACTGCTGAAAGCATTTTTTTTTTGTCCAAAAACTGGAAAATCACCCTTTTTTATGAATAAAACCCCATAACTCGGAAACGTATAATCTAAAATTTATAAAAAACGAAAGGGAGCTCATGTCAATAGACATAAACAATTCACCAAAGTTTTATGCAAATTAGTTAAAGCGTTTTTGAGTTAATGTCCGACATGTTGACGAAGGACGGACAGACGGACAGACGGACAACGGTATACCATAATACGTCCCGTAAACGGGCGTATAAAAATGATTATCTCATAATTACGCGATAGTTTTCTCGTAATTACGCGATGATTATCTCGAAATTACGAGATTAAAAAATGATTATCTCGTAATTAAGTGATAGTTTTCTCGTAATTACGCGATAATTATGTCGTAATTACGAGATAAAAAAACTTCTTATCTCGTAATTACGCGATAGTTTTCTCGTAAATTATCGCGTAATTACGCGATAATTATCTCGTAATTACGAGATAAAAAATGATTATCTCGTAATTACGAGATAAAAAATGATTATCTCGTAATTACGAGATAAAAAAGGATTATCTCGTAATTAAGCGATAGTTTTCTCGTAATTACGAGATATTTATTTCGTAATTACGCGATAAGTATTTTTTTTTGTGACCCTAATAGGCTTTCGTAGTATCTAGTTCATTTATTCCGGTTTTTTTTCATTCAGAATATTTAACGGCGTGCCTACTTATGATATCAAAACTTATAGTAAATAGTTACTTTCATTAACAGGTATAATTTCTCCTACATTCTTGATAGGTTGTCCATTGTCATAGCAACAACGCGTGTCTGATTTCCTTCTAAAAATAAAATGCGGTTCATTGGACACCATTGTTTTGTCAGAATACCTTAGCTTGTCTTTTTATTTTCTTTTGTTTACATTTTGCTTATCTTATTGAATATATGTTTTATTCTTCTTAAATTTTACTTTATTTTGAAAAAAAAAAGCACTGATGGTGTGTGAATTTTCAAACTCTTATGCTTAGACGCCTACCTACGCACGATTACATGGTTTTTTATCACATATATTACATTTCATTGCATTTTAAAAGGAGTAAGACGACAAATGTCAACAGCAAAAAAAAAATATCAAAGATACCAGACTTATAACTATGTATGCCAGACACGCGTTTCGAGTACATGACTCGTCAGTTACGCTCGAATAAAAACATTAATATCAACGTTGACATAAATGTATTGCTGTTGTCAGGTCATTAAAGATTGCATATTTTGGCTTTAATATTGATTCACTTATAGGGTCTTTGCATCGGAATTAAACATATTTATTCTAAAAACAAGTTGTTGGCATGACACGGGTTATGTTCTTCTCATATATTTTATGATGGTATAATACTAAACCCCTAACAGGAGGGATTGTGCCTGATATTCATATGATGAAGACATAATCTTTCAATCAGTTTAATTGAGGTCTGGAGCTGGCATGTCAGTAACTGCTAGTAGTCTGTTGTTATCTATGTATTATTGTCATTTTGTTTATTTTCTTTTGTTTCCTATTCTGAAATCGGACTCGGACTTCTCTTAAACTGAGTTTATCTGTGCGTACTGTTGTACGTTTGTTTTTTATACATTGGCTAGAGGTATAGGGTGAGGGTTGAGATCTCAAAAAACATGTTTAACCCCGCCGCATTTTTGCGCCTGTCCCAAGTCAGGAGCCTCTGGCCTTTTGTTAGTCTTGTATCTTTTTTAATTTTAGTTTCTTGTGTATAATTTGGAGTTTAGTATGACGTCCATTATCACTGAACTAGTATACATATTTGTTTAGGGGCCAGCTGAAGGACGCCTCCGGGTGCGGGAGTTTCTCGCTGCATTGAAGACCCATTGGTGGCCTTCGGCTGTTGTCTGCTCTATGGTCGGGTTGTTGTCTCTTTGACACATTCCCCATTTCCATTCTCAATTTTATTCCATTGCGAAACAGTTGAGTTACATCTGAAATGTTAGCTTTTCAAGCATTTCATATACAATGACTCGTTATACCTCACAATCTGCTAGATGATTTGTTTTTCTGAATTCGAATGAACATATGAATAATATATTTTGAAAAAAAACATGCCAACCTTCCCAACGGTGAATTGACTAACGAACAACAATTCTGTGAAATTATTGTTGACTCGAGTACGAATTTCCTTCCCTTTAAGTCAAGACATGGAATATATTTGATATAGCCCTTGCATTTGGTTTTGTCGTCATCAACCTGTTGGTTCATATTCCTAACAAACATTTGTTTCCAATTTCTTCAAACGTTACACTTTACTACTAGATTGAAATGATAAATTTAAAAAAAATATGTTTATTATATTTATTTTTCATTACTAATAAAACAGATAAAAAATAAATATATGTAAAAAGTCAACAAATAAATAATACGATTTCATGAATCAACAATACAGATATAAAAAATGAGGACGATAAATTACTATTAAGTATTCATTTTTATGTACATTATGTATGAACAAATGGGTGTTCTTAAACAGTCTGTTATATATGCGCTCTCTCAGTTATTTCGACCATTGTCCTGTATCTGTGAGGCCATCCATCTAAAGCCATCACCATATCCAATTTGTTGTACAACACTGCTCATTACTAAGGTACATGGTCTGGTGCTGGATTTATCTTCTGTATTTACCTATAAGTGCAAAATTTGTGAATTTATTTGTTTTACTGGACAGGATATTAATGATATAAAGAAAATTAAAGAAAAGGTATGCTGTAATTTAGTATTTAAATTAATGGTTCCCCGCCCATCCACCAAATCCTCGAAAATTGGTTCACCACGAATATTAAGTAATCTACGGTACTTCAATGAGACATCACAAAAACTTATAATATTTTTCGACACCTATTTGTCTATCTGTTTTATCATGCATACTGTAATAATCAATACTGTCATACTTACATTTTCCGATAAATGCATGTTTATTCCAAGCTCTTGGATAAGTTGTTCTTTACCATAGCAACCACGTTTGTCTATTTTGTTACCAAGTATAAGGACCGGTACATCGGACACTATTTCGTCTGTTAGAATACCCTGAATAAAATGTGAACCTGATTAATGAAATAGTGAAAATGATAAATGTGATACATTAATTGTCTACATAATATAGAACTTTTTCTCATAAATAGATACATTGGTATGCACATTCCAACGCTGATAAAATAATTGGATATTCAAAATGAACTTCCCATGCTCATATGTCAGTGTATATTTGTTCCGCCTAACAGAAGTTTCCCTAGAAACTTTGTTATGCATAATGCCATATAATCTGTTCCTGTTGGAACAAATATTCTATACTTTTTATTCCGTTATGAACAAATACTGTAATATTTGTTCCAGTGGAAATAATATTCCAGAATATTGTTTTCCATTTGGAACTTATTCTATGAAGGAACTTCTATGTCATGACAATACACTAATTATCTATTATAATTATCCACAATTGCTTTTTATACAGAAAGGAAAGACCGCAATTGTAAACTTGTTTACAAGCTAACGGCTTATATTATTCAATTTGAAGGGCATAAAACGCCTTATAAAACGACATTATAGGATTTTAACTTCTATGACATCAATAGGTTGAAGATTTATTCTATAATGCAAGCAAGACTTTATATACCTTATCGATGCATCCGGTCTCCATCAACTTTTCCCTCAGGTTTTTGCTCTTGTTTTTTTTAATGTACGAGTTTTGAATATTGGCAAACTATAGTTACCTTCCATTTATATAAGACATGTGGTTCTGAGACCAAGGTATAAGAACGTAAGCAGTTAATTGATAAACTAGTGTTGAGTTTTATGTATATTCGACCTCTTCTATGAAAAAAGCTTATTAGGACCCTCCGTGCTATGTGAAAATATTTTAAATATTTTTGAATAGATTTCAGAAAAAGCCGGATCAAGTTTAAATTGTTAGATTGTGAAATATTGTAAGCATTGCAGATCTTTATAAACACAGGATTTTAGGTTTAAATATTATAACTATTTTACTGATTCTGACGCATGATTTTTCGTGTGTTTTAGCATTATACATGACTTACAGTTATTTCTGCTCTAGCCTCTGGTAATCTTTCAATGTCACACCCATCAACAATAAACACTATACCATCAACTGCTGGGAAATATGTTCTCCAAACTCGTCGTGCTGTTAAAATAAATGCCACAATTATACACAATTATTGTTAGCAACTACTCATTGTTGAACTCTAACAAATTCTTTCGTATTTAATTGTATAGACCAGTTAGCAAAAGGAACAGATTATTTTTTATTTAACATGCTAGTTTATTTGACAGCTGAATTGCGTACGTTCTTAAATCTCAAATTCAAATATTAATTTTGCTAGATATAAATTTTATTATTTGAATGTATAATATTATTCTTTGAAATCTTTTTTTATTTTTCACGAAATTTCTTCAAAAAATCATGTTATTCTGTCATTAAACATATTTCCCGTACTAAGACAGATGTGTACATTGTGGTTTCATACCGGCCAACTTTTCAAAATCTCCATGGAGGAATTTAAGAGCAAGAAGAACTAATGCTCCTCTTATATTGTCATAAGTGTTTTTAATCTACTACTATATTATTTGAATGAGTATGTATGTGCTAAAATGCAATTCCTACTCATTTGAATGCCTGTTTTGAGGTGTTTAGTTTGTATAATAAAGAATTTCAAAATTCAGGTCAACACCTCTCATTGGGGAAATCCCCCATAAATAGTGATGGTTGGCAGGTCTGTGATTTATCTCTGTCGTACTTTCTTCTTCCTTAAACCGTCAACCCTTAAATACATGAAATCAATTTTAGTTTCAGATGACTGGAGGTATATGTATGTTTTTCAATGGTTTTTATTTGATAATTACCTGATGCATGTCCTCCTAGATCATACGCTTGGAAAGTCACTTTTCCCACCGTTAGCTCCTCCGACCCTAGTATATGAATAAATTGAAAAATATATTGTTGGTATTATGTTGTCAATGCAAGAAGATTAAGATGGTATAAACAAATCAATGCTACATTCTGTATGTGCTTGTCCCATGTCAGAAGCCTGTAATTAGTGGTTGTAGTTTCTTGCTGTAAAGTTTCATCCTGTTTATCTTTTTTTTTAATTCATTTTTACCTCGTCTTTTCTGTTCTAGTTTTTATGGATATTTAGTATGTTAACTTAACTTTATTGAAGAATGTTTGGCCTGACACTTGACTTGGACTTTGTATATCTACACAACCGTGTGTTTATGTATTAAAACGGAAATATAAAGTATACGTCGATGCAACCTATATGATATTATTAAGAAGAGACAACGCTCCATCCAAGTCACAATGTATAAAAAGTTAACAATTATAGGTCAAAGTACTGTAACAAATTCTAAAAACTAGAAGTAACACAGGGTTTTCAAAGTATCTGCCCTGAATCGTCCTCAAACTCGACAAGTGATAAATGAGTACTTTGGAATCAAACTTAAACTAAATGAATACAAAATTTATGTTTTATTATCGTTTTTACATTGAACCCTCATTGTATAAGTTGAACAGCTAACAGGTAGCATAGTCTTGAACTTTATCCTATCAAATTCTATGTCTGGCGTAATTAAAATAATATAACAAATTGACAGTCACATCCTATAGTAATACTGTGTATATAAACACAACTTACATGGTTGATTTGTTGGTGGATGTTGCACGAGACGTCCATCTTTTATCTTCGACAGAAGGGTTGATTTGCCTGCGTTATCTAGTCCTATGATGAGCAATTTGCATTTCTTGTTGATGAAACCTACAATGGTAAACTTAATTAATATTGTATTTTGCGAACTCAAGTGAAAGGCCATTTTTCGTTTCCCTTATATGGTTGTATATCTATATCCTTTTCTTTCGTCACCTCATTCTGCATCAGTGTATTATACTGTTCATAAACTTGAAAAAACAGAACAGATAATCAGCATGTTAATTAACGAACAAGAACTTTAGAATGTACTTTGTCAATGTGTAGTCTTTTTTTGGCAAATTTGAATTTCAGTGGAATTTTCTGCGACAATGTTATCCTTAAATTTTGTTGGCTTTTCTGTTTAAATTCCTTTTTTGTTATATAGCTCCTCACGTATTTTAAACATCCTCGGCTTTCATTTTTTAAGCGTACCTGGGAAATAGCGCTTCGGAAGTACTACATTCAAAAGTCTTATTTTTATACTTTGAGTTAAACAAATGTCTATGTAAATATTCTATAAATCAAAGTTATAATTCATAGAAAATTATATCAACGCTGTCAATTCAGACATGTTTATGATGTTTTTATTACTGCGAAAGGTTTTTCCATGATTTAAAACTCGTATTTAAATGCAATAGCATGATTTGCATTGATCAAATCCTAAAAAAACATGTATTAATCTGGCATTTACGTTAGTTTATTATCAATCCCATTCATAATTCGCCAATCATCAGTGAACGATAGCGATAACTATATTATTTTATTTCATCTTGAAAAGACTGCTCATTAATGTTCAAAATTTTTGATTCCCTTTCAAAATTTTAATATCCTAAATCAGCAAGATATTTTAACCAACAAAACAAGATAAAAGAAAAACTTATATTATAATAAATAAACAATTATAACATAATTTTATGATATAAAAAATATAAAATATAAAAAATATTATAAACCTACCGAAATACTGCAATATAGTTCTAAACCAGTCAAACAAAAACATTGTGAATATTTCTTTGCATACATAAAATAATTGATTTAGTTAATGTTGGTATTCTTTATATACACTATTTCTTGTTCTATTTTTAAATATGTCCGTCATTCCAAACATGTAACGGTATCCACGCTGGCAATGATCGATATGTATAATACACGACGACAAATCGTTACTATTTAATTTCACAATGGGTATTTTCCTTTCATATAAAGTATTAAGTATAAGGAAAATAGGTAACAATTAAAAAAACTAAAATCACCTTGATTTATTCATTTGTTATTAATGTAAGTATAGATGTGTTATGAAATCTATTTATAGAACAGATACAACACGTTACTTATGATTATAGATTTTGAATATAACACCTTTGAGTAATTTATTTCGTTTGTATAAAAATCAGGAGATGTACGTGGTATGATTGCCAATGAGACAACTATCAACCAATGTTCAAATGAAGTGGATGTAAGCAATTAAAGGCAACCTAATACGTTACAATACAGTTAAGTTAATAACGTACATCGAACAGAGGCCTGACAGAATAGTCTAAACATTCTAAGTTAAACATTTGTATTTTAGTGTTACAACTCTTTAAGAGAGGCAGAAGATTGCCAAGGGATAGTCAAACAAGTCGAAAACAAACTGACAATGCCATGGTAAAAAACAAAACAAAAAACGACAAAAACACAAACAACAAAACTAAAGACTGGCAAAACGATTGTCGAACCCACCAAAAACCGGGCTATATGCACAAAAACTACTAGTGTGAAGCTAGCCGTCGATAACATCCGCGTTAATATTCATCTAGTACAAAAGCTTCAAAAAATTAAACCAACACGTTATAAATTTAATGCGTCCGAAGCGCTTTTCTGGATTTACCTTCATCAGGAACGCTCAAAGCCGAATATTTGAAAGCCAAGAATGTATAAGAACCGAAACAGTTGAAGAGCTATATAACCAAAAGTACCTAAAAATAGCCAAATCCATTTAAGGTCAACTTTGCCTGAGGGAATTGAAACCTCAGTTTCCTTTATAATTTCAAAATTTATAAACGGACAATTTTAGAAATGTTTGTTATAAATCATGTCAGTACCGAAGTACTGACTACTGATCTGATGATACCCTGGGGACTAAAAGTCCACCAGCAGAGGTATCGACCCAGTGCTGTAAAAAATGTCCAAATCTATTTTTTTAAAGCCAGAAATGAAAGGAACATGCACGTTTCGGAGCCACTGGACTTTTTGTTTGAGACAATTACATTAAGTTTGTAGAAGGCAATATTTTATAATTTGGGTCCTCTATGCTTTTCAACGTCGTATTTTATTTGGTCTTTTAACTGTTTTTGATTCGAGTATTACTGATGAGTCTTTTGTAGACGATACGCACGTCTGGCCTGGTATGTTTCATGAGTTATTTTTACATAAATATCAAGATTTTTTACACGAAAAACACCTAACAAACAATAACAAAGGAAATCAACATGTGTTCTTCTTCCTAGAACTCATAAGCGCATGCATAATGTGGACTATTACAACATGCTATTGTTAATCAAAATTAAAATCTCGGGCGATTTTTTAATGAACATACTATTTGCACATGTTATCATTCACTTATTAACATGGGTGCATCTTTCAAATCCAGACAAAGCGTTAATGGCACTACAAGATAAGGAACACAATTGGAAAATAAAAAGGATTTCAGTGCACGTGGTACTTTATTCAAAACCACAAGTGTTCCAAGCCATATAACATTAAACCATCAAAGAAATGCCAACGTCTGATGTGATTTAAAAGTAGTTTATGTCTTCAAATTAACTATTTGCCTTATCCACAAATTAATATTTTCTGGATTTGGTTTAACGAATAAAATGAACAAGCCATAAAAAACATATATATTTATACGTCTATCTCTCTATATGAACGTTTTTTCAAATAAGGATATTTGTAAACTAATATTTTTATTATTAATACAATATTTTTATAATGCAAGAGGCAGCTTTCTTTAGAAACTTGACATATTGTATGCATACCTGTCTGTTGTTGAAGACTTTATGTTGTCCTCTTGATTATTTTGTGCTTGGGTTGCTGTTTATAACGCATACGTGACACATCCTTGTATTCACATTTATGAAAGTAAAAAACATAAAATCATATGTGAGGAAACCTTAATGTGTAGATTTTGCTTAAGTTTTTAAAAGTGGTAAACATCCTTTAAAACGACTCAACTATAAAAACGTATTAACAAACAATTCCCAACTCCAGGCTAAATTCCAAAAGTGGGATGCCCATAACACCTGAAAAATTCAAACGCCTGACTATATTAACCAACGGAACGAATGGAAAACAACTGTCATATTTCTGACTTGGTACATACATTTTTTGAAGAAAGTAGTGGATTAATAAAAGCAACAGTAGTATACCGCTGTTCAATAGTCATTATTCGATTAAGCGAAAACAAATATGGGTAACAAACTAAAACCGAGGGAAACACATCAACTATAAGAGGAAAACAACAGAACAACAGACACACTGAACTACAACAAAAGCAAACGCCAACATACATAGAAACGGACTATCTGATAACAACTGCCATATTCCTGACTTGGTACAGGACATTTTAAGAAAAAAAATGGTGGATTGAACCTGGTTTTATGGCTAGCCAAACCTCCCGCTTATATGGAAGTATATTTCAGTCATAATGAGCCGCTTAAACCTGATTTCATAGCTAGATCAACCTCCCACTTGTATGACAGTTGTTTATAGTTCCGTTATGTTCACAAAAATTGGACAATCCACATATACAGACATAATTGGTTAACGTGACACAGATCACAGACATACGTGACATACAACTGACTTCAAAATTATCACGACGTGGACAAACTGCTGAATTCAAATCTAGCTATCGTTTGTTTGATTTTTTTTTTGTTTTTTGCTTTTTTTTTGTCCTTTTTTTATGGTACTTGTCATGAATACAATTTACCTACAGATGTGTTTTCACTATATCTACTCTTTAGTGAACGAACTTTATTTTCTTCAACAATGTGGACTCAAAAAGCTTGATTCCGTTTCATATTTAAATTCATCAGTATATTTCAGTCATAATGAGCTGCTTATGTCACCAGCAGTCCAACATTAAGAGGAAGGAAAAAAATGTTGAACAAACTGAAGCACCAAAATTGCAATTTTTGTATGACTTGACGATTAATAATTGGTCCCACTTGAAATCAAAATTTGATACAGTCATCCATAACAGCTTGGTCGAGATCTATCTGTTAGTTCTTATACCAATCGAAATATCTAAGCACAAAACCTTTCACAAACAACTAATATAAAGAAAGGTTAAATTTTATAAACATTTATTCTTCAGTAGCAAAACAGACAAAAATAAATAAAAACAATGTATACAAAATAAAATTAATGACAGGAATAAAATAATTCTTTGTGAAAATAAATAGTGATGATAACTAACAATAACTCATGATAATTAATGATGAAGATGTATGAACATGATATATACAGAAATGAATATAAATATGATATTTAGAGTAATTATCTATATATATATATATATATACAAGTCTAAATTGAAAACAACGTTCAAACCTATGATTGCGTTGGATAAAAACCGCAATTTTTATACGTGTGCATGCAAAACAAATTTCTTGTTAGAGGGGTCTAAATACAGCACAAACAACATTTTCCAAAAGACCAAAAAAGTGAAAAAGTATATTTTAACAAAACGCATTTGACTAACAGGTCGAACAACAAATGTTCTTAAACCCTGCTGACTGCCATTGGCGATTGCCAAATAAACGGATCACCGATGTAATAAATGGATCTTAAATATAAATTTAATACTAAACAGAAAACAAAAAAACTTGCGGAAAAGATGTTATACCGCAAACAAAAGGTGCAAAGGTTTTTGTACACCATATCCGGATTTCGACAATTAATGTCTCTTCAGTGATGTTAGGAATCGAAACGGTATTTGGAAAGCCATACAATTTACCTCAATTTAGGATAGACTCCTGAATTTTGAGGAGTCAAAATAGGATGAACGGATCATATAAACCCGAAGGCAAATATAATACAAGCCCAAACGAAAAAATATAAACAAGTCTAAATTGAAAACAACGTTCAAACCTATGATTGCGTTGGATAAAAACCGCAATTTTTATACGTGTTTGAACATTGTTTTCAATTTAGACTTGTTTATATTTTTTCGTTTGGGCTTGTATTATATTTGCCTTCGGGTTTATATGATCCGTTCATCCTATTTTGACTCCTCAAAATTCAGGAGTCTATCCTAAATTGAGGTAAATTGTATGGCTTTCCAAATACCGTTTCGATTCCTAACATCACTGAAGAGACATTAATTGTCGAAATCCGGATATGGTGTACAAAAACCTTTGCACCTTTTGTTTGCGGTATAACATCTTTTCCGCAAGTTTTTTTGTTTTCTGTTTAGTATTAAATTTATATTTAAGATCCATTTATTACATCGGTGATCCGTTTATTTGGCAATCGCCAATGGCAGTCAGCAGGGTTTAAGAACATTTGTTGTTCGACCTGTTAGTCAAATGCGTTTTGTTAAAATATACTTTTTCACTTTTTTGGTCTTTTGGAAAATGTTGTTTGTGCTGTATATATGTATATATATATATATATATATACATCTTATATTAGTATCGTTGTGCAAATCTCTAGACTTATATATATATATCATATATAACCAGTCTAAAAGGGTACAACATCACCAAAAAATGACAATAAACGAACACATGTAACTATAAATATTTCGGATAACAGATATCCTTCATCAGTATGAGCACGATGTCTTATCCGAAATATTTATAGTTACATTTGTTCGTTTATTGTCATTTTTTGGTGATGTTGTACCCTTTTAGACTGGTTATATATTATATTTTGTAGTGTACTGTATCATATTTATATGATCCATCGCCCCGTAAGATTTATCGTTGGCTATTATTCAGTCATTTTATATATATATATATATATATATATATATATATATATGGACATTGTTTTTCGACCTGTTAGTCAAATGCGTTTTGTTAAAATATACTTTTTCACTTTTTTGGTCTTTTGGAAAATGTTGTTTGTGCTGTATTTAGACCCCTCTAACAAGAAATTTGTTTTGCATGCACACGTATAAAAATTGCGGTTTTTATCCAACGCAATCATAGGTTTGAACGTTGTTTTCAATTTAGACTTGTATATATATATTTGTATATATATGAAAAAAATGATTAATTGATTGATTGTATGTGTTCAACGCCACTTTCTGTCAGTTTTACTTGGAGGAGGAAGCCAGAGTGCCCGAAGAGAATCACCTTCCTTCGGCAAAATAACTGACGTTCCTAATCAATTAAGATCGGAGTCGAACGCACCTGCCACGTGAGTGTCACATGCTAGTGATCCAGTAGATGAACTACTTAGACTTGGCCACCGAGGCCCCGCTATTAAGAAGATGTTACTGTCACAGTGGTTGAATTGTTATTTATTCGGTCTTCTTCATGAATTTGTGTGGCCATCCATTTCAAACCATCGCCATAACCTGTTTGGTGTAAAAGACTGCTCATTACTAAGGTACATGGTCTGATTCCGGACTTGTCTTCTGTATTTACCTTTGAATGAATGGAGAATTTTTGAAATTTTACAGCGATTTAATGAACGGAATATAAATGAGACAAAGTAAAATATAAGAGTAAATGTACTGTAATTGGCTGAAATATCATCGAGTACCATTTAAATGCAAGAACGATTTTTTTTTAAATTACCAGTTTTGTATAATTCTTTAGAGTGACCTTTCGGTAAAATTGTCGTTTGTCCTAATAACAATAATGTAACAAATAACTATGTAACTCATCACACAATGTATTATGACAAAGTATTGTTTTTAATCATAAGAATTCTGAAATTCGGTATGCACAGTAGAATGACCAGTCTCGTAACGTTTGGAGATCAAGAATTTCCTCGCGTTTTGTTTGAGGTTTTTCGTCTTCAGTTGTAAAATGACTAAAGTATACGGAATGATCTTCTTTCGGTATAATCCGGATCATAACGATCAATGTGCCAAATATATTTAAAAAAAACCTTCACAGAACTGCCAAAAAGTCTAAGGTCAACTTTGCCGGAGATATATACGACTTTATAAGTATCATAATGCATGAATTTTGAGGAAGAGTCGAAAGTAAGTGATTATTTTGCCCGTAAAGTATAGCTTACACTTTCACTGATTAGTGTTTTAACAAGTTTAACAAAGCAATCGCATCTATCTGTTTAACTTATAGTTATTTGTGTCATAGTTATTAAATTTTGTTTAATACTCATTTGTAAGAAGTTTGATATTCATTGTCTAGGTCGCTAACATTTTCGACATGTTTGTATAAATGATACGAAAAGAAATAATAGATAAAATATTGCAAATGATTCCTCTTTGCTGCTGGTTTTTCTCGATTCTTGTGTTATCTTATCTTTGAACTTGAATATTTCAAAATATTATGAAAATAATTATAATCTTATTGCCTATTTATTCGTTTAATCAACATTATGGATTACTTTATGATTCTGAATAAGAAAAACTAAATGTGCGTGTCTGTGTCAGCCTACATTTACATTAGGACGTTTCGGTATTTAGGTCCGTTATACTGGGATTTTCTCACTCAGAATATTCAATCGTGCATACTAAAACATCGGTACTTATATTTTCATATTATCGATAGTTATCGATAGTTATCCTAACATTTTCATAATATCGATCCTTTTCATAATGTTTACGTAAACTTACACTGTTAGATAAATGTTGATCTATTCCAAGCTCTTTGATAAGTTGTTCTTTACCATAGCAACCTCTTTTGTCTATTTTGTTACCAAGAACAAGAACCGGTACATCAGACACATCTTCATCTGTTAGGATACTCTGAATAAAAAGTGAACTTGAGTTTTCACATTAGTCTTCAATTATTTTAAATTTAGGAATGTGTCTTCCCCATGCATAGTTCTGTTTTTTTCCATGTTTGGCTGTTTGATTTTTTGATTTTATCATCTCTTCAACGGATTTGTTTGGCCTTCAGCATCGCTGAAAGGACATTTATTGTCAATAGGCGAGTCTGGTGCAGTAAAATATGTACTTTTAATGTTATTATAACAATTCGTCTATACCTCTGTGGTTGTACTATAAATCCAGCTCAAGATGGCAGTACTTCGATAAGAATATATGGATATTGTTTTATTGGAATTTGCTGTTATAAAATTTTTCTATTGCGTCATTTTAAATTCAGGAATGTTAACTCGTCATACATGGCTCTGATTTCTGGTCCTGGTTCGGCTTTACTTTTGGTACTTTTTTACCGAGCATCAATGAAGATCTCGAGACATAACTTGTCGAAATACGCATCTGGAGCAGTAAAATTGGTATCATTTGTGTTATAACTACCACTAGATCATTGCTTATTAGGTTTCGAAATTCAATTTATGATTGCCTCGAGCATCACCGAATAAACAGGTTTTGTCAAAACGCGCATCTGGTACCGTTAATGTTATTACCTTCAAAGTTGATTAAGACTAGTATTTCTCATAAAATGTTTATTTGGTTTGAATCGTCTGTGTGCTTATAATTGAATATTCTTAGTAATAAATACATATATTATCGAACTTCATACACTGTTTTTGTCATTGTAAGTGTCTGTGTTCCTCAAAGCCGTCTTAGTCGAAAATGGTCTTTAAAACAAAGAATACGGTATTTATCTTGTTGAGAAGAATTTAGTTTTTCCGAATAAAAATGAAAAAATAGCATTTTACTATTTGTCCTTTTCTTCTGGGAATAAATTCCATCAAGGCCTTGAAAAAAGATGCAAATTTGTCTAAGACATATTTTAGACAAAGTACATAGATATTGAAGGCTACGTGGATCACTTTAACCGCATGACACAAATAACCAAAAAGTCAATTCCGAAGTTATGATAGTTTGTTTTCTGCGTTTATCGTTTGATGACAGTCGAGATTTCAGATTTAAAATGAATACTAGTAGTCTTTATTCTGACTTTGTAAGCACAGTGTTTAAACTTAAATATTATGAATATTTTATCACCCCAGCGACTTGATCTTCCATGTGCTTGAAGTAATATTACATTGCTTACTTTCATTTTTTTGCCAAGCCGCTGGTAGTCTGGAAGTTATTTTTCATGTATATGAACTAGTATTTTATTACTTACAGTTAATTCTTGTCTCGCCTCTGGTAGTGACTGAGAGTCCGAAGCATCAACAATAAACACTATACCTTTAACTGCTGGGATATATCTTCTCCAAAAACTTAGTGCTGTAATAATTCTTGGATCATAACAATTGACTGTTCATTAATATGTAGAATGTGCAGGTTTAACTTTGTTCGAAACATGTAAGCTTCAAATTTAAGATTCAATGACTTGAAAATCACTTGCGATTCATTGAGTGACTAAAATGTATATGTCATAGCCGTAACAATGAACTGTGGTTTTGTCATACTGTTTTCAACTGCTTTTCTCTCATAGCGGAATTTTGCGTCCGTAATTCGGTGTATCGAGCTCGATTCCGTTGATATTATAAAAAAATAGCGTAAAAACTGTACACGTTGCCGGTATTCTGTTAGGAAAATAATTTGTTTTAACAGGTTTATTACATCTATTCAATAATTAAATTGAAATAAAAAAAAGCAAGAATTTTTCAATTTAATGCATTAAAGAAAAGGCTGATATTTACTTAAGAGTTACAAAATTACAAAATGCAATGATAACAAAACGTTTATGCTTTAACAATTTTTCGTTTCGGTTGGCTGTAAAGAAATATTCACAGATGACCACGAATATTTCCGCTTGTTTTCCTCGATTTTGACATCTCTGAGTGTGCACTTACCATGAACAACACGATGGCGTGCAATTAGTGTTTTAACATAATCTATTTACTATTCCGAAGCACCTGATATCAACCTCAGTTTTTGCGGGTCATTAAATTTTGTTGCTCAGTCTTTAGTTTTTTATGTAGTGTTTTCTATATAAACTTGTTCGTCTTTTCGTCGTTATACGTTTTTTGCCATGGTGTTGTCATTGTTTTGATTATCGCCTTGGTATCTTTCGCCTGTTAACCGCCTCGGTGGTCTCGTGGTATCGGTGTCGCTTCGAGTGCGTAAGGTTGCGGGTTCAAAATCAGCCGGGTCAAACCAAAAATTTGAAAATTGGTATTTGCTGCTTCTCCACTAAGCAAGCGGCATTTAGGAGTAAGTGCAAAAACTGGTTGGCTCGGAGTAAGAATAATTTTTCCGAGGTTGAAATGTCTTCCTGCGGACTGTTTGCGTGTGTGCTTTGTATTTAGTGTCTATATGCCATTTTGTTTTTCTTTTTTGATATAGTTGTTTGTTTTTACAGTGATTAACATTATAACACAATGTTGACTGCTGTATCCCAATTTTTGACAGTTTTACCCATTATATCTGTTTGTTTTGCTCACACATTGTTGTCAATATTATGGCATTCTATGCGATTGTCATACAACTGAGAGGTTTAGCTAGCTATAAAACCAGGTTTAATCCACCATTTTCTACATAGTAAAATGCCTGTACCAAGTCAGGAATATGACAGTTGTTTTCCATTCGTTTGATGTGTTTGAGCTCTTGATTTGCCATTTGATAAGGAACTTTCCTATTTACTTTTCACCTTGTGAACTAGTACATTAACAAATTGACTCAGCGTGTCGGTCTATTGAACTATTCATTCGATTTTTTAAGGACGCCATCACGAGTTGTTTGACTGACCGTTATGGAATATCTGTTTCACAGATGACGACGGATATGTTCCAATCGTCGTAACCACAACCTCGTCCTCCTTTTCCCCGAATGTGACCTACCGAATTAAATTTATAACCGGGTTTGTACTTGCATGAGCAACACGACGGGTACCAAATGTGGAGCAGGATCAGCTAAACTTTCCGGAGCACTTGAGATCATCTCCGGATTTAGTGGGGTTCCTGTTGCTCAGTCTTAGATACTGCTGTTTCTTTTTTTTTTCTTTTTTGCCATGGCGTTGTCATTTTTTTTCGACTTATGAGTTTGAATGTCCCTTTGGTATCTTTCGCCTCTCTTCTAGTACAAAGCAGGGTTTATATTTATATCAATTATCATGTTCTCGTCCGGAATATGCTTTATTTTCCACTGGACGTAAAGCAGCCATCCCTCCATCATCTTCCGCCTCTTTTTGCATATTGTCGTAGCTACAATCAGGTCTTCTTTTCTTAATCGAACCCGACTTATCACCGAATTTTCAATGATCATTAGCAATACGACGGTTGGCACCAGTTGATCAAGATTTGCTTATCCTACCGGTCATCTTAGATCCTCCATAGTATTTGTTTGGGTTCTAGTTGGTCAGTCTTGAATTTTCTGTTTTGTGCTTTGTATACCATTATTTTCCAATGGAATTGACTGTTTTCCTTCAACTCACGATTTTTGATTGTCATTTGTACCTTCTTTTTCACAGATTTTAACTGCGCTATGATAATTACCTAATATGTGACCTCCTAGATCATACACTTCAAATGTCACTTTACCAACTGTAAACTCTTCTGACCCTACAAAATTAATTAAACAAGTGAAACTGCGAGCTACTGCTCACTGATGATACCCCCGCCGCAACTGGATAATTTTAATGAGATTCACTTGTTGTCGAGTATCGAGTTGCGAGTTACAAAAGTCGAGTTGCGAGTTACAAAAGTCGAGTTGCGAGTTACGAAAGTCGAGTTGCCAGTTACGAAAGTCGAGTTGCCAGTTACGAAGGTCGAGTTGCGAGTTACGAAAGTCGAGTTGCGAGTTACGAAATTAGATTTGCGTGAAAATGGGGAAAACTATTTTAATTTTTTAGTGTACCTCTTTAACATTTTTGAAAGATGATTGCTTATAGAATTGTATACAGTATTGTTGATTCTTTTTGTTGTTAGGACTTCATCGTGTAAAAAAAATCGAATGAATTGCTTACATAATCACTACGCAAAGTATGGTTATTTTCTGAAGAAACAGATAGCCTTTTGAAATACAGCGGATGGCTTGGAGTTTAATGAATTATTATTAAATTTCATCGCTAGCACCTTCATATTAAACGTAAAGTGAGATAGCAACTAAACGATATAGGTATAAAAAGATGTGGTATGAGTGCCAATGAGACAACTCTCCATATATGTAAAATACCTCTTCTGCAGATTTCGTTAAGAGTGGGCTCTTTGGGGCAGCTGCAGAGGCAATATTTGTTAGTGACGCTCAAAGTTGTGGACGTTTAAGTTAAATATGTGAAGGGGGAAGGTTGAGCCCTCGTAAAACCTGTTTAACCCCGCTGCATTTTTGCGTCTGTCCTAAGTCAGGAACCTCTAGCCTTTGTTGGTCTTGTATATTTTTTTTATTTTGGTTCATCTATATGTTTTGGAGCATAGAATGGCGTCCATTTTCTTGATCTAGTGTACATAGTGTTTCGGGGCCTGCTCGGGGCTGCCTATGGGTGTGGGATTTCTCGCTGTGTTGAAGACCCATTGGTGGCCTTGGGTTGACTTATATATTTTGTTTGGGTTGTTGTCTCTTTGACACATTCCCCGTTTCCATTCTTTATTCTATACATGTAGCTGTCAAAGATACTTTTGTAAAAGAGACAAAAGACGCAGTTTTGGAATATGTAACTTCTTTCTAAAAAACGGTTAATCATACAAAAATGTACAATACCAAGCTGATATCTGAAACTACAACATTTGCATCAAGGCTGCATGCAGGTAAAAAAGTAAACTTGTGACAGACAAGGCTTCCGTGCTCATACCGTAAAAACACACGCCATAACATTCCTTAAAACTGTTCCTTTATTTTTTGTAACAGTGGTGTAGCTAATTGTAGAATAACGTCTTTCCAAATTAAAAAACAAAATCCATATTATGATCTCCTATGCCAGGAAGTTACCATAATGCCATAGAAAGACATCTATAGCATGCTTATTTTTGCGTTGTAGTATTCAGATATATATACATACATTGCACAACTCGATTATTAACTCTCCACTTCGGGTTGAATCACAAAGTTAACAAAGTTCAAAATTATTCAATTTATCACATAAAGCACATAGCATATCACATTTCAGACTAATTCATGAGATATTTTCCTAAGTTAAATGTGCAATTGTGCCTATATCACCCTAAACCTTTGCGGAAGACGAAGCTTTAGCACTTGGTATGCTAATGAATATCCTTTATTCAAGCGTCACTGATGAATCTTGTAAATACAAAACGCGCGTCTGGCGTATAAAATATTATAAGCCTGTACCTTTGATAAGTATTTACTTTAGGCCTAACACAGTGCAATATTATGTGAGATGTCGATAATTTGCAAGTATATTTCATTTGTCTACATAATTTATTTTCTTATGCTTGATTTGTTCAGCACGGTATACGTTTTTTCTTGTATCACAGTATATCCTGTTTTATTTTAGCAAATGAACAATGTCGCTCTCATGAAAGAAATTTAAGCGTGCGTGACTTTGCAACAGAAAGGCTCTTATAAATAAGTATCACATAACTCTTTCAAATCCTGCAATCAAAATATCGGGACCCTTCCTCATGCAGTGTATAACTAAGGTCGGGTACATGTATGTTTTGTTTATTAAATGCGAAGTAAACCTGAAAATTCTGTTTCAAAAATCAGACGACACGACCGTTTATACAATTATATATAATTCTTAAGAAATTAGAGAAACATAATATGTTTGTAACTCGCAAATCGACCTTCGTAACTCGCAACTCGACCTTCGTAACTCGCAACTCGACCTTCGTAACTCGCAACTCGGCCTTCGTAACTCGCAACTCGACTTTTGTAAATCGCAACTCTACTTTTGTAACTCGCAACTCGGCCTTGGTAACTCGCAACTCGACCTTCGTAACTCGCAACTCGACTTTTGTAACTCGCAACTCGGCCTTGGTAACTCGCAACTCGACCTTGGTAACTCGCAACTCGACCTTCGTAACTCGCAACTCGGCCTTCGTAACTCGCAACTCGAATTTCGTAACTCGCAACTCTACTTTTGTAACTCGCAACTCGGCCTTAGTAACTCGCAACTCGACCTTCGTAACTCGCAACTCGACTTTTGTAACTCGCAACTCGGCCTTGGTAACTCGCAACTCGACCTTCGTAACTCGCAACTCGACCTTCGTAACTCGCAACTCGACTTTCGTAACTCCCAACTCGACTTTTGTAACTCGCAACTCAGCCTTTTCAACTCGTAACTTGCAACTCGACGATAAGAAACCATCAATTTGAATAGTGTAAAAATATGCAAGTGTTCGGTAAACAGGGAGTTAATGAGTGATGAATCTGAAAACGCATCACACGGTATAGCTGACTTATATAAACCCTGAAACCAAATTTCAGAAATCCTAATGATGTAGTTCATGAGAAAGATAAGACGAAAAATATTCATGGGACGGATGGACGGACTGACGGATGGACGGATGGACGGACGGACAGAGGTGAAACAGTATACCCCCACTTTTTTAAAGCGGGGTATAATTACAAATTATTTTGATCAGGACCTTGTGTTATTTGTTGTATGTCTGTTGTTGTCGAATAATTTGTGTATTGGTGTTGATGAGGTCTGATGTATTGTCGTATATTATTCGTGATTCCTGTTATCCTTTTAATGTAATATATACTAAGTTCATTATGTTATCATCATTGACCTTTTTTGTACTGTTGACCAGGTAATCTTGTGCATTTCAATATAAGTGGGTTGAGGTTGCTGGGTGTATTTGGAATCTGTACAACTGTCAGCATGAATATAAAAACATTAAACTTCATAAAAATATTTAGAAATTCATTATGTCTGCGCTCCATCGAATTGTGCTTCTGCGCTCCATACAAATTGTGTTTGTATGACGCAAACACTAATACCTCGCTGGTGTTTGCCCCCGATGTAAAGGGGTATAGTTTCTCAATATATATATATATAACACCATAATTAAGAAATGAATGCTTCTTTTTGTAATTTTATTGGGATGTAAAAGTGTTGAACGAAGCACATTTTGTTTGAAGCGCGGAAGCGCCTCATTCTAAAAATGCAGGCGCGTAGCTACGTTTACGTCAAAACGCCCGGGCGTGCACATGAATTTTGGAGGGGAAAATATTTTGATCCAGATAAATTAAAGGAACTGTTTAAAGCACACGAGCAATTGTAATGTTTTCTTTGATGACTGAAGATAAAAGTGACGAAATTTACTTTTTATTCAAATTTGTTCATTTTCTGTCAAACTTTGAATCTACTGTGCATATTCTACTCAGATTACTATTGTTTAAAGCAATTTGGTATCTGTTGGGATAAAACATCTGTGGCTTGAATTTTTATGTTACACCTGACCATCTATGAAAATTAATTATTTCATGCGTCCATTAACGAAATTTTCCCGTAAAAAGGTGTGAAAATTATATGAAGTTAAAATAATTAATAGAACTTGCTTTTTTTTCCTATTTTTATACAGTTTTGATTTTTTGTCGATTGATTTGGTTTACCCAACATCTCCTTTTAAACATATTCTAGAGTAACTGGTTTGGACATTTTTCTCAAAAAACAAAGGACCATTATATTCCATATCAAGACAATGAAATTAACATGAAAAAAACCCAAATCAAACTTTAAAAGAGCGGCGAAAGATATCAAAGGGATATTCAAACTCATCAGTAGAAAACAAACTGACAATGCCATTTCAAAAGACGAAAAACGACGAAAAGACAAACAACATTACATAAAAGACAACATAGAAAACTAAAGACTTGACTATACGAACACCACCTAAAACTGGGGGTGATTTCAGGGTTCCAGAAGGGTAAGCATATCCTGTTTCACATGCGGCACTCGTCGTGTTGCTCATGTAAGTAAAAACTTGGTGATAAGTCTAATTCGGTAGGTCATATTCGAGGAAAAGAGGACGCCATTGTGGCGTCATGGAACACGTCCGTCGTCATCAGTGAAACAGTCAACCAACTCGTGATAGCGATCATAAAATTTCGAAGGAATTCTTTCAACTTCACCACTTGGAAGTTTTGGTTTAATAGCTTCTTTGTAAGTAGCAATCTCATTCAAGGAAATCATGATGAGAAATGCAAGTTCTGAAATATCGTATCAACTGGGAGATATATACTCCATATGCAGGTTCTACTGGAATGTTGCTACATAGAAATGGAAATTTCACAACTGTGAAGCTGAAATCATCTCTTAAGTAGTAAAGTGTTTTGTTCTCAACCGACCAAGTATGTTGCTATTGGTGAATTTTGAATGACAGAAATGGTATCTTTTTCACGATAACGCGTGAGCTTATGGGGGTTTCGCCCCCTACCCGGAGGTCCTCTGCCCAGGGTTCGCTGGGGGGCGGCCATCAGACCACTCGCCGAGGTTCGTGCGTACACTTAAAAATGGCCTTGCTACGCCACTGAAATGTGTGCACGATCAACACTTTCACAATCCTATCAAATTACTTAAAGAAGCATTCATTTGTTATAATTACATTTGTATGCTCAGAACATGAAAAAAACGTTTTATCAAGTTTTTCTTTTCTTTATCTGTGCACTTTTTTGTGGAAACACGTGTCATCACGAATGTAACATTTCATTTTGATATGAAGATTAATTGTTGTTAGCCAATCAAACTAACGGATTCTCGTGAAGCATACATGTAATGTAATTATTCACTGATAAAGATTGGCAGAGAAAGCGGGAAAATACTTATATATGTACAACTTACAGGGATGATTTGTTGGTGTATGTTGAACTAGACGTCCATCTTTCAGCCGACTCAGGAGAGTGGATTTTCCTGCATCGTGTAGTCCTAGGATAAGCAAGTTGCATTTCGTGTTAATAAAACCTGCAAGGGTGTATAAACTTATATAATTGTGATATTGGAAATTCAAGGGTTAGACTATACATCATTGATTGGTATTACTACATTGTTTAAAGAATAGAAAGGATACTCATCATGCTGTTTTAATGTACCTGCAGAGGTGGAAGGAAGGGTGTTTTTCCCAAAAACTGAATATATACATTTTTTGGACTATTTTATGTAAATCGTGAAAAACATGATATGTTTGGGGGGATCAATGGGGGCGTATCCCCTCCACCCCGCCCACCCCCCATCTTAAGCGTGTACAAGTACTTCTATGTTTAATTAACAGAACATTTTTTCAAATAAAATTCCGTACACTTATCATTTTTAAACAATTTGTAAGGCCTCCATTTACTTCCCTCTACATAAGCAGCAACTCTTGCACAACGATCCGCTTAAAATGATTTAAATTAATATATCCTTGAAAGAGCTTTACATATGTGAAAACTCTTTGATTCCGATGGCGCTCATCAGTGTAATAAAACTTTAGAAACATTTCCAACTAATGTCTTGTTAATCATTTTGGTTTTCGATAAAATCAGCTCATTTATTTTCAAAATTTCAATCGCTTGCAAAAGTGGCGGTGAACAATATGAACCTCATATCTTATTGATAAACCCAAAACAAAAGCAAATAGTTAATAGTCATAATATTGTTTATGGAAAAGTCACCACAAATACATACCAAAATACTGCAGTATACTTCTAAACCAATCAAACAAAAACATTATGAAGCTCCATGTCCAAATACGAAATAATTCACTGTTTACTTTGTATGTGTATTTTCCTGTCTATTTTTAAAATATGACAGGTAACGTTTAAATATAACATGAAAGGATTATCCCTGGTAATGGTCAATATTTATAATACACGACAAAACATCTTTACCTGTTAGGTACAAACAGGCGAAGTACCTTGTTTTTTGTTTAAGTATTCAAAATTATTATTTGAAAGAATTGAAAAGGAGTAACTTATTTTGTCATTTTTGTCATATAATCCATTTTAAATATAGTCTGAATAGTCCGCATTTTAATATTAATAGATTGTTAGACCATGAAAACAGTCTATATATAAACATATTTGACATTTTCATACTTAATTTCCAAGTGAGTAATGATCTATGAAATGACAGCAACAACAGTCGAAGACATAAAGATAAACAGTTACCTCAGAAGATGGCTAGGAGTACCACAAAGTTTTACAGCCATAGTTCTTTACAGTTGATTATCACAAATCCAGCTACCTTTAACATCAACTTTGGAGGACTGCAAGGTATCAAAGAGCAGACTTGTAATGACTCTCAGAGACTCAAAGGATAACATGATCAGTAAAAGTGGAATCCAGACATGTACTGGGCAAAAATGGTTGACGAAAACTGCAGTAGATCAAACAAAAAGTATTCTTCATCACAGAGACATAGTCGGCAACACCTGTACTGTTAGACAGGGCTTAGGAATGACACATTTCCAACAGTGGTCAAAGGCAACACCAAAAGAGAAATGCAGCATGGTGCAGTCAGAAATAAGAGAAGTAGAAGAAGAACAAAGGAGGGCAAAATCAGTAGAGTTAAGCCGGCAAGGAGCATGGTATGAAGTGGAACTTGCCAGTAAGAAAGATCACATGGGTAGAGTTATGGAGGATGGAACCATTCAGAATTTCATTCATGCTTAGGTCAGTCTTAGGGACTGATAGAAGAACCAGGCTGCAAGTTCTGTGGGAAAAGAAGTACGATGACACACATACTTTCAAGTTGTAAAGTTGCACTGACTACCTTTTAAAACTTATATACCTCCCTATTTTGATTACACAGATCCACCTATTATTTCGTATACATACAAAAAAAACCTAGCAGAAGTTTGATTTTTAATTTACATCAGTAACATAAGTTGTCTGTGTAGAAAATAATAATCCTCTAACTTGAGACTGAATCGTCGAATTTCAGATATGATCCCTATGGTCATTTTATTACGGGAGACCTCAATATCGTTCAAGACTGAGAGGTTAAAAACGTTTTGAAAAAGGACAAAAAAATCGTCCTCCATCAACAATGGAAACAACTTGTCGTCAGGTCATAAAAAGTAAAATCATTATAGCAAAAATACCGAAATCCAAGGAAAATTCAAAACGGAAAGTCCTTTATGAAATGGCACAATCAAAAGCTCAAAAACATTAAACGAATGAAAAACAACTGTAATATTCCTGACTTGGTACAGGCATTTCCTTATGTACAAAATGGTGGATTGAACCTGGTTTTATGACCAGCTAAACTTCTCACTTGTATGACAGTGCTCTTTCATCGTATTTTATAAATTGGTGTAAACGGACAAAATCGAATGAATAATCTCTTGATCCTTATTAAATATATATATATATCCTATTTTGACTCCTCAAAATTCAAGAGTCTATCCTAAATTGAGGTAAATTGTATGGCTTTCCAAATATCGTTTCGATTCCTAACATCACTGAAGAGACATTAATTGTCGAAATCCGGATATGGTGTACAAAAACCTTTGCACCTTTTGTTTGCGGTATACCATCTTTTTCGCAAATTTATTGTTTTCTGTTTAGTATTAAATTTATAATTAAGATCCATTTATTACATCGGTGATCCGTTTATTTGGCAATCGCCAATGGCAGTCAGCAGGGTTTAAGAACATTTGTTGTTCGACCTGTTAGTCAAATGCGTTTTGTTAAAATATACTTTTTCACTTTTTTGGTCTTTTGGAAAATGTTGTTGTGCTGTATTTAGACCCCTCTAACAAGAAATTTGTTTTGCATGCATATATATATATATATATGTATAAATGCTGTGGATATTCAAATACCACATTTTGAAAATAATTCAGAAACATAATACGCCCATTTCTAGAATATGAAACAAATCAAAGTACTTGCAAAGCGATTTGTGTTTGTAACAGCCAACAATGTGGTAGTGGTATGTCTTTAATACTACAAGGAAGTTCTTAAGAAAGAAATTTCAAATTCTTCTACATTCAAATCCGTGCGCCCTAGAGAGAGTCATTTAGTAAACATTCATATCAATACCACATCACAGCTTAAGGCCTCTTGTGAACATTTGAAGGTCCCTACTGTGTATTAGTTACCTAAACTCGTAAGTGTTCTACAACTAGTCTTTCAGCGCTTTTAACTAGTTCCTTAACTACTATCAAAGAACTTATCATTAACTTTTGTAATAAAATATATGAAAATAGTGGAATTAACTCTTATTTGCCGCAACTCATTAAAAGCCTTCTTCTCTAATGAGAAAGGTACATATGCTAGATATACTTACTGGAGGTGTGGTGAGATGATTGAAGCTGTTAATTTTACCCTTAATAACATTTATGTACGTTTCGGAAATAAAGTTTATCGACAGGTTGTAGGTATTCCTATGGGCACCAATTACGCTCCTTTAATAGCAGACTTGTACTTGTACTGTTATAAATCAGTTTATGACCAAACTCAGTAAATACCTGTATAAATTGCATTTAATTCATCAAATTCAACTATACTTACCGTTATCTTGATGATATTGTTCCGTTAGATAATCAAGTATTTTCTAAATATATGGCCGAAATTTACCCAAACAGCTTACTTTATAAATAAATCAAATATAAACGGTAATAACTGTTCTTTCCTATATTTAGATATTTCAGTTTTACACGGGACGCTCTTCACAAAAAATTACGTCAAAAGGGAAGATTTTTTGTTCCCTATCGTTAGTTTCCTTTTTTGGACAGTGATGTTCCTTTGGAACCATCTTACGGTGTATATATATATATATATCACAACTCGTTCGATATGCCCGTGTTTGTTATGACGTTTTGGATTTCCATGAACGTAAACTATGTTTAATTTTACGGAGATGTTGTTTACCGAGACCGGAAATTTAGATAAGATCCGTGAAACTTATCGATCTTTAAATAACCTTATTCTAAAAGGTTACCAATTCAACACTGTTATTAGATATTTGAATATTGTTTTATTGGTATAAATATTGATTTCGTTATCGGTAAATTCAAATCAAACTAAATATTATTTTTATATACATATGCACATTCATAGCTCTACAATCTATCGATATCTGTATCTTGGCATTGTACAAGGTCATGTTTTTCTCTTACTGCTAATGACGTCTTTACACTAAATCCATTGGATGTTGGGTGTGTACTGATTGATATTTTAGTCTTAGATGCATGATTTGTATTAGTTGTTATTGGCTTTGAACTAGCTGCGAGTACTCTCAGATCTGTACTTAGTGTCTTTTTTGTTGTTGGAATGTATAAATACACTGCCACGTCCGGTCTGTTTTTCTGCCCTGTATCGATCTGATGAGTTACGCCCTTTTCAACTGATTTTTTTTTAATTTGTTCTTATATTGTTTTGTTGCACTACTGTCCCATGTTAGGGGGAGGTTTGGCGCCAGCAAACTAGTTTAACCCCGCCACATTCTGTATGTGCTTGTCCCATGTCAGGAGCCTGTAATTCAGTGGTTGTCGTTTGTTGCTGTATATCATATTTGTTTTTCGGTCATTGTTTTGTGCATAAATCAGGCCATTAGTTTTCTCGTTTAAATTGTTTTACATTTATTATTATTTCGGGTTTCCTTTATATCTGTATATGAGGTATCGATTTTTCTCATTATAAAGGCCGTACGGTGACCTAAAGTTGTATTGGCAATCATTCCACATCTTATTATTTTTATATAGATAAAGAATTGTTGGTTTTGATGAGGTTACATTAATAATTCATAAGTTGTTGTTTGATACAACGTCGCTAATTTTAAAACAAAATACATTACAGTAAACCAAAGCAAGAATTTTGATACGAACATTTTTTTCTGTTTATACTGTAATAATAATAAATAAAATTGAGAATGGACATAGGGAATGTGTCAAAGAGACAACAACCCGACCAAAGAGCAGAAAACAGCACAAGGCCACCAATGGGTCTTCAACACAGCGAAAAAATCCCACACCCGGAGGCGGGCTTCAGCTGGCCCCTAAGGAAAAATGTGTACTAGTTCAGTGAAAATTGACGTCACATTAAACTCCGAAACATATAAATGAACTAAAATTAAAAAAAATTCATTCAAGACTAACAAAGGCCAGAGGCTCCTGACTTGGGACAGGCGCAAAAAATGCGGCGGGGTTAAACATGTTTTGTGAGATCTCAACCCTTCCCCTATACCTCTAGCCAATGTAGAATTAATATAGTTATATATGGATAATAATAATAATGTTAAATTTCATTTGTGTTTAGATTATTATATTTACCAAACGTCCAATACATTTTTATCTTTCGTTATCTAAAGAAAATGTGCAATTGTGCCTTATTGTTTTAATTCAAAAACTTGTCTGCTCGTTTATTTAACTCCCTTACATATACACTCAATGTTCCTGACACAAGCCATGGACCTATGTAAGTTTGTTCGTTTTTTCTTTTTTTGTTTTTTTTTTTGTTTGTTTTATGTTGTATTTGTAATTAGATAAACCTGTTTAGAAAACAGAAAAAGAATAACAAGAATCAACAAAATACTGAGAAAAGTACAACAGATCACATCAACCACTAATATTCGAAAAAAACACAGAAATTTAAACAAAGACAACCAGACACATACACATAGACAATATCAACAAAGATCAGCACACAGATCACAAATTGGTAGAAAATGTGATGGACTTTAAATAGAATAGGATGCGGCAAAATGACCATAGTTTTAGTTATGTCTTTTAAATTTTTCTCTATTGAAGTTGCTATCTCTTTAGATTATATTTTTTCACGCTGTTTAGAGTGTATGTTATTCCCTTATTTTCTCTCATACATTTGATTTTACCTGGATATATAAAATAAAATGAAAGTTAGCGGCAGACTGGCACGTGCAGTTGTAAAAATAAGATTTTTGTAGGTTAGTTTGATTTCATGTCATATTCTGAAAACGTGTAAATCAACGTTTTACCTGAATACACATATTGCTTAATGGCCAGAATCAGTCAACGAATAAATCTTCTTGGTGACTTCCTTGTTTCATTATTCAATTTTGACATAAGTCATTCATTTTCATTTTCATAGCTAAGCATGCTTAAACCATCCCAAACTAAGGGTCATATTCAAGGTTGCATGCATACGGTCGAAGTATTGCTTTGCAAGATAATAATATACCCGCTACGATTTTGGGCTTATTTTTACAAAGTTGAAAAAAACAGACTTCTAATAGCGAGTTGCTAAATAGTACTTGAATATCCCGATTTTATTAATGTTTGAAATAAAAATCATCATATTTAGATTTTTCGTCCAAATCGTAGCCAATGCCCGGCTCGCCTTTGTCAATAATGTAATAAAATAGAACATTTATTGGACCAAACGACTCATTGCATAAAAGATGAACACAACGTGAGCGTTTCAACTCTCCTCCTTAGCGTGGACAGGGGGTTAACGGAACATAAAAAAGAACCTGCAAATTAACAAAATTCAAAACTAAATGATGGATAGATGAGATGGAACCAATTTAAGCAAAAGAACCATAAAAATCTGCACAGGACAATATAAAAACAAATCATATCAAAAACGGTGATACAGGTGTACAGACAAACAAGCTTAGACGTAAAACTGTGCTTACGAACAACTTATATTAATAATTAAAACGAGGTCGATATTATTTGCCCCGGAAGGGTAAATACGGTTACTCCTTTTCATTTTTTTTCCTCCAGGTCAGATGACTGAATCAATAAAAAAGATAAATTGATTTTTTGTTTATTCAGAATTCGTATTGATTGTATTTTAGTCTTGTAGCTTTGTTAGAAGTTGTTTTTGTCTAACATTGTATTGCAGCAGACATTTTTTTTATTTTTTTTATTTTCAATGTTGTATTACTGTCACTTAAGGATGTACACCTCTGAGGAGCCAAACATTTCTAGAATTAAACTTTTTTTCTTAACCTGATATTTGGGTTTATATGACTTTTAAAAAAATAATTGGTGAAGAAAAAATCATATGGTGGTGAACTTCTTTTTGTGCTACAGCCATTTGAAAGTACCCAATTTTGATGATTTTTTCATTTTTCATCAATTTTTACCCATTTTTGGGCTATTATCATGAAAAAAAAAAACACAGTTTCACAATTAAACTTTTTTTCATACTTTCACTAAAGATGAAGTGGACCAATCTGAATAAATTCAACTTAAAAATACTATAGGTAGGTGTTAATATAAGAAAGTTTTATAAAATTTTGTTGCTTTTTAGTGTCAAATTTACCATGTTGTCAATTTTATAAATTTGGGATTTTTCTCTTTTTTTAGAACAAAAAGCATATTATTTCAACTTCTTTGTTATAAATGATTGAAAAAATACATATCTAAGAAATTTGAAAAGAAAAAATTGATGTGGGATGTACATGTATCTGGTAAAATAATTTCTTGTACCACTCACCCATTTTCTCAACATTTTGGCTAATGAGACTGACTTGATTTGTTATAAAATTTGAAAATTTTATTGCTCAAAAACTACTTATTGTAAATACACAATATTTTCACAGATTTAAGTTTGATTATAATATTTTTTAAATTCATTGATATTTTCCACTTGTATCATATGTTTTTGAAATAATTCCAGAAAAGGATTTCAACGAGACTGAAACGTCAGAAGAATACATCCTTAAAGACAAGGAGTCAGAATAAGCTTTTTACCGTGAAAGTGTCAAATCAAACACACTTATTGCTCTCTGTTCATGTTATTACTGTTGATTTAAATATGATTCAACATGAACATCTCCGGAAGGTGGTATTTCATGGTCACAAGTTAAGAGAGCCCCGCTACATTAATTGGAACAATAACTTTAAAATAATAATGGGTTCCGTTGAGGATTATGCCAGAGCTTGGGCAAAACGAGAAAAGGTTAAACTAGACACTCTTTCGAAATGGGTTAAAGCAATTAGGTCATTAATACAACGTAGAATCCACTAGTTTAAAAACTGTGTAAATGTTCGACCTTAGTCCGTATTCAGAGACAAAGAGGCTGTGAAATGTCTGAAGTCTCTTCGCGACAAATATGCTGTTCCTGTGGAAAACACTTGAAACAATGTTGTTTTTCTCTGTAAATCCTATTACTACGAGTCGCTTATCAAAAAAGTAGGAATGAATAAACACTCGGGTACTTCCACGTGTAAAAACGTCACCTTTGATAAATAATAGATATTGGCATACCACAAATTTTTCATGGCCTGAATGAATATTTCAATGAGCAAAAAATCTGAGGCATATCATTGATTGTATTGGATACCTTAACTTGACAAAGCTCCGTACAAACAACGGAACATTGCCGGCTCATCTGCATGTTCTACCAAGGAATTGTCCGTTATGCCTAGGTCACATATTCACGAATTTGACGCCGAATTAGCGACGGGTACGATCCGGCATCATTCGTGGTAATCTGTAGTGGTCCGTAGATTTCCGTATTGTAGCCGTAGTCATACGTAGTAGTACTTGTATATCCGTGACAATTTTTGAACATGCGCAAAATTTGACCGCGGATCAAACAACCGTAGTATATCCTTACTAAACCGTATTAGAACGTACTGATCCGTTTTAGTCCATATTGAAACCGTATCAATCCGTACTTATTCGTAAGCCCGAAGTCATCAAGGATTTCTACGCTTCCGGAGAACTTCATTTTTGTACGTACTAGTACGGTTACATCACGTATTTGCTAAGGATACAATACGGTTTGTTACGAATTTGTCATGGAACGGCACGATCTCATTACGTTGCATTACGAATAGCTAGGGATCAGCCAGGGTTCTCATAGTCTTTTACGGTTTACTGCGTTACAACACGACAAAATACGGAATATTACGGTCCACGACAAACTCACATCAGGCTTCTGTATAAATACTCCCTACTTATAGGGCCCAACGTAGTCTGTATTGCCATAGAGGTATACATAACATTATCCAACATGAACAATCAACAACTGATGCTTGCAATTAAGTGGCTGGAATTGGATATTGATATGACACAAAATTGCCAGGGCAGTGGTCGAGCTACTTGATGACAGACGTAGAGGTGACCGGAGGCAGAGGAGATGGTGGACTAAGGACTGGGTTCTCAAAAGCCCTATCCATGGCCAGTATGAGGCCCTCATGGCTTAACTTTGTGTGGAAAATCCAGTTGCATTTTAGAACTTTGTAAGAATAGACCCAAATATGTTTCAAGAACTGCTACATGTCGTTGGTCCGAGGATTACGAAGAAAACCACCTGGTACAGAGAGTCGATCGATTCTGGATTGAGGCTAGCAATACCCCTGAGATACTTGGCTACGGGGGACAGCTACCGGACACTGATGTATGGTTTCCGGGTTGCGGACAATACCATCTGTGGTATTGTTCTGGACGTGTTCGAGGCCATAGTTTCAGCGTATGCTGAGGATGTCTTCCAGACTCCTACTGAGCCTGAACAGTGGCAGGCTATAGCTGAACAGTTTACAGCGAATTGGCAGTTCCCCCATACGCTGGGTGCTCTAGATGGCAAACATGTAGCCATACGGTGTCCTAAGAACGGAGGATCCCTATATTACAACTATAAAGGATATCACTCAGTGGTGCTGATTGCCCTTGTCGACGCCGATTACAAATTCCGATGGGTTAATATAGGTGCGCAAGGTGCATGTTCTGACGCTCAGGTATTGAACCAGAGTGACTTGAAGAAGGCCATTGAAAGGGGGTTAATCGGCATGCCAACAGCAACCCTTCTTCCCGGTGACGACAAACCAATGGGCTATTATATCATCGCAGACGACGCTTAGAACTAAATTGATTAATAAATTAAAATCAAAATTCAAAATGTCAATGATTCATATGTACTAAAAAGGCACTAATTCAAAAGAACCAAAATGTCTTTGATCAGCTAAAACACCTAACGGTTAACTGTTTTAATTCAATGATATTGTAAATATATATTACACTGCATGAATATCACTATCACAAGATGACAGTATGCTACAGTTTCTCATTCACAACTTATTTGTTGAATTTGAAGGTAGAATTTTCCAGCAGGTTGTCGGCATTCCTATTGGAACCAACTGTGCACCCCTCTCGTGTCCGACCTTTTCTTTATTTTACATACAAGTATATTGATGATGTTCTTTCCATTAGAATCCAAACTTTTCTGATTGGTTCATATTAATATATCCTCCGAAACTAGAGATTAAAGAATCCACAGATACAGCTTCCACCGCCTCATTTCTAGACATTTACATCGAATTTGACAACCGCGGTCATATCAGTACCTGAATCTATGACAAACGAGACGATTTCAATTTTGAAACTATAAATTTTCCTCACCTTAACAGCAATATAGAATAGAGGACGGAAACGGGGAATATGTCAGAGAGACAACAACCCGACCAGAGAGCAGAAAATATACCAACTTCATCCACGTACGGAGTATACATTTCTCAACGCATACGATATTCAACAGCTGGCAGCTGCTACTCAGATTTGTAAAACGTCATCGGTGTCTGAGGACAAAAATCAATGAGGCATGGTTTTTTCAAACAACGTCTCTTCCTTTTTCTCAAAACCTTTATCGGAAAGTACCAGGACCTAATAGATAACTTTTCAGATAATACAAGATGGTCTTGAGTTGTAGATCCTAGGTGCTGAAGTTGTGTAGTTTTTTTTTTTTTTATCTATTTTACAGCTTTCCCTTTATTTGTCCTCTTGCTATTATGTTTGTTTTGGTCTTCTGACTTTTTACGTGACTCGGTATGTATGCAACACGCTAGCGGGGTTTTGACTTCGGTCTTTCCTTATGTAAGTGGGTCCTGGGGTGCGATTAGGACGCAAGAGGTTTTTACAGTGTTATTTCCATTTTGTTTACCCTTGTATTTATACTTTACTTAATTTGTAATTAATCGAGAATGTGTATGCTATAAACGGTATGTACTATCAACTACAAACGTTTATTGCGTCTTTCTCGGTTTTCCATCGGCTTCACGGGCGTTTTTGTTGGCGTCTTTGTCAAATTAACTTTCGGCTACGACACTTGTTTTGTTTGCGTCTTTCTTGGATTTGTTTGTGCGTTTTTTTATACGGTTCTGGCTGTTGGATCCCAATTGTTGTCACATTGGCCTATTGTGTCTGTTTGGGTTGCTTCCCCAATTTTGTCAATGTAACGGAACTATAGACGACTGTTAAGCGGATGGTAGTTTGGCTAGCTGTTGTACCCGGTTTGACCCACAATTTTCTTCGGAAAGTGCCTGTGCCAGGTCGGGAATGTAAACATTTCTCAACTCATACGTTATTCAACAACTGTCTACTCTATCCTCCAACCCGTGTTTCCACATCTTTTATTTATCTTAAGGTATCAGCCATCCACTAGCCTTGTTCGACATATTTGGATTACACTAGTATTGCATCCATCAACCATACCGCGTTCCTTTACGTCTGAATAAATGCAGGGGATCAGCCTTTAAACAGTTCTTTGGTTCGGCATGTAGCAATACCATGGGGCAGTTTTCATCCGCCAGTTAATGTGTCATGTTTAATTACCATATTTCGACATTATTGCATTGCATCAGGGTAGCATCAACCCAATAGCCCGTATTATGACAAGTTTGATGTACACCACGATAGCACCCATACAATAACAATTGCTACGAAAAGTTTGAATTACATCAGTTTAAAATTCACACAATAGGTCGTTCTTTTCATATTTGAATTATTACTACATCAGCGTAGCCTCTATACCTATGTTTATAGCCCGTGCTTCTGCATGTTTAAATAACATTAGAGTAGCATTCATACACAATCCCGTGTTTCGGCACGTTAAAATTGCTTCAGGGTAACATCCATATACTAGCCTCCGTTGGAATGAATGTTTTACATCAAGGTAGCATCCATACACTAAACCGTGCCTGTGCATGTCTATATAACATAAGGGTAGTTTTACACTACTATTCCATGCTACGTCATGCTTAAATTACACCAGTGTAGGTTCATACACCTGCTTGGGTAAGTTTGAATAACAACCGGGTTGCACCCAAACACTCATCCGTGTTTCGGTATGTTTGAAATGCATCAGGTTACCCTCATACACTAGCCTCTGTTTCATTAGGTTTGAATAACATCCGGGTTGCACATATACCCTAGTGCGTGCTTCGTAATATTCAAAATACTAGTATTTAGATTCCACCAGAGTAGCATTCATCCATTATCCCTTGCTTCGGCATGTTTGAATTAAACCAGATTAGCTTCCATACACAAGCCTATGCTTTCTATTGTTTGAATCTCTTCAGAATAGCTTCTTTACAAACATTTCTCCTTCCGCATGTTAAATTAGATCAAGGTTACATCTATAAAATAGTCCGTTTTTCTACATGTTTAAATTACATTAGGGTAGCATACATCCACCTGCCTGCGTTTTCTCATATTTCAAATACATCAGGGCAGCACCCATACATTAGCCCTGGGTACATGTTTGAATAACTTTATGGTAGCATCCATCCACCAGCCTATGTGAAGGCATGTCTTAAATACTTCAGGAAAGTTTCCATCCGCCAGCCCCGTGTTCCGACATTGTTTGTTTACATCAAGGTATCATCCTTACAATAACCTTGTTTGACATGTTTGAATTACACTAGGATAGTAACCATAACGTGTTCCGTCACGTCTGAATTAATCCAGCCCGTTGTTTGGTATGGTTGAATTTTAACGGGGTAGTATTAATTCGCCAGCTAATGTTTCGGCATGTTTTATGACATCAGGGTATCATCCATACACTAGATCGTTGTTCAGTATATTTGAAAAACATAAGGGTAGCTTCCAACACCAGGCCAGCTTCCACGTTTTTCAACAAAATAAGGTAGAATTCAGACACTTTTTTATGCTTCGGCATTTTGACATTACATCAAGGAAGCACTATCCACCAAACCGTTTTCAGCATTCTTGAATTGCATCAGGCTGGCATCAAGTCACTAGCCCGTTTTATGACAAGTTTGACGTACACCAGGATAGTCCTTATACACTAGCGTTTGCTACGAAATGTTTGAATTACATCATTTTAGCATCCATATAAGTTTTATATCCTGGTATCTTTTTTGATTTTTTATATGTCGTACTTATGATTAAATTAACTTGGTTTTCCAATATTTTACAGATGCAGAATAAGCTAACAAATAATGGGATTCACTACTATAACTGTATAAAAATGGGGAATGTATTAAACATGCAAAAATAAGACACTATGTGGTGTATGTGAGGTAACTCTTGATAACCATTTCATATGAAAAGCGCAGGTTTCATAGAAAAAAACTGTTGCACGGGAACGCACGAAAATAACAATTTTAGAAAATTCTGATTTTTTACAACATTTTCCATGGCGTTTAAGTAATGTCTAAATAAGTTACTAAGTATGTATAAAATTGGATGTCTTATCGATGAAACGTAGGGTTCGTGTTGCTCAGTCTTTAGTTTTCTTTGTTTTGTTTTGTGTGCTGTTTCTCTTTTCGTTGTTTTTCGTTTTTTGCCATGGCATTGTCAGTTTTTTTTAGAGTTATGAGTTTGGTTTCTTTCGCCTTTCTTTATACATTATCATTTGACTTTAGATGTTACTCTTTTCATTTTAATAATTAATTCTTGTCTGTTCTCAGAACAACTGATTAACAAAGAAGGAGAGAGAAAGCGTGACAATCCGGAATTCACCCGTCAATTGTAACAATGTTTTTTTTAATAAAGTTATTTACCTTTGACCCGAAACGATACCTGTAAAAGCTACGATACACTAGCTTGTACTTTGGCATGTTTTAATCTAACAAGGTATTGACTATTCATCAGCCTGTGTTTCGGAATGCTTGAATTAGATGACGGTAATACCAATTCACAGCCAGTGTTTCGGTATGTTTGATTTACATATGTGGAGTATCCATGCACCAGAACTTGTTTGGCATCAGGGTAGCATCCATACACTAGCCCATGTTTAGGCTGTTTGAATTCCATTAGGGTACTATTCACACACTACCCCGGGTGCCTGCATTTGTGCATTACATCAGAGTTACATCCATCAACCAGTTCATGTATAGGCATGTTTGTATAACATAAGAGTAGATCCCACATATTAGTCCGTGTTTTTGTATATGTGAATTACATCAGAGTAACATCCATCCTCCAGTCCGTGTTACCAGTATGTTTGAATTACACCAGAATGGCATCCATACATCAGATCATCCTACTTCTGCATAGTTGAAATCCATCTAGAAGCAGAAATAGACCAGTCCATCTTTAGGCATTAAGAAATTATATCAGAGTATCATCTATCTAGTCCTTGTTTAGAATACATCAGGGTATCAGCCGTGCACTGACAAGTGCTACGGCATTATTTATCCTAACTTGTTTATGTAATTTTGTTTTAGTATCAACAACTCCACTGTAATCATTTTAGTTCATCTTTTCAGTGAAGGTCGGAATGACATTTCGTATTGCGCGTTGGATTTTTTTACTTTCAATGGTATTTTTTATATTAAAGTAGTCAACAAAACCATAGATGATCATGTATAGGTTTATACATCTATGTATGACAAAACAAACAGCATCCACATTTTTGTCAATTTCTACGTCGAGTTATTTCCCTTCTACCGTATTATTGAATTTTACAAAAGTAACGGAAATATTTGAGGTTATTGCTTAACAACGAAGAAACATTTATGCATGTTTATTACTTACCTTAAAAGTGGTCTAGCATAATTTGACGATTGAAATGTGACAAAATTAAAGAAATGACGAAAGTATGTGGCCGATGTTTAAGACCTTTAGCTTTGTAAAGGGAAATAGTTGGATTGTGTGTCAAACGTCCAGTATTTTTTATAAACATTCAAAAGGAGGAAAAATTAACAATTTATACAATCGGTAGATTCTGCAAATTTGGTCACCCTGGATTAAGGACAGGCGAATAGGACTGTCATTAATAAATGAGATTATGATAAATATGGTCAGAAAATTCCTTGCATCGGACCATTAACAGATCCACAAACATATGTTGCGATTATTTTAACGGTGAGGCGTGCACTGTCTCCATAACGACGCGTTAACATCCCCATTTCGACCGGACGTTGCAATATATTTATAAATCCCACAAAGCATGGGTTGTAATACCGAAAGGGAGCAGTCAAGGCGGCGATATTTTTAGACCCCAGTCAACCCTTTGGGATTGTTTGCGGTGTCGTTATAAAACTTCAATGACTTTAAAATAACAGGACAAACAAAATGTTTTCAGAATTGTAAAGAACTAAAAATAAAGAAATTTAAAACAAACGCACAATGTTTTGTTCCAATGAGAATACCGAGTATAAACTGCTCTTAAAAATTACACCTTGTAAAGAACACACCATGAAAGCATTAAACGTGATTTCAAAGATCAAAGAAGATAAAAGAAAAATAGGGAAAAAATCTGGCCCCTAAACTTAATATTCATTACGAACAAAAATCTCGCGATACAGGAACGAATTCAGTTTATATAAGAATAAAAGGATTTGCGGGGCGTACGACAAGGAGATTAAAACTCAACGACATTTTTCTTAAGAATAACGAGTTTCTGCTTTTCTAGTTACACCCATCATGACGCTAAGTTTATATTCGGTGCGAATGCATCAGACAATATGCAACTATCCCTTTTTAATTATCAACAAGCAAATTATTTAGTTTTATTTTACTTGCATTCTGTAATTGAGATCCCGCCTACGATAGAAGGGGCATTTTGTTTTTCCGGTCTGTGCGTCCGTCCGTAAGTCCTCTCTCTGTAAGTACTCATCGTTTCACGTTAAAGATTTAATTGAGTGCAGTTTACCAGGAAGATGCATGTGGTTACATCAACTCGAAACTTCTTGCATATATTACAATAAAGAGATGTAGTATGATTGCCAATGAGACAACTTTCCACCATACCGTATAGTCAGCTTTAAAAGGTCCCGACATGACAAAATGTGTCACATTTCAAACGAAAAAACTAACGGCCTGATTTATAACATAACCATTAACGGAAAACAAATATGACAGACATGAACCAACGAAACGACTCATTTACATGCCCCTGACTTAGGACAGACACACGATGAATGTGGCGGGATAAAACCTGTCTATGAGCGCTCAAACCATAATTATGTTTATCATAATGCAAACGTTATAAAATATATGCCGCAGTAGAGTTTTGACCAAAATTTCGCGGTTCGTTATTTAACAACAAAAAATTGCGATGGTGTGAAATCAGGACATTTTCAGGTTAATGCTTTGTTTAATGGTAGTTTACCATAAACTTGTGGTCACATCAACTTGAAATTTAATACACATGTTCATTATAATGAAATAAAAAAAAGATATATGAAAAATGAGGGTTTTGACCCACATTTAGTGATTCACACAATACATTAATGAAAATATGTATTAATGTGAAAATGCAAGCGGGACATGGTGTCCTATGGTCACATATTCTTGTATCTCTCAGAAGTATGGTATTATATCTTTGATAGTAAATATAGAAGTTATAAGAAAGCCAATTACGTTTTGGCCCCTTGAATTTGAAAATCAATACAAAAAAACTCTGGTAGATTTTCATAAGGCATTAATCTGTCAGCTGCAGATAGAGTATTGAAATATTTGAAATTTGACATACATATTTTCCTTTTGACTTCTTTATTTTCTGATTATGGAAATGATGCAAAAGTATCTCCATTTGAGATTTTTTCATTAGTATTTAGCTAAGAGCCAAAGCCACCAAAAAATAATATTTTGCTACAAAATATCTTGTATAAAGGTGTTACTTTTTATGGTATGGGAAAGTATCTTTCAGAGTAAGACTGGGGCTCAAATTTTAATTTTACCAATACCATATGTAAAATGGCCGTTGAAAGTCCAAGTTATAGTCAAGTCGGAAATAAAAATAAAACAGTGTAAATGAATCAAATCAAACCGTAGCTTCAAAATAAATCGCAGATGGTAAATAAGCTATCAACTAAAATGTATCACGTCATAGCTAATGTTTTTGTTGTTGTTATTTTCAGAATTTATAGAAAGGAAGATCTATAATAACCTCAATATAACTTATTTACAATTAGTTTTTAGACATGGGGCGTTTAGACCCTGATATTTAGACATGGGGCGTTTAGGCCCTGATATATAATTGGTACAGTTCTATGGCATGAAGACTGCATGACTTTTGTTCACTTGTCTTTTGGTTATTTGTGGCGTTGAGTTGCTGTCTAATTAACTCATATTGGTGTAAGTGACTATACGGTCACCGAACGGTCTTGAACAATGAATGAGAAAAGCCAATGCCGTATAGTCGGCTATCAAAGGCCCAACATTTACGTGACATATGATGTCAGAGAAGATACTAAGACTATGCGCTATAACCAGTGAAAGTGGTACATGCAACTGTTGTCGTCTGTCATAAGTCATGTGTTATGTACAGGTGCCATAATGTCGGACAACAGGGAAATATGGCACTTGTTATCTCGGAAAGATTCTTTGTGTAAAAGTTTTTGGTGATTATGGTGCCAACACAGTCCAGTGTGATCATTACTAAGATTTGACGACCACAAACTTAGATATACTATTCGAGGAAATGTAAATATAATAATTTAAATTAAGAGGGAAAAAGGCAAGGATAATCCTAAGCATAAAAGAAAATGTAACCATTAGGATATTAAAAAAACCGTATGTCGTTTGTCGCAAAGTGTATTCGGTGACAGTACATTGATGCTTAGGGTGAAATTGAAGAAAATGGCATATTGTAAGATGATGTATAAACCCCTTGCGAAACAGCACCACAAAGTCCAAGAAGAACTCTTTATCTTTCTACCGTTTTGTTTCTATTTTGATAAGTTGACTTTTATTTTGTTCGGTTTTGTGATAATAGTTTGGTTGGTTTGTACTTTGTTATATGTTTGTTGTTTATTTGTTTGGTATCTTTTCCGTTCAATGGAGGAAGTGTTTCACCATTAACATGAAAATGAATTTAATTATCAGTGGAAATGTTACTAAGACTGTGGTAAACCAATTTATGATTAAAATAAATTCTTTAGTTTATTCAGGTTCAAATTAATTCAAAATAAACTTTGAAACATATTGCGTTTTATCTGGGGTTGAATTTATCCTTTGAAATAAACTCTGTTTAAAAAAAAATAAAATCACATCTTGCGGTAAAAGTAAAATACGTATAGAACACTAATAACACACTTATGTTTGCGTGAAGACGCTGTTGCGTGCTATTTGGTTGTTGTTTTTTTTTTTTCAACACATAGAAAGTGTGAAATATGGTTCTAGATTACATTAAAGTAGAGCCAAAATGGATGCCCCTCTATATACATGGTGTTCTTGTCGGATGGGAGAGGACATATCAGATTATTATTTATGCTGGATTTAGACGAGTGCGATATCAAATATTGAAGAAAGATTAACTTTAACGAAATTTACACACAGTCTCAATTGCATTGAGCAAACAGATTTCACCATATATGCACTATAGTTATAAAATCTCGTTATCATTAATACAATAACGAACCTTTTGATACGCAGTGAAATGTTTTGTTAATTAATGACAGTCAGATAGTTTCACTAGCTGCACACGACAAACATAAAAATGCTTTCCATTAACCAAAACATAATAAACAGCGATATCTAGACAGATATTAAAAGCTATTAAATGAAATATTACGAAATTTGTGTAAATAAAGAAACGATGGATGATCGTATCTCCTTCGTCGAGTGGGTAAATGAAACTAAAAACACAAGAAAAAGCGAGACTTATTTTTGTAGAAAATAAAACTGAATGACCTATATCACCGACCCGTAACCCAAACTTCTTTACAGATGCTTCGTCACTGCTTTACTATCAAAACCCAAATCAAAGAGCCAATTTGATCCGTGGAAAATGGGAAGCTATAATTTATCCTTAAATGGTCTTATCCTTTGTTAGAAAAATAAATTTTATTAGATGTAATCCTATCTGAATGCGAGCTCTATAACTAAAGGTATTGACTCTGATACATGGCAAATTAGCCGCAAGGTGGGAAAACTACCACTAACTTATATTTTGGCAATGAAAGAGGATGTGCTTAATTTCTTTAAATCTTTGGATTCCTGAACAGGTGTGATTATTGATAAAAAATCTATTTGGGATTTTAATAAAATCACAAAATATCCCACGATCGGACTCAGTTTTGGACAGGAAGAAATCTGAATGGTTTTGTTCTACCTTTATTTAATTCTTTCAAATTTAAAAAAGAAGTTCATGTTTCAAACAAAAACATTTGTCATTGTTTGAACTAGAATAGATTGGCATTCTTTGAAAAGAGTGTCATCTTCTACAACAGGTGTTTTTGTTAAGCGAAATAAAAGAAATCAGCGTAAAACATTGGCAGATCAATGAACAAAGGTAGTAATGATAATAATAGACATCCGAGACAATTCGGGAAATTGTTGCCGACCAATGTACTAGTTAATTTTATTTTAAAATGCTGTTCTTAATTATAAAATCGTTTTTTAATGTGGACTCTGTGAAAAGTGTTTTAATGTTGGGATAATATGCTCTTACTAGGGAGCATCTTGTGGTGTTTAATCTTTATTGTTTTATTATTTTTCCGTTACTTCCTTACTAGGGTTTTGTCCATTTCCACATTGTCTTATTTATTAAAAAAAGGTCATACTCGCGTAGCAAATATGTTAGAAAGTGTTGCTTGTCTGTGAAATTGTGTGTAGAATGTGTGTTGCAAGTGAGTGAAATAGTGTGTAGAATGTGTGCAGAATGTGTGCGAAGTAAGAACAGCATATGGATACTTCAAAGACAATCTCAACAAGTCATTTGCGTTAACCGTGTTTACATTATTTACAGATAATAGCAATATAACCGTGGTTTAAGTTCGGAAACTGTTGTATTGATAATAATGGGGTCAATATTGATACTATCTAGATATATCTTATGTAAGTTATTTTAATTGAAAACAGCATTAACTCATTGAAGTTTTCTTTCTCAACTTAATTACCATAGATTCACACCCTGTAACAGATATAAGTACATGTTGCAAGTATTTAAGTACAGAGAAATTATATATATATTTTTTCTGGGTCTACAATTTTTATTGAGATTACTTGAATGTCGCACCTTTATTTACACTACCATAGACCGATCCATACTCAGCTCCTCTTAACGATTCTCATTGAAATCCACTCAAGAATATGATTGACGAAGGCAGTGTACAAAAACTTCCAATAACAATTATTACGCATGGCTTTGATTGCCAAGTTTAACTTCATTTTTATCTACTTGTAAGCGTTAATTCCACTAATTAACGCACATAAACCAATTAACGCCGATGTTACGGGTAAACACTCAAACCGGAAGTGTCACGTCGACGTTCAAAGGAGAGAAATATGTTGGAGTACTCGTTGATCCTTTTGGTATTCGCTGATTTTGTTTATTTCTAGAATCATTATCGCCCATTTCGGTGTGTTAACACCGACTTACAATATGTTTCAGACAATAGAAAATAAAATCAAAAGACAAAAAGCACAACCATTTTACTGAGGGATCGGACTGAAAGAACAATAAGTCATTTATTATATTGCCTCGTCAAAGTGGTTTCGTTTAAAAGGGAAAAAAAGGTATGGCGGGTCCTAAATATCGTTCACAGAACAAAGAATTATTTGCACTTGACCATTGAGTTTTCTATATATGACATACCATCTACTAAAAAGTAAAATAACAAAAATAACGAACTCCAAGGAAAATTCAAATAGGAAAGTCCCTTATCAAATGGCAAAATCAAAAGCTCAAACACATCGAACATCTAAGTTTATGCTATATCAACAAACTCAATTGTGTGTTCGTGTTCACAAAAGTGCTTGCTGTTTCAAAATTTGAAACATGAATTTGATTAAAAGAATAAAATAGGAGGAAGTGAGAATTCAATGTCATTCAGTTACAAACAAGTACGCCAACGTATGCCCTAAATATCAATTCTGAAGAAAAAGGAATTCAGCATCAAGAAACAATGGAATAGCACTCCAGTCCTCTCTTTTTAGGGAAAAATTCCAGGAAGTTTGATCAGTGGCTTCCTGTTTTTGAAAAATGTGTTCCTGATCTCGCTATATAAATCATAAATTAGTGAATGGCATGGTAAAATTGGTCATAAACTTTCTTCTAGTAAGTTATGGACCATATTTCCGGAGGAACCGGAAAGACAAATATTGTTATAATCAGCCTTTCATGGAACACATCACGACAAATAAACGCTTTTTCTTTCAGATGTTTGTTATTTTATTTGAGAGAACTGTCACGTTCTGAGACAATTGCTATAAAAATATTGTCAATTTCATCTTTATTTGACAAAAAAATCTAAAGCAGACAATCCAAATATAATTAAAAAGACTAAACCGATAGAATACGATATTCACCGGAAAATGTCCGAAATATTGTCACAAATGGCCAACTCGTTATGTCCTCTTCACGTCGTTAAGCAGCTAAGATCAATTTCACGTGTCAATTTCCGACTGTTTATGCATTGATTCTAAGTGTTTTTATTGCATTTGTCCAATGTTAGCATCATATTGTTATAATTTAGTGACTGTATTGAAGAAAAGCGACTTTTTGTTCCAATATTATCTAGACAGATACAATGATTTACTAGTATCAGGAACGATTTTTGACTTGTTATGACTGTAGAAACTGTAACTATATTCCACCTCGCGATTGGGTGTATACGTGTAATTATTGACGACGTAAATGCTTCTTTAAATATGGTAGAGACTATGAAATGGTAACGAAAAATTAATTGATCAATGTTTTATGCAAAAAAATGAAATTTCATTTGTTTTTCAATCTTAAAATAGAAAACTTCAAACACTTGCGAATAATCATTTAAATTTTGTTTTAATAAACAAAACCAATTGCGGAACATCCGGTGTTTTAACCAATAAATGTCTTTGATTTGTTCATTGACACAGGTCAGCAATATACAAAGATTTGCGTGGGACTGATCAGCTATAGTATAATACTATAAAACAAACTAAAGAACTCTGTCACCTTTTCATATATCGTTTTTCAAGATATAACATACTTGTAACGCTTTGTCACCATAATTTAACTTTTGAACATGTAAAATATGACACATACTCCTCCCAACTTTTCACTTAAAAAGCTTTTTCAATACCTTTGTCATATTTTGTTGCACAAAACGACATTCATCTCACTGGTAATACAAGTAAGGTCGTGTTATAGTTGCCCAGGGCAAAGTTGTGCTTCGGTACAGACACTGTGCACATATAGTTATTAAAATGCCTTTTTGTTTCATTTATTTACTAAATAATAAAGTTGAATTAATGCATGCGCTGTCTTTGTTTTATTGGGCTTTTATTGTGTTTAACTGCTTGTTATAAACTAAGTTGACGTTTTTAGATTCGGCTAAGATCTATTGTTTGTGGTTCGTCTAAAGTGAGGTTGACAATGCATGTATAGTCTGGTTTTACAGACAATTAATTTAAGGTTGCTCGGTGCTTAACTTTTCTACCATGTAGGTATCATGAACCATTTAATCAGAACAGATTCCAAGAAAGAGACAAAATGTTAGCAGTGTAGGTCTTATTTAATTCGTAAGCAACGATAAAAAAATACAAAATTTGGGTCCTGCAATAGTCTTAATTGTTATCCTGGCAAATCTACCACTTAGTTGCAAAATATTCTGGGGGAGGGTAGGGGGGAAGGATTGGCTACAGGTGTTGGGTTTTTTTTTTGTTTCATCAAACTCCCAAAGTGTCAGGACCTTTACTTTATAGTTTAAGCGGAGATTTTTTTAATTGACCAGTCAGAGCCAAAAGATTGCCCCAGGCTGTCAAATGAGCAATAATTGTAGCATACCTTCAAAACAGCATTCTATGTAAGGGGGCTAAAAATAGGCAAATAGATATAAGAAGATGTGGTATGAGTGCCAATGAGACAACTCTCCATCCAAGTCACAATTAGTAAAAGTAAACTATTATTGGTCAAATACGGCCTTCAACACGGAGCCTTGGCTCACACCGAACAGCAAGCTATAAAGGGCCCCAAAAATGACTAGTGTAAAACCATTCAAACAAAAACATTTGTTGTTGATTATAATGGGGGATGGCATTTTTTAAATTTAATTGGCAGTGTACTAAATGCCTGCATTTTTTCTCTACTTTAATTTCTATGTTTATGCACAATCACTTAGTGCTAATTTAAAAAAGAGGTTGTCCCAACGCTTAAATCACATCAAAAAGTTTCGGCATTCATATATCTACGCTCCCTCTAGATATAATCTACATCGCATCTTATTCATTGAGATACCGCTAAAACTGTTCAACAAACATTTCAAATATTAAGTGAATAGTGAATTTTCCATTTCTAAGTAGTGCAATACCTTCGTCTCCTGTGTACTGTGCTTACAATTAATTCTCTATAAAGGAGTACTTAATACAGTGACTCCCCTGAAAGAACAAATGTAGTCTCAGTTTTGTTTTGTTCTGAGGTTATTGACATTTTGTTATCTTTGTAAGCGTTTACTCATGTACTCGAATAAAAAAAATATAAATGACATAATCTATCAACAATTGTCGATAATATACAAAAAAATGGGACTTGAAAATTAACATTCTTAGTATATATGTATATATATATATATATATATATATATATATATATATATTTGAATTGATCGAGCTCTCAATTATTCGGACAACCAATTCTAAATCAAACAATTATGAATAATTTGGTTGCTTACAGCTTTACGTCATGGCCGAGCAACACGAACCTCACCAAAACAGGGCGTGAACTCAAGTGCTCCGGGAGGGTAAGCAGTTATTTCTCCACACGTGGTACCCATCGTAAGTAAAAATCCGGTAATAAGTTTCATTCGGTGATGTCAAAATCTATAAGAAAAGGGGGGTTGTGGTTAAGACAATTGGAACATAGATTTTAAAGCTGTAACCATTTTACTTCTTTTGTACAGTTGAAAACAAACACTTGGTATAATCACAATAGCACAATAGATAAAATGGATGTAGAAATAATTCACAGCATGGTCATGGTAGTACAACTGATAATCGCTTCTTTCACCGGTATAGTTTGGCACTGCCTTGTTTTGGAAACACACATGTTAATAATTGTTTGGTATGAGAAACTTTAAAAAGGTTTTTTTATCTGCATTTGTTACATGCACAGGGTAAAAATCAAAAATTTATTGAAACGTATTAGAGTTTTATTTTAACGATTTTACATAAAATCAAAATGTTATACAATGTTGTTGAAGAACAATATTGATATATAACAAAATTTTACATGTGTTTGTAAATTTGGCATAGACGGACGGACATTCGTGGAAATTCGTAGCCAGATTGAAATAGTTTTTATCTCATGAGAATACTGAACTTTGCTTATTTCAGAATTTGGCTGTTATAAAGAATGTCCCACTTATTCGTTTCCGTTTTTTTTTCAATATTTCAAATTTATCAAAATCTATCATAAATGTGGTTTCCGGTCTTTTTTTAAAGAATTTATTATGTGGTAAAATGTTCAGAAAAATATATCATAATAGAATCATTTATATAATTTGAATATCCAGGATATCAATGTAACAATGCTACGGATGACAGATCGGGAGAAAATAGACTGATATTTTACTGCAATGTTATCTTTCAGAATCTTGGTAGACAAAATAATTGCTTACATCTACTTCATTTGAACCTTGGTGGATAGTTGTCTCATTGGCAATCATACCAAATCTCCTTATTTTTATAAAATTGTATTTTTTGGATTCAGAAATTGGTGCATGAGAGAATTTGAATGGCGAGTTGTCATTGTTAGCACGCTCGATCAAACCATACAGCAATAGTAGATGTATCTTACTTTATGGTAACATTGTTAATGAAGCTCAGTCAAGATGGGGGTTGACATTTTCACTTTCTAAATGAATAAATTGTCGCATTAAGTTTTCATCTTGATTCCAAAAGCACATCAATTAATTTGAAGGCAATGACCACAAACAAATGAATATTAGTTTATAGGTCATCGGACATGTTAATTATTTGCTAATGTTTTGTGAGTTTTGAAATTAAAATACAATTTATATCCATCTTCAAGAATGATTGAAATATGTCACAGTTACAATTGTTTACCATGAAATTTGAATTGATGACAGAAAATCAAATTTTGTGAAATTTTCTAGTCTAAGATAAGTAATCAACCGTAATCTTATTAATATATGATAATTCTATTGCAAAAAAATGAATAAATGAATGCTCCAAGTGCAAAAACCTTAAATGAATTTCCCATAAATGAATATATTCTTTCTAGTTCGTATTGAAGTAAACATATGTCCGCTTAGTTAAGTCCTTTTGGCAAATCAGTTATTCATAGAAATTCACTACATACATATACATGAAACCGTAATTTATTCTTTTCGTATTTGAAATTTCAATTGTTATTTTATTGCTAATACACCGAATGTATAATAAAGCAAATCTGCATCAAAATGAGTTAAATGAATAATTCTGTTTCATTTTAGCCAGTATGACTCGTTTAGTGAAGTCGAATGCATTTTTCAGATGGATACTATAAAACTGCACTCCTTTTCCTTCAGACTGTGTTAATGATAAGTTCAAGGATATAAATTCATTAGAGAAATTAATTTAAGGAGGGTGTAGAAAACGAGATGTAAGTAGAGATCTTAACCTGTTACATTTTATGTCTTAGTTTTACGAGATCATTTGTCATTGTAACACCTCAAAATAAATGTCTGTAACGCGTTACTTCCTGGTATTTTCAGCGCATGCGCATTATGGATAATACTGTGTGTCCATTTTAAGCAACAAAAAGAATGATAGTATAGTCTGAACATAAAATTTACTCAAGGTTGCTCTAACGATAATAGATTAACATGTAACTTTAAAATTGATGGAATCGTGCTCAAGATGTTTTATCTAAAAACCAAAATTTATATCTATTTCATAAATTCTTGAATGAATAAATTTTATTATTACAAAGACAGTCTAGAAGGAAATACATTTATATCATATGTTTTGAAAAATTTTTCTTACATTTTTCATTGACAAATGGACTCATTCACTTTTAACAGTTGTTGACAAATGCAGCATATTATCTTATAAATCAAGCTTACAGTTTATATAAACTTGATACTTGCTACATTTGAATATTTCTTCACTAGCAATATGACAAAGAAAATGAGACAACAACCCAAAGACACACAAAACCAAAAGGTGCCTTGCGGTCAACATGCAGTTTACAATAATAGACATAGGTCAATTCAATATGCCAAGCTTTAAATTGCCACAGGCCTAATAATACATAGAATAATTAATTTGTTAATTTTCATTTAAACAAATTTTAAACGTTAGCAGTCTGGACTCAGATAAAAATCTCCTGATTGTTTCACTTCCGTGTGATTATTTTTGTGATAAAAGATGAAGAATAAAAAGGGAAACAACACATTTTTGTATATTCTGTACTCGTGTTTCATCACTTGCACGCGGCTTGTTATTAATTGCATATTTTAATATCTTTTTAACATTAAATAAAACGGCCGATTTAACTTGCGTTATACGAATATTGCACACAGTGTCATCCGAAACATTTAATTGCATACGTCTATAATGATAAAAATTCGTACGTTAATATTTCTTGTCACGGCAACCAATCAAGAACAGTAACAGTAAACTAAAACTAAAACTAATGTATAGCATTTCAAAATTTAAAAGAAAAAAAAACGCATTTTGCCTGCGAAGACTTTGTTTTCTCAGAAGTAAATGTCAAATTTGCATGATTTTATAAAATTTTGTATTAGAGGGCATCTTATCCAAAACATATAAATTCGTATATTGAATAGATACATACTCCAAATTTGCCAAAATCTAACAAAACGCAGTTTTAAGTCATCGTTCAGCATTCATTAATTGATTGTATGGTCGTTTCATTAGAATATCAAAGTACACGAACATTTGATACTGAGAATTTCAGTCAAGATTGAAAGACTTTTAAATAAAGGATCGGATACCTAACATATTTGATGGAAACTTATTATGTTTCGAACTTAGCATATCTTTTTAAGAACCTCAAGAGTTAACTGGGGTATAGCAATATAGTTACCCGAACTTAACTTCTACCATTAGGAAGTAATTCCGTGCTAATTTAAGGCGTCCGTTCGGGTGTGCAGGATATGTCAATACGCAGCAACGTACGGTCGAAATGAGGACGCAAAACCATATGCCTCATATAGAGATACTAGTAGTGTCGCTCTCTCTGTATGTTTATTTTAGAGGTCCGTAGGTGACTTGTTTGTAGGCAAGACTACTGTCCATATTCAACACACATCCTGTGTTTCCCCATGTCTAAATTTCCCGCCCTTTAAACCGGTTAACCCACTTTGTACAACTAACCAGTTTAACCTATTGTTAATTCGTTTTTGTCCCGATCTTGCTTGAAATATCTGCCACTTGACTTAACCATGCAATAATCAATCTACCCTTTTCATCTAAAGTTAACAAAAGTCAGTGTCATGATATGTTTATTTTTCAAATCGTGAACACAACATATACATGCAATATAAAAAAAAAACTAATATTTAAATGTTTTACTGAAAACCCTAATAATCAATTGGTATCCTTGTAAAAGAAAAGGGGGGAAATCAAAAACAAAAAGACAGACAAGCACATGGTCAAACGAAAAACGATGAACAGACAACAACAGTCCACAAAACACCTCACAGAAATCTAAAGATCGAGTAACACAAACCACACTTCAAACGGGGATGCCTTTATCTGTTCTAGAAGGGTACGTAGCTCTTGTTGCACCATCAACACAAGCAAAGCGTAAAATGCCGAATATTGCACTTTTCAAGAATTTTTCGTGAAGAGTCAAAAATGTAATTCTTATAGCTAGCAAGTTTTCTTAATTTGGCGAGTTTATATTTAGACTGCATATTTCTGATAGATTTTTCAAAAACCATGAACATCTATTTAAATGGTTGCTGTTGTCTTACTTTTTGTTTACTCTTATCTTTTTACTGGAGACTGGTCATTGTTAGAAGTCTTATTTCTGGCTATTGTTTCAGGTAGGGTGAATGTTGGCGCCTATTAAAACTGTTTTAACCCACTGCATTTGTTTGCACCTTTCCTAAGTCAGGAACCTGATGTTCAGTGGTTGTCGTTTGTTGATGTGGTTCATAATTGTTTCTCGTTTCTCGTTTTTTATATAGATTAGACCGTTGGTTTTCCTGTTTGAATGGTTTTACACTAGTCATTTTTGGGGCCCTTTATAACTTGCTGTTTGGTGTGAGCCAAGGTTCCGTGTTGAAGGCCGTACTTTGACCTATAATGGTTTACTTTTACAAATTGTGACTTGGATGGAGAGTTGTCTCATTGGCACTCATACCACATCTTCTTATATCTACTTACAGTGACATTTAGTGCTTCCTTCCTTCCTGGTTTTAGACATAATGCTTAAGAACATAAAAAAATGTGTATCTTATCTTGAAGTCAAAGCTTTTTCGTGTTTATGGTAGTCATGTTGGGGTTCTGAGACATATTTGGTATCCAAATAGCTTTAAAGTGTGCATGCTTAATTGTTTAATCTTTAATCACTGTGGAACATTGATGCATGGTTGTTCAACTTGTTGATACTGTTTTTGATATTTTAGGGGGGAAAGGGGGGGGTGTATAAAACTTCAGGGGGAACACAACTAATTAATGGCCTAATTACTTCCTATGTTAAATTCCTCAATTTCACACAGTCACAGATCTTTTGTCTTAGGTTGAAATAAAGGGACAATCAATGCATGTCAAAGCAACACATTATGGTGTCTTGTACTGAAAAAATCAACATACCTTTCATTGGTTTTAAGAGAGTACTGGTTCTCGGAACTACGGAAGTACCAAAAACAGGTATTTCAGATCTGACAAGCAGGCAAAATATACTCTCCTTTTTAAAAAAATTTGGCATTTTTTTTATTATTCAAAATTTTAAGTCAAAAAGTGTTCTAAAATGATCACCAGTCATTCAACCTTCACTGGATACTATAATTAACAAAATATTCTACACATTTTGAAAGTAACATGCCCATGCGTATTAACTATTTTGTTTTAAATACGTGCTACTCTATTTCTAACCAAGCCCGATTTAGGGGTGTTACACCTTAAAATGTGGTTTGGCTTTTATATATATAATTATATGTGTGTCTGTGCATGTCTAACATTTTATAAGTTATCACTTTTATTTTTTATATTTTATGTTTACCTACAAACAAACAGTTTTCAAAGACATAACATACAAAGTTTAATTTTGCAGCCTCTTCATCATTAACGTCGTTCCTGTTTTTCCATCTTAAAAATTACGGCATATATGACAAGGTCATACACTTGTTATATTTATAACTGAACATGATTACTTTGTAAGCTTTGGTTCTGCTTACCATTAAAACGTTAATGATAAATATGAGAAAATAGACAATTATATTTCACTTCAGAGACAAAGAAAAGATTAACGATGTCAGTCGTCTGCCCTTGTCATGGCCGTCATTTTTACCCCGCTGACGTAATTAAGAGACGATTAATTTTACGTCATTGTATTTTTCTTTGAGATGTGACTCGTGCAAAAATAACTATTAATTAACAGAATTCTCATTCACTTCATAAAAGATATTTCTATGATTATTATTGTTTCCTGTTTACATCCTTATTTCTACCCTACCGAGTGAACTCTTATACATAAACTTTAAAATAGTTTTTTGCATTTATAAAGAAAAACGTCTATGTTGACATATCATCGGTTCCGTCGCTCACGGAAACTTATTCTTTTAAATGGCATATGGTCAAGAAAACCTTTTTAGGGGAGAAAAGACGACTGCCGGAAATAACAATATATTTGTGGCACATATACATATTGTAACATTAGATGTGATGCTGGGTGGAGATGAAGTGAAGTTCAAGTCTGTCCCGTGTTCTGAGGTCTATAAGCATAAAACATGAAATACTTGTTGACAATAGGTTTGGTAGGCAATATACTTGTGCTGTATGACAACTTTTTTGCATAATAGTCATGGCTCTACATCTATAAATAATAACGTATTTTTTACATAATTGTTGAAAAGATTCTTTGAGATTTTTTACGCCATGTTATGTACACTGCATAAGCTAATTTCGCAACACGGCATGGTCTTTCTGCATTCTAGTTAATATTATTTTTATTATAAATTTATCTTAACCGATGACTTAAAACTTTAGTTATGTCGTCAATGTGCGATACATTATTTTTCAAAATAAAAAAATAAGGAGATGTGGAAGAAAAACTACTGGTGTTCACGAAAGACAAAATGCAGGAGTGAAAACAACTATACCAATGAGCTAAACTTGTATCGTATAGTTAGCTAGAAAGGGCCCGGGGAAAATTTGAAATAATTAAAATAAAAAACTAGCGATCATTCAATCGTTTGAGCTCAGTTTCTAGTGTTTTTCATTCAGAAAAAAAATCTCTATATGATAAACCTCTGGACATCATGCAATTATATCGGATAATTTCCAGTCATGGATGACTAATCGAAAGGACGTGAATCACTTGCGCGTGACAAAACCGTTGTTTATTTGTTGCATCAAAGGATCGTGAAGTAAATATCACCCAGACATACGTGCTCGTGCATATGCTGGTATGGGTCATAATCCGGGTACTACGTAGGTTGTCAGCTCTATACTTAATTTATTTCGATCATGTTAAGGCATATAGTTGATTAAACTGGGTTTTTTTTTGAAACGTTATTCACAGATAATAAAAGAAAAGAAAGATAATTTAAAAGTATGTTTACTTTCATTAAATAAGAAGCGGTTATTTTTATTGCTGAGCGTAAAATGGAATTTTTAGGATATATGATTTATTTTAGTTTTTTTTATGTATACCATGTATCAAAATATCATCAAAGATACCAGACTTATAATTAGATAAATCGTTTAAATAATGTTACTTTTGAAGAATTTGGTAAAGGTAGATACTGATATAAACATTTGCAAAAGAATAATGTGTTAATTTTCCCATAAAACTGTGAAGGACTCTTATGATAAAATTTATATCCGAATACGTAGAAGCATATTGCTTATCCTTTTGAAGTATCTGATGTTACTTCCAGTTTTCCGTACATTTGTATATGCTCATGTTTTTGTGACTATTTGTTTGATGATAGTCTAGTATAGTGGTATTGTCCTATTTTTGTTCTGTTAGGTTATAGCTTCCGTACTTTTCTAGTCGCTTCAAAAAACATGTACGCATACTAACTTAACAATATATCCTCATACATGTATGAATAAGACTCCCTCTCTCGTATTGGAAATCAGCATTTTGAAAAAGGTATAATCATCAATTTAAATCAGACTGTTTTAGTGGTTCGGAATGCTGTGTGGTTTTCATCTATTGGTTAATGCAGAAATCCATATGATTCGTCCAGCATGTTGATCTGCGTATATTGTTATTGTTATTCGTGTCCCAGCAAATTGTTTTGAAATGATTCAAAACAAACGCATATCGGTAGTAACAGATTGGTAGTGCGGGGGTTTCCGGGTCATATTCATCCATTATTACACATCGCCTGATGACCGCGACACCTAGCGTGCTGCAGATAGTACCATCAATCATGACTAAAGTGTTCATTTGAATGTTTTGAGTGCGTTATTTACAAGACAATAATCAATCATAAAATATTACAAGTTATGATTTGTTGGGGCGGACCAATTATTTCATATATGTGTGACAATAAATTTTAAATTCTTTTTAAGCTATCGATCATAGTGAAAAAATTAATATGTCTTTGCCAAACATTGTCAAAATCAGCACTTGGACAAGGATTAATTACTCTGATATATTCGACTAGTCTGATTAATATTTGCGAAACGTTCTACAGAGTTGTTAATTTGACAGAAATTACGTGTCCAAATGCTTCTATTGCTTCTGCTGCTCATAATACAAAATAAGATTGCCACAACCGGGGGCTACTGCAATTTATAGTCGTATACATATAAATATCATCCAGCTTCATCATAAGTCGCGAACCTTTGACGCATATTTGTTCCTGATATCATCTGTTTGCTTATCTCAATTTTAGCCATAGATACATATATATACCCATATTTGTTCTTTTCCAATATTCATTTTCATGCATTTTGTCACACGAAACTGTTGGTCCATTGCAGGTAACGCAGAGTAAACCGTTCCTTATTTCCAATTGCATAGAATTCCATCTTAACTTGTCTTTAGATATTTTCTTGGTTTTTGTGATCCCTTTATCAAATTCTGGCATTCTGAATAGACATTATGATAAGTCTTTCTACAGTTCTCTTAGCCTTATAAGTTTTTTTGTTGTTTTTTTTTATATATATGTATAAATTTGTTTTTTTTTTTATTTAATCACTCATAAGTTTAACCTTACTTTATCAATCTCAAACGTATTTCTTTATACTGAATTCGATTAAATATTTCTGTCACAACGGAAGTACCAATGTCATTTCTTATGTTTCCATTTTTCTGATAGATACGAAAGATTTATTTATTCTGACAATTAGACTGATAATTTTGTATATCAATTATTTAACTGAGTGTACTTCAAAACCATACTTTCTATTTGGTCGAAACAAAAAACCAAATCTCAAAAATAATACAAATACTATTTTCTGATTTATTTTGTCAAATATTATAAATTATAACTCATTTATTACCCAATAATATTTCATTTAATTTTCGATCAATCAGAAATTTACAAGCCAATATCGATCGATCTCTTCTCATCATGGCATGCTGTCTCACGCGGAATAAATTTCACGGTTTTAATTACACGTACACCTGACATCCAAGACACTATTGCAAAAATTTTAATATGATTCACTCAATAATTCAAGCATTCACCACTCATTAAAGCATTAACCACAATACATTGAGCGGACACCATTTTACTTTTGAGCATCAGAAAGATCCATCCAACGACCCGAAAGTAACAGTCTCACATTGGGTGGTCGATGATGGCTGAGTAGGTTTATTAAAATGGCTCAATGATTTACTTATTGCAACGTCGTGTAAATTTATTTCATTTCTGAAAATCTAAAAAGGATTAAGTGTAAAATAAACATACAGTTTTCTGTACTTTCCTGAACGCAGTCGGACGATCATGTTCTTGTTTTAGTTTGTTTTATCAGGTAAATCGTGTTCAAATTAACAAGAGATACACATTCAGCAACATTAAAAAGTTAAACTGTTAGAAAAATATTAATGAACAATTATAAATGGATAAATACTAACAAAGGTCATACGTTCAGCTGTGATATGTTGCATATGTGAAACATCCTTTTTGTTTTAAAAATAATAGTTTCTGAAGCATAAGTTGATTTGTTTATATCTTGGAAAACTAGTCGAAGTGAATTCTTGAAGTCTGTTGCACAGTAAAAACTCGATCCCGAAAACTTCATGGACATTTACCAGTCCTGTGTAACAACTAACCATAATAAAATAGTCCAACATAGCTTTTCATTTTGAAATATTTTCTATTTGCGCATATGAAAAAATGCATTGATTTGTATAATGTGATTAACAGGTAGGTTAGCCATGAGCTGAACCAGTCATTTGATACGATTGCATTTAAAACAGAAGACCTTTGATTAAGAAATGATTTTCATACATTAAAAAATATTTACAAAGCGATCTTCAATAACCAAATATATTTTCCAGCATAAACATAAAATTTTATAGTGTTGCGAAAGCCTTTTACAGCCTTTTTTTTAACCCAATTTAACCCAGATTAGTCCACGTCAACTAAATAGAGTGACGTTTGCAGTGTGTACTGGTGCATATATTTTAATGACTTGTAATTATTATTAAGTGGGAAATTAACAATGTATACGTTAATTTGTTTATTTTTTTTTATTTTCTTTATTAATTCTAAAATTATACTGGTCATTTATTAAAATGTTGTTACAAAAGACAGTTATCGTGATATGTAGATAAAAAAATTTAATTGAATGAAATTACATATTAATTATACTATAAATTATTTAAAAACAAAATTAAGTTCTTTTGGTATTATTCACGATTCCTTCGACTTTTTAGTATCGCTTGATATTATTGCTTTTATGTGAGTTTTTGTTTGTATGTGTTTATGTTTGTTTTTGTTTATTCATCTTTTGAGTACCCTAAGCTTAACTGTCGAAGGAGTAGGAGTGTTTAATGATTCTTATTTCTGTCCTTCCATCCGTCATTCACATGCTTTGTTTTCAAACTTTAACGTTAAGTTTCAAAATTTTTATCAAAGCCATGGATCATCATGATTGTTCAGAAAGTGTGTCGAAGTGATAGTTAATTCTTGTATTACTGAAAACGTATTGAATTTATTACCAGAAAACATTGAATAACCACTGCTATATATCATTGTTCAACATTTGATATTCAAATCAACGGTCGATTGGTGGATCGGGAATTGTTTATCCTTTCAGGACAACCCGAGTTAATCCTTGGTAGTTAGTGGAGTCCGTAGTACCAATTTTCAGTTTTCTGTGTAATGTTTATTTTGGTTTCGGTTCATTCTCGATTGATTGATTGTTGCTGCTTAGCATCAAGTGAAAAATATTTCATGCATATTCAGGCGAGAACAAATTAACAATTAATGCAATATGCAGATACTGAATGGCAGGTCGATCAGTGTGTTTGGCTGGTAAATTGGACCACCACTGTAAAATGAGGTTATGTTGGACAGAGGGGGGCCTTGCAACAGGCCACCTAAAAAAGTAAATGTTCTTTAACGTATAGATAGCGTAAAAATCACCCTAACGAGGTATCTGATTTAACGTCCCCATTCCGATCGGACGTGGTCGCAAATTCATACATCCCGAACAGCCAACACATTTTATGGTTTTACCACATGTAGGATGGAAGAAATCCATGGATGACCATATTTCTATTCCCCAATCAGTCCTTTGAATCCTGGTGTGGTCTGTGCTTCACACTTCATAGTACCTGTTTCCATTGGTTGTTTTTATATTATTTTTTCCTATACTAAAAGAGCGCACTGTTACACGCGGTACGTTAATTTTGTTACATCAACGTTTTTGTAATTGACTTCATCAAAGGATATAAAACATAAAAATGTTGTGACAGTGACATATTTACAATAAAAAAATATCCGATTTGACTGCTTTTTTACCACAAACTTTTGTCTGTCAATTTTATAACTTGATCATTGAATGACCAACTTGACTTTTGTATATTTTCATTTGTTTTTTGGCAGCTGTATCTTTTGTTTTATGTCATATAATAAAGGCATTTATTCTTAATTATAATTGTTAATTTTCACTTTCATCTGTAACAAAGACTTTTCGTTTTTATAAAGAACTTTATTTTTGTTACCTTATAAACTGATTAATCGCGCCGTTTCTTTATGTTTTTTTTAAGTTTCTTATGACAACAAGCACGAATTGATATGTATCAATGACCGCAGTGTTTATATATTCTTTTGAATGTAATACATATGTACCGGCAGCACAAGAACAATAAGTAAACAGGTCATGAAAACAAATCTATATGATTTACATTTGTATAATTAGCCACATAAATTGTTTATCGAAAATACACTTTTATCATGATATGAAAATATAAAAATTATAAAGCAAAATAATACTTATACATTTACCACATACTGCAACCACTGTTACCTGCAACTATGATAAATGTTCCGGAATTCAGCCGCAACCAAGTGGGTGAACAATTCTTTAGACACAATTGCATGTTATATCTTTTCAGTATAGAACAAATGGGCTGAATGATTCGATGGTTTTAACTTTACATTCAGAAAGGGCAGAACAACAACAATACAAATTTAAGATATCCTACACATACATTACACCTTCTGTTTAACACTGCAGAAAAGAGCAATACAAACTGAAGATATCTTATTCGCACATTACACCTGCTGTTTCACACTGTAGAAAACAGCAATTCAAATTGAAGATATCCTATACATACATTACACCTGCTGTTTCACACTATTACAAAATGAAGATATCCTATACATACATTACACCTGCTATTTCATACTACAGAAAATAGTAATTCAAATTGAAGATGTCATATACATGCATTACACCTGCTGTTTTACACTGCAGAAAACAGCAATAAAAACTGAAGATATCCTATTCGTACATTACACCTGCTGTTTCACACTGTAGAAAAGAGTAATTCAAATCGAAGATATCCTATTCGTACAGTACACCTGCTGTTTCACACTGTTGAAAAGGGTAATTCAAATTGAAGATATCATATACATGCATTACACCTGCTGTTTTATACTGCAGAAAACAGCAATAAAAACTGAAGATATCCTACACATACATTACACCTGCTGTTTCACACTGCAGAAAACAGCAATTCAAATTGAAGATATCCTACACATACATTACACCTGCTGTTTTACACTGCAGAAAACAGCAATTCAAATTGAGGATATCCTATACATACATTACACCTGCTGTTTCACACTGCAGAAAACAGCAATACAAACTGAAGGTATCCTACACATACATTACACCTGCTGTTTCACACTGAAGAAAACTGCAATACAAACTTAAGATATCCTACACATATATTTCACTTGCTATTCTAAAAACACCGAAGAAAACAGCAATATAGACTTAGAATATGGTATAATACGTCACACATGATCTTTTCACATTGCATCTACCCAATTAGTCAATATTTAGTTATACGAATGTTTTTAGCTTTGGTGTGATAGACAACGAACTAGCTACCAAACAAATGCAACTAGAGCAAAACATGAATCTGACACAAATAAGCATTGCTATTTGATAGCAAACCGAATACAAAGCGTTCGACAGAAATAGCCAGCGGTTTTGTATATGTTAACGAAAAACGAAAACAAAACGAATACATCTATAACTTTGTGTCGTATGTAAATGATTTATGTTACTAAGTTTTGGCTGCTGGATCAAAATTATTGTCACATTAACCTTTTGTGTCTGTTTGGGTTACTCACCCAATAGTGTTAATATAACAGAACTATAAACAACTGTCATACAATGGGGAGGTTTAGCTAGCTATAAAACCAGGTTTAACCTACCATTTTCTTCAGAATATGGCAGTTGTTTTTCACATATTCCGTTGATTTATAGCGTTTGATTTTGTTAGTCTTTATGGACTTCCCCTTTTTGAATTTGCCTAGGAGTTTTGAATTTTGTTATATATACTTTTTTGAGAGGCACGAATTGGACAGGAGGCGGTGTATACGAGGAGTTATGAGATAATATAACTAGGTTTTAAAATAGTATCACCAAAAGTGTATGAGAATATATTCAAAAGAAACAGATAATACATAATGATAGGTATGGGTACCCCAGTATTAACATTGGTAATTTGCCAAGTTTAAGGAATCTTAACGAATTGTCGCTTGTCTATTTCAAACTAATGATATTGAGATGTCATATGAGGACTTTTAATGTATTCAAGATCGAGCATGAAGATGGTTAAAGTTATTGACTAAAAACATTGATGTTGCCATAATAGATCTAATTAGTGAATGATAAATATCTGAGTATGATGTATTATTTACATATAATGAAAATGTCAACAATAAATTCTATCCATTTCAATACTTGATGAAATACATAAAACTGGCTTTTTGTCATATTTATAATTATTGAAATGGGTTGAAATAAATGTACGATTTATCTCAAATATGTGACAGATTGTTAAACATAAAGTTTTTTTTGTTTTTTTTATAACCTAAAATTACCGTAAAATAGAGGGAAAAAAACAATACAACACGAAAATATGTTAGTACATCTGCTCCTCTCACTAATATGACTTGTCAATATATTTCATTTCGTGTTGAACATGAGCCCTGTAACAGGCTTTTGATCTTAAATGAATTTGGTTGTTCTTTGAAGGTCCCTTTTGTACTTCATGGCTTTCAAATGCCTACGTTTGAGCTTTCCTGATGAAGGTAAATCCAGAAAAGCGCAGAATAACTGCACGTTATTTAAAAAGTGTAATTTAAACGTTCAAAACGTGATAGTGCAGTTGTAAAAAGAAATATACAATCAAAATTTGTACGTGAACTTTGTTGTAAAAAGGATGAAGTTCCGTTATAATGTATATGGAAAAGTGTTTGATCAAAATGAGCTGCCCATAGTAACTATTATAAAACAAACAGGTCGCTGTTAAGAATATATGGATTATATGAGTTATAGTTTAGTCCATTTATTGGGTCATGTGTTAAATGGATATGTCAATATGGAGGATATCATTATTATTTTATTTTACAGTGGCGGATCCAGGGGGTGGGGTGTTCCGGGGGTTGGAACCCTCCCTTTATTTTGACGATCAATGCTTTTAAATGCGAACATAATTTTTGGGGCCCTTTATAGCTTGCTGTTCGGTGTGAGCCAAGGCTCCGTGTTGAAGACCGTATTTTGACCTATAATGGTTTACTTTTATAAATTTGGACTTGGATGGAGAGTTGTCTCATTGGCACTAATACCACATCTTCATATATCTATATATGGTTGGAACGCCCCCTCAACCTTTTAAAAATAGCTGGATCCGCCCCTGTATTATATCATCTAACTTCTAAAATGCATAAATGCAAATGTTGTATGCAAGAGAAAGATCTAATAGCAACTAAATCTAAACCACGTCAAGCGTCCTATCTTTATTATACTATGGAACCGAGTAAAAAAAGCTTTAAATTTGGAGGAACATAGCAAGGTAGAATTTAATTTACATTTTATTAACGTTTGTTCGAATGAGATTTTCAGAAAGAACACGATACAGATACAGGAATAAAAAAAAATGTAAAAAATTAATTAATAGATCCATTAATGAATGGTCATTTACTGTGACAATTGTACCTTTACGAGCAGTCTTAAATTTACTATTTCCATGTACATTTAATCTATTTATAGGGAAGAGAACCACATAAACCTCATATCATTAATTCCTCGTCTAAAAGTAGAAAATCGTCATGAAAAATGCCTGTTTGCTTGTAATTCATAATAATGGTTATTAATCAACCCAGTCTTCCCTTTTTTAATAAAAAAAAAACAAATTTGTAACTTAGTTGAGTTCTTGGTTACACACATTCAACCTTGAGCATGATACACAATGTTAAAATATCATTATCTCAGTAGTCAGTAGTCAATGACTTTAGAAATTATTATGAAACTCAGGCAAAATTGACTTGAGATGGCTTTGTCTATCATTTTAAGTCCCTTTTTGTTTTGTCATATAGCTCTATACGTGTTTCGGTACTTATACATCCTTGGCTTTAAAATATTTGGCTTTTTGGAAGGTAAATCCAGAAAAGAACTTCATGCACATACAATTTATAAAGTGTTGTTCTCATTTTCTTTATCAATGGGTCTAAACTGATGTTGGCGGACTATTAGTCCTCACGGGTATCATTACCTCAGTAGACAGTCCTCTGAATTTTTTCAACTTCCCTTTCTTAAATTGTTTAAATTTAGTAGAAATTATTATGAACCTAAGGTTCCAACTACCGCAGGTAAAGTTAACCTTTCTTGATTTGACTACTAGTTAAATAATCCTTTAAATTATGAACTTCCTGCTACTGTTTTCATCACGAATTGTTCAACGAATTTGCAAATTTCAATATGAATTAATCAAGAATCTTATCAAATTTTGAATTTTATGCATAACACTCGCTTCAGTTTACCAGAACAAGAAAAGGATGATTTTATATACTAAACTAAAATTAAAAATATTGCACAGTTTTGACAGCTTAACACTTTCCTTACAGTGTCACCCATAAAATATAAAATCTCGGAAATATATTAGGCCGATGAAACCAATACAACATATACCCAAGAGCACTTCCAGTTTATAAGCAATGTGTGATAACATTACGTTTTAAAATAAACTTTAAGATGATATTTAGTAATACATTGGGCATTTTTATAATGTAGAAGTGTAATTACAGCTTTTTGGCCAAAATGTTATTTATAGCATAAAGTTAAATTCTTTGTAGTCTACAATTCTCGTAGATTGTGTTTATCACATTTCAAGTCATTCTTCGAAGCAGCTTCAAAACTCATTAGATCTATTACGTTACAGAGACAATATAAGTAATCCAACCGACTACCAGATATCAAAATGGTTTACAGAACTGTAACAATCCCATTAAATTCAGATTAGTCAAAATGACATTTATAATCTACACTAGTAAAACACAGTATTGTTTCTCTTATATATTTTTGCCCGATTTCACCCACCAATATACAAACGCCAATATGTCCGATGTTGTATTGTCTTGTTTTCTTCAAACGGTCAATATATGGTAATAGGTAGGATTAAGTGGAGATCCGGAACAGGATGGGACATTATCCAAAGCAATGAGACGATTGGCTAAGAAATTAGTCGACAGCTATTTCAATCAGTATTATGACGTTTTTAGAAGATAAGGCTGATGACTATGTCTCCTAATTACTGCCATGGGTTTATATGAGTCGATTGGTGTTCTATCTCTGTTAACATCTTTGTGTAGTCAACCGTTATTGTTCTGACTCCATCATATAATGTCAAAGACCTCAAATGAGTGTTTCTTGTGTTTCAAATTGTGGTTTCCTAATGTTGTAATTATTGCATCAATAGCGACTGTCCAGTAAGTTAATTGATTGAATGTTGTTTGCTAAACGTCCAATGGTAAATAGTTCATGCATATAAGTACAAAAACGAATAAAACTATAAATCAAAAAGGTACAATTTGCAAAGTGAGCGAAGGAAAGGGAAATTTATACTGCTCTTGAAAAACAAAGAGAATGCTGATTCAATGAGAATTTTTTAACATCTACATGGCCTCCTGTGGACATTTCAAAGAGATATTGCAAGGAATCTTTTAAAACATGCAGATAGCATGGCACTATCCCAACACGAGGCACCAGATTTAAAGTTTTCATTACGAAAAGACGTGTTTGCGTATTTAAACATACAGCGCAGCCAATGGGACGCCTCTCGTTAACACTTCTTTTTCTGCTGGATATGACACATTTAGGTGATTATATTACTATATGGGAGAAGATTCTTTGGTTTCTTGTTATTTAAACAACAAACAAAGAAATCATTTCAAATTAAGGAATACATCTCACTCATGCAATGCTTGGATTCCTTGTCCGGTTTTGGCTATACTTTAGGTCTTCAACGTTTGTATTAGGTTTTGGATTTTCGAATATTTTAGCATCGAGCATCACTGAAGAGACAATAATTGTCGAAATGCGCATCTGGTGCATTAAACTGGTACCGTTTATATTATTCTTACCTAGTTTTTTTTTATAGACATAGATCGTGAATTTGTTTCTTTGCTAAGCAGAATGTATTGTACTAGCTTCTTGAAAGTCAATACTAATAAATGATAAATCCAAATTGATAAAACTCTAGATTTCACTAAAGTATAAGTGTCCAACTCAATTAATCAGCATTGAGAACGTAAAAGTAGTCCTACTCTGACAAAAACTCTTCAAAGATACCTGGCTAGTAATTTGGTACTCCTAACGCGCGTTTCGTCTACATAAGACTCAGTCGTGGTGGTCGATTCAGCCAACTCAGCCAGCAAATAAATGTCCATGAAAATGGAACTTTTGCTGAGCGAGAAATGTATTTCGTAATTTTGAGTCTACATTTACTTGTCCATGAATTTGTATTAAAATGTTAGTATAGACTTACTACATGGGTCAAAAATCGGAATATAGAAATATATAGATCTATATATGGTTGGTTATTCTTCACCGTGGTACAGGAATCAGATTATTCATTATTTGATGACCAATTTACTGAGGTTAACGAGTTACAAAGAAAAATGAAACATAGTTTCCTCCAAAACTTACAAAATATAATTGCATGGTAACCAACAAACTGCGTGCAAATATAATATAATGCGAGAGGATGCAACATCATTTCCATGGAATGAATGTCCGTGGTAATCTTTAAACAAAAATAAATGTATTGTTGCAGGTAGCTTATTACGTTCAGTAAGCGACATTACTTCAATGAATGCAGTATGTTTCAAAGTAAATTGTATGAAAATTCGTATTTTCATATTGTCGTTCTTATTTTTTTATCTAAGGGAAATAACTCATTAAAATGTTTTATATAATCAAGAAGACATTCATTTCTTATAGTCATTAACTGCTATATTTTACAAATTCATTCATAGACGATTGTGAAAACATCTATATATAATTCATGCATACTTTTTTAACATCAAACTGTCTCGAAAGTTTTGTATTTTTGTTGCTAACTTTATATAACTTCCTTTTTACTCTATGTTCATTTGACGTTAACAGCCTACATTGGTGATATTACAGACGTGTAATTGTGATATTACTGACGTGTAATTGAATATTAATGCATTCAGTTGGATGTATGTCTTTCCAAACTTATATTTAGTTGCAACTTGTTCTTAATTTAAAGTCTTCATTCATAAATTTGAAAAGTAATTAAACGACATTTTGTACATTACATAAGTGATAAGAAATTGTCATTTAACGACAGGGTAAACATCTAAAAGACGATTTAAAACTTCATTAAAATTTTGTCAAGTTCCGTTATGCTCAGTGATTGATCTAGTTTTAGTCCTTGGTGTCTTATGATAATTGCACGAATCTTTTATTTTCGTCTTACTTTTTACACATGATCACGATAACTGAGAATGCGGTTCGTACAATATACACGATAAGCTAAATAGGTTAAGACCCGAAAATCAAGGAAAAACGCCAGTCTCCAACTTTTTTAGGTGTATTTCAATGTGTGTACGCACAGTGCAGAATCAGTTCATGTTTCAAACTACATATACATTTAAACACGACGGATGGCATTAGTGGAACAGGACGAGACTGGTGTTAACTGGGGTTCGGTGTAAAGTGTTTGTGAACTGTTGCTTGCCTTTTCGTCCTATTTCTTTTGACAATGGCATTATCTGTTTTTATTCGATTGACGGGTTTTGATTGCACAGTTATCTTCTCCTTTTTAAAATTGCGTTTGATGATCTAGACTATTTAATTTGATAAATTAATTTATTCCATATTGATAGAACTTTAGTAGGTTTTTCTATATGAATGGGATTTTGAATAAATAAGCATATTCACCTGCGGAAAAAGTATATTCACCGCGCAAAACGTCGCGTGCTTTTACGTGCATAATAACGATACAATGTTTGACGTTTAGTTGGTTTTGGTAAATAACTGTTATTTTATACATATTTTTCTCGCTCGGAACATGGAATAAAATAATTACTGTCTTTTGTTTCGGTAAATATGTGGTTTAATTGACTTTTGAAAAACCTAGTGACATTCACTTCGGCCGTTGGCCTCAGTGAATATCAGTTTTTCAAAAGTCAATAAAACCACATATTTACCGAAACAAAAGACAGTAATTGTATATTATTCTTAAGAATTAGAATTTAATACAGATTATGTGCTAGCCAATATTGACATTTTTCACATTACTATATTCTGGGACTAACACATTAAATCTATTAGTCCGGCCATCTATATTGCACCAAATGGAAAGCTATTACTTAAGCAAAAATATATGACAAAAGAGAAGTTATTTTTATTTCCAATTTAATAATTAGGATGGTAAAGTGTTTTTGTAGCTGCATTATATGGTGTGTTTATATTTCCTAAAATGCACGTTTTCCAAGGACTTAGTTTATTTTCATTAATGCAAATTGTATTGTCTACAAGATATGTTGTAAGTAGCACAGAACCTCTCATGTAAAATACATGCAATTACAATAGAAACATTTAGATAACCACGGGGCACATCAAGATATTTATTTAAATCTTAGCAGGGCAAATGAATGAATACGGCAAATAATTCTGAAAGAGAAAAAAATGTAAAAGAAAAATCAGAGAAGTTATCTGAAGAATGGCATAACTTATCAGAGTATATATACTTGGCACAATAACAAGAAAACTCTTTGCAGCAACCATACAACACAAGATACAAATAAAGGCAACAGTAGTATACCGCTGTTCAAAAGTCATAAATCGATTAAGAGAAAACAAATCCGGGTTACAAATTAAAACCAAGGGAAACACATCAACGATATATCAGAGGAAAACAACGGCCTGAACAACAGAAACTCTGAACTGCAACAAAAACAAACGCCAACATACATAGAAACGGACTATTTGATAACAACTGCAATATTTCCTGACTTGGTACAGGACATTTTAAGAAAAAATGGTGGTTGAACCTGGTTTTATGGCTAGCCAAACCTCCTGCTTATATGGCAATGTTAACAAATATCGTTAAAATGACAACTCTGGCGATGTATTTGAAACGAATTTATATGGTGCATTTTAAAATTCGAGATACAAAATCCCAACACGATATTGAACAATTGCAATTTATTACACGTAAAATTATATGTAGCATTTAGTGCTTTTTATTCTGGAAATGAAGACAATGAAAGATTTTTCTCCGGTTTTAACCTGATAGCTTGTCGGCCAAATATGATACATCAATCTAGAGTTTGTCGACCATATAATTAAATAAAAAGTTTCCGTTTAATTTGTAGCTTCTCAATAGAAAGTATATAACATCACAGACCAAAAGTGATTGTTTTGCAAACGTCCCTAGGTCAGACGTCGCAAACATGGGGTCAGTTGGAGTAAAATCCTTGACCTCGAAATTGGCTTATATGGTATGGGTTTTACTCCTTGTTGAAGGCCGTACGGTGACCTATAGTTGTTAATGTCTGTGTCATTTGGTCTCTTGTGGAGAGTTGTCTCATTGGCAATAATACCACATCTTCTTATTTTTGTATTTAGACTAAATTTTGATAGTTTGTAAAAACATAGTTTATGTATTGCCTTTTCATCAATATACTAGTAACATAAGGTACATGTATGGGTCACAGAGGTTTTTTCTAACTACTGTTTGTGCAATATTGTCAGATTGTATATAAATTATACATTGAAAACCAACTTTGAGTAATCATGAGAAAAAAAACTGACTTATAAACTATTAGAAGATAGCTGTAACGGTGTACTTCCTGAAAAAATAACGAGAAATTGGTGTTATGGGATTCGTTTTCTTGCTTCACATCAAAATATGTGTATTAGCTACACATTCCTTTATAAAAGTTAGATTATCTGAATTATCTTCCCTTATATGACTAAGCTAAAGAAACAAAATGATTAAAACAAAAAATGTTCTCTATTTGGAAATACAGCCGTTATAATAAGAAAACATATAATGTTCTTCTTTCAAATGAAAAGTCCGACAAATGAATTACATTTTTCTCTAAACATTTGCATATTTCATTAAAGATCTAGCCGGATTGTTTCCTGCCATTTTATCATCCAAGATGGCGTAAGACACCCGATCTACCTTAAGAGTATTTAAGGAATAAAAGTACTGTGTTTGAAGAGAACCGACCGTGCGAGGGCTTTATAGCCAGGCAAGGTCTTTAAACACACCCAAAATTACCAGTCTTAAAAGAGTTGCAACGTCAAATCTCGGTGGCAACTCATCAATACACGGTGCTTAGTGTTATTTCTAGTGTAATGCAATACTATTAAAGTATTGGAAATATCCCGAAACTTCTATTAGAAACGTTGTTTGCAGTGATTCCAACCGTGGAATTTACGGTCGACGTCATCCAATCAGAAAGAGTGTCACATATACATGTTTCATATTGTTTAGAATATGCGTCCTAAAGTATGAGAAACATATATTGTACCTAAACTATTTGTGTCATACTAACGTTGTAATGACGAATACCCTTTTTGCGCTGAAAATCAAATTATGCTTAATATCTAAGTATATGTGTGACTTTGAATGACCTTTTCTGTTACATAACCTTTTGTGCGTCTGTAATGCACATGTTTGTCTTTAGTATTCATTGCATGAGCAATTTAAATCATATACGACTTGTTAAATATTGTTTCCTTCACACAAACTTCGACATAATTTTCATAATAGATTAGTAATACATATTTTTGAACCAGAATGAATGAACCTGACATAGTTAATATATCATCATTAATAGTCTCTATCTTGTCAGTTCTGACACCTAGCATATAAATACAAACTTGTACTGTTAGACCATCATGGCAAGGATGACGGGTTTGAGGAGAACTGCATTGACAGGGGAGTTTTAAGAACGTGTAAGAAACAACACACCTTTAGATTTCCTGTCTCCGCTTGTCTGTCAATTTTTTTTTTACTAATATTGTTGCATGATCGAGTTTTTATATATTTTTGTTAATGCTTGTTAATTGAGGTAGCGAATTTTAACAAATGTACACATAACGGGCGAATTCATTCTGTCACACTATCGACTTTATCTTTTTTTTGAAATATTACAGACTGAAAGATTGTTTTAAAAGCGTGACATCGTTCCCAACGAGCTTGTAATATTAAACACTGGACGTTGCAAACACCATGCACTTACAGTACCAATAGATTTCTTTTGTACAATATTGTGCTTGTTTCATATTCATATTTACAAACTGCAAACAGTGCAAACCAGGTACTTCATATCTGAGAAACAGGCAATATATGACTTCAATTTTAGGATTTATTCATACAATTTTGTATTATTAAAAATTATCAGTCAAAAGGTGTTCTACAAGGACGACCAGTCTTTCACCTTTCATTTGATACCTAAATTACCAAAATATATTCTACATAGTTTGATATTTACACCTATGCGTATGAACTATTTTGTTTTAAATATGTACTACTTTCCGGTATGTTCTTTTTAACCGGGCCCGAATTGGTGGTGTTACATCTTACATATTCTCCCCGAATTATTTTCGCTATACATGCGTTTCTTCCTGCCAAGTTATCTAACATATGTCTCGATGTGCCCCGTGGTTGTCTAAATGTTTGTATTGTTTTTGCACGCTTCAGTGTAATTGTTGGGCTAAATTATGACAGTATATGTTTGATTTCTTTGTCAGATTTATTTTATTGATATTACTTCATGACTTTGTTCTCTTCAATTCACAGTTGTAGCGTGATCGTCAGCTTGCAAAAAAATCCGCTTAAACTGGTGCTAGGGACAGTCTTAAACTTGCAGTGAGATGCAATTTGTTTTTGCTCCGTGTTGAAGCCTCACTGTGACTTTGAGATGAAGAACAGCAATAAAAGCGCCGTTCCTTTGCTTTTTGTGTTGTTTTTTTTGCTGTGCATATAATGATTTTGTGTTTTGGATACCCCCATATCCTTTCTTTCCTATTATGTGTGAATAATCAGTACAATTATTGCCGTAATACAATGCATATTTATAAACATACGGTTTTATATTTTGAGGAGATATGCACATAACATAAAATTAAGATTTACAAAAAATTTATATGACAGCATTTCAGTTTTTTTTCCATCAAAATCAAGAGTTGTAATTGTATTCAAACAAAACCACACCTAAACCACCACAAGAAAAACAGATGCACGATAAGTACTCATAATAGTTCTATTCTTCAAAAAAGGTATTTCCTGTCATATTTGATACGTATAGAATAAATCAGCCGTTGTATAGTTTTACCCTATTCTGAAATAGATAAATTGAAAGCATTAAAAATTTAAGAACCTAAGTCACGATGCTTTAAAAAAACATTACTTTTAGAATCACGTAAACCTTGAAAAAAATCTTTTTTCTCCCACGTTGCATAAGTTAAATGTAAAGAGGACAGAAAATATATATCACCCGTCAAGGTCTCGCTAATAGCAGTCATTTGTTTCCGTTGTAACTTTTGCTGTGCAATATGCTTATTTGGATTAATATGGTTAGAAATGAACATTAAGAAGGGACATTTATTTTTTAAATCCCAGACTTATTTATCTTTCAGTGTAAGTGTTATATTTTGATCTCACAATTATTTCCGTTACAAGTATTGTATGTAGATGGTCTGATAAACTTTACTGAAGTCAAAAACTAACGGCTTATTGTGTCACGCGCTACTTAAACGCAGTTTTTTTGTTTTGTTGGTTGCATTTTCAGACATGTTGTGTGTGTCCCGCCTACGATAAAACAGGGCCATTATATTTTCCGGTCTGTGCGTCCGTCCGTCCGTCCGTCCGTCCGTCCGTACCATATCAGGAGGTTAAAGTTTCGTTTATGGTAGTTAAACTTGAATTTTTTTGTAGAGATGTTCATTATGAAGTGAACTGTTTGATATATTAGTCAAATTAGAGTGTTGACCAAGATTTCACAGTTACTTAAATGGAAATGTTATAGATTAAATTCTAAGCCTTTTAGCTTCTATATACTTTTATCAGATTTCCAATATTGCCACTATTCCATACATGAACCCTGAACCACCAGACAGATAATATCTAATTAAGCTTATACACATCGTGATAGATTTGGGTGTACTTTTTATGATTATCGGTATATATTAGTATATAGTCTAATATCTCATATAGGCTCGTCTGATCTGAAAAAAAAATAAAACCCGCATATTATATCTCTCGGGTTTTGCTCTGCCTGTACGTTTTCATCTTTAAACAGAAATTTAAAACACTGCATTTTAAAAAATTGCCATGTCTATTCCTTATTTCTTTGTTGGGATGTTATCAAACTAACATAAGAAATACTAGTAGCCCTGGATTGTTTACAATTAACATAATTAAACATTCTTCATCGGCCGTGTAACTGGTTAATCTTTGCAGAACTACCATAATAATACAATAACTGATTTTTAGGGAGGGGGAGGGGGTATACCAAGAGCCAGTAACGTAGGTTCACTGGAACATAAATTAACAATTAAACATTTGAATAAACTTTGTTTTACTTTTATTGCTGTATTTAATGTACTTAATAATTTTTATTGTGTGCTGTCATGATACTATTAAAATGCATTATTCCAATATAATTAATTTCTGTCGTTAACTGATAATTTCACTTTTCGCTAAAATAGGTGAAAAATCTGGCGCTAAATTCGGCTATACTTTGGCGCAAAACGTCATTTTTTTGGCTAAAAGTTCCTATCAATGCGCTAACATGTCCTCCGCCGAATGAAACAGCTTGGCAGACACTGCAAGAGAGTAGCATACCACGTCTCTTTTTCCACATTATTTTTAAATATATGAATATATGGTAATCTTGGCATGTCAATAAAGACGGGTGAAGTGATTGAATATTAGAAGAACGGGAGTTCCGCCAATATTCTAACTTACGTTGTACTCAGCTTGGTGAGTTGAATTGCAAAGATACTTCAAATAAAACCTATAGTTATAGTTTTATAACAATACTTCTTCCACGGTCCGTATGTCGGATTATTTCCATATATGACACATGCCGTTTTACCACATATAGATTTCGGTGACTGGATAAATCTTTGCACATGACTACGTTAATTTGATCGTTACATCATACCCGATTACCCGTGTCATAACCCAGCCACGTGCTTGTTAATTACACGGCGCACGTGTCATTAAATAACAGAGCTATCTGTTGATAACTTTGTTTATCTCGGCAGTTGACCGTTGTTAATTTTTTGTTGAAACATCAATTTTTCAGCTGTAATTGTCAACCAGTGGAGAACACCTCAGGGGTCTCCGATAAATCCTAAAATGACAATTAAATAATCAATTCCAAATAAAATGTAGTATCTAAGAGTTTGTCAAGAAATTGGCATTTTGATCTTAGAAAACTGCTTTTAAGATTAAACAATAGTTTTGGAAAAAATAGATCGACAGGATAACAATCACTTTGGCGGAAATTTGTCTCTATACCGAACCGGAAATTATAAAGTCTTAGGTAAAAAGTAAAAAGTGTAAAGACAGTACAACATATCCAGCAACTGAGAACGGCACATTTTCCCAACATGCCATTGTTTATGGAAAATAATAAGATAAAAACATCGGTATGGCTAATAATGTAGCAATAAACTATAGAACCGCTGAATTCAATTTTATTGAAAAAAAATTCTCCTGAAATGTTCTATAAAGCTGTAGTTTTACAGAATTCAATTAAAAACTTTTTGTTTTACCATTCAATACTTGCACGTCATACTTAAATATATATTTTGTTCAAGTAGCATTTGTACAGCTCGCTGTTTTTTGTTTTTATTATAATTTCTTTTGAAGGTGAAATAATAAACAGAATTATCACAAAATAAATCTATGGTAAAATTCAGTTGTGTTTCAAAATTGTATTTTTCTATTCATTATACCAGACTTGCATGCTAATAAGATGGTGTCTGTCAATTTGATTTATCAACTCCTCCCACCTCCGACACAATTTCATTATGTCTCCTATTAATTGCAAATATTGATATTAAAATTAGCAGAGTAAAAATTAAGAAAAAATCAATTAGAAAGTATCGTAGCTCTGGCAAAAATCACTTTGAAGTGTCTCGTGGACACGATGACAATACTTCCGTAAAATAGCTATATTACTTTCTGTAGTTGATATATCAAATAGTAATGCCAATCAAATTAGTGTTAATTTGAATACCTTCATGTTTCTCTACACTTGTAATCTTGGTTCGTGAAGTGCGAATTACAAAAATTAAAAAGCAGAAAATTGTATTTATAAAGATCAATATTCAAATAAATTTCATTATGATCCTTTCATCTGATATATTGTACATGCACAAACCCTAGTTCAAAATTTCATTAAAAGCCATGTGAAAATAGTTTATTACTAGAAAAAACTTTTTTTAGATAAGGAAGAAAATAATTAAAACATTTTTCTAGCGCCTACGTAGTTGGTGACAAATTCGGACGTCTTGTGGCAAATAAGATCACATATAATCGAGCAATGACATTTAATTTTTAATCAAAATTCTGTGTACGTATTTTCTAGAAAAAGCAATTTATAGTGAAAAAACTGCACATTTTGGCCGCTTTGTAATACATTAAATACGCCATACAGACTTCTTTCATAAATTTGTAATCGACTGTATCTCTTGCAGTTTAAATTGTCTTTTAAGCTATATGTATATTTATTCGACAATTAGGTGCAATTCTAAATGCATACACAAAATTTCATCAAATTTTGAAATAACGAATAATTGGCCAAAACAATTCAGCTACATATAAAACGTCATTGCACAAACACAACTTATTATTAGTTTATCACCTCCTTAGATGAAATAGTATCTTTAAATAAGCAATATTTGAACTTGCAATTTCAGAATAAAAATATTGACTTTCAATAAGTAGTATAATTAGGTCATGCATTACCAACTTTTCTAAAAACTGACCTTATTTATTTCTGATTGGTTTAATCATCCACATTATGTGTAAAATATTGATAACATTTAAATAACTTTCAGCAAGTTCTAGCTATTTCCCCCACCAATTATCATCAACTACTTGCCGACATAACATAGGTTATACTATACAGTGGAAGCAAAGTTGTTTTTTACACCTGTCAGACAATAACTATAATCGTATGACCTCTACCATTTCTCTGTCTCTTTTGAATTATATAATATTCGTTTACACGTGTTAATTACTCAAGATGGGTATTGCATACAAAGCATAATCGGGGTCATGTGATATCGATATTTATTCATATGAATAACTTTTTCCAAATCTTCGACAGGTAGTGTTGTGCATCATATAAGGGAGCTACCATTTGATTTTTATGTGGGGGGGGGGCTAGGATGAAAAATTTTGTCCTACATTTTTTTTTTAGTTGTAATCTCTGTCCTGCATTTTTATTTTTCACTCTATTCGGTTCTGTCTTTTTTTTTTTATTAGTTTATCTTGACTTATCTTGACTTTTTTACAAAAATTGTCATCCTTTTTTTTTTTGCCAAGTTGCTCATCCTGCTTTTTTTTTAATCAAAAAGTTCTGTCCTGCCCTTTTTTCAAATTTCATCCTAGCACCCCCCCCCCCCCCCCCCCCCCCCCCCCCCCCCCCCCCCCCGGATCAGATTCCGCGGTTCATTGAACATAGAAATGTAATAATGCGAGTTGAAGAGGATGTCCTATGGACACATATTCTTGTTTTGTGTTTAGTTTTCAGTATGCTGAATAGTCTCGGACACAATTATTTTTAAAGTTATTTCTCTTTAGAAGCGAAATTGAATTATTTTTTTAAATACACGCCAAAACATTAAAATAAATTTATCTGCATGGAGAACATTAGTATTCTACATCTATTAGAATTAAGCACCGCTACTTGTGTCCTTACGAGCCATGCCAACTTTCATCGGCTAGACTTTGAGTCTTAAACAAACGCTGATTTTACCCTAATTTCATTTTGGCTTTCATCTTAAACAATAAGCTTTTACAGGTTTTACTTATTTCCATATGCATGTTACATATATGCTCGCAAAAAGTTGACGTTTGTAAGAAAACTAAAAAAAGTTACAACGAAGAAATATCCCATATAATACTTATGGAATCAAAATACATTTTATTTTATCATGTTTTTTTAGTTATATGGTTAGGCATCTTAGATAGAAAAAAAACTGGTGTGTCTCATAAAACTTCAGTGTATTTACTTTGAATGGTCTCTTCGTAGTCTACTAATGAAATGTTGCCAGTTTTTTTTAAAATTAAGTTCAGACAATTTTTATGTTAGTATTATCTGTCAGCAGATTATGATGTATGCAAAGTGCAAATTTCAGATGTATTCTAACTAAACATATATATACAGAAATTATATTTCATCCGTTAAATATAAAACTGTTCTTAGTTGATTGATCATGGACTAAGGCCAGTTTCTTTGCTGCTGTTTTTTTTTAAATATTTTTTATTATGCAAAACCCTTTTGATAACTATGAACCCCCAAGACGGTCTAGTGATTGTTATATCCGTTCATGCATTCGTTCGGTCGGTAATTCTTCTACAATTTATATCCAGAACTCCCCTTGCACCGGTCACTGGATTTCAAAGAAACATATAGGGCATTGTACACCCATTTCATTTCTTTAAGAAGTTTTTTGAATGTTTAATAGCAAAAGATTAATTTAACATGAAGTAATATCCCTAAACGTATGATTATTGTTTAACTGTTGTTGTTTTTTTTGTGTTTTTTTTTTTTGGGGGGGGGGGGGGGGGGGGGGTCCTCATTCCAAAACTTTTACTTTGCCATATCGTCAATAGGGATTGTCATCTTGTACCAGCAACTCCTTTAAAACCACTGATTTTGGGTGACAACGTAACTTTCATTGAGTCTTAAGTGCTTAATGTCAATGTTTCCTAGTTTTCTTGGGTTTTTTTTCGGTTACTTTTTTGTCCCTTACTACTACATATTTTTTTTCGGATAGTCGCATTTTTCTGTTTCTTTTTCGTTCATGAATGTGATGTCTGTCCCATACTCGTTTATTTCGAGTTATCTCAGTGTTTTAGTGTACTTCTGATATCTGATGTCGTTTCGGTAATTAATTTTCGATCATCTTTTAGATATATTTGTTGTATATTTATTCATGTTGCAACAGATTGAGAATTGTCGCAAGATCCTTTAAGATACAGTTAACACCTCCGTATTTAATGTTCATAGAACGTCTTTATTTGTTAGTGTTTTCATTTATTTTTTATTATTTGGTTAAAATGTAATCAGTTCTGTTTGATACTTCATTTTAAAGACATGGGTTTGCATGTTTTACAATCTTTGTTACTCCAGCTTGAGCTTGAAATGGTGCATGAAATTAAGACCTAATCTTAAATCCTTTATTATCATCTCCAAAAGCTTCCTGGTCTTTAATGGTAATTTCATATAGGGCATGAGATTCTATCTACTTACGAGCTTTTTCCTTTTATATATTTAATTTGAATCAAACTTTTATAATTACAGAAAACTACTTAAAAAATATTTTAGAAAGTTTTCTCAAAAAAGTTTCTTACATTAGGAATTGGTTTCAGCTGTTAGAAAAGCACAGAATTATTAAAATATAATTAGCACTGTTCTATACAATTATGTGTTGTCAATTTCTTCTGTAAATTGGCACTGATAAAACTGTATTGTGTCAACATGAAACCGACCAGCTCATTGCATACAAGAATTTTATTTATCTCTCACATGGAAGATGGATATTTATAAACATAGAGCAGCCAATCCACACCATTACTTTGACCCCAAGTTACTGGGGTTTCATCTTACTTCAGTATTGAGATGAAACAAGTAGTGAGTGTACTTTCCTTTAATTTGCAACTTTTAGAACCTAACTGCATGTTTAACTTATATTTCCCACCATTCCAAAGACCTCCTGTTACTAAACAAGTTCCAACAGGTCCTAATGAATTACTGATTTTTGACCTCATAGTCGGATTTGATATATTTTAAATTACAGCTTTGACTTTGATCAGAGCTTTTGACAAATCGTTCCGTTGAAAACCGTTTCAATTGAGATTTAATGCTTAACAAAATTTAAAAAAATTAAAACTCATATGTCTTTATATCTGAAATGCTGAAGGCATTACATACACTAATTTGGAATATAATATTGTTTTATTCGTAACTCTTTTTTGTTTTGTTTAGGGCACAGATGTCAGTTCAATAAATAGTTTTTGCTTCATGATAACTGTGATGATTAAGAGACAGTACGTTGTAGTGTTCATTTAATTCTTTTTATCTATAAAGCATATCATGTTATATTGATGTTGATAAAATTTTACTGAATTGAGACCCATATATGTAATTGAACTAATCATATGATATATTTTCAATCGCTCTTTATTACAGAAGTGGGAAATGTATAGCTGTGCATTATTTGTTTTGCAATTTTTATAGAAATCATATTGCTAGTATATGAAAAATATAAGGCACGAATTCAAATCAATATATATATATTTTAAAAACTTAAACCGTTTAAAATCATCACTGTCATGCACAAAACATAAATTACCAGCATGTCTAGTCTGTGTAGCATGATTCAATTTGATAAGTCCGCATGATACGTTTCTGTCCATTTTTCTTCAGTGTTTTTCTTTTCATCTTTTCATTATAACAATGGTGTTGTATATTACCCCCAGTTGCATACGATATTCCAGAAGTTGAGAGTGTTGCTTCTCACTTGGAAGCTTCCAAATAGAAGTCATATTTTCGAAAATGTACGGTTGCCATCAGGAGTTGGTTGATCGTTATGGAATATCTGTTTCACAGATGACGGCGTATATGTTCAAATTGTCGTAACCACAAGCCCGTCCTTTATTCCTTGAATGTAACATCATCAAATCAGACTTTTTACCGAATGTGTATTTACAGTAGCAACACGACGGGTGCCATGTGTGGATCAGGAGCTGCTTATCATTCCGGAGCACCTGCGACCACACCCAGTTTTTGGTAGGGTTCATCGGCAGGTCGTTGGCAGTTTGTCTTCCGACTTATGAGTTTGAATATCCGTTTGGCATCTCCCGCCCCTCTTTTATTTTAGTTTCTAGTTAGTAAAGACCCTATAACGCTTCATTTCATGCCACATCAACCGTACCAGTCTTTATCGCCACAACCTTCTACACATAGTCCGCCATCAAGTAAAGTCCCAGATACGCATTTCAACCATTAAACAATTTCACCGAGTAAAGATGATGATGATGATGATGGATGGCTGCTTAACATCCAGCGGCAAATTAATATGCATGTTCAGGACGAAAATGTAATATGAATATGAACCCTGATTTGTACTAGGCCGATACGCCGAGCCGGAGTTTTAACGTGCTAGTTCACAAGGTAAGAGTCCACAGGAAGACATGTCACCTTACCCGGACACATTATTCTGACTCCGAGCCGACCAGTCTTTGCTCTTACTTCTTAAGGCGCGCGCTTAGCGGAGAAGCAGCACATACCAATTTTAAAGTCTTTGGTTTGACCCGGCCGGGGTTCGAACCCACAACATCCCGCACTCGAGGCGAACACGCTTCCACGAGACCACCGAGGCGGCCCAACGAGTAAAGTTCTTATTAAACAACTACAAGTACAGTACACATTTCCATCAAGTAAAGTTCCTGACATGCATTTCCCTCTAATTAAATTCCTGCTACACATTTTCATGTAGTCAAGAACCTTTAATAGGTTTCCATCGATCAAAGTTACCGTCACATGCAGACTTATGGTCATATTTTCCCACCCATTTAATGCCGAATATTTCCATACTGTAAAGTAATTTAATGTTCACGGTTTTAATCAAGCAAAGTTCCTGTCATACGTTTCAATCCAGTAAAGTTCCTGTCGTGCGTTTCAATCCAGCAAAGTTCCTGTCATACGTTTCAATCCAGTAAAGTCCATGTCATACGTTTCAATCCAGTAAAGTTCCGGTCATACGTTTCAATCCAGTAAAGTTCCTGTCATACGTTTAAATCCTGTAAAGTTCCTGTCATACGTTTCAATCCAGTAAAGTTCCTGTCATACGTTTCAATCCAGTAAAGTTCCTGTCATACGTTTCAATTCAGTAAAGTTCCTGTCATACGTTTCAATCCAGTAAAGTCCATGTCATACGTTTCAATCCAGTAAAGTTCCTGTCGTGCGTTTCAATCCAGCAAAGTTCCTGTCATACGTTTCATTCCAGCAAAGTTCCTGTCATACGTTTCAATCCAGTAAAGTTCCTGTCATACGTTTCAATTCAGTAAAGTTCCTGTCATACGTTTCAATCCAATAAAGTGCCCGTCACGTGATATAACATTTCATTCAATCAAATTACTGCCGTACGTCTTTCCCTTATTATATCACTATCACACTTTTCGATTAAGTAAAGTCCCTGTTACAATTGTGTACCCCAAAAAGGCCCTTGGACAATTTCCATCAAATAAACCCCTAGCAATATGTTTAAATTCAACAAAGTTCCTGTTAAAATATTTGTCATCTGTTTCCATTACATTAATTTTGTATTAAATTGCAGTGCTATCACTGTCAAAAGTGACCTTGTAAAGTTTATGTCACAATAGAGAGGAGAAAGATACCAAAAAAGGATATTCCAACTCATAAGTCAAAAATAAACTTTCAATGCCATGGGCAAAAACGAAAATGGCCAAGTCAAACAACAGTAAACAAAACACAACATAGAGAACAAAAGACTGAGCAACACAATCCACCAAAAACGTGGGTGATCTCAGGTGCTCTGAAAGTGTAAGCAGATCCTGCTCCATTAGTTGCATCCGTTTCAAAAACCGCTCAATTTTCCAACTAATACAGCATTAAGTAAAATTCCTTTCACATGTTTATCAAATGAAATTTCTGTCACACGTTTCAATATAGTAAGGTCCATGTCACACGTTTCAATTAAGTAAGGTCCATGTCACACTTTTATATTTGGTATCTCTGTTATAAATTTCCATCCAGTCAGTCCCGGTGATATGTTTAACAAAGTAAAGTCTGTAACATGTTTAATCTGGTAAAGTATTTGCGATATATTTAATCGGATACCATCCATATGCTATGTTTTATCCAATACGGTTCCTGTGAGATGGTTGATCCAGTAAAGTCCCTGTAATATGTTTTATCCAGTAAAGTCCCTGTAATATGTTTTATCTATGAAAGTGCCTGTAAAATGTTTTATCCAGTAAAGTCCCTGTAAAATGTTTATCCAGTAAAATCCCTGTAATATGTTTTATCCAGTAAACTCCCTGTAATATGTTTTATCCAGTAAAGTCCCTGTAATATGTTTTATCCAGTAAACTCCCTGTAATATGTTTTATCCAGTAATGTCCCTGTAATATGTTTTATCCAGTAAAGTCCCTGTAAAATGTTTATCCAGTAAAATCCCTGTAATATGTTTTATCCAGTAAAGTCCCTGTAATATGTTTTATCCAGTAAAGTCCCTATAAAATGTTTATCCAGTAAAATCCCTGTAATATGTTTTATCCAGTAAAGTCCCTGTAATATGTTTTATCCAATAAAGTCCCTGTAATATATTTTATCCAATAAAGTCCCTGTTATATGTTTTATCCAGTAAAGTTCCTCTAATATGTTTAATCCATTAAACTCCCTGTAATATGTTTTATCCAGTAAAGTCCCTGTTATATGTTTTATCCAGGAAAGTCCCTGTTATATGTTTTATCCAGTAAAGTCCCTGTAATATGTTTTATCCAGTAAAGTCCCTGTAAAATGTTTATCCAGTAAAATCCCTGTAATATGTTTTATCCAGTAAACTCCCTGTAATATGTTTTATCCAGTAAAGTCCCTGTAATATGTTTTATCCAGTAAAGTCCCTGTAAAATGTTTATCCAGTAAAGTCCCTGTAATATGTTTTATCCAGGAAAGTCCCTGTTATATGTTTTATCCAGTAAAGTCCCTGTAATATGTTTTATCCAGTAAACTCCCTGTAATATGTTTTATCCAGTAAAGTCCCTATAATATGTTTTATCCAGTAAAGTCCCTGTAATATGTTTTATCCAGTAAAGTCCCTGTAATATATTTTATCCAATAAAGTCCCTGTAATATGTTTTATCCAGGAAAGTTTCTGTAATATGTTTTATTAAGTAAAGTCCCTATAATATGTTTTATCCAGTAAAGTCCCTATAATATGTTTTATCCAGTAAAGTCCCTGTAATATGTTTTATCCAGTAAAGTCCCTGTAATATATTTTATCCAATCAAGTCCCTGTAATATATTTATCCAATAAAGTCCCTGTAATATGTTTTATCCAGTAAAGTCCCTGTAATATATTTTATCCGATACAGTCCCTGTAATATGTTTTATCCAGGAAAGTCCCTGTAATATGTTTTATCCAGTAAAGTCCCTATAAGATGTTTTATCCAGTAAAGTCCCTGTAATATGTTTTATCCAGTAAACTCCCTGTAATATGTTTTATCCAGTAAACTCCCTGTAATATGTTTTATCCAGTAAAGTCCCTTTGATATGTTTTATCCAGTAAAGTCCCTGTAATATGTGTTATCCAGTAAAGTCCCTATAATATGTTTTATCCAATAAAGTCCCTGTAATATATTTTATCCAATAAAGTCCCTGTAATATGTTTTATCCAGTAATGTCCCTGTAATATGTTTTATCCAGAAAAGTCCCTATAACATGTTTTATCCAGTAAAGTCCCTGTAATATGTTTTATCCAGTAAAGTCCCTGTAATATATTTTATCCAATAAAGTCCCTGTAATATATTTTATCCAATTAAGTCCCTGTAATATGTTTTATCCAGTAAAGTCCCTGTTATATATTTTATCCAATAAAGTCCCTGTAATATGTTTTATCCAATAAAGTCCCTGTAATATGTTTTATCCAGGAAAGTCCCTGTTATATGTTTTATCCAATAAAGTCCCTGTAATATGTTTTATTCAATAAAGTCCCTGTAATATGTTTTATCCAGGAAAGTCCCTGTAATATGTTTTATCCAGTAAAGTCCCTGTAATATATTTTATCCAATAAAGTCCCTGTAATATATTTTATCCAATAAAGTCCCTATAATATGTTTTGTCCAGTAAAGTCCATGTAATATGTTTTATCCAGTAAAGTCCCTGTAATATATTTTATCCAATAAAGTCCCTGTAATATATTTTATCCACTAAATCCCTGTAATATGTTTTATCCAGTAAAGTCCCTGTTATATATTTTATCCAATAAAGTCCCTGTAATATGTTTTATCCAGGAAAGTCCCTGTAATATGTTTTATCAAGTAAAGTCCCTATAATATGTTTTATCAAGTAAAGTCCCTATAATATGTTTTATCCAGTAAAGTCCCTGTAATATGTTTTATCCAGTAAAGTCCCTGTAATATATTTTATCCAATAAAGTCCCTGTAATATATTTTACCCAATAAAGTCCCTGTAATATGTTTTATCCAGTAAAGTCCCTGTAATATATTTTATCCAATACAGTCCCTGTAATATGTTTTATCCAGGAAAGTCCCTGTAATATGTTTTATCCAGTAAAGTCACTATAAGATGTTTTATCCAGTAAAGTCCCTGTAATATGTTTTATCCAGTAAACTCCCTGTAATATGTTTTATCCAGTAAAGTCCCTATGATATGTTTTATCCAGTAAACTCCCTGTAATATGTGTTATCCAGTAAAGTCCCTATAATATGTTTTATCCAATAAAGTCCCTGTAATATGTTTTATCCAATAAAGTCCCTGTAATATGTTTTATCCAGTAATGTCCCTGTAATATGTTTTATCCAGAAAAGTCCCTATAATATGTTTTATCCAGTAAAGTCCCTGTAATATGTTTTATCCAGTAAAGTCCCATTAATATGTTTTATCCAGTAAAGTCCCTATAAGATGTTTTATCCAGTAAAGTCCCTGTAATATGTTTTATCCAGTAAACTCCCTGTAATATGTTTTATCCAGTAAAGTCCCTATGATATGTTTTATCCAGTAAAGTCCCTGTAATATGTGTTATCCAGTAAAGTCCCTATAATATGTTTTATCCAATTAAGTCCCTGTAATATGTTTTATTCAATAAAGTCCCTGTAATATGTTTTATCCAGTAATGTCCCTGTAATATGTTTTATCCAGAAAAGTCCCTATAATATGTTTTATCCAGTAAAGTCCCTGTAATATGTTTTATCCAATAAAGTCCCTGTGATATGTTTTATCCAGTAAAATCCCAATAATATGTTTTATTCAATAAAGTTCCTATGATATGTTTCATCAAACAAGGTCCCTGTTAATTTATTCATCCTGTAAAGTCCTGTGATGTATTTAACCCAATTACAATTCCTGAAATATGTTAAATCCATTTCTGTCCTCTATGATATGTTGAATCTAGGAAAGTTCCTGTGATGTGTTGAATCTAGCAAGGTTATTGTGATATGTTTAATCCGGTAAGGTCCCTTTGGGATTTTAAATCCAATAAGATACATTTTGTAGCTCTGATATGTTTAATAATATAAGGATATTTCTAATCCAGTAAAGATCCTGTGAATTGTTTATCCAGTAAAGAGCCTGTGATATGTTTAACCTAGTAAGTTTAGTGTAGTAAAGTCCCTGTAATATGTTTTATCCAGTAAAGTCGCCGTGAGATCTTACAAAACATGTTTAACGTGCAGCATTTTGCGCCTTTCCCAAGTCAGGAACCTCAAGTCTTTGTTAGTCGTGTGTGTTTTTTAATTTTAGTTTATTTATATATTTCGGAGTTTAGTGTGGCGTTCATTTTTCTGAATATAGTATACATTTTTGTTAAGGGGCCAGCTGAAGCCCGCCTCCGGTTGCAGGATTTTCTCGCTGCGTTGAAGACTCATTGGTGGCCTTGGGCTGTTTTCTGCTCTTTGGTCGGGTTGTTGCCTCTTTAACACATTCCCCATTTCCATTCTCAATTCTATTAATCCAGTAAGGTCTCTTTGGCATGTTTGATCCAGTGGGGTCCGCTGGATATTTTTAATCCAGTTGATATCCTGTGAATGTTTAATCCAGTAAGGTTCCTGTGGTGTGTTTAATCCAGGAAGTTTCCTTTATTATGTTTAATCCAGGGTCCTGTGATACCAGTTTATTTCCAGTGATGTGTTTACTTCAGTAAAATTCCTGCTATATTCTTAATCCATTGAAGTCTCTATGATATATTTTATACAGTAAAGTTCTTGTGATATGTTTAATCCAGTAAAGTCCCTGTAATATGTGTAATTTGGTAAAGTCCCCTCCCCATAATAGGTTTATTCCATTAAGGCTCCTGAGATATGTTTAATCCAGTAAGTCTTGTTGTATGTTTAGTCCGGTTACGTTCCAGTTATATGTTTAATACAATAAGATTACCATGATATTTTTTATCTAGTAAAGTTAATCCCCTTTTTGTCTGTCTTTCTTCGACTTATGGTTTATGGTCGGGTCGAGTCAGTCCATGGTATCTTCTCTTCTTTTTTCTTTCTATTTCAAACAAAAAGTAATTCCAGATGTTTCTACCAAACAAAGTTAGCATCAAATGTTTACATCCAAATGTCACATGTAATATAACAAAGTCTTCCTCAGATCTTTCCATCCAAATGTCATATGATAGTAAAAAAAACAACGTTTCTTTGAAGTAAGATACAAACAGATCAGATGCACTATAAAAGTAATATCAAAGTTTATATGTAGTCGTATCTTTCCTTCTCCTGGTGACGTTCATCATTGTATCACAATTCTTCTTTGTCGATTACTTGTATTAATTGTGAGTTTAGTAAATTAAAAGTTAACTGATGCAGTAAAATAATACATAGCAAAAGTCGTGTGCAATTTGAATTTAAATAGGATTGAAGGAAGCTAGATGTGAGGATGTCCATCAATGAGACAGCAACCCAAGGTTACCCAATAAGACATCTTAGGTGAACATATAGTCTATACAGTTTGTCTTAAAGTATCTATACAGTATTTAAATCTCTTGATTTACCTCGGTCCCAGCAAGACCTAAAAAGGCCGGCAAACGGCAGAGCAATCACAGACTATCAATTTCCATGGGTTTGGAAAATTCTATCATTGTAAATAAAAACTCTATAAGGGACAAACATTTCAAGTAATATCTTAATAGAAAATTACAGGCTATGGGGTATCCATCCGTGATACAAAATCAGTAAATGCACAGCAAAAAAACACACAAAAAGCAAAGGTAACAGCGCTTGTAATGCTGTTCTTCATCTCAAAGTTACAGTGAGGCATTCAACACGGAGCTTAAAAAACTCTCACCTCATTGCAAGTTTCCCTAGCACCGGCTCGAGCGGAATTCTTTGTAAATAATAATTCGGAGAGACTTTGTAAGACGTAACACCACCAAATCAGGCCCGGTCAAAAAGTCTTAAGACTGCCAATGATGGGTTCCTGATTTGGATTTAATCTTATTTTCATAGCTATTAGTTTCGATTAATGTAATGGCAAAAAAATTTGTTTTGATCGTACTTCAAAAGTGGCGTCAAGCATATGTTATCCAAGACATGGCTTTGTTTAGAAAGCAACAGAAGGGTGTCGTATAAGATAAGACAACACAAACTCAGGCATAACAAGGATAACAATATTAAACTCTACAGGAAATATGTATGATGACAGTCAAGTAAGTACAGTATCGTCATGAACAGTACAGAGAGACATTATCACAGCAACGTCATGAACAGTACAGAGAGACATTATCACAACAACGTAATGAACAGTACAGAGAGACATTATCGCAACAACGTCTTGAACGGTACACAGAGAGACATTATCACATCAACGTCATGAAAAAACAGAGAGACATTATCGTAACCAATACAAAAAGTTTTGTTCAGAACTTCAGTAAAGTGAATGAAAAAGAATGTCTGTTTAAGTTAATAGTATCTATATGAAAAACGAATTGATGTCAGTCCCCCAAATTATTATTATTTGGTTAACTTTCAGTGGCAAATATATAAGGCATAAGATGAGAACAAAATTAAACAAAAAACTAAAGGGAAAGCGACTCTTTCCACAAAAAATCTTACGATTAAAATTGATCGTAAGTTATACTGAAATGTGTATGACTTACGAGTATTTTTACTCTTAAGATTTTTTGTGAAAAGAGCCGCTGGCCCTGCACATTTGGTTTACTTTGGTTAAGGTATGAAATTTGGACTGTCAATGTAAAAAGTGGGTATGTTGTGAAGGGTAGACATTTTGGGTTGCAGAAAATCAACTAGGACTTCTCAAAGATTATACAAGGGTTTTTTTTCGTGCAAAGAGAATGGTACCCTCCTAATGTTCACATTTGACGTGGCTTCGTATTTATACATCCCAAATAAACATGCACGACCTCTATATTCATACAAACCACATAAATTCCGTACATTTATGTTTAAATTTAGTAAGTTTTATAATATCTGTATGCTTGTTAAAAAAAAAGTTTTTTCAGGAATGAAAGTATCCCTCTCATCTAAATTTGTGACGTTATTTCAAACATATGGGTATCGAACCAATTTAGAAATAAATGTATACTCCATAAGATGAAGCCAGGGGACATCCTGATTGGAACGTGGGAAATTAAAATATTAATTTTGGAAATAAATTTTTCCTTGAGATATTAAAATATGTAAAGGAATATAGAAAGAGTACCTAACTTTAAAATAGCTAGCTTTATAGTACACATAAAGAATACATGAGTTGGATCAATTTTATTTGTATATATTTAGAAAATTCAATACATATATCATGAGGAATCCTTCTTTTATATTTGGAATCAACGTTTTTAGCTGTTCAGCAAAAAGGCATTTTTAACATTAATATAAAATATATTATATAAAAATTCATGTACTTAATCGGACGACGGAGTTGGAACTTTCAACCAATTACAGTTACATATTAATTTTCGACACCAATAGTTGGAAAAACAAGTTTCATTTGTTTATTTGTTTTTCACAAGTAGGCCCGTTTGTATGAATATGTTATATTTCTTATTCTGATAATTGTGAATTTCCAAATATTACACAACAGGAGCTATAACAAATATACAATGTTGATTTGCATGCTTTCACGTAATGAAATAAAATGGCGCTTTTTCCTTTTTCTTGGTGTTCATTATGTAATTAAGGTTAATAAGAGGAGACATGGTGTTCTTCTCGCACATGTCTTCGTACATTGAATTTTAATTAAAACCCATCGTTACATAAGGTACACATGTAGTGTAGGAATCCACTTTACATTAGATTAATAATACCAATCAAACGTCTAAACGACACCGTTTCTAAAACATGGTGACATTTTGTTTGTAAGTCTGTCGTCAAAGTCACAGTCAAGTAAAAAATCATAATGAATAAGATTAATTTACCTCTAGAGCTTCCTTGTCCGTCCAAATTCTATTTGCATTAGTATAATCAAAGAATTTACTTGTAGCACATGCATTAAGCCATGGTCTAAGCTTAAACGCTATACAGAGATTGTCACTGCGCCTTATACAATGACTAATTAAAGTTTCTTATTTGTTTTTAATTTGCCTTCTTGAATTATTGATATGCTCCATTATGTATGATTTACAAGAATCCTACTGAGTTAAACAAATTAATAAATCGTTTTAACACAGCGAACAAGGAGTATACCATATTACCATGTCAGGGGAAATCACTGAACCCCCCCCCCCCCCCCAAAAAAAAAATTTCCGCTTGATATATAAAAAAAGTACAAAAATCAAAGAGTGTTAAATACATAAATAATTTAAGTTCGTTCAGGAATGAAATCAGTGTAAGTTGCATATCTCTAAATGTACTTCGACAAGATAAGCAACTCCTGCTATTCTTGCATCACACGTCATGGATTCCAAACGAGTAGCCAGAAGTTAGAATTAGAACATGCCAAAACTTAGTAAAAAACATGTCCTGGATAAGATATCTTTTCCGACGATAACGAAACTATGGATTGTGTGTTATTGCGTGTGACTTTTTAAATATTCCGGAGTTTCATAAACAAACCTTGTTTTGTTTTTAATTGTAACTTGAACATGGTGTTCTATTTTTGTTGTTGTAGCGTCATTTGCGTCTAAAATAACAAATAGTTTATTTTGTCTGTAAATTTTGTAGCGTCATTTGCGTCTAAAATAAGAAATAGTTTATTGTTTCTTTTGCATGGTATTCATCTTACTATTTTAATATGTTAATGTGCACTATATAGATATCAATAAATGCGAAGTATTTTTGACGGATTTGACATGTATGTTAATTTTAAGGAGCGTTTTGGTTGTGCTGATCGGCCAACCAATGCGCTGTTTTGGAGTTCATGCAATTTAGTCGTGTTTTCCTATTTGTTGGTATGTTCCTATTGGATTTACAAATTTTTGATTACAGTATCTGTTGCCTCTAAATGACTTGCATATCAGGCTGTCAGATGAAAGCAAAAATAACTAACTGAAAAGAAAATATGATGGAAAAATTCCTTTTAATGTACTTATTGAGTGTTATAAATTAGCAGTGTCTTCGGCAAAACGACTTGGCTGCTATCGAAAAGGCTATGCATAACACTTGTCTTCGAAAAATTCTTCTGATTTAAAACAGCCTAACCTTGATAAATATGACAAAACATGTCATTGTTTGGTTTTGCCATGGGTTGTTTCTTTTGTTACGAACGGTAGGCTTGATTAGCAATTAGTCGAGTACTTATCTTTAACCAGAGCTTCTCGAATAAATGAGAAAACCTTTACTTTTAAAACCATATAATAAAATTGAGAATGGAAATGGGGAATATGTCAAAGAGACAACAACCCGACCAAAGAGCAGAAAACAGCCGAGTTTTGTGAGTTTTCGTAAGTGTGGGTTCGAAATGCAAAACGAAAACTACGTTCAAAAGGAAATGCAAATATACGTATTGCTATGTGTTTCTTTATTCTACATTGGCTAGAGGTATATGGGGAGGGTTGAGATCTCACAAAACATGTTTAACCCCGCCGCATTTTTGTGCCTGTCCCAAGTCAGGAGCCTCTGGCCTTTGTTAGTCTTGTATTTTTTTTAAATTTTAGTTAATTTATATGTTTTGGCGTTTAGTGTGACGTCCATTTTCACTGAACTAGTACACAATTTTATTTAGGGGCCAGCTGAGGACCACCACCGGGTGCGGGATTTTCCCGCTGCGTTGAAGACCCATTGATGGCCTGCGGCTGTTGTCTGCTCTTTGGTCGGGTTGTTGTCTCTTTGACATATTCCCCATTTCCATTCTCAATTTTATGAAGATGGCGATGTTTGTTTTAACCGAAACCTTATTTTGATGTCGTTACGAGGCTGCTGCTTTTAAAAAAGTATATCAAACTGTTCTAAACTTCAAGGAAAGTAATGTCCATGTACGTACTAGCTATCCATAGGAAAATCACTTCGAACAATCCTCGTGGAAAGAATAAGCGGTTCATAAATTCCAATTGATATTAATAATTCATATTTTGCATTTCCGTATTCATTTTTGAATAAAAAAAAAGAAGGAGACCAATGAAATAGACGTACTGCATTTGCGCCAGTTTAAAAAACAAAACTATTAAGGTCAAACTCGTTTTAGAATATTTACAGTCAGTAGGTGTTCAATTCATATAAAAGTTGATCTTTTATTGGTTGAACGACGAATTTTTTGATTCCCTAATATGCTTCCAATTTGTATGAAAACAACCGATTTCTGTATATCTAACAACCAAAGATTATAAAATTCTTACAAGTCAATAATGTTTGACCATATTGTCTTTGTATTTTTTGTTTTAAAAAATCGCAAATTTTATTAATTTGAAAAAGTGATTAAAATTTTATATTTTATATAAATAATTGATAGAAATATGAAGAAAAAATATTATCCTATGATATACATGGTTAATAATCATTGAAATGGGATACATATTTTACGAGCTATCTATTTTGATATCGACATTTTCATTATGCAATTTTCAGCTATGTTACGTATAAATGATTTCACGTGGATTGATACTGATTTCGTCTCACTAGACAATTTCTGTCGAAGCTCTGTTTTTAAAGATTTACTCTCAGATTCAAATGTAAATAGCATGTAATTATAAGAATTAAATGAAGTTTTTTTGAAAATGTATACGAAATGAAAGCAAGTGACGATCACATTTTTAGAAAGTATTGCTTTCGCGCTACATGCAAAATATGAAGGTCGCGTTCTTCCATTTCGTTTAAATAAATAAAAAGAATTAAAATCTATACAATTAACCCTGACATAAGTTGACTTAAAATATGCTAATGTACATATGACGTCTATGTGCTTGCTGTTTTATTTTTAGTGCTATTTTACGTAATAATGTAAACCGAAATTCCTATGGGAACCTATTGTGCCCTTTGCTTGCCGACTTTTTTCTTTCTTTTTATGAGTTAGACTTTATACAGAAGCATCTTAATAAAGACGAAAAAGGTTGTTTTCAAGTTTCGCTATGAAGATATTGTTGTCCTTTCACTGAATAATTCAGGGGCACATGAGTTCAATCCCCCCTCCCCTCCCGCGGTTTATTGTAGGGGTTCGTGCTGCTTATTCGTCAGTTTTCCGACAATGAGTGATTTGTAATTGTTGTTTGTCTCTTCTTAGTTTGGTTATTTTTTTCCGTGGTGTTGTCTGTTTTATTGGATTCAAGAATTTAAATTGCCCCCTCCCTTGTTAACTTTCCTCTCTTTTTATGAAATAGACGTATCCTGCTCGAATTTAAATTTCAATCTCTCCGTGGTGGTAAGGGGATAGAAGGGTATCAACTGTTATTATAAGTTATATATTTATGTTTTGCATGTTTATCTGTGTCAAAATTGGCGTAAATGAAATATTATTTTTTATTTGCGAAAATGACGTGCTGGTTGTCGCAAATGCAAAACGCCGAATGAGACAACTGTCTTTAATTCAAAGGACCAATCTGTGAACAATTGCATGTCACCGTACGGCCTTTGACATTGATATTGACGAAGTCCAAACCGCATAGTAAGTTACAGTGGTTGTCGTTTGTTGCTGTATATCATATTGTTTTTCGTTAATTATTTTGTACATAGATCAGGCCGTTAGTTTTCTAGTTTGAATTGTTTTACATTTGTTATTTCGGGGACTTTTATAGCTGAATATGCGGTATGGGTTTTACTCATTGTTGAAGGTCGTACGGTGACCTATAGTTGTTAATTTCTGTGTCATTTGGTCTCTTGTGGAGATTTGTCTCATTAGCAATCATACCACATCTTCTTATTTTTATAAATGTATAAAAGGTGACAGTATTACAAAATTACAAAATATGAAACATTTCAAATCAAAATAGATTTTCATATTTCAATTCCACTGAGAAACAAAATTTTACATTTTTATAGATGATATTTATGGGAGTTATGGGTTGTGTGCAGTCCCTGTGATTCATGCAGTGTAAATACTATACCTGGATCCTCCTTATCCGGACCCTGTAATGAAGAATGGAGACTTGAACCAGATGATGAAAAAATAACATCTTTTCTTAAGTTAAATTACAGAGCAGAGAGTTAGTGTCGGTGTGGCCCGTATTTAGGATTGCAATGTAAAACGAACAATATAACATTAAGAAGTATATTCTATTACACAAATGTCAGACGGAAGATGATCATTTTGTCATTAAATTAAATCGTTGTGTGGGTCTACTCGATACACTATACCTTCGTATTCAAACAAGTATTATCTTTTATTTCCTATAAAGCGTCGGATTTCAAGTGTTAATTGTCGCACGTCAAACTCAATAATAAAATTAAATTTATTGTATGCCTCATTTCAGGTTTTAAATAAAAACAAAATATATTCGATATGTAGATGAATTATGTAATTAATTATTTTTATTTGTATTTTTAGTTTTAGAATTAAATGGTGTCTAATAACTTCTCGGACACCTGCGGAATTTGTAGCTCTTTGAAGTCATTGATTCTTTTAAATTCCAATCACATTTTGCTTTTATGAAAAATTGTGAAATTTATTGAATTAATAAACAAAAAAGAGCATTGTTTTTGTTATATTCATAAAATTCATAAAAAAATTCAAGATGATTTATCTTTAAATTTCACAGGTTTATTATTTATTTTTTTTAGAAATAAAATATATTAATAGAATAAAATATAATTTATTGTTAAATCAAGGAGAAGGACTTCAAAATTATAATGGTAGAGTTCTAAGAATATCCTTTGTTGAAATTTATTTCTTTGTTGTTTAAAGTTCTTTGTTGCATGTTTCTGCATTTCCTGAAGTGGGATTGAAGCATATATTATTCAAAAATATTCTATTACGCTATCGACATATCTTTTGCCTCTCAGAAAAAGCTTCATCCTGGATAACAATTGGTTCAAAGTGAGTATACAGTGCAATTGCCATGCACGCATGACCTTGTATTTGACTTGAATATTTCCAAAACAAGAAAGGTATACAAATTTTAAATATATTTCGTTATCGATTTGTCCACAAAAGGGAGAGCAGGGGGATATTAAATTCATTACGCCAAACTTTGATCCTATGTTCTTGTTAATAATCGATTATGATAGCATTTGAGCAATTTCGTACTAAAACAAATTAATTCTCTCCAATCAAGAGTTCAAAAGCATTGTTTTTCCAGTACTCAGCTCGGTTGAGATAACCCATTCTTTCACCAACACACGAATAGACCGTTATAGTTTCCTTTGAATAATAGGTTTTATTGGAAATTAATTTTACGGTACATTTTAAGAAAGATTATATTAATAAGGTAATCAGATATACTTTTATTGTAAATGCATGCCGAATTGACCTTTCTGACCAAATTGTTTTAGAGTTAGTTGTCTTAAATTTTCTTTCAAGCCAGAGACGTATAAGGCCATCTTGTATCATAACTGTGCTCCCAAAATACAAAAAAAAGTATCAAAGGTTATTCTGTATCTTCGGTGAATTTTCAATATTTCAATTTTGTACTTTTATAGTTCATAAAATCTGTAGAATAAAAAAAAAACGTTTTATTTCAAACCTTTTAAACCATAATTGGAAATATACTGAAAATGAGAAAAAAAAGTTTAAACAAAAAGAAAATGTCATCACCAGGAAAAAATAGTTTAAAGAATGACGAAAGAGTAGTATATAATTTCAATAGATGATACGATCATTTAATGGATGGAGTTGCCAATATCTAGTACATTTCAGTTCGTGCCAAATATGTTGGCTCCGTGTGACCCACAGTAAGATGTTTTTCTAGTTACAAATGGTTCATCTACACAATATGTGAATAGTAATTTATTTTAATAAATATTGCCACTCCAATAATAAAGACTGTGCCCTATGGAAATATGTTTAAAAATACATTCACCAGATGCTGAAACATGTATGGAAATTATTAAATGATGAACCGAAATATATCTCATAAATTAAAATACCTATATATGAATGAGAATGATTTTCTTCTAAATATGAACTTTTTTTTTTATTAAAAGTATATTATCATCCCCATCCCGTGTAATCGGATTCTTGAAAAAGTTTATACACCAGATAAACAATAAAACAGTGCACGTCCAACTTCCTGTTATTTCCTTCATGACAAAAAGAAATAGGAAAAAATCCGGATATTTCCTGGACAAACTATCTTTTTTCTGATTGCCAAATTCAACAACATCACTATCAAATAAATTCATCTTCTTATCAATTTGTAAATTTGGTTTGACATCTCTATTGTGTAATGGAATTGGTTGATAGGAGAAACTGTGAATTTGTCGACCTGTCACCGCGTGCCGTACGTCTCTTGTGTTTACTAAAGCTGAAGACTCAGGAAATTACTTGACACTACACAGGGCTGCGGTCCTAATGAAATATGTCATTACACAAAATGTCCATTCCAGATTCACGATCTCTTATGACATTTGTATATTAAGCTTTACTAATGTTTTTTTCTCTTTAATATGATATTTTTTGTCGTTAGTGCAGTAAGTTAAATATATTTTAGGTAGATTAAAGGACACCTCTTTTTGGTTAAGAAAGTTTTGTAGTATACGGTTCTTTATTTTATTAACGTGCTTACTGTTGACAGACTTTAGTCTTTTGCAAATATAGCAAACTCTGGTTTGATATTCTTGGAAAACGAAAAAAAAAATAAAAAAATACCAGAGACATAGATATGTCTCTGCAAATACTAATGAATCTATTCAAAGTTAAAATAAAGGAAAAGATATCGTACATCGTTATAACTTGTTTTTATTCCAATATTGTGAGAATGTCCTTATGAAACTTTATTATTTAGAGGAAATATGAACGAGATAATGCATAAAATTGGAGTTTTTCAAGCTGTTTCTTGCAAATAAATCTTCGTTTAATAAATAACCAAAATGCGACGTACAATTCCCGCTACAACATAAGAATTCTATAAACCTATTAAATTCATAACCTTTTGTAAAGGAGACTATTTCGAAAAGTACACAATATTTTTATTTCCTTAATTTTTATTTTATCAAAGTGAATTCACAATTTGTATATTAATGTGGATTTAATTGAGGATTTCAACTTGCTTTACAGTTTTGAAGTTATTAATTAAAATAAAGTCAATGAGGCATAAATCTATCTAAAAAATTGAGTGTCATGTTGTACAAAAAAGCGCTGCATCTTTTGTATAAAGACACAGTGGAATGCATACCCACTGCATTGTATAGCACTATAGGTTTTGATATCATCTTATTCGCCCTTATCATACTGTATTTTTAACTTAGCACTCTAAAAAATAAAGAAATGTGAGAATACTTAATAACAAGATTGAGAATAATACAGAAACAAAATACAGCTATAAAACTTTGTTTTTGTACATCTCTTCTTAATAACAGCTTTAAATGATATCAAATTTCTTTCCTCAAAACATTAGGATACGAATCCAACAAAGGAATAAAATAAAACTAAAATACCTGTCAAAAAACATAATTAACTTTTTAGGCAAGACCAAAATTGAAGTCGCCTCTTATAATTAAACTTTTGGATAGTTTTTTTTATCCCACAGTTAAAGTCCACAGTACTCTACCGATTTTAGGCTGTCATATAAACACCAGTTTAGATTATCCATATATAAATATATTTTTGAACATTTCGCACCTTTTTATTTAAACATTGTACCATCCTGTTGTTGTAAAATCAAGGTGATGTTTTCTTATCTATTAACGCGTGGATACACATCAGTGAATTGCCTACAGATGCGATGCTAGGTTTAATTAAAAATTCTCAAAAGAGTTTCAAATAACTTTCTTAAAATTTATTGATGCGTTGAAATGTTATACTGTTCATTTTTACATGTTGATATATATATGTTTTGTCCTTTCTTTAATATCTAAAAATATGCCGCGATAGAAGTGACATTTAACAAAAAATAATTTTAAATCAAGAGGCGACTTTAAGTGAATCAGTTTATTTATTTCAAAGATTATTCCAGTTAATGTTTTGAGTGGATCTAATTTCATATGTTGTCGTTTCATATTGTAAGAAAACAAACAAAAGAAAGTGTTTGTTTAAGATGCTTTAATTATACGATCATAACATGATCCCAAATGTATTCTGTCAGATAGTGGTAAATAGAAACAGCCAATCAAAGACCGCCTCAAACGACTTGTGGTAATTTAATCGGCCATTGAATGTCAATCACACGCCTCTCAGCCAATCACGAGTAGCATATCTGAGGACATCAATCAACGGAATGAAACTGTGACTTCGAACGTGAATAGGACAATTTTAGTTTAGGTTAATGCATAACTCATAAGAGTCGTTAGAGTAGAGTCGTTTTGCAATTCAGATCAGCGAAACTTATGTGTAAAACTATTACAACAAACTTAATGTGTACCAAAACTGAATAATAGATATGGCTACTAGTGCAGGACTATATCTGGCCTCAAGCACACCGCCTTCACTTAATACAACCTCTCTAGGAGACCAAATTCACAATATGCAGTGTGGCATTTCTCAACAAGCTCAATACCATCACAGAAATGATATGGACTTAAAATATCAGGAAATGAAATATATGCCCCCGCAGCACCAAAATGGTCATCGGTTGGACTACCATAACCCATGGGGCATTCCGTGCACGGACGCTTGGAACAATTCTGCCATGCCCCAACTTCAGGATATGAGGGATATGCGAGAATCTGTTGTGATGAGGGACATTAAATATGACATTAAACAAAATCAAGGAAACGATGGAAGTCAGCTAGCTACACTACATCATAGACCTCAGCAGATACATTCTCCACATGCCTGGCACACACAGTTATCTTCACCGCATCTCAACTTGTCAAATGGAGGGGGTGGTCAGATGCAACATCATGGGTACGGAATGCCAATGAACGGTATGTTATCTCCTCATGGCATGCACCCGGCTATGCGGGACCCGGAACATGAACTGGACCATCACAATCCTTCTGACGAGGACGCCCCATCGTCAGACGATCTAGAGGCTTTTGCGAAACAGTTCAAACAGAGACGAATAAAGTTAGGATTCACCCAAGCAGACGTTGGGTTAGCTTTAGGGACATTGTACGGTAATGTTTTTTCTCAAACGACAATTTGTAGATTTGAAGCACTTCAATTAAGTTTTAAAAATATGTGTAAACTCAAACCTTTGTTGCAAAAGTGGTTAGAAGAGGCTGACTCAACTACTGGATCAACTACTAGTATGGACAAAATAGCCGCTCAGGGTAGAAAAAGAAAGAAGCGTACAAGCATTGAAGTGACAGTCAAAGGTGCGTTGGAGCAACATTTTGTAAAACAACCAAAGCCGACAGCACAGGAAATACTTCACTTAGCGGACTCTTTACAGCTAGAAAAAGAAGTTGTGCGTGTTTGGTTCTGTAACCGAAGACAGAAAGAGAAACGAATGACACCACCGGGTGTAGGAGCTAATGGTGAACTTTTAATGACTGATTCCGATCAGGGAGAAAACTCTAGTGATAGGAGTCCAATGTCACCGCCAGTCAGTCATAATGGACTAAACGGGGTCCACCCTGGAAACCAGAACGGTATGAGTATGTCTTTAGCATCGTCTATAAACGGAATGTCACCCAGTGGTCACTTAGAAATTGGTCAATTATTAAACTCTCACCTTCAACAGCCTCAAGCTCATCATTACAATACACAAAACCATTCGCCGACCCACTGATAAACTTTGTGTGAAAAGACCTTAAGGTTTTATTCTTAACAATGTACCAAGAAAGTGTTTTGCCGTTCAATCGTCCAAAGGAAGGTGTCACCTCCGCTTCAATACACGGTGATGTATACCATATACATTTATTATGCATTTTCTTATATTCATAAGAACGTTATATTAACGGTGTCAAAAAGAAAGGGCCAGAAAATATGTTGTCAAATACTCCGAATGATTTGGTATGTGTATATAATAGTAGACTTTTTAGGAAGTTTTATTTAATAATATTATGGAAAGTGTCTGATTAGTGCAATTTGTGAATTCTACCAAATACGTGCCTATATAATGATGTCTGTCTTTTCCAAAAAGAATTAAAAAATTATAATGCGATCGTCTTTCTAAATAAACAAGAAGAAAGTTGATCAACTCTTTACAATTCAAATATTTAAAGTTAGCATTTATATTATATATCCCAGAAAGTCAACAAATCAAGTCGGTAATATTAAACAAGATTTTTTAAAATTGTTTAAGTGAGATTTTAAAGACATTTAAACTTCAATTAATTATCCTACGAAGAACTATATGTACTTAGATCCTTGTACAAATCATAATTGAATGATTAATTTTTAGAATTTATTTTCTTATCATTTTGAAATTAACATACTCTACTCTGTATATTACAATTAATTGAGTTTAAATTCGGAAACACCGAAAGTATAAGTTTAATCTTATTCAATTTATGAAACAATATTTCAATACACAAAATTATAAATTGTTTATTGTGTGTAACTTGATAATGTTACATTAATTATTTTAAGACTAATTTATTCTTATGATAAGGAGAATTTGTTTGACCTAACAATTACCGTATGTCGCTTGATATTAATAAGAATATCAAATCCATTGATAACTCTTATCATTCCGTGTGGTGTTATTTTTTATTAGCTGGGTTGTAAATTTATTAAGAAAAATTCAAACTGAGAATATTTTTCATTCCATTTTTGTAACACTATTTATTTACGCTGTTGAACAGTTATTTATAAACGTCCTTAGACATAATGTCGTTGGACCCTAATTGATATGTGTGTTTTTGTTATTGTTTTTCTTTGATTTGTAAGAATATATTGTGATTTTCATTAATTTAAAAAATTACATGTCCATGTTCAGGGTTTGAAGTTGCCTGTACATTAATAATAAATATTTTTTAACAAAGTGAAAGAATTGTATGTATCTTGACTACCCCTTGAGTGCACCTTATATCAATTTCATATCAGATATTTTTTCTGATGTAAATTGCTCCAAATTAAGGTGAATTATGTTTAATCTCGTATCCTTTACACACCCACGAATTCCAAACATTTTATAAAATAATTGAACAAAATATTTTCCTATTATTTTTGTTGCAATATGAAGGCTTGTGGTCGGATTCTGGAATAAAAACATAAATCTTGTGATAAAAGTTCAAATAATCTTTTTCTTGTAACTTTATTTTTGATGAAAATAACAAAAATAATGAAAATTGATCTTACAACTTTTATAAATATCTGCTTATTTTTATATTTTGGTAATAATTGCTGATTTCTTTAGACGTTAATGTGAGTTTAATTTGTTTTTTAACGTCACTTGAGTGAGAACAATGCGGATGAATTTACAGTATAAGGTTTATGTGTTAGGAACTGGTAAGGTTTTCAGAGTTAATGAGGTTTAAACGATATAAAATTGATAAACTATAGACCGATTTAAGATGTCTAAGCCGTGTTTTAACTTGATATTAAACCGTGAAGTGATTTTCTCAGTAACAGCTGGGATGTAATTTTATTGCCAGTATATTTCATTTTCTTCTAATTATTTTACTTTGATATTAATATTAACTGATGTATTTATAATTACATGTAGATTTGCAAACTCATAAAATAAATTAAAGGCAGATTATTTTATCTAATTTTTTGGGACATAACTAAACAACTAAGTTAAATATTTATTTGCAAATACGTTTTGATTTTGTAAGAGATAGTTTTGGGATAGCGCAGCCTCGGTATTGTTAACCCGTGTTTTAACGTCTTTTTAAATGTTTTGAAACCACAGGTTAAAAACAAAAATTTCAAATCATCATTTTTTTCTTGAATGAAGATTTGTCTTTTTCACATTATCTTGGTTTTGTAAGAATTAACCTATATGATTATGTGATTTGTCAAGGGCAATTCATTACATCTGATTAATTAGTACAACACACTATCTATTATGTTACAAACTAGATTTATACGTGTGTACATCCATCAACAAAAATATTTTCTTGTCCTCACCAGTATTATCTAGGAGGGATTAGATTTTCGGGGGGGGGGGGGGGGGGGGGACTTCTTCAAAAACCTTTCAGCAATAGAATGATTTCTTATATCTTTTGCGGTCTTTAGGTTGCAGTCTTATTTTCTTTAATTTACAATGGGAAACTGAATTTTATTAGGGCGTTCAAATTTTATTATAAATTTATGACACTTGGGAAGGTTGATGAAATCTACCAGATAAATAATGCAAACTGACTAATGATTAAGTTAAATAAATCTCTTTCTTGTAACTATACTGTATTAAACCCTTTCTAAGTGTGTCTGCGTTTAATTAGTTCAACACATTTTATTAATAGCAAACGACTCTAAAATGAGAATGTAAAATAATAACAATTTAAAAAGTATATAGCCCGTTGTTGACTAGTTTTTTCGTTTCTCTAATTGGGCGTTCACCCGATCTACCGTCATTGACCCTGTGGGGCTCTTAGAGATTTTTAGACGATATTTTATCGTATGTGACAAGTAATTGACTTTTATTTAAGTTTTAGAGCCCTAGGGCTTTTTACTAGGTTCATCTAGGTATATTAAATCCGTTTCAGCTTCATTTTTACATGATAAATGATTCACATATGTGTAAAAAAAAATATGACAAGCGCGTATAAAAAAAAGATATATTTAATAAGATAAGAAATTTTAAATGGACGAAAAAAGTCTTCTTTTTTTAGTTCTATAACAAGCCTAATATGCAACAACAATTTTAGGAAAATATTTCAGCTGAGCATGATTCCGTTCATACAGACTGAATACATGCATGAATAGGACAAACGAATTTTCTTCTAAAGAACACTAGTGTCCCAGTGTCTGTTTTGTTGTTTGGTTTTTGTTTATATATATTCAAGGAAAATACGTTGGTTATTGAAGTGTTTACATTTCTCTTTAAACATGAGACGTTTTCTGTTCTACTCGATTGATTTTGCCAATCTATTTTGGTGTAAGATGGTAAAAGTTGGAAAATTTTGTCCATTTCTTTTCAAAAGTCTTTCCGTTTATTCTTAGAATCGATTCAGAGAAAAGACAGTGGAAACATACGGTGTATATGCATAGGAAACATACGGTGTATATGCATATAATGAGACAATATGAAATGTTTTTCTTTTCTATTTCTTGTTTCTTTTCCGTTTTCCCTATCTTTCGTTTTCTGTTTTGTTTTTGTCTTGAATAGATGTTTTAAGTGAATAAACAATGAAACCTCGGACAAAGAGGTGGGGGAAGGGGGCAATAATATAAAAACAAGTTGTGTTATGATGACCAATGAGACAACTGTCAACTGTTATGATGACCAATGAGACAACTGTCAACTGTTATGATTACCAATGAGAGAACCATCCACCAGAATTTATCGACGTGCTTGTAAACAACTATATCTAGGTCTGGTTGATAAAGCCTGTTTACCACAGTGAGGAACGAGACTTGTTATTCTAAAGTTAAATCTCTCACTGTTTTCCTTTCGCAATTGGGTTCTGAATTTGGCTTTTGTTTTAATGTATTTTAAACACTGCAAAATACAAACAACTCATAAAAAATCAAATGTTAAGTCAAATAGAATTTTCAACAAGTAACGTATTGTCAAAAATTGAAGGCAAGGCAGAATAGTATACATATTTCGCATTTTCTATATAAATAAATGCAGATGTTGTGTATACGCCAGTGAGACAGCAATCTAGTGACACAAATAAACAAAAGTCATACAAAGGGAACAATCTATCGTATCTTTTAATTCAATTTTAACACTTGCACAATTACGGAAATGTAATTGGCATTTATTTTTGATTCTGGAGAATCCGATGAAAGTTTAAAAGATTACATTTGTTAATTACTTTTATGATTATAGATGCTTAAATTTGGGAGGCACTTACCTAAAATGTGTAAAAGAAATAACACAAAAATAAGGATCCATGCTACATGTTTGGAAATGATGGGATGTGGTGTATTACTTCAAAAAAAAACCAAAGCCATACACGCACTTAACAAACCAAAAAAGAACAGCGCTTAGTGCTAGTGCTATATTTTTCTATGAGGCACATGCAGTTCAGATAAAAGTAACAAAATTCAATATGTAAAAAAATTAAATTAAAAAATATAAATAAACATCACAAACATCTTTAATTATGTACCGATAGCCTGTAAAAACACAGCTATAGATCTCGGGACTCATGGAATACATTTAATCATGGCTTTGCAATAATTTTGAAAACTGTTCTTATATACATGAAGAACTGCCGAACAGGTTTTTGTTGTTGTTACCCTTTTTATCATTGAATAGAGCAACATTTTCGGAGATTGTTTTAAAGACCACAGAATGCACTATCTTTGTAAAATTGTGAATACACTCCTATTATAAAATGTGTTCATTATTCGACATAAAGGTACAATCATGTTGGTTAAGAAGCTGCCTTTTTCGAGGAGTCGAAATCCTTGAGAAAATTACGAACTAAAGCAAATGATTGGTTTTACAATTTTTGGTATACGTCAATAAGAACACAAAACGACACACACACAAACAAACAAAAATACAAACAACAAGACAACTTATTGGTTGCAAATTTCTTGAGGGTTGCTGGAATGGAAGCCAAGTAGATGATAAGTTTGTGAAACAATTTACAACTTTATTGTACTCTAAAATAAAATTTCAAATATAACGAATGAAAAGAATGGTCATATATAATAACTATGCATGTAGCCATGCTGCATTAGACGACCGACATAAGTCAGAAATACATTTTTATCTATCTCGCAGTCTGTTTTAATAATGGAATTTTATCTCTTTGTCGTCATTGTTTAAATATAACTAAATACAACGAAACAGCAGAAATGATATAAGTGTTTCGTTTTGAGTCCCGTATTTAACGCTATTTAAATCTTTTTTCAATATATATTTTTATGTGAATTTCCAGATATCCAAAACTTAGTCAAATACAGATCGAAACCAATACAAATAACACTCGTTCTTTCGAGATTATTTATACAACCGAATGTTTGACAACAGTGCTAAAAGTTTTGTTGCTGTTTGCGCTCCCGAATTTATGATTTTATTCACTAGTTTTTGACATGTTTAAAGAAACGACGAAACAGGTACTTGCATATCTGTAGCTTTGAACATGATTAGTTTTTACGTTAGATTAAATTACAAACAAACAAAAAATGAATTTCTTATGCGTTATAAAGAAAATTTCTTTTACCATGTACCAAAGCAGGCTAGCTAGACCATATGCTGTTAGTTGTGGTTGTTTAGTTTGTCTATGGGTTTTTTAGGAGTCGGTGTTGGTGGTTTATGTTGTCTGTTGTACTTTTAGGTATTTTTGGGACTCCTGTAGTCCCATTTTATGTATTACTTATCTTACATAAAACATGATATGCCTGTCGCAATTCTTCAAAAGGGTAAAATAATGGTTCTGTGTCGAAGTTGTCCCGACTAAAGACACAAACATGGTATTTTTATTGACCATAGCAAAAAACCTGGGAACATTTATTAAGGTCATTTGTCACATACAAAAGATGGTTTGATGTGATATGTTATGTTGTATGGTGACAATTCTGTAATCAAAGTTATTGTGTATTGGCAAGTTAGAAGGCATTTCAGGTCATTTATTGTTGTATATATGGGTCGATGTTTTATGAAGCTGCCTCAGGTCTTGTGACCAATACACACTAGTGATTTTAATGATAAAACTATCAGATATTTTCTACAGTAAAATGTTACTAAATGTCAAATCTATCTAACGTATAAATGCCAAAGTTATTTCGGTCAAAAGAAATTTTCTTTATCATGTATAAGAAATTCACTTTATTTCAAACGTAATTTAATCTAAAGAAGAAAAAAAAAACAATTTCAAAACTACATATATTGTGAACATTTTATGTAAGTGCCTTTTCACGAAGTCTTAAAATATGTCACAAACTAGTGTATAAAATCATAAATTCGGGAGCGCAAACATCAACAAAAATAATAATTACTTGTCGTCTTTCATTTTTTATACTTTTTATTGAAAAGGATCCAATTTCATGTTGGACACTGATCTAAATGCCACACAATCGTAAGTGACTTTCCTACACCTGTATCAAAGGTGATATGACGAATTGAAGAAGATTTTAATAGTGTTTACAAATATGAAACGGAGAACTTCTGACAATAACTACACAGTATCAGATTGTTTGTATGTAGACATACTCCCTTTATCAAGAAATAAAATAAAAATACTCTCAGGTACCGCACTTAACTTGCTATATATCCGTTTTGTAAAACAATTAAAATGAAAGATCAAAAACTGGGAGAAAGTTTAAGCGATTTATCATCCAATTTGTGGACGGTTTAGTGTTTTATATGAGGAACCAATGTAACAGAACTAATAAACTCTTCCACACAAAATTGTGTAATAATTTTAGAAAGGAAAACGGGTGCAAAATTATTGATGGGATTCTTCGTATTTCTGCTACTTGTTCATTAAGAAATGATTTTACCGACGATTGGTTTAAAACAATTAAATCCCGTTTACAACCGCATTTTTTAAACTTTTCTTTTATGCTTTAATTGTCACTTGTTACACACAGTCAAGTAAAATAAATGCTTTAATTATTTTTGCCTGCTTTCAAACAATTTAAATAATAGACCAATCAATTCTAAGAGTGATCTTTCCATAAACGATTTTATTTATTCGTCTACGGTATTCGATTGTAAAATATAAATTTTCATTAAGTAATGAAAAAATTATAAAAAAATTATTATCTAAAAATAAAACAATGTGACCAATCATCGTTATAGAAAAAGTGAAGATTTCACACCAATCGGAAAAATATATCTATCAGAAATTGACAAGCCATAAAGTTGTTGTTTTATCGCCTTGGTCCTAATCAATAAATAGGTGTTCTTTTCCATTGATGATCACCATGTGACTGATGAGGTCTCTGTTGATTGAAAAAATAAAAGTTTTTTTAGATAATAAAATAAATCTGAAGCTCCAGTATGTGTGGAAATTGCTGTTACATTATTGTAATTTGGTTTAGATTTAATTTCTTGATCAAACGAAATTGAATAATAAAAAAGAGAAAACATTCCTAATCTTTCAATTTACAACGAATCAATAGATTTTCGAATATTTAATAAGATCTTCAATATATGTTCTGAAGCAAAGGACCGAGAATATATCATTCATTTGATATTTTTTGCTATGTCCCAGCTATTAAAGTGTTGATATTAATAGTGTAGTCATCCTTGATTTTAGGGAAACATTTTACATGTATCAAGAATTTCTGTACTTATAAGCAACACAAGAAATGTTCCTGTTCCCACTCATTTGCACAAACATAAAGGAGTAGGTCCAGTAAGACCCCTTTTTGGCCCCAAAATATAGCAGTTTTACAAAATTGCTAAAATGTAAACTTTAAGCTATTTATTGGAAAGTAGAATACTTCTGCTACATAAATATGGGCAGTTTTTGACCATACAATGCATATATATCGGGTACTAGCATCATTAAGTCATGCTAAATTACGGAAATCTTCACAATTTTAGCATTTGAGTTAAATTTTAGACGGTTTCCGTCTTAAATGGAAGTGGCCGCATTTGTGTTCGTTCTTAATATTTAAATGCAAGTTGTATTTGATGATAATACATAACATATATAAAGGTTGAGAGTGAACACGGATGCGGCCACTTTCATTTTTGACAAAAACCATTTGAAAAGTGACATATTATGGCATATTTGATAGATTTTTCATATCTAAGCTTGAATCTGAGCGTCTTTAATGATAAAATCAGTTCAAATCTGTCACATAAACTAATTGAATCGACTGAAGTAGACACTTAAGTGTTTAAAAAGTGACCAAAATCTTTCATCAGATGAACCTGAAATTTGAGGCCAAAATCGGCCCTTACCGGACCTACTCCTTTTACTATATTCCAAATGGATAATGTTTGCAGGGAAAAGAATGTTGGCTTGCATCATAAAAACACAAGGAAAGCGAGTATATATATAATTTCTATTTAGAATTTGTTGAACTTATGCTATACATCATAATTACATTTTACAAATCTTCTTAAACTTCGCAATACTACATTTTACAAAATCATGTTAAAATGTCATGAATTTTTATTTATATCTTCAAACTTTTCTATGTTCTGAAAATTTCATTATTTTCATATCCTTCGAGTTTGATTTAAACAATTATTTTCAAATAATTAAAAGATCCGGTTGTTAACCGTGACTAAAAGGACACATCTATGTGGCAGCAACCCAACTTAATGAGCAACGCAACACATATAAAAACCAACACACAATTTAATCACGAAAGGTGTCTATACAATGATGCATTCAATTATAAAAAAAAACCCAGAATCGAACACAGATCAGCTACCAACACCAAATTCTAAAAAGAAAAACAGGAAAACAGGAAAACAGGAAACAATATAAGACAGCTATTGACTTATTGTTATCATACAAGTTGTTATGGGGATAGTAAACAAAATCTGATATTTTAGATTGAAAAAAACCTTTTTGATTGATTGATTGATTGATTTTAAATTTTGACTTACCTATTAAATGGTTGCCGTTTGCATATTTTTTTGTTTTGTTATTTAGAGAATATTCTGTTGATGGTAGATAGTCTTTATTACACATATTCATAACTCTTTACACCATATTGTTAAGAAATCTTTAGAAATTATTAAAAAAATATTAAGAAACTAAAGTTCCAACTCCGTCTTTCAAAGTTGACCTAAAGATGTTAATTTGGCTATTCCTTTTAGGTCACTTTTGGTCATATCGCTCTTTCTCATATTGTTTTTATTTAATCATCATTTGCTTTCAAACTTCTGGCTTGAACGTTCATGATTAAAGTTTGGTCCAGAAAAGTTCTTCAGCCGCACCCAGCTTATAAAGTGTTATTTTCATTCAAATTGTATTGTTGAATACTGTATGACGACACTTAGATGGCTTTTGGTTACATTTGTGTTTTTGGGTTGCTTTGTCATTAACGATCACTCCACATATCTTTTTATTCATACATTGAAGGAAGACGATATCTCTAAAAGAATGTGTCTTACAGTATTTCTATATCTACAATAATAAGTCGTTAATACATACATACATGCACAGATGTTCTACAATTTACACTAGCTCAATTAACCATATTGATACGAGCATTTTTTAAATTTAAAATTTACTCTCTCTGATTATGTCACAATTACAAGGGCCATTGAGTCAGGGTTAGTTTTTACATATCTAGTACGTATCTACTAGTTTTTATGAAAATTTGAACTTATTCACCAGTAACATATTTTGATGTACTTCAATGATTTTTCCAACATAATTTATCAGGTCTACCTGCGGATACTGTAGCATATGTATTGAATCAACAGATGTAACAATCATGTCCTCCGGGGAAAAATTCTGCCTTTTATAGCTTAAAAAACAAAACTGTCGAATTATGATTTATTTTGACGTGATATTAAAACTGTCGGATGTAACTGCTCACTAGTACGAGTCTGTCTATGACCTCTGGTGGTAAGGTCGTTCAGCATTTGGCCTTTATTCCTCGTGCATACGGTTATTGAATTTTCTGAGTGTCAAGTATTTTGAAGAAACATGAATTAGTATTATTCACACATGCACTCGAATGCTTCAGTGCCACATTCTAAATGAAGGAATAAAGCCGAGTACGTTTGTCAAGTTATACATCTAACGAGAAAAGATAATCCTTCAGATCATTTATAGTTGTAATTTAAGTTTATATTGAAGGGAGTGGTCGTTTAAGTTTAAAAAACAATTTGGCATTATTTCATTTTAAATTAAGAATAAGTATTACCAATGGTTTGTATGCAAAATGAATTACGTCATTAAAAGTGAAACGCTTTTTAAATGATGTTTTTCATCTTGAAGTAAAATTGGTATACTAATCACGAACTTGCTGAATACAGATTCCATCAGGAAGGTACTAGCGTCAAAATGATTTTTTTAGTCTTGTTGTGTAATGTCCGACAAAAAAAAACTTTAGCGCGTCAAAATGAGTGTTGTGTCTTGCTTTTAAGTGTCCAACAGAAGGACCTAGCGTCAGTATAAGTGGTATGTCGAGATGTAAAGTATCCAACAGAAAGGTCCTACAGCAATATAAGTGGTATGTCTTGCTGCCTAGTGTCCACCAGAAAAGTCTTTGCGTCAATATAAGTAGTGTGTTCTGTTAGGGTCAAACACTAAGGTCCTAGCGTAAATATGAGTGGTATTTCATGCTGCCTAGTGTCAAATAAAAAGGTCCTAGCGTCAATATAAGTGGTGTGTCCTTTTTAGGGCCAAACAGGAAGGGCCTAGCGTCAACATGATTGGTATGTCTAACTGTTTAGTGTCAAACAGAAAGATCTTTGCGTCAGTATAAGTGCATGGTATATCGTTGTGTTTAGTGTCCAACACAAAGATCTTACTACAATATTAGTGGTATGTCTTTCTGTGTATTATCCAACAGAAACGTCATAGAGTTAAATTTAAGTGCTATATCTTGCTATCTAGTGTCCAACAGAAAGGTCGTATGGTCAATTTAAGTTCTACGTCTTGGTGTCTAGTGTATAACAGAAAGCTCCTTATGTCAATGTAAGTGTTAAGTCTTGGTATATATCTAGTGTATAACAGAAAGGTCGTATGGCCAATTTAAGTGCTATGTCTTGCTATCTATAGTGTCCAACAGAAAGGTCGTATGGGCAATGTAAGTGGTATGTCTTGGTATTTAGTGTATAACAGATAGCTCCTTGTGTCAATGTAAGTACTACGTCTTGGTATCTAGTGTATAACAGAAAGTTCCTTATGTCAATGTAAGTGTTACGTTTTGGTATCTAGTGTATAACAGAAAGTTCCTTATGTCAATGTAAGTGCTACGTCTTGGTATCTAGTGTATAACAGAAAGTTCCTTATGTCAATGTAAGTGCTACGTTTTGGTATCTAGTGTATAACAGAAAGTTCCTTATGTCAATGTAAGTGCTACGTCTTGGTATCTAGTGTATAACAGAAAGTTCCTTATGTCAACGTAAGTGCTACGTTTTGGTATCTAGTGTATAACAGAAAGTTCCTTATGTCAATGTAAGTGCTACTGTACGTCTTGGTATCTAGTGTATAACAGAAAGTTCCTTATGTCAATGTAAGTGGTACTAGTATGTCTTTTTGTATAAAATCAATAAGGGATCATACATACTGTAGGGTCATGTATAAATATCCCATAACGAAAACAAATTAATGTCATCAATATACCTTGCTCAGCGCTAGACCAACCGTCGGTGTGTCAGATTCTTAAGATGAAACATCACAAGCTACCGCACAATGTAGCAGTACACTCGAAGACTTGTCAGCCTAATACAGACACAATATTCCGACTTTCAGCCAACCTGACTGTGTTCTGAAAGTAGGAAATACCACTTTAAACGTTTTTGGTTGACTCAGCCGGAAATCGAACCCATGACCTACCTAGATGGTAGGAATGAATAGGGATATGTTGATTAAATGTCAGTTGTAGACTATACACACTTACAGAAAAAGCAGTGGTCACCGTTAGGCTATCAACCAAAGGTACGCTCTTAAACCACATGTGGATACACGAATTTTGTTATCTTTTCAAACAAATAATTTAGGAGGTTAGCATACATTTAGTAAAGGTAACTGGCGAAGTTGTTTCACAAATACTATCATTTGTTTATATCGAACATTCGAATTGCCTTGTAAAATAATTTTTTTTTCATTCTGTTTAACTTGTGAAAGTTAGATATTTAATGGTTCAGTTGTGATTTCATTTGTTCTTTCATGTATGTTAAGTGTAAATTACGTTTGTATAATAGTATGCAAAAACAAACAAATTTTATCATTATCTTCGTGTCATGTTGATTTTCACTGCAAATTTGCAACGATAATCATCATTCATAAAATATGTTAACAAAGATCGGGTCCCGCTACCAGCCTTTTTAAACTTTGCTTGTTGAAAGCACTCAAAATTATGAGTAGAAGTGCAAACATTTTCATGATTTCAATCAAAATTTGATTTGTTTAGTAAGAAAAATATGCGATTGATATCTGTTATGAAAGCGTATGCCAACAAAATAAGATTCGTGCGCAGACTATATCACTTTTAGCTTTTTCTTAATTAAGTACATTTTATAGAAGATGATTAAACCGATATTGACGATCTTGTCTCAATACTGTCAACTAATTTGACGAAATATCACATTTTGTATCAAATTAAATGATTCCAGGTATCTAAATCCATGCGTGTTTCCGTGCCGTGTTTTAGCAGCGTGAAGTTATCACCGCCAATCACGATATTGTATTTATTCAGTCCGTATCTGTATCGCAATGTGTAATATCGTTTTATGGGAAAACAAATTAATACCAAATTAATGATATAATTAGTAGAACTCAACGCTGTGAAACACTTAAAATAATTAGGAGAAAACAATAAATTTTTGTGATCAGCTGTGCATGAAATTCATCAAAATTGACCCGGTTCTCTCATGGGAGACGAAAAACTTGCTAATACTGAACTTTTAAAAAGTTATTTGCCTTGAGCTGAGAGCGTGAAAATTTGTTTGATGAAAATACAGATTAGAAAAAAGCGAAACGAAATATGAGATGGATCGCTGCACAACACGTCAAGAAGACATTTAACAGGTGACGCAACAGGACTCTGTGAATTGTTTTAATGTTTTCCGTAATTGACAGTAAACATTTGATATTATTATCATTCTTATTACTTTCATCACGTTTATTTGTCTGTCGTCTAAAAAGGAAGAGAATTTAATTTCTACCATGAGGTCACCTTCTTATCAGTTCTCAATTTGCTTTTGATTATCATTATCTCTTATTTCTCCAAACCCAAAGTTTAGAACTAATGTAAACCTTTCTAATAATTGCAAAGTTACAGACAAGACCATGCAAAAACTTTAAACAGGTTCTACTGTGTTACTGCGTTTACCTGCTATACCAAAACTCATTAATATAATAGTTACAAGTGGAAAAATAATTTTAATCCAAATTGAAAACATTTCATTTAAAAGTATGTAATACATGCATAAAAAATCAGACAGTTGATATCGGAGATAACTTTGAAATTCAATAGAGTTTTATGTTGCAGTTTACACCCTTTAATTGTTCCTCATTTTAACAAGATATACCATTACAAAAACAACCGCAAAAGGATTCATATTAAAGTTATTGTTTGGTTGAATGATGAAAATAATTGAAAAACCACCAAGCTGGGGTAACTGTATAAGACTTTAGCACTATCTGTACACAAATATAATGCAAGGCTGTGAATATAAAGTTCCAGATCGTGTTTAATTATCTAAAATGTGGTCGGGTTTTGTTTCTGTTATTCATAACATACCAGAATAGGCCCATTCAAGAACAATAAGGATAATTAATCTTGATCCAACTTGCATCAGATATTAAAATGCCTAGTGTATGTAACATTGTAGGATAAAAACGGTGAACTACTTTTCACGTAAGAATTCTACACATTGCCTTTTCTGCATCAATGCATTAAAATTATTAAAAAATACAAACCGATTGAAGTGAACAGTTTTAAACAGCCATCATCCAGTGACATCCACTTGTGTTTACTACATTTCATAGGATACTATATAAGTAAGGTTACACTGTAGGTATAAAAAAAAACCACAACATTGGTATATGAAATGCAGCCACATGACTACCAATATGCCTATAGCTATCAGGGCTAGCGTATTTGACGATCATTTCAATAAATGAAATAATTTTCCTGTTTTTTAATCATAGAAAACTTTGTAATTAAACTGACAACCACTGATATAGAAAAGTACAAAAATCAACATCTGAACTTGCATTTTGTACCGATAATAATGATCTACTAATGTCAAAGATCCAATACTAGGTTTAATAATATATACATCTGAAAACACAAGAACGCATACATCATACATTTCAGCACACACAACTGTGTTGGTTAAACAGCGATGCACTTTTAATATGTACACTGTCTCTTTGACATGCTAAAATATTCCCAGATTTTTCGTGGCGCCTGCCAAAATATTTTTGATTTGTCCAATTCTTTTTAAACCAAGAAGCAGTTTAAAAAAAATCCTCTGATTCTACATATTAACTTTGTATAAACCCTAAAAATAATTCAATATATTGTTTCGTCAACTTCGTTGTTTGTTGCCGAAACCGTTTTGGTAAAATGTAAAACAAATGATCTTTCCCTACTCCTACTGTTTCCTTTCAAAAGGAACTCCTTTCGCTTATATAAAAAATGTAGGAATATTTGTTACGGTCTCACAAACAAACTCATAAAAGTCTTCCATTGTAATTATTTTATCGCCAGTTAAATTGAATAATGTTCAACCTTTCGAGTTCCGCCGCTGAGTCGCTGTTTTTCTATCTTTTATCCTTGTGTATACAAAAGTTTTTGTTTGTGTTTTCGGCTTTACCATTGGTCAAGGTGTTGTCCGACTTGTGATTTTTATTGTCCCTTGGAATCTTACTTTTTTGTAACATAGAGGTCTATAGTTTCCTCTCAGAATCTACAATATATTTATACACTCTTGATGTGTTATTAGTCACCTGTTGAGGTTTTTATTACATACAATTGTCAAGTTCTGTGTTTAAATGTTTTAATTGCATTCAGGAAGTTTCCAGTTGTTAGTATGTTATTATCTGGTAAGCCTGAGGCTGGATCTTTGACCTTAGTTTTAGGTCAACAGTCGTCTACGATCAGTGGTCAATCTACGGCCACAATGATGGTATCACAATACGGCTATTAAGTTATTCTTTTGTATACATTATTGAAGCTATATTTGAGTTCATGATGATAACGAAACTGAAACTGATTTTATGTACATGTGTAAAAAAACTGCACCAGAACGAGAGATGTGGCATCAATAAAATCGAAAAAATAAATAAAAAAATAGTAGAAAACAAAGCAGACTAAAACAAAGGTATATGTAAAAGACATGATCAAATGGAGATAAGGAGATACTGTCAATCAGACAGAAAACACACCCACACAAACAACCAAAAGAAATCTAATAGTCTATAGGTCAACCTTCAGTTTTCATATAGCTAATATGTTATATGCTAATAGCAATACGTCAAGTAAAAACTCGTACAGAGTATAAAACAGAATGATGACTAAATTTAACACAAACTAATAAAGCTCTGCCATTATCACCCTCCAAATACAAATATAATAAAAACAGTTGGTTTTAAATATAATTAATAATAACATTGAGAATGGAAACGGGGAATATGTCAACGAGAGAACAACCCGACCAAAGAGCAGAAAACAGCACAAGGCCAACAATGGGTCTTCAACACAGCTAAAAAATCCCGCACCCGGAGGCGGGCTTCAGCTGGCCTCTAAACAATCATGTATACTAGTTCAGCGATAATGGAGCCACACTAAACTCCGAAACATATAAATGAACCAAAATTAAAAAAAAAAACATACAAGACTAACAAAGGCCAGAGGTTCCTGACTTGGGACGGGCGCAAAAAATGCGGCGGAGTTAAACAAAACATGTAATAAGACAACCACTACGAGATCCGTGTATGTTTATTATGGAAATATGTTGATACCAAGCCACTATAAAAATACTCTTGAACTAAAACTTACACATTGTACGTCCGGTTATTTTTTTAAATACTGACAGGACACGGACATTCCTTGTGACAAATTGAAAAAGAAAGGGTAACATAACATAGAAATATATGGCAGATAAATCTTAATAAGTACTAGGTCAAGAGCCTCTATAGCTTAAAGGCTACCTTGGAAATACCATATGATGTTAAAATCATCAATTCAAAAATGTTAACATAAATGATAAAACTTTAAAATTTTACTCCGTTATTTGATAAATTTGTACACACGTGCACGGGAACATTAAGTCGCGTACTATAGCTTAATGTCATTAGTTTGATATCAACTATATACGACATCAATGATATCACCCTACATGTCATATAAAGTGTTAGTACAGAGTTCATTGTAATATACGGTAATGTTTCCAGTCTTTAATTGCAGTATCACACCGTTTTCTGGTCATCAATAACGTTTGCCAGGTATTTCGACCCATGTTCACACAAACTGCTTTCTTTTCATTACACCTTGACTTTAAAAGTCAGGGATGAGATGAAAACTTGGTATGTGCTCGTCAAACAACCACCTGCGGTCGACAAACAGGATTTCATCTTCTTATTGTAAGCAAATCACTTTGACTATTTTTATAATCCACTGAACCGTGAACAAGATCGTCATTATACGTGTCTCTATCTTTATGTTTGTCAAACTTATAAAATCATTTGTGGAAGACAGTCTTGTTTGCTTTGGATATGTTTGCCAAACGTTAAAGTAATTGTTGTTTAAATTGATATAAGAAATCAAAGCCTTCTTCACCCTGTCTCGGTATTAAGGGCGAGAGATCATTTTGCTATAAGACGAAAATGAGTATTGTTGTTGATATGGTACTTGTCGGCGGACTCAAGTATAGTCCTGAAACATATATCAGGTTCTCTATACTTTTAACACAATACGATGCACCACCCAGACGATAGTAAAGACAAATTTACATAGCTCTTGACACTAAAATAGATCTTTATTCCATGACATGTCCATTTTAGTAACAACAGTACTATGGAGTTGTTTGTGATTTAATTACAGGGAAAACAGATGTTATACCTGGACAAGAAATGTTGCTATTTCAAAAAAGAAATTTATCCATAGTTTTTCTTATCAGCTTTGTTTCCATATCGTACTTTTATTCTGACTTAAGTCTAAAAAAATGGGAACTCCGTATCGATTGATGCGACTGTCGACACATCTTATAAGTGATTATATCATACAACAATAGTTAAAGTTTAAGAAAGGACACTATGCTTCCATTATTACACACATCATTGTTGTGATTGTCTTTATAGCGTTGTCCCTGCAGCTTCGTGCTTCAAATGTAAACATTGAGAAAACCTTTTGACTGCTAGAGATGAATCTATAAGACTATTAATCATCGTCATTCCAAAAAGTTTCAAGTGGGCCAATTGATTGTTTCTTCACCACTTAACTTCTCGGCAGTGCAACTGTTTCGGTTAGGCAGATGGTTAGGTAATTTGGTTGGCAGATAATCGATTTCCGGTTATTGTCTATTGATAGATCGTTTATTGTATCAATTTTTGCCGATCAATCATTATGTCGAATAAGAGGGATAGATCTTTTCACGTTGAAACGACTCAGTTTGACCCTTTCCGTTTTTTGAATGTGAGCAAATCAATGTGTTTGACCTAATATGATACATACTTGCATGCATTTTTTAATTTGCTGGTTACGACCCAAGTTGGCATTTGTAAGTGAAAGATGTTTTAACTTTTTTTGATTCGAGCGTCACTGGTGAGTCTTTTGTAGACCAAACGCGCGTCTGGCGTAAATACAAAATTTCAATCCTGGTATCTATGATGAGTTTATTGAGATCCTTATATAGATACATCTTTATTTTGTTTTAACATGAGGCAATGTAAAGCACTGTTAATATATTGCAGTATAATAGGATACCAAGGCAAATTTACAAAGATTATGGGGAAGCAGGATAAAGAGTTGTTTGTGTAAATTTTAAAAGAAAAACAAACTGTCCATAAACATCCGACAAAAAAGGTTGACAAATAGTGAACAAACAGTTCTATGAAAAATGAAGTCCTGTAAATGACTTTAATTGCACAGAAACATGTACATATATAGTCAAGGACAATTTTGACTAAAAGGACGCGACACTAGTAGATTACACGGTATTTTGAAGACTATAAATACCTCTAAATTCCGAAGTAAGCATATAAAACATGACTGGTGTTCACCATTATGTTAGATTTAGACAAGGTCAGCAGTAAAACCAGCTATGCCTAAGTAGATTATACGGATATCAAAAGAAATAACCTTTTTATAACCTAAGTTGTCCTTACTAATCTGACAAAATGTTTCTTGGATGATCACCTGTATCTATGGGATACAGAGGAATGTTATTTTTATTGTGACAAGGAAGTTTTTTAATGATATGAAAATTCACGTTATATTGTAACATTTAAAGGTGGATAATAAAATTGGTAAATATATGGGTGTACTACGACCGATTCTCCCCTTTCCTTGTAGATTTTTTCCTTATGAACTCCAGGCTTTGGTTCTGAAGCTGCTGTACAGATAAAAGGACTACACAACGCTTTACCTATGTTGTTATGTACCAATGAATTGATTCTGAGTTGATAAATTTAGAAATTATTAAGAAACTAAGGTCCAAACTCCGAGAGACAAAGTTGACCCCATGTTGATTTGGATGTTCTTTTTAGGTCCTTTTTGGTAATATAGGTCCTCACGTAACTTGAAGTACGGTATTTATACATCTTTGACTTTTATTCTTTGGAGTTTGAACGTTCCTAATGAAGGTAAATAAATAAATCCCTGCGAAGACACAAAATTTATTAAGTGTACTAGTAATTTCCATTTGGGTGGAAACTGTCATAACTGCTTGTGACCTATGTGATTGTCTGTTTTAAGCCTTTATTCTGAATAACTATAATCGACCGGAATCCACCGGTCAAAGTTTGCCATAAAAATAATTGCAAGTCTTACTTCATAGTACCACTACTAGTACAAATACGTGCCTTAGATTTGATTTGAAGCTAAAACTAAAACTGGAATGGAAAAGGGTGTTCATTTAAAATGCATATTCTAGGAATGAACGTTTCCCTTAGACACTTATCTCTATCTTTTTGTCAGCACATGTCACGGTCTCACTTGATGCAGTGTTTTTTTCTTCTGTTACAGTCTTTTCGTTGGTAACTTTGTTTTTGCCACAACCTTAAATATATGTTTCTTTTTGTTCAGCAAATTGCATAACTTGTAGTGCAGAGGACCAAATAAACAGGAAGAAAATCTATTAAACAGTAAAATACTCAAAACAATGAAACAATTACAACAAAAGCAACTACTAAATGTCTAGTTCCTGTCTTCGAACAAGCAAAATTAAATGCAGTGGGGTTAGTAAATTTAATGTATGTATTGTATAAAAATACCTGAAAAAACAAAATATGAATGAGTAGTCATATTTTTAAACGTTGTATCAAAAACAACATTATTATTCATTATTAATTCTGAGGATAATTTAATAATTTAAAAGGTCATAATGTGTTCAATGTGTTCCAGGCCATCTATGTTAAGTCATAATGTCAAGTAACTTTTTATATTCCATATAAATCAAGGTAATCAAAATTATACGGAAATTCTTGTTTCAAATTTGAGGGTAATTTTACATTGCAGCGCAATAAATCATTTGATAAAAACGCATAAAGACATAAAGCAATAAAGACCAATTTTCATTGATTTTCACATAAAAATTTGAACAAGAAAGTTAAATCCCACCCAAGAATTAAAATCCTTTTATGTTTGATGTTTAAGACACTCCACTATTTAGGATAATCACTAGTCAGTTGCAATTGTCAACATTGGCGATTTACTTAGGGAGACAGTCGGGAATACTTGAGCAGGGTAACTCTCTTCCTTCCCAAATATATACGCATGTAATATCCTTTAAAGAAGCATTAGATTAAAACCAGTAGGCAATTAAAATCACAATTAAGTGTTTACAAACCCACTGACTGTACAGTTATAACTGATCAGTTTCTTAAGCAGTAAAATCTCGAGAAAATTAAAGCGATTCTTGTTAGTTAATCTCTTCACCTGACTTATTTTCAACCTTTTGTCATAGAAAAGCGACCGAACTATTGCCATCTGAAGCAATTTTCCGCGCAATTCATGTCCAATAAAATAAGATCTACAAATTAAATCATTACAGTACTAACTAGCTACGGGAAGACATTGAACAAGTCGTGGGTTTATTTCCCAATAGAGATTACCAAAAGAAAAGCGTCAAGTTAAACCTTTCGCTTGATTTTTAAGACGATTCTGAGGTACTCGACAATCTCAAAGCTTTCATTGCTACACCGCACAATTGTGACAATTGGTAATATAATTCAATTAATTTACTGAATAAGATCACAGTGTTTCAGGGGTTGTTCTTCACATCTGCGTGCTAAATTTTCTAGATTAGATCACTTCATTCCCCACCACGTACCGCCTCGCTAATAATTGTCCTCTATAATGTAGAATTTCGTTCGTAACGGGATCGATAACATTAATTTGTCCATCCTTAAGAACGTGACCGAAGACTTGGTTTCAAAGCGATTTTCTCTGATTAAACATCATTTTCGGTGTGCCGTATACAACCATTTTGACTCGAACCAAATGTCTTTTGCATCCAACTACATGGTTGATTACTTTATCAAATGAACAGTAAAACTGAGTGCCTTGACCGGGAAAATTATATGTACCTTACTTAATTATAAATTGATAAATCTTATTTCTATTTTTTAATATTTGATTGTGTGATAATCATTTGCACAAGTTAAATTCCAAAAGTACGCGTACTATTTGTTTAAGATTTAGTCATTAAACGAACCCGTACAGATTAGCGTACTGAATAATTGTAAATTTCAAGGGTTACTTCCTTGTCTTTGCTTCACTCCAAAATCAACCAAGTTAAGTGCTGAATTATTTCTTGTAAAAGTTTTGATTACGTTTTGTTTTGTCGTCCCCGGAACATCATATTTATTTCGATATATCGATCGTTTTTCCAAACGAAAAAAAAAAAAATCTACCGTCCATAACAAAGCTGCCTGTATTTTTGACAACCCCTTAAACAGTTCTGGAATACTGAACTAAAACAGCAAATTTGACATGGCATGGTGTTGTCTGTCCCTTTTCTCGAATACTCTACAATGTCCTATCGATTCGCTATAATGTTATCCGCCGATGTAAATAAACCACATGTAAATCTCTTACTCGTCTCCTTTACTAAACAGTCGACAATTTGTAAACGAATTTTATCGCAAACAAATCAACAGTCGGCAACGAAAACCTCAGACGGGTTCCGTGACAGTCACTTTGATTTGGAGGATGACAAAAAAGCATTTTCAGTACATGACATCCTTCTGTTTTGTTTTATCTCGTCAGAGGAATTACAGATTATAATTTGGTACGCCAGACGCGCATTTCTTTTACACAAGACTCATCACTGGTGCTCCAAATCTCCTCATTTTTATATAGCAATTATATAAAAAACAAAAAAAAAACAAAAACAAAAATAAGCTATACCGACAATACTTGACTAAATTAACTTCTTTTCTAACTTCTTTTTTGTTTTTGTTGCTGTCTTGTTGAAGTACACGCACTATCTCCATTTATTTATTCAAACGACACACACACACAAACCAACACGATTGAGTAAAATGACATGTATATTAACCAACAATAACGTGCAATGTCTGACAAGACTTGACAGAACACTCAATGGAAACAATGAAGTGGCTATATATAAAGCTAACAACACCTGGTGAGGAAATTCAGTTTGTACCATACATATCCCTGTCATATGGTATAAGTAAGCTATATCTATTTTTATGTACAAGTTTGTGAGATGTCAGTGTCTGTACGACTAATGCACCTTCACGACGCTTTTCAACATCTTAATTAAGTTTTATGTTTTAACTTAAAAAGAAAAGTTAACTTTCACACAGCGGGCTGTCATTTATGAGTCTTTACATTTTGTATATTGCAAATCGCAGTGAGAAAATTGGGTTTTTAGCTATAGGTCGCATCTGTGAATGGGATTGTCCTTTTAAATTACAAACTTAATACAAAATAAAAGAAATTAAACACTGACACAGCGCCTCCTTCCTTTTATAGACTCTTAATAAATAAAGTGATGACTCTACCGGTAACGAGGGAGAGGTTTTGAAGTAAACAACAATATTTCTTATACGAGCTTATAGTGCAAAATTAAAAATTTGGGAAGAAGTAGAAAAAATGCATAATTCGGGTTACACAAGAAAAATATACCTTAATGGGACCGGACCATGAATACCCTATAAAATGACTGCTGTACAATCGTAGGACTTTCGTGTCAACCAGAAGGATATCATGAATCAAGAAGTGACATATAGATGGACCAATGTCGTGGATTATATGTAAATACGAAGATGTGGTATGAGTGCCAATGAGACAACTCTCCATCCAAGTCACAATGTATAAAAAGTAAACAATTATAGGTCAAAGTACGGCCTTCAACACGGAGCCTTGGCTCACACCGAACAGCAAGCTATAAAGGGCCCCAAAATGACTAGTGTAAAACAATCAAACAGGAAAACCAACGGTCTAATTTATATAAAAAACGAGAAACGAGAAACACTTATGAACCACACCAACAAACGACAACCACTGAACAACAGGCTCCTGACTTAGGACAGGTGCATACAAACACAGTGGGTTTAAACGTTTTAACAGGCGCCAACCTTCACCCTAACCTGAAACAGTAGTGTAACATTACAACATAAAAAGACACACTATAAAATATCAATTGAAATGGCTTAACTCGATCAAAAAGACATATAACCAAAAACAAGTAAACATACACTGAACGAATAAGTTTTAGTATGTTTAAACGAATATATGATAAATTAAAATGACATATATCACTATATAAAAGCATTCCTTTATAATAATCACTTATGTAGCTGCTGCATGAACTGGCATTTCGAAAATGACATATGAGAGGTATGTCCAATTTTCCCTGAATTTATTTCACACTTTATATAGGGTATTTTCAAAAGGTCTTTTAATCTTTACTATCACAGTTTCCTGTTTGTATTGTAACATTATTATGGCGTATTACCGAACATGCAATCAAATCATATACATGTATAAATACTTAAAAGTTGGCTTAAAACTACAATTTGGAAGATTTTTACAAATTTGGGTATTTCCAGTTTATAAACTCTTGTGACATGAAATGGTCTTTTTTAAGCGAAAATTTGGAGTGTATTCTTTAGGAGTTGTGAAAAATCGAAATGAAGGCACAACTGGCTTTCCATGAATTAGTAATACAGCATAAAAGCAATGATTTTTCAAAGGGTTGAAATGCATAAAAGCTCAACAAATTCTTTTCTTTTTTTTCTAATTTATTTTCTGGCTTACATATTACAAGTTATTGAAAGAAAATGATTGTGTTTTCTTTGAAAGCCAATGATATACAGTTAATTACTTAGATGGTTCTGAAAAGGTTACGTCGGGGTTGGATATAAAAGTTTCAAGACAATCCTTAATATATCCTGCGTAATACTCATGTATAAAATCAAGGAAAATATGGAAAAAATGAAACTTTTTCAGAAGAAAAAACCCTGAAATGATATAGAAAATGGTACCATTTGACTATCGGCTAATATGTTCTATTGTGTTTAGGGTATACTAAGAAACGTTAAGGAAAAAGACCATCTCATTTGTTTATTTTGAGACAGACTTTGCGGTCTACAAAGAAATTGTTTTTGCATCTTGAGTGTCCAAAGTACATTATCAATGACATATAACATGGAAAAAGATTTATAAATCGCATTATAACAAATGTTTTCACGACAAAAAGCTGTCTGACAAGCCATCGGTAGCCATATCTACAGCGAGGCTACAGGGAAATAAACCAGGGATGATAAATAGTACAGAGTATTCAGTTAAACAAAGACTATTTGTATAATCATTAGGACATCATCATTATGACAGCATGTAGTATGTCTTCCAAATTCAGACACGAACCTTAAAATTTATATTTTGCAGATCTTTTATGAGATAAATAGTACCCATCATAAAATGCAACTTAACGAATTTGTTGCTGTGCATTTCACAGGTAGTTAAAGATAAATTGCAGCTTTTACGGGTTATGGTAAAAATAACCGCACTTTATTTTACGTAGATTTACTAGGTAGATAAATCGTTGCTGTTATAGGAGCACAAGGTTCATTCAACTACACGAGGTACTACATCAGCTCATGTTCATCTTATAAAATGTATAATTTTTGAAAGTAATGTGACTAAAATTGAAGTATATAACAGATTTTTGTCAGCCAACGTTTTTATCTCAACTTTCCATCATTGTTTTTATATGTCGCACATCCATATAGGGTTTCATCTACTTCACATTTTATTTCACGCCTAACATTAGATCTAACTTTAATGACTTGCCATATTAAATGCAGTTTAAAACATTATTTAATTTTTATGATTTACATCGAAACAAAGATTATACTTTAGTGTCTCAGGTATACATGTACCTGTTTCATCGTTCAATGCTATACATTAGAAAAGTAATTTATGTGGTTGGCTGATATACGTATTGATATGAATAATCTGCTGCAAAGTAAATAATTATTTAGCATGTTCGTCATTTTTTTTAGCAGACTTTAAATTTGTTAAGATTATATATCAAGCTATGAACTGGAAAGAAGTCTTGCATGTGGTTAATAGGCAATGTTTAGAAAAAAAATAGCCAATAGTAGTAACAAAATTCGAAAAATTCTATCTCACTTAAAAAAATATCCGTGCAAAATATTATCATCTGATGAAGTATTGAACAAATGCATTTGTTCCTAAATGAGACAGAAACCCAACAATACATTAAATCAGTACAGACATCGAAAGGTTTATACACGGTGTCCAACAATAAGGAAGTGTTTATAACCTATGTCCGGAACTAAATCGCTTCACGTCTCCACCAGTTGGTGTTTTTAACAGAGACTCTAGTAAAATCTGCGGGTTGAGGCCTTATGTGCTGACAGGCACGAAGAGGATGAGTGAGCAAAATCTGCTTCAAGGACAACAAAAACTCCTCATTCATAAACTCAAAGAAATATACGACACAGTAACCACAAGAATATGTCACGACCACGCCATAAGCCCCTCATTCACAAGCAAAAAAATATATACTACGCAGTTTCCACCAAAATATGTCACAACCACGCCATAAGCCCCTCATTCACAAGCAAATAAGATATATACTACGCAGTTACCATCCAAAATATGTCACAACCACGCCATAAGCCCCTCATTCATAAGCACAAAGATATCACTACGACAACCACATATACCGGCGATTTTCCTGGGAAATCATGGTTATATCAAAACTACATCTGCATTGCTGTTGAAGTTTTGTCATAAATTTCTGTTTATTAAACACATCTATATCACTGTACTATATATAATGTCCTTGCCTACCTCAAGATGCAAAATACTGGCACGTATTAATGAAGTGAACACGCTAGACGAACAATGGAATAACGTGGTTATTAATACACATCACATAAATCTGCAAAAAGATACAGTTGGAATATATGTCATGGTAGATATTATAACACATTATGAAAGGTCTGTTAATCAACGTTGTTTTCATATTTTTGACAGTTTGTTATTTTTTGAAGAATTGCAAATGTAAATTGCACATTTACTTATATATTAACAAAACTAATTGTATGTTTTATCAAATGCACAACCCCATAAAAACAATGTAAGATTATTTATGCTAAAACTGTCAGGTATTCATATCTTGGATTCCCCGATATCAGCATTAAATTTAAGACCTTCAGTAAATTTCATGAAATAATATATTATATAAATGATTGTGTTCGTCCTGCAGTAAATTTTCATGACGATAATGTATTATTTGAATGATTGTGTTAGTTGTAGACAAATAATCTGTAATGTTAAGAATGTCAGAAATCTCGATAGTATTGTGTGCGTTTCATTCGCGAATCTTTTAGGATTTTTCAATTCAATTCTCAAAAGAGACATGGACATAATCTCACGTATTCTCTCTCACAGGGCAGTGTGGAACGTTTATACACCCTTCATAGCCCCGTTGAATGTACTCATTTAAAGATATTTTGCAATTTTAGGTGTTTTTGTACGCATTTCAGGACATTACAACCAAATATCATATAGTAAATACATAATTTTTCCTTGGATTACAATTTATTTTCTGTTCTGGTTTGGAATATAATACCCATTTAATTTATATAGATACACCAAATGTACCGAAGTCTATAAACATATCATCTATAAGCATTTTTACATGATTAAAACCTTCACTGTAAAAATGGTGTTTAGAGTCTAAACATAATCCTAAACGCGAATTTTGTTCTTACTTGAGCACATGTTTAACCTTAAACATGTTTCCCTTTTCATATGTTTAGGTTTAGAACACCATAATACTATCTCATAAGAACATGTTTAACCCTAAACATATTTAACCCTCTAGAACATGTTTAGCCTCTAGGTGTTCCTTTCCTAAACATGCTTAACCTCTGTCATGTTCCAATTCTAAACATATTTAGCCTCCGTCACGTTCCCATCTTAAACATGTTTATTGGATATATTTGTGCTTGAGTACTCGTGGTAAATACTACTGTGACAAGAGTCATCCAATCAGTCATCAAAGACCACACAGTTACTCCAACATCTACTGTAGGTGTCTAACATTACATTGGAATCTTCAGATGTGCAAGCAATCGCAACCTGAAACAGATTAAAACAATCCACAAAGTATCATGTATAAAATATCTTAATTTTAATAATATTTCTTTGAATATAATTATACGATACGTTTGTTTGCGATTCTTTTTATAAATAATTAACAAAAAACGAGAATTCAGATGTATAGATGTAAAACAAATTTCAAATGTATACCTCCCCCTTTTTGTCGATATTGCAAAGAACCTTGTGGTGTTTGAAATTTCCTGTAAGGACACTCTCTAGATTCACCTAAGTACATTGTAGTTGACAATAATAATAGATAATACTTATCTGACAGTTCCGTTGTCGCTTTTTGAACCTTCCATGGCATGAATTGTTGATCTTCTGCATCCCGGAATTCAAAATTTCAAACGTATGATTATTTGCGCACACGCCAACAATGCTTCCTGTTGTTTGTTGTGTTCTAAACATAAACATGTTTAGGGAAATGTCATGTTTAGCTTCTAGTTATATCTAACGTCAAGTGTCTAGTGTTCTAACCCTAAACATGTTTAGAGGAACATCACGTTTAACATTGAAGTGTTTAGGATTAGAACATTATCCTAAACATGTGCTCAAAGTATTCTATCTCTAAACTCCTTTTTTACAGTGTTCCTGAGCACCTGAGTTCACCCTTGTCTTTGTTTGGGTTCGTGTTGCTCAATCTTAAGTTTTCTGTATAGTGTTTTGTGGAATGTTGTTTTGTCATTTGGTTGTTTTGACCATGGTTTTGTCTGCTTTTCTTCGACTGATGGTTTTGATTGCCACCTTGTTATCTACTCCCCCCTTTTTAAATGAAATGATAAATATGTTAAATTGTGTTATTAAGCCGTAAAGTAACAAGCATCAAATCATATATATGGAGACGGGAATCTAACCACACACTACCGTTACACATGAAAGAAATATGAAAATGTTGAGGACAATTGAAGACAGACAGCAAACAAACCAAAGTTTGTGCAATTCCAAAACGAAACAACCAAAAATAATGCCAGGTGTTTCAGAAAAGAAGGCATTTTTTGTCCCTTTTCAGTCATAAAGACTCTTTGTTTAATTCAGATAAACTATAAACAAGAACAAGCAAATCAAATCAATGGAGATTTTTAGCAATTATGCCAATCTATAAAATGTTAATTGAACAGTGAGTTTCTCAAAAAATGATAATCCTTACGCTCATTTTTCTGACGCCAGCATGAATTGGTTGTCTGATATGGTATGTCTGTGTTGCAAATGATCAAGAATATATGCCGTTTGTAATCAATCCTGTCCTCTTTAGTCGTTAGGCGGCGAAAATTCACACTTTATTTGTTTTTTTCAAGAGATTCAAGTTCCATCGACACATTTGATATGTCTTCATAATCTACTCTTTTGTAGCTGTTCACCTATCAACATGGTTGTGAGTGCGAAGATAAAAAGTTTTCAAGATACAGTGCAGCATGCATATTATTGGAGGATCTTTAAATGAGTAAGTCATCCTTTTTATATGAATAAATGGAGTTGTGGGTTATATGCCAACAAGACAGCAACCCATTTACATAAAATACGAATAGACATCTTAAGGTCAACATACGAACTTCAACAATAGACATACAGGTGTCTACACAATGTTAAGCACTGAATCAGTTCATTCCGAGTCTAAAGAGTTGTAAGTTAATCTAATAGAACCTATAAATGATCTCCCATCTATGTCATTAGACAAAATTACAACAACAACAAAACGAACATTAATTTATTAAAAAACACTACCACTTAGGAGGTGTCTGTCTTTGGACAGACACATGAATATATTATCCATTGGACAATAAAAGATTGATAGCAAACACCAATGAAGCTTGGTCAAAATATAAACACAACAACCTAAAGAAATGAACACAGAACAGATGGTGTTGTATATATAGCACAGTTGGCCGAACGATCTGGGGCACTGTACACAGAACAGGCGGTGTTGTATATATATAGCACAGTTGGCCGAGCGGTCTAGGGCACTGTACACAGAACAGGCGGTGTTGTTTATATAGAACAGTTGGCCGAGCGGTCTAGGGCACTGGACACAGAACAGGCGGTGTTGTATATACAGCACAGTTGGCAGAGCGGTCTAGGACACTGTACACAGGACAGGCTGTGTTACCGTTGATGTCTCAGTAGCTTGAGTTTTAGCGGAGGTAACAATTTAAATTTGCAACCATGCATGCATTTCTAGAATAGTTCGGCTGAATTCAAGATATGACCCGGATTTGTTTCAGTTAACCAAGTCAGGATATGGCAGTTGTTATCAAATAGTCCGTTTCTATGTATGTTGGCGTTTGTTTTTGTAACAGTTCAGTGTTTATGTTGTTCCGTTGTTTTCCTCTTATAGTTGATGTGTTTCCCTCGGTTTTGGTTTCTGACCCGGATTTGTTTCAGTTAAATCGAATTATGACTATTGAACAGCGGTATACTTCTGTTGTCTTTATATATATTTGTTGTGTCGAAATATTTTCAAATCTAATTTCATCATGTTCATATATTTTTATTTTTTCAGTATCGTTGCACAAATCTTTAGACATTTATATAAATTTCTTCCATATTTTCGGGTGTTCTGGGGATCACTAAATCTATAAGCAAACCATTGTTTATAATGTTTGTTCATTTCTTAAAACCTGTGCTTTCCAACAGAGAACATCTTCATATTTTTTGAGACGTGACTGTATAAATATATAAATGTTTTCTGTGCGTGTGGGATAATCTCTTTAAATGAAGCATAATTAATTTGTAGGGGTAGAATAAAGGAATTGTAACAGCTGGTACTTGTAGTACTGACGCCAAATTTCAATCTTGTATGCACATCGGTACATGAAGGGTACTGTTTGATATGTGTACATTTAAAATGGAAATTTGTCGACTATTAAGCCGCCATAATCCAACTCTGGACGGAAGTTGGATCAACATGTAAATCATACCATACACATGTTTCAGATCAAGAAACACCTTATGTCGCCGATTTAGAAAGTACAGGTCTCGCATTTAAGAGAAGTGTGCAGACATGACCATAAACACACTTATGTCAGAGCTAACACATTGTAAAGACCCAACGAAACATAATTTAAGATATCTTAGCATAAGGGTGTCGTCTAAGTAATCTTGATTTTAATGAATATACTATTGAAAGTTCACCAGAAATTACACTTAATAAATCTTGTCATTGTTCTCCTCTGAATATTTGAATACTATTCCTTCAAAAAAAAAGGAAAGGAGTGATAAGGTATAAACAGAAAAAAGTCTCCATACATCCAGTTGTGACAATCGTATAAACTTTATACGTTTAGTTCTGATACTCCTTGTGTGTAGTTTATATTTCTGAGCCGATTTGACATTGAAGTAAGCGTGTCTGCAGCAATGTGTTGGTAAACTCAAATAATTAACTTTCACGTATAGTTTTAAAGCAATGGCTTATTTGTTAGTAAAGTTGTTAGTTATTTATTGATCTATTTGTTTTCAAATTATTTGTTTTATCTGTTGTTGAAGTAGCAGTTTTTTTTAAGAAGTTGTAAGTCTGTGCTGAATTCATATCCTCTAAACCCTTGACCTTACTGAAGACCGGATGTTGAACTTTTAAAAGATGTCTTTTTGCTTTCTTATGTTGCTGACTTTGTGTCCCGTTGATATTTATTCTTTTTTTTCATATCTGATCACTGGTAATATTCTTTGTTTAAACAGCCAGATTATTAATCTCAACATGGTGTTTTGAAGTAGATATACCACAACCGGAAAATAAATATGCATAAAAATGCATTCGTTCTAAATGCATTGCACGATTTTATTATGAGTATTAGCACTATGGAAAAAAGCTGTTGTAATTTTTCCCACATAAATACGATTCTATTTTAACACCAATACCATGCAGTTACTGGTATACTCATACTGTTTGAATGACCTCAACGTGGTAAAACCAATCAAAGAAAGTCAACGTGAGACTTGCTTTCCTTTTAAAAAATGGTAAATAAACGAGGCGAAGAAAATCTCCGATGGGGATCAATGGTCTAAGTGGTGGTTTTTTTTTTGGCCCCCTACTGGAGATCGGCCACAGATGTCAGGATCTACACCATTGCATCCATTAAGACATATGTTTGTAAATCTTCAATTTAAATGAATTTTCACGTTTAACACGGTAATTCAAAAAATAGATAAAATCCCCTTTCACGTAATGCATATAATTACCCGTATTAAGGAGGTAGTACATGTAAATTTGATCCCATCTGATACACTAACGACTGAAACACAGCACTATGACACCTCCGCTTTGTTACTTCTCACATGCAGCCGGATTGAAAAGCGAGCTGTTGGTTATTGTTTAAATCTTTGACAGCCATTGTGCTGCTAGGAGTCTGCGGTGTGGATAAAAGAAAGATTCTTCCTATATCGCACATAGATAGAAAAGTATAAATGGCGCCTTTTGTTTTTGTATCGGATATGAGTAGTTGTTAATGATCTTAGAAATCCACAGTGGTATGGATCTAAAGTTCATTTGACTGTACAATTAGGTATAAATGAATTCGCCACCATGAAAAGACGGAACTTGTATTGAGGAAAGTAAAAAATAAGTTTCATTAAGCCTTAAGGAGACGTATATATTAACATTATCTTCGGAAAATCTCACCTAGACCACATTCAATTATTTTGATTTTTTTTTACTTTGATGTCCATGATTAAGAGTGTAATCTTAGTGTTTTCCATTGGAAATCATATAGCAGTGAATTAATTTCTTTTAATAAAAATTAGAAAGAAGAAACAACCACGAATATTAACATTCAACGTAGATTTGGTAGTAGTGGTTTTAAATGAACAACTGGTAATTTATCTGGCAAGTAAGCACTTTTATCGAAAAGGAAACCAAACATTTGACAATCTTCAATTACAGCATAAACCAAGCCATTAAAAATAAGAGGGGGAAACATTGGAATTTGTTTTTCATAACACCTTCATTACATGTTAACTGTTACAAAGAAAATGTTTTTGTGCAAATTAAGTTAGAACAGATTATGAACGGCTCCAAGTAAAGAACATATACGTGATATTGGATGATCTTCTCTGATTTTTTTTCTCTTGTTCCAAGCATTTTATGTTAGTCTTTTTTTTATTAGTCCTATGTGTATACATAACAAAACAAATGCACACAATGCGCTGTGTTAGTTTTCACACCAACCTTCTCAATTAAATCTCAAAATTAAAGTTTTAAAGCCAAAGATTTATTAATATCCAAAATGGTCAAAGGCTCATTATAAACTTAAAACAAATAATTTATTTCGTAGTTTGAAATATGGCCGAATCCGAAGCACTAACAAAAAGACTAACAAGTCTACAGACTTATCGACTTATACTGATAAATCTACCAACAGATATATCAAAATACATTGATTACTTACAGTCTACCAACAAAGTTATCGACCTCTTCTGATTACTATTTGTCTACAGAGCTATCGGCATATACTGATTACTAACATTCTTCCATCAGTAATATCGAAATATACCAATTACTAACAGTCTACAAAGTTATCGACATGTACTGATTACTTACAGTCCACCAACAGTGCTGCAGACATAAACTGAATACAAACAATCTACTGAGACAGCTATCGACATTCGACTAATACTGATTACTAACAGTCTACCGAGACAGCTATCGACATTCGACTAATACTGATTACTAACAGTCTACCAATAGAGATATCAACCTATACGGATAAAAAATAGTCTACAAAGTTATCCACATGAACCGATTAATAACAGTCTACAAAGAAAGGTATCGACATGGAGTGAATACAACAGTCTATGGAAAGAATTATCGACTTGTACTGATTGCTCACAGTCTTCTTACAGAGTTATCAACCTATTCTTATTACTAACAGTCGTCAAAGTTATCGACTTACACAGGTTACTAAAAGTCTACAGAGTTATAGGCCTATATTGATTACGTACAGTCTACCAACAGTGTCATCTACATATACTGAATACTACCAAACTTCCAAAAGAGCTATCGACATAAACTGATTACTAACAGTCTACCAACAGAGCTATCGACAAACAGTAATTATTAACAGTCTACCAACTGAGCTATCGACATATACTGATTACTAGCAGTCTACCAAAAGAGATATCGACATAAACCGATTACTAGCAGTCTACCGACAGATCTATCGACAAAATCTGATTACTAACAGTCTAACAAAAATATGTCGATATAAGCTGATTAAAGCAGTCTACCAACAGAGCTATTGAAATATACTAATTTCTAGCAGTCTACCGATAGACCTATCGTCATATACTGATAACTATCAGTCTACCGACAGACCTATCTTCATATACTGATTACTAGCAGTCTACCGACAGATCTTTCGTCATATACTGATTATCAACAGTCTACCAGCAGGGTATTGGCATATTCTGATTACTAACAGTCTACAATAGAGCTATTCACATATATTGATTAAATAGGTAAACCAACAGAGCTATTGACACATACTGATTACTAACAGACTATACAGTTTTAGACATATCCCGATGACTAACAGTCTACCAACAGTGATGTCGACATATACGGGTTATTAACAGTCTACCAACAGTGATATCGACATATCCTGATGACTAACATTTTACCAACAGTGATATCGACATATCCTGATGACTAACATTCTACCAACAGTGATATCGACATATCCTGATGACTAACATTCTACCAACAGTGATATCGACATATCCTGATGACTAACAGTCTACCAACAGTGATATCGACATATCTTGATGACTAACATTTTACCAACAGTGATATCGACATATCCTGATGACTAACAGTCTACCAACAGTGATGTTGCCAATAACGGTTATTAACAGTCTACCAACAGTGATAAATTACTAACAGTCTACCAACAGTGATAAATTACTAACAGTCTACCAACAGTGATAAATTACTAACAGTCTACTGACAGTGATGTCGACATATATCGGTTATTAACAGTCTACCAACAGTGATATCGACATAAACTGATTACTAAATTAGACTATATAGTTTTAGACATATACTGATTACTAACAGTCTATCAATAGTGATGTCGACATATACGGGTTACTAACAGTCTACCAAAAGTGCTATTGTTATATATTGGATCATATCGATCGTACTGCGTTCAAGTGATTCAATGGATGAACCGTCATCGTTAACGCTCAAAAGTAAAGTATAGAGAGTTATAATGAACTTTGTAATTAATTCTAGGTCTATGAAATGTTTATTTAGAATCTCCGAGAACTTTTCCTGATTTTTTTTTGTAGTGAATCCTAAACCGAACTTGTCAACACTTTCCATAAAGATTTCTGTTCTCTTGAAGCATTATACTTTTTTCCGTTCCATGTATTAACATTTAACTCTTTCAATTAAGTGTATTATATGTTTTATTTGTGGTGTAGTTTTCATTTGTGTCTGAAAATCACTTTCTTTTTTCTTCCGATAATAACCAGACAAATTTGATATGACAATCATTGTGTATTGAATAATACTAAAACTTAACATATCTAAGTGTCAGCGTATAAAATGTCGGCTAGTCCAGCAAAAATCGAACGTTCGTTTAGTCTTGTAATCGAAACTGAATATCAAATGAACAGACGTGTTATATTTCTTTACAAACATTATTTAATAAAACTAACTGTAATAGAGATATGTAAATTTTATTTTCCTCCGAATGATATTTAATGTAAATTATTCGGGATCTAATTGCCGGCTAATTCATTCGAGGCTCAGCCTTCGCTTTTAACACAAAGTTAATACGAGTCGTACTGATAAGGTTTGCAAATGAGTGTTTTCCTTAGCATATTTACACAGAATTGGCATTGTAAATTAAAGTATACACAAGTCACGAAGTGGTTTCCTTTTTCAGACGGTGCCTCTTCAGGAAACGGGCATTGATCATTTTCATCCTGTATAAAATATTAATACAATTGCATGACACCGGGTTTTCTCATACTTCATTACAATTGCTAATGCGAAATCTGAATTGCACTGACAAATTTTGCATAATACTGAAAGCTAGCGCCACAAACTATCTTTTTCCAGTAGGCGATCGGCCGTCGACAGTTGAACATTATAAAGATTTTATTTCTCTAAAAGGATATTTACATAATTTTACTTTTCATAGTTATACATTTACATAGAGCGGAATGTATTTGTTATTCAGCTCATTACTATGTGATATCACGTCTCTCAAATGAACAATCAGGATTCACACAACACTTCGGACATGATTTAAATGTTGTGTCCAGTTGGTCAAAGCTTTAAGATGCGTTAACACGGATAAGATGACCCAGTACCTGTCTTCTACCCGTTCTGGTACATTACATCAATTTATCAAGGTAAGTGATCTCACCTTCTTTATACACCACAGTCAATAAACACACGTTTAAGGTTCTATCATATTCAATAACAGTTTATAATAGTACACACACGTAACATTTTATTTTTCCTATTATATAAGATTGTGAATGAAGACCTCGTTGACTAATACTGTGTTTTTCACTTTTTTCATATCTGTGTATGCGCATGCGTGCAATGTTTTTGTTTTTGTTCTGTAATATTATTAAAATAAAATCTAAGAAGTGAAACATATGCTACCTTGTTTCTAAAATAAGTGCCTATTTTCAAAATTAATATATCATCATGTTACTTTAGTTTAGTCACCCCCCTCCAAAAAAAAAACATAGAATATTTAATTATTGAACTTTTTCTTAACACTGAGTTGAAAACGAAGTAACTTATCACATGATTGTTCGTTTGATTGCTTTATACGTTTTGAAATTATATGAGAAGTGTAATCTATTCTGATGACAATAAATGTTATCTTAATTAGTCTTTCTAGATAAAAAATCAGAATATCTGATTTTTTCCAAATTCTAATTGTATTATCCCAGTCTATATTAAGAATTCAAGCCCCGATAATAATTATATTATATGTGAGGCTAAATTTTGACTGGGGTAAAGTTTCAATAAGTATTACTAAATATTTTTCACGTCATTACTTGTATATAGAAAATCGTAGGTTAAAATATATGAAAATGTGGAAAATTCTTATGAGATATTCGCCCAACAAAGACAAAAAAAAAGCACATGAAGTCAATATCTGCCATCAACAGGTCAACAGGTCAACACAAATGGAATGCCCCTTTGGTGTCTTCTTATATATCCTAAGGGCAAAACTGTGGTACTTTATAAATACATCATACACATAACCGTTGTAGTCTACATTCGCTTTGGGTACTTTTTATTATTTATCAATCAATTTTTTTCCACATCCTCACTAATGTAAAGTGCTCTGATACCATATGCAGTTTATTTGTCTTGTGCTAACAGTTATTGATTCATTTAGTTCTTTAAAGGTAGTTTCCAATTAACTATTTTCAATTAAGTAAATCTATGGCCCTATTTAATCTTACACTGTTTACTAATGTGTTATAATTTGCATGTTTTGACCCGTCTAAGATTCATGTTTTTAATTTGTTATGTTAAGATTCTTATGCACCAACTTAAATTTTAAAGATTATAGTAACTCTAACGATATAATATAGTAACTCTAACTATATAATATAGTAACTCTAATGATATATAATATATGTAAAGGTTGTAATTACGGGGAAACAGCGACCTTCAAAATCCTCCTTAGTCATGAGGCCACTCACTGTAAAAGAGAGGCGAAAGATACCAAAGGAACATTCAAACTCACAAGTTGAAAATAAAATGACAACGCCATGACTAATAAAGAAAAAGACAAACAGACAAATAACAGTACACAAATCACAACATAAAAAACTAAAGCCTGAGCAACAAGAACCCCACCAAAAACTGGGGTGATCTCAGGTGCTTCGGAAGGGTAAGCAGAGACACACATAGTATGAATAGTGTCCGTCGATATATATGCGAAATATAGTTTGATCATGTAGAAAATATCGAAAACGATTTTAAAAAGGGAATCGAAACTGGAAAAAGACAAATAAACGCCACAAGAAGTACAGACAGCCCAGAAGTACTTATATCTATACTTGTTTAGTCAGTGGACTCGTGACACTCACCATCCCGCTATTTGTATGATGCATTATCGTCTGATATGACTGATCGATGCAAGTAAACAGGAGTAACAAGGCGAGTTATACTAGAGAAGCAGGAAATGTCAACTCTTACGGAGCACCTGCATTCAATCCCAGTTTTTGAGGTGTTAGTATTGTTTAATCTTTAATCTTTTGTTTTTGTGTAATAATATTTTGTGAACTGGTTTGCCTTTACTTATTTTTTCTTTTGACAAGGATGTTGTCTGTTTTAATTGGACATGCTTTTTAACACCCCCCTCCCCCTCCACATTCAACTATTTGGAAATTTATAGTTTGATTTCACATGTATATACGAGTTTTGAAAATTCCTTGCATTGAAAGTTTAACCACCAGGATTATTTTGTTTAAGGGTTGTGTCAAATGCCTTCCGCTAATATAAACTCTTCCATTATACCCGGCTGTAAACTTAAACTTTCTGTACTCAGAACAGATTTAGAACAGAGGTCTACAGAGTCAACTGTTTTGAACTATTTTCGAGTAATGCGAATGAGGAAATAATTTTGTAGACATTATAAATGACATGTACATTATATGTCACTTCAAAATGAAATTAAACTGTGTTTCTTATGATAAATGTTGTTTAACTTTTAAGGTCACGCTTGAAAGCAAACAGGACGGGCGTTTTGGTAAAGTCGTAGTTTTTTTCAATTTCCTTTCCATAAATGTCACTAATTTATTATTTAATTTTAATTTAGTCCTGTGTGGGAATTAATTAGTTTACAAAATATATTTCTAATTGAATTTCAAAACAATAGTGAGTTCAGACAAACACCAGCTAATGGGATTAGTTTGGTTCTGCTGCTTGTGATTTTTGTTGCCACCAATATAATTTCTGGTTCGTTTTTTTTTCGGTAACACGCAATACAGTTTGTTATAACTTTATCGATACAAACTTTCATTTGAAAACACAAGAGTCAGTCACTAAGATAGCAAAGGAAACTTCGTCATGGTAAACGCCCAGCGCACAATTATATATAGCTGTAGCTTAATTGATATTTTAAGAAACAAATAAATGCACCACTTTCTGTTTTGTTTTTGTTGTGTTTTCTTTGTCTTTCTTTTTTTTTTATTGTTTCAATTCTAATAAATTTAATACATTTTTTTCTTTTTGGGGGTGTTAATTTTTTAAAAGATGTTAATGAAGATTAATGATTTGTTCTTCCCATCTATCATTGATATTTTATGGGTTTTTTTTTCATCCTTTTGAGTATTTGGTGCTAAGTTACGCCATAATTTTGTCTATCTGAACGTCAATCTTTTGAAGAAGAATTTGAGAAAAATACATTCAACAGATAAAATAACCTTACTCATTTCTGTATTTTGCTAGACCGTCGTATTTCTTTTTTAATCTTGTTTTTGTTAAAAGTGGGTTTTTTTGCAGGTCTCAATTAAAATTTTTGTAATATTTGGTCATCATCGTTTCTGTAATATAAAAGAGCTAGGGTCAGTTTTCTCTCGATTCATTTCACACCAGGACCATTTTTAAAATGTCTTTCAATCTTCACTTAAATTCACAGTATCATAGCTCAATGTATGTTTGACTTAAATTTAATCAGATTAGAAAGTTATAAAATGGGTTTCTAATTCAATTTCAAAACAATATTGTGTGTAGATTGCCTTTTTTGGTGTCTTTGACTTTTTCTTATTTTTCCGATAGCATACTATACAGAATCTTATAACTGACTACACTGTAAAAGTCGTGCTTAGAAATTAAACACTTGTATTACATGTTTAGATCTCAACGTGTTTAGGATTGTGTTTAATTTCTAAACACATTTCTCAGTAAGCACATAATATCTAAACATGTCTTGAATTTAAACACTTTTAATGTGTTTAAAAATGAAAGTGTTTAGAAATTAAACACTTTTTTCTAAGCTAAACACGATTCTAAACACAATCCTAAACACATTGTACTGAGACACGTTTAGATCTAAACATGTAAAAAAAAGTGCACAAAAGATGTGCTTAGAAATGTGTTTAGGATCTAAACACCATTTTTACAGTGTAGGTACAACCTATCTCTAAAGTTAACTCAAAACAACGATTTTGACAGTGTTTGGCTAACAACTGCCCTCAACAACAATATGTAGCGCTGAATGACATTTAGATTTTATGTAAATATATAAAATTGTGAAAACACATATAAACCCTCTTTTAATTTAAAATTCCAGTAGGAATTCTTCTTTGAAAAGGATGGTCCTGAAGTTGTGTTCAAGTCTGTTCATGGAATTTTCGTAATGGCTTCCATACCTTTATATTGATTGATGATTTTATAGCCTTTCTTGAATTGTAATTTACCTTAACCTGTTGCTTATTCAAGCATAGACTGCATGTGAAACACCTATTTGGTTCAGATAACAGAATTCCAATGTCAAGTTAGTTTATCAATTCCATGATATGTTTGCTTGTCTGGTCCTGTTTGACTTTTCTATCTATAATCGAAAAAGTAAACGAAGAAAATTACCCTGGTTTAAGGTTACAACGATTATGTAATGTTATTTTTAGAAGGTAGTCACACAAGATAATTCTAAATACTTAATCTCAAATTTAAACAGCCAAGATGTTCTAATGTCTATAATTACCATAGCTGCTGAAGCGTATCGCATCAAATGGGCCGAATCTGATATAACCGATCTTCTTATTACAGACGTGTGATTTACAGCTGGTAATTATAGGTTTTAAAAATACATGGGTAATAACATTTAAGATTATTTTATTACCTTTGAATTTAAAAACTTTAACTAGACAGCAAATCTCTGGAGTGTGCTTTACATGCATCAAACATAAAGCACGCGATTCAATGGTTTACGAAGAACAACCTGAAATATTGTCTGGATGATTCATTATTGTTTTTCTTTAGAATGTAAATACCAATTGTTGTCTATATAAGAATAAGAGGATGTGGAATGGTTGTCAATGAAATAAACCTCCATCAGAGACCAAAGGGTGTAGAAGTTGGCAACTATGTCCTGATATTCTTGAACAATGTTTTCTTAATTGGCGGGTTTATACAGTGTGTGCTCAGTCCAAAATATGTTTATAGTTGTTTTAGTCATGAATGTCTGATGGGACATTGTTAAAATCATGTTCCTAGTTTGGAATTTGATTGGAAATCGTAGTAATTATGAAAACACACTGGTAATAAATGAAACAAACTATGGTGTTTGGAGAGAACTTTATTTTCATTTTCGTGTTGTCATCGACACCTTATATGAATATTTATCAAATACGCAAAACAAATAATTTTACCACATTTAAAGATGTTATGAACGACGTATTTAATCATTTATCATATATGAAAAATATCTTTTTAACCACATCTAAAGTGGACCTTGCAAATCAAAATCCAGTTTAATCTTCATAACAGGTTTGAAAGAACAGACATGCAGACCACTTGAAAACCGACTGTTATACTGTGGGCTTTGTTGAGGCATTTTATTGATATAGTGTGTGTGTGTGTGTGTGTGTGTGTGTGTGGGGACATATTTACATGGCCAAACCACAAACTTACATGATCGTCGATTATAGTCCTTACTTGTCCATATATTGCGAATCCAAACCACAACTCGTGTGACAGTATAATATAGATGACAGTAACTGTTGATCACGCGTTGCGGCTGCAAGTCTCCAACTAAAGGATAATCATGTGTTGCGGCTGTAAGTCTCCATCTAACGGTTGATCATGTGTTGCGGCTGCAAGTCTCTAACTAATGGTTAATCATGTGTTGCGGCTGCAAATCTCCAACTAATGGTTAATCATATGTTGCAGAACAAAGCATCTTAAATATATGATGTACGGTCATTTTTTTAATCGTTTAATTTCAAAGATACAATTAGCCATTTATGGGGGTTACTATGATTACTTGTAAAAGAGAGGCGAAGGATACCAAAGGGACGTTCAAACTCATAATTCGAAAATAAACAGACAACGCCATGGCTAAAAAAGAAAAAGACAAACAACAGTACACAAAACAACATAGAAAACCAAAGACTGAGCAACACGAACCCCACCAAAAACTGGGAGTGATCTCAGGTGCTCCGGAAAGGTAAGCAGATCCTGTAGTTGATAGCATTTTAGGGGGAAAACAACAGAAAGCGATCGATATGTCCAAAAACAAGTTTACACATCATATTTATGTGTCTTTCCCAAGTCAGGAACCTTGTCAATGATTGTCTCATGTCATATCTTCATGTCGTTTTGTTTGTTCCCTTATTTGGAAAAGTTTCTGTTGATGACAGATCTTTGGTCGTTATCATTTAATCATTTGTTTTAGACTAGGGACAAATTAAAGCCATGTGTATATTGTAGTTACACCTGTCTAATGTTAAGGACTGCGTGCTGTTATTTGAATGTATTTTTATTATTTGTGTCGCGGGGTTGCTGTTCCATTGACGTATATACACCACATTTCCTTTTGTGCATATGACAAGAAAAATATAACACAAAAAACATATGAAAATATTTGGAAGGATATATTTAACCTTACAAAAGCAGTATATGGAGTATATCCAAGATCTTAAGATTATGAGGCAAACTATTTCAGAATTAAGATTTGCACCCTTTTATGAATGTCCGTAAAAACCAAATAGGTTTTCCCTCACATAACATTGGCTTGTTAATCTTTGACGACGATTGACAAATTTATGCAGCTGCTACACGCTATTTCGCAAATACAGGTGAACTTAAAATTTATTCTAACAGTTTTAAAATCATTTCATTTGTCACAGATTGCCATATCCTTAGTTTCTTAAATCTCCATCTCAGATGACAAATACATTACTAGAATATATTTGTGCAAAAAGCAGACACATCAATTCTTATGTTCTTATGTTCTTGACTATGTTTGGATCATCGGTATAGAACGAGTCCTTACTATACTGAGTGCGAATTCCTAGTCTCAAATACTACGCTTGCATTCGTCTTGCCGAACTGTCCCAAGTCAGGAGCCTGTAGTTCAGTGGTTGTCATTGGTTCACGTCTGTCATATTTGTTTTTAGTAAATTGTTTTGTTATGAATTAGGCCGTTAGTTTTCTTGTTTTCTTGTTTGAATTGTTTCACATTTTTCTAGTCGGGGCCTTTTATAGTAGACTATACGATATGAGTTTTTCTAATTGTTGAAGGCCATACAGTTGCCTATAACTGCTTACATCCACTTCATTTGAACGCTGGTGGATAGGGTGTCAATTGCAATCATACCACATCTCCCTTTTTTTAAACTGTTCGGTATTTTTAAAAATTTGTTGTAACCCTTCTAGTTTGGATTATAATAAGGAAATTCGTAATAAAGAATTAATAAGGAAATTCGTAGTAATGAATTAATAAGGAAATTCGTAGTAATGGATATTTATGTTTATTTATTTCAAGTGCAAAATTAATATGGCAAAAATCCCCTAATATCATTTACTAATGTGGAGTTTGCTTTATATGTTTTCATCAACTTTTATTTAGATTTCTATAGACCTTGAATATACGTAGTTATTTACGATTCTTATCACTAATATGCTTAACAAAGTTTTAAATCTTTTATCAAACATGCGGCAAAACACCCATTTCACAGTTTTTTCTTTGACTTCGGAGACCATTACGTTAAAAAGATGATTTTCGGATGATATGCTTTTTAGGTCAAGATAGCTATTAAAATAAAAGGTGTTGAGTTGACAATTCTCTTTTCGAGACTGTCTTTCTCCAATTTCACGACTGATCAACACGTACAATAGGCCATAAAATAGATTTACCGTACATAATGAAGGATTCTGCAGACCATATCACTACCATTTTTAATACTATCAAGTCACTGTTTCGGGTGCTCATTTTCGGATGGCTGACTATATTTTTTGATTTTTTTCATAATAAAAATTTTAAAACCCGCTGACTGACTTTTCCTGTGTATGTACTTTTTATTGATTTTCTCTACTGGAAAGTTGGATAAATATTAAAGAAATTGTATTTCGTCAATCCTATAAACCGAAAAGAAATTAGAACCGTTTGAAAAGATAATCTGAATAGTTGTAGTGGTATCGAAGTTCCCCGTTTACGAAAAACATTGGTGTTTTGTTATTAATTATCTGAGTGAAAAGCCCCTGCCTTTCAACTATGACTATGTCAAATGCATCAACTCTTTAAAAAGAATAATGGTGTGAATGGGTATTTGTCAGGATGTTTGCCCGGAGAAAAACACATCATAGTAATAATGATAACCCGTTGCGAGACAATTTATCATGCTGAATAAAATCCTATTCACTTCACTGGCTGCAGTTGAAGTCTCATATAAACTTAGGAACACCAATTATTACGTTAAAATGGTTTTCTTTTCAAATAAGCAAAGAAAACTGTATGTGTCGTGTTTAAAAGTCTAAAGAGTTTAAGTGTATTACTGCAAACATTGATGACGCCCCGATTTGTGGGTTTCGAGAAATAAAAGTTCTACAAATATCTTTCTTCAATTTTGTAAAGAGTAGACGTCTTTACGACGAATTTAACAAGGACATTCAGAATGATGTTTCTGGTAGATATAAATAAGATTTCGTCCCGATCCCCGTTCTGAGCTATCATTTGTCAATTAGATATAAATACTAGTTTGGCGTATTTTGTTTTAGCTCATGACTGTGTGTTATTTGTTTTGAAGTATTGTCTGATACATTCTATATACTATACATTAATCGTGGTAAAGAAATGAAAAATATATATTTCATAGTGTAAATTTCTACTAACTATTAATTGAAAGATTAATAACTTACAAAACTAGGCACTAAATTAAAAATTACACTGAAACAAACAAATCAGCTTCATACCAGAACTTAAAAACACAAAAATGATTGTAAAAGGCAAAACATAGCATTTCAATTTTTAAATTGTGAATTTCTCTTTTCTCAGTTATAAAATACCAAGTCAAAGTTTTTAATATTTCGCAGTTAGCTTGATGTTTGAAATGTTCTGTTAGATATCTTTGCTCCTTTGATAGAAAAAAAACTGCTGTTGAGAAGCTATTCGGTATCATCACTGTTATAACATTGGATCCTAACCGTATATTACAAACTACTGTATCTGACCACTGGACTTATGCATATACCAGATATTTATTACCCTTGTGAAGGACTTGCTATCGCCTTTCGATATTTGTGCTCAATACTGTTTTTTTTCTGTCTTGTTTATTATTTACATGTGCACGTGTGTGTTGTTGTCTGTTGTTCCATATACAAATAAGGAGGCTTGGTGTGATTGCCAATGAAACATTTCAGTCTTGTATTTCCACAGTTGAGTTCTATCACAAAATGACATCGGTACGCCTCTCGTCATTATTTCTTATAATCTTCATAAACAATATATGTTTTGCTGATTATCGTTCATTTTCTTCCAACTTCTGATGTTTAGAAATTGTTTTGATTGATCCTGATTTAATTCATTTTCACATATGTACCTATCATTACCGACATCGTAAGCTAGGGACTGTTATTAGATTTGTTATTCCCTCGTGTAATCTACCTGCCTTGGAACATAGATTTGCTTTGTAGAGCCAATACATACGCAGATTTAGGCTTATATATGGATCTTTGTATCAACAGTGTAGAGTTAGTCACCTTAATTATCCACAGACAAACTTTTTGATCTTCTCAATACAGCTAAATTAAACAGCAGAACGTGTAATAACAATAGAATTTCCTCTCTATTTCAAACCTTGCTACTATTCTAATTATGATCAGATTATAACTAGTGTTGCTCCAATCAATACCAACTACAATTGAAAGTTCCATAAAATGAAATACAAAGAGGGACTTTACATTGAAATTTGCTCTTGTCAAAAGGAATGTATACAAAGGCTGATGACTGAACTAATCCGTCTTATACAGGTATTGTATGTTGATACAAAAATCCGAGAAAAGATTCTATTATCCTGTTGAAAATCGGAGACGGATACGGTCGTTCCTGCGACAGGTTGACATAGGTACTTATCAACATCATGCAATATCAGCTCTAAAACATAAGACATTGTTCTTTTGAAAAAAATGAAACAAATCTCCCAAACGAGAACACGATTCTCGCGAAAATAACATTGGTAATGTTTTTAAGCCTGAAAACCAGATAATTTTAATTTTTCTGACATTATAACTAGACTTAAATGTGCATTGACTAGGAATAAGGAAAGGATTTGAAAGGTGGGACATCTAAGTGTAAAAAATTAAAGATTGAGCAGCACGAACCCGACAAAAAAAGGAGGAATTCCATTATTACTATATTTGACTTGGCAAACTTCTAGTATCGAGCGCATCTGGTGAGATTATTCAAGAAGCACATACTGAGGGATTGTAGTTTCCTTCTGACATTGTTGTCCTGATATTGATCAACATGATATGTTTCTGTCAATAAATTTTGTTAGTCGTACACTGGTAACGGTGCTGGATTTCTTTCTACGTTACCGTTTCCCATGAGACGATATATGGTAGTAAAACGAAGAGCATTATTTCGTGACGCAAGCACTGATGGCTAAATATAACCTTGAAACAGAATCATGTCCCTTCTATTTTCGTATTGTACCTTAAACGATAGAAGAATTACTATGTTTACATAATGAAAATAAAATTCGTTGCGTGATATTATCAATTCACGTTTTTTTAATGAGTTTATCTAAAACAATATATATATCTCCAATTGAATATTATCTCACATTTAAAAAAGTATGTTAATCCTGTCTTTGTAGACCTTTACTGGAGGCATAGTTTACTAATGTACATGTACATGGTGCATTGGGGGTACATTTAATTTTTTTTTATCAAAATGTGTTACTATTACTATACTAGTTTTATTTGATACTTTATCTGAGAATAGGTCAATAACTTCGGTTGAAAAGAAATGTGTGATTTTAATACCCATATGTAACAATTGATTTGGTAGCCCTAATGCTAATTACACAACCCAGTCATAACAATGTTTATTACATTAGTATGACTTTCGTCCGTAGCTAATGACAATAATATCATTTTAACACCTAACACACAAATATCTAGCTTCAATAACTTGTATTGTATTCTTTAGTTTACCCTAGTTGAAGCAGAACAAGTTAAAAAAAGACTCGCCCGTCATTTACGACTAAGAACACATTAAAAAGTTATAAAATAAAATTGTTTATCGGGGTTAGATATCTCTCAGGCAACCAACTTTATACCATTATGAAGGTATTTAAACTACTCCATTACTACGCATGCGTTCTACAATTGGCAGCTGCCGGGTGGTATGTTATGACGATAAAATCATCACCTCTATAGCTCCCGGCCTAAATAGTAATTTAATGTCAGTCGAGCTGTTTTCTGTGAATTAGTGAAAAACTATACCTTGATGATAGAAAAGGGGTATGAAATTCAAAACGGACTGTATCAAACTTAACAAAATGAGAACAAATTGATCTAAATAGAATTGGTATTAATTGGACTCCTTACACTGTTCCCTGCATGGGAAGCAACTTAATGGATAACTTGAGTTTAATTCAGTGACAGATTTTCGATTAAACAAATTGATAAAGTAAAAGGGGTGTTTCTGACGGTCTCAGACTATTATGATAAGTGTTGAATGTCACTATTAAACAAAAGACTTCAACAGAAGAAGGATTTTAAGTCAGATCAGGCCAAGAAGATATTTTTAAACTGAAGAAGATAAAAAAAAATTATCAGATTTTTGTTTCACCCTTTTCAAAAAAGTCAGTTTGACCAAGAAAGAGAAAGAGTACCGAAAAGAGATCTCTTCTCCTTATTTGTGTTAAAATCTTGGCCACAACAATGGCATAAGCCATATTTGCTAAAATCCAGAAGTATACATTTTTTAGTCTTCTATATATTTGTACTAGGGTTTCTTAAGTTGTCATGTTTGTGTAATATCAGAAGGGTTTGGGTATTCTTAAAAATAACGCAATCATGGACATCTTTTTTCGATTCTTATACCCAGTTCAATACATAATTTACTGATATGGTCAAATTTCTTGTAAAATATTGTTCAATGCAAAGTGTTAAACTGGCTTTTGTAGATGAAATAAGTTTACACTATGTAATTGTTCATTGTATCCACCATTATGAAAGACAAAGTACCTAGGGGTTTAAAGCCAGCATTTATTGTTGACGTTTATTTGGGCATTCGTGAGACGCTTTTGTATGATCACTAAGCCATGGCATGACCTCTTTTGACATTTGACTTCGATCTTGACCCATTAACTTTCAGTAATGTGGTCACTAATGTCCAGCTGAGATGGCAGCCATGTTGGATATTTAACCGCACCATTACCTCCTGTTTGCCTCGGATAACCTTACAACAATAACAAGTGCCGGTGTCCTGGACTTTGATTGTGACCCCAGAACAACTAAAAAACAAATCTGATCTTCTGGAGAATGTCTTGTCCCGAGGCGGTAAGGTCGTGGACAGTTTTATGTATTGCATTTTTTCCTTGTCAGTCAATTTGAAGTGTTGTACTATTTTATTAGACAGTTGCGTATAACTCTGTAAAGGAAAATTTAGATGATGTAAGGAATTATGACCGCGTAAAATGATTTATTTGAATTAATAAAATAAACAGTGAGTTATAACAGTTCTTTGGTATTAATGTCACATTACAATTAAGAAGTCTGATGTTGTACACTTTAAAAATGTGTATACTTTCTCAAAGATGCATATGTCGTGTACGAGAAATGACGTCATTGGCGTCAGTCGCGATGTTTGATGTTACAAGACAAATGATTCAAACTTCACTTCTAAACCTAGAATTAACTCCTGTAACCACTTCTTAATATTTAGAAAAATACATATTTTTACAATTTCGTTACCCAGAGGGACTATTATAGCTTACTACACGATTTTACCCGTTATTGAGGGTCTCACGGTGATCTGTTTTTGTTAACCTACTATTCCTTTTGTTTCTAATGGACAGTTGTCTCATACTAGTGGGAGGTTTGATTAGCTATAAAACCAGTTTCAACCAACCATTTTCTTCGGGAAATGTCTGTACCAAGTCAAGAATATAACAGTTGTTTTCAAATCATTTCGTTTGTTGTTTGATTTTGTGAGTTTTTATAGACTTCCCCTTTTTGAATTTGAGTTTGGTATTTTTGTTATAATTTTTTGCAAGCCTATCACATCTCCTTATTATTTTATTGACCAATTGTTGATCGGATCCAACATAAATGGACATTTTGCTTCGACCTTATGATAACTATCTAGCCATCTGTTACCAATAGCAACTTCAATAAGTCACGCGAAGCAAACTGCACACGGTGACTTGATCGTTTGATTTCACGTATTTTAAAATGATGTCCTTTCACTGAACAATCAAAAGCTTGGTAAGTATGTTTGTCGCATTTTCCCTTTTGACCTTGAAGTAGAAAATAAATAGTCAATATGATAGGTATCACAAGAGAAGCAAGAACTGCCCATCGTTCTAACGAATCACCCCGAGTTTTTAGTCTAGTTCGTGTTGCTGAATCAATCTTGGTTTCGATGTAATGTTTTTGTGGACGGTTGTTTGATTTTTTCTTAGTTTTTCATTTGCCGATGGTCACCGGTTGTCTTATTTTCTTTAAATTTCTCTTTTTGACAGGTAATTGTTAATCAGCATGGTCCATACATTGATCTGAACCTAGACATTTGAAGAGAGAGCAAATGTAGACGTACACTTTTCAACAACAAAAACAATTGCTTTTAATTTCCCATCTTGAACCATAATGAATCTTGACGGAAACTCCACAATGTTCACAGTGGCCACAATTATTTGTATGATAGGGTATGCTTTTCCACTTTTGCCTTTTCGTCAGGTGTTTTACGATTTCTGATTGCACTTTCTTCAGACTGATGAAAACAAACGACAATAAACTGATTTTAGCCTGTACATAACAAATCACTTTTAGCACAAATGTATCGATCACATTTAGATATTTTCAATTTGATAATGTTCTTGGATGTTTAAAATGATCATAATTTTTGTATTTTACTTTGAGTCGATATTTGAAACAAACTGAAACCTAAATTTGTGAATAATATTAAATGGGATAATATAAAAACAATGGTTTACGACGTTGTTAATGGGCATTTATCTTGTTACACGATATTGTGAATTGCACAGAATATTGTGTGTAAACGGGCATTAGAATTTTACCAACTACAATGAAATATTAAAAATTTTATGTCGTATTTGTTTTAAAGCCCATAATAATTCTATACCTGAACGAATACATTTACAAAGTACAATTGCGAAATTGGTAAAAAATCAATTAAAAAGAGCAGAAGACTGGGTAAGTATGTTTCATTTGATGTATAAATAAGGAAATATATTTTGTAACGGTGAATGCTATCTACTTTACTTTGAGGATTAAATTTTATAGGTTTGATAATTCTCCGACATTTGCATTTTATTTGAACATTTATGCTCTACATGTAATGCTATTGGACGAAGACAAAAAAAACCAAAGGTTGAAAGATGAATGTGTAATGACTTTTGTTAACATCTAATATTACAACAACAAATTGCTGCAGAGGGCAGACCATCAAACATCTGGAAAGCTTAATTTTGAAATGACTACCTTGTTTGGTGAGGGTTATTTTGACAGAAGTAATGTTAATCTTTCTTAAATTTTTGTAATGAGATTTTAATGAGCAATATTTGAAAACTTGCCATGAAACCGGTAGTATTTATCAAAACCTTCGTATGCACATTAAACATTTTCCTTTTTCAGTTTCCTGTTTTTTATTCTTTTTTTGTTTCTCCTTTTTCGATATCATTCAAAAAGAATGACTGCTCATGTGCGATTTTAGTAGATAATGAAAAGGTCACCACAAATATGATAAATGCATCAATGCCTTTATCGCTTGTACCTTATGATATCTCCGTTTTTTTCAAGGAGCAAGACATTGTTTAAACTGCAAAATGCATGAAGATGGCGAAACCACAAATATTTATGACAAACATAAAGTTTTTGTTCGAGTGTATCAAGGTCATGCATTTTGGTTGCGCATAGTCTGTCCTAGGGCATTATAGATACGAGACGTCGATTACTTGTCACTATAGGTGACAAAATGCTGCACGACTATTTGTCATTTTGTGCGGTTTTTGGAAGCTGTAAGGTACCATAGGCGAAATTAAAAACATGTCATTATATTTGGCTGTAAAAATTTGCATATTAAAACATTTCTATTAAATTTTTACCATTTTCTGCAAAAGCTGTTTGACTGGTTAATATGCAAGATTAAGTCAATATAGATATTGCAAACAGTTATAAAGGAATGTTAACACATAAGCAATAGTTTGGGTACAGCGAGACCAAGCTTTTGCTTTTTAATTGAAAACAAACCATTACAATGATTGCAACACCTAGAGGAAATCAAATAATTAATTAGAATAGGCAACATGTCATATTTAATCATGTAAAGTCTGCAAAGACAGTGTTGTTGATCAGTCTTTGTTGGTCGATTTTGCTTGTCCAGAATCACATTTCATTTATGTTTTACATATATAGTAGAGTTAATAAATGAAGTGTTAGGTCAAGGCGATAGTAGTTTACCGATGTTCAAATCTCGTTAATCCTTTAAGAAGAGACAATTCAAGGTATCAAATAAAAACTGAGTGAGTCGCATGAACTCCAAAAGGAGCAACACCGTGGCGTGGACAGGATAAGCGTCTCCTGGTATGAATGCATCACTTGCAAAGTGAATCTTAAAATAACAGCACAACACTTGACTTGTCTTAAAATTGATGACAGGGTCCTGTTTTCTAGCTCTGGGGAAGTTTTAACTGAGTGGATTCCCAAAATCTGATATGACAGAAAAACGAAGGGTATGGGGTATCCATCCGTGACACAAAATCAGTACCTGCACAGCAAAAAAAAAAAAAAAACCCACACAAAAAGCAAACGAACAGCGCTTTTAAAACTTTTCCTCGAGTGTGACATCAACGAATTTGCACACCCATGAGCAACACGACGGATGCCACGTGTGGAGCAGGATCTGCTAACTCATTCCGGATCACCTGAGATCCCACCCTGTTTTGGTAGGGTTTGTGTTGCTCATGATTTAGTTTTTTGTGATATTTTTTGTAGACTGTTGTTTGTCTTTTATTCGTTTTTCGTTTTTTGCCATGGTGTTGTCAATTTGTCTTCGACTTTAGTATTCTCTGCCTACCTTGTACATGAGATACAAACTTGTAATTAGTTTACTTAACAAAGTCTTGTTTATCTTAAGCTTCATGGTGGAATCAAAGTTAATATATAGGCAAACAAAAAAGTAAGTTAATGGAAATCATGACCAAAAATATCTGAAAACGAAAAGACAAATAATCATTATGGAGGATTTTACTCAATCCTTGCTCTTTGTTTACGTCTTTGTTTCTTGTTTCTTTTATATGGTCCGCAGTTTGATATATGTTTTTAAACTGCTCTCCATTTGTTAAAAAAGATATTTCTTGACAAAGTTCTAAACCAAATAATATATAACGCAGACTCGTCAAGTCGCAGTCTGTAGTCTCTGATAAGTCAAGGACAGGTTCCGTGTACTCCTCTTGTATAAGGAAAAGGCACGAGGGCTAATGCTTCTGTCGAAATAATTATCTATATATTTATCATCATTTCATGGTTTGATAGACGTTTTTCATAAATAATGACACTTTTGTGACAAACTATGATATATGTTTTGGTCATGATTTTGAAACTAGCGATTGCAAATTATTAACTGGACAATAGAACATGATGGATATCATTTGTCACCTTACATAAACTTTTCATCGCTTTTTTTATGATTGGAACTTTGTTATACTAATCTTAACAGGTTTTTTTTTTAACAATTAATACAAAGGGTGTTTGCATAACAAAGTCAAAATTATTTGTCATCGTTTAATTTTGGGTCTTTAATGATCTTCGGCTTCGTACTTTCTTTGGCCTTTTTGCGCTTTTTATGGTTCGATCGTCGCTGTTGAGTCTTTTGTATACGCGACGCGCGTCTGGTGTGCAACATTTTAATCTTGGTGTCTATGATGAGTTTATCTAATATCATTCTGCAGAAGAGAGGCGAAAGATACCAAAATGACATTCAAACTATTACGTCGAAAATAAACTGACAACGCCATGGCTAAAAAAGAAAAAGACAAACAAACAACAGTACACATAACACAACATAGAAAACTAAAGACTGAGCAACACGAACCCCATCAAAAACTGGGGGTTGGTCTCAGGTGCTCCGGAAGGGTTAGCAGATCCCGATCCACATGCTGCACCCGTCGTGTTGCTCATGTTAGTACAAACCCGGTAATAAGTCTAAATCGGTAGGTCACATTCAGGAAATGGGGACGGGATTGTAGTTACGACCATTGGATCATATCCGTTATCACCTGTGAAACGGATATTCCATAGCGGTCAACTGACTCGTGATAGCGTCCGTAAAATTTACAGATTATGTGGGATATTGTTTTGTTTTGGAGTTAGTGAGTGTATTTTTATGCACTGTAATGTTTTGTTTTGTTGTTTTTTTTCACGATTTTACGCTTTCAGAAAAAGCTAGTCAAACATTCTTTGAAAATAAAATAAACACGGTTTACGATCTTCATTTTTCGGTGGAAGGGTAATTCCTAAAACACCGTGAAGAAAATAAAAGAAAGATCCATTCATTATTCATTGATCGTAGACATGCTTATAGTCCGATTTAACTAAGTGTGTTTGTTTGACCTACAGCGTAATTGAAGACCACAATTCAGAATTTTTGGTTGTTCATGCTCTTCAACTTCGTAATATTCGATTTGGTTGTGCAACTTTATTGATTCGAGTGCCTCTGATGAGTACGAAATGCGCATCTGGTGTACCAAATTATAACCCTGATATTTTGCATGTTTTTTCTGTAAAGTTGTTATTAGTTCTTGAAAACTTATGAATAATGCAAACATTTGTTATATTTCATGAGCTATTTAAAATTTGAATTGACTCTAAGGTATTTTTTTATTTGGAAAGGTATAAACGAGGTATATAGATAAAAAAGAATCACCACATTTCTAAAAACTAAACAGAAAGTGCAAAGATTGACGAAAAAAGTGTTCATTTGCGTATCATTTATAGTTTTATACGTAAATCAGGCCGTTGTCTTTCTCGTTTAAATTGTTTGACATTTGGCATTTTAAATGTGACTATATGGTATGGGTTTGATCATTGTTGAAGGCCGAACGATGAGTTTTAGTTTCTTACATTTATTTCATTTGGTCTCTGAAAGTAGTTGTCTCATTTTCAATCATACTTCCTTCTTATTTTTATGCTCATTTAGTCTTTTGAAAACGAGAAGCACGTCTGGCGTACAAAATTTCAAGCCTGGTATCTGTGATGAGTTAGTACAAACCCGTATGGATTCTTTGAGAGAAAAGGTCATTATGAGGTTTCATTTTTGTTATGAATAAGATAAACGACGATACCAAGCAGGACAATAAAAATAATACGACATAAGTACAATGGCATGGTCAAATGTAAAGATAGAAAGACAAACAATAATCAGAAAAACACATAAAAAAGTCGATCACGTATATTTGTTATTTAAGGAATGACTGTAATATGTTTTCTGTCTAAGAAGAAATAACATCAAAAATGTGGTGCACACTGAATAACCCGCGTAGCGGGTTATTTTAAAGTGTGCACCACATTTTTTATGTTATTTCGAATAGACAGAAAAAATATTACAGTCATTTCTTATAATTTAATTCTAAATTCCATTTTAAACCGGAGTAAACCATGAAAAAACGTTGATGACGTCACGGTCACATGACAAAATTATGTCTATGAGCTGATAAACAAAACAACGTCAGCCAATCAGAAGACGCGTTACATCCAAAATTATATTATATAGTTATAAACAATGTCATAATATCTGTTCCTATTGGAACAAATATTCTATACCCTATATTCCGTTTGGAACAAATACTGTAATATTTGTTCCAGGGGGAATTATATTACATATATTTCGACCATTTGGAACTTCTATTATGACGAAACTAATATTTCATGACAGACCGACACGAAGCCCTTAAAAACCTGGTATAGACACAGGTGTCCCGCACTGGTAAATTAGAGCCAACAGTAGTTTATCGATGTTATAATTCATGAACCAATTAAAAACATACATATCAAGATAAACTACAACCTGAGGGAGTCGCATGAACTTCAAAGGGAGAGAGACAGGGTGCTTTGACAAGGTAAACCTCTTGCTAAGCATGCATTTGTGCTCACCTCATATTACTCATATTAAAAACGATGTCGTCGTATTGAACGCATGGTTCTTGTTAAATATGCTTTTTGAATGATAGTAGGCTTTTTCATTAGGAATATCTCATGTTATCTTTATGTATCCGTTTTAGGACGACTTAAGACGGTAATTACAAGAGATTCAACCGCCTACACACACAAAAGAAAATTAATATTCCATAACTTTTTCATCCGCTGTAAAAATAACATGACTTAATTCTATTGCACATGTGTGATTATAGTTATTTTTATATATCCCAATTTTAAAAAAGGGTACAACTGGTTCAATGCTGCTACTGACGGACCATCAGTCATGATTCAATCCCCAGGGTATAACAAGTGGCTTGTACTGGCTTGAGTTAAACGATATGTTATGAAACTGTTCTTTTACTAAGTTTGCAATTTAACAGCCTGTTTTTTATGACTATTGTTTCAATATTTTGTTTAGAGTTGCAAGTGCACAGGTAATGTTGACAAAGAAAGATTCCTACTGTCCTATGTAGGACTTTATTAGTTGGTGTATGAATGCTCTCTCTCTCTATATATATATATATATAAGATAAGTTTTATAATTATTGAGAGATGGAGAATTTTAAATTTGCCACCACAATAGATTACCTCGACCTTTGTCATAAACTACCAAGGAAATGTGCCGCATAAAGTATTCGCAATCCGTTCTTTTCTCGTTTATGACATATTTAGTGTCGGGTCGGTCAGTGAGACAGAACTCAACAATATAATATAAAGAGATACGGACACAAGTAGGGGGTGATACTATTATTAGCTCAACTGGCCGAAAGGCCATGTGAGCTTTTCTCATCACTTGGCGTCCGTCGTCCGTCTGTTAGCTTTTAGAAAAATCGTTCTTCTCTGAAACTATTACCCTTAATTTAATTAAACTTGGCCCCATTATAGGGGAATCTAGTTTATAGAATGTGTCCGATTACCCCGCTTGTCAACCAAGATGGCCGTCATGGCTGCAAATTGAATTTTTGGGTAAAATGCAAGTTTTTTTTCTATTATCTTGAAAACCGACATGAGAAGAGAAAATCTGTCACGGGCAGAAATGTTGAGAAAGTTGATATCTAACTGCTGTCCAGTTATGTTAAAACTGTCAGACGACGTCTTATTATAGCGCTTATATGTCTAATTTTATTAATTATTTTGAAAATTAAATTAGATATAGAAAAATGTTCATTAGAAAAATGATTAGCAAGACAAGCTCTACAAATAAGTCAACACGGCTGAAATCATCAGACGACTCCTTATTGAAGATATTGCTCTTTAATGACGATTTTAACCATTTTGTTTATTGCGTTTTTGCCTTTTCATGATTATTTTTACCCCAAAAATGGCTATTGTTGAAGATGCAGGTGAGCGACACAGGCTCTTTAGAACTTCTAGTTGAATGTAAGATAAAGTTTAACATTGAAAACCACTTGTAAGCAGGGAAATAGGTATCAGGAAGATGAAATAAGTGAATCATTAAAACATCTTACTGACAGCTATACACACACGTTTATCGGAGGATGGTACTTATTTGTGTCTTGTTTCATTATTTTATGGTTATAATTTATTTCCTTTTAGAAACTTAATTATTATAAGGCGTCTTGGTGCAGTATGTTTTAAAGTTTAGAACTCTAATCAGTAAATCTTAATATTAGTATTATGACAGTATCAACATTTTCATCAGTACTATTGAGATTAATAGTGTATTAGATAAATTTAGATAACCAAGGTATTTTGTGATTTTGCTTTGGGGAATGGTGATATGAACCAGTATTATTACATAGGTATCATGTAACGTCGGGCTATTAAATATTGATATTAAATACTGATATGGTCCAGGCTTCGGGTCTTTTGTCAATTCCAGACACTTATTTCAAGCTTCAGGAAAGGTTACCATACTCTGAAGATCGGCGTGATGTTTGGTCCAGATCAATGCAAGATATCACATCAGTTTATGATCGGATGTGGAAAATAGTTTCAACATGTTTGCTCCGTGGCCTTTTTACTTTTTGTAGTACGCAGATGTTAGATATTAAACTATAACACATGCTAAGAGAAATTGCGCCACAAACCAAGATACAGGCATACTTGTATTTTAGTGTTTGCACCTGTATAGACAAAAATCAAATAAAGAATTCGGCTTACTTTCAAGTAAATAACACCCCATGATAATTTCTATTTTTTTCTGCTAGCTATAGTCTTTATGTTTGAAAAATCTAATTGCTTGACCTCTAAAGGTGGATATAAGTCATGTAGACGAAACGATTAGAAGTTGGATGACTGTGTTGCTCAATCTTCTTTTTTCTGTGTACTGTTTTGTTTATATGTTCGTCTTTTTTCTCCTTCTTCTGTTTATGGTTCTTGATTGCTCTGTTGGTATCTTCCCTTTTTTCAACACCGCAAGTACCGTATCCGGATACAATTACTCTCCTCATTAATAAGTTTTAACAGATCTTGTCTTTTTATTGGATCAGTGTGTTTCACATAACCATCAACCAACATCATCATCTCAAACATCAGTTTTAAGATTTAAGCATTTACAACGACATGTATTTTACACACAAAATAAAGTGTATATGATTACAAGCATGTGTAGTATGAAATATACTCGCTTTTGTAAACACGAAACAAATCATATGTACGTCGAGGATAAAGCATCTTTATCCCTTTTTTGTTAAGAAAACGTACAAGTGGTTCATTTTTCTATTTGGTTAGGTTTTGAATGTATATCACCGAATGAAAATTTTCGAAACCATTGAAGGTTTCTTTCTAGTTTCTGGTGTCGCGCCTGAAAACATCGGAAACAGGTTTCTTGCCTTTGTCATTTCGAAGAGATTGATTGTAATGTCTTCCTGGATATCGTTCTCCTGAAGTTTGTTTTTCATTTTTTTTCAGTTCAAAATGGATGACATTTGTTAATGGGCCTTCCCCAACATTTCTCATTGTGCAAACAATCGACACTTTGACAGTGATATTGTCCTTTCTTAAAATTAGTTCAACTTTGAAGCGAAGTCTTCAAAATTGGGTTGTGTAAAATAATATCACGTCTTCCCTTGTTAATGGTTTGATATGGACATTTGTGTGCTCTCAGACATCTTCGATAAATCATATGTAACCTCAGACTGATCCGCCATTGTTTGATAATGGATAATGTCGAGGCAATTGTTAAACACAAAATTAATAACAGAGAACTGATGTTAAAACAAAACAGAGAAGCCACTTTAACGGCATTAAAGCACTTTAATCGCAATGAAATAGCGCTACTGTGAGAAAGATATCAAAATCAATTAATGAAATATTTCATACGAAACATTTAGTAAGAAACATACTACCCTTGTAAGGAACAAGTTTAGGGAGGGAAAATGAACAGTCAGTAGGGAACTACCTTAATTACTTCATCATTTAAGGCTTTAATTCTAAGATATGTTAAAACTCCTCTTGTATATATTATCTATGAGGTAAATATCATTACCGAGCCACCCAAAAGCACACCAAAAGTAAGCTGAACATCCGATTTTATGCAAAACGAACACATTTTAAACATGCCCTAAACATGCCGATGCTATCCATTTATGAATTTTAATATATTGCAAACTTGGTTATTAATGCTGTTTCCTTTCTTTGTGTATTGAGTATCTTCAAAGAATGAAAATTCAACACGTAACTATTACTAAACTAGAATTTTAACATATATCATATACAACTAATGAAATTGTACTCTCCGGCTACTTGGTGCTTCCTATAACAACTGTATGGTTAAGCTCGTCTAGTGGCTTCTGTACTATGTATTCTTGAAAGAACGACTTATTAGCAGTGATATAACCCAGTGGTAATGAATTACAATCAAACGTAACAAAGTTGCAGCATTCAATTCAAGTGGAATTCGGATTAAAATGAAATTGTATTTTTTAGAAGCATTTTTATTGCCATGCTTATAGTAAAAAGCTCTAAAAAGTCCAATTATAAACCAAGCAAAAGAAACTTCTGAAATCACGGTTCTTCTCGAGTTTCCGTGGTACCAATATACATTTTTGTCACCAGCAAATTTTAGAATTTCTGGCTTAACCTAATTATACTAAAGATGAACTCAAAATGTAAGGCGCCATCTGATTGTAATTTTTATTTCTTAGTATTGACACCCATTTATAAAAAGCTTTTATCATTATTATTGCCGAAAACAGTAGAGCACGCATCAGAGCAATAAACATGCATTAAATGTTCTAAATGGAGTCATTAAGCCTATTAACCATGCAGTAAGTTTTGAAGTGCTCTCATCAAAGATTGCGCATATAACCATTTAATTTGCCGTATTTCATGCGTAATTTGACACAATAATCACGTCATATTTAGCTGTTTTAGACCATAATGTGTCTGTTTCCTGTAATCGGTTCCACAGATTCGCACCTGGCGTTGGTACATCATGTCGATGTAATCTCCCTATCCTGGAAAGGGTTCTATATTGTCAAAATAGGTTTAAGCGGTTGATCATAAAATTAATATTGCACAAAATGTGTGACAGTTTAAATGTATCTATTGTAAGTTTCACTTTTTATTTATTTTGTCGTTATATTTTATAATATATTCAAGTGTCAGTCATTTATATAGGGTAGTTACCTACTGTCTTTGAACTTTTATCTCAAACAGAAATCAACTAATAAATAAAAAATCATCATTTATCATAAATTGTAAAAAGATTAAATCTGCAGTGGTTATTTATTTTGCCGTATTACAAAAAAAGTAAATATACAAAAACAAAAATATGAATAGACATGACTATCGTTTCTCACCAAAGCCTGTTTTCTTTTTATTTTGCTCGCTAATTTGGTTTTTTCATTTTTTAAGTAATTGATAGTTATATGGAAAGCCTAAATATCAGAAATTTATACACAGACATAAAAATGATAAGTCAAAGAGACGCGGAAGGTTCCAAAGAGATAGTCAAAATCACAAGTCGAAAACGAACCGACAATGCCATGGCAAAAAAACGAAAAACTAGCAAAAGGCAAACAACAGGCTACACAAAACAACATAGAAAACTAAAGACTGAGCAACAAGAACCCCATCAAAAAATTATTGAAAGCAGAATGTTGTCGATAGAATATCTGTTATCTCAATAATATAATTTGATTTTCTTGTAAAAAGTAACAATACACAAATGTGGAAACAGAATACATGTCAGAGAGACAAACAACAGGATGGCGAAAAAAGAGACAAACAGACAAAAAAGTCCACAAAACAATGCACTGAAAACGAAAAATTAAGTGACTGGAATTCAAACAAAAACAGCTGACAACACAGGTGCTCCGGAATGGTAATTATCAGTATCTATTTTTGTTAATTCTTCCACGAGATTGTTTTACTTAAACAGTTCACATGCTACATGTGCATGTAAACAGTGAAACGAAGATGATTTTTCTTTGCAGATCCCAACATGAATATATTGTGTTCTACATATGAATCAAAAGAAGAATGGGATAGTGTCAGTGAAACAGTATCACATCACAAAGATGCAAAAATAGAGGGCAGACAGTCTTCAATAATGAAAAGGCATCCATACAATAGATACCCATGTAGCTGTAATTTATCAAATGTCTAAACAAGTTGTGGTGTTTAAGGGTATAACCGTTTTGACAATGCATGTTGATTGGCTACGTTGAGCCACATGATCAATACCGTCACGCGCTACGATAGCATCCTTTCAACGACAGTTCGCTGTAATTGTCCATAGACTGCGTTTTAAACGAACGTTTTTACCACCTGTGTAAAAGGACCCCTGTCTTATATGATCAGTATTTATTTTAATGAATGTTACTTTATAAATTACCTTAATATAAAACAACTTGTCTAACTTGACATTTATCATGAACTATACAGTCTTCTTTTACTTGTTGATATGAATGCAATATTTTTATATGTTTAAACATGACTATTATGCTATATTTTAAGCACAAAGCCGGAACCTGTAAATTAGAACACATTGTCCTTATTTAGTCTTCTCCTCGCACGTCACTTAAAACAACTTTGACTGTAGATAACGTTTAAGAAGATATCAAACAATACATTGATTGCTATCTCTGTGATGTTGCATGAAATAATTTATGTAGTGTTACAACTGATATTGAGATGAAATAGAGATATTAGTTTTGTTATCAAATCTAGTACCATGAACTGTCAAATGTGGCTTGCAAATAGTTATGCAGTATTGTGTTACTCAACTTTCTGTTTTGATTTTCGTTCAGATTCAGATTTAACAATTATCTAACAAATATATCAATAAGGATATTTATACTTATGAAACAAGTGCTAAAATAATAATCCATAATTCAAATCAAGTATGATTATTTTCGTCCAATTTTACAATTGGCATCCATATTAAACTTTTCGATACCTTTTGTGCATTCGTTAAAGAATCCCTGTTCTTTTTTTAACTTTTATGTATCGGTTTTCAATTTAGCTTTCCGTTTTTAGAATTATGATAATGATGTTTGAAAGAAGTCAATTGTAATAACAATTTACATAAATATACAAGTGGAAAATAGTGAAAATAAATGAATAAATTTGAATAATTTTTATGAATGAAGAAAATGACCTAGATTCATGATAGGGAAATAATCAACCTTTTACTAGGAGTATAATGTAAAATTTACAATTCTAATTTTATGAGAAACTAAATAAAATTGTGGTTAACAATACATAAACAGCAGCTTGCCTACTGGCTTGAGTATTTATGTTTACAATATTGTTATTCATTAATTCTAATAAAATTCAAAATATTTACACAATCACTCATGGCACTCTTTAACTATTTGCAGAATTCGAAATGGAATCTAGATATATGCAAGAAGTTAAAACACCTACAGCTATATGGACACATAACACATTGAGTGGAAGGTACAGTTTATATTAACTTTCTCTTGTTTACATACTTTTGATTTTCTGTAATACTATTCATACATTCAATGTAATCTGTTATCTAAACTTGCACACAAAAATATTGACTGCTTTTGCATAAAACATGTGAGAAGTTAATTTTATATTGTCGATGAGGATCTGCTTACTCATCCTGTTATTGGTGGGGTTTTTGTTGCTCAATTTTTAAGTCTTCTCTGTATTGACTTGTTATTGTTGTTTGTCTTTTTTTTTCGTTTTCTTTAAGACAATGGTGTTGTCTGTTTTCTACTTATGATATTTTATCCCCCAAACCCCTTTGGTATATTTTCTCTTTTTTATAGAAATTGATTACGTAATATTTCAAATATTAAAAGAATTGTTATCTGAGGTTAAAGGAATACAAGATGGAAAGCTAATTTGTCCCTGCTGTGTATTGTTCATGTGAAAAATTATCTTGTAAATCCCCTTAGATTTGGAATTTGGGTATTTAGTATTGTTGTTTTTCACTTGTTCCGTTGATTGGTAGCGTTTGATTTTGTCAGTGTTTATGAACTTCACCTTTTTGAATTTGCCTTTGAGTTCGGTATTTATTGTAATACTTTCTCACACAATTCTCTTGCAGTCAATTCAGTTCTGTTCAATAGCTTTTCAGACAATTCAGTATGATATTAAATTTAAGTCTTAAAGTTGACTGATTGACTGAAAATGAAACGATAATTAATTGTTCTGTCTATTAAGAACCGTTTGGATCAAAATGACCGTTTCAGATCATAATTAGGATACTACTGAAACTAAAGCGCAAAATTAATATGCGGCTGTATATGTTTTATTGACCATGGACTTCATAATTTCAATTAAAATTTTTAATATTTATTACACAAAATAAGGTCCCACATGCATACACATAGGCATAACAATAAAAGACTATAGATAAATACAACCAAACATTTATGCTGCTGTCAAAGTAAATATATACAACACATCTCCTTTTACTCTCAGGAATAATGGACAAACTGTGTAAAGAGCGCTCTATCTATAATGATAATTTTTCTCCAATGACCGTATGGTTTTGAATTTATTTCTGTCGTCCTTTGGTTTATATTGGATGGGAATGATTTGGCTTTTTTGAATATTTTTCTTATTTGTTATTGTTTTTGGGGCATATGTTTTTGGCATTTCTTTATCATATTTAATTGTTTTTTTAAAGTCTTTTTTTTTAGTAAGATTGTTGGATGTTTTTGTTTAGTTCTGATTATTGTTTGTGGAGTGTATTTTTACGTTATTTATATTCTGCCTATGTTTTAAACCTTTACAATATTTTCTGACGTTACAGTTCTTTTATAACTCTTCATCATTCAAAGCCTTTTTGGGGGCAAAGTATTATTCTTGTATTTGCGCTATTTTTACCACTTAGAAATTATAATGAAGGAATCATAATGAAGTTCTAACTTGACAGGACTTTATTGCCATTTTGCACGTGTTACTGTACTGGTTTTTATATTCTTAAAGTAAACCTTATTTGTTCACAAATTATAAATATGTAGGAAAAGCTTTCGATAATGAATGTATTTCCAATCTGTCCGGGCTTATAATTGTAGATACACAAAGATATTTCTTTTCGTCTACTAATACTACTTGCATTTTCAAATATATAAAAAGTTAAATAACAAAAGTACCGAACTCCAAGGAAAATTCAAAACGGAAAGTCCCTTCTTATTTAATGGAAAATCAAAAGCTCAAACACATCAAACAAATGGAAAACAACTGTCGTATTCCTTAGTATGTTTCATTCTAATTGTGATGCTTTTATAATCCTTCAACACAAAGCACAAGTATACTTATTTAATATCTGCTTGTAACATTTAAGCAATTTACATATTTAGATAAAACGTTTTGGTAAACAATTACTCCCCTTGTCCCTGAGTACAAGTTGTTGGTTTGCTCTGGTTTGATGTTTACGTTATCAGTATCATTACAATAATGCAGGATTTCTACAAACGTAAATCGCATATGCTAAATCAGCACACACAAATAAAGACCTATAAATGTAAAATTTTAGTATGATGAATAGTTTTCTCATTTTACTTTATTTTTTTTGACAAATATAGGATATTTTGAATATTTTCTTTAATCGAATGTTGACGATCTTTGAATAGTGAACCTAACAATAAATGACAATGAACAACAAAAACAGAATTAAAAAATGAGGGTTCATTATCATGCCCACAAGGTACGAACCTGGATATATAAATCTTGCTTGTGAATAAAACCCAGTTATTGGTTTCAAAATATATATAAATTCATATTTGAGACAGATAGGTTTCATCCATTAAACGTGTTCTTTCTGCAATCATTTGGTTTAATATTATCATTTAAAACTCACTAAAATCCCATTGATTAGCAATAATAAAGTCATCTATCTTTCTCACATGTTTCAAAACTGGCTCATTTAATTCAATCATTAAATTATCGTTAAACATCACGAGCAGAAGAAAAAAGTTATCGAAATCACTTTAGCCAGTTTACTGGTAAACGGAATAAGGTCAAATGTGAAAAATACTTCACAAAAATAAAATCTCACACCTGCTCAGTTAACAGCGAGGTATGCTGATTTTAACAGCAAAAAGTCAACAAATGTTCAACGTTCTACAAGAAACACACTTTTCTTTGAATTAATCAAATCATATTCTCATCAATCACTTAGTCTGACATTGGTCCTTTATCGTCATTCACTTCATCCGTTTAAGGATTCCGAATGGTGTACTATTCGGAAGCAAGACGTTACCTACAAAAACAAGAAACAAGCCTTATCAAGTTAGTAAATCTTTGTTTGTTTTTCTTTCAACTAAACATTCAATTAATTTTAATTGTGAAGTGACTACGTTTAGAGTCGCTCTGGTAGCCATTTTGTGTAGGCCAATCATTTGAATCTGTGATTTATCTCGGTTTTTAGGTGATTAATTTGCCGTTCTTGATTCCTAATAGCTTTCATTGAATAGCGATATTGAACGATAATTAGAACTGAGCAGTATTGAAATATGATACCATTATACAGAAAAATATCTTTTTCACGTAAAGTAATAAATTATACTAAGAGGGAGACTAGAAATAAAACACCACAGTTTGGATATCGTTAACATTAAAAACCATAACTGATGGCCAGAATTGATAACAATTACCATTAATAGCAGTAAATGACAAGGAAACACATGTAAACTTAATGTAATTTATTTATCATATTTTAACGGGTGGAATAATACATAAACCATCTTGTACACTACTAATGTATGCAAGGTTTGTCTTGTATAATGGCTTTCATATACAATGGGATTTGTAAAATATATTTTTTCTTTGAAAATAGATCTAACTGGTAATAATAAAATCTCTTTGTGTAGTTTACATTCTAAATTCCACATGGGTTGAGGCTGACATAGCGTTTTTTTAAATATGTTTCTTGGTAAAAGAGAATATGTGTTTGTAACATGAGATGCCGAGAACATACATAAAAAAAACTTATCTTATAAGAACAGTTTGGTATCAACGATAATGAATTTCATAATTGTGTTGTTCACTGTGTGTATCTGCAGTTTTGTATTTTCTGGCTGTAATTGAAGATAAACCAACGTTTAGCCTTTATTTCAATTACTACTACTAGTTACAAAGGAAAGCACTTATATATAATGAATTTCATTAATTGTTTTTATTGTTTCGGTAGTTAATGATAATCTGGTTGGAATCTGAGATGGACCAATGCTTAGTCGTCTTTATCCCAATATACTTACTATTACTTCTACTATGAACATCACTTATTTTGCTATTGTTCATTCTGGCACCACTGAAAGGTTTTCATCGATGGTCTAAAGATATCATATCCTGCAGTAACATCAGAATGAAAATACAGCGTGAACATAAGCGTCAATCTTTGATACTCACTGATAATCCAAAAAAGTGTTCTTGATGGTGTCCTTGATGGTACCCATGCAAGAGCTATTGAAAAATACTAACCCAAACCTCCGTGATTGGAATATATTTGTTCTGTTTTTTTCGCCGCTACCATGTTAACATTGTACGTGTGTATAAAATGTCTGTTTGAACATGGAATTGAATGACAAAAATAAATGAATTATTTGCAATGACTACGCCTAGACAGAAATGTTAAAGACAATAAATTGAACTCAAATATTTAAGTATTGTTGTTCGAGTGATGAAAATACATTTGTATTTATACGTTGTGGGTTAATAAATCGAAATACTTTGTTCCCACAAAACAGAGAGTTTTTGAAGCCATGAAATACGTTGTTTTAGCCATAGATTAAATAAAGACTCGACTTGAAAATGAAGAAAGACAGCTATTGTAAATTACTGAGCTTACTAGTTGAGCAGGAACTGTGTACCCTTCCGGAGCACCTTATTTTATGCTGGGTTTCTTTGCTCCATCTGCAGTTTCCTGTTTAGAATTTTTTTGGATTGTTGTTTGTCCTTTGACAATTTTTTTTTTTGCTTTTGGTCATGGTTTTGATTGCTACTATGATAAATTCTTACTTTTTTAATGGATAAAAAAGGAAGAAAATTTAATTCTTAAATTTAGAAATATATAAGACAATAATAAGTAACATCTGAGATGATAAGAAGTCTATACCTCTCTACAAACCCTGTCTTTTATGATCGCTTAGGAGTGTTTGTCTTCTAAAAAACAACCCCTGTTGGCTTTATTCTTGCTAAAAAACAACCCCTGTTAGCTTTATTCTTGCTAAAAAACAACCTCTGTTGGCTTTATTCTTGCTAAAAAACAACCCTTGCTGGCTTTATTCTTGCTAAAAAACAACCCCTGCTGGCTTTATTCTTGCTAAAAAGAAACAACCCCTGCTGGGTTTATTCTTGCTAAAAAAAACCTGGCTTGCTTTATTCTGGCTAAAACAACCGCTGCTGGCTTTATTCTGGTTAAAAACAACCCCTGCTGGCTTTCTTCTGGCTAAAAAACAACCCCTGCTGGCTTTATTCTGGCTAAAAAACAACCCCTGCTGGCTTTATTCCGGCTAAAAAACAACCCCTGCTGGCTTTATTCTTGCTAAAAAGAAACAACCTCTGCTGGCTTTATTCATGCTTAAAAACAACCCCTGCTGGCTTTATTCTTGCTTTTGCTATTGTACAATAATTTCTTATATTTGTACAGTATATAAAACAAGAATTATAGGTGAACAGAAAATCACAATCAATCCATAAACATTGATCTATGTTGGTTTAAATGAGAATATGCGAGGAATCCACCTTTAATTTGTCATCAGATTGTATTGTGTATAATACGCGATATCAATGCTTCTTTAAATTTAAGTTCTGTTAATGAACCCCACCTAATTGTTGTATTTTCTTTTTGAGTTTCTTATTCATTTATATAATTGTCATCCATCTTCCTATTTGATATTCTGTATTAAGAGACTCATAATTGTTCTACTAAAACAATAGTCCTTACAAATGTTCTGCAACATAAAAAAAATCGAAGAAAAATGTTGATTACACTACAAATCTCGTTTGTGATCGAATTTATTTTGGCAATAATACTTTAGGTTTTTCTCGTTGTCTAGAAAGATCATTTATTCTTAATTTTCGATATACTATAAAAATTGAAATCTATATTAATTCCTGGTGTCAAATTCTACAAATCTGGATATGTCTCATGAATTCTGTCTACAAAATATTTAAGGAACATAAAATACAATTACGAAATAATGACTTACAACCAAGATTTGTTTTCTAAAAAGGGTAGAGAACAGTGTATATTTCAATATCAATTTTTTTATATTCAATCTATGTTCACCTCTATGTGTTTTGTTTTCTAACATTAAAAAAAACCATATTTATTTTGTTTTACTTTAAGTCAATGTTGATATACATTTTATAAAAGAAAAAACCAATGAGTAAAGGTTTAATTTATTAATCAGCTTTATGCAAATCTGTGTATACATTCTTTTTTGTGTTTATGTTACATGTATATATGTATATTAATTTATTTGAAAATTTGGTTATTGTAAAATGTTCTTTGAGTAATTGTTTTGTCTTCATACCCCCACCCCACCCCCTTGCTTTTCTTCTAAGGTGTGTGTTTATTTTAATAAAAAAAAATATATTAAAAAGACTATAATTAAATACAATATGAAATGACACATACCTAGAAGTATACTAATTTTCATTGTTGTGAACATGCTATAGTTGTACCAAACATTTTTGAGGATCTTTCGTGTTGCTTATTCATTCACCTTCAAGTAAACTGTCTGCAGGGTTGAGTTTAAAATTGTCGTTTCATTGAAGTGTTGTAGCTTCCGAACTGTGTTTGCCAGCCATTAATATAGATTCTTTAACTGCATCGACAATTCTTTATATTATGAGATGATAAATTTCTCTTCATTGTCATCCTACAGACCTATGCAGAGGCTGGGGTGGTTTTAATATCAACATCCTACTTGCAGTGGTTGGTGGGAACAATTTTTATTTGATTGCTACTCTATTTTTAACAGGTATAAATTGAATTTCGGTTCAATTTGATACAATATTTCATGTTTTGTTGCATATGATGTAACAAATCTATAATTGTGATGTAGTTATGAAAACGACGTTCACAAGTTTGAAAAGATATTTAATATTTTCATAGTTAAGAAAAAATGTCTTTATGATATTTAAATTAATAATAAATAATAATATTTAACTAGATACTTATTTAATGTAACAAAATGTACAACATACTCTTCAATAATTGTTTGATTTTACATTTTTTTAGTTGAAAGAATCTAATGACGGGAAACAGATAATCGGCCCAATATGAATAAAATTTGAATATACGATCAAAATTAAAGCAGAAAAATCGTTTGAACTATAACAACAATTTTACGAATAATTAATATTTCATTCATGTATAATTTTTGTGATATATGGTAATTTCATTCAAATTAAATAAAGTTGAAGTGTTCTGAAAGTAACAACTTGACTACGTTTATGACTTTATTACAAAAGAACCAGTATAAAGTTACTGTAAGATTACATTGTATTTATGGGGATTTCTTGCTGTTTCAAAGGTAGGAGCACACTCTGTCATTAACAAATGTAATTAATCTATCAAAATAACCAATGCATTTAATAATTTATTTACCAAAGCTATGTTAACCTTTCTGTTAACCTTATAATCGTCCTATTCTATTCCGATTCAGCCATTATTTATATCCAATGACTTTCATGCTAGGATTACTCAGTATATTGTCATAGAAATGCTATATATAATTTTCTGAATTTCGTTATATATGTGTTCAAGAAATATGTGTATTTTTTTATACTATAAACAATGTTTTGTTTGACGAGTTTAAATCTTTTAAATCTAAAATGATAGTAAGATGTTGTATTAAAGGAAATGATTTAATTTCTACGGTATTCATTGTTTTTACCTCATTAGAACAAACAATATCTATAGTTGTTCAAAAATGTAGGAATTTTTAAATTGAATTTATGAAACTAATGTTTAAACTCCCTCAGGCAAAGTTGACCTTAAATGGATTTGGCTATTATTTTAGGCCTTTTTTTGGTCATGTAGCTTTTCAACTGTTTTGTTTCTTATACATCCTTGTCTTTCAAATATTCGGCTTTGAGCGTTCCTGGTGAAGGTAAATCCAGAAAAGCGCTTCGGACGCATGACATTTATAACGTATTGTTTTTCATTTTTTCAAATATAAGTTGTGGATTTCAGATAAAAGCTAACATAGTAGAAAAACAAAGGATATGGGGTGTCCATCCATGACACAAAATCAGTACATGCACAGCAAAAAACACACAATACGTTATATTCATTTACAGGATATATATAAATATAACAATTTAAAAACAAATTAAAGGAATACAATAACTAATATAATCTTAAATATTATTTTGCCAAAGAACCAAGAATGGTTTAGCATTTATCAACATTGTCCTCTTCCCATTTACAACTTAAACAAAATTATCCTTTAAATATTCCATGTACAAGTTTTGATTTTACAGTTTAATTAAATATTTACAAAGCCTGTGATTGTACGTTTAAAATTGATAGAATTTGGTAAAGTAGTTTACAATTCATGTCTTCTTCCAATTAGAAATCATTACAATGTTTGCTTTGCTTGTAACTAATTACAAAGTTGATATCATTTCGTCTAATATAACATTGCAATATAATTTGCAAAATTCAAAGCGAAACAAAATAGTATTCGTACCGTCATGGTATACGCCATCTAATTTTCAACAATCACTCTGCATTTTATATCGAATCGATATTAAAAAAAATGCATGTTACATAAAACAAATTACAGTAAATACTCAAATAATATAATTTTCGAATAAAAAAATGTACTCAATTATTCAATTATAAATTGATTTACACCACGATTTAATGTCAAGTAAATTACCGTCATGCGGATTAATTTAAATTTATAATTTTGTCGAAGATGTTGAAATACCCCTATAGCTGTGTCGTAGTTAGTTTTCATAGAAAAACTGATAATACTCGTTAATTTGAAATTTATACATGACGTCTTTTTCTCCTCGTGTGCAATAAAAGAAAAATATATTGGACATATTAAGAGAGTATGAAATAATATTTTCTGTAAATTATCTACGATAAAATTGTACTTTGAAACGAATCAAAAACATATTTTTCAGTTACAAATTATATAGTTTCCACTTGTATGATTGACAGAAACACATGATGATTTATTTGTTTTTGTGTATCTTGTTAAATCTGAATCATTATCATTATCATCATAATTATTTTATTATTTCTAAGATATATGTATTTTTATTTTTACGCATTGGAAATAAAATAAAAACAACATTAAGCGTTTACAATTTCACCCCACACTTTAACATTTGTTTAGGAAAAGCAGGCTTGATTCTGTGCTAAGCTAAACATATAATAGAAGCTAATTTAACAATTAATTTCAAATTTTCAAGCAAATGTTTGAATCAATACTTAAGGCACCACACTGAGAGAATGAAACATTCAATTTTATCATTCATGTAATGTATAAGCTACCAAATGGCTCAATTAACAACAAATTACAACTCTTGGTGCCACTGGCATAACGGTTCGAATCATCTCGATGAGGATATTAAATTATAACACATTAAGGCGTAAATTGTAGGTCCTTAGGGAAAGAGGATAGGGGATTTTCACAAGTTATGCCGACTTTGTCTGTCCAGATCCGCAAGATTAAGATACATGGTTGCGTGCCGATTCCTTAGACATTTTCTGGATTATTGATCAAATAATTTCGATTTATTTCTAAAATAAAACAGACAATAGTTATGGGTCAAACTGATTACACGTGGTGATGATTTATTTCAGCTGGTATAAAGTATGACAACAAAAATGAGGGGCGGATACCAGTAATTGTTACTTTCATTGATTTTTTAAAAAGAATTGTAAGAACCAGCTCCATGCATGCATACATGGTATCTGGACAAAAAGTATAAAAACTGATTAGCATCGTATTAATTTATTGATATTGTTTAATTCTATTTCCCGTGTCAATGATATATTTTATGCACAGTTGTCTAAATTTCTATCGCCTTGCATGATATAATTAATCGATTATGATGCACAACTGTGAATGAAGTGACATTATTGTATATTTATACACATTAACTTTTGTTTTTTCTTTAATTTGAATAACAAAGTATTAAAAATGATGCTTGATAATTTTGAATTATAACATTAATACAGTGATAAAGGGGAGAGAACACGAATTAACAACAATAACTCATATCTTATCTCATTGAAAACTAACATATGTGGTTAATTTGTTAAATAAATTGCTGGTGGTTTTATTATAATTTGATTTTATTAAAATCAGTCCATACTTCAGAGATGTTAACGAAATATATAAATTCAGATAATATTCAAGCTCAAAATTATATTAATAAATTAAAATATATAATATAATATTTAAGTATTATATATCTATATGAATCTTAAAATTTTTACATAAACGCTCATATAATTATTGAAAGAACCAGCAAAAATTCGTATTTTTAATACAAAATTGAGAGAGAGAAAATGTCATGAAAAGGACACATTTGTGCTGAGGAAATGTATAGAGACAAGCAAGATGTAATTTAATTTCTAATGATTATCACTCGAGAAAAATATCTTTGAAGACCTAGTTTGCATTTTTTGCACCTGAATCAGGAAAACTTAAACAAAAATTGCATTTATATGCACAATTTTTATTTAATATGGAATGCAACGCTTCATGAAGCTTTAAGGACGTAATTACCTGATGAAATATTATTCCAAAATTGATTTTAAAATGTAACTAGACAGATGCTATATTCGGTTTCGGTTTCCTCAAATATAAATCATCCACTACAAAATTGATACATAATAATATTTGAATGACATATACGGTTTGGAAATATTAAAGATTTTATAACAATAACTATTCATTTGTTAAGTGTGTATTCTATCGTGCAAATTAATTATTTTATTTTAGGTATTTAGCTGCAGATATTTTGAGGATTTTTGTATAAATTATATCATATAAAAGCACAATTAAACTTTATGTACCACATTATTAAGCGTTAGATAGTTTCGTTCAATATTTTTGTCAATGACGTTGACTTCTGATAACGAATTTTAAGACTACCAGTCATAGTAGTTGTTTAAAAATCTGAAACTGCAATATTGTTTTGCTCTTAAAGTTATCCGTTTATTTTCTCTTCCAGCTTTTGTGTGGGTTAGAATTATGTATTTTTCATTTAGTAATTATTTTTATTTATTTTAAATTAAACACGAGCGTCGAATTTGACTGTTTTTATGCATGTTGACTATATTATTTTTACTTAATGAATAAATATAAATAAAAAGTACCAATATGTTGCTGTTTCTTTGAAATCTATAGTGTCACTATAGGTGACGTCATACAGGAGGAAAATACTTGAATAAATAGAATTATTCGTATTTTGTCATCATCGATCGCGACACCGATATTCCTTGAAAATTAACCAATTTACGACAAGCTTCCGCAAAAATTTCGAAGAGATGCTTTCGATTTTACCATATACTTTGAATAATACCTTCTTTGTAAGCAACAAAAATCTTTAAAGGTAATCATTTCGAGAAACTCAAGCTCCCAAATATATAAAACGTAACAGCTATATATATGCAGGAGCTGCGGGAATGTTGCTACACAAAACCGGAAAGATCTAAATGGAAAAAGTTAAGTCATTTCTTATATTGTAAAACATACGTATGAAGAAGATCTATAGGTGCGTATGATATTCTTTGTTTCAAGTGTGATCAACATGGTCGCCAAACATTGAAATATTCAGTGAAAGGGTGGCATCTTAAGGGCGTAACGTGATTTTAAACGGTAACACCTGTAGCTTTGCATTCTTCTTGAGGAATCTTCTACTGTGTCTGTTACATACGAATATACGAACAGTTGATACCCATAGACATTATTTAATATGTTTGTTAAAAAAACACGTCCACCCAACAAACACAACAAAACTGAAAGAGAGATGTACACAAGAATTAGCCATATTCTGAACACACAATGATCATTTCAATGCAACTGTATCATATACATGTAGTTACAGTCGAGATATTGAAATCAATAAGCTACATATATATGTATACTTCACGTGCATAAATTAGTCCTGTATATCTTATTAAAATAAAATATCATGATACACCAATTCATCTTAAGTTATATAATTACAGTTGATGTTCTGTAGTTTAATACTTGTTTTGTAGAACTATTTCCTTGTTAATATATCTCTCTTATATTTCCATGTTAGAAATATCAGCGGTCTTTTATGTTGTCACTTTTTGTCTCGATTTATATAAAACGTTACTTTTTTTCATGTTGGATATCGCAATACATGCACATGCTCATAATATTGGAGGGCTGTTGTTTACATCTGTTATAAAATACCATGTACTGCATAATTAATTTATTTAGAATATTTTCTGATTTCAGCTTTTAAGTATAATGAAAATATTATTTTATACTTCCCCCTTGAATTGATATTTAAGTTCATATTAGTGATCAAGTCAATTAGAATAGTTAAAACAATTTAGCAAAGCTGTAGGTAAATTTTATATCTCATAAATAAATGGTTGATCTGAATGATTTATTTCATATAATTTGATTCCCAAATCTAACTTATTACGATTACAGTATTGTGTAAAATGCATGCATTTGTAATTTCGCTTTAATAACTGTTCTCATGTCCGGTAATGTTCCTTTTGTGACAACAGGCATCATATTTCATCGTGATATTTAAGTTCTGTGAAAACAGACATTAGCTTTCACCGTGATCTCCTTCTGTGACAACAGGCATTAAATTTCATCGTGATATTTTAGTTCTGTGATAACAGGCATCAGATTTCATCGTGATATTTTAGTTCTGTGATAACTGTCATCATATTCCTCCGTGATCTTTTAGTACTGTGATAACAGGCATCTGATTTCACTGTGATATGTTCCTTCTGTGAAAATAGTCATGTCATCATGTTTCACTAGTATATGCTCCTTATGTAACAAGAGACATCATATTTCACCGTGATATGTTCCTTCGGTGACAACTGGCATCATATTTTACTGTGATATGTTCCTTTTGTCACTACTGCCATCAGATTTTGCCGTGAACTGTTCCTTTGATGACAAGAGGCATCACATTTCACCTTTATCCTTTCCTTCTGTGACAACATGTATCAAATTTCACCGTGATCTGTTCCTTCTGTGACAACAGGCAACATATTTCACCGTGATAGTTATTTCCTGTGACACCAGTCATCAGGTTTCACCGGTATCTGTACCTTGTATAACAACAGGCATCAGATGACACCGTGATCTATTCCTTCTGCGAGAACTGGCATCAGATGTCATCGTGATCTGTTCCTTCTGCGAGAACTGGCATCAGATGTCATCGTGATCTGTTCCTTCTGTGACAACTGACATTATACTTTATCGCGATCTGTTCCTTTTGAAACAACAGGAATCACATCTTAACATGATCTGTTCCTTCTGTGACATCTGGCAACATATATCATATTTCCTTCTGTGACAACATGCATCAGATTTCACTGTGATATGTTCCTTATGTGACAACTGGCATCAGATTTCATCATCATCTGTTCCTTTTGTCACAACAGGCATCAGATTTCACTGTGATATGTTCCTTCTGTGACAACTGGCATCAGATTTCATCATGCTCTGTTCCTTTTGTCACAACAGGCATCAGATTTCACTGTGATACGTTCCATCTGTGACAGCAATCATCAAGTTTCACCAGTATCTGTTCCTAATGTAACAACAGGTATCAGATTTCACCTTGATCTGTTCCTTCGGTGACAAGTGGCATCAAATTTCACTGTGATATTTTCCTTTTGTCACTACTGCCATCAGATTTCGCCGTGAACTGTTCTTTTTATAACAAGAGGCATCACATTTCACCTTTATCTTTTCCGTCTGCGACAATAGGCATCATATTTCACGGTGATATTTTCTTTATCTTTTAGCTATGTGTTTCATTTTCTCATTCTTTCGCCACTACTAAAAATTACCGTTTTTTTTCTTGCAGAGTCATTATATGTATATGAAATATAATGAACAATGTGATGTTAAATAATCATATATTGAAATGTTTCTACAAATGAGGGAACACTTTCAACATAATTAATACATTTTATGTTACTACTGCAAGCATGACTAGAAATAACATACCCCCCTTCTATTAATCTGTTAAGAATTTAATCTGTGTAAAAACTGTGGAACAGATTAAAGACAAACACGCAAGAATTAATTTTTTTTGTAGTTTGTTTTTTTCACTGAATCGCTAACTTTAAGCGTTCGCCAATGTTCTGAAATGTCTAAGAGAAGAAAGACATGAATCAAGTTTTTTTTATCTGGAAGTTATTCGAACCTTATTGACTAATGATTTTGACAAACTGGACACATTTTATACGATTGAGAACTATGCCTGATTATTGTTCAACTAATGGTATTTGACGGCCAATGATATCTTATTTCCCTATAGTCTTATTGATAATTCTAGGAAATCAATCTCATACGGCAAATCGAACTTCACACGCTAACCTGGCTGACCTTTTAGAAGCTGGAACATGTTTTTACCATTCATTACTAGTGTTATGAATGGAGGAAGTAAAGGATTTAGTCATGTGATTAGGTAGATCCGTAAAGGGGGAGATATTTCACCAATGTTTTTGGATAGCATTACCAGTAGCTAAAATAGACATATATTCCAAATATGTAGACAATAATATATTTAATTATCAAAGATAAGCTACCTTTAGCTCTTGCTAAAACCAAACGCCACAGAAGACTCAACAATTCGATATACAAAATCTACACTTGGTTATATGACAGTTTTCTTTGTTGTTACAAGAAATATAAATTAGATATATACACTGCAAATTCTTCCTATGAAAATCAAAGTTATTCACATCGAATTGTCTGCGTTCAGTCCGCACTATCAGCCAACAGAAACGCTTAGAACTTGAAAATTATAGATTCTACCATGAAAATTATTAGTCTATACTATTTCATATTTAGCAAAATAAATTATTCAAAGACTTTAATTATCATTTTTAACTTTATAATTGAATAACAGTTTTGTTTTGTTTGTTTTTATGTTTGATGTTTTCCCCTATAAAAATAAAGTATGAAATTTTCAACATACAGCTTGTAATTCCATGCACGTTTTGATAAAAAGCATCGCAGCGCACTTCAGAGCATATATACTATGGAAAAGTCATTCCCATAACTAATACTACGATTTTAGAGTATTTGTTCATTTCATGTTTTTTGCCCTTCTTTGTGGTGTTCTTTTAACTTTTGTTCTACATGGTGATGATGACTAATTTGTTCAAAACTATTTTGTATAGTATTGTTATTCGATATCAAAGATTTCGGTGTATATTTGTTTAGTACTAGAACCTTTTTGTATCTCGTTTGGTTTTGCAGTTGCAGAAAGAAAGAAACAAAAATACTCTGCACTAGTGAAACAGAATCTGCTCACTTTCAGGATCACGCGAGCTTCCAGACTATATATTTGGTAAAAAATAAATCTTTTAAAAAAATTATCTGAAATCGCTTAACTTTCCAGTTTACAGTCGCATGAACCTTCTTGGGATCGGAAAAACAGGACTTGCAAACTCCCAAAAAACTTAGCCATAAAAGATTATTAAAAGTAAACATACGGTTTTTAAAAGTTGTATATTCATCTGTTGTCTCAAATATAGCTTTTCGGTGATTTATTGTAACAATTATCTTTTAAACGCGTCCATATGCCCCTAAAATATTTGTAACTGGGCGTTAAGCAAACAACCATCAATCAATCATTATCTTACTGAGGGTTATTTGGTATTTCAAATATACGTACTTACACCCTTTTACAGAAATTGAAACTTTAAAAAAATGAGAATTTTACAGTAGTATTCATTACTTTTTGGTTGATTTTCATGTTTTCAGATATCATATTTTCTTAAATTAGATAATTTGTGTTCTTTTTTGTCATTTTGTTAGTTTTTTTAGAGCTTGGTTCTAATATAATGAGTCAGAAGCCTTTTCCAACCTATTTTTTACAGTTTGTTTTTATCACTGGAGAGGATTCTTAAATATTCTCAGTATTTTTATACTTTTTTGTTTTAATTCTGCCATGTTCATCGTCCTTTAGTTCCATTCTAAACGAATTACTCTACCTGCTTTAAAATAAAAACATCTATTTTTACTGTAAACGGGAGCTTTTCATAAAACCAACTTTTTCTTTGATAAGTTTGAAAACCATTTAAAAACAAACTTTGATATTAGAATTTGTTTTCTACAGCCTGAACCTAGTGAAAATATATATTGAATGTTGTCTGATTACACAATCAAATAATCACGTGATTCTTGGTAAATAACAAAATTATGAATGGACATATGAAGCAAAATATCCCTTCTTGAATTTATGGAGATTTATTCAGTAAGTGGTAAACTATTTTTATGCACAACAGGGGTAAACAATAAAAAGGAAAATCCTATCAGATAAACGTTTGTTGTATCGATCTGAATTATCACGGAAGTTATTTAGTATTCAAGGCAAATATGCAACGAGTTAGGGACTTCATGAAAATTCAGATTTAATTTTCTTCATCGACAATAGGGTAATGTGCATTCTGGTCACTTTTTAAATCCGCCGATTATATTCCTTTAAGCTATTTCTGGGGAGTTACGGGCTCATCTTACATTCATATTATTCATGAAGACGGTAATTCATATTGTCCAAAGCCGAAAATTGGAATGGACTCGCGGCGCTCAAAACCTCCTTAATAGATGTCTGCTGAATTTTAACGTCTTATTTTGGTAATCTGATATGCGAATCGTCTCAGAATAAATTCATGAATATTTCTCACCTTATATCAGTATTTGAAAATCAATTGTAGAGACGAGAAGGTCTTATACTTGTAAGGATTTATTTAAGCAAAATGTCCCACAACAGAAAAATATATTTGGATGCATTCTTCTTATTTGTTGTATAAACATTGTGGATATTACATGACATTTTAAGGAGGTTTATTTGATGAGCCGTTCCATTTATTCGAAACTAAAGTATCTTACCATTTTGGAATTTATTATATTTGACACTAAAGTGGAATATTTAGACTTTTAAATAAGATTCTGTTTAGAAGACGAAGATACCAGAGCACTCACATATTTTCCGGCTTCTGATTGGATGTAAACAGGTATCAATACTTTGAAAAATTCTATCACATGAATAATTTTAATGAGCGTCGAACAGCGTGGAATCTTAATACCTTAAACTTAAAAAAAAAAACAAAAAAAGAAACCATGCAACGAAACATGTTTGAAAATTTCTTGTTTTTATTGGTAAATTAAGACAGAACATGCATGATATACGAAACAATTTTGAAAATATTATTTTTCTTACATTGTTATTGATAATGTAAGAAAGTACATGCATGATTTAATTTCACATGGTTCATTTGTTTTACATAACATACATGTATATTTGACAAAACATTCTATTCTTTCCGAATTGTAAATGTTCTGTTCTTGAATTTTCTGCTTTATAAAAAATCCGACGATTCCGTATTTTCATTTAGTTATATATTATAATTATTTTTCATGTGAATGTGGATTGTATGTTTGCAAATAAAAAATCGTCTACTTGCAAGAACACAAATCATAATAAACTTTCCTCCGTGGATATATGTTGTCACCATAGGAAGTGCAAGCACAATCCTTAAAAAATAAAAGATTTTTGAATAATAAATGGGGAATTCCGTATATGTAATAATGGACCCCAAATAACTATCGCTAACATTTCAATATATATTATTGACAAAAACCATTAAAAGGGAGAGTACGTATCACCTTAGTCAAGTAATAGAAGAAAAAATAAATTTTCCCACGCTTTCCTTTTTCCGCAATTGTTTTATTACGTTTCCGCAAATGTATGGCCTTCTCTCCGCAAACCTTTTCAAAAAGTATTTTACAACAATTGCTGCACTTTTATGCAAATGTTTGCCCCCTCTGTTATTGAAGCCATGTGAATTAATGATATGTTGTACATGTATTGAAACAACTTGGATGTACATTTGTTTTATTGCAATATTAGCAGTATGTGACCAAGAGTCCAAAATGTTCAAGAAAGTTATAACGTTTTTGGCACCGATAATTTTTGAAATTGTTTTTTCTTTGAAAAGACGACACATTATGGATTTTCATGATTCTGTTACAAGTAAATGTATTTGTTGTTTGCTTATTTAGCATTGTCTATTACTTAGGAGTATAACGAGTGCTAATGTGTTTGATATAATTGTTGTAAAATTGGAAAGTTAAAGTCGTTGATTATTGAAAAGTTGCATATGCTTTTATACTGTTTGTTATTTGGTATTATCCATGTAAGCTTACAGATGTACCTTTGATATTTTTTAAAAGGAGTGTTTTATCAATTTTTCTTGACTTTTTTAATTATCTTTTACAGAGGTTTGATAATGGAGTTCCGTCTTTTATTCTGCTTTTTCTTTTGTTACATTTAATCACCAACATGTATTCTGTTTTAATATGCTGCGCTGCTTTGTATTGTTACTTTTGTATGTTAATAATGTCTGAATTAAAAATATCGAATTTCTCACGTAGAAAGTTTTAATACTTTTCTTAAGTTATTATAAAAAGACTTAACTTTCTTTGATATTATGTTCTATTTAGAACAAATTTTACTACTTGACTAAGCAGGACATATTAGTACATGAACACATTTGATGATGACTATAGGGCCAAATGTAATGAGTTCAATTATAGTGAATAATACAAGGCCTTTTCTAATGATAGGAGTTAATACCACGTTATCAGTTCTATATCAGTTTAATATTTCCGCACAATTTCACGATATGAACAACCAATAACTATAAATTAAGAGTTAACGCGTCGCTGCTCGCTAACTAATTCATTTTGGCTTTAGATAGATATATTTTATAGAGAAATTAACGATAAAACTTGAACTTTGATATGGACAACTAATGACTAGACTAGAGACTATGACCCGAAACGGACACTAAAACTTTGAAACGGCCATTGTCCTTTGTTATGGTCGACATTTCAATTAATTTACAGTATATGGTCATCTCTCACTAATATCTCTTTCATTTTCAATATTTTTCGCCGTTTAAACGGGTAATAAGGCATGCAATTGAAATTGCTTCAATCAAATAACCATTTGGTACAATGTGTCAATTCATCAAACTAGGATCGACGTTATCAATAGCCACCAAAGAACAAAGCCCTTCACACGATTTATCAAAACCTCTACAGAAAACGAATAACGTTCAGAAAGATGACAGCTGAGTTTTCTAATAATCCTTACAAATCTCTGGGACTGTAACAAACAAGACATTACCGGTTGCTGACAGGCTAACACGTTTTCTTCTGTGAACCTCTCATTTAAACCATATGTTTAGTTGGAAACAAACATTGTTGTGAAAATTCGACTCAGAAAAGGCGAACAAGACGAAACGTACCTGCGGTCTTTGAAGGAAAACTTTACGAATAAAACCGTTTTTGAACTATGATATGGCATAGTTTATTATCTGAAAAAATTATCACAAAACCAAAGAACTTTTCAGCTTCCGAATGACTTTTAATCTTGCTGTATACCATATGGTTAGCAAATACTAATAAAAAATCATACATTAATGAATATAGAAATTCTCAAGTAAGGAAAATTGATGTGGACGAGTCAAATATATATGTTGTTGTTGTTGACATTAAGAATTCCAACGGATTAAACTGGTTCCAAAATAATACTGTTATATGCCTGTTTGGATTGACAAAATTTTTCAAGATTATATCAAGTCTGTTTTATTGTTTTGCTGCAGAATATTCCCAGTTACCATACCGGGTCCTTTTATATCTTACTATACCGAATGGGTTTCCTTATTGTATAAGGCCGTACGGTGACCTGTAATTTTTCAAGTCTTTTTTTTTGGGTCTGATGATGAAAAGTTGTATCATTGAAAATCTTACCACATCTCCTTATATTTATATCTATTGCACATCGTAAGCTTTATTGAATTCTGGTCTCCAGGTCAGTATGAAAATGCACAATATTTTCTTCCTTTATCTCTGAAGGAAAAATATAAAACACCAAGGGGCCATAACAAACATATATCAAAGAAAAGCAAACAGCACCATTGCCATGAGAATTTAAAAACAAATACGCATAAAGATAATCATTGAGGTCAACAAACCCTTCCAAAACCCATTCCAAAAAAAGAGGACGAAATCTGAAGGGTAAGCAAACCACGTTAGACTAACAGAATTACTAGTATTGCTCATATCACGTAAACAAAACAAACAACAACAAAAAATAAGAAAAGGTTGTTTTTGATGCACAAATAAATTATATGGTCTCAACAGAACAATCCAAAACTTCGAAAATGTTGGTCGCATGTAAAGATAATAAAATATCTTGACTAGTGAAATACTAAAAATAGTAGAAATTATCGCATCTATCATTAAAATTTTACTGTTTTGATCTTATGGTATCCCAGTGATTATTTCCCACAATATTGTAAGAACTTTCCACACAATTAGACATAAATTTAATTTATCTCCGTAGTAATCTATCCCTTGTTCAATATTCTTAACCAATGTAGAAAGAATATCACTAGTTTTCCATATAATGGTTTTAAAAGGTATGCCACCGAGGTATTACTTTCTAAAGTTGATTAAAACTGTACGTTGTCGCTTGTGTCGTAATTCTGTGACATGCTGTCACATGAACCTTTATTCTAAGACAGCTGGATCTTTGATATGCATGAACAAATTTTTGTTCGGAATCTTTCTTCTATCCGTCAGCATTTCTTGCCAGTCTTGACAAACAATTCCATGCTCAGTAGGATTAAGCTGTTTTTAATTAATTTCAGGAAGACATCATTTAAAATCCCTTTGCAAAATGACCAACGGTAACCGATTTAGAATGGTGTCACTTTTCGTGATCTTCTTATCTTTGTAGCAGTTATACACTTGCTTTAACTTCTTGTGCCACCGAAATTCACTAAATGATAACAGCGGATATTCTATTAACGTTTCGTATGTGGTATAAAACTGGAGAAGACATAAGCTTTTTCACACGTTATTTATCATGCTTAGCGTTAAAAAGTGCCATTTTTAAATCAGAAATATGTATACCTCCCATATTACTGTGAAATTTAATCCTTCATGGTTATAGACAAAATAAATCGTAATATAAGTAAAAGTATGTTTTTAACAGAGCATCATAGAATGCATTTAGTTTCGTTGTGGTATTTTTTATAAACGGTTACTGCATGAGATAATCATTATTTACTTTAAGAGTACATACGGGATTACGATTCTCAAAAGATGATTTTCAAATGTGATGCTTTCTTAGTCATATTCGACATCCAGTATAACTAGTACATATATAGCTAAAAATACTGGGTACATTTAACTGAAACAAATTAGGGACATCTTTATCGGCCATTGTCCCGTTTTTCGGACACACGTGTGTATAGCCACAAATAATTAATGAATATCTCACTTGAAGAAGAGATTTTATTTTAACTATTTCTATAGAAAAATTATGCCTTTCGTTTCTTTCTATTTGGACCCATTTGCGATATAGTCTTTGATGGTGGTATGTATATGCTGATATTCTCCATGTATGGCATTTGAAATTGGAGTTATAATGTTTGAAAGAATTGGCTTACTCGATATCCAACAAAGCGTTGATGAATGTTTACTCAGTCTCAAATATGTATTGCATATGAAAAATATAAAACTATATAGAGTTGACAGTATTTTTAGTTTTTAAATTAATATCGTAAGATGGATATTTATCTTTATGTCTTTCCTTTAGACTGATTATCAAATTTTCCGTCTTTTTTCGTTTTTTCCCCCATTGCGTTGTCAGTTTCTCTTCGACTTATGAGTTTTTAATGCCCCCCTTGGTATATCATCCGCCTCTTTTTGATAAGTATACCTTTAACAAGTTTACATGAAATGTTGATAACCTGAAGTTGTTTGCAACACTTGTTCGGGAAACAGTTCTTTCCTCAATTTTGGTTTTCTTTTAATTGTTGGGTGGACTGTTCTTTTTCTATTTATTTTTATTTCGTTCAGGCAATAGCGTTGTCTGTTTTCGTAAGTCATATGCTAGTTCTTTTGTCAATTTGTTAAATGCAAAATGTTGACTGGACACCTTACATACGTGTAAAACAATATTACCAAATACGAAAACGAACACAAACAAACCAGCATCTTATTGTCTTTTGAGATTCGAAAGGTCGTCATAATGAACTTACTTTGGTTATGTTTTATCTATTGGAATTTATTGCTGAAGGGTAAATCTAATTGAAAGATTTGAATAAAAAGTTGCACTCCATATCCTGCCGTTTTTTAATGATTCATAAAGAAATCAAGCTTATCAATCGTCCTTCAAATCTTTCTTATTGACAAAAAACGTATTGATAATGATTATGATTGTACAGATGTCGTCATTGGTGTTACTAGGGATTCACATCAAATCGCTTATGTATGATTTAATAAAAAATCTCAAATGTTTAATTTTTCATTTTCCTGTATTGGAGCTCTGTTCTTAGTAACTTTTGGTAGCACACATGATCATGTCGTTCTGCACTTGTTATGATGTTGCTGTTTATAAAACAGCCACTGATGTTAGAATCAAACTTCGTCATTGGTTTTTAGTTAAATCCATACTTTTATTGTCCTTAGATAATCTGGTGTTGATCACCGTGTAGAATGCCTCATGTGGGTGTTGTCTATGCTTCGCTTCGAAGTACCACCTCGTGTCAAGCATAGCCAACACCCCGAATGGGGTGTTCTACACGGTTTTGATGGTGGATATATAGTGTCTGTTAAATTAATTGACAACATTTCTAGATAACTGTATAGCCACTGGGCTATGATGTGTATAACATTGTGTGGTAGGGATTTTTCTCATTGACTTATACCACATGTCTCCTTTTCTTTACATTTCGTTTTTTTATTCAAATCCAAAACATGCAATAGATGGGAATATTAATATATTCATAAAAACAAATGCTTAACAAGTCAATTACTAAAATTTGCATTATTAATTTTGTAGTCCAATAATCGAACTTGAACTGTTTGTACTATTATATATATAAATCCTAGTATGGAATTTACAATCAACCGATTAGTAGCAAGCAGTTGTATTTGGATGTCTGAAAGTAGACATCAACGAATCTGAACTATGAAAAAAGATAACAAATCGCAGCCTCTTGTTTTAATATGCAACTTGGATAGTGTGACAAAAAAAAAGCGGAAGATGCCATAGGGAGAATCAAAACTCATAAGTCAAAGAGAAACCGACAAAATCATGGCCGCAAAAATGAAAATAACAATATGAAAAACTCGTGTTATTTCATTATATTAATGTATTTCTTTATTATGTACACACACTTAAAATAAACACGTCAAGCATCGATCACAAATAAAAGTGCACAGTGTGGTCACTGCTATCCTACAATGACAGTATTCTGACATTGTTTATGAAGATTCATTAGGACTAGTTTGAGTGAATTTAAGGAATAACAGTACTGTAGTTGAAGAGTTGCCACCGTCAATTTTGATTTGACGGTTGCAAATATCCGTTTTACTGTCTCCGCTGCGCGTCGCCAGTAAAACTGCATTTGCCACCGTCAAATCGCCAATTGACGGTGGCAACTCTTCAACTACAGTACAGTTATTCCTTAATTTGAAAACTAATTTGTTACGGAGAGTTTTGTGTACAATCTTCAGTTAAGTATCTACCCACTTTTGGGCGTTCCTTATGCGGGTGATTTCAGAGATACGATTTGGACGCATGAGTTTTATATAGTGATGGTTTCATTTTGTATACTCTTGCATTTATATTTTACTTAATGTGTACCCTATCAGGAAAGACTTAGTGTACTAGTATATGAAATTTTGTTTTATTATAGTACTGTTTGTACTACAAACTACAAAACATTTATTATTGGCGTCTTTATCATATTTATTAATATGTTTGTTTGAATTCTTAAGTCCGTTGTGTTTGTAGGTCTTTGATGTATGTCTACACAGTTTTGGATGTTTGATTCCAATTATGTCTGTTTGGGTTGCTCATCAGTTTTGCCAATGTAATAATTTCACGATATAATGGAACTATCATTTATATAAATATGGGAGGTTTGGCTTGCTATCAAATCCAGCATTTTCTACCAAATTAGGAATATTACAGTTGTTTTCCATTCGTTTTGTTGGTTAATATGGTCGAGCATTTGATTTTGTCAGGTTTTATGGACTTTACCCTTTTCAATATACCTTGGAGTTCGATATTTTTGTTGATATGCTTTTTTTTGTCTGTATTATTCCTGTTTTCATATCGCCAAGTTCCTGTTCATTCAGCCTATGGCGTTTATATATCTTAGTTGATTCTATATGCCAGAGCATGCTGTCATTATGGCGATATTTCTGAACCCTTAAACTACTGCAGCATGGAAATGAGGAAAAACGACATACATTCTATGCTACTTTGCTATTACACCAACGTCCTATGTTTAGGGAACTTTAAGGCTCACTGACTTAATGACCTTGATACATACTTTATTTGTCTGACCCCATTAAGGCGGGATCTTGTAACCATGTGGTCGTCCTTGCCTTCCTATTGTACGATGACTTGTTGATGTTCAATTACACATCATTTTGTCATTGGTAGATAATGTTATACTTTTGCCAGTCATGCCATATATGATAATCGATGTCTTATATTGTATAAGACTCTATATCTAGAAGTTCATAAAGACTAACCACGGATTTTCTGTTTACAGACCATTTTCAAAATAGTTATGAAATCGTTACATATTTCTTTTCACACGGACAACCACATTGAAAGATCAATATTAATTGCTTTTTTATTGTTACGTGAACAAATAATGAAACAATTAATAAGCCAACTAGGTACGAATCTACTACGCTTTATGTCCTGGTGTATTATTGCAGACCTTTTAAATCCGGTTTTATCATCTAGTCCTAGCTCGCACGTGTGCTACAGCTATTTTATCTTTTCATCCAGTGTTGAAAAGAAATCTTTTAATGTCGCCCATATTGCACGCCTGATAAGAATACTCTATTGACACAGAAGACTAAGGTGAAAGCAAGTGGAAAATTTCTTAAGAAGAAATGTACTCAAGGGGCACTATTTAGGAAACTGTAAATTGGATTAAAATCTTAATATTTGTTTATGGTTGTTTTTTTAATAACTTTTCAAATAAATTCTTTCAAATTACTTTGAAATTTGTCCGTGGAGATATTTCAATGGCTTTCTATTATATTGAACTGCATACGTGAAATACAAATGTACAGACCAATACGAAAGAGGTAATATTAAAAATGTATTGATCTGGACTAGTCTTGTCTACATCAAATGCATAAAAAGAAATTGGAAACTGTAGTGACAATGAATGTTCTTTTATAGGGTTAAGTTTTTTAAGAAAGGAAGTTTGCACTATTTTGTATAATATTTTGAAAAAGGTAGTTGATACCAATTTGTATACAGTTCTATTCAGAAAAGGTAATTTGTACCACTTTTTTTTACCATTTTATGAAGAAAAGGCAGTTCTCACTATTTTGTATACCGTTCTGGAAAGAAAAGGCAGTGTGCATCACTTTGTGAACCATTTTAGAAAGAAAAGACAGTTTGCACTATTTTGTATATCGTTGTTTTAATGTATCGCGCATGTTGCATTATCGTCATGTATTACAATTAGATCTTTATTAATTTAATGCCTCTATTTATTTCTGGTTGCAACATAACTTCTAATAATACTTTATATATCTTGTTTAATCAACTTTCAAGACCGTCTAGCACTATGATTGTACTCCTCTTTATGCAATACCAGAAACACTATCATTTGTACAGTTATCCTTCTATATACATTGTTTATGTCGCATTATAATTATTGTGTAAAAGTCTTTATACTCATAGAATTCGGTCTCTTAAATAATAAATAATATGCTCGACAGTAGGCAATAATTTTAACTGCTAATATGTGATTATTTTCAATTTTATAACACATGCAGTCTTTTGCAAGTATGTCAAAAACTACAATAACACATCGGATATCCCGATCTTAAACCGCAGAGGGACCCGAATCCCGATGAGCAATTAATGAAAAGTTCGTAACAGTTGGTAATTAAAATCCTCCACGGAGGAATTATACTCCGTGGGAATCGGATCAAGATTTTACCTACCAACCGTTACAAACTTTTCTTTAACTGCTCCTGGGATTTCGGATCCCTCAGCGGATTACGAATAGGAAAACTGGTGTGAATAAAAGTCATGAAATATTGTACACCATGCACCGCCTACCAGCAACGGCACCATGAAAACAAACACAAAAAGACAGGATAGAGTGTTTTGGTACACAAGGGACAATCTTATATATTCATGTTGTTTATTTATTAATTTATTGCTCATTAACTTTTGTTGTTAAAACCATATAAATTAAATTGAGTACCTTGCCTTTGCAACAGAACATTAGATTATATTCAGTTTGTTTACCACAGTGTATTAAAAAAAATGGCTAACTGAACATTATCCGGTCATGCGTTAAATACATTGTTTATGTATAATATCTTCCTATTATGAATAATTTAGAAAAACGTGATTCTTGATTTCCATTGCTTAAGTAAAAACAAAAGACTGCTGCATGTGATGAAACCTTTTTCAGCTACAGGGACCGTATTTATTGAATAGTATTGACGAAGCATGCCTGACTTTTATCATGTATGTATGTAAATAATTCGCTTAATATTATACTAAAAGAGCATACTAAATTTGCCCTTTGTATCCTTAATTTACATTTAGTTCAAGTAAAATTTATCAGTAAATTAAATTTTCATTTCTAAATATTATTTTCATTTTGTATAATTATACTATTGGAATTTTATTTGAGCGAAAATGTATTTTATATTCGTGATAGTTGACTTGTATTAGTATTATATTTACAAATTTGTTTTATAGTCTCTTACAACTCTTTATAGAGTGGCTCTTGTCGTTAACTTGTGTTTTACTATGCTGTATATTTTATATGTAACAAGTGTCTTGTGCTGTCTTGAGTATTGGTCATTGTTGATATTGTTGTATTGGGGCATCTATTAGCATTATTTAAAGTGTATACAGTGAAACCTGGAAACAAATGAAAGAAGGGTAAAAGCACCAACATAAATTTGTGTTCATCATCGTCGTCATCATTGGATCCCGGGAGAGGTAGAAAAACAATGATTTTAGATAGTTCTTCACTAATGTAATGACATACTATCGTATCTATAATATGTATCATAATTTTCCTTTTTTTCCCAGTCTAGGATAATATTGTATAAGCTCGATTTAATTAAGGAATACTTGCCAAATTATAGTTCACAGAGTAGCTAGCGAATTTTCTCCCATCTATATTTTTTTTACTCGTTGCGTGCATATATTTTTGGAAAAAAAACGATGAAATATCCGTCTCTAATTGAAAGTTTCATTGCTATATTGTACATTACCACGCAATTTACTTGTTGTAGTTCAAATGAAAAAAAGATTTTATTGTAAATTCTATTTCTCAAGAGGCTAGAAAATAAATGAAATGAAACTTAAAGGCGGAATACATTAGCACAAGTTTCTTGGCCTAACACCTGTATCGATAATTTAAAAAATAAGAAGATTACAACAGTTGATTGGGTTTTGACTAGGATCGTGCTGGGCCGATAATATCCATACTAACACTAACATGTGTGTAACATTTCTCTATTATATCCATCTTGCAAGGATAAAGTTGTACGTTTATTGACAAGGAACAATGTATGCAGTTAACAAGAGTATAATGGACCATGATCGAATCTTTCCATAGTGACTAACATATGCTGCAATGATTTCATTGTGTCATTTTTGTTCAATATTTACTTTGCTTTGTTAAAAGAATATTTATTCATCTTCTGACTTTTGTTTTAGAGCAACATATTTTGTATTTTATTTTGTCTGTGGTATAATTCATCATTTTTATTACCGTTTGTACTCCGTTTAAAAGAATTCAGCTTCTTTGCACCAACTATGATCTATACCAGACAAACTTTATTATGTCACAAGGTACTTTGAACATTTTATAACCATGTATTATTCAAACGCTGGGAAAAATTAAATTGGTATTCCCACTACATATTTAATTTGTCCAAAATGAAAATCGAAGAGGTATTCAAGATCAAACACATTTTTAATATATGTATTTACATTTATCAATATTGTATTTATTTATGTTAGACAGTTATGGTTTACCCTCGCAAGTGTCCTATTGTTATATTCCAAATTCAGTAAAGTTAGTGTGTACAGATATAGCCTTACAAACAAGTCATACGAATATTTTATTGAACAATGTGAATGTCAGTGTATTATCTTTTATTGTGTTCTTAAAGCGAGATGATTCTGGGGGCGAAAAGCAAATGCCAAATTACCATAGAAACATAAAAACAAAAAACACAAAAAAAACAACATTTCCCTGACATCTTAAGCATGTAAGTCACAGTCACTGAAGTTAGTTCCCCAAATAAACAGTTTTCATAAGTTAATGTTTAAAACATGGAAGTTTTGGTAAGCATACATATTTTTGATGTTTAAAGATTTTAACGTTCCTGGACGATGAAAATCATAAACTAATCAATCGGATTTACGTTTTCCATCCCGTAAGATATTGCTGTATAATTTGTATGTGTTTATCGAATTTGTGTAATATTTTAATTCTTGTGGAAGGTCTGTATATTGTTACCTGAGATGTGACTACTATGAAATTGAACAATTGTACAAAACATGCAGAAGGTGGCATTACAGATAAAACAATCAAATTATTTTTAAAACGAATGGGAAATAACAATATTTCTACAATGACAACACAAAGTTGTACCATTAAAATGATATCAGACTGTTTTAATTTTAAACATGTAGTTATATACATGTATGAAGTACTCTTTGTCCAAAGTCTTATTTCTGTCACAGTTTTCAATCATTGCAATTGTAAGAAACTCTTTCGGTCTATCTATAACTTACGGCTGCAAACTTAAACCAAATAAAATTTATCAAAATGGTTTTTACACGTGTATTTAAAGTTGCAGTTTAAAAAAAATCATTATCAATATATATATTTGACAGGTTTACAATGTTCATGCAATGATTTGTGCATTTGTTTGACGGTTCATTTGAATAATGACATTTAGATTCGATATAAGTCATTAAATCTGAATTTTTAACCATTTGAAATTTTCAGGTATGATGCTTCACTATAAGACAACTTAAACGTGGAATGATGGTGTTTTCCTGGCGATTTGGTATGAATACTGATGAGAAGCGGTCACTTCAACGCGCACCTGTTGACAGAATAGTCATCAATACATGTGTAAGTAATTTATATATTTATAAAAAGGTGTCACCTAATTCATCATTTTTATAAATTATCAATATTTTTTCATGTTTTGTCAGGTTCCTCTAGCATGACTGGACTACAAAGCATTTTTCATTTTAATGTCAAAATTTGACTTATGTTTTATATCTGTATTTTTATTGATCACTTTAAATTTGATATTTTGTCAAATTAATTACGAAAAAACCTCAAAAATCATGATAATTTGGGTAATAACAGGATAATGCTGATTGTTCAAATCTGTCTTCCAAAACATGATGTCTTTGAACAGTAAGTGTTTTAATACACTTATCTAATGAAACTGACATATCTTGGCTTGGAAAGGCTGCAAAATTTTGTAAACTCAACATGCAAAAATTGAATAACAAAAATACCAAACTCTCAGGAAAATTCAAAACGGAAAGTCCTTTATCAAATGGCCAAATCAAAAGCTCAAACACGTCAAACGAATGACAAACAACTGTCTTATTCCTGACTTTTACAGGCATTTCCTTGTGTAGAAAATGGCGGATTCACTATTTATGTTCAGATGAACTTGAATAAAAGGTGTTGTGTAAACTTAGATAAGACAGCACGCAAACAAAATGAAATTATCGAAAAAGACATGATGTATTTATGTAAGGAAAATCCAAATCCGAAAGTTGGTAAATAAATCGAAAAAGAAATAAGTTGGTTTACATTAACACATACAAAATACAGAATCAGTGAAGTATTAAGAGTAATGTCACCCGAAGTACAGAAGTTTAACCAGACAAGCTGCATAGCATATAACGACACTTAAATTTTTAAAATGTTGCATTGTAAGTATCTCGTATCAAGATACATTGTTTGAAAAACTCTGAAAAATAATTATTTGAATTTTGCTTGCTTTGAAAGGTATACAATAAAAAGTTAGATCAAAACAGCCACAATTCTATGTAGATACAAGGTTTTACACATCTTTTTATTCGTCTTGAATCTTTTTGTTTTGCATATAAAGATATCTTTTGAAATAAGAAAGTATATTAGAAACTTATAATTAAAACTTCATATCTAGTCAAATCTTTAACATCTATCTTCATTCATAGGTCGTTCTAAGCACAAGAGCAGTTCCATTAACCCTCAAACTTTCCAGTAAACGATGCAATTATATAAATGACAACTTAGTGTTAAAATAAATCAATATAAAGCTTTGGATTTGATCTTTTGGTTTAGAGGCAGATAAAGTTCTAATTGATTTCGATCAAAATTGACAAGAATTTAGATATAACCCGTTATTTGTCAAAGAATAACAGCTGTTCTAGTTTCGTCTGATGACCAACATCGGTCATTATTGTCCGTAATTTTGTTACACTACCCACAAGTCGAATACGCCAAATTAGAGTTCCCAGAGGACGGAATTAAGGGAAGCCGTAACTTTATATTAACGGTTCATTAGTGCGTAAATTCTGTTTGTGTAATTGCAGCATTAACACAAAGCAGAAAATTTGCAATATTCCTAGTGATTTTCACGTCCGGGTCAATCAAATGATAGACGCTTGCACGATCACATGAAAGTATCTCTCATAGTCGCATTCAATATATTAAATTTCATTTCTAAAATAAACATGTGTCAATACATAGTATTAAAAGTGATAAACTATTTGGATTTTTCAAACCAGTAGCATCTAACTTATTAGGACAACAGCAGAAAATCACATATGACGCATAGTGTAACAAAGTTATGGATAATTTATAAATCATTCATATAAAAAAAAAAAATTGAAATAACACTAGTTTAGATACGCACGATTCGAATTCTGAGTTTGTTTTTTTCAAAGAAGTCAGATGCAATATTATTAGGGAATAACAGCCTTAACTTACATGAATGCCCCTTCCTGGTGTATATTAAGTGCAAAATAAGCAATGACACTGTGAAATTTATCCCAGGGAACTGACTTTAAGTTAATGTTATATAAACAGCAATATGTTCTAATTCCGTTTTTTCTTAATTTGGATATTTCACACGGAAAATCCATTTCTAAAATTTACGACAAAAGAGACGATTTGCTCGTTCCATATTGTTCCTTCGAACCCTTCTTATGGGGTGCACTGTTCCCAACTCGTTCTATATGTCCGTGTCTATAGTGAAGTCTAAGATCTTAATAATGAAAATTTTTATATGTAACAGGCAAATTATTTAGTCAGGGATTTTGATCCCCAAAAATGTTGAAAACATTTACTAAATTCTCTTATAGATACAACAATTTGGCTTTATCTGTGGAAATTTATATTAAAAATGGGATATCACGTCCTAATTTTACGGTGATGTTGGGGTTAGAGTTCATAAATTTAGAAACGATCAAAACAAATTATTGCTCTTTTGAATAAACTTGTTCTGAACGGTTATGAATATACCAATTTCGTAAGATCTTTGATATTGTCTTTATTGGTTCTGACATTGGTTTTATCGGTTCTGACATTGGTTTTATCGGTTCTGACATTGGTTTTTATCGGTTCTGACATTGGTTTTATTTTTAGTAGTTTAATATATAACTTAACATAGTATTGCTATCCAGGTATTAATCCTGTCTATACATGTATATCGGCATTGCACAAGAGCATGCTTTTGTCTCACATTGATTATTATGTCATTACATTAAAGCTGATGGGTGTGTTCTAATTGATATTTTAGTCTATGAAAAGAGGGTACTTTATAAGTTGAAATTTGGACTAGCTTTCAGTAAATGTGTGTTCTGATCTTTGAAACCGGTTTTTGTGTCTTTGATGAGTTAAACCCTTTTTTGTTGAATGATTGCTGTCAGTTGTAATTGTTTTTCGTTTATTGTTTCAGTATTAATCAGGCCGTTTGTTTTCTCCTTTTAATTGTTTCACATTATGTCATGCTGGAAACGTTTTTTGCTTACTATACGATATGAGTTTTGCTCGTCGTATAAGGACTTACTATGACCTGTTTTTCACATCCTTATCATTTTGGTGGATAGTTCTCTCATTCACAATGGCATCTCCTTATTTTTGTAAAGAGAAACTGTGAGGAAAGATCCGGTTGGTTTCATCGCAAATTGACAGTAATATTAAGGAACACATATAAACTTTTGAGTTGTTCAATACAATATTGTTGTTTGACCATACAATATGAATAAAGGGGACAGTGTAGCTGTCTTTGTAAATATAAAATTTGTTTTTTGTTTTTATTCTTAAAGTCATATGTTCAATGTAAATTGACAACTTTTACAAATCATACCATAAAAATGTATGAAGTTTACACTTTAAACGACAATAAGCGGAAACTTTTGTCATATATATGTAGCAGCATATGTCATATATGTAAGCGAGTTAAAATAGAATGATAAACATATGGTTTTGACAGCTATCAATGTGTTTAGTAATTTGTGAAAAAAAGCAGCTTCTTTAATCGATAATTGAAATTACTTACTTTGAGAAAATAACAATACTACGACTTTTGTAACTGTACTACTCACGTCTGACATTCACTTAAGTTTTAGTCGTGCTGTCTGTCACGACTTTCATTCTAATTGATACATATACCTTTCTGAAATCGGGATTAAAATCATCAGTTGGATATCATTGTTTTTGTAACTTCGGTTCTTGCATTACTACATTCAGAAGCATTTTCCCTGTCCTCAGCTAACCCGTCTCGATCATGGCCTCTTAATTATATCGTAGTTTGATAAAATAGGAAGTAATTAGGCATATCAGCCTGGAATATCAGACAGATATTTTATCTGAATACGTCATCAAGGATAGAATACTTAGTTACAAAGAGGCAATAGTTCTACGAATTAGTAGATTAAACGTATATTTCCATTGTTATCATCAAATTATATATAATTGCCAAACTTTAAGCATTTGTTGACATAATAAAATGTCATTGGTCCCAAAATTAAGCCTATAGTTTAACATGAAATAGATACAACAGTTAAAATTTAGCATTCATATTTGTGTCGTTCACATCAACAGATATATTCGAAATTTGACCATACATGTATTATTCGGCAAAGGGGAGAGAACCAGTGTTAGTTACGTGTTAATCATCATTGTAAAATCGGAATGATGTGTAGTCTTTAATAATGCACCGTAATATTCAACGAAAAATGTACACATAAAAAAGATGATGTTTTGTGTAACGATGCCTTTACATATACTATTGAATAAGATAATTTAATGCAATCTTTTTTTCCATTCTTTTTGCGCATAGTTTTATAAAACCGTCAAGTTAAAGCAGTCATTCTATCATGTCAGTATTTGATGAGTCAATATAACTAACTAATAAAAGTGATTTTTCATTTCTTATGACAGAATCCAAATACGGTAAATTAACGAGTCGGGATAATTAGTGTGATCATGCTAGTTAAATTCAGAGGATTTACCGCACAGAAGCACACTGTTCGTTTTCTAAATTGATAAATTATACGTTTCAGAACCAAACCGCATCTAAAACTTATAATTACAACGAAATCTTAATTATTTCCAACACGTGCACAAAATGCAATAAAATTCCCTTTATTGGCTATCAACATGAATTACGGCTATCCAAGGAATTTGAGGATTCTTTAGGAGGCCTGTCTGATTGAAATTTATGTTACAATGAAATTATTGAACAGAGCTGATTTAAACAGTATAAGGGTGTTTTAGGAGATTTGTCAGTATTCGCCTGTAATCTAATTGATGTGTTGCAGTCTATACCATAGTTTACAGGCCAATTTATGAGAAGATCAGTAAAAGCTTCTGAACAAAATTCCTGGATAAATGTGTACCGAAGCTAACAACATCGAACTACATCAAGACAAGAAACGTTTCTTTTAAATCACTTGTTCCTTCAAATGTCATTGTAAGCCGTACTACAAAAGCTGACTAATTCGTCTTTATTGCTTTAACAACCATAACGGTCTTTAGAGAAAACAAATTTTGCAAGCAAGTCACGAATTCCCCTTGAATAGATTTGCGTTGGGACCTGCAAATAGAATCTAATTTCCCAGTCATTGTTTGTAAATTAGGCGTTCGGCTTTTGATTGGATTGTCTAATACATTGTCGGCTCTGTCCTAATAAAAACGTGTCCCCTGTGATCTCAGAGAAATTGACCGTACAGAAGCCACAATTGTCTCGTTAGCACAAAAATACGACTGTTTTATATTAAAGAAAACTTAAGCACATCTATACTGACAAATATTTTCCATTATCACACTACCAAGTATAAAAAAATGAATTTATGACTAATGTGATTAATGAATGACTCTAAAGATATATATTTACAGTCATGATATCAAGCTGGAAATTCAAAAATCTGTACTTAAGCATAAACAGTAATTAATATTAAATAGATTTTCAGTTAAATTTAAAAAAAAAAGTTCTTGCTGTAAATAAATCTATCGTTGAGTGCAGGTATCACCAATGCAATACATTATATATAGTGCATAATTTTGTTTTTTTTAAATTCCATCCAATATTTTTTTTCATGGAGGAGAAACTCATTGAAGATACCATGCTTAAACTTTATACAGCACCCAGACGAGTTTTTTCTTTGTGAAACTCATCGATGGCACTCGATTCAAAACAATAACATTCAAAACCAAAGTTTACAATAGTTGTACCAAATCTATCTTGCTTTGGCCATCTACGCTTGATGGTACAATAACTGTATTGTTTTGAAGTAGCAGTGAATTGACAGAAAATGTTATGAAAAAACGAGATACCATTTAAAATGCAATCACATGAATGGGTATAAGATAAAATCTCTCTCTTCTCGCTCTATCTGTTAACATTCTGAAATGATATATAAAAAAGGTAAAAACAAGATATATTAATAAACTGTATAGAATGACAATACTACTTGTCATAAACACACACACAAAAACACACATCGTTTAGTTTAAAAAAAATGTCTGCATAAAGGAGTAGGCCCTGTAAGACCCCTTTTTTGCCCCAAAATGTAGCATTTTTACAATTTGTTTAAAATATAAAATTTTAGCTAAATATAGGAAAGTAGAATACGTTATTTACATAAATATGGGCCGTTTTTTTTGGAATACTATGCACATTCATCAGGTACAAGCAATTTCTGAAATCTTCCCAATTTTAGCATTTGGGCTAATTTTTAGATGGTTTTTGTATAAAATGGAAGTGGCCGCACTTTTGTTCAGTCTTAATATTTAAATACATGTTGTATTTGATGATAATACATCACATATATAAAGGTTCAGACTGAACACGAATGCGGCCACTTACATTTTAGACAAAAACATCTGAAAAGTGACGTTTTATGCAATATTTGATAGATTTTTCATAGTGAAGCTTGGATTTTAGCATCTTTAATGACCAAATCAGTTCAAATCTTTTACATAAACTAATTAAATCGAATGGAGTAAACACTTAAGTGTTTAAAAAATGTCAAAAATCTTTCATCAAAATACTTAAAATTTTAGGCCAAAATTAGCCCTTACCGGACCTTCTCCTTTGAAGAAACAAATGATGTAACAACCAGAAATCCTAATTTAGGCACCATATCGTAACAGAAAGACAATAAAACCAAGGATAAATATATAGGTAACAGTAACAGAAAGACACTTAAACCAAGGATACATATATAGGTAACAGTAACAGAAAGACACTTAAACCAAGGATAAATATATAGGTAACAGAAAGACACTTAAACCAAGGATAAATATATAGGTAGCAGTAACAGAAAGACGCTTAAACCAAGGATAACTATATAGGTAACAGTAACAGAAAGACACTTAAACCAAGGATAAATATATAGGTAACAGTAATAGAAAGACGCTTAAACCAAGGATAAATATATAGGTAACAGCAGTGTACTGATGTTCAAATCTCATAAATCAACCAAGATGACAAATAATGATAATAACAAACAAAAACTGGGTGATAGCATGAACTCTAAAAAGTGCGAGACCGGTCTACAGCAATCCTCACACAGAAAACTATAAATATTGCACAAGACGAACCTGATTTAAAAGTTAAGTGATCTCAAGACATTAATAGTACTATATATGTCTCTGGAGCACACGAGCTTCGGATGGGTTAAAGCATGTTCCACTAGTGGCATCTGTGATGCTTCTCAAAACACGCGAAGAAATGTTGATTCGGTAGCCAGGACTTTTATGGATTTGAGTCTAATTCTTTAATCTTTTGTCAACTTGTTTTCAAATAATAGAACAAACAAACACAACAGCAAAATTGTTAAATGTATTTTTTTGTTTAATGTATAAAGATTAAAAATAACGGAAATAAATATGATGTTTTTTAATGTTAACATAACTATGCATCATATATCGTGTTTTCTGTACATTGATATAAATCATCAGAATATTGTTTGTACTTCTGGGGTTTTAATATATCATACGATAGAAGTGTATTTGGCATAGCATAGACATCTGCTTTTCCCTTGAAATAAAAGAATTTTTGTGAATCGGAAGAAAACTTATTCAACTCATAGTTACATAAATTTTCTATATTCTTTGAAGGTTAGACAGACTTAGATAATATGAAGGCGGAGAATGACTCAGGGAACATAGTACAAAATTAAGTATGTAATATAATTTTTATTGCATTATTCTTTTATTTCCATTTCACCAATTTTATTGTATTTATTTATAATGTTTTGTCTGATATTGTGTGCTGTCTTGTTGAAAAGTAATGAAAGCCTTATTAATAATTACAAGTTTGGACATATGTTAACAGGTAAATAATCTAATTTTTCTAGACATGACATACGAGAGTTCCATATTGTAAAATTATGATAAAATCTAAAGTCGAAAAAAAATCATTCCATAAAGATTTGAAACCCGAATCCAACAAAGGTTATAAACAACTTGTACGATATGATGATGACAATATGAAGCCGCGATAAGATCATGTAACTTTACCCGCGCTTTACAAGACCATTTAACACTTTACTTGTAATTGGAGAAAAAGGGACGCAATCAAGAGTATCTAATATTATATATGTAATAATTACCCATAGTTCTTTTGTCAAGAACTATAACTATCAGTCCATTTTCTCAATGATGTGCCGATAAAAAGAAGTGAAAAATCCATTTAAATCAAGTTTATAACGCCCATGTAATTTATTTTTGATATAAATCCTATCCAATTCTAAGGCTTTCTTTACTGTCATTTTAGCTTAGTTTTATTTCAGACCCATATGATTGCATGATCTACTTTTTCCCTTTTACCATTTCTTTCAAATAGATCTCTATTTGCCATAATTTACAACATGTTTTTTTTCTATTGTTTTTTACGATTTTATTTTTTATTTAATAATCAATTGCTGACACTTATCATCACTGTTCAAAATCGATGTTAAATCTTAATTTATTCAATCTTTTTTTATTAATACAGATATTATTTATAAAATATTATTTATAGCCAGGAATTCTTTTTTGAATTCAGTATAGTGTAGACACTTTTCTTGATTCAAAGATGTTTTATACCTTTGTTACTCATCTGTTTGAGGATTGAAAAAAGCGTTCCTAATAAGATAAAATGTGAATCATATGCGCACGTAAAACTTTAACTCCAACACACTTTATGCCTGTACAAAACCGAATACGACTGTCTGGACAATGTGTTGTTCGTGTTATTTGTCTTTGGTGTTGTTGTGTTCAAATTTTTGGTAACATCTTATTTCATTTAAATAATGTATTATCAGAAGTACGTTTAAAATACATGTATAAGCTCATTTGTATGATTCTAGTGATTGACTCAGCCTGGTATAATATAAGTCTGTGATAGAGATATGACGGGTAAACCATTGTTGAACTTTAAGGAAAAATGTATTTTTTTATACTGTTTTGTAAGCTTGTTATCAACATAAACAAATAAATAATGAAATTTGAAGAAAAAAAAAATATTGAGAGAATGCAACCTATAACACATTTAGTAGTCAACATTTCTATACATTTCAATGTTGACATGACTTATTATAAAGAAACTAAGGTTTCAACTCCCTCAGGCAAAATTGACCTTAGATGGATTTGGCTATTTGTTTTAGGTATTTTTGTCATATAGCTCTTAAACTGTTTCGGTACTTATACATCCTCGGATTTCAAATGTTTGGCTTTGAGCGTTCCTGATGAAGGTAAATCCGGAAAAGCGCTTCGGACGCATGCAATTATTAAACGTGTTGTTTTCAATTTTTTATCATTGATATGGTCATATTTATAAATAAACTGTTTACTAAACTTTGAATTATTCGACATACTAAGGGGTTTCTACCCCAGGTATAGATCACATTAGCTGTAACTTCTTTTTTATTTGAGCGTCACTGATGAGTCTTTTGTAGGCGAAACGGAGAGAGAAAATAAGTAAATGAGATTAATAGAATTTGGAATTTGTATTTAACAGTTAAGCATACATTCCATGACAGACCATAGAAATAAGATTCCCGTTCAAAAGAAAAGCTGTTCCTTCTTCTAAAAATGAAGTTGACGGGAAACAGATTGGTTTGTTCAAATTCTCAGACTAAATGTGTTTTCATACATAAAGAATGTAATAAATGCAAAGTTTTATTTATCAAAATTAAAATTGTCAAATTTCACACAGATTTTTTTAATTAATTGCCACATAAATTATAAAACGTGTTTGTCATGTCACAAGTCGTAGGAAGTTGTCTTTACACGTTATGACAATTGCTAGAGAGTTCTTTGTTTTGTTTTCTAGTATACGCTTAGATATTACTTCGCTGTCACTTCTGCTTCAAACAAAGATATTGAGGTTTTCTAAAGTGTAATAATGACCAAGCCACAGACTGCACTTAATGTGTCATCTTGTCATTTCATCGTGATACAAGTTTAACCTAATTTAACCTAATTTCGTAATGTTTCAATCTTGTATATGCTTGCTCTACAAATCAAATTCGTCATATTCACGCAGAAGCACGAGTAACTGCTTCTTTAACCACTTTTTAAAACATATCGAAGCTCGTATAGCTAGAGTTGTTCTGAAAATACGGTACACGAATGAGTCTGCATTCCTGAATTCTTTAAATTTCCTGGCCATTTTGCTTTATTCTTTATTTTTTTACCCATTATTCTCTATTCTTTTCATTTATGACAGTATTATTTCCAATTCTTTTTTATCCTTTATTCTATTTTATGTAGACCCCATCCACAGACTTGTTAATCATGTTTTATAAGAATAGGCATGCGGATGTGCATAATCTGGAATAACTGACAAGTAGTGTATAAAATGAAAAATATGGAATAAGTAAACCAGTACAGAAACAGTGGTCCAAATATTTAAAGTCAAATGTTAAACACAAGAGTTGCATTTCATGAATTTAGAGAATCCAAACTTCGACTAAAGAAATCCGAGAACACAGGATTGGCTGAAATCTATGCTTTATTTTTAATATGATTTCAAGAAGTGGCGGAAAAAAACATTTTTACGGCATACATGCGAAACATCCTGAAATCCCAAATGAGAATGTAATGGTTTTATTTATGATATTGTTGAACAGGAAATCGTTTGGTCTAGTTTGTTTTATTCCGCTATATTTAGCGAGATTATAGACAACACATGCATTTTAAAACCCAAGTTAGAAACATGGCAAGTCCACAAGTTAAAAGACTAATTTCCTTTTAAAGACTGTAAACCAGCATTTTAAAAAATCTAAACATAATTTTTGTACTTTTACCTGCAATAATCGGATATTTTACCTAAATCTTAAAATCACTAATGGTCTTTCAATGCTGTAGACATATGTTTTGTAGACCAACTGTGTGGACTTATTTCTTACGGATAATACTCAAGAAATATTATGATCATACGCCAGTCTCTTAAGCTTTCCTGTGCAAAATTTTGTGCACATATTGGCTGACAATTGCAGATATTTCTTATAAATGTAATATGTCAAATTAATCAGGTTTTAAAAGCAGAAAAAGGTTCAATAACCATTGCAAAATTATTCAATAGTTTAGCCTACTTTTTATCCGTAGACTGTTTCACTGCAATGTATAGCTGTTGATTCGTTATTATAATCTCTGTCCAAGATCGCAGAAACTTTACATCTTCTCAATACTAAATTTCTGCTAATATGAATTTCTTATTTCACATCATTACCGTGGCACTATGACATCGATCCAGTGGTGGACGTAACTCCCTCGGGTATTAACCGTCAGCCATCAATGGCATCGATCCAGTGTTTGACGTAACTTCCTCTGGCATTAACCGTCAGCCATCAATGGCATCAATCCAGTCAGCAGTGGTGGGCATAACGCCCTCTAGCATAATCATCAACTAGCGAAAGCATCGATCCAGTGGTGGACGTAACTCCCTTTACTGGTATTAACTATCAGCCAACAATAGCATTGATCAAGTGATAGACATACATGTAGCTCCCTCTAAAATACCCATCAGCCACCAATAGCATCGATCCAGTAATGGATGTAGCTCCCTCTAGTATTAATCATTAGCCACAGAATGGCTTCGATCCAATGGTGGACATAACTCCCTCTAGCATAACCATCAGCCAGCGAAAGAATCGATCCAGTGGTTGACATAACTTCTCTGGTAGTAACCATCGGTCAGCAATGGCATCAATCCAGTGGTGGACATAACACCCTCTAGCATAACCATCAGTCAGGGGATGGCTTCGATCCAGTGGTGTCTATTCAGTGATTGACATAACTCCTCTGATAGTAACCATTAGCCAGCAATGGCATCGATCCAGTGGTGGACATTACACCCTCTAGCATAACCACCAGTCAGCGAAAGAATCGATCCTGTGGTATCTATTCAGTGATTGACATAACTCTTCTGATAGTAACCATTAGCCAGCAATGGCATCGATCCAGTGGTGGACATAACACCCTCTAGCATAACCATCAGTCAGCGAAAGAATCGATCCAGTAGTGTCTATTCAGTGATTGACATAACTCCTATGGTAGTAACCATCAGTCAGCAATAGCATCGATCCAGTGGTGGACATAACACCCTCTATAGCATAACCATCAGTCAGCGAAAGAATCGATCCAGTGGTATCTATTCAGTGGTTGACATTACTCCTCTGGTAGTAAACAGTAGCTAGCAATGGCATCGATCCAGTGGTGGACATAGCTCCCCCTTGTATAACCATCAGTCAGTGAAAAAATCAATCCAGTGGTGTCGATCCAGTGGTGTTGATCTAATGGTGAGCGTAACTCGTTCGGGCATTAAGCGGCAGCCAACAATTGCATCGATCCAAAGGCTGGTGCTCGCTACACAAACACGAGAAAAGCTAAACGAGCCTCGTTTTTCTTCCCGTATCTTAGCTGGTACATTTTTGTTTCATATTTTCTAACAGCGTACGCATTTAGTACATTGAAGTGAGTGTTGAGAAGCCTATTTTAAACTTGTTTGTTGTTTTATTCAAGTTTATAATTGTGGAAAGGCAAATGTTCAGTTAAATGTTAGAACGTAATAACCAAATATAGTCATAAGAATATATAGCAACCCGTAAAATTAGTGGACGACTTTATAAAGGGGGTTTTGCAGGACTTAAACAATGTGTTTTTTTTTTTTATCTATGTCAAAAGTATTATCAAGCTTTTAAAATATTATCTTCAGTTCGTGAACAGATTCAGATTTCTTCTTCGTGTGTTTATTACGTAATATACATATGTATTATATTTTGATAGTTTAAACTTAAAGTTAGAATTATATACAAACATTGAAACGTATAAATAACCATTAATCTTTGTACGTGTCCATTTTCTTCTGGACATCTTCCGAATCAATTCACTAAGTGAATTATAATTTAGGATATCGCAATTAAAATGACGGACAATCAACTCACAAACAATTTCCTAGGAATTCTGTAGTAAACCTGACAATCATAATTAAATTTCCCTCGTTTCTTCTATGCTTTATGAAGCTGGATAAACTGTTTAATTTGACATCCTAGTAGATCATGCTAGCCGTTTACTGCAATATAAACAAATCGATTTATTAAAGAGGTTTAGTTTTTTTTTCTATAGCAGGTTCACAGAACTGCTGTGCGGTGTGAGAAATGAGAAAACGGAAAATTCGAATCGATTTGAAAAAAATAATAAAGTTTGAAGAAAGTGTTCAGCCAAAAACATGTTGAGAATTTTATTACCAACTAGAAGTCTAAAAAATTAAAACTTGTACTCGTGACATTTATACTCCATACATATGGACAATAAGAATTTCTTTTCTTCCGAAATCATAACAAATTATCAACTAAGTTAATTCACGTGCACTCTGAAATGACAACGACAACTCATCCCATCGTTTTGCTCCCAGTTTCATTGTCATGCAGTACGCAAAAACAATTCATCCAATATTTTTACTCCCAGTTTCATTGTTATACAGTGCCTTAAGACGTCATCCCAGCATTTGGCTCCCAGTTGTATTGCTATACAGTGGTCAAAGAAGTCAACCCAACGTTTTACTCTCAGTTTCATTGTTGAACAGTGCACAAAGAAGTCATCCCATCGTTTTGCTACAAGTTGTGTTGTCAAACAGTGGTCAAAGAAGTCATCCAAAAGTTTTGCTCCTCGTTGTATTGGCATACAGTGCCCAAAGAAGTCATCCCAACGTTTTGCTCCCAGTTGTATTGTTATACAGAGCACAAAGAAGTCATCCCAACGTGTTGCTCCCAGTTGTATTGTTATGCAGTGGTCAAAGAAGTCACCCCATCGTTTTGCTCCCAGTTGTATTGTCATGCAGTGGTCAAAGAAGTCATCCCAACGTGTTGCTCCCAGTTGTATTGTTATACAGTGGTCAAAGAAGTCACCCCACCGTTTTGCTCCTAGTTGTATTGTCATACAGTGGTCAATGAAGTCATCCCAATGTTTTGCTCCCAGTTGTATTGTCAAACAGTGGTCTAAGAAGTCATCCCAGCGTTTTGCTCCCAGTTGTATTGTCATACAATTGTCAAAGAAGTCACCCCAGCGTTTTGCTCCTAGTTAAAATTGTCATACAGTGGCCAAAGAAGTCATCCCAACGTTTTGGTCACAGTTTCATTGTCTTACAGTGGTCACACAAATCATCCAAATGTTTTTGTACCAGTTTCATTGTCAAACTTAGGCATAAGATGTCATCCAAACGTTTTGTTCCAAGCTTCATTGTAATACTAAATTTAAAGTAATAAAAAACATTCAAAACAAAACTCAATTTGAAAGTTAAAAAAATATGTGACATTTCTTATGTTTTGATGCATGGAGACGCTTTTTCTATTCATGTCTCGCTCCTTTTTGAGTTCATGCGATTCCCTCGGGTTTGTTTGCTTGTTATCTTAACTTGTCGCTTCCTAATTGAATTACGAGATTTGAACATAAGTAAACTATCAACGGTCGTCTTAGTTTTCTCTTATTGAATAATGCTGTATTATAGATTCAGCTTTAATTCTAAAAATAAAATAGGTATTTGATTTTTTTTTCTCGTTTTTACTCTTATTTAAAGACAAATTGGTGAGTTTATTTAAAAAGGACAATAAAAACCGTAAGTTGATGATATACAGACAACACTAAGGCCAAAATCAATACAGACAAACCACTGTCCTAAAAACACTATACAGAAAACCAGGAAGTCAGAAGCACGAACCGCGCGAAAAACATGAGGTCAACTCTGATGCTTCGAACGGGTATATATAGCTTTTCATAAGCAAACATAATTCGGATGGTTTTGTTTTTAGGAATCTTTTTATTTCAAACAGTTCGTTCATTTTCAAAACTGCACTGTATTTGAATTTCAAAATTTTAAAACGAATATAGCGGCCATCATGATATAGGACAGTCTACATGTTTCCTAACGTAGTAGTTTCCGGTTGTAGTAAAAACAAACAGAAATATTTCGAAAGCGGAGAAAACTGTGCACCTTATAAACCGCTTGAATTTATCAGGTACTTTAATTCAGTAACGGACGGAACGAAGTTGACGAGCATCAAAGACAAAATATTCCGAACGGTTTTGTCAAATACAACTAAGTTCGTCTGTTCCTGGGGTAGAAAAATATGAGGGAAACTATTTAGCTAGAACTGAAGGAGGAACAATGTTTAATTCAATGTTTAATATACTTCTAATTTTTGATTTATCAAAATAATGCAAACTTTACAGTACCAGAACTTTTATATTCGTAACAAAATTAACTGCGTAGTATGATGTGTACATGCATTACACCAAATTGTCATATCAAAGACGCCAATTTGTCATTTTTGAAATTGATGTTTTAAAAATAAGTTATGACAACTGAAAAACAATTAATAAACAAGAATAAACACGTTGAAGGAAGAAATGTAAAGATTGATATTTTCATTTTGTCAATATATCCATTGATGTAAGTTGAGGATGGTGTTCGGCACTTTCCATAGTTTTCCAAAGGGTCATTGACTTGAACGAGACAAATTTGACAATAAATATCAATTTTGATTATAAATTTTAATTAAAAGGTAAAATGCACTCATTTATTCCTTAACCAAAGACAAAAAATAACACTTAATCGGTTTTTGATATTTACAATGTACATGCAGGTAAATGTTATAATTAATTTAAGAACACTTCTACAAATTTCATAGATGAAGGCATGAGATTTATTTGATTTGGCGTTAAATAAATCATCTTTAAAATTCTAACATGTAAACCGAAAAATAGGATAAAAATCATATTTTCATCTTATACAATACTGAACGTTATATTGACATTTAGCATAAATTGTTAACATAATACTATATGTTCGATAAGCTTCAGATGATTGTTTTACCTGAACATGTACATTTCCTGGAAGTTTTATTTTAAATTTCACTTGTAATCAAGGTTTTATGAAATATTGTGATGTTATAATATATTTGTGTAACACAGTTATGATAATAAAACTTTTTAAATTTTGATTTCTTTTATTCTTTCTGTGTCTTTTTCTAGTATTGAGCTATTTTAAATATGTATTTGTAAAAGTCATATAGAAGGTAAGTATGTTGATAATTATAGTGTTTAAGCATAAAAGTCATCAACAGGAAAACACAGTATGATTTAAACATCTATCAAAATGAAGGAAAAACATGATAATGGATCATAACATACCATATTACCCATGGGCATGTCATAATTTCATCTAGTCTACATGGTAAATTTAACCAATATTCATTCACAAAAATAAGGATAGAATTATTGATTCAAACTTATTTATCATACATCTTGAGAGGAAAATTCCTACAAATCTATACAGTAGTAGAGTAATGACAAATTACAGATTAATTGCCCCATGGTTTTAGGTATAATGCCATATCGGATTATTACAACCGAAATATGTCTATTTGTTCCTTTATTCGTGTTAATCGGATTTCATATAGAAGCTTCTCAAGAAGAATGAAAACAAGCTAGAATTATCCTACACCTTCATCTTCCGCTAAATAGACGATGTCCTTGACTATACAGCATCATTTGCATATACAGTATATATCTCCAAGTTGATACGATATTCCAGGGCTTGCATTTTCTATGAAGATTTTCTTGATGAGGTATTATATGGAACGTATTTCATCAAGCGTTTGAAATTACAAGTCATCTTTTGAAAGTTTATAACGGACGCCATCATAAATGAAAACAACACTATAAATCTCATGCCTCCGAAGCGCTGTTCTTTATTTACAATGAACCTTCATCGGGAACGCTCAAACCACAATATTTGAAATACAGGGATGTATATACTTAGAAACGTTTGGTGCATAGTTTGATCGCCCGTTATTTAATGTTTATCACAAAGATTACTACCGAAACATACCTTTTGTCACGGACACAATCCGTCCAGGGATGTATATACTTAGAAACGTTTGGTGCATAGTTTGATCGCTCGTTATTTAATGTTTATCACAAAGATTACTACCGAAACATACCTTTTGTCACGGACACAATCCGTCAATCTTTCTCGTTTATGACGTCGTCGAATGTATCAAATCACGGGATTTTTACTAGACATAAAAAATAAGAATGCTGTCACTAATGGTACAGGAACTGATCATCTGAGTTCTCCCTATTTTTTTTAAGCTATACGCTTTTTCAAGATCTAATGATTTATAAGAGCCACTATTTGGCCCCATGAAATTTCAAACATCTTTGTTTAAAATGAGTGTTTAACTAAATATCTTTAAAATACATTATTTGATTGATGTATAATGCCTCATGATTTTCGAATTCAAAGGGTAAAAAAAGTTACCTTAAGGGTAATACAAATCCGCTAATGTATGATGAATTAACGCCTGATTTGAGTTATTAACAGATTTCTTACAGAAGTAACACGATGGGTGTCACTAATGGCGATATAACTGTTTACTCCTCCGGAGCACATTAGTTCACCCCGTTTAAAAGCTGGAAGCACATCTAAATCTTTAGGTTTCTGATAAGCAAATTGTTAACTGTTGCATGTCTTTTTCTTTTGCAATTGCTTTTTCTGTCTTTGCTTTACTAATGGTTATCACCCTTTTGTAATGTCATACTTTTTTATTCTAGTTTTTTGTTGCTTGTAACCATTTTTATCCAATAGTTTGTTGCTCATATATATATAGGGTCCACACCCCACAAAATAATCTAGTGCAAAACGATTACTGTAACCATTGTTGTGTTTTATTACATTAGAAGGAAAACATGATCTAGTTTTATTCTTATTCTTTAACAATTATGAGAAAACAACTTTCTTTCAGGAAATTCTGGCATGATAATATCGCATAGCAAAGAACGACTCTTGACAAGATAATTATAATTTTGGAAGCAATTAATGACTTTTGAACTCAATTTTTAAAGCAGTTAAGAGCGGAATCGTATATTTATTCTTTAATATTTCTGTTAGGAATAATAACAAAACAAATTAAGTGGATGTTATTTTTTTCTTCATACTTCTTTTTCAGATCATTGTGGCTAATCAATGTTTGTAAACTCAATTTGTATTGAAGAGCCCTACTGACGTTGATTCTATGTTTCCGGCGGCCATATTAGTAAGTGGGGCGTTGACAAAGATGATTACAGTAATAATTAAGTTTATCGTCACACGAAGGACTCACTTAGAGGTAAATTACACATGATGAAGCGTGAAACTTCATTACTAGATTTGTAATTCACAAATTAATATGTATCTTCAAACAGTTCATTTCATTACACTTGTCCAAGTAAATTTCTTCAAGACACTATGAAGAAACACAGCACGACTTTGTAGCGACAGAAAATTAGTACGCAAAAGGTTAATTTCGATGGGAATCAAAATTGATTGGAAAATTCAAACAGAAATTCTTAAATAAAATCATGGAAGCAGTTGATCCGTGAGCTTATTTTCTCGGATGATTATTGACAGAAAGATCAATAAGAACTCTTCAGAACTTTTAATTCAGTATAAATTTGTCAGTGGAGACACAAAATAAGTTAGGAAAGGCAACAATAGTTTACATTTCAGATTTTTGTTGTTGACAAAGCCCATTAATGCTATATAAGTAAGACAGATAAAAAAAAAAGGTTTATCAGAACACTATAAACGTCTGAAAGTTGCAGCAGCCACTTACTAATATTATAATAAACAAAATTTCATAATAAACAATACATCAAGCTTAAAGCCTCTATATTGAAACTGCATTGATTTCAATTAGCAGGTCAAACTTTCACTACTTCATCCTGATCAGCCTTCTTTGCTTAGTCTACCTATTAAATTTGTCGTCAATGTGTTCTCGTCCTGGAAATGCACAAAATATTTGTTACTGGACGTTAAGAAATCAAAAAGCAACAATCTAGTAATAGTATTATTTAGTCTCTTCACATTTCTTTAAGACTCTGGATAATTAAGAGTTTGACAAATGGAAGATACTTGTTATTTTTGTGTCATTGGGTATCTATCTTAAGGACGATTTATTCCACATATTTATATGATCATAAACAATGTCGTGCGTGTTGATTTTTTATGTTTGAACCTTTTCTGTTTGATTTTAACTATTTGTAGCGGTAAATCAGAAAAGTAACTCAATATATAAATTACATACACCATATTTAATTTGCTATTATAGTTTATGTTGTTCAAAATCTAAATATATGATTGGTTTCGTACCATTTCGTGTGTAAAAATGAAATTTGTAATAACTATCAACACGGATTTGTATTGCTTGCTTTACCATGTAATAAACAAATATACTTTCTGGTCAGTTTCACAAAATGAAATGGATAATTTTTATAAAAATTTTGATCATATTTTTTCTAACATCTGCGCCCTTTTTTTGTATTACAAAGAGAAATCTGATTAGGTGAAGATATTTATTTGCCGTCTTGAAATCCAAAATATTTATTTCTTCTGGCTGATTATTTTTACCACAAAAGATGGCAAACAAAATATCAGATGCGCATCAAATTGAATCTCTAACAACACGTGGAATCAGATAAGTTTATAACATGCTTGAAGTCTACGACATGCAATATGTGTGTGGTAAATAGTCAACAGAACAAATACGGAACTTTGAGTAAGGGTTTACGGTCATGCTTATATAGGATTACTTGCGCATCAGAAGACGCAAAAGAGTGATTGTAAAATTCATAATATGTTCTTAAGAAAATAAAATCCCTTAGATTATTATCTTTTATTAAAATTGGTTTTATTTAGGAATCGGGGATCGGCATTACAACTCGACATGTAATAAATATTTTTTTTTTTTATCTTGTTATTGAAAAAAAAATATCGCAGTTACTCCGTACAGAACAGTGATACCATACTGCAAATATATATGATATCTGTGTACATCGAGGAAAATCTGATTTCACTTATTATTAGAAATTGTACAGAAAAGGCGCCTTACTCTATAATATTGACGGATTGAATAACAAAAACAAAAGTACAAGCACAACAATAATAGTCAATACCGAAGAACGGCGGCAGTTCTTGAAAACAAGCTCAAAGTATTTAACCCATGCTAAGAATTACATTGTATTTGTATATGTATTGAAACACGGGTTTTCTTACGTTATTTGATTAAGCCAATATAGAGGAACATATAAGATGTCTGAGATGATCTGTCTACCTCTTGTCTGTTGTTTTATTTCTGCAATATTTCTGTGAGAGCTTTGTTTTAATGAACATTTCTGAATACTTAAATAGCATTCTGAATTTAGTATCAAACTCTAAGTTTGTAATAGTCTATCCTCACGTCTTTTGTGACGGCTTCAATGTAGCGTTTTGATAAATATAAGGCATGACATGGCAATTGGTTTGTGGATTGATAAAGACAGATTTGGAAATAACCAATTACTGTGTGTCCCTATCTGTCAGTTCTCTATAATCCTTCTGAGATGACGGCCAGATTTAGTTATTGATTTTCGTACTGACGGTTCTCGTTGGTCTGTTTAGTTTTATCCATCTGAATATAAAGTCTTATATTGGATTAGTCTGTTTCTGTTATTCTCTTTAAAGTCAGTGAAAAAACAACGTTTATAACAATAACGTTTGTTTTTGTAAAAGTTCCATTTACAATATAAAAATGAAGATTAAGACCTCCAACGAGCTTATTGATTTGATATAATAATACATTTACCTTTTACTTGTCATTTGGTGTTGTATGTATTCTAAAATATCTTAAATGATGAATTTGTATAAATTTTTGCCCTTTTTTAAGTAGTGAATTGTCATGGAAGATAATATTACGTTGTATCTATTGCATATACAAATGTAGCGTTTCATAGAATAGGCTTTTATAATAAGTAAATAGTAATGAAAAACTATATTAAGATTCGATATTGCAACTGGCAAAAACTAATACTTTTTCAGAGCCAGCTGGAAAAAAAATATGCTGATCCACAAAATGATGGAAATAATTTTCCATGAAAAAATAAATATTCATGCAGCCCCGTCTAAAAAAATAAATAAAAGTTTCTCGAAATGATTGAAAATAAATGCTCGTGCGAAAAATAGCCTTCTGCGCTTATCCCACTCAACAGTCAGTCAAATGGTCGTCCCCACATGTTGTATCGATATTCTTTAGTGGTTACTCGAAGACCTGCTTTGAGCTTGTTTAGGACTTTGTTGCCAACAATTAATAAACGTCAATGTGTTTACCATTATACATTACTCAAATGGCTGTAGTATAGTTATCAATGAAGTGTTTTCTTGTACAGTTGTTGTTAACCTTTCTTTTATAGGCAATCCATTCTCGTTGTATAAAGGAAAACTTTAAAACAGATTCCAACAACAGTCTAACCAGGGGCGGATCCAGCCATTTTTAAAAGGGGGGGGGGGGGGGTGTTCCCAACCGAGGATAAAGGGGGGGGGTTCCAACTATATGTCCCCATTTAAATGCATTGATCGTCAAAAAAGGGGGTTCCAACCCCCGAACCCCTCCCTCCCCCTTCCCCCCTGGATCCGCCACTGCTAACAATTACTGGTACAACAATATTCGAGTACACCAGATCCAAATGAACAATGGCAATCTAAACATAGTAGTTACAGGGAAATGTGGACATCATCTTCAAGTCTGGTAAAAGATGATTAAGTTCAGATATAAGTGATCAAATACTGTATTAAATGGTCAGAAGACTGAGAATATATTTTGGACAAGTCTTGGCAGAGGATCTTTTGGAGAAAGTGTCGGCAAAAATCTAAGACATCTAAAACACCGGTTTGCTAATACACGAAGATAATTACCATCTATTCATACCATGTCAGAAATATTAATAAAAAATACCGGTTATACATTTGTTTTTGTTTGCTTGTTTATTTTAAAGAAAATGTATAGTATAGCTTTAAATATGTTCATATTTACAATAATCAGTAACTCATTTTGCAAATAAGGTAAACAAAATCAACAATTCGTTAACATCGGTAACCCATACTGATCAAAGGTATTTTTTTTTATCACAATCATATAGATTTATATTTAATTACGTGCAAAACAGTGTTAATTGAATATATGCGCAAACACATACTATATCATACGTTTTTTCATAATTTGTTGAGAAAATGCATAAGAAGCTTGTAACACTGCCATTATAATGGCGTTAATCTAGAATTAAATGTATACGTCCGAATAACGACCGTTTTGATTTGCCTCGTAGACTTAATTTCTAAGTATAATTCTTTCCTGCATATCATCCTATTTATTGGTGTTTTTTCTGCAACTTCTCTGCTCTAGATTCCCGGAATGCTGGTATGTTTCTTCTCATATACAGTTCGTAGAAAAATAAATTTAGAATAGTAAGTTAGGAATAAGTTTGCATAGCACATTATAAAGTTATTTGAAACAGATTTCTGTTGCCCTTGATTCCCGGTCAACCCGTTCGAAGAACTTACCAATTGCCATTTGACGTTAAAAACTGGAATAAATCAATCAACCTATTATTCACCATTCTCTTCGACTTGCAGTTGGAGGAAAATAATAGACCAATATGATAACTCTGTTTTTGATTTTATGAGTTTTGGACTATTGTCATATCGAACTTATAATCAATAAGGTCCTTCAGGAAAAACATGTCAAACGTTTAACAGTTATATTTTGGAAAGGCTACAATTTTTTGTCATCGCATTTCCTACTGAAGGTGTTTGAAATATTTTGAATTTTTTTCTTCTTAAAGTGATGGTTATAGTTATTTTGTTCTTTCGATTCCTATTTAAAGATTGCAATGTAAGAATTTTATATTCTGTCCTTTCTTATTATTGAGCAATGCTTATGTACAATTAACATTTTGCTTGAATTCATGAACATAACTAGCTTTTGTGGGTTTTTTTGGTGTTTCAACCAAAGGTTTGCCATTAAACGAACTAGTTATAGGTTTGACTTTCTCAAAGACACTTGCAGAATGAACACCGTCTTATATTTCCAAATGACAATGCTTCCAGTTTTCTTGACAAAACGCGTAATGCCAAAGTTTTATGTGAAACAAAAAATCGCATCAACTACATCATCAGGTCGTGTTAAAATCAGCTGTTTAATATTCCCGAATAAAAAACAAATTCAAAAGATTTCTGAGGTCATGTAACAACTAAACATTTCTCATTCTTCCTTGGTTTTTTAAATTAATTTCAATGTTTAATTTTATTTACCGAAAGAGTACAACATCTAATCTATTTAGTGTAACAAAAATCAACTTATTTTAGCGAAAGAGCTTACACAATGTATGTTTCATAAAATCGGAAGGACACTTGGCATTTAATTTTGGATTTACTGAGTCTAAGATAGCATCAATATTGGAAATAATAAATCAGTCTTCCTTACAAAATGGAGCTCGAAATGTGATTTCCTTAAATGTTTAATTTGGTTGTACGACAAAAGAATCCTTCGCTTAGTCTTCATTCTATTTAATCTTTCTCGTGTACTTTTTCTTCATATCACAATCGCTAACGGAGGGGATTACATCCTCAACATGATAAAGTTTCATGCTTTTTCAATAGCTTTATTGATGAATAACAATCTAAAATCTGACGCTTTATAATGCCTTAAACCTGATGGGAGTACTAACCGTTCTAATCACACACTGCACGATGCTACAACGAGATTTATAAGCAATGGATCACGTTTTGCTCTTTCCCATCATAGGCTATGTCATAAATAGTTTGTAGTCTGTAGAATCGACAGATATAATTAGATTTCCTATCACTGATCGCCCTTTATGGCAGCCATGGGAGAAGTCAAATGCCGTATGTACAATGTTATGCAAAATGAAGGCATCAAAACAATAAATTCTAATTAAAATTAAAAGAAATTAAAAGAAGCCATAAATAAACAAACCCTTAGGGAATCTGTTATTCTGGAAACCAACTGTCGTATTGGATTATAATTGAAATTAAGTTATTATTTTAATACTCAAATAAATAAAGTTTAAATTAGATATTTTATAATTTTATAATTTACGCTGTACATATTTAGTGATTTTTCTTCAATTAATTACATATGAAACATTGAGCATGTTTACGTTCTATATGTTTAATATCATTTGGGAAACTAATATATATAGAAAAATGGAAATATCTAAATCGTCACCAAAAGCGTAAAAAAAAAGGAAAGGTGCCGCCAAGACGAAAACAATTAACTTTACAAAAACATGGCTCAGAGACTTGAGGAATGTCAAACTCCGAAACAGAGGTGACATTGCTGTGCTAAATTTTCCCACATAACATAGTCTAGTCAATTTAGTGAACAACCTGCAACTAATTGCAACACAAAGTTTTTCTCTGAAAAACAAGTCTGTTACTATCTATGAATAACATACTAAAACTATACAAAAATATATTTTGCGGAAAGTGGTGTAATTTATAAAAATGTTTAGTAGTAAAAGTAAGGTTATATGAGTTGCTTCCCCTTATTTCCCAAAGTTGAAAAAAATTAAATTATACAAAAAATGTTCTGTAGTTTTTAAAACAGTTGAAATAATACAATACAATACATAATTATTTCAATTTAAAAGAATAATATTACAAATGAATCACTTTCCTGTCTCAAAATTTGTATATTTGAATAAGGATATAGACCGAGATTGTGTTCTGCTATTTTACAATCCAAGAATCTAATTCCCCAAAATAGTGTTGGTAAGTAACCTATAAATAGAAAACTGTGCTGAATTAGAGTTACCAACTTAGTCACATTCTTACTTGGTATTTGAAAGAATTCTGCCCCTGTGTTAAAGGCACAGACAGTTAATTTTTTTTGGGGGGAGGGGTTCCAGAAAGTCATGTTTTGTTCTTTATAAAAAAAATGTTATTGCAAGATTCAAAGTCTTTAATGTATTTTTTCCCCCACAACTTTAGAAAGAAAACAATATATTTTTTTCATTTACCTTCTGGAATAAACATGTTAAGATTTAGAATTCAACAATGTTTCATAAAAAAATAAGAATGATGAGTGTTAAATGATTTTATGTTAAATATTTTTTCACAAATGAAAATTTCAGGCTCCTCGAAGCAAATAGCTACTCATGTAATTTGCGACGATCTCAGTACTCACACACCATATAAATAAAGCTTTGACTGTAACACTGAATCCACGTTTCACTTTGGTTACTAATCGGATGTGTACTTATTTATATTTTAGTCAGTGCCAACAGTATTTATTCATCAACTGTAATTACTAACCTTTGAACTAGCTATGAGAACTCAGTGTCTTTTTGTTAATTGGTCATATACTCCGTGCTGATCTTTTTGAGTTGAGCCCTTTCCAACTGGTTTTTCCAATTTGTTCTTACGTTGTTTGCTATTTAAATAAAATTGAGAATGGAAATGGGGAATACTGTATGTCAAAGAGACAACAACCCGACCAGATCAAGAGCAGATAACAGCTGAAGGCCACAAATGGGTCTTCAACGCAACGAGAAAATCCCGCACCAGGAGGTGGTCCTCAGCCGGCCCCTAAATAAAAACTGTTCCTGATTATTGGAGGGTTGAGTGCTCGCAAACAGGGTTAACCCTGCACACTATGAATATGATCATCACAAGTCAGTGGCCCTTTATTACTTGGTTGTTATTGTTTGCTGTCTGTCATATTTGTTTTTCCGTTTATTGTTTTAACATTAATCAGGCCTTTGAGTTTCTCGTTTGACTTGTTTTATATTTTGACGATGAGCTATAGTTGTTTACATCCACACCCACATCATTGATATCTCTTGTAGAAAGTTTTCTCATTGGTAATCATACAACATCTTCTTATGTTTTTAAAGTGGGGAGATTTTATAATAAGTGGTGGTTTCATTGGCAAGCAATCAAACTTACTATCAAGAGATCACTGATAGAGTTTAGTGGACCATAAAACTTAAACATTTATATTCTTTGGCATGAGGTGTATTTTTTTAAATATTTTTATAGTTTCGTTTAAATGAGTTGAATACAGGTCAGCATTCCGGAAGCAGAAAACAGCGTCTTTAACATTGATATATCTGTAATAGAGTATATTTATGAATAAAGAGAGATTTGAGGTTTTTAAAGTCAACGAGAAAGCAACCCAAACGATTAACAAAAACCAACAGACATACTTTCAGATAAGACATGACTATCTAAACGCTATCTCTGGCCATCAAAGTCGCCCACAGACACTACAAATTTTGATTCATACACAGATGATGCATGATCATTTTTTTACAGTTCTTAGCCTAAGCTGATTATCTTTTATTAAATTAATTCAATGAGATATATTAAATAAAGAACTTGGTAATGTTTTTTCTTTATATACTAGTAAGTATATTTATATCTTTGACCATAATATTTTCGCATAGCAGACAACCCATGTTAGTTCTTTGTCATTACCATTTGGTTGATGTTTCAGACCACCACATACATGCAGGTTTATAGGGTACACACACAAGGCGCTGTTCCTATTAACACTTCCTCCAGGAAGTGATCCCATTAATTCATTCAACAGTGCATATCTCATTTTCAACATCCAAAATTGGACCACTTTAGTACAATTACTATTTAAATTCAAGCTCTTGAGGTAAACTTATAATCGTATTGACAAAGCTGCTCTTGAAATTGCATTAAACAATATCATTTAATTTTTGATCTATAAGTTTGACTGTCCCTCTGGTATCTTTTGCCCCTCTTTTAATGCTAATTCAGTGAACTAGTATATGTTCCTAAATTTAAAAAGCTTATATATCTGAAATTAAACGTGGATATTGATAGAGCTTGCTAAATAAAATTAGCAACACATTAAGAGAAATCTGCAATCACATCGTCTGTGTTTAACTGTGACTTTATGCAATTCAAATATTGTAAAAGTAGCTAATGAAAAAATACACAAAAAGGACTACAGTCAATGACAATGCAAGGACACTAGAAAAATGAATTTTCCAGCAATTAACATGACAAAATCAAAGTCAGTAACCAAACTGATTTACAGTTATTTTTGAACACAATCATTTTTGTCGAGCCTTCGACTTTTGTCGAAAAAGCGAGACATAGCGATCCTACATTCCGTCGGCGTCGTCGTCGTCGTCGTCGTCGGCGGCGTCCACAAATATTCACTCTGTGGTTAAAGTTTTTGAAATTTTAATAACTTTCTCAAACTATCCTAGATTTCTACCAAACTTGGACAGAAGCTTGTTTTCTGATCATAAGATAATATTCAAAAGTAAATTTTGTAAAAAAAAAATCAATTTTTTCCGTATTTTACTTATAAATGGACTTAGTTTTTCTGCCAGTTTACATTACATTCACTCTGTGGTTAAAGTTTTTGAAATTTTAATAACTTTCTTAAACTATCTTGGATTTGTACCAAACATGGACAGAAGCTTGTTCATGATCAAAAGCTAGTATCTGGAAGGAAATTTTGTTAAAATCTTGTTCAATTTTTTCCGTATTTTACTTATAAATGGACTTAGTTTTTCTTATAGTTAACATTACATACAGTCTGCAGTTTAAGTTTTTAAAACATTTTTTAGAATCATAAACTATCCTGGATTTTTACCAAACTTGGACAGAAGCTACTTACAATCAAAAGATAGTTTAGAGAGGAATATATTTTATTAATTTTTCTCCTTATTTTTGTTGAGCCTGCGATTAACAGCAAAAGTAGGCGAGACACTGGGTTCCGCGGAACCCTTACGAATTTTTTGTTTATTATATCTACACGTATAATTACTATAAATACATAACCGAAATATAAGATAAAATTTCAAACTTCCACGAAATGCACATATTTAAACTGAGTTTTACTGTGTGTTTGTTTATTCTATATTGTCTAGAGAAACTAGGGGAGGGTTGAGTTCTCAAACAACATGTTTTACCCCTGCCACATTATTGCACCTATCCCAAGTCAGGAACCTCTAGCCTTTGTTTGTCTTGTGTGTGTTTTTTTTTTTGGTGATAATTTTGGTTCATTTGTATGTACTGGAGTTTAGGGTGGTGTCCATTTTGCTGAACTAGTGTACAAAATAATTAAGGGGTCAGCTGAAGCCCACCTCCGTGTGCCGGATTTACTTGCTATGTTAAAGACCCATTAGTGGCCTTGTTTTCTCTTTGACACATTTCCTGTTTCCATTCTCCATTTTTTCGTTTTTAAAAATCAAGCTAGAAATAACCAAGATTTTAAAATTTTCATTTTATATGCCCCTCACTTAGGGGCATTATGTTTTTCTGTCTGTGCGTCTGTTCGTTCGTCCGTCTGTCCTGCTTCAGATTAAAGTTTTTTGTTAAAGTTTTGGTCAAGGAATTTTTTGATGAAGTTGAAGTCCATTCATATTGAAACTTAGTACAAATGTTCCCTATGATAAGATCTTTCTAATTTTAATGCCAAATTAGAGTTTTGACCCAATTTCACAGTCCACTGAACATAGAAAATGATAGTGCGGGTGGGGCATCCGTGTACTATGGATATATTCTTGTTTTGTAGTTAGTGTCTAAAACAAAATATTTCACACAACAAATTGATTATTATTGATATCGATAACAAGAGGAATACATATGCGATAAACATAAGATAATATAGTCTGTCTATAAAGATCCTATGTTAAAAGTTTTAACCATGAATAATCGAGTTTTTTATTTCCATTTTTTCACACAATTTTTCTCTACAAATCACATTTTACACAAAAATTACAATTTTTTAAATACTCATAAATATAGGGCTTCTTAAGATAAACATCGGATAGTATTCTCTATTTTCTGTCAAGATTCCAATTTGAAAGTTTTAACCATCAATAACCGAGATATCTTCATTTCCAGTTTTCCGGGTTTTCGGTCTTAAAACATATATTAAACCAAAATTACCCAAATATTAATATTGATAACTAAAGGACTTCACAAATAAAACATAAAATAGTATGTTCTTTTTCTATATAGATCAAATTTCAAAAATATTAATCATTAACAACGGAGATTTTCTACGTTTCCAGTTTTCAGCGTTTTTTCACTAAATATCACTCATTTCACCTCAAAATTACTTCAATATGAATAAAACTAACTAGAGGACTACATAATACTCTATTAAGATAAGGTTTCCTGTCTTCAACAAGCTTTAGGTCTAAAAATGTAACCATAAATAACATTTTTTCTTCTTTTCCAGTTTTCAGCATTTTTTCTCTAAAAACCACATATTTCACCCCAAAATAACCTTTTCCGCAAATTATATCAATGTATAGTTTTAGTATGTTGTTAGTACAAGTCTATATTATAATTTGCACTAAAAAAACCTTGTGTTGCAATTAGTTGCAGGTTGGGCGATTTTAGAGCTAAATTGACTAGGCTAACAGTGATAAGTCAACGTAGTGTAGCAAAGACGACGTTACCATTGTTTCGTAGTTTGGGAGACTGTGTTCTATTCACCCACCAAAAATGAAACTCAATTTACCAATTGCATTATATCCATTACCATACACTTTTCAACAACCAAAATAGTACACACTTCTGAATTAGCCTGTAAACTCGATCATAGTTGAGTCAGATTGTAGAGCCTGATTCAGTGACGTCACGTTCATAAATAAGAGGTACTAAACCTAAAGTTTTCTACGGTGCTCATAATTTGAGAAATATTGTAATTTTGTCAATCATAATACCTCACAATGCATTTACAGTGAATTGATTTTAAATTTATAAAAATAAGTTTGCAAATTCATCTTAACATGAAATAAGGAAAAATAATAAAACAATGACAGCAGTTTGACTGTTTTATATACGGTACATGACTGTTGTACAATTCATCAGTGTTTTTTTTATCATTTTCTTTTACATCTATAAAATGCATACCCTATAGAAGGTTTGGTATGTTTTGTCGTTGTATTGTTGTCTCATTGACGCAGATCCCACATCTTTTTTTTCCAGAATAAAGATAAAAAGGATATCACAAACCAAAACCACAGTCCCATCACTTGAATCTGTAGACACAATCTAGCTTTCAAACAATTTCTGCTTCGCTCTTGTGGAATTAATTCAAGGTAATATGTGTGTGTTGTCTCATTGACAAGTGAACTAATTTTCATATTCTTATACAAATAGGAATGATATATAAATAAAGGCAACAGTAGTATATCGCTGTTCAAAATTCATAAATCGATTAAGCGAAAACAAATCTGGGTCACAAACCAAAACCGAGGGAAACACATTAACTATAAGAGGAAAACAACGGAACAACAGAAACACTGAACTGCTACAAAAACAAACACCAACATACATAGAAACGGACTATTTGATAACTACTGCCATATTCCTGACTTGGTACAGGACATTTTAATATAAAATGGTGGGTTGAATCTGGTTTTATGGCTAGCCAAACCTCCCGCTTACATGGCAATGTTAAAAATACCGCTAAAATGACAACATTACGTGACAGGAATACAGTACAAATATATAACAAACAATAATACACTGTTCAACATTAAATAAGTAGCTTGTTACATTGAGGAAGATGTGGATTGAAATGTTCACCAAAGAACAATCCATCAGATATCCATGGGTATTAAACAGCGTTTTCATTTCTGCTTGGAGGTCTTGTCTTTAACAATGTGCTGAAATTACCATTCCTTACAGCACGATTAATCACTACCATGGAGCTAAGGAATCTGTTAAAATCTTGGAAAGAGCAATATATTTCATTCACATTTGGAACATTGTCTTTTATATGCATGGAACTATTCATAAAAAAGGTATTCTTTACTTTTACCATATTTCTAAAAGTGTTATATACTGTAAGAAGAAACAATTGATATTCCTCGTTTAACACTACAATTGTTGTTCTTAAAGATGCATAGTTGGAAACTATCAATTCATCATATCAATCAATTGGTTCAATTTTCTTGTAGATGATATCATCAGATGCCCCATCAAAACACACTAGTTTACCGAATGACCAACATTCATACTAAAAAGGGCAAACAGATAATGATAATACTAAGATATTTTAAGTCAACTTGGTATGGAAATAAAGAATAGTTCAATTTTGAATTGCAATCTTACTCACTGCAAAAAAAAAAATAATTAAAAAATGATATCATTCCTGCATAGAATTAGGTATGTAGATACTGTCTTCGACAAGGCAAAATCCCTCTGATGAAATCATTTACAACATCCATATACAAATAAGGAGATGTGGTATGTTTGCCAATGAGTTAACTATTCATCACACACACACAAACACACACACACATCTCTCACATTTCCTTGATTTCATCGTGTCACGTGATGCATGACAAATTGTAAAAAGTCCGGGAAAACTCAACAGGATCACTCGTATGCATTTTTAAAAAGAGTCACGCTGAAGGTAAGGAACACTTATCCTTGGTACTGAATGAAAAAATTATACTCATTAAAACTATAAAATAACTATATTCATCTGTATAAGAACTAAGACAAAAACATACAATAACTATATTATGAATAAAACGAGATGTGGGGTAAACGCAAATTGTTAAAACGATTCTGATATAAGTTAAGATTATGAATTTTCTAAATAATGGGCAAGCAGAAGAAAGACGACTTTGACTGCCTTTCTGATTGAATATACCATTCTTATAATAAGATTGAAACTATACGACATAGCTTCTTCGTGTATCTCAGTAAGCTTGCATAAATCATTCTACGGAAACAACAAGATCAGGTGCAAACATGGAAACTATATCTACCAATAAGCATAAAGGAAGACTTTGCTAAAGCGTTTACGACAATTAGCGGGAATAAGTTTTTTTTATTCAAAAAGAGATTTCTTTTTATAGTAGTAACATGCATACACAGTAATATAAAAAACACAATAAGTTTCTGTCTCATGGCATTGTGGGATTTTTTTTTCAAAGCGCAGCAACTCTTCATTTAAACTGAATATAAACATTCAGTCAACCATAAAAAGGAAAAACCCAGCACAGAATTTGGGAAATTCATGTTTCTTGTATGAGTATTTCAAATTAAGTAGCAAAATTTAAAGATGATCGATAATTCTTTGAGAAAATTACTATGAAATCTACCAAAATACGGCATTTAATTTATAAATAGGCAAATATCCATTTTCAAATTAAATGCCGTACTTTTACTGTTATTCTAAAGAATTTATATAAATTGTGTATAAATTCTTTAGAATAACCGTATAAATAGGGAGAAGAAAATAGGAGAAAGCAAAAACTGAAGGAAAACAAACAACACAATGGCCTAAGAGAAAAAGACAAAATGACAAGCAACAGCCCAACAAAACACAGTAAATAAAGATTGAGCATGACATTATTAGTATATGTCAACAAGCATAAACAAATATCAATCCGAAGTTCAGACAATATTTAAAAAAAAACCTTCATCTTCATATCATAAAATAATGATTTAGCAGCTAGAAATATAATATAGAATGAATATTTAATAGATTAATATGGAAATTAAGGATACTTTTATATTAAAAAAACTATATGAAACATTATGACAAATTAACAGTTTTCAATTTCCCCCTGTGACTGTGCTTACATGAGCGTCTATTGACCTTGATGGCACTTAAGTTACAACGGTCACATACGCCATTATTAAGATAGCGTATAAATTCTCAAAGGTCATACATAAAATATATGTTTACTAAAATATAATTATAAGCTCAATTGATTATGCTGTATACATTTATAAACTTATCACGTTTGATGATTATTCTATTATTGATAATTGTTGTGTTAATTTTGTTATACACGGTTGTTTATTGAAAGGTGACATGATGATATCAAAATCGAAGCTCGTGGGACAATTTAAAAAAAAAAGACTATTTTGACAAAATTAATATATATTAAATTTTAAACATTTGATGATGAAATATTTGATATAGATTTTTACGATAGGAAAAGCTTCTCTTGGGATATCAGATTAGTCCCAACATCAACACGATTCAAAATAAAACTTCTATCCTCTATGCATAATAATATCATGCTTTTATGGTTGTCTTTTATTGATTTCCCTTAAAAGAAAATTAAAAATAGAAATTTGAAACATAAAAAACGAGAATACTCCAGACAAAATATTACACGATTAAACAAAAATTGTTGTTTCAAATGATAAAATCAGACTCTAATTAAAACAAATTTCGAGCTGATAACAAGAATTTTAAATACAGAAATATCATAAATGTTGCATTCAAAAATCATTTCAAAAAATAACTAGGAAAAAACTTAACAATAAATACTTACAATCATTTAATAGAAATATGAAGGTATCACAGACCTAAATTTCCGGGAGAAATATGATTTTATGATTTATGCTACTCCGTTGAAGATTGCTACTTGTGATACTTCTGTTCAGAAAGCTATCTCTTTTTTTTAAATGCATAGACTTATATCTTTATGAATTTGATAACTTTACATGGTGTTGAACACACCAATGTTCTTTTATTGATTTTTCAAGGCAACTTGTCTTAGCCTTAGTCTTAAAAATATGACTGCAGTATATTTTAAAGCAGTTAGGGTACTATCACATGCGTTGCCAGTCATGTTTAAATTGACATGGCAAATCCCATTATAAAAAAGGTCGACCCACTTTACAGAATATTATTTTTTTTATATATTTTGTTTTGATTTAACTTGTTTCTGTTCTTAATATGCACGACATATTTGAAACTAGATGTAAAGAAACAATCAATCAATCAAATTTATCAATCTTCCATCATCGTCAGCTATATGCATCTTATAACATTACTTTTCAATGCAGTTTTTCTAGTTTCAAATGTTTATAAGTATTCCTGACAAGTATCTGTGTTAAACAATGATAGTTAAATTTGGGGGTCACCTTGATTTCAGACCGGCATCAAATCACGCATTTAATGGAAGTTTGTATTGAGATCAAATGTTCCTTTGGTATCATTTGCCTCTCTTGTACGAGACAAATAAATGCATACTTCTATGCTTTTCTAGTTGTTCATCAAGATATGTTGAGTATAAAATAAAGATAATTCTTTCTTAGTGATATTCAATAAGTTGAATAGCTCTTACAATATCTTTAAGACAAAAGTCTACCAAATTTTCATACACAATTTTTTTTATGAGTACCACTACAAAAAAAAAAAAAAAACAATTACAGTTCTGTCATGCAAGCTTGTAAGCAATTTACTTTTTCCCCATGATTTTCTTCATAAAATGGTATAATAAATGTATTCACCAAAGTTCTATTTTAAGTCTTACTTACCCATTGCTTTGTTGAGGGGAAAAGACAATGGAAACAAAGTAAATACGAAATAGATTATTTTAGTTTTGTATTTAAAAAAACATTTGCTAATGTTTATGACAGGCGCAAAATGTGACTACAACTTCAAAAACCTTTTAAAAGATAAACTGGAAAGTTTGAACTTCATATACTTTACACTTCTATTAATGATTTACATCTAGCGTAGATGTTCTCAAAAGTCATTTTTTAACATCTTTCCAATTTGACATTTACTACATGTGTCATTGAAATAACCTTCGTCAAGTATGTTCTTTTACAAAATATTGAAAGGATAAGTGCATTCAAATTATTCGAAACATTAAAATAAAATCAAACAGACCTGATGAAACCAATAGTCATTACTTCGCTAAGTTTGTTACAAAGCCGTGTATGTTTTTCCTATTTAATAAATATGTTAAAATTACAAAGTTAAAAAGCATCTAGGAAAATTTTGATAATATCAACAACAAAGTATGCAAACAGGGAAAAGAAATAATTTTTGTACGAACGAAATCTTTTCAATTCAATATGTATTTAAATACATGTCTAATTGTTTATGTTAAAGACAAGTAGACGTTAATTTTCGACTTTGTGTAATTATCTTTTTTAATCGTCTGTTGCAGAATTTATTGGTAAAATAGATAGGAAAATAAATTTTTCTTCACATTAAGTTTCCCATGTCCGTAAGATTAGGACAGGACACATTTTTCCAAACAAATATTTCTATGAACTTTCAAGACGTGAGCAATGTATTGTTCATTAACCTTTTAGTTATATAGTATAGACCAATAATTTAGCATAGTTTCAATTAATTACGATTTTGTCCATTATTACAAAAGGGAAAGCCATGTTTCATCATAAGTTACAAATAAAGACATGTAACATATCGGACAATTAGCCATAACCACGCCAAGACGTCTGCTTTTACTTTTATTTACCGCCATTTCTTAGCACCGGGTTTTGTTCGACTGATCGATTGGTCTTGCCGTTATTAGAAATGATCAAATAAAGGAACAAAAAATGAGAGACCGGAGACATTCCCTCTGTCAAGAGAATTGTTTATTTCTTTTCATTATTCTCATCTAATGCAATTCCCCTGAGGCTGTAGAGAACCGAAACAACAATGCTTCTCTCAATGAATGGTAGCACATCTTAAATTATCTTTAACAAGAAATATATCGTTGAAGAGATTGTTTTCTTTTTTAAAAGGATATCTGTATTGATGCTCATGATTGAAAAGGCCTAAAAACGATTGAAATTTTGATTGAATTATTTAATACTATAAAGGCGAATGGTATGAGCATTTTATTAGCAATATGAAATGAATCTAAAAAATGTATGAAACTTTTCCCAAGAGTGGTCTTGTGAAGATTAGGATCGGCTAAATATCGTTTTATCAGATTTGTTTTCATATTCTAGTATAAGGACATTGATTTATATGATTAAATTTAAAAAAAAATGACATATTGAAATAAAAACATTTAATTCGCGTAAACTACAACGTGTGAGACAAGATGACCCTTATACAGAGAAAACATCTTTCATCACGTGCATCACCCTTGTCTCCGTTCCAAAGACACACAGGAACATAACACACATAAAATCGAGACTTGGTTTCGACTGCAAAAACACATAAAATTGAAACTTGGTTTCGACTGCAAAAACACATAAAATCGAGACTTGGTTTCGACTTCAAAAACACATAAAATCGAGACTTGGTTTCGAAAACTAATAATGCTTAACGAGCCCCTGATGAATAAAAAAAAATAATCTAAAGATTATGTCTAGGTTAAATCTTATCCTTTCGGTTGCTATTTTTTGGATGTCAACGAAACAAATTTCCCCTAAGCAGTACTGGCAATTAAAAAAGCTCTGAAATTGTTTACCCATATAAAAAATAAATAACGCACCATAAATATCTGGGTTCAAGCTATTATTTCAGTTGACCCGAAAGCCAACATCAGTAACTGCGAGTACTCTCAAATCGTTTATTGTTTATTTGACATGTTGATACAAATTGTAATGCTTTTTTGTTATATTATGTTTACTTATTCAGGGTTATATCTGGTCTATATACCAGCTTTGATAAGTGTTTGGTATTACTATAAATTTTCACTTCTTCGTACTATGAGCATCAAAATTATTTATTTTGTAAAAATATTTCCGTTCTCTATTTGAACTGTACACGTATACCTAACAACAAAATTATTTTCATTTACCTGTGTTTAAAGTAATTGCAAATAACTGATATTTTTGATCAAGCATATTGTTTTTCTGAAATTGTTTAACATTTCACAGCGGTATAACATGTTACTTTAATTATTCTTCCCTTAGTTTATTTATTTTGTATTTACATTGTATCATACATCAAATTTATTTGTTTAGTGTATGTTCACTGGTGTTAATATGTCTTTTGATTGAGTTAAGCCATTTCAATTGATATTTTATAGTGTGTCTTTCTATGTTGTGATGTTACACTATTGTTTCAAATAAGGGTGAAGGTTTGGTACTATTAAAACGTTTAAACCCGCTGCAATTGTTTCATATGAGTGGTATGAGTGCCAATGAGACAACTCTCCATCCAAGTCAAAATTAATAAAAGTAAACCATTATAGGTCAAAGTACGGTCTTCCACACGAAACCTTGGCTCACACCGAACAGCATGCTATAAAGGGCCCCAAAAAATACTAGTGTAAAACCATTCAAACGGGAAAACCAACGGTCTTATCTATATAAAAAACGAGAAACGAGAAACACTTATGAACCACATCAACAAACGACAACTACTGAACATCAGATACTGACTTAGGACAGGTTGACCTGGTTTACTTTGTTTGACAATCGGAAATCATATATCCTTTTAAAATTTTCCAAATGTTGTTTGAAGTTAAAATTTACCGATACGCATGCTTGGCAAATGCAGTAAAACTGATATGCAGCTGGAGATTATGTGGTTCTGACATGTTATTCCAGAAAATGTCCACTGTTTTTAACAGTATTGAACAGCCCATTTACTTTGACTTTCAAAACATATTGGTCTTTGATATGTATTGAAGTAAAATAGAGCCAAGCAACCATAGAAAATTATGATTATAGTACAAACGTATTGAAATAACAATACATTATCATATAGGTATCATAATTGTCGCTGAAAAAAATACCGACGAGGACAACCCTATAGGATGTATGTAAGTCGCCTCTGTACTGTGTCGTTGCAAAATTGAAACAGCGAATATAAAGTATTGTGATTGATATGAATAAAGAAGATGTCGAGGAAACGGCAATGAGACAGCAACTCGACTACACAATAAACCAAGGGACATCAAAAGATCAGCATACAGAAATCTTGGTTTAGAAGGGAGAAAGATGAAAAAAACATATTTGTCTCTTTTGTTAAAAATACACATGGATGGTGTTAATCGAATTAAACATTTGTAAAGTATCTTTATATAAAATCGGTCTTCTAAAGTGATTGATTATTTGCTTGTGATAACCTAACATTATGGGTATTCGAGTCCCAATCTATAAATTATATTGCTATAGAATCGCGTTGGATATACATTGTTGGATAAGCGCTGATAGTCTGAATTGATATATTTATTATTACGTATTCTCTTTTCTTAACATGCATTGTATACAATATTCGTATCATTCATAGCATTTCCTATATGTTTGATAACATATCACATGATATAATATTCGAAATGAGATATAAATTTGTTGCATTTACGCTGACCGATATATACTTATTAGATTTGTATATTTAAAAGTAATTTGTTAGTCTATCATAGTATACAATTTAGAAAGTATGGATCTAGAACGTGCACTTAGGAAGTAAGTAGTTAAACAAAACAACACGCACATATGATGTATTTGTGTAATCCTCGGAACACTGTTAGTTTAAAGCATTTTTAGCTTACCATTAAGTCGAGAGTATCATTTTTACATGAAACAGTTTAATTTATTGTAGCGAGTAAAATATTTAAGAATTATCGGTATCACTATAATGAATAAGTAATTTTGGTTTTTATTATTGTATGTTTTGTTATCTTTTTACAGTCTAGCCTAATTCATCACCTTCAGAACGGATTGAGATCATCTTTTCTTCACGAACCTCTTCCCTGATAGGTCTCAGTTTGTTGTCATATAAATAATAACAATGTAACTAAAACCTTATAAAATAAAAATACAACTCCCCCTTTTTCCATAAAAATTCTCACAAACTGTGAAACGAAATCTGATGTAATAAAGAGTACTGCGAAGCACTCCTGACCTTTTTAGGGAGGTTAAAATTGATCTAATTTTACTATTTCTTTCCTAGATGGGGATGATCTATTGGACCACTATTATAGAGTATACGCCCTTCAGTTAATTCGCTATGAGTGTATTTGCAGTGACGTCTGTCATTTTAATTAATAATTATAAAATGGTTTTTGTCCAGAGTTTAAGATAGCACCACATTTGATGAAATGCATTACAGACTTAAAAGTGTACATATACAATCAAATATTGTCAATATAACCCTAAAATTTTCTAAACCATTATTCCTCTTTTTTGTCTATGGGGCTGTCCTGCTCTATCTCTAAAAGATTTTTACAGTGTAGTGTACTACTATTGGGACAACTAATATCAAATTTATAGGAAACTCTACCAGCTCTAACTCAAAGTGTTGACAATTCTATGTTAAGCGGGTCTTTAATTCAGTTTGACAGCTTCAGGCATACTAATTTTTTACCTTTTTTGACTGCACCAAATTTTTTTAAACATGTAATTTCATCCCCGTACTTAATATTTCATGCATAAAATATAAATAAATAAATAAATTTGAAAAGTGTATGAAAAAAATTTGCAAGTTATACCCTGTCCACACTAGGGACTATATTTGTAGACAAAGAAAATTAAAGGACGACAACTGTGCCCTAGGACCATATATGTTAATCTTCAGACATGCCCTCATTTCATCCTACATCAATAAATCATTATCTGTAATTCAGAGTAAATTTTATACAGCAACTTTATAAACTGCGAAGGAATATACGATCTTGTACAACGCAAAGAAAGATTTGAACATAATTTGAATGCAGAATAGAAGATTCAATTTAGTTTTGTTTTAAACATAAATGAGCAAATTGATGCTTATCCTTTAAAATGGAGACGAAATCTGTCAACAAGACAAGTTAAAGGCATAACCTATATCAATAAGTCCATTTGATCAAAAGGAAAAATTTGAAGGACACTTCATCAATTTATTTGCTTTAAAAATACCGCATTATCGTAAAACGTTAGTGTAACACTAGTAAATTTTTCTGAAACGGATGAAGATAAACTTATACTTCCACAATGTTTATCTATATCAGGTAATACATAAGTAAAAAACTAAGACCAAGTTTTGAAATGCATAAATTTTTGGTGTACGACATTTTTGTAGAGGTTAGTGCTTAATTACCCTAAAAAACACTCTGTATTATTATAAGTACTCCTTGAGAACCCTTCTGGCTGGCGTTTTTTTGTATTCAAATGAAATCGAATGCATGCAAACCTTCTAAAAGACAAAAAGAAACCCAACAAATTCTTTGAATTACGTTTAGATGTATTAATGATGTCCTGCCGCTCAATAACCACATTTTAGCAAGTGATTCCATCTCAGAAAATCCAGTGAATATGAGAATAAGGGTACTAGCGAAAAAAGAATGCCTACACGGCTTCCTCCGCCTCATTTTAAGACTTATACCTCGAATTGGACATAAGTGGTCATCTCTATACCAGAATCTATGACAAACAAGACGATTATAATTTTGAAATTATTAATTCCCTCCACCTTAGCAGGAATATACCAACTTCACCTACATATGGGATATACATTTCTCAACTCATTCGGTATTCAAGAGCTTGCAGCTGCTACTCAGACGTTATAAAACAGTGTCTGAGCAGAAAATTGATGAACCAGATTTATGTCAAAGAACGTCTCGTCCTTTTTCTAGAAAAAGTTCACCGGAAGATACAAAGACCATGTTGATAAATATTTCGTATCAACTTCATAAATAATACATGATGGTCTTGAAATATTGATTCTAGGTACTGACGTTGTTTATCATCTTAATTACGTCTTATAGTGTTCTTTTTATTTGTCTTTGTATATTCTTAACCTTCACTGTTTAGTCCATTTTGGTAATATACTTACGGCGATATTTATACATCCCGCCATTGTGTTAGTGTGCTATGGTCATTTTTTGCATTCTTGTCTTTCATTTTTGCTTATGAACTTTGTCTATAGAGTGGCTATATTCCATTTTGTTTTTCTTTGTTGAAATTTTTTTTATAGTGATTAAGATTATAACACAATGTTGACTGCTGTACCTCAATTGTTGACATTTTAACCTTTTATGTCTGTATGTATTTCTCACTCATTTTTGTCAATATAATGGAATTCTATGCAACTGTCATACAAGTGAGAGGTTTAGCTAGTATTAAACCAGGTATAATCCACCATTTTCTACAAGACGAAATGCCTGTACCAAGTCAGGAATATGAAAGTTGTTTTCCATTCGTATGATGTGTTCGAGCTTTAGATTTTGCCATTTGGTAAAGGACTTTTTTTAATTTTCCTTGGAGTTCGGTATTTTTGTTATTTTTATTTATACCCAAATACCCAAAACAAGTCGACTGATATGTAAATTTACCGATTGTATCCTATATCCCCATTGTAAACTTTTTGGCTGGATTTGGAATCGCTTAGCGGGTTATCTCTGCATATCAGAAGGGACTTACCCTGTCGACGCAACCAGTCTCCTCCCATTTGGAGTTCATGAGATTCCCTCAGATTTTAATTATGTTTGTATTTTCAAAATGAACTTTTAACATAAATTACCTACTATTTATAATTTATTCATATATCTAATTAATGTAACATACATATATTACACTATATTACACTATATTTCTCTATATTACACTATTCTCCATACTCAATTGAAAGATTAAGAACATTTTTCCTTTGAACAGAGCCTTTTCTACAAAATTGGGACTTGCAGATACACATTTCTTGTCTGAGGTCATAATATAATCTTACTTTGAAAAGAACTGCACTGATTAATAAAAAACAAACATAACGAAGATCCTATCATCAAAATGCTGGATTGTTTTTATCGACAACATATTCGTTGAGCAAGGTGGATTGAAATTCCAACAGACAGTCGGTATTATAATGGTAATAAGTGTGCATCACTACTGGCCGACTTGCTTATGTACTCATATAAGTCAGAATTCATACAAAACCATCTCAAAGACAAACAGAAAAAAACTTACTAAGTTCTTTTATATCCCTTTCAAATAAATTGATGATGTCACTGTTATTCAATAATTCAAATTTCAGTGAATGCTTGCATCTCATAGACCCCTGTGAACCTGAGGTTAAGGATACTACAAAAACTAGATGGTCTGCTTCATATCTTAATCATTTCCCAATATTGACACAGATCCACGATTTCAAACTAGAATCTATGACAAACGTTATGATTTCAACTATCTAATCGTCAACGTCCCATTTTTCAGCAGTAAAATATCCACTTCTCCGTCGTATGGCGCTTACATATCTCAAATGAAACGTTATGCTCGTGCATGTTCATGCTAACCGGACCGCACTAGATTACGCCCTTTATACAAAAACTGCGCTAACAGAGTTATAAAGAAGAACGACTGAAATCGACACTACAAAAATTTTACGATCACCATCACAAATTGGTTGACCGGCATTATAAAACGAATGAAATCAACATTATATATATATATATATATATATATTTATCGCGTCGTTGTGATTCCAAAAGATCGTTTATAAGAATTGGCAAAATTTCCCAGTTTAAGAATCTGCAAAATCAGTTACACGTCCTCCCAAATTACCGTAAATCTATGCCAATATAAATCCATTTATCTAACCATGTGATGTTATTTTTTATTCTGATTAGACGACTTTTTTAATCTTCCAAAACATCGTATATCTAAAAATTAGTATCATGAACATGACATATTAATCTGGTTGATGCAAAAAGCAGGTTTTTTTTTGGTGAAGTTCTCAATCTTTGGTTTTCTATGTTGGTGTGTATACTGCTGTTTGTCTTTTGGTCGTTTTTTTCGTTTTTTTTTGCCATGGCCTTTTTATACGTTTTTTATTCCATTTATGAGTTTGATTGTCCCTTTGGTATCTTTTGCATCTCTCTTAAAAAAAAACAGTCTTGTTTTCTCGTGAATAAATTTGCAATTCTGTGATACGATATCTAAGGTGCTATCATACAAAGCATAAATGTAATAAAATACCTGAAATTCGGTTTTTGAATTTAACGCCAAAAAAATCGTAACATAGACCAATATATCAAGATTATGACTACAAATTTTTGATTCAGTATTATAACAGTATGATCAATTACACATATAACAGGAAAAACAAACAATTTTAACTATTAAATATTATAGAAGTGAGTTGCGTCAGATGTTTTGTGAACTTTCGACAATTTGTCATTAGCATGTATCCAACATACGACAATTTTATAGAACCAGTATCACTGTATTTGACCTCTCTTGAAAAGTAGGGAAAATGGCAATCAACCTGTTTGAATCAAACTGACATATTATGAACAACATTATCAAGGATAGAAATAACAATAAGAAAGGAAACAATTTTCCAGTTTGCTTTTACTTTTGGTATGTGGATTATCAAGGAAAACGGACATCAGTCAACGTGACGTTGGACCTAATCAGAGTAAATTGAGAGGGATAAGATATATACTAAGAAAATATTATTCTTAAGAGTAATTTATAGAAAAGATATTATATCGTATGAATATCGACGGTTATTGTTTCAAGTGGTGTCTCATTATGCATCTATTAAAGTAAGCCGTAAAATATGATTTATAACGGTAAAGAAGAAAATACTCGATAAGAGGGACACGGTTAATCCCTATTGGAACACCACTCTTTATACGATAGACTTCATCTCCAAAACTAACGAATATTATCATTTGAAAAGCATAGTTTTGGTAGTTTTTTTTTAATTTAGAATCAAGAACTGCTGGTCCGTTTAGAGCTCCTGAGTTCATTCACGTTTTTATTTCGTGTCCGCTTTCAACTTGATTCCTTGTTTTTATTTTGATCATATTAATATCTGTCACTTTTCTATATTTTTTTATTGATAAAGTAACATGACTAAATGTCAATAAATTTCTGGCCATAACTGACATTTCGTGACCCTACATAACAAAGAACAAACAGACGAGGATCGAAGTTCTTCAAATGAAAATAATTAAAAGATGAGTATGGTATACCGACAACTATTTACACAGCTACATTTTCATTTGTACATTTTAGTTCTATAAATTCAAATTATTGAACATGTACCTTAATAATAAAGCACTGATGTAGTTTTCCGAAACAGTTTAACTATTGTAATAACATTATTTTACTGTACTAAATTTGTATTATCAATCTGAAGTACTAGAATAGTAAGAAACTTGCAAGTTGTATAAAGATACAGTAAATTCAGAAAGTATTGCGAGGTGTTTATGAATGCAAATAATGTGACTGGCTGTGTAGGGTATCTTTTATTAACATTAACGGTACCAATTTTTCGGCACTAAATGCGCTTTTCGACAATCATTGTATAGCGTACCAAATTATAAGCCGGATATATTTGATGAGTTTTTGTATAATGTTTTTGTTTTACTTAAGTTCCCGCCGTTCATATAAATGTACATTCAGTTTTAATAGAGCTTTCTTACATTTTGACGAAAGGTACGAACGAACGTAAAGGGAGCATACATTTCATTCCCACGAGACCACCGAGAGTCTATTTTTAATCCGATTAAACGGGATTTTTTTTTTGAATTAAATGAATCTTTGAAAATGTAAGCAGATCGCACTTAAATTACGCATCTAATTTCTTAAAATACAGAAAAATAGTTTATAATACACTAACGTTAAATACGTTGCTTATGTTAACCACGATTACACACATTTGCACGGGAATTTTTCAAGCATGCTGTTTCAAAATATTTAAACCATTAACATTTTAATGAAATTCTTGCAGTATGATACTCTAAATTAAAAATAAATTTCACAATTATTTTTAACCATTATTTATTTATTAATGAGTATGCCATCAACAAATTTTCGACGTGCCTCATCGAGATTTTTCAGACAAAGAAACTACAATGAATGGAAAAAAATATGAAAAAAAAAATCTGGGAGATCCAAGGGAACAATTACCCCCCCCCCCCTTTTCCACACACACACACAGCTGAAACAATAACCAACCAACAAATAAATACATCAATGCAAATATAGTTCAGTATGAACGTTATATATAGTCCACACTGTACTTTCACAAACCTTAAATAGTAAAAAAAAAAACACAAAAAAATGATGGCAGTGTAATGTTCCTTGATGTGCAAAACTTAAGGGTAAACGCCATCTAAGTGCCATAAAAGCCTTGATTAATATTACAAAAAAAAAAAGAATTCAAAAGTCAAAATAAAGTATCCCTCAAACGGGTCTTACGTATGATTCGTCTAGTGCTCGTACCTTTCGTCAAATTGTAAGAAAGCTCTATTAAAGAATATCATGTAAAGTTGATACAGCTTTTTTAACACACAATTACTTAAAGGAATTCACAATTTTGATAATGTTGTTTTGATTTGACATTTTTTTCGTGATGCTAATTTTGATAGATATTATTATTTCAGATATGTGTGATCACTGCGACTGTAATGTACAACGGGAAATAACTCAGAAACTTCAATTGCAAAATCGTTGCTATTTCTAATATTTCCTATTAATACAATTTTTATTGGAAATATATGATATTCATATAGAAATGTGCAGTTTTCATTTTACAGTTTGTCTGGAATAATTTTAGGACCTTTAATAGATCAAAAATGGTTCTGGAGTTGTTTTTAAGTGGATTCTTTACCCTTTGTTTTACCGTTTTCAGTAGTTGACTTAAAAAAAGGCATGATATATAAAAGAGAGAGTCAAACTCGTAAGGCGAAGAGATTCATGATATCTTCTGCTCTTCAATTTCATATTTTAGTTGGCCTTCCAACTGGTTTGATTTGAGTGCCTCTTATAAGTCTTATGTAGACAAAAAGTAAAACAACAAAAATACCGAACTCCAAGGAAAATTCAAAACGGAAAGTCCCTTAACAATTGGCAAAATAAAAAGTTCAAACACATCAAACGAATGGAAAACAACTGTCATATTCCTGACTTGGTACAGGCGTTTTCTTATGTAGAAAATGGTGGATTAAACCTGGTTTTAAAGCTAGCTATACTTCTCACTTGTATGACAGTCGCATAAAATTCCATATATTAACAACAATGTGTGAACAAAACAAACAGACATGATAGGTAAAAATGTCAAAAATAGGGGTACAGCAGTCAACATTGTGTTATAATCTCAATCACTATAAATACTAAACTAACAAATATGTCAACAAAGAAAACAAAAAGTCATATAAACAAAGCACATACGAAAAAATTGAAACACAAGAATACAAAAAAATGACAACAGCACAACAACACAATGGCGGGATCTGGCATACCAAATTATGAACCCTATATCTTTGTTGAGTTTTTGAACTTTAACCATAACAACCTTAAATTTGAAATAGGACCTTTTCCGGGAAATGATACCTAACATCATTGGAATTAGTTACAAAACTTTTCTGTAAATAAGAAATAATAATTTGATAGATGAAATATAATAAAAGTATAATTTAACTATTTAAATACAGTGTTCGCTGTTGTTGAATTGTCATATGTTCTTTCACTTTAGGACTTCATGATAAATAATGTTTACAATAAATGTATATAGAGTTTTAAGAGAAAGCACGGTTTTTCATGCTGTATTAAGAGGAAAAAACTACGATGAAATTATAGTGATAGCCTCAATTCTCTTATTTTAGTTTTTCTTCCTATAGGTTGCACTTTGTAAATACAGCTGTTTCTCAAACCACGCCTCTTTTTAGGAGATATATAATATTCATAGATAATCTGATTTGTTTACGTACTGGTTCCCAGATATGATCTCTATGTTTCATCTCATAGAGACATAACTTGGGACTGTTACCTGTATAAAATAATATTGTTGCGGTGCAGTGAAAATTGAATTCTGAAGTAGGCACAAAGTGTAGGTAGGGGTAGTACAGAATTTTAGTATAAGTTTAAACTCTAACAAGTTCGGAGCATATAAATGCTGAAAATATGCCGCACAGCCCTATGTTTTGACCTTTGAATTAAATAGTAGTGCATATGAACTTTCCATTCTAGGAACTAATTTTTTGCGAAACTTCATAGTAAAAGTGGCACGGTTTTAGCCGCAAAAGGAGTTTAATGAGAAATTGCATTGTCTATATTTACAGAAATGCAACCTTTAACACTTCATGATTTTAAAGAAGAAAATAGGTTTAACAAAAAATGGCAATTCGACTAGATGATGTAAGAAGGTTAAACTTCTATTTATTTAAGAACAGATCAAACATTGAATCATTTCAATATAATACTAATATTAATATACTTTTACTGTTACATATATTAATGTGACTGTATGGTTAGTACATTTAATCATCCTTAATTGACACAAATTGCTGATCTGCAAGATATTCCATCTGGGTGCCACCAAACATCATGTACTGTGTTATAAACCTAAATAAAGCTGACGAAGAAAAGCATACGTAGACTAACAAAAGCTATATATCTTAAAGGCTTGTTGGTCGAGTGAACTAGGCGGTTGGACACAATGCAGGCGGAGTTGACATAATGTCATAGAAGCATGGGTTCGAAGCCCGCTGTTGGAGGAACAACCATTTACCAACGCAAATTTGTAGATTGTGACAACTTTACGAAAAACGATTCAAACCTCTGCTTCTGTGACATCACGGTTCTACCGCCTGCACTAGTTTGGTGTAGGGACGTAGACAATGTAGGTAGTGATGCGTTGATGTCACAGAAGCAGGGGGTCGAATACCGCTGAGGAAAGAACCTTTTGACAAACGCAAATTTGTTTCTTCATTTTTTTTTTTTATATATTATTAGTTATGGAATTTACTGACCCCATACCTATCGTATTAGGTCAGCAGAACACTGTGTTACTAATAATACATAAAAAAAAAAGAGGAAAACAAATTTGCGTTCATCATCAATTTCTTCATCTGTTATCCGGGTGAAACGTTTCAGATTTTCCCTCAACCCCGTTTGTTTTTATAAAGGGACATAACACCACTACTAACCGTGTATCAAAATAAACCACGCCTACAAACTCATATTAAATTTACAGGGTCTCCACGCGGTCGCTTTCAACCAATGATATTCATAGAAATGTATAGGAGGTTAGTTAAATGTATATACTAGATAATAATAATTAATGCTTGTTTCGTTTTGCGTTGGATAAAAAATCAGTTTCTGTATTTCATATCAATTACTTTTTTGACTTTGAAAATTAATAATAACTTAAACAGACAAAAATACTGTTAAGTTACACATGGAAACTGAAAAATTTAACAAATCCACTGTATTTTAGTCAGGAAAATTAGCAGATTGACAATACGAGAGGCCTTCACCCCTTATTTATCTCCCAATTTATAAAGTGCAGCAACATTCCCCTTCTCTATCAAAACTGAAAGTACTATCAACACCAGCGTACAGAAGACGCTACTTAGTTGAAAAGCTTGCGTCTGATCCATTCGTCTTTTTGAACAATAAAATACGTTTAAACTAAATCATCGTATAGTTACACATCTAACATCACCTCTAAAAGGAAAACACCATAAATATGAGGGTGCGCTTACTTAATTGATTAGTGAGTACAACTTAAAAAATATAAAACAGTTATGAAAAAAAAAAATTATGACAATGTGTACTTTTAAATTACCTCCATCTTTGCAAGAAACCACAAAAGCCCTTCAAAAAGTGAAATCAGTATACCATACAACTGAAACAGGAAGACAGGGAAAAAAGGGTGGAAAACATGACTCTTCGCAACTCAGTTTGAAAACTAAAGGTAAGCTTCAAAGACCTTCCAAGCTGGAATGTAGGCCTCATTCTGGACTTTGACATCAATCATTCGTTCTGCTACTGCACATTACAATGTTGAACATAAAAAAGACACGTTCATCCAGAATTGGAACATATACGCTCGATAACCGGCCATGTTCTTTAAAAAAAAACTTTTCGCAATACGAAAATATTTTTTCAATAATCCCGTGTTCGTTGATCCAAGTCAGGAAAATGGCCATTGTTATATTATAGTTCGTTTCTATGTGTGTTACATTTTAATGTTGTGGTTTTGTTATGTCGTTGTTCTCCTCTCATATTTGATGCGTTTCCCTCAGTTTTAGTTTGTAACCCGGATTTGTTTTTATCTCTATCGATTTATGAGTTTCGAACAGCGGTATACTACTGTTGCCTTTATTTTTCGGTTACGTGGTCTAATGTGTTATATTAAGATACCGACATATGTAACATCATTTAAAACTTTTATGAAAGGTCTCCCTCTGAATAAACTTAAGGATGAAAATGACACGACATACAACTAGTGACACATAAAAACACCAAAATGTTTATTTATGAATATGCGTTTCTCCTACTTTCACGATGACGATGGTGATGTTGATTTTACCGTCTTTACAACAAAGAATACATCACAAAACTACATTAACTAACGGCCCATCTTTTCGAAATAAAACGTTTTACATGCATTCATTGAAAGTTGTACAAACTCAACAGTTCTGGAGTACAGAGTTCCAATATTATGAAGACTATCAAAAACTTTACATCAATGTCGAGTTCCATGACGTTATACTACGACAGACATTATGTCTGCCAGATTGCCTATTGACCAGATCTCTCTTGCATCATTTTTCCATCATAGTTTGAGTAATTTGAAGATTGAAATACTTGAAATAAGGATGAAATTTTTAAAATCTTTTTTTCAATTTGTTTTCCTTTTGCTTTGATTCTTCTTTCAAAAGGAGTTTTATAAAATTGCTAATGAAAATATGTCTCGGTTATATCAGCTGTCACTGTTGGTCCTGATATTGATATAAAGGTACATTGTAGCAGACTGTTGTAGTTGTGTTTTGTTGTGTTTATATATTATTCTCTCTTTTTTTGTTTCGGTTATAAAATCTATAAAATCACATCATAGTATGTGTGCTATAAATCATTCGAAACACATGGGATAGGGACGTCAATCTTCTATGTATCTATTTTGTAACAACCGTTGTGCTGCTCGCCTTTTCACTTTGTTTAATGTCAAGGTGACTACCCTAAACTAAGTGAGACAGAGGTTTAGTCTATATGAATATCCATTCAAATGTAATGAATATATTTCAGTTGTAAGTTTTGCAATGTGGACCTTGAGTGCTGACTTATCGATTATATATTTAGCGGATATGTGGATTCAACATTTTTTACAGGTTTAAATGTCTGTAATCAAGTGTGATTCCGAATGTTTGTGACCACTCAGTAGGCTGTGTGCCATAAGAATATAGATTATAGAAGAAGGTAACAAAAAATGTGAATTGACGATAACATTTACCTCATCAAATCAAAATTAACAAACGTTTCACGAAATTTTTTGTTTTAATCATCAAAATAAATACCTCTTTTGGGCCTTTTATGTTTTGATGCACTTAAACGTTATATATACTTTGCTTTCTAAAATTTTTGTCTCGAGCGAAACTAGATGAAGATAAATCAAGATAGACGAATAACGCTCGGACATATTTTTTACTGGACGATGAAATTAATTAGTGATATGTCAGATGAAAGAGCATACAGAGATTTACAGTATGTGCCACAAAATTTTTAACACCTGCCTATAGAAATTCTCCAATAATATCTACTGCTCTAAGGGTTTATACATGTCCAATACTAACCCAATTTTTGATATCATCCATATCGACACGATATCGAATCGATATCGATGACGAACTTATACGCCCATTACAAATCCAGATGTTGATATCGATGATGACAGTAGACGATGACGAAACAAACTAAATATTTTTGTCTATAAATTAGAGCCACAGTAGTTTACCGATGTTCAAAATTTAGAAATATTTAATTTAATATCAAATCTTAATTTTTTCTCTAATTGGACTATTTCATAACTTGCCTGGAACGATGAATGAGTGTTATGTGGTTCAATTTCTAATATATAATTGTCTTTGTATTTGCTATTTAATTATGATATCTTACTTATTCATCAGAACAAGAAGGATAAATGAATGACATCGTAACACCCAATATGAGTGTGACGATGTCAATCTTATATTAACACATATGTAAATATGAACATGAAATAAAAATTCTATAAACAGAGTTTCTAATATCCTTTTAAGATTACAATTAAATTTTCATTGATTATCGGGAAATGCCAAAAAACACTAAAAGAATTTCGTGCGACCAAGACGCACTTCGCAAGAGGGTTGGGAGCTTTTCCTATATAAAGGTATACACAGACGTGGCCATGGTATTGATCATTTTTCGAGATGTGAAATATATCAATGGGTGCATGTTCACAGAGGTAATATAATAATGAGAGGAAATACTTTAAAGGGGTCATGGATGTTCATCTTCTATTAAAAGATGCCACGTACAGATTGTACGTCTAACCGATAGCTGGGTAATATATTAATGGGTTGTAATTTTTCTAGGAAATAAATGTATGGATATGGATTTTTTCAAAAATCAATATATGAATTGGGGCTGGCTTTTAAACCCAACTTGGACGTCTATATCCATCACAGTATGTAGAGCCCCCCCCCCTTTCCTCCCATCCCCAAGGCTTTTCTGGAGTAAGATATAGATTAAGGTATACGAAATTTTAAATGAAGTACACTAGTGTCTTATAAATTGATCTTCATCAGGAATGCTCAAAATTAAACATTTCAAAGTCAGGGATGAATGTGACGCATTAAAGATTCTGCGTTTTCACTACCTGCTAAAGGAGACCATGTGATGTACAGAAAATCAAAGACGACAAAAATTTAGACTCAGACAAATACCACATTAATTGAACATAAACATATTTTTTATAATAAAACACTTAACGACAAATAACAATAGGTTAAAACATGCTGTTAAAATAAGTATAAACTTTAAGAGATTCATGATCAGCACTCATGACGCCTTTAATTCACATAATGTTTATTTAATTGTTTGTATAGACTATAAGCATTATGGTTTAACGTATATATTATTGAATATTTTACATTCTGATACAATGAGAAACATTTTTACCGAAAATTCCAAAAAAAAAAAAACTTCTAAAAACAACTAGTTACAGAAATAAATTATTTTACACCATGGAAGATGTTTTGATATGTGGAAACTTTACAATGCATATGACAAAAGGGTACCGAAAAAAATAGCCAAATTCCTCTAAGGTCAACTTTGCCCGAGGGAGTTAGTTTCTTAACATTTTCTGATTTTTTTCTCTGAAGCGCTTTCCTAGATGTACATTCATCTTCAAAATGTGAATTCAAATTTTCAAACATGTCTAGCATTTACACTGCTGTCGATTTATTATTTCTTCAGAAAAATATAATAACGATATTATATATTTTGGTAATGAATAATTCAGGAACACGTCGTCGTTTGTAGTTCTTTTTCCATAAGTCGTGCTAAAAGACGTGCATCCTCACCTGAAAATACAAAGTACCCATACGATGCCAAATCTTCCAAATTATCCCAGTCCGGATCTGAACCAAGTCCTACAGTTATCAAATTTGTTTTAGAAGTATTAACGACGTTCTGTAATTTTTTAATCAAACGCGAATCGAAAGATTTTCCATTTGTAATAAAGATCACAAAACTATTTGACGAAGAAAGTGTTCCAATATTTTGTACGTGTTTGATCAGTGAAGACTGGTTGACGTCTATACCGCTATATTCTACAACGGCCACAGAACCAAGTTTGTATTTCATTCCAGATATATCATAGAGTGGAATAGCTTCTATTATTTTATTTCCGAATACATCTACTGATAATTTTACGTTCTGTAAATGAAATGATAAAAGTGCCTCTATGAATGTGTATATAAACTGTTTCCCTTCTTTAAGCTCCGTCCTAGTAATATACATTGAATCTTCAAGAAGTACATGCATTTTTCCTTCTACTTCAGATGTACAGGCTGAAATATAAAAAGGGTAATCGTATAAATCTATGGAGCCAATATATACTGGTGTAAATTTCATTTAAATTCTTTGCTCTGCTTTAAACATGTTAAAGTAAAAATAAAAGTTTCCAATCTCGATCTGTTAGACTAGAAAATCGCACAAGGATGCAGTAAATAACAAACAAATCAACTTTCAATTGGAAACACTATTTTATTTCAATTGATTTATTTTATTTAATTTCTTTCTATTTCAAAGTGAAATTCTTGTAACTGTATGCAGCCTAAGTTTAATTTCGTCCAAAAACGCCTCAGTTATTCTTTATTTGGCTTGTTTTAATATTGTTTTCATGATGCATAGCAACACGGTTTAATGCAACAACATTTTCCGCATTGTATTTTTATCCTGCTTGTGTTAAATGGCATATACTTAAAATAAATTTAAATGAAAGATGAAATTAAAACAGATGACGAGCAAATCTGCAAACCTACCACTTCGTTTAAGTAAATTAAAAATAAGAGGCTCCATCGGCCACCTTGTAAAAATATGCCATTTTGATTTCATTTTTACCTTAAATGCAATTAGTTAGTAATGCCTATTTGTAAATCGTATTAAGTGATATTTTTGTAGATCTTGTATTGTTGAACATTCTAATGTTAACAGTTTATACCTATCTAATTAAAGTTTTCGAGGTAATTTGAATAATTATAAAACTTATCAAAATCGTCGTTTGAGGTCAACAAATCCTATCAGGAGTCGTTCAAGTTGGCCGTGTTGATTTACTTGTAGTTCTTATTTTGCAGATAACTTTTTTTCTTTTGAAAAAAGCAAAAATGGATAAAAATCATCATTCAGAGGAAATAGCTCCTATAAGAAGTCGGCTGATAATTTTGCCGTTTGACTTATTTGTAAATCTTATTGCGCTGAATATTATTGCTTTTCACAATTTATCTCTATCTTTTATAGTAACTGCAAACTATAGGAATTGTTGTCTTTCAAGGGCAATAGTCCTATAGAAGGTCAATTGACGATTTAAACCAAAACCTGCTAATCATTTTACTCTTACTGCCTTTGTCTTTGAGATATAAGCTAAAAACTGCATTTTGCCCCTATGTTCTATTTTAAGCTACAGCGACCATGTTTGTTGTTGGATCAAATCCAAGGATAAAGGTTTTAGACTATGTTCCCTAAAAAAATTCAGGTAAAGTTTGGTTAGATTTACCCAGGTAGTTGCAGAGGAGAAAATTTGTTTACGACGATGATTGAATTGACGACGACGACGGACACCAAATGATTGTAAAGGTTTACATGGTCTTTACGGTCAGGTGACCTAAATATGAATATTACCGGAAACACATGTACATGCACTTTCACCAAAGGCCATCTGTTGTTTGTCATTCTTCGACTTATAAGTTTTAATTATCCCCTGGGTGTCCTCTCCGCCTTGTTTATACCTTGCTCATTCTATATCTAATATATTAATGTTTGATAAGAATTCTTAGGTTTGATTGTCTGGAAACAACCGAAAGGCATTCCAAAATAAGATTTTATTTCCCAATAAAAGACAATATTCATGAAAGCACATGCTTCTCGTGACAACATCAAAACAATGTATAGGAAAACAAACGATAAATTTGATATAACATGGTTGTAGCATAAAATGTAATTATAAGAATTCACACGCTTCGACTTGAAAACAAATTCGCAAAGTCATGACGGCTTACATTAGAATATCGACACTATTAAAGCTTAAATGAAAAATAAATATAGAAATTCTGCTTTAAAAATAGAAAATGTTTAATAAATAATGTTCTTATAAGATTGGTCAAACATATTTTAAATTTCACATACAAAGACATCCTGGCTGAGCTAGCGAAGACTGTAGATATTTCCAAATCATATCTGCTGATGGATACAGTACTCTGGTGAAATCTGTTGATATTCTTTCTAGTAGACCGTGTTTGACAGAAGCACCGATTCCAACTGAAACAACTTCCATATTTGAAAGACTTTTCAACTCATCTGCTGCAGTTTCGAGTTTATTACTTTGTACCATTAATCCATCGGTGAATATAACCGTAAAATGTTTTGCGTATGATCTTGAACCCTTCAAGTATGAGAATAATTGTCTGCTAATACAGACATGGATCAATATTCAAACATACAATTATTCTAAAATTCTAAATAAACCTATAGTAAATGAAAATTTTAAATTAAACAATAGATCAAATCAAAGATTTTACAAATGTATACACCTATACAGTGAAACCTGTAGTAAAAAGTAAAAAAAAAATAACAAAAGGTACCAGTTTTGTATTACAACTCTTTTTTTCTGTTTGATTAAAAGTTTATGCTGAATTGAAACATATATTTAGATTTAAAAAAGTTTTCAAATCTTTTTAGGGATATCAAACCTGGAAAGTGGAAGGATATCATGTTTACTGGAAGTGGTGCGGCCAAGTAAAAACAGCAAACAGAAAGTAGAAAAAATTAGATTTGACTTCAGGGTTACATAACGTTTTATTCTTTGTGGCATGAGGCACTTTTTTCGATTAAATCACAATTTCACATTACTACATACATGATATGCACATGAACAAAACATTTTCAAAGATCAGCTGTTTTGCCTGTAGGCCTATGGAGCAGTCAATTACAAAACTGCAACCAAAAATACCGAACTCCGAGGAAAATTCAATACGAAAAGTCCTTTATCAAATGGCAAAATCAAAAGCTCAAACACATCAAACGAATGGAAAACAACTGTCATATTCCTGACTTGGTACATCCATTTCCTTAGCTAAACCTCTCACTTGTATGATAGTCATATAGAACTTCATTATATTGACAACAATGTGTGAGCAAAACAAACAGACATAATAGGTAAAAATGTTAAAAATTGGGGTACAGCAGTCAGCATTGTGTTATAATCTTAATCACTATAAAACAAATAACTATTTCAACAAAGGAAAACAAAATGGCATATAGACACTCTATAGACAAAGTACATAAGCAAAAATGAAAGACAAGAATAAAAAATGACCATAGCACAATAACACAATGGCGGGATGTATAAATACCTAGCCACGCCAAAAGTATATTACCAAAAATTGACTAAAAAGTAAAAGGTAAAATTATTAGACGAGTGACATTAACCATAAAATTTTATTTTTAATGCACCCACCTAACATACGGCTAAATCATTAACCATTCGAAAGCACATTATCCGCACTACCTTTTTTGCCCGGTCGTCAAAAATTCGTATGGTGCAGTTTCTGTCAAATCACAGCGAAAGGTCAAGGACGGACAACTTCTAATTTTACAAGAAGTCAGCATTGTTTGCATATTCTGTCTTCTGAATAATGATATTTTGTATGGACATATGGAAATCTGTTAGAACAGATGTTAATAGTAACTTATCAAAAGCACTTTGAAATATTAATGTCGGATTTTTAGTAAATAGCGCTGTTTTCCAGAAATTCCATTGAAAATGACAAAAATGCATGAAAATCAAATTTTTTGTCTGTGATTCAACTGTTATTCACCATAAAACCAAATAACATATTTTATTTAGTGCTAAGGATGTTTTTGACATCATTAAATTACTGCAATTACGCATCTTGTTAATTAAACAGCCAATTATAAACAACCATGCAGTTGCCCGAAATACCGCCATCTTCAAGAAAATAGCTTTTTAAGCTGTTCTTTGTTAAAACAATTTGTATGTAGTCGATGAAAAACTGCAAAAATGTTAAAGGATAGAATACACAGAAAATTCGTCGTTTAGGGAAAAGTTTGGAAGCGAAACTTTGATAATTCAATATTTTAAATATTTGTATGTTTTCTTGGTTGCTTATACTGCATCTTGCATTGAATGAGGAAGTGAAAACTATTATAAGCTAGCCACAGAAATGTTCTTCATGCCTGGCCAATATGTTTAATCCTATCCAACTACGTAAGTTATTGTAAATAAATTGAGACCCTCGCAATTATATTTACTTACATTAATTTTTGAATTGGGAAATCTAGCAATTCGCAATAACAATACATACGTTTCCATTAATCAAATTTACTCCCTGAATAGTTTACATATAAACACATTTTAATATAAAGATGATTGATTGATTGTTGGTGTTTGACGCAATTTTCGGTTTTGCACTTTTGGCTTCTAAAGTATTTTGCGGCGATCAGTTTTAAATGGTTTAGGCCCATGGAATACCCAAGGAACCACCGACCTTCGGAAGGAAAACTGGCAATCCCCATCAACAATACATTAGTTAAAGCTATTAGTATCAAGGACGAAGTTACTGTGTAGGTGTCACAACACAAATATACAAATCAGCATTGATCACCTTTTGTAAAAGTAGGCAACCTCTTACCAAACACAGCAGTGTTAATTTTGATGTTTACTTCAGCTAAATGTTACAAGTAAAGTTTCTTAATAGATACAAAAATATAAATGCATTTGAACCACTTTTATTTCAAATTTAATTGGCCATGATTTTGCATTAAAATTTCAATGTAGATTTGCCACATAATATTTTCATTTTAGGCATTTAAAAAGAAGAGCACGATCTACTATTTTAGTAGATCATCTATTTAGCATTGGTTGATCATTGGAATATTAAAGATAGTAAATGTATATTAAGAATACATATGGTTAAAATGAAGTTATTTTATTCTAAAATATCTATACAATTGTGAGAAATAAAAAAATTGTGGTTGAATCTATCCAGTTTTTTTAATTGGTTTTATGTCATCTGATCTTAAATTATGTTTGTGGATATTTATTGTGCACTGAGCCCTCTGTTTTTGATCTGACAGCGACTTTTTGCGATTTTCTCACTTTATTTTCATATTTTTTGGTTCAAGTTTCTAATGGTGCGAAGATCTCACAACAATAATAAGTGATATAAGTTGACATGAAAAAAACGTACAAAATGTTATATATAAGTGTTAAAAACATGGGTTAAAACAATCTGACTAAAATTAAGATCAATCACGACTCGCCTGCTCATATATTGCATGAGAATAACGAAATCAGAGAACTACATTTTAATAAGATTAGGGTTAACTTAATGAGATAGCTTGAAAGCAGGTATGTTCTGGTAAATTTAAAGCGATTACTGTTTTTAGTGCTATTTGAATATGTCTATTATGAAACAAATCCCTTCACGTATAACCTCTATATGTGCACTTTGAACTTCCATAATTCTGCCAAGCAATGTCGAAGGAATATTGCTCATTACAATTTTGAGACTAACATATGGATATGTGAATGGAAAGAACAAAAGAAAAAAGGACGTAAGGACAAGATGATTCCTACATTTCCGCTATATCATATAAAGGTAAATAGAGATGGAGAGAGAACTACGAGGTCTATCACAACTGTTTTCCAATCGTTTGATGTGTTTCAGCTTTTGGCTTTGATATGTGATAAGAGAATTTCTGTTTTGAAATTTCACTTGAAGTTCGGTAATATATGTTGTTTTACTAACTTATTTTTTGCATCACTATCTGAGTTTTAAGTTCTGTTGTCTTTTTTGCTCAGCTTGGAAATTTATGCTTTTCTTTTCTTTGATTGAAAGAAGGGATAACATAATATGGAGGCAGTCTCAAACCATGGTCGACGAAAAACAGATGACAGCATGACCATGGCGAAAAATTAGGACAGACAAACAAATCTTCTTAAAACACTATACCGAATTGTGTGAACAATACATAAACCAGTATGGTGATTACAGTTGTTCATGAAGGTTATTCAATCTTTATTAATCTGAATTATTAATTTTCAGTCATATTTAATAAAACAACTAACAAAGTATATCATAATGGGTAAACATTAAAAAAGGAAGTCGCCCAATTTGACATTGAAAAGCGCATGGTACAGACAGTTTTCTTTCGAACATTGAAAGAGCATAATCTTCGTAACATGTCTTTCCACATCGGGAAACTAATTTTTACCAAATATACTTCTTTTGTTCTTTAAAATTCTTCCATAACCTTTTTTTAAATATGGTTGATCATTATCTGCCGATATTAGCAATATTATCTAGCAAACAAAAAGCTAAATGATCCCCATTTGCAGATGGTGTCTCTTAGGGCAACTACAAAAGCTTCATTAGAAGGCTCCATCTGGACCTTCATCATATTAATTGCAGTTTAAAATGATGAAAAAATTCCCTCGGTCCATAAACAATAAATCTATTCTATTTTTGACATACAAATATTCAAATTTCAGAAAACATTTATATTTTATTGCAATTTTTATCATTTTTGGAACTTTTTTCAAGATATGCAATTTTTTGTGAATATAGCGCAATCAACATTTAAGTTTGCACTTGATTTGAAATCATGGTAATTTGTTTTATAAGGTTTAGATCAATTTTAGGGAATAAAATGCCATACAAGTACCTGAAAATGGCATTTTGTGTAATTATAGCAAACATTTGGAATGCTCAGTTTAGACCTTTGACCTTGATTTAACGAAAATTGCACCGTACGAATTATTGACGACCGGGCAAAAATGAAAGTACGGGTAATAAGCTTTCGAATGATATATAATATAGCCGTATGTTAGGTGGGTGCATTAAAGTCGTTAACTAAGCGTCTTTTTGAAAATTGTCACTCGCATATATATAAAGACAAATAAAAAGAACACTATAAAACGTAATTAAAATGATAAACCACGTCAGTACCTATAATATATACTTCAAAAGCATCATGTATTATTTGTGAAGCGTTATAATAAGTCCTTGATGTTGCATCTCTGTAAATATAGACAATGCAAATTCCCATAGGAACTCCCTTTGCGGCTAAAACTGTGCCACTTTTACAATGAAGCTTCGTAAAAAATTATATCCTAGAATGGAAAGTTGATATGCACTTCTATTTAATTCAAAGGTAAAAAAAACAGGGCTGTGCGGCATATTTTCAACATGTATATGCCCCGAACTTGTTAGAGTTTAAACTTATACTAAAATTCTGTAATACCCCTACCTTCACTTTGTGCCTACTTCAGAATTCAATTTTCACCGCAACAATATGTTTTTATACTGGTAACATTCCCAAGTTATGTCTCTATGAGATGAATCATAGAGATCATATCTGGGAACCAGTACGTAAACAAAACAAAATATCTATGAATATTATATATCTCCCCAAAAGAGGCGTGGTTTGAGAAACAGCTGTATTTACAAAGTGCAACCTTGACGGCGTTGTTATGGGAAAAGTTACCAGAAGTTTTAACAGGAAGACCATTACGTATCAGCAATTAAAAAAAATATCCAATTTCAAACTTATCATTTCTTCCTTTCAACTTAAAATCACTCACTGTCAAGTTGACGTTTCGGTAACTCTCAGTTTCAAGTTCATATTTTTCAATTCTAAGTTAATATTTCACATTTTCAAATAAGAACTTATAAGTGTCAACGTGGAGCTGAGACATGTCAACTAGATGAAGAGAAATGTAAACTTGGAACTGAAAAATGTCAAGTTAAAACTGAGAAATGTCATCTTGGAAGTAAGAAATGTCAACTTGGAAGCGAGAAATGGGAACTTGGAAGTGCGAAAATGATAAGTTTGAAGTGAGAAATTATTTATAGTAAGAAGTTAGAAACGAGAATTTCAAAAGATTGAATGTCCCTACCAGTCTTTTGTTCGTTACAGTTTGGATTTAAATAATCTTAAAAATTGTCTTTCCTTAGAAAGTCTTTGAAAAAGATCAAGAAATGCAACTTTTGCATAAACGATTGTATTAAGTTTTGGATTTCAAATTTTTTTAATTGGCATCGAACATCACTGAAAGGACATTATTTGTCAAAATGTCCATTTGATGGTATTTGATTTATTTTTCGACGTTTATTTTTCTATTCCCAAAGAAATTTTTTTAATATCCTCGATAGGTTTCTCTCGAATTCAACATTTAGTTACATACGGGAAAGAAAATATAAGTTTTTTACAAAAGTATATACATACTTAACATCCACCAAGGCATCCTCTAGACTAGAAGCTCCTCTCATGTTGGTGATGTTAGCAACATGAGCCAATAGGACATCTTTATCTGCATTGTCATCAAAGTAAAAGTCCATCTTCGATTTCGATGAAAATGACGTCATTCCAATTTGACATTCAATTTCATTAATAGGTACATATGATATAACAGCTGTCAAGAAATTTCTCAAGAAAGACACATCAATACTGTGAGATACATCCAAAACAAATGCTATATCAGCAGCCTTAAGATAACATTGACCGGGATCTGAAAGATTAACACCAATTAATTTTTATGTCAACTCGGTCAAAATGAATGCGTTTAATCTTGATCATCTTCACCAGTAAAAGATTTTTGCGATGTACATGCACAATATATTACAATACATTGAGGACGTTTTGATTAGTAATCTTTATACCTCAAAATCATTGTATTCATAAAAAATATGTTCTACTGATTATTTTTAAAGGGGGAATGAAAAGAATTAACTATACGTTGTCTCAGAATATGACTCTGTACTATAAAGCACAAATCAGGACAAAAATGGACTGCAAGACTTGCGGTTATTGCTGTTTGTAATAGCTCAATTATTTTAAATAATTCTTATGTGATTTACATATCTATAAATACTTGAATGTGATTGGTTCGTTTTCCATTCGATAGACTATGTTACCGAAACTTCTTTTGTAACATACGTAAACACTTTGTCGATTTCACCGTGATATATTCATACGCGATTAACATTAATGGAATCCTTCGGTTCCAAGAAAGTCGAAATTAAAGATTAAAAATTAAAAATGTTTGGGTTACGAATTATAAGAATTTAACACATTTTTCTGAAAGGTTATTGATTTGTAAACTGGGCAGTATTTTCGGACTTTTTTTTCGAGAAGCAAGGTACAGGAGGAACTTATCTCCTTCACATAGAATACCCGTATGTTCACAAACACGGGAAAGAAGAATTGGTGGTGCCGGTTTCTATAAAACCAACAAATAATTAAGATTTTTTTTTAAATGCAACTTTAATGCAAAGAATGTTAACAAATCCAATGGACAGACGGTAGTAACAATTTTGGCGCATATTTGTCTTTTTTATTGAGGGTGGAAACCCCAAAGTGGGGTTAAACTTTGACGAGTGTCAAACAGGGTTATTAATTCAAGTTAATTCTCCCAGATTTAACACGGCGCTTATTTCATGGTGTGCATATAATAAACCATGCTATACATGTACCTCCTGTTGGTGGTGCAGGCTTGATATCTCTCAAGTCAACTCTAAAGACAAACTTTCCTGGATAACCAACATTTGACATATCTGGCAGGTTTATAATATCTGCTCTTCTTGAACCTTTTACGGAGTAGAAATGAATGTCATCTCCCATATTAAATCCAACCTTGAAAACAATGTACTATGATTATTAACCCAGTGGCGAACTCGATGTATACAAAGGTCAATAGCATGCCACATTTCAATTTCAGTATGTCATGCGAGAGATAAAAAAATTCCTATTGAAATGAGGTCTAATTAAAACATTATGACTGCGATTTGTCTTATAATGAAGACATAAATCAATTTAGACTAGATTTGACATTTATCCATCGGTAAAAGTTCAAGGTAACAGTTACTTTGTATACACTATTATGAAACGAAAATTTTAAACATTCCAAGATCTATATTTTCAATACATCTTAACCTCATCTCATGCTTACATGGGTTACCTTCATCATTCTAATATACCCATTCCAATCTTATTACTGAGTAACTGCATGAAATAGGGTGCTTTTAATAGTTCACACGGTCGTAAACCATAATAGTGCATTTTTTCAACAGCGAACAGATTCATATCTACTAAAAAAAAATCGTACGGATAACTGTTATTATTATACTTTACTATAGTAACCGCTAAATGAAATAAAAAAAAAATAAAATAAAAAAAAATATTGCAGCATGTTTTTCTCTTCGTCATAAATTTTTTTTTACCAATTTACCGCGCCAAACTGCGCGAAGGCAAAATAACTGTTTGGGTATTTTTGCAAGTAGTAAAAACAACCCTTGTAAATTTCGCTTATGCATGTCGAAGAAATAATTAGTAGTTTTCTCCATTTGTTTTCGTCTGGTGAAAATGGCGGCGACCGCAAGATTCGGTTGCATTAAGGATTTAGACCTCGACGAAAAGACTCTAACCCATATTTGGTTCACTATAACTCGGACCTCGAGAAAATAATTGTCAAATGAACATTTTTTTGGTATATTAACTTTTCATACAGGCAATAATTATGAATTGCGTTGTACAAGAACATTGTTATATTCATTGTTTATATTAATACGCATCCAAAAGAAAATAACATTAAACAGAGGTTGCACATGTATATGAAACAGGAAAACTTAACCATCATTAAGACTAATTGAATACTTGTTAATGTGTGAAAGAGACGAAAGATACCTATGGGACACTCAAAGTTAAAAGTCGAGATAAACCACCATGATAAAAAACAAGAGGCTTTCAAGAGCCTGAATCGCTCACCTGTAATTTTTGGGCTTAAATCTTTCATCAATGATTATTTTTTCTTTTCAATATATATTAATGAGTGGCTTAAAAATGCCATTTAAATGTTCTTTGTATCTGTCATATTTTCTTCAAAAGCAAAAAATTGCATTTTACCCCTATGTTCCATTTTAGCCATAGTGGCTATGTTTCTTGACGTACAAGGAAATAAAACACAAAATTTATACTAGATACACTGAAACTCATTCAGACCAAGTTTGGCTGAAATTAATTCAGCAGTTTCAAAGGAGAAGATTTTTTTAAAGTAAACAAACTAGATGAAGAAATTGTGAAAACTTGTCTTTAAAGGGCAATAACTCCCTAAGGGGTCAATTGACAATTTTGGTCATATAAAAACTTATTTGTAGATCTTACTTTGCTGAACATTTTTGCTGTTTACAGTTTATCTTTATCTATAATAATATTCAATATAATAACCGAAAACTGCAAAATTTCCTTAAAATCATCAAATCAGGGGCAATAATCTAAAAAAAAAATGAGATACCCGATTTGGCTGATAATTTCAGGGCAGGTGGACCTTGACCTAATGAATACTTTACCTTCTTGTCTGATTTGCTCTAAATGCTTTAGTTTTTGAGATATAAGTCAAAAACTGCATTTTATCATATGTTCTATTTTTAGCCATGGCGGCCATGTTTTTCTGAGGAAACAGAAAATAAAACATAAATTTTATTCTAGATAACCTAAGAATCATTCACCTTAAGTTTGGTTTAGTTTTGGTTCAGTAGTTTCAGAAGAGAAGATTATTTAAAGTTAGAAAACATGATAAACAAATTGTGTAAAATTGTCCTTAAAGGGCAATAACTCCTTAAGGGGTCAATTGACAATTTTGATCATATAAAACTTATTTGTAGATTTTACTTTGCTGAACATTTTTGCTGTTTACAGTTTATCTTTATCTATAATAATATGCAAGATAATAACCAAAAATTGCCAAATTTCCTTAAAATTGCCAATTTAGTGGCAGCAACCCAACAATGAAATGTTAAATTCATCTGAAAATATCAGGGCTGATAGAACTTGACCTAATGAACATTTTTAACCCATGTCAGATTTGCTCTAAATGCTTTAGTTTTTGACATATAAGCCAAAAACTGCATTTTACCCAAATGTTCTATTTTTAGCCATGGCGGCCATGTTTTTTTAACGAAACAGAAAATAAAACACAAACTTTATTTTAAATACCCTAAGGATCATTCAGCTTAAGTTTGGTTGGAATTGGTTCAGTAGTTTCAGAGGAGAAGATGTTTGAAATAGTTTACACCTGACGGACGACGACGACGGACGACGAGGAACGCCAAGTGATGGCAAAAGCTCACATCTCCTTTGTAAAGGTGAGCTAAAAAGGAAAAAAGACGAATAGACAAACAATTTCGCAAAACTCTTCGTATAATTTATGAAACGTTATTACATAAAAACTTTGTACCTGGGCAGGCGTGCCTCCAATACCAGTATTAGCATCTCCATTACTTGCCGTTCCTGTTGTTCATTCTATTTTATTGTAGTTGTAAATCACAAATGTACTTTCAGTGTCTGTTATCAGAATACACTGAAACGTATTTCTCTAAAATATAATAAAGAAGTATTATGATATAGATTGGTTTAATATTTACACTATGTAGTTAACCTTAAATAAAACGAACAGGAATGGTATTAAGTGCCAATCTGCCTAAGAATCAGGCAGTGGTGAAAACATGACAAACAAAAACCCACTCAAGTTTACATTAATTTATGTTCAAAATGTATACTGGTGCACGAATTTAAATTTCGTTTCCTTTTCCTGTTCTGGTAATTCAAGATATAATTTGGTTGACATGCATTAGATATAAACAGTTAAGGGGAGCTAGCTCCATTATTTGCTATCATTCTAATCAAAATTTATCTAGAGATTTCTCGAAGTATCAGACACACAGAAACAAAAGACCTACCATTTCTAACTCAGGATGAGAGTAACTTTAAAATAGGATGTTTAGGTTGGTGGGTTTTTTTTGCCATGTTTTGAATTTTTTCAAAATTGCCCGATTCTTACAAAGACTGGCACTTAACACAAGAGCCTTTTTTCCCAGAGAAAATGTTGCATTTGGTGATACAAACGTTCTACAAAAAAAAAACCAAACCTTATTTATGCCGACGTCTGATGCTCCAAAGAAAGGAACGTTTTCCCAAGTAACAATGTACGTCCAATTTGCTCCAAAATGTTTCATTATTGGAAAATACTTCCGTACTTCAGATGTTGCTTTAACTATATCAGGATATTTTGTAGATTCCCTGTACCAAATACTGCATGTCGAACTACAATTTCTTGTATCTATATCTGTCCAAAAAGGTGCAAGTACAATTAGATCGCCAATTTTAGGAAATGCCTCTTATGTGAACGTTGAAATTCCTTTTCGAAACGATATAAACCCATTTGTATTTACCTAATAAAAAAAAATAGTATAACTAATGTAACAGATAAATTTCATGTTTTATCAAATGCACATATAGTAAAAACAGCGGATATCGAAATAACATAATTTTAGACTTATTTAGAAAGGCATATTTGAAATGGGCAATTAAGTGCTTGTATTGGTACTATTTAAATCTGAATCTGATCTTATAGTTATTTGTTAAATGAACATATTGGGCTAATATTGAAAACTTATAATGAAAAATAAACAAATTTAACTATCCTATTGTTAATTTCCTTTCTTTAATATCTCAAATTTGAATGAACGTTATATTTTCATTGATAAAACACTTTCACATCAGGATGAAAGTATATTGATCAAAATTTTTAATTAAATGTAGCCTCAATATGTACATTTTTTGTGACTGCAGAAATATGATAGAGGTAGTTGTATTTCTAACCCATCTTCATACTAACATATTATTTATAAAGATAACAGGTTTAGGATGTATCCTTCAAATATTTCTTTTTGACTTTAAAGACCCATAAAGAACGCGTATAAATACATCGTTGTTGTTCTATCAGTGCGTTTCGTATTTTTCAGGATGAACATCAATTCGCCTTTGTATAGTTTAAGCATCCACCAATATCAGATGTGAGGACGGCTACTTTGAGCTTGTTCTCAGTGACTGAAAGTATTTTTATTACACTGAATGGTTTATTATTGTTTTGTTTGTACTTGTACTTACTTAAAATTGAGAATGGAAATGGGGAATATGTTAAAGAGACAACAACCCGCCCAAATAGCAGATAACAGACGAAGGCCACCAATGGGTATTGAACGCAGCGAAAAAATCCCTCACCCATAGATGGTCCTCAACTGGCCCCTAAATAAAAATGTGTACTAGTTCAGTGAAATGGACGTCATACTAAACTCAAAAACATATAAATGGACTAAAATTAAAAAACATACAAGGCTAACAAAGGCCAGAGGCTCCTGACTTGGGACAGGCGCAAAAATGCGGCGGGGTTAAACATATTTTGTGAGATCTCAACCCTCCCCTATACCTCTAGCCAATGTAGAATAAAGAAACACACAGCGATACGCACAGTAAAACTCAGTTACATAGAAGTACGAGTCTGATGTCAGAATAGGTAACAAAAGAAACTAAGCAAAATGACAATGATACATAAATTAACAAAGGACTACTAGCAGTTACTGACAATCATGCCAGCTCCAGACCTTAATTAAACTGATTGAAAGATTATGTCTTCATCATATGAAAATCAAGTACAATCCCTCCCGTTAGGTGTTTAGTATCATACTATCATAAAATATATAAAGAACATAACCTGTATCATGCCAACACCTGGTTTTAGAATAAATGTGTTTATTTCCGATGCAAAGACCCTTTTAGTGAATCAATATTAATACCAAAATATGCAATCTTTAATGACTTGACAACAGTATCGTAACTATATCCCTTCCGAATAAGTCTGTTTAAAGGTTTGGTTGGCTTTTGAGATGAATGCCGACATTTTTGTGCTTTGTAAAGAATATTACCATAAAGGATTGGATGTGAAATACCTGAACGTATAAGATGTCTGCATGTTAATTTATATTTACGAATGATGTCCTTGTACTGATGATAAAAGTTAGTAAATGTTTTGACTAGTTTGTGATATCGAAAACCCTGGTGTAATAATTTTTCAGTAATACAGAGATTTCTTTCGTTAAAATCAAATACGTTGTTGCATACACGAGCGAATCGAACAAGTTGTGATATATAAACATCATAAGATGGTGACAAGGGAACGTCACCATCTAAAAATGGATAATTAACAAAAGGAAATGAAAAATCATCTCTTTTGTATGTTTTTTTTTTTAATTTTTATACAGTTATTGTAGAGTTCACAGATATTCCTGTAAGGAATTTTATTGTACGTTTTTTTTTTATATCTTCATTGTTAGTCAACTGATACAAGTTATTATAAACACTTTAACTTACATACAATTCGCTGTGATATTCGTAAAAGAATTTAAACACAATCGAAATGTTTTGTACAGCTGAATGTTGATCATCATTATGATTCAGCAAGGCATCTCCTTCCGAATGTCCAAAAGAGAAGAAGTTCAGATTCAGGAACAAAACATAGCAGTTTGATCGGTAACAGGAAAAAAATCACTAGTGGAAGCATCATTTTCTGTTTTAAAAGTAAGATTAAATAAATAACAGTATTATATATAAAACGTCTAGTTTATAGTCAACGATCTTTCTTACGAGGGTGTCGGAAAATCAACGATACTGTATACAATAAATAAATTAGATATAAAACGTATCCACACCAAAATTACAAATGGTAAAAACATATAAAAATATAATATAAATATTTCGGATGATATCTTTGCTGATTTTCCTTTAAAGAAATCATGAACGTCATACATTTTTTTTAAAAGTCATCAGAATTACCAGGCTATTAGTTAAAAATCGATCAACGCTTATATACATAATTCTAAAGTTTCAAAGTTTACGAAAATTTAGTATTTATAATAGACGAGGCTGCGTATGTATGCATCCCAAATGAAGCAACACATACAGCTGCTGTGGTTAGCTTTGCACGATTTGAATAACACCATTTCATTCATCCAATTTGGTTCAAACATTTTTAATTTCTTATCCAAAATCTCCCGATTCTCTCTTCCTTAGACCAAGCAGTGTTGTAGGCAATAGTCGGTCGATTGTAATTTGCCTAAGTGGGAACAGGGATCTAAAAGGTCGACTGAGAAGAAGGTCTGACTAACATTAATAGTCAGCACAACTGCCGTTCATATGTTTGTAAAATAGCTGTTCGGACTCACAAACATACTGATTAAAACATTAACACTGTTACAAAAACACCGTGTGTGTATAGTCTTGCAAGTAACATTGCAAAATATGGTGTATTTCGTACCAGTGGATTGACTGTTGAAAGACTGGGGAGGCAGCATTTACTTGCAAGTCGGACATCGTTTGTTCCTACAACCGTTACAAGAGCCTGCTGACAAACAACCTGTCATTGATAAATCAGCCCTCCCCAACAAGTCTTTGAGGCTTTTGGGCCAACGGAAAGCCAGTACATGTGACTGGGGGAAGATCTTGGAAGTTAAGGATGTTTTGTGATTTCTTTCTAACTTTTGTGGATAAGGTGTGACCATTTTGTCAAATTTAGGATGGTAAGTCAGCATAAACGGGACTCTTTTTCTCTTAATATTGTTAATGTTCATCTCGGCTAATATTGATAGCACGGGAGACACTTCTATCAATGTCTTTTCTTCTGTATCCCTGATTTTTACGTTCTTGTAATCGTTTTTGCACATCATTGGTGGAGCAAATTCGCTTAATCTGATGACCTGGCTGTAGTGAATACTCTTTGTGCAGTGTTTTTGAGTGACAACTCGGGGGAGAAAGACATTGATGTTTGTATGGTAGCTTGCAATACAGATCTGTTACTAATCATATGATTCCTTCTTTCACTAGTGTAGCAGGGTCAAGGAATATTGATCTTAGAGGCAGAGATTTCATAAGTCAATTTTATTGAGGGATAGCCGTTGTTGGCATGTTAAGTTCTTGTTCGGTTTTACCCCACTGCATTTCAATGTCCTTAAAGAATCGTTATATTAAAAGAGAACGGTTGTAAAAGAAAAGTATTGCAAATTTGCTTTTCTAATTTGCCCATTAAAATATTGCAATATGATGGGACCATCGCGGTTTCAATTTTCTGTTCCATTGACCTAAAGACTGTGCTAACTATTGAATGTGAACTTATTGCATTTCAATACCAAAGTTAGAAATTTTACTGTTTTGACTGGAAACTTCATCTTTGAAATATAATGCGACCCGTTTTGTACATCTTTAAGTATATTTATGCCCCTTTGGTATCTTTCGCCTCTCTTTAAGAAGCTGGAAATATTGAGTTGGTGGGTAAAAGGTGTTGCGAGAGTTCCAGACTTCCTTATAGGTAGAGGTTACGACAAGCGAGACACGGGTCGTTGCAGGTGGGAAAGGATTCAAGGATAATCTAAAAATTTGGAGAAATAACACAAAACATCAGGGATTCAATTTTTACGGATGTGAAGTTAAGCATGGATGCAATTTAGGTTCTCCTCATAACAGAGCCTTTGGTCGCTTGTAGATACAGTATGGATTTGAAATTAACTTTTTGGAACTATACAGTAGATAAGTATACATCTACAAATCAAATATAGAATGGAAACTTTTGGCTGTTTCCTAAATGAACGTAGATGAAAAAAAACCTGTCAAAGTAGGTGCAATTGTGTATTACATACAGTATCAAAATGGCAGATCGTCACTTCGAGAAGATTGATGCACATTTTGCAATTACTGTGAAGTGAGAATCTGTTTTACTGTAAATTCAGAAATTATTGCGTGCATTTATTATTGCGATTTTTGAAGAATGGACTAAAATGCGAAATTAACTATTGCGATTTCAGGAAAATCTGCATACAGATATAAGTATCAGATATCAGAATGCGAGTTCTTATTATTGCGATCTTCATCCACTCGCATTATTCGCATTAATAAAAACCTCGCAATAATTTCTGAATTTACAGTAAATACACCAAGACTATGATTAATTGTTCATATGTGACACACTTAATCAATCAGTTTAGTTTCAAGGTGCTAAACTTTAGTTAAAAGTCGCAAGTGAGCGTCCGGTAAAAAGCGGCAAGGGAATAACTCGGGAGTGAAAATAAACGAATCATTTAACATTTGCGATTATCGGAACTTATTACAATGGGAAATTCATATAAATCACCATTATCTGTATAATAACACCTATTATTCTTTGTACAATCAATCATTTTCAATAAACATTGAGAGTTTATCTTTAATTAAAATAAAGTCATATTATTTAAGCATGAATTTGAACCCCTTCTGACACCCTTCCAAAATATTAAGGATCTGATTCGAAATAGTAAACATACTTAATGCAAGAAATGTAGTGAGGAAAGATGCTTTAAAGACCCACAAGAAGAAGGGAAATTATGTATTATATATACTAAATCAATCTAGAAATGATTGACTGATAAATGTTGGACGCATCAAAACAAAAAATCTTAAAGCAATCAAAACTTTTCTGACCGGAGGTTTTGCAAATTTGCTGCGATTTGATCTTCCAGTTCTTCTTGAAACAAATCAACAAGCTGCAATTTCAAAAACTTGTTACAAACCATCTTATTGATATTTTAGTCTTAGATACATGATTTGTTTTATTAGTTGTTATTGGCTTTGAACTAGCTGTCAATAACTGCTAGTACTTTCAGATCTGTACTTAGTGTCTTTTTTGTTGTTAGGGATGATGGATGGATATATACCCAGCCACGTCCTGTCTATGTTTTTGTTTGATGTTTTTCTTTGTATCGATCTGATGAGTTAAGCCTTTTTCAACTGATTTTTATAGTTTGTTCTTATGTTGTGCTGTTACACCACTTTCCCAGGTAAGGGGGAGGGTTGAACGCTAATAAATATGTTTAACCCCGCCATATTCTGTATGTGCCTGTCCCAAGTCAGAAGCCTGTAGTTCAGTTGTTGTCGTTGGTTCACGTCTGTCATATTTGTTTTTCGTAAATTGTTTTGTTATAAATTAGGCCGTTAGTTTTCTTAATTGAATTGTTTCATATCTTTCATGACGGGGCCTTTTATAGTCGACTATACGGTATGGGTTTTTCTCATTGTTGAAGGCCGTACGGTTGCCTATAATTGCTGACATTCACTTTATTTGAACTTTGGCAATCATACCACATCTCCTTATTTTTATATTTATATATATATATATATACATAAATGCCTAATGTTGATTGTTGCTATTTTTAGACACTATATATATATATATATATATATATATATATATATATATATATATATATATATATATATATATATATATATATAAGTGCCTATAATTAGCAGCACATGACATACAAATCTATGGGAGTGTGGATTAATCAGTACAGAGATTATTTCAATTACACAAATAAAATTAAAGATTGCCTAACAATGTAATTTTAACACACTATTTAATATGTAAATATAAGAATGTTTAAAATATTTACAAAATGATGAAAATAAACGCAACATTTCGCTACACTTATTGGCTTTATCACGCGTGCAACTATCCAGGTGAAATCTGATGTAGATGATAAGAAACTTTTGCAGCTCAATGTATGTGTTGCACTTGAATTTAGCTGCCTTGAAAATAATACATAATTTGGATGAAGTTCAAGATTTTTACAAAATTGGTAGTTGAAGTTAGCAACGTCCATTGGCCAATATTACAGGATAAAAAGTACGATGCTGTGTACTAAATTATTCTTTATCTTTCCTGTATCTTTTCTCATCTTTTTCGTTAAGACCATCAGGTTCTAAAGTGTGGAGTTGGTGGATCCAAAAATTTTCTCTTCTCCTTCTCGCCGTGGTGTCCCACTCGGTGTTGACTTCTATGGTTTGGAAAGTAACATTATCAAAAGAATGTTTCGTTGAACGAAGATGTCTTGTGAGAGGACAGTTTCTGTTGGTTTTGTACCATGAACGATGGTTATTGAGCCGAATATTAAAATCAAATAATAAGCTGTAATGAACATACCATTTGTAAAACAGGTAAACATGATGCATTCATACAGTATTGACATCTTTCAAATTACCTCAACAATATATTTGAAAATTATGTAAATATATCACAGCTTCTTAATGTTCCAATAAGTAATGATTTAAATCGTTTTTTAATAAACTTATACTTGAGGGTTAATTCTTTCAGTGATATTGGTAAGTTATTCCATAAGGAAGATCCTGAATATACATATAAGATTGTTTATACAACGTTAACTCTGTTTTGGCCTTTGGGACTTGCAATATTTTGTAAGACATATTCCTCAAACTGTATTGATTATTTTCTGGCATTACTTTTATTTTTTGGTTAGAAAAAAAATAGGGGTTCATACTTTAGACATTTAATAATAAATCAAAAGTTTGATGATATGGGATTCTGTTCTCTTCTGTCATTCTACCAAGCTGTTTAAACACTGATTGAAAGTGGATCTGCATCTAAAATTAGTCTTGCTGCCCTTTTCTGCAGTTTTATTATTCTAAATAGCTAATTTGTAGCACATGTTGTTTGTCAGATGTTTTAAGCATATCACTGAAATAAAACGGCCAAGTTTCCTTTGAAAAATATTACCGTTGTAGCTTGTTGACACGTGACACACTTATAGTTACAATAAATAGAATTGATGGCTTAAGTGTAGAATTTTATAGAACTTTTTGGGAACATCTTAAAGAGTTTGCAGTCAAAACTTTTAATTTCTCATTTGATAAAGGGGAGTTAACAAATTCACAAAAATTAGGAGTTATTTCCCTTTTACATAAAAAAAATGATCCTCTCAGTTTAGACAATTATAGACCAATAACATTATTGAATGTTGACACAAAATTAGTTGCTTATTCACTTGCTCAAAGAATCATCAAAATATTACCCCAAATTATTCATGGAGATCAAAATGGGTATGTTAAAAACAGATATATAGGATATAATATTAGACAAATTCAAGATGTCATAGATTATGCAGACAAATTTAATATAGAGGGCGCTTTATTATTCTTAGATTTTTCAAAGGCATTCGATTCATTAGAGTGGGATTTTATGTTCTTTGCTTTACAAAAATTTGGATTTAAAAATTCCATGATGAGATGGATAAAACTTTTATATTCTGACATAAAAAGTTCAGTTTTAAATAATGGGTGGATTTCAAAACCCATGAGTATATATCGTGGAATACGTCAAGGCTGTCCATGTAGTGCGATAATTTTTGTTATTGCTGTGGAGATTCTAGCTTGTAAAATTAGGCAAGACCATAACCTTAAAGGATTTGAAATCAAGATAGATGGAAAAACCCATACTTTAAAAATAAGTCAGCTAGCAGATGACACCACTCTTTTTCTCAAATCAAAACAAGATATTTCAAAAGCTCTTAACATGATTGAAACATTTGGTTCACTGTCAGGATTAAAACTTAACAGATCTAAAACGGAGGGTATTTGGCTAGGGAAACAAAAACATTGTAAAGAAAAATATGAAAATATTAACTTTACAGATAAACCAGTTAAAAGTCTGGGGATATATTTTGGGCATAACAAAGAAGAGTGTCTTAAACTAAATTTTGAAAAACAGCTAGAAAAGTCTGTAAAAATTATATCTAATTGGAAAAAAAGAAACTTAACCATGATAGGAAGAATAACAGTTATTAAATCTTTAGTTATTCCTATAATTACTTATTTGGCTACAGTCTCAACCTTGGGCAAAGAGTCTTTAGATAAAATTAAAAAAATTATATATGAATTTCTATGGAACAATAAGCCAGAAAAAGTTAAACGCACTGTATTAAGCTTCAACCAACTAGATGGCGGATTAAAAATGGTAAATATAGATAAATATATAGAATCTATTAAAATAGGTTGGATAAAAAGATTAACTGCTGATAAATTTCTTAATTGGATGGTTATACCAAAATTTTATCTAAATAAATTTGGTAGCAATCTACTTATCTTAAGAATGAATACTTATAATATACACTCGCTACCAGGTACTAAAGAGCTACCAGAATTTTATCTTGATATGATTAAAGTATGGTTAAAAAATAAAAATAATAAAACTAAACATCCAAATGATTACAGACTTATCCGCCAAGAAGTCATTTGGGGAAATCAATTGATCAAATTTCAAAAGAAAACACTGCTTTTCCAAAACTGGATAGATAGCAATATCATTCATATAAATGATATTATTGATGAAAACGGAGTCTTTTCAGAAAAAATTATAAGTTTAAAATTAAAGAATAAATCGAATTGGATAGCTGAATTCTCAAAATTAAGAAAAGCAATTCCAAAAGAATGGTTAAAAATATTAAATGAAGAAAGTTCAATAAAAACTAGTGTTTTAACAAATAACTCACTATATATATGTGAAAAAAATAATTGCAAACATAAACTAGAAAAATTAGATTCGAAGAAAATTTATACAATTTTAATAGAATATGATAAAGAAGTTCCAATAGGGTATCATAAGTGGAACAGAATATTAAAATGTGAAAATATACAAAGTGAAGCTCAATATATGCAAAAATTTATTCATAACTATTTAAAAGATAATAAATTAAAAATGTGCAGATGGAAACTATTACACTTTATTCTTCCAAACAAAGTGTTGTTAAAACAATGGAAAATAAGCCATAACTCTACCTGTAATTTTTGCAACCTTACAGAAGACTATGAACATTTTTTTGTAACGTGCCACTTTTTAGATGAGTTTTGGGGGGAAATATATAAGTTATTTGAAATAGCTAAGATTGGTAGACACATTTTCACTGAAAAAAATTTAATCTGGGGATATAAAATTAATGATGAACATTATTATGAAATAAACTTTTTACTTACAGTTATTGTGTTCACTATACACAAAATACACTATTTGTCAGAATATAGGACAAAAAAAATCAATCTATATAATGTTTTTAGGTCAGAATTTAAAAAAGGATTATTATTACAAAAAAAATATATTAATATTGAAGGAAAAGGGATACTAGAAAAGATACATTCTTATATTTGACAACATTGTTATATTATTGTCAATATTGTTATTATATATGTAATTTAACAGAACGGTTTGATAGATGATCATTTCATTTTACAATTTCAATGAGTTTTGAAAGTGAAAGTACCACTTATTTCTACCACAAATTGATATACTATAATTTTAGATTATACGGAAGATATATAAATTATGCTTACTATATGAGACCAATTTTTTTTTTGTGTACATACCTTCCGTGCCTAATACAATTATATTTGGGAGACACGTGGTGAAAGCAATTAATCCACACAAAAATACAACAACTGAAAAACCGTTATACCGGACAACAGAGAAATATATTAAACCACAAACCAAATTCCGAACACGCTAACATAACCCGTTATTCTGTTTTATTCTCAGCATCTATCAGATAGTAGCAATTGATTGTATATTAAAGAAAACTGTTTTTTTACTATATATATAAAGTTCATATTCAGAATTATAATAGTAAAATAATAGAGAAATAATGTATTAATGATAAACAATGTATTAAAGACATATAATATACATACTAACAAAATTATAAATATATACCTGAAGATACCCTGGTCTTAAGGTACTAATATACAGGGATCTCCACTGAAATAGCTGTACCAGTGAAGAAATCTGTTAACAGCATGTGCAATATTGTTGTTGAATAAAAAAAAAAAAAGTAAATAGAACCAGACAGATGGCATTCTTTGCAAATACTGTCTTTCAACATTAATATTCTTTGGTTGTTGCATCAAGCCAAGGTTTAACGTACAGTGGTAGAGTATTTTCAAAATTCATATACTTATCAGCATAATAAATTGTATTGTTTTTATCAGTTTTCATGAATGAATACAACTATACCTGAGCAAGTAGTCTTTTTTCTGGGTAAAACTGCATTCTTCTTATTAACCGTATGACAAAATCATTCTATGTGTATAGACTTCCTGATCTATTTAGCAGTTATCGTGTGTCGGTCATTTCGTTATTCATGAATAAACCCATTGACAGTGGCATTATCCAATATATAATATATATAACGAATATGGTTGATAGGATTTAAATACAGAGTTTAATTGTATTTATTTAAACGAAACAATGAGAACTGGCATCAATAATAACAGACACAATTAATGTATCATATCAAATCTTAGACTGTTGGCTCACATTTTGCGTTTAATTGAACGAACAGTTCTGTTATGATCTGAATGCAGTTGGTTCCACTTTGGCTGAATGTGCTATACATAGAATAGCTTTAGCTTAACTTTTGTTCGAGTTATTTAGGTTTGTCAGATAACGAATAGTGGTAGAAATATCATAATGATTTTGACGGCCGAACGTCCAAAATATATATCGCGAGGTGTATAGAATCGCTGTTCTTCCGCATTTGGATTTTATCAACCTGACCACTTTTGCCTTCAGATTGAAGGTGGATTTGTTTGAGTACACATGTAGCATGTGTTGCGTGTGTTACAAATTATTTCGTCAAAATATAATTTAAAGCTTGCCTTAGCCTTTTTTGGTACACCTTTCAATAATCTTCGGTTTTTCATGCTCTTCAACTTCGTTTTCGGTTTGACGTTCTAACTGTGTCAATGATGAGCCTGGTGTAGACGAAAAGCACGTCTGGCGTACAAAATTATAAGCCTTGTATATTTTATGAGATTTTACGAAGACATGTAACTAAGAACACCATATCTCCCTTCATAACTCTAATCTAATGAACACTACAGGGAAAAGTAAACGCAGGCATTAAATGAATAGATTGAAATCAACATGGCATATTTACTTGTATATAAAAACATATATATAACTAAATCACAAATAAGACAAAAGGGTAGGCCTGGATGTAATTGTACAACTACCCACTGTTATCTCTAATATTATTGATTATACTTGATTTTACTTAAAATGGTCTTTGATATCTATATATCTAGCAATAGACAAACGAAATACTAGTATTACTGAAATTATTAAATGATATATTTTAATTCAGCTGATTAATTGGTAGCTAATCTTTCCTAATCCTGCGAAAACACATACCGGGTACTTTCCACTGATGCTATTTACCTTTTTAATTTATACTTGAGGATAATCTTAGTCGTTTCTTACTTTATTGGGTTTAATGCATACCACTTAAGTTTAGTAGGCGTTAAGTAAACCAACTAAGATTTTACTAAGGAAATATTTGTTTAAAATGTTTTATGCATACCACTTAAGTAAAAAGGTAGGAGTTTCCTTAACTTGAGATTTTACTAAGGAACAACTTAACTTAAGTAGCTTCATGCGTACTGGACCAGTTTGTTAATTGAATAGCAATCTCTGCTCTAATTTAAGAGAACTATAACACACATACGAAATTAGAGGCAACATTATTTTACCGATTTTCAAATCTCACAAGTCCATTCAGAACATACAAATATAATAGGTTAGGAACAAAAACTAAAGAAATAGCATTTAACTCCAAAATAGAGGGATTCCTGATGCGTCGATAGGGTATGTGTCACAGGGTATGCTTGAGTCACTCGCAATGCGGATACACTTAGTCAAAATGCCACAATAAGAAACCAGGCGAATACTCTGGTGTCTAGAGATATAAGACTGCGAACGCATGTCGCAAGAGAGACGAGACAAAGATACATCTTATCGGTCAACAATCAATTTGTGATGATGACCGTAAAGCATATGAAATGTCGATTCTTCCTCATAACCCTGTTGCAGCCGTTTTTGTGCGCATGAGGAGCACAGCCCTGTTAAAGAAGTCTATATAATGAGAAAGTGTACGACCGTATCGTATCAATTAAGATAAGTAAACGCCATACGATCGGAAGAGGATAGGTTACTGCTGAGAAAATGGAAAGTTTGCAACTAGAAAAATGAAATCATCACATTTGTCATAGATTCTAGTGTGTAAGGAACGCTCAAACTAAAATATTTGAAAGCCAGGGATGGATACATATGTAGAAACGTTAGGAGCTATAAAACCAGAGAGACATAAACGGAATAGGCAAATTCATCTAAGGTCAACTTTGCCAACTAAGAAGTTCAAACCTTGTAGCTCTTATAATCTCTATAAATTGTATCCATTTAAGGGTGTACCAAACACTTTTACTAAAATTAATAGATTCGGCTCGTTTAATTTTCATAAAAGTTTTACAAAATACTAACTTTTACTTGTTGACATAAAATATAAAAATTTCAAGAAATTTGAACCGGGCAATTTACCGGAATATAAATTTGCCACAGACCACAATTAGTTTCTCTTTTTGTTCTTTATAACGTTTATCACATTAAAAAAAATCGCAGCATTTTTTTTTTTGTTTTACTAATCTTTTGTGTGTGTAATGTACACCGAAAACTGTAAATATTACCTTTTTGCACCTTGCCTAATCACTCTTTCCGTATCAAAATCAGTTTAAATACAACATTCAAAAATTTATTTCAACTCTCTTCTTTCATTTCCATCCCATATAAAGTTAGAAATGAATGAAAAAGGGATAGAAAAAATAAGCAAAAAAATAAAGAAAAAAATACACCATAATGAAAGGGAATTATATTCGTCATTAATTTCTGTTTTGTGCCATTTCATTAAGATATATAGCAGTTTGACAAACACTTATTTTGATCATTCAGAAGCTTGATTTCTCTTCACTAATAGTAGGTGACTAAACCGTTAAACTGATTATTAAAGAGTTTACCCCATTCGGTGTTGTGTACCCCCTTAAATGCAACAATCATGCAAACTAGACTCTATAATTATAGACACACTTTTAAAAATACTACTAACAGTCTTTTTTTAACAAAATATAATACATCTGAGGATAACAAGAATCACTTCAAATATTGGACAGTACAACAGGCCCATAAAACCACCGAAACATCGAAAAAGCAGACAAACAACAACGAACAACAACGAACAACATACGGTCTTTGTATCCTAACTTTGTACAGGCAGAAAATGTGGGTGGGTTTAAACAACAACATGCGCATAAACCTCACCCTTTACCTATTTATACCTTCTTACGTAAAAAATAATACAAAAAATAAATAGAATCTTAACTACCAACAGGATGACCACTAACTTGACAAAGGAAAAAAATCGGCACAGAATTTGGAAAGCAGGGTTGAAATGTGATCGCTATTACAGGAAACTAACTTAGATATCTATAACTGTTGGTTGGATATTGTACCTGCATTAAGCGCAATTACATAACATTGATTACCAAAGAGGCGGTAAAAGATATTTAAATGTCAATTCAATGTGAATTTGACAGATTTTTACTGAGTTTGACCATAAACTGTGATTGATAACAATACAGGAACAAGTCTGTTATTAAACGGTCACAATTAGTACTGATAAGAATATCTACAACTGAAACGTTCAAGATGACTTTTTTTACAATAAATTGATTAATGGTGATAATTTTGTCATTTTTAACTGTCAAAGAAATTAACGTTTGTACAATCTGTTATAGGTTTATGTTTTATGTTGAATTAAACTCTCTTTTGTACAACTTATGATCGAAAAAACAATAACTAATTGATGAAAATAGAGAAAAGATACCAAGGTGTCATACGTCTAATAAAACGGACCACATCATGGGTAAAAACAAAACGAAAAAGATCGAGACAAATAACCAAAAACAACATATAGAGTTGGCAACACGAACCCCACCAAAAACTGGAGATGAATTCAAATGTCCAGGGAGGTTTATAAATGGCACTACTCATGCAGTACAAATCCAACGATAGGTCGCAATCGATAATCTCACAATCGAGGAAGAAAGAGGATGTCATTTTCGTTGCGTTTAGTGTAACATATCCGTGGTTGTCTGTGGTATAACATAACGGTCAACTAAATCATGATGTCGTTTGCAAACCTTTCGAATGGATGACAACTTCACCACTTAGAACCCTTGATGTAATGGCTTCCTTGCTTTCAGTAATCCTCGAATGAAGGAAATCGTAATAGGAAATGCTCTGAAATATCGTATCAACTGGAAGATGTTCATGTATACTCCAAATGCAATCGCGGAAATAGAAATTTCAAAATGGGACAATCTAAATTATTTTTTGCGTTAAATAACAGTCCTTAAACTGTCTTCGTTGTCAAGCTGTAGATGTACTCCTACATATGGGGATAATAACATGTATTATTGACTCCCTTGCAAAATCAATGCTTTGGTAAGGAAAACCTCTGAAAAGTATTATCATTGATATAAAAACAAAATAGGAGGTACAAAATGTCATTAGATAGTGAAGATTGTGTGAACATTTCAAAAACAATCTGATTAAGGGTTGAACAATGAGTTTGAATGTCCCTATGGTACCTTTCGCCTCTCTTTTAACATGGTGAGATTGTTTCAACAAATAGTAATTATGGTTTTAAGAGGAGTTGTGGATACACAATTGGTACCCCAAAATATAGCAATGTCAAAGTAAATGCTTTGTTAAGGAAAAATATTCTAATAAAAAAACAGAAATGGGAAGTGCAAAATAGTTAAATGGTTAACATTCTATGAAAAGTGCGAATCGAGAAAATCTTTTCTCCTGTGGAGTACCGATATTTGTTTGTAAACGAAATGCATCGTGGGAAAATCTCAGAAAACAAATACATTTGTTACAACAAAAGAAGATTATCAGTAATTGTGTTTCCTTCATAAAACAGAGACGTATTTAACAGGATAAACGTATGCATAACTTCCAATGCATTGTGCACATCTAATTTATACGAGAAAATCAGCATATTGATTAAATGAAAAAAAGTTCACGATTTATAATTTATTGAAGTGGACAAATACTATGACAACCATGTAGCAAAGGCAGTGGAATGCACATTTAATGTGTTCGAGTGCCTTCTACACCATAATCGCGTGTAGCACAATGATAATGCTCTATTTTCCTATATGAGTGCGATATTTTTCTGATAGAAATGCGTTAATGTTTTTAAAGTAAAAAACTTATTAATTTTTAATTTTTTCTCATAGAAATGCGATATATTTTTCAAGTAACATCGGCAATTCTTAATGACTGTTTCCTTGGAATAGGCAAAATATCACTGAAATTTCGTTCATGATGTTCGTACATATTCAACCAATTATATGTTTATAAAGTAGTAAACACAATGTTGAATCTCCTCTGTGCGTCTATTACCTTTGGATTTCCCTTTCAATATTGCACAGTATTGCCTACCATCCTACCTAGTCCATAATACACGGTCCTATTATTATGTCATCCGTACGACAATGTCGGGTGACATATTGCTTTTCCTCCGTTTCTTTATTATGGCACCCTCAACGGAGTTGGGGTGACATATTGTTATTCTACGTTTCTTTTTTTCATATATTTATTATTTTTCTTCCACGTTTTTTGTCCAGCTGATATCTTGGAACTTTATGAACCAATGGTCATGGTACCATATCATAATATTACCCAGCATGTGCAGATGTGCAAACAGGGTATAGCATATTCAAGATGGCGGCCGTTGTCATGGAAACTGAAAAATGTGAAAAAATTTCAAAATTCTAAATCTTTCATTATAAGACCCAAGCGGATGAAACTTTATGGAAGTGTTACCTGATATGCCTAGATGTGCATGCAATATTAAGAAGTTCTAAAATGGCAGCCATTGTCATGGAAACAGGGCGAAAGTTTAACATTGAGCCTATGGGAAAATATATAAAAGCTGCATTTTCTTAAAGAATATTACATATTGATCAATGAAACTGTATTGATATGTAACATGGCATGCGGCAATGTGGTGTCTGGAAATTTCTATCGTTACCATGGAAACATAAAAAAATTCAAAAATTTCATAATGCTCCAAACTTTCTGAAAATTTACAGTAATGGTAACTGTCATACGTAGATACGATATTTCACTTTGGAATTTCCAAAATTGCCGCCGTTACCATCGAAACAGCAAAAATGTCCAAAATTTCAAAATGCTCCAAACTTAATGAAACTTTACAAAAATGATAATTTACATGTGTAGATGCGCTCATTGACTTTTGAATTTTTAAAACGGCTGCCGCTCGCCTGGCAATGGGGGAAGGGTGCCATCCGTAATTGCTAGCAATTACAAATTTAGTTATTACTATTATTCCACCTTTTTTTGTCCGCCCGTTTTCTCATAGATTAATGGACCAATTCTATTCAATGGGTACCATAATGAGGACCACCAACTTTAGTTATGCACGACACCTTTTGAATTTTCTAAATAGCCACCGTTACCATGGAAACTGCAAAAATGCAAAAAAAAATTCAAAAAGCTAAATCTTTTATTAATGGACCAATCCGAATGAAACTTTATGGAAATGTTGCCTGTTATGTGTGGAACCATTGACAATATTTAGAAGTTCCAAAATGGCTGCCATTGCCATGGAAACGGGCCATACGTTTAACATTGACCCAATGGGAAAACATATTAAATTACCATTATCTCACAGAATATTAAATCAAACCGGTTGAAACATCACTCATATGTAACATGTCATTAGTTAGTGTGGCATGTGTCTTTGGAATTTATGGAAATGGTCACCGTTAACATGAAAACAGTAAAAATGTCCAAATTTTCTGAAAATTTACAGAAAGACGTATAGCCATGCATCTATGTGCATTCACTGTTTAAAATTTTCGAAATGGTTGCCGCTTATTGGCAATGGGGGAAGGGTGACATCCGCTATTGCTTGCAATGGCAAATCTAGTTATAATTATTTTTTCAGTGATATTTTGTTATTGATTAGAACTCATTTGACTCTCATCACTTACATCCTTAGCACAAAATATATTGTAGCGAAATTAGTCTTTAAGAACATATATGACCACTATCCATTTTAGCCTACTAGCATGGTCAATATTAGTTTCATTTAAACCTCATATCGGCCTGTTCAAATTACTATAAATATATATTATAGGTAAATATTTCAACGAAAGGTATGATTTTTAAAATAATATAGCGAACTTCTTCATTGTTTTATATGTAAAAGTAAAAACATGCTGCCTGATCTTATACAAGAGCACAAAAGGAATTAATTGCAAATTTTCTACTTGCTGAAAACAGCTAAACCAAACAGTCGCAAAGAACTGTAACTAATAACAGGTTAGCATTGCGGATCCTTGAATTTTTGCATATAAAAAATCAATTTAACCTAAATATAGACCAGATTATTCCACGTCTAGTATACATAAATTGCCAAGGTCAGTCAATAATGGGTTTCCATAATTAGTTGATTGTTTAAACTAAGAAGTAATTCCTTTTTTGTATGTACCTCACGTCAGATGGTGTTGACGTCTTTGAATGTAAGGATTTTACAGGGAAATGCACGAATGGGAAACCGAGAGTCGTCAAAACATGAAAACATAAACAAACGATTGTAAGAATTTGTAAAATGTCCATATCTTTTTAAATGAAAGTAAGATAGTCAATTAAATTCATTCAAATCTGTCTTAGTATGTTATTGTATATCGTTAAAGAATATCACGTTTTCAATTTTCTTCGTCGTTTACGTCAATATTAATAGTGTGTTCAGTTTTGGGAACAGCAAATATTTCCCTTCACACATAAAAGCTGACAGGATAAAAAGTTTAGCTACAGTTTTCTAAATGTTCAGTTTATCATAGTATAAATGACATTCACAACGGGCGAGCGAGAATTGAATGTTAAATGAAGATATTGAATCAAAACATGCATCACGGTTTGATTAAAGTATAATAACTGGAAAGGTAGATGAACCCCAAACACTAATTAAAAATAAAATCTCTGATTCAATAATCTACAGAACTATGGAGAGCGCTTCGATCCAAAAGAGTTGCTGTCTTTGTCCTATTAGAATAGAAATAACTCATGGGGGCTTGAATTTATATTGATTTTACCACGGGTTTGCCCTTTGTGCGTATATTTTACCCCACGCTGTCGTTCGAGGTAAAATATTTAGCATAAAGGGCCAACCCGTGGTAAAATCACAATACATTCAAGCCCCCATGAATTATTTCTTACATAATAAACATATGGACAAATTGTTTCAGTTTGTGCACTTAATACCACCTACAGTTTTTTTTTTTTTTTTTTTTTTGAGTTACCGGTCCTTGGTATGGTGGCATGAAAATTTGAACAAGAAAAAAATGTAAAAAAAAGGTGTAAAACATCTAATTTTGAGATATGTAGTAGCTGTACAACTGTGAATATATATGTTTGAGATAACAATTTAATAGTTTGTGCCAATATATACCTGTGATTAATATTCAGAATTCAAGGACACAAGGACACAAAGACTGGACATGTAAACAAATATGAACGATACTCCAAATAAGGCAGGTTTGAAAAGGGAACTCTCATTTAGTCCATCTGATATTTCTCCTTCACAAATACAAGCAGGTAAATCAGCAAAAACTATTCCAGATTCACCATCTCCAAATTCTACCTTACTAGTCTCCGCGATGTCACAACCTACAAGTGCATCCGCTCAGGGCGAGACTGTGCTTCAGCTATCAGAGGTGGTATGTTCAGTTATAAACAAACCTCAGTTCGTCCAAGCAATAGTTCCTATGGTATTAGGAAAAGTGCTTCTAGCTATAAAACCCATGGTCGAGCAAATGGTATCTGACAAAATTCAACCTTATATTGAAGCAATTGAACAAAATAAACAAGCCTTAACATCACAAAATACAATCATTAACGAACAACAAGATACAATCAACAAGTTGCAAAACAAAGTAACTGATCTTGGAAAAAGGGTTGAAGAGCAAGAGCAGTACTCAAGAAGAAAGTCTTCGCTTTAACAATGTCAAGATTCCAACAAATGGAAAAGGCGGTATAATAAAACCTATAAATACTGATTTTCTCGTTTTGCAAGTTTGCAATGAGCAATTAGGTCTTGATATAAGTTTAAAGGATCTTGGTAGAACACATCCAATAGGAAAGGTCAAGAACGGTAAAATGTCTGTTATAGTTCGTTTCTTGTCATATAGAACACGTCAACTGGTATTCTCAAACAAAAAGAACCTAAAAAAACAACGACGATAAACTTTTCATTTCAGAAAATCTAACGAGATACCGCTATGGGCTCCTGAAACATTTGAATGTCCTACTGTTCACCGAAAAAAATACATTCGTTTTGGACTCATGATGGCAAAATTATAGCTAATTATAGGTTAGACAATACTTGGTCATGTTTTATGAAGATCTAAACCCCAAGGCGTATTCACACTTTCGAGTGACCTTACGAAATTATCCTTTCCCATTGTAATATTCAAACCTAAATAAGAGTTCACTTTTTATAATGAAGTGAATGTATAACATAGGTAATGATCATTTCAATGGATGGAAAGAAATAGCACTGACATAGTTTGTTAGGACAAAAAGGATAAATTGTTCAAACATTTGAGTTTTTCTTTTGCTTCAGGTAAAATTTAATACTCATATATCTTCAATTTTTGTATTTTAAAAAGTACACAATGTTATATAAATCCGCTTTTCGAAATTTGATTTTTTTTTTAATTATAAAACTCACTGTATAACTATTTAAATTCAGACCATTCAACAATAGATGCTTACTTTTTATTGATAAATGTACATTGTGTTTTCGGAAAAAAAAATCCTGTGCTTTATATATCAGCAGTCTGACATTGTTTTCTTGAAAGAAAAACAAATTGACTCGAATGTCAGGTATATAAATTGAATAAATATTATTTTACTTACATCTTTACCCCCATTTCATTTTTTGTTTATTATATATATGTGTACCATTACAAAATGTATAAACATTTGCAAAATTTAAAATGTTTTTTTTTTATTCTTTTCTCTTTCATCTTTAATCAGTAGGCTATTTTCACAAGGAAAATGCCTCAGGGGATTGTACACTTCGTTAGTGTAGTTCTTAAGAGTTCACTTTCATAAGTAATCTACAATGAAAAGTCATTCATGTATAGCATTTTATAGTGCATGGAAAACCATGTACTATGAAAATTAGAGGGAAAAAAACTGACTTTTCATTGGACAAGAAGGGGTGAGTATGTTCTAAGGAAAAACCAGAATCGGATTATATCGTAATATCATGTAACCAGGATATTAGAAATCTAGGAGGTGAAATTTCAGAAGAGGACGATAATTATTAAACCGTTTATCGCTACACGTGTATACTTGTTTACAAACTCGTCTTAAAATAGATACTAGTGAGCGTGTTCTCGATATGTCAATTCTATTATTAATTTCAAATCGGTCAACCGGAAATTTTGATTTGTCCTTTATTGACTTACCTGTGTTATTTTTGTTGTAACTCCAGTAATGATATAAATTTAGACGCTAAATTTTGTTGTGTCTGATAACAAATTTAAAGTTTTAGACCTTCTAAGTCAAATTAGAATTAATGTAGATATTCGAAATTTTAATTACTATATAAATTTCAACAGGTACAACAAATATATATATTTATTTATAGATTGAGTTAATCTATAGTAACAAAAATGTATATTATAACCTTTTTTTCCAAATTTGATACTTGCAAACATACATCGATTTACAGAAGTGTTCCTTGTTCATACACTGTTTTTAGTTTTTATATGTTCATATGTTTTCATTCTTACCATTCGAAGTCAACAATTAAGTCTTTTTTTCTTTGTTTATTTTTTATACAGCCCTTTTTAAACATGTGTGTCGGATCAATTTTTGACAATGGGTAGTGACGCGATCACACATAGGATAACAACAGGGCTATTTTACGGCAAAATTAGTGGAGTACATACAAGAAAAGCGATAAAAATACATGTCAATATGTATGATGTATTTTCTTCATTTATACTATGGCTTTGTTGCTTAGTTAAAAACCAATTATCCATGCTGAAAAACATTTTATCATTCTTGTTTATTTGTGTTATATATGTAAATATGTTGATGTTGGCAGGAGATGTGGATTCAAATCCAGGCCCTGCGAATACAGTTGACATTTCAGACCAAAGTATATCAATTTTCCACTGTAATATGCGCAGTTTGAGAAACAAACTAGATTATATTTCAAATGTTATAGAAGAATTCGATATCTTATTTTTTTCAGAAACTCATCTGGGCCCTTTTATTACGAACGACAAAATTGCACTCCCGGGATTTGAAACACCTATACGGAAAGACAGGAACACCGATGGAGGTGGAATTATTATGTATTATAAAAGTAACATTAATATAAAGCGGCGCCTGGATTTGGAGCATGCCGGATAGTCTACAAATTATGTGGTTTGAGTTGAAAACAAAATTGCACGTGATATTGATTAACGTTACTTATCGATCTGAACGCTTTTCGCCGTCCAATTTTTGGTCGCTATACGATATGATGTTGAAAAGGGCATTAGACGAAGCTAATCATATTATTTGTTTGGGTGATCTAAATAAAAATTTCTTTCTAAACCTACCTAACTGTATCAGTGATATACTAAGCATTAATGGTCTATTTAATACAATTAACGATGCTACTCATTTTGATTCACGAACTGGTTCGTTGCTCTTATTAGACCCAATATTAATAACTGATTCCATTTAGTTTATTGACTCGGGTATTATACCTATCAATAGAGACATAAGTGATCATGAAGGTACTTACATTACAGTCAGAAGCGGGTTCAGTAACTCGAAGAGTTTCAAACGTACAATATGGGACTTTAAAAGAGGGGATTATAATTTAATGAAACAAATGGTTTCAGAGGTCGAATGGAATAAAGTACTTGATAATGATATAAACGTCCATGAATCTTGCAATATATTTACTCACGATTTTTTAAAAGTGACTGAATCTCGCATTCCGAAAAAAGAAGTAATTATTCGATCTAATGATAAAATCTGGTTTAATTCAAATCTGCGAAAAGAAATAAGAAAACGAGACAGGTTTCGAAAAATATTTTTAGAAAATAAAAGCACTACAAACGAAAGGAAATTTAAAAACCAAAGGAATCGAGTGAATAATTTAAAGAAACAAATTAAACAAAACTTTTATGAAAATATTAATGAAAACTTAAATGAACTCAAGCAAACAAATAGTAGAGTATATTGGAAAATAATAAACTCCTTATTAAAAGAAGACAGATCTTCTAATGATTCTCACCATTTACAGTGAATATTTATTCCCAGATTAAAACAGCCTACTAGTTCAAAATCATAAATAAATTTACGGTCAACTCGACTTTTAGAAATCGATGAGCCATGTCGTTTAAATTCTTGTTCATTTCATGTCTCCGTATAATATTGTTTATGATGTTATTATTATGTATTTTATTTTGTTCGGTTATTTATTATTTTTATGTAATGGAGAAGACGGTCTAAGTTGCAAAACTTGTGTTTGATCCTATTGTCAGTGTTTTGGACATTAAAATATGTTTAAACTAAACCTACAGTTTGTTCTATCACACAGTTAAATAATTTGTAAATAACTATCTTACTCAACTACTTCTTAAAATTAGATTTGGAAGAATATGTTATATATATGGTCGGTCTTTTAGATTGATGGACGATCTGAATAACAAAGATAAAAAGTAAGAAAGTTACAAGACAGCAATCACAGAATAAACAAAACACTACACAGAGAACTATAGATTGAGCAGGATAAACCCTGTAATAAAACCCGAGGTGAAATCTAGAAGGGACACCAGCTTGTGCTCGCAATTCGGTTGAATATAAGATCTAAATTAACCGAAACCCATCGAAATGGATAAAGTTTCAATTTAAATCATCACATGTATATTCAAATGGGGGATAACTCTGCTTCCCTTGAAAATTGCATAAAACTATATAGAGTTATTTCTCTTTGAGTTTGTGAAACATGAAAAATTAGCTGATTTGTATTTGATTTGGTTTTCCAACTGTTTTGATTCGAGCATCACTGATGAGTCATGTATGTAGACGAAACACGCGTCTAATAAGCCTGTTATCTTTGAAGGGGGTTTACAATAATGGAAAGGGTACATTGAGCACACGGGCTAGGTATGCGATTAAAGATTTTCATAATCATTTGAAATTGAATTTATTTTTCGCATTTACTGTCTATTTTCATTAAAGTTATCAACGTTGGCAAGATTTGTATGTTTACTAGTAATGTGTAGTTTAGAATTCATGTCCATACTAAAGAAATAGCATTCAAGTCGCAATTTTGAATTTAGTAAAAATAATAAAATATTTATTTGTAACTATATACCTTATCAATTTACGATAATTTACCTTACTTTGATTCTCCCATCAGACAAATTTCCAATCCATGGCACCCTTACTGAGCTATCATTTTATTTCGCTGGGAAAAAAATAATGTCCCGATTTAGTCTGTTTGTCATTCAACAATGAGAAAAAAAACACAAGGCCCCGGCATAATAAATTTGAAGCAGTCCAAACAACTAAAAAGTTATTAATCTGATGCTTGCATGGAACAGGAAAAAATCAAATTAAAAAAAAAACCTCCTACTCCTCAAAGTTAAATTAGTAGTTCCCTAAATCACTATACGTTATAATTATGTGCTTGATCTCTTTTGATTGTAAAGACAAAATATCAAGTATATTCACCAGAACAATTCTTTTTGGTATTGTGTATTATACGTTTGTTGTTTCATTTTATTCGCTTCAGCATTCACAGTATATGTACATTTTATTCTATCCAATATTTACAGTATACTTATATTTTATTGTATCCAACATTTACAGTATATGTACATTTTATTGTATCCAACATAGGAAAAATTGCAACATATGTTTCCATATGTTTTTCATATGTTTAAAAACATGGAAACATATATTTAGGTCCGGTATGGAAACATATGTTTTTGAACATATGAGAAACATGAAAAACAAATGAAAAACATATGTCTTTTTAAATCATATGAAAAACATATGAAAAACATATGTTTTTCATATATGTAAACATATGGAAAACATATGTTTTTCATATGATTTTAAAAAACATATGTTTTTCATATGATTTTCATTTGTCCTAAACACATTTTTTAATATGTATTATCTTTGTTTTCAAACATACGTTTTTTTCATGTTTACTTTTTGATTTCATGAAACATGTTTTGTTTGGCATGTTTCCCTTTGGTGCTTAATTAACACAGTGCTCCATATTTTTTGTCTGAGGTGGTAATTATTTGATCAAACTGTTGTCTCTTTGACACATGCATATCCCATTTCTATTCTCTACACAGCAAGAATTGCATGTGTCCATCTTTTTTTCATGCATAAAACAATGGTTTTTTTTTCTTCCACAACACCCGTTATATGTATGTTTTTTTGTACATAACACCTGTTAAACATAATTTTGTTGTCCACAACACCCGAAAACCTTATGAATTTGGGAGGTTTTTTTACTGGTTGGTTATGAATAAACAATTATAGATACATGTATTTATCTATACACTAACAATTTGAAAAATATTTTTGACATATATTAATGATGGAATTGAAGTATAGTATATCATTGCATATTTAGTTGGAAATCAAAATGACTACATTTAAATATGATGGTGTTGTCTGTACTCTTCAAACTTGATTGCCCCCTTTCCATAACTGTTTTTGGCAAAGCATACATTTAGTGTGTGCTATCTTAATATTAGAATGGAGGCACAGTTTTAGCTGCAAAAGATGCTAATAAAAAAACTAAATTCTTTTTTTTTAGATAATGTATCTGATATGATATGCCATATTAAAAATATTAAGTTCACAATGGTTGATTGTTTTTTTTTATTGTCACTTTAATTTTAAACCATTATTTATGTTCACTCTTATTTCATGCTTGCAATTCATTTCGCTACATACATGTATGTTAGAGGAAATTATAAATGCAATCACTGGCCAATCAAGAATTTTTAGCAAATTTTTATAGTCTGTTCAGTTTATTTTGCACTGAATTGCACTCCTTAACATTGATAAATTTACACATCTTTTGCTTACAAACCTTTGACAAACTTTCTGATTTCATAACAAATTAAATTCGTAAATATCAAAGGAAAACTATCACACATCTTATGAAAATCAAGAGCTTACTCATATTTCACCAATAGATATAAAGCAATTTTTGAGTGTTCCTGATAAGCCCAGTCTGAGCCAAAATCTTTTCAAACTACTAGACCGAAGACCAATATTCAGACATTTTCCTTATGTTTCTAAACAAAGTTTTGCAAAAATTTACTAGTCCGAATAAATCTTACTAGTCTGGGGCTAACGGTGCAGGTTATAAGCCAAAATAATATTAACAGAAAAATAAACACCTGATGAAGCACATTCAGAACAATATTCTATGACTTCCTATACAAATGATCTCTATTCATAAACCTAAATCCATGAAAGCAGCCTCACGAGAAATTGCCATTTAAAACAGACTATTTTTCCTTCAAGATGTCTTTTGGTTATTTTGCTTGTCTAATTGATGTATACCCAATATCTTTTTTTTTATACATATATGTTACATTCCGTAAAATATTCTATTGAAAAGAAAAGAATATGCTTGAGTCAGTGTGAGGAAAGGAAGGTAAGGGGATGAGACATAATCATGTCCTGTTTGTCATAAATATTGTTCACGACTATTGTGATTTGGATGGAATGACCAAGGATGAACCTATTAAAGTTATTGACAACAGTTCACATGATCATTTAAATGCTGGTCTTAATAATAGAATTTGCTAAAAGACCTCAAAATATGGTGATCATATGAACCTTACAAATTTAATTATTTCAATTCTATTTATTTAATAACTACATTTTTTTAAGACCAGATAATCACAATCATACAACAAGTGTACCATACTTATAATTTCATTTGCATTATATGTTATTAATGTACTTGTGGTTGACAAATATATACACTCCAAGTTAACTCTGCGTTGCTCTTGATCTCTTGTATTCAGTTACTGTATGTCTGTTAGTATTATTTAAGACTGTTCTCCTGTTTACAACTATAATTTTCACACACGAGTTCCGTTATTTATTTGCATTTCTACTTGTAAGATTCCAATGATATAATCCTGCTATTCATTATCAGTAAAACTTATTTTTGGAAAGTTTTCTACAGCAGCTGTAATAAAAAAATAAAAGAAGATATTTTGGTGGGCAATCACTAATTTTTGACATGGAATCATTCGGAATAACAAAGTGTACATATAGTTGTCTTTCTGATATTGTTTTACATCTCACCCCCTTTTTTATTAATTTTGTATTTACATTGTGTCATAGATCAAACTTATTCGTTCAGTGTATGTTTACTTGTTTTGTTAATATGTCTTTTGATTGAGTTAAGCCATTTCAATTGATATTTTATAGTGTGTCTTTCTATGTTGTGATGTTACACTATTATTTCAGGTTAGGGTGATGGTTGGCGCCTGTTAAAACGTTTAAACCCGCTGCATTTGTTTGCACCTGTCCTAAGTCAGGAACCTGCTGTTCAGTGGTTGTTGTTTGTTGATGTGGTTCATAAGTGTTTCTCGTTTCTCGTATTTTATATAGATTAGACCGTTGGTTTTCCTGTTTGAATGGTTTTACACTAGTCATTTTTGGGGCCCTTGCTGTTTGGTGTGAGCCAAGGCTCCGTGTTGAAGGCCGTACTTTGACCTATAATGGTTTACTTTTGCAAATTGTGACTTGGATGGAGAGTTGTCTCATTGGCACTCATACCACATCTTTTTATATCTTTATATTAATTTGTATTGAAATCCCAACAAAAGTAGATGTTTCTCAAAATGTATCCTTTTTTTAAACAACAGTACAGATGCCGAAATGTCTCAACTGGTATACTTATCTTGAAAGTCTGATATATATATAGGTTTTACTACAAGTATCACATAAACTTAACATTATCAGTGATCCATATAAATAAGGTCAAGGTCAGATGAGCCCTACCAGACAGACATGTACACCTCACAATCAGTGAATCACACCATACACCAAATAAAGTTAGCCTATTGCTCATAGCATCTGAGAAACAAATCTAATCAGAAAACTGAAAATTGACCAATGAACCATAAAAATGAGGTCCAGTTCAGATGAACAGTGCAGACAACACCTACACCATGTAATCACTCCCAGCAACAAATATAGTTGATATATTATTTATAGCATTTGAGAAACAGATCTAACCATGAAAACTTAACATTGACCAATGAACCATGAAATTGAGATCAAGGTAAGATGACCCCTACCAGACACACATACTTTATAATATTCCAGATGAAACCTGCAAGACAGATATGTCCATCCTACAATCATATCATACACCATATACAAGTGATCTATTGCCTAGGTAGCTACAAATAGTTTGGTTTCGCATTTTGGCCCCAATGAATTTTTCAAATATGGAAGTTATTGTGCAATAAAATTGATTTTTAGATAGCTGAAGAATAATATAGCTTTCAAAGTGGGTTATATGAACATCACAATTGTTTTTTGTGTGACGGGATTGCTTCCCTTAGAAATTTAGTAGATACTTAGTCAGCCGTAAGCGGTTGAGCTAAGGAAGTACTTCTTTAGCTCAGTCGGTATACGCGCTGCCTTGTAACACAGAGGTCCCGGGTTCGAGTCAGGTGGAGACATGCGATTTTGCAAGTAGAATCATGCTCTTCGGTTACATTTGCATGTTTTATAGGCCATTTTATGTTTGACAGTCATTATTTTCACATCCGTACCGCCTATAAGTCCAAAAATTATTGTAGTGTTTTCCAACAAACATTTGTTTTGCTTGAATTTTTATTTGAACTCTTGAAAGATAATTGTCAATGGTTTCAGAAAAGGCATCACTTAAATGGATTGAAATTCTACTTCGGACCAAATTGTGGGGACATTTGTGACATTTTCATCCCCCTTTTTTGCAATGTTTTGTATAAAAAAAATGCAGATTGTTGCCATGGTTACACCAAAAAAGAGATTATATTTCACCATTTTAACTATTGGAAATCAAATCTATAGAAAATGTTGTACATATGCACATACATGACACATACAGTAAGCCTTTTTTGTTTTTTGTTAGAAAGCAAGAGAAAGAGGGTGGTTAAAAATTTTAAGTGTCAATTTTAAGTTTTTTTTAAAACTGTTTATTGCTACCTTATAGTATCTGAGAAACCACCCAAACCACAAAAACGTAACATTGACAAATGCACCATAAATATGGGGTCAAGGTCAAAAACCCAATAGCGAGATGCATAAATACTAAGTCTCGTCAAAAGTCATATGACCAAAAGAAACATAATAGCAGTTAACATGAAGACAAATAAAGGGAAAACTGTAGAGTAAATAAAGATACACAACTTCTGCACCTAGAATCTATAAGTCAAGACCATCTTGTATTATTTATTTGTTATCAATTTTGAATAGCTTATAATGTCTCTATACAGAGTTTTGCCAAGCTTTTAAAATTGATGGTTGAATTTCCCCAATTAGAATAATTTCTACAAATAGGTGTCCTGTGATAGTGAGTGATTTTTTTAGTACTAAATAGGTTGGAACGAGTTGCAATAATCCATTTGAAGAAGAATATCCCAAAGTGGATATAAATTTACTTTGAAATTTTTTTATTATCATTTTGAAGAAGTTTTTAAAAAGTGTGTCTGTTTAGACTAGTCTAATCATCTACGTACCTATTGGTAATTTTGACAATTCAAAATGAATGTGTGAAAATTACACAGTTAATAAATTTTCATGCTTAACATTGAAAAAAAAATGTGCAAAATATGCAAAAATGCACCCTATATAGGCAGAACCCTTTATATAATTTTCCATTAGAATTCTTACAGTACAAAAAAAGATGTTTTTCAGATTTTGTATTTTTTTTAATAAAAATATTTCAATGGTAAACTGTACCTCCAAATTATCACAAAAATCAATAGGCCATGACTAGAGGGCATAACCAAATAATCTCCATGGAAACGAGATGTACCAAGCTAATACAACTGAATAGCAAATATCATTGACCTACCACTAGTGGTTCCCCATAAACTGACCTCATCACAAAATAATAAATTGTTGACGCCGCCGCCGGAAACAGCATACCTAGGTCTTGATTTTTGACTCCGTCAAGGCGAGACAAAAATAGAAAGGGACCTTCCTTTTAATAGGATTAATGCAAAAAAAAAATATTTTATATAAAACTGAGTAATAGCACAAATTTTGTCCAAATCAATAGACCATGACCTAGGGGGCGGAACCAAATAATCTCTATGGAAATGAGATGTACCAAGCTAATACAACTGCATAGCAAATATCATTGACCTACCACTAGTGGTTCCCCATAAACTGACCTCATCACAAAATAATAAATTGTTGACGCCGCCGCCGGAAACAGCATACCTATGTGTTGCTTTTTGACTCCGTCAAGACGAGACAAAAATCAAAAGGAACCATCCTTTTAATAGGTTTAATGCAAAAAAAATTCAGAAATCGGTTTGGACAATATGGATTCATCCTACAGCATAGAAGTGGTGACAGAGAGACAGACAGGCTTGTGGATGGGGTTCTTAAATTATTACATTAAAACAACCACACCTGCATGAATAAGCATGTAGAACAAAAAATGGGCCAAAGTATCAAATGGCCAGGGTGCAATATTTGTGACTAACCAATGTAGAATGTTTACAATGAAGGAGAAGAAGATGGTCTTTTAATAAAAAATTGTCATTTAGATTAAGGAATAAAATCACCAATTCATAGCCCATTGCTTCCTATGTGAAATTCTGCAATTTCAAGCATTCATAGATACTTTGAAGTTTAAATAAAGTGACAATCATTTCCTGCTAAACTATACCTTATCCTGACTTGTGCTGAAAAACTGAACATACCTTTAATTGATATTAAAGGTCATTGGTTCCCATAAGTTTGGTAGTGAAAAAACAGGTACTTGTGATCTGAGCATGCTGAGCTACAGACAAGATATGCCCTCCTATTTCCATTTCATATTTTTTTATTACAATTCAAAAGAAATTTTCAACAAGGGTTTGGCAGTGATCCAAAGTCTTTAACATTTGATACCATAATAACCGAAATATTTAACTTATTTACAAAGTCACAGCTATGCATAATCGCCATAGGAACTATTTTGTCTTATTAGTAGATCTTGTCTTTCTATATCTTCTATAGTTATATTCAAAAATGCAAAAACATGGGTAAAAATCATTATTAAAGAGCAATAACTCCTATATGGAGTTTGTTTTCTTTGTTTTAATTTTCTAAAATTTTGTCATGTAGGGGTCTTTTATAGTTCTCTATCACGTGGGTTACTATTGGTATGGTTTTTCAATATTTTTTTCTCATTGTTAAAGACTATACGGCTGAACTATAGTCTCTTGCACCAGTTTACCTTGGTCTCTGGTGGACATTTGTCTCTTCGGGAATCATACTGCATCTCCTTATTTTGGTATTAGTCTGGTATTTTGGGAGATTTATATCAATTTGATAATTTTAATATAGGTTTAAACTAGACAAAATGTTGTAGTTTTTTTGGCATTGCAGTTTAAAAAACATTTCGTAGAAATTTACACAAGAACTGGTCTTCCTGTATTTTTTTGGCTGTATGAAATCTACTCCATAGTAAAGTCAACACTAAAACAGTGTGGAAGACTTTTCTATCACAGGTCAAATAATTTGAAACTGCAGGCATTCCTGTTTCACTAACATTGTTGTTGGATCTACATTGTATCAGTATTATTCCGTTATTGGAGGGTTTAGTGGGTTTTTTTTAATTGAATTTTACATGTACATGTACGTTTTTATGTACTTTTTTCAATATGTTATACCACTCATCTAGGTTAAAATAAACAAGAGATCTTAAAAAAAAAATTCTCCTGTTTCATGCGTCTGTGTGAAGTCAGGAACCTCATCACTGTTTGCATTTTCTCACATTTCAATGAATTTGTTCTTCAGGAATTATGGTTGTAAGTAGCTCTATGCTAGTTTATACTGAATACATGTGTGCTAGAAATATGCCTATATATTGAGATATAATCATATCAGGATACATACTGGGGGTAAACACTTGTCAATAAAAAGACATTTTTCTAATCTCTGCTATATATATCATGTATATTCATAGTCCAAATAATTATGACATCTTATAAGGTATCAGGTCGTTCCAGCCCCAAACCAATCCGGCGCTAAGTGAATTCTAATCTGCCCAAGTCGTTCAGACCCATGTGTTCCCGCCCTATATCTATCCAGTACCATAATAAAGTAATGAATAATTCCTAAAAAAAAGTCTGAGAGTTTTGCGAAGTATTTGATCAGGGTAAGTGGCAATTTGCACATGAAAAAGTTGTGGAAATTTTCGCTGATCAGAGGAATACTTATTAGTAAACAGTACTGATGATCAATGAAACCTGGTTATTAACTTTTTATGATACAGGTGGTAGTGCGATGATGTCACAGAAGCAGGGGTCGAATCCCGCTGAGGAAAGAACATTTTAACAAACGCAAATTTGTTTCTTCATTTTTTTTAATACATATGTATATACTAGATAATAATTAAGTAATGCTTGTTTCGTTCTGCTTTGGATAAAAATTCATTTTTTTTAATTTTATATCAATTACGTTTTTGACTTGAAGTTGAAATAATAAATACTGATTAATGATAACTTAAACAGACAAAACAACTGTTAAGTTACACATGGAAACGGAAAAATTGTTTTGTTTAACAAATCTACTGTATTAAAGGCAGACAAATTAGGAGATTGCCAACACGAGAGACCTTCACCACTAATTTATCTCTCCATTAAAGTGCAGCAACATTCCCCTTCTCTATCAAAACTGAAAGTACTATCAACACCAGCATACTGAAGACGTTACTAAGTTGAAAAACTTGCGTCTGATCCATTCGTCTTTTTGAACAATAAAATACGTTTAAACTAAACCATCGTATAGTTACACATCTAAGATCACCTCCAAAAAGGTAAACACCATAAAAATGAGGGTGCGCTTACTTAATTGATAAGTGAGTACAACTTAAAAAAATAAAGCAGTTATGAAAAAAAAATATGACAATGTGTACTCTTAAATTACCTCCCTCTCTGCAAGAAAGCACAAAAGCCCCTCAAAAAGTGAAATCAGTATACCATACAACTGAAACAGGAAGACAGGGAAAAAAGGGTGGAAAACTTAACTCTTCGAGACTCAGTTTGAAAACTAAAGGTAGGCTCCAAAGACCTTCCAAGCTGGAATGTAGGCCTTATTCTGGACTTTGACATCAATCATTCGTTCTGCTACTGCACATTACAATGTTGAACATAAAAAAGACACGTTCGTCCAGATTTGGAACATATACGCTCGATAACCGGCCATTTGTTAAAAAAAACCATTTGGTATACATTAAATAAAAATTCTATAAACAGAGTTTCTAATATCATTTTAAGATTATAATTAAATTTTCATAGATTATCGGGAAATGCAAAAAAACACTAATTGAATTTCGTGCGTCCAAGACGATCTTTGTAAGATGGTTGGGGGCTCTTCCTATATAAAGGTATACACAGACAGGGCCATGGTATGGGTAATTTTTCGAGATGTGAAATATATTAATGGGTGGATGTTCAAGGAGGTAATATAACAATGAGAGGAAATACTTCAAAGGGGTCATGAATGTTCATCTTCTGTTAAAAGATGTCACGTACAGATTGTACGTCTAACCGATAAATGAGTAATATATGAATGGGTTATAATTTTTCTAGGAAATATGTCTATGGATAAGTATTTTCTCAAAAATCAATATATGAATTGGGGCTTACTTTTAAATCAAGTCGGACTTCTATACCCATCACAGTATGTAGAAACCCCCCTTTCCTCCTATCCCCGAGGCTTTTCTGGGTTAAGATATAGGTTTAGGTATACAAAATTTCAAATACCATACACTAGTGTCTTCTAAATTAATCTTCAACAGGAATGCTCAAAATTAAACATTTCAAAGTGAGTGATGGATGTGACGCATTAAAGATTCTGCGTTTTCACTACCTGATAAAGGAGACCATGTGATGTACAGAAAATCGAAGACGACACAAATTTAGACTCGGACCCATATCATATTAATTGAATATAAACATATGTTTTATAATAAAACACTCAACGACAAATAACAATATGTTTAAACATGCTGTTGGAATAAGTATAAACTTTAAGAGATTCATGGTCACCAATCATGACGCCTTTAGTTCACATTATGTTTATTTTATTATTTGTATAGACTATAAGCATCATGGTATAACGTATGTATTATTGAATATTTTACAGTCTGATACAGTGAGAAACATTTTTACCGAAAGTTCAAAAAAAAAAAAATAAATGAAAAAATGTGGAAACTTTACAATTCATATGACCAAAAGGTACAGAAAAAAAGTAGTCAAATGCCTTTAAGGTCAACTTTGCCCGAGGGAGTAAGTTTCTTAATAATTTCTGATTTTTTTTCAACTGGAGATTTTATATATGGTTTGTTATATAATCATGTCAGTACCGAAGCTACTGAGCTTGTGATAGATACACTTGGGTACTATCAGTTCACTAGAAGTGGAATTGACCAGTGCTAGTAAATGAAAATAACACTTCATACATTTTGTGCGTCTGAAGCGCTTTTCTAGATGTACTTTCATGACGCTTAAACCTAAACATTTGAAAGATAAGGATGTTTAAATACGGACAAACTGAAAGAGGTATATGACCAAAAGGGACCGAAGAAGAAAACCCAAATTCATCTAAGGTAAACTTTGTTATCAAATTTAACCGTCCTTCAAATTTGCAAACATGTCTTAAATTTACACTGCTGTCGATTAATTATTTCTGCAGTAAAATATAATAACGATATTATATATTTTGGTAATAAATAATTCAAGAACACGTCGTCGTTTGTAGTTCTTTTTCCATAAGTCGTGCTAAAAGACGTGCATCCTCATCTGAAAAAACAAAGTACCCATACGATGCCAAATCTTCCAAATTATCCCAGTTCGGATCTGAACCAAGTCCTACAGTTATCAGATTTGTTTTAGAATTATTAACGACGTTCTGTAAATTTTTAATCACATGCGAATCGAGTGATTTTCCACTTGTAATAAGGATCACAAAACTATTTGACGATGAAAGCGTTCCAATATTTTGTACGTGTTTGATCAGTGAAGACTGGTTGACGTCTATACCGCTATATTCTACAACGGCTACAGAACCAAGTTTGTAATTCATTCCAGATATATCATTGAGTGGAATAGCTTCTGTTATTTTATTGCCAAATATATCTACTGATAATTCAATGTTCTGTAAATGAAACGATAAGAGTGCCTCTATGAATGTGTATATAAGAGTGCCTCTATGAATGTGTATATAAACTGTTTCCCTTCTTTAAAATCAGTCCTAGTTATATATATTGAATCTTCAAGGAGTACATGTATTTCCCCTTCTATCTCTGATGTACAGGCTGAAATTTAAAAAGAATAATCATATAAATGTAGCAAACATTTACTGGTGCAGTTTCATTTATAGTCATGGCTTTGCTACAAAAATAAAGGTATACATTTTCTTGAAAAACACATCAAGCCGCAATAAATAACAAACAAATCAGAAGGTGCACTGTAAACACTATTTTATCATGATTTAACTAACCTTATTAGATTTCTTTCTTGTTTAACGCAAAATTCCAGTAGCCTTAGTTTAGTTTCGTACAAACGCCTCTTTTATTTGTCTTGTTCAGAATTTTTTTATAGATGCATAGAAACACGGTTTAATGCAAGAACATTAAAACATTTTTCGCATTGTATTATTAAATAAAACATGAAATTAAAACAGGCGACGAACATAGTTTGAGAGTCTGTAAACCTACCACTTTGGTCATGTCATAAAAATTACATTACGTGAATGTTTCATAAGAATCCGTACTTTTGATTGGCTGAAAGCAATCACCAGGCATTATCATCTAAAATTATTTCTCCATAAAAGTAAACATTCATGACAGCATGTGCTTCTTATGATAACGTCACAACAATACATGGAAAAACAACGATTTTTTTAACTTGTAATTTCATGGATGTAGCATAAAAATGTAATGCTACTTTTTGAAATTTTATAGGGTTGTAAAAGCATTGATCGTGTGTCTGCTCCATCTTTTTTTTTATACCTAGTTCATTCTATATTTCAATCAATTCAAGTTCAACTAACCATTTTTAACTATTTGACAAAATAAATTCCCAAGTCATGTCAGATTACATTAGCATTTCAACACTTTTTAAGCAAACATTTTAAGATAGAAATTCTTCTTCAAAAATTAGAAAATGTTAAACAATGATGACTAAATAAGATTATTCAACGCCTTTTTTTCAATTTTACATACAGTTACATCCTGGCTGAGCTAGCGAAGACTGGAGATATTTCCAAATCATATCTGCTGATGGATACAGTACTCTGGTGAAATCTGTTGCTATTCTTTCGAGTAGATCGTGTTTGACAGAAGCACCTACTCCAACAGAAACAACTTCCATGTTTGGAACACTTTTCAAACGATCTGCTGCAGTTTTAAGCTCATTACTTTCTACCATTAAACCATCGGTGAATATGAATGTAAAACGTTTTGCGTATGATCTTGAACCCTTCGAATATGTGAACAGCTGCCTGTCAATACATACAAGGATCATTATTCAAGCATGGCAATTATTCTGAAATTCTAAATAGTACAAACCTATACCCAAAGAAATTTTTTAATTAAAATATATATCAAATTGAAGATTTTGCAAATGTATATACTAAATTAATGCACCCAAAAAAGTCCTTGTAGCCTTGTTAAAGGAGGAAGCTACCAAACGTTGCAACACCAAGATTATTACGTACTGCCAATTGAGAACACTTACAATTTCATCTTATCATTTCTCCCTTCGAAATTAGCATCTCTCACTTTCATGTCGACATTTCCAAGTTCCAAGTTAGCATTTCTAAGTTCACAGATTCTATTTCTCACTTTTTTCAAGTAAGAACTGAAAAGTGTCAACTTGATAGTCAGAAAGGTCAACTTGGAACTGAGAAATGTCAACTTGTAACTCAGAAACGTCAACTTTGAAGTCAGAAACAACTTTGAAGTGAAAAATGTCAAGTTGGAAGTAAGAATTTTAAAATGGAAATAAGAAAATTAAAAAATAGAATGTCACTATCAGTCGTTCGTACGTTGCACTTCAGTTTAGGCTTACATAATCTAAAATTGTCTTTCCTTGGAAAGTCTTTAGAAAAAAATCAAGAGACGACAAAACTAAATACTTTGAGCTTCTAAATGTTTGTATAAGGTTTTGGATTTGAAATGTTTAATCGTCTTTGAACATCACTAAAGAGGCATTATTTGTCAAAATGCGCGACTTTTGTGGTGAAATGTATATGTACTGTTGTATTAAAATGCATATGTATTGTTGTTGTAAAATGCATATGTATACCATTTAATGTTATTTGAACTGTTTTTAAACGTTATAGTTATACTATTGTTTCAGAAAAGGGAGAAGGTTTGGTACCATTAAAACGTTTAATCCCGCTGCAAATGTTTGCACTTGTCCTAAGTCAGGAATCTGATGTACAGTAGTTGTCGTCTGTTTATGTAGTTCATACGTGTTTCTCGTTTCTCGTTTTTATATAGATTAGACCGTTGGTTTTCCCGTTTGAATGATTTCACACTGTATAGCTGATTGTGTTAAAATCCTTGGTAGGTTTCTCTCAAATTCAACATTGACTTATTTACGGAAAAACGGGAAAGGAAATATAGAGAATCAGTAAATTAATAAATGAAAAGGTGTTAACATACTTAACATCCACCAAGGCATCCTCTAGATTAGAAGCCCCTTTCATGTTGGTCATGTTAGCAACATGAGTCAATATGTCAGCTTTGTCTGCATAGTCATCAAAATAAAATTCAATCTTTGCTTTCGATGAAAATGACGTCATTCCAATATGACATTCAATTTCATTGATATGATATAACAGCTGTCACTAAATTTCTCAAGATAGACACATCGATACTTTGAGATACATCCAAAACAAATGCTATATCAGCAGCCTTAAGATAGCATTTACCGGGATCTGAAAAATAAACCCCAATTGTCCTTTATGTCAACTCTGTCAAATTGAATGCAATTTATATCTCATATAGTCATTATTGTCATCAAAAATATTTTCTACTAAATATTTTTATCAGTGGAAGAAAGAAAAGAATTAAACTTACAGTGTTTCAAAATGTAATTCGTGTTTACAATACAAAAGCACGAAACAGGATATAAATATAACAGACCGGCTTTTTATAGATATATTTGTGTCTAATGTATACAATTCCATTCCACGAAGTATGATCCCTTATTATTTGCGAACAAGAAGATCAAAGATCTGTTACCATTTTTTATTTAAATTTTGCCGAAAAGTCTGATTATATATCCTTTGTTATGAATTCCCATTATTTACACTAATTTTTGTCTGGCTGTACATGGACTTATGACATTTGGAGAACATTACGTGTGCTGCATTCTTCATTTGTACTTTTTGATAAAATAGTAGCTGTCTTCTATTTTTTAGGGAGTATTTGGGGTTCATGTTTCGTATACCCTATATCATTAGTTACCTAGTGTGCTTGTGACCTAATACGATATATATGGGGTCAGTAAATTTCATATGGGGTGAGAGCCAACCCAATTGGAATTTACTGACCCTATGTATATTGTATTAGGTTACTAGCACACTGTGTAACGAATTTATCTTACCGACTATCTTAACATGTGGCATTTAGACTATTGGCCTATCAAAGTGATCAAGTCTTCAATATTTGGAACCTACTTCCATTGGTTTATACAAAAACAAGTGCCAACACTAACCACTTGTTAGCTTTAATGTATTTTTTTCTGCATTTATTTTCAGTCGTTCATCATCAATTTCTTCATCTGTTGTTTTGGGAAACGTTTCAGATTTTTCTTCAATGTCATGTTGTTTTTACAAAGGAAGTTACTCTGCTACTAACCCAATATTAAAATAAAACACGCCCACTTACCCCATATTAGATATACAGAGTCTCCACGTGTTTGCTTTTAACCAATGACATTTCTAGAAATGTATAGGAGGTAAGATAACTACTCTTATTTATAATTTACATTTACGTAGTTTATTTCCCATTCCAATTATATGTTTTAATATCATTTAAAATTTACAATATTTTGTTTCTTATTATTTTCTCTTTATTCAGCTAGACTCAATCAAGCTAGCGTTCTGAATATGCATGAAATATAAAATTCTGGACCTTATAAGAAAACAAATTTTACAATCTATCAAATTTCTCATCAATATTTGACTTCTTGTAGAAAAAGTATGGTGCAGTATTTGAAGCTAGTGTCTGAAAGTCATGTGGCTGAAAATAAGAAATTAATATTTACAGTTTGCTTGCTAGAACCAAAAAACCCTTGTTATTCGTTTATTGTTATAGTATAAATCAGGCCGTTCATTTTCTCTTTTTAATTTGTCACATTTTGTCATCCGGGGACCTGTTATAGCTTACTATACGATATGGGTTTTACTAAATGTTGAAGGCCAGACGGTGGTCTTAAATATCCCGTCGAACGAAACGGCTTTACTTAGGTTTATATAAATAAATTTGATACAAAGTCCTTTCAATGCAATTTAAAAACTATGACACCACATTCGGGTACAATTCAAAATTTTCAAAATGGCCTCTATGTTCAATCAAACAACAATTAATAAGATAGATAAACAAGTTGGTCTATTTTGTTCTGGAATGAAAATGCGAATATTCTTTTATTAAAACCTGCCGCTTTAAATTTGCGAAAATCTTTTAAATTACGGAATGTATCTCCCTCTTGGATAGCTCTGATTCCTTGTACGTGTTCGGCTATACATTTTTGTCCTTTTTGGTAATATCAGTTCTTCAAAGTTTCTGGGTTTTCAAATATTTTGGCATCGAGCATCACTGACGAGACATTTATTGTATAAATACGCATCTGGTATTACAAAACAAATGGTACCGTTAATGTATTAACTAAACATACTTAGTTTTGAAAAACGTTTTCTTAAATAGTAAATGTTGAAATGCGTTTCCATGTAGTACATTAAGTTTTTCTACGATTAAAAAAACCTTTCTCAGTTTTATTATCATTCTGAAACAGACTATATACGGTACTTTTGCTACCGCTATTTCTAGTACACCGGAACAACTTTATCGAAATAAATTTCATCTTTTACAGAAGTACAAAAAAAGAGGCGGAAGATATCAAGAGGTCATTCAAAACTCAAAAACTTTGAGATTTTAAGCTGACAACGCCATGGCAAAAAAATGATAAACAACGAAAAGACAAACAAGTCAAAAAGACTGTATAAAAAATTAAGAATGAGCAACACGAACCCCACAGGTGGGAATCTTATGTGTTCCGGAAGGGATAACAGATCTTGTTCCAATTGTGACCCCGTCATATTGCTCTTGGTAAGGACGTATACAAATGCGATGATAAGTCATATTCGTATTATAGCAATATTGTACCAATAATACACACTATACCTTCAGGTGGTGGTGCAGGTTCGATATCTCTCAAGTCAACTCTAAAGGCAAATTTCCCTGGATAACCAACATTTGACAAATTTGTCAGGTTTATGATATCTGCTGTTCTTGAACCTTGTACAGAGTAGAAATGAAAGTCGTCTCCCATATTAAATCCGACCTTGCGAAAGAAAAAAGTACTATACATGCTATAAATGATTACCTAGTGGCGAACTCGATCTATAAAATCGTCCGTGAAAGCTATTCAACATTTATGATTCGGGATGCCGTATAAGAATGAGAGATATGTCTACTTTAAATCTAGAGATTTTTCTTCAATCAAAACATCACCCAAATTCGGTTATATAGTGGTTCTTGGAAGCAAAGTTTTTTTTTATTTCAGTACTAAGTTAAAGTAAATGGAAACGGCTACTATGCATAAATTAGTATAAGCTGGAGTGTCTAAATGTTCGACGATAGATTTTTCTTTAACTTCTGAACAAGACATATGAGTCAATATATTTACAAATTTCAATATAAAAACTGGGGCTCACGGACCTTGTTTTTCGTTAAAATACATTGAAGTTAACGAAATCACAGTTATTCTATATAGGATATATAGGGAGCTTAATTTTTCCTTATTGGGGAAACATTATACTATAGAATTGGTAAAAATTCAATAAAAGACTTGCTTTTCATAAAAACTTCCAAAATATCAAATGAAAGTAGGGGGATACGGTCTTTTTTTTCTTGAAAAATAAAAAAAAACACAAATTATCCTATCAAATTCAATATTATTATCTGCACTTGACTTCAAGTTAAAGGATTTTTATGAAAATTTAAATACACTTACAAATGACTTAACGAGTCTTAATTTTTTGACAGTTTAATCTTGAAATTTCAAGTTTTAGATGTTTCTGTTGTATATTGAATGATACTTGGAAATACAATTTTAAACCAAAGAAGGAATTTTGCAACATGTTCAGAAGAGATTCTCAGAATATGACACCCGATCTACCTTAAGGGAAATTTAAATCGTCCATAATTATATCTTTAATACATCTTAACCATTTCTCATGGTCAAATGGGTTATGTTCATCACTAAAAAATCCCTATGCCACTTTTATACTGAGAAACTGCATTTTCTTAATGAATGATATTGATGCATTTCGGGTTAAGAAATCGGGTGCTTTTGAAAGTTTATACATGTACGATCATTAACAAAATAGTGCATTTTTCAAAAACGATCATATTTAGCTATTATCTCAATGTCTTTATTATACTTTTCTAAAGTAGCCAAACATCAGGTTATTTTTCCCGTTTCTCAATTAATTTATAAGCGTTCGTTATAACAATATTGGCGAACGAGGAAGATGATCGGTTTGTCAACGTCGAGCAAATTGACACAACAAATTGTATTACACAACCGTATGTATTATGAGACTTATAATTTTTTTTCTACTTGCACGTTACAATCATGTGTAAAAAAATATTGCAGCATGATTTCCTTTCCATCTACAAAATTAACCCTGTTTTTGCTTAAAAATGCACAAAGACAGAAAAGCTGTTTGGGATTATGCACGTAGTAAAAACAACCCTTTAACAAGATCATATTAAGACACACATTCAGCTCGGTATATTAATACAGTTATGCCATTCAATAAATGTTAATATTCAAAATTACACAATCTTGAAAAACCTTATTTCTCCGAAATCTACATATAAAAAATTGTGTACCTGGGCAGGCGTGCCTCCAATACCAGTATCAGCATCTCCATTACTTGCTGTTCCTGTTGTCCATTCTATTTTATTGTAGTTGTAAATCACAAATGTACTTTCAGTGTCAGTTATCAGAATACACTGAAACGTATTTCTCTAAAATATGATAAAGAATTATTTGTTTTTATTTAAACAGATTGGTTGAATACTATTATGCCAAGCCGGGACAAGACTTACTGATACTAGTTGGAATCTTTCATTGACGTCATTAGAAGTTTCCTGTGCGATACACCCGGTCAATTTTTATTAAAATAGCATGACATATTCATCGCGATGACTTTAACTGTCCTGCGAGAGAAAGGGGCATGGTTAGAAAGCTAGTCTAATGCTAAATATCAGCTGCCCTTGTTCGATATAGTCGTATGACCTCGATATCACCAGTAGATATATTCCCATTGTTCTCTTCAAAATATGTATAAATATCAAACACTTCATTAAAACAATCTGAAAAAGTCTGACTTTTCAAGAAATTTGTTTTCTCGCGACCTTTGGAAATATGACCGATTTCACTTTTTCAAAATAGATTACAAGTTCACATTTTTTCATATCTATCATTTGCTAGGATCTTATTGAATGTTCGTGGTCTCGCTCTTGTTTTTGAGAATATTTTTACTTCGATAAATGTGTGTCAGCAGTATGCACAGATGAAATGTGAATGGGAAATTGTTTGAAGACCGTGCCTTGTTTGTTTCTGAAATCAAAAACAGTACAATCTACAGTAATGGTAAACAGAAGACTTACAAGAAACATGTCAAACAATAACCTAATTATAAACTCTATAATCAATAGTTAATTACAAAATGACCTCAGTATTAAGCACTTTAAGAAACTTTTATTATATAGATTTACCAAAGCATTACTTATGAATTCTGAACATTTACAGTACATATTTAATGGTCCGGAAATTAAATAAAACGAACAATGATATTATTTAAGACAAATCTATATTTAAAGATATCAAGCTTATAATTTGGTACGCCACACCTGGAATTTGTTTACTGAATGAAATGTTGTAGTGGTCAATACAATGGCAAATTTTATACATAAATCAGGAATAACCCCCAACAAACCTTATTAATTCCGACATCTGATGCTCCATAGAATGGAACGTTTTCCCAGGTAACAATGTACGTCCAATTTGCTCCAAAATGTTTCATTATTGGAAAATACGTCCGTACTTCAGATGTTGCTTTAACTATATCAGTAGATCTCGTAGATTCCCTGTACCAAACATTGCATGTTGAACCACAATTCCCTGTGTCTATATCCGTCCAAAAAGGTGCAAGTACAATTCGTTCGCCAATTTTTGGAAATGCCTCCGATGTGAAAGTTGAAATTCCTTTTTGAAACGATATCAACCCATTTGTATTTACCTAATTTAAATGAATAATGTTACTATTATAACAGGTAATTTTTCATGTTTATCAATGAACTTCATTCGTATTTGTTTCGTCCAAGCATATATAGTAAAAACTGTAAACAGTGTGCATCGGAATAGCATAATTGTAGACTACAACAGACAAGAATTTTTAAAGCAGGTAAGTGCATGCATTGTTACCATTTAAAGAGTTGTGAACTGCATTTTGATCTTAGATATAGCAACATGTCATCCCTTCGTAAGTTTTACGGACGCCATCACGAGTTGGTTGATCGTTATGGAATATCCGTTTCATAGATGATAGCGGATATGTTCGTAATGTCGTAACTATAATCCCGTCCCTCCTTTCCCGAATGTGACCTACCGAATTAGACTTATTACTGGGTTTGTACTAACATGAGTAACACGACGGGCGCCACATGTGGAGCAGGATCTGCGTACCCTTTTGGAGCACCTGAGATCACTTCCACTTTTTGTTGGGGTTCGTGTTGCTCAGTCTTTAGTTTTCCATGTTGTGTTTTGTGTACTATTTTGGTCTGTTGGTCTTTTTCTTTTTTTAGCCATGGTGTTGTCAGTTTATTTTCGACATGAGTTTGAATGTCCCTCTGGTATCGTTCGCCTCTCCTTTAATGATAATTTTAGACTATTTTTTACAAAATATCTGTTAAACTCGACGACTTTCGTTTCCTATTGTTAAATTTCGTTTACTTCATGGCGATGATCTATTGGCCTTTTCTTCTGAAGTGTACATTTTTCAGTTGGTTAAATATGTATGAATATGATGAAGAAAAAACCTTTCGATTAGTTTAATAGAGGTCTGGAGCTGGCATGTCAGTAACTGCTAGTGGTCCTTTGGTAATTTATGTTGATCATTGTCATTTTGCTTATTTTCTTCTGTTACCTATTCTAACATCGGACTTGAACTTCTTTCAAACTGAAATTTACTGTGCGTATTGCTGTGTGTTTGTTTATTCTACGTTGGCTAGAGGTATAGTGGGAATTTTTGCACTTGTTTTTTTTAAATTTTGGTTCATTTATATGTCTTAGAGTTTAGTGTGGCGTCAATTTCGCTGAACTAGCAAACATTCTTGTTTAGATGCCAGTTGAAGTCCGACTCCGGGTGCGAATTTTTCTCGCTGCGTTAAAGACCCGTTGATGGCCTTGGGCTGTTTTCTGCAGCTGGTTGGTCGGGTTGTTGTCTCTTTGACACATTCCCTCTTTCCATTCTCTATTCTATTGTTGTTGTTCTTCCAGTGCGCGTGGTATTTTTCTGGATGAAAAACAAATCATCTATTTATAGTTTGAGGCAAGACTATAAAGTGTTTTAATGTTTCTTTTTTTTTTGTATTCAATTCAGGTACATTTTTGTCGTGGGAATGAACAAGATCATGTCTTCAAAGTTCTATTTATGACTTTGCTATATAAATCTACTCTAAAGTGCTGTCATCGATATAAGATGTGATGACGTCAGGATCGTATTTCAGCAGGTTTCTTAATTGGAGTTTGTTTTCAGTAATTGTGATAATTTTTTGATGAGGTATGGTTTATTATTGTTTTATTTGTACTTGTACTTGTGTTTTTGTTACCGTTATTGTAGGGTTGTGAGTTTTTCCCGGAATAATGTTTATTTCCTGATATGCTACTTAACGGCAATTGATTGACTGCAATTGCGTATTTGCGTTCTTTTATGTACCCGTTGTTTATCCTCAATATTTTGTCATATCTCCATGTTTTTTTGTCATTTGGAGAAATGGATGTCTATGGATTGTTTTAATCTTTGGTTACTTTAACGGTACCCATTTTACTGTACCTTACATCCAGCATTTTGTTAGGCCAAATAAATGGCGATGAACGGCTTGATAAATTGTAGATACATGTCCATTGTTTTGGGTCGGCCTTTTTTATTGAGTTGGATTGCTTTCTGACGTAAACCCATATCTCTTTTTATTAAAATCAAAGTAATTTGCTGTTTTTATAAACTACTAAACTTACAAACAATTTGCTGTGATGTTCGTAAAAGAATTTAAAGACAATTGAACTGTTTTGTACATCTGAATGTTGATCATCATTAGGAAACAGCAAGGCATCTCCTTCCGAATGTCCAAAAGAAAAGAATTCAGATTCAGGAACAAAACATAGCAGTTTGATAGGTAACAAGAAAAAAATCACTAGTGGAAGCATCATTTTCTGTTAAAAAAATTAAATGTAGAAAAGGAATTATATTTATATATACCAGTAAGTACAAATAGATGTTTTTACATCGGTTTACTACTGTTGCCTAAATAACAGCCTATTTAAAATTTGGACATGTAATCAACATTCATTCTAAACACACAAATTCTCTTTACATATCACAGAAGTTTCAAATGATTTGAAAACTGAAAAAGTACGTTTTCGTAACGCACATTTATGTAAATATGTTGCAAATACATTTCGTTAAAATATAATCTATAGATTGCCTAGCCTTTTTGTGGCAAAACTTTTTGGAATTTTCTGCTTTTTATGCTCTTTAACTTTGTATTTTTTATTTGTTATGGCTTTTCATATTTTGGATTTGAGCGTCACTGATGAGTCTTATGTAGACGAACAGCGGGTATCGCGTACAAAGCCTGGTATCTTTTATGATATTTTACGAAGAAATGTGCAGAATATCACCATATCTCTTTTCATTACCCTGATCTGCTGAACTCCGTTGAAAAGGAAAAAACGCCAGTATTCAATTTAATAACGTAGAGGAAAGGAAATCAGCATTGTATATTTACTTTTATTCAAAACATATATGATTTAGTAAGACATATGTTTGTTATTTAAATGACAATCTATGCTCCATTTTAAATGAACAATACATTACAAATGAAATTAGTGACAACAGTAGTTTGCCGATGTTAATATTTCATAAATCCATTATGAACATACAAATTCAGATTAAAAAAATAATACTGTGGAAATAGCATTGAACGTCAAAAAGAAACGAGTCTTGGTGCATCGACATGAGATTTGTGAATCAATTGAAGTTGCGAATCCACACTCAGTCAAAATATCACAATAAGAAATTGGAGACAGTCGTTTATTTAACAGATCAGATGACTACTCTGGTATCTTAAGATATAAGACCGTGAAAACGTGTCGCTAGAGAACAGAAACATAGACACCTCGTATTGGTCGGCAACCAATTCGTGATGGTGACCGGAAAATTTATGAAGTGTCAATTATTCCTCATATCCTTTTTGTAGCCTTTTATTATGTGAGGAGTACACCCGATAAAGAAGTCGTTATAAGGAGAAAAGCACGAAGTAACGTATCAATTGAAACATGTAAACGCCATACGATGGGGAAGAGGAAAGATTACTGCTGAGAAAGAGGAAGTTGACAATTTGAAAGTTCAAATCATCACGTGATATTCTAGTTTGTCAGGAACGCTCAAATCATAATATTTGAAAGCCACGGATGGAAACATGCAAGTACCCGGCCACGTCCACTTGTATTTGTAGTATTTGTATTTTTATCCATCTGATGAGTTAAGCCTTCAACTGATTTTTATAGTTCGTTCTTATGTTGTACTGTTACACCACTGTCCCAGGTTAGAAGGAGGATTGGGATCCCGCTAACATGTTTAACCCCGCCACATTCTGTATGTATGTGCCTGTCCCAAGTCAGGAGCCTGTAATTCAGTGGTTGTCGTTTGTTTATGTGTTACATATTTGTTTTTCGTTAATTTTTTGTACATAAATTAGGCCGTTAGTTTTCTCGTTTGAATTGTTTTACATTGTTATTTCGGGGCCTTTTATAGCTGAATGTGCGGTATGGGCTTTGCTCATTGTTGAAGGCCGTGCGGTGAACTTTAGTTGTTTAAAATTTCTGTGTCATTTGGTCTCTTGTGGAGAGTTGTCTCTCATTAGCAATCATACCACATCTTCTTTTTTATATAGAAGCGTTATGAGCTATAAGACCAAAATGTACCTAAAAAAGAATTGCCAAATTCATCTAAGGTCAACTTTGCCTGAGAGAGTTCGAACCTTATGGTTCTTCACGTATTTAGGTCTTGTACATCCTTTTTTATCAAATGTTTGGGTTTAAGCGTTCCTGATGATGGTTAATCCATAAAAGCGCTTCGGACGCACGAAATCAATAAAGTGTTATTTTTATTTACTTTCATAAATTCATAATAAATAAATCATCGGTCAATTTGGATACTTTATTTGATAGTTCCTGAAACTAGGATTTCACTAAAGAATTTCTTACTTATGTGATATGTTTAAGTTGCATGTACATAATTACTTCAGTGAAAAAATTGTGAGTGAATATTATCGGAACCTATATGTATATGTATACAATTTGAAATATTAACTAATTTACTCATCCATGCACAATTTTGTTTTAGTTCTTTGCAATGACTGTTTTTCTGACGTGCTAAGGGTTGAATTAAATGTTGGGTGTATTCAAATTTCGTTATATTCAAAAAGTTAAAATGCCAAAAGCCATATTGGAGCTAGGTTGTAGTAATATGAGAAAGCACTTTTTTAAAAACAAGATCTTACACTAATGTTGCTCCGAGTGACAAGAGTATCGGAGCATAGCACGAAATAGAAAAAAATAATAAGGATTTCTTGAGGGGAGAAGCTTATGAAATCAAAAGAAGCAAGACTTGGTGTTTCTTTTTGAAGTTTTTCAAGGAAAACTGCATTCTTCTTATTCACTGTATGACAAAATCATTCATGCTTATAAACTTCCTGGTCTACATTTAAAAGTGATCATGTGTCCGTCATTTTGATTTTTAACCCATTTACAGTGACATTATTCAATATATATACTAATTATAGTAAGAGTTTATTGTATCCATTTAAATGCAACAATGATAACAACAATCTATAATTTTAGACACACTTGTTAAATACTACAAACAGTCCATTATTTTTACATGTCCAATAAACCATCGACACACGACTCCATTGAAAAAACAGACGTACAAACAAAGACAAACAAAAATACAAACAACACACCTAGATTACATGACTTGGTACAAAAAGCACACAATGTGGATGGGTTTAACATGTTTATACATGCGCACAAACCCACCCTTTACCTATTTAGACCGTATCTCGTAACACATAATACAAACAATAAACTTAAACCTGTAAAGCGCAGCTACCAACAGGATGACCATTAACTTGACCAAGGAAACAAAAAACACACATAATATGGAAATCAGGGTCAAAATGTCACGTGCTCGCTACTGCAGGAAAAATGCCAAGATATCTTCAACTGTTGGTTGGATACTGAACCTGCATTATGCGCAATTAAAAAGCTTGAAACAAAAATATCAACTGAAGGTGATGGTTAATGTTATTTAATTCATAATTCAATGTAAATCTGATGGATCTTTTCTGAGTTTGATCATAAACTGTGATTCATAACAATACAGGAACAAATCTGCTATAATCATAACCTCATTGTTATCTTTTCTCTACTGATGATATCAATCAGTCTTTGATACTGAAAAAACTTATCACCACCACGTGACCATTTTGGAAAAACTAAATCTCTTTTTTGAACCGATTTCTATGTCGTTTGTTTATCTGCATCGGATAAGTGTAGCTATCCATCGAGTTAAAATTCAAAATAAAGTTCGAGTTACTGTTCAGTTATTTGATATGAAAAAGGCATGCGTACATTATGGGGTACCGGCAGACAAAAATGAGAAAAAAAAGTACTAAAAATAATCATATTTCGAACATAAGGGTGGTATTCCCTCACCACGTGGTCCGTCCGTTTTTTTTTCATAGCTCTCAAATGGAAGCGGTATTATAGAAGAAAAATCAAAAAGGGTTCCATGGAACCCTGTGTCTCGCCTGTGATTGATGCTGCCAGTGTAAATTTGTAGTGTTGACTGTAAAAAGTCAATTTATCATAAAATGTTTTACTTTAAATGCTTTTTCTTGATCTTGAAGATTAGTTTCTGTCCAATATGTTCAAGTTTTATAACAATCCATGAAAGTTTACAAATATATCATTTCAAAAAATGTTAATTTGGTAAATGTTTACTGCCAAAATCTATTATTGAAATAACATTTTGTGGTATGATTTCCAATGAGAAAACTCTCCACTTATATATACCAAATGACGTAGAAGTTAATAGGTCACCGTACTGCCTTCGACAATGAGCGTAGTAAGCTATAAAAGCCCCCGAAATGACAAATGTTTGTGTGTACTTTTTCTCATTTTTGACCCCCGTCCCCCATAATGTAGGCATTCTCCTCAGTTCCCTTTCCAAAAGCCCAGCCCTGTGTGATAGAAAGTTTATATACGAACTCATATCAAATAACGCTAAATCTAAATGAGACTCAAATTTGAAGTTTACATCGCATCGATCTATACCTCAATAGGTGACTCGAATTCTTCAAAATTAAACTTTAATTCTAATTGTGGCTTGATTTCTAACTCGAACTCGAAGACCAACTCTAAGACTAACTCGAATATTGAACTCAAACAGTAACCCGAACTTTAAATTGAGCTCTAACTCGATGGATAGCCACACTGATCCGAGGCACATAAAACAAACGACATGTAAATCGGTTTAAAGATAGGACTATTTTTCCCCAAATGGTCACGTAATTTTACCTCATCAAGTAATGTGATAACCACATCAATGAATGACAGAACCACCAATCTCCGGCGCAGAGATCATATCCGTTCCGTTCTGTACTACGTTACACTACATAAGTGAAGTATTGCGAAGCACGTATGGAACGGATATGAACTCTGTGCCGGAGATTGCAGAGCCACACCAAATACTGGAACGATGACATCATGCAGTGTAAAAACATCAAATTTTGAAACATCATTAAGTAAATGAAACTAAAAAGGCCATATAAAGAATTGCCAAATCATCATTACGAAATAACAAAACTATATCATGTAATGAAACAACTACATTACGATAACCCACATACACATCAAGTAATGTTAAAACCATATTGCCGAATGACAAAACCACATTAAACAATGTTGAAATCATAATAAGTAATGACAATACCATATTAAGTTAATACAAAGCCATATTAAGTAATGACAAAACCAGATTAAGTAATGAGAGAACCATATCAAGTCAAAGACGAAACCACATCATGTAATACATCATTAAGTAAATGTAATGACTATACCATATGGGTATTATCAAAACATCATAAAGTAAAGTCAAAACCATATTATGTAAAGACAAAATATCATCAAGTAATAATAAATATAGAATAAAGGACTTTTTGTTTTTGATACTGACTTTATCACGATAAAATATCAGGTGAGCCCGAAGTCATTGAAGCCAAACAATCTGACGAAATGTTTTATAAGTGTATCTGGACAAATTACCGCATAACGTAATGTCAGAGTACCACAAAAGACAGCTGTGGCGTTCCATATATATGCCGCATGCGACCTGTCGTTCTTTGCGGACACAGCTCAACACCAGTGCTGTCAGTGATTGCTTTTGCTTTTGTCCAGATAAATCTTTGAAACATTTCGTCAGTATTAAAAACAAAAAAAGTCCTTTACTAAATTTTTCCAAAGATATAAAAATTTGGTTTGGGAGTTTGGTTGTACCTGTAGAAAACTTATTTTTAACGGGATAGCACTTCCTAATTTTTACGGAGATGTTGTTTACCGAGCCCGGAAATTTTGATACGATCCGGGTATACTTGTCGATCTTTTAAATAAACTTATTCTAAAAGGTTACCAATTCAACACCATAATTAGATCTATGAACATTGTTTTAATTTGTATTTTAAAATATTGATTTTGTTATCAATAAATTTAAATCAAACTAAATATTTTGTTTACATACATATGCACATATATGGTTCTACAATCTGTCGATATATGTATCTTGGCATTGCACAATGTCATGTTTTTCTCTGACTGTTAATGACGTCTTTACACTAAATCCATTGGATGTTGGATGTCTACTGATTGATATTTTAGTCTTAGATGCATGATTTGTTTTATTAGTTGTTATTGGCTTTGAACTAGCTGTCAGTAACTGCTAGCACTGTCAGATCTGTATTTAGTGTCTTTTTGTTTTGGGGATATACAAGAAACCTGCCACGTCCACTCTGTGTTTTTGTTAGATGTATTTCTGCTTTGTATCAATATGATGAGTTTCGCCCTTTTCAAATGATTTTTATAAAATTGAGAATGGAAATGGGGAATGTGTCAAAGAGACAACAACCCGACCACAGAACAGACAACAGCAGAAGGCCACCAACAGGTCTTCAATGCAGCGAGAAATTCCCGCACCCGGAGGCGTCCTTCAGCTGGCCCCTAAACAAATATATATACTAGTTCAGTGATAATGAACGCCATACTAAACTCCAAATTGTACACAAGAAACTAAAATTAAAAATAATACAAGACTAACAAAGGCTAGAGGCTCCTGACTTGGGACAGGCGCAAACATTCGGCGGGGTTAAACATGTTTATGAGATCTCAACCCTCCCCCTATACCTCTAGCCAATGTAGAAAAGTAAACGCATAACAATACGCACATTAAAATTCAGTTCAAGAGAAGTCCGAGTCTGATGTCAGAAGATGTAACCAAAGAAAATAAACAAAATGACAATAATACATAAATAACAACAGACTACTAGCAGTTAACTGACATGCCAGCTCCAGACTTCAATTAAACTGATTGAAAGATTATGTCTTCATCATATGAATATCAGGCACAATCCTTCCCGTTAGGGGTTTAGTATCATACCATCATAACATATATGAGAAGAACATAACCCGTGTCATGCCAACAACTGGTTTTTAAATAAATGTGTTTAGTGCCGATGCAAAGACCCTATAAGTGAAACAATATTAACGCCAAAATATGCAATCTTTAATGACCTGACAACAGTATCGTAACTATATCCCTTCTTAATAAGTCTATTTAAAGGTTTTGTTAGTTTCAGAGGTGAATACTGACATTTTTGTGCTTTATAAAGAATATTTCCATAAAAAATTGGATGTGAAATACCTGAACGTATAAGAAGTCTGCATGTTGAGCTATATTTACGAATGATGTCCTTATACCGATGATAAAATTTAGTAAATGTTTTGACTAGTTTGTGATATCGAAAACCCTGGTGTAATAATTTTTCAGTAATACATAAATTTCTCTCGTTAAAATCTAAAACATTGTTACATACACGAGCGAATCGTACAAGTTGAGATATATAAACACCGTAAGATGGTGACAAGGGAACGTCACCATCTAAAAATGGATAATTAACGATAGGAAATGAAAAATCATCTCTTTTATCATATATTTTAGTATTAAGCTTTCCGTTAATGATATAGATATCAAGATCGAGGAAAGGGCAGTGGTCATTGTTAGTATTAGCTTTATTCAAAGTAAGTTCAACAGGATAAATTTCTTTAGTATACATACTGAAGTCGTCATTATTGAGAGCCAAAATATCATCCAAATATCTAAAAGTATTATTAAATTTGTGTATCAGATGTTGTTTCGATGGGTCTTGACTGATTTTTGTCATAAATTGTAACTCATAGCAATACAAAAAAAGGTCCGCAATAAGTGGTGCACAGTTAGTCCCCATTGGAATTCCGATAACCTGACGATATACGGAATCTCCAAAGCGAACAAAAATGTTATCTAGTAAAAATTCAAGGGCATATATAGTATCAAAGCATGTCCAATTGACATAGTTTTTTTGTTTATTGCTACTAAAAAATGACCTAAAAGAGTTTGAACATATATATTCACATTCTGACTTTTTAAATGCCCATTTAATTAGGTGTGTGAATTTTTTCTTAATGAGAATGTGAGGCAATGTGGTATATAGGATAGAAAAATCAAAACTTTGAACAGATTCAAAATCACCAATATATGCATGCAATTTATCAAGTACTTCCAACGAGTTCTTGACACTCCAAAAGTAATTAATTCCACTATTTTCGAAGGCCTTATTTGAACAATTTATTATCAGGTTTTTGATTCTACCAAGTGTACTGGTAAGAAGAATAGACAATTTAGTAGTGGAACAATGGCTTGAAGACGAAATGAATCTATATTTGTAAGGTGTTTTGTGTAGCTTCGGAAGCCAATACATAGTTGGGACTTTCATTGTATTTGGTTCTGCTTGTAAAGCGGTAGCTAAAAGTTTATGTTTGTTACAGATGTCGTTTTCTGAAAATGGAGTCAGTTGGAATGTTGGTGAATTGGTGATTTCTTTTTTCAGAACCTCAATGTAAAATTTACGTCAAACAATAATAATATTATTAGCAGCTTTATCGGCCGGGACAAAAACAAATTCCTTGGCTAGTTCTTTTAGTTTATAGTATGTTCTTATGTTGTACTGTTACTCCACTGTCCCAGATTAGGGGGAGGGTTGGCGCGCATTCAAACTGTTTTAATCCCGCCACATTCTGTATGTGCCTGTCCCAAGTCAGGAGCGTGTAATTCAGTGGTTGTCGTTTGTTGCTGTATATCATATTTGTTTTTCGTTCATTATTTTGTACATAAATCAGGCCGTTAGTTTTCTCATTTGAATTGTTTTACATTTGTTATTGCGGGGCCTTCTATAGCTGACTATGCGGTATGGAGTTTACTCATTGTTGAAGGCCGCGCGATGACCTATAATTGTTAATTTCTGTGTCATTTGGTCTCTTTTAGAATGTTGTCTCATTGGCAATCATACCACATGTTCTTATTTTTTATATTTATTCCATATATAAGCACATCACATTTTGAGTTCTGAAGAACAAGAGTTAAAGGTTTTGTATAGCTTAATACATGAAGCGCAACAACAAGTGATCCAATAAAACTGCTATTTTCCACCATGTTCATAATTGCGGGGCTTTTATACGAGCATCTGTTACCGTGCTTTTATTTCTTACGTGTTCAAGTGAAGATATTATATCCGTATACTTTGCTATAAATACAGAGAGAGTGTCAACCGTTGCTGTTCATCTAGTCTCACAAAGTTTAGGTAACTGAATTTTAGAAACAGCGTTTGCAATGTTTTTGTTACTTTCATTCGTCTCATTATCTGCTTTCCCACTTACATATTCGATCTGTTTTGCATCGGGAAGATGTCGTTTTAAAATTGAGCACCTCTTTGGACTACCACCAAGAAACCACTTTAGTTGATTGACCTCGTCAATCATAACTACACTTTTGCAAGAGGATGATTTTAAGACGTACGTGATTCGAATTTGTCAGAATTAGAGGTCTGATCTGTAAATTAAAATACACAGATATTCAGGAAGAAGAGAAAACCGTAATGAATAAAAGTAAATGTGTTGTATACGTCAATGAGACAGCAAACCAACAACAAAAATAAAAGCTACATAGAAAGAAAACATACAATTGAGAGGGGTTCACAATATGTTAAGTTTTTAATCTTCTTGATGTCTACTAAAATTGTGAATAAATTAAACAGATACAACCAAGGATCTGCCTTTCACATCAAACACTCTAAATACTCCCCTCCTTAAAAAAAAGAAGAAAAAAAAAAACACACTTACTTGTGTAAGGCAAGTGAATATGTGGCGAGGTTAAAATAGTTTTTGAGATCTCAACACTCCCCATTTTAAATCTCGATAGGTGGATTTGCAAAAGAACAACACACATAACAATCGAACAGGAAAAGAATTAAAAATTATATTCAAAGTATAAAGAAAAGAATCTTTATTGATACCCCCCCCCCCCCAGAACAAGTACCCAAATGCAACACCCTATGCGTTTAAACAGATATGCATATAACTTTTAAATTAAAATATAAAGTCTTCGAAAATGGTTGGATTAGTTTTCAAAAAAATCAAATAAATATTTTCGGAGGGAAATCGGACAAAAACTCAACTGCGTGTTTATTTTGTGATATGTGAATAAAATTGAGAATGGAAATGGGGAATGTGTCAAAGAGACAACAACCCGACGAAAGAGCAGAATACAGCCGAAGTCCACCAATGGGTCTTCAACACAGCGAGAAAATCCCGCACCCGGAGGCGTGCTTCAGCTGGCATGCCTATATACGTATTGATATTAATTCAAAAGGAATTGTAGATATCAAAATTCCCTTTCTTACTTTTTTTACAAAAAATTATTGAATAAAGTCTACCTGCTGCTTCCGTTGAAGTCGATTGTAATGTCTCGTTATCCTGTCTTCCCCTAAAATTAAATGCCGTCAATTTTATCTCACTTGATTTCTTACGAGAAAAAGATCTTGAGTTTTCTAATCTAGACATTACGAAGTGAGTTTACCTTTTTAACAATATCTAACAAAACTCCCGGATATGAGGGTCTAGATGGGGTCCTTCATTTTTCTTTTCTTTATTTGTTTGCCCTTTTTTCTGCACTTTTTACCCATTCTCTTTTTTGTAAACCACATCCAGATCCTCATATATATATAAGTACCACAGGAGTAATTGAGTATCTCCGACACGGTGACGGCCCCGTTAAATGTACAAAATGTGCATGCAGTTCTCGACATATTGAGGAAATATATTTTAGAATCATGTTTACTTTGTGGGTTACATGTTCTACACAAATACACTCGTGCTATCTCTCCCTCTTGCTCTCTCTTTCTCATAGATATTTTTTTTTTTGGTCAAAATTTAAGTGAGGCAGTTGCCTAATTGCCTCAAGGGAGGCTACGCCTCTGTTAAATCGGTAATGTAACAATCGAGAAAATGAGGATAGGATTTTGTTTGCAATCAATCATATCGATGGTAATCTGGGATACATGTATTCCATAACGGTTTACCAAATCATGATGTCGTAAAACTTTAAACTCATTTGACCTCCATCACTTTCATCCTATGCACAGAATTTTGACTGTATGAGCATATATGACCACTATCTATCCTGGCTCACGTTGTTCAATATTGATTTCATCTAAACCTCTTATCGATCTGTTCAAATGACTATGAATATATAATATTGGTAAGTATTTGAACAAAAGATACGATTTTTAAAATAATATAACGAACAACAAAATTGTTTAAAAGTCAAAGAAAAAACATGCTGCCTAATCGTATGGAAATCGAAGAACACAAAAGTAACAAATTTCAAATGTTCTACTTGCTGAAAACAGTTAAAACAAACAGTTTCAACGAACTTTAACCATTAAAACACGTTAGCATTGCGGAGCTATAAAACTTTGCATATAAATTATAATTTTATAAAAGTAAACGAAATATAAACCAAAGTATGCCACGTCTTGTATACATTATATGCTTTGGTAAATCGATAAAAGGTTTTATAACTTCAATAATTCATAGATTGTTGTAACTAAAGCTTATTTTATATAAACTTAAGAGACAGACAAAGAAAATTACGAAGACATCGTTTAAATTATACCTTAAATTGTTTTATGTTATTCATCAATAAATAAACATATGAACAAATTGATTCCGTGTGTGCACTTCATTCCACCAACAGTTTGTTCTACCATACGTTTGAATAAGTTTAAAAAGAACTATCTTATTGAACTTCTTCTTAAAATTAGATTTGGTAGAATATGTGTAATATATGGTCGGTCTTTTATATAAATGCACGATCTGAATAACAAAGGTAAAAAGTAAAAAAGTTACAAGACAGCAATCACAGAATAAACAAAAGAACCCGCGAAACACTAAACAGAAAACTATGGATTAAGCCTGATAAACCCTGCCAAAAAAAACTCTGAGATGAAATCTAAAAGGGACAGCAGCATGTGCTCACAAGTCAGTTGAAAATAAGATCTAAATTAACAGAAAACCATCGAAATAGATGAAGTTGCAATTAAAATTATCACATTTATATACAAATTGGGGATAACTCTGGTTTCCTTGAAAATTGCATAAAAATAAATAGGGTTATTTCTCTTTCAGTTTTTATAGCTCTGACTTGTATTTGATTTCACTGATGAGTCTTGTGTAGATGAAACACGCGTCTGGCATACCGAACTATAAGCCTTTTATCTTTGATGAGTTTTAACAATTATGAAAAGGGGACATTGAGCACACGGACTCGGTATGCGGTTAAAGATGTTCATAATCATTTGAATATGAATTTGTTTTTCGTATTTACTGTCTATTTGCATTAATTTATCAATGTTGGCAACAAGATGTGTATGTTTACTGCTTTGATACGATAACTGCCCTTGAATTTTTACTAGTAAACATTTTTGTTCGCTATGGAGATTCCGTATATCTTCAAGTTATCGGAATTCCAATGAGGACTAACTGTGCACCACTTATTGCGGACATGTGTCTGTATTGTTATGAGTTATAATTTATGACTAAAATCAACAAAGACCCATCGAAACAACATCTGATACAAAAATTTAATAACACTTTTAGATATTTTGATGATATATTGGCTCTCAATAATGACGACTTCAGTATGTACACTAAAGAGATTTATCCTGCTGAACTGACTTTGAATAAAGCTAATACTGACAATGAACACTGCCCTTTCCTATATCTTTAACGGGAAGCTTAACTACAATTTACGATAAAAGATTTGATTTTTCATTTCCTATTATTAATTATCGATTATCATTGTTAGATGTTGACGTTGCCTTGTCACTTTATTATGGTGTTTATATATCTCAACTTGTTCGATTTGCTCGTGTATGTAACAAAGTATTTGATTTTAACGAAAAAAATCTCGGTATTACTGAAAAATTATTACACCAGGGTTTTTTCGATATCACAAACTAGTCATAACATTTACTAACTTTTATAATCGGTACAAGGACATCATTCGTAAATATGAATCAACATGCAGACATCTCATACGTTCAGGTATTTCATATCCAATTTCTTATGGTAATATTCTATACAAAGCACAGAAATGTCGTCATTCACTTCAAAAGCTAAAAACCGTTTACATAGACTTATTCAGAGGAGATATAGTTACGATACTGTTGTCAGGTCAATAAAGATGGCATATTTTGGAATTAATATTGATTCACTTATAGGGTCTTTGCATCGGAAATAAACACATTTATTCTTAAACCAGTTGGTGGCATGATGCGGGTTATGTTCTTCTCATATATCTTATGATGGTATGATACTAAACCCCTAACGGGAGGGATTGTGCTTGATTTTAATATGATGAAGACATAATGTTTCAATCAGTTTAATTGAAGTCTGGAGCTGGCCTGTCAGTAACTGCTAGTAGTCCTTTGTTAATTTATGTTTCATTGTCATTTTGCTTAGTTTCTTTTGTTACCTATTCTGACATCGGACTCGGACTTTTTTTAAACTGAGTTTTACTGTGCGTAATGCTGTGTGTTTGAATATTCTACATTGGCTAGAGGTATAGGGAGAGGATTGAGATCTCACAAAACATGTTTAACCCCGCCTCATGTTTGCGCCTGTCCCAAGTCAGGAGACTCTGGCCTTTGTTAGTCTTGTATGTTTTTTTTAATTTTATATATGTTTTGGAGTTTAGTCTGACGTCCATTTTCACCTAACTAGTGCACATTTTTGTTTAGGGACCAGCTGAAGCCCGCCTCTAGGTGCGGGATTTTCTCGCTGTGTTGAAGACCCATAGGTGGCTTTGAGCTGTTTTCTGCTCTTTGGTCGGGTTGTTGTCTCTTTGACACATTCCCCATTTCCATTCTCAATATTATTACTAGCAATGTAGTTTACTGTCCATGTCCATACCGAAGAAACCTAACGGTATTTAAGTCGCAATTTTGACATTTGAAAAAAATATAAAATATTTGTAATGTAACTATATGCCTTACCAACTGACGATAATTTACTTACTTTCATTGTCCCATCAGACAAATTTACAATCCATGGCACCCTTACTGGGTTATCATTTTATTTAGCTGGGGAAAAATAATGTCCCGGTTTAGTCTGTTTGTCATTCAACAATGAGTAAAAACCCAAGGCCCCGGCATACTAAATTTGTAGCAGTTCAAACAACTAAAAAATGAATAATCTGATGCTTGCACGGAACAGGAAAAAATCAAATTGAAAAAAACTCCTACTCCTCTAAGTTAAATTAGTCGTTCCCTAAATCACTACGTTATAATTATGTGCTTGATCTCTAATGATTGTAAAGACCAAAAATCAAGTATGTTAACCAGAACAATTCTTTTTGGTATTGTGTATTATTCGTTTGTTGTTTCATTTCATTTGCTTCAACATTCAGAGTGTATAGATATAAGAAGATGTGGTATGAGTGCCAATGAGACAACTCTCCATCCAAGTCAAAAATTATAAAAGTAAACCATTTTAGGTCAAAGTACGGTCTTCAACACGGAGACTTGGATCACACCGAACAGCAAGCTATAAAGGGCCTTAAAAATTACTAGTGTAAATGTACTATGTACATTTTATTTTATTGTACTTCATGTCAAAATGCCAGACTTTGATTAGTTAATACGAGGGAGATAATTTACTCTATCCCATGGCAAACACTCTTTTACCCTTCACGGAGACGCTTGATCAAATGTGCGCTTTATTGAATACGGATGGTTGTTGTGTACAAGACGTCATAGTGTATTTTTTTTAATTGGAAACTTAATAGACAGTATTAACAGAACATTCAGTATAATAAATTATATAACACATATCTGCGAGGGTGATAGACCAGATTGTTACCCCTCGAAAAGACATTGTCAACCTTGGCTTCGCCTCAGTTGACAATGTTTTCTCGGTGTAACAATCTGCTGTATCACCCACTCAGCTATGTGTCATTTGTATACTATCTTATATTTACAGTATACTTATATTTTATTGTATCCAACATTTACAGTATATGTACGTTTTATTGTATCCAACATTTACAGTATATGTACATTTTATTGTATCCAACTTTTACAGTATATGTGCATGTTATTGTATCCAACATTTATAGTTTACTTACATTTTATTATATCCAATATTTACAGTTTACTTACATTTTATTGTATCCAACATTGCAGTATGTGGACATTCTATTGTATCCAACATTTTCAGGTTACTTACATTTTATTGTATCCAACATTGCAGTATATGTACATTTTATTGTATCCAACATTTACAGTATATGTGCATGTTATTGTATCCAACATTTACAGTATATGTCCATGTTATTGTATCCATCATTTATAGTTTACTTACATTTTATTGTATCCAACATTTATAGTTTACTTACATTTTATTATATCCAACATTTAGAGTTTACTTACATTTTATTGTATCCAACATTGCAGTATATGTACATTTTATTGTATCCAACATTGCAGTATATGTACATTTTATTGTATCCAACATTGCAGTATATGTACATTTTATTGTATCCAACATTGCAGTATATGTACATTTTATTGTATCCAACATTTACAGTATATGTGCATGTTATTGTATCCAACATTTATAGTTTACTTACATTTTATCATATCCAACATTAAGAGTTAACTTACATTTTATTGTATCCAACATTGCAGTATGTGTACATTTTATTGTATCCAACATTTTCAGTTTACTTACATTTTATTGTATCCAACATTGCAGTATATGTACATTTTATTGTATCCAACATTTACAGTATATGTGCATGTTATTGTATCCAACATTTACAGTATATGTGCATGTTATTGTATCCATCATTTATAGTTTACTTACATTTTATTGTATCCAACATTTATAGTTTACTTACATTTTATTATATCCAACATTTAGAGTTTACTTACATTTTATTGTATCCAACATTGCAGTATATGTACATTTTATTGTATCCAACATTGCAGTATATGTACATTTTATTGTATCCAACATTGCAGTATATGTACATTTTATTGTATCCAACATTGCAGTATATGTACATTTTATTGTATCCAACATTTACAGTATATGTGCATGTTATTGTATCCAACATTTATAGTTTACTTACATTTTATCATATCCAACATTTAGAGTTTACTTACATTTTATTGTATCCAACATTGCAGTATGTGTACATTTTATTGTATCCAACATTTTCAGTTTACTTACATTTTATTGTATCCAACCTTTGCAGTATAGATATATTTCAATCTATAATTCAACATATACAGTATACTTAAAAAAAAATTGCATCCAACATTTGCAGTATATATACATTTTATTGTTTCCAATATTTACAGTATGTGTACATTTTATTTTTTTCAACATTTACAGTATATATATGTACATTTCTTATCTATCCAACACCTATCCATATCCTTTGTTTATTCGGTGAGATTAATAGTTTGGTATGATGGAAAGACACCAGTGTTTTGTTGAATGCCGTAGATTGACCTCTAAGGTTACTTTTAGCTTTTAGTGTCGGTCGTTTGATTCCTGTCTCATTGTCGCTATATCTTCTTTTATTCGGGTATAAAACCCATGATTTTTCATTCATCCTTCATTGATTCTCTATATTATTACAGGTCAAAGGTTATGTATGTATGGAACAGAAAACATTCATTAACATAATATCGACACAAAAAGCATCAATATTGCATTATTTAGATACTTCTGTAGTATTCAAGAATAGAACAGTTAAACTGAACTGAAAATTTATAATGGATAACAATTTTGGCATGAATTATGATTTTTCCATGAAGACATTTTTCATCAAGTGAAATTGAACGTCATAGGAGATAACTCTTCCTTCCTTGTGAACATAGTTATTCTGTTATGCATAAATGACTGCAAAATACTGTAGAATAAGCCATTACAGATGAACTCTACTGTGAGGATGCTTGATTATGTATGTAGTTGAAAAATGTGATTACCTCTATTAAGAGGTTTTTTTTCTGACAGCTCCATGATTTAATATACAATACAAGCACATCATAGCGCAGTTGATAGATAGAAGTAGCAAAATACCAAACAATAGAAAGTGACAGGCGATTCTACTAAGATTGGTTTGTATTTCAATGTGCTATCATACAGTAAAATCCTTGGAAAATTTGCTTAATAATTAATGAAATATTCTATTGAAGAGAACACACACATTTTTCTTTTTTATTTTAAATGTATCACCTGTTTTACACGAAATATAAAAGAAACTGAATAATGAATAGTCAATATTACATCTCTATAGCGTAAAAAGTGAAAAGCGACCAAAGGTCTCCGAAAAATCTTTAATCAATGATGGACCATAAGCATGAGGTAACACAGCAGCTGTCAATAGTGAGCAGAAAAATGGTGACCCTTCTAGAGAGAGTCTATTCTCCGATTATTTTGTGAGGTTATTTTCTTTTTGTCTTTGTTTTTCTGTGTAGTGTTCTGATGATTTGTTTGTTTTCATCGTCTTTTTTCTTATGGACATGGTGTTGTCTGTTTTTCTTATGGACATGGTGTTGTCTGTTTTTCTTATGGACATGGTGTTGTCTATTTTTCATCTGAATTTTCGCAAATCATTAACCCTGTACATCGTATAATTTGAATATTAAAGAACAATAATATACACCAAAAATGAATAATAAGAAATAGATATCTGTTTATAGTTAATAATTTAGGTCTTACGCATTTCTCGCTTATTCAGTAATTGTGTGTTTTATTACTGTGACTTGACTGTAAGTGTTGCTCTCCACTTATTGCAGTTTACTAAAAATTCTGACCAAATTGCAATTTGTTTTATCAAAGCAAATTGTTCAACTGGTCAGAAATTTTAACGAACTGCGGTAGAAAACCATAGTCAAGTTGTGAAAGTGCAAGATGATAAAATAAAGCATACTTACAATCCTATTAGACTTTAATTCCACTTCATTGATATTATGAAAATTATTGTCAGTATTTGTATACATGTTTTTATATAATTGTCACGCGAAAAGTGATAGGTAGTAATTTTTGAATTGCTATAAAAGTCTCCAAACTAAACTTTCATACATTGCATAGATAAATACCATTCTAGAAGAAATAATTCAAAAACTTGGACATTTTTTTAGCAATTCAAAAATTACTACCTATCACCTTTCGAATGACAATTTTAATAATGATACGTATTAAATTCTTCAAGTAAATTACTTAACACCAATAAAGTGGAATTAAAGTCTAATAGGATTGTAAGTATGCTTTATTTTATCTCCTTGCACTTTCACGACTAGACTGGTTTTCTTCAGCAGTTTGTTGAAATTTCTGACCAGTTGAACACTTTGGTTTGATAAAACTAATTGCAATTTGGTCAGGATTTTGAATAAACTGCAATAGGAGGAGAGCAACACTCACAGTCAAGTCACAGTAATGCCTGATTTTGTTTGATGACCATCAATAATACAATTATATCTTTGGGGTTTATCATGTCTACAGATTTGAACTTGCTTCTTTCTTTATTTTGATCTCGTATGGCGGTTTATGACAACTATCATACAAGTAGGAGATTGAGCTAGCTATAAAAACCAGGTTTAAACCAGCAATTGCCTTAGAAAATGCCTGTTCTAAGTCAGGAATATGACAGTTGTTTTCCAATCGTTCCGTTGGTTGATATGGTCACGCGTTTCATTTTTTCAAGTTTATTGAACTTCCCCCATTTTTTAATTTACCTTGGACTCGACTTTTTTGTTATTGTCTGACCACTGGGTTTCATATGGACAGTTATGTGTTTTGGTCTGAACATTCGGCTTGAGATGGAGAGTGGTGTGTTTTGGGATTACAATTGTGCTAACTTGCTTTGAGTGGCCGATGGTGTGTGTTTTGGGTCTACCACAGGGCTTGAGATGGACGCTGGTGTATATTTATGACTGACCCCTTGGATTCAAATGGGCGGTGGTGGTTGTTTTTGGCTTATCATTTGGGATAGTTGAGTTGAACATTAAACCATTATCTTCTATTCCCAAATCTATCAAATAACTTCGTCTGTGAAACATACTGTTATCCCTGTCCAAACTTTGGGGTTGGAGTTTCCCTATTTCTCAATGTTATAACCTCCTTACATTGTATGACTAACACTAGCAAAAAGTATCCAACTTGATCTTGCTCAGGTACTTATTACTAAAGCCAGTTAGGCATTCAAACATGTGAAATTTCGGGCTTAGAATTTTAACTTAAGGTCTCCATTTTCTAACAATACATGACAAAGCTGAGCCACAATGTGACGTTAATTATAAAACTAATAACTGATTTTTGAAATATACGATATTGTTTCAGCTTCATATACATAACAAATAGAACAACAAATAAATCTTAAGATTTAAAAAAACAAATCTGAAATCATTTTATTTTTTGAGAACCTAATCAGTAAACACATTTCAAACACTATTATTTATCATCCGTTGTCGTCATTCTTTGTTTAAAAATCGTTTCTGTAACATCACTGAACATACTTAAGCCTAACCGTTCTGAAACATTCAATAAACAACGAACTTATATGCCATTACTGCAGATTATATAAATCATAGTGGTAGAACAAAATATTGCTGATACATAACACATTTTACTAATAACGCGATTGATTCATTAGAAAAAAAGTTGTTTAAAAGAAGATATTGAATATTTTTTTATGATCAGTTCGAGCAAGTTTTAGTAGTAATGCTCTTTAAAATTAGTGTTTCCGGTCAAGGTTACATCCGATTATTGTGTCCAAACTATAAATAATCTCATCGACCGAACACAATTTTCCGACGGCGGTGTCATTTGTTAAAATGTATTTCTTGATACCATGTGAATGAAGTTGGATCGTTATTGGTGTATTAATATTTGAAAGATATATCAACTAAATTGTTTGGTGTTATGTTTTTATAATAACATGAACGGTACCAATTTTACTGCACCAGATGTGCATTTCTACAACTGATACGCATTATAATAACCGAGCCCTTAATGTCATTTTTTTATAAACGCATCAAAGATACTGTTGTATGTCTGTGATGAATGCTTACACAGTTTTGGCTGCTGAATCCCATATTGTTACATTAACTTAGTATGTCTTTTTGGGTTGCTTACCGGAACTATAAACAACTGTCATACAAGTAGGAGGTTTAGCCAACGCTATGAAACCAGGTTTAAGTCAGCATTTTCTTCGGAAAATGCCTGTATCAAGCCAGGAATATGGCAGTTGTTTTTCATTTGTTCATTTTATTTATAGCGTTTGATTTTGTCAGATTTTATGAACTTCCCCTTTTTGAATTTTATTAGAGTTCGATATTGTTGTTATACTTTTATACCAGGCTTATTATTGGTTACGCCAAACGCACGTTTCAAACGATGCTAACAGTTACCCCAAAATTGTCATCGTTTCTTTGTTTTTACTTATTGAAAATGAGATACAATGTCTTCGTTTGACACCCAATCTGACAACAACTTTCCAATAAAAAGACTCCCCGGGCGCCTATTGTATTACCACATTCTGCATACTATTATAACTATAGAAACACAATATTGCTTAATGACAAACATAACCAAGAATATATGAACCAGATGCTGATTTTTTCTTTTTTTAATTGGTGAAACATTTTAAAGTAAGGTGCAAATATTTGATGTGGACTCTAGCTCTTATTCTGACTTCCCTGAATTATGAATATTTACATATGCACGGAACACTATAAGGAACTTCTAGTGCACAGTAGGTTCAAATTGAAAACAACACGTTTAATAATTTCATGCGTCCGAAGCGCTTTCCTGGATTTACCTTCATCAGGAACGCTCAAAGCCAAATATTTGAAATCCGAGGGATGTATAAGTACCGACACAGTTGAAGAGCTATATGACAAAAATACCTAAAACAAATAGCCAAATCCATCTAAAGTCAACTTTGCCTTAGGGAGTTGAAACCTTAGTTTCTGTATAATTTCAAGATTTATAAACGGACAATTTTAGAAAAGTTTGTTATATATCATGTCAGTACCGAAGTACTGACTACTGAGCTGATGGTACCCTCGGGGACTGATAGTCCACCAGCAGAGGTATCGACCCAGTGATAAAAAAAATTGAAAACAACACGTTTAATTATTTCATGCGTCCGAAGCGCTTTTCTGGATTTACCTTCATTAGGAACGCTCAAAGCCAAACATTTGAAATCCGAGGGATGTATAAGTACCGACACAGTTGAAGAGCTATATGACAAAAATACCTAAAACAAATAGCCAAATCCATCTAAGGTCAACTTTGCCTGAGGGAGTTGAAACCTTAGTTTCTTTATAATTTCAAGATTTATAAACGGACAATTTTAGAAAAGTTTGTTATAAATCATGTCAGTACCGAAGTACTGACTACTGAGCTGATGATACCCTCGGGGACTGATAGTCCACCGGCAGAGGTATCGACCCAGTGATGTAAAAAATTGAAAACAACACGTTTTATAATTTAATGCGTCCGAAGCGCTTTTCTTGATTTACCTTCATCAGGACTGCTCAAAGCCAAATATTTAAAATCCGAGGGATGTATAAGTACCGACACAGTTGAAGAGCTATATGACAAAAATACCTAAAACAAATAGCCAAATCCATCTAAGGTTAACTTTGCCTTAGGGAGATGAAACCTTAGTTTCTTTATAACTTCAAGATTTATAAACGGACAATTTTAGAAAAGTTTGTTATAAATCATGTCAGTACCGAAGTACTGACTACTGAGCTGATGATACCCTCGGGGACTGATATCTCACCAGCAGAGGTATCGAACCAGTAATGTAAAAAATTGAAAACAACACGTTTTATAATTAAATGCGTCCGAAGCGCTTTTCTTGATTTACCTTCATCAGGACCGCTCAAAGCCAAATATTTGAAATCCGAGGAATGTATAAGTACCGACACAGTTGAAGAGCTATATGACAAAAATACCTAAAACAAATAGCCAAATCCATCTAAGATCAACTTTGCCTTAGGGAGTTGAAACCTTAGTTTCTTTATAACTTCAAGATTTATAAACGGACAATTTTAGAAAAGTTTGTTATAAATCATGTCAGTACCGAAGTACTGACTACTGAGCTGATGATACCCTCGGGGACTGATAGTCCACCAGCAGAGGTATCGAACGAGTGATGTAAAAAATTGAAAACAACACGTTTAATAATTTCATGCGTCCGAAGCGCTTTTCTAGATATACCTTCATCAGGAACTCTCAAAGCCAAATATTTGAAATCCGAGGGATGTATAAGTACCGACACAGTTGAAGAGCTATATGACAAAAATACCTAAAACAAATAGCCAAATCCATCTAAGGTCAACTTTGCCTGAGGGAGTTGAAACCTTAGTTTCTTTATAATTTCAAGATTTATAAACGGACAATTTTAGAAAACTTTGTATAAATCATGTCAGTACCAAAGTACTAACTACTGAGCTGATGATACCCTCGGGGACTGATAGTCCACCAGCAGAGGTATCGACCCAGTGATGTAAAAAATTGAAAACAACACGTTTAATAATTTCATGCGTATGAAGCGCTTTTCTGGATTTACCTTCATTAGGAACGCTCAAGGCCAAACATTTGAAATCCGAGGGATGTATAAGTACCGACACAGTTGAAGAGCTATAAGTTCAACATATGACCTTATTTGATGTAAACAAACCCTTCCCTCTGACGTAATTAATCTTCATTATTTTTACTATTTATATGTATGCATTTTTTGTTGTGGTTTGACAGATAGCTGATTAATTGGTACACAGAAATAATTTGAATAGATAGAAACATGTGACGTAATAGGGTCTTTGTAACACAAGCTGTGATTGGCTTTTAAATCTTTTTCCTCTTGGCATTATAACACATAAAAGAAAGGAGATTGTGAGGTATTCAGAAAATACAGTTGTTCTAACGATCTAAACATGGTAAGAAAAGTCTTTCACTTATGATATCTAAGTTCAGGAAAGCTGCATAAACTATCATATCTTATGTTTAAAAATTTTAAATTACAATTATTTTCAGATGATTGGTAATATAAAAGTATAGTATAGAACTCTAGTATTTAACATTAGGTCTTTTATATCCGGAGACTTTATGTAGAAATATAGTCAAAATGCCGTAATTACAATTCTAAACTTTTCTTTTATCTAGATGAATATTTTTGTTGTTGGTTTTGCGCTACTAGGAGTAAACGAAGCTTACAAGTGTATGAATCCTCCAGAAATGAATTGGCCTGATAGGGTCAGAATATGTAATGGAGAATTTAAAAATAATCCTGGATGTAATGATGAATATACAAAGCCGAATAAATAGTATGTACATTCTTTAACCAGTTATGTTCTCGACATTCTGACAAGTATTATACATCTTTCTAAATTACAGTATTACAGTAGATCTATGTAGCAGCAGTCGCTTTCTTATTTTCATGACTTTGCGAGTATGAAACTTTTACATCAGTTTTTATGTGTTTTCTTTCTTGTTACTTGTAAAAAAGGAATTTGCTTTAGTTTTGTTTGATTTATCACATCGTCTGAATTAAAAAAAAGAAACCAAGAAGACAAATACAAAATTTAAAAACCGAGAAATAGCAGATAAGACATGCAAGTTTCTCATATATATATATATGTTTTCAATTTAGACTTGTATATATATATATATCTACAAGTCTAAATTGAAAACAACGTTCAAACCTATGATTGCGTTGGATAAAAACCGCAATTTTTATACGTGTGCATGCAAAACAAATTTCTTGTTAGAGGGGTCTAAATACAGCACAAACAACATTTTCCAAAAGACCAAAAGAGTGAAAAAGTATATTTTAACAAAACGCATTTGACTAACAGGTGGAACAACAAATGTTCTTAAATCCTACTGACTGCCATTGGCGATTGCCAAATAAACGGATCACAAGGTGTAATAAATGGATCTTCTTAACTATAAATTTAATACCAAACAGAAAACAATAAACTTGCGACAAAGATGGTATACCGCAAACAAAGGTGCTTAAACCTTGCTGACGGCCATTGGCGATTGCCAAATAAACAAATCACCGAAGTAATAAATGGATCTTCATTATAAATTTAATACTAAACAGAAAACAATAAACTTGCGGAAAAGATAATATACCGCAAACAAAAGGTGCAAAGGTTTTAGTACACCATATCCGGATTTCGACTTAAGTACGTCTGAACCAGTGACAATTCTACAACAGATTTATCCATCGGGTCACCAGCAGTGATGGTGATACATGGCTGTGTACATTCTATATATACAACTCGTCTAAACATCAGCCCAACAATGTTAGATCTGTAAATTTGCTCTCAGCTGGCATTGTATATTTGTTTCAAACGATGAACAATAGATAAAAACACTGATTGATAATGACAAACATATATTATAAGTGATTGTCAGTACTTTATTTAAACAGTAGAACATGGTACATTTATATGTAAATTTGAAATAAGCTGATGATAGAGTATATGTTTGTTTGATACATAATATACATACCCTACAAAATATTTTCAGTTAGAAATATAAACATGTGCATGATTCAGGCTTTAGTACTGTAGATGAGACTTATTTGATGCAGCAATTCACGGTTATAAACATACTTTTTAATGATTCCAGAAACATACTCTCACAAATGCATGACGTTATTGTTCTCAGGGAAGAGCTACTCTGAATTGGAAGTACTGCCATGGACATATTAACATATATAAACACTTTTGACTTATATATGGCAGCTACGTTGTTATTTACACAGTTAAAGATTTCTTTAAAATTACATAATTTATGTACACACCAGCCGCTATGATTGTACAGTACGCAAGTCCATCCAGTGGACAACTTTGTTATTAATTGATTGACACATATTCTAACGAGCATACGTTGCCCAGACAACAATCTAGGAATACAGATTTGTAATAATGTAATGAACTTTCAACTTCTGCGAAATACTGTCATAAGTAAAACGTATACATTTTTTCATTGTGTTTTTCAGTGATGATATAGAAAGCGCCCTTGTAGCAGACCCAAATCTCCTATCCTTCGTTGAAGATTCTTGTAAAATATACTCTCCGGAACTTCCCCTTGACCATGAGTAAGTTTATATTCATATTTATAAATAATTATTATGACATCCGTCATTATCGAGAGGATAATTATCGTTCTCAACGGGGTGGTGTAGTAGAAACTGGATGTATTTGTTGCTATCTGGATGTTCTAAAATCGACAAAGAGGATACCCAACAGTCTTGGTAACTGTCTGATATTTAGCAAATCATCAACGAAATAACATTTTATAAATTTCGTGCGTCCGAAGCGCTCACCTGGATTTACCTTCATCAGCAACGCTCAAACCCAAACTATTGAAAACCAAAACTGTATAAATAAGAAAAAACGTTAGGAGCTATATCACCAAAAAAGACATAAAACAAATGTCTTTTAATTACATTTGATAAATATAATTAAAGCTTTATTCTTGTTTAATGTGTCATTAGAACACAATATTAGCATTCATCCATAATGTCTTATTACAAATAAGTCATAAAATCTTTTCACATTGTGTTATTACAACAAGTTCCTAACATTCAACCAGATTATGTTATTACAAGAAAGTCATAACATTTAATCTCAGCGTGTTGTAATATAACAAATTCATAAATCTGGCTGTGAGTTTACCTTCCAGCAACATAATTCCTAAGAAAAATACAGCGTCTTCTTCTTTCCTTTAAATAAAATTTATATGAATTGTCCCCTTTTTTTAAAGACAATGTCCAATTGATGGCGGTGACCTTGGAAAAACGCTAGGCAGATGTGAGAAGGTTTGTCCCGGCAGTTATGTTAACATAACAGCTGTAAATGTGGAAATGTTTGACGAGGACATACACAAAATCAGACTGACCCAGTGTTATGTTGTACGTCCATGGGAACAGAAAGTTTTCTACATGAAATGCACGTAAGTAGTCATGTTTCACAAAGCTGTTTTTTTTTCTTATGTGCCTTATTCAAAATTTTCAATGATTGTGATTCTTGTTGAAGCAGTAGTAGTACATGTTGTAGTAGTAATGGTAATAGTATTACGAGTAGTAATAGTAGTGGTAATTGTAGTGGTAGTAGCAAACAGTTGTATATGTTCACATTCACATTTTCTAATACTTCATTCTACATTTTATAAAGCTTTATTTCATATCAATTTTTTAATTAATTTAGTGGTAAAGTAAGAGGTTTCAGCTTATCTAGTCCAATTCTTTTAGATGTCTGATCAAGTATTGAAGATTAAAGCTGGCTAATTTGACACATAACTATTTGAATTTATTTTTAATTCCAGAAACGATCAACCTTCTTTTAAAAGCAAATCATTCAAGTGTGTTCCAGACAACTTCATCAAACGTAGGGTTGCCGTATTCTGTCCAGAATTTAAAGAACACCAATGTCAAAAAGTGGACATCGAATTACCCACTAACTGTGCTGCAAGTCGATTTGAATGTGTCCAACCGAAGAAATCAAAGAATGAACTCGTAAACAGCTTTTTTGATTCATTGTTTTAGTAGGTTTTTTTTTCAAAAAACTATCCACACGGTGTGCTGTAGGTCAAATTTAATGTTATCATCAAAAGCAACAGGAGAAGAAGGAAAAGATAACATGCTTCACATTTTGAACCTCACTGATTCGGAAAGTTTTTAAATCCATGCAGACTGTGATATCTTGTTGTTGTTTGTAATATTGTTCATTTCATCATCAATTATGCCATGTTTTTGTAATAGTGACTAATGTATAAATAAAACAAACTTTAGTATATCTGTGTCTTGTAGTTTTTGTTTTTGGTTTTTTAGTGTAAACCAAGCAATAATTTGCATGAGTTAAAGAGAATATACTCCTAATGAACGTGCTATTTGTCATTAGTTTAGTTTATTTTCCATTGAAAAAACGATAGCATGCCTTACGCTACCAATTTGCGATGTCACGTGAACACACTTCCTATAACTGATAGCTCGTGAAGATACTGCACATTACTGACAGTACGTTAACACTGCTTTATACTAGTTCCAAATGAACACACTGCATATAACTGATAGCACGTGATCACACTACCTATAACTGATGGCACATGCATACACTGCCTTTAGCTGATGGCATGTTAATATACTGCCTATTACCGATGACACGTAAAGATATTGCCCATTACTGATAGCACATGAACAAACTGCCTACTACTGATGGCACGTGGCAAAAACTGTCTATAACTGATGGCACACTGACAAATACTGATTGCACGTGAACACACTGCCTTCTACTGATGGCACGTGGCAAAAACTGTCTATAACTGATGGCACACTGCCGATTACTGAAGACACTTAATCACACTGCCGAATACTGATGGCACGTGAATACACTGCCGAATACTGATGGCACATGAACAAACTTTTATATAACTGATGCCACGTGAACAAACTTTCTATAACTGATGGCACGTAAACAAACCTTCTATAGGTTGCATTTCTGTAAATATCAACAATGCAATTTCCCATAGGAACTACTTTCACGGCTAAAACTGTACCACTTTTAATATGAAGTATTGAAAAGAAATATATCCTAGAATGGAAAGTTTGTATGCACTACTATTTTTTTCAAAGGTCAAAATATAGGGCTGTGCGGCATATTTTCAACGTTTATATGCCACGAACTTCTAAGAGTTTAAACTTACATTAAATTTCTATATTACCCCAACCTTGACCTAAGGATTTCCACAGACTTCAACTTGATCACTATGAATATGTATATTTACTGGTAACATTCCCAAGTTATGTCTCTTTGAGATGAAACATAGAGATCATATCCGGGAACCAGTACGTAAACAAATTTAATTGTCTATGAATATTTTATATCTCCCCAAAAAAGGCGTGGTTTGAAAAACAGCTGTATTTACAAAGTGCAACCTATAATTGATGGCACGTGAACAAACTTTCTAAAACGGATGGCACTTGAAGATACTGCCTATTGTCTCAGAAACTTGAACACACTGCCTATTCCCAATATCACGTGAACACGCTTCATATTACAAATGGCATATGGATGGAAATGATCCTTCTCTCATCCGGGATTTTTGACCCAAGATAGATTTGGCTGTTATGTTAGGTCCTTTTTGGTCATTAAGCTCTTCAACTGTTTCGGTTCTTATAAATCCTTGGCTTTCAAATATTCAGCATTGAGAGTTCCTGTTAAGGTAACGCCCACAATGTAAGCGGAAAATAAAGGGTGGACAATTCAGACCTCCTAAATATTAAAGTGAAGGGTCTAGAAAAAAGTAAAATAACAAAAAAAACGAACTTCATGGAAAATTCAAAACGGAAAGTCCTTTATCATATGGCAAAATCAAAAGCTCAAACACATCAATCGCATGGAAAACAACTGTCATATTCCTGATTGACAATCTAATATACTGCAAACAAGGCTAAGGCGCCAATGCTGTTCCCTAAATACTGATTTAAAAGGAGAAACATGTAGTGAATGATATTTATTGCTCCTGTGGTTCTCCTGTTGAAGATGACATCATGAAAGCCAACTATATTACAACAAAAGAATGTCTCCAGTTAATGATCTTATAAACATGAACACACATATTGATATTGAAACGCTTTTGTTTGGCAAAAATGCATATAATTACGAAACTAACTCTAAATAAAGGCAACAGTAGTATACCCTGTTCGAAATTCATAAATCGATTGAGAAAAAAACAAATTCGGGTTACAAACTAAAACTGAGGGAAACACATCAAATATAAGAGGAGAACTACGACACAACAGAAACACAACATTAAAATGTAACACACACAGAAACGAACTATAATATAGCAATGGCCATTTTCCTGACTTGGTACAGGACATTTTAAGAAAAAATGGTGGGTTGAACCTGGTTTTAAAGCTAGCTAAACATCTCACTTGTATGACAGTCGCATCAAATTCCAATATATTGACAACGATGTGTGAACAAAAAAAACAAAAACAATAGGTAAAAATTTCACAAATAGGGGAACAACAGCAACATGAACCCCACCAAAAACTGGGGGTGATCTCAGGTGCTCCGGAAGGGTAAGCAGATCCTGCTCCACATGTGGCACTCGTCGTGTTGCTCATGTTATTACAAAGCCAGTAAATAGTCTAATTCGGTAGGTCACATTCGTGAAAAGGGAACGGGATTGTAGTTACAACATAAGGAACATATCCGATATCATCTGTGAAACGGATATTCCGTAACGGTCAACCAACTCGGCGTCCGTAAAATTTACGAAGTGATGATTTCAACTGCACCATTCGGAACTATTGGTTTAAAAATGAAAAGGTCACAATTGGGAAGCTGAAATCTTCTCTTTTGTCGTAAAGTTCTGTTTTCAACCGACCCTCATAGTCAATTTCTAGATATATGTCCTAATCAAATGGCAAAATCAAAATCTCAAACACATCAAACGAATGGATAACAACTGTTCTATTACTGACTTGGTACAGGCATTTTCTTGTGTAGAAAATGGTGGATTGAACCTGGTTTTGTGGCTAGCCAAACCTCCCGCTTTTATGGCAATGTTAAATATAACATTAAAATGACAACATTACATGACAGGACTACAATACAAATAAATGGGAGAACATATAGGACAGAGAAACATACGAATAATAGCTAACAAAATGTACCAGATTTAAAATTTAATACGCAAGACGCGCGTTTCGTCCACACAAGACTAACCAGTGACGCTCAGATAAAAAAAGTACGAAAGCCAAAAACAAGTACAAAGTTGAAGAGCATTTTTGAAAACGTTTGATGTTTAATTAAACAGTTAAAAAGGTTTTGACATTCCAGTTCAGCAGTTTTGTCCCCTTTTTTTTCTTTTCTGTGGTGTTTTGAATCTTTCATTGTTTTTTTTTCTGCCAAGCAAATGTGTGACTCCTTCTTTTGTTTTCTATAACTAAAGCTTTACTATTTATTTGTTTGCTGTCATCATATATGTGTATTGTATATGTAAGGAGAGGATTTAATATTAGTTGTAATAGCTTTTATGTACTCTTATTTCTTGTTTATTGCGATGCAATGTTATTAAATAAAGTTTACTTTAACCGATTTCGAATATTTAATAACGACGTATAATGATGACCTTAAATCACATCAGCAAAAGATAGGGGTCTTAAAATAAATAAACTTAACCTAAAGTTAGCTATAACGAAACTTTTCATTTGTTTAGATATTTGTTTCCAAAATGCTGTCTACCTTATGCTTTCATCAGTTGAATTCAAATACTTTGTATAAAACTCTCAAACCTTTAATGCCCCATGCAACGAAGTAAAATATTGGTGTCCCGTTCATCATAATGTTGTTGGCAACATGCTAGCGCCTTCATTTTTTGTCGGGTCATCTTCAAATTTGAATGAACGTTTTCAGACATCAAAATCGGGATAATCAGAACAATTTGAAATAGAGAACCTTTTTTCTGGAGGGGCTTGTAAAAATTCTAATTCATTCTTGTCGTCGGTTAGAGCCTTCATTTCCTTGGAAGTATATTTCTATTACAAAATTTGTTTTGTTGACGTCTTTGTCAGATTAAATTATATGTTTGAATGTTGTTAAAGTCAGTTGAGTTGTATGTCTGTAGTTCAGTTTTGGCTAATGGACCTCAATTATTGCCACATTAACCCATTGCGTCTGTTTGAGTTGCTCACCTAATTTCGCAATATAACGGACCTGTAAACAACTGTCATACAAGTGTCATACAATGCGGAGCTATACAACTAGGTTAAACCCACCAATTCAAAATGCTTTAACCAAGTCAGAAAGATGACAGTTGTTTTTCTATTCGTTTCGTTCGTTGCTATAATCGAGCGTTTGATTTTGTTAGGTTTTATTGACTTTCCCTTTCTTAAATTTATTCTGGAGTTTGCTATGTTTGTTTATATTTTTTATCTTATCAGACGCTCTCAAAATTTGGATTTAGTTTTCTATTCATCAAGACCACGGATGAGTCCGATAGTCAACGAAATCTAAAATGTGGTACTGGTAACAATATTCCATATTAATTTTGGTCGGCAGGATCTTAATTTTTTATCAGATTCTCTTTAAGTTAAAAGTCTACAGGAATATATGTCACCCTACATCTTTGTCATCTCTTCGTAGCATGCTGCAAGCAGTCGTGGGTTTGACCCCGTCTAGGTCATACCAAAGACTTGAAGTAGTATCAACCGATTCTCCGTATAGCATGCGTCATGTAGGAGTAAGAGCAAAGAATGGTCGACTCGCGGAATGAAATTTTTATGTAGGGTGACATATATTCCTGTAGACTTTTACCTTAAATTATCCAGTTCAGCATGAACAATGAAGTGTTCATATTCATATCTCATTAACGTGTTTCGCCCTGATTTGCATATTATATTTGCAACTTGACGTAAAATACCAATCCATCTTTATCCTTAAAAGAGGGACGAAAGATACCATAGGGACAGTCAAACTCATAGATCGAAAACAAACTGACAACGCCATGGCCAAAAATAAAAAGACAAACAGACAAATAATAGTACAGATGACACAACATAGAAAACTAAAGACTAAGCAACACGAACCCCACCAAAAACTGGGGGTGATCTCAGGTGCTCCGGAAGGGTAAGCAGATCCTGCTCCACATGTGGCACCCGTTGGTGTTGCTTATGTTATTACAAATCCGGTAAATAGTCTAATTCGGTAGGTCACATTCGTGAAAAGGGATGGGTATTGTAGTTACGACATAAGGAACATATCCGATATCATCTGTGAAACGGTTATTCCATAACGGTCAACCAACTCGTGATGGCGTCCGTAAAATTTACGAAGGGATGATTTCAACTTCACCATTTGGAACTCTTGGTTTAATAGCTTCCTTGTGAGCAGCAATCCTCTATCAAGGAAATCATGATAGGAAATACAAGCCCGGAAATATCGTATCAATTGGGAGATATTTACTCCGTATGCAGGCCCTGCTGGAATGTTGTTACATAGAAATGGAAATTTCACAATTGGGAAGCTGAAATCATCTCTTTTGTCGTAAAGTTTTGTTTTCAACCGACCCTCATTGTCAATTTCTAGATGTAAGTCAAGATATGAGGCAGACTTAACTGTATCTGTAGAATCCTTTATCTCTAGTTCGATGGGATAGATTCATTCAACATAGTCACCAAATTTTGTATTATTTAGTGAGAGAACATCATCTATATAGCGGAACGTAAAGTTAAAGGATATCGCTAACTTCTCATCTTTCTTCCTACGAAGTTCCTGTATGACGTCAGCCTCATAATAATAAAGAAACAAGTCGGCAAGAAGAGGGGCAGAATTGGTTCCCATAGGAATTCCGACAGTCTGTTGAAAAACTCGTCCTCCAAACGTAACACATATGTTGTCAATCAAGAAATCAAGCCTCTTGATAATGTCAGTTTCAGAGAATTGTTTTTTTTTTAATCAGAGTGATTCTTTACAAAGCAGGATTTATCCCTCCCCAAGACAAGATACTTGTATCTACGTTCGCCATTCTTTTTAATGAAACAAAGTAATACCAACTCTTTCAATTTGTCCTTTAGTTTGGAATGGGGAATACTTGTGTAAAGTGTAGAAAAGTCAAATGTTTTAATACTATTGCAACATGAGAGTTTCTTAGATTGTATGTACGTTAAACGTTGTTAACAATTCCTTCTCATCAAAACCTCGGATGATTTTCATAATCCAAACAAATCCAACAAAATGCAAAAAAAAAATTAAATGAAAGACCATTATTTCGGGAGGGGGGACACATTCCAATGTAATTCTTGTCGCCTGGATTGTCCCTTTGGGATATAAAAACTCATCAAAGATACCATAATTACACTTTGGTACGCCTTTAGAATGTCGTTAATTCTATAAATCTACAAAAAGCTGTTAAAGAGAAGATATATAAACATAAATATCAGCTAGATATAGTTAATTTCCTTGTTTAGGCTTATAAATATCCATATTTTCTAGTTTATAAATCAGATTTAATTTTGACTCGAACAAAGAAATAACAATGGTAAGATTTAATTTAACAAGAAATACTTATAATTAGATGAAAACGTTTGAATGACTCCAAAGATACTCTTTTTTTTGCGTGAACCTCCTGAGGGATTCACGCTTATATATTGGTGAGTTTTGGAAGTGTCTATGGGCCATTCGATATCCTCGGAATCAAGATTCTCGGAACGTCTCGAAAATTTTCGATCATTTATACAGGCAGTTATCTATGTCTTTGATACGGTCCCTCTATGGATATGCTACCACGTGACATTGTATGTTTTAACAATCAAAGTTCATTTGTAGATTGGAAAGTAAAAAATAAAGAATAGGTTGCAGTCAACAAAACATATGTGTTTTAATAATGCGAATGTTTATTAAATATCAAGTATAATGATAAAGCAATTAAATAATTCATGATTTGAGACGGTCCCAGTACGCGTTGTGTGTGTAGTATTTAATACAGCGTGATGTTGTGCATTGTGACAATAAACATGGGAATAGTTTATTGATATATAATGTCCCAGAATAAACTGATTATTTCTGAACGTTTATCATTTGATATTTTGTATTTCAACATGTTCAATCTTAGCATGGGAAAATGTCGGAAAGCATGAAGAAAATTAAGAAAACGATATTTCTGTTATAAATATTTATCTTAGGCCGGAAGCACAGTGGTCGGAAAGCAGAAAGATAATTAAACAAAAGGATTTTTCTTTAAAAAGTATTTAATTTCATTAATAGATACTACCAGACCAAGAGAATATTCATTATTAAGTTAAGACTGAGACTGAATTTATTCTTAATAGAATATAATTTAAATTGTCATATATACGTGCATTATGTCTCACAGGTTTGAACAGTCATTCCATTAATGAAAATTATATGCAACGTATGAGCACCAATGAGCAGGGATGCGTCCTCAAAGTTAGCTAAATATCTAAATTTTAAACGGTTGTGAATGAAAAAATACTTGCATGGTTTCAATTCACAAGGATTTTAAATCACAAAACAAAATGTAATTAGTATTATTCGATAATCATAACAAAATTTAATTACTATGTTAATTAATTATACTGTTTTAGTATGGATTTATGAGTCTCTGCTTATAATTTGTATAGCAATATATTCACATAGTGGAATGTTAGACTTTAAGCAGAGATTAATTTAATAAATAAAATGTTCATCCGTAAATAATTGACGTTTGTGTTTATTGATATTATGCTCCAAATTTTCGGGAAAAAAATCATAAACAGGAATGTATGTTAATTATCAAATTTCAATTTTTGTTTGTTTGTTTGTTTTAATAGTCCAACCTTATAGCATCTAAATATTTGCACTATGGTACGACTTTGAAAATTGTATTCATTGTGTTGACCAGCTATCCTACACGTCTTGGTTCATTCACATTATACATCACCCTGTTCACACAAATTCCGGATTAAATGGCAATGAATACGGAGTCAAAATACTTGAGGTATGTAGTTTGACATCCGAATTCAACTATTAGATTAATATATGTGATGACGGAAATGCGTATTCTTATCAGTTCGTATGCTTTTATTTACTATTTCTTGCGCAAAAATACCACGTGCATGCATAAATATTAATTTCACTCGTGAATGCGAATTTTCGCTTTTCTTATCTAAATTCAGGACACGTCAGTAACATGCGGCTTTCAAGCACGGTCATCATTACTTGCGATATTCTAACCTCTAGTTGTTTCTCTTTTCTTTTCTTTTTTGAGTCACTGTCCTATTATAAACTTTGACATTTTTGAAATGCTCAGGATTTTCTACCCCAGGAATAGATCACTTTAGATGTATTCGGCAAAACCTTTGTATCGAAATTTTATGTCCTGAATTCCTTTCAACTTCGTACTTTATTTGGCCTTTTTAACTTTTTTTTATTCGAGCATCACTGATGTATCTTTGTAGACTTAACTGGGGTCTGGCGTACAACATTTTAATCCTGATATCTTTTTATATCTACATATCTTTTTATATAAATTGGTTCTTTTGAGACTATGTTCAGGTATTCATAAAACTTCTGAAAACAAGATATTCTTCAAAACCAAGTTTTCCTATAGAATATTTGGATTGATTTCAGTAAAATCAGGAAATCCTTAAAATTTGAGATGTTTTATGAGACCAAAATAAGCCTCTATATAAGATGTACCAATGAAGCTGGTGTGTCACTCTCATGAAAAATATACGAAACCTTCTTATAAGTTGCATGCCACAGGGTTTCACTCTACAGGAAAATTGCACATAATTATCTGTACAACAGCTACCATGAGTACAGACAGCTTCAATAACGAGTTGAGAATGATTGACGGCATCCAGGAAACAAAATATGAAGAAATGATAGATAAAATGAATGCATTCAGATTATAAAGCAAACTGAGTGCTTAAATTTATATTGCAATTGGTTTAGTGCAATTTGCATTTGACATCCGGTTTGTAGAAGCTTGGATTTGCAAAAGGGTTACGATAAAATGATGTACACTCCCAAATAATAAATAAAATAGTCGAGCCTTAAAATGTATATTCAAATAGTAGTTGTATATATACACTTTTCTATTCACAACTACCCAACTTTTCTTTCAACTAACTTGTGCAAGAATCTACAGACAATTACATATTTTGATAAAGGTGTTTTTACATCATCATTATCTTATTCTATTCACAGTCAATTATTTCAATTCAAAAGCAAACAAAAATTCAGCAACAATTTTTTGGTGACCAGTCAGCGGTCTTGGGTTCACGTGTTGCTTTTCTTTTTTTAAAGAAAGCAACTTGTTTTTTTTTTTTTGATGTGAAGATCGTAATGAAAAGAAAAAAGAATTTTCTATTTGGAAAGATAATCTTTTATAAGGGAAATGGTTTGGATACATTACTTTATTCTAAATTAATCAAAAGTCTACAATTGGTAAAATTTAAGTTGATTTTACAAGAATTACTAATATTTAGTAAAAATTGATGAACACATTTTAAAATATGTTTTTCACCCATTGATCTAAGAGAAATATTTTTGATATATTACTTAAAGAAATCTATATATCAAAGCCAACGAATGGTAAGATTAATTTGATTTTACAAGAACCACTTATATTTAGTAAAAATTTATGAACTCCTTTTAAAATTTGAAAAATGTGTTCTACTTTTTTATGTGAAGATAGCAGTGAAAAGAAAAAAACAATTTTCAATTTGGATAACAACACTTTTGTAAGGGAAATGTTCTTGAAATATTACTTCATTATAAAGAAATCTTTATATCAAAGTCTATGAATGTTTTTATATATCATCATCAACTACTTTTCACCAGAGATTCATGTATATATACATATAACTGTTTCCCTTTTTCGTTAATTGTGGTTCGTTAATTTGAAACACGATGTCTTAACATATTTACGAAGATATTAAAGAATAAACGCTTTGAATATATAAACAATATTAGGAGTCATGTATTTTTATCTTCAAAGTATTTTATCCCTGTGATTAAAAATTATTATTATTAAATACATAAACATAAAGTTAAAAGATATTCATTATTGAAAAGAAAAATGTATTTATTTTTTCTCAGGTTCCACTTCAACTTTATATTGCTGTCATAGTTGCCACGCTTGCATCTGCTGTCCCTAATCCGAATAAGAATAAGAAATCGAAGCTCTGCCAGAAATACGACTTGTTGTATAAACAATGTCTACCACCACAGGATTGGATGTGTGATAAGGGTTTATTCCTTGAATGCCAACATCCTTTGATCTACCGACAATTTACATGTAAAATTATGTTGGCGTTCGAGGAATAGGTGTAAGTAGTTATCACAACAAAAGTGCATGCTAATCAAAACAATCATACTAAATAAACAAATAGGTAAATTACAGGTAGCTAAATCTAGTTCGTTGAAAATAATTTTTTTCTGTTACTGCTTGAACAAATATGGATTCTCTTAAAATGAAACTTTGAAAAGTGTTGCATCACCAAGTCAACATGTGCATATTGTCAGGAATTCCAGTTTGCGCTAATTCTACAAATTTTATAAAATGTTGGCATTTGAGGAAGACACCGTGATATGGTACCAACAACCTACGTTAGTCAAAACATGTAAGTACTCTTATATTAAAAAAATGTTAATAATGCGATAATTGAAATATGTAGTGACAGCACTTCAATTTATTGTAGGATATCAGGTATTATAACGTGCATAAATTATCAATTTCGATACTTTAAATTCACATTTTGATTATTTATATTGAATAAGAAATTCACGAGGCAAACATTGAGGTGACTCCAAAGCCCAACAAAACGCTGATGAGCTGTAACAACAAAAAGAACAAAAATAAAGGTCAAGGCTAAGAAATCATGCACTTGCTTAAGACAAAAACAGATACAATTAAAACAATCGCTTACTTCAATATTTCATAATTTTGTATAGCATAATAGTTATTGTGTTTTAGAAATAAGTTGATGTGCCAAATATTCTTTTCGTTTCATACCAAATAAATCATATTACCGCTTTATATAAAAAGTTTTTAGAATAAGTCATAAAATTTAAAATGTGATTGAATCAGACTATTTGATGAGATATAAATGTAGACATGTGTATTTGTAAACAATTAATTCACCTCTCTCTCTCTCTCTCTCTCTCATTTATTCGTAAAGCAATGGAAATCACCGAAGGAAATTTCGTAGGTTACTTAAAACACAACAAAGAATGCGATGGTGTCACAAAACACGTGTTCTCAAAACAACATACAGTAGAGGAAATCAGAGGAAATGGGAAAATAAATAAAAAAAATAGAGCATTATTTTTTTTTTTCGATGCGGTTGCAGTAAGCATTGACATGTCTACAATGTTGTCTACAGAAATGTCTTTAGACGGACCGGTCTGAGTGAAATTATTCTATACAAATTTTTCTAGGATGCAGGAATTCTTAAGTCATTGAATACATATAATTAAGGATACATATATTGTTGTTTGCTTCATGTCCAATGGCAAGTATTTCATGCACATTCATGACGGACGAGTTAGGTAAACAAAATTAAATTTCATAATAGTTTTGTGCAAAAAGTCTTGAAAAAAAGTAAATACATAGGTAAGGAGGAGGTTTGGGATCCCGCTAACATGTTTAACCCCGCCACATTCTTTATGTGCCTGTCCCAAGTCAGGAGCCTGTAATTGAGTGGTTGTTGCTGTTGATCATATGCGTAATTTGTTTATTGTTTTGTATAGTTGTTGTAGTGTTTTGTTGCACCACTGACCCAGGATTAGGGGGAGAGTTGGGATCCCGCTTACATGTTTAACCCCGCCATATTCTGTATGTATGTGCCTGTCCCGAGTCAGGAGCCTGTAATTCAGTGGTTGTCGTTTGTTTATGTGTTACATATTTGTTTTTCGTTCATTTTCTGTACATAAATTAGGCCGTTAGTTTTCTCGTTTGAATTGTTTTACATTGTCATTTCGGGGCCTTTTATAGCTGACTGTGCGGTATGGGCTTTGCTCATTTTTGAAGGCCGTACGGTGACCTATAGTTGTTAATTTCTGTGTCATTTGGTCTCTTGTGGAGAGTTGACTCATTGGCAATCATACCACATCTTCTTTTTTATACATATACATATTTGACTCATTCATGTAATAATTGTATTCTTAATTTACAACCAAGCATCTACGATTATGTAAATGCGGTATTTTTACGGTTGAACTCGTGATCCATTTGGAGGTCATACGAAGCTATTGAATAAACAAAACAAGTAAATTATTTTTCTAACACATTTTTCACTATTTCATACCTAACTTTGGCTTGAATTTATTGTTTTGTTTGTGATATGGTATTAAGACACATATTTGTTCGTGAATATGCATTGGATTTTTGCAATTGGACGTTGAGCAAAAAACAATCAACCAATCAACCGATTTTGTTGTCTGCCGGCTTTTTGATGGTTTGAGATAAATACTAAAAATCACAAAATAAAGTATAAAAAATTATTTGAAAATTCAAGAAATAATGATCATGATTGTAATTTTGAATAAGTTTTATGTCGACTCAATACTATTTGGTTTAAAACAAAAATCAATGTTATTGGTTGTTTCAGATAGATAGAGTATTTAATAGTAATGAACAGTTATGAACAGTTATGAAAAGTAATGAACAATAGTGATTTAAATGTCAAAAAATGGCCTCATTGGTAAGTTTATAATTCATCTGTGTTTTTCTTCCTGGCTATTTTTGTTGATTATGAAACTTGATTTAATTCGAGACAAATAAAAGACAGTCGGCATGGCGATATATCGTAAGACACTTTACTCTGACCACCATTTGTTACTTCTTTTTCTTTTTCTTTATGTTACTTTTTTATATTCTTCTTTCTTATTTTTTATGATATTTAAAAACCCCACAATCACTGATTTCAAATGTTTGCAGTAATATTAGTACATTTCACAGTGATTTAAATTTTACCATCTGTTAATACGTATCAATATTTACTTCTCATTCGTGATAAAAGCAGCATAAGATTAAGATCAAATTGCCACAAAATGTTTGAGATAAATATTTCATGCTTTTTTTTTCAGAATGACGGAAATACCAAGGTACCATAAGTTTCCTATGTGCAGAGAGGTTCGCACGAATGTGAGCCATATTTATAGACCCGTCAACCACATAATGACTGGTGCCAAACTAGGCACTGAAATTTGTTAAGTTTTGTTAAGCGACCGATACCAAACTATTCATAAAGTGGAGTGTATAGGATGACTTAATTTCTTAGTCTCAATTACTAGTATATCATTCAGTAATATAAAAAAAAGAGCACTATCATCGTCCAAAAAAAAGAAGTTGAATATATAAGAAACGTTTGTATTTTGTATGTGTGTTTGGTTGCTGTCTCATTGACGTTTAACCAACACCTCCTCTTATTCATATTTCATTAATAAACGATAAAATACAAAAAAGAGAAGAGTAAAAACGCTGAATTCGATAAAAACAATTAGTTTATCATCTTCATATTTTTAGATTGATTGATTGTTGGTTTTTAAAATAAACATGTGCGCACGTAAAACTGTTTTAATTCCTCAACATAGTGTGCCTGTATCATGTTAGTCTTGTTACGACCAGAAAAATCGACTTTTAATTGTAGCCAACAAAAGACACAAATCAATAACAAAAATTGACAAGATATTTTATACACAAGTTTACAAGAAGTATTGCACAAATGGTAATGTCAACTTAACTGGCAAAATATAAGTTCAATTTTTTATCTTTTCTTTATCCGGAAATCTTCACAGGAATCCACAGAATATTACGTCCAATAGGTCACAATTTAGTATGATGTTGTTAGTAAATAAAAGTGTCAATCCAACTGCTGAGAATGTTGATGTCTATCGATGTCTGAGTCCATGTCTATCTTTAGGGTCTGCATATATATATGCTTGTAACGGAAAGTTCTAGATAACTGTAGATGTTTAAATTATGCATCTTTTGTTATGATAATTCAAGAAACGTTATGTAAGTAAAATAGAAAGTTCTAATCATTCCATGAGTATCAATGAGTGTTCCAGTGATTTCTAAACTGCATAGTTGTAATACAATGTGTATTATTTTGTACATAATGTAAATATAAATCATGTTAACATTCTTAGGCCACACAAAACAAATTAGGCCAACTAAATAAATATGATAGTTACAATATCATAACACATCTCCCCTTAAAAAAGTTTGAGTGTAACAAAAACTTTTCATGAATAATATGTACAAAAATACATAGTATATACAGTGTTTTAATAAGATCTAGATAAAACATCTGCTATTACATTATCTTTACCTTTAATATGTTTTACAATAACATCATATTCCTGTAACAATAAACTCCACCTAGTCAACCTCTGGTTCTTGTTTCTCATTTTATGTATGAAGGTGAGAGGAATATGATCTGTATAGACAAGAATAGGATGCACAGTGGGATTTAAATATACATCAAAATGTTGAAGTGCAGACAACAGTGCAACACACTCTTTTTCAATTGTCGAATAATTTTTCTGATGTTTATCTAATTTCTTAGAAAAATATGATATAGGTTTCTCAACATTATCATCTGTCTTTTGATATAAAACAGCTCCAGTTCCTACATCGCTTGCATCAACGGCAAGTTTAAATTGTTTTTCAAAGTCTGGAGTGACCAGAACTGTACTATTAATTAAAAGTGATTTGCTATTTTCAAAAGCGTTTTGACAATTTTCACTCCAGATAAATTTAGAATCTTTCCGTAAAAGATGAGTCAATGGTAGAACAACAGTAGCAAAATTTGAACAGAATTTCCTGTAAAATCCAATCATGCCTAAATATCTCATAAGTTGTTTTTTATTTGTAGGAGGAGGAAATTTGGTAATTGCATCCACTTTAGTCGTAATTGGTTTCACCTGACCTTGGCCAACTGTATGCCCTAAATAATCAACAGTGGCCTGACAAAATTCACTTTTACTAAGATTAACAGTCAAATTTGATTGTGACAATCTATCAAAAGTATCATATAAATGTGTTAAATGCTGTTCCCAGCTATCACTACATACAATAAGATCATCAATATAAGCATAACAACAGTCTAAATCTTGTATAACATTATTGATCATTCTCTGAAATGTAGCTGGAGCACTTTTCATACCAAACGGCATGACAGTATACTGAAATAAGCCATCTGGTGTTACAAAAGCTGATATTTCACGAGCTCTCTGTGTCAATGGTACTGGCCAGTAACCTTTCAATAAATCAATTTTGCTCACAAATTTTGCTTGACCAATGTTGTCAATACAATCGTCTATCCTTGGAATCGGATAGGATTCAGATTTTGAAATTGAATTTACTTGTCTGAAATCAGTTGCGAAACGAAAGTTTTTATCTGGTTTGGGCACAAGGAGACAAGGAGAGCTCCATTCACTGTTACAAGGCTCAATAATATCATTGTCAAGCATATATTTAATTTCTTGTCTCATAAATTCAAGTTTGAGTGGATTGAGCCGAAAAGGATGTTGCTTAATTGGAGAAGCATCGCCTACATCAACATCATGACAAACACTAGTGGTTTTGTTTGGCACATATGGAAAAAGATTTTTAAAAGAATATACCAAAGCTATATTTTTTCTCTACGATCAAAAGACGGATGTGCAAGTTTTGAATCTAAATTTGACAAAATTTCCAAATTTTTCAATCTAACTGTCTCTTCCATAGTTTTAGAACTAAAAGGTGGTTCAATTATATCTGGTTTGTCATGATTGTTCTCCAGTTTAACCATGGCTAAAGTGGCAACTGGTTTACTCTCACCTTCACCAGTACGCTCAAAATATGGTTTTAACATATTAATATGACACACTCTATTTTGTTTGCGCCGACCTGGAGTTTTTACAATATAATTCGAATCACTGATTTGACTCTCTATTGTATAAGGACCACAATATTTAGCCTGTAAAGGATGTCCAGGGACTGGCAAAAATACAAGTACCTTATCACCAGGCTCAAAAACTCTGTCCCTGGCATCTTTATCATACCATATTTTCATCTTGTTCTGTACATTTTTTTAGTTTTTCTGAGCAATTTGACAAGCAGTATACAATTTTTCTTTAAATCTAGAAACATAGTCTAAAAGATTCAAGTCAGTGTGTTCAGCAAGCCACTTTTCCTTAATCATTTTTAAAGGTCCCCTTACAGTATGACCAAATACCAACTCAAAGGGAATAAAACCAATGGATACTTGAACAGCCTCTCGCACCGCAAAAAGTAAATAGTGTACACCATCATCCTAGTCCCTGTCAAATTGAAGACAAAAAGTTCTAATCATGTTCTTCAATGTTTGATGAAAACGTTCTAAGGCACCTTGAGATTCTAGATGATAAGCACTTGACCTATACTGAGCAATCCCTAACTGGTACACGACTTGCTGAAATAAACCTGACATGAAATTTGAACCCTGGTCGGACTGTATGGACTTCGGAAGTCCTACTAGCGTGAAAAATTTGATAAGAGCTTTGACAAAAGTTGGTGTCTTGATATTCCTTAGCGGAATAGCCTCGGGAAAGCGAGTGAATGTACACATGATCGTCAATAAATACGCATTTCCGGTCTTGGTCTTTGATTAAGGTCCAACGCAATCAATGAGTACTCGGCTGAATGGTTCTTCAAATGCTAGAAAAGGCAGAAGTGGTGCTGGTGGTATTTTCTGGTTATGCTTACCAACAACCTGGTATATATGGCATGATTTGCAGTATTCTGCGACATCATTTCTAAGGTTTGGCCAGTAGAAATGTTGCAAGATCTTAAAGCAAGTCTTCCTTATACCTTAGTGTCCAGCCAAGGGGGTGTCATTGGCAAGACCAATAATTTCTTGCCTATAAACTTTAGGCACCACCACTTGGTATACCACTCTCCATTCCTCCTCTGGGGTAGCATCAGGGGGCCTCCACTTCCTCATTAAAATGCCGTCTTGATGGTAATAGCATTCGGCCACTTTGTCTGCTTCCTCCTGTGGTTGAGCCCTCTTGCGGAGCTGAAGAACCTCAGGGTCTTTATTTTGTTCTTCGACAAATTTCCTTCGGTCTAATGAATAACTGTTTACGTCTGGCCATGGCATAATTACATTCTAGTTAACACTAGGTGGTCTTATTAGGGCCTTTTCTGAGCTACCTGGACCTTCAATGTCGTCTAGGAAAGTGTCAGAAAGGTCCATGTAATCAAACTGGTCTTCTTGCAAATCCTCATGTTGTTGTTTTCTAGCCATCGCCCTAGTAACAACACAAGCTGGATACAGTTCAACATCATCTTCAGGTGATTTAACATCCACCACCGGTTCACTGGTAACAATTGGTTAAGCAACCACTTTGTTCCTAGCTAAATAATTTCCTAGCAATAATGAAACACCTTCAACAGGGAGATTAGGACGAACACCAACAACAACTGGTCCAGTTATTAAATCTGATTTCATATAAATACGATGGAGGGGAACATCTATGCAACCTAACTCCACACCTTGTAACAAAACGGAGGCACCAACAGAAGTCTCCTCGGACAAAGGCAACACACCTTCTAACAATAAAGACTGAGAAGCTCCAGTGTCCCGTAAAATCTTAAAAGGCTGAGGAGTAGTATTATCAACAATAGAAACAAACCCATCAGACATAAAGGGTTTATAATCCTCCATGTAATCACAAAAACTGGACTTAAAAGCCCGACTCGCAGGACATTCCAACATATTGATAACACGGTGTGTCGTACAAGCACTGGTCTTGGGCTTTTTATCTCTCTCATTCTTCTTCTGGAGTCTAAAACAATCAGCCATCAGATGACCATTCTTCTTACAATAAGCACAAGTCAGTGATTCTTCTCAAAAGTATCAAATTTTGGACTAGACATATTATAACTAGACGGATTCTTATTCTGTGCAACAGGCTTACTATCAGTATGCTCAGTGCTTTCATTTTTGTAATTTCCACTCGAAGTATTAAAATTTTGACCCTTGAAACTTCTTTTATGTGAAAGGGTATAATTATCTGAAATAACAGCTGCATCATGTAATGTCTCAACAGTTTTGTCGTCTAAATGTGTTTTTAAGTCTAAATGAACACATTGTTTGAACTCTTCTAATAACATCAATTGTCTTAGATTATCAAACTTGTTATCTGTTTTCTTTGACGTAAGCCATTTATCAAATAGATCTTCTTTTTCCCTAGCAAATTCAACATAGGTTTGTGAATCAAACTTTTTATAAGATCTAAATTTCTGTCTATATGCTTCTGGTTCTAGCTCATTAGCTTTCAAAACTTCCTGGTTTACCGTGTCATATTCAGAACTTCGTTCGGATGAAAGTGCTGAGTAAATTTCAGCGGCCTTGCCCTCAAAAACACTTTGTAGCATTGTAGTTCAATAAGACTTTGGCCATTTCAAATTTTTGAGCAATTTTCTCAAACTGTGGAAAATATTTATCAACTGTTTTTTTCACAAAATCTGGGAACCAGACGTATATTTTTTGCTGCATCAAAATGTTCTGATTTCGACTGGACTTTAGTGTTGCTTTCTTCTTTGACCATTTCAATTTTCATTTTCTCCATCTCTAACCTTTCCCTCATTTCAAGCTCTGCCTGTTTTAATTTAAATTCATCTTCTTTTTGCTTGTAACGGAAAATTCTAGATAACTGTAGATGCTTAAATCACGCATCTTTTGTTATGATAATTCAGGAAACGTTATGTAAGTAAAATAGAAAGTTCTATTCATTCCATGAGTATCAATGATTGTTCCAGTGATTTCTTAACTGCATAGTTGTAATACAATGTGTATTATTTTGTACACAATGTAAATATATATATCATGTTAACATTCTTAGGCCACACAAAACAAATTAGGCCAACAAAAAAAAATAGATATGATAGATACAATATCATAAAAGTCTATATGAACCATGTTCGTTGTTGTTTGTCTATTGTACTTTATTAAGAGGAGTCGGATGGAAGTGGTTGGTGATGTCTATTGTACTGTCCAATATTTTTTGACAGTTCCTGTTATCCTTTTAACTCATAAGTAAAAATCTCTCGCTTCCCATACATCAAATCTTCACCGTTTTAGCTTGTAATCAATCTGTGCTTTTAAGTCTTAGATGCATGATTTTTTTATTAGTTGTTATTGGCTTTGAAATAGCTGTTAGTAATTGTGAGTACTCTCAGATCTGTACTTAGTGTCTCTTTGTTGTGGGACGTATAAGTATCCCTCCACGTCCACTCTGTGTTTTTGTTAGATGTATTTCTATTTGTATCCATCTGATGAGTTAAGCCTTTTTCAACTGATTTTTGTAATTTGTTCTTATGTTGTACTGTTACACCACTGCCCAGGTTAGGGGAGGGTTGGTGCCTTCAAACGAGTTTGACCCCGCCACATTCTATATGTGCCTGTCCTAAGTCAGGAGCCTGTAATTCAGTGGTTGTCGTTTGTTGCTGTGTAACATATTTGTTTTTCGTTCATTATTTTGTACATTAATTAGTTAGTTTTCTCGTTTGAATTGTTTTACATTTGTCATTTCGGGGCCTTTTATAGGTGACTATGCGGTATGGGCATTGTTCATTGTTGAAGGCCGTACGTTGACCTATAGTTGTTAATTTCTGTGTCATTTGGTCTCTTGTGAAGAGTTGTCTCATTGGCAATCATACCACATCTTCTTATTTTTATACTTTTCCCTATACTACATGTATTGATTTACCCCAGAATAAATGTAAAAGACTTATGAGGGTCTGGATGAGGTTTGCAGGATAGAAAATAATGGGCCAATACTACAGAAAATAGGCCCAAAAAATCAACCATAGGGAAAAATAGGCCATTAAATAAAGAATAAAGAATAATGGGGTGCTAAAATATAAAGAATAGAAAATAATGGGCAAACGCTATAACGAATAGGGAAAAATGACCTAAATAAATTTTAAAAATACAGTAATGAAGGACCCCATCCAGACCCTTTGCACATGTCTGTCGTTGAAGACTTATGTTGACTTTTATTACATGCCTTTGGTGATTTGTGTTATTGGGTTACTGTCTCATTGGGGTGTACTCCACATCTCGTTTTATTCATTCATATCGGAATATATATCATGTTTCATATGAAGTTATTTTGTTAATTTATTTGATGTTACTATCAATTTTACAGCCATAAGAAAACAACAAAATGCAGATTCCATTATGCACCACAAGAGGATTATTTCTGCCGACCAACCAATTACGTCACCAGAACCATGGTAGTGTTATGTCCCAGCGTTGAAAGATTAAGTTACCATGTCGAGAAGATCCCAACAGCCTGTAGCTGTGTAAAGGTTTGATGTGACGATACATTCTTAAAAACAACAACAGAAATATTGAATAAAAAGTAGATTTAGAATTTGTACCTCTTGTGCATCGGCATTAACAAAGATTTACAGGTGCCACATATAGAACACGGTCTACCTACCTTTTCGGAGCACCCCAGTTTTCATTGGGGTTCGTGATGCTAATTCTGTGTTGTTTGTCTTTTCGTCGTTTTTCTGTTTTTGCCATGACATTACCAGTTTGACAATGTTTTCGACTTATGAGTTTGAATATCTCTTTGGTATCTTTCTCCTCTCTTTTAATTACAACCTATTATACTATTATTATCTTACACCTTTGTCCTAAATACAATATATTTTTTCATGGACTCGATCCGATTATGACCTTTATACCACTTTTTGTTTATGTTATTCGCGTAGAAACAATAACGACAGAAATTAGAGTTTCTTGTGTAATATTCTGCAATAGAACTAATTCTAACAGTTCTACGTGCACTTGAACTGAATCTGGAAGTTTTATGGTAAAACTGTTATAAGGTGGCTGAGCTAGAAGTGTTTAGAACCGTTCTGTGACAAATCATTCCATGTGTCACTCATTTTTTCTAACTGTTTAAGGTCATTTTGAAATGCATCATGATCGCTCTGAATATTTTAGTTTCATTATCTAATAAGTAAGCATCTGATTTGACATAATCTGGTAACAAATAATAGGGGGCCTAATACTTTTGCCTAGGAGTTCGGTATTTTTGTTATACCTTTTATGTTTTCTGTGTGAATCGTTATTTTAAGGCCATTCTCTTTCGCCAGTTGTCTCATCTATTGCTTTTTGTGCAGTACTAGCACCTATTTTTGCAACTTCATCTTTTGATATCCCTCTTACCCTATCTTCATTACAGCTGTATTTTGTTACTTATTCGGTGAATATTACTCTAACTCTGGGTTCGTCACATCATTTATCGAGTGATTTTTCTATGTTGCTGATTCTTTGTTCATGGTTTGCCATTATTTCCCTTCATTTCCTCTCAATTTCAGATCCGTAACTATGTGCCCTTCTCTGAATTGTATACATTGGGCGCAGAATCACATTGTATAACCAGATTATATCAAATCATAGATTTCAATATTATAACGTCGTCAAGAGGTATTTAGCGAAGACTGAAATCTTTGACAACCGACTTTTCTTAAAATGCATATTTTTTTATCATGGTATTACGAAAATTGTAAATGATTATTTTCGCTATGACGTAGATTTATTTCGATAGAAAAGTTGTAATCCGACAATCAGAGTATTACTTGAAGTTGACCTATAATTACTACACATAAATATGTCACATTGTAAACCTTGTAATTTTTATTTCGGGAACAAAGGTACAATATTGTGTTGTGACAATTTGTTACATTAAAAAAACGATTAATGTTATAACGTAAAGCGAAAGGTCCTTAACTTGTTTACGGTGTCATGAATTATTCATTTATACAATAACAAATTTGAAATGTACGTCAAATAATATAGAAAAAAAAAGATGTCTCAGCAAAGAGTAAAGAGAAAAGATTTTAGTCAAGATATAAAAGGAGACATTAAGTCTTGCAAAATGCTCCAAAAATGTTCAATACGCTAGAATGAATTCTGTGAAAGGTCGTGTAATTAATATAGACCATAATTATAGCAACTGATAAGTGCATGAATGGTGATTTTCTGTTGCAAAAATAATTGATTAAAACGCATCATCTTAGGCCACTCTTAAACCTATAAGTAGACTTCGGCAGTTAGTACCTCTACTCTCGATTGAAAATGTAAACTTTTATATAGTTTCAATATTTAGTTTTTCTCTTTAATGTGTTTTTTACAGCGTGTATACGTCTCACTTTAGGAAGTACACCACTAATTCATGGCCCCATTGCTTTCTATGTTAAATTCCTCAATTTCAAGCAGACACAGCTCTTTTGTTTCAAGTTCAAATAAAGTGACAATCATTGCATGTCAAAGCAACACTTTATGGGGTCTTGTACTGGAAAAATCAACATACCTTTAATGGCATATAAGAAAGAACTGGTTCCCGGAACTTCGGATGTACCAAAACAGGTACTTCAGATCTGACATACAGGCAAAAAGTACCCTCTTTATAAAATTTGATGCAGTTCAGTTCAGAAATTATTGCGTGCATTTATTATTGCGATTTTGTCATTTTAGACTAAAATTCGATTTTAATTTTTGCGATATTGAGAAAAATCCTGTTTAATTCATATAAAAAATTTCAAAATGCGAGTTTAAATTATTGCGATTATAACCCTGTCGCATTTTTCGCAATAATAAAAACATCGCAATAATTTCTGAATTTACAGTATTCAAAATTATAAGTCAAAAAGTGTTCTACAATGATCACCAGTCATTCAGCTTTCATTTGATACCAACAATACCTAAATATTCTACATATTTTGAAAGTTACACTCATGCGTAGGAACTATTTTGTGTTAAATATGTACTACTTTCTGGTATGTGCTTTCTGGCCGGGCCGAATTAGTGGTGTTACACCTATAACAGAACCAAACTTGCTATTCTGACTTCAGCATCACTTTATTTCATTCTATGATCTATTTCAAGCAATAAAAAACACATAAAGCTTAAGTACAAATACTATTTTACTAATTTTAAGCTCAAATTGGACTGGTAGTAACATATAGGTTATTCAAAGAAAACTGAATATGGATATTATAAATGGCCAATATACTTATTTTATTCTCAATATCATTGTTGTATCTAATAATTTCTGTTAGGAAAACAATGTGCTTACCAATAGTCATATTTCACCAGAGTTTGTTCATTTAATAAAAATATATAAGACCAAACCTAAGACATAATTGAGAAAATTGTCCCCCCTTTTTTCTTCAAATTGGAAAAGGGACATTTTTGGTACAAACCATACTTCTGTGGTACAACATAGATTGTAAAGAGCAATTTATATATTTTTCAGCTGGATAACTTGCTAAACTGGTTCAAAATTGCATGTACAGTGAGATTTTGGAATTCTTATATGAGTATATACCAATTGTCTAGATTGTAAAAGGCTATCATAAGAAAACCAACAAAACTTGAAAATTCATAGGATTATTTGACCAAGAGCTATTTTTTTACCATAAACAAGTAATTATATACATGTTTTATTGATTGCAATCCCAAATAATGCAAAAATAAGAATTTGGAGTCAAGTCTTAAGTGCATGCATGTTGTGTGACCATAAAAGGCTAAAATACCTGATTATGTGAATTTAAGAGCTGAAATCTCCCATAAACAGAATTGTTCATCCAAAAAAGATGATTAAACATGTTTACTTACATCAAATATGACTTATTTTCATTGGAATAGGTACAACTTCTAAAAATTGAATTTCTGATGATTCTCTGTAATAGGAAGTACACCACTAATTCATGGCCCCATTGCTTTCTATGTTAAATTCCTCAATTTCAAGCAGACACAGCTCTTTTGTTTCAAGTTCAAATAAAGTGACAATCATTGCATGTCAAAGCAACACTTTATGGGGTCTTGTACTGGAAAAATCAACATACCTTTAATGGCATATAAGAAATAACTGGTTCCCGGAACTTCGGATGTACCAAAACAGGTACTTCAGATCTGACATACAGGCAAAAAGTACCCTCTTTATAAAATTTGGTGCAGTTTTTTTAATATTCAAAATTATAAGTCAAAAAGTGTTCTACAATGATCACCAGTCATTCAGCTTTCATTTGATACCAACAATACCTAAATATTCTACATATTTTGAAAGTTACACTCATGCGTAGGAACTATTTTGTGTTAAATATGTACTACTTTCTGGTATGTGCTTTCTGGCCGGGCCGAATTAGTGGTGTTACACCTTTAAAATCACAAGTCTGAATACAAAAATAATATTGATAAGGACTATTATATTATTTTTCAAAACACTTTATTATTAAATATCGGTACCAACAAATAGTTAAACAAAAACCTATAACATGCATTAAAAAATCACAGATAACTTAATGTCACATGGTTGTGTCCAGTATAACGACTCATCGTCGCTGTCACCAACCAAAAGAAGCAAAAAGATTGTCCAATTTTGATTGTTGTGAAATCTTTTTTTGTCTACATTGGAATTTGCTAGCAGCACAGTGTTGTGGTAGGTCAATATCCATTTTTCTACATTGTGGTACAATATTTGGACAATACACAGCTATTTTACGTCTGATCAAATCTTCGGGGACACATTGGAATGAGTTATCCATACCGTCAACCAGTGGATATTTGGTTCTTAAATTAAATAGAAATAGAATTATTGTCTGGAAGTGGACAATATATATACGCATTCCTCCCAAGAACTTTGATATATAACTGATATTTTGAAAAAGAGATTTATTTATTATTCAAAACATTATATTATTAAAATTTGCCAAAAAGCATTCTACACTATTCATTTAAAAACTTGCATTAGCTATCACATTAAATTTCAAATTTCTGAACATTTTAGCATATCAATTTTGTTCTGCATTATATTTATTATATTTATACCTTTGCCTGCCATGTATTTAAACTTATTTGCTTTAATTATTAGTATTTCCTTCTCATTTTGTAGATAAAACTTCATGTTATTCATAGTACACTTACCCGCATTGCATATAATAAACAATTTGCTGCCATGGCCGGATAACATTACACATGGTTGTCCTTCCTGTTTCGTACTCATACCAAACTGTTGTAAGGTTAGTGTAAGAGCTTGGACATATACTGCCACATTCTACAATCTGTGGTCCACTTGGATTTCCAATATCAAGAGGGCATATACTATAAAATATTATTTGAAATACATTTTTCATTCAAATGTGAGCGGTATTGACGTCTCATTGCTTGAAACGGAAACACAGTTATCTATTACATATTATATTAAAGTGGTATGATGAATATTACTGTGTTTTTCCTTGATATTTAAAACAATTCTGATGGTATGTAAAAATGAATAATAATATACTTACTGAGGGTCATCATAAGGAACAGCTGGTTGGTATATTTTACTGGCATCTTCTAAATACATTTGAATTTCTGGGTCATCTATTATAGCCTGTTCTATTGCCATACTGTATAAAAAGAAAAAGCAGTTATTTACCGTGTTATTTAACAAAAATGACAATTTTCTGAGCTCATATCAAATATATATTTGTGTTGGTTTTTTTTCGTTCAATTCTAGTGCTAATATGTTTTATAAACTTTTTATGATGAAATTTTTGCGAATATTACATCTCTTACATGTGTAAATATCATGTTTAAAGACGTTCTTCTCGCATGCTCGTTGTTTGGCTGTGTGGGATGTGTGAATGTTTCAAATCAAAAACTTTTTAACTATCCAATGTGTCTTAATTTACCACCATTCACTATTTTCGTCCTGAATATGCATTAAATATTTGCTACTGGACGTTAAGCAAACAATAAATCAAAATATCACGTGATAATTATCACATGCGTATGTAATGTTTCAAAAAGTAAGATGAAGGTGGATATCAGAAAGAAAATGGCAAATAAAATTGCAACTGGCGCAATTCGACTAAACGATATCAAATTCCAACCAGTGACATGATTCCAGTGCTTCTAGAACATTTTTAATTCATGCATTTTACAATTTAAATAACTTTATAAAATGTATACGTACTGATTGTATTCTAACGGATCATGACATATCTTTCCCATATCCGGCCATCTGTTTTCAATCGGATCAACAATACATTTCTTTCCAAATATTCCAAACACACATGGCAATACAGCAAGGAAAAATATACTACGCCTCATCTACAAACAGTTATGAACACAATATGTATAGAAAGGTGGTTTTATGAACACAATATGTATAAAAAGATGGTTTTATGAATACATTATGTATAGAAAGGTGGTTTTATGAACACATTATGTATAGAAAGGTGGTTTTATGAACACATTATGTGTAGAAAGGTGGTGTTATGAACACATTATGTGTAGAAAGGTGGTTTTATGAACACATTATGTGTAGAAAGGTGGTTTTATGAACACATTATGTACAAAAAGGTGGTTTTATGGTAACCTGAAGCAGCAGCTTTATAATCGAACTAAGAAAATCAATGCGCTTATTTTGCTTAACGATATCATGAAATATTATACATTTACTGTCTTTTGATGAGGTAAATATGTGGTTTTATTGACTTTTGAAAAATTGATATTCACTGAGGCCAACGGCCGAAGTAAATATAAGTTTTTCAAAAGTCAATTAAACCACATATTTACCGAAACAAAAGACAGTAATTGTTTTATTCCATATTCCTAGAGAGTACAGATAGAAATGTATGTTATGACAAAATTATTTACCAAAAACCAATTGTACATCAAACGATTTTAACATAATTATTCAGGTAAAAGCACGCAACGTTTTGCGCGGTGAATATACTTTTTCCGCAGGTGAATATGCTTATTTATTCAAAATCCCATTCATATAGAAAAACCTACTAAAAGTTCTATCAATATGGAATAATTCATATGATTTGATGAAAATACTTGTGCATATAATCTAAGTTAAAGGGTTAAAGTAAAAAGTTAAATCTAATTTGTGAAATTCGTTATAATATTTGCCTTACGCTTAAGATGAAGTATATTATAATAGTTTACCTTTTTTCTTATGTCTCGTCTAGGTTCTGTTAGCCACCAGTATCATATGTCTATATATACACAAATTTAAGCGACAAGGCTATATACATACTGACCAATCGCTAACCAGTATGTTATATTTTGACCTAAGAACCTACGTCATTATGGCCATTGTCCATGATGTACGTACGCTAATTCATCATCATTGTCAAAAGAAAGACACCACTTGTCAACCATTATACTATATAAAGGCTAGACTTGACCATTTTTATCAAATCGTCCTCAATTTGCTTAAAGTGAACACTGTTAAAATGGTAAGTGAATGAATTTCGTTATATTTGAATTCATTTATTTTAAAGATTCTATATTCCATAAAAAAAATATCAAATCTTAAAAATGTTTTGAAGAAATAACATTTCTAAACCCAAGTGTATATATAGAACAATAATTGTTTTAAAATGTTTTTGTTCAAGTTGGTCAAAAGTGTTTTATGTTTTATTATTATTATTATTATTATTATTATTATTATTATTATTATTATTATTATTTCAAGTTCAACCTTATACAATACATTTCACACATTCAAGTTTTGAACTATTATAATTTTTAAACCACTATGTGATCAGTTAGCATACAAAGCTAAAATGTATTTATAAAATTCAGCATAAGTAATAATCATTATGATTTTTTTAGTTCAAACTACTACTGACTTGTGCCATCTTTAGCTTTGTTTCATGTGTACCTATGAATGTATGTAACAACTACAAGTATTTGTATGACCAGTGTCTGCCACACAGGAGCTGGATGTGTGATAAACCAGTTGGTTATTCACCACTCGATATGTAAGTCCAATGTTACTTTGTTTTTTATTATGAACCTGAAGATATGCACCTTAGGATATGCTTACACAATTTGAATCTTCAACTTCCTTTATTATTTTTTGATATATTTTGAATTTGTTTGTTATTTCACCGGCGGATATCACGGTAAATTTATGCCAGTATAAATATTTGCAGATTTCAAATAATTGCCAATTAGGAAACTATCCACAGAGACCAAATGACGTAGCAAATTATATAGGTCTTCAACAATGAGCAAAACCCATACCGTATAGTCAGCTATAAAAGACCCAACATGAAAAAATGTTAAACAATTCAAACGAGAAACCACAGTAGAAATATACTTATTGCTAGGTATAAATACAATAAATTTTAAGTAAACACACTTATTACTATGTATAAATATAATAAATTTAAGTATACACACTTATTGCTAGGTATGAATATAATAAATTGTACGTATACACAATTAATGCTCGATATAAGTCAAACTGATTTTCAATGCATAAGTATAATTAATGCTAGGTATCAATACAATTTTACTTAAAAATAAGTTATCCTGGGTAGATCAACCATACACGATTGCCCACTTGTTGTTATCAGATACAAGGTAAAATTATTGATGAAATCTTTCTTCGACTTTGTCATAATGTAGAATTGGGATACTTTTCAGAGATCTTTCATTTGCTATAAAAGTAACCTTGTGTCTAGAAATTATTGTCACCATGGAAGTACTTCATTGTTTGTTGTATTTCCATGGTATCGTTAATTTTACAGTTTACAGAGAAAGCGATCATCAAATTCTTGATTTTACAAGTAATGCATTTTTTTTGAAAATGTAAAATTTAACAATTAAACAGACAGTATTTTAATCAAAATGCAAATAAACAAATATTGATGTATATATATCGTTTTTAATCATAATAATTGTTTTATTGAATTAAACTGATGCCTTTTTTTTATTTTTTCCTCTGTGTTATAGGCGTGGATTGAGACAAAAATTGTCACAGAGTGATGGATCATTTATCCACTATATCAAGTCATGCAGTGAGTGTTTAGGAGACCCAGCTCCGTATGGGTAATTATCATTTAAACCTTATTGCACATTAGATAAACTTATTTAGATATTTGTCATTTCTTATTGTTTTAGTATTAGTTTGTGATTAGGTCAGTTTATGGGGAACCACTAGTGGTAGGTCAATGATATTTGATATGCAGTTGTATAAGCATTGGCATATCTTATTTCCATGGAGATTATTTGGCCCCTCCTCCTCATTCATGGTCTATTGACTTTGAAATTTTTGCTTAGTTTTCATGTATTAGTTTGTGATTAGGTCAGTTTAAGGGGAACTGTCAGTGGTAGGTCAATGATAATTGGTATGCAGTTGTATAAGCATTAGCACATCTCATTTCCATGGAGAATATTTGTCCTCACCCCTCATTCATGGTCTATTAACTTTGAAACTTTTGCTTAGTTTACATGTATTAGTTTGTGATTAGGTCAGTTTAAGATGAACCACTAATGTTAAGTCAATGATATTCGGTATGCAAATGTATTGGCATTTGCAAGTTTCATTTCCATGAAGATTATATAACCCCACTCCTTAATTATGGTTCGTTGACTTTGACACTTTTACGTAGTTTACAAGTTAATGTTTGTGTTAAGGTAGTTTAAAGGGAACGACTTATGAAAAGTCAATGGTATTTGGTTTGCAGTTGTATTAGAATTGGCACATCTCATTTCCATGGAGATTGTTTAGCCCTGTACCTTCAGTCATGGTTCATTGACTTTGAATATTTGCATAACTTACATGTTAAAGTATTGCTATTTTAATTTCAACATTTGCATTATCAAAATAACAAATAGGCGAGACATATCTCTGTGTTAACAGTTTATTTTTATTTAAGTGTCACATATTTGTTTACAAAGTTAAATACAAATTACATAATATACATTGTACAGTAATGAAATAAGACAAATACCCAGCCAAAGTTGAGTTATAAAACACAGTTTATACATTTTCTATACTGTTAAAAAAAATTGGGGAACTAAAGGAATTATATTGGTAACGTCCAAATGTTCGTGTGTATTAGTGCCACTAATATGACCCCTTTATCCCATTCAATTTGAATTAATAACTATGTTAAACGATGCCTCCAGTAGAAAGAGTATCACGCTCTCTGCGCGTTAAGAACCCTTGCATTAATTCTTTGAGGGGTCCGTAGGTGGTCTGTTCAAAGGCTAAATTTCTTACCCTATTCAATATACCCTCATTTTCCAGTGGCAGTCCAAATTTCGCCGACCTTTATTCCAGAAGGCCTCTATTACAGCACCTACCTATTGTATTTATGGTTGATCTGTTCTCGTCCTTAACATGCATGGAAATTTACCACTGGATATTAAGCAAACATTAGTTAATCAATATGTTGAACGATAGTTAAATTAATTTTCTGTCTTTATCTTCAGTTGATTTACGGAAATATATCTTAAAATAACAGATAGATTATTGTTGAATAACTATTTTAGAAATCAGTTAGCTATAGAATTTAATTGTTTTCAATGTGCATATATATTTATATTTCAGAGAAAAAATAGATTATGTAAAGAAACCAGTTTGTCGTGAAGTTAAGGTACCAATTGAATATATAAACAAAACCGTGTATCATGAACTGACTGGATTAGCTGAAGGCTTTGAAGTGTGCCAGGTCATACTGAATGGCCCCGACAGAAATGTCCAGAAAATATACAGGACGGATTGTTACAACGGGTAAGATGGTCATCTGTATTTCATTGACTGATTTAGAAGTTTCATTATTATTTAACCTGAAGCGCGAACTGCAAATAAGCAATAGTGGTCTTCTTTGACTTCAGATATAAAGCATCCCCACCTAAACTACATCGGACAATTTAATTGCAAAGTTATCCAGCCAAATATACGTTTGATTGGTGCTTGCTTAACTAACGTCCAGTTGTCAGTAAAATGGAAAGTCAACTACAAACTTGCAAAAATATTCAATACTAATACTGATAATATATTGGCTAAGTTTCCGCCTGTTTAAGCCGGAGATATTATGGTATTTCGTGTCTGTTTTCTTTTTTTATGATTTTACTTTTTTCGTTGGAAAGTACTGGGACTCTCATCTTTGTAATATAAGGATTTTTTCACTTACTTAAGTATATATACCTTGAGTCATTTATTTCAAAAAATGCAAAATCATTACGAATATAAAAATAAGGAGTTGTGGTATGATTGACAATGAGACAACATTTCTGTCCACCAGAGTTCAAATGAAGTAAATGTTAGCAATTATAGGCAACCGTACGGCATTCAACAATGAGAAAACCCCATACCGTATAGTCGGCTATAAAAGGCCCCGACATAAAAACTCCAAGGTAAATTCAAAAAAGGGGAAGTCCATAAAAACTGACAAAACTCAACCGTTACCAACCAACAGAACAAGTCAAAAACAATTGTCATATTCCTGACTTGGTATAGCCATTTTTCGAGAAAAAAAAATGATAATGGAATGTTAGTTTGGGGGTCCATATACTTTTGACAATTTTCCCTTCTGTTGTTCCATATTTTAACGTTATTGGACTTTTTAAAATAAGTGTTTTTTTTCACTTTTTTCCCCGTTAATATGTTCCTATAAACATTGCAGTTGACTTATGAAAACCAAATTCCTGGTAATCCTGCATAAATTCGTTTATATTTTTTCCAAAAAAATCAATTTCTTTTGACTTCAATTTTTATACGCCCGTCAAAATTTTGACGGGACGTATTATGGTATACACATGTCGTCTGTCCGTCTGTCCAGCGTAAACATGTCACACCGTAACTTGAGAACGATTTATCCACATTTCATGAAACTTAGCATAGTTGTTTCTTATGATGGTCAAACGATCTGTATACTTTTTGGTGAAAATAAGATTAAAACTTTTTGAGTAACGGGACTTTGTAACTAAAACAGGGGTGTGTTTTTTTTCACATGTCGCGCCGTATCTCAAAAAAATTATGATTATAATTGCTTAAAACTTTACACACTTCTTATTTATATTAATCTTAAGATCTGTATACTATTTGGTGATGATTCAAAATTTTGTTTTTGAGTTAATGAGTATTTTGTAAAAAAAAAAAGGGGGAGGGGGTTTTCACATGTCGCGTTGTATCTCAAAAACGATTTACGAGTATTGCTTAAAACTTTACACACTTCTTATTTATATTAATCTAAAGATCTGTATACTTTTTGGTTTTGATTCAAAATTTTATTTTAGAGATATTGAGTATTTTGTAATAAAAAAAGGGGGGGTTTCACATGTCGCGCTGTATCTCAAAAACAATTTATGATTATTGCTTAAAACTTTACACACTTCTTAGTTATATTAATCGTAAGATCTGTATACTTTTAGGTGATGATTCAAAATTTTATTTTAGAATTATTGAGTTTTTTTGTAAAAAAAAGGGGGGTTTTCACATGTCGCGCCTAATGTCAGAAACTATTTATGATTGATTGTTGCATAAAAATTCACACACAAGTCGACGGGCGTATCATGCGCTCATGGCGCAGCTGTTTATTTATAATGATATTACAACAACCTATATATAAAAAAAGAGTATTATTGGTAAAACGTTATCTACAACCGCCGCTGAATTTTTATTAATCTATTGATGGTTTGATTTATTCATTCATTTATTTTTGTTTCATTTTTAATTGAAAGTTTAAATTTGATTTTTTTCAGAGATGAGAGAAAACAGAACAATTACTGTAGATTTGACTATGGGGTGTTCAAGCAATATTTTTGTAGACCAACAAATTTTGTGTACAGAACCATGCTTGTTGACTGTCCATTAACAGGATTACAGTATTACAAAGAAAAAGTATCAACAGCATGTAGCTGTGTTAAAGTCAAATGTTTAACAGGAGAAGTTCCGGGACCCGTTAACGTTCTTGGTATCAGACAAGGGCCCGTACACATCCCAGAAAACAGACAAGGAACAAAAATTGGAATAAAACAAGGCTTGTTTTGAAAACCAGAAGAAAGTATAGCTGACTGTGATATTTAAGTTTTACAACGTTTCGCTATGTGCTTATTAATTTTGTTTTTGTTATTGTTACGGTATAGGTTCGTAAATAAATTTGTCTATTAAGCTATATTTATTTCATTCTTTGAAGTTCTATTTATAAATACATCATGTACATATGATAACTTTTTTCACCATAAAAAACACTAAATGATAATTAGTGACAACTGTAACAGACGACAGTGACATCCCATAATTTACACATCTATATCGGTGTTATAACAGAATGAAGTGTGTTAGGGTCAGTATTTGGTCTAATAGTTCACATAATTAGTATACTTCTAATATAAAAGGGGAATACGTTTTCAAGGGATCAGTCAAACATAAAAATAAAATCGCACAATAACAAGGCAAAAATGATTTAGACGAAAACAACAACAGACGATAAAACCTTGCATAGATCACAAAACAACAACAGACGATAAAACCTTGCATAGATCACAAAACAACAACAGACGATAAAACCTTGCATAGATCACAAAACAACAACAGACGATAAAATCTTGCATAGATCACAAAACAACAACAGACGATAAAACCTTCCATAGATCACTAAACATTTAACCGCAATAACCCATCAAATGTGATTGAGAAATAAGAAACTCACAAATTGCAAGCAGTTCATGTTTAGTTGATGTCTTTTCTGGCGTAGTTATGACAACATTGTACCCTGTACAAATGACCCTATAGCGATCAAATCTAAATGTTGCTGTTTCATTCTCATGTTGGAGTAGATTTAAATTCTATAATGACGGTCTGATAATTCAAAATTAATCTTCAATCTAATTGTGTTTTTTTTTATATATACGTTTACAAAACAATGGGTCGCTCTATAATATCAAAATAAGGAGATGTACAGTTTTGAACGACAGAGTCATTAAATATACTAGATAAGTTAATAAAATCAACATATTTGTAAAGACCCTCCCTTGTATCGTCTGATCGAGATTGTTAGCTATTGTTGTGTGTTCTTGTCCTTTTTTAATGTTATCTTTCATAATTACTATAAAGCGTTGAGTTTGACATGCAAGTACTCACTGCACATAAATCCAATCCAATAGACACATCAACGACGCGACGTGTTATCATTCAGAGAATGTAACTGGATATGAAATATATTCTATTGTCTGTATATTTCAAGGAATTCAATTGGTCATGCGACGTCACATGTTGACTTAATATATTGTATCGGCGTTTACAATCCTCCATGGCATTGTGCGATATAAGACGACATCCGTTAAATGTTCAAAGTTAGCAATAGATAGTAAGGTTTTGTTGCAAGTATCACATAGTCTGTAGGATATGATGATTGCACTGGCCGTCAATAACCTAATATGGACAGGTATATACACGGTCGGTAAATTGTTTATACACGGTCAGTAAACTGTATATGGGATGTTATATATAATATTGTCATCAAATATGAAGCTTAAATATTGCAAGCACAGACCTGTTTAAAAACGGAGAAGATGAATCGAGGGGCAGTTAAAAAACCCAGAGACAACAATGACCAAAAGATGACGAAATGTATAAGCAGACAAAACTGGAAGAACACAAAATGCGCAACTCATGAACTGCCAACCCTATCAAAGCACCCGAGTTAATACCCTGTTTTTGGTTGTGTTCGTGTTGCTCAATATTTAGTTTAAGTGTATTGTTTTTGGAACTGTCGTTTTTCTTTTTATCTGTTTTTGTTTTTGCCATTGTGTTGTCTGCTTTTATTTTACGTTTGTTTTTTTATTTCCCTTTGTATTTAAAATAGACAACACGATATAGACTGCATATAGGACAACAGTATCAGATACTAATATTGTGATAGATTGTATGTAGTACAGAAGTGTCATATACTAAAATTATAATAGATTGTATGTAGCTCAGAAGTTTCAGATACTAATATTATAATAGATTGTTTGTAGGACAGAAGTGTCAGATACTAATATTATAATAGATTGTATGTAGCACAGAAGTGTCGGATACTAATATTATAATAGATTGTTTGTAGGACAGAGGTTTCAGATACTTATACTATAATAGGTTGTAAGTAAAAGAGAGGCGAAAAATACCAAAGAGATAATCAAACTCATGTCGACATTGATTGATATTTTAGTCTTAGATACATGATTTTTTTATTAGTTGTTATTGGCTTTGAACTAGCTGTCAGTAACGCGAGTACTTTTAGATCTGTACTTAGTGTCTTTTTTGTTGTGGGAATGTATAAATACCCTGCCACGCCCGGTCTGTGTTTTTGTGCTTTGTATCGATGTGGTGAGTTAAGTCTTTTTCAACTGTTTTTTTTATAGTTTGCTCATATGTTGTGCTGTTAAACCACTATCCCAGGTTAGGGGAGGGTTGGGCGCCCGCAAACATGTTTAACCCCGCCACATTTTGTATGTGCCTGTCCCAAGTCAAGACGTTGTCGATTGTTTCTGTATATCATATTTGTTTTTCGTTCATTATTTTATACATAAATCATGCCGTTAGGTTCCTCATTTGTCCTTTCTGGGGCTTTTATAGCTGACTATGCGGTATGGGTTTTGCTCATTGTTGTTAACTTCTATGTCATTTGATCTCTGGTGGAGAGTTGTCTCATTGGCAATCATATCACATCTTCTTATATTTATATCATAAGTCGAAAACATTGTCAAACTGATAATATCGTCACAAAAAATGAAAAACGACGAAAACACAAACAACAGTACACAAAACACAACATAGAAACTAAAGACTGAGCATTACGAAACCCACAAAAACTGGGGGTGATCTCAGGTGCTCCAGAAATGTAGGCAGATCGTGCTCCACATGTGGCACCCGTAAATGTTTGTTAATGCTGATGCACATACAATGACTCTTATTACCTATTTTACTACAACATAATAAAATTATTCTGTATACTTTAGGTCGCTGTCATTTATATAAAAATCAATTGTGAACTTTCCATTTCTATGTAGTAACATTCCAGCAGCGCCTGTATACGGAGTATATATCTCCCAATTGATACGATATTCCCGGGGTTGTGTTTCCTATCATGATTTTCTTGATAGGGGATTGCTGCTCACAAGGAAGCTATTAAGCCAAGAGTTCCAAATGGTGAAGTTGAAATCATCCCTTCGTAAATTTTACGGACGCCATCACGAGTTAGTTGACCGTTATGGAATAACCGTTTCACAGATGATATCGGATATGTTCCTTATTTCGTAACAACAATACCCTTCCCTTTTCACGAATGTGACTTACCAAATTAGACTATTTACCGGATTTGTAATAACATAAGCAACACGACGGGTGCCACATGTGGAGCAGGATCTGCTTACCCTTCCGGAGCACCTGAGATCACCCCCAGTTCTTGGTGGGTTTCGTGTTGCTCAGTCTATGTTGTGTCATCTGTACTATTATTTGTCTGTTTGTCTTTTTATTTTTTGCCATGGCGTTGTTAGTTTGTTTTCGATCTATGAGTTTGACTGTCCCTCTGGTATCTTTCGTCCCTCTTTTATATACAATAATAGATATACACATTTTAAATATATTTTTTATTCAATATTTCTGTTGTTGTTTGTAATTAGACATAAACATTTAAGACAAACATATAAATGATGAGGATGAAATATATTGCACATGCCCTTGTAAGTGACTTAATACTGTTCTATCTCTTTAGAGAATTCTTTTTGTGGGGAATGTATGGTCACATCCAACCTTTACACAGCTACAGGCTGTTGGGATCTTCTCGACATGGTAACTTAATTGTCCATTGTCGCTGGGACATAACACTACCATGGTTCTGGTGACGTAATTGGTTGGTCGGCAGAAATAATTATCTTGTGGTGCATAATGGAATTTGCATTTTGTTGTTTTCTTATGGCTGTAAAATTAAAAGTAACATCAAATTAAATTAACAAAATAACTTCATATGAAACATGATATATATTTCGCTTGGAATGAATAAAACGAGATGTGGGGTACACCCCAATGAGACAGTAACCCAATAACACAAATCACCCAAGGCATGTAATAAAATTCAACACAAGTCTTCAACGACAGACATGAATGAGGGTCTGGATGGGGGTCCTTCATTATTGTATTTTTTACAACAGACATGTATGAGGATCTTTAATTTTTAAAGATATTGTTTTCTCTATTCTTTATAGTGGTTGCCCATAATTCTCTATTCTTTATAGTGGTTGCCCATAATTCTCTATTCTTTATTCTTTATTTTTTGCCTTTTAGTCTTTTTTCTCTATTTTTAATATTTTGGTCCATTATTCTGTAGTATTGGTCCATTATTCTCTATTCTGTAAACCCCCTTCTAGACCCTCATGTGTCTTTTACACTTACACTGGGGTAAGTCAATTCATAAAGTATAGTAAAAAAGCATAGACTGGTTTCAAGCTATGAAGGAGAAAATTTGAATGTATGGGAAGCGAGATATCGTTACTTATTAGTTAAAAGGATAACAGTTTTCATTTAATTCAGAAATGTTTAGCGTTTATTACTCTCATTTTCTGTATTTTATCGTTTTAATGAAATGTGAATAAGAGGAGGTGTGGGTTATACGTCAATGAGACAGCAACCAAACACGCAAACAAAGTACAAACGTTTCTTCTATTTTTAACTTATTTTTTTGGTTGATCATAGTGCTCTTTTCATAACAGAATGATATAATTGAGACTAAGAAATTAACTCACCCTATACACTCCACTTTATAAATAGTTTGGTATCGGTTACTGAAAATAACTTCACAAATTTCAGTGCCTAGTCTGATATCAGTCACTACGTGGTGGACGGGTCTATAAATGTAGCTCACAAGCTTGCGAACCTCTCTACACATAGGAAACTTATGAATCCTTGCCATTTTTTGCCCTCTGAAAAAAAGCATGAACATATTTATCTAAAACAATTTGTGATAATTTGATTTTAATATAATGTATGTTTTATTACGAATCAGAAGTAAATTTTGATACGTTTAAACATATGACAAAGTTTAAATCACTGTCAAATGTTAATAATATTACTGCAAACATTTAAAATTAGTGATTGTGTTTTTTTCTAAATATCATAAAAAATAAGAAAGAAAATTATAAAAAAAAATATTAAAAAGAAGAACTAGGAGATAAAAATTGGTTTGTCAGAGTAAAGTATCTTACGACATATGCCGCCTGTCTTTTATTTGCTTTGAGTTAAATCAAATGTTCATAATCAACAAAATAGTCAGGAAGGAAAACACACATAAAATATAAACTTATCAATGAGCTCATCATACAATACTTTGAGGCCAATTTACCATAAAATCATTGCTGTCCATATCTGTTCATAACTGTTCATTACTGTTCAATACTTTTTCTATCAAAGAACCCATAAGTATTGCTTGATTTTATTTCAAACCAAATAGTATTGAATCGAAATACAACTACTTCAAAATTAAAACTATCATCATTATTTCTTGAATTTAAAAAATATTTTGTAATTGTTAGTATTAATTTCATACCATTAAATAGCAACCAGCCAGCAAACAACAAAATCGGTTGATTGGTTGATTGTTATTTGCTCAACGTCCAATTGCAAATATCCAATGCATATTCATAAAAAATATATATGTGTCTAAATACAATATAACAAACAAAAAAATAAATTCGAACCAAAGTTAGGTATGAAATAGTGAAAAATGAGTTAGGAAATACTTAGCTTATTGTGTTAATACAATAGCTTTGTATGAGCTCCAAATGGAACACGAGTTCAAACGTTAAAAAATACATGATTGTAGATGCTTGGTTGTAAATTAAGAATACCATTAACACATAAATGAGTCAAATATGTATATGCACTCATACCACATCTTCTTATATCTATATATGTATATTTACTTTTTTTAAGACTTTTTGCAGAAAAAATATTAAGAAATTTAATTTTCTTCACTTAACTCGTCTGTCTTGAATGTACAATAAATACTTGCCACTGGACACGAGGCAAACAACAATGCATATATCCTTAATTATATTTATTCAATGACTAAAGACTTCCTGCATCCTAGCAAAAGTTAGTATAGAATAGATTAAATATGCACTCAGACCGGTCCGTCTAAAGTCATTTCTGAAGAATATTGTAGACAATGATCACTTGGACCGCATGGAAAACAAATGTTATATTTTTTTTATTTATTTACCCATTTCCTCTTATTTCCTCTACTACAATTTTTTTGGAGAATACGTGATTTGTGACACCATTGCATTCTTTGCTGTTATTTAAGTATCTCATGAAATTTCCTTCGGTATTTACCATTGCTGTACGACTGTAAGAGATAGAGAGAGAGGTTAATTAATTGTTTATAAAATACAAATGTACACATTTATATCTCATCAAATAGTCTGATTCAATCACAGTTTAAATTCCATGACATGTTCTAAAAACGTTTATTGTATAAAGCGGTAAGATGATTTATTTGGTATAAAATGGAAAGATTATTTGACAGATCTACTTATTTTTATATAAAAACACAATAACTGTTATGCTATACAAAATTATGAAATATCCAAGCTAGCGATTGTTTATCTGTTTTTTATCTTAAGTGAAGCAAGTGTGTGAATTCTCATCCTTCACCTATTCTTTTTGTACTTTTTGTTGTTACAGCTTTGACGTTTTGTTGGGCTTTGGATTCACCTCAACTTTTGCCTCGAGAATTACCGATTCGAAATAAATAATCAAAATGTGAAATTGTAGTATCGAAATTAATAATTCATGCACATTTTAATACCCAATATTATAAAAATAAACATTTTGTGAATCCTTTGTTATTTCTCATAAGTGCTGCCATTATATTTTTTTTATTATCGCATAAATAACATGTTTTATGGTAAGAGTACTTACACGTCTTGCTCAACGTAGGTTGTTGGTAGCTTATCACATATCCAGTCCTGTGGTGGTAGACATTGTTTATACAACAAGTCGTATTTCTTGCAGAGCTGCGATTTCTTATTATTCGGATTAGGGATAGCAGTTGCAAGCGTCGCAACTATGACAGCAACATAAAGTTGAAGTGGAACCTGAGAGAAAATAAATACATTTTTTCTTTCATCTAGCTTTCTTTTTATCTATTTGATAGTCACAGGGATAAAATGCTTTGAAAAATAAACTGCATTAATTTTTAAATTGTTTATTATATATTCAAGGTATTTATTCTATAATATCTTCATAAAAATGATAAGACATAGTGTTTCAAATTAACGAACCACAATTAACGAAATATATTATACGTATATTTATATATATCTGTACATGTATATATGTCTCTGGTGAAAATTGATATTGAAAAATATTCGTAGACTTTGATATAGATTTCTTTAAAATGCAGTAATATATATATATCCAAAACGACTCCCTTATGAAAGATTTTTTTTTTCCAAATAGAAAATGTGTTTTTCTTTTCACTGCGATCTTCACTTCAAAAAGTAGAAAAACTTTTCATAATTTAAAAGGTGTTCATAATTTTTTACTAAATATAAGTAGTTATGGTAAAATCAACTTCAATCTTAACATTCGCAGACTTTGATATATATACTAATTTTGAATGAAGTAATGCATCCATAATTTTCTTTTTCGATAGATTTGTTTTCGAATTTTATTTTTTTCCTTTCTTTTACGATCTTCGCATCATGTAGAAAAGTAGAAAAAACTTAGCACCTTCTAAGAGGTGTTCAAAGATATTCATTTAAATATGAGTATTTTTTGTTAAACATAAATTAATTTAAATTAAATCTTACCATTGTTATTTCTTTTATCGAGTCAAAATTAAATCTGATTTCTAAACCAGAAAATATGGCTATTTATATGCCTAAACGAGGAAATTAACTATTACGGTTTTGTAACAACGTTTTTGATTCGTTCTTTTACTTGTACGTTATGCACTGATGTATTGCTAAAAAGTCTTACGGCCATGTTAAGAAAATAAAAGTTACGTCACAACAACGATTACTTTTTAATGCCTTGACATCATTCAAATTGCAAAGAACATATAATTGAACTTTACATTATAAGATGCAAAAACAAAAAACAAAAACAATAATATAAATACAAAGTACTTAATTAATTTCAGAAATAGATAAACATAAATAAGTTAGGCAATTATTATGTTGGTTTTTTTCAATTGATAACTGGGTGCGCTACAACTCTTCAATGCAGTGGTATGCAGTTCCTTGGACGTTAAAACCGCAATGACCACAAAGTATAACCCAGAGTTTCCATTAACCAGGAAATAAATTGTCAATTTCACGAAAAAAACAAGAAAAAAAAACGATAACAAATGAGCATTTAAAATATTAAACAATCTGTCCGCTTGCTGACTCTAAAAAATATAGTAACTTAAGACCGATCTATAGGTACAGACAACGGGTTAAGTTGCCAATGAGACAACTCTCCATCCAAGTCAAAATAGTCCATTTACTCTATCGTGACCTTAATGGCATTAACTCTAATAGGACGTCGTCTGACAGTTTTCATTTAATTAGACAGAAGGTAGCGCTCATCATTTTGAACATTTCTACTACTATTTGATTTTTCTCTTTAATAGAAGTTAACATGATAAAAGTCGAATCTTGCATTTTACCCTTATGTTCTATGTTAAGCCATGTCGGCAATGTTGGTTTGCAGACGGTATCATCGTACAATAAATACCAAATGATGATTGTGGCCAATTTTGGTTCCAATTTGCCAAGTAATTTCAGAGAAGAATTTTGTAAAATTTAACGGACGACGCACGCCAAGTGAGGAGAATAGTTTTTTTTACCCTTTAGGTCATGAAATAGATAAATTCTGCAGATTGCCCAAGATGCTCGAATGTAAGCTGAATGAATGTAAGCAAGTTTCCTAAAAAAAAAAAACTGAAAAAAACTCATTCCTGTCTAGCCCTTTCATGATTATTCGTGCGAAGTTATATTTAATTTAACAATTAACGGAGCTACAATTACATGTTATAAGGATATGTGTGTTTTAAAACGAATTTGTTTAAAAATTGAGATAGGATCAATAAATCGAGACCACCGATTGTAGATTCCCTGGTCAGCGTGGGGCATAATAATGACCCTGCTTTCCAAATTATATATCGTTTTTAATTTCCTTGTTCAATTTAGTATAGTCAACTGGTTGGTATAGGTGCCCTGTGCAGGTTTTTTTTTATTGTGAGTTTTAGTTTTACGAAGTATAATCTAAATAGGTAAAAGAGGGGCTTGTGTTCATGTAAAATTTCACATTGTTTGCCTGTACCAAAATCAGACTATCTGGACTTTATCCCTTTTTGTATAATGAATCCCAGGCCAAACAGGAAAAAAAAAAACAACAAAAATACCGAACTCCAAGGAAAATTCAAACCGAATGAAAAGGAAAAGGAAACCCGCTCCGGACTGTGAATCCCAAAAGGGATTAATCTGTACCATTTGTTGTATCGCAGAAGTAAAACTTTTTAAGATTTTGAGATTCGTTTATTTTTTAGCCTTCAGAAGATGGCAAAATAAACTAACACCTGAAATTGAATTTCATTTGATACGATCTACCCAGTTACACAGTTTAAATTACCTTTTATCTATTGTCACATTAAAATTATCACATGACAGTGGGAAATTTAGTGGCAGAGAATAAAAGAAAATTTACTCTTATGATAAAGTCGAGAAAATCAAGAAAACGATGCCGGTGACGATACTGATGGAAAGTTATTTCTAAACAACAATCGTACATTTTAAAGAAATTATTTGTTAAACTGTGTTATTAGAAATATACATGCAAAAACACGATATTTTATGTTCAGTGTGTATCGAGATAATTGCATTAGAAGCTTGTGAAACTGAAATTTAAAAAATGTTAATCTTTGCTATATATTAATAAAAAAAATACAAAATATAAAGATCTTTCAGGTTACCAATTTTCGGAGTGTTCCACAAAATCCTTAGCATGTTAAAAATTCCCAAAATATAACTATTCTTCGCATTGAAGTTTTCGAGTACACCGGTCTGCTCTTGTCACTTGAACATTCAATAGAGAAATATTGTCTTTTCGTGAATGTAACAATTTAAAAGTCTGTCAAAAATCAAAGATAAATAGTTTTATAAAGTAGGTTATCCGTTAAAAGATTTTTACTATTTTTTCATAGTTTTAAGAAAAGGTCGTTCCGATTTTTGTACATGTGTTTGCGGTCTTCTCGATCAATTCACATTCAATGTTTACATCGGGATAAGGTCCGTTTGAATTTGCTTAGTAACTTATTTTCAAAAGTGTTAGTCTTTGCTGCATATCAATCGATTCCTGCAGAAATTTTTACCTGAACTTCTCTGATCTATCTGCATACATATACGGATAATTGACATGTTCCAGAAAGGTATACAGCCGAAGTTGGTACTCCAGGAATTTATTCGCATAGCAACATTTTAAACCAATTTTACACCAAACTCCTATAACCTGCTGTACTCATCGTTTGATATTTAAGGAGAGAAATGATATCATTATGTAGAAGTTTTGTTTATATTTCAACTTACTTTTATTTTTACTATTTACCAGAACGTGTTCTCGTGAATTTATAATTGAAAGCGTCCTTGCTAAAACGGGACAAACATTGAGAAGATCAAGCTTTCAGTGTTTACAGGGGAGATAATATTTTGTCACCAGATTTCCTACTGATGAGGGGAACAACTCAAACATGTTTCCCAACCTAGTTGCTTTTGGCACCTTTTAAAGGAACAAAACAATGAACATCAAAATCCATGAAAGTTATGATTTTTCTGAAACACACTATGCATTTATACGCCAAACCGTGCCTTAAATTATTTTTCCAATTGCACAGTTGTGTTTGTGCTCAGAGTAAACATAGCCATTTTTGTCGATGAAACGTAAGTCTGGAAGCATTACATGAATATAAACAAAAGGATTATCTTTTAATGACAGTTATAATAGTTTTCTTTGAAAAAAGAAAATTAAATGAAGGAATAAGTAAAAATAAATGTATAGTAAGCTTTGCGTTAGTTTGGTCTCGACGCCATTTTTTTGTAACTTACGACAAGTCTCAAAGGGGTCATAAAAAAAACTCACAAATGATTAACTCAAATACGATCTCACAGTACAAATGCCAACGATAATTGTTTCATTGTCCTTCGGTTCTTTATTCTTCATTTTTTTTATTCTAACACATATCACAAAACAAATACAATATAAACACTTAGTTCATTTTTTGTTAAATTTAGTTTCCAACCTCATCTCTCCTCTCTATAATATGATATTATCTTTCCAGTAAACAGTTAAGTTATCTATTAGCTTAATTGACTGTGCATTCAATAGTCTCTTTTTTAAAATGAATTTTTATTTTTCCCAACATGTTAAAAATTAAGTTAAGCCAATAAAATTCAATTTTTTAATACAAATCTATCTGGCAATTGCATATTAGATAAGTAGGTTACACGCAGAAGAGAATCCGTTGCATCTTCAACGTGTACATAGAAACCTAATGCAGATTTTATGGTCTGTATTGATACAGGGTATATTCCAAGTTCAGATAAAACAGCCGAATTTATGATGATTAATATATTTCTTTAACCTATACATTTTTGTAACATGAAATCAAACAGACCTAGAAAAAATCCATTTTCACGTGGTCGCTATCTATTCATATTTATATTCATATTTATATCGGGTATATGACCGTCGGCAGTCTTCGGAGGTCATCTCGATGGTTAATTAGATGGCGTCTAGACTAAAATACACACGAAATCTTGATATATATTATCAAGTCCATGCATTTTTAATTGTTTATTTTAGACTTTTTGTAATTTGGATATACCTGTTAGTATGTTATGAATCAAATATGAAAATTTGAGTCAAATCGGTAAACATGAATTTAACAGTTAATGCCCCTTTAAAACAGGAAAAGACAAATAGATGTCAACATACGGCCTTGAACAATAGTAAATTGCCATTACCATACGTAAACTGTAGATCGGTCTGAATCTAGCTAAGCGCATAGTTCATCATTTTCTTGGAAAAGTTTTGTTTTCATGTTCATCTAGCTTTGTACTAGCTGTCAGTAACTGCGAGTACTCTCAGATCTGTACTTAGTGTCTTTTTGTTGTTGGGATGTACAAGTACCCAGCCACGTCCACTCTGTATTTTTGTTAGATGTATTTCTATTTGTATTCATCTGATGAGTTAAGCCTTTTTCAACTGATTTTTATAGTTTGTTCTTATGTCGTACTGTTACACCACTGTCCCAGGTTAGGGGGAGGGTTGGCGCCTTCAAACTAGTTTAACCCCGCCACATTCTATATGTGCCTGTCCCAAGTCAGGAGCCTGTAATTGAGGGGTTATTGTTTATTACACTTTATCATATTTGTTTTTCGTTTATTGTTTTGTAAAGTGTGATCTTGTTTGTGCTTTTGCACCACTGACCCAAGTTAGGTGGAGGGTTTGGCGCCATCTAACTAGTTCAACCCCGCCACATTCTGTATGTGCCTGTCCCAAGTCAAGAAGTTGTCGATTGTTTCTGTATATCATATTTGTTTTTCGTTTTTCGTTCATTATTTTATACATAAATCATGTCGTTAGGTTTCTCATTTGGCATTTCTGGGTGTTTTATAGCTGACTATGCGGTATGGGTTTTGCTCATTGTTGTTAACTTCGTTTGAATTTGGTCAATCGTTATAGGATTTTTCCAAATTTCTATCAATTTTCAGAATATTTAGTGCAAACTTAAAACACAATATGATTTAAAAGTAGTAATCTATATCCCAACCACTAAAGTGTTAAATAAAAGTATTAACAAAAAATTCCAAACTCCAAGATAAATTCAATAAAGTGGAAAGACCATGAAACGGACAAACCCAAACGCTCGACTATGTCAACTCACGCAACAACAAAAGAAAAATAACTGTCATATTCCTGATACAGTTAAACTTTTATTTTGAACACTCATTTGTTATGTTCAGCTGGTTTTTATTTCTCGCTTATTCAGTAATTGTGTGTTTTATTACTGTGACTTGACTGTAAGTGTTGCTCTCCACTTATTGCAGTTTACTAAAAATTCTGACCAAATTGCAATTTGTTTTATCAAACCAAATTGTTCAACTGGTCAGAAATTTTAACGAACTGCTGTAGTAAACCATAGTCAAGTTGTGAAAGTGCAAGATGATAAAATAAAGCATACTTACAATCCTATTAGACTTTAATTCCACTTCATTGATATTATGAAAATTATTGTCAGTATTTGTATACATGTTTTTATATAATTGTCACGCGAAAAGTTCTAACCGTTCTGAAAAATTCAATAAACAACGAACTTATATGCCATTACTGTAGATTATATAAATCATAGTGGTAGAACAAAATATTGCTGATACATAACACATTTTACTTATCATGTGATTGATTCATTAGAAACAAAGTTGTTTAAAGGAAGATATTGAATAGTTTTTTATGATCAGTTCGAGCAAGTTTTAGTAGTAATGCTCTTTAAAATTAGTGTTTCCGGTCAAGGTTACATCCGATTATTGTGTCCAAACTATAAATAATCTCATCGACCGAACACAATTTTCCAACGGCGGTATCATTTGTTAAAATGTATTTCTTAATACCATGTGAATGAAGTTGGATCGTTATTGGTGTATTAATATTTGAAAGATATATCAACTAAATTGTTTGGTGTTATGTTTTTATAATAACATGAACGGTACCAATTTTACTGCACCAGATGTGCATTTCTACAACTGATACGCATTATAATAACCGAGCCCTTAATGTCATTTTTTTATAAACGCATCAAAGATACTGTTGTATGTCTGTGATGAATGCTTACACAGTTTTGGCTGCTGAATCCCATATTGTTACATTAACTTAGTATGTCTATTTGGGTTGCTTACCGGAACTATAAACAACTGTCATACAAGTGGGAGGTTTAGCCAACGCTATAAAACCAGGTTTAAGTCACCATTTTCTTCGGAAAATGCCTGTATCAAGCCAGGAATATGGCAGTTGTTTTTCATTTGTTCCTTTTATTTATAGCGTTTGATTTTGACAGTTTTTATGAACTTCCCCTTTTTTAATTTTATTAGAGTTCGGTATTGTTGTTATACTTTTATACCAGGCTTATTATTTGTTACGCCAAACGCACGTTTCAAACGATGCTAACAGTTACCCCAAAATTGTCATCGTTTCTTTATTTTTACTTATTGAAAATGAGATACAATGTCTTCGTTTGACACCCAATCTGACAACAACTTTTCAATAAAAAGACTCCCCGGGCGCCTATTGTATTACCACATTCTGCATACTATTATAACTGTAGAAACACAATATTGCTTAATGACAAAAATAACCAAGTATATATGAACCAGATGCTGATTTCTTTTTTAATTGATGAAACATTTTAAAGTAAGGTGCAAATATTTGATGTGGACTCTAGCTCTTATTCTGACTTCCCTGAATTATAAATATTTACATATGCACGGAACACTATAAGGAACTTCTAGTGCACAGTAGGTTCAAAATGAAAACAACATGTTTGATAATTTCATGCTTCCGAAGCGCTTTCCTGGATTTACCTTCATCAGGAACGCTCAAAGCCAAACATTTGAAATCCGAGGGATGTATAAGTACCGACACAGTTGAAGAGCTATATGACAAAAATACCTTAAACAAATAGCCAAATCCATCTAAGGTCAACTTTGCCTGAGGGAGTTGAAACCTTAGTTTCTTTACAATTTCAAGATTTATAAACGGACAATTTTAGAAAAGTTTGTTATATATCATGTCAGTACCGAAGTACTGACTACTGAGCTGATGATACCCTCGGGGACTGATAGTCCACCAGCAGAGGTATCGACCCAGTGATGTAAAAAATTGAAAACAACACGTTTAATAATTTCATGCGTCCGAAGCGCTTTTCTGGATTTACCTTCATCAGGAACGCTCAAAGCCAAACATTTGAAATCCGAGGGATGTATAAGTACCGACACAGTTGAAGAGCTATATGACAAAAATACCTAAAACAAATAGCCAAATCCATCTAAGGTCAACTTTGCCTGAGGGAGTTGAAACCTTAGTTTCTTTATAATTTCAAGATTTATAAACGGACAATTTTAGAAAAGTTTGTTATAAATCATGTCAGTACCGAAGTACTAACTACTGAGCTGATGATACCCTCGGGGACTGATAGTCCACCAGCAGAAGTATCGACCCAGTGATGTAAAAAATTGAAAACAACACGTTTAATAATTTCATGCGTATGAAGCGCTTTTCTGGATTTACCTTCATCAGGAACGCTCAAAGCAAAACATTTGAAATCCGAGGGATGTATAAGTACCGACACAGTTGAAGAGCTATAAGTTCAACATATGACCTTATTTGATGTAAACAAACCCTTCCCTCTGACGTAATTAATCTTCATTATTTTTACTATTTATATGTATGCATTTTTTGTTGTGGTTTGACAGATAGTTGATTAATTGGTACACAGAAATAATCTGAATAGATAGAAACATATGACGTAATAGGGTCATTGTAACACGAGCTGCGATTGGCATTTAAATCTTTTTCCTCGTGGCATTATAACACATAAAAGAAAGGAGATTGTGAGGTATTCAGAAAATACAGTTGTTCTAACGATCTAAACATGGTAAGAAAAGTCTTTCACTTATGATATCTAAGTTCAGGAAAGGTGCATAAACTATAATATCTTATGTTTAAAAATTTTAAATTACAATCATTTTCAGATGATTGGTAATATAAAAGTATAGTATAGAACTCTAGTATTTAACATTAGGTCTTTTATATCCAGAGATTTTATGTAGAAATATAGTCAAAATGCTGTAATTACAATTCTAAACTTTTCTTTTATCTAGATGAATATTTTTGTTGTTGGGTTTGCGCTACTAGGAGTAAATGAAGCTTACAAGTGTATGAATCCTCCAGAAATGAATTGGCCTGATAGGGTCAGAATATGTAATGGAGAATTTAAAAATAATCCTGGATGTAATGATGAATATACAAAGCCGTATAAATAGTAAGTACATTCTTTAACCAGTTATGTTTTCGACATTCTCACAAGTATTATACATCTTTCTAAATTACAGTATTACAGTAGATCTATGTAGCAGCAGTCGCTTTCTTATTTTCATGACTTTGCGAGTATGAAAATTTTACATCAGTTTTTATGTGTTTTCTTTCTTGTTACTTGTAAAAAAGGAATTTGCTTTAGTTTTGTTTGATTTATCACATCGTCTGAATTAAAAAAAAAGAAACCAAGAAGACAAATACAAAATTTAAAAACCGAGAAATAGCAGATAAGACATGCAAGTTTCTTATATATATATATATGTTTTCAATTTAGACTTGTATATATATATATATCTACAAGTCTAAATTGTAAACAACGTTCAAACCTATGATTGCGTTGGATAAAAACCGCAATTTTTATACGTGTGCATGCAAAACAAATTTCTTGTTAGAGGGGTCTAAATACAGCACAGACAACATTTTCCAAAAGACCAAAAAAGTGAAAAATTATATTTGCCTTCGGGTTTATATGATCCGTTCATCCTATTTTGACTCCTCAAAATTCAAGAGTCTATCCTTAATTGAGGTAAATTATGTGGCCTTCCAATAACTGTTTCGATTCCTAACATCACAGTTCTGGAAATCCGGATATGGTGTACAAAAAATCTTTGCACCTTTGTTTGCGGTATACCATCTTTGTCGCAAGTTTATTGTTTTCTGTTTGGTATTAAATTTATAGTTAAGAAGATCCATTTATTACACCTTGTGATCCGTTTATTTGGCAATCGCCAATGGCAGTCAGTAGGATTTAAGAACATTTGTTGTTCGACCTGTTAGTCAAATGCGTTTTGTTAAAATATACTTTTTCACTCTTTTGGTCTTTTGGAAAATGTTGTTTGTGCTGTATTTAGACCCCTCTAACAAGAAATTTGTTTTGCCTGCAAACGTATAAAAATTGCGGTTTTTATCCAACGCAATCATAGGTCTGAACGTTGTTTTCAATTTAGACTTGTTTATATTTTTTCGTTTGGGCTTGTATTATATTTGCCTTCGGGTTTATATGATCCGTTCATCCTATTTTGACTCCTCAAAATTCAAGAGTCTATCCTAAATTGAGGTAAATTATGTGGCCTTCCAATAACCGTTTCGATTCCTAACATCACTGAAGAGACATTAATTGTCGAAATCCGGATATGGTGTACAAAAAATCTTTGCACCTTTGTTTGCGGTATACCATCTTTGTCGCAAGTTTATTGTTTTCTGTTTGGTATTAAATTTATAGTTAAGAAGATCCATTTATTACACCTTGTGATCCGTTTATTTGGCAATCGCCAATGGCAGTCAGCAGGATTTAAGAACATTTGTTGTTCGACCTGTTAGTCAAATGCGTTTTGTTAAAATATACTTTTTCACTCTTTTGGTCTTTTGGAAAATATATATATATATATATATATAGATTGCCTAACAATGTAATTTTAACACACTATTTAGTATGTAAATATAAGAATGTTTAAAATATTTACAAAATGATGAAAATAAACGCAATATTTCGCTAGACTAACTAGCTTTATCAAGCGTGCATCTATCCAGGTGAAATCGGATGTAGATGATAAGAAACTTTTGCAGCTCAATGTATATGTTGCACTTGAATTTAGCTGCCTTGAAAATAATACATAATTTGGATGAAGTTCAAGATTTTTACAAAATTGGTAGTTGAAGTTAGCAACGTCCATTGGCCAATATTACAGGATAAAAAGGACGATGCTGTGTACTAAATTATTCTTTATCTTTCCTGTATCTTTTCTCATCTTTTTCGTTAAGACCATCAGGTTCTAAAGTGTGGAGTTGGTAGATCCAAAAATTTTCTCTTCTCCTTCTCGCCGTGGTGTCCCACTCGGTGTTGACTTCTATGATTTGGAAGGTAACATTATCAAAAGAATGTTTCGTTGAACGAAGATGTCTTGTGAGAGGACAGTTTTTGTTGGTTTTGTACCATGAACGATGGTTATTGAGCCGAATATTAAATTTGTCCATTGTTTCTCCCACATACTGAATGCCACATGTGTCACATGTTAATATATAAATTGAGTTCTCCGTTTTACAGTTGGAATTTGAGTAGATGGTATAATTTTGTTTAGTAACGGAGCTGATGAAAGAACTGCTTGTGTTGTAAAGCTGCCAATACAAGCAGTTCTTTCATCAGCTCCGTTACTAAACAAAATTATACCATCTACTCAAATTCCAACTGTAAAACGGAGAACTCAATTTATATATTAACATGTGACACATGTGGCATTCAGTATGTGGGAGAAACAATGGACAAATTTAATATTCGGCTCAATAACCATCGTTCATGGTACAAAACCAACAAAAACTGTCCTCTCACAAGACATCTTCGTTCAACGAAACATTCTTTTGATAATGTTACCTTCCAAATCATAGAAGTCAACACCGAGTGGGACACCACGGCGAGAAGGAGAAGAGAAAATTTTTGGATCTACCAACTCCACACTTTAGAACCTGATGGTCTTAACGAAAAAGATGAGAAAAGATACAGGAAAGATAAAGAATAATTTAGTACACAGCATCGTCCTTTTTATCCTGTAATATTGGCCAATGGACGTTGCTAACTTCAACTACCAATTTTGTAAAAATCTTGAACTTCATCCAAATTATGTATTATTTTCAAGGCAGCTAAATTCAAGTGCAACATATACATTGAGCTGCAAAAGTTTCTTATCATCTACATCCGATTTCACCTGGATAGATGCACGCTTGATAAAGCTAGTTAGTCTAGCGAAATATTGCGTTTATTTTCATCATTTTGTAAATATTTTAAACATTCTTATATTTACATACTAAATAGTGTGTTAAAATTACATTGTTAGGCAATCTATAATTTTATTTGTGTAATTGAATTAATCTCTGTACTGATTAATCCACACTCCCATAGATTTGTATGTCATGTGCTGCTATTTATAGGCACTTATATATATATATATATATATATATATATATATATATATATATATATATATATATATATAAGTACGTCTGAACCAGTGACAATTCTACAACAGATTTATCCATCGGATCACCTGCAGTGATGGTGGTACATGGCTGTGAACATTCTGTATATACAACTCGTCTAAACATCAGCCCAACAATGTTAGATCTGTAAATTTGCTCTCAGCTGGCATTGTATATTTGTTTCAAACGATGAACAATAGATAAAAACACTGATTGATAATGACAAACATATATTATAAGTGATTGTCAGTACTTTATTTAAACAGTAGAATATGGTACATTTATATGTTAATTTGAAATAAGCTGATGATAGAGTATATGTTTGTTTGATACATAATATACATACCATACAAAATATTTTCAGTTAGAAATATAAAAATGTGCATGATTCAGGCTTTAGTACTGTAGATGAGACTTCACGGTTATACACATACTTTTAAAGATTTCAGTAACACACTCTCACAAATGCATGACGTTATTTTTCTCAGGGAAGAGCTACTCTGAATTGGAAATACTGCCATGGACATATTAACATATATCAACACTTTTGACTTATCTATGGCAGCTACGTTGTTATTTACACAGTTAAAGATTTCTTTAAAATTACATAATTTATGTACACACCAGCCGCTATGATTGTACAGTAAGCAGGTCCATCCAGTGGACAGCTTTGTTATTAATTGATTGACACATATTCTAACGAGCATACGTTGCCAAGACAACAATCTAGGAATACAGATTTGTAATTATGTAATGAACTTTCAACTTCTGCGAAATACTGTCATAAGTAAAACGTATACATTTTTTCATTGTGTTTTTCAGTGATGATATAGAAAGCGCCCTTGTAGCAGACCCAAATCTCCTATCCTTCGTTGAGGATTCTTGTAAAATATACTCTCCGGAACTTCCCCTTGACCATGAGTAAGTTTATATTCATATTTATAAATAATTATTATGACATCCGTCATTATCGAGAGGATAAATATCGTTCTCAACGGGGTGGTGTAGTAGAAACTGGATGTATTTGTTGCTATCTGGATGTTCTAAAATCGACAAAGAGGATACCCAACAGTCTTGGTAACTGTCTGATATTTAGCAAATCATCAACGAAATAACATTTTATAAATTTCGTGCGTCCGAAGCGCTCACCTGGATTTACCTTCATCAGCAACGCTCAAACCCAAACTATTGAAAACCAAAACTGTATAAATAAGAAAAAACGTTAGGAGCTATATCACCAAAAAAGACATAAAACAAATGTCTTTTAATTACATTTGATAAATATAATTAAAGCTTTATTCTTGTTTAATGTGTCATTAGAACACAATATTAGCATTCATCCATAATGTCTTATTACAAATAAGTCATAAAATCTTTTCACAATGTGTTATTACAACAAGTTCCTAACATTCAACCAGATTATGTTATTACAAGAAAGTCATAACATTTAATCTCAGCGTGTTGCATTATAACATAGTCATAAATCTGGCTGTGAGATTACCTTCGAGCAGCATAATTCCTAAGAAAAATACAGCGTCTTCTTTCCTTTAAATAAAATTTATATGATTTGTCCCCTTTTTTTAAAGACAATGTCCAATTGATGGCGGTGACCTTGGAAAAACGCTAGGCAGATGTGAGAAGGTTTGTCCGGGCAATTATGTTAACATAACAGCTGTAAATGTGGAAATGTTTGACGAGGACATACACAAAATCAGACTGACCCAGTGTTATGTTGTACGTCCATGGGAACAGAAAGTTTTCTACATGAAATGCACGTAAGTAACCATGTTTCACAAAGCTGTTTTTTTTCTTATGTGCCTTTTTAAAAAATTTCAATGATTATGATTCTTGTAGAAACAGTAGTAGTATATGTAGTAGTAGTAATGGTAATAGTAGTACAAGTAGTAATAGTAGTGGTAATTGTAGTGGTAGTAGCAAACAGTTGTATATGTTCACATTCACAGTTTCTAATACTTCATTCTACATTTTATAAAGCTTTATTTCATATCAATTTTTTTAATTAATTTAGTGGTAAAGTAAGAGGTTCCAGCTTATCTAGTCCAATTCTTTTAGATGTCTGATCAAATATTGAAGATTAAAGCTGGCTAATTTGACACATAACTATTTGAATTTATTTTTAATTCCAGAAATGATCAACCTTCCTTTAAAAGCAAATCATTTAAGTGTGTTCCAGACAACTTCATAAAACGTAGGGTTGCCGTATTCTGTCCAGAACTTAAAGAACACCAATGTCAAAAAGTGGACATCGAATTACCCACTAACTGTGCTGCAAGTCGATTTGAATGTGTCCAACCGAAGAAATCAAAGAAAGAACTCGTAAACAGCTTTTTTGATTCATTGTTTTTGTAGGGGTTTTTTTTCAAAAAACTATCCACACGGTGTGCTGTAGGTCAAATTTAATGTTATCATCAAAAGCAACAGGAGAAGAAGGAAAAGATAACATGCTTCACATTTTGAACCTCACTGATTCGGAAAGTTTTTAAATCCATGCAGACTGTGATATCTTGTTGTTGTTTGTAATATTGTTCATTTCATCATCAATTATGCCATGTTTTTGTAATAGTGACTTATGTTTAAATAAAACAAACTTTAATATATCTGTGTCTTGTAGTTTTTTTTTTTGTTTTTTTTTTTAGTGTAAACTAAGCAATAATTTGCATGAGTTAAAGAGAATATACTCCTAATGAACGTGCTATTTGTCATTAGTTTAGTTTATTTTTCCATTGAAAAAACGATAACATGCCTTACGCTACCAATTTGCGATGTCACGTGAACACACTTCCTATAACCGATGGCTCGTGAAGATGCTGCACATTACTGACAGTACGTTAACACTGCTTTATACTAATTCCACATGAACACACTGCCTATAACTGATAGCACGTGATCACACTACCCATAACTGATGGCACATGCATACACTGCCTTTAACTGATGGCATGTTAATATACTGCCTATTACCGATGGCACGTAAAGATATTGCCCATTACTGATAGCACGTGAACAAATTGCCTACTACTGATGGCACGTGGCAAAAACTGTCTATAACTGATGGCACACTGACAAATACTGATTGCACGTGAACACACTGACTTCTACTGATGGCACGTGGCAAAAACTGTCTATAACTGATGACACACTGCCTATTACTGAAGACACTTAATCACACTGCCGAATACTGATGGCACGTGAATACACTGCCGAATACTGATGGCACATGAACAAACTTTTCTATAACTGATGCCACGTGAACAAAGTTTCTAAAACTGATGGCACGTAAACAAACCTTCTATAGGTTGCATTTCTGTAAATATCAACAATGCAATTTCCCATAGGAACTACTTTCACGGGCTAAAACTGTACCACTTTTACTATGAAGTTTTGAAAAAAAAGTATATCCTAGAATGGAATGTTTATATGCACTACAATTTTTTTCAAAGGTCAAAATATAGGGCTGTGCGGCATATTTTCAACGTTTATATGCCCCGAACTTCTAAGAGTTTAAACTTACATTAAATTTTTAATCTACCCCAACCTTGACTTAAGGATTTCCACAGACTTCAACTTGATCACTATGAATATGTATATTTACTGGTAACATTCCCAAGTTATGTCTCTATGAGATGAAACATAGAGATCATATCCGGGAACCAGTACGTAAACAAAATTAATTGTCTATGAATATTTTATATCTCCCCAAAAGAGGCGTGGTTTGAAAAACAGCTGTATTTACAAAGTGCAACCTATAACTGATGGCACGTGAACAAACTTTCTAAAACGGATGTCACTTGAAGATACTGCCTATTGTCTCAGAAACTTGAACACACTGCCTATTCCCAATATCACGTGAACACGCTTCATATTACAAATAGCATATGAATGGAAGTGGATCCTACTCTCATCCGGCACATTTGACCCAAGATAGATTTGGCTGTTATTTTAGGTCCTTTTTGGTCATTAAGCTCTTCAACTGTTTCGGTTCTTATAAATCCTTGGCTTTGAAATATTCAGCATTGAGAGTTCCTGATAAAGGTAACGCCCACATTATAAGCGGAAAATGAAGGGTGGACAATTCAGACCTCCTAAATATTAAAGTGAAGGGTCTAGAAAAAAGTAAAATAACAAAAAAAAACGAACTTCATGGACAATTCAAAACGGAAAGTCCCTTATCATATGGCAAAATCAAAAGCTCAAACACATCAATCGCATGTAAAACAACTGTCATATTCCTGATTGACAATATAATATACTGCAAACAAGGCTAAGGCGTCAATGCTGTTCCCTAAATACTGATTTAAAAAGAGAAATATGTAGTGAATGATATTAAATACTCCTGTGGTTCTCCTGTTGAAGATGACATCTTGAAAGCCAACTATATTACAACAAAAGAATGTCTCCGGTTAATGATCTTATAAACATGAACACACATATTGATATTGAATCGCTTTTGTTTGGAAAAATGCATATAATTACGAAACTAACTCTAACATTTTTGATAGCGTTTGATGTTTAATTAAACAGTTAAAAAGGTTTTAACATTCCAGTTCAGCAGTTTTGTCCCCTTTTTTTCTTCTCTGTGGTGTTTTGATTTTTTCATTGTTTTTTTTCTTCTGCCAAGCAAATGTGTGACTCCTTCTTTTGTTTTCTATAACTAAAGCTTTACTATTTATTTGTTTGCTGTCATCATATATGTGTATTGTATATGTAAGGAGAGGATTTAATATTAGTTGTAATAGCTTTTATGTAATCATATTTCTTGTTTATTGCGATGCAATGTTATTAAATAAAGTTTACTTTAACCGATTTCGAATATTTAATAACGACGTATAATGATGACCTTAAATCACATCAGCAAAAGAAGTAATTACCTGTTGAATGGTTTTTATTTAGGGGGGAGTGGACAGAAATGGGTCTTAAAATAAATATACTTAACCTAAAGTTAGCTATAACGAAACTTTTCATTTGTTCAGATATTTTTTTCAAAAATGCTGTCTACCTTAGGCTTTAATCAGTTGAATTCAAATACTTTGTATGAAACTCTCATACCTTTAATGCCCCATGCAACGAAGTAAAATATTGGTGTCCCGTTCATTATAATGTTGTTGGCAACATGCAAGCGCCTTCATTTTTTGTCGGGTCATCTTCAAATTTGAATGAACTTTTTCAGACATCAAAATCGGGATAATCAGAACAATTTGAAATAGAGAACCTTTTTTCTGGAGGGGCTTGCAAAAATTCTAATTCATTCTTGTCGTCGGTTAGAGCCTTCATTTCCTTGGAAGTATATTTCTATTACAAAATTTGTTTTGTTGAAGTCTTTGTCAGAATAAATTATATGTTTGAATGTTGTTAAAGTCATTTGATTTGTATGTCTGTAGTTCAGTTTTGGCTAATGGACCTCAATTATTGCCTCATTAACCCATTGCGTCTGTTTGAGTTGCTCACCTAATTTCTCAATATAACGGACCTGTAAACAACTGTCATACAAGTGTCATACAATGCGGAGCTATACAACTAGGTTAAACCCACCAATTCAAAATGCTTTAACCAAGTCAGAAAGATGACAGTTGTTTTTCTATTCGTTTCGTTCGTTGATATAATCGAGCGTTTGATTTTGTAAGGTTGTATTGACTTTCCCTTTCTTAAATTTATTCTGGAGTTCGGTATTTTTGTTAATATTTTTCATCTTATCAGACGCTCTCAAAATTTGGATTCAACTTTCTATTCATCAAGACCACGGATGAGTCCGATAGTCAGCGAAATCTAAAATGTATTACTGGTAACAATATTCCATATTAATTTTGGTCGGCAGGATCTTCTTTTTTTATCAGATTCTCTTTAAGTTTGAACCATCTTTGTCATCTCTTCGTAGCATGCTGCAAGAAATCGTGAGTTTGACCCCGTCTAGGTCAAACCAATGACTTGAAGTAGTATCAACCGCTTTCCGTATAGCATGCGTCATTTAGGAGTAAAAGCGAAGAATGGTCGACTCGCGGAATAAAATTTTTATGTAGGGTGACATATATTCCTGTAGACTTTTACCTTAAATTATCCAGTTCAGCATGAACAATGAAGTGTTCATATTCATATCTCATTAACGTGTTTCGCCCTGATTTGCATATTATATTTGCAACTTGACGTAAAATACCAATCCATCTTTATCCTAAAAAGAGGACAGAAAGATACCAGAGGGACAGTCAAACTCATAGATCGAAAACAAACTGACAACGACATGGCCAAAAATAAAAAGACAAACAGACAAATAATGGTACAGATGACACAACAAAGAAAACTAAAGACTAAGCAACACGAAACCCACCAAGAACTGGGGGTGATCTCAGGTGCTCCGGAAGGGTAAGCAGATCCTGCTCCACATGTGGCACCCGTAGTGTTGCTTATGTTATTACAAATCTGGTAAATAGTCTAATTCGGTAGGTCACATTCGTGAAAAGGGAAGGGTATTGTAGTTACGAAATAAGGAACATATCCGATATCATCTGTGGAACGGTTTTTCCATAACGGTCAAAAACTCGTGATGGCGTCCGTAAAATTTACGAAGGGATGATTTCAACTTCACCATTTGGAACTCTTGGTTTAATAGCTTCCTTGTGAGCAGCAATCCTCTATCAAGGAAATCATGATAGGAAATACAAGCCCGGGAATATCGTATCAATTGGGAGATATATACTCCGTATGCAGGCGCTGCTGGAATGTTGCTACATAGAAATGGAAAGTACACAATTGGGAAGCTGAAATCATCTCTTTTGTCGTAAAGTTTTGTTTTCAACCGACCCTCATTGTCAATTTCTAGATGTAAGTCAAGTTATGAGGCAGACTTAACTGTATCTGTAGTATCCTTTATCTCTAGTTCGATGGGATAGATTCGTTCAACATAGTCACCAAATTTTGTATTATTTAGTGAGAGAACATCATCTATATAGCGGAACGTAAAGTTAAAGGATATTGCTAACTTCTTATCTTTCTTCCTAAGAAGTTCCTGTATGAAGTCAGCCTCATAATAATAAAGAAACACGTCGGCAAGAAGAGGGGCACAATTGGTTCCCATAGGAATTCCGACAGTCTGTTGAAAAACTCGTCCTCCAACGTAACAAATATGTTGTCAATCAAGAAATCAAGCATCTTGATAATGTCAGTTTCAGAGAATTTTTTTTTTGAATCACAGTGATTCTTTACAAAGTAGGTTTTATCCCTCCCCAAGACAAGATACTTGTATCTACGTTCGCCATTCTTTTTAATGAAACACAGTAATACCAACTCTTTCAATTTGTCTTTTAGTTTGGAATGGGGAATACTTGTGTAAAGTGTAGAAAAGTCAAATGTTTTAATACTATTGCAAGATTAGAAAGTCTTAGATTGTATGTACGTTAAACGTGATTAACAATTCCTACTCATCAAAACCTCGGATGATTTTCATAATCCAAACAAATCCAACAAAATGCAAAAATAATGAAATGAAAGACCATTATTTCGGGAGGGGGGACACATTCCAATGTAATTCTTGTCGCCTGGATTGTCCCTTTGGGATATAAAAACTCATCAAAGATACCATAATTACACTTTGGTACGCCTTTAGAATGTCGTTAATTCTATAAATCTACAAAAAAACTGTTAAAGCGAAGATATCAAAACATAAATATCAGCTAGATATAGTTAATTTCCTTGTTTAGGCTTATAAATATCCATATTTTCTAGTTTATAAATCAGATTTAATTTTGACTCGAACAAAGAAATAACAATGGTAAGATTTAATTTAACAAGAAATACTTATAATTAGATGAAAATGTTTGAACAAGTCCAAAGATACTCTTTTTTTTGCGTGAACCTCCTGAGGGGTTCACGCTTATATATTGGTGAGTTTTGGAAGTGTCTATGGGCCATTCGATATCCTCGGAATCAAGATTCTCGGAACGTCTCGAAAATTTTCGATCATTTATACAGGCATTTATCTATGTCTTTGATACGGTCCCTCTATGGATATGCCACCACGTGACATTGTATGTTTTAACAATCAAAGTTCATTTGTAGATTGGAAAGTAAAACAATAAAGACTAGGTTGCAGTCAGCAAAACATATGTGTTTTAATAATGCGAATGTTTATTAAATATCAAGTATAATGATAAAGCAATTATAAAATTCATGATTTGAGACGGTCCCAGTACGCGTTGTGTGTGTAGTATTTAATACAGTGTGCTGTTGTGCATTGTGACAATAAACATGGGAATAGTTTATTGATATATAATGTCCCAGAATAAACTGATTATTTCTGAACGTTTATCATTTGATATTTTGTATTTCAACATGTTCAATCTTTGCATGGGAAAATGTCGGAAAGCATGAAGAAAATTAAGAAAACGATATTTCTGTTATAAATATTTATCTTAGGCTGGAAACACAGTGGTCGGAAAGCAGAAAGATAATTAAACAAAAGAATTTTTCTGTAAAAAGTATCTAATTTCATTAATAGATACTACCAGACCAAGAGAATATTCATTATTAAGTTTAGACTGAGACTGAATTTATTCTTAATAGAATATAATTAAAATTGTCATATATACGTGCATTATATCTCACAGGTTTGAACAGTCATTACATTAATGAAAATTATATGCAACGTATGAGCACCAATGAGCAGGGATGCGTCCTCAAAGTTAGCTAAATATCTAAATTTTAAACGGTTGTGAATGAAAAAATACTTGCATGGTTTCAATTCACAAGGATTTTAAATCATAAAAAAAAACGTAATTAGTATTATTCAATAATCATAACAAAATTTAATTACTATGTTAATTAATTATACTGTTTTAGTATGGATTTATGAGTCTCTGCTTTTATTTTGTACAGCAATATATTCATATAGTGGAATGTTAGACTTTAAGCAGAGATTAATTTGATAAATAAAATGTTCATCCGTAAATACTTGACGTTTGTGTTTATTGATATTATGTTCCAAATTTTCGGGGGGAAAATCATTAACAGGAATGTATGTTAATTATAAAATTTCAATTCTTTTTTTGTTTGTTTGTTTTAATAGTCCAACCTTATAGCATCTAAATATTTGCACTATGGTACGATTTTGAAAATTGTATTCATTGTGTTGACCAGCTATCCTACACGTCTTGGTTCATTCACATTATGCATCACCCTGTTCACACAAATTCCGGATTAAATGGCAATGAATACGGAGTCAAAACACTTGAGGTATGTAGTTTGACATCCGAATTCAACTATTAGATTAATATATGTGATGACGCAAATGCGTATTCTTATTTAGAGTATCAGTGCGTATGCTTTCTATTTACCATTTAATCTTATGAAATTTATGAACTCCTTTTAAACTTTGAAAAATGTGTTCTACTTTTTTATGTGAAGATCGCAGTGAAAAGAAAAAAAAAACAATTTTCAATTTGGATAAAAACACATATATATCTGTTTTCCCTTTTTCGTTAATTGCGGTTCGTTAATTAGGAACACGATGTCTTAACATATTTACGAAGATATTAAAGAATAAACGCTTTGAATATATAAACAATATTAGAAGTCATGTATTTTTATCTTCAAAGTATTTTATCCCTGTGATTAAAAATTATTATTATTAAATACATAAACAGAAAGTCAAATGATATTCATTATTGAAAAGAAAAATGTATTTATTTTTTCTCAGGTTCTACTTCAACTTTATATTGCTGTCATAGTTGCCACGCTTGCATCTGCTGTCCCTAATCCGAATAAGAATAAGAAATCGAAGCTCTGCTAGAAATACGACTTGTTGTATAAACAATGTCTACCACCACAGGACTGGATGTGTGATAAGGGTTTATTCCTTGAATGCCAACATCCTTTGATCTACCTACAATTTATCTGTAAAATTATGTTGGCGTTCGAGGAATAGGTGTAAGTAGTTAGCACAACAAAAGTGCATGCTTATCAAAACAATCATACTAAATAAACAAATAGGTAAATTACAGGTAGCTAAATCTAGTTCGTTGAAAATAATTTTTTGCTGTTACTGCTTGAACAAATATGGATTCTCTTAAAATGAAACTTGAAAAGTGTTGCATCACCAAGTCAACATGTGCATATTGTCAGGAATTCCAGTTTGCACTAATTCTACAAATTTTATAAAATGTTGGCATTTGAGGAAGACACCGTGATAAGGTACCAACAACCTACGTTTGTCAAAACATGTAAGTACTCTTATATTAAAAAAATGTTAATAATGCGATAATTGAAATATGTAGTGACAGCACTTCAATTTATTGTAGGATATCAGATATTATAACGTGCATAAATTATCAATTTCGATACTTTAAATTCACATTTTGATTATTTATGTTGAATAAGAAATTCACGAGGCAAACATTGAGGTGACTCCAAAGCCCACCAAAACGTTGTTGAGCTGTAACAACAAAAAGAACAAAAATAAGGGTCAAGGTTAAGAAATCATGCACTTGCTTAAGACAAAAACAGATACAATTAAAACAGTCGCTAACTTCAATATTTCATAATTTTGTATAGCATAATAGTTATTGTGTTTTAGAAATAAGTTGATGTGTCAAATATTCTTTTCGTTTCATACCAAATAAATCATATTACCGCTTTATATAAAAAGTTTTTAGAATAAGTCATAAAATTTAAAATGTGATTGAATCAGACTATTTGATGAGATATAAATGTAGACATGTGTATTTGTAAACAATTAATTCACCTCTCTCTCTTTCTCTCTCTCTCATTTATTCGTAAAGCAATGGAAATCACCGAAGGAAATTTCGTAGGTTACTTAAAAAACAACAACAAAGAATGCGATGGTGTCACAAAACACGTGTTCTCAAAACAACATATAGTAGAGGAAATCAGAGGAAATGGGTAAATAAATAAAAAAAACAATAGAGCATAAATTTTTTTTTCTATGCGGTTACAGTAAGCATTGACATGTCTACAATGTTGTCTACAGAAATGTCTTTAGACGGACCGGTCTGACTGAGTGGATATACATAATTTATTCTATACAAATTTTTCTAGGATGCAGGAATTCTTAAGTCATTGAATACATATAATTAAGGATATATATATTGTTGTTTGCTTCATGTCCAATGGCAAGTATTTCATGCACATTCATGACGGACGAGTTAGGTAAAGAAAATTAAATTTCATAATATTTTTGTGCAAAAAGTCTTGAAAAAAAGTAAATACACAGGTTAGGGGAAGGGTTGGGATCCCGCTAACATGTTTAACCCCGCCACATTCTATATGTGCCTGTCCCATGTCAGGAGCCTGTAATTGAGTGGTTGTTGCTGTTGATCATATGCGTAATTTGTTTATTGTTTTGTACAGTTGTTGTAATGTTTTGTTGCACCACTGAACCAGGATTAGAGGGAGGGTTGGGATCCCGCTAACATGTTCAAGCCCGCCACATTATGTATGTATGTGCCTGTCCCAAGTCAGGAGCCTGTAATTCAGTGGTTGTCGTTTGTTTATGTGTTACATATTTGTTTTTCGTTCATTTTCTGTACATAAATTAGGCGGTTAGTTTTCTCGTTTGAATTGTTTTACATTGTCATTTCGGGGCCTTTTATAGCTGACTGTGCGGTATGGGTTTGCTCATTTTTGAAGGCCGTACGGTGACCTATAGTTGTTAATTTCTGTGTCATTTGGTCTCTTGTCGAGAGTTGTCTCATAAGCAATCATACCACGTCTTCTTTTTTATACATATACATATTTGACTCATTCATGTGATAATTGTATTCTTAATTTACAACCAAGCATCTACGATTATGTAAATGCGGTATTTTAACGGTTGAACTCGTGTTCCATTTGGAGCTCATACAAAGCTATTGAATAAACAAAACAAGTACATTATTTTCCTAACACATTTTTCACTATTTCATACCTAACTTTGGCTTGAATTTATTGTTTTGTTTGTGATATGGTATTTAGACACATATTTGTTGGTGAATATGCATTGGATATTTGCAATTGGACGTTGAGCAAAAAACAATCAATCAATCAACCGATTTTGTTGTCTGCTGGCTTTTTTATGGTTTGAGATAAATACTAACAATCACAAAATAAAGTATATCGTAAGACACTTTATTCTGACCACCAAATTTGTTATTTCTTTTTCTTCTTCTTTATGTTTCTTTTTTATATTCTTTTTTCTTATTTTTTTATGATATTTAAAAACCCCACAATCACTGATTTCAAATGTTTGCAGTAATATTAGTAACATTTCACAGTGATTTAAGTTTTACCATCTGTTAATACGTATCAAAATTTACTTCTCATTCGAAATAAAAGCAACATAAGATTAAGATCAAATTGCCATAAAATGTTTGAGATAAATATTTCATGCTTTTTTTTTCAGAATGACGAAAATAGCAAGGTACCATAAGTTTCCTATGTGCAGAGAGGTTCGCACGATTGTGAGCCATATTTATAGACCCGTCAACCACATAATGACTGGTGCCAAACTAGGCACTGAAATTTGTGAAGTTGTGTTAAGCGACCGATACCAAACTATTCATAAAGTGGAGTGTATAGGATGACTTAATTTCTTAGTCTCAATTACTAGTATATCATTCTGTAATATAAAAAAAGAGCACTATCATCGTCCAAAAAAAAGAAGTTTAATATATAAGAAACGTTTGTATTTTGTATGTGTGTTTGGTTGCTGTCTCATTGACGTTTAACCAACACCTCCTCTTATTCATATGTCATTAATAAACGATAAAATACAAAAAAGAGAAGAGTAAAAACGCTGAATTCGATAAAAACAATTAGTTTATCATCTTCATATTTTTAGATTGATTGATTGTTGGTTTTTAAAATAAACATGTGCGCACGTAAAACTGTTTTAAATCCTCAACATAGTGTGCCTGTATCATGTTAGTCTTGTTACGACCAGAAAAATCGACTTTTAATTGTAGCCAACAAAAGACACAAATCAATAATAAAAATTGACAAGATTCTTTATACATAAGTTTACAAGAAGTATTACACAAATGGTAATATCAACTTGTGAGTCCAATCTTTTATCTTTTCTTTATCCGGAAATCTTCACAGGAATCCACAGAATATTACGTCCAATAGGTCACAATTTAGTATGATGTTGTTAGTAAATAAAAGTGTCAATCCAACTGCTGAGAATGTTGATGTCTATCGATGTCTGATTCCATGTCGATCTTTAGGGTCTGCATATATATATGCTTGTAACGGAAAATTCTAGATAACTGTAGATGTTTAAATTACGCATCTTTTGTTATGATAATTCAGGAAACGTTATGTAAGTAAAATAGAAAGTTCTAATCATTCCATGAGTATCAATGATTGTTCCAGTGATTTCTAAACTGCATAGTTGTAATACAATGTGTATTATTTAGTACACAATGTAAATATATATCAAGTTAACATTCTTAGGCCACACAAAACAAATTAGGCCAACTTAATAAATAGGATAGTTACAATATCATAACACCTCTCCCCTTAAAAAAGTTTGAGTGTAACAAAAACTTTTCATAAATAATATGTACAAAAATACATAGTATATACAGTGTTTTAATAAGATCTAGATAAAGCATCTGCTATTACATTATCTTTACCTTTAATATGTTTTACAATAACATCATATTCCTGTAACAATAAACTCCACCTAGTCAACCTCTGGTTCTTGTTTCTCATTTTATGTATGAAGGTGAGAGGATTATGATCAGTATAAACTAGAATAGGATGCACAGTGGGATTTAAATATACATAAAAATGTTGAAGTACAGACAACAGTGCAAAACACTCTTTTTCAATTTTCGAATAATTTTTTCTGATGTTTATCTAATTTCTTAGAAAAATATGATATAGGTTTCTCAACATTATCATCTGTCTCTTGATATAAAACAGCTCCAATTCCTACATCGCTTGCATCAACGGCAAGTTTACATTGTTTTTCAAAGTCTGGAGTGACCAGAACTATACTATCAATTAAAAGTGATTTGCTATTTTCAAAAGCGTTTTGACAATTTTCACTCCAGATAAATTTAGAATCTTTCCGTAAAAGATGAGTCAATGGTTTCACAACAGTAGAAAAATTTGAACAGAATTTCCTGTAAAATCCAATCATGCCTAAATATCTCATAAGTTGTTATTTTATTTGTAGGAGGAGGAAATTTTGTAATTGCATCCACTTTAGTCGTAATTGGTTTTACCTGACCTTGGCCAACTGTATGCCCTAAATAATCAACAGTGGCCTGACAAAATTCACTTTTACTAAGATTAACAGTCAAATTTGATTGTGACAATTTATCAAAAGTATCATATAAATGTGTTAATTGCTGTTCCCAGCTATCACTACATATAATAAGATCATCAATATAAGCATAACAACAGTCTAAATCTTGTATAACATTATTGATCATTCTTTCAAATGTAGCTGGAGCACTTTTCATACCAAACGGTATGACCGTATACTGAAATAAGCCATCTGGTGTTACAAAAGCTGATATTTCATGAGCTCTCTGTGTCAATGGTACTTGCCAGTAACCTTTCAATAAATCAAATTTGCTCACAAATTTTGCTTGACCAATGTTGTCAATACAATCGTCTATCCTTGGAATCAGATAGGAATCAGATTTTGAAACTGGATTTACTTGTCTGAAATCAGTTACGAAACGAAAGTTTTTATTTGGTTTGGGCACAAGAAGACAAGGAGAGCTCCATTTACTGTTACAAGGCTCAATAATATCATTGTCAAGCATATATTTAATTTCTTGTCTCATAAATTCAAGTTTGAGTGGATTGAGCCGGTAAGGATGTTGCTTGATTGGAGAAGCATCGCCTACATCAACATCATGACAAACACAGGTGGTTTTGTTTGGTACATCTGGAAAAAGATGTTTAAAAGAAAATACCAAAGCTTTTATTTTTTCTCTACGATCAAAAGACGGATGTGCAAGTTTTGAATCTAAATTTGACAAAATTTCCAAATTTTTCAATCTAACTGTCTATTCCATAGTTTTAGAACTAAAAGGTGGTTCAATTATATCTGGTTTGTCATGATTGTTCTCCAGTTTAACCATGGCTAAAGTGGCAACTGGTTTACTCTCACCTTCATCAGTACGCTCAAAATATGGTTTTAACATATTAATATGACACACTCTATTTTGTTTGCGCCGACCTGGAGTTTTTACAATATAATTCGAATCATTGATTAGACTCTCTATTGTATAAGGACCACAATATTTGGCCTGTAAAGGATGTCCAGGGACTGGCAAAAATACAAGTACCTTATCACAAGGCTCAAAAACTCTGTCCCTGGCATCTTTATCATACCATATTTTCATCTTGTTCTGTACATTTTTTAAGTTTTTCTGAGCAATTTGACAAGCAGTATACAATTTTTCTTTAAATCTAGATACATAGTCTAAAAGATTCAAGTCAGTGTGTTCAGCAAGGCACTTTTCCTTTTTAAAGATTCCCTTACAGTATGACCAAATACCACTCAAAGGGACTAAAACCAATGGATTCTTGAACAGCCTCTCGCACCGCAAAAAGTAAAAAGTGTACACCATCATCCCAGTCCCTGTCAAATTGAAGACAAAAAGTTCTAATCATGTTCTTCAATGTTTGATGAAAACGTTCTAAGGCACCTTGAGATTCTGGGTGATAAGCACTTGACCTATACTGAGCAATCCCTAACTGGTACACGACTTGTTGAAATAAACCTGACATGAAATTTGAACCCTGGTCGGACTGTATAGACTTCGGAAGTCCTACTAGCATGAAAAATCTGATAAGAGCTTTGACAAAAGTTGGTGTCTTGATATTCCTTAGCGGAATAGCCTCGGGAAAGGGAGTGAATGTACACATGATCGTCAATAAATACGCAATTCCGGTCTTGGTCTTTGGTAAAGGTCCAACGCAAGCAATGAGTACTCGACTGAAAGGTTCTTCAAATGCTGGAATAGGCAGAAGTGGTGCTGGTGGTTTTTTTCTGGTTAGGCTTACCAACAACCTGGTATATATGGCATGATTTGCAGTATTCTGCGACATCATTTCTAAGGTTTGGCCAGTAGAAATGTTGCAAGATCTTAAAGCAAGTCTTCCTTATACCTTAGTGTCAAGCCAAGGGGGTGTCATGGGCAAGACCAATAATTTTTTGCATATAAACTTGGTATACCACTCTCCATTCCTCCTCTGGGGTAGCATCAGGAGGCCTTCACTTCCTCATTAAAATGCCGTCTTGATGGTAATAGCATTCGGCCACTTTGTCTGCTTCCTCCTGTGGTTGAGCCCTCTTGCGGAGCTGAAGAACCTCAGGGTCTTTATTTTGTTCTTCGACAAATTTCCTTCTGTTTAATGAATGACTGTTTACGTCTGGCCATGGCATAATTACATTCTAGTTAACACTAGGTGGTGTTATTAGGGCCATTTCTGAGCTACCTGGACCTTCAATGTCGGCTAGGAAAGTGTCAGAAAGGTCCATGTAATCAAACTGGTCTTCTTGCAAATCCTTATGTTGTTGTTTTCTAGCCATCGCCCTAGTAACAACACAAGCTGGATACAGTTCAGCATCATCTTCAGGTGATTTAACATCCACCACCGGTTCACTGGTAACAATTCAGCAACCGCTTTGTTCCTAGCTAGATCATTTCCTAGCAATAATGAAACACCTTCAACAGGGCGATTAGGACGAACACCAACAACAACTGGTCCAGTGATTAAATCTGATTTCAGATAAATACGATGGAGGGGAACATCTATGCAACCTAACTCCACACCTTGTAACAAAACGGAGGCACCAACAGAAGTCTCCTCGGACAAAGGCAACACACCTCCTAACAATAAAGAATGAGAAGCTCCAGTGTCCCGTAAAATCTTAATAGGCTGAGGAGTAGTATTATCAACAATAGAAACAAACCCATCAGACATAAAGGGTTTATAATCCTCCATGTAATCCAGAAAAACTGGACTCAAAAGCCTGACTCTCAGGACATTCCAACGTATTGATAACACGGTGTGTCGTACAAGCACTGGTCTTGGGCTTATTATATCTTTCATTCTTCTTCTGGAGTCTAAAACAATCAGCCATCAGATGACCATTCTTCTTACAATAAGCACAAGTCGGTGATTCTTCTCAAAAGTATATCAAATTTTGGACTAGACATATTATAACTAGACTGATTCTTATTCTGTGCAACAGGCTTACTATCAGTACGCTCAGTGTTTTGATTTTTGTAATTTCCACTCGAAGTATTAAAGTTTTGACCCTTGAAATTTCTTTTATGTGAAAGGGTATAATTATCTGAAATAACAGCTGCATCATGTAATGTCTCAACAGTTTTATCGTCTAAATGTGTTTTTAAGTCTAAATGAACACATTGTTTGAATCAAACTTTTTATAAGATCTAAATTTCTGTCTATATGCTTCTGGTACTAGTTCATAAGTTTTCAAAACTTCCTGTTTTACCGTGTCATAATCAGAACTTCGTTCGGATGAAAGTGCTGAGTGAATTTCAGCGGCCTTGCCCTCAAAAACACTTTGTAGCATTGTAGTCCAATAAGACTTTGGCCATTTCAAATTTTTGAGCAATTTTCTCAAACTGTGGAAAATATTTATCAACTGTTTTTTCACAAAATCTGGGAACCAGACGTATATTTTTTGCTGCATCAAAATGTTCTGATTTCGACTGGACTTTAGTGTTGCTTTCTTCTTTGACCATTTCAATTTTCATTTTCTCCATCTCTAACCTTTCCTTCATTTCAAGTTCTGCCTGTTTTAATTTAAATTCATCTTCTTTTTTCTCCATCGCTAACCTTTCTTCTTTTCACAATTGTTTTAACACAACTTCTTTTTCAAATTGTTTTAATTTAAATTCATGGTTCTAATTCAAACTGTTTTAATTTGATAGAATCAACATTTTCGACCTTCAGTTCAAGAGCCTCTTCATCTAAAATGTTTGCGTCAACTAATTTGTCGCTTCCCATGCATCAAATCTTCTCCGTTTTAGCTTGTAATCATCTGTGCTTTTAAGTCTTAGATACATGATTTTTTTATTAGTTGTTATTGGCTTTGAAATAGCTGTTAGTAACTGTGAGTACTCTCAGATCTGTACTTAGTGTCTCTTTGTTGCGGGACGTATAAGTATCTGTGTTTTTGTTAGATGTATTTCTATGTGTATCCATCTGATGAGTTAAGCCTTTTTTCAACTGATTTTTAGAGTTTGTTCTTATGTTGTACTGTTACACAACTGCCCAGGTTAGGGGAGGGTCGGTGCCTTCAAACGAGTTTAACCCCGCCTCATTCTATATGTGCCTGTCCTAAGTCAGGAGCCTGTAATTCAGTGGTTGTCGTTTGTTGCTGTGTAACATATTTGTTTTTCGTTCATTATTTTGTACATTAATTAGTTAGTTTTTTCGTTTGAATTGTTTTACATTTGTTATTTCGGGGCCTTTTATAGGTGACTATGCGGTATGGGCATTGCTTATTGTTGAAGGCCGTACGGTGACCTATAGTTGTTAATTTCTGTGTCATTTGGTCTCTTGTGGAGAGTTGTCTCATTGGCAATCATACCACATCTTCTTATTTTTATACTTTTTTCTATACTACATGTATTGATTTACCCAAGTATAAATGTAGGAGACTTATGAGGGTCTGAATGGGGTTTACAGGATAGAGAATAATGGGCCAATACTACAGGGACAAAAAAATCAACCATAGGGAAAAATAGGCCAATAAATAAAGAATAAAGAATAATGGGGTGCTAAAATATAATGAATAGAAAATAATGGGAAAACGCTATAACGAATAGGGAAAAATGACCTAAAAACATTTTAAAAATACAGTAATGAAGGACCCCATCCAGACCTTTACACATGTCTGTCGTTGAAGACTTATGTTGACTTTTATCACATGCCTTGGGTGATTTGTGTTATTGGGTTACTGTCTCATTGGGGTGTACCCCACATCTCGTTTTATTCATTCATATCGGAATATATATCATGTTTCATATGAAGTTATTTTGTTAATTTATTTGATGTTACTATTAATTTTACAGCCAAAAGAAAACAACAAAATGCAGATTCCATTATGCACCACAAGAGGATTATTTCTGCCGACCAACCAATTACGTCACCAGAACCATGGTAGTGTTATGTCCCAGCATTGGAAGATTAAGTTACCATGTCGAGAAGTTCCCAACAGCCTGTAGCTGTGTAAAGGTTTGATGTGACGATACATTCTTAAAAACAACAACAGAAATATTGAATAAAAAGTAGATTTAAAATGTGTACCTCTTGTGCATCGGCATTAACAAAGATTTACTAGCACCTATTTTTGCAACTTCATCTTTTGATATCCTTCTTACCCTATCTTCATTACAGCTGTATTTTGTTACTTCTTCGTTGAAGATTACTCTAACTCTGGATTCGTCACAACATTTATCGAGTGATTTTTCTATGTTGCTGATTCTTTGTTCATGGTTTGCCATTATTTCCCTTCATTTCTTCTTAATTTTCAGATCCGTAACTATGTGCCCTTCTCTGAATTGTATACATTGGGCGCAGAATCATATTGTATAACCAGATTATATCAAATCATAGATTTCAATATTATAACGTCGTCAAGAGGTCTTAGCAAAGACTGAAATCTTTAACAACCGACTTTTCTTAAAAGCATATTTTTTTATCATGCTATTACGAAAATTGTAAATGATTATTTTCGCTATGACGTAGATTTATTTCGATAGAAAAGTTGTAATTCGACAATCAGAGTATTACTTGAAGTTGACCTATAATTACTACACATAAATATGTCACATTGTAAACCTTGTAATTTTAATTTTGGAAACAAAGGTACAATATTGCGTTGTGACAATTTGTTACATTAAAAAAACGACTAATGTTATAACGTAAAGCGAAAGGTCCTAAACTTGTTTACGATGTCATGAATTATTCATTTATACAATAACAAATTTGAAATGTACGTCAAATAATATATAAAAAAAAAGTCTCAGCAAAGAGCAAAGAGAAAAGATTTTAGTCAAGATATCAAAGGAGACATTAAGTCTTGCAAAATGCCCCAAAAATGTTCAATACGCTAGAATGAATTCTGTGAAAGGTCGTGTAATTAATATAGACCATAATTATAGCAACTGATAAGTGCATGAATGGTGATTTTCTGTTCCAAAAATAATTGATTAAAACGCATCATCTTAGGCCACTCTTAAACATATAAGTAGACTTCGGGAGTTAGTACCTCTACTCTCGATTGAAAATGTAAACTTTTATATAGTTTCAATATTTAGTTTTTATCTTTAATGTGTTTTTACAGCGTGTATACGTCTCACTTAAAAGTCACAAGTCTGAATACAAAAATAATATTGATAAGGACTATGATATTATTTTTCAAAACACTTTATTATTAAATATCGGTACCAACAAATAGTTCTATAACATGTATTAAAAAATCACAGATAACTTAATGTCACATGGTTGTGTCCAGTTCCGGGACCCGTTAACGTTCTTGGTATCAGACAAGGGCCCGTACACATCCCAGAAAATAGACAAGGAACAAAAATTGGAATAAAACAAGGCTTGTTTTGAAAACCAGAAGAAAGTATAGCTGACTGTGATATTTAAGTTTTACAACGTTTCGCTATGTGCTTATTAATTTTGTTTTTGTTATTGTTACGGTATAGGTTCGTAAATAAATTTGTCTATTAAGCTATATTTATTTCATTCTTTGAAGTTCTATTTATGAATACATATGATTATTTTTTTCACCATAAAAAACACTAAATGTTAATTAGTGACAACTGTAACCGACGACAGTGACATCCCATAATTTACACATCTATATCGGTGTTATAACAGAATGCAGTGTGTTAGGGTCAGTATTTGGTCTAATAGTTCACATAATTAGTATACTTCTAATCTAAAAGGGGAATAAGTTTTCAAGGGACTAATCAAACATAAAAATAAAATCGCACAATAACAAGGCAAAAATGATTTAGACGAAAACAACAACAGACGATAAAACCTTGCATAGATCACAAAACAACAACAGACGATAAAACCCTGTACAACCATTGTACCCTGTACAAGTGACCCTATAGCGATCAAATCTAAATGTTGATGTTTCAGTCTCATGTTGGAGTAGACTTAAATTCTATAACGACGGTCTGATAATTCAAAATTAATCTTCAATCTAATTGTTGTTTTTTTTTATACGTTTACAAAACAATGGGTCGCTCTATAATATCAAAATAAGGAGATATAGTTTTGAACGACAGAGTCATTAAATATACTAGATAAGTTAAAAAATCAACATATTTGTAAAGACCCTTCCTTGTACCGTCTGATCGAGATTGTTAGCTATTGTTGTGAGTTCTTGTCCTTTTTTAATGTTATCTTTCATAATAACTATAAAGCGTTGAGTTTGACATGCAAGTACTCAATTCACTGCACATAGTTGTAAAAAAATCCAATCCAATAGACAAACCAACGTGTTATCATTCAGAGAATGTAACTGGATATGAAATATATTCTACTGTCTATATATTTCAAGGAATTCAATTGGTCATGCAACGTCACATGCTGACCAAATATATTGTATCGGCGTTTACAATTCTCCATGGCATTGTGCGATATAAGACGACATCCGTTACATGTTCAAAGTTAGCAATAGATAGTAAGGTTTTGTTGCAAGTATCACATAGCCTGTAGGATATGATGATTGCACTGGCCGTCAATAACCTAATATGGACAGGTATATACACGGTCGGTAAATTGTTTATACACGGTCAGTAAACTGTATATGGGATGTTATATATAATTTTGTCATCAAATATTAAGCTTAAATATTGTAAGCACAGACCTGTTTAAAAACGGAGAAGATGAATCGAGGGGCAATTAAAAAAACCAAGAGATAACAATGACCAAAAGATGACGAAATGTATAAGCAGACAAAACTGGAAGAATACAAAATGGGCAACTCATGAACTGCCAACCCTATCAAAGCACCCGAGTTAATACCCTGTTTTTGGTTGTGTTCGTGTTGCTCAATATTTAGTTTATGTATATTGTTTTTGGAACTGTTGTTTTTCTTTTATCTGTTTTTTTTTTGCCATTGTGTTGTCTGCCTTTATTTTATTTTACGTTTGTTTTTTTTTTTATTTCCCTTTGTATTTAAAATAGTCAACACGATATAGACTGCATATAGGACAGCAGTGTCAGATACTAATATTATGATAGATTGTATGTAGTACAGAAGTGTCAGATACTAATATTATAATAGATTGTTTGTAGGACAGAGGTTGCAGATACTTATACTATAATAGATTGTTTGTAGGACAGAAGTGTCAGATACTAATATTATAATAGATTGTATGTAGCACAGAAGTGTCAGATATTAATATTATAATAGATTGTTTGTAGGACAGAGGTTTCAGATACTTATACTATAATAGACTGTTTGTAGGACAGAGGTTTCAGATACTTATACTATAATTGGTTGTAAGTAAAAAAAGAGGCGAAAAATACCTAAGAGATAATCATACTCATGTCGACATTGATTGATATTTTAGTCTTAGATACATGATTTTTTTTATTAGTTGTTATTGGCTTTGAACTAGCTGTCAGTAACGCGAGTACTTTTAGATCTGTACTTAGTGTCTTTTTTGTTGTGGGAATGTATAAATACCCTGCCACGCCCGGTCTGTGTTTTGTGCTTTGTAATATGTCATATGTTGTGCTGTTAAACCACTGTCCCAGGTTAGGGGAGGGTGGGCGCCCGCAAACATGTTTAACCCCGCCACATTCTGTATGTTCCTGTCCCATGTCAAGAATTGTCGATTGTTTCTGTATATCATATCTGTTTTTCGTTCATTATTTTATACATAAATCATGTCGTTAGGTTTCTCATTTGTCATTTCTGGGCCTTTTATAGCTGACTATGCGGTATGGGTTTTGATCATTGTTGTTAACTTCTATGTCATTTACAGTACACAAAACACAGCATAGAAACTGAAGACTGAGCATTACGAAATCCACAAAAACTGGGAGTGATCTCATGTGCTCCAGAAATGTAGGCAGATTGTGCTCCACATGTGGCACCCGTAAATGTTTGTTAATGCTGATGCACATACAATGAAAAAACTTACAAAACTCTTATTACCTATTTTACTACAACATAATAAAATTATTCTGTACACTTTAGGTCGCTGTCATTTATATACAATAATAGATATACACATTTTAAATCTATTTTTTATTCAATATTTCTGTTGTTGTTTGTAAGTAGACATAAACATTTAAGACAAACATATAAATGATGAGGATGAAATATATTGCACATGCCCTCGTAAAAGACTTAATACTGTTATATCTCTTTAGAGAATTCTTTTTGTGGGGAATGTATGGTCACATCCAACCTTTACACAGCTACAGGCTGTTGGGATCTTCTCGACATGGTAACTTAATTGTCCATTGTCGCTGGGACATAACACTACCATGGTTCTGGTGACGTAATTGGTTGGTCGGCAGAAATAATTATCTTGTGGTGCATAGTGGAATCTGCATTTTTTTGTTTTCTTATGGCTGTAAAATTAAAAGTAACATCAAATTAAATTAACAAAAGAACTTCATATGAAACATGATATATATTTCGCTTGGAATGAATAAAACGAGATGTGGGATACACCCCAATGAGACAGTAACCCAATAACACAAAAGACCCAAGGCATGTAATAAAAGTCAACATCAGTCTTCAACGACAGACATGTGTGAGGGTCTGGATGGGGTCCTTCATTACTGTATTTTTTACAACAGACATGTATGAGGATCTTTAATTTTTAAAGATATTGTTTTCTCTATTCTTTATAGTGGTTGCCCATAATTCTCTACTCTTTATAGTGGTTGCCCATAATTCTCTATTCTTTATAGTGGTTGCCTATAATTTTCTATTCTTTATAGTGGTTGCCCATGATTCTCTATTCTTTATAGTAGTTGCCTATAATTCTTTTTTCTTTATAGTGGTTGCCCATAATTCTCTATTCTTTATAGTGGTTGCCCATAATTCTCTATTCTTTATAGTGGTTGCCCATAATTCTCTATTCTTTATTCTTTATTTTTTGCCTTTTAGTCTTTTTTCTCTATTCTTAATATTTTGGTCCATTATTCTGTAGTATTGGTCCATTATTCTCTATTCTGTAAACCCTCTTCTAGACCCTCATGTGTCTTTTACACTTACACTGGGGTAAGTCAATTCATAAAGTATAGTAAAAAAGCATAGACTGATTTCAAGCTATGAAGGAGAAAATTTGAATGTATGGAAAGCGAGATATCGTTACTTATTAGTTAAAAGGATAACAGTTTTCATTTAATTTAAAAATGTTTAGCGTTTGTTACTCTCATTTTCTGTATTTTATCGTTTTAATGAAATGTGAATAAGAGGAGGTGTGGGTTATACGTCAATGAGACAGCAACCAAACACGCAAACAAAGCACAAACGTTTCTTCTATTTTTAACTTATTTTTTTGGTTGATCATAGTGCTCTTTTCATAACAGAATGATATAATTGAGACTAAGAAATTAACTCACCCTATACACTCCACTTTATAAATAGTTTGGTATCGGTTACTGAAAATAACTTCACAAATTTCAGTGCCTAGTCTGATATCAGTCACTACGTGGTGGACGGGTCTATAAATGTAGCTCACAAGCTTGCGAACCTCTCTACACATAGGAAACTTATGAATCCTTGCCATTTTTTGCCCTCTGAAAAAAAGCATGAAAATATTTATCTAAAACAATTTGTGACAATTTGATTTTAATATAATGTATGTTTTATTACGAATCAGAAGTAAATTTTGATACGTTTAAACATATGACAAAGTTTAAATCACTGTCAAATGTTACTTATATTACTGCAAACATTTAAAATTAGTGATTGTGTTTTTTTTTAAATATCATAAAAAATAAGAAAGAAAATTATAAAAAAAAATATTAAAAAGAAGAACTAGGAGATAAAAATTGGTTTGTCAGAGTAAAGTATCTTACGACATATGCCGCCTGTCTTTTATTTGCTTTGAGTTAAATCAAATGTTCATAATCAACAAAATAGCCAGGAAGGAAAACACACATAAAATATAAACTTATCAATGAGCTCATCATACAATACTTTGAGGCCAATTTACCATAAAATCATTGCTGTCCATATCTGTTCATAACTGTTCATTACTATTCAATACTTTTTCTATCAAAGAACCCATAAGTATTGCTTGATTTTATTTCAAACCAAATAGTATTGAATCGAAATACAACTAATTCAAAATTAAAACTATCATCATTATTTCTTGAATTTAAAAAATATTTTGTAATTGTTAGTATTAATTTCATACCATCGAAAAACAACCAGCCAGCAAACAACAAAATCGGTTGAGTGGTTGATTGTTATTTGCTCAACGTCCAATTGCAAATATCCAATGCATATTCATGAAAAATTATGTGTCTAAATACAATATAACAAACAACAAAATAAATTCGAACCGAAATTAGGTATGAAATAGTGAAAAATGAGTTAGGAAATACTTAACTTATTGTGTTAATACAATAGCTTCGTATGAGCTCGAAATGGAACACGACTTCAAACGTTAAAAAATAACACATTTACATGATCGTAGATGCTTGGTTGTAAATTAAGAATACCATTAACACATAAATGAGTCAAATATGTATATGCACTCATACCACATCTTCTTATATCTATATATGTATATTTACTTTTTTTAAGACTTTTTGCACCAAAAATATTAAGAAATTTAATTTTCTTCACTTAACTCGTCCGTCTTGAATGTACAATAAATACTTGCCACTGGACACGAGGCAAACAACAATGCATATATCCTTTATTATATTTATTCAATGACTAAAGAATTCCTGCATCCTAGCAAAAGTTAGTATAGAATAGATTAGATATGCACTCAGACCGGTCCGTCTAAAGTCATTTCTGAAGAATATTGTAGACAATGATCACTTGGACCGCATGGAAAACAAATGTTATATTTTTTTTATTTATTTACCCATTTTCTCTGATTTCATCTACTACAATTTTTTTTGAGAATACGTGATTTGTGACACCATTGCATTCTTTGCTGTTATTTAAGTATCTCATGAAATTTCCTTCGGTATTTACCATTGCTGTACGACTGTAAGAGATAGAGAGAGGTTAATTAGTTGTTTACAAATACAAATTTACACATTTATATCTCATCAAATAGTCTGATTCAATCACAGTTTAAATTCCATAACTTGTTCTAAAAACTTTTATTGTATAAAGCGGTAAGATGATTTATTTGGTATAAAATGGAAAGATTATTTGACAGATCTACTTATTTTTATATAAAAACACAATAACTGTTATGCTATACAAAATTATGAAATATCGAAGCTAGCGATTGTTTATCTGTTTTTTATCTTAAGTGAAGCAAGTGTGTGAATTCTCATCCTTCACCTATTCTTTTTGTACTTTTTGTTGTTACAGCTTTAACGTTTTGCTGGGCTTTGGATTCACCTCAACTTTTGCCTCGAGAATTACCGATTCGAAATAAATAATCGAAATGTGAATTTGTAGTATCGAAATTAATAATTCATGCACATTTTAATACCCAATATCCTAAAAATAAAAATTTTGTGAATCCTTTGTAATTTTCTCATACGTGCTGCCATTATATTTTTTTGATTATCGCATAAATAACATGTTTTATGGTAAGAGTACGTACACGTCTTGCTCAACGTAGGTTGTTGGTAGCTTATCACATATCCAGTCCTGTGGTGGTAGACATTGTTTATACAACAAGTCGTATTTCTTGCAGAGCTGCGATTTCTTATTATTCGGATTGGGGATAGCAGTTGCAAGCGTCGCAACTATGACAGCAACATAAAGTTGAAGTGGAACCTGAGAGAAAATAAATACATTTTTTCTTTCATCTATCTTTCTATTTATTTATTTGATAGTCACAGGGATAAAATGCTTTGAAAAATAAAATGCATTAATTCTTAAATTGTTCATTATATATTCAAGGTATATTTATTCTTTAATATCTTCATAAAAATGATAAGACAAAGTGTTTCAAATTAACGAACCATAATAAACGATATATATATATATATATATATATATATATATATATATATATATATATATAAGTCTGAAAATTACACCCAACAGTGTTAGAATTAGACTTTTATGCTGACAAATTTTTGTCCCTCAACGGGATTCGAACTCACACCTTTGATACACTACAGCACCAATCGCTTAGCCTCATGTCCATATATATATATATCTGTACATGTATATATGTCTCTGGTGAAAATTGATATTGAAAAACATTCGTAGACTTTGATATAGATTTCTTTAAAATGCAGTAATATAAATATCCAAAACGACTCCCTTATGAAAGATTTTTTTTTCCAAATAGAAAATGTGTTTTTCTTTTCACTGCGATCTTCACATCAAAAAGTAGAAAAACTTTTCATATTTTAAAAGGTGTTCATAATTTTTTACTAAATATAAGTAGTTCTGGTAAAATCAACTTAAATCTTAACATTCGCAGACTTTGATATATATACTAATTTAGAATGAAGTAATGCATCCAAAATTTTCTTTTTCAATAGATTTGTTTTCGATTTTTTTTTCCCTTTCTTTTACGATCTTCGCATCATGTAGAAAAGTAGAAAAACTTAGCACCTCTTAAGAGGTGTTCAAAGATATTCATCTAAATATGAGTATTTTTTGTTAAACATAAATTAATTTAAATTAAATCTTACCATTGTTATTTCTTTTATCGAGTCAAAATTAAATCTGATTTCTAAACCAGAAAATATGGCTATTTATATGCCTAAACGAGGAAATTAACTATTACGGTTTTGTAACAACGTTTTTGATTCGTTCTTTTATTTGTACGTTATGCACTGATGTATTGCTAAAAAGTCTTAAGGCGATGTTAAGAAAATAAAAGTTACGTCACAACAACGATTACGCTTTCAATGACTTGACATCATTCAAATTGCAAAGAACATATAATTGAACTTTACATTATAAGATGCAAAAACAAAAAACAAAAACAATAATATAAATACAAAGTACTTAATTAATTTCAGAAATAGATTTAAAATAAGTTAGGCAATTATTATGTTGGTTTTTTTTCAATTGATAACTGGGTGCGCTACAACTCTTCAATGCAGTGGTGGTATGCAGTTCCTTGGACGTTAAAACCGCAATGACCACAAAGTATAACCCAGAGTTTCGCCTAACCAGGAAATAAATTGTCAATTCCACGAAAAAAAGAAAAAAAAACGATAACAAATGAGCATTTAAAATATTAAACAATCTGTCCGCTTGCTGACTCTAAAAAATATAGTAACTTAAGACCGATCTATAGGTACAGACAACGGGTTAAGTTGCCAATGAGACAACTCTCCATCCAAGTCAAAATAGTCCATTAACTCTATCGTGACCTTAAGGGCATTAACTCTAATAGGAAGTCGTCTGACAGTTTTTATTTAATTAGACAGAAGGTAGCGCTCATCATTTTGAACATTTCTACTACTATTTGATTTTTCTCTATAATAGAAGTTTACATGATATAAGTCGAATCGTGCATTTTACCCTTATGTTCTATGTTAAGCCATGTCGGCAATGTTGGTTTGCAGACGGTAACATCGTACAATAAATACCCAATGATAATTAGGGCCAAGATTGGTTCCAATTTGCCAAGTCATTTCAGAGAAGAATTTTGTAAAATTTAACGGACGACGCACGCTAAGTGATGAGAATAGTTTATTTGACCCTTTAGGTCACGAAACAGATAAATTCTGCAGATTGGCCAAGATGCCCGAATGTAAGCTGAATGAATGTAAGCAAGTTTCCTAAAAAAAAAAATGAAAAAAACTCATTCCTGTCTAGCCCTTTCATGATTATTCGTGCGTAATTATATTTATTTTAACAATTAACGGAGCTACAATTACATGTTATAAGGATTTGTGTGTTTTAAAACGAATTTGTTTAAAAATTGGGATAGGATCAATAAATCGAGACCACCGATTGTAGATTCCCTGGTCAGCGTGGGACATAATAATGACCCTGCTTTCCAAATTATATATCGTTTTTAATTTCCTTGTTCAATTTAGTATCGTCAACTGGTTGGTATAGCTGCCCTGTGCAGGTTTTTTTATTTTGAGTTTTAGTTTTACGAAGTATAATCTAAATAGGTAAAAGAGGGGCTTGTGTTCATGTAAAACTTCACATTGTTTGCCTGTACCAAATCAGACTATCCCTTTTTGTATAATGAATCCCAGGCCAAACAGGAAAAAGTAAAACAACAAAAATACCGAACTCCAAGGAAAATTCAAACCGAAAGAAAAGGAAAAGGAAACCCGCTCCTGACTGTGAATCCCAAAAGGGATTAATCTGTACCATTTGTTGTATCACAGAAGTAAAACTTTTTAAGATTTTGAGATTCGTTTTTTTTAAGCCTTCAGAAGATGGCAAAATAAACTAACACCTGAAATTGAATTTCATTTGATACGATCTACCCAGTTACACAGTTTCAATTACCTATTATCTATTGTCGCATTAACATTATCACATGACAGTGGGAAATCTAGTGGCAGAGAACAAAAGAAAATTCACTCTTATGATAAAGTCGAGAAAATCAATAAAACGATGCCGGTGACGATACTGATCGAAAGTTATTTCCAAACAACAATCGTACATTTTAAAGAAATTATTTGTTAAACTGTGTTATAAAACATGCAAAAACACGATATTTTATGTTCAGTGTGTATCGAGATAATTGCGTTAGAAGCTTGTGAAACTGAAATTTAAAAAATGCTAATTTTTGCTATATATTGATAAACAAAAATTGGAAAAAATCATGTATATACAAAATATAAAGATCTTTCAGGTTACCAATTTTCGGAATGTTCCACAAAATCCTTAGCATGTTAGAAAATTCCCAAAATATAACTTTTCTTCACATTGAAGTTTTCGAGTACACCGGTCTGCTCTTGTCACTTGAACATTCAATAGAGAAATATTGTCTTTTCGTGAATGTAACAATTTAAAAGTCTGTCAAAAATCAAAGATAAATAGTTTTATAAAGTAGGTTATCCGTTAAAAGATTTTTACTATTTTTTCATACAGTTTTAAGAAAAGGTCGTTTTGATTTTTGTACATGTATTTGCGGTCTTCTCGATCAATTCACATTCAATTTTTACATCGGGATAAGGTCCGTTTGAATTTGCTTAGTAACTTATTTTCAAAAGTGTTAATCTTTGCTGCATATCAATCGATTCCTGCAGAAATTTTCACCTGAACTTCTCTGATCTATCTGCATACATGTACGGATAATTGACATGTTCCAGAAAGGTATACAGCCGAAGTTGGTACTCCAGGAATTTATTCGCATAGCAACATTTTAAACCAATTTTACACCAAGCTCCTATAACCTGCTGTACTCATCGTTTGATATTTAAGGAGAGAAATGATATCATTATATGGAAGATTTGTTTATATTTCAACTTATTTTTATTTTTACTATCTACCAGAACGTGTTCTCGTGAATTTATAATTAAAAGCGTCCTTGCTAAAACGGGACAAACATTGAGAAGATCAAGTTTTCAGTGTTTACAGGGGAGATAATATTTTGTCACCAGATTTCCTACTGATGAGGGGAACAACTCAAACATGTTTCCCAACCTAGTTGCTTTTGGCACCTTTTAAAGGAACAAAACAATGAACATCAAAATCCATGAAAGTTATGAATTTTCTGAAACACACTATGCATTTATACGCCAAACCGTGCCTTAAATTATTTTTCCAATTGCACAGTTGTGTTTGTGCTCAGAGTAAACATAGCCATTTTTGTCGATGAACCGTAAGTCTGGAAGCATTACATGAATATAAACAAAAGGATTATCTTTTTATGACAGTTATGATAGTTTTCTTTGAAAAAAGAAAATTAAACGAAGGAATAAGTAAAAATAAATGTATAGTAAGCTTTGCGTTAGTTTGGTCTCGACACCATTTTTTTTCTGTTACTTACGTCAAGTCTCAAAGGGGTCATAAAAAAAAAACCTCACAAATGATTAACTCAAATACGATCTCACAGTACATATGCCAACGATAATTGTTTCATTGCATAATTTTTTGTGACCTTTGCTAGATTGGTTCTCCATGGTACTCCAAAGTGAAAATTCAATACTTTGGTTAAACATGTTGAATTTGTAAACGTTTGGATCACAAAAATCAGAAATTCTGAAAATTGATAGAAATGTGTTGTATACATGTACATATCCTAAGAAATCTGTAAAAATCCTATAACGATTGACCAAATTCAAACGAAGATCTGCTTGTTTAATTTTTTTATAAATGGAAAATATACTTAGTGTTGAGTTTCTATTGGCATATTTCATGTAGATAGAAAACTCTTAACAGAATCAAATTGAATGTTTAGGTCTTGATTTTTTTTTTTTGGGGGGGGGGGAGGGGGGTCCTTCGTTTCTTTGATCTTCATTTATTTTTATTCTAACACATATCACAAAACAAATACAATATAAACACTTAGTTCATTTTTTGTTAAATTTAGTTTCCAACCTCATCTCTCCTCTCTATAATATGATAATATCTTTCCAGTAAACAGTTAAGTTATCTATTAGCTTAAGTGACTGTGCATTCAATAGTCTCTTTTTAAAAATGAATTTTTATTTTTCCCAACATGTTAAAAATTAAGTTAAGCCAATAAAATTCATTTTTTTAATGCAAATCTATCTGACAATTGCATATTAGATAAGTAGGTTACACGCAGAAGAGAATCCGTTGCATCTTCAACGTGTACATAGAAACCTAATGCAGATTTTATGGTCTGTATTGATACAGGGTATATTCCAAGTTCAGATAAAACAGCCGAATTTATGATGATTAATATATTTTTTTAACCTATACATTTTTATAACATGAAATCAAACAGACCTAGAAAAAATCCATTTTCATGTGGTCGCTATCTATTCATATTTATATTCATGTTTATATCGGGTATATGACCGTCGGCAGTCTTCGAAGGTCATCTCGATGGTTAATTAGATGGCGTCTAGATTAAAATACACACGAAATCTTGATATATATTATCAAGTCCATTCATTTTTAATTGTTTATTTTAGACTTTTTGTAATTTGGATATACCTGTTAGTATGTTATAAATCAAATATATAAATTTGAGACAAATCGGTAAACATGAATTTAACAGTTAATGCCCCTTTAAAATAGGAAAAGACAAATAGATGTCAACATACGGCCTTGAACAATAGTAAATTGCCATTACCATACGTAAACTGTAGATCGGTCTGAATCTAGCTAAGCGCATAGTTCATCATTTTCTTAGAAAAGTTTTGTTTTCATGTTCATCTAGCTTTGAACTAGCTGTCAGTAACTGTGAGTACTCTCAGATCTGTACTTAGTGTCTTTTTGTTGTTGGGATGTACAAGTACCCAGCCACGTCCACTCTGAGTTTTTGTTAGATGTATTTATATTTGTATCCATCTGATGAGTTAAGCCTTTTTCAACTGATTTTTATAGTTTGTTCTTATGTCGTACTGTTACACCACTGTCCCAGGTTAGGGGAGGGTTGGCGCCTTCAAACTAGTTTATCCCCGCCACATTCTATATGTGCCTGTCCCAAGTCAGGAGCCTGTAATTGAGGGGTTATTGTTTATTACACTTCATCATATTTGTTTTTCGTTTATTGTTTTGTATAGTGTGTTCTTGTTTTGTGCTGTTGCACCACTGACCCAGGTTAGGTGGAGGGTTTCGTTCATTATTTTGTAAATAAATTAGGCCGTTAGTTTTCTCGTTTGAATTGTTTTACATTTGTTATTTCGGGACCTTTTATAGCTGACTATGCGATATGAGTTTTGTTCATTGTTGAAGGCCATCTGTGTCATTAGGTCTCTTGTGAAGAGTTGTCTCATTGGCAATCATACCACATCTTCTTTTTTATATATACTCCTTCCAATGGTCAAGAATTAACAAAGGAGCAGGAAATTGAGTTTGTTCGCCCAGTTGCACGATCCGAGGAAAGTTTGTCGTTAGTTTAGTCATCTTGTACAGCATTTCTTTGGTATTTGATGTAGCGGGAAATGTTCCAAATTACATTGCATACACTGCGTTATTTCTATATTAATACATTCATTATTACTTCACAATTTAAAAAGTCATTTCATATTTGTGAGTGGCGATATTCGTATCCAACGAGAGATAACCGCAATTTTTTTGAAGACCGGAAATTTTAATGTCACCTATAGGCACCGACCAGTCATCTTTTGGATGAGGGAAAGGGACATTTATGTTCTTTCTTGGGACACATATTAAGAAAATGACCGAGTCGTCACAAAACAATTATTTTAAAGAAAACAATCACGTAACTTTAACATCAGCACGAGGTGTCAGACAAGGTGATTCGATATTTACGAGTCCCTCGATCCATCCTAAACATGCTTAAGTAGGAAGTTCTTACTATATATCTTTATTCTCAAACAACCATTGTATTACATCGGTATGAGATACAAAAAAAGCACACAAAAAAAAATGATAATATGCATATATATATAATAGGTGGACACAGTAGAATTTTTTTTTTTTCAATTTTGGTTCATTTGTACAATGAATGTATGTTTCGGAGTTTAGTCTGGCGCCGCTGAACTAGTATACATTATTTTTTAGGGGGAATTACAAGCCAGGTTGATGAACAACACTGTGTCAACATATTTGATATATTTGTAGAGTTTTTTTCAAAATGTTCTGCCTTTATAGGAGATATAAAGTTCTTGAAGTACACTGTAAAAATTGTGCTTAGAAATTAAACACGAGTATTACATGTTTAGGTCTAAGCATGTTTATGATTGTGTTTAATATCTAAACACTTTCTCAGTAAGCACATTAAATGTAAACATGTCTTAACTTTTAACACTTTTTAATGTTTTATAGAATGAAAGTGTTTAGGAATAAAACACTTATTTCTAAGCTAAACACGATCCTAAACATAATCCTAAACACGTTGTACTAAGACACGTTTAGATCTAAACGTGTAAAAAAAAGTGCACAAAAGATGAGCTTAGAATTGTGTTTAGGATCTAAACACCATTTTTACAGTGTATAATTGCATTATTTCTTTGAGTAACGTACGTACACTGGTACATTGTTTACGTTTCTCAGCTAAAAATTAACATTAAAAAATAAGGTGGTATTCATCCAACTATAAAAACAAATAACCTAGTGTGAATGATGTTAACTCCAAAGGTTACCCGGATGTATATTGTGTCAAAATGAATCATATATATATATAAACTGTTGTGGTCTATGATGGTAATAGTCAGTCGATTGAGATCTACCTTAGTGTGGCAAGGAGATCTCAAATTTCGTCTGAGAGAAAGGTCTGACTTACATTCATAGTTACTACGATTACTATTCTTACGTTTGTGAAATGGCTATTCTGACTAACCAACATACTGTTTACACCATTTACACTGTAGAAGATACACTTTATGTGTAGTCTTACAAATAACATCGCAAAGTATGTTGTATTTTATACCAGTGGAGTGTCTGTTACAAGTCTGGGTATTCAGTATATGCTTGCAAGTCAGATATGTTTGTTTCCAAAACCCTTGTAAGAGCCCGCAGACGGAGAAACTAGTTTATATGATAAATCAGCTCTCACCAGCAAGTCTTCATAAGGCTTTTAGGTCTACGGAAAGCCAGTATTGGTGGCTCGGGGAAGATCTCGGATAGTTTCGGATGTTTTCGATTCCTTTCCAATTTTCGCGGATAAGGTGTGATAATTAATTTTGTTAAATTTAGGTAAGTCAGCACAAACGGGACTATATACCGTTAAACCTTGTGAATTCACCATAATGTTCTGAACAAGGATTAAACTACGACATATTTTGCGGGCCCCTTGAATCGTGCGTGTAGATAGATTCTACCAAAGCAAGTCTTGTCAAGATTTTAAAAAGTTTGCAAATCTAACTAAAAAAAGTATCGAGAGTTTATACCCATAGTTTCTGTTTAAATTATTCCTAGATTTTTAATAGAGTCGAAGCGATTTAATCTTAAAGCTTGGCATATTGTATAGAGACATGTGTTTTGTTGACGACTGTATTTTTTTACCTCAGATAGCGTGCACGAGGGTGTGGATGGGATGCCCTTCATTTCTGTATTCTTTAATTTTCTTAGGTCATTTTTCTTTATTCTTTACATATTTTACCCATTACTCTCTGTTCTTGATATTTTAGCACCTCATTATTCTCTATTCTTTGGGTTTTTTTTGGGTTTTTTTGGCGTATTTTTCTTTTTTCTTTATTTTTTGGCCTATTTTTCTCAATTCTTTATTTTTTGGCCCATTTTTCTGTAGCACTGACCTATTATTCTCTATTCTGTAAACCCCATCCAGACCCTGGTGCATTGTATACCGAATATATCGCTATTAAGCTTGAACACACAACTGTGAATAACATGACACTTCTATGGTGAAATATGGTAATTTTTGCCGACCAAATTGTGATGGCGTCCGAATAACTTTCAAAGAGATGACTCAAATTTTACTGTTAAAAATCCTTTGTAGCTTCTTTGTAAGCATCCAGTCTCAATTAGGAAGATAGTAAGTGAAGATAGGAAAAGTGAGCCCCAGAAAAAAAAGTGACCAGTGGATTGTTGCTTCATACAAACTTCATAAATGATGGTAAAGTTTTCAAAAGACCCTTGTTGATAATTTATAGACATAAGAGCTAATGTATACTTTTTTAAAGAGATGTGGTATGGTTGCAAATCCGGTTTATTTCAATTGCCATTGTTTTTTGTCAAATAAAGTTTTATTATTTTTTTTCAATCTTTCTTTGAATTTAGAATGAGTAATAATCGTATAAGGGACGAAGAAGTAAAAGAAATATATACTATATCACGAGGAAAGAGAGTAAGATTGTATGCACTCCAACAGTTTTTGTGCATTGCCCCTAGAGTAGGTAGTTTCACGATTTGATAGCTACTTTGTATAAAGACCGTGCATAGATATCATTCACAACAGCCGTATAAATCATGCGAGTATTTGTTCTGTTCTTACTAATCAAGTAGTATTTGCATTTCAAATAACTACTACAATTTTCATTCATTGCAATAAGTACTGGTTTTAAAGGAAAATAAACTTTTATGTAGTGTTTATAGTGGTCAATATCTAAACGATTGTATGAACTATAATAAATAATTGCATTTTTGTCTGAAGCTATTTACAAAGTACACTACAACGTTACAGTTAGGACTGAAAAGGCAATGACTATTTATCATGACTGTTTTTTAAGTTAGTGTTCTGCCAAGCTTTTAAAATCCAATACTTTGGTTTAACATGTTGAATTTGTAAACGTTTGGATCTCAAAAATCAGAAATTCTGAAAAATTGATAGAAATGTGGAAAAATCATATAACGATTGACCAAATTCAAACAAAGATCTGCTTGTTTAATTTTTTTATAAATGGAAAATATACTTAATGTGTTGAGTTTCTATTGGCATTTTTCATGTAGATAGAAAACTCTTAACATAATCAAATTGAATGTTTAGGTCTTGATTGGGGGGGTTCCTTCGTTTCTTTATTCTTCATTTTTTTTATTCTAACACATATCACAAAACAAATACAATATAAACACTTAGTTCATTTTTTGTTAAATTTAGTTTCCAACCTCATCTCTCCTCTCTATAATATGATATTATCTTTCCAGTAAACAGTTAAGTTATCTATTAGCTTAATTGACTGTGCATTCAATAGTCTCCTTTTAAAAATGAATTTTTATTTTTCCCAACATGTTAAAAATTAAGTTAAGCCAATAAAATTCAATTTTTTAATGCAAATCTATCTGGCAATTGCATATTAGATAAGTAGGTTACACGCAGAAGAGAATCCGTTGCATCTTCAACGTGTACATAGAAACCTAATGCAGATTTTATGGTCTGTATTGATACAGGGTATATTCCAAGTTCAGATAAAACAGCCGAATTTATGATGATTTCTTTAACCTATACATTTTTGTAACATGAAATCAAACAGACCTAGAAAAAATCCATTTTCACGTGGTCGCTATCTATTCATATTTATATTCATGTTTATATCGGGTATATGACCGTCGGCAGTCTTCGGAGGTCATCTCGATGGTTAATTAGATGGCGTCTAGATTAAAATACACACGAAATCTTGATATATATTATCAAGTCCATTCATTTTTAATTGTTTATTTTAGACTTTTTGTAATTTGGATATACCTGTTAGTATGTTATAAATCAAATATGAAAATTTGAGTCAAATCGGTAAACATGAATTTAACAGTTAATGCCCCTTTAAAACAGGAAAAGACAACTAGATGTCAACATACGGCCTTGAACAATAGTAAATTGCCATTGCCATACGTAAACTGTAGATCGGTCTGAATCTAGCTAAGCGCATAGTTCATCATTTTCTTGGAAAAGTTTTGTTTTCATGTTCATCTAGCTTTGTACTAGCTGTCAGTAACTGCGAGTTCTCTCAGATCTGTACTAAGTGTCTTTTTGTTGTTGGGATGTACAAGTACCCAGCCACGTCCACTCTATGTTTTTGTTAGATGTATTTATATTTGTATCCATCTGATGAGTTAAGCCTTTTTCAACTGATTTTTATAGTTTGTTCTTATGTCATACTGTTACACCACTGTCCCAGGTAGTTTGTTCTTATGTCGTACTGTTACACCACTGTCCCAGGTTAGGGGGAGGGTTGGCGGCGCCTTCAAACTAGTTTAACCCCGCCACATTCTATATGTGCCTGTCCCAAGTCAGGAGCCTGTAATTGAGGGGTTAATGTTAATTACACTTTATCATATTTGTTTTTCGTTTATTGTTTTGTATAGCGTGTTCTTGTTTTGTGCTGTTGCACCACTGACCCAGGTTAGGTGGAGGGTTTGGCGCCATCTAACTAGTTCAACCCCGCCACATTCTGAATGTGCCTGTCCCAAGTCAGGAACCTGTAATTCAGTGGTTGTCGTTTGTTTTTCGTTAATTATTTTGTACTTAAATTAGGTCGTTAGTTTTCACGTTTGAATTGTTTTACATTTGTTATTTCGGGGCCTTTTATAGCTGACTATGCGGTATGAGCTTTGTTCATTGTTGAAGGCCGTACGGTGACCTATAGTTGTTAATTTATGTGTCATTTGGTCTCTTGTGAAGAGTTGTCTCATTGGCAATCATACCACATCTTCTTTTTTATATATACTCGATCCCTCCAGTGGTCAAGAATTATCAAAGGAGCAGGAAATTGAGTTTGTTCGCCCAGCTGCACGATCCGAGGAAAGTTTATTTTTAGTTTAGTCATCTTGCACAGCATTTCTTTGGTATTTGATAAAGCGGGAAACGTTCCAAATTACATTGCATACACTGCATTATTTCTATATTTATACATTCATTACTACTTCACAATTTAAAAAATCATTTCATATTTGTGAGTGGCGATATTCGTATCCAAAGAGAGATAACCGCAATTTTGTTGAAGACCGGAAATTTTTAATGTCACCTATGGGCACCGACCAGTCATCTTTTGGATGAGGGAAAGGGACATTTATGTTGTTTCTTTGGATACATATTAAGAAAATGACCGAGTCGTCACAAAACAATTATTTCAAAGAAAACAATCACGTAACTTTAACATCAGCACGAGGTGTCAGACAAGGTGATTCGATATTAACGAGTCCCTCGATCCATCCTAAACATGCTTAAGTAGGAAGTTCTTACTATATATCTTTATTCTCAAACAACCATTGTATTACATCGGTATGAGATACAAAAAAAGCACACAAAAAACAATTGATAATATGCATATATATATAATAGGTGGACACAGTAGAAATTTTTTTTTTTCAATTTTGGTTCATTTGTACAATGAATGTATGTTTCGGAGTTTAGTCTGGCGCCGCTGAACTAGTATACATTATTTTTTAAGGGGAATTACAAGCCAGGTTGATGAACAACACTGTGTCAACATATTTGATATATTTGTAGAGTTTTTTTCAAAATGTTCTGCCTTTATAGGAGATATAAAGTTCTTGAAGTACACTGTAAAAATTGTGCTTAGAAATTAAACACGAGTATTACATGTTTAGGTCTAAGCATGTTTATGATTGTGTTTAATATCTAAACACTTTCTCAGTAAGCACATTAAATGTAAACATGTCTTAACTTTTAACACTTTTTAATGTTTTATAGAATGAAAGTGTTTAGGAATAAAACACTTATTTCTAAGCTAAACACGATCCTAAACATAATCCTAAACACGTTGTACTAAGACACGTTTAGATCTAAACGTGTAAAAAAAAGTGCACAAAAGATGAGCTTAGAATTGTGTTTAGGATCTAAACACCATTTTTACAGTGTATAATTGCATTATTTCTTTGAGTAACGTACGTACACTGGTACATTGTTTACGTTTCTCAGCTAAAAATTAACATTAAAAAATAAGGTGGTATTCATCCAACTATAAAAACAAATAACCTAGTGTGAATGATGTTAACTGCAAAGGTTACCCGGATGTATATTGTGTCAAAATGAATCATATATATATATAAACTGTTGTGGTCTATGATGGTAATAGTCAGTAGATTGAGATCTACCTTAGTGTGGCAAGGAGATCTCAAATTTCGTCTGAGAAAAAGGTCTGACTTACATTCATAGTTACTACGATTACCATTCTTACGTTTGTGAAATGGCTATTCTGACTAACCAACATACTGTTTACACCATTTACACTGTAGAAGATACACTTTATGTGTAGTCTTACAAATAACATTGCAAAGTATGTTGTATTTTATACCAGTGGAGTGTCTGTTATAAGTCTGGGTATTCAGTATATGCTTGCAAGTCAGACATGCTTGTTTCCAAAACCCTTGTAAGAGCCCGCAGACGGAGAGCCTAGTTTATATGATAAATCAGCTCTCACCAGCAAGTCTTCATAAGGCTTTTAGGTCTACGGAAAGCCAGTATTGGTGGCTCGGGGAAGATCTCGGATAGTTTCGGATGTTTTCGATTCCTTTCCAATTTTCGCGGATAAGGTGTGATAATTTGTTAAATTTAGGTAAGTCAGCACAAACGGGACTATATACCGTTAAACCTTGTGAATTCACCATAATGTTCTGAACAAGGATTAAACTACGACATATTTTGCGGGCCCTTTGAATCGTGCGTGTAGATAGATTCTACCAAAGCAAGTCTTGTCAAGATTTTAAAAAGTTTGCAAATCTAACTATCGAGAGTTTATACCCATAGTTTCTGTTTAAATTATTCCTAGATTTTTAATAGAGTCGAAGCGATTTAGTCTTAAAGCTTGGCATATTGTATAGAGACATGTGTTTTGTTGACGACTGTATTTTTTTACCTCAGATAGCGTGCACGAGGGTGTGGATGGGATGCCCTTCATTTCTGTATTCTTTAATTTTCTTAGGTCATTTTTCTTTATTCTTTATATATTTTACCCATTACTCTCTGTTCTTGATATTTTAGCACCTCATTATTCTCTATTCTTTGGGGTTTTTTTTTTTTTTTTTGGCGTATTTTTCTTTTTTCTTTATTTTTTTGGCCTATTTTTCTCAATTCTTTATTTTTTGGCCCATTTTTCTGTAGCACTGACCTATTATTCTCTATTCTGTAAACCCCATCCATACCCTGGTGCATTCTATACCGAATATATCGATATTAAGCTTGAACACACAACTGTGAATAACAAGACACTTCTATGGTGAAATATGGTAATTTTTGCCGACCAAATTGTGATGGCGTCCGAATAACTTTCAAAGAGATGACTCAAATTTTACTGTTAAAATCCTTTGTAGCTTCTTTGTAAGCATCCAGTCTCAATTAGGAAGATAGTAAGTGAAGATAGGAAAAGTGAGCCCCAGAAAAAAAAGTGACCAGTGGATTGTTGCTTCATACAAACTTCATAAATGATGGTAAAGTTTTCAAAAGACCCTTGTTGATAATTTATAGACATAAGAGCTAATGTATACTTTTTTAAAGAGATGTGGTATGGTTGCAAATCCGGTTTATTTCAATTGCCTTTGTTTTTTGTCAAATAAAGTTTTATTATTTTTTTTCAATCTTTCTTTGAATTTAGAATGAGTAATAATCGTATAAGGGACGAAGAAGTAAAAGAAATATATACAATATCACGAGGAAAGAGAGTAAGATTGTATGCACTCCAACAGTTTTTGTGCATTGCCCCTAGAGTAGGTAGTTTCACGATTTGATAGCTACTTTGTATAAAGACCGTGCATAGATATCATTCACAACAGCCGTATAAATCATGCGAGTATTTTGTTCTGTTCTTACTAATCAAGTAGTATTTGCATTTCAAATAACTACTACAATTTTCATTCATTGCAATAAGTACTGGTTTTAAAGGAAAATAAACTTTTATGTAGTGTTTATAGTGGTCAATATCTAAACGATTGTATGAACTATAATAAATAATTGCATTTTTGTCTGAAGCTATTTACAAAGTACACTACAACGTTACAGTTAGGACTGAAAAGGCAATGACTATTTATCATGACTGTTTTTTAAGTTAGTGTTCTGCCAAGCTTTTAAAATCCAATACTTTGGTTTAACATGTTGAATTTGTAAACGGTTGGATCTCAAAAATCAGAAATTCTGAAAAATTGATAGAAATGTGGAAAAATCATATAACGATTGACCAAATTCAAACAAAGATCTGCTTGTTTAATTTTTTTATAAATGGAAAATATACTTAATGTGTTGAGTTTCTATTGGCATGTTTCATGTAGATAGAAAACTCTTAACATAATCAAATTGAATGTTTAGGTCTTGATTGGGGGGGGGGGGGGGTTCCTTCGTTTCTTTATTCTTCATTTTTTTTATTCTAATACATATCACAAAACAAATACAATATAAACACTTAGTTCATTTTTTGTTAAATTTAGTTTCCAACCTCATCTCTCCTCTCTATAATATGATATTATCTTTCCAGTAAACAGTTAAGTTATCTATTAGCTTAATTGACTGTGCATTCAATAGTCTCCTTTTAAAAATGAATTTTTATTTTTCCCAACATGTTAAAAATTAAGTTAAGCCAATAAAATTCAATTTTTTAATGCAAATCTATCTGGCAATTGCATATTAGATAAGTAGGTTACACGCAGAAGAGAATCCGTTGCATCTTAATTCAACGTGTACATAGAAACCTAATGCCGATTTTATGGTCTGTATTGATACAGGGTATATTCCAAGTTCAGATAAAACAGCCGAATTTATGATGATTTCTTTAACCTATACATTTTTGTAACATGAAATCAAACAGACCTAGAAAAAATCCATTTTCACGTGGTCACTATCTATTCATATTTATATTCATGTTTATATCGGGTATATGACCGTCGGCAGTCTTCGGAGGTCATATCGATGGTTAATTAGATGGCGTCTAGACTAAAATACACACGAAATCTTGATATATATTATCAAGTCCATTCATTTTTAATTGTTTATTTTAGACTTTTTGTAATTTGGATATACCTGTTAGTATGTTATAAATCAAATATGAAAATTTGAGTCAAATCGGTAAACATGAATTTAACAGTTAATGCCCCTTTAAAACAGGAAAAGACAACTAGATGTCAACATACGGACTTAAACAATAGTAAATTGCCATTGCCATACGTAAACTGTAGATCGGTCTGAATCTAGCTAAGCGCATAGTTCATCATTTTCTTGGAAAAGTTTTGTTTTCATGTTCATCTAGCTTTGTACTAGCTGTCAGTAACTGCGAGTTCTCTCAGATCTGTACTAAGTGTCTTTTTGTTGTTGGGATGTACAAGTACCCAGCCACGTCCACTCTATGTTTTTGTTAGATGTATTTATATTTGTATCCATCTGATGAGTTAAGCCTTTTTCAACTGATTTTTATAGTTTGTTCTTATGTCATACTGTTACGCCACTGTCCCAGGTAGTTTGTTCTTATGTCGTACTGTTACACCACTGTCCCAGGTTAGGGGGAGGGTTGGCGGCGCCTTCAAACTAGTTTAACCCCGCCACATTCTATATGTGCCTGTCCCAAGTCAGGAGCCTGTAATTGAGGGGTTAATGTTAATTACACTTTATCATATTTGTTTTTCGTTTATTGTTTTGTATAGCGTGTTCTTGTTTTGTGTTGTTGCACCACTGACCCAGGTTAGGTGGAGGGTTTGGCGCCATCTAACTAGTTCAACCCCGCCACATTCTGAATGTGCCTGTCCCAAGTCAGGAACCTGTAATTCAGTGGTTGTCGTTTGTTTTTCGTTAATTATTTTGTACTTAAATTAGGTCGTTAGTTTTCACGTTTGAATTGTTTTACATTTGTTATTTCGGGGCCTTTTATAGCTGACTATGCGGTATGAGCTTTGTTCATTGTTGAAGGCCGTACGGTGACCTATAGTTGTTAATTTATGTGTCATTTGGTCTCTTGTGAAGAGTTGTCTCATTGGCAATCATACCACATCTTCTTTTTTATATATACTCCCTCCAGTGGTCAAGAATTATCAAAGGAGCAGGAAATTGAGTTTGTTCGCCCAGCTGCACGATCCGAGGAAAGTTTATTTTTAGTTTAGTCATCTTGCACAGCATTTCTTTGGTATTTGATAAAGCGGGAAACGTTCCAAATTACATTGCATACACTGCATTATTTCTATATTAATACATTCATTACTACTTCACAATTTAAAAAATCATTTCATATTTGTGAGTGGCGATATTCGTATCCAAAGAGAGATAACCGCAATTTTTTTGAAGACCGGAAATTTTTAATGTCACCTATGGGCACCGACCAGTCATCTTTTGGATGAGGGAAAGGGACATTTATGTTCTTTCTTTGGATACATATTAAGAAAATGACCGAGTTGTCACAAAACAATTATTTTAAAGAAAACAATCACGTAACTTTAACATCAGCACGAGGTGTCAGACAAGGTGATTCGATATTTACGAGTCCCTCGATCCATCCTAAACATGCTTAAGTAGGAAGTTCTTACTATATATCTTTATTCTCAAACAACCATTGTATTATATCGGTATGAGATACAAAAAAAGCACACAAAAAACAATTGATAATATGTATAATATTGGACACAGTAGAAATTTTTTTTTTTCAATTTTGGTTCATTTGTATGTTTCGGAGTTTAGTCTGGCGCCTCTGAACTAGTATACATTATTGTTTAGGGGGAATTACAAGCCAGGTTGATGAACAACACTGTGTCAACATATTTGATATATTTGTAGAGTTTCTTTCAAAATGTTTTGCCTTTAAAGGAGATATAAAGTTCTTGAAGTACACTGTAAAAATTGTGCTTAGAAATTAAACACGTGTTTTACATGTTTAGGTCTAAACATGTTTACGATTGTGTTTAATATCTAAACACTTTCCCAGTAAGCACATTAAATGTAAACATGTCTTAAATTTTAACACTTTTTAATGTTTTATAGAATGAAAGTGTTTAGGAATAAAACACTTATTTCTAAGCTAAACACGATCCTAAACACGTTGTACTAAGACACGTTTAGATCTAAACGTGTAAAAAAAGTGCACAAAAGATGAGCTTAGAATTGTGTTTAGGATCTAAACACCATTTTTACAGTGTATAATTGCATTATTTCTTTGAGTAACGTACGTACACTGGTACATTGTTTACGTTTCTCAGCTAAAAATTAACATTAAAAAATAAGGTGGTATTCATCCAACTATAAAAACAAAGTGTGAATGATGTTAACTCCAAAGGTTACCCGGATGTATATTGTGTCAAAATGAATCATATATATATATAAACTGTTGTGGTCTATGATGGTAATAGTCAGTCGATTTAGATCTGCCTTAGTGTGGCCAGGGGATCTCAAATGTCGTCTGAGAGAAAGGTCTGACTTAAATTCATAGTTACTACGATTGCCATTCTTACGTTTGTGAAATGGATGTTCTGACTAACCAACATACTGTTTACACCATTCACACTGTAGAAGATACACTTTATGTGTAGTCTTACAAATAACATTGCAAAGTATGTTGTATTTTATACCAGTGGAGTGTCTGTTACAAGTCTGGGTATTCAGTATTTGCTTGCAAGTCAGACATCGTTTGTTTCCGAAACCCTTGAAAGAGCCCGCAGACGAAGAGCCTAGTTTATATGATAAATCAGCTCTCACCAGCAAGTCTTTATAAGGCTTTTAGGTCCACGGAAAGCCATTATTGATGGCTTGGGGAAGATCTCGGATAGTTTCGGATGTTTTCGATTCCTTTCCAATTTTCGCGGATAAGGTGTGATAATTTGTTAAATTTAGGTAGGTCAGCACAAACGGGACTATATACCGCTAAACCTTGTGAATTCACCATAATGTTCTGAACAAGGATTAAACTACGACATATTTTGCGGGCCCTTTGAATCGTGCGTGTAGATAGATTCTACCACAGCAAGTCTTGTCAAGATTTTAAAAAGTTTGCAAATCTAACTATCGAGAGTTTATACCCATAGTTTCTGTTTAAATTATTGCTAGATTTTTTTATAGAGTCGAAGCGATTTAGTCTTAAAGCTTGCCATATTGTATAGAGACATGTGTTTTGTTTACGACTGTATTTTTTTTTACCTCAGATAGCGTGCACGAGGGTGTGGATGGGATGCCCTTCATTTCTGTATTCTTTAATTTTTTTAGGTCATTTTTCTTTATTCTTTATATATTTTACCCATTACTCTCTGTTCTTAATATTTTAGCACCTCATTTTTCTCTATTCTTTGGGTTTTTTTGGGTTTTTTTTGGCGTATTTTTCTCTTTTCTTTATTTTTTGACCTATTTTTCTCAATTCTTTATTTTTTGGCCCATTTTTCTGTAGTACTGACCTATTATTCTCTATTCTGTAAACCCCATCCATACCCTGGTGCATTCTATACCGAATATATCGATATTAAGCTTGAACACACAACTGTGAATAACATGACACTTCTATGGTGAAATGTGGTAATTTTTGCCGACCAAATTGTGATGGCGTCCGAATAACTTTCAAAGAGATGACTCAAATTTTACTGTTAAGAATCCTTTGTAGCTTCTTTGTAAGCATCCAGTCTCAATTAGGAAGATAGTGATAGGAAAAGTGAGCCCCAGAAAAAAAGTGCCCAGTGGATTGTTGCTTCATACAAACTTCATAAATGATGGTAAAGTTTTCAAAAGACCCTTGTTGATAATTTATAGACATAAGAGCTAAATGTATACTTTTTTTTCAAGTTCAGCGGAATAGATGCGATCAATATAGTCACCAAACTTTGAATTATTCGAGGAGAGGACTCACACTATGTAGCGGAAGGTAAGGTAAAAGGATAATGATAGCTTTATTGCTTTTGTCTTTCCATTACGAATAAAGAAACAATTCGACGAGAACAGGACCTTAGTTTGATAGGCATATATATATAGGAGTGGTGACTGTCCTGGAAAACACATTCATCTAATATGGTCAATTTATAAAAATATAGTCACTTAGACTTCTTCTTCTTACTTCGGCAGTAAAACTCTTGCAGGGGCGTCCGTTAGACTGTGCTGGATGTATAAATACGCAGCCACGTCCGGTCGGAATGGGTACGTAAAATCAGACACCTCGTGTATAGAGAGTGTCAAATTTCCCGCGCTGCATACCTTGCAGAACCTATCGGTTGTATTGATATTTATTAGTTTCTCATTCTGAATATGCATAAAATGATTGCCAACGGACGCTAAGCAAACAACATCAATCTATTTTAAAACCATGCATTCTGTGGTCAGTCTGTTTAAAAATAAAGAGATGTGGTATGGTTGCAAATCCGGTTTATTTCAATTGCCATTGTTTTTTGTCAAATAAAGTTTTATTTTAAGATTGTATGTACTCCAACAGTTTTTGTGCATTGCCCCTAGAGTAGGTAGTTTCACGATTTGATAGCTACTTTGTATAAAGACCGTGTATAGATATCATTCACAACAGCCGTATAAATTCTCCGAGTATTTTGTTCTGTTCTTACTAATCAAGTAGTATTTGCATTTCAAATAACTACTACGATTTTCATTCATTGCAATAAGTACTGGTTTTAAAAGAAAATAAACTTTTATGTAGTGTTTATAGTGGTCAATATCTAAACGATTATATGAACTATAATAAATAATTGCTTTTTTGTCTGAAGCTATTTACAAAGTACACTACAACGTTACAGTTAGGACTGAAAAGGCAATGACTATTTATCATGACTGTTAAGTTAGTGTTCTGCCAAGCTTTTAAAATTGATGGTTGAATTTCCCCGATTAGAATAATTTCTACAAATAGATATTCTGTGAAAGTGAGTGAGTTTTTGTAGTACTAAATAGGTTGGAACGAGTTGCAATAATCCATTTGAAGAAGAATATCCCAAACTGGATATAAATTTACTTTGAAATTTTTTTATTATCATTTTGAAGAACTTTTTAAAAAGTGTGTCTGTTTAGACTAGTCTTATCATCTACATACCTATTGGTAATTTTGACTATTCAAAATGAATGTGTGAAAATTACACAGTTAATAAGTTTTAATGCTTAATATTGAAAAAAAATGTGCAAAATATGCAAAAATGCACCCTATATAGGCAGAACCCTTTATTTCATTTTCCATTAGAATTCTTACAGTACACATGTTTCTCAGATTTTGTATTTTTTAATCAAAATAATTCAATGGTAAACTGTACCTCCAAATTATCACAAAAATCAATTTTTGTCATCAATCTTGAAGAAGTTTTCCAAACCTATATGTCAATTTTTGATGAAATTAGAGCAAAAACTGAGTAATGGCACAATTTTTTTTCCAAATCAATAGACCATGACCTAGGGGGCGGAACCAAATAATCTCCCTGGAAATTAGATGTACCAAGCTAATACAACTGCACAGCAAATATCATTGACCTACCACAAGTGGTTCCCCATAAACTGACCTCATCACAATATAATGAATTGTTGACGCCGCCGCCGGAAACAGCATACCTATGTCTTGCTTTTTGACTCCGTCAAGGCGAGACACAAATCAAAAGGGACCTTCCTTTTAATAGGTTTAATGCAAAAACATTATTTATTATAAAACTGAGTAATGGCACAAATTATGTCCAAATCAATTGGCCATGACTTAGGGGGCGGAACCAAATAATCTCCATGGAAACGAGATGTACCAAGCTAATACAACTGCATAGCAAATATCATTGAGTTACCACTAGTGGTTCCCCATAAACTGACCTAATCACAAAATAATAAATTGTTGACGCCGCCACCGGAAACAGCATACTTATGTTTTGCTTTTTGACTCCGTCAAGGCGAGACAAATATCAAAAGGGACCCTTTTAATAGGGTTAATCTGAGATTACTATATATGTGTTATAGTAGTCTCAGGTTTAATGCAAAACAATTTCAGAAATCGGTTTGGACAATATGGATTCATCCTACAGCATAGAAGTGGTGACAGAGAGACAGACAGACTTGTGGATGGGATTCTAAAATTATTACATTGAACAACCACACCTGCATGAATAAGCATGTAAAATAGAACATAAAATGGGTCAAAGTATCAAATGGCCAGGTTGCAATATTTGTGACTAACCAATGTAGAATGTTTACAATGAAGGAGAAGAAGATGGTCTTTGAATTACTCCATATTTCCTAGCAGTCATCATGATATTTACCTAAAACTGCCTTTTCCTTTCTTCACCAGATATGACGGATTGTTTTATACTATAATGCAGATGATTGATCATCCATCAAAGAACACATTTGACAAACCTAAGAAGGAAAAAGTAATAACAGTTACATTATTATTAAAAAAAAGGTGACAAATTCATACCCATCCCTTTAATAGATAAGGTTCAAGTTTTACTGTTTTAACATATGACACCTTCTAAACAGTATGTGTGGCTCACCTGGATCATTGTGCTTCTCCAACAGTATAGACTTGAATATATCTAATGACTAAACCTCTTTTCTTATCTTTTTTTGCAGATGATTTTGTTTTTGTTTTGAGTTTCTTATCAAAACACAAATAATGTAAAAACATAAAAAATTGTCATTTAAATTAAGGAATAAAATCACTAATTCATAGCTCCATTGCTTCCTATGTTAAATTCTGCAATTTCAAGCATTCATAGATACTTTGAAGTTTAAATAAAGTGACAATCATTTCCTGCTAAACTATACCTTATCCTGACTTGTGCTGAAAAACTGAATATACCTTTAATTGATATTAGAGGTCATTGGTTCCCATAAGTTTGGTAGTAAAATAACAGGTACTTGTGATCTGAGCATGCTGAGCTACAGACAAGATATGCCCTCCTATTTCCATTTCATATTTTTTAATTACAATTCAAACAAGGGTTTGGCAGTGATCCCAAGTCTCTAACATTTGATACCATAATAACCGAAATATTTAACATATTTACAAAGTCACAGCTATGCATAATCGCCATAGGAACTATTTTGTCTTATTAGTAGATCTTGTCTTTCTATATCTTCTATAGTTATATCCAAAAATGCAAAAAAAAAATTGGTAAAAATCATTATTAAAGAGCAATGACTCCTATATGGAGTTTGTTTTCTTTGTTTGAATTTTCTAACATTTTGTCATTCAGGGGTCTTTTATAGTTCTCTATCATATGGGTTACTTTTGATATGGTTTTTCATTTTTTTTCTCATTGTTAAAGACTATACGGCTGAACTATAGTCGCTTGCACCAGTTTACCTTGTTCTCTGGTGGACATTTGTCTCATCGGGAATCATACTGCATCTCCTTATTTTGGTATTAGTCTGGTATTTTCGGAGATTTATATCAATTTGATAATTTTTATGTAGGTTTAAACTAGACAAAATGTGGTAGATTTTTTGGCATTGCAGTTTAAAAAAACATTTAGTAGAAATTTACACAAGAACTGGTCTTCCTGTATTTTTTTTTTTTTGTCAATATTTTGCTGTACGAAATCTACTCCATAGTAAAGTCACCACTAAACAGTGAGGAAGACTTTTCTATCACAGGTCAAATAATTTGAAACTGCAGGCATTCCTGTTTCACTAACATTGTTTTTGTATCTACATTGTATCAGTATTATTCCGTTATTGAAGGGTTTAGTGTTTTTTTTTAATTGAATTTAACATGTACATGTATGTTTTTATGTACTTTTTTCAATATGTTATACCACTCATCAAGATCAAAATAAACAAGAGATCTTAAAAGAAAAAAAAAATTCTCCTGTTTCATGTGTCTGTGTGAAGTCAGGAACCTCATCACTGTTTGCATTTTCTTACATTTCAATGTATTTGTTCTTCAGGGATTATATGGTTGTTAAGGTAGCTCTATGCTAGTTTATACTGAATACATGTGTGCTAGAAATATGCCTATATACTGAGATATAATCATATCAGGATACATACTGGGGGTAAACACTTATCAATAAAAACACATTTTTCTAATCTCTGCTATATATATCATGTATATTCATAGTCCAAATAACTATGACATCTTAAAAGGTATCAGGTCATTCCAGCCCCAAATCAATCCGGCGCTAAGTGAATTCTAATCTGCCCAAGTCGTTCAGACCCATGTGTTCCCGCCCTATGTCTATCCAGTACCATAATAAAGTAATGAATAATTCCTAAAAAAAGTCTGAGAGTTTTGTGAAGTATTTGATCAGGGTAAGTGGCAATTTGCACATGAAAAAGTTGTGGAAATTTTCGCTGATCAGAGGAATACGTATTAGTAAACAGTACTGATGATTAATGACAACTGGTTATTAACTTTTTATGATACAGGTGGTGGTGCGATGATGTCACAGAAGCAGGGGGTCGAATCCCGCTGAGGAAAAAACATTTTAACAAACTCAAATTTGTTTCTTCATTTTTTTAATACATATGTATATACTAGATAATAATTAAGTAATGCTTGTTTCTTTCTGCTTTGGATAAAAATTCATTTTTTTTTATTTTATATCAATTACGGTTTTGAATTGAAGTTGAAATAATAATTACTGATTAATGATAACTTAAACAAACAACACAACTGTTAAGTTACACATGGAAACGGAAAAATTGTTTTGTTTAACAAATCTACTGTATTTAAGGCAGATAAATTAGGAGATTGCCAACACGAGAGACCTTCACCACTAATTTATCTCCCCATTATAGTGCAGCAACATTCCCCTTCTCTATCAAAACTGAAAGTACTATCAACACCAGCATACTGAAGACGTTACTAAGTTGAAAAACTTGCGTCTGGTCCATTAGTCTTTTTGAACAATAAAATAATTACGTTTAAACTAAACCATCGTATAGTTACACATCTAACATCACCTCCAAAAAGGTAAACACCATAAAAATGAGGGTGCGCTTACTTAATTGATTAGTGAGTACAACTTAAAAAAATAAAGCAGTTATGAAAAAAAATATATGACAATGTGTACTCTTAAATTACTTCCCTCTTTGCAAGAAAGCACAAAAGCCCCTCAAAAAGTGAAATCAGTATACAATACAACTGAAACAGGAAGACAGGGAAAAAAGGGTGGAAAACTTAACTCTTCGAGACTCAGTTTGAAAACTAAAGGTAAGCTCCAAAGACCTTCCAGGCTGGAATGTAGGCCTCATTCTGGACTTTGACATCAATCATTCGTTCTGCTACTGCACATTACAATGTTGAACATAAAAAAGACACGTTCGTCCAGAATTGGAACATATACGCTCGATAACCGGCCATTTTCTTTAAAAAAAAACCTTTTCGCAATACGAAAATATTCTTTCAATAATCCCATGTTCGTTGATCTGGTTTCCGGTTACGTGGTCTAATGTGTTATATTAAGATACCGACATATGTAACATCATTTAAAACTTTTATGAAAAGTCTCCGTCTTAATAAACTTAAGGATGAAAATGACACGACATACAACTAGTGACACATACAAACACCTAAAATGTTTATTTATGAATATGCGACTGCTGTGCTGTTGTTACTGTTTCTCCTACTTTCACGATGATGATGATGATGATGATGATGATGATGATGATGATGATGATGATGATGATTTCCCCGTCTTTACAACAAAGAATACATTACAAAACTGCATTAACGAACGGCCCATCTGTTCAAAATAAAACGTTTTACATGCATTCATTGAAAGTTGTGCAAACTCAACAGTTCTGTAGTACAGAGTCCCAATATTATGAAGACTATCAAAAACTTTACATCAATTTCGAGTTCCATGACGTTATACTACGACAAACATTATATCTGACAGATTGCCTATTGACCAGATCTCTCTTGCATCATTTTTTCATCATAGTTTGAGTAATTTGAAGATTGAAATACTTGAAATAAAGATGAAGTTTTTAAAACCTTTTTTCCAATTTGTTTTCCTTTTGCTTTGATTCTTCTTCCAAAAGGAGGTTTATAAAATTGCTAATGAAAATACGTCTCGGTTATATCAGCAGTCACTGTTGGTCCTGATATTGATTTAAAGGTACATTGTAGCAGACTGTTGTAGTTGTGTTTTGTTGTGTTTGTATTCATTCTTTCTTTTTTTTGTTTCGGTTATAAAATCTATAAAATAATATCATAGAATGTGTGCTACAAATTATTAGAAACACCCGGGATAGGGACGACATTTTTCTGTGTATCCATTTTGTTACAACCGTTGTTCTGCTCGCTTTTTCACTTTGTTCCATGTCAAGGTGACTACCCTAAACTTAGTGAGATAGAGGTTTGGTCAATATGAATATACCTTCAAATGTCATGAATAGATTTCAGTTGTATTTTTTTCAATGTGGACCTTGAGTGCTGAACTATTGATTAAATATTTAGCGGATATGTGGATTCAACAATTTTTACAGGTTTAAATGTCTGTAATCAATTGTGAGTCCGAATGTTTGGGACCACACAGTAGGTTGTTTGCCATAAGAAAATATACTATAGAAGAAGGTAACAAAAATGTGAATTGACGATAACATTAATTTACCTAATCAAATGGTCCGAGGACACAGTTATCTACTTACAAATGTAGTTCCCTTTAAATTCAGTGATTTTTTTCTTATTTTTTGTCTTTGTTTTGTTTGAAATTTTTTCATTATTTGTTTGTATTAAGGTGAAAGATAAGACTTCAAATATACTGTCTGACTAAAGTCTTTTTGAAATTTTCAGTAGAAATGATTGATTTGGTCAGGTAAATAAAGGTGTAATTTCCTCTTCTCAGAAGCTCTCTGGCTTCATCCTTACCGGTGTCCTTATGTTTGGGGGTTACCAGAAGAGAATGAGTTGGTAGACTTTTCTGAATTTTTGATATGTTTTGAGATAACAGTCAAACTTTATGCACATCAAATCTTATTAGATTAGAGCAGGTGGAATTGGGGAAAATAACTGTGTTCTCGGGCCAAATCAACATTAACAAACGTTTCACGAATTTTTTGTTTTAATCATCAAAATCAATACCTTTTTTAGGCCTTTTATGTTTTTATGCACTTTATATATACTTTGCTTTCTAAAATTTTTGTCTCGAACGAAACCAGATGAAGATAAATCAAGATAGACGAATAACGCTCGGACATATTTTTTTACTGGACGATGAAATTAATTAGTGATATGTCAGATGTAACAGCATAATGCACTTAAACTTACAATATGCATTCCACTTGTCGAAAGAATTTACAGTATGTGCCACAAAAGTTTTAGCACCTGCTTATAAATTTCTGCAATATCTACTGCTCTAAGGGTTCATACATGTCAAATACTAACCCAGATTTCGATATCATCCATATCAACACGATATCGAATCGATATCGACGACGCTCTTTTACGCCCATTACAAACCCAGATGTTGATATCGAAGATGACAGTAGACGATGACGAAACAGACTAAATATTTTTGTCTAAAAATTAGAGCCACAGTAGTTTACCGATGTTCAAAAATAAGAAGTATTTTAGTTAATATCAAATCTTCATTTTCCGCTACTTGGACTATTTCATAACTTGCCTGGAACGATGTATGAGTGTTATGTGGTTCAATTTCCAATATATAAATGTCTTTGTACTTGCTATTTAATTATGATATGTTACTTATTCATCAGAACAAGAAGGATAAATGAATGACATCGTGAAACTCAATATGAGTTTGACGATGTCAATCTTATATAAACACATATGATATACATTAAATAAAAATTCTATAAACAGAGTTTTTCTATATCCTTTTAAGATTACAATTTAAAAAATTTCATAGATTATCGGGAAATGCAAAAAAAACACTAAATAAATTTCGTGCGTCCAAGACGCTCTTTGCAAGAGGGTTGGGGCTCTTCCTATATAAAGTTATACACAGACGCAGCCATGGTATGGGTCAGTTTTCGAGATGTGAAATATATTGTTATAGATGGGTATTAATAATAATCATAAAGAAACAACACATTTTATATTTCAAAATTTATTGGGATCAATATCTGAAAACCTGAAAAATAACGGTCTTAGATGATTTTTATGCACTAAGACAAATTTCCTTGTTTATGTACTAGAAGTTGCCATTCCAATGAATGGTCACTTCCCGGCAACGGTACTTCTTTATAAAGTTACAATAATACATACAAGTATTGTTAAGATATAATCAAATTACTTGCTGGCCTTCCTTTTATTGTTTAGGGTACTGAATAATATGATATAATTACGTTAAATACGTTTTTGTCAAGCGCCGTTGAGGAACGATTTTCTGATTTCAATGACGTCATATAGAAACGTAGGTGATAAGGCTACGAGTATGGAATTTTTATGTTTATATTTAGTATGTCACTTATTTGGAAATAAGGGCAAACTTTCGCAGTTTTATGGATTTATAACGGCATTTTGTGACATGAGCCAGAGTTTTCGTTGGCATTTCAAAGTTATAGTAGATTTTCAGTTCTGTGAGTCGCGCATGTATTTAACCGTCAAGTATAAATACAGCGTCGCACTAGCACTTCGGCATATCGTATCTGGCTGTCAAGCTGAGCAGAACGTAAAATCAAACAAACCTTCAAGTTAACAAAGCTATCTAGGTACAGGATGCATTTCGATATAAAGCTATTTAACCTTAAGCTATGCGATAGCATTTCAAGTTCTATATTAAGCTATTATTAATCTTTTTACATCTTTCGGAATATTGAACCAAAATCTTACTCAAAGACTTCCAGGAACCAAATACCGTTTTACAAATATTCCCGCTTACGCAGGTCTTTAACATGAAGTGGCTTCATATTAGACAAGATGCGTAACCAGTTCAATGTTTACAAATTCTAATAGTAGTTTTTGGCAAAGTATAACAATTATTAAAGATGTATAGATACGATATTCCACCACGTTGACGACCTTATATATATATCCGTTATTTCGTGAAATAAGTATATTTCATTTTCTCATTATTGAACTAGTATGATTGATAGGATAAAGTCTTGCAAATATATATATTAAGTTACATATGGGGTTGGGAAGGCCAGCATCATGCTCTTCTAATTTATACTAACTATGTTATTGCTGTTATACGAGTTATTTATTGAGATAAATACATACTGGACAAGAATAAATGTCATTCTTTTACGCTGGATTCATTTATATATGATTATGCTGGAGTCTACTAACTACACTTAAAACAAGACTATCTAGAGGAACACTATCGATAATCAAATAGTTCAGTTTCTTGTATATTCTTCCATTAATTGTGGAGCACTACCCATAGGGTATAATTGTAGCAACTATATACACCTTAAAACATAAGGAAACATTTAATTATGTACAGATGACTGAATTTAGGCAATGATAATTACTAAATAATTAATATTATAATTAATTCATAGGATTGTCATCATAAAATTTTTAAAATAATATTCATAATGTGCTGAGGTGTAAGAACAAGTTAAGTAGGAACTGGATATATTTACAAATAAGAATTCAGAATTTAAGTGGTCGTAAATTAAACTTTCTTATAATTGTTAGTTAAAAGTGCTATACGTACATCAGAATTTATAATGAAAAGGTTATTTTATAAGACTTATGTAAAAGGGTTGGGGTTTAGAACAATTCAACATATATACACAAGTTTTCCTTCGCAGTTTAAAATTACCTTATTTGTGATCTTGTCATTATTCTTTAAAGGTACTTGATATCTTAAAACTTTGCAAAAAAATAATTTAGGTCCTAATAAGTCATAAAATAGTGAGATGGTAAAGTAGGGAACTATTTTATTTAAAAAAAAAGTGTACTTATACTGTACTTGTGTTCAAGTTTTTTTATCCTTTTTGTGCGCAGCATGTGCATCTCATAGCACATATTTCTAGCCAGAGTTTCAATGTTTTCATACACAGTTGAGTAACAGTTTATGTCCTTGCTAGTACAGTCCATTATGAGCTGTAGTAAATTCACTTGTTGTATGATCTTCTTGTATGTTGAGGTATCAATTTCATCCATTGTCTGTTCGATATTTGAGCAATATTTAGATCTTATTTGCTCAAATTCTTTGCAGCGTAGAATAAAATGTTCTAGATCTTCATTTTCCTTTTCACAGATTGTACATATCGGGTTAACTTTCGGATCGAACTTAGCTCTTTTGGCTTGGAATATGTACGTTTGAGTACTTATTCTTGCTTTTATTTCTCCTGCCTTTACATCTTTACTATTGTTTTTTACGCTTTTCCATATATTGTGAGCTTCATTTAATGGATTGTTCTGTATCTCTATGTATTTAAGTGATGTTTTTTTTCCATTTTTTCATAATGACATCCATTTTTCCAGTATTCCTTGATCTTTATTCCTACTTGTCTTTTCCATTCGATTTTCTTAAGTGGTTTTTCTATGTAGTAACTACTAGATTTCAAATTGTATTTTGATAGAGTTTTTTCTACTCTGTTGATAAAGTCTTTTCCTCTTTGGTCTGAAAATGCTATTTGTCGGCGCAGAATTTCACATTCTATGGTTCCTGAATTTCGAACAATATTCATGAAGAAGGTAAGTAGATATTTGTCTAATATGATGGCAATAGGTTCTGCTCCTACCAGGGTATAGACAGCCATATTTGCTGTATTATTTGGAAGCCTTTGAATTTGTCGGAGGAATTTTCTCTGCCAGTTCTAGCATATCCTTTTCTTTTGCAAGTAAGTTCATCACCTCAAGTCAGTAGATGCTTCTTGGTACTGCATATGTTCTCCATAGCTTGTATGCGACCATGGGTGAGAATCCCCTTCTGACATGTAAACCAGCTCCGAGAAGGCTGTATATTGTTGCCCTGCCGTTTCTTATTCTTTCTGAGATATTTGCCCGGTTTTGCTCGTTTCTTTTGATAACTAGATGTTTGGTTTCATTGGTTATATTGATGTCATTGTCTTCGAATTGCAGTGTTGATATGTTTGAGCCTTTTGCATTGTATAATACAGCTTCAGATTTAACTAGATCTCTGCTTGTATGGTGCTGTACTATGTCTTGTATTCCTTGTGCCTCTGCAGTACTATTTGCCAGGACAGCAATGTCATCGGCACATGTGGATGCAGGGACTTGTATAACACCAATACATGCTCCAAGTCCACTTTTTAAAATACTATCCAGTATGACGTTGTTGTAGCATTTATATAGCGTTGTAGATAGTTTTGCACCTTGTTGAATTCCTTGTAACACCATTATATCTTCTGTACATTGTCCTTCCCATTTAACCTTAATGCTTATGCCTTTATACAAGTTTCTCAGTAGTATCCAGAGTTTTCCTTTTATTCCATAATGGTACAGCTTGTTGAATCGTATTTCATGATTTAGTTTGTCAAATGCTTTTTCTGCATCAAGAGTTATTAAAATCATCAGTATCTTTAATTTCTTACTTTCTTCTATTGCTTCTGATGTGAGGAAAACTGCGCATAGTGATGACACTCCTTCTGTAAAACCTCTTTGCAAGGAGTTTTGTATGTTATTAAATACAGAGTCAACTCTATCCTTCAGTATACTTTGTAATATTTTTGCAAAAGTTTTAGTCACAGTTATTCCTCTATATGTAGATGGTAATGTTTTGTCTTTTTCTTTCTTTAGGATTGGTGTAAGAATCCCTGTCTTTAGGAAGATTGGTACATCCAGATATGTTAAAATTAAATTTAGCAAATGTACTATAAAGGGAGTTAACTCATCCATCCCATATTTGTAGTGTTCTGCCGAAATTCCATCCTCATCCGGTGCTTTTCCTGCTTTAAGGTTTTCTATAGCTTTATTACCTTCCTTTACATTGACATGATCAATGCCTTGACCTTTTTCCCTTTCTATGGATTCTATTATATTGTTTTGTATTTCTACAAGCTCTAGCTTTTCAGTGTCAAAATTTTCCTCTAATGTTGGCGTAGCTAGTTGTTGGAAATGTTCTTGCCAAATGTTCATTATGCTTGGTCCATCTTCTGCAGTCTTTTTATTCAGTTTCAGTATCTTGGTGTTAGTAAGTGGTGTTTTTCTTTGCATGTTGATAAGCTTGTAAAAAAGTTTTGTGTCTGCATTTGAAGCTTTCATAATTTTTCCCGCTGTTAATTCTCTCTGAGAGGCATAAGATTGTCTTTGTGCTTTTCGAAGTATTCTTTTTGCAGCTGTCATTTTGATTTTGAGCTCGTTACTTCTTTCTTGAGGTTCTCCATGTTGCCTCCATACTTTATATGCAGTTTTTGATTGCTTTGATGCCTTTTCTATTTGTTCATTCCATATCGCCTTTTCCTTTGATTTGATTTGATTTTTCTTCTATACTTTGGGATTGCCGCTTCTCCAGCTTTATGTAGCAATTTTGCTAGATTTCTTATATCTTGCTCAATGATTCCTTTTGATTTTTGCATGAGGTTTGGTAGATCTTTATTGATGATTTCCTTGTAAATTTGATGGTCACAGTCAGTCCATTTAGGTTTTGCTATCATAGTTGTTGCTTTTTCCCTTACTTTTTTCAGTTGGCTATTCAATGTCAGAATAACAGGTACATGGTCCGAGGTATTCTCTGGGTCAGTATCAAGGACATCAATGAGGTGTAGAGCTTCTAAGGAGTGACCCGTTCATGTCTCCACATACTATAATTTCGTGTGTATCTTTATATTTCTCTATCATTTCATCAATTTGAGCCAAGTTGTCTTTGTATTCGATATCTGCATTTTTGTTATCTGATGGCATATATACATTTATAAGACATATTGGTTTGTCTCCTTGTTGAATATGTATGGCTTGTATTCTATTTCCACCGTCTATCAGTTCCTCTATATTTTCATTAATTTCTTTTTTCCAGATTATGGCTACTCCACCATATCCCCTTTTCATTGATACGTTGAAATCAGGGTCGTCATTATCATCAACGCTTTTAGCTATGTATCCGCTATTTTCAGCAATTTCAGCTATGATTTTCTTTTCCGCATTGAAGAGCCAGTGTTCTTGAATGCATTACACCTGTACATCCCTTAACAAGTTTTTGATATAGAGAGCGTTTGACTTCACATTTTGCACATTCAGTGTACCTTTAATGATATCCTCCCTTTTATCTTGTTTGATCGGCCGCTGCCTAAAAAATGATTTGGTTTCTTTTTATTCCCATCTTCTTTTGTATCTAAATTGTCAGCCTGAACTAGTCCCTTTAGATGCTTAGGACCACCAACATTAGCCCCCCTTTGAGAGGGAAACTTCTGGTGGCAGTCCGCTTCCAGCGCGGCGTCCCCACTAGAAGCCGTTGTTATAAGACCAGTTCTGGACGTGACTTCTACGTGATGGTTTACTTCTGTATGCGTTTTATCTTCATCATTTTCGCAGTAGTCAAAGCAGCTGAATTTGTTAGATTGATGTTCATTCTGTTGGTTCTTTGTCTATTTGGTTGATATTATCAGCCTGATTTGTTTGTTGTTGTAGTTGATTTTGTCTTTCAATTTCTTCTGCCTGACTTTGTTTAGCTATTACTGGCATGATTGTTCTTTGGTCATAAAATCTTTTAATGATGTTTCTTTGACTTTGTTCCTTTCTGTTTGTCTGTTGTTGACTATATCCTTGGTGGTAATTTATACTTTGTGGTATAGGTTGTGGAGCTATCCTATATTGCTGTCTGTATACATGTGCATTTTGTATCATGTTAGTGTTGATACTGCCAGTTAGTATATTTCTATAGCCAGTGTAATGGTGGCTGCTTTGGCCATTTGCATGTATAGCCTGTATTCTGCTATTGTGGTACATTGGCGCTTGTATATGGCCATGATTTATTCTGATCTGCTCTGTTGGTATCTGGCTATAGTGAGGAGGTGCCATATGATTCATGAATAGTGGATTGGCTTGATTAGGAATCCTGGGTTGCTGATTTCTTAGCTGTACGCCAGTATGCTGATCACTCATTTGGCGTTGGTTTGTGTTCCTAGTATTATCCATATTCTGGTTATAAGGATAATATTCATGACTCTCTGGTCTTTGCCACATTCTTAATTTTTTCTGTAGTTCCATTATTTGCAGTTTATTTCTTAATTCATTCATTTCCATTTGATGTTTAATTCTTAGGTCTCTATTTTCCATTTCAAGCCTGAAGTTGTTCAGCATCATATCTACTTTGTTTATAGTCTGCTCCTGCAAGTTGTTGCTACAGTTACAATTTGGCTGATAGGATTTTAAATTACCTTTGTCAATGGTGCTTTCTTCTGTTTGCATCCTAAGTAGATTGATTGTATTTCTATAGTCTCTATTGGTATCTTCCATTATGACTAGTCTTGCTCTGCATTGTGCTAATTGATCTTCCAGCTGCTGAGTAGTTTCATTTATATTTTTGCACTTATATTGCCTTTTCGGTTTTGCTTTCATGTTTTGTGGCTCATCTACATTTTCTATTTGTATATTTCTGCCATTCTGTAACATTTCGTTAGTCTGTTTGTATGTAGCCATTTTGTTCATTTCTAATTCTTCTGTATTTGCATTTCCTACTTCTTCCTTCGTAATGTCATTTCTAGTTGGACTGTCTTTAGGCGTATTGTCTGGCACATTTTTAACTATATGGGCCATTTCACTATATTCCTCTGTCGAGCCTTGTTCTTCTAGACTTACTTTTGGTATTGTTTCTTCTGTATCTATAATTGAGTTATTGCTTCTCCGTGATATATTAACAACGTCCATGTCCATAATAGAGCAGCTCCTACATGAATACTGTTCTTCTTCAGTTTGGCTTATCCTTACAGGATCAATGTTTTCACATGTATAATGAAACAGTTGGCCGCATGCAATACAGTCTATGGATATTTCTGGTTGTGCTGTCTGATTGCATATGGCACAGTAGTTATGTATAGTATACATGTTGACTGTACTTGTATCCTGACTGGGTGTTGGTTCATCTTCTAACCATTCAATGGCTCTATTCCAGTTACTTAGAAGTTCTTCGTCTGTATCTTGTATACATTCTGCCCCTTTGGATACTAGTATTCTATTACTGTGGTTGGTTTTAGGCTGATGAGCTGTTGTTTTTACAAGTGACTCAATCTGTATTGCTCTAATTTCTATATCGGCTTCATTTCTCTTGATTATGTTTATCTGTTCCTCTATCTGTTTGTTATATATCTTATAGTTCCCTCTTGATTTCATTCTTTCTTTTATATCTTCAATGTGTGTCAGGAAGAGTTCCATACCTTGGCCATTAACCTCTACCTTTGATGTAGTATGGAATAAATTGATACGATAGAGTTGTCTGTTACTACTTCTATTTCTGACCGAATGTGATGTTCTGATGCATAGCCCTTGATTATCATGCTGGTGTTTTGGCAAGAGCTTGTATGTAGAGTGTTGTTTAATGTATATGTCTATTTCCCCCTTTATAATTTCATAAGCAGCTGCTGATAGCTCTAGGATGTAGTTTTGATGTTTCTGCTCAATTTTTTTGTCCATTGTTCTATTAATGATTCTAGCTTTTTGTCCAAGGCCCTGGTTTTATTGATACTAAAGTTTTCATATTTAGCTGGTGTATAAGGCTGAGGTTTGCTCTTGGTTCTTGCTGATGTTCTAGTCTGGATACTCATTTTTCACTTTAGATATTTATTTTTTTTAACGAGGAAGTTCTATGTAGATTAATGTGCATTCAGCGGGGCGTCCCCACTAAAAGCTTGCTCAAATAAGAATTTTCCAGTTAACTATTATATCTTCCGATGTCAGGGTTTAATGAGTATGTAGATATATATCTCGATATTTGTTAGTTATACAATATAGACTAGGGTTATATAGAAGCTGTTATATTTCTATATATGAATGCAATTAAATATGGTTGTTATAAAGTTTATATATATATATGTATATAGTATTCTATTCTACTGTATTAATGATATCAATCTATAACATTGGTGGAGAATTTTGGTCGCTATTCTTCTCATCCAGAGCTTTGCTAATAATGAGTTTGGATGTACACCATCAGTTTTATATAGTTTAAAGTTGTAGTATTCGTCAGTACCGCCTTTTCTTTTAGATGTTTTTCGAATGTCTAGATCAAATTTTGGTGATTTTTCTGCAGATTGGTTTATTTCTTGGATGAAGGTGTTTAATTGATATAACTGGTTTTGAAGTGTTTGATCGTCTTCACTGAAAATGTCCGGGTTTTTGTGGTCTTGTGATCTGTTCCAGCACTTAATGGAGTATGGCGGTACTTCTAAGAAGATGATTTCTGATTTTGGTTTTATTTTGGTGATGACAGCCTTAAGTTCAATAAATTTTCTTCTTAGATATCGGACTTTTGAATCGTTTTGGTTCACAAGAGAGCTGTATCTGGTAGTTTTGTTAAGTTCGGTTAAATTACAGGTTCCTCGCCAAATATAAAATTTGATGATTTTGTGTTGATGACAGATAGATGGTAATTCTTTTTTGGCCCAATCAATAGTTTGCTGTACTTTTTGTCCTTTTTTTTTGTGATAAATTTTATATTTAGGAAGTCTTCAGTTGTAATAGCTCTCTTTATGTAGTTGCCTTTACTATCAGATATGATTATGGGTAGGCTTTTGGCTGTTTTATCCTAAATATCTCTCTTTTGTACTCTGAAGTATCTGCTTGACTTTACAACTTTAGTCTCAGACATATGTCAATCTTTTTGGGAACAGAGTACTTTATACAAAAAGTTTTCTTGTATCTTTCAAACACAGGATATTGGTTGAAACACAAGTACAGTGTGTTTAAAAGTTTAATTAAACTATATATAAATGCGATACAAAACAATAAATAAGAAAATAAAATAAGAGAAGGGGGTCTAGACTATAGACTATGTGGTCAAAAATTTAAACTTAACTAGAATAGAAAAAAATATTTAACTGTTCGAAATGATTATAAAGATGTCTGAATTATTTATTTTAATTATTTATAAGTCACAAAAAGACTTAGACTTACTGTCTGAATAATTAAATTTTATTTGTCAAAATTCAAATATGGCGCTGGAAATTTAATGGCCGTCCGGCAAGGCCTGCAAGAAAAAAAGCTGAAAGCATCGTGCAATTTACAAAAATGCCTGCAATTATTAGTGAAAACAAGGTATAGAGACCTATAATATTAAATTGTGAGGATGCAAGTGCAAATAAAGATTTAGAAACTCTCCGTATTTGGATCTGTGATCTGTACCGTATTAAAAGTACACACGAGCCCTATTCGCCCGCCTGTAACAAACTGGTGTCCAAAGTGGCATCCAGGATGCGAACCTCACATTTATTTCTAAAATTCAACTATCTACTAAATAGCCAATTAATGAAATTATGTCAACATCTACGATAAAGATGGATCTTAACGTGGTGGAAATTTAATTTTATTACAATAATTGTTGTACGTTATATATATATATATATATATGTATGTCTGCCTATGTGTAGTGACAACTGTAAATAGAATCAAATCTACTCTAACATTGTTAGGTTGATTTTCTAGGCACTTTATATATATATATATATATATATAGGTTAAAATCCGTCTAATCTCAACATGGCCGAGTCGCCAGATCTGGAAATCAGATTTAGGTCAGAAGAGAGAGAAAAAGAAGCAAGGCATGAGAGGAATACAGAATTTGCGGATGCAAATGAAACTTTAGAAGAACGCAGAGCAAATTTATATGCACATGGAGAGGGAGACGTATATAGGGAATATGGCATGGCTGGACAAAGAGGACAAAAGGGGATGAATACTGACGGATTCCGATACAATAATCATCACACAGTCTTTATTAGACCTGAACCATACGATGGAGGAGAGGATTGGGAGGAATATATTTCACATTTAGAGGTGTGTGCCGAACTTGGGAGATGGCGGGAGGCAGACAAAGTTTTAGCGCTAGCGGCAGCATTAAGGGGTCCAGCAAGGCCATTTTACATTAGTTTAGAACAGACTGAAAAACGGGATTGCGGTGTTTTGATTCAGAGGTTAGGATTACGATTTTGGAGCACAAGACAACAAAACAGGGCTTTCTCGTCTTGAAATGAGAAAAAAGAACCCTGGAGAAGCAATAGCGGCTTTGGCGGACGATCTGCGTCAGATAGCTCAGAGAGCTTATATAGATCTGGATGCAAGGGCTCAAGAAGTATTGGCACTAAACCAGCTGTACAAAAGTGTTACACCTGAGGTAAAATACCAATGTACTAACCAGGGATGTAGAACTGTTGCAGGAGCTGTAGAAGTAATAGAAAAATATGAAGCTATAATAGGATATGGCTCAGATAAGAAGAAAGGCAGTGTCAGAATGACAACAGATACACATTTAGGAGAAGCATCTAAATTTTCCCAGGAACCTCCAGAAAACCATTTTCAAGACAGCATTAATGGATTGACAAAACGGATTTCACAGCTTGAAGGTACAAAACAGAATAATAGCAATTCTTGGCAAAATAATGATAACAGAAGGCCACAATGGAGAAATACAAATAACAGGCAAGCTTAATGCTTCATTTGTAAAAGCACAAGTCACTTATGTAGATATTGTCTATTTTGTCTCCGGTACAAACAGGAAAATGCAAAGCATGACAATGCTGGAGGACAGCAAGGCTCCAAGAACCAAGATAACAGAAACTCACAAAGTATCAACCAGGGAAACTTCTGTTCCCCATTGGCTCGTTAAACCGGGAACCAGTGGGAAATTTACGGTCACAGGAATTAATTCACAATATAAGGATAGGGCAAATAGGAAATACATGTGGAATATGGGATAATGGATTCATGCAAAAGAATACCTACAAAATTTACCTTTGACAATATTAATAGATAATGGATCAACCTCCTCTATCTTAAATTATAAAATGTATAGACAGTTAGCTGATATACTGAAAAACACATTACTAGAACCAAGCACATATAAACTTTTTGATGTAAATGGCAATCCTGTATCCTCATATGGGACATTAAAACAAAAACTTACTTTAGGGAAAGCAGACTTTAACACAGAATTTCTTGTCTGTAATAACAGGATGCGATCTTGGGGTAGGATTTTCTGTTGGTTCATATAGAAAAGATTGATTACTAGTATAAGGGACACAAAGGATACAGATATACAATGCTGGATAAGGGGAGAAGCTAATGCTATATGCCGAGTCATTGCAAAGGAGACAGTCACTTTTCCGGGAAAATCTAAAATGCTCATTCCAGTATTAATAGAAAACGCAGAACACTTAGGACCACTGGGATACGTTGATAAAACTCAGAAAAAGGAAACAGAACTTAACATAACTAGGGGATTTTAGATCCACATCAAGAAGACATTAGAGTCCAATTAATTAACTTAGGGAAGAACCAATTACTGTCCATGCTAAGGAACATATAGGGGTATGTGAGTCATACTACGAAATGCCAGCTGTAGGAGTATGCAATCACATTGGAACAGAAGGAACCAGATCAGAAAAGCTACGATAACATATTGAGGACCTATTTAACAGAAGTATTGTATATCTACAAGAAAAGGAAAAGCAACAACTAAAGGAACTTCTTCAATTATATTCAGACGTTTTTGCAAAATCAGCCGATGATTTAGGGAGGACTAATAGGGTACAACATAGGACAAATACAGGAACTACACGACCAATAAGACAAGCACCTAGGAGGCTACGATTGGGAAAGAGAAAAATAGAAAAAAAGGAAATAGTCAAAATGTTGGACCGAGGAGTCATTGAACCATCAAACAGCCTTTGGAGTTTTAGGACGGTATTTATATCCAAGAAGGATGGAAGTACAAGAGTATGTCTGGATTATAGAGCTTTAAATGAACTGATAATTAATAAGGATGCCTATCCTTTGCCTCGTGTGGACGATTGCTTAGATTCTTTAGCCGGAGCCAAATGGTTCGGATGTCTGGACCTAAACCAAGGTTTTTATCAAGTAGAACTCTATCTAGATGACAGAGAAAAGACAGCATTTTCGACCAGTCAAGGACTCTTTCATTTTACAGTTACCCCATTTGGCTTAGCCTCTAGCCCAGCAGTTTTTGAAAGGCTAATGGAGGACGTACTGAGAGGACTACAGTGGGAGGAATGTCTCTTGTATATAGATGATATAATTGTTCCAGGAGCAACGTTTGAAGAAGAGCTACTTAGGCTAGAGCATGTATTTTAGAGAATGAGAGAGGACAACTTAAAATTAAAACTTTCTAAATGCATTTTGTTTCAGAAGAGCGTCAAATTTCTCAGAGCATGGAGTTCAAACCGATCATGAGAAAATAAAAGCAGTTCCAAATTGGCCAGTCCCTCGGAATGAAAAGGAAATAAAGAGCTTTTTAGGACTTTGCTTCTATTATCGGAAATTTGTTACGGATTTTGCTGATTTATCCATACCTTTACATAAGGCATGCGAAAAGGGGACAAAATTCATTTGGACAGAAAACTGCCTTATTGCTTTCAACTAACTAAAAAAAGCACTGACAACACCGCCAATATAAGTTTACCCAGTTACAGATAAGCCCTTCATTTTGGACACCGACGCCAGTAATTACGCAGTTGGAGCCGTTCTCTCCCAGGAACACGATGGTCGTGAGCATGTTATTGCATACATGAGCAAGGCACTCAATAAGCACAAAATTTCATACTGTATAACTCGAAAGGAGTTACTAGCTGTAATCATTGCATTCAAGAATTTTCATCCATACGTCTATGGTAGACCAGTTTTATTTCGGACTGACAATGCAGCGGTCAGTTGGCTTCAAAGTCTGAAGGATCCTACGGGTCAGGTAGCAAGATGGCTTCAGACATTAGGAACATATGATTTTAAAGTTACTCATAGGGCAGGGAGGAAACATACAAATGCTGATGCAATGTCAAGAAACCCATGTAAGTCATGTAAACGACTAGAAGATTTAAATCAAGCTGAAAACTTTAAAGCTAGGGAGATAAGTTACCACCCTGTAGAATGCCTTTCAAATTTGGAAAAACAAAAAGAAACAGTTGAACACCTTGTTACACCCCTCAAGGAAGCCGATGAAACACCAGATATCAAGAACACCGAAATAACAGGGATAATTCCAGGAATGATCAGAGCTGTCACAAGGAGCGAACTCAAGGAACAACAGAATGAAATGAAAAACAATGAGGTACTTTTAGGTTGTTGGGAACCATCAGAGATAAGACAACAGCAATTAGAAGATGGAAATATCGGGAAAGTATTTGCTGCCTTTGAAGCTGGATCTCAAAAACCACCGTGGGAAAGTATTTCTAGTGGAACATCAGCATTAAAAACTCTTTGGGGACAATTGGACAGATTAGAAACACACGGAGGAGCTTTATACAGGAGGTTTGAGACAAACATTGGTCAAGATGCCAGAAAACAAATGATTGTTCCTAAGAGTCGAACACAAGAGCTCTTGCACTACTTTCATAATGTACCATCAGCTGCTCATTTAGGCATAGACAAGACACTGGAGAAGCTCAAGAACGGATTCTATTGGCCTAACATGAAGGAATATGTTCAAGTATATTGCCGTTCATGCGACAGTTGCTTTGCAAGAAAACCCAAGAAAGAATCAACCAAAGCACCTTTTGTTACATACGTTTCAGGAGAACCAATAGAAAGAATAGCATTAGACATTTTTGGACCACTTCCGTTAACAAAACGAAGCAATAAATACATCTTAGTCATCTCAGATCTTTTTACCAAGTGGACAGAGGCTATAGCCCTACCAAATCAGGAAAGTTCAACTAATGTACTGCATTTATTGACCACTTTGTAACAAAATTTGGAGCCCCTCTTCAATTACACTCAGATCAAGGAAAACACTTTCAAGCCGATATTTTCCAGAGAATGTGCAAACTACTTGGCATTCATAAAAACAAGAACAACGAGTTTCAGACCACAATCCAATGGTGGTGTGGAAAGATTTAATAGAACGCTTGCTTCAATGTTATCAATGTATTGTAAACAAAATCAAGATCAATGGGATCAGTATCTGCAACAGGTGATGATGGCATATAGATCTTCTGTACATGCATCTACTTCCAGGACACCAAATTCCATGCTCTTTGGAAGGGAAGTAACTTTACCACTTCAGGCTGTGATTCCACAGCCAGATACTGAAATACAAGAAAACTGGTCGTCAAATGACTATGTGGCACACCTACAAAATAAAATTAAAAGAAAATCATGCATTTGCAAGAAACGCACTCAAAAAGGTCTCTATCTATCAAAAAAAGAGATATGATCTTAATGCCAAGAAAAGATACTTTAAAAGGGGAAGCTGTTTGGATTTATGACCCAATAAGGAAAAAGGGAGTATGCTCAAAACTCACACCAAAATGGAAAGGACCATTTATAATAGAAAAAGAGAATAGATGATGTTACTTACCGAGTAAAGAGAAGCTTGAGGCAGCCTTCTACTGTTTATCATGTGGATCGTTTAGCACTGTATCAAGGGAAAAATGTTCCATCGTGGGCAAGCAGATTTCGAAAAATGATGGATTTGGAGGAAGCAAATAACGACCAGCAATTGGATAAGCCAGTTGGCTAAATATTGGAGGAAAATTTAAGGTCCTCAGCATTCTGTACCTGTTTATACTTTTATTTTGGGATATACTGCAGTATTTATTTTATGACAGATCTGTCGGAGAGATATTTGGGGGTGGTCCGGCCAACCATTAGCCAAATCATGGAGATACAGGATAGGAGATCCTGACTGACTAAGGAGGGGCCTAGTCAAGTTTATTTTGGATACATATGAACAGTTATAGAAATTTTTAGAGTTCCATTTGTTTTGAGTTAACTATTGTTGGTGTTATTTGCATGGTTTGAGTTGGGTCTATTTGCCTACGGATGCTGGCCTTCCATGTACACCTTTATAGAATGGGACGGGGGATGATTTTAACTTATTGTATAAACAATACAGGGAATTAATAGCAGTATTCCTTGTATTTCAGAATGAGATCAGTGATTTCAACAAAATGCTGGTTGTGTCCAGAGACTTTTGAGAAAAAGAAGGACCTTAAGAGCTATGCCATCTTCGAGCACTCAGTGTGCAAAGTAGTGTGTTCATGGTGTGTGGACAGTGAAAGGACTTTTGGCAGGATGTCGGAACTGACCAAGCACAGTAAAAGGAAGCATAATGAACTAACCTTAGATTTACTGGACGGAGACTTCTTCACAGAGCCAAATGGGTTTTGGTGTGTCAAGCGGCCAGAGGACGACATCAAGATCATAAAACCATCAGAATGGACCAGTAACATTGCAATTAGAACCAGAGCAGCATTATTGGGATGGGTAGAAACAAACAAAAAGGAAGGAGGGGATAAATTTAAGAAGATATGGTAAGAAGGATGGAGGAAGGCACGTGGTCATTCCGTTGCTAGTGAGCAGCCAACAAGCACCAGGAAGCGGAAATACAATCCATCTAGGCCTCTGGTGGACTTACCAGAACTTTCAGTGGCCAGAATAGACTTGTCATCCAGAGGGAACATTGCATATCTTCGAATGAAGGAAACATCAGCTGAGATATGGTTCAAAGTAGAAATGGAACATTAGGTCATGGAGGACTCAAAGGCCAAGGATAACCTGTTACGAAGAATGGGGATTGCCAAGATAAACCATGAGACTCCACACACTAAATCAGGTGAACAATGCACTAGGGATTGGGGAAAGGCACGTGAGGAAACTCTTTAGGGGTAAAGTGACTTTTGAAGTAAAGTAAGGTCAAGGAAGACATTAGAGGAACCAACAAAAGAAGAAACATGTAGATCCGACATTGGAGAGGAGCCAGAATATGAAATAATGGACTCTATTGGGGAGGTAGATGATAAAGTAAAGCAGGAACAACCAGAAAAAGCACAGACAACCACCACCAACCAGGCACATACCGGTTACACTGCAGACGTACATCTAGCAGAAAAAGAACATCAGTCAAACAACTCAATATTAGCTTCAGACAAAGAACATCAGCTGAAGAAGCCTGAAAATCATGAAACCACTAACTATCTACCTATGCTAAGTGATGAAGAGGAAAGGAGGAGGAAAAATCAGGACCGTCAGACAAAAGGATCGTAATGATGAGCCAAAAAGAGGTGTACGAAATAGAGACGGATGAGGAAGATAATGTCAAGGATTCCCTATCAATGAGGGCTGAAATTAAAGGTAAGAGGGATGCCCCTATTTTCACCAGGGAGGAGACAGTAGACAGGAGAAAGTTTACAATTATCGGTTAAGCCCACACCAATGTTCTGGCCACCTAGGAATTGGAGGAAGTTGTCAGCTGACCAGAAATTAACAGCTTGGCGGTTCGCAACTATGACCTTGGCAAGGGAGCACGGAGCTGATATAGTCAAAGAAGAAAGGGATGTACTCGATAAGTATGCCATGCTTGTCTTGCCGGGAACTGCTGTAGTTAGTCAGCCCTTGGAGGATCTAGTAATAAAGGCTCGGTTGGCTAACTACCACCTGTTGAAAGACATATGTCTAGGAAAACTATCTGGCAATGAAGCTCATGAATTGGTTTCTATGTTGGAAGCTGCCACTAGATCGCAAACACCAAACCACCTCGTAAAAATATTAGAACGTGTACCTCTAAGATTATCCGAAAATGTAAAGAAGGACAAATGAAATTTTTAAATAATTTTAGAAACCTTCCAGTGTATCAGGACATTTTATAGAAATTGACGACGAATCAGTTAAGAAGACTAAAGATAAAGATCATCCAGAGAGACTTAGAACTGTTTAATTTTAATATTGTTATTGTTCTTTTGTGTTTTAATGCTTATATTTCATTGCATATATTTATATATATAATATAAAAGAGAATTCAGGAGAATTCTTTTTTTATTGGGTGGGGAAAGTGTTATAGATGGGTATTAATAATAATCATAAAGAAACAACACATTTTATATTTCAAAATTTATTGGGATCAATATCTGAAAACCTGAAAAATAACGATCTTAGATGATTTTTATGCACTAAGACAAATTTGGCAAACTCAATTGAGGGAGATCAAATTGAGTATTTACATAACAGCGGTATACTACTGTTGCCTTTATTTGTACCACTTTTAGCAGATATCATAACACTTAACATAACATCTATCAAATTATCAAGTTGGCATAGCGGTAAAATTCAACTGTCAGTGAACAGGCACTTTGATCACGATTTTCACGGGTCTACATTAATTTCACATTTTCAGGGGGTATGGGGTTTATGAAACATGTTTGTTGTTACTTATTCATTAATTTGACACATCGTTGGGGTAGTTTTCCCATTAAATGAATGGTCACTTCCGGGTAACGGTAATTCTTTATAAAGTTACAATAATACATAAAAGTATTGTTAAGATATAATCAAATTACTTGCTGGCCTTCCTTTAATTGTTTAGGGTACTGAATAATATGATATAATTACGTTAAATACGTATTTGTCAAGCGCCGTTAAGGAACTATTTTATGATTTCAATGGCGTCATATTATATAAAAACGTAGGTGATAAGGCTACGAGTATGGATTTTTTATGTTTATATTTAATATGTCACTGGTCTTTTGGAAATAAGGGCAAACTTTCGCAGTTTTATGGATTTATAAAGGCATTTTGTGACATGAGCCAGAGTTTTTGTTGGCATTTCAAAGTTATAGTAGATTTTCAGTTCTGTGAGTCGCGCATGTATTTCACCGTCAAGTATAAATACAACGTCGCACTAGCACTTCGGCATATCGTATCTGGCTGTCAAGCTGAGCAGAACGTAAAACCAAACAAACCTTCAAGGTAACAGAGCTATCTAGGTACAGGATGCATTTCGATATAAAGCTATTTTACCTTAAGCTATGCGATAGCATTTCAAGTTCTATATTAAGCTATTATTAATCTTTTACATCTTTCGGAATATTGAACCAAAATCTTACTCAAAGACTTCCAGGAACCAAATACCGTTTTACAAATATTCCCGCTTACGCAGGTCTTCAACAGGAAGTGGCTTCATATAAGACAAGATGCGTAACCAGTTCAATGTTTACAAATTCTAATAGTGGTTTTTGGTAAAGTATAACAATTATTAAAGATGTATAGATACGATATCACACCACGTTGATGACCTTATATATATCCGTAATTTCATGAAATAAGTATATTTCATTTTCTCATTATTGAACTAGTATGATTGATAGGATAAAGTCTTGCAAATATATATATTAAGTTACATATGGGGTTGGGAAGGCCAGCATCCTACTCTTCCAATTTTTACTAACTATGTTATTGCTTTTATACGAGTTATTTATTGAGATAAATACATACTGGACAAGAATAAAAGTCATTCTTTTACGCTGAATTCATTTATATATGATTATCCTGGAGTCTACCAACTACGCTTAAAAGAAGACTATCTAGAGGAACACTACCGATAATCAATACCGTATTAAAAGTACACACGATCCCTACTCGCCCGCCTGTAACAATATTAATGGGTGTATGTTCACGGAGGTAATATAACAATGAGAGGAAATACATTAAAGGGGTCATGAATTTCATCTGCTGTTAAAAGATGACACGTACAGATTGTACGTCTAACCGATAATGGGTAATATATGAATAGGTTTTAAATTTTCTATGAAATATGTGTATGGATAAAGAATTTCTCAAAAATCAATATATGAATGGGGGTTGGCTTTTAAACCCGAGTCGGCCGTCTATACCCATCACAGTATGTAGACACTCCCCCTCCTCCCATCATCGAGGCTTTTCTTGGTTAAGATAAAGGTTTAGGTATACGAAATTTCAAATGCCGCACACTAGTGTCTTCTAAATTTTTCTTCATCAGGAATGCTCAAAATTAAACATTTCTAAGTCAGGGATGGATGTGACGCACTAAAGATTCTGCGTTTTCACTACCTGCTAAAAGGGGACCATGTGATGTACAAAAAATCGAAGACGACAAAAATTTAGACTCAGACCCATATCATATTAATTGAACATACACATATTTTTTATAATAAAACACTTAACGACAAATAATAATAGGTTTAAACATGCTGTTAAAATAAGTATAAACTTTAAGAGATTCATGGTCAATAATCATGACGCCTTTAATTCACATTATGTTTGTTTGATTATTTGTATAGACTATAAGCAGCATGGTTTAACGTATATATTATTGAATATTTTACACTCTGATACAATGAGAAACATTTTAACCGAAAATTCCAAACAAAACAAATTAAGAAAACAAGTTACAGAAATAAATTATTTTACACAATGAAAGATGTTTTAATATGTCGAAACTTTACAATTCATATGACCAAAAGGTACCAAAAAAGAATAGTCAAATTCCTCTAAGGTCAACTTTACCCAAGGGAGTAAGTTTCTTAATAATTTCTGATTTTTATCAACGGGAGATTTTAGATATGGTATGTTATATAATCATGTCAGTACCAAAGCACTGACTACTGAGCTTGTGATAGACACCTTTGGGTACTATCAGTTCACTAGAAGTGGCATTGACCAGTGCTAGTAAATGAAAATAACACTTCATACATTTTGTACGTCTGAAGCGCTTTTCTAGATGTACTTTCATCACGCTTAAACCTAAACATCTGAAAGACAAGGATGTTTAAATACGGACAAACTGAAAGAGGTATATGACCAAAAGGGACCAAAGAAGAAAACCGAAATTCATCTCAGGTAAACTTTCTCATCAAATTTAACCGTCCTTCAAAATGTGAACTCAAATTTGCAAACATGTCTTACATTTACACTGCTGTTGATTAATTATTTCTTCAGTAAAATATAATAACGATATTATATATTTTGGTAATAAATCATTCAAGATCACTTCGTCGTTTGTAGTTCTTTTTCCATAAGTCGTGCTAAAAGACGTGAATCCTCATATTAAAAAACAAAGTACCCATACGATGCCAAATCTTCCAAATTATCCCAGTTCAGATCTGAACCAAGTCCTATAGTTATCAGATTTGTTTTAGAATTATTAACGACGTTCTGTAAACTTTAAATCACATGCGAATCGAGAAATTTTCCACTTGTAATAAAGATTACAAAACTATTTGACGATGAAAGCGTTCCAATATTTTGTACGTGTTTGATCAGTGAAGACTGGTTGACGTCTATACCGCTATATTCTACAACGGGCACAGAACCAAGTTTGTAGTTCATTCCAGATATATCATTGAGTGGAATAGCTTCTATTATTGTATTGCCAAATATATCTACTGATAATTCAACGTTCTGTAAATGAAACGATAAGACTGCCTCTATGAATGTGTATATAAACTGTTTCCCTTCTTTAAACTCCACCCTAGTTATATATATTGAATCCTCAAGGAGTACACGTATTTCCCCTTCTATTTTTGATGTACAGGCTGAAATATAAAAAGAGTAATCATATAAATGTAGCTAACATTTACTGGTGCAAGTTTCATTTATATATGGCTTTGCTATAAAGTAAAAAATAAAGTTATACATTTTCTTGAAAAACACATCAAGCCGCAGTAAATAACGAACAAATCAGTAACACTATTTTTTTCATGATTTAACTAATCGTATTAGATTTTTTCCTTGTTTAAAGCGAAATTCTAGTAGCCTTAGTTTAGTTTCGTACAAACGCCTCTTTTTATTTGTCTTGTTCAGAATTTGTTTATTGATGCATAGAAACACGGTTTAATGCAAAAACATTAAAACATTTTTCGCATTGTATGTTAAGCATATATTAGAAATATAATTAAATAAAACATGAAATTAAAACAGGCGACGAACATAGTTTGAGAGTCTGCAAAACTACCACTTTTGTCATGTAATAAAAATTACATTAGGTGAATGTTTTATAAGAATCCGTACTTTTGATGGGCTGGGAGCAATCACCAGGCATTATCATAACAAATTATTTCTTCATAAAAGTAAACATTCATGACAGCATGTGTTTCTTATGATAAAGTCACAACAATACATGGAAAAACAATGATTTTTTTTAATTTGTAATATCATGGTTGTAGCATAAAAATGTAATGCTTCTTTTTGAAATTTTATAGGGTTGTAAAAGCATTGATCGTGTGTCTGCTCCATCTTTTTTATAACTAGTCCATTCTATGTTTCAATCAATTCAAGTTCAACTAACCATTTTAAACTATTTGACAAAATAAATTCCCAAGTCATGTCAGATTACATTAGCATTTCAACACTTTTTAAGCAAATATCTTAAGGATACAAGGAAGCTATTAAACCAAGAGTTCCAAATGGTGAAGTTGAAGTCATCCCTTCGTAAATTTTACGGACGGCATCACGAGTTGGTTGACCGTTATGGAATAACCGTTTCACAGATGATATCGGATATGTTCCTTATGTCGTAACTACAATACCCTCCCTTTTCACGAATGTGACTTACCGAAATAGACTATTTACCGGATTTGTAATAACATAAGCAACACGACGGGTGCCACATGTGAAGCAGGATCTGCTCACCCTTCCGGAGCACCTGAGATCACCCCCAGTTTTTGGTGAGGTTCGTGTTGCTTAGTCTTTAGTTTTCTATGTTGTGTCATCTGTACTATTATTTGTCTGTTTGTCTTTTTATTTTTGGCCATGGCGTTGTCAGTTTGTTTTCGATCTATGAGTTTGCTGTCCCTCTGGTATCTTTCGTCCCTCTTTTAAGATAGAAATTCTGCTTCAAAAAATAGAAAATGTTCAATAATGATGACTAAATAAGATTTATCAACTCCATTTTTTCAATTTTACATACAGATACATCCTGGCTGAGCTAGCGAAGACTGAAGATATTTCCAAATCATATCTGCTGATGGATACAGTACTCTGGTGAAATCTGTTGCTATTCTTTCGAGTAGATCGTGTTTGACAGAAGCACCGACTCCAACAGAAACAACTTCCATTTTTGGAAGACTTTTCAAACGATCTGCTGCAGTTTAAAGCTCATTACTTTCTACCATTAAACCATCGGTGAATATGAAAGTAAAACGTTTTGCGTATGATCTTGAACCCTTCGAATATGCGAACAGCTGCCTGTCAATACATACAAGGATCATTATTCAAGCATGGCAATTATTCTGAAATTCTAAATAGTACAAACCTATAGCCAAAGAAAATGTTTAATTAAAATATATATCAAATTGAAGATTTTGCAAATGTATCCTAAATAAATGCACCCAAACAAGTTCTTGGTGACGTTGTTAAAGGGGGAAGTTACCAAACGTTGCAACACCAAGATTATTACGTACTGGCAATTGAGAAAACTTACAATTTCAACTTATCATTTCTCCCTTCGAACTTGACATCTCTCACTTTCAAGTCGACATTTCCCAGTTCCAAGGCAGCATTTCTCAATTCACAGATTATATTTCTCATTTTTTTCAAGTAAGAACTGAAAAGTGTAAACTTGATAGTCAGAAAGGTCAACTTGGAAATGAGAAATTTCAACTTGCAACTCAGAAACGTCAACTTTGAAGTTAGAAAAAACTTTGAAGTGAAAAAATTCAAGTTGGAAGTAGGAATGTCAAAATAGAAATAAGAAAATCAAAAAATAGAATGTCACTATCAGTCGTTCGTACGTTGCAGTTCAGTTAAGGATTACATAATCTAAAATTGTCGTTCCTCGGAAAGTCTGTAGAAAAAAATCAAGAGACGACAAAAATAAATAGAAATACTTTGAGCTTCTGAATGTTTGTATATGGTTTCGGATTTGAAATGTTTAATCAACCTTGAACATCACTAAAGAGACATTATTTGTCAAAATGCGCGACTTTTGTGGTGAAATGTATATGTACTGTTGCATTCAAATGCATATGTACTGTTGTATTAAAATGCATATGTACTGTTGTAGTAAAATGCATATGTACTGTTGTTGTAAAATGCATATGCATACCATTTAATGTTATTTGAACTGTTTTTAAACGTTATAGTTTTTCTTATCTAAGGAGATACTGTATCTGATTGTTTTAAAATCCTTGATAGGTTTCTCTCAAATTCAACATTGACTTATTTACGGAAAAACGGGAAAGGAAATATAAAGTTTCAGTAAATTGTCAAATGAAAAGGTGTTAACATACTTAACATCCACCAAGGCATCCTCTAGATTAGAAGCTCCTTTCATGTTGGTCATGTTAGCAACATGAGTCAATATGTCAGCTTTGTCTACATAGCTATCAAAATAAAATTCAATCTTTGCTTTCGATGAAAATGACGTCATTCCAATATGACATTCAATTTCATTGATAGGTACATATGATAAAACAGCTGTCACTAAATTTCTCAAGATAGACACATCGATACTGTGAGATACATCCAAAACAAATGCTATATCAGCAGCCTTAAGATAGCATTTACAGGGATCTGAAAAATAAACCCCAATTCTCCTTGATGTCAACTCTGTCAAATTGAATGCAATTTATCTTAATTGTTGTTGATTTACAGTAAAACGCCTTAACGTGTGTGTGAAGTACATAATCTGTAGCAAGGATTTTTGGTGATTTTTTTATTTCGTTTGCTTTATAACTCATATGGTCATTATTGTCATCAAAAATATTTTTCTACTAAATATTTTTATCAGTGGAATAAAATAGGAATTAAGCATACAGTGTTTAAAAATGTAATTCGTGTTAACACTACAAAAGCACGAAACAGGATACAAATATAATAGCCCGACTTTTTATAGATATATTTGTGTCTAATGTATACATTCCATTCCACGAAGTATGATCTCTTATTATTTGCGAACAAGAAGATCAAAGGTCTGTTACCATTTTTTTTTTTTTAATTTTGCCAAAAGTCTGATTATATATCCTTTGTTATGAATTCCCACTATTTACACTAATGTTTGTCTGGCTGTACATGGACTTTTGAAATTTGGAGGACATTCGGTGTGCTGCATTCTTCATTTGTAATTTTTGATAAAATCGTAGCTGTCTTAAGTTTTCTAGGGAGTCTTTTGGGGTTCATGTTTCGTATTCCCTATATTATTAGTTACCCAGTATGCTTGTGACCTAATACGGGGTCAGTAAATTCCATATTTGGTGAGAGCGAACCCAATTGGAATTTACTGATCCCAGTTATATCGTATTAGGTCACCAGCACACTGTGTAACGAATTTATCTTACCGATTAACTTAACATGTGGCATTTAGACTATTGGCCTATCAAAGTGATCAAGTCTTCAATATTAAGAACCTACTTCCATTGGTATATACAAAAACAAATGCCAACACTAACCACTTGTTAGCTTTAATGTATTTCTTCCTGCATTTATTTTCAGTCGTTCATCATCAATTTCTTCATCTGTTGTTTTGGGAAACGTTTCAGATTTGGTGTAACTACTAACTCAATATTAAAATAAAACACGCCCACTCACCCCATATTAATTATACAGGGTCTCCACGTGTTTGCTTTTAACCAATGATATTTCTAGAAATGTATTGGAGGTAAGATAACTTATTTTATTCATATTTTACATTTACGTAGTTTATTTCCCATTCCAATTATATGTCTTAATATCATTTGAATTTTAATTTATTTTGTTTCTTATTACTTTCTCTTTATTCAGCTAGACTCAAGCTAGCGTTCTGAATATGCATGAAATATAAACCACTGGACCTTATAAGAAAACAACTGTTACAATCTATCAAATTTCGCATCAATATTTGAAAAAAATTACGGTGCAGTTTTTGAAGCTAGTGTCTGAAAGTCATGTGGCTGAAAGTAAGAAAGTTAATATTTGCAGTTTGCTTACTAGAACCAAAAAAACATTGTTATTCGTTTATTGTTATAGCATAAATCAGGCTTTTTATTTTCTCTTTTTAATTTGTCACATTTTGTCATCCGGGGACCTGTTATGGGTTTTTTCTTAATGTTGAAGGCCTGACGGCGGTCTTAAATATCCCGTTGAACGAAACGGCTTTACTTTCTTTATGATACCTAGGATTGTATCAATAAATTTGAGACAAAGTCCTTTCGATGCAATTTAAAAACTATGACAACACATTCGGGTACAATTCAAAATTTTCAAAATGGCCTCTATTTTCAATCAAATAATAATTAATAAGATTGATAAACAAGTAAGTCTATTTTGTTCTGGAATGAAAATGCGAATATTCTTTTATAAAAACCTGCTGCTATAAATCCGAGAAAATCTTTTAAATTACAGAATTATCTCCCTTGCGGAAAGCTCTGATTCCTTGTACGTGTTCGGCTATACTTTTTTGTCCTTTTTGGTAATATCAGCTCCTCAAAGTTTGCATAAGTTTTTGGGTTTTTAAATATTTTGGCATCGAGCATCACTGACGAGACATTTATTGTATAAATACGCACCTGGTATTACAAAACAAATGGTACCGTTAATGTATTAACTAAACATACTTAGTTTTGAAAAAAAAATGTATTGCCAATTTAAGAGTCAGCCAAAATGATTACAACTACGTTTTCTTAAATAGTGAATGTTGAAATGCGTTTCCATGTAGTACATTAAGTTTTTCTACGATTAAAAAAACATTTCTCAGTTTTCTTATCATTCTGAAACTGACTATATAGGGTACTTTTGCTACCGCTATTTACTAGTACATCGGAACAACTTTATCGAAATAAATTTCATCTTTTACAGAAGTACAAAAAAAGAGGCGGAAGATACCAAGAGGTCATTCAAAACTCAAAAATTTTGAGATTTTAAGCTGACAACGCCATGGCAAAAAAATGATAAACAACGAAAAGACAAACAAGTCCAAAAACACTGTATAAAAAAATTAAGAATGAGCAACACGAACCCCACAGGTGGGAATCTTAGGTGTTCCGGAAGGGTTAGCAGATCTTGTTCCAATTGTGACCCCGTCATGTTGCTCATGGAACGTACGTATATTAATGCGATGATAAGTCATATTCGTTTTATAGCATTATTGTACCAATAATGCACACTATACCTTCAGGTGGTGGTGCAGGTTCGATATCTCTCAAGTCAACTCTAAAGGCAAATTTCCCTGGATAACCAACATTTGACAAATTTGGCAGGTTTATGATATCTGCTGTTCTTGAACCTTTTACAGAGTAGAAATGAAAGTTGTCTCCCATATTAAATCCGACCTTGCGAAAGAAAAAAGTACTATACATGCTATGAATAATAACCTAGTGGCGAACTTGATCTATAAAATAGTCCATGAATGCTATTTTTTCAATAAAAACATCACTAAAATTCGGTTATAAAGTGGCTCTTGAAGGCAAAGTTTGTTTCAATTTCAGTACTTAGTTAAAGTAAATGGAAACAGCTACAATGCATCAATTGAAATCTAATGTAAGAAGTGGTGTCTAAATGTTCGGCGATAGATTTTTCTTAAACTTCTGTAAAAGACTTCTTGGTCAATACACTTACACATTTTAATAAAAAAAAAATGGGTGTCACAGACCTTTTTTTTTCGTTGAAATACATTGAAATTAACGAAATTACATTTATCTTATAAATATCGGTGATATAGAGGACCATAATTTTTGCGTCAAAACCCTGAGGGGTTCACGCTTATATATTGGTGAATTTTGGAAGTGTCTATGGGCTATTCGATATCCTCGGAATCAAGATCCTCGGAACGTCTCGACAATTTTCGACCATAGTTATCTTTTAGGTAGTTATCTACCTCTTTTTATACGGCCCTGTATGGATAGGGTACTGTGACCTATAATGGTTTACTTTTATAAATTTTGACTTGGATGGAGAGTTGTCTCATTGGCACTCATACCACATCTTCTTATATCTACCACGTGACTGTATATTCCAACAATCAAAGTTCATTTGTAGATTGGAAAGTAAAACAATAAAGTCTAGGTTGCAGTCAAAAAATCATTTATATGTTAGAACCTATTTGCTTTTTGACAAAATATATATGTTTTTAATAATGTGAATGTTTATTAAATATCATGAATGATAACGCAATTATATAATGCATGCTTTGAGACGGTCCCTGATCGCATTGTGTGTGTGTAGTATTTAATACAGCTTGCTGTTGTGCATTGTGACAATAAACCTGAGAATAGTTTTTTGATATATAATGTCCCAGAATAAACTGATTATTTCTGAACGTTTATCATTTGATATTTTGTATTTCAATCATAGCATGGGAAAATGTCGGAAAGCATGAAGAAAATTAAGAAAACGATATTTTTGTTAAAAATATTTATCTTTGGTCGGAAACACAGTGGTCGGAAAGCAGAAAGATATTCAAACAAAAGAATTTTCTGTCAAAAATATCTAATTTCATTAATAGATACTACCAGACCAAGTGAATATTCATTATTAAGTTTAAACTGAGACTGAATTTATTTTTAATAGAATATAATTAAAATTGTCATATATACGTGCATTATGTCTCACAGGTTTGAACAGTTATTACATTTATGAAAATTATATGCAACGTATGAGCACCAATAAGCAGGGATGCGTACCCACAGTTAGCTAAATATCTAAATTTTAAACGGTCGTGAATGAAAAAAATACTTGCATGGTTTCAATTCACAGGGATTTTAAATGCTTGCATCTCACAAAAAACGTATTAATATTTTACAATGATCATAACAAAATTTAATTACTATCATAATGTTAATTATTTTATACTGTTTTAGTATGGATTTATAAGTCTCTGCTTATATTTTGTATAGCAATATATACATACAGTGGAATGTTAGACTTTAAAAAGAGATTGATTTGATAAATAAAATGTCCATCCGTAAATACTTGACGTTTTGTGTTTATTGATATTATATTCTAAATTTTCGGAAAAAATTCAATAACAAGAATGTATGTTAATAATAAAATTTCTAATTTTTGTCTGTTTGTGTGTTTTAATAGTTCAACCTTATAGCATCTAAATATTTGTACTATGGTACGATTTTGAAAATTGTATTCATTATGTTGACCAGCTATCCTACACGTCTTGATTCATTCACATTATAAATCACACGCACACTATTTGGATTGATTTAGGTAAAATCAGGAAATCCTTAAAATTTGACATGTTTATGAAAAATAAGTCTCTATATAAGAGGTCCCAATGAAGCTAATGTGTTACTCTAAAAAAAAAAATTTACGAAACCTTCTTATAAGTTGCATGCCACAGGGTTTCACTTCACATGGAAATATTTATACAATATCTACCATGAGCACAGACAGCTTCAAGAACGAGTTGAGAATAATTGAAGGCATCCAGGAAACAAAATATGAAGATATGATAGATAAAATAAATGCATCCGAATTATAAAGCAAACTGAGTGCTTAAATTTATATTGCGATTGGTTTGTGCAATTTGCATTAGACATCCGGTTTGTAGAAACTGGGATTTGCAAAAAGGTTATGAAAAAATGATGTACACTCCCAAGTAATAAATAAATAAGTCGAGCCTTAAAATGTATATTCAAATAGTAGCTGTATAAATACACTTTTCTATTCACAACTATCCAACATTGCTTTCAATTGACTTTTGCAAAAATCTACACACAATTACATATTTTTAATAAAGATGTTTTAACATCATCATTATCTTATTCTATTCACAGTCAATTATTTCAATTCAAAAGAAAACAAAAATTCAGCAACATTTTTTTGGTGACCAGACAGCGGTCTTGGGTTCACGTATTGCTTTTCTTTTTTTTAAAGAAAGCAACTTGTTTCCTTATTGGGAAAACATTGAACGATAGAATTGGTAAAAATGAAAGAACTGCCTTTCATAAATACTTCCAAAATATCAAACAAAAATAGGGGGTTACGGTTTTTGTTTTTCTAGAAAAATTAAAAAACACAAATTGTCTTATCAAATTTAATATTATTATCTGCCCTTGATTTTGAAAGGATTTTTATGAAAATTTAAATGCACTTAACAACTATTATATTTATTTAAAAGTTTAATCTTGAATTTCACAGTTTTAGATGTTTCTGTTGTATATTGAGTGATACTTGGTAATACATTTTTAAACCAAAGAAGTATTTTTGCAACATGCCCAGAAGGGATTCTCAAACTACATCTTAACCATTTCTCATGTTCAAATGGGTTATATGTTCATCACTCAAAAATCCCTATGCCACTTTAATTTTATACTGAGAAACTGCATTTCCTTAATGATATTGATGCATTTTGTTAAATCGGGTGCTCTTGAAAGTTTATACATATACGATCGTTAAGAAAATAGTGCATTTTTCAAATACGAACATATTTATCTATTATCTCAACGTCTTTTTTATACTTTTCTAAAGTAGCCAAACATCAGGTAATTTTCCCCGGTTCTCAATTAAGTCATAAGCGTTCGTTATAACAATATTGGTGAACGAAGAAGATTATCGGTTTGTCAACGTCGAGCAAAATTACGCAACAAATTGTATTACACAACAGCATGTATTATGAGAATTATTAATTTTTTCAACTTGCAAAACTTAAATAGGTAATTACAAATGTTATTGCGTCAAAAAGTGCAAAAATAACCAGTTAATTACCATGGACAGAAATATGAATAAGGCGATCTTGCGATTATATGCAAAATCAAATGTTTTCGTTACAATCATGTGAAAAAATTATTGCAGCATGATTTCCGTTCCATCTACAAAATTGAACCTGTTTTTGCTTAGAATAGCTGTTTGGGATTATGCACGGAGTAAAAACAACCCTTTAACAAGATCAAATTAAGACACATATTGAGCTCGGTATATTAATACAATTATAAACCAGTCAATAAGAGTTAATATTCAAAATTATTAAATCTTGAAAAACATTTTTCTCTGAAATCTACATATAAAAAAATTTGTACCTGGGCAGGCGTGCCTCCAATACCAGTATCAGCATCTCCACTACTTGCTGTTCCTGTTGTCCATTCTATTTTATTGTAGTTGTAAATCACAAATGTACTTTCAGTGTCAGTTATCAGAATACACTGAAACGTATTTCTCTAAAATATGATAAAGAATTATTGTTTTTTTATTTAAAAAAAAATAAATTTTGATACAGATTGGTTGAATACTAGTATGTCAAGCAGGGACAAGACTTACTGATACTAGTTGGAATCTTTCATTTATGTCATTAAAAGTTTTCTGTGCGGTACACCCGGTCAATTAAAATAGCATGACACATTCATCGCGATGACTTTAACTGTCCTGCGATAGAAAGGGCATGGTTATAAAGCTAGTCTCATGATAGATATCAGCAGCCCTTGTTCGATAAAGTCGTATGACCTCGATATCACCAGTAGATACATTCCCACTGTTTTCTTCAAAATATGTATAAATATCAAACATTTCATTAGAACAATCTGAAAAAGTCTGACTTCTCAAGAAATTTGTTTTTTCGCGACCTTTGGGAAATGACCGATTTCACTTTTAAAAATAGATTACAAGTTCACATTTTTTCATATCTATCATTTGCTAGGATCTTATGAAAAATGTATGTCAGCAGTATGCACAGATGGAATGTGAATGAGAAATTGTTTTATGACAGTGCCTTGTTTGTTTCTGAAATCAAAATTGGTACGCAACAGTAATGGTTAGTACAGAATACTTGCAAAACACATGTCAAACAATAACCTAATTATTAACTCCATCATCAATAGTTTATTACAAAATGACCTCAATATTAAGCACTTCAAGAAACTTTATTATATAGATTATACATAAATCAGATATAAAAACCCAACAAACCTTATTAATTCCGACATCTGATGCTCCAAAGAATGGAACGTTTTCCCAGGTAACAATGTACGTCCAATTTGCTACAAAATGTTTCATTATTGGAAAATACTTCCGTACTTCAGATGTTGCTTTAACTTTATCAGTAGATTTCGTAGATTCCCTGTTCCAAACATTGCATGTTGAACCACAATTCCTTGTTTCTATATCCGTCCAAAAAGGTGCAAGTACAATTCGTTCTCCAATTTTAGGAAATGCCTCTGATGTGAAAGTTGAAATTCCTTTTTGAAACGATATCAACCCATTTGTATTTACCTAATTTAAATGAATAATTTGACTATTATAACAGGTAAATTGAACTTCATTCGTATTTGTTTCGTCCAGGCATATATAGTAAAAACTGCAAAAAGCGTGTATCGAAATAGCATAATTTTAGACTACAACAGAAAATAATTTTTAAAACAGGTAAGTGCATGCATTGGTACCATTTAAAGAGTTGTGAACTGTATTTTGATCTTAGATATAGCATAAAATTGAGAATGAAAATGGGAAATGTGTCAAAGAGACAACAACCCGACCAAAGAGCAGAAAACAGCCGAAGACCACCAATGGGTCTTCAACACAGCGAGAAAATCCCGCACCCGGAGGTGGGCTTCAGCTGGCCCCTAAACAAAAATGTGAACTAGTTTAATGAAAATCGACGTCACACTAACAACATATTTAATGATAATTTAAATGATGATTTTAGACTAATTTTTGACAATATATCTGATAAACTCGACGACTTTTCGTTTCCTATTGTTAAATTTCGTTTACTTTATGGAGATGGTCTATTGGCCTTTTCTTCTGAAGTGTACATTTTTCAGTTGGTTAAATATGTATGAATATGATGAAGACATAACCTTTCGGTTGGTTTTATTGGGGTCTGGAGCTGGCATGTCAGTAACTGCTAGTAGTCCTTTGGTAATTTATGTTACTCATTGTCATTTTGCTTATTTTCTTCTGTTATCTATTCTAACATCGGACTTGGACCTCTTTTAAACTGAAATTTACTGTGCGTATTGCTGTGTGTTTGTTAATTCAACATTGGCTAGAGGTATAGTGGGAAGGATTAAATCTCACAAAACATGTTTAAACCCGCCGCAATTTTTGCATTTGTTTTTTTTTTTTTTTTTTTTTTGGTTCATTTATATGTTTCAGAGTTTAGTGTAGCGTCCATTTCGCTGAACTAGTAAACATTCTAGTGTAGCTGCTAGTTGAAGCCCACCGCCGGGTGCGATTTTTTTTCTCGCCACGTTAAAGACCCATTGATGGCCTTGGGCTGTTTTCTGCAGCTGGTTGGTCGGGTTGTTGTCTCTTTGACACATTCCCTGTTCCCATCTCTAAACAAATCACCTATTTATAGTGTAAGGCAAATCAAGTACATTTTTGTCGTGGGAATGAACAAGATCATGTCTTCAAACTTCTATTTATGACTTTGCTATATAAAATTTACTCTAAAGTGCTGTCATCGATATAAGAGGTGATGACGTCAGGATTTTATTTCAGCATGCTTCTTACTAGGAGCTTGTTTTCAGTGACTATGATAATTCTTTGATGAGGGATGGTTTATTATTGTTTTATTTGTACTTTTACTTGTGTTTCTGTTACCCATTATACGGTTATCGTAGAGTTGGGAGTTTATCCCGGACTGATGGTTATTTCCTGAAATGCTACTTAACGGCACTTTATTGACTACAATTGCATATTTGCGTTCTTTTATGTACCCGTTGTTTATCCACAATATTTTGTCATATCTCGCATGTTTTTTTGTCATTTGAAGAAATGGATGTCTATGGATTTTTTTAATCTTTGGTTACATTAACGGTACCCATTTTACTGTACCTTACGTCCAGCTTTTGTTAGGCCAAATAAATGGCGATTTTCGGCTTCATATATTGTAGATATTGAGTTGGATTGCTTTCTGACGTAAATCCATGTCTCTTTTTATTAAAATCAAAGTAATTTGTTTTTTTTAATAAACTACTAAACTTACAAACAATTTGCTGTGATGTTCGTAAAAGAATTTAAAGGCAATTGAAATGTTTTGTACATCTGAATGTTGATCATCATTAGGAAACAGCAAGGCATCTCCTTCCGAATGTCCAAAAGAAAAGAATTCAGATTCAGGAACAAAACATAGCAGTTTGATAGGTAACAAAAAAAAATCACTAGTGGAAGCATCATTTTCTGTTAAAAATAAAATGTAAAAAAGGAATTATATTTATATATACTAGTACAAATAAATATGTTCGCATGTTTTTACATCGGTTTACTACTGTTGCCTAAGTAAAAGACCATTTCTCCCTGCAAATGACCGGAAAAAAAACATTCAATCGACGTTCTCGATTTTTTAAAATTAATTGAGCCTATTTAAAATTTTGACATGTAATCAACATTCATTCTAAACACACAAATTCTCTCTACATATCACAAAAGTTTCAAATTTTTTCATAACGCACATTTATGTAAGTATGTTGCAAATACATTTCGTTAAAATATAATCTATAGATTGCCTAGCCTTTTTGTGGCAAAACGTTTTAGAATTTTCTGCTTTTAATGCTCTTTAACTTTGTATTTGTTATTTGTTATGGCTTTTCATATTTTGGATTTGAGCGTCACTGATGAGTCTTATGTAGACGAACAGCGCGTATCGCGTACAAAGCCTGGTATCCTTTATGATATTTTACGAAGGAATGTGCAGAATATCACGATATCTCTTTTCATTACCCTGATCTGCTGAACACCGTTGAAAAGGAAAAAAAAAACGCCAGCTTTCAATTTAATAACGTAGAGGAATGGAAATCAGCATTGTATATTTAATTTTATTCAAAATATATATGATTTAGTAAGACATATGTTTGTTATTTAAATGACAATCTATGCTCTATTTTAAATGAACAATAGATTACAAATGAAATTAGTGGCAGCAGTAGTTTGCCGATGTTAATATTTCATAAATCCATTATGAACATACAAATTCAGATTAAAAAAAATATACTGTGGAAATAGCATTGAACGTCAAAAAGGAACGAGTCTTGGTGCATCGACATGAGATTTGTGAATCAATTGCAATTGCAAATCCACACTCAAAATATCACAATAAGAAATTGGACACAATCGTTTGTTTAACAGATCAGATGACTACTCTGGTATCTTTAAAAGATATAAGACCGCGAAAACGTGTCCTAGAGAACAGAAACATAGACACATCGTATTGGTCAACAACCAATTCGTGATGATGACCGTAAAATTTATGAAGTGTCAATTATTCCTCATATCCTTTTTGTATCCCTTTATTATGTGAGGAGTACACCCGATAAAGAAGTCGTTATAAGGAGAAAAGCACGAACGTAACGTATCAATTGAGACATGTAAACGCCATACGATGGGGAAGAGAGAAGATTACTGCTGAGAAAGAGGAAGTTGACAATTTGAAAGTTCAAATCATCACGTTTGTCATATATTCTAGTTGGTCAGGAATGCTCAAACCATTATATTTGAAAGCCAGGGATGGAAACGTGCATAGAATCGTTAGGAGCTATATGACCAAAATGTACCTAAAAAGAATTGCCAAATTCATCTAAGCTCAACTTTGCCTGAGAGAGTTCGAACCTTATAGTTCTTCACGTATTTAGGTCTTGTACATCCTTTGTTATCAAATGTTTAGGTTTAAGCGTTCCTGATAATGGTAAATTCATAAAAGCGCTTCGGACGCACGAAACCAATTAAGTGTTATTTTCATTTACTTTCATAAATTCATAATAAATTCTAATATGACGTGCTTCTTTCTCTTTGTAAACAACACCGTGATAAAATTCTCGATATATCTATACTTAGCGCAGACTCCGAGATGTATATAATAATGGCTGTTAAAATATACCTCCAACGTAAATACACATGTATCGTAACCTATGTGCAAACGCTATGTCGATTTCGCTGTGTTAAAAATTACAATAAAAAAAAACCTACAAAACCTTTATTCTAATTCTGAGGCATAACAAAAAGAACTAATGCATTAGAGATCGGAAAAATGTACAAAATCAAAATAAATTAAAATTCCGCAAAATTCCATGAATGTTTTTGACGCATTAACGTCATTTCAAAACATGACGTCATACGAATGAAAACGACAAAGCTGAAGGGTTTTCCATTGCGTTTACCTTCTAAACTCGGATAATATTGCATTAAAATAAAATTTTGAGGTAGGTGTTACTTTTTTTCTATTCTATTGCATTATTCGCACATTTACTGATTTCAGCAAGTCAACATGGCGGCTCCTTGGTTACAAAATGTCAACAGTGAATTTGACGGTAGCTTACGAGAAAAAAAATGTAAATTAAAAATGGCAAATGTTGGGTTTGAGAATTAAAAGAATCAATCACATTTTTTCTATCGGTTATTAAAGAAATGATTCATGCAAGCTACAGATTTATTAGATATTTTTTACATTTATCTAACAGTGGGTAAAATAGAACAGCCACACACACGGAATACCCACCCTCGCTTCGGTTTTTTAACGACAATATTTGTCCTATTAGAATCGAAATACTTCATCGGTCAATTTGGTTACTTAATTTGATAGTTCCTTAAACTAGGATTTCACTAAAGAATTTCTTACTTATGTGATATGTTTAAGTTGCATGTACATAATTAATTCAGTGAAAACTTAGAAAATTATGAGAGAATATTATCGGAACCTATATGTATATGTATACAATTTGAAATATTAACTAATTTACTCACCCATGCACAATTTTGTTTTAGTTCTTTGCAATGACTGTTTTTTCTGACGTGCTAAGGGTTGAATTAAAGGTTGGGTGTATTCAAATTTCGTTATATTCAAAAAATTAAAATGCCAAAAGCCATATTGGAGCTAGGTTGTAGTAATATGAGAAAGCACTTTTTTAAAAACAAGATCTTACACTAATGTTGCTCCGAGTGACAAGAGTATTGGAGCATAACACGAAATAGAAAAAAATAATAAGGGTCTCAATTTCTTGAGGGGAGAAGCTTATGAAATCAAAAGAAGGGGAATTCATGTTATCGCATATAACATTACCTGAGCAAGACTTGGTGTTTTTTTTTTTTTTAAGTTTTTCAAGGAAAACTGCATTCTTCTTATTCACTGTATGATAAAATCATTCATGCTTATAAACTTCCTGGTCTACATTTAAAAGTGATCATGTGTCCGTCATTTCGATTTTTAACCCATTTACAGTGACATTATTCAATATATATACTAACTATAGTAAGAGTTTATTGTATCCATTTAAATGCAACAATGATAACAACAATCTATAATTTTAGACACACTTGTTAAATACTACAAACGGTCCATTATTTTTACATGTCCAATAAACCATCGACACACGACTCCATTGAAAAAAGAGACGTACAAACAAAGACAAAAAAAAATACAAACAACACACCTAGATTACATGACTTCGTACAAAAAGCACACAATGTGGATGGGTTTAACATGTTTATACATGCGTACAAACCCACCCTTTACCTATTTAGACCGTATCTCGTAACACATAATACAAACAATAAACGTAAACCTGTACAGTGCAGCTACCAACAGGATGACCATTTAATTGACCAAGGAAACAAAAAACACACATAATTTGGAAAGCAGGGTCAAAATGTGCTCGCTACTGCAGGAAAAATGCCAAAATATCTTCAACTGTTGGTTGGATACCGAACCTGCATTAAGCGCAATTAAAAAGCTTGAAACAAAAATATCAACTGAAGGTGATGGTTAATGTTATTTAATTCATTATTCAATGTAAATCTGATGGATCTTTTCTGAGTTTGATCATAAACTGTGATTCATAACAATACAGGAACAAATCTGCTATAATCATAACCCCATTGTTATCTTTTCTCTACTAATGATATCAATCAGTCTTTGATACTGAAAAAACTTATCACCACCACGTGACCATTTTGGAAAAACTAGATCTTTTTTTTTAAACCGATTTCTATGTCGTTTGTTTATCTGCATCGGATAAGTGCAGCTATCCATCGAGTTAAAGTTCAAAATAAAGTTCGAGTTACTGTTCAGTTATTTGATATGAAAAAGACATGCGTACATTATGGGGTACTGGCAGACAAAAATGAGAAAACAAAGTACTAAAAATAATCATATTTCGGACATTAGGGTGGTATTCCATCACCACGTAGTCCGCCCGTTTTTTTCATAGCTCTCAAATGGAAGCGGTATTATAGAAGAAAAATCAAAAAGGGTTCCATGGAACCCTGTGTATCGCCTGTGATTGATGCTGCCAGTGTAAATTTGTAATGTTGACTGTAAAAAGTCAATTTATCATAAAATGTTTTTCTTTAAATGCTTTTTCTTGATCTTGAAGATTAGTTTCTGTCCAATGTGTTCAAGTTTTATATTAATCCATGAAAGTTTACAAATATATCATTTCAAAATATTTTAAATATTATAAATGTTTACTGCCAAAATCTAATATAGAAATAACATTTTGTGGTATGATTGCCAATGAGAAAACTCTCCACTTATATATACCAAATGACGTAGAAGTTAATAGCTATAGGTCACCGTACTGCCTTTGACAATGAGCGTAGTAAGCTATAAAAGCCCCCGAAATGACAAATGTTTGTGTGTACTTTTTCTCATTTTTTACCCCCGTCCCCCATAATGTAGACATTCTCCTCGGTTCCCTTTCCAAAAGCCCAGCCCTGTGTGATAGAAAGTTTATATACGAACTCATATCAAATAACGCTAAATCTAAATGAGACTCAAATTTGAAGTTTACATCGCATCGATCTATACCTCAATAGCTGACTCGAATTCTTCAAAATTGAATTTGAATTGTACCTCGAACTATACATTTAAATATGACTCAAACTCGAAGTTCAACTCGAAACTCAATTCTTCTAACTAGAACTTTAATTCTAATTATGGCTTGATTTCTAACTCGAACTCGAAGACCAACTCTAAGACTAACTCGAAAATTAAACTCGAACAGTAACCCGAACTTTAAATTGAACTCTAACTCGATGGATAGCCACACTCATCCGAGGCACATAAAACAAACGACATGTAAATCGGTTTAAAGATAGAACTATTTTTCCCTAAATGGTCACGTAATTTTACCTCATCAAGTAATGTGATATCCACATCAAAGAATGACAGAACCACCAATCTCCTGAGCAGAGATCATATCCGTTCTGTTCTATACTACATAACACTACATAAGTGAAGTATTGCGAAGCACGTATGGAACGGATATGAACTCTGTGCCGGAGATTGCAGAACCACACCAAATACTGGAACGATGACATCATGCAGTGTAAATATTTCAAATTTTGAAACATCATTAAGTAAATGAAACTAAAAAGGCCATATAAAGAATTGCCAAATCATCATTACGAAATAACAAAACCATATCATGTAATGAAACAACTACATTACGATAGCCCACGTACACATCAAGTAATGTTAAAACCATATTGCCTAATGACAAAACCACATGAAATAATGTTGAAATCATAATAAGTAATGACAAAACCATATTTGATTAATACAAAGCCATATTAAGTAATGACAAAACCATATTAAGTAATGACAGGACCATATCAAGTCAAAGACAAAACCACATCATGTAATACATCATTAAGTAAATTAAGTAAATATAATGACTATACCATATGAGTATTATCAAAACATCATAAAGTAAAGTCAACACCATATTATGTAAAGACAAAATATCATCAAGTAATAATAAATATAGAATAAAGGACTTTTTGTTTTTGATACTGACTTTATCACGATAAAATATTAGGTGAGCCCGAAGTCATTGAGGCCAAACAATCTGACGAAATGTTTTATAAGTGTATCTGGACAAATTACCACATAACGTAATGTCAGAGTACCACAAAAGACAGCTGTGGCGTTCCATATATATGCCGCATGCGACCTGTCGTTCTTTGCGGACACAGCTCAACACCAGTGCTGTTCAGCGATTGCTTTTGCTTTTGTCCAGATAAACCTTTGAAACATTTCGTCAGTATCAAAAACAAAAAAAGTCCTTTACTAAATTTTTCCATAGATATAAAAATTTGGTTTTGGGAGTTTGGTTGTACCTGTAGAAAACTTATTTTTAACGGGATAGCAAATCCTAATTTTTACGGAGATGTTGTTTACCGAGCCCGAAAATTTTGATACGATCCGGGTAAACTTATCGATCTTTTAAATAAACTTATTCTAAAAGGTTACTAATTCAACACCATAATTAGATCTATGAATATTGTTTTTATTTGTATTTTAAAATATTGATTTTGTAACCAGTAAATTTAAATCAAACTAAATATTATTTTTATATACATATGCACATATATGGCTCTACAATCTATCGATATGTGTATCTTGGCATTGCACAAGGTCATGTTTTTCTCTGACTGTTAATGACGTCTTTACACTAAATCCATTTGATGTTGGATGTGTACTGATTGATATTTTAGTCTTAGATGCATGATTTTTTTTTTATTAGTTGTTATTAACTTTGAACTAGCTGTCAGTAATTGTGAGCACTGTCAGATCTGTATTTAGTGTATTTTTGTTGTGGGGATATATAAATAACCTGCCACGTCCACTCTGTGTTTTTGTTAGATGTATTTCTGCTTTGTATCGATATGATGGGTTTAGTCCTTTTCAAATGATTTTTATAGTATGTTCTTATGTTGTACTGTTACTCCACTGTCCCAGAGTAGGGGGAGAGTTGGTGCGCATTCAAACTATTTTAATCCCGCCACATTCTGTATGTGCCTGTCCCAAGTCAGGAGCGTGTAATTCAGTGGTTGTCGTTTGTTGCTGTATATCATATTTGTTTTTCGTTCATTATTTTGAACATAAATCAGGCCGTTAGTTTTCTCATTTGAATTGTTTTACATTTGTTATTGCGGGGCCTTTTAAAGCTGACTATGCGGTATGAAGTTTACTCATTGTTGAAGGCCGTGCGATGACCTATAGTTGTTAATTTCTGTGTCATTTGGTCTCTTTTGGAATGTTGTCTCATTGGCAATCATACCACATCTTCTTATTTTTATATTTATTCTATATATAAACACATCACATTTTGAGTTCTGAAGAGCAAGAGTTAAAGGTTTTGTATAGCTTAATACATGAAGCGCAACAACAAGTGAAACAATAAAACTGCTATTTTCCACCATGTTCATAAATGCTGGGCTTTTATACGAGCATCTGTTACCGTGCTTTTATTTCTTACGTGTTCAAGTGAATATATTATATCCGTATACTTTGCTATAAATACAGAGAGAGTGTCAACCTTTGTTGTTCATCTAGTCTCACAAAGTTTAGGTAACTGAATTTTGGAAACAGCGTTTGCCATGTTTTTGTTACTTTCATTCGTCTCATGATTTGCATTCCCACTTACATATTCGATCTATTTTGCATCGGGAAGATGTCGTTTTAAAATTGAACACCTCTTTGGACTACCACCAAGAAACCACTTTAGTTGATTAACCTCGTCAATCATAACTACACTTTTGCAAGAGGGTGATTTTGAGACGTACATGATTCGAATTTGTCAGAATTAGAGGTCTGATCTGTAAATTAAAATACACAGATATTGAGGAAGAAGAGAAAACCGTAATGAATAAAAGTAAATGTGTTGTATACGTCAATGAGTCAGCAAACCAACAACAAAAATAAAAGCTACATAGAGAGACAACATACAATGGAGAGGGGTACACAATATGTTAAGTTCTTAATCTTCTTGATGTCTACTAAAATTGTGAATAAAATAAACAGATACAATCAAGGATCAGCCTTTCACATCAAACACTCTAAATACTCCCCTCCTTAAAAAAAAGAAGAAAAAAACACTAACATGTGTAAGGCAAGTGAATATGTGGCGAGGTTAAAATAGTTTTTCAGATCTCAACACTCCCCTTTTTAAATCTCGATAGGTGGATTTGCAAAAGAACAACACACATAACAATCGAACAGGAAAAGCATTAAAAATTATATGCAAAGTATAAGAAAAGAATCGTTATTGATACCCCCCCCCCCCCCCCCCAGAACAAGTACCCAAATGCAACACCCTATGCGTTAAAACAGATATGCATATGGCTTTTAAATTAAAATATAAAGTCTTCGAAAATGGTTGGATTTGTTTTCAAAAAAATCAAATAAATATTTTCGGAGGGAAATCGGACAAAAACTGAACTGGGTGTTTATTTTGTGATATGTGAATAAAATTGAGAATGGAAATGGGGAATGTGTCAAAGAGACAACAACCCGACCAAAGAGCAGAATACAGCCGAAGGCCACCAATGGGTCTTCAACACAGCGAGAAAATCCCGCACCCGGAGGCGTGCTTCAGCTGGCATGCCTATATAAGTATTGATATTAATTCGAAAGGAACTGTAGATATCAAAATTCCCTTTCTTACTTTTTTTACAAAAATTATTGAATAAAGTCTACCTGCTCCTTCCGTTGAAGTCGATTGTAATGTGTCGTTATCCTGTCTTCTCCCCTAAAATTTTGACTCACTTGATTTCTTACGAGAACAAGATCTTGAATTTTCTAATCCAGACATTACGAAGTGAGTTTACCTTTCTAACAAAATCTAACCAAACTCTCGGATATGAGGGTCTGGATGGGGGTCCTTCATTGCTCTTTTCTTTATTTTTTCTTTTGCCCTTAATTCTGCACTTTTTAATCCAGGTTCAATCCACTATTTTCTACATAAGAAAATGTCTGTACCAAGTCAGGAATATGACAGTTGTTATCCATTCGTTTGATGTGTTTAAGCTTTTGATTTTGCCATTTGATTAGGGACTTTGCTTTTTGAATTTTTCTCTAAGTTCAGTATTTTTGTTATTTTACTTTTTACCCATTCTCTATTTTGTTAACCACATCCAGATCCTCTTATATATATAAGTACCACACGAGTAATTGAGTATCACCGACACGGTAACGGCCCCGTCAAATGTACACAATGTGCATGCAATTCTCGACATCTTAAGGAAATATATTTTAGAATCATCTTTACTTTGTGGGTTACATGTTGTACACAAATACACTCGTGCTCTCTCTTTCTCATAGATATTTTTTTTTTGTCAAAATTTAAGTGAGGCAGTTGCCTCATTGCCTCAAGGGAGGCTACGCCTCTGTTCGGTAATGTCACAATCGAGAAAATGAGCATAGGATTTTGTTTGCAATCAATCATATCCATGGTAATCTGGGATACATGTATTCCATAACGGTTAACCAAATCATGATGTCGTAAAACTTTAAACTCATTTGACCTCCATCACTTTCATCCTATGCACAGAATTTTGACTGTATGAGCATATATGATCACTATCCATTCTGGCCTACGTTGTTCAATATTGATTTCATCTAAACCTCTTATCGATCTGTTCTAATGACTATTAATATATAATATTGGTAAGTATTAGAACAAAAGATACGATTTTTAAAATAATATAACGAACAACAAAATTGTTTAAAAGTCAAAGAAAAAACATGCTGCCTAATCGTATGGAAATCGAAGAACACAAAAGTAACAAATTTCAAATGTTCTACTTGCTGAAAACAGTTAAAACAAACAGTTTCAACGAACTTTAACCATTAAAACACGTTAGCATTGCTGAGCCATAAAACTTTGCATATAAATTATAATTTTATAAAAGTAAACGAAATATAAACCAAAGTATACCACGTCTTGTATACATTATATGCTTTGGTAAATCGATAAAAGGTTTTATATAACTTCAATAATTCATAGATTGTTGTAACTAAAGCTTATTTTATATTAAACTTAAGATACAGACAAAGAAAAGTACGAAGACATCGTTAAAATTATACCTTAAATTGTTTTATGTTATTCATCAATAAATAAACATATGAACAAATTGATTCCGTGTGTGCACTTCATTCCACCAACAGTTTGTTCTACCATACGTTTAAATAAGTTTTAAATAACTATCTTATTGAACTTCTTCTTAAAATTAGATTTGGTAGAATATGTTAAATATATGGTCGGTCTTTTATATAAATGTACGATCTGAATAACAAAGGTAAAAAGTAAAAAAGTTACCAGACAGCAATCACAGAATAAACAAAACAACCCGCGAAACACTAAACAGAAAACTATAGATAAAGCCTGATAAACCCTGCCAAAAAAAAACCGGAGATGAAATCTAAAAGGGACAGCAGCATGTGCTCACAAGTCAGTTGAAAATAAGATCTAAATTAACAGAAAACCATCGAAATAGATGAAGTTGCAATTAAAATTATCACATTTATATACGAATGGGGGATAACTCTGCTTTCCTTGAAAATTGCATAAAACTAAATAGGGTTATTTCTCTTTCAGTTTGTATAGCTCTGACTTGTATTTGATTTCACTGATGAGTCTTGTGTAGATGAAACATGCGTCTGGCATACCGAACTATAAGCCTTTTATCTTTTATGAGTTTTAACAATTATGAAAAGGGGATATTGAGCACTCGGTATGCGGTTAAAGATGTTCATAATCATTTGAATATGAATTTGTTTTTCGTATTTCCTATCTATTTGCATTAATTTATCAATGTTGGCAACAAGATTTGTATGTTTACTGCTTTGATACGATAACTGTCCTTGAATTTTTACTAGTAAACATTTTTGTTCGCTATGGAGATTCCGTATATCGTCAAGTTATCGGAATTCCAATGGGGACTAACTGTGCACCACTTATTGCGAACATGTTTCTGTATTGTTATGAGTTATAATTTATGACTAAAATCAACAAAGACCCATCGAAACAACATCTGATACAAAAATTTAATAACAGTTTTAGATATTTTGATGTTATATTGGCTCTCAATAATGACGACTTCAGTATGTACACTAAATAGATTTATTCTGCTGAAATGAAGTTGAATAAAGCTAATACTAACAATGAACACTGCCCTTTCCTATATCTTTAACGAGAAGCTTAATACCAGAATTTACGATAAAAGATTTAATTTTTCATTTCCTATTATTAATTATCGATTTTTAGATGTTGACGTTCCCTTGTCACTATATTATGGTGTTTATATATCTCAACTTGTTCGATTCGCTCGTATATGTAACAACGTATTTGATTTTAACGAAAGAAATCTCGGTATTACTGAAAAATTATTACACCAGGGTTTTTTCGATATCACAAACTAGTCATAACATTTACTAACTTTTATCATCGATACAAGGACATCATTCGTAAATATGAATCAACATGCAGACATATTATACGTTCAGGTATTTCATATTCATTTTTTTATGGTAATATTCTATACAAAGCACAAAAATGTCGTCATTCACTTCAAAAGCTAACAAACCGTTTACACAGACTTATTCAGAAGTGATATAGTTACGATACTGTTGTCAGGTCAATAAAGATGGCATATTTTGGAATTAATATTGATTCACTCATAGGGTCTTTGCATCGGAAATAAACACATTTATTCTTAAACCAGTTGGTGGCATGATACGGGTTATGTTCTTCTCATATATCTTATGATGGTATGATACTAAACCCCTAACGGAAGGGATTGTGCTTGATTTTAATATGATGAAGACATAATCTTTCAATCAGTTTAATTGATGTCTGGAGCTGGCCTGTCAGTAACTGCTAGTAGTCCTTTGTTAATTTATGTATCATTGTCATTTTGCTTAGTTTCTTTTGTTACCTATTCTGACATCGGACTCGGACTTCTTTTTAACTGAGTTTTACTGTGCGTAATGCTGTGTGTTTGAATATTCTACATTGGCTAGAGGTATAGGGAGAGGATTGAGATCTCACAAAACATGTTTAACCCCGCCTCATGTTAGCGCTTGTCCCAAGTCAGGAGCCTCTGGCCTTTGTTAGTCTTGTATGCTTTTTTAATTTTATATATGTTTTGGAGTTTAGTGTGGCGTCCATTTTCACTGAACTAGTGCACATTTTTGTTGAGGGGCCAGCTGAAGCCCGCCTCCAGGTGCGGGATTTTCTCGCTGTGTTGAAGACCCATTGGTGGCCTTGAGCTGTTTTCTGCTCTTTGGTCGGGTTGTTGTCTCTTTGAAACATTCCCCATTTTTATTCTCAATATTATTACTAGCAATGTAGTTTACTGTCCATGTCCATACCGAAGAAACCTAACGGTATTAGAGTCGCAATTTTGACATTTGAAAAAAATATAAAATATTTATATGTAACTATATGCCTTAACAACTTACGATAATTTACCTTACTTTGATTGTCCCATCAGACAAATTTCCAATCCATGGCACCCTTAGCTGGGGGGAAAATAATGTCCGTCCCGGTTTAGTCTGTTTGTCATTCAACAATGAGAAAAAACCCAAGGCCCCGGCATACTAAATTTGTAGCAGTTTAAACAACTAAAAAATGAATAATCTGATGCTTGCATGGAACAGGAAAAAATCAAATTGAAAAAAAAACTCCTACTCCTCTCAGTTAAATTAGTCGTTCCCTAAATCACTACGTTATAATTATGTGCTTGATCTCTAATGATTGTAAAGACCAAAAATCAAGTATGTTAACCAGAACAATTCTTTTTGGTATCGTGTATTATTCGTTTGATGTTTTATTTCATTTGCTTCAACATTCAGAGTAAATAGATATAAGAAGATGTGGTATGAGTGCCAATGAGACAACTCTCCATCCAAGTCAAAAATTATAAAAGTAAACCATTTTAGGTCAAAGTACGGTCTTCAACACGGAGACATGGCTCAGACCGAATAGCAAGCTGTAAAGGGCCCCAACAATTACTAGTGTAAAATGTACTATGTACATTTTATTTTATTTATCCAACATTGCAGTATATGTACATTTTATTGTATCCAACATTGCAGTATATGTACATTTTATTGTATCCAACATTGCAGTATATGTACATTTTATTGTATCCTACATTGCAGTATATGTACATTTTATTGTATCCAACATTGCAGTATATGTACATTTTATTGTATCCAACATTTACAGTATATGTACATTTTATTGTATCCAACATTGCAGTATATGTACATTTTATTGTATCCAACATTTACAGTATATGTGCATGTTATTGTATCCAACATTTATAGTTTACTTACATTTTATTGTAGCCAACATTGCAGTATGTGTACATTTTATTGTATTTAACATTTTCAGTTAACTTACATTTTATTGTATCCAACCTTTGCAGTATATGTATATTTCAATCTATAATTCAACATATACAGTATACTTAAAAAAAATTTGCATCCAACATTTGCAGTATATGTACATTTTATTGTATCCAATATTTTCAGTATGTGTACATTTTATTTTATTCAACATTTACAGTATATATATGTACATTTCTTATCTATCCAACACCTATCCATATCCTTTGTTTATTCGGTGAGATTAATAGTTTGGTATGATGGAAAGACACCAGTGTTTTGTTGAATGCCGTAGATTGACCTCTAATGTTACTTTTAGCTTTTAGTGTCGGTCGTTTGATTCCTGTCTCATTGTCGCTATATCTTCTGTTATTCGGGTATAAAACCCATGATTTTTCATTCATCCTTCCTTGATTCTCTATATTATTACAGGTCAAAGGTTATGTATGTATGGAACAGAGAACATTCATTAACATAATATCGACACAAAAAGCATCAATATTGCATTATTTAGATACTTATGTAGTATTCAAGAATAGAACAGTTAAACTGAACTGAAAATTTATAATGGATAACAATTTTGGCATGAATTATGATTTTTTCCATGAAGCCATTTTTCATCAAGTGAAATTGAACGTCATAGGAGATAACTCTACCTTCCTTGTGAACATAGTTATTCTGTTATGCATAAATGACTGCAAAATATTGCAGAATAAGCCATTACAGATGAACTCTATTTAGAGGGGTTTTTTTCTGACAGCTCCATGATTTAATATACAATACAAGCACATCATAGCGCAGTTGATAGATAGAAGTAGAAAAATACCAAACAATGGAAAGTGACAGGCGATTCAACTAAGATTGCTTTGTATTTCAATGTGCTATCATACGGTAAAATCCTTGGAAAATTTGCTTAATAATTAATGAAATATTCTATTGAAGAACACACACATTTTTCTTTTTTCTTTTAAATGTATCACCTGTTTTACACGAAATATAAAAGAAACTAAATAATGAATAGTCAATATTACATCTCTATAGCGTAACAGTGAAAAGCGACCAAAGGTCTCCGAAAAATCTTTAATCAATGATGGACCATAAGCATGAGGTAACACAGCAGCTTTCAATAGTGAGCAGAAAAATGGTGACCCTTCTAGAGAGAGTTTATTCTCCGATTGTTTTGTGAGGTTATTTTCCTTTTGTCTTTGTTTTTCTGTGTAGTGTTCTGATGATTTGTTTGTTTTCATCGTTTTTTTTCTTATGGACATGGTGTTGTCTGTTTTTCTTATGGAAATGGTGTTGTCTGTTTTTCATCTGAATTTTCGCAAATTATTAACCCTATACATCGTATAATTTGAATATTAAAGAACAATAATATACACCAAAAATGAATAATAAGAAATAGGTATCCGTTTATAGTTAATAATTTAGGTCTAACGCATCCATTTTACGATTATTATTCTTATAACATTTATATTTTGTTCTTTTGGAAGTACATGTAAGTTACTTTAGTATAACTTACAGTTTTATCATTAATCAGGGATTTGTCGCTTTTGTGTCGTACTTAGTCCTACATAATTAAAAAGCAAAAAATACGAAAGTAAATAATACAACGCTGTCTAAAAGGAATAAATACGAAAGTAAATAATACAACGCTGTCTAAAAGGTATAAATAACTCTTGCCTAACAATCATCACCATGCTTCAGCCAAAAGCCGGTAAAGTAGATAAATATGCCATCGTAGATATCAATGCCTTTATTGAGGTTCACTTATAATGTACATATAATATGTTTTATAACTTCTATTAATTTTTAAGCAAAGATAATCCATCAGTTTCCAAACATACTGTTGAGTTGTGCTGCAATTGGCAGTTCAATTTACATGTCCTAAAATGTAAGTGGTTCACCATTAAGCATAATTATGCCAAGTGCTAATTGTATATCTGCGTATAGATTAATAAACACATTTTTAACATTTGATGTACCTAACAAAAAATAAAAAAATTAGTGCAAACTTAAAACACAATATGATTTAAAAGTAGTAATCTATATCCCAACCACTAAAGTATTAAATAAAAGTATTAACAAAAAATTCCAAACTCCAAGATAAATTCAATAAAGTGGAAAGACCATGAAACGGACAAAACCAAACGCTCGACTATGTCAACTCACGCAACAACAAAAGAAAAATAACTGTCATATTCCTGATACAGTTAAACTATTATTTTGAACACTCATTTGTTATGTTCAGCTGGTTTTTATTTCTCGCTTATTCAGTAATTGTGTGTTTTATTACTGTGACTTGACTGTAATATCAATGAAGTGGAATTAAAGTCTAATAGGATTGTAAGTATACTTTATTTTATCTCCTTGCACTTTCACGACTAGACTGTGGTTTTCTACAGCAGTTAGTTGAAATTTCTGACCAGTTGAACAGTTTGGTTTTATAAAACTAATTGCAATTTGGTCAGGATTTTGAATAAACTGCAATAGGCGGAGAGCAACACTCACAGTCAATTCACAGTAATGCATGATTTTGTTTGATGACCATCAATAATACAATTATATCTTTGGGGTTTATCATGTCTACAGATTTGAACTTGCTTCTTTGTTTATTCTGATCTCGTATGGCGGTTTATGACAACTATCATACAAGTCGGAGATTGAGCTAGCTATAAAAACCAGGTTTAAACCACTAATTGCCTAAGAAAATGCCTGTACTAAGCCAGGAATATGACAGTTGTTTTCCAATCGTTCCGTTGGTTGATATGGTCACGCGTTTCATTTTTTCAAGTTTATTGAACTTCCCCCATTTTTTAATTTACCTTGGACTCGACTTTTTTGTTATTGTCTGACCACTGGGTTTCATATGGACAGTTATGTGTTTAGGTCTGAACATTCGGCTTGAGATGGAGAGTAGTGTGTTTCGGGATTACAAGTGTGGATACTTGCTTTGAGTGGCCGATGGTGTGTGTTTTGGGCCTACCACAGTGCTTGAGATGGACGCTGGTGTATATTTGTAACTGACCCCTTGGATTCAAATGGGCGGTGGTGTTGGTTTTTGGCTTATCATTGGGATAGTTGAGTTGAACATTAAACCATTATCTTCTATTCCCAAATCTATCAAATAACTGCGTCTGTGAAACATATTGTTATCCCTGTCCAAACTTTGGGGTTGGAGTTTCCCTATTTCTCAATGTTATAACCTCCTTACATTGTATGATTAACACTAGCAAAAAGTATCCAACTTGATCTTGCTCAAGTACTTATTACTAAATTCAATGAAAATAATTATTCTTATCAGGAAGAAACAACAGATTCAAATGTCGATAGCATAAATAGGAGTTATCGACTTAAATTGTTTGTTCTAATTAACTTAACTAAATATATCAAAGTACGCTAATTCTATCAGTTAGGCATTCAAACATGTGCAATTTCGGGCTTAGAATTTTAACTTTAGGTCTACATTTTCTAACAATACACGACAAAGCTGAGCCACAATGTGACGTTAATTATAAAACTAATAACTGATTTTTGAAATATACGATGTTGTTTCAGCTACATATACATAACAAATAGAATAACAAATAAATCTTAAAATTTAAAAAAACAGATCGGAAATCATTTTATTTTTTGAGAACCTAATCAGTAAACACATTTCAAACACTATTATTTACCATCCGTTGTCGTCATTCTTTGTTTAAAAATCGTTTCTGTAACATCACTGAACATACTTAAGCCTAACCGTTCTGAAAAATTCAATAAACAACGAACTTATATCCCATTACTGTTGATTATATAAATCATAGTGGTAGAACAAAATATTGCTGATACATAACACATTTTTCTAATCACGTGATTGATTCATTAGAAAAAAAGTTGTTTAAAAGAAGATATTGAATATTTTTTTTATGATCAGTTCGAGCAAGTTTTAGTAGTAATGCTCTTTTAAATTAGTGTTTCCGGTCATGTTTACATCCGATTATTGTGTCCAAACTATAAATAATCTCATCGACCGAACACAATTTTCCAACGGCGGTGTCATTTGTTAAAATGTATTTCTTGATACCATGTGAATGAAGTTGGATCGTTATTGGTGTATTAATATTTGAAAGATATATCAACTAAATTGTTTGGTGTTTTTCTTTATAGTAACATGAACAGTACCAATTTTACTGCACCAGATGTGCATTTCGACAACTGATACGCATTATAATAACCGAGCCCTTAATGTCATTTTTTTATAAACGCATCAAAGATACTGTTGTATGTCTGTGATGAATGCTTACACAGTTTTGGCTGCTGAATCCCATATTGTCATATTAGCTTAGTATGTCTATTTGGGTTGCTTACCAGAACTATAAACAACTGTCATACAAGTGGGAGGATTAGCCAACGCTATAAAACCAGGTTTAAGTCAGCATTTTCTTCGGAAAATGCCTGTATCAAGCCAGGAATATGGCAGTTGTTTTTCAATTGTTCATTTTATTTATAGCGTTTGATTTTGTCAGTTTTTATGAACTTCCCCTTTTTGAATTTTATTAGAGTTCGGTATTGTTGTTATACTTTTATACCAGGCTTATTTTTTGTTACGCCAAACGCACGTTTCAAACGATGCTAACAGTTACCCCAAAATTGTCATCGTTTCTTTGTTTTTACTTATTGAAAATGAGATACAATGTCTTCGTTTGACAGCCAATCTGACAACAACTTTCCAATAAAAAGACTCCCCGGGCGCCTATTGTATTACCACATTCTGTATACTATTATAACTATAGAAACACAATATTGCTTAATGACAAAAATAACCAAGTGTATATGAACCAGATGCTGATTTTTTATTTTTTAATTGGTGAAACATTTTAAAGTAAGGTGCAAATATTTGATGTGGACTCTAGATCTTATTCTGAATTATGAATATTTACATATGCACGGAACACTATAAGGAACTTCTAGTGCACAGTAGGTTCAACACATGACCTTATTTGATGTAAACAAACCCTTCCCTCTGACGCAATTAATCTTCATTATTTTTACTATTTATATGTATGCATTTTTTATTGTGGTTTGAAAGATAGTTGATTAATTGGTACACAGAAATAATTTGAATAAATAGAAACATGTGACGTAATAGGGTCTTTGTAACACAACCTGCGATTGGCTTTTAAATCTTTTTCCTCGTCGCATTATAACACATAAAAGAAACGAGAGTGTGAGGTATTCAGAAAATACAGTTGTTCTAACGATCTAAACATGGTAAGAAAAGTCTTTCTTTCACTTATGATATCTAAGTTCAGGAAAGCTGCATAAAATATCGTATCTTATGTTTAAAAAGATGATTGGTAATATAAAAGTATAGTATAGAACTCTAGTATTTAACATTAGGTCTTTTATATCCGGGGATTTTATGTACAAATATAGTCAAAATGCTGTTATTACAATTCTAAACTTTTCTTTTATCTAGATGAATATTTTTGTTGTTTGGTTTGCGCTACTAGGAGTAAATGAAGCTTACAAGTGTATGGATCCTCCAGAAATGAATTGGCCTGATAGGGTCAGAATATGTAATGGAGAATTTAAACATAATCCTGGATGTAATGATCAATATACAAAGCCGTATAAATAGTAAGTACATTCTTTAACCAGTTATGTTCTCGACATTCTGACAAGTATTATACATCTTTCTAAATTACAGTATTACAGTAGATCTTTGTAGCAGAAGTCGCTTTCTTATTTTCATGACTATGCGAGTATGAAATTTTTACATCAGTTTTTATGTGTTTTCTTTCTTGTTACTTGTAAAAAAGGAATTTGCTTTAGTTTTTGTTTGATTTATCACATCGTCTGAATTAAAAAAAAAAAGGAACCAAGAAGACAAATACAAAATTTAAAAACCGAGAAATAGCAGATAAGACATGCAAGTATCTTATATATATATATATGTTTTCAATTTAGTTTCAATTTAGACTTGTATATATATATATACAAGTCTAAATTGAAAAAAACGTTAAAACCTATGATTGCGTTGGATAAAAACCGCAATTTTTATACGTGTGCATGCAAAACAAATTTCTAAATACAGCACAAACAACATTTTCCATAAGACCAAAAAAGTGAAAAAGTATATTTTAACAAAACGCTTTTGACTAACAGGTCGAACAACAGATGTTCTTAAACCCTGCTGACTGCCATTGGCGATTGCCAAATAAACGGATCACAAGATGTTACAAAATGGATCTTTTAGAATTATTAATTAAATACCAAACAGAAAACAATAAACTTGCGGAAAAGATGGTATACCACAAACAAAAGGTGCAAAAATTAGTACACCATATCCGGATTTCGACAATTAATGTCTCTTCAGTGATGTTAGGGATCGAAACGGTATTTGGAAGGCCATATAATTTACCTCAATTTAGGATAGACTCTTGATTATATATATATATAAGTACGTCTGAACCAGTGTCAATTCTACAACAAATTTATCCATCGGATCACCAGCAGTGATTGTGATACATGGCTGTGTACATTCTGTATATACCACTCGTCTAAACATCAGCCCAACAATGTTAGATCTGTAAATTTGCTCTCAGCTGGCATTGTATATTTGTTTCAAACGATGAACAATAGATAAAAACACTGATTGATAATGACAAACATATATTATAAGTGATTGTCAGTACTGTATTTAAACATGCATTTACATGTAAATTTGAAATAAGCTGATGATAGAATATATGTTTGTTTGATACATAATATACATACCCTACAAAATATTTTCAGTTAGAAATATAAAAATTTGCATAATGCAGGCTTTAGTACTGTAGAAGAGACTTATTTGATGCAGCAATTCACGGTTATACACATACTTTTTTAAGGATTCCAGAAACACACTCTCACAAATTCATGACGTTAGTTTTCTCAAAGAAGAGCTACTCTGAATTGGAAATACTGCCATGGACATATTAACATATATAATCACTTTTGACTTATCTATGGCAGCTACGTTGTTATTTACACAGTTAAAGATTTCTTTAAAATTACATAATGTATGTACACACCAGCCGCTATGATTGTATTGTAAGCAGGTCCATCTAGTGGACAGCTTTGTCATTGATTGATTGACACATATTCTAATGAGCATACGTTGCCAAGACAACAATCTAGGAATACAGATTTGTAATTATGTAATGAACTTTCAACTTCTGCGAAATACTGTCATAAGTAAAATGTAAACATTTTTTCATTGTGTTGCTATTTTTCAGTGATGATATAGAAAGCGCCCTTGTAGCAGACCCAAATCTTCTATCCTTCGTTGAGGATTCTTGTAAAATATACTCTCCGGAACTTCCCCTTGACCATGAGTAAGTTTATATTCATATTTATAAATAATTATTATGACATCCGTCATTATGGAGAGGATAAATATCGTTCTCAACGGGGTGGTGTAGTAGAAACTGGATGTATTTGTTGCTATCTGGATGTTCTAAAATCGACAAAGATGATACCCAACAGTCTTGGTAACTGTCTGATATTTAGCAAATCATCAAAGAAATAACATTTTATAAATTTCATGCGTCCGAAGCGCTCACCTGGATTTACCTTCATCAGCAACGCTCAAACCCAAACTATTGAAAACCAAAAATGTATAAATAAGAAAAAATGTTAGGTGCTATATCACCAAAAAAGACATAAAACAAATGTCTTTTAATTACATTTGATAAATATAATTAAAGCTTTATTCTTGTTTAATGTGTCATTAGAACACAATATTAGCATTCATTCATAATGTCTTATTACAAATAAGTCATAAAATCTGTTCACAATGTGTTATTACAACAAGGTCCTAACATTCAACCAGATTATGTTATTACAAGAAAGTCATCATAATATTTAATCTCAGCGTGTTGTATTATAACAAAGTCATAAATCTGGCTGTGAGTTGACCTTCCAGCAACATAATTCCTAAGAAAAATACAGCGTCTTCTTCTTTCCTTTAAAAAAAATTTATATGATTTGTCCCCTTTTTTTAAAGACAATGTCCAATTGATGGCGGTGACCTTGGAAAAACGCTAGGCAGATGTGAGAAGGTTTGTCCGGGCAATTATGTTAACATAACAGCTGTAAATGTGGAAATGTTTGACGAGGACATACACAAAACCAGACTGACCCAGTGTTATGTTGTACGTCCATGGGAACAGAAAGTTTTCTACATGAATTGCACGTAAGTAGTCATGTTTCACAAAGCTGTTGTTTTTTCTTATGTGCCTTATTCAAAATTTTCAAATGATTCTTGTAGAAGCAGTAGTAGTACATGTAGTAGTAGTAATGGTAATAGTAGTACAAGTAGTAATAGTAGTGGTAATTGTAGTGGTAGTAGCAAACAGTTGTATATGTTCACATTCACAGTTTCTAATACTTCATTCTACATTTTATAAAGCTTTATTTCATATCATTTTTTTAATTAATTTAGTGGTAAAGTAAGAGGTTCCAGCTTATCTAGTCCAATTCTTTTAGATTTCTGATCAAATATTGAAGATTAAAGCTGGCTAATTTGACACATAACTATTTGAATTTATTTTTAATTCCAGATACGATCAACCTTCTTTTAAGAGCAAATCATTTAAGTGTGTTCCAGACAACTTCATCAAACGTAGGATTGCCGTATTCTGTCCAGAATTTAAAGAACACCAATGTCAAAAAGTGGACATCGAATTACCCACTAACTGTGCTGCAAGTCGATTTGAATGTGTCCAACCGAAGAAATCAAAGAATGAACTCGTAAACAGCTTTTTTGATTCATTGTTTTAGTAGGTTTTTTTTCAAAAAACTATCCACACGGTGTGCTGTAGGTCAAATTTAATGTTATCATCAAAAGCAACAGGAGAAGAAGGAAAAGATAACATGCTTCACATTTTGAACCTCACTGATTCGGAAAGTTTTTAAATCCATGCAGACTGTGATATTTTGTTGTTGTTTGTAATATTGTTCATTTCATCATCAATTATGCCATGTTTTTGTAATAGTGACTAATGTATAAATAAAACAAACTTTAATATAGCTGTGTCTTGTAGTTTTTGTTTTTGTTTTTTTAGTGTAAACTAAGCAATAATTTGCATGAGTTAAAGAGAATATACTCCTAATGAACGTGCTATTTGTCATTAGTTTAGTTTATTTTCCATTGAAAAAACGATAACATGCCTTACGCTACTAATTTGCGATGTCACGTGAACACACTTCCTATAACCGATGGCTCGTGAAGATACTGCACATTTCTGACAGTACGTGAACACACTGCTTTATACTAATTCCACATGAACACACTGCCTATAACTGATAGCACGTGATCACACTACCTATAACTGATGGCACATGTATACACTGCCTTTAACTGATGGCATGTTAATATACTGCCTATTACCGATGGCACGTAAAGATATTGCCCATTACTGATAGCACGTGAACAAACTGCCTACTACTGATGGCACGTGGCAAAAACTGTCTATAACTGATGGCACACTGCCGATTACTAAAGACACTTAATCACACTGCCGAATACTGATGGCACGTGAATACACTGCCGAATACTGATGGCACATGAACAAACTTTCTATAACTGATGGCACGTAAACAAACCTTCTATAGGTTGCATTTCTGTAAATATCAACAATGCAATTTCCCATAGGAACTACTTTCACGGCTAAAACTGTACCACTTTTACTATAAAGTTTTGAAAAAATAAATATCCTAGAATGGAAAGTTTATATGCACTACTATCTTTTTCAAAGGTCAAAATATAGGGCTGTGCGGCATATTTTCAACGTTTATATGCCTCGAACTTCTAAGAGTTTAAACTTACATTACATTTTTATACTACCCCAACCTTGACTTTGATTTCCACAGACTTCAACTTGATCACTATGAATATGTATATTTACTGGTAACATTCCCAAGTTATGTCTCTATGAGATGAATTATAGAGGTCATATTCAGGAACCAGTACGTAAACAAAATTAATTGTCTATGAATATTTTATATCTCCCCAAAAGAAGCGTGGTTTGAAAAAACAGCTGTATTTACAAAGTGCAACCTATAACTGATGGCACGTGAACAAACTTTCTAAAACGGATGGCACTTGAAGATACTGCCTATTGTCTCAGAAACTTGAACACACTGCCTATTCCCAATATCACGTGAAAACGCTTCATATTACAAATGGCATATGGATGGAAGTGAATCCTACTCTCATCCGGCACATTTGACCCAAGATAGATTTGGCTTTTATTTTAGGTCCTGTTTGGTCATTAAGCTCTTCAACTGTTTCGGTTCTAACAAATCCTTGGCTTTCAAATATTCAGCATTGAGAGTTCCTGATAAAGGAAACGCCCACAATGAAAGCGGAAAATAAAGGGTGGATAATTCAGACCTCCTAAATATTAAAGTGAAGGGTCTAGAAAAAAGTAAAATAACAAAAAAACCGAACTTCATGAAAATTCAAAACGGAAAGTCCCTTATCATATGGCAAAATCAAAAGCTCAAACACATCAATCGCATGAAAAACAACCTTCATATTCCTGTTTGACAATATAATATACTGCAAACAAGGCTAAGGCGTCAATGCTGTTCCCTAAATACTGATTTAAAAAGAGAAACATGTAGTGAATGATATTAATGCTCCTGTGGTTCTCCTGTTGAAGATGACATCTTGAAAGCCAACTATATTACAACAAAAGAATGTCTCCGGTTAATGATTTTATAAACATGAACACACATATTGATATTGAAACGCTTTTGTTTGGAAAAAATGCATATAATTACGAAACTAACTCTAACATTTTTGATAACGTTTGATGTTTAATTAAACAGTTAAAAAGGTTTTAACATTCCAGTTCAGCAGTTTTGTCCCCATTTGTTTTCTTTTCTGTGGAGTTTTGATTTTTTCATTGTTTTTTTTTTCTTCTGCCAAGCAAATGTGTGACTCCTTCTTTTGTTTTCTATAACTAAAGCTTTACTATTTATTTGTTTGCTGTCATCATATATGTGTATTGTATATGTGAGGAAAGGATTTAATATTAGTTGTAATAGCTTTTATGTTATCATATTTCTTGTTTATTGCGATGCAATGTTATTAAATAAAGTTTACTTTAACCGATTTTGAATATTTAATAACGACGTATAATGATGACCTTAAATCACATCAGCAAAAGAAGTAATTACCTGTTGAATGGTTTTTATTTAGAGGGGGTGGACAGAAAGGGGTCTTAAAATAAATAAACTTAACCTTAAGTTAGCTATAACGAAACTTTTCATTTGTTTAAATATTTTTTTCCAAAATGCTGTCTACATTAAGCTTTCATCAGTTGAATTCAAATACTTTGTATAAAATTCTTAAACCTTTAATGCTCCATGCAACGAAGTAAAATATTGGTGTCCCGTTCATCATAATGTTGTTGGCAACATGCTAGCACCTTCATTTTTGTCGGGTCATCTTCAAATTTGAATGAACGTTTTCAGACATCAAAATCGGGATAATCAGAACAATTTGAAATAGAGAACCTTTTTTCTGGAGGGGCTTGTAAAAATTCTAATTCATTCTTGTCGTCGGTTAGAGCCTTCATTTCCTTGGAAGTGTATTTCTATTACAAAACTTGTTTTGTTGACGTCTTTGTCAGATTAAATTATATGTTTGAATGTTGTTAAAGTCAGTTGAGTTGTATGTCTGTAGTTCAGTTTTGGCTAATGGACCTCAATTATTGCCACATTAACCCATTGCGTCTGTTTGAGTTGCTCACCTAATTTCTCAATATAACGGACCTGTAAACAACTGTCATACAAGTGTCATACAATGCGGAGCTATACAACTAGGTTAAACCCACCAATTCAAAATGCTTTAACCAAGTCAGAAAGATGACAGTTGTTTTTCTATTCGTTTCGTTCGTTGATATAATCGAGCGTTTGATTTTGTTAGGTTTTATTGACTTTCCCTTTCTTAAATTTATTCTAGAGTTCGGTATTTTTGTTAATATTTTTTATCTTATCAGACGCTCTCAAAATTTGGATTTAGCTTTCTATTCATCAAGACCACGGATGAGTCCGATAGTCAGCGAAATATAAAATGTGGTATTGGTAACAATATTCCATATTAATTTTGGTCGGCAGGATCTTCTTTTTTTATCAGATTCTCTTTAAGTTTGAACCATCTTTGTCATCTCTTCGTAGCATGCTGCAAGAAGTCGTGGGTTTGACCCCGTCTAGGTAATAACAAAGACTTGAAGCAGTATCAACCGTTTCTCCGTATAGCATGCGTCATTTAGGAGTAAGAGCGAAGAATGGTCGACTCGCGGAATAAAATTTTTATGTAGGGTGACATATATTCCTGTAGACTTTTACCTTAAATTATCCAGTTCAGCATGAACAATGAAGTCTTCATATTCATATCTCATTAACGTGTTTCGCCCTGATTTGCATATTATATTTGCAACTTGACATAAAATACCAATCCATCTTTATCTTTAAACGTGGTTAACAATTCTTACTTATCAAAACCTCGGAAGATTTTCACAATCCAAACAAATCCAACAAAATGCAAAAAAAAAAATGAAATGTAAGACCATTATTTCGGGAGGGGGGACACATTCCAATGTAATTCTTGTCGCCTGGATTGTCCCTTTGGGATATAAAAACTCATCAAAGATACCATAATTACACTTTGGTACGCCTTTAGAATGTCGTTAATTCTATTAACTCTACAAAAAGCTGTTAAAGCGAAGATATCAAAACATAAATATCAGCTAGATAAAGTTAATTTCCTTGGTTAGGCTTATAAATATCCATATTTTCTAGTTTATAAATCAGATTTAATTTTGACTCGAACAAAGAAATAACAATGGTAAGATTTAATTTAACAAGAAATACTTATAATAAGATGAAAATGTTTGAACGACTCCAAAGATACTCTTTTTTTTTGCGTGAACCTCCTGAGAGGTTCACGCTTATATATTGGTGAGTTTTGGAAGTGTCTATGGGCCATTCGATATCCTCGGAATCAAGATTCTCGGAAAGTCTCGAAAATTTTCGATCATTTATACAGGCAGTTATCTATGTCTTTGATACGGTCCCTCTACGGATATGCTACCACGTGACATTGTATGTTTTAACAATCAAAGTTCATTTGTAGATTGGAAAGTAAAACAATAAAGACTAGGTTGCAGTCAACAAAACATATGTGTTTTAATAATGCGAATGTTTATTAAATATCAAGTATAATGATAAAGCAATTATATAATCATGATTTGAGACGGTCCCAGTACGCGTTGTGTGTGTAGTATTTAATACAGCGTGCTATTGTACATTGTTACAATAAACATGGGAATAGTTTATTGATATATAATGTCCCAGAATAAACTGATTATTTCTGAACGTTTATCATTTGATATTTTGTATTTCAACATGCTCAATCTTAGCATGGGAAAATGTCGGAAAGCATGAAGAAAATTAAGAAGACGATATTTCTGTTATAAATATTTATCTTAGGCGGAAACACAGTGGTCGGAAAGCAGAAATATAATTAAACAAAAGGATTTTTCTGTAAAAAGTATCTAATTTCATTAATAGATACTACCAGACCAAGAGAATATTCATTATTAAGTTTAGACTGAGACTTAATTTATTCTTAATAGAATATAATTAAAATTGTCATATATATACGTGCGTTATGTCTCACAGGTTTGAAAAGTCATTATATTAATGAAAATTATATGCAACGTATGAGCACCAATGAGCAGGGATGCGTCCTCAAAGTTAGCTAAATATCTAAATTTTAAACGGTTGTGGATGAAAAAATACTTGCATGGTTTCAATTCACAAGGATTTTAAATCACAAAAAAAAAACGTAATTAGTATTATTCAATAAGCATAACAAAATTTAACTACTATGTTAATTAATTATACTGTTTTAGTATGGATTTATGAGATTAATTTGATAAATAAAATGTTCATCCGTAAATACTTGTCGTTTGTGTTTATTGATATTATATTCCAAATTTTCGGGAAAAAAATCATTAACAGGAATGTATGTTAATTATAAAATTTCAATTCTTTTTTTCTTTGTTTGTTTTAATAGTCCAAACTTATAGCATCTAAATATTTGCACTATGGTACGATTTTGAAAATTGTATTCATTGTGTTGACCAGCTATCCTACACGTCTTGGTTCATTCACATTATATATCACCCTGTTCACACAAATTCCGGATTAAATGGCAATGAATACGGAGTCAAAACACTTGAGGTATGTAGTTTGACATCCGAATTCAACTATTAGATTAATATATGTGATGACGCAAATGCGTATTCTTATTTAGAGTATCAGTGCGTATGCTTTCTATTTACTATTTCTTGTGCAAAAATACCACGTGCATGCATAAATATTAATTTCACTCGTGAATGCGAATTTTCGCTTTTCTTATCTAAATTCAGGACACGTCAGTAACATGCGGCTTTCAAGCACGGTCATCATTACTTGCGGTATTCTAACCTCTAGTTGTTTCTCTTTTCTTTTCTTTTTTGAGTCACTGTCCTATTATAAACTTTGACATTTTCGAAATGCTAAGGATTTTCTACCCCAGAAATAGATCACTTTAGATGTATTCGGCAAAACCTTTGTTTCGAAATTTTACGTCATGAATTCCTTTCAACTTCGTACTTTATTTGGCCTTCTTAACTTTTTTTTATTCGAGCATCACTGATGTTTCTTTGTAGACTTAACTTGCGTCTGGCGTACAACATTTTAATCCTGATATCTTTTTATATCTACATATCTTTTTATATAAATTGGTTCTTTTGAGAATATGTTCAGGTATTCATAAAACTTCTGAAAACAAGATATTCTTCAAAACAGAGTTTTCATGTAAAATATTTGGATTGATTTCATTAAAATCAGGAAATCCTTAAAATTTGAGATGTTTTATGAGACCAAAATAAGTATCTATATAAGATGTACCAATGAAGCTGGTGTGTTACTCTCATGAAAATTCTCTACAGGAAAATTGCGCTTTAAATTTATCTGTACAACAGCTACCATGAGTACAGACAGCTTCAATAACGAGTTGAGAATAATTGACGGCATCCAGGAAACATAATATGAAGAAATGATAGATAAAATAAATGCATTCAGATTATAAAGCAAACTGAGTGCTTACATTTATATTGCAATTGGTTTAGTGCAATTGGCATTAGACATACGGTTTGTAGAAGCTTGGATTTGCAAAAGGGTTACGAAAAAATGATGTACACTCCCAAATAATAAATAAAATAGTCGAGCCTTAAAATGTATATTCAAATAGTAGCTGTATATATACACTTTTCAATTCACAACTACCCAACGTTTCTTTCAACTAACTTGTGCAAGAATCTACAGACAATTACATATTTTAATAAAGGTGTTTTTACATCATCATTATCTTATTCTATTCACAGTCAATTATTTCAATTCAAAAGCAAACAAAAATTCAGCAACAATTTTTTGGTGACCAGTCAGCGGTCTTAAAGAAAGCAACTTGTTTTTACTTTTTGATGTGAAGATCGTAATGAAAAGAAAAAAGAATTTTCTATTTGGAAAGATAATCTTTTATAAGGGAAATGGTTTGGATACATTACTTTATTCTAAATTAATCAAAAGTCTACAAATGGTAAAATTTAAGTTGATTTTACAAGAATTACTTATATTTAGTAAAAATTGATGAACACATTTTAAAATATGTTTTTCACCAATTGATGTAAGGGAAATGTTTTTGATATATTACTTAAAGAAATCTATATATCAAAGCCAACGAATGGTAAAATTAATTTGATTTTACAAGAACTACTTATATTAAGTAAAAATTTATGAACTCCTTTTAAAATTTGAAAAATGTGTTCTACTTTTTTATGTGAAGATCGCAGTGAAAAGAAAAAAACCAATTTTCAATTTGGATAAAAACACTTTTGTAAGGGAAATGTCCTTGAAATATTACTTCATTATAAAGAAATCTTTATATAAAAGTCTACGAATGTTTTTATATATCACCATCAACTACTTTTCACCAGAGATTCATGAATATATACATATATATCTGTTTTCCCTTTTTCGTTAATTGTGGTTCGTTAATTTGAAACACGATGTCTTAACATATTTAGGACGATATTAAAGAATAAACGCTTTGAATATATAAACAATATTAGGAGTCATGTATTTTTACCTTCAAAGTATTTTATCCCTGTGATTAAAAATTATTATTATTAAATACATAAACAGAAAGATAAAAGATATTCATTATTGAAAAGAAAAATGTATTTATTTTTTCTCAGGTTCCACTACAACTTTATATTGCTGTCATAGTTGCCACGCTTGCATCTGCTGTCCCTAATCCGAATGAGAATAAGAAATCGAACCTCTGCCAGAAATACGACTTGTTGTATAATCAATGTCTACCACCACAGGACTGGATGTGTGATAAGGGTTTATTCCTTGAATGCCAACATCCTTTGATCTACCGACAATTTACCTGTAAAATTATGTTGGCGTTCGAGGAATAGGTGTAAGTAGTTATCAAACCAAAAGTGCATGCTTATCAAAACAATCATACTAAATAAACAAATAGGTAAATTACAGGTAGCTAAATCTAGTTCGTTGAAAATAACTTTTTGCTGTTACTGCTTGAACAAATATGGATTCTCTTAAAATGAAACTTTGAAAAGTGTTGCATCACCAAGTTAACATGTGCATATAATCAGGAATTCCAGTTTGCACTAATTCTACAAATTTTATAAAATGTTGGCATTTGAGGAAGACACCGTGATAAGGTACCAACAACCTACGTTAGTCAAAACATGTAAGTACTCTTATATTAAAAAAATGTTAATAATGCGATAATTGAAATATGTATGACAGCACTTCAATTTATTGTAGGATATCAGGTATTATAACGTGCATAAATAATCCATTTCGATACTTTAAATTCACATTTTGATTATTTTAAGTTGAATAAGAAATTCACGAGGCAAACATTGAAGTGACTCCAAAGCCCAACAAAACGTTGTTGAGCTGTAACAACAAAAGAACAAAAATAAAGGTCAAGGCTAAGAAATCATGCACTTGCTTAAGACATAAACAGATACAATAAAATCAATCGCTAACTTCAATATTTCATAATTTTGTATAGCATAATAGTAATGGTGTTTTAGAAATAAGTTGATGTGTCAAATATTCTTTTCGTTTCATACCAAATAAATCATATTACCGCTTTATACAATAAAAGTTTTTAGAATAAGTCATAAAATTTTAAATGTGATTGACTCAGACTGTTTGATGAGATATAAATATAGACATGCGTATTTGTAAACAATTAATTCACCTCTCTCTCTGTCTCTCTCTCTCTCTCTCTCATTTATTCGTAAAGCAATGGAAATCACCGAAGGAAATTTCGAAGGTTACTTAAAATACAACAAAGAATGCGATGGTGTCACAAAACACGTGTTCTCAAAACAACATACAGTAGAGGAAATCAGAGGAAATGGGTAAATAAATAAAAAAAAAACAATAGAGCATTAATTTTTTTTTTCTATGCGGTTACAGTAAGCATTGACATGTCTACAATGTTGTCTACAGAAATGTCTTAAGACGGACCGGTCTGAGTGGATATACATAATTTATTCTATACAAATTTTTCTAGGATGCAGGAATTCTTAAGTCATTGAATACATATAATTAAGGATATATATATATTGTTGTTTGCTTTATGTCCAATGGCAAGTATTTCATGCACATTTATGACGGACGAGTTAGGTAAAGAAAATTAAATTTCATAATAGTTTTGTGCAAAAAGTCTTGAAAAAAAGTAAATACACATATACATAATTGACTCATTCATGTGATAATTGTACTCTTAATTTACAACCAAGCATCTACGATTATGTAAATGCGGTATTTTAACGGCTGAACTCGTGTTCCATTTGGAACTCATACGAAGCTATTGAATAAACAAAACAAGTAAATTTTTTTCCTAACACATTTTTCACTATTTCATACCTAACTTTGGCTTGAATTTATTGTTTTGTTTATGATATGGTATTTAGACACATATTTGTTCGTGAATATGCATTGGATTTTTGCAATTGGACATTGAGCAAAAAACCATCAACTGCTGGCTTTTTGATGGTTTGAGATAAAGACTAACAATCACAAAATAAAGTATAAAAAATTATTTGAAAATTGAAGAAATAATGATCATGATTTTAATTTTGAATAAGTTTTATGTCGACTCAATACTATTTGGTTTAAAACAAAAATCAATGTTATTGGTTGTTTCAGATAGATATAGTATTTAACAGTAATGAACAGTGATGAACAGTTATGAACAGTAACGAACAATAATGATTTAAATGTCAAAAAATGGCCTCATTGATAAGTTTATAATTCATTTGTGTTTTTCTTCCTGGCTATTTTTGTTGATTATGAAACTTGATTTAACTCAAGACAAATAAAAGACAGTCGGCATGGCGATATATCGTAAGACACTTTACTCTGACCACCAAATTTGTTACTTCTTTTTCTCCTTCTTTATGTTTCTTTTTTATATTCTTCTTTCTTATTTTTTATGATATTTAAAAACCCCACAATCACTGATTTCAAATGTTTGCAGTAATATTAGTAACATTTCACAGTGATTTAAATTTTACCATCTGTTAATACGTATCAAAATTTACTTCTCATTCGTGATAAAAGCAACATAAGATTAAGATCAAATAGCCATAAAATGTTTGAGATAAATATTTCATGCTTTTTTTTTCAGAATGACGAAAATAGCAAGGTACCATAAGTTTCCTATGTGCAGAGAGGTTCGCACGATTGTGAGCCATATTTATAGACCCGTCAACCACATAATGACTGTTGACGTTTAACCAACACCTCCTCTTATTCATATTTCATTAATAAACGATAAAATACAAAAAAGATAAGAGTAAAAACGCTGAATTCGATAAAAACAATTAGTTTATCATCTACATATTTTTAGATTGATTGATTGTTGGTTTTTCAAATAAACATGTGCGCACGTAAAACTGTTTTAATTCCGCAACATAGTGTGCCTGTATCATGTTAGTCTTGTTACGACCAGAAAAATCTACTTTTAATTGTAGCCAACAAAAGACACAAATCAATAATAAAAATTGACAAGATTTTTTATACACAAGTTTACAAGAAGTATTACACAAATGGTAATGTAAACTTAACTGTCAAAATATGAGTCCAATCTTTTATCTTTTCTTTATCCGGAAATCTTCACAGGAATCCACAGAATATTACGTCCAATAGGTCACAATTTAGTATGATGTTGTTAGTAAATAAAAGTGTCAATCGAACTGCTGAGAATGTTGATGTCTATCGATGACTGAGTCCATGTCTATCTTTAGGGTCTGCAAATATATATGCTTGTAACGGAAAATTCTAGATAACTGTTGATGTTTAAATTACGCATCTTTTGTTATGATAATTCAGAAAACGTTATGTAAGTAAAATAGAAAGTTCTAATCATTCCACGAGTATCACTGATTGTTCCAGTGATTTCTTACCTGCATAGTTGTAATACAATGTGTATTATTTTGTACACAATGTAAATATATATCATGTTAACATTCTTAGGCCACACAAACAAATTAGGCCAACTAAATAAATATGATAGTTACAATATCATAACACCTCTCCCCTTGAAAAAGTTTGAGTGTAACAAAAACTTTTCATGAATAATATGTACAAAAATACATAGTATATACAGTGTTTTAATAAGATCTAGATAAAGCATCTGCTATTACATTATCTTTACCTTTAATATGTTTTACAATAACATCATATTCCTGTAACAATAAACTCCACCTAGTCAACCTCTGGTTCTTGTTTCTCATTTTATGTATGAAGGTGAGAGGATTATGATCAGTATAAACAAGAATAGGATGCACAGTGGGATTTAAATATACATCAAAATGTTGAAGTGCAGACAACAGTGCAAAACACTCTTTTTCAATTGTCGAATAATTTTTCTGATGTTCATCTAATTTCTTAGAAAAATATGATATAGGTTTCTCAACATTATCATCTGTCTGTTGATATAAAACAGCTCCAATTCCTACATCGCTTGCATCAATGGCAAGTTTAAATTGTTTTTCAAAGTCTGGAGTGACCAGAACTGTACTATTAATTAAAAGTGATTTACTATTTTCAAAAGCGTTTTAACAATTTTCACTCCAGATAAATTTAGAATCTTTACGTAAAAAGGTTGAACAACGGTAGCAAAATTTGAACAGAATTTCCTGAAAAATCCAATCATGCCTAAATATCTCATAAGTTGTTTTTTATTTGTAGGAGGAGGAAATTTGGTAATTGCATCCACTTTAGTCGTAATTGGTTTCACCTGACCTTGGCCAACTGTATGCCCTAAATAATCAACAGTGGCCTGACAAAATTCACTTTTACTAAGATTAACAGTCAAATTTGATTGTGACAATCTATCAAAAGTATTATATAAATGTGTTAAATGCTGTTCCCTACATACAATAAGATCATCAATATAAACATAACAACAGCCTAAATCTTGTATAACAATATTGATCATTCTTTGAAATGTAGCTGGAGCACTTTTCATACCAAACGGCATGACAGTATACTGAAATAAGCCATCTGGTGTTACAAAAGCTGATATTTCATGAGCTCTCTGTGTCAATGGTACTTGCCAGTAACCTTTCAATAAATCAAATTTGCTCAATTTTGCTTGACCAATGTTGTCAATACAATCGTCTATCCTTGGAATCGGATAGGAATCAGATTTTGAAACTGAATTTACTTGTCTGAAATCAGTTACGAAACGAAAGTTTTTATCTGGTTTGGACACAAGGAGACAAGGAGAGCTCAATTCACTGTTACATGTCTCAATAATATCATTGTCAAGCATATATTTAATTTCTTGTCTCATAAACTCAAGTTTGAGTAGATTGAGCCGGTAAGGATGTTGCTTAATTGGAGAAGCATCGCCTACATCAACATCATGACAAACACTAGTGGTTTTGTTTGGCACATCTGGAAAAAGATTTTTAAAAGAAAATACCAAAGCTTTTATTTTTTCTCTACGATAAAAAGACGGATGTGCAAGTTTTGAATCTAAATTTGACAAAATTCCCAAATTTTTCAATCTAACTGTCTCTTCCATAGTTTTAGAACTAAAAGGTGGTTCAATTATATCTGGTTTGTCATGATTGTTCTCCAGTTTAACCATGGCTAAAGTGGCAACTGGTTTACTCTCACCTTCATCAGTACGCTCAAAATATGGTTTTAAAACGTTCTAAGGCACCTTGAGATTCTGGATGATAAGCACTTGACCTATACTGAGCAATCCCTAACTGGTACACGACTTGCTGAAATAAACCTGACATGAAATTTGAACCCTGGTCGGCCTGTTTAGACTTCGGAAGTCCTACTAGCGTGAAAAATTTGATAAGAGCTTTGACAATAGTTGGTGTCTTGATATTCCTTAGCGGAATAGCCTCAGGAAAGCGAGTGGATGTACACATGATCGTCAAAAAATACGCATTTCCGGTCTTGGTATTTGGTAAAGGTCCACAGCAATTAATGAGTACTCGGCTGAAAGGTTCTTCAAATGCTGGAATAGGCAGAAGTGGTGCTGGTGGTATTTTCTGGTTAGGCTTACGAACTACCTGGTATATATGGCATGATTTGCAGTATTCTGCGACATCATTTCTAAGGTTTGGCAGGTAGAAATGTTGCAAGATCTTAAAGCAAGTCTTCCTTATACCTTAGTGTCCAGCCAAGGGGGTGTCATGGGCAAGACCAATCATTTCTTGCCTATAAACTTTAGGCACCACCACTTGGTATACCACTCTCCATTCCTCCTCTGGGGTAGCATCAGGGGGCCTCCACTTCCTCATTAAAATGCCGTATGATGGTAATAGCATTCGGCCACTTTGTCTGCTTCCTCCTGTTGTTGAGCCCTCTTGCGGAGCTGAAGAACCTCAGGGTCTTTATTTTGTTCTTCGACAAATTTCCTTCGGTCTAATGAATGACTGTTTACGTCTGGCCATGGCATAATTACAATCTAGTTAACACTAGGTAGTCTTATTAGGGCCTTTTCTGAGCTACCTAGACCTTCAATGTCGGCTAGGAAAGTGTCAGAAAGGTCCATGTAATCAAACTGGTCTTCTTGCAAATCCTCATGTTGTTGTTTTCTAGCCATCGCCCTAGTAACAACACAAGCTGGATACAGTTCAGCATCATCTTCAGGTGATTTTACATCCACCACCGGTTCACTGGTAACAATTGGTTCAGCAACCACTTTGTTCCTAGCTAGATCATTTCCTAGCAATAATGAAACACCTTCAACAGGGAGATTAGGACGAACACCAACAACAACTGGTCCAGTTATTAAATCTGATATCAGATAAATACGATGGAGGGGAACATCTATGCAACCTAACTCCACACCTTGTAACAAAATGGAGGCACCAACAGAAGTCTCCTCGGACAAAGGCAACACACCTTCTAACAATAAAGAATGAGAAGCTCTAGTATCCCGTAAAATCTTAATAGGCTGAGGAGTAGTATTATCAACAATAGAAACAAACCCATCAGACATAAAGGGTTTATAATCCTCCATTTAATCACAAAAACTGGACTTAAAAGCCTGACTCGCAGGACATTCCAACGTATTGATAACACGGTGTGTCGTACAAGCACTGGTCTTGGGCTTATTATCTCTTTCATTCTTCTTCTGGAGTCTAAAACAATCAGCCATCAGATGACCATTCTTCTTACAATAAGCACAAGTCAGTGATTCTTCTCAAAAGTATCAAATTTTGGACTAGACATATTATAACTAGACTGATTCTTATTCTGTGCAACAGGCTTACTATCAGTACGCTCAGTGCTTTGATTTTTGTAATTTCCACTCGAAGTATTAAAATTTTGACCCTTGAAACTTCTTTTATGTGAAAGGGTATAATTATCTGAAATAACAGCTGCATCATGTAATGTCTCAACAGTTTTGTCGTCTAAATGTGTTTTAAGTCTAAATGAACACATTGTTTGAACTCTTCTAATAACATCAATTGTCTTAGGTTATCAAAATTGTTATCTGTTTTCTTTGATGTAAGCCATTTATCAAATAGATCTTCTTTTTCCCTAGCAAATTCAACATAGGTTTGTGAATCAAACTTTTTATAAGATCTAAATTTCTGTCTATATGCTTCTGGTACTAGCTCATAAGCTTTCAAAACTTCCTGTTTTACCGTGTCATAATCAGAACTTCGTTCGGATGAAAGTGTTGAGTAAATTTCAGCGGCCTTGCCCTCAAAAACACTTTGTAGCATTGTAGTCCAATAAGACTCTGGCCATTTCAAATTTTTGAGCAATTTTCTCAAACTGTGAAAAATATTTATCAACTGTTTTTTTCACAAAATCTGGGAACCAGACGTATATTTTTTGCTGCATCAAAATGTTCTGATTTCGACTGGACTTTAGTGTTGCTTTCTTCTTTGGCTATTTCAATTTTCATTTTCTCCATCTCTAACCTTTCCCTCATTTCAAGTTCTGCCTGTTTTAATTTAAATTCATCTTCTTTTTCTTTTCTTTTTCTCCATCGCTAACCTTTCTTCTTTTCCCAATTGTTTTAACTAAACTTCTTTTTCAAATTGTTTTAATTTAAATTCATGTTCTAATTCAAACTGTTTTAATTTGATATCATAAACATTTTCGACCTTCAGTTCAAGAGCCTCTTCACCTAAAATGTTTGCGTCAACTAATTTGTCTATTACCAAATTTTTTATAATTTGTTTTCTCATAGATACTCTAAAGTCTAATTTCAGATGTTTAGCAAGCAACACTAATTCCTCTTTCTTTAAATTATCAAACCCCTCCAGGTCTGGCGTTTTAAAAAATTTACCGGCATCAAATGCCATTTTGTAGAATTTTGTTGTTAGTTTATATTTAGTTCTAATAAAAATACTAAAAAAATTCAATGAGATATTTACGTTTTCCAGGACACGAGCCCCCAATTTCTGTTACGACCAGAAAAATCGACTTTTAATTGTAGCCAACAAAAGACACAAATCAAAAATAAAATTTAACAAGATTTATTATACATAAATTTACAAGAAGTATAACACAAATAGTAATGTCAACTTAACTGTCAAAATATGAGTCAAACCTTTTATCTTTTCTTTATCCGGAAATCTTCACGGGAATCCACAGAATATTACGTCCAATAGGTCACAATTTAGTATGATGTTGTTAGTAAATAAAAGTGTCAATCGAACTGCTGAGAATGTTGATGTAGACCTATCGATGTCTGAGTCCATGTCTATCTTTAGGGTCTGCATATATATATGCTTGTAACGGAAAATTCTAGATAACTGTAGATGCTTAAATTTCGCATTTTTTGTTATGATAATTCAGGAAACGTTATGTAAGTAAAATAGAAAGTTCTAATCATTTCATGGGTATCGATGATTGTTCCAGTGATTTCTAAACTGCATAGTTGTAATACAATGTGTATTATTTTGTACACAATGTAAATATATATATATCATGTAAATATTCTTAGGCCACACAAAACAAATTAGGCCAACTAAATAAATAGATATGATATTTACAATATCATAACGGTCTATATGAACCATGTTCGTTGTTGTTTGTCTATTGTACTTTATTGAGAGGAGTCGGATGGAAGTGGTTGGTGATGTCTGTTGTACTGTCCAATATTTTTTGACAGTTCCTGTTATCCTTTGAACTCATAAGTAAAAATCTCTCGCTTCCCATACATCAAATCTTCTCCGTTTTAGCTTGTAATCAATCTGTGCTTTTGAGTCTTAGATGCATGATTTTTTTATTAGTTGTTATTGGCTTTGAAATAGCTGTTAGTAACTGTGAGTACTCTCAGATCTGTACTTAGTGTCTCTTTGTTGTGGGACGTATAAGTACCCGTCCACGTCCACTCTGTGTTTTTGTAAGATGTATTTCTATTTGTATCCATCTGATGAGTTAAGCCTTTTTCAACTGATTTTTATAGTTTGTTCTTATGTTGTACTGTTACACCACTGCCCAGGTTAGGGGAGGGTTGGTGCCTTCAAACGAGTTTAACCCCGCCACATTCTATATGTACCTGTCCTAAGTCAGGAGCCTGTAATTCAGTGGTTGTCGTTTGTTGCTGTGTAACATATGTGTTTTTCGTTCATTATTTTGTACATTAATTAGTTTTCTCGTTTGAATTGTTTTACATTTGTCATTTCGGGGCCTTTTATAGGTGACTATGCGGTATGGGCATTGCTCATTGTTGAAGGCCGTACGGTGACCTATAGTTGTTAATTTCTGTGTCATTTGGTCTCTTGTGGAGAGTTGTCTCATTGGCAATCATACCACATCTTCGTATTTTTATACTTTTTCCTATACTACATGTATTGATTTACCCCAGTATAAATGTAGGAGACTTATGAGGGTCTAGATGGGGTTTACAGGATAGAGAATAATGGGCCAATACTACAGGAAATGGGCCAAAAAAATCAACCATAGGGAAAAATAGGCCAATAAATAAAGAATAAAGAATAATGGGGTGCAAAAATATAAAGAATAGAAAATAATGGGCAAACGCTATAACGATTAGGGAAAAATGACCTAAAAACATTTTAAAAATACAGTAATGAAGGGCCCCATCCAGACCCTTACACATGTCTGTCGTTGAAGACTTATGTTGACTTTTATTACATGCCTTGGGTGATTTGTGTAATTGGGTTACTGTCTCATTGGGGTGTATCCCACATCTTGTTTTATTCAATCATATCGGAATATATATCATGTTTCATATGAAGTTATTTTGTTAATTTATTTGAAGTTACTATTAATTTTACAGCCATAAGAAAACAACAATATGCAGATTCCATTATGCACCACAAGATAATTATTTCTGCCGACCAACTAATTACGTCACCAGAACCATGTTAGTGTTATGTCCCAGCATTGGAAGATTAAGTTACCATGTCGAGAAGATCCCAACAGCCTGTAGCTGTGTAAAGGTTTGGTGTGACGATACATTCTTAAAAACAACAACAGAAATATTGAATTAAAAGTAGATTTAAAATTTGTACCTCTTGTGCATCGGCATTAACAAAGATTTACAGGTGCCACATATAGAGCACAATCTACCTACCCTTTCGGAGCACCCCAGTTTTTATTGTGGTTCGTGATGCTCATTCTGTGTTGTTTGTCTTTTCGTCGTTTTTCTGTTTTTGCCATGACATTCCCTGTGCGTTGAAATATCTCTTTGGTATCTTTCTCCTCTCTTTTAATTACAACCTATTATACTATTATTATCTAACACCTTTGTCCTAAAAACAATATATTTGTTCATGGACTCGATCCGATTATGACCTTTATACCACTTTCTGTTTATGTTATTCGATGCCCGCGTAGAAACAATAAAGAGTTTCTTGTGTAATATTCTGCACTAGAACTAATTCTAACAGTTCTACACTTGAACTGAATCTGGAAGTTTTATGGTAAAACTGTTATAAGGTGGCTGAGCTAGAAGTGTTTAGAACCGTTTTGTGACAAATCATTCCGACAGTTCTAAAGAGAACTGATCTAAACGTACAGAGGGAAGTGAAGTAATATGGGTTTTGTTTTGTATTGTACAAAGATAGGGCTTAGATGAGATAATTTAATATGGATTTTTCTGTTTAAGGTCATTTTGCAATGCATCATGATCGCTCTGAATATTTTAGTTTCATTATCAAATAAGTAAGCATCTGATTTGACATAATCAGGTAGGTCATTAATGTAAATAACAAATAATAGGGGGCCTAATACTTTTGCCTAGGAGTTCGGTATTTTTGTTATACCTTTTAATGTTTTCTGTGTGAATCGTTATTTTCCCATCGCGAAAAAAGTTGCTTTTATACTTTTTTTATCATGACCAATTCTTTCCTGCTTTATCTTAGACTCATTTTCGTTTATACCAAATATCATTAAATTGTTTTCCCTCGTTTTTCTTTCATTTATTTCTTCTATAACTGTGGTTATTGTTTCCTTCTTTTAAGGCCATTCTCTGTCGCCAGTTGTCTCATCTATTGCATTTTATGTAGTACTAGCACCTATTTTTGCAACTTCATCTTTTGATATCCCTCTTACCCTATCTTCATTGCAGCTGTATTTTGTTACTTCTTCGTTGAAGATTACTCTAACTCTGGGTTCGTCACATCATTTATCGAGTGATTTTTTTATGTTGCTGATTCTTTGTTCATGGTTTGCCATTATTTCCCTTCATTTCTTCTTAATTTTCAGATCCGTAACTATGTGCCCTTCTCTGAATTGTATACATTGGGCGCAGAATCACATTGTATAACCAGATTATATCAAATCATAGATTTCAATATTATAACGTCGTCAAGAGGTATTTAGCGAAGACTGAAATCTTTGACAACCGACTTTTCTTAAAATGCATATTTTTTTATCATGGTATTACGAAAATTGTAAATGATTATTTTCGCTATGACGTAGATTTATTTCGATAGAAAAGTTGTAATCCGACAATCAGAGTATTACTTGAAGTTGACCTATAATTACTACACATAAATATGTCACATTGTAAACCTTGTAATTTTTATTTCGGGAACAAAGGTACAATATTGTGTTGTGACAGTTTGTTACATTAAAAAAACGATTAATGTTATAACGTAAAGCGAAAGGTCCTAAACTTGTTTACGGTGTCATGAATTATTCATTTATACAATAACAAATTTGAAATGTACGTCAAATAATATAGAAAAAAAAGATGTCTCAGCAAAGAGTAAAGAGAAAAGATTTTAGTCAAGATATAAAAGGAGACATTAAGTCTTGCAAAATGCTCCAAAAATGTTCAATACGCTAGAATGAATTCTGTGAAAGGTCGTGTAATTAATATAGACCATAATTATAGAAACTGATAAGTGCATGAATGGTGATTTTCTGTTGCAAAAATAATTGATTAAAACGCATCATCTTAGGCCACTCTTAAACCTATAAGTAGACTTCGGGAGTTAGTACCTCTACTCTCGATTGAAAATGTAAACTTTTTATATAGTTTCAATATTTAGTTTTTATCTTTAATGTGTTTTTACAGCGTGTATACGTCTCACTTAAAAGTCACAAGTCTGAATACAAAAATAATATTGATAAGGACTATTATATTTTTTTTCAAAACACTTTATTATTAAATATCGGTACCAACAAATAGTTAAACAAAAACCTATAACATGTATTAAAAAATCACAGATAACTTAATGTCACATGGTTGTGTCCAGTATAACGACTCATTCATCGTCGCTGTCACCAACCAAAAGAAGCAAAAAGATTGTCCAATTTTGATTGTTGTGAAATCTTTTTTTGTCTACATTGGAATTTGCTAGCAGCACAGTGTTGTGGTAGGTCAATATCCATTTTTCTACATTGTGGTACAATATTTGGACAATACACAGCTATTTTACGTCTGATCAAATCTTCGGGGACACATTGGAATGAGTTGTCCATACCGTCAACCAGTGGATATTTGGTTCTTAAATTAAATAGAAATAGAATTATTGTCTGGAAGTGGACAATATATATACGCATTCTTCCCAAGAACTTTGATATATAACTGATATTTTGAAAAAGAGATTTATTTATTATCCAAAACATTGTATTATTAAAATTTGCCAAAAAGCATTCTACACTATTCATTTAAAAACTTGCATTAGCTATCACATTAAATTTCAAATTTCTGAACATTTTAGCATATCAATTTTGTTTTGCATTATATTTATACCTTTGCCTGCCATGTATTTAAACTTATTTGCTTTAATTATTAGTATTTCCTTCTCATTTTGTAGATAAAACTTCATGTTATTCATAGTACACTTACCCGCATTGCATATAATAAACAATTTGCTGCCATGGCCGGATAACATTACACATGGTTGTCCTTCCTGTTTCGTACTCATACCAAACTGTTGTAAGGTTAGTGTAAGAGCTTGGACATATACTGCCACATTCTACAATCTGTGGTCCACTTGGATTTCCAATATCAAGTGGGCATATACTATAAAATATTATTTGAAATACATTTTTCATTTAAATGTGAGCGGTATTGACGTCTCATTGCTTGAAACGGAAACACAGTTATCTATTACATATTATATTAAAGTGGTATGATGAATATTACTGTGTTTTTCCTTGATATTTAAAAAAATTCTGATGGTATGTAAAAATGAATAATAATATACTTACTGAGGGTCATCATAAGGAACAGCTGGTTGGTATATTTTACTGGCATCTTCTAAATAAATTTGAATTTCTGGGTCATCTATTATAGCCTGTTCTATTGCCATACTGTATAAAAAGAAAAAGCAGTTATTACAGTGTTATTTAACAAAAATGACAATTTTCTGAGCTCATATCAAATATATATTTGTGTTGGTTTTGTTTCGTTCAATTCTAGTGCTAATATGTTTTATAAACTTTTTATGATGAAATTTTTGCGAATATTACATCTCTTACATTTGTAAATATCATGTTTAAAGACGTTCTTCTCCCATGCTCGTTATTTGGCTGTGTGGGATGTATAAAATAGTCACGTCCGGTAAAACATTAGGTACATGTTATCAAATTTGATGCCTAGTGTTGGAGATTTTCATGCTGTGTGATCTTTAAAGAATCATTGAAACGACTCTTTGATGGGTCCGTAAGTTGAATGTTTCAAATCAAAAAAATTTTAACTATCCAACGTGTCTTAATTTACCACCATTCACTATTTTCGTCCTAAATATGCATTAAATATTTGCTACTGGACGTTAAGCAAACAATAAATCAAAATATCACGTGATAATTATCACATGCGTATGTAATGTTTAAACAAGTAAGATGAAGGTGGATATCAGAAAGAAATGGCAAATAAAATTGCAACTGGCGCAATTCGACTAAACGATATCAAATTCCAACCAGTGACATGATTCCAGTGCTTCTAGAACATTTTTAATTCATGCATTTTACAATTTAAATAACTTTATAAAATGTATACGTACTGATTGTATTCTAACGGATCATGACATATCTTTCCCATATCCGGCCATCTGTTTTCAATCGGATCAACAATACATTTCTTTCCAAATATTCCAAACACACATGGCAATACAGCAAGGAAAAATATACTACGCCTCATCTACAAACAGTTATGAACACAATATGTATAGAAAGGTGGTTTCATGAACACAATATGTATAGAAAGATGGTTTTATGAACACATTATGTATAGAAAGGTGGTTTTATGAACACATTATGTATAGAAAGGTGGTTTTATGAACACATTATATGTAGAAAGGTGGTGTTATGAACACATTATGTGTAGAAAGGTGGTTTTATGAACACATTATGTGTAGAAAGGTGGTTTTATGAACACATTATGTATAAAAAGGTGGTTTTATGGTAACCTGAAGCAGCAGCTTTATAATCGAACTAAGAAAATCAATGCGCTTATTTTGCTTAACGATATCATGAAATATTATACATTTACTGTCTTTTGATGAGGTAAATATGTTATATAGATACAATGGATAAGCGTGGATTCTTGAAAAAGAAACCATGAGCCCGGAGGGCGAATGGTTTGTTTTTCATGAATCTACGCTTATCCATTGTATCTATAACTTAAACTATTGTGTTAATTTCTTTTCAAAATTAAAGCCTTTTCTTAATTAGAAGGTATTGTAAGTGAGTTTAAATAACCATGTTATCGTGTCCAACGATGCATTGATAAATCTCAGATCACAATTAATTGGTTAACAAAATACAAATATAACACTTCTACCTTTAAAGATCTTTATATTACCAGGCATATGAATATTATCTGTTTATACAAAATAAGACATATTCGAGATTATTTCTTATAAAATTGAGAATGGAAATGGGGAAAGTGTCAAAGAGACAGCAACCCGACCAAAAAAAAAATATATAAAGTATATATAATAAGTATGTTACCGAAATTGTTCTAGCGCTCTAGGCACATCAAGATTTTCTCGCATAGGAATTTGCGAACAAACCTTTGTAAAATTATGTAGTAAAACAGATGAAATCATACTATATTTATACAACAAAAATTGACAAATAGAATGCAATCATTTTTGTTTCAAACATGTGAAATAGCCAATAATAATCCAAAAAATAAACGCTAAAACACGTTATTATTACAAAAATATCCACTATAACATGCAAAATTATAAAAAAAAAACAGAATTGGGACAACAGAGATAATACAGGGATTCGAACCTAAACCGACAAATCCCTATCTTTTAACTCGCTGATTTTAAGCATGCTAACCTCGCGGCTACCAACTTATACTATACGACTGCCCATTGTGTATATATAAAGGTACAACCCCTGTGTGTTCGATGTTCATTTATATATATAAAATAGACATCTAAGTTGTAACCCATTGGTAGCCGAGAGGTTGCGTCGATGTGTTGATGTCAGTCATTCATAACAGATTTCAAGGAAGGGTTCGATTCCCAGTGAAGGCATATACAAATTACAAAAATTAAAGGTAAGTTTTTAAATTAATATCATTAGTGAACAGAAATCAGTAAATTAGCCAATTCAAACTTAATGAAATTAGACACACAAAGGAAACAATTGAATATAATTTGGTGAGTCCATTTCAGCGGCAAATTTAGGAAGCGTTGATTCTAGAAAAAGAATCCACGGTAAATGAATAGGCTGACGTCACCACAATGGTTTAAGTGGTTTTATTGACTTTTGAAAAATTGATATTCACTGAGGCCAACGCCCGAAGTAAATATAAGTTTTTCAAAAGTCAATTAAACCACATATTTACCGAAACAAAAGACAGTAATTGTTTTATTCCATATTCCTAGAGAGTACAGATAGAAATGTATGTTATGACAAAGTTATTTACCAAAAACCAATTGTACATCAAACGATTTTAACATAATTATTCAGGTAAAAGCACGCAACGTTTTGCGCGGTGAATATACTTTTTCCGCAGGTGAATATGCTTATTTATTCAAAATCCCATTCATATAGAAAAACCTACTAAAAGTTCTATCAATATGGAATAATTCATATGATTTGATGAAAATACTTGTGCATATAATCTAAGTTAAAGGGTTAAAGTAAAAAGTTAAATCTAATTTGTGAAATTCGTTATAATATTTGCCTTACGCTTAAGATGAAGTATGATATAATAGTTTACCTTTTTTCTTATGTCTCGTCTAGGTTCTGTTAGCCACCAGTATCATATGTCTATATATACACAAATTTAAGCGACAAGGCTATATACATACTGACCAATCGCTAACCAGTATGTTATATTTTGACCTAAGAACCTACGTCATTATGGCCATTGTCCATGATGTACGTACGCTAATTCATCATCATTGTCAAAAGAAAGACACCACTTGTCAACCATTATACTATATAAAGGCTAGACTTGACCATTTATATCAAATCGTCCTCAATTTGCTTAAAGTGAACACTGTTAAAATGGTAAGTGAATAAATTTCGTTATATTTGAATTCATTTATTTTAAAGATTCTATATTCCATAAAAAAAATATCAAATCTTAAAAATGTTTTGAAGAAATAAAATTTCTAAACGCAAGTGTATATATAGAACAATAATTGTTTTAAAATGTTTTTGTTCAAGTTGGTCAAAAGTGTTTTATGTTTTATTATTATTATTATTATTATTATTATTATTATTATTATTATTATTATTATTATTTCAAGTTCAACCTTATACAATACATTTCACACATTCAAGTTTTGAACTATTATAATTTTTAAACCACTATGTGATCAGTTAGCATACAAAGCTAAAATGTATTTATAAAAAAATCAGCATAAGTAATAATCATTATGATTTTTTTAGTTCAAACTACTACTGACTTGTGCCATCTTTAGCTTTGTTTCATGTGTACCTATGAATGTATGTAACAACTACAAGTATTTGTATGACCAGTGTCTGCCACACAGGAGCTGGATGTGTGATAAACCAGTTGGTTATTCACCACTCGATATGTAAGTCCATTGTTACTTTGTTTTTTATTATGAACCTGAAGATATGCACCTTAGGATATGCTTACACAATTTGAATCTTCAACTTCCTTTATTATTTTTTGATATATTTTGAATTTGTTTGTTATTTCACTGGCGGATATCACGGTAAATTTATGCCAGTATAAATATTCGCAGATTTGAAATAATTGCCAATTAGGAAACTATCCACAGAGACCAAATGACGTAGCAAATTGTATAGGTCTTCAACAATGAGCAAAACCCATACCTTATAGTCAGCTATAAAAGACCCAACATGAAAAAATGTTAAACAATTCAAACGAGAAACCACAGTAGAAATATACTTATTGATAGGTATAAATACAATAAATTTTAAGTAAACACACTTATTACTGTGTATAAATATAATAAATTTAAGTATACACACTTATTGCTAGGTATGAATATAATAAATTGTACGTATACACAATTAATGCTCGATATAAGTCAAACTGATTTTCAATGCATAAGTATAATTGATGCTAGGTATCAATACAATTTTACTTAAAATTAAGTTATTCTGGGTAGATCAACCATACACGATTGCCCACTTGTTGTTATCAGATACAAGGTAAAATTATTGATGAAATCTTTCTTCGACTTTGTCATAATGTAGAATTGGGATACTTTTCAGAGATCTTTCATTTGCTATAAAAGTAACCTTGTGTCTAGAAATTATTGTCACCATGGAAGTACTTCATTGTATGTTGTATTTCCATGGTATCGTTAATTTTACAGTTTACAGAGAAAGCGATCATCAAATTCTTGATTTTACCAAGTAATGCATTTTTTTGGAAAATGTAAAATTTAACTATTAAACAGACAGTATTTTAATCAAAATGCAAATAAACAAATATTGATGTATATATATCGTTTTTAATCATAATAATTGTTTTATTGAATTAAATTGATGTCTTTTTTTTTATTTTTTCCTTTGTGTTATAGGCGTGGATTGAGACAAAAATTGTCACAGAGTGATGGATCATTTATCCACTATATCAAGTCATGCAGTGAGTGTTTAGGAGACCCAGCTCCGTATGGGTAATTATCATTTAAACCTTATTGCACATTAGATAAACTTATTTAGATATTTGTCATTTCTTATTGTCTTAGTATTACTTTGTGATTAGGTCAGTTTATGGGGAACCACTAGTGGTAGGTCAATGATATTTGATATGCAGTTGTATAAGCATTGGCATATCTTATTTCCATGGAGATTATTTGGCCCCGCCTCCTCATTCATGGTCTATTGACTTTGAAACTTTTGCTTAGTTTTCATGTATTAGTTTGTGATTAGGTCAGTTTAAGGGGAACTGTTAGTGGTAGGTCAATGATAATTGGTATGCAGTTGTATAAGCATTAGCACATCTCATTTCCATGGAGAATATTTGGTCCTTACCCCTCATTCATGGTCTATTAACTTTGAAACTTTTGCTTAGTTTACATGTATTAGTTTGTGATTAGGTCAGTTTAAGATGAACCACTAATGTTAAGTCAATGATATTCGGTATGCAAATGTATTGGCATTTGCAAGTTTCATTTCCATGAAGATTATATAACCCCACCCCTTAATTATGGTTCGTTGACTTTGACACTTTTACGTAGTTTACAAGTTAATGTTTGTGTTAAGGTAGTATAAAGGGAACAACTTATGAAAAGTCAATGGTATTTGGTTTGCAGTTGTATTAGCATTGGCACATCTCATTTCCATGGAGATTGTTTAGCCCTGTACCTTCAGTCATGGTTCATTGACTTTGAATATTTGCATAACTTACATGTTAAAGTATTGCTATTTTAATTTCAACATTTGCATTATCAAAATAACAAATATGCGAGACATATCTCTGTGTTAACAGTTTATTTTTATTTAAGTGTCACATATTTGTCTACAAAGTTAAATACAAATTACATAATATACATTGTACAGTAATGAAATAAGACAAATACCCAGCCAAAGTTGAGTTATAAAACACAGTTTATACATTTTCTATACTGTTAAAAAAAATTGGGGACTAAAGGAATTATATTGGTAACGTCCAAATGTTCGTGTGTATTAGTGCCACTAATATGACCCCTTTATCCCATTCAATTTGAATTAATAACTATGTTAAACGATGCCTCCAGTAGAAAGAGTATCACGCTCTCTGCGCGTTAAGAACCCTTGCATTAATTCTTTGAGGGGTCCGTAGGTGGTCTGTTCAAAGGCTAAATTTCTTACCCTATTCAATATACCCTCATTTTCCAGTGGCAATCCAAATTTCGCCGACCTTTATTCCAAAAGGCCTCTATTACAGCACCTACCTATTGTATTTATGGTTGATTTGTTCTCGTCCTGAACATGCATGGAAATTTACCACTGGATGTTAAGCAAACATTAGTTAATCAATATGTTGAACGATAGTTAAATTAATTTTCTGTCTTTATCTTCAGTTGATTTACGGAAATATATCTTAAAATAGCAGATAGATTATTGTTGAATAACTATTTTAGAAATCAGTTAGCTATAAAATTTAATTGTTTTCAATGTGCATATATATTTATATTTCAGAGAAAAAATAGATTATGTAAAGAAACCAGTTTGTCGTGAAGTTAAGGTACCAATTGAATATATAAACAAAACCGTGTATCATGAACTGACTGGATTAGCTGAAGGCTTTGAAGTGTGCCAGGTCATACTGAATGGCCCCGACAGAAATGTCCAGAAAATATACAGGACGGATTGTTACAACGGGTAAGATGGTCATCTGTATTTCATTGACTGATTTAGAAGTTTCATTATTATTTAACATGAAGCGCGAACTGCAAATAAGCAATAGTGGTCTTCTTTGACTGCAGATATAAAGCATCCCCACCTAAACTACATCGGACAATTTAATTGCAAAGTTATCCAGCCAAATATACGTTTGATTGGTGCTTGCTTAACTAACGTCCAGTTGTCAGTAAAATGTAAAGTCAACTACAAACTTGCAAAAATATTCAATACTAATACTGATAATATATTGGCTAAGTTTCCGCCTGTTTAAGCCGGAGATATTATGGTATTTCGTGTCTGTTTTCTTTTTTTATGATTTTACTTTTGTCGTTGGAAAGTACTGGGACTCTCATCTTTGTAATATAAGGATTTTTTCACTTACTTAAGTATATATACCTTGAGTCATTTATTTCAAACAATGCAAAATCATTTCGAATATAAAAATAAGGAGTTGTGGTATGATTGACAATGAGACAACATTTCTGTCCACCAGAGTTCAAATGAAGAAAATGTAAGCAATTATAGGCAACCGTACGGCATTCAACAATGAGAAAACCCCATACCGTATAGTCGGCTATAAAAGGCTCCGACATAAAAAATACAAAACTCCAAGGTAAATTCAAAAAAGGGGAAGTCCATAAAAACTGACAAAACTCAACCGTTACCAACCAACAGAACAAGTGAAAAACAATTATCATATTCCTGACTTGGTATAGCCATTTTTCAAAAAAAAAAAATGAAAATGGAATGTTAGTCTATATACTTTTGACAATTTTCCCTTCTGTTGTTCCATATTTTAACGTTATTGGACTTTTTAAAATAAGTGTTTTTTTCACTTTTTTCCCGTAAATATGTTCCTATAAACATTGCAGTTGACTTATGAAAACCAATCAAATAAATTCCTGGTAATCCTGCATAAATTCGTTTATATTTTTTCCAAAAAAATCAATTTCTTTTGACTTCAATTTTTATACGCCCGTCAAAATTTTGACGGGACGTATTATGGTATACAAATGTCGTCTGTCCGTCTGTCCAGCGTAAACATGTCGCACCGTAACTTGAGAATGACTTATCCACATTTCATGAAACTTAGCATAGTTGTTTCTTATGATGGTCAAACGATCTGTATACTTTTTGGTGAAAATAAGATTAAAAATTTTTGAGTAACGGGACTTTGTAACTAAAACAGGGGTGTGTTTTTTTCACATGTCGCGCCGTATCTCAAAAAAAATTATGATTATAATTGCTTAAAACTTTACACACTTCTTAGTTATATTAATCTTAAGATCTGTATACTTTTTGGTGATGATTCAAAATTTTGTTTTTGAGTTAATGAGTATTTTGTAAAAAAAAAAAAGGGGGAGGGGGTTTTCACATGTCGCGCCGTATCTCAAAAACGATTTACGAGTATTGCTTAAAACTTTACACACTTCTTATTTATATTAATCTAAAGATCTGTATACTTTTTGGTTTTGATTCAAAATTTTATTTTAGAGATATTGAGTATTTTGTAAAAAAAAAAAGGGGGGGTTTTCACATGTCGCGCTGTATCTCAAAAACAATTTATGATTATTGCTTAAAACTTTACAATCTTCTTAGTTATATTAATCGTAAGATCTGTATACTTTTTGGTGATGATTCAAAATTTTATTTTAGAGTTATTGAGTTTTTTTGTAAAAAAAGGGGGGTTTTCACATGTCGCGCCGTATGTCAGAAACTATTTATGATTATTGCATAAAAATTCACACACAAGACGACGGGCGTATCATGCGATTGGCGCAGCTGTTTATTTATAATGATATTACAACAACCTATATATAAAAAAAGAGTATTTATTGGTAAAACGTTATCTACAACCGCCGCTGAATTTTTATTAATCTATTGATGGTTTGATTTATTCATTCATTTATTTTTGTTTCATTTTTAATTGAAAGTTTAAATTTGATTTTTTCAGAGATGAGAGAAAACAGAACAATTACTGTAGATTTGACTATGGGGTGTTCAAGCAATATTTTTGTAGACCAACAAATTTTGTGTACAGAACCATGCTTGTTGACTGTCCATTAACAGGATTACAGTATTACAAAGAAAAAGTATCAACAGCATGTAGCTGTGTTAAAGTCAAATGTTTAACAGGAGAAGTTCCGGGACCCGTTAACGTTCTTGGTATCAGACAAGGGCCCGTACACATCCCAGAAAACAGACAAGGAACAAAAATTGGAATAAAACAAGGCTTGTTTTGAAAACCAGAAGAAAGTATAGCTGACTGTGATATTTAAGTTTTACAACGTTTCGCTATGTGCTTATTAATTTTGTTTTTGTTATTGTTACGGTATAGGTTTGTAAATAAATTTGTCTATTAAGCTATATTTATTTCATTCTTTGAAGTTCTATTTATAAATACATCATGTACATATGATAATTTTTTTCACCATAAAAAAACACTAAATGATAATTAGTGACAACTGTAACAGACGACAGTGACATCCTATAATTTACACATCTATATCGGTGTTATAACAGAATAAAGTGTGTTAGGGTCAGTATTTGGTCTAATAGTTCACATAATTAGTATACTTCTAATCTAAAAGGGGAATAAGTTTTCAAGGGACCAATCAAACATAAAAAAATAAAATCGCACAATAACAAGGCAAAAATGATTTAGACGAAAACAACAACAGACGATAAAACCTTGCATAGATCACAAAACAACAACAGACGATAAAACCTTGCATAGATCACAAAACAACAACATACGATAAAACCTTGCATAGATCACAAAACAACAACAGACGATAAAACCTTGCATAGATAACTAAACATTTAACCACAATAACCCATCAAATGTGATTGAGAAATAAGAAACTCACAAATTGCAAGCAGTTCATGTTTAGTTGATGTCTTTACTGGCGTAGTTATGACAACATTGTACCATTGTACCCTGTACAAGTGACCCTATAGCGATTAAATCGAAATGTTGCTGTTTCAGTCTCATGTTGGAGTAGATTTAAATTCTATAATGACGGTCTGGTAATTCAAAATTAATCTTCAATCTAATTGGTTTTTTTTATACGTTTACAAAACAATGGGTCGCTCTATAATATCAAAATAAGGAGATATACAGTTTTGAACGACAGAGTCATTAAATATACTAGATAAGTTAATAAAATCAACATATTTGTAAAGACCCTCCCTTGTATCGTCTGATCGAGATTGTTAGCTATTGTTGTGTGTTCTTGTCCTTTTTTAATGATATCTTTCATAATAACTATAAAGCGTTGAGTTTGACATGCAAGTACTCACTGCACATAGTTGTAAAAAAATCCAATCCAATAGACAAACCAACGTGTTATCATTCAGATAATGTAACTGGATATGAAATATATTCTACTGTCTATATATTTCAAGGAATTCAATTGGTCATGCGACGTCACATGCTGACCAAATATATTTTATCGGCGTTTACAATCCTCCATGGCATTGTGCGATATAAGACGACATCCGTTAAATGTTCAAAGTTAGCAATAGATAGGTTTTGTTGCAAGTATCACATAGTCTGTAGGATATGATGATTGCACTGGCCGTCAATAACCTAATATGGACAGGTATATACACGGTCGGTAAATTGTTTATACACGGTCGGTAAATTGTTTATACACGGTCAGTAAATTGATATGGGATGTTATATATAATATTGTCATCAAATATGAAGCTTAAATATTGCAAGCACAGACCTGTTTAAAAACGGAGAAGATGAATCGAGGGGCAGTTAAAAAACTCATGAACTGCCAACCCTATCAAAGCACCCGAGTTAATACCCTGTTTTTGGTTGTGTTCGTGTTGCTCAGTATTTAGTTTAAGTGTATTGTTTTTGGAACTGTTCTTTTTATCTGTTGTTTTTTTTGCCACTGCTTTTATTTTACGTTTTTTTTTTTTATTTCCCTTTGTATTTAAAATAGACAACACGATATAGACTGCATATATGACAGCAGTATCAGATACTAATATTATGATAGATTGTATGTAGTACAGAAGTGTCATATACTAAAATTATAATAGATTGTATGTAGCTCAGAAGTGTCAGATACTAATATTATTATAATAGATTGTTTGTAGGACAGAAGTGTCAGATACTAATATTATTATAATAGATTGTTTGTAGGACAGAAGTGTCAGATACTAATATTATAATAGATTGTATGTAGCACAGAAGTGTCAGATACTAATATTATAATAGATTGTTTGTAGGACAGAGGTTTCAGATACTTTTACTATAATAGGTTGTAAGTAAAAGAGAGGCGAAAAATACCAAAGAGATAATCAAACTCATGTCGACATTGATTGATATTTTAGTCTTAGATACATGATTTTTTTATTAGTTGTTATTGGCTTTGAACTAGCTGTCAGTAACGCGAGTACTTTTAGATCTGTACTTAGTGTCTTTTTTGTTGTGGGAATGTATAAATACCCTGCCACGCCCGGTCTGTGTTTTTGTGCTTTGTATCGATGTGGTGAGTTAAGTCTTTTTCAACTGTTTTTTTATAGTTTGCTCATATGTTGTGCTGTTAAACCACTGTCCCAGGTTAGGGGAGGGTTGGGCGCCCGCAAACATATTTAACCCCGCCACATTCTGTATGTGCCTGTCCCAAGTCAAGACGTTGTCGATTGTTTCTGTATATCATATTTGTTTTTCGTTCATTATTTTATACATAAATCATGCCGTTAGGTTTCTCATTTGTCCTTTCTGGGGCTTTTATAGCTGACTATGCGGTATGGGTTTTGCTCATTGTTGTTAACTTCTATGTCATTTGATCTCTGGTGGAGAGTTGTCTCATTGGCAATCATATCACATCTTATTATATTTATATCATAAGTCGAAAACATTGTCAAACTGATAATATCGTGACAAAAAATTAAAAACGACGAAAACACAAACAACAGTACACAAAACACAACATAGAAACTAAAGACTGAGCATTACGAAACCCACAAAAACTGGGGGTGATCTCAGGTGCTCCAGAAATGTAGGCAGATCGTGCTCCACATATGGCACCCGTAACTGTTTGTTAATGCTGATGCACATACAATGAAAAAACCTACAAAACTCTTATTACCTATTTTACTACAACATAATAAAATTATTCTGTATACTTTAGGTCGCTGTCATTTATATAAAAATCAATTGTGAACTTTCCATTTCTATGTAGTAACATTCCAGCAGCGCCTGCATACGGAGTATATATCTCCCAATTGATACGATATTCCCGGGCTTGTGTTTCCTATCATGATTTCCTTGATAGAGGATTGCTGCTCACAAGGAAGCTATTAAGCCAAGAGTTCCAAATGGTGAAGTTGAAATCATCCCTTCGTAAATTTTACGGACGCCATCACGAGTTGGTTGACCGTTATGGAATAACCGTTTCACAGATGATATCGGATATGTTCCTTATTTCGTAACAACAATATCCTTCCCTTTTCACGAATGTGACTTACCAAATTAGACTATTTACCGGATTTGTAATAACATAAGCAACACGACGGGTGCCACATGTGGAGCAGGATCTGCTTACCCTTCCGGAGCACCTGAGATCACCCCCAGTTTTTTGTGTCTTTTTATTTTTTGCCATGGCGTTGTTAGTTTGTTTTCGATCTATGAGTTTGACTGTCCCTCTGGTATCTTTCGTCCCTCTTTTATATACAATAATAGATATACACATTTTAAATATATTTTTTATTCAATATTTCTGTTGTTGTTTGTAATTAGACATAAACATTTAAGACAAACATATAAATGATGAGGATGAAATATATTGCACATGCCCTTGTAAGTGACTTAATACTGTTCTATCTCTTTAGAAAATTCTTTTTGTGGGGAATGTATGGTCACATCCAACCTTTACACAGCTACAGGCTGTTGGGATCTTCTCGACATGGTAACTTAATTGTCCATGGTCGCTGGGGCATAACACTACCATGGTTCTGGTGACGTAATTGGTTGGTCGGCAGAAATAATTATCTTGTGGTGCATAATGGAATTTGCATTTTGTTGTTTTCTTATGGCTGTAAAATTAAAAGTAACATCAAATTAAATTAACAAAATAACTTCATATGAAACATGATATATATTTCGCTTGGAATGAATAAAACGAGATGTGGGGTACACCCCAATGAGACAGTAACCCAATAACACAAATCACCCAAGGCATGTAATAAAAGTCAACACAAGTCTTCAACGACAGACATGTATGAGGGTCTGGATGGGGGTCCTTCATTACTGTATTTTTTACAACAGACATGTATGAGGATCTTTAATTTTTAAAGATATTGTTTTCTCTATTCTTTATAGTGGTTGCCCATAATTCTCTATTCTTTATAGTGGTTGCCTATAATTCTCTATTCTTTATAGTGGTTGCCCATAATTCTCTATTCTTTATAGTGGTTGCCCATAATTCTCTATTCTTTATAGTGGTTGTCCATAATTCTCTATTCTTTATAGTGGTTGCCCATAATTCTCTATTCTTTATAGTGGTTGCCCATAATTCTCTATTCTTTATAGTGGTTGCCCATAATTCTCTATTCTTTATAGTGGTTACCCATAAGTCTCTATTCTTTATAGTGGTTGCCCATAATTCTCTTTTCTTTATAGTGGTTGCCCATAATTCTCTATTCTTTATAGTGGTTGCCCATAATTCTCTATTCTTTATAGTGGTTGCCCATAATTCTCTATTCTTTATAGTGGTTGCCCATAATTCTCTATTCTTTATAGTGGTTGCCCATAATTCTCTATTCTTTATAGTGATTGCCCATAATTCTCTAATTCTTTATAGTGGTTGCCCATAATTCTCTATTCTTTATAGTGGTTGTCCATAATTCTCTATTCTTTATAGTGATTGCCCATAATTCTCTAATTCTTTATAGTGGTTGCCCATAATTCTCTATTCTTTATAGTGGTTGCCCATAATTCTCTATTCTTTATAGTGATTGCCCATAATTCTCTAATTCTTTATAGTGGTTGCCCATAATTCTCTATTCTTTATATTGGTTGTCCATAATTCTCTATTCTTTATAGTGGTTGCCCATAATTCTCTATTCTTTATAGTGGTTGCCCATAACTCTCTATTCTTTATTTTTTGCCTTTTAGTCTTTTTTCTCTATTTTTAATATTTGGTCCATTATTCTGTAGTATTGGTCCATTATTCTCTATTCTGTAAACCCCCTTCTAGACCCTCATGTGTCTTTTACACTTACACAGGGGTAAGTCAATTCATAAAGTATAGTAAAAAAGAACAGACTGATTTCAAGCTATAAAGGAGAAAATTTGAATGTATGGAAAGCGAGATATCGTTACTTATTAGTTAAAAGGATAACAGTTTTCATTTAATTCAGAAATGTTTAGCGTTTGTTACTCTCATTTTCTGTATTTTATCGTTTTTAATGAAATATGAATAAGAGGAGGTGTGGGTTATACGTCAATGAGACAGCAACCAAACACGCAAACAAAGCACAAACGTTTCTTCTATTTTTAACTTATTTTTTTGGTTGATCAAAGTGCTCTTTTCATAACAGAATGATATAATTGAGACTAAGAAATTAACTCACCCTATACACTCCACTTTATAAATAGTTTGGTATCGGTTACTGAAAATAACTTCACAAATTTCAGTGCCTAGTCTGATATCAGTCACTACATGGTGGACGGGTCTATAAATGTAGCTCACAAGCTTGCGAACCTCTCTACACATAGGAAACTTATGAATCCTTGCCATTTTTATCGCTCTGAAAAAAAAGCATGAAAATATTTATCTAAAACAATTTGTGACAATTTGATTTTAATATAATGTAGGTTTTATTACGAATTAGAAGTAAATTTTGATACGTTTAAACATATGACAAAGTTTAAATCACTGTCAAATGTTACTAATATTACTGCAAACATTTAAAATTAGTGATTGTGGTTTTTTTTTTTTAAATATCATAAAAAATAATAAAGAAAATTATAAAAAAATATATTAAAAAGAAGAACTAGGAGATAAAAATTGGTTTGTCAGAGTAAAGTATCTTACGACATATGCCGCCTGTCTTTTATTTGCTTTGAGTTAAATCAAATGTTCATAATCAACAAAATAGCCAGGAAGGAAAACACACATAAAATATAAACTATTCAATGAGCTCATCATACAATAATTTGAGGCCAATTTACCATAAAATCATTGCTGTCCATATCTGTTCATAACTGTTCATTACTGTTCAATACTTTTTCTATCAAAGAACCCATAAGTATTGCTTGATTTTATTTCAAACCAAATAGTATTGAATCGAAATACAACTAATTCAAAATTAAAACTATCATCATTATTTCTTGAATTTAAAAAATATTTTTTAATTGTTAGTATTAATTTCATACCATCAAAAATCAACCAGCCAGCAAACAACAAAATCGGTTGATTGGTTGATTGTTATTTGCTCAACGTCCAATTGCAAATATCCAATGCATATTCATGAAAAATTATGTGTCTAAATACAATATAACAAACAAAAAAAATAAATTCGAACCAAAGTTAGGTATGAACTAGTGAAAAATAAGTTAGGAAATACTTAACTTATTGTGTTAATACAATAGCTTCGTATGAGCTCTAAATGGAGCACGAGTTCAAACGTTAAATAATAACACATTTACATGATCGTAGATGCTTGGTTGTAAATTAAGAATACCATTAACACATAAATGAGTCAAATATGTATATGCACTCATACCACATCTTCTTATATCTATATATGTATATTTACTGTTTTTAAGACTTTTTGCACAAAAAATATTAAGAAATTTAATTTTCTTCACTTAACTCGTCCGTCTTGAATGTACAATAAATACTTGCCACTGGACATGAGGCAAACAACAATGCATATATCCGTTATTATATTTATTCAATGACTAAAGACTTCCTGCATCCTAGCAAAAGTTAGTATAGAATAGATTAAATATGCACTCAGACCGGTCCGTCTAAAGTCATTTCTAAAGAATATTGTAGACAATGATCACTTGGACCGCATGGAAAACAAATGTTATATTTTTTTTATTTATTTACCCATTTCCTCTGATTTCCTCTACTGCAATTTTTTTTGAGAATACGTGATTTGTGACACCATTGCATTCTTTGCTGTTATTTAAGTATCTCATGAAATTTCCTTCGGTATTTACCATTGCTGTACGACTGTAAGAGATAGAGAGAGAGGTTAATTAATTGTTTACAAATACAAATGTACACATTTATATCTCATCAAATAATTTGATTCAATCACAGTTTAAATTCCATGACTTGTTCTAAAAACTTTTATTGTATAAAGCGGTAAGATGATTTATTTGGTATAAAATGGAAATTTTTAAGATTATTTGACAGATCTACTTATTTTTATATAAAAACACAATGACTGTTATGCTATACAAAATTATGAAATATCGAAGCAAGCGATTGTTTATCTGTTTTTTATCTTAAGTGAAGCAAGTGAATTCTCATCCTTCACCTATTCTTTTTGTACTTTTTGTTATTACAGCTTTAACGTTTTGTTGGGCTTTGGATTAACCTCAACTTTTGCCTCGAGAATTACCGATTCGAAATAAATAATCGAAATGTGAATTTGTAGTATCGAAATTAATAATTCATGCACATTTTAATACCCAATATCCTAAAAATAAACATTTTGTGAATCCTTTGTTATTTTCTCATAAGTGCTGCCATTATATTTTTTTGATTATCGCATAAATAACATGTTTTATGGTAAGAGTACTTACACGTCTTGCTCAACGTAGGTTGTTGGTAGCTTATCACATATCCAGTCCTGTGGTGGTAGACATTGTTTATACAACAAGTCGTATTTCTTGCAGAGCTGCAATTTCTTATTATTCGGATTAGGGATAGCAGTTGCAAGCGTCGCAACTATGACAGCAACATAAAGTTGAAGTGGAACCTGAGAGAAAATAAATACATTTTTTCTTTCATCTAGCTTTCTATTTATCTACTTGATAGTCACAGGGATAAAATGCTTTGAAAAATAAAATGCATTAATTTTTAAATTGTTTATTATATATTCAAGGTATTTATTCTTTAATATCTTCATAAAAATGATAAGACATAGTGTTTCAAATTAACGAACCACAATTAACGAAATATATATATATCTGTACATAGACTCTTTCAAAATTCAAGAGTCTATCCTAAATTGAAGTAAATTATATGGCCTTCCAAATACCGTTTCGATTCCTAACATCACTGAAGAGACATTAATTGTCGAAATCCGGATATGGTGTACAAATTTTTGCACCTCATGTTTGCGGTATACCATCTTTTCCGCAAGTTTATTGTTTTCTGTTTGGTAATAAATTAATAATAAGATCTATTTTGTTACATCTTGTGATCCGTTTATTTGGCAATCGCCAATGGCAGTCAGCAGGGTTTAAGAACATCAGTTGTTCGACCTGCTAGTCAAATGCGTTTTGTTAAAATATACCTTTTCACTCATTTGGTCTTTTGGAAAATGTTGTTTGTGCTGTAATTAGACCCCTCTACCAAGAAATTTGTTTTGCATGCACAAGTATAAAAATTGCGGTTTTTATCCAACGCAATCATAGGTTTGAACGTTGTTTTCAATTTAGACTTGTATATATCTGTACATGTATATATGTCTCTGGTGAAAATTGATATTGAAAAACATTCGTAGACTTTGATATAGATTTCTTTAAAATGCAGTAATATATATATATCCAAAACGACTTTCTTATGAAAGATTTTTTTTTCCAAATAGAAAATGTGTTTTTCTTTTCACTGCGATCCTCACATAAAAAAGTAGAAAAACTTTTCATATTTTAAAAGGTGTTCATAATTTTTTACTAAATATAAGTAGTTCTGGTAAAATCAACTTAAATCTTAACATTCGCAGACTTTGATATATATATACTAATTTAGAATGAAGTAATGCATCCAAAATTTTCTTTTTCAATAGATTTGTTTTCGAATTTTTGTTTTCCTTTCTTTTACGATCTTCGAATCATGCAGAAAAGTAGAAAAACTTAGCACCTCTTAAGAGGTGTTCAAAGATATTCATCTAAATATGAGTATTTTTTGTTAAACATAAATTAATTTAAATTAAATCTTACCATTGTTTTTTCTTTTATCGAGTCAAAATTAAATCTGATTTCTAAACCAGAAAATATGGCTATTTATATGCCTAAACGAGGAAATTAACTATTACGGTTTTGTAACAACGTTTTTGATTCGTTCTTTTATTTGTACGTTATGCACTGATGTATTGCTAAAAAGTCTTAAGGCCATGTTAAAAAAATAAAAGTTACGTCACAACAACGATTACTTTTTCAATGCCTTGACATCATTCAAATTGCAAAGAACATATAGTTGAAATTTACATTATAAGATGCAAAAACAAAAAACAAAAAATAATATAAATACAAAGTACTTAATTAATTTCAGAAATGGATAAAAATAAATAAGTAAGGCAATTATTATGTTGGGTTTTTTTTCAATTGATAACTGGGCGCGCTACAACTCTTCAATGCAGTGGTATGCAGTTCCTTTGACGTTAAAACCGCAATGACCACAAGTTAACCCAGAGTTTCCACTAACCAGGAAATAAATTGTCAATTCCACGAAAAAAAACCCGATAACAAATGAGCATTAAATTAAAATATTAAACAATCTGTCCGCTTGCTGACTCTAAAATATATAGTAACTTAAGACCGATCTATAGGTACAGACAACGGGTTAAGTTGCCAATGAGACAACTCTCCATCCTAGTCAAAATCGTCCATTTACTCTATCGTGACCTTAAGGGCATTAACTCTAATAGGACGTCGTCTGACAGTTTTTATTTAATTAGACAGAAGGTAGCGCTCATCATTTTGAACATTTCTACTACTATTTGATTTTTGTCTATAATAGAAGTTTACATGATGTAAGTCGAATCTTGCATTTTACCCTTATGTTCTATGTTAAGCCATGTCGGCAATGTTGGTTTGCAGACGGTATCATCGTACAATAAATACCCAATGATGATTGTGGCTAATTTTGGTTCCAATTTGCCAAGTAATTTCAGAGAAGAATTTTGTAAAATTTAACGGACGACGCACGCCAAGTGATGAGAATAGTTTATTTGACCCTTTAGGTCATGAAACAGATAAACTCTGCAGATTGGCCAAGATGCCCGAATGTAAGCTGAATGAATGTAAGAAAGTTTCCTAAAAAAAAAACTGAAAAAAACTCATTCCTATCTAGCCCTTTCATGATTATTCGTGCGTAATTATATTTATTTTAACAATTAACGGAGCTACAATTACATGATATAAGGATTTGTGTGTTTTAAAACGATTTTTTAAAAAATTGAGATAGGATCAATAAATCGAGACCACCGATTGTAGATTCCCTGGTCAGGGTGGGGCATAATAATGACCTTTCTCAGTAGTGTTAGTGAATGGTACACATTTGAACATTGCAAACTCATTTATGTATTTGCATATTAATATATACAAATGGGTTCATTCATATTTTTCATTCAGTCAACATTTTGACCTAACTTAAAATGACATAACCGTCAAGAAACTTGGTATAATATTATGGAAAAAAATTATACATCCCTCATAGATATGACAAGGTCATTAAATTGTTGTTTTTTCATATTTTACACGAATAAAGGAAAGTGATTTGATCTTTGAACGGGAAGTCTGGTAGATGAAAAGGAGAAAATGTCGTTCTAACAGATGCGTCTTATTACTTATCTTTATAAAGCGCTCCGCGTGGGAAAATAGATTTTTTTAAGCAGCCCTCTTCAAATAACTCAATCATTTGAAGGGTTTAAATTTAATTGTTTTGCCTTTCAGGGGTTCTAGCAATTTCTGGTCGAATTTCATTGAAGTTCTTAACTAATTTCTTTTACTTATTCACTCTATCTTTAAAAAGGTCAGCTGCATAAATTTCATGTATTAAAAAAACGAACTTTATCATAATTTAGGCCGTTGGTTTTCTTGTTTGAATTGTTTTACACTTTGTATTGTCGAGGCCATTTATAGTTTCCTTGACATTATGGGTTTGCTCATTAATGAAGGCCATACATTACCCTATAGTATAACTGTTGCTTACATCCACGTCACTAAATCAAGGCTTTGTTTGATATCTGACTATTAAAATCCTTGATTGTTCGCATAAAAATGATAACGGAAATTGCCAATAATAGTGTCCAGTAAAACAGATCACAACAATACTTATAGGTAAATTAGGTAACTGGACGCATTCTACGCAAATTTTTGTTCTTCCCTCGCCGGGATTCGAACTCATGCTATTGGGATATCGAGACAACACCGTCTGCACTGTGTCCAACGCTCTAGACCACTCGGCCACCTAGACTGAACTAAAAATTCATCTTTCGTTGGCCTAGTGTTACCTTTCCTCGTCAGTAGAATCTAGAGTTGTAACACAGTACATGATAATTATATTAGGTATGAAGATGGAATTGATTGCAAATAAGCTAAATTATCGGTCGTAAAGGATCGTAAGATACAGTCACAGAAATAATTATTTGATAAGTATGTCTAAACAATTAAGTGACAACTTTACGACAGATATATATATGACAGTCAGCAGTATTTAAGAACATCCGTTGTTCGACCTGCTAGTCAAATGCGTTTTGTTAAAATATACTTTTTCACTTTTTTGGTCTTTCGGAAAATGTTGTTTGTGCTGTATTTAGACCCCTCTGCCAAGAAATTTGTTTTGCATGCACACGTATAAAAATTGCGGTTTTTATCCAACGCGCAATCATAGGTTTGAACGTTCACAGTGTTTTCAATTTAGACTTGTTTATATTTTTTCGTTTGGGCTTGTATTATATTTGCCTTCGGGTTTATATGATCCGTTCATCCTATTTCGACTCTTCAAAATTCAAGAGTCTATCCTAAATTGAGGTAAATTATATGGTCTTCCAAATACCGTTTCGATTCCTAACATCACTGAAGAGACATTATATATATATATAATTCGTCTAAATAACAGCCCAACAATGTTATATATATTATACTTCATATGAAAGTAATAATGCAGGTGATGTAGACTGTTGTCTCACAATATGTGGAAGTTCACAAAATAAGAGTCAGTCTATTTTACCCGTACAATTCAGTCCATATCTGTGGTATGATGTGTTCCCTTTTCAGCGCGATCGATACGATCAGAATATAGACAACAAACATCGCAGTATTAAATGAAAGGGTGATCCTTCTATAGCGGAAAGTAAAATCAATGGATAATGGTAGCTTCTTTTCATTGTTCTTTAAAAGCTCCTATGTTACTTGAATAATTTTCGGAAGGCGTTTTAATCTCTGATAAAGCGGAAACTTGACAGTTGAGAAGAGTGAACTAAAACTGTATGCCAAGAGAGTCCTACATATTGTTGTATACCAAGAGAAATTAAAAAGTCTGTCCGAAATCAATAAAGGAAAAACTGTTACAATACGTTGAACAGCTATGATTTGTAATCTATAGGTAAATCAAGAATGTTATTATTGATTTTTAGCTTGAACATGAAATAATTTAAATTCTAGGACCAAGTGCAGGTGTTCCTGTCCGTCATCCATAAAAGAAATCTCGAACAACAATAGTCCCATAAGAATTATACACGCAACTGTTTCACCAAGCAATGGCAGCATATAATTAAATACCATTTTGTTACATGCATACAGCTAGGTCGAATGACAATAATGTGAGCCTTGTTCTATCCTTGGTCACATTGAAAATCTAGATTCAAATTCAATTGTTCATAAGAGTATATACAGACAATCATCATTACATCTACAACATATAAACCACTGTTTAATTGAATTGAGACACAATATTCTTTTTGTTATGCATTATTATATAATAAACAAACCGTTGATAGCGATAGCGTTCTGCGTGCACTTGCAGGGATGCATGGTGTGAGATTTACCGTTGCTAGCGATAGCGTTCTGCGTGCACTTGCAGGGATGCAGGGTGTGAGATTTTGATCTGTGTTGACATAATCTCGACCTTAAGATGAATGATTATAAAAGAGCTGTTCTTTAGCTTTGGGTTTTAGCAAGTGTGTACAAGGGTTATGTCATGAATTAATACAACACTTTTTCTCCATTAGATATATGCTTTTACATAAAAACATTAAGAACAAACAATTACCAGTAAATATACTCTACGTATGATAATGAATCATCTCTTTGGGAATGCTTTCGCATTCGTGTCATTATTTTTAAAATAAGATAGATACATCTTTGACCGTAAAAAAAATCGAAAAGAAATGTTTATATCAGGAAAGGTTAACAGGCATGTGGGGTTTTTGGACACTTCAAAAGTAAATGAGATTCATCTTCTAAAACGTTAATCTAGTTTAAGCAAACATTTTTGTGCATATCTTTGCATTTATGACTTTACGAACAAGCATATCATTAATGATTATCATAAATAAACGAATTGGATTTATCAAATGATTAACACCTTAAAATATATATTTGAATCAGAATATTATTATTAACCTTAATAAGCTGATATCCTTCCTGGATTCCATTGAAACAATTTGAAGACATTGATTCTTTGAAATCATTAAAATATAAGTAAGCATGTTTTAAAGCAAATATTATTAATATACGCACCTGCAAATAGAGAGCACATTTTGACCCTGCTTTCCAAATTATATATCGTTTTTAATTTCCTTGTTCAATTTAGTATAGTCAACTGGTTGGTATAGCTGCCCTGTGCAGGTTTTTTTTATTGTGAGTTTTAGTTTTACGAAGTATTATCTAAATAGGTAAAAGAGGGGCTTGTGTTCATGTAAAACTTCACATTGTATCCCTAGCTTTTGGAATAATGAATCCCAGGTCAAACAGGAAAAAGTAAAACAACAAAAATACCGAACTCCAAGGAAAATTCAAACCGAATGAAAAGGAAAAGGAAACCCGCTCCGGACTGTGAATCCCGAAAGGGATTAATCTGTACCATTTGTTGTTCGTTGTTGTATTTCTTTGTTCGTTTTTCTGAGAGTGGGTTTTTTTTTTCAGGGTAACGGGTGTTGATGTCGTCTGTTGTACTGTTCGGAATTTTTTGCTATTCCGGTTATTCCTCTCTTGTATTATATAATGAAGTTATAAAAGATAATTTTAGTTGTTTGTATGTTTCAGTGAAATCGTCAGTAGAATATCGATTTCTTTTTATTAAAGCGAAATAGATAGGTAACTATAACTCTTAGTTGTTTTCCTTACTGTACGGATTGGCACACTAACTTAATCGTAAGCATGCTTATTTATCCCTTGTAATTTTTTATTAACTGTGTATTTGCATTCAGGTGTCACAGGTCAAATTTATTCGTTCATTGTGTGTTAATTTACGTTTTCATTGAGTTAAGCCTTCCAATTGATATTTATAGTGTGTTTTTCTATGTTATGATGTTATACTATTGTTTCAGAAAAGGGAGAAGGTTTGGTACCATTAAAACGTTTAATCCCGCTGCCTATGTTTGCACCAGTCCTATGTCAGGAATCTGATTACAATAGTTGTCGTCTGTTTATGTAGTTCATACGTGTTTCTCGTTTCTCGTTTTTATATAGATTAGACCGTTGGTTTTTCCGTTTGAATGGTTTTACACTAGTAATTTTTTGGGGCCCTTTATAGCTTGCTGTTCGGTGTGAGCCAATGCTCCGTGTTGAAGGCCGTACTTTGACCTATAATGGTTTACTTTTAAAATTGTAACTTGGATGGAGAGTTGTCTCATTGGCACTCATACCACATCTTCCTATATCTATTTTGAAGGTACATTGAATAAAAGGCTGATGATGTACATTTTTACAACGTATTCAAAATTATCATGACACTAAATACGACAAAAGAAGGACAACTTAGAAATTTAAATAACTATCACAGAAGTAAAACTTTTTAAGATTTTGAGATTCTTTTTTTTTTAGCCTTCAGAAGATGGCAAAATAAACTAACACCTGAAATTGAATTTCATTTGATACGATCTACCCAGTTACACAGTTTAAATTACCTATGATCTATTGTCACACTAAAATTATCACATGACAGTGGGAAATCTAGTGACAGAGAACAAAAGAAAATTCACTCTTCTTATGATAAAGTCGATAAAATCAATAAAACGATGCCGGTGACGATACTGAACGAAAGTTATTTCTAAACAACAATCGTACTTTTTAAAGAAATTATTTGTTAAACTGTGTTATTAGAAATATACATGCAAAAACACGATGTTTTATGTTCAGTGTGTATCGAGATAATTGCATTAGAAGCTTGTGAAACTGAAATTTAAAAAATGTTAATCTTTGCTATATATTGATAAAAAAAAATTGGAAAAAATCATGTACATACAAAATCTAAAGATCTTTCAGATTACCAATTTTCGGAGTGTTCCACAAAATCCTTAGCATGTTAAAAATTCCCAAAATATAACTAATCTTCACATTGAAGTTTTCGAGTACACCGGTCTGCTCTTGTCACTTAAACATTCAATAGAGACATATTGTCTTTTCGTGAATGTAACTATTTTAAAAAAGTCTGTCAAAAATCAAAGATAAATAGTTTTATAAGGTAGGTTATCCGTTAAAAGATTTTTACTATTTTTGTATACAGTTTTAAGAAAGGGTCGTTTCGAATTTTGTACATGTATTTGCGGTCTTCTCGATCAATTCACATTCAATGTTTACATCGGGATAAGGTCCGTTTGAATTTGCTTAGTAACTTAATTTCAAAAGTGTTAATCTCTGCTGCATATCAATCGATTCCTGCAGAAATTTTCACCTGAACTTCTCTGATCTATCTGCATACATATACGGACAATTGACATGTTCCAGAAAGGTATACAGCCGAAGATGGTACTCCAGGAATTTATTCGCATAGCAACATTTTAAACCAATTTTACACCAAGCTCCTTTAACCTGCTGTACTCATCGTTTGATATTTAAGGAGAGAAATTATATCATTATATGGAAGTTTTGTTTATATTTCAACTTATTTTTATTGTTACTATTTACCAGAACGTGTTCTCGTGAATTTATAATAGAAAGCGTCCTTGCTAAAACGGGACAAACATTGAGAAGATCAAGTTTTCAGTGTTTACAGGGGAGATAATATTTTGTCACCAGATTTCCCATTGATGAGGGGAACAACTCAAACATGTTTCCCAACCTAGTTATTGGCACCTTTTAAAGGAACAAAACAATAAACATCAAAATCCATGAAAGCTATGAATTTTCTGAAACACACTATGCATTTATACGCCAAACCGTGCCTTAAATTATTTTTCCAATTGCACAGTTGTGTTTGTGCTCAGAGTAAACATAGCCATGTTTGTCGATGAACCGTAAGTCTGGAAGCATTACATGAATATAAACAAAATGATTATCTTTTTATGACAGTTATAATAGCTTTCTTTGAAAAAAAGAAAATTAAATGAAGGAATAAGTAAAAATAAATGTATAGTAAGCTTTGCGTTAGTTTGGTCTCTACACCATTTTTTCTGTTACTTACGACAAGTCTCAAAGGGGTCATAAAAAAAACTCACAAATTATTAAATCAAATACGATCTGACAGTACAAATGCCAACGATAATTGTTTCATTGCATAATTGTTTGTGACCTTTGCTAGATTGGTTCTCCATGTTACTCCAAAGTGAAAATCCAATACTTTGGTTAAACATGTTGAATTTGTAAACGTTTGGATCTCAAAAATCAGAAATTCTGAAAATTGATAGAAATGTGTTGTATACATATCCTAAGAAATCTGGAAAAATCCTATAACGATTGACCAAATTCAAACGAAGATCTGCTTGTTTATTTTCTTTATAAATGGAAAATATACTTAGTGTGTTGAGTTTCTATCGGCCTATATCATGTAGATAGAAAACTCTTAACAGAATCAAATTGAATGTTTAGGTCTTGATTTTGGGAGGGGGGGGGGGGGTGTCCTTCGTTTCTTTAATCTTCATTTTTTCATTCTATCACATATCACAATACAAAAACAATATAAACACTTGGTTCATTTTTTGTTAAATTTAGTTTCCAACATCATCTCTCCTCTCTATAATATGATATAATCTTTCCAGTAAACAGTTAAGTTATCTATTAGCTTAATTGACTGTGCATTCAATAGTCTCTTTTTAAAAATGAATTTTTATTTTTCCCAACTTGTTAAAAATTAAGTTAAGCCAATAAAAGTCGATTTTTAATGCAAATCTATCTAGCAATTGCATATTAGATAAGTAGGTTACACGCAGAAGAGAATCCGTTGCATCTTCAACGTGTACATAGAAACCTACTGCAGATTTTATGGTCTCTATTGATACAGGGTATATTCCAAGTTCAGCTAAAACAGCCGAATTTATGATGATTAATATATTTCTTAAATCTATACATTTTTGTAACATGAAATCAAACAGACCTAGAAAAAATCCATTTTCGCGTGTTCGCTGTCTATTCATATTTATATTCGAGTATATGACCGTCGGCAGTCTTCGGAGGTCATCTTGATGGTTAATTAGATGGCGTCTAGACTAAAATACACACGAAATCTTGATATATATTATCAAGTCCATGCATTTTTAATTGTTTATTTTAGACTTTTTGTAATTTGGATATACCTGTAAGTATGTTATAAATCAAATATGAAAATTTGAGTCAAATCGGTGAACATAAATTTAACAGCTAATGCCCCTTTAAAACAGGAAAAGACAAATAGATGTCAACATACGGCCTTGTACAATAGTAAATTGCCATTACCATACGTAAACTGTAGATGGGTCTGAATCTAGCAAAGCGCATAGTTCATCATTTTCTTGGAAAAGTTTTGTTTTCATGTTCATCTAGCTTTGAACTAACTGTCAGTAACTGCGAGTACTCTCAGATCTGTACTTAGTGTCTTTTTGTTGTTGGGATGTACAAGTATCCATCTGATGAGTTAAGCCTTTTTCAACTGATTTTTATAGTTTGTTCTTATGTCGTACTGTTACACCACTGTCCCAAGTTAGGGGAGGGTTGGCGCCTTCAAACTAGTTTAACCCCGCCACATTCTATATGTGCCTGTCCCAAGTCAGGAGCCTGTAATTGAGTGGTTATTGTTTGTTACTCTTTATCATATTTGTTTTTCGTTTATTGTTTTGTATAGTGTGTTCTTGTTTTGTGCTGTTGCACCACTGACCCAGGTTAGGGGGAGGGTTTGGCGCCATCTAACTTGTTCAACCCCGCCACATTCTGTATGTGCCTGTCCAAAGTCAGGAACCTGTAATTCAGTGGTTGTCGTTTTTTGCTGTGTTACATATTTGTTTTTCGTTCATTATTTTGTACATAAATTAGGCCGTTAGTTTTCTCGTTTGAATTGTTTTACATTTGTTATTTCGGGGCCTTTTATAGCTGACTATGCGGTATGAGCTTTGTTCATTGTTGAAGGCCGTACGGTGAGCTATAGTTGTTAATTTCTGTGTAATTTGGTCTCTTGTGAAGAGTTGTCTCATTGGCAATCATACCACATCTTCTTTTTTATATATACTCCTTCCAGTGGTCAAGAATTAACAAAGGAGCAGGAAATTGTGTTTGTTTGCCCAGCTGCACGATCCAAGGAAAGTTTATCGTTAGTTTAGTCATCTTGTACAGCATTTCTTTGGTATTTGATGAAGCGGGAAATGTTCCAAATTACATTGCATACACTGCGCTATTTCTATATTAATACATTCATTACTACTTCACAACTTAAAAAATCATTTCATATTTGTGAGTGGCGATATTCGTATCCAAAGAGAGACAACCGCAATTTTTTTGAAGTTTAATATGTCACCGAAAGGCACCGACCAGTCATCTTTTGGATGAGTGAAAGGGACATTTATGTTCTTTCTTGGGACACATATTAAGAAAATGACCGAGTCGTCACAAAACAATTATTTTAAAGAAAACAATCACGTAACTGTCTGTCAGAGCTTTAACATCAGCACGAGGTGTCAGACAAGATGATTCGATATTTACGAGTCCCTAGTAGGAAGTTCTTACTATATATCTTTATTCTCAAACAACCATTGTATTACATCGGTATGAGATACAAAAAAGCACACAAAAAACAATTGATAATATGCATATATATAATAGGTGGACACAGTAGAATTTTTTTTTTAAATTTTGGTTCATTTGTATGTTTCGGAGTTTAGTCTGGCGCCCATTTCGCTGAACTAGTATCATTATTGTTTAGGGGGAATTACAAGCCAGGAGGATGAACAACAGTGTCAACATATTTGATATATTTGTAGAGTTTCTTTCAAAATGTTCTGCCTTTATAGGAGAAATAAAGTTCTTGAATTATAATTGCATTATTTCTTTGAGTAACGTACGTACACTGTTACATTGTTTACGTTTCTCAGCTAAAAAATATAAATCAATTGTTTTAAAAAAAAATTGTTAAACGGTCTTTCTCCTCCGAAACATGATTAATTGGTTTTTTGGTTGGTTGTTTGGTTGGTTGGTTGGTCGATTGATTGATTGATTGATTGCATGGCACTTTCTCTGTGCGACGCAGCTAACTTAAATAACGCCTATATTCTGACCGAACGTGACTGCGTACTTATACATCCTGCACAGCCAAACGGACGCCTGAGATGTCCTCATAAAAATTGATCCTAGCACCATTCGTTTATAAATTTTCTCTAGTTTATATGTTACCTCGGACTTCCATTTTTCATCTATTTGTTGTGTATGCATTTTGATTGAATTTGTAGGAAAACGGGGTAAATTTTATCTTGGAAGTTTTATTTTCCTTATTTGGATATGGAATGTTTTATTCTAAATTTAGGTCCGCGCGAGAGATGGTGTTGTGAAGTCACGTGACCCTCGAATATATATGTCTAGAGTTTCTTTTCAGGCGGGAGACCGTTGAACAGAGCACATGTGTATTGATCAGAGAAACACGATAACTATTGTTTTTATTTTGTACAGGTCATTGATGTCGGATCATGCATACATATTATCGTATCCGAGGAGACGTTAATCAAGCGGACCACGCGTGTCTCATCTATTAATTTCAGAAAATACATGAATTGGAGCAGATTTTAGCAGGGATGGATTTCTATTTCAGAAAGAAATTTGTACGTAAGAAGGATTAGCATTTTGCAGTATAATGTACGGGACTAAAAGCGATTTTCTTTTCATAAAAAATCAGTTGAAAAAGGGGGGGGGAGTGTAGTGGTAGACGGTGGTTGATAATTGAGATAAGAAACATTTACAACATGATAGCTGCAAAGTTTGAAGTTTTGATAAGTAATTTGTTGATTCGACCATAACAGGGACATTGACCCTGCAATAAAATGACGCGTACTATTTCGACAAAAAATTTCTAGTAAACACGTGTCGTGACAAACTTTTTGGTTAAATTGTTTTGTCGATATCTATAACTCTTTCTAGGAAGAAGCGATATGAACTTAATGTAAAAAATCACAACATGACCTTGACCTTTGACCTTGACCTAATTTTCTTATTGGATCAAGGACCTCAAATCAAAAGATCCTAGGTCTTTATCACTTATGGTTTACAAGATAGAAATGCATATCACTTATATCAAATGCATAAGGTGAAATAACTCTCATATGGAGTGTTCGTATGGCTTCGGTCAAAATTGAACAAATCATGCGAAGGATATAACGAGCAATTTTATAAAATAAATTTGTCGCTTTCTTATACGGTTACGGAGGAGATGCAGTCACAAGGAAAACAGTGTTCGGGGAAAAAACTCCTACAAAGAAAAGTATTCGGTTACGCAGGGTGAATTTCAAAGGCGCATAAACTGTTCGATATCATATACCAAACATCTAAGCGACATCTTGCGAGACAAAATTTATACGCAAGAAATAAAAGTGGCCGAAGAAGAAAAAAAAATAATAATCAGAACAAATACAATAGGTCTTTCCATCGAAAAGTGGAAAGACCTAATTAACATTAAAAAATAAGGTGGAATTCATCCAACTATAAAAACAAATACCCTAGTGTGAATGATGTTAACTCCAAAGGTTACCCGGATGTATATTGTGTCAAAATGAATCAGATATATATATTAACTGTTTTGGTCTATGATGGTTATAGTCAGTCGATTGAGATCTGTCTTAGTGTGGCCAGGAGATCTCAAATGTCGTCTGAGAGAAAGGTCTGACTTACATTCATAGTTACTACGATTGCCATTCTTACGTTTGTGAAATAGCTGTTCTGACTAACCAACATACTGTTTACACCATTTACACTGTAGAAGATACACTTTATGTGTAGTCTTGCAAATAACATTGCAAAGAATGGTGTATTTTATACCAGTGGAGTGTCTGCTACAAGTCTAGGTATTCAGTATTTGCTTGCAAGTCAGACATAGTTTGTTTCCAAAACCCTTGTAAGAGCCCGCATACGAAGAGCCTAGTTTACTGATGATAAATCAGCTCTCACCAGCAAGTCTTTATAAGGCTTTTAGGCCTACGGAAAGCCAGTATCGGTGGCTCGGGGAAGATCTCGGATAGCTTCGGATGTTTTTCGATTTCTTTCCAATTTTCGCGGATAAGGTGTGATAATTTGTTAAATTTGGGTAAGTCAGCACAAACGGGACTATATACTGTTAAACCTTGTAAATTCACCATAATGTTCTGAACAAGGATTAAACTACGACATATTTTGCGGGCCAATTGAATCGTGCGTGTAGATAGATTCTACCACAGCAAGTCTTGTCAAGATTTTAAAAAGTTTGCAAATCTAAATATCGAGAATTTATACCCATAGTTTCTGTTTAAATTATTCCTAGATTTTTAATAGAGTCGAAGCGATTTAGTCTTAAAGCTTGGCATATTGTATAGAGACATGTGTTTTGTTGACGACTGTATTTTTTTACCTCAGATAGCTGCACGAGGGTGTGGATGGGATGCCCTTCATTTCTGTATCCTTTAATTTTTTAAGGTCATTTTTCTTTATTCTTTATATATTTTACACATTAATCTCTGTTCTTAATATTTTAGCATCTCATTATTCTCTATTCTTTGGTTGGGGGGAGGGGTTGGCGTATTTTTCTCTTTTCTTTATTTTTTGTCCTATTTTTCTCTATTCTTTATTTTTTGGCCCATTTTTCTGTGGTATTGACCTATTATTCTCTATTCTGTAAACCCCATCCAGACCCTGGTGCATTCTATACCGAATATATCGATATTAAGCTTGAACACACAACTGTGAATAACGACATTTCTACGGTAAAATATGGTAATTTTTGCCAACCAAATTGTGATAGCGTCCGAATAACTTTCAAAGAGATGACTCAAATTTTACTGTTAAGAATCCTTTGTAGCTTCTTTGTAAGCATCCAGTCCCAATTAGGAAGATAGTGGTAGGGAAAGTGAGCCCCGGAAAAAAGTGCCCAGTGGATTGTTGCTTCATACAAATTTCATAAATGATGGTTAAGTTTTCAAAAGACCCTTGTTGACAATTTATAGACATGAGAGCTAAATGTATACTTTTTTTTCAAGTTCAGCGGAATAGATGCGATCAATATAGTCACCAAACTTTGAATTATTCGAGGAGAGGACTCACTCTATGTAGCGGAAGGTAAGGTAAAAGGATAATGATAGCTTTATTGCTTTTGTCTTTCCATTACGAATAAAGAAACAATTCGACGAGAACAAGACCTTAGTTTGATAGGTATATATATATAGGAGTGGCGACTGTCCTGGAAAACACATTCATCTAATATGGTCAATTTATAAAAATATAGTCACTTAGACTTCTTCTTACTTCGGCAGTAAAACTCTTGCAGGGGCGTCCGTTAGACTGTGCTGGATGTATAAATACGCAGCCACGTCCGGTCGGAATGGGTACGTAAAATCAGACACCTCGTGTATAGAGAGTGTCAAATTTCCCGCGCTGCATACCTTGCAGAACCTATCGGTTGTATTGATATTTATTAGTTTCTCATTCTGAATATGCAGAAAATGATTGCCAATGGACGTTAAGCAAACAACATCAATCTATTTTAAAATCATGCAATCTGTGGTCAAAGTCTGTTTAAAAATAAAGAGATGTGGTATGGTTGCAAATCCGGTTTATTTCAATTGCCATTGTTTTTTGTCAAATAAAGTTTTATTATTTTTTTTCAATCTTTCTTTGAATTTAGAATGAGTAATAATCGTGTAAGGGACGAAGAAGTAAAACAAATATATACTATATCACGAGGAGAGAGAGTAAGATTGTATGTACTCCAACAGGTTTTGTGCATTGCCCCTAGAGTAGGTAGTTTCACGATTTGATAGCTACTTTGTATAAAGACCGTGCATAGATATCATTCACAACAGCCGTATAAATTCATCGAGTATTTTGTTCTGTTCTTACTAATCAAGTAGTATTTGCATTTCAAATAACTACTACGTTTTATTGCAAAAAGTAATGGTTTTAAAAGAAAATAAACTTTTATGTAGTGTTTATAGTGGTCAATATCTAAACGATTATATGAACTATAATAAATAATTGCTTTTTTGTCTGAAGCTATTTACAAAGTACACTACAACGTTACAGTTAGGACTGAAAAGGCAATGACTATTTATTATGATTGTTTTAAGTTAAACAGGTTTTACTCCCGATATTTTATCTGAAAAGCTACTTTTTCACAAACAATTGAATTAAACATTTACATGTGAACATTGATTTATGTAATCCATCGCACTTCAGCGTTACCACCATCGGACTTCGGCGTAGCTATCAACAAGATAGCGTCACAATCCCGCCATCGCACTTCAGCGTGATTAAAAACGCACTTCAGCGTCTAACCATCGCACATCAGCGTGACCATCGCGGTTCGGAGTGACATCGCGGTTCAGAGTCCTCCATATATAATATCATAGTTGACTTCATTGTAACAAGGCATAATTTAAAAAAAAAACTAGAACACTTTGATATATCATATAGGAGCATGCTACCAGAAACTGATTTGCCTAGTTATTCAGTCGTCCAAAGTAAGATTGTAAAATTTGCAAATCGTACCATCTCGTCTTCATTACCAAATCTATATAATTATATTTCTATCAGAAATCTACCATTCCTTTGTTTTATTTAACAAACTCTCCTTTAAACACTTTTTTAGAGATTATCCAGATTGTATCAAAGTTAAGATAGCCATATGTTTAAAAATAAAGTGTATAACATTTTCGTTAATGGACATGGAGTTGGGATCGTGTAATAATTACACATGGTCTCTGATCTTTAATTTGTAATTCTATTAAAAATTGTATTTAATTCTATCCGCCTTTTTGTACATCTGTTAAACCATAATTATCTGGGTGGTTAAAGAGCAACGTTCATTCGGGTGTAAATGAAGGGTGATGACATTCGGCAACATATCGTCTGCTCTTGTTTGTTAATCTCGTGGACTGTAAACGTCTGACGAGATGAGGATGACAAGCGAGCTGAATACGTGATGGCACAAATCCCATATTAGATCAAATAGCTAAACTGTCAATTTGTATTGAAATATGCTTCGTTGATTTTTAAAGTCAAAACAATGATTTGTATTGAATCAATTGTAATAGAACCTGTGAAAAGTTAGTCTCGTATTTATCTTCTAAACAAGCGGTTAACTTTGTAATTATGGTTTCTAAATACGTAAGAGCATCAAATATACTTTATTAAAACCATTATATACCTATACTTACAAAATCTACAGAGATGTGAATGTTTTCTGGTACAATTTTCTGGAATAATCACACAGAGTCATTTTGCAAAAAAATCTTCAAAAACTGCATTTATGTGCCATTTATAATCATTCAAACTAAGTTCATTTGACATAAATGGTATAAGAATTTTAAAGTACACATCAGAAGGAGCTTTAGTACTACCAATCTTTGTAAATCAAAATAACGACTTTTTTTTTTAAATGACCATGCTTGGGAAATATTTAACACTATGAAAAAATGTTTGGCTCAACGTAAATACTTCTTCGATTTTTTACTTATTGTCTAACTAAAGATTTTGTTTAATGTTATAAACAATGATTTCTTTTTTAAACCTAATACCTGCCGATTTTTTCTGAACATGTGTCGAAGTGTTGAGATCATCTTGTTACAGATGCCCTTTGAGATTTGTTTTTCAGCAAAGATTGACTTTAAATTATTATCTTTTGACACATACTAATTTCTTTAAACTAAATAACGGTTAAGAAAATTTTAAATTATAGTTGATTGTTTAAAATATTTTGTGCAAAAGTTGAAACAGCTGTTTTCCCATAAAGCATGCATATGTTTTTAACTAAAGTTTAGTGTTATTTTTAAGAAAAAAATGCTGAACATAGCAAAAACATGATTAAAATGGAGGAAAAAAGTTATTCAATCGAGGCAGTACCAGAGTATAAAAAAGAAGATATTTAATTGTTTTCTTTGCTATAATGTAGTACACATCAAGACGTAATTCACTAAACCGAAATACTCCCTTTCTTTTGAAAGCCCCTCTTTTGACGGAATAAGCATAGACCTACAATAAAAGGGGGGTTCAAATGGAAGTTTGCCCCGAGCTTGTTATCAAGGCGAACGTTGCGTTAATTTTTACATTGTGTTAGGATTCTAAATTACCATAAGACGAACTGATATAAATATGAATAAATATAAATGTATACCCCATACGTCAATGGGACAGTAGCTGCCTTCATTTAAGACGAATTAAATGCTGATTAATTGCATACATATTTGTTATTTCCACTAGAAACTATTTCATTTTTTTTATTTTTACACTCACATACAAGCTTTATCATAGAAATAGAGCCTGCTACGATTTGTTACATAAAATTCCAACATGAAAGTAAAGGGTTGAATGTACTATTCTCATATAAAACTAGCTCAGATAGCTTTAATTAAAATATGAATATTTACGTTGGGTTAAAAAAACTAAAGTTGAAGACTTTTTGTGTAGATAAAGAGCAGCAATGGTGAGGTTGTTTCTACCTTCTGTGAAGAAAAACAGAAATTGCGGGGCGGTTTTTACATTCTATGAAGACGATGAACAGCAATGTCATGGCTATCTCTAACTTCTATGAAGATAAAAAAAAAACAGCAATGGCGGGGTTGTTTCTACCTTCTGTGACGTGTGAATATGAAGAACAGCAATGGCGGGACTGTTTCTACCTTCTGTAAAGATGAAGAACAGCAATGATGGGACTGTTTCTACCTTCTGTGAAAATGAATAACAGCAATGGCGAGACTATTCCTACCTTCTGTGAAGACAAAGAACAGCAATGGCGAGACTATTTCTACCTTCTGTGAAGACAAGGAACAGCAATGGGGAGACTATTTCTACCTTCTGTGAAGACAAAGAACAGCAATGGCAAGACTATTTCTACCTTCTGTGAAGACAAAGAACAGCAATGGCGAGACTATTTCTACCTTCTGTGAAGACAAAAACAGCAATGGCGAGACTATTTCTACCTTCTGCGAAGACAAAGAACAGCAATGGCGAGACTATTTCTACCTTCTGTGAAGACAAAGAACAGCAATGGCGAGACTATTTCTACCTTCTGTGAAGACAAAGTACAGCAATGGCGAGACTATTTCTACCTTCTGTGAAGACGAAGAACAGCAATGGCGGGACTATTTCTACCTTCTGTGAAGACAAAGAACAGCAATGGCAAGACTATTTCTAACTTCTGTGAAGACGAAATCAGTAATGGCGGGACTGTTTCTACATTCTGTGAAGACATAGAACAGCAATGGCGAGACTATTTCTAACTTCTGTGAAGACGAAATCAGCAATGGCGGGACTGTTTCTACCTTCTGTGAAGATAAAGAACAGCAATGATGGGACTGTTTCTACCTTCTGTGAAGACGAAATCAGCAATGGCGGGACTGTTTCTACCTTCTGTGAAGACGAAATCAGCAATGGCGGGACTGTTTCTACATTCTGTGAAGATGAAGAACAGCAATGGCGGGACGGTTTCTACCTTCTGTGAAGATAAAGAACAGCAATGGCGGGACTGTTTAGAACTACCTTCTGTGAAGATAAAGAACAGCAATGCCGGGACTGTTTCTACCTTCTTTGAAGACGAAATCAGCAAGGCGGGACTGTTTCTACATTCTGTGAAGATGAAGAACAGCAATGGCGGGACTGTTTCTACCTTCTGTGAAGATAAAGAACAGCAATGGCGGGACTGTTTAGAACTACCTTCTGTGAAGATACAGAACAGCAGTGCCGGGACTGTTTCTACCTTCTGTGAAGACGAAATCAGCAATGGCGGGACTGTTTCTACATTCTGTGAAGACGAAGAACAACAATGGCGGGGATGTTTCTACCTTCTGTGAAGATGAAGAACAGCAATGGTGGGACTGTTTCTACCTTCTGTGAAGTTGAAGAACAGCAATGGCGGGACTGTTTCTACATTCTGTGAAGATGAAGAACAGCAATGGTGGGACTGTTTCTACCTTCTGTGAAGACGAAATCAGCAATGGCGGGACTGTTTCTACCTTCTGTGAAGACGAAGAACAGCAACGGCCAACAGTCAGATGATGTTAGTTCCATTTCGGCTTTCCCCGTTCAGCATATTTCTGATAATAAGGGCTTTTGCATGTAAAAAGGCATCAGAGTAAATGTTTACTATTTGACCTTGGTGGAGTGGTTAAAAGACAAATTTGTCACTGAAGTTTAAAATCTTTACTTGTGTGGGAATTACATTTGTAATTGTTAAACCAATCAAAATTTTATCATTTATAGCTGTTTTGTAAGGATGAGTTGTTCTTACTTGATCGAGTACCAGGATGTCCTACCATCACGTAGGTAACCTGTCGAAAAATTGTATAGCTTAATAACCATTATCAGATAGAGTTCCTGTAAAGTTTGCTTGTTTTGAAGTGGGTTTTTTTTTTAGCTTTTTGTTTTCTTGTTTTTTTGCTTTTTGTTTTTTGTTTTGTTTTTTGTTTTTTTGTTTTTTGTGACTGTATTTTTTAAGTCTTATGTTTTCAGTAAGTAGCGTGTTCCATTCATTGTATTGTTACACTTTCTTCTAGGTTAAAAAATGAACTACTAGTACCTCAATGGCAGAGTAGAAACAGCTTGTTCATGTTTAAATGTGTTGGGTGAAGGTATATAGGGTTTGGGTGGAGGTGTATAGGGTTTGGGTGTATATACAAAAAATTAACAAGTTGCAACTGCATGATTCACAGACTAATGCGCTCGGAAACTTAAACAAAGACTTTCCAGGCACAAATGAAAAGTAGAGAAGTTGATTATACATCAATAAGACAGCAACCAAACAATGCAGCGCCTGTTATTGTGCTAAAACGGATTTCAGAATGTATAGTAAATTTCGTTATTTAATATACTTAATGTTTCTTTTGTGGCATTCAGTTAATTTTTCTTGTTTGCATGATATGACAACATTTCAGATGTCATGATTAGACAATCCATAATTTTCTTTTTTTCGGTGTTAGATAATATGACGTTTTGATGACTTGGAGACATCAATTAGAAAGTTTTAACACTTTCGAGCACTTAAAAACATTCTTCGATAAAGACCTAAATTCAGTTTTTGCTCTTGCGCTTTGCAAGCAATTGGTTCCAGTTTGCAAGCCTACTGGGTCTATGGCAACCTAAGACAATTAGATTTGTAAATCAATACATGCAAATGAGTTATCGAAAAAGCAAGTATCGACATCGTGTATACTGCATAATTACAGTCTAAAAAGGATGTTTCGATAAAACAGTTGAGATTTTATACAGTTAGCTATTATATGCTGTTTACCGGTGCTATGTCTTCAACAAGTGTGTTGATTAAAATAATCAAATAAGATGGGATATAAGAACACATAATATGCAGAATAAATAATTTATCTGTATACAAAAACTAGAATTAATCTGTCAAGCTGGCAGGTTTACAATATGAAACAAAGGACTGTACGTACTTTTTGGTTAAAAAAAAATACTAAATTGTTTAAAGCTTATGAACATTTCCATTCAAGACGATTCAAGACCGCTTATCTGCAATATCAAAATTGGTTATTCTATTCTAAAGAAAAATGAAACAATATTACTTAGCACAACATTTAATGCTTATAAAAAGCAGGCGAATTTGCACAATGGTATATACAATTATATGTAACAATTATCACAGATAAAATATGCAGTTCAAGATTGTACTTCACTGTTCAGAATAATGCCTTCCATTCACGTTTTGGATATATTTGTGGTAACACACAAGCTTCACATGAGCATGGGGTTGTTAGTGAATGTTCAATATGGCTTCGACTTAAACTTGAGGAAATCTTCGGTGAAAATGTTGTTGAGGACGAGCAGATAGATGGCGATTCCGATTTTGAGTCTGAAGAATGTTCCAGTAACGATGAAACAGAAAATTTGTGTGGAACACTTGCCGGTGTTCTAGTGTTTGTTTTATCTGCTAGTGGCGTTGATGTCTGGCGTCTTGGAAACAATATATTTTTGTCAGAATGCACGAAGCTATCAGCGGTAAGTCCATGGTTAGTGTTAGTCACATCTACGTACGGTGGTACGAACGGAGATTTGTATGGTGAGTACCGATTATTTCCAACAGTGCTGTACATAGAGGCACGATGACTATTCTTCAGGGAAAGGTCCTGCACAATTTTCTTCATTTCTTCTATAGACTGTGTTAACATTACAATATAATTCCTTGCCAGTAGTAAGGTAGACATTTTAGACAGTTTCTTTACAGTAGGTGCATTAGAATACGGCATCACTTGCCTGAGTCCATCTAACGCCGAATTCAAATCATGCATTCTCTGTCTTTCTCTGCTATTAACTTTCAGGCGAATGTCTTCAGGTACACGAGATTTCGTCGATGAAGATTCGGAATTGTAGGACTGATTGCTGGAACTACTGCTGCTTTCAAAAGAGTCTACATTGTCATGGACATCAATGGCATCATCTTCAATAGCTTCTATGTCAACGTATATTTCTTTTTCCATTTTGGTAAGATTGCTTAACTTACAAGTTACTTTCTTGAAATCTAATTATTTTATAATATTAATAAATTTTCATTAATCATATATAGTGCCATTGGACTTAAATTCGTTATTTGATTGGTTAATCCGTGTTTTAAGTCCCCGCCTATAATAACAAGTGCTCGTGTGTGATAATCACCGATGATGTCTTACCCCTGGGCAATTTTCTCACTAACCAGGGACAAACAATGAAATTTTATCCGTTGATTGTTTACATGAACATTTTCATGGGGAGATTTAGCAATTTGTAAAAAATTCTTAACAAATAAATTTATACATATAAAACCACTTATATTTTTATTAAAGACACAACACAGCAGTTAAATATATATCTTCGGAAATTAACTTATTTCTACTTTTTCCCAGATTTTCGTGAAAATTAAATACACGTTTTGATTGTTTAAACGTTTATTGGGAGTTGAAGAATTTTCAAAGATTTTGTATGAAAAAAATACAAAATTAGATATAGATAATATAAACAGAAAATGCTATGAACATACAACAATGAAAGAAACAGTATGTTCATTAAAATGCTATGAACATACAACAATGAAAGAAACAGTATGTTCATTTAAAACACATATAATAATAATTGAAATAAAGACATATGTTAAATATACGGATTAACATATATAAGAATAAAACCTCATTTTTTGTTAGCTTTTTTTATTTTTCTAAATTATTGTAATCTTTTGGAGTTCGAACGAGGACATTTAAAATTACTTCATTATAATTTAAATCAACTATACTGTGGAGATTTAGCATATTAATATTGATCTCTTCCTGTGTAAAAGGAAAGTTTCTGCAACAGTCAATACAGAATCACAAGAGGAAGTAAAGCAGACAAAACCATGGTCAAACAACAGTCTTCAAAACAATACACAGAAAACTGATGTAACACATATATTAGTCAAAACGCTCCATGAACATTTAAATAAATATTAGTAAATAGACAAATTATCTACTTTATTGTGTATTGTTTTATTTTATTTCTTCTCTTCTATTGATAACAGATTAAAAAAAAAAGAAGTTTTTAATTATTTATATTATTGAATTCCTTCTGGAAAAGTAATTTTCTAGGTTTAATTCATATTGCTTTAACAATTTCTATCCAGTTTAGTTTTAAATCTGTATATAATAAAGTGGAAGCTACTTATGATTTCTTTTAACACAATTAATGCAATGGTCCGTTTTATAACATACGGGATATGGGTTATCGTGTTGTGGTTATATTTCTAAAACAGTGTGATATGTATTGCGGAAAAATGACCATAATATGAAAAATTCACATCTTACACATGTATAAATGACAAAATAACAGAAAATAAATGTCAAGCAGAGATTGCTTACAAGATTTCTACTTGTTTCTGCGTAATAATTAATTAGAGAGAAATAAACACGTATACGATCGTTCTTTGGGGTATGCATGTAAGGCTTTTGATACCTCAGGAATAGATTACCTTAGCTGTATTTGGCAAAACTTTTAGGAATGTTTGGTCCTCAATGCTCTTCAACTTCAAGCCACTCTAAAAAGAGTTATGAGAGACTATCTAAAATGTATATACATTATGTACACTAAAATTAGCAATATAAAATACATCTTCTTTTCAATAAAATGTCATCGCAGATTTTGGCAGTATAAAAGTACATATTTTCATTATGTGAATAAAGATATAAATCTATCGTCATCAGACTACATAGAAATGCTTGATAAAACAAATAACAAAGCAAATCTTCATACACTGGACAATTCGTTAATATATGTGTTTCATCTTCAATTAAAAGTATTCCATTACAAGTGTTGTTAAAACAAATTCTATTTTCAACTAAAAGACCTTCATACCTTCCAGTCTCAATTTTCAAATGCACTCCTAGATTTTCCAGGTATGTTTTTTAATAAATATTTTTTTTCTCCACATTCATTTTTGAACAGTCTGTAAGTACGTAGTTTGCTACGCTCGTTTAACATTAAAATATTATACCATTGTTTTTTAAATCTATTAAAACAGAAATATATTTGAGTGGAACATAACAATGATAACACTCCTCTGTTACAACAGGATAGCATATTTAGTCCAAAGAGACCCTACCCTAGGTCCTGCATTATATACACATAGTTTATACTAACGTTTAGTTAAATAGTCCCAGGTATTATTAAATTTATTATTATTATTATCATCATTATCATTTAATAGTGTTATTTATTCATTTCCATTTATTATTATTATTATTATTATTATTATTATTATTATTATTATTATTATTATTATTATTATTAATGTTTTATTAGTATTGGAAAAATAGTGTAGATATAAAACCAGTCTCTATCATAATAATAATCTCTGAAATCAATCATGTTTGGATTAGGGAACTTGAAATTGTTTTTTTTTTTTATAGTTTTAAAATGTAGTAAGATAGAATTATTGCTGTGTCAGTGTATATATATCTTTGATACAGAGGCCCGATATAGAACAATCATTTTATTGTTTAAAATATAGTTTGTCATATTTTTGCAGTTTTTATAATTTACATAATTTTGCAAATACGTCTTTTGAAATTTGTTTATGTAGTTACTGGTACGATCGAAGAATTTAAGCTAGGAAAAGTATAATTAACAATATTGTCAATATATTATGTCCCAGGTTTAAGCAATGCTTGAATTAAAACAGATGTATATCAAAATAACTATGTGTGCGAGCTAAAAAAAAATTGAACATCGAAATTTTATCTACCCAAACATTTGTTTTTCTTAAAATTATCACGATTTTTAAAGTATTGGAGTCTTATTTCACACCTTTTATTTTCGAAAACCTATATCAAATCTGGCGACATAGCTGGTTGGTAAACCACATCAGAACAGAAAAACCTTGTAAGAATCATAACATACGCTGACATTTTAATTTAAGAATATAGAATTAAATATTGGCAATAATATTTCCGTTCTTTTTTCTCAAAACAAATCCGAACATTATCGTGGCGGACAATCTGAACTAAGTGTTGATCCTTTTGTTCATCGACAGGAAACTGTTTGTCTCCAAGGAACGACTATTACAAAGTGTAGATTTCTATCATAGATTTCATCTTAAAATAATTATTTATTTTAATTACTTCAGATACATGACTCTTGCGGTCTATTTTCCCTGGAGCAGAACAGAACGATTGGGTGTGAAAACATGACCACGATTACAATGACAGTTATCTGGTCATTTTGAGTGACCATAAGAGGTTTGACCATCACCTATCAATTAGGCAAATTACATGACAGACACGGGTGATGATGTCTTCTGTTGAATTGTAATCAAAGCGTGAAAATAAACAAGTTGTTTTGTAAGGAATACTGGATATCTATTTGGAACCGGTCACGTCAGTTCAACCCTACACATATGTCATTTAATTCAAAAAAAAATTTCAACTCGCACATATTACAGTATCTTTTAAGATCTGAATTATTTTCAAAAATCATGATCATTGACTACTATGTAAATAACTGGGATTATGCCTAAACAATACTGTCAATTAAAGTAATTTTACAGTATAATATTACTTATGTACTTGTTTACATGTACAAACAAATTGTGTAATATTTTGTACCATTTATCAGTTTTTGACACAACCTTAAGCAGCTTGGTGTTTTGCTCACAAATTTATGTGGAGTTCAACCTAAAATTTAACACTGTCTTCTTGGGCAAAAAGCTGCATATTTTGAAAACTTGATTGATTCTGTTATATTTTCGTTTTTATGCTTGTTTATTCTATACTTATATATATCTATCGAAGTTTGGCAGAATGAGCATACCAAGTGTTTATTTATTGATAAAAATGAATATGTTTATCTCCCTTTTGCCATTCGTAGAAATATTTTACACATCAATAAATATAAATTATACGATTCTAAAAATACCGATTTCCTATATATTATCATTAGCATTGGAAATTTAATCAAACGTTTTGTATATCACAAATAATGCTTGTTTAGGTCTCAAGCCCTCCTTTTAAAAATATAAAAATAAGGAGTTATATATGATTGACAGATTCAGATTCAGATTCAATATTTTATTAAAGTCTCACCACTTGTATATCATAAAACATTGGAATACATATATGAAATATAGCGTGTATTAAAACTAACAGTAAAATATAATTAGCTTAAATACTAAAACATATATTGACAATGAAACCACTATCCATGCACCAGAGACCAAATAACACAGATGTAAGCAATATAGGCCACTCTGCGGCCTTCAACAATAAGATGAAAGTTATTTAACACCAGTCTTAATTAATAGTAGTATTTACTATAGAATTAGGATCAGTAAACAAACTCAAACTTTAACTCGTATCAAAAACCACTTAATTTTGTTGAATATATTCTGTAAATGTCCCATTTTCCTTAACATGTTTTTGCTCTTTCTTAGCAATGTAAAAAAGATTTTCTATTAAATAAAAATAAGGAGATGTGGTATGATTGCCAAAGAGACAACTATCCACCAAAGTTTAAATAAAAGTAATCAAAAGGAGCTTAAATGTACGGGAACCCTATTTCAATCCCCACTTAACACAAATTTGATCTTGGTTATGTTTTTGCTCCCTATCCCAAAAACATTTGTTTTTTTTTTGTATATCAATATTAAGTCCAGAGATTTCAGAATAAAATTTTAAAAAAGAAGAGATGCATCTAGTGACTTTGGCGGGCCATCTTATATTATTGATGTATCATCTGCATATTGAGAAAGTATGAATTCTGTATCATCTATCAGCAATATATGTATCTCCATACTATTTCTTACTAAAAGTTCTAATATTTCAACACAAATATAGCAAGAAAGTATAGGGGGATAAAGGATCCCTCTGTCTACAATATAAAAATAAGGTGATGTGGTATGATTGACACTGAGACAAATAATCACGAAAGTTCAAATGAAGTGGATGTAAGCAATTATAATAGGTAACCGTACGGTCTTCAACAATGAGAAAAACCCATACCGTATAGTCGGCTATAAAAGGCCCCGACCAGAAAGCAAGAGTGATACGAAAAAACCATAAAAAACGTTTACAATACTTGTACTGCAAAAAATAATATTTTCGGAACATTGTTTGTCTGTTCGTCCTTATTTACTTTTGGATATGGTGTTATTTCTTTTTCTTCAACTTATATTTGTCATTGCCATCTTATAGCATTTTCCACCTTTTTTCATAAAATGAACAAAATCGGAGTTCGTATTCTACTTGTATTTGAAATATTAAAACTGTGGTTCTTTGGAAGTGTCTCTTAAATCTATTTATTACCGTCTAAAGAATAATAAATACATTAATCCAGTGATTTCAATTAAATGATATTTTCGAAAAGTTTTCAGACGACAATGAGTGAATATACACTGTAAATTCAGAAAATATTGCGAGGTTTTTATTAATGCGAATAATGCAACTGGCTTTGTATCGCAATTTTTAGAACCCGTATTCTGATATCAGATACAATAATAAATCTCATATTTTTGTCCATTCTTCTTAAATCACAATAATACAGATGAACGTTATAATTTCTGAATTTACAGTACACTACAAAGGATAAGACAACACACATGTCCATAGCATTTGGTGATAGTAAGTGGACTTATAAATATTATTTAGAGGAATGTTGAAAATTTCCTATGTATATAGTTAGCCTCCTCTAGTTTCCTTGATGATAAAGTAAGCCATTATCATCTAACGTTTTATTATTAAGTGATCATGTCGAACCATGCGATTCTTACAGATAAGGATTTGTATTCTATATTTTTGCATGTCATTTTGCACCTAGTATTATGAAGCGTCATCAAGGAACAACTTCAAAATATTAAATACTTTGTAATTTCCACTTAAATATGTGCTTGAATAACTGACTTATGAAAATAAGTGTTCTAATTTTAAAGTCATTAAGGCCCTTGGTTCTCAATGGTGATCTCCTTGATTCATGAAATTGATGTTGTTAAACATTAGATCCTGTTACATGTTTGATTAACAAGAATAAAAGGAATGCAAGAACATCTGACAACAGACTGGGCATGCATAGGATAATATTTAGTCACCTTAAAGATCTTGAGTGTATTGGCAAGAGTAACATCGTTCTGTCTACTGTGAGAAAATCAACATAGAAACAAAAAGGAAATGATATCAAGATTAACATCTATCTACAGGTAAACAAATCACTTTAGATACAAATAAGAAAAAACAGCAAGAATAACATATATCTACAGGTAAACAAACCAACATAGATACAAAGAAGACAAAACAGCAAGAATAACATCTATCTACAGGTAAACAAACCAACATAGATACAAAGAAGACAAAACAGCAAGAATAACATCTATCTACAGGTAAACAAATCAACATAGATACAAAGAGGACAAAACAGCAAGAATAACATCTATCTACAGGTAAACAAATCAACATAGATACAAAGAGGACGAAACAACAAGAATAACATCTATCTACAGGTAAACAAATCAACATAGATACAAAGAGGACAAAACAGCAAGAATAACATCTATCTACAGGTAAACAAATCAACATAGATACAAAGAGGACAAAACAGCAAGAATAACATCTATCTACAGGTAAACAAATCAACATAGATACAAAGAGGACAAAACAGCAAGAATAACATCTATCTACAGGTAAACAAATCAACATAAATACAAAGAGGACAAAACAGTAAGAATAACATCTATTTACAGGTAAACAAATCAACATAAATACAAAGAGGACAAAACAGCAAGAATAACATCTCTCTACGTCACAGGTAAACAAATAAACATAGATACAAAGAGGACAAAACAGTAAGAATAACATCTATCTACAGGTAAACAAATCAACATAGATACAAAGAGGACGAAACAACAAGAATAACATCTATCTACAGGTAAACAAATCAACATAGATACAAAGAGGACAAAACAGCAAGAATAACATCTATCTACAGGTAAACAAATCAACATAGATACAAAGAGGACAAAACAGCAGGAATAACATCTATCTACAGGTAAACAAATCAACATAGATACAAAGAGGACAAAACAGCAGGAATAACATCTCTCTACAGGTAAACAAATCAACATAGATACAAAGAGGACAAAACAGCAAGAATAACATCTATCTTCAGGTAAACAAATCACTTTAGATACAAATAAGACAAAACAGCAAGAATAACATCTATCTACAGGTAAACAAATCAACATAGATACAAAGAGGACAAAACAGCAAGAATAACATCTATCTACAGGTAAACAAACCAACATAGATACAAAAAGGACAAAACAGTAAGAATAACATCTATCTACAGGTAAACAAACCAACATAGATACCAATCAACATAGATACAAAGAGGACAAAACAGCAAGAATAACATCTATCTACAGGTGAACAAATCAACATAGATACAAAGAGGACAAAACAGTAAGAATAACATCTATATACAGGTAAACAAATCAACAAAGATACAAAAAGGACAAAACAGTAAGAATAACATCTATCTACAGGTAAACAAACCAACATAGATACAAAGAGGACATAACAGCAAGAATAACATCTATCTACAGGTAAACAAATCAACATTGATACAAAAAGGACAAAATAGTAAGAATAAGATCTATCTACAGGTAAACAAATCAACATAGATACAAAGAGGACATAACAGCAAGAATAACATCTATCTACAGGTAAACAAATCAACATAGATACAAAGAGGCCAAAACAGCAAGAATAACATCTATCTACAGGTAAACAAATCACTTTAGATACAAAGAGACCAAAACAGCAAGAATAACATATATCTACAGGTAAACAAATCACTTTAGATACAAATAAGACAAAACAGCAGGAATAACATCTATCTACAGGTAAACAAATCAGCATAGATACAAAGAGGACAAAACAGCAAGAATAACATCTATCTACAGGTAAACAAATCACTTTAGATACAAAGAGACCAAAACAGCAAGAATAACATCTATCTACAGGTAAACAAATCACTTTAGATACAAATAAGACAAAACAGTAAGAATAACATCTATCTACAGGTAAACAAATCAACATAGATACAAAGAGGACAAAACAGCAAGAATAACATCTATCTACAGGTAAACAAACCAACATAGATACAAAATGAACAAAACAGTAAGAATAACATCTATCTACAGGTAAACAAACCAACATAGATACAAAGAGGACAAAACAGCAAGAATAACATCTATCTACAGGTAAACAATTCAACATAGATACAAAGAGGCCAAAACAGCAAGAATAACATCTATCTACGGGTAAACAAATCAACATAGATACAAAGAGGACAAAACAGCAAGAATAACATCTCTCTACAGGTAAACAAATCAACATAGATACAAAGAGGACAAAACAGCAAGAATAACATCTATTTTCAGGTAAACAAATCACTTTAGATACAAATAAGACAAAACAGCAAGAATAACATCTATCTACAGGTAAACAAATCAACATAGATACAAAGAGGACAAAACAGCAAGAATAACATCTATCTACAGGTAAACAAATCACTTTAGATACAAATAAGAAAAAACAGCAAGAATAACATCTATCTACAGGTAAACAAACCAACATAGATACAAAGAAGACAAAACAGCAAGAATAACATCTATCTACAGGTAAACAAATCAACATAGATACAAAGAGGACAAAACAGCAAGAATAACATCTATCTACAGGTAAACAAATCAACATAGATACAAAGAGGACGAAACAACAAGAATAACATCTATCTACAGGTAAACAAATCAACATAGATACAAAGAGGACAAAACAGCAAGAATAACATCTATCTACAGGTAAACAAATCAACATAGATACAAAGAGGACAAAACAGCAGGAATAACATCTATCTACAGGTAAACAAATCAACATAGATACAAAGAGGACAAAACAGCAAGAATAACATCTCTCTACAGGTAAACAAATCAACATAGATACAAAGAGGACAAAACAGCAAGAATAACATCTATCTTCAGGTAAACAAATCACTTTAGATACAAATAAGACAAAACAGCAAGAATAACATCTATCTACAGGTAAACAAATCAACATAGATACAAAGAGGACAAAACAGCAAGAATAACATCTATCTACAGGTAAACAAATCAACATAGATACAAAGAGGACAAAACAGCAAGAATAACATCTATCTACAGGTAAACAAATCAACATAAATACAAAGAGGACAAAACAGTAAGAATAACATCTATTTACAGGTAAACAAATCAACATAAATACAAAGAGGACAAAACAGCAAGAATAACATCTCTCTACGTCACAGGTAAACAAATAAACATAGATACAAAGAGGACAAAACAGTAAGAATAACATCTATCTACAGGTAAACAAATCAACATAGATACAAAGAGGACGAAACAACAAGAATAACATCTATCTACAGGTAAACAAATCAACATAGATACAAAGAGGACAAAACAGCAAGAATAACATCTATCTACAGGTAAACAAATCAACATAGATACAAAGAGGACAAAACAGCAGGAATAACATCTATCTACAGGTAAACAAATCAACATAGATACAAAGAGGACAAAACAGCAAGAATAACATCTCTCTACAGGTAAACAAATCAACATAGATACAAAGAGGACAAAACAGCAAGAATAACATCTATCTTCAGGTAAACAAATCACTTTAGATACAAATAAGACAAAACAGCAAGAATAACATCTATCTACAGGTAAACAAATCAACATAGATACAAAGAGGACAAAACAGCAAGAATAACATCTATCTACAGGTAAACAAACCAACATAGATACAAAAAGGACAAAACAGTAAGAATAACATCTATCTACAGGTAAACAAACCAACATAGATACCAATCAACATAGATACAAAGAGGACAAAACAGCAAGAATAACATCTATCTACAGGTGAACAAATCAACATAGATACAAAGAGGACAAAACAGTAAGAATAACATCTATATACAGGTAAACAAATCAACAAAGATACAAAAAGGACAAAACAGTAAGAATAACATCTATCTACAGGTAAACAAACCAACATAGATACAAAGAGGACAAAACAGCAAGAAATCATCTCTCTACAGGTAAACAAATCAACATTGATACAAAAAGGACAAAATAGTAAGAATAAGATCTATCTACAGGTAAACAAATCAACATAGATACAAAGAGGACATAACAGCAAGAATAACATCTATCTACAGGTAAACAAATCAACATTGATACAAAGAGGCCAAAACAGCAAGAATAACATCTATCTACAGGTAAACAAATCACTTTAGATACAAAGAGACCAAAACAGCAAGAATAACATATATCTACAGGTAAACAAATCACTTTAGATACAAATAAGACAAAACAGCAGGAATAACATCTATCTACAGGTAAACAAATCAGCATAGATACAAAGAGGACAAAACAGCAAGAATAACATCTATCTACAGGTAAACAAATCACTTTAGATACAAAGAGACCAAAACAGCAAGAATAACATCTATCTACAGGTAAACAAATCACTTTAGATACAAATAAGACAAAACAGTAAGAATAACATCTATCTACAGGTAAACAAATCAACATAGATACAAAGAGGACAAAACAGCAAGAATAACATCTATCTACAGGTAAACAATTCAACATAGATACAAAGAGGCCAAAACAGCAAGAATAACATCTATCTACGGGTAAACAAATCAACATAGATACAAAGAGGACAAAACAGCAAGAATAACATCTCTCTACAGGTAAACAAATCAACATAGATACAAAGAGGACAAAACAGCAAGAATAACATCTATTTTCAGGTAAACAAATCACTTTAGATACAAATAAGACAAAACAGCAAGAATAACATCTATCTACAGGTAAACAAATCAACATAGATACAAAGAGGACAAAACAGCAAGAATAACATCTATCTACAGGTAAACAAATCACTTTAGATACAAATAAGAAAAAACAGCAAGAATAACATCTATCTACAGGTAAACAAACCAACATAGATACAAAGAAGACAAAACAGCAAGAATAACATCTATCTACAGGTAAACAAATCAACATAGATACAAAGAGGACAAAACAGCAAGAATAACATCTATCTACAGGTAAACAAATCAACATAGATACAAAGAGGACGAAACAACAAGAATAACATCTATCTACAGGTAAACAAATCAACATAGATACAAAGAGGACAAAACAGCAAGAATAACATCTATCTACAGGTAAACAAATCAACATAGATACAAAGAGGACAAAACAGCAGGAATAACATCTATCTACAGGTAAACAAATCAACATAGATACAAAGAGGACAAAACAGCAAGAATAACATCTCTCTACAGGTAAACAAATCAACATAGATACAAAGAGGACAAAACAGCAAGAATAACATCTATCTTCAGGTAAACAAATCACTTTAGATACAAATAAGACAAAACAGCAAGAATAACATCTATCTACAGGTAAACAAATCAACATAGATACAAAGAGGACAAAACAGCAAGAATAACATCTATCTACAGGTAAACAAATCAACATAGATACAAAGAGGACAAAACAGCAAGAATAACATCTATCTACAGGTAAACAAATCAACATAAATACAAAGAGGACAAAACAGTAAGAATAACATCTATTTACAGGTAAACAAATCAACATAAATACAAAGAGGACAAAACAGCAAGAATAACATCTCTCTACGTCACAGGTAAACAAATAAACATAGATACAAAGAGGACAAAACAGTAAGAATAACATCTATCTACAGGTAAACAAATCAACATAGATACAAAGAGGACGAAACAACAAGAATAACATCTATCTACAGGTAAACAAATCAACATAGATACAAAGAGGACAAAACAGCAAGAATAACATCTATCTACAGGTAAACAAATCAACATAGATACAAAGAGGACAAAACAGCAGGAATAACATCTATCCACAGGTAAACAAATCAACATAGATACAAAGAGGACAAAACAGCAAGAATAACATCTCTCTACAGGTAAACAAATCAACATAGATACAAAGAGGACAAAACAGCAAGAATAACATCTATCTTCAGGTAAACAAATCACTTTAGATACAAATAAGACAAAACAGCAAGAATAACATCTATCTACAGGTAAACAAATCAACATAGATACAAAGAGGACAAAACAGCAAGAATAACATCTATCTACAGGTAAACAAACCAACATAGATACAAAAAGGACAAAACAGTAAGAATAACATCTATCTACAGGTAAACAAACCAACATAGATACCAATCAACATAGATACAAAGAGGACAAAACAGCAAGAATAACATCTATCTACAGGTGAACAAATCAACATAGATACAAAGAGGACAAAACAGTAAGAATAACATCTATATACAGGTAAACAAATCAACATAGATACAAAAAGGACAAAACAGTAAGAATAACATCTATCTACAGGTAAACAAACCAACATAGATACAAAGAGGACAAAACAGCAAGAAATCATCTCTCTACAGGTAAACAAATCAACATTGATACAAAAAGGACAAAATAGTAAGAATAAGATCTATCTACAGGTAAACAAATCAACATAGATACAAAGAGGACATAACAGCAAGAATAACATCTATCTACAGGTAAACAAATCAACATAGATACAAAGAGGCCAAAACAGCAAGAATAACATCTATCTACAGGTAAACAAATCACTTTAGATACAAAGAGACCAAAACAGCAAGAATAACATCTATCTACAGGTAAACAAATCACTTTAGATACAAATAAGACAAAACAGCAGGAATAACATCTATCTACAGGTAAACAAATCAGCATAGATACAAAGAGGACAAAACAGCAAGAATAACATCTATCTACAGGTAAACAAATCACTTTAGATACAAAGAGACCAAAACAGCAAGAATAACATCTATCTACAGGTAAACAAATCACTTTAGATACAAATAAGACAAAACAGCAAGAATAACATCTATCTACAGGTAAACAAATCAACATAGATACAAAGAGGACAAAACAGCAAGAATAACATCTATCTACAGGTAAACAAATCAACATAAATACAAAGAGGACAAAACAGTAAGAATAACATCTATTTACAGGTAAACAAATCAACATAAATACAAAGAGGACAAAACAGCAAGAATAACATCTCTCTACGTCACAGGTAAACAAATAAACATAGATACAAAGAGGACAAAACAGTAAGAATAACATCTATCTACAGGTAAACAAATCAACATAGATACAAAGAGGACGAAACAACAAGAATAACATCTATCTACAGGTAAACAAATCAACATAGATACAAAGAGGACAAAACAGCAAGAATAACATCTATCTACAGGTAAACAAATCAACATAGATACAAAGAGGACAAAACAGCAGGAATAACATCTATCCACAGGTAAACAAATCAACATAGATACAAAGAGGACAAAACAGCAAGAATAACATCTCTCTACAGGTAAACAAATCAACATAGATACAAAGAGGACAAAACAGCAAGAATAACATCTATCTTCAGGTAAACAAATCACTTTAGATACAAATAAGACAAAACAGCAAGAATAACATCTATCTACAGGTAAACAAATCAACATAGATACAAAGAGGACAAAACAGCAAGAATAACATCTATCTACAGGTAAACAAACCAACATAGATACAAAAAGGACAAAACAGTAAGAATAACATCTATCTACAGGTAAACAAACCAACATAGATACCAATCAACATAGATACAAAGAGGACAAAACAGCAAGAATAACATCTATCTACAGGTGAACAAATCAACATAGATACAAAGAGGACAAAACAGTAAGAATAACATCTATATACAGGTAAACAAATCAACATAGATACAAAAAGGACAAAACAGTAAGAATAACATCTATCTACAGGTAAACAAACCAACATAGATACAAAGAGGACAAAACAGCAAGAAATCATCTCTCTACAGGTAAACAAATCAACATTGATACAAAAAGGACAAAATAGTAAGAATAAGATCTATCTACAGGTAAACAAATCAACATAGATACAAAGAGGACATAACAGCAAGAATAACATCTATCTACAGGTAAACAAATCAACATAGATACAAAGAGGCCAAAACAGCAAGAATAACATCTATCTACAGGTAAACAAATCACTTTAGATACAAAGAGACCAAAACAGCAAGAATAACATCTATCTACAGGTAAACAAATCACTTTAGATACAAATAAGACAAAACAGCAGGAATAACATCTATCTACAGGTAAACAAATCAGCATAGATACAAAGAGGACAAAACAGCAAGAATAACATCTATCTACAGGTAAACAAATCACTTTAGATACAAAGAGACCAAAACAGCAAGAATAACATCTATCTACAGGTAAACAAATCACTTTAGATACAAATAAGACAAAACAGCAAGAATAACATCTATCTACAGGTAAACAAATCAACATAGATACAAAGAGGACAAAACAGCAAGAATAACATCTATCTACAGGTAAACAAACCAACATAGATACAAAATGAACAAAACAGTAAGAATAACATCTATCTACAGGTAAACAAACCAACATAGATACAAAGAGGACAAAACAGCAAGAATAACATCTATCTACAGGTAAACAATTCAACATAGATACAAAGAGGCCAAAACAGCAAGAATAACATCTATCTACGGGTAAACAAATCAACATAGATACAAAGAGGACAAAACAGCAACAATAACATCTATCTACAGGTAAACAATTCAACATAGATACAAAGAGGCCAAAACAGCAACAATAACATCTATCTACAGGTAAACAAATCAACATAAAAACAAAGAGGACAAAACAGCAAGAATAACATCTATCTACAGGTAAACAAATCAACATAAATACAAAGAGGACAAAACAGCAAGAATAACATCTATCTACAGGTAAACAAATCAACATAGATACAAAGAGGACAAAACAGCAAGAATAACATCTATCTACAGGTAAACAAATCAACATAGATACAAAGAGGACAAAACAGCAAGAATAACATCTATCTACAGGTAAACAAATCAACATAAATACAAAGAGGACAAAACAGTAAGAATAACATCTATTTACAGGTAAACAAATCAACATAAATACAAAGAGGACAAAACAGCAAGAATAACATCTCTCTACGTCACAGGTAAACAAATAAACATAGATACAAAGAGGACAAAACAGTAAGAATAACATCTATCTACAGGTAAACAAATCAACATAGATACAAAGAGGACAAAACAGCAAGAATAACATCTATCTACAGGTAAACACATCAACATAGCTACAAAGAGGACGAAACAACAAGAATAACATCTATCTACAGGTAAACAAATCAACATAGATACAAAGAGGACAAAACAGCAAGAATAACATCTATCTACAGGTAAACAAATCAACATAGATACAAAGAGGACAAAACAGCAGGAATAACATCTATCTACAGGTAAACAAATCAACATAGATACAAAGAGGACAAAACAGCAAGAATAACATCTCTCTACAGGTAAACAAATCAACATAGATACAAAGAGGACAAAACAGCAAGAATAACATCTATCTTCAGGTAAACAAATCACTTTAGATACAAATAAGACAAAACAGCAAGAATAACATCTATCTACAGGTAAACAAATCAACATAGATACAAAGAGGACAAAACAGCAAGAATAACATCTATCTACAGGTAAACAAACCAACATAGATACAAAGAGGACAAAACAGCAAGAATAACATCTATCTACAGGTAAACAAATCAACATAGATACAAAGAGGACAAAGCCGCAAAAATAACATCTATCTACAGGTAAACAAATCAACATAGATACAAAGAGAACATAACAGCAGGAATAACATCTATCTACAGGTAAACAAATCAACATAGATACAAAGAGGACAAAACGGCAAGAATAGCATCTATCTACAGGTAAACAAATCAACATAGATACAAAGAGGACAAAACAGCAAGAATAACATCTATCTACAGGTAAACAAATCAACATAGATACAAAGAGGACAAAACAGCAGGAATAACATCTATCTACAGGTAAACAAATCAACATAGATACAAAGAGGACAAAACAGCAAGAATAACATCTATCTACAGGTAAACAAATCAACATAGATACAAAGAGGACAAAACAGCAAGAATAACATCTATCTACAGGTAAACAAATCAACATAAATACAAAGAGGACAAAACAGCAAGAATAACATCTATTTACAGGTAAACAAATCAACATAAATACAAAGAGGACAAAACAGCAAGAATAACATCTCTCTACGTCACAGGTAAACAAATAAACATAGATACAAAGAGGACACAACAGTAAGAATAACATCTATCTACAGGTAAACAAATCAACATAGATACAAAGAGGACAAAACAGCAAGAATAACATCTATCTACAGGTAAACAAATCAACATAGATACAAAGAGGACGAAACAACAAGAATAACATCTATCTACAGGTAAACAAATCAACATAGATACAAAGAGGACAAAACAGCAAGAATAACATCTATCTACAGGTAAACAAATCAACATAGATACAAAGAGGACAAAACAGCAGGAATAACATCTATCTACAGGTAAACAAATCAACATAGATACAAAGAGGACAAAACAGCAAGAATAACATCTCTCTACAGGTAAACAAATCAACATAGATACAAAGAGGACAAAACAGCAAGAATAACATCTATCTTCAGGTAAACAAATCACTTTAGATACAAATAAGACAAAACAGCAAGAATAACATCTATCTACAGGTAAACAAATCAACATAGATACAAAGAGGACAAAACAGCAAGAATAACATCTATCTACAGGTAAACAAACCAACATAGATACAAAGAGGACAAAACAGCAAGAATAACATCTATCTACAGGTAAACAAATCAACATAGATACAAAGAGGACAAAGCCGCAAAAATAACATATATCTACAGGTAAACAAATCAACATAGATACAAAGAGAACATAACAGCAGGAATAACATCTATCTACAGGTAAACAAATCAACATAGATATAAAGAGGACAAAACGGCAAGAATAGCATATATCTACAGGTAAACAAATCAACATAGATACAAAGAGGACAAAACAGCAGGAATAACATCTATCTACAGGTAAACAAATCAACATAGACATATATCTACAGGTAAAACAATCAACATAGATACAAAAAGTACAGAGGTGATGAACAACTAACTAATTTAAACACTAGAAAAAAAGGATGGACTGTTACACCAAAAGTTAGATTTATAGCAACTATTCCTGACAATTAGTGTGTTTGAGTGTTTAACACCATAAATCGTGTTATGAATCACCAAGGTGTGATTTCACACTAACTCAACACTTAAAAGTGTTTGTTTTGGGCTACTTACAACACGAATTAGTGTAACCTCCAAGTGGGATGAATATATAGAGTCTTTCGGTTCTTATACAACTTGGCTTTCAATTATTCTACTTTGAGCGTTCCTGATGAAGGTTAATCCAGAAAAGCGCTTCGGACGCATGCAATTTAGAAGTGTTGTTTTAATTTTTTTACAGTACACAACTATACTGTTTCATATGTACTTGCTTGAACTATTACATGCACTGCATTACTTAAAATGTACCGATAATCTATAATGTGTTGATGTTACCCCGCATTTGTGTTTTTTTTCAATTGAAAACTGGTGCTTAGAGCCGCCGGCGGAACTTGGCGTATGAACTGTTGTTCCATGCTGGCGGCCTCATTGTGACTTTGAGATGATAAAGAGCGTTGTTCCTTTGCTTTTATTTTCAAATGTTGTAGGGTTTTTGAGCACAGGCACTTGTCTCTGAAAAAAAATTCCTATATACCTTAATGTTATATTAAGGTATATAGATTTTTTTTTTCAGAGACAAGTGCCTGTGTTTTTTTAATTATGAATTTATACACCAAATACCTAATGTTATACTTCTGGATATGTACTGCAAGTTTACATATATAGTACATGTACCTGATTTGTATTCTATTTTGTAGAGTTAGTTTGGCATTTTTTTCAAAACCTTAACCGTTCTAGTTTAATTCTTTGTCCCTTATGAAAAGTTTTTAAACTGTGTCTTGTTTTATCGGTAGGTTACAAGCCCCAAATAAAGAAATCAATTCCACATTTCAACGTAAGGGAAAACCGTATAATGTCGTACATGTTGCTAGTCGCAGCGCTCTAGGGTCTCAATATTTCCTTGTCAAATGCCGAAAGGATAGAGGTAAAAGTTACTTCGATGCCCCAAAATACCTTTTAATTGTTCTTTGATAGTTTTTTGTGTTTAAGTCTGTTTACCGAAAGATTGACATTAGGGATAATGATCAATTGGTAAATTTAAAAGCATTTATACATGCAAGGACTGACTCTTACATCGATAAAAAGGTTGTATAACTCAAATTGAAAGTGAGTGAGATTAGTCTCTTTTGTAGACCAAAAAAGCGCTGTTCCTTTGCTTTTTGTATGTTTTTTGTTGTGCATTTACTGATTTTGTGTCATGGATGGATACCCCATATACTTTGTTTTTCTATTCAAATATAATTTATTGAACCAAGCCACAATGGGCCCCTGATGCTTGGAAATCCCTTTATCAAATTAGAAAACCAAGCTGTACTAATGAAGTTTTATCTTATTCTTTATGGGAGGGAGAACACATTAAAATTGGCTGTGCTAGTATTATAAAAACTTGGCGAAAGCTAGAATTTGGACAGTATTGAACTTGTTAAATAACCAAAGCAATATTATTTTACCAATTTTTTTTACATTATTATGTTATAGCACACTCGTTTAAAGAGGGTAGTTAAAATCTATCAATATGCATGCATGTAAACGAGAAAAGATCTCAAGAAATGATACCTTTCAACATAAGTATTTTCTTTGAAAGGTTAAAAAATGTATAAGGTATTGAACGATAAAATTTTAATTTCCCTGTAAAGGAAAATGAGTCACCCATCTTAAAATACACACTTCATGTACAAAATACACAAGAAACACAAACCTTTGGAACCAATATAGAATTGTTCATAGAACATTTGGGAACTAATACACTACTTTATAAGATAGAGATAAACAATAGTAATATATGTACATTCTGCAAAGAAGAACCGGAGACCATAGAACATTTATTTTGGAGTTGTCATATGGTATCTAGTCTCTGGAATGCACCAAACGATTGGATTTTTGAAATGACTAATATTGAACTGTTTTAGAATATCGAAATAATTTTATTTGGTTACTTCAAAAATAACTAATTGAACTTTGTTAAAAATAAAATTACTTTGCTAACAAAATACTAAATTTACAGAACAAAATTACAAGAAGTACATGTATTGCCAACTTTAGATGCTTTAAAAAATGATTTAAAGGAAAACCGGAACTTAGACATATACTTTTGAGTATAAATACATCTTTAAAGTTGAATATAACAAATACTAGAGCCCCTGATTTCCTATTATAGTCTGTCATATTTGTTTTTCGTAAATTTGTTTTGTTATAAATTAGGACGTTGGTTTTCTTGTTTGAATTGTTTCACTGTTTTCATGTCGGGGCCTTTTATAACCGACTATGTTGACACAACGGTATGGGTATTTTCATTCTTGAAAGCCTATGATTGCTTACATCCACTTCGTTCGAACTCTAGTTGATAGTTGTCTCATTGTCAATCATACCACTTTCTTTTTTTATATAAATAATAAATGGTGTTTATCTAAAAAAATGTTATCTAAGTACCACAAATGTATTCAAATACGAAATAAGATCTCTATTCGGTTATTATTGGGGCCTCGGTGGAGTGGTCTAAGTAGTCGAACTACTGTATCACTAGCCTGTCATCTCTGACGTTGTGAATTCGAATACCGCACGTCGTAGGTGCACTCGACTCTAATCTTAATTGACTAGGATGTCAGTTTTCCTACCTAGTGTCGGTGGTTCTCTCCGGGCACTCCGGCTTCCTTCAGCCAATAAAAAATCTGATCGCCACGAAATAGCACAATAGTGTTGAAAGTGGCGTTAAACATCGATCAATCAATCTTAGGTTATTAACTATTTATGTTTTACCTAATGTACAATAATGTATTCCATTTTTGTTTTGATTTAAAAATTTCCTTGTTGTGAATATGTCATTCTGTATACCTTTGTTCATATATGTGGTGCCAGCCTATTTGTTGCAATAAAGCAAATTCATTCTAAAAAATATTCATAGATCTTACTACAGTGTTAAATAGATAACCTTTCAGAATAAATGTTTTCAAAGGAGCAATGAGTTTACACGGATGGCTACTGAATTTGTGGGCTCTATAAACAAATTCACCGTAAAAGGATCCACGTCGAAATTAACAGCTTCAATTATCACACCACAGTTCCAGTAAGTTTATCAAGCATATCTACCTTTTTCATTACAAAAAAATGCTTAATATCAGATCGATGTTTCAAAGGACCATTTTATTACATGCACAAACTTCTGTTTGATCAGATTTTGTGGAAGTGCAGTGTAGAGAATCTGTCATGCTTTTATGTTATCCTTAATGGTACCAATGACGATTGACTTCATAAAGAATTAATAACATCACCATAAGACAAACGAATGAGATAAGTTAATTGGATCAATAACTATATACAATGTATAAGTAGGCAATATTTGTTCAACTGTTACGTGCTCTGTATATGTACAAATAAGCAATTCATCACTTGATTGAAGGCTTTGAAGTTTGATTTCATCTTGTGTTGTGTGTGTAGTAATTCCTTTTTTGATGGGAAGTGATGATTATGTTATTTTACCTTTATTCTAATCCCCTACAAGTAGATACAGTAATATATCCGTTTCCGATCATTGTGTGCGTGTAAAAAAATAGGGAAGTATTGTTTTAACAATAACTTAATTTAATTTGAATTATTTAAATTGTTGGATTACTTATATACAGAATCAATGATTATAACCGAGCGAATCACACAAACCACGTGCTACTGCAACATCTGGGCGAAAATATATGACTAGTTTTGTATAAATCATTTCATAGAAATGTAGGAATAGTATTGAATTCAGTTTTACTTATATATGGATATATGTCAAAATGAGAAAATAGTGTGTAAGATAACTTTCTAGTCGTGGATATGTCTGTCACAGAGGAGTAAGTACATAAAAACACTTTTTTGATATCTCTTATCTAAAACGTAGGGTGTTGTTTCAGTTTGATTTATCGAACAAGTGAATAGGTTCAGTAACTGAAGAAAGTTCGGTAGAGGGCCCCATATTCATTGTCCAGTATCAAGTTAGGAGTCTCGTCTTTGGTTGAATTATGTCACACCATTATGTTTTTTTTTTTTATATATTTATTTGGTGTTGAATGGCAGATCATTCATTTGCTTGTTTTGTGTAATGCAATCACTTATTCAAAGCTAATATATACTCAGGCGATTATAGGCTGGACACATTGTATCGGCACCTGTCAATTGTAGAAGACTGTAGGCTGGACACATTGTATCGGCACCTGTCAATTGTAGAAGACTGTATGTTGCCCTACAGGTGCCTTTTTGTCGTTGAGAATCGACCTCTCATTGACGTACATCGCTTATTACCTCATATTCATAATAAAATATGATTGCTGCGTATACAAATGACACTGGCGTAGGAGCTGTGGGCCAAGTGGAGTGCAATTGCCCCCCCCCCCCTCTTTTCAACTTTTTGGCAATATTTAAAAATGAATACAAATTAAAAAATGAAAGAGGATGACTATAACTTCTAGACTATTCTGCTAAAGAAAAGCTTTTTTTCTTGTCACTTTCAGAAGTTGCCCCCCCCCCAACTTTCATTCCATTCCTACGTACACCACTGTTTCACTGTAAGAAGACATGGTTTGATTGATTGGTAATGTTTGTTTAACATTCAATATCAAAGGTAGACATAGGTGAAGGACATTGTAAACAACATAATTAATTGTATGAATTATTGCTTCCAAACTCACGTACATGTAGTTTGTTTGTATTTTTATATGTATTCCGATTTGTGTATTAATTCACTTGTAGAACTACTGTTACGACAGTTTGCTAATTTAGTATTCTAGCAATTATTTTAAGTTTTAAGTTTTGTTGGTCAACGTAAAAAGTAAATTACCAGACAAACTTGAAGACTGGGTGATTTTCGGGGTGGTGGATTATTAGTCGAGGGAATATTTATTTTCATCTGTTGATAGAACGGCTCATTTTTGTTTCCTGTCTTGGACACAGTTATTGATTTAAAGTCATTACCAGGCCAAAATATTTATTTCTAAAATTCTCCTCCCCACCCTCGGAAAATCAAATGATCATCCTTTCAACACTATTGTCCTGATATGCCATCCATCTTTTCAAAAGATGTTGGTGCCTGACTGTGTCATATTCCAGAGTTGGATCTTGACAAGCGAAAGTGGTGGGTTGCACCAGATTTCACGGAGTGCCAAACCTTAGAGTTTGGGAAAATATTTTATAGGCGTAGTGTTTCGTCTGAATATGACAACAGCTGCTTGTGTAGCGTTTCGTCTAAAAAAAGGTAATTTCTTGTGTTTCATCTGAATACTCGTTACTTCCATGGATTTATTATTTGACTTATTATATTTTTTTACATATAAAAGTAAGAAGATGTGGTGTGATTATCAATGAGACAACGTGCATATATGTATATGTATATATCTATATATAAGAGATGTAGGCATAAGTCGGTGATCGAGACACTACAGCCTATATACAAATGACATCTACATGTATATTAATGTCAACGTACGGTCTTCAACAATATTTGTATAGATAAACATACATATGTGTGATTTCTAAAAAAGATAAACATATATGTGTGTGATTTCTTAAAAAGATAACCATATATGTGTGTGATATCTGAGAAATATATGTGTGTGATTTCTGAGAAAGATAAACATATATGTGTGTGATCTCTGAGAAAGATAAAATTGAGAATGGAAATGGGGAATGTGTCAAAGAGACAACAACCCGACCATAGAACAGACAACAGCAGAAGGTCACCAACAGGTCTTCAATGCAGCGAGAAATTCCCGCACCCGGAGGCGTCCTTCAGCTGGCCCCTAAACAAATATATATACTAGTTCAGTGATAATGAACGCCATACTAAACTCCAAATTGTACACAAGAAACTAAAATTAAAAATAATACAAGACTAACAAAGGCTAGAGGCTCCTGACTTGGGACAGGCGCAAAAATGCGGCGGGGTTAAACATGTTTATGAGATCTCAACCCTCCCCCTATACCTCTAGCCAATTATAGAAAAGTAAACGCATAACAATACGCACATTAAAATTCAGTTCAAAAAAATCCGAGTCTGATGTCAGAAGATGTAACCAAAGAAAATAAACAAAATGACAATAATACATAAATAACAACAGACTACTAGCAGTTAACTGACATGCCAGCTCCAGACTTCAATTAAACTGATTGAAAGATTATGTCTTCATCATATGAATATCAGGCACAATCCTTCCCGTTAGGGGTTTAGTATCATACCATCATAACATATATGAGAAGAACATAACCCGTGTCATGCCAACAACTGGTTTTTAAGTAAATGTGTTTAGTGCCGATGCAAAGACCCTATAAGTGAATCAATATTAACGCCAAAATATGCAATCTTTAATGACCTGACAACAGTATCGTAACTATATCCCTTCTTAATAAGTCTATTTAAAGGTTTTGTTAGCTTCAGAGGTGAATACTGACATTTTTGTGCTTTATAAAGAATATTTCCATAAAAAATTGGATGTGAAATACCTGAACGTATAAGAAGTCTGCATGTTGAGCTATATTTACGAATGATGTCCTTATACCGATGATAAAATTTAGTAAATGTTTTGACTAGTTTGTGATATCGAAAACCCTGGTGTAATAATTTTTCAGTAATACATAAATTTCTCTCGTGTTATGTTTTAGATGCTTTGTTTCTGAGACATTTTAAATCTGTGAATGTTACTTTAATTTTAAATTCTTCACATACAGCACATTATAGGGCCTTTAGTTTAGCTATTTATGTAGTATCATAGTGTTGATATTTTATAGGATTTTTCAATACTATATTCTCCATATATGTGTGTGTGATATCTGAGAAAGATAACTATATATGTGTGTGATATCTGAGAAAGATAAACAATCCGATAGATGCTTTGTTTCTGAGACATTTTAAATCTGTGAATGTTACTAGTACTTTAATTTTAAATTCTTCACATACAGCACATTATAGGGCCTTTAGTTTAGCTATTTATGTAGTATCATAGTGTTGATATTTTATAGGATTTTTCAATACTTGTTTTATTTGTATATTTTGTCACGTTACCGACTTTATTCACTCGTTGCTGATGTTGCGTATGTTCTTATTTAAGATTTGTTTTCTCATTTAGAGATTATTACACAATTCTTTTATTGCTGGGTATAGTTGTTATTAAACTTCTTTCCTTTGGTGAGACGGTTTTTATCAGTCATAACAGATTATAATGTTTTCCTCTATAATCGTAATACTTACTTTTGTATTGAAATAGTTTGTAGTTTTTAATAGTGCTATTTAATTATTATTTCCTCAGTAACGGCTCTGTCTTACTTGCATTGTTAACGTGATTAATTATGATTTCGTCCTTTTTCACATTTTTGTCTTCTTTCGTTACTGAATTATTATCTTGCCTTCCTATCCTATCCTTTGTGACTTAGTTATAATTTCAGCGCCTTTCCTTTCTGACTTCGTTACTTTTTATTCATCCTTTCGTTGCTAAATTGGAGTCATTTCGTGCAGAGATAGTTTTCAGTCGTACGTTTTGGTTGAGTGGTTAGTTGCGATTGTTCCCCCTTTCCATTTATGAGTTATTTTTTGCTAAGTCCTCATTTCGTTGTTGAGTTATGATTTTGCAAAAAAAACTTAAGATATGGGAGGGGGAATAAATTTGCGATAAGCCACCGATTCCTTCCAGCAGTGAATGATCATTTGTTCGCCCTTGTTCCGTTGATTTTCTCAATCATGATACAAATATTTCTTCCTACAACTATTATAGACTAAGTTTATAGTGGACATACACCGGACCGTTTATAGCTTACTATATTGTATGGTGGGCTTTTGCATATGGTTGAAGACATCCAAGTACGTCCTTTGGTCTATAATGGAAAGTTTTCCATTGGCAATCATACACCACATCTGCGTAGTTTTATATATGAAATTCATGATGGAGATAAAAGTTGACACAATTAAGTCGCTATTAGGGTAAAACAATTCGTAACGAGTATAGGGGCGGATCTAGGATTAAGTGGGAAAAAATTTAGACTATTTTATACTAAAAATTTATATATATCGTGAAAGATACAATATTTTTAATTTTTTTAGGCGATTAAAGGGGGCACGTACGCCCTCGACACTCCCATGGACCCCCCATTGACGCATGTGCTATGATTTCAGCAGTCGTCGTCATAACACTTTGGGATTGGTGTATTTCTATTTCTGAAATTGCATAAATATAAGAGCATGATCTGGCATAACTGAGATATGTAAAGATGAGAGAAGATGAAATGTTTCCACTCAAAAATTGGAAGTTGATAGTAGGAAAACTGAAATCATTACAATTGTTATTGAGGTAGACCATTACCCATCTGTGTGTTCCCGTCTACTCTATTCCTCTACTTTATTGCCCACATTTCAGCTATGCTTTTGCAATAAAAATAAGAAGATATTATGATTTCCAATGTAGCAATTATCCTCAAGTAGACGAAAGCAACTACATGTTTGAAAGCCTACGATGGTAGACATGGTAGATAAATACTTTAAAAATCTTAAATAGACTTATTTGAATGCACAGTAGAAACAGAAAGGTATAACTCTGTCAAGCAGTGTACAAACTCTAAGAAAAATACGTCCAAATAATGTTTGATATGTATACAAAAGAATGGCTGAATTAATGTGTATTCTTCTTTCGTTTAAAATTCCAAATCATGAAACTGTTTATACAAGCTGAACCGGTGGTTTCTTTTACATTACAAACGTGTTTTATCCTAAAAATATTAACATGATCGATAAGCAGTGAATTTTTCATGACAATATCCGATTTAAAATTTGAAAACCTAATCAGTGGCACAGGATGTATTCATTTGAATCGAACGAGTGCATTTATACATTGTATTGCATTTGATTGTCGAAAATTGCGCATGATGGTCAGTTTGAAAGGAATTTAAAAAATACTCAGTCGTTTGTTTATCGAAGAAATAAATGCCACTGTATAAGAAGATTCGGAGTAAAGTGTTTTCTGATGAGAAAAGGTATTCAGGCCAAATAATTAACGTTCGGAGTAAAGGGTTTTCTGATGAGAAAAGGCATTCAGGCCAAATAATTTACGTTCGAAGTAAAGTGTTTTCTGGTGAGAAAAGGTATCGAGTCAGGCCAAATAATTATCGTTTGGTTAATATGTTTTAATATCTTATTTGAACTATTCGTAAGTATTGCATATTAAATAAAAAGCACAATTTGTAAGTTTGATTTAATATTTATCGTTTAATTCGATTTTTCCATTATTTTTCTTTTCAATTTCATTATAATTTAATTATTATGTTTTTTTGTAACTTCTGGTAAACTTTTAGAAAGGAAAACACTTTAGGAATTTTATGCATCCGAAGCGCTTTTCTGGATTTACCTTCTTCAAGAACTCTCAAAGCCGAAAATTTGAAAGCCAAGGATTTATAATAATCGATTGTCGAATATTGTATCTAATTGCACCCCTATGCCTAATTATTCAACGAGTGATTGCTACGAAAAGTAAGTATTCCAGGATGATCTCAACCTGAGTCTATACTCACTAAGCATGATTTTTACAATTAGATTCAAAGCTGGTTATATATTTCCTGTACTCGAAGGAATTTTTTTTATAGTTGGACAATTCATTTCACAGCTCAATATGTACTCTATCCTAAGTTTATAACTACCTTGAGTAATGAAAAGCAATTAAAAAAACCCCAAAAACAAACAAATAAAAAAAACATGTGCCGTGACTACTTACTTTTTTTTACATTTTGTACTGCTGACGGAGGCTTCACTGTGTATTTATTATCAAGAGAACTAGTATTATGACTGAGACATAATATATCAGTATAATAGTCCCAGTAATATCATGGCATAGTAAATATAGATGTACAAACTACAAAAAAAACAACAACAAAAACAAAGAAAAAACACGTTAAACGTGACACAAGAGACATATATAATCTGGGACTATTATACCAGAGACATATAATACAATGTATTATATGTCTCTGGTTAAAATAAATGGGGAAATAACTGAGAGTATAGAGAGTATAGTACTTTTAATACATGTATAAAATAAAACTGTCCGAAACGACCGACGCAAAACTTGTGACATCCAAGGCCGAACTTGTTGCATGGCCGAAACGTCTTGTTTCCTTTATTATCTCTCTTTGTATATTTCCGCTTCTGAAAACAACTTCGTCTAACTAAGTAACTTTGGAAACTTATCAAATAATATTACTTTGGCATGAAATAAAGAAACTGTAATGCATGGCGACAGCAGTGGAATCAGCTCCTTTAGTGGAACGAGCTGTTCCTACTATTAGATTTGCTGACGACAGCATAGACTTGAACGTACCAGAACCAGATAGTCCTCGAAGTACTTTAAGTGGGAACAGTTTCAATTCCTATTTTCCCGAATTCATACGTTCTCTTTCTATTGGCAGTGATCAAGATTCTGATTTTGATGAGCTAGATGGACTGCCAGATGTTGAATTTCCAGAATGCCATGGATTCGATGTCACAGATGGTGACGAACATGCAGGTAATACCGAATTATGTGGTCTTGCAAACCTGTACCAAGCTTAATTTTAATATGAGACAGGTGTACAAGAGTACACAGTCCATTTTAATATCTATTTGAATAACATCACTTTTTTTATGATTTGATTAAAAAACATCACTTGATACTGAGACTACTATAACACATGTTATAGTAGTCTCAGCTTGATAAAATAACTTTGAATCTTACTTACATTGTATCACTGCTTATAACGGAATGCCGGAAACATCTTTACTCGTACCATGTCAGCCCGTTCCCAAATTTGCAAACATGACTTGTACTACATGTACTAATACCTTTTGGGATTCTGAGCCTGAGTGATTTTCTGATTTTGCCGCCACAAATCCCTTATCATGCTTATCAAACCCTATAATTAAGTCTATCCAGGAAAGATTTTGCCAACTACCTCACCTTTCAGAATCGGATAAAAAATTTTATATCACTCCTGACTCAGAATCCCAAAAGTGATTAGCCTTGTACCACTGTCTGATTTCAAACTCCTGTCATGTCTGCTCAGATTACCCACATAATTAGTTTATTTGCACATTCTGTAATTGAGATCTATTTTGTACTAGTTGCTTCCCTTAGGAGGGACATGCATTTTCATTGACAGCGGAGTGCATGTGGGAAGAGCAAATTTATCTCTGCGTTATTTGTGGAATATTTTAGTTGTACATGTATTTAATCTTTAAAAGAAATTGTTAAGCTAAATACTTTTAATATAAATAGTAATTTTTCATTAAAATTTGGTTAAAGACCTTTTTTTACTACTTTTAACTTACCATGCATTTCATGCACAGTCCATTTAGTCTGGTTTAGAATTGGTCTACAGTTAGCAAAGGTACCTTGTGTTAAACATGTACATGTAAAATAACAGAAACAAATAGGTAATTGGAAAATAGATTAAAGGATCGATGGACACAAATGTGAAAGGCGCATTCAAGTTGTCTGATAGGCATAAAAAGGGAAAAATTGATCATGACTATGTCAATAGATTTAAAAAAAAATTAATGATTAAACTTGAATAATTTAAAGTATTTTTAATTTTTTCCACTGAATTCATATACAGTAATTTAAAATAAAATTACATGTTATATTTTGGGTGTAAAAAGCTGTCATGAGTACAATTCTTGCCAGAATTTTATGAAACTTATATCATAGGTTTATATCAGCAATGTCTCAGACAAGTACGAAAATCAGTGCTGATCAAAAAAATTAATAAGAGTTATGCCCCTTGGAAATAATAATTATATTGAAAATTGCATTGTATTTGCTCTCAAGCCTTCATTTCTTTTAAGATAATTATAAAAAGTTTTAAAGAACAAAAATAAAAGTTTTTTAGTTATTGCCCTTGGATAGATAAAATATGTGCAACATGGGGGACATTGGAACTCTGTTCTTTTATTTGCATCTTGGACAAAACTACATACATGTATAGAAGATAACTATAAACAATAAAAATGATCAGCAAAAAGTCAAGAAAGCAAAAATTGCCAATTTCATTTCTAAGAATAATTGCCCTTGAATGATGATTTTACTCATTTTTGTGTTTTTTGGCAAAAACCATAGTAGATATATGTACAGAGAGAAACTAAAAAAAATTGATCAGCAAAACAAGACCAATATAAAAGAGATTTTAGTCATGAAATATATTCTAGTTTACATTGTTAGAGCGTGGCCATTGTCAAAGATGTACATATATCCAAGTGAGCAAGACAGGATCTTTTATAAATTAGAACCTCTAGTTATAGTTTGTTCTTATGTTGCCCTCTAACTGTCCCAGGATTGGGGGTAGGGTTGAGGGGAAAGGGCGTTCACAATTTTTTTTTTGCCCCCGCCGTAGCCGAGGGGGCATTAAGTTTTACCCTTGTACTTACAAATGTATGTACGTACGTCCCAAAGTTGGTTTCCGTTCTCCAACTTTAGTTTGCTTCAACTAAATGTTATGAAACTTATGCAAAATGCTTATTACCACAAAACACAGATCAAATTTGAATTTTGGTAGCTTCACTTTAACCGTTCTAGAGTTATGCCCCTTTACAAATGGAAAAATTGCTGAATTTTTTGTTTCCGTTCTCTAACTTTAGTTTGCCTCAACCAAATGTTATGAAACTTATACACAATGCTTATTACCACAAAACACAGATCAAGTTTGAATTTTGGTGGTGTTACTTTAACCGTTCTAGAGTTATGGCCCTTTACAAATGGGAAAATTGCTTAATTTTTTGTTTCTGTTCTCTTACTTTAGTTTGCCTCAACCAAATGTTATGAAACTTATACACAATGCTTATTACCACAAAATACAGATCAAGTTTGAATATTGGTGGTGTCACTTTAACTGTTCTAGAGTTATGCCCCTTTACAAATGGAAAAATTGCTGAATTTTTCGTTTCCGTTCTCTAACTTAAGTTAGCCTCAACCAAATGTTATCAAACTTATACATAATGCTTATAATTACCACAAAATATAGATCAAGATGGAATTTTGGTGGTATCACTTTTACTGTTCTAGAGTTATGCCCTTTACAAATGGAAAAATTGCTGAATTTTTCGTTTCCGTTCTATAACTTAAGTTTGCCTCGACCAAATGTTATGAAACTTATACACAATACTTACTACCACAAAACTCAGATCAAGTACAAATTTGGGTAGCGTCACTTTTAACATTCTTCAGTTTTATCCCTTAATAACTTTATATGATATGCAAGCGGGGGCATCATATGTGTCCCATGGACACATTCCCCATTTATTTATTTTTTAACCCCACCACATTCTATATGTGCCTGTTCCAACTCAAAAACCTGTATTTCAGTGGTTGTCTTGGTTTGCTGTCTGACAAATATTTGGTTTGTTATTTTATCATAAATGAGGCTGATGTTTTTTTGTTCTTGAATTGTTTCACATTTTGCAATATCTGAGCTTTTTATACAGTATGGGTTTCGCTCAATGTTAAAGACTATGTAGTTGCTTAAATTTATACAATTTTGGAGTAGGGCATCCAAAAAATATTTTGTCTGAAAAGTAAGGGAACTTTATTTGCATCATATGATACATGTAGATTTATGCATTTCTTCAAATAAAAGATAGAATTTTGATGGAAACGCAAGATATCTCATGCATTTGTCAACCTAGTGTACAGATTTAACTTTTTCTATTAGTGTCAAAGGAAATACCATTTAAAGATGTCCATACACCATCTGTTCCATTTGGAGGTATCCGAAGAAACTGTTGGATTCCGGGAGTACCAATCCAAATAAAGATAACATCATATGAAAGACATCAAGCTCATATCAAAATCTTCAGCCCTTATTTGTAAGTATAGATAACACCATATAACACACCTCATATCAAAATTGTCAGCTCTTATTTTTAAGTATCAATAACACCATATCACAGACTTTATATCTAAATCTTCAGCTCTTATTTGTAAGTATAGAAAACCCCATATGACTGACCTTATATCTAAATCTTCAGCCCTTAATTGTAAGTATAGATTACACCATCTGACATACCTCATATCAAAATCTTTGGTCCTTATTTGTAAGTATAGATTACACCATCTGACAGACCTCATATCTAAATCTTCAGCCCTTAATTGTAAGTATAGATTCACCATCTGACAGACCTCATATCAAAATTTTTGGTCCTTATTTGTAAGTATAGATAACACAAAATGACAGACCTCATATCAAAATCTTTGGCCCTAATTTGTAAGTATAGATTACACCATCTGACAGACCTCATATCAAAATCTTTGGTCCTTATTTGTAAGTATAGATTACACCATGACAGACCTCATATCAAAATCTTTGGTCCTTTTTTGTGAGAAAAGATAACACCATGACAGACCTCATATCAAAATCTTTGGTCCTTATTTGTAAGTATAGATTACACCAAATGACAGACCTCATATCAACATCTTTGGTCCTTATTTGTAAGTATAGATTACACCATCTGACAGACCTCATATCAAAATCTTCAGCCCTTATTTGTAAGTATAGATTACACCATATGACAGACCTCACATCAACATCATTGGTCCTTAATTGTAAGTAAAGATTACACCATCTGACAGACCTCATATCAAAATCTTTGGTCCTTATTTGTAAGTATAGATAACACCATGAGAAACCTCATATCAAAATCTTTGGTCCTTATTTGTTAAGTATAGATTACATCAAATGACAGACCTCATATTAAAATCTTTGATCCTTATTTATAAATAAAGATAACACCATGACAGACCTCATATCAAAATCTTCAACCCTTATTTGTAGGTATAGATAACACCAAATGACAGACCTCATATCAAAATCTTTAGTCCTTATTTGTAAGTATAGATTACACCATCTGACAGACCTCATATCAACATCATTGGTCCTTATTTGTAAGTAAAGATTACACCATCTGACAGACCTCATATCATAATCTTTGGTCCTTATTTGTAAGTATAGAAAACACCAAAATGACAGACTTCATATCAAAATCTTTGATCCTTATTTATAAGTATAGATAACACCATGACAGACCTCATATCAAAATCTTTGGTCCTTATTTGTTAAGTATAGATTACACCATATGACAGACCTCATATAAACATCATTGGTACTTATTTGTAAGTATAGTTAACACCATCTGACCGACCTCATATCATAATCTTTGGTCCTTATTTGTAAGTATAGAAAACACCAAAATGACAGACTTCATATCAAAATCTTTGATCCTTATTTATAAGTATAGATAACACCATGACAGACCTCATATCAAAATCTTTGGTCCTTATTTGTAACTGTAAGTATAGATAACACCCAATGACAGATCTCATATCAAAATTTTTGGTCCTTATTTGTAAGTATATATTACACCATCTCTCAGACCTCATATCAAAATCTTCAGCCCTTATTTGTAAGTATAGATTACACCATATGACAAACCTCATAACAACATCATTGGTCCTTATTTGTAAGAAAGGATTACACCATCTGACAGACCCCATATCAAAATGTGTGGTCCTTATTTGTAAGTATAGATAACACCATGACAAACCTCATATCAAAATCGTTGGTCCTTATTTGTTAAGTATAGATTACATCAAATGACAGACCTCATTTTAAAATCTTTGATCCTTATTTATAAATATAGATAACACCATGACAGACCTCATATCAAAATCTTCAGCCCTTATTTGTAAGTATATATAACACCAAATGACAGACCTCATATCAAAATCTTCAGCCCTTATTTGTAAGTATATATAACACCAAATGACAGACCTCATATCAAAATCTTTAGTCCTTATTTGTAAGTATAAATTACACCATGACAGACCTCATATCAAAATCTTTGGTCCTTATTTGTTAAGTATAGATTACACCATATGACAGACCTCATATCAACATCATTGGTCCTTATTTGTAAGTAAAGATTACACCATCTGACAGACCTCATATCTAAATCTTCAGCCCTTATTTGTAAGTATAGATTACACCATCTGACAGACCTCATATCAAAATCTTCAGCCCTTGTTTGTAAGTATAGATTACACCATATGACAGACCTCATATAAACATCATTGGTCCTTATTTGTAAGTATAGATAACACCAAATGACAGACCTCATACCAAAATCTTTGGTCCTTATTTGTAAGTATAGATAACACCATGACAGACCTCATATCAAAATCTTTGGTCATTATTTGTTAGTATAGATAACACCAAATGATAGACATCATATCAAAATCTTTGGTCCTCAATCATTGTTATTTGTAAGAAAAGATAAAACCATATGACAGACCTCTTATCAAAATATTTGGCCCTTAATCATTGTTATTTGTAAGAATAGATAGCACCATATAACAGACCTAATATCAAAATCTTCAGCCCTTATTTGTAAATGATTACACCATCTGACAGACCTCATATCAAAATCTTTGGCCCTTAGTCATTGTTAGTTGTAAGTAAATATAACGCCATATGTGAGACCTCATATCAAAATTTTTGGCTTTTATTTGTTAGTATGGAAAACATCATGACAGACCTTAAAGCAAAATTGTCAGCCCTTTTTGTAAGTACAAAAAAAATGTATATAGAACACCACTACAGATCTCATATCAAAATTAATACAAATATTTTACCTGTTATCCTTTCTCCAAATTTAAGTGATAGGCCAAACTACCATTGACTTATTACATGTACAATGTGTGCCTCTAGTTTTTTGGACAGATGATAATTCTTTTTTTAGCAGAGTTGCAATGAGGTCGAATTTGCCTCAATATATCATGATGAATGTTGTTCAGACATCTGGTTGTCCAACATTAGTATTTTGCTTTCCAGATAAAGTGTGTGACCCACAAGAATATCTTTACCGAACTTGGCTTGATATTGTTTTTTGAGTCAAAGCCAAGGTCACATCATTATTGATAGACTGAAATTTTAGCCAAATTTTTGTTCTGAAATATTATCTTTAGAGCCATACATCCAACTTTTAGCAAACTTGATTTGATAATGCTTCATGAGATTAGCGGTACTTAGAACTTACAAATGTAGCTTGAGAATGAGCCTTGGAAGAACAAGACCAAAATTGCTGAAAATTTAAAAAAAGTATTAACAAGGAATTATTTGAATCTGGAATAATTGAATTCTTGAAAATTGATAAGAAATCTATGACGAAAACTTACCTAATTTAGGTTGGTTAGCCATGCATGCATTGCTAAGGAGGGTTAGTTAGTACATATTGAAATATCAGTGAAAGTAAAATTAACCTTAGCCATGCATATATGGCTAACCCTCTTAAGTGTGGTTAGTTTTCATCATACATTTCTTATCAATTTTCCAGAATTCAAACAGATTCAAATAATTCCTTATTTATTGTCATTTATACCTGTAGTTAACTTGATATCATTAGTTTAGGAGTCTTTCAGTCTATTGATCAATATAATGTGGGGTTATAATATTTCTTATATTGCACCATGATTGCAATAACTATAAATTAATACTGGTAATTGATTTCTTTGGAGACTAATACAGGTATTTATAAACAAATTTACATTTTTCTGGACTTACTGAATCTGATTCTTAATTGTTGTTCAGCAGCCAAAATTCTTTTTATTCTGGAAAATTACAGTTGAACAATAAATCAACTGTGAATTCTATTTCTCAAGAGTCTTTAATTCTTCAGCCATTTACATTGCAAATTACACCACTGTCATCTACATTTACATCTACATATGTGCTTTATCATAAATATCATATGAAAAAACAAAATTCCTGATACTAAATTCTGAATTTTACACGATTGCATTGATCAATACATTATACATTGTAATTGCCATCAAATCTATTCTGTTTTTATGTAATGTTTTTCTACAAAATAATAAAATAGTTATCTTCTATAGGTACACTATAGCTATTAAACATGGAGAATTTGAATGGACAATTCGTCGAAGATACAAACATTTTACACATCTTCATCAGCAACTTCAACTGTACAAAGCCAAGTGTAGTCTGCCAATGCCGACAAAATCGTAAGTTTCAACACTTCCTGTATCTGCACAGATTCTGCAGTTATGTTTTTGATTTATGCAGATTTTAATTTATCCCAAACTTATAGTCTGAACATGTATTTCTACCATTATGTAAACTGGGTACATATGTACCAAACAATAAAACTGTTTTGTAAAATTTGTAAAAACAATCTGATTAAATGTAGAATTTTGATTCCTATTTCAATTGCTTGAGATTAATTCTTGTACCTGCTGAATAAACTGTATTGTGATGGTGTATTAGGTTTATATGAAGTTATTTTTACCATAAGGCTATTTACATTGTATTAATTTAACCTTGAGAATGAACTTTACACCTGTTTTCATATTTTGTATCATAAAATCTTTCAATAATACTCTCCTCATACATGACATAGGTAGATCTTAAGAAAACTATCTGATGGAAAATTAATTCATTCAGCCATGTATTGATCATATTTTTACTTCATATATCATGTTTATAATGTATATCTTGCAGTAAACACTTAGTATTTACAAGTAAAATGTTCCTCTATCGGTCGTTGTAGAGGAAGTACACTTTAAACATCCGTTGGATGTAAAAAAGTATAATTAAAAAAATATATATGTCAATGAGTAAATGATTAATAGTTGAATTGTAATTTATAAGTTGCACACATCAGTTATAATCGAAATTTTTAAATATAGTCATAGTACCAGAGCAGCTATTTCTATGGTGAACATTTTTTATGATGATTTCTTATCCAGGAACTTTTCACTAATATATCGACCTTATGCAAGTGCATGTATGCATGTACATGTATAAGATTTTGATTGATTTTTGAACATTCAAATACGAAATAAAAGATGAATTTTGGTCTGTTTTGTAGGTTTTTATATATCAATATACAAATAAGGAGATGTGGTATGATTGCTAATGAGAGAACTATCCACCAAAGTTCAAATGAAGTGGAAATAAGCAATTATAGGCAACCGTACAGCCTTCAACAATGAGAAAATCCCATACTGTATAGTCGGCTATAAAAGGCCCACTAAACTCAATTTTCAACCAGTTACAGGCTTTGCACAGAGTTTTTTTTAACCCAAAATAAGTTAACAGATGTATTGATATTTATTTGCATAAGGTCGATTTCTATCTGACGCAGCTCATATATTAGTTGTTGTAACTGCTACCTAAACTGGTTCTGTGAAATAATGTGACAGAATTAATCACTTTATTTGTTGACGGATTACAAATAGTGAATTTTAATTCATGTTAAACAAATGTATAATACTAAAACCACTTTTAGGGAAAACATGCTGTTTTCCAGCTTGTGACCCAAAAAATCCTGACCATCTGATACTGAAATTGACTTTTCAGTTTTATAGGATATGTAATAAGGTATATGGTTCTTATAAGGAGTTATTAATAGATTGATTGGTGTGCGCTGATCAATTACCAGCTGCAAGTATTACATGCATATATAAAGGACAATAACATAATAAACATGTAAATATCATATTGGTATGATATATCCTACTTTGTACATACTAAAGGTGATTATTTATGTGCTAACTCCTTAATGCCATGTCAAAAGATACAACTCATCATCTGATTTTCATGAATAAGGCAGTTGGTTTTAATAGGGAGTAGGATTTTATAACTCTGCCATAGTACCTGGGTTCATTCCAATGCAGACATCAGTTTGTTTTTCCTTGACACACATTATTATTCTGACTCAAAACTGACCAATCCTTGCTTAGTACATGAGTTCACTCCAATGCAGACATCAGTTTGTTTTTCCTTGGCACATTATTATTCTGACTCAAAACAGACCAATCCTTGCTTAGTACCTGAATTCACTCCAATGCAGACATCAGTTTGTTTTTTTCCTTGGCATATTATTATTCTGACTCAAAACGGACCAATCCTTGCTTAGTACCTGAGTTCACTCCAATGCAGACATCAGTTTGTTTTTCCTTGGCACACAATATTATTCTGACTCAAAACGGACCAATCCTTGCTAAGTACCTGAGTTCACTCCAATGCAGACATCAGTTTGTTTTTCCTTGGCACACAATATTATTCTGACTCAAAACAGACCAATCCTTGCTAAGTACCTGAGTACCTGAGTTCACTCCAATGCAGACATCAGTTTGTTTTTCCTTGGCACACAATATTATTCTGACTCAAAACGGACCAATCCTTGCTAAGTACCTGAGTTCACTCCAATGCAGACATCAGTTTGTTTTTCCTTGGCACACAATATTATTCTGACTCAAAACAGACCAATCCTTGCTAAGTACCTGAGTTCACTCCAATGCAGACATCAGTTTGTTTTTCCTTGACACACATTATTATTCTGACTCAAAACGGACCAATCCTTGCTTAGTACCTGAATTCACTCCAATGCAGACATCAGTTTGTTTTTTTCCTTGGCACATTATTATTCTGACTCAAAACGGACCAATCCTTGCTTAGTACCTGAGTTCACTTCAATGCAGACATCAGTTTATTTTTCCTTGGCACATTATTATTCTGACTCAAAACGGACCAATCCTTGCTTAGTACCTGAATTCACTCCAATGCAGACATCAGTTTGTTTTTTTCCTTGGCATATTATTATTCTGACTCAAAACGGACCAATCCTTGCTAAGTACCTGGGTTCACTACAATGCAGACATCAGTTTGTTTTTCCTTGGCACACATTATTATTCTGACTCAAAACGGACCAATCCTTGCTTAGTACATGAGTTCACTCCAATGCAGACATCAGTTTGTTTTTCCTTGACACACATTATTATTATGACTCAAAACGGACCAATCCTTGCTTAGTACCTGAGTTCACTCCAATGCAGACATCAGTTTGTTTTTCCTTGACACACATTATTATTCTGACTCAAAACCGACCAATCCTTGCTTAGTACCTGAGTTCACTTCAATGCAGACATCAGTTTGTTTTTCCTTGACACACAATATTATTCTGACTCAAAACTGACCAATCCTTGCTTAGTACATGAGTTCACTCCAATGCAGACATCAGTTTGTTTTTCCATGGCACATTATTATTACGACTCAAAACAGACCAATCCTTGCTTAGTACCTGAGTTCACTTCAATACAGACATCAGTTTGTTTTTCCTTGACACACATTATTATTCTGACTCAAAACCGACCAATCCTTGCTTAGTACCTGAGTTCACTTCAATGCAGACATCAGTTTGTTTTTCCTTGACACACAATATTATTCTGACTCAAAACTGACCAATCCTTGCTTAGTACCTGAGTTCACTTCAATGCAGACATCAGTTTGTTTTTCCTTGACACACAATATTATTCTGACTCAAAACTGACCAATCCTTGCTTAGTACATGAGTTCACTCCAATGCAGACATCAGTTTGTTTTTCCATGGCACATTATTATTACGACTCAAAACAGACCAATCCTTGCTTAGTACCTGAGTTTACTTCAATACAGACATCAGTTTGTTTTTCCTTGACACACATTATTATTCTGACTCAAAACCGACCAATCCTTGCTTAGTACCTGAGTTCACTTCAATGCAGACATCAGTTTGTTTTTCCTTGACACACAATATTATTCTGACTCAAAACTGACCAATCCTTGCTTAGTACATGAGTTCACTCCAATGCAGACATCAGTTTGTTTTTCCTTGACACACAATATTATTCTGACTCAAAACAGACCAATCCTTGCTTAGGACCTGAGTTCACTCCAATGCAGACATCAGTTTGTTTTTTTCCTTGGCACATTATTATTCTGACTCAAAACGGACCAATCCTTGCTTAGTACCTGAGTTCACTCCAATGCAGACATCAGTTTGTTTTTCCTTGACACACAATATTATTCTGACTCAAAACTGACCAATCCTTGCTTAGTACCTGAGTTCACTTCAATGCAGACATCAGTTTGTTTTTCCTTGACACACAATATTATTCTGACTCAAAACAGACCAATCCTTGCTTAGTATCTGAGTTCACTCCAATGCAGACATCAGTTTGTTTTTCCATGGCACATTATTATTCTGACTCAAAACTGACCAATCCTTGCTTAGTACTTGAGTTCACTTCAATGCAGACATCAGTTTGTTTTTCCATGGCACATTATTATTCTGACTCAAAACTGACCAATCCTTGCTTAGTACCTGAGTTCACTTCAATGCAGACATCAGTTTGTTTTTCCATGGCACATTATTATTCTGACTCAAAACGGACCAATCCTTGCTTAGTACCTGAGTTCACTTCAATGCAGGCATCAGTTTGTTTTTCCTTGGCACATTATTATTCTGACTCAAAACCGACCAATCCTTGCTTAGTACCTGAGATCTCCAATGCAGACATCAGTTTGTTTTTCTTGGCACACATTATTATTCCGACTCAAAACGGACCAATCCTTGCTTAGTACCTGAGTTCACTTCAATGCAGACATCAGTTTGTTTTTTCCTTGGCACATTATTATTCTGACTCAAAACTGACCAATCCTTGCTTAGTACCTGAGTTCACTTCAATGCAGACATCAGTTTGTTTTTTCCTTGGCACATTATTATTCTGACTCAAAACCGACCAATCCTTGCTCTTTAAATATCATAAATACATACTTACAATGTAGCTAGGATAGAAGCAGCATTTTTTCAATTTTAAAGGCATTGCTTTTTCTCAGCCAGTGATTGAACTCACAACTATCCTGAGGCAAACAGGGTTCTTCAAGACTAAACAGAGTGGTTAGTAAGAAATTAATATTTCAAACCAAATTAATGACTACCAGAAGAATCATTTTGTGGTGCAGTTATTTAGTTTTGATATTCTGAAGGGAGAGCATGTAAAGCTGAACATGAAATAACTTTTTATTTTTTTTTGGGGGGAGGGGGGATTTGCAGCTTCCAAAAGGAAAGGTGGGATTTATTCATGCCTTCCAATTTGATCCAAATTTATCATTTTATTGAAATATTTTATTTTTTCAGAATTCAAAAATTAATAAAACATCATATTATTGAATGCCATATTTGGTAACTGGTAGATGTGTAGATTTGCACTTATCATTATTAAAATCTTTGATAAATATATATATATATAGTTGTTTTGTTTGTAGTCATACATCATCATTTCATCATTTAATGAAATAGGACAATGTGATTTTTTATTACTTCAATTGTTTTCTTACTTGGTTATCAAATATGTCACTTGGCTTTTTAAGTGCTTTATACATTGTAAACTACATTCTTGGTCATAACAGACAATTGATGTGACTTTTCACCCCATAAAACTTTTCTTTTATTTGATATTTTATCATTCCATTTTACTTTTTATGCATATATGGGTTAATAATTATATGTCACAATTAACTTGACCCAGTTGACAAATACACTTAACAAAATATGAAATAAAAATTTAAGGATTAAATGAGTAGACCTTTTGAAATCATGAGACAAACTACATGTACATGTATTTTGACTGAACCTGTTTTTCAGAAGAGAGAAGTAAGTATAAACCCTAGATTTGTAAAATAAAAACATACAGCATTGTCAGAGTGAATCATGCCATTGATATCAGGGAGCCATATATACAGATGATTTTAGGCATTGTACCACTTAAAGAAAACATACTATTCATAGCTTCCATTTTAAGTGAGGCTTTTGTCTTTAGAGTATTGAAATTAGTAACATTGGGTGTAGATATGTCATGTTTTAAATGGACTTCCCAATGTAGAATTTAGCAAATGTTTTAAAGGAATTGATCTCTATTCTAACCTTTGCCTTGCAAAAAGTAACTGCTTTATTTAATTTTAGTTAAAGTTTTTTATTCATCAATGAAAATTGAAATAAGCTTCAACAATGCACAACTATCTGCATTTAGCTAGACAAAAACACTACACTGTCACTGATTCTTAAACATCAATTCACTCTGACTACACTGTAAGCTTTTAGTAGGCTAGTTATTGTGGAAAAATATTCCACATTTTCAGAACTAAAATATGAGAGAATATGTTAGTTTATTGATCTAATATCTCAGTTTGCACTTAAAATGCACCCCTGCTAGCACAGCAAGCTAATTACACATTCTAAGAAAAGCTTGGACTTCGTCGAACTAACCTTAATGAAACAGTGAATGAAATTCACCTGTCCTGTTGTTAGCATTTCAGTTTTTGAGCTTCCTATTGGACAATGTTTTATAGTAGTTTTTGCTCTTTATTGACGATTTTTATCAATTTTTATGCTCTCTGCCATAGCGGAGGGGGCATTAAGTTTTACCCTTGTCCGTCTGTACGTTGTACGTCCCAAAATTGGTTTCCATTCTCTAACTTAAGTTTGCCTCAACTAAATGTTATGAAATTTATACGCAATGCTTATTACCACAAAACACAGAAAACTTGAATTTTGGTGGCGTCACTTTTACCGTTCTAGAGTTATGCCCCTTTACAAAAAGAAAAATTGCTGAATTTTTCGTTTCTGTTCTTTAACTTTAGTTTGCCTCAACCAAATGTTATGAAACTTATACACAATGCTTATTACCACAAAACACAGATCAAGTTTGAATTTTGGTGGCGTCACTTTTACAGTTCTAGAGTTATGTCCCTTTACAAATAAAAAAAATGCTGAAATATTCGTTTCCGTTTTCTAACTTAAGTTTGCCCTAACTAAATGTTATGAAACTTCTAAACAATGCTTATTACCACAAAACTCAAATCAAGTACAAATTTGGGTAGTGTCACTTTTACAGTTCTTGAGTTATGTCCCTTTATAACGCTATATGCAAGCGGGGGCATCATCTGTGTTCCATGGACACTTTCCCCATTTATTTTTTTCAAATTTAGCTTTTATCTTTGATTCAATAATAGATAAAGTGAAATTATAAATGGCAAAAATAATGGTAAGAACAAGCCTGTAAAAAAAGTCCAATGGACGAAACCTTCAGGCAACTCCTGTGTTATTGTAGAAACTATAGTAGATAGAGAGAAACTGTATTTAGCAAAAGATCAGCAGGATAGTGCCAACAAATAAGACAACTGGCTGAAATCATCAGTGGAACCCTTATAGAAGTTATTGCCCTTGAAAGACTTAAAAAATACTAAAAAAGATCAGCTATAAAAATATTTGGTCACACATTTCTCCATTACTCATGTACAGAATGACTACATATTTAGTCAGCAGCTCAACAGTGAGGAGTTGTAACATGAGATCACTTTTCGAATATGTCAGGATACCTATTGCATCTCTTTCGATACTCTGAATTTCTAGTGGGGTATGTGTTCATTCTTGTTTTTGATAAATCGGATGATGCAGTCTGGTCACATTAGTGAAGACATTTTGTAATATAATGTTAAGTAATAGGATTTAGTTTAGCAAATTGGTTTGTTAACTATTTCCTTTTATTACAGGAAATGCTTCAATTTGTATTAACCACATGCTGGAGTCATATCATGCTTATTCGGCTAGGCTTTGTATCTACCTTTATTGCTCTACCCTTCGTCTCTATCACTCTGTTCTCCATAAAATTGCATATCACATCTTTGTGATGTCAAATATGTTTGACCTTGCCATAATAACTTTGACCCTGACCTATCAGCAACACCCTAATGTTTGAGCTGACATTGATAATTTTTACCAAAACCTATTGGATCCTTGTCCAGTTTGCTGGTAAGAAAAAGAAAACCTCCTGTTTCTATCTGGAAAAACATACATGAACAATCTGATAAATTGATTGTCACATTTTTATTACATTGATGTCAAAAAATATCAGCTGCTCAACACAATATGAAGCCTTTTTTAATTAGTTTGCTGTGCTTACTTGATAAAAAGCTTCATATTATGACTCCAGCTGATATTTTATATTATTGCTATTTTGTGTATTTTTGTGATAATTTTTCATATCATGCTACTCACTTGAGATATGAAATTATCGCTAGAAAATAAGGGAGCACGTCCCGTTGTCAATATAAAAATCAATGACGTCATCGGCAAAATAGCAATAAACAGATTAACAATGGTCTTTCAAGCTCGATGATGTTCCTCTGCCCTTCAATGAGATTGTAGCTGAGAAACACCCTCTCGTTTGAAAAACTATCAAAGTATCGATACAAGTATACAAAAAAGCTGACACTGGATTTATTATTATTTGTTAATTACCAATTGTCGTGGATTTTGTGGTAACAGATAATAAATTTAATTGTTATACCTTACATTATATAGTACCGGTAATTATTTGATTGGCTAATACTGAATCACGTGTCATAGTTTAATTTCAATGTTTTTCCAAAAATTGGCAGGAGCGATGAATAACCCCGACAAATTGAAGCCTCCATCGAAACAACCTTATTGTTCCTCTGTGAATAATCTTTTCAGCCCCTTGGTTATCTCCCATAAATAATGACGTCATTGACGCCTGTTAACAAAATGGCAACGGCCAGGTAAGAAGCCCATCAAGTAACAACGAAACAAGATCAAACAAGGCTTGGAAAATCATCTAGTTCCGAGGATATCTCTCTTTAACAGTTCTTTTCAGGGCCATCAATATTTTTGAGAAAGAGTCTACCTTTGTTGTACATACTAGAAATTCTTAGACACAAGATAATTTTCTAAGGAATGTGTTTTGACAATCTTTTTTTTCTCCCGTAAGGCAATATTTTACACTTATTTGTTTGTTCTGTATAATAAAACAGTTATGGCCCATTGAGTCGGTGAATATCCAAAATTGTCAACAAGAGTAAGGGTTGACAATATTGGATATTCACTTCCTCAGAGGGCCATAATTGTATAATGTTCAACAAATTACAAATTTTCCAAAGGGTTGTATGCAGACTTTGGCAAAACCATGAAATTAAATATCCATGAAGATGCAAATGTTCCTCAATCCATGAAAATTGATACCAAGGAAAATAAATGAATCCATAGTAATCGGTACATGTTTGACCTTGTCCAGGCAATAAATTCTTCACCAATTGTCTCATGAGATTTGACCTGTTGATAAATCACCTAGTTATTTTCACTGTTTACCCTTTCCCTGACCATGACTTGTAATGTTACACATGATTGCTTTTTTGTGTCTGGTTTTTTTCATACCCTGTGTCTTATAAATGGAATTCCAGAGCTCAAATGAATGAAAATAAATTACTTATGAATAAAAGGATATGTGGGTCATACAACAATGAGACAGTAACCCAATGACGAAAATAACCAAAAGACATTTTGAGGGCAACATAAAGTCTCAATAGTAGACACCTGTCTATACAAGCTTTAAAATGTCCATAAATTACACATAAACAAATAAAAAAGTGCCATATACACTTTAATTCTCAAAATGACCACCAAAAAAAATATGACAAAAGAAAACAATGACAAGGTTCTTTGGAAAGTCACATGAATAGGAATAATTGTTATAATTCATAGTGCCTATATACTAAAACCAATATCTAATTTTAATATTTTGTGGTGTTAACTAAAAAGTAACTAAATCTTAACTGTTTTTTGTTTTGGTTTGTCAGTTTAAATAAAGGCTTTTGTTTATCATCTTATTAGTTTTTTTAATAATTTTTATATATAGTATCATCTAAAATGTAGAACACGTTTTATTGTATATTTTGCTGGTTATGATATTTTGTATACATAATGATTGTGTGCATGTGTCAGGGAAAATTTTGTAATTACAAAGATTAAAATGCATCAAATTATAAGAGAAAGAAAAGAAAGAGACATATGACACATCACTAAATTTAATTCATACATATGTGTAACATTTTTACTCTGAAGATCATCTGACAATTTTGATTTGTATTAAATAAATTGTAACAATAGACATCGGTATAATTTACTTAATCTGACATTCTTCTTTCAGTCAGAGAAGAAGGAGACAAAGTGTTAAAGGAACCAGAAATAAAATTCCAAGATTTCCAAAGAAACCAGAGATTATGGCAAGGGATATGGATAAAAGAAAGGTAACAAGCTGTTCTAAAATCCCAATAAAATTCATGTTCAGGGTAATAGATAATTTTCACAATGAATAAACTAATATACATGTAGATCATTATTTTTAGTGTCAGTGTGTAGGAGATGCAGCTGATTATTATTCACCCTGCAATCCCCTTATCAGATCAGGGGAATCAGCTGGTCGAAAAACATGGCCATCTTAAATCTAATTAAATGTAGTTCTCCAGTCCATGCTGCCACATGAAAAATTCAAAAGCAGTGAGGTGCAAGTGCAGATGAACTTATTTTAATTAGATTGGGCCAACTTTATCATATGTGAACAGTAACTACATAGCTGGTTCAAACAATTTATTTTGTAACCTGACCTTTATTTTTTTGTTCAGCAAAATGAATTATACATATTGTAAAACTTTATTCCTAGACAGTCAACATATTTAGTTGTAATCAATAAAGTAGGTAAGATAGATCAACTTGTTTACAGAATATAAATGGGGAAAATAGCATATCCGTTTAAACTGAAAAATAAGAGCACATGTGGTTTGATTGCTTACGGGACAACAATTCATTAGAGACAAAATGATGTAGATGTTGGAATCCAAGATTGTTTTTAATAAATAATGTGTTATCCACCAACTTTTTAACATTGTGATAAAGGTACCATCGCAGCTGTACAAGATCCTCATAGCTTCTGTTTTTTTTTCATTAACAAAAATTATAATGAAATCAAGAATAACTTATATGGTAATTTCCATTGAGATAAACTTTATAATTAGCTTGGATAAATATAACGATGAAGATATAAATGCTAACACTAAATTTGATAGGCTTTAAATCATGTAAATAAGATATCTACTAGTCATATAAATGTGTGCAATAGCATTGTGTCTGACATATAAACCCTACACAAGTACATACATTTGATCCTCACATCACATCTATCAAACAATAAACTTTTCTTTATTATATATATTCTGTAAATTCAGAAAATTTTGTGATGTTTTTATTTTTGCGAAAACTGCGATGAGATAGGTGTGGCAAAAATAGAAACTCACATTTTAAATTTTTGATAGCATTGTTTTTATGCAGCATTTTCTAAAATCGCAATAATTAATCACCCATTTGTGTCCTTTGTCCAATAATAAATGCATGCAGTAATTTCTAATCTATTAATTTTACAGAACTATTTAGAAGATTATTTACAGAACCTTGTGAATATAAACGTCTACAGAAATCATCATGAAACAGTAAGTTAACCATTCATTGACTGTCTGTGGCCTTTTATGTAATCTGTAAAATGATAGGCTATTAAATTATAGATAAAACAGATCTCAACCAAATTGGTGACTGTGTGTACATTGTCAGTTTAAAACTACAAAGTCATTTGGGATGATGTTTACAAGGTAATTTGATATATTTGATTTACTGATATCAATTTACTATTACATAATATATCATTTGTAAACCATTGGGGGAATAAAAATGTTATTTAAATCAGCTTTATTGGTTTTTTTTTGTCTTTTTTTATTGTGAAAACAGTTGGGAATATTATGGTTTATAACACAAGACAATAATAGGTGATGATTTAAAACAAAGATGAACTATTTAGAAATAAATGAATATTTGCTAATGTAGCTTTTATTGCTTTTAAGCATACTCTGTACTAAAGCATTGTAAAAGTATAGCTGAGATCATTTTTAAATACCAAACATGCTTAAAACTTTCAGAAATGAACAGATCTATCAATTAAACTTTTACCTATATAGTCAAATATTGCTCATGTTTATTTTTCATTTGAAATTTAACAGAATTTTCACCAGAATTTTGCGTTAAATGAGCTTACAAGTAAAAGTAGCATGAGGTACTACAGTTTTTGAAAAAAAGACATGTATAGTATTGAAGATAAAATAGAGAAGAATTTATAATAATTCTCACAGCAAAATTACCGGTAAGACACTGTGATATACTTTTTTTTACCTTGCTGATTGTCAGTAAGATAAATATTTCAGGTGTCATTTGATTAATGAATTATTCAAGCAACAAACTCTGAAAATATTTAATTTTTAGTTCAAACTACTACTTAAAGAAAGCAGATTACCAAATTTTCTAGATTTTTTTGTCATAACTTGGAAGTTTCACAAGTAACATAAGTGTCAATTACTACAAAGTTTCATATTTTGTTATTTCAGTTAAAGTTTTTAGAAGTAAGTCAGCTGTCATTTGTTAAAAAGCTGGGTAAGAAATGGCGAGAGGGAGCTATCAGGAAGTGTTCTGGTGGACGAAGGATCAGTATAGGCTGTTGTGGATGTCTGAAAAAATTCCACTTCGCTGGAAACTGGAAGAAAAGGTAATAAAGATCTGTTTTCTAAATTATTGAGGAAATGGATTTCAGATTTTATGGTTGCAAAAAGTTCTAATGCTAGTGGTAGTTTAATAGTAGTATAACAATACACAGATCTTTTGAAATATTATATGTAATTATATGACATGGCACTAACAGAAATTCACACCTTTTCTTCTATTTTATTGCATTTTAAAGGAAATTGTTTCTACATGTTTTAGATGGAAATTGTTCTCTTTTTTTCCAGCTGAAATATTAACATTCATATTAGGATTGAAAAAAGATTTATTTATGATTTCATATTATAAAACAGCAAATGTAGACAAAATAAAATAAGTGTTAAGTTCAATATGTATGGTTTCTAGATTTAAGTCAATTGTTTTGTTCATTTTTACTTGAAGATGGTTAGTTGTCAAAGACTCCTTCGTTGCTTACATCCGTCCAAGAGATGGTTTTGTATGTGATGTCATGCTGATGGACACAGATTTTAAAATTGACATAGGAATGGGTGCAACTGGTGCTCCACATGGTTTAATGATTAGTAATTTATCAAGGTAAGTTGATACAGAAATGGGTGCAGTTGGTGCTCCATATGGTTTACTAATTAGTAATCTTTCAAGGTAAATTGATATAGAAATAGGTCCAGTTGGTGCTCCACCATGATATATTGAAAAATGAATACTAAGTACTAAGGAAGTATTAGAAGTTGAAACTCCTAAATTGCATGCATGAGAACTATAAGCTGTCAGATTCAAATCCTGACAGTATACAAAAAGTGGTAACTGAATTCTGGGTGAATGGGCCTCTCAAGGCCTACTGATTAATAATTATCACAGTAGGAACTCAACTTCATTTAAAGACTTTTCAATATTGAATAAGAAATTTGTATCCAAAGCCCCACTGAAAAAAAATGAACTGTTTGTAATAATATACCATTCTTGACAAACTACAATCAATTATATATCATGCAGTTTTATTTACTTTTAGTGCAAATCTTTAATAAGGTAAACATTTTATTTTCAATTCATTAACTTATTTAAATTTTATATTTAATATATTACACTTAGTGTTTTACAATATAACTTTCACTTTCTTGTTAGATTTGAAGCTATGCTTTATTGTGGCAGTATTATATAAGGCTATACGAGGGGTGGACAGCTTTTGAGGGAGGTGGGGGCGGGAGGTGGGAGAAGGGCACCCCCCTGTCCACCCCCTCCTATACGGCTGCTTACAATATATGTGCAAGATAGGTTATTGTACCATTTAACACAGTTAGGATCTAAACCACAATATTAAAGCATTTTATTGTTTTAGTTATAAAATTTTCAAGGTCCTCTGATCAAACATTAAGACTTACTTGAATACTATGTATTAACATTGATTTTCTTATTTGCAGGAATTTATTAGCTAAATGTTGGACAAGTAGAAAAGCTGAGGAATGGAAAGCTAGTATAGAAACAGCTGTATCTACTGGGATGGGGAGTGACTACACACAGAAAAACAGATTTAATTCATTTGCACCTGTAAGAGAAAAGTCATATGCTAAGTGGTAAGGATTTAAAAATATATATACATATGTATTTACTAAGGAATATGAAAATGGTTGTAAGTTTTTCTCTCAAGAGATAACTTAAGAAAAATATAATTTTGTTATTTTTTTTCTGCTGTCCAAGAAATGTCACACAAAATGATATGACGTATTAAGAGTAGCAAGAGTACTAGAATAGTCAAAAGCTAAATTCGAAGGGAAAAACTATTAAAATTATATTATTGCCCCTATGCAATAAAAGTTTGATACTTTAAAGAAACAGCAAGAATTATAGAAATATGTATCGATTTACTATAGTATTTGAATTTGTGGTAAAATGGTATATACTAAAATGGTAAATATATTTTTAAAAGTCATTGATCTTTAATAATGAAACCATTTAATGAATTATACTGCAGCTGGTACATCATTGGTGGCATAGGTCATTATATAGAAATTATATTGAACAGTGAATATTATTCAGTTGTGTTTCTGGTCTTGATATTGATATATGACAGAATAGTTTATTGAATTATGAGCTGTTCCTTTTAACAATATCTGGGTTTATGAGAGGCGATTGCATAAAAGTTTAATGGGTGGTTTTGTAGGCTTCAGATATTAAAAGTGCCTTCAGAGTTCTCTGTAGGCTTCAGATAAAGTGCCTTCAGAGTTCTCTGTAGTATTTAACCATGGCTTGAAATTTCATAATTAGATATAAGAAGATGTGGTATGAGTGCCAATGAGACAACTCTCCATCCAAGTCAAAATTTATAAAAGTAAACCATTATAGGTCACAGTACGGTCTTCAACACGGAGACTTTGCTCACACCGAACAGTAAGCTATAAAGGGCCCCAAAAATTACTAGTGTAAAACCATTCGAACGGGAAAAACCAACGGTCTAATCTATATAAAAAACTAGAAACGAGAAACACTTATGAACCACACCAACAAACGACAACTACTGAACATCAGATTCCTGACTTAGGACAGGTGCAAACAAATGCAGTGGGTTTAAACGTTTTAATGGTACCAAACCTTCACCCTTTTTCTGAAACAATAGTGTAACATCACAACATAGAAAGAAACTCTATAAAATATCAACTGAAATAGCTTAACTCAATCAAAGGACATATTAACACCATTGAACATACACTGAACAAATAAATTTGACATATGATAAATTGCCTACTTTCTTATAAGCACATGGAATATAAGTAAACGTAAAGACTATTATGAATAGAGTAAAAAAAATGTGTCTGGGTAGAGAGACATGTCTTTCTGTGACTTTTACCTTGTTAACTACTATTTTTAAAATTGGGATAAGCGTGTCTGTTTCCTTAAATGAACATACTGATATTTTGTAAAAAGATTTTTCTGAATTTGATGTTACAAAATTAGTAATTTTTTTAGGATTTTCCGCATAGCCGTGTTTTGCTGGTGATTTGATAGTAGATATATCTGTACCATCATGATCAAACTTATTCTGCATGTAATAAATCATTAACTATTTCCATGTGGATTTTCTTGTTCATTACATTGGGATGTTATCACTGTATATATACAGAGTATATAGGTCCAATATAGTAGTATATTAATTTATATCAATCTATATGAAAATGAAGGTTATCAATAAAGGTCATATATAGGTCATCTTTCTAATATGGAATTAGATTGCAAGAAATTTTTTAGTATTTCCTTATTTTAAGCATGATACAAAAATAATGAGATGTGGTATGATTGCCAATGAGACAACTATCCATCAGAGATACATACTTTAGGGACTTGAATGTATATAATGGCATATTTCTTGTAAGATCAAACTGGTATAACTAATGTAATTATTTGTTTTATGGAAATATCTGGAAATCATCTATTTCCTTTGGTATTGGACGGCAGGTCATGACAAATATGATCATCATGTTAGAATCAGCGCTGGATGATAAGTCAATTATAATTCAATCAGTATGCTGTAGGTCTATGTCAGGTCATCAGAATATAGGCTAAAAAATTACCTTGTCTGTATATTGCTTAATATCTTTGGTAATCAATCAAATGTTATATTGTCTAAACAAAGTTTAGTGCACAGATGTTTAATTAGCATTTCAACAACTTGACAACTGTAACTGAATCCATATTATAAGCAATTTATCCTGCAATTAGTTGTCTTATCATAACAGCACAACAGATATCGCTAGCTTGTATTTGTATACTATCCAGATATCACTTAAAAGCTCCGCCCACTGCCGGACTATCTTTGTGCATTGCTGTTGACGAGTGTTGTATGAACTTTCGTGACCTTAGAATGTGTATTGCAATCACATTCCAATGACATATTGCTCCGTCTGTGAATGTTCCAGTCTCCGATCCGCAACCCACTTTCTGCTCATAGACAAACATGAACAGCAGGATTAACTCCATTTTCTACGGCGCCAATCTTCAAGTTCAAAACTTGAATTTATAAAAATGTAGCACACAAAATCAACCATGCAACAATGTCAACAATCAGTGAATGCACTGATAGTTCAAAATTCTGAAGCGTAGGACAAATCAAACACTTTTGTCTTAAATTGGACAATGTTTTGTTTTTTCTTTTTACGGTTGAAATTAGTTGTTTAATTATTAACTTTGAGCGATGTATTTTTGTTGGCCATGCGAGATTCTTTTTGGCGTTCAAGTCATCAGCTGATTGTGTGATTTTTTTTAAATATTACTACGTGGGCCTCAAAGCATTTTAAATGGAGAAAAAAATGCAATAAATGTGAGTTTTTCTGACTTTCAAAGCAAAAAAAATGTACAAAATTAATTGCAGACTGAAGCTCGCATTACACCTGTTTCTTAGCCTCGTACAAATACAGCTGATATTTAAAGACACTAATCAGTTATTGTCTATATATCCGTTATTCAGCATCCATTCATTTGGATTGTATGCAGTATTTAAGGCTCCATCCCCCTTGGTCATGCTCCAGTGACTTCAAATTTAATTGTTTACTTTTCAGATTAGGTGTAGAAGCATTTGAAATAGATAATTGATATATGTAAAGTTGTTGCATTAACATTCGAAAACTTCTGTTCAGGAATAAAAATGAATTTCTGTCCCTTAAACATGCTTCAGTGACACTGAATTTTTGCATTGTTCATATGATTAGACATATTTATTAAGAAGTACTTTAGCTTGAACATTGATATTTGGTTTGATGTTTACGCCATCCTTCATTTCATTTTCAGATTGCCAGAGCGTTAGACTCAACTTTACAGTAATGCACACACAGAATGCATTTTTTCATTGCTCAAATGTTTAACTTTTTATACATATTCTAAAGTGCTTGCAATAGGCCATTATATATGTCCTTAGCAAGGATCCAGTTATCCAGTGGCTTTAGTGCTTGCTGTCTGACATATTTGTTTTTTCTTCATTTTTGTAGTATAAACCATTGTTTTTCTCTTCCTAATTGTTTCATATTATGTGATACCAGGGCCCTTTATAGATAATTCTATATATTATAAGTTTTGCTCCTTGACAATGACCTGTAATTGTTCATATCTTTGTTCTTTGTTCTCTGGTTGATTTTTGTCTCATTTGCAAACATACCACACACCCTTATTTTTATACCCTTATTTTTATACATGTATATACCTTGTAACTTTTGTAGGTTTATTGATGGTAGTTCATACTTTAGTGCTGTAGCAGAAGCCTTAGAGAGTGCCAAAGAGGAAATATTTATCACTGACTGGTGGTAAGTTTATTGTGTGCTTTAGGGTATGATACCTGAAATACAGGAATATTTTCACAGCTGAAACCTATACACTATAAATATAGAGGTTTTTTTCTTTATTTATTTTTTTTTTGGAGGATGAAATAATCTTGTCATATTGTATTTAGGTTCTCCTTTTATGTTGTTAAGAGATAAAAGATGCATTGATCAATTTAGTGATAAAGTGCAACATGCTACTTGATTCAGTTCATATTCTTTCCTATACTTCCTACTCAGTGGTCTATATATCCTGATTGTTTATCTGTTTTGTAGGATTTAGCATGGTTTATCAGACTTCAAACAATTGTTTATTGTTACATATATAAATGACATCTACAATTTCAGCAACCCGTTGCAGTTTGTACTTGAAAGTGTTATTAGTTGATTTAAGATTTGAAAAAAAACACATATCCTCCCACGAAATATTGTACAAGCTGGTGCACTCTGAGGCTAATAGGAGTATAATCTATATAAATGGATCAAGCTTCATCAGTTATAATTATTAAGTTGAATGACTAATAATCAATCAATATTACCTGTGTCTACCTGGACCAGATCAAAGGTTTAAATGAATAAAAATGAATTATAAAATAATTTTAATGCTGAATTGTGGTTGATGCTTGTAAAGAGAAAAGGATATTAGTATTATTTGCTTTGTTGTTATAAATGATTTATTAATTTTAAAAAGATTAAATTCCTGGGACAGTGAGTTGTCAGTTTTCAAGTGCATATCAGTCAAACTTTTATAGAATAAACAAGTGATAATGCTAGGAAAATCAATCAGAAATTGCAATTGATTGAAAACCTACCAGAAATACACAGATACTTGGCAAATTAGAAATGTGTACATATATATATATATGTAGAAACAGGTTCAAAAAGGGTACAAAGGTCAATTAATTTATCATAGCATTAGTTTCAAGCGTGTTAAAGATTTGATAAACATGCCAGCTAGATTTTAACAACACCCATTGTTGTTAAATTGTGAAATATCTTAGCCAATCAAAACAAAGCTTGGGTTTCCTGCAGGAGAAATATGAATACAAGGAGATGTGGGACATATCACAATCAACCCAACAGCATGACATCTAGAGTATGTAGGGATAAGGGAACATTTTATGATATTAGTTTATGGTGAAAACTGAAAAGGAATAAAAATAAAGTTTAGCTCATTGTTCAAGGCTGTACTGTGACCTATAGTTGTTAACTTCTATGTCATTTGGTCTCTGGTGGAGAGTTGTCTCACTGGCAATCATACCATATCTTCTTATTTTTATTATAAGAAAATGTGAAATAAACTTTGAATTCCTCATGCTAACAAACCTGAATATCAGACTAAAACAGCAATTAATCGTGATTGGATAAGAAATTAATACAATAAAATGAATTACCGTATTTATCTTGTCTGTTAAAGGGGAAGTTTATTACATTTATTTGACAAGTTGTGCATTGAAAAATCAATTTAAGGTGTTTGATTTTTCTGGAGTGGTGTTTATTTAAAAAATTAATCTGTGGTTTTAAATTGACATCAAATTCCATAGAAAAACAATGAATTTAAAGAGAACTGAGTCAATAGTGCCAGTATTACGTAAGATGAGAGAATTAAGGCCAGAATGAAAAGCAGATCCTGATTGAAATTGACATGGATTGAAACATTTATAATCTCCAAACAAAGGATAAGGTCTAATTGATCTCTGGTCTCAAAATGAAGACACATTAATTTTAATACACTGCACTCAAGTGACCAGATTATTTAATCCTATTGATTGAGACAAAGAAATTGACATGATTTTACTATTTTTGGAATTTCAGGGACCAATTATTGACACTCAACATACCTCCTCCTTTTTGGTCAAATATGGGCCTTATTGTGCCTACTGTTTTGTTAATAAGGTAGCAAGTCTTTATTCAGATAAAAATTATCTGCATTTATCAACATTGCTGATATGATTGATGTGTATTTAGAAATATTTGAAATTCAGGTCTTGCATATTTAGTTACAATTGAATTACTGAACAAATGTCAAAACAATGATAACATTTTTACAGACTGTTTATATAAATCAGGTAGATTATAATATTAACACATGTACAGTTGTCTAGCAGCTGTATAAATTCTGACAAAATAATCCATATTGCTATAGTCTTCTTGACATTGAAGTGCTTAGATGATTAAGTTTTTACCGGAATAAGATGATAAAATAAAGGATGAGTTTCCTGCATCACTGTTTAGGAAAGGTTGGAAATTTAAATTTAATTATATCTTCCGTGTGGACATTACCTGGAAAGATCATAATCAAATGTTTTGTCTGAATCTGATCAAGATTTTATATAATAAGCCCTACTTATCCAGTAATTAACACAATGTTGTGATGATTTTTCACTTGTTTTACCAAGTTTTTGTCTCGCCTTGAGTCAAAAAGCGAGACATAGGTATGCTGTTTCCGACGTCGGCGGTGGCGTCAACAATGTATTAGTTTGTGATTAGGTCTAGTTTATGGTGAACCACTAGTGGTAGGTCTATGATATTTGGTATGCAGTTGTATTAGCATTGGCACATCTCATTACCATGCAGATTATTTGGCCCTGCCCCCTCAGTCATGGTCTATTGACTTCTAAAATTTGCTTTGTTTTCATGTACTAGTTTGTGATTAGGTCAGTTTAAGGGGGACTGTTAGTGGTAGGCCAATGTTAATTGGTATGCAGTTGTATAAGCATTAGCACATCTTATTTCCATGGAGAATATTTGGCCCTGCCCCCTCAGTCATGGTCTATTGACTTTGAAACTTTTGCTTAGTTTACATATGTATTAGTTTGTGATTAGGTCCGTTTAAGACGAACCACTAATGTTAAGTCAATGATATTTTGTATGCAACTGTATTGGCATTTGCAAGTTTCATTTCCACGGAGATTATATAACCCCACCCCCTCATTATGGTTCATTGACTTTGAAACTTTTACATAGTTTACAAGTTAATGTTTGTGTTTAGGTTTGTTTAAAGGGAACGACTTATGAAAAGTCAATGGTATTTGGTATGCAGTTGTATTAGCATTGGCACATCTCATTTCCATGAAAATTGTTTAACCCTGTACCTTCAGTCATGGTTCATTGACTTTGAATATTTGCATAACTTACATGTTAAAGTATTGCTATTTTAATTTCAACATTTGCATTATCAAAATAACAAATAGGTGAGACATATCTCTGTGATAACAGTTTATACTGAATAAGTCGCCAGTTATCATTCGTATATATAGAACCACTAATTCGGGCCCAGTCAGAAAGAACATGCCAGAAAGTAGTACATATTTTAAACAAAATAGTTCCTACGCATAGCTGTATTTTTGTCAATAAGTAAAATATTTGGGTAAATTTGGTATCAAATGAAAGCTTAAGAACTTGGGATCACTGTAGGACCCTAATTGAAAGTTTATTTCGAATAATAAAATTATAATAGGAGGGCACATTTGCCCTGTTGTTCAGTTCAGAAGTACCTGTTTTTGTACTACCAAACTTCCAGGCACCAGTACGCTCTAATATACAATTAAAGGTATGTTGAATTTTTCAGCACAAGTCAGGATAAGGTATAGAATTGACGTGAAATATCTGCCACTTTATTTGAACTTAAGACAAAGTAGCCATGAATGCTTAAAATTGCAGAATTTAACATAGAAAGCAATGGGGCTATGAATTAGTGGTTTTATTCCTTATATGAATCGGGTAGTTTATAATATTAACACAGTTGTCTAGCAGTTGCATAAATTCTGACAAAATAATCCATATTGCTATAGTCTTCTTGACATTAGAAGTGCTTATTTTAGATGATTAAGTTTTTACAGAATAAAATGATAAAATAAAGGATGAGTTTCCTGCATCCTGTTTAGGGAAGGTTGGAAATTTAAATTTATAATTTTATTCATAATAATTTGTTTATACTTTTCTTCCGTATGGACATTACTAGGAAAGATCATAATCATATGTATTGTCCTGAAGATTATATATAATTAGCTCTACTTATCAGTGAGACAGCCTCACTTGAACAGGCACTATTGGGGTGGGTTTAACTTTAACTAGTTTTACATGGACACAAACTTCCCTCTTTGACTATCTAAATGATTTGTCCCAAAACTAAAACACAATAAAAAACCTTCAGAGTGCAACTATAAGCATATAAGTGTACAAATATATTGTTATAACATCAATTTTAGATTTTAAAGGAAGATATGGTAGCAATTACATTGAATATCATTTTGCGTTTGATAGTATACAAAACTTGTGTTGATCCAAATATTTTGTTTACAGGTTGAGTCCTGAAATTTACTTAAAGCGTCACACTATGGATTGGAATAGATGGAGACTAGACAAAGTTTTGGAGAGAAAAGCTGTAAGTCATATTTTACACAACCACCTCCCCCCTTATCTATTTCAGGGAATGTAAATAAACGGTACTTTGCTATTGTGATTTTCATTTTCATTTGGGTTAAACCAAAGACTTAAAACTTGCTAATTTCTACTACTCTGCTAAGCACAGGTCATTTTGATTTCAACAAAAATTGAATATATGGGGTTCTTTGATATGCTGAATCTAATCATGTATTTAGATTTTTGTGGAGCCTTCGACTTTAGTCGAAAAAGCGAGACATAGCGATCCTACATTCCGTCGGCGGCGTCCACAAATATTCACTCTGTGGTTAAAGTTTTTGAAATTTTAATAACTTTCTTAAACTATCCTGGATTTCTACCAAACTTGGACAGAAGCTTGTTTATGATCATAAGATAGTATCCAGAAGTAAATTTTGTAAATAAATAAATCCATTTTTTCCTTATTTTACTTTTAAATGGACTTAGATTTTCTGCCAGGAAACAACATATTTACTCTGTGGTTAAAGTTTTTAAAATTTTAATAACTTTCTTATACTATTTTGGATTTGTACCAAACTTGGACAGAAGCTTGCTTATGATCATAGCTAGTATCTAGAAGGAAATTTTGTAAAAAAATAAATCCATTTTTTCCGTATTTTACTTTTAAATGGACTTAGATTTTCTGCCAGGAAACAACATATTCACTCTGTGGTTAAAGTTTTTAAAATTTTAATAACTTTCTTATACTATTTTGGATTTGAACCAAACTTGGACAGAAGCTTGTTTATGATCAAATGCTAGTATCTAGAAGGAAATTTTGTTTTCTTCCAGTTAACATTACATTCAGTCTGCAGTTAAAGTTTTTAAACATTTATTAGATTCATAAACTCTCCTGGATTTTTACCAAACTTGGACAGAAGCTTCTTACAATCAGAAGATAGTATCAAGAGGAATATTTTTATTGATTTACTACCTCATTTTTGTTGAGCCTGCGATTAACAGAAAAGTAGGCGAGACACTGGGTTCCGCGGAACCCTTACGAATTTTTTATTTGTGGGCCCCGCTATCAAATTGGTTTATATTGAGGTCAAAAGGGTCCAAAATTAAACTTTGTTTGATTTCATCAAAAATTGAATTATTGGGGTTCTTTGATATGCCAAATCTAACCGTGTATTTAGATTTTTAATTTTTTGGTCCCGTTTTTTAAATTGGTCTACATTAAGGTCCAAAGGGTCCAAAATTAAACTTAGTTTGATTTTAACAAAATTAAATTCTTGGGGTTCTTTGATATGCTGAATCTAAACATGCTTTTGATTATGGGCCTAGTTTTCAAATTGGTCCAAGTTGGGGTCCAAAATTAAACTTTTTTTTTGTTTGATTTCAACAAAAATTGAATATATGGGGTTCTTTGATATGCTGAATCTAACCATGTATTTTGATTTTGGGCCCCGTTATCAAATTGGTCCACATTGAGGTCAAAAGGGTCCAAAAATTAAACTTTGTTTGATTTCATCAAAAATTGGATTCTTTGTTATGCTGAATCTAACCATGTATTTAGATTTTGGGTATTGGACCATAATAGGTAAATTAAATTTTTTTAAGTTCTTAGACCACATTCATTCTGTGTCAGAAACCTATGCTGTGTCAAATATTTAATCACAATCCAAATTCAGAGCTGTATCAAGCTTTAATGTTGTGTCCATACTTGCCCCAACTGTTCAGGGTTCGACCTCTGCGGTCGTATAAAGCTGCGCCCAGCGGAGCATTTTATTGGAACTGTCAGACACATACTTCCTATTTGCCAATACTTTGAATTTTCAATATGTTGAATGATCTTAATATACTGGTATTTGTCACACATTTCTCCAGTACTACTTAACGGAATGATTTCATAGATGGTCAGCAGCTTGACAGTGATAAGTTGAAACAGGTGAACGCTTATTGATCTGTCAGACACCTACTTCCTGTTTTCCAATACTTTGAATTATGAGTAGTGTCTGCTTAGCATGACAACACATGCAAATTCTTGTTTATGAATATTTTGTATATTGTGTCAACCGTAAACGATCTTTAAGAAAAATGCACTGAAAGGGAAATTCTTTCAAAGAGTCTCCTTCCGTTTAGCAGTATATTTCAAGCTATAATAAAAAAGATAGAATGGCATTCTCATGATATATACTTTTGTAACTGTGTGATCTGAAATAAAATCTTGTTATTTGTGCTATAGATTTCTTCCCATTATGTTGTAATAACCATGAATAACAATACACAATAGCTTAAACTACGGTGTTTTAAATTGGCTTTATTATCATGTAGCTTGCAGTGTGATAATAAAATCTGCTAAAGTCCATATATTTTTTTCTATGAAATCAGTATTACAAGTACAGAAAATACCTTTATCTAAAATTAATTAAAATATTGTCAAGGAAATTTGTAATACAATATCACAACTCATTATGATATTACATTAACGACATTAATGTTTGATTATTCTTCCAAGAAATCCCAGAATTGTTTTACATTTTAGACTTTGAAAATGAAGTTTTGCTTAAAAATAGATCTCTAAATGTCTTATTAATTCAGCTTTTCCTGAACAATTGATTTAACCCTTGAAATCAGTTTGAAATTTAATTAAGTTAGATTGATTTACAGTGACTTGTTTTTCTTTGATTGATTTTCTTTCACTGAGATATTATCTCCATATTTTATCAAAATAAGGAGAAATGTGGTATAATTGCCAGTAAGACAACTATCCACCAAACACTGATCTGAGGTTTCTTGGAAGAATATTGTAGTTGTTACAGTAATTTAGTCTTGCTACTATACCCCAATAAAGTACAAAAATAGGGAAGACTATTGAAAGTTGATAAAATGCCACGGTTAACACTGTTTAAGAACAAACTATAATAGGATATTTCAAAACTATTGAATATAAATAAAAGGTGATGTGGGGTTACATTTCAATGAGATAAATCATCAAAATACTGTATTCCTTTGGATTGAAATAATATTAAAGGTAGAAATGGTTTGAAAAAGTGAAAGAACAGTACTGTGATGACCATTCAAAGGTTAACTTTGTTTGAAAAAATGTTTCTTCATTTCACGTTACTATATATTTATAGTTTTCCTTAGAATTATTGTTGTTTTAATTTCGGTTAGTAGACACACAGAATGTTTTCCAGTCTGTAGGTCTGTTTATTTGTCTGTCTGTCTGTTATGAGTTTAAGTTTTGGTTTACAGTCAGTTAAAAGTTTCGGTTATTATACGCCCGTTTACGGGACATACTATGGTATACTGTTGTTCGTCCGTCGTCAACATGTCAGACAATAACTCAAAAAAGCTTAATCCAATTTGCATGAAACTTTGGTGAATTGTTTAAATCTATTGACATGAGCTCCCTATCGATTTTTATAAATTTTAGATTTTGAGTTTCCGAGTTATGGGGTTTTATTCATTAAAAAAAGGGGGATTTTTCAGTTTTCTGACAATAACTCAAAAGCACTTTTACCAATTTGCAAGAAACTTTGGTGAATTTTTTATATCTATTGAAGTGACCTCCCTATGGATTTTTATAAATTTTAGATTTTGAATTTCCGAATTATGGGGTTTTATTCATTAAAAAAGGGGGGATTTTTCAGTTTTCCGACAATAACTCAAAAACACTTTTACCAATTTGCAAGAAACTTTAGTGAATTGTTTATATCTATTGATGTGAGCTCCCTTTCCATTTTTATAAATTTTAGATTTTACATTTGCGAGTTATGGGATTTTATTCATAAAAAGGGGGGATTTTCCAGTTTTAGGACAATAACTCAAAAGTGCTTTGAGCAGTTTTCATGAAACTTTGGTGACTGGTTTATATCTATTGAAACAACCTCCCTTTAGTTTTTTATAAATTTTTGATATGACATTGAGGAGTTATTGAACTTTATTCTTTGAAAAAGTGACGGGCGTATCATGCACTCATGGCACAGCTGTTTATTGATAAAGGTAGTTTGTGGTCACATCAAGATGCAAGACTTATTACACATTATCACTATGAAGTAAAATATTTGATATACATGTATATGCCAAATTTGTGTTTTGATCAAGATTTCTTAGTTCACTGAAAATGATGGGACAGAGCATGTTGGCCTGTAGACACATACTCGTTTTATTTATATTCTGAAAAATTTTTATATGCCGTACCATAAGGTGTTTATATAACTTGTATATTTTGTATTTTTTCCATTGCAGAAAGAAGGAGTAAAAATATTTATTTTATTGTACAAAGAAATGTCAGTGGCACTAAATATCAGTAGTATCTACAGCAAACATATTTTATCAAAGGCATGTCCAGAAAATATTAAAGTAAGTTGCTTGCATAGGAGGAATATCAATTATAAATAATATGAAAATAAGGAGATATGGTCTGATTGCCATGCATGGAGACAGCTATCAACTAGAGACCAAAGGACAAGGATGTAAACAACAACAGGTCACTGTACAGCCTTCAACAATGAGTAAAACCCATACTGTATACCTACTTATCCTCTTCGCTCCTGGCAGAGCATAAGGTCGCCACAAGATTTCGCCATCCAACTCTGTCTTTAGCCTTTGTTTCGGCTTCTCCCCAGGTCATGTCAAGCTCCTTCAGTTTTGTATAGTAGGCTATAAAAGGATGTAGATCAAATGTGAAACAATTTAAACATGAAAACCAATGACCTTATATATGCTAAAACAATAAACGAAAAACAATTATGGCAGACAGTAACCGACGAAAACCACTGAAATACAGGCTCCTGACTGTATAAAGAATGTGGCAGGGTTACACATGCTTGTTAGCACTCAAATCCTCCCTCAACATACCTAGGACAGTGGTTTAAAAGTACAACATAAGAATAAACTCTAAAAATAAGTTGGAAAAGGTTTGACTCATCAGATCAGCATGAAGCACAAAAACAATTAACAAAAAGAGAAGAGACATTAAGTAATGAGTACTTGTAGTTACTGAAAGCTAGTTCAAAGCCATGTATAACTAATAATTAAGCCATGTTTCCTCAGACTGATATATCAATCAGTACACATCAAATTTATCGTAAAAACATCATAAAAAGTCTGAGAAAAGAATGTGTGCAATGCCAAAATATAAGAATCAACAGGATGTAGGACCATAAGTGTTCATAACTAATGGTAATACATATTTAGTATTCAAAATAATGGGCTCTAGAAACAATATTGTGGTAAAAATTAGGATGTGATATTCCATTTGTAATGAAGTTTCTACAGGTACAGCCAAACTTAGAAATGAGATCTTTGTATATATGAAAAAATTTTGCTTTTAAGTTATTTGTGCTATTCACGATATTTGCACTGAGAAATATAGATCTGACATGAGGAAAATATATCTTAAAGGACTTAGGAATGTGAACTTACAGAAGTGGACATTACTAATGAATTTGGTAAATTTTCATGATAATCTTAGACGACCACATCATATGGTGGCTTACAAAACATGCATATGTTTAACTATAAATAAAGATAGTTGAGGAATAGTTGAGTTTTGAAACTTGACAAAAATATGAGAATGTTATCAATATCAAGATTATCTAAGAACATGTTCTATATTTAGATATTACGACATCCTGATCATGGTGCTGGTGGTGTTTTACTGTGGGCTCATCATGAGAAAATTGTATGTGTGGATCAAAAAGTAGCATTCCTAGGTGGCATTGACCTTTGTTATGGTCGATGGGATGATGCACAACACAAGTAGGTCAAATCATAGTTATGGTACCTAAGTAATGAGTAAAACTAGACGCATACTATTTTAAAGAAAATACGGGAAAAGGATATCCCAAGTACAAACTTCAGATGGCAGGAGACAAATTAAAGCAATATCATATAACACAAATAAAAGAAGCTGATAAAAGTACACTTTGATAAAGTTGCTTGATTTAAATTTCTACATCACAACAGTAGCTGCATAAAAATAATGCTATGAAAATTTTTAATGAGATTTTTTGTGACCTATTTCGTCACAATATTTGCAATAATTAAAACATGGCAAAAATTACTGAATTTACAATATTTAATATTTCATTCCCGAGAACCATGTAAACTAATAAATATTTTCTTTATTCACAGATTAACAGATTTAGGTTGTGTTATTTATGACCATGTCCCTCCTGTACAGGTAATATTAATCTCACATTTACTTTACATGTATTTAAAAAAGCACTATAACACCAGTAATGGAAATAAGCTATCTTGTATTTGTGAATCCTTATTCTAAGGACATTTTTAAGGGATCTTAAATATCTTAATAATTTTTAAAATATGTAATATCTCAAAGAACATGTTTAACCCTGCCGCATTTTTGCGCCTGTCCCAAGTCAGGAGCCTCTGGCCTTTGTTAGGGATCATAGATTTATTCTTACGAGGAAGCTCCGAGCATGCTCGGAGGATGCTCGGAGCTTATTCAGTAGGCTCTTCTCTGCAGTTTATGTGAAAATAATTATCATGATCCATTAAGATGTCAATCAAATCTACACCACTTCTATAATAAGGAAAGTTGAGCATTATAGAGGAAGCTCAATTAACACCTGTGTAAACAACTGATCTATTCAAATACATTTTGCATGACATTTTACAAATTATAGAAAAGATAAGAAATTCTTCAACAGTACTGTGTAATGCTTGGAAAGAAATCTCAAGTCTCCACAAAAAAGTGAAAGTCATTTAACAAAAAATATACAATTATTATATTTATTAATCATTTCTTTTTTTATAATAAAAAAAATTCTCAAATCTTATAATTAGATGATATGATTTAAATATAGTTTATATTATATAATAATACTCTCATTTACAGTTACTTTTTTATGTAATTTCAGTTAAATGGCCAAGCTGTAACCAGTGAGGATGATAATGAAGGCATAACTATATGTGTAACACCACCTAGTCCAAATCGTCATAAAGATTTATTTACTCCAGACGAGCCTAAATCTTTGCCAAATCAAACAGATAATCAGGAATCTTGTGTGTGTTCAGGACACAGAGCAGAAAGTCCTCACGGCTATGCTTATACAAATGATACTGAGGAAAGTACTGTGGGAATCAATCAGGAAGATGCTTATAAACATTCAGACTCTGTCATTCCAAATATATTAGAAATAGATGTGCCTTCAGGTAATTGTGATAATAATACAAACAAAGTTGAGGGAGGAGATGATGGGACCACGATTGTTAATCAACAGGAAGTGTCTGTGATAGTTCATGAAGTCAGTTCTCAACAGCCTGATGACAATGAAAAGATGAGAAATATTGTCAATTATATGCAAAATCAAGCTCTTGCTTCTAAAGCTAAGGCTTTAATACAGAAAAATGCTCAAATTACTTCTAACTGCTCAAAAGTTCAGGAAGACAAAACCCCCCAAAGTGTACAAAAGGAGGGTGAAAAGATTCATTTGATAAGACAAGATGAAATCACAGAAGATACGTCAACAGCTGACGGCATACAAAGGACCAAGTCAGCAAAAGAATTTAGGATAGAATTAGAGAATAATAAGAAACAAAAACTGAAAAATAAATCTACTGAGAATAAAAAAGACGAAGGCAGAAAGAGTAAAACAAAGTCTAAAATCAGTGAACATGGAATAATTGAAAAAGGATTCAAAAAGTTAGAAGAGGATATGCCTGTTTTCATTGATCCTAATGAGCAGCCATCAAAGAAGATTAGAAATGATTCTGGAGAGATGCAAATGAGAAAAAAATCACCCTCGCCTATGGAGGTAAAGGAAACTTCAACAAAAGTTACAGCATCTAGAGAAAGTTGGGCGAGACGGAAGTTACGAGCCTCCATAACAAAAAGTCAAAGCAAGGAAGACAACAATAATAAAGATACATCTCATGATGGTGAGGAAGAAATGGATGAACACATTCGTAAACGCTGGCGTTTAGTTCTAAATGTACAAAAATTTCAATCAACACTACAACAACCTCAAAAGATAGCTGGATTTCCAGAATCAAAGAAACAACCTTTATCATCTAAGATATCATCTAAAATTGTAAGTATTTGATAAGCATTGACGGGTTTAAATCTTCAAAGTTATAAGCGTATTGTATCAAGTGGTGTGAGTTTTGATATGAACCAAAATTGCACCATAGGAACCAAAATTAGACCTTAGGAACTAAAATTGGACCTCAAGAACCAAAATTAGACATTAAGAACCAACAATTGACGTTGATCTAAGATTTGTGTCAATATTGATAAATTTCTACGATCCCAAAAAAATACTTATCCACATCTAGTAAATTTCTCAGATTTCCATTGTTTAATGATACATCTGTAAAAATCCCACTGTTATGCTGAAATTAAATAAAGTGGCTACGAATTTACTGGCTGCATGAGTAACTGTACCCATAAAATGTTTCCATGTACAAACCTCTCTTTGGTTTGCTTCATAATTAGTACGAGTACACAGTATATATAGTACCAGAAAATGTGGCAGGGTTGCATGCATTATTAATTCTTGCAGAATAGTATACGTGTATAGACTAAAGTCTTTTTCTAACTGTCTGTCAATGAATGAATGTGTAAATGATAGTAAATATAGTACACACAACATATAGTATAGTACTACTAGTAGTATAATTGCTGTACTCTTCTGATAAATTTCTACGGTAACATTTGATAAATTTGTTCAAGACTAGTTGTGATAGCACTAAATCAGTTTCAACGTCAAATAAACTATTATTCATTTTGGACATTTGGATGGTAAATGAAAACATATACCCAAATATCTCTTTACTCAAATGAGCACAAAAATAAACTGAAACAATTAATATCAAAATTATGTGGATCCAAAAATCCAAAACAAGACAAAATCAATTAATTATTTTTCATTACATTTTATTCCCAATAAAAAAAGGAAAAGGCTTTTTTTATATATATATATATTTGCTTTTTTGATTTCACAAAGTAACAAAGTAATCCGCCATAATTTTTCTCCAACATAGCTTAAAGAATTGAGAAGCACAAGTGTTAATGCAAAATCCCTTATTTATTAAAGACTAAATATCTCCAAACATCATAGTACATAAACAGGCCTGTGCAAACATTTTATTTATGTGTTTAATCTTTTTTTAATTATTCGAACTCCTTTAAAATGCAAAATGTATTACATTCTAATTAAAATGTACAAGTCAGATACAAAACAAAAGTAACAAAAGTAAGGGGATGGTAACATCCAGCCGTATAGTTTTTCTGCACTCGTAGTCAGATCGTGGTCCTCAGGCATTGACCTTGACTTCCCGTGCAGAAAAGCTATAAGGCTCTGTTCTGTATCTACTACTTTTTGTTTTGTATGCACCCGCCGTAGCGGAGGGGGCATTAAGGTTTACCCTTCAATGTCCGTCTGTATGTAGATATAAAAATAAGAAGATGTTTTACGATTGCCAATGAGACAATTCTCCACAAGAGACCAAATGACACAGAAATTAACAACTATAGGCCACCGTACAGCCTTCAACAATGAGCAAAGCCCATACCGCATAGTCAGCTATAAAAGACCCCGAAATGACAAATGTTAAACAATTCAAACGAGAAAACTAACAACCTGTACATCCCGAAATTGGTTTCCATTCTCTAACTTTAGTTTGCTTCAACCAAATGTGATGAAATAAACAAAATGCTTATTACCACAAAACTCAGATCAAGTTCAAATTTGGGTGGCGTCACTTATATACCATTCTGGAGTTATGCCGCTTCATAACTGGAAAAATTCTGAATTTTTCGTTTCCGTTCTCTAACTTTAGTTTTCCTCAACCTTATAATGTTATGAAACTTATACACAATGCTTATTACCACAAAACACAGATCAAGTTCGATTTTGGAGGCATCACTTTTACAGTTCTCTAGTTTTATCTCTTTATTGGCCCGTCCAGTGTTGTTAGCGCTCTCCAGTGTACAATTCTTGCCAGATTTTTATGAAACTTATATCATAGCTTTATATCAGCAATGTCTTGGACAAGTTAGAAATTAAGTGCTGATAATTTATTTTTAAAAGAGTTATGCCCCTTGGAAACATTAACTATATGTAAAATTGCAAAATTAGCACTCTCATTTGTACAATTCTTGCCAGATTTTTATGAAACTTATATCTTAGGTTTATATTAGCAATGTCTTCGACGAGTTTGAAAATCAGTGCCGATCAAGTATTTTTAAAAGAGTTATATCCCTTGGAAACATTAAATATATGGAAAATTGCATTGTTAGCGCTCTCATGTGTACAATTCTTGCCAGAATTTTATGAAACTTTAATCATAGGTTTATATGAGCAATGTCTTTGACAAGTTCGAAAATCAGTTATGATCAATAATTTTTAAAAGAGTTATGCCCCTTGGAAATATTAATTATATGGAAAATTGCCTTATGAGCTCTCTAATGTGTACAATTCTTGCCAGATTTTTATGAAATTGATATTATAGGTTTATATCATCAATGTCTTTGGTGAGTTCAAAAATAAGTGCAGATCAATTATTTTTAAAAGAGTTATGCCCCTTGGAAATATTGATTTATATGGAAAATTACATAGGCAGCGTGCTCATCTGTACAATTATTGCCAGAATTTTATGAAACTTATATTATAGGTTTATATCAGCAATGTCTTTGAAACTTTCGAAAATAAGTGCTAATCAAATATTTTTAAAGAGTTATGCCCTTGGAAATATAAGTTATAATGGAAATCACATTGCATTTGCTCTGAAGCCTTCATATCTCTAAGATATTTTAAGATAAAAAGTTTGAAAGAACAAAAAAAATTGCTTTTTTTAGTTATTGCCCTTGTACCTTGGATACATAAAATATGTGCAATGCGGGGGACATTGGAACTCTGTTCTTTTATAACGTTATAAGTGAGCGAGGGGCATCATCTGTGTTCAATGGTCACATTCTCCATTTATTGTATTATAGATTAACATGATCAATGATGATAAAAAGAATGAACAACTCATTTATAAATGTCACCTTATCAGTTTCCAGGGGTCTCAATGGCTGAGTGGTCTAAGTAGTTCATCTGCAGTATCACTAGCTCCAAACACTGAGGTTGTGAGTTCATGGTAGGTTTGTTTGACACCGATCTTAATTGACAACGAATTCCCGTTATCCCATCTTTGGTTCTCTATGGGCACTCCAGCTTCCTCTGCCGATGGAGACTAGCTACCATGATATAGCCTAGAGTGTTGAAAGTGGCATTCAACACCAACAATCAATCAATCAGTCAACCAGGCGTGGACAAAGAACTAAAATTGACATTGAAATATAAGGTTCTTTTTTATGAGTTCTAAGATAGTGTTTTTTCTACAAAAAAGATAGAAATTAAATATTCAACATGTTCAATGGCACAAGATCTCTTTAAGGTTCTTTTTATGAAGATAGTATTTATTTTACAGAAAGATAGAATTAGACACGATAGAAAAGACAGTTTAGATGGGATTAAAGAAGAACTGGATTAGTAAGTTTTATAAATATTTTATATATTATCTTCACTGCATTTATAATGCAAACTGAATATATGTATTTTCATTGTATTGATTATTTCTAGATTTCTTATTGTGTCCAGCTGAGGGAACACCTAGGAATCACTTCTGTCATCTTGAATCAATGTATGCATTGTCTCTGTCACATTTTTGTTAATCTGCAATTCCTTGAAAAATACTTGACAGATTTGAAACAAACTTGCACATATTCTTATTCAGGGGTAATACCACCATTGTCTTTCTCCTGTTAGTCTTTGTTAAATTAGCATTTTTCAAAAAATTGTTTTGAATTACCTTTGTTTTAAATAAATTGGCACAAATAAAGTTTAATCCTGTCCAGTACTACAGTGAAAATTTTACACATCCTTTTATTGCATTTAAGAAAATAACATTCACCGGAAGTAAACAAAGCAACTTTTCACACCTTTTTTTCCTGTTTACAAGCTTTAGAAACCAGGTCACCTCAAGTTTCCAAAATATTTTATAGGAACACCAAATAAAAAAAGAAAAGTGCTTTGAAACTCCCAAGATAGGGTTAATTTCCTACAATTGTCAAATTCAAAGGTATTTTGTTTTCATCCTATTAGTATTTTAACATGAAATGAAAGTGACATAAAAGTGGTATTACACAGACAGGCCATGAAGTTTGTCCACCTGCCATTTTATTTTTTTATCTGAGTGATTATTAGGGTTTCTTATACTAAAACATGGACTTACCAACTTCTCTTTATGCCAGTTTGTAATCTGCAACTAGTTTGAAGGTGCCTGACAGAATTCCACCAATCTTAATCATTTCATAATATTGTTCTCCTGATATTTTAGTTTTCCAACTCAATTGATTAAAGGGGTGTTTCCTTTTGTAAAAAATATACTGAGCTATTTTTGCTTATATTATTGGGAGATGATAGGTCACATAGGTCTACCTTTGTAAAAAATAAAATACAATCAACAAATAAATGTAAAAGAAGACAGTATGAGTAAATTTTTTTATCATGAAAAATTATATACTGTCGGTTTTGTGCCAATACTTTAGTTTTTTTGTCTCACCTGCAACGAAAGTTGCAGAATGCATGACATGGGGATTACGATCTGTCGGCGGTGACAACGTAAACTATTTGTATAAAGCTTTATATTTCAGAAGGAAGAGGACCTGGGATGCTTCATACCTTGTATACAGATACCTTATGTTATAATATTTCTGTCTGTCATATGTTCATTGTCCTTGACCTCATTTTCATGGTTCAGTTGATGCTTGAAAAAAACAAAATTCAGTCAAGATACTCACTTATTATGAGTAATAGGATAAAAATATTTGGAAAATGGGTTTTTTGCAATGTCTATGTGTCCCTCAGTTAATGTTCACCTGACCTTGACCTCATTTCATGGATCAGTGATTAAGGTTAAAGTTAAGTGGTCAAATCCATATCTAAGACACTATAAGCATCAAGTCAACTATATTTGATGTATGGAATGATCATAAGATGTATGTCCGACTGGCAGGGTTTCATCTGTGTAAAGAAAGAGCATAAGATGTATTTCCGACTAACAGGTTTTATCTGACCTTTGACTTCAATTTCATGGTTCATTGGACAATGTTTAGTTTTTGTGTTTTGTCCCATTTCTCAGATAATAGAAGCAATAGGGCCACTATATTTGGTGTATGGAATGATTGTAAGATGTACATGTTCGTGTGACAGGTTCATCTGACCTTGAACTCATTTTCATGGTTCATTGGATAATGTTTAGTTTTTGTGGTTTGGTCTATTTCTCCGATGTTATAAGCAATAGGTCAACTATATTTTGTGTATGGAATGATTGTAAGGTGTATATGTCCTACTTGCAGGTTTCATCTGAGCTTTGATCTCATTTTCATGGTTCATTGGATATTGTTTAGTTTTTGTGGTTTGGTCTATTTTCAGATATTATAAGCAAAAGGGAACTATATTTGGTGTGTGGAACCATTGTAAGGTGTACATGTCTGTCTAGCAGGGTTCATATGACCTTGACCTCATTTTCATGGTTCATTGGTCAATAATAAGTTTTCATAATTTTGTCAGTTTATCAGATACTATAAGCAATAGGTCAACTATATTTGGTGTATGGAATGATTGTAAGGTGAACATGTTTGTTGGGTAGCGTTCATATGACCTTAACCTCATTTTCATGGTTCATTGGTAAATGTTAAGATTTTTGTGGTTGGATTTTTTTCTCAGGTACTGTAAATTCAGAAATAATTTTGGTGCATCTATTATTGCAATTTTTAAAGAATGGACAAAAATGTGAGGTTAATTATTGCGATTTCAAGAAAATCTGCATACAGATAGATATGTCAGATATCAGAATGCCAGTTCTTATTATGATACACAACCAGTCACATTAATCGCAATAACAAAAACCTTGCAATAATTTCTGAATTTACAGTACTATAAGTGATAGGACCACTATATTTGTTGTATGGAATGATTGTAAGGTGTCTGTCTGGCAAGGTTCATCTGACCGTAGCATCATTTTCGTTGAACATTAATGTTAAGTTTACGGGATAGTTGTAGTAAAACCTTCAAATTACAAACTTTCAACTGAAATTCAAAGATGAGTAAAAAAAGGCAAAACATTTCAGGGTGTGCACTCTTGTTTTAAATACAGAATACAATCCATTTTTACATGAATAAGATGTCGAATATCTCATCTGCAATTGTAATCTATTCTTTCTTCATTAATGTGTTAATCATGGTTATTTTTCTCCAGTTTAGATACACCTGCTATCCTACATAAAACTAATAGTGAAATGAAAATAGATGAGTTAGGACTGGTTGGATCTAGTAAGATGTGGATTGGAAAAGACTATGTCAACTTTATTTACAAAGATTTTGTAGATTTACATGATCCATTTGAAGGTTAGTTAAGACAGTAATTGATAGTGTCCATGCTGGATAATAAATTTGGCCTTGATTTCTGTAAACCAATGGTTAAAACCTTCTTTGTATATTCAAATTTCACAACACTTAACTTGATGATCAATATAAATAGTTGATAAATAATGATATGTAAAAATTGATAAAATCTCAACTCATAGTAAAGACAAAAAATTATTTAAACCCCCCAAAAAACAAGAACTCAGTTTTAGGAAAGGAAAAATGTTTTACAATTGTTTTTTAAAGTAAACATAGAAAGAAGTCAAGTACTGTATTCCTACTCAGTAAGAAGAGAATATCTGGTAGGCTACAGCTTGATGTTTGTATTTCCTATAACAAATATCTTGAAGTTAGAACACAACATTCAATTAAGTGCATTCATGACAAACCACTGATATTTTATATCCATGTTATATATTAGGCCTTGTCTCAGGAGTTATCCTCATTTTTATATGACCGCAAAAATTATTTAAAATTAATATACATGATTTCTGAATATTATGTGTAAATGAAATATTAATTTATGACAGAAAATTTATGTATTTTTTTAAGTGATATTTGCTCCCATGCTGTTACATGGCTTTCTATCAATTACTTTTTGTTATGTAAAGCAAGTGAGATATATATAGTACAATTGAAAGAAGGGTTAATCATATTTCTCATAGGCTAATGTTTGTACATTACATATTGCTTTTTTCTGTCATTTTAACAATATCTTTCTTATCTTTCCTTTTGTTGAATTTGCTTGCAAGTTAACATTGGTTGCTTTGCTTTTTTAAGATTTTATTGACAGAACACAAACTCCCAGAATGCCTTGGCATGATATAGGTGGAGTTGTTTATGGGAAAGCAGCAAGAGATGTTGCCAGACATTTTATAGGGCGCTGGAATATGACGAAGGTTTGTAATGTGATTTGTTTGCGCTAGAATCTTAGTACTTAATTCTTCACATTTTATGCAAATCTTATTCTGTCCTTGAAAAAGACTCTCGTTCTCTTAAAATTGGTTGACGCAAAATTCCACATGATAAAATATTTCTGTGTGTTCCCGTTTTTGTAATTTAAATAAATTTGTTCAATTTAAGTCCAATTTGGATAAGTGAAATTTTCTTAGCACTAAATAGTATAATAAAAAAACACAATTGTTTTTCATTAAGTCAATTGTTTCACACCTGTAAGAATAGCCACAGGCATTTAATGTCATCTAATTCATTACCCTTGCAAAATAACATGGAAGAAAAGTGATTTATTCCTTCCTTTTAAATGAAGTGTAACTTGACAATTTGTAGTTCTTTTTTTGTAAAGAACCACAATAACACTCATTCAGAAATTCATTTTAACAAGTTACTTTGATAATTCAGTAAATGTTAAAATATTCCGAAATATTACAAAAGTAAACTAAAACTGATAAAAAGATTTAGCTAATTATTATAAACAACCAATGTATATGATTTACTGTAGTCTGGTATGTGTCTGCTTTTAACTTAATGTCCGCATTAAAGTAAATTACGGTCATTGTTAATAATTATTTCAAAGAAATTTTTTCTTAAAATACAGAAAGTAGTGTGTTTTTCTTTTTTATTTAACAGGTAGAGAAGGCAAAAAACAATCGTAATTATCCTTTACTGGTACCAAAAGGATACACTCCACATAACCTGGTTCCCCAGGTAATTAGGGACCAGTGTGATGAAGTTAAATCACAGGTTTGTGTAGTAACTCTTAAGCAAGTTAAATGATATTGAAAATCTATGTCATACATCAGGGGCTGATCCAGGATTTTTGAAAAGGGGTGTGTAATTCCCAATTTCTAGGCGGGTACATGCTCTTCAATCTATCCTGGATCAGTCACTGAACATATTAAATTTACTATTGTCAGAGTGATAATAGTTTGAAAATGAAAGTATTTTGAACAAATCACTAATTGCTGCTTTAGAGAAAAAAGAATGTTATTTGAAGAGTGAAATAAAAGACAATTTTAATGATGAGCAAATAACTTGTGAGTGGGTCAAATATAATTTTTAATAGTATACTATGAAATATTGTGTACAGGTGAATGAAATCTTTATATATAGACCACTTTGGTTTTAGTGAACATCATTCGTGCATTTAGGGGTATCGTCACTTCCATTCCATGTTGAGCGAGCGGTTGAGAAAATATGATGCTATATTGCACGAATTATTCGGTAAATTAAATTCTTATAATTGATAATCAGCACTGTCATTAGGGAATTGTGATTAAGTACCTACAGAACAAGCATTACTTCTAGTTTATGTTGCATAATGACGATCACAAAGACCCTTGATGAACTTTGATAGTGCAGGGATACAGGCGGTCCCCTCTATCTGGTAAATGACGTCATGAAGGTGCGCATAATTGACAAACTTTTCTGGTGAAGGACATAACTCGAAAGTGGTTTATTGTACTATGTAATATGATAAACTGTAATCTGTTCTATTAGGTCCAAATCACATAGCAAATTCTCTTAAGTTTTAATTTGTTTTATGACACCTTGTTCACTTTTGACACAGTATTTAATTCACTGTATTTTTTCAGATACTTAGAAGTGCTGGTGGTTGGTCATGTGGTATACAGAGACGGGAGACGTCAATACAAACAGCATATTTACATTGTATAGAAAGTGCCAAACATTATATCTACATTGAGGTTAGTGTATAAGAATACTTGATATCATTAAATGTAATTATTAAACTAGAATAAATAGCTTTTGATGATATCTGTGTGTTCAATTCAAACAATGGTTTGTATTAAATAGTATAGGCGTTGTATTTGTTTCGCCTGTGACGAAAGTCATGGAAAGTGAGACATAGGGATTGCATTTCCGCCAATGGTGACGGTGATGGTGTCAACAATTGTTAAGTTTTCAGCTTAAATTAGTTTGATAGGATCTACTTGTGATAGATAATGATATTTTGTATGAAGTTGCATTACTATCAGTTCATATCAGTTTGACAACTTTTATGTCATGGTCCAGTGACTTTCAATTAATAAGCAATTTTTAATAAGTTTTCTGCTCAAGTCAGATTGATAGGAACTACTTATGATAGATCAATGTATATATACTTTCTATAAAGTTACATTACTGTCTGTACATCTCAGTTTGTTTACCATTTTGAAGCCCTGCCCAGTTGATCATGGTCCAGCGACTTTGAATTAATAAGCAATTTTGCTGTTCATCAGATTGTCTTTTTCTGAATTTTATGCGGACAGACCAGACATATCTCTGTGTCAACAGTTTTATTTTATGCATATATATATATATTTACAATCTGATTGTAAAACTGATCCTGTGTCCACGTTTTACTTACAAGGATCTGAAAACTGATCCTGTGTCCACGCTTTACTTACAAGGATCTGAAAACTGATCTATTTTCTATTTTAAAGATACATAACTGTCAACTTGTGTAATACAATGATGAACAACCAAATTTGAGATTGACTAATTTTTATGCCTGCAATAAATAAAGAGAAAATGTAAATGGTTTGAACAAATATAAAGTGATGTCTAAGAAAGAAAAATTCTGCTGGAGAAATATTATTCATTTAGTACTGCTTGATATCATAGACAAATTGGGTTTTTTGAAAGAAAGAAAAATGGCCCACAACCGGTAAAGTTTATTTTTAACTATATTGCTTTTTTTCATAATGGTTTAACTGGTTATATATGTTTCATACTTTTTTTTTCAGAATCAATTCTTCATCACATATATAGGGGACCATGCAGTTGTAAAGAATGAAATAGGTGAAGCTTTGTTCAAAAGGATTGTCAGAGCTCATAGGTATGTATTAAAGACTTTCATATATGACTAGTTAAATTGTTATTTGAATGCAACAGTTTTGAAATGATGTGTTAGAAATTATTTTGATAAATCATTTATATCAAATGTATATATTGGTATAGAAAAGGGATTTTCAATGTTTTTAAATGACAGCAAAAAAATTTGGGGGTCGTATATTGCTATCACGTCGTCAGCGGCAGTGTCGTCGTCTGAAGACATTTGGTTTCCAGACAATAACTTTAGTTTAAGTGTATGGATCTCTATGAAATTTAACCAAAAGGTTCAATACCACAAAAGGAAGGTTGGGATTGTTTTTGGGGGTGATGGTCCCAAGACCAAAACAGATTTACTAAAGTATTGCACAACAGCACAGTGTATTGCACAACAGCAAGAAATCTTCAATTGAATATAAATTCAAAACATACAACCAATTTCAAGTTCTTTGACTACATTTATTCTGTGTCAGAAACCTATAATGTGTCAAATATTTAATTACAATCCAAATTCAGACCTGTATCAAGCTTGAATATTGTGTCCATTTTTGCCCCAACTGTTAAGGGTTGGATTTCTGCCTTTGTATCCAGCTGCACTCGGCGAAGCAGTTTATTTTTGTTTTGTTTCTTTGATTTAAGAGATTTAAAGAAAATGCTCCTTTTGTAGAATACATTCCACAATGCATCTGTTTGGACAAAACTGCTCAGAGTCCAAATTCAGATCAAACATAGAACATGTAGATTTAATATAGAAAAAATAATATAAAGTGACCTTCTCTATGAATATTCTCTATAACCTATTGATAACATTTGTTATTAAATGATTAATATTGTAATTTTACTAAAATAAAGATTATATTCTTTTTTGATAACAAATACAAAACTGTTGAAGAAATGCCTGTTATTTGAATGGTATTATATCTTGCAGGAACAACGAAACATTCCGTATATATGTTGTTATGCCATTATTGCCTGCCTTTGAAGGAGAAATAGGAAAATCTGGTGCCTATGCTATTAAAGCTATCACACATTATAACTACACATCTATATGCAAAGGACCACAGTCACTGTGGAACAATTTAGGGAAAGAAGGTAAGATAATCAGATAAAACGTCAAAGGTCTAAATCGACTGTCTATTTTCTTTTTACATGAAATATATATATTTAAAAAATAGTAGTGAAATATTTAGATTATTCCAAAAGACCAAACCTACTACAAACTCCCCCCAGTGATTTCCACAAAGAGTAACTTTTTTGGTGGCATAAAAACAGTAAATTTCAATAAACTTAATTAAGTACAGTAGGAAAACAAACTTGTTAATAGTGGAGAGGTGGATTTAGTTACCATGGCTGTAAGGAGAATACTGCTGCTGTATAGAAATATAAGGAAGATTTTTTTAAATTAATATAAAGGAGGAAGCAACAAAAGTATTCTCTTTAAATATTCCAGTTATTAATTTACACACAGACACCTAGTAAGATAAAAATGAATAAATGTACAACCCTTAGTTAGCAATGTATTCATATATCAATTGTTTTAAGTGGTCACTTTCTGTGCATTCATCATGACACTCAGTTTTATTGCTGTAGAAATTAGTTCCCTTGGTAAACCCCTAGATTTGGTTTGTAACTGATAATCTCCACCAGTAGATCAAGTTTACCTCATAAATTCATGCAGTAAATCTTGAACTGCTATTTCTGTGGTGTTGAAAGCACTGCTTCTTGGCATGTCTATTTTAATTGGTATGATTTGATTTGCAGAATGATAAAAAAAGATAATTTTCCTCTTTGTATGTAGAATGATGATAAGTAAGTGATATTATCTCCCGTTAGTGTGTTAACAGAATGATTTGTGATAATATGTGTATTTACTGTTGTTGTTGCAGGTATAGAACCATTAAATTACATTACATTCTGTGGGTTAAGGACACACACTGAGCTCAATGGCAAATTGGTAAGTTTTTTTTATCTCCAATATTATATATTACGGGTTATATTTAATTTGAAATTAACAATAATGTCAAATAACAGGAAAAACTATTGTTAAAATTTAAAATGGACAAAATTTATCTAAAGGTCAGTGTTAATGTAGTTATATATCTGTAATTAGTACCATAAGTAGCATACTTTATCATTTCAATTTAGAAAAAAAGTGGCATCATAGAGCATTGTAAATTAAGCATTTCTGTTTAAGGACCATTTCTAGATATATGGTGTAAGAGCTGATGACTAATCTTTTGATTATTTTTTCAGATCTCAGAATTAGTGTATGTTCATAGTAAACTTATGATTGTTGATGATGACACTGTTATTTTGGGATCGGCAAATATCAATGACAGAAGCATGCTGGGAGATCGAGATAGTGAAATTGCTGTGATGTTTCAGGACATCCATAAACACAAAGTTAGAATGAATGGAGTCGAACATATGGCAGGCAAATTTGCATCTTCCATGAGAAAAAATTTGTTCAGGTAAATGTCTTATCTTCTATTAAAAATTAGGAGATGTGGTATGATTGCCAATGAGAAAACTGTCCATAAAAAGATCAAATGAAAAGGATGTTAACAACTGCAATTCTTGATCACTGTACAACATTCAACAATGAGCAAAACCCATATTGTAAAGTAAGCTATAAAAGTCCCTAGATATATATGACAGACAGCAACCAACGACAACTACTGAATTACAGGCACATAAGGAATGTGATGAGGTGTAGCCATGACATGCTTATGAATGCTCAACCTTCCACCTTGACCTGGGACAGTGGTGTAACAACAAAATATTATCACAATGTATAAAAGTCAGTATGTTTTTATCAAATGTCTAATGCAGCATTGTTTTTATGTCAACTCTGAGTGGACAATGAACACCAATTCCGTGTTTGATGCTGTGTTTGCTTGGTATCATTTCCTGTTGCATAACAGAATGCAATAAAGTTGTTCACTTATTGTTTGCTAGCACCAATTCTGGTTTTGTTGTGCTCATTACCAATAAACTCAATTTGAAAATGTCAAATGTATGATTAATGCCAGTAAATACTAATATATATGTATACAATAACCTATCTTCTAAATACCATCAACTTTGTTAACATTATTATCAGCTTTAGATATAATAGAACATATAGGGAGAGATTAGGACTGTGTCCAATGTATGTGTTATGATTATTTTATCATGTTACAGGGAACATCTAGGGATAGATCCGTTAGACAACACTATAGATTTATCTGATCCTGTCAGTGATGTGTTCTACAAAAACTTCTATCTTAGTGTGGCAACAGTGAACACTGGGATATATGAAAAGGTAAGGTATCTGTGTTTCTTCATCGTGTACTACTCATTTTTTTATCTCAGAGTGGCTGTAAGAAAATACATGTACTAATATTTGAACCAAGGTAGGGTATATGTCCTATTTCTGTAATGTGTTGGTACACCATGAATGCTTATATCTTAAATATAATTGAATATTCAACTAGACAGTCATAAGTTAAAAGTTGAAGTATAGGATTAAAAAATCATAACATGATGTTTTTTTATTTATATCAGATGTTATTATCAGTCCTCAGTCAAATCAGCCCTAAATCCTTCGCCTCCCTTGGACTAATATCTTGACCTAGGGCTGATAATATATCTGAAATAAAAACTGTCGAGGTATAATCTGATAACAATTTTTGGTAAATTTGGTAAGAGCTATTCCATTTATACGTATATATCCAAAGGAAATCACAACGAAGTCACTTCTATACTTGATTATTTGAATGCAACAGACAACTACACAAAATATCACTTCTTTTAATAGTTCATTGAGGTTGACTACCTTCCTTGGTTAAAAGCTATAACTGAAATAATACAAAATTAAAGAATGTAAAAGATTTTCCATTTGAATTTTGTTTACACACCAAATCTACCGTAGAAAGGCTTGTATAGTCCGCGGTTTTATTCTCCAAAATTGGACCTTCCAGACGGGGTGCGGACTATAGAGTACAATAAGCAAGATATAAGAGAAAAATTTCAATTTCGCGGGCGAGGTGGTTTGTTTACGTTCCGCCATCTTTGTTATTTATATTGTAGAGGGCGCTCTTATATTTTTTCAAACTAATAATTTTAACTCATCCATATTAATAAGTTATTTCTATTCAATATCAAATAATAACTGATAAATATAAAAACTAAACCTTTCATTACAAATTTCTCGTTTCTTTTCAATGCATTGGTTGAAATAAACTGGTATCTGCTTGATTGAAACGATACAAACATAGTGAAAAAGACAACCGTAAACCAGCTTAGAATTTGTAAACTACAAAACGTAATCGGTTATTGTTCGTTCCGTTTTGGTGTTTCATACTGACTAATATGGTTTGTATTAGCTTAAGACCCTTCAAACATTAATGTGATAGATATATTAAAGACTGTTTTACAAAAGGATGGAACTTTTTTACTTTCAAAGTCGTATTATAGTGATATCTGTTATGTACGGATTTCGACTCTCACCGGTTAATTTCTTCTTTTACACGTGCTTTTTAAACTTCCTGTTTAAACATACACAAGTTTCTAAATTGTTTTTTAAGAGAAATAAACTTATTTTAACAATCATGAAGCGTTCTAGAATCATTTACAAGCAGTTTCAGCTTCTGTTTGGTGATGGAAAACAGGTTTTTCCAAGAAAATACCGCAAACGACCGCACAGGATTTGAAATTACCGGAGTTTCATTAGACCTTTTCTAACAGTTACAAAAAGTTTTTTTACCTAAAATTTCGTGGGGAGAAGGGGGTGCGGACTATGTACCAGTGCGAACTATACAAGCCTTTCTACGGTATTAGTTGCCTTTCTAAAAATTAAGTTGGGGAAATTCATAAACTTGTAGCAATTTCTTTGTATGGCACATCTAAGAAATACAGCAGTGCTTGAAAATTAACATTTTTCACATTAAACTATTCTTTATGTCTAGATTAAATGAGCAAAATGTGAGGAACAAAATCCATCAAAAAATGACCAGGTGTGTTATTTTGAGATTTACTTTTTAAGTTTAAAAGAAAGACTTTCTTTCAGGTGTTCCGATGTCTACCTAACAATCAGGTGCTATCATTCAACGAAGCAGATGCATACATGCAAGAGAAGTCAATGGCAGAGACAGATCCAGCTACTGCACATAAAGAATTAAAAAGAATACGTGGCAATCTTGTCTTAATGCCACTTAAATTCTTAGACAACGAAAGCAGTATCATTCCATTTGGCGGTAGAGAAGCACTTTTACCAGTTTCAGTATGGGTTTGATCATGATGATTGGGAATATTATAAACTGTAGATATGATATGATGATTTTTATTGTAATGAAATTAAATGGCATATTTGTTACATTAGTTGTAAGGAAAAACATGTGGAGTAATGACAACTCACTTTAGTCAGTTTCTTAAATAAGTATTTTGATTATTAACTTAATTGAAGTAGATTGTATGGATTATGAAATATATCATGAATAACATTGTTCTTTCAATTAAGAAAATTGAGTAACTTCATTAGAATGGAACTATAAAAGGTATTAGAGTATCAGTTATGATGTACATGTATTACATGCATTTATTCATTATTTGATGCATTTCAACTACTGATATTCAGAATTATTTTTGTTGATGAAAAACTAAACATGTATTAGTAATATATAGAATTATCATATTTTAATGAATTTCATTCTCCACAATTAATTCCCAGTGATATGTTTTTTTTGTAAATTGGTTTTATTTTATATTATTTACATTTGATTATGTCCTGATATCAATTGAAGTCATATATTTCAGCAGTGTTGATGTTTTGGGGAAATTCTTTGTCATATAGCATCACCATTTTCATAAATCAAAGCGTCTTTATACCACCCACTGGCAAAGATGGGCTATATATTGATTGAATGTTCATATGTCTGTTTTTCACTCTGCGTTTCCTACTCACCTTTCAAGGTAAATCAGTGACTTGACATAAAGAAAAATTCACAGATTGTCGAGTTCATGATGTTGTTGGATAATTCCTTTTTTATCTATTTGACAAAATATCAGAATAAAATGCAGGTTTCCCACAAAGATAACTACGTATTCTTTAATATCATGCCACATTTTTCCATATTGCTCATTGAATCTCCAATCCAATAATAGATTACACTGTAACAGTGTTTTCATTTTTGATTAATATAAATTTGTTTTTTTTGTTAACTGCATTGGAAATATAGTATAATTATATAGTCATGGACTTACCTCGAATCCATTGTGCTTTGAGCAAATGAAATATTTGACTGAACCAAGAATTAGGGGCATTACTTACAAAAGTGTTCATAGGAAGATGTGTATATTTTAATAGTGACTGTTAACAATGATTCCCTAGATAATAATGTCATCACCATTTGCCTTCATTGGTCTCAGTCACATGACGGTGGATAGATATAGTCACATGACGGTGGATAGATATTTGTCTTATTTATTATTAGTTTCTTCACGAATTATTGTTGAAAAGATATGTATGTATATAAACAGAGTCATATTTATTTTTATACAATCATGTACATTGATGCAAGCATCTCATATTGTTGAAGTTAAGATTACATATGGTATATTTATATGTTGGTATTTTTTTTATCAGATTTTAGATAAGAAGGTAGACTTAAAGTGTGAAAACTGCTCAATACACACCAATTGCATCGTTATAGTTTAAATTATTTAGAAAGTGATGGCTTAAATATAAGGTTATTGAGATCTTCTAGAAATATTGGTATTAATTTACTGACTAAATAATGGTTCTAAAATACCTCTCCATTTTTTGTGCGGTTTGGTTGCTTTCCCAATAATGTATACCAATAATCTCCTTTCACTCATATTAATGGAAGCTGTTTTTAAAGAAACTAAGGGTTTATGATCGAAAACGATTTTTACACTTTATTTGTACCATGCTTTTACGAAAGGTAATACAAAAAACTAATAAGCCATAGAGCTTGATTTAAAAGTAGCATTCTGTTTCATTCTTGCCATGAAATGAATTGACTTTTTATTCCAATTTTTATATAAAGATTAATTAAAATGATTAAGTAAATATTTTATGTCTGTTTAAACACTTTCTAGAACTATATAGCATTGCATACTAGTTTATGTTATTTGATCATACTAGTCTTGTATTAGTATATTTGTGTATGATAAATGACAATTTTTACACCAATTCATTTCTAAATACTAATCAGTAGTCATAAAATTCTCCTGGTCAAATACAAATTTGTCTTCTTTATTTTATGCATTTGGCTATTTTTAATTTGCGCTTTTTATTATTGTTCATTTCAGTCTATATGCAACCAATTTTAAACTGTATATTGCTACGCCTTTTATATTTATTTATGTCTTACATCAAAGTGCATTGTTTTCATTTTTTCGTCGGGTGCTCTGGCTTCCTCCACTAATAAAAACTAGCTACCAAGATATAACCAATAGTGCTGAAAGTAGCATAAACACCAACAATCAATCAAAATCTGTAAAAAGTAATGTTAACTACTGTAAAGTCAGAAATTATTGCGAGGTTTTTATTAACACGAATATTACGACTGGGTGAGTATTACAATAATAAGAACTCGCAATCTGATGTCAGATACATATAACTGTATGCAGATGATATTGAAATCACAATAATTAATCTTTTTTTCCTTTCGTCAAAATTCCGATGATAAATGATGCAATAATTTCTGAATTTACTGTATGCTATTCTGATTGAATTATTTACACATTGAGAAGGCAAGTACTTTCAATATCAGCTAGTCCCAAGGTTCTGATGCATTGTCATGATCAATTGATAGAATACTATACAAATAATATGTGATGATCATGAAAGAAGAGATCACTGGATTTTTACAGCTTTTGACCACATATAGTCCCTGGTCACATAGACAAACATACCATATAGTTTTACCAATGTTTGTTGTTTTGTCATTTAGAATTACAATAGTTGTAAAGAGTTTTATTATCATGTTTATAGTTTTATTATTTAGTTGTAAAATAATTAGTTGCAAATATAGTTTGGGTTTTACTTGGTTGACATTGCCGTCCATGAAAATGAAAAAAATTATGCAATACATGATTTCTAATATAGATCATTTCAACATGGAGGATGACAAAGTAGTAAAGGACATTTTTCTACGTATCTGTCTAGATTTCCCACAGGCGAAATAAGGAAATAGAAAGACACTTAATTTTTCCTTCATTTATTTGAGAAACACAAGTTCTTTTAATTTGTTCTTTTAAACTTATTTTTTTGTTTCTTTGATTTTATGTTCCCTAAATAAAATTCCTTGATCCATCCCTGTATAGTATATAAAAATGATTAGTCCTTCAACAATGAGTAAAACACAAACTGTATAGATAGCTATAACAGGCCCACACATGACAAGAAAGAACTCTTTTAAAACTATAGTATAAGGTTTTTAGGAGTTTGATGTAGGATATTGTATTTATATTTGAGTAATTTATTATTATTGTCATACTTGTATTATATTTTTAGTAAGCTTATCAGTCATCCTAAACAGGGTAAACTGTAATCTGCTTGTAATGAGATTATTTTGCTTTTATGCTTGAAAAATTATTTTATAATGATATATTCTATTTAAATAGTTGTTATAGTATTAGAAAATTCTTATTTGGCTAAATGATCTAAGTTAATGTAGTTTTAATTATTAGATGTTTTGTATTTTGATTTAGCTTTGCTTTTGTAAGATAATTTTTATAATTGTTGATGTTTTGACATTTGATTTACCACATGAGTTATTTAAAAACAAAATCATATATGATCAGATTGAATTTGATTTGGAAAAGTTTATAGATGTATATGCTAGGCTTTCTCATTGACAAAGTGAAATACCAAGTTTTGCACATATATAGACTATTCCAAAATGGTGATTGTCTTGCCTGCTATGGTAGATATTTGAGCATACTGTTTCTTGTGTCTGGCATCAGCAATTGATAAAGTTTGACAAGGTTACACATTATGTGTAAACATTTTATAATTTTAATAAGCCCATTTCTAAGCAAAAATTTGAAAATCAGTCCTTCTTACACAATGTCCATCTTCCTTCTGACTACTTTTGAAATTCAGCAAACTGAATACAAAAATTTACAAAAGCTTTTATTAACAAAAGAACACACAAAAAAATCATTTTAGATGGAATGTTAGTCAATGGATAATGTAAATACCTTGTTGTATATTTATTCATGACAGTTTCAACTATTAAGGTGGCTCATTAAATGGATGTCTTCAATACTGATAATGACGTTATTTGTTATGCTGTAATTTTCTGCAGATTTTTTGTTGTTGCTGTTTTTATCAATTGTTACATTCAAATCTTTTTGAATTTTAATTGAAAAAGACAATAGTACACTTACAAATGTCTTCTTTTTTATTTATTTCCATGTTGACTTTCAATGCAGTTTTACTAATTCAAAGTACTGCATGACTATATCTGCAATAAAGGGATTTCTCAATGTTAAATAATTTGTCTCATTGATAAAAGAAATCCTCTTATTTGGTCATGTGCTTAGTAGAATGGAATTATGATAAATGAACTTTCAAGGCTGTTGGAAGTTACAAAATAAATACTGAGAAGTTACAAAATAAATATTGGGAAGTTACAAAATAAATAATGATTCTCGATCTCATAATTTGATATTGTCTTTTACAGTACCGAAATGTATATCTCTTAGTCAAATCTCTCTTTTATTGATCTTGAAACATTTGAGGGTTTTTAAAGATTGTGTGATTAACATTCACTATTTAATTATAATTTTCCCAAATAAAAAAATGGGTCATTTGATAACCAATTTTAGATGAAACTTACTTAGTGGGTTTCATATTAGGATAGTTTTGAACAAATTGGCTGAAAAAACTGATAAATTTATGTTGCATGATCAATTATAATGAGTTTTTATTATTCCGAAGATTGTCAAGTTGTTGACTCTTATATTGTGAAAATGTTAATCTGAACATTTTGACCTGTAATAACTGTACTGTTATGCAATGTTTATATTGACATGCACTGACTGTAGACTTATTCAGTGTTCTATAGAATATTAAATGACAAATTGATATTGATATGTACATTGTAATATTTAAAATATTGATACCAAGAAAAGTTCTATTGTAATCATTTAATGATAGCATTAAGTCTAGTGGTCAAATGTTTACATGTTCCTCTACCAACTCTTATCTAAAGAAAAGATTTCAATGTTAGAAAACCATCTGAAATGCATGTCAGCAACCTTTTGATTTTTCAAATTACAAATCTCATATCTTTAATTTTACATATTTCAGTAAATATGGATAAATAAAAAATGTAAGGCTAATTGATCTTTTTTTGTGGTGCTTTAAGCAACTTTGGTTTTTATGCAAATTATGTTTAAATTTAATTTAATAAAAAGACCTACAAAGAACAATGACTTTTCTACCAAGGATAAATTTGATTAAATGTCAACTCATATCCAAAATCCTTGACAGAACTATTCATTTCTGTGGCCTAAGCATGTACTGTAGATTCAGAAATGTTTGCAATGTTTTTATTATTTGGAAAAAAATGACAGGAAAGGTTTCACAAAAATAAAAATTCACATTGTTAATTTAAGAAGCATTCATTGTATGCAGCATTTCCTGGAATTTAATAATTAATCTCTCACATTTATGATCCTTGTTCAATGATATCTATAATAAATGCATGTAAAGATTTCTGAATTTACAGTAATTTTAAGCATTCCATTTTATTCTTATTGTAATTTCCTCCTACAATTCCTTATAGTAAACATTCCATTATGGCTGTATTGTTCCTTGTTTTAATCCTATTGATTAATATTGTCAATTGTTTCTTTGTATTTTTACAATGATCTCATCTGATTTCTATACAACATATCATGATAATAAACAGAGAACATTAAACATTTCATTCAGTTGTCTCCTCTTGTTTTCTTTTAAGTGTATTTTAATTCAAAATACACAATACAACAGTGATTAAATTATTTCAAATTTTTAGAAGTTATGTTCTATTTTAAAAGTTTTGGGAATGGTATCATATAGATATTGATTATAGAAAGCAAGTGTATTAATTTGTTATTGTTAGACCATAGGTAAGTTTTAGTTCAAATTTGTGGTTCCATTGATATACCACACTACTGTCAAAGTCAAGGGTACCAATAAGGAAAGTAATTTAAGGTTATTTATAGGTTCTTTAACACATTATTCTGATGCACACATGTGGCACTGATAATAATATTTTTTGAAAAGATAGATAAAATCAGATGAAATTATGCAGTTTTGCCAAAAATTTGAAAGAGTAGATTCCATTTAATCAATAAATGATTAATTTCAGTAATATTTCTTACTTTCTTAATATAACGACCACTTTTAAGTTTACTAAAAACATTACATATAGCCAACAAAATTAAGAGATTTCAATAAGTAGTTTTATAATTATACCCCTGGAAACAAAGTTTGGGATGATATATATATGAATCATCATGTCCATCGACCTGTCTGTCAGTCCTGCTTCGTGTCTGGAACATAATTTTTATACCATTGAACTTAAGGTGATCTAAGTTAGTATACAGATGCATCATTATCTTTTGGTGTGTCTTATACCAAAGTTTGTTCACTCTGACCTTAACTTTGACTCCTTTGATAGTAAAACATAGTCCAATTTGTGTCCAGCTCATAACTTTTGTACCGTATATGGTAGGTTAACTTAAAGTAATATGCACTTGCATCATTGGCTAGAAGTGTGTCGTATACAGTAGTCAGGTCACTCATACCTTGACCCCTATGATAGTTAAAAATTGTGAGATTTGTATTGGGTTCATAACTTTTGTACTGTAGCACTGATATTGACAAATCTTTGTATGCAGAAGTATCATACTGACTTTGACTTTGACCTTTGACCCCTATGATATAACATAGTCAAATTGGTGTCAGGCTCAAAACTTATGTACAGATCCAAACTTGGTATGCAGTTACATTATGGGCTGGGGAAATGTTATATACAAAAGTCCAGTCACTTAGACCATGACTTTGACCCCTGTGATAGTAAAACATGATTTGTACTGTGGAAATTATAAGGCAGTGTCTGCGCGACCCAGCATGCGGGGACGAGAAGCCAAATTTGCCTTCATGAGCTATGCGTACCCGCATCGGGTTTCATAGTTAAATGTCATCGGATCAAGAATGAAACGTGAAATATACACGGAAATTATCAATAATTTGCGGATTTTGTGAATTCAGTGAAGAGAGTGGAAAATAATATTTTTTAATTTGTATTTATTAGTTAAAGATACATAATAAACATTGTAAATTAGATGCACACTAAAGGAATAAAACTGTACAGTCCTTGTAAAAGAAAACATAATAAAATTAGAAATTAAATGTAAATTATACTGAATTTGAAAAAAAGATATGTAAAAACTCGAATGTGAAAATAACTTTCTAGTAAAATGTGAAACAGAAACCAAAATTTTAAAATATCTAAAACGACTAAAAAAAAAGCTTGAGTGTATCAGGGACAGTCTAGTTAGTAAAGAAAGTCCCTGAGTGTATACATAAATTAAAAAAGCATGTACTAAGATCAAATTCCATATGTATAAACATAGATGCATTTGATAATTATATATCCATTCAGAACTCTACTCCTTCTACTGTTGCACCTGAAATACAATAAAATATTTCAGGTGTTCATATATAGGTTAAAATGAACAATGTTATGTATGATGAATAAATTAATAGATTTGAATTAATTATGTGTTATCTATATGTATAGATAATCAGTGTTATTTATATATTTATTTAAAGAACTTAAAACTGTTTTTATTTTGTTTTGTTTTTCTCACTTGTTTGTAATGCTTTTTAATTGGATTATCATTTAATTTTTGTTATTATAGATTCCATTATACAATAACTATAGTTAATATTTAAAGGGAAAATATTTAAAAACCAACCAGAGACATTTTTCATCTCTGTGGGTAATCAATAAATTCACTAATTGCGATAATTTCTGCGTTTATTTCACATTTTATTCCCAATCCGATGATATTTAATTATAAAACCGGATGCGGGTACGGGTAGCCTAAGAAGGCTAATTTGGCTACTCGTCCCCGCATGCAGGTTCGCGCAGACACTGCCAAATTATAATTGGGTTGACCAAAATCTGTATGCTGATGCAACATTGTCCAATTAATTCGTAGCCTCACTGTAGGGGTCAAAACTTATGTACAGTAAAACTTTGGCTAATAAAACTTGGTATGCAGTTACATCATAAGCTGGTGTGTATTATGTACCGAAGTCAGGTCAATCAGACCATGACTTGACCTTTGACCCCTATAATAGTAAAACCTTGTCTGATGGGTGCCTTTTGCATCACTTTTGTACCGTAGAACTTTGGTTGACCACACTCAGTATATAATACTGATGCATTATGGTATTGGCGTGGTCAAATATCAAAGTCAGGTCACTCTGACCTTTACCTTTGACCCCTTTGATAATATGAAATTGATTTTTGTATGGTGCATAAGTTTTGTACTGTTAGTGCTAAGATTGACAAAGCTTTGTATACAAAAGAATCATGGGATCCGGATGTGTCTAATACCAAAATCAGGTCACTTTGCATTGACATATGCTGAAAGGCAAAAATCTCAAAATGTAACAGTCTCAATACTGAATTTCACAGCAGCAACTAAAATGCATCTACGGTGGTATTAGTCTGGCTGTGCAGACACTGTATACTACATGTAAAACAATCTCACTATTTTTACAGACATGGGGTTCATACTAATATTTTCTTTTGATTCTTTTGTTCGAATATGCTTATATAAGTAACCTTAAAAATTATGATATTGTTCAAATACGATATGTTTTACATTGCCCGGTATTGAATGTTAGCTGGAAGGTCATGCATAAGTTGTCTCACTTTTTTTGGTCTCTTAATCACATTACGGTACCATTTTTTATGCATCAGTTGGGCATATTGACAATGTCTGTTCAGTCATGCTCAAGGCCGAAATATTTCAAAATCCAAAATCTAAATCAGAGCTTTGCATGAGAGGGTACAGTGGAATCCGTGTACACTCCCTATCGGGATAAATGGAGATGTGTCACTAACGTATACAACAATATTTACAATATCCCCACCTCAACACGAGGGAGTGCTAGGACTTCGGGCAGAGTTTGTTATTATGGTGGAGGAAGCCGAGGCTAACCGAAGAGATATCAGCAGATTGATCTGTCCGGGGCAATTTTAACCAACCGAGGCCCCCAAAGTCCCCATTTTAGTTTAAACTCCGGTCTCGGTACCAGAGATGTGTGTGGGAGGGTGAAAATCACCCATCTGATATACTGATATTTTTAGCGCCCCGAGTCAGAATCGAACTCGGGACCTTCAGCACTGTAGCCATCGGTCTTAACCACTAGACTACGAACCCACACAGGTGTATTCCTGAATCAAAATGATTTCAAAAAGTTTGTAACGGCAAATTTTTATCAAATAATATCTGTATTTTCATGCAAGTACCGAAGTGGGCTGGTAATACCCATGGGACTAACAGTCCACCAGCAAAGTTATCAACCAGTGGTCACGAGTATTAACATAAAATGTACCAATTTTAATGCACCAGATGCACATTTCGACAAACAATGTCTCTTCAGTGATGCTCGAGGCCAAAGCACTTGAATATTCAAAAACTTATACAAGCATTGAAGAGCGGATCAAACAAATAAGAACAAAAAGTATAGCCAAAATCAAGACAAGGAATCAGAGCTTTGCATGAGGAGATATATTCTTTAATTTAAAATAATTTCAAAACTTTTATAACGGCAAATTTTTATCAAACAATATCCGTATTTTCATGCAAATGCTGAAGTAATGTCTACTGGGCTGGTGATACGCTCGGGTACTAACAGTCCATCGGCAGAGGTATCTTTTTGAGGAGTTGATCAAAAGAAAAAGAATTAAAAATTTTAAAAATCTCTACTTATGAATTTTTTTTTATTATATTTGTATATATTTGTTCGCCAATTCTCTCTTATGTTTAGTATACAGAGGGGATATTTTTTCCTTTTGAATATCACTGGTATCTATTCTCACCCATCGAAAAAGACTTTTCTCTTATGCCCATATTTTACATTGAATTTTGGACTTTAACTGTGTTACGTTTTTTTTTGTCGAGCCTGCGACTTTTGTCGCAAAAGCGAGACATAGCGATCCTACATTCCGTCGGCGTCGTCGTCGTCGTCGTCGTTGGCGGCGGCGTCCACAAATATTCACCCTGTGGTTAAAGTTTTTGAAATTTTAATAACTTTCTTAAACTATCCTGCATTTCAACCAAACTTGGACAGAAGCTTGTTTATAATCATAAGATTAGTATCCAGAAGAAAATTTTGTAAAAAAAAAAAATCCTGTTTTTCCGTATTTTACTCATAAATGGACTTAGTTTTTCTGCCAGTTAACATTACATTCACTCTGTGGTTAAAGTTTTTGAAATTTTAGTAACTTTCTTAAACTATCCTAGATTTGTACCAAACTTGGACAGAAGATTGTTTATAATCATAAGATAGTATCCAGAAGAAAATTTTGTACAAAAAAAATCCTGTTTATCCGTATTTAACTCATATTTGGACTTAGTTTTTCTGCCAGTTAACATAACATTCACTCTGTGGTTAAAGTTTTTGAAATATTAATAACTTTCTTAAACTATCCTGGATTTGTACCACAATAGGACAGAAGCTTGTTTGTGATCATAAGATAGTATTCAAAAGTAAATTTTGTTAAAAAAAATCCTGTTCATCCGTATTTCACTTATAAATGGACTTAGTTTTTCTGCCAGTTAACATTACATTCACTCTGTGGTTAAAGCTTTCAAAACTTTAATAACTTTCTTAAACTATCCTGGATTTGTACCACACTTGGACAGAAGCTTGTTTATGATCAAAAGCTAGTATCTAGAAGGAAATTTTGTAAAAATTTATTTCCTGTTTTTCCGTATATTACTTATAGATGGACTTAGTTTTATTCCAGTTAACATTACGTACAGTCTGCAGTTAAAGTTTTTAAAACATTTATTAGATTCATAAACCTTCTTGGATTTTTACCAAACTTGAACAGAACTTCTTACAATCAAAAGATAGTATCTAAAGGAAAATTTTTTAATAATTTTTTCCCCATTTTGTTGAGCCTGCGACTAACAGCAAAAGTAGGCGAGACACTGGGTTCCGCGGAACCCTTACGAATTTTTAATACCTATACACCCTATTTTCAATTCAACCCTAATATGCAATAAGAGTGTACATTGTTTTATCAAAGTAAATAACAAAAACAATTGCATTAATGAGTAAAAGCGACGAGCTTAATATACATTAAAAAGCAATCATGAAAAGTGTCCGATAATATTTATCACTTCCACATGGTGTTGATTTAACCACTGTTTGACCTTACACCTAAACACAGCGTTTTTGTGGAGAGGCAGCAAATACCAAAACCTATGACACCATTGACCCCAGCATGCTATTACGATATCCCTTGGGTGGTAATACTGTTATGAGACAATATTTGGTATCTATCGTGAAAGTTAAAATATAGAAATGTAGGAATAAACAACACGCAAAACATTTTACCTTTTAAATATTCCAATTAATTTTAGAATTAGTTTTAATTTCCCAACCGATTCACATGACTAGTGCTGCATACCGTTACCTTTTACCTATCCTGTATTTGCCACCTCTATCAGATGAACCACTGGCACTGTTGTCTTTTGTCAGTGTAGATTCTTGTTGAATCCGTATGAATTGTCACAATATGGATATCCTCGTATACAATAAAAACGATGCACTTATAAAATCAGTCAGATAAACATATTGAACCAATACTCTGTACACTGTACATACCCCACCAACATTATATCTACAAAGTTATAGTGCCCATTTCTGATGGGACTGCAACTTAAATGTCATCACATATATATCTTGTCCATATCACCTAACTGTTTACTACTTAATTTCAGGATCATAAAATTGATACACGTTTTTGTTGCAAGCTAAAACATAGTCCAACACTAATCTTCTCAATGTGTACATGTTGTTGAGTTGACAAGAAATGAAACTTCGAGCAATCAATAATTAATTACTCTCATGAAATACATTATACGTTATTATAGTCGCAATGACTATGATAATATTAGGTACTTGTTAGGAGTTTTAAGTTTGCTGCATTAAACGTATGGTACATGTTGCAGTTTTTTTTGTAACATATGACATATTTGTTATACTTTCAAGTGTATTGCTGTTCCATAAGTTAATTCGTTGGTATATACAATTCGTTATTTTCTAAATATTTTACAACACATAGATATAGTTACTAAGTATGTATTACATAAAGAGAAGATAATGAAAAAAACCAACAGACAGAGGTAGTAAAAACAAATACATCAATATGATTCAAGATATTAAAAATGTAACAGATGAAATACAAATAAACTAAAAGCAATGCAAGTAATAAAATTGACAAAAGCAGTGTTTTCTTAGGTATAATTTTCTTTAAGTTGCGAAAGTCTTTAACATTAGTAGTGCTAAAACATATCAAAGATTATGAACGGATGGCTTAACTCAACAGTATAGTTTCATGAAACATTTACGTACTTTTGAGTATAATGGATATAATAAGATATTAAAAATTCATGCCATGTTCTATATCATCAATATACAATGTACAAATTCTAGAAACTCTATTAACATTGGAGGACCTGCCCTTTTCAATAGTTAAATTATGTGAAGAATTATTTTTTTAATACAAATTTCCTAAAATTTCAGGTATTGATTTACATAAATATCCATGTAAAAAAATGAGGTCAAATATATGTACAACCCGGTCGGTGAACTAACTTAACATTTTAAGACTATAAAATAATTCATTTGCCTACAATGCTTTTTTCTTTACATAGTGACTTTTGTTAAATACCACACTTCATTTTGGAATATCGTCGAGACAGAAACGACACGATTCAAGTCTACAAAGCGTTACATGGTATAGATGATATCAACTGGATGAGCTTATTTACTTTAGCACCATCTAATACAACTAGATGTCACTCTTTAAAACTATTTAAGAAACAGTGTTAGACGTCACATAGACTAAATACTTTTTCAATTAGAGTAGTGGATCAGTGGAATAACCTGTCAGATTTAACAGTGACGGCAGAGACTGGATAATTTTAAGTCAGCGTTAAATGGCGAAAATTGGAACCCGTATAAATTTATAAGTTCGTGTTAATTGCTAAGATGCGCACACATAAATAAGTTTTATTTTTTAATAAGTATAATATATATATATATATATATTATTATGCGATGAGAAATTGCATTACGACATTCCAAGATGAGGGGTCAGTAGAAGCCATTGGCTTGTTTAAGGACCCGAAGATAAAGGTATTTAACAAAGACTAACCAACTCCTTTCTTATATTACAAACCTAGGACGTGTATGTAGTGTTTGCAAGATAGCTAACATTTTGTCAAGTAGTCAGTGATATGTATTTTAAGCTTTGGATTTTCAAATATTTTGGGCTCGAGCATCACTAAAGAGACATTGATTATCGAAATGCGCATGTGATGCGGAAAAATGGTACCGTTTATTTTATAACTATCACTGGGTCGATGCCTCTGATGGTGGACTGATAGTCCCAAGGGTATCACCAGCCTAGTAGCCAGTACTTCGGTACTGGCATGAAAATACAGATTTTGCGTAATTTAAATTTCCTGGATTTTTTTTTTAAATTAAGGAATGTATCTCTTTCATGCAAAGCTCTGATTCCTTGCCCGGCTTTGGCTATACTTTTTGTCCTTTTGGTTTAAAGCTCTTCATCTTTTTAATAAGCTTTGAATTTTAAAATATTTTGGCCTCGTGCATCACTGAAGAGACATTGATTGTCGCAATGTGCATTTAGTGTAGAAAAATTGGTACCGTTTATGTTATTACCTATCAATATGTATAGTTGATAGCTTTGTCAACTGGAATCTAAGCATATTTGTCTTGGAAAAATACATTCCCAATGGCGGTCCTTAAACATACAAGGCTTTATTTGGCGCCATTAGATTATAGCAAATATCAAGGACCTCATTGAAATGATCCAACCAGAAAGTTTCTAAGTATTAAACTTCTTCCAGTAGATAGGAAATAAGCAGGGACAAAACAAATTCAGAAAACTCATCGTGATATTAATATCAAGTCAAAACAACGTGATCCAGGCATTGTTAGCTTTTTGTAGTAGCTGCTACATGTATATCTAGGTCCATGCTCACCAAACAATAGTATAAATATTTCCCCAAAACAAAGACATTCTTCAACTCAATACTTCATTGTGAAAATTGTTTTATCTTTCAAATGTACATTTTGGGCACCAATTGTATCACGATGTATTTTGATTGCCTCAATACAAAGGAATATTTTCAAATATTGTACTTTTTTAAACAAGTTGTTCGATTGCCTCAATACAAATGAATATTTGCAAATATTGTACTTTTTTTTCTTAACAAGTTGTTCGATTACGATACATTGCATCAGACTGCAAACACATCACCTAGTACAACATATGCATTTGATTAATAGCTCAATAACCTCAAAATGTCAATGAATTAAATATATAGCACTATAAACGTACATATTAACATAAACTGATTAAATATTTTCATCAAAACCTCTACTTCAACTTAATAATTCAAAATTATCACATAAGGACAGAAATCGGAGTCAAGTAAAAACCCGGCTGTTACTGTGTCTTTATAAGCAGTTTTAAATAAATCAAAATACACTTCATTTCCCAAAAAACTTATGCCAGTTTTCGGACCAACTGAAAGTCCTATTCCGAGGACTTTTGCTTCAAGGCCATCAACACCAACAGATACACCAGTATCTAGTTGCAATCCTACTTTCATACCTACAGGACCTGCTTTAGCTGATGCAGTGCCTACTCCAGCAGTTGCCATAGCAGAAACTCCTGTTACACTTGCGCCCGCATGTGCTCCTGCATTTGGACCTTTTGCTTCTGCTTCGAATATACTCCATTTTGCATTGGCTTCACCAACACCAGCTTCAGCATAAGCCCCTGCTTAAGGAATTCTTTCACCTGGTTTATTTTCTCCTCCATAGGCATAAGTCCCCGACCTGGCATATGTAGAATTCGCATCCGCAGTCCCAGGTCGGTCAAAAGTGTCAATCATATCTATGACTCCACTTGGTCCTGAAAATCCACCGTGGAATGGCTGCAATTTTGGATTCTTTGAAACATTTGGTATAACACCTTTTCTTGCCCAATTTGTAATGTTCTCCCTATTTATAGGTTTCATCCTAGGTATATCACTTGAAATGTTTGCATTAAAATTACCTCGTATTCCTTCGAACAGAAAGCCATTATGGCGGTGATTTCTCTTAGCAACTGAAAATCAAAAGAAAGTTTACAAAACGATTCTTGTTAGATATTATATGTTGTCAAATTACTTCGTCAAAATTTACATCATGTGATCAACCATGAAATAGTAATTATTAAAAACTGGTTTCTGTTGTATTTCTTTTTAATTTGTTATCAATAATGGCATTTATCGGTGTCAGATATTTGATCTTGTTCAAACTCTTAGAGTGAAATAATGCATTCCAAAAACAGTTTTAATCATATACTAGTAAAGATCGTTTACCTACGTACCATATAAGATTCAAATTTCAGTGTGAACTTGTTTATATAACAAGAGGAGACAAACATCGACTGTAAAGTTTTAATGCAGAGTATGCATGTTGATCGCAACAAGGGAGACCCCCAAAACATGATGGTCATTGTTAACGAACGGACTGAAAAGGATTGATTTTTCAAAGTACAATACATAGATGTCATCCAAATTTACAACGTATTTTGTGAAAAATAAAAGATTTATTAAAGTTGCCAGTAATTATACATAATCCCTAGATTAAACACATTTTCTCAACATATATAGTTCATATTTATGTATTTCATAAATGACTGTCACACAAAGCTGAAGGATCTCATGATACTTCGTTTAAGTGAATTTGCCCATTAAAAACATGTTTAATTCTGGTGGCACGGTCATATGAAAAATAACTGTCGAATAGTTCCATTTTAGAAAATACCCCTAATAGTTTGCAGAAAACTACGGACTCTCATTAATTAAAATACATTATCTAAAATCATTTGTAATTCATTTGCGGAAAAATCTTTTAATTTACGTAAATAGCTTGTAACAGTTTTGTAATCTCTGAAGTGTTTTGTGAACTTGCTTGTCTTTTCGTCGTTTTTCATTTTTAGTCATGATGATGCCACTGTCAACTCATTTACTCAATTTATTTCCCTTGTTAAGAATTTAAAACATTAGAACTTAAGGACGACTTAATTACCTAATTGTCAGAGTTCGTATACAACATTGATCAATATACACTGAAAAAATAAGCAATGTAATTAAAAAATCTGATTTTTGATAATTCATTTTAGAAGATTTATATAGTTCAAAATGACTTTATATACAAGAATTGTTCAAACTACGCTTTTATCGTTTTCAAACTTGCCCTACTATTAGCTTGATATCGCAAGTTGTTCTTTTATATTTTTGTTGTGTATATATGCTATAATAGGCACTTGGGTGAAAATTTCACTGCATTGTTGGTCTTTTTGTAGAATAAAAAAATGGAAAAACAAAGGCTTGCATTGAGATCCCTACTCAAATTCAGATAAGAAAAATTGCAAACATTGAATTTTAGTGAAGGGGTCGACGGAGAAGGGTTATTCATAGAGATGAATAAAGGGTTCATTTACGGATAATCACATCCATATATATATATAACTGCTTTACAAATTACGAATTTAAGGAAATTTTAATATCTTTAAACGCATATGACAATTTTAATCTGCCAGGGGTAGGCGAAGAAAAAGGGAGAATATAGGACTTATTTGTTCCTGTTTATCAACCGAAAGATAAAAAGAAATATTGTATTTTAACATTAATGATCATATATTAAACTTCAAAATAAAGCCTATACTTTAGAATTTCTGATAACGAGAAATATAAGAGACACAACTCACAAAACAATATGAAGTAAACTGTTCAACCGATTACAATAACAATATGTATAGACATTTTTCAATTCATTTTCATAAAAGCAATTAGGGAAATTAAGTCTTATATGACTGTAAGTATGCTTTATTTTATCCCCTTGCATTTTGTTGACTTGAATGGTTTTCTACAGCAGTTTGTTAAATTTCCGAGTGACCATTTGATCAGTTTGGTTTGTTAAAACCAAGTGCAATTATGTCAAAATGTTTAATGAACTGCAATAGGTGAAGAGCAACACTTACAGTCAAGTCACAGTAAGATCCAAAATATATTAATGAAAAAAGTCATCAAAAAGAATTTTCATATCTTGACAATAAAACGTTTATCAGTATTTTTAAAAGAACGAAATAGCTCCCAATACTGGACTAATAAAATGACCAAAACATTCAAATTTGACTTATACTCTTTACCTTTATTAATAATGAATTATACCTAAATCAACTGAAAGGGTTTATATGGAAAGCATTGTGTTAGATATTATCAGACTAGGAAAATGTTTCAAATTAAAAAATATCAAGAACCTCAAGGTGTGCTTTGTGTTAATGCACAGATAACTAAAACATTTTGTCATTGACTGAATTTGTAAAAGACTTCTGGAATGAAATATCAAATCAAATGAAGTAATTATTTTTATGTTAATCAATGTCACTCGGAGACAAAGTTTTCGGATGCATGATTGGAATCAGAGATTATAATAACAAACATCTTATCATAAGTTTGATAGGTTTTCAATTTACAAGACTTCTCACGTATTAGAACCAAAAGAAACAAATTTTCTAAAGAAAAATATTATTTTCCAACTGTCAAAACTGTTACAATTGAGTTCACAATACATTTATTGTTTATTAATAACGTGTGTCGGTTCGTGATAATAAAGCTTTAATAATAGTTCAATCGTCGTATTTTTTCTCGAGCTCCACTGGTTCCTCCCTGTATGTTTACACATTTTTTGGTTGATGGATTCCAATTATTGTTTACATTAACCTATTATGTCTGTTTGGGTTGCTCACCCATTTTTTTTCATATAACCAAACTACAAACAACTGTCATACAAGTGGGAGGTTAAGTTAGCTATAGGACCAGGTTTTAATCTACCAGTTAGGAATATGACAGTTGTTTGACTGTGTGACTATTCCGCTTTATGGCTGCTGCACTTGAATACATACCTTCAGAATTTTTCTCTACTGTTGCTTTTTTTATGTTTATCAGGTATACAGTTGGATTACTTATATGCTTTGGTGAATGGAGCTTTAAAAAGATGATAACGTTTAGCATCAGTGTGTGTGTGTGGGGGGGGGGGGTGTTAAGGGGGGGTGCTCTTCGTTTACAATAATATTCCTCAAGGAAGAACTTTTTTGTTTCTATTACCAATACCAATACTTGCCAATATTACAAATGCGTTTACTTTCCGTTTTGAGTTTTCCTTGGAGTTCGGTATTATGGTTTTGTTTTAGTTTTATTATAACAATTGTATTTAATTAAAGTATCTCATTAAAGAGTTACAACAACAATATAAAGATGCTACTTTAGCCGTTAAAAAGGCCATTAAGCTACTTTTAATTATACATATCTATTTCAACTATAAAGGATTATTTAAAAAAAAAACCCACACACATTTTCGATAAAAAAAAACTAAACTACAACACTTGCCTTTTGAATCTAATCCAAAATTGATATCATCAACATTAACAATAAAAAGTTATGTACAGTGCAGATTATATAATCACATTAGATCACATGCACACTTTTTCTAAATGCTTAGATAAATATATAGGTTATTGTTGTCTAAAAAAAGATGTTATGCAACAAGCACTTAATGCTCATTCTCTGACTCATACAGGTAATCCTCTATCTTTTTGGCCAACGTGGGTTTCGCGGTATTCCCACGTTTTACTAGTAATGCATTTTAAATTTTGAGAATACCAGTTATAATATACCTATTGTAAAACTTACCACTTTAACTACAAATGTATGTCAGTAGGAAAGGTAGTAAACACCCGACGGAACAAGATTTATTATTTAATCTTTTCGTTTTTCCATATTAAAAAAGGGTTCAAACTTAGTTCTTTTTCAGACTTTTGAAATTAGTTTTTTAATGGATTGTTTAAATGTTAGTATAAGAAGGTCGACCTATTCTTAATTTGGATAAATTCCTTTACAGCTGAGGTATATGAACGCGTACTTTGGGTATACAATTCAAGTTTGCTTGTTAGTTTGCTGAACCATGAACTTTTCATTTGTTATCATAGATATGGTCAAACAGGGTTTTCAGTCATTCATTTTGTTACTTGTCAAATGATTTGATTGGCTAGTAAAACTATTGTTACTCTTTCACTGGACGTGTTACGAAATGGTATATTGTCGACGCTGAGGTTGACATTAAATTTGGGTATCATTTAAAAAAACAAAAGATTGGAATTTTCAAATTACCTGTGTATCAAATGAATCTTGTGTTTAAACATCGTACTGCTGATGGCAACGTTTATTTGTTCCTTATAAAAGATGTTCCTTTGGAAACATGATTATAGACAATTTCAAATGTGCATCATAGAACGAACATTTTATAGCATATTTTCCGTGAGGAATAAATATCATAAATTCGATAATATTTCATCAGTTTGGTACACTGACATGGGGCACAGGCATTGTAGAAAGGAAGTATATCATGAAAAAATGAGAGTAAGGATACCAAGAGAAAGGAGTCGGGGATATGAGAAGCAAATACCCTGTCATATCTTTTATAAATTAAAACTATATATACTTGGTAATTTTATTTTTTTTTTTTATTTTCAATGTCAATAGCGACGGACATTTTAACCTAAAGGAGGTCTATTAAGAGTAAGATCTTTTGGACAGTTTACAATACTGTCTTATTATATAATATGCGGGAAAGTCGGGTGGTGGGCTAGAGGACGCACATGCAGACCGGAAAGGGTACCAACTTTGTTCAATAAGCTCCTCTGATAAATTTTAATTTAGAGCTAATGAACTTTGCAATTTGTAAGTATATGTGTCAGATATGGATACCCCATATCCTTTGTTTTTCTATAATATACAAAGAACATTTGCACCTTCTTTTATGGATTAATTTCGGATATGTTTTGCAGTTTTTTTTAGCGGTTGAAACTTCGTGATTTCTACGAGCCCTAATTACACCTGGCAAATGAACAACAAGTATATCAATCTGTTTAATAAATACTCGGAAATTTGTGTTTCCTTTCACTTAATCTTTTATGGTAAAGTAGAAAAAACATTATATGTAAATTTAATCTCTGCTAGCATCTCATTGTTTTCGTCCATTTTTTTAAAGGACCTATTATACATATGTCTTTATCGAGTTTCAACTTGAAATGATGTACTGTAGTTTCAGAAAAGATATGAGAATGTCTTTTCCAGTTTTTACGGGTTCCGTATTTCTTACTTTTATCTAGTTTCATTTGAGTTGTCCATTGCTTGTTTTTTGTTAGTCTCGGGTTTGCGATACTTGCACTAATCAGAGCGTCTGTTATACAACGTATATATGCTGTAACTTCGGCAAGTTTCCATCTCAGTGCGGAGTTGAGTTTTTTTTATTATTTTTATTTGCGCAGTCTTTGCATAGTAAAAGTAGCGATTTTCAAAGAGTCGAACTTCTCTTCTCGCAAAATGTTCATGTCACAAAGTAAACCAATAATGCTTTATGAAATTAAGTCTATCGTCTGCATCAGAGTTCAGAAGGAGTAGGCGTTCCAGAAGGGATATGCAAGAAATCTAGCAGCAAAGTAAATATTGGGGTTTTCTATTAATATGTAACGTAAGAAAAAATCCGCCCACTCATTGACAAAAATGCGCATTTAATCGATATCCTACCCCTGGTTTGAACTTATTTTTTCAGATATATTAGCAGACCAAAATTACTAAATATAAAATGTTGCTTGCAAAATAGGGAGTTATCAATGTTTAATTATTTTTTCTTGTTGGCCAATTATTTTATTTTTTGGAATTATGCTAAATGATTTTTTTTCAAGAGTGGTGCCAGTTGCAAAATAAAAAGTTATTCTTATAATCTATATTGTTTTCTAAGTTCTGATAATTTTCAAATATTCTAAATTAAAATGGGTCGTTAGACAACCAGTTTTATTCCTTATTGGGTTTCATGTATAAGGTTCTTTTCGGCAAATTGACAGAAAAAAAATGAAAAATTTATGTTGCATAATTTATTATAAGCTTTTCTTATTTCAAAGATGGTGAAGTTTTGACTTTTTATTGTGATTTGTTATTCTCTGGACTTTTTAACCGGTACTAGCTGTACAATTATTCAGAGTTCATTTTAACTTGCACTGACTGTAAACTAATTCAGTGTTCTATAGAATATAAAAACACAAATTGATATTGTTATGTACATTATAAGATTTTAAATATTGATACCAAGAAAAGTTTTTTTGTAATGTTATTGTGATAATGTTAAGTCTAGTCATCAAATGTTCACATATTCTATCCACTCTTATCTTAAAAATATATTTGAGTGTGAGGAAACCATTTGTAATTATGTTAAAGTCACAAATCTATCCTAGTTTTTATATATTTCAATCGAAATAAATAATATTTTTTATGTAAATAAGGTTAATTGATCTTTTTTGTCAGTGTTTTAAGCAACTTTGGTATATATTCAAATTATGTTTTATTGTCATTTCACAAGACCTACGTATACACAGAACAAGAACTTTTTTTACAAAGGATAAATTTGTTTTAATGTCTATTCATATCCAAAACCCTTCACATAACTTTTGTTTTCCATTACGGCTGTATAATTGCTTGTTATGACCTTATTGATGAATATTGTCAATTGTTTCTTTGCATTTTTACAATGATCTCACTTTATTTCTGTACAACATATCATGATAATAAACAGAGAATATTAAACATTTCATTCAGTTGTCATCTCTTGTTTTCTTTTATTGAGAACTAAATGAGTCATCTCCTATTGGTCAATCTATTTTAACTTTTGTCAGTTCTATTGTCCCATTGAATAAATAAAACATCTATTGTTCTCTGTGTAGTATATTCACGGGGACCTTTAAATTTCTTCTGAGAGAAATCCACCACTCATTGATTAATATTTCTGAGTAAAAACATCAAAATGAAAATACATGTTTCAACTCACAAAACTGCAAGAAATGTTGTATTTATTGATTAAACTAGTGTTTAAATTGAGCAGATTGGAAATATATTATTGAAATTGAATAAATACAACATCGCATACAGTTTTGTGAGTTGAAACATGTGTTTCATTTATTTAAAAGATGATTTTTTTACTCAGATAAATTAAATTATGACCCCCTTGACCCCAGCATGTTATTACAATATCCCTTGGGTGGTAATACGGTTATGAGACAATCTTGTGTATCTATCGTACAGGTAAAAATATAAAGAAATGTGGGAATAAAGAACACCATTGCAAAACATTTTACCTTTTAAACATTCCAATTAATTTTTGAATTAGTTTTAATTTCCGGACTGATTTACAGGACTAGTGCAGCATACATTGTACGTTATTATAGTCATTGCTATTAGATATTTGTTAGGAGTTTTAAGTTAACTGCATTAAACATATGGTACATGTTGCTATAAGACTTTTAATGGTATTAATTATTTTTTGGAGTATTAAAAATTCTTTAGAGGTTTTAAATAAAATACGTGCTTTTGATGGTCCTTTTAATTCTGTTGACAGTTATGATTTTTCTACTCTCTACACTACACTTCCACGCAATCTTATCAAGAAAAAGTTTTCATCTTTAATTAAATGGTCTTTTGAAAAATCTTAGTGCAAATTTATTTAAAGGCTTTTCTGTAACGAAAAAGGAAAGTATGTTAGATACACTTACAGGAAGTGTGAAGATAGGATTAAAGCTTTAAATTTTCTCGTGGACAACATATATGTAGGTTTCGGCGATAAAGTGTATCGACGGATAGTAAGTTTTTCTATGGGCACTAATTGCGCCCCTTTAATAGCTGATTTATTCTTGTATTGCTATGAATCTCAGTTTATGACCAAACTCAGTAAAGACACATCATTGTTACATTTGGTTGACACATTCAACAATATCTACCTTTATCTTGATGATATGTTTTCTTTAAATAATCCTGAGTTCTCTAAATATACTACCGAAATTTACCCAAATGAACTTACTTTAAATAAATCTATCATAAACAGCAGTAGTTGTCCTTTTCTAGATTTACACATGTAAATTTCTAGAGGGAACCTCCATACTAAAAATTGACGACAAACGGAGATAAATTTTTCATTCCCTATTGTTAATGTTCCTTTTTAGACGGCGATGTTCCTTTGGCTCCATCATACGGTGTTTATATATCCCAACTCGTTCGTTATGCCCGTGTGTGAAGTGATGTCATAGATTTTAACCAACGTAATCAATGCATCACTGGTAAATTATTAAGTCAGGGATTTCGTACCATAAATTACTTAGATACAAAGATTAGATTCGTAAATTTGGCTGTATCTGTAGAAAACTTATTAAAAACGGCATTCCACATCCTAAATTTTACGGTAATATTGTACTCAAGGCGTGGAAATCACTATGCGATCCGTGGAAACTCATTGAACCTTTAAACAAACTATTGATAACGGTTATCTTATTAATGTTGTAATAAAGTCTGAATATTTATTTACATTGGCACAACTATCGATTTTGTCATCAACAAATTAAAAAATAACTAAATTTTGTATTCTTTTCGAATGGTTTTTTGGGAGATATAAATACACATCCACGTTTATTTTCTATATAAAGATTGCTTTATCTATACATAACATGATACACATTTATAATGAGGTTAAATCCTAACTATCCTACTGCCTTTCGATACTTTTATTTTGACATTGCACAAGTCATGTCTTCTTTGACTGTCCATGGCGTTAAAACACTAAATCTCTGAGTTGTGGTTTTATTGATTTTAGTCTCTGAAGCATGATTTTTTTATTATTAATTGTTTTTGTCATTTAAATAGCTTTCAGTAACTGTGAGTATTCTGAAATCGTAGTTTCGTGTTAATTTGACCTGTTGACACAATTTGTAATGCATTTTTGTTATTCAAGGTTTACTTATTTTGTGTTATATCTCATCTCACTATTTTTAATATGTACCACCTTTGATAAGTATTTAGTATGACAATAAATTTTCAAATCTGTACTCGTACTATGAACAACAAATTTATTTATTTTGTAAAAAATATTTCTGTACTCCTAACAACAAATTATTATATTTAATACATCTGTACGTTATTTTATTTAACGCCGTTTTATCCAAGGTTAGAGTTGTCTTTTTGACATTGTTTTACATCCCCTTTTTTATTGATATTGTATTTATATACATGTAGTGTTGTCATTTTAGCGATATTTTTTAACATTGATATATAAGCGGGATGTTTGGCTAGCCATAAATCCAGGTTCATCCCACCATTTTGTTCTTAAAATGTTCTGTACCTGTACCTGTACCAGGAATATGGCAGTTGTTATCAAATAGTCCGTTTCTATGTATGTTGGCGTTTGTTTTTGTTGCACTTCAGTGTTTCCGTTGTTCTCCTCTTATAGTTGATGTGTTTCCTTCGGTTTTAGTTTGTAACCCGGATTTATTTTCTCTCAATCGAATTATGACTTTTGAACAGCGGTATACTACTGCATTTATATTGTGTCATATATCAATTTTATTCGTTCAGTGTATGTTTACTTGTTTTTTTTTTGTTAATATGTCTTTTTGATCGAGTTAACCCATTTCAATTGATATTTTATACTGTGTCTTTCTATGTTGCAATGTTACACTGTTTCAGTTAAGGGTGATGATTGGTGCCGGTTAAAACGTTTAAACCCGCTGCATTTGTTTGCACCTGTCCTAAGTCAGGAGCTTATGGTTCAGTGGTTGTTGTTTGTTGATGTGGTTCAAAAGTGTTTCTTGTTTTTCGTTTTTTATATAGATTATTCCGTTGGTTTCCCTGCTTGAATTGTTCAACACTAGTCATTTTGGGTCTCTTTATAGCTTGCTGTTCAGTGTGAGCCAAGACTTCGTGTCGAAGGCCATACTGTGACCTATAATTGTTTACTTTTACACATTGTGACTTGGATGGAGAATTGTCTCATTGGCAATCATACCACATCTTCTTATTTCTATTTTCAGTTTTTTGTAACATACTTTCAAGTGTATCGCTGTTCCGTAAGGTAATTCGTTGGTATATGTTCAATTCTTTATTTACTAAATATTTGACAACATATATATATATTAACAAAGTATGCATTACATAAAGAGAAGATAATGAAAAAAACAGACAGAAGTAGTAAATACAAAAACATCAATATGATTCAAGATAGCTAACATGTAACAAATGAAATTCAAATTAACTCATATTAATGTAAGTTATAAAATTGATAAAAGCAGTGTTTTCTTAGATGTAACTTTTTAAGTTGAGAAAGTCTTTAACATAAGTAGCGTTAAAAAATATAAAGTTTATAAACGGATGACTATCTTACTTCATTTATCATCAATACACAACATATAGAATTTCTATTTACATTGGAGGACCTGCCCTTTTCGATAGTTTGGTTATGTGAAGATTTATTATTGTAATACATTTGCCTACATTTGCTTATTTGTTTACATAAATATCTCTGTAAAAAAATAGATGAGGTTAAATATATGTACAAAACAGGTCGGTGAACTATCTTAAAATTTTAGACTATAAAATAATTTCTTTGCGTAAAATGATATTTTCTTTACATAGGGAATTTTGTATATAATAAGTACCACATTTCATATAAACCAAGATTAACCAATTCATTTCGTATAGTAGAAACCCAGGGTGTGTATGATCAATTCAGAACGTTTCAGTATATCAAAGATCTCCTTTAATAAATCAGCGGCAAAAAAAATCAGAAAACTCATCTTGATATAAATATCAAATCAAAACAACGTGAGCAAGGTAATGTTAGTTTTTTGTAGTAGCTGAAAAGTATAAAGTCTGCTATATATAAGTCCATGCTCACCAAACAATAGTATAAATATTTCCCCCAAAAAATCCAAAATATTCTTCAACTCAATACATCATTGGGAAATTAATTTTTTTATTCAAATGTATCTTTAAGAAATAATTCATGGGGGCTTGAATATATCGTGATTTTACCACGGGTTGGCCCTTTATGACAAATATTTTACCCTGAGCGATAGCGAGGGGTAAAATATCGGCATAAAGGGACAACCCGTGGTAAAATCACGATATATTCAAGCCCCCACGAATTATTTCGATTCTAATAGGACAATTACGGCAATTGTTTTGGATCGAAGCGCTCTAGATGAAGGCATTATTTGCCGTTCCCATAAATAAACGCACTATTAAATTGACGTAAAAGACCGGAGCAAACTGAATAAATGACATGCTTAAACTATTTACAATAACATATTTAGATAGGTTTGGATGAATCTAAATGATAATTGTACTTATATGTCTTATATGTATACAAAAAATGGCTTATATAACACATGTTTGCATCGTTTGTTTACGTTTCCTTGTTGTGATGATTTTCGGTTTCACAAGCGTGTATTTTCCCGTAAAATGCTTCTATTCTTACGTCATCGTTCTATGACGTTGGGTAGCTCATTCATACAAAAACATATGACGCGGGAGTACGATTGGAACAGCCCAAACAATATATTCATATTTTACCACGGGTGTGTACTCAAAGCGTTTGAAGAACGTCATGTTAGAATTAAGGCACCAATTGTATCACGATGTATTTTAATTGCCACAATACAATAGAATATATTCAAATATTGTACTTTTTTAAACAAGTTGTTCGATTGCCATATATTGTATCAGATTGAAAACACATCACCGAGTACAACATATGCATTTGATTAATTGCTCAATAACCGAAAAATGTCAATGAATTAAATATATAACACTATTAACGTAAATATTAACATACACTGAGTAAATAATTTCATCAAAACATTAACTTCAACTTAATAATTCAAAATTATTATACAAAGAAAGAAATCGGAATCATGTAAAAACCCGGATGTTACTGTGTCCTTATAAAAGAGAAGCGAAAGATACCAGAGAGACATTCAAACTAATAAGTTGAAAATAAACTGACAACGCCATGGTTAAAAAAGAATTTGAAAACAATAGTACACAAAACTCAAGATAGAAAACTAGACTGAGCAACACGAACCCCACCAAAAACTGAGGGTTATCTCAGGTGCTCCACATGTGGCACCCGTCGTGGTGCTCATGTTAGTACACATCCAGTAATATATCTAATTTTGTAGTTCACATTCGGGAAAAGGTGACGGGATTGTAGTTACGACATTATGAACATATCCGCTATCATCTGTGAAACGGATATTCCTTAATTGTCAACCAACTCGTGATGGCGTCCGTAAAACTTACGAAGGGATGATTTATACTTCATCAATTGGAACTCTTGGTTTAATAGCTCCCTTGTAAGCAAGAAACCCTCTATCTAGGAAATCGTGATAGGGAGTACAAGCCCTGGAATATTGAATCAACTGGGAGATATACTCCGCATGCAGGCGCTGCTGGAATGTTGCTACATAGAAATGGAATGTTCACATCTTTTTTGTCCTTCAGTTTTGTTTTCTACCGACCCTCATTGTCAATTCCTAGATGTAAGTCAAGATATGAGGCAGACTTAGCTGTATCTGTTGTATCCTTTATCACAAGGTCGATGAATAGATGCGTCCAACAGAGTCATCAAATTTTGAATTATTTAGTGAGAGAACATCATCTATATAGCAGGAAAGTAAAGTTGAAGGATACTGCTAACTACTTTCTTTCCTTTCAAAAAAGTTCCTGTATGATGCCAACCTCATATGAATAAAAGAACAAGTCGACAAGAACAGGGGCACAGTTTGTTCCCATGGGTATGCCGATTGTTTGTTGAAAAACACGCATCCAAACGTACTAAATATGCTGTCAATCCAGAAATCAAGCATCTTGATAATATCAGTTTCAAAGAATTTTTTTTGGGAATCAGAGTGATTTTTTACAATGTAGGATTTATAAGCAGTTTAAAATTAATCAATATACACTTCATTTCCCAAAAAACTTACGCCAAATTTCAGACCAATTGAAAATCCAATTCCGAGGACTTTTGCTTCAACGCCATCAACACCAACAGATACACCAGTATCTAGTTGCAATCCTACTTTCATAGCTACAGGACCTGTTTTTGCTGATGTAATGCTAACTCCAGTAGTTGCCGTAGCAGAAACTCCTGTAAAACTTGCCTCCGCATGCGCTTCTGCATTTGGTCCTTTTGCTTTTGCTTCGTATATACTCCATTTTCCATTAGCTTCACCAACACCAGCTTCAGCATAAGCCCCTGCTTTAAGAATTCTTTCATCTGGTCTATTTGCTCCTCCATAGGCATAAGTCCCCGACCTGGAATACGTAGAATTAGCATCCACAGTTCCAGGTTGGTCAAAAGTGTCAATCATATCTTTGACTCCTCTTGGTCCTGAAAATCCACCGTGGAAAACTGCAATTTCAGATTCTTTGAGTCATTTGGTTTTAAACCTTTTCTTGACCAATTTTTAAAGTTCTTTTTATTTATTGGTTTTATCCTACATGTAGGTATATCACTTGAAATTTTTTCATTGAAATTACCTCTTCTTCTTTCGAAGAGAACGCCATTATGGCGGTGAATTCTCCCAGCACATAAAAATCAAAAGAAGTTTTTACAAAACTATTCTTTTGAGAGATTGTATACTTGTCATTTTACTTGGTCAAAATTTACATCATGTAATCAACCATGAAACAGTAATAAGTAAACACTGGTATCCGTTGTATTTTATTTTTCACTTGTTACCACTAACTGGTATTTATCGGTTTCAGGTATTTGATATTGTTCAAACTTTTAGAGCGATATAATGCATTCCAAAAACAGTTTTTATCATATACTAGTAAAGATCGTTTAACTACATACCACATACGATTCAAATGTTCAGAGTGAACTTGTTTATAGAAGTTTTTTTTAACTATGTATGATTACATTGATTTAATTATGATGTTTTTTGTTTTTAGCATATATCTAGTGTGCAATTTTGATTAACCTATTTTTTTTTAAGATATAAGTCACGTTAAAGTTTTTAGTAATGCTTTTTTCATTAATTCATATGAACGCTTTCAGAGGTAAAACAAATGTTGCACAGAAGATTAAGCTTGTAGCTATTCATCAAATTTTTATGTAAAATAAAACAGAGTCACTCTATAGGAATGACATGTGAATCCTTTCAAATTATGGAATAATTTATCCTTTCTGAATATTATTCTGTAAGTATACCTTATGGAAACCTTTTCATCAATCTGATTTGAGTTAATTGACTTTCCACCTTAAAATGAGGTAATATAAATAAATGAGGAAGTGCAATTGAGATTTAAAAGGCTTTTCATGCAATAATAAGTTATTGTATATTACAAGGTCATTCAATAAATCTAACGATGGTCAGATTCTAAGGCAAATATTTTTTTTAATATTTTGCACGCATTTCAATGACGTTACAGGTTTAGCATTGAATCAAACTAGTGACTTGCAAAAAAAAATTAAACACATCGCCGAACTCTAAGGTAAATTCAAAAAGGGGGAGGGGAAGTCCATTAAACTCGATATGCAACCTCCAACCCTCGACTATTGTATACAACGAAACGAATGGAAAACAACGGCCATATTCCTGACTTGGTACAATCATTTTCTGAAAAAATGGTGGTTTAAACCTGAATGTATAGCTAGTTAAACCTCTCACTTGTATGACAATTATTTATGGTTCCGTTATATAGACAAAATTGATGATCAACCCAAAGACAAAATTGGTTAACAATACAATTATTGGAATCCAGCAGCCAAAACTGTGTAATCGTTCTTCACAGACATACAAACACAACTGGCTTAAAAATTCAAACAAACACAAATATCCATACACAGACGTCAACAACAAAAAATGAAGTTGGTAGTTCATACAATGTAGTAAAACATAAAGTCATATATGTGGTATCCTGTTATTTTATGTATTTTGTATATTTTTATATTCTTAGTACTTGATATTAGTATATACTTGAATAAAATTATATTGTTAGCTTATTAATTACATTTTGTAATTAAGGATTAGTATTGTGTATTATTCTATTTTAACTTATTGACATGGACTATTGACGGACGAATTTTCATCTCATGCTTTGGTTAAGTTTGATTTCACTGTAGATAGTACTTTATTTTCACGGTTGATTTGAGCGCTATCAGACATTTCTTCTATTGGTCAGTACTTTTGGCGGTTTAATTCCTTTGTTCTAGATCTTATGGGAAGACATCTTGTGGTCAACACTTATATATTTACCTGTCTGCAATTTAACAACTTTGGCAATTAATATCTTAAATAACAATTCTTTGATTGGAAAGTTTCTTATATGAGGTCAGTCTTATTCATTCTTTATTAATTTTGCAATAACTGTCCAATAGTTCATATTTTACACGTATGCATGTTTAGATTGAATGTCGAGAACGAGTGTTAAATTTTCTAACAAAAGAGATCGTAAATATATTTAAAACATAAGAAGAGTAGAATTTTACGATCATTTATAATAATACTTCAATAACCTATTTAAATCTGGTGTAATAGTTTAAAGATTAAACCTTACGTTTAAAATTGAATGAATGCACGTATCGAGCGGACCGGTATGAATGTTGTAATTTTTAAAGGTTAATCGAATTAAAGTAAATATATTTTAGAGCTAAAAATAGATATAAAGGTTTAATATTGATTTTTTATAGTAAACATGAGTTTGTTCTATAAACAAAAAATAATGCTTTACAGAGATTTATAATAATCATTTTTGTTATACAGGTATACTTAAACCTTACCAAAGATGTAGTATTTGCATGATTATCTAATGGTTTATATGGAAATGTGCCACTTGCAGGATATGTGAGGTAAGCTAAGTGTATTTGTAATCTTGTTTCGCTTAGCTTTAGTTTTTAATATTTGCTTTGCTATATTGTTACTTTTTGTGCTTATTTGCTTTTTGATTTAACCAAGTACGCAGCTTACGTTTTTGTGCAGTTTATGTTATCAACACAAGTATTGTTTAAAAGATGTATAAAATACATTGGTATGAGCTAGACAGCATACGAGAACATGCACTATAATTTAAAGTTTAATTGGTATAACTATAATTTAGACAAGTAATTGCTATGATATCCACAGTATATATTTTGTAACTAGATACATATGTATGCAGCTAAATAAGTTTGCATGATAATGAATTACGAACATTAGTTTTAATTATTATTACTTAGTAACCTATAAGTACATTTATATTTTACAGGGCTGTATTTACATATCGATTGTTTCACTTCGTTTAGTCTGAATAAAAGTTACAAAACCCTAGATTGAAGTTAGTTATTTATCACTAAAAGCCGGAAGAATCCGGCTTTTACATATACACTTTCCCGATAAAGTACAAATTAAGTAAAAGATAAATACAAGGGTATACAAACTGAATACAGTACTATAAAACATCATGCGTCAACGTGTTAAACATCGCTACATATACACTGATAGGTTTTCTACAAAAGGTAAGAAGGGTCATGCAAGGTTTAATATCTAAAATTCGAAAGTTCGAAATTCAAAATTCGAGATTCAATGTCTTTATTTCGAGATTCGAAATTCTATATTGAGCGGAATCAATCAGAAGAAAGCTTCTTGAGTTTTTAATTTATTAGATCAATGAATTATCTTTTCCCAAAAAAGCCAATGTTCAAAATTCAGCGACTGCATATATATCCAGCATATATCAATATTTACAACACTAGACGCGCTCACTCTTACGGATATGTACAAAATAATTTTAATAAAATGCGGTTCTTTCAAACAACACTCAAGACTTTTTGTAATTGTAAAACACCCATGCAACCACGTCTCCATATTGCATGATAGGATCCGACAATATTTGAGTGTTTCGGCAGTTAAAGCTTGTGATGCATTACTATAATATATTCAGATATAAAAATTATTCATGCATATATACTCCATGCACAAAATTTCCCATAAACACGTCAAGTGTTGCATGCTTGAACACCCACTGTAACTGCATGAAAGGTGGAAATAAAATATCTCAATCTGTAGATAAATTACCTTTTCTTCATCTTTTTCCGAACGATGCTATCATATAACCTTTCTCTGACTCTGGACACTGGTCAAGATCCTTCATCACTGGTATATATTTTATTATTTAAAGTGTTGCTGTAACTTTCACTTTCGGTAAGACGTAGTTCGACATACATCATTTAGGTAAGGCCAAACAAAAACAAAAATTGTATCGTGATATGTATGTAAACGTGTTTGGCTGTTTACGACGGTCTCGATTCTATTTGGTAGATTGTCAAATTCGAAATTGTCACTTGATGTCTCACGGTTTATGTCCTTGGAGGCCGTTGTAGTAGAAGTACGCAAGTGTCTACGATTCTTCCTATACAAGCGATTGTTTTCTGAATCTGACCTTTGTACAATACAAGATCTCGGTTTGTCACTGTGCTTGGCAATGGCTCCTGGTTTCTATTCCTTAGAGCCGGGTAAAGGTGTCATACGCACGGCACAATCATTGTTCAAAGATGGTAGTTCCTTCACTCCTCTGCGTTTGTTGTAGTAGAATTTTTGCTTTTCTTTCTCGCGGTCAAATTGTCTTTTCACATTTATTGAGTTGTGCATATTAGGCTTCAGCACTTTTTTTGACGCAGGCAGAGTATTTCTCGGTCGTCTACCCATTAGAAGCTGGGAAGGCGACAAGTCAATTCCTTCAAATGGCGTTGTCCTGTAAACTAATAGGCTCAAATGTTAGTCATCAGATTTTCTCCAGAGATTTTTTACAGTTTGAAGTGATCTTTCGGCGTCACCATTCGCACTTTGAAAATGCGGACTCGATGTTTAGTGTTCAATTTCAAGTTCCATACTGAACTTCTTGAACTCGAACGAACTGAACTGCAGTCAATTGTCTGACCGTAATGTAGTTTAAATTCCATGTGTTGTAAATATAGATTTAAGCGCTTCAGCAATAGCTGTAGTATTGGTTGAAGTTACCGGTAACACATAAATGTATTTGGAATAATAATCCACGGTAAGTATGTAAGTCTTACTCTGAAAGTCAAACAAGTCACAGCCAACTAACATATACGGTAGATCCGGGGTTGGAGTAGGTTTAATGGGTTCAGCTGATTGCTGATTCTGATATGATCCGCAAATTGAACAATCTTCTACGCATCTGTCAACTTCTGTATTCATACGTGGCCAGTCCATAACTTCTTGAGCACGCTTCTTGCATTTTGTCATGCCAATATGAGGTTTGTGTATGAGTTTAAACATGTTGTCGGGCATACTGGGTGGAATCACGATTCTAAATCCCTTGTAGATAATTCCATCCAGAACGGATAACTGATCACGAGAATCCCGGTACTCTCAGACTTCAAACGGAGTTTTGACTTTCAGATCTGGCCATCCTTTAAGAATCATTTCATGAAGTTCACACAATTTGGATTCCACACAATCATGTCCTGGACGATATCTCCTTCTTCGGTTTTGTGTTCAACCGGCAAGAACGCTCGATTTCAACGGGTTTTTTAACATCGAAAATACAAGAACTGGCGTTGTACTACACACGCGCTTCAACTCCTGAAAGCTCTTTTCCTGTTCGTATTCCCATGTTGATAAACATCAGATTTCAATAGTGTTCTCAACGGAGCGTCCACTTGACTAAGATTTGGTTCAAACTTGGATAGGTACTGAACAAGCCCTAAGAATCTACGAACACCTTCCTTGTTTTGATGGAGCTGGCATTTCGACTATGGTCTGAATTTAAGCAGGATCCGCTAGGAGTCTTTATGGTGATAACATGGCCCATGTATGCACATCTTGCTTTTCTCACAAAAGTTCAAACGTAATTTATGGTTTGTAGCACGTTCAACCACTTGGTTCAAATTTTCGTCATGTTTTTCCATGTTTCGGCCTGCAATGAGAATGTCATCGATAAAAGCGGTTACAACCGTTTTCTTCTATGTTTCTAAGTTCCGCTATCACTTTTTCCTTACTAGCGGCAGGAATTCTTCTCGGTGCATGCACTACACCCTTCGCATTTTCAGCTATTATGAGTCGGTATTCACCTGGTAGTGTTCCTGAAGTTTTTACCAGTTCTGGAAAGTCATGTGACAATTCATTTGGCTTAGCAATTTCCTCTATCGTGTCAATCGTGTCTATTCTTTTCACGAGATTCAAACTCTCTGCTAAGTCGCCACTGATTATGTTGTCCTGTTCCATATCGACAATTTCAAACGTTTCATAGATTTAACGATCCCTGAATATAACAAGATGTCTTATTTTACCGATCTGCTGAATCTTGTGTCCTGTATACGATTTCAGAATCTTACTCGAATCGATGATTTCGAACAGTTTACTCTTTAATACGTCTACGATCCACCTATCTTCTGAGTTTCCCAAAGTCTCGGTCTTTACTGTTGAAATGTACAATATTTCGTCTCGACTATCATAACTATTGCAACTGCTCTGATTTGATTCTCGAATCATTTTAATTTTTCTGAGTCTCTTTCTACATGCTTTTAGCCAGTAATCAGGCTTTTTACAGTATTTACATGTTGTACCTTTTGCTGGACATCTGTTATTTCCATGCGTTGTTCCACACTTTCCACATTTCGACTGATGATGGGTATCTTGTCTTCTTTTATCTTGCATGTTGTTATGATGCGTATTTACAGGCTGTCTACGATGTTGTTGTTTCGTACCTTTGTGATCTTTCTTTTTGTCCTAAGAGTGTTCACAAACGCGTAGAATTTCTTCGCCACGAATCATTTTCAGTTGTGTTTGTGATAGTTCGATCTGTTGCCCAATCTCAACCTTTATCTAGCATTCGCTCTTGTCTTTTGGAATGTCTAACACCACTGATGATTAAATCAATCAAAATACCCTCTGTGTTGCCATAATCACAGTCCATTAACAAAAGTCTCAGGTCTTTAACATATTTAACATTAACAAAATTCTCAAAATTCCCATCTTCGGTCTGCTTCTGTTGACATGCTTTGAATCTTGCTACACGCTTGTTTGTCCTAGGGCGGATGTATGTTTCAAGTTTGCAAAGAATTATGTCTGGATCGTCTTGTTCGTTTTCTCCCCACACAAAAGTTTTGTAGACTTCACGTCCTTGCTGTCCGATTCATAGTCCCAACCAACCTGCGCAGACTGCAGGTTTTGCTTTCACACGGGGACCCTTTAATGTAAATTCAACGTGTTGTGTGAATCTTTGAAATTCCTGATAATCGTCAGGTGCACCCCAATTTAATTATGGGTGTTCAAACTGAAACCCGGTTGCCATACTGATTCAATATCACGTGTTGTACACAGAATTGTGAATTTGTAATCTCTTAGAAATCTTCCGGACGTTACTGCTGACAGGATTAATGGAATTGCTACTTAAATTCAAACATAGAACAACCAAAGTTGAGTATGCAAGTCTGTTTTTTAATAAGGGAAGGTAACACAGTTTCCTATGCATAAGAATGAACGACATGATAACAATAAGAATGGTTTTACAGTGTCAGAATATTTACTTCCAACTTGAAGGTGGTCAGACATATGGCAAGCCAAAGTGGACAAAAAGCGCTATTTTTTTAATATTAAAAAAACTTTTTTTAATATAAAAAAATCATTTTTTCTAATATTAAAAAAAAAAACACTATTTATTAATATTAACAAATGAATTTGTAATATTAGAAAATGAATTTGTGATTACAAAAATCATTTGTTAATGTTAAAATAAAAAATCAATTTCTAATATTAAAAATTGATTTTTTAATATTAGAAATTCGAAAGTATTTTCTTATATTCGAAATTCATGTTCTAATATTAATAAATGATATTTTTGATATTAGACATTCATTTTTTAATATACAGAAATCATTTTCTAATATTAAAAAATCATTTTTTTAATATTAAAAAATCAACTTTCAGAGTTACAAATTAAAATCTTTATCACTTCTGAGTTCTGACTTGTTTATTTTCTATTCAATAACTCCTCCCTGTTTTTAAAGAATTAAAACATATGTCCGAAAGAAAGAATGAACTGAATCAGATTTTGCTAAGGATTGACGGGGCAGATTTATCCAATAATTTCGAAGAAGTTGAAATCCTGGTTAGAGTTGCCTCAACTAGACTGGAAAATGGGAGAGGAGAATTGGATGAGGAAACTGTTGAGCAGCTTCAATCGTCACGGGCATCCATGCCAAGACTTGCCAGAGACACGAGGAATGTTCCTGTAAATTCTAGCTACATAGCCGATAGACCTAAACCAAGTATGGAATAGGCAGAGTCTGATGAAAGATATACCGAGTTAAATCCCTTAAATTTATTTAATAACAGGACCGTAACTACTTTTGAGGCAGACGAGGCAATTTCTGGCAAAAAAAAAAGAAGAAGAAGAAAAAAGAAAATTGAGAAAGCTATAGGCATGTATTTCGGATGGATGGAGCATTTGATTGGTTTAACGCAAAGTGGGCTTTATTTCAGCTATATAATGGAGAGCAGGTTATGTGATCATTCCATTCGAATGCTAAATAGACAGGACAAGTCCTTGGCAGACTGACAATTTGATTCATTGATACTATGATATTTCATAGAGTATTATGGGAGTACTTCGCGCTTGCGAAAAAAAGACGTTCGCACAATTAAACATGGCAAAGGTGGCTCGAAGTATTAAATTTGTATCATTATTGATTCGGGTGTTATGCATGATTTATAAAATTAGCAAATTAAATTAATTATTCAATTTCAAGAAAGTAGTTAAACGATGGGATCTTGGTGGCACAAGAAAAGTCGAACTAGCATTCTCAGACAGTGACTAGGTTCCACTCTTTTGGCTTTATTAAAGTTATTGAAAATGTGTGTTATTTTAAATGAAGCATTGATCACACACACACATGTCCTGCTTTCTCTACTATCAAACAGGTACCCTACTGTAAATGGATACATGTTTCATGGTAAAAAAATCGAGGAAGTACCTGTCAGCCGGCTCTGATAGCCTAATGCCTTCATATGTTAAATATAAAACAAAAACGGTAAATATGATACAAAATCGGATGTAACATAATATATCATGAACCCTAATATTACAATTTTCGGCCGGACCTGTGGGCCTCAGTCGGTGGCCCCTAAACCCTGCTTCGTCTGTTTCCGAGGCATAGTTATGGCCCGGAAATAGTTTTGCTTTCATACAACGTCAAATTCTTTTCAAAATCAAATCTACTTCCACTGTCTGTTTCGAGACTTCAAGTTTACAAAATCATTGGCATACAGTCGTGTCCGGTAATTCCGTCCGTCCGGTTACTCCCGCCCTTTACTTCTATGTGCGTCCCTTCCGTAAATATTTCGTCTGCTATGAAGAAAACATTCGTTTACGTCAAGTCTAAATCAAAGGAAGACAATGCAATTTAAAAACTATGGAAAGCCTAAATAACCAAATCAAAATGTTTTTTTCTTAAAGTTCCTGTATCTGTAATAAATATCTATGGAAAAGTTTAACACAAACTTTCTGTATCTTGGTGTTTTTTTTTTTTTATTCAAAGTAAAAGAAGAAATAAAATATATTGTTTCTGAAATAAAATTGTGGGTTATTTTAAAACAAACACGATTTGACAACCTATTTTGACCAAACATGTGACCCAATCCCATCAATATAAGAAAATCAGGTCGGGCATACTAAATGTAAAAAATGTTATTTTCATTTCGTTGTATTAACGCAGAAAACATGTCAATCGTGAGTTTAGACACCGACCCACCGTATCGGTAAACCAATTCGTGATTTTTACCGTAAATTATGTATTGTCGGTTTCAGTCGTTCTTCCTTATAACTCTGTCGGAGCAGTTTTTTTGTGTAAAAAGGCACACCCCCTATTAATGAAGTTCGCATAGATGGAGCATGCACGTGCATAACGTTTTAATTGGTTTATTAGTATGTAGAGCAGAGGATATGTTAAAGGGGTTCATGCGATGCCCATCAGTTTTTGTTTGTTACCTTGATTTGTTTTCTTAATAACTCTATAAAAAAATGTCGGCTTCCCTTAGATGCAGAAAGGTAGATTGAGAATTTTAAGCTGGTCGTCATCCAACAAAAACTATTGATACAAATATTTGCATTGTAAAGCTCAAAAGACGATATCAAATAATGAGATTAAGAAACTAAATGTATTTGCCCTTTCAACAGACTAAAAAATTAATTGGTTAAAATTCCATTCTGCAAACCAAATGACAGAATAAGATAATTCAATTGGCCAACAAGACAAGTCGTTAAGCATGGATACCCCCATATCTTAAAGATATACACATGCAGTACTTTGAATTAGCGAAACTGCGTAGGAAAGCAACCGTTAAATTTTGAAAAAAAAATGACAATCGTAAGTGTTATATAGAACCATTTTAAATTAAAGTTCAAAAGAAAACAATGTAAAGATTAACAAAAACAGCAACAACATAAATCATGAAACAGTTACATCTTATATCATTCTAATCATGTCAATATCAAAGAACTGGTCAACGGACGATTGTTACCCTTTATTGCGTTTACCTGACCTACACAGATCACTTGTAACTACAAACAGTCCTAACGACAGCAGTAGTATCTTCTTGTATAAAGCAAGAATAAACATAAGAAATAAATGATCAGTTGGCGTTATACATGTATATGTAGAATATATAATTATTCAGAATATGTATAAGAGAGGTTAACAGCCTGTCGTTGACATTATATACATAAATCAGAAGATGTGATGTGATTGCCTATGGGAAAGCTACCTTCATGTTTAACTTTGAAACAAATTCTTACATTTTCAAAGAGTATGTCAGATGATAAATACTAGAGTCTACATTTCAAAAAATGCACTATATCAATTATATTGCTAATCACAAGAAATGATCACCTTAAACGAATTTGCGAGTTAAGTAATGAAACAAATTCATTTTACACACCGTTTAAAACTCACGTGTAAAGGACAGGACTTACATTGCAGTTCTTTGTTTTAGAGATACGACTAGGCCTGCAGGATGCAGTAAATGCCCACACCTCAAATGAAATTCAAGACAACCCCTAGTAACGGATTGAGCTGAATATATTTTCATTTCATTTCCATTGAAGAACACATATGCAGGAAAATATCGACATAGAGTAACTCAGGCAAAAAAATCCAACGAATACTGTTATAAATTACCCACAATCTCAAAGCAAAATGCAGAAACACTACTTATATTTATCATGAAAACTAGGAGGCACATCAAGATATAAGTTGCATCAACCGGAAAGACATACTGTGTGAATAGGAAAAATAAATCGGATGGACTGCATAGCAATGTGAATGAATAGACTGGCGGAAAGAGTGTTACTTTTTTAAGTAAAAAGTAACAAGTTTTAACAGTAGCAAATTTTACAGCATTGGTTTTCTTTTACAATTTGTTTAGTACAGAATATTTAAAGGATAGGATTATTAACAAGATTCATTTACAGAACAAGAACGCGCGTCTGGCGTACAAAATGTTAATCCTAGTATTTATGATGAGTTATTTTATCTTTAATCATTTTGAACAGATCACACATGTTAGTATTCTTCCGTCTATGAAGGGTGGACAAGGCATTGCTTCATTACATTTGGAATGCACAGGATTTAGATTTGTTTTTTCCGACCAGCTCGTAGCTTTCTTTAGTAGCTCGGGAACTTCATCAATGCAGACATATTCGGATCCCGATTTGAATGTAGGATTTCCACCAAAAAGATACCCATTGTATTCTCTTTTCCAGTCACCTATACATTTTTTTCGTCCCGAAATCATGATAACGGACGTTTTAACTCTAGCCCTACATACTGTACATGGGATACCATATATCGTTTATTTTGAATGATCAAGAGCGGTATTAGGAATATTCATGCGATGTATACTGTATATGGTTCCACCAAGCCAGGGATGATTATCAACTTTCTTGTTGTTAATGCCATACTGGGGCTCTGTTGGTACACATAACATGTTCACTTAGGAGCCAATGTCAGTATGAGACGAACTACCAACAAAACCTATATAGAAATAATATATGTATGTAAAAAATATTTACACTAGAACCCTCTTAGGCAGTACTTCCCATTGGTTATTGCCTGTCACAATTATTTTGAAACTGTTTTACATTTGTAACGTTTTAAATTTGTAAAAAATGGAACTTTTATAGCTTACTTAACGGTATGGATTTTTTGTAAATAACTGGTATTGTGGAAAGATGCGTTTTTGGCAATCATTCATATAATATCAACTTATTTCTACATTGAGAAAAAAGTCATCACACATGTCTTCTTCTGCCACACAATGATTAGAGCACTCAGGAAACTATAAAACTGATATATATATATATAGATATAAGAGGATGTGGTATAAGTGTCAATGAGACAACTCTCCATCCAAGTCACAATTTGTAAAACTAAACCATTATAGGTCAAAGTACGGTCTTCAACCGTATAGATATATATATATATGTGTGTGTGTGTGTGTGTGTGAAGTTGCATCAGTCTATATGATACATTCGATATATGACCATTAAATGATATGTTTCCAAATCCCTCAAAAGATATAAAGAATGAACATGCGTAGACTTCAATCTACCAGTATTCACGTGAAGCCAGCGTGGGAGAGACTATTCATAAACTGCGTTGACATTGAACGCCTTCGTGTAAAATGTAAAACCGTTCAGTCTATCTTCTTCATAATTCTGTTGGAGGAGTAGTATGATTTATTTCTGTTGAAAATTCTTTTGGAAGTATTGAATACACGATGTACTTTCGATAATCATCTTGTCTCCGTTTACAGCTTTCTTTCTCTTTTCACTTCAGTACCACTCACATATAGCTACATTTCTATTTGATAAGTTAGTCTTTCGATAAATCTTGATGTTAACTAATTTGTTGTAGTCGTACCATTCTCCTTTTAATAATAAACAACGTACAAGCCAAGTTAATTCAACTTGTCCAACTAAACGTGCTCTAAATAAATCCAGAGTACGAGTTATCTGTTTTACTAAGTATGTCTTGATATCAGAGATGCTCAAATATTCTTCATTGCATTGCTTTATAACACAGATTATAGATAACATAAAATGGTCAAAACCTTTTATCAAATCTATCACAGATACATGATTTTCTTGTGGAAGTTTATATAGGAAATATCCCTCAGACTTTTATTGTTTTGATTTAAAAAGTAAAATAACAAAAATACCGAACTCCAAGGAAATTCAAAACGGAAAGTCCGTTATCAAATGGCAAAATCAAAAACGCATACACATCAAAAGAATGGCAAACAACTGTCTTGTTCCTGACTTGGTTCAGGCCTCATGTAGAAAATCGTGGATTAAACCTGGTGTAAAATCTAGCTTAACCTCTCACTTGAATAGATTTATCAATAATGATTATAGTTTTTGTTATATAATCACTGCTTCTCGTAATCCCTTTCTTCATTCACTTTTTTAATTGACAGCAATCGGCAAATATTTATTTGGATTGCTGTAGGACTGTTAGTACCCGAGGTTATCAACAGTTTAGTAGCCAATACTTCGGTAATGGCATGAAAATACGGATAGAATGTTACAAAAATTCCTCTTACAAAAATTGGAAGTTATGTAAGCGAAGGACTATATCTCCCTCATGCAAAGCTGCGATTCCTTGCACGACTTTGACTATACTTTTATATATCTCTTCAATTTTTTAATTAGGGTTTGATTGTCAAATATTGTGGTCTTGAACATCACTGAAGTGACGTTTGTGTCGAAATAAGTATCTGGCGCGGAACTATTGGTACCTTTAACGTTATTGAAACAAGGCTAAAATGTTTCATTTAACTAGTCCCTTTAAAAATCTGAATAAATAAAACGACGCATTGAGCAAGACAGCGTCTTTTTCACGACTTCTTCTGTTTATTACATTGCTATGTGTATAGAAAAAAGTAAAATAACAAAAATAGCGAACTCCGAGGAAAATTCTAAACGAAAGTCCCCAAGCAAATGGCAAAATCTAAAGCTCAAACACATCAAACGAATGGATGACAACTGTCATATTCCTGACTTGGTACAATGATATAATTTTCAATGGATAATGATTCAAGACCATAAATGTTAATGCATGCATTCAACTAATAGACTATTTATAGATGAAATTCGTCTGCTCAGATAGATTGTGAATTGATTGAACTATCATTGAAGCATGTCGATTTGTTGTTATTTTCCATTTGAATATCATGTCAGGTAATGTGTGCAAAAAATTGCAGTAATATTTATATTAAGAAGGATTTCGTAAGCACGAAGAGAGAATTTAGCTGATCTTAATGTACTACTAGGCAGAAGTGTCATCGCCGGAGTGTCATCGCCGGAAAAAGTAAGAATTGGAAACATTTAATATTTTAAATTGAAAATACAATCAATACTTTCTTTTACACAGAAGTGTTATCAATAATCACTAGTAAAAGCCAGTTTGGACATGTCCTGATATTCAGTGATTTTTCCGTATGGACATGTCGTGATATTCAGTGATTTTTCCCGTAAAGTTTGCATTTGTACCATGTGTACGTATATCCTTTTTCATTAACATATACGCGAATCTTCCCTTTTTAAACCCCAATGTCAGCCCTTTTCTTTTGTTATACCATGCACAGCGTCATTTTTACGGAGATGTTGTTTACCATGCCCGGAAATTTAGAAACGATCCTGGTAAACCTTTTAAATAAACTTATCATAAAGGTTACCAATTCAACACTGTAATTGGATCTTTGAATATTGTTTATTGATATTAATGTTGAGTTTGTTATCAGTAAATTATAAGCAAACTAAATATTATTGTTATATACATATGCTATTCATGGCTCTGCAATCTGTCGATACCTGTATCTTGGCAGTGCACAAGGTCATGTTTTTCTCTGATTGTTTATGACGTCTTTACACTAAATTCGTTGGATGTTGGATGTGTACTGATTGATAATTTAGTCTTAGATGCATGATTTGTTTTATTAGTTGTTATTGGCTTTGAACTAGCAGATCTGTACCTAGTGTCTTTTTGTCGTTGGGATGTACAAGTACCCGGCCACGTCCACTCTGTATTTTTGTTAGATGTATTTCTTTTTGTATCCATCTGATGAGTAAAGCCTTTTATAATTGATTTTTATAGTTTGTTCTTATGTTGTACTGGTACACCAGTGTCCCAGGTTAGGGGAGGGTTGGGCGGCCGATAACATGTTTAACCCCGCCCCATTCTAAATGTGCCTGTCCCAAGTCAGTAGTCTTTAATTTAGTGGTTGTTTTTTGTTTCTGTATTTCATATAGATTATTCGTTTATTGTTTTGTGTAGTTTGTTCTTGTGTTGTGCTGTTGACCACTGTATAAGGTTAGAGTGAGGGTTGGGCGCCAGCCAAACATGTTTAACCTCGCCACCTTCTGTATGTGCCTGTTCCAAGTCAGGAGCCTTTAATTTGGATGTCGTTTGCTGTTGTGTTACATATTTGTTTTTCGTTCATTATTTTGTACATAAATTAGACCGTTAGTTTTCTCGTCGGAATTGTTTTACATTTGCCATTTCGGGGCTTTTTATAGCTGACTATGCGGTATGGGCTTTGCTTATTGTTAAAGGCCGTACGGTGACCTATGGTTGTTAATTTGTGTGTCATTTGGTCTCTTGTAAAGAGTTGTCTCGTTGGCAATCATACCACATATTTTGTTTTATATATAACTACAGATATTCAGGTCAAAGGGTGATTTTCTACATAAGAAAATGCCTGTACCAAGTCAGGAATATGACAGTTGTTGTCCATTCGTTTGATGTGTTTTTGCTTTTGATTTTGCCATTTAAATAGGGACTTTCCGTTTTGGATTTTCCTCGGAGTTCAGTATTTTTGTAATTTAACTTTTTTTTGAAGAACAAGTTCACAAAGTGTAATAAATGAATTTATGAAAACTTTATTACATGTTTCATATGCTAAGAAAGTAATTATTTGAAAAAAAAATCAATATTCAATATAAGTAAAAGTAACTAGTCCCCTTTAAAAATCTGAATAGATAAAACGATGCATCGAACAAGACAGTGTCTTCTTCGTGACTTTTTCTTTTTATGACATTGCTTTGTGTATAGAAAAAAGTATAATAACAAAAATACCGAACTTTGAGGAAAATTCGAAACGAAAGTCCCTAATCAAATTCCAAATCAACAGCTCAAACACATCAAACGAATGGATAACAATTGTCATATTCCTGACTTGGTACAGGCATTTTTTATGTAGAAAATGGCGGATTAACCCTGGTCTTATAGCTAGCTAAACCTCACTCTTGTATTACATTCGCATAAAATTCCATTATATTGACAACGATGTGTTCACAAAACAAACAGACATAATAGGTAAAAATGTCAAAAATAGGGGTACATTAGTCAACATTGTGTTATAATCTTAATCACTTCATATGATGTACAAATATGTCAACAAAGAAAAACAAAAAGGCATATAGACAAAGCCCATTAGCAAAAACGAAAGACCGACCTAGTTTTTCGTATATTAATCAATATGTTACTTAGTTGATAGTGAAAAAACTCGCCTGGTACTGCTCATGAATATAGATAGTTGTTATATCTTTCAGTCATAAGCAAATTTAACCACCATATACAATCAGATTGTCTCTCAATATAATGTTTTAAAGATGGTAGACGAATTTTGCTTTTTGTTTTATTTTAGACTTGGCGACTCTGAGTGTTGATTCATTCAAAATTTCAAATTCAATATTCTATTTTAAAAATCATAAAAAGTATCAACAATGCCCAGTTAGCTTCAAACTATTAAAGTATATTTTTTGGAGGAGATCGTTTGTAAAATTAAAAGAGTGTACATAGATTTATTTCGTCTTCAAGCCATTGTTCCACTACTAAACTGTCTATTCAACTTACTAGTACACTTGGTACAATCAAAAACCTGTTAATAAATTGTTCAGATAAGGCCTTTGAAAATAGTAGAGTTAATTACTTTTGGAGTGTCAAAAATTCGTTCGAAGTACTTCATAAATTGCATGCTTATACTGGTGATTTCGAATCTGTTCAAAGTTTTGATTTTTTTAAACTATATACCACTTTGTCTCATAATCGTATAAAGAAAAAAATCACACACCTAATTGAACGGGCATTTAAAACGTCCGAATGCGAATATATACGTTCAAACTCTTTTCAACATAAAAATGGTATCATACGCTATAAATTTATTACTTTGGGATACCCTAAGGCATATTTTGTTAATAGCGAACAAAAGGGTAAACATGCTACACAGAGGAACAAATGATCAGTATGCTGGAGTTTCTTATCGACAACATTTTTGTTGACTTTGGTGGTAGACTTTTACAACAAATTGTTGGCATTCCTATGGGAACGAACTGTGCGCCTCTCCTTGCCGACCTCTTCTTATTTTCATATGGATCGGAGTTCCTTCAGACACTTGTCAAAAACAAGAAGATCAAAAAAGCCAGATTATTTAATTTCACTTTCAGATATATTGATGATGTTCTTTCCATTAACGATCCGAACTTTTCTGATTAGGTTCCATTAATATATCCCCCAGAACTAAAAATTAAAAAACAACAGACACGGCTTCCTCCCAGCTTCATTTTTAGACTTATCCCTGGAATTTGACATACACAGTCATCTCAGTACCAGAATCTATGACAAACGAGACGATTTTAATTTTAAAATTATATCAATTTTCCCCACCTTAGTAGCAATATACCAACTTCACCTGATTATGGGATATACGTTTCCCAACTTATTCGGTATGCAAGAGCTTGCAGCTCCTACTCAGACTTTGTAAAACGTCATCAGTGTCTGAGCAGAAAGTTGATGAACCAGGGGTATGTCAAAGAACGTCTCGTGCTTTTTTTAAAAAGTTCATCGGAAGGTACCAAGACCTTGTTGATAAATATTCCGTATCCACTTCACAAATAATACATGATGGTCTTGAAGTATAGATTCTGCGTACTGACTCTGTTTATCATCTTATTATTAATATTACTTTTACTGTTTGGTCTGATTTTGGTGATATACATTTGACGTGGCTCTGTACTTATGCATCCCGTCAATGTGTTGTTTGTATTATTTTTCATTTTTACTCGTGTGCTTTGTCCGTCTGACCTTTTATGTTTCTTTGATACATATGACGTGTCTCTGTACTTTAAACATCCCGCCATTGTGTTATTGCTCTATTATAATTTTTGTATACTTTGAACGACAAAATTATTTTATATCTCTACCTGTGTGACGTTTACATTCTGACGTCAAACACGCGATTCTATGTCAGAGTTAATGTTAGAATTACGATTCGGTCCCAGAGCTAGAAATCCCTCGATCCTTTATGGGTTGATTTGGCATACATGAATAAAATACCAAAAAAAGTAAGCAATGAACGAGGTTGTTAAATGTAAAATATGCTTTTTTGTAATTCTTTGTTAAATATTTGTTCGTTTTTGTTGTGATTAAGATTGTGACACGGTGTTGTCTGCGGTACTCTTACTTTACATTTTTACCTATTATGTCTGTTTGTTTTATTCACGCATCGTTGTCAATATAATGGAATTTGATGCGACTGTCATACAAGTGAGAGGTTTAGCGCTATAAAAGCAGGTTCAATCCACCATTTTCTACATAAGAAAATGCCTGTACCAAGTCAGGAGTATGACAGTTGTTGTCCATTCGTTTGATGTGTTTGTGCTTTTGATTTTGCCATTTGATTAGGGACTTTCCGTTTTGGATTTTCCTCGGAGTTCAGTATTTTTGTGATTTAGCTTTTTAGGTCATTTTCAAGTAACAACAAACAAAAGAACTATGTCAGTTGGACTGCTTTAATACAATAAATAACACTGCCCTTGAATTTTTACTAGATAAAATTTTTGTTCGCTATAGAGATTCCATATATCGTCAAGTTATCGGAATTTCAATGGGGACTAACTGTGCACCACTTATTGCTAAGTTGTTTCTGTATTGTTATGAGTTACAATTTATGATTTAAATCAGCAAAGACCCATCGAATAAACATCTGATACATAAACTAAATAACACTTTAAGATATTTGGATGATATACCGTATTGGCTTTCAATAATGACGACTTTAGTATATACACTAAAGAGATTTATCCTGCTGAACTGACTTCAAAATTAAATTAATACTAACAATGAACACTGCCCTTTCATTGATCTTGATATCTATATCTTAACCGGGAAGCTTAATACCAAAATTTATGATAAAAGAGATGATTTTTCATTTCCTATTGTAATTATCTATTTTTAAATGGTGACGTTCCCTTGTCACCATCTTATTATGTTTATATAACTCCACTTGTTCGATTCGCTCGTGTTGTATGTAACAACGTGTTTGATTTTAACGAAAGAAATCTCTGTATTACTAAAAATTTATTACATGCACCCGGGTTTTCGATATCACAAACTAGTCAAAACATTTACTAAATTGTATCATCGGTACAAGGACATCATTCTTAAATGTAGTTCAACATGCAGACATCTTATACGTTCAGGTATTTCACATCCAATCTTTTATGGTAACATTCTATACAAAACACTAAAAATGAACAGCATTCACCTCAAAAGCTAACCAAACCTTTAAATAAAGGCAACAGTAGTATACCGCTGTTCGAAATTCATAAATCGGTTTGAGAAAAAACAAATCCGGGTTACAAACTAAAACTGACGACACAACAGAAACACAACATTATAATGTAACACACACAGAAACGAACTATAATATAACAGTGGCCATTTTCCTGACTTGGTACAGGACATTTTAAGAAAAAAATGGTGGGTTGAACCTGGTTTTGTGGCTATCCAAACCTCCCGCTTTTATGGCAATGTTAAATATAACATTAAAATGACAACATTACATGACAGGACTACAATACAAATAAATGGGAGAACATATAGGACAGAGAAACATACGAAAAATAGCTAACAAAAGGTACCAGGTTTAAAATTTAAGACGCGCGTTTCGTCCACACAAGACTAACCAGTGACGCTCAGATAAAAAAAAAGTTCGATACCAAAACAAGTACAAAGTTGAAGAGCATTGAGGACCAAAAGTTCCAAAAAATTGTGCCAAATACGGCTAAGGTTATATGTCTGGGATAAGAAAATCCTTAGTATTTAGAATAATTCATACTTTTGCAAACAGTAAATTTATACAAATGACTATATAATGGATAAACATGATAACACCGAAGTGGTGACTAACTACAGAATAAAATCGGATACATAAAACAATATAAACATAAGAATTCACAGCCGAGTTAGCCAAAGAGATCAACGCAAAAAAAGGGGTACGTCACATTTGAATTTCTGAAATTTCCCCAAAATAGGATAGAATTAGGATAGAATTCAAGATTTGGTTTAAAATACTCATATAACATTTATTAATAACAATGAAAATTACAATACTAATTAATATAAAATGTGGTAGTAAACAGACTTATTCAAATTGTGACCTGGATGGAGAGTTGACTCATTGGCACTCATACCACATCTTCTTATATCTAATTTTTCAGAAGGATATAGTTACGATACTGTTGTCAGGTCATTAGAGATGGCATATTTTGGTATTAATATTGATTTTTCATAGGGTCTTTGCATCGAAAATAACCACATTTATTCTAAAAGCAGTTGTTGGCATGATACGGGTTATGTTCTTCTCATATATTTTACGATGGTACGATACTAAACCCATAATGGGAGGGACTGTGCTTGATTTTCATATGATGAAGACACAATCTTTCAATCAGTTTAATTGGGGTCTGGAGATGGCATGTCAATAACTGCTAGTAGTCCTTTGTTGATTTATGTATGATTTTCATTTTGCTTAGTTTCTTTTGTTACCTTTTCTGACATCGGACTCGGACTTCTTTTAAGATGAGTTTTACTGTGCGTATTTCTGTGTGTTTGTTTATTCTACATTGACTAGAGGTATAGGGGGAAGGTTGAGATCTCACAAAACATGTTTAACCCCGCTGCATTATTGCGCCTATCCTAAGTCAGGAGCCTCTAGCCTTTGTTAATCTTGTATGTTTTTTTTAATATTTTAGTTCATTTATATGTTTTGGAGTTTAGTGTGGCGTCCATTTTCAATGAAATAGTACACAATTTTGTTTAGGGGCTAGCTGAAGCCACCTCTGGGTGCGGGATTTTCTCGCCATGTCGAAGACCTATTGGTGACCTTCTGTTGTTTTCTGCTTTGGTCGGGTTATTGTCTCTTTGACACATCCCCCATTTTCATTCTCAATTTCATTTATAGTTATGTAATTGACAATAGCAATCAATGAAAAGCAAAATCTAAAATATTAATTCGTTGTTTTATGTCTTTACAGTCATATTTACAAGAGATATTTTTCTTTTGATAAAGACCAGAGACAGTCACAGCAAAAGGACACAATAATATTCATGGGTAAGTATAGAAGAAGAAACAAATGAATTATAAACCTAAAAATTATGGATTATTAGTATATATTGTTAATAGAAATTTTTAAATAACTTGGTTATTGTGACTTTTTCATAATAGATCTATCGTTTTGTTCGACATGTTAAGTTATAGAGGTCTCTCATCTTCGTATCTTACGTTGGTGTTATTTAACTAGGAAAGTCAGCTTCAGAGTTTTCTCTGGTGAATTTACGAAACGTTACGTGTCTGTTTGGTTCAGATTTACTGCAGGAGCTCTAAATCATCGATCCGAGCGTCAGTGATGAGTCGTTTTGAGACGAAACGCGCGTCTGTCGTACATATTTTTAGTCTTGATCTATGATAAGTTTACTTTCATGAAAAACAACCTCAATTCAATAAAGAAAAACACATTTCATTGAACTAGTTGTCTCTGTGTTGTCATGAATTATTATTGATATTGTCATAATTATAAATTAACTGTTAACAAAACTTTGAATTTTCGATGTATCAAGGATTTTCTTCCCAAGGAATAGATTATCTTTTTTTCATGTATTTTGCAAATCCTTTCGAAAATTTGGATCCTTAATGATCTAATCTTTCGTACTTTATTTGGACTTTTTTTTTTATTTTTCTGAATCGAGCGTCACGGGTGAGAATTTTTTAAGACGAAACGCGCGTCTGGCGTACAAAATGTTAAGCCTGCTATTTATGGTGAGTTTACCTATTTATTTATATTTCTACTGTGTGCATATTAATTTTAATAAAAATTGAAAATATTTTTTTTTTAAATATGATTTAGAAATATAAAGTAATGTGAATACCTTATATTTAGAAAATTGAGATTACTTTATATACTTATAGCTATTTCGCTGTATTCGGATAGTAAGAATACTGAAAACGAATTACTTTACTTTCTTATTTATTTTTATTCTTATGTATGCAGGTTTAAATTGTCAAGGATGATATATACATATAATGGAAAAACTAATTTTGATAACTAGAATATATAGTATTATTAGATTGAACTTATACTTATCATTAGAAATAATGAACAGGACAAGTTTTTAATGAGTTGCGAAAGGCGAGGATATTCAAACAAATAAGTCGAAAATAGACTAACAAGGCCATGATAATAAACGAATAACGACTAAAAGCGAAACAACAGTCCACAAAAAAACAACATAGAAAACTAAAGACTGAACAACACGAACAAAACCAAAAACAGGGGATATCTCAGGTGCTCCTGATGCGTAAGCAGATCCTGCTCTACATGTGAAACCTGCCGTGTTGCTCCTCTTAAATATATTGGTAAAGTGATTAGGCAACACGCAATAGCGGATTGGTAATTGATTCTTATCTAACCATAAGACATCACCAAATTCATAAACAATCCGTCAAATACATTTTCTTATTTTGAAACTTAACAGAATATGACATTTTGAAATTGAAGCATTTTTTTCATGACAAAGGATAGACAATATAAAAATAAGGACATGTGGTATGATTGCCAGTGTAAGCAATTATAGGCAACCGTACAGCCTTGAACAATGAGAAATCCCAATATCATATAGTCGCTAAAAAAGACACCGACATGAAACAATTCAGTTGAAAAAACAAACGGCCTAATTTACAACAAATCAATTTACGAAAAACAAATATGACAGACTTAAACCAACGACAACCACAGAACTACAGGCTCCTCATAAACACACAGAAAGAAGCGGTGTTAAACTGGTTTGCTGAGAACAAAAGAACAACAAACCCCTTTTAAACAATACGGGCAAAAATCAAGTGCTTCGGAATGGTTAGCAGATCCTGCTGCACATAAGGCACCCGTCGTGTTGTTAATTTACGTACAAACCCGGTGATAAGTCTAATTCGGTAGGTCACATTCGATGAAAAGTGGACGGAATTATTGTTACAACCATAGGAACATATCCGTCGTCATCAGTGAAACAGATATTGCATATATTACAAACTTAATCCCAATGTTATATACTAATTTTAGAAATTTACCTGTGACGTCACTTTTTGTGGCGTTGATACATTCGTGTGGTTTACATGTCGTAATATACTATGATATTATTTATTTATGTATTTCTCTGTCCTGAGTGTTCTTGCGTTTATTTTTACTGTATTCCTGTCACGTAATGATATCATTTTAGCAGTATTTTTAACATTGCCGTATAAGTGGGAGGTTTTGCTAGCCATAAAACTAGGTTCAACCCACCATGTTTTTCTTAAAATGTCCTGTACCAAGTCAGGAATATGGCTGTTGTTATCAAATAGTCTTTTTATGACTATTAAAAAGCGGTATACTACTGTTGCCTTAGTGTATAATGGTTAAACAACAATGTGATTGCGTCCGTAAACTTTTCGAAGTGATGACTTCCACTTCACCACTTGGTTTAAAACCCTACTTGGGAATCATGATAGAAAATGCACGCTCTGAAATACCGTATAATCTGGCAGATATATTCTCCTTATGCTGATGCTGCTGTAATGTATAGACATAGAAGGTTCAAATAAGGCAGCTGAATTCATTTCTTTAGTTGCTATATCTGTTCTCAACTGACCATCGTTTTCAATTTCTAGATGTAAGTCAAATTATCAAATGAAAGTAAGTTCAATCTACGCACTTACTCGTCAAATCTACTAAGATTTGTTTTTCTATGATGTGCAGTACATATCCTTACACTGAGTTAAATCCTCTTGCTGCCGGTAGTTTTTTAAAAATTGCATTTCGTGTTCCAGATAATACGATAGCTCGACGTCTGTGACGTCAAAAGCCAAACAATGACGTCATCCGATAGATGACGTCACGCCCTAATGACCGTTACATTTGGGACCCATTGTAGAAAAATATCACTCTATTTAATCTTCGGTCCTTAATTTGAAAGAGATACAGCAATGATTAGAAGCTTGCATAAAATAACCCGTGGACAAATGTGTCACTCCGGCACTTATACATCATTGACTTACACATTTTGGCTTTGAGCGCTCCTGATGAAGGTAAACCTAGAAAAGCGCTTCAGACGCATGAAATTTATAAACTCTTATTTTTATAATTTATCAATAACAAGATTAAAGAAAGATGAATGAGAAATATCATTCAACTGAAATCTAGCCACGACAGGATCCGGAACACAATTCAAATCTGGAATTAATGATTTAATATAAATACATTAATGTAGAAATGCATGTTTGGTGAACAAAATAGTACCGATTAATATTTCTACCAATACCAGTGTACCAATAGTAATTGTTATACAACTTCAAGAGTTCTGTTCAAATTAAATACTGTTCTGTTAATTTTAGGGTCGTTTGTGGTTCTCATATACAATTGTATTTCTTCTTCTTTGTAGAGTATTCTGTTGATGATTCTGTTAAAACAAAATCTCTTCTGCTGAAAAGTATCTTAGATGCTGCTGGATTTTCACCAACCGAAATAAAGTTTAATAAGAATCGCCATGATTTTCATGATTTTGTAAGCAAGCAACTATGTGATGTTGAAGATACCATATATGTGGGCAGTAAGGCAGAAGGTATAGCTGGTGGGTTTTATCACTCAGGGGAGCAAAGTGATTTAGATGTAATATTACCATTTTTTCCAGAACTAAAAGTATATGACAATGATTTCTTGGAAAATTTATCTAAAGAATTAAAAGAGCATGCCATTTGTTCTGCATTACATGACAGGGAATTTCCAGGTTATATGCATATTATGTTGCTTCCAGGTGTCAATCTGTATATTGATAACGAAGAAATTGAATTAAAAACATTTTTTCTGCCAAATGAATGTGCGTATAAAGTTGTCCGACAACACCTTGCAGAAGATCTTAATATTACAAGAGACATTACCAATAAGTTTGAACCAAATGGACCTGCTTTAACAGAAATATGCTGGGACAATGTTCTCTCCTCCCAAACACTCGTCAGCGATAATGTGACCTGTCTTAGGTATGATTACTGGCCATCTTGTGCAAACGCTTGGATTAATCGTTCTAAAGACACTGATTGGCCTCCAAAACAAATTATAGAACAGGTCAAAGCTGAAAAATGCTTGTTAGCCCCAGTTGGTCATTTTGATAGCAGTAACAAGACCATTCAGTGGCGTTTATCTATGAGAGGTGAGAACGTTTTGTTTGAAGATCTTAACAATGTCCAAATATACTGTTACATAATGTTAAAAATAGTAATGAAGGATCACATAAGGCCATTGTATCAAAGTGATAATCAAAAGGACATTTTGTCTTCCTATTGCTTGAAAAATTTAATATTTTGGTGTGCTGAAAAAGAAAACTTAAATTGGAGTCCTTCAAACTTGATTGGTTGCTTGCAGAGTTGTATACAGAAACTTATCAAATTTCTAAGGGAACGATATATGCCACATTACATTATCGAAGAAAGAAATTTGTTTAATTCAAAATTAACGCCTATTCTTTCTACATCTTTACAAGTTGAACTACATAATTTTAAAAACAATATCATGAATATTTTGTATCTGAAAAGCTTTGAAACATTGCAAGGATGTTCAAGGAACTTTTGTCCAGAATTGTTGGAGAAAGTTACAGAAAAATCAATAATACTTCAATGTTGGTATGACAAAATCAGCAGATTATATTTTGATTTTACAGCGTATCAGTACTTTTGGTTAAAATATGACCGGTATCCATCACTTGAAAGCATACAAAAATACAAAGATGTCTTGAATAAGATAGAAAAGTACAAACGAAAAACCGTATTTAAGAGTGAATATACAGTTATAGTCAGTAGTATCATTGGTTTGTTATCCTATTCTTTGTATAGGCAAATCCCGCTACAAAAATATATTTTAGATGAAGCGATCAAATACCTCGATCTCACGAGAACGTCTCCAAGGTCATGTATACTTTTGCGCTTAGCCTCATTTTTCTTTATGGAACGTAAGTTTGAAAGTGCTATTGAAGTATGCTCAGATATACCGAGACAGATAATTGATGTAACTCCACCAAAACGTTTATGGGACAAAGTATATAAAAGTTACAACCATTTGCTAATGTTGTTACTATCTATGAAAACTGAGCCTTTAAGGAAACTAAAAGAAGCGATTTTAGACGCGTGCTATTCCATAGATATACAGAACGGATTACCATTGGAGTACTACTATATTTTAAGTGAATTTAAGAACGGCATGTTTATTAAACCCCATTTTAGGGTTACATATATGACGGCGGAAATGTGGGCTGTTCCAGATGTTCTAAAATATGAACTTTTATCAGTTCCTGAAAAATTGAAGACATTTTATGATGACAAATGTCCATATCCTAACTACGATGATGTTCCAGCAATACGCATACATCCTCTTCTAAATTGTTACCTATTACAGTATCTCTGTTACGAGGCAATAGGAAGAAGAAAATTATGCCATGAAGTTCTGACAAAACTCAATTATTTGACGGCAAAGGAAGCAACTGTTGACGAAAACAGTGTTTTGTTTTACAACGTTGTGGCTTACTGCAACAAAAAATCAGGTTACTATAGAAAAGCAACGAAATACATACTGCGTTCACTGAAAACAAAACCATCACGTCGCAATGCTGCATTTGGATATTTAAAATCTATGATAAATCAATCATTGACCTTGGTTAGGGAATGGAACAGTAGTCCTAACTGATACATTTAAGCATCAGACTTACATGGTATCGCATATATGAAAGTTGTGTTGTCCAATCGAACGCACTGTGTGCGCATGACTTAGAAATACTGAAAGACACACTTTTATTCCTTGACTTATTTTCTCCTCCTGTTCTAATCTACGGAAAATGGCATGATTTCTCTGTTCACAACAAAACAACATAAAGCATAACACTTTGAACGTGGGTTTACTACTGAAACGTTAGTTTAACAAAAACATACATACTTCACCGTAAACGAACTAAGTTATGAACCCTGTCAGTGCAGATCGTTTGTCATGACTTAATATTTTGCTGCTTTATGCACTTTATGATTATAACACACTGTTGACTGCTGTACTCCAATTTTTGACATTTTTACTTATTATGTCTCTTTTTCTCACACATTGTTGTTAATGTAATGGAACTTTATGCGACTGTCATACAAGTGACAGGTTTAGCTAGCTATAAAGCCACGTTTAATCCACGATTTTCGACATAAGGAAATGCCTGTACCAAATCAGAAATATGATTGTTGTTTTGCATTCGTTTGATGAGTTTGAGTTTTTGATTTTGCCATTTGTTAAGGGACTTTCCGTTTTAAATTTTTGAGGAGTTCGGTATTTTTGTTATTTCAATTTAAAAAAAAAATTTTATATATAAAATTGAGTACCTGTGTGATGACACGGGACGTTTGCGCTGTTTTATAGAACATTTGCACTTTTTTAAGTTGACATTTTCGCTTCATCTACAGAACATTTGCGCTTAATCAACATAACATTTTCGTATTGGGCTTGATGATTTCCCTCCTCATTTACCCACCCTGGAAGAAATTTATATAACCACTTTCTTACTTCACAATGTACAATTTGTATTCCTCAGAGAATCTTTTTGACTGAATATTTCGCCTCTATGCTTGTTTTAATGAAAATGACAACAACAAATACAGATAAATTCCTAATAACAATCATGATTCTATCTTTAAAGTCAACAAGAACTGTAAACGGTATAATAAACACGTTATGCATTTCGTGTGTTTGAAGCTCTTTACTGGATTTACTTTCATCAGGAATGATCAAACAAATACATTTGAAAGCCAGGGATTTACAAATATGTAGACACGTTAGAAGGAACACAGAAGTAATGAAGTTTCCGTTTTTGAATCGATGAATGGTACCCATACAAGTTGGTTTAATCTGCATATTAATTGTTACAACTCATTAAATTTGTTTAGGTTAAAGCTACAAGTGGATTTTAATCTGCGTAATTATTACAACTCATTAAATGTGTATAGGTTAAAGCGCAGATGTTCTGTCAATTCAATACAGGTACGTCAAAATTTAAAGCTCAAATGTCCATAGGATTTGAAGTGCAAATGTCCATTCGTGTTACAGGTAAACATGCGCAAACATCCTGTGCCCGTGATCGTTGTCAATTAGACAACTTTTGAATAAGGCCACGTGACAAATAAGTGAACATTTATACATCTATGTGTTTCTACGTTCTGAACAAACAAATATTCATATTATCAGAAGTCCATAACTAGTAATGGACTCTTGATACTATATATTAGAAAGATGATAAAGGTCCAAGGCAAATCACATGTAAAACATGATCATCACCCCAATAAAGAAAGGGATAGTGACATGAATTTAAAAAATTCATGACAGAAAATGCTACTTTTGTTAAGAAACATCAAAAGAAGAATTGCATTTTTTATCAGACAGTCATGCTCATGTTAATTGTAAACAAACCATTAATCAATGATCTTACAATACATATACTAATTTTCGTTTGTTTCTGCAGTTAATAAATGTTTATTATTAATGACTAATGAGGATATTTATGTTATAAAACTTAAATTAAATATGATATCAGAACTAGCGGAAAATAGTGATTCATTACAAAATTAAATGAAATACAAAATCTGATTTTAGGAATGATGAAGGCGTCTCTCTTTGATGTGTTTCCTTCGTTTTTTGTTTGTTACACGGATTTATTTTTCGCTTAATTGATTTATGACTTTTAAGTTGTTTATTATATTATGAATAATTATATTTTAATTAATAAACTAATCTTCCCTTCAAAATTCACATTGACATGCAAATAAAATTTTCTATACCAATCAATCTACAGAATAATTTCATTAATTTTATATTTGTGAAGAAAATATTTTTGAGAGAAATATGTAGCAGACTATTTAAAGAGAAAATCTAGGTATGAAAAAATAAAAAGAATAATTTCACAATGCAATATCAAAAGATCTTTCTAAGAAAAATTGCTAAGTATTTTTGACAATGAACTTACAAACTGTCTATACTTCCAGTTTACAACAATTTTGATAAGACCAGCTGTAATCTTACTATGTTGTATATTATGCACAATGGTAGTTCTACCTTGTTTAACTTTGCACAATGTATTTCAACTGTTTGCCTCTTGTTTTAATAAATTGTTTTGTAAATAAAATCTAAAATCGACAAATTATTCAACTTGTATCATTCATATCATGTCAATATCAAATAACTGATAAATGAATGATTGGTACCCTCCATCGTGCTTACTTGACCAACACAGATTGTTTCAGTTATCCTACATTTAACCTCGGTAAATTACAGTTTCAGATTATCTTATCCGACACAAAGGTTGAGATTCCAAAGGGTATTTAGCTACTCTTTGGTAACCATGTTGGTCACCTTACAAAAGCATAAAAAAGATAAGCATGCGTTTTTCATTCTATGCTGGAAATGGTCAATTATACAACAGCATCGAAAGTTGCAATAAGAATACCAAGTGAGAAAAATAATTTGGACATTTGTAGATATAGTATCACTATTAAATGCAAAAACTTATCATCAAAGTTACCAGGATTATAATTTTGTACGTCAGACGCACGTTTCGACTACTAAAGACTCATCAGTGATGCTCGAATCAAAAAAAGTAAATAAGCACGAAGTTGAAGAGCATTGAGGACCCAAATTTCTTAAAGGTTTTGCGATGTACAGCAAAGGGATGTTTAAGTACCCGTCCAGGTCAACTCTGTGTTTTGTTAGATGTATTTCTATTTGTATCCATCTGATGAGTTAAGCCTTTTTCAACTGATTTTGATAGTTTGCTCTTATGTTGTACTGTTATAACACTGTTCCAGGTTAGGGGAGGGTTGAGCGCTCACAAACATGTTTAACCCCGCCACATTCTTTATGTGCCTGTCAGGAGCCTGTATTTCAGTGGTTTTCATTGTTTCATGTCTGTCATATTTGTTTTTCGTAAATTGTTTTGTTATATATCAGGCCTAGTTTTCTCAATTGAATTGTTAAATATTTTCCATGGCGGGGCCTTTTATAGTCGACTACATTTTTTGTTTAGGGGCCAGCTGAAGCACATAATAAACTACGCTGGTCATTACCCCTTTGTGGTATAAAACAATATTCGTGGATTTTATGTGAAAGAAGAAAACGAGACACCCAATTTCAACTCTATTCATTTAGTAATATAGATATCTGAAACAAGTCTCTGGTGGGATAAACTTAAGCTGTCAACTTTAAACAAATATTAAAGCAGAAATCCAATTAAGAGCATATTTCACTTAATAAGTTATATATGGAATTGTGAAAAATATTTAACAGCACCACCAATAAATTCCTGGCTGCCACGAGAAAAAAAAATGAGATGTACAAAGAAAGGCAACAACAAACAACACATTGTTCTGATAGCCTGATTTGGTACAGTGACTAAACATTAAGGGGGAAAGAGATAAAACACTAATTTTAGAGTGTTACTATTTGGCAGATTAAAAAGTTACATAAATGTAGAATAAAATGATGGTTGAAAAGAAAGGAAACGGAAATAATATCTTTCAGAAAAATATTTTATTTGATTAAATAAATAACAAAATAGCACATTATATATATCAAGGTCACTTTGATCATTTATGGCCCAATAAATGAAAGATAATCTTTAACTGATTTAAACTGGCAGAATTATTTTTAAGAACTAAAACCTTGATAAAGCATATGTAATTCTAAATTGATGTTTTGTAAGTTCTACCCAAACTATATCTGCAAGTGTTAAGTCTGTTAAAAAATACTTTCTGTTTGATCATACTGTGGTTCTGATATTTTAAACATGAAAGGGGAAAATATAACAGATAATACATAGAACATAAAGTATGAAAATTGTAATAAATAATCAACAACCAAAAACAAGTGCGAAGAAACACATAATTGCACATAACTACTTCATAAAAAAAATAATGTCCAATTTATTTTGTTCAACTGAAAGTCTAATGCTTCTCAGTACTTAAAAAACATAATCAAATGTTAGGATTACAACATAGTGTATCAATGCCATCCAATCTATCTGCACAAATAGTTTTGTTAATTCATTCCAAACAATGCCAAACCTTTTTCTTCTTGCTGAGAGTACAAACATTTGTAGCTGCACCATGAAAAGAATGGTTCAAAAAATAATTTTGTCAGATCACAAGGTTTTATGAATGTGAAGGCATAGAATAAATATTTAGACTAAATCTACTTCAATTATGTCTCTACAAATATACTGTATAAATTATTCCAAAACTAGCTGTGTTAGTATGACACCAATGCCTCCATTAATGACAAGTACAAAATCAGATAACAGAGCTTTCATTGAACAGCTAATGTATAAAAAGAAAACATCTTTTATCCAATGGTGTCCTCTTTTCCCTGAGAAATACCGAGGATCTACCATTGGGCATAGGATTCTGGATACTTATTCCTGACCAAATTTTGTGAAAATATTCAAACACTTGTATAATAAAGTAGATATAATTTGTACAGTACATAATATACGTGTGCAACCAATTAATCCCAAAGTGTACCTAATAAATATGTGTACAAATATCTATACTAAGTTATATTCCACTTTATAGTTTACTAATGAAAATTTAAAAAAAATGGTGTGTATGTGTGTAAGACTATATCCCATATTGTGTAAATAAACAGGTGAAGGTCACAGCATGGCATAAAGTTCATTAAAAGAAAATAACTTCACATCAAACAAAAGCTGAACTTTGAAGATTCCATAAACAGGTGCAGAAGGACCTTTTTCGGGACTTCGGAATAAGGGCTGTAATTTTTGCGGGAATTAGGAATTGACCATTATCTGGACTAGGGAAATAATGATTAATTTTTGGGGATCTGGGAAAGAATGGTTTATTTCTTTGGGAATTCAGGATGACACCCCCTCCTACCGCCCCTCCATAAGGCAATTTGATGATCATAAGGCCATTATTATTAATTCTACAAAATGTTTTATAAATTTATCATCTTCTTACTTTATATAAAATAAGATATTTTGATAATATATTTAAACACTGTACCAGACTGGTATAAGAAAAGTCAATGAATTCAAAAAAATCCGGTTAAAATGAATCTTGTTGAAAACAGAACTTTAGCTGTACTGAAATATAAAAAATTTCAACAAAAATAAATAAACACTGCACATGTTTAACATTACACAATTACATCATACAAGACATATATTTGTAATGAGAAATGTATTTTACACACATGGTTACATTAAATAGATAGACTAGAACACGACAGTATGTACATTAAGATATAGCAAACAACCTTATATATAAACAAACATTATGCACCATCATAGTAAACTATGATATTTTTTCCAAAGCACTATAACATCTTTAAGATGAAAAATATTCTTCTCAATAATATTTAGTTTTTTATTCTGTCATACTACCACTGTATTTTAATATTATCAAACAGGTAAAAAAAAAAATTTTAAAGTATTTTTTCATCTATGTTATAATGTTTAACCAATTCAAATTTTGAAAATTACCTATTTTACTAAGTGGAGAAAGAAAAAATACCCAAAACATTCACATCTGACAAGAATGGACAATCACATCATTCAATAAAAAGTTCTACTATACAGGTATATACATCTAACTACTGAACATCTTATAAACTCACATTTACATTTAAAAAAATTGATAGCAAAACATGTCATTTCAAAGGAACTAGTGTCAAATGGTTTATTTTACAAATTTTAATTTCGTGATTTCTAATGCCAAAGCTGGTGGCAATTTTTGATTTCACGAAAATATCTTTTATTATATCATGATATTTATGAACAATAAATCCTTTGCAAAATTTCCCTGCTTTTCCAGTATAATACAATAAATAAATGACGATGGAAGCAGTAAGAGATATTGAGCTTTATAGAAAAAGATGGCACAAAATGTTAAATGATTATATGAAGAAACAAATTACTGTGTTTATCATTTATATACTTGCCCTGTAAATGTTAAATTTATATTTTTCTATATAAATTATCTTCTTAATAACTAGATGAGGTAAATATTAAATTTATGTTTCGCCTCCTGGATTTTTTCACATAAAATAATTAAGTTGGAGATATTTGATGGCAAAACTGAAAAACACATGGTTCATCATTGAGAAGATATTTTTTCTCTAAAAAAAAAAAAGAAAACTATCAGCACCATGTTCTCACGCTGATTGACTGTTATTTCATAATGTCATAAAAGTATCAATATTTTTTTTTTCCTTGTACAATATATAAAATATAAAAGAATATGTATGTATTTACAAATATAGCTAAATTTACTTAATTCAAAGCAAAGTGGAACTATGTTATGACCCTGTTTACTTGTTTTCATAGTATTTCTGTGATCATTATAAGAAATCATTATTTAACTTAAGTATCAAGCATGTTTTTAACTACTATAATACAATTCTTTCTATGAAAAATTTGTTACATAATTTCCTGACAAATCAATTTTTTACGCAAGGGTTGTATATACTCTATAGCAGCTTATCAATGTGAAATACTATATCAAATATTTTAAGATTTAAAGGCAATTGCAAAATACAGTATGCTCTCAATTTGGCAGGAAACTTATTTTATAATATTACCCATGGAAAATTATGCATTAATAGATTGTTAAAAAATCTATTTTGGTTAGTTTCAATTATTTTAGGAAGATACTATATAACAAAGATCTCAAATGAATATAAAATCCCAATGGTTTTCCTATGGCAAAGAAATACTATATAATAAAGACAACTGATGTAAATTCACAAAATTCATCAGAAAATAGTTCTGTCTGTTACATTTGCACCATTCTCAGACCCTCCTCCACCTCGCATTGGGCTCAACTTGATTGACTCTGCCCGATACAGAGCTTCTTTGGACAGGAAGTTCTCTCTCAACATCTGCATTTTAACCTTATATGGTATATCTGGCACAAGGTACATCACAAGCCATGTTAAAAACACCACCAAATTCTGAAGAAAAAAATAATAATATCCTCATCATAAATTTCCATCACAAAAACTTTTGTAAGACAACATTTGTAAACCTACTCAATATGTGCTTTGAAAAATTTGACAATCTAATTATAACTGCTCCACCCTCTTTTAAGGACATCACTCTTGCCCTATCCTATTGATTGATAAAATACCCATGTGTTCTCATTCTGATATGCTGAAAAATGAATTTGCAATTTAAGTATTATTTTGGCACTGTAGGGGATTAAATGTTGACAGTTAAATAAAAAAAACTGAGTCTGAGTTATCAAGATAGCACAATCATCCAGGATATTGACTTGTATCCCTTTTATTTCTACTCTACATTCAAACTTCACAAAGTTGTTAACCTACCTCAAACACCACACTAAAAGTCAGTCTATCTGCTAAAACTTCCCTAAGTTGTTAACCTACCTTAAACACCACAATAAAAGTCAGTCTAGCTGCTAAAACTTCCATAAATTGTTAACCTACCTCAAACACCACAATAAAAGCCAGTCTAGCTGCTAAAACTTCCCAATAGGCCATGGTAAACTGGTATTCGCCTGGTCCAGCAGGTTCATAAAATCCACGGAACCTAAAAATAGAAATATAAAAATAGAAAGACCCATGATGATGTTTGATTGATATGATTTATTGGTAGCAATGAATCTTAATGTGTAATCCTAAAAAACACATGCAATCATTGAAAGCTGAATCATCTATACAGCAAACAACAAAGCATATCATATTCAAATTATTTGATTATGTTCAAAGAAACATAGTTCTGTAAAATTTTAAATAAATTAACATTCACTCCTGATTGGTAAGTAAATCATACATGGAGGATTGATTGTTGGTGTTTAATGCCACTGTCAACACTATTGATTATATAATGGCGGTCAGTTTTCATTGGTGGAGGATGTGAGAGTGCCTGGAGAGAACCCACAGCCTTCAGCAGAAAAATGACAATCCTAGTCATTTCAGATTGGAGTCAAATGCACCTGCCAAGTGCTGGCTTTGATCTCACGACCTCAATGTTAACAGGCTAGTGATACAGTAGTAGATCTACTTAGACCACTTGGCCACAGAGGCCCCCATATATGGAAGAATGAAAGAATCTCCAATTTGTAAAACTTTTTAATAAAGAAATACTATTTGCTCCTAAGTGCCATGTTTTTTTCCAGAAAAGTAGCAAATAACAAGTTTAAAAGTCTGGTTTGAAAGGGCTGGGGATCCCAACCTTAGACCCTCTATACTTAAGGCAAGAGTGAAACCTTGAGACCAACAAATTAGGGAGTTAACATTTGAATTTTATGGGGGGGGGGGGGATGAAATTTGAAAAAAAGGCAGGACAGGAGTTCTGAGTAAAAAAAAGGCAGGATGAGCAACTTGGCAAAAAAAAGGGCAGGATGACAATTTATGTAAAAAAAAATCAGGATAAACTAATTAAAAAAAAGGCAGGACCGAAAATAGAGTGAAAAATAAAAAGGTAGGACAGAGATTACAACTAAAAAAAAAATGCAGGACAAAATTTTTCATCCTAGCCCCCCCCCCCCCCCCCCCCATAAAAATCAAATGGTAGCTCCCTTAGTATGACTTATTTGATCAGTTTACAGATGACATAACACTATACCTGCATTGTGTCACATTTCCTACAGATGACATAACACCAGGGCTTCCAAAATTTCCTGACGTCAGCCGGACATTTTTCAAAGAAATATTTTTGACGGTCAATGATCAGCTGGATACTTAAATGTAACTGAGAGGATGCATAAATTGATATATGTGTCTAAATAATTAGTAGTGTTATATGCAATAAAATTATTTATAACTGTTTTGTTTTCTTCATTCTAAAAATAAATAAAATATTATCCTCGGTATTGTGTCATTTTTCTGTGTATCGTAATACAGTAACCATCATTGCATCAATCAGCTTCAGTACCTGACTGTTCTCATGTTTTTGTTTCTGTTTATATAATCTATCTTCTCTCTGTGAGTACTTAACACTTTGTAAATTAAGGCCATCTTATTTGAAACTGTTGATGTTGGCTTTAATTGCAGTACAACTTGATCATCAATACACGTGATACTTTTCTTTTTGTGTATTGATTACCTGACCACGTGACTTTTACAACTGATGCGGTATTTATAGATAACATTGAGGAGGCCCAATGAAGGATATTGTTTTAAACCGTGTAAAATCTACTGAACAGTGATAACATTTTTCTTTGTACAATTTCCCAACCTGATTTAGAAAATAAGGAATAAATAAAAACATACTCAGTTGATAAATAATTTAATGAATAACAACATGATATTTTATGTAAGCATATAACAACAATAAAATATCAGAAGAGCACAATGTTGACAAACACACGCAATAAATATTACAATGAGCACATTGAAAAGAAGCACAGATCACAGCACAAGATTAGAAGTTCATTTAGTCTAATTTAAGATTTTACATTCATGAGCTTGCTAAATGCATTGTTCTGATAAACATGGCGGTTACGAACGGATTGCCATTTGCGGATAGCAGGAACAGGGTCAAAGTCTTTAACATCTACACCTACTAAGCTTATCCTCATAAGTTGATCTAAAGCGTCAATACCTAGACTACACCTTAGCTTTGTCTTGATAATGTTCTGCCTTGAAAAACCCCTTTCACATTCAACACTAGAAACCGGCAAAACACGTGAAATTTCCATTAGCGAAATTGTATTTGGGAACTGGTCTTTTCTTGAAATAATTGCAGTCAACAGATCGGCAAACGAAAGTCCCTTGTAGTTGTTGAAGATCAAATACTTAAGTATGCCCCATTCTATTTGTAGTTCTTCTTGGTTGACTATACTATAATGGTCTCCGAGACACTCTAACTGTTGTTCACCGTAGCGAGGAAGGTCGTCAACACTACTTGGAAAGTTCGACGGTTCAAATACAGAGAATGCTTCGAAAATTTTGTTGTCTGGAAATCGGTCACGAATGTTATCATGTATCAATTGGGCACATTGCACGGCTCTTGTCTTGAGATGAATGTCACGGTTGTTACGTTTAAAGGTGATAGTGTTGAAGCTGTCAGATTGGTCTGTTGATTTTAGAAATTCGGCACATAATGGTCCAAATGAAGGAATCTCGGTTAAGTACTCGGCCTCTATTGCCATAAGAAAAGAGTCAACTAATTGTTTCACTGTGGCATAAGACAAGTCACGTTTTTGAAGTGATTTGCTGAGCTGATTAATTTTACCAAACAGGTCGGATAAAAAGTAGAGCATGAAAAAGAACTTGTATGTTGTCATACTGTTGTGAAGAGAATTAGCCACGATGTCGGTGTCACTCTGGTCGCCTAACATGTTTACAATGGAGACAACAGAACGGCGGAGATTGTCTAAAGCGTTTCCCATAGAAAGCCAGCGGACTTTATGAATATCAAGCGGATTTAACAACGGATCATCTATTATAAGTTGCCATGATCGTAGTTCGGCAAGGTTTGTGGGTGAACGTTTGTAATACGAATATACAGTGCTAACAATGCTTTCTAAAAATTTAATGTCCGGAATTTCTTTTGCCGTGTCGACACAGGCTAATGCTAGGCGGTGAGCTACGCAATGAACCTCTACTAAGTGTGGAGAAGTGTCTTTTAAAAGCTGAGATACACCTCCATGCTTTCCTATCATAACCGACGCACCGTCAGACCCCATGCCGAATATTTTAGACAAGTCTACACCAAATGACTTTAAATAGGCAATTATATGTGCAGTAATTGACACGGCGGTACCAGAAGACAAGTTCAAAAGTTTTGTAAAACTAATTTTCAGTTCACCAGCTTTGAGGTATGATAAGTACAAAATTAAATGTTTTTGCGTAGCCAGATCAGTTGACTCGTCGATCATAATTCCCACGGCGGGACTTAACTTTACGTCGGACATCACCTCTTTCTCTATAACATCGGAAATTGTCTGAATAAATTCGGAGCAGGCATTGTTCTCTTGATATAATTTAGAAGTGATCACGGCACCATTTAACTTAGTTAAATCATTTATTGACTGAAATTTGTCCATTGGTAAGTTTTCTTTAGCAATAAAGTAAGCATTACGGAACAAGGTGCACATTGCGTTGTCAGTCTTTTCATGAACTTTCTCAAATACTGATACAATTGGATTACTTTTGGAAGCTGTCTCTAATTTAAGAGCTTGAACGTGGTCATTGCTATTAGCATGCTCTACAACGGCTGACTTTCGAAAATTTGTCGAACCAGGCTTTACAAAGTTATTTTTAAGTTTATGTTTTTGACAAATGTCACAAAACATGGCATTTAGCATACTGTCAAATCTTAACCATAAAAACAGTTGTAACCATTTATGAATAAAGCTTCTAGCATTTTTAGCAGATTTCGAGTTTTGATCGGAATCGTCACGTTTACGTTTGCCCATGATGGCAGATTTGTAAAGTTCAATTTGAGACAAAGTCTTTATAACAGTCGGAGATTGTCATGATTGGATATTATTCTTTATGATTTTAATTATAAAAACAGTTTTTAATATGAAAACAAGAATAGAGAACGCCCCCCTTATTTATTGGACAACTCAGCTTGGTATACCCAAGCGAAGCTATTCTCGGTGTTTTTCCTATATATTTTAGTAAATTTTCCCCTTGAGAGTACCCCAGTATTTAACACGATGTACAGTGTTAAATAAAATAATATATATCATACTTATTCATTTATAAATATCCTTATTTGAAGAATAACTTTTAAATATCAGGATACTGTTTTAAACTGGATGCTCATTTAAAATAATATCTATAAATCGTAATTAAATAGGATGTTGTTCCATACACGCTTACATGTTTGACCTCGTTTACCTGATTACCTTTATGTACATTGTTATGCATCATTAATTCTATTGATAAAGACAAGCTAAGGACACCTCATCAAAGGTAACAAACCTGTAATCAGTGAATGATTTATGGCTTCAATATAACTTATTGAAGGGATAATTGTTTGACAGCTTGGTGTTATTTAAATAAAAGAAAACGTGTTTTTTCTACTTTTTATTGATGTACACAAGCTAAAGACCAAGCCGTACATTTATGTACCCAGAGGATTAGACTAACTGAGACACTTCAAAGTATCTGAAATATGCTGCTTCTGTTTTATTAAACCCAATTATGACCGAAATATCTTTGTGAAATAGATTGCCACAATTATAAACTAAAATGCCCAAACGGACATGCCCAAAGCCCCAAACGGACATTTTTATCGATCGATAGTTGGTAAAAATTGAAATGACCGTTTCATGAAAATGCCTTGAATAACAAAATGTGGCACACCAATTCTATTTGACCGTTTGAGGCTGAGAGCAGCCGGTCATTTTATGAATGTTTCGGTCAAGTCCGGAATATATGACCGTTTTGGAAGCCCTGCATAACACTATACCTGCATTGTGTCACATTTCCTACAGATGACATAACACTATACCTGCATTGTGTCACATTTCCTAACTCTGGAGGAATTTCACTTGGTATACTCTTTTTCTGGAAATCAGCAACATTGAAGATAGACAAAGAATAGTTCATATATCCCTCTAATGATTCGTTTTCACTGTGTGCATAACGGTAGACCATCTTTGGAATAAATTCTGCAGTGAAGGCTATGATGGCTGCCTGTAAAATTTCAAATCATTCTCTGTATTGTTTAATTTTTTTGTTGAAAGTTACTTACTGTAAGTGTGCAAGAACTAAACAGCCATTAAATCATGTTCATGAATTGTTATCACAAGGAAAAGAAAACAACAATTTCCTTCATTAATGATGTTAAGACAATTTAAACCTATCAAATGCAGTATCTTTAATTTTACACCATAGATGAAAGTAAAGTTAACATAATCTGATACTTAAAGTAAATCACTACAAAAATGGAGGTGTGAGTTCTTATTTTTCAAACATTCAGATGTAAAAATGAGGACCAGAATGTCTTCTGTTTGTATTTGAAATCATATGTCTTTCAATCAAAGGGGCCTCGGTAGTTACTACTGTAATCACTAGCCAGTCAACACTAAGGTTGTGAGTTCAAACCCTGCTCATGCAGGTGCACTCGACTCCAATCTTAATTGACTTGGATTGTCAGTTATCCTATCGAAGGTCGGTGGTTTTCTCCAGGCACTCCGGCTTCCTCCACCATTAAAAACTGGCCGCCACGAAATAGCCCAAAAGCGGTGCTTAAAAGTGGCGTTAAAACACAAAAAATCAAAATCAAAATCTTTCAATCAACTCCTTTATCATTAAACAAGAAATTGTAACAATATCAAAGACATTTATTATCAGAAAAGTTATAAATCTTATCCAAGACTCGTATATATAAACAATCTAAAAAGGCAAATTTCTTTTACTCTTTTTTAATTCTATGCATCCAATATTTTATAATTATTTGGTTTCAAACCAACACTTTCACATTAGTAATATATGTTATAAAAAAAAGTTCAAGATAAGATAAACCATATCTATATGTATATGCATGTGATTTGTGAACATATCACTTGAGTAAAATATAAGATGATGATGGCTGGCTGCTTATTGTCCAGCTGCAAATTAAATCCATATTCAGGACGAGAACATGTTAATGTAATAAGAATTTTAACCCAGCTGTATACTAGACTGACATGCTGAGCCTGATATTTAACTTGCTAGTTCACAAGGTAAAACTCAGCAGGAAGACATGTCACTAAACAAGGACACATTATTCTGACTCTGAGCCAACCAGTCTTTGCTCTATCTCCTTAATGCTGCGTGCTTAGCAGAGAAGCAGCAAATACCAATTTAAAGTCTTGGGTTTGACCCAGCCAAGTTCAATCCTGGGATCACCCCCACTTGAGGCAAATATGCTACAATGAGGTGGTTGAGTACTATTTAAAATGATTGACTACTTACATTTGTTATTACTGCAACAGCTGAAATACCTCTCAAGATACCAAACCAAATACCTAAAGGTGAAAAAGTTTTAATTACATTTCTATTACAGATATGGATACATGTATAATATAAAAATTCAATAAAGGAATATCACAGAGATGTGGTATAATTGCCAATGCAACAACTATCCACCATACAACACAGGAATAAAACACTTCAGGTTACTGTACAGTCTTAAATGATGAGCAAAACCCATACTGTAAGGTATAAAGTTATGAAAGGCCTCTGAATATCAAATATTAACATCATGAAATATCCTTTCAATTACATCTTTACTACAGGTATGAATCTGTTTTTTTCTAAATCTTGAATTTCCATTAGCAGATTTACATGGAACAGCTGGTAAAATAGGGGCTACAAATAACAGCCAGCTCAATTGGTTGATTGGTGACTTTTTTTAAAAAACTATATCCTCACAAAATAACTGAAAGACATTAAATTGCTAAATCAATAAATTTCTAATTTAGCAGTGTTATCTTATTCAAACCAAGGCTGTGAATTTACTGATAACATCTGAATTTAATGTTAATATATATATATATATATATACACCAACATGAATGCCTCATAGTTATACTATTTTATCAAATTTAATTTTCAGCAGTTTGTTGTTTTAAAATTAGCAATCCATATTCCCAGCGGAGACATTATTTTCCACTTACGTTACCTAGTTAAACTGTATGTACCTGGTAAATGTGTTAAAACTTTTTTGGCAACAATTGACTTGTCTGTAGTAAAAATTATTCAGACATTTTGAATATTCACTATAACATATTATATATACTGAAAACACATCTGTGCATATTATAAGCTAATATGACCTAACATTGCTTCAGTTGATTATGGGGATGAATTAGACCTCAATATGATGTTTGGAATCTTAAACTCTGACAGAATTTTGACAAGATGATGAACAGCATTAAAACCAATATTCCTCTGCAATTTTTATATTTTCAAGTATAATATAGGTTAGATATTTCATCTCATTTTCTCTCATTCTACAAGAAGAAGTTTCATCACGTCACACTCACCAATATCCTGAGCTTTAGCTGCCATTGGTCTCTTCCATTGAGTAACAAACTTGTAGGCATCCAACCTTATTTCTATTATATTATTAAGTAAGGCAAATAATGGTGCTAATGGGAAAGCTGCTACAAATATGGTGACAAATCCATACTGGATCACTGGAAATAGATAAATGTACTTGTCATAATGAAAGTAATGGAACTTAATAGTTACATTCTCAAAAGGAAAATGCAGATTTGAGAGACAAATTCAATTTAGTAGTGTCATGCAATTTTCAAGAGCTTAAGAATTATTGATGTGAGAATTTATGTACTCTTGAGTTTAGAATATTTTCTTTATCCCTTTTGAAAAAAATGTTGCTACAGAAATAGAAATACTTGGTATATACATTATATTCAGCTATAGGAATTTTACTGAAAAGAGAAAAAGTGTCATTCAATATCTGGTAAAGGCAACTCAGTGAATAAATAAAATAACACAATAATGTTTTCTCTTTCTATACTTTGCACAAAAAAATTATGTCAAATTGTGACACAGAATTTTTTTTATGACATTTAATGATCAGTTCTTGACCTTATTTTATTGTTAGTATATTTGAATCAACTTATCACTTTTCTTTTTTTGGGAAATGCATTCCATACATTTTGAATTTTATAACAATTTGATACTTTAATTTGAAAATCACACACAGTATAGAAAGTATGAATATACCAAGGAGAGAATTTGTAAATTTATTCACTACAATGTTTCAACTTCTTTATTCTTGAGCGCAATAGTTCTTTAAAATAAGAAGTCTACCATCGATAATAAAGTTAAAAAAAAATCATGATGCAAAAAATTTGGTAGACTTCCCTTTTTACCTGATTAAAAATTTTAATACATTTCGAACTTGCAACTGTTTAAGAAATTTTTTGAACAAAAACCTGTAGGAAATACAAATTGTACAATAAAACAGTTCTGCGACCGTATGATATTTTTAGACCAAAATATCATTTGTCAATAAAAAACTTTGAGGTAATTACCCATTTCCAAATATTCATCAAATAATCCCATCTTTGGTTGATCAGCTAAATTATAATCCTGCTCCCATCTTGAATAAACAATGTCTTCTTTTTTCTCCTCATTCTTAGCTTTCCTTGATTTAAACCATACCATTATTTTTCTGAAATAATACAAGGACTCCTGATAAATCTGGTTAAAAAATTGTTAAAGACCTTTCAAGAGAAGTTTTATTATTTCTAAAGAGATTTTTATAACAACCAAATCTTACAAGTGAAATATATTGTTAAATGAGTTTATAACAATAATTTTACTGCATATCACAATCAAATGTATAGCACATTAATTTTATTCTATTGTCTACCTTTTTTTCCCCATAGTTATAACAACAATTGCAGAGATCAAATCTTTTTCCCCAAAAACATCTGTTTGAGAATTTCGGGCAAAAATAATAGGAATTTCAAGCTATCTTCACATCAAATATAATGTAAACAAAATTTCTTATGACTTTTTCTGACTGAATTATCCATGAAAATTAAATAAAAACATACTTACGGTAAAAGAATTTCTTTGAAATTATTGAGAGCTTGCTTGCCCACCATAATAATACCAAGCTGTATACAGACTTCTATCAGACACCCAGCAGGATCACACTACCAAAATATTATTAACAATAAACAACTGCACAATGTATACAACCCTTTTTTTTCTTTTAAAGTACTCTGAAAGACTTAAGCTAAAATCTTTTTATACTACACCCTTGTTTTCAAGCACAACATTTCTTAATTTTGTTAGAAACAGTATAACAACAAAATTTTGTAAAAAAATAGAAAACACAAGTGCATATGTAGGCTAAAATTGACCTTTTATTCAAAGTTTACAAGAAACTGACCTAAGCCTGAATACAAAACACTGATCCTTAAACAGAGAGTTCAAGGGTATATTCCACCTGTTTGAGGAACATGTACACCTTACAAAGATGCTATCCAGTACTAAATATTATAAGTGAGTAACTGACCCAAGCGCAAAAGATTAGCATTTATCAGATTATTGGAAGGGCTTATTTTCTCTTCGAAGAATAAGAATTGTGACAATTCAACAGGCAATTAAGGAAATAGCTGACGAACAGCAGGCTCCAGCCCTTTTGTTTCTGAGTAAGCCTTTCCTTATGGCATCTTGTATAGATATTGTTCTCCTTTTCCGATTACATATGCATCCAATTCAGTTGTAAGCGCCAACGAAAGTGATGTTCAATTAAATCTTGTCAGACAGACAATTACAGCTTACAGCCTTTCTTTAGCAGATCAAATATAATTTACCTATTACTCACATAATTGAAAAACTGACTGAAGCATGAATATTCAGAAACGATAATTTATTAACTGTGAAGAGGGTCAAGGCCAGGTGACTTCTATTAAGTTGACATGTATACCTTACAAACAAATCATAGAACAAACATATTTGATAAAATTACTCATAGTAAATGAGAAACTCAACTGTGTACAATAACTAAACATTAATAAGTGTACTATGAAAAAGGTTAAGGTCAGGTGACATCTGTCAGATAGACATTTACTTAATATTTTATACCTACCTCCTCTTGTCTTTTGTCCAGTAAACTGTAGTTATAATCTCCAGGTCGTCCTACAAACCTGCAGAAATAAGGACAAGATTGCATAGAATTTGAGAAATCAGATCATTAACCATTAGGAAGGCAAGTAAAATATACTGTTTCTTCCTAAAATATACTGCCATAAGTTGACATTGGTATCTAATGAAAGAAATAGAACACCAAAAACGAATGAAGGTTGAAATGTAATGAGTAGAAAACACTTAAATATTTACAGAAAAAAGACAACAAAGATGTTATAGCCTTGTATCTTTGATCACTTCTTTTATAATTACAAAGACTTCATAACAAAGGTAAACTGTCACATGTGGAGCAGGATTTGCTAACCCTTCCTGAGCACCTGGGATCACACCTGGTTTTTGGTGGGGTTCATGTTGTTCAGTGTTTGGTTTTCTATGCTGTGTTTTCTATACTGTTGTTTGTCTTTTGATCATTTTTTGCCATGACATTGTCAGTTTGTTTTCTACTAATGAGTTTGAATATCCCTTTATTATCTTTTGCCTCTCTTTTGTTCAATTTTTTACCAAAGGAGCAATGCTACTAAAAGAAAAGAGAAAAATATTTTAACCTCATTTACCAATGATATTAACATAAAATCCAAGATATCAAACAAAATATTTCATATCACTTACTTCCCTTTGAAGAAGGCAATACAAACAACTGTTGAGTAGTAATTGACCAAAGATATTAACAGATAATCTAAGATATTGAGTATAATATTCCATAGTACTTACTTCCCTTTAAAGAATGCAATATAAACAACTGTTGAGTAGTAATTAACCAATGATATTAACAGATAATCTATGATATCGAGTATAATATTCCATAGTACTTACTTCCCTTTAAAGAAGGCAATGTAAACAACAGTTGAGAAGTAATTAACCAACGATATTAACAGAAAATCTAAGATATTGAGTAGAATATTCCATAGTACTTACTTCCCTTTGAAGAAGGCAATATAAACAACTGTTGAGTAGTAATTAACAAACTGGAAGAGAAACATTTTAAATGTAAAGGCATCTTCCCATTCTGTCTGTGTCCTATGTTGTTCTGAAAATAAAACATTATCAATGAAGAAATATATTAATAAGACAGCATCATAACCAGGCAATTTCAATAAAAATACATCTGTAGAATAGTTATATTCTTTATAAAGTTAATGAATGTGCTAAATTCAGCATTCTTAAAAGTAATGAGTAACTGCAACAGAAAATGTAGAAACTCAAATATAACTATTTTTTCAACATTGGTTAGATATAGATTCTACCACTGATTCGAATGTTTAAAAACATTCCTTCACTAGAGATGGTTTAAATATCTAAAATCTAACTGTTGAGAGTTGAGAAATATTGTATTGCATGAGATTTCGTGTTGGAATCTGTTTCTCTAATGATTTTATGACAATATTAAGACATTTTCAATGATTGACATGAATATGTGCTCTATGTGACGTCATCAGGAATGGTCACCTACTTTCGTGATGCCACAATTTTAGTTTAAAAAGTAAAAAGTATTCTCCATTTTAAGGCTCCTCAGATATTTTTGTTCTACACATTTTATAGTTTATGTGTTTGTAATTAAAATTTACTTACCTAAATCAGTAAGGAATAAAGCTATTCTTCCATATACCTAGAAATAAATAAAATTGTTAATAACCTCAGAACCGATAAGTAAAATTCTATTCTCAGTTGTCAATGGCCCTTAAATATTATCGTAGGTCATGCTAAATAATATCCACCTCTACAAGAAAATTTACATTCCATTTTACATCATTATGTACCAGGAATCAAAACATTATTATCAAATGCTTATACATTAAACACTGTTTTAATTGACTGCTGTACCCCTATTTTTGACATTTTCACCTATTGTGTCTGTTTGTTTTGTTCACGCATCGTTGTCAATATAATGGAATTTGATGGGACTGTCATACAAGTGAGAGGTTTAGCTAGCTATAAAACAAGGTTCAATCCACCATTTTCTACATAAGAAAATGCCTGTACCAAGTCAGGAATATGACAGATGTTATCCATTCGTTTGATGCGTTTGAGACATTTTCATTGGTTGCTATTTTCATGATTTCAATGCATAAACTTGATACACACACGAGTTAAAAACCTCTAATCAACAATTAGTGTGCCCTTCACATGAAGTTTAAGATTTGTTCTTACAGTTTTGGCAAGGTATACATTCTCCTATTTTATGTGATTACTAAATACACAAAAATAACAGCAGCAACAAGGGTTGTTCTGGCTCCCAAAAAGTTTGAGCCAGAAAAATCGCCAGCTTCTATACTTTGTCGCCAGTTTAGGGCCAGCTAGAGTCTTTATTTCCTCTACCCAAATTGAAGCCAAGTCGAGTTTAAATTTCTTTACACATCATTTAACTTTAAGTGATGAATAGCTATGTGATGTATTGCCGTCTTATTTTTTACTTTCAAAAACAATGATCGATTTTGTTACCTTTCGTCAAACAATGAAAATTTCGACATGGGAAAATGCTGGTGTCAAATATTGCCAGCAGCCACATTTTGTCACCAGATGAAATTAAAAATCGTAATTTGCGACATTGGCAAAGCCCAGCACAGTCCCTGTGCAGGAAAATTTCCACCTATACATTACTTTGAAATTGCATCAATGGATGGGTATCTAGAACTACTTTTCCAAAGGAAAATGAATAAGAAATTTTAAAATTGCTGCTATAAAGAATGATTAATCTACATTGTGTGTATGTGTATATACATTTTCTATTTAACATCATGAGGTATTTATTTTAATACTTACAAAATTAAGAATTAAGATGATGACAAAATTAATACATGCTGCTGTTACTGATGCTATAATTGTTGCCCTTGATTTGATAACGCCATCTGTGCTTGCATAAAGAACTCCTGAGATCACTACACGATAGAGAATTACACCAAATACTGCTGCCAATACAACACATAACTGCAATCAAATAAATATATGTTATAAAATTGTGCCATGCCAAATGACAACGAATATTGGACATAACTCTTAACAGATAATAGTAACATAATCCAATCAGATGCAAAAACAACACATAACTGCACTTAATATTTTTTCTTTCACCAACATCATTACCAGCATCAGTTGTATTTCAAACAAACATATGTTGCATAAAATGTGGAAATTTTAAAGAAATGATAAAATTAGAAACAAACCTATTTGAAATACATTTTCCTTCAAGCTCTCTTGAATTTTTAAGAATACCCATGATATATGATAATTCATATCCATGGAAATATTTTGAATACTTGATGAACTGATAATTCATAATATAAGTGACTTTTAACTTATTTTTATTAACAAGTGGCAGTCTCATAATTTTTCATGGACATGGCTTATTCAATACTAAAAAAAAAACATATGTATAGTCATTTTGTTAAATTTACTTACAAAGAACACTATAATACCAAGAGTGGTCCCATATCTGATACATTTACTGTAGGAAGGAACAAAAGGCTCTTCTCTCTGCAAAACACATCATGATATATCTAAATGACTTTTTCCAAACAGCTTTTGTACTTCATCTCACAGTTATAAAAATATGGATCATTGTATTTGTTTTTAAAATTGTGTTATTGTAAATGAATCACTGTAGTAAACAATAACAAGGAGTTGCACCCATTGTGGTACTCAGCATACTCCCACTGGTTTTCAAAGTATCCACAAACAGGCAGTAAGTGTCCAACAGATCCATAAGCGCTCACATGTAACAACTCATTTGTTTCGTTTTCTTTTTTTTTTTAAGTTAATCAGAAAACATGTGTTTTGTGCAAACAAATTATATCTGTTTTTCCTGATTCATGTTTTGCTTTAGTAACAGATTGTTGTAGAATTTATGGATGATAAGGTAAAACAAACAAAATTGGTTCATTAGACTAAATACACACATAACACATCAGAACACGGACAGATTTTTATACCTTTGTGACAGGATGGGTTCTTCTGTTGCTTATAGCAGCTTCAAACTCTGGTCGCAGTGTTTCCTGTAAATAGAATTACAAAGATGAAAAAAAGCACTTGAAAATATTTGCACAAATTTTGACAGAATCTTAATATGCATTAAGTAGGGTTATGCATCCTTATTGTCAAAGAAACTACTTCCAATGTCTTATCTAATGTTTTATAAACATACTCTATATATCTAGTCTTCTAAAATCAGAAGATGTTAACTATTATATAATAGGATATTCCTACAGAATGAGCTACCAAAACTTGCTAAAGGAAGGAAATTAGAACAGCAATGTTTTTCCTTGTGACAGTAAATTTTGCATATTCAATGCAAGAACTCTGAAGATTAGAACAAGTGAACAAGTTCAACCATTTTTTCAACACCTGTTTGTAAAGTCATTTTGACCTGTACTGCAGGTTCTACTATAAGTGACCATCACATAATTCTACTGTTCTCCATAAATCTATTCTTTTATCATATATGTGCATGCAATCCTTTTGGATAGGCAAACAGAAATGTCCATGGAATCACTTTATAATAGTTATTCCTCCAACAACTCTTATGAAAATGATACCTCATATATCACTTCAAATATGATTTTACTGTAAGAATATGCCATTGAATTTGATGACTAACCTCTTCTGACTCAAAGTCTGCACAATCCCAATCATACTCTAACTCATGTTGCTTTCTCTTCCAGAACTCTTGGAAGAATGATGCTGTAATGATATACAATGATAATATCATACACACAATCTGTACATGAAAAATTATAAACAACAAAGATTTAACTATAGTATTCTACTAAATGGTGACTATATTATGTGAATAGTTAGAGGGACAGATAATAATATTCTTCACCTTACAGTAGGTATTTGATTTTTAAAATAAAAAAATCCACCATGGACTGAAAAAATAAATAGTTTGGTTACATTTGAAATATTGCAGCAATAAGTCTTATATTCTTTCGTTAAATATGCAAGATACGTACAAATTTAGTTTATGGTGCAGTGAAAACTTAGCCTGAAACATGTTATCAAACAACAATTGTTTTCTATAGAAAGTTATGAAAACCTATAAGAATGCCAATAACCCTTTTTATAAAAACTAGTATTCAGCTAAAAACTTACCCCATAAAGCCATAACTACAGCAAATATCATAGTGCCATAGTTATCAAATAGGTAAGTAGCTCTGGAGTATCTACAACTGCTCTCAAGCTTCCAGTACGTACACCGAGCATCACACAGAGGACACATGGTAAAATTTCCTGCACCGTTTGGATCACAGATGTCGTTACTAAATAGAAGAAGCAGCATTTTTATTTTCATTAATTTGCATTTAAGATGTTTAAATACAATGAACTGGAACAATTGCAAAAATATAGATCGCAGCATGTACATCCAGAGTTACATTCACAGGATCAGAGGTTATATATTGCTGAAATATATTTGGTAGCTTTTCAGAAAGTGGATTGTAAATTATATTACATATGGACAGATATGCTTGATTATATATACCTTATGCTATCGCTGCCAAAAATATTGCCAAAATAGCATTAATAAAAAAACTTGCATCTTATTGTAAGGAGTGGAAGGACCTTTTTTTGGGACGTTGAGAGTAGGACTTTATTTTCCCCGGAATTCATGATTTGGCCTTTTATTTTCGCAGGAATTTAGGATTCACACCTATCAGTGTTTTTTTTTATTAATTTGTTTGATTTTTCGGGATATGGGAAAGAATAATAATTTTTTTTCGGGAATTCAGGATGACACCCCCTCCTACCACCCCTCTATTGTCTATAGTATATATTGACACACTATGAATTGAAATCACATGAAGTAATATAATTTTAACTAATAGGTAACTAATTCACTGCAACCAATTCCTCCATAAAAGAATAAATAATAGAATTTTTAAAAAAGATGAAGAATAGCAATAATTTAGTTCTCTAATGGTCATATTGTTTCCTAAGCATTCATACATCCCTGGCTATCAAATTTTGGGTTTTGAGCGTTCCAGATGAAGGTAAATTCAGAAAACTACTTCATAAGCACAAAATATATAAAGCATTAGTTTTATTTTCTTGCACTTGGTGGATACCACTGCTGGTGAAGTGTTAGTCCCTGGAGGGTTTCCTCAGCCTAGTCGGTAGTCAGTTCTTTGCATATGTCAGGATTTATAACATACATTTCTAAAATTTCCATTGATAAATTAATAAATTATATAAAAAGTAATTTTCCGACCCCCCTCAGACAAAGTTGACCATCAATGGCTGAGGCTATTCTGTTTATGTCCCTTTTGGTCTATTGACCATCAATGGCTGAGGCTATTCTGTTTATGTCCCCTTTGGTCATATTGCTTTTTTAATATCTATAAATCCAAAAACTTTCAAGATTTTGTTTTCAGCATTCCAGATGGAGGTGAATCAAGAAATGTGCCTTGTAACCACAAATTCTTAAAATATTATTTACATTTTCTCCCATTGGTTAAAGCTTTTAAAAGATATTGAGGCAGGTGCTTTAAAACAATCTAAACCCCTTGTGTTTTTAATTTTCATAAGTAATAAACAGATAATTTTTGGTGTTGTGATTAGTAGGTAATTCTTTATCTCATCACTTTATTTTTAGCTTTTCTAATACAGATATGCATACATCTATCTCACATTGTTTTGTGTGATTTTTTTTTGGTTGTTGCTTTAAATGGATAATATAATTTGATATTTTTTGGTTCATTTATACCTTGGTTTATCATCCATAAATGTAGCAAGGCCAAAAATAAACACTGCTAATCCCAAAGCTGCTGCAGGAAACAATGCTGATGTGTAATATCCCAACCAGGCAAAATATATAGCTATCTTCTCTCCAAAATAGGTCCTGAAATACATGTACAGATATATATTACAATAAAATGCTTCGCTGGGGCGCAGCTTGATACGACCGCAGAGGTCGAACCCTGAACAGTTGGGGCAAGTATGGACACAACATTCAAGCTTGATACAGCTCTGAATTTGGATTGTTATTAAATATTTGACACAGCATAGGTTTCTGACACAGAAAGAATGTGGTCTAAGAACTTGATTTTTTTTAATTTACCTATTATGGTCCAATGTCCAAAATCAAAATACATGGTTAGATTCAGCATATCAAAGAACCCCATATATTCAATTTTTGTTAAAATCAAACAAAGTTTAATTTTGGACCCCAACTTGGACAAACTTGAAAACTGGGCCCATAATCAAAAATCTAAACATATGTTTAGATTCAGCATATCAAAGAACCCCAAGAAATCAATTTTTGCTAAAATCAACCTAAGTTTAATTTTGGACCCTTTGGACCTTAATGTAGACCAATTTAAAAAACGGGACTTAAAATTAAAAATCTAAATACACGGTTAGATTTGGAATATCAAAGATCCCCAATAATTCAATTTTTGATGAAATCAAACAAAGTTTAATTTTGGACCCTTTTGACCTCAATATGAACCAATTTGATAGTGGGGCCCACAAATAAAAAATCTAAATTCATGGTTAGATTCAGCATATCAAAGAACCCCATATATTCAATTTTTGTTGAAATCAAAAAAAGTTTAATTTTGGACCCCAACTTGGACCAACTTGAAAACTGGGCCCATAATCAAAAATCTAAACACATGTTTAGATTCAGCATATCAAAGAACCCCAAGAATTCAATTTTTGTTAAAATCAAAATAAGTTTAATTTTGGACCCTTTGGACCTTAATGTAGACCAATTTAAAAAACAGGACCCAAAATTAAAAATTTAAATACACAGTTAGATTTGGAATATCAAAGAGCCCCAATAATTCAATTTTAGATGAAATCAAACAAAGTTTAATTTTGGACCCTTTTGACCTCAATATGAACCAATTTGATAACGGGGTCCACAAATAAAAAATCTAAATACATGGTTAGATTCAGCATATCAAAGAACCCCATATATTCAATTTTTGTTGAAATCAAACAAAATTTAATTTGGACCCCAATTTGGACCAACTTGAAAACTGGTCCAAAAATCAAAAATCTAAATACATGTTTAGATTCAGCATATCAAAGAACCTCATATATTCAATTTTTGCTAAAATCAAACAAAGTTTAATTTTAGACCCTTTGGACCTTAATGTAGACCAATTTGAAAACTGGACCCAAAATTAAAAATCTAAATACACTGTTAGATTCAGCATAACAAATAAATAAATGTGATCAAAGATTTTACAAATCTAATGCGCCATACTGTGCAATTAAAGATTACTTCTTGAAATTTTTCAATATTTGAAATTTGAAAAAAAAATAATATTTGAAGAATAATTCTTTTTAATTTCTGAAATCTGAAATGAGAAAAAATTGACCCCCCACAATTTCTTTTTATCCCCCTCCCCCCCCCCTTTTTTCCCCCAAAAAATTCTTTCCCTCAAGATATGGTCATAATCTCAATTCAAATTTCCAATGGAGTTGGCAACCATAATTACCCATTTAATTTTACCATAGTGCTAACTTAATCTATTTTATAATAGAATTAAAAATATAGTGTCAAATCTTTCATATGGATTTTTTTGTAAAATAAAATGATGCAACATTTGCAGATATTTTTACTGGTCTTCCTTTATAAATATGCATTTCTTTAAACATAATTTAAAAGCAGTGTAAGGGAAGTAACCAAAATGTTGTATTTGGATTACCTCCCTTACACTGTTTTAAATTATCTTTAATGTTCATTAACCATTACTTTATACATAATTTAAAAGCAGTGTAAGGGAGATAATTTCAATGATGTATTTGATTTATCTCCCTTACACTGCTTTAAATTATGTTTTGTACTGAAGTATTTGTCCATTAACCAGGACAACCTTGTTTTTCCCCCTTTTTTGCCCCTAATTCCTAAACGGTTTGAGCCATAACCCCCCAAAGCAAATCCTAACCATCCCTTTGTGGTATGGAAACTTGTAGTATAATTTCAGAGAGATCCATACACTGTTCCACAGTTATTGTCTGGAAACTAGAAAATGCTTATTTTTGGCCCCTTTTTGGCCCCTAATTCCTTAACTGTTGGTACCATAACCCCCAAAATCAATCCCAACCTTCCTTTTGTGGTATTTAACCTTATGGTAAAATTTCAAAAAGATCCATTCACTTAAACTAAAGTTAGAGTGCGAAAACCAATGTGTATTCGGACGACGACGCCGGACGACGACGACGACGACGACGCCAACGTCATACCAATATACGACCACAAAAATTTTTTGCGGTCGTATAAAAAATGTGTTGAGATAGGAAATCTGTGTTTAGTATGTGACTACTGCTGTCAGTATAGAGGTGAAATGTTGATTGCCAATAAACTAAGTCAACTTACAGAATACTAGTAGGTGCTGTTTACAAATTCATGGCTCTAATTATATTCGTTTTAGTATCTTATCCCTAAGTATCAAACTATGAAACATCATCCTTTTTCTTTTATGCTGTAAAAATATATATACCTGACATGATCGAGAGGTTGATATTTGTACCATACTCCTGGCTTAGCCCATGTTTCATACAGCAGCTGAAATGTTAATTCATTTTGTACACATATGACCATAGAATTAAAAGCCAAACCTTACAAGACACATGTGTATTCCATAAATAGAACAATAATGTAAACAGAACTTATTTCAACATATTTTATATTGTAAAACTACATAACACAAATATTTAAGTGAACTTCTTACAATTCAAATAATAATTGGACTTTTAGTTTTTATAAAATTGTTTAATTTATAATCATGTGACATAAATATTGCAATACATGTACATGTCATGGCTTCCATAGCAGTCATATTTTCTGGTTATGACTTGTGGAATCTATTTTTGACCAGCTGGTGTAAGCCTAAAGCGGACAGTACAATTTAGAAAAATAGATAAAGAGTTAGGCTTAAATTCCCTGATGTTCCACACTTGAAACGTCGTACTTTCAGTTAACAGAACTATCAATGTACGAACTAATATGTTCACGGAATCCAAATCAAAAGTATGAAGTAATTGTTTTCATGTCAGTCATTGTTAGAATGTCCTCAATTCCCAAGTAATTACCTTGATTGGCATTAGTTACAAAGTATTAAGAAATAAAAAACGGGATTGAAAAGATGTCTGATTAGCTCAAATTTTTTTTGGAAGCCCTGGTTCATGTATAAAATATAAAAAATAATTTCTTGGTCTAGAGAAGTGGTGACTAAGGGACTACCAATATACTTACATGTCTATCATTATCTTTACCGCTGGCCAGGATAGAATGTTCACTGATGTATCTACCCTGAAGAAAAAATACATCAGTTAGTTTGTGCAGTAATCTTTTTTTCACAACACAAGTGCATTCTCTGCAAAGTATAATTCTGCACCATGATAGAGGTGGCCTTTGATACAGGTCTTGAAGTAACAATTTAATTCATTTTACCCAACTAACTGTAACATGCATATTCAGTAAAGCTGATTTTGTATCTTAACTGAGACCTTTTTTTTTCTTATTTGTTTTAAGTATAAGTTGAAGTTGAAGAGGTATTGACAGAACCATTTCTGGTAGAAAAATATATCTGTCTTGAGGTCTGATCATCTTAACACTACACTATAGATAAAAACATGTACTGCATCATTCTCTCATGATGATAACATATTATGAACACAAAGACTGTTAATAGATATAAGAAGATGTGGTATGAGTGCCAATGAGACAACTCTCCATCCAAGTCAAAATTTATAAAAGTAAACCATTATAGGTCAAAGTACAGTCTTCAACACTGAGCCTTGGCTCACACCGAACAGCAATCTATAAAGGGCCCCAAAAATTACTAGTGTAAAACCATTCAAACGGGAAAACCAACAGTTTAATCTATATAAAAAACGAGAAACGAGAAACACTTATGAACCACTTCAACAAACGACAACTACTGAACATCAGATTCCTGGCTTAGGACAGGTGCAAACAATTGCAGCAGGTTTAAACGTTTTAATGGTACCAAACCTTCATCCTTATCTGAAACAATAGTGTAACATCACAACATAGAAAGACACACTATAAAATATCAATTGAAATGGCTTAACTCAATCAAAAGACATATTAACACCGGTGAACATACACTGAACAAATAAATTTGATCTATGATACAATGTAAATACAAAATAAATAAATTAAAGTAACGTGTTATACCGCTGTGAAATGTTAAACAATTTAAGAAAAACAATATGCTTGAACAAAAATATCAGCCATTTGCAATTACTTTAAACACAGGTAAATAATTTTGTTGTTAGGTATACGTGTACAGTTCAAATGAAGAAAGGAAATATTTTTACAAAATAAATAATTTTGATGTTCATAGTACGAAGAAGTGAAAATTTATAGTAATACCAAACACTTATCAAAGCTGGTATATAGACAAGATATAACCCTGAATAACATTAAATAACAAAAAAGCATTACAATTAGTATCAACAGGTCAAATAAACAAGAAAGTACGATTTGAGAGTACTAACAGTTACTGACAGCTAGTTAAAAGCCAAAAACAATTATGTGGATAGTGTCCACATGTGGACACAGATGATGCCCCCGCTTGCATATCATATAGTTATAAAGGGACATAACTGAAGAACGATAAAAGTGACACTACCCAAATTTGAACTTGATCCGAGTTTTGTGGTAATAAGCATTGTGTGTAAGTCTCATAACATTTGGTAGGGGCTAACTTAAGTAGAGAACAGAAACTAAAAATTCATCAGTTTTTCTATTTGTAAACATGTATAACTCTAGAACGGTTGTGTATAAGTATTATAACATTTGGTTGAGGCAAACTAAAGTTAGAGAACGGAAACGAAAAATTCAGCAATTTTTATGTTTATAAAGGGACATAACTCAAGAATGGTAAAAGTGTTGCCACCAGATTTCGTACTTAATCTGTATTATGTAGTAATAAGCATTGTGTATAAGTTTCATAACATTTGGTTGAGGCAAGTTAAAGTTAGAAAACGGAAACAAAAAATTTGTATTTGATCTTGTGGTTATGAATATTGTGTATAGGTTTCATAACATTTGGTTGGGGCAAACTTAAGTTACAGAATGGAAACTAAATATTTTGCAATTTTTCGATTTTTAAAGGGGCATAACTCTGGAACAGTTAAAGTGACGCCACCAAAATTCAAACTTGATCTCTGTTTTGTGGTAATAAGCATTGTGTATAAGTTTCATAACATTTGGTTGAGGCAAATTTAAGTAAGAGAACGGAAACTAAAAATTTTGCAATTTTTCCATTTATAAAGGGGCATAACTCTAGAACGGTTAAAGTGACGCCACCAAAATTTAAACTTGATCTGTGTTTTGTGATAATAAGCATTGTGTATAAGTTTCATAACATTTGGTTAAGGCAAACTTAAGTTAGAGGACGGAAACTAAAAATTTTGCAATTTTTCCATTTATAAAGGGGCATAACTCTAGAACGATTAAAGTGACGCCACCAAAATTCAAACTTGATCTGTGTTTTGTGGTAATAAGCATTGTGTATAAGTTTCATAACATTTGGTTGAGGCAAACTCAAGTTAGAGAACGGAAACCAATTTTGGGACGTTCGTACGTACGTACGTACAGATGGACAAGTGTAAAACTTAATGCCCCCACCGCTACGGCGAGGGCATAATAAAAAATCATGCATCAGAGACTAAAATCAACTAAAACACATCCCAGGGATTTAGTATTTTAACTTCATAGACAGTCAAAGAAGACATGACTTGTGCAATGCCAAAAATAAATGTATCAACAGGCAGTAGGATAGTTAGGAGTTAACCTCTTTATAGATCAAAATGAACGTCGGTGCGTCTTTATACATTCCGTTTGAAAAGAATACAAATTTAGTTATGTTTTAATTTGCTGATGACAAAATCTATATTAGTGCCAATGTAAACTATATTCAAAGATCTTATTACAACATTGGTAAGATAACCTTTACTACTAAGTTTGTTTAAAGGTTTGATGAGTTTACACGGATCACATAGTGATTTCCGCGCTTTAAGTACAATATTACTGTAAAATTTAGGATGTGAAATACAGTTTTTAATCAGTTTTCTACAGGTACAGCCAAATTTACTAATCAAATCTTTGTATCTATGAAAGAATTTTAAACATTTTGTCAAATTGTATAAACTTGTGCGTTATAATGGACACTAATCAATTAAAGTTATAATAACCATGAAAAAAAAATATATTTACTTATTGAAAGTTGTGGTTTTAAGTATTGTCAAAGTCCATTCACCTGGTCAAAACAATATTGATGGATGGAGAGGTAAGTAGTCTGTCAGATATAATTATTGTAATCAGGTGTATTGAAGGAAAAGGGATGTTTAACACATGACACTATTTTCACACCCATTTCCTTCTGTAAACTTTAATCAAATAATTAACTCTTACAGTCCTTTAACTAAAACTTATCTTCCCATTTGATATCAGTACAAGACGGATAATTTTATAATGAATTGAACAGGTTCATAAGACATAAGACATACAATTACACAAATTTCTTTCCATAATGAATTTCTAGATTAACAAACTTCTTAAAGGAGAAATATTAACACTGAAAGACAAAGTCTCCATTCTTCTTAAGTTTGTATGTATGAAATCAGGAGACTGATCACTTGTCATAGACTCAACAGTACAAATGTATACAATTTTAAAACAATTTGTTTTTTTAATAAACTGTTAACACAGAGATCTATATGTCTCGCCTATTTGTTATTTTGATAATGCAAATGTTGAAATTAAAATAGCAATACTTTAACATGTAAGTTATGCAAATATTCAAAGTCAATGAACCATGACTGAAGGTATAGGGCTAAAAAAATCTCCATGGAAATGAGATGTGCCAATGCTAATATAACTGCAAACCAAATACCATGGACTTTTCATAAGTTGTTCCCTACAAACCTAAACACAAACATTAACTTGTAAACTATGTAAAAGTTTTAAAGTCAATGAACCATAATTAGGAGGTGGGATTATATAATCTCCATGGCAATGAGATATGTCAATGCCTATACAACTGCATACCAAATATCAATGATCGACCACTAGTGGTTCCCCATAAACTGACCTAATCACAAACTAATACATTTAAACTAAGCAAAGTTTCAAAGTCAATAGACCTTGACTGAGGGGGCGGGCCAAATAATCTCCATGGTAATGAGATGTACCAATGCTAATACAACTGCATACCAAATATCATTGACCTACCACTAGTGGTTCACCATGAACTAGACCTAATCATCAACTAATACATTGTTGATGCCGCCGACACAGCCAATGCGGGACACAGCATACCTATGTCTCACTTTTTGGCACTGTCAAGGCGAGACAATAATTAGTGTCCCCTTCCCTATTTTCACTTATTTGTACAGCACACTGTAACTTATAAGTTAAACAATAATATAACCAGACATGATTTGGGCTAGAAATTAAATTATCAGAAATAGATCTGAACAAGAAGATATCTTTGTATCTTTAACAAATGTCAGAGGAATCATTTTCTATTAGTTCTAAATTATATGAGTTCAGTAATTTTGACAAAATGAAAAATCATTAAAAAACTGTAATAAGTTAATAATAACTGACAACAGTCTTTGCATATAGCAGCTTGTTTCATCGAGTTTTTGTGAAAAATTAATGCCTAAACCTTTGACGATGATGTATCAACTGAGATTGACTTACATCATGGAGAGGAAAGGCAGCTGTGTAAGATCCATTATTCACCATATTTGACACTCCTGAAAATATAATAATAAATGTTACGTATTATTATAACAATAGCATCTTTTTTAGATCCTACTAAATAGGTATGATAATGAATGATGCTTTCATTTTCAGAAAAAAAGTTCTTCGCTGCCGAATACAATTTTCCATTTTTCCCCCATTGTATTAGAACCTGCTAAGGTGAATAAATCATATTCTCTTATGGTTGTGACCTGTTATCTATTTCTTGTATGAAGAGATATTTCTCATATCACACTGCAGGGAGTGTGATATGAAAACTGAGTTAATTTGAGTGACTTATCCAGCATTATGAGACGTAATTTTCATTGGCTATTTGTTAGGTCATCGGCTTGTTATTTAAGTTAAATAGAAATTATCTCACTGAAGTCTCGTTCATCATTATGTTGAAATCAAGTAACTCAAGTTGATATCAAACGATATCCAATTTTCACTCATTATGAAACCTATAATTATACTTTCCCTTTATTGTCATCTTTTCAAATATACAATATGCCTTCAATACCAGGCACAATATAAGCTATTAAACATGGATGGTGACTTAAAATCCAAATTTGAGTCATATATACACTAATGATTAGCAATCGTCAATTTTCTGTCAAAGAACTCTGTGGATCCTCTGACAAAATGTAATTTGTTTCTCAGAATTGATTCAGAAATAAATACAAGGAGTGTTAAAAGGCAATTTTATTGATGCCAAAAAATGATTATTTTTTTTCTAATCTATTACTTTAAAACAACTATTAACCTATTAAAACTATATATAACCATTATTATTTACTTAAAGTGTCTTCTGAGCTACTTTTTTTAACACAAAAAATAAATTTCTTCTTAGTGTTCTTGGGTATCAGAAAGCAAACAAGACAAAAAGTTTGAATGTATGCAATATGAACAGATTAGAAATGCACAATGCATCTAAATAAACAAAGGGGAAAACAGTGAAAATGTCTTCTATATTAAGACATAAAAGAGAAGGAGAAATATTTGAAGTAATAACACAATATACAAGATCATCACTATATGGTACATATTTGTTTTCTCCTTATAACAGTATTATTATATAAAATGCAAGTACTCTGAGTGATGTATATTCAGGATCATCAATACATATTAATTATAATGGCATCATCCCCTTATTTCCATCATTTATAATGGGAAAAGAGGCATCATACATATTTTCTATGCCATCAAAAAAGACATATAGGCCAAATAAAACTGAAGACACATCAGTCCATTCTTTCAAATATATTTTTTTTCCTTTCAAGACATATAAACTATGCAAAACATCCAAAGTCAATGAACCATGACTTAAGGTGCAGGACCAAATAATCTCCATGGAAATGAGAAATGCCAATGCTTATAAAACTGCATACTGAATACCATTGACTTATCATAAGGGGTTCCCTTAACACTAACCTAAACACAATAACTTGTAAATAATGTAAAAAGTTTCAAAGTCAATGAACCTTGATAGGAGGTGGGACCAAATAATCTCCATGGAAAAGAAGACTTGCGAATGCTAATAATATCATTGACTTAACATTAGGGGTTGTCTTAAACTGATCTAATCACAAACTTTAACAAGTAAAGTATGCAAAACATTCAAGGTCAATAGACCATGACTCATGGGCTGAAGCCAAATGATCTCCATTGAAATGAGATGTTCCAATGCTTATGCATCTGCATATGTCGGAAAGAGCATAATTAAGTCTTGATTTTTGACTCCGTTAAGGCAGATAAAAAATTGGCATCATTTAAACAATACAATATAACAAGAAAAACAATTTTTCCCAAATAAACCACACCCATCCATTCTCCCTAGTTCGCCTTAGTGTGATAGAGAACCCACTCTTTAATTTATTTGGCCTAATCATATTTCCTCATAACAACATGCAGAGAATGTAGTAACAATAGAAAATTCACATTTTAGTTGTAATTACCTAGACCTTCAATACCTAAATAATTTACACAATAAAGTTACAATTGTCCATAAACAAGTATAAAATCAAAGTTATCTAAATTTAGCACTTTATAATATACAACATGCCTCTCAAAACTCTCTTCAAAACCACTTTATTTTAGTAATATATCATTAACAGGCTATTATTTGAACTTGGAATTATTTTTAATTATGGAATTTGCATAATTTCATGTGTTTGAAATTTTTGATAAATTCCATGTCTATGAAGTATTATTATGTTTTGAGCGGTGCATAACACTTTCTATACAATGTATTTTGTATAGATAGTGTTGTGCGCGGCACAGTACATTCTATTGAAAATGTGCTATCTTCTTTGTAATAGAAAGTGTTGTACGCAGCAAGGAACATTATAATACAGAATAAACATGGAATTCATTAAAAATTTCAAGCACAAGAAATAATGTAAATTCCATAATTAAACAAATACTTTAAAATACATGTAACAAAAATTTAAAAAATATTAAAATACACACAAGATCATAAAGATGAACCTTGTTTTAACTGAACATAATCCTTTATATCCTTAATATATAAATTTGGGATATAATTTTCATAAAGTTTTGTCAGAACTATGAGAAAACCTACCAATCCTCTTCTTGCCTTTCTTGTCATGTTCAAACCATGTTCTGGCTAAAATCTCATATACAATTTTACTTCTCTGAGCATTGGTGAAGAATGTGTCCTTATCCTTTATTATAAATCTGTAAAATTTAATAAATCTTATATTATAATTCTGAGCTTTAAGCAAAGAAGTTAGATCAAAAATTTAAATTTTCTACTGCCGTTGTGAAATATAATGTATCTTGGAATAAAATTTTATCAATCTACTTTATGACTTAGCATTAGAAATACAATCATGTTTTTATACTCTCTTACAAAGTGTAAAAAATTAATCATAAAAAAATTTGAAGCTACAAATATATACATTTTTATGAATTTGATGAATGATTGAAAGACCATCAAAATTTAACCATTTCATGCACATTGACATTCTATAGGTTAAGTACTGTGGATTCATTTATTTTTATACTCTGTACCATAATTATGTATAACTGACAAATTAAACTTTCATGAATACCTGTTTTCATTGTTTTAACTCAAGCTATATATTCAGATCAGTGAAAGTTTTGTATCTTGTTGATTATGACAATTTCTTTACCAACTTTTCCCATGAATTAAACAAAAATTGGAATCACAAAGATTAATAAAATGAACCCACAATAGTATGTAACACAAATATATACCCAAACAACAAGAAATTATTGAATAATGGCAATTTTGTTTTTGATGCTGACTTTCATCAGCAAGAATATCTTGCAAACCTGTTAAGCTGGACTGATATCAGACCTGATGAAGTCAATATAAAAATGCCATTATCTTTTTATCAGCAATTTGTCTTAACAGTATATTTCTTGTGTGCCTCTTGTGGCCAAACATGTTCTGATGCATGAATGATGTTGCATGCATTTCATTGATATATTGAAGCAGATACTCATGAAAAACATGATGTTGCTGCATTGCTACATGACGACATTGCCAAATATTTTTTTAGTTTCAAGTCCTGTCCCTGATCTAAATAAATATAAGGCAGTAGTACCAAAGAGAAAATGAACAAATTGCAGATAACCTGCAATACCAGCTCTAGCAAAATTATTGTAAGCCAACAAATGTTTTCCATTCAATCAAAACATCAGCACTAAAATCAAGTTTTCAAACATTCTGATAGCCAACAATTCAATCTACTTATTCACAGCACAAATACATGTGGAATTTAGCTAACATAAAGAAGTGTGCATTTTTCTAAAAACTGAACATTCAAATTACATAACATTCATGCAGTTAGAACATAATTTCTGTTGACAACTAAGATACTGCCTGTATAGATCTTTTATAACAGGTTTTTACTTGACTCTTGAGTTCCATTTTGAACCAAATTTAATACTCTCGTTTCAGTTTTGCAACTCCTTTCACAAAAAAATCGCAGTTACTGTGGATTCATTTATTTTCGTGGGTATCAATTTTCGTGGATCAAGGAAAACTTACATGTTCGTGGATATTTGATTTCGTGGTTAATGTACCGGTAAGTGTCGAACTTGTCTAGGTCATCCTTTTTTTCTATTTTGTGTAACTCTATCTTCTATAGTTTTTGCTCCTAACATAAAAAAAATGGTAAAAATCATCATGTATGATGAAAGAAATTGACTGACAGGTTCTGAAATGTTGATCTATGTTTAGATCTTGTCTTGTTGTGTCACTTTAGCTGTTATAATTTTTTCTTAATCTCATTTAGTTTTCAACAAAAATGCAAAATGGGATAATATCATCAATAAAGGGCAATAATTCGTAAAAGAAGTCAACTGACAATTTCTGCCATTTGAATTATTTGTAGATCTTGTTCTGCTTATCATTTTTGATATTCAAAGTTTCCATCTATCTATTATAGTTTTCAAGATAACAGGCGAATGAAAAATATTGGTAAGAAATCGCCATTGAAGAGAAATAACTCCTTCTACAGTTAACATTTCGAATGTTTCTGCTTTTGTCAGAATTTTGTCTCTCTCTAAAGGTTTTCAAAACAATCTACAAAACATGCATTCTACCAAAATCATTTAATTTTCCTAGTGGTTGCAGAGGAGATGATTTTTGTAAAATATGGACAACGACGTCGGATACCAAGTGATGGCAAAAGCTCACACTGGCCACTGAGCCAGGTTAGACCAATTTAAGTCACTTACTGAAGCATGCTGTTATTGATAGATTTGATTAGATTCTGCTTGTAGTTCAAATACATGGGTGTAAATGCAACAGTTTACAAAATAAGGTCTTTCATCAGCATTAATACTAATAATTACCGGTAATCAGGAATAAACAATTGTTTTTTTCTAGGTATATATATCACATTCATATTGATAGGGGTTTGAGGGATCCATTCTTATGAAGTTGACTATACAGATACAACGGTTTTAATCAAACAATACCATCTGTTAGAATATTTTTACTGTAACAGTTCTTAGTAACCATCTGAATAAGTCTAAAAATGCATAACATACACTTCCTCATTCCATAAAATATTCTACTGAATGCATAGCATGCTAATTTTACATAGAAAAAGCAAAAAGCTTACAGCCCTCTGTCCAATCAGGATGAACAATACAGTAAATAATAGGAAAGATAAAAATGGAAAAGTGTTAGATGATTGTATGAAAACATCATTACTAAAACAAATGCTTATAAACATGTACTTAGTGGTGTTCAAGTGTGAGCAAAGAGCATAGATAAATCAATATGTGTAAAGGAATTTAAGTGTGCCTACAATAACAAAAATCATAAACTCCAAGAAAGAAGCCTGTATCACTTATCTGGAATCTAAAGTTTCATTTCTCCAAGCATCCATAGCTAAAGTCTAACATACATTTTTGACAAAAAATAGACCTATAGCCGTATTCATGAAAATCTTTAAAGGGAAAGTCCGCGATTTTTTACTTATCATCTAAATATGTTCATCTTAACATAAAAAACTCATTCACAAAGTTTTAAATTTATATTCTTTCTAATAACGGAGAAAATCAAGTATTTGTAACTTTTTTGGTTGACCTACGTCACTGGGTTGTGACGTTTTAACCCGATTTGTTGAATCATGGGAAAAAATAAAATCTGTTAAAGTCTTAATTGCTTTATCAGAATTTTACGTAATTAAAAGCGCATAGATGACGGTTGGTCGTAGTTAATAACCACAATACAAGAATGAAAGAAAATGAATATGTGTGTACTGTTTTGTATTGATTGAATAAAACTTCCTATATGAAGTTATCTAAATATAAATATTTTCGAATTAATTTCATAAATTATTGAGATTTTTTCATAAAATATCTATAGAACATTTTTACTGATATTGAACTGAAAATATTTTAAGTTTTATTTACCGTTATAACTTTGATAACCATTTCAATGCAAAATATTTGTGAACAGAGTGTGTCTATTATTTTGTAAAGTCATTGTTTATTTCTCGATTTGAGGAGAATTCGTTTGAACTTTACCTTGCAGCAATTTAGCCTCAGGCGTACACAGGTGTGAATTCAAGCGTACACAGGAGTGTATATTGTCATTTTGAATGGATTAACAGAAAGAGTATAGCGTGTTTAATATGCCCAGATGAAATACCCGATGACAATAGAGAAACAATAATTAAATTGTATAAATTAATTGAAAATTAACATTCAACTTTTTAATTCCGGAATTGTTACAATATTAAAATGGAACAATTTTCGGTTACGTTCTATGCAATTAGCATAAAGTTAAGATATGAAGTTAAAAGAATAGTACTTTTAATCTTAAAAATTAAATGTTATATTTCCCAATTAATAATCATGACACATCTGTTTAATTTACTTTACCGGAATTCTTTAACTTGTATTTAAATCTGGCGATGTTTAAATGCTAACAAACGTAAAACTATCGCAATTTTAAAGTTTCAAGTTAATTGAAAAAATACAACAGCACAACATGCATGATTTTTTTAATTTTCTTATTAACATTTCATTCTTACATAATTAAATTCATTTGACAATCACTTGCACAAATTATTTGTGAAAAGAATACCAATTATCGTTTATTTCATTAAGCAATATACATACATTATAAATCTAAGCTAATACATTAATTTGTTTGAGGATTATTTTTAGGATAGCCGTCATTAATCCAAATTAGTAATACAGTTGTTGTAATTAAAGACATATCTTAGTAATGTATTACTGATATTGACGATTTTAGGACAGTTCGTCCTAACCTCGTTGTTCTTGAAACAATCTTTACTAGTATACTTGTAAGTTTCCTGACGTATAAGCGCTATTAAGGATGAGCTCCAGAGATAGCAGACTAGTAGCGTTTTTGTTTGTTGGGGAAGGAGAGGCCATGCAACCACTTGTACAGATAAACAAGCTTATGTTGTCAACACTATCAGAAAGAGTTCCCATCGTCGGATGGGGTATATGAAGGTTCCAAGAATGAACTATTGACATGTCTGACTCTGAACAGTTAGTAAACGGATTTAACAATGATCTATAGACATCGACGCTTGTTCTTGATATTTGAAACTGCATGCATATATACCTTTATGAGAGTGATTATTTATCTTATGCCTGACGAAAACTGAATGCCTGCATGGTTATATCTTGCCATACGTTTGTATTGGTTTGGTGGGTGTTCACTCAAAATCGTAATTCAAAAATTGTGTTTGTGAGATGTAGATTTACTTCAATACCGAATTTCGTCTATATATTTCACAAGTGTATACCACGGAGAAGATCTGAAGGTATATTACTCCCATTTTGTTTGGGTGTGAACCATCGATGTTTACCGCAATATTTAATGAATAAGATGATGATGGTAGATAGAACTATGAGCGTCATGTGGCAAATATTACATGCATGTCGGACCATGAGTTGTCAATCTGTATGAAAAGATTTCCAATACAACCATATTGAGTAGGAATTTTTACATGCTTTACTCTCGTACTAGTATTACAGGGTTCTTGTGTCGTTTAACTCAGACACACATCTTTTACTTTAAGATGTATGAACGGTTCTAAATATATATATATATATATATCTTAAATATAACAATAATCAAATGCCTATAGGCAATCACTAAAATGGTATGAAGTTTTTATACAGATTTATTCTTATTTACACAATCATTAACAAACTAAATAAATTTAACAAAATAACACCGTGACACTACGATATAACAAATGGGATACTAATTATTTTTAACCATGCTATGCAGAAACCTAACAATCAAGCAGGAACATATATATTAATATACTGTTCCCAGCATCAAGTTAGTGCACGTGAATAGCAATTAGGAACACGATGTGTGATTTTGTATAACTAAAAATATCAAAGCGAGCAATAACTTAATTTGTCAAGCAAACATTTTTTTTCACTATGCCTCTCTTTATCTCCGCTCCTTTACAATAACTATTTCGCTTTTTGTCGATCATTCTCTATATTGTTCTCTATTCGGTAATTTTTTTTCACTATGCCACTCTATCTCCGCTCCTTTTTCCCCTGTCGTTCTTATCCTTATAAAGATAGGGACATTAGACATAGAAGGGGCTCTCTTATCTTCAATGAATTAATATTGATAGTGACTATAAGTGCTGCATTACTATAAATATCTGCATGTTTGCCAATCAACAAAAGCTTGTATTTGCGTGAAGAATTTTTTTCTTTCAAAAATATGGTCCAGAATCATGACAAAACAATATTCATTTCACAAAAATGTTCAAAGGTCATGTTTATAATTTTTTTAAAACTTATTATCAGCAAAAATAGTGGATAATATTATTATCAGAACATCATTCATTAAAAGGTGGAATTATAATTTCAAACACACACAAGCTAAACAACGTTAGACACAAATATATGGTTCAATAAATGTTACCTGTGCACAGCGGGTACCTCAATAAAGAGGCCATGCATGAACCTGTATTATATAATTGTGTAATACGAATTTTTAGTTGACAGGATGTCACTGGAATACCCAGGGACGTGTATCTAATATACGTCCCTGGAATACCTACCTGAATGTGTCGCTCTGACACGACATCTATCAATAATTCTGACATACCTATTATCAATTCGGGAGGAAGCCAAAATATATATATAATAAGATAACGTAAATAAAATTTAAAAAGTAAAAAAACCTATAAAATTTTCACCGAACATTCCAGATAGAGTCACACATTTAACTGTAAAGCTAAGTGTCTTTATAAGTGACCGTTCCGAATTGATCCCGTATCAATTTGATATAATTTAAAGATTAGTTAAAAAAAAACACTTTTAATAAAAAAAATTGAGATGTCCGATATTTCGATATTTACATATCTATAACCTGGGAACATTATACTATATCAACATATTATGTCCCAGCTTAAACCCCTTCCTAACATTGCTCCTTGTCAATAGCCGTTAAATATCATAATTAAAAAAATGTTTTTCTATATCGTATAACTTTATTAATTGAAAAATTATCTCGTCTTAATACGGAACTATTCTTTATACAAATCAATGCACTTTATATAAAAGAGGCATACTAATGAATCTTCTGTAAATCAGTGATTGTTACAAGAACACTGCATTTGTCTTTCTTATAATTAAAACTGTTATTCCTCATCAAATCTATATTTTTTTTTATTCAACGAAATCTTATCATATAAGGATTTGATAACTATAGCTATCAGAACTGCTAGGTTAATTTGTTATTAAAAAAGGATAATTACCATCGAATCTCCCTCGAAACAATATTCTTCAAAATGGTCTTCACACACCAACTTGTGCTTGCTATAGATGCAACTATTTGCTGTTAGTTTAAGGTTGTACAACCATGTCTGATACAATTCTTTCTTTTTTGTGGGATTGGGAAAACTATGTAGACTTTTGTCATAAATTTGTCTGACAGAACAACCTTACTCTTGACAAGACATTTTGACACTGAATAACCGTCTACGGTAATCCCCAATTGATGATGGGAGTTTTTAACGCACGGTCGGTAAATCCCCGATTCTTTTTGTTCTTTGTGGTTTATAGATATCACGTGACTTTTTAGATCGAACATGCCGACAAGATGGCGATATGTCGAGAACTGATAGTGAATTTCAAAAATCGATTTTGATCTCTTTACATAGAGAATAAAAGTTTTTTATTTATGAACATGTTGTTTTTTATGCTTAAAGAACAAAATATCAATTTTTCATTTTTTTGCGGAGTTTCCCTTTAAATGGAGTTGCCAAATATCTGAAGCAGTTTTCACCGTGTTTTTAATTACACCTTTAGAAATACTAACATCTGATCAATTAATTTCAGATACTTATCATATAAACAGTAACCTATTACTTAGTATAGAGTAAGTATGTGGCTGAAATCCATAGTGTAGCCTTTAAAAAAACATGAGACTGACGCCAAGTTATGTCTTTTGGATCAGAGGAGTTACAGAAATTTACTTGTGCATGAATTCTAACTTATAACCAAGCTAATTGATTGCATACAGGTAACATTTTTACAATACCTAAATTTGACTGCAGGTCCCATTTAGCAATTTGAAAAAATAAACTGTTAACACAGAGATATGTCTCGCCTATTTGTTATTTTGATAATGCAAATGTTGAAATTAAAATAGCAATACTTTAACAAGTAAGTTATGCAAATATTCAAAGTCAATGAACCATGACTGAAGGTACAGGGCTAAACAATCTCCATAGAAATGAGATGTGCCAATGCTAATACAACTGCATACCAAATAAAATTGACTTTTCATAAGTCGTTCCCTTTAAACAAACCTAAACACAAACATTTTAGCATAGTACTTGTAAACTATGTACAGGTTTCAAAGTCAATGAACCATGATGAGGGAGCGGGGCTATAGAATCTCCATGGAAATGAAACTTGCAAACCAAATATCATTGACTTAACATTAGTGGTTCATCTTAAACTGACCTAATCACAAACTAATACATGTAAACTAAGCAAAAGTTTCAAAGTCAATAGACCATGACTGAGGGGTAAGGACCAAATATTCTCCATGTAAATGAGATGTGCTAATGTTTATACAATGTGCTAATGTTTATACAATTGCATACCAATTATCCTAATCACAAACTAATACATATAAACTAAGCAAAAGTTTCAAAATCAATAGACCATGACTGAGGGGGGCATGGCCAAATAATCTCCATGGAAATGAGATATGCCAATGCTTATACAACTGCATACCAAATATCATTGACCTACCACTAGTGGTTCCCCTGAAACTAACCTAATCACAAACTAATACATGTAAACTAAGCAAAGTTTCAAAGTCAATAGACCATGACTGAGAGGGTTAGGGCCAAATAATCTTCATGTTAATGAGATGTTCCAATGCTAATACAACTGCATACCGAATATCATTGACCTACCACTAGTGGTTCACCATAAACTACACCTAATCACAAACTAATACATTGTTGACACCGCCGCCGATGGGGGAAAAAGCATTCCTATGTCTCGCTTTTTGACTCCATCAAGGCGAGACAAAAACTGCTATTCAACAGTATTAATTATATAATGCATTTGTACTTATTTAAAGTCTGAATCTTTCGAAATTTCTATTTTTAGTTTATGAACTTTATATACTATTGACCTATTTTAATAAACAATATCAATGCTGCAGTAGTTAAATCTATTAGCTATTTATTTTCATTTCTAGTATGATATGTGTTTAAAGATTAGTTTGAAAAATCAAATATGAAATATAAACAAAGTGCAAAGAACAAATGTATGACAAAGTTGTGAAAAAGAAAATGTATATATTGAAATAACAAAATCAGTTGTGAGTACAAACTTACTGATCAACTCGTTCTCTGTTGAAAGGAGCTGTGAAGTAGTTAGGTTCATCCTGTATAATATCTTTACTCAGTTCAAATGGAGATGGTAAATATGAGAAGCAATGCTCCAAAAACCCTGTCAATTCCTCGTCCATATCATTTTCCTGTAATGAGGAAAGTTATTCAAGTCAATCAAATGATATGTAAATTCATTTCTTTAATGAGTTGTAAAGTAGAGGAGAAAAATATAAAGCGTTTTCTTATATGCATAACCTTTAGTTATTCCTCTCTGTTATGCCATTGCTGTGGTTTGGTATTTTACAGTTTGTTGACTCAACTAAAGCAACATTAGAAAAATGTGAAAAAATGCATTATATGATGTGAAAATGAAGATTTCACTGTTACTTTAAATACAATTCAATTAGGACTGACGCATCATATAGCTTCAGTTTTCACTATTTTAAGAATTTAATGTAATATAGTCATGCTATTTGATTTTTTTAAAATTTCTTTTATATTACAATTTTATCAAAGATGGTGTCTGTGATATGGGATAGCATTTTTTTCATTTCATATTAGGTATATGCTGAATAATTGTGGGTCAGGTTTTCACACAAATGAATCTCTACAATCTCCACTTTCAATGTTAAAACCCTACTGTACCACTTAGCTACAGCACAAATCATATGTAAAACCCTACGGTACCACAAAGCTACAGCACAAATCATTTGTTAAACCCTACGATACCACTAAGCTACAGCACAAATCATATGTAAAACCCTACGGTACCACAAAGCTACAGCACAAATCATTTGTAAAACCCTACGATACCACAAAGCTACAGCACAAATCATATGTAAAACCCTACGATACCACAAAGCTACAGCACAAATCATATGTAAAACCCTACGGTACCACAAAGCTACAGCACAAATCATTTGTAAAACCCTACGATACCACAAGGCTACAGCACAAATCATATGTTAAACCCTACGGTACCACAAAGCTACAGCACAAATCATATGTAAAACCCTACGGTACCACAAAGCTACAGCACAAATCATTTGTAAAACCCTACGATACCACAAAGCTACAGCACAAATCATATGTAAAACCCTACGATACCACAAAGCTACAGCACAAATCATATGTAAAACCCTACGGTACCACAAAGCTACAGCACAAATCATTTGTAAAACCCTACGATACCACAAGGCTACAGCACAAATCATATGTTAAACCCTACGGTACCACAAAGCTACAGCACAAATCATATGTAAAACCCTACGGTACCACAAAGCTACAGCACAAATCATTTGTAAAACCCTACGATACCGCAAAGCTACAGCACAAATCATATGTTAAACCCTACGATACCACAAAGCTACAGCACAAATCATATGTAAAACCCAACGATACCACAAAGCTACAGCACAAATCATATGTAAAACCCTACGGTACCACAAAGCTACAGCACAAATCATTTGTAAAACCCTACGATACCACAAAGCTACAGCACAAATCATATGTAAAACCCTACGGTACCACAAAGCTACAGCACAAATCATATGTTAAACCCTACAGTACCACAAAGCTACAGCACAAATCATATGTAAAACCCTACGATACCACAAAGCTACAGCACAAATCATATGTTAAACCCTACGGTACCACAAAGCTACAGCACAAATCATATGTAAAACCCAACGATACCACAAAGCTACAGCACAAATCATATGTAAAACCCTACGGTACCACAAAGCTACAGCACAAATCATTTGTAAAACCCTACGATACCACTAAGCTACATCACAAATCATATGTAAAACCCTACGGTACCACAAAGCTACAGCACAAATCATATGTAAAACCCTACGGTACCACAAAGCTACAGCACAAATCATTTGTAAAACCCTACGATACCACAAAGCTACAGCTCAAATCATATGTAAAACCCTACGATACCACAAAGCTACAGCACAAATCATATGTAAAACCCTACGGTACCACAAAGCTACAGCACAAATCATATGTAAAACCCTACGATACCACAAAGCTACAGCACAAATCATATGTTAAACCCTACGGTACCACAAAGCTACAGCACAAATCATATGTAAAACCCTACGGTACCACAAAGCTACAGCACAAATCATATGTAAAACCCTACGGTACCACAAAGCTACAGCACAAATCATATGTTAAACCCTACGGTACCACAAAGCTACAGCACAAATCATTTGTAAAACCCTACGATACCACAAAGCTACAGCTCAAATCATATGTAAAACCCTACGATACCACAAAGCTACAGCACAAATCATATGTAAAACCCTACGGTACCACAAAGCTACAGCACAAATCATATGTAAAACCCTACGATACCACAAAGCTACAGCACAAATCATATGTTAAACCCTACGGTACCACAAAGCTACAGCACAAATCATATGTAAAACCCTACGGTACCACAAAGCTACAGCACAAATCATATGTAAAACCCTACGGTACCACAAAGCTACAGCACAAATCATATGTTAAACCCTACGATACCACTAAGCTACAGCACAAATCATATGTAAAACCCTACGATACCACAAAGCTACAGCACAAATCATATGTAAAACCCTACGGTACCACAAAGCTACAGCACAAATCTTTTCTTTTTGTTGTAGATAAGATTCTTTGATAAAATTGTAATAAGATGTATATAACCTCATTTAAATTAGAATGAAGCATTCTTAACATCATTGTATGTTTGTTTGTTGGTGTTCAACATCATTGTATGTTTGTTTGTTGGTGTTCAACATCATTGTATGTTTGTTTGTTGGAGTTCAACATCATTGTATGTTTGTTTGTTGGTGTTCAACATCATTGTATGTTTGTTTGTTGGTGTTCAACATCATTGTATGTTTGTTTGTTGGTGTTCAACATCATTGTATGTTTGTTTGTTGGTGTTCAACATCATTGTATGTTTGTTTGTTGGAGTTCAACATCATTGTATGTTTGTTTGTTGGTGTTCAACATCATTGTATGTTTGTTTGTTGGTGTTCAACATCATTGTATGTTTGTTTGTTGGAGTTCAACATCATTGTATGTTTGTTTGTTGGTGTTTAACATCATTTCTATGTTTGTTTGTTGGAGTTCAACATCATTGTATGATTGTTTGTTGGTGTTCAACATCATTGTATGTTTGTTTGTTGGTGTTCAACATCATTGTATGTTTGTTTGTTGGAGTTCAACATCATTGTATGTTTGTTTGTTGGTGTTTAACATCATTTCTATGTTTGTTTGTTGGAGTTCAACATCATTGTATGTTTGTTTGGTGGTGTTCAACATCATTTCTATATTTGTTTGTTGGTGTTTAACTTTCAGTGACTTTGGCTATATCATAGAGGCCAATTTTTTTATTCGTTGATATAGCATGAAAGAAGGGTGTTCACGAAGGGCTAGAATTGGCCCTAAGATTTTGATGTTTTTTTAATGACACCAAAATACTACACATTTCACATAGAAATACTTGTGACAATACTATTAAGACAAAAATACATTTTTTTTGGCACCTTCCTTTAAAATTTATGAAGCTATGACCCCTTAAATAAACATTATTTGTATTTCAACGTCAATTTTGGTAAATTTTTCCATAATTTTAATTGTTTTTGGCATAATTAACCTTGGCCTCCATCCACGATCCAAAAAGTTTTTATATTGATGAATTCTATATAAAAGTTGGAATCTTTTGGTTACAAAACATTTTGGATCGTAGGTGGCGGCCAAGGATTTCCTAAAGCTTTTTAACAGTCTTCACGTTTAACCACAAGTCCTACGGCATTGGCTTGTAAATTTGCTTTCGGGCTTGTTAAGTTCTTCTCTACAAGCCAACAGAATCCAACTAAAATTTTCAAAAAATTGAGCTTCTGGCTTGTGGACTCAAAAGTTAAGCGTGAAGGCTGCTTTTAGGTCTGAAAATTGCACAAAATCATCATATTTTGACAAAATTTCCAATATGGGCTTACTTTGGAGAATATAATGTACTTTTATGAAAAGAACTGATTTATTTAGCATTAAGGCTTTTCAAATAGACCCATTTACGAACCAAATTGTGACCTTTTTGGCGTTTTATGATAAAGTTGATATTTTAGGCCATATTGTGCCATAAGTGAACCTTGTCCTTTCCCTGTGAGAACAACTGACTTGCAATCCTTTGTTTGTATTAACGCTTGCTCAAGCATTGTAATAAAGATTGACATTTGCAAACAATATAAAATAGCCAGAGTTAAACCTGTATACATTATACTTAAATTTGATTGGATATTATCCTGGAGCTTAGGAACACCCAATTGTACATGTAAACATTACAAGGCAATGTTTGTAAGGTTTAACTCCACCCAATCTATATTGTTTGCAGATGTCAATCTTAATTGCAATGCTTGAGCAAGTTTATACAAACAAAGCAAGCAAGTCAACCAAAGTCTTAATCTACAAGCATTAGGAAATTAGCTCTAAATCTGAGTCAAACACACACTTGCCACATGCTGGGTTTGAACTCATAACCACATAGCCCTAATATCTATGTAAATGGTGCATACCTAACAAAAGTATGAAATGGAGATTGTGATGTGACTCAGAATGAGTTCTGAGCTGTGGAACCAGAACTCCAATGGTCCTTAGGATATTTTCTGACAGGACCAATGAGCTACAGTTACATAGCTAGATGAGTGCCATGCAAGATGAAAACATTACAAGAAAGGTACCAGACATGGATGTGCATATATGTGTTATGAAATAGAACAGGAAAGAGCCTGGTATAAGTCATGATGTATTTCTGACTGTGTAATTGTGTATGTGTTTTTTTAGACTACTGGATACCATATATTGGTTAGTCTGACTACCAAAGCTCTTACAATTTCTGGTAACTGTAAAATATTGAGAATTTAAAGAATATGACCATTGGTACAGAGCTGATAAATCTATCAACCCATACTGTGCTTTATGGAAACACCAATAGCGGGAATGTTCTGGATGACATGTAATATTAAAATGCAATGTATCTATTTTATCAACTGAACATATAATTGTTAGGGTGTCAGCCTATTACTATATTATGCAATAATTTTAATCATTTAAAAACATAATTTTTTATTAGAATCATAATACTGTAAACTACTTATTTTTGCAAGCGATTTATTTTTCACTACTTTAACTAGTAGAAAAATAACATGAATATAAATAGTTTAGAAAATATGATCTTCTTTTTATATGAACACCCAATTTAAGACATAATTACAAAAGTAAATTGCTGTGACACCTTCTGAAAAAGTCTTGACAGGATTAAAGGTATCCACAAAATAAGATGATCTACAGAATGTAGAATAGTGATTTACTGTAGACTTGGTACTATTTATGCTTGTACACCTTAATTATACTGATGAAAAAGACCTACAATTCTGTCTAAAGTCTAATATTTCATAAGGAAAAACAAATTTCAATGTTTCTGATTATTGGAACTACACTCTTATAACACATCAGAGTCAAATTGTTTTATTAGCTTTGGTTTATTAAAATAAACGAAGAATGTGTCTGAGGACACTAATGCTCCCACTCAAGTTTTTTAATTTTCCAAGTTTAAAAGGGGCATAACTCTAGAACGGTAAATGACTAACAACCCAAATTCGAACTCTGTCTGCTAGTTTTAGTTCTTCGCATTAAGTACGAGTTTCATAAAATTTGGATGAGTAAAACTTAAGTTACAGTGTGGTAACAAAAATATGTTCAATTTTACAAGTAATAAAGGGGCATAACTCTAGAACCTTAAATGACTCACTGCCCAAATTTGAACTCTTGTCTGTAAGTTTTGGTTCTTAGCATTCATTAAGAGTTTCAAAATTTTTTTAATTCTGAGTGCAGAAACTAAAAAATTTGCAATTTTCCATGTTATAAAGGGGGAAAACTCTAGAACAGTAAGTGACTCACTGCCAAAATTCGAACTCTGTGAGTTTTGGTTCTTAGCATTCGTATGAGTTTCATAAAATTTGCATGAGGCAAACTTAATTTAGTGTACATAAACGAAAATTGGACTGAAGGACAGAAAGACGGATGAAAGGACAGATGGACGGACAAGAGTAACACTTTCAAAATGAGCCTACGACAGGGTCATGAAAATGTCCAACCTGTCAAAATCTAAATTTTTGTTACTGTTATAACTTTAGGCATGAAATATTCAAATTTCCAACAAGAATTTGATGATAAAACAGTGTTTGTCTTTTTATGTCTTTTTTCGTTTTGCTGAATGAAAATATTTAGAAGGACAGTTATCAACTAAGGAAATATATTTGGAAAGATATATAATACATATAAGATCATATAAGATATATTACCATCAAAGGCATCTTCATGTTGGTTATTTCAGCATACTTAGCCAGAATCTCCCATGGACAATGGACCTTTATAAAACTTGTCTTCTTGTTTATGGAATTCTGTACATAAAATATAACTATTACATTTTGTACTGATAAAACATACTAAGAAGTTGCACACACTAGTTATATAAAAATAAGGACGTGGTATACTTGCCAACAGGACAACTATCCACCGTATATTTATTTAAGGATTCGAATAGAAGGCCCGAGAACACAGTTATTTCGTAGTGCATTTCTTTTAGACAATAAATTCAAATTAAAAAAATCGCACCTGCTCTATCTCAAAAAGATTTTTACAGTGTAGTGTACTACTATTGATACAAATAATATCAAAATTCTAGAAACTTCTACCAGCTCTAACTCAAAATATTGACAATTCTGTGTTAAGGGGGGCTAAAATTCAGTTTGACAGCTTCCGACATTCTAATTTTTGACCTTTTTTAACTGGACCAAATCACTACTTGACATAAAGATTCAGCACCCAAATTTTTTTAACATGTAATTTCATCCCCTAACTTAATATTTCATGCATAAAATATCAAGAAATAAATTGGGAAAGTGTATCAAAAAAAAATGCAAGTTATACACTGTTCACACTAGGGACTATATTCGTAGACAACGAAAACCAAAGGACGATAACTGTGTCCTTGGACCAGAATACTTTGATCATCCAAGACCATTAAAATCTTTACTTCATTACTAATGAGTAAAAACATCTACATAAATTTTCAAATGAATCTTTTTCTTAAAATAGAATAAAAATCTAGACAAAATTTAATGAATTAAACAGAAATAATTGAAAATATGACATCAACACTGCACCCCTAAATTGACAAAGAAATAACCACAAGGTAAAAAATAAACAAATTGTTAATCTGTTTACATGCATTCACTTTAATTCTTTTAAGTTGTCACAAAGTTTAATAAAATATTATGTTTTCTTCACTCAATTAAATGAGGTTACCTCAGGCATATTTAACTAATATCTTTATTTCATCTCAAGTTAAGAAGTTTATATCATGTGTGTGTGTGAATGTGTACATGTGAAAAGGTCACCTCTTTTTCTTCAAATTCAAGAATAAGTCCTTCCTCCTGGAGGTTGTCTTGGAACTGTTGCCGCCTTTCCTTCTTTTTTTCATCTTGTTCATCTTCATAAGCAAGGATATAATCTATTTTACTCTTCTTGTCCCGAAAGTATAGTGTGGCTATCTCATTTATAACCTGCAAAATAAATGTCTTGTGAGTATATAGTGATTCTAATACTATTAACTAATATTTCAATTTTTATGCTGTTTCAAAGGAAAAAGTTTCTTAATTTCAGTAAAAACTATTTGATGCTTTATCCTTATGAAATTTAATAAAATATGTCTTAAAACCAAAGAAAAGAGAAATTTCTACAGTGATCAGAACATTATACCAGATGTCATTCCATAGAAGATTTATTGTTTCTCTGTTCTTCCGACACAGTTGTAATTGTATTACATTGTTTAAGGTAATCACATTGACATAGTTATATATTACATTATTTTATAAGAATATCACACCGGGTTTCTTAAGGCTGACAGAAACAAATACATGACTATAGATGCAAATGCAAACTTGAATATTCATACAACATTTACACAGCAACAACATGAAGACAATTACTTAGGGATGTATATACATTGGGGGCAGGGAGTGAAGTCAAAGCAAAGAAAGGAGCATGTGCATCAATTGCCTGTAAAAGTTTGAAATGAAATATGTAAATCAACATCTTTTGGCAAGTTTTATCATAAAGTGGGATAAAACAACCCTCATAGGTCTTCAACCAGGCTAAATTTAGTACCCCAGACACAAGAGTTATTACCATCATAACTGAAGAAAACTATTAGTTTAGAAAAAAATTAATATAGTGCATGCCCTAAAAGGCTTTAAGCAAGGATAGACATGGCAAGACCCTCATGCATAGTCAAAGTCGTTAAACACACCCTAGTAGAAGTTGGAACATATTTTTGCATAGAAAATATCCAATGCAAGGTTGAATATTGAAATGATAGCTGCTATGATAACAGTGATTTTATATTTTTTTTAAATATTTATTTGGGTAAAACTGCCTTTTATCCTTCTAAGTTTAAATTTCAGACAAAAAGTTGCTACTCTTTAAATAATTTTTGTTATACAAAGCATATGTAATAAATACAACCAGCAGCAACCCATCTTTTTGATTTAACTTTGATATATATATATATCTTAATTTCAAATCTTTGTACTTGTCTCTGAAAAAATTTACATGTGTAATATTAAGATATACATGTATATCCCATCTTTTATGGTAATATTCTTTACAAAAGCACAAAAATGTCGTCTGCATTCACCTCAAAAGGTACATGTAACCAAACCTTTAAACAGACTAATTCAGAAGGGATATAGTTATGATACTGTTGTCAGGTCATTATCCCATTACTATAAAAGCATGCAAAGCAAACCTTTGATCAACTTGCTTGCTATGTTTGTTTGGATGTTTGAAAACAACAGGTAGGTAGCCTATTTCAGTCTGTTTACTATATACTGGAATTTGATTGGACAAGAAACATTAACTTCATTTAAATGTTAAGTTTCACACGGTATGTCAGTTTTTATTGTCCAATCAATATGATACCAGTATATATGAAACAGACTGAAACTCCGCCTACCCTTTTGTTTACAAACATCCAAGCAAACATAGCAAGCAAGTCATCAAAGGTTTGCTTTGCATGCTTTTATAGAAAAGCTGTAAAGATGGCATTTTTTGGAATTAATATTGATTAACTCATAGGGTCTTTGCATAGGAAATAAACACATTTATTCTAAAACCAGTTGTTGGCTTGATATGGGTTTTGTTCCTTCTCGTATATTTTATGAAGGTATGACACTAAACCCCTAACGAATGGGATTGTGCTTGATTTTCAAATGATGAAGACATAATCTTTCAATCAGTTTAATTAAGGTCTAGAGCTGGCTAGTAGTCCTTTGTTAAATTATGTTGATCATTGTCATTTTGCTTAGTTTCTTCTGTTACCTATTCTAACATCGGACTCAAGACTTCTTTTTAACTGAGTTTTACTGTGCGTATTGCTGTGTGTTTGTTTATTCTACATTGGCTAGAGGTATAGGGGAAGGGTTGAGATCTCACAAAACATGTTTAACCCCACCAAATTTTAGTGCCTGTCCCAAGTCAGTAGTCTTGTATGTTTTTTTAATTTTGGTTCATTTATATGTTTCGGAGTTTAGTGTGACGTCCATTTTCTCTGAACCAGTATACATTTTTGTTTAGGGGCCAGCTGAAACCTGCCTCCGGGTGTGGGATTTTCTCGCTGTGTTGAAGACCCATTGGTGGCTTTGAGCTATTTTCTGCACTTTGGTTGAGTTGTTGTCTCTTAGACACATTCCCTGTTTCCATTCTCAATTTTATAAGTAACATTTATTTTTCATAGACTAGTGCCAGTGATTTTAGGCAGTAAAACATATTCCTCAAAGAGCCTGTGAAAACAGCATAGAAAAGAAATAAAATTTTGTCCTATTAAAACAGATGCCCTTTCTACATAGATTCTAGTGAGAAATGTCTATCTTGACTTAAACAAAAGATAGTATTATTTCATTAATATATCATGCTCTCATTTAGATATTACAGAACTCATTCATTTACATATTAACATAAGCCATAAAAAGAATGGATACCCCAAAACAAACACATAGGTCACTCCAGAAATATTTGAAAAATGTGACAATGAAAGAGTACAAGATGACATTTACTTTGTATGAACTCTATAGATCAGTAAGGTGTGGGGGATAAAGCAAACTTGTATCATTTCAAAATTACCTTGTAATACAATGTTATGTATAATGCATGTAAGTGCAGAAATGTGTAAAAAGAATAGCCTCATGCAATGTAACTTAAATGGAACATAGTAAATATATGTTACGTCTAAATGCATACTTGGGAACCTGCAGTATTAGAAGCAAATGTGAAGTAATTTATAAACTCTTTTTCTTCTTCTTATTATTCATTTTCCATCAAATGCAAAAAAAAGGTCTGCTTTACAACAATAGAATTCATTCAAAAGAATTATTTTTGATAATCCAAAGAATGATGATATTGGTCTGAGTAGAATATCAACCATAACACATCTATATTTAGCTACCAAGCTTTTCATAAGGATGTATAAAACTTGATAGTAGTAGTAATACTTCCTGAAAAAAATCCTTCAGAAAAACTATTTCCTGTCATCTGTTTCTTTATCATCACTAAAACTGTGTTTATTATTGAATCTTAAAGATTGTTTTAATAATCAAACTTTTAAAAAAATTAAAATTTTCAAATGAGTGCATTTCAAAAGTCTTAAACCTACCTTTTGTTCTAATTTTTCTAGATGATAAGAATCATTTTGAGTTTTCATCCTCTTCTATCAGAAGCAGGTTTTTTAATTCAAACTCAAAAGCACACGCACATGCATCAGATAATTATTCCAAAATAACAGAAATGGTCCATCCTTATTTGGAAATCATTTTTGTATGTTGTATTCCATAAAATAAATAAATATCATTTTTCAATTTTCTCTAAACTTCATTAAATGTTCATCACAGTCAACACAATCCATATATATTTAATGAAACTTCAAATACCTTGTCCTTCAGTGACATTTACAAATGAAATTAGAAATGAAAACTAAATGATATTTGCGGACTAGTTACAGAAGTTAAGTAGATTACAAGGGTGTATTCCATGTTAGGACATAATTACTTCATAAAGATAAGAGTATAACTTACAAGTTCAAATTTACTTTGGTTTATTTCCTGTTGTCAGAATAATGAGAACTGGACAATACAATTGCAAAGTCTTAAAAGAGCTCCATTTCTTGAAAATTTGTCTACCATTTGAAGTATTGTTTTAAAGTAGGTTTTTGTTTACAATTTTATATATTCTGTTGTTGGGGCCACTTTATATATATCCAGATGTTGGCACCTTTCTATGTATTCAATATTTTGAATTTTTTGGAGCATTTTATGTATCGTTTTATTGGCACCATTTTTTATATCCTGTTGCTGCTATAATTTATATGTACATGCACTATCTTGGGACATTTCAAGAATTCTGATATAGTTGAACCATTTGAAGTTTTTTTCTTTTTTTAATAGATTCTGTTAAAGGGATTTTTATAAAATCTAATGTTAGGATTTATTCATTCTTTTCCTAGACCATTTTATGCATTCTAATGTAAATGCCAAATCACATTCTCAACAATTGTTTTCTAAGTTGCTTTATTTTTAGACTGATGAAGTAAATCTACACAACCAACTAAGAAATTTTGTTCATTTAAAAATGTTCTTATTTTAAAGAACAGTTGATTGAATAGTCATTGCTGTTTGCTCAATGTCTGGCAGCAAATTTATCATGCAGATTCAGCACAAGTAAATTCATTTGGTGATTTTGTAACACAGCTATTGATATTTACATTATAATGCTTCAGTAACTACCATGAAAAATTTGCTCCTCTTCATCAATTAATGTCTAATTTAGACAAATTAAAATATTCCATATAAAAATAAGAAAATGTGGTATGATTGCCAATAAGACAACTCTCCACAAGAGACCAAATGACACAGAAATTAACAACTATAGGTCACCGTATGGCCTTCAACAATGAATAAAACCCATACAACATAGTCAGCTATAAAAGGCCCTGAAATGACAAATGTAAAACAATTCAAACGAGAAAACTAACAGCCTAATTTATGTACAAAATAATGAACGAAAAACAAATATGATACACATCAACAAACAACAACCACTGAATTACAGGCTACTGACTTGGGACAGGCACATACAGAATGTGGCGGAGGTTAAACATGTTAGCGGGCACCCAACCCTCCCCCTAACATAGGACAGTGGTGTAACAGTACAACATATGAACAAACTATAAAAATCAGTTGAAAGGGCTTAACTCATCAGATCGATACAAAGCACAATAAAATGCTCCGCTGGGCGCTTTATACGACCGCAGAGGTCGAACCCTGAACAGTTGGGGCAAGTATGGACACAACATTCAAACTTGATACAGCACTGAATTTGGATTGTGATTAAATATTTGACACAGCATAGGTTTCTGACACAGAATGAATGTGGTCTAAGAACTTGAAATTTTTTAATTTACCTATTCAAACCATATCATTATTATTTGCTTTTATATATAAATCAGAAATAACCAATTTAAAATTTAAAATCCCCCCCCCCCCCAAATTTTATAAACCCCTTTATGATTCATTACCCCCAAACCTAATCCCAGCCTTCCCTTTGTGGTATGGTACCTTGCAGTACAATTTCAGAGAGATCCATACACTTGAACACAAGTTTACTTGTTTTTTTGCCCCTTTTTTGCCCCAAATTCCAAAACGTTTAGGACAATTACCCCCAAACTCAATTCCAGCTTTCCCTTTGTGATATGGAACCTTGTAGTACAATTTCATAAAGATCCATACACTTACACACAAGTTATTGTCTTGAAACTAGAAAAATGCTTGTTTTTTGTCCCTTTTTGGCCCCTAATTCCTAAAATTTTGAGGCAATTACCCCCAAAATCAATCCCAGCCTTTCCTTTGTGGTATTGTACCTTGCAGTACAGTTTCAGAGAGATCCATACACTTGAACACAAGTTATTGTCTGGAAACTAGAAAAATGCTTATTTTTGGCCCCTTATTCCTAAACTTTTTGGGCAATTACCCCCAAACTCAATTCCAGCTTTCCCTATGTGATATGGAACCTTGTAGTACAATTTCAGAAAGATCCATACACTAACACACAAGTTATTGTCATGAAACTAGAAAAATGCTTGTTTTTTGCCCCTTTTTTGGCCCCTAATTCCTAAAATTTTGAGGCAATTACCCCCAATATCAATCCCAGCATTCCCTTTTTGATAGGGAACCTTGTGGTATAATGTCAGAGAGATCCATACACTAACACACAAGTTATGTCTGGAAGTTACAAAAATGCTTATATTTGGCCCCTTTTTCCTTAACTGATGGTACCATAACCCCCAAAATCAATCCCAACCTTCCTTTTGTGATATTGAACCTTATGGTAAAATTTCATAGAGATCCATTCACTTAAACTAAAGTTAGAGTGCGAAAACCATTGTGTCTTCGGACGACGCCAACGATGCCAACGTCATTCCAATATGACCTTAAAATTTTTTTGCGGTCGTATAAAAACAAGTAACAAAAACACAGAGTGGACGTGACAGGGTACTTACTACATCCCCACAACAGTCTTGTTAAGAAGGCAATAATAATATGTGATTATCAAATATGACCACCTGTGTAGGCTTTTTTGAGACTTCAATGCTGTTCCAACATGAACTGTGAACATATAAATCTTACTTAGAATTATTTGCCAATTTCAAGAAAAACTGATAAACACATATAAGGTTTTGGTTATAAAATCCTTCTAGCTATGGTCCAGTTGAGAAAAATACTGAAATTGGTTCTACTGATATACTGTAGGTTACCTCGATCCCAGTTTTCATGGGATCTTTCCATCTTTTCTTACATTAATTTCATCAGATTTGATCAATTACATAATTAAAGTACATAGGAAACTTAATAACCATATTACCATATACTTAAAGAATCATAAAGCTTTAAACAAATTTTTTTTTTTAACACAATTAATTCTTTCCATTGAAAATCACAAACCTTCTCATTGTGACAATCATTTTTTTCGTAAAATTGTAAAAATTCCTCCATTTTTTGTAAAGGATGTTGATCCAATGATACATAACCGAGGATATGATTTAAGGGTTATTTATATACATGTTAAATCATAGTTATACATGTACTGTGTTAAAAACTACTAGTTACGTATCAACTAAAGATAAAAAAAAAATTAAAATTCATTTTGTAATTATAAGTGAAACCTTTTCCCATTTTCTCTCTCTGTTTTTTAGATCAGCATTTATTACAAAGTTCTGATGGGTTACTAGCTTGAATGATTTTTGGTCTTTTTTATGCATTTAATCAAAGAAAGCCCTCTGATGGTTTTTTCTCAGTTTCTTATATCTTGGTTTGTATATTCAAAATTGATTTTGCAAGATTTGAACATCATTAAACTGCTATTGCAAATTAAGCCATCTGTATCAGAGCTTAAAAATAATTGCTGTTTTAAGTACAGAGGTTCAGGAAATAGGAATGAACAAAAATATGGAACTGGATTTCAAATTGTGTGGGTAAGGTTCCTTTGAGAGACCTGAGAAGCTGATGTGAAAAGACTCTTCAGGATACCGAATTTATGAAAAATTTATAGTAATCTGATATGGTAACCTGAAAACTAAAGCACTTAAGTGAAAATGTTGGCCTAAATTGGGCTGCTTTCTGCATTTTGGTCGGGTTGTTGTCTCTTTGACACAAAGTAAGCCTCCACTTCCTGCCAACACTAATACCATCTTTTTCACAAACCAAAATGTTTTACTAGTACAAATGTAATAAAATTACAAAAGAAGGTAACAGATGCCATCTTTAAACCCTGAATCAAAAGAGTAACGGATGTCATCTTTAAACCCTGAATCAAAAGAGGCACCAAACAAATTATGTTATCCCTTATTCCTGATTTAGTCAAAGTAACCTTCTTTAATTCTGACTCTTTTAATTCTTCATTTTCAAATACATAGAATAAAGAGACCTAATAAAACATTAAATTTGGAGAGTTTTCATTCTCTTGGAAAGAGTACAAACAGTCCTACCTTGGTAAATGGTATATATGTGCTCATTATTAAACTGTGTATATAAGTACAGTTGTTTGTATGTACACAGGAAATTACTGTTTCCTTACACATTTCATTTAAGTAAATAATCACTATTTAGACATATTAAGTAACAAACATCCATTAGAAATATCTGCTTTTTAGCATGTTTTGTTTGATTTATATCACATGTGGACAGGTATTTGGTGAAATGTCAATGAGACAGCTTACCAACAACACACATAACTGTAACCTCTAGATGTTTATTTTATTCCTGTGTTGCTCTTTTGGTGTCTTTTTGGCAATAAATATTACCTTAACCAAATGTCCCTGAACAAATGTATAAATTTACTTCAGACTGTTACTTAATTACTTTTAAAGAGCGGGTAAAAGCTAAAATACTCTTCACAACAAGATGGCCCATAGCAAAAGGGAAAATTACAATCTTGAACAATGTACCATTCTCTGAAAAGTTCTCTAAATTTCTTCAAAATCACTGAAAATGGGTTTTTTTTCCAAATAAAAAATGGTTTATCTATCAAACAGAAATGTATTGAATAATGAACTAAATGTCATGGAAATAGATAAATAGCATTTTAATGTGTGTTAGATTGATGTAGATTACAAAAGGTATAATGGCATATACAGCAACCCTTAGGCAAAGCAAAAGGCAACTTTCACAACAACCCTTCAGTAAAGCAAAGGCAAATTTCATGACAAAATTTAAGCTAGATGCATACCATTTATATACTCCCCTCAACAAAATGCATTCAATATAATAACATGTGTCATTTCATTTACAATAACAGTAACTTCAAAATGGTACCGTCATATATATATATATGAACATATAAAATAAGATACCTAAATCTTTATACGATTGAATACTAGATACTATTTCTGCTTACATATACTTATTAAGAAAAGATGAGGGTTTGAAAGAATGTGACAAATGAAGGTGATGATGCTCTTTACCATAAAGCATAAAGGGCTATTTTTATTGACAAATTTGTCATATGGATATCAAAAACATACATGTGGTCTTGATTCTTCTTCCTATTTCTTTTTTCATAATTATGAACAAATAATTTATTTTTGACTCCATCATTATACCATCATAAATGTAAACCTCAGGTGACAACTATACTTGTGTATGTAGCAGGAATATGAAAAATATGTTGTTTACAGGAAAACACGAATTAAGGTACGGGAAAAGACAATCTTTAAAAGATTCAAGGAAAGGAACCAATTTTTTTCTAAATACATGTAGTATACTATCTATAAGCAGGAAAATATAAATGGTTTGGCAACAAAGGTTTTACTGTAAATGAAACAAAACTGTTAAATCTATTGAAAGGTTCTTCTGTCTTTTTTACAAAAACTGTTTTGAAAAAAATACTTGTTATATTTGTTAAAATAGAATAGATTAAAAGAAAAAAAAAGAAAATAAGAGAAATATCAAAAGCATGATCTATTGAAACAGGTGGCCAAGGTGGTTTTTTTTTTTTTTTTTTTCAGAATTTTTGACACAATTTTGAGTAAATATGTTAGTATGATTATATATACGACCAACCAAAACATACAACATTTAAAGGCAAGCTTTCTACTTTCACTTTGTGCATGCTACTTTCAATTTCACCTTCTTTGGACTTTTTGATTGTAATAGTGATGAATCTTCATTATCATCTTCAGTTACATTCAATTTCTGTCAACATAGTAAAGAAGAAATTTTAATAACATGAAACAATATTAACCAATTCAACTGAAAAGTAAAATAGCCCCTATATAGACATGCTTATAAGCATTCAAACCTGGAAAAAAATCAAATTCAAATCATTAAAGATCTTTTTTTCTAATGGAGTCCTCCCTTTATTAGGTGACAGAAATCAATGCTTTCCTATCAAACAATGATAGTGAATGATGGATCAAAAAATGAATTGTGTATTAAAAATGACTGTATGTTGCTAAAAGTCATCTAATCAATTTGTTTCCACTGAAAACCTTTATCAGTATATCACCACTGAAATATTTTGCCTTAACACTGATTCACCACTTGAATGATTCCATTCTGAACAATGAATCAACACTCAAAGGTTTCCACTCAGAACAATGAATCAACAATCAAATTATTCCACTTAAAACTATAAATCAACACTCAAATGATTCCACTCAAAAAAATGTTTCCTCTCAGAACAATGAATCAACACTCAAATGTTTCCTCTTAGAACAATGAGTCAACACTCAAGAGAAACCTTCAAGTGGTGATTAATGGTTTTGAGTGGAAACAATGTCACTCAGAACAATAAATATAGAATAACCATACATTGTCTCAAAATATAAATTTTATTTGTACAAGGCTTAGAAACAGGTAGAAAGCGAGGATTTCCTGAGCATTTCTATCCTGTTTTGAGCAGAGTACAAATAAAATTTATATTACTAGACAATGTATGGTTATTCTTTATATACTGCAACTCCTATAATTGTTCCAAATGAAAAATTTAGGGCAAAAACAATACTTTTTTAAATGTGGAGCGGACAACATTAAATTTCCGCGAACCTGTATTGTTTATTGACATCATAAATAAAACTCTACGGAAAGGCATTGTCAACGTCAATGACTCATAAACAAGGCAATATACGGTCAGTGACTGTATATCACAAATGAATATACGGTCAATGCAATTTGACTGCGCAAATAGCACAGCTGCAGTATATATAGATATTCAAAATTCAAATATTAAAATTTCCATTCTAAACACTTAAAAGCAACTTTTTGAAAGTTGCCAATGAGAGCACTTCTGGAGGGCATTTTTGTGGTAATAAATAAAGGGGATAAAGGGGACACATCAGTTGAGAAACGGATATAGATTCACTACAGGAGAACTTCTTAATTTTATTCTAATCTAATTCCATGCAGGTTTCTTTCAATATGTGCAGTGCTGGCTGCTGCTGTTTGTTGCATGGCCAAGCTTAACCTGAATAGCATGAAAAACCATTGAGTACAGATGCAAGCAATGCATATATAATGAATAGAAGCCTTTATAATATAATTTCTGCTTTAAAATGAACATCTTCTCATGGACGCAGCTTGTCATTTCATATAATAGAAGTATTTTAAAATAAAATGCTAAATTAATATAGAACTATATAAGATTCGGATGTTTTAACTTTCATACAAGATTATATTATATATCATACAATACCTATACCTATAATATACAATCAAATGGCTTATCTATTTTTTCTCAATATTTGTGCACAAACCATATAAGATAAGATAAGATAAGCGATTCCCCATGCAATATACATGTACATTACAAACCCTGAATTTTAACAAGTACTTTGTAGCATACTTGTATATAACATCCATTACTCGAGTTAATTTTATGTCATAGGAAAGATTCCGATATGGATAATGTTGTAGCTGTAAATTTTTTGGTATACTATAGAATTACTACATTTGTACCAATATTTAGAGTGTGAGTAAAACAGACAAAAAGTGTTTTCTGATGCAGACCCATGAAACAAGTACGGGAAAACCTTTTGTGTGACTGAAAAAAAAGTTTAGTGGTATCTTAAATAATCTATTAGGTGTATCTAAAGAAAAAATTTGATAAAAAATAAACTATTCCCAAATAAAATATAAAATGATATTTGTAGAGATGAAACAGATAAGTGATATTAGTCTAAATGATATTGTAGAAAAGCTGGGTTGAGTTTTACATGCAAATTATACCGTTTTGTCTTCTGTTAACAGTTCAACTTTGTCATCAACTGCTCCATAATGAGTTGTTTCGTTTGTTGCCAAACTCTGTTTACAGTAAAGCAAAGCAAAATTAGTGTGGACACAAAGAAATGTTTAGCCTATTACAGCATTCTATAACAAATTTGTTGTTCTACTATTTTTATTGAAAGGTAAATTGTAGGCTCAATTTAATTATTTATAATGTTTTTGACTGTCCCAATTTCCTATTTCCAGAATTCCTGTTGAAGGAGGTACAAAAATGTGAATTGAATGCAACAAAAACTATATTTAACTTGATTACTATTATCATTTTTGTATTTGATATTATAAATTTTAATAATATCTCTTTTTATTATAAGGTAAAAGAAAAAATACTGTTGTTTAGAACACAAATTACCTATATTGAAGCTTTTATTTGTATTTTTGGTAGTGAATTGTGACAAAATTGCCTCATACATTCAAGATAAAACAATTGAACAAAATAAAAACAATTCCTACCATACCTACCCTATTTTCTTCAGGTTTAAACAACAAACACACATACTTTATTGTTTAGCCTAATTGGGAAGACATTTTCAACACTTGACACTTTATGATAACTATGGTACACTCACATCAGACCTATATCACAATAACTTACTATCTACTTTAGAAAAAATGTCTTATGTATATATTCCAAATGATTTGCAGTGCTTCTTATACATGAAATTTGATTTTTTATAATACTTTGATTTGTTTTAAATATCTTTTTTTAACATTTTATACAGGAATTTTCCCATTTATTTGTTTCAAAACATTATTAATACAATAGAAATCTAAATAAAAAAACAGTCATTATAAAAGGTGAACAATGAAAATTCACAAGAATATTTTAGAAATTCAGTTATTCTGTCAGGATAAATCTTTTCTGCTGATATTTACAAATGAAATCTGATGGATTTCTAACTGATGCCTATATTTCTTAAGATTGGAATTTTTATCGATAAAAGTTCATTCCAGTGCTCTTATTTTATGATTGAAGGCATATAACTTTATCTTTATATAAACAGTGACATCCTTGTTGCTTATGTCCTTGACTTTTTCTAGTTGTCAATTTAATCACATACCCTTATTTTATCTTTAATGATTGATGCATGCATTTTGCAGTTAGATTCTATTGCTTGTTCATAATTAAATAATATATTAAATAGAATATTTGCAGAGACAAGAGGGAAGATTCCTCTTTTAAAAATCTGGTACAATTGAACCCTCATGGGGTAAACATTTATGACAATAATCAAGTTTTTCTTTTAAACTAAAATACGAAGAAAAAGATTTTTAATATAGTGACTGGTCCATCAAATACAGATTGAAAGAGGTTAAAACAAAGCAATCAAATGTCTTGAATACATTAAAATATAAAGCTGCTGGCCTACCTTTGGTTTAAAATATTTCACAGCAGACATTTTTTTATTGGAGATGTTCATATAAAAAATGTATTGTTTATTGAAATTTGAAGGCTATTATGGAAACATAATTAGCATTTTTAAGGTCAATATTTTATGCAATCAAAATAACCATGGGGTTAAATGAGATCAAAAGTCTAAATCTGCAAAGTAAACATGAAATAAATATATGTCATTTAAACCTACAACCTACACCTACATATATGTACATGATTCAACTCAAATCAGAAAAGGGTGTATATCTTAATATCTGTAGTTTTGCATACTTTTATCTTGTCTGTCTGGGATAATCTAAATTACAAAGAAAAAATTATAGTCACAAGATTTAACTTCAATAAAAATGATTAAAAAATATACAATTTACCTGCATCATTCAGGTAAAATTCTTGTTCATCAAAAAATGTATCATTAAGGTCAGTTTTTCAGTTCATTTCATATGTCGAGGCTGTGGGAGTTTATGTCACACACAAGTTGTGAAAAATCAAAATTGATTTCCCTTTCATCAAAACAGATTATCTCTAACATACATGTAAATTTAAATCTTTTCCTGAGTATAGGATATATTTAATTTGTAAATCTTTAAAAATCTTTAAATAAATGAATAAAGCTGAAGAATTTTAGATGCCATGTACATCAGGTAATAATGTTAGCAAAAGTTTGTGATATTTTACAAGTAACAGTGAGATGATTTGACAGTAAATGTGTATTATTCATAGTAAATAAACAATCAATGTTGACAGGTATACAGTAATGTATGGTAAGTAATAAAACTCACTGTCAATTACTACATGCTTTTTTTCTCTCTCTATATGCTACAGCAATTTTGGAGAAAAGTCTATCACAGTATTTGTCAAGAATCTTATACTTGAATCAATGAAGGAATGAAAATCAAATCTCAGAAAAATATTTGTCAAAGAATTTTTTACTGAATCAATTAAGTTAACTTAAAGGAATGGAAATCAAATCTCAGAAAAATTGATCACAATTGACATGAAATTGTTATTAACCAGTATGGAATGAATGAATATTCTAACAAGGAAATGATCCATGACTATATACATAATGTACAGTTTTATTTATTAAAAAAAATTATGGGCACGTAAATTGCTCTTTTTTCAAACCTTATTTCCTTTCAAACAAAATTAAATACATAATACAAAATGGCACAAACAACTGGCCTAAACATCCATTATCACTACAAATTTAACATTTTGTATTCAGTTATACAAGTAGATAAGAGTAAACACATGACCCTCAAGATTTTGAGGATTTTTATTCCATTGATTTTACTAATGATAAAATTTAAATGAGAGGTATGAAATTAAAAAGAGAGGTATGAATAACATTTTAAGCAGCAGTATATATTCCTCAAAATCTAATTCTTGTGTTCTCATTTTTCCATTCCAAGATTTTTACAGTTCTTACATTTCTTATAATTCTTAAAACATTTCCTCTTCTAGCAATTACTACATTTGTAATCTATTTTAATTCCTGTATCTTTAACTAGTTCTATCAGTTCCTAAATTTTTCCTCTATTTTTTTCTAGTAATTGTGTTTTTAAGCAATTTTACCCATTTTTAACTCTGATTATATATATTATTTCTCTCTCTTTCCTTCTTACTTTTCTGTTCAGGTGTGACCTACGCCTCCCATCCAAGTTTAAAAGCACTATTTTGTTGTTTCAATAACAATCGGGGATCTTTTTTGGCTATAAAATGCCAACAAAACTGATGAAGTTTATCAGTAATACATCAAGACTTCAAGAACAATTGCTCTGACATGCAAAAGTAATAATGAGTGCTTGAAAAAGAAATGACAATATAAAAGTTGTAATAAAATGACATTATGCAAGTCAATCAAATGACCTTGAAAAACAAAGAAGATGTCCCGATTTTATACCATAACAAATGCACAAAAGAAGGATATTTATCTCTTACTAACATCACTTTATTTGATGGTGAATGAACCAAAAATACTGAATTAAAATTAATGTAATATATTTGAGTATAAATTTAAATGTGTGAGAAATCAAGCAATTCCAAATCGGCACATTTAACCAACTCTGTGCTTTATTCTGGATACAGTAGATAAAGCATTAACATACATATTACCCATCCATTACAATAAAAATCCCAATATACACAAATTAATAAAGCCTTATTATAATATGGATATTCGAAGCCAATAATTTCTACCATTTAAAGCATTTAAGTGTAACTGATATTAGGCTATTGATTTTTTCTGAGTATCCAGGAAAATTTCCATAAGGATAAACATATTGTAACAGAAGTTCTGTATTTCTATACAAGCCAATAAGACAAGAAAGAAATATCAGAATTTTCTTTTGAAATTCTTTCATTCATTCACTGAAAAACAGGAGAGAGAATTTCCATCCAAAGAGGAACAAAGTATCAATTTTATCGAATAATACCTCCTGTTTTTTTTCTGTCACTTAAAATTCTTGTCACATGTTATCTATGAAGGGAAAATAAAATTCAAGTCTACTTTGCCAATATTACAAAAGTGTGATCTTCTAGGAGTGGAGCAGTTACTGTATTTTCAAGATTAAGATTATTTTCCATAAACAACACTGGTACCAAAGAAGATATAAGGTTTAAGCCTTGAAGGTCACTCTTGTTTCTTCAAGTAACCAGAGAACCACTAAGTAATATACAAATTCTTATTGTTCTGCAGACTTATACTGATGATGTTATGAACAACAGACTATCTATAATAAATGTTACAAATCATTTGGCTTCACAGTTAAAATTGATGATAAGCATTTAGTTCCATTGACCCATTAGATAATTATTTCACAAAAGTTTTATTCCTTCAAAACTGGAGATCTAAATATCTTCATTCCACTGAACACAGAAAACGATCGAGTTTTCGCAATATTCAGAGAAATAATTTGATATTGATTTGTAGAACATATCAATATCTTTTTTCATTAGAACAGTCTCGTTTTGAAATCAGTAAATTTATACACCAAGATTTAAATACACTTTTGCAGAAGTGAAATTTACAACATTTAACAATAATAATTTTATCAATGGTCAGGCATGAATACACAAATTTAAGCATAGATATCTGGAATCACAATCATGCAATTGCATTAATGCAAAGCATATAAGTCAATATAAATACAGAAAGCACTTGGATGTATTTTATACAATTATGATATCAACTCATTTCACCATCTTTAATATTTTATTACATTTTGTGATCAACATATTCAACTGAAGTGATATTATTTGATAAAGCTATATGCAGTATAACAATATTTAATGCAGCGGGCCTACTAACCTCTTCCTCATTTCCTGTTCCTAGTTCTAGTGGTGTTTTCTGTATTGCATGTTTTAAAATAAATGTCATAAGATGTTTCCCTTTTATACATACTTTGATATATAGTGGTTGATATAATTTTTATTGTGTAATTTTTTTCATACATGTTTTAAAAAAAAAGCAAAGAAAAGTGCAATCAAGATGTTATAAGATGGGAGGGGGGAATGGGGGGGGTCTGAACTTCATTGAATGGCATCTCATTAAAATGAATAACTTTCACTTTCATGTTGAAGCCAAATATTCCCTCCAAAGACAGATGAAGGACATTATAGGTAAAAGATTAAAACTGCTTTTGGACCTTTAGTTCCAACATATTATAGCTCATTATTTTAGCACCTAATGAATCCCTTCACCTGTATTTTCCATTTGTTCAACTAACAAGTTGAACAATACTTATATTATTTGGTCAAACATTAATTAATGTCACTAAAACAAATAAAATAAAGAAAGGTGTAATATGTCACATAAAGTGGCGTAATATGACATTTTAATATTGTGCTGTTTTGATATAAATTTTTTATCATTTTACTATGGTATATTGTAAATGATTAAAAAATGGATTCACTTTCTGTGGCATATAAATCATGTAAATGGGAACTGATAATTTTAGTTTTCACTACAATGGGTAAAAAATCTTTTTTAATTCAATAATGTCTTAATGTTTGACAAGATGTTGATAAGTTTGACCCAAACCTATCAAGTCTTCTTTCAATTGTAGCAAGTAAAAGAATGTCATTCAGATATATGTCTCATTGCCAATCATAACCATATCTCGATATTTGATTTAAAAAAAATGAAAATTAGTGTTTTAATTAAAAAAAAATACCAATACAAATGCAATCTGATCAAATGATTATCAGAGTTTCCATATAAATTTATAAATATTGCAGAAAATATTATAAATCCATATATGCTTATAGAAGCAGAAAAAATTCATGTTCAAATTAATTGAAGTGATATTAACATGATAGCTACATGTATATACTACAAGCATGTATGTCTTCTAAGAAATATAAGAAGCCAAAAAATCTTATCACAAGTACTGTTAATCAGAAATTTGTGCATGCTTTAATTTTGAGATTGTTGAACAATTGACCAAAAAAAAACAATAATAATAAAGACAACAACACCCATCAATTACCGCATGGTAAGAGTTTATTCTGGTCGACATGTTTCGCCATCAAGCGTGGCGTCTTCAGGACAATATTACATATGAAATCAAACAGTGAAGTACAAAATTGACAAAAAAGTGAGACTAATTATTGCTATATCAGGAAAAGCTGAAACAAATAATTCTATCAAATTAATTGGGAGTTTTTATTTTTACACTACTATCTAGTCGCAATTTTCGCAATAATATAAACATCACAAAATTTCTGAATTAACAGTACTTCTAGCTTGCTTAATATATAATTATGGTTTACCTGTTGGTTAGCTTTATATTCATCAGCCTCTGCAGTACCATTCGGTCCATTGGAATCTGTCACTGGAAAAGAAACAAAATGTCCATAACATCATTCAACTGCCATAAAAACTTTTAATAGAAACAAAACAAGTTCATGTCTTTAGGACAGTTAAACTTCTACACTTTGACTTTTTTTTTAGTTTTTCAAGGGCATATGCAAATTAAATGATGAAAGATTTAACATATACAAGTTAAAGTGACTGAAAAGGGATCATTAAAAAATTCCTCAGCTTCAATATTTCAGTATTTGTCCTATTTAGAATAGAAATGATTCAATGTGTCATGCTCTATGCTCATCTTAATGTTGGTATGCAGTATTATATCTTTAAATAACTTCACATCGAGTGTTTATTTTAACAATTAAGTATATCAACTATAATGTACAGAATATAGCTGAATACTGGGTTTTGAACATTTATATTATATGCTATAAGTTTTGTAGATGAGAAATAAACCAGCAGTTTTGAGTTTTTTTAAATTGTAATTAAAAACCATTAGAATTTGGGCTTAAATGAAAAAAGCCAGACACTATACCGGTAATTAGAAAAAAAACATGTAATACTGACCTCAACATTTTTTTTCCTCTAGTTGCCATTTTCAAACTTGATAATAAATAAAACTTTCAAAAGCTGCTCAATAATGGGATATATATGAATATGAAATCTAGGTACTCACCAAGCATATAACCTCCTGACATTGTTATTATATCTATTTAACTACAGATCAACATACACATATAATAATAATATTTCAAATCAATCATTTTTTTTATGTTTGTTATTAATTTCAAACATTTTGAGATAAAGAAATGAACACTGGAATGTTGTCAAATAGTTTATTTTAGCGTGGGCATTATTTATAAACTTTTATCTACCTGCCCCTCTTTACATATTAACAATATTTACAAATGTAGCTGTAAGCATTTTTTATGTTTTGTTTATTTCAATTAAATCTGTTCAAGTATGGTTAATGTTTAAAAAAAATTCCCTCTACAGAACCAAAATATAAAAGCATATCAATAATATTTAGGGATATCAAAGCTCCTTAGTTAGACCCAAATATTTAAATAGAACATTTACAGTACATTTAAACTGATTGAAGGGAAAAAATGCCTTAGGAATATTGAACTTATTCACTTTGACAATGAATAAGATTGTTACTTATCACTAGTCAGTGGCAAATCTAGTGACAAAATATTACCTCCCCTGTAAACACTAAAATCTAGATCTTTTCAATGTTTGTCCCATTTTAGCAAGGACACTATCAATTATAAATTCACAGGAAAACGTTCTGGTAAATAGTAAAAATAGAAATAAGTTGAAACAAGAATGTGTCCATACCCCATTCGAACTATCATTTCCTTTGTTCAGTGGATCGTGAAATTGGGGTAAAAACTCTAATTTGGCATTAAAATAAGAAAGATCATATCATAGAGAACATGCTTATTATCCGCATATATATGCAGCTAGATCAGAGAAAGTCTGGGGAAAAAATTCCAAAGGAATCGATTGATATGCAGCAAAGATTGGCACTTTTGATATTAAGTTACTAAGCAAATTCAAATGGACCATATCCCGATGTAAACATTGAATGTGAATAGTTTTTGTACAAAATCGAGACAACCTTTTCTTAAAATTGTATAAAAAAAGTAAAAAGAAGCCTACTTTATAAGAATATTTATCTTTAATTTTTTAACCTGCACAGACAGACTTTTATATTGTTATATTCATGAAAAGACAAAATTTCTATATTGAATTTTCATGTAACAAGAGCAGACCTGTGTCCTCGAAAACTTAGAATGTGAACCACTCCAAAAATTGGTGACCAGAAGATGTTTAGATTTTGTATGGTTTCTAATGCCATTATCTCGATAAATACTGAACATAAAACATCGTGTATTTGCATGTATATTTCTAATAACACAGTTTAACTAATAATTTCTTTAAACAATTGTTATTAAGAAATAACTTTTGATCAGTGTCGTCAACGGCATTGTTTTATTATTGATTTTCTCAACTCTATCATAAGAAGAGGTAATTTTCTTTTGTTCTTTTTCTCTAGATTTCCCACTGTTCATTAAGGTGTTAAACTATAGATTGTCATTTTGCTTAATGTCCAGTGGCAAATATTTCATGGCAGGACAGGACAAGCTGTTTGACTCCAATGTACAGCTGCTGAGATAACAGTGTATACTGTATAGGACAGCATGGTATTGGTCTGTCGGTAATCAGTAATATTATAATATTTTTTAAATTGTGTGGGCTTTAAATTTCTTACATTTTGTGCAAAACTGAAAAATCTGCCTTATTTTGAGTTCTTGTGAAGTTTTTATAAATATTTAGGTATGGACCAAGGCTTTACCCAAATATTTATGTTGCTAAAAGAAAAATGTCTTATACAGAGATGCTAATGTGGGTAAAATATATTTTTGGGAAAGGCCTAGGTTCATATATACTAATTTTACTAAAAACAGTATGTAAAATAGCCTTTTTAATCAAATACGAGTTTATGACATCATAGTGAATTGAATTTTCCAGAATATATCACCATATTCAATTACCAGTAGAATTAATTTTTGTTTAAAAGGAAGGAATAATTTTACAATTTTTGCAATTTCAGGGCGAAAAAAAAGGGCTCATACCTTACCTCCTCTTGTTATATAATGAGACTGCATATTTATTCTATAATTCTAATAAGAAGTGGTATAATTGCCAATGAGAAAACTATCCACCAGAGACCAAATGTGTAGATGTAAGCAAATATAGGTCACTGTACAATCTTCAACAATGAGAAAAACACATACCTTATAGTAAGCTATAAAAGGCCACCCCTAGGCAGACATGACAAAATGTTAAACAGTTCATACAAGAAAACCAAAGGCCTCATTTATGTACAAATCAAAAACACGAAAAACAAAAATGATAGACAGCAACCAACAACAGCCACTGAATTACAGGCTCCTGACATTGGAGAAGCACATACAGAATGTGGCAGGGTTAAAAATGTTTATGAGCTCTCAACCCTCCCCTTACTTGGGACAGTGGTGTAGCAGCACAACATAAGAACCAAATGTTAAAATCAGTTGAAAAAGGCAATAGTTAGTAATGTGATATATTCATGTGCAATACACAAAAGGTTAAATTCAAAGACAAAAAAAACAAATGATTGGGTTGAGAGCCCTATGATGTATCTGACAATTAAGTGGGTGATGGTGATGACAAAAGGAGATGTCTGTCTATCCTCAAAATCAGAGCAGAGTACAATATACTTACTTTGACCTTCAAATCCAATGGGTGCTGGTGGTGGCATGGGCACTTCTGTCTGGTCATGAGGATTTGGATAAAGTGGTTGAGTGGATGGAGTCACCTCTAAAATAAAATGTAGATGTTGTAACTAAATGAATTTCATTCTCAATTTCTCACAATTGAAGTTTTTTTTTAGCTTCTCGATATCACTTTTAAAGTAAACTTGGCATGTAGGCATCTATACACAAGAATGCCACCTATAAAAAAGTAAAATTACAAAAATACCGAACTCCGAGGAAAATTCTAAACAGAAAGTCCCTAAGTAAATGGCAAAATCAAAAGCTCAAATACATCAAACGAATGGAATACAACTGTCATATTCCTGACTTGGTACAGGCATTTTCTATCTAGAAAATGGTGGATTAAACCTGGTTTTATAGCTAGCTAAACCTCTCACTTGTATGACAGTGGCACAAAATTCCACTAAAATGATACCTAGGACAACCATTTTGGTAACAGCAATGTAGACAAGTATGATTAAAATTATTATAAAATGCCAAATCTACAAAATACAAACTCTAGCACAGAAATAACATTCATATTCAACTTTTGAATGAAGTCTACTCTCAATTCAATGATGAGGCCTTTGTACAAACTGACATATTGCATTGATCATAAAGAGAAAGGTGAGTTTCTGAAACAATGTTTATCAAGGCAATAGAATATTAATTCTATTACTTAATTTTTCACAAAAGAGTCCTAAAATTAATACATATATACAATGAATACATGAATGAAATGGGTGGTGATAGATGTACAGGCAGGAATACCTGTATGCTTGTACTTAGACATTCTAATCATTTATACTGTTACAAACACTATACCATATTGTACTTATATATGACATTTAAAAAAAAAACCTTCCATCTGTTCTGATTATCAAATCAGTAATAATCTATTTGCCAATACTGTAATGAATTAATTTGGTCATAGTTGTCTCATTGGCAATCATACCACATCTCCTTATTTTTATATTATGTATAATTGATTCTAGATCTGTAATTAGAGATCCATTTTTTTTAGCTGTTTCCCTTTAATAGGAGGGACATAAGATCTTTTTGACAATGAAGAGCTAGCAGCAATAAAATTTATCTGTGGGTAATGTGTGTTATTCTGAAATTTCTCAATCATTTTATCACTTGATAAGCTATAAACTTTTGATGTCAATTGTTGTTTTTCATCATAAAATTGATTATCATGCCTATATACCACTTTCAACTTTACATGCTTTGCATGGATAGCAGTCCATAATGTCCATTGTTGAATATATTTGTGTATTGATAATTGACAAATATCAGAAACCAACTTTTCAGCCAACCTTGCAGTGATTTATTGCCACCCTTTTCTAACTTTATTGATGTATTTATATAGGGGAAAGTGTTCATATTAGCAATGATTTATATTCAATAATTTTCTACTTGCGAAAATAAATCCCTTGCAAAAATTAGTTGATTTAAAGCAGCTTTCTTATTAGTACCCTTATGAGATTTTAATCCATTATATTTATTTTAGGAAAAGTTGTGTTAACTCCTCCCATTCTTTTCATTATCTAGTTCTTTCAACTTTGCATGGAATACAATCAATTGATAAATAACACAGATTTTAGACCTAAAATCCAGACTGATAACCAAACTTATGCAGTTGTAGACCATGAATACATTACATGTATATTTCACAGTGCAGCCATATCTGATTAACACTAGTATATACTATTTAATTTATTCGTTACAAAAGCAAATAAAATGTAAATCTGTGTTAGCAGGTGCTTTCATGTATATTGATATGTGTGATTTTTTTATCAAATTTCCATGTTATCACTTGATGTATCTATATATATATCATGTATGTATCTAGATTAAGTTGTGTTAAGAGAGATAAAAAATAATCTATAGTACAGTGTATGTTTTGGCAACCAATAAACTGTTTATACTGGAATCTCAGGAAGTATTATTCTAAATATAGTTCTATATTAATCCAGGTTTCATGATATGGTCCTTTTTCAGTATTATTGCAATATTGGGTATATATGATAAATCTCCCTTTCATATTTTTTAAACAAAGAATTTATTTGTTTTGTATAGCGACAGGACACAAAACTGTCACCTACATTATAAAAGATACATCAGTTTTTAAATTATTTACAGTGTTAAAGCAGAAGCAATACATTACTAAGGAATGAACAGTAAGGTGTTTATTAGAACCAAGTGTTTGACAATAAATTATAATAAAATCATATTAAAAAAAGATGTAAACAAAACCCAATGATAACCAAACCCACTCATAAATCTAGAATTGATAGAGCACAGTTTTGAAACTGGTGGTCTGACATTACATATAATAACAATGACTTTTTACATTAATGCATGCACATCTGGTGGACAGTTTTCTCATTGGCAATCAAACCACATCTCCTTATTTTTATATACATGGTACAGACTCATGTTATATTCCTCTAAAATTCATGCAAAATACATGAATTAGCAATAATGGCAATACATTTTTTTTCTAATGTAACACAAAATTTCTTCTACAGGTATTGAATCTGTATTTCAATTCACATTTCAATTAAAGTAAACTGGACATATAACTTGAAAGGCTTATATTATCAATAAGAAATGTGTGTCCATCCTTGAGTTATGGTTATAATCATAAAATCAATAAGAACTATCATGCTTAGATAAGAATGAACATGATGAACAGAATCACTTGAAAAAAAACAAATCTTAAAATAAAGCAACAACCTAGACAAATACAATTGATTACTGGTAGTAAAATATGAAACTTACTTGACATTCTCACATCTTATTCCCACTTACATTGACTACAACCTTTATTTATCATGAGGTTGAAAATGTCATGAAATGTTTGAAGCTTGTCCACATCTTTACACAGCACCTACTTAGCACATTTAGCACAAGTATATATACACAGACAAGTTTACTTTGTTTATAAATTTACAAACCCACTTTCAATTTGACATTCCAACTGATATGGGCACAGTTTGACTGTGTTATCTCTATATATTGGTAACCAGGTATTCAATCATTTCTTTATAAACTTGGATATATTTCACAATAAAAATTGGTTGACTGCATTAAAAGTATTTTACACATGATAATCTTCATTCAACACTTGGATTCTGTTCTCACCTGTGAAATTCTTCAGATGCAACTTTAACTTTCAGCTTTCATCAATGGGAATCAATGAGAGGGAGGTTTTAATTTGATTAATCATTTTACAATATTGAAAACATAAGGAGATCTTTGTATGGTATAGGAAACACTGTCATATAGAAATCTCACTACATTTACAATTTGGACCTGATATTCATCCTCTCATTTTAAGCTTTTCTTTCTGTAACACTTTGATATTATAATAATCTGAATTTTTGAAGAATTACTTCCCCTAAAAACAAATATTTTTGAATCTTTACTTTTAATTGATTAATATTTACAGAAGGAAGAGTTCTTCCTAGAATAATTTAGAGAGATTTATTCTCAACTACACTTGCTAAAAAATAAATTTATGAAGGCTAAAGGTATGATAAGGCAATATTTTTTGGCTCCTTGAATTTGAAAATCAAAAAGTAATATAAATCGACCAAATAATATCCTTCAGATGCTTATAAGACATTAGTCTATCAGACATCAGTATAAATATTTTTTTGTTTTGTCTTGCATATTTGAATTAGGGCTTCAAACTTCTTACATTTAGTGCAAAACAGAAAATTGTGCCAAAATAGCCTCATTTTAAGATCTTGTCATTAATATTTGGATATGAGCAAGAGCTTTACCCTAAAAGATATTTTGCTACAGAATGTATTTTATAAAGATGTTTATGTGGGTAAAACATCTTTTTTGATTAAAGCTCTGGCTCATTTATATTTTAACCAAATCAAGTGTGAAATGGCCATTTTAAATCAAATACATAAAGTTGGACATGTTGATGTCATAGCAAAATCAAAAGTGATCTTTCTACACTATAAAGTATAATAAAAAAAATACCAAACTCCAAGGAAAATTCAAAATGGAAAGTCCCTTCTCAAATGGCAAATCAAACACATCAAACGAATGGAAAACAAATGTCATATTCCTGACTTTGTACAGGCATTTCCTCATGAAGAAAATGGTGGATTGAACCTGGTTTTATAGCTAGCGTAACCTCTTATTTGTATGACAGTCACATAGAGTTTCAAGATTAAAGCAACTGGGTTATTTATCAATAGAATTACCACAACTTTGAATGGCTTGAAAATGTTTACTATTTTTTTTTCATCTTTTAGGGGCCAAACAGCGGCTCTCCTCATATATACCTACTCCATTTTTGCAACTTGCAAGATAAAAAATAACAAAACATTTTTTTAATATAATTATGTAACTTAAAATTACTTAGTCATCCCACTAATACATCTATACCAAAACTTTTCCAAAAAAGATTTATACAAGAAATACAAGATTTGATTTGGACAATCAAATTTTGTTATGTTTTGCTAAAATTGCCACAACTGACCATAACCTCTATTATTTAATAATCTAGAATTTTGTCCTGTAGCTGCCTAATTTGCTCTTCAGAAACAAAACTTATCTGAATTAAATTCCTTCAAAATGAACATTGAATGAATGTACATGTATAAACAAGTAAAACAAATACTAACCTCTTACCTCTATCCGATAGATTCCTAAATAATGATTATGAACATGTACAAGTCAGTAAATTAAAGTGAATTATTGAGATTAACTTTTTTTATTTACTTCAGTGTTATTTTCCCTCTAATTCTTAAGTGTACAAAGATAAATAGGGAATGTGTCCATGGGACACAGATGATGCCCCCGCTTGCATATCATATAAAGTTATAAAGGGACATAACTGAAGAATGGTAAAATTGATGCTACCCAAATTTGTACTTGATCAGAGTTTTGCGGTAATAATTATTGTGTATAAGTCTCATAACATTTGATTGAGGCTAACTTTAGAAAAAGAACAGAAATGAAAAATTCAACAATTTTTCCATTTGTAAACAAGCAGAACTCTAGAAGGGTAAGTAAACAGGCATAACTCTAGAAAGGTAAAAGTGACACCAACAAAATTCAAACTTGATCTGTATTTTGTGGTAATAAGCATAGTGTATAAGTTTCATAATATTTATTTGAGGCAAACTTAAGAGAACTGAAACCAAAAATTCAGCAATTTTTATGTTTAAAAAGGGGCATAACTTAAGAACGGTAAAAGTGACGCCATCCAATTTCAAACTTGATCTGCATTATGTGGTAATAAGCATTGTGTATAAGTTTCATACTATTTGGTTGAGGCAAACTAAAGTTAGAGAACGGAAACCAAAAATTCAGAATTTTTTATGTTTATAAAGGGGCATAACTCAAGAACGGCAAAAGTGACTTCACCCAATTTCGAACTTGATCTGTATTATGTGGTAATAAGCATTGTGTATAAGTTTAGTAACATTTGGTTGAGGCAAACTAAAGTTAGAGAACGGAAACCAACTTTGGGACGTACGTACGTACAGACGGACAAGGGTAAAACTTTATGCCCCCGCCACTACGGCAGGGGCATAAAAAATCATCATAAGTGGATTGCATTTAGATTAAACCCCTACATTCTATTTTCTTCTTTAAGTACAAAAAAAACTAAACCTTTTCAAAGGCAGCATACAGGTAGGTACAGAGACAACCAAGAAAAGACATTTAGAGAAATTCCTTTCAAATAGAATCAGGGTGAAACAAGAATGTGTCCATAGAACTGGATGCCCCACTGACACTATCATTTTCTATGTTCAGTGGACCGTGAAATTGGGGTCAAAACTCTAATTTGGCATTAAAATTAGAAATATCATATCAAAGGGAACATGTGTATTAAGTTTCATGTTGATAAGACTTCAACTTCATCAAAAACTACCTTGACCAAAAACAAAAACTTGAAGCGGGACAGACGGACGGACTGAGGAAAGAACAGATGCACAGACCGAAAAACATAATGCCCCTCTACTATCATAGGTGGGGCATAAAAATGTAACTTCAGGTTATCTTGCATTGGTATTTAAATGCTGTATTTAGATCACTGCTTACACCATTTTTGCATTGTGGTCAAAACTAGTAATTAGTAAAATTGGGTATGAGTTAAAATCAGTCAAATCACTAAAACATGAAGCACTTAAAAGAATTTAAGGTAAACAAGTCTACAGTGATATCTGACACAGTCACCTAATAACATCATGACTGTGATGGTGGACGTACATGTAATTAAAACTTTTGTATTGATGTTTAGCCTGAAGTAATAATCTCAACAAGCAGTTAAACCATTGTGACACTGATTAGATTGAGCTTTCTATAGGAAGTTAATTCAGTGGACAACGCTATTGTGAAGCATGAACAATCATCGTGAATGAATATACCAAATGCATAAACTAATGGTATGTTGCTACTCTCTACAAGAAAATTCATTTGGAAACTTGTCATCATGTTTGTCATAAAAACTTCCACTTGTCAACATTCTTTGATTTAAAGACAATATTTCAGACTTGGTTTGTCAAAGAGTCAAAAATAAAAACCTCAAAAGTCTGACTTTTTTCAAAAATTTCTTTGCTTATATACCAGTAGATGAAACTTAAAATTGTAAAAATTGTTGTTAATCTTAATCTAAGCGGGATTTTGAGATCAGCTTTTAAAATGTATTTCAAACAAACAAATATTAGCCAATTCAGTCACCTTGAGTATCTCTCTAGATATTGAATTATAAGCATCAAACATTATTGTCTTCCAAACCTTATCAAATCATAAAAACTCAAACTGTTCCGGTGGTATTAATTTCAATGAAAATAAATGGGGAATGTGTCCATGGGACACAGATGATGCCTCTGCTTGCATATATTGTTATAAAGGGATATAACTCAAGAACTGTAAAAGTGACACTACCCAAATTTGTACTTGATCTGAGTTTTATGGTAATAAGCATTGTGCATAAGTTTCATTACATTTGATTGAGGCAAACTAAAGTTAGAGAACAGAAACAAATATTTCAGGATTTTTTTCATTTGTAAAGGGGCATAACTCTAGATCTAGAACTGTAAAAGTGACGCCACCAATATTCAAACTTGATCTGTTTTTTGAGGTAATAACCATTGTGTATAAGTTTCATAACATTTGGTTAAGAAAACGAAAGTAAAAGAAAGTAAACCAATTTTTGGACATACGTAGGTACGTAAGTAAGTACGTACAGACAGACAAGGGTAAAACTTAATGCCCCCTCCGCTATGGCAGGGGCATAAAAAGTTCATTAACCTGATTTCTAGTATAAAACCTGCTAATGCATGTGTTTAAATGATCAGAAGGAATATTCTCTTAACTATCCTACTGTCAAGATTGTCTTAAGGCATATATGTATAAACATATTTTTAGGATTTTGTTGTTTCTACATCCAGTGGCCAATATTACAAGAATGTGAATGGTCCTAAATCTAAAGTCAATTTTAAGTAATACAACTTACTGTATGTATGTGAGCTTTTCAAATTCATCTTTAAGGGTGTGTCACAATCAATGAATGCTCAACATCATAAAGAAAGATTGTCAGCTGATTATCTTGATTAAATGGAAACATCTGATACAGAAATATTTTATATCAGGTAAAAAGCAATACAATTCTCTTTTTTTAATCCAAGTGAAAAATTCAGATCAATACAAAGGTAACACTTCTGAATATTCTTATACAAGATCTGGGCTGTCGGCAGACACTGAATGTTTTTTTTTCTGACAAAAGTGGCCAAAAAATAGGCTCAATAATATATATTATTAATCCAGAATGATATTGAAGCCATTTGAAGGTATTTCTTTAAATGTGCCTAAATTTTATGTTAAATGGAGATTGAAAAATAATTTCTCTCTAAAATTTATGACAAAATGCATACAAAATACTTTAAAATGACAGACCTACTTTGTTTAAAAGAAAAATTATAGATTATTCTTTCAACCAAAAAAGTTGGGGTCTATTGCAACAGGGTTATGATTAACAACAAATAATGTAAATCTTTACATAAACAATGATAAATACAAGATGTTTATTGGGTAGGAAAAGAAAACCCCTGTTCAAATTTTGGACCAGGATTATATTCCTTTATGCAAATCCTCGGGTACAAATGTACGTGTAGTGTTGTATACTACAACTATGAAAAGTTTTATCAACATCTGTCTAGCCATTTAGGAGAAGTTGTGCTAACAACAATGTACAAGGCACATGGATGGATAGATTGACTGTGGCTGGAACAACTTAGGCCGGAATAGACTTGGGACCAGAATGACATGAAACCGACCTCAAGTAAAAAATGTATGTGTCCAGAGCTAGAGTATGACAGTATATTCCTATTTGCTTACCTTGAGGTGGAGGACCATTAAACCCTACATCAATCTGTGTAACATTGGCTGAAAATACAGAAATATAATTTTGATATTAATATACATATAATAATAATAAATACTTTATTTGAAATGATTTTCAGCATATTAAAACAATTTTACAATATAAAATATGTAAGGAGTTCCGCGGAACCCTGTGTCTTGCCTGCGATTGCTGCTGTCAGTGTTAAAGTGTAATGTTGACTTAAAAAGTGAGTCCATTTATCAGTAAAATACAGAATTTAAAAAAAATTCAAACTTTTTTTGAGATGCTATTTTTTGGTCTTAAAGATTAGCTTATGTCCTAGTTTCATAACAATCCATGAAGGTTTGCAAATTTATCATGTCAAATAAATTTAATCCCAGACTGTCTGTAAATGTAAATGGTCCATCTATCAGAAAAATACTACCGGGTAAAAATGAAAAAAATATATCTTCAAAGGTTTGCTTCAGACATTATCTCTTATAATCATTAAAAAGCTTCTGCAAAAGTTTCATAAAACTCTATGAAGGTCGACAAAGTACTTGAAGTGTAACAAACTTTAACCCCAGACTGTATCTACATGTACTTGTTAACTATAAAAAAACTAAAGTTCATTTATCAGTAAAAATACAGAATACTGGATACTGTATTCTGGTCATAAACAATGCAAGCTTCTGTCCAAATTTCATGAATTTCCATAAAGGTTTGACAAAGTTATTGATGACTGAAAAACTTTAACCTCAGACTGAGCCTGAGTGTTAACCATGTTAACTGTAAAAAAAACTAAGTCCATTTATCAGTTAAATACAGAAAATGAAAATAAATATTTTCAAAATTTTGCTCTGGATACTGTCTTTTGCACATAAACAAGCTTCTGTCCAAATTTCATAAAAATCCATGAAGGTTTGACAAAGTTATTGATGACTGAAAAACTTTTAACCTCAGACTAAATGAGTGTTAACTGTCAAAAAAAACTAAGTCCATTTATTAGTAAAATACGGAAAACTGAAAATAAATATTTTCAAAATTTTGCTCTGGATGCAGTATTTTGGTCATAAACAAGCTTCTGTCCAAATTGCATAAAATTCCTTGTAGGTTTGACAAAGTTATTGATGACTAAAAAAACTTTAACCATACATTTGTAGACTGAACCTAAATGTTGACGCGTCTGACCCCAACACCTACGTCAGAATCTAGGATCACTTTGTCTCCCTTTTGCCAAATAAATTTTGCAGGCTCAACAATACTAGAGGCTCTCAAGAGCCTGTGTTGCTCACTTGACTCTACTTTGGTTTTAGAAATCATGAAAAGATAGATAAAAATCATAACAGATACCCAAATAATGATTGAGGCCAAATTTGGATTAATATTGGTCCCGTTATTTAATAAAATATCCTGGTGGCCATCTTGAACAGTAAATCGGCAACAAAGTAGCAACACTTGGTCAGCACCTCATAAGGAACATTCATGCCATGTTTGGTTTCATTCCATTCAGTGGTACTCTAAAAGAAGACATTTGTATGTATTTCCCATAGGGTCCTATGTTAAACTAAGCCCCCCCCCCCCCTAAGCAGCCATCTTGGATGATGGATCGACTGCAAAGTAACAACACTTAGTCAGCACTTCATAAGGAACATTCATGCCATGTTTGGTTTCATTCCATTCAGTGGTTCTCTAAAAGAAGACATTTGTATGTATTTCCCATAGGGTCCTATGTTAAACTAAGTCCCCCGCTGTCGGCCATCTTGGATAATGGACCGACTGCAAAGTAACAACACTTGGTCAGCACCTCATTAGGAACATTCATGCCATGTTTGGTTTCATTCCATTCAGTGGTTCTCTAAAAGAAGACATTTGTATGTATTTCCCATAGGGTCCTATGTTAAACTAAGTCCCCCGCTGGCGGCCATCTTGGATGATGGATCGGCTACAAAGTAACAACACTTGGTCAGCACCTCATAAGGAACATTCATGCCATGTTTGGTTTCATTCCATTCAGTGGTTCTCTAAAAGAAGACATTTGTATGTATTTCCCATAGGGTCCTATGTTAAACTTAGTCCCCCTCTGGTGGCCATCTTGGATGATGGATCGGCTACAAAGTAACAACACTTGGTCAGCACCTCATAGGGAACATTCATGCTATGTTTGGTTTCATTCCATTCAGTGGTTCTCTAAAAGAAGACATTTGTATGTATTTCCCATAGGGTCCTATGTTAAACTAAGTCCCCCGCTGGCGGCCATCTTGGATGATGGATCGGCTGCAAAGAAACAACACTTGGTCAACACCTCATAGGAACATTCATGCCATGTTTGGTTCCATTCCATTCAGTGGTTCTCTAAAAGAAGACATTTTGTATGTATTTCCAATAGGGTCCTATGTTAAACTAAGTCCCCCGCTGGTGGCCATCTTGGATGATGGATCAACTGCAAAGTAACAACACTTGGTCAGCATCTCATAAGGAACATTCATGCCATGTTTGGTTCCATCTCTAAAAAGAAGACATTTTTATGTATTTCCCATAGGGTCCTATGTTAAACTAAGTCCCCCGCTGGGGGCCATCTTGGATGATGGATCGGCTACAAAGTAACAACACTTGGTCAGCACCTCATAAGGAACATTCATGCCATGTTTGGTTTCAGTCCATTCAGTGGTTCTCTAAAAGAAGACATTTGTATGTATTTCCCATATGGTCCTATGTTAAACTAAGTTCCCCGCTGGCGGCCATCTTGGATGATGGATCGGCTACAAAGTAACAACACATGGTCAGCACCTCATAAGGAACATTCATGCTATGTTTGGTTTCATTCCATTCAATGGTTTTCTAAAAGAAGTCATTTGTATGCATTTCCCAAAGGGTCCTATGTTAAACTAAGTCCCCCGCTGGCGGCCATCTTGGATGATGGATCGGCTACAAAGTAACAACACTTGGTCAGCACCTCATAAGGAACATTCATGCCATGTTTGGTTTCATTCCATTCAGTGGTTCTCTAGAAGAAGTTCAAAATGTAAAAAGTTAACGACGACGACGGATGCGAAGTGATGAGAAAAGCTCACTTGGCCCTTCGGGCCAGGTGAGCTAAAAAAGGGATAGAGGATGTTTGGTACATGCATATGGGCCAATATTATACCCTCTTGAAATACCAGGAAAAATATGTGACAGCAGCAGACACAACTTTATAGAAATCTTCATTCAATACATGTAGCTATCAATATACAGCTGCGCCATGAGGGCATGATACGCCCGTCGTCTTGTGTGTGAATTTTTATGCAATAATTATAAGCATAAATAGTTTCTGACATACGGCGTGACATGCAAAAAACTCAATATCTCTAAAATAAAATTTTGAATCAAAATGAAAAAGTATACAGATCTTTAGATTAACATAACTAAGAAGTGTGTAAAATTTTAAGCAATAATCATAAATCGTTTTTGAGATACGGCGCGACATGTGAAAAACCCCTCCCCCTTTTTTTACAAAATACTCAATAACTCAAAAATAAAATTTTGAATCATCACCAAAAAGTATACAGATCTTAAGGTTAATATAACTAAGAAGTGTGTAAAGTTTTAAGCAATAATCATAAACTGTTTTTGAGATACGGCACGACATGAGAAAAACCCCTCCCCCTTTTTTTAACAAAATACTCAATATATCTAAAATAAAATTTTGAATCATCACCAAAAAGTATACAGATCTTAAGATTAATATAACTAAGAAGTGTGTAAAGTTTTAAGCAATAATCATAAATTGTTTTTGAGATACGGCGCGACATGTGAAAAAAAACACACACCTGTTTTAGTTACTAAGTCCCGTAACTCAAAAAGTTTTAATCTTATTTTCACCAAAAAGTATACAGATCATTTGACCATCATAAGAAACAACTATGTTAAGTTTCATGAAATTTGGATAAGTCATTCTCAAGTTACGGTGCGACATGTTTACGCCGGACAGACAGACGGACGGACACCGCACATTTGTATACCATAATCAAAAAATTGACGGGCGTATAAAAACTAGAGTGGACAGACAGAAGTTTCTGATCACAATGATCATATGATGAATTACTTATACCAGCAAAGGTAGCTTCACTGAAAATTAGACGTATGTGTAACATGGCTATTGAATGTTTTAAAATTTTATATAAATTGTCACCACCTTGTTTACACAATTTAGTTGTATTGAAAGATTGTAAATATAATTTTAGATATTCTAATATTGTAGATATACCTAGGGTTAGAACATCAACCTAAGGTAAGAACTCTTTTAAATATACAGCTGCTGTTTTATGGAATGATCTACCTGATGATTTTAGAAAAATTGCTAATTTTAGTCAGTTTAAAAATATTTTAAAGTCATGGAATGGAAATGACTGTAAGTGCACAGTTTGTGCAGATTATTAATTAATATATTATATTAAATTTTACCATCTAGCATGTCTAGATCATATCCTTTTTGTTTTAAAATTTTATGCTATGCATTTTACCAGCTTTCTAATCGTGCTTAGTTTACATTTTATATACTTTTAGCTTTAATACCTAGTATGCTTTTAGCTTTAATACCTAGCTTAACATGCTTATATTCTGCTTATTACCACCATGCTTTTAGTGCTTCATTTTGTGCTGTGTAATTTATTGTGTGTGTATTGTGTGTTGAATTGTTATGTCTTGTATGTCTTGTATGTCGGTTAAAAGCTCATTAGAGCTTATGTTATGTCCTTGTTTGTATACTATGCCGACTCTAAATCATGTAAATAAAGCTTACATGTATTTATTATTTATTTATTAATTTATCTGCATATTTGATTTTATGCAGAGGCTGAGGTGGAGCCGAGGGGGTAATTTTTCAGCTCCTTAAGCTCGGTAATGTTTTTACTTTTTTCAACATATGTTTGTACCACCCCTTTCCTGGAACTATCCCTGGACTGATATACTAGACCCTACATACATTTTGTACATTATTTAAGGTTCATCAAAGGGAATTGAAAAATATGGCTGTGTTTACACCACAAAATCTACTATGAGTACAGACAAACTGATGCATCTAGGAAAGTTTTATGGCATGGCAGGACCTAGATACATGTATATAAAGGTTATACAAATGTATGTAGTCTATGTTTCAGAAAATTAAAAACTTAACTGAATTTTGATGTGCATTTTTTCCAGTCTGCAGAAGATAGCAAAATAAACAGTCAGGGGACTTATTGAAAGAAGTGATTTTTTAATCAATTATTTAAGTAGCAAATTTTAAGTTTTGTTACAAATTTGGATTTTGTAGTTTTACCAAAATTTTAAACACATAGGTTTAGATAATATCTTTTCATTAGTAAAATAGAAAAAAAAATGAACTTTTTGCTTCTTTTGAGTAGCAAGGTTTATGCCTTTGATGCAATCATTTAGCTACAAATTCTATTTTACTTGAAAAAACGCTATAATAAAGGCTTTATATAATGAACTGATACTTTCTTAAGGGCAAAGTCAAAATAAATGGTCCAAATTTTTTTTTTTTTACCAAATTTCAACATTGTTTTAGTGCATTTTCTTTTGTTGTATCTTGATACATATTCATTTAAGTTAATAAATCCAAAAGGATATAAAAAAGTATATAGAAATAAAAAAGTTCTGAAACTTAAATGACATAAACCAATAAAACAAATTTAAATCAAGTATACATTTTTGGAATATTATTTCAGACAAACACTATCAAATATTTATATTTTTTTCACCCCTATTGATTGCAGAGATCCAAACATTACTTTTGATGCAAAGATTATTAATCTCCACATTGATTATAATTTTTTTTTTATGTTTTTGGCTATTTTTTGGATCAATTCATTTAAAGTTGATTGAAAAAGTTTTGATTAAAAATTATTCATCAATTAGTTGATGAAAAAACTTCTCCATATTAAAACTAACCCTTTTTCAAATTCACTGAGGAAAAAAAATTGACAGATAAATCTTTTAATAAAGAAGATATATCAAAAAGAAAATACATCCAATTTCCCCTGTTTTTGTTGCACTCCTGACATATTATACACCAAACAAAAAATGCAGAAACTAGAACAAAATACTCATGATTTTTTAAAATTTGTTCTCATTGCTGGTTTATAAAGACCTAAAGCTGTCATTTAAATGTTATTTCTATTTTAACTTATGCATCTTATGCACTTCAGATCATTTTTAAATTGATTTTTCTGACACATTATTATAAAAATGAAGTTAAGTTACCAAACTATGAACTAAATTCTATTAAATATTCAGTAGAATTGTTGCTTGACAACCTAAAAAGAGATCTGCATTCTTCAAAGTTTTTCTGAACTATTACTATTTTTTTAAATTATTACCTATATAAGGAACTTTATTTCTCCTATTTTGATGCACTCCTGACATTCAATATATATCATATCAAAACAGTTATACATCATCAAAAAAGCCCATGATTTCTAGATTAAGTGTATATACCTTTCAGGTTTAACATTTTAATTTCATTTAAACAATATTTTTGAACTATATCATACATATCACTTATTGTATACATAAGTTCATGTCTCATCACATTTCGCTACTTTTTTTTTTAAACGGCAGTCTTTGCAATGTTAAAATGGGCCGAATTTTGTGGCTTGATGTGTAGAATAATCCTGCAAAATATCTTTGGAAAATCTCAAGTATTAAAAAACTGACGATAAAAAAAGAAGCAAAAATTGTCAGGAGTGCAACACTTTTTTGTGACATTTTGAAAAAATACTTTTTTTATAAAGACACAGCAACTTGTAATATGATGATATGTCCCATAGGTTCTTATTTATATTACAACTATTATGTCTTAGTGATGGATTTAGTTACAAATGAAGTTTGTCCATTAAACCGTTTTGATACAGATATGTTTTGAAAAAAAAGTATTGCCCTGTCAGGAGTGCAACACAATACTTAGTACAGCTGTGGAATAGAATGATGTTTGAATATATGAATCACACCTAAACATAAACAAAAGTCAACCCTGTAAAACAAATATGTCCTTTCCAGAATAAATACTTTATTAACCTGATTATTGATATAAATGTGTGATGGTCAAGTAAATAAGGCCTCCCTATAAGTGTCAGGAGTGCAACTTTGAAGTTAAACAACTCACACTTAATAAATACAAAAGCCAATATATTGTTCTCTTTTATTTTTCAAAAGATACTATACTAGATACAAGATTGCACCCAAAGAGTAGCCTGATAGACAAGGATTTTTTTTTAGAACCATATATTTGATGTCAGGAGTACAACAGTTTTAAAAAGTTATTTTCTTGGACTTACATTTTAAGATAATCTCAGCTCCTTATGACTTATTTGCCTTCAAATATGTGTTCTTACTATTTAGGCTACATGTATGATATATTCTTAAAAGTGAATTTCAAAGCAGGACTTCGATCCAAAAAATATTGTTTGTCACAAGCAATTATATCTGAATGATGATTTTTTATATAATTTTAGAATTTAGGAAGCTAATTGTCATAAACTGTGTCGTTTGATTAGGAAATAACCATATTTCAATTTAAAAGTTTTATAATGGGTTCATGTAATACTAATTAAATTATTATAACTGTAATAACAAAACAATTAATTTTGTTGAACTCCTGACATGAATTTACCATAACAAGCAGTTTTGCACAGATTCAATATTTTTATTTTATTAAAGTCTCACACATTTGGAGTTCATCTTGCAGATCCAACCTTTGAATGAATGAAAGATGGGAAAGATATTTGATCATACTGAAATAACTTGAGAAGAAAATCAGACAGACTAAGGGATCAAAACACACCATCAAATGTCAACATCGACTATAACTTTGATGAGCAGAAAATTGAGAAAAATCTGAAAGAAGATCCACCTAAAGGACACACTAGACAAATATAAGCAAAGAAAGAACAAAGAAAACAAAACAATGTAAAACTTAATTACAAAGACTTAACCTGATTACAAAAACACAGATGGAGAAAATGAAAAAAACAAAACAAAGAAATTTGCAACAGAAAAGAAGAAGAAAATTGACACAAGCCAAAAAAGTTGCAAACCCACAGAAAAATGTACAGTCGAGAAGCAAAAGTACAGGTGCAGATACAATATCTAGAGAAATCAGAAAGAGAAGACAAAGTATAGGGAACATTCTCCCTGACCAACCCAAACCTTGCCCTAAAACAATTGAATACATCATATCCACAGCTACACCAAGGCAGTTGTAAGAACTAATCAGTACTGATGGAAGTGTGCTAGAAATTGATGGGTGCCGAAGTGGAAACAAAATTGAGAGACCCTTAATAGATCTGGAAACTGTTGAAAAGAAACTGCCATTTTTGAAAAGAATAGAGGCTACCTGAAAAAGTTAGAACTAAGGGACTCTTTGAAAATGCCATTTTCTTTTCAACAGTTTTCAGATCTTTTGGGGGTTCCTCAACTTTGGTTATACTTCAACATGTTCAAGACTCATCAATTTCTTGCACACAGCTGATATCAGTTCTCATTTACTCTGACAACCACCTTGGTGTAGCTGTGGATATGATGTGCCCAATTGTTTAAGCCCAAGATTTGGGATGGTCAGGAAGATAATGTCTTATTCTTTGACTTCTCTTTCTGATTCTCTAGGTATTGTATATGCATCTGTACTTTTGCTACTCTACTTGACTGGACAATTTTCTGCTGGTTTGCAACTTTTTTTAGCTTGTGTAAATTTTCTTCTTCTCTTCTGTTGTCACTGTCTCTGTTTTGTTTTCATTTTCTCATATGTGTTTTAATTCTGGTCTAAGTCTTTTTAATTTTTCTTTTACATTGTTTTGTTTTCTTTGTTCTTTCTTTGTTTATATTTGTCTAGTTTGTCCTTCAGATTTGGATCTTATTTCAGTGTTTTTCTCAATTTTCTACTCCTCAAAGTTGAAGTTGTTGTTGACTATGATGGTGTGTCTGTATGCACTTAGCCTGTCTGATTTTATTCTAAAGTTTAGTTTCACAACCATCTTTCCCATCTTTCATTCATTCAAAGGTTGGGTCTTAAAGTTGAACTCAAAATGTGCAAAACGGCTTGTTATGGATAATTCATGTCAGGAGTGCAACAAAATTAATTGTTTGTTATAACAATTATAATAGTTTAATTAGTATTACGTGAAACCATTATCAAACTTTTAAATTGAAATATGGTTATTTCCTAATCAAAAGACAAAGTTTAAGACAATTAGCTTCCATAATTTGAAAATAATATGAAAATTTAACATTCAAATATTTTTGCTTGTGACAAACAATAATTCTTGGATCAAAGTCTTGCTTTGAAATTTACCTTTAAGAATTTATTTTAACGCATACATGTAACCTAAATAGTTAGAAAACATGTTTAGATGCAAATAAGTCACTAGGAGCTGAGATTATCTTAAAATGTAAGTCCAAGAAAATGTCATTTTAAAACTGTTGCACTCCTGACATCAAATAAATGGTTCTAAAAGAATAATTCCTCGTCTATCAGGCTACTCTTTGGGTGCAATCTTGTATGTAGTATAGTATCTTTTGAAAAATAAAACAGAACCATATAATGGCTTTTGTATTTTTTCAGTGTGAGTCTTTAAACTTCAAAGTTGCACTCCTGACACTTACAGGGAGGCTTATATACTTGACTCTCACACATTATTTATATCAATAATCAGGTAAATGAACTATTTATTCTGGAAAGGACATATTTGTTTTACAGGATTGACTTTTGTTTATGTTTAGGTGTGAGCCATTTAAGCAAAAATCATTCTATTCCTCAGTAATACTAATTTTTGTGTTGCACTCCTGACATGGCACAACTTTTTTTCAAAACACTTCTGTATCAAAACGGTTCAATGGAAAAGCTTCATTCTGAGCTGAAATCATCACTAAGATATAATAGTTGTAATATAAATAAGAATTTAAGGCACATTCCTCCATACAACAATTTGCTGTGTCTTAATAAAAAAGTATTTTTTCAAAATGTCACAAAAAAGTGTTGCACTCCTGACAATTTTGGCATCTTTTTTTAACGTCATTTTTTCAATACTTCAGATTTTCCAAAGATATTTTGCAGGATTATTCTACACATCAAGCCACATCATTTGAAATTAATTTATTCAATCAAATGATCAGCATGATTTATAAATATTGCTTTATATGCAAGGAACCATTTATTTTGACTTTGCCCTTAACAGATTTTTCCCAGCAGTGGGAGTATTTTTCCTGTAAAATTTAAGGTTTCATCTTACAAATTATGTAATAAAATTCTGCTGCTCGTGATCAAAATTTCACTGTTCGGGGGGGGGGGGGGGGGGGGGGGGGGTGTTGAAATTAGTGGGGGTTATTATAATAATGATACTTAAGGAAGTGATTTTTTGGAAGGAAATTGAGGTATGATACTTAAACAAGTGATTTTTATGTCATTATCCTAGATTCAGTACAAGGTCATCACCTGACATGACCTGGTCATCCTATCAACACAGATGTTGGTTCTGATAATTTTAGCAACATAATTAGTCCCTGGATCATTAGTATTCTATATTTAAAGCTACAATCAAATTAAATCACTTAGTCTAGTGATTAGTTTGTACTACTTAAATAGGTGATTAGTTAAAGAAAGACAACTCTTACTTCCAACCTTTATGGACATAATGTTACTTGAATCAGTGATTTAGAAAATCACTCATTTAAGTAAGTCCCCTGACTGATAAACTAACACATGAGTTTCATTTGATAGGGTCCACTCAGTTACACAGTTTAAATCACCTATTGTTTGCAGATGTCTATTGTCCATCTATTGTCCATTTAAATCAATACTACTCACAATATGTATTATATGAGGGGAGTTTCTCAAACCTCTTTCCCAACTAAGTTTATTTTGGCACCTTCTGCAGGAATGATAAAAAAATTGAATAGCAAAATCCAGAAAAGTTTATAATTTTCTGAAACATAAAATGTAATTAAAATTTAATTCCCTAGTTCCTGCCATGCCTTAAAACTTTTCCAGGTGTACAGGTTTGTCTGTAATTGGAGTAAAATTTGTAATGTAAATACGGCCATATTAGCCAAAAGGTTATGATGAACCTTAAATCATATTGTAACAGACCTGAGACTTGTTATAGTAGTCTCAGAACAGACCGAAATTATCCCTTGAATGTAATTAAGAAGTGACTTAGCTAGGGAGCTACCATTTGATTTTTATGAGGGGGCTAGGATGAAATTTGAAAAAATAGGCAGGACAGTTTTGAGTAAAAAAAAGGCAGAATGAGATTGTTTGCCCAAAAAAAAGGCAGGATGACAATTTATGTAAAAAAAGTCAGGATAAACTAAAAAAAAAAAGGCAGGACCGAATAGAGTGAAAAATAAAAGGGCAGGACCGAATAGAGGGAAAAATAAAAAGGCAGGACAAAATTTTTCATCCTAGCCCCCCCATAAAAATCAAATTGTAGCTCCCTTAATGAACCATAAAAACTGTATTCTCTTTTATTGTCTTTGGGATAACTATAATATTATAATTAGATTAAATGGTACATGGAAATCTTTGCAAGATATCTTTCTAACAAGTAACTGTTTAAAATAAATAAAAACATACCTGAATCTGAACCCTGAAGCTCAAACCCAATCGGCGGGGGTCTGGACTGGTCCATAATAATTTATATTTTATATGTATAGTCCGTTTGTCAATTATTTGTTTTCAGTAGCGTTTACATGTGGACAACACCCAAGTTATTGACACTGACTAACACAAATGTAAACAATGTAAACATTACAAATCATGCATAACAATGCCACAGTTCCAAACAAAACGGAATAGCCAAACGTTTCTGCTTTGAAGATTCAGTTATACTAGAAATTTTAATTTGTTCCGTCACTGACAATAAAGTTGCCACACAAATGTTGCCAACTTTAAAGCGGTAAAAGCAAACGCATAAACCAGTTTCTCATCTATTCCAAAAAAAATCTCGAAATGGGTCGTCTGCAGGTGGCGTTATTTTCTTGAGATTTAACTTAAGACCAACGTCACAAAACACATGCGGTCACTTTATTATACTCAGTCAGCAGTAATATTATCTTTTCACCGCTGTACCATGCGAAATTAGTTCGATGTTATACAATCTCAATGTGTTCGAATTTTTCAGTAAAAACAGACAAATTACAGAACTGAAAGAAACTTCACTTTTAGGTTTTTAGTCTTTTATCCAATGTGTATGTATGTTCTGTTTCTTCCTCCTTCCTTATGAGCACCACCATAACATGAAGAAAATTTTATGAGATATATTATAAATTATATGAGATATCTTATAAACTATATGAGATATCTTATAAACTATATAAGATATCTTATAAACTATATAAGATATCTTATTAACTGTATGAGATATCTTATAAAGTTTATTAGATATCTTGAAGTTAGAACAAATAGTAAAACGGCTTGCCATACTTCTAGGCCGGCGTGAAATCAGGGGTTCTCAATTTTTTTACATTTGCACCTTTTGTAGTCTTAATTCGTTGTTCAGTGGTTGATGTTTTTAAAAGGATGTTGTTATCTTGTGTCTTTCTTCGCATATATTTGCAGCATTGAAAGAAGCATTTTCTTTTAAAGTTTTATAATATTTTCCTTAGGCCCTATACTTCAAGTTGTAGATAGCACGCTTTTTTCGAATTAACGTATTTAATGCACAGCAAGCGTATCTTTGAGTACATTAAATATGTTAATGAGTAAGGAGTGGCTATAAAAGATTTGTAGTATTAATAGGGATGACACATGTCAAAAGTTAAATGATGACCAATGAAACTTAACTGTGCTTTTCATCAGAGACATATAATGTCTCTGTTTTCATCAATGAGATATGTCAATCAACTTGCGACAGTTACTATGCTATGCATTATTTGCACAGAACGATTCTATTTCAGAAAATGAGAACACCGGGAGAAAAAGTTTTTTGAGAGATTTGTATTTCTGATACGTGAACATGTGAATGAATTGCCGTTGCCCTGAGATTTTCATTGGGGTTTACAGATCCGAAAGAGATTAATGTGTTATTGAATAATAACACAGTCGCCTGAAGATTTCATAATTACAGCGAAAAAATGGTGGAAATAAAATATTTTTAGTAGTATTATATAGAATAATTTTGGCGCAAAAAACGCATTTCACAACTTCTCTATTATTCTATATATAGTACTACTAAAAATATTTTATCTCCACCATTTTTTCGCTATAATTATGAAATCTTCAGGCGGCTGTGATAATAACGATTCAGTAATCCCTCCCCGTAAATATAAAATTCAGTGAGGGAAATAGAAAAAGAAATGGGACGTGCAGTTTCAAAGGATTTTAACTTTGCGGTAAGAAGGAAACATTTTTTAAAACCATTTGTGAAGTTATTCTTCCTTACCAAGCAACATGAAAAAGATCCATTGATTGATTGGCTCAAGTGTTGATTGTGCCGGTGAGGTCCGTGGACAAATATGTTTTGCTCATGGAGAAGGACCTTTTTGAGGTGGAGGAAATGATTGAACATCCAGTGACATCTATATATTTTGGAATATTTATTCTGACACGATGGAAACAGATATCCAACAAAAAAGACAAGACGGAAACCAGTTTATTCTTTAGATACACTGGGCGATTCGCCAGGAAAGGGAGAAAAAACAAAGACATTGGCTCCTTTACTTAACAATATTTTTAGGTACGTTTGACTTGCAAACCTGTATTATGGTTGTAGTATTTCTAGAAATTTGACAGTTTTTGATTAAATAAATTTTTATTGATATTGCCTCTTCGTTTACAGACCCCGTTAATTGTTTCTCTTTGTAGCCCCCTCGGGATCCATTTACTTTCGGTTTATGGAACCATGCTTTAATTTAGGATAATATAAAGGAGATTGACTAGTATTACGACAAGTAATAGCTTTTCTAAAAAGCTTGCCGTATTTTAGCTGCTTATATTGAGATCGGTGGTTTGTGGGTATAGGTTTTTTTATTGGAATCTTGCACTCCAAGCACTATAAATATGTAGTGTCTTTTTTCTCCTGGTTTTTGATTTTAGTAGTAGTTTTGGTGGATCAGGGTTATCATGGAAGGAGGCTTTATAGTCACATATATATATATAAGATAAGATATTTTATTTTTATATATATAATGACTGAATAATAGCTAACGATAAATCTTACGGGGCGATGGATCATATAAATATGATACAGTACACTACAAAATATAATATATAACCAGTCTAAAAGGGTACAACATCACCAAAAAATGACAATAAACGAACAAATGTAACTATAAATATTTCGGATAACAGATATCCTTCATCAATATGAGCACGATGTAAAATGAATCAGATAAATCTATTCTGATTATTAAACTATAGCAATCTTGAATTCTATACAATAAAAAAAAGTGAAACAGTTTCACCCGAACATCATATGTAGAGACGCTAATTAAAAAAATTTATTAGCGTCTCTACATATGATGTTCGGGTGAAACTGTTTCACTTTTTTTATTGTATAGAATTCAAGATTGCTATAGTTTAATAATCAGAATAGATTTATCTGATTCATTTTACATCGTGCTCATATTGATGAAGGATATCTGTTATCCGAAATATTTATAGTTACATTTGTTCGTTTATTGTCATTTTTTGGTGATGTTGTACCCTTTTAGACTGGTTATAAATATATATATATATATATATGGTTTGTAATAGCTAGAGTAACGATACAAACACTTTTTTCTTTGTTTTGTGGAATATGATTGTTTACTCTTTATGACAATGCAAGTAGTTTTAACATGCATACTGTGTCTTGACAGTTATGTAATAGTTCGCAAGGGTCTAATCAAGTTGATAAGAAAATAGTATTATTTACTTTTGCGGATTATGTATATGATCAACCAAAGTTTTCTCACAAAATGGGGGGGGGGGGGGGGGGTCCCCTGAAAAACTCTCTAAATCCGGCTCTGACTACTATAACTGGCTGTTCAGATATTTTTGCCGGTCGACTGATATGTATATTGAGACCTGTAAGAAGATGTTTTGTGGTAATGGATTTGGAATGAAATATTAATTGCAAATAATTTTCTAGAACATGTACATGTTGTCAGATGGCTTCTTATATTTTAAATATTTTGTTGTGGTTTGTAATCTTGACATTTTTTTTGTAAGTTCTATAGATGAGAGCTTCATATTGGTATTAGCATTTAGTGCTTTATATTTGGTTGCATGTGTAAGCATATGCTTTTGTTATTTGGAATATTTATATTTTCATTTCTGATGGCAACCAGTTCATGTAATACATATAGTCAGGATTTTTAGTAAGCGATAGTTGTTAGTTTATTTGTTTATGTTTATTGTCATGATTGATAAGGACTATATAGCTTCCTGTTTGGTGTGAACCAAGGCTTCATGTTGAAGACCGTACTTCAACCTATAATGGTTTACTTTTACAAATTGTGACTTGGATGGAGAGTTGTCTTTGGTACTGATATGACATTCTGATATATCTATCGACAAGATTGAGAACACATTTTTTTGTAATAAAACATATTTAATTCTATAATATCATATATGACAATTTATCGGTAATGTGTGCATTTTTCCTTTGATGTGTACTCTCTGATAATGTCAGTATCAGTTGACTGGTCGTGATATATAAATTATTGGGTCAGTTCGGAATTGACATGCACAGGTGCGTTGTGTCAGGATCTTTTTTCCCCTTTCATTCACAAAATCATGCATGATTTTTTTTGCAGAATTGCAAGAGTGTTTTGGTGAATGAAACACTTCTCATATTGTTTGAAAGTTTCAGTAAAGTTAGTTTTGCCTTTTCGACAGATTGTGTGAAACTTCGAACAGAATATGAATGAAAAACCCAATAAACTTTTAAAAAATGCACTATTATTAATAGCTTTACTCAGTTGCTTATTCACAAGGATGTATAAATATATCATCCATGCTATTCCGATCTAAGTTTTTATTCATACATAGTCTGGTGCTGTTCCAAGTAGTCTTCTTTTTCTGTTTCTTGAGAAGTATTTGTTTTACCTGTTCAGTCACTATAAAGTGTTACAATTAATATTTAGACGCAACACAGAATAGTGACCAAAAAGGTACTTCTATCATATGAGAGGAGCTAGAAAAAAAAATTAAATGTACACATTATCAACATTTTTGTGGGACCATGAACATGTGGTTTCGTTGTCAATATATAAAAAGATATGCATAGACCAAAGAACAAATAAGCAACACATTCAAAAGTAGATGTAGGATGAATTATGGAAAGAAGGGGTTCCCAAACTTGACAAGGTTTGGTGTGGAACAAGTAAAATGTCTGCATTAACATTGAATGTAGGTTTTGAAAGGGGGACCCAGGTCGCCTTTCCCTAAATCTGTTTCTGAAATTAAAGGTAACCGCATATTTCTGGGCGTGGTTGAAAAATAAATGAACATGACTTTGAAAAAGCAAGAATATTAAGCTAATAGAAATAGACCAAATTTGGGTGACATCTATTAAAATGTTTGAAATAATTATGAAGTTGACAAGAAATGAACTTGTTCAGATAATAAACAGTCAGCCTACAGACAATGACAGACTTGTTGCCTCCTGTAATGTCTGCTTACAGTGCTTTCCTAAAATAATGTATAATGTGATCGTTTTCATGATGAATGCTGAGCAAACATAGATTACGATGTTGGTTTTCTCGTTTGAATTGTTTTATATTGTTTATTCTGGGCCTATTATAGCTGACTATGCAGTATGGGCTTTGCTCATTGTTGAAGGCCACAAGGTGACCTATAGTTGTTTATTTCTGTGTCATTTTGGTCTTTTTTGGAGAATTGGTCTCATTGGCAATCATACCACTGTCAAGTATTTTGCCGCTATTCTTTCACGGACTGTAACTAACGTTACCTTTGTAACGTCAACACGTTTATTACGTTATTGTAGTCATACAAGCAAGTAGAGTCATTAAAAGCAATTAGAACTGTTCACACGTATTCTATTTACACAAGCGAAGTACTAACCAACTAAACCCAAACATTGGTGCCGTGACTCATGGAGAAGCTGAAAGCAATTCGTGGTGGACACAGAAGCGCCGTCACAAGACTAATCAATAGAACTAACCAGAAAATTTCAGAAAATGAAATCGAGAATCAAGAACTTTCGGCAGCCACAGACACTCTGATGAAGAAGAGGAACTTACTTGAAACTTTGGACACACAGATTTTAGATGGAACAGAAGTCGGAGATATGGAACAGGAAATTTTGGATAGTGATGAATTCAATTTACATTTGGAAGTGTCAATTCACAAATTCAAGGACATTACACCAAACTCAGGAGCTAGCGTTCTAAAACCTACGGTGAGTGATTTTTTAAATCAAGGTCCAGCAGCACATATTTCAACACTTCCAACAACAAGCAATATTAATCACAACACAAATCAGACACAGGATGCTATTCAAAGCACTTTTGTTAATCACGGAGCAAACGCAACTTATAACCCTTCTCCGAATTTCTATCATAGACTACCAAAGTTAGACTTGCCTTCATTTTCGGGAGATATTTTACACTGGCAGACATTTTGGGATTCGTTTGAATCAACCGTACACCAGAACCCTGCTCTTACAAACATACAAAAGTTTAGTTATTTAAATTCACAACTCCATTACGAAGCAGCACAGTGTATTACAGGGTTAGCCCTAACCAACGCAAACTATGATCAAGCAATTAATTTACTGAAGGAGCGTTACGGTCAACAACAGAAAATTATCAACGCACACATGCAAAATCTTCTTGATTTACCAAGTCCTTCATTTACCCTCAGTAGTATTAAGTCATTTTATGACAGATTGGAAGCGAATATCAGGGGACTTGAATCCCTAGGTCAGACGCAAGATACATATGGATCCCTTCTTGTACCCATAATTTTCGGGAAACTACCCGCAGAAATGAGGAAAAACTTAACACGGGAACACGGAAAAAATAGCTGGAATATAATATCGCTGCGTGAAGCTTTAGCAAAGGAGATGTATGTACAAGAGGCTGGTAATGTTAATACATGTATGTCCGATAATATGACATCAACTGCGTCTTTTCACACGGGAGCCGTTCCTAAGACAAGCACAAATAAACAACAATTTAGGGGAAATCAGATCAAGACCATGAATACACGCTTGACAACTAAACCATGTGTATATTGCAAACAGTCGCATTCGTCAGTAGATTGTACAAACATTGTAGACCACGAAAAACGCTTTACCATAGTTAAACTGAAAAACCTTTGTTTCAATTGTCTCGGAAATCATAAAGTTTCAGAATGCCGTTCTAAATTTAAATGCCGTAAATGTAGTAACAAACATCACACAAGCCTTTGTAATAAAGACAAGACAAAATTACACGATGAGCAGACAACCGCATCTGTTAATACAGTTGATATTGAAGAGGGAAATAGTAACACATCTATATTTTACACTTCGTCAACATTGCCCATGCAATCTAGAACTGATGTACTCCTGAAAACAGCAATTTCACCAGTTTGGACAGGAAACCAGACCGTATCCGCAAATATACTGCTAGACGAAGGCTCACAGAAATCTTTCATTTCAGAAAATTTAGCTACAAAATTACAAATTACAACAAAGGGAACCACCACAGTCAGTCTAGCTGCATTTGGAGACGCAAACAGGAACGTACGTAACCTTGATAAAGCGGTTATTGAGTTGGAAACCCAACAAGGAGAAAGAATACCAATGGAAGTGCTTATTGTACCCACAATAGCTGCCCCTCTACAGAACCGAATGAATTACGAAGCATCTAAACTTCCGTATTTAAAAGGTTTAAGATTAGCACACCCCGTATGTGAAGACGATAAATTTGAGATTTCTTTGTTAATAGGCGCAGACTATTATTGGGACATTGTTGAAAACAATATAATCCGCGGAAATGGTCCAACAGCTGTGAAATCAAAAATTGGGTATTTATTATCGGGACCGATGATCAACACAACAGGTAATACAGTTGAAGCTTCAATGATGAATATTTTGGTACAACATAAGAAGGAGGAGATTGATTTAGAGCGTTTTTGGAAACTGGAATCCATGGGAGTTACAGCAGACGATGAGTCAACACAGACAGACATAGATTTTTATGAAACATATCAGAAATCTAGTATTATGTACAAAGATAATCGATATATTGCCAAATTACCGTGGAAAGACGATTTTCAGGACTTACCAACTAACTACAATATAACAAAACGTCGTACTGAAAATTTAATAAACAAGCTCAGTAAGGACCAAGACACGCTAAAAATATACGGAAGTATAATTAAAGATCAAGAAAAGCGTGGATTTGTTGAGAAGGTTAATGAGGAAACCGACAGAAGTACAAGAATTCATTACATTCCACATCATGCTGTTAAAAAAGACTCAACAACAACACCAATACGCATAGTTTACGATTGTAGCTGTAGAGAATCACCAGACAAAGCCAGCTTGAATGATTGTCTCATGTAAGTTCCACCACTTATAAATGATTTTTATTTTCTACATACATTGACTTTAAGTTAAACTGTGAATATTTGCGATATCTATGTATTTATTAAGAATTTTTATCATTTTCACTTCTCGGCGCCCCCAGTGTCAAGTATTTTGCCGCTATTCTTTCACGGACTGTAACTAACGTTACCTTTGTAACGTCAACACGTTTATTACGTTATTGTAGTCATACAAGCAAGTAGAGTCATTAAAAGCAATTAGAACTGTTCACACGTATTCTATTTACACAAGCGAAGTACTAACCAACTAAACCCAAACAACCACATCTTCTTTTTTATATGTATAATGACAAGATACATTTGTAAATGTTATGTTATCCACCCAACTAAGTAAAATATATAACTGCTCGTTGAATTTCTAAAACAACGATAAATCTGCTGATTCATGTCTTATCATTCAATGCTGTCAGATGCTATGTGAAAAATAAAGAAATTTAACTTAATGTATGCTTCCATTATATTCGGCATTGTTATTCAGTTATGTCCAAAACAGAACTTGCAATAATTTATTTTCAATAGATGCATTTGAAAAATTTATTTTCGGCACTAGTTAAGGGACGTCTATGTTCATGATGTCATGTGATCATCTATATATATAAGAATATTTCATTAGAGTTGATTTATTAAAGATTGCTTTGAATCCTACAATGTTGACGTCATAATACAAAATATCTGACGCCACAATGGACAAGTGATTGTTGTATGATGTCAATGGTTGAAGCGAGAGATTCTCAGGTCAGCTTGGACAGAATTCCATAAAGCGATTAGGTGTATGGTAATTATATATGGGTATTATGTTCAGGAGGATGATTTCTAATATATATACGTAAAATACCTGTTCGGTTTTGGATTAACATCGATAACCTGGATCTGGATTTCCTTATCAACCACCATCATTGTTAACACACCCAAGTCATAAACTAGAGCCTTTACATAGTCAGTTCCATCTGCCAATATCACATATTACAAATACTTATACAAATACAGCCGATAGATTAAACTCAGCACCATTATATATTGATGATTATACTTATAGTATCAGCTCATTCAGATTTGAAAATGTTAGCAAAATACAAGCACCATCTGAAAATGGGAAACCTTGATTATCTCGAGCATGTGAATCAAACAAATAGTAATGATCATCACGACGAAACATACTTATTGCAAGACCTGATAAATTGTAATGTGAACAAATTAGAATTGGATTTATATATATCAAATGCAGTTCTCAGTGCTGATGATATATCAATTAACAATGACTGCTGAGCGCCACTGTGTACAGTGGCGGATCCAGAACTTTTCATAAGGGGGGGGGGGGGGCTATATAATCAACCAAGGGGAGGGGCGGCCCCCAGTCCCCTTAGGATCCGCCCTTGGTGTACAACGACTCCAAAGAATAAATCATCATGTACGAGTACATTAAACTGTCTACCCCACATGCGAACATCATTTGGGACCTCGCTGTGTTGCAAGTATCTTGGGTTTTCAGGAAATAAGATGCGATCATATTAATTCAAATTGTGTTAACTTATAGTAGTCTCAGATAATTTCATCTATAGTCGTAGAATGTTGGACAGAAAGTCACAGGACAAAAAGTCACAGACAAAAAGTCACGGACAAAAAGTCACAGGACAAAAAGTCACAATTCAGTTTTGAGATTATTTGTCTTTGAACAAGAAAACCTAATTTTAAAATTTTTTTTGTTGTTTATTTCTTGAACTATTATATTTGAAGCAACTTTGTGATTAAAATGTATTCAATAAATATCAATGATGATCAAATAATTGTTATGAAAACAAAATGTCAAAGTGGCTTGGTACTTAAATGGCTTCATTATGCCATGAAATATATCCTTTGCATGATTAAAATTTAATAAGTTTTCATTGTCAAGGCTTATGAACAATTTCCTAAACTTAAAAATGAATATATGTAATAAAAATTAAATTTTTCAAGATCTTTCTCTTATATATTCAAATAATTGTCAACAAATTATTTGTGACTTTATGTCCTGTGACTTTTTGTCCTATCAAATTTGTGACTTTATGTCCTGTGACTTTTTGTCCTGTGACTTTCTGTCCGTTTACCTAGTCGTAGACGTCCAGCTAGAGGGGTCATTAAATAAACTATAGTGGATGGAGGGACTTCCGGCATGTGTGATGGCTGACAGCGGCTTTTTTAGCTGAAGAAGTTTTAGAAGTTTTTAGACTACAGATACCATAGTTTTAATACTGGATCAATTCTGTGTGCTCATAATCACATTTTAACTTCGATTTTAACTTTTAGTGCTCCTTGGTAGATTTTAATTATCCCATTGACACTTTTAGCTGTTTTGTACTTGCCGCTCTTTTAGGAAAAGGCTTTCATGTCGATCCGGCCCCACGTCGATCCGGCCCAAGTCGATCCGTCCCACGTCGATCCGGCCCAACGTCGATCCGGCCCATATTTAAAGTCGATCCGGCCCAATAAAAAAATATATTTATAAGGAATAAAAATAAAGATATATATTAATTGTAATTCATAAATGTTTATGAATTTTATTATAATGTAAAAGGTGTACGGTAAAAAAAAAAGGCCTTTGACAAATATTTTCTTTAGATGAGTTTTAAAACAACTATGTTGATTATGTTTTCATTACAAGTTTTCAAGATTATTGGGTATAATTATAATAAAAACGTATATAACAGAATTTAGTACCAGACATCAACTCTAATCAGCAGTAATTAGCATTTTCTTTCAATTGACTGTGATCTTAACAAGTCTTTCATCCTGTGTAATAACAAATAGTTACATACACAACGGTACAAGCCGACCCCTTAGCTGATACATGCAAAAATGTCGAATTTTTAAATTGCAAAATTGATTTAAAGTGAATTATTCAAACAACCCTCGTCATAAGCAAATCAAAACAAACAGTACTTATAGAACAACATATAAAAAGATGCAATCTTGATAATGTCATACAAGAATATATTGAAACATTTTTTTATAGGTGGTGCAATATTTTGTCTCTCCTGTTACCATGTTCAAAAGAAATTTCTGGTTATTTAAAAAAGGTTTCGATAGAATTTTAAGCTTGTATTTCGTAGCCAATAAGATGGTTTTCAAGAGTAAAAACTTCTATATATATTCATTCTGAAAAAATACAATTAACTATTATAACACATAACACCAAACAAAAGATCAAACTATAAAGACCTTGTTGATTACGTAACTTTAATCAATCAGGATTTGATTGAATTAAGTAATTACGAGTGGCATTACCTTAGTTCACAATCATTAGACAATTGTTGAATAAACAAACCAATAATAGACTAATGATTTGATTAAACAAGTCATTATGATGAGTTAAATTTTATAGGTTCCATTGGACTGTAAATATTTATTTAGCTATTCTGTGTGTGAATTAAATAAAATAAAATCGCCATGACATTCAAAGTTATCATGGAAAATAACTTCATATTAATATGTTGAAGCTGCTATACAAACAGACACAATCACACTCATTTTCGTATCGATGAAAAATAATTCTTTGACTGGTACTCCAATACTTCACTTACCTGTTGTCATCCATCAACGATACTTTTTACAAATTCCATTTATACTGTTAAAATTTGTCACAAAATCCTCCAAAGTCAATATAGTTTATTCATATTTTATTATGGGGCTGGATCGACGTAGGGACGGATCGACGTGGGGCCGGATCGACTTGGGGCCGGATCGGTTTGGGGACGGAACGACCGGATACCTAGGAAAAGTACCGCCATCTTGAAAAATTTTGTTATTTTCCTGCCATCCGGAGCTATTGTCCCTTTTGTACGTATATTTTAGCTGTAAATATCACATCATTAGTCCCGTTTATCTTTTGTACATTATTCCATTTATTTTTAGCCTTTTTAGTAACTTTTTAACTTTTAAAGTACAGTGTTTACATCTGATTATTTTTTTTTATCTTGAGTCAGTCCCGAGTGTACATGACCCCCCCTCGACTAGGCTCTACAACGATAAAAACAATACATAATGGATGTGGTGCGTAGAAGTACTCGTGTCCAGGCTAAGCATTTGCCTTATACACCTGGCAAGGGAGTTGTTAAATCAAGAAAACATAAAATCACTAAGGCTACTATTAGAGATCAAACTGTTCAGTATACTCTTGACCGACAAAAGGCTGTTAAGAAAAAACTTGATGCTGCTAACCGTTTTTTCTCCGTCACGCCAGAAATAAGTCCTGGTAATCTTGTCTTGGTATTCTCAGCTGCTGCATACGAAACATTTAAGAATGTCACCTTTAATATATTAAACAACTTAAAATACACATTAGACATCACGAGCACGAAAGATCAATCTGGTGCTGTAATATATGACTCTGTGGCAGTAAAAGTGAAATCTGTTAAGCGATATGTGCTGAACTTTTACCACTCAAGCTCAAAGGTCCTGCTTAATGGCAAACAAAATCACATGATTGACTTTATACAAACAACACTACAAGATATCATTGGTGTGTTAGAACAGAATGATGACTTTACTAGTATAAACAATACAATCAAGCACTACTGTAAACATTATCTAGAAACACTTGATAGTTCAAATGTCCATGCAAGTAATAAATGCTCCAATTCTAGGGACTCTAAAAATGTACTACATATAGACAATAATGATACCTTGTCAGTGACACCTGCCAATATCTGCCCTGTCTGCAATGATCCATGTGAACTTTCTTCAAAAGCAATAGGGTGTGATACGTGTGATAAATGGCTTCATTACTCCTGCGAGCATCTTTCACCTAAAGACATAAGATATTATGAATCCGACCACTCAGCGCAATATGTTTGTCGTAGCTGCATGAGCTTACAAGCCTCCGAGGGCTCTAATGTTCTTAACCATCTTTGTACTAATTTGGGAACTCCTAGACCTAACAACTCTGGTAAACTTAGTGCATGTAAAAATTTGGATAGCTCAAAGCTTGATGTTATGGAACAAACTTTACCTAAAATGCTTATATCTAATACTGTTGATGTAAATCAAACACTTGTAAATGTAGTAAAACAAAGGGCAGAAATCCAACAAAAAAAACCTGGCGTCTCTAAACAAAAGCCAATTGTATCAACTAATTTGAGTGATATTCATGACATAAGAATAGACCCAAATGAACTGAATATTCCGGTTGCACATTCTGAAATTGGAACAAGCACGGTCTCAAACAACCCTGGCGACATGGGTAATAGATATCTTTACGAACAAGAAATTGCACATCTTAAAGATTGCTTGTGTAAGAAAGAAAAACTATTAAGAGCTAAAGACTCTACAATTTATAAACTACAAACTGATATTTCTAGCCTACAAAAAGAATTGACTACTAGTAGATCATATATTATAACTCTGGAAAGTGACAAATTAGACTTGGAGCATTCTCTCCGTATACATAAACAGAAACTTGCCAATGAATTATCTGAAAATGATAATTATCCATCGGTTAAAAATTTTCAAAATCACAATGCAACATCTCATTGTCATCAAAATGCTGAGCAAGACTCCATAAAGGTTTGGGTTCTGGAACAAAGAATTAAAACTCTAGAATTTGATATAATCAAGCAAGATAATAAAATGTCAAACTTACACGACAAAGTTAATGACATGCATATTTATCATATGTACAACAAACATAATCATGAGAAACAAAGGGGTAGAAGAAAGCGCAAAGTTAACAACAATAATAACAACAATCGCTATCGAACACATAAACAATCTGGTACGGTACGCTTTCAGATATATCTGAAAATGTGAAAAACATTGTAATAATGAATGATCCTCTTGAAAATGAAATGGATAATTATTTAATGCAAACCCCTGAAAAGGCGAATTCAGGAAGTGATGAAAATTCTTTTTTAGACATGCGCAGTCGCCCCAGAGTGAGGAAGAAGTCTGTACAAAATATAACAATTTCTCCAAAAGTGTCGATCTGTGCAAAAACACAAGTGAACCAACCGAGAAATGAAAGACCAACAGGGAAAGGTGTGTCAATCTTATCCGAGCACCCCGTGCATGCACCCCACCGACTGGGAAGAGATGAGTCTAGGTCAGGCCAGGACTTGTTAGATAAAGTTAATCTTGTAGATAGTATACGTATTTTATCTTTTAAGATTGAAGGATTTTTTAGCAACATAATATATCTGCAAAAACTTAGTGAACATTTTGACATTATTATGCTTCAAGAGCATTGGCTGCATTCTAGAGATAAATATAGAATTCATGATGATTTTAACTTTTTCAATTTCTCTACTAAATGCTTTGATGATGATAAATTTGATAATCCGATTCAAAGAAGTCAGGGCCATGCTGGTGTTTCAATTATGTATAGAAAAACGTTACAACCAATTATTAAAGAAATTCCGGATGGTGGAAACAGAATTATTGGGGTTTTATTCAAACTAGCAAAACCAATACTTCTGTTAAGTGTATACCTTCCAACAAGGGGCAATGGTTATTCCAGAGATGACTACCAAGCAATATTAGATGAACTCTTCGAAATTATTCAAAAATATACTGACTCGCATTCAATTATTCTTGGAGGAGATATGAACGCTTCGTTTCATCGAAACAGTAGCAATACTAGAGATATTGACTTTAAACTATTTGCTGATGAACATAATCTCTCTTTACCTAAACTTTGTAAAAAACAAGATACATTTTTTTCATTTTAATGGGAGAGACTCTTCACAAATTGACTACTTTCTTCTTAATACTGATATTGTCACATCCTATAATGTACTGACAATGAGCTGAATAACACTTCTACACATGATCCAATTACTATAACTGTCCCAATGGAAAAGACTATCGTCAAGTCGACTGATTATATTAACAAGCGTGTGCGGAAAATTGACTGGAACAAAATTGACACCAAAGAATATGAAAGAAATTTGAGCCATAAACTAGACTCTAAACTCCAAAAATTAGATTTGGAATCATTTGAAAACTTTATAAGTAATCTGTGCGAAATAGTTACCGACACGGCAAGGGAGCTTGTCCCATCAAAATACAATCATGGAACACGTACTCGTAGGAAAGGCAGAGTTTGGCCTCAACCAATTGTTGATATCATTAGGAAGGAAAAACATTGTTTTTGGAAATGGAAACAAGCTGGACGACCCAAAAGCAAAGAAAACAAAAACTTTATTGAGAATGACAATTTTATCAACATAATGGAGCTTAGGGAAACCGATCAGAAACAATTTTATAAACTTATCAAACGTCAACGGGACCATAACTTTGTATCAACATCTATACTGAGATATAATGACAAGATTTTGAGTGACTCTGTAGCCATAGCTGAAACTTGGGCTGACTACTTTCAAGAACTGTCTACCCCTTTTGATAACGATTTTTTTTACAACAGTTATAAACAATTGGTCGAAGATGACGTACAAATACTGCAAGACCTTTTTAACACCAATAGAGAACCCCTTGAACTTCTCTCTGTGGATGATGTGGAAAAATGTATAAAGTCTTTTAAAAATGGAAAAGCAGCTGATGAACAAGGGATTAATATTGAACATCTAAAATATGGAGGTCAACCTATTGTTAAAATTATTGTTAAATTAGTAAACTTTATATTTCAACATATTAACCTTCCGTCTCATTTGAAAAGTGGTATATGTTACCCAGTATTCAAAAACCGGGGCAAACCAAGAGATGTGCCAAATTCGTATCGTAAAATAACAGTTACTAGCACTATTGGAAAAGTAGTTGAAAAACTTCATCTATCAAAAAATGTCAACATTATTAAAGATAAACAAAGTCGTCTGCAAAAAGGTTTCACAGAAGGGGAATGTCCTTCCGTAGCTGCATTAATCTTAACTGAACTCAAAGCTGAAGCTAAGAAGTTGAAAAAACAATTAATTATAACTTTGAGTGATGCAGAAAAAGCATTTGATATTGTGTGGCACTCTGGGCTTATGAGAGAGATGTACAAAGGAGGAATGACAGGTGATAATTGGTTGCTATTCAATGAATGGTATAAGAACTTAACGTCCTCTGTAATGTGGCAAAGTATCAAGTCAAAACCAGTTAACGAATTTCAGGGTGTTCGCCAGGGTGGAGTTTGGTCCCCGACTGCCTATAAGGTCTTCATAAATACACTACTGAAAATGTTCGAAATGAATGGTCTTGGTGCTCACTTAGGTTCTATTTACTGTGGCATACCTACTGTTGCTGACGATGTCACTCTGATTTCCAACAACCCGTATGAGATGCAAGCAATGTTAAATGTCTTGTCTGATTATGCAAATAAACATCGCTACATAATAAGCAGTCAGAAGTCATGTACTCTACAGTATGGAAGTAAAACTGAACATTTATTTACGTTGAATGGTCAACCTCTTCAAAATTCAATAAAAGCGACTCATCTTGGTATTGATCATGATGTCAGTTCTAAATATGGTGTGAAGGATTGTGTACCTAGTAGAATTCAGACAGCTAGAAAGACGGTGTATGCCCTCATGGGAGCTGGGCTTCATGGATTGAATGGACTTAACCCTAAAGTTTCGATGCACCTGGTGAAAATTTATGTGCTACCCAGACTTTTGTATGGCTTAGACTCAATAAGACTTTCCGTTTCTGATATGAAATTACTGTCCGTTTACTATACCAAACTTCTAAAGCAAATTCAGCATCTGCCAGAGCGCACTGCTACGTCTGCTGTTTACTAACTTCTCGGTCAAATTCCAGTTGAGGCTGAACTGCATAAGCGTATGCTGAATTTTTTCGGAAACATCATCAGAAACCATGGTTCTGTCGAGCGTGAAGTTGCTATCAGACAATTGGCTGTAATGCCGCGTGATTCAAATAGTTGGTTTGTGAAAATTGTTGATTTAACCGAACAGTATGGCTTACCATCACCACATGATCTTATTAATGTGCCACCTGGAAAAATTGAGTGGAAAAATATTGTAAGAAAAACTATCTCCTCATATTGGATGGATCTACTAAAAACAGAGGTAAAATCTTAGTCATCTCTTAAGTTTCTAAATGTCAATAATATAACTCAAGGAAAAATCCATAATGTCTGGGATAGCTGTGGAACAGAGCCTTTTACTTCAACTATGGCCTGTATAAAAGCAAAAATCATGTGTGGAACATACACCTTACAACATGACAGAGCTAAGTTCGACAGATCTGGTGGAACTAATTCAGCATGTAAATAATGTGGCAAAGGAAGCGAGGACATTAAACATTTCCTTTTATGTTGTGAAAAATTGAGAGACATACAGGAGCATTTCCTAAATATTATGCTAGTAAAGTTATATGACAGTGTTGATGTAGGAGTGTATAATGAAATATTATCATCTGATGATTTGCAACTCAAAATTATTATTGACTGTTCATCCTTGGAATTCCTAGATGAATCCACCATCTCTATAATTGAATGCATATCTAGAGGTTATTGCTATAGACTGCATCAGAGAAGAGCTTTGCTACTTCAAATAACCTAGAATTATACAAGTGACAATAATTTTGAAACCGCTATATTGTGAACAATTCCATCTGGAGAACTCTTATGAACTATACAAGCAGAAGTATGGATAGCTAGTAGAGGAGTCATGTACATTCACGTTTTAAAGTATATATTTAATTTCCCATTTTTGGTCATTAATTGTATATACCTGGTAATATAAAGTTAACGTTGAAATCCCAAAATAAAATATAAAGTTAACGTTGAAATCCCAAAATAAAATATAAAGTTAACATTGAAATCCCAAAATAAATCATGTAGTTAAGGTGTGATTGAGCCCCTGTATATAGCAAGTCCCAAGTTACACCGGTTGGTGGTGCGCCTGACAGAGGCGGAATTTACAGAATAGTTAACAGGTAACAGTGCACTGAAACCCTTGCCCATAACTAAACCGTGATGCTTGGTGTTTGCTTCCTTGCACACACGCAACCATATTACTCACCTTGTTTGTTTTATATTCTTCTAATCAGCTGTTTATCGGCAATTGTCTGTTTTGTTTACATAAGAAATCAATGAAGCGGTGAATGCGCGGGAAACGAAAGGACATCTTCGTATCAATACGGTAAATTCCGTGATTTGAATATTTTCTAATCAATATGTTCAAGCAATGAAAAATATGAGAATAATATTTTATTCATAGAGCACACGTTTTGTGTATTTACTATTTAAAATAATAGTTTATGAAGAAATATAGCAAAATATGTTTCAATACGCACTATAAAGTGAAGATTAGATGTATTATTGTTTTGTTTTTGAAAGAACGTTAATAATCAATAAATATACACCTGTGTACCCAAATTGCAACAAAATTTCAAGATAACATAAATTTCATCCTCACAGAATGATATTATTTGCTCAAATTGACAGGGCTTCGTGAACTAAATTTGCTTAAATTATGATAGCAATTGAACACTTCATTAAAGCTTCTACCGATGACCAACTATTATGATTTTTATCCGACCCCACTTACGGACGCGTTGACATATAATGCATACAACTCAATAATAGCCAATCAGACGTTAAAATATTCTTCACTTCCCCCAGAAGCAGCCCGGAAGCAGCTGAGATGCAGCCATTTAATGTTATTTATAACCAATGAGATACCGTTAACAGATTTACCACATTCCAGACGTCCAGCCTTTGACTAATCAGACCGTATCATCATGGATACGGTAATGAGGTAAGGTAATATGGCAAGCCGTTCTCGTCAAAACTATGTTTAAACCATTTTTCGAAAAATTTACACACTGAGAATTAAAAAAAACCACAATGAGATTAAAAAACCTAAAAATACACACTGAGAATTAAAATAACACACTGAGATTTCATAAAAACGCACTGAGATTACAAAAAATGAAAAACACACTCTGAGAATTGAAAATTACACATTGAGAATTGAAAGTTACACAATGAGATTTCAAAAAGACACACTGAGATGAAATAAACTGAAAAATACACACTGAGAATTTGAAACTACACACTGAGAATTTAAAATTACACACTGAGATTTGTGCGCACTTTTTATGCGCACATATCTAATTAGCATACTTAATCTGAATCTTTTACAAACTTAAAACAAATAGGGGACAGAACTCGGTAGTCCTTCAATTTGGCGCTAAATGTTTTATAAAAAAAACATTAAAAATACAACGTATAGAAAAACTACGTTATCAAAGACCAATTAGAACAAGAAAAATACCCACTTACTCTCATTACAAAATATAACCAAATGATGAAAAACTTTATTAAAATTATAAGAACACATTGGAACAATCTGCAAAAATACAAACAATACAGTGAATTTTTTCCCAAGTGTCTATTATAGCATATAGAATGCATTCTAAATGTAACAAAAATATAAAAGATCACCTTGCGAAATCAGGGTAACAGTTGAAAGACTTTAGAAAAGGGACCATGCTTAAACAGTTTATAGCAAAAAAATCCCGATATACTGTTAGTAATAATCTCAATTATAGGCAACAAACTTATGAGTATGAGTTAGCAAAAAAAGTTGTTAAGTCTTGAAATTTATTACGAATGTTAGTTGTAGGAACCGCATTTCATTATAATGACAAGAGTTTGGGAGACGAAGATATTAATCTGTTGAATTATTCATCTCATGAATAATCATTAGTAATTTGCATATTAATCTCAGTGTGTATTTTTGAAATCTTATTGTGTAATTAACCATTCTCAGTGTGTGTTTTTCAATTTATTTCCTCTCAGTGTGTCTTTTTAAAATCTCAGTGTGTAATTTTAAAATTCTCAGTGCGTGTTTTTCATTTTTTTAAATCTCAGTGTGTAATTTTAAAATCTCAGTGTGTAATTTCGATTTCTCAGTGTGTTATTTTAGGTTCTTAAATCTCAGAGTGATTTTTTTAATTCTCAGTGTGTAATTTTTTCGAAAAAATGGTTTAAACATAGTTTTAACGAGAACGGCTTGCAATAAGGGAAGGGTGAGTTTAAAGTCCTCGCCTCCAGAATTTATGTTTTGATAAGTTTGTTGTGCATGCGTTTTATTTAAATTTATTGGGAAAATTTATGGTAACGTTATTTACCAGTCCAAGGAGGCGGAACCAGACAGTGTAAAAACACTTCTGAGATGAAATTTAATGCGCTGGTCTAAACTTCTCCTATTCTTTGCTTTTCCTATGAAAAACGGTCAACGGCGGGATTTGAAAGTGCAATAACTAAAAACAAATTTGATCAGTTAATACGGTTTACCATAACATGGTTGCTTCCTTAACACTTTTTTTAGAAATGACTTCAACTTTACATAAATAACCCTTTGTTCGTATCATATGCGAATGCTGCTGGATTGTTAACGTTACTGTGTATAAAAAATGCAAAGTTCACATTGGGAAAACTCAAGCCCTTACATCTCTTTAAAAAGTAGACCTATCTCGATCTGTTTTTATCCTGTTTTTTGTTTTTTTCACTGCAATTGATGATGCGATTTAAAGAGTTACCAAATTTTTAAATAATCAGTAAAAGAACATTATCTATATAGAGGAATGAAAAAAAAATTAAGTATAGTGCCACGTGGATAGTGCAAGCTTCTTTCATTTTTCTCTCCCCCCCCCCCCCCCCCCCCCCCCCCCATTAAAAAAAAGAAAATCCTGTATGAAGTCTGCATTACACCCATTGAAACAGATCGAAATACGGCTTGTTTCCAGATATAAGTCGACTATTTAGTACACAACACGTCCTCCACAATGTAATAAAACTGAGAATGGAAATGGGGAATGTGTTAACAACCCGACCAAAAGAGCAGAAAACAGCCCAAGCCCACCAATGGGTCTTCAACACAGCGAGAAAATCCAGCACCCAGAGGCGGGCTTCAGCTGGCCCCTTGACAAAAATGTGTACTATTTCAGTGAAAATGGACGTCACACTAAACTCCGAAACATATAAATGAACTAAAATTAAAAAATCAGAGGCTCCTGACTTGGGACAGGCGCAAAAATGCGGCGGGGTTAAACATGTTTTGTGAGGTCTCAACCCTCCCTCTATACCTCTAGCAAATGTAGAATAAACAAACACACAGCAATACGCACAGTAAAACTCAGTTTAAAAGAAGTCTGAGTCCAATGTCAGAATAGGTAAAAGAAACTAAGCAAAATGACAATGAAACATAAATTAACAAAGGACTACTAGCAGTTACTTACATGCCAGCTCCATACCTTATTTTAAGTGATTAAAAGATTATGTCTTCATCATATGAAAATCAAGCACAATCCTTCCCGTAAGGGGTTTAGTATCATACCATCATAAAATATATGAGAAGAACATAACCCCAATCTAATTAAAATATAGAACTCTGATTTCGTTATACTAATATGGAGTATAACGAAATCAGAGTTCTATATTTTGATTAGATTGACATAACCCGTATCATGCCAACAACTGGTTTTAGAATAAATGTGTTTATTTCCGATGCAAAGACCCTATGAGTGAATCAATATTAATTCCAAAACATGCCATCTTTAATGACCTGACAACAGTATCGTAACTATATCCCTTCTGAATAAGTCTGTTTAAAGGTTTGGTTAGCTTTTGAGGTGAATGACGATATTTTTGTGCTTTGTAGAGAATATTACCATAAAAGATTGAATGTAAAATACATGAACGTATAAGATGTCTGCATGTTAATTTATATTTACGAAATGATGTCCTTGTACCGATGATAAAATTTAGTAAATGTTTTGACTAGTTTGTGATATCGAAAACCCTGGTGCAATAATTGTTCAGTAATACAGAGATTTCTTTCGTTAAAATCAAATACGTTGTTACATACACGAGCGAATCGAACAAGATGAGATATATAAACACCATAAGCTGGTGACAAGGGACCATCACCATCTAAAAATGGAAAGTTAACAATTGGAAATGAAAAATCATCTCTTTTATCGTAAATTTTGGTATTAACCTTCCCGTTAAAGATATAGATATCAAGATCCAGGAAAGGGCAGTGTTCATTGTTAGTATTAGCTTTATTTAAAGTAAGTTCAGCAGGATAAATCTCTTTAGTGTACATACTGAAGTCGTCATTATTGAGAGCCAATATATCATCCAAATATCTAAAAGTGTTATTAAATTTTGTTTCAGATGTTGTTTCGATGGGTCTTTGCTTATTTTAGTCATACATTGTAACTCATAACAATACAGAAACAGGTCCGCAATAAGTGGTGCACAGTTAGACCCCATTGGAATTCCGATATCTTGACAATATACAGAATCTCCATAGCGAACAAAAATGTTTTCTAGTAAAAATTCAAGTGCAGTTATCGTATCAAAGCAGGTCAAATTGACATAGTTCTTTTGTTTGTTGTTACTAAAAAATGACCTAAAAGAGTTTGAACATATTTATTCGCATTCTGACTTTTTAAATGCCCTTTTAATTAGATGTGTGATTTTTTTCTTAATGAGATTATGTGACAAAGTGGTATATAGGGTAGAAAAATCAAAACTTTGAACAGTATCGAAATCACCAATATAGAATGCAATTTATCAAGTACTTCCAACGAATTTTTGACACTCCAAAAGTAGTTAATTCCACTGTTTTCAAAAGCCTTATTTGAAAAATTTATTACCAGGTTTTTGATTGTACCAAGTGTACTAGTAAGTATAGAATAGACAGTTTAGTAATGGAACAATGGCTTGAAGACGATATAAATCTATATTTTCAAGGTGTTTCATGCAGCTTCTGAAGCCAGTACATAGTTGGAACTTTCATTGTATTTGGTTCTGCTTGTAAAGAGGTAGCTAAAAGTTTATGTTTGTTACAGATGTCATTTTCCGAAAATGGAGTCAGTTTGAATGTTGGTGAATTCTTGATTTCCTTTGCAGAACCTGAAAGAAAACTTTACGTCAAACAATAATGATATTATTGGCAGCCTTATCAGCCGGGGCAAAAACAAATTCCTTGGCGAGTTCTTTTAGCTTATTATTGATACGAGAAATAGAGCTATTATGGTTGCTGTTAGGAGTAAAATGTTCTTTAAAATGTTTAATACGAATATCAACAATGCCAGTTCATTACTGAATTAAAACACGAATCTTAAGGATTTTTTGTCAGCTTTTTCTCGTTTTATCCATTTCGTGCAGTAAGTACGGAGTGAGTCGTGGATAATGTTACGGCACTCATTCCAATTAATCATTGACGGGGACGATATTTAGGTCCTTTACTAAGGAAAGATTTCAACTCTCGGTCCTGGACGATGTTAAAGGGGCATTAGCTACGAGATATAAAAAAAAAAAAAAATATGATTTTTTTTGTTCAATCATTAATGAAAGTGAAATAGTGAAATAATAATTCGCTTTTAGCAGTCAGTTTAGTTCAATTTTGTCAAAATAAACTCAGAAACATCGCTGATGAATTATTCTCTTGCAAGTGAATAATTCGACCTCATTGAATCCGTATTCATGTGACCTTCAATTTAACTTTTAAGCTAGAGATTGATTACGCATGTATTAATCGTGTTCGGCAATTTAAAGGAAAAGAATGTCAACATTGAAAGTGAAACAAAGGCTGATTCGATCCACAAAAAATCATTCTTATACAAGTAAAAACGATGATTATCTTATTTTTCTAACCTATAACATGAAATCAAACAGACCTAGAAAAGTCAAATTGCACGAGGTCGCTATCTATTCATATTTATGTTTATGTTTATATCGGGTTATGTGACCGTCGGCAATCTTCAGAGGTCATCTCAATGGTTAATTAGATGTCGTCTAGACTAAACTACACACGAAATGTTGATATATATTATCGAGTCCATGCATTGTCAACTGTTTATTTCAGACTTATTGTAATTTGGATATACGTTTTAGTATTTTATAAATCAAATATATGAGAATTTGAGTCAAATCGGTGAACATGAATTTGACAGCTAATGCCCCCTTAAAGTCTCCTGTTATAACATGGGAACTGGGGCCATAAATGTAATTGGAATTACTGCAATTTCATGACATAGGTGTATTGTCACTGATATTAACATCTTTTAAAGATGTGTAATACACACCTCGCTATATTTCCGGGTAGATTTTTTATAAACATAACAAATTAGAGGGAGATCAGTATTATCAAAATAATCAGGAATTTGTTCTTTTACGGAATGATCTTTAAAAATACAGGCAATATTTACAAAATCAAAACCGTTATAGACATATTTGATTTTAATGAAATGTTGTTTTTTTTTGTGTGGTCTTCAGGGCGATCAATTTTGAGAAACAGTTTTGAATAACAATATGCAATTATAATTTGGACAATTTCACTGCAATATGGAATTGTGTTGCAATCCTCCAAAATTTGATGTAATTTATTAACAGGTAAAGAACAGAGTTTTAGTTAACAGATAATGTCGGCCGTTGTGTTTTGAAATAGCAATTAGGTCCGAAATATTTGTATTGTTAGTACGAAATATGTTTAAGTAAAACTAAAGAAATAAATCGTGTGTCTTAATACTCTAAGCTCTGTCACGCAGTTTCAGATAAATTTCTTGTTAGAATTATAATATTTTTTGTATTGTTTTTTTGTGTTTCTTTCAAAGCAAAGATTTGTCCAGTGGCCGTTTCTTTTTATGGAACAAAGCTTAAAAATATCTTTGTTGTCCTTAAATTCAGAAGACGAATAGTTGTATAGAGTGACACTCTATTCAACTGTCTAAGCATTATAGCAATAGAAAAGAGAATATGATTGTGTATGTGATGGAGTATATAGTTTCACAGCATTTTTCAATCTCGGTTTTAACTGCTGAAAGAATTGATTTTGAAAGAGTTCTCGCGGAGCAAATGTCAGATTAGAATTGTAACGGTTTTTTTTTTTGTAATAACACTAAGGTAATTTGTATACCAAGTACAGTGCAAGAAGTTCAGATACGTCTTTTGTTTAAATTTAAGGGAACATAAATGAGGCAAAGAGACAGTTATCTCAGAAAGAAATGAAAGACTTTTTTTTTAAAGATATACAGAGAAATGAAAAGTGCAAATTCGTTTATTAAAACATTTCTGCATATATTTGATCACTGTTTTTAACCCATTATTTTATATGGATGTGAAAACTGAGGTGTAATTTACATAACACGTAAAAGAAAGAAACTTTCTCTATTTGAGATATTTAAAGAATGGGAATTGAAAAACTTAACCTTAAGTTTGGTAAATATATTCTAGGAGTATCAAAGCTGTCTAAAACATTATAATATGGCTGTTCTTTCAGAACTTGGGAGATATCAACTATATATCATGATATATATCTATTAAAACAAATCCCGCCGCATTTTTGCGCCTGTCCCAAATCAGGAGCCTCTGGTCTTTTTTAGTCTTGTATGTTTTTTAAATTTTAGTTCATTTATATGTTTCGGAGTTTAGTGAAGCCCGCCTCCGGGTGCGGGATTTCCTCGCTGTGTTTAAGGCCCATTGGTGGCCTTGGGCTGTTTTCTGCTCTTTTGGTCTGGTGGTTGTCTCTTTGACACATTCCCCATTTCCATTCTCAATTTTATGTATTGTATAGACTTGAACATTCCCCATCAGACATGCTAAGTAGGGCTTATTATGAATATAAGCGAAAAAGAATAGTAAAACAAAATAGTGAAAAATTGAATATTGCTGCCTGTAAAGATCTAGGTCCATATAAATTAACGGTGTATTTGAAAAGATGTCTCCATAAAATTTTTTGGAAACACGGAAAATATCAGATATATACATATTCGGATGACAGCTGTAAACTTAACACATGCATACTTTAAACTTACATATTCTTTTAATTATGAATTTACTTATCTATGAAAAACCGCGAAAAAAACAGAATTCTTACAAAATTTCGAACAAGTAACCACAGTTTAAGAATCGAAGCTGGGAGACACTCGAAAGAGTCATAAATCTGGAAAGCAGGAGATACTCCCTAGATGTAAAAGACTGTCAACATTGCACCCTAAGCTAACTAAGTAGGGTATGTAGCTGTTGCTGTATCAAGAAAACTATTCTTGGATAATATTTTCCAAAGGTGTCCGAATTTGTTCAATCTTAACCTCCAATATTGTTCATTTACATTATCAATTTGGATGATGACTACTAAAGAAATAGATTTTTATATTTCCATTTGTGACTATTTATTAAAGATCTTTGAAAGGAGGAGAGAATTTCATTAGATATAGATATCACTGTCACTGTATATTTATGACGGGTTACTACATGCAGAGAAACAGTTTTTTTGTTCAGATGAACAAGTGTGGACACAGACTTGTGATGTCTGATGAGCGAATTTTTATAATAACTTGTGCAGGGGTTGATTCTGCAAAGTGCCCGCAGGCGTAGATGCATTATAAAATCTAAAATTCTATTGTGTTGTTTGGTATGCGAATATGGACACTGTTTTGCATAGAAATAGTTCAGTGTTTTATCTAGTCTCACTAGTTTTAATATATACCACCTTGTGTTTAGAATGACGATAAATTTTTCACTTTTGTTCTCGTACTAGGAACAGCAAAATTATTTATTTTTGTAAAAATTATTTCTGTACTCCATGTATACCTTACAACAAAATTATTTTATTTACCTGTGTACGTTATTTTATTTGGCGGCATTTTGTCCAAGGTTATGGTTCTCTTTCTGATATTGTTTTACATCTAACCCACTTGTTTTATTAGTTTTGTATTTACATTGTGTCATAGATCAAATTTATTCGTTCAGTGTATGTTCACTTGTTTTTGTTAATATGTCTTTTGATTGAGTTAAGCCATTTCAATTGATATTTTATAGTGTGTCTTTCTATGTTGTGATGTTACACTATTGTTTCAGGTAGGGTGAAGGTTGGCGCCCATTAAAACGTTTAAACCCGCTGCATTTGTTTGCAACTGTCCTAAGTCAGGAACCTGATGTTCAGTGATGTGGTTCATAAGTGTTTCTGGTTTCTCGTTTTTTATATAGATTAGACCGTTGGTTTTCCTGTTTGAATGGTTTTACACTAGTAATTTTTGGGGCCCTTTAAAGCTTGCTGTTCGGTGTGAGCCAAGGCTCCGTGTTGAAGGCCGTACTTTGATCTATAATGGTTTACTTTTACAAATTGTGACTTGGATGGAGAGTTGTCTCATTGGAACTCATACCACATCTTCTTACATCTATTAGATACATGATTTTTTGTTATTAGTTGTTATTGGCTTTGAACTAGCTTTCAGTAACTACGAGTACTCTGAGATCTGTACTCAGTGTCTTATCTGTTGTTAGGGATAAGGGATGGATATATACCCTGCCACGTCCTGTCTGTGTTTTTGTTTGATGTTTTTCTTTGTATCGAACTGATGAGTTAAGCCTTTTGCAACTGATTTTTATAGTTTGTTCTTATGTTGTACTGTTACACCACTGTCCCAGGTTAAGGAGAGGGTTGAGCGCTCACAAAGATGTTTAACCCCGACACATTCTTTATGTGCCTGTCCCAAGTCAGGAGCTTGTAGTTCAGTGGTTGTCGTTGGTTCATGTCTGTCATATTTGTTTTTCGTAAATTGTTTTGTTATATATAGTTTAGGCCGTTAGTTTTCTCGGTTGAATTGTTTCATATTTTTATAGCCGACTATACGGTATGGGTTTTTGTTGAAGGCCGTACGGTTGCCTATATTTGCTTGCATCAACTTCATTTGAACTTTTGTGGATAGTTGTCTCATTGGCAATCATACCACATCTCCTTATTTTTATATAGAGTTATTCCTCTTCATACAACTGACTCTCTCTATTAGTATGTTTTTGTCTTTGTTTTTTTTAAGTAGTTTAAAAATCATAACTAATCAATAAGAATAAAATAAGATCTTCAGGATTTCTTTTGTAAGTAAGTTGCATTTGGATATATGTTACATGTATGTTTTACGGTTTTAAGTCTATGTTAAATGAAATTACCCAATTTTTGAGATAACGTACGAGATTGACAAACACACCAAATCGGTATGAAATGGGAAATAAAGAAACGTAATTTTCTAGTAACAGATGTATTTACATTGACTTTCAATCAATACCTTTAAGTGTTTTTTTTTTCACGTTAAAAATTCTAGCAATTCAGAAAACATTAGTAATAATTACTTTCAAAATGATTGAAATCTTTGTTCTTTAAATGACAGCAATTGTTTTATCTCCCAAAACATAAGGTTTGACCGATGCTTCCCCCTAAACACTGTAACCAAAGGATGAGTAAAATCGCCTTCTAAATTATCAGGAAATTTCCATCTCACATTTTGATATGAAGAAAATGAGGGAGATATCTATCCTTTGAATAAAAGTTTAAAAATTCTTCTAAAAAGACTCTTTTCTCCTTACCTTAAAAAATTATGACACTTTTTCATCAATATGTGGAACCATGAATTAATATGTGGAAAGAGATGAAACTATTTGGAGAGACATTGTATCCAAGAATAGCTTCGGTGTCATTCGGGAATATTGGAAATCAGCTGATAAAAATCCCAAACTATTCAAGATCTTTGTCGAGCCCCGTATAATAGCGTTCATTTGGTAATTTGCTGGTACGGACTGAAGTGAACCAATTATTGCTTCCGAATCTGGAGAGTGCCATTCTTGTGGTGACATATACTGTAAATGCTACACATATATGAATCATTTTATCTTAAATTCACCAGTAAAGCCACCAACAACAAACAATTTACAGAATTACGAATATACAACTTGCAGTGAGGTGAGAGTTTTTTGCTCCGTGTTGAAGGTCTCACTGTGACTTTGAGATGAAAAACAGCAATAAAAGCGCTGTTCCTTTCTTTTTGTGTGTTTTTTTGCTGTGCATGTACTGATTTTGTGTCATGGATGGATACCCTATATCCTTTGTTTTTCTATTAAAAACAACCGATCTAAGTTACTGAAAGCTAGTTCAAAATAAAATACAACCAATAAATAAAATAACAAACAGACTGAGAATAGCACGACCTTGTTCTATGCCAAAATATGTCATATCGACAGGATGTTGTGCAATAAGTGTTTATAACTGTAAGTAATACATATATACAGCAATGTTGTAATTTGTAAATAACAAAATCAATTTGAATACCGATTAAGACAATATCTTAAGATCTTGAATGAATACAAACTATATAAACAACATCACCGTAAAAAATCATTGTGTCATTTCACACTTATACATACACAAATGTATATTGAACGCTAGATGGCTTTTGCATTTTTGTGTCGGTTGGCCGGTTGCTGTCTAATTAGCGTATACCCTATATTTACTTCTATTCTATTTCTAATAAATACTCGGATTTCTGTTGTATAATTGTACCTGTGTCTGGTTATATTATATCGAACTGTGTATAATATACACATATATATCTACATAATTTAGATAATAATATTCACCAAGTTATCATTGTCTTCCATTTATTCTTTGTTCTGCTTCTTCCTTCACACCTCTTCGGAAAATTTTCCCAACCGCAGTTTTAGGAAACCTTTCAAAGAAAAGATAGATTCTAGTATTTTCTTCGAATTTAAAATGACTTTTGGCACCAACTGATAGAAATGGTCTGAGTTCATCTTCTGAAAGTAGTGAACCTTTTCGCAAAACGATGCACGCGCAGACCTTTTGAAAGCAAACTGGATCACTGACAGGAACTACACAAATTTCTGCTACTGCTGGATGTATTTTAATCTCGTCTTCGATGTAAGATGGCGAGATTGATTCACCATGACATAAAATGATATCTGAACAACGTCCTGTGACTGTAAAATCTCCATATTCATTCATGAATGCTATGTCATCTGTTTTGTACCACCCATCAGTTCCCAGTACTTGATTTGTTTTATCTGGATTTTTATGGTAACCTCCAAAAGCAACTCGATGTCGAACAAATAGCTCCCCTGCTTCATTATGTGGCATTGTTTTTCCTTCGGTATCGACGACTTTCATTTCGACTCCCGGCAAAGGTTTACCGACATTATAGTCGGAAAAGTCGGACGCCGCTTGAGACCTTTTCACCGAAACACATCCCATTTCTGTTGATCCATAAAGACATATAAATTCTTTACAAAATCTTGGAACAACTTGAGCACATTCTTTTGGAACAGGAGCTCCACAGGTAGCTACAACTCTTGGACTTATTTCATTTTCGTCTCTTTTCAGAATTTCCATCGCAAAAGCTGGTAGGAACTGACACACCGTACAGTTGTCTTGTTTAATTATTTCAATCGCGAAGTTGCATATTTCACTGATGCTCTGTAAAGTAAACTGGTCAGATGAGGTCACGTGTGTAGCACCACAAACCAAAAATACGGTCGGGTACCCAGCTCCCCAGTTAAATAACCTGTCGTTGAAATATACATCGCAAGATTCCATGTTAAATGCAGCGACAAATCCTTGACCGACTTCAAGCATTTGTAAATGCGTCTTTGGCACGAGTTTCGAGATACCGGTACTGCCAGACGTCAATAAAAACGCTGCAATGTCATCTGGGTCGAGAAATGGTAAGTTTATATTCTGATACTTAGTTCCGATATTCGAGATATCCGAAATCGTGCAACAATCTTCAAAGCCTGTCATTGAATTCTCTAAAGCAACAAATTTCAGAGAAGGAAGTAGACGTTCTTTTTTAAGCTCCGTATTCTCAGTATCGGATTTGCTTCTCTTAAGAATATTATCCAGAAAATCACGAATGGAACTATCCTTCTCGTTAGCCATCAATATAGCTTTACAATTTCCTGGAACCTGTAGAACTGGTATAATATCTCGACCGTTATTGTAATTGAATGACATGTGTAATGGAACCGCTCCTGCCATTAATATTCCAAAGGTTGAAACAAGCCACTCCTTACTGTTTGGAAAAAACAGACCTATAGTGTCACTTTTCTGAATTCCAAGATGCACAAGACCCCTAGCAAATGTCTGACTTTGCTGGTATACATCTTCACATGTTATAACTTCACGACCTCCAGACGTAGAATGAATAATAAATGCGGCTTTGTCCGGACTGTTTGTAGCATAGTATTGTATTCTATCGGGAATGGTGCAATGCATGAAGGGCTCTGTCATAGGTAACTGGTCGTAGCTTACACTAAAATGGTCCATGTTGATTCTTCTATGATAGAAATACCTTTCCACTAATAATGTGCTGTTGTGCCTCATTTGCTAGTCCTATTTATATAGTAAAGACATGAAATAGGGAGTTTTTAATGTTAATTTTTATGTTAATTCAGCATGTATTAATTGTCCGACTTATTAGGTTACTTTATTTAATATAAGTAATGTTTATACAAACAATATTTCCATCCAACTTTGATAATTAATCTTTCCAGTAAACATGCTGACATCTTGGATATATTTAATTAACGTACACAGACCACTTGCTACATCTTGAGATTAATTTCTCTGGAATTTGACACTTTGAAGTTACACTGCAATCTCACCAGGGGACATACTAATCTATTCTTAATCTGATACATGTTAATGATAAAAGAGGAAACAAATTAAGAACCTACAAGGATTTGAAGATGAAATTTGATATGGAGAACTTTTTAAAATTAGATATAGACAGAGCTGATATTTCAAACTTTGTAAGAATAAGGATAAGTAATAGTATCCTTATGATTGAAAAAGGCAGACATAAAAAGATTGATTTAGAAAACAGATTATGCCCCCCTATGTAAATTTGAAGTTGAAGATGAATTACACTTTACCATAAAATGTACCAAACTCAATGATCTGAGGAATAAATTTTTTCAGAATATTTCTGATATTTTACCATCTTTCAATAATCTTTCAGACATTGAAAAATTCTATTTCATATTTCGAAGTAATGATTATGATGTCAGTAAATGTTGCATTAAAGGTATTAATGAGATGTACACGTTCAGAAGTTCACTAACTTAAGTTATTTTATGTTTATATTATATAAATTGTAATACTAGTATCTAAAACTGTACCTCCTCAGTCAAATAGATAGAAGGGGAAAATAAAAATACTCATTATATATTTATATATACACCTCTTTCTTCTTTTTTTTTTATATTATGTATTGTTATATAATTGATTGTAATGATTAATGATTGTTCTTTGTGTGTTGATGACAATCCATATTTTGGATTTTATATCAATAAAATCTTTGTTACAATTATTCACTGTGTGTGATGAAAGGCAGAATAATTTCAGTCTCATAAAAATAATTACACTTTAATAAGTATATATAAACTGTCAATCTCCTGCCACTAGATGATTAATGTACCCAAAATCTGTGTGTTAAGCCATATGCATGGTCTTTGTGCAATCAGTTGTCAAACTAAGTTCAACTTGACAGTTTTACAGTGCTAGAATTCAATTTACCACCCACCAACCCCAATAATGTTCATGAAATGAGGAACATCTCAGCTTTTAACAGTGATATTTTTTATTTGTTTTCCTTGATGGAATTTTATCACTGGTCATTTCTAAAATTTCATTCATCCCCAAGCATTTCGGGGAAAATTTTATCAAATTTATTCCAGCGCCAGATTGATAGACCCTGCTACTTACTACTTGTAATAGCACCACATGGGCTATCCCCCATGCAGACCTTGCACACCCCGGCTGCAGGTGAGACGCCTAGTCTCATCCCCTTCGTGGAGACGCCTCTTTTCACATTCCCGGCTGGCGTATTGTCGGGCAGGCAGGTTCTTCCTCACACTACAGGTTGCAATTTGACTTGCTCGGCAGGAACTCCTAAATTCTTAATTATGCTGAGTGTTTCTCAAGGGCCAAACTATTTTGTTATTGAATTTATTGTATTTATAAATATTATTCATTTGAAAGTTCTGTCTGCTTTGAGCTAGTATGATTTATTGGACTATGATTTGGTTTACACACAGATACCCCCTTTATCACTTATGCTAACATTTCATTATTAGGGAGTTGTTTTAGATCCATAGTGCTCAATTTCACTGATGGTGATAATTTTTACTTGTAACTATTTACTTTTGACTTAAAACTCACCATTGGGGACTTTGTGGATTGTGATATTATATTTGAGCTTGGCTATCAAGAGAGTTACATCAGAACTAAGAAAATATTAGATCTATAAGGATTTGTTTCATTACCATACAAACAGAAAATAATATGCATATTTACATACCAAGAGACAATTAGAGATAATAAAACACCACCAATAAAAACCTTCAAAAAGTATGTTTACATTATGGGACAACAATCAACTACAACAATACACAACTACAAAGAAAATATTGTTTGTATAAATTCACTTTTAAATTAATGAATCTAATACGTGACCAGTCATATTGCTGTGATCGTTACGTCAGATGTAATGATGGTATTCTTTCTATACTGATTTAAGAGTCTTTCCTTAAGCATGAAATAAAACATTCAAATATTTAGCTAAACATAAGAATTTATCATATACGGCAACATGAAATTGAGACATTCCGCATATTGTACTACTTGAAATCTCTGTCAATAGTAAAACAAGATAAAACCTGGTAAAAAATATACAATTTTGATATTCATTTTTTTCCCTTTATTGCAATCAGTTATGTTTGTTTATACGTAGATCTTATTTAGTGGCATTTTTTTTTTATATTTTTATGAACAATTTTACGATCTATTAAAGTTGTTGAGAAATAACAACGTCATTAAATGGCAATAAATCCTAGAAATATAGTGTTTGACCATGTTGACTTACTTGTAGATCTTATTTTGCTGTTTTTTTGACATTTTAAAGTTTCTTACTCCTATAATTTTTGACAAAAATGCAAAAATCAATTAAAAATCATCTTTCAGGAGAAATAACTTCTATAAGGAATCGGTTGACTGTTTCGGCTATGTTGACTGATTTATAAATTTTTGTGCTGAACATTTTTATCTATTATAATTTATAATTTGTGTAAAAACTGCAAAAAAAGGAAAAATGGAAATTATAATCCGCTGCATGTCCATAAAATCGTAAAATCGATCAGATAGAGGTCAACAATATGAGATCATAAGACCTTCTGCTGAAGCATTGACTATTTCCAGTTGTTGCGTAAAGGAGTGGGCTTTATCGCAGTAAAAAACAGTGGGGAATTCAACTACACTTCACTATCGACGCCCTGGGTTTCACTCCGTCTCGGAGATAATGTGGTTACACATTTTTGCAAACCTGTTTTTCTAAATATTTCATGATCATTATGTCTCATAGAAAAATGATAAAAAAAACCAACGTTTTACTGACATTACATATACAGTACGTTCCAAACTTAGAGCCACGCATCGAAACTCGAGCACCCATGCAAGCACTATCACATTTCTACTGTAAATAATTTTATTAGATAAGATGAACACACAAACTTTCAGATAAAGTGAATATTAAAAGTGCAAATAAAATTGAATTCACGAAAACGTTGCAAAATGTCAGCATGCAACTAAAGTGATTGATTACGAACAGCCGACAATATGATTCACAATTAGAAAACACATGGTAGTCCACCGGAGAGTAATAATATTCGTTTATTTGTGCTTTCAGAATACGAAGTGCTGGGTTAGTTGCTGTTTCTTTCAATTCAGTTTAACAGGAAAGATGGTTCAGATATCATACAGAACCTATGATATATTCCTTAATGCGTAGCTGTTATACTGTATTTGATATTAGACCTGATGACATAAACTGGAAAACATTTTTGTCTTTTGATGATAGAACCAAAGGGTACAATCTTTAGAAATGGACTGCCTTCACTCGGGTTTGCAATTTTCAACAACACAACTAAAAGTAACAGATTACCCTTAGTGATTAGCGACCTCACAGATACCAGGTTTAAAATGTTGTACGCCAGATGTGCGTTTCGTCTACAAATGATGTAACACAACACAAGGTTATTTGGAACAACAGTTTATTCAAGCCTGTCTGAACCAGTGTTCATAACGGACGGTCTCCCCCTAACAGAACAAGCAATAGTTTATATACAATTTCATTTGAATATAACAGTTTATCAAAATTTCTATTACTTTGACAATAATAGTTTTTATTCTAAAGATACACAGATGAATATCTATCAAGCTGACTTTAATTGACATGTTTTTACCAATCTGGACAATTTATAGTTGTTAATCTTGCGTATGTCCAGTTCATTAACTAATTGTTATTATAACATGTCAGCATATGGCCTACATGTGTACATATAATTTTAACCTTGAATTAAAACCATCAGTCTAAATCTTATTTGTATAATGTTCTTGATAGATATTTCCCTGTGTTATTTTATTCAATGAATTTTATTAAACATATTAAGAATATAAATATATATATATAAATATATATATTTTGAAGCCCATCATATTGTCACATTCCTCCCTTTCTTAAAAAATATAACTTTATATTTTAGTTTGAATCAGCGACAATATGAATGCTTGCAAATTAAAAAAAAAACAACAACATTCATAAACAAAATCATTTCAACAGTTCAACAACATCTAAATATCCAGCAATGCATAGTTCATACAATTCTTGTGTGAATAACTAAGTTTTAACAGTTCTATCATTACACTCTTCGTAATTCTAGAAAAAGGCGCAACCATCAACTGCGGACTGTCTTCATAACCCCGACTCCGGTGGACTGCTCCTCCGATCGTCGTTGTCAACTCCAACAATCCGTTCGTTTGTCTGCAACGCCAACTTCCATCATTCAAAAGTTCTGCAACTACTCCGACTGTCGTTGATAACTCCGACCTCCAAGTGCAACTACTCCGACTGTCGTTGATAACTCCGACCTCCAAGTACAACTACTCCGACTGTCGTTGATAACTCCGACCTCCAAGTGCAACTACTCCGACTGTCGTTGATAACTACGACCTCCAAGTACAACTACTCCGACTGTCGTTGATAACTCCGACCTCCAAGTGCAACTACTCCGACTGTCGTTGATAACTCCGACCTCCAAGTACAACTACTCCGACTGTCGTTGATAACTCTGACCGCCAAGTACAACTACTCCGACTGTCGTTGATAACTCTGACCTCCATGTAATCCACCATCTGTCGTTGATATTACTCCAAACTGACCTAGCTTACCTACCCTGTTGATTCAGGGTCCCTGACTAGGTTGCTCAGTTATCACCGGCTGGAACAAATCAGGCAAATCTACCTGTGATGTTGTAGAACGATTCCCTCTACCAATATAAAGTTGTGTGATCGTATAGTTTTATTTACATACAAATGTCTGCGTTGTGTCCAATAATCAAAGCCAATATCCAGTGTTCTTGTCCAGTCGTCATTCTTGTGGTTAGTTTACTCAATTGTTACCGCTCATTGTTTGACAAGTTGAGTACTGGATAATGGTTCTTAGTGACTGTTTCTAGTAGTGGTGCAGAAGCTAGTTTAACGTCTCTGGAGGCAGTACCATCGCCCTCAACATTAGTTGACACCACTTGATCGCCACCAAGGTATTTAGTGACTATTTGACCCTCTCCTTTTACTCAATTATCAATTGGCTAAACACCTACACTTAAACTTTTGAATATATTTGCAAAATAAATATAACAAAAAATACCTATAAATATAGCAACAAAATAAATTAATGCATTTACTAAATTTGATAGTTCAAAGTCGTCCTCAATTAGTTCTTACTGCTTTAATTTGCTAAATGAAATTATCAATGTGTTATCTATTTTAAATAAGTAACAAAAAAAAAACCTCTAAAATTTTATTGAAAAAAATAAGAAATATTTTTCCCTCGGGAGGACTGAAAATTGTTTTAATAAGGTTTGACATTCAACCAACACTTTCCTTCCTTTTTCATAAACAAAGCCGTGATTAAGAGATTGCTGATATTAATACGAATTCTAAACAATCAATATTTTTTTCAGTGATCCATCTGAAGCGACAATTAGAATGAATATGTTTAATTAAAAAGGTATATTATTTACAAAAATATTTCATATACACATAAAAATTATACTTATAAATAAACAAACTAGTTATAACGAAGCCTATAACTACATCTTGTTAGTCCTAAACAAAAAAAAAATGTGAGAATGTTTAACATTAATTAGTCTTTCTTTCAGACTTATAATTTTTTTCGTTTATTTTTCTTTAGTATACATATTTCATAAACAGGCATGTTCTGGCTACTTTCTCAACTATATCTATCAGAACTATTATCATTTGTCATCTCATTTAAACCGGAAGTTATAGATGACCTTATGACCCTCTTCTCTCATATATTTTCTTGGCTTGCTGATTTCCTTTTTTTTTCATCAGCATCACATTAATATTCGTCGGAAGATGTATCGCGTTATTGATTATAACGATTAATCATATGATACTTATTTCCATAATTGGCCTACATGTGTACATATAATTTTAACCTTGAATTAAAACCATCAGTCTAAATCTTATTTGTATAATGTTCTTGATAGATATTTCCCTGTGTTATTTTATTCAATGAATTTTATTAAACATATTAAACATATTAAGAATATAAATATATATATATATATATATATATATTTTGAAGCCCATCATATTGTCACAATGACTCATCAGTGACAGTAAATGTTACGTTGAGCTGCCTAGTAAATTGAGCCCAGAAGATTTCTGTTCTGCTTTTACTGGAGGAAGCACAGTAACCCATACAACTGTGTCCCAAACCAACTTATTGACACTTTTTATCGGGTACAGTTTTAAAAAATCTATGAACTTACTGTAAAATTATGTATTTTTAACGGCCAAAGATTCGTATGGAGTGTGGGTTTTCCAGCGTGTTATCCCTATATAGAAATAACAAAAGTTATTGTAGAAGACCTTTTTTAATTTTAATTCCATAGAAGGCATAAATTATTTCGCATGCACTTCATATATTTGATATGGATAAATGTACTGCAGCTTATTTCTGTCCACAGTGTTTACAAGTGATGCTTAGTTTGGAACTTTCCAAATGCACTCAACTACCTTTGAATACCGTATTTACAGGTGACTTGCTTATTGCCCATCGTCGTGCAGAAATTGTAGGGTCGGTAGTGTACAATTTCGTTGCTGCATACGGTACGACGAAAATAGAATTGAGAATTGAAATGGGGAATGTGTCAAAGAGAGAACAACCCGACCAAAGAGCAGAAAACAGCCGAAGTCCACCAATGGGTCTTCAACACAACGAGGCGGGCTTCACATATATGATATGGATCAACTATGGTTGATATGGGCTACTTACTTCAACCAACATGATTACTACGTCCGACAAATACTACTCTTATTTTGTAGGAAACCTTTTACCACATGATGAATTCAAAGTTATTAATGATTTCAGCGAGAACGTGCCAAGACGTCATATTGATGAAATTATCGTTGGATCTGATAAATATACCGTTTTCGGGCAAAGTTAACCAGGTGGAGAAAAACGATGCACAAGGATGGTTCATCATAGACCGTTCCGGGTATATTGATGATAATGGAAATCTTTATGTTATAGGTAGGAAGTCAGATGTCTTACTTTTGGAACGTTTCAGAATCCTACCTTCATAAGTTGGAGATGCTATAAGAATGTACCCTAATATGAAAGATGTTTGCGTCGTTCTTGTCGACGACAACATTAGTTTTCAAGAACAATTTGTATATATTGTTCTTTGAAGGGTTGTGATGTAAACGCTCATGTAAACGAATTTGGTGGAGTTCGTGTTGCTCAGTCTTTCGTTTTCTGTGTTGTGTTTTTCATACTGTTGTTTTCCCTTTGGTTGTTTTTCGTTTTTGTCATGGCATCGTCAGTTCATTTTCGACTTATGAGTTCGATTATCTTTTTGGATACCTTTCGCCTCTCTTTGAAGAAACCCACCTCTTTCAACACCTCAAGTACGTAAAATTAATTTGTTCATGATAGAAAATAACTATTCTGGTTTCGCGTTGGATCTGAAAAATCATGTCCAATGAATCCAATTAAATATGAACACGATACTGTTCACAATCGGACTCCGACGGACTTCTTTTAAACTGAGTTTTACTGTGTGTTTGTTTATTCTACATTGGCTAGAGGAATAGGGGGAGGGTTGAGATCTCACAAAACATTTTTAATCCCGCCGCATTTTTTTCGCGCTTGTCCCAAGTCAGGAGCCTCTGGTCTTTGTTATTTTTGTATGTTTTTTAGTTTTAGTTCATTCATATGTTTTGGAGTTTAGTGTGACGTCCATTTTCATTGAACTAGTACACCTTTTTGTTCAAGGGCCAGCTGAAGCTAATGTAGTTTAGTATTAGTATGAAAATCAAGCACAATCCCTCCCGTTAAGGATTAAGTGTCGTACCATCATAAAATTTACGAGAAGAACATAACCCGTTTCATGTATTGGTATAGACTTGAACATTCCTCATCAGACATGCTAAGTAGGGCTTATAATGAATATAAGCGAATCAATATAGTAAAAAAATAAATAATGAAAAGATGAAAATTGATTTATCTGCCTGTAAAGATCATATAAATTCAAGGTGTATTTGAAAAGATGTCTACATAATGATTAATTTGGAAAAATGGAAAAATAGCAGAGATACATATTCAAATGACAGATGAAAACGTAACGCATGCATACTTTGAACTTAGATATTCTTTTAATTATGAACATTACTTATCTATGGAAACCCCTGAAAAACGTAGAATTCTTTAAGAATCGAAGCTGGGAGACACGGACGAAAGAGTCATAAATCTGGAAAGCAGGGGATACTCCCAATTAATATGTATAGAATACTCTGCCAGCATTGCACACTCAGTGGGGTAGAAGATGAAATCCATTTTATGTTCACATGTCTTCTTTATTCTATTCTTGAATAATATTTTTCAAAAGTTTCCGAATATGTTCAATCTTAACCTAGGCCTCCAATGTAATTAATTTACATTATTAATTTGGATGCGGCCATAGATCAGATATCAACCTCAATGCAAACTAACAAGACTAACAATCCTCAACTTGCAACGGCTCTCCGAAGACAAAAAGAGGACTACTGGATTCGACAATTGGGAACTGCGACACTATATGGTTGCAATGACAAAATTGATGGTATAGGTATTCTATCTAGTCCTTCCTGTAGCTCGGTGAATGTGATGAATATTTTCAACTCTACTCCTCGACGTAGACGCAGTCATGGTCATCGTCATTATACATCACCTACTTTGCATGATGTCTCTATTAATGACTTGCTGCCATTTATACAAAAGCCGTTAGGTATTCATCACATTCGCACGCAACTGTATTCATCACCCCTTTCAAAACTTCATTCTCTGTTATGCAAGTCACAGACTTTTCAAACCAGTTCGCATTGGAAAAGATGAAAAAGAGAAAAGATCTTTTCTTAAACTTTCCTTTGCCAACAAAGGTCTCGATGGCGTTAACTTAGGCAATATCTTTCATCATAAATTAGTTCAGTCGAAAATACCTCCTTATTTTAAAGATCAGTCCGTACCAATAATTTCTTATACCTATACCAAACCAATTGCAACTAAAATTTTCAATTACAAACAGGTTTTGCAAGATCTCAACATTGACGACTTCAAGTCTAAACCTCCTGATTGCACCTGTGCTAGTTCCCAATTCACATATAATCCGGCTGGCCACGTTATTACCGGAGACCTCAACATTGTCAATAACACTTCCCTGCGAAATTTGTTATCCAAAGGTCCGAAATATCGTGAGCCTAAATCCATCAATTGGAAATACAACTTCAAAATACTGATGGATTCAGTCGAGGATTATGCCAGGCAATGGGCTAAACGCGAGAAAGAAGACGTAGATACTCTTTCCGAATGGATTAAGGCTGTGAGGTCGTTGATACAAATCCGAATTAAGAAACTAAATGGGCATATCAATACCCACGCTACGTCAATTTTTAGAGACCCAAATGTTGCAAAACACTTGTCCTACCTCCATGACAAATATGTTGTTGTCCCCGCAGATAAAGCCCCAAACAACATCGTTTTTGTGTGTAAATATCATTAATTTACATAAACTGCTTGATAAATGAATTAGGTATTGACAATTCATTTGGAAACTCAACATATACCCTCACGACACTTACCAAAGAGGAAATCCTGGATAATCATAGGTCTGTTCTATGTTCCTTTGGACTTTCAACCAAAGATGAAGAACTGGATCTTCCATCACTGTATTGGATACCTAAACTACATAAGTGTCCTTACAAACAACGGTATATTGCTGGGTCTTCCAAGTGCTCCACGAAACCTCTTTTTAAATTATTAACATCTATTTTATCAGCAATCAAAGCCGGGCTCCAAAGTTATTGGGAAACTGCCTATTCTAGAGGTGGCGTGAATCAGATGTGGATACTAAAAAATTCCAAAGATCTTTTAGAGTACATAAAATCTAAGACTCTCTCATCTTGCAATAGTATTAAAACATTTGACTTTTCTACACTTTACACAAGTATTCCCCATTCCAAACTAAAAGACAAATTGAAAGAGTTGGTATTACTTTGTTTCAATAAAAAGAATGGCGAACGTAGATACAAGTATCTTGTCTTAGGGAGGGATAAATCCTACTTTGTAAAGAATCACTCTGATTCAAACAAAAAATTCTCTGAAACTGACATTATCAAGATGCTTGATTTCTTGATTGACAACATATTTGTTACGTTTGGAGGACGTGTTTTTCAACAGACTGTCGGAATTCCAATGGGAACCAATTGTGCCCCTCTTCTTGCCGATTTGTTTCTTTATTATTTTGAGGCTGACTTCATACATGAACTTCTTAGGAAGAAAGATAAGAAGTTAGCAATATCCTTTAACTCTACGTTCCGCTATATAGATGATGTTCTCTCACTAAATAATACAAAATTTGGTGACTATGTTGAACGAATCTATCCCATCGAACTAGAGATAAAGGATACTACAGATACGGTTATGTCTGCCTCATATCTTGACTTACATCTAGAAATTAACAATGAGGATCGGTTGAAAACAAAACTTTACGACAAAAGAGATGATTTCAGCTTCCCAATTGTGAACTTTCCATTTCTATGTAGCAACATTCCAGCAGCGCCTGCATACGGAGTATATATCTCCCAATTGATACGATATTCCTGGGCTTGTGTTTCCTATCATGATTTCCTTGATAGAGGATTGCTGCTCACAAGGAAGCTATTAAGCCAAGAGTTCCAAATAGTGAAGTTGAAATCATCTCTTCGTAAATTTTACGGACGCCATCACGAGTTGGTTGACCGTTATGGAATAACCGTTTCACAGATGATATCGGATATGTTCCTTATGTCGTAACTACAATACCCTTCCCTTTTCACGAATGTGACTTACCGAATTAGACTATTTACCGGATTTGTAATAACATAAGCAACACGGCGGGTGCCACATGTGGGGCAGGATCTGCTTACCCTTCCGGAGCACCTGAGATCACCCCAGTTTTTGGTGGGGTTCGTGTTGCTCAGTCTTTAGTTTTCTATGTTGTGTCATCTTTACTATTATTTGTCTGTTTGTCTTTTTATTTATGGCCAATGCGGTGTCAGTTTGTTTTCGATCTATGAGTTTGACTGTCCCTCTGGTATCTTTCGTCCCTCTCTAATGAAGAAATAGAATTTAATATTTAAATTTGTGACTATCTATTAAAAACCTTTGAAATGAGGAGAGAACCTCATTAGATATAGATATCACCTGTCACTGTATATTATTGACTGGTTATTACATGCAGAGAAACGTTTTTTTTTCTTCTTTTTTTTTGGTTGCGAATGAACAAGTGTGGACACTGAGTTGTAAAGTCTGATGAGCGGTTTTTTATAATGACTTATGCAGGTGTTGTTTCAGGAGGGTGCCTGCAGGCGCAGATGGATTAAAAAATCTGAAACTCTATTGAGCTGTTTTCACGGTTGGCGAATATGGACACTGTATTACTGAAATAGTAAAATAGATTCTTAAGGAAGTAACAACACATTAACAATGAAGGACAACTCTCACAAGAAACTTTTGAAAATGACCATGACTGATATTATTCTTCAAATATGTTACGTATTTGATTTGTTAGACGAATAAGACTATTGCTATTCCTGTTCGTAAAACTGGGGCCTCGGTGGCCCAATGGTCTAAGTAGTTACTACTGTAATCACTAGCCAGTCAACACTGATGTTGTGAGTTCGAACCCCGCTCGTACGGGTGCACTCGACTGCAATCTCAATTGACTAGGATTGTCAGTTTTCCTATCGAAGGTCGATGGTTTTCTCCGGGCACTCCGGCTCCACCAATAAAAACTGGCCGCCACGAAATAGCCCAAAAGCAGTGCCTAAAAGTGGCGTTAAAACACAAAAAATCAAAACCAAATCTTCGTAAAACTGGCTCTTTCTTTTGGTTGTGTATTTGATATGTTTTTTGTTTTTGTGTTTTTGTTTTTATTTTTGTTAAGTAATTTAGAATAATAAGCAATCAATAAGAATAAAACTACATCTCCAGGATTTCTTTGTAGGTTAGTTGCATTTGGATATATGTTACGTGTAAGTTTTACAGTTTTACGTCCATGTTTACTGACATTACCCAATTTTGGAGATAACGAGATTAACAAACACACCAAATCGGTATGATATGTGAAATTAAGATACGTAGTTTTCTAGTAACAGATGTATTTGCATTTACATTGACTTTCGTCCAATACCTTTAAGTTTTTTTCCTTGTTAAAAATTCTAGCAATTCAGAATACATTAGTAATCATTATACTTTCAAAATGGTTGAAATCTTTGTTCCTTAAACATGACATCATTTTTCTATCTCCCAAAATATAAGGTTTGACCGATGCTTCCCCTTAAACACTTTAACCAAAGGATAAATAAAATCGCCTTCTAAATTATCAGGAATTTTCCATCTCACATTTTGATATGAAGAAAATGAGGGAGATATCTATCCTTTGAATAAACGTTTAAAAATTCTTCTAAAAAGACTCTTTTCTCCTAACCTTTAAAAATTATGACACTTTTTCATCAATATGTCGAACCATGAATCAATATGTGGAAAGAGTTGAATCTGGGTGTAGAGACATTGTATCCAATAATATCTTCGGTGGCATTCGGGAACGTTGGAATTCAGCTGATAAATTTCCCAAACCATTCAAGACCTTTATCGAGCCCAGTATGATAGCGTTCTCTTTGGTAATTGCAGGTACGGACTGAAGTGAACCAATTATTGCTTCCGAATCTGGAGAGTGCCATTCTTGTGGTGACATATACTGTAAATGCTACACATATATGAATCATTTTATCTTAAATTCACCAGTAAAGCCACCAACAACAAACAATTTACAGAATTACGAATATACAACTTGCAGTGAGGTGAGAGTTTTTTGCTCCGTGTTGAAGGTCTCACTGTGACTTTGAGATGAAAAACAGCAATAAAAGCGCTGTTCCTTTCTTTTTGTGTGTTTTTTTGCTGTGCATGTACTGATTTTGTGTCATGGATGGATACCCTATATCCTTTGTTTTTCTATTAAAAACAACCGATCTAAGTTACTGAAAGCTAGTTCAAAATAAAATACAACCAATAAATAAAATAACAAACAGACTGAGAATAGCACGACCTTGTTCTATGCCAAAATATGTCATATCGACAGGATGTTGTGCAATAAGTGTTTATAACTGTAAGTAATACATATATACAGCAATGTTGTAATTTGTAAATAACAAAATCAATTTGAATACCGATTAAGACAATATCTTAAGATCTTGAATGAATACAAACTATATAAATAAACAACATCACCGTAAAACATCATTGTGTCATTTCACACTTATACATACACAAATGTATATTGAACGCTAGATGGCTTTTGCATTTTTGTGTCGGTTGGCCGGTTGCTGTCTAATTAGCGTATACCCTATATTTACTTCTATTCTATTTCTAATAAATACTCGGATTTCTGTTGTATAATTGTACCTGTGTCTGGTTATATTATATCGAACTGTGTATAATATACACATATATATCTACATAATTTAGATAATAATATTCACCAAGTTATCATTGTCTTCCATTTATTCTTTGTTCTGCTTCTTCCTTCACACCTCTTCGGAAAATTTTCCCAACCGCAGTTTTAGGAAACCTTTCAAAGAAAAGATAGATTCTAGTATTTTCTTCGAATTTAAAATGACTTTTGGCACCAACTGATAGAAATGGTCTGAGTTCATCTTCTGAAAGTAGTGAACCTTTTCGCAAAACGATGCACGCGCAGACCTTTTGAAAGCAAACTGGATCACTGACAGGAACTACACAAATTTCTGCTACTGCTGGATGTATTTTAATCTCGTCTTCGATGTAAGATGGCGAGATTGATTCACCATGACATAAAATGATATCTGAACAACGTCCTGTGACTGTAAAATCTCCATATTCATTCATGAATGCTATGTCATCTGTTTTGTACCACCCATCAGTTCCCAGTACTTGATTTGTTTTATCTGGATTTTTATGGTAACCTCCAAAAGCAACTCGATGTCGAACAAATAGCTCCCCTGCTTCATTATGTGGCATTGTTTTTCCTTCGGTATCGACGACTTTCATTTCGACTCCCGGCAAAGGTTTACCGACATTATAGTCGGAAAAGTCGGACGCCGCTTGAGACCTTTTCACCGAAACACATCCCATTTCTGTTGATCCATAAAGACATATAAATTCTTTACAAAATCTTGGAACAACTTGAGCACATTCTTTTGGAACAGGAGCTCCACAGGTAGCTACAACTCTTGGACTTATTTCATTTTCGTCTCTTTTCAGAATTTCCATCGCAAAAGCTGGTAGGAACTGACACACCGTACAGTTGTCTTGTTTAATTATTTCAATCGCAAAGTTGCATATTTCACTGATGCTCTGTAAAGTAAACTGGTCAGATGAGGTCACGTGTGTAGCACCACAAACCAAAAATACGGTCGGGTACCCAGCTCCCCAGTTAAATAACCTGTCGTTGAAATATACATCGCAAGATTCCATGTTAAATGCAGCGACAAATCCTTGACCGACTTCAAGCATTTGTAAATGCGTCTTTGGCACGAGTTTCGAGATACCGGTACTGCCAGACGTCAATAAAAACGCTGCAATGTCATCTGGGTCGAGAAATGGTAAGTTTATATTCTGATACTTAGTTCCGATATTCGAGATATCCGAAATCGTGCAACAATCTTCAAAGCCTGTCATTGAATTCTCTAAAGCAACAAATTTCAGAGAAGGAAGTAGACGTTCTTTTTTAAGCTCCGTATTCTCAGTATCGGATTTGCTTCTCTTAAGAATATTATCCAGAAAATCACGAATGGAACTATCCTTCTCGTTAGCCATCAATATAGCTTTACAATTTCCTGGAACCTGTAGAACTGGTATAATATCTCGACCGTTATTGTAATTGAATGACATGTGTAATGGAACCGCTCCTGCCATTAATATTCCAAAGGTTGAAACAAGCCACTCCTTACTGTTTGGAAAAAACAGACCTATAGTGTCACTTTTCTGAATTCCAAGATGCACAAGACCCCTAGCAAATGTCTGACTTTGCTGGTATACATCTTCACATGTTATAACTTCACGACCTCCAGACGTAGAATGAATAATAAATGCGGCTTTGTCCGGACTGTTTGTAGCATAGTATTGTATTCTATCGGGAATGGTGCAATGCATGAAGGGCTCTGTCATAGGTAACTGGTCGTAGCTTACACTAAAATGGTCCATGTTGATTCTTCTATGATAGAAATACCTTTCCACTAATAATGTGCTGTTGTGCCTCATTTGCTAGTCCTATTTATATAGTAAAGACATGAAATAGGCAGTTTTTAATGTTAATTTTTATGTTAATTCAGCATGTATTAATTGTCCGACTTATTAGGTTACTTTATTTAATATAAGTAATGTTTATACAAACAATATTTCCATCCAACTTTGATAATTAATCTTTCCAGTAAACATGCTGACATCTTGGATATATTTAATTAACGTACACAGACCACTTGCTACATCTTGAGATTAATTTCTCTGGAATTTGACACTTTGAAGTTACACTGCAATCTCACCAGGGGACATACTAATCTATTCTTAATCTGATACATGTTAATGATAAAAGAGGAAACAAATTAAGAACCTACAAGGATTTGAAGATGAAATTTGATATGGAGAACTTTTTAAAATTAGATATAGACAGAGCTGATATTTCAAACTTTGTAAGAATAAGGATAAGTAATAGTATCCTTATGATTGAAAAAGGCAGACATAAAAAGATTGATTTAGAAAACAGATTATGCCCCCCTATGTAAATTTGAAGTTGAAGATGAATTACACTTTACCATAAAATGTACCAAACTCAATGATCTGAGGAATAAATTTTTTCAGAATATTTCTGATATTTTACCATCTTTCAATAATCTTTCAGACATTGAAAAATTCTATTTCATATTTCGAAGTAATGATTATGATGTCAGTAAATGTTGCATTAAAGGTATTAATGAGATGTACACGTTCAGAAGTTCACTAACTTAAGTTATTTTATGTTTATATTATATAAATTGTAATACTAGTATCTAAAACTGTACCTCCTCAGTCAAATAGATAGAAGGGGAAAATAAAAATACTCATTATATATTTATATATACACCTCTTTCTTCTTTTTTTTTTATGTTATGTATTGTTATATAATTGATTGTAATGATTAATGATTGTTCTTTGTGTGTTGATGACAATCCATATTTTGGATTTTATATCAATAAAATCTTTGTTACAATTATTCACTGTGTGTGATGAAAGGCAGAATAATTTCAGTCTCATAAAAATAATTACACTTTAATAAGTATATATAAACTGTCAATCTCCTGCCACTAGATGATTAATGTACCCAAAATCTGTGTGTTAAGCCATATGCATGGTCTTTGTGCAATCAGTTGTCAAACTAAGTTCAACTTGACAGTTTTACAGTGCTAGAATTCAATTTACCACCCACCAACCCCAATAATGTTCATGACATGAGGAACATCTCAGCTTTTAACAGTGATATTTTTTATTTGTTTTCCTTGATGGAATTTTATCACTGGTCATTTCTAAAATTTCATTCATCCCCAAGCATTTCGGGGAAAATTTTATCAAATTTATTCCAGCGCCAGATTGATAGACCCTGCTACTTACTACTTGTAATAGCACCACATGGGCTATCCCCCATGCAGACCTTGCACACCCCGGCTGCAGGTGAGACGCCTAGTCTCATCCCCTTCGTGGAGACGCCTCTTTTCACATTCCCGGCTGGCGTATTGTCGGGCAGGCAGGTTCTTCCTCACACTACAGGTTGCAATTTGACTTGCTCGGCAGGAACTCCTAAATTCTTAATTATGCTGAGTGTTTCTCAAGGGCCAAACTATTTTGTTATTGAATTTATTGTATTTATAAATATTATTCATTTGAAAGTTCTGTCTGCTTTGAGCTAGTATGATTTATTGGACTATGATTTGGTTTACACACAGATACCCCCTTTATCACTTATGCTAACATTTCATTATTAGGGAGTTGTTTTAGATCCATAGTGCTCAATTTCACTGATGGTGATAATTTTTACTTGTAACAATTTACTTTTGACTTAAAACTCACCATTGGGGACTTTGTGGATTGTGATATTATATTTGAGCTTGGCTATCAAGAGAGTTACATCAGAACTAAGAAAATATTAGATCTATAAGGATTTGTTTCATTACCATACAAACAGAAAATAATATGCATATTTACATACCAGGAGACAAATACAGATAATAAAACACCACCAATAAAAACCTTCAAAAAGTATGTTTACATTATGGGACAACAATCAACTACAACAATACACAACTACAAAGAAAATATTGTTTGTATAAATTCACTTTTAAATTAATGAATCTAATACGTGACCAGTCATATTGCTGTGATCGTTACGTCAGATGTAATGATGGTATTCTTTCTATACTGATTTAAGAGTCTTTCCTTAAGCATGAAATAAAACATTCAAATATTTAGCTAAACATAAGAATTTATCTTATACGGCAACATGAAATTGAGACATTCCGCATATTTTACTACTTGAAATCTCTGTCAATAGTAAAACAAGATAAAACCTGGTAAAAAATATACAATTTTGATATTCATTTTTTTCCCTTTATTGCAATCAGTTATGTTTGTTTATACGTAGATCTTATTTAGTGGCATTTTTTTTTTATATTTTTATGAACAATTTTACGATCTATTAAAGTTGTTGAGAAATAACAACGTCATTAAATGGCAATAAATCCTAGAAATATAGTGTTTGACCATGTTGACTTACTTGTAGATCTTATTTTGCTGTTTTTTTGACATTTTAAAGTTTCTTACTCCTATAATTTTTGACAAAAATGCAAAAATCAATTAAAAATCATCTTTCAGGAGAAATAACTTCTATAAGGAATCGGTTGACTGTTTCGGCTATGTTGACTGATTTATAAATTTTTGTGCTGAACATTTTTATCTATTATAATTTATAATTTGTGTAAAAACTGCAAAACAAGGAAAAATGGAAATTATAATCCGCTGCATGTCCATAAAATCGTAAAATCGATCCGATAGAGGTCAACAATAAGAGATCATAAGACCTTCTGCTGAAGCATTGACTATTTCCAGTTGTTGCGTAAAGGAGTGGGCTTTATCGCAGTAAAAAACAGTGGGGAATTCAACTACACTTCACTATCGACGCCCTGGGTTTCACTCCGTCTCGGAGATAATGTGGTTACACATTTTTGCAAACCTGTTTTTCTAAATATTTCATGATCATTATGTCTCATAGAAAAATGATAAAAAAAACCAACGTTTTACTGACATTACATATACAGTACGTTCCAAACTTAGAGCCACGCATCGAAGCTCGAGCACCCAAGCACTATCACATTTCTACTGTAAATAATTTTATTAGATAAGATGAACACACAAACTTTCAGATAAAGTGAATATTAAAAGTGCAAATAAAATTAAATTCACGAAAACGTTGCAAAATGTCAGCATGCAACTAAAGTGATTGATTACGAACGGCCGACAATATGATTCACAATTAGAAAACACATGGTAGTCCACCGGAGAGTAATAATATTCGTTTATTTGTGCTTTCAGAATACGAAGTGCTGGGTTAGTTGCTGTTTCTTTCAATTCAGTTTAACAGGAAAGATGGTTCAGATATCATACAGAACCTATGATATATTCCTTAATGCGTAGCTGTTATACTGTATTTGATATTAGACCTGATGACATAAACTGGAAAACATTTTTGTCTTTTGATGATAGAACCAAAGGGTACAATCTTTAGAAATGGACTGCCTTCACTCGGGTTTGCAATTTTCAACAACACAACTAAAAGTAACAGATTACCCTTAGTGATTAGCGACCTCACAGATACCAGGTTTAAAATGTTGTACGCCAGATGTGCGTTTCGTCTACAAATGATGTAACACAACACAAGGTTATTTGGAACAACAGTTTATCCAAGCCTGTCTGAACCAGTGTCCATAACGGACGGTCTCCCCCTAACAGAAAAAGCAATAGTTTATATACAATTTCATTTGAATATAACAGTTTATCAAAATTTCTATTACTTTGACAATAATAGTTTTTATTCTAAAGATACACAGATGAATATCTATCAAGCTGACTTTAATTGACATGTTTTTACCAATCTGGACAATTTATAGTTGTTAATCTTGCGTATGTCCAGTTCATTAACTAATTGTTATTATAACATGTCAGCATATGGCCTACATGTGTACATATAATTTTAACCTTGAATTAAAACCATCAGTCTAAATCTTATTTGTATAATGTTCTTGATAGATATTTCCCTGTGTTATTTTATTCAATGAATTTTATTAAACATATTAAACATATTAAGAATATAAATATATATATATAAATATATATATATTGAAGCCCATCATATTGTCACATTCCTCCCTTTCTTAAAAAATATAACTTTATATTTTAGTTTGAATCAGCGACAATATGAATGCTTGCAAATTAAAAAAAAACAACAACATTCATAAACAAAATCATTTCAACAGTTCAACAACATCTAAATATCCAGCAATGCATAGTTCATACAATTCTTGTGTGAATAACTAAGTTGTAACAGTTCTATCATTACACTCTTCGTAATTTTCGAACATTCAAAAGTTCTGCAACTACTCCGACTGTCGTTGATAACTCCGACCTCCAAGTGCAACTACTCCGACTGTCGTTGATAACTCCGACCTCCAAGTACAACTACTCCGACTGTCGTTGATAACTCCGACCTCCAAGTGCAACTACTCCGACTGTCGTTGATAACTCCGACCTCCAAGTACAACTACTCCGACTGTCGTTGATAACTCCGACCTCCAAGTGCAACTACTCCGACTGTCGTTGATAACTCCGACCTCCAAGTACAACTACTCCGACTGTCGTTGATAACTCTGACCGCCAAGTACAACTACTCCGACTGTCGTTGATAACTCTGACCTCCATGTAATCCACCATCTGTCGTTGATATTACTCCAAACTGACCTAGCTTACCTACCCTGTTGATTCAGGGTCCCTGACTAGGTTGCTCAGTTATCACCGGCTGGAACAAATCAGGCAAATCTACCTGTGATGTTGTAGAACGATTCCCTCTACCAATATAAAGTTGTGTGATCGTATAGTTTTATTTACATACAAATGTCTGCGTTGTGTCCAATAATCAAAGCCAATATCCAGTGTTCTTGTCCAGTCGTCATTCTTGTGGTTAGTCTACTCAATTGTTACCGCTCATTGTTTGACAAGTTGAGTACTGGATAATGGTTCTTAGTGACTGTTTCTAGTAGTGGTGCAGAAGCTAGTTTAACGTCTCTGGAGGCAGTACCATCGCCCTCAACATTAGTTGACACCACTTGATCGCCACCAAGGTATTTAGTGACTATTTGACCCTCTCCTATTACTCAATTATCAATTGGCTAAACACCTTCACTTAAACTTTTGAATATATTTGCAAAATAAATATAACAAAAAATACCTATAAATATAGCAACAAAATAAATTAATGCATTTACTAAATTTGATAGTTCAAAGTCGTCCTCAATTAGTTCTTACTGCTTTAATTTGCTAAATGAAATTATCAATGTGTTATCTATTTTAAATAAGTACCAAAAAAAAAAACCTCTAAAATTTTATTGAAAAAAATAAGAAATATTTTTCCCTCGGGAGGACTGAAAATTGTTTTAATAAGGTTTGACATTCAACCAACACTTTCCTTCCTTTTTCATAAACAAAGCCGTGATTAAGAGATTGCTGATATTAATACGAATTCTAAACAATCAATATTTTTTTCAGTGATCCATCTGAAGCGACAATTAGAATGAATATGTTTAATTAAAAAAGGTATATTATTTACAAAAATATTTCATATACACATAAAAATTATACTTATAAATAAACAAACTAGTTATAACGAAGCCTATAACTACATCTTGTTAGTCCTAAACAAACAAAAAATGTGAGAATGTTTAACATTAATTAGTCTTTCTTTCAGACTTATAAATTTTTTCGTTTATTTTTCTTTAGTATACATATTTCATAAACAGGCATGTTCTGGCTACTTTCTCAACTATATCTATCAGAACTATTATCATTTGTCATCTCATTTAAACCGGAAGTTATAGATGACCTTATGACCCTCTTCTCTCATATTTTTTCTTGGCTTGCTGATTTCCTTTTTTTTTCATCAGCATCACATTAATATTCGTCGGAAGATGTATCGCGTTATTGATTATAACGATTAATCATATGATACTTATTTCCATAATTGGCCTACATGTGTACATATAATTTTAACCTTGAATTAAAACCATCAGTCTAAATCTTATTTGTATAATGTTCTTGATAGATATTTCCCTGTGTTATTTTATTCAATGAATTTTATTAAACATATTAAACATATTAAGAATATAAATATATATATATATAAATATATATATTTTGAAGCCCATCATATTGTCACAATGACTCATCAGTGACAGTAAATGTTACGTTGAGCTGCCTAGTAAATTGAGCCCAGAAGATTTCTGTTCTGCTTTTACTGGAGGAAGCACAGTAACCCATACAACTGTGTCCCAAACCAACTTATTGACACTTTTTATCGGGTACAGTTTTAAAAAATCTATGAACTTACTGTAAAATTATGTATTTTTAACGGCCAAAGATTCGTATGGAGTGTGGGTTTTCCAGCGTGTTATCCCTATATAGAAATAACAAAAGTTATTGTAGAAGACCTTTTTTAATTTTAATTCCATAGAAGGCATAGATTATTTCGCATGCACTTCATATATTTGATATGGATAAATGTACTGCAGCTTATTTCTGTCCACAGTGTTTACAAGTGATGCTTAGTTTGGAACTTTCCAAATGCACTCAACTACCTTTGAATACCGTATTTACAGGTGACTTGCTTATTGCCCATCGTCGTGCAGAAATTGTAGGGTCGGTAGTGTACAATTTCGTTGCTGCATACGGTACGACGAAAATAGAATTGAGAATTGAAATGGGGAATGTGTCAAAGAGAGAACAACCCGACCAAAGAGCAGAAAACAGCCGAAGTCCACCAATGGGTCTTCAACACAACGAGGCGGGCTTCACATATATGATATGGATCAACTATGGTTGATATGGGCTACTTACTTCAACCAACATGATTACTACGTCCGACAAATACTACTCTTATTTTGTAGGAAACCTTTTACCACATGATGAATTCAAAGTTATTAATGATTTCAGCGAGAACGTGCCAAGACGTCATATTGATGAAATTATCGTTGGATCTGATAAATATACCGTTTTCGGGCAAAGTTAACCAGGTGGAGAAAAACGATGCACAAGGATGGTTCATCATAGACCGTTCCGGGTATATTGATGATAATGGAAATCTTTATGTTATAGGTAGGAAGTCAGATGTCTTACTTTTGGAACGTTTCAGAATCCTACCTTCATAAGTTGGAGATGCTATAAGAATGTACCCTAATATGAAAGATGTTTGCGTCGTTCTTGTCGACGACAACATTAGTTTTCAAGAACAATTTGTATATATTGTTCTTTGAAGGGTTGTGATGTAAACGCTCATGTAAACGAATTTGGTGGAGTTCGTGTTGCTCAGTCTTTCGTTTTCTGTGTTGTGTTTTTCATACTGTTGTTTTCCCTTTGGTTGTTTTTCGTTTTTGTCATGGCATCGTCAGTTCATTTTCGACTTATGAGTTCGATTATCTTTTTGGATACCTTTCGCCTCTCTTTGAAGAAACCCACCTCTTTCAACACCTCAAGTACGTAAAATTAATTTGTTCATGATAGAAAATAACTATTCTGGTTTCGCGTTGGATCTGAAAAATCATGTCCAATGAATCCAATTAAATATGAACACGATACTGTTCACAATCGGACTCCGACGGACTTCTTTTAAACTGAGTTTTACTGTGTGTTTGTTTATTCTACATTGGCTAGAGGAATAGGGGGAGGGTTGAGATCTCACAAAACATTTTTAATCCCGCCGCATTTTTTTCGCGCTTGTCCCAAGTCAGGAGCCTCTGGTCTTTGTTATTTTTGTATGTTTTTTAGTTTTAGTTCATTTATATGTTTTGGAGTTTAGTGTGACGTCCATTTTCATTGAACTAGTACACCTTTTTGTTCAAGGGCCAGCTGAAGCTAATGTAGTTTAGTATTAGTATGAAAATCAAGCACAATCCCTCCCGTTAAGGATTAAGTGTCGTACCATCATAAAATTTACGAGAAGAACATAACCCGTTTCATGTATTGGTATAGACTTGAACATTCCTCATCAGACATGCTAAGTAGGGCTTATAATGAATATAAGCGAATCAATATAGTAAAAAAATAAATAATGAAAAGATGAAAATTGATTTATCTGCCTGTAAAGATCATATAAATTCAAGGTGTATTTGAAAAGATGTCTACATAATGATTAATTTGGAAAAATGGAAAAATAGCAGAGATACATATTCAAATGACAGATGAAAACGTAACGCATGCATACTTTGAACTTAGGTATTCTTTTAATTATGAACATTACTTATCTATGGAAACCCCTGAAAAACGTAGAATTCTTTAAGAATCGAAGCTGGGAGACACGGACGAAAGAGTCATAAATCTGGAAAGCAGGGGATACTCCCAATTAATATGTATAGAATACTCTGCCAGCATTGCACACTCAGCGGGGTAGAAGATGAAATCCATTTTATGTTCACATGTCTTCTTTATTCTATTCTTGAATAATATTTTTCAAAAGTTTCCGAATATGTTCAATCTAAACCTAGGCCTCCAATGTAATTAATTTACATTATTAATTTGGATGCGGCCATAGATCAGATATCAACCTCAATGCAAACTAACAAGACTAACAATCCTCAACTTGCAACGGCTCTCCGAAGACAAAAAGAGGACTAACGGATTCGACAATTGGGAACTGCGACACTATATGGTTGCAATGACAAAATTGATGGTATAGGTATTCTATCTAGTCCTTCCTGTAGCTCGGTGAATGTGATGAATATTTTCAACTCTACTCCTCGACGTAGACGCAGTCATGGTCATCGTCATTATACATCACCTACTTTGCATGATGTCTCTATTAATGACTTGCTGCCATTTATACAAAAGCCGTTAGGTATTCATCACATTCGCACGCAACTGTATTCATCACCCCTTTCAAAACTTCATTCTCTGTTATGCAAGTCACAGACTTTTCAAACCAGTTCGCATTGGAAAAGATGAAAAAGAGAAAAGATCTTTTCTTAAACTTTCCTTTGCCAACAAAGGTCTCGATGGCGTCAACTTAGGCAATATCTTTCATCATAAATTAGTTCAGTCGAAAATACCTCCTTATTTTAAAGATCAGTCCGTACCAATAATTTCTTATACCTATACCAAACCAATTGCAACTAAAATTTTCAATTACAAACAGGTTTTGCAGGATCTCAACATTGACGACTTCAAGTCTAAACCTCCTGATTGCACCTGTGCTAGTTCCCAATTCACATATTATCCGGCTGGCCACGTTATTACCGGAGACCTCAACATTGTCAATAACACTTCCCTGCGAAATTTGTTATCCAAAGGTCCGAAATATCGTGAGCCTAAATCCATCAATTGGAAATACAACTTCAAAATACTGATGGATTCAGTCGAGGATTATGCCAGGCAATGGGCTAAACGCGAGAAAGAAGACGTAGATACTCTTTCCGAATGGATTAAGGCTGTGAGGTCGTTGATACAAATCCGAATTAAGAAACTAAATGGGCATATCAATACCCACGCTACGTCAATTTTTAAAGACCCAGATGTTGCAAAACACTTGTCCTACCTCCATGACAAATATGTTGTTGTCCCCGCAGATAAAGCCCCAAACAACATCGTTTTTGTGTGTAAATATCATTAATTTACATAAACTGCTTGATAAATGAATTAGGTATTGACAATTCATTTGGAAACTCAACATATACCCTCACGACACTTACCAAAGAGGAAATCCTGGATAATCATAGGTCTGTTCTATGTTCCTTTGGACTTTCAACCAAAGATGAAGAACTGGATCTTCCATCACTGTATTGGATACCTAAACTACATAAGTGTCCTTACAAACAACGGTATATTGCTGGATCTTCCAAGTGCTCCACGAAACCTCTTTTTAAATTATTAACATCTATTTTATCAGCAATCAAAGCGGGCTCCAAAGTTATTGTGAAACTGCCTATTCTAGAGGTGGCGTGAATCAGATGTGGATACTAAAAAATTCGAAAGATCTTTTAGAGTACATAAAATCTAAGACTCTCTCATCTTGCAATAGTATTAAAACATTTGACTTTTCTACACTTTACACAAGTATTCCCTATTCCAAACTAAAAGACAAATTGAAAGAGTTGGTATTACTTTGTTTCAATAAAAAGAATGGCGAACGTAGATACAAGTATCTTGTCTTAGGGAGGGATAAATCCTACTTTGTAAAGAATCACTCTGATTCAAACAAAAAATTCTCTGAAACTGACATTATCAAGATGCTTGATTTCTTGATTGACAACATATTTGTTACGTTTGGAGGACGTGTTTTTCAACAGACTGTCGGAATTCCAATGGGAACCAATTGTGCCCCTCTTCTTGCCGATTTGTTTCTTTATTATTTTGAGGCTGACTTCATACATGAACTTCTTAGGAAGAGAGATAAGAAGTTAGCAATATCCTTTAACTCTACGTTCCGCTATATAGATGATGTTCTCTCACTAAATAATACAAAATTTGGTGACTATGTTGAACGAATCTATCCCATCGAACTAGAGATAAAGAATACTACAGATACGGTTAAGTCTGCCTCATATCTTGACTTACATCTAGAAATTAACAATGAGGATCGGTTGAAAACAAAACTTTACGACAAAAGAGATGATTTCAGCTTCCCAATTGTGAACTTTCCATTTCTATGTAGCAACATTCCAGCAGCGCCTGCATACGGAGTATATATCTCCCAATTGATACGATATTCCTGGGCTTGTGTTTCCTATCATAATTTCCTTGATAGAGGATTGCTGCTCACAAGGAAGCTATTAAGCCAAGAGTTCCAAATAGTGAAGTTGAAATCATCTCTTCGTAAATTTTACGGACGCCATCACGAGTTGGTTGACCGTTATGGAATAACCGTTTCACAGATGATATCGGATATGTTCCTTATGTCGTAACTACAATACCCTTCCCTTTTCACGAATGTGACTTACCGAATTAGACTATTTACCGGATTTGTAATAACATAAGCAACACGACGGGTGCCACATGTGGAGCAGGATCTGCTTACCCTTCCGGAGCACCTGAGATCACCCCAGTTTTTGGTGGGGTTCGTGTTGCTTAGTCTTTAGTTTTCTATGTTGTGTCATCTTTACTATTATTTGTCTGTTTGTCTTTTTATTTATGGCCAATGCGGTGTCAGTTTGTTTTCGATCTATGAGTTTGACTGTCCCTCTGGTATCTTTCGTCCCTCTCTAATGAAGAAATAGAATTTAATATTTAAATTTGTGACTATCTATTAAAAACCTTTGAAATGAGGAGAGAACCTCATTAGATATAGATATCACCTGTCACTGTATATTATTGACTGGTTATTACATGCAGAGAAACGTTTTTTTTCTTCTTTTTTTTTGGTTGCGAATGAACAAGTGTGGACACTGAGTTGTAAAGTCTGATGAGCGGTTTTTTTATAATGACTTATGCAGGTGTTGTTTCAGGAGGGTGCCTGCAGGCGCAGATGGATTAAAAAATCTGAAACTCTATTGAGCTGTTTTCACGGTTGGCGAATATGGACACTGTATTACTGAAATAGTAAAATAGATTCTTAAGGAAGTAACAACACATTAACAATGGAGGACAACTCTCACAAGAAACTTTTGAAAATGACCATGACTGATATTATTCTGCAAATATGTTACGTATTTGATTTGTTAGACGAATAAGACTATTGTTATTCCTGTTCGTAAAACTGGGGCCTCGGTGGCCGAGTGGTCTAAGTAGTTACTACTGTAATCACTAGCCAGTCAACACTGATGTTGTGAGTTCGAACCCCGCTCGTACGGGTGCACTCGACTGCAATCTTAATTGACTAGGATTGTCAGTTTTCCTATCAAAGGTCGATGGTTTTCTCCGAGCACTCCGGCTCCACCAATAAAAACTGGCCGCCACGAAATAGCCCAAAAGCAGTGCCTAAAAGTGGCGTTAAAACACAAAAAATCAAAACCAAATCTTCGTAAAACTGGCTCTTTCTTTTGGTTGTGTATTTGATATGTTTTTTGTTTTTGTGTTTTTGTTTTTATTTTTGTTAAGTAATTTAGAATAATAAGCAATCAATAAGAATAAAACAACATCTCCAGGATTTCTTTGTAGGTTAGTTGCATTTGGATATATGTTACATGTAAGTTTTACAGTTTTACGTCCATGTTTACTGACATTACCCAATTTTGGAGATAACGAGATTAACAAACACACCAAATCGGTATGATATGTGAAATTATGATACGTAGTTTTCTAGTAACAGATGTATTTGCATTTACATTGACTTTCGTCCAATACCTTTAAGTTTTTTTCCTTGTTAAAAATTCTAGCAATTCAGAATACATTAGTAATCATTATACTTTCAAAATGGTTGAAATCTTTGTTCCTTAAACATGACATCATTTTTCTATCTCCCAAAATATAAGGTTTGACCGATGCTTCCCCTTAAACACTTTAACCAAAGGATAAATAAAATCGCCTTCTAAATTATCAGGAATTTTCCATCTCACATTTTGATATGAAAAAATGAGGGAGATATCTATCCTTTGAATAAAAGTTTAAAAATTCTTCTAAAAAGACTCTTTTCTCCTTACCTTTAAAAATTATGACACTTTTTCATCAATATGTCGAACCATGAATCAATATGTGGAAAGAGTTGAATCTGGGTGTAGAGACATTGTATCCAATAATATCTTCGGTGGCATTCGGGAACGTTGGAACTCAGCTGAAAAAAAATCCCAAACCATTCAAAACCTTTGTCGAGCCCCGTATGATAGCGTTCTCTTGGGAAATTGCAGGTACGGACTGAAGTGAACCAATTATTGCTTCCGAATCTGGAAAGCGTCACTCTTGTGGTGACATATACTGTAAATGCTGCACATATATGAATCACTTTATCTTACATTCCCCAGAAAAGCCACCAACAGCAAACAATTTGCAGAATTACGAATATACAAGGACAACCGATCTAAGAGTGTTCATAGTTATTGAAAGCTAGTTCAAAACAAAATACAATCAATGAATAAAATAACAAACAGACTGAGAAAAAGCACGACTTTGTGCTATGCCAAAATATGTCATATCGACAGGATGTTGGGCATAAAGTGTTTAGAACTGTAAAGAATGCATATATATAGCTGTTTTAATTTGTAAATAACATAATCAATTTGATTACCAATAAAGACAAAATATCTTAAGATCTTTATACAAACTATATAAAACAACATCACCGTAAAAATCATTGTGTCATTTCACACTTATACATACACATATGTATACAGGACGCTAGATGGGTTTTGAATTTTTGTTTCGTTTGGCTGGTTGCTGTTTCATTGGCGTATTACCAATATTTACTTCTATTCTATTTCTAGTAAATACTCGTATTTCTGTTGTAATTGTACCTGTATCTGGTTAGATTATATCGAACTGTGTATACTATATATAAATATATTTAGACTGGTTATATATTATATCTTGTAGTGTACTGTATCATAATTTTATGATCCATCGCCCCGTAAGATTTATCGTTGGCTACTATTCAGTCATCTAATATAAATATATAAATATATATATGTACGAAATTTAGATAATGATATACATCAAGTTATCATTTTCTTCCATTTAGTCTTTGTTCTGCTTCTTCCTTCACACCTCTTCGGAAAATTTTCCCATTCGCAGTTTTAGGAAAACTTTCAAAGAAAAGATGGATTCTAGAATGTTCTAGGAATTTAATCTGACTTTTGGCACCAGCTGATAGAAATAATTTTAGTTCATCTTCTGAAAGTAGTGAACCTTTTCGCAAAACGATGCACGCGCAGACCTTTTGAAAGCAAACTGGATCACTGACAGGAACTACACAAACTTCTGCTACTGCTGGATGTATTTTAATCTCGTCTTCGATGTAAGATGGTGAGATTGGTTCACCATGACATAAAATGATATCTGAACAACGTCCTGTGACTGTAAAATCTCCATTTTCATTCATGTACGCTATGTCATCTGTTTTGTACCATCCATCAGTTCCCAATACTTGATTTGTTTTATCTGGATTTTTATGGTAACCTCCAAAAGCAACTCGATTTCGAACAAAGAGTTCTCCTACTTCATTCTGTGGCAGTGTTTTTCCTTCGGTATCGACGACTTTCATTTCGACTCCCGGCCAAGGTTTACCGATATTATAGTCGGAAAAGTCGGACGCCGCTTGAGACCTTTTCACCGAAACACCTCCCATTTCTGTTGTTCCATAAATACATATGAATTCTTTACAAAATCTTGGAACAACTTGAGCACATTCTTTTGGAATAGGAACTCCACCGGTAGCTAAAACTCTTGGACTTATTTCATTTTCATCTCTTTTCAGAATTTCCATCGCAAAAGCTGGTAGGATCTGACACACCGTACAGTTATCTTGTTTAATTATTTCAATCGCTAAGTTGCATATTTCACTGATGCTCTGTAAAGTAAACTGGTCAGATGAGGTCACGTGTGTAGCACCACAAACCAAAAATATGGTCGGATACCCAGCTCCCCAGTTAAATAACCTGTCGCTGAAATATACATCGCAAGATTCCATGTTAAATGCAGCGACAAATCCTTGACCGACTTCAAGCATTTGTAAATGCGTCTTTGGCACGAGTTTCGAGATCCCGGTACTGCCAGACGTCAATAAAAAAGCTGCAATGTCATCTGGATCAAGAAATGGTAAGTTTATATTCTGATACTTAGTACCGATATTGGAGATATCCGAAATCGTGCAACAATCTTCAAAACCTGTTATTGAATTCTCTAAAGCAACAAATTTCAGAGAAGGAATGAGACATTCTTTTTTAAGCTCCGTCATCTCAGTATCGGATTTGCTTCTTTTTAGAATATTATCTAGAAAATCACGAATGGAACTATCCTTCTCGTTAGCCATCAATATAGCTTTACAATTTCCTGGAACCTGTAGAACTGGTATAATATCTCGACCGTCCTTGTACTTGAATGACATGTGTAATGGAACCGCTCCTGCCATTAATATTCCAAAGGTTGAAACAAGCCACTCTTTACTGTTTGGAAAAAACAGACCTATAGTGTCACTTTTCTTAATTCCAAGATGTACAAGACCCCTAGCAAATGTCTGACTCTGCTGATATAAATTTTCACATGTTATAACTTCACGACTTCCAGACTTAGAATGAATAATAAATGCAGCTTTGTCCGGACTGTTTGTAGCATAGTATTGTATTCTATCGGGAATGGTGCAATGCATGAAAGGCTCTGTCATAGGTAACTGGTCGTAGCTTATACTAAAATTGTCCATGTTGATTCTCTAACGTTAGTAATGCCTTTCAGCTAATAATGTGTTAGTGTTGTGCCTCATTTGCTAGTCCAATTTATATAGTCAAGACACGAAGTATGCGGTTTATATTGTTATTTTTTAGTTTATTCAGCATGTATAAATTGTCCGGCTTATTTTACTTTTAAATAAATGAAACTTATGTGACCAGTCATCTAGCTGTGGTCGTTATGTCAAATTATGCATAGTGACGTATAATGAGATTATTTCTCATCTGATTTTAAAAGAGTCTAGATGCTTTTCTTAAGTATCAAATAAAAAATTTAAAGATTTTAGTCCAACATAAGAATTTATCATATACGACAACACGAAATTGAGACATTCCGCATATTTTACTTCGTGATATCTCTGTCAATAGTAATACACAGTAAAACCTGGTAGAAATATACAATTTTGATATTCATTTTTTCTTAATTGCAATCAGTTATGTTTGCTTATATGTAGATCTTATTTAGTGGCATTTTTGTATATTGCTTTGAAAAATTTTATGAGCTATTAAAGTTTTTGAGATATAGCAACATCATTTAATGGCAATAAATCCTATAACTGTAGTGTTTCACCATGTTGACCAATCTCCGGCGCAGAGTTCATATCCGTTCCGTACATGCTCCGCAATACTACACTTAATATGACTGATTTATATAAAACATTTTTACATCGGGATGACCGTGAGGCCATTCCGATGTATTGCTATCGCCTAGATTTCCATTGCGTAACATTCGTTTTGGGTTTTTAACCAATCTATAAACATGATAAATACGCGGATATTAACGAGTGCAAAATAACATTCCTTATCGTTTGTTATAAATACATCTCTTCAATGAATACTGGTAAAAATATTTTTGTTTAGAACATAAATTAATAATATGAAAATGTTTTGTCGTTAGATATATATATATATATATATATATATATATATATATATATATATATATATAAGTAAATAATCATTGATAATATCTATGCACACGTACCGAAAAATTGTTGTGAAGTATGCGGAAGAATATCTCAAGAACGTTTTGCGACAATCCCGACAAGGACCGGTAACTCTGCATGGAAGATTTTTTTTTTGCGGGAAAATATGAATGCCTACTCATATCCAATCTTTTAGAAAAATCGAATTTTTACAGAAGAGTGTCCACCATGTAGTTGCATTGCACTATTATTAGAATGGTAGAATAGAATGATATACAAATGGATGAAAATTATATATACATGTAACTGTTATATTAATATAATATATAACAACAAACCAGTGTATACTGATTTGTATCACTACAATATAATAGGTATTACGGTGAGGTTGAATTTCCTGTCATTTATTCATCATCCACGCACGAAATTGTCATAGAAAAAAAAATATCTCTGTACATTAACCTCAGTTTCAGGTATAGAGATGTGATTTTTTTCTGTGACAAGTGCTTTTGACCATCCGCAAGAACTTGCGGTCATCCGATGTTCAGTACTTCAGTACTTTGATTATCTATTATAATTTGTGTAAAAACTACAAAAAAATGGAAAAATGGAAATCATTATCCGCTGCATGTTCATAAAATCGATCCGATAGACAATAGAGGTAAACAATAAGAGATCATAAGACCTTCTGCTGAAGCATTGACTATTTCCAGTTGTTACGTTATGAGTAGTGGGCTTTATCGCAATAAAAAGCAGCGACGAATTCAGGTAAGGCGTAGAGAGCGTACCCCTCACCAACGCATCCTTTATAGAAAAAAAAGAAAATTTTTGGTTTAACATAGTAGACAAAATTTCACCTTGCTATCGTCCCAGATATTTCTAAAAGTACAGAGAATTTATAAATTTTTAACCTCATTTAGGGGAAAATAATAATAGTGGGTCAAAATTTATGGGCAAGTTCAGCTGAACGCTTTAAGGAATAAATCTGCAACATTTCTTAAAATTTGAGATGCTTTCAATATGAAATCTATAGCTACATCGAGGTCAAGATCACCACTACTATATTGTATGCATGCAACATCAGTTATATCAATATGGCTAGGTTGGTGTGTTGGATATGTGTCAGAGTTTTCTAACTTAAGTTCTTTATATGTTTAGATTTTTTACAGTACATACTTAAGGGGATCCCTTTTCTGTAATTAGCAATTTCCCTAATAATACAATTCCACGGACTTGACACTGACATATGAACATCTAGTCTATATATAAAAATAAAAGATGTGGTATGGTTGCCAATGAAACCACTATCCAGTGTTAAAATGACGTTTATACAACTATAAGAAGGTCAAAGTATGGCGTTAAACAATGAACCTATACCATAAGGTAAGATATAAAAGGCCCGGCATGATAAAATATGAAACAATTCAACCAGAAAATCAACGATCATGTATACAAAGTACCCTACAACGTCCACTATGTGTTTTTGTTACATATTTTGCTTTGTATCTATCTGATGAGTTAAGCCCTATTCAACTGATTTTTATAGTTTGTTCATATGTTGTACTGTTACACTACTGTCCCAGGTTGGGGGAGGGTTGGGCGCCCGCTAACTTGTTTAACCCCGCCACATTCTGTATGGGCTGTCCCAAGTCAGAAGCCTGTAATTCAGTGGTTGTCGTTTGTTGCTGTATATAATATTTGTTTTTCTTGTTCTTTATTTTGTACATAAATCAGGCCGTTAGTTTTCTCGTTTGAATTATTTTACACTTGTCATTTCAGGGCCTTTTCAAATGATAGCTGACTATGCGGAAATCATTATTTTTATATGTATGAAGATGAACAACGAATGTGTACATGATTATCAACATAAACTGTGTTTTTATACTTGAATTAGATACAGTTATATATACTTAAATTTTGATTAAAATTTAAGTTGTATAACATGTGACGCATACATTTCACTATCGGTGCCCTGGGTTTCATTTTGTATCGGAGATAATGGGGCTACACATTTTTGCAAACCTGTTTTTCTAAACCCTTTCATGATCATTCTGTCTCATAGAACAATTATTTAAAAAATCAACGTTTTACTGACATTACATATACAGTACGTTCCAAACATAGAGCCACGCATCGAAGCTCGAGCACCCAAGCACTATCACATTTCTACTGTAAATATTTTGTTAGATAAGATGAACACACAAACTTTCGGATAAAGTAAATTTTAAAAGTGCAAATAAAATCGAATTCCCGGAAACGTTACAAAATGTCAACATGCAACTTAAATGAATGATAACAAACGGCCGACAATATGCTCCACAATTAGAAAGCTACTGTACGAATCAAAACATGGTACTCCATCGGAGAGTAATAATATTCGTTAATTTGTGTTTTCAGAATACGAAGTACTGGGTTAGTTGCTGTTTCTTTCAATTCAGTTTAACAGGAAGACCTGATGACATAAACTGGAAAAGAGTTTTGTCTTTTGTTGATTTGATAGAAACAATGGGTACAATGTTCAGAAATGGACTACCTTCACTCAGGTTTGCAATTTACAACAAAACACCTATAAGTAACTGATTATCCTTAGTGATTAACGATATCATTGATATCTGTAAATAATCTCATCATAGATACTCGGCTTAAAATTTTGTACGCCAGATGTGCGTTTCGTCTCTACAAAAGACTCATCAGTGTAAATAAATGTGACGTTAAGCTGCCTAGTAAACTGAGCCCAGAAGATTTTTGTACTCTTTTACTGGAGGAAGTACAGTAACCCCAAAAGCTGTTTCCCGTACCAACATATGGACACTTTTTATGTGGTACAGTTTAAGAATATCTATGAACTAATGGGAAAATGATGTAACGGCCAAAGATTCGTATGGAGTGTGGGTCTTCCAGCGTGTCATCCCATGGGAATAACAAAAGTAATTGTAGAAGACCTTTTTTAAATTTTAATTCCATAGAAAACATAAATTTTTCGCAATTCATATATTTGATATGGAAAAATGTACTGCAGCTTATTTGTTTCCACAGTGTTTACAAGTGATGTTTCGTTTAGACCTTTCCAAATGCGCTCAACTACCTTTAAATACCGTATTTACACGTGACTTGGCTATTGCACATCGGCGTGCAGAAATTGTAGGGTCGATAGCATACAATTTCTTTGCTGCATACGGTACGACGGAAATAGGATTTCTTCCTTCAATCGACATAATCAATACCTCCTCGGGCTCTTACTGTGTAGGAAGTCCTTTACCACGTGTTGGATTCAAAGTCATTAATGATTTCAACAAGAACGTGCCAAGACGTCATATTGGTGAAATAGTCGTGAGATCTACTATACCATTTTCGGGCTAAGATAACTAGCTGGAGAAAAACGATGCAATATAATCATCAAAAGAATGGTCCATCATGGGCTATTTAGGATAAATTGATTATAACGGAAATCTCTATGTTATTGGTAGGAAGTCAGATGTTCCGAACCATACCTTCAGAAGTTAAAAATGTTATTAGAAAGTACCTTAAAGGGGCATTAGCTGTCAAATTCATGTTCACCGATTTGACTAAAATTCTCATTTGATGTATATCATAGTAAAACGTATATCAAAATTACAAAAAGTCTAAAATAAACAACAAACAATGCATGGACTCGATAATATGTATCAGCATTTCGTGTGTATTTTTGTCTAGACGTCATCTGATTTACCATCGAGATGACCTCCGAAGACTGCCGATGGTCACATACCCCAATACAAACATAAATATAAATATGAATAGAAAGGACGGGGGGTATGCTCTCTACGACCACCCCACACACACCCCAACCTTTCCAACCGTATCCGCCACTGATTTATTATGACTTTTTAAAAATTTATTCCTTTAAGTGACTATTTTGATATCGAATTTAATGAGGTTTATATACAAGTATATGCCAAAACAGAAAATAAAATAAACTAGTAACTATTATAATCAAAAGGCAGAAAAAATATTGACAACGCAGATATCCATATAATTAATATTAGTTTACAATGGATCGAATCTTTATCTCATCTTAGGGGTCTGCGGCACTTCGACCTTTTTATGGTAGGGGTGACTAGCTGAGATATCCAATACCCCACCTTTTTCATATATCTTGAATAACAAAAGAACAAACCCTAGCTATCATATTTTTTTTACAATAATTATACCTTCATATAGCTATCATTGTTACGTTATTTCAACGGGAGATGAACAGTTTTGGCAAATGTCTTAAGCTTTTACGACAGTAATTTCAAACTTTTTCTTTAGATCTTGAAGATTAGCTTATGTCCAAGCTTCAAAACAATCCATGAAGGTTTAAAAATGTCAAAAAAAGTTTAATACCACACTGTCTGTAAATGTTAACTGTAAAACTTAAGTCCATCTATCAGAAAAAAACTGAAAATAAAAAAAAAATATTTTCAAAGTTTGCTACAAACGCAGATGATTAAGACACTACCCCTCCGTTTCCAGTGATAATACATTCCCCCCAAAAAGATATTGGTAAATCTTAAAAAAAAATGTATAAGCCTTTTATAAGTTTTGTAATCCACTACAATTTAAATACAAGGCTATTCTGAATGAATTAAACTACAAAGCGAAAACATTTTCCACTTTCATTCAGCTAAAGACGTCTAGCTTTTTAGAAGAGGTATTACTTGTATATTTAATCTACCAATTTTGTTATGCTCGGGACAAACATTTCAATAAAAAACTAATGATATATCTTATTTGTATAATAAAATATAGGATGCAAGAACTGTTTCTTAAAAATAACTCAATAGCAAAATAACATAAAACCAACAGCATGCAATGTTATATAAACTTCCAGGAGACCGATCAATTAACTTTAATTTCACCATAAAAGATCAACACTGGTTAATATTTTCTGTGGCGTGTCAAACGTTGCAATATTCACAACAAATAATTATATGTTCATAAAATAAAATAGTTGTTCGTAAATTCGAGTATATGTTCATAAAAACAAAATATATATTCAAAAAGTCATAATATGTGTTCCTAAAATAAAATATTTGTTCATAAAAGTTAATTATATATCCATAAAAAGTTACATCTGGTGATCCGTTTATTTGGCAATCGCCAATGGCAGTCATCCGTTGTTCGACCTGCTAGTCAAATGCGTTTTGTTAAAATATACTTTTTCACTTTTTTGGTCTTTTGAAAAATGTTGTTTGTGCTGTATTTAGACCCTCTAACAAGAAATTGATTTCGCATGCACACGTATAAAAATTGAGGTTTTTATCCAACGCAATCATAGGATTGAACGTTGTTTTCAATTTAGACTTGTTTATATTTTTTCGTTTGGGCTTGTATTATATTTGCCTTCAGGTTTATATGATCCGTTCATCCCATTTCGACTCTTCAAAATTCAACAGTCTATCCTAAATTGCGGTAAATTATATGGCCTTCCAAATACCGTTTCGATTCCTAACATCACCGAAGAGACATTAATTGTCGAAATCCGGATATGGTGTACTAATTTTTGTACCTTTTTTTTTGCGGTATGCCATCTTTTCCGCAAGTTTATTGTTTTCTGTTTGGTATTAAATTAATAGTTAAGATGCATTTTGTTACATTTGGTGATCCGTTTATTTGGCAATCGCCAATGGCAGTCAGCAGGGTTTAAGAACATCCGTTGTTCGACCTGCTAGTCAAATGTGTTTTCTTAAAATATACTTTTTCCCTTTTTTTGGTCTTTTGGAAAATGTTGTTTGTGCTGTATTTAGACCCCTCTACTAAGAAATTTGTTTTGCAGGCACACGTATAAAAATTGCGGTTTTTATCCAACACAATCATAGGTTTGAACGTTGTTTTCAATTTAGACTTGTTCATAAAAAGATAAATATATATTCAAGAAAAGTTCAATATATATTCATACACACAAACTTTTCTTAAAAAAATTAACAATATGTCTTCATAAAATAAAATATATGTTCTTACAAATTTATAAACACGTTCAATAATTTGCATCATGGGATACATCGCTGCTTTTGTAACAGTGTATTTGATTGGGTACGCACTGAAACCGGGCTGGACGGGACTCCGGACCCGAACTTTGGTCTGAAACCCTGACCAGGACTGCGAAAATTATGGGGGGAAAGTGTTTGAATTTACTAGCATTAGGTTCTCCTTTTGTGTACCCTACTGAGGGGAAGGACGTTATTTTTTTTGGAGCACTGATATTGGATGTATGATAATATATATATAATTTTTTATTTTGTTTATTGTAAATCGAAGATTGTCAAGATTTTATTCTTTCTTTCTTTCTTTCTTTCTTTCTTTCTTTCTTTCTACAATTATGAATCGCAGTTCTTTATCGGCGCACTCCTACATAGTAGGACGGCTAATGTGCTATATACAAATATACACCAGCACCCACTAAAAACTCATATCAACACAAAAGAACGTGCCACTAATCCATCAATTCAGGCATGTATATATATAAACGGTAAGGAGTAAAAGCGTGCCGTACAAATACTGTGTATATATCGTGCATTGCAGTTCAATCGGTTGAAGACGGATGATAGTTTATGTGTGTAATGATCATTTTTGCTCCATGCCTATACTTGATGCTAGTATATGCTAGATGTGCGGATATATGCATTAGTTATAAATTATTTGGATATATAGCATATAATTTGGTTTATAATTGTTTCGACAGCTGCATTTTATTGCTCGGTAGAGATGTCTTCTCTTAATGATCTATAACAACTTTCGGGAGTTTGTTTTTGTTTCTGTGTCTCATCAGGAATTTATAGCTTAGCGGTCAGACCATAGCCGTAAAAATAACTAATATTGAAATTATTTGGATAGATAACGCTCAGTCTTCTTGTTTTCATTCAGTTTGATAGAAGTCTTGTCTAACCAAAAATATTGGAATTAATATTACTTCCGAATTAAGTAGAACAGTGTTAAAACAATTTATTTGGATAACCTCAAATTAGTTTCCGAACATGAAGAATTGTCGAATGAAGACCAGGAAGGCTCGCCAAATTTACAAACTGTGACCAGTAGTTCGCCTGATGAACTTCCGCATATTGGAAATTTAACAGAAGTCGTTATGGAACGAAGGAATTCTAGGAATTCTAACAACACTAACAGGGAAAATTCTAATATTCCTCTATCGGCGGTGTTTTCTGGGATTCTACAAGATACGCGAAGAAACGGGTTTCCTCAAGTGCACACATCAGATGATCATGTGTTTACATTTTACAAATGGTACGGTGTTTCTGCTAATGAAAGCGATTGGGAGATAACTCCTACCCTTAACACCATCGTCTGTGCCGTTCTTGAATATCATTTCACCAGCGCTTAAAAAGCAAATCATAGAAGGCAGGGACGTTAATTTAGCTGCTTTGTTAATGCAGATTACGAGTCCGTTTAGGCAGCTAGTACTTTACTTAAAGAACTTAATTTGCAAGGCAAAAAGGATATCCGACTTCATAGATCGCTGACTATTAAAGAGTTCGTATGCGCCAAAGCTGCAACTGCACTTCGGGATTTAAAAGTTAAATTTGACTGGGGAGTTAATTGCTCATTGTGTAAATAGCTTTTCAAGCATCTCCTCAAAACATATTTTTTTGGCTATTTCTTTTCAACATAATGTAGAAAAGACCATACGTATGACAAGAATGACATACTTAAAATGTTTATACACGTTTATGTATCCGTAATTTCAATAAGGAGGTATGCAGATGTCCAGAGTCACAATCAATGTCTTTTTTTATGGAATTTGATTATGTTGAAACTGGTACAGATGTTATAGATTACTATGTTGTTGTTACATTTAAAACCAAGATAGAGATATGTTCTATATATTTATATATGCACTTCTCAAGAGGATTGTCGTTATTTTAGAAAAGATAAAATGCTTTTAGACATGCCTTCACTACGCTCTAACCCCTACCTTGGTCTCTGTCTCATTCTACTGGTATGCATATTGAAGCAGACCAGCCGTGTGAGGTTTTCTAGCTCTATGTAGTGTTGTTGTCTCATATGGAATCTATAGTTAATGCTTTTGTGATTACAGTCCATCATAATTTGTATAGGCATGTCACAGTCAACCAAATTCTGATAGAGCCCATTCTTTAAGTTAGGTAGGATTTTATTTTTTGGAGGTGCCTTTCAGGTGTAAAGCTTATGTCTACGGCATCAAAGTATGAAGTATTCTAGATCTTCATCTACTGTATTACACACTGTACATATTGGGGATATATTCTTATTGTGCCTAGAACTAACTGTATGTGGCATATACTGTATGTGTGAGTTATTAGTCTGCTCTTTATTTCTCCTGTTTTCACATTAGTTGGGTTGTTTCCTGTACACTGCCAGATATTATGCGGCATAACGAATGGTTATCCTGTATTTGAAGGTATTTCAATGTCTTTTTATTGGAGTAGTCTTCAAAGCATACTTCATGCAGTATTTATATTTATACATGTTATAAAAAATTATCTAAGTTACATTTCTGTCGATGTGTATTTATTTCGAGATCGTATGCTCTTAAGTCCGGGATCACATAAAATTATTGGCGTAAAAAAGTATAGGCGAGTCCGGGCTGTGAATTGAAGTGACCCCGGACTTAAGAGTATGTGATTCTCTTATGCAAAAAAACTTGAAGTCCGGGGTCATTTTAGGTCACAACCCTGACTCACTTATTCAATATTTTATATAATTTCGTATATAAATAATAAAAAAAAAAGATATTGACACTGACGAAGGCTATTTGTTCAACTGAAATAATTGTAAGCGCGATTTTATAACATCATCTTCGTAAATTACCATCTTATATTAGTACCGTTGCGCAAATCTTTAGACTTTTATGATGTTTTCCTTATGTGCGCAGTATCGTCTATTCTATTTGCTAATAGGTCTTTTTTTATAGACTTCTATTTATATATTATCATACATCCAATTCCAGTGCTCCAAAAATTAACTTCCTTTCCTCAGTAGGATACACAAAAGGAGAACCTAATGCTAGTAAATTTAAACACTTTCCCCCCATAATTTTCTCAGTCCTGGTCCGGCACCTCTAGCCCGAGTCCGTAGTCCCATTTATTGCGTACCCAATCAAATACAGTTACAAAAGAAACGAGGTATCTCATGATGCAAATTATTGAACAGATTTATAAATTTTTAAGAACATATATTTTAGTTTATAAACACATATTTTTATTTTTTTGAATGAAAATGTTTCGTGTATGATATATATTGAACTTTTCATGAATATATATTGAACTTTTCATGAATATATATTGAACTTTTCATGAATATATATTGAACTTTCTATGAATATACATTTAACTTTTATGAACAATTATTTGATTCTATGAAAAAAAAAAAAAAAAATTGTTTTTATGAACAATTATTTTTTTATGAACATATATTTTTTTATGAACAATTATTTATGTTTCATGCATATATATTTTATTTTGTGAACACTTATTTTGATTTTTTTAATATATATTTTGCTTTTATGACCATATAATTTAGGTGTCTTCCCGATTGTCCCACTTTTTTGAAATTGCAGGTAAAAAAGTAATGAAATCTTGTGGGACAATCGGGAAGATGTTTGTGGGACAATTGGAACAATTGGGAGTTTTAAATTTGGGACAATTGGGAATTGTTTTGATAGTAATTAATTTGTGTTTATAGTGTGTAGCAGGTAGATAAAGGGAACTAACCAATGTATCTTATAAACTAAGAAATAAACATGAACAAATAATAATATTAAGTCATAAAATAGTACATATCAAGCACTTCTCAACTCTACATTGATATGTAAGAAAAAGAGTTCCAATTAAGCACACACAATAAACAGCTAAATACAATAAAGTACACACAATAAACAAATTAATTCGTTAAAGCACACACATGACACATGACACGAAGAGCAGATACTATTAGGCACACACAATGCATAAGGTACAACAATAAAGCACACATGATTCATAACTTAAACTCGAGAAGAGTTTTCACTTCGATTCGGGAAGGGTGCGCACATGCGCATAAACACTGATTTTTATAACTCTAGTCAACCCGAGTTGGACGAATCGAAGTAGGCCCTAGTAGTGTAAAGAATCTTAATATGTAAAGACTTTTTGCGTGAACCCCCTGAGGGGTTCAACGCTGATATATTAGCGAGTTTTGGAAGTGTCTATCGGCCACTCGATATCCTCGAAATCACGATTCTCGGAACGTCTCGAAAGTTTTCCATCATTTACCACTGGTAGTTATTTATGTCTTTGATACGGTCCCTCTATGGATATGCTACCACGTGACATTGTATATTTCAATAATCCGGCAAAGTTCATTTGTAGATTTGAAAGTAAAACAATAAAGACTAGGTTGCATTCTAAATCATTTATATGTCAGAACCTATTTGCCTTTTGACAAAACATATATGTTTTTAATAATGTGAATGTTTATTGAATATCAAGTATAATGATAACGCAATTATATAATTCATGCTTTGAGACGGTCCCTCTACGCGTTATGTGTGTAGTATTTACTAAACCTGGGAATAGTTTATTGATATACAATGACCCAGAATAAACTGATTATTTCTGAACGTTTATCATTTGATATTTGGTATTACAATCATAGCATGAGAAAATGTCGGAAAGCATGAAGAAAATTAAGAAAACGATATTTCAGTTAAAAATATTTATCTAAGGTCGGAAACACAGTGGTCGGAAAGCAGAAAAATAATCAAACAAAAGGATTTTTCTGTAAAAAAAATATCTAATTTCATTAATAGATACTATCAGACTAAGAGAATATTCTTTGTATTGTTAAAACTGAGACTGAATTTATTCCTAATAATTATAGAATATAATTAAAATTGTAATGTGTACGTGCATTATGTCTCACAGGTTTGATCAGTCATTACATTTATGAAAATTATATGTATCGTATGAGCACCAATGAGCAGGGATGCGTACCCAAAATTAGCTAAATATCTAAATTTTGAACGGTCGTGAATGAAAAAATACTTGCGTGGTTTCAATTCACAAGGATTTTAAATCCTTGCATCTCACAAAATCGTACTTAATATTTTACAATAATTATAACAAAATTAATTACTATCATAATGCCAATTATTTTGTACTGTTTTAGTAGGGATTAATAAGTTTCTTGTTATATTTTGTATAGCAATATATTCATATAGTGGAATGTTAGACTTTAAAAGGGATTCATTTGATGAATAAAATGTCCATCCATAAATACTTGACATTTGTGTTTATTGATATTATATTCAAGCTTTTTTCGGAAAAAAGTTCACTAACAGGAATGTATGTTTATTATAAGATTTCAATTCTTTTTTTTTTCTTTTATTAGTTCAACCTTATGGCATCAAAATATTTGTACCATGGTACGGTATTTAAAATTGTATTCATTGTGTTGACCAGGTATCCTACACGTCTTGATTCATTCACATTATACATCACCCTGTTCTCATGCACACTATCGGTTTGCGTTCACAAAAATTCCGGATAAAATGTCAATGAGTCCGGAGTCAAAACGCTTGAGGTAGGTAGTTTGACATCCGAATTCAACTATTAGATTAATATATGTGATGACGAAAATGCGTATTCTTATCTAGAGTATCATTTCGTATGCTTTCTATTTACTATTTCTTGCGCAAAAATACCACGTTCATGCATAAATATTAATTTCACTCGCGAATGCGAATTTTCGCTTTTCTTATCTAAATTCAGGACACGACAGTAAGAGCTTGACATGTGACTTTCAAGCACGGTCATCATTGCTTACGGTATTCGGACCTCTAGCTGTTTCTCTTTTGTTTTCTTTTTTGAGTCACTGTCCTTTTATAAACGTTGACATTTTTAAAATGCCAAGAATTTTCTACCAACGGAATAGATAACTTAATTTCGTACTTTATTTGGCCTTTTTAACTATTTTTATTCGAGCGTCACTGATGATTCTTTATAGACTTAATTCGCGTCTGGCGTACAACATGTTAATCCTGGTATCTTTTTATATCTACAAGTCTTTTTATATTAATTGGTTCTTTTGAGAGTATGTTCATGTATTCATAAAACTTCTGGAAATAAGATATTCTTCAAAACCAAGTTTCCCTGTAGAATATTTGGCTTGTTTTAAGTAAAATCAGGAAATCCTTAAAATTTGAGATGTTTTATGAGACCAAAATAAGTCTGTATATACATTTGTAAGAGGTCCAAATGAAGCTGGTGTGTTACTCTCAAGAAAAATATACGAAACCTTCTTATAAGTTGCTTGCCACAGGATTTCACTTCACATGGAAAATGGACTTTAAATATATCTATACAACATCTATAATGAGTACAGACAACTTCAATAACGAGTTGAGAATATGAAGGCACCCATGCAGGAAACAAAATATAAAGATATGATAGATAAAATAAATGCATCCAGATTATAAACTAAACTGAGTGCTTAAATTTATATTGCGATTGGTTTGTGCAATTAAATTGCATTATACATCCGGTTTGTAGAAACTGGTATTTGCAATAGGATTATGAAAAGTTGATGTACAATCCCAAGTAATAAATGAAATAGTCGAGCTTTAAAATGTGTATTCAAATAGTAGTTGTATATACACTTTTCTATTCACAACTATCCAACATTGCTTTCAACTGACTTGTGCAAGACTGTACACGCTATAACATATTTTTGATTAAGGTAGTTTAACTTCATCATTATCTTCTTTTTTTCACAGTCAATTATTTCAATTCAAAAGCAAACACAAATTCAGCAACAATATTTTGGTGACCAGTCAGCGGTCTTGGGTTCACGTATTACTTTTCTTTTTTTTTCAAGAAAACAACTTGTTTTAATTGCATGTATTATTTTTAAATTTATTTAAAAACTTTAAAAAAAAATAAGTAATGAAAAATTATAATATACTGATATTTGTTTTACAATTATATTTTATAACTCAGAAATTTTATTTATTTGATCAAAAAGGTTTTAATCTGATGATTTAAAAAATGATATTTTATACAGTTATAAGATTGATATCAAATAATTAGTTTGAACATGCAATCATTGATTCTTGATTATTTAGTAAAACAAACAACAACTACCTTGTTAATTTAAGAACAAATTACATAATAAAATAATGTGGGACAATTAGAACTTTTCATGTGGGACAATCATAACTCTAAAATTTTAAAAAGTGGGACAATCGGGAATAAACCATATTTTATACTTTGTGAATATTGCAACGTTTGACACGCCATAAATTTCGGTAAAAGAATATAAACTTCTTTCAAATTAAATGATCGTTCCTTAAGAGAAAACTATTTTTTTTCTAATTTCTAAGTGAATGATGATATATTTATTTCTAATTTTCAACAAACGATGATTAAATCACTTTCCAAATGCGTTATTTCCAGTGAATTTTATTTTACCATACTTTCGTTTCATCATGGCTTTGATATTAAAATAGTTATCGTTAACAGAGGTAAGTGACACATCGTTTAAATATTTTAATGGAAATAAGAATGTTTCCATAGTACAAGAAATGCCCCACTCGCACTATCATTTTTTATGTTCAGTGGACCGTGATATTGGGGTCAAAACTCTAATTTGGCATTGAAATTAGAAAGATCATATCATAGGGAACATGTGTACTAAGTTTCAAGTTGATTGGACTTCAACTTCATCAAAAACTACCTTGACCAAAAACTTTAACCTGAAAAACTTTAACCTGAAGCGGGACAGACGGACGAACGAACGAACGGACGCACAGACCGAAAAACATAATGCCCCTAGATGGGGCTTAAATATAATACTAATAATTGAAATACTTCAAATATATCAAAAACATAGTCAAAATGCGTTTAAACAAAACTGAAATCAGTCTTCTAACAAAACAAATGCCCTTACTTTTATAGGGTTGTAGCCTTTTAAATTTGTATACGCTCCCTTTTATGAGTGGACTTACCCAATCCGTGTACATTTCCGCACCAACTTGTGAATATCAATAAATATTAAATATTTTTTATACTTATCACAACCAAAGATCCTACCTCTAGCTCACTAGGCATGCTGCTGCTACAGAAATACACAATTTTTGTAAAGACTTTCAAGAACAATTTAGATTCCGATTTATAACGATCGCGATAACCAGAGACTCTTGTTTTATTTCAAACGAGAATGTTTAGTTACGGCTATCATTATTTTCAGGTACGTATATCAACGACAATTTATCTTTTTCAGTTACCCATATGATCGCGATTTTTTTTTTGGACGGCTGATTTTTCCATTTAGCGGTTGAACTATGAAAAAAACCGTTAGTATTTCAGTTTCAATGTTAGTAATACGTTAAAAAAAAGACGGGAAATACCAAAGAATAATATAAAAATTATTACAAAATCGACGAAAGAAGTACTTCCAGAAACATCGTCCGCCATTTTTGAATCAATCATTCATACAATTAGATGGCAACAGTTAATAAAGTTTTCATATTAAAACAATAAAAGAAAAAAATTAATTTGCATCTGGGACTATGATAATTTTACTAATATAATGGTCCCAGTTCGCATAGAATTTTTAAGAAAATTATTGTAATAATGTTTCTTGAATAATTTCACATTACGACATTTTTTTTTATTGTGAATGGTAAATCATTCCATACCTTGGTTGCAGAATAATGAAAAAATAATAATATTTGGTCTTGGAACAAATAAATCGTTATTAGAGACAGATCGTAAGTTGAAGTGTTGAACATCATCATAAATTAGCATTGATAAGTAATCAGGTGTTAGTTCATTTGCAATTTAATACATTAGGATTGATTGTTGGCATTTTACTCTGTCTGTGAAGAATAGCCATTTTAAAGAAGAAAACATAAAATATGATGGAACCGAAATATCACATTTTAAGTACAATTCTTGCTACTCTTTTCTGAAGTTTTATGATTCTATTTGAATGTTTTTGTAATAAATTTCCCTAACCTGAACTATAATAGTCTATATGTGGTAGAATATATGCATTATAAAATAGTTGTGTTATGATGTGTGTAGGCAAATAAACTTTGAGAACGGTCACAAGGTCAAATGTCAAGGTCATGTCCAAGATAGCGAATAATGTGTTTTTGACCTTATTTGAAGGATTTTAAATGTGTTTTAAAGCTTTTTAAGATTCACCTTGACCTTTGACCTGACTTCTTTTTATTGGATATCTCAAAAACGATTATACTTACAGAAAAAGTTAATAGTGAAAAATGTTTGGGACATAAAGGCGCAACTTTTTTACATTTTGATCGAAGAGATTTGACCTTTGTGTAAGGGGCATAACCCCTTTTTTAGGTTTCTGAAAAGACAAAATCAGCTTTAACTATATAACCAAAGGTTCTAGAACCATGGGGTCTTCAGCAATGACATAACTAATTTTCCCAATCGCAGTTTTAGGAAAACTTTCAAAGAAAAGATGGATTCTAGTATTTTCTTCGAATTTAAAATGACTTTTGGCACCAACTGATAGAAATGGTCTGAGGTCATCTTCTGAAAGTAGTGAGCCTTTTCGCAAAACGATGCACGCGCAGACCTTTTGAAAGCAAACTGGATCACTGACAGGAACTACACAAACTTCTGCTACTGCTGGATGTATTTTAATCTTGTCTTCGATGTAAGATGGCGAGATTGATTCACCATGACATAAAATGATATCTAAACAAGTCCTGTGACTGTAAAATCTCAATATTCATTCATGAATGCTATGTCATCTGTTTTGTACCACCCATCAGTTCCCAGTACTTGATTTGTTTTATCTGGATTTTTATGGTTACCTCCAAAAGCAACTCGATGTCGGACAAAGAGCTCCCCTGCTTCATTCTGTAGCATTATTTTTCCTTCGGTATCGACGACATTCATTTTGACTCCCGGCCAAGGTTTACCGACATTATAGTCGGAAAAGTCGGACGCCGCTTGAGACCTTTTCACCGAAACACATCCCATTTCTGTTGATTCATAAATACATAAAAATTCTTTACAAAATCTTGGAACAACTTGAGCACATTCTTTTGGAACAGGAGCTCCACAGGTAGCTACAACGCTTGGAATTATTTCATTTTCATCTCCTTTCAGAATTTCCATCGCAAAAGCTGGTAGGAACTGAGACACCGTACAGGTGTCTTGTTTTATTATTTCAATCGCGAAGTTGCAGATTTCACTGATGCTCTGTAAAGTAAACTGGTCAGATGATGTCACGTGTGTAGCACCACAAACCAAAAATACGGTCGGGTACCCAGCTCCCCAGTTAAATAACCTGTCATTGAAATATACATCGCAAGATTCCATGATAAATGCAGCGACAAATCCTTGTCCCATTTTAAGCATTTGCAAATGCGTCTTTGGGACGAGTTTCGAGATCCCGGTACTACCAGACGTCAATAAACAAAGCAATGTCATCTGGATCAAGAAGTGTTAAGTTTATATTCTGATACTTAGTACCGATATTCGAGATATCCGAAATCGTGCAACAATCTTCAAAGCCTGTCATTGAATTCTCTAAAGCAACAAATTTCAGAAAATGAAGTAGACGTTCTTTTTTAAGCTCCGTACTCTCAGTATCGGATTTGCTTCTCTTAAGAATATTATCCAGAAAATCACGAATGGAACTATCCTTCTCGTTAGCCATCAATATAGCTTTACAATTTCCTGGAAATTGTAGAACTGGTATAATATCTCGACCGTCATTGTAATTGAATGACATGTGTAATTGAACCGCTCCTGCCATTAATATTCTAAAGGTTGAAACAAGCCACTCCTTACTGTTTGGAAAAACAGACCTATAGTGTCACTTTTCTGAATTCCAAGATGCACAAGACCCCTAGCAAATATCTGACTTTGCTGGTATACATCTTCACATGTTATAACTTCACGACCTCCTGACGTAGAATGAATAATGAATGCAGCTTTGTCCGGACTGTTTGTAGCATAGCATTGTCTTCTATCGGGAATGGTGCGATGCATGAAAGGCTCTGTCATAGGTAACTGGTCGTAGCTTACACTAAAATTGGTCCATGTTGATTCTTCTACGATAGAAATACCTTTCCTCGAATAATGTGCTATTGTGCCTCATTTGCTAGTCCTATTTATATAGTAAAGACATGAAATAGGCAGTTTATAATATTAATTTTATGTTAATTCAGCATGTATTAATTCTCCGACTTATTTTACTTTTAAATTAATGAAACTAATACGTGACCAGTCATATTGCTGTGATCGTTACGTCAAAGTATGCATAGTGATGTAATGATGGTATTCTTTTTAACTGATTTAAGAGTCTTTCCTTATGCATGAAATAAAACATTCAAATATTCAGCTAAACATAAGATATTATCATATACGGCAAAATGAAATTGAGACATTCCGCATAATTTACTACTTGAAATCTCTGTCAATAGTAAAACAAGGTAAAACCTAGTAAAACATAAACATATACAATTTTGATATTCAATTTTTCCCTTTATTGCAATCAGTTATGTTTGTTTATACGTAGATCTTATTTAGTGGAATTTTTGTATAGTTTTATGAATAATTTTACGATCTATTGAAGTTGTTGAGAAATAACAACGTCATTAAATGGCAATAAATCCTAGAAATGTGTTTGACCATGTTGACTTACTTGTAGATCTTATTTTGCTGATTTTTGGACATTTTAACGTTTCTAACTCCTATAATTTTTGACAAAAATGCAAAAATCAATAAAAAATCTTCTTTCAGGAGAAATAACTTCTATACGGAGTCGGTTGACTGTTTCGGCTATGTTGACTGATTTATAAATTTATTGTGCTGAACATTTTTATCTATTATAATTTGTAAAAACTTCAAAAAATGGAAAAATGGAAATCATAATCCGCTGCATGTTCATTAAATCGTAAAATCGATCAGATAGAGGTCAACAATAAGAGATCATAAGACCTTCTGCTGAAGCATTGACTATTTCTAGTTGTTGCGTTATAAGGAGTGGGCTTTATCGCAGTAAAAAACAGTGGAGAATTCAGCTAAGGCGCCAAGAGCGTACCCCTCACCCTCGCACCATTTATAAAAAAAGGGACATTTTTTGTTTAATATCGTAAAAAATAATCATCTCGCTATCTTCCCGGAAATTGCTAAAAGTACAGAGAATTACGCCCCATTTTCTCAAACTCTGAATTTGCCCCTGAATAAAATCACAGGTTCTCGTGGAATGAAACCCCCCCCCCCCCCCCCCCTTTTCCCCTTTTTCTGTTTTTTTTTTTAATTATTTTTTTTGAAATATTCTGTAATATTTTAACCTCAATTAGGGGAAAATAATGATAGAGGGTCAAAATGTATGGGCACGTTCAGCAGAATGCTTTCAGGAATAAATCTGCAACATTTCCTGAAATTGATGTGTTGGATGTATGCATGCAACATCAGTTATATCCATATGGCTAGGTTGGTGTTTTGGATGTATGCATGCAACATCAATTATATCCATATGAAGGTTGGTGTGTTGGATGTATGCATGCAACATCAGTTTTATATCCATATGGCTAGGTTGGTGTGTTGGATATGTGTCAGAGTTTTCTAACTTACGTTCTTTATATGTTTAGATTTTTAACAGTAATCTGTATATACTTAAGGTGACCCCTTTTCTGTAATTTGCAATTTCCCTAATAATACAACGGACTTGACACTGACATATGAACATCTAGTCTATATATAAAAAAAATAAGGAGATGTGGTATGATTGCCAATAAAACCACTATCCAGTGTTAAAATGACGTTTATACAACTACATTGTTGTAAACGTAGTACAACGCATGGCGTAAACAATGAATAAAACCTATACCATAAGGTAAGATATAAAAGGCCCAGGCATGATAAAATGTGAAACAATTCAAAAATCAACGGCAATGTATACAAAGAACCCTGCCAAGTCCACTCTGTGTTTTACTTTGTATCTATCTAATGAGTTATACCCTTTCAACTGATTTTTATAGTGTGTTCATATGTTGTACTGTTACACTACTGTCCCATGTTAGGGGGTGGGTTGGGCGTCCGCTAACATGTTTAAAAATTATTTCCGTACTCCATGTATACCTTACAACAAAATTATTTTTATTTACCTGTGTACGTTATTTTATTTGGTGGCATTTTGTCCAAGGTTATGGTTGTCGTTCTGATATTGTTTTACATCATACCACCTTGTTTTATTAATTTTGTATTTACATTGTGTCATATATCAAATTCATTCGTTCAGTGTATGTTCACTTGTTTTTGTTAATATGTCTTTTGATTGAGTTAAGCCATTTCAATTGATATTTTATAGTGTGTCTTTCTATGTTGTGATGTTACACTATTGTTTCTGGTAGGGTGAAGGTTGGCGCCTATTAAAACGTTTAAACCCGCTGCATTTGTTTGCACTTGTTCTAAGTCAGGAACCTGCTGTTCAGTGGTTGTCGTTTGTTGGTGTGGTTCATAAGTGTTTCTCGTTTCTCGTTTTTTATATAAATTAGACCGTTGGTTTTCCCGTTTGAATGGTTTTACACTAGTAATTTTTGGGGCCCTTTATAGCTTGCTGTTCGGTGTGAGCCAAGGCTCCGTGTTGAAGACCGTACTTTGACCTATAATGGTTTACTTTTATAAATTTTGACTTGGATGGAGAGTTGTATCATTGGCAACTCATACCACATCTTCTTATATATATTAACCCCGCCACATTTTGTATGTGCCTGTCCCAAGTCAGGAGCCTGTAATTCAGTGTTTGTCGTTTGTTGCTGTATATCATATTTGTTTTTCGTTCAATATTTTGTACATAAATCAGGCCGTTAGTTTTCTTGTTTAAATAGTTTTATATTTGTCATTTCGGGGCCTTTTATTGCTGACTATGCAGTATGGGCTTTGCTCATTGTTGAATGCCGTACGGTGACCTATAGTTGTTAATTTCTGTGTCATGTGGTCTCTTGTGGATAGTTGTCTCATTGGCAATCATATCACATCTTATTTTTATATGTATGAAAATGTACAACGAATGTGTACATGCATATGGATATACATGTATAATCTGTGGTTTTATACTTGAATTAGATACAGTTATATATATTTAACTTTGAATTAAAATTTAAAATTTAAGCTGTATGACATGTGACGCATACATTTCACTATCGACGCCTTAGGTTTCACTCCGTATCGGAGATAATGGGGTTACACATTTTTGCAAACCTGTTTTTCTAAATATTTCATGATCATTTTGTCTCATAGAAAAATGATAAAAAAAACCCAACGTTTTACTGACATTACAGTACGTTCCAAACATAGAGCCACGCATCGAAGCACGAGCACCCAAGCACTATTACATTTCTACTGTAAATTATTTTATTAGATAAGATGAACACACAAACTTTCGGATAAAGGAAATATTAAAAGTGCAAATAAAATTGAATTCACGAAAACGTTGCAAAATGTCAACATGCAACTAAAGTGACTGATTACGAACGGTCGACAATATGCTCCACAATTAGAAAGCTATTATACAAATCAAAACATAGTACTCCACCGGAAAGTAATAATATTCGTTAATTTGTGCTTTCAGAATACGAAGTGCTGGGTTAGTTACTGTTTCTTTCAATTCAGTTTAACAGGAAAGATGGTTTAGATATCATACAGAATCTATGATATATTTCTTAACAACAAATATGACGTTAAGCTGCCTAGTAAACTGAGCCCAGAAGATTTTTGTACTGTTTTACTGGAGGAAGCACAGTAACCCCAAAAGCTGTTTCCCGTACCAACTTATGGACACTTTTTATATGGTACAGTTTAAGAATATGTATGAACTAACGGTAAAATGATGTATTTTCAACGGCCAAAGATTCGTATGGAGTGTGGGTCTTCCAGCGTGTTATCCCATGGGAATAACAAAAGTAACTGTAGAAGACCTTTTTTAATTTTTATTTTAATTCCATAGAAGACATAATTTTTTTCGCAATTCATATATTTGATATAGAAAACTGTACTGCAGCTTATTTGTTTCCACAGTGTTTACAAGTGATGCTTCGTTTGGACCTTTCCAAATGCGCTCAACTACCTTTAAATACCGTCTTTACACGTGACTTGCCTATGGCCCATCGTCGTGCAGAAATTGTAGGGTCGATAGCATACAATTTCTTTGCTGCATACGGTACGAGGAAATAGGATTTCTTACTTAAACCGACATAATCAATACCTCCTCGGGCTCTTACTGTGTAGGAAATCCTTTACCACGTGTTGGATTCAAAGTCATTAATGATTTCAGCGAGAACGTGCCAAGACGTCATATTGGTGAAATAGTCGTGAGATCTACTATACCATTTTCGGGCTAAGTTAACTAGTTGGAGAAAAACGATGCAATATAATCATCAAAAGAATGGTCCATCATGGACTATTTGGGATATATTGATGATAACGGATCTCTATATTACTGGTAGGAAGTCAGATGTAATGCTTGTGGGAGGTTTCCAAATCCTATACCTTCAGAAGATGTTATTAGAAAGTACCTTAAAGGGGCATTAGCTGTCAAATTCATGTTCACCGATATGACTAAAATTCTCATTTGATTTATGTAATAGTAAAACGTGCATCAAAATTACAAAAATTCTAAAATAAACAATAAACAATGCCTGGACTCGATAATATGTATCAGCATTTCGTGTGTATTTTTGTCTAGACGTCATCTGATTTACCACCGAGATGACCTCCGAAGACTGCCGATGGTCACATAACCCGATATAAATATAAATATAAATATAAATAGATAGGACGGGGTATGCCCTCTACGACCACCCACACACCCCTTTCCACCTGTATCCGCTTCTGATTTAATATGACTTTTTAAATATTAATTCCTTTAAGTGACTATTTTGGTATCGAATCAAATGAGGTTTATATACAAGTATGCGCCAAAACAGAAAATAAAATATACTAGTAAGTTGGAGATCAAACAGACTTCGTTTAGACGGGACAACTACTGTATAATTTAGGAGAAAGCCTGAATATAAAAAAAGTTATAATTTAAAAGTTACCAACCTTTTATTACTTGAACATTCCCAGGAGCCGTGAACTGAATATCGTACAAATATTTCCAAAACGTTCATGTAAATTGATGGCATAATGTGCTAAAACAGTTATTGACCAATCAAGTAGGGTCACCGAGCCGTGCAGATTAAATGACAAAATTACCGACTTTTTTTCAATTGGGTAAATATGATACGTATATCCAAAGATGGCAGACGATGTTTCTGGTTAGTATTTCTTTTTTCGATTTTGTAATAATAATGCATTATTCTTCGGTATTTTGTGTCAATTTCGACATATTACTAAATTTGAAACTGAAATACTAACTTTTTTTTTCATTGTTCAACCACTAAATGGAGAAAGCAGCCGTCCAAAAAAAAGAAAAAAAACGTGATTTGGGTAACTGTAAAGACTGATATCCGTAACTGTAATAAACGTTTTGAAAAGGATATCCGTAACTGTTGAGTATTGTTGTTTCTGCGTTATTCATTATACTCGATTTAATAGATCGGACGAACATTTTTTCGGAAATAAAACTGTCATAAATTTGTCAAAGGATTAGAAACTATCGAAAACGGAAAATTGAATGCCCACAATATTATCACAACATTAGAAAAATACCAATTCAAGAACTTGCAAGTGTCTGTGAACAAGCTAACAATCCAAATGCAATCAAAAGGATAACCGTGAAATCTGATATACGTTCTACATATTTACATGCCTTTAATTAGTCTCAGCTCATCCATGTTTATTGCTTCGTTATAAGCGACATGTGTTTCTTTGTTGGCACCCATGCATATTTCATCTAAAATAAGCTAGGGCGGGGCAGCAGACTGAAGACTAGGAGCATCCTTTAAATGTGACAAGCAAAACAAAATATAGTTACACAACAACTACACCTACACCGGGACTCGAACTCGGGACTTCTGTGTTACAAGGCAGAATACCGACTGAGCTAAAGTAATACTTCTTTAGCTCAACCGCTTACGGCTGACTAAGTATCTACCACATTTACTAAGGGAAGCAATCCCGTCACACTTTCCCACCTCAAGAGTCATCATACCATTATGACTCTCACACTCATTACCCTAGCTAGAATTCCTCTCTAACCACCGTGGGTTTTTTAATTGGGCGCCAATGTAACCGGAGATCATGAATTTCATTACAAAATTGCCTGTCTCCACCGGAACTCGAACCTCTGTGTTACTAGGCAGCGCGTATACCGACTGAGGTAAAGAAGTACTTTCTTAGCTCAACCGCTTACGGCTGACTAAGTATCTACCACATTTACTAAGGGAAGCAATCCCGTCACATACAGTACATATATAGCAATATCTGCTAAAATAAATTGGCCGAAAAGTGGGGTAAGACTAAATGTCCTTGTGAAATATAAATGGACAACAAAAACAGCAATTTAAAAAGTAAAAAAACAAAAATACCGAACTCCAAGGAAAATTCAAAACGGAAAGACCTTTATCAAATGTCAAAATCAAAAACTCAAACACATTAAACGAATAGAAAACAACTGTCATATTCCTGACTTGGTACAGGCATTTCCTTATGTAGAAAATGGTGGTTTAAACCTGGTTTTATAGCTAGCTGAACTTCTCACTTGTATGACAGTCGCATATAATCACTATCAAAACAAATACCTTTTTCAACAAAGAAAAACAAAATGGCATATAGACACTTTATAGACAAAGTAAATACAAAGCAAAAATGAAAGACATTCTTAAAGAATACAAAAATGACATAAGCACAATAAATACCGAGCCATTCCAAAAGTATATTACTAATAATGGACTAAACATTAAAGGTTAAAAATATATAAAGACAAATAAAAAGAACACTACAACACTACAACACTACAACACGTAATTAAGATGCTAAATAGCGTCATTTTTCATTCAGATGAATTCATGTATTAAGATTGTAACAGAACAGAATGTTGGTTTGTGAGCCATTAAAGTATCCTGTGAAAAAGTGTCCGGGTGGACACTTTTTAAATTTCACAGAAAAGGTACATTTAAATGTGTCCGATGCTGTGAAAAAGTGTCCATTCAATCGGACATAATTTCATGATAAAATACTATTAAATTCTGTCCTGTAAAGGTTTATTTTCAATAAGAGGACACTTTTAAAGGGAGATACTAAAAAGTCACTGAAATGCCTTAGCTATAGCTATGTTTTAATTTCCTATTACTAATACAAACCAATTAAGAACAAGTTATAAATTGAAGGTGTTGAATTCCAAAGCATTTTCAATGATCTTAGCTATAAAGATGTCGACAATAAGTATTCACAAGCCTCAACTGAAAATGAGAAAAGAACTATCAGGAGAAAAGTATCCAACCTATAAAATTAAAATGATGAACTGTTCTATTACACAAATTTCAAGAACAAACTAACGATATATCTTATTTGTATAATAAAATATAGGATGCAAGAACTGTTTCATAAAAATAACTCAACAGCAAAAAAACATAAAACCAACTGAGCATGCAATGCTATATAAACTTCCAGGAGATCGATCATTTAACTTTAATTTCAACTTAAAAGATCAACACTGGTTTATATTTTCTGTGGCGTGTCAAACGTTGCAATATTCACAAAAAAATAAATTATATGTTCATAAAATAAAATAATTGTTCGTAAAAACGAGTATATGTTCATAAAAACAAAATAAATATTCAAAAAGTCAAAATATGTGTTCATAAAATAAAACATTTGTTCATAAAAAGTTAAATATATATTCAAGAAAAGTTCAATATATATTCATACACACAACATTTTCATTAAAAAAATTAACAATATGTCTTCATAAAATAAAATATATGTTCTTAAAAATTTATAAACACGTTCAATAATTTGCATCATGGGATACCTCGTTGCTGTTGAAACAGTGTATTTGATTGGGTACGCACTGAAACCGGGCTGGACGGGACTCCGGGCCCTGACTTTGGTCTGAAACCCTGACCAGGACTGCGAAAATTATGGGGGAAAGTGTTTGAATTTACAAGCATTAGGTTCTCCTTTTGTGTACCCTACTGAGGGGAAGGACGTTATTTTTTTTGGAGCACTGATATTGGATGTATGATAATATATATATAAATTTTTATTTTGTTTATTGTAAATCGAAGATTGTCAAGATTGTATTCTTTCTTTCTTTCTTTCTTTCTTTCTTTCTACAGGTATGAATCGCCGTTCTTTATCGGCGCAGTCCGACATAGTAGGATGGCTAATGCGCTATATGCAAATATACACCAGGACCCACTAAAAACTCATATCAACACACAAAAGAACGTGCCACTAATCCATCAATTCAGTCATATATATTTATATATAAAACGGTAACGGTAAAAGCGTGCTGTACAAATACTGTGTATACATCGTGCATTACAGTTAAATCGGTTGAAGACGGATGATAATTTATGCGTGTAATGATCATTATTGCTCCATGCCTAAAATACTTGGTGCTAGTATATGTTAGCTGTGCGGATATATACATTAGCTTTATAACAGTCTATAGGTTAGCACTAAAGGTTAATGTCTTATAATTTAAATATACTGTTTATACTGGATAGATGCGTTCATTTGCAATTTATGTAGAATATGTTCAACATTTAGGGCACATTAAAGCACTATACGGCAAATATGCAGGATAAGAAAAAAGTTGAAGCACTATTTAGTAAGATGTCCAGATAAATAATAGATAGATAGACGCTTAAAACTTAGAGATATGTTCTATATATTTACATATGCACTTCTAAAGCGGATTGTCGTTATTTTAGAAAAGATAAAATGCTTCTAGATATGCCGTCACTACGCCCTAACCCCTACAAATGTAAAAATGGATCTGAATTATTAATTTAATACAAAACAGAAAACAATAAACTTGCGGAGAAGATAGTATACCACAAATATGAGGTGCAAAAATTTGTACACCATATCCGGATTTCGACAAATAATGTCTCTTCAGTGATGTTAGGAATCAAAAAGGTATTTGGAAAGCCCAACAATTTACCTCAATTTAGGATAGACTCTTGAATTTTGAGGAGTCAAAATAGGATGAACGGATCATATAAACCCTAAGGCAAATATAATACCAGCCCAAACGAAGAAATATTAACAAGTATAAATTGAAAACCACGTTCAAACCTATGATTGCGTTGGATAAAAACCGCAATTTTTATACGTGTGCATGCAAAACTAATTTCTTGTGAGAGGGGTCTAAATACAGCACAAACAACATTTTCCAAAAGACCAAAAAAAGTGAAAAAGTATATTTTAACAAAACGCATTTGACTAACAGGTCGAACAACAAATGTTCATAAACCCTGCTGACTGCCATTGGCGATTGCCAAATAAACGGATCACCGATGTAATAAATGCATCTTAATTTTGAATTTAATACTAAACAGAAAACAATAAACTTGCGGAAAAGATGATATACCGCAAACAAACGGTGCAAAGGTTTTTGTACACCATATCCGGATTTCGACAAATAATGTCTCTTCAGTGATGTTAGGAATCGAAACGGTATTTGGAAAGCCAAACAATTTACCTCAATTTAGGATAGACTCTTGAACTTTGAGGAGTCAAAATAGGATGAACGGATCATATAAACCCGAAGGCAAATATAATACATTAGGACAATTTTTTATTGTGAATGGTAAATCATTCCATACCTTGGTTGCAGAATAATGAAAAAAGAAAATAATTTGGCCTTGGAACAAATAGATCGTTATTAGAGACAGATCGTAGGTTGAAGTGTTGAACATCATTATAAATTAGCATTGATAAGTAATTAGGTGTTATTTCATTTGCAATTTAATACATTAGGATTGATTGTTGGTATTTTACTCTGTCTGTGAAGAATAGCCATTTTAAAGAAGAAAACATAAAATATGATGGAACAGAAATATCACATTTAAGTATAATTCTTGCTACTCTATTCTGAAGTTTAATGATTCTATTTGAATGTTTTTGTAATAAATTTCCCCAAACTGAACTATAGTAGTCTGTATGTGGTAGAATATATGCATTATAAAATAGTTGTCTTATGATGTGTGTAGGCAAATAATCTTTGAGTTGAAAAATTATATTTTAAATGAGATAATCTAACATGTTTTCCAAGTTGAAATTTTCATTGGTGTCAATTCCATGTATATAATTTGAAAGAATGGACATTCTCAATACACACGAATGACCTCGTCTGAAATTTGACTGAGCTATATGTAATAATCATTAGCTAGAACAAGATGAAATGAACCCTTCTGCGGGTTTTAAAATGACATTTCGCTTGATTATGTAAGACCATTTGTTATGAACAAATAACCGATGATTTTTTTAAGGTCACTTTAAAGTTACTTTAAAGGGACTATGTTTTTATTGTTTCATATTTTCCATGTCGGGGGCTTTTATAACCGACTGTATCATATACAGTATGGGTTTTCTCATTATTGAAGGCCGGACGGTTGCCTATAATTGCTTACATCTTCTTCATTTGAACGTGGTTAGTTGTCTCCTTGGCAACCATACCACATCTCCTTGTTTTAATATATATGTCACCGAATTGGTAAAATTTTCCAAATAACTTTAGCTCGTTGAACTATATATGAAAATCGAAAACATAATGCATTTACCTTTTTTGTTTCCAAAAATATGACTGTATGCATTCTTGCATAATAGATTGACATTTGTATAAAACACTTATAAAATCGGCGAAAAACGGTCTCAAAGAAACACAAAATGGCATATAGACAAAGTACATAAGCAAAAAAATTAAAGACAAGAACTCAAAATTGACCATAGCACAATAACACAATGGCGGGATGTATAAGTACCGATCCACATCATAAGTATATAATCAAAAATGGATAAACAGTAAAGGTTAAAAATATACAAGGACAAAAATAAGGGAACTTTAACACGTAATAAAGATGATAAACAACGTCAGTACCTAGAATCTAGGTACTGACGTTGTTTATCATCGTATTATTGTGCTATGGTCAATTTTGAGTTCTTGTCTTTCATTTTTTATGCCCCCACCGTAGCGGTGGGGGCATTAAGTTTTACCCTTGTCCGTCTGTACGTACGTACGTACGTACGTACGTCCGTCCGTACGTCCCAAAATTGGTTTCCGTTCTCTAACTTGAGTTTGCCTCAACCAAATGTTATGAAACTTATACACAATGCTTATTACCACAACAGTTTGTCTCAACCAAATGTTATAAAACTTATACACAACCGTTCTAGATTTATGCGTGTTTACAAATAGAAAAATTGCCGAATTTTTAGTTTCTGTTCTCTCCTTAAGTTAGCGTCAACCAAATGCTATGAGACTAACACACAATGCTTATTACCACAAAACTCAGATCAAGTTCAAATTTGGGTAGCGTTACTTTTACTGTTCGTCAGTTATGTCCCTTTATAACTATATGATATGCAAGCGGGGGCATCATATGTGTCCACATGTGGACACTTTCCACATTTCTTGCTTATGTACTTTGTCTATATGCCATTTTGTGTTTCTTTGTTGAAACAGTTATTTGTTTTTATTGGGACAATGTTGACTGATGTACCCCAATTTTTGACGTTTTTACCTATTATGTCTGTTTGTTTTGCTAACACATTGTTGTCATTATAATGGAATTCTATGCGACTGTCATCCAAGTGAGAGATTTTGCTAGCTATAAAACCAGGTTTAATCCACAATTTTCTACATAAGGAAATGCCTGTACCAAGTCAGGAATATGACAGTTGTTTTCCATTCGTTAGATGTGTTTGAGCTTTTGATTTTGCCATTTTATAAAGGACTTTCCGTTTTGAATTTCCCTTGGAGTTCGGCATTTTTGTTATTTTAATTTTTATAGTGAAACCATGTGATTTTAAAATATCTGAAACAAAGCCTCATAGTCATAATTATATACATGGTAATAATCTTTTTTTTAAAAGCAATTAATCTTTTATCAAAAAACGCTTGCAAGGCAGTTCTTTGTTTGTTTTCGACAATCATTATACTCGGAGAACATTTGCAAACAAAATTTGTTGATGCTTCAAGACCATCATGTATTTTTTGTGAAGTTGATACGGAATATTTCTATATTAACCTGGAAGTTTCATGTTCACACCATTTAATCTATCCAGTGAGTTAAAAAAAAAGACATTTTGTATCCTTTGATACCAGTTCTATGAGATTGGAATGTCATCTTAAGTTATAACATGCAGGATATAAAGTTGAATTTGAAAATCAATTGAACAACATTTAAGGTAAACATGATTTACATACTAAATCACTAAAATACCATGAAAAGATGATGGTTCTTGAAATATTTAACACTACTTTAAAGTTTCGGTTAAACCATCGATAGTTCTACTTACAACAGTTTATAAGTGTTTTTTTCAATAATACTAAGGTTTCCATTGATGTTGTGTCAAGATCAGTAGAAACATAAATCTTGTATTTTTACAGTTTTAAATGCCTTCTTACAATCAACGTAGGCACCAAAAGATATTTACCTTTTCTTCTCAAATGTCAAAATATATAATTACTACTTTTCGTTGCTTTCCGATTTGTTCTGGACAAATATTGTTGTTCTGTTCAAATATCTTGAAAACCTGTTAAACCAAATTCTTATAAAACCTTCCATTCGACAGGTTTAGATATCTTCTGCTATGTAATAACAGGGATCATTTATACAGCCACCTTTGAAACTATGCTTAATGATAGAGAAGGATATAAACCTAATTATAGAATAAGGTTAATATCAATTCATATCTTATGGATCATACAATAGGATACTTTATCATTTTAAACAATCTGAACATTTGTTTTGTTTTGAAATCATATTATTGCCTTTTTTTACGTTTCTACAGTCTTTAGCTTTGCCTGGCTTAGCTGTTGCTTTCCTTCTTTTGTAGAAATATTTTGGTGAACAAAGATGCAAGAATGTTGTAACTTCAAGTTGCCATTTACTAACTTCAGTTTCATAAAAGTATGAATTGCAATTTGGAGGACATCTTTTACTTCACCTGTGTTTGCACATTTGATATTTATCTTGATTATATTTCCTAGGCCTATTGCAAATGTTATTAAAGCATTGTTTTGATCATATGACAGGTTGGAGAGTTCTGGTGATCGTAGTCCTTCAGTATCAATGAACATCGTATATTCGAAAGGAAACATACCTTCCGGAAATGCGACTAACTGCATGAAAACGCCTCTGGTACATCTAGATATCTTTACTGCAAAGTCAAGGCCAAACATAGCAATCAGTAATGTGGATTTCCCTGAATTTTGAATTCCAAGAACTGACAAAAACAGCATTTTCTTATTACCAACCAATTTCTGCAGCTCATTCAGAACTGCATTCACCTATACTAATGGTACATTTGCGGTATTACCGTCCATAATTCCAAGAGGATGTCCTGCTCTCATTAATTTTGCAAAAATAGATGGAAGTTTTGATATGGTTTTAACAGATGTATTTTCCGTATCATTATCTGTTTCTTGAACTGCTTCAAATATTTGTCCAAATTCTCTGAACACATCGTATATGAGACAAGCAGATTCGTTTAAACGGTTTTCTGCGCTGTCTAATACTGTTTGTAATAATTCTGCTTCTTCTTGTTGATTTTGTTCTAACGCTTGTTTTCAGGCTTTCTATTTAGCTTCATACATTTGCTTATGTATAGGAAATTCGTTCCTCCACTTTTCCTCTAAAAGTAGTTTCAACATATATAGAAATGATTGCAATTTTTCTATGTATCTTCTTTCAGACATTGTTTTTTATTGCATCCAATATTTCATCTAAGACGCAGCGATTTTTCCATAACTCTTCAAATGATTCAAACTGGTCTAAACGTAAGCTGTGCATTTTCTTTTCTAATTCATCCTTTTCAGAGATTTCTGTAGGTTTTCCAAGTTTGTGAAGATTTTTTTGGGCATCACTCCAGAGTGACCATAGTTCTCCTTGCATGGGTAGTATAGTGTGTTTTTGTTTTCATTTTGCCAATTCCATAATTCCATGAGCAGTGATTCCCCCCACTTCGAAAGAAATAGTCAATTTTTCGTCTCAACTAATTTTATTATAATTTTCATTTAATATTTGAACACATTCTGATACTGATTTTCGCTCCGGTTGTGTGTGAAATTTACTATTGCCTGTCTTATATCATTTACCATGTTGCTTACAAATTTTCGTCTTCGTTTTGAATAGTTAGTTGTAATTTCTATGAGTGTTTTAGATTTTGTATCGACTTGTTGATAAAAAGAAAGCAATTCCTCTACCGAATGAAAAGTATTATCTTCAACTGAACAACAGACTGGAATTCCCAACTGACACGCCGTATCAAAAATCACATTTATGCTACTCGCTTTTTTCTTCAAAGTACTAAATGTCAGTAGTACTACTAAACCGTTAGATATTTGCAATAATGCGTTTATTTGTAAACTTGCATCAAACGAGTCTCCTCGTAGGTTAAGAATCATGAGCGTTTCATGGAAAGGGTCTTCTTCTATTCCAAGAGGAAAGTACCAAGATGTCTCTACGATGCCATTGTAAAATAGGCGGTCATTATTATGCATTTGGCGGTTTCTGTGCATAAACGTGTCATGACCTTTTTTTGACATCACATGATTAGGCAGCTCAGATTTAGAAATCGATGATGTTTCTCCGCATCTAATAAAACTGACGATTTTATTTTTCTGGTTTACAAGGGAGACCGTATTCGTTTCTTCGTTCGCCCGTTTTGCATCTCAGAGACCATAAGGATACAATTGATTCAAGTTCATTATGATATTTGTATATAAATGGCACTGCCATTCGGCATATATTCATCTTGGATATTAACGTTAGTTGTAAGAATGGATGTGAACACAAAAAAGTAACTAAAAATATGTCTGACGGGTGAATTAATGTGTTGTCTTTGTCTGAATCGCTCGAATCATCTTCTTTGTTGTATTCCGGGAAGTCCAAATAGTGATTTGATGGTATTGGAAATGTTTTTGTCTGTCATAATTCTTTGTAAATTGTCTGTTTTCTGGAGAAAAAAAATACATCCATATTAATTTTTACATATAATTTAACAGACAGCTTGGTTCATAGTTTTGATAGCTTTTCGTTTTCTACCATACAGTCCTTAACAACTTCATTAAGACTACATGCAATAGAATTAATGAAAAAAAAAACCAACTAGAAATACTCATATATCTTCCGCTTCCCACGTGATAGAAGTAGCGACTTTTGATATAAGTTTTGTCTGTGTTGCATGGGTTTAAAAAAAGTTGTGCATTCAAAATGTGTAATCTCAACATAAATTAAAAGTCTAAGATTTGCTTAAGTAAATCTTTAAAATATTTTCAAATAAGAACATATAGAAGGTATACAATAGCATTAAGTATACATCATGCGAATAAGATTTTGTGAAAGTTTCACACATATATGTCAAGCGGTTCAGGAGCAGTAACGATACAAAATGGGGAGAAACAGATGGCCCCATCACTATTAAAAAAAAAGAAAATTATTGGCTTGTCGTCGTAAGCATGTCAAAATATGAAATTGGATTTCAAGTACACTTTTTTAGTCAAATATGTTTTACAAATAAAGCGAAATGTAAATATATATGCATTTTCAATGATACTTGGTCAAATATAAACGAATACAGATGTAGATTTCTGCATCAAAATGCTAAGTAAATTGATAGAAAACAAAGGATGTTGGATATCTATCCATGACACAAAATCAATAAATGCGCACCAAAAAAAAACACAACAAAATGCAAAGGAACAGCGCTTTTATTGCTGCTCTCAATTAGTAATCTCAAAGTCACAGTGAGGCCTTTAACTTGGAGCAAAAAAACTCTCACCTCACTGCAAATCTAAGGCCATTTCATCAGTTGACTGCAGAAATTATTTATCAAAATTAACGAGATTACTATACACCACTATGACGCAATCACAAAGCTTTCAATTGGTAATAATCAACTTTGTGAAAAATGTCAGAACAAAGTCAACCTTAAATCAGGTACTCAGGTTTTATAAGTTTCAAGAAAAAGTAAACCACATAGCTATTCGTATTGTAACAGTCAACATTTGAGGATTTCCCTGTCAACCTTCAATCCGCTTAGTCAGCATGTTTTCTGGAAAACTACTTTCGGTTTGGCGGAAATCAATAAGATAAATGAATATTTTATGTTATCATCCTTTATAAATATTCACAGCAAAACTGGGAATCCCAAATATACACCTACATCATTCACGAAAGAGGAGATTTTAGAAAATCACGAACCGTCCCTTCTCCTTGGTATTAATATAACTAGAGTCTCTAAAAAGTCTGTGTCGCTAACCTAAGTCTATGTGCATTGTAGACTATGATAGAATTAATGACAAATATCTCTTTCCTTCGGTTGATCTAGTATTGCTGATAATTGATCTACTACCAGGTTCTCTCTTTCTTCTTTAGTTTTACTTCTATAAAGACTTTACTAACGATTTTTGGGAAATTTGACATATTTGTAGATCTTGTCTTTCTGATTATTTTTTTTATATTTAAAGTGGTATTGTAAGAGATAAATTTGTCCTAGTAAAATATGTCCGGGCGGACACATATTACTAGTATAAAAAGTCCATGGTTACAGAATTTACTAGTATTTTTAGTCCGATGTTAGTAATTTATGTCCCCAGACTAATTTTCCTAGGAATTCAAGTCCATGTCATTAATATTCCTAGGTAAAAACGTCCATGTCCTTTTTTTATAGGAAACATATTAATGAAACAAATTTAAACAATATTGGAAATTTAAATGTTAAATTTTAATTTTGTTTAAGAGTTGTGTATTTATATTTTTAATACAATTCATGTCCCCAGACTAATTTTCCTAGGAAATCATATCCATGTCATTAATATTCCTAGGTAAAAACGTCCATGCCCTTTATTTTAAAAGGAAAATTTTAATGAAACAACTTATTTACATGTAAACAATGGAAATGCAATTTATATGTTTTAATATTGTTAAAGAGTTGTGCATTAATCTTTTAATAAAATCCATGTCCCCAGTCTAATTTTCCTAGGGAATCATGTCCATGTTATTAATATTCCTAGGTAAAAATGTCCATTCCCTTTATTTTGAAAGTTAAATTTAAATGTTATGTTTTAATATTGTTTTAGAGTTGTGTATTAATATTTTAATAAAATTTATGTCCCCAGACTAATTTTCCTAGAACATCATGTCCATGTCATTAACATGCCTAGGTTATAACATCCGACCATGTCCTTTATTTTAACAGGAAAAAATTAATGAAACTTTCCAATCTTAACTAAGAAAATATGTGTTTTTTTTTTTATTTTCAATAATTTTTATAATATAATAAAAATTACTAGAAAAACAAGTTTTAGGACAATTTTTCCTAGGAAAATAAGTACCAGACATATTTTACTAGCTATGGACTTATTTACCTAGGAAAATTTGTCCTGGGACTTAAATTCCTAGTAAAATAATGGTCATGGACTTGATTAACTAGGAAAAAAAGTCTGGCGGACAAATTTTACTACGGGACCAAATTTACTGTTACAGTATCTATGTATTATAGTTTTCACGATGACAGGAAAAATCACGAGAAATTGGTAAAACTCGTCTTTAAAGAGCAATTATTTGTAATTCTTGTCTTTTGATCATTTTGTCTTTTAAAATGCCCCATCTAACTATTATAGTTTTAAAATAGTAGTACTAGGAAAAAACGCAAAAAAATGGTAAAAATCGTCATTTATGGGCAATAACTCCAATAATGAGTCATTTGACGCTTTCGGCAGTGTTTGACTCGTTTGTAGATCTTGTCTTGTTAATCATGTTTCCTATTCAAAGTTTCTCTGAATCTATTATAGTTTTCAAGATAACAGTCAAAATTGAAAAAAAACGGTAAAATGTGTCATTTGTCAAGGGCAACAACTCCTATAAGTAGTAGTCTGACAGTTTTGACGTAAAAAGACCGAAGGGAGATCTCAACATTCTGAAAATTTCTGTTCCGTTACATTTTCTTTATTGATAGCAGTTTTTTAAGATAATGCACAAAACGTGCATTTTATCCCTATGTTCTACTTTTAGCCGTGTCGGCTATGTTGGTTGGCAGGCTGGACATTCAGACACATTTTTTAACTAATGATAAATGAGCCCTATATTTTGCATACTAGTTGTAGTTTCAAAGAACTTTTTTGTAAAAGTTAACAGACGATGACGACGACGACGACGGGAGGAGGACGCCAAATAGTGAGAAAAGCTTATTTGAGCCTTTGGACCACGTGAGCTAAAAAAAAAGACGATGGAAATCTCTCGTCTTTGTACAGGATACATAAATTTCACAAAAATCCTGATAAAGATCGATATGTAACCGCGGGTCGTCAGGAAGATCGACTAAACATCTTTCTAAAGTTTTTACCACCATCATTTCTACAATAAAAGATTGCCTACAGAAATATTGTGATGTCAGAGGTATATTATACTAGCGGTGTCAATCATATGTTGATTATTAATAAACTTCTAAAGATCTACTGCAAAATGTTCAATCACAATTTTATAATTTTGCAGTAATTCTGTTCACATTTTCCCCTATTGTTAACACTTCTATTCCCATGCTCAATTAAAAGATCGAATACATCGTCTCCTTATTAAGAGCTTCTTCTACAATAAACTGTCGCCGTCGTCGCTGGAAAAGCAACTCCTATATCTCATCTTCAGAGACTTTCGTCGCAGGCGAAACAAACATGGCAATCGCATATATACGTATACAAATTTCTTGTTTATAGTCATGAAAATACATACGTTTTGCGCTTCGGACGCATGACATTATTTAACTTGTTTTCATTTTTTACAGCACTTGGTCGATACCTCTGCTGGTGGACTATCAGTCCCCGAGGGTATCATCAGCTCAGTAGTCAGTACTTCGGTACTGACATGATTTATAACAAACCTTTCTAAAATTGTCCGTTTATTAATTTTGAAATTGTAAAGAAACTAAGATTTCACCTCCCTCAGGCAAAGTTGACCTTAATGGATTTGGCTATTTTTGGGGGTATTTTTTGTCATAAAGCTCTTCAACTGTTTCGATACTTATACATCCTCGGCTTTCAAATATTCGGCTTTGAGCGTTCCTGATGAAGATAAATAAAAAAAAGCGCTTCGGACGCATGGAATTATTTAACGTGTTGTTTTCATTTATTGACGAACCACACTTTTCTAAAACCAAATACACCGAGGGTGATATAAGCGAAATGCTGGATTTTTTTTCAACAACAACATGTTTGTTGAGTTTATTTGATTGACATTCAAGACATACGGTATTAAAATGCGTACTTATTATGCACCCCTTCTTGCCGACTTTTTTTGTATTCATAGATGAAGCAGAATCACACAAAACATTCTCAGACAAAATATATATTAAAAAAAAACTTGCAAAGATCTTTAATTTCACTTTCAGATATATAGGTGATGTTCAGTCACTAAATATCGAACATTTTTCCTTGGAGTTCGGTATTTTTGTTGTTTTACTTTTTTCAGTGAGTTCATTCATCTTATATATTCCAGTGAACTTGAAATTAAGGATACTACCGACACTAGAAGAGCTGCTACATATCTTGATTTTTTTTTATCAATATTGACACAGTTGAACAATTTCAACTGGATTTATGAAAATAGCGGTTATTTCAACTTTCCAATTGAAACGTTAGGCTCGTGCATGTTCACACTATACGAATTTAATTATAGGGGGTATACTGCTTACGCAAAAGCTGACCTAACAGAGTTATCAGGAAGAACGACTGAAATCAAGACTGCAAACGTTTTATGGTCACCATCTAAAATAAGTTGACCAACTCACTAGAGACATGTGTTCTCGGTCTTAGATATTTAAATTCCAGAAAATTTGTGTGGTCTGTTCTTTTTTCCGATTGTGCCCTATTCCCGATTGACTGAGTGTGAATTTGCATGGCAGTTAATGCACGAATAGCAGGAACCACTAACCCTGTCGACATACCGGTCTCGCTTCTTTTGCGAATTCCCCCCCCCCTTCTTTTTTGTGACTTTGATTTTTCCTAATCGATTTATGAGTTTTGAACATCAGTAAACCACTGTAACCTATATTAATAGTATTGGTAACAGAATGTTGAAAACTTCAACGTCCGCCGAATCAACCTTCTCTTAATCTTGACATAATCCCCAGGCACCCCATAATGTTCAGTAAGAACTAGTATACCGGCCTATACCGAACACTGCTACTTATAATAGCTGGAATTGAACTAAATTCAGGCCTCCGCCAGCCTAAATATCCTTGGGACACGCTCCAAGGTATGTACATGAGGAGACATAGCCTTAGTATGTGATGAATGTGACACATGATATCATGCATCATTTGCAGGGATCAACGCTCATGAGTACTCAAAACTAGCATATTTTGGTCTCTTGCTATTGTATGGTATGTAATGCAACCAACCACACAACTGTATTGAATGACCTGATAGACTCTGCAGAAAGTAATACTTTTTCAATTCTTTCCATCTCAGATGAGACTAAGTCATCATCAATCAATCAAGATGATAGCAACATAAGTCTTGGAGATCCTATAGCTGCATCGTCACCAAAAAGGGATAAACAAACCAACCATGGGGACAAGAACAAGAAAGGGCTAAGAACTTAAAAACTTTCACAGCATCAAGAATAAACAAACTGATTCATGAACTGTCTATACTGATCGAAACTGCCAAACCTGATATTATTATAGGTACAGAGACATGGCTATCAAACGACATCGGTAATCGTGAAATTTTTCCACCTGAATTTGGATATGATGACATTAGACGCGACCGTGAAAAAGACCCTCATATGTAGAGGCGTACTGGTAGGTGCAAAGAACAAACTGGAACTGAGCCGAGTATATATCCACAAAGAATCAGAAACGATAACAGGTAAAATAAAAAAGCAACTAAACCGTACACCATTACGAGCTTTTATAGACCACATACACACAGACAACAAATATGTTGAGGGAACATTCAAAAAGATTCAAAACATGAGAAACAAAACTGAAAGGAGTACCTTTCTACTTGGAGTCGACTTCAATCTACCAGATATAGACTGAGAAAAAATGAGATAAAAAGTTACCAACTGCCACCATCAATCAATAGGGCATTCTTACAGATCTTCACAGCTGATTTGTCAATTCAGCAAATAAATGACAACACCACAAGAGGAAACAACATACTAGACCTGGTATTTACCAGCCATCCAGGACGCTAAGAGAGATATAAAATACTGCCACCTATAGGAAATAGCGACCATGACATAGTACTAGTTGACATATCAGCAAATGTCAACAAACCAAAACCAACAAAGAGAAAAATATACGTTTGGAAGAATGCAGACTTAGATAGTATAGGGAAACACATAGATAGTAGACTTGATTATTTTGATAAGACACAGTTTGATAATATTAACACCATATGGGCATCAATAAAAAGATCATACAAGAATCCATGGAAAAGTATGTACCAACAAAAAATTCCCTTGCTAGACAGAGCCACCCTTGGATGAATACTCAATGAACTCACCAAAGGAATGGATACGGTATTAGAACATAAAAGCGAAACTACAACGTGAGTCTAGACGATTTCATACAAATTCATGCAAGACATAGCAAGTGAAGACCTACACAAAAATCTTAAAAGATTTTGGTCATACATTAAGTGCCGAAAACAGGAATCTTCAGGAATAAAAACTCTGAAAAATAAAGATGGGTACCTCCACAGCGACACACCAACTAAAGGGGTTATCCGGAACAACCAAGTGTATACTCAGGAAGACCATAACAACATGCCAGATAAAGGATCAAGCCCATACCCAAGATGAGACTAATAAAAATTAGCCAGAACGGGGTATTAACTAAATTACTCAGAAGACTAAGACATTTTAAGACAACTGGCCAAGATGATATACCAATCATCTTTAAGAAAACAGCAAATCACCTCTCACCTTACCTGACTAAACTATATCAACTGTCAATGGACCCGAGAAGACAAGAGGACAGCCAAAGTCTATAAGAAAGGTGGAAAATACTCGGCAGCAAACTATCGTCCAGTATCCCTGAAATCAATTACATGTCAACTACTTGAGCAAATAGTCCACAGTACGATCATGGACCACTTCGACCAAACCAAGATATATGCAATGAACAGAATGGTTTCATAACCAAACGATCATGCGAATCCCAGCTGCTGATTACGATATATGACATGGTGAAGAACACGGAGGATGTCGACCAGACAGACATCACCCTGTTAGATTTCGCCAAGGCCTTTGATAAGGTACCTCATGCCAGACTGCTCCACAAAATGGACTACTACGGGGTAAGAGACTTTCCAACTTGAGTGGATAAGACAGTTCCTGTCCAACATAATACAGATTGTAATCCTTGAAAATCACAAGTCTGACCCTCGTAATGTGGTACCCAAGGGCAATGTAATGGGTCCCTTACTCTTCGTGGCCTACATTAACGACCTGCCAGAAGCAACAGCATCAAGCGCTCGACTGTTTGCCAATGACTGTCTCCTCTTCCAACTCATCAAGAAAACTGAAGATGCTGACTTGCTGCGATAAGATCTCACCTCGTTGAAAAAGTGGCAAATGTGTTTCCATCCGTGTCTCAGGACGACGTCAACACCACCAGACGTCCTACACACTACATGGACACACATTAGAAACAGTAAATTGTGGGAAATACCTTGGGCTCACCATCAGCGAAGACCTCACTTGGACAAAACACATAAAAACCAGACCATCGGCAAAGCCTCCAAGACACTTGGCTTTTTAAGGAGAAATTTGGGAATGTGTACTCCAGCAACAGAAGTCAAAGCATACTTCTCCCTAGTAAGACCTACCCTACAATATGATTCTCCATTTTCGGACCCGCACCAAATCACCATCATACGAGATATCGAGCAAGTACAGAGAAATATTGAATGCATATTCATCAAATATATAAAGTGACATGAAATTTGAATATTTTTATAGTTAAATTAGTAAAGATACTTTATATATTAGCATATCTAGATCAAATTAAACATAAAATAAACATTTAATTAAGAAAATACGCATATGAAACTATTAAATCAGGTATCCCGATGATCGAATAGGGACAAAGTACAGCCACTACACGTCCGGGAGGTGTTGAATCTGACCCCTCCTGTTACAATACCATCCAGTTTTCCTGGACTTTTTTACTTTTGGCCGAAGGAGTGGTCCCCTGTCTGTTTGAGATGCGTCTGAGTCAATTACACTCAATCGCAGAGTTTGACTCGTAAACGGGAAGAAGAAGAGGTATTACGGAATCTTGTATATAGCTATATCTATAAATGTACTAATCATTTACTAGTTAACAGTTTGTATAAAATTAAACCACACATGCTGTACATAAAGTTAATATGCAATTTATCCCGACTTGCTCAAAGTATCCATGCAAAGTCAGGAGCTTGTGATTACGTGTTTATCGTTGATTGCTGTCGGTCATGTTTTTTTTTCGTTATTCTTTTTATCAGATATCATGCCGTTGGTTTTTTCGTTTGAATTTGTTCCCCAGTTTGTCATGTCAGAGCCTCATATAGCTGACTATATGGTATGTGATTTGCTTGTAAATGGGGCTGTCGTGTGGGTACCTATATAAATGCTTATGACCACGTCATTAGTACTCTGGTAGATTGTTGTCTCATTGGCAAACATACCACATCTCCTTACTTTTAGGTTGTTCTATCACAAGCCACAAAAAGTATATATATTCATGTGGAGTGGTCAAATATTCCGTCTATCACTGATAACTTATTTTTTACTTTATTTACATGTAAAGGAAATAAAATAAACAGACAGGTTTATAATTAAACTTCAACAAATACCAGAATAACAACGCTCGTAAAGTGATTGTTAAATACAATTTTGCCCAGATGATAAAGATTAAACATGAAGACTCAAATGTAGTGTGTGAACGAAATAAATAACAATCAGTGGAATACTCACTTTTGTCACAAATCACCAGAATGTCAGACTGCAATATTTTAACATTTTCATAAATGTACGATGATTCTGATAACATTTTAAATGTTTATGGCTGAAGTGTTGGAAGATTAATCATTGAATGATTTTAAATTTAACACTTACGGATAAAGACAATTGAATAATTTAATATAATAAGTGATATATCTATATGTTCAAGGGTACCATTATACAACAAAACTAAACTCCATTAAAGATTTACTTAAAGCCCTTAAAACAATAATTATACACTAGTGTTCATAGTTTTATATACTTCAAACACTCTTGAAGGAAACTAAACCTGGTTTCATGTTTCATATGAAAACATCTGTTCTTACAAATCGAAAAGGGGTATAAAAATGCACCGTACAATAGTTTCCTTAAAAAGTTCTTCCAATTGTTAATAAAATGCTCGCGGTGCGCAGCTTGGTACATCCGCAGATGTCCAACCCTGAATAGTTGGGGCAAGTAGGGACACTACATTCAAGCTTGATACAGCTCTGAATTTGGATTGTGATTAAATATATGACACAGCATAGGTTTCTGACACGGAATAAATGTGGAAAAAAAACAACAGAAAAATTTTTAATTTGGACATTTACCTATTATGGTTCAATAGCCAAAATCTAAATACATGGTTATATTCAGCATATCCAAGTACACCAAGAATTTAATTCTATTTATAAATGTACAATATTAGCTAAGTTTTTAAAATGCTCAATAAAGGAATTTAGTTTAAGCTGTAATTGGTAGGGAACCTTTTATCAAATAAATTAACAGTTCTTTTAGTGTTTGAATATTGCTACAAGTGGGGTACAGATGGATGTGTATGATAATTGAGGTTTATTTTTCATCAGGTAATGATTGAAGTTTTAAAACATATTGTGACTTTGGGTGATGGGAAAGGGGAGGAAATTCATTTTTCTTGGCACAGTTAAACTGTTAGCATTAAGAAATTAATATTGATAATATAGCAATTTTAGGAATGAATGGTGTAGTGGAAATGAAATGCAGAATAAAATTAAATCTAAGTTGAAAGGATAATAGAATTATATTATAATGATGAACTGAAGATTTTTAAAATTTATTTGCAAAATAGGATAATAATATGGGATAAATTTGTGGCATGAAATGGCAACTGGCTTAAGGATTGTAATTCTATGAGGTTTGGATGTTATTTTAATTATATTTGTGAATTTGTGGTAAGAATTCTTCTGAAAAGTGACATTAAAAGGTGACATTAATGTTGTGTGCTTTAGAGTGATTTATCATTTAATTGTGGTTTGAGTTATTTTTATTTAAACAGAACTGTCAATATGGAGGAAAGTGTGTATAAGAATATGTGGGAAATGTTTAGTACCCTCACTTGGACCTATTTGAAACACAGCCAAAAATCAAAATTCTATGAACACGGTAAAATTAAGCATATGAAAAAACTCCAATATTTCAAGATTATTTAAACCCCATTGAAATTGGTCAGAAATAAGCAATTCAAACAAAGTTTAAAATAAAATGCTCCGCTGGGGCGCAGCTTGATACGACCGCAGAGGTCAAACCCTGAACAGTTGGGGCAAGTATGGACACAACATTCAAGCTTGATACAGCACTGAATTTGGGTTGTAATTAAATATTTGACACAGCATAGGTTTCTGACACAGAATGAATGTGGACTAAGAACTTAAAAATTTTTAATTTACCTTTTCAAACCATATCATTATAATTTGCTTTTATATATAAATCAGAAATAACCAATTCAAAATGGAAAATTTTAAAGAAAAAAAAAGGAAAAAAAAATCCCCCCCCAAATTTTTTGAACCCCCTTATGATTCATCAACCCCAAAATCAATCCCAGCCTTCCCTTTGTGGTATGGTACCTTGCAGTACAATTTCAGAGAGATCCATACACTTGAACACAAGTTATTGTCTGGAAACTAGACAAATGCTTATTTTTGGCCCCTTTTTCCTTAACGTTTTGGGCAATTACCCCCAAACTCAATTCCAGCTTTCCCTTTGTGATATGGAACCTTGTAGTACAATTTCATAAAGATCCATACACTTACACACAAGTTATTGTCTGGAAACTAGAAAAATGCTGGTTTTTTGCCCCTTTTTTGCCCCTAATTCCTAAAATTTGGAGGTAATTACCCCCAAAATCAATCCCAGCATTCCCTTTGTGATATGGAACCTTGTACAATGTCAGAGAGATCCATACACTAACACACAAGTTATGTCTGGAAGTTACAAAAATGCTTATTTTTGGCCCCTTTTTGGTCCCCAATTCCTTAACCGTTGGTACCATAACCCCCAAAATCAATCCCTTCCTTCCTTTTGTGGTATTGAACCTTATGGTAAAATTTCATAGAGATCCATTGACTTAAACTAAAGTTAGAGTGCGAAAACCAATGTGTCTTCGGACGACGACGACGATGCCAACGCCATACCAATATAAAAATTGCTCGTTTTTTTACCACTTTTTGGCCCCTAATTCCTTAACTGTTGGTACCATAACCCCCAAAATCAATCCCTACCTTCCTTTTGTGGTATTGAACCTTATGGTAAAATTTCATAGAGATCCATTGACTTAAACTAAAGTTAGAGTGCGAAAACCAATGTGTCTTCGGACGACGACGCCAACGTCATACCAATATAAAAATTGCTCGTTTTTTTACCACTTTTTGGCCCCCAATTCCCAAGCGGATACGGCCATAACCCTTCTTATTCAATCCAACCTTCCTTTTGTGGTATGGTCCCTTGTAGTACAATTTCATACACTTAATATACTGAAGATATTGTCTGGAAAGGAGGAATGTTTTTTGCCTTTGGCTCCTTTTTGGCCTAAAACGCTTAAAACAGTTAGGGCCATAACCCCCAAAATCAATCCCAACCTTCCTTTTGTGGTAAGGAACCTTGTGGTACAATTTCATAGAGATCCATACACTTATACTCATGTTATTGTCTGGAAACTAAATGTCTTCGGAATATGACGACATACCATTATAAAGCTGTCATATAAAAAGTTCACCATAACGAATAAATGTACAAACTTCAAGTTGATGCAACCATAACTTCATATAAAAGACCTGTTACCTTCCACAAGACAGACTAACAGATGAATGGTCAGGCAACAGGATGGATGTACAAAACAGAAAAGAATAGTGCCCCCTCCCAACATCATAGGTAAAGCATAAATAAAAACAAATTTTGACCTTTATAAACAATTTATTAAGTGTTTAGAGCTAAATTAATTTACATTTGTTTACATTTATAACATAATTCACAACATGCCAGTTATGGCCTAGCATTAACATAATTGATAACATGTACAAATCTAAATTACCTCCCTTTTGTAATCATGGTTTGTCTCTATAGCAACAGCATATCTAAATAAAGGCAAGATAACTTTCCAATCAGTGGAAGAAGGCAGGTTAAAACTGTGCTGCCAAGTTAAAATTGCAAGCAGAGATACAAAACAAATGTAAAAAGTTGACAAGTGATCGTATTCTGTACCAGGACAAATATATTCTCTATAAACTTTCATTTTTATATATATTAATTTGAGTATCAATATAAATAATACTTACAACATTATTATAATGTTAAGTTAATGTTTCTATTCTTGAAATATTTTTGACAGCTGGGACAGGGATGTGGGTTAATCTATAAACCATTGGTTGGGACTAGGAATTACAATGTCAATATGATTTTGACGTGAATAATGCATCTATACCGGTATATCATTTTGAAGTATTGCTTTTAGAGAGTATCTGTCAATCCCAAAATTTAAAAAAAAATTCGTAAGGGTTCCGCGGAACCCAGTGTCTCGCCTACTTTTTGCTGTTAATCACAGGCTCAGCAAAATGAGGAAAAAAATTAATAAAAATATTCCTCTCTATACTATCTTTTGATTGTAAGTAGCTTCTGTCCAAGTTTGGTAAAAATCCAGGATAGTTTATGAATCTAATAAATGTTTTAAAAACTTAAACTGCAGACTGTATGTAATGTTAACTGGAAGAAAAACTAAGTCCATTTATAAGTAAAATACGGAAAAAATGGAACAAAATTTCCTTCTAGATACTAGCTTTTAATCATAAACAAGCTTCTGTCTAAGTTTGGTACAAATCCAGGATAGTTTAAGAAAGTTGTTAAAATTTTAAAAACTTTAACCACAGAGTGAATGTAATGTTAACTGGCAGAAAAACTAAGTCCATTTATAAGTAAAATACGGAAAAAATGGAATTTTTTTTTTACAAAATTTACTTCTGGATACTAGCTTTTAGTCATAAACAAGCTTCTGTCCAAGTTTGGTACAAATCCAGGATAGTTTAAGAAAGTTGTTAAAATTTTAAAAACTTTAACCACAGAGTGAATGTTATGTTAACTGGCAGAAAAACTAAGTCCATTTATAAGTAAAATACGGAAAAAATGGAATTTTTTTTTTACAAAATTTACTTCTGGATACTATCTTATGATCATAAACAAGCTTCTTTCTAAGTTTGGTAGAAATCCAGGATAGTTTAAGAAAGTTATTAAAATTTCAAAAACTTTAACCACAGAGTGAATGTAATGTTTCCTGGCAGAAAAACTAAGTCCATTTATAAGTAAAATACGGAAAAAATGGAATTTTTTTTTAACAAAATTTACTTTTGAATATTATCTTATGATCATAAACAAGCTTCTGTCCAAGTTTGGTAGAAATCCAGGATAGTTTAAGAAAGTTATTAAAATTTCAAAAACTTTAACCACAGAGTGAATATTTGTGGACGTCGCCGACGACGACGACGCTGACGGAATGTAGGATCGCTATGTCTCGCTTTTTCGACAAAAGTCGAAGGCTCAACAAAAATGTAATAAAAAGAAAGATGTTGAGTACAAAAAACACATCTCAAGATCGATAATAGACAAAGTGGGTGAACAGCCAAGTAGCGTTTAACTTTGTTTTCTTACTAAATCAGTACCATTCTCAAAATGGCAGCCAAATATTTATTTCTAAAATAACGTTATATTGCAAAGGCCTGTAGAAATCCTCCTCAGACAAGAATAGGTAAAAGGCAAAATTTTGGCCCCAGAATTGGAAAATCAAAAAGTATTATATATCAATTTACAAACATCTACCAGATGTTCATAAGAAATAAGTCAGTATTTATATTTTTTAAATTTTGTCTTACATATCAGAATTACTGCTTCAAACTTCTTACAAAAACAGCATTAACTGACAAAATAGCCTTATTTTTGACATTTTGTATTTAATAATTGCTACAGCTTGACCCAGAAAGATATTTTGCTACAAAATTTATCAATAAAATTAACAACTTTGAAAAGCTTGAATAAGTTTACTATTTTTGCAATATAAGGGGCCAAATAATCGCTTTTATCATACCACCTCCTCTACAAGATGAAAGTGTTTCCAAAATTTTGAAGACATTTATTTTGCGTAGAACATCTGGGTACTTTCAAAATACCCTAAAAACTTCAGTCTTCAAATCATTAAGGAAATTCAAGACAAACATTAATGTTAATAAATTCAAAAAGGTATATTGGGTTGTATGTAGTACATAATTTTTTTTCTACAAATAACTATAGTAATGATTTAGTAACCAACTAGATATTTAATAGAGTGGAAACATTCAATTATATCTATCTATAAAAAAAAATCATCATAGATTCCAGGATTAAAATTGTGTAGGCCAGATGCAAGATATTAATTCATACCAGCTTCAGATCAAGCATGTCACCTAAAGAAACAAGAGCATGCTACTAATATAACCATAATAGCATATAAAGCATAAAGGCCCCTTGTATCATGTCATCAAATCATATCTGTGTGAAAATGTGCAGCCTCAACATGAAAACAAGACTTTTCATTAGATTTTAAGAGAAAACCTTTCAAGTCTTGAATCATATAGGCCTATAATTGCTTAGCACCCACTTCATTTGAACTTTAGTGGATAGTTGTCTCTTTGGCAATCATACCACATCTCCTTATTTTTATATTATTTAAACTTTTAAATGAAAAGGACCTAAAATTTCGTGGTACCCTTATGGTCAGGTCTACTAATGTAAATTGTCAGTGATTACTTGTTTTAAGAAAATACAGAATCTGTAAAAAATTAATTTGAAAAAAAATGTTTCAAATTAATAGGTAGTTCATTTAATATATCAAACTGTCAGCTAGTTTTCAGTAATGCTGATGTCAATGATGTTTCATTGTTATTGACAAATACTATCAATCATACATCAATGGTAGGACCAAATAATTGTAACTTGAATACTGGTTTCTGAGAGACAACACATTTGTACATTCTGTCTTATCCCATAAGTGTTTAAAATTGCACATAATCTAGAAAATGTATTTAATGGTAAGTTAATATGACCTTTACTATAACTATGGATGGATCTCAAGCTTAGGGACTTGAAAATAAAAGGATGGATATTTGAGCTATTCTTAGTGTACAAATATAGGTAAAATATAAATAACTTTATTTCATTATATATATATATATATCATATATATTTATGACTTTAAAAAGTGAAATAAGTTGTAGGTCAATGCGTTGGTACTGTAAATTATCAACTTACAAATAACTTAATTGTAATAAAGCTACAAATCTGAAAAAGGACATTAATATAATTTCTTATCAATATACATGTACATGTAATAGACATACTGATTCGACAAATTTGATGTTAACTTGTATTTGCTGTGAAATATGGAAAAAAACAGCTATCATATAAATAAGTTTGGCTTGTACAACAATAATATATTTGTTCAACATGAACAAAATCACTATATTGCATTCAAGCTCATATTTTGCTTAAAAAACTATCACACTATTTTTTGCTGATTTGTTCTCATGATTTATCATGCTTTCCTTAAATCCAACATGTCATCTAAGGGGAATAACTCTGTATGTTTGCTAATAATCATTTGTTACTCCTGGAAATCAGAAGAAAAACATTTCAGATTTTTCTCAAAGCATAAAAATAAACACATAACTTGCTAATTCCTGCACTACTACATTTTAAAGATAAATCTAAAATGAGTTATACTTCTTGTTCATTCCCTTTTCATGATATGACTTATAGATTAAACATTTTATTACAATATAAGGGAATCACAAGCATCCTATATCTTTTATGAATATTTATAATAAACTATTCCATGTCATGATTCCTTTTAATTTCTTTATAACTAACATGCAATTTCATGGGAACATTTTTGAATATTTAGTATTCTCTCATGTTAATTCTTTATCATGTTTATATTGAATGAAGTGAAGGAACAGTAGCAAAAAGGCAGAACTGTTTAGAATGTACATAAATAAATTTTCTTCCATATATTTGAGATCTATTTTTTTCATTTCAATCTTATCCATATCTTTGAAATCTAGCTTTTTTTTATAACATTAAACCCGAACTGAATATTGCAAAAAAGATCTCTGATCAGAATTAATGAGATATGATGTATACATATTGCTTCCTTCTGTTACCTACTTCACCTCATAAATACTTAATAAAAATATACAACTAATTAGCCTTGTGGTAATATCTGAATTCCTGTGCTTTCCTCAGATCCAGCATGTCACCTAAGGGGAATAACTCTAGATGTTTACATTGGTCATATGTAGCTCCTGGTAACCAGAAGTTACACAAGCCCATAGGAAACATAACAAAGTTATCACAAAAGCACAGGGAACCAGTAATGAAATCATCATCTGATGTTGTTGCCTTATATATTAAAACTACAACAAGAACCAGTTACAGGTATACAAACTTTAGGTCCAGCATGTCACCTAAAGAGTTCTCTACCAAGCAACGCCAAAGCAACCTTAAAATGATATGAAACTGGTAAAGAAACTAATGTATACATACATGTGGTATATGTTTTCAGAAGTAATATATATAACTTCAACTCTCTGATGATGTTCCAGTATTTAATCAAGTTTCATTCTTACATTATAACTTGGCCTCACATATTCAAAACATCTTTTTTAAATGTTTTGTTTTTCTATTTTTTGTCCTTATTTTCATCTTTTTCCATTTTTTTTTGTTTATGTTTTATAATAAATTTTGTAATTTTCATATAATATTCAATACTTTATTATAGATATTTTTTTTATACCTTCAAATTATAAGGTAAGAATTTATTGATCAAGATATTTTTTTATTTTAAAATATTTCTAGCAGGTGAAAAATATATGTTCATTCATAACAAACATACAACCATGCACAAACAAATTTCAACCAAAATATTCTTCACCCACTAGAATGGAAAAATAATTATTCCCAACAGAATATGTTCATTCTCTAACAACAATTCCTCAATGATTAAAACAAAAGCTTACTGTCAAACTGAATATTTTTGGAGTTAATTTCCATGGGATAATGCAAATGTCATTTGTGAATCAACATTTGATTTGGCACCATGTAAAAGATTTGACTCTCTCTGACAGAATGAAAGACTGGATTTATCATGGAAAACTCAACACTGAGTAAACCATGCCTGAGCTTTATTGTAACTCTTCCCATGAGATCTGACTACATCAGTAATAAATAAGACAATTCTAATATTTACATTATATACATATGTACAATGGTAATCTCAACTGGCCTTATATACACAGCACTACGATCAGCACTCATTCACAAAAATAGACACTTTCTGAAATGATCTAGAACTTAATAGCAAGTTTTTTTTTTTATCATTTTTTGTAAAAATTCAGTTGGTGTTCTATAAAAACATACATGGGACACAGGGAAGGCAACTTGAATTTGCCAATATGGGTGGTTGTGACATATCATACATTTATTTCCTTTGTCTGAGAGAGATATAAAGATTTGTTCACCCAAGAATATAACTTTTCGAGGGTGAAGAAATCTTTATATCTCCCTAAGCCAAGGGAAATGAATGATTTTTTTCCACTGCCTTTACTATTTTTACTTTCTGAACATTAATTATTAATTTACATATATTGATAAATAATACCAAATCAAAATTTAATTATTTATTCAAACATGATAAGTTTTTCTCTGGATTGTTTTTACATCTGAAAAAATTTGAACACAATAATGACTTTACTATCGCCCATAACATTATGTACATTAACCGCATGTAACGTCACACAAGGTAGTCCCATCTTCAGAGAGGAATATGATACTCAGAGGGGAATATGAAGTTTTTTTCAATGTCACGTGGAATTGTCTCAACCAATCAAATGTTAATTTGGCTATCATTATTTACATACAGTGGAATAATACTTTTTAATCTATACAGGTCTCTATAGGTGGTTACCCTTATTTGTAAGTACCTTCCCTGGGTATAATGTATGTTGTTTAATGGAACAGTCCTTAAAACAAAATCTTGTTATTTCATCAGCAAACCGTTAATATCAGAAGTTATATGTGTCTTAATAGTTTCTTTCCATAGGAATTTAAAAATAGGTCATATTGTCATGTGATTAACATTTGAAAATAAATACGCAAAACAATTAAAAAGATTATTTAGAAAAAGATTGTAGACACAACAACTGCACATAAATGTAATGGTCTTGTAAAATGTATGAAGGTTTAATTATTTAAATAAGACATAGTTCTTTTAATAGCTCATAAAACATTTCAGGTTCAACAAACATAAAAACAATTCTTAGCACTGTCTTAATTGCACTAAAATAAAATTTTAACCATATTTAAGAAAATATTTCTTAAACAATTTCAACACATTCATTCGTACTGATAAATTTATTATCACAATTCAAATACTGTTGCTATAGAGATTGTTTCCATAGTAGCACCAAACAAAGGGAGGTAATACAATACAATCAGATTCCTTAAAATTCCAGTAGCTTATTAAGCACAAACAATGACCAAGCTACACTATATCATACTCATCTAGACAATCAAGTTCTGTTATAACATGGGATAGGAAATATCACCCTCAAACAGTGTCTTCTAACAATAGGATTACAATTGTTTCATTTACGAAATAAGTCAAGAAAAGAAAATTGTACTAAATGTTTCCATGATTATTTTATTATCGAAATATTTCTTGATTTCATTTTTAGGTTTCTTGAAATTAATGAATTTTCTGTATGAAAACTATGTATAAAACAGATATTGAATATTGCAGCTTAAACATATACTCTACAAAAGTGTTTGGTTAGTTTACAAAGAGTTTTGGAGTTAGTGGTATATTTTCCACACCGTTTATTATATACTTGAAAAAAAATAAATACACATCTATATACTAGTATGTATATAATATATTTTTTGAATTAATTTATACCAAATTCAAAAAAATTTGAAGTACAACCTAATTTTAAGACATACATCGTAGAGCCAATATACACTGAACCTTTTATTAATACTCCTCTTATTACCAACAAATTTCTTTTTATCCTGACTCCTGTTATTATTTTCTGATGTCATTTATCGAAAAAAAAAACTTTTTATAAAATTAATAATCATTGCATTTATATTTCAATAACAATCTTTCTAATCAAATTGACTATCACAATCTTTTTTTTAAAATTGTGAATTAGTGAAAGCTAAACATTGTTTACACAAGCTTTATTTGCAGTGAAAGAGGAAAGCTAAAGGGCAGTGAAGTTAAAAATGTGAAATGATTAGGCAAAACATTCGACAGCAATACTGAAATTGAAAAAAATGACTTTGATTTGATACTTTACAGGAAGAACTTATTTATAATTTTACTGAGAAAAGAACTATACAGCTATATCTTCAGATCTGTATTGCGAAAAACTCTTAAATGACCTAGACTTCTAATCCGCCATCTGCTGAGTACTTTGACCTTTAACCCTACTTAGACAGTTTACTTATCACACGAATTAATGCACCATTTTCTTCCTTTAATCGACGATTGTCTTCTTTTAATACTTCCATTTTCTGTAAAACACAAAATAAAAATGAACTAAGATCTTGTAATAAACGTATCTCTGAAAATCAATGATATTGAAGTGAACTCTGAGTATAATCTAAATCTGTTTCTCCACCTAAATGAAAATTCAATTAAAAAGATATTATCATACTTAATATTGAAAGATCTGTTGTAACCATCTACATTTCAGATGATGATAACAATGTCATTACTGGAGAACAACCTTAAAGTCAGCAATGTAACTTTTAGTTAAATGAAGAGAAAAGTAAACAAAATGAGGAAAAGTCCATTGAAATTATAATCCTGGATAGACAATTTTCCAAATGCAAGATACAAGCTAAATTCTATTATGAAAATGCTCACACAAATAAAACTATTTACTTTCATGACCTTTGGATGTTTGAATTTCTTATTTGTAGTGTGGACACAGCATTCAACATGCATCACTCTCAGTACCATAATAACTCATTACCTTGATATAGATTATTTGAAAGTTTGAAAAAATAATTTTCATTCCGTTGTGTTGTAAATTTAGTACAATTTCAGAGAGTTTCATAAACTTTTACACAAGTTATAGTCTGGAAACTAGAAAATGCTTGTTTTTGGCCCCTTTTTTGCCCCTAATTTCTAAATGTTTAGGGCAATTACCCCCAAACTCAATCCCAACCTTCCCTTTGTGGTATGGAACCTTGTAGTACAATTTCAGAGAGATCCATACACTTAAACACAAGTTATTGTCTGGAAACTAGAAAAATGCTTGTTTTTGGCCCCTAATTCCTGAACGTTTGGGGCAATTACCCCCAAACTCAATCCCAGCCTTCCCTTTGTGATATGGAACCTTGTGGTACAATTTCAGAGAGATCCATACACTTACACACAAGTTATTGTCCGGAAAGTACAAAAATGCTTGTTTTTGGCCCCTAATTCCTAAACTGTTGGTACCATTACCCTCAAAATAAATCACAACCTTCCTTTTGTGGTATTGAACCTTCTGGTAAAATTACATAGAGATCCATTCACTTAAACTAAAGTTATTGTCTGGAAACCAAATGTGTCTTAGGACGACGACAACATGATAGCATTATACGAACACAAATTTTTTGCGGTCGTATAGAAATATTATACACTAAATACACTCAAAGTAATACCCCAAAAGAAAACAAGGCAAAATCCTGACATCTTAAATTCTGGATGTGTTCTCTGAAATTCAAATGTCAGAAATGTAATGCATTTTATTTTGCCCACCATAAATTCACAATCTGTAATGGTCTTCTATCTGATTACAGTGTTCTCCCCAGGGCCTTTTAGCATCATGGTAATGTGATGCTATAATCTTAAATGTGATGCTATCTGAAGTGGTTTTCTTATAGAATGTGTTATGGATGTGATGCTATAATTTTTAGAAAAAAGATGGTATTTCAATTTCCCCTGTTTACCAGGATGCTAAATGAAATATCTGGGGAGAACACTGGATTATAGAATTTGATTTTTTTTTTTTTTATTATCTTTTTCATTGTTTTCCTTGACTAATAAACCATACATGATAAATCTAAATATAAGAAAACTAATACAATACATCTATTGTGGTCACACTCAATTCTACATCAAGGTCTGTATGTTATAAAGACAAAACAATAATATGTAAGACAAGACATAATGGTTTATGCTGAACGTTACATGAATGACCTGGCTATATCACAGCAATAAATACATAATGTAATATGGATCAACATTCTTCACATCAGTATGTCATTTCCTGAATTGACTCTAAAATTATATATGTATCACTCTCTTCTGGGGAGCAATGTTCTGGTTTACTGCCATATGGAGCTTTGTGAAAGTCCTTGTGAAAATTTTGTATGTTACATTTGGTTTGTTTAAATATTGCGTTTTAACTTGCATCAAAATAGCTATCCATCTTAATTATAAAGCTGGTAGTTATGTACTGAAGTAATTTGATATTAACTTCTCAATACAGTAGAGTTCTGACTTTTGTGAAAGGAAGTCAGATGTACCATAATATTGAGACAATTCAGCATACAGAAAAGGTTATAGAATATATTTTTTACAATAAAGATATTACAGTTCTAGATTATATAAATATGTTTGTTTAGATCTTATTATAATAGAAATTAATGGGAAAAATAAATTTCCAATCAAGCGAGTTATCTCCCTTTGTCAAGTTAGTTACAATGTCAAAAGTTTGACTTTGACTTCCTGAATTTGTTCATATAATCTGTCTGTCATTTCAAGACCATACCTCAAGAACTACCATGACAGACTCAGGATTATATATTGCTATCATCTGTTGTGTTAATAGCTTGATTTTACAAATACAGATACAGAGTCCCACAGCTTTATGCTAACAGAAAACAAATCCTTTGTACCTTAACAACATAAACATAACCACCTTCCTGAAATTAATGTATAAATATTTGTTCATTAGTCAAAAGCCAATGAGAGTGCTTGGATTTGTTTATAATTGCCTTTGGTCAATCTTTTACCACTATTATTCCAACATACCAAAACAGACTTTAGAAATGTAGTATTAAATTTCAATAACATGTAAAGATTATATAATCTTAGAATCTGAATACAAGAACTTAGTGTCCAAATAACTTCTTCACCAATGCCCATTGGATATTGAGAAATAATTACAATCATTTAGCCATAATTTGTATGAATGTAGATCCTATCACTGTATCAAGTAGGATTCAGTATTATTTAACTTGAAACTGTTTTTTAAAAATTTTCAAAATTGTAAACATGAAGCGTGCAGATCGTTTTTACATTATTTAAAATTCAACTGTCGAGAGTAATTTGAAAGATTAAAATTGTTATACGGTACAAATAACTTATTTTCATATCGTTTCCTTTTGTATCAAGAAATGAATTACAAGAAATGAACAAGTAACAATGATTCTATATACCTATAATTATAGTTACTGAGAATCATGAAAGATTTAAATTGACCAATGAACCATTGAAATGAGGTAAAAGTCAAGTAAACCCAGTCAGACAAACATATACTTCTTACAACTACTCCATACCACATATATAGTTGACCTTTTACAGTAACCCAGATATAAATTATCATGAGAAATTAAAAATTGATCAAAGAACCATAAAAATATGGTCAAGGTCCCATGAATTATGCTTGAATGTATTGAGTCAATTTATTTACTCATTTATGTCATGTGCCTTTAATCAATTGGAAAAGTCAACAACCCACAGCCAATGTCTTTCCTTAAAACAAAACCACTATTAATAGAATATATCCTGTTTTCCTTTTCATATAGTAAGCTTTAAAATATTTCCAAAAATATTTAAAAAAACAAACAATATGCAAACAAAACAACCTAAGCAATAATGCAAACAAAAATCAACAGGTAAAAGATCATTAAACAAATATGGTGATAAAAGAAACAAAATAGTTTTGTTTTAGAGTACCTTGAAATGCAGTGAGGTAAAACAACTGTCGAATATCCTAAAATAAATCGTCTTAATTCAACATACTGAAAGCACAAGTGAAAACAAGTGAACGTGAAATTAGTAAAAACATCATGCTTTGATACTACCATTACTAAATTCCAGATATCTGTACATGCGCGAGTTAGTGATGTTTTACCTATTTCGACAGTTTGGATATCACCCTTGTTAATGCCCTATTTTCCTCCTTAAGTTTCTTATTTTCAGCTTTTGTTTTGTCCATTTGCTGGAAGTAAACAATGCTGTCAATATTAAACTGCTGAAACAAAAGTTATTTTCTGCAAAGGGAGATAACTGCTCTGAAAACAAGGTAGACAACTGTGACTGAATTCAAATGCTTTGCTGTCCACATCTACAGTAAATATGCTAAATATCATACTGTTGTTTAATTAAGTCCACCAATTTTAACTTCATTAATATAAAAGCCTCAACGGCACTCAACATTTTAACATCTGATATTTTTATCAAATAAAAGATGAGTTACACAATGAAGTTTTAATGAGAACTTACATTAACTTCTTTATGTGTTAACTGTGTGAATTCTACATTATCTATAACTGTGGCGGGTATGTGTAATATAACAGAAGGGAGAAATGCAAGCACCACAAATTACCTTTAATTCTTCTTCTAATTCTGATAATTTTCTTTCTAAAGCTCTTTTTTCCTGTAAAATACAAAATTAATATAGTTATTACAGTAGGTAATACTTATATACAAGAACAATTCAGTATTTATTTCACATTTAAATAAATTTTTCACAGGTATATAAACTTCAGACACTAGACTACTTTTTGATTTCTTTAAGTGTTTTTATTTTGTAAAGTTCACTTTTTGATTTCTTTAAGTGTTTTTATTTTGTAAAGTTCCCAACTTGCTGTCTCACAGATTTACTCACAGGTTGATATCCATATCTTGTTTTTCTGCTTGATTTATTTTGATCATACATTTACATTTTTTCTGCTAATTGTGAGAACTTTCAGCTTTCATTTATAAGTACATTGAGAATTTCTTTTTACGATTCATATTCCCGAACAATTAGATTTCAACATTGTACATATAATATCTATATTTAATATTTTACCCGTTTATCATTTGTATCTGCTAATCTGTTTGCTTCATTGCGTTTCATAAGTCTGTCTAATTCAGCTTTTGATTCTATTAATTCTTTCTTGACTTGTTCTAATTCTTTCTTTAATCTTTCTGTATTGGCTTTTTCATCTTCGTAAAGCTGCAAAAATATAAAATAAACAATGTCACATTCCAATCCCTAGTTTGAACAACTTCCTTTCAATTCAAGTTTTCCTTAAACAAGGGTCTTGACCTTTAATTGATTGGCATTTTGTTTAATTTTACCTCAGCCCATTACCACTATCCAAAAGTTAAGTCTTGCTTTGAATATTTTCAAAAGTGCCATAATGCACTAAACAATCTACAAGTAGTAAATTGTCATTACTTATTTGATTGTTATCTCAAAATGTCAGTCTCAACTGATATCTCCAAAGTTTCTTATGTCCAATCAAACCTGAGATGAGAGTTCACAATATATACATATATTTTGAACGTTGTTTTCAATTTAGACTTATATTCATTATATATATATATTTGTGGTTTATCCTGATTTTCTCCAGTTTGCTCTATCAATAAAACTTTTGTTATGAAATAGATTTAAGGTGTGAAAGATGGCATTCACCCAATGCCACAAATTAAACAAGATGTTACCTATAAGACTGTTAAATAGACCAAAATTGCAACATGACAAGACTCCTTCTGATTCACTGTGGGGGAAAGCATTGTTATCTTTATAATTAAACATTGTACGTTTAATTATAAAACAAATAATTAAACATTGTATGTACTTTAAATGTTAAATAGCAGGATTTCCAAAAAAATTACTACCACTAAACAACTGTACAACAAAGATAAAATAATCCATGCAAGAATTTAGAGAAGGTCAGAATCATGTATGAAAGATACAAAAGTATTTTCTAAGTACCAAAGATAATTCCAGAAAACACTTGTACTGTCAATTATTACAATGAAAATAGCACATGTCATCTCGTTAATTAGATAAAACATTTCTATTATATGTAATTATCTTTATTAGATGTCTTCCTGGAAGAGAATACCGACTGCCCCAGTATGACCTGCCAAACTATTCATCATAAGATTTATATGATGTCCACCCAGGTAATAAGAATCCTAGAGGACTTGCTACACCCCCATCTAGAGTGATAAATCTATAGTCTTCAACTGAGAACATGCATGGTGTGGATTCATACATCATATAGTATTCAGTAATGATTGATTGTTGGCTGTTTCAGTTCCAGCAGCAAATATTACATGCATCTTAAGGATGAAGCTCAGAAATAATAGTATTACAAAACAAATTTACTTATATACAAAAATATGGCATGATGTATTCAAAGCAAATACAGAAAATACATAATTTGAGGATGACAATATTTTAAGGACATAATTCTCAAAAGTTACAAGTTGTCATGCTGATTATTACCATGGTTTAAATCAATGTTCCTTAAATTTTTTTTTATCCACCTAAATTTTTTTTCTGAAATCCACATTTTTTGTTATTTTCAATATTAAACAGACATTACACTTTAACAACTATAGCATTGTGCTAGGAATCAAATCTGAAATGTCTTTTTGGAAACAAGTTACATTCTAAATTATCAAGACTTTTGCTTGATAAAAACACATGATATTCAGAAACTGGAAATGTGTCCTTTTTCGAAGAACATAGTTCTGAAAGAGGGAACAATCATTATTATGTAACTGTGGACTAGAACTAAAAGGTATGGTCAATGCAACCTTTGTAAAACCAAAAAGGCTTTCGATCAAAGCAAACTTGTAAGCATAAAACCACGCAAGTAGTAAAAGTAAAATTGCAGATATATGATGCCCTGAAGTTTTTTCAAAAGAATGTCAATATTTATTAGCTTAAGAAAAGTTTTTAAATGCATCATAAGAATGGAAGCTTCTATACAGATCAGATTGTACCACAGGTTGAAGAGTTTACCTGCATATAAAAGTCCAACTAAAATAATTAAAATGCAAATGTTTAGGATGATTTCCAGTATGTTATCAACTGAAATAATCTGAACATATTTTTGTAAGACTCCCTTCTTATGGCTATCAGTACTTCTAAAAAACAATAATAATTATATCAATTTTTCTCCTTTAAATCGTTGACTTAAGTTGTCAAATCTACCTCCATGTCCTGCCCATCTCCTACAGAATTGAATGACAGAATGTGAAGAAATGTTTGGTACAAATATGTATCTTGGTTCTTTCAGTAGGTACTCTATATATGTTCCTATACAAGAATTTTAACTTGATGTATTATTTGAATGTTGTATGAAGATCAAGCGTACTCTTGCTAACACTATCATTTGAAATGACAATTAAGTTTTAAAAAAGTATGGTTGAATCATAAACTAGCTGTGGTGATTAAGAGAAAAAAGTGGTTAAATCTTACATTTTCTCTTATAAACGTTATCGCATATTCAAAAATCTGATGGTCATTGGTCCACTTTTGATAAAGTTCAGTGTTGGTTTTTTTTACACAAGCTAACTGGAATTTTTTACTTCTAGATAAACATTGGAGTTTATACAAGTTTTTATTTCACTCAGTTATTGTGGCACTTTCCCTATGGCATATCATGAAAGTTTATTGTATCATATTATGAAATTCCACTTCATTTCAACCTTTTTTTTTTTTAAATTTTAATTTTCAACATATAATGTGGAGTTGTCCCCCTTCCAATGATTGACCAAACTATGTTACTGCATCGGAGTTGTTTTGACATTTGTTAGAAGAATTGGTATAAGAATAGGGAGATATGATTGCCAATGAGACAATTACCCATCAAAGACCAAAGGACATGGATGTAAGCAACTTGAGGTCACCATACAGCCTTAAACAATGAGCAAATATCATATTGTTCAGTAAGCTATAAAAGACCAGGCATGACAAAATGGGAAAAATTCAAATGTGAAAACTTAAGACCTAATTGATGTTTTATTTGTCCTTGGACTACTGAATCATTCCCCCTCCCTTATATTGCATAAGAGTGTTACCTTTTTATAATCTAGGTTAAGACTTGATGTAGAACCAATGTATGAACTGGGTCTGTCTGTCCGATGACTGTAACGATCTGAAGTTCCTACATCTGATGTTGAGTTGTATCTCCCTGAGTATGAATTCTGAAGAGAAAAAAAGAAAATCAAATTTATACAAATATGCCATAAAATTGGTTTTACAAATTAGTGTTAGTGTATTGGCATCATATTTCCTCTCTTTCACTAATCAGTGTTTACCAGACTGTCAGTTACTGTTCATGGTTGTCAGACTGTTACCTATCACTCAGTTACTCATCATTGTTTACCAGACATTCAGTTACTGTTTGTGGTTGTCAGACTGTTACCTGTCACCCAGTTACTCATCACTGTTTACCAGATTGTCAGTTACTGGTCATGGTTGTCAGACTGTTACCTGTTACTCAGTTACTCATCATTGTTTACCAGACTGTTAGTTACTGTTCGTGGTTGTCAGACTGTTACCTGTCACTCAGTTACTCATCATTGTTTACCAGACTGTCATTTACTGATCGTGTTTGTCAGACTGTCAGTTACTGGTCATGGTTGTCAGACTGTTACCTGTCACTCAGTTACTCATCATAGTCTACACTGTTGTATTGGTGACAAGAGTTTGTATGTTACTCATTAACCCCCAAACAGTTTGACTGGCATAAATTTTTACAATGTACAGAAACAAGGCATAAAAATATTTCCAAGGAAATTTTTTTTTTGCCTGTACTAAGTGTTCACATCTCAAAAAAAAGAACTTGGACCTATTCTTACTTTTTTCTTAGTTTTAATTTATTTTAATTTATCTATTGAGAAAAACATCATTGTGAAAACATTTTTATTCTGGATTTCAAGAGCCACATCCTTAAATAACAAAATTAAATCAAACTATTATTTATACCTTTTTCTGCTTTGACAGATACTGATAAAATAATTTGAGTACCGGTAGACACATTCTGGACAGATGCATACAGGAGGACCTTAGAGTGAGCTGAATTCAGTGTAAATATTTCTACATGTGAGCACAGTTTATTTCTTAATGACAGTTCTTAACTGTCATTGATTATCTTGATTTAACTCTTTTGCTAACAAATTTTTAACATGAACAAAATATGCAAATTTGATATACAATCATCAGACCAACAACTGAAGGCATTAGAGCTTTATAACCTAATCATATACTGCAAATGAGTTGTCATCAATATCAATCATCCTAATAAATGTATATAAAAAGACAAATAAAAATTTGTAATTTCAAAGTATGATTGCAGCTGCATATAAATGCTCATTCAGCTGCAAATATAACATGCCTGTTCAGGGCAGGGATTTCCTTGCACAATATTCAGAACTTAGCATGAAGGCATTTTAAAGAAATATACTGCAAGTGATGTTGTCATTCAATATCAATCAACCTAATAAATGTATATAAATAGACTATTGAAAATTTTGATTTAAAAAATATGATTGCAGCTGTAAAATGTCCATTGGCAAATATTACATACCTATTCAGGACAGGAATTTCATTGTATAATATTCAGAACTAAACATAAAGGTACATTTGTATTTAGGATTTTAAATGTAATAAATACTGCAAGTGTGTTGTCAATCAATATCAATTATCCTAATAAATACATATAAGAATACAGTTAGAAATTTGTAATTTCAAAAACTGATTGTAGCTGCATAATGTCCAGTGGCAAATATTTAGAACAGGAATTTTTAAAAAGGAAACAATTCACATAATGAGATAGGATATTCACTTTAAAGACTTACTTCTTCACTCATATCCAGTCCTCAAGAAAATAATTTGACAATTATTGTGGTGAAAATGGTTTTAAATAGGTTACTGACAAAGGAAGTTTATTTAATGGTTTATCTACATACTATCTGCTCTTGAGGTAATTAATACACTATGTTTAACATGGAAGGACTTTTATAAACTAATTACCGAGGCTGAAATGTGGCCTGAGTATATAGTTCTTCATAAAGTATAGAAAAAAAGTCATTTGTTTTGTCATTGTAGCTAGTCATTCAGTTCATAATCTTTTAACAATAGGCAAACCTCACCATTTTTGTAAAGGTCAAGACATTTACACCTTTTCAACTTTATCACATGTGGATCACAATGCTTTATGAATTTTTATTGTTTTTTTCCTTTCAAATTGCAAAAATAAAGATATTTGGTAATTTTCCCCAAATCATTTTGTTCACCATAATTAACAGTTAGGTCCACTATATATTTGTACAATAATGTATTGTTTTATGTGTGCTGCCCATCAAGGGCCTGGAATAATAAATATTCTTATTCTTATTTGTACAATATTTATGTGCATTGGATGCCCAGTGGCAAAGAGATAATGTACATTTGTATATGTACTTAGTCAAACATTGTGAGGTAAAATTTCTAATGGAATAAACTACTGCAGAATGGTGATCTCTACAAACTGCCATTATTGGTGAGTTCGTTTTGTTACAGTTAAACTTAATCAAAATCTGTTAAAACATCAGCACACAAGGGGAACAATTAAAAGCTGATGTATGTATTTCTTATGACAGTAATATTTTTCAAGTAACATACTGAATAACATCTGGCTTTGTGAAGTACATAAGAATATATGTGGCAATCATAAACATCCTACAGAATTCTGTTTTAATTAGGCAAAGAATGACTCACTGATCAAAACTTCAAAATACAGTAGCTCTACTGTAAATATCATCATTGAACTGTGAGGGGCTGGATGGAGGGATCTTCATTTCACAGTTACTGGGAGGGACTGGATGGAGTGCTCTATATTAAAACAGTTACTGTGAGGGGCTGGATGAAGGTACCTACATTAAACAGAATCTGTGATGGGCTGTATGGAGGTATCTACCTTAAACTAGTACTGTGAGGAACTGGATGGAGGGATCTACTTTAAACTGTAACTGTGAGGTGATGGATGGAGGTAGAAGGATCTACATTACAGCGACTGTGAGGGGCTGGATGGTGGAATCTACTTTAATCTGTAACTGTGAGGGACTGGATAGAGGGCTCTACATTAATCAATGACATTAAGGGGCTTGAAAGAGTGTTTTATATTAAAAAGTGACTACAGAGGTGGATTAAACAATGACATTGAGGGGCTGGAAAGAGTGTTTTATATTAAAAAGTGACTACAGAGGTGGATTAAACAATGACATTGAGGGGCTGGAAAGAGTGTTTTATATTGAAAAGTGACTACAGAGGTGGACACTTCTTTTCAGACCAAAAACATTTAGAAATTAAAAAAGTCTTGATAATCTTTGGACATAAAATGATTGAAATTACAAGAACATTCCATGTCATAACAAGACCAGAACAGGATACTTATCACTGTCTCCTTAGGAGTTCACTGATAATAATTTATGACAATTTGATAAGTAAAGATCAACATTTTTATAAGTCAGTTCAAGCACTCGTATATCTTTAATACAAACAATATTAAATCTTCTTGTAAACAAAGTTTTATCAATGATCATTTTTCCCAAACCACAAAGTTGACTTTGTTCAAACAGAATATATTGAAGTAAATAAAGTAGTTCCCTCTCTAATGATATCTCCTCTTTTGCACTGAAAAATCGTACCTTTCTAATGATAACCATTTCAAGAGGTGTTCCATTTTGATAAACGGGGTAACTACTGTAAAATTCACTGGTTTTTTTTTTTTTAAATTTACTAGGAATGTCACTGAAAATACTTACTCGCAAAGAATATATGAATGGCTGTTTTTGTATGTGTAAACCCAAAAGTATTCTGAAGTAATTAAGACTTAAGCTTTATAAAATAAGTAATGGCCATAGACCAAAGAAGAAAATGAGGCTGCAAAATTGTTGTTTCTAAAATGGCAATCTTTTATATGTTGAACTGTAAAAAAAATTTTGTCTCTTGTAATTGTATGAATTCAAATAAATATTTCCATTTGTACACACATGACTTGTATTATGTTTATGGGCTTGGTATTTTTATCCTTTCCTGGACAAAGTCTTTATTGGAACTAATGTCCCATGTAAATCAATTCATTGTGGATCAAACCTAATACAGAACAAAGTAAAAATAAAAGATTTAATTTTGAATATAATTGCTTAAACATAATAACTATTATGACATTGACAGTGTAGCAGCTTCCAAAAATCTTTTCCAACCATTTTGAAATCTCCCTTCGATGACTAGTCTGAAAGGGTGGTAAAATTTCCCATTCTGGAATCCCACCCCACCCCTTTTCAACATTATATCAATGAGAATTACCTACACAGAAATATTTCCTCAGAGGAACAATTTCTGACTTTGGAGGTTTAAAGAGCTGGCACCAATGCCTTAAACAAATGGAAGTTTCTATGTTATCCCCAATTTCTGGCTCTTGTGCTTTCGTATTAACTTTCTGTTTAGTAACAATGTCTATGGACACCTCAGATCAATATAAACAGCCTAGACAGACCTACTCAAGTTTTCTATTAACAGAATGAACCCCCAGCCAAGTCAAAATAAACAGCCTAGACAGACCTACTTTTGAATGTTTTTTCATGACAATAAATCATTTAACTTTATTGCAGTAATTATAATTGCTTTTTATGTCTACTTTAAACTGATCTTTATCCTTTTTTAGTATTTTCAGACAGATTTATAACTATTCCCACTGCTGGTTGGCATGGTAAAATCTATAAACGTAACAAAAATTTATTCTAGTGTTGTAATAATGCATTGGTATTTAGAACATGAAAATGTACTTACAGTACAACTGTAGGAGTCAGAACAAAACAGGAGAATGATAAAATGTCATTTAATCTAGTCTCAATTTCATTTTTGAATGTGCAATGAACAACAACTAATTCTCATCCAAGTATATATATTGTACTTTTATAATATCGCTTAAAAAAGTTCCCCCCTTTTTTTCCCACACTCTTTAATTCAATTCTAGATATGCATCCAGAAAACAAAATGAACATATTTTTTCCAGCAGTTTTTACACATCCTAAAATATTTCTACAAAAAGGGGTTGGCTAATTGAAAGAGGGGTAAGGTAGCTCCAAAAGGGACTGTTGAAACTCTCTATTTCTTTGAATTATAATGGATATTTTATCAAACGATTCATAGTTGCCAATAATTATCGTTTTATGAACTTTTGATTTAGATACTGGGCTACATAGTCAATTTCATCACCCTGCATAATACATGGGCCTGGATCAGAATATATTTTGGTTATTGTAAACAACCCAAACATTCCATATACAGGACACAGTATGTAAATACAACTATGTACCTATCTCTAAATAATTACCATTTAATCAAGTATTTATTTTATAAATATCATATATGTAGGTGGTCCAATATAGAAATAGATAGCAGTGTTTTAGAACAGTTGAAAATATAGTTTGATTCTAATTGAAACAATTATGATATATAGAGACTGTTTTAATAAAATCCGTTTGATCACTTTTTTTTTTATTTGAATTTTTTTTTACATATTATCTAATCATATTAAACATATGTGATTTTTATCTTGTATTTACATAAGGGTAATGATGTATGTAACAGTCCTGACAGAGAAATTATTGTGCAGAAATAAAAGACAGAAAAAATGCATTTACCACATAAACATCTGCAAAACATGTGCACTGCATGCATTACATTTTTATACAATATTTGAAGTGACTGTGTTAACAATGATGTAAATAAGCACATAACTTTCTGGTTAATGAAAGAAATATACAAAACAATGGTATTTAGAGTGCCACAGATCTATCTTATCCACTCTTTTCATTTCTTTTATGTACAGAATTACATAACCCTATCAGCAATATTCTATCATTCGAAACACACATTGCTCTTAATTGATTTTAATAATATTATCTTAATGTTTCAAAACAATAAAAGATAGCACCCCCCTCTTTTCTGTTTTTATTAATTACCCTTCACTTGATCAATTTTTTAATATATAGAAAGTTGTTAATTTTCCTAATTTTACTGATTAGTACAAACCCTAAGATATGGTGTGTATGTTGATGGTGTTGGTGGATGGTATCCACTGTACGAATGTGTGGATCCATGTCCTACAGATCCTATACTAGAAAGACTATTGGTAGATCCTGAACGAGAACTGTATCCCGATCCTATCCCTGAGCTGTGGATACTACTCGGAGAACTTCCATAACTACTGTATAATCCAGGGTAACTACCCAAACTGTACCGGTTATAATTATAAGACATAGCACAACATGTTACAGCATCTTCCAAATGTACTTCCAACAGCTGATGTGCCAGGTGGATTGTACCATTATATTGATTAGGGAGATAATCAGTCAGGCCAACCCATTTGACTGATTAAGGGGGTTATCAGTTTAATAGATAAAACACTACAAATTTTTTCTAAATATAAACTGATCTTGGGAGAAAATGTTTTTAAATGTTAAATGGTCAGTTATCAATTAGCATGGCAATGAATGAACATTACGAAGATTGATAGCTCTTTATTTGAATGGAAACTGAACACTAACAGTCATTATATATCCAAAGATAAACAAAAGGGTGTAAAGATAGACCTTGCCTTTTCAATTACTTATTTACCACTTCTACCAAAATCATTTCAACCACTTATAACTATACTTAATGTTGTTTACTTATTTGAGGTACATCTTAGGGTTATAAAATTCTGTTTGCGTTTGATGATCTTTATTTGTGAATGAAAAAACATGAAAAAAGCTTTATACATAACACATAAAATACGAAAATATCAACGACAAAACAAATTAAAAATCTTACATGTAATTTGTAAAATAAGTGATTTTGAAAAATCCCAGAAATTTGACCAGTTTTGTATAATCACTGAATTGAATTGTGATTTTTTTTGAATCTCTGATTTTGACTAGTAATTAACATTAACCTTAAAATTCATTCAGAATGTATTACGGATTAGCTGGTCTAATTTAATTTTAACAAGAGACTCTTTAATAAATACAAATAAATAAGGTCTACATTCTGGTTTCTAGGTATTCTGACTTGCTCTACAATTTTTTTTAGACATTTATAATGGTATTAGGAAAACCTTGTAATAGTAGATTAAAAATATAATTAATCATAAATATTATTATTAAAAAAAATTACCATAATAAAACACCCTTATATGGTCCCCCCAAATCATATAAATCCACTTCTTGACCTGTTATATATAATCCATCATATGATTTTTTTTATATTTCTGTAAATATGCAGTTGGAGCATATTTGAACATCCAGTTAGGATGTAGTTAGATATGAGAATTAGCAGGATTACATCAGATTACTTAGTAATCAACAATCAGATTAATTCACAACAGGAAATTAATTATCTTAATCACCTGGATTAATGTGTCAATTACCAAGCCAAATATTCAAGTATATTGGATAGTGGCTCCAAGTTTAGATCATTCTTCATTTATTAAAAGTAAAATGCAAATCAAAATCTCAAAACACATTCTTGCATACTATTTTTAGAATATCAAGAACAAGAAATGAGCTGTCAAATTGACAGCAAACCAGTTTTTTCTGTATTTTAAAGGCATTTTCAAGTTTATTTGACCTGTGCCTATTTTCTAATCTATCAAGGACCATAACTCCTGAACAGCAAAAGTGAAAATTATCAATATCAAAATTAACCCTCCATTTAGTCAATCACTAACAACATATCAAAATTTGAAAACCATTGAATGATTCATAAGTCATTGCATGGAAACGACATTTTCAAATCTATCAAGGACCTTAACTACTGATTGTTAAAAGTGAAAATCTTCAATATCGAAAATGATCTCCGATTTGTCATCATTAGCAACACATACTAAAATTTGAACAGCATTGACTAAATGGTTCATAATTCATTGTATTGTAAGGAAACTGTTGGTCTATATATAACAATTGTTTGAATACAGTGTTATTGTTCTATTTCTGCTTCTTGCAAAGTTTTAGTCCAAGAAGTATGTTTCACTTTACAGAATTCAACCAAACAGGATGAGAGTTCGAACAATCAACATATTCGAATATTCCCTTTTTTCCAAATGAAATTAAAATTAACCTAATTGAAAAAATACAACCTATTTCTTACAGGGATATGACAGTTGTTTTTCACTCGTTCCTTTGGTTGATAAAGTTTCATTTTTTCAGTTTTTATGGACTTCCACCCTTTTTGAATTTACAGTGGAGTTATGTATTTTTGTTATATCTTTTTGACACATGCAGACCATATGTTGACCTCAATATGTCTTTGTTTCATGTTGTTGGATTGCTGTCACATTAATCCACATTCTACATCTTTTATTTTTATACAATAATCTGTTATACTGACTGACAAAGAATGAGTTCTGACAGTAATAAACATAATCACTTAATTAGTATGCCAAGAAACTTGAGGCCCCATGCACATTGTATTGTTTACCTAGTAGATTATGTTCTATAGATTCATTTTGTTTTTAAGCAATAAGTAACTAAGTATCTGAGATGTTCCATTACTAAGTATCTGAGATGTGCCATTACTAAGTATCTGAGATGTGCCATTACTAAGTATCTGAGATGTGCCATTTCAGAACTATATAATCATCTTCAAGAAGAATGATCTTAAATAGTTGTCAAAATGATTTTTTTTTTATTGTAATCACTGGTAGATTGGACAGTTAAATATCTTTTTTGAAACGAATACCAACTCAAACTCAAGGACCAATTTTTAGTGAAGCACTGTTGAAGATATTAAAAGAACTTCATACATGTACCTCAATGTTGGGATGATTACATGTTTTTTTTTTGGTGCTTTATATTCATTTTCTTTGAAACAATAAAGCACTCAATTGACCTTGAAACTTGTATCAATGATTATGGAATGTTTGTTACAAATTTTAATTTTCAATAATAAGAATGATATTCATTAAACAACGGAATATTCAATGTTCCTTTCACTGATTTTTCATTTACCATATGTTTTATTTTTGTACTAGGTAAGATTGCATAGCCAGTAAGTGCTACTTTTTCATTGAATATATTTATTTTGGATTTTGTTTACTTCGTTTCTTTTCTTAAAGTCATACAGTGCAGAAATGTGTAGAGCTCGGAACTTATAATCATTACTGGCTTCACAACTTAAGATTAAAATGTTTGTCTTTGAAGATGACTTATTTATGGTGATCATGCAATAATAAACCAATTTGATAGCTATTTATAGATTTGAAATAACTTATATCAATAAGTAAGGATCTTTTTTTGTTGTGGATCTATATTTCCATGTCAGATGGGCAATTTTTGCAGGAATTCAGGTTTACACTTATCTGGACTCAGAAATTAATAATTAATTTTTCGGGATCAGGAAAGAATGTTATATTTGTTCTGAAATTCCGGAATTCAGTGTTTATTTTGCTGGGGAATTCAGGATAACATCCCAGCCTACCTCCTGCTTAATCAGACAGCAGTTGGCATTTTTAAGATAACAAGCATTCTGAGAGTATTGCCATGCAATACATAGTCCCCTACCGGTTAAAAATTAATTGTACTGGAACAATATGCTAACTTGATCTATAACTTGTCATGGTGTAAACTATATAACAAATATCAAGTTAATAGCTTCAAGCATGATGACAAAAAGTGTGGAAAACTGATTATTTAAGTGAATTTTCTAAGTCCAAGGACCATAACTCTGCACACAAAATCATCAGACCGGAACAAAATTTGAACTTGTCATGATAAAACTATATACCAATCATCAAATCAATATCTTCAAGTATGATGAAAAAAGTGCGGAAAACAGATTATTTGAGTGCATTTTCTAAGTCCAAGAACCATAACTCTGCACAAAATCATCAGACCGAACAAAATTTGAACTCGATCTGTAACTTGTCATATAAAAGAATGTACCAATTATTAAATCAATATCTTCAAGCATGATGAAAACAAGCATTCTGAGAGTATTGCATGGCAATACATAGTCCCCTACCAGGTAAAAATTCATTATACTGGAACAAAATGCTAACTTGTTCTCTAACTTGTCATGGTGTAAACAAAAAGTAAATATCATGTCAATATCTTCAAGCATGACTAAAAACAGTGTGGAAAGCTGATTATATGAGTGAAAAAAACATTAGATATGATTAATAGTTCTCTAAAATTAGATATGATGTAATACTGTGTATATCTATTTTCAAAAAATTATAATCAAATATAATTAATAGTTCCAAATATTTTTTCTTTCATTTGTCACAAACTAATATAGATTTGTAACTTATCTATAAAATGTCAACAACTTTTATCTAGACAATGTAATGTATTGAAATATATACATTAATAAAAATAGATTATTATCTAATTAAAGGATTTCTCTTCATAATTTTTTTTTATATATATAGCATTCAGAAAACTAGTTTATACTAAATAACGCACAAACCTGCCAAAACATTCTTCAAATAATTTAACAAAGAATGTCTTTTAACTAGAGGCTCTCAAGAGCCTGTGTCGCTCACCTGGCTCTACTTTGGTTTTAGAAATCATGTAAAGATAGATAAAAATCATAACAGATACCCAAATAATGATTGAGGCCAAATTTGGATTAATATTGGTCCCGTTATTAAATAAAATATCCTGGTGGCCATCTTGAACAGTAAATCGGCAACAAAGTATCAACACTTGGTCAGCACTTCATAAGGAACATTCATGCCATGTTTGGTTTCATTCCATTCAGTGGTACTCTAAAAGAAGACATTTGTATGTATTTCCCATAGGGTCCTATGTTAAACTAAGTCACCCACTGGCAGCCATCTTGGATGATATATCGGCTGCAAAGAAACAACACTTGGTCAACACCTCATAAGGAACATTCATGCCATGTTTGGTTCCATTCCATTCAGAGGATCTCTAAAAGAAGACATTTTGTATGTATTTCCCGTAGGGTCCTATGTTAAACTAAGTCACCCACTGGCAGCCATCTTGGATGATGGATCGGCTGCAAAGTAACAACACTTGGTCAGCACCTTATAAGGAACATTCATGCCATGTTTGGTTTCATTCCATTCACTGGTTCTCTAAGAGAAGACATTTGTATGTATTTCCCATAGGGTCTAATGTTAAACTAAGTCCCCCGCTGTCAGCCATCCTGGATGATGGACCGACTGCAAAGTAACAACACTTGGTCAGCACCTCAATAGGAACATTCATGCCATGTTTTGTTTCATTCCATTCAATGGTTCTCTAAAAGAAGACATTTGTATGTATTTCATATAGGGTCCTATGTTAAACTAAGTCCCCCGCTGGCAGCCATCTTGGATGATAGACCGACTGCAAAGTAACAACACTTGGTCAGCATCTCATTAGGAACATTCATGCCATGTTTGGTTTCATTCCATTCAGTGGTTCTCTAAAAGAAGACATTTGTATGTATTTCCCATAGGGTCCTATGTTAAACTAAGTCCCCCGGCTGGCGGCCATCTTGGATGATGGATCGGCTACAAAGTAACAACACTTGGTCAGCACCTCATAAGGAACATTCATGCCATGTTTGGTTTCATTCCATTCAGTGGTTCTCTAAAAGAAGACATTTGTATGTATTTCCCATAGGGTCCTATGTTAAACTAAGTTCCCCGATGGCGGCTATTTTGGATGATGGATCGGCTACAAAGTAACAACACATGGTCAGCACCTCATAAGGAACATTCATGCCATGTTTGGTTTCATTCCATTCAGTGGTTCTCTAAAAGAAGTCATTTGTATGCATTTCCCAAAGGGTCCTATGTTAAACTAAGTCCCCAGCTGGCGGCCATCTTGGATGATGGATCGGCTACAAAGTAACAACACTTGGTCAGCACCTCATAAGGAACATTCATGCAATATTTGGTTTTATTCCATTCAGTGGTTCTCTAGAAGAAGTTCAAAATGTAAAAAGTTAAAGCCGACGCCGGACGACGATGGACGACGGACGCCAAGTGATGAGAAAAGCTCACTTGGCCCTTCGGGCCAGGTGAGCTAAAAAATGAGTTATCACCCTTTGTACAGAATTATGGTTTAACATAGTACTCTAACATAAGATATGGTCCAGAGTTATGGTCCATGGTCCATAACTCTGAACTAAATCATCAGACCGGAACAAAATTCGAACTTGATCTATAACTTGTCATGATAAAACTATATACCAAATATCAAATCAATATCTTCAAAAACGAAGAAAAAAAGTGTGGAAAGCTGATTTGCGGGACTGATGGATGGACAGACGGACAGATGGACAGACGGACAAACGGATGGAGTGCAAACCTAAAGTCCCCTTCGACTTTGACGGTAGGGGACTAAAAAGAGCGGAAAACTGAATATTTGAGTGAATTTTCTAAGTCCAAGGACCATAACTCTGCACAAAATTATCAGACCAAACAAAATTAGAACTTGATCTGTAACTTGTCATGATAAAACAATATACCAAATATCAAATCAATATCTTCAAGCACGAAGAAAAAAAGTGTGGAAAACTGATTTGTAGGGGACTAATTACAAAAGTACCTACCAGTAACTAGAATAGTTATAGTTGACTATATATTGAAAAGCTATTCCTTTTGTTATCAATTCGCCTGTTCAGAATCTCTAGTATTGTAAATAATTTCACTCTACGAAGCTCAAAATGAAAATAACGTCACATATTGGTTGATTTTTTCATTGTTTGGGACATTGTTAGCCAGTCACAATGCTTTGATGTATGCTATTGTCAATATTAACCAGAATGAATGACGATTCTGATTCAGCAAATTAGAAGAATGGAAATTCAGAAATATTGAATGAAACACAATATGTTCATGTTATTATAATATAAATAAATGGGGAATGTGTCCATGGGACACATATCATGCCCCTGCTTGCATATAACATTATAAAGGGACATAACTTAAGAACAGTAAAAGTAATGCAACCCAAATTTGTACTTGATCTGAGTTTTGTGGTAAAAAGCACTGTGAATAAGTTTCATAACATTTGGTAGAGGCAAACTTAAGGTAGAGAACAGCAACGAAAAATTCAGCAATTTTTCCATTTCTTAAAGGGGCATAACTCAAGAACGGTAAAAGTGACGACACCAAAATTCAAACTTGATCCGTGTTTTGTGGTTAAGCATTGTGTATAAGATTCATAGCAGTTGGTTGAGGCAAACTTAAGTTAGAGAATGGAAACGATAAAAATTCAGCAATTTTTCCATTTGTAAAGGGGCATAACTATAGAAAGGTAAAAGTGATGCCACCCAAATTCAAAATTGATCTGTGTTTTGTGGTAATAAGCATTTTGTATAAGTTTTCATAACATTTGGTTGAGGCAAACTAAAGTTAGAGAACAGAAACCAATTTTTGGACGTAGACGGACAAGGGTAAAACTTAATGCCCCCTCCGCTATGGTGGGGGCATAAAAAAGTTGGGAATAAGGTCAAAGGTCATCTCCAATGATGTATAATACATTGTCTTGAGGTGATGGCAAATATTGTTTGAAAAAGGTTTCAGCCTGGAAGTGATGATGTCACATAAATATCAATTTGTCCTAGAGGTCACTGGTCATGATTGCTGCAATATAGCTTTTTTGTGTTGACACAGAGTAAAGCAAACATCAATCAATCAATCATTCAATGGTCATGCTCAATTATATGCAAATCATTGTCTTGAGGTGGTGTATTCACATGTAGAAGAAAAAGAATTAAAGGTGAAATGATATGTCTCTATTTATTGAAATGGATAACATACTGTAAATTCAGAAATTATTGCGATGTTTTTATTAATGCGAATAATGCGACTAGATGAGTATCGCAATAATAAGAACTCGCATTTTGATAACTAAAACATAGATCTGTATGTAGATTTTTCTGAAATCGCAATAATTAAACTCGCATTTTTGTCAATTTTTGAAAAATCGCAATAATAAATGCACGCAATAATTTCTGAATTTACAGTAATAAAAATCACGGATATTTTATTCAGTTTTCCAATCTTGGTTTATTCATTTGAACTTACTGATGACAATACTTTTGATATTTTGATTAAATAAATAAAACTGAAACAATTTTTACCTGAATTAATGAAAGTTTCACTGAAGACTTGCATGTTAATCCACAGTGAAGCCAATTTAAATAACAAAGTTGTCACGCATGACTTACTCAAACCAAAACTTTAACCTGATTAGTGAACTGTGAAATCTAGGTCAAATATCTTAAAACATTTTGTCACATCATTAAAAACATGTGTACTGTTTCAAGTAGATGTGTCGACAATTTCATGATATTCTACGTTAAACCAAAACTTTATCAAGATATGGTAGGTAGAGAATAATGAGAGTGCCGTGTGAGCACAGAAGAGTATATATTGCATTCATTTTGTAGTGGGAAAATAAACATTGTATTGTATTAAGGATTGGAAGGCAATACTATGAATTGGAGAGATCTTCCTTTGTCCATAATTGTTGCTTGTTTAACAACAATTATGGACAAAGGAAGATAACTCCATTTAAAATATTACTTTAACAGTGATTAAGAACAGACAGATTCATGCACAACTTATGTTATTTTTCTCGACAAATATGATTTTACACGAATACATCATTTTGTAACTAGAATAACTGAGCATATAGCTCATTGATTAATCTCTTTAAATCTGCATGGATAGGATTATATACTGTTTTTTGCTCTCAAAAAGGTCCTGAATCGATCAAGCAAGTCAGATAAGGGTTTTGATTGCATGAATGCAATCTTTACCCTTAAAAAAAAAGATTTTGTCCAAGTTTGGCTGATATTCCACAATAGGATTATTTAGGATATTTTTCAAATTTTACCAAACTCTAACCTATTCAAGGCTACTATTTTGCATGATAGGCAGAGGTATTTGGATATAATTTTGCAACTGACCCATTATAGACTTTTTTTACAATTCTTTATTGAAATTTTAAGAACTTTTTCAATAAACTATGATCACTCGCTTGCCAAAAGGGAAAATTGCAACAGAAGGTTTCTTTATAGGATTAGTTTCAGGGAAAATGTCTTTTTAAAGTGGAAACACTGTTTTCCTCATGGGGCTAGAGGAGTTATAAAACTAATATTATTACCATTAGAAAATTTTATTCATATTGATAGAATATACACTAAAATAGATGTTTTAATTGCAAGATACAACTTAGTGTGGATTTTACAAAATTCTTGTATAATTTCTTAAATGAATACTAATAAAGTTGTTAACTAGAAATAACAGAAAACTAGACATTTACTGTAAATTCAGAAATTTTTGTAATGTTTTTATTGCAAAAATTGTGATGAGACCAAGGGCCAGGAAACAGTCATATTTGCCAGTCACATCATAAACTGAAAGCTATTTGTCCTAAATGGCAGATTGGGATTTAGGACAAATTCATTTTTTTTACAGAAATAATTTCGTTCATTTCATCGAGATCAGGTTTCTTTATCACCATTTTGCACTTGTTTTAGTTTTGCAATCCTTTTCCTGTAATAAAACTGCCTCTTCAGTATAGTATGATAATCCTGAGAGCCCTCCTAGTAACCATATCAATTTAATGCCTCCCGGAAATATTGGCTTATGATCGCTAATCACTTTTTACCTGTGTTTTTATTTCACACCGACAGTGATCACAAGCTCAGAACTAATATTATTAAGAAATTAAAATTCCTTGACAACTGTCTTCATTAATTAATTACTTTTCAGGAAAGACAATCGACAATTCTGATTTAATTTACGTTAAAGAAGTTACTTTTCACGAGTCAAATGTGTGCTTTATTTACTATGTAATACGCATACATGAAATTGTCTTTACCAGGTTACCCACTTAATTGTAAAATGCAAAACAATTTCATGCTAAATTAAACAAATACAACTATTACCTGTAATATTCAAACATTTAAAGCACATTTAAAGGTAATAAAATTTAAAATCCCGTGATTTCCTGTCAATTTGAGTAACAGAACCAATCCAGGAATTACTCGTACTTTAGTATTGTCATGAAAATTACGGCTTTAATGTTCGTCTTCAAAATCGAAAGAAATGTCAGCAATGTCTGAGAAATTTACCATTCTGAGTCATTTAAATCATTTCAATTTTAAACTGTTGCATTCCATAAACTGTTCTTAGACGTTTTTAGAAAAACGGTATGAAAATTCATAAAGGTAAATGCGACGAAACAGTCAACTTAAGTTCTTTGATTATAAATCTAGTGTGAATAATTTCAACAGTTTATATTAGTATGCAGCAATTTCTAATATCGTCATAATTAAACTCTCATTTGTGTTGATTGTCCAACAATTGCAATAATAGATACACACTCATTACTTGATTTACAGTAAGCATATTTAAATAATTCTCATAAAAATACTTTTTGTTTTTGATTATTTATTTTAATAAAAATCACTGTTTCAATAATACCATTAAAAATGAAAACTTACCTTATCTTTTTCTTCTGTATCTTTCTTTTCATCTTCATCATCGTCCTGTTGAATGATTAAAAGTAATATTATTTACACAATGTGTCAAGATAAAAATACTTATGTTTTTTTTTAAATATCAAGGAAAATATATTTAGCTCTGTGTCAAAATATCTCCACAAAGATGCTTCTGAGCAAACAATGTTCAGTACATTTACTTGTCAATATTTATCAACTTTGTAAACAAAAAATTTTTCTATAATGTAATCAAAATTTTACTTTCTAAGCATATATATTCCATTATTTATATGGCTACAAATAATTTCATCACAAATCACTTGCTGTGTCAAAATTAGGAAAGTTCATTGATTTTCACACATAATATACAATTTTGAAATATAGCAGTACCCACATGTTTAATCAATGTGTTCATTTCTTGAATTTTTTTCCCTTCTAATCTAAGAAGACAACACAGAAATAAACAGCTAATCTTTCCCAAATATTCATCACCAATTACAAGATGAGTGTGCATGTGCTTTACCTCAGAAGGTTTACTTTTAATCAAAATTATTTTGTTTAAAATTGTCCCATCACAAGTCCTAATGATAATTTGCACCTAGAACAATTGTTTAATTAAACATAGCAATTTAATGGTCATTGCCTGATAGCATCTCAAAAGATTCAAGACATTGGAAAATTATTTGTAAAGGCTAATTTTCCAATGTCATGAACATTTAAGATGCTATCAGGCAAAATGTAACAAAACATATAGGAACATAAAATTAGCGAAATCATCCAGTCATGTCAGAAATTTGACATGTTTTGCCCTCTTTCTATTGCACTCCATTAATGAAAAGACTGAATTTTTCTACATTCCACAGCAGTCCATCTGTGAACCATTGAATTTTTTACTCTTGCAAGATATCCCTATTCTTCAGTATGGAATATAGTTTTCTATATTCTTGTGGATCTTTTTTTCTCAGTTAAGTCATTTTCCTTATTAGCTTGTAAAGTTTGATAGGTTGAACAAGCTTCAATATCTCCGATATATATATTCCATTATCTTTCTATTTCCTTATAAAAATACAGTGCATAAAGTGGAACTTGCTGTCCGAGATTTATTTTAATGGCACTGTTTTTGGAACAACCATCTAATTATTCAATCATGCATATACAATAAAAGACACTTTTAACATATTGCTTACAAGGACTGTAAGTGACGAATCCTGTAAATACTTTATATCCCTGAATAAGTTTTATTAACAGTACACATTACACATACCTTACTAGGGTCGTAAGTGACAATTCCTGTTGATCTACGTTCTCGTCTATTACGACGAGCACGTACATGAGAGGGTTCTTTCTTTTCATCTTTATCATCACCTGAAACAAAAGATATTTTTATAGTCTAACTATTTATTCTTCTATCAAAGCATACAAAGATGTGCAATTAGAATTGTAGATTTCAATAGTAAAATGTAGATATTCAATATCTTTTTAAGAAACATATGATTATCTTAACACTCTGTCAGTAACATCAATTACAATATATAATCAACAGCACTGATGGGGGAAAGTTTTCTTTGACTGGACATTGTGAACCTAATGATATTTCTTCCCTCTGTTCATTATTGTAAGTTTATCAAATAGCTTCATAACTCATACTTTACTTTCTAGAACTTGTGTAACTTTTACTTGATTGCTTATTTTATTATAACAAGTACAGTTAAATATACACAGATACATCAATTTGTAAATTGAATATCCGAGTATAATTTATTAAAAAATTGCTTGACATGAGCATCGATAAGATCTTAGAGTATTCAATTCACTGCACTTTGCTGTGTGCACACAGAAAAACAACAACAAACAAGAATGTGTCCATAGTACAAGGATGCCCCACTCGCACTATCATTTTCTATGTTCAGTGGACCATGATATTGGGGTCAAAACTCTAATTTGGCATTAAAAGTAGAAAGATCATATCATAGGAAACATGTGTTCTAAGTTTCAAGTTGATTGGACTTCAACTTCATCAAAAACTACCTTGACAGACGGACGAATGGACGGACGAACTGGTGCACAGACTGAAAAACATAATGCCCCTCTACTATCGTAGGTGGGGCATAAAAACCCGTTGAGAAGACGGCTGAAATTTAGCTAGCAACTTCAGAGATTCAGTTACACTTTGTGAAATCTTTACCCCTCCAAAACTTTAAATAAAATTGGAATATGTTCAGCACCTTATAGATGGTATAAATTTCTTCTGTTCTGTCTATATCTGAATGTTTTTTTTTGGCCAAAAAGTCTGTATGTTATCCACTGAAAAGCCATAAGATGACTGACCTGTAGATGATAATTCTTCAAACCATAAATTGTTGGCTTGTGTCTCAGCAATGATTACAACTTTCTTTATCATTCATTTGAATACAAGAATGGAGTTGATTCTTAATCTTTTAGCGCTTCCTGCTGTAGTAGATAATACTAATGATACTAACCTTTGGAATCTTTTTTAGAATCTGTGTCATCTTGGTCCTCCGCATGTAACCGTGACGATCGTAATGAAGCAGATCTACGAATTTCTGAACTACCTAGACTAGATTTATTATCTATAGATGTGGACAATGCATTTCTTTCCCTGCGAGGTACATATGCTATAATAGAAAAGAAAAGTACCGATTTCATATAATATTTTCAGATGTGAACAAAGCATTTCTAACGCGGTGGGGTTATATACGAGAAAAAAATTAATGGAGAATGTGTCCCCATGGACACACATGATGCCCCCACTTGCATACAACATTATAAAGGGACATAACTCAAGAACGATAACAGTGACACTACCCAAATTTGTACTTCATCTGAGTTTTAAGGTAATAAGCATTGTGTATAGGTTTCATAATGTTTGGTTGGGGCAAACTTAAGTTACAGAACGGAAACTAAGAAATTTGCAATTTTTCGATATATAAAGGGGCATAACTCGATAATGATTAAAGAGACGCTAACAAAATTCAACTTGATCTGTGTTTTGTGGTAAAAAGCGTTGTGTATAAGTTTCATAACATTTGGTTGAGGCAACTTAAGTTCGTGTACGGAAACTAAAAATTTTCATTTTTTTCCATTTATAAAGGGGCATAACTCAAGAATGGTTAAAGTGACCCTACCAAAATTCAAACTTGATCTTTATTTTGTGGTAATAAGCATTGTGTATATGTTTCATAAAATTTGGTCGAGGCAAACAAAAGTTAGAGAACGGAAACCAATTTTGGGACAAACGTACAGACAAGGGTAAAACTTAATGCCCCCACTGCTACGGCGGGGGCATAAAAATTTCCAGAACTACCAACATATAGGAATTAGAATTGAGAATGGAAACAGGGAATGTGTCAAAGAGACAACAGCCCAAGGCCACCAATGGGTCTTCAATGCAGCAAGAAAATCACGCACCTGAAGCCTTTTTTCCTACAGGAACATTTGAAACTGCTTAGTTTTCACAGGATGAAATGGACACTTCTGTAATTTGTTTCAATATTCAAATAAAGTCAAATATACTTTAAGATATCAAATTCAAAATCACACACAAACAAATTGTTGATTGACCAACTGCTGAAATTTTTTAATCATTTATTCTTTTGATGTTTCATTTTAAAAGGAAGCAGGCTAACTAAAGAGTTTCAGCATGTCTATAATGCTGAATATTCAAATAATTCCTCCATGCAAGAATTGCTATTATGGTGAATATGTAGTCTCTAATTGTAATTTACAAAACATTGAAAAATTCTCCAGAAATATTATTCTGGTTAGTCTACCTGAAGTTGTATCTGTAGAATAAATACTGGAATCTTTGGAATCTCTAGATCTTCTAAAACTACTTCGTGTATCATCCTATAACAAACAATCACATATTCAAATTATAATTTACCACTAAATTCACATGCATGCCACTCTAGCTTCATTGTGTGGAAAGTGTTCTCAATGTTTATCATTTAAAATAATAAGCAAGCACTCAGTTCATATAGTTCTTGTTGATATGTCTGGTTTTGAATATGCATGAAATATAAGTAAGCAAAACAAACTCTATTTTTGTAACCTTACATTAAATTAATACAAGTATATATGTGTAAGAATTCAATCTTACATTGAATTAATACAAGTATATATATGTAAGAATTCAATCTTACATTAAATGAATACACGTTTATTAAGTGAGAGTTTATACGAACAAACAAACAAACAAATATTTTATATATATATATATATGTAAGAACTCAATGATGACAAGTTCAATTTAATTCTGTTTTTATTCAGGAATGAAAGTTGAAGTTCCTGTACCTAGAAGTTGTTAAACTAAAGAAAAGTTAAGTTAGCAATAGTTTGACTCTAATAACATTCTGTGAAATGAATGATCAAAGGGACAAAACACTAGAATAACATCTGGAATAGGATGCCAGTTACAGGATACAAGTCCAGTACCCACCAATGAAGTCACTTAATAAATCTACCATCTTAGCTTTTAAATGGGATATTGTACTAAAATGAAAATTAAAGAGTATTAATTAAACTTTCAACTTCTGTTCAATTTTATGTGAATCAGAAATGAATATGGTGGATGATTGTCACAGTAAATGGTTCAAATTTTATTTTCGATTTTAACAAGGAAGAGAACAAAATGACCATAATAATTCACAATATAGTGTTGCTCTCTTAAATGCCAGACATGACCCTTTATGGATTCCCCAAGAAATCTTCAAGGGGGCTGCTAGTATGAGAAATTTGGCAGTCAAATATAGGAAATAATAAATGGGGAATGTGTCCATGGGACACAGATGATGCCCCCGCTTGCATATAATGTTATAAAGGGATAGAACTCAAGAACTGTAAAAGTGACGCTACCCAAATTTGTACTTGATCTGAGTTTTGTGGTAATAAGCATTGTGTATACGTTTCATAACATTTGGTTGAGGCAAACTAAAGTAAGAGAACAGAAACGAAAAATTCAGCAGTTTTTCCATTTGTAGAGGGGCATAACAAGAACGGCAATAGTGACGCCACCAAAATTTAAACTTGATCTGTGTTTTGTGGTTATAAGCATTGTGTATAAGTTTCATAACATTTGGTTCAGGCAAACTAAAGTTAGAGAACGGAAACGAAAACTTCAGCAGTTTTTCCATTTGTAGAGGGGCATAACAAGAACGGCAAAAGTGACGCCACCAAAATTTAAATTTGATCTGTATTTTGTGGTTATAAGCATTGTGTATAAGTTTCATAACATTTGGTTAAGGCAAACTAAAGTTAAAGAACGGAAATGAAAAATTCAGCAATTTTTCCATTTATAACGGAGCATTACACTAGAACGGTAAAAGTGACGCCACAAAAATTCAAATTTGATCTGTGTTTTGTGGTAATTAGCATTGTGTATAAGTTTCATAAAATTTGGTTGAGGCAAACTAAGTTAGAGAACAGAAACAAAAAATTTAGCAATTTTTCCATTTATAAAGGGGCATAACTCTAGAACAGTTAAAGTGATGCCACCAAAATTCAAACTTGATCTGTGTTTTGTGGTAATAAGCATTGTGTATAAGTTTCATAACATTTGGTAGAGGCAAACTAAAGTTAGAGAAGGGAAACCAATTTTGGGACATCCGTACATCCGTACAGATGGACAAGGGTAAAACTTAATGCCCCCTCTGCTACGGTGGGGGCCTTGAACTAGTGAGGGAAATAATAACAAGTTTATTTTTAATAGGTAAAATTAATCATAATCCAAGATCTTTCCTAAGATATCTTTAAGGGGATATATTATTGATGAATCTCATGTGACATTGCCAGACACACATTTATGTGACATTACATGCCAGACACACCCTTATGTGACATTACCAGACACACACTAACTCTAATTTTATCTTATTTTATCTTAACAAATTTCATACACAAAGCCATTTAACCACAAAAAATAGTCTTCCTGAGAAAATTCCTTTTTACACATTGAATAACTTACATCTGTTCTGAAACGTCGCCTAACGGATTCTGGTTGTTCTATACTTGTCGACTCTATATTAGAAGTTCTACTTTCACTTAAAACATTGTTTGTTTTTTCACTAGATTTTGTATCACTTGGTTTTGTGTCTGATGAGTGTAATACTTCTTCTGCCTTCTGTATATCTTCTAATGTGACGCCCTGAAAATGAAATTTATATTTGTTTTTAAATTCCTATATAGTATTATTTCTTTTTATCAAGTAGATGCAAAATTCTGCTGACTAGTCGATACCTGTGAGCATGTAAACAAAATCTGCCGATAAAATAGGTAGAGAGTTTATAGGTAAAGCATGTTTTATAAATCAAATTATATAAGAATAGGACTTAGGACTGTTCCAGAAAATACTATGTGCCCCCAAAGGAAGGCAATTTTTTTTTTTTATTTTTTTATTTTATGTGGGTGGTTGTATTTGAAATACCAAAATGCAAAGGGAGTGTTGTCCTAATTTTTTTTTTCTGTGGGTGGTGGGGGTTAAAACTAGAGGCTCTCAAGAGCCTGTGTCGCTCACCTGTATTTACTGATGCTTTGGAAATCATGTAAAATAAGGTTAAAATCATAATTAATAGTATTAGATATTAGATATTATAATGATATCTAAGATAATAACAAAACACTGCAAAATTTTTGTAAAATTACTAACTCAGGGGCAGCAACCCAACAACGGGTTGTCGGATTCGTCTGAAAATTTCAGGGCAGATAAATCTAAATCTGATGAACATTTTTGCCACCTTTCAGATTTGCTCTAAATGCTTAAGTTTCAGAGATATAAACCAAAAACTGCATTTTACCCCTATGTTCTATTTTTAACCAAGTCGCCCATGATGGTTGTAAGGCGGGGTCATCGGACAAATTTTTTAAACTAGATACCCTAATAATGATTATGGCCAAGTATGGTTAAATTAATTTGTCTCAGTAGTTTCAGAGAAGAAGATTTTTGTAAAAGATTACAAAAATTTACAAAAAAATTGTTAAAAATTGACAATTAAGGGCAATAACTCCTAAAGGGGTCAACTGACAATTTTGGTCATGACAACTTATTTGTAGATCTTACTTTGCTGAACATTATTGCTGTTTACAGTTTATCTCTATCTATAATAATATTCAAGATCATAACCAAAAACTGCAAAATTTTCTTAAAATTACCAATTCAGGAGCAGCAACCCAACAACAGGATGTCAGATTTGTCTGAAAATTTCAGGGCAGATAGATCTTGACCTGATAATCAGTTTTACCATATGTCAGATTTACTCTAAATGCTTTGGTTTCAGAGATATAAGCCAAAATCTACATTTTACCCCTATGTTCTATTTTTAGCCATGGTGGCCATCTTGGTTGGTTGGCGGGGTCATCGGACATATTTTTCAAACTAGATACCCTAATGATGATTGTGGCCAAGTTTGGTTAAATTTGGCCCAGTGGTTTCAGAGGAGAAGATTTTTGTAAAAAGCTAACGACGACGGAACGACGGACGCCAAGTGATGAGAAAAGCTCACTTGGCCCTTTGGGCCAGGTGAGCTAAAAAAGTGCCGTCCCGGGAGGGGGGGGGAGCATAGTATTTTCTGGAACAGCCCTTATATCAAGTATAATTGAATATTTAATTGTAGTTGGTCATGTATACAAGCCCTTGGTTAAGTATGTTTTATAGTCATGTCTGTATTTGGTTTACATTACATACCATATTTAAAGGATATGATACTAGAGCTCTAAGACATGCCACTTTAATCATTGGAAATGCATTTTTTTTCATGTTCAGTCAAGCATTAAAAGTAATATTGTTAAATCTTGCTTAAGACATATTTGTAAATTTTGCACTGCACTGATATAAAAGTAGACTTTCAATAACATTTTTAGGGAGTTTTTGTCTAATCTGTATACCTGTGTAGACCTTCTGGTCTCCCTAGCTCTCTTTGCCCTAGCCTTTCTTTGAGTCTCAGCTTCCTCGTCTCTGCTTGGTATTTGATATGATCTGTAAAAGTTCAAGGTCATGTTGATAAAAAAAAGCTTTCACAATTCTTTCTATTACAAGCCTCACTCTAATTTATTAGTAAGGAATTACAAAACCTAAGTTCCTCTGAGAGCAAGGGTAAAATAAGAAACATGTGTTTGTGTGGTTTCCATATCAATTGTGGTAAACTAACTTTCAGCGGGGTACATACCAAACAGTACATTATGTTTTCAGCAGAATTAATTCTTTTTTAATTACATAATTTGTTGAAAGTCAAGGACAAAATATGTGAAATTATCTCCTAAAACGATTGCAAAAATTGCTACGGGATAGATGTTGCAAAAAGTTAAAACTTGCATTTCAATTTTGATAGCACTATTTGTATGCAACATTTCATGAAATCACAAAAATGTATCTCAGTTTTTTGCACATTGTTCAACAATCACAATAATAAACATACCCCGAAATTTCTGAATTAACAGTACTTTTTTTATTTGATAATTAGTACCCTCTAAAATCAACTGACGCCAATTAAAACACATTCACTGTTTGCTACTTTTAATGAAAGATGATTTGTAACATCTTTCAATTTTGTTCTTTTCTAACAACTACACATTTCAAGTTTCACTGCACATCGGGGAAAAACGTCAAACACTAAATCATTCATGCAAATCTGATTTTTAGTATTTTCAAACATATTCAAATTAATTAAAAGGTATTGCTTCTAAATAAATAGATTTTACTTCACATAATTTAGTATCAACTGTTGAGATGAAATGTATCTTCATGCAATGAATTTTTTTTCTAATGGAATCTGACATTTATTTTTGATGTTGAAACTAATTACGAATGATATTATGAATATGTTGTTATATAATGATGAAACAACAAACCTTCTGAACATTGAGTTAGTACCAAATGTGGGACATGAAGCGATAGACATGACTGAGCCGCCATGAGTGGAGACAGTAGTCGTTGCTGTGGTTACAGATGATAACGTTGCTGACACTGATGTTGCAGTACTATTTGTAGGTTGTGTAGTTGTGGATTCCATGATTTTGGCTTCTCGTTCTTTTTCCCGTCGTTCATTTTGCTCCTGCTGCCTGCGATAGTAGGGGACATAAGCAGACTGATAAGAGCTACGATATGGATTGTTGATGCTTCGACTGTATGCAGAGATCCTGTAGGATGTAAACATGCACAAGTTTATCATGCAAGGCAGGAATACTACACAGCACACATAACAAGCAATCATACAGTTATAAGTAGTCCACCTCTCACTTTAGACAGGGATGGATAGAAGGGCTCCCCTTATGGAAGAAAATTTGTGTTATTTCTTTTAGAACATGTTTTCTGATATTTACCGATGACCCTCTTTTTTTTCAGTGGACACTTTTGATAATCTAGGACAACAGACTAATCTTTATAAAACATTGTCTTCATAATTTACCTTTAACCTTATATCAAAGGTCAATCAAAATTCTTATAAATCTTTAAAATTGATGTACTGATGTCAATTCAAAACTGTGAAAACTGAAAAAGGTATTTTATGCTACATCATTAAAAGTAGCATTATTGTGTGTATTTCATTTGTTACTGCCACAGTAAGGTCCAAGTCTATTTAAAAAGAAAACTAAGGATGGATGTGGAAGATGGACTACATTTGTAACATAGTAATCAAGAAAATGTCGCACTCAATTGTAATCATTTCAAAAGCTGTATACTATCTACAATCCTATATGAAGTAACATCACTGGAAGATCTATAGATCACAGACAGAGAATGTATTCCAAATGAGAATAAACATTCCATAGTAGTTATTAAAAGCCAACTATAGCAAAGTATAATATATCTCAAGTTTCCAGTCTAGTAATTTTAGGCATTTTACCATTTGATTAGATTATTGCAATATTCTTCAGAATTTGTGTTCATTATATTGAAATAAGTGTGTCACAAGCTTTGTACACAAGCAAGTTTTGAAGAATTGTCATACTGTGGATCCATTACTATTCGTGGGGTACCAATTTTCTTATTTTGTGGGTATAGATAGGGAAACCATGAATTCAAATGTTCAATGAAATATATAAACTGACTATAGGCTTGTTTACAAACTTTGTGCAAAACCACTAAATCAAAGTTCCAGGAAAATACCATTTTTCCTCAACGAAAATTGGTACCCACGAAAATAAAAAATAAATGAATCCACGATAAGTTGAACAATAAATTTTTAGTGTATTTACATTTTGCATGAATAAGAAATCTAATTATGAAGAAATAAGATAAGACAAAAATCTGCCACTTTCTGAAAAAGCAGAATAAAGTTCATAAATCCAGAAAATATAAAGTAAGATTGCAAGGAAAATGGAAAGCAGTAGGTCCCTGCAATGAAAATGTGAATACACACAAAACAGAATTTTATATGGGTCTGAAAATATGAATTCTTGCCCAAAAGGATATTTTATATGGGTCAGATAATGTTTATAGAAACAAAACAAGTTTTTTTTATGCTTCTAGGATGTATAAAGGGACTATATTCAGTTTTAAAATGGAAGAAAAATTCACATGCATATTTATATATAACAAATTGGTTTTCCTGATCTTTTGCAAATGTACACAATAATCTTGTCAAATTTAAATAAATGTTACCATATTCATCTGAATATTTATGAACAAATCACAACTTTTAGGAAAACTGTAATCTTGTCAAATAAGATATTCTAAAATAATGTTTTTTTGTAACATCTTTCAGAACAGATGTGTAAACAAAATGTTTATCATTACAAAAAACACTCACTAACTGTAATTAAGAAATTCCAGCTGTTTCATTAGAAGTGTGATTTTCATATCTCCAACAAATTCTCAAGTGGTTTTACTAGAAACAATTAAAAGTTAATTTTGTCAAAAAGAGCGCACACAGTGGGATGTCTTGCCTGCTTCACAAAACTTAACTTTGATCACTGATCCGTTAGATGAGGTGAAGGACATGTATATCTTACAATCATTCCATATACCAAATATAGTTAGACCTATTGTTTATAGTATCTAAGAAACGGACACCAAACCACAATAAAGAGCTGCGCTATGAGTCCATGATACGCCCATCGCTTTTTCAACAGATAAAGTTCCATAACTCCTCAATGTCATATCAGAAATTTATAAAAATAAAATGCTCCGCTTGGGCGTAGCTTGATACGACCTCAGAGGTCGAACCCTGAACAGTTGGGGCAAGTATGGACACAACATTCAAGCTTGATACAGCACTGAATTTGGATTGTAATTAAATATTTGACACAGCATAGGTTTCTGACACAGAATGAATGTGGTCTAAGAACTTAAAAAATTTTAATTAACCTATTCAAACCATATCACTATTATTTGCTTTTATATATAAATCAGAAATAACCAATTTAAAATGGAAAATTTTAGAGAAAAAAAAGGAAAAAAAAATCCCATCCCCCAAAATTTTTGAAACCCCTTATGATTCATCACCCCCAAACTCAATCCCAGCCTTCCCTTTGTGGTATGGTACAATGTACCTTGCAGTACAATTTCAGAGAGATCCATACACTTGAACACAAGTTATTGTCTGGGAACTAGAAAAATGCTTGTTTTTTGGCCCCTTTTTGGCCCCAAATTCCTAAACGTTATGGGCAATTACCCCCAAACTCAAACCCAGCTTTCCCTTTGTGATATGGAACCTTGTAGTACAATTTCATAAAGATCCATACACTTATACACAAGTTATTGTCCTGAAACTAGAAAAATGCTTGTTTTTTTGCCCCTTTATGGCCCCTAATTCCTTAAATTTTGAGGCAATTACCCCCAAAATCAATCCTAGCCTTCCCTATGTGGTATGGTACCTTGCAGTACAATTTCAGAGAGATCCATACACTTGAACACTAGTTATTGTCTGGAAACTAGAAAAATGCTTATTTTTGGCCCCTTTTTCCTAAACGTTTTGGGCAATTACCCCCAAAATCAATTCCAGCTTTCCCTTTGTGATATGGAACCTTGTAGTACCATTTCATAAAGATCCATACACTTACACACAAGTTATTGTCATGAAACTAGAAAAATGCTTGTTTTTTGCCCCTTTTTGGCCCCTAATTCCTAAAATTTGGAGGCAATTACCCCCAAAATCAATCCCAGCATTCCCTTTGTGATATGGAACCTTGTGGTACAATGTCAGAGAGATCCATACACTAACACACAAGTTATGTCTGGAAGTTACAAAAATGCTTATTTTTGGTCCCTTTTTGGCCCCTAATTCCTTAACTGTTGGTACCATTACCCCCAAAATCAATCCCCACCTTCCTTTTGTGGTATTGAACCTTATGGTAAAATTTCATAGAGATCCATTCACTTAAACTAAAGTTTCTTCGGACGACGACGAAGCACTTTTGAGTTATTATCCGAAAAACTGGAAAATCCCCCTTTTTTATGAATAAAATCCCATAACTCGGAAACCTAAAGTCTAAAATTTATAAAACACAAAAGGGAGCTTATGTCAATAGATATAAACAATTCACTAAAGTTTCATGCAAATTGGTTAAAGCGTTTTTGAGTTATTGTCCGACATGTTGACCACGGACGGACGGACAGTATACCATAATACGTCCCGTAAACGTGCGTATAAAAACTAAACATTGACAAATGTCGAATGAACCTTGAAAATGACATTAAGGTCAAATCAAACCTGCCAGACAGACATGTACAACTTGCAATAATTCCATATACCAAATATAGCTGACCTTTTGCTTATAGAATGTATAAATGGACCTAACCATGAAAACATTAACATTGAACAATGAACCATGAAAATAAGGTCTACCATATGACAGACGATCCCTGCAAATGGGCATGTACATGTTATGAGCATTCCATACACCAAATATGGTTTACCTTATGCTTACAGTATCTAAGAAACAGATTAAATCAAATAAAATATTGACAACAAACCATGAAAATGAGGTTATGGTCATGTGAACCCTACCAGATACACATGCTAAAATAACAATCATTTCGTACACTGAATATAGTTGACCTTGCATATAATATCTGAGAAACGGTCTTAACCAAGCTTAATACATTTTTGTATTATTCAAAATTATCAGTCAAAATGTGTTCTACAAGGATCACTAGTCCTTCACCTTTCATTTGATACCTAAATTACCAAAGTATAACCTACAAAGTTTGATATTTACACCTATGCATAGGAACGATTTAAAAAAAAATATGTACAACTTTCCAGTATGTTCTTTTTTAACCGGGCCAGATTTGGTGGTGTTACATCTTACAAAGTCTATCCGAATTATTTTTGCAAAGAGTAAACCCCTTTAACATGCATTCGCTAAACTATGAAAATGAGGTTAGCGACAACGGTATATGCCAGACAGAAATTTCTACAATTCAATAATTTCTCTGCAGAAATTAAAGAATAAACACCTTCTCTTATTCAATGGGATACAACTCATGCTTGTTGAAAAGTGATAAGAGTTTAACACATGAGAGTACACACATAATGGTAACATACCTGTCCAATGGTTTATGATCCTGAGTATCTGTTGTTCTGCGTAATTGAACTTTATCCTGAAAATACAAAATTTACAATATGAGACACAATAAAAGTTTGCTATTGAAGCTGTATGTTTCATATTATAATGTATAATAGAGTGTGGCTGATAGTGTAGACAGTATTCCTAAAGAACAGAAAGAATCCGAAAAACAAGCATTATCTGTGTCTGTTACTTGACTAATTAGAGCTCTTTTCCTAATGCTTGTAGTTTAAAGGTTTGGTTGACTTGCTTGCTTTGTTTGTATAAATGTTTGCTTAAGCATTGTAATTAACATTGAGATCTGCAATCAATAGATAGGCGGGGCTTCAGCTTGCTTAACATCCAATAACATTTAAGTACAATGTATACAAGCTGAAGCCCCACCTATCTATTGATTGCAGATGTCAATCTTAATTACAATGCTTGAGCAAACATTTATACAAACAAAGCAAGCAAGTCAACCAAAACTTTAAACTACAAGCATTTAGAAAAGAGCTCTAAGTTTGTCTTTTTTTCAAAATTCACTGTGATCTTGATTTTAATAACTTGGATAAGGATCATTATCAACATCACCATTTCCACCTTTATGTTATTAAATGTAATTGGATATTCTGCATTTATCATTCTTTATCCCAAAATTAGTTAAATTCATGGAAAGATTTCATAATTACTGAAGCTATAACTTTGCATTAACCATATACCCCATCTGACTAATGCTCTCAGTGGTATAGCTAATACATAATCCACTGATTTTCCTTCTCGTTCACCTTTCAACTTTTAAGTTTTTTTTCAATCTACTCAGAAGTACTGCTCTCATAATTTGGTGAACATCACTTTCACAATTGTTTGAAGTATTTAAAATTTCAGTTTCTGATTTTTTTGCTGAAAAATGCTGTAATCAATATGCAAACTGTGCAACAGTTAACTATGTTTATTCAGAAATAACAGTGATATGTTTTCATCTAGTCAATACTGTGACTAGTTGAGAAAAATATCAACAAAACTGATATATGATTTTTATTTGTACTGAAATCAATTTAAATTGTTTTGCTATTTGTCAGTAAGACATTAGCAATATCATTTGCATATATCACATTACAAATTCAAAGTATTACTAACCTTGACTGGTATTAAAATCAAGAAGAAATTCCCAACACTGACATTTTAGAGTTCAAGTCAGGAATGACATTAAATGACTGAACTTTCAAAAAAAATTTCATTTACATAAATGAATCAATTTCTAAACTTTATCAACTTTAACTATTAAGCATTTTTTCTCTAAATCAAAAATAAAAAAAAACATATGCAGCAAAAGACACGAAAAATAAATACACAAAACACTTAAAACTTGACTAATCAAACCGCATACAGCTGTACAAGCCATGATGTTACTGCTAAAAACAACACTCACATTTTCAACTGAATTTCTTTCTACAGGAATACGAGGGCTAGATAAAGAACGAGAGAGATTTTTGTCACCCTCATCTTTGTTATTTTCTATAACCATACTGGTACTTCCTGTTTTACGTAAACCAGTTCGCCAGGACAGGATGTCTGGTTGTGGTTCTGTATCATTCTTTGATTCTGTTATGGTTGGTGTAACTATGGTGGGGACCTGTACCAACATGCAACAAAATGTACAATAAAAAACCCATGCCGGAAATCAAAACTAAACATGCATTTACACTATTTCTATTTACTTGAAAAAGAAAATGTATTCATTTTTAGGAAATTTTGTGGTTTTATTGCATTTTATACTTCAAATTTAACTGCAACAGATTTTTAAAAACAAGTCAAAAGATCAGACATTTGCTATGCAAATTTTATCCCCTTGTTTAATACCATTTCCAGAAAAATGTTGAAAGCTATTTCACCTTATATAACTTTAAAAATTACAATTTATGCTTAAAAATTCCCAGGAACATTATTCATGATTGGTGAAGGCTGAGCTGTTTCTTTTTAATTTGATTTTTATCAGATTGATACATAAAAATACGAGTTATATGACAAAACACAATGTAAAATGAGTTTAGAAAGTTGAGTGAAATGCTCTGATTATATGTAATAAATTATAATATATTTTTATTACAATTGTTTTATGACAAGCTCATTTACTGATAGAAGAGTAAAAAGTAAAATATCAAAAATACTGAACTCGGAGTAAATTACACAATGAGGATTGAGTATGCACAGGCATCAAATTGCAACTGGACTTATCAGTATCAAAATAAATGATGTATTTAAATGAATACAAAATTATACTGTAGCATACGCTTAGTTCAGACAAAGTTTGGAAGTAACTTCAGTATGAAAAAGCATTCTGAGAGTATTGCATGGCAATACATAGTCCCCTACCGGGTAAAAATTCATTATACTGGAACAAAATGCTAACTTGTTCTATAACTTGTCATGGTGTAAACAAAAAGTAAATATCATGTCAATATCTTCAAGCATGACTAAAAACAGTGTTGAAAACTGATTACATGAGTAAATTTTTCAAGTCCAAGGACCATAACTCTGCACACAATTATTAGGCAGAAACAAAAATTTGAACTTGATCTGTTACTTGTCATGAAAAAACTATATACCAATTATCAATCAATATCTTATAAGCATGAAGAAAAAAACATTAGATATGATTAATAGTTCTCTAGAATTAGATATGATGTAATACAGTGTATATCTATTTCAAATTATAATCAGATATAATTAATAGTTCCAAATATTTTTTTCTTTCATTTGTCACAAACTAATATAGATTTGTAACTTATCTATAAAATGTCAACAACTTTTATCTACACAATGTAATGTATTGAAATATATACATTAATAAAAATAGATTATTATCTAATTAAAGGATTTCTCTTCATAATTTTTTTTTGATATATACAATGTATAGCATTCAGAAAATTAGTTTATACTAAATAACAAACAAGCCTGTCAAAAAATTCTTCAAATAATTTAACAAAGAACGTCTTTTAAAAAATGAGTTATCTCCCTTTGTACAGAAATATGGTTTAACATAGTACTCTAACATTAGATATGGTCCAGAGTTATGGTCCATAACTCTGGACTAAATCATCAGACCGGAACAAAATTCGAACTTGATCTATAACTTGTCATGATAAAACTATATACCTAATATCAAATCAATATCTTCAAGAACGAAGAAAAAAAGGGTGGAAAGCTGATTTGCCAGACTGACGGATGAACAGACGGACAGATGGACAGATGGACAGACGGACAGACGGACGGAGTGCAAACCTAAAGTCCCCTTCGACTTCGTCGGTAGGGGACTAATAAGGATAGAAGTAACTCCAGTATGAGTAAGGATAGATTAGAGAAAGTGTCTGTGATTAGGCTGAATACCTTTACACTGGGAAGTGCCTGTGTCACAAGTGATATTACTGGGGTACCGAGTGACTGTGATAGGAAATTTACCAGGGTACCAAGTGGCTTAATCACAAGTGGTATTACTAGATTAATGTTCTTATGTTAGAATTGTTACCCTTGGTTGTTATACTGTGGTTTAATTTATTTTCATGGATACCAATTTTAGTAGATAGATGAAAATTGTATTTTCATGTATATTTGATCTTTTTGGGGTGGAAATCTGCATGTAATCTTGTAGAATATTTGACATTTGGTATCCCATGAATAATAATGAATCCACATTATAAAGTAAAAGTTTTTGTGATATCTTAAACCGATGCACTTAATATTAATTTGATGTGGTCGATTATTTCAAGTTCATAGAAAACCTTGTTATTTCTCCTGAATATGACAGTTAAATATTAAAACTATGTATGCAATGTGATGTTAATCCTAAATTCCTTTTTATAAGCTCGGTTTTCAATGACAGATTTCATATCTGTACAGGAAGGCTTCAACATAGCAAGAATATCATTACATTTAAAAATGCTGTATTCCTAAAAATGCACTTTCTCCGTATCAAAATTATCTTTTCCTCGATTTTGAGTTCTTAAATAAATTGATCTTAAAACCTGAAAATCATTTTTACTTCCTGTTCCCAATGTATGACTGCTACGCTAGAGCCTTTATATTACATCAAAGCGGTATCAGAAACATGGCTGAACACATTAGTTTAGCCATTTGCTCATTGTTAATTTAGACTATTTTAATTCCATAAATCTATGACTACCCCTAGCCAAATATTAGTGCATTGTTTAAAACAATTATTAATGAAACTTTTCAGCAATTAGTTATTTTCCCAATAATTAGTAATCTCAAATTGATTAGTGAGACACCTTGCCACAGTTTTGGGGCATATTGCATTTGCACCATTTGAAAAGATTCAAAATTTTCATTTAGGCCAAAAGTCAGATGTACATTAAATGCGATAAAATTTTACATTAGAGGTTAAATTTCATAATAACAGTTTAATAAAAGTGTTGCTTTAGGATATTAAAATATATAAATGTACACATGACGTCAAAGTGTTTGCAGTTACATCACCCAAACAGTGTAGGTGCTTTATTTACGTGATGATGATCCCATTTAACCTTTAAGTTGGTGCTAATGAAATATATCTTGGCACAACTAAAATTTAGAATGGCACAAATGCAAAATGCAGCAACTAGTGTCAGTTAAAAACAGAAAGGTGTACACATGCTGCTATAAACAGAACTCAACATGCGGACTACCTCTGTTGTTGATTTATTTGGAGCACTATATGTTCGGGATAAAGGCTCCTTCTCCTTTGCAGGAACGCTATTTGATCTAGAAAATTCTTTGTCTTTTCGAACAGATTTTTCATCTGGTTTTCTCTCTGTCTGCTCAGTTTCTTGTTTTTCTTTTGCCTCCTTCTCAGCATTTTCTTTTTCCTTTTAAGAATTATTTTTTATATTTTCCATAAAATTGAATGATTTTAATAGAATTTAGAATTTTAATATCGTCTTTTTGTGTGTGTTCTTTCCTATGTTACTATTCTGTTCTTTACAGTAAACCAACTTATTTTTGCTAATACATTTTTGCATATATTTATTTATCATTATTTACTTATTTTGTTGGTGTATCCATGTATAAGAAGATCTGAGATTGACATATCTGTGACAATCTTTATTTGGGTTATTTTTTACTTTAAGAGAAAAATCACTCATGAAAATAGCTTGTTTACAGCATACCAAAAATTACAAAATAAACTACAAAAACATTCAAACATTGCCTAAAATAAAGCAGCATATCAAAAGTACTTTTGATTCTATTTCTGCCAAACTTATCACAATCATGTTACAATACACAGGCCTAGAGCTATAACTACACTCACAATAAACAAATAAAAAGCAAACCTTCAGAGATTCTTTAGTTTCACTAATATCTTCAATCCTTGGTGTATCAATTTTCTTGTCAGCCTCATTTATAACATCTTCATCCTTCTTCTTCTCTTTGACAGTTTCATTTTCATTACTTTCTTCTATCTTTCCCATTTCTGGTTTCTGTATCTCCACAACAGCTGTTATTGGAGGCTTATCTCTGTCTCTTGTCTGAAAACAACAGGTAATTTAAATGTTGAACGTACAATACTGTCCTAAATCAGAACAATTTTAAACCTTGATAATAAGGTGTGGAGATTTTACCATTGTTTAAGACTGTGACTTTCAGATGATACTTTTTTTAATTTGCTTGTGACAAGCCTTGTGTTGTTTGGCTACTTTTGAATCTGCTGCACATCGAATTCCATTCATATGCCATTTTAATTCTTATGGACTCTTCAAACTTGAATAAGATGTTGCGTGTGTTGTCCTACTAAATTTACCCCACTTGTAATTCAAAGAATTGGCAAACAGGAAGTAGGTGTCTGACAGATCTAACAAGTGCTCACACTTTACAACTCATCACTGTCATGCTGCAGACCTAATAAGAAAGCATTCTGTTCAGTAAGCCCTGACAAAATTGTAATAGAAATATTTGTTGGACAAATAGAAAACAGACATGGTGATTGTAATATACCTCCACTCATGGAGTTCGAGTATAAAAACTTGTCTAGTGATCCATTCTTACTCTATACCTCTGCTGGTGGACTATCAGTCCCCGAGGGTATCATCAGCTCAGTAGTCAGTACTTTGGTACTTTCTCAAATTGTCTTTATAAATTTTGAAATTCTAAAGAAACTAAGGTTTCAACTCCCTCAGCCAAAGTTGACCTTAGATTGATTTGGCTATTTTTTATGTCCTTTTTGGTCAAAAACTCTATAACTGTTTCAGTTCTAATATATCCTTGGCTTTCAAATATTCAGCTTTGAGCCTTCCTGATGAAGGTAAATCCAGAAAAGGGCTTCGGATGCATTAAATTTATAATGTGTTGTTTTCATTTTTTACTGAAATCTATATTCTCATTCTATCCTGACAGAGAGCAAAGTCCAGTATGTAGGGCTATTTAATTATATGTATGCTTTGTGACAAAAATAATAAAGCATTACTATATACAGACAGTATTAGTTGTATTTCAAATTTGCATCATTTAAAAATAAAGAGTTTTGGGTAGATTGAAATGGCTTCAACATTATAGGTTGCACTTTGTAAATACAGCTGTTTCACAAATCACGCCTCTTTTGGGGAGATATATAATATTCACAGATATTTTGTTTGTTTACGTACTGGTTCCCCGATATGATCTCTATGTTTCATCTCATAGAGACATAACTTGGGTATGTAACCAGTATATTTACACATGGTTGCAGGGAATTTTGAATTCTGAGGGTCACCTAAAGTGAAGGTAGGGGTAGTAGAAGTACAGAACTTAAGTATAAGTTTAAACTCTTAGAAATTCGGTGCATATAAATGTTGAAAAAATGCCGCACAGCCCTATGTATGACCTTTGAATAAAATAATAGTGCATATCAACTTTCCATTCTAGGATATAATTTTTCACGAAACTTCATGGTAAAAGTGGCATAGTTTTAGCCGTAAAGGGAGTTCCTGTGGGAAATTGCATTGTCTATATTTACAGAAATGCAACCTTGAGGTGTCTTGGTAATTTTTTGGTGACATTTTAAATAGACTTTATGTAGTTTTCTAGTTTTAGTATCCATTCTTAAGCACTTGTTATTTTTCGATGAAAACGTAGAGCAAAAATTCATAAAAGAATTCAAGTCCATTAAATACAATCTAAGCCAATTCTGAGTAAAACAGAAGGTTGTCTTTTGATAGTTGGTTTACTTTTTCTTTTACTGCCATTTTATTGAAGTTTCTACAAATCAATAATGTATTTAATGTGATTTGAATCTTTTTTTTGTATGTTAACTTTTGTTCACCACTGAAAACTTATATACACAAATTTGAAAAATTGGCTTCAGATTTCTGTTAATACATGGTCCTTTATTCCATGTCCAATCATATATAAATGATTGAGTTAAGCCATTTCAATTGATATTTTATAGTGTGTTTTTCTATGTTGTGATGTTACACTAATGTTTCAGATAAGGGTGAAGGTTTGGTACCATTAAAACGTTTAGACCCGCTGCAATTGTTTGCACCTGTCCTAAGTCAGGAATCTGATGTTCAGTAGTTGTCGTTTGTTGATGTGGTTCATAAGTGTTTCTCGTTTTTTATATAGATTAGACCGTTGGTTTTCCCGTTTGAATGGTTTTACACTAGTAATTTTTGGGGCCCTTTATAGCTTGCTGTTTGGTGTGAGCCAAGGCTCCGTGTTGAAGACCGTACTATGACCTATAATGGTTTACTTTTATAAATTTTGACTTGGATGAAGGGTTGTCTCATTGGCACTCATACCACATCTTCTTATATCTATTACCTGATTTGCCTCAGTTGACTGCTTGTTCAATTCATTCTGTTTTTCTGTAACAAACATAAAACATTACATTATATTGTGGCGTGTATCATATAGACTTGTCCTATGAATGATTTTGGATTTAACATCAAGTACAATATAGGTAAAAGTCTTTTAAAAAGAAACATGTCTTCATTACTGAACTAAATGCCCATTTGAGAACAGATTGGAATCATTGACCAGATAAAGATTTCAATATATCGACAAATGTAAACTCCAATACAACTATGCATATCATCTTATTTTTTTTATATTATTATGAATTCTGTTACTTAAAATTTGAAATGTGGTAAGTCAAGATATATTCTCTTATGTGGAAAAACTAGAAGAATTAGAGCAGCTTGTGTTTTGTTTTTATTAATTTTTTTCCAAAAAATGAATATTCAAGAATTACAGTTACATTCATTAACTATTTACTATGATTTTTTTCTGTAGCACATTAGAATGAAAGAATTCTTAATTGGATTAATCAAATGTCTTTGTATAAATATATTAACATTTGTATATTTCCTTCAAATATTGACATATTGAGGATTTGTTTTTATTCATGGGGTACCAATTTTCAGAGATTTATAAATATATGTAAACCAAGAATTTGAATGCCCAACAAAGCACAAATAACTGTAGACTTGTATACTGACTTTGGTAAAACCACAAAATCAAATATCCACCTCTTTTCTCAGGTCACTACTTACCTGTGTCAGATTCCGAACTCTCTCCCTCACTTGCAGAGCTAGAAGAACTTTTAATTCCACTCAGATTAGCCTCCAGTGTGGTCCTCTCCTGCTCAACGTTCTTCAAAATAACATTCTGTTTTTGATCTACACTCATTCGGGTTACAGAACTTCTGAAACAAATTAATATATAATTTCAGTTTTACATATGTTCTGTTCTGAGGTATTATTCATACTAAAAACCTAAACTAGGTCTGACCATGACTTTTAAACAGTGCAAATATAATATGAACTATACCATACATTTTTTGTAGCGAAATAATATAGACAGAATAATGGCTGGGAAAACTATATAATCAGCTATTTATTAAATTACAACAATCATGCAGTATACATAATCTAAATAATCATTTTTTAAACTGTATATATAACATATAAAGTATATTTGTACTATTAAATCTACAAAAAAGAGAGAGATATGGCTATCTACATGTACCCTACTTTAAATTGCATGTCTAAGGATAGAACACCTTTATTATGAATATTTTAAGAACAGATCAATTTTCTATTTTCATATATATGTCCTTTTTAGACAAAAGTTTCAACAAAATTCATCTTATAAGCATAACTGCAAAAATCACAATGTTTACAAAATTTTTTCTTCTTTTTTTATATATAATAATTTGGAAATTAATTTTTGAGATGTTCAAAATTATTAATAAAGTATGAATGAACTCTTTAAACACTGTTAATGTTCATATCAAACAGAGCCAATCATTTTGTTACAATAGCATTAACATATTACAAAACTTTAGGAAGCATTACATGTAAAGCAAAATGTAAAGGACTGGGACTAAAGATACAAACTGACAATGAACTAAATATGTTAAATTTCAGAAGTCAGCCTGCATTGAAATTGATGTTCCCATTATCTTACAACTTTCTGGAATTCTATCTACAAAAGTTTTACCAGGTCGTCCAATACAGAACATTGAAAGAACCTGGACAACTTTGCCAATAGGACTAGCAAATGTGATCATGGGACTGAGATTGTTTTTGTTAACTTTTAGACAAGAGAACCATCATAGTTTAGTTCTGCAGTCAATAATAATAATCAAATTACATCAGTCAAACTGTGTTAGTACACTAGACAGTCAGGGGCATTACTTAAATAAGTAACAATTAAAATTACCTATACAAGTAATGTTGAAAACGAGGCTATTTTAAATATTACTTATATAAGTAACTTTTCTGAATATTATTTGTATAGGTGTCCAATTATACAGATTTTAGTAGCTTTAACAAATTTTCACAGTCATCTGGTTATTTTTCCCATGAAATATAAAATCTAATCCTTCTGAAACACTAATTAACTTTCTGACGCACTTATCTTTCATACTGACGCTTCTGGGTCAAAGATTGGTCTCATGGGACTATTAAATTATCATTTTCCTCCAAAATCTTGAAGGTAGACTGATATAAATAGATAGATACTTGTGAATTAATTAAGACTTGAAGTTATTTATAACTTGTAACCAAAATCAATTACATATGTTCCTTCAATAAGTGTTATTACTATTTTTTTCAAAAATGTATAAAATAACTTATTCAAGTAATATTTTTGTCATTATTTTTAAAGTAACCCTTTATCTCTATACTCCTCTCAAATCTAATAAATTCTTTATTTTATGATATAAAATGATGTAAAAATTCATGAAAACTACATTTAGTCTATGCTTCTATTGAAATTTAAAATAACTCTATTAAGTAATTTTATTATTTTTAAAAACAAAAATTACTTATATAAGTAACTTAAAAAAATAACTTGTTTAAGTAACGCCCCTGACTGCTAGATAGTTAATTCACTAAATATCATAGATACTAAAGTGAAGATGTTAGTCAAGTCAAAAATCAGATGTATATTCAAATAAGAAAATATGGTATAGAACGTTAACACCATCCAAATTGCTTAAGAAGGCCATACATATAAGCATCCTTAAAATGACCCTTAATTTTAATTCTATTTTGACATTATACTGCAGTTAACTTATTGGATACTGATTCTGAATAGATCTGACAATTGTTCTACTTAAACTTGGTATTTGTAGTGATCACATAGTTTTTTATGTGACAGATATTCATTTTAAAAATCTCAATTAATAGTAAACCTGGGTTTCTTAACAACTTACAGCAAGTGTTACTTGGGTATGGAAATGATAATACCAGGACTTCTTCCTCCAACAGGAAGTAACCATATAGAGGAGGTTGTCTAATTGGTTGTACAGAATTTATATAATGCAGTCACATCTTGGGAAATTAAATCTAAGTTCCATGTTGGGAGAGGGGCATAAATTTTGCACCTTATAGAACCCTTGTAATAACTCTTATGGGGGACCATATGTGGTCTGTTGAAAGGCATGACGTCTGCTCCTATTGCTATTCAAAGTACCCATTCTATTACTTCATCAACCAACTGAGCAGAATCTACATTTTTATTCATTGTTCAAACAGTTCACAACATGAAATATTTGTCACTGGATGTCAAGCATACCAACCTCATTCAATCTAAACTAGGTGAGGTGAGGGAATCTTATTTTGTGGATTATTTCTTCTCCAGAGGGAGTATAGTACATCCAAAATTGGTAAGAAAAATTAAATATCCAATAACAAATTTTGAAAAACATTTTGCTAATGTGACCTTCTAAAGCTACAGTATAGTATCTACATTTGTATTAAGCTTAAGTAAGGATTAGATGTACAAAAGTCTGGAGATCAGACTGTCATTGGTTTGAAGCCTAACATAAATAAACAACCAGTAACGACATACATAAGGTCAATCTCATTCCACAGCTCAAGAGCCCTAGGGTCCATGTTAACAATAGGCCCACAGTAATATATTGTTTTTTCCACTATTCAAGGACTTAGAAGATTTTTCAAGGTTTTGTTTCAGTAGCCCATGCTGCAAATGGGACAAAACAAGGATTCCAAGAACAACAAGGTAACTAATGCCATCTAACCTTCCGACATCTTCATCATCCCGATTTTTCTCGGCATGCCTATTTGATGACACAAAAAAGTATTAAATCATGCACTGATTTTATCCTTGTCAGACTGACAGAAAAAAACTTAAAATCTAAACATGCTGTAGGGGGAATGAGTAATTCAAGAAAAATCATATTAAAGTCAAAATGAAATATGGATGAAAACATTTCTTATTTGACAATTGATATAAACATAAGTTTAACAGATCATGAAATTAACATTCTCATTGCATTACAAGGAAAGATCAATATTGACTTCATGGGAAAATTCCTATGTGGATCAAATAAAAACTTTCCATCTTGTAATCTTTATTTACTTACAAAAAAAAGTTACTTTTAAGCGATGAGTAATGCAGGGAGCGGTTCATTAATCAAATCTTAAATTGTTGAAAACAGTTTTGAATAAAATATCATTGTTTAATAAACAGTTACTTTTTTTTAAATTTAATTTGTAATTATTTATTGCTAATGCATATAAAATTGCAAAAAACTGCTGTTTGTTTTTTTTTCAAATCAGAGAATTTCACTTTTAAATATGAAATCAGCTTAATTATTTAATTGGAAAATTTGATATTATGAATGACTTATTAAGATATGAATGAGAAAGCTTACCTGCAACAACCCATAATTAAATAACATCAAATTCCTTAGGTAACTTCATAGGTGTGCAAAGGTTTTGATGCATGGCCAATTTTACCTGTACCAAACTTTTTATCATTAGACCAAAACAAAAACAAAAAAAGTGAATTTGTCTTATTTCCTTTTCATGGTTCATTACGCCATGGGGTTAACTTCACTACTAAATTATGTCTCTCTCAATTATTTATAAATTATTCCAAATTCTTGTAGGAACAGCTGCGAAATATATGGTTATGATGACATTACAATTTTAATATTTAAAATTCCAATGAACAATTAAATTATTAATAATTCGTCTATAATAAGCCATTTAATTCCTATGTATTGTGGAGATCAACAGTTTTTATAAAAATAGCCTTAAACTACTTCTAAATGGATTTTTTTAAAACACATTTGAATCAATTAAATAAGATTTTATAATATTCAATTCAATTTGGGTATAGGATTCCTTCATTTGGAAAATTCTGCTTCAATTTATTAATTGGACAACAAAATGCAAGTAAATTGTAATTTAAGTTTAATATTGATAATTTAATATCTAGAAGCATTCAAAATAGTATATTTTGTCTTTCAGAAAGTGTCTATATGAAGGTAAATTTTAAAAGTAAAATTTTCTTTTCAAGTGATACATGTAGTATGATCATGACGATATACTATTAAAATAATGTTGGTCAATTATGAATCATACAATTGAAAATTATGTCTTTAAAAAATACAGTTCACAACTTTTACCTATGTCGCCTCAAACTTATATGTCATTTTGTTCAAAACAACTATTTATTATTTGCATACATGCAATGGACATTAAAAAAGGCCCTTGTTTAAATTATAAATGGTTAAACAATTTGGTTCAAGTGTACCAAGGGCTACAGGGTTAACTCTATAAAGTGACCTAGGGGAGACAACTTTACTAAACTTGAAAGGGAGAGAACTTTAATAAACATTAACGGAATGAAGTTTTAGAAAATCATCATTAAAAAAAAAGCAGAATAAATTTACTTTAGAATTCCTAGTTCTTTTTCTTAAATGATGTAATAAAAACAATGTTAAATTGATAAACATCTTTATCTTCACTATGAATCTGGAACAAGTGTCTAGCCACTGTTGTCATAATAAAGCCTAGCAGAAACTTATCAGAACCAATCAAAATTAGCATAATACTTCTTTGGGATGAAAGAGAATGTTCATATTAAGTTTTCTGTACTGACTGAAGTTGTTTGTGTTACATCATTGCATTATATAATATTTTGATTTTTACTTTGATGTTAACGTTATATGAAAACATCTTTCTGAAATGACCTTCATCAGGTACAGTCAATGCCAAAAGTTTGAGGACTAAATATCCATAAATCTTTGTCAGCAAATATAAATTTCTTTCCATATCTGTTCACACACGGATTACAGGTTTTTTTTTACAAAAAAAAAACAAATTTCATTTGAAAATCTTTTAAAATCACCATAATTATTCAGTGATGAAGAAAAATTGAAAGATAATAGCTTTATTGTTATATTTAAAAAGTAAACAATATAATACAAAACAGTCTTTAATACTGAATAACATAATGTTATGAAAGATAAAAAATCCATAAAAAATAGATTTATTCAAATACTGTAGGTAAAATTTCCATCTTGTTAGGTAATAGAGTAAATTCATTGTTTGATTATTTCAATATCAGATCAAAGAGGTAATATTTGAATTATCTCCCTTTATAAACTTGGATATTAAAAAATGCCAGAGAACATCCCTTAATACTCATAAAATACTCGACACTGTAGTAGGACTCTGTGATTTGACATAATCTATTTTTTTATTTTCAGATCAAAACCTAAAAATATATTTCAGACCTGAAGATATTTTATTAAAGTTTTGACAATTCTGTTTTGAACAGGTAGAATCTTGTTAGATTTTCATTTGATATGTGCCAATTAATATTAACTAAACCTAATTACTGCAAAAAGCTTCACAAAATTCATTAAGAGTTAATTTATGACACAACCATAACCTAAGTTAAAGCATTGCCTGGCATGACAATAATAATGGAGACAATTTTTCAAGTTCTAAATGATATTAAGGTAGATAGGGTGTCTTCCTCCATCTTGGATTTTGAAATACCAGAAAATAATCGGTCTAGACCTTTAATAAAATGTGCAAATTTTGAGAGTAGTGGGTAATTCATGTGTAAGAATTTACATTTTAATATAGAAAATGACATGTTTAATTATATTTATGGTTGTATTTTACAAAAAACAGAATACTTTTGTTTGATTCAATTTTTTCTAACTTTGCCACATAAGGGGAGGCAACTCAAATGTAAGGGCAGATAATTCAAATATTGTTACTTTTACAATAGAATGTGTTAGGAATTTATATATTTTATTATGTAGCAAGAAAACGGGCCCGGTGACCCCATTTTTTCTTTTTCTTATCTGAAAGTATAATATTAGAGCTATCTTCTCATGTTTTATCTCAAAATTCTATGGTGCAGTTTTCGTTTTATGGCAGAAAATTGCGTTTTCCATGCATTATCTATACAAAATCTGTCAATTTTGCACAACCTGTAGCGTGAAAATAAGCCCCGTGACCCATTCTTTTTATTATTTTTTCCAAAAAAGCATGATATAAACTACATTTTGGCAAATTATTAAAAAATTCTATGGATTATAATTTAGACACCCCATCTACCTTAAAGGAGTTGATAATTTTACATCTGATATAAAGACGAAATATAAATAAATGAAAATATTTTGTTATGATCTATATAATAGTTTCATGCCACATCCTATGGGAAACAGGCAATAGTGTTGAAGATATTTTTAACATGTCTGCCATGCTATAGATATCTTAGGCCAATTCTGCTTAAACTGAATGAATCATGGGAAAAGAAAAATAGACAAGTTTCAAACTAGTCCTTCTGATTATGTTGAACTTCATTGATAAGTCGCAATTAATCTGTATATTTTCAAACTATTCAATACCTTGGTCTTGAAAAATAAAAACTAACTGTAATTTTTTTAAAACTTAAGATAAAATAATATCCTTTTTGGACAAAAGTATTTAAAAACTTCAATGTAATTAAAGTAAAAATAATGATTAAGTGGTATTGACCACTTGCATTACATATAATATATATATATATAAGGAGAATAGGTACAGGACATCAAAACAACTGTAAAAGCAAGACATTATATACTCAGTCACATCACAGCAAATTAGCAGCATTCAAAATTATTGTCCTTGTACTTTAGGTAGTAATACTATAAATTATACATTTATACTAAAGTCTTTGACAGCAAGTAACAAAAGCATGTCAAGGACATATTTGGAAGCCTTTTATTTATTGAATTTGATGTCTAACAGAATCAGAACCAGTCTCAGTCTTACAGCAAACATAAGCATGCAAAATTATATTTCTGTCAATGTGTTGATTTAATTTACAAACAAGAATGTGTCAATAGTACACGGATGCACCACTCGCACAATCATTTTTTATGTTCAGTGGAACGTGAAATTGGGATCAAAACTCTAATTTGGCATTAAAATTAGAAAGAACATATCATAGGGAACATGTGTACTAAGTTTCAAGTTGATTGGACTTCAAGTTCATCATAAACTGTTATCACAGAGATATGTCTCGCCTTTTTGTAATTTTGATAATGCAAATGTTGAAAATAGCAATACTTTAACATGTAAGTTATGCAAATATTCAAAGTCGATGAACCATGACTGAAGGTACATTGCTAAACAATCTCCATGGAATGAGATGTGCCAATGCTAATACAACTGCATACCAAATACCATTGACTTATTATAAGTCATTCACTTTTAAAAAAAACCTAAACACAAACATTAAATTGTAAACTATGTAAAAGTTTCAAAGTCAATGAACCATGATCAGGGATGGGGCTATATAATCTCCATGGAAAAGAGACTTGCAAATGCCAATACATTTGCACACCAAATATCATTGACTTAACATAAGCAGTTCATCTTAAACTGATCTAATCACAAACTAATACATGTAAACTAAGCAAAAGTTTCAAAGTCAATAGACCATGACTGAGGGGGCGGGCCAAATATTCTCCATGGAAATGAGATGTGCTAATGCTTATACAACTGAACACCAATTAACATTGGCCTACCACTAATGGTTCCCCTTGAACTGACCTAATCACAAACTAATACATGTTAACTTAGCAAAATTTTCAAAGTCTATAGACCATGACTAAGGGGGCGGAGCCAAATAATCTCCATGGAAATGAGATATGCCAATGCTTATACAACTGCATACCAAATATCATTGACCTACCACTAGTGGTTCCCCATAAATTGACCTAATCACAAACTAATACATGTAAACTATGAAAAGTTTCAAAGTCAATAGACCTTGACTGAGGGGGCTGGGCCAAATAATCTCCATGGTAATGAGATGTGCCAATGCTAAAACAACTGCATACCAAATATCATTGACCTACCACTAGTGGTTCACCATGAACTAGACCTAATCACAAACTAATACATTGTTGACGCCGCCGCTGCCGGAAACAGCATACCTATGTCTCGCTTTTTGACTTCGTCAAGGCGAGACAAAAAACTACCTTGACCAAAAACTTTAACCTGAAGCGGGACAGACGGACGGATGGACGCACGCACAGACCGAAAAACATAATGCCCCTAAGTGGGGCATAATAAAACTATCTAAAAATGTTTTCTCTTCTAATATATTACTTATATTGGCCTGTTCTTCATTTTACTGTGTGTGTGTGTGTGTGTGGTGTTTTTTTTTTTAATTTAATGTTCCATAAAAAAGTAATGGACTAAGACAGGATTTTGAATAAGAGTTAAAAGTTTTGCCCTTCCCCAAAATGAATCTCCAGAATTGTGAAATAAAACTAAATAAATACCATTGCCATTTTAAAGTACAAAACCATGTCAAATGATGGGTTTAAATCCTCTTTCCTTGAATCTTTTTTGTTGCAGCGAGTCAGTACTTCTCATCAAGGGAGATAATTTATGTAAATTATAATTTTAGAGTCAGATTCATGATTTTGATAATGACTTATAAAAGGTTTAGCTGTAACAAAGGAAAGACAATTTGTCTTTTTTTTTAAACTGCTGCCTTAAAGGTGTCTGTATCATTCATCTCATCTTAGAAATGCACATAAATGAGCTGCAACATCTAACTTATCAATTTACAACTATACACCAAAAATCAGTTTAATACCTGTTGCATAGAGAATAATAAAATATTTACACAGAGATATGTCTCTCCTGGATGTAATTTTGATTTTATAATGCAAATGTTGAAATTAAAATGGCAATCCTATTAACATGTAAACTTTGTAAAACATTCAAAGTCAATGAACCATGACTGAACGTGCAGTGCATAATTAAGTTCCTTAAATCAACAGATTAATATACTTGCAATGAACAAATTAAAAACAAAATAAGAAACACCTTAAAAATTACTTTGTTTCCAATTGGCAATAATGTACAAGAGATGAATATTTTTGAAGAAGAACTTGCAAACTGACAAAGGACACCAAGCGGTGTCAATAGTTCACATTTGTCCTTGGGCCAGATGAGTTTTAAGAGCTATGACATTTGCATACACCTTCAAATTCTCAGTTAATACATCCATAAATGGGCCTAAATTAATTTGTAAATACCCTTTCCTGTCATGATAAAACTGCGACTAGTTTTAGGTTGTGTATTGCCATTGGATGATGACAAACATTGTTAATTACCTAGACTACAAGGGAACTAGTCAACAAAGCTAACTATGAAGAAAAAGCTCTGTGATATATGTATATTATAAAGCTAACAAATCTAAGTAGCACACAATGTGAATCAGTGTGTAAAATAAAAATAGTAAACTAAACCTTTGGGAATCACTCCTGCTGTAAACAAAGCATGTAATATATATAAAAATTAGTAAGCAAAAATGGGGGATAATTCTACAGGTCAACTGATATCATGATTTCACTTTCCATCTTTGGATCTTTTTTTTCTATATAGAGCTGATTGCACCAATTAAATATTTTAAACACAATCCCCTTTTTGATGAAATAAATGAGTGAAGTACTTTTATAATATTACATTTTAAATATAACAAATTATGAAATAGCTGTCCCAATTTCCCTTTCAACTGAAAACATTTAATTTAAAAAGGAAAATATTGTCTTTCACAATCAGTGACCTTGTATTTTAGAACTATGTTTAACGACAACTGATATGCAATACCTACTTGTAATTCTAAGTCCTATAATATGAACTTGTTTAAAATTGTAAGCACTCTTTAATTCAAATTTCTCATAACCAGAATGTGGACACAATTATTTTTGAAAAGTTTCTCTTATATAAGAGTTGGCATGCTCTTAATTTAAGGTATGTGATGACTATAGAATTTTTTATTTTTTTCTCATCTCATTTGAGTATGCAAAATGTCCCTCCCCTGACTTTTTTATTGTTTTATTTCTGGAATAGCATAATATTACAAAATTATAGATCTTAATAATATATCAGTTACAATAAGGGATTTGGTATTCAAAATCAAAAACATTCCCAAAACATGCCAAATATGAATATAGGATATACAATGTAAACACAACCTTAATCTTTCTATTTGATTACTGTGAAGATAGATAAACAGTGATGAACATAGAAAAATAAAAACTACAAAAATATTCCAGGTTGTTTAAATAAAATCAGGATCAACTCAAATTTACATTCACAACATCAAAATTTAAATATGCATGCCTTTCTAATGTGCACATGTGCTCACACCTTACATGCTAATTAGTAACATTTCCAGTTTTTAGTGTGTTTACATATTTTTTTTTAGAGTTATGTCCCCTTCTATAAGTCATAGTAATAAAGGGACACAACTGATCTTTATCACATGTGCTTGTAATTGAGTTTGAAAAGCCTTTCCATGTTGTAATAAATTTGTCCATACCTTCTTTTCCCATGCTGGTTCCTATGAGGTATAATCTCATTAGTGTCTTCGTTTTCTTTGTCTTTCAACTGTAAAATAAATAATACAAACAGTTGAAATATATCTTGATATATAATCAAAAGTTATAAAGTTATCTTTTATTCTCCATTCTGAAAGGTATGACTTAAATTTACAGTATTGCAGATTGATGTGATTAAATTTTACACTCTTCTAAACGCAAAAGATTTATCTATTCTAAGACTGGATGAAGTAAAAAGAACTGTTACAATAATTTTGTACCAAGTTAGACTATGATGAACATGCATGTTTGTTTTTGTTTGTACATAGAAGTCTGGTGTTGGTGGTTGGTGTGGTCTGGTGTTGGTTTGTGTGGTTTGGTGTTGGTGGTTGGTGTGGTCTGGTATACTTTCAAATATTTTTGGAAATATCTGTTATCTTTTGTATATATTATATAAGTATACTATAACTTACTGATTGTTGCTTGGCCTTAAGTTCCTCTAATAATTTAATTATATCACTATCTGCTACATCAATTGATGTTTGACCCTGGAATAAACAATACAAATGTTAAAACATACAAAAACATGTACCTTTTCCTAAATTAAAAATTAATTACACAATTCTAAAATTCAAAACTTAACATTAAATAGTAATCAAAAGGATCCATGCTAAATATATTTTCTCTAATAAAAGTGTATTCTACATTAACAGGTACTTTACAACTAGACAATAATTGTATAAATTTGAATACTCAAATAAGTTACAAAGTGTCGGCAGCAAAGATCCTTTAATTTCTAACCTCCAAAATGTGATTCTTAATGAAGTCAAATTAAAAACTTCCTTATCAAGAAAGGAAACTTAGTTTAGTATAAAAATAGGGAGATCTGGTATGATTGCCAATGAGACAACTATCTAAAATAATTACTTGTCTCTGTCCAACAATCAACAGTACCGAACTAAGAGAATTCACCTTTACTTATGGCTAGTTCAAAGCCCAATTTCAACTAAAAAATAAACAATGTTCTTTCAGACAAAAATGTCAATCAGTACATATCTGTACACAATACTTATTTAGAGTAAAGACGTCATCAGCAGTCTGAGGAAAACATGACCTTGTGCTATGCCAAAATATAAGTTTCGACAGGATGTAGGACCATAAGTGTTTATACTGGGATAGCAACACAAGGTTAGTTATGTATTCAAATATTATAAATATAACTAATGTAAGTACCAATAAAGACAACATTCAAAGATCTTACTATAAAGTTATTAAAAATGAATTTATTCAAAGTAACAATAAGTTTATACAGATCATATGTTAATTTATAACCTCTATAAACAACATTCCTATAAAAATTAGGATATGATATCCATTTGTAAAACGATTTCTACATGTACAAACTAAAATTCAAAGCCTAGTCTTTGTTTCTCTAAAAGGAAATTTGTAAATGTTTTAAGTAATTTTTGGTAACCAAATCCCTGACAAAATATTTGTCAGTTATATATCGGTTTTGATTATTGAAATCCAAAACATCAATTACAGACATGGGCAAAGCGAACAAGTTGGGAAATATACACACTGTAAAAAGGAGGAAAAAAATATCAGTCTCAAAAAAGGAAAATTAACAATAGGGACCAAAACTCATCCCTTTGGTCATAAATTTTAGTATAGAGTTTCCCATATGAAACTGAAATATCCAAATCAAGAAAAGAACAATTATTGCTGTTACTGTTCATTAGATTTCATAGTTTTCATTTATTTAACAACCTCTGTTTGATTTTCAAGTTCTTTCAAATATCACTCGCCACATCACCCTTAAATTTTCTCTAGTATATTTCCCAAGTAGGAAACTCAAGACTTACAGCATTATTTTTAACTTCCATATCACACATATGATCGACGAGAGCCTTGCAAACTTCTTCCTGACACCAATGTGCTGCAGCATGGAGAGGAGTCCACCCATCATTATCCCTAGCATTCACATCAACTCCTGCTTGAAGGAGAACACTGAAAGTACAAATAACATTCACCGTCACTTCAACATGTACAAGTGTCTTTCATAAAAGTACAAATACCATTCACCGTCACTTCAACATGTACAAGTGTCTTTCATAAAAGTACAAATACCATTCATCGTCACTTCAACATGTACCAGTGTCTTTCATAAAAGTACAAATAACATTCACTGTCACTTCAACATGTACAAGTGTCTTTCATAAAAGTACAAATAACATTCACCGTCACTTCAACATGTACAAGTGTCTTTCATAAAAGTACAAATACCATTCACCGTCACTTCAACATGTACAAGTGTCTTTCATAAAAGTACAAATACCATTCATCGTCACTTCAACATGTACCAGTGTCTTTCATAAAAGTACAAATAACATTCACTGTCACTTTAACATGTACAAGTGTCTTTCATAAAAGTACAAATAACATTCACTGTCACTTTAACATGTACAAGTGTCTTTCATAAAAGTACAAATACCATTCACCTTCACTTATATTCAACGTTAAAAGTTTTTTTTTCATAACAAGTGTTTTCATCTAGTGTGCTTTTGTTTATGGTGAAATTTTTTCTTTATTTTAGTATGCTTGACTAGATTCCTTATATATGCTGTGAAATATAGTATATATTTCAAGGATATGAAAAATGCAGAAAATTTAGAAATATTGATCAAGTCAAAGCTCACTTGATTAAAATTTTTCTATTGTAACTGACAAAAGATGTTTCAATAAAACTTTAGACTTAGATACCATAAAAACTGTCTCTTCGCTGTGGATAATTGTGGTCAAAATATGAACTGTTTAACCTATTAAAGTGTTTCCTACAAAACTGAATGGAAGTGGTCCTTCGGTGCCATATCTTCTTAATAGATGTCTTATTGTGTGATTGTTGGACCTACCTTATGACTTTCATATAGCCTTTAGCAGCTGCCACATGGAGAGCAGTGGCACCAGTCTTTTGGTGCCGTTTCTCCTTGACGGACTTGTTATTCAGCCATTTATTGGCATCCTCTAACATCTGGTTCTCTTCCTCTTGTCTGGCTGCATCAGCATCAATATCTTCAACACAGATTTAACACAAAATTATCTTTGAAATGTAAAATTTAAAAATAAGAAAAATATGACAATTTTAACAGTCAATACTTAAGATGAAGAACAGCAATTCAATGTGGTTTCCAGTGTACAAATTTTGGAATTTCTTATCATACCATTATCCTGACGCTAGTCCTTATCATATCCTGTTTATTTGTTGGTATTTAACATCACTTTCAGAGCTCTTGGCTATATCATAACAACAGTTTTTAATGGTGGAGAAGTCTGTTTATGAGGAGAGAACCAGTACCTCCTTTGGAAAACTTGCAATCATCGTCAATTAAGATTGGAGTCTAGTGTAACCAAGCCATGAGGGAGGGGAGGAGGAATGGGGTAGAACTCATAACCTAAGACAAGACACGCTAGTAATTGCTGTAGACATACTACTCAAAGCACTCTGCCATTGAGGTTCCTCGTCATATCTTCAAACCTGAACAAAACCATAACCCTCATGTATTAGGTAAAAACAAAACTACATTGTATTACAAGAGTTAAAGGTCAGAACATATCATTTTATTTGACAATATATCATTCATTAATTGCCCTTGAATGTAAATAAAGGCCTAACATATTGAAAGTTAAATTAAAGAAATAATGTTATCCAAATTTTAGCTACTTGATCTTAAATGGGTGTTTCCTGAAGTGAATGACCTTTCTACCAGGCAAACTGCCAATGTTGTATCTCATTAGGTTCAGTCAGTCTAAAGATCTGCTAATTACTACTGATTATATAAAACTATAAGATATATTCAAATATCTCAAGTGTAGATGTTCTGTTTTTTTGTTAAACATAGTTACCAAGGAATAAAGTTTGGAATTTTTTTTTTGAAAGACATTGCACAATAGTGATTCTGTCAAACAAGATAAATATATTAGTTTTATTATATTCTTCATCATTAGAAAAACATAAATAAAGGACAGGAACTTCCTAACCTTTTACTTCCTTAATATTTATATCCTATACATTATTAAGCCCTTACATGGGAACTAACCATCTGTTGTAGAAATAACAAAATACTGTCAATTCTGGGAGCAGTATGCCTTTGGGGGTACATGTTAGCAGCTATTAACTTGTATGTGTCCTTTGTTTATGGCCAAGTTAAAAAATGCAAGATTTATCATAAAGAAACTGAACATTTTCTTACTATGCAATTCAATAGGGACAGAGAATTGTTCTTATATCATTGAATGGGTTACCCTGCTACCTTCTTATACTCATATCACATAATTGTTGTTTCAGTGTGTTGTAACTCTACCTATAAGGAATGCATTACTGAACCTAAGAGTGTAACACACAGAGGAATGCATACTTTGTAACTTTATCTCTTTTCAAAATATCTTTATTAACTAAAAAAAGGCTAAGCTAAACAATCAGTGATTTTACTGATTATGAGATTAGATTTTTTAAATGCTTTATTTCAATGGCAATAGTTCTCTGCATTAAAACCAATTTCTCTTCTCTCCAATAAAACTTAAAGAAGCTACATTTGTACACATGCTTATTTCAGGACATTATAAAACTTTATTTGGTCTACTTGAGTATCTCATTTAATTGTTTCCCAATTTTTTTCACAGGTAAAATATTTGCTTTGTACATTACATTTGAATGTTGTACTCTGCACAAAAATGTACCTACTAGCCTACATTGTGAGGTGTGTATGTACTATTAATTAACATAATTAGCCAAGTAGCTAGTGTATGATTACCTAATCAAGTAGAAACTGTATAAAGTATCTCTATTGACATATCTTTTGTTTTTTGTATGTCAAACAAGATTTCTTACTATCAGTTCATCAAAGAGTTAAAGATCAGTTCAACAATGTGTCAATCTTCAAACGAATAATTTTAAATTTCCCAGTCATTTAAAATATATGTAAAACATACTGACATACATATATTATCTATCTAGCCAGACACTTATTCTAAATTGCCCTATAACTAAATCATACACATAAAATCTAAAAATCAAAATGAATATAAAATTTATAATGTAGAATTCACAGACAATCTACTGCACTGCCTAGATGGATATTGTGTTTTATCAATTAGCCATACCTTCTTATAAAAGGCCATTTCAAGTTTGAATAAATATTGCCATATTGAGGTTAATGCCACTGAACCATAGAAGGTTTCTATAAGATGTTATAAATTTCATAATTAGTAAAATCCCTTTCATTTTAGTGATCTTGTGGTCAGTTGTGAAACAGGTTACTTAACTTAAATATCATCTATCTATCTGTTTTCTTTTTTTTTAATGGGGTATATTGCTACAAATCAAGTCAAAAAGGCAAAACATTTCCTGTAGGCATACTTTGCTAGAAGCTTTATAAGTTCTTTGGATTAATGAAAACTAAAATCCCCTTCAAATCTAATATAATTATACCTAGTTTCGACATTTCCTCTTGCAGCATCTGTTCCATAATTTCATCCTCACAAATATCAATTGGTAGATCTCCATCATTATTTACGGCAGCTACGTTAGCTCCTTCTTTTATTAAATATCTGAAAAATAGGAAATTTCATAAAACAACTATGTACCCTTACAGGTTTCTAGTGTGGGTCATTATAAAACAAAGATCAATGTTAAAAGATTTCTTAAGAATAATAATGATATCTCTCACCTTGGTCTATGTACATCTTCAATAAAGAGCTGCGACATGAGCGCATGATACGCATGTTGCTTTTTCAATGAACAAAGTTCCACAACTACTCAATGTCATATCAAAAAAAAATTTAAATCTAAAGGGAGCTTATTCTAATAGATATAAACCAGTCACCAAAGTTTCATGAAAACTGCTGAAAGCATTTTTGAGTTATTGTCTGAAAACTAGAAAATCCAACCTTTTTTATGAATAAAATCCCATAACTCAGAACATAAAATTTAAATTTATAAAAATCAAAAGGGAGCTTACGTCAATAAATATTAACAATTCACCAAAGTTTCGTGAAAATTGGTTTAAGTGTTTTTGAGTTATTAGTGTATTGTCAAACATGTTGACGACAAGAGTATACCATAATACGTCCCGTAAACGGACGTATAAAAATGGACACTTTCCGACATTGTAGATTAGAATAAAATTCATGACAAAAATCTCTTTTATTGTCTTGTATTGTTGATCATTTTTTGTGTTAAAGTTTCTGGTTTCAAGAGCGCAATTATTTGTTTACCCCAAGATGGTACTCAGAATAGAATCTTGTACGCCTTTTGATTGGATGATACAGGATTAGAATTACTTTTAATCGACAGCTATCCAAATAGGTTTACAAAATCCAGAAAATCAAATTCATATTTTACAAAGTATAGAAAATATATTCAATTTCTGCACGTTAATTATTTGCCTTTTTGCATTAAGCGAGAAAAAAAAACAACATTGTTTTCCCAACTGCATTTTAAGTTAACTTTTGCTGTATTTTTTTTTGGCTGTTATGCAAAGCTGACATTTCTAGTAACAGGAACTGCTACCCAATTTTTTTCTAGATTGTAGTCTTAGAGAAATAAAATATAGAACACCACTGGTACCCCATGGAAAAGGCATTACAAATAATTGCACTCTTGTAACCTTCTATCTATCTTCTTTAGTTTTAGCTATAGCCAAAAAGACAAAAAAAAGTAAAACAAAATTTGACTTATTTGTAGATCTTCTACTGCTAATCAATTTTGCTACATAAAGTGTCTATCTATCTTTTATATGACAAGTATTCTGTGAGTATTGCCTGGCAATACATAGTCCCCTATCGGTTAAAAATTCATTGTACTGGAACAAAATGCTAACTTGATCTATAACTTGTCATGCTGTAAACTATCAAGTCAATATCTTCAAGCATGACGAACAAAAAATGTGGAAAATTGATTATTTGAGTGAATTTTCTAAGTTCAAGGACCATAACTCTGCACAAAATCATTAGACTGGAACAAAATTTGAAACTGATCTGTAACTTGTCATGATAAAACTATATATACCAATCATCAAATCAATATCTTCAAGCATGACAAAAAAAAGTGCGGAAAACTGATTATTTGAGTGAATTTTCTAAGTTCAAGGACCATAACTCTCCACAAAATCGTAAGACCGGAACAAATTTCAAACTTGATCTGTAACTTGTCATGATTAAACAATACACCAAATATCCAATCAATATCTTCAAGCATGACGAAAAAAGTGAGGAAAACTGATTATTTGAGTGAATTTTCTAAGTCCAGGGACCATAACTTTGCACTAGATCATTAGACTGGAACAAAATTCATCTTGATCTGTTACTTGTCATGATAAAACTATATACCAATCATCAAATCAATATCTTCAAGCACAACAAAAAAAAAATCGGAAAACTGATTATTTGAGTGAATTTTCTAAGTTCAAGGACCATAACTCTGCATAAAATCATGAGACCAGAACAAAATTCGAACTTGATCTGTAACTTGTCATGATTAAACAATACACCAAATATCAACTCAATATCTTCAAGCACGAGGAAAAAAAGTGTGGAAAACTGATATGCAGGACTGACGGATGGACAGACAGACGGACAGAGTGCAAACCTAAAGTCCCCTTCAATTAAGTCGGTAGGGGACTAATAATAGGCAGCTATCAGCATTAAAGAGCAAGAACTCCGATAAAAAGTATGATTGATGATTTCAGCCATGTTGTCTTAATTGTAGATTGTCTTGCTGATCAATTTTGCTATTTTGAATGTCTATCTATCTATAATAGTATTCGAGATAATCGACTAAAACACTAATATTTAGTAAAACTCATCATTAACAGCAATGACTTCAATAAAAGGTTGTCTGACAATTTTGGCCATTTGATTTATTTGTAGATCTTGTCTTGCTGATAACTTTTTCTATTTAAAGTTTCTCTCTTTCTAATGGATTTTTTCATAATAAAAGGCAAAAATACAAGAAAATGAAGAAAAAAAATTAAGGGCAATAACTCCTTTAAAAAGTCATCTGCTAGTTTTGATGTAAATGAACAGTAGGTAGAATTCAACATTCTCAACATTTTGCCCCATCAGATTTTCTCTATCTATAGCGGTTTTAAGAAAATTGAAAAAAAAACACTTTCATTTTACCCCTATGTTCTATTTTAAACCATGTCAGCCATGTTGGTTGGCAGGCTGGGTCATTGATGTCTGTGGAAATGAGAGGTGCAAATGCTCATACAATTGCATACCAATTATCTTTTTTTTTCGACTTTTGAGACGAGACAAAAAATATACAAGAGTGCACACGCTGAAATGTCTTGCCTGCTTTACTGACCATTGAATTTATGTAGAAAGTCTTAAAGATAAAGGTTTTACTACATATCACATAAAACTTAACATCTTTAAATATCTATGGCAATGAGGTCAAGGTCAGATAATCCTGTCAGACAGACATGTACACCTTACAATTATTATTCAATATACCAAATATAATTGACCTGCTACTTATAGTATTTGAAAAACAGACCAAAACACAAAAACTTCACATTTACCAATGAATCATGAGGATTATATACATGTACATTAATAATTTGAATATTAATTTGAATTGAAACTCTGATAACATGGAAATCATACCAAATCTCCTTATTTTTATATACACATGATCATACTTGTACTGTCTATACATTTATTTACATGTATATAGCAACTCTGCTGAAATTGACATACACAACACATGAACAACCCTCCAAAAATTCCAGTCTTCACTCTTGTTAACTTGAATGTACTTTAGTGTCAACATGGTAAACATATCAGATAGATTCTATGATACTTTATGTATTACTATGGACAACTGTATACTTAAAGAACATATGAATAAACCACTTCTACTGTGTTATATTTAGAAACAGGAAATACTATCTATCTTGTGCATCTGACTGATAAATTATCTTTTATCTTTATAGTACATGCACTTCTCCAAAGTATATACTACTTAAAATGTACAATGTATTTCTACATCATAGTATTTCATAATTCATCCATATGATATCATCAAACAATCTTCTTGAATCAATGGGATAATAAATAACTTAAAAGTATGTTGGAGTTTCTCTCACTGTTCATATATCCCTTATCTTATAAGTTTGACTTTTCTTTTGCTTGCTTTCCACCTTATGTATTGAAAAAAAATAAAACAAGATAAAACTTGAAGATACAAAGATGTAACTGTGTTTTCATTGATTGCTGTGATTCATCATGGATCTACCAAAACTGCAATATGTTTATACAACTTTGACATTCCGAAACGTGAAGTGTTCCATTTGAAAGTTAATCAAAAAGGTGCTTAAAATGCAGCAACTTCAATGTGTTTGACTTGAACTTTAAAGTTCCTTTATTTACCCTATCTAACTTTAATCAACAAACAAAGAAAAGAAAATAATTGTAATTGTTTACAAATCAAAAAGGGTACATGTAGACAACTTTATATTTCAATTTCCAATTTTACAATGTAAGAATGATATTAGAACACATTTGTATACAATTTCAAGATAAATGTACCTTTAAAATGAATAAAACTAGCCTAGTCTTAAGTGAACCTGACCCATATAATGATAATTAAATATTAAATAGGCTGTCCTAATTAAAGGACCAGGTTGTACAATACCTGAGGTAGATTATAAACGGACCAGAGTTTTGTTTACCAGTATTTCTCAATGAAATTCCTATGGGGTATATACATTTATTATTTACACAACAATGAATAATATTAGACAACAGTATAATATATATAGTTCTGAGGTGAAAAAATATCACTATATCAGGTTGGGAAATTTAAATACCTTTTATTTACAATAGATTTTCAATTTTGTGAATGAGAAATATTGTATAATAAAGCTGGGATAAGTCAATAAAATCAAGTTTACAAGATATGAGCAAGAGAATATGTACGTCAACTACAAATAAACTAAATCAGGCTAATATGATAGGTTTGGAATCAGAATATAAGCATAAATGGAATCAGAAACTTTTCAAACTAGATTCTACACCTAGGAATGACACTACTTCCATTATGAAGTACATCAAAGCAACTATTGCAGTACTATGGCCCATGAAAGATCTATTCCAGAACTTCAATAAGCCTGAGACAGAAGACACTCATTTCTATACATGGACACATAAACTTCAGGGAAGTGAATGTCATAATGGATCAACATCATTTTGTAACCATTATTGTTATTCTGGTGGTTTTTTTCTACCAAAGGAAAAAGTGTAAATGATACAACCAGTTTTTGGCCCTTAATAAAAACAAGGACAATAGATCCCAAAAACAATCCCAACCATCCTTTACTGGTATGGAGCCTTGGGCTAAAATTTCATAGAGATCCATGAATTTATACTCAAGTTATTGTCTGCGAACCAAAATGTCTTCAGACCCAGACACAGACAACACCATAACATAATACTACCTGCGGTCGTATAAAAAACAAGACCAATACTGGGTCTGGACCTGCGTTGCTTCATGCAATCAGGTAACATGTATACTGAAGCATAACTGACCATTCCCTTTCATTAAAGACAGAAAAAATGTGATGCAAATATTCCTTGTTTACTGAGTATGGTAAAATTTCAAAATAATGGTAAACAGTAAGTGGCTGCATGGTGGATTCAAATTTGATAACCCATTACAACTGAACATAATCAAGCTGCACACAAAAAAATAAAATTATTCCCTTCAATAAGAACCAAGAAAAGTTTTACACAATTTTTCTTGTAAAATGCATGGATGCTGTAAATTTCAAACTATAGGCAAACAGGAAGGGGCTGGACGGAGGATATAAAATAGCTTTTTGCTACAAATCAACATTATAAAGCAGCAGACCAAATGTAAACCATTCCCCTTGATAGAAGCCATGAAAAGTTTGATGAAAATTTTTATTGTACAATGAGTGTTATAACATTTCAAAAGATTGCAGACAGAAAGTGGCTGCACGGCGGATGTAAAAATTGCTTACTCGCTACAACTCAACATTATTCAGTTGCAGATCAATTATTAAAAATCATTCCCTTTTATAGAAGCCAAGAAAACTTTCCAGAAAGTTTTCTACCCAAGGTATTTCAAGGGCTAAAAAATGTTCTCTTATCATACACTCCTATTGTTGTCATGACAAGAGAACTATCGATTCAGTTATATACATGTATCTGTCCTGTAAACAATATCTACCATTGGAACCAATATCTACATAGATATTTACCTGGCTATTTCTGTAAATCCACATGAAGCTGTAGCATGTAAAGGAGTCCACCCTTCATTGTCACATACATCCACATCTGCGGAATGCTGGACCAAAAACTCCACCATATCTAAGTTGTCGTCTATACATGCCTTAAAAGGAAATAAAGTGTCATTAAAAAATATAGTTGATGACTATACATGTTTTTATTTGACCTATGCCTCTTTGTCCAGGAATTCTCCAAAATGTTGACTTTCATGGATGTTCATGAAGTGCTTTCTTCTCATATTTTGCCTTACATTCTTTCATTTAGTTTCCTTTACAGTAATGGTTGATAATGTTTTTTATGTGGTAAACAATCCCAACAAATTATTAGGATTTGGACAACCTGTAGCATTAAAACAATATTATATTTTTGACAAAAATCCAATACATTTACTGGTAAAAAAAAAAATTCATTTTGGAAAAGTATAAAAAAAACTTTTTTTTTACTCCCATTCAAATTTAACCTGAAGTGGTACCTAACCCATTGACAGGACCCACATGGTAAGATTTAAGTAGAGTGTCTTATTTTTCAAAATGCATTGATTGTATACTATACAATGTATAGTAACTAATATTCTAGTAGATACAATGGAATAATGGTTTCATAAAAATCATGATCATATGCTATGTTAATATTAATGCTGACATGGTGTTCTAATAAAGCCAGAATAAAAGGATTCCAACCTGAATACTGATGAGTATTTACTAAATATGTATTGCACATACAATCCAATGCAATAAACAAGTTTATCTCTGGACACTTTTGCTTCATGTACATTGTATGTAATGTGTGCAGCGACACTTTAATACCGAACTGACATAATGAATTCATGAAGATTTCAAAACATTAATAAGTACTGTAAAATTTCCATGGTTAAACTATCTACCTGAACATAAAGTTGCCCATTTACAATTTTTAAAGATTTTGCATAAAATCAAACTTTAAAAAATATCATATGAAGAACACTATCACTGTTGACAAGCGGATGATGATAACTGAAGTTACCATGATCCCAATATGGCGGAGGGGAATCCCCGTAAGATCTTTCCCTCTTAATTTCTTTGTTTTTAAATAAATGTGGCTAACATTACTCAGCCGTCGTTTGGTTATTAACATTTGCAATGAGTCTGTAAAATATTAACCTTAAACAGTTGTCCATTACTTAGAAAATAGAGAGTGAAAAAAGTATGTTGATAATGGTTACTGTTCATGTTATTTTTGAAAGATTGTGGTAACTGATTGCTGGGATGGTGGTAACTTGCCAAAAGGTTGTATAAAACTATGTACAATTTTAGCCGTGACATATGGCCCCCTCACCCTTAATTTACGTTACGTATTTCGTCCTATATTATGACCCATAGTTGAGTACTACGTATCGGTATCAGGGGCTGATCCAGACACTGTGAGAAAAGGAGGGGTGTGCTAGCCAGGGTTTCTCAGACAAAAGGGGGGTGCTAGTACTTTATTTAACATTTTTTGTCAATTTGTCACATGAAAAAGACACGTTTTCCAATAAAAAGGGGGGTGTCAATCCCCTGCACCTCCCACCCTCCTCCCCCTTTTGGATCCGCCACTGAGTATTGCTCTGGATCTTTATAAATAACCAATTTCATCATATATATTCACCATTGATATTTTTGTATTCTATCGAAAAGACAATACTATGGAAGTCACCTACTAAAGTGAAAGTAGATTGATTGTGGTAAGTTTTTTTTTTACATTGTACACTGGTCTACACTTATTTTAAAATTATTTATTTGCACCATTAAAGTCCTTAAAATTGATAATTGCTTTTAATATATTCATCACAGGACATCTAGAATTTCTGTTTTACTTATGTAAAACATAAAATGTGTAAAAGGTTCCTTCTATTCACTATATGCTTTGATTTTGAGATATCAATAGGGAAAAAATACCTTTCCGGCAATGATTTTAGAAAATGAAAAATATGGAATGATTGGGGGCTAACATTTTGTTTCAGGAATTTGCGAATTTAAATGACATATATACCTAATAATTGTAATTAATATGATGTCGATTTAAAGGATGTGTGTCTGACAAGTTTGAATGGTATGAAATGTTTTCCAGAGATTCCTCTCTGGTTTCACTTTAAAGCTGAACACAATTATATGTTTATTTCCTGTTTCTGTTTCCCAAACCTACTATATTGAGGAGGGGAGTAGGGGGTCCGATCCCGAAATCCCAAGCTTAAAAGCTTAAAACCAGAGGCCCCGAATTTAAAGAAATTTTAATCCCGACATCCTTAAATTTGAAATAGGAATTCCTGTATCCCAAATGGATCAATCCCGAAATTCCGAGCTTAAAACCGCCTAATCTCTGAGTCCCGAAAAAAGTCGCCACCCCATATTGTGATGCCCTAAGAAGTCATACTCTTATGCCTAGCATTTCTTGAAATATGTTTAACTTTTGATTTTTCCATCATTACCTCCAAGTAAAATGGTTTTTTTTTATAAAACTCTATATCTATTCATTTTTGACAAGAAACAGGAATTGCATATAAATCTGTTTAAGGCTTAGTCTTTTGAATTTTCATTTGTTTAATTATTTGATTCTTTGTTGAAACATATATAGTTTTTTAGTTGGTATTACAACACTGTTTGTGAAATTGTTGCATTAAAGAAAGTTTCATTTTACAAAACATTTTAATTTGTTTCTCCGACACATTTTTGTCTCTTGCGCCTAGTATTGGTCTATACTCCAATATAGTGGTTTCAGTTAAGATGGGTTATTGTGTTTCATTTCATGTATAGTGATGTTAAACACTGTATGATTGAAAAGAAACCTCGTGTAATATAAAAGTTACCATTATCTTCTAACTATTTTGATCGACAGTTACCACCATCCCGTCTTGGAGTTACCATCATCATCGCATTTTTATTGTGTTCAATTATCTCAGTAAAGACCAGCTGTTTAAGGTTAATATTTTACAGACTCATTGCAAATGTTAATAACCAAACGACGGCCGAGTAATGTTAGCCACATTTATGTAAAAACAAAGAAATTAAGAGGGAAAGATCTTACGCGGATTCCCCTCCGCCATATTGGGATCGTGGTAACTTCAGTTACCATCATCCGCTTGTCAACAGTGACTATGACTGACTTTAACAATTGTTCACAAGATTTAAGCAAGAATTAAAAAAACAGTTAACATATATACATATTTCAAAGAAACCCTTAACATGACCAATGATCTATTGTTTAAGGGGTTTACATTATTAGACAAGAAAACCCTGTAATATAAGAAATAATCAATAAATAAAATATTAAGTGATTACATTGCTGTTTCTAATCTTGATAGTTGCCAACATTGTACCTTTAGCATGTTTAGCAATTGTACTGAATAAAAGATGCTGAAAATGATAACGGTTATTTTTGTAAAAAATATTGTAAAATATTATAATCTTTAAAAAATACTATCAATATTATAAAAAGAGACTTACATTTATGTTTTTTTTCGTATATGAAATATATCGTTACATTAGATGCAACTTCCTAATAAGATGTCAAATCACTAGGAGTGCTGCAATTATCCAGAATTTTATATACGTGTATATGAAATGACAGGAAACTATTATGTTTTAGTACTTAGCTTTCAAAAAAGATCATGAGTCTTACATGTGACATATCACCCAAATATAAAAATGTCACTGGCAGCTGGTGGTGACCTTCCACAATAAAGATATTTGTGCTGGGATTTAGAAAATAAACAATAAATCAGGTTGGGGAGGTTTGGTGCCTCCAAACATGTTTAACCCTACCACATTCTTTATGTGCCCGTCCCAAGTCCGGAGCCTGTAGTTCAGTGGTTGTCATTGGTTCTTGTCTGTCATATTTGTTTGTTAATAAATTGTTTTGTTATAAATTAGGCCATTAGTTTTCTCAATTGAATTGTTTCATATTTTCATGTCAGGGCCTTTTATAGCCGATTATATGGTATGGGTTTTACTCGTTGTTGAAGACCGTAGGGTTGCCTATAATTGCTTACATCCACTTCATTTGAACTCTGGTTGATAGTTGTCTCATTGGCAATCATACCACATCTCATAACTATGCCCCCGTCGCAAGTGTTATCCTTGTCCGTCTGTACGTCCATCTGTCCGTACATATGTATGTCCGAAATTGGTTTCCATTCTCTAACTTTAGTTTGCCTCAATCAAATGTTATGAAACCTTTACACAATGCTTATTACCACAAAACTAATATCAAGTTCAAATTTGGGTGGCTACAGTTCTCTAGTTATCCCCTTTTATAACGTTATATGCAAGTGGGGGTATCATTTGTGTCCCATGGACACATTCTGCATTAATTTGTTTAATCAGTTAATTAGTTGCAAATAAACAAGAGCAAACATTTGTATAGTTTAATGTGGATCACTTGTACATGACTTTTGGTACTATTTCTGGAAGCTGCTTACAGCCACAAGTCTTTTTATGTTGAGAGCCTTTAAGATAAAGGTTTTACTACAGGCATAAAATAAACTTATCATTGTCAAAGACTCATTTAATTGAGGTTAAGGTCAGTTGAACCCAACCAGACAGGTATGTACCTATTACAATCATTCCATACCTCAAATATAGCTGATCTGTTGGTTATTAGTACATGTACATGAGAAACAGACCTATCCATGACCAACGAATGTTAAAAATGAGGTAGTCAAATGAACCCTGCCGGACAGATATGTTACCCCAACAATCATTACAAACACCAAATATAGTTGACCTATTGCTTATAGTACCTAAAACAGCTGATCTGAGAAACGGACCTATACCTACATGTACTGAACCATGAACATTGTCAAGGTCATAATCAGACAAACCCTGCCTGATGGATATGCCTATGTACATCCTTTAATCAGTCTATACACCAAATATATTTGATCTATTGCTTATAGCATCTGAAACAGTTGATTGGAGAAACAGACCTACACCATTAAACAATTTCAAGGTCATGATCACACAAACCCTGCCAGATTAACATGCCTATGTACATCCTTTAATTATTCAATACACCAAATATAGTTAATCTATTGCTCAGCAACTCTAACTGGCAATACAAAACACACTTGAAAGCATTGTAGGAACTATCAGTAATTTAGGATAGTATTATTTTTCATACTTACATGTAGTACATTTCTACATATAAATGGAGTATTTTATTCCTTTACTTGGGAAAAGAGAGTAAATGGGAAAAAAAATATCTTTGTGTGCACACCAGAGTTGAAAATTTTCTTTGGACCCCTGGTCCCCATAAACTATAGAAACACTTTTAGATATAATACATTTCATACATGTATTCAATTCATGACTGAGAATAGTAGTACTACTTCATCAGTACATGTAACTAGTGCAGGATATCAGGTCAAGTACATGTTGTTCATAATGTAATCACATATACATGTATACTGGAAATTAAGAAAACGTGTGTACTGCAAAAAAATAAGATGTGTGAACTCAGGTGACACTTTACAACCCAAACTGAAGGATTAATTTTCAATTTACATGTTTTGTAGTTTGTCCATACAGAAGTTAAAGTTAGCAAAGCAATATTCCTAAGAACAGCAAGAAAGATATGTCAGAAGAGCCAGAAGTCACATTTAGCTAGCAACAAGAACTTGCAATTGGCAATAATGCAAATATACAACAGCTGTAGAATGGAGTTAACCTCTACAAGAAACTTATTCATTGGAATTGCAAGCTTGTGGTTTTGGTTAATCCTCAAATAAAATAGAGTTTGGAATGAAGGGAAAAGCCATACTGAAAAAAGGTCTGACTTCAATGATCTTTGACTAAAGTTGAAATCACAAAATCTTTACAAAATTTCCTTCCAGATACTAGCTTTTGATCATAAACAAGCTTCTGTCCAAGTTTGGTACAAATCCAGGATAGTTTAAGAAAGTTATAAAATTTTTTAAAACTTTAACCACAGAATGAATGTAATGTTAACTGACAGTCCATTTATAACTAAGTCCATTTATACGTAAAATACGGATAAACAGGATTTTTTTTTTACAAATTTTTTCAAAATTTACTTCTAGATACTATCTTATGATCATAAGACGTGATACCAATATACGACCAAAAAATTTTTAATTTTTGCAGTCGTATAAAAATTTTGTTTTTTCCAAATCTGGACAAAGTGCAAAGGTACGTGTATGTTCAGACTTTGATTGTCCCTAGTGTATCTTTTTAGCTTTTAAAAGAAGTTTGTAAGAAAAAGTGTATTCTATGATCTCTTAGCAGTTGGACACACTATTTATCGACACTTAACAAAAACATCCTTATATCTATAAAATAGTAGAGCTAGGGTACACCAGATTTAACAAATAAATCTGTGAACTATCATGACTATTGCTCACTAATTATATCCCCCACTTTAAGTTTTCAGTAATCAGGAAGTTGAAGAAAAAAGAATCTGAAAACACATTACACATGTACAGTAAAGCATGTTCACATGAAACCTGATAACAAATTTCAGGAAGCTCTTATATGTACAACTACAAGAAAAATGTGACAAAAATTACATACATGGCATGTATATATATATATATATAGGTATTAGGTAAACAAGAAGTTGATGAGCATTGAATCTGAAACCGTGTTACAGGGTAAAGCATGCTTACATGGTCTGATAACAAAATTCAGGAAATTCTTATTTGCAGTTACCTAGAAAAATTATCTGTCTTAAGTCCCTATTGGTTAAAGGAGAATATTTGGTTTTAAGCGTTTATATAAATTAAGATAAGTATTCTTTTGACAAAAGTTTCAGTTAATAAACTTGATTAGCAAATATTATGTGCTAGAATCATAGTAGATAAATCTTTATAGGTAGTAAAAAGTACTGAACTGTAGTGACTAACGTACACATGACATACCCCACTTGGTATATAGATTTTAAAGAAAAGTTGTGGAATTTAACACTTGATCATAGATGAATTTGCTGAACTTGTACGTTATGTCCTTTTTGATTATATAACTCCTGACATTTTTATGTATTTAGAAAGCCTTTGCTTACAAATGTTGTGGTTTGAACTTTCCTAATGAAGGTCAATCTAGAAGAGTGATCCCGACGCAAATAATTTAAACAGTGTCATTATTTTGTTTGCATATATTCATACTGACTTTTTTTTTGAGTTCCCACTGCATTAAGGATCATGCAACTTGCAAAGTCTAAGATGTCTTGACTGTTTTGCAGGTTGAATTCTGTGGTTATGTACTGTCTTTGTGTCATTGTATCATATCTGTTCCTTTTCCAATGTAGTATAAAATAGAGGCGGAAGATACCTAGTTGACATTCAAAACTAAAGTCAAAACTAAACTGACAACGCCATGGCAAGAAACCCAAGACAACAAAAAGAAGTCCACAAATACTACATAAAAATCTAAAAACTTAGCCACACTAACCCCATCAAAAACCAGGCTGATCAAATGTGCTTTAGAAAGGTAATCAGTTACTGCTCCATTAGTGACACCAGTTTATATAAGTTGACAGAAAATACACAAGAGTGCACACCCTGAAATGTCTGGCTAGCTTATTTTTTAATCATAATTAAATAATAATAATGAGATCAAGGTCAAATGAACCCTACCAGACAGACATGTTCACCATAAAATCCTTCCATTCACCAAATATAGTTGACCTATTGCTTAAAGTACATGATAAACTGAAAAACACATGAAAAATTAACATTGACCAATGAACCATGAAATGAGGTCAAGGTCATATGAAACCTGCCCGAAAGACATGCACACCTTACAATCATTCCATACACAAATGAAATTTTTATTTTATTAAAAATGATTAATTACTGAGAAGGAAATTTATATTTTTGCTAGAATTTTATTTTTTTTGGATCGTATATTGGTTATTCTTAAATTTGTTTATTGAATAGTATTGAACTATTGTGTTGTGTGAATCCATTTCATTAGCCTAATAAATGTTTTTATTGTATTGGTTGTTTCATGTTTTTGATAGTAATTTTAATAATAACCCTAAAAATCTTTCTAAATGCCATTCTGTCTAGATTGGTCAAAGTGTTGTCTTAAAGTCGAAGAATTCAATTAATTTTTGTAACTAATTAAAATATAACTAATATTAAGAATTAACAATTATATGTAAGGAAAATTACTTTTAGAGCTATTTTCCTAATGCTTGTAGTTTAAAGGTTTTGTTGGCTTGCTTGCTTTCAATGCTTTGTTTGTATAAATGTTTGCTCAAGCATTGTAATTAATATTGACATCTGCAATCAATAGATAGGTGGGTCTTCAGCTTGTATAATGTTATTGGATGTTAAGTATTATGCAGAGTATAATGTATACAGACTGAAGCCCAGCCTATCTATAAAGTCAATGCAGTTGAACCATGACTGAAGGTACAGGGCCAAACAATCTCCATTGAAATGAGATTTGCTAATGCTAATACAACTGCATACCAACTATCATTGACCTACATGTACCACTAGTAGTTCTCCATAGAGTGACCTAATCACCAACTAATACATTGTTGATGCTGCTGCAGATGCTTGAAACAGAATACCTTAATGTGTCTCTCACTTTTTATCTCCGTTGTGAATTCACATCTGGAGCTCTGCTTTTTATACCTTTTCCACTGTCACTTAAAGCCAAACAAGTTCTGGTAAAATTTCACTTCACTATTTAAATCATTTGATGTCATAATTAAAGTGCTTGTTGCATGAGGAAATTGAAGGGAAAGTGCATGAATAGACAACTTACGAATTCATGCACTTTCCCGTAAATTTCCTATGTCACAATGCCTATGTTATAATGTCATAGTAAGAATCAATTGTTTGATGACGTCGTTTACGCCGATTGGCCCCTGTGCAGCCAGTGAAGCTCATTCACAAAACTTTAGATTGGTGTATTCGAAAGTCCTCTCTATTCTTATTTGGTAATCAGATACATCTTTTTTCACTGATCTAAAATTTGCTATGTGTTGTGTTACTTTGATTTCTAATGCAATAAATGAGTCTTGCTTTTTGAATTAACCATTCGCTTTGATTTTTGCAATGATATATATCTATTCACTTTACCCATAAAAGGAGGACCATTTATGAATGACTTTTTTATGACCCTGTTGCACTGCTTAGAAATCTGCCTCAGAAACAACTATGCCTACATATATTAAGTGCTATAATCAAGAGGGACATTTCTTATGGAAGTAGGCAGATATTTCTGAGTGTCATTTACCTGGTGTAGGGCTGTAAGACCATCAATATTCGAAGTGTTTATGTCGGCACCCTTTTTCAGAAGTTGCAAAACTTCATCACGGTCACCGCTTGAACAAGCAGCTAGGAACACACATCCATCTTGAAATTTAACTTTTCGAGGTTTCTCCTTTGGTAAATGTGAAGCTTTATTTGTCTCAGACTCTTCCCAACGCTTTAATTGATTAAATCGTCTATTTAGGGCACTGAGAGATTCGTCCGCCATGACAGCTGCAACACAATATCCAAATCCCGGAAGTTCACGTCATTTCACGTTTATGAAAAAGGGGGGTATTCAGTGGCCACAAACATGTCAAGTTTGACAGTGAAGAAACATGCCTTCTGTTCAAGATTTTTCGTTGCTTGTTGTAGATTGCAGTATTCATCTAGTGCAGAGAAAGTACAGGAACAAGGTTGCAGTGCTCTCCCATATAAGGCTTTTGTCAGGCAAACCAAATTCACGAAAATGTGAAAACTTCAATGACAAATAATTCATGTCATTTCAATATTTCGGTTTTCTATTAATAATTTGAGAAGGTAGCTACTGAAGAATATGATTTTATTAGTCATCTTACCTTTGACAATCAAAAATAAAAATTTACAGGAAATTATATGCACCTTTTTCAAGTTTATGGTTTAAACACAAAGTTTAATACCCTTGCATCTTGCATGCCTAAGGCTAAGGCCACATTTAAAAGAATGTCTGTTTCCTCTCCCCCGGGTCTACCCTTTGTAAACAGACCAGGCAGGCAGGTCCTTTTTTTTTCTCTTTTTTTTTAACTGGATGTCATAGCATGTTCATGGATGGTCTGACTTGTCCATTCGAGGCCACTTATCAGTTGTTTGTGCTCAATTTGAGTGTATTTATTTCGATTACCAAGCACTTTTCAAAATATGCACATAAAACTAGTGTAGCATTAAAGTGTATATTTACTACTTTCTTATTTGACAGTGATTAAAGCTTTTATCAATAAAATTGAGAATGGAAATGGGGAATGTGTCAAAGAGACAACAACCCGACCATAGAACAGACAACAGCAGAAGGTCACCAACAGGTCTTCAATGCAGCGAGAAATTCCCGCACCCGGAGGCGTCCTTCAGCTGGCCCCTAAACAAATATATATACTAGTTCAGTGATAATGAACGCCATACTAAACTCCAAATTGTACACAAGAAACTAAAATTAAAAATAATACAAGACTAACAAAGGCTAGAGGCTCCTGACTTGGGACAGGCGCAAAAATGCGGCGGGGTTAAACATGTTTATGAGATCTCAACCCTCCCCCTATACCTCTAGCCAATGTAGAAAAGTAAACGCATAACAATACGCACATTAAAATTCAGTTCAAGAGAAGTCCGAGTCTGATGTCAGAAGATGTAACCAAAGAAAATAAACAAAATGACAATAATACATAAATAACAACAGACTACTAGCAGTTAACTGACATGCCAGCTCCAGACTTCAATTAAACTGATTGAAAGATTATGTCTTCATCATATGAATATCAGGCACAATCCTTCCCGTTAGGGGTTTAGTATCATACCATCATAACATATATGAGAAGAACATAACCCGTGTCATGCCAATAACTGGTTTTTAAATAAATGTGTTTAGTGCCGATGCAAAGACCCTATAAGTGAATCAATATTAACGCCAAAATATGCAATCTTTAATGACCTGACAACAGTATCGTAACTATATCCCTTCTTGATAAGTCTATTTAAAGGTTTTGTTAGTTTCAGAGGTGAATACTGACATTTTTGTGCTTTATAAAGAATATTTCCATAAAAAATTGGATGTGAAATACCTGAACGTATAAGAAGTCTGCATGTTGAGCTATATTTACGAATGATGTCCTTATACCGATGATAAAATTTAGTAAATGTTTTGACTAGTTTGTGATATCGAAAACCCTGGTGTAATAATTTTTCAGTAATACATAAATTTCTCTCGTTAAAATCTAAAACATTGTTACATACACGAGCGAATCGTACAAGTTGAGATATATAAACACCGTAAGATGGTGACAAGGGAACGTCACCATCTAAAAATGGATAATTAACGATAGGAAATGAAAAATCATCTCTTTTATCATATATTTTAGTATTAAGCTTTCCGTTAATGATATAGATATCAAGATCGAGGAAAGGGCAGTGGTCATTGTTAGTATTAGCTTTATTTAAAGTAAGTTCAACAGGATAAATTTCTTTAGTATACATACTGAAGTCGTCATTATTGAGAGCCAAAATATCATCCAAATATCTAAAAGTATTATTAAATTTGTGTATCAGATGTTGTTTCGATGGGTCTTTACTGATTTTTGTCATAAATTGTAACTCATAGCAATACAAAAAAAGGTCCGCAATAAGTGGTGCACAGTTAGTCCCCATTGGAATTCCGATAACCTGACGATATACGGAATCTCCAAAGCGAACAAAAATGTTATCTAGTAAAAATTCAAGGGCATATATAGTATCAAAGCATGTCCAATTGACATAGTTTTTTTGTTTATTGCTACTAAAAAATGACCTAAAAGAGTTTGAACATATATATTCACATTCTGACTTTTTAAATGCCCATTTAATTAGGTGTGTGAATTTTTTCTTAATGAGAATGTGAGGCAATGTGGTATATAGGGTAGAAAAATCAAAACTTTGAACAGATTCAAAATCACCAATATATGCATGCAATTTATCAAGTACTTCCAACGAGTTCTTGACACTCCAAAAGTAATTAATTCCACTATTTTCGAAGGCCTTATTTGAACAATTTATTAACATATTTATATACAGTCAGGGGACTTATTGAAATAAGTGATTTTTAAATCACTTATTTAAGTAGCAAATTCGAAGTTTTGTCTCAAATTATGATTTTGTAGTTTTACAAAAATTTTAAACACATAGGTTTAGATAATATCTTTTCATTAGTAAAATTAAAAAAAAAAGAACTTTTTGCTTCTTTTAAGCAGCAAGGTTTATGCCTTTGATGCAATCATTTAGCTGCAAATTCTATTTTAGTTGAAAAAATGCTATAAAAATGGCTTTACATAATGAACTGATACTTTCTTAACAGATTTTTCCCAGCAGTGGGAGTACTTTTCCTGTAAAATTCAAGGTTTCATCTTATAGATTATGTAATAAAATTCTATTGTTCGCGATCAAAATTTCACTGTTCGGGGGTGTTGAAATTAGTGGGGGTTATTAAAATAATGATACTTAAAGAAGTGATTTTTTGGAAGGAAATTGAGGTATGATACTTAAACAAGTGATTTTTATGTCATTATCCTAGATTTAGTACAAGGTCATCACCTGACATGACCCGGTCATCCTATCAACACAGATGTTGGTTCTGATAATTTTAGCAACATAATTAGTCCCTGGATCATTAGTATTCTATATTTAAAGCCTCTATAGAATTAAATCACTTAGTCCAGTGATTAATTTGTACTACTTAAATAGGTGATTATTAAAGAAAGACAACTCTTACTTCCAACCTTTATGGACATAATGTTACTTGAATCAGTGATTTAGAAAATCACTCATTTAAGTAAGTCCCCTGACTGATATACAATGTAGTAGACTCTGGCAAATCGGACATCAAAAATGTCCCATTAGTGATTACCTGATATATTCAATTAGACGATAAATGTATATTCATTAAATATTCTGCAATAATGAGTTATGGGACCTAATCCTGAGATGTTACAAACCCTGACCACTGCTATATATATATATATATATATAAACGGGTTGGGGTGATTTTTTATCAGATACATCACTTGTTCTGTTGAGGTATGTATGGCCTCCTTTTACTTTCGGAGCACTCCATTTATTGATATTGGTATGCTGGTATTTATAGACTGTACCAGTTAGCTGGCATCCCATGCAGACTGTACAGACTATATTTAATATTACGGTGTTGTATTGCAATGGAGTGTATACTTTAGAGTTCATTAGCAAGTAACATCTATTACTTAAAAACTAAAGAAAATTAAAATGCTTAAAATATTAATAATTTTCATGTCACTTTGTATCCAATAGTAGTTTTGTAAGCCTCATGTGTAAATGGTAGCATAGGTCTTATGTTTCCCTTTTGAAGAATATCTTGTCTATTGGCTGATTACTCAATGAGTTTAGTACAGAGCAGTTAAATATAATTTCCATCCCCATGATGTTTGTGAAAAAAAAATTCTGACTTCTGGTTATGTAATGCTCATATTTGTTTTCATTTTTTTTATCCTATATTTTTGTTGAGCCTTCGACTTTTGTCGAAAAAGCGAGACATAGCTATCCTACATTCCGTTGGCGGTGGCGGCGTCCACAAATATTCATTCTGTGGTTAAAGTTTTTGAAATTTTAATAACTTTCTTAAACTATCTTGGATTTCTACCAAACTTGGACAGAAGCTTGTTTATGATCATAAGATAGTATCCAGAAGTAAATTTTGTAAAAAGAAAATTCCTGTTTTTCCGTATTTTACTTATAAATGGACTTAGTTTTTCTTCCAGTTAACATTACATACAGTCTGCAGTTAAATTTTTTAAAACATTTATTAGATTCATAAACTATCCTTGATTTTTACCAAACTTGGACAGAAGCTTCTTACAATTAAAAAATTGTATCGAGAGGAATATTTTTATTAAATTTTTTCCTCATCTCATTTTTGTTGAGCGATTAACAGCAAAAGTAGGCGAGACACTGGGTTCTGCGGAACCTTTACGATTTTTTTTTAAAATAAATCAAATGTCCTGAAATATTTATGTGAATAAATATCTACCACCCATAGTTTGTGTCTTTTGTATTATATATCTTATTTCTTTTAATAATTAAATTAATTTGGATATCTATGAAGATAAACATGATTGATAAATATTATTGCATTAAGTTTAAGTTTTCTGAAGACTGTTAATGTTTAAGTCATGGTTCGCTACGATTCTTCACATTATGTAAACAAAAGATAATGGCTACCTTGACTTGTGGTCAACAGGTCAAGCACACATTACATGATTATATCTGACAAAAGTCAGATTTCTCTTTTGTTCCTGCCAATGGGTAACACTTTTGACACGTTCTTGTGCTAAAATTTATTCGTGTAGAAGACGACAATGCGATCTTGTTGCCCATCTTTCAAGCAGACAGTTTACCCTCGATACATACTGCTAAATTGATAGATAACTCCAGAGAGTTCCGGGAAGACTTCAGTTAATATCAGAACCAATGTCGGAATGGAAAAAAATTATTTTTGGAATAAAAAAAAAATCCGATTTTTTTGTGGAAAATAATTTTTTGACCCGGGGGCTTATTTTTGAACCGGGTGGGGGGAGGGGAAACAAACATTTTTTATTTTGGCCTTAGTGATATATGGGTCTGTTTGCCCTATAACCTGTGCTCCATGGGTGCACAGTGTTCTCCTCAGAAATTTTTGAAGGCCCTAAAATTTGTAGCACGTAAACCCTTTTTTTTTGGAGTGAACTATTGTGATGCGAAACAATCCGTCAGAAATACAGTTATATTTACATATACAATGCAGTCTGGTAAATCCGCCCTCATAAGGCTTTGATTGTATGTATTTCTGCTTCGTTATATCATGTATATACAAATTGTATCAAATTTAATATAAATCGATTCACTGACAAATCTGTTTTGAGTAAATGTAGTTTATCTCATTTCCCCAAAAATATCTGATATAAATTTTAAAATAAAAAAAACAAGTGGGTCATCTGTGTTTTTATCGGAAATGTGTTTGACCGGTAAATCCACCCATGCGCAGTAAATATGTATGGAGGGCCAGTTTATCACATATTTCTGAAAGGAAAAGGTGATCTATTAACAGACCATTTATAAAGGGATTCCAGACAATCGAAAAAAAATAAATTTCAAGTCACAAATGAGTTTTGTAAGCAGTAGTATGATTATCATTAGCTTTAGGAACTGTATTATATATATCACTAAATATTTTGGTAATAAAGGATTTTTCTTTAAAATTTGAACATGCAGTGATGATAAGTACAGTTCCTATGAATAAAATAGCAGACGAAATATTCACGGAAATTTATGACAATTATGGAAGTAAATGGGAGTTGGCGGGTATACACCCATATTCAACACATTGATCATGTTGAAATCACATGATAAGTCCATTTATAGAGTTAAAATTCAATTTAAGAGTCTAAATTTAGAACTTTCAAGAGAATATTCTTCTGTTCCTTTTAGTCCAAATAATTATGATGTCATGAAAGGCTATTTTAATTTTTTGCTGTGACGCCGTCATAATTATTTGGGCTACTGTTCCTTTGAGCCTTCCAGTGCTGAACAGCTTTAGATATTTCTATGTCTGGTGCATCTGCTCCGTCTAAAGATATTGTATTATTAAGCAGTTTGTAATTTTTGGAATATAACTTTTTAAAACAAAAGAATTAAAATGAACAGATGACCAATTTCTGCAGTTTGACATTTCAAGATTGTTTCCGTGTGTATTTGTCACAATCTTTTCTTTGGCAGGTACCAACCTGATAAATTCTTCAAAGTTTAAAGGCCAACAAAATAATTATTAATTGAATGCTACTAGTTTTTCCTTAAAATAACCAAAATCGGAAAGAACATTATTAGAGATTTTTAGAGGCACAGTTTATAGACCAAAATTAAATCGACCCTTCTTCCATTTATACATCCTTTCGGAACATAATAAACAAGGTCATTTGGTCAGTCTAGAAAGCTTTGATGCCTGCACACACAGTTCTATAAAATATGCCTTCACATTTCCTATTCGTTTTTTATCGTTTTTATGCTGTTTTATTTTTTTTAAATTTATTTAAATACTAGCGGCAGCTTGATAGAAAAACAAAAAATATTAAATAGCAAAATAAATGAAAAGAAAATACAAAAAAATAAAAGTAATGTAAAAATTGTCACCAGAGGTCTCATGATCATGTTATAGGAATTCCTCCACACAGTGTTCATACAGTGCAGACAGGTGACAGAGTTGCCTAGTCACAACTGGAGATTTAAAAATTTTCTGCTGTAGATTTGGCCTCATAATATTTGAGATTTTTCTATCAAGATTTTATCAATGTTTCAATGGCATGAATGGTGTTCATTTTGATAGTAAAACTAAATAATTTTTCATTTTTTAAGATCAGAACATTACTTTTCATGTATTTGTTCAACAAGATAGATGTAGAACTTTTGCATTTGTCATATATTCAAAAATATAATTTCATAGCTTTAGACTTCAAAAAAAAAAAATTGGTGTTTTCAAGCATGCTGTTATCTATTCATGATAAATTAGAGGTTATGAGGAGTTGAATTGTGTTTTCAATATCTTGTCTGTTTAAAATGAAACTCATTTGTTTTGATCTTTTCATTAGCATGATTAGTCAAAATTACAACCAGTGTACATGTACCAGGTTTATATAAACTTTCCTTATTCATCCTATTATTAAACCTATTTACTTTGTTTTATTCGACCAAAATTTGCTGGATGCAGACCTCTTAGTTATTAACTTGCTTTCTAGAAAGTTTTGGCATATAAAATGTATGGTAGCTATATAGGTCATTCTATTCTGATAGTGGAAATACATGTTTTGTAAATTTCAATTTTAGCATTTAAAGAAGTAGAGATATATCTAAAATAATTTCCAACATGCATATTTGGGTTTGTCGTCATGTAAAGTTAGAATCATTTAAGGATCATTCTTGTATAACTTTGCATGTAGTTGGTGGAGGGGTCAAACCAGAAAAGCATGGTCAACCTTTTAAATGAAAATCTTTTTAAATCTTTACATATATGCTTAATCATTCACTTGTGTAAAAACTTGACAGATCCATAAGAAAATGTCATGTGATACAACTTTTTCAATCTCCACATTGAAACAACAACTATCCCAGAACTCTCATATTAGAGGCAACAGTAATATATCGACAGAGGTGGATTTATGTCATGTGACAAAATTTTTTGGGAAAAATTTGGTTGATTATATAGGGAATCACTGAAGCATGACTGGAGCGGGCCCCTCCTAGGCAGTGAGTGGGCCCCCTCTTATGAAAATTTCTGGATCCGCCACTGATCGATGTTCAAATATATTGTTTATCAATTGAGAACATAGCTTTCTATGCCATATGGGTTTTGCTTGTTGTTGAAGCCTGTACTTTGAATTATAGTTGCTATCTTCTACGTTATTTGGTCTCGTGATGAAAGTTATCTCATTGGCATGTCTGATCATTATACACGTATATACTAAATGGCAAATTATTTTGAATGATGTCTGTGCTAGTTGTTTTATTAGCTGAAAGGTTTATGAAATTAGCTATGCATTTTTGTTGTTGAAAGGATTCAAATCAGGCATTTCCCATTTAAGCACGAACCATTTGATTTTCTAGGGGGCTCTGGAATTTTTTATCAAGCCAGATTTTTTTTTCTACCATGCAAATTTTTTTTCAGTCAATCCAAAGCAAGAAATTTTTTTTTGTCATACTTGCAGAAGGTGAAGCCAGAATATTTTTTATTTATCCAAGTGGAGGTCGGATTATTTAAAAAAAACAAAAAAACCCAGGCCTCCTGTTGGTTTCGAAATTACAAGGAATACATTTTATTATAATTATTTTCAGGGCAGAAAGAAAACTTTAGACAGCTGAAGATTGCTGGTGTCCATGAAATTAAAGAGAGAATACAAAGGACCAGATTTCAACGAGTAGTATGTGAATAGTTCCTATATAATATTATATACATGTATCAGGTTCATGGTCAGGATGTCTCTGTCAAGAGATATTTGGGGTCCTGCGACTCTTTTCACAAAAAATCTTATGATTACAATTGATCGTAAGGTATTTTGAAATGTGCATGACTTACAAGTAATTTAATTTACAGTTTTTTTGTGAAAAGTGCAACTGACGCTCAGACAAACAAACTTCAATCTGATTTTCAACTTGAAAAAGTCTTTAATGATATTATTGTTTTCAGGTGTTCATTTCATAAAGTTAGCATTACTATGTTATAATCAATCACTGTTACAGTAACAATAATTGCCAATACTTGTTTTAAAGTCTTATTCTACATGGTTCATCAATATACTCTATAAATTTTTAATTCCATAAATCAAAGGGAAAATATAGAAAAATTGATTTCATTATCGGAAAAAAACATACCAAGGAAAAAGCATGAAAAAGACAAGCATGTGATCAGAAAGAAAACCCTACCATTATATTGTCTTTCTAGCGTATATGGTACATATAAGCCTCCTTTCATTAAGAGCACCACCATGAGTTATGGTTTAAAGAAAAAACACCAAAGAAAAACACAAACTTATAGACAATTTTAACTCCATTATTAGCAAAGCAGTTTTTCATATGAATAAAAGGAGATCTTTGGTATATAGAAGCAAACCAGCTACTCAAACGTAAACCAAAAGACATCATCATTTTATGTTGATTAATGTCAATAAAAAAACCCACTCATTTCCAAGTAGCATTTTACTCTACATGCTCTATGTGTTCATCAGTAATAGTTGTTTTTAACTTCCAGAGACAACCACCTAGACATTTAAAAATGAAAGTTGACCAGGACTGGACAAATGTATGGCCAACAGCTCACTCATTCAAATGGTCTGTTGTTCCATTTCCTGTCAGGCAGGGACATGTTAAAGTAAGTGTACAATAGAGTGTTACATAATTCATGCCTTCCCTTATAGATTAGATAACATTACTAGTATATAAACAAGTCATTACTGGGAATTCAATGTAGTTCCTAGAAGCTGCTTTGTACATCCTTATCCAGATGATAGATAGTGGTGATTTTTGTTATTTTGTCCCATTTATCTCTTTATGGAGCCTGCAACAAAATGCAAAGAAGTGGGACATAGCAATCTGACATTCAGGTTCAGTCTGTTGTTCATATTTTTTTTAGACATCAATAATTTGGTCATCATTTTATGTTGATTAAAAAAACCACTCATTTCCAAGTAGCATTTTACTCTATGTGTTCCTCAGTAATAGAAAAACATTCAATAGATTGAATGCCAAAGTTTTGTTCATCAGCTGCTTACACATACATGTATATTTAAAAATTTTATGCTAGTGGAATATTGTTTGCAGAAATAAAATTGAGAATGGAAATGGGGAATATGTCAAAGAGACAACAACCCGACCAAAGAGCAGACAACAGCCGAAGGCCACCAATGGGTCTTCAATGCAGCGAGAAAATCCCGCACCCGGAGGTGGTCCTCAGCTAGCCCCTAAATAAAAGTGTGTACTAGTTCAGTGAAAATGGACGTCACACTAAACTCCAAAACATATAAATGAACTAATATTAAAAAACATACAAGACTAACAAAGGCCAGAGGCTCCTCACTTGAGACAGGCGCAAAATGCGGCGGGGTTAAACATGTTTTGTGAGATCTCAACCCTCCCCCTATACCTCTAGCCAATGTAGAAAAAAGAAACACATTGCAATACGCACAGTAAAACTCAGTTTAAAAGAAGTCCGAGACGATGTCAAAATAGGTAACAAAAGAAACTAAGCAAAATGACAATGATACATAAATAAACAAAGGACTACGAGCAGTTACTGACATGCCAGCTCCAAACCTCAATTAAACTGATTGAAAGATTATGTCTTCATCATATGAAAATCAAGTTCAATCCCTCCCGTTAGGGGTTTAGGACCATACCATCATAAAATATATGAGAAGAACATTACCTGTATCATGCCAACAACTGATTTTAGAATAAATGTGTTTATTTCCGATGCAAAGACCCTATGAGTGAATCAATAATAATACCAAAATATGCAATCCTTAATGACTTGACAACAGTATCGTAACTATATCCTTTCCAAATAAGTCTGTTTAAAGGTTTGGTTAGCTTTTGAGGTGAATGCCGACATTTTTGCGCTTTGTAAAGAATATTACTATAAAATATTGGATGTGAAATACCTGAACGTATAAGATGTCTGCATGTTGATTTATATTTACCAATGATGTCCTTGTACCGATGAGAAAACCATCATGCATAAACAATTGTAAATCTATCAATATGAGATATTATATAAATGAAAGTGCAGTTATTTTTTTCAAATAAAGGAGATAAAATCAAGTCATAACTAAATAAGTTATCCTACCTACATATCCTCTTTTTTGGGCCAAAATATCTTGTGACATTTGTGTATTCTTCTGAGACAGCTGTTGTGGAAAGCATCAATTTTTTGTAGATCAGTAACTACTATTCTCCTGCATTCAGAAGCTTACAGAAGAACAGATTTAACATTGCTGTTATAGATTCTTAGTTTGTTCTTAAGACTGTATTGGCTAGACTTCAATATGAGCTGGAGTCGTGCAAAAATGCCTTATGCTTTTTTTCAGTCTGGCTTTGATATTCTTTCCAGCTCCATTGTCCTTACTGATAACACTGTCGAAGTAGATGACATCCTCAGAATTCTCAATTGGTGTATATCAAAGTTTATATATCCTATTTTTAAAAAGATCAGCTAGGTTGGACATTTTCTTTATTCCATTTTAAGGCAATTATGATGAAACAAAGCCTAGGGAATATTAACCTATTCCATTAACATGTTAAAGGGGAGATGATCTGATTTTTCGGCTTGGGTTCCTTTCTGAGTACACTCCAGTTCTAGTTCTAATAGTGTATATCAATAATACAAAGCATCATATAATACTGAGTGACAGATTTATTACTGGAAAAGAATTGCAATCAAGGTTTTTTAACTTGTAACAAAAATGCAATATTGACTAAAAGGCATTGTAATCAATAATTTTAGATTTCATAAGCACACGAAGTGTGCGTAATGGAATCCTTATTTTATGAATAACCGATGACAAGATATGAAAGTGTTTACTCCCCTTGGCCGTTGATAGATGGCAGCACTGTACCCCTTTAAATGCTTTGTTGCAAAGATTTGGTTTCATTCTCCAACTTAGCGAGCTTAAGCATCATTAGCTAAAGGAGATTTGAATTTCCCCAAACTATATAACCATAGTTTTAGATGAATAATAAAACAAATACTGTAATAAGAAAGTACAAAATTTTACATAACTGATAAATGTCCATTTGGACAGGAATAAAACAGTGTAACAAAATAAATGTAACAGTCAGTGTCTTTTGGCACAACAATCAATGGCAGGAATATTTTTTAGCAACCAGTTCTTGATCCCTTATAATGTAATCCACCAATGGAAAGTTCTTATCTGAAAATGTAAATTGAATTTTATAAGAATTATATCCAGCCGAAGACAAGCAGTGTAATTTTATACTTTTTGGTCAAGGACCTTTTAGAATCAGTCATGACTGGAAAATATGACCTTTTACAGACCCCTGATACAAATAACATGGATAAGCCAGGAGTTTCAGGAGGAGGATGGCTAAAATTAGGGGAATATTGTGCAGGCATGTAATAAAGACTCTTGCACTTTGTAATAATCAATGCAAAATTAGCACAGTGACCCATAATTTTTATTATATCTTTGAAAAAAGCAAGGTAAAATCTACATTTTGGCAAAGTATAAGAAAATTCTATCTGAGGAAATATATGATGATCATCCACCTTAACAGGTGAAAAAATAAAACCATTATCTAGACAATCAGGATATTTTGGAAATAAAACTACATACTTTTTCTGCAACATACAGTTTTGATAGAAAAAAATTGGATGAATCCTAAAAAATTTTAAAGAAGGGTTAAATAAATTAAACTGCAAAATGAAAAGGCAAAACAAAATTTTTTTTCTGAATCATTTTAGTTTGTGTTAAAGCATGTTTGTTTAACACTAAAGACATCTTAATGAGTTTATTTTACATCAACATGCATCAGTAAAGTCTTAGTCTTAGTAAACATACGAGGAAATGTCAATATTAACATGATAAAGGCAAAGAAAAATAAAAATAAACAGGGCAAATACATTTCATTTCTAAAACATCCCAGGGTAATGCTATTACATTTCTGTATAGTACATACAAAGGTGTAACTACACATGAGAGCAATGCAGTATTATTCACAAACATTTTAGAGTATATCTGTGAATCTAAGTTTCTTGAGTAAAATTTGTGATTCTGTATTCAAATACCACAACACAGACCTGCCAACCATCCCGATTTATGGGGGATATCCCCCATGAGAGGTGTTGACCTAAATTTTGAAATTCTTTATTATGTAAACTGAACACCTCAAAACAGGCATTCAAATGAGTTAAAAGGATATTTAAGCACATACATACTCATTCATACAATATAGTAGTAGATTAAAAACACTTGTGACAATATAAGAGGAGCATTAGGTCCTCTTGCGCTTAAAATCCCCCATGGAGATTTTGAAAAGTTGGCAGGTATGCCGCATGTATTTAAAAGAGACCGCCTTTCTCTTTTTCCTTGATTCATCTCTCAATACAAGTTTGATGATACATTGTATTTTCAATTATGACATGATACATCAAAATTGATAAGCTTGATATAGAAGGAAGTTCATCTTCAACCACTTGTGAAATTGATAACTATCTCAACAGTTTTTACCATTTATTCACAAGGAAGTATAAAAGTAACAAATTTTGATTATAAAAATGGCATTTTCCAAGTCGTTACTCAAAGGGCAGATCCCCGTAGGATGTCAGCTGTGCGAAAGAAGAAAATGCAAGAAGTACAGAAGAAAGTTAAGAGGAATTTAAACAAATTAAGCTCTGAAAAAGAGAAAATTATGGATGCAGAAGAAACTGAAAATTTAAAACACCTTAAGCAGGATATTCTAAACCAGAAGACAAAACTACACAAGGTAGTGGATCAATTCATGCAGAGAAAAACCCAATTATATGTCAAAACTATGCGTTTTCAACCCTTCTAGTCGCTGTCGAGTGCGTTATTTACCCTTATCAATGAAATGTTGACGCGTAAATCTATTTTTGTAATATTTATAACAGGAATTCTCTGAGGGAATTCTACTTACTTTCTATAAATAGAGCATAACATCTGCATCTTGATTGTCAGAACTACGATCACAGATTAAATTTGATCTGGGTCCCTGTATGAAGTGTCTGGTCCAAGGACACAGTTATCGTCCTTTGGTTTTCGTTGTCTATGAATATAGTCCCTAGTGTGAACAGTGTATAACTTGCATTTTTTTTTGATACACTTTCCCAATTTATTTCTTGATATTTTATGCACGAAATATTAAGTAAGGGGATGAAATTACATGTTAAAAAAATTTGGGTGCTGAATCTTTATGTTAAGTAGTGATTTGGTCCAGTTAAAAAAGGTCAAAAATTAGAATGTCTGAAGCTGTCAAACTGAATTTTAGCCCCCCTTAACACAGAATTGTCAATATTTTGAGTTAGAGCTGGTAGAAGTTTCTATAATTTTGATATTATTTGTATCAATAGTAGTACACTACACTGTAAAAATCTTTTTGAGATAGAGCAGGTGCAATTTTTCTAATTTGAATTTATTGTCTAAAAGAAATGCACTACGAAATAACTGTGTTCTCGGGCCTAAGAGATTAATTCTGTAAATGTAGATTCTGTACTTTGGCAACTTTCCTGAATGGTTTGCTGGTTTCAATTTGTCAAACTCAATAATAGTAAAGGATTTACATCTTTGTTTGACAGAAATTCTGTTGAAATGTCCCATTTTGCCAATATACGGCTAAAATAAGCATTTTAAAGCAGTTTCCATTTTATGCCTAAGAGCCATGCTGACTTTCTATCTGACAGCTTTTTATGTTCCTGATATTTGTGTTTCTATGCTTAAATCAAATTTAATTAACCATTTGTGAAATCTGAATCTAAAGAAAAGTAGATTATCACAGAAAAAATGTGCAGAATATTTGTATTTATGTCCCTGGTTAAACGGTCTGTTTGATGTATGTGAAATGTGAAGAGCTTTGTACATGAAATCAGTAGTCCATCACAAATATTTCACTAAATCTGTAAAAATAAAACCATGTTACAATGATCAGTACACCCTATTCATTTTATATGCTACCATAATTTTCTTCTTTAGGATAGTAAGTGGTTCAAATATATGCCAATTGAGACTAAAACTACATGCAAGTTTTCCATTGAAAAGTGAAAAACTGGGCATCAGACAGTACTGTCTGCAAAAAAAAAGTTGAATTCAAGAGTACTTTTGCAATTAGACTTCTTGTATCATGACATCTCAGCATAGAAATGAGCAAAAAGTAACAAATTTCTATTTCTTATAGCCTCTGTGTGCATTTTTACATGTAAATATGGGCTACGGCCTAAATCGACTCTAAATAATTCTCAGTCTTGCATGGCCTAAGACCATTTTATACTCATGTGGTATGCTTTTTGTAACTTTTCTTTACATTTAAAGTACATTTAATATATATGGAAGAATAATGTATGGTTAAAAAACTTCAAAAACTTCAACTTGGTTGAAAAAAATGTTTGTTTATGTAAGGCTTCCCTTAATTCGAAAATCTCTATTTTCAGGCACAGGCTCATATAAATTTGACATTTGAATAGCTGTAATAGATCTGATAAACCAAATGAGTGTTCCGTTGCTTTTAATACTTATTACATTATATTCAAGAGTATTTAAAAAGCAAATTTTTGCAATATTTAAATTTTTTAGGCCAAAATCTTGACAGTTGAAAATATTTGATTTAAACGTCAAAAATAAACATCCAAATTTCAATATTAAACTGGCCCTAGTTTCTATAATATAGATTCTATGGCCATGAAACTTAGCCAACTATCTTATAATTTCCTAAGCTTAGGTCATGCAAAGTTTTATAAAAATTGGTCAAGTCATTCTATCCTATTAGGTCCAAGGACACAGTTATCGTCATTTGGTTTTCGTTGTCTACGAATATAGTCCCTAGTGTGAACAGTGTATAACTTGCATTTTTTTTTGATACACTTTCCCAATTTATTTCTTGATATTTTATGCACGAAATATTAAGTAAGGGGATGAAATTACATGTTAAAAAAATTTGGGTGCTGAATCTTTATGTTAAGTAGTGATTTGGTCCAGTTAAAAAAGGTCAAAAATTAGAATGTCTGAAGCTGTCAAACTGAATTTTAGCCCCCCTTAACACAGAATTGTCAATATTTTGAGTTAGAGCTGGTAGAAGTTTCTATAATTTTGATATTATTTGTATCAATAGTAGTACACTACACTGTAAAAATCTTTTTGAGATAGAGCAGGTGCAATTTTTCTAATTTGAATTTATTGTCTAAAAGAAATGCACTACAAAATAACTGTGTTCTCGGGCCGTCTGTTGCTCAAAACTGTATCCCCGGTAAACATAAGGGACCAGTTGATAAAATTTATTTCAGAAAACATGAGTTGGCGAGGCAGAAAAAAAGCATCGCTAGTTGCAAAATCTTACAGTCTTTTGAATTATATGACAACAGACCGCCATGCGGAGGCACAGAAGTATGCACGCCAAATTATTAATACTATAGTGGAGGAGGCTACAACTCCGTTTACATATGACATAATAAACGAAATAATTAACGATGCCGTTTCTTCATCAAATGAAAATACTAGCAAAAAACAAAGACACACAGTGTCAGATAAGACCTTCTTCTCCTGGAAAGAAAAGTATACTTGGCTACAAAAAGTCGATAAATCGGGGGTCGCATATATATATTGCAATGAATGTAAATCTGCCACAAGAGACAAAAACATAACGAGCATTTGGGGCCATGAAGGGACCTCAAATATTCAACTCTCAGCAGTTATAAGACATAACGAGAGTGCTGAGCACTTGGATATTATCAATAAAAATTTCCCAATTACTAAAACTGACTCGGATATTGAATGTGATGTGATTGAAACAGATTCTGACTCGCAGTTCACCCTTATAAATGATGATAAAATTTTATTCAACACAATTTACCATGCATCGAAAAATGAAATGCCAACAACTAATGTCAATGGATTGTTAGACTTACAAAAGCAAAACGGACTTGTATGCAAATATTCAAATTTAAGCTGGGACACTATTTCGGAAATTCAGTCTTATATTGCCAAAACACTCACCAATGTTATAGTAAATGATATTAAATCATCACCTATATACACAGTTATATTGGATGAGAGCACTGACATAGGGGTAGAAAAAAGACTGTCTATTTGTGTCTGATACGTTAAAAATGCTGAACCTATCACAACCTTTCTAAGTAATATACATTTAAATGATGGTTGTGCTATTACAATAGTAAATTGTGTTTTTGATGAATTTTCAAATTTTGGAATTTCTCTAGAAAATTGTGTTTCTTTAGCCACTGATGGTGCAGCAGTTATGCTAGGGCATACAACTGGGGTAGGTGTGCAGATTAAAAGCAAATATGCACCATATTGTCTACAAACTCATTGTGTGGCCCACCGACTGAACCTGGCTTGTGTTGACTCCATTAAGGAGAAAGACTTTTTGGTTAAATTTAGAGACAAATTCACAAATTTATTCAATTTCATAACTGCATCAGCAAATCGAGTTTTTGCCTTAAAAAATATTCAATCATTATTAAATGAACCAGAACTGTCAGTTAAGGATCCTCATTCTGTAAGGTGGCTTGGCCTAAAAAATGCAGTGGAAGCTGTTTTTGAATCTTACTCTTCGATAGTATCACATTATCAAAATTTGCTGCTGAAAAATCACCTGTCGCTAAGGGATTGCATAAATACTTCATTTCCTACAAAGTTGTACTAGTAACAGCTTTTATGTTAGACGTTCACACAGAGCTAAGTATACTTAGCTGTAGCTTCCAAAAGAAAAATTTGTCGTTTAGTGAAATTCGTCCCCTAATTGAAGGAACAATTGCAAAAATTGAAACCATGAAAGTGTCTGATGGTGAAGCTCTACTAGAAATGCGAAAAATGATTGAAACTTCAGGAGATGAGAAAATGCTTAAGGGAGAGAAACTTTCATTTTCAGCAACCATGGATAAAGAATTTCAAACAATCAGAGATGACTATGTAAAAAGTTTGTCTAAGAATATTAAGAAAAGACTTCACAGGAAGGACGGAGATCTGTTGACAGATTTTAGTTTGGTTTTGGAACCTCTGAGCGTTATCGCCGCAGATGTCACAGACACTGACAATGCTGTTGAAAGACTTTCTGAATTTTATGGTCAGGAAAAGAAAACCAAAATTGTTGAAGGAAATCTTATTGAAGGAACAGAAGTTAAAGAAAAGATTGTAGAACCATTAATAGATGGAGTAAAACTAAAGGAGGAATGGATCAGACTGAAAGGAATGATAAATGGTGCATACTCCAAATGTGACACTTATCAACTTTGTAGAAGACTTATACTGTTACACAAAGACATCATGCCAGCATTTTCAAAGCTCGCAATGATAGCTCTATGCTTAAGTCTGACAAGCGTAGAATGTGAAAGAAGCTTTAGTACACAAAACCGTCTTAAATGTAAATATAGGGCATCTCTTAAAGAAATACAACTTAACATTATGATGAAAATTAGTATGTTAGGTCCAGTTTCGACATCATTCAATCCCTATCAATCTATTCGTTTATGGATGACCAAGAAGAAACGACGTCGAGGGAGACTTTATGCTCAGTACAAACCAAGACCGTCTAAAATTCCAAAGTTGTCCTCTTAATTGACAATCTGAGACAATGATCACAATACATAATTAACCAAAATTTTGTTTCAGGTAGAAACAGATGGAAATAAAAATAAATATTTGTGTTGCCAAGAATTTTTATTTAAATTCAATTAGCATTTTTTTTGTGCTTGAATCATATTGAATAAATCTTATACCTGTTATAGGTATTAACAATTGGTACTGAATTGCAGTGACAGTGACTAAAGTACCCAACTTGGTATATAGAAAACTTGTCCGGATTAAGCACATCATAGTCCATAGATAAATTTGCTGTACTTGTAATATGAAATAAGATCCATGTGGTATAATTACCAATGAAAAAACTCTCTATCCGAGACCAAATGACATAAATGTTAACACCTATAGCAGAGGCAGGTCACTGTACTGCTTTAAACGATGAGCAAAACCAAATACCACATAGTCAGTTACTAAGTGGTTTTTTTTCTTACTTTCTTGATATCTTTCTTTTCCAATAAACTTAAGTATAATATAAACTGACAACACCATGGCAAGAAATGCAAGACAACAAAATGAATATAGTCCCCAAATACTACTAACATCTAAGAACTTCATATATGGTTTATTTCTACATATTGTGACTTGGATGAAATTGTCTCGTTGGCACATCTTCTACTTCTTGCTCTAGAAAGGTAATAAGTTATTTCTCCACTAGGGGCACCAGGTTTAAAAAAATTTACAGAAAATACAAAACTGACAGAACGGTTGAATCAAACATATAATGAAAGAAACATATTTAAGATAACAGTGGAGGTTACATTTTGGTATGAAATCATTACATCATAACAAAATTAATTTCAATATCTTGGAGTTGGAAAAAAAACCCAATGCATCCATGAACTTGGTGGTGAAAAATCCAATAAGATAATAGCCTGAGGGGTGAATTGGAATACATAATGCAATTGGAAAAGTATTTCACTCAGTTACTTAAAAAATACAAGGGTAAAAACCCCAATAGTTGAATTCTTATCTGGAGCTCTGCAGTCTTTATATAGCTGATAATAAAGAAGATGAGTTACAGCATATTGAATTGAAAAAAGACCAGGTTATGGTTTTATCAAGATTCACAATTAAGGTTTTTGACTTATCAGTTGACATATCCAGTAACATTCTTGTGTCAACCTTTGAAACTAGATTGAAATTGGTTAATGAAAAAACACAAAACATCACTGACTTTGTTTTTGATATTGCACCATTTGTAGCAGGTGATATTCATATCACTCAGGATCTGAAAGTCATAATATCAGCCATATCTCCAGGGCCAAGTGAATTGTAATGGATCAAGCAGGAAACCGTCTAACTGAATATGAGAACGACAGTAACAGCAAACCTTTCTTCACAACTCCTTATAAGCTAACAAGCACCAGTAATGGAAATATCTGTGTAGTTGATACCTTAGATGAATATTATAGAGGGAGAGTAGTTGTAATAGGTCAGGCTGGAAACATCAAAGGGATTTTTACTGGTCATCATGATGTCAATACTGAAGACAAACCATTTACACCTATTCATTTTATACTACTGTGTTTATGACATTGGCATCCAATATCCACATTCTTTTGTTCTGTCCACGTCAGGAACCCTTTTACATAGGATGTGGATGTGATGAGGAAAGTCCTGAAATTATAGAGCCAAACTTTATGAGGTGGAATATTCAGGAATCTAGTGGGTAGAAGATATCAAAACTATTGTGGACACTTAAAAGTTGTATATCTAACTGAACCTTAAAGATAGTTGACATATTTCCCTAGAATCATGATAAAAATAAAGTGGAATCCGTGTTGATTTTAGAGTGTTAACCTTCATAAAGGATAGACATTAGTTAAATACGTGATGTAGGAAGACTTATGAGAACAAAAAGTAGAGAATTTGATAACACTATACTCACTTAAAGATATATTTATTGCTGTAAAATTTTGCAGTTCTGTTGTGACATATGTCTGTTATTCAATTTGTTAGATAGGTTATTAAAGACTAAGGATTAAGACTTACTGTTTTCATGTGGCAACTTTTTCAAATTGTACTTAGTGTTACTCAAATGAAGAAATTCATATATTTACCGGTAGCTGTTACAGAACAATTTGTAAGGTGATTTTTAGTTTACCTCAAAAAGTTAATGATGAAGTATTGAAGTACCCTTTAGTGAACGTCTGTATCAGCGACCAGATATCAGAATCTAGCAGGTCAATAATCTTGTTACCTTATACATGTATATAGGTTCATCAATGGTAGAGTGCTCGCCTCAAATGTGGGAGGGTGTGGGTTCAATCCTGGGCCGGGTCAAACAAAACACTTTCATCAAACTGATATTTGCTTCTTCGTTAATCACAGCATTTAAGAGCAAAGACTGGTTGGCCTGGAGTCAGAATAATGTGTCTGGGATGTGTGACATGTTTTCTTACGGACTGTTACCTTGTGAAATAGCATGTAAAAAATCAGGCTCAGCATGTCGATCTAGTACAAAGTAGGGTTAATATTCATATCATATTAACATGTTCTCATCCTGAATGCATTTAACTTGCCACTGGACATTAAACAACCATTCATCATCATTGTTCCTAACCATCATCCTTAAATTTGAACAAAAATCTACTCTTCTAAAACTGCTGGGCAAAATTAACCAATCTTGGCCACAATCATTTGTGAGGTATCTAGTTTAAAAATGTGTTCAATGATCTGACAGGCCCATTTACAGAGGTGCCAAGACTAAAAATAAAATGTTAAAGTTTGTGTTTAAGTCAGTAAAAGGGAACAAATTATGATAAGTCAATGGTATTAGTAATACATTTGTATTAAAATTGGCATTTTATATTTCAACCCAGTTTTTTTGGCCATGCCCCTTTGGTCATGGTTCATTGACCTTGAATGTTTTGCATAGTCTACTGTTCGTTACCAAATTTTTGTTTTTTGCCTATTGTCTTGAAAACTAAAAAAGATAGAGAAAAACTTTTAATAGCAAAATTTGATCATCAGGGCTGACAATGTTGGAAAGTGGCCGTTGTTGAAGATATACAAAGATTCAGGTGAGCCACACAGGCTCTTAAAAGCCTCTCATTAAATTTATAGGCAAACATCAATGAAAAATTAAATCTTTATGACATACATTTTGGGCTTCATTGACTTTGGGGAAGTTTTACCTCTGATTTTAAATCTCGGAAACCATAAGTAATAGTGTAATTCAAACTACATTTAGTGTAAAAAATGAAAACAGCATGTTATAAATTTCATGCGTCCAAAGCGCTTTTCTGGATTTACCTTCATCAGGAACTCTCAAAGCCGAATATTTATTATGCCCTAGTCGTAGCGGAGGGGGCATTAAGTTTTACCCTTGTCCGTCTGTACATCCGTACGTACGTCCCATAGTTGGTTTCCATTCTCTAACTTTAATTTGCCTCAACCAAATGTTATGAAACTTATACACAATGCTTATTACCACAAAACACAGATCAAGTTTGAATTTTGGTGGCATCACTTTAACCGTTCTAGAGTTATGCCCCTTTACAAATGGAAAAATTGCTGAACTTTTCGTTTCCGTTCTCTAACTTAAGTTTGCCTCAACCAAATTTTATGAAACTTATACACAATACTTATTACTACAAAACTCAGATCAAGAACAAATTTTGGTAGCGTCACTTTTACTGTTCTTCAGTTATGTCCCTTTATAACTTAATATGATATGCAAGCGGGGGCATCATCTGTGTCCCATGGACACATTCCTCATTTATTAGCCAAGGATGTATAAGAACAGAAACAGTTTAAGTGCCATATATGTCCAAAAAGGACTCAAAATCCACCAAAGTTCAACTTTGCCTAAAGGAGTTGAACCTTAGTTTCTTTATAATTTCGAAATTTATAAACGGACAATTTTAGAAAGGTTTGTTATAAATCATGTCAGTACTGAAGTACTGACAACTGAGCTGATGATAATCTCGGGACTGATAGTCCACCAGCAGAGGTGTAACATGCATTTTAGGAAGTAGATCACTGTGACCTACATATCAGCCTCTTGACTTTTGTTAGATTTTATGTCCAGGTTCATATCCATGTCACCATATTTTTATGGTTTGAGGAAAGATTGTATTTCATGGATGTTTGATTTTGTTTTATATCCAAAGTCTGTATACAAATCTATAGAAATTTTTACTTTTGTTGAAAGTTTAAATTTGTGGTTTTACTTTACCTACAAAATCAGCAAAAATTTATATCCCAAGAACAATTACGAGTCCTCAGTATGCATTTTGCAGAGAATAGATCAGCTTTAAGGCATACATAGATGTTTATGACATACATTTCAGGTTTCATTGACTTTAGTGAGGTAGTATGCCCAAGTTTATATCTCAGAAACAAGGACTGTTTGACGCCTGATGGTAAAGGGCATTCCTACCCTCTTTCATAAGTCTTTATTTCTGAAAGATATTTATAAAAAGTTTTGAAGAACCAGAAAAACAAAACAAAAAGAAAGTTTTTGCCCCCCAAAAAATATGTTTATTTTTTTTTATAATTCTTTTTTAATACAATCACTGTTATATACGGAAAGGTAAATTGATAATGCATGGGTATTTGTTGGTATTAGCATCCATATACATGCAACATTATCATGCAAGTGGATACACTACTATGAATTGTATTTACTAAATATTTGCAGAATTTAGCTGAGAATGAAGGTATGATACCTGAGAAGTATGGAAACTTGGAGTTGATGAAGATACCTAATTTTCTACACTTGACACCACTTCACATAAAAAAACAGTGTCAAGCTTTGAAAGGTAGGAATATATCGAAGTAAATGACTGGAACAACCAAGTATTATCCAAAAAAAAAATAAAAAAGATGTATTCTATCTACTCATATGGGAGTGTAGATTCTTTTATTTTTGTGTGTACCAATTCCCTTGGATTGAGGGAAAATTGCATTTTTTGTGGATATTTGATTTCATCCTTTTCCAAAGTCTGCTTACAAGCCTATGGAAAATTTATGTATTTAAATTTGAGGTTCACTTATACAATAGAAATCCAGAAAATTGGTATCCCTTAAATAATAATGGATCCACAGAGTTAAATTTTCAGTTATTTGCCTAAAGGTAAGTTGACCCTTGACCCTCTGCTTTCCGCTTGAAATAAAAGTGAATGGATCTCTTAAACAAATACAATAAACAAACACCTAAAACATTGAAAAGTAAGAAAGTATAAAAACATATAAACGAGTACCATTGAATGGTTCTTTTTAATATTGTACTTTTCATGATAGAGCTTCTCTTTGACTTGCTGATTGTTTTGATTTGTCTTATACATGTACTATACTTTTCTGTACCAATAAAATTGTCACTACATGATATGTAATTTGTAATCAAACTTCACCAAACAAAAGTGCTTATAATTGAAATTTTAAACTTTTAAGAATTACCACAATGATGCCAACTTGGAACAAATTAAGATATAAAAGTAAGAATGAAGATGAAAAACAGACGATCAGATGTGAAAAGTCAATTTAGCAAGTTAAGAAAAAAAAGATCCAAATCAAAAGTTGTAAACATTGACTATGGACTTTCAAATCAAAACAACCAGTTGTGTAGCTTTGACAAACAGAACACTTTTTATTGTAGAATTATGTACACCATGGCCAGAGGGTCTAGAGGGACAAGAGATGAACAGGCTTTTCCCTTTAGAGTCTGAAACAAATGACTACTGTTTTGCAAGTAATAACATCAGGGATCCTAGAGCTAGGAATGTCACAGTTAAGGTAATTACATTAGCGATTTTAGAGGTTAGAGGTTGAAATGTCACCATCGTTATAATACCATCCAAGATCCTATTACTAGAAATGTCACAATTAAGGTAATTTCATAAGAGATCTTAGAGCTAGAAATATCACTGTCAAGGTATACCAGTTGGTGTAACACAATATGAGATCCTATACCTAGATGTGTCACAGTTCAAGTTACAATAGATCTTGCTTAGAGCTTCTAATATAAAGCATTGTTTTACAGAAATCCTAAATATAAATAAAACAAAAATGTAGGTTTAGATATGGTTGCAAACAGTAACTTCCATTTTCTAGCAAATAATGTTTAAAATAACATAATAATCCAATATATAATATAACAACAATATTCAAGTTTTTCATACAACAAAATATCCAATACATATAAATGAACTTAAATCAAACTGAATATTATAATCAGACCTTAATATGTGTCAATAAAAGGCAAACTGACTGACTGTTGTAGTTGCTGTGAGAACCTTCTATGAACTGATAACTCAATTAATTTCTTTATATAGTATAACGGAACCCCACCTTTTTTAACAGCAAAAGTATTTCACATGCATATATTACCCATATATTTATATCCAAATTAAGAACCCTTTATACAACTACTCTTAACCGGTTTTGAACATATAAATAGCAAAACTATAGCACAGGGAAGAAAAACCCTTAGTCTTGATGAAAAGAAATATAAAAATTATAAAATATTTATCAAAGATTACAGATTTTCTGCCAAGATAGAATTCTTCAGTTGCCTCCCTTTGATTCTTATCAACAAAATTTTAGCTGTTGGAGAATTGTAGTTTGTATTGACATCAAATAAATTCACAAGTTGCAAAACATTTCCATGATTTGAAATCACAAATGTTTCCACAACTTTGTCATGTTTACATGTAAGAAAACCTATGTTATCCATGTGTAAATTATTAAGTTTTTGTTTAAGATAAAGAGCACAATACATGTGGTAATGTCAAAAATATGCAATTAGGCCATTAGACACAAATTATTTGTCTTGTTAGAGACCAGTTTTCACAAAAAATGACATCAATATGATCTAGAGTAAACTACTATACTAAGCTTGACAATGCTTTTCTCAAGTTCCTCATGAATTAAACTGAGTGAAGCATATTCTAACAGAGTTGAATATTTATTTATTTAGTCAGTCTAATGCATTATTAACATGGTCTGTCATGAACACTGTAATTGTTATGACAAGTTAAAATTTATAATAAATATAAATTTAATGGCACATTTTTGTGTTTTGTTTCAGTTTGATGTAGCACATTTGAAGTTAACCAAAGCAGCCAAAAGGAAATTTCTTCATCTAGTTGGAGATCGTTATGACAGTGTCAACAATGAAGTTACTCTTACATCTGATAGGTTGGATAATGTTTTTTTTAATACCCATATGCGACAAGATATACTGTATGTCTGTCCACTCCTCTTAAATACATTTCTGTTGCATTTTTCTTAGCAACTACAAATCAGGGCTTCTTGATATTTGGTATCAATCCTTAGCTTAAGCTTGTAAGATATATTATGTCACATATTTTCAAATTAATTTCTTATCTACTTCTTACTTGACACATACATGTAAGTCCTTCACATTGATGCATGTATAAGAAATTTTTGTCAAATTTTGCTCAGCAACTACAAATCAGGGTTTCTTAATATTTGGAACCAAACTTTATATTGGTAAGCTGTAATGTGTGACACATTTTCAGACCATGACATCTGATTACTGGTTGCTGCTTTCATATAAAATGTAAATCCTTCACATTGATGTATGTGTAAGAAATTCTGTTGCGTTTTGCTCACCAACTACAAATCAAGGTTTCTTGATATTTGGTTCCAAGCTTCATATTTGTAAGCTTTAATTTTGACACATAATCAGGTCTGTTACTTATTTACTTCATTTATTTGTTCATGTCCTGAATATGCATGAAATATTTTCCAATGGACGTTAAGCAACCAACAATCAATCAATATTTACTTCCTGTTTGTCAGATTCTTGTTTGTTCTTTACATTGATGCATATTTAACAAATAATTAATGCATTTTTAAACAACAAGGCATAACAGCTTCTAGATATCTGATATTAAGTTAAATATTTGTTACCTAAATCCTATGCTTTGCTACTTTCTGATGTCTACCTCCATACTGTTTGGTATATATGTATTTCTTTCCACTCCAAAGGGAGGGTATAAATTAGTGAGAACCAGCTCACAATATCTTATGTATTTTTCTGTTTTATAAAAAAAATCTTATATCAGAATTATAGTTGTATATAAGTATTATGTGTCACTTTAACAAAAATGAAATTTTGAAGTTTTAGAAAAATATTATGAAAGAAAATTCAAGAAATACAAAAAAAATGAATGTTCCATAGTTAAGTACAACATAATATTAAATAATATGTATGTTTCTCTCAAGGATTAATCTGAAAATTAATTTTGTTGTTTTGAATATATGGAATTATTTGAGAAAATTTATTAAAGAATACATAGTTGTTTCTAAATCTCTATTTCAGATGTCCATTAAAAGCACAGAACTTTGACTATATAATGTATCTAATCACAGTATTATATCATGAATCATTGGTAAGCTGTATAAATTGTAAAAAACATACAAAAATCAACAGTTATCATACATAGAAATGATCAGAAAAGGCAAAAATCTTCCTATATATATCATCATTTGAAGTTAAGGAAAGAATGCCTTCCTCATTGAGGAAAATCAATAAACTTTGAGACATCCACTGTCTGATGATGTCTTGTCACCAAAGAGCTTTGCCTGCAACACAACCATGCAATACTGTGCATTCATTATTTTTCATGGGATACCAATTTTCATTGATTTTGTGGGAATAGGTGGACCACAAATTTAAATGTTCAATAAAGTACAAAATTTTCTATAGGTTTGTAGCAGACTTTAGAAGAATCAATGAAATCAAATATCCATGAAAATACAATATTTTCCTCAATCCATGAAAATTGGTACCCACGAAAGAATGACAAGGGCACCTTTTGGCTCTCTGAAATGGAAAATCAAAAAGCGTTATAAATGCATCAAATATCATCCTTCATTGGGAAATACAGAAAATATCATAATAAAGATAACAATACTTAATTCTACCTATGTTCTGATCTTTTTTTTTTTGAAAGAAAGACGAATTCCATATGCTATTCTGTTGTATATTCAAATGTTTGCTAGTGTAACTTGATGTAAATACATGAATGTCGTAAACTTTTTAAATTATTTTCTGACAACTAATGTGTCTGAACTTCATAATTCAAATCATTAAAAACATGTAATTTTCAGGTTAAAGAACCATGGGAAGATGAGATCACTTTAGAGGATATGTCTAGAATTCCATGGAAATACTCTTCATCCAGGAAGAACCTTGTAAAGATGTTAGCAGCCACAAATAACATAAATATAAAGGTATACCAAAGCTTTAACAGCTTTTAAAATAAGCATGCATGTTACAAAATCGAGTTCTTATTAGAGGTCACCACATTGTGTCTCTCACATTCAATGACAATGATTTACCTACTTTTATTATAGATTTAAAAGTATTGATGGTAAGAAAATTTGAAAGAATGTTTTTTTCTTCCAGAGGGGAGGAAGTAAACAAAAAAAGTATTTGTTATACTGATAGCTTAGGAAATATAGTGTAATTGTGCAGGTAGGATCTTGCTACAGACTGCTTTGTGATAAAATTTAGACTGAGCTTATCAGTCTAATACATAGAACAAGGCATATTCATATCACATCAGATATTATCATCCTGAATAAAGAATTTGCCACTGGATATTAAACATGCATTAATCTTCTTCAGGTACTTCATTTTTTCTCCACCAACATTGTCACCAGCCTAAATGGGAGGGATAAATAGATATATTTGTATAACATTCTTATATGATGCTTGGCGTCACTATTGAATTTGCAATATCTGTTGTATTTTTACAAATGCTGGAGGTCAAAATTGACGTTTCTGCAAGAGTTGCTTGTCATGATATTATATCAAATCTTTAAAAAAGAAAGTTTATTTTATTTGTACATTTTTTAATAATAAAATTTTGTTTTTTTAGATCATTTTTGTTTCATCAGTTCAAAATGGCTGTCAAGCAATCATGTCTTATAGGGTTAAATTTAAATTGAAATAATGCATTCATGTCATGCTCTATGTAACCTTAAAATTGGTAGGCATTATATTTGTTAAAATCTTACAACTCACTAATGTTGGGTATACAGATATTAACAAATATAATTGCTATCCATGTTTAAATAAGCATATAATATGACATGAAATAATTATTTCTTAATTAATGCAAGTAAAAAAAACAATCACAGAATTGTCCACTGCCGTGTTTTATTGACAATAATATACTTGAATTTTGTCATTTTCATTGCATTGTGTTTTGTCCTTTTTGAATATTTTTCTGTCCATTGTCACGTATGAAAAGGGGGAAAACAAACATAATAGAAAGAAAATGAAAATATACTGAACAGTTTTCTCTCATTGACATTTCTGAAAAAAAAGTGAAATCATTTTTATACGCCCGTTTACGGGACGTATTATGGTATACCGTTGACCGTCTGTCCGTCCGTCTGTCTGTCTGTCCATCTGTCTTCAACATGTTGGACATTAACTCAAAAAAGCTTTAACCAATATGCATGAAACTTTGGTGAATTGTTTATATCTATTGACGTGAGCTCCCTTTCGTTTTTTATAAATTTTAGATTTACCGTTTTTGAGTTTTGGGGTTTTATTCATTAAAAAGGGGGGAATTTTCCAGTTTTCCAACAATAACTCAAAAATGCTTTCACCAACTTGCAAGAAATTTTGGTGAATTGTTTATATCTATTGACATGAGCTCCCTTTTGGATTTTTATAAACTTTAGATTTAACGTTTCAGAGTTACAGGGTTTTATTCATAAAAAAAAGGGGATTTTCCAGTTTTCGGACAATAACTAAAAAATGCTTTCAGCAGTTCTCATGAAACTTTGGTGAATTGTTTATATCTGTTGATGTAAGCTCCCTTTAGAATTGTATAAATTTTAGATTTTACATTTCTGAGTTATGGGGTTTTATTCATTAAAAAAGGGGGGATTTTCCAGTTTTTGGACAATCTCTCAAAATTGCTTTCATCAGTTCTCATGAAACTTTGGTGAATTATTTATAGCTATTAATGTAATCTCCCTATTGATTTTCATAAATTTCAAATATGACATTGAGAAGAAATTGAACTTTATTTGTTTATAGTCTGACAACAGATTTACTAAGTATTGCGCAACAGCACAGTGTATTACACAACAGCAAGAAATCTTTAATTGAATATAAATTCAATTCATATGACCAATTAAAAGTTCTTTGACTACATTTATTTAGAAAACTATAATATGTCAAATATTTAATTACAATCCAAATTCAGACCTGTATCAAGCTTGAATATTGTGTCCATTTTTGCCCCAACTGTTCAGTGTTAGACCTCTGCGGGCGTATCTAGCTGCGCTCAGCGAAGCAGTTTATTTTTATTCTTTTTCTTTTCTATTATAGGATGAGAATTTATTTTATCATTGTGTTGTATAGAATATTTTATTATTTCGCATATAATTGCATTGCTGGATTTTTATTCTTCTTTCTTTCCATATTAGGATGAGAATTTAACACAGGAAGATCAAGAGAAGTTAAAACAGTTGGACAGTGAAATTGATGAAAAATACAAAACATACAAATCTACTGTTTTAAACCTAGTGAATGCAGGAGAAACAGAGAAAAACATGGAAAATTATAAAAACTCGGTTCTAGAATTGATGAATTTACCAAAATTTGAAGTCCATTAGAATCTGACGTTATCAATATTAAGTGGTTGTTTATGCTGAAGACAAACAATTTAAAACAGGAAGAATGAAAATTATGATTTTTCCATGGTCTATATTTTAGAATTATAAAACTTGACAATGTCATGAGAAAAATCATAGAATTGCCAGAAACAGAAATCATATTGTTATTTTCATTATTAGTATTGAATTGGATTACAGTGCAAAACATTTCTCTTGCATAATACAGGGGCCTCGGTCGTGGATAAGTCTTGAGTGGTTCAACTTCTATACCGCTAGCCTGTGAACACTGAGGTTGTGAGTTCAAATCTTAATTGACTAGGATTGTCAGTTTTCCTACAGAAGGTCGATGGTTCTCTCAGAGCACTCTGGCTTCCTCAACCAATAAAATCTGAACGCCACGAAATAGCTAAATACTGCTGAAAGTGGCGTTAAACATCAATCAATCAATCTTGCATTATGTTGTTAAATCGTCAATTGATAAAGCCATGACCAATAAAACGAACATTTATAATTATGTTCCAGACCATATGAGTATTTGGACCATATGCGTATACTCATATGGTCGGACCATATGAGTATATACTCGTTTGGTTATTAAAGAGCCGGACCATACAAGTATTCAGATCATATAGGTATCTTTAGAATAAATTCCTACTTCCTTCACAGGAACACACAGCTTATTCTTGAACACAAAACGGCACAACTTACTTACTGAATTTCTTTTATCTTGATGTATCTGTTATCTTGCCTTCGCTAGATATAAAAATAAATAAATAATATAAAAGGCCTGGAAATGACAAATTTTAAACAATTCAAATTTAAAACAATTTGAAATATTGAAGAAATTTTAATTTCCTAGAGAAAAAATAATAAACACCAAAATATATACAAAAAGAGAGAGTATTCAATGACATAAATGCCTGTGAGTAAAACAATTGACCTCTTGTTTATCAGTTTAATTAGATATTCCTTGAAGTTATTTTCCACAGTTGACATTTGTGTTTCGTAAGGACAAATTGATAATGACCATGCAAACATTATTTTACTATGATTTTAACGTTTTACTATAAATCATGCAACTTTAATTACCATTTAATTGAATAAGTCAAAAATTGATTTTAAGAAACTTTTAATTTATGAAGGCTCATTATTTTAATTACCCGTACTCTGACCATATGAGTATATACGCATATGGTCATGATCATATGTGTATGGTCCAAATACTCATATGGTCTGGAACATATACATAACCAATAAAAAGAACATTTATATGTGTTCATGACCAACCTAAAGAACTTTTGTATATCCACATGACCAATGATAAGAACATTTGTATAAACACATGACCATTATCAATAAAATTATTATATGCATGTGGCCAATATAAAAAAAAACATTTGTTAGGAACATGACCAATATATCGAACATATGGTATTTGCACATGACCAATAAAAAGAATATATAAACATAATGGAAATTTGGAAATTTTTGTGATGTTTTTATTATTACAAAAAAGGCAACAGGATAATATAACTAGAGGCTCTCAAGAGCCTGTGTTGCTCACCTGTATTTACTGATGCTTTGGAAATCATGTAAAATAAGGTTAAAATCATAATTAATAGTATTAGATATTAGATATTATAATGATATCTAAGATAATAACAAAAAACTGCAAAATTTTTGTAAAATTACTAACTCAGGGGCAGCAACCCAACAACGGGTCGTCGGATTTGTCTGAAAATTTCAGGGCAGATAAATCTAAATCTGATGAACATTTTTGCCACCTGTCAGATTTGCTCTAAATGCTTTAGTTCCAGAGATATAAACCAAAAACTGCATTTTACCCCTATGTTCTATTTTTAGCCATGGCGGCCATCTTGGTTGGTTGGCGGGGTCATCGGACAAATTTTTTAAACTAGAGTCTAGATACCCTAATAATGATTATGGCCAAGTATGGTTAAATTTGTATCAGTAGTTTCAGAGAAGAAGATTTTTGCAAAAGATTACAAAAATTTACGAAAAATTGTTAAAAATTGATTATTAAGGGCAATAACTCCTAAAGGGGTCGACTGACAATTTTGGTCATGACAACTTATTTGTAGATCTTACTTTGCTGAACATTATTGCTGTTTACAGTTTATCTCTATCTATAATAATATTCAAGATAATAACCAAAAACTGCAAAATTTCCTTAAAATTACCAATTCAGGGGCAGCAACCCAACAACAGGTTGTCAGATTTGTCTGAAAATTTCAGGGCAGATAGATCTTGATCTGATAATCAGTTTTACCCTATGTCAGATTTCCTCTAAATGCTTTGGTTTCAGAGATATAAGCCAAAATCTACATTTTACCCCTATGTTCTATATTTAGCCATGGTGGCCATCTTGGTTGGTTGGCGGGGTCATCGAACACATTTTTATAGGACCGCAAAAAAATTTTTGTGGTCGTATATTGGTATGACGTTGGCGGCGTCGTCGTCGTCGTCTGGCGTCGTCCGAAGACACATTGGTTTTCGCACTCTAACTTTAGTTTAAGTGAATGGATCTCTATGAAATTTCACCACAAGGTTCAATACCACAAAAGGAAGGTTGGGATTGATTTTGGGGGTTATGGTACCAACAGTAAAGGAATTAGGGGCCAAAAATAAGCATTTTTGTAATTTCCAGACATAACTTGTGTGTTAGAGTATGGATCTCTCTGACATTGTACCACAAGGTTCCATATCACAAAAGGAATGCTGGGATTGATTTTGGGGGTAATTGCCTCAAAATTTTAGGAATTAGGGGCCAAAAAAGGGGCAAAAAACAAGCATTTTTCTAGTTTCATGACAATAACTTGTGTGTAAGTGTATGGATCTTTCTGAAATAGTACTACAAGATTCCATATCACAAAGGGAAAGCTGGAATTGAGTTTGCGGGTAATTGCCGAAACGTTTAGGAATTTGGGGCCAAAAAGGGGCCAAAAATAAGTATTTTTCTAGTTTCCAGACAATAACTTGTGTTCAAGTGTATGGATCTCTCTGAAATTGTACTGCAAGGTACCATACCACAAAGGGAAAGCTTGGATTGATGATGGGGGTAATTGCCTCAATATTTTAGGAATTAGGGGCAAAAAAGGGGCAAAAAACACATTTTTCTAGTTTCCAGACAATAACTTGTGTTGACAAGTGTATGGATCTCTCTGAAATTGTACTGCAAGGTACCATACCACAAAGGGAAGGCTGGGATTGAGTTTGGGGATGATGAATCATAAGGGGGTTCAAAAAATTTGAGGGGGGGGATTTTTTTTTTTTCCTTTTTTTTCTTTTTTTCCTTTTTTTTTTTTTCTTTTAAAATTTTCCATTTTAAGTTGGTTATTTCTGATTTATATTTAAAAGCAAATAATAATGATATGGTAGGAGATACACACCAAACAGGATGTGTAAATTATTATATAATAAGTATTGTGCAATAGCAAGAAATTTTCAATTGCACAGTATTGCACAATAGCAAGAAATCTTCAATTGCACAGTATTGCGCAATAGCAAGAAATCTTCAATTGCACATTATTGCACAATAGCAAGAAATATCCAATAGCACAATATTGCGCAATAGCAAGAAATTGTCAATAGTACAGTATTGCGCAATAGCAAGAAATATTTAATTGCACAGTATTGTGCAAAAGAAGATACTTCGTATAAATTGCTTATTTCTTGACCAATTTCAATGGGGTTTTATTCTTGAATTCTTAGGGTTCTTTAATATGCTGAATCTAACCGTGTATTTAGTTTTTGGATTTTGGGCCCCTTTTTAAATTGGTCCACATTGAGGTCCAAAGGGTCCAAAATTAAACTTTGTTTGATTTCATCAAAAATTGAATTATTGGGGTTCTTTGATATGCCGAATCTAACCGTGTATTTAGATTCTTAATTTTTGGTTCCGTTTTCAAATTGGTCTACATTAAGGTCCAAAGGGTCCAAAATTAAACTTAGTTTGATTTTAACAAAAATTGAATTCTTAGGGTTCTTTGATATGCTGAATCTAAACATGTATTTAGATTTTTGATTATGGGCCCAGTTTTCAAGTTGGTCCAAATCGGGGTCCAAAATTAAACTTTGTTTGATTTCAACAAAAATTGAATATATGGGGTTCTTTGATATGCTGAATCTAACCATGTATTTAGATTTTTGATTTTTGGGCCCCGTTATCAACTTTGTCCACATTGAGGTCAAAAGGGTCCAAAATTAAACTTTGTTTGATTTCATCAAAAATTGAATTCTTGGGGTTCTTTGATATGCTGAATCTAACCATGTATTTAGATTTTGGATATTGGACCATAATAGATGAATGTCCAATTTAAAATTTTTAAGTTCTTAGACCACATTCATTCTGTGTCAGAAACCTATGCTGTGTCAAATATTTAATCACAATCCAAATGCAAAGCTGTATCAAGCTTGAATGTTGTGTCCATACTTGCCCCAACTGTTCAGGGTTCGACCTCTGCGGTCGTATCAAGCTGCGCCCTGCGGAGCATTTTATTTAAACTAGATACCATAATGATGATTGTGGCCAAGTTTGGTTAAATTTGGCCCAGTGGTTTCAGAGGAGAAGATTTTTGTAAAAAGCTAACGACGACGGACGACGACGACGACGACGCCGACGACGACGACGACGGACGACGGACGCCAAGTGATGAGAAAAGCTCACTTGACCCTTCGGGTCAGGTGAGCTAAAAATAAGAAGATGTAGCATGATTGCCAATGAGACAACTCTCCACAAGAGACCAAATGACACAGATATTAACAACTATAGGTACCCATACCGCATAGTCAGCTATAAAAGGCCCCGAAATGACAAATGTAAAACAGTTCAAATGAGAAAACTAACGGCCTGATTTATGTACAAAATAATGAACGAAAAACAAATATGATATACAGCTATATTAAATATAACTTTCGTTAATCGAGTAATGTCTTTCTTTGTGGGCTTTATCTAGGGTTGTAACACAATGCATGATGTATAGTGGCAAGTAGATGGTATATCTTTCAGATCATCTATGTTTTGTCTGTTGTTTAGGGTGATAATGTTACTTACCATGCCGTTACATCAACTTATAATTGTATTATATACGTCTTAACATGCCTAGATTGCACAGTCGCCTTGTCCCCTCCTCTTAACTATAGCTGATTAAAATATATCATAGGATATCATCCTGCATTTATACTAATGAGATGAGAAGACGATCATTCTGCATTTATACTAATGAGATGAGTAGGTCGATCATCGTGTATTGGGATTAGTTGTCCTTGTTAAAAACCTACAAGAAGGTAACACCTCCCAAAGAGAGGTTCCAGCCCTGGTTGGGGAGGAAGAATCAGATCTACTCCATCATTGTTAAGTTGATTTTCTAGGCACTTTATAATAAATCTAACGCCTGGCATTTCTTAATCATAAGAAAGCCAATGGACAAGGTTTAATTATACAGTTGTTACTACACAAAGGGGGACCTAAATAAATATAAACATATATATATATATATACATAAGCATTGTTCGAATACCGCTAAGGGAAGAACAAAGGTATGCTGACGCGAATTTGAAGATCTAACATTGTAATAACAGTTGGGCTAAATTTGAGACGAATTATATATATGTATAATAATTCGTCTCAACAGAAATTTGCAGATCTAACATTGTTATATATTTTGTCTGAAATTTAGCCCAACAATGTTAGATCTGCAAATTTGCGTTTAAGACGAATTATATATATGAATATATATACTTAGTCTCACATTTTGCCCAACAATGTTAGATCTGCAAATTTGCTAAACAATTTTTTTTTCTTCCATCAGCGGGATTCGAACCCTTGCATCTGATACATTGTGGCAACACCGCCTGCACCGTGTCCAGGGCCTAAGACCACTCGACCAACTAGGCTATATAAAAAAATAGCTTTCGTAAGTTGAGTAATGCCTTTCCTCATTAGCTTTATCTAGGGTTGTAAAACCGTACATGATGAATAGTGGCAAGTAGATGGTATACCTTGCAGATCAGCTGTTTTTTTGCTCTTAAAAAGGATGATATATATTTATATATATAGATAGATGAAACAGGTTGTTGTAATATTCCAAACAATTCACATTGTATAATAAAAAGGTAAAGATGAAAATTAACTTAAATGTATTCATATAATCACATAAAGTCACATTGTATAATAAAAACAAAAATACACACGGAATGTTGATACATATTATCAAGTCCCTGCATTGTTATTTGTTTATTTTATACTTTTTGTAATTTGGATATACGTTTTAGTATGTTATAAATCAAATATGAGAATTTGAGTCAAATTGGTGAAGATTGATTTTACAGCTAATGCCCTTTCAACATAATTGGATAAAACAAACAAACAAAACACTGTCTTTGATTTATTAATCCTTTTCATATTTTCATGATCACTTGCAATAACCATAAACACAATACTGGAATTTAGTTTTTACAATGCCATTACGGTATATTTTGGGGACTTAAAATCTGGTTTCAAGATATAACGAAAAAGTATAAATAGAATCAAGCTCAATCTGCTGTCCTCATTAGTAGCTTCACACCAAAGAGGACAGCGCTTAATGTTAGGTTGATGTATATACATTTTTGGGGTAAAAAATCAAGTTGATTAAATAGTAATAATACAATTGTATCACCTAGTGAAAGAACGTTGGTATCAACCGTGTCAACTTTTTCATAATATAGAAAAAGGATGTGGATTGGAGATAAAATATTTGATAAACTTTATATGATAATGTATAAATATCAACTACTAATCAGATGTTGATTACTTATAATAAATGTGAAACTTTATATAATTTGATATCTATGTCATATATCATTTGCTGCTTAGCTCATCTAATTATTATTGTTTAGTCTTGTTTTTTTGGAATAAAATATAAAATAATGAATTTAAGTAAGATACCTGGTATCCTATCCGGTCATCGCTTCCATTGCTTTCAACTCACTTCTATTTTTAATCCAGAATGTTGAAGTTAAAAATGTTCATATAAATAAATACCTTGTGTAAAACAATCGAATTGCTTTCATTTTTATTTATTTTTCCAAAACAAAAAAATCAACAATGTTTTTTTTGGGTGTTATTCGTTTATCATACTTCCATGAAGTTTTACAAAATGGTTGCATATAATGTCATTTTAAGGAAGATAATGTACTATTGAATTGAGCATTGTATGTAGAAATATTAATCACTATATAACAATGCCATTATCCTTTGCTACCAGTCAAGCTTTGTAATATACTAGTACATTTAATTGCAATTATTTCATTTTATTCGATTTATAAATATTATACACACAAAGACAGTTTGTATTATGATATGATACATAGGTTGAAAGTCACATCCGAACATTAAAGATAACTATAGCTTTACAAGATATTTAATAATTTTGAAGTGCATAGCTGTCTTTAACCGCCGAACAGTGACCTATGCAAAGTGTTAAAGGTTTATTTAAATAGAATACTTATAGCAAAGTTAATCTATATATAACTGGTTTTAAACATTTTTAACTGAAATCAGAATAATGAATTAAAAGTCCAGAGGTAGATAGGACGTGAGTGCTATCTGTGAATGCAAATGAATTGGCAGAAATTCTCCTACCAATACCTTTATTACACCCCTTTAGTATGTACCATTTGTACACAAGGAAGTGTAAAATTCCGACATTTTGATTATATAAATGGCGTTTTCAAAGTCATTACCGAAAGGGCAGATCCCAGTAGGATGTCAACTGTGTGATGGGGGAAATAAGATAGAGTGGAAATGTATTGACTGTAACCTGTTGATGTGTGTTCGATGTAAAGATAGAGTTCATTTAAGGATTGCAAAAGACCATAGAATTGTAAACACCAAGAAGATAGGGGAACACGAAGACTCCTGGGAGAGTTTCGTTTTCAGTGACTTGAAATGCCAAGATCACCCAAACCAACCTTGCAGTCTTTACTGTAAAACCTGCAGTAAGGTTATCTGTCTGAAATGTATTGTCAAGTCTCATAATGGACATACCTTTGTAGATGAAGAGGAGCTTGAGGATAAAAAGAAGGAATTGAAAGAAGGACAGAAGAAAGTTAAGAGTAATTTAAGCAAATTATGCGCTGAAAAAGAGAAGATGATGGCTCCTGAAGAAACAAAAAATCAAAAACTAAAACAGATTGAGGAGAAAATTCTAGAACGGAAGAAAATAATTTTCAAGGCAGTGGAACAGTATGCTGATAATATTGTCAAAGATGTAGGTCGGCACTTCAAAACATTGAAACCGGTTGAAAAAACCAAAATTGATGAAAGGATTAAAGATTTTCATGAGAAGAATGAAACTTTGGAAAGTATCATCACATCTAGGGGTTTTATGCATTTTTTCAGAGATTTTGATAAATTGAAGGTTGCATTAAATGAAGATTTGCCTCAAGAAACCATGAATATTTCTTTTTTCCCAATTTTTGTTCCAGGTCAATTTACACGACTTAATTTTGGAACACTAGAAGGTAGTAAAAGATTTATAGACCACCATTCTCAAGTTGAATTAAAGGTAACAAATGAATGGACCACAGAGTTAATCAATATTAATTTCATTCTAAGTTGTTCTGATGGCACTCTGTGGATAGCTGACAATGTAAATGCACTGTTACAGCAAATAAAACTAAAACAAGACAATTTAAAGGTTTTATCAAGTTTCGACATTGAAATTTATGGATTAGATGAAATATCTTCCAGCAACATTCTTGTGTCAACAGGTGAAACTAGATTGAAGTTGATCAATAGAAAAACACAAAAAATAACCGACTCTGTTTTTGATATTGCACCGTTCATATCAAGGGCTGTTCATATCACTAAGGACAAGAAAGTCATTATTACAGCCAGAATTCCAGGGAAAGCATTCCCGGTTACAGGAAGACGTATTGTCATTGTAATGGATCAAGAAGGAAACCGTCTCATTGAATATGATAATGATAACAAGAACACACCTTATTTCATGCTTCCTTTAACCGCAATAAGCACTAATCATGGAAATATCTGCGTAGGAGATCGCTTAGATGATGATAATAGAGGAAGAGTGGTTGTGATTGATGCGGACGGAAATACCAAAGCGATATATACTGGTCATCATGATGTCAATACTGAAGACAAAGTATTTGTGCCTTCTGGTTTGATTGCTACGATATCAGATAACATTGTGGTTACAGATTGGCAGAATAATCTAGTCCATATTTTGAACAGTGACGGAAACTTCATTTTATACCATAGCGTGTATGATATTGGAATCGAATATCCACAATCTCTTGCTCTGTCAACACCAGGACACCTTTTTATAGGATGTACAGGATATCTGGACTGTCCTGAAACTTTCAGGGCCAAACTTTACGATATTGAATATTCAGGTTTTTAGTGCGCAGAAGAAATCAACATCATTGTGGACATTTAAAAGTTGTATATCTAAAAGAGGGACGAAAGATACCAGAGGCACAGTCAAACTCATAACACAACCTTTAAGATAATTTAAATATTTTCATAGAAGGATATTAAAACAAACATGTAAGGCAATCTGTGTTGATTTTAAAGTGTTAAAGCTGTTATCCTAATGCTAGCAATTTATAGGTTTTGTTAACTTGCTTGCTTTGTTTGTATAAATGTTTGCTCAAGCATTGTAATTAAGATTGACATCTGCAATCAATAGATATGCGGGACTTCAACTTGTTTACATTATACATGACACCCAATAGCATTTAAGTATCAATAATGTATATACAAGCTGAAGCCCCGCCTATCTATTGATTGCAGATGCCAATCTTAATTACAATGCTTGAGCAAGCCAACCAAACATTTAAATTGCTAGCATTAGGATAACAGCTTTAAACTTAATTAAGGACATACATTAGTTAAATATGTAAAGTAGGAAGACCGTTGGGGATGATATTAAGCCTGTGTTAATTAAACAAAAACCTGAATTTTGAAATTATTATTTGTGTATCACTGAATGCTATTAAAAAAGAGATTTATTAACGATGTATTACTTGAGCAAAAGTGTAATAGCTGTAAAATTGTACTGATCTTTTGTGAGATAATTCTGTTTTTAATTTGTTAAATGTCTTATTAAGACTTCAGATGATTTTTCATGATTTTCATGTGGCAACTTTCTCAAATTGTACTTAGTAGTTCACAAATGCAGAAATTCATAGTTTTAGCTGTAACAGAGTAATTGATAAGGTGTGTTCAGTTTCCCTAAAAAAAATTGAAGGAAGAACTTTTTGAGCACACCTCCAGTGATCGTATGTGCCAGCAGTCAGATATCAGAAACTAGCTGGTCAATTACCTTGTTACTTTATATTGTTCATCTATGGGAGTCAATAAATGTGGTGTAAGAAGAAGGTCATGTTACCCATATTAGTTTATAAAGTTCTACACCTAAGTTCACATCATTGTAACTATAAGTAGAAGGATTATCTTGACTAGAGAAATTTTGCATTTTAGTGGACTCATTGGCGCTCATACCACATCTTATTTCTATAAATCATCATCCATGCAAAGCAGGGAACAATAAGAACACTATTTGACCTATATTTCACACTTTATTAATTGTGGTTGATCTGTCTGAATTCATATCTTGGTGAACACGAACAAATAGGATCAGTTAAACCTTTGTAATTAAACATTATAAGCTCACCTGGCGAAAACGGCCAGTGTGAGCTATTGTCGTCACTTGGCATCTGACCTCCTTGGTGGTCTCATGGTAGCGTGTTCATCTCGTGTATTAAATCCCTTGCCGGGTTCAACCAAAGACTTGAAAATTGGTGTTTTCTGCTTCCCCGCAAAGCATGGGGCATTGAGGAGTAAGAGCAAAGGTTGGTTGGTCAGGAGTCAGAATAATTTGCATGGGTGGTGTAACATCTATTCCTGCGGACTGTTACCTTGTGGACAAGCACGTTAAAAATCCGATTCAGCGTGTCTGTCTTGTACAAATCAGGGTTAATTTTCATATCACATTTGCATGTTTTCTTTCTGAATATGCATTTAACTTTTTAACAGCCATCCATCATCCCCATTCGTTGTTGTCCTCTGTTAACTTCAACAAAAACTTATCTGTAACTACTGAGCAAAATCGCATTGGCACACATCTTATGTCTATGGTAATTATTTTGCCCAGCCCCGTCAGTCATGGTCAATTGACTTTGAACATTTTGCTTCGTTTACATGTTGAATATTGTGATTATGTCAGTTTAAGGGAATCAACTAATGGAAGTTTATTCATATTTGTTATTCAGATATATAGGCATTGGCAGGTCCCATTTCCATGGAGATTATTTGGCCCCTCCCCCTCGTCATGGTCTATTTATTGAAAGTTTGTTTAGTTTACATTATAAAGTTTGTGATTAGGTAAGTTGAAGGGGAACCACTCGTGAAAGGTCAATGATATTTAGTATGCAGTTATATTATCATTTGCACATCTGAGATTAATTCTGCTCCGTCTGTCATGGTCTATTGACAGAAGCTTTTGCTAGTTTGCATGTTAAAGTGTGTAATTAAATGTTTTATGGCCAGTCAATGATGTTTGGTATGAAGTTGTATAAAAATTGGCTTTTTATTTTTCATGGAGATTATATGACCCTGCCTCATATCATTATCATGGTTCATTGATTTTGGAACTCTTACATCCTTTGCTTTCAAATATTCGGCTTTGAGCGTTCCTGATGAAGGTTTACCCAGAAAAGCGCTTCGGACGCATGACATTTATTCGTTTTTGTTCATGTCGGTTTAAGGGCAACCATCTATGATAAGTAAATGGTATATAGGAATTATATGCTTTACATGATTGTTTTAACTAAATTTTTGCGTTTTTGCCTAATGTCTTATTGAGAAAAAACTTTGAATAGCAAAAATGATCCACAGTGCTAGATTTACAAATTCGTCAGTAAAATCCTAATAATGTTTGATGAAACTATAGTAGGTAAAGACAAACTTTAAACAGCAAAAATGATCAGCAAGACAAGATTTACAAATTGGTCAACATAGAAGAATTTGTGTGAAACTACTGAAAAGTAAAAAAAACCCAATGTAAACAGCAAAAGTGACGACCAGGAGAAGAACTACAAATTGGTCAACATAGACTATATTGTCGCATTTCTTATTTGAGGTATTGCCCTTTAATGATGATTTCTACACAGTATTGTGTTCTGGGCAAACAGTATAGTTTGTATATTGTCAGCAATGCCAATGCAAGATCAACAACAAAGATGTGTTAGTTATTAATTATATTCTAATCAATCTACAATGTTGAAAAGTGGTTCTTAAAGATGCTCATAACTTCAGCTGAGCAACACAAGCTCTTTAGAACCTGTCGGCTAAGTAGACCAGCATTAATGCAAAATAATATCTTCGTGACATTCATTTTTGACTTAATTGACTTTGGTTAAATTTTACATTCGAGTTTACATTTCTGAAACCCTAACTTAATGGGTCATCCAAAATACAAGTAGTTTAACATGCATTTTGGAAGGCACTACAATTCAGCCTTTTACTTTTTGTCATTTCTAAGTGCTTATCTCTGTCACTATAAGTAATAAGATCAGAAACACTTCTGTATTCATGGTTGTACTGAGGATTCATATATTTTCGTGTTTTTAGGAAAGATTGTATTTTCGTGGATGATTGATTTTGTTGTTTTGATAAATCTATAAAAACCTATAGAAAATTTGTACTTGTTGAAAATTTAAAGTCGTGGTTAACTTATACCCACAGGCCTCTGAAGAACGAAGCTTGATTTCCGAAGAACAATAATGAATCCACAGTATGCATTTTGCATAGTAGATCAGCATAATGGCATACTTATATGTTTATGACCTATATTTTCCGGCTTCATTGACTCTGGTTAGGTGTTATATCCTAGTGCATATCTCAGGAACCATAATGGATGTTATCATCCAAACTTGTGGAAATATGCATTTTGGGGAGTCTGCCAGCATCCAAGCAAACCTAAGTTGTAGTAATTCAGTTTATGCGATCATACTTTACCCCTTGATGCGTTTTCAGATTTAAGGCTCATATGAACATTCTTTATTGTGTGAAATGTTTTCAGATTCATTGTTAATCAACTTCCTGTTTGACAAATTCTGAAAGCGGGGATAGCATTAGTGAGAAGTAGCTCACAGTTTTACTTAAAAGCTTAATATTTCAAAAATTAGAAGACCTGGATGCTTCAGACTTTGCATATAGATGCCTTATGTTATGAAGTTTCCGTCTGTAATATATCCATTGTCCTTGACCTCATTTTCATGGTTCAGTGACTACTTTAAAAAAAAGTTAAGATTTTTTGTAATGTTAATTTCTGTCTTATTTTGAGTAATAGGATAACTATATTTGGTATGTGCTTACCTTGCAGGCGTCATCTGACCTATCAGAAAGTTTTCACTTGTCCTCGACCTCATTTCATGGATCAATGAACATGGTTAAGTTTTCGTGGTCTTGTCAATATCTCAAATACTATAAGCAATAGGTCTACTATATTTGGTGTATGGAATAATTTTAAAGTGTACATGTTTGTCTGACAGGATTTATCTGACCTTGATATCATTGTCATGAACCTTAAAAAATATTAAGTTCATGTGCTACTTGTAGTAAAACCTTTATCTTTAAGACTCAACATAAAATCAATGGTCAGTCAAACAGGCGAGACTTTTCAGTGGGTGTTATTTGTTCCCTTATGAATGGAACTCTGATAAGACCTTTTGCCAGAAAATTTTATCATCATGTGTAGTTGGCTATACTGTATCATAGTAGATATCACAATTGTAAGGGGAGTAAGATGGAGGTAATAACCTCACGTTTTAAAATTGTATATTTTACAGAAAATTCAAATTTTGACCAGAATTTAGCTTGTAATTCCCTTTGAATACAATCACTGTAATATAAAAGAATGTAAATTTATGCATGCGATCAGTTTATTTGAGATGTGGAGCTGGCATGTCAGTAACTGCTAGTAGTTATTTGTTAAGTTACGATGATCATTGTCATTTTACTTAGTTTCTTCTGTTACCTATTCTAACATCGGACTCCGACTTCTTTTAAACTAAGTTTTACTTTGCGTATTGCGGTGTGTTTATTCATTTCACATTGGCTAGATGTACAGGGGAGGGTTGAAATCTCACAAAACATGTTTAACCCCGCCGCATTTTTGCGCTTGTCCCAAGTCAGGAACCTCTGGCCTTTGTTAGCCTTATGTGTTTTTGAATTTTGGTTCATTTATATGTATCGGAGTTTAGTGTGGCGTCCATTTCGCTGATCTAGTACACATTATTGTTGAGGGTCAGCTGAAGCCCGAATCCGGGTGTGTGATTTTCTCGCTGTGTTGAAGACCCATTGGTGGCCTTGGGATGTTTTCTGCTCTTTGGTCGGGTTGTTGTCTCTTTTACACATTCCCCGTTTCCATCCTCAATTTTATGGGTATTTGGTTGATTTTATCACGCATATACACACTTATATGCAAGTATATAATTAATATGAATTGTTTATACTAAATATTTGTAGAATTTCGTCAAGAATGAAGGTATGATTCCCGAGAAGTATGGAAAGTAGGATTTGATGAAGATACATAATTTTCCACACTTAACACCACCTCACATGAATGAAAAAAAAAAACAGTGTCAAGCTTTGAAATGTAGGAATACATAAAAGGAATGACTGTTATCAAATTAGAAAAAAAGATGTATTCTATCTACTGGTAGGTGTATCTGATACATTTATTTTCGTGTGTTCGAATTTTCTGGAACGAGGAAAATTGTATTTTTTGTGGATATTTGATTTCATGGTTTTTCCAGAGTCAGCTTATGGAAAATATGTACTTTGTTGAACATTTAAATTTGAGGTTCACCAATATAAAAGGAATCCTAAAAATTGGTATCCCATGAATAATAATGAATCCAATGCAGTTATTTGCCAAAGGTAAGTTATTTTTGTTTTTGTTTTGCCTCCTTCTTGAAGTATAACTGAATGAATCTCTCAAACTAAAAGCGTAAACAAACACATTACATTAAGAAAAATATGATAGTGAAGATACACAAAAAATAAAGCATCAGATTCATATGAAACTCGACAAACACTCAATTATTAAATCTAATTAATGTAATTTTAGAAGTTTTTCTTATTAAAATATATGTTGCTAAACTTCTTTTTACTCGGTATTTAGATGTGTATGCAATATTTAAAACTTAAATGGTACTTTCGTTGTGTATTCATTATAGAGTCTTTTATTTCCTGATGGTTTATTTAAATCCTTATACTCTTTTTTCCTGCATCAATAAAATTGTCACCATATAATATGCCATTTTATATAAAATCTTGTAGAACGTCACCAAACAAACAGTTATCTCAAAATTAAAATTAGACACAATAAAGTACCTTATTATCTACAGTTATCCAACTTGCAACACAATAAGATAAAGTTATGATTGAAAAATGAAAAATAGACACATCAGGTATAAACAGTAAATAGTTATATCATTTAAGCAAGTTAAGAAAAAAAAAATCTTAATCAATCAGAATGTGAAAACATAGATCGACCTTCAAATCAAAACATTCAATTGTGTAGCTTTGACAAACAGAACACTTTTTTATTGCAGAATTATGTACACCTTGGCCAGAGGGTCTGGAAGGACAAGAGATTGACAGGCTTTTCCCATTAGAATCTGAAACAAATGACTACTGTTTTGCAATTAATTTCATCAGGGATCCTAGAGCTAGGAATGTCACAGTCAAGGTAATTACATTAGCGATCTTAGAGGTGGAAATTTCGCTGTCATCATAATACCATCCACGATCGTATTACTAGGAATTTCACAGTTAAGGTAATTTCATAAGAGATCTTAGAGCTGGCAATGTCACTGTCGATGTTACACTTATCAAGACCCTATATCTAGGTATGTCACAGTCAAGGTAATAACGTCTGGGATCCAAAGGTAATACTATCCGAAATCCTAGACATAGAAACTTTAAAGTCAAGGTCATAACATCTAAGTTCATAGAGTTAGAAATATCACAGTTTAGGTAATAACATCCTACAACTTGAAATGTTCCAGTCAAAGTGTTAACATAGTTATATCATAGAGCTAGAAATTTTTCAGTCTATATATTATTGTCCTTGGATTGTAGAGATAGCAGTTGTTCAGTCAGGTGGGTACAGTGAAAGAAGAGCCAATGCATTGTGCATATGGGGTAAACTCGTTTTAAGCTCACCTAGCCCTTTGGACCATGTAACCTGTTGCTATCATTTGGCGTCCGTCATTGTCGTCATCGTTAACTAAAAAAAATCCTCTAAAACCACTTTGCTCTGAATGATCCTTAGTATAAAAATTGTGTTTTTTGTTCCAGCCAATCAATAAACATGGCTGAAATGGCTTAAAAAAGAACATAAGGGTAAAATGCATCAATTGTCTAATATCTTGAAAGCCATAATACATGTAAATAGGAAAAATCCAATGGAGCAAATATGCTTAGAATGTCAAGATCTACCAACTTAAGGCCTCCACCTAAATGATCAGATGACTCTTTATAGGAGTTATTGCCCTTAAATATTGAATTTTTACAAACTTATGTGTTACTTCCCATTATCTTGAAAATAAAAAAAAACATAAAAAAAGATCAGCAATACATGATCTACAAATATGTCAATATGACCGAAACCATTAGTAACTCATTATAGGAGTTATTACCCTTTAATGATGATATTTGAATACCGGTGATTTTCTTATTTTGTCCATTATCTTAAAAACTATTGAAACAGATAAATAAAAATTGTAGGCAGCCAAAATGATCAGCAATACAAGGTGTTTATAAATGCCGATATCACTGAAACATTTGGGTGACTTATAGGAGTTATTGCTTTGAAATGACAATTTTTTAATGATTTTCATGTTTTTTTCTTTTGTCCTAAAAACTATAATAGATAGGAAGAAATTTGATTTGGACGCAGTTGATCAGCAATGCAAGATCTATCAAAATTCCTGGTTGTTATCATTAAGTTACAATGTTTTACTAATTAATGGGTTTTTGTTTATTATCTTTGAACTATGATACAAATGTAGATAGGTAGAAGCTGAAAACCACCTCTAAAATGATTAGCAATACAAGATCTATAAAGTCAAAAACAGTTGATTGACTTCTTCTAGAAGTTATTGCCCTGAAATTCCTTTTTTGTTTTTTTTTATAAAATTTAGCATTTAGCATACTAGTATTGATACCAAATTACAAAAAAAGCCCTGATTTGTAGTTGCTAAGAAAAATGCTACAAAGTCATTGAGATGACTAATGCATGGTGGTCAGGACACCTCTCTACAGAATGAAGAATGTTAAAACTTACCCTTTATTGAACCCGATTTGCAAAACTTAAAAATGATGTTACCACTATCTAAAAACAGAAATATAATAGAAATAGGTAAATAATAAAAAAATTACACAATTCCATTGACCCTTAAATACAGGTCAAGTTTGAATATGCCCTGTCAGAGTTTTTATTTGAATTTGTGCTGCCGCATTTATATATTTAGAAGTTGTCTCCTTTTGATGTTAATCAACAAAATGTCAGCTGTTTAAGAATAAACTCACCAATGATACCAGGATTAACATTTTGTAGGCTATACACGCTTTTCGTCTACAAAAGACTCATCAGTGACGCTAGAATCAAAAAGTTAAAAAGGCCAAATAAAGTACGAATTTGAAGAGCATTGAGGACCCGAAATTCCGAAATGTTTTGCCAAATACATAGAAGATAATCTATTCCTGGGGTGATAAATCCTTAGTATTTCAAAAAATTCAAAGTTTCATAAAGAGTTAAAAGTAAAATAACAAAAATATACTCCAAGGAAAATTCAAAACGGGAAGTCCCTGAACAAATCCCTGGCAAAATCAAAAGCTCAAACACGTCAAACGAAAGTAAAACAACTGTCATATTCCTGTATTGGTACAGGCATTTTCTTATGTAGAAAATGGTGGATTAAACCTGGTTTTAAAGCTAGCTAAACCTCTCACTCGTATGACAATCGCATAAAATTTCATTGTATTGACAACAATGTGTGAACAAAACAAACATACATAATAGGTAAAAATGTCAAAAATACGGGTACAGCAGTCAACATTGTGTTATAATCTCAATCACTATAAAAACAAACAAATATGTCAACAAAGAAAAACAAAATGGCATATACACAAAGCACATACGCAACATTGAAACACAAGAATACAAAAAAATGACAACAGCACAACAACACAATGGCGGGATGTACAAGTACCGAGCCACGTCTAAAGGATATTACCAAAAATGGACCAAACAGTTAACGTTAATAATTTACAAAGACAAATAAAAGAACACTATAACAAGTTATAAAGATGATAAACAACGTCAGTACCTAGAATCTATACATCAAGACCATCATGTATTATTTGTGAAGTTGATACGGAATATTTATCAACAAGGTATTGGTATCTTCCGATGAACTTTTTTAGAAAAAGGACGAGACGTTCTTTGACATAACCCTGGTTCATCAACTTTTTGCTCAGACACTTGTGACGTTTTACAAAGTCTGAGTAGCAGCTGCAAGCTCTTGAATACCGAATGAGTTGGGAAATGTATATCCCATATGCAGGTGAAGTTGGTATATTGCTACTAAGGTGGGGGAAATTGATATTTTCAAAATTAAAATCGTCTCGTTTGTCATAGATTCAGGTACTGAGATGACCGCTGATGTCAAATTCGAGGTATAAGTCTAAAAATGATTAATTTATAATTATATTATCATATCAATGATAATTCATGACAGCACCTACTGGGCTAGTGATTTTAGTTAGTGTTGACATCCAATAAATGCACAAATTGCAATTAATTTGCACAATTTGAAATCATAAATGATCCATAACTTTGTTAAGTTAAAGTTTTGACATCCATGTTTAAGTATAACAGTGTTGTTTTAAGATAAAGAGCCAAATACATGTGGGTATTTCCAAAAATATGCAATTAGGCCATTAGAAATAAAGTATTTGTCCTGCTAGACTTAAATTGTACAAAAACTAAAACACCAATATGATATAGAACTAATAAATTTACAAAGGTTGAAATTTTTTTCTGATAATTCTTAATGAATGAAACTGAGTGAAGCATATTCTAACAAAGTTAAATATTTATTTATGAAGTCAGTCTAATGTATTATATATAAACATAGTTGAGTCTGTATCAAACAGTGTTTCTGTTATGACAAAGCAGCCAAAAGGAAATTTCTTCATCTAGTTGTAAATCGTAATGACAATGTCAAAACGAAGATTCTCTTACATCTGATAGGTTTGATAATTTTTTTTATACCCCTCTCCAACAAGATATACTGATTTACTTCTGCTGTCCACCTTTATTTCATACATTTCTGTAGCATTTTTCTAAGCAACTACAAATCAGGGCTTTTTTGTAATTTGGTATCAATCCTTAGCTTGGTAAGATATATTATGTCACATAATTTCAGATTCGTTTCTTATCTACTTCCTACATGACACATACATGTAAGTTCTTCACATTGATGCATGTATAAGCAATTTCCATCCAATTTTGCTCAGCAACTACAAATCAGGGTTTCTTGATATTTGGTACCAAAATTTATATTGGTAAGCTGTAATGTGTGACATATTTTCAGACCATGACATCTGATTACTGGTTGCTGCTATCATATAAAATTTATGTCCTTCACATTGATACATGTGTAAAAAAATCTGTTGCATTTTGCTCACCAACTACAAATCAAGGTTTCTTGATATTTGGTTCCATGCTTCATATTTGTAAGCTTTAATTTTGACACATAATCAGGTCTGTTACTTATTTACTTCATTTATTTGTTCATGTCCTGAACATGCATGAAATATTTTCCACTTGACGTTAATCAATCAATATTTACTTCCTGTTTGTCAGATACTTGTTTGTTCTTTACATTGATGCATATTTAACAAATTTTTAATTCATTTTTAAACACAGCTTCTAGATATCTGATACTAAGTTAAATATTAGTTACCTAAATCCTATGCTTTGCTACTTTCTGATGTCTACCTCCATACTGTTTGGTATATATGTATGTCTTTCCACTACAAAGGGAGGGTATAAATTAGTGAGAACCAGCTCACAATATCTTATGTATTTTTCTGTTTTATAAAACAAAATCTTATATCAGAATTATAGTTGTATATAAGTATTATGTGTCACTTTTACAAAAAAGAAATTTTGAAGTTATAGAAAAATATTATGAAAGAAAATTCAAGAAATACAAAAAAATAAATGTTCCAAAGTTAAGTACAACATAATATTAAATAACATGTATGTTTCTCTCAAGGATTAATCTAAAAAAATAATTTTGTTGTTCTGAATATATGGAATTATTTGAGAAAATTTATTAAAGAATACATAGTTGTTTCTAAATCTCAAGACCACAGTATTTTCCTGATCCCTACACGTATTTCTATTTCAGATGTCCATTAAAAGCACAGAACTTTGACTATATAATGTATCTAATCGCAGTATTATATCATGAATCATTGGTAAGCTGTATAAATTGTAAAAAACATACAACAATCAACAGTTATCATACATAGAAATGATAAGAAAAGGCAAAAAACTGTTCCTATATGTCATCATTTCACATTAATGAAAGAATGTCTTCCTCATTGAGTAAACTCAATAACTTTGAGACATCCACTGTATGATGATTTCTGTCACCAAAGAACTTTGTCTGCAACAGGACCATGCAATACTGTGCATTCATTATTTTTCATGGGATACCAATTTTCATTGATTTTGTGGGAATAGGTGGACCACAAATTTAAATGTTCAATAAAGTACAAAATTTTTGATAGGTTTTTAAGCAGACTTTAGAAGAACCATGAAATCAAATATCCATGAAAATAAAATTTTTCCACAATCCATGAAAATTGGTACCCACGAAAAAAATAATAGGTAGAAAGAATGACAAGGGCATATTTTGGCTCTCTGAAATGGAAAATCAAAAAGCGTTATAAATGCATCAAATATAATCCTTCTTTGGGAAATACAGAAAATATCATCAGAATGAAGATAAAAATACTAAATTCTACCTACGTTCTGATATTTTTTTTTTTAAAGAAAAACGAATTCCATATGCTATTCTGTTGTATATTCAAATTTTCACTAGTGTAACTTGATGTAAATTCATGAATTTCGTAAACTTTTAAAATTATTTTCTGACAACTAATGTGTCGGAATTTCATAATTCAAATCATTAAAAACATGTAATTTTCAGGTTAAAGAACCATGGGAAGATGAGATCACTTTAGAGGATATGTCTAGAATTCCATGGAAATATTCTTCATCCAGGAAGAACCTTTAAAGATGTTAGCAACCACAAATAACATAAATATAAAGGTATACCAAAGCTTTAACAGCTTTTAAAATAAGCATGCATGTTACAAAATCGAGTTCTTATTAGAGGTCATCACATTGTGTCTCTCACATTCAATGACAATGATTTACCTACTTTTATTATAGATTTAAAAGTATTGATGGTGAGAAAATTTGAAAGAATGTTTTTTTCTTCCAGAGGGGAGAAAGTAAACAAAAATAGTATTTGTTATACTGATAGCTTAGGAAATATAGTGTAATTGTGCAGGTAGGATCTTGCTACAGACTGCTTTGTGATAAAATTTAGACTGAGCTTATCAGTCTAATACAAAGAACAAGGCAAAATTCATATCACATCAGATATTATCATCCTGAATAAAGAATTTGCCACTGGATATTAAACATGCATTAATTTTCTTCAGGTACTTCATTTTTTCTCCACCGACATTGTCACCAGCCTAAATGGGAGGGATAAATAGTTATATTTGTATAACATTCTTATATAATGCTTGGCGTCACTATTGAATTTGCAATATCTGTTGTATTTTTACAAATGCTGGAGGTCAAAATTGACATTTCTGCAAGAATTGCTTGTCATGATATTATATCAAATCTTTAAAAAAGAAAGTTTATTTTATTTGTACATTTTTTAATAATAAAATTTTGTTTTTTTTAGAACCTTTTTTGTTTCATCAGTTCAAAATGGCTGCCAAGCAATCATGTCTTATAGGTCTAAATTTAAATTGAAATAATGCATTCATGTCATGCTCTATGTAACCTTAAAATTGGTAGGCATTATATTTGTTAAAAGTTTACAACTCACTAATGTTGGGTATACAGATATTAACAAATATAATTGCTATCCATGTTTAAATAAGCATATAATATGACATGAAATAATTATTTCTTAATTAATGCAAGTCAAAAAAACAATCACAGTTAGAATTGTCCACTGCAGTGTTTTATTGACAATGATATACTCTAATTTGTCATTTTCATTGCATTGTGTTTTGTCCTTTTTAAATATTTTTTCTGTCCATTGTCACGTATGAAAAGGGGGAAAACAAACATAATAATAGAAAGAAAATGAAAATATACTGACCCGTTTTCTCTCATTGACATTTCTGAAAAAAAAAGTGAAATCATTTTTCTTATTCTTCCTTTTTTCTATTATAGGATGAGAATTTATTTAATCATTGTGTTGTATAGAATATTGTATTATTTTCCATATAATTGCATTGCTGGATTTTTATTCTTCTTTCTTTCCATATTAGGATGAGAATTTAACACAGGAAGATCAAGAGAAGTTAAAACAGTTGGACAGTGAAATTGATGAAAAATACAAAGCATACAAATCTACTGTCTTAAACCTAGTGAATGCAGGAGAAACAGAGAAAAACATTGAAAATTATAAAAACTCTGTTTTAGAATTGATGAATCTACCAAAATTTGAAGTCCATTAAAGTTAAAGATATCAATAAGTAGTGGATGTTTATGTTGAAGATAAAGTAAATGCAATAAAGCCAGCTCAACAAAAAACGAACAAGACAATTATACTTTACCCACGGTCCAAATCACAGAGGGAGAGAATTATAAAATTTGAGAATGTCATGAGAAATTAATCATAGTGATGTCAGAAACAAACAAAAAATATATTTTTATTTTCATTATTGTTGAACCTCCTCACTTCTCTCGTGGTAGCAGGCTTACTAGAGTGTGGGAGGTGGTTGGTTTGATTGCCAGCCTGTTCAATCCTAAAAACTTAAAAACTAGTATTTGCTGCTTCTCTGCTAAGCATACAGCATTTTGGGGTATGAGGAAAACCTGGTCGGCTTGGGGTCAGAATTATATGTCTGTGTAGGGTAACATGTATCCTGTGGACTCTTACCCTGTGAACTAGCATGTTGAAAAATCTTAATACTCTGTGTATCGTTTTAGTACAAAGCAGCCAGAGTTTATATTCATATCACATTAACATGTTTTCATCCTGAATAGGCATTTTATTTTCCCACTGGAAGTTTAACAGCCATCCATAATCATTATTATTTGTGTTGAGTTGAATTATACTGCAAAACCTTCCTCTCGTGAAACTGTTCTGAAGTCTTCAATTGATATACAATCACAAGTACAAGGAACATTTGTATATCATGCACATGAAAAATAACATGAGCATAAACACATGACAAATTAAAACAACATTTATATACAGTCGACTCTCGTTATCTCGAAGTCAGTCGCACCAGAGAAATATTTCGAGATACCCGTAGTTCGACTCAAACGAAAACCGGAAGTTTGACAGACCAAGGGACACAACTCTTGCTTACCTTGGTAAAGCTAAAATAAATCCGGATGAATATAGGAAGGGGATCAATATTCTGGTCTCATATCGATGGATTTGTATGTTATGGTCTTTCATTATTATAATAACATTGTTTTCACTTATTTAATTATTTCTTTGAACAGTTAAAAAAAATTTTCTGTGGCTTTTATCCGAGAGAGTAATTTCCAATAGATCTAAGCGTTATTTAAGTCATTTAAATTTGACAAAATTGTTTATTCTTGGATACAAGATATTTTAGAAATTTAGATTTATTTTTATTTTCTTTTATCTCAATCTTTCTTTTAATAAAAAATACAAAAAGATAAAAGACGCCGATTGAGTAGTTTTTATGTGATCACCAACGGAAGTCTTAATTCCCACTTTATACACATTCAAGCTCATCAGTGTAAATCACGATTAATTTAATCAATTTTTTTTGTAAACATTTTAAATAATTTTTCATAAACTTTAACAATGTATCACTAATTAATTATCATGGTGATAAAAGATAATCTTAGGTAAACACTTGTGGAAATAGAATGTCATAAATCAATACCTTGGTCAGTGACCAGAAATTTAATTACATGTGTATTGTCAGATTAACTCTTCAATCCATTTAAATCCCGGAGGTCATGTTTTGACATATGTGTATTAGTTCGAGACAAATAATGAATTTTGAATGCTTTTGTTAAATTTGGGACCGTAAATTTAGTTCGACTCAACCGAAATTTTGACTCATCCAATTTCGACTCATCAGGAGTCGAAATACATCTATTTATATGGAACAAAGTTCGGGACCACGAGAAAACTTCGACTCATCCGAAATTTCGAGTCAACCGAGTTCGAGACAACGAGAGTTAACTGTATATATATATAGTTAAACATAAAGTCGGATATGCAGTAATATAGTGAAAATAATATAAAAACAAAAGAAAGTCACAATGTATCAATAAAGTCATTTTTTTTTCCAGTTGGTTTCACTGTTACATGACAGATATTCATGGCTGTGTAACTCTGTGTTATTAATGATATAGTCTAGCATTACTTAACACAAGATAAACAATTTAAAAGAAAGTGAAAGAAGCGTTACCTTGGAAGTAAAAATAATAAAGCAAGGAAATTGAAATAAAAGAAACAATTTTCTTGAAATATGGTAACGTAAATTTTGCAAAACCTCTAATAGTTACCATATTTCTTAGATATTTCTTTATGCACTTGTTCATTTCCTATTTTTTTTTTTTTTATCTTTACTACTTATGTTGATTCAAATCTTTTTTTTTATATAGATATATATATACTTGTATATGTTTATAAATAATATATATATGTAAATATATAAGAATATATTTTGTATTGAAATAAGTAACAGGACATGTAATAATGTTACCTTACAGCAAATTTATTTTTAGGTATATACCATAATAAATTTTGATATTATAAATTACTTTTGAATAAAAAGGCTTATTTATTTTCTATTTCTGTTGCCTTTTTGATACTGGAGGAATAAGGTAAAAGTAGGGTAGCAATTTCCTGCACATGTTTCGAAGCATAAACTAATTTTTCTGGTTGATGGTCTCTTATTTGCTGGTGATGTAAGGTCATCCCTTCCTTATTGTCCTTCAAGTTTGTCCGATGCAATCATAACAGAACTCAAAACATGAATTAATATAAATAAGGTTCTCAGAAGCACATTATAAATGTCATCTCTTAAATATGAATTATTTGCCATCTTTAAATTGATACATAATCTGAGTTTGAGTATCTGCCTTTTTTTCACTGTGGGAATTGACTCTTCAGATTGAAATTTTGCAAAATGTAACTAGGTTTTTTCAGAGTTTGTTTGTCTGTCTTTTTTATAATTGAACTAAAAATGAAGGAATACTATGAAGAGAAACACTTGAAAATTACCATGACTGATGTGGTTCTGATTTTTTAATGCCTAGACCCCAAAGACCAAACTGAGATTAAATGGATTAAGATAAAAAAATAAAATTGATCGAATATTATATATATGAATTAAATAATGCAAGATAAAATTAACAATACTTTAGAATATCTGTAAAAATTGGTAAAATGGGTTGGGTTGCAATATTTGTGACTAATCAATGTAGAATGTTTAAGATGTGAAAAAAGTCTTCAAACAATTCCATAATAACAGGTGCATAACTTCAACATACCAGTATGTGCAATCTTCCTGTGAAATTTCAGGGATCTGTGTTGAAATCTTGACTCTAATGCACAATTTCAACATATTTGCAACTTTCCTGTGAAATTTCAGGGATACAGTGTTGATAACACAAATTGGGAACCCACTTAACCATCCTCCCTCTTGTGAATTTCTTCCAAATTACACTGCTTTGCATTGGGTACTTCATCAGCATAGACTCCTGAAACCAAATTGAAATTTATAGGATATTTGTACAGATATGTAATGTAAGATAAGTAATGATAAAATTGATCGAATCTTTTAAAATTTGAATTTAAAGATATAAATTGCATTAATTTAATACTTCAGAATATCAGAGAAAATATTTTGGCAATGATACCAAAAAATGCAACGAATAAATTAAGTGTCTGTTTGACCGTGTGAGTTTTGTCCCGTTTACACTTGGTAAAATGTGATCAAATGCAATGAGACTCATCAGTATGCTTTGCATATGAGGGGACAGATTAAAAAAATATTTGAATAGAAAAGAGCAAATTGCACTTTTTCAATATATTAAGGTATATAGGTATAAGTTTTCAAACAAAGGAAATAAAAGTGTATCAAAGCTGTTTGAAGTAAAAAAAGATAAAATGAAATGCAAAGACAGCTGTTTAGGGACCAGGGACTCATTTCACAAAAACATCTAACGATTAAAATTGATTGTAAGTTATGCTGAAATGTTCATGACTTACGAGTATTTTCACTAGTACGATTTTTTGTGAAATGAGTCGCAGCCATTTAAATTTTGCATTTAATCAATTTGAGTTAGATATTACAATTATTTTATATATAATATAAAATATTATGTTTGGATTTTACATTTTGTACTTTCAATTTTAATGATTGCCACTATGAAAACATTTGATACCGCATACGAAATTTTTGACGATGTAAATGACATTTCTAGTTTTACGATTGACCTTGTCACCTCAGCTTGTTCTGAATTTATACCAAATATAGTTGTAACTATTCGTCATAAGGATTAACCATGGATGAGTAACGAGGTTAGGCGAGCGATTTGAAAGTGTGATCGTTGCTTCAAAAAATATCAACGGACTCGCAGAGACGAAGACAAGTTTTGGTCCCTTAGCAAATCTGTTTTAGGTTGCAATTCATATAGAGCTATCCATCCTTTGAAAGAAAACATGAATCTGATATCTGATGATCTTGAAAAGGCAGAACTTCTTAATTGTAATTTTTCTGCTCAGATGCATTTAGGTCAACATGAAAACGACGTGCCTGCTCTACTGCCATTATCTTTTTCTTACAATAGAGCGACTTGAGGAGATAACGGCTGTTGAATCAGATGTTCTTGAATATTTACTTCAGTCTAACCCACGTAAGTCATGTGGTCCAGATGGTATATCAAACCATATTCTGAAGTACTGTGCTCAATCTCTGTATAAGCCACTCACCATGCATACTGTTCAATTTCTCACTTCGTTCTGGAGTATATCTATCTGTCTGGAAAGTATCTAATGTGTGTCCAGTGTACAAAAATAAAGGCGGTAAAAATATGATGTCTAATTATCAACTTATTGCTCTACTATCATCTGTGTCCAAGATCCTTTAGAAAATCATCTATAAGGGTATTTATGAGTTCTGTGAATTTAATGATTTACTTAACACTGAGAATTCAGGCTTTAAGAAAAACGATTCAACAGTGAATCAACTAATTACTTTTACTCATGAAATTTACAAGTCATTAGATAACGGTAAAGATCTTTTTAGATGTGTGACTAAGGCCTTTGATAAAGTTTGGCACAAAGGTCTTGTTTTCAAACTTAAACAATTTGGCATATGTGGTTCTCTTTTGTCTCTTATAGAAAATTACATTTCGGGTCGTACTCAAAGAGTCATTATTAATGGCCAGACATCATCGAGTTAAAAACACTTATGCTGGTGTACCCCAGGGTTCTATCCTAGACACGTTGAACACATGGTCCCAGTAAAGGTGTGTAACTTTCAATGCACAAAAAACTGAGTATCTCATAATTTTAAAGAAAAATATACCCCACTACCCTCCATTGATCTTAAATAATGTAAATATAAAGAGATTTACACACCATAAACATTGAGGTCTTATTTTGAATGATAAACTTTCTTGGACCGATCATATTGCTGATATTTATAAGAAATGTCACAGTAAACTAAACACTATCCTGAGAATGCGACATTTATTACCTAGATTATGCATTGAAAAGTTACAAAAACATTTGTTCGATCATTACTAGACTATGCAGATGTTATCTATGATAACTCTTCTAGAGCTGATTCTGCAAACATTGAACATGTACAGAGACGTGCCTGCATTATATCTACTGGGGAAATCAGGGTCACAAAACGTCATTTTATTGAAAAAGGTTGGACTTGAGCTACTTAAAACATGCAGTAAAGTTCGCAGACTTACATATCTGTACAAACTTAAAAATCATCTTGTTCCAGACTATCTCTGTAATTTTCATCCATTATTCCAATGGCATCATAACACTGAAAACTATAACCTAAGACGTCATGCCAACTTGATACCAATCAGGTCAAGAACAGTAGCATACTAAGATTCCTTTCTTCTAGCTACGATTAGAGACTGGAATAGCTTGTCAGCTGAACTAATTTCAGCAACATCTTTGGCGTGTTTCAAAAGGTTGTTAAAGAAGAATCCAATTTGTGTAGTAAAAAAATATATTCACGTGGGCATGGTTATGAGAAAAAGATTCGTACTAGATTACGTTTAGGGCTTAGTGCCCTTATTAAATGACCATTTGTACAAATGTAATCTTACATTACATAGGTTTTGCGATTTCTGCACAGGTAACCGTATTGAAAGCACTATTTAATTCATCTGCATCGGTATCGTCTGTTACATGAACTATCGGATTACTCTTCTACTTGGTTGGTATTAAGAATCTGATTTGTCCAGATATAAATATAGCAATATTGCAGGATCTCTGTCCTAACTACCTGAAGAAAATTTTAATAGAAGGTAGTGACGATTTGTCTGATGATGCTAATTTAGAGCTGTTTGAGTGTTTTTCAATATTTTAAAGCTTCAAACAGGTTTTCTCGATAGATCAATTACTTGTTTGTATTATCTGTTTTCCTTGTGATAAAACATATTAGGTAAGAATACACTTATATATATACTTCTTTTTTCATTTGACCTGATTGTACTCAAAATCGTCTTTCCTTAAAGGGGCATTAGCTGTCAAATTCATGTTCACCGATTTGACTCAAATTCTCATATTTGATTTAAAACACACTAAAACGTATATCCAAATTATGAAAAGTCTAAAATAAACAATTTACAATGCATGAGTTCGATAATATGCATCATCATTTCGTGTGTTTTTTAGTCTAGACGTCATCTTATTGACTATCGAGGTGACCTCCGAAGACTGCCGACGGTCATATATCCCGATATAAACATAAATATAGATATAAAAAGATAGTGAACTCGTGCAATTGCATTTTTCTAGGTCTGTCTGATTTCATATTATAGGTTAAAAATATATGTTAATCATCGTTTTTACCTGTATAAGAATAAGTGTTTGTGGATCGAATCAGTTAATCAAATGGTTTACCCTTGGTTCACTTTCAATGTTGACATTCTTTTTCTTTTAATAACTGATCGAACACGCCTAATTCATGCGTAACCCATCTTTAGCGAAGGGGTTAAATTGAAGGTCACATGAATACGGATTCAATGAGGTCGAATTATTCACTTGCAAGTGAATAATTCATCAGCGATGTTTGTTAGCTTATTTTGACAAAATTGAACCAAACTGGCTGCTAAAAGCGAATTATTATTTCACTATTTCACTTTCATTAATGATTGAACAAAAAAATCATATTTTAATTTTTTTTATATATCGTAGCTAATGCCCCTTTAATCATTACCTTATATTACTGAGTCCAACATGATTGTAAAGTCGTGTGCGTCTGAGTAAGAATGGGTGAGTGATTGGATGGGTGTGAAGTTTACATTCTTATGTCTTGTCCTGTACATATTGTCTTGTCTTGTGTTAAACATGTTTGTAAAAAGAAACTCTTTGTTAATTGTGAATTTGTATATATCTATGTTGAGGAGACCCACACGTAGACTCTGGCTGTTGGCAATCCCCTTTAAATAAACAAAGAATTAAAATTAATCACAAAAAAAGACATATTCATATTAATATAAATGGGGTTCAAGCCAAAAACATGCAAACAAATGAATAAAAGAAGATGTAAAAGTAGAATATATTTGTATTAATATTGTTTTATACATAATGTTAATGAAAGGGTTTATTTTACAAAAACAGTTTTACAGACATTTTTAATCCCATGAGCTCCCTATAAAGTGAGATCCATGATGTTGACAATTAAGGAATCAACTGCTGTGCATCCGTCACCTGTAATAAAACTTAAAATTGTAATTTTTATTGTAAAAAATATCACAATAAATAAATAAAAAGTCAGACTGCCAACATACCAGATCTAAGAGGAGACTCCTTATTTTTCCTTTAAAAATTTGAAATCTCCACATTTGGACAGGTCACTTGTGAGTGAAGTTAAAATGCCATCTTTTAAAAATATCCCCATATTTTCACTCCCTTTCATCATTCTCTTTGACAAGTATCTCCAAATTCGCTCTCCCTTTTACCATTAGAGTTGTTTTGATAGTATTTTATGTGGATGACTGTCACTGTACAATGCTTATAATTTGAATAGTAAAAAGATATCATGGGTCACCAAGAATGTTATTTTAACTAATGAATTCCATGTATGTCCTGTAGATAATTAAATTATATCTGTGTGTGCTAACAAGTTAAATACTTTGAACCTTAAACAGAAATTTGAATGAAATACACTGTTGACATAGAGATATGTCTGTATGTAATTTTGATGGTAAAATGCAAAACTATTAAAATTGCAATCCAATGTCAATAAACCATGATTTAAGTTTCAGGGCAAAATCATCTCCGTGTGAATGTCATATGCCAATCATAATACAACTGCACACCAAATATCATTGACTTATCCTACATGTAAGTGACCTAATCTGTAAACTATGCAAAACATCCAAAGCTAATGAACCATGACTGAGGGGTCGAGCTTAACCATCTCAATGGAAATGAGATATACCAATCATAATAAAACTTCATACCAAATATCATTGACTTACACTTAGTGGTTCCCCTCAAACTGATCTAATCAAACTTTTTACAGTTTGCTGATACTACACACTAAATATCACTATTTCGTCATTGGTGGTTCCCCTCAAACTGACTTATTGAGAAACTTTAACATTTAAACTAATCAAAAGTTTCAAAGTCATTAGACCATGACTGAGGGGGCTTGGCCCAATAATCTCTATGTAAACGAGACTTGCCAATGCTATCCCAACTGCAAACCAAATATCATCGATATAACATTATTGACTTAATCACAAATTTTAACAAAGTGTTGATGTCGCCGCCGGAAATCACACTTTTAATTCTCACCTACACAACTTCATTAAGGCAAGAGAAAGAATCTCCACCTTTTTAGCTCCAAAGAATTACCGTTTCAGATTCATTTAACACATTTATAAGGGCTATTTCAAATACATCCTACAGCTACCACAGATTATACATGTACATGTATAAATCAATGTGTATAGGGGGCCTCAATGGCCGAGTGGTCTAAGTACATTTGTAGTTCATCTACAGTGATCACTTAGATTGTGAGTTTGAGCCCTTCTCGTGCCAGATGCGTTAGACTCGGATCTCAATATACTAGGATATACAGGTTATCACTTGGTACTCTTTTACAAAACAAAACTGCCTCCTTGATAAAGCCAAGAGTGCTGAAAATGGTTTTAAACACCATAAGTTATCAACCAATCAATGTGCATGTATACAATGTATAATCATTGTACATCTTTTTACGTGCATAAATGTGCATTTGTCTGTGTTAATTCCATGGAACTGTATTCATTAGAAAATATTAAGGGAACTAGCAAAATTGAAATTATATATATATATAAATAAAGAACTCGAACGATGTTTTCCCCAGGGTCTAATAGCACCATGGTACCATATTTTTTACCGTGATGCTATCTAAATAGATTTTGTTATGGAATGTATTATAAGTGATGTGTTATAAGGGGAAAACCATTTAATTCTGAGTGGGCTTGGCAGATTTGACGAAAATTTATTTCCAACTTAAAAAAGGCGGCCAGATTATTTGTTATCACTCCGACCAGATCCAGAATATTTATTTTCTTCAAATGCAAAACGTGACACGAAAGCTGTCAGTCCTTTCCCCCAATTCAAATGGTCATCCTCTTATTAATTGGTCACCGTTTTGTTTAGACACACATACATACAGAAAGCAAGCAAGGCAAAACAATTTAACAATTTTAAATATTGTAGCGCCAGAATATATATGCTCATGTATGATAAGGTAAGATTACTTATTTCCAACTGAATAGGGACCAGAATATTTATTTTCCAAATCTGCGAGGACCCCCCTCCTCAGAGTCAAATAATCTAAATTAAATTTGGGATAATTTGCTATTTTCAAACCACATAGTGCTAAATGAAAATATTGAGAAGAAAAATTACTTTTGTGTTAGTAAGCAAGCTTGAATACTATATTATATTACACACCTCCTTTTTTTTATTTTTTTTTTTTACCTTGGATCAATATTAAAAGCATCTCAAATTTGAAGAATGTTGTTTATTTCAGAGGCGGATTAAGAGGGGGACAGGAGGCCTTGGTCCCCCTTATGGAGCTTCATCTACGATAAATGACTTTTGACAAGTTTCACTCCAAAAGCAGGATGTGATGAAGAAAAAAAAACGGAGTTAATATAAATAAGATGTTTTCATGGCTTTGGTGATATCTGGAAGTTTAGTTTATTGTTTTCTAAAAGTTTAGACGATGTAAAGCACTAATTAAAAAAGAAATACAGTAGCAAAATGAAAACTTACAGGACTAAACAAGTATATGAAGTAATATTAATGCAGTACAAAGTTGACATTTCTCAATATCGTGAACTGTAACATAATCACAAAAAAGCAGTCTTAATTTCATGTACAATTGTCATTTTATTCTTTGCAAAAAAGCCCATCTCCTTAGAATAAATATAAATGCCACAGTATAAGGTAGAAAGTCTTAAAAGAATTATTGTTAGGAAAGTGGAAACCTCAAGTAATTAGTTATCAAAGGTACCAGGATTATAATTTAATACGCCAGACGCGCGTTTCGTCTACATAAGACTCATCAGTGACGCTCAGATCAAAATAGTTATAGAGCCAAACAAGTACAAAGTAATACATGTATACATTGTACATGCAATATATTCTGGATTCCTATCATTATCTTTCCGTCAAAGAATTTTGTTGAAGCAACAATTCACCAATGATGTAGATGTGTCAAATTAAATTCATTGGAATATATGTACATTTCCTAGCTTGCTTCCATAAAAAATGCTTTCTTTATGTGTCTTGTCCCTATTCTGGAGTCTGTCTGTTTCTCTGTCATTCATTTTCCTGAATTTATTTGTCATAATTTCAGGTTGTTGATTTTTAAAGTTTGAATTGTTTCACATTTTGTCATGTCGGGAACTTTTAAAGCTGACCATACATTATGGATTTTTCCCATTGTTGAAGACTCAACGGTCACATATTGTTGTTTGCATCCAGGTCATTTGGACTCGGTTATACATTTGTTTATTGGAAATCATACCACATCTCTTTATTTTATACGAATGAAATAAAAGCAAGATTAAAAAGATTAAATGAAACAACCTTGCATGTGTGTTGTAAATTAAAAATAAAAACCAGGGCTGTGACTATTTATGTTATTTTGATTTAAAATTCGAATGAATCAGCAGATTTTAATTGTTATACACTTACATATGTAACTGATATAACAATCAATAGTGTGTACCCTTTTTACACAAGGAAGTATACAAGTCCGACATTTTGATGATATGAATGGCGTTTTCCAAGTCCTCACCTAAGGGACAAATCCCAGTGGGATGTCAGCTGTGTGAAGGTGGGAATAAGATAGAATGGAAATGTACTGACTGTAACCTGTTGATGTGTGATCGCTGTAAAGATAGAGTTCATTTAAGGATTGCTCAGAACCATAGAATAGTTAACATTAAGCAGATAGCAGAACATGGAGACTCATGGGACAGTTTCGTCTTCAGTGACTTGAAATGTCAAGATCATCCCAACCAACAATGCAGTCTTTACTGTGGAACCTGCTGTAAGGTTATCTGTCTGAAATGTATTGTCAAGGTCCATAATGGACATACCTTTGTAGATGAAGAGGAATTTGATGATAAAAAGGAGAAATTAAAAGAAGAACAGAGAAAAGTTGAGAGGTATTTAAGCAAATAAAGCTCGGCGAAAGAGAAAATGATGGTTCCTGAAGAAACTGAAAAAGCTTAGGCAAAACATTCTAGATCAGAAGAAAAAACTACACAATAAAGTAGACGAATATGCCGGTGATCTTGTTCAAGATGTCGATCAGCACTTCAGATCCTTGAAACGAAAAGAAGAAACTAAAATTGATCAAGAGATTAAAAATATGCATGTGAAGAATGATACTTTGGGAAGTATCATCGCTTCAAGTGATTATATGAAGTTCTTTAGAGATTTTGATAAACTTAATGTTACATTTAAAGAAGATATGTCTCTAGAAACCATGAGTATGTCTTCTTTGCCAAATTTTGTTCCTGGTGAATTTAAATTACTAAATTTTGGAAGTCTAGAAGGAAGATTAAGAGAAAACCGTTCCCAAGTTCAATTAAAGGTTACAAATCAATGGTCCACAAAGTTAACAGATATTCATTACGTTGTTGGATGTCCTGGTGGCACTCTATGGATAGCTGACGGTACACGTAAATTGTTACAACATATTAAACTTGAAAAACACAATGTTAAAGTATTATCAAGTTTAAGCATTAGGATTTGTGGCCTATCAGTTGACATTTCCAATAACATCCTTGTGTCAACCTTTGATACTAAATTAAAAATAATCGACGGAAGAACCCAACGAGTCACTGACTCTGTTTTTGATATCTCACCATACATAGCAGGGAATATTCATACCACTAAGGATAAGAAAGTCCTCATATCAACCAGTTTTCTATGGCGAGAAAAATGTACTGTCATTGTAATGGATCAAGCAGGAAACCGTCTAGCTGAATATGAGAACGACAGTAACAAAAAACCTTTATTTACATCTCCTTATAGGCTAACAAGCATCAATAATGGAAATATCTGTATAATTGATACCTTAGATAAAGATTTTAGAGGGAGAGTGGTGGTAATAGGTCAGGACGGAAACATCAAAGGGATTTATACTGGTCATCACGATGTCAATACTGAAGACAAACCATTTACACCTATATATATGTAACACTCCCAAACGTGTCCATCCCCCCAAACGTGTCCGATTCCCCCAAACGTGTCTATTCCGCCCAAACGTGTCCTCAAAATCCCAAATCGCCCAAACGTGTCCTATTTCTAATCCCCCAAACGTGTCCGATATTTGTTATTCGCCAAAACGTGTCCACTTTAAATCGCCTTAACGTCTCAAAACTTTTAGCGCTATTATGTCTTCGGGTACTTAACGATTATGAATTATAAGGTTGGTATCAGGGATGCTAATGATACATGCAAATTTATTCTTCTTGTTCATGTCTCTTTAGTGATACTCGAACCAAAAATATTTTAAAACTAAAAACTTAATACCAGTACATACTTTGAAGAGCTGATAAAAAATGTGCATCATCTTTTTAACTGTCACATTACGTTAAATCAATTGTGAAAGAGGTAATAATCGACTGACACAAATAATGGATCAACTGATTGCTTAACGTTTTGAGGCAATTATTTCATGCATATTTAAGTCTATAAATTGATTGGTTGTTTGTTGCTTAACGTCCAGTAGCAAATATTTCATGCATATTCAAGACGAGAACATATTTACAATAAATACAATATGTAGATCTATCTCTCCCTACACAAGGCTTCGGATTTAACATCCCCATTCTGACCGGACGTGGCTGCGTACTTTACATCCCGCACAGCCAAAAGGACGCCCTACTTTGGCAAGGGTTTTACTGTCGGTCGGAAGAAGACCTAAGTGCCCATATTTCTCTTCTCTAGTCTTACTTGGTGATAGGACAATAGATGAAAGAGTAAAAGGAGTATACGTCATTGAAAGAGCAATAACCAAATTTGTTATTGAAGAACATTATATATTTAATATTGGTGGACATGTTATTGCTATTTGAAGGCAAACAATTAACTTATAATAACTAAATGGGCATTTAAAAATATGAATAAGATTGAGCGTTCATATAAAGGAGACGTTTAGGGACACGTTTGGGCGTTCTTAAAAAAATTGACACGAAAAGGCGTTCTTAAAAAGGACACGTTCTGGTGCCCTTTAGCACCTAGACATGTTTTGCGGTTCAGTGACGTTATATGGACACGTTTGGGGGAATCGGACACGTTTGGGGGGATGGACACGTTTCTGAGTGTTACATATATACTTGCTACACCGTCAGATAATATTTTGGTTGCAGATTGGAAGATTAGTGTAGTTCATATTTTTAACAGTGATGGAGATTTTATTTCACACTACTGCGTTTATGACATTGGAATCCAATATCCTCATTTATTTGCTCTGTCCACATCAGGAACCCTTTACATAGGATGTGGATATGGTGAGGAAAGTCCTGAAAATTATAGAGCAAAACTTTATGAGATTGAATATTCAGGAATATAGTGGGTAGAAGATATCAACTCTATTGTAGACATTTAAAAGTTGTATATCTAACTGAACCTTAGAGACAGATGACATATTTATCTAGAAACATGATAAAAGTGTTAACCTTCATCAAGGAAAGACATTAGGTGAATATGTGATGTAGGAAGACTTTTGAGAATTATATTAAGCGTGTGTAAACTGAACAAAAACTTGAACTTAAAATTTTATTCATGCATCACTGAATTATATAGAAAATAAATCCAAAAAAAGTAGAGAATTTGCAGAGAACACTATATTAACTTAAAGATATATTTATCGCTGTAAAATGTTGCTGTTCTGTTGTAACATACGTCTGTTATTCAATTTGTTAAATGGGTTATTAAGACTAAGGATTAAGACTTTGGATGGTTTTCATGTGGCAACTTTTTCAAATTGTATTAAGTTTTACACAAATGAAGAAATTCATAGTTTTAGCTGTTACAGAACAATTTGTAAGGTGATTTTTAGTACCTCAAAAAGTTACAGATGAAGTATTGAAGTACCATCTAGTCAACGTCTGTATCAGCAACCAGATATCAGAATCTGGCTGGTCCATAATCTTTACCTTGTATATAGGTTCATCAATGGTAGAGTGCTTGCCTCAAATGTGGGAGGTTGTGGGTTCAATCCTGGGCCTGGTCAAACCAAAGACTTTCATCAAATTGATATTTGCTACTTTGTTAATCAAACACAGCATTTAAGAGCAAAGACTGGTTGGCCTGGAGTCAGATTAATGTGCCTGGGAAGTGAAACATGTTTTCCTACGGACTATTACCTTGTAAAATAGCATGTAAAAAATCAGGCTCAGCGTGTCGATCTAGTACAAAGCAGGTTTAATATTCATATCATATTAACATGTTCTCATCCTGAATGCATTCAACTTGCCACTGGACATTAAACAGTTATTCATTATCATCGTTCCTAACCATCGTCTTTAAATTTGAACAAAAATCTACTCCTCTAAAACTGTTGGGCAAAATTAAACCAAACTTGGCCACAATCATCTGTGAGGTATCTAGTTTGCACAATGTGTTCAATGATCTGACAGACCCACGAACATAGATGCCAAGGCTACAAATTACATGTTCAAGTTTGTGTTTAAGTCAGTAAAAGGGAACCATTTATGATAAGTCGATGGTATTTGGTATGCATTTGCATTAGAATTAGCATTTTTTATTTCAACCAAGTTTTTTGGCCATAATGTATATACATTTTTGATTTGAACATTTGCATTTTTAAAACAAAATTACATATAGGCGAGACATATCTCTGTGTCTACTATTTATCACCAAATTTTTGTTTTTGCCTATTGTCTTGAAAACTATAATAGATAGAGAAAAACTTTCAATAGCAAAAATGATCATCAGGGCTAAATCTACAAATTCACAAACATAGCCCTAATATTGCCATTTACTGACTATTTTCAGCCAATTTTTATGAAAATTAAAAAAAGAAAACTGCAAAATTGATGAACTAGACAAGATCTGCAAAAAAGTCAACACATACAAAATTGTCAGTTGACTCCTTTTAGGAGTTGTTGCCCTTAATACCGTTTTGTACGTTTTGGGCAAAAATTGAAGAATGCAGAAACTGTAAACTGCAAAATGATCTGCAAGTCAAAGTCTAGAAGTCGGTCAACAAAGATGAAAGTATCAGTAAACTTCTAATTGGAGGTATCTTAAGGATGATTTCAACCCATTTTTGTGTTTTGGGCAAAATCTTTAGTAAATATAGAGAAACTATAAACAGACAAAATTATCAACAATACAAGATCAACAAAAAAGAGATTTTAGTCATAAAAAAGAGATTTTAGTCATTAATTATATTCTAGTTTACAATGTTGGAAAGTGGCCGTTGTTGAAGATATACAAAGATATCGGTGATCCACACAGGCTCTTTAGAGCCTTTAATTAAATTAGACAAACATCAATGTAAAAGTAGATCTTTATGACATACATTTGGTTAAGTTTTACACCCGAATTTACATCTCTGAAACCATAAGTAAAAGTGTAATTCAAACTACATATAGTGTGAAAAATGAAATCAACATGTTATTTTCATGCGTCAGAAGCGCTTTTCGGATTTTCCTTCATCAGGAGCGCTCAAAGCCGAATATTTGAAAACCAAGGATGTATAAGAACCGAAACAGTTGAAGAGCTATATGACCAAAAAGGACCAAAAATAAGAACCGAAACAGTTGAAGAGCTATATGACCAAAAAGGACCAAAAATAGCCAAATACATAAAAGTCAACTTTGCCTGAGGGAGTTGAAACATTCATAGTTTCTTAAAGTTTATAATTTCACAATTTATCAACGGACAATTTTAGAAAGGTTTGTTATAAATCATGTCAGTACTGAAGTACTGACTACTGAGCAGATGATACCTCATGACTGATAGTCCACCGGCAGAGGTGTAACATGCATTTAAGGAAGTAGATCACTGAGACCTACATTTCAGCCTCTTGACTTTTGTTAGATTAATGTACAATAGATATAGGAAGATGTGGTATGAGTGCCAATGAGACAACTCTCCATCCAAGTTACAATTTATAACAGTAAACCATTATAGGTCAAGGTACGGCCTTCAACACGGAGCATTGGCTCACACCGAACAGCAAGCTATAAAGGGCCCCAAAACATTACTAGTGTAAAACCATTCAAACTGAAAAACCAACGGTATAATCTATATAAAAACTAGAAACGAGAAACACTTATGAACTACATAAACAGACGACAACTACTGTAATCAGATTCCTGACTTAGGACAGGTGCAAACATTTGCAGCGGGATTAAAAGTTTTAATGGTACCAAACCTTCTCCCTTTTCTGAAACAATAGTATAACATCACAACATAGAAAACACACTATAAATATCAATTGGAAGGCTTAACTCAATCAAAAAACGTAAATTAACACACAATGAACGAATTAATTTGACCTGTGACACCTGAATGCAAATACACAGTTAATAAAAATTACAAGGGATAAATAATTAAAGTCAAAAGTAAATAAACAGGTATAAACAAAGTTAGAGTATGTTATCACTGTGAAATTTCAAATAATTTATAGAAAATCATCACTTTTGAAGAAACCTGCGTCATATTATACACAGGTAAATGAAAATAATTTTGTTGTTATGTATACTTATGTTTACTTCTGTGTGTATAAAATCTTCCGTTTAGGAATACAAGAAATTTCTTTAATATCAATAAAACTAATCTAACACTTGGTACATATGGGGTGAATATCAACAATAAAAATATACAATTAGTGCTAGATAAAACTTCCTGTACAGGTCCAAGAATAGCATCAAAGGAAACATGAAATAATTTTGATGTTCATAGTACGAAGAAGTGAAAATTTGTAGTAATTAAATACCAAATAATCAAAGCTGGTATATAGACAAGATCCATGTTAACATTAAATAACAAAAAAGCATTACAAATAGTATCAACAGGTCAAATTAAAAAGAAAGTACGATTTGAGAGTACTCGCAGTTACTGACAGCTAGTTCAAAGCCAAAACAATTAATAATAAAACATCATGCATCAGGGACTAAAATCAACTAAAATACATCCCAGGAATTTAGTATTTTAACGTCATGAACAGTCAAAGAAGACATGACTTATCCCTGTCACTTTATTTATGGATCGAGGAAAGATTGTATTTTTATGGATGTTTGATTTTGTTCTATTGCCCAAGTCTGCATACAAGCCTATGGAAAATTTGTATTTGTTGAACATTTAAATTTGTGGTTTTCCTATACCCACTAAATCAGCAAAAATGTGTATCCCAAGAATAATTATGAATCCTCAGTATGCATTTTACAGAGAAGATCAGCATTAAGGCATACATGGATTTTTATGACCTACAGTTGATGCTTCATTGACTTTGGTTAGGTGTTACACCCAAGTATATATTTCAGGAACCATAAATAATATGATCATCTATACTTGTGGAATTATGCGTTTTTGGGGGAAGGACAGCTTCTTAGCAAACCGAGGTTGCTGTAACTCACAGTTTATGCTTCCATGACTTTAAGTTAAGTTTTATGTCCAAGTTGATATCTTGGTAACTCTCAGTAGGAATATAAAAATTAGGAAATGTAGTATGATTGCTAATGAGACAACTATCTATAATGAAAGTATGAAAAAGATATGATCAATTACCCGTCTCTGATTTGGCCATTACCAATGAGCAAAATTGTACTGAATAGTTAGCTATTAAAGACCCGGTGCCAAATGAGAAGACCGTCAATATCTGTAGGCCATTATACATAAGCCAGGTTGGCCGATACAGGATCTCTAGTATTAGATCCTTTGCAAAGCGTACCTATATAGTCTGAAAAGGTGTTTGCATTAATTGCATTTTTGTCTCGCCTGCGACGAAAGTCGCGGAAAGCGAGACATAGGGATTGCTTTTCCGGCGACGGTTCCGGCGTCAACAATTGTTAAGTTTTCTGCTAAAGTTAGTTTGATAGGAACTACTTGTGATAGATCATTGATATTTAATATAAAGTTGCATTACTATCAGTACAGATTAGTTTCACGACTATTTTCAGGCCCTGCCCCCAGTGACTTTGAATTGATTAGCAATTTTCAATGTTAAGTTTTCTGCTTAAGTTAGTTTGATAGGATCTACTTGTGATAGATCAATGATATTTTGTATGAAGTCGCATTACTATCAGTACATATCAGTTTGACGACTATTTTGAGGCCCTGCCCCCAAAGACATGGTCTAGTGACTGAATTAATTAGCAATTTTCAATGTTAAGTTTTTCTGCTTAAGTTAGTTTGATAGGAACTACTTACAATAACACCGATATTTTCTATAAAGTTACATTACTGTCTGTACATATCAGTTTGTCGACTATTTTCAGGCCCTGTCCATTAGATCATGGTCCAGTGACTGAATGAATAAGCAATGTTGCTGTCCATCAGATTGTGTTTTTCTAAATTTAATGCCGATAGGCGAGACATATCTCTGTGTCAACAGTTTATATTATTGTACATTATTGTTCATAATCATTTTTTTTGCAAACATTTACTTCGTAAGGTAACAGTTAAAACACATATTTTTAAATAGTCTCTTTCCATCTGTAAATCACTTAAGAGACTGTTGCCTAAAAAGTTTCATTTTTTGTTGTATTATTTGTCTTTATATTCTCTAGACCATACCATCTATACAGCCATTTTGATTTGTCAATTGTTGTAGGAGCTATCGGACTCTGACCATTTTATTTACTACTGTAATAAAATAATATCTTGTGAATGCAACCCTGCTGAGACCTCTTGCCAGAAAGCTCTAACCCTGCTGAGACCTCTTGCCAGAAAGCTCTCCTACTTAGAAGGATTGTTTATCTTTGTTCTTAGTTGGCTATACTGTATCATTGTTTTGATTTGACAATTGTTGGGGAGTAATTGGGGGGGGGGGGGGGGGTACCTCAAGTATATTAATTGTATATTTTACAGAAAACCAAACTTTGTTGACAGTAATTTAGCTTGTAATTCTTTTTGAATACAATCACTGTAATATATATAATATATAAGGTATACTAATGCATGGGTATTTGTTGGTTTTTAGCATGCATATACATACAACACTCTCATGCAAGTGAATACTTGCTATGAATTGTTTTTACTAAATATTTGCAGAATTTAGCTGAGAATGAAGGTATGATACACGAGAAGTAGGGAAACTTGAAGTTGATGAAGATACTAAATTTTCTACACTTAACACCACTTCACATAAAAAACATGGTCAAGCTTTGAAAGGTACGAATAGATCAAAGGAATGACTGGAACAACCAAGTATTATCCACTTAAAACATAAAAAAGAGAAGTATTCTTTCTACCGGTATGTGATATTGTGGATTCTTTTATTGTTGTGGGTACCAATTTTCATGGATATAGGGAAAATTGTATATTCTGGGATATTTGATTTCATGGTTTTTGCAGTCTGATTACAAGCCTATGGAAAATATGTACTTACTTCAACATTCAAATTTGTGGTTCACCTGTACCTATGAAATCAACAAAAAATGGTATCCCATGAATAACAATGAATCCACAGTAGTTACTACTCAGTTATTTGCCAAAGGTAAGTTATTTATGCAAGGCCCTCTGCTTTCCTCTTAAAATAAAACGACAATGAATGAACACAAACAAGGACATAAAATTCTAAAAGATTAGATAGTAAAATTCATATAAATGAATGTGCAGTATTTACAAACTTGATTTCATTGTACTAATCATGATAGAGTTTTTCTTTGAATTGCTGATGGTTTTAATTTACTCCTTGTACTCTTCTTCCATGAATCAAGAACATTGTCTCCATATAATACACTATTCCATATTAAATCTTGTAAAACATCACCAAACAAACAGTTATTTCAAAAAAAATTGTAGACTATGTACCGTAAATTGCCTTCTTATTCAACTTGCAACAAAATAAGGTATACAAGTTATGAGTGAAAATAACTTGCAACAAAATAAGATATAAAAGTTATGAGTGAAAATGAATAATAGACACATCAGATGTGAACAGTCAATAGGTATATCATTTTAGCATGTTAAGAACAAAATAGATCTTAGTCTTAAAGTTGAAAGTATAGATGGATGGACCTTTAAATCAAAACAACCAGTTGTGTAGCTTTGACAAAATTACACTTTTCCATTTCAGAATTATGTACACCTTGGCCAGAGGGTCTAGAAGGACACGAGATTGATAGGCTTTTTCCATTAGAATCAGAAACAAATGACTACTGTTTTGCAAGTAACAACATCAAGGATCCTAAAGCTAGGAATGTCACAGTTAAGTTAATTAGATATGAGATCTTAGAGCTAGGAATGTCACAGTTAAGGTAATACTATCTGAGGTCCTAGATCTAGCAATGTAACAGTTGATTTAACATCATACACGATCTTATACCTAGGTGTATTACAGTTAAAGTTACATAAGGGATCTTAGAGCTTGTTCGAATTTTAAGCATTTCTTTACTAAAATCCTTGCTATAAATAAATAACGAAATCTAGGTATAGATATGGTCGCTAGCAGTATCTTATTTTTTCTAGCAAACAATGTTTAATAACATAATAATCCAATATATAATATTTATAACAACAATATTCAAATTTTTCATATCACAAAATGTCCAATACATATTAATGAACTGAAATCAAACTAAATATTATAATCATACATTAATATGTGACAATAAATGGCGAACTGACTGACTGTTGTAGTTACTGTTTACACCTTCGATGAACTGACAACCCAATTAATTTCTTTATATAGTATAACTGAACCCCACCTTTCAAACCACCAAGGTATTTCACAAGCATATATTACCCATATATTTATATCCAGAACAAGAACCCGTTATACAACTACATGAACCAGTTTGAACCTATAAATAGTATAACTATAGTACAGGGAAAACCCCAAGTCTCAAAGAAAAGAAATACAAAAATTATAAAACATTTAACAAAGATTTTATGCCAACATGTATTCATAAGTATTCTGCAGTTGTCTCCCTTTGATGCTAATCAACAAATTTTCAGCTGTTGGATGATTTTAGTTTGTATTGTCATCAAATAAATGCACAAGTTGCAAAACATTTCCATGATTTGAAATCACAAATGTATCCACAACTTTGTCATGTTTACATGTAGGAAAAACTTATGTTATCCATGTGTAAAATTATAAAGGTTTTATACAAAGAGCAATATATATGTGGTTATGTCAAAAATATGCAATCAAGCCATCTGAAACAAATTATTTGTCATGTTAGACTTCAATTTTTACAAAAGGTACATCAACATGATGTAGAGCAAACTAATTTTCAAAGTTTTACATTTTTTTCTCAGAATTCTTAATGAATTAAACTGAGTGAAGCATATTCTAACATTGTTTAATGTTTATTTATTTAGTCAGTCTAAAGCATTATTCAACATGGTTAAATCAGTGTATTTGTTATGACAAGCTAGAATTTATATTAAGTATAAATTAAATGGCACATTTTTGTGTTTTGTATCAGCTTGATGTAGCACATTAGAAGTTAACCAAAGCAGCCAAAATAAAATTTCTTCATCTAGTTTGAGATCGTTATGACAATGTCAACAATAAAGTTACTCTTACATCTGATAGGTTGGATAATGTTTTTATACCCCTCTCCAACAAGATATACTAATTTACTTCTGCTGTCCACCTTTCTTTAATACATTTCTTTTGCATATTTCTTAGAAGAGCTTCTCTATATACGGTACCAAGCCTTATATTGATAAGCTATATTATGGCACACATTTTCAGATTCGTTTCTTATCTACTTCCTATTTAATGAATACATGCAAGTTATACACATTTATGCATGAATTAACATTTCGTCCCATTTTGCTCATCAACTACAAATCAGGGCTTCTTGATATATGGTATCAAGCCATGGCTTGGTAAGATATATTATGTCACATATTTTTAGATTCGTTTCTTATCTACTTCCTACTTGACACATACATGTAAGTTATTCAAATTGATGCATGTAAATTTTCCTTCCTTTTTGCTCAGCAACTGTAAATCAGACCTTATTGATATTTTGTACCAAGCTTTATACTGGTAAGCTTCAATGTATATTACATGTACATGTATAAATAATATTTTCAGACCATCACTTATCTGCATACTGCTTGTGTCTTAGATATACAATGCATTTAATTCATGTTAGAAATTCTGTTGCATTCTGCTCACTAACTATACATCAGGATTTCTTGATATTTGGTACCAAGGTTCATATTTGTCAGTTTTACTTGTGACACACCATCAGATATGTTACTTATTTACTTCCTGTTTGTCAGATACTTGTTTGTTCTTTACATTGATGCATATTAAAGAAATTTTTCAACAACAAGGCATCACAGTATCATATTTGATACTTAGTTTAATATAAGGTAGCTAATTACTGTGCTTTCCAGTCCAAAACAAGGGTATAAATTAGTGAGCACTAATTCACAATATCTATTGTTTTTTTTTCTGTTTTATAAAAAAATCTTTTATCAAAATTATAGTTGTATATAAGTATTATGTATCACTTTTGTTTTAGAAAAAAATTATGAAAGAAAATTTAAGAAATACAAAAACATAAATGTTCCAAAGTTAGGTAAAACATAATATCAAATAATATGTACGGTATGTTTCTCTCAAGGATTAACTGAAAATTAATTTTGTTGTTCTGAATTTATACACAACACATTTCCAAAAAAACTTTTATTATATAACATACTGAATCTAAACATCTAAACAACTTGGATGGAGAGTTGTCTCATTGGCACTCATACCACATGTTTTTATATCTATCATTATCCAAATTAGATACCATTACATAACAATATACATTTCTAAAAAATGTTACATTATTGGCTTTCTTGGGGCTACTCATTCATTGAAAAAATTTAACTTAAAAATTTTATAAACCTAATAAAATACATATAAATTGAAAATGCCTAAAAGAATTGGTAAAATTCTGTGAAAACCTGTACAAAAAAGTTTTACATAAATTACATAACAATGCTGGGGAGATCCCTGCAGCAAACTTAAAACTGTATGAGATGTCACCTGGGGAAATCCAGGCAGGTGTGAGCAACTTGACTAAAGAAAATTACCGACCTGGGGAGATCCCGGCAGGCCTATTCCTGTGGAGATCCCGGCAGGAATTAACTTAATACCTTAAAATACATAATTGTTCCTGGGAGATCCCGGCAGGAATTAACTTAATAAATTAAAATACCTAATTGTTCCTGGGGAGATCCCGGCAGGAATTATCTTAAATATTGAAATACATAATTGTTTCTGGGAAGATCCCGGTAGGAATTAACCTATCTGATGTATTATTGAATTACGGGAGTATAATTCCCCTTGAATTATAAAGGCCAATTGAATGAATTCATAATAATGAATGAGTGAAAGCCCCCAAGAAATGATGCTTCATTAAAATATAAATTGGTTATATAAAAACTATAACAAAGACTAAAAAAAACCACATTTTTTCATGAGCTTTACAAATAACCTTCTTATCAGTCCTGGTGTATCTGGTGAAACAGTCTCAGGACCATCGGCCAAGTGTTTCAATAACATGATCCTCGACTCCAGATGCGGCAGCTGAAGTAGCAGCAACAATTCTGAAGGAATGACCACAAAACTTGCTTTCGTTATAACCAAGGCGTATTAAAAGTTGTCATAAATAATAAAAGAATCCCTATATAAAAGCCTTGTATCAAAGTCACTTTCAACGAATAGAGGAGAAAGTTGTACGGCTCCCATTTCTAAACGGTACTTTAAGTACTTATTCGTTGTCACAACTGGTTCAAAACTGTTCTCATTTATTGTTATATTCACTCCTGTTCTAAAAGGATCAGTCATATATAGATATATAGGATATAACATTAGACAAATTAAAGATGTCATAGATTATGCAGAACATTTTAATATAGGGTGCTTTACTGTTCTTTTTCAAAAGCATTTGATTCACTGGAGTGGAATTTTATGTTTTAAGCTTTACAAAAATTTGGATTTAAAAATTCTATGCTGAGATGGATAAAACTTTTATATACTGACATAAAAAGCTCATTTTTAAACAATGGGTGGATTTCAAAACCCATGAGTATTTATCGTGGAATACGTCAAGGCTGTTCTTGTAGTGCGATAATATTTGTTATTGCTGTGGAGATTCTTGCTTGTAAAATTAGTCAAGACCATAACCTTAAAGAATTTGAAATCAAGATAGATGGAAAAACCCATACATTAAAGATAAGTCAACTAGCAGATGGCACTACTCTTTTTCTTAAGTCAAAACAAGATATTTCAAAAGCTCTTAACATGATTGAAACATTTGGTTCAATTTTGGGATTAAAAAATAATAGATCTAAAACAGAGGGTATTTGGCTAGGGAAACAAAAACACAGTAAGAAAAATATGAAAACGTTAACTTTACAGAAAAACCAGTTAAAAGTCTGGGAATATATTTTGGGCATAACAAAGAAGAGTGTAAGAAACTAAATTTTGAAAACAGCTAGAAAAGTCTGAAAATATTATATTTAACTGGAAAAAAAGAAACTTAACCATGATAGGAACATTTAGTAAATATTTAGTTATTCCTAATATTACTCTTTTTGGCAACAGTTTCAACTTTGGGCAAAGAGTATTTAGACAAATTTAAAAAAAATTATATATGAATTTTTTTGGAACAATAAGACAGAAAAAGTTAAACGCACTGTAATCAGCTACGACCAACTAGATGGCGGATAAAAAATGGTGAATATAGATAAATATATAGAATCTATTAAGATAGGTTGGATAAAAAGAAATACTGCTGATAAATTTCTTAATTGGATGGTCATACCAAAATTTTATCTAAATAAATTTGGAAACGATCTACTTATCTTAAGAATGAATGCTAATAATATATACTCTTTACCAGGTTCTAATGAGCTACCAGAATTTTATCTTGATATGATTAAAGTATGGTTAAAAAATAAAAATACTATAACTAAATATCCAAATAACTACAGATGTATCCGTCAAGACGTCATTTGGGGAAATCAGTTGATCAAATTTCAGAAGAAAAACTTATAAGTTTAAAACTAAAAAAGAAATCAAATTGGATAGCTGAATTCTCAAAATTAAGAAAAACAATCCCAAAAGAATGGTTTAAAATATCAAATGAAGAAAGTTCAAGAAAAACTAGTTTTAACAAATAACTCACTGTATATAAGTGAAAAGAATAATTGCAAACATAAACTAGAAAAATTAGATTCGAAGCAAATTTATACAATTTTAATAGAATATGATAAAGAAGTTCCAATTGGGTATATTAAGTGGAACAGAATATTAAAATGTAAAAATGTACAAATTGAAGCTCAATATATGCAAAAATTTATTCATAAATATTTTAAAGATAATTAACTGAAAATGTGCAGCTGTAAACTATTACACTTTATTCTTTCAAACAAAGTTTTATTAAAACAATGGAAAATAAGCCTTAACTCTAACTGTAATTTTTGTAGCCTTACAGAAGACTATGAACATTTTTTTGTAACTTGTCACTTTTAAGATGAGTTTTGGGGATAATATATAGGTTATTTGAAAGAGTTAGGATTGGTAGACATATATATTTACTTTAACCCTCTTGCTGCCGGAGGGACAAATGTGTCCACACCGGCTGTGCCGGAGGGACACATATGTCCATGTTTTTATTTATGCAAGCTTCTCATCATTGCTGTATCTGTTTCAAATAAAAGACCGAATATTGAACAGTGTAATATTTTTCTTCAATGGGTCTTAAATGTAGCGGTCATTAGGACGTGACGTCATATATCGAATGACGTCATTGTTAGGCATGTGACTCACAGACGTCGAGTTGTCGTATTTTCTGGCACACGAAATGCAACCTTGAAAAACTACTGGCAGCAAGAGGGTTAAAGAATTTAATCTGGGGTTATAAAATTGATGACGAACATTATTATGAAATGAACTTTTTACTTACAGTTATTGTGTTTACTATACATAAAATACACTATTTGTCGGAATATAGGACAAAGTATATCAATCTGTATAATGTTTTTAAGTCAGAATTTAAAAATGGATTATTATTACAAAAAAAAATATATTAATATTGAAGGAAAAGGGATACTAGAAAAGATTTATTCTTATATTTGAACTGCATAATTATTATATCATTAGGTCTTTCCACTTTTCTGTGGAAAGACCTATTGGTTTTCTTCTGATTATTATTATTATTATTATTTTTTTCTTCTTCCGCCACTTTTTTCTGACGGTGCTTTTTTGTTTCGCAAGATGACGCTTAGATTTTTTGCATATGATATCGAACAGTTATTACGATTTTGAGACTGACCCTGTTATCTCCCCAAACACTGTTTTTCTTGTGTAAAAATCTCCTTCGCAACCGTTAAAGATTACGACAAAATTATTTCACCAATTTGCTTGTTATATCTTCAGGATTTTAAAAATAATTTTGACCGAAGCGGTCCGGAGACTACATATGGGAGTTATTTCCCCTTTTGTATTTTTAATAAGAAAATGTAGTTGTAGCTTGTAAACCATAAGTGATAAAGACCTAGCGTCTTTTGATTTGAGATCCTTGGTCCAAAAAAACGAAAATAGGGTCAAGGTCAAAGGTCAAGGTCATTTCTAAATTAGGATTTTGGCTTATTTTCACCACTTTTCAAACACGATATAAGATATCGACAAAATATTTTTACTCAATTGCAAGTTGCGACATGTCGTAACACATGCATAATGGTTTAAAGGGTGCGCTTACATCAAATAAGAGTTTTCTCCCCTCTTTATTTAAAAATATGCATATGGTGATATAACTCATGAACCAAATATAATTAAGATCTAGGGTCTTTTGATTTGAGGTCTTTGGTTGATGACCTTGAAATTGAGCCCAAGGTCATAGATTAAATTGACGTTCTAGATTTTGACCTTTGCTTTTACCTCATTTGTATACATGATAAAGCCATGGGACTTTTTGCATTTAGTTGCAAGTCATATGACCTTCAAAAACGAACCGGAAGTGAACCTGTGTAAACCGGAAGTAGCTATTTTTTTTGTACTTTTTGAATGTAAAAGTATATATAACCATATATTTTTGGAATCAATGTCAATTAAACAGTGAAACAATACCGGAAGTAACCTTTTTCAAACCGGAAGTAACAAATAATTTCCCTTATTTAAAAAATATTGTATAGAAACTATATATTTTTGGAATCAGCGTACTATTAGCTATCATTTGACGCTGGAAATGACATTTTTAACCGAATTTTTACTATTTTCATATCAAAATTCTTGTTTTTTTTGTGGAAAGACCTTTAATTGTTCTCTGACATTGGTTTTTAATTGTCAATATTATTATTATATATGTACTTTACAGAGCTCTGTGTACTTTACTTGTTTGATAGATGATCATTTCATTTTACAATTTCAATGAGTTTCGAAGGTACCTGTTTATTTGTCCCACATATTTATATACTTTAATCATAGATTACACAGAGGAAATACATATCATGTTTACTTTTTGAGACCTAAATTTTACGTATACATACTTTCTGTGGCTTATACAATTATGTTTGGAATAGAAAAACTTAGTGAAAGTAATTAATCCACACAAAAAAGCTGAAAATACCGGTATAGCCGGAAAATAGATAAACATACTAAACCACAAACCAAATTCCGAAAATACTACTATAACCCGTTATTCTTTTTTACTCTCAACATCTATCAGATAGTTAACAATGATATATTAAGGGTTACAGTTTTTTTATATAAAGTTCATATTAAGAGTTATAACAGTACGATAATAGAGAAATTATGTATAAATGATAAATAATATATATACTAACAAAATTATAAATATATACCTGAAGATACCTTGGTCTTTAGGTACTTATATATAGGGATCTCCACTGAAATAGCTGTACCAGTGAAGAAATCTGTTAACAGCATGTGCAATATTGTTGTTGAATAAAAAAAAAAAAAGGATCAGTCTTTGATGTTCTTAGTTTCAACACTAAAAGTAAAGGAACTACACTGGTATCAACATCACTGATTAGTAAGCAATTTAGATTGTCAGTGCTAATTCGATAAGTGAATTCTCCACATCGAAGGAAACCAAAAATGCACAATGCAACATTAAATCTATGAAAAGTGAGAAAAGTTCTGTTGAAAACATGTTGCACAAACGCTGTAATATGTCTGATGTAATTCTAATTCATAGAAACATTAAGTCGCGATTTCTTGATTCCACGCAATATATAAGGTAGTCGTTCGGTCCCTGCTATTGGGTCGTTATGACCTGAACGCAAATAATGATATCGAATCCCAGCTATATACAATTTAATAGTGTCATGCTGCAATTTTTTACTGTTCTTACAGTGTGTTGCAAAGTAAATCAGATGGTCCTCTGTAATAGTTGGAAGACAGTTCATGGAACCCTGTATGCCGCTTATATTCAGAAATGATAAAATAAAACATTGTAAAGCTGATTTATAAGTTTGTTGCGTTCTTATCCTTAACGATAAGTCCCATAAGTTAATTACCTGTCGTTCTTTCTAACACATCATTATTTGTGATGACAGGAGGCAAGGTAATGGCTTTCCTTCTACTTCCGGTGGTAGCATTCTGAATTTCTGCATCTGATAACGAGATAGCTAATCAGCAATATTGTTATTAATACCTGTATCTGTATCTGTATCTGTACCTATAGCTTGTGATGTAACTGCTGTCATCATGTTGTCATGGCCGTTACAATGCTGGGGAGATCCCTGCAGCTAACTTATACTGTATGAAATGTTCACCTGGGGAGATCCCGGCAGGTGTAAAGCTATATAGACTAAAGATAATAAACGACCTGGGGAGATCCCAGCACGCCTACAAGACTCCGGGGAGATCCCAGCAGGCCTACAAGACTCCGGGGAGATCCCAGCAGGAATTAACCTACTGCTGGGGAGATCCCTACAGCTAACTTTAAACTGTACGAAATGTTCAACTGAGGAGATCCCGACAGGTGTAAAGCTATATAGACTAAAGAGAATAAACGACCTGGGTAGATCCCAGCAGGCCTACGAGACTCCGGGGAGATCCCATTGGAGTTACAATAATACATTAAAATACATAATTGTTCCTGGTGAAATCCCAGCAGGAATTAACTTACTACTGGGGAGATCTCTGCAACTAACTTATACTGTATGAAATGTTCACCTAGGGATATTCCGGCAGATGTAAAGCTATATAGACTAAAGAGAATAAACGACATAGGGCCCGGAGATCCCAGCAGGCCTACGATACTCCGGGGAGATCCCAGCTGAGTAAAATTAATACATTAAAATACATAATTGTTCCTGGGGAGATCCCAGCAGGAATTAACCTACTGCTGTGGAGATCCCTGCAGCTAACTGTATGCTGTATGAAATGTTCACCTAGGAGGATCCCGGCAGGTGTAAAGCTATATAGACTAAGACGGCCAGGGGGAGATGACAGCAGGCCAACGAGACTCCTGGGAGATCCTAGCCGAGTAAAAATAATACATTAAAATACATATTTGTTCCTGGGTAGATCCCGGCAGGAATTAATCTATCTGAAGTATTATTGAATTGGGGGAGTATGATTCCCCTCAAATTATAAAGGCCATCTTTCCACCAATGGAAGAGATTCAGCTGCATATCCGTAAGTGGTGCGAACATATCCTCTCCTGTTTGTCCTCGAATCCCCGTACTTGCTCTTCCCCCCTGCAGCAGCAGAAGGGGAAACCCTGCTATTTACAGACGATGTGTGTTGGCTTTGAAGTGCTGTCCCAATTGTGTAATTTTGGATGAACTAGGAGTTGCCGTAAGTGCTGTTGAATTGGGAATTGTAGGGACAACTGAACTAGTGTGGATCGTGTTTGGAAGGACTGGCGGACTCTTTACCAACGGTGTCGTAGAAGTAGGAATAAGATTATCGCTACGATTTAAGTTGTTACTATTAGTAGAAAGATTAAGATTTGCCAATGCAGTAACTCTATTGTTCAAAGAAATCATGTTCAAAGAAATCACGTTCTGTTGAAGGTTCTGGACATTCGACATTAGCTTTGACACCAAGTCAACGAGAACAGCAGTCCGATTCTCATTGTTTATATTTTGTCTTGGAGATGTTGATGCATCTTGAGATCGCGCACCCGTATTCAAATCAGTGGGCGTGTCTTGTCTATGTACATGCTGTCATGGCCGACATCTAAGACATCGGCCCGGAATTCTAACTTGAACCATCCTACGAGCGTTAAAGGGAAACGAATGTTATTTCTACTTGTCAAAGTCCAATTCTCCAAAAATCCACTTCGTTTAGGACCCATACTGTAGTTTGTTAAATGTGATGTTAGATAATAAACAGCTGATAAAAATCATAAACACAGTCTTCACAATCAAAAGAATAAATGTCCATTAAAGTTCAAAGATTAAATATATTCTATGTGAATTGTTGCAGATTAACAATATATGTAGATAATTCGATTTCGGTGAAATAATAGCTGATTATAAAAACGTATTGCTACTTTATAATCAGGTCAGCAATACACATACCCCCTCTTGGAGTAATTGCTAATAGAATCTAAAAATAAATTGAAATTCATGTACCTAAAAATAGATTCACTGAGACTTCTAAACTGTTAGATAGAAGATACATTGTATTGTGTATAAACTATTATTAGATAAATTTCCTTATATGGAATTATTTGAAAAAATTAATAAAACTTAAAAGAATACATAGTTATTTCTAAATCTCAAGACCACAGTATTTTCCTGATCCCTACATGTATTTCTATTTCAGATGTCCCTTAAAAGTACAGATCTTTGACTATATAATGTGTAATATCACAGTATTAAATATATAAAACATACAACGTCCGTCGTCGTTAACTTTTACAAAAATCTTCTCCTCTGAAACTACTTGGCCAAATTTATCCAAACTTGGCTACAATCATCATTGGGGTATTTAGTTTTAAAAATGTGTCCGATGACCCCGCCTGACAACCAAGATGGCCGACATGGCTAAAAATAGAACATAGGGGTAAAATGCAAGTTTTGTCTATTATTTTGAAAACTGTTATACATAGAAAATTCAAAAATCTGATGGGAGCAACAATGTTCAGAAATTTGAGCTCTACCAATTGTTTATATACGTCAAATCTGTCAGACGACTTATTATAGGAGTTATTGCCCTTAAATGACAAGTTTTACCATTTTTTTTTTTTTTCATTTTTGCCATATATCTTGAAAACTATAATAGATAGAGAGAAACATTAAAATGCAAAAATGATCAGCAAAACAAGTTCTACAAATACATTGTACATGGTTGAAATCGTCAGTCGACCATTTATTAGAGTTATTGCCCTTTGATGACGATAAGCTTCATCAATTCAAAATGGCTGTCAAGCAATCGTGTCTTATAGGTCTGAATTTAAATTGAAATAATTCTTTCATGTCATGCTCTGTGTAACTTTAGAATGGGTAAGTATTATATTTGTTAAAATTTTACAACTCACTAATGCTGGGTATAAAGATATTAACAAATATAATTGCTATCCATGTTGAAATGAGCATATAATATGACATGAAATAATTATTTCTTAATTAATGCAAGTCAAAAAAACAATCACAGTTAGAATTGTCCACTGCAGTGTTTTATTGACAATGATATACTCTAATTTGTCATTTTCATTGCATTGTGTTTTGTCCTTTTTAAATATTTTTTCTGTCCATTGTCACGTATGAAAAGGGGGAAAACAAACATAATAATAGAAAGAAAATGAAAATATACTGACCCGTTTTCTCTCATTGACATTTCTGAAAAAAAAAGTGAAATCATTTTTTTTATTCTTCCTTTTTTAGATCACCTGGCCCACAGGGCCAAGTGAGCTTATCATCACACGGCGTCGTCGTCCGTCGTAGTCTGTTAAGTTTTACAAAAATATTCTCCTCTGAAACTACTGGGTCAAATTTAACCAAACCTGGCCACAATCATCATTTGGGTATCTAGTTTAAAAAATATGTCAGATGACCCCGCTTGCCAACCAACATGGCCGACATGGCTAAAAAATAGAACATAGGGGTAAAATGCAAGTTTTGTCTTTTATTTTGAAAACCGTTATAAATAGAGAAAATCTGACCAGGCCAGAAATGTTCAGAATGTTGAGCTCCACCTATTGTCCATATACGTCAAAAACTGTCAGACGACTTATTATAGGAGTTATTGCCCTTAAATGACAAATTTTACCAATTTTTTCATAAAGTCTATTATCTTAAAAACCATAATAGATAGAGAGAAACTTTAAGTTGTAAAAATGATCAGCAAGACAAGTTCTACAAATAGTCTAATGGTTCAAATTGTCAGTCGACTCCTTATTAGAGTTATTGCCCTTTGATGACGATTTTTTTTTTTTGCTTTTTTGCCTTATATCTTAAAAATTATAATAGATAGATAGAAACTTGAATAAGCAAAAATGATCCGCAAGACAAGATCTACTAACAAGTCAAATTTTGCCTATATAGTTAGTAGACTGTCACTCTTAATAGTAGTGGTTGTCCTTGAATGAGGATTTTTTTTATACCCTCTTTTGTTTTTTTAATCAAAAACTAAAGAAGATAGAGAGAAACTAAACAGACTAAATGATCAGCAATACAAGATCAACAAAACAGAGATTTTTGTCATGAATTCTTTTCTCGTATACTATGTTGGAGAGTGTCCTTTCTTGAATATGCATATAGACCAAGGTGAGCTACACAGACTCTTTAGAGCCTCTAGTTCTATTATAGGATGAGAATTTATTTTATCATTGTGTTGTATAGAATATTTTATTTTTTACCATATAATTGCATTGCTGGATTTTTATTCTTCTTTCTTTCTTTTATAGGATGAGAATTTAACAGAGGAAGATCAAGAGAAGTTAAAACAGTTGGACAGTAAAATTGATGAAAAATACAAAACATACAAATCTACTGTCTAAAACCTAGTGAATGCAGGAGAAACAGAGAAAAACAATGAAAATTATAAAAACTCGGTTTTAGAATTGATGAATTTACCAAAATTTGAAGTCCATTAAATTTAAAGAAACAATATGTAGTGGTTGTTTATGTTGAAGATACAGTATATGCAATAAAGCCTGCTTGAAAAAGCGAAAGATACAATTTTAAATTTACCCACTGTCCAAATTACGGAGGGAAAAATTATAAATCTTGAGAATGTCATGAGAAATTAATCATAGTGATGTCTGAAACAAAAACAAATATATATTTTATTTTCATTATTGTTCCACAGCCTGGTCAATCCCAAAAACGTGAAAATTGGTATTTGCTGCTTCTCCGCTTAGCATAGAGCATTTTGAAGTAAGAGTAAAAACTGGTCAGCTTGGAGTCAACATAATATGTCTGTGTAGGGTGACATATATTACCTAGTGAACTAGCTTGTTTAAAATCTGGCTCTGTGTATACTTTTAATACAAAGCAGCATGAGTTTATATAACATGTTTTCATCCTGAATATGCATTTAAATTCCGCACCTGAAGTTAAGCAGTCATCCATCATCATTATTTTCTGTGTTGAGTTCAATTATAGTGCAAAACCTTCCTCTAATGTAACTATTCTGAAGTACAAAGATCATTAGTATATGAACATGACCAGTAAAATATTTGTATATGCACATGAAAATAACAAAAGCATCAACACATGACAAATAATAACAACTTTTATACATACACAGAACCAAAATATATATAATAACATTAACGGTACCAATTTTTCTGCACCATATGCGCATTTCGACAATAAATATCTCTTCAGCTTATATATATATATATATAAAATATAACGTCGAATATGCAGTAATATAATGAAAATAACATAAAAACAAATAAAAAAGTTACAACGTATCCATAAAGTCGCATCTTTTTTTCCCTATTGGTTTCACTGTTCATTAACATTTGTTCATGGGTGTGTAGCTCTGTGTTACTAAGGACATTGTCTAGCTTGACATAAATTCATGATAAACAATTGAAAAGAAAGTGAAAGTAGCATTACTATGGATGTAAAAATAATAAAGCAAGGTAATTGAAATAAAAGAAACAATTTTATATTATAACTATGGAAGAGAAGATTTTATATTTGGTCTGCAGCTTGATAATGTTGAGCTGTAAAGCGTAAGTTATTTTTTTAAGGAAGGCAGTGATTAGTTATGCTCCAGTATACATGTTACCTCAATCAATTCCAGACCTGGTATTGATCTTATTCAATATTTCAATGAATTTGGTCACTTATTTCTTGAATACTGATTAACGGAATGGTTCATATTTGATCAGTAACTTAACAGTGATGAGTTGTAACATGTGAACATTTTTTTGCATCTAGTTCCTGTTTATGATCCAATCTAACTTTTCTAAAACAGTGTTTTTCTACAAATGCTTCAAACCTGTAAAATATGTTATTTATAGTCATATCAATATTGATATAAAAAGATATTAGATTATCTTCCCATGGAAACTTATTGACCAAATATCATAACTTCACATATAATTTACCGAATATTACATGTTTTAATTCAAACTGATGTCTCATTATTAACAATTTAGAAAACTTTTTAAAAGGAATAGTATGAAAACTTAGTTTAGGTAATTTTTATAGCAATTCGAAAATAACCACCTCTGGCCTTTCGAATTACAATAAAAATGAGACTTAGCTTAGCAATTTAGGCAACACTTTCAACATTATCATGAAGTGGTTCAAATCATAATGGATTGTTATTATGCTTTTCTCTATCACTTTGCACTCAGATGACTTGACTGTCGTTCTTTTACAGCAGTTGGTTGAAATATCTGACCAGACGAACAGTTTGATTTGATGAAAAAATTGCAATAGGTGGAAAGAAAACACTTACAATCAAGTCACAGTAATGAATGTTTGGATATATAATGATACTGTGTTTACAATTCACTATTAGAGTATTTGTTTGTGTTTTTATTTTTAAAAAAATTCAGGAAAAGAAATCATCAGATTAATTTTTATTTGTCATCAAATATTATATTTTGCTTCATGTAATTAAAAGTATTCATGTCATTTCAAGCATAGATGTATAAAGCCATGGGTCTATACATCTATGTTTGAAGGAAGTTAGTGTTCAATTAAACTGAGCACTGTTTGTAGAAATATTAAACAATATGTATTATAAATGATAAAATGTGTTTTAGCTATCGGATAAGCTTTGTGATTTACTAATATGTTTGTATATTCAATTACCTTTACTCATTTTATTAGAAATTTTAATTAATATACAGACATCGATAGTCTGCATAATGATATACATACAAATCAATTAGCTTTGAATAGAATGAAGGTTGTGCTAGTAGAAGATATCTAATACGTCCACAAGATATAAAAGATATTTAAATATTCTGAAGTGTATATCTGTAGTTTACTAACAAACAGTGACCTATGCAAAATGTTGTTTCAGGTTGAGTACAAGTTATTCAGTAACGTGTAACAGTCATTGCGTGTAAGGTTTTAAACGAAGGAAAATGAAATCAAGACAAAACAATAAAATAAAATGAAGGCAAGAGCATGTGTGTTGTCAATTAAATTTTGCAAATATTAGAAAAAAATAGGACTGTAACTATTTATATTTTTTGTTTAAAGTTCGGACGAATCAGATAATATTTGTACATACACAAGGAACTCCTATATTATTATTATAAAAATGGCATTTTCTAAGTCTTTACAAAAAGGACAGATCCCAGTAGGAGGGTGTGAATAAGATAGAGTGGAAATGTACTGACTGTAACCTGTTGATGAGTGATCGGTGTAAAGATGGAGTTGATTTAAGGACTGCAAAGGACCATAAAGTCGTAAAAATCAAGGAGATAGACGAAAACGATGACTCATGGGACAGTTTCGTCTTCAGTGACTTGAAATGTGAAGATCATCCTAAGCAACCCTGCAGTCTTTACTGTAGTACCTGTAGTAAAGTTATCTCTTTTAAATGTATTGTCAAGGTCCATAATGAAGATACCTTTATAGATGAAGAGGAATCTAATGATAGAAAGGAAAAACCGAAAAAGGACAAGAACAAATTTAGAGGAAGAGAAGAGAATTGCTCATGAATTATTTGAAAATCCAAAAACACCTTAAGCAGGATATTCTTGATCAGAAGACAAAACTACACAAGGTAGTGGATCAATATCCTGATAATCTTGTTCGAGATGTTGATCAAGATTACGGAGCCTTAGAGCATGAAAAAAAATTGATAAAGATATAAGAAATATGAATTTGAAGAGTGAGACTTTGGAAATAATCATCACATTCAAAGATTTTACGAAGTACTGAGATTTTGATAAACTGAATTTTTCATTAAATGAAGAAATGTCTCAAGAAATCACGAATATTTCGTCTTTACGAAATTTTGTTCCTGGGGAATTAACAGTGCTTAATTTTGGAAAACTGGAATGAGAAAACACCGTTCCCAAGTTGAATCAAAAGTCACAAATTAATGTTTCATTGAATGAAGAAACGTCTCAAGAAATCACGAATATGTCGTCTTTACCGAACAAATTTTGTTCCTGGGGAATTAACAGTACTTAATTTTGGAAAACTGGAATGTGGTAAAGGGTTGAGAGAACACCGTTCCCAAGTTGAATAAAAAGTCACAAATGAATTGACCACAGAGTTGGAAAATGTTCAATACGTTTTTAGATGTATTGATGGCACTCTGTTGGTAGGTGACAATTTTACCGAAAGGTTACAACAAATGATACTTAAAAGAAACATATAATGTTAAGGTCTTATATAGGTTTAGAACTGTACTTACTGGATAAGTTGACATAATCAGCAACATTCTTCTGTCAACTTCCAACCCTATATTGAAATTGATCAATGGAAGAACAAATAGATGGACTGACTCTGTTTTTAATATTGCATCATTCAAAGCAGGAGCAATTCATTACCAGGGACCAGAAAGTCATTGTAGCAGCCAGATCTTCAGACTTCACTATACCAAGGAGAAGTATTTTCATTGTAAAGGATCAAGCAGGAACAAATCTCAATGCATATGAAAAAAATAGTGACACAAACGTTTATTTATGGTTGCTTATATGGAAACAAGTACCAGTAATGGAAATATCTGTGTAGTGGTATACTACTGTTGCCTTTATTCATGATTATGGCTTTTTTTTTTCTGTCAATGAATATATAGCAATGTGATAATTAATTATGTACTATCGATGAAAATTATATATTTATTTTTAAACAATTCAACGATGCTAAACAAATGATATATTCACAATGGTTCTCCTTTATATAACAATTTACTGATTACACTTCTAAATAAAGTTAACTATACTCTACAATCAAGCTGTCTTGTTCTTTTAATGAAATTCTTCTCGAAAAAATGTTTGAATGCATCTAGAAACGAATCTAAAAATATGTGACATAATATATCTTACCAAGCCATGGCTTGATACCATATATCAAGAAGCCCTGATTTGTAGTTGATGAGCAAAATGGGACGAAATGTTAATTCATGCATAAATGTGTATAACTTGCATGTATTCATTAAATAGGAAGTAGATAAGAAACGAATCTGAAAATGTGTGCCATAATATAGCTTATCAATATAAGGCTTGGTACCGTATATAGAGAAGCTCTTCTAAGAAATATGCAAAAGAAATGTATTAAAGAAAGGTGGACAGCAGAAGTAAATTAGTATATCTTGTTGGAGAGGGGTATAAAAACATTATCCAACCTATCAGATGTAAGAGTAACTTCATTGTTGACATTGTCATAACGATCTCCAACTAGACGAAGAAATTTTATTTTGGCTGCTTTGGTTAACTTCTAATGTGCTACATCAAGCTGATACAAAACACAAAAATGTGCCATTTAATTTATACTTAATATAAATTCTAGCTTGTCATAACAAATACACTGATTTAACCATGTTGAATAATGCTTTAGACTGACTAAATAAATAAACATTAAACAATGTTAGAATATGCTTCACTCAGTTTAATTCATTAAGAATTCTGAGAAAAAAATGTCAAACTTTGAAAATTAGTTTGCTCTACATCATGTTGATGTACCTTTTGTAAAAATTGAAGTCTAACATGACAAATAATTTGTTTCAGATGGCTTGATTGCATATTTTTGACATAACCACATATATATTGCTCTTTGTATAAAACCTTTATAATTTTACACATGGATAACATAAGTTTTTCCTACATGTAAACATGACAAAGTTGTGGATACATTTGTGATTTCAAATCATGGAAATGTTTTGCAACTTGTGCATTTATTTGATGACAATACAAACTAAAATCATCCAACAGCTGAAAATTTGTTGATTAGCATCAAAGGGAGACAACTGCAGAATACTTATGAATACATGTTGGCATAAAATCTTTGTTAAATGTTTTATAATTTTTGTATTTCTTTTCTTTGAGACTTGGGGTTTTCCCTGTACTATAGTTATACTATTTATAGGTTCAAACTGGTTCATGTAGTTGTATAACGGGTTCTTGTTCTGGATATAAATATATGGGTAATATATGCTTGTGAAATACCTTGGCGGTTTAAAAGGTGGGGTTCAGTTATACTATATAAAGAAATTAATTGGGTTGTCAGTTCATCGAAGGTGTAAACAGTAACTACAACAGTCAGTCAGTTCGCCATTTATTGTCACATATTAATGTATGATTATAATATTTAGTTTGATTTCAGTTCATTAATATGTATTGGACATTTTGTGATATGAAAAATTTGAATATTGTTGTTATAAATATTATATATTGGATTATTATGTTATTAAACATTGTTTGCTAGAAAAAATAAGATACTGCTAGCGACCATATCTATACCTAGATTTCGTTATTTATTTATAGCAAGGATTTTAGTAAAGAAATGCTTAAAATTCGAACAAGCTCTAAGATCCCTTATGTAACTTTAACTGTAATACACCTAGGTATAAGATCGTGTATGATGTTAAATCAACTGTTACATTGCTAGATCTAGGACCTCAGATAGTATTACCTTAACTGTGACATTCCTAGCTCTAAGATCTCATATCTAATTAACTTAACTGTGACATTCCTAGCTTTAGGATCCTTGATGTTGTTACTTGCAAAACAGTAGTCATTTGTTTCTGATTCTAATGGAAAAAGCCTATCAATCTCGTGTCCTTCTAGACCCTCTGGCCAAGGTGTACATAATTCTGAAATGGAAAAGTGTAATTTTGTCAAAGCTACACAACTGGTTGTTTTGATTTAAAGGTCCATCCATCTATACTTTCAACTTTAAGACTAAGATCTATTTTGTTCTTAACATTCTAAAATGATATACCTATTGACTGTTCACATCTGATGTGTCTATTATTCATTTTCACTCATAACTTTTATATCTTATTTTGTTGCAAGTTATTTTCACTCATAACTTGTATACCTTATTTTGTTGCAAGTTGGATAAGAAGGCAATTTACGGTACATAGTCTACAATTTTTTTTGAAATAACTGTTTGTTTGGTGATGTTTTACAAGATTTAATATGGAATAGTGTATTATATGGAGACAATGTTCTTGATTCATGGAAGAAGAGTACAAGGAGTAAATTAAAACCATCAGCAATTCAAAGACAAACTCTATCATGATTAGTACAATGAAATCAAGTTTGTAAATACTGCACATTCATTTATATGAATTTTACTATCTAATCTTTTAGAATTTTAGGTCCTTGTTTGTGTTCATTCACTGTCGTTTTATTTTAAGAGGAAATCAGAGGGCCTTGCATAAATAACTTACCCTTGGCAAATAACTGAGTAGTAACTACTGTGGATTCATTGTTATTCATGGGATACCCAAAACAAATAATTTAACTTGTAAATGCTATGATTTTATTATTTTAAAGGTCTTTTGTATAGAAAACAATAACTGTGCTTGGGAGTTATGCAAAAATCAGATGTTAGCAGTCATTTCTATAAAACTTTAAGTAAATTCATACATATGACTGGTATCTTCATACATACAACTTTTGCAAATATGGCTTTGTTTAAACACTTCTAGTTCATATATTAGCTAAATTATGTTAGATATATGGTTAGAGATGATACTGTTGTGACAAGATTTCTAAACTGACCACTTGAGGCAGAAATTGTGAACTTTCATTGACAAAAAGGCATACAGTAAGATGTGGACTGAAGACAGAGGCAGGATTGGATACCTTATATAGTCTTGAATGTTGGAATGATTAACTGGTAAACATTACATTTATAGTATTCTGAAATGCTTTCAATTTGTTATCAAAATAGTTTAAAACAGGTTCTAGACAGTTGATGTCAGAAAACATGCAGATAGGGTATTATCTTAGCTGGCAATAATTAAAGTCTTGTTTTCAAATTCTTAAAATAAGTGAAACAGGGGTGGGGGTATAAAATGAACTGTAAAAGAAAACTTTGAGTATATGCAGTGATTTCTTTAAGGCTATAATTCTGATAAATAAGTATTGTTGTGAGAAAAAGTGTTTTTAGAGAGTTTTCTAATTGAATAAATGTTAGTATATTGGTTGAAAAAAGAGAACATACAGAATTTCACCAAATTTGGTTTATCTCAGAGATTTTTATGAAATTAACTCAAATATGAAGTTTTATAAATATTTCATGAAGATGGAGAAAATCCTGGGCCATAACTATGATGACTCAGCATAAATTCACAGTTTACAGTATGCATAGTTTACTTAAAGTCCTGAATGCAAAATGAATTCATAATATATGCATATTTGTAATTTGAATTGTTTAGAAGTGCTTATATTTACTCTTCACAGTCATTGAAACTCATAGATCCTTCCTGAATATTATTGGTGGGGTGTTTTTGTCCTGTCGATAACCCAAAAGTAAGCCGTAACACCTAAATGTGCTTTTTTGTGACCGCGGCATAAAAAAATACAAGCTAGAAATACAAAAATACCTCAATAAAACTTACAATAGTATGTTCTATCGTAACTATGTACTAAATATTCCATCTTGCTAGAATCAGCAGAATAATTTAGGAAATTTGAGGCCACAGGGGCAAAAAACAGAGAAAAATGCCTACCCCTTCGTCAAAAAAACAAATAATTTAACTTGTAAATACTATGATTTTATTATTTTAAAGGTCTTTTGTACTTGGAAGTTATGCAAAAATCAGATGTTAGCAGTCATTTCTATAAAACTTTTAGTAAATTCATACATATGACTGGTATCTTCATACATACAACTTTTGCAAATATGGCTTTGTTTAAACACTACTAGTTCATATATTAGTTAAATCATGTTAGATATATGGTTAGAGATGATACTGTTGTGACAAGATTTCTAAACTGACCACTTGAGGCAGAAATTGTGAACGTTCATTGACAAAAAGGCATACAGTAAGATGTGTACTGGAGACAGAGGCAGGATTGGATACTTTATATAGTCTTGACTGTTGGAATGATTAACTGGTAAACATTACATTTATAGTATTCTGAAATGCTTTCAATTTGTTATCAGAATAGTTTAAAACAGGTTCTAGACAGTTGGTGTCAGAAAACATGCACATAGGGTATTATCTTAGCTGGCAATAATTAAAGTCTTGTTTTCAAATTCTTTAAATAAGTGAAACAGGGGTGGGGGTATAAAATGAAATGTTAAAGAAAACTTTGAGTATATGCAGTGATTTCTTTAAGGCTATAATTCTGATAAATAAGTATTGTTGTGAGAAAAAGTGTTTTTAGAGAGTTTTCTAATTGAATAAATGTTAGTGTATTGGGTGAAAAAAGAGAACATACAGATTTCACCAAATTTGGTTTATCTCAGAGATTTTAATGAAATTAACTCAAATATGAAGTTTTATAATTATTTCATGAAGATGGAGAAAATCCTGGTCCATAACTATGATGACTCAGCATAAATTCACAGTTTACAGTATGCATAGTTCACTTAAAGCCCTGAATGCAAAATGAATTCATTATATATGCATATTTGTAATTTGAATTGTTCAGAAGTACTTATATTTACTCTTCGCAGTCATTGAAACTCATAGATCCTTCCTGAATATTATTGTTGGGGTGTTTTTGTCCTGCCGATAACCCAAAAGTAAGCCGTAATACCTAAATGTGCTTTTTGTGACCGCGGCATAAAAAATACAAGCTAGAAATACAAAAATACCTCAATAAAACTTACTATAGTATGTTCTATCCTAATTGTGTACTAAATATTCCATATTGCTAGAATCAGCAGAATAATTTAGGAAATTTGAGGCCCCAAGGGCAAAAAACAGAGAAAAATGCCTACCCCCTGCGTCATAAAACAAATAATTTAACTTGTAAATGCTATGATTTTATTATTTTAAAGTTCTTTTGTATAGAAAACAATAACTGTGCTTGGAAGTTATGCAAAAATCAGATGTTAGCAGTCATTTCTATAAAACTTTTAGTGAATTCATACATAAGACTGGAATCTTCATACATACAACTTTTGCAAATATGACTTTGTTTAAACACTTCTAGTTCATATATTAGCTAAATTATGTTAGATAAAATTGAGAATGGAAATGGGGAATGTGTCAAAGAGACAACAACCCGACCATAGAACAGACAACAGCAGAAGGTCACCAACAGGTCTTCAATGCAGCGAGAAATTCCCGCACCCGGAGGCGTCCTTCAGCTGGCCCCTAAACAAATATATATACTAGTTCAGTGATAATGAACGCCATACTAAACTCCAAATTGTACACAAGAAACTAAAATTAAAAATAATACAAGACTAACAAAGGCTAGAGGCTCCTGACTTGGGACAGGCGCAAAAATGCGGCGGGGTTAAACATGTTTATGAGATCTCAACCCTCCCCCTATACCTCTAGCCAATGTAGAAAAGTAAACGCATAACAATACGCACATTAAAATTCAGTTCAAGAGAAGTCCGAGTCTGATGTCAGAAGATGTAACCAAAGAAAATAAACAAAATGACAATAATACATAAATAACAACAGACTACTAGCAGTTAACTGACATGCCAGCTCCAGACTTCAATTAAACTGATTGAAAGATTATGTCTTCATCATATGAATATCAGGCACAATCCTTCCCGTTAGGGGTTTAGTATCATACCATCATAACATATATGAGAAGAACATAACCCGTGTCATGCCAACAACTGGTTTTTAAATAAATGTGTTTAGTGCCGATGCAAAGACCCTATAAGTGAATCAATATTAACGCCAAAATATGCAATCTTTAATGACCTGACAACAGTATCGTAACTATATCCCTTCTTGATAAGTCTATTTAAAGGTTTTGTTAGTTTCAGAGGTGAATACTGACATTTTTGTGCTTTATAAAGAATATTTCCATAAAAAATTGGATGTGAAATACCTGAACGTATAAGAAGTCTGCATGTTGAGCTATATTTACGAATGATGTCCTTATACCGATGATAAAATTTAGTAAATGTTTTGACTAGTTTGTGATATCGAAAACCCTGGTGTAATAATTTTTCAGTAATACATAAATTTCTCTCGTTAAAATCTAAAACATTGTTACATACACGAGCGAATCGTACAAGTTGAGATATATAAACACCGTAAGATGGTGACAAGGGAACGTCACCATCTAAAAATGGATAATTAACGATAGGAAATGAAAAATCATCTCTTTTATCATATATTTTAGTATTAAGCTTTCCGTTAATGATATAGATATCAAGATCGAGGAAAGGGCAGTGGTCATTGTTAGTATTAGCTTTATTTAAAGTAAGTTCAACAGGATAAATTTCTTTAGTATACATACTGAAGTCGTCATTATTGAGAGCCAAAATATCATCCAAATATCTAAAAGTATTATTAAATTTGTGTATCAGATGTTGTTTCGATGGGTCTTTACTGATTTTTGTCATAAATTGTAACTCATAGCAATACAAAAAAAGGTCCGCAATAAGTGGTGCACAGTTAGTCCCCATTGGAATTCCGATAACCTGACGATATACGGAATCTCCAAAGCGAACAAAAATGTTATCTAGTAAAAATTCAAGGGCATATATAGTATCAAAGCATGTCCAATTGACATAGTTTTTTTGTTTATTGCTACTAAAAAATGACCTAAAAGAGTTTGAACATATATATTCACATTCTGACTTTTTAAATGCCCATTTAATTAGGTGTGTGAATTTTTTCTTAATGAGAATGTGAGGCAATGTGGTATATAGGGTAGAAAAATCAAAACTTTGAACAGATTCAAAATCACCAATATATGCATGCAATTTATCAAGTACTTCCAACGACTTCTTGACACTCCAAAAGTAATTAATTCCACTATTTTCGAAGGCCTTATTTGAACAATTTATTATCAGGTTTTTGATTGTACCAAGTGTACTGGTAAGAAGAATAGACAATTTAGTAGTGGAACAATGGCTTGAAGACGAAATGAATCTATATTTGTAAGGTATTTTGTGTAGCTTCGGAAGCCAATACATAGTTGGGACTTTCATTGTATTTGGTTCTGCTTGTAAAGCGGTAGCTAAAAGTTTATGTTTGTTACAGATGTCGTTTTCTGAAAATGGAGTCAGTTGGAATGTTGGTGAATTGGTGATTTCTTTTTTCAGAACCTCAATGTAAAATTTACGTCAAACAATAATAATATTATTAGCAGCTTTATCGGCCGGGACAAAAACAAATTCCTTGGCTAGTTCTTTTAGTTTATGTTTGATACGAGAAATAGGTTTATTGTGGTTATTGTTAAGAGTAAAATGTTCTTTAAAATGTTGAATACGTATATCAACTATGTTCATTACTGATTTAAAAAAAGAGTCCAAAGATTTTTTGTCAGCTTTTTCCCGTTTTATCCATTTCAAACAGTAAGTATGGAGTGAGTCGTGGATGATATTACGACACTCATTCCAATTAATAATTGACGGGGGACGATATTTAGGTCCTTTACTGAGGAATGATTTTAACTCTCGGTCTTGAACGATGTTAAGATCTCCTGTTATAACATGGGAAATGGGTCCATAAATGTATTCGGAATTACTGCAATTACATGAAGTAGGTGTATTTTCACTGATATTAACATCTTTACACAATTGGCTATAATTAAACACAAATTTCCGGGTAGATTTCTTGTAAATATAACAAATAAGAGGGAGCTCAGTGTTATCAAAATATCCCGGAATTTGTTCTTTAACAGAATGGTCGTTAAAAATACCGGCAATATTTACAAAATCAAAACCTTTATTGACATACTTAATTTTAATAAACTGTTTTTTATGATCTTCAGGGCGATCAATTTTAGGAAACAGTTTAGAATAACAATATGCCATTATAATTTGAACGATTTCATACTTAGGACTGCTATATGAAATTGTGTTGCTATCCTCTAAAATTTTATTTAACTTATTAACCGGTAATGAACAGAGCTTTGTTAACAGATAATGTCTGCCGTTGTTTTTTGAAATAGAAATTAGGTCCGAAATATTGGTATGATTGGTCCGAAATTTTCTTTGATTGCGATTTTTTCTACGACCATGAGAACGGTTTTTACGAACAGTTTTAGAAACTATATCCAAAATGTTAACAGAATCGGTTCTTGATATATTACCAATTCCCATGATATTATCATTAAGACCGAGAGGGTAGACTGTCTGTAATATTTTAATCCAATTTAATTCAATTATTTTCCGCGATCGTACAAACTTTGAATGAGATTCACCAGGCTGCTTATTTACTACTTCTAAAGGTTGAACTGCTAAATATTTAAAAGGATGATTGTGCTTCTTAAGGTGTTGATAAATGATACTTTTGAATTTATTTGGTCTTTTAAAACGATACAGATGTTCTTGAGTGCGTTTAGATAAATATCGTCCAGTTTCACCTACGTACTGAATACCGCATCCCGGTTTGTTTCATGTGAGTAAATAAATTATACTGTTTGTTTTTCAAGTTATATCAGTTTCAAAATTTAAAGAAAATGTGCGACCATTAAACGTGGACCTTACCGTATTGTTGGTGGAAAGACGGGGACATGTAAGTCATTTTTTGGCATGACACTTATCGATAGAAGGGTAACCACGATTTTTATTGTTAAAAATGTTAGCGATGGTAGTATTTTTAGATAAGCGATTTTGAAGATTGAGACGTGTAGATACCCTTTGAACGAGTTTAGTATTTAATATTTTTCCATTTCTAAGCTTCATATTTGTTTTTTGTTTGTGAATTATATTAGAAAGGAGCAAAGACTGGCGTCCAGAATATGAACCAGCATACAATGAATTAAATTATGTAAAAATGATAAATCTGTTCGGCTAAAGATGTCAAGCGCTATCTGTATTAATTACCCGAAAAAGAAAGGGTATATTAGGGTAGCGACTGACGTCTGACTAAATAGTAGAATGGGGCTGAATATTGAAATACTACTTTTTGATAAATATTCCTAAAGTAATGAACTAGAGAAGTTCTCGCTCGGACACACACTCCATAATCTAGTATATTATAAGAGCATAAACCTGAAGCACGGGGAGGCACTCTACTGTCTCCACACGGCACTAAAGACAAACTCTGTAAAAAATAAAATTGAGAATGGAAATGAGGAATGTGTCAAAGAGACAACAACCCGACCATAGAACAGACAACAGCAGAAGGTCACCAACAGGTCTTCAATGGGTTAGAGATGATACTGTTGTGACAAGATTTCTAAACTGACCACTTGAGGCAGAAATTGTGAACTTTCATTGACAAATAGGCATACAGTAAGATGTGGACTGGAGACAGAGGCAGGATTGAACACTTCATATAGTCTTGAATGTTGGAATGATTAACTGGTAAACATTACATTTATAGTATTCTGAAATGCTTTCAATTTGTTATCAGAATAGTTTAAAACAGGTTCTAGACAGTTGATGTCAGAAAACATGCATATAGGGTATTATCTTAGCTGGCAATAATTAAAGTTTTGTTTTCAAATTCTTTAAAAAAGTAAAACAGGGGTGGATGTATAAAATGTAATGTAAAAGAAAACTTTGAGTATATGCAGTGATTTCTTTAAGGCTATAATTCTGATAAATAAGTATTGTTGTGTGAAAAAGTGTTTTTAGAGAGTTTTCTAATTGAATAAATGCAAGTATGTTGGGTGAAAAAAGAGAACATACAGAATTTCACCAAATTTGGTTTATCTCAGAGATTTTAATGAAATGAACTCAAATATGAAGTTTTATAAATATTTCATGAAGATGGAGAAAATCCTGGGCCATAACTATGATGACTCAGCATAAATTCACAGTTTACGGTATGCATAGTTTACTTAAAGCCCTGAATGCAAAATGAATTCATAATATATATATATGCATATTTGTAATTTGAATTGTTTAGAAGTGCTTATTTTTACTCTTCGCAGTCATTGAAACTCATAGATCCTTCCTGAATATTATTGGTGGGGTGTTTTTGTCCTGTCGATAACCCAAAAGTAAGCCGTAACACCTAAATGTGCTTTTTTGTGACTGTGGCATATAAAAATACAAGCTAGAAATACAAAAATACCTCAATAAAACTTACAATAGTATTTTCTATCCTAAATATGTACTAAATATTCCATCTTGCTAGAATCAGGAGAATAATTTAGGAAATTTGAGGCCCCAGGGGCAAAAAACAGAGAAAAATGCCTACCCCCTGCATCATAAAACAAATAATTTAACTTGTAAATGCTATGATTTTATTATTTTAAAGGTCTTTTGTATAGAAAACAATAACTGTGCTTGGAAGTTATGCAAAAATCAGATGTTAGCAGTCATTTCTATAAAACTTTTAGTGAATTCATACATAAGACTGGTATCTTCATACATACAACTTTTGCAAATATGGCTTTGTTTAAACACTTCTAGTTCATATATTAGTTAAATCATGTTAGATATATGGTTACAGATGATACTGTTGTGACAAGATTTCTAAACTGACCACTTGAGGCAGAAATTGTGAACTTTCATTGACAAATAGGCATACAGTAAGATGTGGACTGGAGACAGAGGCAGGATTGGATACTTTATATAGTCTTGAATGTTGGAATGATTAACTGCTAAACATTACATTTATAGTATTCTGAAATGCTTTCAATTTGTTATCAGAATAGTTTAAAACAGGTTCTAGACAGTTGATGTCAGAAAACATGCACATAGGGTATTATCTTAGCTGGCAATAATTAAAGTCTTGTTTTCAAATTCTTAAAATAAGTGAAAGAGAGGTGGGGGTATAAAATGAACTGTAAAAGAAAACTTTGAGTATATGCAGTGATTTCTTTAAGGCTATAATTCTGATAAATAAGTATTGTTGAGAGAAAAAGTGTTTTTAGAGAGTTTTCTAATTGAATAAATATTAGTATATTGTGTGAAAAAAGAGAACATACAGAATTTCACTAAATTTGGTTTATCTCAGAGATTTTAATGAAATTAACTCAAATATGAAGTTTTATAAATATTTCATGAAGATGGAGAAAATCCTGGGCCATAACTATGATGACTCAGCATAAATTCACAGTTTACAGTATGCATAGTTTACTTAAAGCCCTGAATGCAAAATGAATTCATAATATATATGCATATTTGTGATTTAAATTGTTTAGAAGTGCTTATATTTACTCTTCGAAGTCATTGAAACTCATAGATCCTTCCTGAATATTATTGGTGGGGTGTTTTTGTCCTGTCGATAACCCAAAAGTAAGCCGTAATACCTAAATGTGCTTTTTTGTGACCGCGGCATAAAAAAATACAAGCTAGAAATACAAAAATACCTCAATAAAACTTACAATAGTATGTTCTATCCTAATTATGTACTAAATATTCCATATTGCTAGAATCAGCAGAATAATTTAGGAAATTTGAGGCCCCAAGGGCAAAAAACAGAGAAAAATGCCTACCCCCTGCGTCATAAAACAAATAATTTAACTTGTAAATGCTATGATTTTATTATTTTAAAGGTCTTTTGTATAGAAAACAATAACCGTGCTTGGAAGTTATGCAAAAATCAGATGTTAGCAGTCATTTCTATAAAACTTTTAATGAATTCATACATAAGAGTGGAATCTTCATACATACAACTTTTGCAAATATGACTTTGTTTAAAAACTTCTAGTTCATATATTAGCTAAATTATGTTAGATATATGGTTAGAGATGATACTGTTGTGACAAGATTTCTAAACTGACCACTTGAGGCAGAAATTGTGAACTTTCATTGACAAATAGGCATACAGTAAGATGTGGACTGGAGACAGAGGCAGGATTGGACACTTTATATAGTCTTGAATGTTGGAATGATTATCTGCTAAACATTACATTTAAAGTATTCTGAAATGCTTTCAATTTGTTATCAGAATAGTTTAAAACAGGTTCTAGACATTTGATGTCAGAAAACATGCACATAGGGTAAGCTGGCAATAATTAAAGTCATGTTTTCAAATTCTTAAAAAAAGTGAAACAGGGGTGGGGGTATAAAATGTACTGAAAAAGAAAACTTAGAGTATATGCAGTGATTTCTTTAAGGCTATAATTCTGATAAATAAGTATTGTTGTGAGAAAAAAGTGTTTTTAGAGATTTTTCTAATTGAATAAATGTTAGTAAAGGTTGCACTTTGTAAATACAGCTGTTTCTCAAACCACGCCTCTTTTGGGGAGATATATAATATTCATAGATAATTAATGTTGTTTACGTACTGGTTTCCATTCAATGTTTCATCTCGTAAAAACATAACTTGGGAATGTTACCAGTAAATATACATATGCGTATCGGTCAAATTGAAATCCGTGTGAAACCTGATGTCAAGGTAGGGGTAGTACAGAGTTTTAGTGTAAGTTTAAACTCTTAGAAGTTCGGGCATATAAACGTTTAAAATATGCCGCACAGCCCTATATTTTGACCTTTGAAAAAAATTGTAGTGCATATGAACTTTCCATTCTAGGATATAATTTTTTTTCAAAACTTCATAGTAAACGTGGTACAGTGTAGGCCGTAAAAGGAGTTCCTATGGGAAATTGCATTGTTGATATTTACAGAAATGCAACCTATAGTTATGTCTACACAAGACAAGATTTGCGCATTTAATAATTCCACACTGACAATTCGGTGTGGTTGTTTTTATTTATATTGTAAAAAAGATGCACTCGATTAAAATCCATTGATTCGTTTTAACAGGTTTCTTTTTGTTTTCATGTCTTTATGCTTAAATTATTTGTTAGCCTGAAATATTTGATGTGTTCATTAATTAATGTGTATATTTCTTATTGTTTTGGAGAAGACGTTACTAAGTTGTAAAACTTGTGTCTGATCCATTTGTCATTTTGAACAATAAAATATGTTTAAACTAACATCAATTGGAAGGTTTTGATGCCGAAATTTTTGTTAATTAACTTTCAACTCAGCAAAGTAATGCTCACTATTTCACACTCCAATGTGGACATTTAAGGATCTTAAACATTCTCAAGAAGTTCCCAGTTGACAGCAGCGTCAAAAATGACTCAAAGATAATTCACAGCCTCCTCAGTGTTTAAATTAACAAACACAAACTGTTACAAGGATCAGGATTACTTTAGTACAGAGTCAAGTGTATTTAAGGCAGCCAAGATGGCTTGTACTTCTTACAAAACCCAGTGTTCCAAGACCAGTGCTTTAGTTATTAAATAACATTGGTCAATGTAATATAGACAGTGCTTTTATAGCTAATATATTTTAAATTGTTTGAAACACAGCAGTAAGTTACCTATACACTTCATTTACCCCATTCTCTTCCTTTAGAATCGATGACATGACAGACAATGTGTTTCTCATAGACAAACACAGGCTTGTATACCTATCTCTGTCGTGAAATTATATTTTCTGTCTTGACTCTCTTGCCATCCAGGCATCATTCATTCGGAGCACTCTTAACCATGATCTTTCAAATAATGTTAATATATCTGAAGAAATGCTCAAGCCTCGAATATAATTCAACAAAATTGAACATTGAAGTTGGTATTTATATATTCCTATGTAAACCTGAGTATAAATGTACATGGTAAAATCCATATGCATAGTAATACATCCACTAGTACAAATATAGGACTTTTCATAATCCAACCGTACTTTGAATTACTATCTGAAGCTACTTTACATCCTTCTAAAGTTACCAGTCTGACATACATAACAAAAATATGGTAGTATCATTTTTCTTTGAGTTGCACTTTGACAATCACAAACAATAATTGGTGACCTGGCATGGCAATTTCTTAGAGTCAATGACATACTTGGAATTATTAACTTTTTGATCAGAATTTTTTCTTGAAGAATAAAAATTTTCTTGGAAAGAGTGGATTCTGTGAGATGCATTATATAACAAAAAGTATTTAACAAAACGTCCATATATTTCAACATGTATTCGAGTTTATTAAAAGGTCTGAGAGATTTCTTGTCATATGAATAGTGTACATTCACATCATCCTCATCATCATTACCAATATTTCCGTTTTTATTGTTTCATCTTTTTTCAATAGCTAGACTCGTAAAGTATTGTATATTTTGAAATATTGCATGCTCATATTAATATTGTATTGTTATTTATTGTTATTCGGAGCGGACTTCATAAGTATGGTTTACTTAAGTCCAATCCATTTTACTTTGAGTAAATAAAATATGTTTAAACTAAAAACTGAACATTATATAACTCAATGTTTTTTTAGATAAATTTGCACCAAGCCATCATGATGAACTGGAATGAAACATGTCTAAATATCTGATATTGTTAGACTTTCCTGAAAAGTAATATGTTTGATTATAATCTGTAGTATAAAATCACAAAACCTGTAGGTAACTGCCTTTACAGCGCATTCGCGCTTTGATTTAATGCCCAGACCCGAAAGACCAAACTGAAATTTAATGGATTTAGATAAAATTAAATTTGATCGAATCTTTGAAATATGAGTTAATGCAAGATATAATTATTAATACTTCAGAATATCTGTACAAATTTTTAAAATATGCCGCACAGCCCTATATTTTGACCTTTGAAAAAAATTGTAGTGCATATGAACTTTCCATTCTAGGATATAATTTTTTTTCAAAACTTCATAGTAAACGTGGTACAGTTTAGGCCGTAAAAGGAGTTCCTATGGGAAATTGCATTGTTGATATTTACAGAAATGCAACCTATAGTTATGTCTACACAAGACAAGATTTGCGCATTTAATAATTCCACACTGACAATTCGGTGTGGTTGTTTTTATTTATATTGTAAAAAAGATGCACTCGATTAAAATCCATTGATTCGTTTTAACAGGTTTCTTTTTGTTTTCATGTCTTTATGCTTAAATTATTTGTTAGCCTGAAATATTTGATGTGTTCATTAATTAATGTGTATATTTCTTATTGTTTTGGAGAAGACGTTACTAAGTTGTAAAACTTGTGTCTGATCCATTTGTCATTTTGAACAATAAAATATGTTTAAACTAACATCAATTGGAAGGTTTTGATGCCGAAATTTTTGTTAATTAACTTTCAACTCAGCAAAGTAATGCTCACTATTTCACACTCCAATGTGGACATTTAAGGATCTTAAACATTCTCAAGAAGTTCCCAGTTGACAGCAGCGTCAAAAATGACTCAAAGATAATTCACAGCCTCCTCAGTGTTTAAATTAACAAACACAAACTGTTACAAGGATCAGGATTACTTTAGTACAGAGTCAAGTGTATTTAAGGCAGCCAAGATGGCTTGTACTTCTTACAAAACCCAGTGTTCCAAGACCAGTGCTTTAGTTATTAAATAACATTGGTCAATGTAATATAGACAGTGCTTTTATAGCTAATATATTTTAAATTGTTTGAAACACAGCAGTAAGTTACCTATACACTTCATTTACCCCATTCTCTTCCTTTAGAATCGATGACATGACAGACAATGTGTTTCTCATAGACAAACACAGGCTTGTATACCTATCTCTGTCGTGAAATTATATTTTCTGTCTTGACTCTCTTGCCATCCAGGCATCATTCATTCGGAGCACTCTTAACCATGATCTTTCAAATAATGTTAATATATCTGAAGAAATGCTCAAGCCTCGAATATAATTCAACAAAATTGAACATTGAAGTTGGTATTTATATATTCCTATGTAAACCTGAGTATAAATGTACATGGTAAAATCCATATGCATAGTAATACATCCACTAGTACAAATATAGGACTTTTCATAATCCAACCGTACTTTGAATTACTATCTGAAGCTACTTTACATCCTTCTAAAGTTACCAGTCTGACATACATAACAAAAATATGGTAGTATCATTTTTCTTTGAGTTGCACTTTGACAATCACAAACAATAATTGGTGACCTGGCATGGCAATTTCTTAGAGTCAATGACATACTTGGAATTATTAACTTTTTGCTCAGAATTTTTTCTTGAAGAATAAAAATTTTCTTGGAAAGAGTGGATTCTGTGAGATGAATTATATAACAAAAAGTATTTAACAAAACGTCCATATATTTCAACATGTATTCGAGTTTATTAAAAGGTCTGAGAGATTTCTTGTCATATGAATAGTGTACATTCACATCATCCTCATCATCATTACCAATATTTCCGTTTTTATTGTTTCATCTTTTTTCAATAGCTAGACTCGTAAAGTATTGTATATTTTGAAATATTGCATGCTCATATTAATATTGTATTGTTATTTATTGTTATTCGGAGCGGACTTCATAAGTATGGTTTACTTAAGTCCAATCCATTTTACTTTGAGTAAATAAAATATGTTTAAACTAAAAACTGAACATTATATAACTCAATGTTTTTTTAGATAAATTTGCACCAAGCCATCATGATGAACTGGAATGAAACATGTCTAAATATCTGATATTGTTAGACTTTCCTGAAAAGTAATATGTTTGATTATAATCTGTAGTATAAAATCACAAAACCTGTAGGTAACTGCCTTTACAGCGCATTCGCGCTTTGATTTAATGCCCAGACCCGAAAGACCAAACTGAAATTTAATGGATTTAGATAAAATTAAATTTGATCGAATCTTTGAAATATGAGTTAATGCAAGATATAATTATTAATACTTCAGAATATCTGTACAAATTTTTAAAATGGGTCGGGTTGCAATATTTGTGACTAATCAATATATAATGTTTAAAATGTGAAAAAAATCTTCAAACAATTCAATAATAGCAGGTGCATAACTTCAACATACCGGTATGTCTGTGAAGTTTCAGGGATCTGTGTTGTAATCTGTAGGAGAAGTTGATAACACAAAACATGCACCCTCTTTCGAAATTTTGCTGAAAAATGATAAGTTCCCAAGTCTTAAAATGCGGATGCATAACTTCAACATATATGCAAATCTTCCAGTGATGTTTCAGGGATACAGTGTTGAAAGGAAATAATGAATAATAAAAGTTGATCGAATCTTTTAAAATTTTAATTTAATAATATAAGTTGAATTACTTTAATACTTCAGAATATCAGAGAAAAAAGTAAAATATCAAAAATACCAAACTCCAAGGAAAATTCAAATGGCAAACTCAAAAGCTTAAACACATCAAACGAATGGAAAACAACTGTCATATTCCTGACTTGGTACAGGCATTTCCTAATGTTAAAAATGGTGGATTAAACCTGGTTTTATAGCTAGCTAAACCTCTCACCTGCATTACATTCGCATGAAATTCCATCATATTGACAACAATGTGTGGGCAAAACAATCAGACATTATAGGTAAAAATGTCAAAAAAGGGGTGCAGCAGACAACATTGTGTTATAATCTTAATCACTATAAAAACAAACAAATATGTCAACATAGAAAAACAAAATGGCATAAAGACAAAACACATAAGCAAAAATGAAAGACAAGAAGACAAAAAATGACCACAGCACAACAACACCTTAGCGGGATGCATAAGTGCCGAGCCACGCCATAAGGATATTACCAAAAAAGGTACTAAACAGAAAAATATTTTGGCAATGATACCAAAAAGGAAAAGATTGAATTAAATTTCTGTTTGACCTTGTGATTTTCGTCCCGTTTACATGTAAAATGTGATCATATGCAATTGGACTCATCAGTAGGCTTTGCATGTGAGGGGAGAGATAAAAATAGTATTTGAATAGAAAAGAGCAAATGGAACTGTTTCAATATATAAAAGTATAGTATATAAGAATAAATTTTCAAACAAAGGAAACAAAAGTGTATCAAAGCTTTTTGAACACAAAAAAGATAAAATTGAATGAAATGAAAAGACAGCTGTTTAGGGACCAGCTATTAAAATTTGGCATTTAATCAATTTGAATTAGATATTAGCCTTATGTATATATTAATATCAAATAAATGTTTGGATTTTACATTTGTACTTTTTTTTTGTATTTTAATGATTGCCACTCTGAAAACATAAATGATACAAACATGTAAATGCATATTAGTAAAATCTGATCACAAAAAGGACATATGCATACTAATACAAATGTGGTTCAGACAAAAATATGCCAAAAAATAAATTAAAGAAGATGTAAATGTTTGTACTAATATTGTTTGATACATAATGTTAATGAAGGTTATTTTACCAAAACAGGTTTACAGAAATTTTTAATCCCATAAGCATCCATCTCGTCTAATAGCACTTAAAATTGTAATTAGGTCTTTCCACTTTTCGGTGGAAAGACCTATTGTATTTGTTCTGATTATTAGGTCTTTCCACTTTTCGGTGGAAAGACCTATTGTATTTGTTCTGATTATTATTAGGTCTTTCCACTTTTCTGTGGAAAGACCTATTTGTATTTGTTCTGATTATTATTATTATTATTATCATTATTATTATTTTTTTTTTCTTCCGCCTAATTTTGTTCTCGCGTAAAATTTTTGTTTCGCAAGATGTCGCTTAGATATTTCTTATATAGTATCATACAGTTTATGCGCTTTTTATTTTCACCCATTCTAAGCCGAACAATTTTCTTTGTAGGAGTTATCTCCCTGAACACTGTTTTCCTTGTGACTGCATCTCCTCCGTAACCGTAAAAGAAAGCGACAAATTTATTTTCTAAAATAGCTCGTTATATCCTTCGTATGATTTGTCCTATTTTGACCGAAGCGATATGAACACTCCATATAAGAGTTATTTCCCCTTATGCGTTTGTTATTAGTGATATGCATTTCTATCTTGTAAACCATAAGTGATAGAGACCTAGGATCTTTTTATTTGAGGTCCTTGGTCCAAAGAAAAGAAAATAAGGTCAAGGTCAGAGGTCAAGGTCATATTTTAAATTTTGATTTTGGCTTATTTTCCATTCTTTTCAAAAACCGTATAAGATATCGACAACATATTTTTACTAAATTGTAAGTTGCGACATGTCGTAACACATAAATTTTGGTTGAAAGGGTACACTAACATTAAATTGGAGTTTTCTCCCCTCTTATATTAAAAATAAGCCATATAATAATATAACTCATTAACCATATATAATTAGGACCTATGGTCTTTTGATTTGAAGCCCTTGGTTTATGACCTTGAAATTGAGCTGAAGGTCATAGGTAAATTTGACGTTCTAGATATTGACCTTTGCTTTTACCTCATATGTATACATGATAAAGCCATGGGACTTTTTGCATTACGTTGCAAGCCACTTGACCATGGAAAAGCCAACCGGAAGTTACCATGTGTAAACCGGAAGTAGCTATTTTTTTGTACTTATTTAATGTAAAAGTATATTAAACCGTATATTTTTGGAATCAGTATCAAGTAAACTATAAAAAAAAACCCAGAAGTGACATTTTTCAAACCGGAAGTAACAATTTATCTCCCTTATTTAGAAAAAAATGTATAGAAACCATGTATTTTTGGAATCAGTGTACAATAAGCTATCATTTGACGCTGGATATGATATTTTAATAGTTCTATATCAAAATAGATCTTTATTGGTGGAAAGACCTTCAATTGTTCTCTGAACAATTGGTTTTTAATTTTGATTATATTTTGTAAAAAAAAATATCTCAAGAAATAAATAAAAAATCAGACTGCCAACATACCAGATCTAAGAGAAGACTACTTAATTTTTCTTTCAAAATTTGAAATCTCCACTTTTGAACAGGTCACCTGCAACTTCATTGAGGCAAGACAAATAGCTTGTCATGCTTAATACCCACTCTTTTAGCTCCAAAGTATTATCATTTCTGATTCATTTTTACTCGGATTTCCGTGAGGGAATCCGAAGTAATGTTATGGCCGAGTTTCTGTGTGTGCTTTTAAAACAGCATTACTGCGTATACATGTGATTACACTGACGTTATCGAGTGCAAAATGGAATCCTTTATCGCTTCATATATGTTAATATTATCAATGAAATTTCATGAAAACATCTTTTTTAAAAACATTTATTTGTAATCAACGTGTTTTGTCTTGAGAAATATATATCAGTAATTATCATGAATATCATAATAATTAACGAACAGGTAGATACGTGGGTCATCTAACTACCCATAATGCACGCGGAAGATTTTAAGAATTATATGCATATGCATGTTCCTTGTAAATAACAATATGACGGACGTAATTATACAGAGTTATATACCGTTTGAATACTATCACTATCTATACATCATCGATCGATCAGGTTTCACTTCTTATCAATATAACTGGCAACTCTTAACTATTATGGTTACCATGGGATTAATACATGAAACTGAATGCATTTATTTTGTACAATAATATTACTCGGATTAACGTGATAACATATAATTTGAAGTAAAGAAGACGGAAGTATAAAAGTACAATCCCTTTCCTTATTTTGTTTTTGTCAAATGTTTGTAAGGATCAACTGTAACGGATCCAGAAAATTTTCAGGGGGTGTCACCAAAATGAACTTTCAAAAATATTTCAATTGTTTTAGTTGATATTAAGGTCATTATGGGTAGTAACAAAAGACATGGTTTACAAAATTCTATTTTTCTTTTGCCGCCTCGTGGTCTTTTTGTAGCTTGCTCCCCTCGAGTGCGGGAACTTGTGGATTTCGAATTCCGGCCGGATAAAACCAAAGACTTGGAAATACGTCTTTGCTGCGTTTCCGCTAGTCACGCGGCATTTAGTAGTAAGAGCATAGATTGGTCGACACGAAGTCAGAATAATTTTCCGCGTAGGCTGGGCATTTAGTAGTAAGAGCATAGATTGGTCGACACGAAGTCAGAATAATTTTCCGCGTAGGCTGACATGTCTATACATGTGGACAGTTTCCTTGTGAAAAAGTACGATAAGAATCAAACTTATTGTGTCGGTTCAGTACAAAGCAGGCTTTATACTCTGATCATATCACCTGACTTTATGATGCCCGAAAAGTGTAAACTATCATATCAAGGTATAAGTGTAAATATATAGTACACGTTCATCAGTGCTAATCCATTTTTAGGAACATGATCTCACTATTGAAACACTCACATTCGGAAATGGTTACTATCATGCAGACAACTTAAGAATTACAACGATGTATTTGGATGGTCAAACTTGATGCATTTCTTTATGCTTTCAGTTGCTGACCTTGGGCAATATTTCTTTTGTATTTTGCCAGAAAGAAAACCCACTTTACTAAACACCAAAATAGTTTTAGGTTTTCGAGTCTTGACATGCTTGGTCTATACTCTGGGAAGAGGGCATTTTCTATAGAATATGTGGTAGGCATCGCTGTAGTAGGTAACTGTTTTCTGCAACATGATGTGGATTATACTGAAAATGTGTCTGTGTGGGGTTAAAGTTTAGCAGGCACTTAATTCAATTTCTGAATTCAAGCAAACCAAACGATATTTCCGATAGACTTTGAATTTTCAATATCGCAAGTAGTCAATAGATGTCTATGCATGTCAATCTTTTATGTTAGGTTGCCGACCCGCTGACTTTTAACTAATTATCTCCTTATTCATATCTTAAATATTAGTATTTAGTATAAAAGAATGTTTTGCTCTTTCCTCCTCTCCTAACTGACATGAAACCACACCCCTTTTAAATAGTTCCTTGATCCACTACTGATTAAACTACGCAAAGCAAAATATGCTCCTGTGATTTACCTCTTCCGTTTGAAAAATTCATAAAGACAAATAAAACAATTGCTACTATAGACATGGTAGAAATTACATGAATTTAATGGTGGATTCATGGCATTATTAAGAAACAGTGAGTAAGTTAGAAATATTTAAAACTAATCAAAGAACAAAAAAGGTCTACGCATACTGTTTACACAAGCAAGATACACTTGAGTATAGAATTATAGTCACATAAACTTCTCCAGTCTTGTATTGGGGAAGGGGATCTGTTTTAAACACAATCACGTCTGATCGAAATGCATTATCCAGTACGGCGCAAAACACATTCATTCTTTTTTGTTATCCCTTTCGACCCCCTATGCCCACAGAACCTAGACAATTGATTACATGTTGAATACTAGTAGGTTTACTTCTTAAATATGGCTGAAATGTTTGATATTTGACTTGAAATAGCAACTGCTAGTAGTCTATATTGAGGCAGAACGTTTTTTTATTTCATTTGCCAGCCATCAGATCTTGGGTTTATCCGAGTAAACGGCACGTCAGTACTTTGATTAACATTTATAAGTGCTTTTCAAATACATCCTACAGCTACCACAGATTATACATGTACATGTATATATCAATGTGTATAGGGGGCCTTAGTTGCCGTGTGGTCTAAGTACAGTGTAGTTCATCTACACTACATTGATCACTAAGATTTTGAGTTTAAGCCCTTCTCGTGCAAGGTGCATTAGACTCCGATCTCAATATACTAAGATTTCCAGTTTTCCTGTTGAAGATCGCATGTTCTCACTTGGTACTCCTTCACAAGGATAAACTGCCACCTTGATGAAGCCAAGAGTGCCAAAAGGGGTATTAAACACCATAAGTCAATCGACTTAAAATTAAGAATGGAAAATGGTGAATGTGTCAAAGAGACAACCCGACCAAAGAGCAGAAAACAGCCCAAGGCCACCAATGGGTCTTCAACGCAGCGAGAAAATCCCGCACCCGGAGGCGGGCTTCAGCTGGCCCCTAAACAAAAATGTGTCCTAGTTCAGTGAAAATGGACGTAACACTAAACTCCAAAACATATAAATGAACTAAAATTAAAAAAAACATACAAGACTAACAAATGCCAGAGGCCCCTGACTTGGGACAGGCGCAAAGATGCGACGGGGTTTAACATTTTTTGTGAGTTCTCAACCCCCCCCCCCCCCTATACCTCTAGCCAATGTAGAATAAACAAACACACAGCAATACGCACAGAAAACTCTGTTTAAAAGAAGTCTGATTCCGATGTCAGAAAAGGTAACAGAAGAAACTAAGCAAAATGACAATGATACATAAATTAACAAAGGACAACTAGCAGTTACTGACATGCCAGCTCCAGACCTCAATTAAACTGATTGAAAGATTATGTCTTTATCATATGAAAATCAAGCACAATCCCTCCCGTTAGGGGTTTAGTCTCATACCATCATAAAATATATGAGAAGAACATAACCCGTACCATGCCAACAACAGTTACTGGTTTTAGAATAAATGCGTTTATTTCCGATGCAAAGACCCTATGAGTGAATCAATATTAATTCCAAAATATGCCATCTTTAATGACCTGACAACAGTATCGTAACTATATTCCTTCTGAATAAGTCTGTTTAAAAGTTTGGTTAACTTTTGAGGTGAATGACCACATTTTTGTGCTTTGTATAGAATATTACCATAAAAGATTGGATGTGAAATACCTGAACGTATAAGATGTCTGCATGTTGACTATATTTCGAATGATGTCCTTGTACCAATGATAAAATTTAGTAAATGTTTTGACTAGTTGTGATATCGAAAACCCTGGTGTAATAATGTTCCAGTAATACAGATATTTCTTTCGTTAAAATTAAATACGTTGTTATATACACGAGCGAATCGAACAAGTTGAGATATATAAACACCATAAGATGGCGACAAGGGAACGTCGCAATCTAAAAATGGATAATTAACAATAGGAAATGAAAAATCATCTCTTTTATCGTAAATTCTGGTATCAAGCTTCCCGTTAAAGATATAGATATCAAGATCCAGGGCAGTGTTCAATGTTAGTATTAGCTGTATTTAAATTAAGTCAGTTCAGCAGGATAAATCGGTTTAGTGTACGTACTAAAGCCGTCATTATTGAGAGCCAATATATCATCCAAATATCTAAAAGTGTTATTAAATTTTTGTATCAGATGTTGTTTCGATGGATCTTTGCTGATTTTAGTTATAACTTGTAACTCATAGCAATACAGAAACAGGTCTGCAATAAGTGGTGCACAGTTAGTCCCCATTGGAATTCCGATAACTTGACGATATACGGAATCCTCATAGCGAACAAAAATGTTATCTAGTAAAAATTCAAGTGCAGTTATCGTATCAAAGCAGGTCCAATTGACATAGTTTTTTTTTGTGTTACTAAAAAATGACCTAAAAGAGTTTGATTATATATATTTGCATTCTGACTTTTTAAATGCCCATTTAATTAGGTCTGTGATTTTTTCTTAATGGAATTATGACGCAAAGTGGTATATAGGGAAGAAAAATCAAACCTTTGAACAGATTCGAAATCACCAATATGAGCATGCAATTTATCAAGTACTTCCAACGATTTTTTGACACTCCAAAAGTAATTAATTCCACTATTTTCAAACGCCTTATTTGAACAATTTATTACCAGGTTTTTGATTGTACCAAGTGTACTAGTAAGTAGAATAGAATAGGTGTTTTGTGCAGCTTCGGAAGCCAGTACATAGTTGGAACATTCATTATATTTGGTTCTGCTTGTAAAGAGGTAGCTAAAAATTTATGTTTGTTACAGAAGTCATTTTCCGAAAATGGAGTCAGTTGGAATGTTGGTGAATTCGTGATTTCCTTTTGCAGAACTTCAATATAAAATTTACGTGAAACAATAATGATATTATTGACAGCCTTATCAGACGAGACAAAAACAAATTCCTTGGCGAGTTCTTTTAGCGTATGTTTGATACGAGAAATAGGGTTATTATTGTTGTTGATAGGAGTGAAATGTTCTTTAAAATGTTTAATACGAATATCAACTATGTTCATTACTAAATTAAAAAAAGAATCTAAGGATTTTTTGCCAGCTTTTTCTCGTTTTATCCATTTCGTGCAGTAAGTACGGAGAAAGTCGTGGATGATGTTACGACACTCGTTCCAATTAATAATTGACGGGGTACGATATTTAGGTCCTTTACTGAGGAATGATTTCAACTCTCGGCAATGGACGATGTTAAGGTCTCCTGTTATAACATGGGAACTGGGACCTGGGGTGAATTGTCACTGATATTAACATATTAACACACTTCGCTTTAATTAAACACATATTTCCGGGTAGATTTTTTTATAAACATAACAAATAAGAGGGAGCTCCGTATTATCAAAATAGCCAGAAATTTGTTCATGTGCATGTATACAATGTATAATCATTGTATATCTTTTTACATGTATAAATATACATTTGTCTGGAACCGTATTCATTAGAAAATGATAAGGGAACTAGTAAATTATATATACATGGAACGATGTTCACCCCGGGGTCTTATAGCACCATGGTACCATATTTTTTTATAATGGAATGTATTATAATTGATGTGCTATAAGGGGACAGCCATTTACTTTTATTGGGCTTGGCAAATTTGAAGAATATTTATTTCCACTTAAAAAAGGCAAATTATTAACTATCACTAGATTCAGACTATTCATTTTCTTCAAATGCAAAAAGTGGCACGAAAGCTGTCAGTCCTTCCCCCTATTCAAATGGTCATTCTCTTATTCATTAATCACCGTTTTTGGTAAGAAGACACACATTCATAGAAAAACCAAGCCAGGCAAAACAATTTTGAATATTGTAGGGCCAGATTAATTATTTTCCAAATCTGCAAGGACTTATAATCACAAAAAGCAGTCTTAATTGATTAATAAAATATAGGAATATTGTAGAAAAGTAGGAACCTCCACTGTTACATGTATACATTGCACATGCAAGATATGCTGGATTCCTATCTTTATCTTTCTGGCAAAGAATTTTGTTGAAGCAATTTTTCACCCATGATGTAGATGTGTCAAATTTTCTGTATGGGAATATAATTATGTACATTTCCTAGCTTGCTTCCATAATAACTGCCTTCATATTTAAGGGGGAAAGCCTTTTCCCTATTCAGGAGTCATTTATTCAGTGGTTGTGGTTTGTTGCTGTCTGTCATTCATTTTCATGAATTTATTTGTCATAATTTCAGGTTGTTGGTTTTTTGAGATTTAATTGTTTCACATTTTGTCATGTCATTTTTGACCTTTCAAAGCTGACCTACAGTATGGGTTTTGCTCATTATTGAAAACTGAACGATCACATATAGTTCTTTGCATCCAGGACATTTGAACCTTGTTGGATAGTTGTCTCATTGGCAATCATACCACATCTACTTATTTTATACAAATGAAATGAAAATAAGATAAAAAAGATTAAATGAAAGAATGAACATGTGTGTTGTAAATTAAAAAAAAACCCAAGGGCTGTGACTATTTTAATATGTTATTTTGATTTAAAGTTCGTATGAATCAGCACATTTTTTTACAGGTACATGTTTAATTGATAACACACTCAATAATATGTATATTAGTATACAAGGAAGTATACAAGTTCGACATTTTGATGATATAAATGGCGCTTTATAAGTCCTTACCAAAGGGACAGATACCAGTTGGCTGTGAGCTGTGTAAAGGTTTTGATAAGATTATTTGGAAATGTATTGACTGTAACCTGTTGATGTGTGATCGATGTAAAGTTGGAGTTCATTTAAGGATTGCAAAGGACCATAAAATCATAAACATCCAGGAGATAGGCAAACATGATGATTCATGGGACAGTTTCGTTTTCGGTGACGTGAAATGCCAAGATCATACTAACTTATCATGCAGTCTTTACTGTAAAACATGCAGTAAAGTTATCTGTCTGAAGTGTATCGTCAAGGTCCATAATGGACATACCTTGGTAGATGAAGAGGAACTATATGATAGAAAGGAAAAGCTGAAAGACGGACAGAAGAAAGTTGAGAGGAATTTAAGTGAATTTAGCTCTGAAAATGAGAAGAGGATTGCTTCTGAAGAAATTGAAAATCCAAAAATGAAACACATACAGCAGAAACACCTTCTGATTCAACTTGTCAATATTCTGATTTGTCAAATATGGAGAGTTAGCAAGATTCTGCTTAATAACACCTCCTTAAAATTTAGACAACTGATTTTTCTCCACATCTTAAAAGAATTTGACAGCTGTTGATACAAAGTGTATCCTTAGGTATATGCAGCTATTTTGTAAGAAGTGCAAGATGACAAATGTAAATATACAATTTTTTTAGTCTATAGGAAAACATGAAGATTTCGGTCCCTTTTTGGCAAAATAAAATCACATTGGGTACTTGCTTCCACATGCTGAATATACTATTTTATTCAAATAGGACTAGCAACATATGAAATAAGCCAGAGAAAACATTTCAACAATAATTTATTGAGCATGTTCAAAAACAAAATAAATGAGAATAAGCATATACATATGAACGGTATAACTTTTTATTCGAACTTTTAAATTATGATTAATTTTTGATGAAATTCTTTTTGTCCAAGTCATCTGTATGAATAAAAACTGCATATGTGACACCAAAGTGATGACTGAATTCAGTCATCTTGTCTATTTATATATCAAACATGCACTGGAACTTCCATCTTAATTAAATGAAATACCTTTGCAATATTCAATGGATAATACGTTTAAAATTAGAGATTGGTAGTAGTTGGGTGTGTGTAATACCCCACACAACAATTAAATGCTCTAAGGGGTACAGCTTTGAAAGTAGTACATTGGAAAACTGTTGACTGAATTCAGTCAATTTACAAACATCAAGAATCATATTCTTTTTCAAAAATAGATTTTAGTATAGATAATTTATTCCAAATTGGTTTTAAATACACATATTAATGTTAACAATGATGAAAATCTTGACTGAATTCAGTCACCGGTACCATAATTCAAAAGGTACATGGGTTTGTACAGTAGAAATATCTATACAATATACAAAACAAATTTTAAATTTAAGTCTATGACTGAATTCAGTCACATATATTTATATATACTAATATCAAAATTCAATAATTGTGTGTAGTAGTTCCTATTTGCAATAAAGTTTGTATGTAATTTAAGCTTCCACTCTTTCGACCTGTCACTCAGGAATATTACAATTAAACATCCTACAATGTCTTGATAGGATGTATACACCAAAATGAATAAATAAAAACACTAAACTGTAAACAAACAACTATCTACCACCATGCAACTAAATCTCCATCTCTTGTTCCAAGAGTATCTACTTCTACATAGTCAGTTTCGCTGATGCAGGTTTGGTTGGTCATGTTGATTGGATCTATTTTCCTATGCAGAAGTGGTCGAGTACTTCTACAGGCATCTGTGAAAACAGAATGAATTGAGACGTTAAAAACATTTGCTGGGCCATTATGTTTATCTTCCCTGCCAAATTTCCAGTATGGCATGTTGGTAGTGCTTCGTACATTATGGTATCTTCCATGGTTTTAGCCACGTCATAGATTTTCAATAATTTATCTTGTGGTAAACCGGTAAACAGATGGTCAAGATTCCTATTGACTGTTTCAGGATGCCTTGCTACTTCTTCAAGCGGTGTAAGGTTGGCATATAGTTTTATCTTCTGGAGTAGTATGAAAAGGCCGATTCTGCCGCAATCGCATTTTCAAGGGGAAATCCTGCATAGGACCCCCAGCCCCGACGGCCAAATGCAAACGGACGGCATCCCTATTGAGCATAGGGTAAATACAAGAATGTCTTTCAGTTTAGCACAAAACCCAAACACCTTAGAAGGATGTAATCCTAGGGTAGAAACAAAATATGGCTTTCGTACAAAAGATGGAGGAACTCAGAAGTCCACAAATCGTAGACAACGATTTTATGAACGATAATGTTTTCGAGGAAAAGGCAAAGGATCAGAGCCTGGAAACCCTGAAATGGAAGGAACTCTCAACCGGTGTGATCTATAAAATCCTGGAAGTGGTGGAAGTAGATGGTAAGTTTGGAAAGAGTAAGATCCTCACCTTGAAAAACAGAGAAGGAGAAACGAATAGGGTGTGGGCCTGCAGTGGACTGAACAGAGAGACGGGACCCATGGTAGGAGCCTTCGTGAGAAGTACAGGCTTTAAAGTCAGCAAAAAGACCAAGCAGGAGTACTTCTCTTACGACCTTGTGAGAAATTAAGTCCAAAAAAAAAAATAATGGGCCGGGTGGGGTACAAAAAATTTTTCCGATCCGACATTTCTGCCGGATTGGAAAAGTTTTTTTTTTATGCTTGAAACGGAGCACATCATGAAGTGAAGCGGAATGGAGCACATCGTGAAACGATGTGTGGAGTGAAGTGTAACGGAATGATGTGTGACGTTTTTTACGGCGCATGCGCATTTGATACGCACAAGATTTTAGTAATGTCCTTATTGTATAGCAGTACGTCAATAGTCCTTTTTACGCGGGCTTTAAGACGTTATCGTTTTGCAGTGTTGCTAACTTGACGTTGTTTTGTTTGGATTATACAGAAATGAACGAAGAAGACTGGAAGGTATTTTGTACAATCATGGATGATTTCAGAAACTACGTATGCAACGCTTATCCTAGCGATCAGGAATTGAACGAGTACTGGACAAAACTCGAGCGCTTTGCTGAGCAATCAGCGAAAATATCGAAATGTGAAAAAGAGAGGGAAAAAAATGCACAGAAACGAACGAAGCAGGAAGAAAGGGAAATGTTCAAACGAAAATTGATGGAAAGTTACCAAGAACAAGAAGATGATGATTTAACAGAATTACCGCCTGATTTGCGAAATGAAAAGGACTGTATCACTAGAATTAAAAATCTACAGAAGAAAATCGATCACACAAGACGAAATGTACTGTTCTATACGTTCGGACAAGGAGAAACTATTTTTGTTTTGAAACAAAAATTGAAGCTACATAAGGATGAGTTGTGTCCCTACTTCGCAAAGCACGAACTTGTGTATTCTGCTAGTTATATTTATAAACTGGTCAAATTTTACCAGATTGCTGATCTACATCAGAAAATATTGAAATGTAACTTACCAGTAAGAGACATTTTCAAACATCTCGACATGTTACATGAAATATGTATTGAACTTGAATGGTGACTTTTGATTAAATCAATACATGAATATCTCGGTCCTTTTAAGGACCACCCACATTATTAAAAAAGAGTCTAAATCTTGTATCACAGGTTTTTTTTTTACAGCGTGAAAATAGTATTACGGTGTGAGACTTTTTATGGCGGGAAAGTAGTATTACGGCGTGAGACTTTTACGGCGGGAAAAGAGTATAACGGCGTGAGACTTTTTATGGCGGCAAAAGAGTATTACGGCGTGAGACTTTTTATAGCGGGAAAAGAGTATTACGGCGTGAGACTTTTACGGCGGGAAAAGAGTATAACGGCGTGAGACTTTTTATAGCGGGAAAAGAGTATAACGGCGTGAGACTTTTACGGCGGGAAAATAGTATTACAGCGTGAGACTTTTTATAGCGGGAAAAGAGTATAACGGCGTGAGACTTTTACGGCGGGAAAATAGTATTACAGCGTGAGACTTTTTATAGCGGGAAAGTAGTATTACGGCGTGAGACGTTTTATAGCGTGAAAGTAGTATTACGGCGTGAGACTTTTACCCATTGGAAAGCCTTTTTTGGGGATTAGGAAGCACACTTCGAAAGCTCCTCACTGAAACTGGATAGGGGTTGTCGCAGCTGATCTTTCTCATTGTAGTAGTTCTTGAGGCAGGTAACGATCTTCCCAAACTCAGCATTATCGATCTGTTCATCGTCAGCCAAAGCAGTACTGATACGTTGTTCGACCAAGGATTTTGTGGACTGTACCAATCGCAAGGTGTCGCGGTGTTTCTTCTTCTTTTTTATTATACGCCTTGAGATCAGTGTGAGTACAATCACGGCAGTGGCACTCAAGCAAGCTAGGGATCCTAGGGGAAGGGAGGCTATAGCACCTATACCGGTCAAAGCTGAACCCATGGTGCAGCTGGTCAACATCAAACTGGCTACGGAACACGCACCCTGTAATATAGACACTTCTTTGTCGAGTCGTTTATAGTTGTTTAAGGTACGTTGATACTTATGAATATCCGCGTTGAGTTGATCTTCATACATTCGACTCTGGTCTGTCGGTATCCAGAATCTAAATCATCCATTTATTTATAGGAGCATACCGAGGAGGGGAATATTTTTGAAGGGGCTGTTAGCACCTAAGATTAGACCAGCTCCGTCGTGGAATTGCTGACCACGCTTCAAGTAGAGTCCATCACCATAGGTGATCCGGGCGTTTGAAGGTTTGAGGTAGAGACCGTTGCCACTAGGTTTCACGGTGCAAACGCATCCACCACGTTTCAGGTACAATCCAGACCCTAAGGCCTTGTTGACGGCTACACCACCAAGACCACTCAAGGCTCCAACACCCAAGGCGGGTAGAATGGTTTTTGCTAACATGGGGAGTGCCCTCATTGCCAGCCCCGCCAACATTGGTAGGAAGCCACCCACCTTCTGCATGTTTTCCTTCAATTGGGTCGCACTCAACTCTAGGACCATACCACCAGTACCCTTTTGTAGGAGCTTGGCGATCTTTTGAACCTGGCGGGTGGTGAGCAACATCTTGTGTTCACCTTGCAGGTTTGCGTGGGACAAACGAATGGAGACCGGACAACCTTTTTTGGAAGCCCGTTGTAGTTTATCAGCTTGACCTTTTGTCAAGTTCAAACCTTGTTCGTGATAAGTCATTTATTTATACCTCACGAAGATGAAAGCGGATGGTGAGATGTTCACCCCTGAAATCGATGGGCCTACCATCTTGATCGGTGAGATACGTTTGCATGCGATTGATGGTTCGCAAGGTCACCGGCAAGTATACTAGATTCTTTGGGGTTTGAATGATCTTCATACCAGGACCGTCTGCGGGAAAGAAGCTGTAGATGGTAGACTGCTGTGTACCATTCACATAACTTCCATGGATGATATCACTATTCACCAGAATGCTGTTGATGCTGATGATATTTACAATATGTTCCCCTTCCGTATAGCCGTTTGTGATCATATCGAATGTGTAAATCTGCCGCTCGAATCCCAAGACGGTGTTGATGCTATTGACAACGTTGAAGTCTACTTGATAGTGTCTGGCGAGGGTCAGCGTTGCTCTTAGGGTTGCCCGGTTGGCATCGATGATGATCTTCGTTTTGTGTTTGTTGAGCCGTAGCCGCCGCTGGATCTCATTGTTGATGTCTTCGATGTCATAGGAACCTGTGCTCAGTGCGATGGGAAACCAGTTGGCACCATCGTCGGGGGAGTAGCGGAAGGAATTGTTACCTGTATGAATGTTGGGGATGGAGTTATAGGTTTCGAGGTTTACTAATGCCATTTCGTAGGTCTTAGATTCCTTGAGTTGTAGTGGGGGGTTGAACCGGGTAAGGATTTGGCTATCGTTTCCAGAGACGATGAAGGAAAACCCATGCTTGGGGTCGGTGTTATTAGCAATTTGCTGCAACAATGTGTTATCCATTTATTTATGGTAGACCATTGTCACATATTTTTGCTTCCACTCTTCGATACCGTCATACTGCTCCTTGAGTTGTTTACTAGCCTTGACTACGATCGCATAGACTTCGGCGGGGTGACTGGCAAAGAGGAGTTGTAGGTGAATTTTATCCATTTACTTTTAGTACACAACGTTCATCTTTTGACCATCGGATTCAAACTGTAGGATTCTGTCGGAAATGACAAGTGCAAACGCCTCGGTGTTGGCTGGAACATTACGGGCGAATTCGGCTCTGATCTGAATATCCACCGTGGATTCTTTGAGACGCTCAGACTGATGACTCACATCAATCACAAACAAGGGGTACAAGTCGATGAAATCGGAGGGATTAATCCCACCATTACTGAGGAGACTGTCCATGTTATGGAATTTCTTTCTGAAGTCGGAGGCCTCTTTGAACACTCTGGCGATCCTATTTTCGTTGAAAGCTGCATTATAGTCGACTGCTGGATAACGTTCAGCGTTGAGGGTGACATGGATATTTCGCAATCGACAGTGATCGAACACGGCAGCATTATGGGTTTGGTCACCACTTTTGTCGGTTTGGAAGGCAACAATGATATATCTAGGCTTTTCGCGACCACTCTTGGCAGCTAGGCGCCAGTTAAACTGTGAGGCTTGGGGAACGGCTATGGAATCACACTGTCTCATGCGAAATCCACAGTGGATCTTGGATTTACTTTGGATGGTTTTGTACAGTTGCATCTTATTTTCGTCTGAGGGGGTGATGTGAGGGACGAACCACGATAGTTTACTCAGGACGATCTTTGCCGGATCGTTGACGGCAGCTGCTCTCAAAATGGCATTAGCATTTGAATCGCGAACGAGTGAGAGTTCGTGTCTGAACCCGTACACTATTTTGTTGTAATCATCTGCGAATCCAAAAATATGTTTTAGGGGGATGGCAAACGAAAACGATCCTTTGTTGGTGGGCTTGGTGATAATGTATCCATGGCGGGCTGCAAATCCAGTGTTCTCAGCCTCAGCATCGGTGGAAGAATCCTTATACCACAGTTGGTTGAGACCCCGCGATTTGGAGAAGTCGTCGGGGTAGGTTAACATTCCAAGCATAGTGGTGGCAATGCCGGGGTCGTTAATATGTTCGATCTGCTGACCGGAAAGCCTGTAACTGATGCTCTTGAAGAGATACATGATACCATTATGGGTGAGCGACACAAGATCGCCATCGGCATATGCTGTGTCATCATTCTTGAGAAGTCGACCTTCCACCACGAGATAACTTTCGGCGGGGTGTAGGAACAAATCCTGGGTTTCGATGTTGATTCGGATTTCAGCACCGGGATTGTTCAGCTGGGCACCGGCTTGTGGTTCGTATTCTCGAACCTGATATTCCTGGAGACTTTCGTCGAAGGTCAACCCTTCGGTGATTGTAAGAATGTTAGACATAATGTATTTATTTATAGCGTTGGACGAAGTCGTGGATGGTTTTGATACCAGAGCCGGAGATTAGATTGTTTAACCGAACTTGCTCTGGCTTTTTGCGTTGAACACTAGGCTGTTGAGGGGTTTTACTGCGTTTTCTGGGGCGGGTCACTTTATCAACCACATGGTCGACGGCTTTGGAAGCCCCTTTTTCAACACCTTTCAAGGCCGCATTGGTGGCAGCACTCACGGCCTTACTTCCTAGGGTCTGGGCGGCAGAGGAAGTAAACATGCGTGCAGCCAAACTGGCGATTGTGTCAAACAGTCCTTTACCACCGTAGGCGTACTTTCGAGCGTAACCTTTCTTGATTTGCAACATTTATTTATAGGATGCTACGATGCAGTGCCTTATATTCCTCGATGCTGATATGTCTACCCCTTTTCATAGCATCGATAATCGACACAATTTCGTTGCGCACACCATTGTTTCCTGCTCGGTATGCTGCAGCACACAGTTCCAAGCGATCGAGAAGCTGCTTGAAGTTGGAAGGAAGAAACACGGTTTGCAGCCCACTGCCAAACTTATCCTTCTTGTAGATGTGGGATACGATTTCCTTCCACTTGTAACTCTTATTCGCCTTCGGGGTTCTCGAGAGGGTGGAATTGCCTTGATACATGGCACCGGAACTTTTCAGGATCTCTGCATAGTCGTAAAGGTCGTCGGGCTCAAACGATTCTGGTTTCTTTTTCACCATGAGTTCCCAGAGGCCAAGGGTTCCTTTGTACCTCACACCATCTACGAAAATATCATCATCGTCAAAAGTAACTGGTGAGCTTCCGATGAAGATACCATCGTTTTCAGATCGCAATCCAAAGGTGTGGTCGGCGGAAGGAGTCATACTGAGCTGCAAATACTGCTGTGCTCGAGGTCTGAGGACGGTGTCTGTAGGTGGTGCGATGGGTAGTGGGTCGGCAAACTCGGGCGGTGGAGGAGGGAGGGCTGGCACTGCTGGAGGTAAATCTTCGATTGTTTTGGTGATTTTTGAAGCTGCTTCCCGCTGAGCCTCAACCACAGGCTTGAACACCCTGGAAAGGTCTCGGCTGAGTCCAATCTTGTCGAGACGATGCTGCATATTACTGGCTTGAATCTTCCGCTTGGTGTCTTGCAACTCCCTAGCAAGTGCCTCACGCTGCTTAGGGTCGGTAATCTTGATAAAAGTCATTTATTTATAAGATCGAACGCTGTCGAACGCCCCTAAGCGTTGGTCCGAACGCCCCATAGCGTTGGATCGAACGCCCCATAGCGTTGGATCGAACGCCCCTAAGCGTTGGTTCGAACGCCCCGAAGCATTGGTGTGAACGCCCCGAAGCGTTGGTGTGAACGCCCCGAAGCGTTGGTTCGAACGTCCATACGCGATAAATTGCACATGAAGGTATTACACAGCTGATACGGATCCCTTTTCTTCGAAAGATTCAAGTGTCTTAGGCAAAGGTCTTTACGCGATAAATTGCACATGAAGGTATTACACAGCTGATACGGATCCCTTTTCTTCGAAAGATTCAAGTGTCTTAGGCAGAGGTCTTTACGCGGTTGGCATGGGTGTGTGCACTGGTGGCCTCGAATCGTCTTGGCAGGGCATTGGGGTTGTGGGGGACGCTGCACCTTACCATACAGACGGTCAGAGTTCCATGCGTCGAAATCACCTCTACTGCTATCGATCGGGCGGATGATCGTGCGACCGCATTTCCAACACATACTTGTCATATCGACCGAGTCCCACTCGTGCTTGCATTCAGGGGGTGGTCGTGAGGGCTTGGGAGCATTCTCAAACTCCCGATCCAAGTCCCGTTGATTCTCCAGGAAAAATTCCTGCAAGTGATCCATTTTTTTTATTTTATACCTCATAGAACTCTTCTAATTTGCATCGGTATTTCCCTGCTGACTTGGGGCTTGTAAGATCGATGGTTACAAATCCATAGGGTTGGGACCAGCAATGCTTACACAGAGCGTCAAATTGTTCCTTGGTAAGATCGTTGCAGTGATCGCGCCGAATATGGTCGAGATTCTTTGCGTCCTGCTGGAAGAGGCAGAGGAAGTTTGCATTTTCTCGGATCGATTGTCGGGGTAGTTTGAAGTAGTTCTGACACAGGTAGAAACAATCGACGTTGTTGTGGCGACCGCGCACGTAGTAGTCTTCACACGTGTTCTGTTTGCTCAGCATCAAATCGTCGAACACCATGAGGTTCTTGCGACTGGGGTCGAGTTCTCGGGGGTCTGGTACATCACTCCCTTGCTCGAAGAAAACAGTGTCGATACCACTCGGGTGTCGTGGTGATGGTAAGGCGTTGACCACATCGATCAACGAGTAGGGTGACTTACCCCTACACTGTAAGAGGTCTCGGATATCTTCCTTAGGGAAGCCTTTTCCCAGCGCTTGCTGCAACAGCTGGTAGATGGGCTGGTGAAGCGATTTTCCGAAGACGTACAATCGATCGTAGTCGAGCCATCCATCGCGCAGGAGTAGGTTGTTCAACAGCGTTGTTTTACCACAGTCCGACTTCCCAATGATCAACCCTCTGATCGACCGCTGCGGTAGGAGGTAGTGATTGCTCCTCTTGGGAGCGTTGGCACTGTAGGAAATGTCTTCGACGTTCATTTATTTAAATAAAATAACGATGATCTTCTGCGTGAAATGTCGTAGGAAGACGGACACAGTTAACCCTGGTGAAACAAATACCATCAACGGGCGACGGAGGAAGTTTGGCAACTGCAAGGTGTGCGGTGCCAAGAAGTCTCAGTTTGTTGCTACAACCGGTGCAGGGTTCATGAACAAACTAATCAACCGATTACCCATGGAAATGCATCTCCCCGGACACAACTTCACCGGGCCAGGGACTAAACTTAGCAAGCGACTACTCCCCGATGGCACCCCAAAGGCTTGGTCCAAACCCATTAATCGAGTGGACCAGGCTGCATATCACCACGATCTTTGTTATGCTCAGCATAAGGATACCGCTTCACGCAACTCCATCTGTGACAAAGCTATGCTAGCCTCGCTTAACACCATTCCCAACCCTACCACACGCGAACGCATGGACCGCAGCATCGTCGGACCCATCATCGGTACCAAAGCTCGATTCGGTCTGGGTATTAAAAAAAAAAAGTTCGCTGGACCGATGATTTAGCTGAGGAGTTGCACAAACCAGTTCGACGTAAGTTTCAAAAACGCCGTGTGGTAGTGGGTGGTGTGGATGAGACCTGGGCGGCCGACCTTGTTGATATGAGTGCCTTTTCTAGGGACAACAAGGGAAATAAGTTCATCCTGAGCATCATCGATGTCTTCTCCAAATATGGCTGGTTGATACCACTCAAAAACAAGAAGGGGGTGACGGTGCGGGATGCCTTTCAAGCGGTGTTCAAGGAGCGTATGCCCAAGAAGCTTTGGACAGACAAAGGCACTGAGTTTTACAACAAGGATGTAAATCAGCTGCTTCAAAAGCATGATATTGAGCTCTACTCCACCGAAAATGAGGAGAAGTCGAGTGTGGTTGAGCGCTGGAATCGCACCATGAAAGAGAAAATGTTCAAATATTTCTCGGCCAACTCTACACGCACCTACATCAATGTTTTGGATAATCTTGTTCGCCAGTACAATACCACCAAGCACCGATCCATCAAAATGACCCCTGTCGCCGCAAGTCACAAGGAGCATGAAAACAAGGTGTATTGGAACCTTTACGGCAGCATACTTCCCATGAAACCACCACGATTTCGTGCTGGTGACAAAGTCCGAATCACCAAGAAGAAAGGTACATTCGAGAAGGGATACACACCCCGCTGGACCGAGGAAGTATTCACCATTTCCCTAGTGTTGAACACTCAGCCGCCCACCTATCATCTCAAGGATTTTAGTGGTGAGGAAATTCAGGGATCCTTCTATGAGCCCGAACTTCAAAAAACTGATCAAAACATCTACCGCATAGAGAAGATCCTCCGCAGGCGAACCAAGAACGGGATTAATGAGGTGTTTGTGAAGTGGAAGGGTTATCCTAAGAATTTTAACTCGTGGGTCCCACAATCAGATCTACAATAATCCTCAACAACCTTTCCGGTCTCAACCTTGAGACTGGAAAGATTTGGAAAACTAAGCATGCTTCAATTCGACAAAAACCCTCAATGCATCCAAATCCGACTGTAGACGATCGTAAAGGGCTTTGGTGACGGGTTCATTGTCAGTTTCTGGGAGTGGGAGATTCAGCACGTGAAACTTTTGCATATCCAGCTCAGCATTTATCTTACCCCCGTTAGTTAAGGCACATTTTGACTTATCGACTTTACTATCTTTTAGAGTCATCACTTTTTTTGTGAGTTCTCCGATTGATGAGTCATACTCCTTTTGCATTCGCTTGATGGTCCTCTGCATCTGTTTACACTCAGAATCTAATTTATCAATATCTTTCATACCATCTTTCAACTCTTGGGTTACCCACCGTTTTGTCACAGCATCCGAGCTGTCCTTGGGATGTCCTAGGCTAGTAATGCGATTGTCGTTCATATCCAAATCCTGCAGCATTCGCCAAAGGGATGCGCGCTTTCTTGCATGAGATCCAAACTTATCCATTTATTTATAGAGTGAGAAGACCGCGTCCTCTAGCGACTTCCCCGCCGACAGCATATTCAACACGTACAGACAAAAGTGACCACACACCACCGAGCCTCGCTGCTGTAATTCATCCGTGCTATATCGAATTTCAGGCTGTAAGTAGTTCACCATCTCGTCAGGCGGTGGCAATCCATAGGAGTCAAAGTAATACTTTACCGGCCCACGTTTATACCAGCAGGTCCAATGCGTTCCAGGACCTTCCCAGCTATCGTGATTCAAGATTCCACATTCGATGCGGCGCGGGCTGGGTGGTAGGGTATCTCGCATGAATACCCCTCTGAAACATGGGATTCCTAGGTCCTTGGTGGCTTTCACAAGGTCTACATTCGAAAGAGGTTTATTGGGAAGGGTTATGTTGTGCACGCGAATGATGCTCATTTATCTAGGTATGGGCCAAGTGCGGGATGGGCATCCGCACCCGTCAGAGTCTGCTAAGTGCCCTCACCCGTGAGTGATTCGATAGTGGCCGTGCGAGAGGGTGCTGATGCCGTCGGGGAGGATGTGACGCTTATCATCTTTGGCGGAAAGAGCGATTTTGTTGATCTCCTGCGCGTAGATCTGATGGAGATGGCTCCGGAGGATATTCATCGGTCGATGGATCTCTTGCTGGGTGTCCAGGCATCGCTTGTAGTCCTCGAAGGCGATGCTGCGCTTGATGACGCTCTTCGTGACTCCCTTCGCCTTCTTGGTGGCCTTACCGTCATCCATCCTGAAGGCGTATAGCTTCGCCCGGAGCCCCACGAAATCGGTCATGGTCTTACCGCCGCACTCGTCCTTGAACATCCCGAGGACCTTCTTATTCTTGCCGGTGGGGATGCCAGAGGGATGCTCAGGAGGATAGTTGGAAGTGTCGAATTTAGCCTCAACGTGCGGGGTGATATCCTGGTAGAAATCGTCGGTCTGGATCTCATAGGCCAAGCTGTCGGTGTCAGTGAAGAGCAGCCGGGCCTTACTGCCGTAGGTCTTCCTCACGAATCCGTAGTGGAAGTCGTACATCAGGAGCTTCGAGATATCTAAGATGCAGGCTCCAAGGTAGATCGGCTTATCAAACTTCAGCTTGGTCTTCTTCATGTGGACGGCTGCTAGATTCTCGGTGAAGACGACACGGCGATCGAAGTTGGGCTTGGCCACGAGCTTCAGGGCCTGCTTCTCGGTGGTGACCAGCCTAACGTCTACCCGCTTTCGGATATTCTCAATGGTCTTGCCAAAGACGGAGTTGACCATCAGCTTGAAGAAGTCTTTTTCGGAGTCGGTCTTGGCCTTGGCGCGAAGAGCAGTATTCAGATCCACGTAGTGCTTGAGCCATGGGGATTGTCTGAATCTGATGATACGACGGCATTTCGTAAGCTTCATCCCCATCTCCAGATACATCTTGAGATTTCTGTAGTGGAGGGTATACTTTTCGCGCTTGCCTAGATGGGGCACAAGCTTACGCACCTTACCGATCTCCACGTTCTCGGGCGCGAGAGGGTAGTCATTGTGGGCGTCGTGAAGATCCTGCGGATATTCGAGATCGCATTCTACCATGGCGCCATATTCGTGGTCGTCGGGATAGCTCAGGATCTCGTCGATCTCCTCCGGCTCCACCCACTCAAAGTCCCCCGTGGGAAGAGGCTGCGCCATCGCCCACCCGTAAAGATTATTGGCATCGAGGTAGGTGAGATACTTGGTGGGCTGGGAGCGATCGTAGGTCTCCATGTAGGGGTTGTTGGCCTTACCTTGACGATGAGAGATCATGGCCACCCCTCCCCTTGTCCCGCTCTCGAACATCATCAGCATATCTGGATCGGAAAGAAGCTCCAATCTAACCCCGGTGGTTTTTAGCATGGCATCGAAGGATAGCCCGGGGGAGGAGAAGTAGTGGACAGGATCGAGTCCATAGTTGGCCATGCAGATATCCCTAAAATTCTCGAAGATGTCGACTAGCAGTAGCACGTCAGTCTCGAGATAGAGGTCGTGATAATCGCGTAGGGTCTTGCACTCGAAGGTCTCCCAGACTCTCTGAGCGTGTGCGTAATCCTTATCACTGATATGCTCTCCGGAGAGCGTGCTGAAGAAGGCTTCTTTAGGTGGGAGCTGAGTCTCTTCCAGCTTGGCTGGTCCATCCATATAATCGTAGGGAAATACCCCCTTCCGAATCATCAGCTCGTGGCGATCGCTGAATCTCGTCTTCACGGTCGCGAATTGGTCGGGGGTGAGATTCTTAGCTAGGGTATCCAGGCTGTTGAGCATAAACCTACACGAGTCGATGAACCTCATCTCCAGATCACCCACCTGCTTGGAGAAGCTGATGTACTTCTCGTCGGTATTGGGGATGCAGTTGATCTTACCCTCGGTGTGGCCAAGCTCCTTGACAAAGATGTGGGCGTCGTACCCGCTCAAATTATGGAAGAGGATGGGGACGTGCTTCGGAAGCTGGAAATCCAGATTGCACTGGTTGTGTGCTGCGCCGCGATATTTCCCGGTGAGATGGTCGTGGTCCCGGACCTTATCCTCTCCCAATTCGTCTCCGCAAATGTAGCAGTGCGTGCTTTCTGCGAAGCTCACCTTATCGTCGTCAGTCAGCTCCATGGGCTTATTCTCCTTGTATAGCTTGGCGATGGCCTGCACTTCTTCCTCCACGCACTGCACGAATTTCTTTGCCGCATCCTCCCCGCAGTAGACGACCGGATCCTTGTAGTCTCCGTGAGCATATTTCACGTGATAGCAGAAGCCTGAAGGTCGCTGAAGCTGGTAGGCATTCGTGTAGGAGTGGGATGGATCCGGCTGGCAGGTGTCGAGCTTCTCTGTGAAGCACTCGAAATCCGCGTAGATCGCGAAGGGGACTCTCATCATCTTTTTGATACTATGGAAGGCTATGGTGGTCCCCTCTTCCGGCATCTCGATCCTGACTGCATCTTTCTTGCTGCAATATTCCATATGCTCGTCCAAGATATTCTGCCTGGAGAAGTGGGAAAGGCATCTGCGACAGAAGAAAAGCTCATGACCGTGCTCAGAGATTTGAGAGCTCAAGAGTCGTGAGAGGCTCTTGATCCAGCAGTAATGCTGCTTACCTTCGCGAGTCAAGAAGAGGAGATCTACGTGGGTGGGGCCCGTATTCTTAGATATCCTGAGGGGGTAAATCTGAAGATCCTCTTCCTCATCCTCACCCTTCTTTACGCCGTTGAAGCCATAGACGTTGACGTTGATTGTGGGATTCTGCCTCTCAAATTTATCGATCGCCCTGAGCGAGACTGGGAAGTCGATGCCTTCGAATTTTAGCTCTTCTTCCCATTTCTTGTACTGCGATACGCGGTTGGTGGATTTTTGGTCGACTTCCTCATGGTGAAGGGCTGCCAGCACTGCCCACTGGAGGCAGCGATCATCCTCATTTTTCACATTGACGATCGCCTTCTTTTTCACGAGAGCCGATGGGGTTGATATGAAGGAGCCCCCCTTGAGTGGCTTGAATTGGTTGAGGTGGATTTCTAGCTTCTCGACGCTGCTGAAAGTCCACCCGCTCCCTTCCCGCATGTACTTTGCCATATTTTCCTTGACCTTCTCCATCATGAAGGCAATCTCCAATTCGAGGTCGTCAGATTCCGTGATCATTGTCGTGCGTGATCTGAAGGTAGGGGTGATGTAGGTATTTTCTCCGGTCGCAAGGTTGGTCTTCACCAGCTCTGCTAGAAGCACTAAGTGCACCTTCAATCCCTTCTTTTGAACGAGTGCATTCGAGATGGCGCTGGTGATGGTGCTCCGACTTACCTTCAGAAAAGTGGTCATATCGTGCGGCTTCGCGGGTTCGATGACGACCGTGCCAAATACGCCATTCAGAGCTTCCCGCCTATCGATGACCTTGATCTCATCCTCGACTGGAGCGTTTTTGATGTCCTCTTCCACCAGCTGGATCAGATCGTCTCTCTTGAGCTGAGAGTACTTGGTGAGGCCACGATTCTTTGCTAGCGCTTTGAGCTGCTTTTTGCTGAAGACTTCCTGGCGGGCAAATTTATGGGTGGTTTTCTCCTCGATGAGCTTCACCAAGGCCTCCTTGTTCTTCCTACTGACCCCCCTCAGACCCTCATCCTTAGCTATTTGACGGAGGGTCTTCATGGTCTCTTTTACCACCATCTTACCCTCGACTGGGATGGTCTCCTCCTCCTCCTGCTGGCGTGGTTGCTTGCTATGTCTCCAGCAGAGACCATCCTTCCCGGGCTTGCTCTTGCAGAACTGACCCTTCTTCCTCTTGAGCGGAACATTGCAAGTGGTCTTCTGCTCCCCTAGTTGATGATGCTCAAATCGCGACTTGGTGGATTGTGAACCGCATTTTTGACACTGCTCGGTATGCTCATCCATCTGCACTATGTTTGGAGCATTGCAGCACTGCTGCTGCCTTTGGGGGGTTGGGGTGTTATCCTCCAAATCTTCTTCATTCTCCAGAAAGAAATCCATCATATTTCTTTCGGATGTCATATCTTTATTTATTTTAATCTGTGACATCCTTCCCTTTAAGGTATCCTTATCCCCACTATCCTCTGGAACGACTTTTCTACCATCGAATACATATGACATTCTTGTATTTACCCTATGCTCAATAGGGATGCCGTCCGTTTGCATTTGGCCGTCGGGGCTGGGGGTCCTATGCAGGATTTCCCCTTGAAAATGCGATTGCGGCAGAATCGGCCTTTTCATACTACTTTCTGGTATAACTCTAATGCTAATAGAAGGCATATTCTATCAGCAACATGTTCATTTTAGAGACATAACGGTATAGACAATTCCATTACCAGTAGCTTTGATAGCAAATCAGTTGATAGCTATGGCTGGGTCCAGATCGGTTGGTAGCAATGCTTGTGATGAACTGTCTTTTTCATAATGATCAAGAGGGCAATTTTTATAAAACCCTGTAACTGTGATTTCTTAATTTTTTCCACTCTTATTTTCTGGACCTCTATATCATTATTATCCTCAGTTGCCAGTCTTAACTTCTCTAAGTAGTCCATTGCTCATAAAGCTTGTTCTACCTGCAAAGAAATCGGTTCTTTAAAATTTTATGTCATTTTTATTTGTTAATTCTTATATAGTTTATCTTTAACGACTATAAAGACACTATTTATATTTAAATATGAATATCTAGACGTTCATTATTATTACTTATTAAAATCAAGCAAAATAAATCTTTAAAATGAGTATAATTTGGATAGGTTGTTTTGAGGTGGTACACTTTACATGAAATATAGTTGACGTTTGGCTTAAAAAAATAAGAAATGAACCACAAAATTCTTCAAACAATTTACTGACCAAAGAAAAGAAAAAAAATCCAAAATATCATTTATTATAAATACAATGTCTTTAAAAAATCTATAAAACTTGTCTGTACAGTTCACAATCAACCTATAACGCTGTGCATTTGTCATCTTGCCTATATTCTTTTGTTGCATATTTTAACATCGGAATCGGACTTCTTTTGAACTGAGTTTTACTGTGCGTTTCGCTGTGTGTTTGTTTATTCTACATTGGTTAGAGGTATAGGGGGCGGGTTGAGATCACACAAAATATGTTTATCCCTGCCACAATTTTGCGCCTTTCCCATCTGGCCTTTGTTAATCTATTCTTGTAATACATGTACCTATGCCTCGGATACTACGACTTTCGTCACAGGCGATTCAAAATCTACACAAGCCGCACCAATACTTTGACATTCACTCAGGAAGGAACGCATGTTTGCATAAAAACTTGCAACTCTGGATGTAACCAATCAAAGAACTCGAAATAACAGGGAACTTATTGATAATTTTCTGAAAAAAATCTTCCATTGCATACGTATATAATTAATCTTTCATACGATTGGAGATAACAGACATAAATATCTTCCATGAGGTACGAAATGGTTTTATCAGGTGAAATTATAAATTTTCTTGCCCCTTCCCCCCAAAAAATAAAATTTCTATCCCACTTATGCTTTAAAAGACTCGAGATGTAGACCGTAGAACTAAAATCTGTGTTTGCAAATTATCAAAACATTTATCACACGTACACAATTGGTTCAGGTTTTTTTTTCGACAGTGACAGTAGGGATGCATGTCTCTGGTTTTTGTTAACACAAATCAAAAGCATTTGATTCAAGTCCGGTTTAAATAAAACATAAGGACATTATTCTATTTATTTCATAGTATCGGAAATTCCAGAAATGCATTTGTATCAATGAAAATTGCAATGATAAATGTTATAGTGTTGTAAACTGAAGTCACAATTTTCAATCATTCAAATATTTATTAAAATAATAAAATAACAATGAAATGCTTCGCCGAGCGCAGCCTGATACGACCGCTCTAAGAACACTTGGTGCAAGTTTGGACACAATATTCAAGTCTGGATTTGATCACATTTTTGACATAATATAGGTTTCTGACACAAAATAAATTATGTGGCCAGTGAAAGATCATAAAAATTTGAAATGGGTTAGAATATATGTATTAATTTTCAATTGAAGATTTCTGGCTATTGCGCAATACTGCGATATTATGCAATACTGTGCTATTGCGCATGTACAATTGAAGATTTCTTGATATTGTGCAATACTGTGCTGTTTCACAATACTGTGAAATTGAAGATTTAATACTGTGCAATTGAAGATTTCTTGCAATTGTGCAATAATATGTACAGTGGAGATCACTTCTAACCTCTCATTAGAACTGTCAGAATAATCTGTCATAGAACTGTTCTAAACTGTCCTAGAACAGTTCTAAGTAGAACTGTCAGAATCAGTTCTAGGTAGAACTGTCAGGATCAGTTCTAGGGTAGAACTGTCTAAAACTGTCGTAGAACTGTCAGCAGAACTGACCAAATTAGTTCTAGCCGTAGAACAGACCAAACCTGTCAGGATTGTAGAACAGTTCTTAATGTATTTGTAGTATTTAAATTTTTATCTATCTGATGAGTTAAGCCTCTTTCAACTGATTTTTATAGTTCGTTCTTATGTTGTACTGTTACACCACTGTCCCAGGTTAGGGGAGGGTTAGGATCCCGCTAACTTGTTTAACCCCGCCACATTCTGTATGTATGTGCCTGTCCCAAGTCAGGAGCCTGTAATTCAGTAGTTGTCGTTTGTTTATGTGTTACATATTTGTTTTTCGCTCATTTTTTGTACATAAATTAGGCCGTTAGTTTTCTCGTTTGAATTGTTTTACATTGTTATTTCGGGGCCTTTTATCGCTGACTATGTGGTATGGGCTTTGTTCATTGTTGAAGGCCGTACGGTGACCTATAGTTGTTAATTTCTGTGTCATTTGGTCTCTTGTGGAGAGTTGTCTCATTGGCAATCATACCACATCTTCTTTTTTATAATTAATGACGTCACTGCAGTTAGAGCATCTCACTGGTCACCATTCAGTGTTATTATTATCGTTGATAAAGCCACACAAACTGTCTAAAACTGTTCTAGGGTAGAACTGTCAGGATCAGTTCTAGGTAGAACTGTCTAAATCAGTTCTAGGTTAGAACGGTTCTAGCTAGAACTGTCTAAAAGGTGTCAGGATGACAGTTCTACATACTGTCCTAGAACAGTTCTCCTGACAGATTCTGACAGATTTGATGAGAGGTTAGAAGTGATCTTCTTTGTAGTTGAAGATTTCTTGCAATTGCGCAATACTGTGCTGTTGCACAATACTAAGTTAATCTGTTATATATAATAATTTACACGTCCGGTTTGGTGTGTATTCCCTGCCATATCAGTATTTTTTGCTTTTATATATAAATCAGAAATAATCAATGTAAAAATGGAAAATATTATTAATAAGGTAAAAAAAAAAAAATTTGAAAAAACTTCTCCCCTCCACAATTTTTTTTAACACCCTTGGAGTGATTAACCTCAAACTCAATCCCAGCCATCCCTTTGTGGTATGGTACCTTGCAGTACAATTTTAGATAGATCCATACACTTAAACACAAGTTATTGTCTGGAAACTAAAAAAGTGCTTGTTTTTTGCCCCTTTTTCCTGAACGTTTGGGGCAATTACCTCCAAACTCAATCCCAGCCTTCCCTTTGTGATATGGAACCTTGTGGTACCATTTCAGAGGGATCCATACACTTAAACACAAGTTATTGTCCGGAAACTAGAAAAATGCTTGTTTTTGGCCCCTTATTTATAAACCGAGTCTGTTGGTACCATAACCCCAAAATCCTAACCTTGCTTTTGTGGTATTGAACCTTCTGGTAAAACTTCATAGAGATCCATTCACTTAAACTTAAGTTATTGTCCGGAAACCAAATGTGTCTTTGGAAGACGCCTAAGCCGACGACGACGACATCATAGTATTATACGACACCAACAAAAATTTTGCCGTCGTATTAAAATGTTATTGGCAATGATCAAAATTAATTGTAATTGCAAACAATATGACTTTCGATCCTGCATAGAAGGTGCAACAATTTAAACCTCAAACAAGCGGGAAACCTCGGCAGAATTCGCTACCCTGCTACCTCGCTAGATTGTTAAGCCTGTGATCCTGAACCACTGCTCGACGATAGATCGACGGAGTATTAGCTAACGCTGACGAAATGTAAGACTGGGTTAGGGTGCCAGATGTGACGAAAGAAACCTCAATACAACATATTGTAATTGTTTAATGATTTTCACCTAAATGCAAGGATTTGTATGGTCGTGCTATACCTAAATTATTCTTGCTTAAAGATGACGTCAATTAATTTTTTTTTTAAACTGGATATTAAAATTGATGTTATTAAAAACATCAGAAGAGCATTAGTTCTGAAACAAAAGGAGATAAAAAAAGTTCATAGGTTATTGAACTCTTTTTCGAAATATTTTATTGAAAAAGGGCGGGAAAAGACTAACTCGGTATTTTGCCTTATATTTAGCATTGACATTATTTGGGTCTCAAAAGAAATTGAGACTCCTTTTATGAATAATCGTCTTGTATGAAAAGAAAAGGGGGTGATATGGGGCAAAACATTTCACTATGTATCGAAGGGAAAAAAACACGGAGATCGAGCATTGACAAAAATTCCTTAACCTGAAATTCTTACTAAAATTGTTAATTGATGTTTTGAATCTTTGTGTCCTGGAAAAAAGTGTTTTGAAAAATAAAATCTAAAAATAGCTTTTTCTTGGAAATTACAGGGGAGAAAAAAATCATGTTACTAAAGTCTAAACAAAATAGTATTTCTTATTCTAAAGCAAAAAAATACCCCCAAAAACAGAACATAACATATAGCTAAGTAAGTAAACAAAACTTCCACAAACAAACAGTTGTCATTTTCTACACTTAATTCATCATTTCTTATGCATGAAACATTACGTAATGGAATGAAATTACATGTAAACGTTTAGAATGTCTGAAGCTGTCTATCACTTTTAGATTTTTCTCATAACATGTAACAGTAAATTTAAAATACTGATAACCACAAGCAGCAATTTAATCGATCTTAAACAAGAAAACAGAAAACAATGAATCCAATATGACTGAAAAGACAGTGAACAGGGGTATTTGTTTTTAAAGATAACAGTTTACAAGAATGTCAATGGAAAAAATCAAGATGACAGCTAATTAGTCAATAACAGTTTACAGCACATATTTATTCAAAATAACAGTTAACAAAAGTTTGAAAATACCTAATACAATTTAGCATAAAAGACACCCCCTTTTTTTAATATAGAATTGTCCATATTTTTAGATATAGCTGGGCTAGATTTTTCTGTAATTTTGATATAATTTGTCCCCAGGGCCGAGGGGGGATCTAACCATTTTCAAAAGGGGTGTCCAACCTTATGTACCCATTCAGAGGTATTGACCGTCAAAAAAGGGGGTTCACCCCTCCCCTTACCCCTTGGATACGCCACTTGTTCCAACTGAATTAGTGTTTTACGCTGTAAAAACTTTATTTTGTGATAGAGCAGCACTGGTGTGATTTTTTTTAATCTATTGTATGTTCTCGTGCCAATAGAGAGGAAAATTACCCAAAGTTCATAATATATTTATAAGTTTACTGACTTGGATTTTCCCGTACTATTTATAGGATATCTGATAAGGAGTTGTTTTTATTAATCACATATTCTTGCTGATTTGGGACTGTGAAAAATTAAAGAATTTATTTTCTTCGATGCAACTGTCCCGTCCGACAAAGTCTTTCTCAGTGAGTTAATGGAAAGTAAGGCGTCCTAGATTTTATCCTTCCTAAGTATAATTTTATCGTTGTTGATATCCATAAATCTGTTTGCGCATGTCACTACAGTGGAACCACAGTATCCGTAAAAGGCTTACAATTTACTGTATTCGATACATACAATATCATTTTCGAATGTTCAGATTTCAATTCCTAAGTTTGACTGTCGAATATTGATTAAAAATTTTAAGTTCCTTTGCAGTTTTTGAGAGAGTTCTTTAATTTTCTTACCTTGTATTTTAAAAGAGCTCAATACTGGTTATAGTATATGTATACTTCCGGTTTATAAATAAAGCGCGCTTTTCAAACTGCGTAAACACATGGCAACACTGAGATTTTTTAAACTGATATATCATAAACCTTTTCTTTTCATTTTTTGTACCTATGAACAGTTTAATTATATTTTGAAGTCAGAAAAATACAGGGGCCCTGAAACATAATAGGGAACACATTGTGTTTATAGTTTTTTAGGAGCCTGATGCCCTCTATCTCCCACAGTTGTCTCGTACTGATTCTTTTTGTGTGAGTGCCATATCACGTCTTCAAAAAGTCTGATAGTGTTTTATAAATCTAACGTCTAAGAAATTAAAGAAACTCCATTTCCTTGAAAAAAGGTGTTTGATAAAGGTGGTTTGTGGAATTCTTACCTATTTAGAGCTTTAGGATAGGTGGTAAGTCTCCAACGACGAGTACACATCTAACTTTGCCAATTTTATGAATTAAAGGGAACTACCAAATGAAGATCAATGTCTATATTAAATTTTTAACTGAACGTCTTCCTGTCAAATCAGTTTAAGCGCGGAATGTTGTTTATACATAGGTTACATTAACCTTAACCTATGATTTATTACAGTTGAGAACATTGGGATGGGTGTTACGGAATTTCAATGAATGACCACAGCTTAATGAGGTAAAGAGCAACTCTGCAAGATCCAATTAAAGATAATAACAAGGTCACTTAAAACCTTCTGATTCAGCATTGATCAGAGATATTGTAAAATAAATGAACGGAGATTCACACTGAGTTATACTAGACTAAGTAATTTATTATATTATATATGATATGATATGAATGTAGCCCCTGCAATATCAACAAAATTATTTTGGTACAAATTATGTTATAATCAATATTACATACGATAAATATCGTTGGTTTTAATGTTAACCAAATACAAGTTTCCCAATTAATTCTTTGAAACTCTTGAGATTTGTAGAAAAGTTCACACTTATATAGCACGATTTTGTAGAGGGTTATAGTTTCTAAGCTGGCTTTTTTTGTACACAATAAGTTTTTGAAGTAAACAATTCACATCATTTCAATAACCCCCTCCCTCCCCACCCCCCCCCCCCCAAAAAAAAAATCAATGCATCTCGGGTCGTTTCCTCGGGTAGGAGTACTGTTACACATAAATATCGCTTCAAAAATTGGTGAGAAAATGGTAAATTTAGAACATCTATAACAAAATTGATCTATCATCTGCGAAAAAAGCTGAGTGACAGATACAATAATCATATTCACAACTTTATTTTCACTAGTAGTGAATTAAATTTGTGCGTTTGTACATTGGGACACTGATCCCTGTGTTGTTTGTTGAGATACATGTCTACCTCGCTTGCGATGATTTTTTGTTTTGTGCCGTTGGGTTTCTGACTAATTTTCTTTCACTCTCATATCATTTGATTCACACCTACCACTCTTCTGAAGATCTGCTTTAATTTCCTCAGGATTTTCGTTGAACCCATGTTCATGTTGCTCTTTTTTGTCATTTTCTGAAACAATTTCATTCAACGATTGTACTATATTTTGTCCATAGGACGTAAACATTTATCTTCAACATCTAGAAAACCTGTTTAAATTTCTATGTAAATTGTTATAAATTAACACATGAAGATTCAAAAAAAGAAATTTTTTGGTAAAGGTATAGTCTACATACCTGGTGTCTTTTTATTTTCTAGGTTGTACCACTGTCTCACTTTGTCGTCTGTATCCCAAAAATTCTTCTTGAAATCGATTGCAAATCTTTCAGTTTTCGCACGATCACCCGTGAATCCAAAAAAAATACGATTAGCAATCTATTTCTTTTTTTTTAATATTTTTTTTATATTGAGTATGTATGTAAAGATCAAGAATAGAAACTTGATGTTGAATAAACTGTTTGTCTCCATTGTTTAATTGCTAAAGGGGCTATTGAAAGAAAATAGTGCGTATACTAGCTTTAACGGGATGACTAAAGTTGCAATCGAAGGTAGGTTAAAGCTTAACACGGTACAGTAACCGGCTACATTCTCGTTAGAATTGTTTTACATATGTGATTCCGGGGCTATTTATGGCTGACTATGCTCATTGTTGAAGTCCGCACAGTGGCCTATAGTTGTGAATTTCTGTGTCATTGGGTCTCTTTTGAAGAGTTGTCTCATTGTCAATCACACCACATCTTGACTTCTCTTTTATATGCACATTCATAAAACGGTCACCAAACAAAAGTCATCCCAGCAACCTCTACAAAGATGTTATGGCCTGACGAGACAATTCATGGTGACCATATTTCTATACGCAAATCGGGTTCGATCACTATCGGAGTAATTTTACATAGGATGAAAAAACCATGATATTCATAATTATGATAGATTACATTTTTGCAGTCGTATAAAATGGTTAAGTGACAAAAATGAAGATTTCAGTCATTTATATAAATTGCAACTATTGATCTATTGATGTTAGAATAAAATTTTCTATTGTTTTCCCTCTCTTTCCTTCCTTCTATATTTATTTCTTTTCTCATTACATGTGTGTAAAGGTAATAATCAATAATAATGGAATTAAATCCGTACATTTAATTTCAGGTCCGTAGCCAGGAATTTCTATGGGGTTACATCGACTCTTTGATAGTCACAGTTCAAACAAAATCTCAACTTTAATAGTCAAAGTTCAATCAGAACGTCGACTTTAAATGAGCTTATTTGTTTTCAAAGAGGGGTTTGTGCGAATCCCTGAAACCCCTTTTTGGCTACTGCATGGCTTGTTAAAATATGTATCTGTTGGTTCAAGTCTTAGATTTTGGAGTTAAGACAGGTCGTTATCGATATAGAAAAATAAATGATTAAATCATGATCACTTGAACAAGTAATTTTATTAGGATTATGTGATATCCAAGTTACAAATTTGCTATATATATAAGTTTTCATTGCTTTATGAGTTTGGGGAGGAGAGGGGTATTTTTTTACGGTATCTGGGTATATCATAAGAATACAAGGATATGGGAGATCGACGTCGTGAGAAAACAACCGAACGAAAAAAAAACAGCAATTACACGTAGAGGATATCCGAGATGTCCGACATGAATTAAGAAGAAAAAGAGCACAGTAAATAAAATACAGACAGCAATACCTGTCCTTATCTAGATTTTAATACTTCACGGGAAATCTTAGACTAAACTTAACGACAAAAGAGACGATTTTTCGTACCCAATTGTTAATTTTCCGTTTGATTTTCCTTTAGCCCCCTTCTACCTGTACATATTTCACAATGTGTTAACCATGCTCGTTACTGTAGTCCTGTTTTAGGTTTCAATGAACGTAATTTATGTCTTACTGTCCGATAAAGTTTTAAGTCAGGAATTTCATTACCACAAATGTTTTGTAACCTTTCCAAAATCTTTCAAAAATGCACTGATTTGGTTGGGAAGGTCGGCTGTATCTGTAGAGTTCTTATTATAAACGGTATATCATACCTAATCTAATACAGCAATATGGTTTATAAAGCCCGCACATTTAGATATATATATATATACGATCCACGTAAATTAATTGGTCCTTTAAATAATGTTATCTTAAAACGTTATCAATTTAAATTGTTTTTATTGGCATTCACATTGTTTTTTTTTAAATTAAAACATAACTAAATATATAACTATATTTGATTATCCATCCTGTCGATACAGTTTACTTATATTTTGGCATTGCACAAGGTCGTGTATGCGTTTCTCAGAATGTTTTAACACTAAATCCGTTGGAAGTGTAATGAGTGATACTTCAGTTTTGGAGAACAAGATTTATTTATTAGTTGAAATTGTCTCAGTTGAACTACCTTTCAGTAACCTCGATTACTCTTATTTCGATGCTTTTGTCTATTGTTTTATATTAGTTGTTTTGTGTCTTGAAGCGATCTTTTGAGTTAGGTCGATTGCAACTGCTTTTACAGTTTGTTCTTATGTTGTGCTGTAACACAACTGTCCCAGGTCAAGAGCGGGTTGAGTGTTCACAGACTTGTTTAATCCCGCACATTCTTTATGTGCCTTTCCTAAGTCAGGTTTTAATATGTCTGTTATGTTTGTTGTTCGTAAATAGTTTTGTTACAAACTAGGCCGTTGATTTTCTCAATTGAATTGTTTTACATTTTTCATGTTGGGGCCTTTTATAACCGACCACACGGAATAAATGTTTCTCATTAGTGAAGGCCGTACGGTTACCTATAATTGCTTACTTTCACTTCATTTGAACTTCAGTCGATAGTTGTCTCATTGGCAATTATACCACATCTCCTTATTTTCTTGTACAATAATTTCCCATATAAATGCGTACTTCGTTGAAAAATGTCGATCAAACGTATACAAACAAAAAATGTCATTTCCGTTTTACAGTTGCAAACTCTTGTTTGAAGTAGAGTTTTTAACAAAGAATAATTTGTATCTGTATCATTCATTATAATGAAGCAAAAGAAAGTTATTATTTCATTTTGTCTAAGTTCTTAAATATATTTGAACATGTAGTTAAAGTTAATAGATATAGGAAGATGTGGTATGAGTGCCAATGAGACAACTCTCCATCCAAGTTACAATATATAAAAGTAAACCATTATAGGTCAAGGTACGGCCTTCAACACGGAGCATTGGCTCACACCGAACAGCAAGCTATGAAGGGCCCCAAAAAATTACTAGTGTAAAACCATGCAAACTGAAAAGCCAACGGTCTAATCTATATAAAAACGAGAAACGCATATGAACTACATAAACAGACGACAACTACTGTAATCAGATTCCTGACTTAGGACAGGTGCAAACATTTGCAGCGGGATTAAACGTTTTAATGGTACCAAACCTTCTCCCTTTTCTGAAACAATAGTATGACATCACAACATAGAAAAACACACTATAAAATATCAATTGGAAGGCTTAACTCAATCAAAAAAACGTAAATTAACACACAATGAACGAATAAATTTGACCTGTGACACCTGAATGCAAATACACAGTTAATAAAAAATTACAAGGGATAAATAATTAAAGTCAAAAGTAAATAAACAGGTTTAAACAAAGTTAAAGTATGATTGATTTTTGATTTTTGGTGTTTTAACGCCACTTTTAAGCACCGCTTTTGGGCTATTTCGTGGCGGCCAGTTTTAATTGGTGGAGGAAGCCGGAGTGCCCGGAGAAAACCACCGACCTTCGATAGGAAAACTGACAATCCTAGTCAATTAAGACTGGAGTCGAGTGCACCCGCACGAGCGGGGTTCGAACTCACAACCTCAGTGTTGACTGGCTAGTGATTACAGTAGTAATTACTAAGACCACTCAGCCACCGAGGCCCCAGTTAAAGTATGATATCACTGTGAAATGTCAAACAATTTTTAGAAAATCATCACTTTTGAAGAAACCTGCGTCATATATACACAGGTAAATGAAAATAATTTTGTTGTTAAGTATACGTCTTCTTCTGTGTGTAGAAAATCTTCCGTTTAGGAATACCAAAAAATTTCTTTAATATCAATAAAACTAATCTAACACTTGGTACATATGGGGTGAATATCAACAATAAAACTATACAATTAGTTAAGCATTAGTTAAGCATATTTAAGGTAGTCAATGTTTTGGACTATTGTCACTGTTACTTTAGAATACATGTGACTGTCCTTTTTCTTGCTTCAAAAAATAATCAGGCAGTGATATACGCCACTGTTTCACTTGAATTTATTATGTATATTTCGAGAATCCTTATGTCGGGATTAACACGTTTTAATGCGACATTTGTGGAAAAAGGGGGTCATTTTTTCAAGTAATACATACAGTAAATTAATGATGGACTTTTGTTCAAACATACAAACGATTATTTAAAATTTATCCTACAATTAGCTCGACATTATACAAATGACTTGTTTTATCTAATAAAGTCTAATGGGGTTCTTCTTACATGTTAAGCAAACATTTATGCAATAATATGATTATTTCATCATCCAACAGTTACGTTTTGCAGTTCATTCACGATCCGCGCTTAAGCCATGTAGATTTCTTAAAGGACAAAAAAGAGGCGACGGATACCATAGGGATATTCAATTTCATAAGTCGAAAATAAACTGACAACGTCATGGCTAAAAAAGAAAACTAAAACAGCAGGACACAAAACACAACATAGAAACCCAAAGACTGAACAACACGAAGCCCACCAAATACTCAGTTGGGTTGATCTCAAGTGCTCCGGAAAGTTAAGCTGATCCTGCTCCACATGTGGGACCCCGTCGTGTTGCTCATGCTAGTACAAACATTCGGTAGGTCACATTCGGAGGAAAGGGGGCGGGATTGTTAAAACAGTTTGAACATATCCATTGACTTCTGTGAAACGGATATTCCATAACGGCAAACAAACTTGTGATGGCGTCCATGAAATTTACGAAGAGACAATTTCAACGTCACCACTTGGAACTCTTGGTTTTAATAGCTGCCTTGTGAGCGACAACCCTCTATCAAGGAAATCATGATAGGAAATACACGCCCTGGAGATTTACAGATCTAACATTGTTGGGCTGATGTTTAGACGAGTTGTATATACAGAATGTACACAGCCATGTATCATCATCACTACTGGTGATCCGATGGATAAATCTGGTGTAGAGTTGTCACTGGTTCAGACGTACTTATAAATATAATTATTTCTATGACTGTATCTTGCATTAATTTGTAGGATCCTTTACAATAGATATTTCAGCTGATCTGTAACAATTCCATCTTCATGCCTTATATATCATGTACTGTATTACGACGCTAGATTAAAACTGACGAGGAAAGGTAACACCCGGCCACCGAAAGCTTTATTATGAAGCCTAGGTGGTCGAGTGGTCTAGCGCGTCGGATACAGTGCAGGCGATTTGGTGTCACGATATCTCAGTATCATGAGTTCGAATCTCGGCGAGGGAAGAACTAAAAATTTGCGAATGCAAATTTACAGATCTAACATTGTTGGGCTGATTTCTTGTTAAAATATACTTTTTCACTCATTTGGTCTTTTGGAAAATGTTGTTTGTGCTGTATGTAGACCCCTCTACCAAGAAATTTGTTTTGCATGCACACGTACAAAATTCAAGAGTCTATCCTAAATTGAGGTAAAGTATATGGCCTTCCAAATACCATTTCGATTCCTAACATCACTGAAGAGACATTAATTGTCGAAATCCGGATATGGTGTACAAATCTTTGCACCTCATGTTTGCGGTATACCATCTTTTCCGCAAGTTTATTGTTTTCTGTTTGGTAATAAATTAATAATAAGATCTATTTTGATACATCTTGTGAACCGTTTATTTGGCAATCGCCAATGGCAGTCAGCAGGGTTTAAGAACATCAGTTGTTTGACCTGCTAGTCAAATGCGTTTTGTTAAAATATACTTTTTCACTCATTTGTTCTTTTAGAAAATGTTGTTTGTGCTATATATATATACAAGTCTAAATTGAAAACAACGTTCAAACCTATGATTACGTTGGACAAAAACGTACTCTCTATGCATAGTCACCTAATTTTACTTTCTTATACAAGCGCATCATAAATGGAAAGCAACATGCTTGGCTTTAATTTTAACTGTCAGTCAGTAAGTTTGCTTTTTAACGGTGTGCCCATTTTCCTTTACGAAGATAGTCAGTTCTTCAAATTATCTTCCCTTGCGTCCTTTGGATCTGCGGGATGTATAGATAAGCAGCCACGTCCATTCATGGTTTGGATGTTATATTGGATGCCTCGTGTAATCGTATAGAGAGACTCTGAGTACCACGCTATCTGCATGCACGTTAAGAACTCTTGCAACAAAAGTATGTGAGTGGTCTGTATGCCTTCCATGCTTCCATTATAGTAGCAGTCCAAATTTCTCGCTCGCGCCCTTCATATACTGGTCAATACTGAGTTATTTTTATGCTGTTGGGTTGCTGCCTGAATGATATCTTTACTTCAATTAATATTGTTAAATGAGGAAAACCAGTATTATTAAAATAGGAGAATTATAAAATCAATGCGATCCGCAATATTTGCGTAGTACATTGAATTGTCATTTATATATTTCATCTGTATTAATTCACTGCACCGAATTAGTTAAAATTGAAAAACATTGACAATATACTACTTTGCTGAGATAAATTGTAACAACAACAACAAAAATGGAATGACGAACAGAAATAAAAAAAGCACGTTTAGAATAGGTTCACTTTTATTTACTTTATTTGTGGTTGTTCGTTATCCATTTTTATCTTTGGTATACCGAGGAGGTTTCAATTAAAAAGAAGCATCCTTGAACTCGAAGCTTTCAATTAAATAAGATTTTTTTGGTGAAATGATTGTATTTATTGAAAAAAATACACTGAAAAGATTAGCTGATAATCGTTTGGTCTTAATCAGATGAATGACACTCAAAACCCCTAGCCTCCCAATAAAAAAATAATAGATAGAAAAAAAAACAATTTTTATTTTTTTCTCACACTTATTAAATGCGGATTTATGTTTCGATTCAATAAGTATTGACCAAAATTTAAGTAATATAAAGTATTTATTATTACAAAAACTTTGAGTTTTAAGATTGAGTATGCATAAAGTCGTGTAAAATTAAACCTGCAGGTTTTTGTGCATAGTAGCCGATGACGTTTCTTCTATTGGATGTTTCCCTAATATTTTTTACCATGTATATATATGTCTTTCCTGGCCTTATCCCATCAATCAGTAAACCCAATACTCAGATGCTGATCGAGGATTTTGGAAAAAAAAAGGGGGGGGGGGGCAATGTTTGAAGTGATACTTGTAAAAAGTCTATGCATTTATTATATTCAAAGCTCCATAAGGGAGGACCCCGGCCCCCTGCTTCCTAAATCCGACTCTAATGCTTAAAAAGAAAGACTTGTGTGTACATTGAAGTTAAAATTCTAACGCTTCAAAATCAAATTAATAAAAAAGTAAATCAATTAACGCTGGGACTATTATACTAACTGATATATTATGTCCCAGATTAACGTTAATATTTTTTAATTGCATTTTTTTTTTAATTTTAGGTCGTTGCTCTTTCGTTATAATATATATGTATAGATTATCGGGTTATCTACACATTGATATCGTAAAATATCAGCCGCGAGTCACAATGTGAACTTTTCTGGCGAGTGAGCGCAGCGAACGAGCTTAAAAGCTTCACATTGTGTCGAGCGGCTGATATTTTACGATATCTATACGAAAAAAAAAACCCGATTATCTGTTTATCGTTCTATTACTGGTCTTTTTTCTCTCCCTTAGACAGTTTTGCGCTTGACGAAAGCAAGCTTGAGAACGTCTCCTCACACATTGTGACGTCACTGATAACTTCTCCTCAGACATTGTGACGTCGCTGATAATGCCTGCTCTCGTCTCAAAGCCGTAATACAAGAATTACGGAGCGACTGAGCAGGGTGATATAGGCGTAGGGAAGGACGATAAGCAATTTTATTAAGAGCTGAGCAGAGTGATATAGACAGTGAGACGGCCGATAAATTATATATATGTGTGTGTGTGCAGTCTAGGTGGCTCGATATCCCAATAGCATGAGTTTGAATCCCGGCGAGGGAAGAGAACAAAAATTTGCTTTTGCAAATTTGCAGATTGTTGTGCTGATATTCAGAGTTGTTGAGTAGTTGACATTTTTATACCTTACTACATGATTTGGGTTTTCTTCATTGTTGAAGGTTCTGCGTAATGAACTTCAATTGCTGACTTTCTCATTGGCAATCACACCACATCTTCTTCTTTTTATATTAATCACAGGAAAGGGAAAAAAAATCACACACACTTTAAATATAATTTTAAAATCTACAAAACATGACAAATACATATGGTATGGTACACTGTACAAAAATTGTTCATAATACAGATTTATAGGAAATGTTTGATCTATATTTCTTTCTAGAAAACGAGGAACCCCGGTAATATTTGGTTAGCGTAACATCTGATATTTGTTATGGATCGTAAACTAGTTCAGATTAAAGTTGTACTTGTTTCATCGAAATTTGAGCCTTTGTTAATTGAACACAGCCTGTTTCACTTGATTAAAATCATAAATAATGAAAACAAAACGGGTTGATTTTAAGCGGTGCTTTGCTTTTGCGCCAATTCGCATTTTATTTGCCCCAAAATAATCTCTGATTTGCGCCCCAACCCATATTTCATTTGCGCCAAAATAAAACATTTCATTTGCGCCAATAATATAGAGGCCATGTCAATGAAAGTATCCTAGGATATGTCCTAAGATATGTCTTAGGACATTATTTAGGATGTTTTTAGAGGACGAATTTGAGGCATGTCTTAACATTAAAACAAAGCTATCATAGGACAGTCCTAACATTTGATAACTAACTACAGTTGTCTTAGGACCGTCCTAAAACATTTATTTAATAAATAAGAATATTTAGTGAAATAAATGGCATATAATGCATGTAATTTAATGTATAAATTAAAAGTTTACAAAACCTTGTGACAGACTTTATTTCTGATGCGCATGCAGTTTTAGCTATATAACATTGCTTTGTCCATAGGTCCACTTCATTTCATTTATACATGCATTGAATCGGCCTTAGTAAGAAAAGAAGTCCGTTTTTTTTTCTGAAACCGAAATTCAAATGTTTTCCACAATTCAATTATTATTGTTCAAACAAATTGGTCAGGTGCAAACATTTTGCTAATAATGATAGAATTTTTGGCTTCAAAAAGGGCAGCACGAATTATTTTAGAAGAGCGTAATACTATGAAATTATTAAATATACTTCAGCTTATTTTTTTCTAAAACTCAAACAGAATACTTAGTACTATAAACCTCAATGTTGATTTATGGACCAAATTAGTCTACAAATTTAAAATAATGTCACACAATTGAATCTTATATGCTTAAAAATTCAAAAGTTCACAAATGTTTAATTAGCGATAAAATTTATCCCCTACTTTGAATATATAAATATAATTAACCCCCCCCCCCCCCTTTCCAGTTACAGAAGAATTTATTTGGCAATCGCCAATGGCAGTCAGCAGAGTTTAAGAACATCCGTTGTTCGACCTGTTAGTCAAATACGTTTTCTTAAAATATACTTTTTCACTTTTTTGGTCTTTTGGAAAATGTTGTTTGTGATGTATTTAGACCACTCTACCAAGAAATTTGTTTTTCATGCACATGTATAAAAATTGCGGTTTTTATCCAACGCAATCATAGGCTTGAACGTTGTTTTCAATTTAGACTTGTTTATATAATATATATAATATATATTTTTAATGTTTCTATTTCGACTTAGTACATCGTAACTGTTAAGACTATTCTCGTACCATCCTAAGACACCCCTGGGGCCGTGTCATCGAAAGTGTCATAAGATTTGTCATAAGATATATCTTAGGACAAATTATAGGACTGTCTTATGATATATCTCAGACTGTATATCGAAGGTATCATAAGATAATCTTAACGAAGATGTCATATCGTAGTCCTAAGTGCTGTTTAGATTTTTTAGTTCAAAGGGGAATCTCGTGTAATCTTGGTATAAAAACTCAGGACATAAATTATCTATTTTGTATTGCTGTACCGTAACCCTACAGAATGAGTAAGAAAAGAAGTCCGAATTTAACAGACACAGACACATCACAGTGCATGATGGCGACAGCCATGTTTGTTTATATGCTAGGACATCATAAAATTATCCTAAAAGTTAAAATTGTCATGGATCTACAATCTGTCGATACCTGTATCTTGGCATTGCTCATGGTCATGTTTTTCTCTGACTGTTTATGACGTCTTTACACTAAATCCATTGGATGTGTACTGATTGATAATTTAGTCTTAGATGCATGATTTTTTTATTAGTTGTTAGTAGCTGCGAGTACTCTCAGATCAGTCTTTACTGTCTTTTTGTTGTTGGGATATACAAGTACCCTGCCACGTCCACTCTGTGTTTTTAAAAGAAGTTGTGGTATGATTGCCAATGAGCTAGACAACTCTCCACAAGAGACCAAATGACACAGAAATTAACAACTATAGGTCACCGTACGGCCTTCAACAATGAGCAAAGCCCATACCACATAGTCAGCTATAAAAGGCCCCGAAATGACAAATGTAAAACAATTCAAACGAGAAAACTAACGGCCTAATTTATGTACAAAAAAATGAACGAAAAACAAATATGTAACACATCAACAAACAACAACCACTGATCACAGGCTCCTGACTTTGGTCAGGCACATACATACAGAATGTGGCGGGGTAAAACATGTTAGCGGGATCCAAACCCTCCCCCTAACCTGGGGCAGTGATGTAACAGTACAACATAAGAACGCACTATAAAAATAAGTTGAAAAAGGCTTAACTTATCAGATGGATACAAACAGAAATACTATCCTTAGACAGCTTGTTAATGTAGTAGTCCTTAAGTTGGGATCAAAATTAGAACATATCCTAAGATAAGATCTTTTCGAAACACGGCTAAGAGCAAAATTCTCCTAAGATTATCTTAGGACATATCTTAGTCTTAAGACACCTTCGATGACACGGTCCCTGTCTATATATCCTAACTTTAGGACCAAGTTTATGATCTTATTTACGGAGACTTCTGTTAATCTGACTTAGGACTAAGACGTGTCCTAAGACCATCCTAAGACACGGTCTACTCCAGGGACAAATTCATTGACACGGTCCCAGGTAAATATATAGTATCAAAATAGTTTTATCTAAAAGAGACTTTAGATAGTAACTTTAACATTTTTTTGATTGCATAATAAAACATATTCCTCCTAAATCAGTCATCGTAACATCAGTCAAAGCACTATACACAGATACTTTCTTAATAATAAGAGACTTTTCACTCTAACTTTAAAACTCAGTGATAGAGATCATAAAACCCAAAAGAAAGCACTGTAGTCTATACACTAGAGTAAAACCAAAACTACCGTTGTTCTGAATTAAGGCTTGTAAGCAATGGCTATGGATGTACTCATGTACACTGGATGACTTATATGTGTGGTCATTAAAAATTACGGACTTATCTCATTTATATAAAAATAAGAGGATGTGGTATGATTGCAAATGAGACAACTATATATCCACCCGCAAAGTTCAAATGAAGTGGATATACATGTGAGCACTATGTAGTTTCAAACCTACGTACGTGACCTACAGTTTTATATGAGTATGAAATTAATTAGTTACCTAGGGAAATACTCTTACAACAAAAATCTTATTCACGATGAAGCAATGAAATATCTAAATTTTTTCATATATGTTACCTGTAAAATGGTGCAAATGTGGTTTTTATTTTTTGGCGCAAATGAAATATAAACTAGTGGCGCGAAAGAAAGTTTGAATTTTGTAAAAATTGGCGCAAATGCAGTGCGCCCGATTCAATACGACTTTAATCTTGCTCGTGATAATATATTGAAATAAACTGCTTCGCTGAGCGCAGCTGGATACGCCCGCAGAGGTCCAACCCTGAACAGTTTGGGCAAAAATGGACACAATATTCAAGCTTGATACAGGTCTGAATTTGGATTGTAATTAAATATTTGATATATTATAGGTTTCTGAATAAATGTAGTCAGAGAACTTGAAATTGGTTACATGAAAGATTTCTTGCTGTTGTGCAATACACATTGCTGTAGCGTAATACGTAGTAAATCTGTTATCAGACTATAAACAAATAAAATCTTATAACTCGGAAGCCTAAAATAGAAAATTTATAAAAATCAAAAGGAAGCTTACAAAAATAGATATAAACAATTTACCAAAGTTTCAATATGCTGAAAGCATTTTTGAGTTATTGTCCGAAAACTGGAAAATCCCCCTTTTTGTAATGAATAAAAAAACCCATAAATTGGAAACGTTTAGTCTGAAATTTATAAAAAATCAAAAGGGAGCTCATGTCGATAGAAATAAACAATTCACAAAAGTTTCTTGCAAATTGGTGAAATTTTTTTGAGTTATTGTCCAAAAACTGGAAAATCCCCCCTTTTTAATGAATAAAACCCCAAAGCTCGGAAACGATAAATTCGAAATTTATAAAAAAAAAAACGAAAGGGAGCTCACGTCAATAGGTATGAACAATTCACAAAAGTTTCATGCAAATTAGTGAAATTGTTTTTGAGTTATTGTCCGAAAACTGGAAAATCCTCCCTTTTTTAATGAATAAACCCCAAAACTCGGAAATGATAAATGTGAAATTTATAGAAAACGAAAGGGAGCTCACGTCGATAGAAATAAACAATTTACCAAAGCTTCATGTATATTGGTTAAAGCGTTTTTGAATTAATGTCCGACATGTTAACGACGGACGGACGGACAGACGGACAGACGGTCAACGGTACACCATAATACGTCCCGTAAACGGGCGTATAAAAAGTGAACTATAAATTGTTTTATTGCCTGTTTATTATTTTACAGATTTGAGTAGTTTGACGTTAGGATATTCGCCATTCATTTTAAAGTAACAGGCTTTTTCGAAGACTGTTATATAGTGATAGTATAAAAATAAAGAAATTAAAAAAGCAGAAAATAATGAAGGGTCCGTGTGCTTGTTTTTGAGATATAAACCATTGAAAATTTGGCGGGAAATAATTTTCTGTAGATTTTTCTTAAATTTAACCGGTACCTTTTTTCTTTCAAAAACAATGAAATATAGAAAGGAGTTTAAAAGATTTTAAAATATGACAATCTAAATTATATGTAATCAAAATTGTGGAAGGAAAGGTAGGGGTGAGTAGGTAATTTTTTTTAATAGCACTGCATGAATAAAACCTAAGGATTCCGAATGCTTGAATTTCATCAAAACGTCACTTTCTGCGGGACGTCATGCGTATTATTTTCCGTAATAAGAACGATATTTTCTATAATTCATTATTTGATTTTATGAATTAATGTGGCTTAAATTACGCAAAAGGAATGTATAATAGCACTATGAGAAAAATAACAATATAAGAACCTCTCGATTTCCACATAAAAGTAAAATAAAAAAATATCCCACTTTGAGCAACTTATCCGTAAGCATGGCTTGAAATATTAACTAGTCATTCTCGTGGGGATTTATTTTCCCCTTATTTGAACTAATCACAGCATCAGATTGAATCCAATCAATTCATGACGAAGAATATATCTACATACATGTCAAAAAATTGAAATTAATTAAAGTTGTATATGAGACAATATATTTTCGCTGGAAGATTTATTTCAACAGAATATTCGTTTTATGCGGTTTTGTCACGATTTCAGTTCTTACTATGTTCGATTGTTAATTTCAACCGAACACCCACGATAACAAGCAAGTCCGACTTGATTTATTTTCAATAGACTTTCTGCCAAGTAAAGTTTTAAAACTGCATTTCAGTCTGAAGATGAAATTAAATCTCTCCAAAAAAAAAGTTGAGAATATTACGCTGCATAAAACTTTGCAGTTTAACAGTGAAAAGAAGTTATTTGATAATATGAATTTACGGTAACATTTGATTTAAATATAATATACTTTCAACAAATATGATATTTCGAGAATAATGACCACCATATGACAATAATGATAGAACCAAGAGGGTTATATCCAGTGGGCAATAAACATGTTTCTTATCATCTGATTATAAGTACTATCATGGGGATGCTAATCTTAATGAAACAGTGTGTGTTATATCCTTCTGACTGACCCAAGACACAGTAATAACATGGAAGTATTATATTGAATACTTCTATGGTTATTCTTACACTACCTATAACCGAGTACGGCAGAAAGTGATTTTCCCCCGATTATAGTACTGATTTTCCTCGATTTTGTACTGATTTTTCATGATAAATTTTACACTATAGTTCTGTTATTTAATTTAAGTAGCTTGATCTAATCAATTGGTTAAAGATCATTTATTCTGTCTGGTCAGCAGTCATTAGTAAGTGATATCCTGAGCTGGGATTGCTTTGAAGTTACATCATGACCTTCCTTGTTCTTTGTTTTGATGCTGTTGCAGCTGATTTGAGTCAAACAAAATATGTTTTAGTCTGCTTTTAGAAAACTGGGAGTATAAATTAGATTTTTTTTCATGAAATTTTTTTCAAATATAATAATCTGAAAAATGCAAGTAGAAATTTGGACAAAATATGCATTTAAATGTCTTACGTCTTTAAAGTTGTAGAACTTCCGCGATACACTAATAATCGAGGATTATGCTGTGGCCAGTGGGGGATTATGTCATATCCATATAGGCGCGTGTTTTGTTATCACAACCAGTAAACGAGGTCATTCTGTTGCGTACTTTGGTCAAAGAAAGAGAAAGATGGAGTCCCCTAGAAATGAAAATAAGCTGAATGGAATTTCGTTTTCAAGGAAGAAGAGTCCGAAGCTTACTTATGCCGGAGAGTTCTGGTAAGATATACTTTTTAATCCATAGAAAATATGAAGAGAAAAAAATTCATTGATATTTAAAATATGATTTCTGAATATGAATATAAAAAACCGAGGTGTGCCCAAGTTCATTTAGAATACAAAAATGTTTGTCATATTTTTATGTTATGGTATATGTTAATGAATAAGAAATGGAGGTATACAGTTAATTCGGGATTGTTTTGTCTTGAGTAGCCAAACATTCCCATTTTTTTTTAACATTTCTTTATTCATCTATGTGAACACTTCGGATTTTGAGATGTTGCAGAATTCTAAGTTGCACACATATCATAATACTCATCAAGTTGTCAATACTGGCAAATATTATTCGATTGAAATTTTCATAGTTCTATTGACGAGATTTACTTTTAGTAGAGACCAAGTGTCGAGTTAAAAAAGTGAATATCGAGTTGTCAAAAGTGAGTATCGAGTAAAACAGTGAGTATCGAGTAAAAAAAGTGAGTAATAACTCGATACTCACTTTTTGAAGGGGAAATTTATTTTAACTTTATTCCTTTGGCATGATTCATTTTATCAAGGATGTATATTAGTATTTTAGTTATATATCCTTGGTTATATTGACCATCAACATGAATAATGACTAACTTAGTTCTTAGGGATAGTAATATGATACTGATAGGACCACTTGAAAAGTAAACATTTCAAACAAAACAGTAGTCAGAATAGTTCGCAAGAAACACCCAATTTAATACTTGGGAACTATATTCCACGAACAAGGGGAATTAATTGTGGTCTGAAGCCTATTAGACACCAAAATGTTGGTATTTCTAATGAAACTTTACATTTACTTAGCATGATATCTTAGTAGCATATTAAGTGCCAAATTTTATTACTTTCTGACCGTTATTAAAACAGTTTGGAATGTTTTATATAATTGCATATGTCTGCGGAGAATGCTATTTGCAAAGTTTTAAGACCTCAGTCAATAGATATAAGAAGATTTGGAATGAGTGCCAATGAGACAACTCTCCATCCAAGTCACAATTTGTAAAAGTAAACCATTATCTAATTTAAACTAAATGAAAGTTATGGCTGCTGGATGTTATAAAGGAAATTGGGCAACATTTATATTTGTTAGGTTATTTATTTGCCTTGATCCAGTAGCCATAACTTTTATTTAGTTTAATTGTTAAAGCTTACTGCCACTTGTGTGCCAGTTTTGTGCAAACTTATATCCCTCTAGTGCTTAAATCAGAAGTGGTCAATATGATAAGTGTACAGATATAATAAGCATTATTGTGGGTAAATTAATACTGAAAAGTTTCTTTATTTCCACTGCCTATCCTTATTGCTTATGTATACATGTACTTCAAAACAACTTAAAAGTAAATTAAGACTTGACACTTTTCAATTTTAAGATATTTTGCTCTTTATATTTTTATACGTGGTTGTACGTTATAATCTCCCAGGGTCAACTCGTTTTTGGAAAACTTATTGAAAATGCACCATAAGGTACTCTCATTCACTCTGATAATGACCTATATACCCTTATTTTTGTATGCACTGTTCTAACTAATTTTTAAGCACTGTTTAAAACTGTGTATAATTTGTATTAAAACAGATGAATCACCAAAGAAAAGAAAAACTCAAAGTTCTAATAGTGGCCTGGGTGCAGTGTATTCGAATTATCAACAGTGCTCCTCAAATAAAGAAAATAAAAGAAAAAGGTGAGGTTATAAATTTGTCAAATTTCCTTTTTATAACATCAATTTATCACCGTTAACAATCAGGGGAATTACTTAAATGAGTGATATCTTAAATCACTGGTTCAGTAACATTTGAATGTTATGTAACTTTAGATATATACTAATGATCCAGAGACTAATCACGTTTGCTAAAATTATCAGAACCAACATCTGTGTTTAAAGGATGACCGGTCATGTCAGGTGATGACCTTGTACTGAATCTGGGATAATGACATGAAAATCACTTGTATAAATATATATAATAATTCTATTTTATTTCAAAGAATCATTTTAAAGAGGTTTCTTTTTTTCAATTTTACTCATAATAAGATATAATATAAACCTGTATGTTTAAAATTTTAGTAAAATTACAAAATACAAAATTATTTTTTTATCAAGGCTTCAGACCCCAATTAAGTTGATATTTTTGCTATTTATAAGTGATTATTTCAAAAATTTCCCTGACTGTTTAGACTTACTATTAAAAAAAAGCCCAGAAGATACAGTTTGAATATAGATATGTAAGACAAGTATCCAACAGAGACCAACTGAGGTTGATGTTAGAATCTTTATGTGTGTGTGAAGAACTTTCATATTCTTTTTAATAGGTTTCTAATTTTTATATAACTATTTTGAAAAAAAAATCAAGCCTGTAGTTCAGTAGTTGTCGTTGGTTCACAGCTGTCATATTTGTTTTTCGTAAATTGTTTTGTTATAAATTAGGCCGTTAGTTATGTCAATTGAATAGCTTTATATTTCCATGTCGGTCCTTTAATAGCCGACTATTACGGTACTATATAGCCATACAGTATGGGTTTTTCTCATTGTTGAAGGCCGTACAGTTACCTTTAATTGCCTACATCCACTTCATTTGAACTTTGGTAAATAGTTGTCATATTTGCAATCATACCACATCTCCTTATTTTTTAAACAATCATAAACACACAAAAAGTAAAGAAATGCATGTTATGTTCTTCTTGTATATTTTATGATGGTATGATACTAAATTCCTAATCTTGATTTCATATAATTGAGGTCTGGAACAGGCATGTCAGTAACTGCTAGTAGTCCTTTGTTAATTGCTGTATCATTGTCCTTTTGTTTAGTTTCTTCTGTTACCTATTCTAACATCATACCTAGACTTCTTAAAAACTGAGTTTTTCTAAACTTTATCATCAAATATGTATCAAGGGTTTCCAGCATTTAAATTAGATTTAAAAATACCTTTCCAGAGCTTTTGGTAAAGCGATCCTTATCGATATGCCAGTTTGTGGTAAATCATTTCAAGTAGTACAGTTAGAAATTTATTGTGATCCAACAATTAATATACACTTACATTGACTATATTTTCCCCCGGTGCAACGCGTTGCGGGGGACATAGAAATATTGGCGTCCGTCCTTCCGTCCCATCTACTAAGCGCTGTCACGTGTACAATTCATGCCAGATTTTTATGAGACTTATTTCATAGTTTTAAATTAGCAATTTCTTGAACGAATTTAAAAAGCCGTGCCTTTCATTTATTTTTAAAGAGTTATGCCCCTTAGAAATATTAATTATGGTGAAAATTGCCAAATGAATGCTCTAATGTGAACAATTCTTGCCAGAGTTTTGAAAATTTATACTATAGGTAAATATTAGCAATGTTTTGGACGAGTTCGAAAATCAGTGCCAATCAATTGCCCTTGGAAATATTAATCATATGGAAAATTGCATTGTTAGCGCTCTCATTTGTTCAATTCTTGCCAGAATTTTATGAAACTTATATCAAAGGTTTATACCAGCAATATGTTTAAGATATCAAGTATGAATATTACATGTATTAGGTCAATATTCTTTAAAAATAAACGTCTTTTGAAATGGCACATGTGACCTCTTGAAAGAAGTAGGATCAAGAAGTCCTATATTTGGTCCTTATGTCAAATTTTTCAATATTCAATCAAAGACTTATATTCATATCTTAAAAAGGCAAATTTGAAAAGACTACATATTTTTTTCCTCGAAATTTTAGTTTAAAAAAATGAATATTTAATACATGCATTGTAGCCAGATTGCCTGTATTTATGCATTTATAGGCCTTTTTATCTGAATAATATTGGTCACATACTAAGAGTAATAAAAACTTATCAAATTAGATATATGGTTCAAATTCACACTATTACAAAACATATGGTTGTCCATTCATGCTGCCAATACCTTTGTAAACACCCTGTTGAAATTAGTCAAAAATTGTTTATTCAAAATTAAGGTTTTTCTTCATAAGAGTGTATAACTTTGATGGATTGTGATGACACTGACCGAAAAATAGTAGTTTTTAATTTGGCATTTCCTCAATTTAAAAGGAAAATTAAGAATTTAAGTAAAATATTCTGCCAAAATATAAGTCCCTTATCTTGTACCATGTCCTTTGTCTGATGCTATTCAACAAATCCGGCTAGCTGTTGAACATATAGCAATAGTTAAAATCATCAACTGTTTCTGGTATTTGATGTAATTAAACTAAACTTTAAAATTAAAAAAAATATATGCTTTTATGAAATAAGGTGTTTTTACAAGTAACGTAATTAAAAAAAATGAAGCAACATGTACCGTTACTCTGAATAGAAATGCATTTACAAAGAATGGTATTATCCTCACTATCTAAATCATCTTTTTTTTTCGGAAATAGATCATTAGAATAATTTGTTTTCTTTTTTAGATTTTACTTTCTATGAGTACCCACAGCATCTTCAAGCAGAACAATGGATATTGATCAGACCAGACAGTCTGGAGAATTTACCATGAATAGAAGTAACAAAAGTGACAGCAACACATTCGATTGGTTTAATGGATATTTTGGACAGGAGTAGCAGACTGGTACATTGATTCCAAAATCTTGAACAAACAACAACTGAACACATTCTTGTCTCTTTTAAGTGGGATAATGTTAATCTTTACAAAATGCCAGCACAATTGAAATTAATATGGGATAGTTGAAAGAAGAAATTTCAAAATGATACATATTATCACAATGTTGAATTTAGACAATCTCTATTTTTGTGAAACAGTTTTTTTTAAACTTTAAATACTGTGATGATCTACAAAACATTATTAAAAGATGAACATGTAAGTCTCAAGTGTGATCCAGTTTTTAACCGCTTTTCGCTTGAAAAAAAATCAAGCTTTTTTAAATTTATGAAGTGACAACAATTGTTTTTACTGGATTTACATTGAATAAATAATATTATCCAGACATTAAAATAAAAATGTTGAAATTGATTTCACTTCATTTTATTTTCATTTTTTCCCAATGTTTTTATCAATTTTTTTTAACCTTTCTAAGTGAGAAAGTCAGACTTCTTGATGCTTCTAGTTGTTACACACTACATTTAAAACATTGTCACATTTCATATGGTATATTCTGGCTTTCATTGTATTTTGTGTTTTTTGTATTTTGGTGAAATTGCAAATTGTGTTCTTACCAATGAATCTTAACAGTTAATTGTGCTTGATTTTTGTTTTCTTAAACAATGAAAAACCCTTTTAATTAAAAATTAATATGTTAAGGTAAAGTTCATCCCAAAGGTTGCTTTTATTCATTTTCATAAAATTATAAATAATTAAAAAAAAAATTGGAAAGTTTGGAACTATTTGATTTGATTACCATTGAGACAGCTTTCCACGAAAGTTCAAATGATGTAACCGTAGGCATACGACCTTCAACGACATGAGAAAAATCCATACTGTATGGTCATCTATAAAAGACCCCGACATTAAACACCAATTCAACTGAGAAGAATAACGGCCTAATTTATTACAATTTACGAAAAACAATATGACAGACATGAACCAACAACAACCACTGAACAACGGGCTCCTGACTTGGGATAGTCACATAACGGAGGTGGCAGGGTGAAACATGTTTGTGATCGCTCAACCCTCTCCTAGCTGGGACAGTGTGTGTAACAGCACACCATAAGAATAAGCATTTATTTAGTACAGTATCATTTTAAAACAACAGCTTTCAAAAATTCACTTCATTTTGATGGCAAGTATTAGTAACCAATCAATATATACAGAGATATGAATCACCTGTGTGCAATTTTGATAGATCTATATTATGCAAATGTTGAAATTTAAATTACAATACTTAAATGACTACTTACCCATTTTTCATCAGTATTCTGATATATTAAAGTATAGAAATCGACCCTATGTAAAAGTTTCAAAGTCAACGAATCATGACTGGGGGAGGGAAAATAATCATTATGGAGATGAGATGTGCAAAATCTAGTACCACTGCACATCTAATGTAATAACCGTTAATGTTCAGCCTTAAACTGACCAAATCACAAACATAAACCTGTAAACTAACTATGCATTTTCGAAATCAATAGACAGTGATTGGGGGAGGGATAATCGCCATGGAAATAATTTCCAGTGTCTTTTTATAAATGGTTACTAGAGTGACATCCCTAAATTATTCCACTTCTGACTGAACTAAACAGCAATACACATTGCTATGAGTTGATGCTCTAGTGAATATAAATGTGTAAACCTAATTTTGTGACTGAATTCAGTCATTATATTTTTTTTTACTGCTGCAGAATTGGTCTTTTCAACAAATATTTCCTGAATTTGTATTGACTGAATTCAGTCATCTGTATTATAGATGTGTATACTATGTAATCACACTTGGTGTAATTTAAGTCTTAGAAAACACTCTAATTTAGTACAATTTCTTGTAGCTTCTATCAAATGCTGTGTGACTGAATTCAGTCAACATTTTGTGAAAATAATGAACAGGATAAAGAGTTAATTTCATTTAGCTGTTATCCTGTTATATGTTGCTTGTATTAATCTATAATCCGAATTCTGTTTCATCTGAATTAACAGTAATAGGTTTTAGTTAAGAAGCAACAAGTACAAATGTATTTGATAGATATTTTACGAATAAAATGGTAATGTTACTTTCTATTGTACTTATTGAATTATGTGATATAAAGATGCAATCAGGTGACTGAATTCTGTCACTCAAAAAATTATCACCGTACAATGCTATTTTATTTTTTGTAAGTGGATCATATTAATGGGGTCATTAATATGAATATATTCTGTGTTAACGTTTTCATCCATTTTAAATAAAATGCGCATTGCATACAATGTTGAATGTTAAATGGTATTCTATAATGAATAATATATCTACTCAGTTCAACCCTTGAATTTTGACAAATCAGAAAATTGACAAGTTGAACCAGACGGTGTTCAGAATATTTTAGACCAGAAGATAAAAATACACAAGGCAGTGGATCAGTATGCTGATAATCTTGTTCAAGATGTCGTCCAACATTTCGGAACCTTAGAACATAAAGAAAAAAATAAAAAAGATAAAGAGATAAAAGCTATGCATTTGAAGAAAAGGGTTTTGGAAAGTATCATCACATCCAGAGATTTTACGAAATTCTTCAGAGATTTTGATAAACTGAATTTTTCATTGAACGAAGAAATGTCACAAGAAACTACGAATATTTCGTCCTTACCAAATTTTGTTCCTGGAGAATTTACAGTGCTTAATTTTGGAAAACTAGAAGGTATTAAAGGAATGAAAGAACACCATTCAAAAGTTGAACTAGAAGTTACAAATCGATGGACCACAGAGTTAGAAAATGTTCATTTCATTGGCAAATGTCCTGATGACACTCTATGGATGGCAGACAACTTAAATGAAGTGTTACATCATGTTGCGCTTAAAAGAGACAATGTTGAGGTATTATCAAGATTCAGCATTCAGATTTTTGGCTTATTAGTTGATATATCCAGCAACATTATTGTGTCAACCGGTGGAAACAAATTAAAATTGATGAAGGCAAGAACAAAACAACTCACTGACTCTGTTTTTAATATTGCACAGATGAAAATATGTGATATCCATAATACTAAAGACCAGAAAGTCCTAATATCAGCAAATTCTTCATGGCCAGGAGAAAGACATATTGTCTTTGTAATGGATCAAGCAGGAAACCGTTTAACTGAATATGAAAAAGATAGTAACAACAAACCTTTATTTACAGATCCTTATAGGCTAACAAGCACCAGAAATGGAAATATTTGTGTAGTGGATACATTAGAAACAGATTTCAAAGGAAGAGTGGTTGTGATTGGTCAGGCCGGAAATATCAAAGGGATTTATACTGGTCACCATGATGTCAATACTGAAGACAAACCATTTATGCCAATAAACATACTAGCTACACCATCAGATAACCTTTTGATTGCAGATTGGAAGATTCATGTAGTCCATTTTTTAAACAATGATGGAGAATTCATTTCATACTACTGTGTATATGACATTGGAATCCAGTATCCACATTCACTTGCTTTGTCCAAATCAGGACACCTCTTTATAGGATGTGGGGGTGCTTATGATAGTCCGGAAAATTTTAAAGCCAAACTTTATGAGGTTGAATATTCAGGAATCTAGTGAGTAGAAGATATCATCGCTAGTGTGAACATTCAAGTTTTTTATACATGTAATTGAAATTTAGATATGGATATCAAAAGTTAACGGTTGTACATCTGATCAATCCTTTAAGATAATTTAATCATGTTTCGAGACGAGATTCCATAAAAGAATAAAGACAGCTGTAGTGATAGTAAACATAAGTTATCGTAATTAAGCAGCGTCATCAGTTAATTATGTAATAAAGGAGGACCATTGTGAATAGTGTAAGTTCCGAAGAAACAAAAATCATGATGTACGCATTTTATTAAGCATAACTGTATTGTATCAAAATTAAAATCTAATTTTCATAAATAGTACATGACCTATTATCATTGACTCTATATTCATTGACAAAAAATAAACGCCGTATTTTTTTTTCCCTTTAGAGATAGAAAACCCCAGAAATAAAACAGAATACTACAATTTTTACCAGTAAATTGCAGATTGTTTTGGTCATACAGATTTTTGTCGTGTTTAGAAACTTATACATCTTTGACTTTCATTTTGTTTTGGTCTTTGATCGTTTCTTGTGAAGATAAACTCTGAAAAGTGATTCGGACGCATGAAATTTATAAAGTGTCATTTTTATTTAACATCATCAGACTATATATAAGATGATTTGGAATACGATATATATAACAACTGCACTGCTTCCTAAGTGGGTTTTGAAATTATCAATCAAAAGCTTTATGGCTGTAAAAGTTTGTTTTTCAGTTCTATTGTTGTATTATTCTTCTGTTGAACTGTTTAGAATATACAAAGATTAAGGCTTGTGATTTTGATGTGGCAATTTTTTCTTATAAACAAATATAATTATACATAGTTTGAGCTTATACACAATAATGCATAGTGATTTTCAGTTTGCCTTATGGAAGTTGAGGGAAAATCTATAAAAAAATCCTCTTTATCCATTAGCAGGTTGGCAAATACAACCAAATCTCACTTAATAGTCAGCTAATTATCTTGTAAAAATATCTAGAGGAACATTTTAGAAGGGAGTTCAACTTTGTGTTCCAAGAGGATCACATGACGCATATGTGTATGTTTATCCAAGTTGATGTTGAATACAAAATAGAGAAAGATACCAAGAAAAAGAATAAAAATCATAATTCAAAGAAAACCAGACACAATTAAAAACCAATTAATAGAACAATTGAAGGTCTTTCCATCTCACATTTTGATATTAAAGGATTAGATGAACTGTTATAAAGTAACCTTCGTTTAAAAACAACAGTGTTAGAAGATATCACTTTTGGTTCATACGATCAGTTACTTCAAACTGATTCTAAAAATATATGGTTTCTAGGTACTTTTTCATTAAATTAGTGTAAAAATGGCTACTTCCGGTTTAAAAACTGTCACTTTTGGTTGGCCTTTTTAAAGGTCATATGTCTTCCAACCTAATGCAAAAGACCTAATAGTTTTATAATGAACCAGTATCAAGTTATTGCAAAGGTCAAAATCTAGAACGTCAGATTGACCTTTGACCTTGACCTCGATTTCAATGTCATTGATCTCAAATCGAAAGACCCTAAGTCATTCACATGTATGGTTGAGAAGTTATACTGATTTCAAATATATAGGGGAGAACAATCCTATAAGGGGTCACCGAAACACTTCGACTTAATGCCTTGAAGTTGCGCCAATGTGTAAACAGTTATTTGGCAAAAACCTCTTATTATTAACTATTGCAGTTTCTTTGGAATGAAGATAATAAGCAAAGTTCAAAATAAAGAACATAACCCTGATCTTTGACCTTGACCTTAATTTCCTCCTAATGGACCAAGGACTTCATATCAAGTAGCAAAAAAAACCATCTCAGACATGTCAGACGACAGAAGAAAAAAAATAATGAGAACAAAAACAAAAGGTCTTTCCACAAAAAGTGGAAAGATCTTATTATTACCAATTGAAAAACGACGAAAAAATTTTTTCTAATAACATAATCGGTACCAATTTTACTACACCAGCTGCGCATTTCGACAATTAATGTCTCTCCAGTGGTGCTCGATGCTTATCTATTTCAAATTTACTTTATGCAAAAATTAAACAGCTGATAAAACCTGATTTTAACGACCAACAGTAAAGCCATATCCCGAAAAAGAATCAGAGCTATACTAAATTGGATACATTCCTTAACTTAATATGATTTGAATATTCTAAAACATTACATTTTAATAAAACAATATCCGTATTTTCATGTACAGAAGTACCAAGTACTGAGCTGGTGATACCCCTGAGGACTAACGGTACAAATTGTATTACATAAAGGCAACAGTAGTATACCGCTGTTAAAAAGTCATAAATCGATTGAGAGAAAACAAATCCGGGTTACAAACTAAACCGAGGGAAACACATCAACTATTACACCAGATGCGCTTAACGACAATTAATGTCTCTTCAGTGATGCTGGAGGCCAACATATTTTAAAATCCAACACAGTAATCAAACATGACACTAAGTCTTATAATCGAGTTCAGGTAACTGTAATAAGTAGAAAAAAAAACATCTTAACTTCCGGAAATATGCATTTTGGGTTGTAGGTCTTTGTCCAGTCAAAAGTATGTCATTGTTACCTATATATGAAGCTCCGTATATGTTTTTTTTTTAAAAATTTTGTTTCAGGTTCATATCTATGTAACTATAAGTAATATGATCATATGAACCTTTGTAAATACATCATTTTGCGAATATTCATGCAAGTTCTAGACAAAGATAGATCACTGTGACATACAGGTCTAATCCACCATTTTCTACATAAGGAAATGCCTGTACCAAGTCAGGAATATGACAGTCGTTGTCCATTCGTTTGATGTGTTTGAGCTTTTGATTTTGCCATTTGATAAGGGACTTTCCGATTTGAATTTTCCTTGGAGTTCGGTATTTTTGTTATTTTACTTTCTAAATAGGTAAATGTGAGGCACATTTTGGCTTCATTGACGGTTTAATTTCTACGACAGATTTCAGATCTCTGTAACTATAAGTAATATGACATCTTAATTAGCACTCTGCAAAGTAGAATAGAATCCGAACAAAGACAACTGTGACCTAAAGACTGATTTAGCTTTTTGTGCTCGACTTCATATATCTGTAGCCATAATAGCGAAACCCATTTAAACATGTGAAATAAACATTGAATGTATTTCACTATCGGAAAGGATCCTCTAACTTGTGTAAATATTTAGAATATCTGTATGTTTGTTAAAATAATTATTCTATTTTGATCATACATTTATTTGTGGTCCTTCTTTGGAACATTCTATTATGTTATATTTCTTTTTAAATGCATAATTTATACCTAGAAATGTGGTAGTATATTAAGTAACTACAGCTGATAAAATGTTTTGTAAAATGAACTAACAAATTCTAACAGATATATATTTACATGTTCTATTACTAACTTTAACGAGGCCGGAAAAAGGTACCGGTATTCGATGTTTTCCATACTAACAAATGTAACAGATTTCAATAAAAAATGAAAATTAAAAAAAAAAAAAATTGTGTAAATATGCATTTTGGGGTGTAGACCGTATGAGCAAAAGTCGGTCACCGTTACCTGAATTTCATGATACATTGACTCGGTAATTTTTCTACCACAGTTTATATCTGTAACTTTAAGTAAAAGCATCAAAACTTGCTTAAATATGCACTGTTGGGAGTATGTCGGCATCCAGATAAAAGAAGGCAATTACAACCTACATTTTATGCGTTGATAATTCGGCAACCATGCATAGGTAATATGATCTTTTAAACATGTGTAATAAACATTTCATATATTTTAAGTCGAAGTTGAAATCTTGGTATCTATAAGTTTTGAAATATCTATACATGTGAAGAGATATGCATCTTAAGAGTTTGTCACCATCTGGTTAAACGAAGATCACTATGACCTAGTGCTTCATAGATTTTGGTTAAGTTTCCAAAATCAATTAATAGTTTGCCTCGGTTTACAATGTTTTCTCGGGGTAACTCTCTGTCCTATCACTCTCTCCGCTATGTGTTATTTATATAATGAACACATATTACTGCTATTTATATCCAATAACTCTCATATTTCGTTTGTAGTATGACACAATGTGTAAATGGTCATATTCTTTTATGGATTTTTGATGTTGGCAGGCATTATGCCCATTAAACACCTTATATGCATGTATGCATAACAAAACTGTGTGAACTCCGAGTATTTTTGTCAAATATAATACCTTAGATATAGGAGAATGATTGACAATTAACTGTATTTGTATAGCCCTTTATAGCTTGCTGTTCGGTGTGAGCCAAGGCTCCATGTTGAAGTCCGTACTTTGACCTATAATTGTTAACTTTTTATACATTGTGACTTGGATGGAGAATTGTCTCATTGGCACTCATACCTCATATTCTTATTTGTATTTATTTACTGATTGTTTCTGTATTGGCCCTTTTTGTAGCTTCAAAGTTAGCTGTATTCTTTTATCCTCAATCTTAAGACCTTATGGTTCCACTCTACTTCAATGTGAATTCTACACAAATGTGGATATATATTCTTTCTGTGGTTTTTGTATGTATGTCTGGTATTAAGAGGGATGTTGAGGTGGTTCCGATTGTCCAAATCACCCTGTTTTGTCGATAAAATTGGCTACTGCTCTTGTAGTTTCAGACGTGTGTACTGATGTTTCATCATCCAGTTGTATCAGTAACGAAGCCATGTTGAGGTTTCCTATCCCCTTTTCTGTTGATATTTTTTAAACATATTTTGCCACTGCTATTTCGTTGATTCTTTGGTCTATAGGGCATACCGTTGTTTCAACTTCTAGGGCTTCCCTTCCTGGCGTAGTTCGTATATAGGCGTTTTTTTTTTGTATTTCTATCTTAACTCTACCATACTTGAAGGTTGTATTCAATAGCTAACTTGACTAGACAATAGTGCAGTAGTTTCATTGTTTAGATCTTACTTATTTGTTTGATGTCTCTCGGTTTTTATAAGTTTCTATTTACTCTTCTTTAAACTGCTTCCATGTGTTTTCCAAATGTCACTTTTTTCATCAAGTATTACTTCTTATAACTGGGTGTGGGTTTTCCTTAAGCTGTTTAACTAGTATATTTATCTTTTTTATGTCATTTTTATCATATAGCTCTTCAACTGTTTTGTTCAAAGATCATGCTTTTGAGTGTTCCTGATGAAGGTAAACTCAGAAAAGCGCTTCGGACGCATGCTAATTATAACGTGTTGTTTTGATTTCTTGATCTCATGTTTTGTGTTCTGTTTGTCTTTTGATCGTTTTTTATTTTTTGCCTTGGCATTGTCCGTGTATTTTAGACTTCTGAGTTTGAAGATGACCATTTTAAGTCCTTTAGCACCATGATCACATACATAATACCCTGTGAACACAGTGCCTATTGGCTGTTGTTTTACTATGTTTTTTTTGTGTGTATTTAGTTGAATGTTTGGTCATGACGTTTCGGTGATCATAGTATTCTGTCATTCAAACAGGATTACACATCGGATGATATCTTTTTAACATGTAAGTGACAGAGTATATTTGGACTATGATTTATCAACTTTATTTGGCTATTTTTTTAATTTTTTGATTCGAGCGTCACTGGTGAATCTTTTGTAGAAGAAAAGCGCGGCTGGCGTACACAATTCTAATCCTGGTATCTATGATGAGTTTACTTATATCTGCTTCATGCACATATAGGATGGATGATCTGATATTTTGGGACGATAAAGCACGTCACATAGCAGTATGTTTTTTCCGCTTCTTATGTTACTTGTATTTGAACCTATCTCAGATTCCTATGAAAGTTAGATAACACTTGACTACCTACTTGCTTTATCCACTTTTGATAACTAAAGGTTAAAATTGGAATATGCACATCACTTATAAATGCTAGTAGCACCATACCTTATTCTTTACCTTAGTTTTACTGTTCGCTGAATTTTGTAGGTCTTACACTAGGTTTCAAATATTTGATGCTATTTACCTAGTCATTTAGATCTAAACTATTTTTTTACAAACCTTGACACAGTTGCGGAGTCGAGACTACGTGTGCTGTTTCTGTCGGCTCAAACAATTGTTAAAGTTCATGACTAAGTCACTTTAAGAGGAACAACTCATTGTATGTACCACTTACAATTAACGATAAAAAAAAACAAAAAATACCTTTGACACATCTTATTTCCATGGAAATAATTTGACCCTATTTCATGGTCTTTAGACTGAACTTTTCCATAGTTTACATGTTAGTTTGTAATCTAATGTCAGTTTAATGTCCCCCAATATAGCTTCGTATATAATAAATGCATACACATTTTACAGGTATCACTCCAAACATTGGCTTGCCAGGGGCCTCCTTTTTTCAAAATCCTGGATCTAAACCTGAATGGTTCACCAATGTAAAACTTTAGGAATAAAAAACCCATCAAGTCTTTTCTAGGTTCCTTTGGAAAATCAATGAAATATAAAGAACTTTATTTCCTTCCCTGAACTGGATACCAAGATTACACCCATATCATTACAAACAGCGTAATATTGCTGGGTTTGCCAAGTGCTCCACGAAACCTCTTCCCAAACACTATCAACATCAGTTTTACCAGCAATCAAAGTCTGGATTCAGTTACTGTGAAACTACCTACTCTAAGGGGCGCTGTAAATCAGATGTGGATACATAACTTTTCTGAAGCTCTATTTTAGTACATACAATACATGTGTATGTATCTTTCCTCTTGCAATAGTAAATAAAAATCTGATTTCTCCACTCTACACTAATCCCCCCTCAATTGTAGACTTAAAGATTGAAAGAACTAGTAAAACTTCGTCCCTCAGACCTCTTCCTGCCGACTTGTTTCTTTATTCATTTGAGGTAGACTTCGTACAAAACTTGAAAAAGCAGGCATTATCCTTTTACCTCACGTTCCTCTATATAGATGATGTCCTCGTGAAAAAGTTAAAATGTTGGAGACTATGTTGAACGAATCTATCTCATCGAACTTGAAATAAAGGATACTTCAGATACAGGTAAGCCTGCTTTTTATCTTGATTAATTAAGATATTGACAATGAAGAACAAAACTTTACGAAAAAAAGAGATGATTAATTGCTTCCCGATTGTTAACTTTTCTTTCCTATGTAGCAACATTCCAGAAGCGACTGAATATGGAGTATACATCTCCCAGTTGATATGGTATGCAAGATCTTTTCTACCATGATTTCAAGTGGTAAAATTGTCCTAAAAAAGTCATCCCTTTGAAAGTCTTACAGACGCCATAGCAAGTTGGTTGACCGATATGGAATATCAATGTCACAGATTACCATGTATATGTTCCAAATTTCGTAACCACAACCCAGTTCTCTTTTCCCAAACTGTGATTATGTTTACACAGTTTTCGCTGCTGGGTCCCACTTATTGTCTTATTAACCTATTATGCCTGTTTGGGTTGCCTACCTAATTTTGTGAACTATAACGAAACTTTAAACAAGTGAGAGGTTTAGCTAGCTATAAAACCTGGTTTAACATGTTTAACCACCATTTTCTTCGGAAATTGCCTGTACCAATTCAGGAATATGACAGTTGTCTTTCACTAGTTTCGTTAGTTGATAATGTTTGATTTTGTCAGCTTTCATGGACTTCCTCCTTCTTGAATTTACCTTGGAATTCGGTATTTTTGTTATACTTTTTTCCTCGATTGTGACATCGCCTGATTAAGCGTATCTCCGATTTGTACCTCAGATAAGCACCCTGATGGTTGCCACATGTGGAGCAGATTCTGCATGCCTACCCTTCCGAAGCACCCGAAATTACACCCGTTGTTTTGCAGGGGTTAATGTTGCTCAGTCTTAAGTTTTCTATGTATTGTTAAGTAGACTGTTGTTTGTCTTTTACTGGTTTTTCATTTTTTACCATTGTGTTGTCAGTTTCTCTTTGACTTGTTAGTTTTGAATGTCCCTTTGAGATCTTCACCTCATTTGTACAGTGTGGTAGATTATAACCTTATATAACAATAACATGCAAAACCAACAATTGCTTGTGTTATGCTTACATAATAAAGTCATTAACAGAAATAATCTTGCATTCATAAGACAAGCAACAAACATTATAATCTCGCCAACAAGTTGACCACTAACTACATAACTGATGTAATAGAAATATACTAACTAATCTTTGATACTATCTACATAAGAAACAAATTGGTCTTCTGTTAAAACATAAGTGATGCCAATAATTTTATGGGGGTTGGCAAAGTAAAAGAAAATGTACAGATTTCAATATCCATTATTTGTTCTTTAATGATCAAATGTATGAAAAAGATAGATTAAATCTGAATATTTACATAATGGTTTCTTTCATGTCAATAACATACATACAGTTTGACTAGAAATAAAATATACCTTTTAAGGTGGTACCAAATACCTCGACTAAAATTAATTTGGCGCATTCAATTTTCATAAAATTTTGACAAAATATTTACTTTGACCCTTTGACAAAAATATAAAAATTTCAAAAAACTTGAACCACACACTTTATTGGAAAAATTTCATTGGATATTTAGCAGTTTGACAAACACTAATTTTAATCATTGAGAAGCTTAATATTTCCTTAACAATAGAACATGATTAAAACATTCAGCTGATTTTTACAGAGTTGTCTCCCTGTAGTGCTATGTACCACCTTAATCAACTCAACAGCTCTGATTTAGAAGAGCAACTGAAAATACATAAAATTAATTGGCAGTAAGTTTAATCACTGACCTAGCATTTTCTAAATGGGTTCAAACTCAGGATTAAACAAATACTTGCACTAATAAAGCACAATGATTTTAAAGCGTTATATTTAATTCTAAAAAATCTTTGAAGTAAAGTCTAAATAGAAATTGTGTAAAATAATCCTACTATTTTAACAATGATATGTTGCACAGTCATTCAATAACTAATATAATACTATGATGATTAAATATACACACAATGTATGTGACTAGAATGGAAATTTGCAGACTCTATTTACATAGCTACAGCATTGAACTAAATTTGCATAGAAGATATGATAAACACTGTAGTGCAATACAAACCTTACATCCACTTCCTTACTGAAAGCTTGGTTATTGTTTGCAACTGGTAATGTGGACTATTATTCATAATAAGTTACTTGCTTGATCATGTTGATTTCATGGTATTAACGCAACATTTTTTTATTTTCCTTCTTCCAAAATAACTCATGAATAGACTATACATACATATTAATTCCATTGTTCTGATACAAGGTTGTGCTGTTTTTTAGTGCATTGACTAGAGAAAGGTTAAAGATATGTGCATTTAGATCTGAAACAAAAACTACATATTTCTATTCCTTTCTAGGCTAAACTGGGCAGAATTTTTATTTTCTAAAATAAGTTTTAGTTGCTGTCCAAATTTATGGTCAGACTGATTATGTATTTGGTTCACTCATCTCTTCTTGCTACACAAAATCAAAATGTATCTTGTATGGCCCAATTAAATGTAAATTCTATTATTTAATGGCAAGATTCAAAAGTGAGAGTAACTGGTCACCGTACCTATAAAATTTCCTGCAAAAATTAGCATAGTAGTTTTAAAGTTCGTTTTTTTCTTTGTATATAAGAGGAATTGAAGTTCATGTCTAAAGTGTTATACCTGATTTTTGGTAACCCTTTTTTATGTTAAAAGAATATTTCCCAAAAAGAGTTCCTGTTAAAAGATATTTTGGTATCAGGTTCTCGACCAGTCTACGTCAAGAATTTTACATATTTAAAGTATTTCAAAATGTATTCTGACGCTACCACCTTTGATTCCTGTTGTACAAACAGACAATACCATAATTCTACAACAGGACCTTTAAAGAACCTGACTACAACTCATGAGGCTTTCACAGGGTCAAACCATAATTCTGAAACTGTTGCCTAATATATTTAAGAATCTCATCATACTATGAAAAAATTACCCTATGAAAGAAGAATTGCTTCCCATATTTCAGAACATTACTTTTTTTTACTTAAAATTCAATAAAACACAGATACATACTTAAATTTCTGACAACAAAAGACCAATCAAAATGTATAAGGTGAAAAACTTTACAAAAAAGATAGTAGATTTTTAGGTAAAAATATTGTTACAAATGTTAAGGTATCTATAAAAAATAATTTAAGACAAAACCCAAATGTCAAAGCCAGAGAAAATCAGAGCAATTTCTACACATTTTCTATTCTGTGACATCAAAAACCCAACACCCAATGAGAATGTATTATATAAAATAAGTGTATAACTTCTTAATTTTTGGAACTTTTTTGTGGAAAAGTTGTTTTATACATGCAAAATTATACATACAAGCTTCTTTTAAGGTTAAATATGACTGGAAAAGCACACATTCAGAAAATATAAAAAACAATAACAAATAATTTCTACATACATATCATGATTGAGTAATATTCAGACTGATTAATCAGTCTTAAAGACGGTATGCATTTTCAGTATAATGAATTGTAATATAGATGTTGCTTTTCTATGGGTGTTGAGAATATATCAACTGAGTGCTCAGTGTTACAAAGACCAAATTATTTTAGGGATCAAGTTTTATTTTAGATCTGATAAATAAATAAATCATTTTGGTTAACTTTGAATATTTTTTTATCATACTGTAAAATTCAGATTTTTTTGTGTTGTTGTTATTATTGTGAAAACTGCAACAGGATAGGTCGCAAAAATAAATATTTGCATCATTTAAATTTAATACCAGCATTATCTGAAATTTCACATTTTTGTCCATTTGACAAAATTAGCAATAATATGTGCACACAAGCATTTCTGAATTTACAATTTACCAATACTTTAAATTTCATTTGCATCTTAAGTAAGGCAATAAATTTTTTCTCTCAATTTTGTTTTTACAAATACAAACCAGCTTTAACATTCTAGTATGTAGGAAGTAATCTTTAAACCCAAGATCATTTTTACATCTTTTCCTTCTATAATTTTTTCAAATTCGTTATCAACTCATATTTTATCACAGATGAAAGGATATAAACTTTTTATCATAATGTGCAGCCAGTCAAAAATTGTATAGTCAATGTTAATACTAAATAAAATACTATACAATAACATTTGTTGTCTATGTATGATGTATGCATTGTATTAGCAGTATCTACCAAACTCTTTGGAGGTATGGAAAACGTTGTTTCTTCATTTATAACTGAAAATATAAAAGTTTTCATTTAAGAACATCATTGAGATTTAAACAAAGGTTTGGAGGAGACTGAGTAATTAAATGATTGTTGCTTGCTTAACGTTATGTGGCAAAATTGGCCAAATCTATACTATCAAAATGACAAGGTCCAAATTGTTAGCCGGCATGACGTAAAAACAACCAATCAAAGAATTCAACCTTATATATAACAAATATTGGACAATGGTGTTGTTTAAAAATTACACCATTCCAGGCCCTTTTGTTTTCCACAAAATTAATATTACCAATTATTAAAAAGTTCCTGTTAAATCTGATACCGATACCTGAATAGTAAATGTCACATATAGTTTTCGGTTGTAGCTACCTGTTACCTTCTGTAAATCCCTCCTCTATCAGGAGAACCTGGAATTCTTCCAGTAGTTGTTTTATATCTATGTTACACTATAGTACAAAGTTTTCTTCCACATCAATACCTTACTATTAATTTTGGTTAATTAGTTAAAAAATTAAATTTACTTTATAGTAAGTTTATTGTAGTAAGAAAACTAGGACGGGTTCAAACAGAAAGATATTGAAGGCAGAGAAAACTGTGCACCTTACAATCAGCATGACTTTATCAGATGACAATACAAACACTAAATTTCCAGGCTAAAAATAAGGCATAGGTACTTTAATTCAGTCACGGACCTGTGATGTTGTGGGTGTGTTCTAGTTGACTTTTAATAAAATGTGTTAATTTTTCAAGTTTGCAGAATATAGTGTTGAACCAGAGACATATATATGTGTCTCTGGTTGAACTGATTGACCATTGGCACTCTATTATAAAACAATAATTCCCTTTTTACAGGTTATACAGTCATATGTTGAACTGATGAACCATTGGCACTCTATTACAAAACAATAATTCCCTTTTATACAGGTTATAGGGTCATATTGCGACATTCAATAGGTCAAAAAGGAAATATTATACAAGATTTTCATTTTTGACAATTAGACTTGTATATACTGAATAATGATGAACAACACAACATTTCCCCAAATAGAATTTCTCGTAGGAGGTATATTACGTCATTATCAATTGATCACTTGTGAAAATTATTTGAACAGTGGGTACGGTCTCAGTTGAACATGAAATTTTAATATTGCTTAAAGTAGCAAATCTCACTTCGGAGATCGGGGTTTTAAGATTGTCACAGTTACAGGGGAGATAATGATGTCACTAATGTAAAATGTTATTTTTCGCTACGTCAAACTGTGATATAATGGGAAAAGATGCATTTTTTGACTGATTTTAGTCATTCGCTTGAAAACGAGTAAATTGACTCTTCTATCTTAAAATGACATTTGACTTAATTATGTATCAAGATAATTTTTACCAATTTTAATTAATGAACAAAGCAACGATGAAATTTAAAAAATGAGATAAATATTCAGCAAAACTTGCCATTTTTTTCTAAAATTAATAATATTTAAAGAAAAAAAGAATTATTTCCAAAGAACTGTTACACAAATTTAGAGCATACTTTATGTTGAGAAGATATTTCAAATGTATTTTTAAAAAACACGAAACTTTGAGTAAATGTCTAAAGTTGGGACCCCATTTATCTCTAAAAGTAGCACATGAAGGTACATCTTTTATTACATACTTGAATTGATGTGAGAGTGAGCTTGTATGTAAATTTTTGTAAAAAATCACAGTGGGATCAAAACTGTATTGTATTCACTTAAAGTAGTTTCATCAAGTCACAGCATTGATGCTGAATTTTCCAAAAGGTTTTATTCAGAAATTTTAAAATGTGATCAGTAAATTAGTATCATATATTCTTACGATTTAAGGGCATAAGATACTGTAGCAAGGGTGGATAATAAACGCATCCAAAATTAATGCGTCATTTTTATAATAAATTGGGAACAATTACCAACGTTATCAAATACAATACATGAATTTGAAAATATTTAAGACAGAAAACGAACATATTGTATATTGAAGCACAAAATCTACAGGGGGAGGGAGGGTCATAAAATTCTAGGCAAGGGAAGACTAATTAGTTTCCTTTCATCAATACATTCCTAAATGGAAGTAATTGTTAAAGTGTTTTGTTATAAAGCTGGAATAGCTGCACGAAGATGTTGCAATAAGAATACACTGCAAAGTAATTTAGGAAGAAATGCAATCTCAATCATTTAATAAACAAGGTTTTTTATTTCTAGCTTAATAAATTGCTTTGCAGAGTGCAGCTGGATACAAGCGCAGAGGTCCAACCCTGCACAATTGGGGCAAAATGGACACAATATTCGCGCTTGATACAGGTCTGAATTTGGATTGTAATTCAATATTTGACACATAATAGGTTTCTGACACAGAATAACTGTTGTCAAAGAACTTAGAATTGGTTTTTATATTCAATTTTTTTGCTTTTGTGCAATACACTATGCTGTTGCGAATTGACCTCCCCCCCCTTTTTTTTCAAAAAACAATTTGAAGGATTTTCTTTTTGATTTCTGAAATCTTGAGGAGAAAAAATTGTCCCCGCCACCACCCCCCCCCCCCCCCCCCCCTTTTTCCAAAAAAAAAAAAACCTTTCCTCAGTCATGGTCATAATTTCAATTCAAATTTCTAATGGAGTTTGCAACCATAATAACCCATTTAAATACATCATAAAAGTCTTAAAATAGAAAATGACATACATAATCATAGCTAAAATTATTTTACCTTAACCAGCATTTTTAAAATTATTAAAATAGTAACTTCTAAAAATGAATTGACAGCTAATCACCTCAAGACAATACAAAAATTCTTTATACATAATTTGAAAGCAGTGTAAGGGAGGTAATTCAAAGTTGTGCTTCAATTACCTCCCTTACACTATAATTTGTACTTAAGTAATTGTCCATTAACCAGGACACCCTTGTTTTTACTCACTTTTTTGCCCCTAATTCCTAAACGGTTTGAGCCATAACCCCCCCAAAGCCAATCCTTACCATCCCTTTGTGGTATGGAAACTTGTGGTATAATTTCAGAGAGATCCATACACTGTTCCACAAGTTATTGTCATGAAACTAGAAAAATGCTTATTTGGGCCCCTTTTTGGCCCCTAATTCCTAAACTGTTGGGACCATAACCCCCAAAATCAATCCCAACCTTCCTTTAGTGGTTATAAACCTTATGTTTAAATTTCTATTCACCAATACTAAAGTTATTGTCCGGAAACCAAATGTCTTCGGACGACAACGATGTGATACCAATATACGACCGCAAAATTTTTTGCGGTCATATAAAAATGAGCACATGGACCCCAAATTTTTTTTCTTTTGCAATGGAATATGTTAAATTTCAAGAATGTTATTTATTTGAAATATTGTTTTGGTTAATGTTGCTCAATATTTTGTTTTCTGTGTACTGTTTTGTGGACTTGTTTTTGTCATTGATTTTTTTTCTATTTGGCCATGGTGTTGTCCCTTTTTCTTCCACTAAAGGTCTTTGATTGCCCCTTAACAGTTGTATGGATACTGATGGTGATATCACCTATAAATATATTCGATGATTTATTGAGTTTCATTGATTTTGTAATTCATGTTTTTCTTCAACATATTCTATTTTTTAACTGACAATAATTTAGTCTACTTACCAAACTCATATGTGGCATTGAATCCTTTTCCTTCATACATACTGTTAGATTTGAATGTTACTCGGAAAAATTCCAGATCTGATTGTATTGGCTCTCTCATTTTTTCAGTCATTTGACCACAAAATTTGTGCATTTTCTTGTCCTGAGCTCCACCGTCAAAGTTGGAGAAATCTACATAGTCTACTCGATCTTTAGGTTCACACCTGTTAAAATATCATATTGGATTTTACTTAAGATTTCATTGTAATCCACTCACATAGCATACAAAAGTTGTCTAGCATAGAAATGTCTTCTTTTAACTAAAACAAATACTCATCAAAGAGACCAGACTTATAATTTTGTACGTCAGACATGCTTTTCGTCTACAAAATCAGTGACGCTCAAATAAAAAAAATTAAAATGCCAAAGATAAGGTTCAAGATATTTGAATTTGAACTGTGTGCAAAATTTGATTTTAATTATACATAGTTCATTCATTTTTACCAGCTTAATATTTATTCATCTGCTATGTAATAATCAACTAACAAAATTTCATAGTCATTATCATAACATATTACTGTACAGTAGGAAACATTCATGACGGAGGGTTTTGTTTTTTGCTAATTTTGTGATAAAGATAAAATGAATACTATAACATCTTGGAGCCTGTATGGCTCACCTGGCATTTTTGCATAAAATAGATTGATACAAGTCAATAGGAACATTTCAAATAGTTTCTGGTTAAAACTTAAACAATTGGCAAAAATCCTCATTCAAGGAAAATAGCTCCTATAAGTAGCCAATTGATGATTTCACCGTCTGACGGGTCCAAATGACTTATTTATAGATCTTTTTTTGCTGATCATTTTGATTATTTACAGTTTCTTGTTTTCTACTTTAGTTTCAGAAATAAAAAAACTCCAAGACACACTACCGGGTAAATCTATTTGATGTGTACTTATTGTATTTCATGTTACGGTAGTTGTTTTTTGAGTGTTGTGCCAACATGACCAGTCAAGCTTTTCTAACTGATTTTTACATATAAAAATAAGAAGATGAGGTCTGATCCTCAATGAGACAACTCTCCACCAGAGAGAGTTTGTTCTTATGGTATGGGGTTACACTACTTCCCAAAACTAGAGGCTCTAAAAAGCCTGTTTAGCTTACATTCATCTTCAACAATTGCCACTTTTTTGGTAAAAATCTTCCATTAAAGGGGAATAACAGTATTAAGAGTAAACTGACATTTTCGCTCATGTTGACATAATTGTAGATCTTATCCTGCTGATCATATTAAAATTATTTTTAAAGTTTGTATTTATCTAGTATTATAGTTTTCAAGATAATAGACAAAAAATGCCAAAAAATAGTAAAAATTATCATTAAAGGGCAATAACTCCAATAAAGAGTAGACTGAAGAATTCAGGCATGATGGGTAAAATATTTGTAGATCTTGTCTTGCTGATCATTTTTGCTTTGAAAGTTTTTATCTATCAATTATAGTTTTAAAGATAAAAGGCAAAAATAAAAAATTGGGAAAAATCATCACTAAAGGGCAAATAACTTCAACAAGGAGACAGACATCCAACAACTTGGTCATACTGACTTATTTGTAGATTTTGACTTGCTGATCATTTTTGCTACTTAAAATTTCTATCTATCTTTTATAGTTTTCCAGATAATAAGCAAAAATGAAAAAAAAAAAGGGAAAAATAAAGGGTAATGACTTTAATAAGATGCTGACAAATGATTTTGGCCATGTAAACTTGGTAGTAGATCTTGTCTTGTTGATTATTTTTTTCTATCTCTCTATTACAGTTTTCAAGATTAAAAGGCAACAACGCCCAAAATTGGGAAAAATTGTCAATTAAGGGTGATAACTCCTAAAAGAAGTCTATTGAAAGTTTTGATGTCAAAAGACTTTAGTGGATCTTTTCATTGTAATGCAACTTTATAGAAAATATCATTGATCTATCCCAAGTAGTTCATATCAAACTAATTTCAGCAGAAAATTTATCATTGAAAATTGCTAATTAATTCAGTCACTGGACCATGGCCTAGGGGGCAGGGCCTCAAAATAGTCGTCAAACTGATATGTACTGATAGTAATGCATCTTCATACAAAATATCAATGATCAATCACAAGTAGTTCCTATCAAACTAACTTAAGCAGAAAACTTAACAATTGTTGACGCCGTAGCCGGAAAGCAATCCCTATGTCTCGCTTTCTGCGGCTTTTGTCACAGGCGAGACAAAAATGAGTTCAAATCATCATGAAAGGAAAATAACTCCTATAAGGAGTTGACTACAATTTGACTAACAATTTTTACCTTGTTAAATTATTTGTAGATCTTGTCCTGTTGATAATTTTTGCTTTTATAGTTTTTTCTATCTACTATAGTTCCATGAAAATAAACACACAAAACTGGGTAATAATCATTACTCAATAACAATAACCCCTTACAAGTTGGTTAATGATTTTGGTCATGTTCACTATTTGTAGATCTTACCCTGCTAAAATCATAATATTCTAAATATGTAAATATGTCTGCCACAACAGATTTTCACTATGCATAATGGTGTATAAGATAACAGACAATACTTGCAATTTACCCCCCCCCCCCTCCCCACCTTATGTTTTTTTAGCCTTGGCTGCCATGTTGGTTGGCAGGTAGGATTATCAGATATATTTTTTAAACTATATACCTCAAGATGATTGTGTGGTAAAGTATGGTTACTCATGGCTGGGTAGGTTCAGAGAAGATTATTTTTGTAAAATTTAGTGGAATGCCAAATGATGAGAAAAGCTCACATTGCCCTGTGGGCCAGGTGAGCTAAAATGGAGTACATTATTCTATTTCAAACTGCTAGGGTTAAGCAATTTTAGGACAAATTTAATTCAAATGTACACTTTTATCAAACTTTTAGCATTAATTAAGCAATATTAAGAGTGAAAGGGGAAATAACTTTAGATGAAAGCAATTCTGAGACAGAACATCAAACTAAAATACTCCTTATCACCCAACTGTAAAAAGAAGCAATCAAAAATCTTTTCGTTTTATTAAAAAAAAACACTTTGAACCAACTTTTCTAGTTTTAGTGTGACATCATAGATGCTAAACCATTTTTTTTTGTCTTTGTTTGGTATCATTTAAACCATAAAATAGACATAAATGGAAAACTGAAATTAAAAGTCCAAATTTATATGAAAAGTTTGGCTTAATTGCACTCTGTCCATTTTTTGTAGGAACTGGTATATATTACATAATATGATATGAATCCAAAGGTCATGCATCTCTTCTATAAAAGTTGGTATTAAAACATCATATCATGCAATTCTTGAGTGTTTTTATAGGAATTAAAAAATTGTGCTTGACACGTGAAATAATGTGTAGGAAGATTAAAAACATTTATTACGAAAAATTTCAAATCTTATAAAACATGCAAATTTGTATAAAAGTGATTTGTGTCATCTTGCATATGAACTTGAAATACTAAACAAAGTAAATAAATTGTTAATGCTTAATCTTACCTGACATCCTTCTTTACAAAATAAATAAATTCTCTAGAACTATTTTTTTGTGTATTTGCAATTCATATTCTAATCATTTTACTACTACTGTTTGTATCAAAATCAAAGGAACATGTTTCACTTTAGATTGAAAGGTTGATACACTTTTTGTTTCCCTATTCAACCTTTGTTTTACCTTGGTGTAATGCCATCCACCTCAAATTCCTGAAACTGAATTCTAACTACTTCACTATTTCTCCCGAAAAAAGTGTACTGACATTCTGTATTCTTTGGGTAAAATCCCGGATAATTTGGCGAGGCAAAATACCCGCTCTTTTTTACATCACTTTTATAATAGAACTTGCATACTGAAACCAAAAACAAAATACAAGTGGATGTGTAAAATTACAAATACAAAGTTTCTGCGTGCAAAAATGTGGAAATTACAGAAAAAATGTTTCAAATTGCAATCCTTCATTATTTGAGGTAGCAATTGAAACAGATAAGATGCAAACTTGAAACAGCTTGTATTAATCCACAAAATATACTAAATATAAAAATGACATCCAGCAGATCAAATTTCTAGGACAATTCTTGAAGGTCTTGTAAAAAAGTATAAATCACTACTTTTGAACTAGGCATTGGTTTTCTTCCCTAAGAAAAAACAAGACTGTATTCTTTTTAAATAGTCAAAAGACTTTTCCATGCACTGCAATTAAATTGAATTATGACTGAATATATTGTAAAACTATATTTTTTTATAAGAAAATCATGAGGATCTGTTTCTTTTTTTATTTTGAAAATTCAAGAATTATCTCCCCTGATTACTTGATCTGCTGATAAGTGTACATTTATATAACCAGGCAACAACACATTAAGAAATTTGTGTGTGGAGTACCTTGATCCCAACTGATATTCAACAAAAGTTATTCTAACTTTATGATTTTGCCCAATGAATTTATAATGACATTCTGTAAATCGTGGATAATATCCTGGAAAGTTTGGTGACGTAAAATATCCACTGAGTGACCTGTTACTGTTGAATGTAAACCGACACTCTACAAATAATCATCATTACATGAATTATTTAATACGAGAAAAAACATTGAGAGGGAAAAATAATACACACACTTAAAAATTATTTCATGGAATTGGATGTCAGATTTCTGATGGACTTTGTTAAATTTTCTTTAAAAAGTTGGGCATTATAGAACTAACATAGTGTCCAGTATAGGCACCTGATATAGTTGATAACTGTAACCTTATGTTGTTGTCCAGAAATGTTTTGGTTATTTGTATGTTTGGGTTGCTGTATCATTGATGTACACCCAACATCTACTTTAATCAATATTTCTTTGACATTTATAAAAAACATTGAAGAAATCATTTTCTTGATTAACTGACAAACTCCTCATATCTCCTAAAGTAAGTATTATAGAGGAAAATAAAGTAAATAAGTTTTTGTTCATTAATTGCTAAAGTGATTGAGGAATGCTGTACTGTAAACAATAAAAATCTAAATATACAAATGTTGTTAATTTTTTTCTATACAATACCTTTGATGAGGCTGTTTGAGATGTAATAACTCCTCCTGTTAATAGTTTTAGAGTTTCAAGCCTATTGTGTTAGGGTTCAAGACCATTATGTTGGTGTTCAATTCTACTATATTAGTGTTCACTTCCATTGTGTTTGTGTTCTAGTTCATTATATTGGTGTCCAATCCTATTGATTGATTGATTGATTGTTGGTGTTTTAACGCCACTTTTAAGCGCCACTTTTGGGCTATTTCGTGGCGGCCAGTTTTTATTGGTGGAGGAAGCCGGAGTGCCCGGAGAAAACCACCGACCTTCGATAGGAAAAACCAATCCTATTGTGTTAGGGTTCAAGTCCATTGTGTTTGTGTTGTAGTTCATTATCTTGGTGTTCAATCCTATTGTATTAGCGTTCTAGTCCATTGTGCTTGTGTTCTAGATTCTTGTGTTGGTGTTCTGCTCCATTGTATGTGTTCTAGTCCAATATTTTGTGTGTGTTCTAGTCTGTTGTGTTTGTATTCTAGTCTGTTGTGTTGGTGCTCTAGTCCATTGTGTGTGTGTTCTAGTCAATTGTGTGTGTTCTAGTCTGTTGTGTTTGTATTCTAGTTTGTAATGTTGGTGTTTGTGTTCTAGTTCTTCCATTGTACTTGTATTAGTCCAATGTTTGTTTTTTAGTCTGTTGTGTTGGTGTTCTAGTCCATTGTGTTGGTGTTTTAGTCCATTGTGTTTGTTTTCTAGTTTATTCCATTGTACTTGTATATTAGCCCATTGTGTTTGTATTCTAGTCTGCTGTGTTTTGTGTTCTAGTCTGAGGTGTTTGTGTTCTAGTCTGTGGTGTTTGTGTTCTAGTCTGTGGTGTTTGTGTTCTAGTCTGTGGTGTTTGTGTTCTTATCTGTTGTGTTTGTGTTCTAGTCTGTGGTGTTTGTGTTCTAGTGTGTGCTGTTTGTGTTCTAGTCTGTTGTGTTCTTATCTGTTGTGTTTGTGTTCTAGTGTGTGCTGTTTGTGTTCTAGTCTGTTGTTTGTGCTCTAGTCTGTGGTGTTTGTGTTGTAGTCTGTAGTTTTTGTGTTCTAGTCTGTTGTTTGTGTTCTAATATCTTGTGAATGTTCTAGTGTGTGGTGTTTGTGTTCTAGTCTGTTTTTTGTGTTCTATTCTGTGGTGTTCATGTTCTAGTCTGTGGTGTTTGTGTTTCTTATCTGTAGTGTTCTAAACTGTGGTGTTTGTGTGTTGTAGTCTGTTGTTTGTGTGTTGAAGTCTGTTGTTTGTGTGTTGTAGTCTGTTGTTTGTGTTCGAATATGTGTTGTTTGTGTTCTGGTCTGAGGTGTTTGTGTTGTAGTCTGTTGTTTGTATTCTAGTCTGTTGTGTTTGTGTTCTAGTCTGAGGTGTTTGTGTTCTAGTCTGTGGTGTTTGTGTTCTAGTCTGTTGTGTTTGTGTTCTAGTCTGTTGTGTTTGTGTTCTAGTCTGTGGTGTTTGTGTTCTGAACTGAGGTGTTTGTGTTGTAGTCTGAGGTGTTTGTGTTCTAGTCTGTGGTGTTCGTGTTCTGATCTGATCTGAGGTGTTTGTGTTGTAGTCTGAGGTGTTTGTGTTCTAGTCTGTGGTGTTTGTGTTCTAGTCTGAGGTGTTTGTATTCTAGTCTGTTGTGTTTGTGTTCTAGTCTGTGGTGTTTGTGTTCTGATCTGAGGTGTTTGTGTTGTAGTCTGTTGTTTGTGTTCTAGTCTGAGGTGTTTGTGTTCTAGTCTGTGGTGTTTGTGTTCTAGTCTGTTGTGTTTGTGTTCTAGTCTGTGGTGTTTGTGTTCTGGTCTGAGGTGTTTGTGTTGTAGTCTGTTGTTTTTGTTCTAGTCTGTGGTGTTTGTGTTCTAGTCTGTGGTGTTTGTGTTCTGGTCTGAGGTGTTTGTGTTGTAGTCTGTTGTTTGTGTTCTAGTCTGTGGTGTTTGTGTTCTAGTCTGTGGTGTTTGTGTTCTAGTCTGTTGTTTGTGCTCTAGTCTGTGGTGTTTGTGTTGTAGTCTGTTGTTTGTGTTCTAGTCTGAGGTGTTTGTGTTCTAGTCTGTGGTGTTTGTGTTCTAGTCTGTGGTGTTTGTGTTCTAGTCTGTGGTGTTTGTGTTCTGGTCTGAGGTGTTTGTGTTGTAGTCTGTTGTTTGTGTTCTAGTCTGAGGTGTTTGTATTGTAGTCTGTTGTTTGTGTTCTAGTCTGTGGTGTTTGTGTTCTAGTCTGTTGTTTGTGTTCTAGTCTGTTGTTTGTGTTCTAGTCTGAGGTGTTTGTGTTCTAGTCTGTGGTGTTTGTGTTCTAGTCTGTTGTTTGTGCTCTAGTCTGTGGTGTTTGTGTTCTAGTCTGTGGTGTTTGTGTTCTAGTCTGTGTTTGTGTTCTAGTCTGTGGTGTTTGTGTTCAAGTTTGTTGATTGTGTTCTAGTCTGTATTGGTTTTTTTTAATGGAGTTTGCACAGTAAGTAATTGTTCCATGACTGTACATTCATAAGGTTTGTTACTGAGCTTTGATTAGTTTTGGATGTTTCAGACCTTTGTTTTATGTGGACCAGATCAAGATCAAGATCTGCCACTCCTGCAAAGTGCCATTTACTCTTATTTTAATTTTCAAAGAAGCAATATTTTGTTTAAACTGCACCTAAATCTGTAAAGCAGAACAAAAAAATTATACCTGTTGGTATCATAATTAAAGACTATTCATAGAAAATTATGAAAAAAAATTTGATCAAAAAAAGACTTCTTGTGAGAAAGAGGTTGCAAAATGGCTGGATTGCAAGGTTAGGTTTAATTTGATTAGAATATGCCAAGTAAAAACAGAATTATAACATAATCTGGTTCCTGTTTTCTTTTTTATGTATTTGAAATTGACAAAAAATTTGACTTTTACCTTTTCTGTTATCCTGTTCTCCTGTTGTAATACCATAATCTAGAAATACAAATAATTCTTAGTATGAATAAAAAATAATTCAGCAAAACTCAATAAAACAGCAACCAAACAACACAACACAAATATATTTACAGAGTATTAGCTTAAATAAATAAATGTCTTTTTCAATACAAAAATAAAAAGATGTGGTATGAATGCCAATGAGACAACTATCAACCAGAGACAAATGACAAATAATTGTTAAAAAGAGCAACAATTGTGAAAAAAATTAATGAATGAAATTAATGACAGCATATAAAACAAATAAATTTCTCCATTTCTCTATCCATAACTTAATCTGTTATTGAAGAAATGTTATGTAATGAATTTCTATATGTGGGTGTAAAATTTCATGTGTTGTTGAAAACATTTGGTTTATTGGTTTTGTAATCCATAACTTCCCACTTCATACAAAAAAAAGCATGGAAATGCAAATACATTTTGTTGGGTTTTCAAAATTTGAGATTTTTATAGTGAACAAAGGAACCAAACTTCTACCAACCAAACACAACCAATAGTTTCACAGTATCAAGTGTTCATGGTTACTTTTTTATGGGAAATGTACAATGGACTGTTCCTAAATTTAATTATTATAATTTTCTTTGAGATTTCATTGTCTATTTGAGAGATTATGTCATGTCAACATGAAAGGTGTTTATGTAGGGATTGTGAAATAATATATCATGCAATAACAACGCAATTTACAAAGTTTAATTTTATTTGCTGTAAAAAACATTTCATCAAATTTCACAAATTCTGATAACTAATACACTTAGCCACAAATAACATCCTATTTTTCTGTGAAACTTATTCATAAAACATGTTTTACAATAAAGGCTCCAGTTGTTATACCATCAATCTGGAATTCAATTACTGCAATGTAAGGAGCTAAAAGTGCAATTTACATGTCAAATACTGGAAACATGCTATCAGACATGCAAAGACTTCGATAAAGTTTACACCAAGAAAAGTGAGGACTGCAATATTATTTTAAGTCATTACATAATTACGCTAAGTTTTTTTTTCAGTCAGCTTGTCCATGTTTCATAAAAGATAAATTTAAAAACTTGGAATTGGTGAAATATAAATAAAATGGAAATTGACATTAGCTAAATTTCCCCACTGCATGGCAGCAAACCAAAAAATGAAACCATAAAATATGTAAAATGGTTGGAAGCCAAATATTGGTTAACAAATATATAACCTGAAACATATTTGAAAAAAAACCAAAAACATTTGTATCTGTTAAGAGAACTGCCATTATAAATATAAGGAGATGCAGATGATTGCAAATGAGACAACTATCCACCAGAGTTCTTAAGTCCAGTGGTCAATATTGCATGCATATATTCAGGACAACATGAAAGAAACTAAAGTAAAACATTGGATTTTGATGGTAAAAAGTTTATTTGTTTGTTTGTTGCTGTTTAATGTCACTTTCAGCTACCTTTGGAACATCATGGCATCTGGTTTTTATTGTTTGAGGAAGCAAGAGAATGCTGTGAAAACCATTGACCTTTGGCAGGAAAGCTGGAAATCCTAGTCAATTAAGATTGGAGTCAAATATACCTTGTCATGAGTGGGGTTTAAACTAACAACCTCATTGTTGACAGGCTAGCGATCACTGTAAATAAACTGCTGAGCCACTGTTGCCTCAAGAAGTTTATTACATTTCATACCTTATCAACTACATATTTCAGCAATAGGGTTAAAATTCATCCCCCCTTCCCCAGTTGATCAGTTTGAAGAAATGACTTATAACTGCAAAATGAAAAACATGTTTAAGCCAATTGGTATTATGGAAGTTTTGACCTATTGGTATAATTGATGTTTAGACTTATTGGTATTAACCCTTTCGCTGACTAGTCCCGGTTTACCGGGATTCACGCTTCAGACAGCTAACGATGAGTCCCGTTTTACCGGGATCGGAATACCTCTTTTACATTTCCCGCTCAAAACATTGCATGAGTTATCTTTCTTTGTTGATACCCGGATGAAAGTGTAAACATGGCGCTTTCGTTTGTTGAAAACCGTGTCAAAATCAGATGAAATTCACGGAATGTACGAGAATTTGAAATAAGGGAACATTTTTTTTTAAAGAATATGGAAGAATTGAAGCCAGACTAGTATACTTTTTTGACAGAAAATGTCGTTTTATGTACAAAACACTTGGAATGGACATCGTTCAGTGTAAGGAATTTGTACAGCCTCATTCAATCAGTTTTCAAACTTATGCCATTTTGGGTTAAAAAATTAGGATTTTGGGTCAAAAAGTAGAATTTTGAGAATTCCACCTAAATAATGCCGAAAATTTGAAAATTTTAATTTTTTATGAAGAAACAATTATCAAAACATGAACAAAACTGTGAACATGGTGTTAGTGAATGAAATAAAGACAAAAATAACACACTAGTTTCTATTGATATTTATTATGAAGATCTCCCACTTGAGTCATAGTAGCCAGGGAAGCCATTGTCTCAGAGTAGCTTCTGTTGGGGCAGCTATCGGTGAAAGGGTTAATGATGTTTTGACCTATTGTATTAATGATGTTTTGACCTATTGGTATAATGGATGTTTTGACCTATTGGTATAACGGATGTTTTGACCTATTGGTATAATGGATGTTTTGACCTGTTGCTATTATGGATGTTTTGGCCTATTGGTATAATGGATGTTTTGACCTATTGGTATTATGGAAAGTTTGACCAATTGGTATAATGGATGTTTTGACCTATTGGTATAATGAATGTTTTGACCTATTGGTATTATGGATGTTTTGACCTATTGGTATAATGGATGTGGTATTATGGAAGTTTTGACCAATTGGTATAATGGATGTTTTGACCTATTGGTATAATGGATGGTTTGACCTATTGCTATTATAGATATTTTGACCTATTGGTATAATGGATGTGGTATTATGGAAGTTTTGACCAATTGGTATAATGGATGTTTTGACCTACTGGTATAATGGATGTTTTGACCTATTGGTATAATGGATGTTTTGACCTATTGGTATAATGGATGTTTTGACCTATTGCTATTATGGATGTATCGACCTATTGGTATTATTGAAGTTTTTACCAATTGGTATAATGGATGTTTTGACCTATTGGTATAATGGATGTTTTGACCTGTTGGTACAATGGATTTGATTGATTTTTTTTGGTGTTTTAACACCACTTTACAGCACTGCTTTTGGGCTATTTCGAGGCGGCCAGTTTTTATTGGTGGAGGAAGCCGGAGTGCTCGGAGAAAACCACTAACCTTCGATAGGAAAACTGACAATCCTAGTCAATGGTATAATGAATGTTTTGACCAATTGGTATAATGAATGTTTTGACCTATTGGTATTATGGATGTTTTGACCTATTGGTATAATGGATGTGGTATTATGGATGTTTTGACCTGTTGGTATTATGGATGTTTTGACCTATTGGTATTATGGAAGTTTTGACCTATTGGTATTATGGATGTTTTGACCTTTTGGTATTATGGAAGTTTTGGCCTACTGGAAAGCTTCTTGGATAAGCAAACTGAGATTGTACATACTTATTTAACCTTTCATTTGATTTAATATTAAACTTACTTGTTAAAAATTTATACTCAAATGCAAACCCTGTATTAGAGTGTTGTGTTCTGCTCCCACTCTCAAAAACAACCTTCATCCATGGAATGTTTGACATAACCATTTTTGGAATCTTTTTCCCACAGGTATAATCTAATTCTTTTTCATCATTGTCTATTTTTATATAAATTTTTATGGAGTCTTGGCCATCACAACTAGAAAAAGAAAAGATAAGAAAACATTTTTCATGATTTGCAAGCATCAATCTTCAATATGGTAGCTACATCACATGACCATACTTTTCAGTTTTTTGTGGGGGGGTAAGTATGAACTAGATTTTTAAAAGACTTTTCTTTATAATTTTCAAGTATAAACTTGATCTGAAATATCTATTGCAGTGATTTTGAAACATTATCCATAAATCAAAAATGAATACTTCAAAATTGTAAAACTCTTTACCTTTTCCCATAAAATGTTAAAGATTAATCTTCCCTTACGACTTACTCATATGGTTCATTAGGGTTCCCTCCATCAAAAAATAGATCCATCCTTGTGAACTTTATTTGTATTCTTTCTTCGGCTGTTCCATTAAATATATAGGTACATCGTGTAGATGCTGGGTATGAACCTGGATGATTCTGACTAGTAATTATACCATGTTTTGTCTTACTCTCTATATATTGATTACAGTTGAATGCTGTAATAAAAAGAAGAACATTATGCAATTTATTTTTCACTTACAGTTACTTAAGTACAGTGACTTAAGTAATATTTTAAACAGTTACATATATGTACTGGACATTACTTTTGTGGTATTTTTGATTGATTGATTGCTTCTTAAACATCCAGTGGAAAATACTTCATGAATGGTCAAGATGTAACCCATGTAATCATTTACTCATGAACCACCTCGGAAGTATCATCCTCATGCTTACCTCAATTGTGGGTCATGGGGATTGAACCCGGTTATACCAAAAATTTAAAATTGGTATTTGCTGCTTCTTCAGTCAGAATATTAATTTGTTTGAAAAGGGTGGCATGTCTTTTTGTGGACTATTTCCTTGTGAGCCAGAACATTACAAATCTGACCCAGACTGTCCGTCTAGAACAAAGCAGGGTATATCAAATTTAAATAACATGTTATCATCATGAATACGCATACAATATCATACAATATTTGTCTATTATATACAATCATCATCATTGTTTAATAAAACTCATGCTTTAAACAATGAGTAGATTTAAAAATATACTTTATAGTTTTATATAATATATTTTTAATTCTGCAAATGGTGAATGTGCTGTACCCCCTAAATAGTACTTTCCAAAAGACATTGATACTACAAATATAACTTCTTTATCTCTTAAAACAGATTATCGATATTTTCTTTATTTATAAATCGTTTTTTAAAAACACTAATCCTTAACTAAATAACCACCAGTTTCTATACAAAACTGCAAATTCATTGGTCAAGAATCCATCCCGTGTTAGACGTGGAAATTAATTGTCTATGCACCGTCAATACTTGATTCTATGTTGGACAGGATAATTTAACTTTAAGGCCTGGCTACGAGCAGTCATTACTGAGAAGTTACAATAAAGTAAGATTTATTACCATGTCTGAGTTTAATTCATCACCAGATTGTGCGAGACAATTATATCGAACATTAACTACTTTACAACAAAACTCTATACATATATATCACTAAAAACTTCAATAACTAACCTTTTATGGCTACACTCACAAATATAATTGAAAAAACGTCCGAAATTTCTTACATACTTAAATTTGGAAAGATATCTATCACTTATATATTTGGCAATGAATAATAAAACAAAGACCATTTCTATTTTCTGTAACAGTTAAAACACATTTACATAGTAAGAACTTGAAAGAAGCACAATGTAATTAAGGAAAAACCATTTGTATTTCTATACACTAACAATTAATAAGTACAAGATATATGGTCTGCACAAAAATTAACAACAACCAAATATTGTAATACCAATTTTCAGGAAACCATAAAAAAGAGAATTCAATTAACCAAGTTTTTAAATATATATGTCACAAAACAGCATGAGTAATCATAAAATACTAATGCTGCACCTTGTATCATGAAAGAAGGTTTAACTACACTGCATGCACATACTATTATGCAATGATACAAAAACAAGACTTGAGTCCTGACATTTACAAGCTTATAGTATAATGTGGAATTTCTGTGACATCAACTGAAGAAGAGTAAAATGTGTCTATCTCATCAGGGATAAGACATTATTACCACAGTTCACAACACCACTCATCAATATGTCATTATTTCTTCACATGTAAATTCAACATCATCATTAAAACTGATAAATATCATAATAACTACAGATCAAAATAAAAATATAAAGATATTTTGTGTCTTTAAATGTATCATATAGCAAACCAACTGCTCTCTGTTGTATATAAAGCAGAAAAGCAGTTGTTTCCCAGCAGGACGGTAAAATAAAGTAGAAAGATAAAACTTAGTAACAAAGCAAAACTGATTCCCTACTTGCATTTCGTATAAAGATCAGGTAAATGTTACTTTATAGAGGTTATTATAAAGATCAGGTAAATGTTATTTTATAGAGGTTATTATGATCAGGTAAATGTTACTTTATAGAAGTTATTATAAAGATCAGGTAAATGTTATTTTATAGAGGTTATTATGATCAGGTAAATGTTACTTTATAGAGGTTATTATAAAGATCAGGTAAATGTTATTTTATAGAGGTTATTATGATCAGGTAAATGTTACTTTATAGAGGTTATTATAAAGATCAGGTAAATGTTACTTTATAGAGGTTATTACAAAGATCCAGTAAATGTTACTTTATAGAGGTTATTATAAAGATCCAGTAAATGTTACTTTATAGAGGTTATTATAAAGATCAGGTAAATGTTATTTTATAGAGGTTATTATGATCAGGTAAATGTTACTTTATAGAAGTTATTATAAAGATCAGATAAATGTTACTTTATAGAGGTTATTACAAAGATCCGGTAAATGTTACTTTATAGAGGTTATTCATTCACAGATTGCAAAGCTTACCCTTCATTGAGGGTATTCCCTATCAAAGTTACCAAATTTACCAGAATAAGTCAAGAAAAAATTGCCCTTATGAAGGGTACTAATAAAACTCACAAACTTCCTCCAATTTGCAAGAGATAGTCACTATAAACTTACCTACTCCATCAGAGTATGTAAAAAAATCTTGCGCTTTAAATTCATAGAGCATATTAACTTACCTTCTTCACCATAAGAAATCAACAAAAACTTTCCATTATATAGGTATATCTTTAAAGGGACATTCCACCTTGCAAATATTTAAACACTAATTCCTAAGGAAAAAGTTTTATTTCCTGCTAACAAATCATTTAATTTGAATGTAATATGTTATATCCAGCCATTTGAACCTTATAGAATGCATAAAACCCTTTCCCATATTTATAAAGGGTTCACCAAATCCAGCAACTTGTTTTTAGACCAAAAGTATGATTATCATAATGGAATTCATATTTGGCCTGACAGATCAGCTCAGTATCTAAAAACTAGACCATAAACGGAGAAGAAATTTGTTAGGTCAAATAGCTATAATTAGGTCAAATGTAGGTCAATAAGAACTAAGCTTAAATGTAATCAGTACTATTTCTACTCCTTTGACATTTGTATACCAAATATCATCTCAATTTCTGCAATGAAGAAGAATCTGTTATTTTTCAAGTTTAAAGACAGTAGACAAGACTGGACCAACATTTGTAGTTATTTGTAACTGTTCAGTACAAACTTTACATTGAAAAATAGGTATATATTTACAAAGACAAGTGTAGACATGCTGAAATGTCTCGTCTTCTTTACTAACCATAATTAATTTAATGTTGATAGTCCTAAAGATAAAGTTTTACTACACATATCACTTAACATTATCAATGATCCATGAAAATGAGGTCAAGGTCAGATAAACCAAACCAGACAGAAGTGTACACCCTACAATCATTACATACACCAAATATAGTTGACCTATTGCTTATAGTATACAAGAAACAGACCAAACCATGATAACTTAATATTGACCAATGAATCATGAAAATGAGGTCAAGGTCAGATGAACCCTGCCAGAGTGCCAGACAGACATGTACACCTTACAATCATTCCATACACCAACTATGGTTGACCTATTGTTTATAGTATCTTATAAAAGGACCTTACTACTGAAACTTAACATTCAGATCAATGAACAGTGAAAATGTCAAGGACAGATGATACCTGCCAAAAAGACATGTACACCTTACAATCATTCCATACACCAACTATAGTTGACCTATTGTTTATAGTATCTTATAAAAGGACCTTATTACTGAAACTTAGCATTGATCAATGAACCGTGAAAATGTCAAGGACAGATCATACCCGCCAGAAAGACATGTACTCCTTACAATAATTTCATACACCAAATATACTTGACCTATTGCTTACAGTATTAGAAAAACAGACCTAAACACAACAAGAGTGCACACGCTGAAATGTCTCGCCTTCTTTACTAACCATTGATTTTATGTTGATAGTCCTAAATATAAAGCTTTACTACAAGTAACACATAAACTTAACATGATCCAAGAAAATGAGGTCAAGGTCAGATAAACCAAACGAGAAATACATAAACACCTTACAATCATTCAATAAACCAAACATAGTTGACCTATTGCTTATAGTTTCTAAGAAACAGTCTTAACCAAGACAACTTAACATTGACCAATGAACCATGAGAATGAGGTCAAGGTCAGATGAACCATGCCAGACAGACATGTACACCTTACAATCAATGTATGCATTAAATATAGTTGACCTATTGCTTATAGTATCTAAGAAACAAACTTAACCATTAAAACTTAACATTGACCAATGAACCATGAAAATGAGGTCAAGATCAGATGATACCTGCCAGACAGACATATACACCTTACAATCCTTCCATACAACAAATATAATTGATCTATTGCTTATAGTTGAAGATAAACGGACCAAAACACAAAAACTTAACACTGAGAAATGAACAGTGAAAATGAGGTCAAGGTCAAATAAAACCTGCGAGACTGACATGTACATCATAAAATATTTCCATACACCAAATATAGTTGACCTATTGCATATAGTATTAGAAAAAAAAACCAAAACTCAAAAACTTAACTTTGACCACTGAACCATGAAAATGAGGTCAAGGTCAGATGACACCTACCAGTTGGACATGTACACCTTACAATCATTCCATATACTAAATATAGTAGACCTACTGCTTATAGTATCTGATATATGGACTTGACCACGAAAACTTAACCTTGTTCACTGATCCATGAAATGAGGTTGAGGTCGAATGAAAATTGTCTGATGGGCATGAGGACCTTGCAAGGTATGCACATACTAAATATGGTTATCCTATTACTCATAATAAGAAAAAAATAAACATTACAAAAAATGTTGACTTTTTTTTAAGTAATCACTGAACCATGAAAATGAGGTCAAGGACAATGGACATATGACAGACGGAAACTTCATATCATAAGGCATCTATATACAAAGTATGAAGCATCCAGGTCTTCTAGCTTCTAAAATATAAAGCTTTTAAGAAGTTAGCTAACGCCGCCGCCGGATCACTATCCCTATGTCGAGCTTTCTGCGACAAAATTCGCAGGCTCGACAAAAATTAGCCATTAACCAATAAACCCTGAAATTGAGGTCAAGGTCAGATGAAACCTACCAGACTGACATGTACAACATACAATCATAAACGGAGTTAAATTTTAAGATTTAAAGAAAGTTTTTGATCTGGTTAATTATATAATTTTATTGAAAAAAACTTAAATATTATAATATTTCAAACTGTACACTAGACTGGATTAAGTCATACTTGTTTGAACGAATTCAACAAGTTAAGTCATACTTGTTTGAATGAATTCAACAAGTTAAGGTCAATAATGTCATGTCTGCTACTAAATACATAAAAACTAGTGTACCACAAGGCTCTATCCTTAGCCCTTTGTTATTTACTTGTATTTAAATCATTAAAGGATATGGTTCCTAACTATTTACGAGAAAACTTTCATTTTACTGATAATCAAAATTATAATTAACATTCAGCTGATGGAAAACTATTGAAACATCCGAAGCCAAAAACAAATATTTTGAAGAAAACTTTTGTATATTCTGGTTCTAAAATATAAAACAGTTTACCAAATGAAATAAAGATGAGTAACACACTCGTATTCTTAAAGCAAAATGTTACAATTTTTTCATGAAGAAGGCAGATTAATATGCTTTTCATTAATATCTATATAAAATTGTATACTGGTATTGTGTTTATAGCATTATTATACTGTATGTACTTAATGTATATGTTATTATTATTTTGAGGACTCTCATGAAGATTAGTTTTAACTAATGGGATTATCTTCTTGAAATAAAGATTATTTATTTATCTATTCATTTATTCATTTATTCCATAAACTAAATATAGCTGACATACTGCTTATAGTATTTGAGAAATGGACCTAATCATGTAACTTTAACCTTGATCACATATCCATAAAATGAGGTTGAGGTCAGGATATAACCTGTTTGACGGACATGTAGACCTTGCAAGGAACCCATTTACCAAATATAGTTATCCTATTACTCATAATGAGTGAGAAATTCACATGACATATTTATTTTTTTTAAACATTCGCTGAACAATGGACAAAGGACTTTTGACAGAAAAAAACGCGTTAACGTAGGGCATCTGTATTCAAGATATGAAGCCTCCTGGTCTTCTGCCCTCTGAAATATAATTGGCTTAAAACAAAAAGTTTTGATCTGCCTCTTGATTTTAATCAATATGTCTCGCATTGAAAAAAGTAAAATAACAAAAATACAGAACTAGAGGAAAATTCAAAAGGGAAAGTCCCTAGTCAAATGGCAAAATCAAAAGCTCAAACACATCAAACGAATGGATAATAACTGTCATATTCCTGACTTTGTACAGGCATTTTTTTATGTAGAAAGTCACAGGCAAGACAAAAACCAAAAAAGCTCCTGTTTTATCCTTTTTACCACTTTGTCCAATTGTTAGTAATGGCAATCATTTTGGTTAATTGCTTGAAAAGCAAGGAATAAATTTGAAACTAGACAGCCAAAGAAAGATTATTATAGAGTTTAGTTGACCCATTTAGGTTCCCCATAAACTGACCTTATCATAAACTAATACACTGCTGCCGCCGCCCCCGATGCCACCTACGCCACTAACGCCCGAAACAACATACATTAGTCTCGCTTTTTGACTCCCTCAAGGCAAGACAAAAATGCTAGCCGATCATAACAAATAGCTATTGAATACTTAATTCATAATCAGCAGTTTTTGTTTGTTTGACTATTTAAAACCAAAGCAATTAAGTACAAATAGTCTTAATCAGAAGACTAATTAACAAGAACATTTTCTTAAACTTAGTAATCTATATGAAACAATAGTCAAAACTGTTGCATTACTATAATGTCAAATTGTGTCCAATTATGTATTCTGCTGAAATTACCCTCAGACAATGGGAAAGCATTGAAAGAATAAAAGCGGATGTTTTCACTTTCTTTAGTCTTTGGTTACATCATTTATTTAAATTACTAATTTGTCTTGAAAATGAATTACCCATTTTAGTTAATTGAGAGCTTAAATTAATATGATAATACCTGTTGTCTGCGTAGAAATGCTTCGGATATAAAATCCCAAACTCAAAATCATAAACAATATTGTTGCTAACATTATGTCTGTCTCCACAATTCTATAATAGCGTCTGCAACTTTAATTCAAAATTTAACAGCACAAAGCCGTTCCCACAATGCAACTGTAATTGAACCAGTTGAAAAAACAATTGTGTCATGAAGTCACTTATCATAGAGAAATTCTGTAATCAGCAGCAATCTCTTAGCAAATTATATTTTCAATCTCATCTCCGAGAAAACGGGAATTTATTTATTATCACTGGAAATGAAAGATGTCTACTGTCGACACATGGTTCAGTCTTGATTCAATTTGTACCGTTTCATCTTCAAAGTGATATCTTGGGATGAAAAGGAAATCTAAGGAAACATTTACAGTTCTGACTCCAATATTATTTTCCATAATATGATCATGGTTAAAACTGACAAAAATCATTAAAGCTTTTGGACAGAATCAACTAAAATAAGATAAAGTGTCTTTTCAATTATTTGTGTCGTTATTCTAAATTGACTGTAGCAATTTTTCTGCCATGAAGACCATAAATATTTCTTTGCTTTTTCTGAATTAATGAATTTTATATGAACTTAGTCATGTTATAAGCTTTTGCATTTTCTTTACAGACATGTTTCTTTACGTACACATGTCTGTTAAACAATTATTTAATTGGTCTGACAGGTATAACCATTACAATGCACAGAAGCATCCTGGAACTAAATCTAAACTCTACAATAGATGCTATTGCAAAAAGTAACAGTATGAGAGAGCTACCATTTTTGGGCTTCTTGAGTATAATGCATAGGATGTACTTAAAAAAAATCTAACTTAATGATATAAATTTGGCATTTTGAAACAAAAGATACAAATGGAGGATGACCTCAAAGATTTTTAATGCAATAAAATGTTTGAAAAACAATTTCAAACAGATTTTCTGGGATTTGGATGTAAAAGTAAATGCAAAACAATTAACCTCTTGTGTCAGTATAAGATTTAAATGGACAGGTATAAGGTTTAATCTAAAACAAGCTAAAAATTCCAACTTTCAACAGGCACTCGAATAAAAATGAACAGAACAAAAAAACATCTTTAAATTCAGGTAAAATATCAAGAATTTGTTGAATGATTCAAGAAGAAAATTCTGGTAATTTTGATTAAAACATTGCTGAATTGCAGTATAACATGACTATACAGACTACTGTAAAATATGTTAGATATAACATAATAGATTTCTTGGTAATGGGTCTAAATGCAAATTCTGTGTTTACTGTCTTTAGCATGCAAGATGCAAGTTCTCTAGGGACCCTAAAACAGTAAACCATTATATAATCATTATCAAACAAAGTGGTTTTCAATGGACTGCTCGTATTTTTACTTTATTGTTGTCCAACCCATATCTTTGTTTATTTATCTAACAAATATAATTAGGGATAAAAAGGGATGAGGAACACAGCCCAGTATAACAGACCACATCAATAAACAACAGCAGACTCATCTGACCCCCCCCCCCCCCCTCTCAAGATATACAAATAACACATAGTCCAGAGAGCCTGACTTAGTACAGGCTAAACATTAGATGGAGTTAACCAAGTTTTGCATGAATATAAACCTTCCCCTTGCCTTTTTAGACCACAATGCTGTAAAACACAAGAAAATATTATAGCAAGGAAAGAAGAAATTAGGGCTGAGGCATCAGAGATCAGCTTTAATCAGATATTTCTTTTTGGTAACTCAGCATAGACAGGACTAAAACAATTAATCAGCCATATCATGAGGTATAAGTTATACAAGAATTGACTGACTCAATTAATCAGCCATTTCATGAGGAATTTTTCCGACAGGACTGACACAATTAATCAGTCATTTTGGAGGTAAATGTTAATGTAGACAGAGGTGACAAAGATAGATGAAATAGGAATTATGTTGTCTATACAAATGTCTACAACTAATACAATATTATGTCTCTACCAATATACCAAACTATAATACTGGAATACATTGTCACAACTATACAGATATATCACCATGAGATATGAACTGATCATTCCATAATACCAAGACAGCTATGAACTAATGCACAAAATTACATAATTTATTCATTTTTCTTTCTTGGTAGATTTTTAAAGTTTTCAAGGTTAATTATGCGTTTCAAGATCACCATGTGCAGATGTCCTTTAAATGCCGCTTGTTACTAAATAGACTTAAGGCAATCAAAAGAGTAGGTTCGATAAGGCCCTTATTTTTAGCTTAAATTTAAAATTATGCTTTATTGACCAATATCAAGATTAATCATAGCTTAAACAAAGACTGGCAAAGAAATATGTCTTATTGTTAAAATTTACGTATTAGCCTTCTTTTTGTGACGTCACATAGAGCACACATATTAATTTTCCATGAAAATACAATGAAAATAGGCCAATTTTCATACATTTTAAGACTGGAAACATTATCAAAATGATAACAGCTCATGCGTTGACAAAAAAGATCTTTTAGCATTATTTTTGTTATAACAATCAATATATCATACTTAAATTTTTATTTTATAGAAACCTGCACTCTATGCTTTTGTCAGTTTTTATGGACTTCCCCTTTTTGTCCTCCGTGCCACATGTTGCGGGGGACATAGAAACAGGTCGTCCATGCATCTGTCCATCTGGTCTTGTAAGCGCTCTCACATGTATAAACCTTGCCAGATTTTTATAAAACTTATATCATAGGTTTAAATAAGCAATGTCTTTGACAAGTACCAAAATAAGAGTGAATCAACTATTTTTAAAAGATTTGTGCCTCTTTGAAATTTTAATCATATGGATAATTGCATTGTTAGCGCTCTCATGTTTACAATTTTTGGCAGATTTTATGAAATTTATATCATAGATTTATATCAGCAATGTCTGGGACAAGTTTGAAAATCAGTGCCGATCAATTATTTAAAAAAAAGTTGTGTCCCTTTGAAATATTAATTATATGGATAATTGCATTGTTAGCACTCTCATGTGTACAATTCTTGCCAGATTTTTATGAAACTTATATCACAGGTTTATATAAGCATTATGTCTTGGACAAGTTCTTAAATCAGTGACGATCAAATATTTTTAAAAGAGTTATGCCCCTTGGAAATATCAATTATATTGGAAATTGCATTGTATTTGTTTTCAAGCCTTCCTTTCTTTAAGATATTTATAAAAGGTTTTTTTTATTGCCCTTGGATAGATAAAATATGTGCAATACAGGGGACATTGGAACTCTGTTCTTTTATTGAATTTGCCTTGGAGTTCGGTATTTTTGTATTTTTGTACTTTTTTCTTATGTCTTTTCATCAACTTGAAACAGTTTTTATTTTGAAAAATATGGCCCATACCAAATGTACTCCTTTGACTCTTCTTTCTGATCAATGTAATACTCTAGTCAAGGAATAATTTGATTATACATATCTAAAATCATATTATACTGAACAATGAATTATGTTAATTCAGGGAAATTTAAGGAATAAACTATGGTGTAATAGAAAAATTTCCAAAGTCATAGAGCTGATCTTCCCTGATATGAAGGTCATCCAGATGTTGCTCATCATTATATATATATATACTTGTCAATTACAACTTCTGATATCTTCATATACACTAAAAAAGTCTGGTCAACTGTTCTGCTATATATATGCATGAAATGATGGAATAAAGAAGAGATAAAAGGAAGGACACTAAAACCAATAATAATGACCAAGCACATGGGTGGCTGAATGGTCATAATACAACCCTCCATTTTTCTAGAATAGTAAAAGAGAGGCGAAAGATACCAAAGGGACATTCAAACTCATTAGTAAGTCATTAGTCGAAAATTTTAAACTGACAACACCAAGGCAAAAAAAAGAAAAAGACCAAAAGACAAAGAACAGTACACAAAACACAACATAGAAAACAGAACAAGACTTAACGACAAGAAACTCACCAAAAACCAAGGGTGATCTCACGTGCCCCAGAAGTAAAAATCAGTAAAATCGATAATTCATTTATTTTGTGGAAATACTCTTGCAACAGTGATGGCTACCTTCCTGAAAGAGGACCATTCTTCTGCATTGATTTCTTGTACTGATTAATTGTTGGTTTTTAAATGCCACTTACAGCACTCACTCACCGTAGTCTGTTGGCAATATGGCATGGCCGCAAGTTTTTATTGGTGGAGCCAGAATACGCAGAAAGAACCACATCATTTGGTAATCTTAGTTATTTTCAAAAGATCAGAGTCAAATGCACCAAGGCACATGTGGGATTTTATAAATCTAACAACCTCAATGGTTAGTGATCACTGTATTACTAAGACCAGGTGCCCCAATGCCCCCTATTTATCCTATGTAGATTCTATATTAGTACATACTGAAAATAGATATAAGTAAATAATTTGTAACTTATTAAACATTCCTTCAACAAGTGACAATATGAATTAGCGAGAACTATTATTGTAAAAAGTGCAATTCTTATTTAATGTTGCCCAAAAAAAATACTAAAAGAAGCCAATACAAGGCTGTTTAACTAAATTAACTATGCATTGGATAGAAATAATGACTAATTATCAGAAACTGTCATCTTTTTAAAAATAAGGAGATGTGGTATGATTGCCAATGAGACAACTATCCACCAGAATCTCCAATTCAATTAATATCTGGTTTATGATTAAGTTGGCCGTTACTAATAGCATCATATTCCTATTTTGAAACAAAGTCCGACTGAAATCAGAAAAGAAATCAAAATTCTGATGAAAATACAAAACATTTATGACAAGAATCTAGTTATGCATGGCACTATGACATTCTAACAAAATCCTTCCCCACTTATCAGATTTATAAAATAACATTAAATCTCCTATTCATCATTAGAATCCATGGCAATTTGTCAATATCTAAAGTTATATTACAGAAAAATCATGGATAACAACAAAAGTTAATGTCAACCAAATGCTTACATTAAACAGAGAGAATTGTCTGAGACAAATAAATTTAATAACATTGTAGTTTACTGCAAAACAGAAACATTATTCTCTAAATAGTCAATATTATCAAAGGAGCATGAGTCCTCAATTAACTGTTTTGTCAAAACAAAACACATTTATATGTCTCTGTTATGTCCATAATTGATCTCAGCAATTCTATATTTGCCTTGAAAATACATTTGACGCTGTTCAAAACGGTCTTGATCAGAAAAAAACATTTATTAGGAAGAAAAAACTCATAATGAAGGAGAGGCAGATGTGAAAGTAAAAAAAACATTAAATTCAAATGTAGTTGTATTACCAATTGTTTGGCTAATAAAAGTAGATGTGGGATATGTCTATGAAAATCACAATCCAACCACACAAAAAACCAAAAGATATCTAGAAGGTTATACTCAGTCTCAATCAATATAAAGGTATCAACTATCAATACGTCAATTTTTTGCTCTAAAACATACCAAATCTAGGTCTAAATTATTCGCCATTTTTACATTTGACGTTGACCTAAATGGACTTACCAAATTATCAGCAAGTTTAAATAACTAAGCACCTCTTTTGTTAACTGACAGTCCTTTTAGAACTTTTTCATGATCGCAAAGGCTGAAATATTTCTTACCGTACAGAGATGTTAAAAAGTGCTGACTGCAACTTAAATCACTTGGTAACTTAAAAAAAGAGACACAAGATATCAAAGGGAAAATAAAAAGTCAAAGAAAAACTGATATTAACATGGTAACAAAAACATGACAAAAAGACTAATAACTGTATGTAAAACATAACATAGAAAACTGAAGACTAAGCAACACGAACCCCACCTAAAAAAGGGTGATATCAGTTGTTCTAGAAGAGTAGGCAGATCCTGCTTCACATGTGGTACCCGTAATCTTGCTCAAGGCATGTACAAATTCAGCAATGTCACATGGAGGAAAAGAGAATGGGATTGTGGCTACAGTTAACAAAGGGAACATATCGGTGGGCTTCTCTGATAAAGATATTCCATTAGGGTCAACCTAATCATGATGGCGTCAAAAAACTTTCTAAGGGATGACTTCAACTTTACCACTCAGTAAGAACCCTTGGTTCAATAGCTTCCTTGCAAGCAGCAACCTGAGGTATCAAGGAAATTGATGAAAAGCAAACCCTGGAATATCATATCAACTGGGAGATATATACTCCATATGCAGGTGCTGCTAGAATATTGCTACATAAAAATTGAAAGATCATTATAGGAAAGCTGAAATGATCTCTTTTGAAGTAAAGTTTAGTTCTCAACCGACCCTCATTGTCAAATTCTAGATGTTAGTCAAGGTAAGAAGCAGAACTGTTTCTGTGGTATTCTTTATTTCAGGTTCAATGGGATAGAAATGCATTCAATAAAGTCACCAAACTTAGAATCATTTAGTGAGGGAACAACAATTATATAGTGTCATAGATCCATAAAGTGCTGACTGACAGTTAAAGCTTTTGACAATTTGATTACTGACCAGGAGAATTTGTTAAGACATCTAGTCTAACCAGGGAGAAATCATTATCAGCATGTTTCTTTACACCAAAATCACCCATACCATGCCAATGATCGCGGTGAAAAAAATGTGCTCCGCCTGGAGCAGCTGGATACGACCGCAGAGGTCGAATTCTGAATAGTTAGGGCAAGTATGGACACAATATTCAAGCTTGATACAGCTCTGAATTTGGAAAATTAAAAACTGAATGCACAGTTAGATTCAGCATATCATAGAACCACAAGAATTCAGTTAACAAAGTCTAACTTTGGACCCTTTGGACCTCAATGTAGACCTTTTAAAAATGTCCAAATATCCAATATAGTAATACATGGTAAAAACCTCAAACAATTCAAGACTTTAAATTAATCCTCATTGAAACTGGTTAAAAGATTGTATTTATCTCAAATTGAAGATTTCTTGCTGTTGTGCAATACATTGCTGTTGCGCAATACTTAGTAAATCTGTTTACAAACTAAATATAATAATTTACACACCCTGTTTGGTGTGTATCTCCTGCCATATCAGTATTTGTTGTTTCTTTATATAGATCAGAAATAATTTATGTTAGAACCTGTCATGCAGCTTAGCCAGTATTAGAAAAGTCTTGTTTTTGGCCCCTATTTGGCCTCTAGTTGTTTCCTAACAATTAAAGCCACAACCCACAAAATCAACCCCAACCTTCTGTGTGTGGTAATGAACCTTGTGGTACAATTTCATAGAGATCCATTGACTAATACTTAAGTATTTGTCCGGAAACCAGAAAAACTTTGTTCCTCCCTTTTTGACCCCTAATTCCTAAACAGTTGGGACCATAACCCCCAAAATCAATCCCAACCTTGTGGTTAAATTTCATAGAGATCCATTCACTTATACTAAAGCTATTGTCCAGAAACCAAATGTCTTCAGACGATGACATGATAGCAATATACTATCGCAAAATTTGCGGTCGTATAAAAACTCATCCAATTAATTACATTGGTTTAGTGAAATAATGTGAATTCCCAGTCAAATATTTACTGATATTTCTAATGTGTTATAAATTCTATCATTTCTCTAATCTGACATCATAAAGCAATAGGCGTTGTTAAGGAAGTTGAATCAAAACAAAGTGAGACCTGTAGAAAACGATATATAGTTCCTTTCTTTTTCTACTTTATTACATGAAAAGTCAATATAACTAACCCAAGAATTCAAATATTGAAAAATACTATTTACTCATCTGATCGAACAACACTCGTAACATCAGGAATGGTTGTTTTTTTTAATTCATGGCAGCACAATGGCAAATTAAAAAACTTACACAAGTTTAAACCAATAAAGAAGAGAAAAGCTGAGAAGAAGCAAACTACTTGGTTATAAAATAGACTAATAAATAAACAACATATTCGGAGTAGGTATCAATTGACAAAGAATTAAAAAAAAACACCATACATTTGTCTGTAAACTAACGTTAGATTTCCAATCCATCATTAGAATCCATGGCAACATGTCAATATCACTAACTTATATTACAAAAATACTATGGAAGCTAGGAGAAATTAATGTCAACCAACTGCTTATATTAAAGAATGAACAGGAGTATATTCAGACAGCTAAACTCAATATCTATGTACTTTTACAACAAATTACAATAAAATAACTACACATATCCACTGCTGAAAAGTAGCATGTCTTCACTAAGTGCCTAATACAATTATAAAAATTACAATGTCTACATTGGCAATAGAGAAAGACAATTAATAGATAGCTTAGATTGCAACTGAATCCTTTACTTTTGCCTTTCCATGCAGATAGCCTCATTTCATTAAACTATTACTTTCAATCAATTACATGTACAAAACCAATACCCATAAACTTGGAGGCTATCCTAGGTATTGTTTCTGTAAGGAGTGTAAGAATTACAACTATCATGAGAGTGATAAGAGGAGCACACTGGTGCAAATATGGAACCTATCTAAATACATCTTTATTCTTAACCTCATCCACCTTTATCTTACTCTCTTGCTTTTCTCAGGGTATCCCATTACCAAACATGCTATTAGAAGTTATACTATTATGAGATCTCTTCTCTATAAAGACCAGGCCATTTAGTGGTGGAGGTCTGCCAGGTTTAACTGTAGGACATCAATATACAAAACTAGAGGCTCTAAAGAGCCTGTGTTGCTCACCTTGGTCTATGTGCATATTAAGCAAAGGACACAGATGGATTCATGATAAAATTGTGTTTTGGTGATGGTGATGTGTTTGTAGATCTTACTTTACTGAACATTCTTGCTGCTTACAATTATCTCTATCTATAATGAACTTGGCCCAGTAGTTACAGTGGAAAATATTTTGTAAAAATTTACAAAAATTTACAAAATTTATGAAAATTGTAAAAAATTGACTATAAAGGGCAATAACTCCTTAAGTGGTCAATTGACAATTTTGGTCATGTTGACTTATTTGTAGATCTTTCTTTGCTGTACATTATTCTTGTTTACAGCTAGTTTATCTCTATCTATAATAATATTCAAGATAATAACCAAAAGCTGCAAAATTTTCTTAAAATTACCAATTCAGGGGCAGCAACCCAACAATGTGTTGCCTGATTGGTCTAAAAATTTCAGGGCAGATAGATCTTGACCTATTGAACAATTTTATCCTTGTCAAATTTGCTCTAAATGCTTTGGTTTCAGAGATATGAGCCAAAAACTGCATTTTACCCTATGTACTATTTTTTCGCCATGTCGGCCATCTTGGTTCGCGGGCGGGGTCATCGGACACATTTTTTAAACTAGATACCCTAATGCTGATTGTGGACAAGTTTGGTTAAACTTGTCTTAGTAGTTTCAGAGGAGAAGATTTTTGTAAAAGATTACAAAAATTTACGAAAAATGGTTGAAAATTGACTATAAAGGGCAATAACTCCTTAAGGGGTCAACTGACCATTTTGGTCATGTTGACTTATTTGTAGATCTTACTTTGCTGAACATTATTGCTGTTTCCAGTTTATCGCTATCTATAATAATATTCAAGGTAATAACCAAAAACGGCAAAATTTCCTTAAAATAACCAATTCTGGGGCAGCAACCCAACAACAGGTTGTCCGATTCATCTGAAAATTTCAGGGCAGATAGATCTTGACCTGATTAACAATTTTACCCCATGTCAGATTTGCTCTAAATGCTTTGGTTTCAAAGATATAAGCCAAAATCTACATTTTACCCCTATGTTCTATTTTTAGCCTTGGCGGCCATCTTGGTTGGTTGGCCGGGTCACCGGACACATTTTTTAAACTAGATACCCCAATGATGATTGTGGCCAAGTTTGGTTTAATTTGGTCAAGTAGTTTCAGAGGAGAAGATTTTTGTAAAAGTTAACGACGACGGACGACGGACGCCAAGTGATGAGAAAAGCTCACTTGGCCCTTTGGGCCAGGTGAGCTAAAAATCACCTTACTTAAAACTTTTCCAAAGTCATGATTAGACACTTGGCACTTTAATCATAAGCAAAACAAATCCCCATTTATAAGTTTTAAATCCTATACAGTTCATAATCACAAAGATTACCACATAATCACAAAGACTAACAAATAATCACAAAGACAAACAGATAATCACTAAAACTACCACATAATCACAATGACTACCATATAATCACAAAGACTAACAAATAATCTCAAAGACTTCAACATAATCATAAAGACTACCACATAATCACAAAGACTAAAACATAATCACAAAGACTAAAACATAATCACAAAGACTTCAACATAAGCACAAAGACTACCACATAATCACAAAGATTAACACATAATCACAAAGACTTCAACATAATCACAAAGACTAACACATAATCACAAAGACTAACAAATAATCACAAAGACTAACAGATAATCACTAAAACAACCACATAATCACAAAGACTACCACATAATCACAAAGACTAACAAATAATCTCAAAGACTTCAACATAATCATAAAGACTACCACATAATCACAAAGACTAAAACATAATCACAAAGACTAAAACATAATCACAAAGACTTCAACATATTCACAAAGACTACCACATAATCACAAAGACTAACAAATAATCAAAAAGACTTCAACATAATCATAAAGATTACCAAATAATCAAAAAGACTAAAACATAATCACAAAGACTTCAACATAATCACAAAGACTACCACATAATCACAAAGACTAACACATAATCATAAAGACTAAAACATAATCATAAAGACTACCACATAATCACAAAGACTAAAACATAATCACAAAGACTAAAACATTATCACAAAGACTAACCAATAATCACAAAGACTAACACATAATCACAAAGACTAACCAATAATCATTAAGACTACCACATAATCACAAAGACTTCAACATAATCATAAAGACTACCACATAATCACAAAGTCTCAACATTATAAAATAACTAACACATAATCACAAAGACTACCACACAATCACAAAGACTACCACATAATCACAAAGACTAAAACATAATCACAAAGACTAACACATAATCACAAAGACTAAAACATAATCACAAAGACTAACACATAATCACATAGACATGAGCAATCTAAACAACAGACAACACTGAAAATTAAAACTTAAAGAACACCCATTGAACACAACAATAACAGCTGCTCTTTAAAATGAATAGTGCCTGCTTCTCATGAGGCAAAATATTTATGTCTGCAGTCAAAGTAAGCACTTTTTTTATTTCCGATGAGAGAACAAGAAAAACCAGAAACACTCAGTGTGTCATTGTCATTGTCAATGAACATGTAATAGCTATCATAAAATGTATTCAGTGATCAAATCAACCTGTCCAAATGCATTCCCTTCTGACTAGTTTTAGAGGCATTAATCTTTGTATTTAATGTACTAAACAAGAGGGAACAGTATATTGATTTTGAAATGAAAATGCCACCTTAGGGATAGAACAGGAAAATTTAAATGGTCAAATTGTCTTTTATCAAAAATTTTCTTCAGATGCTATTTCTTGATCATAAAGTACTCTTCAGTACAAGTTAACTAAAATTCCATGAGGGCTTAACAAAGTTATTTAAGTCTAAAAAATACTTTAACCACATCATGAACCTACATGTTGACACAATGACAGAATGTAGGATTGCTGTGTCTTGGGCCACACTTAAAAATATTTTGGTTTGCCCAAACCCTACCCAAAGGTAGAGACAGTGGGTTAGGTAGGTAGGCATTTTCTTTTTTTTCCCCCCAAAGAGAAATTGGTGTTTTTTTTTTCTTCATGCCTATCTCATAAAGTAAAAATCTTTTTCACATCAGGACAATAAAAGATTTTGAGTAGGCAGCTATTTTCTGGGTAGGTAGGGTTAGGGCAAACAAACATATTCTTTTTTATGGCCTTGCCTTCACAGCTTTTGTTGAGGTGAAACAATAAATTTTATTAAGATAGATGAGGCAAGTGGATTGTTTTAATTATGATTAGCATTATTATGTTCCTTATAAACATATGAAAATGCAGCATGCAAGCATATAAGTAATTTAAAGTTCATTGTGAAAACAAATCACTATTTCATATTCTTCTACAACTGCATAATACAAACTTGTCTTTTTTATTACAGTCAATCTAGCTATAAAGGTCTCTTATAAGGCCAGTTTTCCCTGGTTCCTAGCTTGACTTTTATACAAAAATGTATACTGGTTTGACTGTACATATATTACCAGTCTGTCCTAAAGACAAGTTGATCAGCTCCTACCCTCCATAGATATTCATGCAGAACCTGAGAAACTATTAAAACCACTGCAGATGGGCATCGTAATTCAATTAAACCTAACACATAATAGTAGAAATACAAGTAAAGCTTAAATGAATGTCTAACATTAACTTTGGAAACCAGAAATCTAAACGAAATAGTACATAATCAATATGTTCTTCCTAAAGTTACGCTAAGTATGTAATTAAATTTAGATTGATTGACAATTACGTAAACTGCATTTAACTGCAAAGCTAGAGAACTAATTCTACTTCTGCGGAAAGAAATTGAACACATTCATCTGTAGGTCTCTCAATAGAAACTTATATAAACTTACCTTGATTGTAGCGGTTTCTACTTGAGTGTTTTGCTGAAGTTAATATCATACAAACTAGAGAGAAATAAAATTTTAAAACCAGTTCCATTGCTTAGTCTTAATATTTGTTATCCGATTGTGTGAATTATTCTATTGTGTTTTGATGGTAATACTAGCTGTATTAGTTGACCAATCATTATCAGTTTATCAATAAATTGGTAGGTCTTATAAGGTATACCCCACTAGCCAATAAATCTGTCAATCAAGTCCAATATAACACGCCTTCTATATATAACAGAGAAATTATAAATTTCATGCTTAATTTCATATAGTTAATTTTGATGATGATAGCTGAGAATGTAATAAAAAGATCAATATCTGAAGAGATTTTTATCACAGTACTAGCTAGTTCTGATGACAAAGTCTGATATTCATAAATTTCCAAATCTTTTCATCCATATTGCAAGACATGAATTTTATTCTCAGGGAAAACATAATCAAGAATCTGACATTTTTACAATCATTTTCTACTCAACTAAAGTGCACTCCAAACTTTTGATACAAACTTAATATTTGATTTATGAAAATGTTAACTCAGAATTATATCTTGAATCTTCATTGAGTTCCACTGAGGCTGCATCTCTAGCTGGATAATAGACACATTGTTTACAGAAAAATGTTATGGTATAACTTATAATCTTACAAGTTTGATTTCAGGTGCTGTTCTAGGAAAACTGACAATACTAGTCAATTAAGATTGAAGTCAAGCGCACCTGCCATGTGTGGGATTGGAACTTACAACTGCAGTGTTGACAGGCTAGTGATACAGTAGTTCAACTACTTAGACCACTCGGCCACCAAGGCCCCTTAGTTAATATCATTAAGTTAAGCTTAGGAAGTTAGTATCATAAAGGCAAACTTAGAAAGCTAGTATCATATAGGCATGCTTAGGAAATTAGTCTCATAAAAGCAAGCTTCAAGGAAGTTAGTATCATATTTGATTCAAGAAGAACATAGAGGTATTTGGTATTAAATGACAGCTGAAAATATTTTGATAATTTCTTTAGAACATATAACACAGGCATGTCATAATAAACTGTTTGTCAACTCTTTCAATTTCGGCGAAGGAGTTCTCTCATAAATAATAAATGTTTTAAAAACCTTAACTGCAGACTGTATGTAATGTTAACTTGAAGAAAAACTAAGTCCATTTATAAGTAATATACGGAAAAACAGGAAATAAATTTATACAAAATTTCCTTCTAGATACTAAGCTTTTGATCATAAACAAGCTTCTGTCCAAGTTTAGCAGAAATCCAGGACAGTATGAGAAAGTTATTAAAATTTTAAAAACTTTAACCACAGAGTGAATGTAATGTTAACTGGCAGAAAAACTAAGTCCATTTATAAGTAAAATACGGATAAAAAGGATTTTTTTTTTACAAAATTTGATTCTGGATCTGGATACTATCTTATGATCATAAACAAGCTTCTGTCCAAGTTTGGTAGAAATCCAGGATAGTTAAAGAAAGTTATTAAAATTTCAAAAACATTAACCACAGAGTGAATATTTGTGGCCCCCGGTAATGAAGGATCTCTATGTCTCGCTTTTGAGACAAAAGTTGCAGATTCGACAATAAAATGAAGAATGTTAACAAAGTTTTCCCAATCAAAATTCCTATAAACTTTGACAAGCTTATTAAAGCACTATAGTATCATAGAAGATATATATGAAAATTGCCTTTGGAGGACATTCATAATTCATCAATACTTTAAGTGTCAACTGAAATGTCTAAAACACCTACTTGAATTTCTATTCAAACTAACAGATTTTCTTCAGAGCTTCATTTGACAAATTGTTGTCATATTTTGCAATACTTCTAAGAATCTTACAGAACTTATCTGGCAATTTTTAAAGCATTTTAATTCTGAGATCCTATTAGGTTCACAAATTCCACATTTTGTAACCATTATATTTGCACTAAGAAACCAAATTTCAACCATAATCGATGCCTCTAGCAAAAGGTTATTCAAAAATAGAGCAATTAACCGTTGCATTTGGTCCAAAGTGACAAAAAACCTACAACTCTTAATTTTGGACTAAAAAGATTTTTGGAACTTATAAATCATACACTAGGCTAAATCATTAATGCAATGTTTACCAAAATGTTCAAGGAATGCAAGTGACCATGACCATGAAAGCATGGGCAGATCAAGCAGATAAAGGAGATGCCCATTATTCTGAGCTCTCTGATGGCAGGTAATTTTGTGTTTCAGTACAATTTTATTGATTTTTAAATGACATGTTCCCCCTTTTATGCAAACTGTTTTGGTGGAAATCTTTTTCCTTTGCTACTGTATAAATCAGACTTGGCTTTGTTTGATTTACAAATATAAATAAAAAGCATAAGTATTTCACCTCAGAGATCATTAATATAAACAATGCCTCTCTTGTACACATTTACATGGTTCTGACTATTTATGAGTGCTATTACTTCCATATTTCCCCATAAATAAGATAATATAACAGAAAAGAAAGGATATGGGATGTCATTTTTTTTGTTATTTTGTGAATATATAATTTAACAATGCCATCTTTCAACTATGATCTTTTCAGTCTTTGCTATAATTATTGTCTCTCAACGGTTAAATTTGTTTTGTAACTTTTTTTAGACTCTAACAAGAGCAATTTAGATCCATGTCTATTGATGAAGACTTTATGTAAATAACTTGTAGATGTCTTTGATTTTTTTGTGTTATTGAGCTGGTATCTCTGATAAATATCCCAATAAATAATTAACTGATATACTCAAAGTAAAATATTCGACAAAAAAGACCAGTTTTTACATGAAAAAATATGTATAAAAAAAAATAAATAAAAAACTAAGATCAAAACAAAACAAAATTTAACAGAAAGCAAAAACTGTTGATTAAGAGATAATAGTCTCTCCTGTTTGTAGTTTCGATATTATGATGCAAATGTTGAAATTAAAATGGCAACATTTTAACAGTCGTCAATGGAAAATACTAATACAACTGCATACCAAATATCATTGACTTAATGATAATACATGTATTGAACTGCATACCATATTACATTGACCTACCATAAGTGGAACCCTTAAACTGACCTCATCACTAACTATATATAAACCATACACAAAAAAAAATTTGTAAGGGTTCCAAAGAACCGGCAGTGTCTCGCCTACTTTTGCTGCTCATAATTAAGTCACAGGCTCAACAAAAATGGGGAAAAATTATTAAAAATTTTCCTATAGATATTTATAATCTTTTGATTGTAAGAAGCTTCTGTTCAAGTTTGGTAAAAATACAGAATGGTTTATGAATCTAATAAATGCTTTAAAAACTTTAACTACAGACTGCATGTAATGTAAACTGGAAGAAAAACTACGTCCATTTATAAGTAGTATACGGAAAAACAGGAAATAAATTTTTACAAAATTTCCTTCTAGATACTAGCTTTTGATCATAAACAAGCTTCTGTCCAAGTTTGGTAGAAATCCAAGATAGTTTAAGAAAGCTAATAAAATTTTTAAAACTTTAACCACAGAGTGAATGTAATGTTTTAAGAAAGTTATTAAAATTTTAAAAACTTTAACCATTGTTAACCACGTAGTGAATCTAATGTTAACTGGCAGAAAAACTAAGTCCATTTATAAGTAAAATAAGGAAAAACAGGATTTTTTTTAACAAAATTTACTTCTGGATACTATCTTATGATCATAAACAAGCTTCTGTCTAAGTTTGGTAGAAATCCAGGATAGTTTAAGAAAGTTATTAAAATTTCAAAAACTTTAACCACAGAGTGAATATTTGTGGACGCCGCCGCCAACGACGATGGAATGTAGGATCGCTATGTCTCGCTTTTTACAATTTTTTACAATTACCAGGTATATTTTGAAATTAATCAAAAGTCTTGAAAATGAATCAATTCTTATTTGCATTTTCCCACTGGAATTCAAAAAGTCAAGACCTTAAAATCTAACTTGCAAGATAAAATGGAAATGTATACTATTCATCTGATTGACTTCTAGGAAAGAATCCACCCACATGGTTTTACTTATCCATTGAAAATTGAATCCTTACCACTTTGCCACTCTATAACCAAGTCAATTATTAATAATTAACAAAAGAAACTACTTCAGAAATCAAACGAATTTATCTACCAGTATACACGTCAGGAGAAACAAATCATGATATCATGCTGAGGAAGAAAAATTGCAAGAAAAGCACAAATCAATATTCCTTTTTTGCCTTTACTGTCAATTAAAGCCTCTAATACTTAAGTCAACTGAGGAAATCTTTTCACTTTCAATTACTACAGCTTTACTAATTGATCCAAATTGCTTCTCTCAAAAAGATTTTGTTCTTCCCTACAGCTATGTATATACTTACAAAGTTTATGGCCATTAAACAGATATGGCACTTCACAAACCATTTTTTCAACAATTATATTCTCTGAAGTCTCAGATTTTTCCAAAAATATTTTTAATTGTAACAATGTGTGACATTTTATTTGCAAGGAATTTAACACAAAAGAAACTAAAGGCTCTAAAGAGCCTGTGTTGCTCACCTGCAACTTCAACAATAGCCATTTTTTGGTGAAAATCATCATTAAAGAGCAATGCTTCCAATAAGGAGTCATCTGATGATTTCAGCCATAAATGATTTTTTGTGTAGATCTTGTCTTGCTAATCGTTTTTCCTAATAAAAAATTTTCTGTATCTATTATAGTTTTCAAAAAAAGAGACAAAAAAGAACAAAATTGATAAAATTTGACATTTAAGGGCTATAACTCCTATAAAAAGTCTTCTGACAGTTTTGACGTAAATGGACAGCAGGTAGATCTCAACATTCTCAACATGTCTGCCCCTGTCAGTCAGGTGAGCTAAAAACTTAAGTTTAAGTCAATGTACATTTTGTATATCTAAACTAGTGTGGTTGGCATATTAAGGCCTTCAAACGTGTTGTTAGACAAAAACTGTAAAAAAGAAACACTGTGCCCTACTAACACCAATATATATGTTTTAAACCATCCAATAGTCAAAGTGTTGTTCATGCAGTCACTTGTATACATTGTATTTTCCATATTCTGCATGTCATTATTCTATCATTACAACTTACAGCTGTTGATTGAAGTATGTAAATTGCTCTCAGTGCTATTGGCTATATCGTGGCCGCCAGTCTTTATAGGTTGAGGAAGCCTGAGTGCATGGGAGAAACACCTACCTTCAGCAAAAAAACTGGTAATCCTAGTAAATTGAGATTAGAGTCGAACATACCAACCACATTTGGGATTCAAACTCACAACCTTTGTTGACAGGCTTGTGATACAGTAGATGCACTACACAGACCAATTTGCCACCAAGGCCCCTATTTTCATTGATGTTTACCTCATGTCCCCATTTATTTATACTAAGACATGTTAAACCTGTTACAATAATGCAGAAAAACCCCATTAATATCACTTAAAGAGAGAGCGAAGGAACCCCTTTCTATAAATAAACAGGGAAAATTTTTACTGAGTTGGCGAAGTTGCGTATGGTGCATGATGGATATTGTATGGTTTTTAAATTTCAGTTTGTTTTATAAAAAAATATACTGAAATTTTTAATTCCTTTTAACATGTTACATTGTAGGTAGTTTGGGAATGTTGTATGGTGTAATGATGTATGGTGTACAGTGCAATGGTTTATGGTGTAATGGTGTAATAGTGTATGGTGTTATGGTGTATGGTGTAAGGGGAATGTTGTATGGTGTAATGGTGTATTGTATAAGAGGAATGATGTATGGTGTAATGGTGTATGGTGTATGGTGTAATGATGTATGGTGTAATGTTGTATGGTGTAATGGTATATGGTTAAATGGGAATGTTGTATGGTTTAATGGTGTATGGTGTAAGGGGAATGATGTATGGTGTAATTAGAATGTTGCATGTGTAATGGTGTATGGTGTAATGGGAATGTGTAATGGTGTAATGTAGTATGTTGTAATGGTGTATTGGGAATGATGTATGGTATAATGGTGTTATAGTGTATGATTTAATGGTGTAATGGTGTAAGGGGAATGTTGTTTGGTGTAATGGTGTATTGTGTAATGGTGTATTGTGTAATGGTGACTGGTGTAAAGATGTATGGTGTAATTGTGTATAGTTTAATGGTATATTGTGTAAGGGGAATGATGTATTGCATAATGGTGCATGGTGTAATGGTGTATGTTGTAATGGTGTATTTGGAATGATGTATGGTGTAATGGTGTATAGTGTTATAGTGTATGATGTAATGGTGTAATGTTTAAGGGGAATGTTGTTTGGTGTAATGGTGTATGGTGTTATTTGGAAGTTTACACCATTCAAATACTGTATAATTGCCACATTCTTGTGACATGCATAGCACATATTTTCCCAAACTGAAATGGTTTTCACACAAAAATTGGTTTTATGACCTTTAAATCTATTCATCGGTTACTTGTGACAAGTAGTAATTTTGCCCACTTTCACACTACTCTATAATGTAAACATTTCCCTGTTAAAATTATACGCTGTACATGAAATATTTCCTGTTATACAGACAGGAAGTCAATATAATTTCTATCTTCACACATTTCAGGACTAAATCAGCAATTAATTCAGATTTTCTTCCATAAACAGAAATTCCTGTTGACCAGATGAACTATTACTGAATAAACAGATGATCTTAATGGTCAGATCAAATACAGGATATTAAGATACTGAAGGACAAAAGGTTAATTACAACTTTATTAAGATACTGAAGGACAAAAGGTTTATTACACATGTTTCAGTTAACTTTTCTTACAACCATCTCTTTGATGATTTGAACATCTTTATATTTTTTTATGTAATATGAAGATTTGACTAGAATTAACATTCAGTTCAATTTTCAGTCAATATCTGAACGAGATCACAGATGACCCCTCATGGACCTTACTGTATTGTTATACCAAACTATTTACTTTCAACATTTATCTTAACTTAAGACATAATTAGGTATATGGCTTCCATCTATATAAAGTTGATTTGTGTGAGTAAGAAAGATTGACTTGTATTTCTTGTCGTTCAATCTAAGTCAGAATAATGACTAGCTGGACATCTGTTTGCCAATGTGGGCAAGACTTCTTTTTGAACCCCCTTCATGTATGTCTATTTTTATTCCATCAATAAGAGGGTTCAAAATGAAGTCTTTCCCAATTACAAAGAAGGCTGAGTTTTTCTAATCACATTTTTTGTACTGAAAAAATAATAAAAAAATAAAATGTAAATAACTAGTTAGCTTTAAATATTAGAAACAAAATTACAGCATCCTTTGGATGCTTGTCAATTCTTGGGAACAGTTTGTTAATTTGTCAGGCTCAATTGACTTTTGCTGGTTCATATGGTCTTGAGCTGCTACAAACATTGACGCATACCTAAAACTCTCTATATTGGAAAGGGAATTTCTTTTTGCTGTGCAGGATTAGAGGCTTCAATTAAAATCATTATTTATCATATGTTGGACAAAAGCTTAATTAACTATAAATAAAGGTTGCACTTCTGTAAACACAAACAATGCTATTTCTTTTTACGGCTGAATATGTACTACTTTTCGTAAAAAATGATATCCTAAAGTGGAAAGTTCATATACACTACTATTTTTTTCAAGGGTCAAAACATAGGGCTGTGCGGAATATTTTCAACATTTATATGCCTCATACTTCTTATAGTTCAAACTTTTTTAATACCGTGGTCACAAGAAAGCAGTCAGGTATTACGGCTTACTTATGGGTTTTCAACGGGACAAAAACACCCAAACAACAATGTTCATCAAGGATCTATGAGTTTCAATGACTGTGAAGAGTAAACATAAGCACTTCTCAACAATTTGTATTACCTATATGCATATACTTGTATTATGAATTTACTTTGCGTACACAGCATTTAGGTAAACTATGAATTTATGCTGAGTCATCATATTTATAAACTTGATATTTGAGTTAATTTCATTAAAATCTGTGAAGATAAACCAGATTTGGTGAAAAACTGTATGTTCTTTTTCCAGCCAATATAAAGGAAGCTGTGAGGCATGTGTCAATAAAACAACAACTGTCAATGAAAAACCAAAAAACATCCAGATGAATTTAATCATTTCTTTCAATAATTTTTTTTAGGATATCCATCTCTCTTGAAGAAAAATTTGTTTGACGATTTATCTCCTATATCTTGACTGACAGGACCAAGAAATTGTGATAAGTGTAGCTGGTTGTAGCATACATAGATCTCAGTGAACACATAAAATCATAAAATTCTTAACTATCAAATTTGGGCTGTATCAGGATCAGTGACAATAGGTTACTTAGTTGTTCCAGAAGCAGAAACAACAATATTAGCACAGTAGTTATTTTCCTTCAAGTTTAAGTCCTTTTCAGATATATAGATATCTACCAGTATTTCTGTACGGCTGAGACGGTCAGAAAAGGGCAGTCCCCTCTTTATTTTAGCAATTTATATTTACTACCTATCACCTTTCGAATGACAATTATAATAAAAGAATGTATAGAAATTCTTATAAACATTTTGCATAATATCAATGAAGTGGAATTAAAGTCTAATAGGATTGTAAATAGATATAAGAAGATGTGGTATGAGTGCCAATGAGACAACTCTCCATCCAAGTCAAAATTTATAAAAGTAAACCATTAAAGGTCACAGTACGGTCTTCAACACGGAGCCTTGGCTCACACCGAACAGTAAGCTATAAAGGGCCCAAAAATTTACTAGTGTAAAACCATTCAAACGGGAAAAACCAATACGTCTAATCTATATAAAAAACGAGAAACGAGAAACACTTATAAACCACATCAACAAACGACAACTACTGAACATCAGATTCCTGACTAAGGACAGGTGCAAACAAATGCAGCAGGTTTAAACGTTTTAATGGTACCAAACCTTCACCCTTTTTCTGAAACAATAGTGTAACATCACAACATAGAAAGACACACTATAAAATATCAACTGAAATAGCTTAACTCAATCAAAGGACATATAAACACCATTGAACATACACTGAACAAATAAATTTGACCTAAGATACAATGTAAATACAAAATGAATAAACTAAGGGAAGAATAATAAAAGTAAAATGTTATATCTGTAAGAAATGTTAAACAATTAAAGAAAAACAATATGCTCGAACAAAAATATCAGCCATTTGCAATAACTTTAAACACAGGTAAATGAAAATAATTTTGTTGTTAGGTATACGTGTACAGTACCAATAGAGAAAGGAAATATTTTTACAAAATAAATAATTTTGATGTTCATAGTACGAAGTGAAAATTTATAGTAATACCAAACACTTATCAAAGCTGGTATATAGACCAGATATAACCCTGAATAACATTAAATAACAAAAAAGCAATACAATTAGTATCAACAGGTCAAATAAACAAGAAAGTACGATTTGAGAGTACTCGCAGTTACTGACAGCTAGTTAAAAGCCAAAACAATTAATAATAAAAAAATTACAGACCGTGCGAGGGCTGAACAGCCAGTCAAGGTCGTTAAAAACTTCCATTTGTTGTATAAAAAATTATGCATCAGAGACTAAAATCAACTAAAACACATCCCAGGGATTTAGTATTTTAACGTCATGGACAGTCAAAGACATGACTAGTGCAATGCCAAAAATAAATGTATCGACAGACAGTAGGATAGTTAGGAGTTTAACCTCTTTATAGATCAAAACGAACGTGGGTGTGTCTTTATACATCCCGTTTGAAAAAAAAAAATACAAATTTAGTTATGTTTTAATTAGCTGATGACAAAATCAATATTAGTGCCAATGTAAACTATATTCAAAGATCTAATTACAACATTGGTAAGATAACCTTTACTAAGTTTGTTCGATGAGTTTACACGGATCACATAGTGATTTCCGCGCTTTAAGTACAATTTTACCGTAAAATTTAGGATGTGAAATACCGTTTTTAATCAGTTTTCTACAAGTACAGCCAAATTTACTAATCAAATCTTTGTATCTATGAAAGAACTTAGCAAAAGTTTTACGTAATTTATGGTAACGAAATCCCTGATTAAATAATTTACCAGTGATGCATTGATTACGTTCGTTAAAATCTATGACATCACTACACACATGGTATGCTTTATCACCTTGCACTTTCATGACTTGACTGTGGTTTTCTACAGCAGTTTGTTCAAATTACTGACCAGTTGAACAGTTTGGTTTGATAAAATAAATTGCAATTTGGTCAGAATTTTGAATAAACTAAAATAGGTGGAGAGCAACACTTACAGTCAAGTCACAGTAATATGTATGGAGTATTTGTCACTGCCAAGTAAATTCAGTAAATAACAACCAATAAATCAAATTTTGATTATATTGTAAGTTCTACAATACCTTCTTACATCTAATGTCTCTCTTCACAAAAATCTCAACTTTGAACTTCAAAATATTTTGGCAAGAATATTTTTTTTTAGAAAAGATTATCCAACTTAAACCTGATAATTGTTTTAAACAAAACAAAAAACCTGAAGTAAAATTTTGAAATATTTTATGACAAATAATATACTGTGGATTCATTTACTCTCGTGGAAAAAGAAAAAAACAAACTTTTCGTGGAATACGTGAATTTGTGGATCGCTGATTCACAAATTTTTAAAAATGTTTCAGATACATAAATTTGTGGATCTCTGTTTGAATAACAATAAAACAGAGATGGAAATTAATTAAAAATGGTTTGAATTGTCATAATTGTCACTCAGTCATTCTAGGTTAAAGTGTTCATTTAAAACTTTGATTACAAGCATTGACATTTTTTAAGGCACCTAATAATTTGTACATGTATTCAAAAAACAACTGACTGATAGCTATTTTCCTTAATCACGACATAATAAGCAGTACAACATCCTTATGATTGGTTTCACATTTTGTTGATTAGATTTAATTTCGAAAAAAATGTTGTTTTTGTCCAAAATAAATAAAATAAATGCTTAAACGACAATTTGTATATATCATATTAAATTGAATATAATTTGAAGTGCAATTTGTGTCCTTCTTTCTCCCTTTAAAATTCTATTACAAAAAAATTGTTGTTTCGTCCAGAATTAAGTAAACACAAATGCTAAAACAACAATTTACCAAAATTTTATTTGAAAAAGTGTGACCTATCTCATTAAAAGTTTGGCTAAAATTTTTGTTTAAGTCAAAGGTGTGAAATTTAATGTTTCTGTCATAAACATTACTTCCTATGGACAATTTCCCTTATGATTATTGATTTTTAATAACCAGTGAACCAAATTATGACAAGGTAATTAACAACTTTTAGTTATTTCCATGAGCAATTTGAATCCATTTGAACAATTAAATTCTCATTGATATTCAAAGAATTTTATTTATTGAATCAAAATATTTTTTGTATTTCATATGCATTTTAAAAACACGTTTTATGTTACATGTTTATCGTAAGTCATCATTATATTAGAATTGTACAACAAAACTGGAAATAAACATCGATACATATTTCTCAGGATTGATACACATTGCTCAGGATTATTCTTCATTCAATTTTTAAATTTGCGGTTTATTGTTACGAACGAAACCAACAAAAATTGGTATACCACAAATAATAAACTGTTAACACAGAGATATGTCTCGCCTTTATGTTATTTGGATAATGCAAATATAGAAATTAAAATAGTAATACTTTAACATGTAAGTTATGCAAATATTCAAGGTCAATGAACCATGACTGAAGGTACAGGGCTATAATCTTGATGCAAATGAGATGTGTCAATGCTAATATAACTGCATACCAAATGATGAGGGATGGGGCTATATAATCTCCATGGAAATGAGAATTGCAAATGCCAATCAAACATCATTGACTTAACATTAGTGGTTCATCTTAAACTGATCTAATCACAAACTAATACATGTAAACGTAAGCAAAAGTTTCAAATCAATAGACCATGACTGAGGGGTAAGGACCAAATATTCTCCATGGAAATGAGATGTGCTAATGCTTATATAACTGCATAGCAATTATCACTGACCTACCACTGGGTTCCCCTTCAACTGACCTAATCACAAACTAATACATGTAAACTAAGCAAAAGTTTTAAAGTCAATAGACCATGACTGAGGGGGCGGGGCCAAATAATCGCCATGGAAATGAGGTATGCCAATGCTTATACAACTGCATACCAAATATCATTGACCTACCACTAGTGGTTCCCCATAAACTGACTTAATCACAAACTTATACATGTAAACTAAGCAAAGTTTCAAAGTCAATAGACCTTGACTGAGGGGGCGGGGCCAAATAATCTCCATGGTAATGAGAGGTGCCAATGCTAATACAACTGCATACCAAATATCATTGACCTACCACTAGTGGTTCCCCATAAACTAACCTAATCACAAACTAATACATGTAAACTAAGCAAAGTTTCAAAGTCAATAGACCTTGACTGAGGGAGTGGGGCCAAATAATCTCCATGGAAATGAGATGTGCCAATGCTAATACAACTGCATACCAAATATCATTGACCTACCACTAGTGGTTCACCATGAACTAGACCTAATCACAAACTAATACATTGTTAATGCCGCCGCCGCTGTCACAGCAGCCGGAAACAGCATACCTATGTCTCGCTTTTTGACTCCGTCAAGGCAAGACAAAAACGTATGCCTTGTCCACACCCATAAAGGACATTACATATGTTTTACAATTGTCAAAGCATAAAAAGAAATTCTTCTGTATCAGTCTGAGCCTCCAAATTTGTCACAGCATAAATAGAGTCTTATTATCTGTCTGTAACTATACATGGCCTCAACATTTATCATAGCATATGAAAGTTCTCTGCCCGTTATATCTGTCTGAAGCTATAAATCCAGGGTCAACTTTTATTATATATCTATGTCTGCCTCAAGTTATATAGAGCCTCAACAATAATCTGCTGATTATTCTTTCTGAGGCTTTAAACAGACTCTTCACTTTTTATATATATTTATGTGTGCCTCAAGTTATATAGAGCCTCAACAATAATCTGCTGATTTTTCTTTCTGAGGCTATAAACAGAATCTTCACTTTTATCATAGGAATTCTATGTAGGCCTTGAGCTATATAGAGCCTCAACAATTGTCATTGTATAAAAAGTAACTTAACATTGTACAAAACCATGAAGATTTAGGATTTCCTCTAATGGATACATTCATAGCAGTTTCCATAACTGATTTATCAAGATAATAAAAACATAATAGAAGTCTGTAGAATTTCCTTGGTGATTTGTCTTTAGATAATATTCTTTGATTATAAATTATGTTAGACTGGTACAGTTAAGTCAGTTGAAGTCATTGCTTTTTCCTTTTTTCTGAATTCTAATAGTGCATCAGTGCTGTGAAGACCTTTGAATTTAATAGTTTGAATGGAAAACTATGTATAACAAATTGACCACCCAATAGTTAACATTTGACTTTTCCATTCAGGTTACTATATAATGCATGTCTGTCACTCAAAGATAAATTTTCCTCAGTGAAACTGAAGTTAACTTCAAGATGCCATTCAATCAAAAAATTAAATGAAGATTTCTTACCATGAATGCTTTATCAAACAGCTAGGTGTAAAGTTTTTATTTTTAAGGTCTTTTTTATTTACTGCGTATCTATTAACTTGCCCAGTGTGGCCTGTTTTCCAGATACATAAAGGGGCATAACTTGTCCTGTTGTAACATTAAAAAGTTTGAATTTGCTAATAGATCGCGATTATTCATAGTAAACAGAGGAGTTAGGAATTTTTACTTAAAAATTCTTAATCTGCCACAGACTTATCATAGCTTCTTATCCATCTTTTACCAGGACAAATTACAAGTCAGGAATTCAAAAATCAGACATTAAATGTCAACCTGCTCTGTTGATGATATACAAACCTTAAAAACAATCTTTTTGAGCAAAAATATGAACAGTTATATAGCTCCATGGATAAAAACTTGGCCAGTAATTCTTATAGTCTTTTGGCTCATAAATAGCACGATGTTAAATATAGAGAAAATCAGAAAGATTTATTTTGTGTATAAGATTAGTTTTGATATAATCTCTTCATTTCAGAATAAATAAACCATTCCAATTGCTTCACTTTCTAATCCTAACGAGAACAACAACCTCCACACAATTGTATAAACTTGAGATTGACAAACATGATAAATGGTAGGAGAAACATCATATCTTATGAGCTCTTTGGACAATAGGAAAACATTTCTCCCATTAATATGTATCTGGATTACAATATATAGGAAAGATATGTCAACTTAATGCCCTTTTGTATTATCATATTGGAATGGATGGATTCTATCACATTCAAGCAATGACCATTCTCATAAGACAGAAAGCATATGACAGTCCCAAATTTTTCATTGTATATTTTTTCTTATTTCAATAGTGGGAAATCACTGTTTTTTTAAAATTCATTATGACACTGGATTGGAGACCTCCTAAGACTAGTATAAGACCTCCACAAACTCAAGTGGCAGTCCCATGTTCATATTTGAGTAATGCCATCTTTCAAAATATAGATAGTGTTCTTAAACATTATTTTTAGGACCTTATCCCTCATGAAACTGAATTTCTGAACTTTTGTTGAACTTTGCTGAATAGGTTCTAAACCCTAGCTGAATACATGCTGAACCAAATTTAAGGATCTGAAAAATTGCTGAAGCACTTTTTCCACATTCTGAAAATGTTCATATAAAAAGAAACTGTCTAATTTTCTCAAAATTAAAATTAAGTCTAAGAAAGATGATTTTTCTCTCATCATTTTGCCAAAAATAATATTTTTTAAATTTAGCCTCCTCAAATTTCGGACAATAGAAGGTCACTCAGTATATTATAAACGAGTGTCAATTCATAAATGAACATTATCAACCAAGTTAATGAGGTTTATTAAGTGGAATTTATTAGCTTCGTTTGAATAGAATGCATCATATGGTCTCCAATTATACCCTATTTTTTGTAACAAATGGTGACAATGAATCGTGTAAAACAGAACAAAGGAACCAATCTATGGAGAAATATATTGGAAATTGATTGGAAGCGACTACTTGCATGGTACTATAGAGTCTAATGGTAATGGTATTCAAATCTTGCCATCAATCTTTATCAAAAATATGTGGCATTAAAAGATATTTCATCACAAGTTTATTGAATCTTGTTCGGGCAAAATATAGTTAGCAAAATAAGGAACATGTACCGGTACCATGTATTGTAAATCAAAAATTTCATTAGGAATACTGTGGATTCATTTATCTTCATTGGTATCAAGTTTTGTGGATTCAGTAAAAGAGCAGTTTTGAGGATCCATAATTTTGTTTTTTTTCAAAATTCTGCATGCAATCCTTTAAGAAATTTGTATTCAAATTCGTGGTTCACCTATATTATTGAAATCCATGACAATCAGGAGGGTGTGGATGGGGCCGGCTGGGGTTTACAGAATAGAGAATAACGAGCAAAAATATAAAGAATAGAGAAAAATGGACCAAAAAAAACCAGAGGAATAGAGAATAATGAGGTTCTTACATATAAAGATTAGAGAATAAAGAACAAAAAGTATAAAGAATAGAGAAAAATGGCCTAAAAAATTTAAGAATACAGAAATGGTGGACCACCATCCAGACCATCACTTAGTACACCATGAATGATAACAAATCCATGGTATAGTTTCAATGAAAGGATCTTAAAAGATTTTTACCCCCAAAAAACACATTGTAAACCTTTGCCTTGGGGAATAGCTTTTCTCAGTGTAACAATTTGCTCTATCTACCTCTCAGCAATTTGTGTCTTTACTTCAGGGCACAATCATGAGTTAACAATATAGGCATTAACAAGACTTGACATTCAATTATAGCAGTCATTCCTTTCCATAGGATAACTCTGTACAACTCAATGATTCCATGTAAAACTCAACTAACTATGATCAGAATCTAATTTTAAAACAGAAATTCAATTAGTTCAAGTCGTGACATTCATAAAACGATTCTGACATGTCTGGATTAGAGAGACATAATATAACATGTTCTTAGAATCAGAATTATATGTCCTCTGACAGTTATACTCTCTAAACCAGATATGTAATTTCTGCTCAACTTGTTAAGAGAAATAAACTATTAAAGTTAATTTAAAGACAAATCCATCTTAAACAAAACGCTAGAAAATAAGGTTAAATTCTTTATAGCCAAACAACTTAAAAAACAATCAATAACAGTTTGAGAAGAGTTTTGAAATTTTATTTGAAAATAAACAAAAAGAATATAAAAAGGTCATAAAACTGTTTTTTCTATTAGAAATAAACATGGTTATAAGACCCTTGTGAATTCACTGATAATTAAATGGAAGATCCAGTGCAACCATGGAAACAACACAGAAGAAAAGACATCAGAGTCTTAAGTTGTTGCTTACATTTCAATGATATCCAGTGGCAGTTCAAACAACATTTTCTGTAGTATTATGTGGAGGATGCTTATTTACATTTGGTGAAGTTACTGAGTGTTTGGTTTTTAGTTTTTCTGTATTTTTAGTATATGGTTATTCCTGTTTTATATCCTGGCCATGGTATTTGTCTGTCTTTCTTTACTGTTTCTGAGTGCTAAGACTGCTTTGCTTAATTGTCAAAATTGTCATCTGACATCATTGTGTAAAATGCTGATGTTAGTTGATTAAATGAACTAGGATACCCAATTGGAATCAAAGTCTGTAATATAGGTCAGAGTGACCAACTTGTTGGAGGTTGCCTGACTCTATATAACACATTTTTACAATGAGTCACATGATTGTGAGTCGACACTTACAATTGTCTAACTGAACTTGGATGTAACACTTAATAGAGGTATAAAATATAGGTCAAAATGACCTAGCTTTCATGGGAGGTTGCAATCCTCCTTAACTTTCATCCTGTAACACAACTCATATGAAATAGGTCACTTAGTATCTGAAATCTAAACTCAGCAACAAAACTTAATTGAGGTTAAAGTGTAAAATATCTGTTAGAAAACCTTTCTATTATGATATGCCAAAGATAAACCTGTTTATATATACAATGTTTGTATATCTGCAATTTAACATTTATACTTAAACTTTTATGTTTTTTACTTCCCAACTGATGAATTTGTTTTTGAATGAAATCAACATAACTTAAACACAGACTGTGATGAAGACATCAAATTGAACTGTGCCGTAAACAGTAATTTTAATGTAACTGTTCACTCACGATAGAAGAAAGATAGCAGGAGAAGGAATTGAACAAAAGAGTGTCAAAATAAGAGAGAACCTGGTTTTGACCACAAAACTTAACCTTCATCACTGATCTATGAATGAGGTCGAGGTCACATGAAACCTGCCTGATGGACATGTAGACCTCCCAAATATAGTTATCTTATTACTGACGATAAGTGAGTAATTAACATCACAAAAGAACTTAACATTTTTTTCTTGCAGTCACTGAAGCATTAAAATGAGGCATGAAGCATCAGGTCCTCTACCTTCTGAAATAAAAAGCTTTATGATTTTATGCCATCGATCGCCACCGCTGGATTGTAATCCAAATGTCTTGTATTTTTCAACTTTTGTCGTAGGTAAGACAAGAATTGTAAATATCTAACTTGACTTCTATTTTGTCATCAGAAAATTCAAATTGAAATTTGAAAACCATTGGTTGAATGGTTCACAAGTCTTTGAAGAGAAACAACATAAAGTGCCATTTCCCAATCAATCAAGGACCATAACTCCTCAATCATCAATATCGAACTAGAGTACTAGACCCATATTTTGTCAGCATTAACAACAAATTAAAATTTGAAAAGTATTGGTTTCATGGTTTTCATGTTATTGCATCCTGTTTGAACATCCTCGGTACTACCCAAATTAATAACCTCATTTCTGTTAGAAAAACCATGATAAAAAATGTTCAATCAAACCCGAATTGTCTCTGGCTGTCATGCATGCATTTGTTTTAAAACAAGTATTATTGTCTGAGGATATTTCATACAATATTCTTCCCATGTTTGGTTCAAATGTACAGTAAACAATTGCTACTAAAGACCGAAGGTGTACATGTAGAACAGATTCTATTTGCAAAGTTATGGACAAAGTTAATAGTGATTGGTATGGTTAGCTTAAAAGGCATTCACATATATTTTGGAGAGAAATTTTTTTTTGGATTAACATTATTCAAGGATGAGCATAGACTTCCCTTAATTTGATACAGAATTATTTGGTTAGAAATGAACTATTTTATCAATGACTTTTGGATGTAATTTTGTCAAAAATCAAGAGCAAAATAAGAAAACTGTAAATTCAGAGAATAGAAGAATGTCAACATTGAATATGACATTTGCTCACTTAATTTAATTCAGCAATAAAAATTCTGCTTAGAGAATGTAACAGACATAATGAATACAAATTGTACCACAATGTATGAATTCTTGCACATGGACTTTGATTGAATTTTGTAAGGAACAGTGATTACTAAACTGGAAATCAATATTGAAATTTCTTAACTTGTCTTGAAATATGGAGATTGCAAGCTGTAAAACTTCTCTGATCAATACACAATTTTCAAGCAATCCCAAAAAACATAACATGATCTATAGTAGCTGTCGGCTAAATACACGTTTACGCTGACCCAATCAATAGTTACAAGGGGGAATAATCAAATTATCTCTAAGAACTAATCATTGTTTATATGACTTTCACATCACACCAAAATCAATCGTCTTATTTTATTAGCTTTGATTAAAAGTTGCGATTTATGTTTTCCTTCATTATTAGACATTGATAGATATGAGGTTATAGCCCTTAAGATCCTATCTATGGTGGACAAAGTAATAAAACTACATCAAAATATAAAGGAAAGTACAGAAAACTGCAAGCAAAAGCAAAAAAATATTATTTATTATGCTTTTTAAACGTCAATGTAAAGATACAAATCTTCACCCTTCTACAATTTGAATTGCATTGTAATCTCTCATCCTTGAAGTAAAATAATGCTATAAGCTACAAACAGGTAGGAAATCAAACTGTTACATATATACAAGCCTTCTGTTTGTGCCAGGGAACATTTTCTCAAACTAGTCGTAAAAAAAGTAAGCTATTGTAAATAAATTGTTGACACAGAAATATATCTCACCTATGTAATTTTGATAGTATAATGCAAAATTTGAAATGGCAAAACATTAACATATAAACTATGAAAATAATCAAAGTCAAAGAACCATGACTGTAGGTGTAGGGCCAAATAATCTCCCTTGAAATGACATGTGCAAATGATAATATAACTGCATACAAAAGATCATTGACTTATCATTAGCAGTTCCTCACTTAAACTGATGTAATCACAAACTTTTAACATGTAAACTATGCAAAAGTTTCGAAGTCAATGAACCATGACTCAGGGAGGCTGGCCATATAAATACTCCATGAAAATGAGATGGGCTAGTGCGAATGCAACTGTATACCAAAATTCACTGACTTACCATAAGCAGTTCACCTAAAACTGACTTAATCACAAACTTGAACATTTAAACTATGCAAAAGTTTCAATGTTATAAACAGTGACTGAGAGAGGTGGGGCCAAATAATTTCCATGGAAATGAGATGTGCTAAGGCCAATACAACTGCCGACTAAATCTGACATTGACTAACCAATAGGTTTCCCTGAAACTAACACAACCACAAATGTTTTACATATTGTTGAAGCCACTATCATAAGCCCTGGAAACAGCAGGCATAAGTCTGAGCTCTGCAATTTCATTAAGGCAAAAAAATATAAAAGAAGAATGTGTCTGAGGACACGAAAGCCCCCGCTCAAACAAAAATGGGATGGATAGAAAGACGGAAGGATGAAAAGACAGAAAGAAGGAAAGATGGAAGACAGGACAGTCAAGGGTAACACTTAATGCCCCCTTGGCCTTGCGGTGGGGGCATAATAATGCGTGTCTACCAACAAAAAATGCCAATGACAAGCCAGAACACAACATACTACACTATCACTGACAAAAATTTGCAATCATAATGATAATGTTTAGATGAATGTCAGCTTTTTTAGTTCCTTTGACAATATAAACTTAAAGTATGTTCAATGTGAATTATTCCTCTATATAAATGCACATCATAAGTTTGTTCCCTGCTGTCCAAGCAATTTCAAAGCAAAAGTGTTGTTACAATGTATAACACAATTGTACAACAGAGGTCATGTGATAAGAATTGCTCACATGATAGTTTAGGACTCATATGAGGTAAAAACTGTTGCATTGGTAAAGACTACAACACAGCAGTATGACAACATCAAAGAAACAACTAGACAACAGTGAGAAAATATTCAAAGTTGGTAAACTACACAACTCTTTAGGAGAATTTTAAGTGCCTAAGAACTGCTACTTCTTATTTCAAAAAGGTACATAAATTTTAATTCCATTACTTCAAAAGAGATGGGGCTTTAAGTTCCATTTTTGACCCAAGAAAATGAAGTTTTTAAGAACTACTTCAATGTAAACATTATACTGTAAACCAACTTATTTTCGCAGATATTTTATTTCGCGTTTAGTCGTTTCTATTTGACTTTGCAGCGATTTCTTTTCGCGATGTTCTAATTTCATTGATGTATTGATATAAGAGAAGATCTAAGTTTAACATATTCGCGATGATTTATATTCGCGCTATTTTTCTACTCGCGAAAGTTGCGAAAATTAATCGCTCTTGAAAATTAGTTGGTTTACAGTATATGGAAATGCATAAAATCAAGAAATATAAACAATCAAAATTGGTCAAAATTTACAATATTATGATGTCGTAATTGTATCAAGATATGGGCATATTTCATTAAAAAAAAAAAAAAAAAAAATGCTGCCAAATATGAAGTTGTTATTTTGGTGTCCCCATATTATTCTAAATCTAAAATATGCTCAAAAGTAGATAAAAAAAAACTCAAGGAAAACCAGGACATTGTTCCTAATATACAAGTTTTGTCATGGTTTGTTGCCTTGGTTCCTAGTCATATGTGAGATAAGATTTTATTTTCTTAACAACTTTTATTCTAGTCCTGTCATGGCAAAATTAAGATCATGCATGGGAACTTTTAAATTTGCACTAAAATTGGGCCAAAAATGGACCTTATTGCCACTACTAATTTCATTTATGTTAAATATCCTTTCATCATGTATTGTTTGTGATGAATATGTAGCTAATATTATATTTGAGTAAGTGATTTGAAGTTAAATAGTATACTGGAAATCTTTAATTATGAAGCTGACATCAAATCAGAGCTGAATTTCAAAAGTCAAGCCTTTTTCTTTTTTTTTTACATAAAAAACTATCAGAGGAGACACTATACAAGGGGAAAAGGGTTAAAACACATATTTACTCATAGAAAGGGATAACAAACACACAATTTTACTCACTAGTTGTTGTTGAGTAATCTGCATGCAAAATAGTTCAAAAAAGTTAAAACTGATAGCTGGCAAAGAGGGATAACTCTATCTCAAACCTTGACAAATACAATACTATTTTCATGAAAAAAAATTAAACATTTCTCAATTCGTTTTTTTTTAAATCTTTCTTTCATGTTTATATTTTATTCTCCTTAAGAAATTGTGATTTCTATGACAAATATATCTAGTTCTTGGATTTAAAGGTGCATCAAAATTAATTACAGACACCAAATTGAACACATATGTATCAATCAGATCATGTTTGTTAAATGAAATAAACAAGTTTTCTTATATCAGGTATACAAAATTCTTGGTTTCAGAGAGTACCCATTTCAATTCATTTTAATAAAGTGAGAAAAATAAAAGTTTACTGCCTGTTAATTAACCGTTTTCTTCAGATAAGGATGCAACTATATATATAGGTTAACAGTCAATTTACAAGCTGACAATTATCCAAATTTTCTATTACATGCAAAGGCCAATATTCTTTTCAATTTTTGTAGTTAATACATAAAAAATATAATGAATTATAAGATAAAACATAAAATCATTCAAATATGCACTGCTGCTTGCAAATCAGACAAAGATAGACAACTCTTACCTGGATTGCTATATGAGGGTAAATTGGAATGTGATTTATGTTGAAATGTATAATTTGCTGCAAATCCTTGACGCTGATTCCTGCCATCTGACAAGAATTCTATATAAAGATATGGCGTTGTAGATTTAACTTCCTCTTGGTTCTTTATACCACACAAATATTTGATTAAAGGCTGAGAACTATTCATACCATCATAAATTGCTATTCTATCTGAACTTTTACTACAACTACAAATACAAAATATGCAAATTTAAAACAGGATTTTCAGTAAAAATTAACAAAAGGAACATTATCACATCTTTAACAATGTTTGTTTTACAGAAAATCTTATTTTTGGAAAGAAATCAAATAACCTAAAAGTGAGCTAAGTTTAAACTACTAATAAGACATTTTTCACTAACAATGCTCAACAACTCTGGAAAGGGGAAAATTATAACCACTAAAACAGATAATACCTGCATCAATCCCAATTAATATCTACAAATATCTGACAATTTGAATTCTAAATATTATTAGTTACACATTGTGCTAGTTACCTAATACGAAATATATGCGGTCATTTGCTCGAACCCCATATGGAATTTACTGACCCAATATATATGGTATTAGGTCACTGCACACTGTGTAATGAATTTATCTTACAAACTATCTTAATATGTGGCATTTAGACCAGTGGTCCTTCAAAGTGATCAAGTCTTCAATATTAAGAACCTACTTCCATTTGTCTATACAAAAACAAACTTGCTAGTTTTAATGTGTTTTCTGAATTTATTTTCAGTCCTTCATCTGTTTTTTGGGTGAAACGTTTCAGATTTTTCTTGTTTTTATAAAGGGACGTAACACTGCTACTAGCAGTATATTAAAATAAAACACACCCACTAACCCAGTATTAAATATACAGGGTCTCCACATGTTTGCTTTAACCAATGATATTCCTAGAAATGTATAGGAGGTAAGAGAAAGCTTTTTCCACCAGTAAAATATGGAAGTTTAATACAATTAACAATTAAACTTTCGTATTTCACTGATAAATGAACTTAACCTTACATTGACCCATAGTTAAGAAGTTGTGGTATGATTGCCAATGAGACAACTCTTATTATATGTTGAAGAAGTTTGCATATGATAATTAGTCACTGTACAGCCTCAAACAATGAATAAAACAAATACAACATAGCACCCTATAAAAAGTCCTGACATGACAAATGCAGAACAATTCAAACAAGAAAACTAACAGCCTGATTCATATAATAACAATAAAGGAAAAACAAATATGATATACAGCAAAAAACCATGACCACTGAATAACAGGCTCATGACCTGAGACCGGTGTCATATGGTATTTTGAACCCCCTGAAAACTGAACCCGGGGTCATTATACCACATGGTATTTTGACCCTGGGGTCATTTTTCCCATCTGGTATTTTGAACCCCATCATGGAAAATTGAACCCCCCTTGCAAAGTATTTGTTTTTAGGTTAAGCCTTCACTTATATATAAACTAATAATGAGAGGATCTAAAATTGAAGGTATTCTGGTAGTTAATGCAGTTTTGCATTCAATAGATATAAGAAGATGTGGTATGAATGTATATATGCCAGAAACTCAAATATGTAAAGCACAATTCATCAAGAATGCACTTGTTGTTGTGCTATGTGTAACCCCCACTTGTAATTCAAAGTATCAGAAATCAGGAGGTAGGTGTCCAACAGATCCAAACAGGTTCAAAAGCATTCTATTTATTAGTACTTGAGAAAAGTGTGACTAAAACTTTAAAGTTCATTTAACATATTGAAAAATTCAAAGTAACAGCAAATAGGAAGTTGGTATCCAACCGATCCGAAAAGTGCCCACAACGTTACAACTTGTCACTATCAAGCTGAAGACCAAATATAAAGTCATTCTGTGTAGTTGTACTAAAGAAAACTGTGACAAACAATTTTAAGTTGATTCAACATATTGAAAAATTCAAAGTATTAGCAAGCAGGAAGTTGGTGTCGGACAGAACTGAAAAGTAGTATATGTGAACCTGAGAAAAATGTGACCGAAATATTTGTTGGATGAACGGCCCTAATCACATCCCTTTTTAAATGAATTTTAGGTGAGGCATACCATTTTGCTAATTTGATAAAAAAAAGTTGAACATATACACGTAACTTGAAGCTAAATAAGGACCATCTTTCTAACAGCCAGTCATTTTTTTCCCCATTTCATGAACGCTATTTGTAACTATATGAGGACTGTCAGTGACTGTTGTTAACACACTGTAAACATTAGATATACTTTATATCATGATTTATCTAACACTGTAAACATTAGATATACTTTATATCATGATTTATTTATTAGTTGTAATTGGCTTTACACTAGCTTTCTATAACTGTAAGTTCTCTCAGATCAGTACTTTGTACCGTATATCTTTTTTTTTATGTTAGTTGTTTTTGAGCTTTGTGTTAATAATCTGATGAGTCAAGTCATTTCCAACTAATTTTACAATTTGTTCTTATGTTGTGCTGTTACACCACTGTCCCAGGACAAGCACTCATAAACATGTCTAACCCCACCACATTCTTTATGTGACTACCCTAAGTCAGGATCGAACCTGTAATTCAGTGTTAGTCGTTGGTTGCTGTCTGTCATATATGTGATTCACTTATTGCATTGCCATTAATCAGACATTTAGTTTTCTTGTTTAAATTGGCATGTCACATTTTGTCATGTTGGGGTCTTTTAAAGCTGACTATACAGTATGGTTTTTGCTCATTATTGAAGGCTGTATGGTGACCTATAGCTGCTTACATCTAAATCATTTGGAATAGTTGCATCATTGGCAATCATACATCTCCTTATTTCTAAATCTATGTCATTAGACTTACTTGTTTGAAGCAACGCATATAGTAGTCTTTAACAGTTCAGGTAAACATTAAATCAAATGTTGACAAAATGACAAATAAATAGTTATTATTAGTCGAGTAGACATTGACTATGTTGAGACAGACCTTTTTATGCCCCACCTACTGGCATTATGTTTTTCGGTCTGTGCGTCCGTCTGTCTGTTCGTCCGTCCGTCCCTACGTCTGTCCCGCTTCAGGTTAAAATTTTTGGTCAAGATAGTTTTTGATGAAGTTGAAGTCCAGTCAACTTAAAACTTAGTACACATGTTCCCTATGATATGATCTTTCTAATTTGAATGCCAAATTAGAGTTTTGACCCCAATTTCACCGTCCACTGAACATAGAAAATGATAGTGCGGTGGGGCATCCATGTACTATGGACACATTCTTGTTTTCATACTGTTGTTGATGACCACTAAAATATCCTTATCTAGCCTGAATTTTTGGAATTACATTTATAAAAGGGATATATATCTTTATACTGTAAATTTAGAAATTAATGAACACATTTATTATCATGAATCCTTGACCACTGGCAAAACTGCAAAATCTTATTTTGTGATTGCAAAAATTTTATGAAGGAAAACACAAATGAAAATATTAATGAGAGTTTTTACTATTGCAAACCTGATACTGTTGCAATTTTTGCATTTATTAAAACTGCAATTGTTTTTGAATTTACAGTATTTTGAGGGGAACAACTAACCTATCAACTCCTTCATCATATATTTGTAAATTTTGAAACTGTATATAAACTGTTCCTTCATGTGGCTGTCCATAAAATGTATACTGACATTTTGAGTGACTAGGATAGTTCTGTGGGTAAAGAGGTGAGAAAAATTTCCCTGATAGTTTAGATGTGGAAAAATCCCATGAACACATGGTCCCTGACTGTTTGACTCCATCAGATACAAACTGTCCTGAAAAAGGAAAAGAAAAAACAAACATAAAAAATGATCATGTTTTATGCAATATTACTGTTATACAAGTATTCTCTTTATAATTGTCATCCATTCACATAAACTACTGAAACTCATCGATTAATCAAAATCACTGTGGCTTTGACATGCAGAACAGCAATAAAAGCAGTTTCCGTGCTTTGTTTTTTTTCATGTGCGTAATGTGATTTTGTTTCATGAACAATTACACCATATCACTTCTTTGTCATTATATAAATGGTCTACACAGAGAGTAAATCACAATTTCAAACTGATCTTTTTGCTGTTGAAGGCCTCTCTGATACTGTTGGATTATAAAATTTTTTCATTATCTTTCATATTAAATACTGATAAAGTAAAATGTTGATGTATACACTATTTCATCCTTTGTTACAAATTAATTATTAGGCCTAAGTTCCCAAACCTTTTACAAAGACATCAAAATATAAAATTACTGTCTTTTCAAGTGTGATCCAGGTCTGAGGAAATCAATATTTTTGTTTTTTCAATTTTGACTATATATGAAATTTTTAGTCCTTAATAAGTCTCAGAAGACCTTCATAATCAGATTATAGGTAGACATACTCAGCTGCTGTAAACAGGGAAATTTTCGTAGCAGTTTTATTTCCACTATTTTCAGAATTCAAAGCGGTAATGATTTAAATTCAGTCAACAAATCTTGAATAAAAGACGGAGCAAAAATTTCCCAGTTTACTTTATTATAATTCTGACTCTGAACCAACCAGTCCTTGTTCTTACTATCAAATGACATATGCTTGGAGATATATTAACAGCAAATACCAGTTTTATTGTCTATATCAAAATTCTGTAACTCTAAACATTACACTGTAACCAAGACAATTACCAATGATGTGGTAGCAAAATCGGAAACTATTTTTTTTTTAAGTCCTAGACTAGGAAAACCTTCATTATCTGATTATAAAAGTCAATCAGAATGTACTAAGTCTTGTCTTCTATGCCTAACTTCTGTAAGTCAAATGAAGTCAAATTATTATAAATTCATAAAATAAAACGTATGAATAAAAGTATGGTGCAACATATTGAATTGAAGAAAAATACAAAATGAAAAGTGACAGAGAAGAATAGTATGCTCATTAGGTAAATATTTTCATACAAATTGTTTGCCCCCTATGGGACACATGCAGCTTATGAGAGTTGTAAGTTTTTTCTCAATAAAATGGAATGATTTAATATTACATTTGATTTCACTATCTATACTTTGTAATGAATATCATTGTTAAAAATCTTCTGTCCCTTTTTGATATCATTTCTCTACCACTTTTATTAGTTTGTTATTTTTTTAATTATTTTTACTGATTTTTCTTTTTTTTTCTTTCAAAAGCCTGGCTACAAATTATTTCATCTTCATTTTATTCCTATATTGGGATCTGAGAAAGTTTTAAACACATACTTATAAAAGCTTAATCTAACAATTATTAAAATACATTTGGGTAATGAGAGTTAATTTAATCTGGACTTTGCAACAAATAATCCTATAGCTATTGACTTCTCTTAGAATAATGATTTTAAAACCACCTGTATAATTGTTAAAAATTTCAAAACTGATTATGATATTCTGTTTTCTCATGATTGCTCTGCATTGAGAAAGGAACTCAAAACTTTTCAAATTAATTTGAAAGTGCAATATCATCAATATATAAAACTGTTTGGAAGTTTTTAAAATATTGCATATAGTGCAGGAAATTGAATAGGTAGACATAAACATATTGAAAAGAAAGATAAGTGATCACGCACAAAAAAATATGTTGCCGTAACAAAACTTTAACCAGCAGAATAATAATGTAAAATTGATAAGCCAGGAATTATGTCTATAAAAATTTATTATTCTCATATTTTCTTTGAAAAAATTTTACAATAAGGACACAAATGCTCCAGCTCAAGCTTGCTCATAATACGTGAAAATACTTTTTGAGAGCATTTGATGTCACTACTAGTGCGGAAATGAGAAAATGTGCAATTTTCAAAGTTATAAAGGGGTATAACTCTAGAAGAGTAAGTGATTCACTGCCCAAATTCCTACTCTGTCTGCCAGTTTTGGTTCTTAGAATTGTGTATGAGTTTCATAAAATTTGCATGGGGAAACAATAATGGGGTTGATGGAAGAACGTAAGGTCAAGAGTAACACTTAATGTCCCCTTTCCTAGCGACGGGGGCATAAAAAGACTATAGGTCACTTAAGTTGTTTATCCAATGTGGAGCCAAATGTCAGGTCAAACTTGAAATACTATGTGAAACATTGACTTGCAGATAGATGTCTAAGCAACATGATTTATTCGTTTTGGCTTAAAAATAATGTTTGTGTTGCTTTAAAAAATGATATAAATATATATTGCATCCTTCAATAAAAATTTGTCTTCAGTAAAAATTTTTGTTAGTGAAAAAAATGTAAAATATATCATAGATTTAACAACTGATTCTAGTCAGAGTTTTAGCTTCAAAGGAAAGTTTTAGAGAAATAAGTAAAATGTGCACCATTCTTGCCTTTGATGGGTATATAAACATCTGGTGGTATTATTTTACCAGCTACAAAAAAAAATTACTGGATGTAAAATAATACACATTCTATTGACATCTGGATTTTCATTTAACAAATAAAAAAGAGGAGAACATTCATGTATATTTTACACTGTAGGAATAGACATAGGAGCATAATAAACAATACATTAGCATCATCTGGACTAATGAGCTGCAATAACCTACCTAGAAAAAATACCAACTAGCATATTCAAAATGTTATTGTTTTCTCTTTATAGTGTGACTCATCAACGGAGTACAATTAATAATAATATGAAATTAATAATTGTGTAGTTCCTGTTCAGGCCGTGGAAGAAATTTACTATCAAAAATTTAAAAAGAATTAGAATTATCTCCCTTAGAACATGTCATTCTGTAAGGAAGTAATTATTTGCATACTTGACAATGGTAGCTATTGGGGTTCTGCACTTTCACTTTAAAAAATCATTAAAAAAATTGTCAAATTTTGAATTTTCAACACCTTTGGGTGTGAATAAATCTGCGAAACACCTATGGTGCCACAACTTTTTTTATTGAAAAATTGCAAATTTTTAAGGGCACTATATTATTTCGGTATTTTCAAAGTAGTATGAATGGAGAACCCCCCTTGTCTAAGTTTGAACATCACCAAAAGTTTCTTCAAAATGCCTCGCTATTTCTACACCAATAGGTAATACATTCATTTCTTAACTATTTCAATTTTCTTTTCTTATTCACAGGGCAGCAGAAAATAAATTTACTTCTAGCTATTATGTGGATGTAAAAACTAGGTGGTGCCTGTCATCTTTATTTACTTCCTTTTAGCCAAAAGAGATATTACCATATGATTTACTGCTTTTGTAATAAGTATATGATAAATGAATATAATCAAAAGCAATGTTTCATATCAATTGTTCTATCATAATAACGAGCAAATATTGTGGAATAATTTTAAAACCCCTTTTGATTGAGGTCCTTTAAAACAGGTGAAAAAGACCCTCCTGACTCATAAACTAATTACTGGAAATTTTTAAATCAACAAAATCATGTTGATGTAGATGAATATTTATCAGAAAAAGAGCTAAGTCTTTCATTTAAAATACCCTTAAGCCAGGTTCTACTGTTGTCAAGTTAAAAAAAAAAGAAAAGAAAAGGGTCAAGTTTAAAAAAAGAAAGGAAAAGGGTCAAGTTTAAAAAAAAAAGAAAAGAAAAGGGTATTTTGATTTATTCTCAAACAAGGTACTTTGTGCATTTAATCTAGTCAAAAGCACATTTTAGTCTAACAATACTTATTCCCATTTAATTACACATGTGTTTATCAGTAGTCTGCCAAAATCATCATATCAAAATGGCGGTTTATTATGGACAATTTATACACATGATGACTTACAACCCTAGTATATATGACAGCTGTTGGGCAAAATATCTCAGAAGGTTTCTATGATACAATGGGCAAAAAATCCTAAAACTCCCTTAAAAATAGTCAACTTAAAATGGCGGCATAGAAGTGTGAACTACATATCAATGAAAACAGGAATGTGTCCATAGTACACGGATGCCCCACTTGCACTATCATTTTCTATGTTTAGTGGACCGTGAAATTGGGGTCAGAACTCTAATTTGGCATTAAAATTAGAAAGATCATATCATAGGGCACATGTGTACTAAGTTTCAAGTTGATTGGACTTCAACTTCATCAAAAACTACCTTGACCAAAAACTTTAACCTGAAGCAGGAAAGACGGACGGACGAACCAAGGGTCATGCACAGACCAGAAAACATAAACACTATCATAGGTGGGCATACATATCCTATCAAGTATGAAAGATTTCCAACAACCAGTTTCAGAGTAGTTTTAATTATTAAAGTACAATGGACAAGAGTGCACACACTGAAATGTCTTGCCTGTTTTACTGATGATGATTGATTTAATGTCTAAAAGTATCAAAGACAAAGGTTTTGTTTCAAGCATCACATAAACTTAATTTATCAATGATCCTTGACAGTAAGGTCAGATAAACCCTGCAAGACAGACATTTTCACCTTACAAGCATTCCATACACCAAATATAGTTGACCCTTTGCTTACAGTATCAAAGAAACAGACCAAACATTGACCAATCAACCATGAAAATGAAGTAAAGGTCAGATGATACATGCCAGACGGACATGTACACCTTAAAATCATTCTGTGTACCAAATAAAGATAACTTATTGTATATAGTACTGTAAATTCAGAAATTATTGCGATGTTTTTATTATTGCGAAAAATGCGACAGGATAATAATCGCAATAATTTAAACTCGCATTTTGAAATTTTTTATATGAATTAAACAGGATTTTTATCAATATCACAAAAATTAAAATCGCATTTTATTCTAAAATGAAAAAATCGCAATAATAAATGCACGCAATAATTTCTGAATTTACAGTATATAAGAAAGTGACTAAACCATCAAGTTCAGATGAAACCTGCAAGAAAGACATATTCACCTTACAATCATTCCACACACCAAATATAGTTGACATATTGCTTAAAGTATTTGAAAAACAGACCAAAACACAACTACTTAACGTTGACCAATGAATCATGAAAATGTGGTCAAGGTCATATGAAACCTGCCACACTGACATGTTCACCTTAAATTACACCACATATATTTGACCTACTGCTTATAGCATTTGAGAAATGGACCCTTATCACATAACTTTAACCATGATCACTGATACATGATGTGAGGTTGAGGTCAGATGAACCCTGTCTGATGGACATGAAGACGTTGCAAGGAACACGTATATCAAATATAGTTTACCTATCAAAACTATAAAACTATACATTTTTTAAGCAGTTTTTGAACCATGAAAATGAGGTCAAGGACAATGGACATCTGTCAGACTGAAACTTTTTGAAACATTAGGCATATGTATACATTTAAGTATGAAGCATCTAGGTCTTCTACCCTCTGAAATATAAAGATTTATACAAATAATTTACGCCCCGGACACTGGTGTATTTTAATCTCTATGGTTCACAATCTGCGACTTTTGTAGCAAGTGTGAAAAAAATGACAAAATTGTGATGAATACTGTAGAAACATTAATTTTCGTGGGGTTAAAATTTCGTGGTTTTGTCTCTATATAAAATTTCATGGGGATTTAATTTCGTGGTTTCCATTAAATGGAAGTGATATTATATGTAGGTGAAATTTTCGTGGGGGTTTTAATTTCGTGGATATATTCTGTCCACGAAATAAACGAAATTAAATCCTCCACGAAAATTTCTGCTTTTACAGTATATAAATAAATCGAATAATTTCATAATTTTTTAGTCACCCTTACAAATCCAAATATTATGTATGTTTTTTACATCAAGGCCTGAAAATAACCTACTTGCATCTAAAAATCTGAAGAATCCTCGAAATCCTTTAAAGAAAGTGAGCTGTTGTCCAATAGGTCGTGTTGTCTGGAATTCCATGATTAAACTCCTATCTTTGGAATAAAATGTTTTTTGTTGTAAAGTTGACATACTTCCACATAATTCATAATTGTGTTGCATGTTTTCATTTATTTCAGGACGGTTTAATTTCAGGAAAAGTCTTAAATAATCTTTACATCTGAAAAAATATACATGAGGATTCAATGAACAGCAAAGAATAAATTCAGGTACAGTTATACATAAACATTAATACACGAAATATTATGTCAATTGTAAAATTCAGGAGGGAGTCTTTTTTATATGTAAATATTTGTTTTTGATATAAAAGCCATTTTTTTGTTGTATTCTTCATAAAATCACTCCTTTTTTCTTTCAACAGATGCTGACATTGATTGGGAGCAGACCACTTTAACATGGTTAAGGACTCTGAAATGAATTGTGAATGGATGCAATATGTCAATGCTTATAACAGAGCCAAGGTACCAGATACTATTTTCACCAAAAAATCAAACTGCAAAAATACTCAGAATCCATGAAAATATTCAGTATTAGTTACAATAAATTCTTATCATGACAGAAGATATATTGTGAAAATGTTTGCAGGAGATTTCAATCATATGGATAAAACATAAGCTTATCTCTTATAATAACTCTTCTTTGTAAAAAAAACAACTATTTACAACCAGAAATAGAAAGCCAAAATATCTTTACATGGCTGGCCGAGACATCTGTGAGTTTTTCCCTTGTTGTCATTTGTTAATATACAAATTTTTATATATCTAAATCTTTTGTCATTTCTGTGGTACTAGCTGTTTCCTTATTTGGACAAACCAGTTCAAATGTTGCACTAATTTACACGGGGATGTCTTTGTTTTGCAAATTTTTAATTAGTCAAGGTACTATCATTTGTGAGGATGCTTGGACTGTTCAACATATTTAATGAGGAGGGAAGTTTCAATTTATTTATTTATCAAAAGTAATTCCATCAACAATAGCATAAGAGTATAAATGGAGGTAATCAGTCTTTCACAAATGTAAAGGGTACGGTTGTTTAACTCTAAGATATATTTTGTACTTCTGGAGCCAGAAAATGAGGTCAAGGTCAGTTGAAACAATCTTAACAACCCTGGGCAAATCACTTAAATGAAAGGGGGATTAAGATATAAGATACAATATAAGCAATTGTTAATGTTGAACCTTCCACAATTTCATCTATAAAACATGACAAAAGAGTCAACTCAAGTTTTGAACTAATTTCATTTGGCCTCTAGCTTCATTTTTTTGTACATGTATTTGGATATTAAAGCTATAGTGAATTACTAAAATCCTCTAATTGCAAAACATATTAATAAATCAGTTGATAAATTAAAACATTTTTGTATACAAAATAACTATCCTATAGGTCTTGTTTTTAGATAGATGTTATATAGAAGTGATGGCAGTATATATGTTCACAGAGGTGGATTAAGGGGGAAGGAAATCTCCCTTATGGAGCTACATACACTATATGGTAAATGCAAAGACTTTTTACAAGTTGCACTCCTTACGTTGCCTTGTTGGTTGGCCCCTCTTTTTTAAAATCCTGGATCCACATCTGGTTCTTGTTAAAAAGGCATGTTAATCATCCTTGAAAAAAGATACCAGGGAATTTTAGAAGATAACAAAATGCCTGAAAAGGTCCAAAATCACCAGGAAAACAAGAACAATTACCTGGTCTGGACCTGCTTCGCTGCATGCAATTGATTGAGGTTACATTTATACTGGAGCGTAAATTACTGATCATTCCCTTTCAATGATGCCAAGAAAACTTTTGACAAAAATTTCCCTGTACACTGAGTGTTGTAAAATTTCAAACTGTCAGCAAACAGGAAGTATCTAAACGGCAGATGTAAAAATTGCTAACTTGTTACAACTCTTCATTATCAAGCTGCAGACCAAATATTTAAGCATACTCTTTGATAGAAGCCAAGAAAACTTTGACAGAAAATTTTCCTTGTACAATGAATGTTGTACAATTTCAAACAATCGGCAAACAGGAAGTGGAGACATGGCAACTATAAAAATTGCTTTCTAGCTACAATTCAACATTATAAAGCTGCAGACCAAATATTAAATCATTCACTTTCATAGAAGCAAAGAAAACTTTGATGAAAGTTTTCTTTCCAATGAATAGAGTCAAGTGCTTACTAGACCTGCTTTCGCCTTTGATGATGCAGGTAACAAGAGTCTCTCAAGAGCCTGAATCGCTCACCTGTATTTCAGAGGAGAAGATTTTTAAATGTTAGCAAACTTGATGAACAAATTGTGTAAAATTGTATTTATAGGGCAATAACTCCTTAAGGAGTCAATTGACAATTTTGGTCATATGAACTTTTTTGTAGATCTTACTTTGCTGAACATTATTGCTGCTTACAGTTTACATATATCTATAGTAATATTCAAAATAATAACAAAAAACTGCAAAATTTTGTTAAAACTACCAATTCGGTGGCAGCAACCCAACAATGGGTTGTTCGATTCGTCTGATAATTTCAGGGCCGATAAATCTAGACCAATTGAACAATTTCACCCCATGTCAGATTTGCTCTAAAAGCTTTAGTGTTTGAGATATAAGCCAAAAACTGCATTTGACCCCTATGTTCTATTTTTAGCCATGGCGGCCATGTTTGTCAATGGATCAAAACTTCGGATACAATTTATTAACTAGATACCCTAAGGAACATTTAGTTAAAGTTTGAAGGTATTTGGCCCAGTAGTTTCAGAGGAGAAGATTTTTTAAATAGTTTACGATGACAGACGACGACGACGGATGCCAAGTGATGGCATAAGCTCACATGGGGCCCTTTGGGCCCTGGTGAGCTAAAAATGGAGGTGCAAGACCCTATACACTGAAGACAGAAATACAGCAATAGTGCATGGACATATCAAGATTTTTCACTATACATTTCACAAAAAAACATATTTTTTCAAAAAAATATTGTGGGGTCATTTTTAGACATAATATAAAGAAGTTGATACCAATAGAAGCAGACTTGTTATGTATTCACTTATCTATTTGTTTACTTTTTGTTAATAAGCATTTTCAGTTTTTGTTGATGAAACCAATAGTATTATTTTTTTGTCTTGAAATTTGCTACACAAATCAAGCAAATTGAATTGTAAAAAAAATATTAAGGGTGTTCACATGATGGGAAAACAAAAACAACCAAAGACCAAAAATTATGACCAAATAAACCAGGAAACCTCAGACAATTCTGACTGTTTTCCCACAAACCCCTCACAAAGTTGCTGCAATGGTTCTTAAACGAGCAGAGAGAGTGGCACTCATCCCATAAGGACATCAGATTTATCATCCCCATTATGACAAATTATACAATATTTTTTTTCAAAAGAAAATGTATAAAGTGCACTTTATTATAGATTTTTATGTTCACCTATAACAGTTAACATAAAAATGCATAAGAAAAGCCATCTAGAAATATCTCAATTCAGAAATTTACTATAGAATTGTATTGCTAACATAAAAACAATTATTAGAAAAACATCAAAAACTAGTTATTTTACACACACTGTTTTAAAAAGAGCTACAAATCCCTTTATTATCATTTCAAATCTGAAACTCAGCTCATATTTCCTCCATCTTAGAATGACGGGAAATTAATTAGCTATGTTATGACCGTTTTACATGACCAAATTGATCGTCCATAAAATTGGTCTGATCTTATTTTATGTGAGCAATGATTCCTTTTATTTCACTTCCACAGAGTTTTATGTCCTATCTTTTTCACAAAGAATTTTCTGGGACTAAATCTGTGAATCATTGTCATGAAATGTTCCTCGTATTACAGCAAGATGAATCAATCAATCTGATTTTCAGAAACAAAGATTTAAAGAAATTCCACATAAATAATTTACAACCTTTAAAACTATCACATGACCATAAAACAAAACTGAGAACATAGCTTCTAGTTCATGATGACTATTAAAAGATGGCAGTGTTTTATTGGTTTATCATGTGTGAATAAAAAGGAAATATACATTATATGAAAACGAGACAGCAACCCAGCAACCCAACAACAAAAAATCCAAACGACATCTAGTCTTCAAAAATAAACAGGTGTCTAAACAAAATGTCCAGCTATCAATCACCTAAAGTAAACAAGAATGTGTCCATAGTACACTGATGCCCCACTCGCACTATCATTTTCTACGTTCAGTGGACCGTGAAATTGGGGTCAAAATTTTTGGCATTAAGATTAGAAAGATCATATAATAGGAAACATGTGTACTAAGTTTCAAGTTGATTGGATTTCAACTTCATCAAAAAGTACCTTGACCAAAAACTTTAACCTGACATGGGACAGACGGACAGACGGACGGACGAACGGACGCACAGACTGAAAAACATAATGGCCCTAGGTGGGGCATAAAAAATTCAATGAGTAAATTAATAAGAAACTATAAAAGATCTGCAACCATCGCTGAACCCCCCAAATGACCTAATGTATTTGCATGACATATAAAATGACCATTGATGAGGTTCCTGGCTTCGACTCAGGAACATGCTGTATCTTTTTTCTCAAGTTTTTTTTATATTGATAAAATAAAGTGAAAATAACAAAATTAGAAAAAAAATGAATTTTAACAGCGCTTCTAACATGCATTCTTTACATTTATAAATCTATTTAACTATTTTTAATTGATTGTATCTCTTGAAGTATATTAAAATCCAACATTTATCTTTTTTTTTATATTCAGATCCATTTAAATGAGATCTAAAGCATATCAAAACAAGCTTTTAAAAATCTGATATTCTGCAAAATTGTGTATACCTCACCATAATATAGTGGAGTATTCACTGTTTATAACAAGTGATGCTTTTCACTTCAACATGTAAAAGCAAAACTTAATACTTTGGACAAAAAGAACAGGAAGTAACGCACAATTTTTGCTTGGGGGAAATATTGGGCAGCTCATTAATTACAGTAATCATGAATTTATATAATCCTTAATTACTAGATCAATTGATAAAATTATCCTTGTAGAGTTTATAATTTTCATTTACACCGTTGACATTTTCATGAATGGAAAACGTACATTCAAAGGGAGATAACTCCAATTCACTAAAACTTAATCCTACAAAATACAACCAGCATTAATGTTAAAAGACAACTGTTTTCCATTTATATAATGCTTTTTATTAATAAATATAAGATTTGGACATAATGTAATCGGTTTTTCTGCATTTTAATTGGAATTCACGAATAATGATCTTATGTAATAAAAGAACAGAGTTCCAATGTCCCCTGCATTGCACATATTTTTTCTATTCTGTCCAAGGGAAATAACTTAAAAAAAAAATATTAAAAAACTTTTGTTAAGTTATTTTACTAGAGAGTTGAAGACTTGAGAGCAATTTCCGATGTACTTAATTTTTCCAAGGGAACCTCATTAAAATATTTGATCTGCACTTTTTTTCGAAATCGTCCGAGACATTGCTTTTATATAACCTTTGATATGAATTTGATAAAAATCTAACCAATAATTGTACACGAGACCAATAACAATGCAAATTTTCCTATAATTTATATTCCTAAGGGGCATAACTCTTTTTAAAATAGCTGATCGGCACTGATTATCAAAATAGTCCGAGACATTGCTGATATAAACCTACAATATAAGTTTCATAAAAATCTGGCATGAATTGTACACACGAGAGTGCTAACAATACAATTTTCCATATAATGAATGTTTCAAAGGGATATAACTCTTTTAAACAAGTTGATCCACACTGATTTTCTAACTCGACCAAGACATTGCTGATATAAACCTACAATAGAAGTTTTATAAAAATCTGGACAGAGTTGTACACATGAGAGAGCAAACGATGCAGTTTTCCATATAATTAATGTTTCAAAGGGGCATAACTCTTTCAAAAATCGTTGATTGTCACTGATTTTCAAACTCGTCAGGGACATTGCTGATATAAACCTACAATATAAGTTTCATAAAAATCTGGCAAGAATTGTACACATGAGAGGGCTAACGATGCAATTTTCCATATAATGAATGTTTCCAAGGGGCATAACTCTTTCAAAAATAGTTGATCGGCACTGATTTTCAAATTCATCAGAAACATTGCTGATATAAATCTATGATATCAGTTTTATAAAAATCTGGTAAGAATTATACATGTGAGAGCGCTAACAAGACCTGCCGTACGGATGGACAAAAAGAAGATATGTGATAAACTTCAATGAGACAGCACACAATCAACACAAATATTTTCAAAGATCAATACACAGCTTTCAATAATGCTAATAGAATAGAGAATAGAAATGGAGAATATGTCAAAAAGACATTTAACAACCCAACCAATTTAGAGCAAAGACCAGCCCAAGGCCACCAATGGGTCTTCAGCGCAGCGAGAAAATCCTGCACCTGGAGTCAGGCTTCATCTGACCCCTAAACAATAATGTTTACTAGTTCAGTAAAGCTATTTAATGACTGTTGCATTTTTTTATGTAACAGAGTGTTACCAAATTTCTTTTCAGTGTGCATTAGTGTGACTGCTTGCATAGTCTTGAATGTGAATGACTGTGAAAAAATTATCTAAAACAGTTACATACATAGGTTGTTCTATTAGACTTTTTTTATGCCCAATGAACTCAGTATAATATGTTTATTTGATAAAGTAACGATATGATAACTGTGCATTCATCAAGATCTTCATAGACAAAAGGATATGATTTGTATGTTGGATATTAAATCCAATTATTCACATTTTTTATACTGTATGTGTTTGGTGTAACTATAGTAACATAAACATACGTTTTATTTACATCAGGGTACATCATCTCAAAATCAGTAAATTTTATTTCCACTAATTCTCCAACATCGCCAATAAATGTAAACAGGATACATTCTATTCCTCTACTGTAGAATTGTGGGAAATTAGGGGAGTTAAATCTTCCTTCTGTACCACCTAGGCTTTGGTACACTATACACTCACATGCTAAAATAAAAAAATAAAAAATTGTATGAAATATATTTTCATGATGAACTTTTCTTCTTGCCTCTCACAAAAAGATGTTTTTCCAACTTAAACTATATTTTTTCTTACAAAAAATCAAGCAATGACACATATAAATGTCAAAGTTTAAAACCCTCAAGCCCAATTTTGCTTGAAACTGAATAAAATAATAATAAAAAACATCATCTTTAATACAAAATAAATCTGTAAATCCATTTTATATTGTGGAAGACAGTTTTCGGTTAATCCATTAATATACTGGGGAAACGATATCGATTACATTGTCAAACATCCAGTCAAATTTCAAACCATTAATTTTAAGACAATAGAAATTATTTGTTAGAGAACAAGATGATTGTAAGACAGTTTGAAATAAAGCATTTGTTACAGAAATTAACTTTCTTAAATTACTTGTGGGCTATAAACTAAAGTTTAGTTTGTAAATCAAACCTATAATTACTTTTGTGATTGCCTTAGGAATTATTTGAGTAAACATCTTATGTAACAATGATATAAAGCAGCACATTATTGATATACATGTATTAACCATAGATGTAATACCCATCTATGATATAACTTACTTCAAACATCATAAATATATCATCAAACATTAAGAATTCCGTTTTGTCAATTTATTCGCCAAAATTGTACTTTTGATTTTAGATTTTCAAAGATTTTTTATACTTGGAAATATAGTTCCCACTCACAGATGAATATCAAAACAATACAATTTTTGTTATATTACCATGAAATATTATATAATATGCCATATTATCATTAATATCTTGTTGAATATTCTTAATATTTAACAGATTTTGAATGTACCTATCAATTGATTTAATACAAGTTTGGTATGATAATTTGTGAATACTTAAAATCTAAGTTAAAATTGGCCTTAATGCATCGCTTTATAATAAACCTCCTAACCCTTACTTTTACATAATCTGTAATCAAATTGTTAACACTAAATAACAGTACTATAATATCAGTTAATTCTATATTAACTTTTGTTGTTAACACTAAATAACAATGCTATATTATCTGTTATTTCTATATTCACTTTTGCTGTTAACACTAAATAATTATAATAAGATTGTCTTTTAATCTATATTAACTTTTGCTGTTAATACCACTACCACACAGTTATTGAAAGTAATATTAAATGAACTGTTAATAAGCTGTTAACACTGTTAGTGTAAAGTAAAACACCTGTTAATCACTTGAATATTGTTACCTCTATCGACATGGTAGTCACTCTCGTAATTAATGCAGTTATCCTTGTCTGTTGTGAAACAAATAGATTAACATGAATATATATTATTTGTAAAAAAATGTCAAATTTGACAATTAATCCAAGGGACTTAATCAAAGTAAGAGAAGACCATACAAATAAATTGTGTAAAAGGGATATTTTACATAGATAAATTGTAATCCCATAACTTGCATATTACTATATAATATCATAAGAAAGCATTTCATATTATGGTAGTGAGCTTTATATGGCATGTAGCTGAATATTTTTTAAAGCCTTAAAATAATTCTGAAATAAAAAAAAAAAACATTAAAAGTTTCTCTTCCAAAACTATTTTGTAGCTGAAAACTGGAAAAAAACCTGTCATGAGATAATATTTATTTATAGAAAATTATTGTTGTCTCTTCAAAGAACAATTTATGTTCTTCCAAAACATTACATGCTAATAAGCAATTAATTAGTTATCGAAATAATCAAATTGTGCAATGGTATCCCCAAGGTATTCAGTCCTTGTTTTTAAAGTCCCAAAAAATGTTTAAAAAAGCATCAATTCAAAGTTCAACATCAATCATCACATCTTGGAAATTTAAATTATACCCATCAAATAAATATGTTCTAAATGAACTGTTAAAATACATCACAACTATACTTTTAAGTTGAGAATTTCATGGAATATTAAAGAATTGATTTGAAAGTATTGAACATTCAGACAACATGCCATATAAATGTTACAGTTGACAACTCAATATGTCAATATAGTATTGAATCTCAATTTCAAACTCATCAAATTGCCTTCAGTTAAACAATTTAATTAAGTAAAAATATCCAACTTTTTTACCAATACATTTTATCATTCCTTTTAAGAAAATTTCTTTTAAGTCAGTAATCCAAAATTTATAAAAATAAGATGGCTTAATTTAATGATAAATCTATCCAATTATGAATAATGTGGCCATATGAATTATAAATGTACAAATATTATGAAGCAATCCCAGTTTAACAACAACCTGAAAATTGAAATTTATTATCTTCATCAGCAAGAAAACTTAAAAACAAATACAGGCTCACACAACTGCATTTGTCAAGCTCAATGTTGTTGTCAAACAAGAAAGACAAATTTGAAGGAACAGAAAAAATGTTACATATAAATGGTATATGGCACAACAAAATGAAGTCTTGCACCATATATATTTAAGTTGCAGAGAAATATGTGGGGGAATTCATAATGTGAATGACATTATTAAAATATAAGATTTCAGCAAACAGGAAAGAAAACATGGAAGGAACTGAAAACTTATTTCACGGTATAACCTGATGAAGCTTTTTACCATATTTCAAAAAGCTATAACAACTTGTGGTTGCTAGGGAAAATGCAATATAAATGTGTTACTGATAGAGGTAAACCAACATATCCGCTCCCATTGATTCGGGTATAAAACCTTTGTTCTTGTTCCAATAAATAAATGCATCTTATATTCTTTAAAAAGAAAAAGAAAACTTAAACAAAACAAGAGTGCACATGCTGAAATGTCTCGCCTGCTTTACTTAAACCAATGATTTTACGCTGATAGTCCTAAATATAAAGTTTACTTCAAGTATGTTCACATAAACTTGTATATAAGGTCAGATAAACCAAGCCAGAAATACATGTACACCTTACAATCATACCATACACCAAATATAATTGACCTATTTCTTATATAGTATACAAAAATTAGACCGAACCATGAAACCTTTATAATGACCAATCAACCATGAAAATGATGCCAAGGTCAGATAAACCCCGCCAGACAGACATGTACACCTTACAATCATTCCATGCTTTAAATATAGTTGACCTATTGCATAAAGTATATAAGAAACAACCTTAACCAGGAAAATTTAACACTGACCAATGAACCATGAAAATGAGGTCAAGGTTTGATGATAACTGCCAGACAGAAATATACACCTTACATTATGATTCCATACACAATATTCTACAATATGGTAGACCTTTTGCTTATAGTATCTGAGATATGGACTTGACCACGAAACTTAACCTTGTTCACCGATCCATGAAATGAGATCGAGGTCAAGTGAAAACAAACTGACAGGCATGAGGACCTTGCAAGGTATGCACATACAAATTTATAGTTATCCTATTGCTCATAATAAGAGATAAATAAAGATTACAAAATATCTTAACTTTTTTTTCAAGTAATCACTGAACCATGAAAATGAGGTCAAGGACAATGGACATATGATAGACAGAAACTTCATAACATAAGGCATTTATATACAAAGTATGAACCATCCAGGTCTTCTACCTTCTGAAATAAAAAGCTTTTAAGTAGTTTAGTTAACACCACAGCTGTCGCTGCCTGATCACTATCCCTATGTCTCACTTTCTGCAACAGAAATCGCAGCTCAACAGAACCTACAATTAGTTTTTAAGTGAACTATAAAATGACTCTCTTTGATTCCATCTTGGGGCAATAATGTCTGCATGAGAACAACAGAACAATCACCACTAGAAATAACAGCTGGTTTGAAAGATTCATTGGTGTATATGAAGAAAGCAAGAACTGGTTTTAGTGATATATGCTTTAAACCATCAACGACCTTTCTCTGATACAGATCTATTACTTTGTAATAATATAGCAAAGTCTAGTTTCTTGTTTCTGGCAAATGCATGGTGCCATGCTGCAATTATCATATTATGAAAATCACTATCCCATTCTCAATAATGACATACAAAACTGCATGTGATGTTGTATTTATTCAATATCAACTAATTTATTTCTACTGTAATAATAGTTTGTTCAGTTGGTGACCAGATTGCATTAGGGAAACGTTGATTGCACTGCTATACCAGCCTTAAGTTTCATCATTATAAAAACAAAATAAATTGATGTAATTTTTTTGCAAAAATAATGCACCATCATAAACAAAATTGTCTACAGCTTCTTCTCATAAAATTTGTACCTCAGTAGTCTTCTATTGACATAGATTTGTAATTATTATCTAATGCTCTGACAAAGTATGCCATTATCCAGTATTGGTACATGTATTTTTATCACAAGGAGTATTTTTTTGTACAGCCAAATTTATCAATGAATGATCAGTTTTAAAAGGAGAAATTTAAAGTTCCGGGTTCCCATTAAATGAGCTCCACAGAGAATAATAGCTATTGTATTAATTCAATTGACAGTTCATCTTGCAAAAATTTAAATAGCCTGATAAACACCAACCGATTCTGGGGAAAGGTTTATTTCCCTTGCAACAAAATTTTTGAGAAAATTGGCAAAGTTATAAAAATTAGTACATAATCGTCATTAATGGGCAATTAATCCTATAAAGAGTCTGACAGTTAGGCCATGTTGACTTTGATGACCTTTTTTTTCATTTTGAAGTTTCTCTTTATCTAATAAAGTTTTTGTCAAAAATGCAAAAAAAGGTAAAAATCACCATTCAGAGAAAATAACTCCTATAAGAAGTCAGTTGACAATTTTGTTTGTTGATGGATCAAATCCCCAGAAACAGTTTCTAAACTAGATTCTCTTAAGAAACATTCTAGTAAAAGAGAGGCAAAAGATACCAATGGGACATTCAGCTCATAAGTCGAAAATAAACTGACAACGCCATGGTAAAAAAAGAAAAAGACCAAAAGACAAAGTAAAGTTTGGTAACATTCTGCCAAGGAGTTTCAAGTAAAAAATTAAATAAAGTTTGTATGTATAGACAATTGGACGAGGACAATGATCACTAAGTGATAGAAAAAGCTCATATGGTCTTTTAGACAAGATGAGCTAAAAAAAAAAAAAAAAGGTAAGAAAAACAAGGATCGCTTAACCTAAGCATTTGTTGTTGAAGAAGTTTGAGAGAAGATGTTTAACTTAAAAAGGACTACCGGTAATGAAAAACAGAAAAAGGACAATGACATATATCATGTGTTTGCAACTGTTCACAATCATTCTTTTTGTACAGTGAGCAAATAAAAATCAATTAAAAACATTAATTCAGTAAAATATTTCAATCTTGTTAATTTCAGATTCAGAGGTTCCTCCAATAGTACTTACCTGGATTAATTGTGGCATAATTAACTGTAATCACATGAGCTAATTGTATTAATCCAAAGTACCACAATGGTGGCATCTGAAAATAGAAAAAAAAATTATCAATATTGTTACTAATCAAGAGCAATTTTCATTATTTCCAATTTTAAACTTCATATTTCTAAATCCGGAATTCTCACCATACCTTACATGAAGCATGAATACAAAATAGACAATTACTCCAAATTATGCATGTATGAAAAGAATGATATGCATATATATGTGTATGACCAATTCTACTTGACATTTATATCATAAAGTATCAGAAAGATGTGAAAGGTATTATTTGAAGAGAATTTTACAGCAATGTCACAATTTGTGAGGAGATATTATCAAGCTTGCCCTTGTTAAGCATTATAAAAATCTGTATAAGGGAGGGGGAAAAGACCTGTAATACAGAACACTAAACAGATTATCAGGTTTTCTACATAAAGATATCGTAAAATATCATTTGTTCAACACAATGCAAAGCTTTTTTGCTCGTTCCCTGCTTTCACTTGCCAAAATGGTTCACATTGTGGCACGCGGCTGATATTTTACAATATCAATGTGTAGAAAACCTGATAGCCTATACATATCAATAAGCAGAAAACATGATAAGTTGTAAACCATACTTATTCTGGTCATTTTTTTCACTTCTGTTCTTATTTTGTATGCTTGTCCTTCAACATGAGCACTTTCAAGCTCATGTGAAAAAAAGTTTTCAAAATGTGAAATGGAGGCGAAAAAAAAAATGATCAGAATTAGCTTGTTAAAAGTTTTCAACACATTAAAAAGCAATTTACAGATCCTAATGTTTCTTCAAATACATAAATAGCTTTATCAATACATATCATAAATTATTGTTGGGGTCATCCTGATCTTGCTTTAACAAGTGACTAGCTCATTGGTTGATTGTAATAAGTTCTGTACACTTGAGAGCACTTACAATGCAATTTTCTATAAAATTTTCATTTTAAAGGGACATAATATAAAAATAAGAAGATATGGTATGATTGCCAATGAGACAACTTTCCACAAGAGACCAAACGACACAGAAATTAACAAATATAGGCCTTCAACAATGAGTAAAACCCATACCACAGTCAACTAAAACAGGCCCCGAAATGAAAATTGTAAAACAATTCAAACCAGAAAACTAACGCCCTAATATTTGTAAAAAATAATGAACGAAAAACAAATATGATATAAAGCAACAAACCAATACCACTGAATTACAGGCTGCTGACTTAGGACAGACACATACAGAATGTGGCAGGGTTAAACTAGTTTGAAGGCACCCTAACCTGGGACAGTGGTGTAACAGTACAACATAAGAACAAACTATAAAAATCAGTTAAAAAGGGCTTAATTCATTAGATGGATACCAAGCAGAAATACATCTAACAAAAACACAGAGTGGACATGGCAGGGTATATATCTCCAGAACAAAAAGACACACTAAGTACAGATCTGAGAGTACTCACAGTTATTAGTGCAAGCATACAGCTAGTTCAAAGCCAATAACAACTAATAAAAAAAATCATGCATCTAAGACTAAAATATAAATCAGTACACACCCAACATCCAATGGATTTAGTGTAAAGATGTCATTAACAGTCAGAGAAAAACATGACCTTGTGCAATGCAACGATACAGGTATTGACCGATTGTAGAGCCATGAATGTACATATGTATATAAAAAAAATATTTAGTTTGATTTTAATTTACTGATCAAAATCAATGTTAATACCAATAAAAACAATAATTAAAGATCTCATTATAGTGTTGAATTGGTAACCTTTTAGAATAAGTTTAAAGGATTGATAAGTTTACCTGGAGCGTATCTAAATTTCTGGGCAAGGTAAAAAAACATCTCTGTAAAAACTAGGATGTGCTATCCCGTTTGAAATAAGTTTTCTACAGGTATACAACCAAACTTCCAAACCAAATCTTTTATATCTATTGAAGAATTTAGTAAAGGTTTTAAGTAATTTATGGTAACGAAATCCCTGACTTAATAATTTACCAATAATACATAGATTCAGTTCATTGAAATCCAAAACGTTACAACAGACAGTCAGGCAAAGCGAAAGAGTTGTGATATATAGACACTGTAAGATGGTGCCAAAGGAACATCACCATCCAAAAAAAAAGGAAAATTAACTCTGGTAAAACTAATTGATCAGCGGTGAATTTTAAACTCATCCCAGACAATGCCCTTATAAATTTCATAAAAATATTATTGGAAATGTACTGGTGAGAGCTATTACAAGAATGAACAGATGGACGGATGTCCAGTATTTTTACACAAAAACAAGTCATACAACAAATAATTTATCATTGGTGTACTATTTATGCCATTCCACCCTCCACCACCAAATAATTGCAGCCTTTTTTTTTTAGAAATAAAGACTGAATTTCCAATTTAATCAAATGGTTCTTTGGTCAAAGACTATAATGTGTTTCTAGATGTAATTCAGATATGTATTTTCAAATTGCATTTACAAGTTTTATTATTAATAGTATATTGCATAACAATATCATTAACTGTTCAAAATTATCTTAATTGTAGAAATCAGTTGTCTTTAAAAGGAAGACTATTGATTTCTTAGAAACAAATTAACGCGAATATGGCTTGGCTCTATGGATTAGATTAATGGGTAAATAAAAGTTTCCACAATTGCTATTTTATTGCTAATGAAGTCATCCTCTTAGGAGAAACAACAGCAAATGTTTTATTTATTTAATCCAATATTAACTGTGCAGAGCCCATAAAATAACACTAAATAACCTCTTACTGCCAAATTTCCTGAGTGGTAGATCAAAGCTAATCAAACATGTTATTGTATATACAAAGAAAATAGTATATAGACATGCATTTCTAATATTAAAATATGATGTAGCGTTTTCTAAGAATAAAGATTTGAGAATTCCTGATGTAGATAAATCCAGAAATACAATTAGATTGATGCACCATAATTCTAAAAAAGGAATTATACATGCATCCAAAGGTTTAGCATCTAAATTAGTCATACAGCATCAGCTGGTGATTGAGAATTTAGTTAAAGTAATCTGTATTGATATATGTTAACCAAGTTTTTGATAATCTGCTTTCTAAAACCACAGTGAGCACAAATAAACATCTCTTTAAGTAAACAGAACATTTTCCACAGAATATTCCAACCTACTTCCAAACCCACACATCTCTCACACACTCATCGTTCCACAGAATATTCCAACCTACTTCCAAACCCACACATCTCTCACACACTCATCGTTCCACAGAATATTCCAACCTACTTCCAAACCCACACATCTCTCACACACTCATCGTTCCACAGAATATTCCAACCTACTTCCAAACCCACACATCTCTCACACACTCATCGTTCAATCATGTTCAACAAACGTTTTCTATTATTTCAGCTACTTTATCAAACAATCAAATTTGACAAAAAACCTACAATTTTTCCTTTTTAAGGTGCACACAGCAAATTAGAATATCATTAATACTCCATTTGATGCCAAGAATTGTATTATATCTATAAAGACCTGCATGTTTTCCCTAACCGCTAATTCTTCTGCATACTTTAACTAGCGCAGACAATTGAATTGCCCTTGTGTGCTAAATTTGTTTTCTCCAGTAAATAAACTTCACAAACTCTGTGTAATGTCTAATAGACAAAAAACATGCAATTTTCCACACAACATCTATTTTGGAATGTTTTAAGATAAACTGACATCTATTTTTTACAATGTAACTTCAACAAATAAAAACCAATTCTCTAAAGTATACTTATTTTTCTTACGATACGAGCCAGCATATCTAGAAATCAGCCACAGAAAAAAATCAGTACTTATAAATATTTCATCAGCAACTTGCTGAGTGATTTTCTTACCCTTAACAAATAATATTATTCTGAACTTCATGAATGTGAAATCATGGCATGCAGACATGAAAAAAAATACTAAACTACTCTTTGCACCAAGTAACCTTTTTATCACCAAATCATGATAAATATGTAATTACATTGTACAGTTAATTGCATGTTATACAGCAATCTAAAAGAACAACAGTTAAAATATTTAGTATTTGGCGAAGATGAAAATTGGACATTTCTGGGTTAACATATTTATGGACACTTATTCCAGTATCTATTATAGAATACTATATATTAACCTCTAGATGTCTTTTTCTATTTTATGGTATAGTTTGGTTCCTAATCTACTGACTTATTCTTTACATCTCCTTTTATTCATAAGTTAGAATGAAGAGGATTCTACCTTTTGAAGGTAAATTTAGTCTTATTCATTGATTCATATTATTTTGATTATTAAGGCACCATGGATTATTTTCTGAGTGAGTGAGTGTCATTTTTTTCAGGTAAAAACCAAACTAAATTTTTTCCAAATTTCTTTGTAAAAGTACAAATTCTAAATGGGACTTCAAATGATACAATAATGTCAGATCTAAAATCTTACAGCAAAAACATTTAACAATTCTATTTTATTTTTAAAACTGTACATGGAATAAATGACTCAGATTAGAATGCATAACAGCAAATTCCCATTTTGTGGGAAACAATTACCATAGTCTTGACAATGCATATCAACCTTCCTTTAAACCAGGCAATAATAAAGTGACTAAATCGGAATAAAATCTATACCTTCAATGTAATGAGAAAATTTATAAATCTGAAAACTGTTCTGCCTTGCATTCATTTTGACACTTTTATAGAAATATTTGTTCTTCCAATGATTAATTGCGAGATCTCGATTTGATAACTGCAAATGTGTTGAAAGCTTAAAGATGGCAGAGCCTTTTTCTTTATTGTAATTTAAAACAATTTTTGTTTTGAAAACGAGGGAACTAATTTGAATTATTTGTTATTTCCTTATCATTCTGATACAGCAACTACAGTTATAAATGCACTAACCTGGCTGACTATTATCAAATCTGCAATATTTTGACCAAACGATTTAACGTAATGTTAATTATTATTATCTTTACTCTCAAAAATTTAGTTTTCAATTTGCGCTATAGATATATTATATTTATACTGGCCAATATGAAGCATTAATTTTGCTGTACCATCAAGGATAAAATCTTATTTTCGGTATAAGTTTTTCAATCTCGTAAGCAGTAAGACTTACATCTATTCAACCAAGCATTCAATTGAGCCACCTTACTAATGGATTGTTTCCTTATCTTTTTTAAGTTGGAAACATTGGTACCATATATTTTTAGAATTTGCAAACATTATAAATTGTTGTTATGCATTCTATTCTCAATCATTTATTTTATGCACAGTTTTTATAAGAAAGGGGATGGTTGGCACCTTCAAACATGTTTAACCTTGCAAAATTCTATAGGACTGTGCCTGTCCCAAGTCAGGAGCCTGTAATTGACTGGTTGTCTTTTATTGCTGTTTCTCATATTTGTTTTTGGTTTATTGTTTTATGTAGTTTCTTCTTGTGTTTGCACCATTGTCCCAGGTTAGGGGGAAGGCTTGGTGCCTTCAAACATGTTTGACCCCACCACATTCTTTATGTGCCTGTCCTAAGTTATCACCCTGTACTTCAGAGGTTGTTGTTGTTTCATGTCTGTCAGATTTGCTTTATCGTAAATTGTTTTGTTATAAATTGAGCTGTTTGTTTTCTCAATTGAATTGTTTCATATTTTTTATGTCGGGGCCTTTTAAAATCTACTACAAGATATGGGTTTTCTCATTGTTGATGGCCATACAATTGCCTATAATAATTGCTTACATCCACTTAATTTGAACTTTGGTGGATAGTTGTCTTATTGGCAATCATACCACATTTTCTTATTATATGGAAGAATTCAAGATTATTTTCTTAGAAATCAGCATCTGTATGTAATATCAGTAGATATGTTGTTACATGCATCATTCCTTTGGAAATCTCCTGTTCAAGCAGTAAACCCTTGCTTAAGTGGGACATCTGTTTTGCTGTGCAGGGCATATAAATAAAAAGTCACCTTTGGTAGATTTCATTGCTTATTTGTTCTTGTCCAGCAGGAAATTTTTTAAAGGCAAAGCAAACAACAACCAATAAATTAAATGCAAAAAAGCTCAGGTTTATCAATATTACAGAATAATACTGTTTGTATAAATAATTTTAAATAACTCTTAATTGTCAAACTAAAAAAAGATCCACCCGTACCTCAACTAGACACTTCATACAGCACTTATTTGATTAATTGATTGGTGATTGCTTTAAGACGCATCAGCACAAAAAGGTTATATCGCAGCGAGCACTTATTTGAAACATCCCATTAATTGGTACATACATATTAAAGCTAGATGTGAGAGTACAACATGCACATCCTGTCTACAGCCTAATTAGTGATAAATCTACATTTCTTGGAATTCTTATGAAAAAATTGAGAAATTCATTATGTAATGTTGAATGGAAAATCTTCACTACAACTACAAATTCCAAGTTCAAAAGTGGCAAGTTTTGTGTTTTCACAGTCTTTTTGTTGTAAACTATTTTCTTTGGGAGCTCCAACTCAGAATCTTCTGTCCGCAGGCATTTTCACCAGTAACTATACAATAATGATAAGAATAAAATATACTGCAATTTCTGACTTATAAATCATGAATTCAAGATTCTCTGTTTTTGCCAATCTTTGCATCATTGGATATCAACATCTATTAGCAACCAGATTAACACTATTTTATAATATAGCAAGAAAATGAGATAAAATACACCCCAAATTTTCTGCTTAGTTCCTGAAAGTGATTTCCATAATTAAGTTACTAAAAGCTATATCAATTTCTATAGATGATTTTTTTTCTTTTATTCTCTTCAGAATGATTTCCCCCAGATATAATTCATACAGAATTGTTAAACTTTCAACCAAATTTTCATGAAAAGAGGTACAGTGAACTTTTCTTGTTAACAATGTTGATGTGTTATACTATAAACTCTCTTTCAGGAAAAATTAAAGAAACTCTAAAAGGTACCAAAATTGTACCATTTTGATAGTTTGTTAGAAGCAAACACTTTCTTTGCAGTCTATACTATTCACCCCCAGTTTTTGGTGAGGTTCGTGTTGCTTAGTCTTTAGTTTTCTATGTTGTGTCATCTGTACTATTATTTGTCTGTTTGTCTTTTATTTTTGGCCATGGCGTTGTCAGTTTGTTTTTGATCTATGAATTTGACTGTCCCTCTGGTATCTTTCGTCCCTCTTCTATAGTGGGAATTTTCATATATGTATAATTCCTGAGATTTTTGTGCAAATGACTAATCTAAGTACATAGCAAATTGTTATGAATGTACCAATATCATGTTGGTTTTTTTTTTTTGTGCTTAAAATTTGAATATATGCATACTGTTCAATTAGTGTCAGATTATTACTGTCCAAATTTAATCAATAAAATAAAGGTAACACAAATCTTTTGAAAAATATAAATCGTGCCATAGTGCATATAATTTACTTCTTTTATTTAACTTTACTTTGTCTCATTTAAAGCTCTTTTAACTATTTCTACTATTCCATAGTATTCACAATGGATGGTTTAAAGTTTTCCCTACATGAAAAAATATTGAAAAGTGCAACCTAAAAAGATGCACTGGGATTTGTAGAGCAGTAATAAAATATTAATAAATTTATCCATTAAACTCATTAAATTTCATCTATTCCGTTCCACATCAGTACAGACTGAAAAGTAGTTTTATAAATTATTAATAAATTCAGTTCAAAATATTGAAAAATTGCAAAATCATAAAGCTTAATGTATTCAAAAGATTTAAAAAGAACAAAACAAATCCTTTCATTAAAAATTTAATAGATTCATATATAGCTAACGATGGTATTGATAACAGTTTTTCATTATTTTTATGAGAAAGTAATTACTTAATGTTTCCAAGGGGACTGTATTACTCAAATGACAATCATAATCAGTTGTAAGCATCAAAATCAGAAATAACAGGTTAAATCCTTAATGCAGAACTATTTCGATAAAAAACTAGCATAAACTGATAAAAAAAAACTAAGATTCAATAGTGAAATAGAATAAATTTAGATTATGTCAAGTAGAAATCAAGTAAAACACAATGAATATTTTCTATTCTATTTCCGTCATGAAATAGAAGTTCCTTCATAATATAAAATCAAATAAATGGGGGAATGTGTCCTGTCAATAATGGGACAGATGATGCCCCTGCTTGCATATAACGTTAAAAAGGGACTTAACTCAAGAACTGTAAAAGTGACGCTACTCAAATTTGTACTTGATCTGAGTTTTGTGGTAATAAGCATTGTGTATACGTTTCATAACATTTAATTGAGGCAAACTTAAGTAAGAGAACGGAAACGAAAAATTCAGCAATTTTTCCATTTGTAAAGGGGCATAACTCTAGAACGGTCAAAGTGATGCCACTAAAATTCAAATTTGATCTGTGTTTTGTGGTAATTAGCATTGTGCATAAGTTTCATAACATTTGGTTGAGGCAAACTAAAGTTAGAGAACGGAAACGAAAAATTCAGCAATTTTTCCATTTGTAAAGGGGCATAACCCTAGAACGGTAAAAGTGACGCCACCAAAATTCAAACTTGATCTGTGTTTTGTGGTAATATGAGCATTGTGTATAAGTTTCATAACATTTGGCTGAGGCAAACTTAAGTTAAACAACAGAAACCAATTTTGGGACGTACGCCCGAGGGTAAAACTTAATGCTCCCTCTGCTACAGCGGGGGCATAAAAAATATTTTCACTGGAACAAATATTACAGAATTTGTTCCATTCAGAATAAAGGGTATAGAATATTGATATTATGGCATTGCTTTAAAACAAAATTTCCAGGGGAACTTCTATTATAGGACGTACAAATATAGGTTGACAGCTCTCGCTGCTAGGTAGTCAGCTTTGTCAATCTTGGGATATATACCAATACGATGTATACTGATTAATATTTGCAATTCTCCATTTTTTTTTTACAATTTCTTGAGTTCCTTTCCTGACAGTTGGTCAAACTTTATTTCAATATTGTTTTTCTTGATAAAGTCATCACTCAAATTTAAGATTAAACACTTATAATAATTAGACTCCTAAAAATCAATTGGGTCTCACTTTCCTTACTGCAGATTTACCCCTGTACTGCCATGAGATAGCAAGTAGTGTTGAAAGTGGCACTCAACACCTAACAATCAATCAATCATCAAAAACAAATAGTATTTCACATCCACCTATTTCTCTGCTTAAAGAGGAAGAATTATACCAAAGTGGTAACCTAACTGATGTGTTGGAAAACTTTAATAACTGCTACAGGAAGACTTAAGAGTTAGTCAGTATTGTTAGTGGTGCAAGTGTAAAATTAAAAAAAGTTAAGTCAGTCGAATATCTAAATTTATATTGATTTCTTTTCAATTTAAGCTTCTTGGTTAATGAAAGAACCTTTAGCTAGCAAGCTCACATACCCCACTCACCACAAAATTAATTTCCCCATCTGAAGAAAAGGTTCAGATTATTCTGATTATCAAGCTTATCCAAGGTTTTCAATTTGATAAGCCGAAAACTTCATTATAATTTGGAGAGGATCTTAGAAGACTTGACGACAAGAATTTGAATAATGGAATTTTTAGCTCTGTTATAATTGAAATCCAAAAATGTTATCTTTGCATTGTAAACATCTTTAAGGGGAGAAAACTCACTATCAATTCTAAAATGATAGCCTGGGATCCTGGCCAACTGCTTGACAGTAGAGCCAGGCGGAATACAACATGGTTCCGTCAATTGGATGTTAGAATGATGCATCTTGGGATAGCGTCATTTCTTGACACATGGCGGGAAATATTTATATTGCCACAAATTTATTGAAAACTATTTTTATTTTCATATGAAATGCAAATTTCGAAAACTTTAACAAATATAATCCAAGCGTTGTTGATTAACATCGTGAATCAACAGTTAATTAACAATCCGACCAATATATTCCTTGATTATAAAATACGCACATGCGCAGTAATTCAGTCCTGTTCAGCGCTGATAGTTGGTCACGTGGATTGTATTACGCCTGGCCCTATCGACGAAGTATTTGATTGGGTCAGGATGCCAGGCTATTCTAAAATGATAGACAAGAGTAATCTCCCATTCAATAAATAGGGTCTTGGAGTGTAGTAGGTGCTTTTTAAATTACTTTTTTTTAAACAATTCTATAGCTTAAAACTGCCTAGATCTTTACAGAAATGTATTAATAGCTAATGGCAAACTTTTAAGACAATATATATTATTTTTATTCAAGAGATGATGTATTTACAATATCAAAACCCGTATCACATTTATTCCAGACAAACATTATACATAAGCAATTCCATTATCAGTATATTTTCTTTTTTTTTTGCAGTACTAATATTGATGACTTGCCTAGAGTCTTAGTTTAACAGTTAAATAATTATTTTTTCCATCATTATTAAGTTTGTCTGAATGTTACAATGTAATTTGAAGGAATTATCTAACGGCACAAACACAAATACAGCCAAAACACAGTTACAGATCATATAATCTTTACTTTCTGACAAAGGCCTGACTACCCATCACCAAACGAAATGAATATATTCCATTAACACTAAAAACAAAAATCTAATCCATTTTTATTTCTCATTTATTTCAATTTCTATCCTAGTCAACTATGGGTATACAAATAAATCATTATTACATTTTTATAAATTCAATTAGTTAGACCAATGTATCATTGTTAAAAGTCACAAAATCTGAGATTTGGCAAGAAAAAATTTGAAAATGTCAAACAAGTCTTGAAAACATATCAGTTAAGCACTTTCACTTCTAGTGATGTGTCGGGTAGGAAATAAACGTCTTAAAGAAGCTGACTGATTATTTTAACATTGATTATATGTTCAAACTAAAGTACAGTTAAGACAGTTTATCTGTTTTCCCTTCATTCTAATTATTTGCTGTTTATTATACAATTGTCAGACCAATAAAACAATGAATGTTTGTCTCAATTTTTTACAGGTACCATATCAGAAATTATTGTTTTCATTATTTTGAAAGGCCGGCCATTACATTTGCACACATTTGCACACATTTGGAGATTAATTTTTTTTACATTTGCTTTCAGCTTTTTATTACATTATTGCACTCATTCATATTACAGGTAACACAGGCAAATATAAAGATAAGTCATAATAAATATGTTAATATTTATCAATTTTGAACATATTTATAATTCTAAATTCTATATTTTTTTTTTCAAATTCTAAAAAATAAAGATGGTGTAAAAATATCGTTAGTGTACATTGGATTTGCTTTCCTTATTGATAGGATTTGCTTTCCTTATTGATAGAACCCTTAAGTCAGGGAATAAAGTTTACCTGTATTTACCAAAATTTATCTGTCAAATGAATGCACACAAATACAATTAAAAACTGCACAGAAACGTAATGCACTGATGTGAAAAGTGTGATAAAAAGTAAAATAACAAAAATACAAAACTCCAAGGAAAATTCAAAACGGAAAGTGACTTATCAAATGGCAAAATCAAAAGCTCAAACACATCAAACGAATGGAATACAACTAAAGCATTCATTAAGTTCATTACTAGCATTGTTAGGGTAAATACATATTAGATATACTTATGAGTGTGAAAGCACGTTTTAGAATTGGGAAAGACTTGTTGCTTATGTAGTTGAGAATTTCAATCTCCTATAGGGGAACACAATATATAAAAAAATTTGCAGGTTTAACAGGTAAAATGTACAAAATATTCGTACTTGCCTACTTTTGCTGTTAATCGCAGGCTCAGCAAAAATGAGGAAAAAAATCAATAAAAATATTCCTTAAGATACTATCTTTTGATTGTAAGTAGCTTCTGTCAAAGTTTGGTATAAATCCAGGATAGTTTATGAATCTAATAAATGTTTTAAAAACTTTAACTGCAGACTGTTATTAATGTTAACTGCAAGAAAAACTAAGTCCATTTATAAGTAAAATACGGATAAACAGGTAAAAATTTTTAACAAAATTTCCTTCTAGATACTAGCTTTTGATCATAAACAAGCTTCTGTCCAAGTTTGGTACAAATCCAGGATAGTTTAAGAAAGTTATTAAAATTTCTAAAACTTTAACCACAGAGTGAATGTATTGTTTCCTGGCAGAAAAACTAAGTCCATTTATAAGTAAGATACGGAAAAAATAAAAAATTTTTTTAACAAATTTACTTCTGGATACTATTTTATGATCATAAACAAGCTTTTGTCCAAGTTTGGTACAAATCCAGGATAGTTAAAGAAAGTTATTAAAATTTTAAAAACTTTAACCACAGAGTGAATGTAATGTTTCCTGGCAGAGAAATAAGTCCATTTACAAGTAAAATACGGAAAAACAGGAATTTTATTTTTACAAAATTTACTTCTGGATACTATCTTATGATCATAAACAAGCTTCTGTCCAAGTTTGGTAGAAATCCAGGATAGTTTAAGAAAGTTATTAAAATTTCAAAAACTTTAACCACAGGGTGAATATTTGTGGACGCCGCCCCCGCCACCGACGGAATGTAGGATTGCTATGTTTCACTTTTTCGACTAAAGTCGAAGGCTCGACAAAAATGAATATTTTGAAGCAATTTTCTATGTTCAAGGGTCATAACTTCTGAAAACAATGCTCAACCAAAATAAAACTCAACTTATAATCTGCAACTTCTTATGATACAACAGGGTACGATACCAAACATCTGAAGGCATCACAGAATAAAGTCCAGAAAAATTTTCTATAAAAAGGACAACTTCTGCAAAATTTTTTCAACTGGAGTAAAATCAACTTGACGTGTTAAACTTCCTACAGTATTAAGACTAATTTACCAAATATCTAATCAGCCGGGTTGAAGCATTACAGAAACAAGAATATGTGTCTATGTCTCTCAATGCCCCATACACACTTTCATATTTCTATGTTTAGTGAACTGTGAAATCAGGGTTAAAATCATAATTCAAATAGTTCACATCATAATAAACATTTGGAGGATGTGTTTTCAAGTGGTGAGGTTGAAATCATTCCTTCGTAAGTTTTACGGACGCCATCACTAGTTGGTTGACCGTTATGGAATATCTGTTTCACAGATGATAGCGGATATGTCGTAACTACAATCCTGTCCCGGCTTTTCCCGAATGTGACCTACCGAATTAGACTTATTACTGGGTTTTTACTAACATGAGCAACACGACAGGTGCCACATGTGGAGCAGGATCTGCTTACCCTTCCGGAAGCACCTGAAATCACCCCTGACTTTTCATTGGGGTTCGTGTTGCTCAGTCTTTAGTTTTCTATGTTGTGTTTTGTGTTCTATTGTTTGTCTGCTGGTCTTTTTCTTTTTTAGCCATGGCGCACTTCATATTGGTAACACTCTATTACATAGTAATTTTTAAAATAGCTTTGATAACTTTCACTTTTTGGATGGCCCCAACTATATATATACCCAATTTCTGAATTTCAAAACTTGCTACATGGATCGAGTATACAAGATTATGGTTATGATACAAAAACAATTTCTCTTTTGAGTTTAAATCCTATATAACAAATATTTTAAAGTTCCAAGAGGAAAATATGGTAGTTATAGCGGAGAATCTAAATATAAAGTTATCTTGTTTCATTAAGTATTGTAAATTAGACTTTGTAAAAATAATCAAGATACTTTTGGCTTCATGTGAAATAATTTTGTCTTCATGTGAAATCATTTCCTCAATCTTGGACATGAATAATTCATTTGATGTTTACTTTTCTTTGTTTTGCTTAAATTTCTTTTTTTTTAGAAAATCAGATAACTGTCCAGTCATTAGTACTTGTTTACTTTCAATTTTATTGTTCTATCTTGAAAGCAATGAATTTAAGAGAATGAGTTTTGTCTGTCTATAAAAAAAAAAGTTCTATGTAAAATTTGTAGTTGAACAAACCATTTCAAGAAATTATCTTAATAGAAATCTACAATATTCTATATTATAACATATTGTATTGTATTTATCTTGGCCATTAAACAGTAGGAAACTTTAATCTAAGGAAAAAAATAATGTGCAACCTTGAATTCTGTTTTATATAAAGTGGTTGACCCAAATAATTCTTTTTTTTAAAAGACAGAATCTCACCTTTAATCCTTTCTGTGTAACATATTCATGGAAATTCTATAATAGATGGAAATCAGGTGAAATTTACAATACAAATTTATCTGCTCACAAATGGGACTTGTATATTACTATACTTATCCTTGATCACACTAAATAATAATGTTAACTGCGTGATGGTCACTATTGCGCATTATCCAAGAAATATTAGAACAATCAACTTTCAACACTAAGAGAGTTAAAATTATGTCACCATGAGAATAGCACGCTAAGGTAAAATTGACACCTCCGCAAAATTTGCCACTTGAAATTTTTACAAAATAAATTCCAATTTAAATTGTCTAACAAATGGATGTTTTTGAGTTCTCTAATTGAGTTACAATTGTGGTTTGGTCTTTATTCTGACAATAAATTTGTGATTCTTTAATGCATTAGCTCTATTTGACTTTAAACAGCAGAAGACAGGAAATCTAATTAGAGATTATGCAAAGTTCACTCAGCGATTTAACTACTGTAATTTCTCTGTTTCCGCATTCAGAACGTGAAATATTAGAAGATTTTTATATCAAATCCTGTAATTATGAACAGATATAAAAAATTATTTAAATCAATATTTCCAAAATTTTAGGCCTTTCTGAGACAACTTTGGTAGGAATCCTCAGTGCCAAATGTTGTACAGCCAATTTTATTATCATTTTTTACAGTAAAAAATGTGTCAAAATTAGGTCCTCCTAAAAATTCCTAATTCTCATGAGGGAGCCACACCTAACCTCAAATCTTATGTCTGCGCCAGACTGAGTGAAATGTTACGTCAACTCTGCTTGAGGATTGTTTCAATATTATTGATACATAGATTTACAAATTACTATATCATAATCAAAATGCTTTAAATAAGTAATGTAATATCAAGGTCATAACAAACATTTGTTTAATGGTGTTCAGTGAGTTGTAAATCTGTGTGAGTGTACATTAACGCTTGCTCATTGTGTGCTTGTTAAAGTGTTTCAAAAATACTGCGACACATTGATTTTTGACAAAACTGTGTAAGACACATTCATCATGAAGTCACGTTACACCACAACAAGAAGTCACAATCATTACAACATTAGTGAGCATTAAACTGTTTGCTTTCATAATTGTACAAATTTATAAGATTTTGAAATGCGTTTTCTTTCCTATGAGAATTTGATCTGGTGTTTGTTTGCCAGAATAAAGGGATGTGGGTGGGTAATATGTATGTACAAGGTGTGATTCAGCACACACAATATCTTATGAAACTCCATCATCATAATTCTTATTTACAACAAATTTAAGTGTTTCTTTCATCATTGATCGTGAACAAAATTCGTTTTCAAATCAGGCCTTTTCCATTTTTAGACCTTTAAAAATTATGGTAATAGCTAAGGTTTACACTTAGGAATAGGTCATATATCTTTTTAATTTTAATATAAGTTTCAAGTGAGTATGAAAATTCAAATGCTCTTTTTTGCCAAGTTTTGTATTAATGTTGGTGACATATATAAATGTTTTTTCTCAGCCACTTACAGATATTGTGCTAAAGTATCACTTTCAGTATCATATTTTACCACCAGAGCCTGCATACTTTTAACAGCACTATTAACTAGTCTGACCAGACAAAAAGCTCCTAATGACAACAAACAAGGATTAAATTGCAGCACAGTAAACCGAGATTAATTCATGTATCAGTTCTATACATCTTTTGTCTTCCTGATAATAGTATCCTCTCATATGGTGTATAATTTCTATAAATTATAGAAAACAAATAGGTATAATGGTGTCCTGTAACAGTAGATACCATATTGTTTGTTGACGAAGAGCACTATCATTAGGCTAGGATTGCCACAAATTCCTATACAATTTAATGATAATCTAAGCAGATAACCGTGTGTAATTGTCGGATGATATTTCCTACAATAACATGTCATCATAGACATTGTTTTATGGAGTTGTTCCATAAAGATTTAATAAGTTCCTGTAATGTCAATGATTATTATGAAAAAATCTCCAATTTACATTGGCTTTCTAACACACATTTTTTCCGTATAAGGGAAGAAAAAAAGACCAAGAAGTTTAATTTCAAGGGAAAGAGAATTATAAAGAACATAATTAACTATGACTATCAGTACAAGTAATATTGTAGATTCATCAATTTCATTGGTAAGAGGGAAACTGAAAATTTATTACAGTCAAAGCCGCAATAACGTCACCTCCAGCAGTACTAATAACTTTGTATTTTGAACCTCATTTCAAAACTTTAAATTTGGTTCCCTAGAAAAAAACTTTTTTTTTTCAACCACAAAAATTGTTACACACAAATATAAACTAAAGATACTGTGAGCACCTATCATTAAATGATACCCCTTGTGAAGTCCATGATTTGCTAAGGGAAACCCCAAAAAATAATTTGGCTAAAAAAAAAATTGAAGGTGAACAACTTGGCATTATATGGTTAGAATTTGAAAAAGTTTTAATAAATAGTAATATAAAGGGGTAGTTGTGGATACAAAATGGGTACACCTGAATAAACCAAAACTTATGCTTTTGTAAGGAAAACCCCAATAATAATTCAGACAAATAAAACAAAATAGGAGGTGCACAATGCATTATATGGTCAAGATTCTGAGAGTTTCATTAAACCATTATTAGAGTTTTAGGAAGAGTTGCTATTAGTCAAAAGTGGGAAAGTTTAGGACTAATGAATGAACAGACAGACAAACAAACAAACAAACATAGGGACGAACTGCCCCTTCAATATCTGCAACCTGCTTTAGAATGGAAGAGGTATAATAAATCCAGTAGACTGATACAAAAGAGTTAAAGAAGATACCAAAAAGGTTGCAAGGTGTTTGAAAAGGTAAGTTAGTGTCTGGGCTAAAGGTGTCTAAAAAGGTAAGTTAGTGTCCAGGGCTATACTAATGATATTTCATCACATTGCTCCAGTTCAAATTTATTGAGTAAATTTCATTCATTCACTTTTTTAATTCCTCACAGCCACATGATAATTGATAATTCTAAGATGAATGTGTTAAGGACTTAACTAGTTAATGATGTTGCCAGAGGCTGTTGATAAAAGGTTAAACACAAATTGATTCCAAATTGGCTAATGGTAAACAAAAAAATAATAACTATATCCATCATCTATATAGACTGTCTATACTGTTTCTATGAAACATAAAGATTGGCTTACAATACACTTCATCTATTTAACACTACTGAAGTTTATTAGTAATCTGAAACAGTATCCATAGATTTCAGAACTATGACAATTAACTTTTCCCTGGATTTAATGAATTTACAAGGAAAAGCTATTATAGAGGTGAAATAGCAAGAGAAGTCAGGCATGAGGGTGAATATGAAATGTTCTGTACATATAAATGCACTTAATAAAGGAGATCTTTTTCACCTGCAATATTTTATGTATATTGAGTGTTTGACTATAGTGTATAGGAAGCAAATTCTAAACAACGAAATCTGATTTATCCTTAAACGAAAACTAACATACTTGTACTTGCATCTTATCTGTAAAATATATTATTCCACTGCATGTAAATATTGAGAGCAAAATAAACATTTGATTTGTTAAGACTTACCCCATGTGACATTGAACAAAACTTCATATTCCCCTCTGAATATCCGAAACACCTGGACATTACGCACGGTTTCAGTACATAATGTTTCAAACATCTTTTTTAAAAAAGCAATAGTATAGTCATTATCGTCTTCAAAATTATTTCAGACAAAACAAAACAGAAATTTTTTTTCATAGAATAAAATAATTTCTGCACTTTTGATTGCTACTGTTTATATCAATGTTTATGTTGTGTTTAGTCATAAAGGGTATGAAAAATTGTTTGTAAATTATCATTTTTTGTTCAGGAAGTAAAAAATATAGGCAGTGGAGTAAAACATTCATTTCCTTTGGCTTAGGGGGAAAGATTTGTTCACCAAAGAAAAGTCATATTTCCAACTGAGCGAAACCATAAGGGAAAAATGAATTTTCTCAGCTGTACAAATCTTCATATCTCCCTCAGGCAAGAGAAATTAATGTATAATATATAAGTGATTTAAAAAAAATTAAAAGTGCATATTCTTTGTCTGTATGCATATTACCACTTATCTTATTTAATTGTAATTTTGGCTGTTTTGCTGATTCAATATACAAATCTAATCCTATAAAAAAACATTATTGTTCAAAATTTATTGCAGCTTTTTGTTATTTACAAATTTCAAAAGTATTCAATCATTTAAAACACAGATCCTGAGTCCACACTTTGCTTACAAGGATCTGAAAACACTCCATTCTAATTTCTGTTTTCGCAACCTTTTGATCCTCAGGTTTGTCGTAATGATACACAGCCTAAAAAATTTGAAGGCAATAACTCCATTGGTGGATATAAAATTTATCAGAACAGAAAGTAGAAAAGAGTGTTGTTAGATCTAATCATGGAAGTAATATTGAAAGGAATAACAACGTCGTCACTTCAAAGGTTTCATCTGCGTTACCGCCCATCTTTCGATAACTCGTTAATTGGTTTAATATATGGCATGGTAATTGACTCTCGGCATGTGATAGATCAAATCACTGACACTCTTCGGTCATTTACGTGTTCCCGGAAAATTACGAATAGACCAGTTGTTGTCGTATGTACGTACCAAGTAACCCGAATAGTTCACTCGTTACATTCCGCTGCTGTACGCTACCGAATAGAGTCAGTCATTCAATGTTGATTTTAGTCTATTTTTCCTATTTATGTCTTTTTCGATCTTAATAGTTTAGGCCGACAGTTATCACATATTGAATTTAAGAAAAAGGGTGGATCATTTTCAATTTTAATACTTAAAACCATGCAGTTAATTAAGAAGACATTTCTGAAAGTTAAGAAGATGATTGTACAAAAAATATGTTTCGACCCCCTTTTATTAAATACGAATAATCCAAGTCTTCCGTGTATACCAGGCAAATTAAATATTCACAATTTTAAACGTTTCTATTCTTTAATTTGTACATAAACAAATTCATATAAAATAAATTTGCGGTTAGACAGATAGCGTCAAGCTCGTTTTGTATGGTTGATTTTCTTTTTGCTGTAACGTGCTACATTAATATTAGTATTCAATTGTAAACACTTTTTTAAAATGGATATAAATTTAACATGTTTACGAACTTTTGATCCCGATTTTCATTGTCCAGTTTCAATAACGTAATCAATTACTTGAAAGTAAATATTTTTATAAATCTCGATAAACTTGGCACATTTCAACAGTAAAATATTCTATGTCTACATCTGTCTACATTATTTTGTTCAACATCATGTGAAACCTGATCGATTCATCGGTATTTAACTGTTTTACTCTGGATCCGCTTTTAACCGGAAAATACTTTTTGGAACAGTTTAAAACAAACGGTAAAAAGCAAAAATATGCTAAATTAAATACAATTTTCCAAGCTAAACTGTTGTAGGTTGAACAATTCTCGTCCGTTTTTCAAGTTTTTTACATCATACGACTTCTTTCTGAAGGTAGAGGTTTTATATGATACAGCGCCACCTTCTTATTAATAAACCTCGGATTTCACACAGGTGCTTTATAATTACCGGACTCGATAAAATCACGTGACTGATAAGAAATTCCAGATGCCATTTTACAACCGCGGTATCACAGATAGTAACAAAAGGGGTCTTGCCGCTGAGACTATAATTGGATAAAATCATATGACTTTAGTACAGAGCTCTGCAGGCTGTTAATACATGCTAATTAGTCGTTGTTATTCCTTTTAAATATTACTTCCATGATCTAATGTAAGCGAAGCTCAGACACAGGATCTTTGTTTTAATAAGAATGAAAAGTATCATTCTTCTAAATACACCCCATGAAGGGTAAATGTATCTTTCTTCACATGCAGCACCTATTATTAAAGATGGTTCTTTGTGATATTTAATCATAAGTCAAACAAATAATAAACTGGTTCAATACAGCTAAGATTTCAAAACTTAAAAGGTCTCACACTTAAAAAGCTAAACAAAAAACAGCCTTCCACTTAGACTCCAATTGTCCATGTTACATAATTCATTGCATAAAGTTCTAATAACACTTGTTTATGTCATCTGACAGGAAATCCAAGAGAAACTTCACTTCTACCAGCTTCTATCCATTAAGTCTGGACAAAGTGCGATTGGAAATCTATTAGTTAGAATTGATTTATTTAAGCTAACTTTTAAGTCATTTAATCTTGCAGCACTGATGCAGAAGATATGAATATCCTACCACCTCCAATGTCAGAAAAACTCATTTTTATCCATTAATAGCCTATTTACAGACTATAAAGAACTCATTAGAAAATACTACTTCACAATCATTATGTGTATTGATTAGGGACCAATCAGGGGTTACATAAGCTTCTATCTACTACAGCACATGGTAGTTGACAACTTTGGTTGGTAATGAAGTCCTCACATCAGATTCAATGACTATCATGGCGATAAAATTGTTCCATACTTGTCTGGCATTCACGATTGGATATATGATTGTTTTATAATTGACTGTTACAAAAAGTCATCATCATCAAAAATAAGTTAACAGTTTCTAAACAAGTACATTGTCTTCATTAAGACCTTATTTGTCAACTATAGTGAAACTTGATTGACTCATACTGTAAAGACAACTGGACAAATTGTCCACTTCACATGAGCAAAATATATAGAAGTTTGCTGTTGAAAAAAAATTAGAACCAACCCTCTTAATTGTTTTATATCTAATTACTGCAAATTAAAACAGAAAAGTTACATCACTAATGATGTTCACACTGATTTTGTCAAATTTTGTGGTATGCACACAGCAAGATGCAAATTGTATTTACATACTTCATTGAATGTGAAAATTGCAAAGTCCATGTTTTACTAAGATAAACTGTCTACACAGAGATATGTCTCGTCTCTATGTTATTTTGATAGTATAATACAAATGTTGAAATCAAAATGGCAATATTTAAAAATGTCAATTATGCAAAACATTCAAAGTCAATAAACCATGTCTGAAGGTGCAGTGCCAAAAAATCTCCATGGAAATGAGAAATGGATACCAAATACCATTAACTGGTCATAAGTGGCACCTTTCAAATTAAAATATACACAAACTTTAACATATAAACTATGCAAACCATTTCAGTCAATAGACCACGACTGAGAGGGCAGGGTCAAATAATCTCCATGGAGCTTAGATGTGCAAATGCTAATAACATCTGCATACCAAATATAATTGCCTTGACGCTAGTCGTTCCTCTTTAACTGACCTAATAATAAACTATATATTTTCCGCAATTTTATTGTTTTCTGTTTGGTATTAAATTAATAGTTAAGATCCATTTTGTTACATCTGGTGATCTGTTTATTTGGCAATCGCCATGCAATGGCAGTCAGCAGGGTTTAAGAACATCAGTTGTTCGACCTGCTAGTCAAATGCGTTTTGTTAAAATATACTATTTTACTTTTTTGTTCTTTTTGAAAATGTTGTTTGTGCTGTATTTAGACCCCTCTACCAAGAAATTTGTTTTGCATGCGACACATATAAAAATAGCAGATGTGCTAATGCTAATACAACTGCATACCAAATATCATTGACCTACCACTAGTGGTTCCACATAGCTGACCTTAAATCATGAACTAATACATTGTTGACAGCCTCTACTTCCAGAAACAGCAGTGGCTTAAGTCTCACTTTTTCAATTTCATTGATGTAAGACATTATAAATCTGAAAACCTCTCTGATCAAAAATATAATAGGAGGTACACAACTGCATGGTAAGTTTCATTCTTATGCAAACTATATGTGACTGGCATACACAATATGTTTGATGGTTTTAATGTTGTTCCTATAACATACTCAGAAAAAAATGTATAGGTAGATAGGTAAGACAATTTTCTCTTCTGACATATTTTACTTTGAAGAAATATGGAAAATATCCTAGCTTAATTCAACACTTGCCAAGTCAAGCAACATCCATTGTGAATTTTTGATAAAACCTTAGAAAAAGGTCAATCCAATGTCTTCTCTGTGAAATGTTTACAGGTGCCTGTCCAAGGTCAAGAACCTCATCAAAGATTGTTATAAAAATGTGGTATGATTGCCAATGAGATGTCTATCCACCCAAGTTTAAATGAAGTGGATGTAAGCAATTATAGGCAACCATACTGCCTTCAACAATGAGAAAAACCCATACTGTTGTTTGACATATATATTACTGTGTATTTGTTATTTCAGGGAATTTTAATTGATGGTAAGTTCTTTGACACACCATCACATTTATTCTCTTCTTTTCTAGTTATATTGCATTATTATAACATACCATTGCATACCACAAGTTATGCTGTTTGATTTGCTTATGACGGTATGCTACCCTCTAGATGTCTTTTGTTTTAATGCATTGTTTGGTTACTGTCTGATTATCACATACCCAACATTTCCTTTTATTCCTATTCAATTTGTAACTTCATAAGATATGACAAGCCAGCGAAATTTTAGGGATAAATACCAACTTCAGACCTAACTCAATTAATCTTACGTATTTTTCTTTCTCCTTTTGTTTCCATAGTATCATCTATATTCAATCCATGAAACAATTCTATATAACTCACAACAAGTTTAATTTAAGTATTGTTAATCAAAATAAAGACAAGTGATGCCAACAGAATATAATGAGAGTTTATTTGGTATCCTCCGCATATATCAAGACAAACTTTGACAAGCCCTTATTATTTCAATTTGTTTATTGTCCAATATCAATAATTTTCTTAATCATTCTGGATGCCATTCCCTTCTAAGTTGTATCAGGTCATGATAGTTGAGAAGTCTGAAAACAGGCTATAAACATTCTAAATATTCTTCATCACACTTAAGCTTTTGGGTGTTTTTGTGTTGATGGGTTGCTGCTTCATTAACATATATCCCCACATATCCTTTTATTCATATTTATAGAATATCACTATTTAATATTTAGATATCTAACATGGAAAAAAGATACAATATGATTTTTTTAGTTTTGAAGAAAAATAATAAAATATTATGAGCATTTCTTCTGAGGTCCAAACACTTTTAATTTTTGAAGAAACAAGATAAAGATTGGTTGTTTTGAATTAAAACTAGTTATAAATAACTGAAAAATGTGTGATATATATATCCATAAGACCTCAAACCCAATAATGCACATAACAAAAGTACATCTAGGTTTAATTCAAAATGGTTTCAAAATTCAACTTTCCTTTCAATTTTTGGTTCAAATTATCAGGATTTTCATAATAAGCAAGTTATCAGTAAATGAATCCTCAGAGCTAACATACTTTTTAGTGATATGAAAATTTGACTATCTGCAATGTAAAGATGAATTAAGGGATTGTATTCAATTGTGCAATATTTGCCAGACAATTATTATAGTCAAATAGCCATGATACACCTACAAAAACTGCTTATCAGACGGAATCATATAAATTACTCTTATATACATCATCTCATTCCAAAACGTAGACAATTTTCATTCCCAAGACACAATTCCTAAAAGTACCATCATATCTCCTTGTTAAATCTGTTCAGAAATTCTTCCCTGCAGTAAATCCAACAAGAAACAGCAGTCTATCTCCAGCAATTCTGTACTGCTTTTATATATCAATACTCATAACAAAAAGTCAATTTTGTTCCTTAATATAATTTTAGTGGGTTATATATATATTGCTGATTTCAATACAGACTGTTCTTTTTGCTTAGAATTTAATTTAAAATTCCATACAATTTCCTTTAACAAACACAATTTTCCAATATAGTCCATAATATGATAGCAATTATACATCAAGGATTTTAAAACCATATCATATAGTCTATTGCATTCTATCAACAGATTCTGTATTAAACCTGTTATTTATATGCAGTTGTTAAAGTTATGTATCTGGAAAGTTGCATGTCTAAGTTTGGTCTACATTCAAAGCATTTCTATAATTATAACAGACATGCAACCAATTTCCTGACATTTTATGCATCGAAATAGTCAGGTTAAATACATGATCTTAAAGGTATCTTGCTAGAGCTGTCAAACACACCTAATAAATGAGAGAGAGAGAGTTGTCAAGTGTTTTGAACAGGCAATTCCAATTTCAATATATATAAATTAAATAGGTTTTATTAAAAAAAATCCTAACCGAATTATGCTTTAAAACATATGTATCTAAAAGTATCTTTAAATTACAAAGTTGATATTGTAACAGTAGTTCTTTCAAAAAAAGGATGAAATATATTATAATAAGGTCATGATGATTTCATTTCAGTGGAAGGTCATGCAATGGATCAAGGCAAAACATTAAGTGATTGTTGTCTTATTGGAGAAAATTTCACTTGGATGTAAAATTAACCAGTCAATAAAGTATTACTTGTTCTTGAAGGCATATATGACTTACTTTTGGTGTGGCCCAGTTCTTAATTGCTCCAACAGATTTACTATTATACTAAGTGTTATCTGTGTAAGGACACCTGTTATCTGAGAAATCAATTCAGATGTAAAAGTTATTCACTGCAGAATGAAATATAGGTCAGCATGACCTAATTTTGTAGGGATGCAATTGAATTACTCTTCATGATCCATCCTTTGTATACCAATTTTAATAGTTACATGGTCACTTGGTATCTTAGAACTGGTGTTGTTTGTATATAAACTTAATAATCAAAGTCAATGAAGACAAGACTGATTATAAAGTCTTCATAAAGACAGTATGAAATTTGCAATGCAGCTCTAGTTCTTCATTTTCTAGAGAACTAGCCAATAACCATTTATTTCTAATTAGAAACTTTCTCATTTTTTAAGAGAAATAATTTCCCCAAGTTAATTTTATGTCTTTCTGATCTTCAAACTATGAAAGCTGATATGAAAATAAAAAATATGCAGCACAATCTATACTGTTATGATTGTTTCACTGTACTTCTGCAACTGTCATTTTGAAAGTTTTTACACTAATAAGGGAGATAATCAACAGATGTAATAACATTAATTATCTGTTAAAATGATGTAAAACACCTAAAACATTCCAATACAAACAGAATTACACCTGTAACATCTGTAAGAATGATTAATTTTGAATTAATATCATATTAACAGTTCTGCCAACATTTATCATTCTATTAACAAGTAAAAGCTACAGGTGCTCTAAAACAGGCAGCATAGGAAAATAATTTGAAATCTTCAATACTTTTTATCAAGAATTCTACATCTGTGGTGAACCAATCATCAAACAGAAGATTTGCAAAAAATTAAATTACGCCATGTCTGTTTAGATTTCTTAAGCCAAGACAGAAAACAAATAATTTCTTCTTTATCAAAGAAAAAGGAAATGAATGTTTATTTGTTTATTATCAATACTAATGTCATTTTCAGCTGGATATATCTAACAGAATCAACAATTCACTGTACTATTGCATTCTATTCTGTTTTTCAATGTCTGTGTAACTAAAATTAGAAATAGAAGTGATTGAAAGATAAACAGAAAACATTTTACAATAGATAAATTTAGATCATTTTGTTTTTTATCCTTCAAATCTTTCCATCTATTTTTTGGCTGTTTTTTTTTTTAAATGAATCAGATCTATCAGAGGTACTTGTGAGATCTATACGGTAAAGAAATTTTCCAAACAGTGATGCTTTCATTTCATAAGTTGAGAGTGAAGTGCAAAAAAAAAAAAACTTTTACCAATGCTACTATAAAAAAATATAATAATAATCTGGAAATCTTTAGCTTAGTTCTGCTAAGGATACATTTTCATTTGTCAACAGGACTTTAGATAATCCAACATATTTGATCTCGGAAGTATTTTACTTCCATAATCTGCATGGATCATTATCAAGTTTTTTTTGCACTTCATAGTTCAGGGTCAATTCCACTTTAGTAATTAATCAACATGTGGCCACCCAATTGTTTATGTAATATGTTTGCTGCAATTTGATTTTTCAGAACCTATAGGATTCTGGTTAAATCTATAGATTGAAAACTGAAATTAAATTGACATTATACCACTGGTTGGTTATGGACCCTTGAATAGTATGTTGTTTACCAATCCTTACGTTTTGGTGAATGTTTTTGAAATATTAATCAAAATGAATAAGATTCAGAAAAGGTAAATTATAAAAATGTCACAGTGCCTGAAGGATGAAAATTATCCATGAAGCATTTTTTTTCAATTTTTCACCTTAGGGATCATACCTCTGAGGAGCCAAAAATTTCTAGAATTAAACTTTTTTTCTTAACCTGATTTTTGGGTTTATATGACTGTAAAAAAATAATTGGTGAAGAAAAAATCATATGATGGTGCACTTCTTTTTTTGCTACGGCCCATTGAAAGTACCCAATTTTGATGATTTTCCCATTTTTCATCAATTTTTACCTATTTTTGGGCTATCATCGTGAAAAAAAGCACAGTTCCACAATTAAACTTTTTTTCATACTTTCAATAATGATGAAGTGGACCAATCTGAATAAATTTAACTTAAAAAAACTATAGGTAGGTGTTAATATAAGAAAGTTTTATTATATTTTGATGCATTTTTGTGTCAAATTAACCATGCTGTCAATTTTGTAAATTTGTGATTTTTCTCTGTTTTAAAGGGGCACTAACTGTCAAATTTATGTTCACTGATTTGACTCAAATTCTCATATTTGATTTATAACAATGAAGAACATTTATCCAAATTATAAAAAGTCTAAAATAAACAATATACTGGGCATGTGCTGGATAATATGTAGCTTCGTATCGTGTGTATTTTAGTCTAGACACCATCTAAATAACTGTTGAGTTGACCTCTGAACACCTCCGATTGCCATATAAGCGATATAAACATAAATATAGATATAAAGAGATATCAGACTCGTGCATTTGGGTTTTTCTAGGTCTCTTTAATTGCATATTATAAATTAAAATAAATGTTAATCATCATTTTTACCTGTATAAGAATGATTTTTTGTGGATCGAATCAGTCAATCAAATGATTTACCTTTGTTTCACTTTCAATGTTGACATTCTTTTCATTTAAATAATTGAACACGCACAAAGCATGCAGTATCATCTCTTGCTAAGGGGTTAAATTGAAGTTCACATGAATACGGATTCAATGAGATCGAATTATTCACTTGCAAGTGAATAATTCATCATCAATGTCTCTTAACTATTTTTTCGACAAAATTGAACCATACTGGCTTCTAAAAGCGATATGTTATTTCACTATTTTACTTTCATTATTGATTGAACAAAAAAAAAATCATATTTTATATTTTTTTATATATCTCCTAGCTTAAGTGCCCCTTTAAGAACAAAATGCATATTATTTCAACTTCTTTGTTATAAATGATTGAAAAAATACATATCTAAGAAATTTGAAAAGAAACTAGAGGCTCTCAAGAGCCTGTGTCGCTCACCTGACTCTACTTTGGTTTTAGAAATCATGTAAAGATAGATAAAAGTCATAACAGATACCCAACGATTGATTGAGGCCAAATTTGGTTTAATATTGGTCCCGTTATTTAATAAAATATCCTGGTGGCCATCTTGAACAGTAGCAACACTTGGTCAGCACCTCATAAGGAACATTCATGCCATGCTTGGTTTCATTCCATTCAGTGGTACTCTAAAAGAAGACATTTGTATGTATTTCCCATAGGGTCCTATGTTAAACTAAGTCCCCCCCCCCATGACGCCATCTTGGATGATGGATCGGCTGCAAAGTAACAACACTTGGTCACCACCTCATAAGGAACATTCATGCCATGTGTTTGGTTCCATTCCATTCAGTGGTTTTCTAAAAGAAGACATTTGTATGTATTTCACATAGGGTCCTATGTTAAACTAAGTCCCCCGCTGTCGGCCATCTTGGATGATGGACTGACTGCAAAGTAACAACACTTGGTCACCACCTCATAAGGAACATTCATGCCATGTTTGGTTTCATTCCATTCACTGGTTCTTTAAAAGAAGACATTTGTATGTATTTTCCATAGGGTCCTATGTAAAACTAAGTCCCCCGCTGGTGGCCATCTTGGATGATGGATTGACTGCAAAGTAACAACACTTGGTCACCACCTCATAAGGAACATTCATGCCATGTGTTTGGTTCCATTCCATTCAGTGGTTTTCTAAAAGAAGACATTTGTATGTATTTCACATAGGGTCCTATGTTAAACTAAGTCCCCCGCTGTCGGCCATCTTGGATGATGGACTGACTGCAAAGTAACAACACTTGGTCACCACCTCATAAGGAACATTCATGCCATGTTTGGTTTCATTCCATTCACTGGTTCTTTAAAAGAAGACATTTGTATGTATTTCCCATAGGGTCCTATGTAAAACTAAGTCCCCCGCTGGTGGCCATCTTGGATGATGGATTGACTGCAAAGTAACAACACTTGGTCAACACCTCATAAGGTACATTCATGCCATGTTTGGTTCCATTCCATTCAGTGGTTCTCTAAAAGAAGACATTTGTTTGTATTTCCCACAGGGTCCTATGTTAAACTAAGTCACCCACTGGCGGCCATCTTGGATGATGGATCAGCTGCAAAGTAACAACACTTGGTCAACACCTCATAAGGAACATTCATGCCATGTTTGGTTTCATTCCATTCACTGGTTCTCTAAAAGAAGACATTTGTATGTATTTCCCATAGGGTCCTATGTTAAACTAAGTCCCCCGCTGTCGGCCATCTTGGATGATGGATCAGCTACAAAGTAACAACACTTGGTCAGCACCTCATAAGGAACATTCATGCCATGTTTGGTTTCATTCCATTCTGGTTCTCTAGAAGAAGTTCAAAATGTAAAAAGTTAACGACGACGGACGCCAAGTGATGAGAAAAGCTCACTTGTCCCTTTGGGCCAGGTGAGCTTAAAAGTGATATGGGAATTGTACATGTTTCTTGTAAAATTATTTCTTGTACCCTCACCCATTTTCTCAAATTTTGGCTAAAAAGACTGACTTGATTGGTAATAAAATTTGAAAAATTGATCACTCAAAAACTACTCATTGTAAATACGCAATTTTTTCACTGAGTTAAGTTTGATTATAACATTTTCTAAATTCATTGATATTTTCCACTTGTATCACATGTTTTGGAAATAATTCCAGAATGAGATTTCAACGAGACTGTAACGTCAGAAGAATACATCCTTAAAAGGAGAAAAACTGAGATCACCCGTGAAGCATTTTGTGGTAGCTGAAAGTATTTTCATATTTGCTGAAGGGTTACATGTTTAAATTATAATATTTTGGTAAGGTCAAGGATATAAATACTTCTGTAAAGATTTATCTGAAGTTGTCCTTTCAACAAGGAAGATTTCAACTTATATTCCTAAAACAATTGAAGCTTTATTTGAAAAGCTTTTGGAATAAAAATGCTCAAAATGCTTTGGTATGTTTGGTTGTAGCTTTTAGTTCTATCAGTAAGCCAAAAATAATCATTTTATATAACATCTTCAATAACTTCAACTGGGGCCTTTAAGAGAAGATTGTTCTGAGAATGATAGTTTTTATTTTTTTTATTTTCTTACCTGTCACTTTTCATTTTAAATCTAAAAAAAATCACTTTTTAATTCAGTCATGAAAAAACAATATTCTATGAGTTGCATAGAAATAATTCTTACAAGTTGTTAATCCCTGGTGTACTCATTAAATTTCCCTTCTACAAAGTTCATCAGAGGTTTGGGAACAGTTGCTAAAATAGCTCTTATAGTACTTAATTTTTAAGTATGAAATTGACAATGAAGCTTAAATAGTTCTCCATTTTTTCTGATGCAACTAATCGTAGAGTAATTAACTATCTTGTAAAGAAATTAGCCAGAAACAATTTATTCTTAATTAGAAACTTTCTCATTTTTTACGAGACATAATTTCCGAAACTTATCATTATGGCCTGTGTTAGCAATTAACAGATATCTATCATAACGAAATAAAAATATCCATCAACAAAAAAGCATCAAAAATGCATCAAAACATGATCCATATTGACAGAAAATATGTTTTGTAAGTCATAGGAAACGAAAAACTGTTGAAAACTTAATTTGAGGAACATTATATTATTGGTAAGTAGTACCATTCAGATCACACAGGATAAGGTTGGTTCTTCCTCAATTCTTATCACTTCAAGAACAGACGCTTCATTTTATCACTTCAAGAACAGACGCTTCATTATCTACTCAATTGAAGATGTTTTTAAATTCTATTATCTATTCCATAATGCCCATTCACTTGAAATTTTGTTTGGTTTTATTTATGAAATACTTTAAAATTACAGTAAAAAATTTCCTTGGCTTTAATTCAACTGGGTCAATTTATTTTGTTTCTAATCCAGTACTCATACAATTAACATTTACAAGCTACTTCAATGCTGTGTGAACCAGTTATTTTGCTCATCATGCATTACCCAAACAATTACTGTAAATTTAGAAACTTTGGCATGCATTTCTTTTTGGGATTTTTGAAAATGTGAGATTATTTATTGCAGTTTCAAAAATACAAATAACGCTATCAAAATTTGGAATGTATTTTTTATTATTGAAATACCTTTATCCTCTCATTTTTCAATATAATAAAACATTGCAAAAATTTCTGAATTTACAGTCATAACCTTTTTCAAATGGCTATAATGCTCGATTAAAAATCTATGCATCAAGTTGTTATAGTAAAGGAATTTCTAAAACTTACAAATATAATAGAACAAACATGTACATTAATTCTAAATCTTAAGTTTGGAGGGACATTTATTTCATCATCTGCATTTGTTTTGGGGTGGGGGAAGCCCGTATGAAATTATAAGGCGTATTACGCCTGGAAATAAGGCGTAAACCAGGCGTAAGTGGTAGTTACGTGTCTAGATCCAGGCGTAAGGGAGCAGGAAACGTAAATTTGTAGTCCTTACGGGCGTAGAAAAAAGTGGTAAACCTGGCGTAAATTGAAATAAGCAAGGCGTAAATTTTCTTACGGGCGTAAAACTGTTGGTATGGCGTAAATCATAATACCCATAATGCTTTGTTTAAAGGATCATGGGAATTTTTTTCAAAATTTGGCTCTTTGGTTTTAGTTTGCAAGAGTTGGACTTATGGCAGCTTCATACGTTCAGGGATAATTAGCTTGTTTTGTGCTTTTTGGAAGAATTTGAAATTGGAAATATGGAATCAAATTGATTAATAAAAATTGTGAAAAAAATGGAAAGTAAAACATGGTAAATAATAATTATGTGAGTATAACCTAAGTTATTAAGTTTTAAGTTCTAACAGTAATTTTGAAATCCCAAAACCTTTATCCTTGGATAATAACATTAAAATCTTTTACATGAAGTTAAATTGCAGTATTATCATTATATTTTAAAGGACATTAATTTATAAAAAACTTAGTTCATTAAAATGCTTAAGTTTTATTTCAAGAAAAATTAATTGTCATAATTCTTATTTAAACTTTAAACTTATTTGAGCCAGTGTCTGTCTAAAATGTAATTTATTTATATATTAGCTTCTTCAATGGTAAATATTTCCAGTTTTATGTCAAACAATGAGAAATTAAAGCAACAGTACAGAAGTTTGTATTAAATACACAAAAGTACACAGCTAGGGTAATACACTGATTTGAAATAAGTGTAGTATTATGTAAGGATATTACGCCTGGTTTATTTATTGACCAGGCATACTCATTTGCATATTACGCCTGGTTTTCTCTGGACCAGGCGTACTCATTTAAATATTACGCCTAATTTTACGCCTGGTTTCCGCCTCAGTTACGCTTGGTTTCCGCCTGGTTTCCGCCTGGTTGACGCCTGGACATGCATTCCTTAAACACTTCAATGATGCCCAGATAAAGTATGATTTTTACGCCTGGTTTCCGTGTCATATACGGGCGTCACAGTTCGTACAGGAGGGAAATAGAGGACATTGAAATTTTGTTTAATTTAAGGGTAATCTACTCTTCATCAATGTCAATTATCTTAACAAAGCATATTATTGCCATGAAAGACTTCAATTACATACAATATTTCCTCAGATATGACTTGACTATTGAATTTCTTCCAGGAGCTGCCCAGTGGGCTATTTGGAAATTTAAAAAATTAAATTAGAGTTTATACATATTTTGATAAATTCCTAGGGTATGTACTTTCCCTGGTTTTATTTTGTTAATGATAAGGTCAGCTTGTCAGCTTGGCAGCTTGGCAGTTTTGTTTTAATTAAGAGATTAAGGGATAGGTGTTAGATCATAGATAGGAAACAGCATGATGACAGCATGGGTGTAATCAGAGAACATCTGTATATAATTTTGATAGGATGGTCAGTTGTCGTTTGAGCATTGCACTGTTAGCAGTCATATTTTTACTTGTGGAAAATTAATTCAAGAAATTTACTTTTCATTTTCTTGAAAGTCAAAATGAAAGTAGCTATATTAATTTGTGATGTAAATCAAAACTGGACTTTTATACATGTTTTCATGGGACATTTGGAAACTTCTTCGTATTGTTGTTGATTTTCGTAACATGGATATTGATAATTCATTATTGTACCTGCTTCTAAAGATGCTGTTAATTATTCTATTCATTATCAACTTCGTTAGTTAATGTGTTTGCTTCTCATTAGCTATTGGACCTCTCATTCGGTATGGGACGGTAATAATCAGGTAAACCGTGCAAGTGCAATGTGACCTGGGAACAGTATATCTAACAGTATATATGTTCCTGATGTGACCCAGAAAATATGAGTCAGTTAAGGAATAATAGTACCGATAAATGATAGAAGGTGCTAGTCAGAACTCTGAATATTGCTTTTCAAGACTTTAATACCAATAATGATAATATAACCGAAATGCTGGACATTATTCCGTTATTAGCAGATAAATTCAAGCTACACCATATATGGTAGTGCGCGATCCCACAATGCATCAGTTAGTACACAAGAGGACCACGTGGTTTCGAATTCCACTTCATCATTAAATGGACAGAAGAAATTTAATCAACTTGGCCTCCAAACTTTCATCAAACCATGCAGTCTTCCAGTGGAAATGTTACGTTTCATCACCGAACAGAAGCTAGTAATCATCAAAAATCTTATAAGAATAAAAATACTTGACAGGACATAAAGCAGCCGATTTTTCTACTTTCACTTCAACCGGAAGTTTACGATGTGACTATGTCAACAATTGGAGGAATCCCTACAACCTGGAGTAAGCATACGAAGGATCAGGATATGCAGCCTTCACTAGAAATACTCTATCAAAGACTGCAGCTGGTAGAAAAACCAGGAAGTGTGTGGTGTCCGGAATACAAGGTGATATGCAGCTGAATTACTGCCTTTCTCCCCACTGAGGAAAACATCACGTCAGGTACGAACTTCTTACTCAACCCTTATTATGCCGGGTCTGAAAAAATGAAACTTCAATTGGGGCAATACATAACAAATCTATTCCCAGGCTCACTAGGTCTTCATCAAGAAGGGGAGTTTATTCAAGTTTTTAGTTATTATATATAGTAACGTGCTCTTGTCTTCCCCCGATGGAGAATTAATGTGATTTCTATAGGAGGGATCACGTAGATTTGACCACTTATTACCCAGGTATGGGTTCCTACGAATATCACTACTGTTTATGTGCAGCTCATTTGCCTTTTTACAACACAGCAGCAGAGTTGTCTACTATAAACACTACTTTCTTTTGTATCATTTTTTCGCTAATACTCATCCAAACCTGTGTGGTAACACATTTCCCACTCCTGGTTTTGCAACAGTCTTATAAGCACAAGAGTAAGGAATAACTAATCGTGTAAGAGACAGAATATTTCTTTTAGGTTGGGAAATTTGTAATATTTTCAGAGGTATCAGAGGATGCGCAACTATGAGATGCTGCAATAGTCATGTTTGTTCGATTTGTATAGGGGAAATCTAAAACATATGTATATACTGACAACAACAACAAAAAACGAGAACTATATGGGCCCCAGAGTATCAGATCTGGCAACTTAAAGACATTTTAGATCCCCATGTCAGTTTTGACTTTTCAGTTCCACTTTAAAAAATTAACAGTTTATCAGAATATTTGATTGACCATCCGTACTATGGATTTTTAAGTAGTTGAATGGTGGATTAATATCAGGCTTTCATGCAGAATTGCAACTGGAGTTAAGCAAAAAATAATCAATCAATCAATCATCCAGGGTTGAGTGCCTTACCGTCTAGCCCAAGTATTTGTAAAAATCTACCTGAGGAATTCTCATCAAAAACACCTGTCTTTGATCAACCACAGGTGTCTTACACATGTATGTTTTTTAATGCTCACCAGGGTTCTAGCTTCCATAGGTTTCAAGATTTTTTGACCTGTCTGGGTTCTGGATATTGCATGTTTTCAACTGTCAGGGTTATACCACATTTCCAGAATTTCCTGTCTGGATTTATCACAGGTTCATATATTATTTCCACCTGTTTAGGTTGGACCAAATGTTTAAGACATGATACTGCTTTAAGTTTTATATTTCAGCAGTAATTGGGACTATTATGGTATAATAGTCCCAGCTGGAATGCTGTTTATGGTTCTCAAGGAATGATAGTAGGTGAAATTGTAACTATAATCCGCCTGAGGAGTGCTAGACGACTTGTCAGTACAAGTGAACTCAAGGTTATGGTATCTGGCAGATTCAGCTGTGCAGGATTCAACATTCATATATCCAGTGAATATTGGGACGTTAAGCAACCAACAATCAATCAATCAATCCAGTAAACATTGTACCACATTACGTACATTGTACATAGCAAGGCTGGCAGACCTGCTCTATTTATGCAGTCTCAAGAATTTTTTACCTTTCTTGGTTCTACCAAATGTTATTGCATTTTCACCTATCTGGGTTCTACCACATGTTGTTATATGTCTCACTTATCAGGGTTTTACTACGTACAGTTATTCAAGTATTTTTAACCTATCTGGGTTCTACCACAGGTTATTGTTGTTTCACCTGTGGGTTCTACCACAGGTTTCTAGACATACTTATAATTCTGGTTTTCTATGTTTTAAAACATTTATGGCTATGACTAATCAGAATCATATAAATAGTGTGCCAATAATAGATGAAGATTGTTTAATTTATTTGGTAACCTATTGCAGAATTCTCTTAAGCTAGCCCATGCTACAAGTAAATTGTATTTAGCAGGAATTAGGCATAACAAGAAATGATTGTAACAGGATGCTGTTACGAAGTCTCCCAAACGAAGCTCCCATAATTCGTAATTCCCAGGGTCGACTGACATTGGGCAACGTCCAGTGAAAATTGGTTTGGTCCAGTAAAGTTATATGCATTAGTGATGCCTGGGGACTAACCTTGTATATCATTCAAATCATCTTGGCATGACAAACCAGAATATATATGGTTTAGGGGTGGGGATCTCAACCATTTACAAGATACTAGAATATTGGGGGTGGGGAGGAACCCCTGGGGACTGGCACTATACGTCATTCAAATGTTCATTACATGACGAACAGGAATATATATGGTTTAGGGGTGGCGATCTCAACCATTTACAAGATATTAGAACATTGGGGGTGGGGGGAACCCCTGGGGACTGACCGTATGCGTCATTCAAATGTTCGAGACATGACAAATAGGAATATATATGGTTTAGGGGTGGGGATCTCAACCATTTACAAGATATTAGAACTTTCTCAAATGGCAGGGGGTCGGGATGACCCCTGGGGACTAACCCTGTCTATCATTCAAACCATCTTCGCATGACAAACCAGAATATATATGGTTTAGGGGTGGGGATCTTGACCACTTAGAAGATATTAGAACTTTCTTAAATGGCAGGGGGTGGGGATGACCCCTGGAGACTAACCCTGTATTTCATTTGATGTGCTTTATCATAACAAACCAGAATATATATGGTTTAGGGGTGGGGATCTCGACCATTTACAAGATATTAGAACTTTCTCAAATGGCAAGGGGTGGGGGTGACCGCTGGGGACTAACCCTGTATAACATTTGATGTGCTTTATCATGACAAACCAGAATATATATGGTTTAGGGGTGGGGATCTCGACCATTTACAAGATATTAGAACTTTCTCAAATGGCAGGGGGTCGGGATGACCCCTGGGGACTTACCCTGTATATCATTCAAACCATCTCAGCATGACAAACCAGAATATATATGGTTTAGGGGTGGGGATCTTGACCACTGAGAAGATATTAGAACTTTCTCAAATGGCAGGGGGTCGGGATGACCCCTGGGGACTTACCCTGTATATCATTCAAACCATCTCAGCATGACAAACCAGAATATATATGGTTTAGGGGTGGGGATCTTGACCACTTACAAGGTATTAGAACTTTCTTAAATGGCAGGGGGTGGGGGTGACCCCTGGGGACTTACCCTGTATAACATTTGATGTGCTTTATCATGACAAACCAGAATATATATGGTTTAGGGGTGGGGATCTCGACCATTTACAAGATATTAGAACTTTCTTAAATGGCAGGGGGTGGGGGTGATCCCTGGAGACTAACCCTGTATTTCATTTGATGTGCTTTATCATGACAAACCAGAATATATATGGTTTAGGGGTGGGGATCTGGACCATTTACAAGATATTAGAACTTTCTCAAATGGCAAGGGGTGGGGGTGACCGCTGGGGACTAACCCTGTATAACATTTGATGTGCTTTATCATGACAAACCAGAATATATATGGTTTAGGGGTGGGGATCTCGACCATTTACAAGATATTAGAACTTTCTAAAATGGCAGGGGGTCGGGATGACCCCTGGGGACTATCCCTGTATATCATTCAAACCATCTTAGCATGACAAACCAGAATATATATGGTTTAGGGGTGGGGATCTTGACAACTTAGAAGATATTTGAACTTTCTTAAATGGCAGGGGGTGGGGGAGACCCCTGGGGGACTAACCCTGTATTACATTTGATGTGCTTTATCATGACAAACCAGAATATATATGGTTTAGGGGTGGGGATCTCGACCATTTACAAGATATTAGAACTTTCTCAAATGACAGGGGGTGGGGATGACCCCTGGGGACTAACCCTGTATATCATTCAAACCATCTTAGCATGACAGACCAGAATATATATGGTTTAGGGGTGGGGATCTTGACCACTTACAAGGTATTAGAACTTTCTTAAATGGCAGGGGGTGGGGGTGACCCCTGGGGACTAACCCTGTATTTCATTTAATGGGCTTTATCATTTAGAACATTTTCAATTAAAAAGTTTGTGTCTATCACGAACGGTTTTCAATTTATAATCATTTGAAAATTTTTAAAAATAAAATCCCATAGGGTTCTATAGTAAAACCCTCTTTTCTTTTTGCCCCTAAAAGTACCCCTTTATAAACCCCATTGCAAAAACAAAACCCTGATTGCACCACTAGACATGTTAGTCTAACATATTGTGAAACCCTAAGTTAATCCGACAAGCGGTTTTGGAGAACAGGTGCGGACAAGTTCAAATTTAAAAGCGGCGGAAGAAGAAGAAGAAGAAGAAGAAGAAGAAGAAGAAGAATAATAATAATAATAAGAACTGAGCAAAAACAATAAGTCTTCCCAAACTTCGTTTGGGAGACTTAATTACTTAAGAATAGGGCATCCTGACCCTTTGACAAATTGTGCACGCTTAGAGTGTATATTAAGAGGTATTAAAAAGTCTCAGAGTAATGTCAAACAAAAGAGATTACCTATAACATCTCAAATTTTGAAACAATTGTGCTGTATGTTTAAGCAAGGAGTTTTTTCTGCATTTGTTGACTAAATGTTGCAGTGTGCATTTAATCTAGCTTTTTTTGGATTTCTCTGATGTGGTGAATTTACGTATAGTAGTAAATTGCAAGTCAGGACACACTTTTAATTCAAAATATTAATTTAGACATAAATTTTTCAAAATTTCACATTACATCTGAATTCCTCCAAATGTGACCCATTTCGAGAAGGTATAACATTACTATTTTTGAAAATGATATTTTCAACCCAGTTGATTTGATGAGAAGATATATACAAGTACGAAAAAATTATGGAGCTAGACCAGATTCCTATTTATTTGTTAGTGATGAGTATAATAACGCTCCTTTGTCTAGAGATACATTTATATCTCTGCTTCGAGATTTGCTGTTCAGATAAGGGTATAATGATAGAAAATTTTGTGGTCATTCTTTTCGAAAAAGTGCTGCAACATCAGCAGCAGCAGCAGGGGTTGAAGACCATATTATCCACACATTAGGTAGATGGTCATCCGATTGTTATATACGTTACATTCCAACTGACCCAAAAACTGTTTGTAAAGCATAAAGCAGAATGTGTCGTTCCTAACTTATATCAAAGGAGTTATGAGAACTACATTTTGTTAATTATTTTAGTATTGTAGTTATTTCTTTTTTTTGTTTGTTTGTCTGTTTTCATTTTCATACATGAAATTATATTCAAGTACTTTTTCTTTCTAATGGTATACTGAATTTATATATATGTACATGTATCATTTCTTGGGGGCTTTCACTCATGCTACTCGTTCAATTTGGCCTACTTAATTTCAGGGAAATTATTTTCCCCCAATTCATTAATACATCTTATAAATTATTAAGGCTTTGTTTTATTTCAGGGTGATAATTAAGTTAGTTTTTGTACCTGTTGGGATCTACCGCAGGAATTCTCTTTTTTCAAATTTATACCCGTCTGGGCTCTACCAGTCAGGTTCTAATAGTACCTGTTGGGATCTACCGCAGGAATTCTCATTTTTCAAAATTCATACTTGTCTGGGCTCTACCACTCAGGTTCTAAAAGTACTTGTTGGGATCTACCGCAGGAATTCTCAGTTTTCAAAATTCATACTTGTCTGGGCTCTACCACTCAGGTTCTAAAAGTACCTGTTGGGATCTACCACAGGAATTCTCAGTTTTCAAAATTCATACTTGTCTGGGCTCTACCACTCAGGTTCTAAAAGTACCTGTTGGGATCTACCACAGGAATTCTCAGTTTTCAAAATTCATACTTGTCTGGGCTCTACCACTCAGGTTCTAAAAGTATCTGTTGGGATCTACCGCAGGTATTCTCATTTTTCAAATTTATACCTGTCTGGGTTCTACCAGTCAGGTATTAAAATAAATTTTTCACCTGTCAGGGCTCTACTGCAGGTTCTTAAAATTGCATAATTTAGGCAATTTATTTTAAGGTAGATGTGCTATTTCTCATTTATGATTAGAAAGGAGGGGGAACTAAAATGTAATTTGGACAGCAATAGTGCAGCATTAAAACTTTAGTTAATTTTTTGGAGTTTTTTTTGCCACCTTTTTTTATGAAAAAGAGCATTATACATAAAAAAAAAAAAAAGATAACAGAAATCGCAAAACATTATCCCACAGCTCAACAGAACAAATGCAAACAACAATACAAAACTTTAAAAAAAAAAAAGTACAAAGACAAATTAACAACAACGAACAACGCATGTTCAAGATTGAGCCTGACAGCAGGTATTGGCAAAAAATGTGGCCGTATTCGACATATTTTAAAAGTGCATAAACCTCCCCTTGTGCCATTTTTTTTTTCAAATTGTAGCAATGGTAGCTGTTATTTACTGACTTTGATGCCATTATGGTTACATGCCTATTCAGAACTGATGCAACACATTGGCATAATCTATAGGCCTGATGCAACACATTGGCATAATCTATAGGCCTGATGCAACACATTGGTATAATCTATAGGCATGATGCAACACATTGGCATAATCTATAGGCCTGATGCAACACATTGGCATAATCTATAGGCCTGATGCAACACATTGGCATAATCTATAGGCCTGATGCAACACATTGGCATAATCTATAGGCCTGATGCAACACATTGGCATAATCTATTGGCCTGATGCAACACATTGGCATAATCTATAGGCCTGATGCAACACATTGGCATAATCTAAGTGTAATTAATCTTAAACTTGAGAATTATCAGTCTTGCCATGGAATAAATTGTGGTCCTCAAGCTACGTCTCTCTTGTCAGATTCAAAACTTGATTCATCTTCGCACTTTTCTTTTTAAGTTAATCAATGACTATGCATACATTAAGTATTCAAATAAACGTCAACTGATTGAAAAAGTATAAATTTTTAAAGAATAAGAGAGAAAGCAATGAATGATCAAAGATTTTCCATGTTAAGATTGAGATTTCTCAGTGACAACAAATTACACTGCTAGTGGCATAGCTTAATCATGTACCAATAATACAACAGGAAGAACACTATGACAGATTTAAGATGAAGAACAAATAAGATGTCTGCTTTTGTCATTCTCCTTGTCAGTGATTTTTTTCCAATATAATTTGTAAATGACAGAACTGACATTTGTTCTGTAATAACACACCAGATCTTTATAAATGTTGGCCATTTCCTAATATAACTGTATAGCATGTCTTTAATATCTATAAAACTTACAGATAAAATCAATGGTAGCTAATATTAGAAAAGGGTCCCATTGGTCTGGACACAATAGACAGGCTATAATTTTTGCACTCCAATTGCGTAATCTGATAACTATATTCCAGCCTTTGTCGATTTAGTTAATGGATGAAATTCTTTATGACAAGTAATATTTATTAAATACTGTTGGACTATAATATTAGAAGATTGATCTAAGTGGTTTCAACTGAAGCAATCTTGCATAACAAAACTTATGTATGTGATATAGTAGCAGTCCATTTCATTATAGGATGATTCTTTAACAGATATCCACAGTCTGTAAAGATTACATGTATCCACTTTCAATAAACTATTTGAAATCAAAAGTAAAAATTTCCCTTGGGTCAGATGTATTATGAATGCTGTGTAGAAAATAACACTCTTAAAGAAAGATTTAAAAGCAATAATATCGAAACTATTGGAGATCAAAATCAGATAAAACAAACTATCAAAATGTGGGAATGAAGGTCAATAATGGCAAAGTAATCTATAAACCAAAAACTAAAGGATAAGAAATTATACTACTTTGATGCTCTTCCATTTAACTTGATATATAATAGAAAAGAAAGGATATGGGGTATCCATCCATGACACAAAATCAGGTAACATGCACAGCAAAAAACAACAAGCAAAGGAACTGTGCTTCTATTGATGTTCTTCATCTTAACATGCATATTCTGTTCCTTTTTTGAATTGAAATTTCAATAACCACATAAAGTAACATTGTTTTTCACAACAAAATGATGTAAAAACATGTGTGAAGAGCCGTGAGGAGTGACTCTCACAATCAAAGTAACAACTTCAATAAATCCCCCTTTTCCTGTTTAATAATTGATTGTTTGTTGTTTGCTTATTGTTCAGTGTTTTCCATCTTAATAGTAACTAACTAATTTTATTCAGTATAAAATCCAGTACAAAAGGATCATCGCCGAAATACATGAAAACATAGAAAAACAAAACAAAAATAAAACATAAAGAGACAACAATTGTGACACTTATAACAAACAATAGACAAAACAACCACTTCAATATTATGCAATTATTCCCACTGATGAATTTCTAATCAAAATACATTTGTCTATATATAAAAGAAATCTATTGAGAACATCAGTCTCCGAACATGCAGTTCATTAAATATCTAAATTTATCAAAATTATCTAAAACTATATTAATAGTATTGATCAAATTAAACAGATACTCAATGAAGTAAGAGCAACAGGCTGGCTAATGGTCATATTTTGCCTAAATACAAAATTTCAAGATTTTTGCCTAAAAATAATACATAGGTAAGAGAAAAGTTTAACTGCAATAATTTAATTTTGGATGTAACATGTCTTCTGATTGGCTGAAAGTTTTTTGTCTATCAGCTCACAGACATAATTTTGTCATGTGACCCTGACGTCATCAATGTTTTTTCATGATTTACCCCTCAAAAATGGAATTTAGAATTAAATCATAAGGAATGACAGTAATATTTTTTCTGTCTATTCGAAATTATTACTATCCTCAACAATGTGGTGCACACTTTAAAATAACCCGCTTATACACGTGTTATTCAGTGTGCACCACATTTTTTATGTTATTTCTTCATAGACAGAAAAAATATTACAGTCATTCCTTATATATCTAAAATATACATATCATAAATAATAATTATATAATTCACCAGTATTGTACAGATGAAAGAGATCATACATTTATGTTTCTACTATAATTGTATAGTTTTGAAACATGCATGTGGATTTCTGAATGGGAATTGCATGCCAAATAAATATTTATATAAGAGGTGTTGTTTATAAAAACACTGATATTAATCAAAGATAAAGATTCTCTATATAAATGTCATTAGTCCAAACACTATTGTAATAAGAAAAATGGTTAAAAGATAAATTTTACTGTATTTCATTTTCTAAAGTGCAGACTACTGAACTAAGATATTGAGTGCCACTCATCTTCCAATAAACCAAAATATTCTTAATAAATATTTCCAATTTAATTTTTTTTTTAAATTTAGAGTGCTTTTCTTGTATTTAACCTTTCCATTGGCATAACTCCCACTCAAATTATTGAGCAGCTCAGAATCTTGATCATTAAACAAAGGTATTTGTATTAATTAACTATATATATCTTTCAAAGAAACCCGTGTAGTTATATAAGCAAGATATCACTTACAATGTCACACAAACACCATTGATACATCTATATATCATGATTTTGCACCACCCTTTGCCATTTGATTGATTGATTGTTGATGCTTAACCTCACTTGGCTATATGGTGCAGCCAGTTTTTATTGGTGGAGGAAGCCAATGAGAGTACTAAGAAAGAACCCTGATCTTTGGAAAACTGGAAATCCTTGTCATCCTAGTCAATGAAGATAGGAGACAACCATATGTACCAGTAGCAGAGTTTGAACTCACAGTCAACCCCATTGTTGACAGGCTAGTAAAAACTGAAGATGAACTATTAAATTAGCCACTGAGGCAAATTCACATTGGAAAAATATGTTTCACAGCAAATGAAGTTACACATTGACTTCAACTACTTGTTGATGTCAAGATTGATAGGACGTGTGATGTAGTAAATTGACAGGAAATCGGACTATATTAAAAAAAAATTTAAACAACTGCTATTAACCTTAAACCATTGGATCTTTAAGTTTCATTATAAATTCTAATATTTAGAACAAAAATTGAAAGGTCTAAAAAACCATAAACCACTTTTAAAACTGGATAAATTGAGTGTTATCACTCATTCAAAGTATTAACAAATACCAAATACACTTTTTAGATTTTATCATTATCATTATCTTAACAAAACATATTACAGTAATAAATAGTTGTAAGAATTTTTAAAACATTATAATACTTCATTTCTTCTGTTTTCTTCTTACATTCCTCAATAAAATAATGATTTTTCCCAAATAAACATGCTAATGAAGTCCAAAATTATTTGGATAAGAATTTGGAACAAAAGTTTTGAATTAAAGTATGTAAGCATTATTATGACTATTTTTTTAATCATAAAATATTAAATCTTTAAAAAAAAAAATAAAAAAAAGATTTTCGAGTCATTCTAGGATATCTATAAAGCTATTGAGAAAATTGTAACTCAGTAAATCACATAATAAACTGAATTATCTATAACACCTGTAATTAAGTCACTTACCTTACAGGTAATCCAAAATATCTCTAATTTACTAAAAACTTTCACCTCCCATGAAAACCACTAATAGCTTATAATACTCATCAACGATAATTTAGCAATATCTCTCTGTCAGAACAAAAAATGATCATAGTTAATACTAAATTACAATATTCCACTCAGAAGGAAACTTAACATGAGAGAGATTATCACTGCAGTAGTGATTTTATTCATCATTACCTAATGGTGGGGGATAAAAATCAGTAAAGTTGACAGTTAATTCCAATGACCTGTTACAGATTCAATAAGGATTTATACAATATTAAATACACAGGGGAACTCTGCTATAGCTTTCTGTGCTATCAACTCATACTTTACACTAATGTATTTTGCATAAATAATTCTGTATTTAACAAGGATTTTATTTTTCATTTTTTTCTGACATCATTTGCAGAGCCTTCAATTTTTCTCTCTAGAAAATATAAAGAATATATTTGAGATGTTTGACATTGTATTTCAGAAAAGGGAGTAAGATAATGAGTAATTTTAGTTTGATTGTTGTATGCCTATTAAAAACTTCCAGTAGCAAATATTTAGAGCACAAACAGGACAATCAAAAAGAAGATGGAAGGGTAGCTTGCTCATCATTAGGGAAGTTGTCTTTGGCACTTTTTTAATTTTTAATTGACAAAAAATTAGATGACATACAAATAGAAGGCTATTTAGCTGGCAGAAAAGTAGAAGGCTATTTAGCTGGCAGAAAAGTAGAAGGCCATTTAGCTGGCAGAAAAGTAGAAGGCTATTTAGCTAACAAACAAGTAGAATAAAATTGAGAATGGAAATGGGGAATATGTCAAAGAGTCAACAACCCGACCAAAGAGCAGATAACAGCCGAAGGTCACCAATGGGTCTTCAACGCAGTGAGAAAATCCCGCACCGGGAGGTGGTCCTCAGCTGGCCCCTAAATAAAAATGTGTACTAGTTCAGTGAAAATGGACGTCATACTAAACTCCAAAACATATAAAGGAACTTATATAGTATTTAGTATCATACCATCATAAAATATATGAGAAGAACATAACCCGTATCATGCCAATAACTGGTTTTAGAAAACATGTGTTTATTTCCAATGCAAAGACCCTATGAGTGAATCGATATTAATACCAAAATATGCAATCCTTAATGACCTGACTACAGTATCGTAACTATATCCCTTCCGAATAAGTCTGTTTAAAGGTTTGGTTAGCTTTTGAGATGAATGCCGACATTTTTGTGCTTTGTAAAGAATATTACCATAAAAGATTGGATGTGAAATACCTGAACGTATAAGATGTCTGCATGTTGATTTATATTAAATCTCTTTAGTGTACATACTGAAGTTGTCATTATTGAGAGCCAATATATCATCTAAATATCTAAAAGTGTTATTAAATTTTTGAATCAGATGTTGTTTCGATGGGTCTTTGCTGATTTTAGTCATAAATTGTAACTCATAACAATACAGAAACAGGTCCGCAATAAGTGGTGCACAGTTAGTCCTCATGGGAATTCCGATAACCTGACGATATACGGAATCTCCATAGCGAACAAAAATGTTATCTAGTAAAAATTCAAGTGTTATCAAAACAAAAATGTTATCTAGTAAAAATTCAAGGGCAGTTATAGTATCAAAGCAGGTCCAAAAGAAGGCTATTTAGCTGGCACAAAAGTGGAAGGCTATTTAGCTGACAAACAAGTAGAAGGTTTATGAATTAATTGGCAGAAAGTAGAAGGCTATTTAGCTTACTAACAAGTAGTAGGCTATTTAGTTTACTAACAAGTAGAAGGCTATTTAGCCTCCAAACAAGTAGAAGGCTATTTAGCTTACTAACAAGTAGAAGGCTATTTAGCTGCCAAACAAGTAGAAGGCTATTTACCTGGCAGAAAAGTAGAAGGCTATTTAGCTGAAAAACAAGCAGAAGGCTGTTTTAAGCTAAGAAAACAAGTAGAAGGCTGTTTAGCTAAAAAACAAGTAGAAGGCATATTAGCTGGCAGAAAAGTAGAAGGCTATTAAGCTGGCTGAAAAGTAGAAGGCTAATTTAGCTGGCAAACGTAAGAAGAAGGCTTTTTAGCTGAGAAACAAGCAGAAGGCTTTTTAGCTTACAAACAAGTAGAAGGCTATTTAGCTGTAGAAAAGTAGAGGGCTAATTTAGCTGGCAAACAAGTAGAAGGTTATTTAGCTGAGAAACAAGTAGAAGGTTATTTAGCTGGCAGAAAAGTAGAAGGCTATTTAGCTGGCAGAAAAGAAGAAGGCTGTTTAGCTGGCAAAAAGTAGAAGGCTATTCAGCTGGCAGAAAAGTAGAAGGCTATTCAGCTGGCAGAAAAGTAGAAGGCTATTTAGCTGGCAGAAAAGTAGAAGGCTGTTTAGCTGGCAGAAAAGTAGAAGGCTATTCAGCTGGCAGAAAAGTAGAAGGCTATTCAGCTGGCAGAAAAGTAGAAGGCTATTTAGCTGGCTACCTGTTTCTAAGTGAAATACTTATTCCAATACTTAACCCTTTAATAATCAGATATTCCAGCTGTAAATTATTTATCTAATCATAGATCAAAGCTTGGATGAGAATATTTTGAACATTATCCTTGATTTGTTTAGTCAGAAATCTTAAACTTGAAGTGCAGTTTTCTTCAATATATAAACCAAAATATTATGTTTACTGTTTTTTTAATTCAAATTTGTCTGTGAAGTGGCCATATGTGCATGACCGGTATTTGTTGACATCATTGCTGGATAGTTTTTTCATTGACAATCATACCACACCTCCTTATTATTGTAGAGGACTGGTTCCGTGTACATCTCAGGGCTCCTGTATAACAAATCATCTACTCTCTTATGATCTGTTGAAGCAGAAAATTTGTCCGTTATGTAGAGCAACAATTAATTTTGGTTTATTTACTCTGATAGCACTTTTAAGTATTATGACATGAACAAGCAAATTTTCTTTAAAAATCAAATCAGTAATAGAGTTCATGTTAAAACTAGTTACTACTATAAATTGGATTCTAAATTAACAGAACGGTATTGAAGCTTTATTACTAAACAACAAACTATCTTTTACAACATAAACCGGTGAACAATTTGTACCAAAACATCAGTACATACAACATCAACTTCAGATAAATTGTCTGTTTCATCACCGGAACAGAATTACAGAACAATTATACAGCTTCAAATCATCAATGAGAAAACGCTTTATAGCATAACAACTTCTCTAACACCAATCTATCCCTTTAAACACCTAATACCATTCGGTCTACATTCAAAAGAAGCAATATGACATCTCTAATTAACACAGAGATAAGATGTTCTCCCTTAATTTGTTCTACATATATGACAAGCCATCAGAAAAATATCAAAGAATTGTTGTCAAGTTTTTTCTTTTTGGTATATGCTATTGATTTTTATGGAGACATTATAGAATTAAGATTTATGACAAGTCTGTATTAAGTTAAGGCATCTTCTTATTCTTCTGGGGATTCACAAAGTAATTGTGCACTGTTCTAAAAATGACTGGTCAATTCTCCACGGAATTGTTTTCATTTGCTACTTGGACAACTATAAGCATCGCTTACGTCTGATGTGCAAGCTGTTTGGTATGATTTACATGCCCATATAAGCTATTTATCCTGTTAGTACACAGGTCAATTGTAATTACTGAGAATATTGAAAAGACAGAAAATGACAGAGTCCGTCTGCTGCTAATGAACTTAATGATAGATATTAAAAGGTTTATAGACAGATCTTGATTGGAAGAACGGTAGGATTAATGCTACTACCTGTTTCCAATCCAACAGATTCCTACTATTCTATACAGTAATAATGCATTTTCAATAAATTTTTGGTCTGTGGGAATTCTTTTTAATTTCTGATTTGACAAATTCAGAAATTAGTTGCCGAAGCTTCTCTTCCTGTTGACGCAGTTAGGCAGACCAAATAGAAACCAATCAATTGAGGCTAATGAAATGAAATAAGAAATATCAGTGAATCAGACCTGCCAACTATCCCGATTTATGGAGGATATCCCCCATGAGAGGTGTTGCCATGAATTTTGATATTCTTGATTATATAAACTGAACACCTCAAAGCAGGCATTCAAATAAGTAGGAAGGGTATTAAAGTACATACATACTTATCCAAACAATAAAGTAGTAGATTAAAAACACTTATGACAATATAAGAGGAACATTAGGTCCTCCTGAGCTTAAAATCCCCCATGGAGATTTTGAAAAGTTGGCAGGTATGGTGAATTTTACAAAGCATATTACAGTAGTATTGTTATCAAAAGAATTACAAATCTAACTATTGCAGTTCACTCCAAATTTTTAAAAATGTGTTAAGAGCAGCCATTTTATCTGCAGAGCCACTCAACAGTCCTTTACTTTCTTTTTTTGGAATAACTGAAGCAATTTCATAAGTTAAACAGTTAAAAAAGTAATTAAGTAAAAAAATATAAGAAATTGTTTAATTTGAAGAAACTTTGAACCTGGAAGTATTATACTGACAGACACTTCAACCATTTATCATAACTTACTTATAACCAATGCAAGGGAGCTCTGTAGAAAAGATATTAAAAATGTCTAATTAGTCACTATCATTATTTGCCTTCTGTTACCAACTCGGCAACTGTGATGCCACTGTCGTAAATTGACTTGAGGTGACTTTCTATCAGTCACATGGTTTATATATAAAACAAGACCTTAATTGATACCTGTCAGAAAAAACAACTCATCAGTGACATTTAAAAAGTATGAAAAGAAAAATAAAGTATGAAGTTGAAGAGTATTTAAAGGACCCCTTAGAATTTGAAGAAACTCAAAGTATTTCAAGTTTGTCACTGGACACATAGTGTTAAACAATTTACAAAAAGTAATAGATCTGTGCAAAAAACTAGAAAATTGATCAGATTAATAAATACTACAATGCTTAAAAAAGTAAAATAACAAAAATACTCCAAGGAAAATTCAAAAAATGGAAAGTCCCTTATCAAATGGCAAAATAATGTAATGATAGATATGTCATGTGCAAATATCAAGTATCAGCACTTGGTATTTTGGTTTTCCATATAATTTATGACAACTTTGGTTCCCCCCCCCCCATTTTATTTTCCATATTGCTAAAACAAAGTTGTGACAATTTTTCAGTTCACTGCAAGCTAGTCTGTACTTAATAACATTCCATATTTCTAATTAGTTTACATGCATTAAAAGGCAAGCAGCATATATCGCATTCAAAACGTTTGAAGTCAGGTTGTTGAAGTTCCAGTCAATATAATACTTCCATGCTTTGAACAATAACTGTCATGACTTAATGCAATGACTAAAATTGTCTTTTTGATCTTTCAATTCTAAGTATGGGTTTTAGTTCGACTGTAATCTGTCAATGGAAGCGGCAAACACATTTATTAAATCTTAATTGAAACCAATAGACAGTGACTTCAGTCTTTGTTTAATTTTTTGTTCTGTTTTTGTTTAGAGTGGTTCCTGTGAAGTCAGTTTTCAATCAATGATACACATAAATCGTATGTTTTTGATTGATTACAATGATTCCTCAGAAATGACCCAGATCATGAACTGATCAATCAATCGGAAGATTACCCATTGTCCCAAGTCAAGGATTCACCTATTTTTTTTAGAAGATAATAAGTACATTGTTTGATTGCATGGAAATCTTAGACACGGCAGATTGGCAACAAGAATGCCAGACTCTGTAATCAATATATTTTTAATTGAATTCAGATTTGATTGTAGATTAAAATAACAAATTATTTTTAGTTCTAAAATTAGGAAGTTGAAATTAACATGCATAGATTTTGGAAAATTCTCAGGATTATTTGCATGTTAGATTTTAATTACATAATAATTCAAAAAGATAAAGCATATCCTGATATTTGTTACTTAAATAATTCACAGCCTTTTTGTTGTTTATATCAATTTTCAATTCATATTCTAACTGTATTCAACCTCACACATTGCTTCGTGAGGTAGGTTCCTATATATATTACATATTTCCATAGGAGAAAAGTGTACTGTTCAGTATTATGTGCTGACATGTATAGTAAACCAAATTCAAGGAATAAAGTGCCTAATTTCCTGAACTGCTTCAAATGTGCATTTACTTTATTTTCACTTGATAGATACAACTGCATGACTAAAGAAATAGGGTTATATATATTCTAAACAGTTAGCATGCTTGTCTAAAGTAAAGAGTGTATTTTGCATTATATCTTTTTTTGCTTGCTGTTAGAATTGAGCACACATTTTTTTAAACATCCCTTATTTAAATGTGCCTGTCCAAATTCAGGAGCCATTTGTTGTTTGTCCATATAAATGTTAAAACAAATTATCTTGGAAGTGTTTAATTCTATCTTAATTCCATAATTAGCAATTCAAACAATGCCATTAAACCATTTCTTTAAAAAGCAGTTGTTGAAAGCCCTCTTTCTAAAATTGAAAGGGGTTACATATGTCTCATACTATTTTAAAATGTATTCAAGTAAAATGTTCTCATTTAAATGAATAATAATGAATATTTACATGTAAATAAACTTGTCTATAGCAAATGATTATAATTTTGAATAACTTTAAATTGAATTGTCTCCCTTTGTGTATATTTGAAAAAAGGGTGGGAAATTAACTTTCATATATTATCTTCAATTACCTCTAAAAGCTTAATATATTGATCTGACATCATGTCTATAACAACTGTTTAACAATTAAAAGTGAAAACACTGAAATGTCTTTTGATGATTGTTATTGAATCTATGTTTAAAGTCTAAATATCAAGGTCTAAATATATGCTATACATGTTTCTAGTTTGAATTGTTTTACATTTGTCAATTCTGGGCCTTGGGTTCTGCTCATTGATGAAGGCCATACAGGGACCTATAGTTGTTAACTTTTATGTCATTTCTGTGGAGAGTTGTCTCATAGGCAATAATACCAAATCTTCTTATTTTTATATAACAGAAATTTTTCCTGTCAAGATCAGATTAACCATGACAAACGGATGAACACCTTACAATCATTCAATATACCAAATAGAGCTGACCTATTGCTTTCAATATCTGAGAAACGGACCTTAATCATCACAAAAAAATTTAAATTAATCCATGAACTAGAGGTTCTAAAGAGCCTGTGTCGCTCACCTCATTCTATGTGCATATTCAACAAAGGACTCTTCAACATTGTAAATGAGAATAGAATTCATGACAAAAATCTTTGTTTGTTGATCTTGTATTGCTGATCGTTTTGTCTGTTTAGTTTCTCTCTATCTTCTTTTGTTTTTACTCAAAACACAAAAGAGGTTATTAAAAAATCCTCGTTTAAGGGAAATCACTCCTATATAGAGTGACAGTCAACTACTAATTATATCGTCAAAATTTGACTTGTAGTACATCTTGCCTTGCTGATCATTTTTGCTATCTAAAGTTTCTATTTATCTATTCTAATTTTCATCATATAAGGCAAAAATGCAAAAAAATAGTAAAAATTGTCATTAAAGGGCAATAACTCCAATAAGGAGTCGTCTGAAGATTTCCTTCATGTTTGTCATAATTGTAGATCTTGTCGCTTTTTTTAAGTTTCTATCTATCTATTATAATTTTTAAGATATAAGGCAAAAAACGCAAAAAATCGGTAAAAATCGTCATCAAAGGGCAATAACTCTAATAAGGAGTTAACTGACGATTTGGACCATGAGACTTATGTGTAGAACTTGTCTTGCTGATCATTTTTGCCACTTTAGATTTTCTCTCTATCTATTATAGTTTTCAAAATAATATGCAAAAATGAAAAAAAGTGATAAAATTTGTCATTTGAGGGCAATAACTCCTATAAGAAGTCGTCTGACAGTTTTGACATATATACATAACTGGTAGAGCTCAACATTTTGAACATTTTTGTTTTGTCAGATTTTCTCTATTTATAAGAGTTTTCAAAATAATGGACAAAACTTGCATTTTACCTCTATGTTCTATTTTTAGCCATGTTGGCCATCTTGGTTAGCAGGTGGGGTCACCGGACACATTTTTTTTCAAACTAAATACCCCAATGATGATTGTGGCCAAGTTTGGTTAAATTTTGGCCAGTAGTTTCAGAGGAGAAGATTTTTGTAAAAGTTAAGAACGACGGAAGACGGACGCCAAGTGATGAGAAAAGATTGAAATGGTGGTGCCTGCCATAAAGACATGTACAACTAATACAATCATTCCATACACCAAATATAGTTGAAAAATTGCTTATAGTATCTTTGAAACAGACCTAATCATGAAAACTTCACATTGACTAATAAACCATGAAAATGAAATAAAGGTCATTTTTTAACCTTGAATGACAGTCAAGGTCATATGAACCCTAACAGACGAAAATACAGTTTCACATTACAAGCAGTCCATACACCAAATACATTTTTAAAACCTACTGCTTTTAGTATCTGACAAATGCATCTATGTTATTATCATGTAAAACTTAAAAGAACTATCTAGGTGAGTTATCTACCATCTGTAATATAATATAACAATATGCTGAAACGTTGCGCCTGCATTATAATCATTATTCATTTTATTTTGATAGCCCTAAAGATTAAGTTTTATTACAAGTATCACATAAACTTAAAATTATCAATTATCATGAAAATGAGGTCATGGTCAGAATAACCAAGCCAGACAGACTTGTACACATTACATCCATTCCATACGCCAAACATAGTTGACCTATAATGTATTGCTTATAGTATACAAGTAGCAGACCAAACCATGAAAACTTAATATTGACCAATGTACAATGAATATGAGGTCAAGGTCGATGAACTCTGCCATACAGACATGTAAAACATGCAATCATTCCATGCATCAAATAGAGTTGACCTTATTGCTTATTGTATCTAAGAAGCAGACTTAAACAGGAAATCTTTACATTGACCAATGAACCATCAAAAGTCAAGGTCAGATGAACCCTGCCAGACAGACATGTACACTTAACAATATTTCCATACACCAAACATAGTTGACCTATTGCTTATAATATGTTAGAAGAGTACCTAGTTCTACTAAAACATAACATTGACCAATGAGCTCAAGGACAAAAGACACCTGCCAGACAGACATGTACACCTTGCAATCATTCCATACAGCAAATATAGTTGACCTATTGCTTATAGTATTAGAAATACAGACCAAAACAAAAAAAACTTAACATTGACCAATGAACCGTGAATATGAGGTCAAATTCAGATGAAACCTGCCAGACTGACACCTTTCAATCATTCCATATACCAAATATAGTTGACATCCTGTTTACAGTATCTGAGAAACAAACCTAATCACGTAACTTTCACCTTAATCACTGATCCATGAAATAAGGTCAAGGTCAAATGTTCATCTCTGACATACATATAAACCTTGCAAGGAACCCATAATCCAAAGTCATCATACTACTTATAATAAGAGAGAAATACACATAACAAAAAACTAACTTTTTTTCAAGCAGTTGCTGAACCATGAACATGAGGTCAAAGACAATAGACTATGACAGACAAAACTTTGTATCTTAAGGCATCTGAATACTAGGTATGAAGCCTCCAGGTCTTCTACCCTCTCAAATATAAAGCTTAAAACAAATAGTTTACTCTCCCCCTGCATTGTTATCCCTGTGTCTTGCATACTGCGACGAAATACTATGAGTTTCGTTGGCAACGAGACAAAAATAAGATGATGTGGTATGACTCCTATAATGAGAGACTTCTAGCATCTTAAGTAGATTTAGAAAGCTCTTCCATGACACAAGAAAAAAAAACTACAAAGAAATAAGGCTGTGGCGGTGTGGCCATCTCTTCCAGATTAGCATCCTTATGTCTGGCATTCTGCAATTTTCGAAAAAATACAGACGAGACAAACTAGAGGCTCTCAAGAGCCTGTGTTGCTCACCTGTATTTACTGATGCTTTGGAAATCATGTAAAATAAGGTTAAAATCATAATTAATAGTATTAGATATTATAATGATATCTAAGATAATAACAAAAAACTGCAAAATTTCTGTAAAATTACTAACTCAGGGGCAGCAACCCAACAACGGGTTGTTGGATTCGTCTAAAAAATTTCAGGGCAGATAAATCTAAATCTGATGAACGTTTTGGCCACCTGTCAGATTTGCTCTAAATGCTTTAGTTTCAGAGATATAAACCAATAACTGCATTTTACCCCTATGTTCTATTTTAAACCATGTTGGCCATGATAGTTGGAAGGCGGGGTCATCTGACAAATTTTTTAAACTAGATACCCTAATAATGATTATGGCCAAGTATGGTTAAGTTGTCTCAGTAGTTTCAGAGAAGAAGATTTTAGTAAAAGATTACCAAAATATGAAAAATTGTTAAAAACTTACTATAAAGGGCAATAACTCCTAAAGGGGTTGACTGACAATTTTGGTCATGGCGACTTATTAGTAGATCTTACTTTGCTGAACATTATTGCTGTTTACAGTTTATCTCTATCTATAATAATATTCGAGATAATAACCGAAAACTGCAAAATTTCCTAAAAATTACCAATTCAGGGGCAGCAACCCAACTACGGGTTGTCAGATTTGTCTGAAAATTTCAGGGCAGATAGATCTTGACCTGATAATCAGTTTACCCTATGTCAGATTTACTCTAAATGCTTTGGTTTTAGAGATATAAGCCAAAATCTACATTTTACCCCTATGTTCTATTTTTAGCCATGGCGGTCATCTTGGTTGGTTGGCGGGGTCATCGGACACATTTTTTAAATAAGATACCCTAATGATGATTGTGGCCAAGTTTGGTTAAATTTGGCTCAGTGGTTTCAGAGGAGAAGATTTTTGTAAAAGCTAACGACAACGACGACGACGGATGACGGACGCCAAGTGATGAGAAAAGCTCACTTGGCCCTTTGGGCCAGGTGAGCTAAAAATGATGTCTTTTATTTATATTTATCTTTAAATGAACCAGATAAATTTTATACATTTTTATCTCCATAAGGGAACTATAGGCAAATGTATGTTATCAAAATTTAATAACTAGGCTATTAATTCACTTTAAAACTTATTTATTTATTCTATTTAAGGTCAAATAACAAGTGAAAAATTGGTGATAGATGATTTAAATGGTGTTTTATACATTACAAAATCTATGGTATTATCATAAGTCTTTATATAAGAATCTGGCCCATCTTTTTTTGACAGGCTTAAAAATTTTAACAATGAATCCCAGAGGGATATCAAGGTATGGTTCTGATGTCTGTGAGCATGTTACTGAATTCTGGAATGTCTACCTGCACTAGGTATGCTTGAGAAAAAACATTAGGAGAGTAAAAAAATACTAATTGTCTCCATGAGAGCATACAAATCGAAAGGTGGCACCACTAAATAGCATAAACTTGACAAGTCTACTAAGTTGCCATGGAAATTTTCAAAATTTACATAGTGAAACATTTCGAAAGTTTAGAAATGTATGTTCTTTTGTAACTATCTGACAATTTCAACATCATTGATTAAGGTGCACTGAAGATGCACTGAAAAAAAATTTCAATAAAAAAGTTTCAAAAAGAAAATTCATTGACCATAGAGAATTGTGCAATCACATCATAATGGGACATTTTACAAGATATGTTATCGTTCCATTACTATCTATAATTGCTTTACGAGTTCTCAGAAACCCTCATTTAACTTGACAATTATTCTATCGTCTTTTGTTGTTCTATTTATGGACAAATTTCTAGATGCATATTTAAACTTGATATATTTTTCTTATGATTCCCAAAAAAATTTATTTATTTATATTTTAGCCAAACATGGAAAAATATCTGCTTTAATTCATATTAATAATATTCCCAAATATCTACTGAACCATCTTCAGATTTGACTAAAACCTTGCTATGATTGAACAAATAGATAATACCAGTAATTGTTATATTTTATTTGCACGGGAGATCAATTCGTTTTTCTAGCAATAATTGTAAAATCTGATCAGACAGCTAAATAGCACTGATGTAGTATTACGATCATTCTGAAAGAAATCGGTAGTGACAATGTATAAGGGGGTTATAATGCCTCTTGACAGAAGAGAAAATCCTGCTTGGGAGAGCTTGTCAAAACATTCCTTTATCTTGCATTAAAGTTATATAAACATACAGAAATAACTTCATCCATGAAAAATTCAGGATGAATTGCTACTCAAATTATTTCTATTTTACTATTTTAATTCAATTAAGGTCAATTCTTTCTTTTAAACCTTTTCAAGATAAAAACAGTGACTGATCATTCAAATTAAATAAAACAAAAGCAAGTAAGCATGTCAAGTTAAGGCCACTGTAGATATGGTATTTGTATTTAAAGACTTTCTTTTTTTCTTTTTTGAGGTCTGCTTTACAGATATAATGATTAAATTGCCTTCAAAAATTCATTACTGTTCCAGCCTGGAGTTCAATCCGAGAACCCCTGGCACAGTAAGCCAGTCTAATCTTCCAACTGAGCTAAAGGACTCTTGGAGTACTCCACTAGTGCAGCTAATGGAGGGTGGTTATATATATATCTAGGGTTTGACACTAATTAAATGTAAGTACTAGCCTGCAGGGCTAGTGATATCATTTTTCTACTAGTCCTCTTATCAATTGACTAGCCCTCCAAGTGCCAAGTCCCTTGGACGGTCAAGCCAACGGCACAACCCTATCTAGGAAGGTCTGGAGGCATGCCCCCTAGAAAATTTTGATACAAATGAAGCAAAATCCTGTGTTCTGGAGCATTTCCAGAGGGTTTTGAACATGTTTTTTTTTTCATGAAATTTCATTGGTTTACTAATAAAAGATACCAAAAAAAAAATATTTTCATCTACTAGGCACTTAGGGCCGGGAAGCACTGTGACTACAAAGGAATAAAAGGGCACTATATAAATTTTTTATTGAAAATAGATATTTTTTGTAGATTTATCATTACACTAGTGCTGATCCCCCTCCTGGGCACCTTAATAAAGTACCCCTAGATACTATGGTTGTTTTATTTTACTGTCTCATCCCATGTTTAATAGGCTTAAGAATTTTAAGAAATTTTGCTACGTACTTTGGAATATTTGTATTAAAAAAAAAACAACACAAAATTAGTTCCCAACATCATCTGTTTTTTTGTGACTTAGGAGTGTAATTCTTAAAACCAGTTAACTGGAGAAATAAAAATTCTCAACTTAAAACCAAAGGGTAGACTTTTTATCACAGGTCATAAAAGCTAAGCATTATTTGACCTGATTGATTGAACAGGTACATTAATCATAGTTTCTATCTATAATAATATTTCCATTTTAAATAAGCAACTATTTTAAAAAAAATTAGCAGTTAATACAGACCTGCCAACTATCCCGATTTATGGGGATATCCCTCATGAGAGGTGTTGACCTGAATTTTGAAATTCTTTATTATATAAACCGAAGACCTCAAAACAGGCATTAAAATGAGTTAAAAGGGTATTAAAGCACATATATACTCAGTCAAACAATATAGTAATAGATTAAGAACACTTGACATTATGTAAGAGGAGCATTGCATGGGTTGAACTCTTGCACTTAAAATCCCCCATGGAGATTTTGAAAAGTTGGCAGATATGGTAATATTATAACCAATATATTTTAGTACTGGCCTTGGTTATAATATTATACAGTAGTAAACAGAGATGATAAATATTTCAGTTTTTACCTAATATCAAGTCTTATATTTCAAACCATATTTTTGTTTTGCATATAAATTTCGATACATGCATGTAACTGTGTAAGTCTGTGTTTGATCATTAATTTCTTTTTTAAAACAGTATAACCACAATTTGCTAGTCTTAATTGAAACTGTCATTCAGTCACAAACTATATCTTTTTAAATTAATTGTCTTTTGTTAACATTTTTTGTTCTTTAACTGAAAACAAATATAGAAATTTTAATCAACTTCTTTCAAAGCACATTATATCACACTTCATTGAAAGTTACTACCGTCAACATAGATCAGTCATCAATCTACTTCTAAAGCTTTAGCGAGTACAATGAGCTGAAATGTGACAAAGATCAAACCCAAACTGAATCCCATGTGTAACCTTGTTGTTAAGGAAATGCTGGCAACGACTGATTCATTATGATTACAGAAGAGTAACGACACCAAAGGGGTCCGCTAATCCCGGGAACAATTACGCTTGTGTTAGTTTCCAAATTATTCTCATCCATATAAAACATTTGGTGTCAACTTTCATTATGAGTGGGTTTCAAGGTCATCTAAGCCAAAGAATATTATACAAATGGATCAATATCACAATTTTATCCAAATTAATTTGGAAATCTGATTGATCAGCGTTTATTAGTCTGTCTGTCCATCAAATGTCCGCCATAAGAATCGGAAGAATTTCAACATGTCTTTGTAGGAAAACAATTATAGGATTACATTGTTTTATTGTCTCCATAGTGATAAAAGAGTCTCTAAATACCAAATAATCAAGGAATAAACAACTCTCTATCTTTTGGTGTCTACAGAAATATGATAAATACTATTACATCAAATTGATGATAATTAAAACTTACAGCACAATAATATTCAAATTAGTGTTATATACCTTAGAGCTATCTGCTAGCAATTGTTCTAGAAAATTCATACAACTCAGAATTCAAATGAATTTTGTTGTTTCAAGAGATGATGGTTTATTCAGTCAAACAGTAGGACAGTATCAACCAATCAAATATCTACAAACCTATAAACTTTAAATAAAGTGAAATACTGTAAATTCAAAAAATATTGTGAGGTTTTTCATTGATTAATGCAAATAATGTGACTACTTGAGTATCGCAATAATAAGAAAGCATTCTGATATCAAATACATATATGTGTATGTAACTTTTTCTAAAATTGCAATAATTTAGCTCTCATTTTTTGTTCATTCTTCAAAAATCTCAATAATAAATACAACCAATACTTTTCTGAATCTACATAACATACTTTATAAGGAATTGTTGTGAAGCATTTATTTTCAATAATTTTGCCCCACAAGTATAAAAATATATCTGTGTGTAAATTTGACTCTCAAATTCACTCTAACCTAATCAAAGAACAAGAAAAACACATAAAAAACCTCACACTCAGCTTTGGACTTAGAACACACAAAATTTAAACTATGCAAAAATAAAACAATTTACCCCCATTCTAAATCGCCCCATGCAGTATTGAATTAAACTTTCTTAATTTCCAGAATTTTTATTTGTCTGAAAATTTCTTCATCAAAGATGACATTACAACAAATGTACATTAACCTTATGGAAAGTGTCTTGGGTAAAACTTGTTTCAAATTTACTTTAGCTATATGTAGGATAAATCTCGGTCAGCTGTTTTGTTGATTTTCCTTGACTTAATTTATTTAACATAATATATCAAGAGATATTCAAGCTTTAAGTTGATCTCTGTGGCAATTATCTTGTCAATGTTGTGTTATTACCACGATATTTAAATTTAATCGATTTTTATTCTGCACACGAAATACCGATTAAAAGATTACAATTTATAAAACACTTTTTAGAAAATGTTACATGATGAAACTGATTTCTATTTGCAGTATTGGTTTCTCTATCAATCAAACTTACTTTAATTCCAAAAAAGATTACAATTTATACTTTTGATAATCAAAACTGTTTATTTTACAAATACTTTTGTATTTTCTATGCATATCCAAGTCTTAGAAAATCATGAAATGCACAAGTATTTAAGAAATTAAGAGCTAGAAGTTTTTACTATGTTTCTTCGTTTTCTTATTAAATCAAAGTACTGAAGTACTGAACATCGGATGACCACAAGTTCTTGAGGATGGTCAAAAGCACTTGTCTCAGAAAAAAACAACATATCTCTTTACCTGAAACTGAGGTTAATGTACAGAGATATATTTTTTTCTGAGACAAGTTCGTGCGTGGATGATGAATAAATGACAGGAAATTCAACTTCACCATAATAACTATTATATTGCAGTGATACAAATCAGTATACATGGTGGACACTTTTCTGTAAAAATTCGATTTTTCTAAGATTGGATACGAGTAGGCATTCATATTTTCCCGCAAAAACAATTACAGAGTTACCGGTCCTCGCAAAAAGTTCTCTGAGATATTCTTCCGCATGCTTTAACACAATTTTTCGGTACGTCTGCATTGATATTATCAATGATTTTTTACTTATATATATATATCGAACTACAAAACATTTTCATATTATTAATTTATGTTGTAAACAAAAATATTTTTATCAGTATTCATTGAAGAGATGTATTTATATCAAACGATAAGGAATGTTATTTTGCATTCGTTTATGTGCGCATATTTATCATGTTTATAGATCGGTTACAAACCCAAAACTAATTTACATAATGGAAATCTAGGCGATAGCAATACATCTGAATGACCCCAAGGTCATCGCGATGTAAAAATTAATCAGCCATAAGCATTCTTAAACAAGAGTCATAAGAGCTTGGTTTACTCACCTAGAATGTTATATGTAGATCTTGCATCAATGATTATTTTGCTGTTTAATGTATAATTCATTATGCTTTTTTAAAATGCCCTAAAAAGAATCTCTATCATAGTTTCTGCAAAAAACTAAAAAAAAAACCGGTAAAAATCATCTTTCAAGGGCAATAACTCCTATAATTGACATTTTAGGTCAAGTTGACTTATTTGTTGTTCTTACTTTGCTGAACATTTTTGCTGTTTGAAGTTTCTGTCTAGCTATCAGTTCTGCGAAAAACTAGAAAAAAAAATTAGTAAAAATTACCAATCAAGGGCAAACATTCCTGAAAGAGATCGACTGAAAATTTCGGTCATGTTGACTTATTTGTAGGTCTTACTTAGCTGAACATTTTTGTTTTTGAAGTTTCTGTCTATCTATCAAAGTTTCTGAAAAAATCTTTAAAAAATTAATAAAAATAGTCTTTCAAGGGCAATAACTCCCAGATTCTACAAGGGATCAGTTGACAAATTCTGCTCTTAAATTTATTGGTGAATCTTACTTTGCTGAACATTTTTGCTGTTTAAAATTTATCTTTAAATATATAATAGTTTTCAAGAAAACATCCAAAAACTAACAAATTTCATAAAAATTATTATTTCAGGGGCAATAACTCCAAATTGGGGTGTCTGATAATTCAATTCATTGATAGATCTTGGCCTGCTGATCACGACGGACAAATATAACAGACGCCAAGTGATGGCAATAGCTCGCATGGCCCTTTGGTCATTGTGAACTATAAAGAAGGTTTCCTACATCCACATGTTTCATATGTGAACGCTGACTATTTTTTGTTGTTATATAATTGAAAAAATATGGCTATAACTTTATGGTCTTAATTTATATCCTTTTTTGGGGGGAAAAACAGGTCAAAAACAAATATTTCAGATTTTGCAATTCTTTATGGCTTGTCATTTGATAGGCCAATAATGACACTAGTATTTGGTATGTTTCAAAAAGAATATATTTTATGCATGTAGAGGAAGGTTATTAATTTTGATTTCCACAAATTGACATCTTACGAAAACCAGTCTCCTTTTTTTTGTGAAAAAGATTTGAATCACTACCTGAAGGTCAATGTCAGAAATTATTTTATAGAAGTTAAGTTTCCTTTTCTTTCCAGCACTGATTTATTTTTAATAACCTACATGTACATGTAATACAGTCTTTGAATTTTTATAATCTATACATGTACATGTAATACACTGTCTTCAATCATTCAATATTTGATAAATTCAAAACTAAAATCACTACCATATAAGTTAAGGTTGGTATGAGTTCAAATATAACAAATAAGGAGATGTGGTATGATTGTCAATGAGACAACTAAACACCTTAAACTATAGGACAATGATCATGGTGAACAACTTCACAAGTAACTGTACAGCATTCAATTATGAGCAAAACCCATACAGTTTTATAGACAAGATAAGAGTGCACACACTGAAATAATTCGCCTGCTTTATTGACCATTGATTTTATGTTGATAGTCCTAATTATATGCTTTACTACAAGTATCACATAAACTTAACATGATCCAAGAAAATGAGGTCAAGGTCAGATAAACCGAACACGAAATACATGTACACCTTACAATAATTCCATACACCAAATATAGTTGACCTATTAATTATAGTTTCTAAGAAACAAACTTCACCAGGAAAACTTAACATTGACCAATGAACCATTAAAATGAGGTCAAGGTCAGATGAACCATGCCAGACAGACATGTACACCTTACAATCAATCTATGCATTAAACATAGTTGACCTATTGCTTATAGTATCTAAGAAACAAACTTAACCATGAAAACTTAACATTGACCAATGAAATATGAAAATGAGGTCAAGGTCAGATGATACCAGCCAGACAGACATATGCACCTTACAATCATTCCATACACCAAATATAGTTGACCTATTGCTTATAGTTCAAGAAAAACAGACCAAAACACAAAAACTTAACACTGTGCAATGAACCGTGAAAATGAGGTCAAGGTCAAATAAAACCTACCAGACTGACATGTACATGGTAAAATATTTCCATACACCAAATATAGTTGACCTATTGCATATAGTATTAGAAAATTAAAAGACCAAACCACAAAAAAACTTAACTTTAACCACTGAACCATAACAATGAGGTCAAGGTCAGATGACATCTGCCAGTTGGACATGTACACCTTACAATCATTCCATACACCAAATATTGTAGACCTATTGCTCATAGTATCTGATATATGGACTTGACCACGAAAACTTAACCTTGTTCACTGATCCATGAAATGAGGTCAAGGTCAGATGAAAACTGTCCAACAGGCATGAGGACCTTGCAAGGTACGCACATATTAAATATAGTTATCCTATTACTCATAATAAGAGAGAAATTAACATTACAAAAAATATTAACTTTTTTTTCAAGTAGTAACTGAACCATGAAAATGAGGTCAGGGACAATGGACATATGACAGAGAGAATCTTCATAACATAAGGCATCTATATACAAAGCATGAAGCACCTTCTAACATATAAAGCTTTTAAGTAATTAGTTAACTCCGTCGCAGCCGAAACACTATCCCTATGTCGAGCTTTCTGCGACAGAAGTCTCAGGCTCGACAAAAAAATGTAACTTCTATTATAGAAACTAGTAATTAGACATTTACAAGTTGATTTGAATATAAGGAATGCAATCAGCTATTTTATTCAAACATGCAAATTTTCTTAGTTTAATTGTAAGCAATAAATATTGGACAAAATTCAGTCCATCTAATTAAATGGAGAGTGTGGAAAATTTCTATTGTAGTGGCATTCAACACAGCAAAAAAAAAAACTACATAAAAGACACTTAAATGACCTGATTTAAGCTAACAACGTTTAACAACAAAGAACTTTTGAACTAGCTTCAGACATTAAAATTTGATGTAAAAGTTTCACTGATGGAGAAATCAGACATGGCTGTTCAATGACAACCACTTACATTAATTAGATTAATTTTGATTAACCTAATTACCAAAGATCCAAGGAACATGACAGAAAACAAACACCAACTTACATAGATTTCCAATATGATCAATTACAAAGTAACCAGTCAAACACAGCCTGTCATGCAAGATCATACACTGTGTCATTGCTTGTATTGATCCCAAGTCATTGACCACTTTCTGGCCTAAGGATTGCAAATGAAGTAGAACTTATCTCCAATTTTGCCAACAAGAGGAGCTATGATAAAAGCACTGAACTTTGCTAAAGAATTTGGGTGACGAATATTCATCCCAGGTACCAACATTAAACGCTAAAGGTACCCTAAGATATAGACCCAACTCTATTTATGGTTCCTTTAAGGCTTTCCACTTTCACCTAAACATCAATTGTGTAACCTTCAAATTGCTGAAATCCTTGGAAAAACACATATTTTTGTATAATGTACAATACAGTCCCCACTGTGGAGTTTATTTTTTTTAACCTATATATGGACAAAATGTAATGATCATTTTTCTGAACAGATGGACAAAAAACTATGAAAATTTTCTAAACATATGAATAAAATGTTCTGAACACTTTTCTGAACATATGGACAAGATGCTACAAAAAAAGTTCTGAACATATGGTAAACAATGCTATGAACATTTTCTGAACATATGGACAAGATGCTATGAACATTATTCGGAGCATATGGACAAGATGCTATGAACATTATACTGAACATATGGACAATATGCTATGAACATTATACTGAACATATGGATAAGTTGCTATGAACATTATTCTGAACATATGGACAAGATGCTTTGAACATTATTCTGAACATATATACAAGATGCTATGAACAGTATTCTGAACATATGGACAAGATGCTTTGAACATTATTCTGAACATATATACAAGATGCTAAGAACATTATTCTGAACATATGAACAAGATGCTAAGAACATTATACTGAACATATGGACAAGATGCTATGAACATTATTCTGAACATATGGACAAGATGCTATGAACATTATTCGGAACAGATGGACAAGATGCTATGAACATTATACTGAACATATGGATAAGTTGCTATGAACATTATTCTGAACATATGGATAAGTTGCTATGAACATTATTCTGAACATATGGACATGATGCTTTGAACATTATTCTGAACATATATACAAGATGTTATGAACATTATTCTGAACATATGGACAAGATGCTATGAACATTATTCTGAACATATGGATAAGATGCTATGAACATTATTCTGAACATATGGATAAGATGCTATGAACATTATTCTGAACATATGGACAAGATGCTATGAACATTATTCGGAACAGATGGACAAGATGCTATGAACATTATACTGAACATATGGACAAGATGCTATGAACATTATTCTGAACATATGGACAAGATGCTATGAACATTATTCGGAGCATATGGACAAGATGCTATGAACATTATACTGAACATATGGACAAGATGCTATGAACATTATTCTGAACATATGGACAAGATGCTATGAACATTATTCGGAACAGATGGACAAGATGCTATGAACATTATACTGAACATATGGATAAGTTGCTATGAACATTATTCTGAACATATGGATAAGTTGCTATGAACATTATTCTGAACATATGGACATGATGCTTTGAACATTATTCTGAACATATATACAAGATGCTATGAACATTATTCTGAACATATGGACAAGATCCTAGATTTTTATTCTCATGTCTGAACTTTGAAAAAAATTTTTTGTGTGTGTTTTTTTTTGTGACTCAAAATACTTGGATAAAACATCCAAGTTAATAACATCAAGGAGTAACCTATTTAACAATATAAAATTTGAAGACATTGAAATTGATACATTTTTTCTACTGTGATGTCCCATGATGTAATTGTAATGAATATCACATCCATCTTGTCATATTTCATATCTGTTGTGATAGATTCATTACGTAAACCGAGAATTCATCTGAGATTTGTGAAATTGATGATGATTTTGAGCAGACGTGACATCCATTAACAACACAATTTTAATAAATTCTTAATATAAATCTGAATTTAACTGAAAATATTGGATTTCACAAATACGATTATTTATGACATGCAAGTGTGAGGTTTCAGATTGAGAAAGAACAACGCTGTCAAAATGATACTATCCTCAGACACTTTCTCTGAACTATTTTATCACTGCTACTGCTCAATGGAAGGACAAGATTTGTTAGTTGCTCTTAGATAACGTCCCGTAGGATTGTAATGCCATACAAATCAGTAAAATAATATGTCATTGGTAAAATGTTCAGAAGTACATGACTGAGGTTTGATGGACAAAGTATCATAGCTGTCGAGACTTTTAACAGGACTAATTGTGGCGTGTTATTGATGTTTTCCAGGTTAATTCATCACAGTGAACATGATCTTGTGAAAACTGTCATAGACCCCGATTGTGTGTCTTCCTTAATTGATACACAAGAGAGAGAAAAAAGTGGAAAATTTCCCCCATAAATCTCTATTTTCTTGTATAAACCGTTATTTTTAAGTAAATTGAATCAGTTCTCTACAAACAGGAATTATACTATACAGTTAACTCAAAGGTATTCAAAAATCAATATTCTCACAGGGAAAAGCTAAAATAATCATCAAAACAGTGGGGACTGCCCATCATAGTCTTCACTGACAATAGGCATATCAATATATTCTCTTTTTAAAGTGCAATATGACAATAATCATTCTAATATTTTTTTGTTCACAGTCAGTCGATCAATAACTGACCAATATACAGACTTACAATTTAGTAACAAATATTTTATGTAGATTTCTTTGTAAAATAGAAATACAATTTTTGCTGATATCTTTACTGGCCTCCTTATAAGTTTACCTAAAAAGGAGAGAATTTCTGATTAGTTAAAAATATTTTGTCTATTATGACTGATTTTGCCTTCTACACTTTCTCCTTAAAGTTTGTTATGCACTAAAAAAATTCCAAGTTAAACAATATTTGCACACATCAAGCAAACGAGAAATAAGATGATGTCAGAAAAAGACATTGATTACTTTGGTTACTGCAGGGATCAGGGCTACAGGAATTGGATGAAATATTATCAAATTTGCTGACATATTTGGTATTATATTACTTGAGGCTCTGTTGCTCACCTGGATCAATGTCATCGTCAACAACAGCAACATTATGGAATATATATATATATATAATTCATGACTTAAATCTCTTTTTTTGTTGATCTTGTATTGCTAATCACGTTTCTGTTTCCAATTTATCTCCGTCTACCACAGTTTAAGCTCAAAATGACTGATATTAGAAGTGGACTGATAATTTTCGCAATGTAACAACCTATTTCAAGATCTTCTCTTGCTTTTTACAGTTTCTCTCTATCTTCTACAATTTTTATTTATATCAAAAAACAAAAAATTGTTATCTAATAGCCATAACTGTTATAACAAAATGTATAAGGAGTTGAGTGACAATTCTAGTTATATAACTTATTCTAAGACCTTGCCTTGCTAACTTATTTGTAGATTTTGTGTTGTTGATCATTTTTGCCATTTTAAGTTGCTCAGTACAGTCCTTGGATGGTGTAAACTTCCCACTTAAACACCATACACCATTACACCATTCACCATACACCATTACACCATACAAGTTACACCTTTGCACCATACACCTTACACATTACACCATAATGCAATTTAATTTCAAAGAAAGCGTGCGACTACAAAATTATTTATTTATTTTAAAAAACGAATTTTAATCACAATATTGTAAATTAATGTATAAAATTAACAAGAGTGCACACGCTGAAATGTCTCGCCTTTTTTACTAACCATTGATTTTATGTTGATAGTCCTAAATACAAAGCTTTACTACAAGTAACACATAAACTTAACATGATTCAAGAAAATGAGGTCAAGGTCAGATAAACCAAACGAGAAATACATGTACACCTTACAATCATTCAATAAACCAAACATAGTTGACCTATTGCTTATTGTTTCTAAGAAAGTCTTAAACAAGAAAACTTAACATTGACCAATGAACCATGAAAATGAGGTCAAGGTCAGATGAACCATGCCAGACAGACAGACATGTACACCTTATAATCAATTTAGGCATTAAATATAGTTGACCTATTGCTTATAGTATCTAAGAAACAAACTTAACCATGAAAACTTAACATTGACCAATGAACCATGAAAATGAGGTTAAGGTCAGATGATACCTGCCAGACAGACATATACACCTTACAATCCTTCCATACATCAAATATAGTTGATCTATTGCTTATAGTTGAAGAAAAACAGACCAAAACACAAAAACTTAACACTGAGAAATGAACCGTGAAAATGAGGTCAAGGTCAAATAAAACCTGTGAGACTGACATCTATATCATAAAATATTTCCATACACCATTTATAGTTGACCTATTGCATATAGTATTAGAAAAAAAGACCAAAACTCAAAAACTTAACTTTGACCACTGAACCATGAAAATGAGGTCAAGGTCAGATGACACCTACCAGTTGGACATGTACACCTTACAATCATTCCATATACCAAATATAGTAGACCTACTGCTTATAGTATCTGATATATGGACTTGACCACGAAAACTTAACCTTGTTCACTGATCCATGAAACGAGGTCGAGGTCAAATGAAAATTGTCTGACGGGCATGAGGACCTTGCAAGGTCGCACATACTAAATATAGTTATCCTATTACTCATAATAAGAAAGAAATTAACATTACAAAAAATGTTGACTTTTTTTTCAAGTAGTCACTGAACCATGAAAAGAGGTCACTATCCCTATGTCAAGCTTTCTGCGACAAAAGTCGCAGGCTTGACAAAAATCAGTTCTTATCAATATTTTGCATAGTTTTAAATGTTGTACATCATTCATTCACACCATTCCCAATCTCACGTTACACCATTACACCAATTTCCCCTTATACCATACACCATAGCACCATACACCTTCTACCATTGCACCATATGCCATACACCATAACACCTGATACACGTTTTTTGGGGAAGTTTACACCATCCAAGGGCTGTATCTTAAAATAATGGGCAGAAATGAAAAAAAAAAATGGTTAAGCACAATAACTCCTATCAAGAGTTGTGCCAGTAATATAGTTCAAATGGACAGCCAGTGATAGATCTTTGCCATTATCAGATTTTCTCACCAAATACTAAAAATTTCTGTTTAATTTACTAGTATTTTGAATGTATACTAAACTTATACAGTCTTGGTGGTGTCATATGTTTTATTACTTTTTCACAAACAATAAACATGCAAACTTTTCTAAGCAAACATATCATTTGTATTGTTTATCCCAACTTGTGACAAATAGGTTTATACATAATTTTATCATATTCACGCATTCATTTTTCCATCTGTCTATCCATTTTTTTCCCCCTGAGTCTATTAAATATCTTAAACTGCTAATATTTCAGAACTAAAATCAAAGTTTAGTTGTACACCTTATGTATGAATTCTACATTTAAGGCACCTTAGTCCAAGGTTTTAAATTCAGGGATTTCTCCTTTATAATAAAATATCAGCAATCTTTCTCAATTTCAATACTACTGAATGAATCAAGGCAAACCTATATGTCTCCTTTGGTTTTTGCATTAAAATTTCTAAAATAATTTTCAAGTATTACTACCAACAGAGATTCATTCCCCTGTCACTTGATTTAGGTATAAGGGAAATAAGTAAGCCAAAAACTCATTTTGATTTGTATTTTAACCAGACTTTGTGACAAATATGTAAAATAAGCACACACTATAACTAACATTAACAGAGAACCCAGTAAATTTAGTCTGGTCTTTGATTTGTTATTTCCAAGAAACCTTTAGGATGTAAAGTAACTGTCAGCAAAAATATCTAATTTCCTTTAGTGCAGCAAGATTAGAATATTGTTGAACATTGTTCAATGCAGTATTCATGCTTCAAGCAGAAACTCAAGTCATGTTTTTCTAATTTTTCTGATTAGTTTTATAATGATTAGGTGTCCTTTTTTTAATTTGATGTCTCTAGAAAGATTACAATGATACAGGGTAAAACTGCAACTATTATCTCTGATGATCAAATAGCTAAATGATGTTAATAACTCATTATGTTTCTATATTTGTAAATTGATATGTTTGAACAATGTTTAGGAATTTGCAATGGAGGATTCCACACATGGGTGGGAGCAGATGGTAGAGGGTAGGAATTTGCAGTGGAGGATTCAATGCATGGGTGGGGGCAGATGGTAGAGGGTAGGAATTTGCAATGGAGGATTCAACACATGGGTGGGAGCAGATGGTAGAGGGTAGGAATTTGCAGTAGAAGATTCAATGCATGGGTGGGGGCAGATGGTAGAGGGTAGGAATTTGCAGTGGAGGATTCAACACATGGGTTGGGGCAGTTAGTAGAGGGTAGGAATTTGCAGTGGAGGATTCAATGCATGGGTGGGGGCAGATGGTAGAGGGTGTATGTCCTTTTTGATTGAATAATTTTAAGGCATTAAATCTTTTTAAAAAAATTCACCTCACCACCTTCAGTGCTTTTGCAGAAATTATCTGTATAGCTGAAGGCTTAAAATAACTTAAAACTAAGAATTTTTCATGCAAAATCAGGTCTTAAAACAATTAAGCAAATTGGGTTGCCTGGGATGTAGGGTAAGAAAGGAGTAACGTCCCATGTTTGGAAAATGAAGAAAAATGATGTTATGCTCCTTTTGCACTAAAAAAGAAGAAAAGCCAAGAGAAAAAAACAACTTTACAGAATCTTTCTTATAAATCAAAGCATCGTCGATGTTGTGATCCAGCCATATTCATAGCTAGTCTGATATTCTTTCTGACCATACTTTTTTCAATATTTTTCTCTTTTCATTTCCAATTTTACTGTAAAATTTCTATGTTATTGTCCAAAGGTAGGGAATTTCGCAATATCAATGCAAATATTGGTATAAATATTGATATTTCAATTTTAAACTCTGTCAGATTTTTTTTTATATAAATATTTGCAATTTAATGGTATTGACAAGAATGGAAAGGGAAATCGTCAAACAAGTAATATATCTTTTTATATGCCATTAATAATAACTGGCTTAATAAATTCCAGAAAGAGGCATTAAAAATCCAATTTCCCAAAAACAAAAATGAAAAAAAAATAATAACTATTTTTTATCTAAATTGGTGTTCATTCTTCAATAAGAAAAAATACATTTCCTGTATTCAAATTAAATGAACAAATACCTAATGCTGAGATATATCCAATTACTGTTAAATAGCAATATAATGGGATATAAATGTAGAACAAACAAATAAAGTTTATGGCAGAAAATGCTCAGGTAAGAGTTATGCAATTTTGTTTATTGTTTCAACCAAATTTCTGATAATTGTAAACTAATTAATTAGAACTTGATTAATGACTTATGTGACAGATGATAATGACACTGTTTTACAAGTGAAATAAAATTTGCTTGCAAGTTGTATACATAATTTTTCATTTTTTTATCTTTTTATTGAAAAAAAAACCACATCTGATTAATCATTCAGCTAGCTAGCAAATTAACAAAATATTTTAATGTTGTGTAGATCAAAATAGATAATACATTTGTAAGTATACTATTGAGGTCAAGAGTAAGGTGTATAATAAATTGTGTCTATTTAATTATATAACAGGTCATGAGATATTAACTTTGGTGAATTAAGACTGGGGCTGTTTCCAATTAATACTTACACCTTTGAGTGTAATTATTTGAAAATCTTGACAGTTGATAATCATACTGACTCTTACTTGCCCATGGAAAGAACTGGAGTAATACCATTTCAAAAAAGTGTGGGAATCAACTAAGATATATTAATACACATGTTGACCCAAATTTCATTGAATAATCACTTACACAAGCATAAGATACTAATCTAATACTTTCAAAATTCTTATCAACTGATTCAATTGATGTACAAATACCTTTCAAATAAATTCATAAATAGTAAATCATTATAAATTTTGATTTCTAAGGAACTATATGCAAGTGTATATCTAAAATAAAAGGGTCATTCGACCAATCTTTTCAAGTCATAAAAACACATAATTAGTTTCATGATATGTCTTCAACTTAGTATTCTGCACCATCTCCAAAACCAGAGTGATCGCATAGATCCAGCATGGCTGAATCAAAAATAAATTTCTTTCTTTGGTGTGCAAATAATTATCCGATATTGCTAAAGATACAAAACAGAGAAATCCAAACACAAACTGTTATCACAGAGATATGTCTGGCCATATTGTAATATTGATTATGCAAATGTTGAAATTAAAATAGCAATACTTTAACAATTGTAAGTTATGCAAATATTCAAAGTCAGTGAACCATGACTGAAGGTACATGGCTAAACAATCTCCATGGAAATGAGATGTGCCAATGCTAATACAACTGCATACCAAATACAATTGACTTATCATAAGTCGTTCCCTTTAAACAAACCTAAACACAAACATTACCTAAGTGTAAACTATGTAAAAGTCAATGAACCATGATTAGGGGTTTGGCCTATATAATCTCCATGGAAACGAAACTTGCAAATGCCAATACATTTGCATACCAAATATCATTGACTTAACATTAGCGGTTCATCTTAAACTGATCTAATCACATACATGTAAACTAAGCGAAAGTTTCAGTCAATAGGCCATGACTGAGGGGACTGGGCCAAATTTTCTCCATGGAAATGAGATGTGCTATAAATGCTTATACAACTGCATACCAATTAACATTGGCCTACCACTAATGGTTCCCCTTAAACTGACCTAATCACAAACTAATACATGTAAACTAAGCAAAAGTTTCAAAGTCAATAGACCATGACTGAGGGCGGAAGGGCCAAATAATCTCCATGGAAATGAGATGTGCCAATGCTAATACAACTGCATACCAAATATCATTGACCTAACACTAGTGGTTCACCACATACTAGACCTAATCACAAACTAATACATTGTTGATGCCGCTGCTGCTGCCTCCCCCAACGCCGGAAACAGCATACCTATGTCTTGCTTTTTTCCCCCGTCAAGGCGATACAAAAAAATGGACAAAGACAACACTGTATTCAGAAATGATTGCATGCATTTACTATTGCAATTGTAGAACAATTGGACAAAAATGCAAAATTTATCACATTTTCAGGACAAACTGCATACAAAAAATGCTTTTTTATTTTTGCAAAACTTCTCTTGTAGCAATTTTCGCATTTATAAAAACATTGCAAAAAATTTCAGAATTGAAAGTATATTGGATTGAAGTATAATATTTTGCCTTGCAATTAATGACCTGTAAAACCTTTATTTATACATCGTGCACACAGCCATGGAACATTCCACTTAAAGCCAGGTCTAATATTGCCAGATGATAGAATTCCAGATGCTCATATTTCTTATACATTTTAATATAAGGCAGCTTTATCATTGGTTATATAACATTGATAGAAGATCACCAAAGTCTTATTTATATTCAGTCGAAACATTCAGTTAAATATAAAGTTCACAGATATTCCTATTGCATTATTACTATTAAAACTGAACCTTGTGTTTTCAATTAATTATCATTTCTTTTTCTTATAAATATTCATAAAAGGAGTTGTCAGGGATATTACATTTAGATAGCAATCCATCATAAAATTAAAACAGAGGTACATTTTGGTTATGATGAAATAATCTGAATGAAGAATACTTCATCTTCACTCAAGAAAAGCCATTTTATGAATAGCTTGGGAAGTTTTATTGCTCCCCAATACCGTTGTTCATAATAAAAATATAAATGAAAAGTTATGTTGAAGTGTAAAAAGCCTCTAGTACCACCCTGGGAATAACTGACTGTAGACTGGTAACTGTAATATGACTATGTTGTATATATAATGTTCCCTTTCATTGACACATTAACCAAGCTGCATGCAACAACACATCCAGTATGGACAAATGTTAGGGGGTAGTCATGCCAGACAGTCTTTAATGGGCCTTTGTTAAACAAATATGACTTTTAACTATACCAGGTATTTCCTGCTGGTACTGAGGCCAGATAAAGTGTAAGGGAGGTCAAATTTAATCATAGATGCTAAGTTATACATGGTATAATTTTGGTATATTTGCAAAAATAGATTGTTTTATATTTGGTGCATTTGATATATGCAATCTTGAAAAGTTATTTGGTCAAACTTAATGTAATATTGGCACAAATGTAGAAATGCTTGTTTTCAATTTATTCCAACATCTATATAAAATAATAATTTTAAGTGAAATGTAACATACAATTGTGGGTAAAATATGCAAACAACCGGGTAATGTGAGTAAAAATGTGGGAAGTTTAATGGAAGAGATTTTGACCTCCTCTGTAATCAGGGATAGATTAACAATTATAAACATGATAATTAACAAAGTAATGATTTTTTTTTTGTTTGATTAATGTTAGATTTTAAAGGGTTGGTTTTTTGTTAGAAGTGTGTTATTTAGTTTTTTTGGGGTCATTATTATTGAATATAAAATTGATTAAAGAGACAACACTTTCAAATTGTTCTTTAAATTATGAAATGTGAAGTGTCTTTTTAGATTTTATTTCTCAATGCATTTTTAATAAATTCTGCTTTTAAGTCAAAGTTTTACATTTTAGATTCTTACTATCATCCAATAGATGTTTTTTTTTCTTATTATGTGTTTTAAAAGTTCAAATAATTATTCCTTCAAATATTGCTTAATTTCTGTTGAATTTAATTTTAATAATTCAAGCAACCATGAAAAACTTGATACACGCGACAGGAAACATATGCATCTGTCAGGATCTTATTTATAAAATGCAAATTTTTAATCATTAAATACATTGGATAAATGCATTAGTTTGTAGAAATGCTTCTTTCTTATTAAAATATATTCACATTACTATGACGCCATTTAGCAGCAGGAAAATCTGACATGATATGTATAAACACTTCAGACTGCTTAGAATCCATACAACTTCCTTATAAAATAATTTATTTCTGAGTATAACAAGAATTGTAAAAACAAGATAAAAAAAAGAGTAAAAATCTTACTCTTAACAAGATTATAACCTAATTTTAAATTGAAAATAAATGATAAAACTCAATCCTCAGGAAAAAATCGGCACTGGCATTCTCATATTACGATAGAAACCATGCTAACAATAAGAAATTCTCCATCATTACCCACAGTAATCTAATCGACACAAGGCTAATCAGAAATCAATGGACAAACATTGCCAAGTATTTATCTCATTATATCCTGTTAAGGAAAAGTAACCATTTTTACGCTGATTATGAGTCTATTATTAGAGACAATAAAGAGAACTTCTGATTTTTACAAAAATCTTAGTATAACATCATGGAAAAGTGCATACCAGTAGTTTGTTTTCTGCAGTTCAATTGTACTGCAACAGTCAATAGAATGTTGGATTCAGTAAGTTCAAGTTTTATGGATTGTGTAAAATAAGCATTTTTGTGGTCAAATTTAACCCTTAATGATAAAAAAACATGATAGCTAATGCTTAATCTGACAAAAATCAAGATTTTTTTTTATTCTTGTGAGGAAATAATAAAAAAAAAAAAACACATAAAAAAATTAATTCAACTTTTGACTAAAATAATAAAGCCAATTTTTGGGATTGCCTCTGATATCCCTAGAACCACAAGGTTTAATCAATCTTTTCTACCAATTTAACACCAAATGGCTTAGGACAGTATGATTGCCAATGAGACAACTCTCAACATGAGATAACAAGAGACCAAATGACATAAAAGTTAGCAATTATATAAATACTGCCTTCAACAATCAGTAAACACCACACTACATAAATAAGCTATATCAGGCCCCTACATGACAAATGTAAAACAATTCAAAAGAAGAAAAATAATGGCCTGATTCATGTACAAAACAATAAAAAAAACATGAGGCTCTAAAGAGCCTGTGTCGCTCACCTTGGTCTATGTGCATATTAAACAAAGGACACAGATTCATGACAAAATTGTGTTTTGGTGATGGTGATGTGTTTGTAGATCTTACTTTACTGAACATTCTTGCTGCTTACAATTATCTCTATCTATAATGAACTTGGCCCAGTAGTTACAGTGGAAAATATTTTGTAAAAATTTACAAAAATTTACAAAATTTATGAAAATTGTAAAAAATTGACTATAAAGGGCAATAACTCCTTAAGGGGCCAATTGACAATTTTGGTCATGTTGACTTATTTGTAGATCTTACTTTGCTGTACATTATTGCTCTTTACAGTTTATCTATATCTATAATAATACTCAAGATAATAACCAAAAGCTGCAAAATTTTCTTAAAATTACCAATTCAGGGGCAGCAACCCAACAACATGTTGCCTGATTGGTCTGAAAATTTCAGGGCAGATAGATCTTGACCTAATGAACAATTTTATCCTGTCAGATTTGCTCTAAATGCTTTGGTTTCAGAGATCTGAGCCAAAAACTGCATTTTACCCTATGTACTATTTTTTAGCCATGTCGGCCATCTTGGTTCGCGGGCGGGGTCATCTGACACATTTTTTAAAATAGATACCCTAATGATGATTGTGGACAAGTTTGGTTAAATTTGTCTTATTAGTTTCAGAGGAGAAGATTTTTGTAAAAGATTACAAAAAATTAAGAAAAAAATGGTTAAAAATTGACTATAAAGGGCAATAACTCCTTAAGGGGTCAACTGACCATTTTTTAAACTAGATACCCCAATGATGATTGTGGCCAAGCTTGGTCAAATTTGGCCCAGTAGTTTCAGAGGAGAAGATTTTTGTAAAAGTTTACAGACGACGGACGCCAAGTGATTAGAAAAGCTCACAAGCCCTTTGGGCCAGGTGAGCTAAGAATTATATACAGCAACAAACGACAGGCACTAAATAACTTGGGACAGGTACATATAGAATATGGTGGGGTTGGATATGTTTACCAATGCCCAATTTGTTACCCTTACCTAACCAAGACTGCAATAATTCATGATGGTCTAAATAGAGCACATTAATATAATGATAATTACCTCCTCGACAGTATGAAAAAAAATTCATTCTAAAATAGATTTTTACAACACCAATCTGTCAAATCACTAACTTAAGAGCACTGTTACAGTAAAAAAATCTGGAGATTTAAAAAATAGGTTAATATTAGAAACTTTACTTCCATCTACTAAAGTGCAGATTTTACTATTAAAGGAAACCGAAGATTTTAAAAGATAGGTAAAATTAGAAGGTAAAATGAGAGGCATCACTTTCATCTAATGTCTCTAAAAACTTTGAACAGCAATAAAGTCATAGCGACTTCCAATTTCAATTCCTAAAACAAGAGTGATATGATCAAGCAAACCTTTAACATTCTAAACAATATAATACTAAAGACCATCTGATCAAATTATGTAAAAGTTCAAAAGTTTCACATTAGAGAGAAACATCAATCTGATAACAACTTAAAAGACCATGGAAATGAATGTGAAAGTCAAAACATAGTTATACAATGTGACTGATTGTTATTCGGATCACTTCTTTGTTAAAAGATAGGGAGAAATGAAGTGACGGAAATGTCAAACACAGCTCAATCACATTATATTACTAGCGATTAAAACTGATAAGAAGGTCATAGTGATCTAGGTTTCCTATGAAGGTTAAACACCAGTACCAACATAATTCATCTATAAAAACAAAAGGCCTCATTATTATTCTAGTACCACTTTCAAAATTAGGTTAAGAGTTTCTTCCCTTTAATATATAATATAATAATATTCTTTTTTTATGATTAGAGTCTTGCAGTAATTAGAGATTACAGTTTAGGCTTATAAATGCACATTTGTAGGCGAAACTCAGTTTCAAAACAACAGCCTAAAGACAATAGCTCTTCATTAAGATTATATGATCCTGTTTAACAAAGAGATCTCTTTATCCCAGTACTGTGGATTCATAATTATTTGTTGGATACCTATTTTGGCGGATTTTGTGGATATAGGTGAACCACGAAAATAGATGTTCAACAAATTACAATTTGTCTATAGTCTTGTATGTAGATTTTGGCAAAACCACGAAATTAAATATCCACATAAATGCAAGTTTTCCTCAATCCATGAAAATAAATGAATCCACAGAACATCAAATGTGGGTTTGCTAGTATCATATATGTTCAGGCAAAAGAGAAACAATAGATAACAGACATGGTAATTATTTTTCCTTCAGATGTTGTTTGTACACTGCTTTTGATATGTGATCTGTTTTAGCTCATATCGGTTAAGAGATTTTTTTTACCTTTCTGAATTTAGCATGACATTATAGTGCTTGATGATTCAGTGGTATCCTAAAACAATTGCCTATTGCAAATAATAATGAAATTATAAACAATATGTTGCACCATGAAAGTATAAATTCTTGTTTCAACTATTTGTATATATGATTTTATTGCAAAATGGAGAAGTCAAAATTGCATATGAAAGTATTAAATGTGTTATACAATTGCATTTCAAGTATTGATATTTTATCACGATGTCTTAGAGTCATTAAATATTTATTATTTTAAACATATATATGTCTAAAATGTTCTAATACATCATTTTATGAGTAGCAACAATTATTAATTTGATTTTATTGACAATTTGTGATCTTTAGGGACTTAAATTCAAAAGGAATTAAGTAATTGAAAAACAACCAATATCAAAGTACTGAAGTACTGAACATCGGATGACCGGAAGTTCTTGTGGATGGTCACAAGCACTTGTCTCAGAAAAAAAATCACATCTCTATACCTGAAAGTGAGGTTAATGTACAGCGATATTTTTTTCTGAGACAAGCTTGTGCGTAAATGATGAATAAATGACAGGGAATTCAACCTCACCGTAATAACTATTATATTGTAGTGATACCAAGGATTTGTATAGTAAGATCTTACTATACAAATCCTTGGTGATACAAATTCTGGTTTGTTGTTATATATTAATATTTGTATATAACAGTTATATGTATATATAATTTTCATTATATATGTCTCTGATTTTTCTAATAGATTGGATTTGAGTAGGCATTCATATTTTCCCACAAAACATTCTTGTGATATTCTTCCGCATGCTTTAACACAATTTTTCTGTACGTGTGCATAGATATTAAGGATTTTTTACTTATATATATATTTTTAACGACAAAACATTTTCATATTATTAATTTATGTTCTAAAAAATATATTTTTATGAGTATTCATTAAAGAAATGAATTTATAGCAAGCAATAAGGAATGTTATTTTGCACTCGATAATGTCTGCGTATTTATAGATCGGTTACCAGTCAAAAACGAAAGTTACGCAAGTAGAAATCTTTGTGGCAACAATACATTGGAATGCCCTAACGGTCATCGCGATGTAAAAATCACAATGCTTTGAATTCACACTTTATTCTACTGGAGTCAAAATCTTTCATGCAAATAGTATCTATATATACACTAAATCTAGAAAATACATGTACTTTTCCCCCTTTTTCTTAGACAACTCAAACTTTCCTTGAACTATTTTTTGATAAGCAATGTATGGTTTGCTTGTTCATAGTTTTCATAGCACAAAATTCTATCAACCTGAAATAAAATCTTCTTTGTGATTCAATTCAAGGGAAACAACTACTATTACTGATGACAGCTCACAAAAAGATCACAATATTTTACAGATCACTGAAATAGAATGATACATTTGCCTGCATAGTCTATGTTGAAATTTTTCCCAGGTTTAGAGATTGATATATTACAAATATTCCTCTACTGTCTTTTCTCATACTGAATATGCATGAAATAATTGCCATTGGATGTTAAGCCAGCAATAATCAATCAATTGAGAACTGTATGGTGCCATTTGTTTCTGTGTGTTGTTCCATTTAGGTTGTATCTCATTTTTATATACCCCACATATTCCTTCATTCATATATTTTCTACAAATTATTTGAGAAATAGATTCTGAATATTTCTCTGTGCTCGACAGTTAAAATTTTAATGTTTTTCTGTGACTTGATTATAAGAGCTTCTCTCAAACAATTGCAATTCATTCATTGCAATTTGGTCAGAATTTTGAATTAACTGCAATTAGTGGAGAGCAACACTTAGTCAAATCCAGCAACACTTGGCAAACCTCAGGTTCAGCAATAAAAGAAACAAGTATAACATATCATTTAAGTATTTGTACCTCAGTTATTTCAGGAAAAAAAAATCTATAACTATATTGCCTGTACCTTTCTGTTAATGTTTCCTTGTATAATAATCATATATTCCATAATATTCCATAAGCAGTTAAGTCTGCATCAAACTTTGGTTTATCGTTATACATCAATACCTATAAAATCTAACAGAATCCCAAGAGAAGCCTGTTTTAACACAAAGTGTCCAATACAATAAGACTGAAAATAGTTATTAAATTAAGTAAATATCATCGTTTTCTTGGCATCCTACATTATCCAATGACATAATCTGTCAATTTTTATCTCCACTTTCAACACTTAACCAGTTCCTTGAATATTTTTCATGTTTATTTGTAAATTTTGTTTTTTCTTTTTCTTGACCTTGGTATAAATTTATGATTCTTTTCATCCCTAAAAAAATATTAATGATTAAACAATCTTTTACTGTGCATAAAGAAATGCCCATCTTCAAATGAACTGTTGACATTTTTTTTTTAGGTCATCACTAAAAGTCAGCACAGACTCCAGACAGTGAAACTGTCAAAACTAGCTATAATCTGCAAGTGAAAAAATTAACTAAGATTCAACTAACTCTCAATTAACATTCAACTGACACTCAAAGTGAATTTTCCAGTCACAGGGGAGGGCAAAAAAATCTTGGTTTTATGTGCAAAGTGTGTTTGGAAAGTTGTAAATCTCAGTTTATGCATATACTAATTCTGACGATGTTTAGATGTTTGGTGATATTTCCCCTGAAATTGGCTTGTACTTATAGACTGATTTTTATATCATACCTTAAAGTTTTCTATTCTCATTTCCAGCATATACTACTTTCCATATTTGAGATAATTTGCTGTTTTAACCTATGTTTCCCTATTGACATGCACTGACTGTTACCATCATATCTAAAGTACAACTCTGAGTTATAACATATTCATTAGTCATGCTTACATCTGAACTTCTGCTTTCATTATTTCAATATCTTGTCGTGAATTTACTTTTTTAATTTTTATTACATTGAAGAAAAGTAGAATGCCCTATCCCAAAACTGAATGTAAAGAGTGAATTCATTGCCCTTTTTTCTCTCTTTCCTATGTTTGATTTTTAAATGGACTGTTAGTTTTCTCATTTGAATTGTTTTACATTTATCATTTCGTTTTTTTTTATAGCTGACTATGCGGTATGGGTTTTGCTCATTGTTGAAGGCCATATGGTGACCTATAGTTGTTAATTTCTATGTCATTTTGGTCTCTGGTGAGAAGAGTTGTCTCACTGGTAATCATACCACATCTTCTTATATTTCTATTCAGCTGTATAACAAAAGGTTCATTAAGACTTGACACTATCAGATACACAACAGTCAGAAAACTTCCTATACTATAATAAATAGGTCTGTCTGATGGCAATAGTAAGGAAATTCTTAGTCAATGTTGAATTCATTTACTTACAGTCAATTAATTCTGTATCTTTGAGGGATTGAGAAACGAAACATTCACTTGAAGATTTCATCAAGACAACATACCCAATTTCCAAAGACCAGAATATATCACACCATAATATTACATAACTAGATGCTCTAAATAACTTAAATCTCTGTCCTGCATTTTCATCAATGGCCACTTTTGATTATTTCAGACTGAAATTTAATTGATGACTATAATCTGTATTTTGTTAATCTTGTATTACTGATCATTTTGTCTGTATTCATTTTCTTGCTATATATTATAATTCTTAACGTAAACACAAAAAAAATGGTAAAAACCAAGGGCAATAACTCCTTTAAAAAGTGGACTGACAATTTCCACCTTGATGACCTAGTTTTATGTCATGTCTTAACTTGCTGATCATTTTTGCTGTTTGACAGTTTCTCTCTATATTCCCCAGCTATGAGCAATAACTCTTTTAAGGTATGTCAACTGAAAATTTCATTTATATTGACTTATTTGTACAGATATTCTTTTGATTTTTGAAACAAATGCAAAAATGGGTTAAAATCATCAATATTGGGCAATCACTCCTATAAGGAGTCACTTGACAAATTAAGCAATGTAGACTTACTTGTAGATCATGTCCTGCTAATCAGTTTTGCTATTTAATGTTTGCTTTATCTATAAGTTTTCAAGATAATAGGAAACAAGAGGCTCTCAAGTGCCTGAATCACTCACCTGTAGTTTTTTATTTAAATTTTTCATCAAAGTTTTTCTTTTACTTTTAACATTAAGTTTAATGTATAATTAAAAAGTGTGGACACAAACTAGTGTGTATAGTAACTCCTTAAGGGGTCAATTGACAATTTTGATCATTTGACTTATTTGTAGATCTTACTTTACTGAACATATTTATTGTTTACAGTTTAAATTTATCTATAATAATATTCAAGATAATAACCAAAACTGCAAAATTTCCTTCAAATTATCAATTCAGGGGCAATAACCTAAAAATCAGTTATCCAATTTGGCTGAAAATTTCAGGGCAGGTAGATCTTGTCCTAATGAACACTTTATCTCATTGTCAGATTTGCTCAAATACCTTGGTTTTAGAGATAGAAGCCAAAAACAACATTTAACTCCTATGTTCTATTTTTAGCCATGGCAGACTTGTTTTTACTTCTAGATACCCTAAGGATCATTCAGCGTAAGTTTAACTGACATTGCTTCAGTAGTTTCAGAGGAGAAGATTCTTTAAAGTTAACAATCATGATGAACAAATTGTGTAAAATTTAAAGGGCAACAACTCCTTAATGGATCAATTGACAATTTTGGACATTTGACTTATTTGTAGATCTTACTTTGCTGAACATTTTTACTGTTTACAGTTTATCTTTATCTATGATAATATTCAAGATAATAACCCAAAACTGCAAAATTTCATTAAAATTATCACTTTAGGGGCAATAACCCCAAAATTGGTTGACTGTGAAAATTTCAGGGTGAAAATTTCAGGGCAGGTAGTTCTTGACCTAATGAACACTTTTACTCCATGTCATATTTGTTCTAAATGCTTTAGTTTCTAAGGTATAAGCCAAAAACTGCATTTTCCCCCTATGTTCTATTTTTATCCATGGCAGCCATGTTTTTTGACGAAACAGAAAATAAAACACAAACTTTATACTAGATACTCTAAGGATCATTCAGCTTAAAGGAGTAGGTCCGGTAAGGGCCGATTTTGGCCTCAAAATTCAAGTTCATCTGATGAAAGATTTTGGACACTTTTTAAACACTTTACTGTCTACTTCAGTCGATTCAATCAGTTTATGTGAAAGATTTGAACTGATTTAGTCATTAAAGACGCTCAAATTCAAGCTTAAATATGAAAAATCTATCAAATATGCCATACTATGTCACTTTTCAGATGGTTTTTGTCAAAAATGAAAGTGGCCGCATCCGTGTTCATTCTCAACCTTTATATATGTTATGCAGTATCATCAAATACAATTTACATTTAAATATTAAGAATGAACACAAATGCGGCCACTTCCATTTCAGACGGAACCCGTTTAAAAATTAACCAAAATGCTAAAATTTCGAAGATTTCAGTAATTTAGCATGACTTAATGATGCTAGTACCCGATACATGTGCATTGTATTGTCAAAAACAGTCCATATTTATGTAACAGAAGTATTTTTCTTTCCAATAAATAGCTAAAAAATTATATTTTAACAATTTTGTAAACTGCTATATTCTGGGGCCAAAAAGGGGTCTTACTGGACCTACTCCTTTGGTTGAAATTGGTTAAGTAGTTTTAGAGGAGAAGATTTTTGAAATAGTTTACATTGGACGGACGACGGACAATGACGGAAGCTAAGTGATGGCAAAAGCTCACATTTCCTTTTAGGAAAGGTGAGATAAAAAAGCAAAAAATTGTTAAAAATCATAAGCTATAGGCAATAACTCCTATAAGAAGTCCACTGATAATTTCGGCTATGTAGATTTATTTGTAGATCTTTTTTCCCCTCTATTTAAAATTAAGAGAAAAATGAAAAAAAATTGTCATTTAAGGGCAATAATGTCTGATAAGGAGTTTTCTGACAATATTTTACAAAGTGGACAGTTAATAGTTCTGGACATTCCGAACATTTTTGCACTTTTATGATTTTCAAAAGAATAGAAAATACTTGCATTTTACCCCTATGTTCTATTTTCAGCATTGGTGGTCAGGTATTGGTTGGTCAAGTGGATCAACCAATTAATTTTTCAAACTTGATACCCCAAGGATGGTTGTGGCTAGAGGAGATGATTTTTCGTGGTTCCCTTTAAACAGACTAAATCAACAACTTTAATTTGTATACCAAGGCAAAAGTATCAAAGTCAAAAGACCATGAAGGAGATTATAAAGTATAAAGGCATCCTACAAATCTTCAGGGTAATAGATGTGCCAATACTTGCCAAATATCACTGACCTACCACTAGTGGTTCCCCTTAAACTGACCTAAGCACTTTTGAGCTATTGTCCAAAAACTGGAAAATCCCACTTTTTTTATGAATAAAATCCCATAACTCAGATATGTAAAAAAATTTTATCAAATCGAAGAGAGCTTACGTCAATAGATATAAACAATTCACCAAAGTTTCATGAAAACTGCTCAAAGCACTTTTGAGTTATTGCCCAAAAACTGGAAAATCCCACTTTTTTAATGAATAAAATCCCATAACTCAGAAACGTAAAATCTAAAATTTATAAAAATTGAAAGGGAGCTCACGTCAATATATATAAACAATTCACCAAAATTTCATGCAAATTGGTTAAATCATTTTGGAGTTATTGTCCGACATTTTGATGACTGACAGACGGATGGACAGGCAAAGGTATACCATAATACGTTCGTAAACGGGCATATAAAATTAGACGATATCAAGGGGCAATCTTAATCATATGTAAAGGGATAGATATCACCATGGCCAAAAGGAAAGAAGATAAAAAAAACTCATAGCTTGTAAAACGTTTGTAAGTTATCACAAAACTGCCTCCAGGTTAACAGTTGCTTTATTTCACTTGACCATAGATCTACATATTAGTTCATAAATGTAATTCTTGTTTCAATACTTAATGGTCAGTGCTATTCATTTAATGATTGATTGGTTGTTGATTACTAAAAAAAAAACAGCATCCAGAGGCAAATTTATTTAATCAGAATTGTTTAAAAAATATATTGAAACCAAAATTGCTTATACAGACGTACAGAACTTGTTATGTACTGGTACATGCATCACAAAACCATATTAGTGATTAAATGATAGTGATCTTTGTTTTGGCAAAAGAAATTTAAAGACTGACATTTTTACCATTTCTAATATTCAGGTGCGTTTTATGTGAGGACAAAAACACTTCTTCCCCTAAAAAATGGCCCTGCGCCTTATTTAGGGGTGCGTTTTATTTTCCGTCAAGTACGGTAGTCATATCAAGGAGGACAAAAGACAACATTTCAATTGATATTTTATTGCGTGTCTTTTATGTTGTAATGTTATGCCACTGTTTCAGGTTAGGGTGAAGGTTGGCACCTGTTAAAAACGTTTAAGCCCGCTGCATTTTTATGCACCTGTCCTAAGTCAAGAGCCTGTTGTTCAGTGGTTGTCGTTTGTTGGTGTGGTTCATAAGTGTTTCTTGTTTCTCATTTTTGTCGAGCCTGCAACTTTTGTCACAAAAGCGAGACAAAACGATCCTACATTCCGTCGTTGGCGTTGTCGTCGTCAGCGGCGGCATCCACAAATATTCACTCTGTGGTTTTTGAAATTTAATAACTTTCTTAAACTATCCTGGGTTTCTACCGAACTTGGACAGAAGCTTGTTTATGATCATAGAAGTACATTTTGTAAAAAAAAAATCCTGTTTTTTCGAATTTTACTTATAAATGGACTTACCCTTACCGGAAAATCAGCCCTGCGGCAAACATTTGCCGCAAGTTTGCAGCAAACATTGCCGCAAGCTTGCAGCAAGCATTTGCTGCAAACTTGCCGCAACCATTTTACCATGCAAATGAAGGTTGCGGCAAGCTTGCTGCAAACATAATTATGCAAATTAGATTTGCCGCAAGCTTGCGGCAATTGTTTGCTGCAAGCTTGCGGCAATTGTTTGTTGCAAACTTGCGGCAAACTTACAGGAACTACACATATACCAATGGCATGTGTGTAGACAAATTCAATTTATCTCTTCAAATTACACAGCAACATTTTTAAAAAGAATTCCTGCCTGTATACAAACAGTTATTGAAAGAATTCTCGCAAACTTAAAGATTTAAGGAAATACATACATGCATTTGAGTTTTGAAAAAGGGGGCAGGGGTCATTCTCAAATGACATTATATACCTGTATTAAGAAATGAAAAAGGATAAATCTCAAATGTGTATTGGGTATAAAGCTAGGTGATAATTGCATAACAGAATTGAACTTAATTTTAATAAGCATGGTACAGTACATCATGCAGTTACAAAATTCAAACTTATAATAGCTAATGTTTTTTCAAACACACATATATATTATATATATAGTATCTTACTTAATTATGTATGATGGTGACATTAATTATTTTTATTAAACATGCAGTTCTATGAATTATTTGTACTTACAAAATTACATATTGAATATCCTATATTATTGAACCAAAATGCCTCTTTGATCTCTTATATTTGAAATGCATTTTCCAAACACAATCAACATGACCTAGCCACAATTTCAAACTGTTAGCTTCCAGGAAGTGCCTACTAGGCATGCCCAGTCAATATTGTGTAATTCTTGCAATGTTCTGGCAAACATATAGAATGGTCAAAGTTTTCTGCAATTTTGCGGCAAACATATAGAATGGTCAAAGTTTTCTGCAGTCTTGCGGCAAACATTCTTTATTATCTTAACTTTCCGGCAATCTTACGGCAAACATTGATGTTTCTGCAAATTTGCCGCAAGCTTGCAGCAAAAAGCTGCAATGTTTGCCGGAAGTTTGCAGCTAGCGGCCAACATCTGCAAACACTATTTTCTGTGTTCCTGCAAACTTTCTGTTTGCCGCAAGCTTGCAGCAAGTCTGCTGCAAGTTTGCGGCAAACAATTCAGTTCCATAAGGGGGTAGTTTTTCTGCCAGTTAACATTACATTCACTCTGTCGTGAAAATTTTAATAACTTTCTTAAACTATCCTGGATTTGTACCAAACTTGGACGGAAGCTTTTTTATGATCAAAAGCTAGTATCTATAAGGAAATTTTGTAAAAATATATTTCCTGTTTTTCCGTATATTACTTATAAATGGACTTAAGTTTTTCTTCCTGTTAACATTACATACAGTCTGTAGTTATAGTTTTTAAAACATTTATTAGATTCATAAACCATTCTGGATTTTTACCAAACTTGGACAGAAGCTTCTTACAATCAAAAGATAGTATCTATAAGAAAATTTTTAATAATTTTTTCCCCATTTTTGTTGAGCCTGTGACTAGCAGCAAAAGTAGGCAAGACACTGAGTTCCGCAGAACCCTTACAAATTTTTTATATAGATTAGACCATTGTTTTTCCAGTTTGAATTGTTTTACACTAGTCTTTTTGGGACCCTTTATAGCTTGCTGTTTGATGTGAGCCAAGGCTCTGTGTTGAAGGCCGTACTTTGACCTATAATTGTTTACTTTTTACACATTGTGACTTGGATGGATAGTTGTCTCATTGGCACTCATACCACATCTTCTTATTTATATTTGCAACCAAATTTTGCTCTTTTCTTGTACTTGTTTTTAACTGTTTGAACCAAACATGAATTAATTATAACTTAAAGTTACTTAACTGATAAAAGTCTTGACTTTGTGATATAATCTGATTGTCTCTGATTACTATATAAACCACTAAATTAACCTATAACAGAGCAGCCTGCGTTACAATTTATAATTGTTTTTGTAATGAAAAAATGGTCAGTCGTCTGAGACAAGATTCATGTTAAATGTCACTGAAAATTTTTCCTGAAGACAATTTTTCCTTAATTGCTCTTATTACACCAAAAACATCTGCCAAACAACTATTTACCAGTAAAAATAGTCTCGACTTTATTTAAGTTATGTCCGTAGAAGATAGCAGATAAACAGCAGCATCAGAAATTTATTTGGTGATGAGAAAATCCATTGAAAAATTATCTATAAAAGGAAGTCATATGGTTTTGATGGGTGACCAAATGATGCTATTAATTTACTCAGCTAGTCTGTGTATCACAGAATGTTCTACTGAAAAATAATGGCTCTGTCACTTAACTTGTAGGAGTTTGTATTTTCTGTGATGCATCTAATGTGTATCATGATCAGAAAAATATTCTTTAGTAGTGAAGAAAAAAGCAAGGACATTACTGATTATAACCAACAAATGGCTACTGGTTTTCTTTTTTTAATTGTAGTGTTTTAGTTCTTTTAATGATAGTGTTGAAAGAAGATTTTTGTGGTAGGCTCTGTTAAACTTATTGACAACTTTTAGAAACAGGAAGATTTAGAGCTTGTTAAGGTTTATAATGATTACTTTAATAAGAACTTAAGACTCTGAACAATCATTTATTTTTTGTGTTTAATGCCACTTTCAGCACTATGGCCTATATTGTGGCAGCCAATTTCAGTAAAATGTGTAATTGTTTACATTACCTTAATCTGTTATTGATGGCTAAAGAGTCAGTTGGTTGTATCTTTTTACATAAAGCAATAATGAATCTGGTGTTTCAAAAGAAATTAATGTCACATGCAAATTTTTCATTCCAATCTCCTTTATCTTTTTAAATCGTCATTATTGTTGTCTACTTAACGTAAAATGAATATACTGCTATTAGTTTTTCCATTGCTTCAGTTGAAATAGAACCATTACTTCCTAAAACTCTGCCATTTCAGACTGACATCACACCAATAAGTGACATGTAGCACATTAATTAGATGGAAAATTCCCACAGAAAATCTCACACCAACTTGTTCATTACTTACAGAGGATTGATAGACTAAAAGTTATGAGTTCTATTCAGAATAGTTCAGATGGATAAGACAAATGCAGCTTTAGCAAAAACATAATATTGAATTTAAAAAGATTAAATTTAATTACATCATATTTTCTATGGCTTGTCTTTCTATCCTATTGAGGCTCACAATTTATTCTAAACTTTCCCTGCCACATATGCAGGTGTCAGTCCGAACATTAGACTTGTTACATGTCCCTTCCTTATTTTATTTTTTTTCAATTTTGCCCCTTTAACAATTTTACTGCTATAACTAAGAGATTACCATTATACGGACATCTTCTCCAAGGGCAATCATTGTACTGGCAGTTTTCAGTAAACATATAAATTAGTAAGAAAGAAATAAATAAAAGAAAGGGAATTATAGCAAGTCTATCCAAACCTCACCATTAGTTTTCTTAAAACTTGTCATATCTTAATTTTTTGTTAATTGGAGAATTTTGTGTCCATGGCAAAACATAAGATAGTTTCTGCTTAATTTGTTCAAAACATGTGTCGCTTTGCAATGATCTAGATGTTGACATATTGTACAGACACCAGTTAATGATTGATTACTGTATGATGACCTCTAGATGTTCTATTGGTTAAATTTAGTCACTGGGTTGCTGTATCATTGAGGTATAACCTTTGTGTCATGTTATTCAGAGATCAAAGTTGATTTCATTGTTATCAAAGTTACAAATGATTGCTCAATAATAACTTTAGATTTTGCATTTAATATAAAAGAGCTATTCCTCACATCTCTGTATATTTTTACATTGTATATAATTTCGGCTATGTAGATTTATTTGTAGATCTTTTTTCCCCTCTATTTAAAATTAAGAGAAAAATGAAAAAAAATTGTCATTTAAGGGCAATAATGTCTGATAAGGAGTTTTCTGACAATATTTTACAAAGTGGACAGTTAATAGTTCTGGACATTCCGAACATTTTTGCACTTTTATGATTTTCAAAAGAATAGAAAATACTTGCATTTTACCCCTATGTTCTATTTTCAGCATTGGTGGTCAGGTATTGGTTGGTCAAGTGGATCAACCAATTAATTTTTCAAACTTGATACCCCAAGGATGGTTGTGGCTAGAGGAGATGATTTTTCGTGGTTCCCTTTAAACAGACTAAATCAACAACTTTAATTTGTATACCAAGGCAAAAGTATCAAAGTCAAAAGACCATGAAGGAGATTATAAAGTATAAAGGCATCCTACAAATCTTCAGGGTAATAGATGTGCCAATACTTGCCAAATATCACTGACCTACCACTAGTGGTTCCCCTTAAACTGACCTAAGCACTTTTGAGCTATTGTCCAAAAACTGGAAAATCCCACTTTTTTTATGAATAAAATCCCATAACTCAGATATGTAAAAAAATTTTATCAAATCGAAGAGAGCTTACGTCAATAGATATAAACAATTCACCAAAGTTTCATGAAAACTGCTCAAAGCACTTTTGAGTTATTGCCCAAAAACTGGAAAATCCCACTTTTTTAATGAATAAAATCCCATAACTCAGAAACGTAAAATCTAAAATTTATAAAAATTGAAAGGGAGCTCACGTCAATATATATAAACAATTCACCAAAATTTCATGCAAATTGGTTAAATCATTTTGGAGTTATTGTCCGACATTTTGATGACTGACAGACGGATGGACAGGCAAAGGTATACCATAATACGTTCGTAAACGGGCATATAAAATTAGACGATATCAAGGGGCAATCTTAATCATATGTAAAGGGATAGATATCACCATGGCCAAAAGGAAAGAAGATAAAAAAAACTCATAGCTTGTAAAACGTTTGTAAGTTATCACAAAACTGCCTCCAGGTTAACAGTTGCTTTATTTCACTTGACCATAGATCTACATATTAGTTCATAAATGTAATTCTTGTTTCAATACTTAATGGTCAGTGCTATTCATTTAATGATTGATTGGTTGTTGATTACTAAAAAAAAAACAGCATCCAGAGGCAAATTTATTTAATCAGAATTGTTTAAAAAATATATTGAAACCAAAATTGCTTATACAGACGTACAGAACTTGTTATGTACTGGTACATGCATCACAAAACCATATTAGTGATTAAATGATAGTGATCTTTGTTTTGGCAAAAGAAATTTAAAGACTGACATTTTTACCATTTCTAATATTCAGGTGCGTTTTATGTGAGGACAAAAACACTTCTTCCCCTAAAAAATGGCCCTGCGCCTTATTTAGGGGTGCGTTTTATTTTCCGTCAAGTACGGTAGTCATATCAAGGAGGACAAAAGACAACATTTCAATTGATATTTTATTGCGTGTCTTTTATGTTGTAATGTTATGCCACTGTTTCAGGTTAGGGTGAAGGTTGGCACCTGTTAAAAACGTTTAAGCCCGCTGCATTTTTATGCACCTGTCCTAAGTCAAGAGCCTGTTGTTCAGTGGTTGTCGTTTGTTGGTGTGGTTCATAAGTGTTTCTTGTTTCTCATTTTTGTCGAGCCTGCAACTTTTGTCACAAAAGCGAGACAAAACGATCCTACATTCCGTCGTTGGCGTTGTCGTCGTCAGCGGCGGCATCCACAAATATTCACTCTGTGGTTTTTGAAATTTAATAACTTTCTTAAACTATCCTGGGTTTCTACCGAACTTGGACAGAAGCTTGTTTATGATCATAGAAGTACATTTTGTAAAAAAAAAATCCTGTTTTTTCGAATTTTACTTATAAATGGACTTACCCTTACCGGAAAATCAGCCCTGCGGCAAACATTTGCCGCAAGTTTGCAGCAAACATTGCCGCAAGCTTGCAGCAAGCATTTGCTGCAAACTTGCCGCAACCATTTTACCATGCAAATGAAGGTTGCGGCAAGCTTGCTGCAAACATAATTATGCAAATTAGATTTGCCGCAAGCTTGCGGCAATTGTTTGCTGCAAGCTTGCGGCAATTGTTTGTTGCAAACTTGCGGCAAACTTACAGGAACTACACATATACCAATGGCATGTGTGTAGACAAATTCAATTTATCTCTTCAAATTACACAGCAACATTTTTAAAAAGAATTCCTGCCTGTATACAAACAGTTATTGAAAGAATTCTCGCAAACTTAAAGATTTAAGGAAATACATACATGCATTTGAGTTTTGAAAAAGGGGGCAGGGGTCATTCTCAAATGACATTATATACCTGTATTAAGAAATGAAAAAGGATAAATCTCAAATGTGTATTGGGTATAAAGCTAGGTGATAATTGCATAACAGAATTGAACTTAATTTTAATAAGCATGGTACAGTACATCATGCAGTTACAAAATTCAAACTTATAATAGCTAATGTTTTTTCAAACACACATATATATTATATATATAGTATCTTACTTAATTATGTATGATGGTGACATTAATTATTTTTATTAAACATGCAGTTCTATGAATTATTTGTACTTACAAAATTACATATTGAATATCCTATATTATTGAACCAAAATGCCTCTTTGATCTCTTATATTTGAAATGCATTTTCCAAACACAATCAACATGACCTAGCCACAATTTCAAACTGTTAGCTTCCAGGAAGTGCCTACTAGGCATGCCCAGTCAATATTGTGTAATTCTTGCAATGTTCTGGCAAACATATAGAATGGTCAAAGTTTTCTGCAATTTTGCGGCAAACATATAGAATGGTCAAAGTTTTCTGCAGTCTTGCGGCAAACATTCTTTATTATCTTAACTTTCTGGCAATCTTACGGCAAACATTGATGTTTCTGCAAATTTGCCGCAAGCTTGCAGCAAAAAGCTGCAATGTTTGCCGGAAGTTTGCAGCTAGCGGCCAACATCTGCAAACACTATTTTCTGTGTTCCTGCAAACTTTCTGTTTGCCGCAAGCTTGCAGCAAGTCTGCTGCAAGTTTGCGGCAAACAATTCAGTTCCATAAGGGGGTAGTTTTTCTGCCAGTTAACATTACATTCACTCTGTCGTGAAAATTTTAATAACTTTCTTAAACTATCCTGGATTTGTACCAAACTTGGACGGAAGCTTTTTTATGATCAAAAGCTAGTATCTATAAGGAAATTTTGTAAAAATATATTTCCTGTTTTTCCGTATATTACTTATAAATGGACTTAAGTTTTTCTTCCTGTTAACATTACATACAGTCTGTAGTTATAGTTTTTAAAACATTTATTAGATTCATAAACCATTCTGGATTTTTACCAAACTTGGACAGAAGCTTCTTACAATCAAAAGATAGTATCTATAAGAAAATTTTTAATAATTTTTTCCCCATTTTTGTTGAGCCTGTGACTAGCAGCAAAAGTAGGCAAGACACTGAGTTCCGCAGAACCCTTACAAATTTTTTATATAGATTAGACCATTGTTTTTCCAGTTTGAATTGTTTTACACTAGTCTTTTTGGGACCCTTTATAGCTTGCTGTTTGATGTGAGCCAAGGCTCTGTGTTGAAGGCCGTACTTTGACCTATAATTGTTTACTTTTTACACATTGTGACTTGGATGGATAGTTGTCTCATTGGCACTCATACCACATCTTCTTATTTATATTTGCAACCAAATTTTGCTCTTTTCTTGTACTTGTTTTTAACTGTTTGAACCAAACATGAATTAATTATAACTTAAAGTTACTTAACTGATAAAAGTCTTGACTTTGTGATATAATCTGATTGTCTCTGATTACTATATAAACCACTAAATTAACCTATAACAGAGCAGCCTGCGTTACAATTTATAATTGTTTTTGTAATGAAAAAATGGTCAGTCGTCTGAGACAAGATTCATGTTAAATGTCACTGAAAATTTTTCCTGAAGACAATTTTTCCTTAATTGCTCTTATTACACCAAAAACATCTGCCAAACAACTATTTACCAGTAAAAATAGTCTCGACTTTATTTAAGTTATGTCCGTAGAAGATAGCAGATAAACAGCAGCATCAGAAATTTATTTGGTGATGAGAAAATCCATTGAAAAATTATCTATAAAAGGAAGTCATATGGTTTTGATGGGTGACCAAATGATGCTATTAATTTACTCAGCTAGTCTGTGTATCACAGAATGTTCTACTGAAAAATAATGGCTCTGTCACTTAACTTGTAGGAGTTTGTATTTTCTGTGATGCATCTAATGTGTATCATGATCAGAAAAATATTCTTTAGTAGTGAAGAAAAAAGCAAGGACATTACTGATTATAACCAACAAATGGCTACTGGTTTTCTTTTTTTAATTGTAGTGTTTTAGTTCTTTTAATGATAGTGTTGAAAGAAGATTTTTGTGGTAGGCTCTGTTAAACTTATTGACAACTTTTAGAAACAGGAAGATTTAGAGCTTGTTAAGGTTTATAATGATTACTTTAATAAGAACTTAAGACTCTGAACAATCATTTATTTTTTGTGTTTAATGCCACTTTCAGCACTATGGCCTATATTGTGGCAGCCAATTTCAGTAAAATGTGTAATTGTTTACATTACCTTAATCTGTTATTGATGGCTAAAGAGTCAGTTGGTTGTATCTTTTTACATAAAGCAATAATGAATCTGGTGTTTCAAAAGAAATTAATGTCACATGCAAATTTTTCATTCCAATCTCCTTTATCTTTTTAAATCGTCATTATTGTTGTCTACTTAACGTAAAATGAATATACTGCTATTAGTTTTTCCATTGCTTCAGTTGAAATAGAACCATTACTTCCTAAAACTCTGCCATTTCAGACTGACATCACACCAATAAGTGACATGTAGCACATTAATTAGATGGAAAATTCCCACAGAAAATCTCACACCAACTTGTTCATTACTTACAGAGGATTGATAGACTAAAAGTTATGAGTTCTATTCAGAATAGTTCAGATGGATAAGACAAATGCAGCTTTAGCAAAAACATAATATTGAATTTAAAAAGATTAAATTTAATTACATCATATTTTCTATGGCTTGTCTTTCTATCCTATTGAGGCTCACAATTTATTCTAAACTTTCCCTGCCACATATGCAGGTGTCAGTCCGAACATTAGACTTGTTACATGTCCCTTCCTTATTTTATTTTTTTTCAATTTTGCCCCTTTAACAATTTTACTGCTATAACTAAGAGATTACCATTATACGGACATCTTCTCCAAGGGCAATCATTGTACTGGCAGTTTTCAGTAAACATATAAATTAGTAAGAAAGAAATAAATAAAAGAAAGGGAATTATAGCAAGTCTATCCAAACCTCACCATTAGTTTTCTTAAAACTTGTCATATCTTAATTTTTTGTTAATTGGAGAATTTTGTGTCCATGGCAAAACATAAGATAGTTTCTGCTTAATTTGTTCAAAACATGTGTCGCTTTGCAATGATCTAGATGTTGACATATTGTACAGACACCAGTTAATGATTGATTACTGTATGATGACCTCTAGATGTTCTATTGGTTAAATTTAGTCACTGGGTTGCTGTATCATTGAGGTATAACCTTTGTGTCATGTTATTCAGAGATCAAAGTTGATTTCATTGTTATCAAAGTTACAAATGATTGCTCAATAATAACTTTAGATTTTGCATTTAATATAAAAGAGCTATTCCTCACATCTCTGTATATTTTTACATTGTATATAATTTCGGCTATGTAGATTTATTTGTAGATCTTTTTTCCCCTCTATTTAAAATTAAGAGAAAAATGAAAAAAAATTGTCATTTAAGGGCAATAATGTCTGATAAGGAGTTTTCTGACAATATTTTACAAAGTGGACAGTTAATAGTTCTGGACATTCCGAACATTTTTGCACTTTTATGATTTTCAAAAGAATAGAAAATACTTGCATTTTACCCCTATGTTCTATTTTCAGCATTGGTGGTCAGGTATTGGTTGGTCAAGTGGATCAACCAATTAATTTTTCAAACTTGATACCCCAAGGATGGTTGTGGCTAGAGGAGATGATTTTTCGTGGTTCCCTTTAAACAGACTAAATCAACAACTTTAATTTGTATACCAAGGCAAAAGTATCAAAGTCAAAAGACCATGAAGGAGATTATAAAGTATAAAGGCATCCTACAAATCTTCAGGGTAATAGATGTGCCAATACTTGCCAAATATCACTGACCTACCACTAGTGGTTCCCCTTAAACTGACCTAAGCACTTTTGAGCTATTGTCCAAAAACTGGAAAATCCCACTTTTTTTATGAATAAAATCCCATAACTCAGATATGTAAAAAAATTTTATCAAATCGAAGAGAGCTTACGTCAATAGATATAAACAATTCACCAAAGTTTCATGAAAACTGCTCAAAGCACTTTTGAGTTATTGCCCAAAAACTGGAAAATCCCACTTTTTTAATGAATAAAATCCCATAACTCAGAAACGTAAAATCTAAAATTTATAAAAATTGAAAGGGAGCTCACGTCAATATATATAAACAATTCACCAAAATTTCATGCAAATTGGTTAAATCATTTTGGAGTTATTGTCCGACATTTTGATGACTGACAGACGGATGGACAGGCAAAGGTATACCATAATACGTTCGTAAACGGGCATATAAAATTAGACGATATCAAGGGGCAATCTTAATCATATGTAAAGGGATAGATATCACCATGGCCAAAAGGAAAGAAGATAAAAAAAACTCATAGCTTGTAAAACGTTTGTAAGTTATCACAAAACTGCCTCCAGGTTAACAGTTGCTTTATTTCACTTGACCATAGATCTACATATTAGTTCATAAATGTAATTCTTGTTTCAATACTTAATGGTCAGTGCTATTCATTTAATGATTGATTGGTTGTTGATTACTAAAAAAAAAACAGCATCCAGAGGCAAATTTATTTAATCAGAATTGTTTAAAAAATATATTGAAACCAAAATTGCTTATACAGACGTACAGAACTTGTTATGTACTGGTACATGCATCACAAAACCATATTAGTGATTAAATGATAGTGATCTTTGTTTTGGCAAAAGAAATTTAAAGACTGACATTTTTACCATTTCTAATATTCAGGTGCGTTTTATGTGAGGACAAAAACACTTCTTCCCCTAAAAAATGGCCCTGCGCCTTATTTAGGGGTGCGTTTTATTTTCCGTCAAGTACGGTAGTCATATCAAGGAGGACAAAAGACAACATTTCAATTGATATTTTATTGCGTGTCTTTTATGTTGTAATGTTATGCCACTGTTTCAGGTTAGGGTGAAGGTTGGCACCTGTTAAAAACGTTTAAGCCCGCTGCATTTTTATGCACCTGTCCTAAGTCAAGAGCCTGTTGTTCAGTGGTTGTCGTTTGTTGGTGTGGTTCATAAGTGTTTCTTGTTTCTCATTTTTGTCGAGCCTGCAACTTTTGTCACAAAAGCGAGACAAAACGATCCTACATTCCGTCGTTGGCGTTGTCGTCGTCAGCGGCGGCATCCACAAATATTCACTCTGTGGTTTTTGAAATTTAATAACTTTCTTAAACTATCCTGGGTTTCTACCGAACTTGGACAGAAGCTTGTTTATGATCATAGAAGTACATTTTGTAAAAAAAAAATCCTGTTTTTTCGAATTTTACTTATAAATGGACTTAGTTTTTCTGCCAGTTAACATTACATTCACTCTGTCGTGAAAATTTTAATAACTTTCTTAAACTATCCTGGATTTGTACCAAACTTGGACGGAAGCTTTTTTATGATCAAAAGCTAGTATCTATAAGGAAATTTTGTAAAAATATATTTCCTGTTTTTCCGTATATTACTTATAAATGGACTTAAGTTTTTCTTCCTGTTAACATTACATACAGTCTGTAGTTATAGTTTTTAAAACATTTATTAGATTCATAAACCATTCTGGATTTTTACCAAACTTGGACAGAAGCTTCTTACAATCAAAAGATAGTATCTATAAGAAAATTTTTAATAATTTTTTCCCCATTTTTGTTGAGCCTGTGACTAGCAGCAAAAGTAGGCAAGACACTGAGTTCCGCAGAACCCTTACAAATTTTTTATATAGATTAGACCATTGTTTTTCCAGTTTGAATTGTTTTACACTAGTCTTTTTGGGACCCTTTATAGCTTGCTGTTTGATGTGAGCCAAGGCTCTGTGTTGAAGGCCGTACTTTGACCTATAATTGTTTACTTTTTAAACATTGTGACTTGGATGGATAGTTGTCTCATTGGCACTCATACCACATCTTCTTATTTATATTTGCAACCAAATTTTGCTCTTTTCTTGTACTTGTTTTTAACTGTTTGAACCAAACATGAATTAATTATAACTTAAAGTTACTTAACTGATAAAAGTCTTGACTTTGTGATATAATCTGATTGTCTCTGATTACTATATAAACCACTAAATTAACCTATAACAGAGCAGCCTGCGTTACAATTTATAATTGTTTTTGTAATGAAAAAATGGTCAGTCGTCTGAGACAAGATTCATGTTAAATGTCACTGAAAATTTTTCCTGAAGACAATTTTTCCTTAATTGCTCTTATTACACCAAAAACATCTGCCAAACAACTATTTACCAGTAAAAATAGTCTCGACTTTATTTAAGTTATGTCCGTAGAAGATAGCAGATAAACAGCAGCATCAGAAATTTATTTGGTGATGAGAAAATCCATTGAAAAATTATCTATAAAAGGAAGTCATATGGTTTTGATGGGTGACCAAATGATGCTATTAATTTACTCAGCTAGTCTGTGTATCACAGAATGTTCTACTGAAAAATAATGGCTCTGTCACTTAACTTGTAGGAGTTTGTATTTTCTGTGATGCATCTAATGTGTATCATGATCAGAAAAATATTCTTTAGTAGTGAAGAAAAAAGCAAGGACATTACTGATTATAACCAACAAATGGCTACTGGTTTTCTTTTTTTAATTGTAGTGTTTTAGTTCTTTTAATGATAGTGTTGAAAGAAGATTTTTGTGGTAGGCTCTGTTAAACTTATTGACAACTTTTAGAAACAGGAAGATTTAGAGCTTGTTAAGGTTTATAATGATTACTTTAATAAGAACTTAAGACTCTGAACAATCATTTATTTTTTGTGTTTAATGCCACTTTCAGCACTATGGCCTATATTGTGGCAGCCAATTTCAGTAAAATGTGTAATTGTTTACATTACCTTAATCTGTTATTGATGGCTAAAGAGTCAGTTGGTTGTATCTTTTTACATAAAGCAATAATGAATCTGGTGTTTCAAAAGAAATTAATGTCACATGCAAATTTTTCATTCCAATCTCCTTTATCTTTTTAAATCGTCATTATTGTTGTCTACTTAACGTAAAATGAATATACTGCTATTAGTTTTTCCATTGCTTCAGTTGAAATAGAACCATTACTTCCTAAAACTCTGCCATTTCAGACTGACATCACACCAATAAGTGACATGTAGCACATTAATTAGATGGAAAATTCCCACAGAAAATCTCACACCAACTTGTTCATTACTTACAGAGGATTGATAGACTAAAAGTTATGAGTTCTATTCAGAATAGTTCAGATGGATAAGACAAATGCAGCTTTAGCAAAAACATAATATTGAATTTAAAAAGATTAAATTTAATTACATCATATTTTCTATGGCTTGTCTTTCTATCCTATTGAGGCTCACAATTTATTCTAAACTTTCCCTGCCACATATGCAGGTGTCAGTCCGAACATTAGACTTGTTACATGTCCCTTCCTTATTTTATTTTTTTTCAATTTTGCCCCTTTAACAATTTTACTGCTATAACTAAGAGATTACCATTATACGGACATCTTCTCCAAGGGCAATCATTGTACTGGCAGTTTTCAGTAAACATATAAATTAGTAAGAAAGAAATAAATAAAAGAAAGGGAATTATAGCAAGTCTATCCAAACCTCACCATTAGTTTTCTTAAAACTTGTCATATCTTAATTTTTTGTTAATTGGAGAATTTTGTGTCCATGGCAAAACATAAGATAGTTTCTGCTTAATTTGTTCAAAACATGTGTCGCTTTGCAATGATCTAGATGTTGACATATTGTACAGACACCAGTTAATGATTGATTACTGTATGATGACCTCTAGATGTTCTATTGGTTAAATTTAGTCACTGGGTTGCTGTATCATTGAGGTATAACCTTTGTGTCATGTTATTCAGAGATCAAAGTTGATTTCATTGTTATCAAAGTTACAAATGATTGCTCAATAATAACTTTAGATTTTGCATTTAATATAAAAGAGCTATTCCTCACATCTCTGTATATTTTTACATTGTATAAACTTTTGATGAATGCTTTTGTATATATGTCTTACAATGCAAATTGTATTTTGAAATCCTAAACTTAAATATTATTGATGGGATTGACTTTATTCCTCAATTCTAAGAATTCAATTTGTAAGAAAGCCATATACATGGCTGCATTCAATTCACTGAAATCCTCATTAAATCTGTAATTTTTCATTCATTAAAATATTTTTTTTGTAAAGTAGGAAACCAACCAAGTGCCTTTCAACAAGCATTTTATAAGGATTTAACACTTTTTTATATTGGACAGACTTCTTAATTGGATGAGGTCTCTGTATTATCATGATGAATAGCAATTCTACATGCAACCTATACTGTCAGACTAAGGCTTTTAGAGAAGGGGATTTGGCTTTTATAATCAGGTTTATGAACCAAAAAATTTATCAAACTGACACAAAAACAGATGAAAGTGTAAGCCCGTTTTAATTTTCTAGCGATAAAAGATAAAGTATAAATCACTAAGTGTTTCTCTGGATTAGAGTTAATACCACTGAAACAAATTCTGTCAGACAACATTTTTTAAAATGAAAAATTATGCTTGACAATGATGTGGAGGCTAATGCAAAATAGATTCCCATGTGGTTTGTCAGGATAAATCTGTTTAAAAATTTGAATCCAACTTGGAATAGTAATTCAAGCCTACATAAATGGCTTTTGCCCATCAATTTTAATACTATTATCAAATTTTTCCTGCGTTATATTTTTAAATCATAATTGTATTTGCAAGAATGCAAGTTTATCATTGCAGTCAATTTATTTTTATAAAAGTTTTCAATTTAGTAACCAAATTGAGTTAAAAAGTGTCAATGTAAAAGAACGGCATAAATAAAGATATGGAGGAGAGCCATTAGGAAGAAGTTACAGCTGTAAATAGCAGTACTCTGGTTTTGATAGGGTGGTACAAATTCACACTAAATCTGTATTAAGGTATATCAGCTTTGTAAATCATTATCAAATCATTTACAGTATGCATAATTTAAGTTTAAGTAACACTCCTTCATCATAAATAGCTTTTACAAAATTTATAGATCTTTATATAGTAAGATTAGGTCAAAATAGAAAATAGTTGTATTTATTAAATTGGACAGACTTCTTAATTGGATGAGGTCTCTGCATTATCATGATGAATAGCAATTCCTAACATGCAACCTATACTGTCAGACTAAGGCTTTTAGAGAAGGGGATTTGGCCTACCAGTACCAACCCTAAAAAATTAATTAGTAAAATAAACAAGAATCGCTCACCTGATAAAGAAATATGCCATTTTGATGGTGTTTGTTTTTTATTGCAATCACTTATGTTCACTTATTTTGTAGCATTTTTGTAGGTCTTCCATTGCATGATGGCCCCTTTTTTTTTTTTTTTTACAGTTTACAGTTTACAGTCTATATACCTATCTATCAAAGCTTTTGAAAAAAAACTACATTAATGGCAATAAAAAAATCCTATAACTTAAACCTGGATAATTGGTAGAGCTCAACATTCTGAACATTTATGCTTCCCGTCTGATTTTCTCTATCTATAACAGTTTTCAAAATAATAGACAAAACTTGCATTTTACCTCTATGTTCTTTTTTTAGCCATGTCGGCCATCTTGGTTGGCAGGCAGGGTCATTGGACACATTTTTTAAACCAGATACGCCAATGACGACTGACAACGGACGCCAAGTGATTAGGAAAGCTCACTTGGCCCTATGGGCCAGGTGAGCTAAACATGAATAAAATGGATAAAAATCATCATTCAGGGGAATAATTTCTGTAAGGAGTAGGTTGACAATTTCAGACATGAAAACTGATTTGTAGATGTTATTGTGCTAAATATTTTTGCTTTGTAATGTTGCTGTCTATCTATTTCTTATCTGCAAAAAATCCATAAAAAGGGTAAAAATGGTCATTCAGGGGCAATAACTCCAAAAAGGAGCCTGTTGACAATTTTGGCCATGTTTGACTTATTTGTAGATCTGATTGGGCTTAACATCTTTGCTATTTACAATATCTCTGTATCTATAATAGTTTCTGTAGACAATGGATATGTTTGGTGAAGGTTAGACAAACGAAAATATCAAAACCAAAGTGTAGCCCCAATTTCAGAAATGGTGTTTGCAATCTTGTGATGCATTCCAAATCAAATTTGTTTAAGTTTGAAAAAAGGTTCAAATTGTGGTAACCAAAATTTTATTCCATCAATTGTTGCTGTTATCTTGACCTTTGACCTATTGACCATACAATCAAAAGGTATCTTCCTATTCCTATGGGGTATTATATATAAGGACATGTTTCGTACAGACATTCCTTGTGGCTTGAAATAATCTATCCGTAAACAGAAATGTTGATGCTGGGACAGCTGAAAGCCAAGACGATATTAATCATATTATGGGCCAAGTTTGAATTCCTTTGAAGTTTTCAAAAAATAAAGATTTATTTTTAGATTCTTAACTCTAATCCCCTGGGGCATGGGAATTGAAGACAGTTTTTTTTTAAATCTTTTTTCTGATTTGACACAAATTTTGCTATGAATTTTCAGGAATTTTGCAACTTGATAATATTACATAAAATATGAATATGAATAAACTAAATGAAAGGATAAGAATCAAAAGTTTAATTTTCAATGGCCTCAACACTGTCCTTATTCATTTCTTATTACTAGTAAGATAGAATTTAGCAATATATTATATTAACTTTCAAAATTAGCTTTCTGCACTTTAAGGAAGTCATTCATCATAAAAAAAATAATGTTGTGATCTTTTATTAAATCAACAAATATTTCTTAAATGTAATTTCTTCCATTTTCTTGCAACAAACTTCCATGTGAGTCTAATAAAGCACTGTGAGATTATCAAAACAAAATAATATTATGTCATCTGTTTCTAATCAACTTTTGTCAACTTGATCCAATCGTAGAAATTTCAACATTTGAATGATAAAGTTAATTGCAATGTAAATTAGAGGCCCAAAGGTGCCTGAGCAATGCTTGAAATACAGGGAAATGTTTCACAACAATGATCTTAGGTGTGCAATAACTCTGAACCAGAAGAGATATTTCAGCAACATTTGGCCAAAGCAAGATACTGTAAATTCAGATATTATTGTGTGCATTTATTATTGCGATTTTTCAAGAATGGACAAAAATGCGAGTTTTATTATTGCGATTTCAAAAAAGTGCATACCAGTCTATATATCAGTTATCAGAATGCGAGCTCTTATTATTGCGATACTCATCCAGTCGCATTATTCACATTAATAAAAACCTCACAATAATTTCTGACTTTACAATAGTCAGATTCCACTGGAATCCATAGTTGTAATGTAAGAAAGAACCAAAGAGCATGTTGAACAATAATTCTGAGACAAAACAGATATTTCAGCAACATGCATTTGGCAAAAGCAAGCTTGACAGATTACAATAGAGATGCAAGACAATAATTTGAACCCATTGGAATATGCATGCCAACTGATGTGACCTCAGTTAGAGGTGGCTGTGCATGTGCTTACTATGTTCAGTTATTGAAAAGAATGTCAGCTGAAAAAGTGAAACTAGGAGAAAAAAACAAAAAAACAAAAATACCAAACTCCAAGGAAAATTCAAAACGGAAAGTCCCTTAACAAATGGCAAAATCACAAGCTCAAACACATCAAATGAATGGAAAACAACTGTCATATTCCTGACTTGATACACTGATTTTAGTTACTGATTCTATCATTCAGCACGTAAAAAATTCATTAATTTTTTTTTTATCTATGATATGAAATCAAACAGAAAAATTGTCATTATACTATTGCATGTGCTGTCTATATTTATCTATTTATGTTCATATCAGGGTCACATGCTAAATTCAGTAATTTTGAGGTCAAGTCAAATTAGAATTCCATGCATCATTTATTGTTCCTTACGGAACTTTTGTAACTCTGATGTACATTTTAGTATGTTATAAATCAAATTTGATAGTTTGGGTTAATTTGGTGAACATGTATTTGGTAACATATTTCCCTACAAGATTGTACCATTAAATCATTATTTGGTGGTTCCAGCATACTTCCTTTGTAATTACCAGTGTTTGTTTTCTATCCAACCCCCTCTTCTCTGAGGCCTTTCTGCCATGTTCAATTTATCAATAGTAAAAAATATAAATTGATGCCATTGATGACAATTAAGGTTATCTACTAAAACTAAAAAATAAATAAATTCTATTCCATCAGTTTGGATCATTTTGTCCTTTACAGTATATTCCTGAGTTTTTTCATTAAATTTTTTGACAACTTTTCTGTTTGTAGTAATAAGGGTAGCCTTGTTATGGTGGGAGTTAAGGTTTTCAAATGTCTTTGAGTTTTCAAGGGATTACAAAACAAAAGACAACAAAAATAAAAAACATTTTCACGAAATACTACATAAAAAACTATAGACTCTGTAATCCTTACCCCCACCAAAAAACTGGGGATAATCTCAGGTGCTCTGAAATGATAAACAGCTTCTGCTACAATAGCGGCACCAATGTGCAACACATGGGAAATACAAATTCAGTGACAAGTCTCATCCAGTGATGTCACAATCAAGGAACAGAGGACAGGATTGGAGTTACAATTACTAGTAGGACATATCAGGGGTCATCTGTAACACATATATTCCATAGAGGACAAGCAACTCATCATGATCGTTTCGGTAACTCTGGAAGGATGACTTCAACGTTAACTTACCAATTGGAACCCTTGTTTCAATAGCTTAAGCCAGCAGCAACTCTCTATCACGGAAATTATGTTAGGAAACACAAGCCCCATATGCAGGCGCTGCTGGAAAATTGCTATATAGGAATGGAAAGCTCACAATCAGAAAGCTAAAATCATCCCTTTTGTCATGAAGTACTGTTCTCAACTGACCCTAATTGTCAATTACTAGATGTAGCTCAAGATATGAGGCACTGTGTCTAACTTTGAATTATTTAGTGCTAGAACATCATGCATATAGCAGAACGTGAAGTTAAAGGATATGGCTAGCATCTTTTCATTCTTCCTGAGAAGCGCCTGTTTGACATTTGCCTCATATAAATAAAGGAATTAAAGAACCTTAGTGAGCGCGCTCACATACCCCACGTCCCCACATTGTCACTGGAGAAATAAAATAACTGTAAGAAAAAAAAATTTTGTATAAGAAAAAAAAATTGAATCATAATTTCCTGTCGATATGCACATCTACATAGTATGTCCTTATTATCTACAAAGTTTCATGAAATTCTGTTGTGTGGTTTCAGAGGAGTTGCGATGACAAACTGTTGCAGAGGTATATTGAAGCAAATAAGTTCAAAGGGGCGTAACTCCTAGAAAAAAATTTGAATCATAATTTCCTGTCGATATGCACATCTACCTAGTATGTCCTTATTATCTGAAAAGGTTTCATGAAATTCTCTTATGTGGTTTCAGAGGAGTTGTGATGACAAACTGTTGCAGAAGTATATTGAAGCAAATAAGTTCAAAGGGGCATAACTCCTAGAAAAAAAATGGAATCGTAATTTCATGTCGATATGCACATCTACGTAGTATGTCCTTATTATCTGAAAAGGTTTCATGAAATTCTGTTATGTGGTTTCAGAGGAGTTGCGATGACAAAAGGTTGCAGTAGTTTATTGGGCAAATAAGTTCAAAGGGGCGTAACTCCTGGAAAAAAAATGGAATCGTAATTTCCTGTCGATATGCACATCTACATAGTATGTCCTTATTATCTACAAAGATTCATGAAATTTTGTTGTGTGGTTTCAGAGGAGTTGAGATGACAAACTGTTGCAGTAGTACATTAAAGTAAATAAGTTCAAAGGGGCGTAACTCCTGGAAAAAAAATTGAATCGTAACTTCCTGTCGATATGCACATCTATGTAGTATGTCCTTATTATCTACAAAGTTTCATGAAATTTTGTTGTGTGGTTTCAGAGGAGTTGAGATGACAAACTGTTGCAGTAGTACATTAAAGTAAATAAGTTCAAAGGGGCGTAACTCCTAGAAAAAAAATTGAATTGTAATTTCCTGTCGATATGCACAACTACATAGTATGTCCTTATTATCTAAAAAGGTTTCGTGAAATTCTGTTGTGTGGTTTGAGAGGAGTTGCGATGACATGAAACAGGACTGACGGACTGACGGACTGACAGACTGACAGACGGACGAACGGGTCAAAAACATTATACCCTCCGCAACTCGTTGAGTGGGGTATAACAATTCGTTAAAAAGTGGGGCACACAAAACTGCTGTTTGTTTGTTGAAAATTATAATTATTCCTAGGGTAACATTTTAATATATTGTCAATAAAAAAAATTCAAGCATCTTGATGATGTCAGTCTCAAAGAATTTTTTGTTTCAATCAGAGTAGTAGTTTTACAATGTCTGATTTGTCTTTTTCAAAAAGATCTGTCGAGATGTCACATGTTTTTGTATACAATAACATATGATTCATTAACCAATAAATAGATTACTTTTGAACTTAAACAGTATTTTCGGAATTTCTTTTTATAGTAGTTGGCTTAAACTGTCATTATCTATTTTTAGTTTTTGGACTTTTAAATCTTCAGTCTTAACTTATAAAGAGTGAAATCATCATAATTCTAACTCTTTTTTTGTTGATCAGCATTATCCAAATACAGAAACTTTTGGTGTATCTCAGCCTAAAAATAGATTTTTATTCATCTATAAGTGGCAAGTAAAGAACTCACATTATCTACTGCCCTAATCAAACGTCAAGAAGCATATCAGAATCTTCTGAGACTCATTAGACAAATCACAGATGCAACATGAATGACAGCCCTATTATTGTATATCCTTTCATAATTTACTTTTGATATATCATATCGGCCATGAAACCCCAAACAAAACTACCTTACAAGTCATAAAAAGACAGCAACTCAATTTAAAAGCAATTTCATTTCAAGAATGAAAAGTTTTTTGTTTCTCAACACAACAAATATAGAAAAATCACACAATGGGAGTATACAATCGAGATATGATTCAGTATGATCTCTTGAATTATTATTTTTTGTCTGAAAACAATGGACATATCTCAGATATGATACCCTCTGATTGACAGTTCAATCATCAATAGATACTTTTTATGGTTAGACTTGTAATACTTCAATTATCTGTAGTCACGGAAACTTATAGACAAAGACGTACCAGGGGAACACACTCATTGTAGATCAGTTTAATATAAAATTATAGATTCAATGCTATCAATAATATCAAAGGAAAAGTCAAATCAAAGTGTTTATGTAGTATACAATTTCAATTTCTGTTTAAATATTCATAACTTCGATTATTTTTCAGAAGAATGTACATTACATGCAACCATTATAAATTTTGCAGAAACAAATTTCTAACAAGAATACTGTGAAATTGTTATTATTGTTTAAATCTTGAATAAATCTAAATAATTACAGTTTCATGTAACAACATATTTAAGAAGTTTAAAAATCCAACTGCCTGAAAATTAGACAGCAGCTGAGCAGATCAAACTAACTGTTCACTATCATTATAACATCTTCACATAAACATTCAACAAATATTAAATTTTCAAATGTTCTCTTAAAATTCCTGTAATCAGGTTAACAACCTGTTATTTCTATTTACAAAATACAAACTCATACATAACCATTAAAATATTGACACTTATCTATTGTTGAAGACCATAAGTTGATCTTTATTTTTTTCAAGATGATTTTTTTAAATGTAGTTTGGACGTATTCCGCCATTTTTGATTGTAAAATAGCAGAAAACTATCAGTCTGGATCTTTAATGAAATGTGCAAATTTTGAGAAAGGAATATAGTTCATTTGAAAGACTTAACATTTAAATGAAAAAGATTATGCGATTTATCTTATTTGTTTTTTACTGTTTTTACAAATACAGTATATTTTTTGTTTTATTTAATTTTTTTCAACTTTGTCATAAAAGGGGAGATAACTCCGATTAAGTAACTTTAATATAGGAATGTGTTAGGAATTTTCCTTTTTTTGATTTGTGACAAGAAAACGTGTTCAGTGACACAAATTTTTATTTTAATAAGATTTATCTTCTCATATTTTATCTTAAAGTTCTATCGTTTAGTTTTCTTTCTATCACACAATTGACAAAATTGAGTTTTTCTTGTATAATCTATTCAAAACCTGACAATTTTGCATAACCTGTAGCTTGAAAAAAAGCTACGTGACCTGTACTTTTTATATTTTTGAAAAAAGCATGATAATAAACTACATTTTAAATTGACAAATTTAAAAACTTCTAAATATTTCAATTTAAACCCTCCATCTACCTTAACATTGGTTTGCTGTCTCATTGACATCATGTCTTCTCATAAATATATATATGTTTATCAATTTTTGGCAGGAATCAATTATTCTTAAAATGTTTCAAAAGTTTTCTTTTAAATATTGTAATTTTCTGTTGACACCAAAACTGTTCCAGCAAAACAATGGTAAATTGTTTGTTGCTTCTCAGGAGTAATTTTGATCTTAATAAATCATCATGTTTCAACAAACTTCTATAAACTGTTTTGGCATTACCTACTTTTTATTTGTTATAATTTTGTCTTCTGATACACATAATTTATATGGCTTCAACTAAGGAAAGGTCCATTGGAGCTTTTGTGTTTATAAGGACCTCTTGTATCAGTGTTTTCTCTCTTTTACTCAATCCTAACCTTGTGAAAGAGAACCAGTTAAAACATAACGATTGCTGTTGTAAATGTTTTATGTTCTCAAATGAAACATTTGTAATTCTTGTATTAACCAATATCTTTTTTCAAAAGAAATTATGAATTGATATATAGTAGCCAGTATGTATTTTATCCTTAGCTTTAGTGCAAATTATCTCTTACTTAAATTGGCTTCTCAATAGGTACATAGGATTATAAATCAATGGTTTCTTATATTCAATACATATTTACTTTGTTCCTAATTACTGTTCTAGAATTCAAAATTGCAACATTCACCATTACATACAATATAATCATACTGTCAATTTTAGGCTTGTTCCATGCTAAAATCAATAATCTATATTGCATTCAAATCAAATTCATCAGTTAAAATTTCATAACTTTTTTCAATTCTGTAATAAAATGTCATGAAGGCAAGCAATATTTCAATCTTATTTCATTTTTTCATTATGAAATAAAGCTGAAAAAATAATAAAAGGTGAACAAAATTGACTGACCTTATATTTCTTTTTTTCTCTTCTCTGTTAGAATCCTATAGCCATTATCTGTAACAATTATATAAGGTTAAAAAATTGTTCAAGGATGAAGAAATCTTAATCACTTTTAAAAACAATCCTCTCTCACTAAATCAGCTCTTGTTCACATCACTGCATTCCAATGTAGTAAAAATGAGACTTGATTGTACTGACGATATCAAACGATACGATTCTATTGTTCGTCAATAATTGATAAAGATTGCTAACGCTGATAAAAAGACATTACACGACCTAATCTAAGCCAATGCAAACTTTCACCGTCAATCAAGTTCCAAGTATTTTGTTATTTCCTTTCTAACCAATATGCAACTAAACGTTTCCAAATAAAGAAATTAACTCCTTGAAATACATGACACTATTCCGTTGGCCATTGGGAGTAAAATGAAGAAAATTAAATCCCAGGTTGAATGACACTAAACAAGACAGTATATTGAAATCTAGTGGATTACCAAATTTGATTTTATACTAGGGAACAAATAATCGTGAATAAAAACGACATCAATGGGGAATAACGATAAGGTTAGAATGTCATCAAGATAGGAAAATGTCCATAAGTGATATAAAAACATGTCTATAATTGACAAATAAGCATTGATTGGTTAGACTTAACAATAACCAACCATACTTTTTCAACAATTTCTTTAATGAAAAGTCTCATGTATATCATTGCTAACTCAATAAAACAGATATTCTTTCAAGTTTTATAATGAAGGCATTGCCATTAGGTGTTTTTTTTTTCTACTGGGAACTCCTAGCTTAGATCATCTAATGCAATTAGATCACAAATTGGTCAAATAAGTATGAAACATCTGCGACTCAGAGCATCAAATATGTATTTCAGACAAACACAAACCTTAGAAAAGAGGCAATGAGAAGATGAGATGAAAATTTGTATTGAAATTAAGGCAATCTTTCATCAAATGTATACTTTATTTGATTTTTTTTTTTTTTATGGTGTTGTTTGGCTGTCACAATGATGTATAACCTATATCTCTTTTTATTCATATCAATTGTACATTTTGACAAGAGCGGACATTCTGAAATGTTTTGCCTGCATGATTATAAATGAATAACTTTATTTTGAGATAAGGGTCTATAACTACATGTATTAAAGAATCTCAACATTGATCAGTGAACAAAGAGAAAAACTCTGACAGAGAGAGAAAACAAACCTTAAGTAGTTCTTTAAAAGTAAATATACTTTGAGTAGTTGCAAAACTGTAACCCATTAGCAAGAAAATTAATGATCAATGAACCCTGAAATTAATGTCAAGATCAAGTGAACTATGTCAGATAGACATGAACAATTTACAATGCCTCTAAAGACCAAATATAGCTCACCTTTTTCTCATGGCCACTGAAAAACTGACCATAGCACAAATCTTAATGTTTGATCAATGAATGCATTCAAATGAGATAAGGGTAAGTTCATCATGTCAGACAAGACAAGTATATCCTACAATGATTCTTTAGATCACATATAGTTTACCTAATACTCACAGTAACTGAGAAAATCATCCAAATCACGAAAACTTAATGTTAATAAATGAACCATGAAGACGAGGTCAAAGTTAAGTCAAACAAAAATGTACACCTAACAAAGATTCTGTACACCAAATATTATCATCTTCTGTCAGTTATTGGATGAAATAAGACAACTAATCACTGTTTATTACACAATGAAAACACCAAAGGTCAGGTGAGGCCTGTCTGATGAACATGTACAACAATAATACTGACTTAATATAGTTGACATATTACTAACAGCAACTGAAAACTCAGTTTATCCTGAAAGTATAGTACATTTATTATTGTCATGTTTTCAAAGTACCATGCAAAAAATGTCAAGCCGTCAGCTAGGGACTCCTGTCAGATGTCAGGGTCAGCTAGGGACTCCTGTCAGATGTCAGGGTCAGCTAGGGACTCCTGTCAGATATCTGGGTCAGCTAGGGACTCCTGTCAGATGTCAGGGTCAGCTAGGGACTCCTATCAGATGTCAGAGTCAGCTAGGGTCTCTTGTCAGATGTCAGGGTCGGATTGAGACTCCTGCAGATGAATATTCCTACATTATGATTCCATAGACCAAATACAGATGAGAAACTCACCTTATCATGAAAACTCTGATTTCAGTAAGTCTTTGAACTCTGAAAATGAGGTCAAAGACAACATTTTTTATATCAGAAGTAAATTGGAAAGAACAATTTTAAAAGACAAAATTTGGATTTTCTAGTTCTCCACTTCCCCTTGAAATATTAAGCTTTTTACAATAAGTCAATGCTGTAAAAAGTCTCCAACATATACTTCTCTCTCATAATCGATCAAATCTGATAGAATGCAAGACAAACAACAGAAGACTTCTTTTGGCTAATCATAAATGCTTTATAAGAGCCATTTACCAGACTACTGGTTCTGCCAACTGTTCACATAGATTCCTTCACAAGTACAGTCTCAAAAACTTTTAAAGTACTAAATAAATAAGAGGACTCTCCCAATATCGTTTCACTAATATCTTTTAATATTTCAATTATTATTAATTAATAGTATAGTAATTCCAGATGGGTCAACCGATATGATTCTGATATCTTGAGGGAAAAGGTGGGCACAAACTTAGTTTAAAATAGTCTATAACAGTGTTCTCCCCAGGATTTTTGGATAGCACCAGGGTAACGCGTGTGGACTTCTTGGTGAAATATTTCATGCAATCAGTTGTGTCGCGTCGCGTCGTTTAGCTCTAGTTACTGTAGTTTTTATGTCTCTTGTTTTGTTTTAACACTCTGGTACTGTGTTATGTAGACATTGATTCAGAAAATTATTGGTAAAAAAGAAGTAAATAAAAAAACAGTTTGTATACTTTAATATTTTTTTAAATAAATAGATTATGATTCATAATAAAATATTCATCTGAATTTAAAGTAATTAAATCTTTTATAAAATCCAAAATCAATAAAAATAAAATATCATTCAAAAGAGAACAAAAATTTTCAATTTAAAAAACATTCTAGTTTCTAGAAAAAAAGTTGTTGAATGTGAAAGGATTCCTGTCATAAGAAGATATAAAATTAACAAGAACAATTGCAAATATTGTTTTATTATTTGAACCAGTTTCTATCTTAGATTTTCTTTTTTTAGAACATTTTGCAATAGATTTCATGTAAATATTAACCTTTCTTGTCTTTGGTGATAATCAAACATAGATACAGACTTAACACTGCCCTAAAATCTAAATCTTTATTTGTCATAAACCATTTAAAAAGAATTCCTAAATCTATAAATTTATCTTTGGTCTATAGATCTATAAGTAACCATATTCAATGTCAACAACTAAGTCTCCCTATTTCCCGCCTAAATGACAGGAAGTAGATATAAATAGATTTAACATGTGCTTACGGATAAAATTTGCAAGATTACTTCTGTTATTTATTAATCATGGATATAGATTTCCAGTTTGAAGGTACAGTCATGCATTTTATTTATAAAATATAATAGATTGCAATTAATTGTAAATAAACTTGAATATTCGAAGCGAACTAACTGGGTCATGTGATATGTACAGACAGATACTAGTTTGAAACCCGACTATCATGCAATAACTAGGTCATAATTAAAGATAATATTGGCCATGGTTTAATCAGAGACATATAATACTATAATATAAGAATTGGGAAATGTATAGTTGTCCATTATACGTAATGAGCCACCATTATGATGTACAAAAAATGTACCTATCGGGTCAAGACACTGTTTGTGTACAAGATCTACAAAGTATTTGCCGACTTGTCACAGGTCAGTGCTTGGATGGAGAGTGAAGCCATAAAATAGTTATCTGTGATCATAAAGTTATGAACTCTTAATTAAAACACAAAAGAATCATGTTACAAGTGTTAATTACATCGATTAAATCCAATCAACAAGGTTAACCTCATAAGGTAAATCGATCACGTGGTGTAAACAATCTGTGTTGAACTGGTTTGAACTGGTCAAATTGCACCTGGAATTTTATACCGCACGGAAAAGATTTAACAAGTTGTTTAAAACTTTAACGATTTACGATTTTTTAACTGAAAATTTTAGCACCACGGAGAAAAATTATACATCGCGGTAAGAACGATACCACCACGGGAAAAAATTATACATCGCGGGCCCGCGGTCCTTTAAGGGCCTGGGGAGAACACTGTATAATGCTCCGTAATTTCATTAAATTTGTATTTTCCCAAAAGAATCCTAGGGAAGACTATTGTGTGGTGGTACAAGCACTAACAAGCTCTTCAGATGAGTTACAAACATGAGATAAACATAATCTTACCTCATCAAGTTTAATGTATCTGTTCTGTTACTTGTTTGACAGACTGTAAATAACAACAATCAACTAACAAAAACAATTATACACACCAGTTATCACAACTATCTTTGAAGACTGAATATCACTGGAAAATTGTTTGAGCTATGGGTAATTAGAATAGCAAACTTTCAAAATCAAATCTAAATAGAAATTTTCAATTATCTAGACAACCATAAAATAATGGCTATGTTGAAGAAAATGTCCAAGAACAGTTAAAATATAAGAATAAATGTGTTAGAATGTCACTGAATATAACATACCCAATTGTGAACCATGATAAAAGTATCAATCTGATTAAAATACAGAAATCCTGTGTCCAAGTTTTGCTTACAAGGATCTGAAACGCTCCATTCTACTTTCTGTTTTTAAGACCTTTAGGGATCCTCTGGATTTGTCGAATTAATACACACCTTCAAAAATTTGAAGGCTGAAATTTCATTGGATGATGTAATAATTAACAGAACAGAAAGTAAAAAGGAGTGTTGTCAGATCCTTGTACACAAAGCTTGGACACAGGATCTGTATTTTACACGGATTGCTCAAACACGATATTGAAGTCTCATAGTGTTTAAAAGGTTGTGGGTATGTTGGCTGCTCTGTATGAGTCAACCTAGCTTATATACCACTATGGGTTGTGTCGAAATAGACAAAGACAAATTTTTAACCAAAGTCGTTCAAGTATAAAGTATATGTCATGATGACCCGAATGTTATTGATTGTGTTGTACTATGTAAAGCGATTGTAATTGTAAAATATATTTTGAAACATTGATATATCATGAAAGATATCTTAGGCATACCTGCCAACTGTCACTATTTGCGGGGGACTTCCCCCATGAAAGCTCCCAAATGGAAATTTTAAAAGAGCAATTTTGTCCACAATTTAAAACAAAATAATCAATTTTACCATGGCTATAGGATGGCAAATGTAGGTCATAGTGACAAATATGTTTGTTACAGTTGCTTGGTAACTTAAAGCAAAACCATTTAGGGACTTATTGACATACAGAAATATCTCAATCATATTGGGCGATCCAGATACATACAACATATTTTAGTCCATGTTTAACTTAAAATTGATTTTATTGATTTTTGGTGTTAAACACCACTTTTAGCACTTATTGGCCATTTCCTGGCGGGCAGTTTTTATTGGTGGAGGAAGTCGGGGTGGCCAGAAAGAACCACAAACCTGCCACAGGAAAACTGTCAATCAATTGGAATCGAATGCACCTGCCACTTGCACTTAAAACACATGGCTTATTATCCTAAATACTCATTCCTTTATGCTGGAAATAACAGGCCTTGTCTGATACATAAGATATCAAAGTTCAGCAAATAATTGACTTCTTGCTTGATGGGCTTATAGCTTACATTGACAGAAAGCAGGTGTGGAGAATAAAAGTCATAAAGAAAATTGGTCTATCATGCAAGTGCTGGAGCTTATGGTTAACAGATAAATAGTAAATGACTTTGGAAAATCTGACTTTATCATAAAAATGTTTGTGGTTTTGGTTATTTTCAAATATTTTAAAATAAAACTCCAATTATAAAAAAACAATTTCTTCAATCTTCAAGATGTGTTATTCTAAACAAATGCAAAAATAATGTGATAACTGGTCCAAGAAACTGAAAAGAAGCCAATTGTTTTTTCTTATAGAAATTCCCATTTAACTTTGAAATCAGTCGTTAATACTTTCTCAATTCTCAAAGAGGTTTCTAGTTTTCTTTTATCCTGATGTTTGTTTCTTGAATTATCCAAGAAAGTGGGCATCTCTCATAATCAAAGTGAAAATAAGCAGCAGAACTGAAGTGGAAATAGCAATTTCAAAATATGAATCCAGCAAGTAATTTTACAGAAATTCATAATTCATCAAACTTATTAAAGAATAAGTATTTTTTTTCTGTTAATAGTAGTTCATTTCAAATCAATTTTTATTGAATACCATTTATTAGTTAATTAATTTTTGACTCTTGTGTGACGAAAGACATAACCTATATATTCCATCGTCCTCATCAACATTTAGGTACAATCTGTGGTTCAAGTTATTTTAGACATAAATAGTATTATCAAATCAACATGGAATCTTACTAAACTTGGACAGAAGCATCTTAAATGATCAAAGACATTTTCCAGAGCAAAAGTTTGAAAATAGTTTTTTTACATATTTTTGTATTTTAGTGATAATTCGACTGAACTTTTTTGTAGGTAACATTTAGATTCAGTCTTATTAAGGTTTACAGTTTAATCAAACTTGGACAGAATTTTATGAAACTTGGACAAAACTAGCTTCTTCTTGAACAAGATTTAACATCTGTGGCAAATTTTACATTTTTTTTTTATTTTTTTATTTTTTTTGGGGTATTTTACTGATAAAAGGGATATTTTTGCACATATCATTTAAATATATTCTGGGTTCAAAAATTTTTTAAGACATCAATAACTTGTCAATTCTTCATAAAATTATAAAAAGTTTGACAGAAGATTTTTTATGATTACAAGATACACGTTACATTTGAAGCAAAATTTGAAAATTTATTGTTTTATTTTTTCGTATTTTACTGAAAAATAGACGTGGTCATTTTTAATAAAACAATTTCAAACATTCTTCAGGATTTAACTTTTGGACATCAATAACTTTGTTAAACCTTCATGGAAAGTTACAAAACTTGGATAGAAGATTTTTCATGATCAAGAAGTGGCATATGTTTGAATTTTTTTTAAATTTTTTAAATTTTATTGATAACTGGACTGATAAATGGGCTTAGTTTTTGGCAGTCATTATTACACTGACAATTGCAGAACTCTTTACAATGTTTTCATATATATACAGCTACTGTTTACTTCCTATATGATAGGAAGTATTTGTGTCCCAATACACATTAAAATTAAATGAAATGTAAAAATCAAGTATGCTGCTGTATTTCAAAATAAAATACAACCACAAAAACTTTAAGTTTTGAATCAAAAGCTTGCACTTAGTGTAGCGATATCATTATTATTATTGCTTATGTAACTTGTAACAAGAATGGTCTACAATGATCAATTAAATATGTAATATGAAAGTATAAAATGCAAAAAAATGGTGATCAAATCTTTATACAACTCCAACTCCATAACGGGTGTTGAACATCATCAACAAAATGGGCAAACTTTTTGAAGTTTTTTTAATTTTTGGCAATAAATTACGTAATTCTATAGTCTCGAAAAATGGGGGGAAATTCTTTAATAGCAGGTGCATATTTTCAATGTGTTTTCATTCTGTCTATGAAGTTTCAGGGATCAGGGATCAAATCTGAAGGGGGATCATACACAAATTAGGTACCATCTTTTAAAAATTTTGTTGAAAAATGACTAATTTCTTAGTTCTTAATTCAGTCTGGAAAATGAGGGCAAAATCCTCAAAGAGTTCTGTAAAAGCAGCTGTATATATAACCTCAATATTAGTGCATCAAGTCAATGAAGTTTCAGGTCCAAATTGATAACTGTGAGGAGTTGATTACACAATATAGGTACTGTTCAAGGTCTGTCCTCCCAACTGACATCAACATAATATAACCTTCTTTTTATTTCATCTTCATTGGTTTTTTTAAATGTTTGTACTTACATAAATTTCATTATAGAACAGATTTAGGACAAAATAATGTTTAATGACATGTGATCAATAACAAAGCATTAAAATAAATCTTCAAAAACTAATGTTAATTATGTTTGATAAGCCTTTAAAAATGAACAGACCATTAAATAAACTTCCAATTAGCATTTACCATTTTCTCAAGCTCCAACTGTAAACATCTAAAGCATATATCTTTTAGTACTTCTCTCCTCAACTTAACATGATAATAAAATACTGTATTTTAGTGTGCTTTAAAACCTCTAATGACATAAGTATTACTGCTTTTTAACAAAATTGTCATTTAATGGTCTCACAGGAAATCACTCTGAATTTCTTATTTTAACTACTGTTGAGGTTTGACATTAAAGTTTATTACTGAAGGGGAAATAACTCTAGGTTTCCCCAACAAATTTACAATAAATTTTATGTGACTGGCTTCCTTTACTGTTAAAACTTTATGAGATAAAAACTTAATTTGAGGAAATGTATAAATGAAGCGTGTTGAACATCAAACAGAATTTTAGCATGTCTATAATGCCATATCCCTTTTATAATGAAGAATTATTAGTAGTGTTTTACCAATGTTTCAGAAGCTCATTAAATTTTCATAGATGAGACAAATCATAGAACATGTAGAAGTCTTATGGAGAAAACAGACTGATAATTTTTTAAGGATAAGAATAAACTACGGTAAATGTATTGCTTTTGTACTTTAAATGTTACAGGGCATGAAACTAATTCTACCATACAGACTATTTACTACTGGTAGTTTTTTAATTTGTTTCTGCTTTTCTATTAGACTACCCGTACTGTAATTCAACAAAGGAGCATGAGAGGTGTAAATTTCCATTTAAATTGACAAAAAATAAGAAATACCTTCCAATTTTTATTTCAAAAAAATGCAAAACTTAATGCAAAACATTCTTGACCTCTCTGTAATAAAAGAACAATTTAGGAGTCTATGATGGCTCCTCTAAACTTAGTTCATGTACAAGCCCATACAAAATGGCCGGTAGAATCTTAAAATAAGTAAATTTATAATTCACAATTCTTATACCGACCTCTATGTGTCATTTATTTGGGTTTTTATATTGTTAGGTTGTTGTCTAGTTGAATAATAATGTCTCACAATTCTTTCTAGTAATAGTTATTTCCTGCTATGAAACCTTATTTTTTTTACTGGCAATACGTTACTTATTGAAGCATTATAATAAATATCTTTTTAAAATTTCTTCCAATTTTCAAGAAAATAGAGTGTGACTTTATGCTTGATTCTATATGTGGAAGGTTATATAAGAATGTTAATTGCCTCTGAAAAAACAGCTTAAAAAATGTCCTATTAGCAGCTATCTACATGACCTTTAAGAAAACACATAAAAAGTTAATTTCATTCACTTGTAAAAATTATGTAAGGTTTGAACTTATCAGAAGCAATTTTTAAAATTTTGCCAAAAAATTAATAATTATAAAAAAAAAATGTATGTTATGCACTTCTTACATTTTAATATCTCAAAACATAGTCATAGTTTACTGTCCTTCAACTTCTCAAAATATTGAAGAAAAAAAATTTAATTTAATAACTTAATTCCCATCCCATCATCTGTTCTGTTACTTATAAACATTTTTGATGGACTAAATAGTTCCCAGCAGTGAATTTAAATAGCCCATCTTAAAAAAAAATAATTTCTTTGGCTTATAAACTTAAAATTACACATCTTTAAATCTCTTCTCCTTTCAAAAATCTTGTATACCCAACTGACTTCATGGTATAAATTAAAGGTTGTGAAAATCAATGCATTATATGTTAATGTATTCAGTTTTACTTCTTCAAAATCTCCCGTAACTTTAAGCACATATATTTGCCTGGAATGTATATTACTACTATATTAGAAACATCAAGTTTGTACAAGATTTAATCCAAACAACAACATAAAGATAGATTGATGTACTTACCAATACCTACCTGAATTTTTTATACAACATCAAAAAGGAAATTTGCTAACAATTAACATGCATGTTTATTTTTCTGGGGAATGCCATCTACACCGAAGGTGTGGAAAATCTAAACTGATGTAAATCAATAAAATATAAGCATTGTTATTTTTTACGATAATTTTTTAGGATTTAATGAGATTATCTACTGATGTGTATCCTCCACAAATCCAATCATTAATAAATGAATCACTTCATATCCCAATTTTGTTATTAAACCCAGTTTTATATTTCCACAGCTTTACTAGCACAGTGCAAACTTTGACACAAGATTTATTATTGAAAATCTTGACATTAGAGTTGTTCTTGTTTTGAAGATTTGAAGATTTGAGGATTATTAATTAAACCAACCTTAATTAAGGATATAAATTTGGTTTTTTTTAGATCAGAAGAAAGCTTGTTCACTCTAGATTTGGAGAAATTAAAGATATTTTAACAAATAAAAAGGTAGAGTTAATTCCCTTCAGCCATATTAACTAAGGTATTGTAGGATTGTAATCAAAAAGTTTTCTGCTTAGCAAAATAGAGGCAGCCTTTCCATGGTTAAAATAAGATTTTGTATTGCCTCAAGCATACTACCAGGTAAGTAAAACTTAAAAACGAAACAAAATTTAAATGCACTAGCTTGGCCAGTATTAGGGGGATTTATAATGGTTATTCGAAGTAAAGACAAGATATTTCAAATGTAAATAAGTTTTGTTATTAAATTATACTTCCTTACAATGCATTACTAATATAACACCCAGATCACTACAAAAGAATCAAAGTGGGAACACATGACATGATTTCATACAATTATATACACTAAGAATCAGTTCTATCTAGATATAAAAAGTTACAGTGCATCACAGCTATCAACACAGAATATATTACAAGAGTATAGAGGCTACATGTGCATACCAAGACTATGGCTATTGTAACACAACATTGAGTGATGACTACCATCTATGTTACCCAAGCAGCTATGTACAGTACCACATCTGAACCAAATCACATCTTATTCTTTAAGTAAACCATCATCTCCCTAACTGCAATGAAATATGAAAATTATAAAAATAATTTCATAAAACAATTTTTTTTCAATAAGAATTTTTCTATAATAATTCAGCTTCCTGAGGGCTGTCACCCCCCAGACCAACTGCTTACAGTTTATTTTCCAGTGGCTACGCCACAGACTCGAGTTGGTCCTTTACATCATGTCAGTGTGAAAGCCTACATCAGAAAAGTTATAATACTGGAGTTGGTCCTTTACATCATGTCAGTGTGAAAGCCTACATCAGAAAAGATATAATACTAGAGATGGTCCTTTACATCATGTCAGTGTGAAAGCCTACATCAGAAAAGTTATAACACTTGGGTTGGTCCTTTACATCATGTCAGTGTGAAAGCCTACATCAGAAAAGTTATAACACTTGGGTTGGTCCTTTACATCATGTCAGTGTGAAAGCCTACATCAGAAAAGTTATACTTGGGTTGGTCCTTTACATCATGTCAGTGTGAAAGCCTACATCAGAAAAGTTATAACACTTTAGGGCACGTGACTGATGATATTGAAGAGAGGATGTCATGTATATTTTATGGCCAGCCATCAAATAGAAGGCATATCTTTTTATAACAATCCTTTAATCTTTCTGCTGAAATCTTGAAAGCATACATTTTGAATGAACAAATACAAGTTTTTCATAGTATGAAATTTTTTGGAAATAAATGTACATATATTTGTTAGGTACAAAGCCAACGTTGAAAGTTTGCACATATATGTCAGAATTTCCTACATGTAATGTATTTGCCGAGACTATTTCACTAGAGAAAAAGATATGCAAGGGCCAAGTAGCACAGGCTACTAAATTTTAGCTGAAAACGTTCATAGTGCTTATACATATCTTTCATATTGTGGCATGTTGGACCCCTAGATGAAAACTGTTATCTGTTTCCCTATACACTAATACAGGTTGGAGATATCTATCCATCACATTTTTATGAGGCAGCAGCTGAACAAATTTATGTTCAGCTTTTACAAGGCCAAGTTATTCATTTTCAAAATGTTTGTACTATCTCTGTATTGTATGATTTTACATTTAAGACTTTAAAATATTTTCTGGTCTGATCTGAGTAAAAAGGGGAGATAATTATAAATATGCTAGATCGAAAAATGGTTTATTTTTATCTTAACATACTCTGTCTTTTGAAAACATGGTGAAGATGATTACTTCCTGAAATTCTTGTTTTAGCTTTAACAGTAAACGTCCCCGTCATTATCATTACTGTTATCAGCATTATCATTTGGCGGGAAACAGGTAAAATCTAAAACCAATACCGGAATGTACAATGTTTCACCATTCGGAAATTCTCCTATATATATTTCATATCATGAAAAACATATTTCTTAACCCGAATAATTCAGTCGTTATATTCCACTGCTCTACGATGGCTACATTTTTACAAAATTGGGAATTAAAATCAGAGTCCTACTTTGTTACTATCACAGATTCCAACAAAACATACTCCGAATATGATATCATTGAAATGCTGGACTTTTTGATCGACAACATGATATTTCAACAGACAGTCAGTATTCATCTTTCCAAATACCAATTTCTCAACAGTAACATACACTATGCCCCGTCGTATGGCGTTTACATATCTTAATTGATATGTTACACTCGGGCATGATCATACTATTCGGGCTTTATTAATAGAGGTGTGCGCCGAAGTTACACAAAAACTCTGTTACAAGGAAGAACTGCAAATATCAACATTGTATAATTTTTACGGTCACCATCACAAATTGGTTGACCTAAATTATGAGTCTGTATCTCGACTCACTAGCGACATGTCTTTGTGATCTTAGATCTTTGGATACCAGAATTGTTGTCTGATCTGTAATTTTACCGGTGTATCATATTGTGACATTACGACTGAGTGTGGATTCGCTTTGTGGGTGATGTATGCACAGCAGGAGACGCTTACACAGTCGACGCACCCAGTCTCGCTCCTTTTGGAGATCATGCAATTCCGTCAGTTTTTGCATTTTACTTTGATTTGCATCTTTTTTAATCTATCTATGAGTAGATTTGAACATCGGTAAACCGCTGCTCCCTAAATTTATTGGATCTTATTTCAGCATAAATTTAAAGATACTGAAAGACAAAAGGATTTATACCAAATGTTTGGTACCGTTATGATGGATCATTTCCGGTTTAGAAAGTTCATATAGAGGATACTTACAGGCCTGAAAGGAGAAATTGCATCATGACTTATTTTGCCACCGATTCCAGAAAGAACGATTTAATTTTCACGATTTTAAAAATGCCTTCATAAATGCAATTGAAAAACAGTTGTAGGAAAAATTGTTCTAAAACTACTTTATCTTGACACAATACTGAAGACCAAGACATTATGCCTGAGCGATAGGAAGACTCGTCGGCCTCTACGTACAAACTCTCAGTTAGCGATGTTTTAAGGAACCAAGACACAGACGAAGACCCCGGTAATGATCTACATCCAGAATCATCAGACGAGAGATACAGTTTTAGTAATAAGTTGGGATCTGCAACCCAGCCAATACTGAACTAAGCCTTTAAAATATCTAAAGGTTTCATCATGATTGGGGTTTTAAATTAGGAGGCTAACTTTTTAGCTGGTTTTAGGACGAAAAGTGGGTTTTATGACTTTTATATAAAATCATGTTGCTATGAAAACAAAGAGTTTTGGACTTTGCTTTTATAATTAGTTTTTCTACTGGCTGTATGCTATGCGTCCGATTCAAGTATCCATGCTCTATCGAAATGGAATTCATAAATTCCTTTCCACACAATATATACCAAGAAACAACAAAACATATTATGAAAAGGGCTCAAAATCATTTAAACCCTTTGTCTCTTAAAGATTTTATTATTATAATTCAGATAATAATATATATATATATATATCCTGGTCATAAACAAGATATTATCTAAAATTTACGCGGAGTCCCTTAATCACAGTGTTTCGGGAAATGCTTAGAATACTATTTTCATGTGCATTTGATTGGTCATCAATGCAACTGCTCAGTTTAGTCAAAACTACGACGCAAGACTTGTTGAAGTTAAGACCATTTTAAGCCACCAAACCAAGGAAATCGTAGAACTGGAGACGGTTGTAATCAGAAAAAGGAAATAACCCAATTGAAAGCGACATTGTACAAAGCGTTAAGAAAACAAATTGCTCACCAGAAAAAAAACAACAACATGTCTTTGTAACAAAACTTTATAAGAACATCCCAGTCCAGGTTGTATTTTTACATGCAGACATTGCCATTGAAACAAAGCGCTTCCAAGACAGTCGAAACATACAGAATAATGAAGAAAGAAGTTTAACATGGCAGAGATCAGTAATAAACCTTTATATTTTCACTATAAGTGGAAAAATAAGAACAATGTTTTCAAATACAATTCATTGTCTTTTACAAGTCACAGAAGCCTAACATCAAGTACTAGTAATTGGTATCATAAATGTTTTTATTTTCATCAATTCTAACAACTTCTTGTTTTCATTGAAAAGAGACACATGGTGTCTATCATATTGGTTTTAATGTAACTGAAATAATCACGACTTCTCCGATCACCATTACGAATTGGATGAAAGACGTGTCTCGATGTCTCAGTTTCACTAGACATGTTGACGCTGTCATAGTTTCGACATGTCCTGTATAGTTCATCTGCAACTATTTAATTAATTGCCGCGTGCATATAAAAAGGATAACATGAATCATCGGAAACATTTGACAGTACCATAGACCCCATCAAGGAATTATATAACTGGTTTGCCTTGTCGAGACATTTGCTTCATGATACGAAAACTTAGTGGTTGTCGTTGGTTTTTGTCTGTCATATTTGTTTTTTATTTATTGGTTTGTCATAAAATAGGCCGTTGGTTTTCTCGTTTGAATGGTTTCACATTTGTTCATGTTCATTTTTTTTTATGTTGCAACACCGAAATAGATACAATGCCTTGTTTCATTCTAGAATAAAAAATGGCTCTGTAAATTAAACATTTCCGTAACATAACGTACATAATATCTTGAAAAAAAGTTTATTTTTTGATAATCTATATGGAGGTAAATCATATCTTGCAAGTATTCAAAAGACGACTTCTTCTAACATTTCTTGGGGCTTCCAATGGCTGTGTTTTTTTGTTGGTTAAGTTTAAATGTACTCAAACGTTAAATCAATGGTACGTGGGAAAATATCGATGTAAATCTCAAATAAAAATACAGAAACAAAATATCAGAGTTTGAAAAGCTGCTGGTTATTAAGAAAAATAACAAATATTACGTTTGCAAACGTAAGAGGGGTACATCATGTTTTTTTTTTCTATTTTCTGTGTTTCGGCGTGGACTAATTTATAAGGTTTTAAAAAAAACCTCATGCTACATCTGTCATAGGTTTTTATGTTATTCCTTTTGAAACAAATACTACACGTGGTTATAAATTGAAGAAGTAAATTGATCATTAAGCTGAACATTTTAATTTAAAAAATACTGTCTTAACTTGTGATGCCAAATTAATTGCATTATGGTAAGCAACGTTTGTTCTGCTCATTAGGTAAACCATATACAAAGTTTATAGTACCGACGAGTAGTTAGGAAGTTTTGACAAATAAATTACTATGAATATCAAAGCTATGATATTATTCACATTTCTTTTCACTTGTTTTTTTTTTATAATTTCGTCCCCTGAAGATTTTTTTGATACAAATACCTATAGTACAAGCAAAACTAACATACAATCCATCCACCATACAGGACATGATCTTCATAATGATAAATAAAGCAGTGCCACAAATTTGCATTAATTTGTAGGAAATAATCTCAATCCGCGGGAAAGAAAACATGTTTACCATGAACATCGTTCGAAAAATGAACAAATTTTTAATGGAGAGATAGACACAACAATTGGTCCTTTTGAATCTCAAATGGATCGGAAAGAAGTTTTTTTTATATTCCATTAAATTCCTCTTCTTGTCAAATCTAGATTTATTAATAATTAACAATGTGAAGATGTATCAAATCACATTACCTAACTAAAAAAGATATATGTCACGCAAAAATCATGACTGCATACAGAATGATTATTTCACCAAGTTGATTTTGAAACTCGCTATAGACAGTTTCGAGTACAAAGTCATGGGGTGGCAAGAGAGGGGGATGGGGCACACGTTTACGCATGTTAATTTCGCTTAAGTTCTATTGCTGTAAGAGTGGAAAATATTTTCAGAGATTTCTGTTGCGTTTCTGGAAATATTGAGCGAGAGGTCAAATAAACTGGAGCAGAAAATTAATCTGCTCGACAGAATAAGATGCTGATACATACTCTATTTATTTAATTATAGATTTCTCTTTAAGTAATGGATATGAAACCGATTCAAAAATACATGTATGCATCTTTTTTTATTTTTTTTTCAATGTTAGAATTATGGTGTTCCTGTACTATTGATTACTTTGATTGCTTCGCTTTATTAAAGGATTTAAACTCACGAATCTGTTAAAGTCAGAACCTAAGCACGAGCTGATGCCTTTTACGCATTTCTGAATAACCGTGATTTGAAACTAGGTTCGGCCCATACTATAATATTCTAAATAGTGAAGACCCAGAGCAGTTATAATCAAAATACCGGCGTTTTACATCCCCGATTTAAGAAGTTTGTTTATGGGTTTATTTATACTTTACAAATGGGGTGAAATACGCAATGAACGATCGAAATTGTGAAAAATTCCGAGACAGAATGAGCAATCCACATAAATTCACAAGATTGGGCAGGTCCGATTGCAACGGGAAGTATCATGGTGACCTTGGATGTTGGTGATATCGTCTACGTTAGGACACACTCTTCCCTTAAACCCTCAGGAGATGTTCTAGGAAATATGAATGTTAATCCAAATTTTGCTGGATGGTTGGTGGCATCATTTTGAGTAAGTTAAGATGAAATACATAATACAAAAAACTAGCCGATTTTAGTTGACTACTTATGATATGAATTAAAAAAATAACCGAATACAGCTCAAACTATTTCCTACATACGGGCAATGTAAGAAGATTTGTAATGATTTGCCTTTAAACGCCCTTTTTCAAAATTATAAGTTTATCTACATAAGTTCATTAGGATGTCATAACAGTATTGATATAACTAATTTAATAAAAAAAATCACGATACTGTTCCTCACGTCACTTTTATACTTGAAAAAGGGAGGCGAAAGATACCAAAGTCGACAATGCCATGGCAAAACACAAAAAAAAACGACAAACAATAGTACTCAAAACACAACATAGAAACTCAAAAGACTGAGCAACACAAACCCAACCAAAAACTGGTGATCAGGAAGGGTAAGCAGATCCTGCTACGCATGTGTCATCCGTCGTGCTGTTGTTCATGTAAGTATCAATCCGGTGATAAGTCTTATTTGGTAGGTCATATTCGAGGCATGGGGGACGGGATTGTGGTTAAGACAATTGAAACATTTTTTAAAATTTGACTTAGTTAATGCAAATCTTATATGAATAATAGTAAACATAAAATAGATGAGTTTTTTATAGAGACTTTACAGCACGGATAAGGCTTCTAAAAATGAATATGCATGCAAATCAGATCTTATAAAAGAGAAAACCTAGACTCAATTATGTTGTAAATATTTTATTAAACATTTAAAATTACGTCTTTATTCACCAGGCTAGAATACATCACAATAACTTTAAATTTAAAGGTATATTCATAGGAAAAACCAATTTTCATCTTTAAATATATATAGAGTCTACCACTGAATCGAGTGTGATTTGATTATTTAAAATTTAAATGTCGAGAGTGGAGAAATATTGTATTGTACGAGATTAAGTGGCGGAGTTTGTTATCTAATGGTTAATAGACGATATGTAGACAATCTTTTTACTTCCTTTTCAATGATAAACAAAGATGTAGTCTTTATATATAACGTTATCAGGCATGGTTGCCCTTTTTCATTTCGTCACAATAAGAAATCCAAAAAGAAAGCAAGAAAATTTGATGTCATAATTGGATTTTGACCAATGAAGAACTGAGATCAAAAGAACCACACGTTTATTAAAAAAAGTAATCAACCGGTCGAGAAAAGTATAAATTGGGTTAGAATTAGAGAAACATGTATATATATATGTGTATCAACATATATATGTATCAACCCTGTATCTCAAACACACTGAGATCCAGTGGGCATATATATTGTATGGTTGTCACTTGCTTAGACTTGTTTGTGAGATATACTTATTTCTAGTGACTGTATAATGAATTGAATCATTATCCCATACGGTATATAAAGAATTGTTGAGTTAAATTGTAAACAAATAGAAAATACATTGTGTATATAAAAAAAATAATATAACATCTACACACGCTTAAAACACATGTCTTATGTCTATTTCTAGATTCGCCTTACGTGACAAGGTAAAACTACGACTTTTGAAGTTATAATTTCATAAAGCGGATGTGGTCGAGTGATCTAGACCGCTGGACATGAGGCTAAGCGATTGGTGCTGTAGTGTATCAAAGGTGTGAGTTCAATCCCGTTGAGGGACAAAAATTTGTCAGCATAGTAATCTAATTCTAACACTGTTTGGTCTAATTTTCAGACTTATATATATATATATATATATATATATATATATATATATATATATATATATATATATATAAAACGTCTAAATAATAGTCAACGATTTTTCCCACGAGGGCGCTGGATCGTTACGAGTAACGATACACGTACACAATAAATAAATTATATAAACGCCTAAAAAGTGTACACAACAACACCAATAACAAAAAAAAGGAACTATAAATGTAATTATTTATAAATATTTCGGATAACAGATATCCTTTATCAGTAAATATTATTGTGATGTTGAATGAATCATATATCAGTCTACTTAGATTAAACTATACCAATCTTGAAATTTATACAATAAAAATGCCAAACCGAACATCAGGTAAGACGCTTGCACAATTCTAAATATGTGTTAAACACGACATAGGTTATATGACTAATTACAACAGAGAGTTCAAATATATGCTTTAAATAAAAATAATAATGTGCGATATGATCTATCACAATTCTAAAGCTTTAACGGTGACGACAGTTATGATGTTACAAGAACGATTGCGTCAATAAGAATTCCAAATAAACAGTACTGAACGATCTAAATTTGTAAATATTTCAAATTTGACAACGGCAGAGTAGTTGCAACAGAGTCTGCGTAATTAAACATCGCAAACAAACGGCCGTTAAAATATATTAATAAATTTTGACTAAGGTTAACTAGTTGAACGTGGCTTGGTACTTTTACATCCCTCAAAAAATTAAGCAATTAAAATTGGTATATTCAACAGATTTATTTTAGAGATGAGTAAGGTAAAGAAATAGAAACAGAGACTGTAATAAAAAGTAACATAACCCAAATGTGAAGCACTGCATGGAGTCGAACTACATCTTTTCATTTATCCCATTTGGTGCCAAAGTTGTTAATTTTCTTATCCAAAATCTTTCCCGAATGAGTCTATCCTCTCTCTCTTAAGAAAATGGAATCTTTGAACCCTCTCCCACCTGAAACGATCCTTGTCTCGCTTTATGTTACCTCCCTCTATACTAACATCCCCCATGACGATGATATTGAAGCCTGTAGGGAAGTCTGGAACTCTCGTAACACCTTACATCCACCGACTGAATGTCTCATCCAGCTTCTAACTTTGGTATTACAATGCAATAACTTCACATTCAATGGTGAACACTTTCTCCAAGTTAATGGAGCAGCAATGGGAACAAAGATGGCCCCGTCTTATGCCAATATGTTTATGGGGAAATTAGAACAGAGAATTCTCAATTCTTCTCTTTATCAACCCCTCTCTTGTTTCCGATTTATCGATGATATTGACATGAAGTGGGATAATACTGAACAAGAACTAAATTTGTTCATTCAACATGCCAACGATGCCCATCCCTCAATAAAATTCACATATGAAATCTCTGACTCTAAGATCACATTTCTTGACACTACAACGCAAGTGAGGGATGGAAACATATTTACAGATCTGTATTGCAAGCCCACAGACAAACATCAATATCTATCTCCTTTGAGTTGTCACCCTAAACATTGCACCAAGAGCATTCCCTACAGCCAGGCCATACGAATAAAAAGGATTTGCTCCACCAACGATATTGCAAAAAAACGACTACAAGAACTTCGCGGTCACCTAAAACGTCGGAGCTACAAAAGAAAAGACATTGATAAAGGTTTTTCTCGTGCTAACAACATCAGCCGAGATGAACTTTTACAATATAAAGTCAAAAAGGTCAACAGGAGGGTGCCTTTTGTGTTGACTTACCATCCAAAATTTGACAACTTATCTCACCTAATCCGCGAAAATTGGAAAGAAATCGAAAAACATCCTAAACTATCCAAGATCTTTCCCGAGCCACCTGTACTGGCTTTCCGTAGGCCCAAAAGCCTTAAAGACTTGCTGGTGAGAGCTGATTTATCCTCTCAAGCAGGCTCTTCGTCTGTGGGCTCTTGCAAGGGTTGCGGAAACAAACGATGTCTGACTTGCAAACAAATACTGGTTACCCAGACTTTTAACAGTCACTCCACTGGTACAGAATACACCATATTTTGCAATGTTAATTGCAAGACTACAAATGTTGTGTATCTCCTACAGTGTAAATGTGGTAAACAGTATGTTGGCGAGTCAGAACAGCCGTTTCACAAACGAATGAACGGTCATCGTAGCGACTACCAACGCAAGCCAGACCTCCCTCTCAGTCGACATTTGAGATCCCCTGGCCACACTAAGGCAGATCTCAATCGACTGACCATTACAATCATTGACCACAACTCTGCTTGGTCTAGGGAGGATAGACTCACTCGGGAAAGATTTTGGATAAGAAAATTAACAACTTTGGCACCAAATGGGATAAATGAAAAGATGTAGTTCGACTCCATGCAGTGCTTCACATTTGGCTTATATTACTTTTTATTACAGTCTCTGTTTCTATTTCTTTACCTTACTCATCTCTAAAATAAATCTGTTGAATATACCAATTTAAATTGCTTAATTTTTTGAGGGATGTAAAAGTATCAAGCCACGTTCAACTAGTTAACCTTAGTCAAAATTTATTATTATATTTTAACGGCCGTTTGTTTGCGATGTTTCAATACACAGACTCTGTTGCAACTACTCTACCGTTGTCAAATTTGAAATATTTACAAATTTAGATCGTTCAGTGCTGTTTATTTGGAATTCTTATTGACGCAATCGTTCTTGTAACATCATAACTGTCGTCACCGTTAAAGCTTTAGAATTGTGCTAGTTCATATCGCACATTATTATTTTTATTTAAAGCATATATTTGAACTCTCTGTTGTAATTAGTCATATTACGTATGTCGTGTTTAACGCATATTTAGAATTGTGCAAGCGTCTTACCTGATGTTCGGTTTGAAATTTTTATTGTATAAATTTCAAGATTGGTATAGTTTAATCTAAGTAGACTGATATATGATTCATTCAACATCACAATCATATTTACTGATGAAGGATATCTGTTATCCGAAATATTTATAAATAATTACATTTATAGTTCCTTTTTTTTGTTATTGGTGTTGTTGTGTACACTTTTTACGCGTTTATATATATATATATATATATATATATATATATATGAAAGTCTAAATTGAAAACAACGTTCCAACCTATGATTGCGTTGGATAAAAACCGCAATTTTTATATGTGTGCATGCAAAACAAATTTCTTGGTAGTGGGGTCTAAATACAGCACAAACAACATTTTCCAAAAGACCAAAAAAGTGAAAAAGTATATTTTAAAAAAACGCATTTGACTAGCAGGTCGAACAACTGATGTTCTTAAACCCTGCTGACTGCCATTGGCGATTGCCAAATAAACGGATCACAAGATGTAACAAAATGGATCTTATAATTTATTTATTACCAAACAGAAAACAATAAACTTGCGGAAAAGATGGTATACCGCAAACATGAGGTGCAAAAATTTGTACACCATATCCGGATTTCGACAATTAATGTCTCTTCAGTGATGTTAGGAATCGAAACGGTATTTGGAAGGCCATATAATTTACCTCAATTTAGGATAGACTCTTGAATGAGTCGAAATAGGATGAACGGATCATATAAACCCGAAGGCAAATATAATACAAGCCCAAACGAAAAAATATATGAAAGTCTAAATTGAAAACAACGTTCCAACCTATGATTGCAACAACAACCCAACAATGTTAGATCTGTAAATTTGCGGATATATATATATATATATATATGTGTGTGTGTGTGTTTTCAGCCGTGTATCACCTTCACTGGTGATCTAATGGATGGATCTGTCGTAGAGTTGTCACTTGTTTAGACGTACTTATCATATAATTATTTCTGTGACTGCATCTTACGATCCTCTACGATAGATAATTTAGATAATCTGCAATCAATTCCATCTTCATCCCTAATATATCATGTACTGTGTTACAACTCTACATTCTACTGACGAGGAAAGGTAACACTATGCCACCGAAAGCTGATTTTTTTTAGTTCAGTCTAGGTGGCCGAGTGGTCTAGGGCGCTGGACACAGTGCAGGCGGTGTTGTCTCGATATCCCAATAGCATGAGTTCGAATCCCGTCGAGGGAAGAACAAAAATTTGCTTCCGCAAATTTGAAGATTTAACATTGTTATACTGATATTTAGAGTAATTATGTATATGCTGAGACGTTGCGCACGATGTTGGTACTACTAAGCGTTTCACGACGTTCCTAAAAATAAGGCGATTTCGACGATTTCAAAGAAAGTTTCAGGCGTTCAAGCATATTATTGATGATGTCAATTTACCGTTGTGAATTTGGTAACCGATTTCGGTTTGTCTGAAAAAATGCATAAATTTACAAATAAAACTCAAAGTGGTCGTATAGATATTTTTTTAATGAAATTCATTTACAGGAGTTGTCAGTCTTTCCAGGCCATAATTGATAATTTTCCTTTCGGCAGCAGTTCGCATTAATGAATCCGATACAATAATGTCCAAATTTACACAGATTTATTTTTAATATAAATTAGATTTTGAATTCATATTCTCTTATTTTTTGAATATTTATTCCTTTTGTTGCATTTCTTCCCGTTTCCGTTTCCTTTCTATATTTTATCATTTCCCGATGCTTTCTTTGTCGCAAAATATTTAGGAAGTTAAACATTCGGGACTCATGTTTTAAATTTTCTCATTTCCGTATTTTTGTGGCATATCCTTTGTTTGTTATATAATTGCCAGCAATGGGTTTTCTCTATTTTATTTTATTAACAAAAAAATAAACATGTTACTTTTGACGATTTAAAACTTGTAGATAGACAATGTTCCTTATATAAAACAAATATGCTATAAAAAAAAAAAACCCTAAGATCCCGATATTTTTTTATATCGATCTCATTTGGTCAACATTTGAATTTAAACTTAAACTATTCCTTTCTCATACATTGGTTGTATTGTAATTTATACATGTATTTTTATTTTCATTCGAATTAAACTGGAAACAAATAATTACGATATAAAATTAAAAACCAGAGCATGACATCAATTACGTTTTGCGAACGTTGGGACAAAACGGCTATACTTTTTGAAACGATCTAAAAACCTTGTTGCCTAACGAAAAAATATTAAACACTATATTGTTTAAGAAGAAAAACAGAAAAACCTTTACCGCCAAGTTTTATTTTTTATGATCTAACTATGCTTATTTGATAGACAGCTGGTTAAAACCTCAATTTCAAAGAAAATACAGCGTTTTTTTCGTTGGGACAAGATGGCTATACTTTTTGAAGTCATTGCAATAGAAACTATACGCATGGTTTCCGGCAAAAAAATATCATGAACCAGGAGAAAAGTAAAAAAACTTTCAAAATATAATAAATATTTTTTCTCTCAGCTTTTTCAATTTTACGGTATAAATGCGCAAACCCGAAATATACTTACTTTGCATACGGTTGGACATTTTTCAGACCGTTTACAAAAATAACATTTTCCGGATTACGGTTTCAGTGATATTGATTTTGCTTTAACACGCGAATAATTATAACAATAGCAATATTATTGTGAAGTTTTACGATGATCAGAGAAAAAATACCGTAGGAGAGAAACGGAACCCTGATCTTTTGCACACAAAATGAAACGTTGGACATTACGTTTTTGCGTAAAAATAGGATAATTAAGTGTTATAATTCCTGGTATTTTAAATTTCGGTTCCTTTTTTTCTTTAATTTCAAGTCTAATGGAATGAATTCAATCAGAAATCACTATTTTTTTATCGAACTGACCAGTCTACGTATTTATTTTTATGCTAATCTATAGCAAAATGGAATTGGTACCAACATCGTGCGCAACGTCTGAGTATTGATGTGAAAATCTCTTAAAACAATCCTCATAGAAATAACTAGCGATTGTTATAGTCCTAACTTAGTATAGGTACTTCCGAATGAAAGTCGTGGGTTGAAGAAATTTATTTCATTTGTTTATTGGAATGTTCAGCCTAAAGTTAGGATGTAGACAGGATTGTTATGTCTCCATGCTTTTGATAATGACAGACTTTATATATTCTTTGCAATCAGTGTAAATCATTTAGCTATGTCTATAATATATAAATGGACATGTAAAAGTAAGATTTCACGTCGATTATGAATAAGTGCTTACTTAATATTTATGAACATGTTATTTGTGTAAGCTTTTACAGCTAAATATAACTTTTTGCTAGAAGTAAATCAACCCATCACTGTCCATGCAGTTTGTATATGGTTCTGTCACATTTATGTATATCTTTGTATGAATCAACTATAAAACATCATATATACATTTTTTTTTCTCCAAATAGAACCAGAATTCTCTCGAGAGGTTAACGAATAAAAACAACATCTCTATTTTATTAATTCTGATCACTGCAAGGGAATTATTACGCAACCAAACATGGAAAGTGTCTTTAATAATCTGAAATCTCCAGAGAACACTAAAACTTGCTGTTAATGTATATAGCAGAGTGGATTATTGTTTATTATTACAAACTCGATAGGACATCTAAAGGATAAATCTCAGAATTCATTCATATATTGTCGACAGTCTCAATCCTAAAAAAAGAGGCAGAAGAGAAAGTGACAATGGCATTAAAACCAAACGAAAAACTATGGAAGACTCACATGTTATCTAAACACTAAGTAGAAAACTGCAGACTGAGCAATGCAAACCCCAGCAAAAACTGGAAGTGATCTAAGGTGCTCTAAAGCTTTGAATGTTGTTTTATACAAAATCCACAAAAGCTTCTTTTAAACGTTATAATTTTCTGCAATATCACTAGATTGATGTTCATGCATATCCAAAAAACTTCAATCTATACTGAGACAGTATAGTCACTGTGATAAACGTGCTATGTATTGTATTTTTTCCATTTCGTTTCCTGCTCATAATTATTTTTTACAATTGTAACGAGTCGAACATCATGTCACGTGTCAGTAATGTTACTTATAAAAAGAAGATGTGGTATGATTGCCAATGAGACAACTCTCCACAAGAGACAAAATGACACAGAAATTAACAACTATAGGTAACCGTACGGCCTTCAACAATGAGCAAAGCCCATACCGCACAGTCAGCTATAAAAGGCCCCGAAATGACAATGTAAAACAATTCAAACGAGAAAACTAACGGCCTAATTTATGTACAAAAAAAGAACGAAAAACAAATATGTAACACATAAACAAACGACAACCACTGAATTACAGGCTCCTGACTTGGGACAGGCACAAACATACAGAATGTGGCGGGGTTAAACATGTTAGCAGGATCCCAACCCTCCCCCTAACATGAGACAGTGGTGTAACAGTACAACATAAGAACGAACTATTAAAATCAGATGAAAGAGGCTTAACTCATCAGATGGATAAAAATACAAATACTACAATTACAAGTGGACGTGGCCGGGTACTTGTACATCCAAACAACAAAACGACACTAAGTACAGATCTGAGAGTACTCGCAGTTGCTGACAGCTAGTTCAAAGCCACTTACAACTAATAAAACAAAATCATGCATCTAGGACTAAATTATCATTCCGTACACATCCAACATCCAATGGATTTAGTGTAAAGACGTCATTAACAGTCAGAGAAAAACATGACCTTGTGCAATGCCAAGATACAGGTATAGACAGATTGTAGATCCATGAATGTGTATATGTATATAACAATAATATTTAGTTTGCTTTTAATTTACTGATAACAAAATCAATATCAGTACCAATAAAAACAATATTTAATGATCTAATTACAGTGTTGAATTGGTAACCTTTAAGAATAAGTTTATTTAAAGGATCGATAAGTTTATCAGGATCGTTTCTAAATTTCCGGACACGGTAAACAATATTGCCGTAAAAATGAGGATGTGCAATCCCGTTTGAAATAAGTTTTCTACAGGTACAACAAAACTTCAAAACCAAATCTTTATATCTGTGGAAAAATTTAGTAAAGGTTTTAAGTAATTTGTGGTAACGAAATCCCTGGCTTAATAATTATCCAGTAATACATAGATTACGTTCGTTAAAATCAAAAACGTCACAACAGACACGGGCATAGCGAACGAGTTGTGAAATATAAACACCGTAAGATGGTGCCAAAGGAACATCACCATCCAAAAAGGGAAAATTAACAATAGGGAACGAAAAATCGTCCCTTTTGTCGTAAATTTTAGTGTGGAGTTTCCCGTGTAAAACCGAAATATCTAAATCTAGGAAAGGACAGTTGTTACCGTTTAAATTTGATTTATTTAAAGTAAGTTCCTTTTGGGTAAATTTCGGCAGTATATTGATAAAATTCTTGATTATATAACGAAAAAATACCATCAAGATAACGGTAAGTGTTGTTGAATTTATCAATTAAATGCAATTTAGACGGGTCTTTACTGAGTTTGGTCATAAACTGTGATTCATGACAGTACAAAAACAAGTCTGCTATTAAAGGGGCGCAATTAGTGCCCATAGGAATACCTACAACCTGTCGATAAACTTTGCTGCCGAAACGTACATAAGTATTATCAAGGAGAAAATTAACAGCTTCAATCATCTCATCACACCTCCAGTAAGTATATCTAGCAAATTTACCTTTCTCATTAGAGAAGAAGGCTTTAAATGAGTTGCAGCAAATATATTTGCATTCAGATTTACCAAACGACCATTTAATTAAATAGTCAAATTTTTGTTTGATAAGATTATGTGGAAGTGAAGTGTAAAGAGTAGAAAAGTCAAAACTGTCAACAGAATCAAAAGGACCATCAAAAGCACGTAATTTATCTAAAACATTCAAAGAATTTTTTACACTCCAAAAATAGTTAATTCCACTATTTTCATATATTTTATTACAATTTATCAATTAAATGCAATTCAGACGGGTCTTTACTGAGTTTGGTCATAAACTGTGATTCATAACAGTACAAAAACAAGTCTGCTATTAAAGGGGCGCAATTAGTGCCCATAGGAATACCTACAACCTGTCGATAAACTTTGCTGCCGAAACGTACATAAGTATTATCAAGGAGTTTTGTTGGCTGCTTTGTCGGCCGGTACAAACACAAACCGCTTTGAAAGTTCTTGAAGTTTATTTCTTATTCTGGAAATAGACGTATTATGTACTCTATTATTTACTTCTAAATTATTTTCAAAATGTGATATTCTATTATCTACCACATTCATACATTTATTTAAATAAGAATCAAGATATTTTTTATCAGATTTTTCCCGTTTACAATAGTTTATGATAAGGTCTTTGATAGTAGTTAAGGAACTTATTAAAAGCACTGAAAGATTAGTTGTAGAACACTTACTAGAGGCCGAGATGAAACGATATTTTACTGTTTTTTGTGTAGTTTAGGTAACCAATACATAGTAGGGACCTTCAAATGTTCAGAAGAAGCCTTAAGCTGTGATGTGGTTATGATATGTTTGTTAACTATATGACTCTCTGTGGGGCGCATGGACTTGAATGTAGATGAATTTAAAATTTCATTCTTAAGAACGTCCGTGTAGTATTTACGGCACACCACCACCACATTGTTGGCTGCTTTGTCGGACGGTACAAACACAAACCATTTTGAAAGTTCTTGAATAGATATAAGAAGATGTGGTATGAGTGCCAATGAGACAACTCTCCATCCAAGTCAAAATTTATAAAAGTAAACCATTATAGGTCACAGTACGGTCTTCAACACGGAGCCTTGGCTCACACCGAACAGTAAGCTATAAAGGGCCCCAAAAAATTACTAGTGTAAAACCATTCAAACGGGAAAACCAACGGTCTAATCTATATAAAAAACGAGAAACGAGAAACACTTATGAACCACATCAACAAACGACAACTACTGAACAGCAGATTCCTGACTTAGGACAGATGCAAACAAATGCAGCGGGTTTAAACGTTTTAATGGTACCAAACCTTCACCCTTTTTCTGAAACAATAGTGTAACATCACAACATAGAAAGACACACTATAAAATATCAACTGAAATAGCTTAACTCAATCAAAGGACTTATTAACACCATTGAACATACACTGAACAAATAAATTTGACCTAATGACACAATGTAAATACAAAATAAATAAACTAAGGGAAGAATAATAAAAGTAACATGTTATATCGGTAAGAAATGTTAAACAATTAAAGAAAAACAATAAGCTCGAACAAAAATATCAGCCATTTGCAAAAACTTTAAACACAGGTAAATGAAAATAATTTTGTTGTTAGGTATACGTGTACAGTATGTACAGCAAATGTTTAAAAAAGATGTTTAAAGATCAACGTGTATATCATACTCTAGAATTATAATGTACTCTCAACAATTGAAGTTAAATAAAACTGACATTTCTATCAAATTCTCGAGGTTCAAAAATAAATAATTTTGATGTTCATAGTACGAAGTGAAAATTTATAGTTATACCAAACACTTATCAAAGCTGTTATATAGACCAGATATAACCCTGAATAACATTAAATAACAAAAAAGCAATACAATTAGTATCAACAGGTCAAATAAACAAGAAAGTACGATTTGAGAGTACTCGCAGTTACTGACAGCTAGTTGAAAATTATTTCTTATTCTGGAAATAGACGTATTATGTACTCTATTATTTACTTCTAAATTATTTTCAAAATGTGATATTCTATTATCTACCACATTCATACATTTATTTAAATAAGAATCAAGATATTTTTTTATCAGATTTTTCCCGTTTACCCCAATTTTTACAAAACGAGGAAAGAGCATCTTTGGTGACCTGACGACACTGTTTCCAATCTATTTTAGATGGCTGACGATATTTTGGTCCTTTTTTCAAAAAGTTTTTAACCTCTCTGTCCTGGACGATATTGAGGTCCCCCGTAATAACATGGCCATAGGGAACATATCTAAACTTCGACGATTCACAGTTTCAAGTTAAAGGAGTATTATTTTCTACATTGACGTCTGATGTTACTTGCTGTTCTGAATTATTTATATCAACAGAAAGAGTTACTCATAGCCGCTACATTTCCAAAGTAAACACTTATGAATCAGATTGATAATTTCAATTAATTACACCTTCTTTGTAAATGCTGTAATGTAATATTTTCAAAGCACGTTGAGGATGAACTATTTTGATTCAAAAGTATTGGAAGAAAAGGGCGATCAAGATGTATTAGCTGCAAATATTTGTCCGTATATGTCTCTTTTTGCAGATAAATGGACTTGTCCCATATTGTAACTTTTAATAATTATCAAAAAGAAATTCTTTAATACTACCCGAACAGAGTTATCAGGATGAAATAATTTTTACGGTTAAGAGCACGAATTGGTTGACCGATACGATGTGTCGGTGTCTCAACTCACTATCGACATATTTTTACGGTCTTAGATCTTTATATACCATAACACACGTTTGATCTGTAATATCATCGATTGTGTCTGACTCCCGATTGTAACATCTTTGCAGTGTGAGTTCGCATGGGTGGTGATGCCTGCATAAGAGGAGAAGCTTACCCTGTCGACGCATCCGGTCTTGCTCCCTTTGGAGGGCATGCGATTCCCTCAGTTTTTGTCTGTGTCTTTTATTTGTTTCTTCCAAATTGATTCACGAGATTTGAACATCGGTAAACTGCTGTCTTAATTTAAGTACCTTGAATATTAGAAGAAATGGGCATTTAAATGCGAAAAACGAGAGGATATTCATTCAAATCCTGTTCGATTTTACTGTGACTTGACCATAACAGTTGCTCTCAATATTTAAATAAAGTTAACTATGTACAGTAGTTTTAGCAAAGCATTAATTTAGACTTAGTATTGTACAACTCATTTTAGTTTGTAAGGGAAATAAATGATTGCAGTGTTTTGTCAGAAATGTTTTAAGTGTCAGCATTGTCTAAGATAATTGACCGGATACGAAAAATATCTTTTTAGCGACATTCGAATATTAAACTGGTATATATTTCTGAATTATATTTTACGTTATACTGCAAATGTTTAAAAAAGATGTTTAAAGATCAACGTGTATATCATACTCTAGAATTATAATGTACTCTCAACAATTGAAGTTAAATAAAACTGACATTTCTATCAAATTCTCGAGGTTCAAAAATACGAGAAATGTTTTCTTTGGTTAGTCAGAGAGAAATCTTTGGAACTCGTCAGTTTGAGTTATTCCCTTTGAGGTGACGTAAATAAGTCCAATAATCCTAATTAGAAGATTGAGAAAAGCTTCTATATTGTCCACATAAAAAAAATTACATATTTGTTTTAAAAAATATCTAAAATAAATCTAATTTAAAAAAATAGTCTGTACTGTTTCATTAACTTTTGATGTTATTGTAATCATCATGCTTACGTACTGTCGAAAAGACTGAACACGGTTGCATATCAATACATTCTACGAAAACAGATGATCAAACACGTTTTGCTTTAACATAGGTCTTACTGAAAGATGATACATCCATCACTTACTCTCATGTTGAATATAAACAAATGCAAAAGTGTCATGTTTCATCTTGAATTTCTTAAATATGATTATGATAGAATAATTGGTAAAAGGTCCAAATTTTAAAGTTTTTATTGCACCAACCAACATATTCTATTCCTCGTGGTTTAACTAAAATGATTACTACTAGTTTTCTTTTTAACATTGTTAAAAATAAAAGATATCCTGGAGGACAATCAAAAGTGACAAATGAAAGCAACATTGTTAAAAGTTAAAATGCAACAGAACTATAAAAAACTGTCATACAAGTGGGATGTTTAGCTAGCTATAAAACCAGGTTTGATCCACATTCAATCTACATAAGGAAAGGCCTGTACCAAGTCAGGAATATGACAGTTGTTTTCCATTCTTTTGATGTGTTTGATCTTACGATTTTGCCATTTATAAAGGACTTTCCGTTTTGAATTTTCCTTGGAGTTCGGTATTTTTGTTATTTTAGTTTTTTTTATGCAAAAAATCAATAGTCCAAAAATACTATACAGAAAATCAAATATTAAAAAAACGTTATTTTAAAGAAATGCATTTAACGGGCTTGGCTTTTGGCTTTTCAAATATTGGCTTTCAGAGGGGATGTTGTTCAAGATTTTATCATCACACTACGTGCATCAAATGCAGTCTTCGATAGGTATAACTTTAATTCAATGTCAATGCTCCGACGATATAATCGCCGTCAGGTATGTTAGTTTTCAAGACGTTATGAGTCCAATTAATTAATAGTTCGGCAATGACCAAGATTTATATGATTATCAGCTTTTTGTTATGTGTGAGAGAAAAAAATGCAATTGTAAATCCAGCTGTAGACGCTGGCTGTTTTGATCTTTGGTAATACAGCTATCCATATATTCATACATACAGAAAATTATGTGGCTTTCAAAATCTCCTTAATTCAACCTTCTTTGTGAAGGCTTCTTTCTTTAAATCTAATGAATGTTAATCTTACAAATCAAGTTTTCGAAACCGATTATCAATCTGCAAAAGCGTCTTTAGAGTCTGTGACGGTAATTTTTCGTTATATCGTTTAAAGTAAAATACAACTTGATGTGATAAATTTGTTTGGCTACATCTGTCCAAACTTTTATATTAATTACATTCCTTAATCACCTTTATATGGAACCAGGTCAGCACCAACTGTTGTATTGGCGTAATAAGACGAATATTTTCAACCGCTATATTCTCAATACCAACGTTTAATCTATACGAACATTTTCAGATTATGGAGCTCCAACAACATTTTTGGGAGCCTGAATTTAGGATATTCATAAAATATAAGAAGAGAAAGGATTTTTTAGCACGTTTAAAAAAAATGGCAATTCAAAATGAGTTTGTTTGCGAAATATTTCTTATTGTTACAATATCAAGACCAAAGACAAACTAGTAAGACGGAACAACATAGATCATGTTATTGTATTTCAAAATTTAGTCGAAAAGAAATGCTCCAAGAAGATTATCATACAGACATGCTGTAGTGTATGCCCTTATATTTTTACATTTAGGGTTTTTTACTTGTGAGAGAGCTGTCTACATATTCCATTAAATTAATGTCATTTGGTCTCTGTGGAGAATTGTCTCATTGGCAATTATACCACATCTTCATATTTTATATTTACTGCAGGGTTTGTTACTCGTGCTGTGTGGATGCAGTAGAATGTGTCCCCGTGCCTGTAGTGTATGCCCTTATATTTTTAACAGTTAGGGTTTTTTACTTGTGAAAGAGCTGTCTACATATTCCATTATATTAATGTCATTTGTACTCTTTTTGAAAGTTGTCTCATTGGCAATTATTCCACATCTTCTTATTTTAATACTTTTCGTTAACGGAATATATCTTTTGCAATCAGTGTAAATAATTTTTGCTGTATTTGTAATGTTTAAGTAGATACTTCAAGTAAGTTTTCGTTTTCTTCAAATTGGATAAATGAAGTATCAATTGATAAATATGCTATAGTTGTGATATTGGTATGAAATGTAGTATATCACACATTATATATACAACGCACAATGTCCATTTAGTTTTATACCAATTGTATGCATATTTGTGTTGATAAGCTATAAATTTACCGATCTACATCAATGTTATTCCATAAAATCCACCAATTTTCCCTCGTGAAATACAAAACATTGAAAAAGGCATATTCATTTTGATCAATTCTGATTATTGCGTCCATAAAACTAGAGAACTATCGAACATAATCAAACGCCAAAAGTGTATTTAATAATTTGAAGTCTCGCGAGAACGTTCAAAACTGCTGCTTATTTATAGCTAATTGTCTTTTCTTATTCTTCATGATAAACACGATAATATGGTTAAAAATGTGTCAGGAACTATTATCTGTTTACCAGTACATATAGTTTGTAGCACGTGTTTTATTTACATTTTTTTGTGTTGTTTTATGACATAATCATTATTTGCACTATGTTTTGTTATTTTTTTGGTTTTGAAATTCATATATTCTTTTATATATACTACCTTCACCAATGATAATATTAAAGCTACATCAACCTTTTCTGATATGTGTTTTTAGTAAGAAAGAAATCAAACAAGGAATCTTTTTTACACATTTTAGAAATTTGGAAACCTAGATTTGTATTAGACTTCTCAATTGATAGACTGTATATTCGGCACGTTCGTTTCCTTTTCCATATTCACCTCATATTGAATACAATTTTCTGGACGCGAAAGGTTAATTGTTTTGGTTGAGCATTCGCTTTCATGTTTAAATGAAGTGAACTTTATGTCATATTTAAAAAAAACAATGCCATTCACCCCGGAAGGTACATGTGCCAAGGAAGGAATACACCATAGATGTTTTTTTTAATCTTGAACTCTAGTATATATTGTTTGACCTTTTGGTTTTGGATCGTCCCCCGCCCCTTAGTTATTTTCTCCCATTTTTCTATGAGAATCTTGAAGGGTCGAACTTTCGAAACATAATACACACCCTACATATTAACTGACCCAAGGATTTGTATAGTTAGAAATACAAATCCTTGATTGACCTAATATCAACGTGTCATGTGGAACCTCACACAATAAATACATGAAATAAGGTTAATCAGTAGTATTCAGTATTATTTTTTTTTATTATTAAAGATAGCACATACAAGATGTGACAGTTAAACAGACTGTGTCAGAATTCCAGCATGTCACCTAAATACATCTCTCTGAAGATGCATCTTTTCAATAATCCTTTTGCATGGATTAAACACAAGGGTCTTGTACTGAAAAATCTCAATGTGGTAAAATATGACAGTATATTTTACTTGATTTTCCAGTTGACAAAAAATCTGAAGAAAATAGCCAGTTTGAGTAAATTCTATGAAAGTGGGTATTTATTATTCACCAAAATAATCGATAAGCTAAGAAATTATGAACTGACGATTAATGTGTATACAAGTTCTTTAAGACCACCAAAAGAGAAATTTTAATAAAACCATTTGTCATTTTATTCATCAGTTGTGATGCAAGTATGGGAGATGCGCACAATCTATCGTTCATTTTAAATATTTTGTTTTAATCGTTATTCTCATGCAACAAGTATTAACTGCCGATTATACCCAGCTGCATTAAGTATATGCATGTTATAATAAGCTGACAATGTGTAAATCTTTGTTTCGCCTTTGTGTCTTTTGATGATAAGTGTCTAACTTGAATTCATTATCACACAACATCCTCATATTTAAAGTTTTCTTCAAACGAAAAAGCTACAATAAAGAATTACCAAAAAGATAACATTTACGAAATTTTATGTTTTCTTATCATGCTTATATCTGTTAAAATGTTTTCTCAGTATATATCACCGACAATATCTACTTTTTATAAACCAAGACTCCAGCACAATATCAAAGCAAGACATAAACATGTTTTTTATGTTCATATTTCCGAAAATATTTATTCCCAAGTTTAGCTTTGATCTGGGATTCGAACCCCATACGAAGTGTTGATCTTAGATGGATTTGGCTGCTCTTTTTAAGGTCCCAATCGGTCATATAGCCCCTTCCCATTTTAAAATACGTAATTCATATATTCTTGGGTTGGACCGTTTCTGATAAAAGTTAATCTAGAAAAGCGCTTCGGACGCACCAAATATATATATTGCGTTATTTTCATTTCCAAAACTAGAAAATTAAAGCGTCAATTGATTAACATATACTATCATATTCGTGTTAATTTTGAAAAGTGGTATACATCGTACATTTGTCTGTACATCGTTCAGCTGTATGCAACTTTTACGTACATGTTTTAGTTAATAGCTAATAAATGTTATAATATACATCGATATTTTTCCATTAAGTCCATGAATTATCCCTAGATAATTACAAATAAAAAGGCATTTTCTTTTTGATCAATTCTGATCATTGAAAACATAAAATTGTGAAATTATTGGACATTCACAAACACGAAAAATGTATTTCATAGTTTGAAATCTCGTGAGATACTTTAAACTACAGTAAAATGTATTGCATAGTGTCTTGTCTTATTATTTTTGATCAACAAGATATGTTTCCGGAATTATTATCTGTAAAACCATGGTACTAAATATTGCTTTGTTTTATTTGTTTTGCATTTAGTTTCTTTAACTTCCGTCATGATGATTTTCTACAGTTTATCTAATGGAAATCAAACATAAAATTTAAGAAAGTTCAAAATAATACTTTAAAATCAAAAGGTCAAAACCGCTCGAAAAAATCGGAGATACCTACGACAATGCTTTTACTGAAAAATTCCGGAATAACACCTTTAAAACATATCAGCTGATGGAACAATAGAAAACAACAGTTTTAAGTTCCATGCTTTGCGTGCGTAATTTCCGCAGTAAATGACTTCTAAAACGAATTGTATTCATCTAACTACCCAATTATACAACTGATAAGTTTTAACCAGTGAAAACGTCTAAAATAAAACAAAATATTAGATTTGCTGCAATAAACGATCTTGATTTACCAGTCAAATAAAAACCTATATTTTCACATGTGGAATATACTCTGTATTTTTACTTTTCTGACGTCATAAAATTTTATACTGTTGTCTTTTGGAAGGTAAATGTCCTGTGTTATTTACTAATCAATATATAAATAACACATAGCTGAGAAGGTGTTAGAGCAGATTGTTACCCCGAGAAGAAAACATTGTCAACCGAGGCTAAGCCAATGTTGACAATGCTTTTTCGAGAGTACCAATCTGCTCTACCACCCTCTCAGCTATGTGTTATTTAAATTAATATACTGAATGTTCTATCATTATTGTGTTTTAAATTTTAAATTGAAAGTACTTAACTTTGACGTCATGTACATAACGTTACATTTATTAGAAATTCAACAAAAGTGAAGCAAGATGTATTTTTTTTATTTTAACAGTCTATGAAAAAGTTCTGAGGCCAAAACGTAGAACTGTAGTATTGTCTTTTAAAATATTGATGTAAATTCACTTCATTGTCCTTTAAATTATCGATTTGTGATTGGTCTGCACGAGAGGGTGACATTAAAAAAATTGTCTCCCGCTGGGCCATTGGATAGAGTAAATTATCTCCCTCGTATTAACCAATCAAAATCTGGCATTTCGTTTAAACCCGCTGCATTTGTTTGCACCTGTCCTAAGTCAGGAATCTGATGTTCAGTAGTTGTCGTTTGTTGATGTGGTTCATAAGTGTTTCTCGTTTCTCGTTTTTTATATAGATTAGACCGTTGGTTTTCCCGTTTGAATGGTTTTACACTAGTAATTTTTTAGGCCCTTTATAGCTTACTGTTCGGTGTGAGCCAAGGCTCCGTGTTGAAGACCGTACTTTGACCTATAATGGTTTACTTTTATAAATTTTGACTTGGATGGCGAGTTGTCTCATTGGCACTCATACCACATCTTCTTATATCTATTTCAACGTGAAGTATAATAAAAGCTCTTATCAACTGAGTCATAGGTCATTGAGACCTAAGTCGGTCAAACAATATTTTACACCACCCATTCAAAATCAATTGCGACAACACACAAAAGTCTAAGTTTATGCCGTTATATGCGTCTATGAAGAAGCCATGTTTTTAAAGAACATTTGATGAAAAAAGTTATAAAACGAAAATATAGAAAGAGTATTTCAATACAAAGTAAACTATGACCAGACATGCTGGGTGTACAGATAAGTAACCCATCCTTGGAATGAAACAATAATTTAAAACAAAGGAAAACAAAAGACAACCAATCTGAAAAAAAAAAAATCTGAACACAACAAACAAACAAAAGACAACCGATGTCCAACAAAATTCCGAACATAATAAACAAATAAAAGACAACCAATCTTAACTGAAAATCCGAAGTCAACAAACAAGCAATTTTTTTTTAACATTGTGATTGTCGGTTATGTCTTTAATTTTGATTCGATGAATGCTTTGTGCTATTTACTTTTGAAATTTTCAGACCTAATGAAAACGTAAATAATAAAACCATATACATTACATACCTAATAAATAAATTGTGTCTGAAGTTGTCTTTTTTAAAATTAAATGAGAAGTTTGGTTATGTATATGTGAGTTTAGTACTTAAACTCTCAATATGGGATAAAAGTTACATTTTGATAATAGTTTACTATACGATAGCATCGACTTTGACATTATGTGGTTTAATCTGAGATAGTACGTAATTATAGCATGCAAGACTTTCTTCGTTATTTGATTGTGTCAAATGGATCCTGGATTGTTTTTAATAAGTCGGAAGAATGGAAACTAATTTTAGAGAAATAATCACCAAATTATCTTTGCCTTATACATTTTCTCTCATTGCATTGTTACGTAACTTGGATGAAATTAGATTTAAATTTTTCTTTCGCCAGAAAACTAAAGAAACATTATTTTTTATAGTTCCAACAAAAATCTCAACAATCACGAAAAAGCAAGATGTGGTATCAATATCAATATACTCACACATACATATGATGTTTTTCTCTGTATTAATCAATGTTGAAGAAAATTACAGTTTTTTCTTTGAAGTTAATGGTAAACTAATTTTCTATTTAGTTTCCTTTTCAAGGTTATCAAAAAGTCATATGAGTTTAAAGTTTAATTTGCTGGAAACACTCAGCTAGATACAGAACTCTCATGTACAAAGTTATTCGCGCAACAGGTTTCTATCAAGAGGCATGAACTGAAGTTGAATCAATGTTTATTATCGCCCCTTAATCTGGTCGCCTATTGCATTGAATAACAGACAGTACCCTTGGAAATAAGCCCAAAATCAATGAAAAGCACTTATCAACCATGACACAATATAAAAAAACAACTAACTAAACAGACTTTAGCTCTAAAGAACGTTGGTTAAGGCCAGGTTTTATGGAACCTACCCTTTAATTCTATAACATATCTGTCAGTAACGTGTTGAAATTTTGACACAATCTGCTAGACTGTCTCATCTTATGTGTTCAATTTTCATTATAGAATATTTCATTTTCAATAGTATTTACCGTCGTCGGTGTTAGTTTATTGACTACAAGGTAAGCCACGATGTCGTGTTGAGTTTAATTTATTCAAATAATAAAGGTATTCATTGTGTTGTGTTTCGGTCGAAAGTTTCGACTTCAACAAATAAAACTGGTATAAATTGTTGTAAACTATCTTTTTAATGCTTGTTTTGCTCGCATAGGTTAATGGTCTTGTTACTGAAAATCTGCAGTAGGTTACAATGTACGAGATATTATATTTTGAATCTATTTTGGAAGAGATCTGAGAATTCACAAATTAAAAAAAAATCACCTTTCATAGAAAATTTTTCAAACTTTGTTTACAAGCAATGATCGTATTATTTTCTATGCTTATAATTCCCCCAGGACAATTAAAACAGATAAAAAGCATTGTCATTTTCAACAGTTGTGATGTAATTATATAACGTATACAAACCAAAGTTCATTAAAGAAACGTAACCATAAATCTAATTGTCCTGCAACAAAAGTCAGCTGCATATTTCACCAAGATACAGTTTGTTGACCCACGGTGAGTGTTAGAAGAAGGTGTGTAAATGGTTATTCACTTTTTTGGATGATAGTTATTTTACTTGCAAGCATTATCACAGCACAATCTTATATTTTAATTTTTCCTCCTTACAAATAGCTGAGATCAATTATATAAAAAAGAAAACATTCACGAAATTTAATGCCTTCTTATATCTGTTCATATGTTTCCTTGATGTATATCTCATTTAACATGTAGTTTTGTTTCATACGCATCTAATTGTAATACGTACTTTTACAAATAGCTCAGGTCAGTTTAGATAAGGAGGAACACATTCATGAAATTAAATGTTCTTTTTTATCTTTTATATGTCCCTTGGTATCTTCCACCTCGTTTTGAAGGTCTACATGGAAGATTTCTTATAAAAAAATCAAGTTGTTTATTCATATTGATGCCTCGTAATTTTGAACTTTTTGTATTATTCTCTTTTTACCAAGGCGTTTTTTTTCTATGTCTTGACTTTTATCACGTGTAAATATCTATAGTATCGAATCACCCGAGCGAGCTGTTTGATAACCGTATCACAGACGTATTCTCACAAGTTTTATATTACTGGGTCTGAAGTATGCTCTTTTAAATCTTTATTCAAAATAACATGTAACAATTTCAGGGAGTGGTGTGGATGATATGTTGATTCTGAATAATTCTATCAAATTCTCACACCTTATGCAATTCTATAACAAATTTGTTGTAATGTTTTCATCCTTAAAATTGAGAATGGAAATGGGGAATGTGTCAAAGAGACAACAACCCGACCATAGAACAGACAACAGCAGAAGGTCACCAACAGGTCTTCAATGCAGCGAGAAATTCCCGCACCCGGAGGCGTCCTTCAGCTGGCTCCTAAACAAATATATATACTAGTTCAGTGATAATGAACGCCATACTAAACTCCATATTGTACACAAGAAACTAAAATTAAAAATAATACAAGACTGACAAAGGCTAGAGGCTCCTGACTTGGGACAGGCGCAAAAATGCGGCGGGGTTAAACATGTTTATGAGATCTCAACCCTCCCCCTATACCTCTAGCCAATGTAGAAAAGTAAACGCATAACAATACGCACATTAAAATTCAGTTCAAGAGAAGTCCGAGCCTGATGTCAGAAGATGTAACCAAAAAAAAAATAAACAAAATGACAATAATACATAAATAACAACAGACTACTAGCAGTTAACTGACATGCCAGCTCCAGACTTCAATTAAACTGATTGAAAGATTATGTCTTCATCATATGAATATCAGGCACAATCCTTCCCGTTAGGGGTTTATTATCATACCATCATAACATATATGAGAAGAACATAACCCGTGTCATGCCAACAACTGGTTTTTAAATAAGTTTACCTATGTTCAAATATAATATATCGATTAAGAAGAGACAAATAAGGTAAGAAACAAATTCTGTTGGAATAGCATGAATTCTAAAAGGACCAATACCGGTTGCGTTAACACGATAGTTCTCTCCTGCTATGTATGTTTCACCCGCAATGCAACTCCTCATTTAGTTAAAATGTCACAATCGGCAGTAGGTAACAATCGGTAACATTACATATCACACAACTATACTGGTATCTAAGAATCTAAAACCGCGAAAACATGTCGTTAGTGTATTGAGACACTTAAACAGCGTATCCGTCAACCAATTGGTATCGGTCAACAATAAATACAGAACTTTTTTTTCGCTTTTCCACCTTAACACAAGTCCTCATCGTTCTAAACATATAAGGAACATACGAATCGTTCAAGGAAGTTTCATATACAGAATTTCCTTCGTTAATTTCATTATATTGTTTTAGGAAGTGATTATTGATATAGTGTAAAAGATCTTCTCTGTTATAAAAAAAAAAAAAAAAAAAAAAAATCTCCAATTTTTTGTATACGTTCCGCTGTATAGATGATGTCCTTTCATTGAAAAAATCAAAGTTAAGTGACGATTTTGATCTCATCTATTATATCGCACTAGAACCTGCATTGCATCTATTTTATATTTTGACATTGAAGATATTGGATGGTAAATAGAGGTGTAAATTCAATTTTAACGCAGCATTTCAACTTTTTATTTTTATTTAGAGTGACCTATATGTTTCCATTTTCTTCATTACAAATATCACACATTTTACAGGTAGGATTTATATTTCACCAAATCTGTTGCGCATTTCAACTAGCTCAAATTGATTATTAAACAATTTAGTTGTGTTATTGTAAAAAATTTTGAGGGAAATGATTCAAGTCCCCTTAAGCTTATAAATAGTAAGGTGGGATGCCTCCTTTTTGCAGATGATCTTTTGATCCTGTCAGAATCGAAAGAGGGTCTTCAAAACAGTTTAAATAATGTTAAATTATATTGCAACAAATGGCAACTCTCTTTAAATACAAACAAAACAAAATCCATGATTTTCAGTCAGTCCAAACAAAATGGTGAAACATCACATATTTACTATGAGAATGAAGCCATAGAGAGCGTATCAGAATATTTATTTTTGGGAATGTTGATAAAATGTAATGGAAATTTATCACAAAGTACCTTAGAGCTGACAAAAAAGGCAAAAAAAGTATTTTTTGCAATAAAATCCTATACTAAATCATTGAATAATCTACCTATAAAAGTAGCAAATAACCTTTTTGATTCTTTAGTAAAACCAATTATGACCTATAATTCAGAAGTAACATATTTGGATACATATATTTCTTTTCATAGAGCCAAAAACAGAGCCTTATCTTCAGGAAAACAAATTAATCAACTTGATTTTACAGACAAAACCCCTATTGAAAATATGCATCTTAAATTTTGTAAATCTACTCTAGGAATAAGAAAAAATGCATCCAATTTAGGAGCAAGAGTTGAATTAGGAAGATTGCCTATAGAATGTTTTATTAAAACACAAACCCTTTTATATTTAGCTAGACTATATAATAATAATATTAATTCATTGATAAAGGAAGCTTTTTCTCTAGCACAGTCTCTAGATTTGACTGGAACTTATTCATGGTATACATATGCAAAAAATATTGTTGAAGAGACTAATATTGACCTTAATATTTTTTCTAATTGTAAGGACATAAAAGATGTAAATAAAATAAAAAACGATATAAAGTTAAAAATGAAAAATAGATATGAAGATTTAATTGAAACTAAATTTGAAAACATTGATGATAAAAGTAAATTTTATCTATATAAAAAACTTAAAAAGGACTGCAAACTAGAATCTTATCTAAATATATCTAATTTTCAGATAAGGAGATTGATCACTAAATTTAGACTAAGTGATCACTCCCTCTTAATTGAAAAGGGGAGATATTTTAAAATCCCAAGAGAGGAACGACTTTGTCATAAATGTAAAATACTAGAGGATGAGAAACATTTTTTACTCTATTGTGATTATAATAAAAGACTAAGAAATGCCTTTTTTGAACACATATGTACTGAAAATAATAACTTTAATAATTTAAATGAAGAAGAAAAAATTCATTATTTACTAAATCCATCATCGCCTTTATAAACAAATAAGTTAGGATCCTTCTTGAAAAAGTCATTAGAACTGAGGGCAGGGGACTCTTAACAACTTGTTTGTTTTTATAAATTTTGATGCTGTTTAGTATGGCATGGTATTGGTTGCAAAAATTTTATATTTTACTTTAAATGCAATATTTCTTATTTAATTGGTATATTTCTTCATTTAAATGCAATACTTTTTTATTTGAATGGTATATTTTTTCATTTAAATGCAATATTTTTTATTCAGATGGTATAATTTTTCATTCAAATGGTATAATTTTTCATTCAAATGGTATAATTTTCGTTCAAATGCAATATTTTTTATTCAGATGGTATAATTTTTCATTCAAATGGTATAATTTTTCATTCAGATGGTATGATTTTTCATTCAAATGGTATAATTTTTCATTCAAATGGTATAATTTTCGTTCAAATGCAATATTTTTTATTCAGATGGTATAATTTTTCATTCAAATGGTATAATTTTTCATTCAAATGGTATAATTTTAGTTCAAATGCAATATTTTTTATTCAGATGGTATAATTTTTCATTCAAATGGTATAATTTTTTCAAATGGTATAATTTTCGTTCAAATGCAATATTTTTTATTCAATTGGTATAAAATGTCATTTGAATGCAATATTTTTTATTCAATTGGTATAGTAGTTTTTTTATTTATATGCAATAATTGCATTATGGGAAATTCTTTGACGTCATAAGGTCAAATTTGCAACAACGTTTGTGATTGGTCGGTAAATTGTTTGGATTTCTCCCCTTTCTTTCTAAACTTGAGTGACCAAGAATTAAAAAACGCGTCAGAATATCGCCCCTCTAACTAAATTTGGCGTTCGTGCGAGTTCGTGCACTGGCTGTTAATGCCAATAATGGCCAGGACGAGCAAAAAATGCGAGTGACAAGTAATAATAATTAATTTGACACACAACTTGTTCATGGATAGAAACAGATGCCTGCGGTGCATGGCAAAAACAACTCCAATGAAAACCTTTTCTGAAGAAACTCTCCTACAGTCTACACATTGAAATAAAAAAAATACATAGCTAGCCCCCTTCCCCCTTCTAAGTCCAGATACATGTAATCATGACGTTCTTTAGTGCTTTATCATTTTTTACTTTTCTTGATCCTCAGAGACGTTGCAGGAAGGCACACACGAAAAAAGAATAAAAAGCATCCAGGACGTTACAATTATTTGGACTCAGCCCCTCTTTTTTACTACATGTAGAAAAAAAAATCGCCTAATTACGACAGCAGAACCAGAAACCCACAAGTAGGGGTTTCAGATCAAATATCGTTTCTATAATTCTATATCTTTTAGTTTTTACCATTTCACTCTATTCTCTATCCATTGATCTCTATTATATTTGTCCTAAACATGCGTGACATATTTGCCACTGGACATTATGCAACCAAAAGTCAATCAACGTATTCTGTATTTTCATCATTTCTTTATTATGTTATCTATAGGTTTGGTCCCGCCCCTTATCTATTTTTTTGCACATTAGGGACGACATCAAAAGTTCAATGTAGGATAAAAAAACTTATTTCATATAGTTTTTTTCACTGACCCCCTACCCCCCCCCCCCCTCTTAACTTAATTTGGGAAAAATTGATTGACCAATAAGGTTATATATAAAATCGATGTTAATTAAACAAAACTTGCAGCAATTTTGACCCCCTCCCCAATAAAAAAATATTTGAATTAAGTTTTTTATCCTTCATTGATTTTCTGATGTCGTCCCTTATCCTCTCTATGTAAACCCAATTCATGTCCTGATAAATGGTGACTCATGCATAGCATCATATGTGGTTATTAAAACAAGAAACATATTCATATTATAATAATTAATGTATGATAGGACTTATAGATAGATGTCATTAGTCCCAGGTCATGTAATAAAGTAGGTCTTATAAAAATACAATAGCATTTTAATTTTGATGATTATATATATGTTTATATATTTAATAATGCCATTTTTTTTTTTGGAAAAAAGGGTAGGGACAAGGCGTTTTTAAAACATATCAATGGGGCGCGTTTTTTTTTTGTTCTTCGGAAGTGAGCCAGAAGAAGTCCATTTCTGTTTTTTTTGCATTGGGAAGATCTTCTGACTCTCTTCCACCTCTTCTTTTTTGATAGGTTGACGGCAGAGGCACATAACAAACATGGCGTCGTTTAGTCTAAATGAAATTAATAAATTTATGAATGCAGATATATTAGAATGTGAGCTGTTTTATAAACGTTTTTATGGTATGACAGCCTTAGTAGGACATCCCTGTAGGACGATAAGCTGGATAAATATAAGAACTACACGGACAATAACAGTTAAGGGACGATTATTTGATATTCTAGGGAAGGGATTTTGATTGATTGGTGTTTAACGCTACTTTCAACACTATTGGGCTATTCCGTGGTGGTCAGTTTAAATTTATAGATGAAGGATGGGGCAAGGAAGAGAGGGCATTATTATTCATTTCAATCTGTCGCTAATCATGCCTATTTTTCAGCTCTTACCAGTTAACCATATTCATATATGAAATCCTTCTGTCCCCCACCCCAACAAATAAATAAATATCAAATGGTTTTCCTCTTATTTAACACAAGTTTAAATTGATTGATTGTTTGTTGCTAATTTTAACGCCCAGTGAAAATTATGTCATGCTTGTTCAGGAAAACACGAGTTTAGAAGTCACGTATATAATATAAAAATGAAGAGATGGAATATGATTGCTAATAAGGAAACTACATGTATCCACCGGAGTTCAAATATGAAGTGGATGTAAGCAATTATAGATAAGATAAGATAAGATAAGAAAAATTTATTTTAAGTCGGGTTACATGAAATACTACAAACATAAGCTCTGTAGAGCTTTTTGCCGTCATGTAGTCAAATGCTTTTTGTAGACAATCGTAAGGCCTTCAAGAATGACAAAAACCTAATACTGTAAAGTCGTCTATAAAAGGCCCGACATGAAAAGTGTGAACAATTCAAACGAAAAAACTAACAGCCTAATTATACATAACAAAACGATTTACAAAATATCAAATATGAGTCGAGACAGGAACCAACGACAACCACTAAACTACAGGCTCCATCCCTGGGACAGGCAAATAAAAAATATGGCAGGGTGGATATAAAAACGAAGATGTGGTATGATTGCAAATGAGACAACTCTCCAAAAGAGATCAAATGACAAAGAAATCAACAGCTATAGTCACCGTACGGCCTTCGACAATAAGCAAAGCCTACACCACATAGTCAGCTATAAAAGGCCCCGAAATCAAAAATGTAAAACAATTCAATCGAGAAAACTAACGGCCGAAATAATGTACAAAAAAATGAACGAAACACAAATATGTATAACAAAGCAACAAACGGCAACCACTGAATTACAGGCTCCTGACTTGGGACAAGCACATACATACAGAATGTGGCGGGGATAAACATTTTAGCGGGAACCCAATCCTCCCCCTAATCTGGGACAGCGGTGTAATAGTACAACAACATGTTTGTGAGCAACCCATCCCGAAGCTGGGACAGTGGTGTAACAGTACAATAATATAACAACCTGCACAAATCAGCAAATTAACTCAAAAGATCGGTACGAGACACACAAAGAAACTAACATTAAGACAATAGACACAAAGCACCGACATAAGAGTATTTGCAATTACTGGAAGTTTGCTCAAACCTAATTACAACTGGTACTGAAATAAATCTTGTTCTCCCAGACTGAGTTATCAATCAGTACACAACGCGCGGCAAAGGATTTATTAAAAAAAGAAAACAGTCTGAGAAACGTCTGGTTTACGTTGTATATAGATATAAGAAGATGTGGTACGAGTGCCGATGAGACAACTCTCCATCCAAGTCATAATTTGTAAATGTAAACCATTAAAGGTCAACGTACGGTCTTCAACACGGAGCCTTGGCTCAAACCGAACAGCAAGCTATAAAGGGTCCCCAAAAAATTAGTAGTGTAAAACCATTCAAACGGGAAAACCAACGGTGTCTAATCTATTTAAAAAAAAACGATAAATTTGCATATAAATCCATATACAATGAAACGGTTTTTGAAAAGTGGACCGAACGTTTTGACCATCGAAATTTTGCAATAGAAATACTAGTTATGACCACAAGATTTTAACAGCCAGTGCAGGACTCGCACGAACGTTAGATTTAGTTAGAGGGGCGATATTCTGACGCGTTTTTTAATTCTTGGTCACCCATGTTTAGAAAGAAAGGGGAGAAATCAAAACAATTTCCGACCAATCACAAACGTTGTTGCAAATTTGACCTTATGACGTCAAAGAATTTCCCATAATGCAATTATTGCATATAAATAAAAAAAACTACTATACCAATTGAATAAAAAATATTGCATTCAAATGACATTTTATACCAATCGAATAAAAACTATTGCAGTTGAATGAAAATTATACCATTTGAATGAAAAATTATACCATTTGAATGAAAAATTATACCATTTGAATAAAAAATATTGCATTTGAATGAAAAAATATACCATTCAAATAAAAAAATATTGCATTTAAATGAAGAAATATACCAATTAAATAAGAAATATTGCATTTAAATGAAAAATATCAAATTTTTGCAACCAATACCATGCCATAGTTTGTATTGTGTTTGTTTGATATGTATGTATATATGTTTATTGTGTTAATACATGTTGGTCACAAACTGTAAAGTTTATAAGACAATACAATATTTGATTTGATTTGTAAAAGTTGTTTTATCATAACATAATTCTTAGTTTATGGTATACCGGACAAGAAAGCTTTAACTCAAGTCTCAGTACATAATCCAATGACTTTATCCTAATGAGTTCTAAATTTTGACGCAAACCATACGAAAGAAAGAATTAAGATTAGACAGGACAACAATTAATGATAGTTCTTTCTTCTTACAAAAAGAAACACTTTGTCTTAATAAAATGCATTTGGCGAGCTATTATCACAAAGAAGAGGAATGTGGCATCAAAGTTGAACTTTAAAGTAAAAACTGTTATAAAAATACTAAGAGAAATATGTTGCCGGTCCGCTTTACGTCTCGTTGTCGCTATTGAATTTGTAGTCTTGTGATGTATTTCTTGTTTTATTGATTGTCTACAATACTGTTTATTGTAAACAGGTTAACATGTTAAATGATTTTCAATAATTACTGAAATACAAACAAAAACACCATTAAAATGATCTTCTTTGCAGTCCAGTAACTACATAAGAATAAATAAAGAAATTTGTCTCATTACGTGTTCGCTAAAACTCATAAAATAGACATCCGAAGTAAGTATTGACATCTGCAAGACGGTCTATATTCCAACCTATATTTAATATCTGGACAATTTGTCATTTACAATTCATTATAAACTACATTAGAGATTCAAGTCAAAACAGACGCTTTCTATCCTTACGCGTTTCATTGACGTAAAAATCTTTTAAGAAGGAAGACCGACTGACAGTATGGATACGATTTGACTGCGAAAAAAAGAAAATTCTCGGAAACTGTAACAGCTAGGAAAATCTATATCACACATTTAGACCATTACCAAGATAGTATTATCATAATAAAAATAACAATAATGATAGTAATAATAACAATAATTATAAAAACAAATGAATAAAATAAGGAAACTGATTCACTAAGGCATTAAGATTTTCTAGTGTGGATCACAAATGCCTTAAAACAGTGCTGAAATATAAACTAAATCATATGATTAAAACAAAATTTTTTGAGTTGTATTTATCATGGAATTAGTTAGAGAAAACTGTTTTCAGAACTTATGAAGGTTTGTTTCCAGAAGAAAATGATATTATATATAGCATTTCTCCTCTATCATTAGACCACCAAACATAACTTCATATTTTGAAAGACAAATGTTTCAATATTGAATTTTATTTTAATTGTAATGTTTTTATACGTACATATGACTTAACTATTTTACATCATGACGTTAAACACTTGCTAGTTGCAAATAGTAACAAACAATCATTATAAATACATATGTTAATGTTGAATTATCAACTGATACTTAGTAAGGCTTCAAAATTTTGAATAGAAAATATGTATATTTTGGAATTCAATATCTTTTAAGGGCCCCGATGGTTCAGGTAGAAGTCAAGTTTATATACCCGTCACAACCTATTTTATCTATATGAATTGTAGATGAACAGTTTTGTCCTTTCTTTTGCAGACTGCAGGATGACCCTTTTTAATAAACAGTAGAATCATAGATAAGTATTCTTTGAAATGTTTTGTTGTTTTTCTTTCTTTTTCTTTTTTTCGTCAATATCAAATAGCAGATTGATTGATTCATTGTTGGTTGCTTAACGTCCAGTGGCAAATATTTCATGCATATTCAGGACGAGAACAAATTAACAATAAATACAATGGGTAGGTCCTGTAATAAAGGCCGTCCGGGATGGAGGTCGGGGAAATTTGGACTGCCACGGGAAAATGAGGGTATATTTGATAGGAACCGAAACTTAGCCTTGCAACAGGCTACCTACGGACCCCTCAAAGAGTTGTTGCAAAGGTTCTTAACATGCAAAGAGCGTGGCACTCTCTTAACACGAGGTATAACGTCCCCATTCTGACCGGTCGTGGCTGTGAACTTGTACATCCTGCACAACCAAATGGACGCCCCACTTTGGCGAGGGTTTTACTGCCGGTCGGAGGAAGACCAATGGTGGCCATATTTCTTCCCCAGTCACCCTTTGGGGTGGTTAGTAGCAGAAGAGAGATGAATTTGCACTTAGCCCTATGGAAAAGTTGACGGAAGATACATTTTGCTATTTTTTAGGTAACTTTTGGTCAAAGAGCTCCTAATTCGTTTTCAATTGATTAGGCTTGAGCGTTCATTATGAAGGAAATTCCAGAAAAGCGCTTTGGACGCACGAAATTAATAATATGTTATTTTCATATATTAACACACTGTACTTAAAACTTTTAGACTTTTCTTTGTTTTCAATACAACTATGATCTAGCTGTTAAATAAGAAAATGAAGCTTTGACTTAATATTAATATGTGTGTGTTTTATATCCGGTAAAGTGACAACTTAGTTCAGAAAAGCTGGTTCATATAGTCGGAATAAATTTGGGCAACTTAATGATGGAGTGCCCATAAGCAGACGTAATATAATCTGTGTCACCTAAAACAAGAGGCTCTCAAGAGCCTGAATCGCTCACCTGTATTTCAGAGGAGAAGATATTTAAATGTTAGCAAACTTGATGAACAAATGGTGTAAAATTGTCTTTAAAGGGCAATAACTCCTTAAGGGTCAATTGACAATTTTGTCATATTAACTCTTTTGTAGATCTTACTTTGCTGAACATTATTGCTGATTACAGTTTATACATATCTATAGTAATATTCAAAATAATAACAAAAAACTGCAAAATTTTGTTAAAACTACCAATTCGGTGGCAGCAACCCAACAATGGATTGTTCGATTCGTCTGATAATTTCAGGGCCTATATATCTTGACCAATTAAACAATTTTACCCCATGTCAGATTTGCTCTAAAAGATTTAGTTTTTGAGATATAAGCCAAAAACTGCATTTGACCCTTATGTTCTATTTTTAGCCATGGCGGCCATGTTTGTCGATGGATACATACTTCGGATATAGTTTATAAACAAGATACCCTAAGGATCATTTAGTTAAAGTTTGAAGGTAATTGGCCCAGTAGTTTCAGAGGAGAAGATTTTTAAATGTTAGCAAACTTGATGAACAAATTGTGTAAAATTGTCTTTAAAGGACAATAACTCCTTAAGGGGTCAATTGACAATTATGGTCATATTTAACTTTTTTGTAGATCTTACTTTGCTGAACATTATTGCTGCTTACAGTTTATATATATCTATAATAATATTCAAAATAATAACAAAAAACTGCAAAATTATGTTAAAACTACCAATTCGGTGGCAGCAACCCAACAATGAGTTGTTCGATTCGTCTGAAAATTTCAGAGCTGATAGATCTTGACCAATTGAACAATTTTACCTCGTGTCAGATTTGCTCTAAAAGCTTTAGTTTTTGAGATATAAGCCAAAAACTGCATTTGACCCTTATGTTCTATTTTTAGCCATGGCGGCCATGTTTGTCGATGGATCAAAACTTCGGATACAATTTATAAACTAGATACCCTAAGAAACATTTAGTTAAAGTTTGAAGGTAATTGGCCCAGTAGTTTCAGAGGAGAAGATTTTTGAAATAGTTTACGACGACAGACGACGACAGACGACGACGGACGACGACGGACGCCAAGTGATGGCATAAGCTCACATGGGGCCCTTCGGGCCACGGTGAGCTAAAAAATAGAATATATTTATGAAAATCATGTACACAAACTTCCCAGTGATTTTCAAGAATAACATTGTATTCCCTAAACCGATGTTCACCTCTCTAATTGACATTTGTAATATGTTGCTGTGTATCATTCACTTAAACTGTCAATAGAATATAATAATACCACACTTTTTTTTACGTTAATTATGTTATCCTAATAAGTTATGGCTTCTGTAGTTCATTCTTAATATGTAAGTGCCAATCTGCCTAGGAATTAGGCAGTTGTGAAAACATGACAAACAAAAACCTGCTCAAGTTTTCATTAATTTAAGTTCAAATGTATAATGGTGCCTGAATATTACCTTCGTTTCCTTTTTGGTTCTGGTATTTCAAGATATGAGTTGATTGAAATGCACTAGAAATTAACAATTAAGGGGAGCTAACTCAGCAATATGCTCTCATTCTAACCAAAAATTTTCTTGATCTTTTTTCGAATTACCAGACACACAAAAACGACAGACCTACCATTTCTAACTCAGGATGAGAGTAACTTCACAATAGAATGGTTAGGTCGGCGCTTAAGACATTTACAGTTTGAATATAATAATTTTTAAATCAGGTTCAAAATATTGTGATGAATTTCAACTAATTGTTGACAATAATGTTTATTTTGTGGGAAACTTAGAGTTTTTGGCTTTTCATGTACGATTCTCTCAAGACTACATAACATATTCTAAAACTGTAAAGAGATTTGTCTTTTGGAATAATGATTTTCTTTAGCAACATACTTGACATTAAATTTTGTTTACGACAAGTCAAGTGCACTTATTAAATCACTATATCTTAGATGTCATGGTGTTTTTTTGCTTTCCACATCATCAGTTTTATGAAAATATTTTCTTACTTAATTAAGTCATAAAGCATCCAAATTTTATTTACATAAGATGCTGATTTATCAAGTTGCTGGATAGCATGTTACAAGGATCATACTTATTTTTCCTGTACAAAGTAAGGACTATGACAGTTGTTTTCCATTCGTTTGATGTGTTTGAGCTTTTGATTTTGCCATTTAATAAGGGACTTTCCGTTTTGAATTTTCCTTGGAGTTCGGTATTTTTGGTATTTAACATTTTACTTCCAATTTTTGGAACTGGATATAAAACTATATCAAAGAGTTAAATCAGCTACCCATTTACCATCTTTAATTGGTCGTCACCAATACTAAGATTAACGAAGGTATTTCATAATTTTAGAATACGAAAATATGGATTATAAGACATGTGAGGTACAGGTCAATGAAGACAGCAATCAAAGAACACAACACGATCTAACAAAAACGACCATACGGTCATAAAAAGTATCTTTTAAAATGGCAAGCTATGTATGTCAATTAGCAAGTTGAGAGCAGATTTAATCAAGACTAGATGTACCGAACGAAAGAACAAAGTCATTTAGCTTTAAAATTTTGAATATAACTTAAGGCAACCATGAACCAAGTCCCTGACTTGGGAGATGGACATCTACATGGGCATGTGTTAAGGTCAAGGAATAGTTAACAGGAAATACAACAGGTTTTTGTAAGATTTGGTATACATGTATACAATTGGATATATTAAAACAAATTATTTGAATATGGTATTTTCAGAGATATAATTACATAAAGGATCTTGCAATAGGTGCATATTTTCCCAAAAAAATGTTTTCATAATAAACTTGAAATCCTCAATCCTGTGAAACTAATCCATACATTTTTCTTAAAAAATTTGAAATTCACTTCGTTTTTGAATTGTACATTGAACTTCAGATTGTTAAAAGGAAAAAAAAATCTTAACCTTTATCTTTATTATTTAGAAAATTATTGTGTCCTTTTAAAGTAAGACATGACCATTTTGGTAAGGAATCCACATTGATTCACATTAGAAACAGCTTTTTTTTTCCTTTTCCCGTTTCCTTTGGGAGTAAAAAACCTATAGATCAGATGAAGCAAGGTTTATCCTGTCAATGTTAAACCACTTACTTGATCAGACCCACAGAGATTGCAAACACTTGATTTAATGAAATATATCAAAAGATATTGTGTCGTGGCTGGATATCTTTTTGATTATGTGTTTTGATAACTTTTTACACTTTGATCACAGTATATATGGTTTTAAAATAAATATTTCTGCGCCAAGGCATCGGATACAGAAAGGATTATGAAATTAGATATAGAGAAAAGGAGAAGCGTGCTTTATTATATAAAAAAATGATATTGAGTATTATTTAACGACACTTATTTCTAAGAAGCATTTGACAAGTCAAAAGAAAAAGAGCAGTGCTTTGATTGTCGTTCTTTATTTCATAATCTTTTTACCAGAGTACCAAATATCAGACAAAATTTCTTAATGAATTTACAAAATTAGAAAAAAAAAATATATATATATAACATAAGGCTATAGGTTGCACTCATTGTAAATATAGACAATGCAATTTCCTATAGGAACTCCTTTTACGGCTAAAACTGTACCACTTTTACCATGACGTTTCGTAAAAGAATATATCCTAGAATGTAAAGTTCATATGCGCTACTAATTTTTTCAAAGGTCAAAGCATAGGGCTGTGCGGCATATTTTAAATATGTATATGCCTCCAACTTCTAAGAGTTTAAACTTATACTAAAATTCTGTACCACCCCTCCCTTCACTTTAGGTCTTCCTCAGATTTCAATTTGGCCACTATCCATGTGTATTTTCATAATTCCATCAAAGGACACGCACTTTTTGTCTACATAATCTCTGTAGTCGCTATCAAGAACTGGTTAATTGCTATGGTGTCTCGATGTTTCAAAATAAAAAAACTCAAATGTAGCTCGAAATTACTGAAATAACATTATAAACAGTATGTGTTTCCGAAAGGCAAGGATGTTTGAGTACTTGAGTATGCAAGGAGCTATATGACAACACGGGACCTAAATGCACAGCAAAAATTTGCCTGATAGAGTTGGAGCCTTAATTTCTTTAAAAATTTACGGAGAATCGAAGAAAGAAATGTTACAAATCATATCAGTACAGAAAAAGTAAAATAACAAAATACCAACATCAAACGAATTGAAAACAACTGTCATATTCATGACTTGGTACAGGCATTTCCTTATGTAGAAAATGGTGGATTAAACCTGGTTTTATAGCTAGCTAAACCTTTCATTTGTATGACAGTCGCATATAATTCCATTATATTGACAACAATAAAGCACCGACGCCTAAAATGTTGACATCATCGGGACTGGCAGTCCATAAGCAGTGATATCGACCGAGTGCTAGAAAAAGAAAGTAACAATTTATGAATTAGGTATGTTTCCCATTTTTCTAATTCACCGTTATCAGAAACGCCCAGAAATATAGAAGCCATAGATGTTTAAGGATATATGTATTACCATATTGATATTGATTTGATCACTAGTGCTGTAAAGTGCCCAGTGGTTATTATTGGATTCCTATACTTACAAATACATGAACAAGGGATTCCGGCAGTTTCCCAGATGTGACTGTCATATTAGGTTAGAAGTGACTCTACATGAAATGTTATTGAGACATCATGTTTTTATCGTCAAACACACACCCATACACATGTAAAGGAGAGTGAAAATAAAGCACGAAAGCAGTAATAGCAATGGTATGCTGATAAAGAATAGTCAAAACCCTTAATGTAAATTCCTGTTTACTTAAATTAATCACGACCTCAGTTTTATTTATATGAATTAATCTCTGGTCGATATGCCAATTTTGGGTGTTGTATTAATACTGTAACAATTGTAACAACACAAAAAGCAAAGGTTGCATTGAATATAAGTACTCACGTAATTTGTTATTCTTTAATGTTAGTAGAGTAAATAAAATGTGTTATGGCTACATGCAATGTTTCTGTCTGTCCTAAGAAAACTGTTTAATTACTAAGTTAGCACTCATTGCAAATAACTGAAACGTTTCTGTCTGAAATCAAATGAATGTCTTCTATAACCAACAATGTCACTTTTATGCCGTATTTATTTACTGCTTATTAACGTCATTAACTATATTTCTATTTAAGTTTCAGCTCATGCTAATCACTAGAGGTTTACAAATAAAACACCATTTTATATTTTAATCAATTTCTATTGCCACAGACATCTAAGTTATGGCATCGTCTTATTATTGTTACACACAAGAAAACTACGTGTTTAATAATCAGACGACTCAAGAGAATATGGCATATTGCTTGGGATATCGAATTGAATTTACTTATTGACTCGATCATTGTTGCTTTTATGGCAGTCAAGATAATGATTGGCAAATTATTACTGACAAAGGAACACAGAACTGTATTAATTACTTTTATGAATATCAATCAACAGTGATAATTGGCATTACTTGATAACACATATGAGTATACAAGTCGTATGCGCATTGCAGCAAGATAGTAATGAGGATTAGAATTTGAAATTAAGTAACGATTTGAGAATATTTAATTAAAAATACTTAGTACACAAATAAGGAGATGTTATAAGATTGCCAATGAGACAACTGTCCACAAAAGATCAAATGAAGTGGATGTAAGCAGTTATAGACTACCGTACGACCTTCAACAATGAGAATAATCTAAACCGTATAGGCAGCTATAAAAGGAACCGACATGAAAATGTGAAAAAATTTAAATATGTTTTGAAACGAAACAAAACATAGGATCTTGTTGTTTGATAAAGTATCGAAATATTTAATTTTAGAACTGATTTTTCGCTATCATAAGTAAACTAAAAAGAAAGACAAAATCTCCAAACTCTTACAGACAATTAAGCACGAATATGATTAAACGAATTGTTGTCAAATTGCTACTTTTTTAAAATTTGTTTTTACTCTGTGAAGATATTCAGACTGCACATTATCTGTAAATAATCCAGATTATAAGCATGTACAACTTTTTCTGCATAAGCTCACTTTTATTCTACTCCACATTGAAAATGAACATTGTCTCATTTAAGAACTTTTTCACATGGTTGAAGGCCGTACGGTTGCCTATAATTACTTACATCCACATCATATGAACTCTGATGGATAGTTGTCTCAGTGGCAATCATACCACATCTCCTTATTTTTATATTCATATGGATATAAGAATTTCTAACCGTCAATACCAACATAAATGAAATGATTATTTCTTTTACGTGTCCTTGTATTAACTTTATTTCATTGTTTCGCTTCCTCCTCCTTTGGAGTGTAAATGACTTAATTGGTTCGGTGTGCAGGCATTTGAGGAAACCATTTATATTTCAATGAACGTAGCATTTTTTAGTACTTCGTGTGCGGACTGATATAACAGAGATGCATATATCATAAATCATTCTGAACTGTTATCAAATCTTATAACACATATGGTATAGGGATTCATTTTGGAAATATAACCCCACCTATATAGATGCAATTGAAAGAGCGGCACTTAACATCCACCTTTAAAGTTATTTATAATTTCAAACTGTACAATTTTCAAAATGGGCCCTTCAAAACTTTCTTTATGGCTAAATAAACTTAATGATTAAGGTTATAACTATAATGATTAAGGCTATAAACTATATTAAGGTTGTTATGTCATTGGGAAATTTCTTTTTGTGACAAATATCAACTCACTTGTTTATAGTTGAAAAATAGAAAAAAATGTTGCTGTACATATCAGAGTGTAGGAGGGTCATGTTTTAATATCAGTATGTTAAATTCTTCAAAATTGTATCCAGTAACCGTGACCATTACTAAAAAGTTGTTATTATAACTTTGGCCACACCAATTTGATTTCTACTTCTTCGGACACCTGATAAAAAAATATAGGGCGAGCGTGCGAAATGTTTTTATTCTAATTTTTTTCTGGAAAATTAGTTTTTTACAGGCGGGTGCTCTGCAAAAGAAGCGATCGATATATATCTATGGATTTTAGAAAGTTTTGTATGAATTTTTTTTCATATAAGTAAAACAAATAAGTGGGAAAATTATTACAGGCGGGTCTAACAAGTCTAAAAGGGTACAACAATATTGACAAAATTTACCAGCGTATTGATTCGTGATAATTTGTATAACGATCAAGATTACTATTACAGTGTGACTACCACATGTCAAGATAAGAACCATTTGACATCTTACTGCTGAAGGATATTAGTTATCCGAAATATTTAACATTCGTTCATGATTTTTTTTTTGGTGATGTTGTACCTTTTTAGACTTGCTTATTATATATTATATTTTGTAGTGTACTGTATCATAATTATATGATCCATCGCTTTTGTTCTTCTTTGGCCAGGATTCGAACTCATGCTACTGAGATATCGTGGCACCAAATCGCCTTGCACTATGCCCGACGCGCTAGACCACTCGACCACCTAGGCTCTAGCATAGTGCAAGGCGATTTGGTGTCACGATATCTCAGTAGCATGAGTTCGAATCACGGCCAGGGAAGAACAAAAAAATTTTCTAACGAAAATTTACAGATCAAACCTATGATTGCGTTGGATAAAAACCGCAATTTTTATACGTGTGCATGCAAAACAAATTTCTTGGTAGAGGGGTCTAAATACAGCACAAACAACATTTTCCGAAAGACCAAATAAGTGAAAAAGTATATTTTAACAAAACGCATTTGACTAGCAGGTCGAACAACTGATGTTCTTAAACCCTGCTGACTGCCATTGGCGATTGCCAAATAAACGGATCACAAGATGTAATAAAACAGATCTTATTATCAAATTATTACCAAACAGAAAACAATAAACTTGCGGAAAAGATGGTATACCGCAAACATGAGGTGCAAAAATTTGTACACCATATCCGGATTTCGACAATTAATGTCTCTTCAGTGATGTTAGGAATCGAAACGGTATTTGGAAGGCCATATAATTTACCTCAATTTAGGATAGACTCTTGAATTTTGAAAGAGTCAAAATAGGATGAACGGATCATATAAACCCGAAGGCAAATATAATACAAGCCCAAACGAAAAATATAAACCAGTCTAAATTGAAAACAACGTTCAAACCTATGATTGCGTTGGATAAAAACCGCAATTTTTATACGTGTGCATGCAAAACAAATTTCTTGGTAGAGGGGTCTAAATACAGCACAAACAACATTTTCCGAAAGACCAAATGAGTGAAAAAGTATATTTTAACAAAACGTATTTGACTAGCAGGTCGAACAACTGATGTTCTTAAACCCTGCTGACTGCCATTGGCGATTGCCAAATAAACGGATCACAAGATGTAATAAAACAGATCTTATTATCAAATTATTACCAAACAGAAAACAATAAACTTGCGGAAAAGATGGTATACCGCAAACATGAGGTGCAAAAATTTGTACACCATATCCGGATTTCGACAATTAATGTCTCTTCAGTGATGTTAGGAATCGAAACGGTATTTGGAAGGCCATATAATTTACCTCAATTTAGGATAGACTCTTGAATTTTGAAAGAGTCAAAATAGGATGAACGGATCATATAAACCAGAAGGCAAATAAAATACAAGCCCAAACGAAAAAATATAAACAAGTCTAAATTGAAAACAACGTTCAAACCTATGATTGCGTTGGATAAAAACCGCAATTTTTATACGTGTGCATGCAAAACAAATTTCTTGGTAGAGGGGTCTAAATACAGCACAAACAACATTTTCCGAAAGACCAAATGAGTGAAAAAGTATATTTTAACAAAACGCATTTGACATATATATATATATATATATATATCTATATATGGCAGTCAGCAGGGTTTAAGAACATCAGTTATTCGACCTGTTAGTCAAATGCGTTTTGTTGAAATATACTTTTTCACTTTTTGGTCTTTTGGAAAATGTTGTTTGTGCTGTATTTAGACCCCTCTACCAAGAAATTTGTTTTACATGCACACGTATAAAAATTGCGGTTTTTATCCAACGCAGTCATAGGTTTGAACGTTGTTTTCAATTTAGACTTGTTTATATTTTTTCGTTTGAGCTTGTATTATATTTTCCTTCGGGTTTATATGATCCGTTCATCCTATTTTGACTCCTCAAAATTCAAGAGTCTATCCTAAATTGAGGTAAATTGTATGGCTTTCCAAATACCGTTTCGATTCCTAACATCACTGAAGAGACATTAATTGTCGAAATCCGGATATGGTGTACAAAAACCTTTGCACCTTTTGTTTGCGGTATACCATCTTTTCCGCAAGTTTATTGTTTTCTGTTTAGTATTAAATTTATAACTAAGATCCATTTGTTACATCGGTGATCCGATTATTTGGCAATCGCCAATGGCAGTCAGCAGGGTTTAAGAACATTTGTAGTTCGACCTGTTAGTCAAATGCGTTTTGTATATATATAAATTATGTGATTTAGAAATTGTGCAATTAATGTACATGTTATAACTTGATTACTTAATCGAAAAACGAGGAAGACAACAGATGCTCGAATGCATATCTTTTCACTGTGGTTAAGTTAAATTTTTGGTTATTTCTTCAAGTCAACTTTTGTCAGCGTGAATTTTCATTTAAATCCATAGTTATATTTTGGAAGCATTGCACCACTGTAACTTAATTTTTTATACAATTAAACATTTTTGTCATGCATTTCTATTCATGGTTCTCTTCTTGAGTGTGAAGCCTCAATGAAAGCCATTCTAGGGTTTTACCATAGGAATTGTGCTCGTTCGTTAAATGACACATGTTGAATAAAATTAAAATATATGTACGTATCTACAAATGCCCCTTAAAGAAATTTGATAGAAGTTGTTTCATTATATGGTAATGATTGTTTAACTGCTTAACGTCCAGTGGGAACTATTCATCTATATTCAGGATCAAAATAATGAGCGAGTTGAATATTTTTTGCTTTGTACTATAAAAAAATGCCAAAAGACTAACAGTGGAATATGAAGTTTCATCAAAATCAAATACTCCCGTGATTGTTTAAGTAAGTTCAGGATAATTTACAATTTATTTCAACCAGTACAGTTAGGTCTATGCCTATTGAAACAAGAATCGGTAAAGACGATTTCTAAGAAAATATTAATGAAATCGAACGAAAAAATTAATTTATTGCTTCCTAGAGCAGGTCTTCAAAGGTAAAACGAGAAGCACATCGGATCACTGTGTGTTCAATAATTGCCTATCCATGGCAATAAGCTGACACAACAACTTTTGGCATCCCAATTTTGACTTTTAATTCAAGTACTGGTTAGTCACGTGTACGTCTGAAACGATTGGAGCGTTGTATGCAATAGAAAAGCGTCTATGTGAGCAAAAAAGTTTCAAGGAAAAACTAATTTCGGATCGGCATGCGGACCACAAATTTGCGAAAGCGGTAATTTTTGTTTATTTTGAAAAGTCATTTTCTCCAAAACAGGAATGGAAAAATCCAAAGAACTAGGAATCAAATTGATATGCCCTTACCTTCATCAGGAACGCCCAAAGCCAAATTTTTGAAAGCCAATGATGGATAAGAATCGAAACAGTCAATGAACTTTATGACCATAACGGACCTAAAATTAATAGCCAAATAAATACAAGGTCAACTTTGCCAGAGGGAGTTGAAACCTTAGTTTGTAAATAATCTTTAGATATATAAACGGACATGGTTTGTTATAAATCATGTCAGTAGCGAAGTACTTAGTGCTGAATTTTCTTTACCATCAACATATTTGTCAGGTTTAACAGATTTATATTCCAACAGACCGACTAATTGTGCAACTCTAATTTTCCCACTTATTTGTGTTACTTATATGAAACAAAATTCATACAAAACTTTCTAAAATCCAAAAAGAAAAAAAAAAACATCTTGCAAAGTTCTTTAATTTCAATTCCAAATGTATTGATGATGTCCTGTCACTTAATAACCCACATTTTAGTGGGTGCTTACATCTCATATATCCCAGTAAACATCAGATTAAGGATACTACCGAAAAGAGAAGGTCTACTTCATCTCTATATCTCTTTCTCGATGGAAGACTTCAAACTTGAATCAATGACAAACGTGATGATTTCCAGTTGTCAACTGCCGATTTCTCAGCAGTACCATACTCTTTGACCCACTGTTTAGAGTTTGCATATTTTAAGTGATACTTTACGCTAGTGTGTGTTCACACGTTATGGGTGTCATTAGCAGGTTTGTGTTCCTAACACAAAAACTGCTCGAACATAGTTATGAGGAAGAATAACACATAAGTTTTACTTCCATCATAAATTGATTGATCGATACTATATGTCGGTGTATAAACATACTAGCGACCTGATTTCGGTGTTTTAGATTTTTAGATACTAGAATAGTCGTCTTATTTGTAAGTTTACCGACTGTGTCTTATTCCCGACTCTGATTATTGACTCGCATGGCTCGTGATGCATGTATAAAAATACTACTAAACCTTTTGACACACCCAGTCTCGCTACTTTTACAATTGATGCGATTCCTTCAGTTTTTGTTAGTTGTCTTGATTTGTCTACTTAATCTATTCATAAGATTTGAACATCGATAAAGTACTGTTGCCTTACATAAAACACGGAATGAGGATAGAACAAAACTTTGTTAACACAAATTTGCAGATGTAACAATGTTATGCTACATTTAAGACGAAGTATATATAAATTATGGTGTTAGCCCTGTGTATGTCGTAAAGGTGTCACATTTTTAGACGTTTATATATACAGTTTATTTCATAAATTAATATAAAAAGCTATTAAAAGGTACGCGTTTAACCAAATGTGAAAAGTTCCATTTACTAAGCACAAATTAGGCACATAATGTAATAACAATGATATACAAATGGTAACAAATTTAACAGAAAGAAGGCAGGAAACACTGGGCTACAAGCTTCTGACTCTGAACAAGCATAAACAGTCTTAAGTATTTTGCTACTTTTCCTAACCCGGGACACTGGTGGACTATCAGAATATTGCTACACACCGTTAATCTATTGCACCAATCAATTCTGCAGACCTACGTCAGACAGCAAAATCTGAATACAACTAAAGCAGTTAATAAAACTAATCGCTTATCAAATTTCAACTTCAAATATAAATTGTAACATCAAGGAGGCTCGATACCACACGTTTGGAAAGCCAAAAACCTGAGACGTTGGAGAGCACAAAACTAAAAGGATATAAACAGAAAATCCAAAACAGTTTGAAGTCTACTTTGCCTTAGAGAGTTGAAAAATTAGCTTTAGCAGAATTACATAATTTGATTAACTAAAAATTACAGACAAATGTATCATTCGGATGATACCAAGTATTTAACTAGCATATACAAGTTATAGATTTTTGGAAACTTTACAGTAAAATATTGAATCAGAAAATACAGTAATGTTTGTACAACAATTGAGATATTTATTTTATCAATACACATGCTAAAACATAATTTTGTTATATACCATAGCAGAAAATTAAAAATAACCACACGAGGTTTACAACAAAAACTAGACGTTATATGCTCATTAAACCTTATCATTCTAAACATAAAGCATATGCAATAATTGTGTAAACTCTCACGAGAGTAATTTTGTTCTTTAAGGAAGGTTTCTTCCGACTTTGTACATCAATTATAAAAAGACCAATGAACAAATAAAATCTATTTTCATGTTTTAATAAGAAAAAAGTCACAATGGTCTACTTATTGAACACAGCTATTATATAGAATGCTGTAAACGTGTTTATGGTATTTGATTAAACATGTTATGTATAAGTGAACATGTAAATAAACTAAAAATAAGAATTATCAATACGTGCATTTCAAATACATGCACATTGATATGCAGATATAACATTTTGAAGATTTATTTGTTAAATGTTGTACTCCGTAGTGATATAATTTTCTTTTTTCAGTCGAATACTGTAGCGATATGCAAATACAGATGTGGAAGCTTAGATTTAAATATCTAATCAAGATAAGAAATGCAGAACAAATATTAAAAGAATAAATATGTTGCGAGTAACGCTAAAATCCACTATAAGTCTACAAATTCGATCATCTATAGTAATTTCAGTAATATAAAAATATAGACAAAAGCATTTATTGTGAATATATTTTGTGATAAATGATGATGATGTATGTGGTATACCCCTCATAATGCAACTTCACCGTTTCATACCCTGGGTGGTCATCCTAATTGTTAAGAACTTCATAACAACAATATTAATTTGTCTTACTTTTGTCTGTTTTGCAATTTTTATTAAGGTTAAATTTGTTATCATCTTTCCCGCAAACAGCATCACCCGGAAGTTCATGTTTGATATTTTTTTCTTCTTACACTATATTATCAGTATTACTCAAATTTTCATTTTTTTCAAAATGATTTTTGTATTGTTTTCTCAAAAGCACTGTTGGCAATTTCTGGTTAAAATATTCTTACCACTGCAGGAATAACGAAACATTGTTTAATGCTTCTGTGCTTCTCTTTATATGGGAATAAACCTTATAATATATGGGGAAATTATATCCATTATATAACAACAATGTGCACCTGGGCAGTGCCATCGCAGGTGGACTGTCCCTTTTCGAGGGTAAATAATCTCAATCGCCAAAATGATTCCGTACTGAAATCATATTTTTACTATATCTAAAAAAAACCAACTCAGATTATAAGTTATTCAAATTTTATAGAACAAAATTTCAAAATTTTTTTTTCTTCTACGTATTTCGAAAATCCCTTTCTCATACGTTATGCTCTAGAACATTGCATTTGGTAATGTACCCTTAGAAAGCTGTGGCAAATGAAACACTGGTACATTTGTAACAATATAAAAGTCAATATTATGCAAATACAAAAATCGTTGTTACCTAGCATCGACACAATGTTCGTACTACAAATATACACAATATCTAATAAATTTGAGGCATCAATTTATTCCTCATCATTAGTGCTCTGAAACATATGTTTGAATTTAGAAAGGCATTAGAGCCAAATAAAAAAAAGGAGTCAAGGAACACATATGCATGCAAATGATAATCCTAGAATTTAACAGGTTGGCATATTCTTGGTCTTCTGAAAAATTCAGTACATCAGCCCTGGAATTGAATCAGTGCTAAGGTGGCAAAATCTTTCTGCATATTAAACTGAACTTATTTTAGCTGTTCTGTTTAAACTAAGTAAAGACGCGTCACGCAAACAAAACATGATATCATACGTTTTCTTCATCAAAGGTCAATGAGGAACATACCTAATAATAAGTAACGTAAAGTAAGATATCAATACTAAGACATTGCTGGTTAAATAGGTGTCGATGGAACTGAACTCGCATAGTTTGGAGTTCATGCTATTTCATTTATCATTATCAGCTGGCATATGGATTTTTTGTAATGATAAATAATGAATATCGAAATTTTCAGTTCATATTTTTTTGATGATTGTCCTTTGACTAAGGTTGCAATTGCCTCATGCAGACCTTAGTCGGTTTTGGCTCTAATATCTAAGCTTTTGAGAGTTCGTCGGATGTGAACGTATTTGTTGCTTTCAAATGCAAATCATATTATATGATAATCGCTGTTTATCGTAATTCTATTTATTACAGCAACTTACATAGGCTTGATACGATTTAGAGCTTTTGACAAAGTCTATTGTTAAACACATTTCATAAAACTCTTGGTGTTTGTAAGTTAAACTGTGTCTTAGGGTAACCGTCTAAATGGTGTATAACTATTTAATTTGATTCATAGTTAAAGATTCAGTGTATAAATATGGAGACATTTAGTCGTCTCTTGTTGCATTATGTGGCCGGAAATGTAATTGATTTTTGATTCAAACTTCTAAAAACAGACACAATATTTGCCTTCAGGGACGTTCAGTGCTCAGTCGTGTCTGTATTCTCTGCATATTACTTTGACCACAATGACTAAAGTTTCAGTAACGTTCTGGACAGTTTTATTTAATGATGCACTACATTCTATATTATTTTATCATTATCATTAAAGTTATCAACAAATTCGATGAATTTTTTAGTTGTAACAAGATTCGTAAGATCACTTTATACTTGTATCATGGCAAATATAACTTATATTAACTGTGAATTTTATTTTGCTAATTTCAGCAAACTTTATTTCAACCAATAACGATTCCTTATTTTTTGGAATTCTTTGAATGTTAATAGCAATATTAGAATTGTTTTACTCTTTGACGAAGACAAATCAGTGTTATAATAACATTCTCACAGCTTGCCAACATGGATTTGGCCGTTTTCTTTTAAAGTACATGATAATGATATTTGCCTCCCCTTTTTTATACTGCATAACATTTATCTATACCAACACTTGCTCGGGATGTATACAACTTGCCTTGTAAGATTTCTCATGGTCGATACCTCCGATAGTGTACTGTTAACCCCCGAGAGTATCAGTCAGTGCTTTGGTACTGACAGGATTTATAACATACCTTTCTACAATTTTCTGTTCATAAGATGATGATGATGATGATGGATGGTTGCTTAACGTCCAGCGGCAAATTAATATGCATATTCAGGACGAGAACATGTTAATTTAATATGAAAATGAACCCGGCTTTTTACTAGACCGAAAGGCTGAGCCGGATTTGTAACGTGTTAATTCCCAAGGTAACAGTCCGCAGGAAGACATATAACCTTACCTGGACATATAATTCTGACTCCGAGCCGAACAGTCTTTGCTCTAACTCCTTAATGCCGCGTGCTTGGCGGAGAAGCAGCAAATACCAATTTTAAAGTCTTTGGTTTGATCCGGCCGGGGTTCGAACCCTCGACCTCCCGCACTCGAGGCGAACACGCTACCACGAGACCACCAAGACAAGATAAGAAATTTTTAAAAAATAGGCGATAGATAACAAAGGGACATCCAAACTCATAAATCGAATATAAACTGACAACGCCATGTCCCATTTTGTCATATAGTTCCTCCAATTTTCAAGTATTTTGGCGTACAAATCGTTATGTTTGAGAGTTCTTGATAAAGGCTAATCAAGAAAAGAGGTTCAGACATACCAAATTTACTTAATGTGAAATTTTCATTTTCAGGGTATGGTTTTCATCATCGAGTTATTAGTGAAGAAAATATTGATGATGCTCCTGTTGACAAATTCCAAATTACATTAGGATGTATTTCTCTATGAATAAAGCATATAATTCAAAATACATAGAAAAGATAATATGTAGGATCCAAAGTAACAACAACTCAGTAAAAAAATGAACTAATAATAAAGAGAAGACATCGTAGATCTTAAAAGGTCTAAATGGATGATCATTATTGCAATTACTCAAATATCAACTGTACAAATAGCAACATCAGCAATCGAAAGATTGTCATTGATGACAGAATGGATATTATTCAAACAAAATGCCAAACAAGATGACAAATGTCATCATTGATTGTGAAGCTTTCATTTGATTTATTTCAACATGCTGAATGCTCGTTTTATGAAAGTAATTAGCTTAAATTGTATCCTTAACTTCAATGGAGATGTCACCAGGAAAACCTTTCACTTCAATTAAGTTGACAGATCGGATTTTTAAGCAAAAACCCGGAAATATTGTTACTGATGCAAACTAGTAAATGAAGACAATCTCGTTATTAGATGCTGGTTACCATAAATTTAACAGCTTTTGAAAGATTCGAAATTCTATGATTTTGTTGTACTTTGTGTTCAATTTTATACTAATTTGAAAAAGACAATCATGTCAAGTATTCATACGTTTTTAAGGAGTAAAATATCATTTATCAAATATAATGAGAACTACTCAGTTATAGATTTGATAATAAATTTACAGGTTCAAATTTTCCACTTCTGTGTTGACATAAATTATCATTGATATGGTCATAATTATAAATTAACTGTTTACAAAACTGAATTTTCGAAATGCTAAGGCTTTTCTACCTCAGAAATAGATTGCCTTAGCTGTATGTTGGCAAAACTTTTAGGTTTTTGGGTTCTCAGTGCCTTTCAACTTCGTACTTTATTTGGCCTTTCTAACTTTTTTTGATTCGAGCTTCTTTTTTAGACGAAACGCGCTTCTGGCGAACAAAACTTCCATCATGGTATCTATGATGACTTTATTTGTATAGAAAACTAATGATATAAAATTCGAGATTGCAAAACGTTCATGTCGTATTAATAGAGCATGGACTTTCTCTCATGTTTTAATAGGTACATCCTCAAATTCAGGCTTGCAATATGACACACATAATAGATGAAGGGTAGGGCACAAGAAGATAAACAGTTACAATTATTATGTAATCATTATCAAAACATTGTGATCTTGTTATTTAGTAAACAATTTAAGTGCGTTAATTCAAAGGAATGATATTGTTTACCAACTATACATTGATGCCTCTTTCACAAAGGAACCATAATGCGTTAGACTCTTTAGTTGTACTGATGTTTAGCAAGTCTATTTTGTTCATTTTAAATGGTTATCTCATTAATGTTTGACTTAAGTTTCAGATTCCTAAATCTTTTCTCCGCAGGCAACCAGTATGAGTTCAGCTTTTGCCTTATACCGTTTTATGTCGTCTTTGCCGTCGATTCCTCTACAAATTCACCATCTGTGCCAGAGGAAGCCCAAAGAAAAAATGCACAATTATTTGGTACTGATTAAAAAATTGAATATCAATTATAAGATCTCTGCAGTGGGAAAATCAAAGAAAGTATTTGAAACAAAGGGTATCTCTCTAATAGCTATAGATAGCTGTGATTTCTAAGCTGGTTTTGCATAATCACGTTCCTCCTTTTCCGCAGGTTGAAGATTAAATCCAATAAAGGTTGAATTCCATCGATCATTATTTAAAAATTAAAATGTGTTGAACACTTTTCGGTCAGCTAGGTGTAACCAAAAATATGTATGATATCGATTTTTTGGGATACGACACATGTTTCTGGAAGAACCTTCAACAGGTATGCCTTAATCAAAAGTTTGGGAAGTCAAAAATAAAAGAAAATGAAACAAATGTTTAAGGGCATAACAACCAAGGGCGCTTCACAGAAGATCTAAATTAGTCTTAGACCAACTTTGCTTAAGCGAGGTGCAGTCTTAATTTTATTTTATAAACTGAAAAACACAACTTGAAAATACAAAAGGGTTTAGTCGAGAATTTTCAAGACAGGATTCTTTTATTCGTAAAAGAGCTTCACACGAAGAGAGAAAAGAAGCTGGCAAATCCTTTTACTTCACAGTTAAGTCTGCCTCATATCTTGACCAAAATCGATCAGCGACGATAAGGATCGGTTGCGAACTAAACGATTGGCTTTACTTCGGGTCTTTTATTTATCTGCTTTACATGTTTACATTTAGTTTTTTATTTTCAAAATGTTGGCCTCGAGTATCACTGAAGAGACATTGATTGTCGAAAACCACATCTGATGCAGTGAAATTGGTTTCGTTAATGTTATTACTACCACTGGAATGATATATCTGCTTGTTAACTGTAGTCCCCAAAGGTATCAACAGCACAGTAGCAAGCATTTCGGAAATGGCATGCAAATACGGATATAGTTTGATTGGAATTTGTTATCAAATTTTTGAAAATCATTTTAATTTAAGGCGAAACACTTTCCGTGTTCAACTTATATTATGCGAGACATAGGTATGCTTTTCCAGCATATAGTTACCTAGGTATAGCTCTGATTTCTTGTGCGGATTTGTCTATACTCTAAGTCTATACATTAAATATATATGTCTCCCTGTTATAAACCTGGTATCTTTCAGTTTTTTATAAAACATTTTTAGCCAAGTGGAAAGGTTTTAAGTCAATATTTCTTCAACGATACAAACTTTACAGAATAATAAAAAAGAGACACAAATTATCATAACCTCACAGTTTGGATTATTTGAAGACCAGTAATGTAATCAAACACGTTCATTTTGTGTTTGCACCTATATTTTTGCTTCGCATCACGGTGCGGAGCTATTAATTTCAGTCGATATACACGCCATCTTGAAATAATTACTAATCACATATAGATTCTGATTGGTTGCTTTATGATGCAGCTGAGATACAGCAACAGTTATTGGCTTAAATGAGATAAAGAATTACAAACGTTTCTCGTCGCAGGATAAGACATCAAATGACGGAAAACTAACTATGTGTATTTCAGTTCCGATCAACTGTCATTAATTCATGTTCGTTTTATTATGCATATATGCTAAAATTCAATATTGAAATATCAATTATTAATACGTGTTTATTTGCTTTGTTAATCTGCAATATGCACGATTTGTTTTGCTAAACAATGTTCCTATACAATGTTTACAAAAATGCATTATCTGTATTTTATAACTTCTGCCAATCTAGGCACACCTCCAGAGAGGCACACATCCAGAAAACTAATTCAACAACCACATGCACACATATTACCTTAAATTAGGATAGAGCGAAGCAGCAGTCCACAGCTTTTTAGAAAGCTCAAACTTGTAACTATTTATTTTAACCTTACATTGATAAGATACACGTATATGTCAACATGCAATACCTGTACGTTCATAAGAAACCTTCAGCAGGTACGGATTAGAAAAAAAGTTTGGAAAGCCATTACATATAGATACATACAAAAATAAAAACAGCATTCATTTTTTTTTAATTGTATCACTTGGTCGTCCTTCTTCATCAGTACCGACCTCAAAGGTAGAAATATAAACAAAGGACTCATATCTCAGTATGTATCTTGTTTAGTCGGCTGTCATTTATAAGAAAATGACTGAAACGTCAATATTTGAATGGGAAGAATATCAGTTTTGTGGTCACAGACAAGCTTACGGAAAAAGGGAAAACGAATTCTCTAGACGTAAATATAAGCTTTTGAGACAATAGAACCAAACAACCTATAAAATAGACTGGTTTTGTATGAGGCGTTGTGGAAGAAAACTGAATTTGAAGGCTTTTATGTATTTCAACAATGGGATAAGTTGAATCACAATACAATTACAACAAAATAAACAGCAATTACAACTGTGTCAATATTTTTCTTCTCGAAGAAATTGATTGAAACTCCTTATAAACATTGATTAGGGAATACAATAACATCTATCACAGCTTCAAAATATTAAATATCAATTGAGGATAAGTAGCATAATTATGGACGCATGAGTGATAAAAATGGCAAAAACAAAAAACCAGTGAAGTTGGTTAGAAATTCAAACATGCAAGACTTTACCCCTCTGAAAGAGGAGGAAAATTATTAAGTTACCATTTATGATCATAATGCAATGTTGGGTACGCATCAATGCGACAGAAACACAACGACAAAAATATCAAAAAGACACCAAGAGGGCACCAAGAGGGCACCAACATTCATCAAAAAATAGACAGTGGTCCATATGTTTGTGATTATTTACAATTGCATCTGCTACATTTGGTACATACAAACACTGTCATTGAACAAACTGTTGTTTAACTATATATTTTTATATATCATACAATAAACAGAATGTAGTCATTTAAGAATAAATGGATAAAACCATTTGAACGAACACTTAAATTGTGTTATTCTTCGCTTTCAAGTCAAAAATGGAGTAGTTGCATGTATTTTTCAGTTATCATTTCAGTGTTTTATTTGAATTTTTGTTCGAAATGAGTTTCGTTTCAAGTTACAAGTCAATTTTATTGACTTCTCCTTGACTAATGTGAGCGACAGTATTGGAGTGGAAATGATGATTTGTGTGATAAACTGAACAAATACCCCCATGATGGTGGTAATATAGAGGAAAATTAAATATCCATGTTATTACGTGGAGTAACAGAATCAGTGTCATTGATTGCTGTGTCAGTAAATAAGGGTCATTTATAAACCATACGAGAGTTTCCGATTAATGAACCGGTATATAAACTTGTCTGTATACATCAAGAAAAACTAATGGCTATTTGTATCAATGTTGAAGAAACAAGAGTACATTAAATGGATTTTTCAATATCGGGACACTTGATAAGGCAGCATCGAAAAAAAAGACTGAAAGAAAGAAATGAAAATACATTTTGGCTTATGGAAAAAACTAGAAGACCCTTTGAATTTTATAAACATTAAAGTAGCATAAACGGCAATATATAAACTATGTGAAAAAATTCTGACAGACAAATAGAAAAAAAAATGTTCGTTATTAATATGTGTTATTTTTTTATAAATATATACGGTTTGCAACAATATATAAGTGTTTTGTTTAAACCAAGGGGAAAGTAAAAACATGCATAGATTGCCAGTAAAACAGTTAGACAATAGAACAAGAATGAGAATGTTTATAACTTCAGGTGACCATAAGACCTTCACTGACCTTATCTATACTTTTGAATTTCGATTTTGGGCTGTTGCATCAAAAGCAAATTAGCAACCAAAATAGATCACAACACAGCCTTTAACAATTGACCGGATGCCACCTTAAATCACACACATTATAAAAAGCTTCAAACGAGGCGACTGAAGTATGTCGATCAAATGATCAATGTACAATACCACATATTAAAGAGGCACTGTCAAACATATAAAGTATTTCCAACGTTTTGTTTAATTAGTTTATAGAAATAAGTCCCAATATCAAAAATAATGTTACCTGTCATTCATTTAAGCTTTTCATCGAGAATTGTGTTATATGCGTACATCTCAATCAAAGTTGCATTAAAACTGTGTAATGATCTTTAAGTCTAAGAATGAATGGCTTAACACATGCATACATAAGTTGTACTATATACTATACTATATATTTTTATGTAGAAATAAGAAGATGTGGTATGAGTGCAAATGAGACAACTCTCCATCCAAGTCACAATGTGTAAAAAGTAAACAATTATAGGTCAAAGTACGGCCTTCAACACGGAGCCTTGGCTCACACCGAACAGCAAGCTATAAAGGGCCCCAAAATGACTAGTGTAAAACAATTCAAACATGAAAACCAACCGTCTAATATATATAAAAAACGAGAAACGAGAAACACTTATGCACCACATCAACAAACGATAACCACTGAACAACAGGCTCCTGACTTAGGACAGTTTTAGCAGGCGCCAACCTTCACCCTAACCCGAAACAGTAGTGTAACATTACAACATAAAACGAAAAACTAGAAAATATCAATTGAAATGGCTTAACTCGATCAAAAAGACATGAAAACAAAAACAAGTAAAAATACACTAAAGGAATAAATTTGATCTATGACGCAATATAAATACAATATTGTTAAAAAAGATGTATTCATTTATGATTAACAAGTTATGAAAATGGGTTAGTTCTTGTTTACCCTATTCTTAATTCATTCTAATGAATTTCCAAAAACATAAGCGCAAACTTGGAAGATTCAAACATTTAAATAAAATCTCATGTCCGTGTGATTATCAATTATCAATTCAACGAGTATCCTCTGACTTTAACCATTATTAATTCCAATTTTAGACAACCAAGGAAATCCGGTACCAATTATTATAGAACAAATAGTGAGCAATTGTTTGTCATTAATCATTTTAATGAGAAATAAGATATAAATGAGGTTCTTACAAGGGCCTTACATGCATATCCTTTCGTCTGCAGTAAATGAAGAGATTTCACAAATACAGTTACGAAGTCTAAACTCAAATCTGTAATGCTTTCCAGTAATACACCGTAGACGTTAGGAAATAGCTCTCAACAATAAATAATCATCAACTGATGTGTTTTGCCGTAACTATACCAACGTATTTTTCTAGCTTTTTAAACTAGAGTTGATAATTGAAAGCACAAAAGAGATTTTTCTCATCTGTCAGTGCTCGTAGTGGCGCAACCAAAAGGCAAAAATACTGAATTTCTCGAAAAATATATAAGAAAATTAAAATTTACTTTTTAACCGACAAGTCGACCTGCTGGCCTCTGATATAGAGACTTAGAGGGACGTTTTCTTGTATCACAAACACATCAAATCAATTTTTGTTCAACATTTTTATGACAAATTACAGCTTGATTTCTTTAAATTAGTTACAATTCCATTTGGATCTACCTAATTCATTACAGAAATACGTAATGTCAGAAATTTAACGTTTTTAAATCAGAAGAACTCGTTGAGCGGACAATAGGCGCTAATTCAAGTGTTATGTCTGGTCCTTATGAAAAAACGGTTTACTGTCGGAATCAATATTAATGTTCTCTACTTCTCCTGGTAAACTGTCAAGCAGGATTTATGAAATCACTGAACAAAACCTTCCAGAAGTGTATAGAGAGATGTCAGATTTTGTCCTGTATATTAAATACGCATCGTGTTCTTCTCTAAAGAAATTCAAAACAAATTAATATATATCGGTATAATTAAATAGTAAAAATATAGAACTGGATATAGTCTAAGATCTAATATCGTATATGTATTGTAGTTTATAGTTCCCCCATGCAATTATTCTTAATAACTAGGACATAAAAAAAACAAAAAACAAAAAACCCGCAAAACTTATAATTTAATTTTTTGTCGTAATTTTGATTTTATTTTGCATTAGAAACTCGTGGAATGCTTAAGTGTAGCTTTATTACAATATTTATTTTAGAAAAATTAAACAACTTACCTTTAAAACAATGAAAAATTCCCACTTTGTAACGTAAAAAGTGTTTAGTAGTTTCAAGTATTAAAGGCTAATCAATTGCATTAAAGAACTCCGATTAAGATCCTGTGGAACTCTATGATTTAATTCCACCAACTTTATACAATAAAGGCAATAAAACTTTTTATAGTAGGAGTTAAGAAGATCTGTATTCAAATGATTCCGATCAATGCCTGTGTTGATACAATAAGAAAAAAAAAATCACCAATAAACCAATATGGAGGCCCAGGGGTCTGTTCAATTGTGTACCCTACCCCATTAACAAGAAATCAATGACATTGTGTCTAATTAAAGATAATTTGTTCTTAAACAAATTGATCTATCTGTTTTAACAAACAAGACATTTTTTTTTACAAATTCTCAGTTTCTCCAATAATGTCTGTTGCGTGACAGATAACGAGTCATGTTATTCGTTCAATAGAACACTGCTGTGCTTACTAACGAAAACACTGTGACATATATAGAAGGTTGAATGACACTGACAAACAATTTACTTGTTTTATATTCAATCAAAGTTCTCCTACTTTTTGGTAGGCAAATAGTTGCATGAAATACAAATGAAACAGCAGTTGTCTTTGCAGATAGAATGTATATGTAAAATAAAATATAATGAATATAACTAGAGGCTCTAAAGAGCCTGTGTCGCTCACCTTGGTCTATGTGCATATTAAACAAAGGACACAGATGGATTCATGACAAAATTGTGTTTTGGTGATGGTGATGTGTTTGTAGATCTTACTTTACTGAACATTCTTGCTCCTTACTATTATCTCTATCTATAATGAACTTGGCCCGGTAGTTACAGTGGAAAATATTTTGTAAAAATTTACAAAAATTTACAAAATTTATGAAAATTGTAAAAAATTGACTATAAAGGGCAATAACTCCTTAAGGGATCAATTGACAATTTTGGTCATGTTGACTTATTTGTAGATCTAACTTTGTTGTACATTATTGCTGTTTACAGTTTATCTCTATCTATAATAATATTCAAGATAATAACCAAAAGCTGCAAAATTTTCTTAAAATTACCAATTTAGGGGCAGCAACCCAACAACGTGTTGCCTGATTGGTCTGAAAATTTCAGGGCAGATAGATCTTGACCTAATGAACAATTTTATCCTAATCAGATTTGCTCTTAATGCTTTGGTTTCAGAGATATGAGCCAAAAACTACATTTTACCCTATGTACTATTTTTTTAGCCATGTCGGCCATCTTGGTTCGCGGGCGGGGTCATCGGACAAATTTTTTAAACTAGATACCCTAATGATGATTGTAGACAAGTTTGGTTAAATTTGTCTTAGTAGTTTCAGAGGAGAAGATTTTTGTAAAAGATTACAAAAATTTACGAAAAATGGTTAAAAATTGACTATAAAGGGCAATAACTCCTTAAGGGGTCAACTGACCATTTTGGTCAAGTTGACTTATTTGTAGATCTTACTTTGCTGAACATTATTGCTGTTACAGTTTATCTCTATCTATAATAATATTCAAGATAATAACCAAAAACGGCAAAATTTCCTTAAAATTACCAATTCAGGGGCAGCAACCAAACAACAGCTTGTCCGATTCATCTGAAAATTTCAGGGCAGATAGATCTTGCCCTGATAAACAATTTTATTCCAGTCAGATTTGCTCTAAATGCTTTGGTTTCAGAGATATAAGCCAAAATCTACATTTTACTCCTATGTTTTATTTTTAGTCATGGCGGCCATCTTGGTTGGTTGGCCGGGTCACCGGACACATTTTTTAAACTAGATACCCCAATGATGATTGTGGCCAAGTTTGGTCAAATTTGGCCCAGTAGTTTCAGAGGAGAAGATTTTTGTAAAAGTAAACGACGACGGACGACGACGGACGACGGACGCTAAGTGATGAGAAAAGCTCACTTGGCCCTGTGGGCCAGGTGAGCTAAAAATGTATTAAAATCATAAGAGCCGAGATTTACCAATAAAGATTAAATGATAGTCTTTTTCGAAATTAATCTCAAATAAAGTCAAAAACATTACATTAAATAGACAAATCTTAAATCCGGTGAAATTTTTTATACATAGATTTTTTTTGTAACCTTGGTATACTACCTAATCCGTTCAATTTTATTGCAAAAAGCCTTAATTTGTTACTTATATATGTATATTTTTTGAAATAAAAATGTAAAAATGGCAAAAAAATTCTTTAAATTATATAAGAACAGTATGTCAATGTTAAAGGGCACGAAGTAATTATTCTAAAGTTATGAATTTTGGGTCCTCAATGCTCTCCCATTTTGTACTTGATTTAGCCTTATAACGTTCGATTGCAATATCATTGATGACAAACGCACATCTGGCATACAAAATTATTAGCCTTTGATGATGTGTGTTATATTGAAATTAATTTAATATCATGTTACAAATATACCTTACTGAAATAATCCAAATATCACTTTTAAATGGTAAGTTTCTTCACAGACGGACTATTTATTTAAAGGAGATAGTCATGCACATCTATATCAATTTAATCCTTGTACAATCAAACTACATATGCACTGATATGTCACATAGTGTCTAGAACGATTATATTTGTACTGTTTTGACGTTGCTAAGCAATGTTTATAGCATCCAAGAATTGCTTGAAAATGAATACATAAAAAGTTTGCATGTATTTTGACATGGAACTACAGATAATTGCCAATATTTTGGTTTTTCATTATCTATAATACTGGAATAGACAACACAAAAGAAGAATTTTATAAATACATGGGAAGGAATCCAATTTGAATGATCTGATATAAATGATTCGTACAAAATAAGTAAAATAAAGACCACACAGATGCCTTTGGACAATTTGAGCTGCGGTGTTTCGTTCCGTTATGCGTTTTATGCATTTTTAAAAATTCATCTTGTGTGTGTCCAATTAGCCTAGAGATAGTTATTATCAAAACACACTAAATAAAATCGGTTTGATACACTTATATACAAGTGCACCAGAGAGATACATCTTTATAAGAATTAAAAAGTTTGCGAAATTGGAAATTCTTCAAATACTATGAATATTACAATATTCTCTTCTATTAAATGTTTTTAAGACTTACATCATGATTTATAAAGCCGCACTGCTCCACTGCTTAATTCAAACCTACAGAATTACCTACAAAATATGATATTAGTTAGATAACCTGTTATGAAACCAAAACAAATTCAACATTATCTATATAACCGCGATTACTTTATCTGTGCTGCGAAACAATTCTTGTAAAAAGTAGACAGCAAAACAGGCAGTAGAAATAAATGAAGGTCAATCAATGAGAGACATAAACAACATTATTCTAAAAGAAACAGAAAAAGGGTGAAAGTAAAAAGGGAAAACAAAAAAGGGAAAAAGAGACGTAAAAAACAAAGATTGAGAAACCTTATGCCAACAAAAACCCGAAAGAGATACCAGGTACTCCGAAATGGTACGAAGTTGCTGCTTACATACATTTTGAACTTTTATCATATTCCATAGCCACAACCTCTATGTCTATACAATGAAATCGGTCCCCGCGAACAGATTTATTGGAATCGTAAATGTTCAAGCGGATTTTTCTCAATAAGTTTTGTACTATCAGTGATCATTTACGCTTTTTTCACATAGTCGGCTATAAAAGGCCCCGAAATGACAAACGTAAAACAATTCAAACGAGAAAACTAACGACCCGATTTATGAACAAAAAACAAATATGATATACAACAACAAACGACAACGACTGAATTACAGGCTCCCGACTTGGGACAGGCACATACAGAATGAAGCGGGGTTAAACTAGTTTGAAGGGCCAACCCCGTCCCCCTTTAACCTGGGACAGTGGCGTAACAGTACAACATAAGAACAAACTATAAAAATTAGTTGAAAAGGGCTTAACTCATCAAATCGATACAATTCAGAAATACATCTAACAAAAACACAGACCGGACGTGGCAGGGTACTTATATATCCTCACAACAACAAAAAAAAAAAGACACTTAATACAGATCTGAGAGAACTCGCAGTTTCGGACAGATAATTCAAAGCCAATACCAACTAATAAAAAAATCATGCATCTAAATAAGACTAAATATCAATCAGTAAACACATTCCACATCCAATGGACTTAGTGTTAAGACGTCATAAACAGTCAGGTAAAAAACATGATCTTATATGTCTGGTATACCATTATGTTTAAATATTAATTTGTATTGCTTTCAATAATCATGTAGATCAACAATCAATTATAGAATATAAAGGAATGAAATTTATAAAGAACAATTATATTCGTATAGTGTGTTTGTCTGGAACTCTAAAGTGTAATCATTGACGGCTATGAATTTTTTAAAAAATGTATAGACTCGTTAGAACTGATAATCATTACATTGATTAATAGATTCTATTTCGACGTATGAAAGTGAACGGTCAGAACCACTAGGGAATCATTCAAACTGGACACATTGTGCTGTTCAACCGTAACGACAAAATCTTTAGAAAATTTTGACACTGTATCTTAAAATCTCACAGAAAAATCCAACAATGATATAGATCGATCTATAGATAGGTCTACAGGAGTCCGCACCAATATCAGTCGTTAAAAGACACACATAGAGAATATTGAAAATTATAGATAGAATGTCTATGTGCAAAAGTAATTGGGGAAACAAATTAAATACATTTTTTTCAATACGATGGCTTCATGAAAATTCAAAAGAAATATAATTGTGAAAAGACTGTTTAGAACTCTGAAGTGTATTCATTTTCTGTTAGTGCTATTATTTGAATCAAAGAATTTAGAAGCCATAAATTTCATAATCTAACTGTTATAAACTTAATCAGTCGTAATCATTAGCGTCTTTTAATTTGATAAATAAAAAGTCATACGATTTCATTAGCTCATTACAGATTTTACATCGTTAAATTTAGCAATAGAATGAAAGACAATAAGACACTATTACCGCACTTTACTGTCGATATTGTTCAATATCAATGTTCTAATAACCATTGCAGATACACAGATACAGAGAAGGTGCAATATATTTACAGACAAAAGTACAAAAGTACAAAACTCCAAGGTACATCAAAAAAGCAATAGAAGGAAGTCCGTAAAACCTGACAAAATCAAACGCTCGACCATATCAACCACGGTCCGAATGGAAAGTAACTGTCATATGCCTAACTTGGCACGGGCATTTTCAGATGACAATAGTGAGATAAAGCTAATGTTATGGGTATAGCTAAACATCCCACTTGTATGGTAGTTGTTAAATAGTTCTGTTATATTAACACAATTGGGTAAGCAACCAAAACAGACATAATTGGTTAACGTATTGATAATTGGGATATCCAGAAGCCAAAACTGTGTAAACATACATCACAGATATACAAAACAACTGACTTTAATTTTTTGTAGTATTGAAATTGTTCAATGCCAAGCAATTATGTGGAACTGTTCTTTTTCCTTTTCCGAGTGATTGAAACATTCACATATCATGTCTAAACATGTGGCTTGTCGTTTGGAGTGAATGAATCATTCACCTATCCTTTCTAAACACATGGCGTTTTGTTTGGATTGAATGAATAATGCGACTATCCGGTCTGTACACATTGGTTGTCGCTCGATTTGAACAAATAATTTACCTATCCTGTATAAACATGTTACATACCGCTCGAAGTGAATGAATCATTCGCATATTCTGTCTGAAAACGTGGCTTGCTGTTTCGAGTGAACGGAATATTCCCCTATCCTGTATAAACACCTTACATCCCGTTCAAAGTAAATAAAATATTCGCCTTTTCTTGTCTGAATACGTGGCTTTTCGTTCCGAGTGCACGAATCATTCCCCTATCATGAATAACCGTTTGCCTTTAGATTCAAAATAAACTTTATTCCCTTACAAAATTAAAACTTGAAAATACCTCTTAGCTTTCCTAACTGATTAATTTGAAATATACTTTCTTGCGTTTAAAACAAATTCTTAAAATTAATTTCACTGTCTTTGCAAAGTCACATATATATAGTTGTAAAGATTACGATGGCAATATGGTACGGTTTTTATTTTGCTTCAAACCATAAACTGTACAGAACGAATCAGAAAGCTCAAAGTGTTATAATGTCGAATGAATAGTGAAATTTTCGCCTTGTTTGAACTTTACCGCTGATAATATTCTAACATGGCTTACAGCTTAAAATTATAAATGTCGTTAGAAACATTTTATAAAGTAAGGGCATTTGTGTGAATCGTCAGATGGAATTTCAAGAACATAAGACAAAAACTGAGTAAGATAAAAACAAATTAAAAGAGAGGTTTCTATTTATGATTGAAACAAGTATTATACGACAAAAGAACTGACATGAGTTTACAGATACTTGTTGATTTATATTAACAAATAATACAATTTAGAAACAAAGGTTTTAAGTCTTTCATACCAAGTTTGAATTGCTTTGGTTGTTCTATTCTGTTCTGTTTTACCACTGTTTTTCTTGTATACTTTCTTTTGATAGAGAAATCAGTTTCATGCAAATACAAATTAAATTGCATCTAATGTTTAATTAGGTTAACTTGGGCGATTTCGTTTTGTTCCAATTACACGTAAGTGCTTTACTGTGAAAATGTTTAGTTTTAAATGTTATGTTGCATGATATGAAGTCATCTAGTATTTCTCACGGTAACAATGTGCAGTTATGTGATACTTAAATACGAGTGAATGGGAAAGCACTTTTACTTAGATCAATATTGTGACAGTAAAGGGTTTGTTTTATTGTATTTCGTGGCATATTAAGTCACTACGACTGTCATTAATCCAATCTATTTGCCAACAATGGCATTACTGGGAACAAATATTTTCAAATTGTTGAATGTTTTAACTGATGAGGTTTTGCCAGAGATCAAGTAACATGTTAAAAGGTAACAAACCATACAATCTTGAAGTTGTAACAGTTACAGAATTCTTGAAGAAAATGAAATGAAATTGTATTTTCTTCATTTTTGTTTAGCCGAAAAATTGAAATGAAATTGATTTGATTTTCAATATCTCTAATGAATTAAACTTATGTTTGGTCTTGCTTCTATAGTTAGAGTATGATATAAGGTGATTTACATATAATTTTAGATAAAGAGATGATTTTCCTATTTTAAATCATTTTCTTTTTTGTACATGTAGGTATATGGTTATAGACGTATAAAGTAAATGGTACTGATATGTATGTTTTGTGAACAACTGACTACCATTCCTCGATAATCTATGCTCTTCAATTGAATATTGACGAGACTCGTATCTGTATCGTGTCAGTACATCTGATTCACTTGATTGATTATGAAACACTTTCTTATGCCAGTTTTTCATTAGAAAGTAACTACCCAAATGAGACGTATTTGCAGAATATTCTGGTACGATTCAAGATGTAGCGAGTTTCGATGTCGGGATCTAAGTAAAATTGTAAAAATTGGAATTTGATGCTTCTATAGCAATTGTACATATAAGGACAGGTCAATTATCAATGTTTAGGATTAATGGCAAAAACCTATCGGCTCAGACTCTGAATTATGTCTTCTTGTTGACTCTGACCATATGACCTTGTCAGCTATTACGATACCATCCGCTCATTGTGTTAATATAACACAAATTACCTTCATTTTGCTCATTAAAATCCAGAAACAGTATCAAAATTTCTCCATCTGTTTTAATTTTGGCCTGTATTGATTTTAGTTTTAATGCTGAAACAAACTGGTTGTGTATTTTGCTTTTAACATTTGGGTTCCGAGCGTACTAGGATATTACAAAATCATACGTCTTGTGCTTTTAAATGTGTATTGATTCTAATTTTACAAGCTTTACCAATTACATCAAATGTTTTGAAAAATGTTTTAGGATTCTCCAAACACATGCATATAGCTGCGACACAAAAGATTTCTAGAATATGACTGTTCTGTTTATATGAAAAAAGGGAAAATTAGCTTTCACCCTAAAATAACGTTAATATTTTAGTATACAGTATATAATGTTTGGAATATTCTGTTGTGTTTGTCCGAGCTATAACCACTTCACAAATAAATAATTATGACAGTATTTATTATTTTTATTCTTCGAACTTTTGGACATAACCTTTTGTTATGTCTATGAATGATAGATTAATAAATTTTGATATTTATAATAGAATAAAATGAATTAAAGATTTTTATCTCAATAACGGTTGATATGTTCACAAATTAATTATAGTTATTGAAAAATCCGTGAGCAGATATTTATCTTAATATCTATTACTTTGTACATAAATAGATTATAATTATTCTAAATATTCACGTAAAGAGTTTTATCCCAATTGTTGTTGCTTTGTCAACAAATAAATTTGAATTGCTTGAAAGTCCATACAAATATATTCACCTAGAAATCCCTTATTTTCTAAAAAAATACATTTAGTAGCATGATGAATTGTAAAAATTCATGTCAAAAAGTTTCTAAATATTGTATTATTGATGCATATTACAGTATATGAATGTTAATTAGACATAACCATTATTACATAGGTATAGTCTGAGGTAAATACATGTCACATTGTTAGCAATAACTATTTCCAAAAAGCTGAAGATATATAACAACCAAATATATTTAAAAAAACACTATTACAAGTTACCACATGCATAACTTATTTAAACCATTTTGAAAATTTTCTAAATAGAGGGAAAGTGTAAAATTGATTTTATTTCTCATTCTGTTCTAATTTATCCTTTTATTCAAGAATGAGAACAGGGATAATTTATTCGCAGCATTTTAGGACACTTTAAAATTGATTGAAAAAATGTTTTTGTAATTTTTTAAAACAAATATTGAATGATTTCTACCCTCGTCGAAAAGTTGTCACTCTAGCTTTATGTGTGAACATTTTTTTCAATGGCAAAACAGATGAATTAACGATATTTTCTTAATATCAAATTAATCTTAACATTCATTCTAGATTGACATTGTGTAACTTCTAGTATTAACCATGATACTGAATTTCAGAAAATTTGATTGATTAGGTTGCTGAGGTTGACAAAAGATATTTAAATTTTTCAGGAAAAAATAATAATAAAACAATAATTCATCACACGTTACATCATGGCAAACATTATGTCCATTTAATTACAGAAGTCATGTTTCCATTGATTCTGTGGTATTTGCAATTAATTCTTTTACAAATCAGTAGTTTAAGCTAGGGAAACAACCTTACAGATGCATGGCAAACACAAAAAGGAAATTTCTTTTAATTACCATTACTGTATTACTAAAACTTTTATGATATTCTCTGGGTTATACCATTACAACTTCTCTCTGTCTGTTATGACTTGTGAAATCAAGAAATAGTCAAAAGGTTAACAGAAATACTCAAAAGGATAACAGATATACTCAAAAGGATAACATAAATACTCAAAAAGATAACATAAATACTCAAAAGGATAACAGAAATACTCAAAAAGATAATCAAAAGGTTAACAGAAATACTCAAAAGGACAACAGAAATACTCAAAAAGATAATCAAAAGGATAACAGAAATAGTCAAAAGGTTAACAGAAATACTCAAAAGGATAAAAGATATACTCAAAAGGATAACAGAAATACTCAAAAAGATAATCAAAAGGTTAACAGAAATACTCAAAAGGATAACAGAAATACTCAAAAAGATAATCAAAAGGATAACAGAAATAGTCAAAAGGTTAACAGAAATACTCAAAAGGATAAAAGATATACTCAAAAGAATAACAGAAATACTCAAAAAGATAACATAAATACTCAAAAGGATAACAGAAATACTCAAAAAGATAATCAAAAGGTTAACAGAAATACTCAAAAGGATAACAGAAATACTCAAAAAGATAATCAAAAGGATAACAGAAATAGTCAAAAGGTTAACAGAAATACTCAAAGGGATAAAAGATATACTCAAAAGGATAACAGAAATACTCAAAAAGATAACATAAATACTCAAAAGGATAATAGAAATACTCAAAAAGATAATCAAAAGGTTAACAGAAATACTCAAAAGGATAACAGAAATACTCAAAAGGATAACAGAAATATCAAATTATTGGTCAGTACCACAGACCACACCAACCGCCAATATCCAACTCCTCTAAATATAAACCGTACAAATAAAGACAATAACAACATATTGCTCGGCTTAAACCGGCTTTTTGTGTGCACACACCTCCTTTTAATCCCACAATAGGTCGTAAAAGTGAAACATAAAAGAGACATGGAAAGTCCAATAGACGTAAAAGTGAAGCATAAAAGAGACATGGAAAGTCCAGTACAATTATGCACAGCATAGTTTAACAAGAGAATTGACGTTCATATTTGTTTGTTTCTTACGGTGGGCACTTACTTTGTAATGTGTAGTAGGGATGAGCCGCTGGGATAGGTCAATAATTCCAACTACATTATATATCATATGTTCTAGAAATTAAGAAGAAATAAACATGACCTTGTTAAATCATAAGTTATAAGTATCTGAAATTAATCAGATGTCTATTTTTCACCGATACGATTAAAACACTGTCGTAAATGTTTATGATTTTATCTCTCCGTGAAATAGCGCAATCAAGATACATGTAGGTATAGGTATGTTTTATGTAAAAAACAATATATGGTAGGATATGTATTTTTGTTATTCAACTATACATGATATATGAGAAGGGTGGGGTATTGAATGTCTCAGCTTCTCATCCTACCACAAATAGACCAATCAACCCCAACCCGGCCGAGGTTTTGTCAATGATGAAATTATGATCTCAACTTGTAGCATATTATTACAATTGTTAAATAGAAAATAGAAATATCAGATATTTTATACTGAATGTTGATGAACTATCCGTAGAGTCTTTTCCATAGATCTTCGATTAATAGTATTCCCATAAGAAAGCACTGTCTTATAAATTCACTTCTAGTCTCTTACCAGAGCAATATATTACTATCTATTCATTAAGTTACGAGACATCTCCCAAAGGTATACAAATACATACACATATTTTACTCAACTTGTTTGTATTATTGATTTGTTATTAGTGACAAATAATGCTCGTGTTTTTTGTACACTCTAAAAGATAAAATGAAATAAATTAGTTTTTATATGTTTAACTAAATAAGGTGTGATTATACAGGAGAACAACAGTTACACCATAGAGACCGACAAAGGAGATCTGCAGTAAACTCTATCCCTAATGACAAAAGCGTTGATATGTCAACCAAGACAACTGGTAACGAGATATTTAAGTATGTACGAGTACATCAATATGAAACAAGTTTGTCACAAAATCATGATATTGATTTCATGCATAAAAAGTGCATTTCTGATTTTTTTTATCATCACTGGCAATCGTCACCAAATATTTGAAATTCAAATATGGATAAAAAAAAAAAAAAAATTAAAACTTTAAAAAATTGAACAAAAGGAAGCCAATCAATATTTAGTTTTGGGATGATAATTTTGAATTCGATAAATTTTGAATTGTTGAGTAAACTGCAACTTTCCAAATGTGTCAATAGAAAGGTAAAATCATGCCAGTGAAAGGACACTGACATCAAAGAATTTGTAAACTAAGATAATTTGCAGTTTTTGCATAGACATAGTACTAGTAAACAAAATTATATTGATTTTAATCAGCAATTTGACGTTTCAGTGCTTCTGTGTTTCTGCCATACACTTTTGTAAGTACTTTCAAATTTATATCGATTTGTAATAGAAAATGATACACAGAGCAACACACAATAAATGTTATACTAGATAAAGCACTGGCAGAATATTATTAGTATTAGGTTTGACCAAAATCTACAATGGAAAGAGTTTTTGATAGTACCATATCATAAACTACGTACAGCAACTGCACAACAATTTAGTAATTTATATACTGACAAAGAAAACATCAATCACATAGAAAACTAACACACACAAAACTGGGAAAAGACGCATCGACGTCTACGTCTACCGTCCCAAATATAGCGTCAAGTTGTAATAAAAATTCAATGAAGATTTTCAAAATTCTGCCAGAATCAACAAATTCTTAAAAGAACAAGAACGTAAAAATCGAATTCAAGACGTACGCGTATCCGGTTTCGACTTACGACATTAACATGATTATGCGGTTTATAAAGTAGGGTGTAAGGACTTCGTTCCCTTGAATCTTGTGCTTGTTCTGTTGGAAAAACAAAAGGGATATTGGAAAGTGTTAAACACAAAAATAGTTCAGATAGAATAAAAGGTTCTGAACATTTGGTGGGGTTCGTGTTGCTCAGTCTTTGGTTTTTCTATGCTGTTTTGTGTACTGTTGTTTGTCTGTTTGTCTTTTTCTTTTTTAGTCAAGGCGTTGTCAGTTTATATTCTACTTATGAGTTTGAATATCCCTTTGGTATCCTTCGAAATGCAAAAATTAATTAGTGTCTGTTGTAATACATGTTACAATTAACAACATAAATAGGATACGGTTTTACTATTTTGCTATTATCTATTTGTAATGATGTTTTCAAAGAAATGGATGTGTTGTCTTTCTATAAAGTTTGAACCCTTTGCCCGATCTAGTATTTATTTTTAAAGGCCGCTGATAAGTCTTATGTGGAAGAAATGCGCATCTTCACCTGATTTCTTTGATGAGTTTTTTTAATTTTCAATATCAATCGCCTAAATCATGGGACTGTCCGTAACATTTTTATAGAGATGACTTGTATTTACTTTAAAAAACCTTTGGATGAATACTTTCCTTGTAAGCATAAACCCATTATCCTAAAAAATAATGGACTAACGCACGAGCCCTGACATATGCTCCTAGAATGTTGTATTTTGTAGATGGAATGTTCACAATGGGAATATTAACTCAATTTCTTTTAAAGATTAGTTCTTTTTTTAGATATGAAGCAAACCTGTGATATCCATAAAATAAGTAAACACAACATGAACAAAAAAAGTTCTTGAAATGGCAAAAAAAACCTGATTTTATTGTAGACTGTCAGTCAAATAAACCTGTTCCATATCATGTTATTATAGACTTATCAATCCAAACAGATTTGTAAATCTAATGTTAACTATGTGATGTGTTGTATAATTTTTGATTAACATTAAATGAAGCAAGAACATCCAATAGCTAGTCTATCTAAAAACTGATTTATATGTATCATTCTATTATTAACACGTCAAGTATTGTTTTCGCCTAAAATTATTTCCTTATTGTAGGTTGGTGGTGTATATGTACGGCAAAAATCGTTTAGTTGCAACAAGATACGCACGCACCTATATGAAAGCCATTAGTAATATATAATTCTATCCAATTTATTGACCTACTTCTCAAGACAACATACAAAGTTTGTCATTGTCAAAAAAAAAAAAAAAATAGTAGTTTTATGCAGTTGCTTAGATCAGTGCAAAATGCTGTATTTTAAAATATGTCACGGCAGATTTTTGTCTGTAATGTACTGATTGCACTGAATATCAGTTCACCACTTTAAAAGGCACACAGTAGAACTATTCAAACTATTATCTTTACAATGCTTTTTAATTAGATATTTTCATTTCCCCCCTTCTTATATGAAAAGTGTTTTTAAATTCTTTTTACAAAAGATAACGGTTTTTCCTTTCGGGAACCTGCTGTTATAATTTCGCAAGCTTCTTCCTCAACTATATATGACAAATTGTTTAACCTTTTCTATTTTGTCTACCTTTTTTCCTTTAGAGGACATTACATTGGTTTCCATTTCTTTTGTTTGAATAAATCATTTAGTTTAGTTGTACGGATTGTTTGACCGATATCATGGGTCTGTGTTTCAACTCACAAGGGACATGTTTTTCCGGTCTAAAATCTTTAGATATCAGAAGAGTCGTCGGATCTGTTAATTTACTGATTGTGTCTAATTCCCGATTGTTACTATTTTAGTGTGGATTAGCATTGCAGGTGATGCATTGATAGCTTGCCCTGTCGACGTACCATTTTGAGTTCTTGCGATTCTTGCGATTCTTGCGGATTTTTCCTTGATTTGTATTTTCGTTCAGGATTTATGAGATTTGATCATCAGTAAATTACTGTTGCCTCGAATTTAGAAGCATCTGTATGTAGAAGTATCTGGTCAACCTATTTATAATTAAAACACTATTTAAAATCAGGGATATCAAGATAGTAGGCCGATATCAAAGTTTCAAAGATTAGAGTTGAACGCAATCCTATGAATTTTAAACATAGTCAGATCAGGTGTATCGACAGGTTTAACATCCCAAGTTATAGATCTAAAATCACACGATGGTAGTTTTTGTGCATAATAGTAAAGTAGTACAGCGGTATAATGAGTGGTCTAGTATACCTTATCAAGTGAAATACGCAGACGCCCGATACTCAAGAACAAATGGTACGGTACTATTAACAAATGGTTAGCAGACAGTAGGTAGATAAAAGTTATCGAAGTTTTCGTAGATCTTAATTTTAATTGATAAAAATACAAGTCCCTTTTTAAATATTCAAACATATCCTATGATAGATATATAGACCGTTGGTTTTCCTGTTTGAATGGTTTTACACTAGTCATTTTGGGGCCCTTTATAGCTTGCTGATCGGTGTGAGCCAAGGCTCCGTGTTAAAGGCCGTACTTTGACCTATAATGGTTTACTTTTACAAATTGTGACTTGGATGGAGAGTTGTCTCATTAGCACTCATACCACATCTTCTTATACCTATATATCATAAAAAAATAATACTTTTCTAATGATCACCAATAGCTACTTTGAAAGAGGTACCACATTTGAATTTGATCAAGATCTTTTTTATCATGCAAATAATGATCAGGAAGATTATTTCCATGAACAGTTCTGCATATGAAATGATTTCTCTGTAACACAAGACGGAAGTAATCTGTTGAGAATATGACAAAGAAGTTTAAGCAAGGACCATTCAGAATGTAGTCACGCATGTGGCGTGACATAGCTCTATCTGGTTAGAAGTTGTGATTTAATTAATTGGCATATGCGCCAATGGCTTTTAAACACATATCCAGATGTGACATAAACAAATCTTAATCATAATATAAAGACCATGTAAAATGATCGATTTTAGATTCTTACTGTCTACCAAGCACGCTAACAGAACATTCTGAACAAAACTTGTTACGCTGTTGAAAATCATACAATCATGAAGTATTATGCGTTGAATTTAATTATCCGACAAAAGAAGTACACAATGTGTCTTATATAGATATAAGAAGGTGTGGTATGAGTGCCAATGAGACAACTCTCCGTCTAAGTCAAAATTTATAAAAGTAAACCAATGTAGGTCAAAGTACGGTCTTCAACACGGAGCCTTGGCTCACACCGAACAGCAAGCTATAAAGGGCCCAAAAATTACTAGTGTAAAACCATTCAAACGGGAAAACCAACGGTCTAATCTATATAAAAAACGGGAAACACTTATGAACCACATCAACACACGACAACTACTGAACATCAGATTCCTGACTTAGGACAGGTGCAAACAATTGCAGCGGGTTTAAACGTTTTAATGGTACAAAACCTTCACCCTTTTTCTTAAATTGTTTAACATTTCACAGCGGTATAACATGTTACTTTAATTATTCTTCCCTTAGTTTATTTATTTTGTATTTACATTGTATCATAGATCAAATTTATTTGTTCAGTGTATGTTCACTGGTGTTAATATGTCTTTTGATTGAGTTAAGCCATTTCAATTGATATTATATAGTGTGTCTTTCTATGTTGTGATGTTACACTATTGTTTCAGATAAGGGTGAAGGTTTGGTGTACCATTAAAACGTTTAAACCCGCTGCAATTGTTTGCACCTGTCCTAAGTCAGGAATCTGATGTTCAGTAGTTGTCGTTTGTTGATGTGGTTCACAAGTGTTTCTCGTTTCTCGTTTTTTATATAGATTAGACCGTTGGTTTTCCCGTTTGAATAGTTTTACACTAGTAATTTTATGGGGCCCTTTATAGCTTGCTGTTCGGTGTGAGCCAAGGCTCCGTGTTGAAGACCGTACTTTGACCTATAATGGTTTACTTTTATAAATTTTGACTTGGATAGAGAGTTGTCTCATTGGCACTCATACCACATCTTCTTATATCTAAATCAGACAAATAACGAAAGAGTAAAACTTTTTACCACGTTAAGTCGCACAGTACGCTATTTTCCATTACACTGCATACCCTCGCAGGCTACAAGAAAAAAAAAATCAAAAGTCAATGATTTAGTTATAGCTCTATCTAAATGGATCAAAGCTGTTCGAAGCGCATTGAAAATAGACGACATACAAATGGGCACACCAGTTTTAAACCCTTTTAAGAAACCCAAGGTTGTGAATACTTTTCCTTTCTCCACGAGAAATATATTGTTGTTCCAACAAAAAGTCTCTAACAATATTGTTTATATGGAAATATTTACTAGCTTACTAGTTATTTCGAATGTCTAACTCAAGAACTGGGAATTCTCAGTATCATTCACGAAAGAGGAGATTTTAGAAAATCACAAATCCGTCCTTCTCTCCACTGATATTTTCATAAAAAAGGACGACGGAAATCTTCCGTCTCCATACTGAATCCCGACCTTAACAAAATCCTTATAAAAACGATATATAGTTAAGATGTACAACTAAACATCTCTGTAAAGATCTTACCACTATTCTTTCTACAGTAAAAGAAGCTATTCAGAAATATCGTGATCAGGTATATTCAACCAGCGGTTTTAATCAGATGTGGATTCTTAATCCGAGTGCGGGATTTTCACGCTGTGTTGAAGACCCATTGGTGGCCTTGGGCGGTTTTCTGCTCTTTGGTCGGGTTGTTGTCTCTTTGACACATCCCCCGTTTCAAAAAAAGAAAACACACAGAGGATGATAAGATCAAAATAATGAACGTTTTAACCTACTACATATTTGTTGAGTTAATGGGATTGATACATTGATATTTCAACAGACAGTTGGTATTCAAATGGGTACTAATTGTGCATCCAAACTGACCGACTTGTTTTTATACTCATATGTAGCAGAAAACCTGCTAAAGAAGAAAAAGAAAAACAAATTGCAAAGTTTTATAATGTCACTTTCAGATATATTAATAATGTCCTGTCACTTCATAATCCACTGTTTGGTGAGTGCTTGCATCCCATATATCCCAGTGAACTTGAGATTAGGGATACTACCTAACTAGAAGGTCTGATTAATATCTTGCTACCGCGGTATATTGACACAGATGGACGACTTCAAGCTGGAATCTATGACAAACGTAATGATTCCAAATTCGAATTGTCAACTTCCCATTTCTCAACAGTAACATATCCTCTGCCTCATCGAATGGCGTTTACATATCTCAATTGATACGTTCGTACATGTTCATAATATACAGACCATTATTGCAGGATGTGATCCAAACACAAAACCTGTTCCAACAGAGTTATCAAAAAGACCGACTAAAATCTATTTTTATAAAAGTTTTACGATTTACCATCACGAATTGGTTGACCGATACGATATGTAGGTGTCTCATAATGCATGCATATCAGGAAGCGTTTATCATGAATATTTGGAGTTCATGCGATTCCCTAAGTTTAGTTTTTTTTTTACCTTTTTTACGGATGTCATAACAAAAAATGAAAAAAGTGAAAAAATAAAATAGGAATCTTAGGGGGGAATGGCCGTGTTTAATCATTACGAATAGCTCAACTACTAAATTTTACATTCCATATTACTTGATAGTTTGTCATTCTATATATTTTCTAGGAAAGAAACCTTTCAGTTATAGCTGATCGACATCGTTCATACTTTGTTTCAATGTTGAACAGTATAGCTGAATAATGCCAAAACTTCAAACAAGAGATACACATGACAATTTTATGTCATGTGTTACGCAGATTGCTAGTAAAAACATACAGAGAAATAAGTCATACTCTTTTTATCAAGAAATATTTCAGTTAATTGATATATTTCAAATAAAAAAAAAAATGTTATAAAGGAATAAAATGCATATCTATGAACACCTCTGATCCCTGCGTATCTCTTCAATTCGCGATCAGCATTGGCCAAACAGAAAAGTCGTACTGTTATTTGAATACGATATTTTTATTTAGAATTCAGACATCATTAGTTTCATGTGTTGCAAGTCTCTAAGTGGGAAAGGGTAGGGCTAAAGGAATTGGATCTTGATCCTGTCATTTACAGAAATAATAGTGCACACAATATTTTAATACCAGAAAGAGTGTATAAAATACACACATAATGGTTAGGTTGTACACCGTTTACTTTGATGTTCTTCTAACTGTCATTATTCATTTAAGAAACCCTTGCAAAACCCTTTTCTCTCAGAAAATAATGATAAAACCAAAGACCAAGCATACAATTAATTAAAAAAAATACAAATAAATAAATAATTGATTTGAAGAATTAAGAGTTTTAACAGACAAAAACAAAGTGTGCTGAGCTCTAATTAAATCAACATGTTTTTTTTATTAAAATTCCAATTTCATTACCATTGAATAATAAGTGATCATGATGTACAAGCGTACAATTATTGTAACACTCAAACAAGATTACTTCATTACGAAAACGAGTTAATTTGGATTATTTATGCTTTTCTTGCTTCATGTGCTGTATATGTCAAGCAATATTCAGTGAATCGTTTATGATTAAAAGCCACTCCACGGATATTGCCAGCTTTTAACGACTTTGGTAAAGACAGTACAAAAAAAAAATAGAAAATCAAATTACGCAAAGAGTATAATAAACAATTAAAAGTCGAAGATGGTCAGACGGAAACACACTATCAAAAAGAAAACAAAAACCGAAAAGACAAATCGCTTTCCACAATACTTTACATAATCAATTGAAGTCGTGAAGATAAAAAAGGACGTCATTCGAAACTAATGTTGGACTGAGGAGCTAATGAACACACGTGTGCACACCGATGAATCATGGAATAACTTTCTCAGATATGCTCAACACAAGAGAGTCTTTGAGTTAGGGGTTTCAAACTAAGTTTAGTGCATATTCTTTTCTATAGTTTGGAAATTTATAACTTGTGACCAGACAGATTGTAGTACTGTGGACTTCCAGTTCATAAGCGGTGGTACTAACCTATTTGTGATGAAATGAATAAATCCATTCGAGTTCTATGCGCATGCAATATGTTTCGGAATCAAAATATAGTAATGCAGTACATATAATAATGGACAGTGCTAAGTACCTAACTACCAATCAGATATATGTTGTGATAGAAAAGTCCACTAGCACCATATTGAATCAAAGGCACACCTACTAATTTTTTATGTTTGAAAAGTTATTCAAAATAAAGTTCAAAGTCTGATTTTTTTAAAGCCAAAGATGCGATATAACAAATAGTTATACCAATTAATTACTATTAAGTATTATTTACATCCACTTCATTTGAACTCTGGTAGAGACCCCATCTTGTTTTCATATCAGTCGCTTAATAGTAGAATTCATTTAGGTAAACATTAAATAAGGGAGTTTTCCTCTTAATTCCGTAACACCCACAAATATTATCAACTATTATATTATTTGTTTATATTCTCTAATGGTTGTGACATGTTATTTCCTTCCTGCATGAAGAGATATCTTCGTCTTTCTAAACTTTCAGTCTTCTGCGTTCCTGTACAAATCTATTCTTTTATGGTTGTGACCTGTTTTTAAATTCCCACTTGAAGAGATGTTTCTCGTATTACAATGAATGGTGTGTGATATTCATTAGTGATACGAAAAATGCATTTATTCGTTGGCATATCCTGCAATGCGTTACGAAATTGCGACATTTCCATTGGCTATTCCTTAGGTTTATAATCAGTCCGAATGACAGTAACTTTAAACGTTTGATACAAAAAATAATGCCACTGCAGGGTATTGAGTTATGAGGATACGACTGAAATCGACACTCCATATACTTAACAGTTAAACACGAATTGGTTGAGCGATACGATGTGACTGTCTAAAATTACAAGTGACATATCCTCGCGGTTTAATAATTTTAGATACTAGAATTGGAGTCTATAGAGAAAAAAGTTCGCTATAGACCATTTTCAACCAAATAATCTTAAGTATCTTAAAAGAATGATTGGATTTTTGCAACAGGATTATTGATACGGATGTGCAAAATTCAATCTGAAAGGAATTCAAATATGTATAGAGAATCATCTAAATTGCGCATACATTTGGTCTCTCTCTCTCTCTCTCTCTCAAATAAACAAAATTGCATATTTCGATACATATTTGTGAGTCGAAATATTGGACACATGCAAATACTTGATAAATATTTACATGAGAGGTGCTATTCATATAGTTAAACATCGTAAATAGTTATCTAGTCCTTGCCAACTTTATTGTTCAAAAAAAAAAAAAAAAATAGGTTGAAAATGACCAAAATCTATGTAATTTTCACAAAATGAATAAAAGGGCATTTCCATAACATCTCAACATTTATTTTGACGTCACGAAATGTAAACTACCCGCTTTTCTTTTTTTGTAAAACCTCACCTTTGAAAAAGCATACAAATAGAAATCTTTAATAACAGATTCAAGTTTCATTGAAAAACTAATTGAATAATATTCTTATCGCAACCCGTCTCTTACCGATTGTATCTTACTTTCTAAATGTGGCTTTTGACTGAGTTTGGATTGGCATTACGGGCGATGCATACATAACAGGAGACGCTTACCATTTCATTGTGCCCAGTGTCAATCTATTTACTATTAGTTCTAGGTGTGAACTACAAACGGTTTCGAATCTATCAGAAACAACAGTTGTTAACTAATGTACAACTATTATAAAGCCATTTTGAATATACAAGGTAAGATTAAAAAAACAGAGGGAATCGCATATATCTAAACCGAGCGAGAACAAGTTCGCCTACAGGATATGCATGCCTCTCCTTCTATGCACGATTAGCCCGACTCTCAAAATCAAGACTCAATCAAAATGTCAGGATAGGGAATAGGAACAATTTTTGCAAAGTTTTTTGCAGTGTTCCTTGGATCAATAATGTCTTATTCATACAAACAGAAATGTCATATAACTGTGGATAAGGCATGCAGATTTCCTTTTTGAATCATAACAAATTTCAATAATAAGTAATTGAAACTTCAAACAAAAGTTATAGCTAACATCAAAATAAATCGAAATAAAAAAGGAGGAGATATTATAAGAACTATTATCTAGCACATGAAAAACAATAGTATCATCATTCAATCTTCTTTTATTGTGTTAGATCAATTAACAAATTGATGTGATGATGTAATCTTGACTCTTTAGGCTGAAAAGTCATTTGGGTATTACTTTGACTGATAATCATTTGAATATAACATATGAGCTGCGTCGGATAGAAATCCACCTTAAGCAAGTGCACGTATACATGTACATGTATAAGACTTTGATTGATTTTGGAACTTTCAAATACGAAAGAAAAGATGAATTTTGTTCTGTTTTGTAGGGTTTTTATATTAACTCAATTTTCAAACATTTACAGACTTTGAATAGAAATTTCAACTCAAAATGAGTTAACAGATGTGTTGATATTCATTTGCCCTATCGGTTGTTTGCTTGTGATTTGTATTGCTTAATCTTTGTTTTCTGTGTAATGTTATCATGACCGTCCATAAGATATGTTATTTTTCATTCTTGGTCAGTCATGACCGAAAGTTTGGAAAATAAGATTTAAAAAGTCTTAAGCCACAAACACAAAAGGTCTGAGATCGTACTACGAAAAGGTCTAATGTTAACTTTGCCTGAAGAAATTGCAACTTCAGTTTTGGCAAATTTAAAACAATAAAAATGTATATAAACTTCATATATGCAAACAAAATTAATTAGATTATGATTAAAAACTTATTCCATCTAAATTGTAGAATTTAAAGGTTATTAGGCATTTACAAGTGCTGTAGTCAATTATGAAACTATATTTATGTATTGGTAGAAAACCTCAAAGTTGTCTATAGAGAATTAGAGAGTTTCACAATCAACTTGAAGCAAAAATAATTCGATATGAAGTAATAAATTGTGCGTGTCATATATTTATCTAGTTACAAAATATTGATAATGTGATATTCTCATATGCACATTCTATAGCAATTAACCATATGGCTAATTGTTATGAAACATATATCTAGATTTGACAAGGAAAGAATAAAATGTAATATAAAGGAATACAATCTTATCCATGTTTAATCTTTGATTTATTCTACTCTTTAAATATTTGTAAATTTTGCGAAATGATGTACCATCGTGTAAATTGCTGTCAATCTTAAGATAATTTTTAAGCAATACATGAGAGCATCTAGAAGATGTAGCGTTAAATATAAACACAGCCGTATAAATAAGTCGATTCCGAAATACAGTAGTTAGACAATATTTTACTAATGGGCTCCCCTTCAGTTTGCAAACGAAACATTTATCATTTTTCAGGAACACCAGGAGCTCTTTAAACTCCTGATATTTTATTTTTTAAGATTTACACTGATATTTTGTTTTTTAAGATTTACAATGATATTTTCCCACGTCCCACTGATTTTACGATTTAGAACATTTATACTGAACAAAAACGAGAAATTGCACATTCCTTAAAAGCCCCAAGAACAATAATCATGTCTGATAAGAAAACATATGCTATTTGGTAGATATGATTTATCGCTATCAATTTTTTTTTTAAATAACAGTTGTTAAAAAGAAAGTAAGCAAGACTATCTTTGATGCTACGGAAAAGTTTAATATACAATGTTTTAATGATGCTTCTTTTTTCTTAAGGAGGTACCAAAGGTATCGGCTAAAATTAATTTGGCTCGTTTAATTTTCATAAAATATTTACTTTGAGCCTTTGACAAAAATATAAAAAAATCAAAAATCTTGAACCACACACTTTATCGGAAAAATTTCATTGGATATATAGCAGTTTGACAAAAACTAATTTTGATCATTGAGAAGCTTAATATTTCCTTAACAATAGAACGTGATTAAAACGTTCAGCTGATTTTTACAGAGTAATCTCCCTATAGTGTTTTGTATCAACTTAAACGAAACGAGGAAGAGTATTTATTTCGATATTTTGCATTTCTATTTTTGGTCTCAGTTATTCAGTTATTATTAAAATAAAACTCTTAAATTCTTTCATAATCGTCCAAATTTTATTAGCAAGAGCATTCCAAAAATAATAGGGACGCAACATTTAAAATGTACATAAATATTAAGGAAGGGATTTGTCATTATCATTAATTAGACATGTACTTTATATATCAAAAGATGTCCTGAGGCAACATATAATGTACGTTTTTGCTCAGCGTGAATGCATTAGTACGGCATTGAGATCAAGAACATGCTATGTTAGCTTTTGGACTGTGTTGAAGGCGCAACTGAGACTTTGAGATCACGCTGAGCAAAGATAAGCATTTACGACGTGTTTAAAGGCCTTTTCCATTGGATTATGTCAAGTTCATAGGATTTTTTTTATCATAAATTAGTACACCATATATCTCTTCTTTTCAATTATAAGCAATCTGGTGGATATTGATTTGTAAAAAATATTTTGATTTAACAATTTTATATTATGGTGTTTATTGTGCCTATAATCACTTTCGGTAAAGTTGTAAAGTCTACCTTAAGTGATTATCGATATAATTAGCATGAAGGTAGAATATTAGAAATAGTCCCGAAATCAATGTCAAACCAGTGAGAAAATGTAGTCGACACAAAAGTTACCACTAAAAAGTCTAATGAATATGAAATACGCGTCTGGCGTACTAAATAGAAATACTGGTATTTTTGTGAAGTTGTCATATAAATCACCAAACGTCACGACCAGGCACATGTCATAATCAGTTATATAATTTATGATGTGGTCTGTGGCGCTGTCAAGTATTTTTGATGATTTCTGCTATCCTTATTAGATATTGTTAACGTAAGAATCAGTATGAATATCAAATGAACGACACAGAACATGCAGGAATTATGACAGGTAAACAGTCAACAGGTAAAGTGAAATTGAGACACCGAGACACGATACCTATCATCCAGTTCGTAATGGCGATCGTAGAAGTCGTGATTATTTCAGTTACTTTAAAACCAATATGATAGGCAAACTGTGTTTCAGTCTCCAATGAAGCAACACTTCGTTAGAATTGATGAAATAAAAACATTCCTGATACAAAATAAATGATGTTAGGCTTTTGTGATTTATCTTTAATAGTGAATTGTATAGGAAGAAACATAGTACATTAATCTGGTATTGAATTAACTTCAAGCGAACTTTCATTATTTTCAGCCACATTGAATTACCAGTGATGATAAAGTACTTTCACGCAATGATTCTAACAATTTAACAACCTAACTTCAATAAGAAAAAAAGGAGCAACTAGAAAAAATATTTTCTTTGTTTTGTATTAAACTGTATTTATTTTCAAACAGTCATTTTATAATCATATATGATATGACTTTCTCTTTAATGTATTGTTAGATTCCGTTTGATGTGTATATTGAGTGTTTTGAACTTTACGATGAAATTCGAGCCCGTTTATTGATGAGTGTCGTAAAACTACAAGACCGATAGGTAGCCTTTTAATGAATTATTTATTTAGAACTAGAAGCAGAAAATAGGTTTTCAACATCCCTTTAAATTGAGAATGAGATACAGTTTATCATATATCTGTTTATATATTCAATACAAGGTAAATACTTTGAATATTTTTATATAAAAGCAGAAACACCCAACACATTAAACTAAATTTCTGTTTCGACAAAGTTAGGAAGCACCCATTATTTACCACTAAGAAGAGTTTTTTTTTAATATTTGATAACTTAAAACTAGTAATCAAGTACAAAGCTTCTAATATCCAATTGAAATGAATTTGAATGGAGCGACACGCGCATCTGTTTTTAAACTTCTATGACGTATTTTTGTGATTTTTGAATATATATATGGTTGATGGTTGTTTGGGTACACAGGGAAGTTTCATTCACCTGAATGTCTTGGATTCACGTGAATCTCACGTGAAATTCACCTACAGCGAGCTTATACGTGAAACCCACGTGAATTGATTCCATGCGAGTTTCACATGAATATCATGTGAAACTAGCATGCATATCATGTGAAACTCACATCTTTTTAACGTTAAAATCACATAATATTTTTTCACCTTAAATTCACATAAATTTTCACAAAAAAAAAAGGTTTTTCAAATAACACTTAACGTGTCTAAATTTTCAAATTTAACTAAAATCATGAACAATTTTTTTTTGTAAAGTTCACATAAAATTCCCTTAAAAAATTTCACGTATAAGCTCGTTTGAAGTAAATTGCACGTTATATTTTCACGTGATTTTGACGTGAGATTCATGTGAAAATCATGGGAGCAAAAATTACCTATGTATTTCCGTGTAAATGGTTCAACTTTTATTTTTGTTTTAAACCAGAAAGTGAACGAAATTACCTTTTTAATACTCAAAATATTATTTTCTCTAAAATGCTGGTCATGAACCGTCACGATTTCCGCTAACAAACATGAAGGGGCTACATATATAAGAAAGCAATTGAAATTTGGCAATCAAATAAATGGAAAGAAAAAATATCTGCTTCAATTATGAGAAAATTGTATTGAACTAGTTGGGAGGAGCAGATATAATTGGCACTTTTCGATATGCTTACAGGTAAAACGGAAGTATTCACATATTTCCGTTTCGCTCATGAATCCGAATAACATAACGCGAAGCACATTCGGAAATATCTATCTTTTCCAAACTATGCCAAAAATAATTTAAACGAAATAATGAAAACAAACTACACTGTGCACAAAGTCATACTGATTGATTAAATTGGTATTAACATAAGAAGACGTGGTATGACTGCCAATCAGACAACTCATCAACAGAGAAAAAAAGACAAAGACGATTAGAATTTATAGGTCACCATACGGCCTTCAACAATGAGCAAATCTATACCGTATATCAAGCTATAAAGGAACCCGCAATGACAAATGTAAAACAATTCAAACGAGAAAAACTAACTACAGAATGAGGCAGTGTGAAACGTTTTTCAGGGCGTGCTAGCCCTCCCTAAACCTGGAAAATTGGTGTAGCAGCAATGCATAAGAACAAACTACAAAACATCGTTGAAAAGGATCAATACAAAGCACAAAAACAACTAACAAAAACACAAAAGATACTAAGTAGTGTTCTAATAGTACTCACAAATACTGAAAACTAGTTAATAACTGATAAAAAAAATCATATATCTTAGACTAAATCATATCAACTTCCCGTGGATTTAGTGTAACAACGACAATAACAGTCAGAGAAAAACATGACCTTGTGAATTGCAAATTTATAGGTATCGACAGATTGTAGGACCGTGGATGTTCATTGTATATCAATAATATTCAGTTGGCTTTTAATTCAACAAAGTCTTTCTGAACATGCACCATTAAGAGTCGACAAAGAGCACAACCAAACAGTAATAAGAATTAATTTAAACCTTTTAAAGCAAACGACATTGGAAATTACACATAATGGCAGATACAATCTTCCTGTCCAGACACCAAGCATCGCTTACTGGTAGTGTCAATGTCTACATCACATTATCACTATGCTACGATAATTATAGCAAACATGCATAACACTTTAAAGTAACACAAATTATGTGGCTTCAGGATAATACTGTATTTTCTTTCTTTCTCATAGATGTTAAATTAAACGTTATTACAATATTAAGATAAGAAAATAATAAAAAAATATAAAAAAGAACAAACAAAAACCACTTAACCAAAAAAACGTATCAATGAATAATGTAAAAACATTACGCTTTATATATTAGTTACGTCCGAAGTACTTTTCTTTGTTTACCTTCATCAGGAACGCTAAAACATCACAGTTGAAAAGCCAGGGGATGTATAAATACTTTCATACCTGCAGAGCTATACGATCGAACTGTACAAAAATGCTAAATCTATGTAACGTCAATTTTGCCTGAGTTCATTGGAACTTGTATTTCTTAATAATTTCTAAATTTGTTAACGGATAATCTAAGAAAGATATGTTATAAATCTTCTCAGTGCCGAAACTATTAATGGATTAGATTCAAAGTCGTTATAACATTTTATGAATATACGAGTATACGCAATGTACAGATAAACGTTCATGTGCCGCCATATGAGATTGTATAACTTGCACAATTATCTAGCTATATAAGATGACGGATTTTGTATGTGTTCGAATTACTTGTAAAGGCATTTTGACTCAATGATTCATTTTATTCCAACGATGCCGTAGCTTTGCAATGTACAATATTGACGAATCTTACTGACAATTTTTTTAAATGTCTTTCTGTGACAAATTCTATTATTTGTATGTTCAACAAGAAGAAATCAAAAGTTGAATACTAAGGATTCAGAGAATTGGGTTTGTTCTTCTTTCAATTTTGAATTTTTCAAACAGTATTCTCTGTGATTTTTTCCTAGAAACGTCTTAAACAAGTTGTATTACAAATACAGTTTAAAATAGAATTATGTAAGATTTAACAAACTATTGATGTGTTATCCGTAAATAAAATTCTGAATGTGTTTCAGTAGTAAAATATATACACTTGTATTGGACTTGATGAAGACCATTTCATTCTCCGTAAGGCACACAGTTAAAGGCTATCATTTTTTTTCAAATCTCAATTTCATGATGGTTTATTGGTGTTATTTTCATTTTTTGATGTATTTGTTTGCGATTTATTTTTTCAACCTATCTATTGACCCGAGCTAAGCTGTAGAATCTTGATGCATATACACCTTTTTATGCAGAAATTTGTATCTTAAAGTGTTTTAATAATTGAAAAATTTCATGCGAGAAAAATATGTAATATACAAGCTTCAATGTATTATATAATACCAGCATTATTTGCCATTGGAACACCTCAGTATTCTTTATTTTATGGTTTTAGACAATGCATATTCAAGTATACTATACCTACAAGCAGAAGTAAACATATAAGTATGCACTTTAGTATAAAAATGAAATCGTTAAATTCGATTGGGGCGTTACTATTCATAATTTTTACTGTGAATAGAAAGGTAAAAATCGAAATAATCTTAATTCATAATCGAACAAATTATAGACAGAGTAACAATTTCATTTATCGGAAAATCATTTATGTGACATACAATTTATTTTCCTATTTTGATATGCAAACGAAAGAAATTTTGATTAGCCATTTATGCTTGAAAATGCATTAAAATTAGAATCACGAAAATGAACTATCCATATGATTATCAGGAACACATTATTTTTTGGAGTAAGGAAAAAGCTTTTCATTCTGTATGTATAAAAGTATTTCAAGATTTTTTATTATCATTATTTAGCAAAGATTAACATCTTCAAAACATCTCTGTAACACTCTGTTTATCCATTCGACTCAAGAAGTCGCACATATAGACTAATTGACTTCTAGCAGATACTATGAAAACATTTATCATTGTGGTATCAAAATAACTATAAGTCTTTTAATTTTGCCATTTCGTCGTGTGAATCTTATAGTGTTATATAAAAATAAGAAGATATGGTACGATAGGTCACCGAACGGCCTTCAACAATGAGAAAAACCCATACCGCATAGTCACCTATAAAAGGCCCCGAAATGAAAATGTATATATGTCCACTTTTGATAAAAATGGATATTGCTAATATATATATGAGATCCAAGTGCAATGTTCTATCTCCCTATACAGGTATAATACGAGACTTCTACACTCTACGAGTTTTTGTTAGAACTACGATGTTCTATCTCCACATTCCAATTGAATTATAATGGCTTATTTATCTAGTTAGTTCAGAGAAAAAATATTTTTACTGTGTTGTATCTCCAATTTTTTCTCATGTATGTTTGCGGTTAGATGATTAGTATAATGATTAAAAGTGTGCATGATTTGAACTCCATCTATGAGCAATTATCAGCAAATCCAGCAGTACAGAATTGAGGATATCAAACAGTAAAAAAATCCAAGGTATATCTGCAATGGAAATATAGGGATAAGTTTCTAGAAACAACATTGTTTGTTGTGAAATGTCCAAAAAAAAAAAAGAATCTTTATTTATCTAAGTTACTTGTCTATTTAAAAAAAACAACCGAACAAAGAGTTACTCTTCATGTACGTAAATTCGATTTTTATATAACTTTTTATGTCTCAGTCTAATATTTATGATAATGCGCTTTCAAACTTTAAGTTAAATTTTTGTCACTATTCCCAAATGGGAAATACATCATTATAAGATTCACACGACAATTCTATAAACGACTTTCCGTTTTGAATTTCCCTTGGAGTTCGGAAATTTTGTTATTTTACTTTTCAGTACGGTAAACGAGGTAAACAAACTATCCATTTTGTTATTTTTCTATTGTTCTGGACTCAAACGTAATACCATTGTTGAAGCGTAGAGTGTACTGGTCACATACCAAAGGCTATTATTTTCTACAATGACAATCTCTAGCAAATATCTTTATAGAGTTACCGACACGTATTGGTCGAATTTTAAAAAGGGGATTTTGTTCAATATCTTAGAAATATATCTCTAACTGCTTTGCATCGGTTGAAGCATGTGTATCTGTTTTTTCGCTTCAGTTGTTTTTCATCTTATATTGTCATTTACATTTATTGATATTAAGCAATGAGATCGATCTATGTTCTACCTGTTACATTTTGTCCTCATATAATGTTAATGAAAGTTTCTGCACCATTTCATTGGAAAATAGATGTTGGAGAAATTGTTCACAGCGTTTGCAATATTGTTGTTGAATAAAAAAGGAAAATAAATGTTATATAACATCAACTTATAAGGATCATCAGACATGTGAGTAATAAAGCACCTTGACCTCGGTTTCAATTATTTTAAGAGGTCAAGCTATAGACACTTTAGATACTTCCTTTTTCATTCCAAAAGTAATTGAATTTTTTATCTTCTATATTATTTGATAAATATGAAACACATGACACAGCCACCGTTTGGGTTTTTCTGTACAATTAACAAATTTTCATCTTTTATAACGCAACTCGTTTAAAAATGTCATCATCTAATGAATATCTGGATATTGATTTTATGAAATTTGCAGTGATAGATTAGAAACAACAGTGTATTAAACTAGAATAAACAAATCAAGATAAAACATGAGGGAATCCCATGAACTCCAAATGGAGCGAGATCGGTTGCGTTAACAGGATGAAAATAGTAGGAAATCGTTTGAAATTATGAATATATATCCCTGATGCATATCGTTGACGTTCTGTCTGGGTTTGTCTACACTTTCTGTCATTTTCTGTTATTTTTTCTTTTCTATTTGCCCTCTGCTTTTTCGTCAATTTCAGTAAACACAATACAATTTAATACAGATATATTTATCATTGTTTATAAAAATAAGAAGATGCGCCATGATTGCCAATGAGACAACTCTCCATAAGAAACCAAATGACGAAATATACATACTTTTACGGTCACCATCACGAATTTGTTGACCGATACGATGTGTAGGTATCTAAACTCACTGGCACTTTTTTGCGTTCTTAGGTCTTTAGGTAACAGTAAAGTCGTCTGATCTGTAATTTTATCGAATGTGTCTTATTCACATTAATGACCGTTTGACTGAGTGTGAATTCGCATGGCGGGTGATGTATGCAAAGCGGGAAACGCTTATGCAGTCTACGCTTCAGGTCTCCTTTCGGAAGTCATTTGATTGACTCATTTAAAAAAGAGGGACGAAAGATACCAGAGGGACAGTCAAACTCATAGATCGAAAACAAACTGACAACGTCATGGCCAAAAATAAAAAGACAAACAGACAAATAATAGTACAGATGACACAACATAGAAAACTAAAGACTAAGCAACACGAACCCCACCAAAAACTGGGGGTGATCTCAGGTGCTCCGGAAGGGTAAGCAGATCCTGCTCCACATGTGGCACCCGTCGAGTTGCTTATGTTATTACAAATCCGGTAAATAGTCTAATTCGGTAAGTCACATTAATTGATACGGTCACTTTTAACGTTAGATCTATGATTAGATCAAAACATTAATTGTTTGTTACCTTGATTTGTCTCTTCCTAATCGATTTACCAGATTCATACAGCAGTAAACTCCTGTCGCCTTAATCTATATTTTGCAAGAGATTTTGATAAATTTGGTTTTGATTCATTGAAATGTTCTGGTATATAAAAGTAAATTTTGATTTTCGAAAGGAGTCATTATTTGTTTGATCATGAAGAAATGAACTTGAAGGAGATGTTTGATTGATTGATATAAGTACAACAAAATTAAAGTGAGATTATTTTCAATGGCAAACCATTTCAAAAATTGTATAAAAACATATATTACATACGTCTGTTTTTGTTATAGACATGATAAAATAAGTTTAAGGTCTTTCCTGAATCCAGACGGAAAGGCCTATTTGTCATTCTTATGTTATTATTATCATTATTCGTTACAATACTGTATAGGTTGTTCCATTTCTTACAATGCATTATTCGGACTTCATCAAAAACCCTTTGCGTAAAATATATTCATTCCCGGTTTGAGATATTGTATATCGTCGAATTATTAGAATGGGGATGAAATGTGTTCCACATTTTTAATAGTAGATATAGTTCTTACATGTTATGAATTACCGTTTACGGCTTAACGTTATTTTAAAGGAAGTAATCCCATAAATATCAACAATATCTGCACATTTTTGGATGTCTTGATCTCTTTGAATGACTTACAGATTTCTGTATATCTAAATTTAAAATAACAGTGTGATCATAGATCTAACGTTAAAAGTGACCGTGTTCTCATTTTACCCTGAATTTATTTCGATTATTGAGTTTTTAATTTGCATCAAATACATTTTTAACTGATTATGATATTTCATCGACTCCTTTTTACGAAAGTCCAAGTCCCGTTTCTTGCATATGGGGATATTTGCAGTGACGAAAAAAAAAAAAACACCAAAAGACATAAAAAAACATCAGTACGTCAAAAAAAGACGTGTGTTTAAAACCCTGTGACAAGATCTGAACCCAAATTAAAAAAAAAAGAAGAAAAAATCAACAGAGACTGTCATCAACAGTGTATCTCCCAATGACAAAAAAAGAAAAACAAAAAAAAAAAACACAAAAACAGAACACATTGAGATGATCAAAATGACACTCTATAATTTTGTGCATGCGAATCAATTCAATTTTCTGGAACGCTCAAACTTTTTGGAATCATGGAATGCATAAAGACGTAGACTCGTAAGGAACTTTACGACCAAAAGGGTCATTAAAAGAATAGTCAAATTCATCGAAGGTCTACTCTGCCCTTGGGATTTGGAACCTTAATTTTCCTGGTAATTTCTGAATTTATTGATGGGGAATTTCAAAAATGTTTGTCATAAATATGTCAGTGTCAAAGCACGGACAATACTACTAGAATTAACAAAAGAAATAGAAAGATACTAGTAGGAATAGACCAATTTCAGTCTTAATTTTCATAGTACTGCAGGGGCAGTGTTTGTGTCAGGAGTAGTCCTGTCGTAATGCATTCGTTTAAAGATCCTATAATTTGGACTGATATTCTTTTAATTATCGTCTGTTTATACATTGACTTATAAAAAGTAAAACAATAAAAATACCGAACCCCAAGTAAAATTCAAAACGGAAAGTCCCTTATCAAATGGCAAAATCAAAAGCTCAAACACGTCAAACGAATGGAAAACAACTGACATATTCCTGACTTGGTACAGGTATTTCCTTATGTAGAAAAAGGTGAATTAAACCTGGTTTTAGAGCTAGCTAAATCTCTCACTTGTATGGCAGTCGAATAAAATTGTGACATTTTAACTAACATCTAAATGGTAAATTCATATCTTTAAAGACATTAATATTATCAATTGTAAAGCATATTTAGCATTACACTATTTATTCTTCAATTGTTTTTTATATGTATGTTTTTAAAATTAATCATCAAATAATGTTTGGGTGTTGATAGAAAATGTCACAATTCATAGTATGGTTTTACAGATCTAGTAAGTCCAAGACGTTAATTTGTCTGATACTACAATGGTCATGGAAGACATTTTGTAAGAAGTAGCACTATCTAAATATTCATACAGCGCCTTTACAATTCCTGTTCAAGGCCTTTAGGTAGAAATCCTTCGTTTCAAGTTTAAAGAAGATTATCTAAATATTTGCATTGTATGTCCAACTGTTGATTCCTTTTCTTCAAAATTAGTGTACACTAACCATGCAATCATTGAACAATCACAATATTATTATTGTCACAGGATTAAAGTTATCATTGTGAGCAAATCTTTAAAGATTGATACGCTTTTTCATTCAATCCTCGTTTTTTAGATATTTAGCTAAAATTCTGTCCTTTCATTTCCTACGTTGTAGATATCTAATTATTTCATTATATTACTTCTCTGAGAAGAAATTTACATATCGACCTCTTATTGATTGATGTACTACAAAAGATGTCTTTGCAAAAACAAAATCACTGTCACATAATCAAAAAAAAACTTCTTAGTCATTTTTAAATGTATATAAATAAGAAGATGTGGTATGAGTGCCAATGAGGCAACTCTCTTTCCAAGTCACAATGTATAAAAAGTTAACAATTATAGTTCAAAGTAGTCTAATTTGGCATTATTAACATGACACTTTCGCTGCTTTTATTCGAAGGTTTCAATATTTATATCTCACTTGTCAATATATTCAAAATCAAAACATCTATTTTAATGTTAACCGATTTTTCAATAATGACTAAATTATTAGCAATCAGTCATTCAGTCAATTTAAAAAACATTATTGGCCATCGCGGAAATTTAGTTTTGTTGAAACACTCCACTGTTTGTTTTGTTCACACATTGTTGCCAATATATTGTAAATTTGTGCGAGCGAGAGGTTTAGCTAGCTATAAAAACAGGTGTAATCCATCATTTTCTACATAAGAAAATGCCTGTACCAAGTCAGGAATATGACAGTTCGATGTGTTTGAGCTTTTGATTTGCCATATGCTAACGGACGTTCTGTTTGGAATTTTCCTTGGAGTTATTTATTTTTGATATTTTAATTGTTGGTAAATTCTGTCAATTCTTTTTTAAGAATGATCTAAATGTTCTGTGATTGTCATTACCCTGAACTAAGGAATACTGTTTTGAAAAGTAACTGTATAATTATGGATTGACTACAATCAGAAGAACTGTAGTATAGTACCAAAATTTGATATTTTCATGCCCAGACATTTTAAATTATAATTTTGCATCAATTGTTCCCCCTCTTTAAACATTATTGGACCCTAGAACAATAGAAAACTCTTGTGAACAAGTTTGAAAAAGTATATATTGTTCAAGGTTTATTGGTATTTAAATGCTCTAAAATATTTAACATTTGCCAATTGCCAGCTTCAATGGCTTATTGCAACCTAAAATGCAGTAATATGTGCTCTCTCTAACTGGTAAAAAAGGGGACAATGGCCATTATAATTGATGATTATTCTTGAGTAAAAATAAAATTACACCCGCTTAGTTATCGTCTGCAGAATAAAATCCATTTCTCTATTAATATCATACTTTGCAAGAGACTTAGAGGATCCCTTGGATGTTCACCCTCTTGGGTTATTTACTTTTAAACATTAAGGATTTTTAACCGCGGTCATCATTGCTTAAAGCTGTTCCTAAGAAATTGTTCATTTCAGTACCTGGTGCATTCGACTCTAATCTGAATTGACTAGGATTGTCAGTTTGTCTACCGAAGGTCTGTTGGCTCTCCCCGGACACTCCATCTTCTTTCCAGCAATAGCAAATGACTGCCTGAAAATAGCCAATAGTGCTGAAATGTCGTGACACACCAATCAATCAATCAATCTTTCAGTATCGATTTCAAAACGATTTGTGACAACATAGTCAAGCGTTAAAAAGATCCATATAAATGCATCGGTGATTTTGGGTTAAAATGTAAGGAACATTTTTGTCAATTCTTTAGGACCTCTATTTTATTGATTAATCACTTTAATGTATCTCTCCCTGTATTAGACTACTTGCAGCTTAACCAAACGGTTGTGAATATATGAGAATACGCAACTCGTTTAATTACCTAGTCATATATAAGTTGACGGATTTTGTATTGGTGCGAGTTACTTGTGTTTGTGCAAGATATTTTACTCAATAATTCATTTTATTTAAAACTGCAGAAAAGTTGCAATGTGCAATATCAACGAATCTTACTGACAAATTTTATATCGTTTTTTCTATTATTTATAAAAATAAGAAGATGACCAAAATGACATAGAAGTTACCATAACAACTATAGGTCACCGTACGTCCTTCTGCAATAAGCAAAACTCATACTGCATAGTCAGCTATTAAATGACAAATGTAAAACAATTCAAACGCGAAAACTAACGACCTGAGTTATGTACGAAATAATGAACGAAAAACAAATATGATACACAGCAACATACGACAACTGAATAACAGACTTGGGACAGGCACATACATAATGGGGCGCGGTTAAACTAGTTTGAAGGCACCAACCCTCTCCCTAACCTGGGATAGTGGTATAAGATCTAGTTCAAAGCCAATAACAACTAATAAAAAAATCATGCATCTAAGACTAAAATATCAGTACACATCCAACATCCAATGCACTTAGTATAAAGACGTCATTAACAGTCAGAGAAAAACATGACCTTGTGCAATGAAAAGATACAGGTAGAGAGAGATTGTTGAGCCATAAATATGTATATATATATATAAATGATATTAAGTTTGATTTTAATTTACTGATAACACAATCGATATTAATACCAATAAGAACAATATTCAAAGATCTAATTACAGTGTTAAATTGGCAGCCTTTTAGAAAAACATTGTATGTTTAACAAAGAGCACGAAACGTGTTTATGCATAAATTTTGTATATAAAGGTGTTTTAAATAATTTTACGGTGTCATTCGAGAACATTTGTAACGTACAAGCTTCAATGTGAGCTTCAATGTATTATATTACTAGCTACATGTGTCACGGAAACACTTCGGTATTCTTTATTGTACAGTGCTACACAATGAATATTCAAGAAAGGTACTAATCTTTACTATAAAAAACTAAATCATTAAATTCGATTGGGGCGTACTCGTAATAATTTTAGTGTGAATAAAAAGGTAAAAATCGAAGCAGTCACAATTCATAATTAAAAAATAATAGATAGTGTAACAGTTACTTTTATCGGAAAATTATTCAAATCATTTTCCTTTCAATTTAGACATCATGTTGATAAGGGATAGGCAAACAAAGGCAACATCCTTAATTAACATTTACCGTATTTTTTATAACATCGCTGTGCTCGAAAAAGTATTGAAGATTTCTGGATAATTAATATTGCTTAAGTTAATTTTTGGAGTACGGAGCTTTTCATTCTGTATGTATACTTTTTTTTTCAAGATTACTTGTTATAATGTAGCAAGAATCAACACATCTTCAAAGCATCTCTTTACCAAAATGTAGATCTGTTCTTCTCGGGAAGACAACAAGAACCTGCACATAGAGATCAATTGACAAAATTTTACTTCTAATAAACAGGCACCATGAATAATGATTTATCTTGGTGGTTTCAAAATAACTTTCAATCAGTATAGTAACCGAAGCAAACACACTTTTCATTTTGCTACCTTTTTTTTTATTGTTTTGGATAAGTAAAGTAAAAGTAAAAAGTAAAATATCAAAAATACAATACCGAACTCAAAGGGAAATTCAAAACGGAAAGTCCTTTATAAAATGGCAAAATCAAAAGCTTAAACACATCTAACGAACGGAAAACCACTGTCATATTCCTGACTTGGTACAGGCATTTTCTTATGTAGACAATGGAAGATTAAACCTGGTTTTATAGCTAGCTAAACCTCTCACTTGTATGACAGTCGCATAGAATTCCATTATAGTGAAAACAATGTGTGAGCAAAACAAACTGACATAATAGGTACAAACGTCAAAAATTGGGGTATAGTAGTCAACATTGTAAAGTCGTCTGAACTGGGATTTTACGAATTTTGTCCTATTTTCGATTATGACATTTTGACTGATTATGAATTTGCATGGCGGGTGATGCATGCATAGCAGGAGAAGCTAATCCTGTAGACGCACCATGTGAACATAATACGAGGTTAAACAAGTGTTTTGCTAAAATTTCGATCCTCACTTTTTAGCATAGATGAGTGTAACTAAAAGAGAAGAAGAAATGTTTTAAAATTCAGCACTGTATTAAGTATTAAGCGTATGCAAAAACGATTATCATTAATCTAAGGTGTTCAATAGTGTGTACAAAGTACAAATAGACTAATACAACCCAAAATATTTATTCTGTACCTTTTTTTATCCTCTGTAAACATTTTTAATTCATCAAATAATGTAAGGATACTGATAGAAAATATCTCAATTCACTGGTATAAATCGACAGTTCTAGCAGGCTCAAAACGTAAATAATTGTCTGATACTACAATTGGAATAAAAATCATTCTGTAGAAAGTAAAATTATCTAATATTCATACAGGGCATTTACAGTGATCAAAACCTATACGTAAACAAGATAGATGCACTTCCACGTCCTTTCCATTGCCTCTGAAAGTGCACTGATTATATATAAAATAAATAAAACTTCGAATCTAAAGAACATTATCTCAATATTTGTATAGTATGTCCTATTGTTGATTTTATATATCCCTAGTGAATAAGTATTATTGTAAAAAGGTTAAGGAGTAATTCTTAAAAATACGAAAAGTAATCGTTGTGAGCTAATCTTTAAAAAAAGAATACGATTTAGAAACATTTAGCTTAATATTTTGTGCATTTCATTCCTGACGTTCTTAATATCTAATTAAGTCATTTATGACTTCTCTGAGATGAAGTTTAGATAGGTCACCGACCTCTAATAACTCTACTACTATCTTTTACGCAAGGTTCTCTTTCGAAAACAAAATAACTGTCAAATAATTACAAACTGCTTAAACACTCTTAAAAGAAAAGCGAAAGATACCAAAGGGACATTCAAACTCAAAAGTCGAAAAATAAACTGACAATGCCATGGTTAAAAAAGAAAAACACTAACAGACAAACAATAGTACACATGACACAACATAGATGCTTTCTCTGAATGGTTATTTGAGTTTTTTGTTTAAACATTAAGGATTTTTTAACCTCACTTATCATTGTTTAAAGCTGATCATAAGTAATTGTTCTTTCAGTAGCAGGTACATTAGACCGTGATCGTAATTGACTAGGATTGTCAGTTTTACTACCGAAGGTCTGTGGTTCTCTCTGTGCACCCTAGCTTCATCCACCAAAAAACAGAAATGGCCACCACAAAATAGCCAATAGTGCTAAAAGTGGCATTAAATACCAATAAAGCAATCAATCAATCTTTTCAGTATTGATTTCTAAACGAATTGTGGCAACAGATTCATACGTATAAAAGAGCCATGTAAACACATCGGTGATTGTGGGTTAAAATGTAAGGGACTTTTATGTTGATAAATGGTTAATCTTTATAATGTATCTCCTCCTGCAATTGTCCACTTGCAGCTTCACCAAACTTATATATCTGAATTTTCCTGGTGAGGTTTAACCCAGAATGTGCATTGAGCACAGCAAAAGTCTTAACCATTATTGTTAAACAATTCAAGAATGATGAGCGATTTAAAAACATTCATAAACGATTGAAGTTTTTTTGACATCACTGGATTTGATTTCAAATGAATATCTTTTGTTCATATCTTTAATGATTTAAAGAGAATACGATCCGCATGTATTAATAATTTAAAAAGTATATGAATTTATATATGTTGTATAAGTATGTTCATATATAGATAACTCGTTACGTATATAATGTGTGTTTAAACTGCTTATTTCTCTCAGACATTTACACACCAATTTAAGGTAGGTGTTTAACTTCCTTTAAACAAAGACATACTAGAATACTCGAGAAACTCACGCATATTTATATTTAAAGTAAAGTACAGATCAGCAACAGCTTGTTTTGACAATTAAACATTATCAACTGATTTTAGTGTCAGCTGCCTATACTGTCGATGCACCTGGTCTCGATCCTTTTGGAGGTCATGTCCTCCATAATTTTATTATTTGTCTTTTTAATCTATTCATGAGAATTCAACATCGCTTAAATACCATTGCCTAAATAATATTTTTTAATGGATTAATTAAGAGAACAGACAATACACGAATATTTCTATAAAAGCTATTTTCTCCAAAAAACAAATGAATTGAAAATCGTTATATCACTCTCAGTTTGAAAATAAGAAGATGTGATATGATTGCCAAATGAGACAACAAACCATCACAGTTTATTTGACGTAGATGAAAGCAAATATAGGTCACCGTATGGTCTTCGGCAATGAGAATATATAAAAGTACCCAACATGACAACATGTAAAACAATTCAAAAGAGAAAATTAACGGCCCGATATTTGACAAAATAATAAACGAAAACACTAATATGTCTTAAAGTTACCATCGATCCGATTAATTTAAATTTTTCTCACTTTGAACAGACACATACATAATGTGGTAAGGTAAAGCATATAAAGCAGAGAAGCAAACCAAAAAGTTTATCTTTTCTCATTTTTACAACAAAAAACAAATCAAATGATGAAAATAGTGGTTATATCTTCAATGTTTCTTGATCAAATAAAGAAACTGGGCTTTTGTCACTATTTTGCGACTAAAAGGGTTCAATCATTATTGAAAATTTATTACGATTTGAATTTATTGCCCACATATGATCATTACAATAATTTGCATATGTTACCTGACATTCTACCTGATTCATAAGGTTTATATGCTCAATTTGTTAAAAAAAATTACCCTCAATCGTCCATAGAAAAAAAATGACGATATTTTAATATAATTTGCCTTCGATAAAAATGCAATCGTTGTTATGGTATAATTTTTTGTTACTGCATAGTAGCCCATGTCGCTAGGCTTTATCATTCTGTTGTTGTATGTATAAATTTGCTCTATTGACAAAGAATTACCATGTCATTATGTCATAATCAACACATAATGTGTGAAAATGAAGAAAAAAACCGATTTTATACGGTTTTTCTTCGTTACGCTCATGTATTTTCTAAATATACGGACTTTGTAAGAAGGGACGTGCTCTTTACACAATTTCTGCTCTAACAGAATTATGAGAAAAAAACGACTGCAATCGACACTGCATAAATTTTACTTGTGTATTCCAATGACCATTAAAGTTGATCACTCCATCAAAATAAATATCTTCATAGTATGATATGTGTATTTTTCCGTTAGGTATATTTAGTGGATTTGACTCTACTAATTGCGCTGAATAGTTCTGATTTGTATAAAGACAAGAACACTAGAAATATGAGGGAGACGATGCCAAGAGGGCAATCAAAATCTATAGGTCAAGGAAACCCATACAAAATCATGGTCAAAAGAAAATCGACAAAAGGACAAACAACAATAACACACAACGCTTCGCAGGAATGGATAAGAGATTGAGATACACGAAACTCACTAAACACGGGTTGAACTCAGAACAAAGTGCGGCATATTTCCTGCCAATACAAAGGATATTTCTTTCAATACATATATTCAAAAAGTTATGAGGCAACATGTTTACGCTTTTTTTTTTATAGTAATAAAAATAATTAGATTTGTTTCCGTATTGAGTCACGATAAATGAATAATTAGAAATAAAATATGTTTTGATAGAACAGAAAGTAAGAAGATTATTTCCTTATCAATAAAGGTTTCACGAATATATTTAACACTAAGTAATATAACTTTGCACATATAATTGTTAAATTAAATTATCTATTTCAATAGTACTTATTAAAAAATGCGACAATCGTCTTTATTTTTTATATATTATTACATATAACGAGATGAGATTTTTTTACATTTATTCTGAAGTCTAATGCAATCCATGGTAGTAAATAAAAAAAAAAAAAAAAAAAAAAAAAAAAAAAAAAAAAAAAAACAGTTTAATGATGGCAATTTTGACAGGAAATCGACCGTGTACCATTCATGATCAACTATGTGAAAATGAAAATAGTCGAACATTCATTTGTAATATAAAGAACACTGATGTATGAAGTACATGATCCACCTCGTTTTTGTCATTTGCACACTTAATCTGTATACACTGTTGCCAAACTGCAATAGACCTACGACACTATTATAAAAAATAAACATTTACACGAACCAAAAAATTGATGTACGATTACGAACAATACTGCAATCCAACTGTAACAAAACGGAAAATAATCTCCTTGTTTTTTCCGTTTTGTTGTGTTGTTCGATAGCTGTCTCATTGACGTATCCCCTACATATCTATTTGTCCTAACTAGAAGTCAACATATGGAATTCAACAATAGACAAGTATATTTACTAGATGTAAAGCTCAAATTCAACCATCACACAGACAAGATGTTAGAGAAGGAATAGTTGCTTAATGATTTTTTGTTGGTCCACCATAAAATATGCATCAATTTGAGTGTGAAGTGTGAACTTTAAGTTCAATTTAATATTTTATGGAAAACCGCCAAACCGCCAATATACTGGTGATGGTGTCATGTATTTTTTCCTCTGACGTCTGTACTGAAAATTCGTTATGCAAAGATTTATCCAAGACATTGGAAGAAATAGTTTTGACAAAATATTGTGTTTAGATATATTTACAATTTACAATAAGACAAACTTACTACACATTTACTTTTGCATTCTCAAAACTAATCATAGAATTCGTTTTAATCTATGCTATCTATAATATTAATTTGTTATCTTTGTGTCCTGTTTAAATGAATTAAATAAATTATTTTAGAAATAGAAGAATAACAGAGGGTCATGGGAAAAAGGTGATACCGCTAAATAACTTACAAAAGTGTAAGCCCATATCTCTATAGCATCCAGCGACATGGATGCATTTTCAAGGAAATTCTAACTTGTAATTTTTACCTTGCTTTAGATAGAAACATACAGAATGTGATTGGGTTTAACAAGTTTGTCTGCTCTCAGCCATTTCCCTTTACCTGAGACTGCGTTACAACATACATTAAGAATCAATTCAAAGGCTTTCGAATCAGCACATCATTGTTTTTTTTCTATTTTGAGAATTTTGTCATAATATTGTATTTTTTTGTCTTCTCTTATAATTTGTAAAGACCTGAATGGTTTAAAGCAAGTTTAGATTTTAGTATGGTGAACGTCTAATAATCAAGGACCGTATTAAAACATTGATGATTCTATTCCTTGTAAATTTAAATTGTTGTATCTCTTATACATTAAAAATTAAATCGAGTATTTTGATAAGAAAGTACGTGACATCGTTGTCATTTAAAAGATATATACATTTATGTCCTTGCACATACAATTTGTAAACCAATTGATATATATTTAAATATTACCTACTTGTTTACTTTGACAATACGACAATAGTTCGACCGTCTTTAACCTATATCTATGTAAAGAGGACGTTATTTGTTTTTTTTATTTTAAAACATTTATTCGAAATAAATGTAATGCAACCAGTAGTTACAAAAAAGGAAGCACTCTATCGATAACAGCGTTGAATAGACAAATAGATATTTCCGTATGTGAGTAGTCAATTTATTATTTGTATATGCACAATTCATGATCTATTTAAAATTGAGTGGGAAAAGGAGATTATTAATAAGGTAGGAAAAACGGTAAATTCAATATCTATCAAAATGGGTTTAGTCGTTTTCTAAACCTTATCTACATGAACTTTTTTTTAAAATAAACTTAATTCAATTGTATTAATAAAAAGTAAAATAACAAAAATACCGAACTCAAAACGGAAAGTCCTTTATAAAATGGCAAAATTTCATATGGGGACTGGTGGTATACAGGGATGAAAAATCAAACGTTTTGATAGAAATTAATTACTTTTGTAGAACATGCAGACACACCAGCAATGTACCGTTGTTTGTACGGAATTTTTTGAAGCTTAGGTATCCAATACAAACAAGATGAGTCCTTAGATTTGCTGTTCAATGTAATGTTCATTGAAACCATGAAGGACTTTTGATTCGCCAAAATCTCATCCTTGTCAAATGATATGTTTTTATATGTGGGATTACCTGAGTGCTCATTTATTCCGAATTATATCAATAATAGTTTTATATTACTTAGACATCAGTCAAATATATACACAAAACAACAAAAGCGTATAGATGTCTTTTTGGCTTTTTATATTGTTTGTATGCTGTCTCATTGACTTATATCCTACATATCATTGCATTCATATCTAGAGATCAACATACGTTCTAAAACAATACACATGCAAAACTATATGTAACACATGTCAAGCTCAGAATCTAAAGAAGTTATGAACAACTATATCGATGATATACTTCCATTTTTAAACCATAATTCCAAACTAAGATCGTCTGTTCAGTAATTATATTGAAAGAGAGACGAAAGATACCAAATAAATATTTAAAACCATAAGTCGAAAACAAACTGCCAATGGCATGGCAAAAAACGAAAGAAAAAAAAACGAAAAGATAAACAACAGTACACAAACCACAACATAGAACATTGATGAATTCACATGGCGGTTTATGGATGCATATTTACTCAGTTTTTGTTTGTTACATTGCTTTGTGTCCTTTCAATCCATTTATGAGATTTAAATAGCGATAAACTACCGTTGCCTTATTCAAGGCTATTATGAATTTTTTGTGAAACTTTTTATATACTTATATTAGAATTCCTTCCATAGTTCATGCGTATTACATAGTGTTTCTTGCTTGTTACTGTTTTAAGCAAAACATTACACCTGTACATAATGTATCTTCTAGTAATTATCATCAACATACTAACAAGAGTTTGATATATCATTTAAAACTATCATTATTAACATCAGTATTACTATTCATGAATTCAGACTTATTTAACATGTGCTTTCGTTTTTTCATTATTTTTTTCTTGCGTGATATAGATAAATTAAATGTTTCTAGTTTTACAAAAATCTTCCCACTTAAATTGTACTTTATGGGTTCAAAATACACACAGTTTTATTTTACCATCATGAAACTATAATTTATTTCATGATTTCAGTAACAAAATACGTAATTTTCTTTTTATTGACAATATGACTGTAAAATAATAGTTTTTAACATGCTCAACGATATTCTGGGTTTTCAGTTGCATATAACATTTTACAAAATATACAATTATATTGTTTTTTTCTTTTTTGGATATATCTATCTGCATTTATCACCACAATACTGAATTGTAATGGATCATGAAAGTTTAAGTACTAATACTTCCAAAATTGTTTCTTTCCATTTGTTAATTTAGTGAAACAATTTGAAATACTTAATTGATTGATCCATTGGTGTTTAACGCCACTTTCAGTACTATTGTGCTATTTCGTGGCGGTCAGTTTTTACTGGTGGAGGAGTGCCCGGAGAGAACCTCCGAACTTCGGTAGGAAAATTGACAATCCTAATCAATTAAGATTGGAGTCGAGCGCAACTGCAACGTGCGAGATTCGAAATCACAACATCAGTTTTGACGTAAAATGTTTAAATGCACTTAATAATTGTTTTGTCTTTGTGAAAGACAAGAACATTTAAAGTAGTTTCCTTTTTTAAATTAAAGCAACGTACTTAGTTTTTGCTCTGTAAAAACTAATATCAAATGAATATTAGATTGACAAAAAATAATATTTTGAAAATCCTTGATACAATAATACCCTTATGATAGAAATTTCCATCGATTCAAGCCTATGAATCTACTACATACACAAACATAACATACTATTCGAAATTGTGAAAAATCTAACCAGAGTAGTAGTAAAATATTATTATCAGTTAAAGGAAACATTACAACAAGGGAGGGGATATCAAAATGAACTGGTCAGGATGGTTATCAAGTGTAGTGTCAATTGCAACTATTATGATATGAAGGCTACATATTACCGATTGTCAGGATTCATCAAGAAAATCCCATTGATAAACATATTCACGGTACCTGGAATATATGTCTAGTTCGTTTTAACAGACATATATGTGACACAAAAATGTTTTGTGAAGTTTAATATTTTGTTCATAATTATTTTCTTCCATTGTTGGAGATTAAAGGGGGAGGGTTGTTTTCGCAGGAAATACGATTTACCAATCTACTTATTTCTGTGTCAGATCAGGTATTTGTCAGTGCATGTCATGGTTTCTTAACGTTTATGATATACAAATGAAGAGATAGACAACTAAGCATCACGCATCAAGGAACAAAGTTGTGAAAAAATTACAGATCACTGAACTTCCTTCTATAATGTGTAAAACCATAAAGTACAGTAAAATATAGAAGGCGCCGGGAATTTCAAATGTGATAATTCAAAAGAAAAAACCAATGGCCTGAATTTTAATAATAAACGTTAACAAAGTATGGCAGGCAGCAACCAATGAAAACAATTCTTTTTTGGTACCCGATCTTTTTTGGTACCCAGGTTCCTATCTTGGGACAGACACATGCAACATGCTATTCTGTTTATCGTGATTGTGAGCGCTCAACCTCCCTAGCCTTGGTGTGACAACATGAAATGAAAATCAGTTAAAAAGGATTTAAATCATGACTGCAGGTAACTAGGTTTCAACCACCATTTTTTTTTCGGAAAATGATTGCACCATGTCAGGAATATGACAGTTGTTTTCCATTCGTTTCGTTGGTTGATATAGTCGAGCGTTTGCTTTTGTAAGGTTTTATGGACTTTCCCGTTTTTATACGACCGCAAAAATTAAAATTTTTTTGGTCGTATATTGGTATGACGTTGGCGTCGTCGTCGTCGTCGTCGTCGTCGTCGTCCGGCGTCTTACGGCGTCGTCCGAAGACACATTGGTTTTCGCACTCTAACTTTAGTTTAAGTGAATGGATTTTCATGAAATTTAACCATAAGGTTCAATACCACTAAAGGAAGGTTGGGATTGATTTTGGGGGTTATGGTACCAACAGTTAAGGAATTAGGGGCCAAAAAGGGGCCAAAAATAAGCATTTATGTAACTTCCAGACAATAACTTGTGTGTAAGTGTATGGATCCCTCTGACATTGTACCACAAGGTTCCATATCACAAAGGAAAGGCTGTAATTGATTTTGGGGGTAATTGCCTCAAAATTTTAGGAATTAGGGGCCAAAAAAGGGGCAAAAAACAAGCATTTTTCTAGTTTCATGACAATAACTTGTGTGTAAGTGTTTGGATATTTCTGAAATTGTACTACAAGGTTCCATATCACAAAGGGAAAGCTGGAATTGAGTTTGGGGGTAATTGCCCGAAACGTTTAGGAATTGGGGGCCAAAAAGGGGCCAAAAATAAGCATTTTTCTAGTTTCCAGACAATAACTTGTGTTCAAGTGTATGGATCTCTCTGAAATTGTACTGCAAGGTACCATACCACAAAGGGAAGGCTGGGATTGAGTTTGGGGGTGATGAATCATAAGGGGGTTCAAAAAATTGGGGGGGGGGTTTCTTTTTTTTTCTTTTTTTCCTTTTTTTTTTCTTTTAAAATTTTCCATTTTAAGTTGGTTATTTCTGATTTATATTTAAAAGCAAATAATAATGATATGGTAGGAGATACACACCAAACAGGATGTATAAATTATTATATAATAAGTATTGTGCAATAGCAAGAAATTTTCAATTGCACAGTATTGCACAATAGCAAGAAATCTTCAATTGCACAGTATTGCGCAATAGCAAGAAATCTTCAATTGCACAGTATTGCGCAATAGCAAGAAGTATCCAATAGCACAATATTGCGCAATAGCAAGAAATTGTCAATTGTACAGTATTGCGCAATAGCAAGAAATATTCAATTGCACAGTATTGTGCAAAAGAAGATACTTCGTATAAATTGCTTATTTCTTGATCAATTTCAATGGGGTTTTATTCTTGAATTCTTGGGGTTCTTCAATATGATGAATCTACCCGTAACCATGTATTAAGTTTTTGGATTTTGGGCCCCGTTTTTAAATTGGTCCACATTGAGGTCCAAAGGGTCCAAAATTTAACTTTGTTTGATTTCATCAAAAATTGAATTATTGGGGTTCTTTGATATGCCGAATCTAACCGTGTATTTAGATTCTTAATTTTTGGTTCCGTTTTCAAATTGGTCTACATTAAGGTCCAAAGGGTCCAAAATTAAACTTAGTTTGATTTTAACAAAAATTGAATTTTTAGGGTTCTTTGATATGCTGAATCTAAACATGTATTTAGATTTTTGATTATGGGCCCAGTTTTCAAATTGGTCCAAATCGGGGTCCAAAATTAAACTTTGTTTGATTTCAACAAAAATTGAATATATGGGGTTCTTTGATATACTGAATCTAACCATGTATTTAGATTTTTGATTTTTGGGCCCCGTTATCAACTTTGTCCACATTGAGGTCAAAAGGGTCCAAAATTAAACTTTGTTTGATTTCATCAAAAATTGAATTCTTGGGGTTCTTTGTTATGCTGAATCTAACCATGTATTTAGATTTTGGATATTGGACCATAATAGGTGAATGTCCAATTTAAAATTTTTAAGTTCTTAGACCACATTCATTCTGTGTCAGAAACCTATGCTGTGTCAAATATTTAATCACAATCCAAATTCAGAGCTGTATCAAGCTTGAATGTTGTGTCCATACTTGCCCCAACTGTTCAGGGTTCGACCTCTGCGGTCGTATCAAGCTGCGCCCTGCGGAGCATTTTATTTAAAATTGCCATGGAGTTCTTTATATTTGTCAATACGTATTTAATTTTGAGTTATTTAATCTAAAAATGGTATAGTTTTGTCTTCTCTCATAATTTATTCAGACACAAACGGTTGAAAGCAAGTTCGGCTTGTGCTATGGGAACTTTTTAATCATTATATACTTGATCTGTTTGGACGTTGTTTCGGTTTAATATAAATACTTCCTTTTTCAATTTCATCTTTAAAAGAAAAGTAGAATGTCGATCGATTCTTTTCTGTCACTATGAAGATCATATGTTTACCAAGAAATTTGTAATTTTTTCTCAACATTTACAATACAAATTGTTGAGTTAAATCTCTATAAAAATTAGAAATCAAATCGAGTGTGTTGATAAAAAATACAAGTCAGTCAGTTATATATTTGTCATTTTAAAGTTTTAACGATGACATATACACATTTCTGTACATGTCCTTACACATAACAATTTGTAAAATCAATGGGTAATGTAAACACTACCTACTTTTTAACTTTGACAATGGTCTGGTCGCCTTTTATATATCTATATAATAAGGACGTAAATTATTTTTTTATTCAATTCTATACATATTAAATGTAATTCAATCAATAGTTACAAAAAGGAAGTACTATAGTGATAACGATTTTTGACAAGACAAATTAGTATACCCGTATGTTAATAGTAAATTAGATAACTTTTATATGCAAAATGTATGATCAATTATGAAATAAGGTAAGAAAATGCGATGAATTCAAAATATATCAAAATTGTTATTGCATTTGATAATCTCATCTGTATGTATAAAAAAAAACTCATCAAATATTCCAGGCTGATAGTTTGGTTGGCCATACGTGCGTTTTGTCTACATTAGACTTATCAGTTACGCTCGAACCATAACAGTTAGAAGACCAAATCAGTACGAAGTATTAGAGCATTTAAAACCAAACATTCCGAAAAGATGTGCCGCATTCGGCGCAGGCAATATATGCCTGAGGGTATTAAAACGTTAGTGTTTCGAATGACTTAACATTTTATAATCTGTTATTGAAAATGAACATATTTAATAATATTTCATGTCAATACATAAGTGCTGAATACTGACTACGTACTACGAGAGGTCTATTTTAAATGTTTGAGTGCTGTCTTATTGACGAATTCCTTAATATACTACGATTCGCATTTAGAAATATTGACGTTTTTAAAGTTCTGTAGGTCCTCAACATATTCCCACCATTTCCATTCCTTTGAGATAATGTTTTACTAAGATTTTCTGACCATTCATTGTAAAATTTAGATAAAAGACTGTCTTAGAGTACATTTTTAACAAAGGGTTTATCAACATTTTCGGCGTCATACAGGACCATTATATCCATTAAAAATTGCTGTTGGATTCTATAGTTCCAGTTTTTACATCTACGTGCGTTCAAGCTACAAAGTTCCTATCAATTGAAAATATTGAAGTTAAGTCTATCGCAGTCCATGTTTTTTAGTCTCTACCACTGGTTATTAACACTGTTCCATTGTTTCACATTATCTGGTATTCATACTGAGTCACCGACTATCGCCGTGTCGACCAACACCCATAAAAAAGCGAATCGGTTTATTCTGAACAGCGTTAGTACAGGAATAGCAGCTCCACGGCTGATAGTGCTCAAAACCGTCAAATCGTAAAGTTTGGAAAAAGAGCGAAACGGAAAACCTCCAAATGCTTTCTGTTTCGATATCAAAAGTCCTAAAGCTCTGTTGGCGGCAGCTGCAACATGTTTAGCCATTAACTGGTAGTCCAAATGTTCCGACACTACAGGTCAAAGATATGTATACTTATCGACTGTTTGCAAAGGTATATTTCCACATTTAAAAATCGATGCAGATCTTGTTGAGAAATTCGGACGAAAATGTACGACATTTGACTTGTTTCCATTTACTTTATTGTTGGCCCACCATATATTCATTAAATCCAATACAATTTGTAGTTCGTTTTCAGATTTTGCAAATAACACTAGGTCGTCAGCATATAATAACACCGAAACTTTTTTCCGCCAATGTCAACTCCTTAATTTTAAGATGTTAAATGAATAGCAAGGTCATTACTGTAACAGTTAAAGAGTAACGGCAATAAACAGCCTTGTTTCAGGCAACAACTCGCATTAAACCAGTCTGTTTTGCAGCCATATATATGCACACAACATTCCACACTTTTATACAGGGACAGAATAGTGTTATATATATTCCTTTGAATAACAATACTTTGAAGTTTCCGAAATCAAATGTTACGATCAATACAATCATATATCGACAATCGGTTACATTTTCTGGTTTCAATAATTGATGTTAGCGATGTTACATGATCAATAGTGCTGCGTCCTTTCCTGAAACCGTTCTGAACATCACATAAAATGTTATTTTCGGATTCACATGCAGTAAGTTTCTTATTCAACAATGACAATAAAGTTTATAACATACAGGAACCAACGTTATCCCTCTATAATTTATCGGATCCCGAGAACTTCTTGTAGACGATTTAGGAACAGGGTTTATAATTCATGTCGCTTAAATCTCTGGAATATTCCTGCGAAAAAACATTTGTTGAAAAGCTTAAAACTAGGTTCAACCCACCATTTCTTTTTTCTTAAAATGTCTTGTACCAAGTCAAGAATATGGCAGTTGTTATCAAATAGTCCGTTTCTATGTATGTTGGCGTTTGTTTTTGTTGCAGTTCAGTGTTTCTATTGTTCCGTTGTTTTCCTCTTATAATTGATGTGTTTCCCTCGGTTTTGGTTTGTGACCTGGATTTGTTTTCGCTTAATCGATTTATGACTATTGAACAACGGTATACTACTGTTGCCTTTATTTAAAAAGTTCAGATGGTATTTCATCCACACCGACTGCTTTGCTCATTTTCAAGCTACGGACTGCTCTTTGCACTTCATGAATACTTGTTTCATCATTTAGGTCATTTAATCCTCCATATTCAATATCCGGTTTGTGAGTTCCATTGAAGTTACCGATGTATTAATGTCATCGCTTGCATTTAATAAATCACATAATGCATTTTTCCACTCTGAAAGTACACTGACTTCATCATTCGTTATTTCTCCTTTTGGTAATTGTACTTCCATTGAAATTAGTTTACGTCGTTCTTTTCCAACCCCGACCGGCCAATTCTTTCCAGAAATCGCGTTAATAACCCCTTTCCAGATCATCAATTCTTAACACTTTATTTCTCCAATAATGTCGTTTTGCTTCTCTGCCAAAGTTTTTCCTTTTCATAATGAACACATTTTTAAACTCGCGTCTATTCGACGTAATCTTACACTTTACCACGTCTTTCTCCGCTTCACAGACTTTGTTCCAAAGAACCGTAAGACGATCAGACCACCTAGGTTTCTTTGTGCGCCTCATTTTGGTACTATGTCCATCTTGTAGTTTCACAATTTTGTAGTCTAGACAGTCGTTCATTTCGTTTTTTTATTTTTATATCTAAAACAATTCTCATACAATTTGTTGATGCCATCATAATTCACATTGTTCATGTCCAAATGTAGAATAAAATCCTCAATTTCTCGTAACCAATTTCAAAAAAAAATAATTTAGGAATGCTAGAAAAATCTAACTTTTTCACTAGTGTTTCTTTACTCTTGTTTACAACATGAGACTTTAGCAATTTGTCAGACCACATATTCCATATTAGAAGAATGGTTGGGTTTGGAAACACATTGGTTAACTGAATCAAACAAATTGTAGGTTTTCTGTATAAATATATAGTAATCGCAACCTCCTATTGAAATGTAGATATCAAAACAAATTAAAGATATAAGTTTCAAGAATTAGTGTTTTACTAACAGCCCTTTAACTTTTGAAGAAAGTTGTGGTTTTTGAAATATTGTGGCCTAGGGCATTACGTAAGGGAGTATGCCTTGATAATCTCAAAAATTTCCCCTCGTTTAATTTTTCTTATCTTTGCGCTATTTAAAAGGTAGGGGTTCATGTACCATCTGCCAAAGTCTTGTTGAAATTCATCGTTGCATTTTAGGTTTAGGGTATATTGAATATGATCAGTTTTGGAGTACCCTAAAAACGTATGAAAACACTTGTAGGTCTGTATTATCGTAAGTTTTTGCACATGTTCTCATTACAAATACCCATGACTGTTCGTAGTAGAAACATAAAGTAAATCTGGAATGTTATGGTAATATTTGTAGCCTGAATGTAAATAAATGGTTGAAAATTATTGAATAAGTCGAAATTTCTGGCCAGCTCAGATAACACATTTATTTTGCAGAAAAAATGCTATCGTTTAATTCCTGCAAAAAATTGCTGAAACAATTATTGTTCATAAAACTATTCTTTTTAATCAAAAACCGTCTGCAGTCTGCATTTTTCGTGTGTTCTTGAGTGAAAATTGTATTGTCCCAATAATAACTGAACTCAAGTTTATAAGAAAAAACAGCAATAATCAGCAAGGGACGATTACCTTGGGACGAATTGACATATCAACTTAATAATAACGTTGGTTTCCTTCCAAAAGACTACAAAATGTTTCTTGTCATCGAGTCAACAAACGCTTCATTCAATGTTTTGATTGATTGATTGATGGTTGCTTAACGTCCAGTGGCAAATATGTCATGTATGTTTAGGACGAGACTAAATTAGCAAAAAATAACATAGGTAAAAGGGGCCGTCTGGGGTGAAGGTCGGGGAAAAGATGGTATATTGGATAGGGTCTGAAATTTAGACTTGCAACAGACCACGTACGGACACGTCAAAGAGTTGTTGCAAGGGGTTTTAACGTGCAAAAAGCGTGGCACTCTCTTTACACGATGCATCGGATTTAACGTCCTCTTTCTGGACTGGTCGTGGCTGCGTACTTGTGCATCCTGCACATCCAAACTGACCCCCCTTTGGAAGAGTTCTACTGTCGGTCGGAAGAAGACGGAGAGTGACCATATTTCTAATCTCCAGTTACCCTTAGGAAGTCAATGTTGTGACAATCTGTCACTATCTAATACTATCATTGTGTTAATGTAGGTTATCTGTTAGCATTAGATTGTACAAGGATGAATGTTCAGATTATATCTCCTTGAAAATTGTCTTTTGTATTTGAAAAAAAGCAAAGACATACAGTTATGTTCAGCCTATCAACCAATAGCTTAGCCCTATAAACTTATGAATTCATTATTCAATCCTTTTGTTTCCCTATTCAAACTTCCAAAGATTTTAACCCCTAAATGATGTCAAGAGTCATTCAAAAAACTCCTTAGTACATAATTTTATTTTTCAAAACCATTTCATGTACAAATATATGAATGTTAATTTTCAGCTTTTGATTTTCGAATCTTCAAAAAAAACAAAAATATACAATTTAATGCTTGGAGGAGTCAAACTTGTCCAATTTTCTTAAATACTTCTATGTTACTTCAAAACTAAATGTAAACAACATAAATGCTGAACTAGTATACATTATTGTTTAGGGGGCAGCTGAAGCCCGACTCCTGGTGCAGGATTTTCTCGCTGTGTTGAAGACCCATTGGTGGCCTATGGCTGTTTTTTGCTCTTTAGTCGGATTGTTGTCTCTTTGACGCGTTTCCAGTTTCCATTCTCAATCTTTTATATCGCTGTTTAAATTAGTGCTAAGTTAAAACGAAAAATGACTTCCAATACATTTGTAAGAGTTGTCTCCCATAACTCAGGTCTACCACCTTACGATAGATTAATTGTCGAAATGGGCTTATAGTGCAGCAAAGTTGGTAGTACATTGTATCAATGATATGGCATCAGTTAGTGATTTTTAATTGCGCAGTGTATTGTGGAGTTTAAGATAAATACTTGTTTATTAAAACGATTTTATTTATTGAACAATTTTTAAGTTACGTTTTGTTATCTATTTTTTCTTTTCATTGATTTTTCATTGATTGAGTTAGCAGTTGCCGCTAGTTTCCTCTTTGGACTGTTTGTTTGCTTTTTTTTAATATCAATTGTCGTCTCAATGGTATTTATTTAATAAAACGGTGAACAATTTTTCTATGAGGGAATTTTACTAAATTATGCAAGAGAAAATGTAACTATAAAAATCAGCATTAAATTACTACAAATAATTTGATTTTGCAAATTCATATTTTAGCTAAATAATTTTTGTATATATTTAACATTCGATATTCTAGATATAACATGTAAGAAATTATATAGTTAAACTTATTACAAGAATCATAGTTAACATCAACTGGCAATTAAAAAATAAAAGTAATTGGATATTTTTTCTCGATACACTGCTCTAACTATTAATGATATTTGAAATATATTTGTTGTACTAATCATTCAGAATAAGCATTCAATTATATAGAAAAAGAATGCCACAAATATGGGTTTTTTTTTAAACAAAAATATTTCAATATGCAAATTAATATCTCTATAATATATTCAGATTCAATTAAAAGTGAGACATTAGAAAATCTTTAAAAGAAATGGATATAGTGTACCAATATCGAGGAATTGCGCAGAGATGGAACTTATTGTTTTTGTATCAACTCGTTATTCTCGTTGTATGGAAAGGTGGGTAATTCTAACACAAGACAAACACACAGTATGCGAGTATCCTCTTCTTTGTTTTCCAAAAAAAAGACACCCTTTGTGTATACATACGCATCATATTCTGTGAAGATTGATTATCAAAGACACGTCTATTATTCTAATCGTATCTGTTGTAAATAGACGAGAGAGAAATTACCAAGCGGAGAGAAAACAAATTATAAGTCCAATGAAAACGTACAACACCATGGCCAAAAACAAAAACGACGAAAATACAAACATCTATAACAAAACGGTTGAATAACATGAACCACACTAAAACAAAGAGTATAATAGGTTATGACTGGTCTATTTTATAATAGGAAAGAAGGAACTTAATGCATTAAACAAGAACATATATGTAATTAGATAAAAAATAATTGTGTGGTCCAATAAACGTACACTTTCATTGTTTTCAGATATTACTACATCAACTTGGGCTTTAGCATCTCTGATATTTCTTTTACTACTTGTACAAGAAGAAAATACATTGAAACATTTGTACATAGACATTTTCTGTTTGATGTTTATACTCTTATTATGGCCATTTACTAGTCCAAAATATTTGGACGCAGACATATTTTTCTTTGTGAGTGAACAGGTTAAAAAAGTTGAAACGTTTTTTAATCCACTTATTGTAGTATCAGGAGTATTGTGTTTCTTTTACATCTTAACCATGAATGCAGTTTGTATTGCACAACATATTTATGATAGACCAAAAACAAAACTTTTTGTGTGTATCGTTTTGCTGGGTTGTGAATATCTTATCCATGACATGTTTGAACAATTTATAGAAAGTGTTGTGCAATCAAATTATGGAAACTACATATTGCAGATTCTAATCCATATTCTCATGTATGTTGTTACATTTGAAATATTCCAGATATCCACATCTTCATTGGGACTAGTATACATATACTTTTGCATAACTCATTACTTTGTTTCACCAATAACAACCATTATTTGCCTAAGCTCTATCCTAATCGTATGCCTTATAAGCTATGAACTATATATTAACTATAACATCAATTTCCAAATGATCAAAACTTTTTTTATTAGGATTCGGAGAGACAAACAAAGATTTCGGGAAATAGTTATCACATTATTTGTATGCGTTTTAACCAAACTTGAAGATATTCTGTTGTAAGATAGATTCAAGCAATGTTTTAACTGCTTAAAGTAACAGCAATATATGAATCAATTCACAGTAGTACACTGTATGTGCAAGACCAGTATAACTCTGAAGTCAAGAAATTAACAGTTACTCAAACTGCCTAGGTTTTTGCATCACATTTTGTCTTTTCTGTGATTTCACATAATAATCCTCGTCATTTCTTTTAAATTGAATTACAACTTGAGCTAAAATAAAACCCGGTATTAAAAAAATCTCCTATAACAGAATACTTACCAGAGAGACTGTTTTGATAAGCAATGACATTTTTCTTAAAAGAATGGTGATAAATCATGAAAATAATCATCCAAAGAATTATCACTATGTGCTTTCGAGTTTTTACGTGTTCCATTCTTTTGTAAGCATTGTTTGTCGCCTAGACCTCTACACTATCTACGTACAGCATAAACGGGCGTAGTCTAGACATTTTTGTTTGAAAACGCTCTTGATGAAAGTAAATTCAGAAAGCGCTTAGGACATATTAAATCTTTAAGCGTTATTTTCTTTTTCTAGCACTGAGTCTATATCGCTGCTGGTTAAATGTTAGTCCCCGTATGTGGGATGAAGCCATGATTTTAGTTTAAAGCTATCGTTGTTATGTGGGTCCAACATGAAGATATGTATGCCTTGCTTGAATCTATACTGCTTTGAATTGAGTTTCTTCCATACATTACCAGAATGACCAAATAGAATCTATCATATAATTAGGTATTTTTACACAAAAAACTGTTGTCGAACATTTAGATTATGCAATCATGTCTATATATACTCAAATTTACAGATCTAATATTGTTGGGCTAAATTTGAGACAAATTATATATATAATTGTTACAGGACCTATGAAGAACAATTATTTAAATGTCATCAATGATGCCAATGTGATACATTGTTTATTATTTGTTAACATATATATGAAAGTTTATAATTATATGGTTATTTCATATTGATCTCATCTGTAGAGATAGTGTGATTTAAAAGTATATGTATTTATTTTTATGAAGTTATGTTTTTTATTATCGTATTAATATGAAATGTTTACATTGAATATTGTTGTGTTTAATATAATTAGATTTAGTACTAACAAATGATGTTACAAAGATTTTCATGGGTTATCTCTACTAAATGATAAAGGTAAAACATGTATGTATATCCTCAATATCTCCCTAAACTTTATAACAAAAAGGGGTATAGAATAGCTTAGACTATCTACATAAACCTTGCATGACAACTTATTGATGGATTGTTGTTTGACTAATGCCAACTCCCAATTATTTCATACATGTTCTGGACTTGATAATTATTTAAGAATTCTAGGTTGGCTTTACAAATTATGTAGATTGAGTGGTAAGAGAGTTTTTGCAGTGCAGATAACTATGCACTTTCACTACACTTGTCATAGATCTCGTACAACCGACTGGACGAATATTGAGGGAGAGTCTAAATTCCTCTAAAGCCAATCTGTTTTGTTGTGTTCAACGTGCACATCTTTTGGATTTACATTAGCTAGGAATATACTCAGAGCAGAGGCAAAGATTTTTTAATAACCAAAAGGGCATTGAGACTATTGTCAAAATTAACTTAGATCATCTTTGCCTATACTGTATATAAGAAAGGTGTAATCAAACCTGTTGTAGATTTTTCCAAATTTTCATCAAAGAATTTATGAAAACTATTCATAATAAATCATGGCTAGTGTCTTAAATTGACAACTAAGTGGACGATACCCTATAGGGAAAACAGTTAACCATTGACCAAATTATGCATTTATGCTCTACTGACTCGAATTTACTGTATTGATTAATATTGATTTTTCGGATCTGATAAGGTGCGTTTAGAAATTACTTACAAAGTGAAACTAACTTGAATATACTAGCTGCAATATAAAAGTTTATCAAATGTTCTTGATTTTGCGGAAACGCAGGAGAGGCATATATCTGTCTAAACAGTTCCGTCTCTCTCTCTCTCTCTCTCTCTCTCTCTCATATATAGAAATAACAAATTTATCTTCTTAATGGATGTATAAGATATAAACACCGGTTGTCTATTGATACCTTTAATCTATAATTTGAAACCATGTGTCCTTTTGAACTTATGGGAAGGGATAATACTTTTCACTTTTCACTTTTCACTTTGCAGATTGAATCGATATTTATACTAATAGAAAGTTAAAACTAGAATTTCAGAACTGAATTATTCTTAACTGGGCCTTAATAATTAGATCAAGATTATACAGGCTTAACATTATTTAGTGAGGTTTCCCAAATTCAACAGTTATTCAGTATTAGTATTTCAACATCGACCAAAACCATCCTTGCGAAAAGAGAGGCGAAAAATACCAAAGGGATATTGCTAATGCGAACATTACAAACAAGCGTCGAAACCCTGGTTGTTAATCACATAATAAAATTTATTAGACTTCCGATCGACAGTCGGCTGAACAGTATAATACCTGCGCACAATATTTTTGAATTGAAGTTTAGGTAAACATAAAAGGCATGACTACATAACAGCATTATCAATATATATATATATATAAAGATCAAGACACGGCTTCGATGATTGACAAGTGCCCTTTTAAAATCTAAAGTTTTGAAACAACCCCAGTCTATATAAAAATAAGGAGATGTGGTATGATTGCTAAAGAGACAACTACTCACAAAAGTCCAAATGCAGCGGATGTAAGCAACCGTAGAGCCTTCATCGATGAACAACGCAATATCAGCTATAAAAGGCCCCGACATGACAAAATATGAAAACAATTAACACTCTGATTTATTCTAAAACATTAAATGAAATGCAAATATGACAGACAGCAACCAACTACAACCACTGAATTACAGACCTCTGACTTGGGACTAAAAGTCTTTTTCATTTATCGTCCAAATATATCAACGACTTAACATATTTGCCTTTAAATGTTCTCATGTCAGTACTACATTCCAGGAAAAAGAATTTAAAGAATGTTATTGAATACAAATTGACAATTTAAATACTTCCGTCGCATATTTCCTACACAAGTAATTAACAATCGTCAACCGTATTGCGATTTTCTGGATTTACCTTTATTGGGAACGCTTAAACCTGAACAGTTGAAGTCAGGGATTTATATATACGTAGACACGTTCGGAGCTATGCGACAGTAAGGACCTATAACCTAAACAGAATAGATAAATTCGTCAAAGGTCAACTTTGCCAGGGGGATTTGGAATCTTAATTTCATGATATTGTATTTACTAGAAGGCAAAAGGAGCATCCATCTGTATTTTTTTGGGATTAATGGTGAAGAAGTTGAAAAATAAATAATCACCGTCATCTTAGAATAACAGTTCAGCAATCAGCTTCATGGAACACACAAATTGATAATATTTATAAAAAGCATGCTCTCCTTTATCTGTACATCGTCAAGTTTAACATTTATTAGACAGGAATTCACTTATACATATTTACTATGCTTTTATTAGACCTATATTAGAGTATGCTGATGTTGTTTGGGGCAACTGCTCTCAGCATGAGTCCGAGCTTCTTGAAAATATTAAAATAGAAGCTGCTAGAATTATTACTGGACTACGGCGTAATTCCTCAAGACATAAACTTTATATTGAATAAGGATTAGAATCTCTGGAGAATAGACGAAATAAACATAAGCTAATAAAGTTTTAAAAATATTAAATGGGATGACACCTGCATACTTATATGAGTTAGTCCAGCTATATTTTCCCAGACAAACCCCTTATACTCTGAGGAATGAAAATAATACTTTTCACTCCCACTTGCTAGAACTAGCTCCTACTTTATTAGTTTCATTCCTTCCAATATAAGACTATGGAATATCTAAGTATACAAACATCCCAAAGCTTGTGTATATTTAGAGGTAGACAAATTTTATAGGACTGGTGAAATATTTAAACCTTTTAATTATGGGATAAGGAAACATAATATTAGTCATTGTCAACTTAGAAATAATGCTAGCAACCTAAAATATCATTAGTTTAATCAATTTTTATCAGAGAATACTATTTGTTCAAACTGGAATCACCCTGATAAGGATAACCAGCATTTCTTTTCTTTTTGCCCTAGGTACAATCATGTAAAACAGATCTTACTTGATTCCATTTACTCAACTGTTGTGATAATGATGACATAAATATTGACTTATTACTTTTTGGAAACAGATTATCTTCTCATGATATAAATATTGCTATTTTTAAATCTGTTCAGAAATATACCAGTGACACTCACTGTTTTGTTTGAAATTTTTTGAAATTTTTGTTTTATTTAGTGTTTATTTTTTTCATTTCTTTCCTTCTTTTGTCGTCAACATTATTTCATTTATTTCACTAAGTAAATATAAATATAATATAATATAAATGTCCATACAGCGCATTTACAGTTCGTGTTCAAAATCTATACGTAAACAAGATAGATGTACTTTCACGTCCTTTCTATGACCTTTGAATGTGCACTGATTGTATATAAAATAACTAAACCTTCGTGTCGATTTTAAAGAATATTATCTCAATATTTGCATAGTTTTTCCAATTGTTGATTTTATTATTATTAAAAAAAAATAGTGTACGCTAATATTGCAACCATTAACAACCACAACATCACTAGTGAATAAGTATTATTGTCGAAGGTTAAGGAATAATTCTTAAAAAATACGAAAGTTATCGTTGTGAGTGAATCTTTAAAATATAATACGCTTCGGAAACATTTGGCTTAATAGTTTGTGCATTTAATTTTCAACGTTGTAAATATCTAATTATTTCATTATATTACTTCTCTGAGAAGAAGTTTATATAGGTCACCTTCTTTTAAAAGCTTCATCTGCCACAAAATGTCCTTTGGAGACCACAAGTACTGTCACATAATCAAAAACGTCTTAGTCATTCTTAAATGTAGCCTACTTAAGCATTATTAACATGACACTTTCGCTGTTGTTATACAAATTTGTAAATACTTATATCTCACTTGTAAATAGATTATAGACTGTAACAACAATTTTGGTGTGAAATGATTTTAATACTGACTAAATGATGTGCAAGTGGGTTATTCAGACAATATTAAAACATAAATGTACACTGCAGTAAATTTAGTTTGTTCAAACACTCCACTTGTGGTCAATATATATCTCTCAAGTCTTTTTTTTCCAAAATGATCTAAATGTTCTGTGGCTGTCATTGACCTGTACTAAGAAATATTTGTATCAAAAGTTACTGAACAATTATGGATTCAATATAACTAAATGTAGGACCTGTAGTGTAGTACCAAGGTTGAACATTTTCTTGCTCAGATATTTCAAGTAATTATTCTTTATCAATTGTATCCCCTATTAACAGCATTGGACCCTTGAACAATAGAAATGTTATCTTATGATCAAGTTTGAAAATTTTTGCATTTACGGGTTTTTAAATATTTAACTTTTGCATGTTGTCAATACACACATCTCCTTCTCACAACCGAAAAGTGAAGGGATACGAGCTGTCACAATTGACTGATAAATATATAACAACGGCGATTACAAGATTCTCGATGAAAAATAAAACGTGTTATTACATTAGCTTATTCATTTTCTCAAGAATATTTTCCAGGAATTAATCAATAACTCCATAAGTATTATATATTTCGCGCCAGTCCTAGAGGATCCTGGATCGTCACTTTCTTGCGTTTTTTGACATTTGGAATTTGTTAACCCTATCATGGTTTGAAACTGTTCATACATAAGTGCTATTTTAAGTCTCGATTCCACAACGATTTCTGCTAACAGAGTCATATCAATACTTCGCTGATTGTTGGCTGAAAGCAAATGAAAAAATTGCATCTATTTCATAATTGATTATTTTTTATTTCTCTTTTTGTATTTCCCCAAGCTTACAATTCTGATCTTTCATGGTGATGTTCAATAAAAAAAAATGCACTGAGCACAACAAAAACATAAACTTTATTATTAAATGATTCAAGAATATTGAACGATTAATAACCCTTGATAAACTAATGAATAGTTCAAAAGATTTTTAACGTGAATGTTTCTCATTTAAAATGACTGCCATTTGTACATATCTTTACAGTTTGAATGGTTTAATAGGAAAATGATGTGCATGTATTATTAATTAAAGGTATATAAATCTATATATGTTGTATAAGCATGTTCATACATAGATAAATTGTTACGAAAATAATGTGTTTTAAACTGTGACAATTTCTTTCAGACATTTACACACCGACTTAAGGTAGGTGTTTAACTTTCTTTCAAAAAAAGATGTAACCGAGAAACACACACACACACACAGTTAAGATACATTTTGTTACATCTGGTGATCCGTTTATTTGGCAATCGCCAATGGCAGTCAGCAGGGTTTAAGAACATCCGTTGTTCGACCTGCTAGTCAAATGCGTTTTGTTAAAATTTACTTTTTCACTTTTTTGGTCTTTTGGAAAATGTTATTTCTGCTGTATTTAGACCCCTCTACCAAATAATTTGTTTTGCATGCACACGTATAAAAATTGCGGTTTTTATCCAACGCAATCATAGGTTTGAACGTTGTTTTCAATTTAGACTTGTTTATACACATATATTTATATGTAGGACTCTAAAGTGCGATGGTACTCTAAAATGCGATGGTCATGCTAGAGTCCGATGGTCTTCGCTAAAATGCGATGGTGTCAGACGCTAAAGTCCGATGGTTGTTTTTTGTTTTAGTGCGATCAGATGACACGCTAAAGTGCGATGGTATGACACGCTAAAGTCCGATGGTGTAACGGGAATGTGGTTCAAGCAATGGTTTTCGTTTGCTGCTAAGTTCCTATTACTTTTTCTTTATTGTTTTATTTATATATCAAGCCGTAGTCTTTCTCTTTTGAATTGTTTTACACTGGTCATTGTATAACTATATATAGCTTGTTATGCGGCATGGGCCAATGCTTTACGTTGAAGGCCGTATGATTATTAGTTGCATACATGAACGACATTTGGGGTTGGATGGATAGTTCATACTACATCTACTTATTTTTATTTAAAGTTCGATAGTGGTCCAAAAATGTAATGGTTACATTACAGTAGTTAGTATATCCGGAATTTAGTGGTAGTCGTTTTGTTGGTATATTTCATATTTGCTGTTCGTGTATTGTTTTGTATCAGGTTGTTATTTTTCTCGTTTGAATTGTTTTACACTGGTTGTTTTGAGGCCCTTTGGTCTTTATAGAATACTATGTGGTGTAAGCCAATGCTCTGCGTTAAAGGTCATACTGTAACATAAAGTTGCATACATTAATGACATAAGGTCTTGGATAGAGAGTTGTCTTATTGGCAATCATATGATGTGACTACACATCTGTTCGTTAGGTTGCTGTCTAGTTGCGGTATATTCATTATCTAACAAAAATAACAAACCATTTTGTAATTTTCTTTTATAGAATTATTCAATTAGAAAGTAAAAAAGAAAACTTTTTTTGGCACCCCAGCTGTTTTGATTAAATTTCTTTTTACAATTTTACAAATTAAGATAACCTCTTCCAGCAACTACCAAAAAAATATTCCAGATTGTGATCATTTGTTTCTCTTTTCTTTCTGTTTTTGGGTAATAAAAACCCTTAATCTTGACAAACATTCTCGTCATAATGCTGTTTAACGTTGCTAAGATCGATACTTTTGCGGAAAATGCACTTTAGCGTGTTCAAATGAATAGCACAGACCATCGCACTTTAGCGTATCAAACCATCGAACTTTAGCGTAGGCCATCGCACTTTAGCGTGACCATCGCGGTTTAGCTTCCCCATCGTACTTTAGAGTCCTACATATATATATACTACCAATGCAAGCCAGACCTCCCTCTCAGTCGACATTTGAGATCCCCTGGCCACACTAAGGCAGATCTCAATCGACTGACCATTACAATCATTGACCACAACTCTGCTTGGTCTAGGGAGGAAAGACTCACTCGGGAAAGATTTTGGATAAGAAAATTAACAACTTTGGCACCAAATGGGATAAATGAAAAGATGTAGTTCGACTCCATGCAGTGCTTCACATTTGGGTAATATTACTTTTTATTACAGTCTCTGTTTCTATTTCTTTACCTTAATCATCTCTAAAATAAATCTGTTGAATATACCAATTTAAATTGCTTAATTTTTTGAGGGATGTAAAAGTACCAAGCCACGTTCAACTAGTTAACCTTAGTCAAAATTTATTATTATATTTTAACGGCCGTTTGTTTGCGATGTTTAAATACGCAGACTCTGTTGCAACTACTCTACCGTCGTCAAATTTGAAATATTTACAAATTTAGATCGTTCAGTGCTGTTTATTTGGAATTCTTATTGACGCAATCGTTCTTGTAACATCATAACTGTCGTCACCGTTAAAGCTTTAGAATTGTGCTAGTTCATATCGCACATTTTTATTTTTATTTAAAGCATATATTTGAACTCTCTGTTGTAATTAGTCATATAACCTATGTCGTGTTTAACACATATTTAGAATTGTGCAAGCGTCTTACCTGATGTTCGGTTTGACATTTTTATTGTATAAATTTCAAGATTGGTATAGTTTAATCTAAGTAGACTGATATATGATTCATTCAACATCACAATCATATTTACTGATGAAGGATATCTGTTATCCGAAATATTTATAAATAATTACATTTATAGTTCCTTTTTTTTGTTATTGGTGTTGTTGTGTACACTTTTTAGGCGTTTATATATATATATATATATATATATATATCTTTATATAAAATAAAGTACTGAGCAGCAACAACTTTTTTGACAATAAATCAAGATCAACTGATTTAAGTGTCATGCTACACTGTCGTAACACCCAGTCTCGATCCTTTTGGAGTTCATGTTATTCCATCATTTTCTTATTTGTCTTCCTAGTCGATTTATGAGAATAGATAATGCCTTAATTAAGTATTTACTGAAAACATAAAGATATGCTAAATTATATTTAACAGTGCTTGAACGTTTTATCTTTAAATGATAAAGAAGTGTAAAAATCAGAAAATGCACTTATATTTTTATTGTAGCTGTTTTTTCAAAAATCGAATTTGAATATACCATCGTTATTTCTCTCTCAATATGAAAATAAGAAGACTTCGTTTGGTTGTCAAAATTAGACAACAATCTATCAGATTCCAATTGACATTGATGTAAGCAACTACAAGTCACCGTACGGCCTTCAACAGTGAGAGAAAAAACTATACCATATAGTCAGCTATAAAAGACCCCGACATGACAAAATGTGAAACAATTTACAGGAAAAATACAGATTGTGGCGAGGTAACACATGATCCTGAGCGCTCAGCGTATCATGCATGGAATTGTCGATAACGGATAAACATAGCAAAGGGTTAATATTTTCTCTCTTTGGCTTGATAATACAACTAATGATAATAATGAGTATATTTTCAATGTTATAACGAATGATTTTTAATGCGTGAAAATGAAGGAAAATGCCGATTTTTTGCCGTTTTCCATCGTTACGCCCATGCATATTCACACTGTATGGAGTTTATAAGCGGGCAAAAAGGGCGAAGGTTTGGTACCATTAAAACGTTTAAACCCGCTGCATTTGTTTGCACCTGTCCTAAGTCAGGAATCTGATGTTCAGTAGTTGTCGTTTGTTGATGTGGTTCATAAGTGTTTCTCGTTTCTCGTTTTTTATATAGATTAGACCGTTTGTTTTCCCTTTTGAATGGTTTTACACTAGTAATTTTGTGGGGCCCTTTATAGCTTACTGTTCGGTGTGAGCCAAGGCTCCGTGTTGAAGACCGTACTGTGACCTATAATGGTTTACTTTTATAAATTTTGACTTGGATGGAGAGTTGTCTCATTGGCACTCATACCACATCTTCTTATATCTATATACTATGTGCTCCTAACACAAAATCTGCTCCAACAGAGTTCTTATTAAGAACGACTGAAATTGAAACTACATACGTTTTACGTGTATCCCAATGATCAGTAAAGTTTATCACTCCATCAAAATAAATATCTTCATAGTGTGATATGTGTCTTTTTCCATTGGTTATATTCAGTGGATTTGACACTGATTAATTCCAAATTTTATAAAGATGAGAACACAAAGAATGAGAGGGAGACGATGCCAAGAGGGCAATCATATACCATAAGTCAAGGAAAAACAGACAAAATCATGGCCAAAAGAAAATCGACAAAACAACACACAACGTTTGGCAGTAAAGTTAAGATACAGATACATGAAGCCCACTAAACACGGGAGGAACTCAGTACAAAGTGCGGCCTATTTCCTGCCAATACAAAGGATATTTCTTTCAATACATAAATTTATGAGCCAACATCTGTACGCTTTGCCATAAAAATAATTACATGTATTTCCGTATTGTGTCTCGATGAATGATTAACATCAGAAATAAAGATTGTTTTGATATAACTGAAAGTAAGAAGACTATTTCCTTATCAATAAAGGTTTCATGAATATATTACCACTAGGTTATATAACTTTGCAGATAAAATTGTTAAATCAAATTATCTGTGTCAATGAAACTTACTATTTAAATGTAACAATCGTCTTTCAGATTTTTATTTATTTACATATGAGAAGGTGAGTTTTTTTTAACACTTATTCTTAAATCTAATGCTATCTGCAGAAAGTTAAAAAAATCAGTTTAATGATGACAATGTTGACAGTAGAAATCGAACATTAGCTGTTATTGCATTTGAATTTTAATGCACCATTCATGATCAACTATGTAAAAATGAAACAAAAAGCGTTTATTCATATATAAAACGACCGATGAATGAAATATCTCGTTTTTGTCATTTGCTAACTTCATCTTATAACTGTCGCCAAAATGTATACCGATAAGTACTTTTTTGTAACTGTTTTAGTCTCAAAACTGATCAAATAGTTCGTTTTAATGTATGCTATCCATAATCTTAATATGTTCAATTGTTATCGTTGTGTCCTGTTAAAATGACTTATATAAATTATATAAATTGACAAATAAAAGAAGGTCAACAAGTCTGTGTGCACTCAGTCATTCCCCTTATATAAGACTGAGGCGTAACAACACACATTAAGAATCAATTGAAAATCTTTCGAATCATTACATTGTATTTTTCCATTTTTCCATTTTTCCATTTTGTCTTAATATAGTATATTTTTGTCGTCTTAAATAATTTGTCTGCAGACTTAAACGGTTAAAAGCAAGTTTAGATTGTAGTATGGTAAATGTTTAATGATCAAAGACCGTATTTAGACATCGATGATTCTATTCCTTGTAAATTTGAATTGTTGTAATTTTTTAAAATTTAATGATCATATCCTTTTTTTAAATTTTTCTTTCAAAAAATGTCAAAATTGAAAAGAGAGGCAAAATATACCAAAGGGATATTCAAACTCATATGTCGAAAATAAACTAATACGCCAAGGAAAGAAAAAGAAAAGGACTAAAAGATAAACAACAGTGGACAAAACACAACATTGTAAACTAAAGTCGGGGCGACACGATCCCAACCGATAACCGGGGATGATCTCATGTGCACCGGAAGGATGCAGAACCTGCTTCATCTGTGGCACCCGTCGTGTTGCTCATGTAAGAACAAATCCTTGTTACTTGTCTTGAATTTGCCAGATAGAGAGGCCGCTTTTCCTTCTTTTAAAGGAAATGTGCTTTTGCCATGCTATGTAATGATCATGAGAAATTAATGAATTCGTTCGCAGTGTTTACTACAAAATCGACGGTTTGTATCTCTAATAAATTAAAATTCGAATCGAGTATTTTGATATGTAAGTAAGTGATATCGTTGTCATTTTAAAGTTATGAAGAAGACATATATACATTTTGTACATGTCCTTGCACATATAATTTGCAAATCAATTGATAAATATAAATATTACCTATTTGTTAACCTTATCCGCTTTATTTGTTTTTTTATTTTAAAACTTTTATGCGAAATACATGTAAGGCAACCAGAAGTAAGAAGAAAGGAAGTACTCTACCGATACCAACTTTGACAAGACAAATCATTATACCCGTATGTGAGTAGTCAATTTATAATTTTTGTATGCACAATTCAAGACCAATTTTAAAAATGAGTGCGAAAAGGAGATTATCAATAATGTAGGAAAAACAATATTTTCAATATCTATCAAAATTGTTTTAGTCATTTTCCAAACCTCATCTGCATAAACCTTTATCAAAATATAATAAATTCAATTGTATCATTAAAACAGTATATCAGTAATAAGGTAAATAACAGTAAAATAACAAAAATATCAAACTCCAAGGAAAATTCAAAACGGAAAGTCCCTTATCAAAAGGCAAAATCAAAAGCTCAAATACATCAAACGAATAGAAAACAATGGCATATTCCTGAGTTGGTAAAGGTATTTCCTTATGTAGAAAATTGTGGATTAAACCTGGTTTTATAGCTAGCCAAACCGCTCACTTGTATGACAGTCGCATAAAATTGTGACATTTTAACTAACATCTAAATAGTAAATTCATATCTTTAAAGACATTAATATTATCAATTGTAAAGCATATCATTCCATTAGATTGACAACAATATGTGAGCAAAACAAACAGAAATAATAGGTAAAAATGTCAAAAATTAGGGTACATCTGTCAAAATTGTGTAATAATCTTAATCACTATATAAAAAAACCAAAAAACTATGTCAACAAAGAAAAACAAAATGGCATATAGACATTCTTTAGACAAAGCACATCAGCAAAAATGAAAGACAAGAATACAAAAAATGACCATAACACAATAACATAATGACGGGATGTATAAATACCGAGCCACGCCAAAAGGATTTTACAAAAAATGAACTAAGTAGTAAAGGTTAAAAACATACAAAGACAAATAAAAAGAACATTATAACACGTAATTAAGATGATAATTAAGGTCAGTACCTAGAATCTATACTTCAAGATCATCATGTATTATTTGTGAAGTTGATACGGAATATTTATCAACAAGGTCTAGGTATCTTCCGATGAACCATTTTTTTTTAGAAAAAGGACGAGACGTTCTTTGACATAGTCCTGGTTCATCAACTTTCTGCTCAGACACTGGTGACGTTTATAAAGTTTGAGTAGTAGCTGCAAGCTCTTGAATACCGAATGAGTTGGGAAATGTATATCCCATATGCAGGTGAAGTTGGTATATTACTACTAAGGTGGGGGAAATTTATAATTTTAAAATTAAAATCGTCTCGTTTGTCATAGATTCTGATACTAAGATGACCGCTTATGTAAAATTCGATGTATAAATCTAAAAGTGAGGCAGAGGAAGCCGTGTCTGTTTTTTTCTTTAAATGCTAGTCTTTGAGGATATATTAATTGAACCCAATCAGAAAAGTTTGGATTGTTAATGGAAAGAACTTCATCAATATATCTGAATGTCAAAATTAAATGACCTGGCTTCTTAGATCCTCATAATTTTGATAATTGTCTGAAGGAACTCCGACTCGTATGAAAATAAGAAGAGCTCGACAAGGAGATGCGCACAGATCGTTCCCATAGGAATGCCGACAATTTGTTGAAAAAGTATACCTCCAAATTCAACAAACATGTTGTCAATAAAAAACTCCAGCATATTAACATTATCAGGGTAATTTACGGTTAAAGGAGTAGGTCCGATAAGACTCCTGTTTGGCCCCAAAATATAGCATTTTTGGAAAGAAGAATACTTCTGTTCTATAAATACGGGCTGTTTTTGACAATACAATGCACATGCATCTGGTACTAAATAAAGGCAACAGAAGTATACCGCTGTTCGAAATTCATTAATCGATTGAGAAAAAAACAAATCCGGGTTACAAACTAAAACTGAGAGAAACACATCAAATATAAGAGGAGAACTACGACACAACAGAAACACAACATTAAAATCTAACACACACAGAAACGAACTATAATATAACAATAGCCATTTTCCTGACTTGGTACAGGACATTTTAAGAAAAAAATGGTGGGTTAAACCTGGTTTTGTGGCTAGTTAAACCTCCCGCTTTTATGGCAATGTTAAATATAACATTAAAATGACAAAAGTACAAGACAGGACTACACTACAAATAAATGGGAGAACATATAGGACAGAGAAACATACGAATAATAGCTAACAAAAGGTACCATGTTTAAAATGTAATACGCAAGACGCGCGTTTCGTCCACACAACATCATAAATTCATGCAATATTACTGAAATCTTCACAGTTTTGACATTTGTGCTAATTTAAAGACGGTTTTTGTCTAAAATTGAAGTGGCCGCATTTGTGTTCAGTCTTAATATTTACATATATGTTGTATTTGATGATCATACATAATATATATAAAGGTTGAGACTGAACACGAATGCGGCCACTTCCATTTTAGACAAAAAACATCTGAAATGTGACGTGTTATGGCATATTTGATAGATCTTCATACTCAAACTTGAATTTGAGCGTCTTTCATGACCAAATCAGTTCAAATATTTTACGTAAACTAATTTAATCGACTGAAGTAGACACTTAAGTGTTTAAAAAATGGTAAAACTCTTTCATCAGATGTACTTCGAATGTAAGGAGAAAACTAGCCTTTACCGGACCTTCTCCTTTGTAGCAGTAAGGTCATTGTTTACAGCTTTAGTGCTATAAATCTATTATAAAGTAAAAAACAAAACTCCAGCATACTGATCACTTGTTCCTCGGTGTAGCATGTATTACCTATTTGTTCACTGATAACAAAATATGCCGTACGGTATCCCAAAGCAATACATTTACAGCGTATGCTACCATTTTTATATTGAAAAGCATTATGGATTATCTCTTTTAGACGATTTTACAATTTTACATTAGGAATGGTGGTATAAAGGATTGAAAAATCAAAGGTTTTGATAGAATTAATTACAGAGAAAGATCAAGATTTAAAATTATCCAGAAATTCTTTTTTTTTTTAGAATCCACATAGGGGTCATACCACTACGCGAGTAAACAGTTTCACAGTATTTCTGAAGACCTTCTGTCACTGCGGATATGTTTTTTGTCAATCTAATGGACAATTCCCTTGTAGAACATGCAGATGAGCCGACAATGTACCGTTGTTTGTACGGAATTTTGTGAAGCTCAGGTATCCAATACAAACAAGGTAAGTCCTCAGATTTGCTGTATTTTTTATATCAAATGAGACATCAGTCAAAAATATACACAAAACAACAAATACGTCTAAATGTCGTTTTGGTTTTTTATAATGTTTGTGTGCTGTCACGTTGACTAATAGCCTACATATCATTGCATTCATATCTAGAGATCAACATGCGTTCTTAAACACTACACAACTATCTGTAATATGTATCAAGCTCTAAATGACTTATTCGCTCAGAATCTAAACAAGTTGTTAAAAAGTGTCTAGACGACATACTTTCATTTCTAAACCGTAATTCCTAACTAAGGAACAGTCGTCTTATCTGTAATTTTATTTAAAGAGAGGCAAAATATATCAAATGAATATTCACAATCATAAGTCGAAAACAAACTGACAATGCCATAGGAAAAATGAAAATCGACGAAAAGACAAACAATAGTACACAACAAACAACATAGAAAATTTACAATTGACAAAGTCACATGGCCGGTGACGCATGCATAGCAGGATATGGTAACCTTTTCGAACTACCAAGTCTCGCTTAATTTGGAGTTCATATTTGTGTCTTTACAATCAACTTATGATTTGAACAGCAGTAAACTACTGTTGCCTAAATTATCGCTTTTTCTCTTTTTTCCCTTTTTATATATTTATATCAGAATTTCTGCCATAGTTAATTCGTTACTGCTTGATGCAAAACATTACAACTGTAAACAATGCCTCTTCTAATAATGAAAATCAACATACTAACAAGAGTTCGATATATCATAAAAAAAAAACATTATAATTAGTAGAAGTAGCACTATTCTCAAATTCGAATATTTTTTATGATACATACTAACAAGAGTTCGATATATCATAAAAAAAAACATTATTATTAGTAGTAGTAGCACTATTCTCAAATTCAAATTTTTTAACAAGTGCTTTCATTTTTGTTTCATATTCTTTTTCTTGCACAATATAAATCAATTTAATGCATCTGGTTATACAAAATTCTTCTTACTAAGTTGTACTTTATGGGTTCAAAATGCATACAGTTTTACTTTATACGATCATGAAACTATAATTCATTTCAAGCATAGAAAGGCCATGTACAAAAATCGATAAAAAAAAATGTTCCAACACGAATATTTTAATACCATTAACGGTTCAAATTGTATTGCAAAAGATGTGCATTATGCAAATTAATATCACAGACATATTTACAGATTCAGTCCAAAAAGGAAATATTTTGAAAAAACATGAGTATATTGGACCAAATTGGAGAATATCGGGGAATTGCGCAGAAATGGAGCTTACTGTTTATGTATCGAGTCTTTATTCTCGTATCTTGGAATGGTTAGTAGTTTCAATATAATTTCAACACACAGTATGCAAGTACCTTCTCTTCATTTTTCACAAGAGACGCATTTTGTTGAATTCACGAATCGTTTTCTGTGAAAATTAATCAACAAAGAAACATCTTTTATTTTATTTAATTGGTTGTAAATGGACGAAAGTTAAGATACCAAAAGAACGATCAAATATAAACACAGACAATACGATGGCCAAACTGAAAGAAAAGTAAAAGACAAACAACAACAACATCAAAACACTGCACAAATAACACAAGATTGAGAAACACGATTCTCATCAAAACCTGGGAGTAAAGTAGATTATGATCGGTCAATTTTAAAATAGAAGACAAGGATCTTAATGCGTAAGACAAAGAACATAAATAGTTTAAATCAAAAACATATTTTGTGGTTCTAATGAAATCTACAATACGATTTTTTTTTTCAGATATTACCACATCTACTAGGAATTCAGCATCTCTTATATTTCTTTTATTACTTGTACAAAAAACAGATACATTGAAATGTGCTTACATTGACATTTTTTGTTTGATGTTTATAATTTTATAATGGCCATTTACAAGTCCGAAATATTTTGATATAGACACTTTTTTTATCAGTGATTGAACAGGTTAAAAAAAATAAAACGTTCTTTGATGCACTAATTGTAATATCAGGAGCTATGTGTTTCCTTTGTGTCTTAACAGCGTAATTTTGATTGTTCAACATCTTCATGAGAAATCTAAAACCAGACTTGTTGTGTGCATCTTATTGCTGGGTTGTGAATACCTTATCCATGACATGTTTGAGCGACTTATAGAGAGTGTTGTACAAACAGATTTTGGAAATTACATGTTGTAGATCCCAATCCACATTCTGATGTATGTCTTTACATTTGAAATATTCCAGATATCCACCTCCAAATTTGGACTTATTTACATATACCTTCTTATAACTCAAAACTATATTTTGCGAATGTCAACAATTATTTACATAAGCTCTACTTTAATCTTATGCCAAACATGCTATTGGTTATATAATAAATTTATCTAATAAATTGAATCATAAATTGAGCTCACAAAATCCGTTATTAAAAAAAATCTCCTACAACAAGGATAACTACTAGAACATCTGCTATGCGAAGGCAACTACGTGTCTTTTTCAAAACAATGATGACAAAATATAAAACTAAATCATAAGCACATTATCAATACGTGCTTTCGTTTATTTCGAATTCCATCCTTTCTGTAAGTCTTTGTTGTGGTTTTGTGTATTTCAGATACCTACACTTGTTTCGGTTTGGTCTTTCTTGATGAAGGTAAATTCAGAAAGCGCTTCGGACACACTAAATCCATAATCTTACTTTCCTTTCTAGCACTGATTCGATATTGCTGCCGGTACTGCTAGTTCCCGAGGATTTTATCAGCTCCGTAGTGAACGTTACGGTACTAACCTGTATTTTACCATTCTTGTCTGTTGATACATTTGGAATGTATGAAGAAACTAAGGTTCAATTTCCCTTAGGCAAAGTTGAACTTATGCGGAGTTGGCTTTTCTTTTTATGACCCTTTTAGATAAAGAGCTCCCTAAGTCTTCAAGTATTAATGAATCCTTAAAATTAATTGAATTTAAAACAATTGTTATTTTCTTTGAAGTTAATTCTAGAAATGCGCTTTCGAAATGATGATTGCTGCTTTAAAATTCGCCTTGGAAGGATTGGGCTATTTTTTAAGATTTTTTTTGGGCCATGAAGTTCGTAAAATATTCAAGTATTTATGCATCTTTGGCTATTTAATATTTGATTTGAGCGTTTCTGAAGAATGTCAATCAAGACAAGTGCTTCAGACTCACAAATTTATAAAGGGTAATTTCACTGAAAAATAAATTCCATTGTTCTACATTCCTTTATTTTAATTGCTCACAATATGAAGCCATATTGTTGAAGGAAAAATTTGAAAAAAGTTACTATTATTTGTCTGTTAGTCTTTTTATTTTTGGCCATGGCGTTGTCAGTTTGTTTTCGATCTATGAGTTTGACTGTCCCTCTGGTATCTTTCGTCCCTCTTTTATGATAGTTTTTTATTACGACAAATAACAATGTTAATGATAAACATAATAATGACAGCAGTGAATGATTTACCAACACCCTTTTATCACCGTACATCCAAATTGAACAAGAGGCATTAAAATGCCATATATGGTATGAAGTCATGATTTTATTTCGCGAATATCGTTGTTATTTTGGTCGCGCGAAATGAACATAAACAGAAAGATAAAAAAGGAATAATCAAACTCATCAGTTCAACCAAAATTTACAACATCATGGCAAAAAACAGAAACATGTAACCTTTGATTAAATCTGTAATGCTTTAAATCGATGTAATCTTTTTCAAAATAACCATAATGAGATACACAGAACCTGTCATATTATAAGATATTTCAATAAGAAAGAAAAAACTGTTGTCTAGCTTTTTGATTGTATATTTATTACAGGGTCTATTAAGAACTATTAGTTAAGTGTGATACGTGATGCCAAGTTGACATATTGTTTATTATTTGTTAACATGTATGTAACAGTTCCAATTGGAATTCAGTAGGATCCAGAATATCTACTAGTACAAATTGGAATTCTGATTTATACTAATTGAAATCCAGTACAAATCAGAATTCAAATATCTGCTAGTAGAAATTGTGATATCCGGAATTGTTCTAGGAGGGTTCTGGATTGTATTAAATTTCTAGCACTATCCAGGATATTACTGAAAACAATAGTAAGTATGATTCTGGATTCTACTTCATTTTTTTTTTATTATTATTTATTATTTCTATTGCACTTGATTGCAAGTAGAAATCAAAATAAATGGTAATATAATTCCATTTGCAATACTATATTACAGACAAAATATGGTAAAATACATAAACTTTCGTTAAATTTTGTTGATGGTATTTTGGAAAGCAAAAACGTTTGACTCTTCAACATGAATAATGTTAAGTTTAACAGATTTTGCGCAATTAACAAGATTGTCCTCTGAATATTAATTTTGAGACATTATTGAAAAGTTAACATGGTCTTATTCATTTTGGTAAACAAGTTTGATTATACTAGTTTATTTCAATATAAAAAAAACAACAAAATATTTCTTATATTGTGTCTTTTTTAGTAATCATCTAGTACAACCCAACATCCTCCTAATACAAATCTGCATGTCCCAATTTCAACCAGTAGATACTGAAACTTTGATTCGTACTGAATTTCAATAAGTATAAATCAGAATTCTAATTCGTACTAGTAGATATTGGAATTCCAATTTGTGCTAAAAGTTATTGGAATTCCGATATGTACTAAGAGGATTTTAAATCCTACTGAATTCCAATTTGTACTGTAACATATATATAAAAATGTGTAATTGTATGGTTGTTTCATATTAAGATCATATCTATAGGCCTAGTGTGATTTGAAAGATTTTTATTTTTATATTAGTTTTATTATCATAATAATATGAAATGTATAGAATATTGATATATTTCATGTGATAAGGTTTAATACTAACTAATGATATTATAAATCTGTTAATGCCTTTTCTCTAGTAAGTGATAAAAGTAAAATATTTTTGGATTTTATTTCATCAAATATTCTCAATATCACTCTGAGTTTTAAAACAAAAAGGGATATAAAATAGCTAAGACCATCTGCATAAACCTTAAATGACGATTTTGTGATTGATTGATTGTTGTCTGACTAATGTCAACTCGCAATTATTTCATATTTATTCTTGACAATACGGTTATTAATTAACAAAAAACCTTGATAGGTATGCTTTACATAGTAGGTAGACTTGAGTGATTTTGAATGGGAGTTAAAGTTGGCCTTGCAATATGCCAACTATAGACCTTCATTTGAGTTGTTGCCATACAGAGAGCTACGCACATAAACTACATGAGTCTTATATCTCGAACAGCAGAACAGACTAATATAGAGGCCAATTTGTAGTGTTGTATAAAACTTGCATCTTTTGGATTTACATTTGCCAGGTACATACTCGGAGCGTAAGCATGGATGGTTTAATAACCAAAGAGGTATGGAGACTTTTGTCAAAATTCCCTTTATCATCTTTGCCTATATAAAAGAGAGATGTAATTTAGATTTTGTTTTAGATTTTTACAAATTTTATTATCAAAGAATGTATGAAATATATTCATAATTAATGAATCATGGCTAGCGTCGTTAATTGACAACTAAGCGGACAATAACCGTAGGGATAACAGCCAACCATTTACCCAACTATGTATTTATGCTCCACTGACTTAAAGTAAAAATAATGTTTAATATAAAGATAAGGAGATGTGGTATGATTGCCAATGAGACTACAATCTATCCACCAAACTTCAAATGAAGTGGATGTAATTAATTATATTATTCCACTGTTTAAACATATTGATAGTTTAATCAATATTTGATTGGTTGAGATTATCCCACGTGTCATTGAACAAATCTTCATATTCAATTCTGAGGATCATATTCCCCTCTGAAATGTCGGTATTACTTCGTGCGACGTTACGCGCGGTTAATGTACATAACGTTTTGAACTTCTTACTCTTCTTAAAATATCGATAGCAAAAATCATTATCATGTTCAAATTTATTTCACACGATAAAACAAAAAGACTTATAATTAAATTTTGATCTTTACTGTTAATCAAGGGGTATGTCGTGTTTAGTTTGACTTTCAAAAACAAGCGGATAAGAATAAAAATGTATGCAAAATAATATTTAATGTATTGATAGAAAACAAAGCAAAGGCAGTGGAATAAAACATTCATTTCCGTTTGCCTCGGGAGATATGAAGATTTGCTCACCCTCGAAAAATCATATTTCCCTCGGGCAGAGCCCTCGTGAAATATGAATATTCTTGGGTGAACAAATCTTCATATCTCCCTCCGGCACAGGAAATACATGTAAAGTGTTGACTTTTCTGATCAGGTGCGTTAAGAGAGTATATACTACAATATACATTCTGCAATATAGCAGTTTATCAATTGTTCTTGATTTTGCTGCAATGCTTAGATTGTATCGATATTTATAATATTATAAACTTTAAACTAGAGTTTCAGCGCTTTATAATTTTTGACTGCGCCTTAAAATTAGATAAAAAATTAAACAGAGTTCAAATTATTTAGTTAAGTTTCCCAAATTGAACAATTATTCAGTATTAGTATTATCGTCTAAAATCATCCTTTGCAAATTGCTATTGTAACTATTTAAAACAAGCGTCGAAACCCTGGTTGTCAATCACATAATAATATGTATCGTTTAACTGTGCTTTTACCCAAAATGCAAAGGAAACGGGAAATTGTCTGTCCACTGCTTATCATACTACCGAACGACAGTTGACTTGATAGGATAACATCTGCACATTTTATTTTTTAATTGAGGTTTACGCAAACGTAAAGGACAAGATAACATAACAGCATTATTAAAATTAAAATAAAGATCAAGACACGGCCTTCAATGATCATCAAGTGTTATTATAAAGTATCCAGTTCTAAATCAACCCTAGTTTTTTAAATGAAAATAAGGAGATGTAATATGAAGCATAAAGAAACAACTATACACCAAATGACGCGGATGAAAGCAACCGTACAGTCTTTATCAATGAGAAACAAGTCCCTTACTGTATAATTAGCTTTAAAAGGCTCCGACATCACAAAATCTGGAACAATTCAAACGAGAAAATCAACGCTGTTGTTTATTCTAAAACAATAAATAAAAAACAAATCTTCAGCAACCAACTGCAACCAGTGACTAAAAGGACCTCACTTTGGATATGCGCACATAAAGAATGTGGTGGGATTACAAATGTTTTGTAACGGTCAAATATCATCTAGCATAGGAAAAAAATCACGACATAAGAACAATATGAAAATATACAAAAAATAAAATGACACATACGACCGATATTAGAGAATTCACAGTTACTGAAAGCTAGTACAAAGCCAATAACAAATAAATGAATAATAATATTCACATATAAATCAGTAAACATCCAATGAATTAAGTGTAAAGACGTCATAAATAGCGTGAAAATTATGACTTGCGTGCAATGCCAAAATATAAAAACATTGCATCGACAGGACACTGAGTTTTCATAAATGTAGCAACACAAATTTAGATTTGTTTTAATTTATTGAAAACAAAATCAGTATTAGTTTAGACTGCTTGTGAATAAATTTAACAGAGTCTTTTGCACAAATAAAATTCTTAATATCCAGCACAAAGAATTGTATGTCAGATTGTACATTTCTTTAGTTTATTCGGCCTTAAAAAATCTGGCATTGATCTGTGAAAGACTCTGATTTATTTACTATCAACTTGTTTAATCTATGTGAAATTTATAGCTGTACATGCCGTGTAGAATCTGATCTGATCTTGAAAACTGTATCATGCAGATCTTGATCATGTTTTGTGTTTTTTTTTTTTTTTTTTTTTTTTTTTTGGTGTTTTTTTTTTTTTTGGGGGGGGGGGGGGGTTCTGTATAACCTGAGTCCCAGATGTTAAAGATATCTTTATTTACACCAAAAGTGAACATGAGTAACTATAAGTAGTCGTACGAAGACAAATACGTTTTACTGCATCGATCTCTTAGCCTATATAATGTAAACCTTTGGAAATGCATGTTATTTTTAATATCTTCTATTTTTCTATTTAGGTATTACATATTTTATTTTAAAAAGGAGATGGAAGGTACAAAAGGGACAATCATAAACCATAAAATGAAGAAAAACATACAACACCATGGCCATACAGTTAAACACATAAAATGAAAGACTGAACAACATGAACCCCGTAAAACAAATTGGTTTAATACATTGGAAAATTAAGTTTATCATTTACCACTTGTTTCATTGCTATCTTTAATACTAGTTTAAAGCTTGGTTTTGATTTCTGAGGGCTATTTCACCGCAGAGTCTTTTGCATGCAGTAGTCATTCTTTTGTAGCAGAGCGGGATATTTTCTCTTTTTGTTTTGTTTTTGTTTACTTTGTATTTTGTTCATGACGAAGATGTGGTGACACAAAAAAATGTTTACTGGATTACTATTAGAAGACAACAATTAAATGGAAAATACTTTGTTAATCCAATATGGGAACAGCTTCTTAACTGCATATAGCCATCTCAGTAGAAAATATATTTTAAATGTAAAGCTCTAATTTTATATGATCTGACCATTAAAGGCTGTAAAATATATCATCATAAAGTATAAGACGCCATAAATACTTTAAATGATAATCAAAGTTTATCTCAACTAGCATTTTCTCATCTTTATCCCAGATTACAATTATCTCACTATCTTGTATTAAGCTGAGATATTCCTTGTTTAATTTAGACATTCTACGAAATTATTGCGAAAATCCTAGTTTGATCACATTTTCAGGAGTAACATACAACCTCTGTCCCATCGTATGGCGTTTATGGTCTCAATAAATACAGTATGCTAGTGCATTGTCGCACTAAATGGACTTCATAAGCAGGAGTGTACATCAGCAGGAAAAAAAAACAACTCCAACAGAGTTATTAGGCAAAACGACGAAAATCAACACTATATAAGTTTTATGATCATCATGATGAATAAGTTGACCCATACGATGTGTCCGAGACTGAAATCATTACCTACATGTGTTTGCGTTCTACGAACTCAGATACTAGAATAGTCGTCAGTGTAATTGTATCGATAGTGTGTCTTATTCCCTACTGTGACATTTTGATTGAGTGAGAAATCCTACGGCGGGTGCTGCAGCTTTATCGGGAGACGCCTACCCTGTCGACGTACCCGTCTTCCTATTTTTTGAGTTCATGCGATTCTCCCAGTTTTTGTTTGTAACCTTAATTTCTATCTTTTAAATGAAATTTGAGATTTAAACATCGGTAATATACAGTTAGATTAACGAGGACTTATAAATAAATGTGATTATCCGAGCCATATTTAAGTCTTCAGTACTTTGGTTACAACCAATGAAAATCAATTAAGACCTGTTTAGTTTGTTTTCACAACTCGTGTACAACATTGATATTAAGATAGAACAACAACCCTCCTCGGATGGAACATATATATCATCCATTGAATGCGAGACGAAAGTTATCTTGAAACTTAACGAATTAGATACTGTTCCCTAATGTTTAACGTGACGATTCTCAATGTGTGTTCAACTCATATCCCATCTAGCATCTGATTTCAAATAATGAGTGGGAGGACTACATATGACATCTAAATTGTCTATAACACTGTTGTTCATAGGAGACAACGGTGTTTATTTATATGATATTGTTATGTCAAAAGACTATCATTATTGTCGGTTTGACTGAATTATTGGTGTTAGGAAAGCCCCCGCCTCAGCCGTTAATGTATCGGTACTGATTTACTTTAATACAAAAGTTAGTTTTGTTTTCGTATTTAAAATTGTATAGTTGTCTTATAATAGGTGATTGTGATAAAATAGGATTCGTTTGTTTAAGGTATCGATAATTTTTAAGTAGAACCCGTCCAAAGACAATCGACAGAACTCTGCATCATCATTAACGGTGGTCAAAGCAACCATCGTATCGTTGCTTTCTAGGAATCGCTAATGTTGGATTAGGAAAATGTCAAATGATCTTATGCATCGAGGTCCGCGCTTCTAGTATACAAGAAGATTATATACAGCAACTTGGGTGTTCCATTTTTTTATTTTTTATTAAAACAATAGTCCTAGTCCTAGGGATGCCTTCAACTTTACCACCTGGAATCCTTGGTTCAATAAATTCGTTTTAAGCAGCAACCCTCTATCAAAGTAGTCATAACAGGAAATGTACGCTCTGGAAAATTGTATCAACGAATGGGAGATATATACTCCATATGAATTCGTTGCTGGACTGTTGCTACATAGAAATGGAGAGTTTACAAATGGAAAGCTAAAATCATCTCTTTTGTCGTAAAGTTTTATCCTCCGACCCTAATTGTCAGTCTCAGATGTATGTCAAGATATAAGGAAGAACTAGCTGTATCTGTTCTTTATAAGTTGAGACGTCGACGTTAGAGTTAAAATTAATATTTTTGTTAGAAAAGAGTCGGAAGTCTTTTTAACATAAGATAGAAAATTTAAAACTTTTTACTTTGCCCATTATAATTCTTAGTTAACATTGTATTCGAAATTCGAAGTGACTATTTACTGTTCCAGCACGCTGATATTTGCGAAATAACGGCCCTTTGACCTAGAAACGTTTTAGCAAATTGTACTTATATAAAATATTTTTTAAAATTGTTCGGATTAAGTATGAAATACGATATTATAGTCCATGTGGTAGGATCAAAATATTAAGATGAGCAATTCGGTTCTTATTTATTCTTTTATCATGTCGAGAAAGGATCTTGTCAAAAGGTCGACAGGTCGAAACGTACACAGGTCGACGTGTCGACAAGTTAACAGGTAGACAAGTAAGCAGGTCCACACGTCGACGTGTCGACATGTAAGCATGTTGACAGGTCAACAGGCCGACAAGTTAGAAATTTAGCAGGTCAATATGTTTAGGTTTAAAGGTTAAGTTTTTGGTTACGGTAAGGATAAGGGTCAGGGCTAGGTTAGGTTAGGGTTAAGGGTACCGGTTATAGTTACGTTAAGGGAATAGGGTTAGGATTAAAGTTAGGGTATGGGATAGTGATTGGGATAAGGTACTAGGTTAGGGCTGGGATTATAGGTAGGGTTAGGGTCAGGGCTATGTTTACGGTTGGGGCTTCGGATTACGTTAGTGCAAAAAGTTTGCGTTGGGACTAGGTTAAGGGTTGTTAAATAAATTTTATAAACATGAAACGAATTGATACTTAAAATTATTGATATTTGTCCTGCTGACCTGTCGACATGTAAAATTACTGTCGTTCTGACTTTTTGAACTGTTCTCAAATAATTATAAAACATATAACGAATTGAAATGAAGAATACTTGATATTTGTTCTGTGGACATGTTGACTTGCTGACCTGTCGACGTGTCGACCTAACGACCAGTCAATCAGTCGACCTGTCTACATGTCCATTTGCCTATACATCGACTAGTTAACCTATTAACGGCTTACCTGTCAATTTGTTGACCTTTAAACATGTCGGTATGCTAATCTGTCGACATGTCGACTTGCTGATCTGTGGATCAGTTAACCTATTGATTGACCGCAAGACTTTTCAACCTGCTGGCCTATTGACCTGTTTATCAGGACAATGTTATTGCTTGGCAACCTGTCGACTTGCTGATATAACAATATGCTTTCTTATGACCTGTTGAACCTGTTCTCCATAGTAAATTAAGCGCAATTTTTTTAAGTAAGTTAAGTATAGGCGAAGTAATTTGTGTTGATTCGGTGTATCAATATAAAACAATTTACCGGAACTACATAAACGTATACTAAACTAGCGCCAATTGATCTTCTCAAAACTTCATTTAAATGCCTTCAGATCTGCAGCTGATTTTGATACTTTATCATAAACACATTTATGAAATATTTTTTAGCCTCTCCTTGAATAAACCGAGTATCGAATATCGTTTGATTGTATAGAACAAGACGGATCTTAAGAAGTATTCATTGAAGAAACGCTTTTCTCAAAGTAAAATGTTGTGTTCACTTTTCTCCTGTCAGTTTCTCATAATTATAAGTTGTTCATAAATGAATATCAAAATATTGTGTTTTCATTTGAATGACAGACAAACTGATTCGTTTTTATCTCAATGAAACACAAACTTGATAACTGGGGTTGGGTCCTACATTATAAGTATATGCAAATATAATATCTAAATAAATTCAGAAAACGGACATTGATTTTCTATGACATATACTAAGACGATAGATACCAAGAGGGCATTCAAACAGTTGGAGAGCAACTGACAACGCCGCGGCAAAAACCTAAAAACGGCGAAAAGTCTAACAAATCTACAGAAAACTACACAAAACACTTAAGGATGTACTTAGGTGAAATTAAATAAATCAAGAATTTAAAATTAATACTATATGCCGGAAGAGCATTAGTTAAGGATCAAAATAAGCTAAAAATATCGATAGGTCATGGAGCTCCTTTTCGAGATATTTGATTTTTAAAATCTGGCGGGAAAAAGCTGACTTTTACCTTATATTTGAATTGGTATTATTTTGGTCTCAAATCTAAAGAAAGAAAATCAAGAATCTGCTTAAATATTAGTAAATGACCTTTTATGAGCTATTAAGTCTTATATGAAAAGATAAATGGGTGTTATGGGGCAAACTATTTTACCTTGTATCGTAGGGGAAAACACCAAGGAGTCCGAACATCTGACACAAATTCCAAAACCTCACCTAAGTACATCCTTAAGACTGATTTGCAATGAGACATATATTAATTTGTTTACACATAAGAAACGATTCAGACCTACCTTCAGAGGAATATTAAAATCCTGGTAGTCCACTAGTCAATGTTGAAAAACAGGGAAATTCATTCAACACATTTGTCTTATGCCAGAAAACAACTACAACAGAAAATAAGGGAGTTACCATATTATAATATATAAATTCTTAGTGAAGATATCAGAATGTTAAAAATAGGCCCACTAAAACGTAGTTATTATTCAATGTAGTCAAATGAGTAAAATAACCCATAGCAAATTTTATGAAACAATAAAATATGTTATATTTACTTCTACGTGAAATGTATTTCATTAAAAGCAAAGTTTGTAATAGAACGTGTCCATTTTAATTTGTCTAGGAACATAAAAATATAATAATTCGATAAACTCTTACTTTACGGTAATGGTCCACATTCAATGTCATACATACATGGTACATTTTGTGGTTATAAATGTAATGTAAAGTAACTTAAGATAGCAAAGTATGTCTAGAATTATTCAAAAGGAGAAGGTATGATAGGGCAATTATCTAGTACCTGAAATTATAAAAGAATAACAATATGATTTAATCTGGACACTTTGCAGAGTGTCATTTGTGTTATTACTGTGACGTCTTACATATATCGAAGAAAGAGGCAAAACATACTAAAGAAAGAAACAAAATTCATAAGTTGAAAAAAAAATACAAACATCATGGAAAAAACCAAAAGACAAACAACAGTCTACATAACACTACTTAGAAAAAACTAAAGACTGAGCAAAACCACCAAAATCGGGCGTATTATATATATATGACCTACAATTATCTTTTTCGTGTTGTTTTTCTCAAAACTAAATAGTACTTTACCACACAGGATAGTATAACTTCATCTACATTTTTGTATTAGACATCTCGAGACAAAATACCTACCCCGGTAAGATTTGTTTATATATTAATACGCGTATTAACATCAAGTTCTCAAATTGACGCTATTTTGGCCGTTTTTTTTTCACTTTTTGATTAAATAAGGCATTAAATGAAATAGTTTGAAACCAAAAGAAAATATGCAGTACAAATATCAAAAATACAAATACTGATATTTTACAGGCAATTGTCTGTAAACATCTGAAGAGTGGTATTTGATGGATTTATAATAATAAATGATTTTTAGATAATAAGGACCAAACAAGACTCAATGAAGTTACTATATTTTACCTTTCTTGACTTTCTAAACGAAATTTTTGTTACTAGCTAGAACTAATCACTTATTAATAATAACTAGATATATACGCGATATTACTGGCATAAATGGTCGTTATATGAGAAACAAAATGTTTTATGATTGATTGATTGATGGTGTTTTCTTTGCTACATCATGGCGGCGAGTTTTTATTTGTGAAATATCAGAAGAGAACAATCGCCCTTTGGCAGGAAAACTGGCATTGCTAGTCAATCAAGATCTGTGTCGAACGTAACTGCCATAAGCGAGGTTAGAACTCACAACATTTTCACCAATATTAAGAAACTGAAAATGTATAACCGGTTGTGGTGCGTAAAAATGGGTACGCCAGACTGATACAACAATTCGGATGATAGTACCAAAATACAGACAACTTAATAGAACAAGAGATCCCACAGAAATGATCTTATCAGGTAGACAAAAATGTATAAGATTTTAACTATTAAAATAAATGAAGTAAATATAACAAAACTCAATTTTTTTATATAGATTAAATCAAGTGAAATGCGTCCGACCGCTAAACCAAACGTTATGTGGTGAATTATGATGACATTGGCATAATATGAGAGGATATGAGGTATGGCTCAATAAGACATCTTTTTAACGACACAAAAACCACACAGAAATCTAGAGATCACAATATGATCTTAAGCAATTGACAAGTGTATATACTGTATGTCAAGCTTTAAACTGCTAAACCTGAAAGAAATATTTTCTTCATGTTTACATTGCGTAAAATATCTGTTTCGCACTAAAATATATCGATTCCAGTTATTCAATATTGTTCAACATTATTAAATAATGATAACTAAAACCTATATGTAGTCGAATTAATGATAAATTAGTATTTTAATACATGTTTTGTTTAAATTTCTTGTATTCATATTTGTGTCAATAATATCGTATCAGTTTTCATTTTATGAATAATATGTTATTAAAAATGTAATATAAAAGGGCGCCAAACAAATCTTATCATTAACAAAAGCAATTCCAATAACTTGTATAGCTTGTTTCTATCAGTAAATACATCTTTTATTAATAGTCTTTCCTCTAAATGTGTTCGTTGTCATCTTAATCAGTTTTATAATTTATATTCGATGGGGACACATCAGATCTAATATACTGCGAAATATTGCATACATTTCTGTCATTATTCACTCCTTTTTTGACAGTGCCAAATTTGTGTACCTCTGATAAACTAGCAATTATGATCTCTGCAATAATACAAATTTGATGTGTTTGAATCTACAACAATAACTTGTAAGATATATAGGATTGCTGCTTACAATTGAATTATTGAAAGGTTATAAATGGTAAGATTGAGGTCATCACTTAAGCTTTTGACTTTGCCATTTGATAAGGGAATTCCGTTTTGAATTTTCCTTGGAGTTCGGTATTTTTGTTATTTTACTTTTTTCAAAAGTATTACGGACGCCATCGTACCTAATTTGAATGTCACAGGAAATGATTGTTTGTTTTTGTAACCACATTGCCTTTCCATGTAATTTACCATAGTAAAAAATGTGTATGGTCATATATTTACTATATACAGTACGACAGGTCTATGGGCATGTATACCTGTTATAAACGATTAGGTAATGTTTTTCTCTGTAATTAACAATACTATAAAACGTGTATGGTGATGTCTTTCCATGTTATTACTATATTGCAAAACTTGTATGGTCATGTCTTTCTGTGTTATTAACCATAGTACAAAACGTGTATGATCATATATTTCCAAATTATTATCTATAGTACAATAGGTCTATGGTCGTCTTTTCCCTGTTATTAACCATAGTACAAAACGTGTATGGTCATGTCTTTCTGTATTTTTTACCATAGTACAAAACGTGTATGGTCATGTCTTTCTGTGTTGTTACCATAGTACAAAACGTGTATGGTCATGTCTTTCTATGTTATTTACCATGGTACAACAAGTGTATAGTTATTTCGTCAGCTAGTTTACCATAGTACAAAACGTGTATGGTCATGTCTTTCTGTGTTTTTACCATAGTACAAAACGTGTATGGTCATGTCTTTCTATGTTATTTACCATGGTACAACAAGTGTATAGGTATTTCGTCAGCTAGTTTACCATAGTACAAAACGTGCATGTTCATAAAATAAAATTGAGAATGGAAATGGGGAATATGTCAAAGAGACAACAACCCGACCAAAGAGCAGACAACAGCCGAAAGCCACCAATAGGTCTTCAACGCAGAGAGAAAATCCCGCCCCCCGGAGGTGTTCCTCACCTGGCCCCTAAATAAAAATTGTGTACTAGTTCAGTGAAATGGACGTCACACTAAACTCCAAAACATATCAATGAACTAAAATAAAAAAAAACATACAAGACTAACAAAGGCCAGAGGCTCCTGACTTGGGACAGGCGCAAAAATTCGGCGGGGTTAAACATGTTTTGTGAGATCTCAACCCTCCCCCTATACCTTTAGCCAATGTAGAATAAAGAAACACATAGCAATACGCACAGTAAAACTCAGTATAAAAGAAGTCCGAGTCCGATGTCAAAATAGGTAACAAAAGAAATTAAGCAAAATGACAATGATACATAAATGAACAAAGGACTACTAACAGTTACTGACATGCCAGCTCCAGACCTCAATTAAACTGATTGAAAGATTATGTCTTCATCATATGAAAATCAAGTACAATCCCTTCCGTTAGGGGTTTAGTATCATACCATCATAAAATATATGAGAATAACATAACCCGTATCCTGCCAACAACTGGTTTTAGAATAAATGTGTTTATTTTCGATGCAAAGGCCTTATGAGTGAATAATACTAATACCAAAATATGCAATCCTTAATGACTTGACAACAGTATCGTAACTATATCCTTTCAGAATAAGTCTGTTTAAAGGTTTAGTTAGTTTTTGAGGTAAATGCCGACATTTTTGTTCTTTGTAAATAATATTACCATAAAATATTGGATGTGAAATACCTGAACGTATAAGATGTCTGCATGTTGATTTATATTTACGAATGATGTCCTTGTACCGATGATAAAATTTAGTAAATGTTTTGACTAGTTTGTGATATCGAAAACCCTGGTGTAATATTTTTTCAGTAATACAGAGATTTCTTTCGTTGAAATCAAATACGCTGTTACATACACGAGCGAATTGAACAAGTTGAGATATATAAACACCATAAGAGTTCGGTATTTTTGTTATTTTACTTTTTTCAAAAGTATTACGGACGCCATCGTACCAAATTTGAATGTCACAGGAAATGATTGTTTGTTTTTGTAACCACATTGCCTTTCCATGTAATTTACCATAGTAAAAAATGTGTATGGTCATATATTTCCATGTATTTACTATATACAGTACAACAGGTCTATGGGCATGTATACCTGTTATAAACGATTAGGTAATGTTTTTCTCTGTAATTAACCATACTATAAAACGTGTATGGTGATGTCTTTCCATGTTATTACTATATTGCAAAACTTGTATGGTCATGTCTTTCTGTGTTATTAACCATAGTACAAAACGTGTATGATCATATATTTCCATATTATTATCTATAGTACAAAAGGTCTATGGTCGTCTTTTCCCTATTATTAACCATAGTACAAAACGTGTATGGTCATGTCTTTCTGTATTTTTTACCATAGTACAAAACGTGTATGTTCATGTCTTTCTGTGTTTTTACCATAGTACAAAACGTGTATGGTCATGTCTTTCTATGTTATTTACCATGGTACAACAAGTGTATAGTTATTTCGTCAGCTAGTTTACCATAGTACAAAACGTGTATGGTCATGTCTTTCTGTTTTTTTACCATAGTACAAAATGTGTATGGTCATGTCTTTCTATGTTATTTAACATGGTACAATAAGTGTATAGTTATTTCGTCAGCTAGTTTACCATAGTACAAAACGTGCATGTTCATAAAATAAAATTGAGAATGGAAATGGGGAATATGTCAAAGAGACAACAACCCGACCAAAGAGCAGACAACAGCCGAAAGCCACCAAAAAGTCTTCAACGCAGCGAGAAAATCCCGCATCCGGAGGTGTTCCTCATCTGGCCCCTAAATAAAATTGTGTACTAGTTCAGTGAAAATGGACGTCACACTAAACGCAAAACATATAAATGAACTAAAATTAAAAAAACACATAAGACTAACAAAGGCCAGAGGCTCCGGACTTGGGACAGGCGCAAAAATGCGGCGGGGTTAAAACATGTTTTGTGAGATCTCAACCCTCCCCCTATACCTTTAGCCAATGTAGAATAAAGAAACACATAGCAATACGCACAGTAAAACTCAGTATAAAAGAAGTCCGAGTCCGATGTCAAAATAGGAAACAAAAGAAACTAAGCAAAATGACAATGATACATAAATGAACAAAGGACTACTAACAGTTACTGACATGCCAGCTCCAGACCTCAATTAAACTGATTGAAAGATTATGTCTTCATCATATGAAAATCAAGTACAATCCCTCCCGTTAGGGGTTTAGTATCATACCATCATAAAATATATGAGAAGAACATAACCCGTATCATGCCAACAACTGGTTTTAGAATAAATGTGTTTATTTTCGATGCAAAGGCCCTATGAGTGAATAATACTAATACCAAAATATGCAATCCTTAATGACTTGACAACAGTATCGTAACTATATCCTTTCCGAATAAGTCTGTTTAAAGGTTTGGTTAGTTTTTGAGGTAAATGCCGACGTTTTTGTGCTTTTTAAAGAATATTACCATAAAATATTGGATGTGAAATACCTGAACGTATAAGATGTCTGCATGTTGATTTATATTTACGAATGATGTCCTTGTACCGATGATAAAATTTAGTAAATGTTTTGACTAGTTTGTGATATCGAAAACCCTGGTGTAATAATTTTTCAGTAATACAGAGATTTCTTTCGTTGAAATCAAATACGTTGTTACATTCACGAGCGAATCGAACAAGTTGAGATATATATACACCATAAGATGGCGACAAGGGAACATCACCATCTTAAAATGGATAATTAATAATAGGAAATGAAAAATCATCTCTTTTATCATAAATTTTGGTATTAAGCTTCCCGTTAAAGATAAAGATATCAAGATCCAGGAAAGGGCAGTGTTCATTGTTAGTATTAGCTTTATTTAAAGTCAGTTCGGCAGGATAAATCTCTTTAGTGTACATACTGAAGTCGTCATTATTGAGAGCCAATATATCATCTAAATATCTAAAAGTGTTATTAAATTTTTGAATCAGATGTTGTTTCGATGGGTCTTTGCTGATTTTAGTCATAAATTGTAACTCATAACAATACAAAAACAGGTCCGCAATAAGTGGTGCACAGTTAGTCCCCATGGGAATTCCGATAAACTGACGATATACGGAATCTCCATAGCGAACAAAAATGTTATCTAGTAAAAATTCAAGGGCAGTTATAGTATCAAAGCAGGTTCAATTGACATAGTTCTTTTGTTTGTTGTTACTAAAAAATAACCTAAAAGAGTTTGAACATATATATTTGCATTCCGACTTTTTAAATGCCCATTTAATCAGGTGTGTGAATTTTTTCTTAATAAGATTATGAGGCAACGTGGTATATAGGGTAGAAAAATCAAAACTTTGAACAGATTCGAAATCACCAATATAAGCATGTAACTTATCAAGTACTTCCAACGAATTTTTGACACTCCAAAAGTAATTAATTCCACTATTTTCAAAGGCCTTATTTGAACAATTTATTACCAGGTTTTTGATTGTACCTAGTGTACTAGTAAGTAGAATAGATAGTTTAGTAGTGGAACAATGACTTGAAAACGAAATAAATCTATATTTGTAAGGTGTTTTGTGCAGCTTCGGAAGCCAGTACATAGTTGGAACTTTCATTGTATTTGGTTCTGCTTGTAAAGAGGTAGCTAAAAGTTTATGTTTGTTACAGATGTCATTTTTCGAAAATGAAGTCAGTTGGAATGTTGGTGAATTCGTGATTTTCTTTTGTAGAACATCAATGTAAAATTTACGTCAAACAACAATGATAATTGTTAGCAACCTTTTCAGCCGGGACAAAAAATATATTCCTTGGCGAGTTCTTTTAGCTTATGTTTGATACGGGAAATTGGGCTATTATGGTTGTTGTTTGGAGTAAAATGATCTTTAAAATGTTGAATACGTATATCAACTATGTTGATTACCGATTTAAAAAAAGAATCTAATGATTTCTTGTCAGCTTTTTCTCGTTTTATCCATTTAGAGCAATAAGTACGTATACGGAGTGAGTCGTGGATGATATTACGACACTCATTCCAATTAGTAATTGACGGGGGACGATATTTAGGTCCTTTACTGAGGAATGATTTCAACTCTCGGTCACGAACGATGTTAAGGTCTCCTGTTATAACATGGGAACTGGGGCCATAAATGTATTCGGAATTACTGCAATTTCATGAGGTAGGTGTATTGTCACTGATATTAACATATTTACACACTTCGCTGTAATTAAACACATATTTCTAGGTAGATTTTTTGTAAACATAACAAATATATTTAAAAAAAAGTTCAGTATTATCAAAATAGCCAGGAATTTGTTCTTTAACAGAATGATCATTAAAAATACCGGCAATATTTACAAAATCAAAACCTTCATTGACATATTTAATTTTAATAAAATGTTTTTTGTGATCTTCAGGACGATCAATTTTGGGAAACAAATTAGAATAACAATATGCAATTATAATTTGGACGATTTCATACTTAGGACTGCAATATGGAATTGTGTTGCATTCCTCCAAAATTCGATGTAATTTATTAACAGGCAAAGAACAGAGCTTGGTTAATAGATAGTGTCTACCGTTGTTTTTTGAAATAGAAATTAGGTCCGAAATATTTGTATTGTTATTACGAAATTTTCTTTGATTGCGATTTATTTTACGCCCATGAGAACGGTTTTTACGTACTGTTTTAGAAACTATATCCAAAATGTTAACAGAATCTGTTCTAGATATATTACCAATTCCCATGATATTGTCGTTAAGACCGAGAGGATAGACTGTCTGTAATTTTTAATCGAATTTCATTCAATTATTTTTCGTGATCGTACAAATTTTGAATGAGACTCCTCAGGCTGCTTATTAATTTACTTCTAAAGTTTGAACTGTTAAATATTTAAAAGGATGATTGTGCTTCTTAAACGACAAAGGTGTTCTTGCGTGCGTTTAGATAAATATCGCCCAGTTTCACCTACGTACTGATTACCGCATCCCGGTTTGTTTCATGTCTTTCCATGTTGATTTTCCTATATTGGTTAAAGTATAATGGTAGTTATAATTGTAACTCGTAGAGAGAACTTGATGTTAGAAATCAACAGCAAGTTCATTAAGGAGGAGGACGGTAAAGATGGTCAGAAATCAACAGCCAGTTAATTAAGCAGGAGGACGATAAGATGGTCCGAAATCAACAGCCAATTTATTAAGCAAGAGGATAGTACAGATGGTCAGAAATCAACAGCCAGTTTATTAAGCAGGAGGACGGTACAAATGGTCAGAAATCAACAGCTAATTCATTAAGCAGAAGGATAGAACAGATGGTTAAACAACAGCCAGTTCATTAAGCAGGAGGACGGTACAGATGGTCAGAAATCAACAGCCAGTTCATTGAGCAGGAGGACGGTACAGATGGAAAGAAATCAACAGCCAGTTCATTGAGCAGAAGGACGGTACAGATGGTTAAAACAACAGCCAGTTCATTAAGCAGGAGGACGGTACAGATGGTCAGAAATCAACAGCCAGTTTATTAAGCAGGAGGAGGACGGTACAGATGGACAGAAATCAACAGCCAGTTCGTTAAGCAGGAGGACGGTACAGATGGTCAGAAATCAACAGCCACTTCATTAAGCAGGAGGACGGTACAGATGGTCAGAAATCAACAGCCTGTTCATTAAGCAGGAGGACGGTACAGATGGTCAGAAATCAATAGCCAGTTCATTAAGCAGGAGGACGGTACAGATGGACAAATCAACAGCCAGTTCATTAAGCAGGAGGACGGTACAGATGGACATAAATCAACAGCCAGTTCATTAAGCAGGAGGACGGTAAAGATGGTCAGAAATCAACAGCGAGATCATTAAGCAGGTGGACGATACAGATGGTCAGAAATCAACAGCCAGTTCATTAAACAGGAGGACGGTACAGATGGTCAGAAATCAACAGCCTGTTCATTATGCCGGAGGACGGTACAGATCACGGTCAAAAGAAATGGGAAAAAATGAAAAACAGCAGTTCACAAAACATTACATAGATAACTTTAGATTGATCGAGTATTTTGAAACATAAAGAAAATCTCGTACAGATGAGATTCCTAACTAAGAACAGTTATGCATATAAATAAATCTAATTTCAAGTTGTTTTACTGTGCAGAAGACAAAAACTTATTTAATGATTAATGTAGCTGGTAACTGTTTAATTTACAATATGTCAAGCATGGCTTAAGCTTATTCGTGAGTCTTCCATTAGATGAAGAGGCGCTTCATTTGCGCAAGCTTTATATAAATTAGTCATATCAGTTGACTGCGCATCATTCACCATTTGTATGTGAATATTTCTTGTCCAATCTTAAGCCACAAAAAGCAACAGAAACACAAACCCCTTCAGAATAACGTATAGGTAAACTATTGTGCTCTTGAAGAATAAGCAGTAAGACTCCTTGTCCACTAGTTTCACCCGTCTTTTTGTTCAAGGGGTTGCCAAACAAAAATGAGGTTATGTCACAATCGCAAAAAAAGATTATGGCTACGACTACATGCTTTACACATATATTTCATATCAATCAACACAGTCGTGATGTTGTCCGTTTAAACTTTCAACTTGACCGTTTGAAACGCTTGGTTCGATATCTTCCTTATAAGCAGCAACTCTCTATTTAAGAATTCACGATAGGAAACACAAACCACTGACTATCGTATCAATTTGGAATATATATATATATACAAGTCTAAATTGAAAACAACGTTCAAACCTATGATTGCGTTGGATAAAAACCGCAATTTTTATACGTGTGCATGTAAAACAAATTTCTTGGTAGAGGGGTCTAAATACAGCACAAACAACATTTTCCAAAAGACCAAAATAGTGAAAGAGTATATTTTGACAAAACGCATTTGACTAACAGGTCGAACAACGGATGTTCTTAAACCCTGCTGACTGCCATTGGCGATTGCCAAATAAATTGATCACCAGTACAAAATGGATCTTAATATTAATTTAATACCAAACAGAAAACAATAAACTTGTGAAAAAGATGGTATACCACAAATATGAGGTGCAAAAATTTGTACACAAGTCTAAATTGAAAACAAAGTTCAAACCTATGATTGCGTTGGATAATATATATATATATATTATAAATAAGATCCATTTATTACATCGGTGATCCGTTTATTTGGTAATCGCCAATGGCAGTCAGCAGGGTTTAAGAACATCTGTTGTTCGACCTGTTAGCCAACTGCGTTTTGTTAAAATATACTTTTTCACTTTTATGGTCTTTTGGAAAATGTTGTTTGTGCTGTATTTAGACCCCTCTATCAAAAAATTTGTTTTGCATGCACACGTATAAAAATTGCGGTTTTTATCCAACGCAATCATAGGTTTGAACGTTGTTTTCAATTTAGACTTGTTTATATTTTTTCGTTTGGGCTTGTATTATATTTTCCTTCGGGTTTATATGATCCGTTCATCCTATTTCTAATATTTCGACTCTTCAAAATTCAAGAGTCTATCCTAAATTGAGGTAATTTATATGGCCTTTCAAATACCGTTCGATCCCTAACATCACTGAAGAGACATTAATTGTCGAAATCCGGATATGGTGTACTAATTTTTGCACCTTTTGTTTGCGGTATACCATCTTTTCTGCAAGTTTATTGTTTTCTGTTTGGTATTAAATTAATAATTTTAAAAGATCCATTATGTAACACCTTGTGATCCGTTTATTTGGCAATCGCCAATGGCAGTCAGCAGGGTTTAAGAACATCTGTTGTTCGACCTGTTAGTCAAATGAGTTTTGTTAAAATATACTTTTTCACTTTTATGGTCTTTTGGAAAATGTTGTTTGTGCTGTATTTAGACCCCTCTATCAAGAAATTTGTTTTGCATGCACACGTATAACAATTGCGGTTTTTATCCAACGCAATCATAGGTTTGAACGTTGTTTTCAATTTAGACTTGTTTATATTTTTTCGTTTGGGCTTGTATTATATTTACAGAAAGGTGTTACAAAATGGATCTTTTAAAATTATTAATTTAATACCAAACAGAAAACAATAAACTTGCGGAAAAGATGGTATACCGCAAACAAAAGGTGCAAAAATTAGTACACCATATCCGGATTTCGACAATTAATGTCTCTTCAGTGATGTTAGGGATCGAAACGGTATCTGAAAGGCCATATATAAACAAGTTTATTGTTTTCTGTGTGGTATTAAATTAATAATTTTTAAAGATCCATTTTGTAACACCTTGTGATCCGTTTATTTGGCAATCGCCAGTGGCAGTCAGCAGGGTTTAAGAACATCTGTTGTTCGACCTGTTAGTCAAATGCGTTTTGTTAAAATATACTTTTTCACTTTTATGGTCTTTTGTTTGTGCTGTATTTAGACCCCTCTATCAAGAAATTTGTTTTGCATGCACACGTATAAAAATTGCGGTTTTTATCCAACGCAATCATAGGTTTGAACGTTGTTTTCAATTTAGACTTGTTTATATTTTTTCGTTTGGGCTTGTATTATATTTTCCTTCGGGTTTATATGATCCGTTCACCGTATTTCTAATATTTCGACTCTTCAAAATTCAAGAGTCTATCCTAAATTGAGGTAATTTATATGGCCTTTCAAATACCGTTTCGATCCCTAACATCATTGAAGAGACATTAATTGTCGAAATCCGGATATGGTGTACTAATTTTTGCACCTTTTGTTTGCGGTATACCATCTTTTCCGCAAGTTTATTGTTTTCTGTTTGGTATTAAATTAATAATTTTAAAAGATCCATTTTGTAACACCTTGTGATCCGTTTATTTGGCAATCGCCAATGGCAGTCAGCAGGGTTTAAGAACATCTGTTGTTCGACCTGTTAGTCAAATGCGTTTTGTTAAAAAATATATATATATATATATACTTAATAGGCAGGTGCTACTGTAATGTTGCTACAGAGAAATGGAAAAGAAAACAATCAGAAAATAATATTGAAATCACCGTTTTGTCGTAAAGTTAATGTTCATCCGACCTTCATGGTTAATTTTTAGATGTATTCCAAGCTATGAAACAGACAGATTCGGTCAACATAGTCACCAAGTCATTTTAAGCTATATCTGAAGACCAAAATTGTATGTACCGGTAAGCAACTTAATTGTAACTTAGTCATAGAATGGAAAAAAAAATACTTGGTTGACCCTGGTGTAAATTTTCATTGAACAATTATCTAATGCCTCAACTATATTTGTTTTTCAACCATTTCTGCTGACAAAGTTTGTTCAATAACATAACAGATGTCTTTATATGAGTACTTTAAAGTGAATAGCAACTGATACTTGAATATTAATGCCTATATTTCACTCTAGAAGCTAATTGACCGTTAGTTATGGCATACATTACACTGTCTACAGTAATAGTTAAAGGTTGTACTTTAAGCAAAATATAACGAGTACTTCTATAGTAAACGCTATTTTATAAAGGGTTGACATAACACTTACATGTAGTATATGATAATCTTAAGTTTAATTTCCTTGCAATAGAATTTAATCTATATACATTCGAAATTAAATCTTTTAATACACATTTTCAGATGAGCTTCGGACGCATGAAATGTAAAGCGTTGCTTTGATGAACACACAATAAGCCCACTTTACACGATTAAGAATGAATGAACGTTGAACGCACGTTGAATGGAATACACACGGAATGATGAACGATGAGCGCCATACGGTGAATAGACAAAGAATGAACGGAACACGCACGCAGAATGGACGATGAATGATAAATGCACGGAACATAGGTCAGTTTGAATTTTAGAAGGTCTGTTTGTCTGTTAATGATCATTATATGCTACATGCCTTTCTTAGTCGATGATTGGTTTAATAAAGTATTCGCATGGTCAAGAAAATGAACCTTGTAAAACAGTTCTTCACAATCTTTTGCTTCTTTTATTTGTGAGATACGACGGATCATATGAATGACATAGAACAATTTTAATTACAAAGCACGGCAGTACATTTTGTACACTCCACACTCAGTCAAAGTATTTGTGCTTAAAATCCGTGAACACATAGAATATGTCATATCTTTAATGATAATGTTTTTTTTATTATTATTGTTTGAAAAATAAGTCCTGGTAAAAGTTTACAACTGTAATACCATCGAAACCATTTTCAGTTCGAAATATTTTGTAGACAGTCTATTGTTGACGACTTTTTGGTTATTTGTGTTGTTGAGTAGCTGTCTCCGTGACGTATCTATCATATCTCCTTTTATTCATATAGTGTATTCGTATATATGTACGCGACTTTAATATCGTCGTTAAAATCAAGTCATTCACACAATACTTTACATTTCATTTTTATATTCTTATTTTGACTTGATAAATATACAAATATGGTGGTATGATTGACAATTTCGAATATTTATAGTATAACCTCTATGTTGTCATGATCACAAAACTTTTCAATCTATGCGACATTGATCTTCAATTTTTTCTATTAAAATTAGCAGTTCAAAATATTGATTCACGGTATTTATATTATACGTAAAAAAAGGATTATTTGGTAACATTTCAGGAAAAATTAAAACGACAAACATTTTCATTTTTCACAAATTTAAGTGGATCACATACTACGGATCAAAAGAAATGTTCCTTCATCCAAGCATATCTTGGATGTGCAGGATGAAGGTCATTCTTAGAATATGAGCCTGAGGCTCGAAAGTAATGAATTAGCTTAACTTCTCTATGAGGGGTGAAGCTTACATGTAATATCTCTGTTTAAAGAAACAAACTATAACCACCAGACCATAGATGGCCAGTGACCTTGACCCTAGTATATAAGCACCTGTTCCATAATAACTTGTCATAATTTAAAGCAAGTTTGTGTCGACCATAAAACCCATTGGAAAAGGGTGGGTCTGACTGATAATCCCTAGGGTGGGAATTAATTACTTTCGAGCCTCAGGCTCATATTCTAAGAATGACCTTCACCCTGCACATCCAAGATATGCTTGGATGAAGGAACATTCTTATTCATATTTCGCCTTCGGTCTCAAGTAATGAATTAGCTTGTTTAAAGTGTAGACACAAACTAAAAACAATTTTTACATAAATGCAACATTTAATAAAGCATAAAAATCACAAGATCATCCAGTAATTACAACTGAAGAAAAGTGTTTTAGTACTGATATTATTCACTTCCCTGTTATTGAACTTATAAAAAGTTCTAGCACATTTCCAGACTAAGCTGTTGCTATAATGTCTTTAATAGAACATCCTGAAGCTAAAGGCACTTATGAAGAGGTTCCTCTAAATGAGTGAACCTTAAAACGTCGGCTAAAACTAGAACTCTCTCTAACTATCTAAACTTTACGAAAAGTTCCATAAAAAATAAACAGACTTTGATGAATTCCTCACATATTTTGTACACAAAACATAATAAATCATTGTCTTAACAACACAAAGTTTTGGTTTATCAAAACCCTTAAACACCTCATTAGGTAGACTAACTAACAGATCTAGTATTTTTCAAAAGCTCATGTATATGAAAAAATAAATTGCCTTGTCTCTGAATGAAAGACATAGAATGTAAATCTAGAGCTGATAAAGATTGTACTTTGGCAGCTGTAGTCAAGGCAAATAAAGACACAAGTATAAAAGACAGTCTTCAATGTTAAATCCTCCAATGAATATAAAGAACTTACCACTAAATTCACCTTCCAAGTGAAAGAGTATCTAACTCTTCAATTGCAGATTCAGGTTTAAGCAACCCTTCACATAAAGTAAACAAACAAATTTAGTAACATCTACTTCTTAAAGGACCAAGTCTGTTTCAACATAGACCAACTTCCAAGTAAAATTTACATTGAACATGCTGAATATGAAAAGCTTCTGTTTTACAAAAAAATTCAATAATCAATAACATCCTTTTCAGATGGTGAAAAGGAATTGGTTCTCCTTTGAACACACCAAATAATGAAATTTCTCAAAAAATATTGATATTGCTTGATCATAGATGCATGGTCTCCAAGATGAAGTGTAAACATATTTTGCAAATGATTCTCAATTTCTGAAATCTTCTATTTATAAGTGATTTCTGAATACAATACACATGTTTTTACCCTACCGCACAATCACCACTTCAGGTGTTGGTTCACTTATATTTTTACAATACACACAGTTAAATTTAGTCTCTTCCTGAGGGGAAGGCATTCTTCAGTATGCAACATCGTTACTAATTTTTATGCTTAGCAGTTTAACTGGCAAATAAATTAAAAAGGTCTTAGTAAAGAAAACCAACTCTGAGTCGGCCAAAAAGGAATAATAAAAATAGCCTTCTGAACTTCACTAATAATTTTCTTTATAATTATCCCCAACAAGGAAAAAGATGGGAAAATATAAGGTCTTAATTCTGACCATGAAAAGTAAAAACATCTCTGAAAGGAGCTTGTTGGTCAAAAGACAGAGAAACAATTATCTACAGATTTGAAAATGAAAACGTGATAAAAACAAAACAAATATTTCTTCTTTCAATTGCCATTCTGTTGAATCTGTAAAATTTCTAGACATATGATAAGCATCAAATTTTCTTTCCAGGAATATAATGAGCTGTAATAACAATGTCCTTTCTTGAACACCAAGCCCAAATAATGAAATATTTGTAGTAAGCCTGTCAACTGACAGAGGTTATACCTCCTATTGCATTATAAAAGCTACTGAAAATGTAATTTCTGATTGTATAACAATTAACAAGACTCTTTGTGACTAAAAATTTCTCTCCAAAAGAAAAATATAGCCAACAATTCTAAGTAATCTATATGAAATGAGCCTACGTTCCGAGAAGCTCCATCTACCAACAGAAAATTTTTCTTCAAATTTGGATCCCAAATCCTTCTGATGAGGCATCTGGTCCAATCCAAAAACTTATTTGGATGGGTCTTATCAATTTTCAATTTCTGATTTTAAATTGTTAAAATTTCACCTATTGATGAAAATAATCACTGTAACAACTATTCAGTGCTTCAACATTATTTCTCGCCATGTTTCTGCAATGTAACATTCCCACAGATACCGCATTAAAAGCATGCGCAACAAGACCAATATATGATGCAAAGCATCTATAATACAGTTACACAATTCTATTTAAGAAGAACTTCCCAAGGGAGATAATTTTACTATTTTCTCATCTGTATGAAAAAACTTAAATAACTCAGTATCAATAATGAGACAAAGGAAAACAATGAGTTTCCAAAGAATGAGGACCGACTTCTTAAAATTTATTCTGAAGCACAGTTTATCAAGCATTTGCACCATTTTTTTCTGTATTCATAGTACAACTATCTAGATTCTGATCCATAATAATAGAATCATCAATGTAACTTTATCATGTATATACTTCAAGTGACATTTTTTCATAAAAATGCGTAGACAGGTTTAAAAGCCTTAGTAAAAACTCTTTATGCAGAAGCCAATCCAAAAAACAAAGAACATAAATAACATATAATGTCCTTTCCACATGAATCAGGAATTTTTGATATAATCATTATTGATATTGAAATATGCATCTGTGAGATCTATGGATGTTAGCTATATATATATATATATATAGATAATCATCCCTATAAATTACATCTAAACAAATGATAAATGGTCCTGCTTCAAATGCTGGTTAGCCACAAGCTAAGTTTGTTTGAATTTTTCAAATAGATAACAGGCCTTGAAGACCCATCTTTCTTAGGAACTAAGAAAATATAGGAAATAAACTGATTTACCAATGATTCAACCTCTTAAATAGCTCCCTTAGCTATCAATTTTTAGACTTCTGAAATTATTTCATCCTTATGTAAAATGAAATGTATTTTATTCAAAAATGATGAACCTTGTGGCACAACATTAAAAATAATTTTATAATCATTTCTTATTAAATCGAATATCAATAGATCATAAGTAATATTTTCCAATTCATAATATTTAAGTTATCTACAGTAACTGTATATAGGAACTGGTTGAGAATTGTGACCTCTTTGAGATTCTCTGTTCCCTGTTGGGAAACCTCTCCCTCTCAATGAAGGGAATTGCCATACGCCCTGTTGACCGACAGAACCTCTGCAGTTAAAAGACTGATATTGCCTTTCCCATAACTGCTGGGAGTAAAATTATTGCTAGACCTGGAACCTCTTCCAAGAAATCTAGGATTTGCTTAAGAATCTTGGTATAATCACCAAGTTTGCTTCATGCAATCATAACTAAAAACGTGATAAATCAACTATCACATCAGAATTACAAATTGGTTTTATCATGTATTATCAAGATCTAATGGCTCATTCTTACAACAAATATTAGCCAACTCAACAATAGGGGTGATGGTCAACCCCTAAATAAAGTATCTCTGGGTTTCCTACATCTTTGAAACCACAGAGTGGGCCTGTCTAGACAGTGCCATTTAGATCTATTTGTTTATCCTAGGCACACTAGGATTCTCGCAGTTCTCAGGAAGATATTATTACTCCTCTATCAACTTGATATTTTCCTGATTTGATATTTACTGACATGGTAGTATTAACAGTCACAGAAAGTCCAGAAGAAAATTCAGACCCAGTTTTCTGCCTTTTTAAACAATTTTGGGATTTCCCAATCAAAATCATGATTAAACTGTTCAACAAACAGGCTGAGATACTGGACCATTAATCTCACCAAGAGAAGCCTTAAAGGCTTCTGAAAACCCTAATGCAGGATCAAAAGAAGTATCAAATTCAGCTCTGGCTGAACTATCATCAGCCATGGCACAAACTCCAAAAGGAGGCCCGTACATGCACTGTATCATTACAGTAGTTCAGATCAAAATCTAGAGCTTAATCTTCATTAAAGTAAGCCTCTAATGGCAAAAATGGAATAAAGCAGCAGGGTTCTCTACAACCTCTGCTTGAGTGAAAGGCAGAGAAACTGTCTCAAACCTCATGGTTCATACAGGCTCTTTACTACATTTAATAATAATGAGTCAATGTATCAATCTACATGCCTATTTTAAATCTCAAGTGTGCTATCTCCTCTTGAGAAATATTCACAAATCTAGGATATTTTGAAGCTATACCAGTAGCACTAGATTTTAAAACTTCCTTTTGACAGGTTTTGTTGCTTTGTCACTTGTCATTCATTTCCAATTGCAATGCCTTTTATGATTTTTTGTAAAACTACTAGGTTCTATAACTGTTTAAGAAGAGGATTTATTCAAAAATACCTCTAATTTTCCTATTAAGTTTATCATCTTTAATTTCTAAAACAACCCAGAGGTGATGAAAATCAAAGCCATCACCCTCATTAGTGTTTACATCATTCTAAACATCTTGCTAAAGCAATACATCTGCATTATCAAATTAAGCCATTGTAATAAAATAATGTGTACCTGTACAGGTAAAACACGTGCTAATTCTGAAGAGTACTCACGACCTTCAGGTAATTAGAATATAGCAAAGTACTCTCGACCAATGAAATTGTAGAATTGGATGCCTCTTAATTGTGTAGAATGAATGTAAATCATGTTCTTAGTAAGGGATTATCCTATTATTTGGGTCTATTTACAGTTCAAAACAAAGAGTTTCTATAAATGAGTTACAACTGCCCCGAAGTACATTTATCAGATTGAAAGGATTTATCACACAGTGATTGAAACTGACTAAAAGTTGAATTGTGAAACAAACAAAAATCTCAAAATAAGTTGAAGTTTACTGGTGCAGTAAAATTGGTTCCGTGAATTTTATTATGAAAATATTAATAACTTCAAATTACTATAAAATTAAACAATACCAAAGCAATGCAAAAAAAAAAAAAGAAAAAAAATCTTTCAGATAAAAAATAACCTAAATCTTTAGCTTTCCAAAACTTTGATTACTTGATCGGCGGTTGGGGAGAATAGTTATTTCTAATACATGTATTCCGATAAAAAAACAGGAATTTAATTTTGAACATATTAAAAACTTTTAAGGGCATTATTTTTGAACATTTCCCTGATATAATGAAACAGTATTAAAAACTTTTAAGGGCATTTAATTTTGAACATTTCCCTGATATAATGAAACAGTATTTGATGTAAAAAGCCGGACTAAATTATTGGCTGTAAAATAAAATTTAGTTGTAACTCAAATGTACATGTATTAATTGATTTAAACTGTTAATAAAAAAGGATAATTCCTCACTAAAATATTACATGATTTACATTCATACTCACAATCAGGAAACATACAATTCCTACCTTTTCTTTCTACTGTTGTGTCACCCAATATCTATAACACATTTTTTTTTAAATATTTCCCAAATGATAAGAAAGTCCTCACATCACTAAAACTTATCCATAAATGACATGCCTAAAAAGGAAGTCATGCATCAATTATAAACATTGCACTGACAATGAAACTAATTCTTGAATAGATCATTTGAGCCTTGAGCACTTTACAATATTCTAAGTTTGTAAGAGAATGATAATCCCTTACTTCATGATAAGTACTCGCTAACGCTCGTACTTATTCATGAAGAAAGGGATTATCATTCTCTTACATATACAAAGAAATACTTTTAAATATCTATCTGTTTAACAAACAGGAGTTAATGAATTAAGTAACACATGTGCCTTACATCGTAGGCAAAAACTTAATGAATATAAAAAATTGTCATACATCGTAGACAATAAAAAATTTTAATTCATTTCCATCAACACTTGTCATACATCGCAGACAAGAAATTTTTAATTCATTTCCATCAACACTTGTCATACATCGTAGACAAGAAATTTTTAATTCATTTCCATTAACACTTGTCATACATCGTAGACAATTGAGAAATTATTATGTCTAATTAACATATTAACATTAGCACTTGTCGTACATCGTAGACAAGTTAAATGTATTTGAAGTAACTTTCCCCTAAATCTAAGATAAAAAATAAAATAACTAAACAGAATTCAAGTGAAGTGTTGTGTTCACTTCACACCCTCTAGAAAAATAATGACAAGTTATTATGGAACAGGTGCTTATATACTAGGGTCAAGGTCACTGGCCATCTATGGTCTGGTGGTTATAGTTTGTTTCTTTAAACAGAGATATTACATGTAAGCTTCACCCCTCATAGAGAAGTAAAGCTAATTCATTACTTGAGACCGAAGGCGAAATATGAATAAGAATGCATACATCTGATGTAACGGTGACATGTAGCTGTTTCCATCCTTGTTCTTTAGTCGTTGATGGATATTTGTATCATTGGCAATCATACCACATCTCCTTGTTTTGTGTTGTCTAAATTGTATGACGGATTAGAATGTTTAATGCATTTACAACTTTTCTAGAGGTGGGCAGTTTAGAGTTTGACACATTTTCTATTGTTGAAGCTAAAATGTATAAATCCCAGGTATACTGTTATATTATGTCCCGGGGAATGGAGGTATTTGCTGAATACAGCAAGTTACCTTGTTTTCACGATATTCCCAATACACAATCGTATTATACAACGCCTATTTTTTGTAAGTTCCGATGTGAAGGTACTTTTTGCACCAGTGACAAATATTACAACTTTAACAGAGATTTCAAGGTAAATTAATTTCTTAATGTATTAATAACTTTCAACAAAACTAGTAAACTGTTTACGGAATGAATTCAACAATTTCAATATTTTAAAAAATCAATGTTTTTATCTAATAATTTTTTTTTATAAATACCAATAACAACAATAGGCCGTACGGTTGCCTATTAAGTGGATACTAGCTGTCTCATTGGCAATCATACCACATCTCATTATTTCTATACTGTTTAAATTGTCGGTATTTGTGTTTTATTTCCTATTTTACAAATTGGAAATTTCAAAATTTGTTAAAATATTTTTAAACCTAAGGCCACGCCAATTTAATTCCTTGTTCGACGGAACAGCCCGCACATATTGTTTTTCTAAACGGATTTTTTTTTTTTAAATATTCCCGCTTCCCGCATCCGGAAAAGTAATCGTGTCTATTTCCCGCGCCGGTTTTTTTTTTGTAAACATTAAAAAAATATAAAGCGATCGCCAGAGCGTTTTAGTCAACGTCAAATCGCGACCCTTTAAACTGTTTCGAGCATTAACACAGATTTCTTATCAAAGTAAAGGACGATTCTTCGCAAAATCATGCCGATTTTTGTTGTTTATTGGACTTAGAAATTTGAAGGAGATGTATGTGCTAATACAGACACCTTTAAGCAAAACTATCCATACCCGCTGCATTTTTATGCACCTATCCTAAGTCAGAAACAAGTAAACATACACTGAACGAATAAGTTTGATCTATGACACAATATAAATACAATATTAAAACGTAGGTGCCTATATAACATAGACGTTACAAGTAGTAATAAAAAAGATGTAGGAAGAGTGGCAATAAGACAACTCTTACCTGGGACAAAATGGCGTTAAATAAAACAACGTACACAGGTAAATTTAAATATAATAATTTTGTTGTTAGGAGTACGGAAGTTAACATTTTTTTACCAAATTAGTAAATGTGTTGTTCAGAGTACGAGTACAGAAGTGAAAATTTATCGTCATACTAAATACTAATATCAAAGGTAGTACATATTAAAAATAGTGAGACGAGATATAACACAAAATCCCAGGGATTTGACTGGTATTAAAATGATTTGAAATGGATTAAAATACATTGAAAAACGGTTTTAATTTTTGTCAATCTTATTTAGATATTCATGAATCTTATTCAAATAGGGTTAATTACCTTTTTGGCCGATCAATCTAAACTCTGGTCACTAGTGACAGCACTGGATCGATACCGCTGCCGGTGGATTATCAGTCTCCGAGGTTATTATCATCTCAGTAGGTAGTACTTCGGTATTGACATGATTTATAACAAATCTTTTTATAAAATTGCCCGTTTAACAATTATTGTTTTTAGAGAAACTAAGGTTTTAACTCCCTCAGGCGAAGTTGACCTCAGATTGATTTGACTACTATTTTGGGGTCTTCGTTGGTTATAGAGCTCTTCAACTGTTTTGGTTATTATACATCAGTGGGTTTGAAATATTTGGCTTCGAACGTCCCTGTTTTAGGTAAATCTAGAAAAGCGCGTCGTATTCATAAAATTCAGAAAGTGTTTTCGGGTTATTAGGTCACCGTACACGTCCTTGTTTTCTAGAAATACAGTTACAATTTGTTTGAACTGTATTTAAATTAAAAAGGACAAAATCGTTCTTATGTTAATAAAATAAATACTAACTAATTGAAATGGATCTACTTTAAGAAAACAAAATTCTAGAAATAAAAAAACGGTAACCCATGGTCGTTTTAGTGCTAATTTAAAAGGATAGTATTCACTATGCTTTTCAGAAATATGGATATGATGCATATGCTTTGAGAGCTATGTCAATTAAGAGCAGCGTAGTTTGAACTCTTGTGGATAGTTTATCATTTGCAATCATACCACATCTCCTCATTTTTTTAATAGTAAATTCATTTATACCACTGAAAAACCCAGCTATTGATTTTATTTCTGAAGGAAATTTTTTGTTATATCTATCACGTTATGGTAACCACTGAAAAGCTATTTTCAAACGTCCATCTACTATTCTTAGAAATTGTCTCTTAGTTGCTTTTAAAATTGACTTTATTATTGTTTGTTTTATTGTTCATTGAAAAGTAGTGCTTTTTGAAACACTCAATCAATTGTAACAATTTTTCAGGATAGGCGCCATATAACTACATCTTTTCTCAATTTAAGTGCTATAAACATTATACATACAATTAGTATCTATCAAATGCAAATTATTGTAGAGAAAAAAAAGGAAAATAGTTACAGAAACATTATTTCTATTTTAAAAAGTATAAACAATGATATTGCAAACGAAATGAACAATTATTTTGTTCATTTTAGGTGTTTAATTTTGATAGCGAATAACAAAATATACTAAACGCTTAGTTTAAAAAAAAATATCGGGAGTAAATTTCAATAAATAGCAACTTCCTGCATTGACAGCACAAACAGATTCTGACATTATCGGGGGTAAAATAAAACCCAATAATATCATCAAAACTGCAACCAATTGTCATAGGAAAACTTTTCTTAGAGCGTACCTGTATAATAAATGGTTGGAACCGCACGTTCAACATAACACATAAGATACTATGAATCTCTTTGAACTTAAATATCAGTACTATATATAAATATATGTATTGTGCCTTAACTGGAGTTTATTATTGATCTATCCGTCTCATTAATTTACTTTATGGACAAGGAAATAGATTGGAATGGCATTGTTTTTATTTTCAATATTCATTTGTGTCAATGAGATCGTGTAAATTTTCACAGTATCATTGATAGATCATAATACTATTGTGTAGAACGCCTATAAACAAATTTCATCATTAACAAAAAGTAATTCCAATAGAAGAGCTAGTTTCTTGAGCTGTAAATTGATCTTTAGTTTATGGTCTTTCCAAAACATTTATGTCGTCTTTAATCAAATTTGTGAGTTATGTTCTTGTTTTGTCTGACATATGTTATATATTGTGTTATATTATTGGATATCAATGTTCTACCATATTAATACAATGCTTATCAAGTTTTTCTTCACGTCAATACATGTATCGGTATTTCTAAAAATGCGTTCATTTACATCCTTGCTTACAAACACAATTAATTCTTGGTATCTCTTTTACACAAAAGTAAGTTATAGTGGACAAACGTTAAACAATAATAAACTTAAGGAATCTGATGTTCAGTAGTTGTCGTTTGTTTTTGTGGTTCATAAGTGTTTCTCGTTTCTCGTTTTTTATATAGATTTGACCGTTGGTTTTCCCGTTTGAATGGTTTTACACTAGTAATTTTTTGGGGCCCTTTATAGCTTACTGTTCGGTGTGAGCCAAGGCTCCGTGTTGAAGACCGTACTGTGACCTATAATAGTTTACTTTTATAAATTTTGACTTGGATGGAGAGTTGTCCCATTGGCACTCATACCACATCTTCTTATATCTATTGATCCCATTTGGGATGTCTTGTACATATTTACTTCTATGTTTTTGTCTTTTTACTGAAATATATTTACTTAAATCTCCAATAGTGTTGACTGTGTAAACGGCATACAAATATTTGCTGTTCAAATTTATAGCTGTTTAGCTGTTCAATTGGAACGTACCATCTTAACAAATGCACTTTGAATACATTTTGTTTTAACATCTGATAAAACCAAGATGACCAAAAAGCTACTGCAGATTTCAGATAATGATTGCAATTATATATATAGCTATTAGAGAATGCGTACACTAATCAGATATGTTTTTTGAACTACATGTCATGCCTCCTTTCAATATAAATCAAAGTACTGAAGTACTGAACATCGGATGAACGCAAATTCTTGTGGATGGTCACAAGCACTTGTCTCAGAAAAAAAATTCACTTCTCTATACCTGAAAGTGAGGTTTTTTTTTTTTTTTTTTAAATAGATACTTGTTTATTCCAAAAAATTTCCTGTTTACATTTTCCTCAGTTGCCCAGGATGCAAACTGGGGATTCCCGTTTACATTTAAAACCAACTGTCCGGGAAGCAGGAGGCTGAAAAAAGTGCACTGTATTACCAGAAAAAGTAGTACATGCATAATAATACTTATTATTCTATTATATGACAATGAAAGTGAGGTTAAGGTACATATATATATTTTTTTATGAGAGACAAGTTAGTGCGTGGATGATGAATAAATGACAGGGAATTCAATCTCATCGTAATAACTATTATATTGTTATGATACAAATCAGTATACGCAGGTTTGTTGTTATATATTATATTAATATGTGTATATAACAGTTACATGTATATATAATTTTCATCCATTTGTATATCATTCTATCAGGCATGGGGCGAATTACATTGCAATGTAATGCATTATATTACAATTACTTTGACCAAACCATGCATTATATTACAATTACAATTACATGCATTTATCAAAGTAATGCATTATATTACAATTACTTTTGCAAAGTAATGCCTTGAATTACACATTACATTTGAAAATTTTATTAGTGAATAGAAAAATTAAACATTTTGAAAAACAACTAGAAGTCACAAAAGATTCTAGCATATGCAGTAACTGTTCCATGAATTGAATATAAGTATACATGTAAAAAGTCTATTTAATTTGACTTTTACAATTTTTAATAATTTTAACTTAATGTTGACTTTACTTTTATAAATATATTTTTTGCTGTTTTTTTTTAAATTTTAAACGAAATATTTAATTACTGTGAATTACTTCCCTAATTATAAAATAACATAGACCTTAATTAATGAACAATTGTCTAAATGGTGAAAATATTGATTGTTTAACAAACTAATTAATGTTTTATAACAAAGTTTAATTATCTTTTATTTAGGCAAAACAAAGATATTCTTTGATCTTATGACAACAATACAGCTATGCTTTTCAAATATCAATCTTTTTATGCAGGAAAATGTATGAAATAAGATGAAATAAAGAATATGTTCTAATGATTAACATATTCTTAGTTAATCAAGAAATCTTAAATTTGGTTTAGTTAAAACTCCAACAATATGTTAAAGATGTAGTATGTGAAAAAGTAATGACATGTAATGCCATGTAATGCATGAAATTACACAACTTTTGCTAAAGTAATGCATTATATTACAATTACATGTAATGCACAAATTGCTGCATTACACATTACATGCAATTACTTGGAAAAATGTAATGCATTACCTTGCATTACATTTACAAGTTTGCATTACCCCATGCCTGCATTCTATTCTACTATTGTAATAATAGTACAGTGCAAGTGCATGGTGGACACTCTTCTGTAATAAATCGATTTTTCTAATAGATTGGATTTGAGTAGGTATACATATTTTCCCGCAAAACGTTTTTGAGATAATCTTCCGCATGCGTTAACTCAAATTTTCGGTATTCTTGATTTTTTATTGATATATATATATTTCTCACGACAAAACATTTTCATATCATTTATCTATGTTCTTAAAAATAATTTTTATGAATATTTATTGATGAAATTGATATATAACAAGCGATAAGGAATGTTATTTTGCTTTCGGTTATCAGTCAAAAACGAAAGTCACGTGGGCAGAAATGTCTGTGTCAACAATACACCGGAATGCCCTCACGGTCATCCGATGTAAAAAGAACTTGAATGACCACAGATTGACTAATAATAATTTGACATCTACTGCAAAAAATCGATGATTTAAGTCAATTCCATAATGTTTTTAAAATGTATGCTTCTTTATGTCGTCACAGTGACGCAATGAAATAAAATTATAACATTTTTTTCTGAAATTGTATACGTTTTATACTTTTTTCTCTAGACAGTTGCAAGCAGGGACCATATAAAAACATAACATGTCCTGTCACAAACAAATGAACCGAACTCTTACAAACAGGACAACATGGTCCGTTAATGATTCTTCCGATCACCGTTTAATTATTTCGGATTTTTGTATTTCCATGTGTTGACACCACTTAGCTGTACTTGATAAAGGCTGCTAAACAAACCTATTGATCGCCAAAAAGTTGCTTTTTTACTCCCGCTTATTTAGGCAAAGTTGTATCTGTTCGTCCGTTTCTATCGTTCAATTGTCTGTCTGTACTATCAACACTTACTCCTAATCAATGAGTGAGTTTATGAAACTGTCACATAATCCTTATTATCTAATGGCAATGTACACTCCTTTTTATCAAAATAATGTTGGGGTTTCCGAAAGAAAAAGATGGGAATAGCCATTTTTGTAAAAAGGGTAGATGGATTTTAATCCACAATTGCTTCTAAAATATTTACCTTATTTAAATGAGACATCCATAGAATCATTTTTAAATGTTGACAGTATGCGTCATTTTTGGAGTTGTACGTAGCAAACATGAACTTTGTCATATCTATGCACATTGGAGGCGAATACTTTTGTGAATTATGTTATGTGGTTGTCTTGTTTTATCTTACCAGAATCGTACATAGAATCTTCTTATTTGCCATTTTCAATATACGACTTTTTTCATTTCGTTATGTTTTTCAAATGTATATTTATTAAATGTCAGTTCATAAAGTTCATAAGTCGAGAAGACACAATTCCACTTGAAGTTTTGTCTAATTGACATATACCTCTGTACTATAATTTATGTCAATTAAACAAATAATGATAGTGTTTTTGTAAATCATTCTCCGATTGTAGACGACAGAGTTGTGTTTAGAAGCAATAAATGTCAGAACATTTGTATAACTGCTTCATTAGACGTGTCTAGCTCTCATATAAACAAGCTTAACTTAATTTCATGATTTTTTTTTCTATTCCAGCAATTCATTCTATTTACCAACATTTATTGTAAAGATTTATGAAGGGATTTGAATGTCTCAACAGAAAATGTATATGTAGCTGCAAATGATTTCCAGAGTACTGACTATGGAAAGCTTTATTTTCTTCATTTCAGTTTTATTTTTGTGTAGTATATTTTACTAGATATGTTATTTAGTTATATGTTGCTAAATATTCATAATTGAAGCAGAATGGTATCGGTAAAAGTATCAATCTTTTTAATTTTTTCGATGTATTCATAGTAGTACAACTACAATGTATAGAGAAATAAAAACGTGATAAATGAAGAGTAAAGGACTCTTAACCTTCTCAAATTCGGATATCCGTATATTAAGGTCTCTTTACTCGATTAATTGTGTTTTTTTTGGGGGTGGGGGGGTGGGGGGGGGGGTGGGGGTGCTGTTGCATTGACGAAAACCCCACATCTCCATTAAGGCATGCATATTACACTAACAATTTTGAAACGAAAAAAAAAAAAAACAACCATCATCTTTCCACTGAAAAACTTGAGATGATACCAACCTTTTGTTAGTGTAAACATATTTTATTAATTAAATTCAGGTTAAGTAATGTACACAAATTGGCATTTACATATTAATACAAGTGAATAATTAATAGGATCCAGAAACAAGCTGTTAGCTTATATTAATCTGTTTCCTAATTCAAATAAGAACATTTCATATTGTAATACTCAAGAAGTAGAGTGTAAAAAAATTAACAATGTTACACTAGATGGAAAACAAACAAAACATATACATGTAATAAGGTTGTGAACACAAAAGAGAAAAAAATTTTTTTTTTTTACATCAGATATACCTTTTGTTGAATGGACAAAATATTTTTTACAAATTTCCCTAGAATATATTGTAACAGTTATTTCATTACGGTTATTTATTCTAATGTATATACATGTAGTGTAACGGAATTTAGTTGTTTATGAGTTACATGTCATAGTAGTCATTGATCAAAGTATTCTAGTATGTAGAAAACCTAAATTGCATGTACCAAGTTGCATTAAAAGATCTAAAGCATTATGATAAAAGGGAGACCAAAACAAAAAAGTCAAAATCAGTCCATGGTCAACTATGTCTAGAGTAGTTGGAAAGAGAGGTATTTCACAAATCAAAAAAGTGTCAATATGTTTGGTATAAATGACGATTTTTCCGAAAAACTGACAACTGATCAGGTGATGTCCTCTGAGACGATCATTTCTTAAAACAGTGGTATCAACCATCTGATGTTGGATCAAGATGAAAAATACCGATTCGTTTGGTTAGAATCGTTAATATTTTTGCTAACAAGGAAACTTTTGAAAAGTAGTAAATTATAAATTTAAACGAAGCAATATTAAGACAATAGAGCCCATTAAAGAGTACCCAAAACCGCTCATCCTTTATTACGATATTTCTGAGAGAGTTTGAAAATGTAGGCAAATGTTATGTGAAAAAATGATAAGGCCACGACTTCGTTTGTGGTGTATTTTCCAATCTGTTACCTAGTTGGTAGTGAAAAACGTCAAAAATCGACGTTTAAGGTAGATCATAAGTATATATTTTTTGAGACAGAATTTTCTTATACTTTGCCAAAATGAAGATTTTACTATGCTTTTTTCAAAGATATAATAAAAAGTATGGGTCACCGTGCTATTTTCCAAGCTATGAGTCGTTGAAAATTGCCTAAATTTGGTTAGATTGTTCATGAAAAAACACATTTGTGTGCATAAAAAGAAATCTATTTTGAAATAAATTGTGAGAAGATAGGTTTTATAAAATGTTTTAAGAAAATAAAAAGAAAAAATGGTGTCACCGAACTTGTTTTCTTGCTACAAGTAAAAATAAAAAATTTCCCTATCAGTTCAGTATATATTTTACTAAAAGAGTTATCTCCCCTTGAATGGCTTATTTGAAAAAAATGATTCTAAAAAACACAAAATTTGATATTTGTTTAAATATTTGGTATAGTACAATAAATCACCTAGTTTTCTTTATATTAATAAACAGTCTAACCAATAAATTGCAAATCTGTCTCCAAATTTGCAGAATTGAGCAAATAACTAGACCAATTTTGTACTGCGATTGTACAATCCAAGATGGCGGTATACCATGAATCAACCTTAACGGCTTATAATTCGACGACGTTACGCTAATTTCAACGTTTATTAGTATTTTTTCCCTACAAATATTCACTTTGAGTGATGTTTACCGTAAATACAAAGTCGGTGATCCTTTAATTATTTTACATCATTAACACAGAAATGTATGTCTTAACAACAGTAGGGATTTCAACTGTATGCATGCACATAGAGTTGAAACACACTGTTATGATAAGGAAAGACAGGATTTAGATTGATTGATTGATTGTAAAACACCACTTTCAGCACTATTGGATATTTCGTGTCGGTCAGTTTTTATTGGCAGAGGAAAGACAAGAACTTAAACATTTAAGAGGATAGTAATGCCCTTTATCGTCAAGCGTCAAACGTCCGTTTTTCGCTACCGTTAGCGTCAAATGAGCCTTAATTTATCGTCATTCGTTAAATCTCATGTTGTAGCTACCGTTAGCGTCAAATTGAGTGAAATGTTTATCGTTATCGGTATTTTAAGGATTTAGTCATGTCAAGTTTAGGAATTTTTGTCAGATGTTCGGACTCCTTGGATATTTTCCTACGATACAGGGTAAAATATTTAGCCCCATATCACCCACTTCTCTTCTGATTTATAGTATCAATTCTAAATTCTAGATTTTTTTAATTTCACCTAACTACATCCTTAACAAATATTTTACCGTCATTCGTCATGTGGGGTTTCCCCATTCCTACTCTCGTTAAATCCAAATGGCGTGGATGTAAGCAGCTATATGTCACCGTACGTCCTTAAACAATGAGTATGCCAATTTTAAGGTACATATACTATTCTGTATTAGAACAGAATTTCAATTTGCAATATATGCCTAGTGATAGAAAACAAGTTCAAGCAAAATAAGATATAAATGTAAGTAGAAGATGTGGTATGATTGCCAATGAGACAACTCTCCACCAGAGACCAAATGATATAAAAGTTAACAACTATAGATCACTAATAATAGCATGCGCAATAACGTTTTTATAATTTTATTGATAAAATTGGTTGTAAGCTGTAAGCCATGTTTTTTGCCGGAAAATTTGATGGACAACTTAATAACTATTAAACCTCATAACGGTGTTTGGCATTTAGTTTATTTGGCATTTTCTTTGCGCCAAAATAATCTTTTAGTTGGATCACAAATCAAATCGCATTTACACCAATAATACGGGAAAATAGTATGAATACTAGTAATATACATGTACTTTTACTATTTAGCTTATATCATCTATCCCAGCAATATCATTAGTTAAACGTCCTTTCAACACAAGAATATACCTAGGGATTTACCCTCTGAAGTTCAATGCACTAAATGCATAAAATACAACAAGTCGACCAGTATGTAGGCGATTTCCAATTTCTAACGAACCACAAAGGTATTAGAAAGATATATTATATTTGTGTTTTTACATCATCACAATATTTATAGTTACAATACATGGGTCTAATGATGTTTTTTTTGTCTTCAAACTCGCTCATTATTTTTCGAAATACAGTTTTTGAAAATGTTTTAAATTGAATCAAAAAACGATATCCATGTAGACGACAGAACGCAAATGATGCAAATAAAAAGCTGTTCTAAATCAGACAAAAATGCATAACATAGAAATTTAAGATAAATAAATATAATAAAAACGAACGGTTGAGTATTAAATATTAAATGAAAAAGACAAAAATATGTCGCTTCTCTTTTTTGCAATCTTATTCCTAATAGATGAAAACAAAAAAATCAATTACCAATAAGGCTAAAATGAAACGATAAAAATACCCATAAGACATCTGTATGGCAACATACAGTCTTGAACAATAGACAGGTGTCTATACAATATGTCAAGCCCTAAATCGCCCCAAGTCTATGAAAAATGTCAATACATTTAACAGAAACACGAGATCTGCCATTAACATCCAAAATTGTCCAAAATACCGAATAAACTAGGATATGACAAATATGTCATACAGCTACTGGCGAGGATTCAGATATATGAAAATATGGCAGGGTTAAACTAGTTTTTTTAAGACCTAATCCCTCCTCCTTTAAAATCTCGATCATAAAATCCAGTACATGAAAAATACGGAAGCGCTTGATACTAAACATGTGCGCACGCTTTTACAACCCTTAAAAATTACAGAAAGAAGCATTCAATTCTTATAATTACTTTTTTTATGCTACAACTATGATATTACGAGTTAAATCAAATTTGTTGTCTGTTATCCTATGCTTTAATGTGAAGTTCTCATGAGAAGCACGTGCAGTCACGAATGTTGCATTTTATTGGGATATAGATCAATTTGGGAATGACTCGCGATATCAAGTACAGACTCTTTTAAAACATACATGTTTGTGTAATTATTATACTAATTACACCTTATGTAACAATCCTGGGTTTTGATTGGTTGATAGCCAGTGTATTTATCACCAATTTACTGTTATCAAATGAATATCGTTCATTTTTTAACGCCGCCGGGGTATATGCAAAAAAGATATGCCTTTTTTACCCTCTCTGCCGTGGTATTTGCCAAAAAATACTCTATCCGACTGGACGCTTGTAACGTCACGATCATCAATGCGTTTTTGAACGTTAACATTCGGTGTAATTAAACAGATATAGCATGTTCTTGAGGGGTATTTGCGAAAAATACCAGTCTTGAGAATGAATTTCCCTCGCCTTACGGCTCGCGAAATTTAACATTCTCTCGACTATTTTTTTTCACAAATACCCCTCAATAACATGATATATCTGTTCAAAATATAGCTCATCCGCAAATATTGGCGAATGTTTTTTTTTCCATACAATATTTGATGACCGTTTTTAAGTATTGACTCCTTTGAGATGTTTACTGTGTTACAATGCAGCAAGAATGCGATAATTATACAACAGCTTAATAGAATAGAATATTTACAGTAAAGGAAACATATCATTTTAAACATTCTCTATTAAGTGAAATGACTGTTACATCAACCAAATATTTCAACTTAATGTGTAGCTTCAAAGGATGTAGAAGTAGTTCATTAAAATCTGTAAAGACATTCGGTACATTGTCATGCTTATTACATAACAGATACAGAAATCTTTTCAGTTACTGATTAATCAATTATATGATGGTTTAATCGAAATCTTTGAAGTGACGTGACTAGTTACAACTACTAACAATTATCTATTTCTACTGGTTTAACAAACTAACTCCGCTAGTTTTAGTTTCAAACAAAAGGAATGAAATAGAATAGGGATTAGTAGTGATATTTTTTAAATTAGTCCATTCGTATACGATATAAGGAGAAGCAGATTAATGTTAATGAGTCTGCCACCTTACGACCCCCCCTCCCCCCCAAAAAAACAAACAAACAATAAAAAACAAACAAAAACAAAAACATAAACAAAAACAAAGACAAACAAACGAAAAAAGGCACCAAGAAGTCAAAACAAAACCCCACAAAAACAAAATCATCTAGAGGGCAGCATGCGGCTTTCAACAAAAAGACAAGAGTTTCACATGAAAATTGTATTGATCAATATAATGTATTTTTATGACTATTTGCTAATCTCTAAATCTATATTTTCTTGCATAGAACTCAGTCTTTTGACATATATGGAGATCAAGGAAAGCATATTATATTATGATTTAGAAATATGTTAACATTATTGAGATTTCAGATGACAAGTCAAAAGGTGTGTTCGTCACTGAGACATAAAAAGACTTGCGTACAATCAACTTAATTCACGATATAACAGATATTGGTATGGGAGGGACTTCACGTGACAGTATTTCCTTTGAGTACAATCGTATTGAATGAATCAAATGTTTTACTTACATGTGCACTTTGTTTCGAGTACTTTTTATGTATTTCATACATGTGCACTTTGTCTCGAGTACTTTTTATGTATTCCATATGTGTATTATGTCTCGAATACTAAAGAAATTTTCATTAATGTCTATAGGATTGAGATAGTTAGTCCTCCGTCTTTTAAAGAAAAACATCCAATCCTTAAGGGTGTTACAATAAAGATTATATTCTCTGTGGACTGTTATCTTAAAATAAAAATATCTTGCCACATGTGTGTGCCTGCGAGTTAATAAAACTAAACAAAAATGAAATGAAAAGGTGATTTAATTTACGACTGATTGGAAGGACGACGAGTCAATTTCTATAAGCAATCATCATAGATGTTTCAACACATGAATTACTTTCAACTCAAACTCAGTCTTCAGGGCTGAGCTTAATTCCACTTGATGACTAAGTGACCACTTAATTACCTAAAAACAATTCTTCGATTATTTCATTGATTTTTGATATATAATTTTAGACATGTAAGAATACAAGTTATTAGCAAAAGTGAAAAATTTACTATAAGACATTGCTGTACTTCTTTCAAAGAATCAGGTCAAAACACAGATACATTTGCTCGCTGACTGTAAAATGTATCGAGTTTCTTGCTGCATTGAAGACCCATTGGTGGCCTACGGCTGTTGTCTGCTCTATGGTCGGGTTGTTATCTCTTTGAACACATTCCCCATTTCAATTCTCAATTTTATCTATTATAAATGTTTTGTTTTAATTATAGTTTACCAAAATACGGTTCCATGATAACCACACTGTATTTCGACAACAACAGACACGTTGCATCCCACGAGTTTATTTGTTCATTAAAGTCTTTATTTTGGTATTGACCCCTGTTTTGCCACTTTTGAAAAAATTCATTCCAGTTATAAATCCGGTCTCATAGTCTTATAAGCTTTAAAAAAAATATTCATTTCAAAATTGATTCTAATTTCTAAATAAATAATTGCCCTGTTTTCAGAGTTATCCATGCATTACACAAGACCTAAGATCTCAAATTATTGCACGTCTTACATCAGATTTGGGATGTGTTTGCTTGCAGTATTTCGGTGTTTACGTCCAATGCTGTGCCACTTTTTGACATTATAAATCTTTGTTAACCAAAAAACATTTAAAGATAAGTTTGAAATTGTTTTAAACAGTATACAGAGATACGACATGATAAACTCTAGATATATGAATAAAAGGAGATGTGTGGAAAAAGTCAAAGGGATAGGAACCAAAAATCTCCAAAAGACATTGAGATGGCGACGTACAGTGCTAGAGGTCAACATACAGTACAAGAGGTCAACATAATTAATGTACTAGAGGGCAATATACAGTACTAGAGGTCAACATACTGGACTTAAGGGCAACATACAGTACATGAGGGTTATTTACAGTACTAGAGGGCAATACACAGTACTAGAGGTCAACATACAGTACTAGAGGTCGACATTCAGTACTAGAGTGCAACAAGCAGTACTAGAGGTCAACATATAGTACTAGAGGTTAACATACTGTACTAGAGGGCAACATACAGTACTAGAGGTCAATGTATAGTACTAGAAGTCAACATACATCTTGATATCCATATCTGTAACTGGAAGCTTAATACTAAAATTTACGATAAAAGAGATGATTTTTCATCTTCTGTTGTTAATTATTCATTTTTGGATGGTGACGTTCCCTTGGCACCATCTAATGGTGTTTATATACCTCAACTTGTTCGATTTGCTCGTGTATGTAACAACGTATTTGATTTTAACAAAATAAAAAAAAACAGTTGTTGGTTATGTTCTTCTCGTCTCATTTATGATGGCATGATACTAAACCCCGAACAATGATTTTCATATGATGAAGACATAATCTTTCGATCAGTTTAACTGAGGTCTGGAGCTGGCATGTCAGTAACTGCTAGTAGTCCTTTGTTAATTTATTTTGATCATTGACATTTTAAGTTTCCTCTGTAAACAATTCTAACATTGGACTCCGAATTCTTTTAAACTGAGTTTTACTGTGCGTATTGCTGTGTGTTTGTTGATTCCACATTGGCTAGAGGTATAGGGAGGGAAAGGGGGGGGGGGGGTTGAGATCTTATAGGGGCCAGATGAAGCCCGACTCATGGTGCGGAATTTTCTAGATGCGTTGAAGACCCATTGGTGTCCTTGGGCTATTTTCTGTTCTTTGGTCGAGTTGTTGTCTCTTTGACACATTCGACGTTTCCATTCTCAATTCTATGCAGTACTAGATGTTAACATACTGTACTAGAGTTTAACATATAGCACTAGAGGACAATATACAGTACAAGAAGTTAATATACAGTATATTTGGTTGTTTGCATCGTTGGGTTACTTTCTCAACTTTTATTACAAAGATAAATTTTTACAACCATAGCTCCAATTCCGTGTTTACAGGAACTATCATTGATATTGACATATTTATAAATATTAACTTTTTAAAAACATTTGAATTGTTTAAAATACTTAGGGTTTTCTACCCCAGGAATAAATTAACTTAACTGTATTTGGCAAAATCTTTCGGCCATCAATGCTCTTCAACTTCGTAATTTATTTGGCCTTTTAACTTTTTAGATTCGCGCGTCACTTACAAAAATGTATGAGTCTTTTGTAGACGAAACGCGCGTGTGTGAAAAAAATATAATCCTGGTATCTTTGGTGAGTTTTTTCTTAAATATCTATTAAAAAGAGAAAAAAACACGAATACAGAATATAAGTGCTAAATGTCAATGTAGCCTTTAATTGGAAATCACGAAAAAATAAAATTAGGTTATCTTCTAATGAAGATGGTCAGTAATTCACATAATAAAGTTCAGATGCCGTCTTGATTTAATTGTAGAAAACATCAAATCGTGAAATCTGATAGATTGTTTTACAGCTTCTAATTATAAAACTAGCAGACAAAAGTAGAATGAAGATTTACAGACATCAAATAGTAAATTGAATTTATTAGATAATAAGAGTGTCGACAAACTAACAAATAAATAAAATTATTGTGAACTAAATACACGACATACACAGTTACAGAGAACGTAAAAATAAGCGACTTAGTATTATACATACACTGTATCTATACTACTAAAGGAAGAGACCGATTTCATTGAGCCGCAACTCCTCTGAAACCATACAAAGTCGGAAATATTTGTGAAATGTATAAATGTAGTGTTTTGTACTTTCTAAATTTGTCTTTGAAATAATCTTTTTTCGACAGAAAACGCCAATTTTTGAGAAAATATCCAAATTCAGAGACCGTTAATGATGCGTGTCTTATATGCTTTTTCGCATGCTCAGTCGACGGGCCAGTTTGGGTGTTGTTCACATATTTGCATATACAGATTGTTTATTTTCAACGTATTTAAATGGAGTTCTTTTTTTTTTTTATTGCTAATAAGATTCTGCAACTTGAGTATGTCAGCAGATTTGGAGTAGCGTCAACGATAATTGAGTTAAAAGGGTAAAAAACTACTGAAAATCACACTTTGCCACACTTTTCTTAAGGTTATTTAATATTTTTATTTTCCAACCGAGATGAATGGGGTCTTTAGCATTATGTTCCTCATTTTCATCTCTTTACAGAAATAAAATGAAATGCATTAACCGTGTCCAAATCCTTACTGTGTCCGCCTTATTACTGTGTCCACACTCTTTGTTTCAACACTTGCCCGATTGTACCGCGATTTCGCGGGCATCTTCTATAGTAAAGTATAAGTAAAAGGGAAACCATAGGCATATATTGCATAGTATTTGAAATGGGACTAAGGCATGCAACTGTATACTTCCTTTACTTGTAATCTAAAAGCTAAAAGTTTGTAGTACTTAACCTGTATGCTAGTTAATATCATTAGCTGTCGAATTTTGAGTGCCGTCTTTACGGACTGTCATTTCCCGAATGTATTGCTCAGTGGCCAGTTGTCGGTTATAACATTGACCTGAATGATATATTTAATTGTTAATTTAATTATTTCAGGTTATGATTCATGTTAGTGTTTTAGACCACTAGTGCTGCCATTTAAGACAGAGTTGACCTAGGCGGTTTTATTTAGGCTCCTTTTCGATTTGATGGTCTTTCTATAAGATTATTGGCTATCTAAACGTTGGTTTCCTGCGTACATTTGATGGTTAAACTGTCGGTCGTACATAAATCATACATAATGGAAAACAAAGGATATGGATTATGAATTCATGACGCAAACCCCGACGTGCATATGTAAAGAGCCAAAGCAAGGGAGTAGTGCTTTTATTGCTGTTCTTCATTCTGAAAGTCATAATAAGGCATTCATAATAGAATAATAGCTCACATCATCTCATTTCAAGTTTAATTCAGACCCTTACTGCAGTTAAAGATGCTTGCGTTGCTTAATGTAAAACACGTTCATTCATACATTGAAAAACAAAGCTGTCGAATTACATCAATAAAAAGAAAACACAACTGCCTGACAATCTCATAAAAAAATACAAAAATATATGAACCATTTAGACAACCACGGTGCTGAAGATATAATATAATCATGTTGCAGCGGTTTTTTTAAACGAATGTTAACTGAACAGAAACAATATCAGTATTTTACTGGTGAAAAAATTTGCGATCTATCAATTATAGACTGTAGAAAAACTATACGTAAGAGAATTGTTCTAGACAGTAGAAAATGACACAGAAAATTGAATCAACCTCAAAACAGGTGCGACCAAGAACATTGTCAATATAAGCATACATGTTTCATCAGCAATAATAAAAGCAACAAGGCGATTAAGAAACAAATGTATATAAATTACTAGTTTTGCAGTCAACTGTAGAAAGTTATGACATAACTATATCAATAATTTTGACATTAATTAAAAGAAACGTTGGAGAATTTCAATGAGAGGAATCCATCAATACAAACTGTTATACATACATTTTCACCACGTTGACATCTATGTTGGTTTTTAGCCACATTACGCACAATTTTACATCTAGAGTTAAGAATGTGATGCCTTGTCTTATTCGTGATTAACATTTAATGAAGCAAACCAATCTGACTGATCACATTATTGGTATGTATTATTTCATTACTTTTACGTCAACGATTGTTTTCCCATCCATATAGAGATGACAGATTTGTTGCTGTAACATTTTGTCCATGTTTTCTTGACCCATAGCTTATTAACCGACATCAACTTTTCTACATTGTAGAACTTCCTTATATGCGACACTTTTCCGATATTGTTTGCATTGTGAGTTTCGTTATAGATAAAATGTATGTCAACTTTGCTAATCAACTTCTCGATAAGACTACATGTTCTTTGTAACTCAAGATCAGCTTTCATTCGTTTAACTTATTCCAGGTATAATTAATGACACGATAGACACTTCTATCGAAAATAAATCGTCATTGTCTAATATTCTTTCTATTCCTTACTTTGGTTCTTATTTAAAACGGTTAATTCTATGGCTAATGTCGGGCAAAGCATAAACATCAACAAATGCAGAGGTCAAGAAAATGCCGAAAAGATAATTAAAAAGAAGATAATACGTTTATGCAATAATAAAAGTCTTGTTACTCCGATTTGAAATGTGTATTTCATCAAATTCCTCGATCTTTTACATGTACAAACCTGATGATTTAAATTTTCATATTGTCAAACTCTCATTCTTCAAAAGGTAGTATCATAGATCTGCTACAGCCTATGTAAATGTTTCCAAGTAGCATGGGCATATGAAACAAAGGTATTTGACATTAATATACAAAGACGAACCCTCATTTAAAGAGCAAAGAATCAGCAAGCAAACATCTCAACATCTACAGGTCCCAATCGAATTTATAAACTGGGAAATTAGAGGCGGCAGCAGTCATATGAAATCCCTTGGTACAACCTTATTGTTTTAGAATTTTAGAAGATACATGTGCCTAAGCTTGTATTTCAATAATACAATCAATAGCATTCTTTTAAGTGAAGAAAAACGCTCTGAATAATAATGTTTGATACCTCAGTAGATTACATTTCGTGGCAAGACCCATATAAAAAAGAAAGCTATAATATAATTTCAAGAGTAAACTTTACAAGAAAAATTAAACAGACACAATCAACCATCTTATTCAAGTTGAGAACATTAAGCAAACAAGCCAAGAACATGAAGCCAAAACTAATGTAAATTCAATTCATTCATTTAACTACAGATTTCTAACTGAAGGCAAAGGCATTCAGTTTGCAGATTGTTTTTTTTTAAACTCAAGCTAATCCGTGTTGTTACAGTCAAAAATTTACAGCCCACTATATCAAGAAATTGATATGAATTGATTTCACTCACATGGTCGTAGTTTGAAGAAATAATAATAATAAAACAACAAAGTTCCAATGTCCCCTGCGTTGCACATATTTTATCTGTCCAAGGGCAATACCTTAAAAAACTTGGAGAAATGAAGGTTTGAGAGCAAATGCAATGCAATTTCCGATATTGTTAATATTTCCAAGGGGCATAACTCGTTAAATATATTTGATCGGCACATATTTTCGAAATTGTCCAAGACATTGCTGATATAAACATTTGATTAAAATTTGATAAACTTCTGGCAAAAATTGTACATGTGAGAGCGCTTACAATGAAAATTTCAATATAATGAATATTTCCAAGGGGCAAAACTCTTTTGAAAATAATTGATCGGCACTGATTTTCGAGCTTGTCCGAGAAATTGCTGATATACACCTATGATTTACGTTTCATAAAAATCTGGCAAGAATTGTACATCATGTGTGCTAACAATGCAATTTTCCATGTAATTAATATTCTCAATGGGCATAACTCTTTTAAAAATAGTCCATCGGCTCTGATTTTCGAACTCATCTGAGACATTACTGATATAAATCTACGATATAAGTTTTATCAAAATCTGGCAAGAATTGTACACATGAGATCGCTAACGATGCAATTTTATAGAATGTTCCCAAGGGGCATAACTCTTTCACAAATAGTTCATCGGCACTGATTTTCGAACAAGTCAGATACATTGCTGATATAAATCTATTATATAAGTTTTATAAAAATCTGGCAAGAATTGAACACGTGAGAGCGCTAAAAAGACCGGACGGACAGACGGGGAGGACGGACGCCCGATATTTCTATGCCCCTGCAACGCATTGCGCGGGAACAAAAAAATAAAAAATACGAGATTCTAGTAATTTCAGTATGGTATTTTATGATATGAAGATTTGCTATAATAGAACAGTATGACAATGAGATTAGTTTACATGTGCGTTAAATGAACATGCATTCCTTTTTGTGCATCCTTTTCCATATTAAGAGTTTTGTAAAAGCCTACGTATTTTCGCTCTAAGCTTTTAATACAATAAACAGTACGATTTAAAGTGAAATAACAACATTGCTTCAATTTCTGTCAACATACATATTTGATAATTCAGTAGTTTATCTTTCATGACAAAGTTTGATACTGATTGACAATTTAGAGGAAATGAATGGATTAAAAGATATGATTATGATATTCACGAAGAAATGAATAAAGGAGTTGTTCCTTGCAAGATGTTGTTATCAGAGAACTTTTCTACAATTTTAAAAGTGTTACCAATAAAGGATGCAATAAGTCAGCTTTTGAGTATATACAAGATTTTCAAATTGAATATCGTCAACTTTTCTTATATAACTACAAAATCACCTTTTTCATCTCTATATCAAAATTAATAAAATAATAATATTTGATAATCGATATGCCTGGGGAAAAACAATCAATATCATAATCTTATTTGTTTTCTGAACACTGGATCACTCGTTTCGTGGTAGCGGGAAGTTCGATCCCAAGTTAGATTTAATTTTAAAAGTTATGAATAGTTCTTTTGCTGCTTCTCGGATGAGCAGGCTTAAAAAGTAAAATCAAAGAATAGTTGGTTTGGTGTCAGAATAATGAGTCCCTGTGTGGGATGTATAAATACACAGCTTCATTCGGTTGCATAGAATAGTAGACCGAAATCAATGCCTCGTGAGGAGAAAGTTCCGGTCTCTTTGCACGTGAGTAAAACTGATCACTGGGTGCATTCAGTACGTCTTTTTTCCCTTTTTATCTGGCGTAAGACCCGTCATCAATATTTCCAACAGACGCAACTTTCTATTTTCATAATAACAAAAACTGATGTTAAAATATATTATCAAATATAATTTTATTTGAACATTATTGTCTTTTAAGAAGTTGCTCTTATGATACTTTAAGTTGAATTTCTAAACTGGTCATCAAGGTCTTTGATTGGTTAATCTGTTTTCTCAAGAAACCACTTGGCCGTTTTGCATTTAAATCAGGACTTTATAAAAATTAGATGATGAGACAACATTCCACCCGAGACCAATGACGACAAGTAAGAAAATATAGCTCACTCACCACGTGACCTTCAACAATGAGCAAAACTCATACTGCATAGAAAGCTATAAAAGGCCCCAAAATGACAAATGCATGGTTGTGATTCATAGTGTGTCTTGTTACTGTGTCCATTTTCCATAATACTGATTTGCCGCAACATTAACGTCATGCATGATAAAGCACGTGTATGATATCTCATCAATTTTAAATTTATAGGGGTTTCATAAAATATTCTTGCCAAGTACATATGTATTTGTTTAATGTTAACACAAGTGTCACATTCTGGATAAAATAAGAAGATGTGGTATGATTTCAAATGAGACAATTATCCACCAGAGATCAAATGACTGTGTTAGTTTCACGAAATCCATCGTAAAAATAATGATTTTTTTGGAGAAAATTGAAAGTGTTTATGGCGGTTGCCTTCTTCATCTACACATCTTCGTGAGTGATGTTTACATATTGAAGGCATACCTCGACGAGTTCAGAGTCCAGGGTACTAAAACTGACAAACATATGCATTGTAGAAACAACACTTACTTGTTACAAACACAGAAACCTTATTAATCAGATAGCATGTTTAACCTCTATGTGTTTTTTAATGTTATCATTATGAAAATGATACTGCTAATGCTCATAATACATGAATAACATGAATAACCTGGACTAATATCTACAAATATAAGTGTCATTATAAAGCTTGTTTTATGTAATCTAATTTGTAAATGTCGTTTATGAAAGAACCCTTACCAATTCCTGTGGATGGAATCATAAAATTTACGTTTAAGGTCTATATCAAATAGTGTGTATGTCAACGCAGTATGTTTATAAAATTGGTGATTATCATCGAAAGAATTAAATCTTATTCAAACAAAATGATTATAATTAATATAATTATTTCAAATTAAAAGAAAAACCATGTCGATATGACAACTTTCTCTGTTGAATATGCTTTAGCTGTATGTCAGTATAATAACTTTGGTGTTTGTACATGTAATTTGTATATAATTTTCTTTTCTCTTTAGTGAAGTGTAAATATTTGACCGACTTTTTTTTTTTTGTGCGTGTTATTTGTCAATCTATTTTGCATTTATGCTATTTTGTGAGTGAAATGGCCAGTTCATTTGTAGTCGTCTTTATCAAGGGGGTTAAAAAAAGAATAAGGATGACTAAGATATAACATTACATTAATATATTTCACCATATGTGAAGGCCAAATTTTCAAAGATTGTAAAATTCATACTTTAAATAACAAAAAGCTTTTTTTTAACCGTACCTCATCACAATTTATGTTGTTAGGTTGGTCAAAGTCAACTTTACTCAGTAAACTACATTTGAACTGACTTCTTTTTACTTGTTTTCTTATTCAGATTTAGACAATCTAAATTAATTTGTATACATGTATATTGTTATAATAATATGACATTTCTAGCTGTCTTTAATTTAAACATGTATGGCAGTGGCTAAACATCGTTTGTTTTGCTATGGTCAGGAAAAGCTTTGTTTAAAAAAAATATTGATTAACATATTCATGTTATAGTGAATGAAAATTCTGTATACCAATTGCCAGATTCATACTTAAGAAAACAAAAAGAACCAATTATTTGACTGTTGCTAAGCACTAATTTGGTTGCTATGGTGTTGATAAACACAAACCACAATTGAATAAATTACTTGTATTTCTTACTGTTACTTCTACTTATACGACAATCTGATTTGCTTTTATTCTAATTTCTACAATAAAATTACAAATTCCTTTTGGTGATTGTCTTTTATTGAATCATTTTTGGCTGTTGCTAAGCAACATGTGTGTTGCTATGCTCAATATGAACTTAGGAAAAAAGAATGAAGACATCATATAAGAATGAAAAACCGTTTATAGAAGCTAAATCTTCAAACCGTGCTATATTTATACGTCAGAGTGTAAAATAACAAATTTTTGAACCGTTGCTAAGCCGTGTTTTTTGTTGCTAGGTTATTGCTAAGCATTTTGTAAACTGAAATCGAAGTGACTTTTCATTTGTAACTTGAAGCTATTCTTTAACAAACAATTCTATTTGGAATTATCTTATTTATAAAGATAAAACAAGTCATAAGCGATAATTTTGTTATTTTATTAAAACCGTTGCTAGGCAACCGTCCTTTCACCGGAACATAAAACAAACATTGTTTTCTCAAGCTTTTATACAAAGGCTATCAATAATAAGAATATAAACTTATTTGGGAAGGGGGCCAAAAACGCCCCTTATCATACCTTGTCCTTTCTTTTACGTTATATAATATGTTTTTTTTCTATCATTTAGACAAAATATCAACCATGTACACTGTATGTTACGTTTTACTTTTAACATTTACTGTAATATTGTTATTTTGTTTTTGTTTTTGTTTTAAGATAGTTATAAAACAAATAAATCAAATGCAGTGTGTTTCCTTTTAAGCCTAATTATCATTATTATAGTCTCTTTAACGAAAATGGTAATTGAGCACAATTATTGCATTTTTTTGCATTTTATTCAGCTTTACAATCTTTTCTGAAATAAAATGCAAAGTGTAATGAAAGTTTGAAGATATTGTCTCTGTACTTTTCATTAGTAGCAGGTGCCGAAAAATAAATGATTTTGACGTCTAGATTCAAAAGATGATTTTTTTGTTATGTAATATCGATATTGCAGTTAAGATAGTTATTGCAAAATGTCTCCCTCGGCGTAAGTCTTGTAAAGCATCATTATATAGACTCTTCTTTATCAGTTGGCCATGCTTATGGATAGGTGGACTTAGTCCAGACAATTCCAAATGAAAAATGACTACATAAAGTAATGAGTTTTTGAACTGCATGTGAATAATGTTTCTTTATTATGGCAGACACATTTAAAAACAAATATAAACCAATGTGTTTTTATCGTTTAAACGTTAGTAAATGAATTTGTATTTATCGTGAATTTAATCATTGAGAGTGTAAAACCTAAATGTTTTTTCCTGAAAGTTTAATAGTAATTTGAGTGTTAAATCAATTGAAAAATCAAACAAATCTTTCAGAGAGTTGTTCTTTGTCAAGTATAGTCAAACGTGTATTCATTAAGTTGTCATTGCAATTTTATTCCTTTTAACATGAAAATCAATACTTTATAAGACATGTGCTGTAGTATTATGTTTTGAATGGGTTGACAATTAAAGATGAGCAAAAAAGTACAATGTAGTAGGGCGCTGCATACAAGTTCTATAAAATTAATAGATGTTATATGACTGTCAATGAGACAACTATCTACCAAAGACCATATGACGTAGATGTAAGCGATTATAGCTATAGGTCACCGTACAGCCTTCAACAACGGGCAACCCCTGTCAAATATAAAAATAAACAGCTTTAACTAATATACTACAAAGAATATGAAATGAATGTTTCAAATACTGAATTAATAATGATATCGTCATCAGAGGCTTTATTATTTTTCAAATTTTCAACTACTTTTTTAAATTTTATCTACAGTTGGCACAAGGGTACATTCAAAGCAATATTCAATCTATCAATATCGTTTTGGTTGTTCAATTTTGCGTCATCTTCATTTGCGCTACCACCATTTAATGCATCGATATATTCATAGGTAAATGAATGATTTTTTTTTTAATGTTTAACTTCCCCGATAATTCAATGCATTCTAGATCAATAAAATCTAGATCTATGCTATCGGGCCTTTCATAGCTGACTATGCGGTATGGGTTTTACTCATTGTTGAAGGCCGTACGATGACCTATAGTTTTTAATTTCTTTGTCATTTGATATCTTGTGGAGAGTTGTCTCATTGGCAATCATACCACATCTTCTTATTTTTATAGTTCTAGAATTGAAGTCTCCAATAAGAGCATTTTTTTTTTATCTATTTCGTTATTAGGGTTCCAATATAATACGTTCAATTTTCAGGATGAATGTACACAAAGAACATGTGTATCACACTTAACATAAACATAAGAAGATGTGATATGATTGGTTGTATGTTTCTGGAGTTTAGTAGGAGATTGAGTTACTCAAGCAGTAGAATCAGACAACACATTAGCAATTTATTAGTCGTCATGTTGCTCACCAAATAATTCTATTCTATCTTTATTTTGAATTAAAGGCACAGTTGCGCTTAATTGTTTATTTTTTCCCAGTTGTTATTCAATACTTGTTTAAGTATATTATTCTCTAAAGTTGTTAAACAACTTATCTACAATTATTCTTCATTTAAATAATTGCGAGATTACATTTTACAGCAATAAATTATTCTTTGCTGTAGACAGAGGACATAAAGATTGCATATTTTGAAAATAAAGTGTAGATTAATATAAACATACATAAGTGGCTTTGTCACAATCGTTTATATAAAACTAGGAAAACCCTTAATCATCAGGATTTCAAAATGTTTATGGTGAAATATAGCTGCAGCATAATAGACACGTCCAATATAGTTTTCTTATTACTGCATTGTGTCTATTCCATTCAACATAGATCTTTTTTATTTTTTAACAGCAATTTGCAAATACTAAGCTGATCAATGGGCAAAATTGAAATCACACGTTGAAATTGAAATATACTGCAAATTCATGCCATAAATAAGCAGTTATTAATAAATACAAATTAAGTAAAAGTATCCTTAATATCGTAAAAAACATTTAACTTCCAAAATGTTATTCAAGGCATTTTTTCAATGTCAAGGTTTGTTTGCAAGTGAATAAGCCTACACGTTAGAAAAACCTCCTAAGCATTTTATTATCACCTTGATATCATATTCCCCTTTGTGTTACAGTTACTTGATTGTAAGTGTTTCTCCTCACCTATTGCATTTTATTGAAAATTATGAACCATACAATTGCCAAAAAAAAAAAAAAAAAAAATCGAAAATGAAAAATCATTATACATGTATATCTTTCCAAATAACATACATCTGATGTTCATAAGACATTAGATTTTTAGTCATCAGTATTTATATTTTAAAAAAATTTTGTTTCATATATCAGTTGGTGTTCCAGAGCTTGCATTTCCAACATGATTTCCTAGATATATGGTTGCTGCTTACAAGGAAGGACTTGGTTGACCGTTATGGACGACGGATATGTTGTAAATGTCGTAACCACATTCTTGTCCTATTTTCATCAAATGTGATATCAACGAATTATACATGTACTTACATGAGCAACATAACGGGTGCCACATGTTGAGCAGGATCTACTTACTCTTTTGGAACACCTGAGATCACTCGGTTATTAATGGCGGTTCGTATTGCTGAGTCTTTAGTTTTCTATGTTTTGTAGACAGTTGTTTGTCTTTTTGTCGTTTTTCGTTTTTTGCAAGTAAATCCAATAGTTTTTAGTATGATAATAATATAAGGGTTTATCATAGTTGATAAATTCACCCAAAACAAGGTAAAACAAGCACAGTAGTGTTGCGTATGTGATATGAAAATTCAAAAATGAATATTCAGGGCAAACAATGAAAAAAATATAAATCCTGTACCCAAGCGCCTGTGCTTTAGACAACATTTTGTAGACAAATAACATTACCTTCCTGAAACTGATATTGAATTACTTTATAACAGGTCACAAAATTGATTGATATTTTATCAAGATCCTCTATTTATTTATTTCTTGACATGAAATTGACTCGAGCAAAGTTGCATTATGTGTCATATCATTGCAACACATTATCTGATATCTGAAATCTAAATCTCGTCTATTATCACAATGCATATCATGGATAAACTACAAAAGAACTTTAAATCATTACTTTAGCTTGTATTGTAATTTTCTTTCAATGTGTTAATTCTTCTTGGAATAACCATCAAATTGTAATTTCCCAATATCAAATATTTGTTTTTCTTTTATTGACAAAGTGTCCATTTTTCTTTAAAGACACATATGCAGGATAGGTTGAGAAAGTTTCGTCCTTTCTTCGGAGCTAGTTTAATTGTCTGTATAAAACTTGCCCGCCTCTGTTTTGAGTTGGTATTTGAACTCTATTGATCGTTATACTTGGTTAAATTCTAGATAAAATTACTTAAAAAATATTTTGTGACAGACTTATATACCATTTAGTACCAGAGATAAATGCTCTGAACTGGACCAGCTTGTATTTGTTTCATGAAAACATCAGTTAGAAAAACATAATCCCCTCGAAGACTTTCGATCCGAGGTTTTTTTCCAGTTTAGCCTCTGACTGAAACTTTTGATTTATTCGTACCAGCACGTTTTGCATCAGCCTTTTTGTTGTCATTATGCGTGTTAAAAGGAAAAAAGAGAAGAAAATACCTGATATGGGGTGTGTTACATGTACTTGTTTTAGGACTAGTAATTTTATTTTCAAAGTTTTAAAGTCGACATCACGAATTAAGTGATCGTTGCAATAAATCAGTGTCTCTTTATATTGGGAAGTTCCTAGCCATGTATTAACATCTTCTTCTAGATATTGCTTTGGATTTCCATGATGCATGCATTTCAGATGTTGTTTATCAGTTAACGCAATCGGTCTCATTTCATCTAGAGCTCATTCGATTTCTAATTGTTTTTACTACCTTAATAGTTAGTTTTGATCATCCCTTATGACCTGAAAGCCATATGCTCCCTTCATATTTAATTAAATAACACAAAAAGCAGTACAAAAGAAAGTTGAAATAATTAGCTCAATTAAAAAAAACTTACTCAATATCATCAGATGAAACAAATGTCCTACTTTCTACAGCTTAATACAGTGTGTCAGTATAGCATCATCATTAAACAACATTTGTGAAATTTGATTAGAATTAACGAAAAGATGGCTTTAACTTAAAGTAATGAAGTTCAGATGCTACTATGATCTAATTGCGAAATGCAGGTCAAATAAGTTAAAAATAGCATCTTACAGAGTTACAGACCTAACAGGAAGAACAGCTGTACATGTCAAAAAAATTAGTTCAATTTAGAAGTTCGTTAAACCCATTTTGAATTTAGACCAAAATGTTATTGATTTCATGTGAATAATGTATTTTATTATGTCATGTTGAGAAACTGCAATTTCTTATTCAATATTATGCAATTCCAGGAGTCCAATTATTGGTTCCAACTTTCGTTTTTAGTTTAAGCACAAAGAAAACGCTTTCCAAAAATATATTTAATAGTGTTAGATGATGCCGATTCAAATTAAATACGAAAATAAAGATAGTGAATAGCAAAAAGGAATTATTTATCGACTCTTTACACATACATATAAAAAAGACAAAAATAGAGAAACTTTCTGAAACAACAAGAATACATGGAGCCTCAGCAATTAAAATTTTAGATGATCAATATAGAATAAGTCAGTTGAAAGCCATAGAAATAAGGAAACATTAAAATCAAATATCATAAACATATTGCACCTCTGTTGCTAACTGTTCGAATTTTTCTAGAATGCTGGTCTAGTCTAAGATATCAATTAATTGATGTTCTGGGTCCGTGTATATTTGCGTCCGTTCGTTTTTCGTTTTGAAAAATCAAAAACAAAAAACGAAAAACGAAAGTGTTTTCATTTTTCGTTTTTGATTTCTCAAAAACCAAAATGAAAAACAAAAGTGTTTTCGTTTTTCGTTTTTGATTTCTCAAAAACCATAACGAAAAACGAAAGTGTTTTCATTTTTCGTTTTTGATTTTTCAAAAACCAAAATGAAAATCAAAAGTGTTTTCGTTTTTCGTTTTTGATTTCACTAAACAAGAAAAGCATCTACATTTGGATTCAATTTCTGTATTTTGCTCTATTTATTTCTCGTTTTACGTTATACAATGTTTTCCTTTCCTTTTACATAGCCATTGATACCCCGGTGTATTTACTACTTAATGTAGACAGAATAGACCGCCTGACTTATGAATTGAACTAAGGTGATTAATGAATCAAAGACTTTCAAATTTCCTTGTTTTTATCTATAATAAAATATAAAATTATTATATTCAAACATTAAATGAATCAGAAATTTATATAATACAATGGAATATTATATAAAGATGGTAAAAATAAAACGATTGATTACAACATCACATTAACAAGGGAGGTTACTACTTATCTGATAAGAAAACTAGCCCTGTCGTTAAAGTATGAACATCGGTTATCAGATCAATAGTATTTAAATTGGAGATAATATCGACGAATGGAACAGTCTTTATCAATCTGAACAATAAGGATGCATGATCTTTACTTTTAAGTTTGAAAAGTTGGTTATCTAAGATTATTAGAATTGCATGATGACTAAGGCCAATCAGCCATTAGGGAACAGTTATTATTTATCAGTTGAGGGGGTCGGTGCATTTTTTTTTGGGGGGGGGGGGCGTCATTGCCAAAAATATCATACTGGTGGTGGTGGTGGGAGGGAGGGGGGGGGGGGGTCACACGATTAAAGTTTTTATGACTGACAAGTATATATAGATTGTTGACGATATTGAAATGAGTGTGCAATCTGTGAAATAATTTCTGTCACTCCTTTATATCACAGTCATCTGTTATGATTCATTATCCATAGGATGTGTAAATGTACAATTCTAGTGCTACTTAATTATCTTAAGATTAACAACTGTATGAAACATTTTAACCTAGTTTTGACCACAGGAAAGTTTCTGAACACGCATAGTCAACTTTCTAAAGTTTTTAAATCATTTTGATGTGATTCTTGGGATAGAAGGTGTGTATATTCTTAAATCATTTGATAATAGGTATAGTTATTTTATGAAATTATTACAAAGATATTGAATAAGAATATTAGATAGTCTGGATGGTAGGTCTTTCACTTCTGTATTCTTTAATTTTTAAGGTAATTTTTCTCTATTCTTTATATTTTCCCTTTTCTTATTATTCTAACACCCCATTATTCTCTATTCTATATTCTTTTTTCTATTTTTTCTATTCTTTCTCTTTTTTTCTATTGATTTGATCCATTCGTCTTTATTCTGTAAATATTTTCACGTTGAAATATTATAATAAAATTGAGAATTGAAAGGGGAAATGTTTCAAAGAAACAACAACCCAACCAAAGAGCAGAAAACAGCCTTAGGCCAACAATGGGTCTTCAACACAGTGAGAAAATCATGCACCCGAGGCGGGCTTCAGCTGGCCCCTAAATAAAATGTGTACATTTTAAGTTCAGAGAAAATCACACTAAACTCCAAAACATCTAAATGAACCAAAATTTAATAAAAAAATATACAAGACTTACAAAGACCAGAGGTTCCTGACTTGAATATATATTTCTTTATCTAAAATAAATCATGTACATATTTAATGAACCATAAAATAAGTAAAATTTGCAATGTGTTATTCCAGTTACACTTCCTATATTGGAATACTGATTTTTGTTTTTTTTTTTTTTTATCTTTTTTCATTTTCAAATTATACTGTGACAGCAAATGTACATTCATTCATAATAAAGAGTAAAAGTCATTATTGAAAGTTTATCTGTATAAAATATGTAGAACTACAGATAGCAGTAAAATAATGTAAATTGGAACAAAGAAATTTCTCTTTTTTACTTTCTTCGTCATCCCATTCATTTTTCATAGCACATGCTGATGTATGTATACAAATTTGGTTTATAGTGACTTTACTTTACTTATTAAGGATTAGCATTTTCAAAATCAGGAACAATATGTATAGGTGTGACGTCATTCTGTACACGAAGACTCAAGTTAATTTGCAATATATTTTTTCTTCTCTCATTAAAATGCAAATTTTCTACATGCAAGTGTCAGATATTCTTATTTGACAAAAAAAACATCAAGAAGAAAACTCTTTGTTATACTCAGGATTTCTCAAAGCCTGTTACTATGTAGCTGGTATTCATCTACTTCTCACAACTGTTAATTGATGGGGATTTTTTTTGGGGGGGGGGGTCAAACTTTTGAAACTATGTTGATAGGGGGGGGGGGGGGTGCCAACAAAAAAATGTATGTGAAAAATTTGAACCGACCCCCTCAGCTGATAAATAATGACCATTCCCCGAATATTACACGAACATTCAAGCTCACCATTCATGACGGTAATATGTATACGCTATTTAGATTATTTATAAAAAAAAGTTTACACTCCAATTCGAGGTTTAGGAGGCCATCTTATGAGTCACCAGGAAGCAGTCCAAAAGAAGATGTCTATCATGATGCTCGGCACATTATTGTACTTCCCGCCTTACCATGCTTAATTGTCTTATATCAAAATATAAAATATGTGATGAAATTGCTACGACTTTTTTTTATAAAGTGGCAAATCACAAAACATAAGGTTGAAGGTTGTGAGACTAATTGAGTTTCATCATTTTCCTATTATTTTGCCTTAATAATTGGTGGTTTATTTTGTTCGTTTTGACTTTGCGTGATGGCAATAAAGATATTTTGATAATCATTCATAACCGTGAACTTGTTGGACCATTTTTTTTTTAAGCAGTAAAGCATCGAAACTTAATTGTTGGCAGCATGTTGGGTCAACCACAGAAATAGCCATAAGCACAGGCACTTGAGAAACATGTGGCTTTCTTCAAATTTTTAAGGGGAATAAACAGCTGCGCCATGAGCGCATGATAAGCCCGTCGTCTTGTATGTGATTTTTTATGCAATAAGCATAAATTGTTTCTGACATACGGCGTGACATGCGAAAACCCCCTTTTTTTTTTACAAAAAACTCAATATCTCTAAAAAAAAATTTTGAATCAAAACCAAAAAGTATACAGATCTTTAGATTAATATAACTAAGAAGTGTGTAAAATTTTAAGCAATAATCATAAATTGTTTTTGAGATACGGCGCGACATGTGAAAACCCCCCCTTTAAAAAAAAAAAAAAAAATCAATATCTCAAAAATAAAATTTTGAATCATAACCAAAAAGTATACAGATCTTTAGATTAATATAACTAAGAAGTGTGTAAAATTTTAAGCAATAATCATAAATTGTTTTTGAGATACGGCGCGACATGTGAAAAACCCCTCCCCCTTTTTTTACAAAATACTCAATAACTCAAAAATAAAATTTTGAATCATCACCAAAAAGTATACAGATCTTAAGGTTAATATAACTAAGAAGTGTGTAAAGTTTTAAGCAATAATCATAAACTGTTTTTGAGATACGGCGCGACATGTGAAAAACCCCTCCCCCTTTTTTAACAAAATACTCAATATCTCTAAAATAAAATTTTGAATCATCACCAAAAAAAATACAGATCTTAAGATTAATATAACTAAGAAGTGTGTAAAGTTTTAAGCAATAATCATAAATTGTTTTTGAGATACGGCGCGACATGTGAAAAAAAACACACACCTGTTTTAGTTACTAAGTCTCGTAACTCAAAAAGTTTTAATCTTATTTTCACCAAAAAGTATACAGATCGTTTAACCATCATAAGAAACAACTATGTTAAGTTTCATGAAATTTGGATAAGTCATTCTCAAGTTACGGTGTGACATGTTTACGCCGGACAGACAGACGGACAGACAGACAGACAGACAGACAGACGGACAGACAGACAGACAGACGGACAGACAGACAGACGGACAGACAGACGGACGGACGCCGGACATTTGTATACCATAATACGTCCCGTCAAAATTTTGACGGGCGTATAAAAAAGGGGGTTGTCTTTGAAAGTGACGAGACCAATTTTCCCTGGACTTATTTCACTCAAAATCTAAAATTGGTCTGCACATTGCAAATTGAAGATGACGTTATATATTGTAACAATGTTTTACATATTCCCCTGAAATCAAAATACTATTCAGTGCTATATGTTTCTGTTGAAGGCATTGTAATACAAAATTGCAAAGGGTTACAGCCTAATTCTCAATATCTTTTTTTCACTCACACACAGGGTCCTAAATGTGTTTTTCATATCTTTATCATACTTGAAATGTAATATTAAAAAGTTTAAATTATATATTTAAAATATCTTTTTTGTAATTTTAGTTCATTTATATGTTTCGGAGTTTAGTGTGACGTCCGTTTTCACTGAACTAGTACACATTTTTGTTAATGTGCCAGCTAAAGCTCGCTGTGTTGAAAACCCATTGGTGTCGTCGGTCTGTAATAACTGTTATATTGTAGTGATATAATATAATCATTTATTTTCATCCATTTGTATATCATTCTATTCTACTATTCTAATGATAGTGCAGTGCAAGTTCATGGTGTACACTCTTCTGTAATAATTCGTTTTTCTAATAGATTGGATTGGAGTAGGCAATCATATTTTCCCGCGTTTGTTGCAAAACGTTCTTTAGATATTCTTCCACATGCGTTAACACAAATTTTCGGTATTCTTGATTTGTTATTGATATATATATTTCTCAATATAAATTTTCAGATCATTTATCTATGTTCTTAAAATTATTTTTATGAATATTTATTGATGAAATTAGTATATAACAAGCGATAAGGAGTGTTATTTTGCACTCGATGATATCCGCGTAATTATACGAAATACGTTCGGTTATCAGTCAAAAACGCAAGTCACGTGGGTAGAAATGTATGTGTCAACATAACACCGGAATGCCCTCACGGTCATCCGCTGTAAAAAATGAAATTGGATAGTTACCTAGCATGATCCAATATCCAACATACAAATACATGCGTAGATTAAGTAATTAAAAGACCCCTTGATTTCAATTTTTGTTAAAATCAAACTGAACTTGATAATGAACGCTTTGGACCTTTATGTGGACCAATTTGAAAACCGGGCCCAAAATCAAAAATCTAAATGCACGGTTAGATTCGCCAAAGCAGAGAACCATAATAGTCTATTTCATTTGTTAAAATCAAGCAAAATTTAAGTTTGGACCCTTTGGACTTTCATGTGGACCAAATCGAAAACGGACCTCAAAATAAGAATCTATATATATACATACGGTTAGATTCTGCATATAAAAAGACCCAAGAATTCAAGACTATGAATTAAACCCAATTGAATTGGTCAAGAAATGAGCAACGTATGCAAAGTATAAGAAAAGTATTTGTTTTTTCGCCCTTTTTCCTAAAACGATTCATTTTATACTTATACTGAAGTTATTGTCCGGAAAACAGAAAATCCTAGTTTTTTTACCGATGTTTTGGTCCATAATTCTTGAACGTTTTTGACCATAACCCCCAAAATCAGTCACAACATTCCTTATGAAGTATGGAACTTTGTGGTACAAATTCATTGAGATCAATATACTTATAATTAAGATATTGTCCTGTAACAAGAAAAATGTTTTTTTTTTTTCCTTAATTCCTACAAAGTTGGGACAATAACCCTCAAATCCATTCCAACCTTCCTTATGTAGTATGAAACTTTGTGGTACAATTTCATAAAGATCCATACACTTACATGTATAGTGTTGAAGACCGTACCTTGACCTATAATGGTTTACTTTTATAAATTGTGACTTGGATGAAGAGCTGTCTCATTGGCACTCATACCACATCTTCCTATATCCATATAGTAACTGCTAGTAGTCCGTTGTTAATTTATGTATCATTGTCATTTTGCTTAGTTTCTTAAGTTACCTTTTCTGACATCGGACTCGGACTTCTTCTAAACTGAGTTTTACTGTGCGTATTTCTGCGTGTTTGTTTATTCTACATTGGCTAGAGGTATAGGGGGAGGGTTGAGATCTCACAAAACATGTTTAACCCCGCCGCATTTTTGCGCCTGTCCAAAGTCAGGAGCCTCTGGCCTTTGTTAGTCTTGTATGTTTTTTAATTTTAGTTCATTTATATGTTTTGGAGTTAAGTGTGACGTCCATTTTCATTGAACTAGTACACATTTTGTTTAGGGGTCAGCTGAAGCCCGACTCCGGGTGCGGGATTTTCTCGCTGTGTTGAAGACCCATTGGTGGCCGTCGGCTGTTTTCTGCTGTTTGGTCGGGTTGTTGTCTCTTTGACACATTCCCCATTTCCATTCTTAATTTTATACTCAAGTTATTGTTTGGAAACTAAGTGGGTTCGGACGACGACGACAAACGTCATACCATTATACGATCGCAAAATCACTCTTTTATGCAAGGTTGTGCATGAGATGGCAATGAACGATGGCTTTTTAATGTCCAGTGGCAAATTAAATGCATATTCAGAACGAGAACATGTTATTGTAATATGAATTATTAACCCTGCTTTGGATTAGCAGAACGTGCTACTTCGCTAGTTATAGTTCGCAGGAAGACATGTTATCCTACGCGGATTCAATATTTTGACTCCGAACCCACCAGTCTCTGCTTTTACTTATTAATGCCGCGTGCTTGTAGAGAAGCAGCAAAAAATAATTTTTAAAACTTTGGTTTGACCAGAATGAAATTACCATAACCTCAACAATTTCATGCACATCTTCACATTATATAAATAACACATAGCTAAGAGTGTGATAAAGCAGATTGTTACCCCGAGGAAACATTTTCAACTGAGGCGAAGCCGAGGTTGACAATGCTTTTTCGAGGGGTACCAATCTGCTCTATCATCCTCTCAGCTATGTGTTATTTAATTTGTTATACTGAATGTTCTATTATTAATGTCTTTTACTGTTAAATTTTAAATTGAGACTAATTTCTATGACGTCACACACATAACAATGTAACAGTTATTAGAAAAACAACATAATGGAAGCAAAACAATTTCTTTTTATTTTGACAATATACGAAAAAGTTCTTCTAAAACGAAGACCATGAGCATTGTCTTTACTTTAATGATGTAAATTCAAATTCATTGTCCTTTAAATTATCGATTTTGATAGGTCTGCACGAGAGGGTGACATTCAAAAAATTGTCCCCCGCTGAGCCATGGGATAGAGTAAATTGTCTCCCTCGTATTATCCAATCAAAATCTGGCATTTTGACGTGAAGTATAATAATACAGGTTGCAACACTATGCAATGTCATTGGGTTTCAAAAAACGTTTAGAAAACTATGTCAATGTGCTTTCCCATAGGGTTTTATGCAGAACAATTATCGGAAATCTATGGTGATTTTCAAAATAGTTGTCAAAATCAAACTCTTAACTAAAACAAAGTGATTGTATCCAAGTTTTAGTTATTGCATGAATACTGTTTTAATTTTAATATTTGTTTTGTTTTTACCTTCTTAATTTCTAGATCATTTATACCGAAGTAACTACTTCATTGTACATGTAACCAATGTTTTACGTGGTTTCATGTGAAAGACAACTCTGTTTTTATGAACTGATTTTTACACCACCTAGGTATGAGTTGGGGAGTATCACTCGAATATATTGGCCTGTTTGAAGTCAGGAGCCTTAAATTCTGTTTTTGTCGTCGGTAGCTGTATGCATATTTGTTTTTTTACTTCAATTTGTTGTTAATCATAAAGGGGCCACCATTAATAAAATTATATTATTTTGCACGGGGGAGTAGTGGGGGATAGACAGGTTTTGAAAATGAAAAGTATAATCTGGTGTAAATAAAAAAAAAAAAAAACAGGCACAAGAAAATGAAAGAAGAGTGACGCTACAGTGCCAACAGGTTAAATGTTCTGTTGTTTTCCCCTCCTAACCCTCCTGATAAAGATAAAACCAGGAATGTGCTTTGGACGCAAAACATTAATAAAATTTTTCAATTTTGTCAACAGGAGCAAAAGAAGTTAAGTAACCATATGCTGGCAAATTATTGAAGCTTACGTCTCAATTGATAGTCATAAAAATAAAAATAAAACGTATGGTAACCAATTACAATCTACTGGATACAGAAAACGTTGGTATAGGCACCTATATTATACTGGTCTGGATTGGGGTCCTTCATTTCTGTATTCTTTAATGTTTTAGGCCATTTTTCTCTAATCATTATACTTTTTGCCAATTATTCTCTATTCTTTATATTCTAACACCGTATTATTTTCTTTTCTTTATTTTTTGGTCCATTTTCTCTATTCTTTATATTTTTTGCCCATTATTCTCTATTCCGTAACCAACCCGCGCACACCCTTTAGTATAGGTCACCATATAGCCTTCACAAAGGAGTAAAAGTCATCACGAATAGGCCCCGAATGGCAAAATGATTGAATGCTTATCCCATTTTGAATTGTGAACTTTCGGTATTTGTTTTTCCTTCAAACGATCTTAATAAATAATAAAAAAAAACAAAAAAAAAAAAAACAGATTATCGTCGCGAATGTTCCGGCGTGTAATAGTAGTAGTAAATGGACCTAGGTCATCAGTTCTAATCATCTTAGATTACTAACCTTTCAAAACTTAAAAGTAAAGATCATACATCATGATTGTTCAGATTGATAAATTCTTTTCCATTCGTCGACATTATCTCCGATTTAAATACTATTGACCTGATAACCGCTGTGCATACTTTAACGACAGGGCTAGTTTTCTTATCATATAAGTAGTAACCTCCCTTGTTAATGTGATGTTGTAATCAATCGTTTTATTTTTACCATCTTTATATAATATTTCATTGTATTATTTAAATTTGTGATTCATTTAATGTTTGAATATAATAATTTTATATTTTATTATAAATAAAAACAAGGAAATTTGAAAGTCTTTGAATCATTAATCACCTTAGTTCAAATCATAAGTCAGGCGGTCTATTTTGTCTACATTAAGTAGTAAATACACCGGGGTATCAATGGCTATATAAAAGGAAAGGAAAACATTGTATAACGTAAAACGAGAAACAAATAGAGCAAAATACAGAAATTGAATCCAAATGTAGATGCTTTTCTTGTTTAGTTAAATCAAAAACGAAAAACGAAAAGACTTTTGATTTTCATTTTGGTTTTTGAAAAATCAAAAACGAAAAATGAAAACACTTTCGTTTTTCGTTTTGGTTTTTGAGAAATCAAAAACGAAAAACGAAAACACTTTTGTTTTTCATTTTGGTTTTTTTTTTTTTGGTATTTCAAAACGAAAAACGAATGGACGCAAATATACACGGACCCGTTTTTTGTTTTTTGTTTTTGATATTTCAAAATGAAAAACGAATGGACGCAAATATACACGGACCGTTCTGTTGCACTTTGTTGAATTGTGAGAGATCATTTTCAATATATAAATTTAAAAAAATTGTACAATCTTCGAAATTCCAAAAAAAAGGCAACGTGAGAAATAAATGTATGTTTCAGAAGTTGTCCTTTTTTAATCATAACGAGTGCCATTACCTATCAGGATTTCCTCAACGGATTTTGGTAGGGTTGGTTTCTTCAATCGTTATTTATTCTTTTGATTTTTTGGTGAAAAGTTTTTTTTTATCTATGATCATGGTGTAGTCTTCCTTCTTCAACTTGTGATTTTGATGTCCCCTCCATTGGTATATTTACACTGTTTTAATCACGGTACATGGTATTGTTTCCATGAATTTGCAAATTCGTCTTAGTCACTATATTTTGCCAAATATTATAGTTCAGTAAAATCAGATTAAGATGACATTTAAATTGACAACATCCATGCAATGTTATGGACAATCTTACTTTTGAGTGGTCTACTCTTTATGAACTTGTCTCATTCTGATTGTTTTAGTTCCTGTGTTTATAAAATAAAGAGATAAGGTATGATTGCCAATAAGACACTTATCCAACAGAGTCCAAAATGAAGCGGATTTAACCAATTATAGGTCAACGTACAGCCTTCCACAATGAGCAAAACCCATACCTTAAAGACAGCTATAAAAGGCATTGCCATGACAAAATGAGAATCATACGAAAAAACCAACTGCTTGGTTGATGACAAAACAAGAAACGAAAATCAAAACAGACAGCAACCATCGACAACCATTGACTGTCTGTTTATACATGGATTATGATATTCCAAAAGTATCGGTCAAGTGCTATCGTTCCATGAAAAACATACACATGTACACTAGGATGGAGAGGATACAATGAAGTAAAACACAAAAAAACATAAAACGTATGTATCTGCATATTGTTAATAAGTGACCGACCGTGTGAGACCCTCATTGGTAGTAAAGGTCATTAACCACCCTCTAATTGTAGTAATAAGTACACAATTTTGCATAAATATTAAATTATATTTGTAAAACAATGCGCGCTAATTTTTTTTATCTACGAGTATATATGTAGGACTCTGAACTTCGAATGGACTCCGAACCGCGACTTGACTCCGATCCGCGATGGTCTACGCTGAAGTGCTTTGGTTAACACGCTGAAATGCGATGGTGACATTGTGACGCTAACTTGTTGATAGCTATGCTGAAGTGCGTTGGTGGGTACGCTGAAGTGCGATGGTCTAACTGTGAGGTTGTGTATACTAGCTATAGCTAAATGCGGTGGTCTGAAGTTAGAACCCCGTTTAATGTGGTTGTGTAGTGGTTAGCGTGCTAGCCTCGCATTCGGAAGATCGGGTTTGATTTCTGACCATGTTAAACCAAAGATTTTAAATTTTGATTTGCTAATTATTAGCTTAGCACACAGATAGAGTCAGAAAAAAATAGACTAGATAGATCAGATTAAGTACAATGAACTCGAGTGGGAGGACATGTTTTTATATTAAGTATGCAAGTGCGATAAAAAAAAAACGTGTTCAGCGTGTCGGTTTTAGTACTAAATACGGTTCCTCTCATTTTTATCAAAAATTCTAGTAACTTGTTCTTTTCATGTCATAGCTAATAAATTGCTCACAACACTCATTTATCAATTCACATGATATCGTAACAGTTTTTAAGAAATATAAACCTAAAATGCATTTAAGCTTGACTTATATCGAGACGTGACGCGTGTTCTGTCAAAACCTTGAGAATTAGCTGCTTCTCCACTGAGCACAGAAATTTAGAAGTACACGTAGGGACCATTCGGGTTTATTTTTGGCCTAACCCGTTGCAGAAGATTCATACTGTAAGCACAATAAAATTAGACTTAGAGTGCATGTTTTCTAACAAAGTAGGATTCATCTAAAAAATAAAACAAATTATCTCTACTTGATATAACGAAAACATTGCTAATAATTAATTCAATATTATTATTAAATCGTCAACACAAAATCATGTGAAGCATACTTGAAGAGAAGTCAACACTAATATTAAGAACAAGACATTTTATTTGTCGAACAAAAATTTGCGGCATACATTTTGTACTTCCGAACACTGGTTAGCCCATCTGCAGACCAATATATTCTTTTAACCGCTTTGTTCCCCATGATTTGCTGCCTGACTTAGCTTTATATAGTTTTGTAACCTCCACCCCAATGCTCAAAACTGTTCGGGACTTGAATCGTTTGTTTCTTTATTTTTCATTTCCTTTGTACGCATGAAACCTTAATCTACAAATCTTATGCTCCTGCCTACGAATCCATTATGTTTTGTATTTGAAAAAGTCATAATATTCAAACGTCATGCCAAACCATCGCACTTTGAACAGCGAAAGGACCATCGTACTTCGGCGCGGACCATCGTAAATCAGCGTGACCATCGCACTTCAGCGTCCCCATCTCACCTCCGAGTCTTACATATCTATATTCAAAGTTCTAATTATTTTCTTATGTAACGTATCAGTAATAGGTATAATATTCTCGTTATGTCTTACATAACATTAAATCTATTTTGAAATCATTTAAGCTAATGCCCTTTGAAACAGATTTATGTCTATAAAGTTTATAGAAAAAAGTTGTTTATTTCGCAGTATGTATTTTTTCCATGTGAAGATATGGTGTCGTTTGGAAAGGAATTTCTCAGTAGTTTTTTCTACAAAATTCTAACATGTAATTGAAAGAGATATGTGAAAAAACGTATGACCATATAGTATAATCTTTAATCCGAAAAGAATATAAGATACGTGTATATTGGTCCAATTAAATGAAATACGGAAGAACAATCAGTTTAAGCTCAAAACATTTACCTTGTTTTCCTTAGTAGGGTTTCGACTTTTCAAATTGCATTCTAAGATCATTTGCAAATTAAAAGTATTTTGTATAATTTATTGAGATGTCTTTTAGATGAGCATGTATTCTTTTGACAGACTTCAGTTGTTTTAATGAAAATTTTCTTCATTTGTCAATTAAATTTCCAATTAAATCAGTTTAAGACGCCAACAAATTGCTATTTATTGCACACAACCAGAATATCCTTCAGCTTCGGTAAATTAGCTTAATGTTAAACTTCAAGAAAAGTTTTAAAGCAGCATTAAATCGGTGTCAATTTTACCTTTCCGTCGAATTATAAACAAGCAATGCACTTCATGTATGAAGAAAAAGGAATAAACTTCTTGAAAATTGTATGAGGATGTGGTATTTTGCTGTTTAAAAACAATATTTCGGAAATGAAGGGTTATGATGCATTAGTTCATAACAAAATAATTCTTATATGATTTGCATATTAGAGAATACTCGATAGACGACGTTGACCGAACTTCTTTTCTTAACCAATGTAAACAAGATGGCGGCGATGATGACACAATCCGGATCGACGTTAACAAAATTTATTTTCAATTCGCGTTAATAGGTCTTAATAGTTAAATTAAATAATAAACACAAAACATTCGTTTGAATGATAATAAGAGTTTTTGTAGTTTATTTTTTATCAGATTGCAAATTTCATGGAGTAAAATTGAGAATGGAAATGGGGAATGTGTCATAGAGACAACAACCCGACCATAGAGCAGACAACAGCGAAGGCCACCAAGGGTCTTCAATGCAGCGAGAAACTCCCGTACATAGTTTTGCGTTAGCCAACAAATATATAATTATGCGCCAGGCCTATTCAATGACACAAATATACAATTTACGTGTGATAGAGGTTACGAGTGTGGGAAAATAAATTCCTTATCTCCAATTTTAAAGAATTATAAGGATTAATCGCCTTTTTAAAGAAATTTATTGGTGTATAAACTGTACCAAGTCACTCACAAACATATCATAAAAGTCCTTCGGACTTTTATTTTTTTGTGAGTGAATTGGTCGAGTTTATACACCAATAAATTCTTTTAAAAAGGCGTTTAATCCTATAATACGCTGCACACAATTGTCAACTTTAAAAGCAAAAGACCAGTGCTTTACATACTGTTCTTCAACACAGGTTTTAGCGAATTTCTTTGATAGATATCGATAAAATTACATCAGTGAACTGGAGTACACACATGCAGAGTAGTGTGTTTACATTTAACTTGTACTAAAGGTGAAGTATTGAAATATTAAAAAATAAGAGATATTCATCCTAATTCAAATAATTTATCAAACTTCGATGCGGAACAAGAAACCTACCGTTCCGTTTTACTTTTATAAAATTCATATGATTTATTCTTTGGTTTTCTTTGGTATGTTATTGAAACATATTTTGCTTAAAATTTTGTCTGTCTTCTTTAGCTCATGGTTTTGGTCGTTTCTAATTGATTATCTTCGTCTTTTAGCTTCATTAAACCCGAGTAAACTATGTCATTTTTAACATGACAAACGGCAGATAAAAAGTAAATCAGTAAATAAATAAAAAGATCTAAGAAAACTGATAAGAAAAGGTCGCTAACGTCCTGCTTAAAACTTTAGAATGGTCTTTTAACAATTCACTCACCTGAATTTTCGAGCAAACGTAAAATCAAAATGGTAAAGTAAAATCAACAAAGACATGCTAGTCAGCTACACAAAAAACAATATCTCCAAAAGTAGGGTTGATAAAATCACGATTTTTAATTAGTTTTTGGGGGTTAATTAAGCATTGCTAATTCTTGTGAAAATTAATGCATAATACATTGTTCATATTAGTCTTCTTCAATTAAATATGTGCAACTTGTGGGATGTTAAATGTATGCACAGAAACTATCCAAAAGGAAACATACTATTAAGAGTTAAAAACCTGGCCAATTCTTAATTTATATTTGATATGACAAGTATGTTCCGGTTGCTTGATCACTAGGCTATCAGCCTGCCAAGCACTTTTGTTGCAAATTAAGCCCGATAAATCCAGTGAACAAAAGAAAATGTACAGAAAGGAAGAAATCATGGGGCAAAAAGAAATAACTCCAATAAACTTCAGTTTCTTTTCTTAACTTTATCAATAGTGAATTGGAATGCATTATTGGGAATCCGACCGTGCAAAACCAATAGGTTATGCATATACAGAAAGGAAGAAATCATGTGGCAAAAAGAAATAAGTCCAAAAAATTTTAGTTTCTTTCTTAAACTTTATCAATAGTATTTTCAATTGCATTATTGGGAAATCGACCGTGCAAAACCAATAGGTTATGCATAAAATACAATATACATCCACGCAGGTTTATAACATTTTATTCCCTTGTAAAGTGTTCAATTTGATGCAACAGTAGTTCATGTTAGTTTTCTATATTCTGTATATAAAACATTGCCATAATTGAAAACCATTTCATATTATTATATGATTGTCTTCTTTCGCTTAATGTAAACAAAGCCATGTTCTAATTCCAACGAAAAATGGGGTACACCAGCTTGACGTCATAATCAAATTTGCAATGGCAGTGGTATTTTGAACGATACTGGAGTTCATAATGGATATTTCTGTGGGAATTGTTCGCTATGAAGTAAGTCTATGTGAATTTGTTCACTTTAAAACGCGAAATACAAGTTTAAATACGTTTTACAACAATTTTGCTCCATCAATAAACTACTAAATATACTAAACACTTAATTGTTCTGTTTGATGGATCATTGCTTGTAAAATCAATTGTGCAATACATGTGCAGTAGACATTAACTGTCATTTCACATAATGTCATGAACCTGGATCTGATTTTTTTAATTTGATGCAATCATCATAGCAATGTTAAGCAGAATTTCTAGTACGGTATAAGTACTACAACTAATATTCTGAGTAGTACTTATTATGGAACGTCAGAGGTAGATGATGAATGTTCAATTGCAAGATCGTCATACATAAAAGATAGTTAAACTCACAAAGATCACTTCTAACTTGTACTATAATGAAATAAAACATAACTTACATTCCTATCGGCAGAACTGTTTTAAAATCCCATCCCAAATACATTTCTATCACTTTGCCGATATCTATAAAAGTTTTTTGTAAACTTTGATTGTAATTAAAAAATTACTTTGAACACACAACATGATAGATAAAATAAGTTTTGATTAAAGATCTAAATAATTCCACCCTTCAATATAAGTAAAATATTTTCTTTTACTGGTAAAAAAAGTTTTATATCTTGTTACCTTTCCAATATATTAATCACTTATTTACATTTACAAAATACTTACAGATGTTAAATGATATTTAAGTAGCTTATGTGAGTATTGATTGAATGATTCATGAAATTATCATGAACTATGGTAAACACAACGGTTTCTTTATTTCATTTTGCATCAGTAGTCCTACGTTTGTCACATTGAAACTTGATGACAGGTTTAATTGCGTACGCAAACTGCGGTGTTAGTTTTCTTAGGTAAGTGTGGGGTAGATTGTTTTGAATTTTTTGTTTAGATTCATATTGCATACGGAGTATATACCTCCCAGTTGATACGATATTTCAGAGTTTGCATTCCCTGTCATGATTTCATTGAAAAAGGGTCGTTGCTTACAAAGAAAGTATTGAATCAAGGGTTTCAAGTGATAAAGTTGAAGTTGTCCCTTCGTAAGTTTAATTGACGCCATCACAAGGTGGTTGACTGTTATGGAATATTTGTGGCGAATGAGACTGATCATCGCATTCATACTTGCATCAGCATCAAGACGGGTGAAACATATGGAGCAGGAACTGCCAACCCTTACGTAACACATGTAATCAATGCCGGATGTTTTTGGTTGGGTTCGTGGTGCTCAGTATATAATTTCCTATATTGTGTTTTGAAGACTTGTGCGTCTTTCCATCTTTTGTAGTTTTTTGCAATGGCGTAATCAGTTGGTAATCCAATGGGTACTTATAGTGCGCCCCTGTCAATTGATATGTTTCTGTGATTATCTATACAGAATAAATACTAAACATCTTGATTGTTCTCTACTTTTGTATCAATTCAAATCCTTAGTGGTGAATTGATGCTATGCACCACATTTGATGCAGGGTGAGACTTAACGAAAGACATTTTAGCAACGATTTTAGTATGAAAATTAAATCGTGATAGTATTTTGCCGTTGCAAGCATCGTTTGTTTTACATGTCTAAGTCAAAGAGAAGCGGAGATGTCATTATTCTCAATAATTCTCAATAATAGTCCACAGTCTTATTTAGTATATAGATCGACAATATCCTGCATGCCAATTCAAATATTGTGACGTAAGGGTTGACAGTTCCTGCTCCATATGTTGCACCCGTCTTGTTACTGATGCAAGTATGAATGCGATGATCAGTCTCATTCGCCACAAATATTCTATAACAGTCAACCACTTGTGATGGCGTCAATTAAACTTACGAAGGGACAACTTCAACTTTACCACTTGAAACCCTTGATTCAATACTTTCTTTGTAAGCAGCGACTTTTTTTCAAGGAAATCATGACAGGGAATGCAACTCTGGAATATCGTATCAACTGGGAGGTATATACTCCGTATGCAATATGAATCTAAACAAAAAATTCAAAACAATCTACCCCACACTTACCTAAGAAAACTGACACCACAGTATGAGTACACAATTAAACTTGTCTTCAAGGCGCAATGTGACATATGTAGGACTACTGATGCAAAATAAAAACAAAATAATGATAATTTCATGAATCATTCAATCAATACGCAAATAAGCTACTTAAATATCATTTAACATCTGTAAGTATTTTGTAAATGTAAATAAGTAATTAATATATTGGAAAGGTAACAAGGGGTAAAACTTTTTTACCAGTAAAAGAAAATATCTTACTTATATTGAAGGGTAAAATAATTTAGATCTTTAATTAAAACTTTTTTTTATCTATCATGTTGTGTGCTTAAAGTAATTTTTTAATTACAATCAAAGTAAACAAAACAAATGTTGATGGGTATCAGCAAAATGATAGAAATGTATTTGGGATGGGATTTTAAAACAGTTCTGTCGATAGGAATGTAAGTTATAATTTATTTCATAATAGTTCAAGTAAGAAGTGATCTTTGTGAGTTTAGCTATCTTTTATGTATGACGATCTTGCAATTAAACACTCATCATCTACCTCTGAAGTTCCATAATACATAATACTCAGAGTATTAGAAGAAGTACTTGTAACGTACTAGAAATTCTGCTTTACATTGCTATAAGGATTGTATTGAAAATAATAAATCAGATCCAGGTTTATGACATAATCTGAAATGACAGTTAATGTCTACTGCACATGTATTGCTCAATTGATTATACAAACAATAACCTATCGAACAGAATAATTTAATTTTTAGTATATTTAGTAATTTATTGAAAGAGCAAAACTATTGTAAAACGTTGTAAAAACATGTATTTCACGTCTTACAGTGAGCAAACAGATACGGTCTAACTTCATAGCGAGCAGTTCCTTTAAAAATGTCCATTATGATCTCCAGTATGTTTCAAAATACCAGTGCCGTTGCAAATTAAATTGTGACGTGATGCTGGTGTACCCAATGTTTCGTTGACTTAGAACATGGCTTTGTTTACATGAAGCAAACAAAGACAACCATATTAGAATATGAAATTGTTTTAAATTATAGCAATGTTTTATATACATAATGTAGAAAACTCGTGACTTGGTCATATCTGTAAGTGAAACCATTCTGTGCATTTCTGATGATGATAAATCTCTAAGATCCTTTATAAAAGTAATGAATTTTTACGTTAAAATATGCTGACTACCGATTCGATCAATTCATTGTTTGATATTTTTTAAGATGCCTTAGAAATGTATTTTATTCATAACGTATCGGTTTTGCAACGTCGAATTCTCTAATAATGCAATCCAAACCACTATTGATAAAGTTAAGAAAAGAAACTGAAGTTTATTGGACTTATTTCTGTTTGCCCCATGAGTTCTTCCTATCTGTATTTTTTTCTTTTTTCACTGGATTTATCGGCTTTATATGCAACAAAAGTGCTTGGCAGGCTGATAGCCTAGTGATCAAGCAACCGAAACATACTTGTTTGACAACTATGCATATCAAATATAAGGTAAGAATGGGCTAGGGTTTTATCTCCTAATAGTATATTTACTTTTGAATATTTTTTTTGCATGCTTTTAACATCCCACACATTGCATATATTTTGATTGAGGGGGACTAATATGTACAATGTATCATGCATTAATTTGACAAGAATTGGTAGTGCTTAATTAATCCTAAACAATTAATGAAAAAATCGTGATTTTATCAACCCCACTTTTGGAGATATTGTTCTTTGTATACCTGACTAGCATATCTTTGTTTGTTTTGCTGTGTTTGATTATTGGTATGCCCTGAAAAGTCATGTGAATGTATTGTTAAAAGAAATTCTAAAGTAGTGATAAAATGGGACGTTAGCGACCTTTTCTAATCATTTTTATGTGCTGATTTTTGTTGACATGTTAAAAATTACATTGTAAACTCGGGTTAACGAAGGTAAAAGACGAAACGTTATTGTTATATCACGTTCCTCCGTTCTTTTGTATACCTTTTGACATCTTATTGATAGCAATTCAAAGGGTGATGTTTGGGAAATATAAGGATAGTTTAATCCCAGTGTTCATAAATTGTCCCAAGTCAGACACCTTGTTGTTGTCTTGAGTTATATCTATTATGATTCTGTGTCATTTAGTGGATTTTATGAAGATGGCAGATCATGCTTGATATCTTATGTCAAATAACACAAATCAATTCAAATTTATTTTAACATGGGACAAAATAGAGCTTTATTGTGGTCTGTTGGTGATGATCGTATATAAACCTCTAGATGTGTTTTGTTTTTAAGACAACAACAAGGTTTTTGACTTCAGACTTATATTTTGAACACTGGGGGCATAAAACTATTTCTATATTTCCACTAACATCACTTTTTAAATTTCTATCAGTGAAATATCAAAAGGAATACAAAAGAACGTGAAATAACAATAAAGTTTCGTCTCCAAGAGTATCACTAGCCTAATAATCAGCAAATTTGTGATGACATAAAATACATTGATATGCCCAACATCGTATATAAATGTGGCCTTCAAACTGTTTTGATTCGAGCGCACTGGTGAGTCTTACGTAGACAAAACGTGCGTCTGGTGTACAACAATTAAGCCTGGGATCTTTGTGGAGTTTTTCAATATTTCGTTAAGCTATGTTAATAGTTTTTTTTACTCAAGCGCAAGAAGTGCTTGAGTTATCTATTACGATGCTAGTTTCATTGCTTGTTAAGAAAATATCAAATAGCAATAATAGTACCTTCAAAATACTACCAAATTAAATCTTTCGACGGCAGTGACAAAATTGAATTCCTTTAACGTTGATTCTTTTCAAACTTTATAGTGACTATTTTCTCATGCGCATGAAATTATCAGTGAAAATATTATAGTCCGTAATATTTTAAGGACACTCCGGGAATAAATTGTGTATATCGCCACTAGTTATGCTTATCTTGATTTCTTCACAAACTTTACAGCAAAACCCAGTCAGACACTAGTACAAGACAACTCGGACTGTGTATTAAGTAGACAAATTGAACAGTCTATATGGACATGTTGAACCATCTGCTAGATAAACAACCATAAAGGTGCTACAGACACTGTTGGTTTATTAATTGATAGATTTGAAGAGATATATTACAGACCGTCTTTGGACATAAATTGGGCCGTCAATAGAGACAATTCCGCCTAACTTAGAATAAAGGATAAAACAGATACAGTTAAGTCTGCCTGATATCTTGACTAATATCTAGAAATTAAAAATGAGGGTCGGTTGAGAACAAAGCTTTATGCCAAAAGAGATGATTTCAGCTTCCCAACTGTGAACTTTACATTTCCATAGAGCAACATTCTAGCAGCGCCTGCACATGTAGAATATATCTCCAAGTTGATACGATATTCCAGGGCTTGCGTTTTCTGTTTTGATTTCTTTAATAAAGGGTTGTTTCTCACAAGGAAGCTATTAAACCAAAAAGTCCAAGTAGTGACGTTGAAATCATCCCTTCGAATATTTTACGGACGCCATCACGAGTGGTTGACCGTAACGGATTATCTGTTTGACAGATGACGACGGATATGTTCTAATCGTCGTAACCGCAATCCCTCTCATCTTTTCCCCGAATGTGACCTACCGAATTAGACTTATCACCGGGTCTGTACTTACATGAGCAACACGAAAGGTGCCACATATGGAGCAGGATCTGCTTACCCTTCCGGGGCACTTGAAATCACCGCCTGTTTTTTATGGGGTTCGTGTTGCTCAGTCTTTAGTTTTCTATATTGTGTTTTGTATACTGTTGTTTGTCTTTTGGTCATTTTCTTTATTTGCCATAGCGCTGTCATTTTTATGAGTTTGGATGTCCCTTTGGTATTTTCGCTACTCTTTTTCAGCCCCTTTGGCCTTTCACAATGAGAAAAAACAGTGTCCCGGCATGATAAAATGCGAATCAATTCTGACGAAAGAATCCGATGATTTATACTAAAACAATAAACAAAAATCAAAAAGTACCTGCAGCAATCAACGACAACCACTGAATTACAAGCTCATGACTCAGGATAGGCACATACAGATTGTGAGAGGGTTAAAAAATAGTTTTGAGCGCATATCCTCTCCCCTGAGTTGGAAAGGGCTTGACTCATCTGATCTACACGAAGCACAAACGCTTCTAACAAAAAGACAAAAGGCAAAAAGCTCAAAGAGACTAGCACTTCTATACCTTAATATCAATCAGAACACATACAACAGAATTCGTGAAAAGATGTCGTAAACACCCTGATTCGAAAAACCACGATTTTGTGCAATGCCAAAATATAAGTAATGCCATGACATTGACCAATAAACGTTCATTTTTGTATATCAATACATATTTAGTTATGTTAAAGACTATTAATTTTTCTGCTTATATGACTTTTTGTCAGGAAATGCTTGTTTTGTGGTGTGTGTTTTTGTTTTAGTTTATTTCTATTTTTGTATAGTTTTTATATTGTCAGCATAACATATTGTTAATATGCATTGGTAGTACTTAATAGGAATTAAAGAAGATGTTGGATGTCTGTCAGCGAATTAAAAAAAGACATTCAGAGGTGATTACACCAGCGTCAACAGAAGACAAGTGTCTACATATTATACTATATATACATGTAATATATTAAGCTCATCTTCATTCCAAGTCTAGACAAGATGGGAATACTTGTATAATAATTTAATACATAACTGTCATTATCTTCAAATTAATGTCAAGTATTAAGTTTTTGTTAATTTTAGTCAAAAGGATTTCAGACAACAGTTCAAAATTTGGAGATCCATAGTAAAACAACAATATATTCTCAAAAATCTATCGTTTACTATCATTCAGATAACATGAAACATAAAAATGAATTTCTTCCTATATATTTAAAAATCGTCACAAAAGTAAAAATGGTGGACGCTATCAACATACACCTATTATTAGATATTGACTGGTATCTGAAAGATACATTACAGTGAGAAATTTGGTAGCTATACTGTTCAGTAATATAGAAATAAGCTATGACATGGAAGACCTTCTTTAATGACAAAGTATTCAAATATACGTTATTTACAAATTTCAAATTTAAATTCGTTTTCCTTCAATCATCAATATGAATCATCGAGGCTAACGTTTGGGCATAACAATTTGATATGTTAATGAGTATCAGATTCAACCAATTCGAATATGAATAACACAAGGGTTGGTTTCCCTCAAGAACAGTATTAATAAAGTCTAAAAAAAATCAAAATACTTCTAGAGTATAGATAGATATAAGAAGATGTGGTATGAGTGCCAATGATACAACTCTCCATCCAAGTCACAATTTGTAAAAGTAAACCATTATAGGTCAAAGTACTGCCTTCAACACGGAGCCTTGGCTTACACCGAACAGCAAGCTATAAAGGGCCCCAAAATGACTAGTGTAAAACCATATGGTCTTTTATAATAAATAGTGCCCATACATCAGCGGAGGGCATTTTAGAGCATGAATACGAGATTTTAGCGAAAAAACGCGGACGTTTCAGCACTATGTATGTCAAATAGCTCTACACCTCCTCGTATCTATAAGGCAGCTTTGCCTCAGAAAGTTGCAACCTTTTAAGATTTTACATCATTTAAACGTCATTAAAGCAAGAAACTTAATTTGAAGGATCTTATTGTTGTTTAATAAAACAAACGATTCGTGCAATATATAGTTATTTAAACATAAACAATATAATTCCGGATGAGTGTTAGGGAATATCTGAAACCCTGTGCATTTTATACCTTAACCTAGAAAAGTGATATCAATATATAAATATCTAATAACGGACACAAAAAGTATAAAAAAAATAGCAATCTCCAAGGCAAATTTCAACATGCGATACAATTATTGAAAATGGAGCATGATGTTATATTAAGATTATCCTTAACGTATACAGGCCATGCATGTTCTTATCATTGCCAACACAAAACATCTAATGTTAATTGTCGAGAAACATATTTGAAGTTGAATTTCCATGTCTGATTCTATTTACACAGCAAATTAAGATTTCTGAAATATGCTTCTTTGAAAGAATTAATTAGTATAAACGGACAGTGTAAATATCAGCATTGGAATTTTCTTGTAGACACTAATTGAATACAAGGCTGATAATCACGGACCTTTTCCTGTTCAGACATTGTCTGATAGATTGCATTTTGAACGAACTGTGGTCAGCGAGATATTGATTTATGTATGATATAGACTTCCTCAAACATCTCACAAACAGTCATTAAAATTCATTATCCATCATTGAAACCAAATACAACTATTTTCGTCATCAATCAAATTTCATTGGTAGGTTTGTAAACTATGCATAATTCTTTACTTAAAGCTTAAGAGCGAAAAATAAGTTACCGGTTGAAATCTAAATGACTTGCGATAGAGACTCAAATATTTTTAGGAGACGGGTGTGAAAATCCCCTTCACGAAGAAGAGTTGAACACAATAAAAAGTATTTTAAAGTGTAGTGTTTGGTCTTACAAGAACAGGTTTTCAAGGAAAAATCTATGTTTAAACAAAAACATAGAGAAAACCCAAAAATGTTTCGAAAATATGACAAATAAATGCAAACAATTACAGTGAGAAATTAGTAATGAAAAAGATTTTTAAAAAATGCAGAAAAAGTTTACGAAAAAAAGTGGAATCTTCTGATTCCCGTTTTGCATGAGAGTGGAATAATGCAATATTCCCCAAGGTGATATTCAAAAACTTATAAAAGCCACCGAACCGTGAAGTATGTGACATGTGACCTTTATCTTATGGCATACGGTCTATTTCATTGATATACATATATGGTTAATAACTTAAAATTTCTTATGATTGGCGCCAGATGCAGAAGTGCGCTGAGTCTACCTCATCGTCATAATCAGTTTCGTCAAATTAAAGAATTTACAAATAAGGATCCATTTAAATAACAAATCAAGCAAAGAAGTCAATAAATTAATAAGTTTAAATGTTGTTATTTTACGTAAATTTCACATTTGATGTATTTTTTGTTTTGTTTTAAAATATATGTAAACAGATAATGAAGAAACATTACTAATGTTATACAACATAATAGATGTAATTGACAAAAGTGCCTTTTTCGTACTTAAGTTTGTTCTCTATTAAAGTAATTTGCTGATCAATGAGAATCAACAATTATTTCCAGACCTTTTCCGAACAATTATTTACAAGTAAAAGAATTATGTTGTTATTAATTGCTTAGCGTTTGACATAACTAAAATCAATTGCGATGTCTGATTTTTAATTTGTCACACCACTGCAGTAGTACAAGTGTAATTTGTTATTAGTTTTCAGTGGTCTGTGTTCGTGACATTGTTTATTCAAGTGGTTATGAAAATAATCGCCAGTCTAAAGAGCTACTTTATTAAAGGGAATCATGTGTATTACATCTGATGCTTGGTCATTAGTTCAAGAATATTAAAATAGCAGGATTGATTTTTATTGATACAAACTGGATACCAAGCTGTTTTCAGCTTTGAAATGTACAAAATATTCCGTTTCCTCCGTTTCCTGCTTTAATCTTTTACAGCTAGATATGTTGACAAAAGAATATTAAATTACTTTTGTACTATTCAGAGGACAGAATGTACATTAAAAATAAATTAGATAGACAACATAGAGCATGTGTAGTAAATATGAATTTGTTATAAATGAAATGTCCATTGCATTATCGAAAATAGGACATAAAAGTGTATACTACTTTGTCACAATTTCATATTTAATGTCTTTAAGATACCAAGAACCTTATACGTCATAAAAAAGCAGAAACCATCAAAGCAAAAAAGGAAAAAAAAACCAGACAAACAACAGTCTTCAAAATAGTACACAATAAATGGAACAGTAGTAAACCGCTGTTCAAAAGTCATAAATCGATTGAGAGAAAACAAATCCTGGTTACAAACTAAAACCGAGGGAAACACATCAACTATAAGAGGAAAACAACGACATAACAGAACACAGAAATTCAAAACTTAATACACCAACACGTACACAATCGGGGATGATCTTCTCAAGTGCTTCTGGTGGTTCGGCTGTTCATGTTCTATACAGACAGTTCGACCTTTCATATTTTAAAAGTATTGGTGAAAACCGTTGTGTTGCCAATGGCATGTTAAATTACGGGAGTAAGTTGAATTTGTTGTTTTGAGATAGAGAGGACTAGATCGTGGCTTCGATAAGTGGAATATATCCATGGACATCTTTGGGAAAGCTAATTGACAATGATCATGCAATTCATGGATGTCGTAAAACTTTAGAAGATATGCATTGTATATATATATAAAGAAACAAGTAAACGTACTTATTTTTAAATGAATATCGTGGATAGGGAAACATTAAGATATGTAAGAGTTCAACGTCTGATGTGATTTAATGAAGTGTTGAAGTAATATACAATAAATCAAGTTATAGTATGCTTTGCTTTACATTATTGCAAACATTGATCTATATATTTACAACATCTAAAGCAAAATTGCCTTGATTTATTTAGTTATATTGCTATAACAATCAGACAGAAAATTATACTGGCGAATAGTATATTGCTCTGAACAGACAGTGCGATCTAAATCAACGAACAAAAATCAAACTTTATAACTCATAACTGAAATATATACTTAATTACATCACCATATTACAGATTAATGAAAGAAGAAAAACAAGAATGATCTGCAGACCCTAGTGAAAGTGTTAATAAAAATAAAAATTCATATCTCAATTGACGAAAATAAAATGTGCAGTATTTCAGATGAATCAAATGTGACCTGGTATGAAGTTTGCTATTCTTTTTTTTCCTTTTCCTTTTTACATGTTTCTGCGTGTATATGCAAATATTTGTCTTCCTAACTTTAAGCTGAATTAAGTTCACACAAATACCTGTGCTGCGGAAATGGCGTGTTTTCCGGACTGTCTTTACTCTTCCAGATAACGACATTTGCAAAACGTTATCACTTGCCGGTAAATTTGTTGTACCTTACCATTGCAATAAACACAAGTGTTTTTGAATTCATTACCGTAACAGTAATACACTAAATATAAGGAGTGTACACAAGTTAAAAGTTTTTAACCAATCGGTCAACTGACTGAGGTCTCGTCTTAAATGTGTAAGGAGACACTGAATTTTTTTGAATCGCTGTTAATGACTTAGCAATCCTGATGAATGACTTTCTCGTTTAGAAAACATTTAAACGGAATTTTAGTTAGATGATTGGATATATATGATCCAAATCTCGCAATTTCGTAAGACCTAAAGTATAAGTCATTAAAAGTGTGTCACAAATAGAAACGGGATGTATCTTGTGACTTGGTTATGTGTTGGCCTACAACCACACACACACAATAGACAATAAGAAGAGTCTGCACCGACTCTGACTATGGACCTAACTCTTGCAACAAATGACGACTCTGGTTACCGCGATATATAATTTAATAGTTCAGCTTTTAGTAGCAAGATTTGAAAGTTGCCTTCTTAATCTCCATAGGTCATAAGACTTAAAGACATAATATTCCTAGGAACCTATACATTATGTTCATCTGCCCACCAAATGTTGATTCAAAAACCCAAACATCATGGCAAAAATTAAAAACAAAAATTGGGGTGCACTCGAGTTCACATTTTTTAGTCCTGCTCGTAAAATTCATTATTTAATTTTCCATTCGGTAAGCAACTTCATTTGTTAGTGTGAAAAGAAATGTCGAATTAAATAAACTCATCATAAATGCTAAGCTAAAAAATGTGTACGCCAGACGCGCGTTTCGTCTACTAAAGACACAGTGACGCTTCAATCCAAAGAGTTAAAAAGAACAAATAAGGTACGAAGTTGAAAAGCAATAAGGACTCAAAATTTCGAAAAGTTTTGCAAGATAGAGCCAAGTTAGTCTTTTGATTAGGTAGCAACTTAAATGACCCCACAAAATAATCAAAAGATATCCAGAAGTCCACCTACGTTTTTTCACAATCGGCAGGTGTCAATACACTATCGGAATATCTAAATAGCCCAAGTTTAGAAAAGCTGTGAATAAATTCATTAAAGAATATCAAAACTTTTCCAACTAAATTATCTACTTACAAAAGACATTAAGATATGACTATACATTTTGGCATGACGAGAGCATTTTAAATTAAAAATGGATATCTCCATTTCTGTAACTATAAAATGGTCCATTTTGTGTAAGAAAATAAGCAACAATGAATTTAAAATATCAGAAACTAATGCATTCTTTATAATTATTTCAAAAGCGTGCTCGTTGCGATTGGTTGACAACGTTCTAAATAATGGATATTTAACCAATGGTGTAACTTCATTTTTGTTTCAATGAAATATCCTCTAATCATTTAGACAATGAACTAGGGAATTACGGCTTTGCATCGGAAACTTTTCTATATAAATAACTATAGTTTTGTTCCTGATTATTGAATATCAATCAAATTTATTACGAATTCATAGTTTACCGATCTCACTATCTATAAAATTGTCCTATAGTTCCGTTTCGATATTATATTCTCTAATTTAAACGTTTGTCATTAAAGTTTGTCCAATATTTTACACAAAAAGAATATAATGTCCATGAAAGTGCTTTTCGATTAGGACAAATAAATATAGTAGAAAATGCTAATACTAGCGTTTGCCGGTTTTTTTTCTGGATAAACATCAATATTTAGCGACCGTTGATAGACAAGGTCTTTCCTGCTGAGACACGGCTATGATAAATTGTTTTTTAAATGAAGAGTGGTCAGTAGTGATTAAGACTTCTATTATAAGCACTATTATCTAAATATCACATTAATCAATATATTCTTCACTTTGACATTTCTTCGTTTTAATGTCAAACTTGTTTTCTTTTAAACTCATCTCAAACAAATAATCATGCGATCTTGTCACAACAGGTGTTGTCAATCGTCGGTTATTTAACAATTCAAGAAACAATCATTATATCAATAAGGACCAAACTGTACCTGAAATATGTCGTTGAAGGAGTCTGACTTAAAAATACTTTGACCAACATGGATGGTGTTTTAATTTCAAATGTAGGACATATGTAAAACAAAAAGAAAGGCGAAAGATAACAAAGGAATATTCAAACTCACAAGTCGAAAATAAACTGACAACGCCATGGCAAAAAGAAAAAGACAAAAAAAAACCAAAAGACAAATGACAGTATACAAAACACAACATAGAAAAGTACAGACTGGGCAACACGAACCCCACCAAAAACAGATACAACGATAATTTTTCATGGACATCCTCGTTTAAATGAAGCAAAATGTTAGTAGATAGTTGTAATAAGGAGTTATATAGTTTCTTTCCGAGGACTTAATATTGTAAAAAAAAACAAAAACAAAAGGTCAGCAAATTTGTGGCAGGTTTGGTATTTAGTACATGTACAATGTTTATGAAAGTTGTTTAATGAAAGGTTAAACATGGCAAATAAATTGTGACAGGGAATGTGGTGATACAGTAATAATGACATAACTAAGCCCCCTTGTCTTAGAATTTTTCATAAAAGAAGACAGTTCTGTAAAGGAAATGTATCTAAACAAATCCGAAGATTTTAGAACTGACAAATTACCACAAAAACAAATGAAATGTACATTTTGATGTAAGAAATTTCAATTAAAATGTCACAACCGGAGTCTTTTGTTCATTTGTAGTTCACATTAAGCACTGATCTTTAAACTAAAATCTGTTAACGTGCTTCAACTGTTTTAAACACCTTACACATGTATGTACAGCAACATTAATGAAATAATTAAGTTGCTTATTACCTTTATATAGATGATACTACTAGTCTTTAAACAGTTATATATATAAAAAAAAAAAAAAATAGACTGTGTCTCATTTGGAAAAAATTAAAAAATAGATAACCATAAAGAAAATGTATACTTACAAGGTTTAAGAATGCATCAGAAATTAAAATAATGTTTGAGCACATATGTTCAGTAATTGTAATGGATGTAAAACACCATGTATACCGTTTCTCTGCAATATGGTATTTGTGTATATTAAAAACATTGTGTATATATTAGACATTATGCAATTAGATACATTGTGTATATATTAGCAAAACTGTGTATATTAGAGACATTGTGTCTTTTAGAGACATTTTCGCGAAGAGCAAACTGCCATTGATTGATGATAATCAGTAAATTTTGGGAATTCGTTGAATTACATTTAATGATGTTTCACTAGATATACTTTATCATTATATCATTTTTCATCGAACAGAAACAAGAAAATATTAGCCTGCATTGAATATATTGACAGGGAACGTACATTTGTCAGTCTAGTGTTAACATTGTGATCCTTTGTATAACTTTTGATTAACATGAAATGATGCGATAACATCCAATCACTGTCTGACATAAAACTGATTTGCTCCTATTATTACATTACTTGTGCATCAAACTTTGATTTCCTCCTATTTTATATCACTTGGTGATAGTTTTTCTGTTCAGACATTTCTTTTCTATATATATGTATATGACTTGAATGCATTATTGAAAGGTCTATGGAACATGTTTTGCATCCTATAGAGCAATGCAATGTTTAATCCGGCTTTTTATTTTCTATTTCACATCCTTTTAATATTTTACTTTTAAAAATCGCACGCTTAAACTGCATTTGAGAAAAAAAAAATAAGATATTGTTTTTCTTTGTATTCCCAAACCGCAGGTTAAACTAATTGGTATTATGTGAGAGCTCAGATTTTTTTTAAGATATACATTAGCGAATAACTGTTCACACCCCAACATAGCCAGGTAAAATGATTCGATAACAACAGTATAACATACCTTCTTCAACAAGACTTTAAAACCAAAATAAGAAATTGTTAGAGGCAATTCCTATATGAGCATTTTTGATACGGTATAATTTATATAAAGATTAGAAGGTGTGATACATTTCCAATAAAACACTCCTGTTCATAAACAAAAACAGAGGACAAAGATTTGAACATTTACAGGTGTCCGTACGGTCTTCAACAATGAACAGAGGCCGTACGTACTCTTAGCTATTAAGGATGAAAAACTGTGGGACTATTCAAAAGATTATACCAAACAGCCTGATGTGCACTAAAGATATTCACGAAAATATGACAAACATATAGCCATAAAAAGGCAACGATCAAATAACAAATAGTGGTGTGTTAAAGTTTTTCGAACATTTAAAATTTTTGTATCCAGGTTATACATTTTCTAGTTTGGGTAAGTGAATGATATGTAATAAGGATTATTGAAGTTTACCTATAGTTAGAGTTACGAATTACTGTGAATCCAGGTTTATAGATAAATTTCTTCAAATATCATAAACCAAGCAAATGATCTGAATGAAGAAAAAAAGGTCAAATAAACTCATCATAGATACCAGGATTAAAATTGTGTACGCCAGACGCGCGTTACGTCTACAAAAGACTCATCAGTTACGCTCGATCAAAAAAAGTGAAAAAGGTCAAAAGTGAAGTTGAAGATCATTGATGACTTAAAATTCCGAATTATTTTGCCATATAAAGCTAAGGTCAACTTGAAGAAAATTATATTGAAGAAAAAAGTACTTAAATACATCAAAAGTAAGTTCCAAAAAACGAGAGAAGACAGAATATCAAACATCTGAAAAAAAAAACTGAATGGACAAAATGCATTATAAAACCATGAGATATACCGGACAAGATTGTTACGCCGAAACAAAATGTTCCCCACTGGTGTATAAATGAGTAATAAAATTGTGTGTCACAAAGTGTCATTGTGGTGTATGGCATATGTCCCATAACTTCCATAAAAATGGTCTAATGAAAATGACGGTAATATATGGTGAAGAACACCTGTTGGCAAACATATCTACAAACTGAGAGAGTTTTCTGTCAAATTGTGTCAGAGGAGTTCCATTCAAAAAATGTCGACAAGATAGAACAGTCAAAATATGTCAAATTTACCTAGCTCCTACAAAATGATCAAATCAAGATGACGGTATAATATGGTCAACTACACATTATTGCAAACAATCCTGTCAAGTATGAGAGCTTTTTGTCCAAAGGTCTCAGAGGATTTTCGTTCATAAGGTGTCATTGTGGCATAGTAGTGAGAAAAAATGTCTAATTCCCAAAAGTCCCTTCAAAATATCCAAATCAAAATGGTGGTATAATATGGCCAATAAAACATGATGGCAAACAATTCTGCCAAGTATGAGAGCATTCTGTCCAATGATCTCAAGGATTTGCTTTCAAAAGGTATTATTGTTACAATACTCCAACAAATGGGCAAAGACCCATATCTCCCATAAAAATGGTAAAATCAATATGGTGGCAGTTGCTCAGTTTGGTTTTGGAATTGTTGGAATTATTATATTATATTATAATTCATCAATTAATTTGGGTAAATGTAGTATCAAATATATATTGTCTATCAATTCATAATATTTATTTTGGTATAGGGTTTTGTATACAGGTAAATATTTTCTTCTTGAAATAACGTGTTTTAATGGCAATAGGTAATAATGAAATTTGAAGGATCTGACGGATTGCTAGTTGCAAAAATGTAAATTAGAACTAATGTACAAATTCAGTCACTATAAGATCTTGAAATTATTCACAGAGAAATGCTTCATCTTGCGGGAACATTGATAGTATTATACATAAAGTTCTACATTATACATTTTTGAATTCAGCACAAAAAATATAATTAAAAAGAAAGAAAGTTAAGTAATGAACACATACATTTGCACGAGAAAATGCATTAACCTAGGAAAACTTTAGTAGTATTAAACTTCAAATTAACCTTTAAAATTAAACACAATATATAATTAAAATAACAATACAAGTGATGCTTAAAATGTACTGACATTTTGTACTGAATAAATATGTCGAGTCAACTAGCACATTGTCAATAAAATACATTATATAATACAATCGAATTTCAGAGTAGTCGTGGAAGGTAAGTTCACCTCGAAGAAAGTGTTCGTTCATTGTTGACAGGCTGTTGTTTATGTTTAAGTACTTATTGGATGTGGGTCGTTGTGCATGGTTGACGTGCTTTTTAAGATTTCTGTGCTATCCCTCTAACAGTCTAAGTGATTTTTGGTGCGTGGTTCCTTGTTGCTGAAGTGGTCCCATTCGTCGCGGTTGTTTCCATCTACCCTATCGATTGGAATCTCTTCTGTATTTTAAAGTGAAGTAAATCACACATCTCCAACAAACTCTTGTTGGAAAACGTCTTACCTGTAGTCAGAGGTCGTCGTTGTCTTTGTTAAAGGTGGCGAGTCCCAATGTATGTGTCTTTCTCCAGATGCAATACGTGTGACAGAAAAAGCAGCTTCTCAGGGTGATGTTGGCGAATATTCGTTGAGCGAAATAACGGATAGCTGTCTCAAATTCAAGAAAACATATCTGTGGTGCTAGTGGAGGTTTATGACAACCATTCTTTATGTATTAATTGTAATAATATGGTATTCATTTAGTGCCAATCTAATTATAATATATTAATCATACTTTATAATTATTTCTTAAGTAAAATATTTCTTGAACAGATGATCAATTATTTTAAAAATATCAGGTTTTTACTTATAAAAATATCGATATTTTTCAACCTGATATATATTTTTATTTAAGTTAACAATTGGAAGATGATTAGTATCAGACGAATTTTTATACTTTATTATTAAAAAGTATAATTTAGAAAATTATACTATAAATCGTATACAAGTCTCAGTATACCTTCCTAAAAACAACAATTCTAACTGCTATATAAACACCAAACCCATCTATTGTTTGTTTGTTGGATTAACGTGAGTTTAATTTTTCAAATGTTAGAGAACCGTAAATAAAAATTTAAAACAAGTTATCATGACTATATTAAAAAGACAGTCATCAAAACCTTATTTCGATAAATAGTTTACAAAACTTTACTGCCGAAGTACCTGATAAGGACAAACACATATACATGTTGCACGGTTAAACTAGTATTGTGACTACTCAACCCTTTCTTTATTAAAGATTGTTTTCAGCAATTTGCTTCCAGCAATCAATAAGAATTAATGGTGTCTTTCGAGGCCTGATTCTTAAACACACTGATTTGCAAGTCGTATTATTAAGTGGTCATTTATTACTCAACGTAGGATAAAATTAGATTTACTTTGGCGTCTGATGCTTAATTCATCACGCATCTTGTATATCTCGAGTTAAATGTCTTACTGGATGTTTTCAGTGAGTGGAAGTATACATCAATCTCAGTACTATAACCACACACATGTCAATGATATTTGGTATTTTACACATACATTACACGCCTTTATCAAACTTTGAAAAGTATAAGAAACATAAAAATGTGAATCGTTTGAAGCGGCAGTATAGTACGTATTGAAAAAGACCATGGTATTATGCCAAGTTTGCTCTTAAATTAAAATACTGGCAGGTTTTTACCTCTGGATTGCAAAAATTAAGAAAAAAACCTGTAAAAAATATCAATAAAAAACCAGCAGTGTATCTTGAAAAAAGGAAAACTAGATTGTTTATTTCAAGCTGGATTGGTAATGTTGGATAATTTAAAAACTATTTTACATTTTGTATTGAACAAATTGATATATGTATATAAATGTAAGGAGAGGTTGTAAAAATGCATAGCATTATCATATATGTATATTAAAAACACATTGGAAACACATTTTAAGATGAGCACTTTCTTCAAATATTATAAAATGCAGCAATTAACCTATCAACATTTTATTTCCTATAATCATATCTTTATCGTTTATAACCTTTGAAAACAAAATTGTTTGTCAACAAAGACTCTTTACTCAATACCTTTACATGTATTGTTTTAAAGATTCCATAACTATCTTCAACCATAAAATGAAACAGAAGAGACTCAATATGTTAACCTGTGTTTTATCGGAAAAACAACGACAATGATTAGGTCTTTCCACTTTTCTGTGGAAAGACCTATTGGTTTTCTTCTGATTATTATTATTATTAGGTCTTTCCACTTTTCTGTGGAAAGACCTATAGGATTTCTTCTGATTATTATTATTATTTTTTTCTTCTTCCGCCACTTTTTTCTGACGGTGCTTTTTTGTTTCGCAAGATGTAGCTTAGATTTTTTGTGTATGATATCGAACAGTTATTGCGATTTTGGAACTGACCCTGTTTAGGGGAATACTTTTTATTGTAAGAGTTATCTCCCCAAATACTGTTTTTCTTGTCTACGCATCTCCTTCGCAACCGTAAAAGATTATGACAAATTTATGTCTCCAATTTGTTCCTTATATCCTCAGGATCTTAAGAATAATTTTGACCGAAGCGGTCCAGAAACTCCATATGAGAGTTATTTCCCCTTCTGTATTTAAAATAAGTAAAATGTAATTGTAATTGGTAAACCATAAGTGATAGGGACCTAGGGTCTTTTGATTTGAGGTCCTTGGTCCAAAAAAAAAAGAAAATAGGGTCAAGGTCAAAGGTCAAGGTCATTTTTAAATTTGGATTTTGGCTTATTTTCACCTCTTTTCAAACACGATATAAGACATCACATCGACAACATATTTTTACTTAATTGTTAGTTGTGACATGTCGTAACACATACATATCGGTTTAAAGGGTACTCTTACATCAAATTAGAGTTTTCTCCCCTCTTTTATTTAAAAATATGCATATGGTGAAATAACTAATGAACCAAATATAATTAAGTCCTAGGGTCTTTTGATTTTAGGTCCTTGCTTGAAATTGAGTTCAAGGTCATAGGTTAAATTGACGTTCTAGATTTTGACCTTTGCTTTTACCTCATATTTATACATGATAAATCCATGGGACTTTTTGCATTAGTTTTTAAAGCCATTTTACATTAGAAAAGCCAACCGGAAGTGACCTTGTGTAAACCGGAAGTAGCTCTTTTTTGTACTTAATTAATGTAAAAGTTTATAGAACCAGATATTTTTGGTATCAGTGTCAATTAAACTTTTGAATAATACCGGAAGTAACAAATTATCTCCCTTATTTAACATATATTGTATAGAAACCATATATTTTTGGAATCGGCGTACAATAAGCTATCATTTGAAGCTGGAAATGACATTTTAAAACGAATTTTACTATTTTCATATTAAAATACATGTTTTTTTGTGGAAAGACCTTCAATTGTTCTCTGAACAATTGGTTTTTAATTATTATTATTATTTTTTTCTTCTTCCGCCACTTTTTTCTGACGGTGCTTTTTTGTTTCGCAAGATGTCGCTTAGATTTTTTGCATATGATATCGAACAGTTATTACGATTTTGAAACTGACCCTGTTAAGCCGAACACTTTTTATTGTAAGAGTTATCTCCCCAAACACTGTTTTTCTTGTGTACAAATCTCCTTCGTAACCGTTAAAGATTACGACAAAATTATTTCACCAATTTGCTTGTTATATCTTCAGGATCTTAAAAATAATTTTGACCGAAGCGGTCCGGAGACTACATATGGGAGTTATTTCCCCTTCTGTATTTTTAATAAGAAAAATGTAGTTGTAGCTTGTAAACCATAATTGATAAAGACCTAGCGTCTTTTGATTTGAGATCCTTGGTCCAAAAAAACGAAAATAGGGTCAAGGTCAAAGGTCAAGGTCATTTCTAAATTTGGATTTTGGCTTATTTTCACCACTTTTCAAACACGATATAAGATATCGACAAAGTATTTTTACTTAATTGCAAGTTGCGACATGTCGTAACACATACATATTGGTTTAAAGGGTTCGCTTACATCAAATAAGAGTTTTCTCCCCTCTTCATTTAAAAATATGCATATGGTGATATAACTCATGAACCAAATATAATTAAGATCTAGGGTCTTTTGATTTGAGGTCCTTGGTTGATGACCTTGAAATTGAGCCCAAGGTCATAGATTAAATTGACGTTCTAGATTTTGACCTTTGCTTTTACCTTATTTGTATACATGATAAAGCCATGGGACCTTTTTGCATTTAGTTGCAAGCCATATGACCTTCAAAAACGAACCGGAAGTGAACCTGTGTAAACCGGAAGTAGCTATTTTTTTGGTACTTTTTGAATGTAAAAGTATATGGAACCATATATTTTTGGAATCAGTGTCAATTAAACAGTGAAACAATACCGGAAGTAACCTTTTTCAAACCGGAAGTAACAAATTATTTCCCTTATTTAAAAAATATTGTATAGAAACCATATATTTTTGGAATCAGCGTACTATTAGCTATCATTTGACGCTGGAAATGACATTTTAAACCGAATTTTTACTATTTTCATATCAAAATTCTTGTTTTTTTTGTGGAAAGACCTTCAATTGTTCTCTGAACAATTGGTTTTTAATTTTATTTTACTTTTGTTTTTAATTTTATTGTTTATTAAAATAACAAATATCTTATATACGTAAACTTACAAACTGGCACCACATTGATTTCGAATTATTGCTTTCATAGTAAAATATGCTTCGTTTGGTTTGTTTGTATCAGACATAAATCGTTTTGATGTATGGTTATTGGAATCAGAAGTTAGAATCAGAGTAGAGAAAATTGCCCAGTACAGACGGTGCCAAACTTATCGACTTTGTTATTACAGTACAAATTAATGATAAGCAATTGTAGGAGAACATAGTTTCAATAAATATATATGTAGCTTTACTCAGTGAATATAAAATATTTTAATTTTCGTTTTATAGACGTCAATATACGGTTTCTGATAATAGCTTTTTTCAAATGACTATCAAATCACCTGCACCTTATCAAGGAGAAATACATCTACAGAGTTCTGACTTACTTGGTATTACTTAATTTGTTTCAGTTATTCACTAGAACAAAGGTTCCATCATGTTAATTTTTATTTTTCAAAATGATTAATAATGTGTTTGAAGAAATATTGCTTTACAAATCATGAGGGACATTAAGCGGACATTACAACAGGTTTCAGTCTGTAGATGTAAAACATCCATAACCTTAAGGGAGAAATATCATATTCACTGATCTCCCAGGAAATGGATTTTTGACGAAAAACGGATATCTGCCATATGTGTTAGTCTGCGACTTAATCAACAAACAAAGAAAATAAATTGTTTGTATTGATATTGTTAGGTTGATTGACAGTTATAGCAGGCGAAAGTGAAAATAAATAACTGGAGTTGTTAAAGCTGATCACATTAATGTAGCAGTTTATATCAGTTTGTTATGAGAATAGCGCGATCATCTCGCGGGTTTAGTAAAATTACCTTAAGTCTAGTGAAATAATTTAAAGCCTTCTATTGATAACATATATAGATTGAAGTGTCCCTATAGAAATACACACCAAGACTTTTTATACTGATAACTGTATTGAAATAAAGATTCCTTAGCCTTATTTAATCCGTTGTTTGTTGATATTTTGTTTACTTTCACCATTTTGTTAAACATCTGAAATTATATCTACTAATAAGTGGTATTAAAACATTTTAGTCAAGATATTCAATATATGATAGACGTTTCTTTTCTTTGATTCTCTATAGCGTTTACTAGTAAAAAGGTTTTGTACATCGAAACTGTTTATCATAACTATGTTATTTGTTTGATAATGATTGGGGATTGGTGTTTTACTTCGAGCAGCAAATATTAAATGACAAGAACATGTTAATGTGCTGTAAAAATGAAATCTGTTTTGTACATTTCTGGTATGATAAGAAGTACTTCTCAAGGATATAGTCCTTAGGAAGACAAGTTAACCTAATCGGACACACTTTTCATACCCTAAGCCGACCAGTTATTGCTCTTACCTCTTGAAGCCGCGTACTGAGTGGAAAATCAGCAAACATTGATTTTCAAGTTTTTGATTTCACCTGGCCGGGGATAGAACTCACGACACTCTTGAGACGAACTCGCTACCAAGACACCCCCGAGGCGGTTGTATGTGGTTTAAACAGAAAAACATGAAAATGATAACCGAAATTACCAACATACTGGACAGTACAACTGACCAAACTAACCACAAAAATACATTCATTGTGTTTGAAGATATTTGTTGTATTTCTAACGATCCACATTCCATTTAGAAACTCTGCAACGTGAAAGAGTGCTAAATTGAGATGTAGTTTTTTTTATGTACTTTTGTCTTTCATTCTGTCATTATATCTAATGAAGGAGAAATAGTTTTGTGGGAGACATTGAACTTTTGGTCTTACTTGGCTCTTACATAAAAAACGTAAACGAAGTATCAACGTACCTCTCGGAGAACGCTTCATCCTGAGTTAGGAGTCTTGCGATGTTATCGGGGCTACTAGAAAAAATGATTTGTGAAAATCTGTATAATGAAACTGGACAATTGATCCAAATCTGTATTGAGATAATCCATACAATTGCCAGAATGAACGTTTTGAGTCTTTCATAAACACTATCAAAACAGATTAAATGTTGCCAGACCAATTTCAAAACAAAAGTTGGAATATGCAATTAGATTTTCTGATAGAAATTGACAGAAACAGTGATGAGTTGTAGTGGTGAGACAATCTGGTATCTCAAGAGACAACAATATCTTTACAACAGTTGGAAAACACGATCATTCAATTACAGAATAAAACATCTAACGTATAAATCAACGGAAGAGGTGATGTCTGTGATTTTATCGGGAACAATACAAAAGCATTGGGATAGATTTTAAAAACATTTTGTTATTGGACACTGATTACTGCTCTTCAAAGAAACTAATGATTTCCAAAACATTTAACACTAAAAAGAACTATAATTAAAACAGACCATGCGGCTACGATTCATTATAAAGATATATGTTTCAGTTTGTGTATTGAAAGTTCAGCTTTAAGTTATGTCTGTTTCGATCCTATTATAATGATACATTTGGTAATTTTTTTGTATTGCGAGTACGTTATAGTGACATCTGAGCTTACTTCAGTACCACTGACAAAGAGCTGCATTCCTAACATACAAATGAAAGTACGTGCATAAACTGAGAGAGCAAGCGAACGATACAAAACCAATAAGACCTCTAGAGGTGAAAGTATGATGTTAAACAATAGGAAGGTGTTTTTTTTTTCAATTTGTCACAAGTTCTAAATCGTCCGAGTCCGAAAAATGGAATTAAATTTAACAAACACTGTCAAAAAAACTCTCATTGACTTTAACTTTTGAAATGGGATAGGCAGATGAAATCAGTGTAACGGGTGGAGCTGGTGTTTTTATGTTCCTCCATTTAATCTTGATCAGTGGACTAAAATGATGCACAAAATAATTGTAAGAGTGGATTCATTTTAGGGCAGATTTCTTACATAAAAATTTGTATATTCATATACCATGAAGTAAATTGGACTAACCCCGACTGCATTTTATCAATCAAATTTTTACAGTTTAGTTATTACTTTAGGGACAAATTGAGGAAAACTTAGAGAAAAAGATACAATCTCTTACTCAAAATATTGACAATATTATGTTAAGGAGGTCTATAACTCATTGTTACAGCTTCAGACATACCCATTTTTAACTTTTTAAACATGATTGATCCTTACTGACATTATCTTAAAATTCTTAACCTAAATTTTATTTTCTGGTAATATCATTTCCCTTCTTATTAAATTATGCATAAACATGGAGAAATAAATTTGGAAGGTTCATGGAAAATAATTGCAAATAATGCATTATCTACACAATGGACTATATTTGTCGAGAATCAAAGGACGAAAACTGTGTTCCGGGACAGTAAGGTGTTTGTCATGTGACACATTAACAACTCAACATTTTTAATTTCCACTAAATCTGCACAAATGCTTCTATTATTGTTGCCATGACAACCAATGTATGTAAACCCTACGATTTAACACCAAACAGCAGAAAGTACTACAAATTGTTCAGTGCTGATAAAGTTTGATTATCAACTCTACAGACCTACATAACCATCCTCAACTCATTCAGTTTTTAGAAGTATGGCTGTAGTAATACGTTTTAATGTTTTGTTAGCTAATAGACTAATTCCGCAACTCCCGCGGACAAAATGTCGTCATAAACAGTTTTGGGTTATTCTGCTTCTACACTTTTTAGTTTCATGCTCCTATATTTGATGGTTTTGGCCTTCCGGGCTTGATACATTGTACTTTTAGTTATCCTGGTGAATTGTGTTCGAGAAACACATGTCGTATGCACTGAATTTGATATTTTACATTACATTCTTTTATAAACGCAAACAAATCCTCGAAGTACAATCCAAACAGTAAAGGCATTCTGATGTATTTGTTTGCCGTCGGATTGTAGACACACAAGGTACTAGTTTAAGCCAAAGTTGACAAATGTAAACGTAGCCTAGTTCTCTCCGCATTTCAATAGACAATGTCTATTTGCATGTAAATGACATATTTGTGCATCCCATATCCAAATAAACTATAATTAATTGATATTAGATTGCAAAATATCACTAAATTAAGAATTAATTATTAATAGACCTTTATTTATTTCAAATTATGTATGATATAAAATAAGTTATTGTAATGTAGATTCATAGTTACTAACACTTTTTGACTTAGTTTTTAATTTGATAAAAATAGCGTTTATTGATAAATATTTTTACAACTATATTGTTACATCTGGAATAGGTTATAATCAATACATTCAAATAGCAACAAATATAGAAACATGTCACGCAACAAGCAGTTTTATCTATAGAAATGACTCCAGCTTCCGGTTATTCGCCATCGTTCCTTCCGATAACTTCCTCTTCTAATTACATCATAGCCAGTTTCATTTTACTCATTAATGATTGAAGAAAAATCAAAGCGGAAACAAAGAATCGTGTGATCTTTCTCATTAGTACCTCCATGAGGTACGTTTATATCGGTTGAATTAAAGGTTGGATGTCGGGCTAAAAAAGCGATTGATGTGTTACAAAGGTCATACGTTTAGGTGTAAAGTACTCGTGCCATTGAACACTTTTTTTCAGCACAATACAGCAATGATATTTTTTTTTACAAAAAAAAATATATTGTCTTATAACACTTAATACACAATTTCAAAAGTATAACTAAACTATTTGAGGTTAGCTTAACTTAAAAACATTTTCCCCTTTTTTCGTTTAACAGATAAATATCGATTAAGGAAAACGTTATTTCTGATCAGAACCTCTTTTAAAAAAAAAATTGAAAGAAAAAACAAAGGATGCATCGCAAAGTGAAAAGCTATGCATAAAGATTATTTTTATGGTGCCTTATTGCGTATATCGTGAGTATGTGGTTTATATTTCTATCCTTTGTTCCGATGGCAAAACTGCATTCAGAATGGGTTTTAGATGGAGTCATATTTCTTTTTACAAATTACTCGTTTTGCTCAGCATTTAAATGCCCATTTATAAATATCTGATTTCGAACACTGCTGAGGAAAAGTCAATTTCCCAAAAATGCACAAAAGGTGCGGTATTTTGTATTGACTATTTTTCATACTATGTTAAAAATTTTAGTACGATACGCTTCTCAGCCTTTGTACGACAGGTGTTTATAACTATGAGATTTTCTAATTTGGTACATATTTTATAATGAATCCAAATTGAACATGTTTTGTCGACTTATATAGTCATTCTTCTATCATTTTACAGTGTTATTGTATATTTTTAGTACACTAATCTTTATTCTAGAAATAGTAATTGTTCCTACATGTATGGAACATCGATCATGGAAACACTTCACCTAATATCTTCCGCTATGATTTCTAAAACTAGAGATGCTATAATCTCAATAAAAGTTATCGCAAAAATAAACGAAAGCTGTTGATTCAAAAATTGACAATGAAACACAAGAACATTTTTTAATAAACCAAGTTTCTCATTATTATTTCAGCATTATATATTTCAAAATCCTATTGAGGTATAGATACGCCTGACCAGAAGCATGGGTAAATATGAACTCTGTACGTTTTCCGTATAACAGACAGATATTCTATTTAAACGAATAATATTGGAATGATCGATAAAGTGACTACACAATTTAGACAAGGGTGTCTGCCGGTCATGTAGACAATAGGATATACATAGATGCAAATAAAAAAGGAAAAACTCAATCCAATACAACATCAATATTCCAGGATTTTAAACAAACATATTTGACTTACCTTAAAGCACTGCTTGCTTTAAATCCAAATAAAATAACTTGTGATTTTTCGAAGCAATATTAAACTAAGTACTAAAAAATGTGATCCAAGCACACTTTTCTGGTTGATATGCTGAAATCGAGTAATTAACACATGATTGACATCCACACTTCATATAGTGTCAGATTCAGGAAAAGTTCCTATCACTTGATTCCAATTAATATGTCTTTAATAAAATAAAGACAGTCGCTTTACTACAGTGGAACATTTGTCACTTTTAAAACTAGAATTGGTTTACGCATATCAACTTTATTTTGTCTTAACAGGCAGTAATAATTTCAATTTCGACCAATTGATGTATTTGTTTTAATCAATGAAAAGAATTCTCCAATTATACCAAGTCCTTGTAAAAGTCCAACAGATAAACAAATCGTTCAGGTAAAAATACTTTTACTATTTTCTTGAGACCAGAATCTTACGTGTCTCACATTTCATACTTTTTTTTTACATATTATGTTGAATATCTTCGTTTAAATGATCATTCAAATAACACAAGAACAAATAAAATTATTCCTTCAACTAACACGAAAATGAATGTATTTTTTTTATTTAATTTTGCAATATCGAAGACACTTAAATACAAATTAGATTAAAAGCGCAGAAACAATTTAAGGTTATGCAGACGAAATTCAATGTATTGACTTTATGGCATATTTGTTTTTACAATGTACTAATTAAATAGGAAAGCTTTATAAATTGGTTTTTATTATGCTAATTTCTACTAGGTTAATCCTGAAATCTATAACCCGCTTGCAAAATCAAATACAGAATAAAAATGTTATTACGGGTAGAAAAAATATAGTAGAATAACTGTTTATATGATGATGATGATGATGATGATGATGATGATAGATGGCTGTTAAACGTTCAGTGGCAAATTAAATGCATATTCAGGATGAGAACAGTTCTCAGTAATGTAATACAAAACCGACTTTCAACGTACTAGATTTCAAGTTACACTCCGTAGGAGACTTGTCACCCTACCTGGACTTATATTATAATGACTCCGAGCCGACCAGTCTCCACTCTTACTCCTTAATGCTGTGTGCTTAGAGGAGAAGCAACAAACACCAATTTTAAAGTCTTTGATTTAACTGTTTATAAATGGCTTTAATAATTAGATATATTTAATGACACTTAGTAACAACAAATGCAGTAACTTATCAGTTAACAAACCAAAAGAACGGAAGACCTTAATAAAACTACTGAATATTAGTAGATACTAAATATTTATTATTAAATGTTCAGTCTTGCAAATCTACTATATCGACTACAGTGACTTTGTTATATTGTGGCCATTCAATTTTGGCAACTCACCTGTCATACTTTATTAACGAACTTTATTATTGTTAACAAATTAGTGATCAGAAGGTATGTAGGAAATCATTTACAATTACAATTTAGATTATTTACTGTGACTTGACTGTGAGTGTAACCCTCCACCTATTGCATTTTTTTAAAAAATTCTGACCAAATTGCAATTTGTTTTATCAAACCAAACTGTTAAACTGTTCAGCAATTTCAACAAACTGCTGTAGAAAACCAGTCAAGTCGTGATAGTGCAAGGTGATCAAATAAATCATACTTACAATCAATTGGACTTTAATTCCACATCATTTGTGTTAAAAAATTTACTTGAAGAATTTCATACGTTTCATTATTGAAATTGTCATGCGAAAGGTGATAGGTAGTAATTTTTGATTTGCTAAAAAATGTCCAAATTTAAGTTTTTAAATTATTTCTTCTAAAATGGTGTTTATCTATGCATGCTACAAAGCTTTCCTTAAATTAATCGCTAAAATACTTGGTGAAATATATACCCTCTTGAAGTGTTAAAGGGAGATAATATCAATATTTCAAAAGATCAATGATTTTAGATTATCTCCCATGGAAACTTATTAACAACGTTTTGTAATTTCTCATATAATTGACTGAATTTAACTCGTTTTAAATCAAACTGATGTCTGCTTCTTATGAATATAAAAGACTTTTAAAGAAAACTTTGTATGAAAGCTTAGTTTGGAGATTTCTATAGCAATTTAAAAATTACTACCTATCACCTTTCGCATGACAATTATATAAAAACATGTATACAAATTCTGACAATGATTTTCATAATATCATAATATCATTAAAAAAGAATTAAAGTCTAATAGGACTGTAAGTATGCTTTATTTTATCACAGCTTGACTGCAGTTTTCTACAGCAGTTCGTTAAATTTCTGACAAGTTGAACATTTTGGTTTGATAAAACAAATTGCAATTTGGTCAGAATTTTTAGTAAACTGCAATAAGTGTAGAGCAACACTTACAATCAAGTCAGATTAAAAACGATACAAAAGTTTTTCTCTTTTATTAGCCAGCAATATAAGATAAGTATGTATTTGTTAGATATAAAACTATTATAATTTTAGTGTCTCTAGAATGGCACCATTTTAATTTGTTTTATGTTGAATAATCATATTTTCCTGTCAGTTAAAAAAAATTACATATTAAGGACATTAAAGCAAAGTGTATATCTTTTTAGTGTAAACATATTTTTTATTAAATAATTCGTTTTTATATATAGCCATGATAACTGTAACATGTTTGGCGTATAAATGAAATTAATGTTCGTATCCATTTTCGTGGAATCTGAGATGCTTTAATGCCAATCTTTATATTAATCCATAACCTAACTACAATTTGGAAGATTTACTAAAAACTACAAGACCAACCGTTTAAACTTTGAATCTTAACTACAAAGAAACAACAAAAATCATCATACTTAATTTATTTTTATTCAAAAGTCAAATTATAACTTCAATTTATCCTTAATAATGTAACTGACTCAGAGGTCCCAACTTATTTATCAAAGTTTAACCTTTTAGAAACAAGTCTCCGAGACACTAGGTCTCTGAAACACTGAAGTCATCACACCACCACAAATTACCTGTTTGAGGGATTGCAACCATTCCCATTGGAAATTACAGTTTCAGGACAACCCGGTAGCTTGCAACGATCGTAAAGATTTCTAAACTGCTTGCTTCCAACTTGAACTTAGTGGTTTACTAACGTCCTACTTACTCCTCAGCTTCTATAATCTTTTTCAAGATCTTTTATTTGCTTGTATTCACGATTTTTTACCTATCAACAGCCAACATATAAATGACAAATGACAAACTCGCACAATGTATTAATGTAACAAATAGCGATGACCTTGAAGAAAGCACCCTCGAAACAATTGCCCAGAAAGAGTTTTATAGCAACCGATGATAATTTTAGGGATGATTTTCAATTAAGTTTTCGTTTATGTTGTGTTCAAACGGGTAAATTATAATTAATTCAAATAAATTATTAAATTACAAGTATTCACTAATGCATTGAATGTACTTTTGTCATTTAACTACAAAATTACGTTAAAATAAAGGCATATTAAATTTTTTGTAAATTCTAAATTTGTTATGCCATGTTATCTGTAATAATTTACTGCTGGGTTTTGGAATAATATAACGTTAAAATAGCAAAAAAGTAAAGTCAGCAAAACCGATTCTTGTTTAATATCCGAGTGATTGGACAAGCAGTTTATAACGTGTTATTTTCATTGTTACTGTTCGGGGCCTTAATTACTAACCTTAGTGAAATTGCTCCAATTGGAATATAAAATTTAAACATTTTGAAATATTTTAACTCTGCAATTTTTTTCATTTATTCACCAAATACATACATGAATTTGCAGAGTTGGAGACGATTAACTAAACATCGATACCATATTTGTTAAAATAAAAACATCTGTATTCAAAAGTTCTCAATTAAAACTTATATGTTAAGTTGAGTGCTCCAAACCTTTACAAAGTACTACTTAACGGGACGATCGGAATCTTCAAAAGAATGAATAAGTTTCAGTAAAATTACATTACATAAAGATGTTCAAGGATACAGGCTTGAATGTCTCTGTTCCACAAATAGCAGTTACCACCAAGAATTATTTTGTACTATATTACAGCATGTAAACTTTCTACAATTTTTATGCTTTATCTCTTTGTCATGTTTTGACCTGTATCTAAATATTGAATACAATGCACTAAAAAAAGATTTATGAAAAAATTTCTAGTGCAATTAAAAACCAATTGTTCAGGAAACAATTGCAGGTCTTTCCTTAGATGATTGATGTGGAGAGAAACTACTTATGGTTTACCGAAAGTCTCTATTGGCGTCCAATCATAGGTTTCTTCATACTAATTCAATAAATATATAGTTTCTTTATATTTTTGCCTAAAATAAGATAGATAATTGTCAACTTCTGGTTAAGAAAATGTCGCTTCCGGTCACATGATAGCTGTATTTTCACTGATTCCAAAAATATATGGTTCCTATAAACTTTCGCCTGTTAAAAGGGAGATAATTAGCTACTTCCGGTTTATTGAAGGTCACTTCCGGTCTCAAATGATAGGTTTAAGTATTCCTATTTAAAAAAATATATGGTTTCTAGGTACTTTTCCATGCAATTAGTGCAAAAATGGCTACTTCTCGTTTACTCAAGGTCACTCCCGGTTGACATTTTTAATGTCATATTTCATCCAACATTTTGCAAAAGACCCTTTGGCTTATCATTTACCAAGTTAAAGTAATAATCAATTAACCTTAAATTAAAACCTTTCAGGGTCAATGGCTCCTGAATTGTTTTAGACCAAAAGTATCACATTTTCATCAAAATAATAATGCAAACATATTGCAGTTAATCTTTTAAATACATCTTTATAAGTGTCAGAGGAGATCATAAAACAAGGAAGAGTCAAAATTGAGAATATGACCTTGACCTCAAATTCATTTTTGTGAAACAAGGACTTCAAATCAAAATACCTTAGGTGTTAACCACTTACCATTTATGCGATACATTAATAAATATCCTATGTCAAATTCAGAAGGGGAAAAACTCTCATATGGAGTCTTCGTGTCGCTTCGGTCAAAATTAAGCAAAAAATCCTGAGTATATAACGAGCAATTTGGTAAAATAAATTTGTTGATTTCTTTAAGGGTTGCAAAGGAGTAAACATAACAAGAAAAACACTGTACGGGGAGATAACTCTAACATGAGAAAGTGTACGGTTTCATAGGGTCAACTGCGTAAGCGTATTATCATGTACCAAAAATCTTTTCGATATCTTGCGAAACAAAAACAAATCTCAACATTAATAAGTGGTGGAAGAAGAAAAAATAATCAAAACAAAATCTAAAGATCTTTCCACAGTATATATGATTGTTATACAAAAATCCTGAAACACTCTAAACGAAAAACCTAAGGCTTTCAACAATAAAAAATATAAAATGTCAACCTAGAGATTACAAAATTTATGAATATCAATTAGATTTTGTTTTATGTGTGGATTAAAATGCTAATAAGAATTTATGTCTGTTCGAAAATGTTTTCACTCAAAGTAAGACATACATTAAACAGACGGCACTTTTTGAAATTCATTCAGTCTAAGAATACAATTTTCAAATGCAATGGACGTATATGCTTCTATCCGTGGCACTACTGACATTTGTAAAAACATGTAATTCAAGTCCAATTTAGTCAGGAAAGTAACATGAAATATGATATTCAGGAAAATCTAGAGTAAAAAAACTTAATTGTCTGTTTTTTACAGTTTGTAAAAATATAATAGTTACCATACCTCCAATGTAGTAACAGCTAAGGGTACCTGTCGAAACCCAATATATCATAGGTTAACGAATTTAATTACTAGTACTGTGGACCCATTAGTGTCCGTCTGTTGTTTATTCGTCATAAAGCTTGAGATGAGAAGATAATAAAAGGAAATAAAAATCAATTCGAAGAAAGACAGAATATAACAAGTTCAAAAGAACAAAGACGAGGAAAAAAAATACTAGGCAGAAAATTAGAGATTCATCAACACGAACCGCATCAAAAAACTAGTCAAATTCAATTGCCCTGTAATGTGTAATTTTGACATTGAACATCTGTTGATTTTCACAGTAACTAGGTATTCCATAATGTCCGTTGTTCTTTAAGCCACTTTAAAATTGATAACTGTTTAGGAAACAGAACACTGTTTGTCACAAAGTGGTTGACCGATACGATGTGTCTATGTCACAACTGACTAATTACTTTTTTGTTCACGGTATAGATCTTTAGATACCAGAATAGTCGTCAGGTATGTAATTTTACCGATTGTGTCATATTCTTGATTATGAAATTTTAACTGAGTGATGATTCCCATTGTGGATGATGCATGCATAACGGGAGACGCCATGCACGTCTCACTCCTTTTGGAGTTCATGCGATTATTTTTAACGTTGATTTGTATTTTCTTAATAAATTGATGCGATTCAGACCTCGATACTTTGAAATGTTTTAAGTAACTTCGAGCATTCTTCGTTGCGGTATAATGTTGTCTGTTATTGTTGTATTTGTACAGTAAACTACAATCAAAAGTTATTTTATCATAAGTTTATGATGAACAGTTTGTTACTAAACTGGCCGAGCGTAGACTAAAAAAGGTTGAGATACAAACACTAGATGTGTTATAACTTCAAAGGGCAACATGTGCTTTACCAAAAATAATCTAAAGAGAACAGAAAATACTTTATCATGTTCATGAGAGTTGGACCATTTATTTTTGTAAAGTGAGCTTTCTCTCAGAGTGTCACTTAAATCTACTATGAGAAGGAACACCACTAATTCATCACCCCATTGCTTTCTATGTTAAACTCCTCAATTCCAAGCAGTCACATGTCTTTTGTTTTAAGTTCAACTAAATTGACAGTAACTGCAAGTCAAAGCAACACCTTATGGCGTCTTGTACTGACAAAATCAACATAGCTTTGATTACGTATTAGAGAGTACTGGTTCCAAGAACTTCCAAAGTTTTAAAACAGGTACTTCAGATCTGAGAAACAGGCCAAATGTACCCTCCTTATAAATTTTATACAATGTTTTTTATTTTTCTAATTTTCCAAGTCAAAAAATGTTCTACAATGATCACCAGTTATGCGGCTTTAATTTGATACCCAATTTACCAAAATATTCTACATATTTAGAAAGTTACACCCATGCGTAGGAACTATTGCTTTAAATATGTACTACTTTCTGGTATGTTCTTTCACAGCGGACCCAAATTGGTGTTGTTACACCATGAACATCGTTATAATGCCTTATCTTAGTTTTTGATCGTACAATTACGCCATCTGTAATTTACCATTTCACACCAGCGAATAAAAATCAACAAAACAATGTCAAGACTAGTAAACTGTTCTAAACTTTTTCTTTCAAGGAGAGTCACTCCTAAACAGTTACGCCATTTGCAATATTACGTTAACGAGATCTGCAATCAGCATTCACACGTAAAAAAGCAAAACAAATGATCCCATATGCTCTAGCATTATGAAATGTGTCTTGAAATGTAACAATTACAGGCTTGAATGTCTCTGTTCTACAAATAGCAGTTACCACCAAGATTTATTTTGTACTATCCACAGCATGTAAACTTTCTACAATTTTTATGCTTTATCTCTTTGTCATGGTTTGACGTGTTTCTAAATATTGAATACAATGCACTAAAAGATGATTTATGAAAAAATGTCAAGGGCAATTAAAAACCAATTGTCAGGAAACAATTGAAGGTCTTTCCTTAGATAATTGATGTGGAGAGAAACTACTTGCGGTTTACCGAAAGTTACTATTGGCGTCCAATCACAGGTTTCTTCATACTGATTCAATAAATATATAGTTTCTATATACTTTTGCCTAAAATAAGGTAGATAATTGTCAATTTCTGGTTTAAAAATGTCACTTCTGGTCACATGATAGCTGTATTTTCAGTGATTCCAAAAATATATGGTTTCTATTTACTTTTGCCTGATATAAGGGAGATAATTAGCTACTTCCGGTTTATTGAAGGTCACTTCCGGTCTCAAATGATAGGTTTAAGTATTCCCTATTTAAAAAAATATATGGTTTCTAGGTACTTTTCCATGTAATTAGTGCAAAAATGGCTACTTCCCGTTTACTCAAGGTAACATTTGACATTTTTAAGGTCATATTTCATCCAACATTTTGCAAAAGACCCTTTAGCTTTATCATATACCAAGTTAAAGTAATAATCAATTAACCTTAAATTAAAACCTTTCAGGGTCAATGACTCCTGAATTGTTTTAGACCAAAAGTATCATATTTTCATCAAAATAATAAAGCAAACAAATTGCAGATATTCTTTTAAACACATCTTCAAAAGTGTCAGAGGAGATCATAAAACAAGGAAAAGTCAAAATTGAGAAAATGACCTTGACCTCAAATTTATTTTTGTGAACCAACGACTTCAAATCAAAATACCTTAGGTGTTAACCACTTACCATTCATGCAATACATTAATATATCACTTATGTCAAATTCAGAAGGGGAAAAACTCTCATATGGAGTCTTCGTGTCGCTTCGGTCAAAATTAAACAAAAAATCCTGAGTATATAATGAGCAATTTGGTAAAATAAATTTGTCGATTTCTTTTACGGTTGCAAAGGAGTAGACATAACAAGAAAAACAATGTACGGGGAGATAACTCTAACATGAGAAAGTGTACGGTTTCACAGGGTCAACTGCGTAAGCGTATTATCATGTCAAAAATCGTTTCGATATCTTGCGAAACAAAAAAAGAGTGGTGGAAGAAGAAAAAATAATCAAAACGAAATCTAACGGTCTTTCAACAGGAAAGTGGAAAGACCTGATTAAATTAAGATGTTAAGTATATATGATTGTTATACAAAAATCCTGCAACACTCTAAACGAAAAACCTAAGGCTTTCAACAATAAAAAAGAGTCTATAAAATGTCAAGCTAGAGATTACAAAAAGTTATGAATATCAATTCGATTTTGTTTTATGTGTGGATGAAAATGCTAAAAAGAAGTATGTCTGTTCGAAAATGTATTGACTCAAAATAAGACATATATTAAACAGACGGCACTTATTGAAATTTATTCAGTCTAAGAATTTTTAATTTTAGTTTCTTGTGTATGATTTGGAGTTTAGTATGACAACCATTATCACTGAACTAGTATACATATTTGTTTAGGAGCCAGCTGAAGGACGCCTCCGGGTGCGGGAGTTTCTCGCTGCATTGAAGACCCATTGGTTGCCTTCGGCTGTTGTCTGCTCTATGGTTGGGTTGTTGTCTCTTTGACACATTCCCCATTTCCATTCTCAATTTTAAGAATACAATTTTCAAATGCAACGGACATATATGCTTCTATTGAACCGTGGCACTACTGACATCTGTAAAAATATGTAATTCAAGTCCAATTTAGTCAGGAGAGTTCCATGAAATATGATATTCCGGAAAATCTAGAGTAAAAAAACTTAATTGTCTGTTTTTTACAGTTTGTAAAAATATAATAGTTACCACATCTCCAATGTAATAACAGCTAAGGGTACTGGTCGAAATCCAATATATCATAGGTTAACGAATTTAATTACTAGTACTGTGGACCCATTAGTGTCCGTCTGTTGTTGCAACACTTGTTTATCCGTCATAAAGCTTGAGATGAGAAGATAATAAAAGGATATCAAAATCAATTCGAAGAAAGACAGAATATAACAAGTTCAAAAGAACGAAGACGAGGAAAGAAAATACTAGGCAGAAAATTAGAGATTCATCAACACGAACCGCACCAAAAAACTAGTCAAATTCAATTGCCCTGTAATGTGTAATTTTGACATTGAACATCTGTTGATTTTCACAGTAACTAGGTATTTCATAATGTCCGTTGTTCTTTAAGCCACTTTAAAATTGATAACTGTTTAGGAAACATACACTGTTTGTCACAAAGTGGTTGACCGATACGATGTGTCTTTGTCACAACTGACTTATGACTTTTTGTTCACGGTATAGATATTTAGATACCAGAATAGTCGTCAGGTATGTAATTTTACCGATTGTGTCATATTCTTGATTATGAAATTTTGACTGAGGGATGATTCTCATGAGGATGATGCATGCATAACGGGAGACGCCATGCACGTCTCACCCTTTTGGAGTTCATGCGATTGCCTAAGATTATTTTTCACGTTGATTTGTATCTTCTAATAAATTTATGCGATTCAGACATTGGTAAACTACTGTTGCTTAAATTTATGTAAAATATCACCATAATACATAGTAAACATTTCATATTTAAGTCAAAGTGATTGTGTATTGTTTTGAAATTGCGTTTAATTATCGTTACAATAAGTCACATATCCAATATAGAATTTGAAGACAATTCTACCTTACACGGATTTATCATAATGACTCTCTTCGAGCAGAAAACAACAAATGACAATGTTTATGTTTTTGGTTTTAACTGACCAATGCCTTCCAAACTCGATGCAAACACTTTGACACCCGAGACTACTAATGGTGTCAACTAAATTGTTACAAGTCATTTACATTGATTTGTTTTTAGTAACTTCGAGCATTCTTCGTTGCGGTATAATGTTGTCTGTTATTGTTGTATTTGTACAGTAAAATACAATCAATAGTAATTTTATCATAAGTTTATTAATGAACAGTTTGTTACTAAACGCCGAGATTAGAATAAAAAAGGTTGAGATAAAACACTAGATGTCTTATAACTTCATAGGGCAACACGTGCTTTACCAAAATAATCTAAAGAGAACAGGAAATACTTTATCATGTTCATGAGAGTTGGAACATTTATTTTTGTAAAGAGAGCATTCTCTCAGAGTGCCGTTTAAATCTACTATGAAGAGGAACACCACTAATTCATCGCCCAATTGCTTTCTAAGTTAAATTCCTCAATTCCAAGCAGTCAAATTTCTTTTGTCTTAAGTTCAAATGAATTGACAGTCACTGCATGTCAAAGCAACACCTTATGGTGTCTTGCACTGACAAAATCAACATGCCTTTGATTGCATATAAGAGAGTACTGGTTCCAAGAACTTCCGAAGTTCTAAAACGTACTTCAGATCTGAGAAACAGGCAAAATTTACCGTCCTTTTAAAATTTTATACAATTTTTTTATTTTTCAAATTTTTCAAGTCATAAAATGTTCTACAATGATCACCAGTTATGCGGCTTTAATTTGATACCCAATTTACCAAAATATTCTAAATATTTAGAAAGTTACACTCATGCGTAAGAACTATTTGCTTTAAATATGTACTACCTTCTGATATGTTCTTTCACAGTTTTTGATCGTACAATTACGTTATCTGTAATTTACCATTTACCACCAGCGAATAAAAATCAACAAAACAATGCCAAGACTAGTAAACTGTTCTAAACTTTTTCTTTTCAGGGGAGTCACTCCTAAACAATTACGTCATTTGCAATATTACGTTAACGAGATCTGCAATCACCATTGACACGTAAAAAAGCACAACAAATGACCCCATATGCTCAAGCATTATGAAATGTGTCTTGAAATGTTACCATTTTCAGAAACCTTTTTTTGTCAGTCTATAGGCCATAATTTGGTGAAAAATCGGATATTGCAATACTTTTTTTATGACAGATTTGAATGTTTAAGACATTTAGCTTTTTTTCTTGGAAAGCTGTATTGAGGCATCATATAATTTTCAAAATAAAAGAATAAGCAGCTTGCGTTTATTACCTGTTAGCTGCTTCATACGATATTTTATAGATAAAAAGTATTGTTTTAAATATCTGTGTACTGAGATCCTTTATTTGTTAACCAAACGTATTTCTCTGTGAACATTTATGTTATGATAAAAAATGCATATTTATAACATCCACCACAATTTTCTTACGGCAGAAATTATATAATAACCGAATGATTGCATTTTGTCATTACAATAAACAATTCAAATCAACAAATACTATTGGGAAAAAATTAGGAAATAATTACATTTTCTGATACAAATGACAACTAAAGTGATAAATTGCCGTTGCTTTACAATCTTTAAACTCGAAGTTACACATTTATGTTTCAATATATCATAATCACACATTATGAAGCATATCTTCAAATCAAACAGAATTGCATATCGACAAAATAAAGAGAATCACTTATTATAATTTTGGAATAATACTATAAATATATCATAGAAATTGTTATTTCTGTAGAACAGTTTAAACTTCATGATCTGTCAAATGTCGATTTATTGTAGTATAATTATACTGTATGTTATTTCTTGCCAAAAGTTGTAGTGACGCCATCATTATTTTGAAAGATTTATAGAATATCGGTTTTATAAATGATCGTGCATTTGTTACGTTTGTAGAACATGTAGCTCAAACTCCATCCGCCTCTCCTCTTTGATGTCTACCGCTTGCTATTAAACTTGTCACATTAGTAAAGTATGCATTGTGTACCTTTCCATCCCAGTAGTCAGCACGTTTGTGATGACATGAATTATTATTGATATGGTCATATTATAAATTAAAAGTTTACAAAACTTCAATTGTTCAAAAGACTAAGGGGTTTCGACCCCAAGAATAGATTGCCTTAGCTGTATTTTGCAAAAACCGTTTGGATTTCTTTTACCCTAAATGCTCTTCAACTTCGTATTTTATTTGACCTTCTAATTGTTTTTTTTTTATTATTTTAGCGTTACTTTTGATTCTTTTGTAGACGAACCGAGCATCTGGCTTACATGAGTTTTTTCAGCACGAGCATACCCTGTTTTATTGTGGCTAGTGGTATTCACTCTTTATATGTATGTGTCGTGTTTTGAAGATTCTTGTTTGTCATTTTGTTTATTTACTTTAGGTCATTGTGTTGTATGTCTTTTTATACTTGTAATTTTGGATTTCCTTTCATTTTTACATGTACTAACCAGATTGAGTTAATGTTGATCCTTTGGGGGAGGACTCAAATTTAAGTACGATTTCTTGTTAATATCTAATCAATGACATTTGTTTTACGCATCAAACTGTCTGATGAATAAGTAGAATTATTTTACAAAATTAACCTTAAAAGTATAGTTAAGGGTATCCCTCTTGATCAATTGAGAGAACTTTTTTTTTCATAGAAAATATATCGCATTACATTAAAATATGTATATCTTATAAGTTCCGGAGTGTGTCATTCGTTTGAAAACCAGTAAATATAACTACTACTAGTTTGATCACAATGCTTGTGGACTTCAAGTCCCTGAGGTTGTCTCTAGCTTAGAAGCCTATGTAAAACTATCAGTAGGCAGACACTGTTGATTAAATAGAAGTCCCTAAATGTGACACAAGCTTGATAGCCAGTGAGTGTAAAACTATCACTGGTACGACGACACTTCTGTTAGACTGCAAGTTACTTAATATGTTACTAGCATGATAGTAGGTGTAATTATCACTCTGGCGATGACACTGTTGGTAGACTGCAAGTCCTGATCGTATCACGTACTAATTGGTAGCCAATGTAAAACTACCACGGTGACTGCTTGTTGAGTTATAATCCATAAGGATGTAATTTGCTTGGTAGCCAGTGTATAGATGTCACTGGAGCGATTTCACCGCATGCTGGACTGCAAGTTCCTTAGGTGCCACTAGCTCAGTAACAACTGTCATAAAAGTGGTATGTTTAGCTAACTTTTTAACCAGATTTAACCCACCATTTTCTGCGGAAAATTCCTGAAACAAGTCAGGAATATATCAGATGTTTTCCATTCGTTCCGTTGGTTGATATTGTCTAATGTTTGATTTTGTCAGGTTTTATGAACATCCCCAATGTTTTAATTTACCTTGGAGTTCGGTATTTTGTAAGCAGTCAATAACTTTCATCGGGACGATGACACTGTTTGGCCACAACAAATTACTGAGGGTGGTCTTAGCTTGGTAGCCAATGAACCATCACTACTACGATGACACTACTGGTGGAATGCAAGGACTGGTAATATAAATAGCTTGGTAGTCAAAGTATAACTTAAACGGGATTTTGGACTGTTGGTTAACTGCAGGTCCCTGAGATTTCACCTAGCTTAGTAACCTGTGTATTACAACCCTTGATTCGATGCCACAGCTGATGAACTGCACATTCCTGAGGGTGTCCATAGCATGGTATCTCTATAACTTTCACTGGCACGATCACACTGCTTGTGGAGAGCACGAATGGTGATATCATTAAGGCGATGACCCTGCGTAGTTTTTCTTCCTTCTTCTAGTTAATGTATTATTTTACAAAAACTGTATACGTTAAGTAAGAGCTATATGAATTCAATGTGCATGTATGCAACTTAAAAAGTATATTTATTATATTGACAAGAAATACTTTTCAAATTATGACGAATTTAAATGTACTGTGCAACTAGTTGTTAAATAGAATTGGAAATTTTAGATTAGAATTGTAAATTAAACTATTTTATGCTGTGCATTTTCATCTAGTGAAATTAATCTTTCACTGAAACAGAGGGCCTTGCTTGGGTTACCAAAAATAGAAAATACTTAGCACAAAGGGAATGAAGAAAAATGGGCAATCAAATAAAGAATAGAGAATATTAGGTTGCTAAAATTTAAAGACACAGAGAAAAAATAGAGAAATAATTATTAATCATAGAGAAATATGGATAAAAAAATACAAAAATGAAGAAATCCCAATCCCATCAAAACCTCATAACAGGTTTATATTTTATCAAAATATAAAGGCTATTCAGACCTTTGCATTAGTATAATTTCAAACCATAATTATTCACTCCAAATCAAATCACAATACGCGACACAATCAAGGAAAACGAATAGAGCAAACCCTGGTGTATTTGTAAGATTAACACTATATTAAACTAGGAAGATTATGCAAACTGCTATTATCACTGGGAATGTACTTTACACTTGTATCAAGATATAAGTCTATGCATGTTATTTAGCCATCTAGAATGGAATATTAAACATCATTAGGATAAAACTACAACGTTTTTTTAATCAATGTATGAACTCATAGAAATACAGAAATTGTTTATTAATATGCATCCAGAAAAAGATGACGAAACTAGAATGAAATATTATAAAAGAAATTAGGTAAACATGGATCTGATCCCAAATAATATGTTTGATGTCATAAACTATTAACTGAACTGTATTTATAATCAGTATAGTTTGCTGATTTTGTGCCAGATGTCACACTCATAGATGTGAAGACAGAAATTAATCCTTGATATTTCCATTTAGAATGAGAATCTTAAACTCCAAAATACTTATGAATTTATTTATGTTTGAATATACAATATTCGTACAGTGTACCAATAAAATTTATATTTTCATACACTTTACGAATATTGCTTTTATCCTGCTATTTAACATATATATTAAACGTATAGTTTTTTACATTGCAACCGCTGATTTTGTTGGTGAAATTGACATGACATAAATGCGGACCACGATGAGGACCCCAAATTGAATTGTGAGGTAAACAGTTATTTGAACACAACTGTCCGCTCGCAAAGAAGCAGGATACCAGGGGGACTATAAACAAATGTATAATATACGTAAAATGCTTCATGTTATCTGTACATCTGTATTTGCAGAGTAGAACGGTCGAATGCAGGGAAACAAATTATCTTTCTTTTTTCATTGTGCAGAAAGAATCATCTGATTGGTCAATGTTTCCAACTTTTTACGATGTTTAGTATTGTACAGATTTTAAGCTTTGCTCCAAGTAAAGTAGTTTTTGAAATTACATAAGTTTTAAGGTCACCATTATGAATGTCTGTGTCTTAACTGACTATAAACTAACTAATGACATGATGTTGCATTCTTAGATCTTTGGATACAGCAAAGTTTAAGAAATAATTCCTTCATGCCATGCTCTATGCTCATTTCAACATGGGTAGGCATTATATTTTTCGATATTTTACACCGAGAGTTTGCGAGGCGTAAAATATGGTCAAATATAATTCCTACCCATTTTATAATGTGCATAGAGCATGACATAAAGGAATTATTTAGATTCTAATAAGACAAATACAGTATTTTCATAGGTCGAATCGTACGAAAATATCTAAGGAATGTTCGGCTGTTCCAGTTTCCTCCTCATGAATTATGCACATTACATTTTCATAAAATAAGTTTAAAAACTATAAGCAGGGTAAATATATGATGTTATAATAATAAAATATAATACGATTGTATGTAAGGAGCTAAAACATGTTTTGTGCTTATTAGAACACGACTTTGTTTACAAAGCGAAATGAGGACGTCATATAAGAATGTCTGATTTGTAATTTTACCGATTGTGTCCTTCTTTAGATTGTGACATTTGGACTGAGTGTGGATTCGAATGGTGGTTGATCCATGCATCCCTGTCGACTCAAACCATGTTTCGCTCTTTTTAGAGTGCACGCGGAACACCTTTGTTTGTTACATTGACTTGTCTTATTTACTATAAAGAGGTTAATTACTGTTGTTTATATTTAGTGGTATCACTTTTTTAATACATTAGACCAAAGATGTAAAAAATCAGCATCGGGCTCTCATAGTGGATTAGTCGCATTTACATTTGTTAAAGACTCAAACTCCTCCTAATCTAGGTCAGTGGTGTTACATACACAAACATTTAAAATAAGATCAGTTGGAAAAGGTTTGACTCATCACATTGGTTATAAGTTCACCAAACAAATAACGAAACAACGGGGAGTTGCTTCAACTGATTGTATGGATCCTACACAGTTAGTAGCCTATCTTCTATTCTAATTTTGAGGTTAATAAGACCTTTAAACGGTTGTGTTCAAATAGCTGTTCACCCCACAAATCAATTTGGGTTCCTCATCGTAGTCTGCATTTATGTCATGTCATTTTTGTTGAGGTCCTTTTTGGTAATTTAGCTCTTCAACTGTTTCGGTTCTTGTACATCCTTGGCTTTCAAATATTTGGCTTTGAGCGTTCCTGATAAAGGTAAATCCAGTAAAGCGCTTTGGACGCATACAATTTATAATGTTTTCATTCTTTAGATAAGTATCATTACAAGCTAATAATAACTTCAAATTAGAACTAAAATACACGACACGGTCGAGGAAAACGACTAAACAAATTCCGATGTATTGGTTAGATTGTATAAAGCGTATATATAAAATCAGGCAGACAAAGCGAAATATCTCTAAGAATATAGTTTACTCTTGTTTAAAGACATACGTCGATTCATATTCATAAGCTATCTACTGGCTGCGAAAAGGTACTTAAATAATTAGTCACAGTATGTTTAGTGATGCTATCGTAAAAAGCAATAGTACATTACTGTGTCTCACTGTGATAACCTTTAATGCATTTGTAATTGCATATTCGACTCTAAACCGTTTCGAATTATCTTCCTTTGACCAACAACAAACAGGTTTTGACATCTTAAGTTTGTTGAACATATAGTAAAGTATTTGGAGAGATACAGAGAAAACGAAAACTTGAATGTAAAAAATATTTTATCACCTTTAACACAGTTGGGTGGTATTTTTTTTATAATTATGCATTTCGATTCCGTTATTTTTATTTGAGAACGTTAAACAATTCATATAAAACAAAATAAAGGCTTGATATAACTCCTTATTTCATGGTTGTAGCTTTGCAATGTAGTGATATGAGTTAAATGCTTCTTTTTGTAATTTTATATGGCTATAAAAGCGTTGAACGTTTACACATCTTTTATATGAAACGCTTCCGCTCAAAACACAATTTACGTCAGTCAGCGCGTTAAAGCCCAACCCCCCCCCCCCCCCCCCGGCCATTCAATTCGTATTAATTATATTACATGTATGTTTTACGAGAATCCGTTAGTTTGAATGACTAATAACAATCGCACGTCATTTAAAATTAACCTCCACATCAAAATAAAATGTTACATTCGTGATGACACGTGCTTCCACAAAAAAGTGCGCAGGTAAATAAAATAAAAACTTGAAAAATCTTTTTTTTTCATGGTCTTACCATAAAAATGTAATTATAAGAAATGAATGCTTCTTTAAGTAATTTGATAGGGTTGTAAGAGTGTTGATCGTGCACAAATTTTAGAGGAAGCGCTTCATGCAAAATGTGCTTAGGTCAATACTTTCACACCCTAATAAAATAACAAAAAGAAGCATTCATTTCTTAAAAAATAGAAAAAAATAGCTTGCTTTCGATACTTGGTTAAATTGGAATTGGGAGTTTTGGTAGCAAGGCTAACACTTTTTCTTAGGTTAAGAATTGTGTTTTTGGAGTTGCATTTAAACATTGCATGGTAGTTATTCGAAAACCACATGAATATGTAATTTTCTATCCATTTTGAGTAAAACTGTTGACCTATAAATGGGTACTCGTTTTTTTATGGATATATTTTTTTTCATCAATTTTTGTTGTTGTTTTGTTTTGTTTTTTGTGTACATAATTATACATCATATAAATTTAAAAGTGACACAGTGATCATGCTCATATATTTACAGTAGGTGTCATACAAATATTGATCTTTTATTCGCTGAAAACGAACCATTTGATTACGTCACTTGTATTCAATTTGCATGAATGCAGCCACTGTGTATGAATGCAAATCATGATTGTAGAATTATTAGCTCCGCTCACGTACTTAATCAATACTATTTTCTCATATTTTACGTTTAATTCTTGAAAATATTGTCTTAATTTAGAAATCTCAATTGAGTAATTGACATATCATATATATTTGAGTATGAACAATTCATAGAAATATGTATCAATAAATTATTTTCTCAATGATATACATGTATAATAATTTAGGGAATTAAATAAATATTTATCTAGCTAAATATCTACATGGAAATTGACATCTTCACTGTGAAAATTTCAATTGTTTGACGTATAATGGATAAAGCGTGGATTGATACAGATTTAATCTCAGTAGACAATTTTGAAGACGTTTTGAGTTTTTATTTGAGATTGAAAATGTTCATTTCCTATATTATATTTATTTTGAAGATCTGTAAATATAAAAATTGAATGTTGTGTTTTTTATAATTTATACGAAATGAATGAAAGTGACGATCACATGGTTTGCAAGAAGCGCTTCAACATTCAATTATATTGAACATTGAGAATGAACCTTTTACATATAATTTTTCGTTAAACATGATGAAAGAGCGTTATTCAAGAGGGTAATCTATAGTTACCACAAATCATCGTCTTTAAAAAAATATTCATCTCGAAGCAGACTATTTTCATAAGTTATCATGTTTCACATGTCTAAATAAATACTAAAGGTCTCGGAATGAGTTATTTTTGCTATTATCATATTAACTGTTACAGACCTAGCTAGATCTCAAATAGTTATGTTTGTTTATTTTGTTCGGTTGTTCTGTCATTAGCGTATATCTTCTCAAAATGACGGTTTTATTTCGGACTTCATAAAGGTACACACGCATTTGAGAAAACTGCTAATTATCTTTTCAAGTAGAACCTGTAGGTTTTCGATCATCAACATGTGCGAAGTATATTTTTACTACCATCGGTTTTTCATGTTACAAATAATTGCATTTCGATTGTTTGCATGTGCAGAATGGTCGAAGTCACGCTTGGAAATGTTAACATGATATATACATGTAATCATGTATTACAGCTCCGTATCTGTATACAAGACCGTCTATAACAAACCTATAATGGACTAACTAGGCGACACAAATATAAGTGTTTTGCTTTTCAGAAACAAATGAAGATAAAACTTACACATTATGAGCACACTTTTATGGTGTCGTATTTTTATATATATCAAGTAATTGCCATCTTTTAGGAAAAACTATATCTATATTCTAAACAGTGTTTCAATTCAAATATGGTTTTTACATGCCCGCTGATTTTATATGTGCTCATAAAAATATATGCATTGTTAACAAACAGTAAGGAATAAATCGATACGAAGTTTTACTGTTAATCCTTAATGATTATAAATAAGAATTCTTCTGTAAAAGGGAAATATTTAAAATGTATACCCTCTGCCTTTAAGTCTGTTTGGTTACGCAATCAATTTCGTTTTAAATGGTTTTAAATTATTTGATAAGGCTAATTGTAGTTTTTTATCTTCACTAAAGTGCATTTTCCACTAATGACTGTTCGTTCAAGTTATCAATAACGTAGACAGGACAGTATAGATGATGAGGAGGGGCAAAAAGTAAGGTGGTAGGGCGATTTCCTTATATCTGCTCATCTCAGGGTTTGATATGATCAACTTGAATGGTAATTATGTTTCCATTATTACTATTTTCCAGAATATTTTCTTGTAAAATTATAACTAGTCCTCGTAGAAACCTTCCCAAATATTGAATAGTTACATTTCTCATTGTTTGAAAGGGATGTATTTTTTGCTACTATAATTTCCACTGTCTTTAATATGAACGATAGCTTAAATTCATACCTAACTATTTGATTAATTACCTTCTACGAGACCCGCGAGTAAGCTACATATAGTTTAAAAATGAACAACCATTTTGTTGCCAAATTTATAAACTGAAACTGCCGGATTCGAACAATGGCTTACACTGTATAAATTTAAACTTCATTTGCACTTGCTACGAAATATCAGAAAACAAATCAGTTAAACCTCGCATTACATCCTATTTCTAAAACTCGTAAAGATAGCGTTTATATTTGCAGACACTACAAAGCATATGTATGTAAACATTATATATTTTGTAAAACATAATCGAAAACATAAAACATAAAATAACATTCTGCAAACAATATATGAAAGTAGATTAAGCTTTTGTGGGATATTAAAAAGTACAGATTCTGAAAAAAGACATAAATTACATTCATTGCAATTCAGCACATTACCACAAACAATGGCTTAGCGAACGAACTAGGATATATAAACACCGTAAAATGCGATCAAAAGAACATTACCGTTTAAAAAAGAAAAGTATATTTAGAAAATTGTTGATTATATAACGAAAAATATAATTAAGATAACCGGGAATGCTGCTGATTTTATAAATAACATGGAATTTAGATGGGTCTTTACTGTTTGGCCATACACTGTGATATATAATAATACATGAACAAGTTTGCTATTGAAGAGGCGCAATTGGTGCCAATAGGAATTCATATAACATGTAATCTTTATTGCCAAAACGTCCATAAATGTTGTCAAGGAGAAAATTTTCAGCTTTGATCATCGCACTGCACTTCCAGTCAATATATCCATCATATTTACCTTTTTCATTTACAGCAGCAGGCTTTATATGAGTTGCAGCAGAAGAATTTGCCATAATACTTTTGAAACGAACATTTTGTTAACTATGAAAACTTTTAGAGATAATATTGTGTTGCAGTGTAGTGTAGAGTCGAAAAGAAAAAACGGTCAACTGAATTAAAAGTACCAGATCCATACTTCTTATGTCATCGTACAAATCTAGAACATTTGCTCCTCTGTGAACATGAACATCTATATACTCTTTTTATTTAGATGGGTTTATTCCTTTTAGAACTGAACTTCCTGCAATTAAAACTCTACTTCCTGATAAAGGCAGTTTCAGTTGTGTGTCATACACAGGATTTTGTGGTTCTTTAATTAAATCAGCATTTATTGGCTGTTCTGTTTCAAAGATAAGCTGTTCTTGTTCATGTATAGGTTCTTGTAATAAATTTTCAAATGTTGTTTTTGGAATTGTTTGATCTTCATCTAACATTTGGGTACATTGGTTACTGAGATTTTCCACCTGCGTAAAGCTTTTTTGTAATTTAACTGTTTCCGCTTCGTAGAGTTTTATTTTATCACTTATGCTCTGTGTTTTTCCTTGTAACATGTTAACTTTTTTATCCAAATTTTTATTAACATTTTGAATTTCTACTTCAATATCCTGCATTTTATCCATTGACTGTTGATCATGTTGCATGCGCACCTTTGCCAAAGCTGTCATGCGATCATTTAAAATTTGCATACTACTCGCATTTGACAAATTGTTTGCTTGTATAGATATTTCTAATTCGTCAACTTTGTCTTTTAAATGTGTTACAACAGTAGTTAATTTGTTTAGAGTTGTAATGAAGTCTTGCATATTCAACTGTGGTAATTTGTCATCAATTTCATCTGAACATGTGCTTTTATCATTACTTTACTGGATTACTTTTAGTATTATTTTACTGGATTTGTAATAACAAAACTTTACGACAAAAGAGATGATTTCAACTTCACCATTTGGAACTCTTGGTTTAATAGCTTCCTTGTGAGCAGCAATCCTCTATCAAGGAAATCATGATAGGAAATACAAGCCCGGGAATATCGTATCAATTGGGAGATATATACTCCGTATGCAGGCGCTGCTGGAATGCTGCTACATAGAAATGGAAAGTTCACAATTGGGAAGCTGAAATCATCTCTTTTGTCGTAAAGTTTTGTTTTTAACCGACCCTCAATGTCAATTTCTAGATGTAAGTCAAGATATGAGACAGACTTAACTGTATCTGTAGTATCCTTTATCTCTAGTTCGATGGGATAGATTCGTTCGACATAGTCACCAAATTTTGTATTATTTAGTGAGAGAACATCATCGATATAGCGGAACGTAAAGTTAAAGGATATTGCAAAGTAATCTGTATCTCAAGATAGAAGACGCTAAAACACATGAATAGAATGTGTTTGCTTCTATTAAATAGGGGTAACTTGCGATGGAGAAAAATCAATTAGGAAAAAACTTTTAAAAATGTAGACCAAGATGTATCTTATATTGAAAAAATCGGAGCGAACAATTTCGCAAAGAAAAGCTTATTAGAAATATTGTTTTAAAGACAAACGTGACTTTATTAACTGCTGAATATTTCTTGCATATTCAGGATGAGAATAAAGTAGTTAAAACGAGGTGAGGATACCAAGAGGACATTCAAAAGGCATAAGTAAATAACAACTGATAACGCCATCGCAAAAAAACATATGCATACACAAAATACCACATAAAGTCTAAATACAAAAGACAGCATATAAAATCTTCAAGTTCAAACTCGATTGACATAAAAAAGGGAGCATTACCATTGGGAAAAAAACTAAAAGAAACGTGGGTAAGATCAAAGTTCTGCTTTACAACATGTCACAAAGGACCACTCTCAAGAGTGACCCGTTCTTTAAAGTGTAGAGAGCTGACCATTCTTTACAAACACCATTGATTTAAGGTCCTAAAAAAGATGTATGAGACATGATTGACTGTTACACAGTAGTTACAGATATGTTGTATTACTTTTTCGTTTTTCTGAAACTTGCTGGAAAATATTCAGCAGTACAGTACTCTGCATGGAACAAACTCTTTCAATCTAATAATTTTCTATACAGCAATAACCATTGGTTGTAGACTGTTAGTTCCCGAGTCCCCACCTGTTTTGACAAAACAATTAGTGTTAGTTTTTTAACTCCGATTTTCAATTTTCAATTTTCAATTTTACCATATTTTAAAGATTCTGTCATTGTAAGCTTATAAGACGTTAATCGATTTAAACACAATAGTCACATTTGTTTTTCGTTGATTGGTTTGTCATTAATCAGGCTTTTCGTTTTCTTGTTTGTTATGTATCACATTTGTTATGTCGTGGCCTATTATAACTGATTATAAGGTATCTGGTTTGCTCATTATTGAAGGTCGTAAAGTGACTTACATCCATTGCATTAGGACTCTGGCCAGGCAGATATAATTTGGACATTTTAGAGCAGAAAGGATGACTTGTGATGTGACGTTATTGACACGTCGAAATAGTTATATTTGACCTAAAATGACCATTTTACGCGTAAAGTAGTTTTGTTCAAAATAGATATATGCTAAGGTTTTACCCAAACAGATATTTTCAACACGTTATCTTTACAGAGGGTGGTAAAGGGTTACTTTCGTGTAACGTGTTTTGCCATTTTTATTTCACGCCGTGAAAAAGGTTCGTTATTCACCGTGTTTCGTGAAATCGGTAAAAAGATCAACGTGCAAGAAATTTTTAATTGTTCGTTCATCGTGAAATGGCAATTTTATTTCGCGTTCTTCCGTGCAGATACCCCCCTTTACGCCCTTTTTATAAATTATGGGCAACGGACGTTCAAATAACATAATTCATTAAAAATTATAATCAAAAGCTGAGAGAATCACATGATTTCCAAAAGGAACACGACCGGATGCGTCGACAGGGAAAGTGTCTCCTGCTATAAATGCATTACACTCCGTGCGAATGAATCAACACTCTGGCATAAAGTTTTATTCTCGGTAATAGGACACAATCAATAAATTTTTATATCAGACGACAATTATGATATCTTAAAATCTATCTAATTATCAGCAAATTCTATCGATTTTAATTAAGACCCCCATCTACCTTCAGTCGTTTTTCCTAAGACTCTATTGGAGCAGTTTTTGAGTCAAGAGGACGCCCCAGTTATTGAATCCGTATAGTGTTAACATGCCCGAGCATTATAGTGAGACTAAAATTATACCCGAAATTTACCACATTTTCATCGAAAGCAAAATTAATACGTGTATCATCACGATATTTTATACTCTGATTAAAGCAATAAGACACAGTGCATGTGTGTGGCAAATTTCTTATGTGAAATATAAGTCGTTTTGAAGAAATAAGCAATTAAAAACACGAATTAAGTCAATATTTTTGCATTGACTAAACACGGATTATCTGCTGCCAATAATCATTTTGTTGCTTACACTTTGAGGTCATTAACAAGGACAATTGTCACTCAATACATTTCTCATATTTGCTAGTTGCGTGGTTGATTTGTTTGTTTTAAATGACCAGTTAACTCTGTAGATTGATTTTTTGTTCGGAAGAATGTGTTTTGTGTCGGTTTTTCAAAACTTTAAACTTTTTATTGAATAGATTTTTTTGTTATAATTGTAGTATAAGAATCAAATCGGTTTCTTTTTACATCCGGAATATGACACATCAAGTCTATGTTATGGTCTTGCACGATGGTTTCATCCTCGGTGTGATGACAACAAAAATGTACCACCGTTCGTACTATAAATTTTACACCTGCAGGCACAACTGCAGTAATTCTAAAGCTGAATATGCATGTTCAATCTATCTGCCATGTTTTAAATTGGAAGTGAACTTTTTTTCAGTTAAAAAATAATACATGTATATTTAAAAAGATCGGTAGTTTCCGTTGCCACCGCCGCCACAACCATCAACCTGTATTTTCTATGCCATGCGTTCTGCGACTTGCGTTGAATGCGAGTTAAAATAGAACAACTGAAATTAGCCCTGGTCAGTGAACCTTCAAACTAACATTAGACAATGAAACGTAATCGCTACTTCTAGCTTCGACAATAGACCCCTTTCGCATCATGGTTACTCCGGATTGCTCCGAGGTTTATAATCACCCGGAAGTTTGTCGAAATCGAGGCTTAGGGTTTAAAAACAACTACAACGATAATCAACAAAATACTGCATTTTCTACTTTTTAAACGTACTGAATCAGAAGATAACCTAATTTTTCAACGACTTTAGTTACTTTCAGCATTATCTGGTAAGTTTATTTATTGGAAATAACTAAATAAACAACACGGTGAATGAAAAATCGTTCGTGCATTCATTTGTTTACATTTCGTCAGTACAACAACGTGTGTTTGTAAAAAGAAAGAGATTCAAATACGGTCAGATTTGACAATATAATGAAAATAAATCATGATTTTTAAAGTATAAATATGTGCGAAATACTTGTCTTTCATGTTTGACTACTTACATTTTGTGCATAAACTGTTTATTTGGCACTAAGTAAAAAAGGAGGGTGTATCAACTTAAGTCATCATGTACATGATGTTTTGTCCTTCCGACCTATCTTACTTGCTGATTTAACTAAGGATATTTGATATACTTATTATTTATAGTATAAAAGAGCACTTGCAGTTGATATAAGAAAGGAAAAATGTGAAATAAATGCACGTTGTCTACTCTTTAACATTTGGTATAACAATTTGGGAGAAAAAACATTTTTATTGTAGATAAGCATGGCTACATCAGTCACTAAAAGATCAAGGGGAAAGCAGTGTAGTGTTTATGGATGTTTTAGTTTTGCTTTTCTGCAAAATGGTGTGCCATCAGGAATTCATTTGTTCCATATTCCATTATGTCGGACATTAACTCAAAAACGCTTTAATCAATTTGCATAAAGCTTTTGTGAATTGTTTATATCTATTGACGTGAGCTCCCTTTCGTTTTTTATAAATTTTAGATTTTACGTTTCCGAGTTATGGGGTTTTATTCATTAAAAAAGGAGGATTTTCCAGTTTTCGGACAATAACTCAAGAATGCTTTCACCAACTTGCAAGAAATTGTGGTGAATTGTTTATATCTATTGACATGAGCTCCCTTTCGATTTTTTCTTATATATTTTAGATTTTGCGTTTCCGAGTTACAGGGTTTTATTCATAAGAAAAGGAGGATTTTCCAGTTTTCGGACAAAATATCAAAAAATGCTTTCAGTAGTTCTTATGAAACTTTGGTGAATTGTTTATATCTATTGATGTAAGCTCCGTTTAGAATTTTATAAATTTTTCATTTATAGTTTCTGAGTTATGGGGTTTTATTCATTAAAAAAGGGGGGATTTTCCAGTGTTCGGACATTAACTCAAAAATGCTGTCAGCAATTCTCATGAAACTTTGGTGAATTGTTTATATCTATTGATGTAAGCTCCCTTTACATTTTCATAAATTTCTAATATGACATTTAGAATTAACTGAACTTTATTTGTTTATACAAACAACAGTCTGACAACAGATTAACTAAGTATTGCGCAACAGCACAGTGTATTGCACAACAGCAAGAAATCTTTAATTGAATATAAATTCAATTCATATAACCAATTTCAAGTCCTTTGACTACATTTATTCAGAAACCTATAATATGTCAAATATTTAATTACAATCCAAATTCAGACCTGTATCAAGCTTGAATATTGTGTCCATTTTTGCCCCAACTGTTCAGGGTTGGACCTCTGCGGGCGTATCCAGCTGCGCTCAGCGAAGCAGTTTATTATTGTTTGCAGCTATGTTTAACTCAAAATGATGCATCTATATTTACATGTATGTCTGGTTCATTTAAGGGATTGTTTGTACCCCCTTACGACATGTATCCAATACTTATATTTTTCATTCATCATGTAAATGTACAGTACATGTACTTGTACCAAATGTAAATATAAAGACCTTGTATACAAATGTAATGTTAACTATTCATATCAATTGACAATTCATTTTTTTTCCATCTCGTTTGACTAATCAGTTGAAGTTTGCGCTTTACTCTTCTTGTTAAAAGCTCTGGAACTACTGCCCACTTGTAGAATAGGTCAAGTTTTAATAAACAATCCCGAAACCACGTTTCTGAATCAAAAGTAATGCGCTGTATAAACAGCTCTCTTTCTGGTCCAAACCACACAACAAAGTCTACCCATTTCAAATTAGCGACATACATCTGACCTTGAACTTGATAAAAGTAATTAGCATTTTTTTTCAAAGTAACAGTACCATTCTGAGATTTGGTCAAATAAAAAGAGGTATCTGAACATACATCGTCTAAACTCATGTTAACTTTACTGATTGGACACTTCACTTCAAGACCTCCATTTTGTACGTCACTAGAAGGATCACATACCATGCCGTCTAAACTAGCCCCAAATCCAGGTCTGTCTTTGCTTAGAATAGTACCTACTGATTCAACAGTCACATCTAAAAGACTCATTTTCGTTTCCATATGTTAATGCCAAACTGTAAGGTTCACTATAAAACATAGTTTTTAACAACCCATCTGGATTTTTTGAACATTTAATAATGAGACCAAAGTTTGAAGTAGTTGCTTTGAATTGATGTAGTTTTTTCCCAAAATATATTTTCAAATTGACCTCGGGTAATTTTTTCTGTATGTTTAATTTCATCATCACTAATTTTTTTTCATTTTCAATAACAGATGTCACAAATTCATCAATGAAGTTCTCATCTATTTCAATTTTTCATGAATTTCTTTATTTTCTGTTATTAAAGTAATTTTAAAGTTGTCATTGTTATCTGATTTTGCATGAACTGTATCACTTATTATACATGTATATGTAGCATTTACTGATGTTTCAAGGGCAACATCTACACTCTCAATATGGTCAAAATAATCAGGTTCATCATTACACGCAGGAGGATCATGTTATAAGAAAAATGATGAGTTTGGAGCATGTTCTTCAAGGTCACTGTAAGTTTACTTAAAGCAAATGTGTTAAGAGTACGTGGGTCATAAGGGTTCACAGTTTGTCTTTCTGATGTCGGTTTACCAAATTGAACCTTTTTAACTTTTATTTCTTTCAGAGGTTTTGGTTTCACAGTTAAATTTCTTGGTACAATCCATCCATTTAGTTTTAGATGTACAGGATACCCTCTCAGTTCTTTGATATAATCCTTTTTCATGAAAGTCATTCAATGCAAAAAGAAAACCTCCTAAATCATGTAAATGGTTGCATTTTCCTGCTCCTTTTATACCTAGCCTGAAACAATACAAATAAAAAAACATTAATACATGTCTTGTCGAAAAAAAAGGTATATGTTTACTGATGTCTGGTATAAGTTTTCATACAAAAGCATACATATATTAATGTACATGTTGATGGAATACTGTAGCACTTTTTTCAGTATATTTTTTTATGTTTTTAAATGTATTGAACGTGTCCAATCAGGGTAGCAAACTTTGAATCTGCAACCGATACATACAAGATGTGTAGTTATTAATTGTACATATGTACAATGAGTGTATATACATATTTATGAAGTACATATTTATGAAAAATGCTCACTCTTTAGTCTTATATTGGATTGTTTAATTGCATCCAGTGGACAATATTTCAGGAATGTTTAGATTGAGTAAGTTATGTTTGAATCTACAAATGTAGCTAAGCAGTACTACGTGCAAAATATAATTGAATGATTTTCTTGTTACTTGCAAGAAATAAAATATGTTCACCAAAAGCAAAAAAAAACTACTCATCTGGACCATATTAAGGGGACAACAATTTAACTCCGAAGGAGGAGCAGATTTATCTTTTCCTTTATATCAACATTCCTAACTTTGAAGAAAATATTTTGTTCAGGGAGAAGAAAAACTTGTCATTGACATTAAATTAAAAATAATATATTGAATTATTTTCTGAACAAGTTTTGCACAAAAAGAAATAAATTATTTGATGTGTATGTGGTACATGCACATAAGAAAAATATCAGAATGAACCCTCCTTTTTCAAAGTGAAATTTTTGTTCCCTTATTTACAAGACCTTCTTTAACAAGCTTATCTATTATATTTTCCGACAAAAGATCTTAACAAAGAGTATCCTGTAAGTATAAATACATGTTTACTGCCAGTGTAAAACAAAAATAGGTACAGCAAAAATGTAGTACTGTAGGTACAAAGTAAAACACACTTTACATGTACCTTTACAGTCAAAATGTTTACACTTGTTGGAAACAGAAATTATTCAGAAAAAGGCATTTAAGAGGAGTCTTATTTTATTTATGTCTATTAAACATACCCTGCAGGACATCCACATGCTCCCTATAAAACGTCACCATCATCTTTGCAGACCACAATGATTCTGTACATCTCATGTTTCATTGATGCCACAACTTTGGATTTTACCCATATTTTTCCGAATCCCCGAGCAATTTCATAAGTCTTAATATGTCCTTCTTTAAAAAATTGATACGATATCATTTTCTTGTGGCTCACTCCTTTCATGACTCCCTCTTCATATTTTTGTGTTCGCACAACCAAATACTCGTACAGTTGGTGAAAAGTAAGGGGAGGAAACATTCGTAAGTCTGTTTCCTACTGTCTACCTATTGCTGTCAAATTTAGTTCATTAAAACCAATTTTCTTTAATGTTTCTAACTGAGGAAATGGGTCTACAGCAGTGGTACCGTCGGCGTTTTCATTCACACTTTCGTCACTGATTCCAGAGCTGGAAGTAGCATCTTTTCTTTCGTCAATAACGGGATTTAATGCATAACATCGTGCTACTAATATTTGTTTGTTGCCTGTAACATTTTGTTTATTTTCTTTTAAAATTTCTCGCAATTTCGAACGTCATGGCCCATAATTTATCGAGAGAATAGTTCAGCGTTTTGTTTACGTTTGATGCCATTGTTTTCAATGCAGCTGGAAGCGATCAATACACCCTCAGCCTCATTATCGATTGATAAGAAGATTCTATAATTAGTCTTATCTGAAAAGTGTGGGATCGTGAAAGTCGCCTATTATTTTATGTTGTTTACAAGTTTGTAGAATACATCGATGCTGTACATAACCCTCTTTTTATAGATGATCGTTAATATCATGTCAATTGTATAGCCAATTTATGCTCAATAAGTCATATGTGTAAAATGGAGTGATTAACCTGTTTTTAATTGTAATTTTGTTTTAATAACTTTGACAGACACTCTCTCCCTTTTTCACCGTTTGCAGTATTTCTCATTTCTTTAGAGCATAGATATACTCAAACCTGCTAGTTCAATTCATTCTGCGTTAATATTACACCAGTTTTGGAAAAAAATACACCAAAGAAAACTGGATATTTACCTAGAAAATCATTATGAATACCTTCTATCAAAAGACGAAAAAATAACATTTTGGAGGGATAGGCAACTTATAAAAGTTAATATTTAAAAAACATCTCTAGAGATCTTGTATCTAAAGTTATGTAAACAATTTTAATTTGGAAATTTTAATGGGTCAAGGTCATTGTTATTTAACAGCTGAATGAAAATTGTAAATGTGCCCCCTTTAAATACAAATGTCAATCTCGATTCATATTTTGCAACAGAAATATCTAATAAGTCCTTAATATAGAAGCAATATTTATAATCCTTTAAATTATTCGAATTTATTTCGCTCTAAACGTATATTTGTAAGGGCGACAAGCTGTCTTAATGTAACTCCCCTGAAACGTTAGCTTTGACCTTTGACCCAAATTTAAGAAAATCGTAACCACTGTAGACCACGACGACATCGATATTTCGATAAGGCTTGTTCTTCTCTTTCAAATGACATAAAATACAGCCGTGTGTTATTCCGTTAACCGTAAAGCCTAGTCATTAGGAGATTGCTTTTCACATGACATGGAAGATTCACATTTTTTCCAAATAGTAACAAGAAGAAAGCCTAGATTCTTTTTATGATCTCTAAACACATTTGATAATCATCAATTCCAAAATTATTATTGGTTCTAATTAATTCTAAAAATAATTTCTGTCTGCATTGTTCTCAAGCATTTGTGTAAGGGGCTCAAATATTGGTCTGTCTCCATCTTCAGCGGTGGTGTAGACATATCCTTCAACACCATGATCTTGCAAATCTGTTTGATTGAGGGAATTTTCTACAGTGTTTTGCACTTGGCCAGATGTCCACAAGTTCAAAGGAGATGATTTTACTGTTCGGATTAGACCACGCTACTGCCCAAAATTGTAATCCCTGTTTATTTCGTCCAAATAGATGTAATGTAGTGCTGCTAAGTGTTTTCAATTTAATGGGTCTATAATACCTTCATCTTCCATATGATAAACAGATTGTAAAACTAACACAGAACGCCTTCAAAAATGTCTTTCTAAAGTCTCTCTATCCTTTGGTTGTGGGTACTTTTGCCGCCTTTGCCCCTTTTGTAAAACATATAGTTTGCAACAGACACGTTTTCAAGTCCTTACTCATATCTAACTCTAAGAGGAATACCGTAATACGCAACACCAGACAAGTTACAGTCTTAAACGGTCTTGGATGGGTTGTTGTCGGCACATTTTAGAAAATTACCAATCTACTTTCACGATCAAAATAACTCGTTGTCTTAGCTTTCCCAGTCAATTTTGAATAATAATTAAACAAACCTTATTTTTAAACAGTTTCACATTTTCAAGGAATAAAATCAATGCAATTTTACTGTACTATCTGATGCTCAAAAGATTTTTTTCTTTACCTAAGTGCACAGTATTATTGAGTGAGTTAAATCGTTTTGACAGACATAAATACTTCTTGTTTCTGTTTTTTTTTTTTATGTTGCGCCTTTTGAATAGATTTTGATGTTGAATTGTTAATTGCATTCTTGATCTGATACAAAATCTTACACGTTCCGATCGCAATGCTTGACCCCCATTACTCCTTCTTTCGCGATCATTTTTCTCTATATTCCGAATGACTGCCGTGGATTAACTCTCTAAAATACTTAATAGTTTTGAAAACAAACTTTGACATCAATTAAATTTTTAAATTGGTCGCGTGGTTATCATAACAAATATGGACATCGTTGAATGTTGAACATATACATATTAACAATAAACAAATATGTAGTGCATGTGTGAATTCCATATAATAAACACTAAAAAGTTCTAACCTAGAGGAACGATCTTCTCCTGGACGTTCTTAATAGATTTACACAGTTTTTCTAATATGATCACATTGTTTGAAGAAACTGAATAGTTGTTCAAACTTATAAATGTTTTACATTTTCATGACAAAATGGGGGAAGCAAATTTTTTTCTAGCATTATCAAAATAGCTACATGACATAATATAGTGGTATTTGATACTGATGACCAACTAGCCACAGAGAGGAAACCCTCTTTCGCTTCTTGGCAAATTGCGCCATCGCTGGTCTCGACTGACAATCGGTGACTACCACATTTAAATTAACAAAGGATAAATATATAATATGGTGATAATTCTAAGATATATTTTTCAAAATAAAAATGAGTTTTGAATATTCTATAATAGCACAATGCCTTCTGAGACTTGAAAATTTCTTAATACCAAAATTGTATAAATTGATCCTTAAGTTTCTGTTCAACACATATTGAAATCCATATTGACAAAAAAATTAGTTTGGTTCTTCCAAATATTTGATATACCACAATCATTGAAAGTATTCTTTATAAATTTTAACCCGTTATCTGTGTAGTAAACATGCAACAATTTATATAATAGGGAGGACAATTTTTTTTTCATTTCCTTTTAACAGTCTACACCAAAAATGTATCATACGTATCTGTATTTGTAGTGATATAGGATATATTCCTAGCTCACCATATACAGTATAGTTGGGTGTTGATTGCTTCAAATGCAATATAATTTTACAAATTTTAAGAACATCTAAATTTTCAAAACCACAAATTTCGATCTACTTTTGCCAAAAAAATATACCAAGATATTTATAGTCTTTAACTATTTCTGGTTCTTTATAATTCAAGTAAAATTTAGTATTTTTTGATATCCTGCCTTTTGAAAAAAATAAAAACTTTAGTTTTATCCACTTTTGCTTTAAGTTTCCATAGTAAACAATATTGTGAAAAATTATCAAGCATAAGTTGTAAATCTTCAACAGACTCTGCTAATAAAATGGTATTATCTGCATATAAAGCAGAAGTATTTTTAAATATACTGTAAGTTCATTTTCAGCATCTTGCTGATAGATTCTACACCTTTAATACTTTGTGTTTCTAAATGTGATTGCAAGTCATTTAGATACAGTGAAAATAATAAAGGCGAAAAATATTCTCCCTGTCTTACTCAAATTTCATAGAAAAAGTTTCCGAAGTTTCATTGTTATGTTTAATACATAACATTTCCATACATATTTTGTATAATTACTAAAAATTTGCCAGTAATATTTGTTTATAGTTTAAGTAATGATGAATTCCGGTGAACAAAGTCAAATGCTTTTTCAAAATCGACAAAAGCACAATACAACTATGTGATCATTTGTAACCATGTCGAAAACCAGCTTGGTTTTCATGCAATAATTTATATTTTCTAATAAAAACAAGGGAAAACAAATTGTTTTTACTTTTTTTTTTCTTTTGAATTTTGAAATTTGAATTTTGAAGAAGAAAAATTGTAGGCAACTTTGGAGAATTGTTTTTTTTTTTATTAAATTTTGAAGAAAAAAAAATTTGGCATTCAAAGTTCTTTTTATTTCTGATTTTTGAAAAATTTGAATGTTTTGGTAATTTTGCATTTAAATTTTTTTTTTTAAGCCCAACTAAAGGCTAAGGGTTAGTTCAACAGTAATGATATATTTTATTAAGTCCAACTAAGGGGGTTAGCCATGCATGCACGCATGGCTAAGGGTTAGTTCAATAGTAAATATATATTTTAGTAAGTCTAACTAAGGGGGTTAGCTAAGGAAAAGTTGAACAGTAATAATATATTATATTAAGTCCAACAAAGGGTTAACCATGCGCGCAAGGCTAAGGCTAAGGATAGTAAATGTGAAATACAATATTTTACAAAGTCCAACTAAGGGTTAGCCATGCGTGGGGTTAGATCATCATCAATTACAGACTTAACCATATATTTGCCTGACAATTTGAAGATACTCATTTTTGTGAATAACTTCACAAAAGTCATCACTGTTTTTGAATTTTATTCTATAACTAAGGCGTAGAACAACATACACAAAATCCTCACATATTCCATAATATATAATTATTCCAGATTCAACAAATTCCTTGTTTAAAATAGAAATCTAAAAAATTCAATACTTTGTGACACAATTGAAATAGCTAATCAAATGAATTTCTGTTCTATTTCTGGCGAATTGGCAATAATAATTTAACAAATGTAGCCCTTGTATCAAATCTACATGAGGGTATATCAACTTCAAGAAGTATATCGACTAAGACTTCCTCCTCAGTCGATATTCTTCTTTCAGGTCAACTTACATGTCGTACATGTATCCTCGTAACGACCTCATACAAAGGCTACAATTGTTATATCATTTTTAATTTATATACAATTCTAAAGAAAATAAAACAGAGAAACTGTTGAGAAACAATTATTTCGACATCAAAGTTTTTTTTTATTTGCTTAATCGTCAGAGCTTCGCATATCCATACCCTCTACCTAATTCCGTACCAGTGTGCTGCCCTGAACACACTGCTGGGTGCCTTAAGCAGGATTGACACCCACTGCGGACCAATTCTGTGTTACGCCACCAATAATGTCTGCCTTTAATAAAAAATTGTATTGCAATTTTTGTTCTAATTAATTGTCAAGTAATTGCATGTCTCCCCAGTTATGCAAGGTATAACAAACTGACAAATAATTAGATGACCATTTGGTATTTTTTGGGAGCCAGGAGGATTTTTTGCGGATTGACTATTCATTTTCATCTGTTGCCACACATGGTTATTTTATTCAATGGATACGATAATCATTTTCAAAATCCTCCTCCCCAAAATAAACTGGTAATCCCCTTTCCTTTTAACTTTATACATACATGCACTACCTCTATACCTTTGTATTTGGGGCATGTCCTCCGGCCCCCTGTTTTTGTTTCTCTCAAGCAAATTTTTGTTTAGCTTCTACATATCCCTCATCTGAGAATGTCCTTCTATAGTGAGAACTCCCAAGAACCCGAATACTTTATTTTTTATGGTGTTGTACTGATTTAATAGATATTAAAGTATTTGATTTTTAGATATAAGTAATTTTTGCTAAATAAAAGTATAATTAAATCTGACAGCCAGGCAGGTTATTCTACTGGTGCACTGAGACCCAATTTCACTGACGGCTAGAAATGTTTGCATATATACTTATTCTTACCTTTTCTTTGATCCAAAATATCCAAAAGAAATAAAAAAAATGTCCAGCTGAGATACGATGACCCAATTTTGAAAGAAAATAATAGAGAACTCCATAAGGTTTTACGGAGCTGAATTTCCGGGTTATATCAATCGAAAGTTCCGGAAATTTCTCAGGTGTCCCACACAAAGCAAAGTTAAGGATTTTGCAACAAAACATCTGTTCAGCGATACAGGCCTAATTTATATGTATGATTATGTGTTTAATGTCAACCCCTTTAACAAATTAAGTTTTCAAATAAAGCACCTCAGCCCGCCATGAGCATGTAGATATTCATTTTGTAATAAATTAAGTTAACAATTAATCTATCATTCAAAATGGACGTAAAAACTTAAGATAACAATGTAATAAGTCTATAATTTTTAGGATTCATTCTTGCCTCCTTTGTTTTTGTATACTGGTATGATCTCTGGTATCATGTGACTTATAAGTATGGGCAGCCATTCGGGCAAACCAGACGTTAAGGTCAAGTAACAGTAAATGAGTTATGTTACAGATTTTAGTAGTTTTGCATACAACTCTGGCTCTATGAACTATAACTGAAAATCGAAAAAATAATTAATTAATCTCTTTTATCATCTGAAATATTACTGATTGAATTCTTTCAAAACAGGTGAACATTTGTAAAGAAAGCACATAAAATTGGCTAAAAACCTTCTTGAGTAAATTTTGGTGATCGGAGATATATTTATTAGGAAACAATATTAATGATCAATGATAACAGGTAATTAACTTTTTATGGAAGGGATTCGGCAAATCAAACAATATTTCTCAATTTGAGTAGTTTTGTAAGAAAAAAATGTGTGTCGTGCCCTTGGAGCCTTGATAACAAAGGCGTCTACATTCGGTGGAAAGAAATATTAGGTTTACATCAAACTGTATACATCAATGGTAGTGGTATTTGGAGCATCTAAATCGTTTAGTGCTTTATCGACAGTTCAAAACAGGGCCTGAAAATTTTTTTTGTCCGTCGGAAAACAAACGTCTAATTTAGCGTCACGCGGCGATATGGGCTGGACGTCGTGCTTTACTAAACAACCAATTAATTACTGTAAGACTTTTGTGTAGACTTTTACGCTCTGACCAAGACAGAAACTGTAACAAGATACTTAAATGGACATCAAGGTATAGAAAAGATTATGCTTTCCAAGTGGAAAAAAAAATGTTAATTTGTTAAAAGTGAGATGTCTTGTGTATAATTTAACTCTATATATAGAGCCAGAGTTGTATGCAAAACTACTAAAATCTGTGACATAGCCCATTTACTGTTCCTTGACATTTAAACCAAAAACAGACTTCAAAAACGTAAACAGACATAAAAACAGAGGTAAAAAACAAAAACAAATGTCAAGAACGAACACAGACATAAAACTAAAAAACAGGCCTTAATATAAAAAAAAACAGACATCAAAAACGAAAACAAACACAAAATTAAAAAAACAGACGTTAAAATCAAAATCAGACTTCAAAAACGAAAACAGACATAAAATTAAAAAACAGACGTTATAAAATTAAAAACAGTGGTCAGAAACGAAAACTGACAAAATACAAGAACTAACAGATGTCGCCACTGCAACACGCTAGAGGTCTCGCCGGTTGTATCAGGTTGTTCCGGCTCCAAACCAATCCAGCCCAAAGTCGATTCGGCCCCAAATAGATTTGGCCCAAATTAAAAAGAAAGGAACAAAGGGATAAAGATTATATGTTTTGGACAAATATTAGTGAATTTTATGAACAGCAGCAAAGGTGAGCGATAAAAAATTGTGCTTTTCATTTATTCGAATATTGCTTTTCTTAATATTTTTAATGTTTATATTAAACTTTTACTTTTCCCGTTTGAATGGTTTTACACTAGTAATTTTTTGGGGCCCTTTATAGCTTACTGTTCGGTGTGAGCCAAGGCTCCGTGTTGAAGACCGTACTGTGACCTATAATGGTTTACTTTTATAAATTTTTACTTGGATGGAGAGTTGTCTCATTGGCACTCATACCACATCTTCTTATATCTATTTCATATCAAAATATATTATTTTTTTAATGTAAAATCATTTATATTGAAATCATTGTATCACCTTTAATGAGTAAGGGTGAAATATATTTAAATATATTTAAATATTACTGTAAAAATAATTTATTACGCAAATAAAATGTATTTAAAGATTTTCAAAATAAAAAACAAAACAAAAAAACACTGGATATTGGGACAATTTATATTTTCAATAAATTTTCTGTTTATATTAAAATCTTGAAAGTCAGTTATGAGCATTCACTAAAGAGATTGTATCGTAAATCGTCATATAATGATCATTCCATTAGAAAGTGTTATTCTGTTTCTACACTGTTAGATTCGAACAACGCAAATATTCTGTGGTCAATGGGTGTAGTCGGCCTTGGGTATCCACCTGTCTCATATGCAAGTGGAAGTGAACCAGAGCGAAACAGAGCCGTGATACGTCGCTCAGTTTTGAAAATGTTCAGATGGACGTAGTATTCGGTTTTCACACATTGTTTGTATTGCTTATACGTACGTAATTTTTTCCGTTCTGTGTGTCACGTCGATCCTTGAAAACTTCCATATGCCATTCCGTGTTAACTTGTACGTATCACAGTTTTTGTAGATAAAGATAAATTATACACAAGATATCTCACATTAACAAATTAACAGTTTTTTTTCCACTTGGAAATCCCAATCTTTTCTATACCTTGATGTCCATTTAAGTATCTTGTTACAGTTTCTGTCTTGGTCAGAGCGTAAAAGTCTACACAAAAGTCTTACAGTAATTAATTCGCAGTTTAGTCAAGCACGACGTCCAGCCCATAACGCCGCGTGACGCTAAATTAGACGTTTGTTTTCCGACGGACAAAAAGAATTTACAAGCCCTGTTTTGAACTGTCGATAAAGCACTATACGATTTAAATGCTCCAAATACCACTACCACTGATGTATACAGTTTGGTGTAAACCTAATATTTCTTTCCACCGAATGTAGACGCCTTTGTCATCAAGGCTCCAAGGGCACGACACACATTTTTTTCTAACAAGTTATCAAAATATTGTTTGATTTGCCGAATCCCTCCCACAAAAAGTTAATTACCTGTTGTCATTGATCATTAATACTGTTTTCTAATAAATATCTCTCCGATCAGCAAAATTTACTCATTTACAAATTTTTCATGTGCAAATTGTCACTTACCTTGAATCAAATACTTCACAAAACTCTCCGATTTTTTTAGTAATTATTCATTATCTTAATATAGGGCAGGATCGATTTGGGGCTTGAACGACTTGGGCCGAAACGAATTGGGCCGGATCAACTAAAGCCGGATTGGATTGGGGCTTCTTGTGCGTTTGGGGCCGGAATAACCTGTTACAATCGGCGCGACCTACATCGTGTTGCAGTGGCGACATCTGTTAGTTCTTGTATTTTGTCTGTTTTCGTTTTTGGCCTCTGTTTTTTAATTCTCTATCAGTTTTCGTTTTTGACCTATGTTTTTAATTTTATGTCTGTTTTCGTTTTTGATTTCTGTTTTTTTGATATTAACGTCTCTTTTTTAATTTTATGTCTGTTTTCATTTTTTGATGTTTGTTTTTTTTTCGTTTTTTTTTTTAAACGTCTGTTTTTTTAATTTTATGTTTGATTTTCGTTCTTGACGTCTGTTTTCGATTTTGACCTCTGTTTTTAATTTGATGTCTGTTTTCGTTTATGATGTCTGCTTTTTTTTCTTTTTTTTTTTTTAAGCGTCTGTTTTTTTTAAATTTTTGTTTGTTTATCGTTCTTGACGTCTGTTTTCATTTTTGACCTCTGTTTTTAATTTGATGTCTGTTTTCGTTTTTGATGTCTGTTTTTGTTTGTTTTTTTTTTAACGTCTGTTTTTTTTTTTTTTTATGTTTTTTTCGTTCTTGACGTCTGTTTTTGTTTTTGACTTCTGTATTTTAATCTTTTAACGTCTGTTTGTACATTGTTTATGTCTGTTTTCGTTTTTAAAGTATGGTTTTGCTTTTAACGACTGTTTTTTGTTAAATGTTTTTAAATTTTTCCCGAATAGCTGCCCATATATAAGCCATGCTTAATGCAAAATTTCTGAATCAAAAAGTTAAACAATTGAACATTAATACCTATCATTCTATCCAAAGAAGAACACATATATTCATTAATTATTTTATCTTTTCCTTGAGCTTTAGGGACTTATCATTTTTTACCTGGGAAGGGGGGGGGGGGGGGAGGGGCTGGTCAAAATGTAGGGGGGATCAAGTTTTTGTCTGTAAGTGGAAAAGGGGTGTTCAAATTTTTTTATAAATTCAAAGTGAGGGGATCAATTTTTTTGCACATGGAAATAAGTAGTTTGCATGTTTCAAGGGACAAAATGTTTAGAAGAACATTACAACAATCAAATAATAATATATTTTTACTATCATTGATCAAATTTATTTCATTACCAAATATATAAATATAATTATTTGTGTACTGTATATGTAACTGATAAAATCTCGTTCACTGATTACACATCAACATAAACCTCAGGACCTAAAAGCTTAACAGTTATAAAGTCAAACGCGTCAGACTCATCTCCTGATGATTCGATTTCTCAATCTCCTGTACCTTGCATTTCAAGAGCTTCACAAGAGTCTGATTCTGCTTGATTTTGATTTTCATCTGACTTTTCAAGCACATAAGATTTTGGCATGGTAGACTTGGATTTTTTATTGTAAACATTCTTCCCCATCTAAACTGCTTCCGTTTTGAAAGAAAATCTAAAGCAGAGAGTTTGTTTTTATAGCTGCCAATTCCTTTCTTGGTCGAATTGATTCAAGTCCATTTGATACCAATTCTTCCACCATGATTCTATATTTGACTGGTTATTTCAAGCATTACTGCCATGTTTAGTTATAATCAGCTTAATAGTTTATTAGAAATTAGGTATAAATTAAAACGAAATCTGCAACGATTTGTGCATAATTTCTTCCAAAAAAATCCAAATCACACTGCATCATGAAAGAATATAGTGTTGACCAATAAATTTACCAATAAATGATCAAATATTCATCTAACCTGCATACAAACAGTTGAATTTGATACACAAGATGATTCTTAGTTGATAAACACCACTAAATTGTACCTTTTTGTTTTCATTATAAGATTCTTTTTGGTCCAATTATACCACTCATTCCCTCAAAAGTTTTTAGGCTAATAAATCAAAATTTTGGGGTTACTAACACAAGAAGAAATGTGAGATATGTTACAATAAATGAGTAAATGAATTGTTCATATAAAAGTTTACCAACTCCATGGAGCTTTCAATAAGGCCTCACGTAAACTTAAGTATACACAGTGTTCAAGAAAGGGGTAAATAATAGATCCTTTTTACTAAATAAAGTGTTGTTACTGTTTCAAAAAACATAATACTTTTTGCTGTATATTTTTTTTACAGAATTACTGACGAACAAGTTTTCTTTTTTAGCACAATATAGGAAATTAGAAAACAAAAGTCAGAAAAAGCATCCCAAAACACTGATTATGGCTTGCTCTACCTACTAATATTTCTTGGAAGAGCCCGATTTCAAGGCAATTTTCCCTCAAGGCATAAATATATTTTTGGGACTCATTCCACTGAGAATATAATGTTTGCAATATTTCAGTGAAATAACATGACAAGTGTTTTCCATTTTAAAATGTTGGCATGTTTAATCTGTAAACAGTATATCTAATATATATGTTCCTGGTTTAATAGAGGGGAATCACATTTTTTTCAAATGTTTTTAAAGGGGGATCAAATAAAAAAGGTGAAATATTAGGGGGGATATAGAAAATTTCATATGTTTGATTTCCAAATGACCAGTCACCCCCCCCCCCCCCTCCCAGGTAAAAAATAATAAGTCCCTTATTATTTTTAGATTTTTTTAACTAGAAACCTTATTAAAATAGATAGACGGAGTAACAATACGTTTACAATATACAGATTTTTGATTGATCATTATTTTAAACTTTGAAGCACTTTTCATTGGAGTAGGTTCGATGAGGCCAAAAAATGGGCCCTATTTCTAGCTAAAATTTCATGTTAGAATTTATTGACCTATATTACAATTAATCATAGTTAACACAATGACTAGGTAGGAAATATAACGTTTTGTTGAAAATTTACGTATAAGGGTAAATTTCCATTAATTTTTAGGACTGGAAACATAGAGTGCATGCATCGACTAGAAAGATTTTTTAACATAAGATTTGTTATAAAGTTTGACATATCTGATTTGAATATTTAGTTTATCGAAGCCTGCTCTCTATGTTTCCTAATCCTAAATTTGCTAAAAATCAAGACGGTTTTGTCAAATTTAATCAAAATCTCTACTTTTGGTCTATTTGGGTTGTAATAGTTAATGCTTTATCAGAAAAAACTGCACAAAAATAGTTCTATTTCACGTTCTTACGTGTCTTTTCATCAACTTGAAATTTGTTTATCTTTAAACTGTAGACTTAATATTAGGGGCAGACTATGGCCATTACTCGTCCGGGTTGTTTCTTCAAAAGAATGACCTATCGTTTTGAAAGGGAATAACTCCATATAGGTATATAATGTTGAAGAAAGACTATGATTATCCTTCGTTATTACATTGGGTGCTTTTAACCGAAATGAGAATGCGCAGTCTAGTTACAGTTTCGTGTATTTCGTGCATTGTATTTTTTTTTTCCATTCAAAAGTCCTTTGTCAATGTAATAAAAAGAACATCTAAATCAAATAATTAAATTACGAAAAATATTCAAAACTATTAAATTAATACTAATGTTATACTTTGCTTAACTTTTTTTATTTTACTTTTATATTTTGTTTTGAAAATTATATTGTTATTATTCTGCTCATTTTGGGCGCCGTGATATGCAAATAAAGTATTCGTACTGTTGTTGTTGTTGATGTGACCGACAACGCTGATAATTCGTCAATTAATGTGTTGTTCGGTCACTAGTTTTTCTATACCTAAATTCTTCGATTAGTTATTCTATAAAAGTTTAATGTAAAAGCACGAAACCAATTTATTGTCGAAGGTAGAATTGAATCTAGGATGTCTAAACTTATTGTAAGCAAGACAAACTATCTCAACGCCGTATACCATGCATCTCCTAATATAAATCCAATATTCTGTTTAGTGAACATATATCCTTGTGTTGTTTTTGTTTTTTTTTTTGTTTTTTTTAGTTTGTAGCAATAATTTATATAAAAGAACCAGCGCTAATAATGCTATTTATCAAATATAATTGTAAAACTAAAAAGAAATTATTACATCGGGAAAACATTAGACTTACAGCAGCATACACAATAATTTTTATTACAGATTATATTGTAATTCTAAAAGTTACCTCCTCAGACGCGCGTATGGCGTACACAATTGTATTACTGGTATCTACGATGAGTTTAGTTGTAATGCATTCTATATAATGTATTTTTCCTTTCAACAGACAGAAACTAAAAACAAACCTTAATATATTTTTAGTTTTTGCTCATATTACATTCCAAAACCATGGTTACCTTACTGTTGTTTTTTCTACTACGTTTCACTCCTGGCTTTTATAAATAATACAAAATATACTTATTGACCAATTCCCTTTCACACCAGTGAAGCAAGTTTTTTCTATAAAAATGGGAATCGTAGATATAAATTTCTTGTTTTGGGTTAAAATAGTTCTTATTTTGTGAAGATCCACACTGATTCTATCAGAAAATACACTGAAGATGATATTATCAAAATGCTGGACTTTTTAATTGACATTATATTTGTTGAGTTTGGAGGATTGATATTTCAACAGACAATCGGTATTCCAATGAGTACTAACTGTGCACCCCTTCTGACCGACTTGTACTCGTATGAAGCAGAATTTATTCAGAACCTTCTTAAAGACATAAAGAAAAAGCACCTTGCAAAATTCTATAATTTTACTTTCAGATATATTGATGATGTCCTTTCACTGAATAACCCATATTTCAGTCAGTACTTGCATCTCGTATATCCCAGTGAACTTGAAATTAAGGAAACTACTGATACTAGAAGGACTACTTCATACCTTGATCTTTTCCTCAATAATGACACAGATGGACGACTTCACACTAAAATCTATGACAAACGGGATGATTTCAACTTCCCAATTATCAATTTCCAATTTCTCAGCAGTAACATACCCTCTGCTCCGTCGTATGGTTTTTACATATCTCAATTGATACGTCATGCTCGTTCATGTTCACACTATACGGACTTCATATACAGGAGTGTGCTCCTTACGAAGAAACTGCTCCAACGGAGTTATGAGGAGGAAATATTAAAAATGACACTCCGTAAATTTTATGGACAGCATCACAAATTGGTTGATCTATACTATGTGTCTGTGTCTAAACTAACTCAAGTCTTAGATTGTGGGTTAATATCTATGTCGTCTGTCTTCTAAGTACCGAACGTGACCTATTTCCGAATTTGACTGTTTTGCCTAGTGTGAATTTGCATTGCTATACGACGTGTCTCGGTATTTATACATCCAACATTCATGTATTTATTTATAATGTTTCTGTGGTGGTTTCGGTTGGTTATTGTGTTATGTCTTATCGTTTTCGGTTTGAATTCTGTATTTTCGGTACATTTCACATATATGTCTTGTTTGTCAGTATAGTCGAGTTAATTTCCATTTTCCATGGATAAACTATTAGTCCAAATAATTATGACGTCGTCACAGCATTGATTTAAAATAGCCTTTCAATACCGTCATAGTCATGATAACTGTTTGGACTAATATTGTGAAAATAATTGTATGAATTTCAAGATTATATAGTTGTTTCAAAAATACGTCACTGTTTGTGATGTCCTGTGCTGTCGTTAATGAAAGATGTTCGTTGTTAATTCTGCGGTTTACATATTGTAACGACTATTATATTATTTATTTGTGCGTTTCTCTGTGCTGAGTGTTCTTGCGTTTGTTTGTGCTGTATATCTGTCACGTAGTGTTGTCATTTTAGCGATATTTTTTAACAATGCCATTTAAGCGGGAGGTTTGGCTAGCCATAAAACCAGGTTCAACCCACCATTTCTTTCTTAAAATGTCCTGTACCAAGTCAGGAATATGGCAGTTGTTATCAAATAGTTCGTTTCTATGTATATTGGCGTTTGTTTTTGTGCACTTCAGTATTTCTGTTGTTCCGTTGTTTCCCTCTTATAGTTGATGTGTTTCCCTCGGTTTTAGTTTGTAACCCGGATTTGTTTTCTCTCAATCGATTTATGACGTTTGAACAGCGGTATACTACTGTTGCCTTTATTTAAACAAGCGTTAAGTCTTGAATCTCTGCCTTTATGCATCAAAGAAAAAAACAGTATTGGGGATTTATGTTCAACCAACAATTTCATTTTAGGGTCTGCAAGAGTAGAAGAGGGATAGAAGGAGAATGATTTTCTATTGAAAAATCCAATTTCTCCTATACCTACATCTGCTGGTAAAGAGGACAAACCCGTATGTGTAGTAAATGGCACCGTCAGTTTTGAATTATATTCATCCTAAGAAATGCTATTTTTTCTTTATTTCTTATGTGGTGTAAATAAATACAGATAACATTTGTTAGAGGTTTGAAATTGAAACGATACTTTCTAGTTGTCTATATATCTTCTCATTGAACTAAATGTATGATCTTTTCCACTATGAACTGTGTTTCGTCTATTTCTTTCTCGTATTTTTAGCAGCCCTTTACCTAAGCTGATCTAAAATTATGTGATATTTACTACCTTGTTTTTCAAAATCGTCATATTTTTCTTCATTTAATAAATCCATGTCAATTCTATGGAATGTATTCAATGTTTTTTCCCTTTTACATTTGCAAATTATTTTGATTTCTGGATAATCTTCTTGATTTTCAATTTTATTATAGTCGCTTCTAGATAAACCGAGATTTTCTATCTCAACATTTCCTGTATCAAGTATAAAAATAAAACGACAACTTTCAAGCAGACTATCAAGTGGTCTGTTTTGTTTGTTATCACAAAATGAGATCCAGTAGCCTTGCTGATTGCTTCCGAGATTATCTGCAATATCTTTGAGTTGAAGAATGGCAATTGTCACTTCTTTTTCAAAGCCAAGAACTGCAATATCTGAAATGAGACACACATGAATTAGTTGATGTCACTAAATAATAATGGATATATGAATGAATTCTAAATTAGGGTACGTGTAAATAAGACATCCAGCATTAGACATGAGATACGCACAAAAACTTAAAAAATCAGACACAAAATAGCCATGAGATCTAAAAGATGTTTTCTTTTTATCCGAGACCATTCATGATCTATACCAATAAACGTCAGATATAACTTAAGATTTTAGAAGTTCCTGAATTGATAGACTTTTCCCGTGGCCCAGGTTTAATATAGCATTTTGCGGAATCGCTGCTACTTTCAATCTTGGTAAAATTACAAAAAATAACATTGACCGACGTACAAAGAAATCAAGATAGAAAAACAATTAAATTAAAAATCACCAGTATTAAAGAAAACCACAACTCAGATACAAATGAAAAAAAAAAAATACATCGTTAAAAAAAAATTCAGGACAGAAGCACAATTCAAATAATTGTATAAATATCACTTTTATTAAAGAAAACAACTCATATATAGTTTTTTAAAATAATGGACGGAAAAACAATTCAATTAAATATCACTGGTGGTAAAGAAAATAACAAGTCTGAAACAGATAGAATACAAAATTTATTCCGTATGAATAAACTGGAAGCAACAATAGTTTACCGATGCTCCTACTATCATCATTCGCCATGCGAATCTTCATTCAGTCAAAATTTCACAATCGATAATAGGATAAAAATAGTAAAATTACAGATCAGACGACTATTCTGGTATTCAAAGATATAAAACTGCATAAATGTTCTGCTTTTGAGTTGACACAGCGTGTCGGTCGTCGTGATCGTGACCTTAAAATTTAGGTAGTGTCGATTTCAGTCGCCCCTTCTCAAAACTCTGTTTGAGCTGTTTTGTTTCAGGAGCGCACTTTTGATTAATTCCTGTTAATGTGAATATGAACGACCGTAACGTATTAATAAAATAAACTCTATACGTTGGGACAGAAGCTATGTTAATGCTGAGAAATGGAAGTTGGCATTTACAAGTTGAAATCATTACGTTCTCCGTTGCTTTTAGTTTGAAATCGATCATCTTTGCACATCATAAAGCGTCAACTTGAAATAATGTTTCAATACTGAATTCTAAATTCTTATATGCTCTCATATATATTATCGAAGTAAACTTCGAACAGAAATCATGCATGTTTTAAGAAAACATTGTTTTGTGCACTTTTCGACGTAAGACTGTAATATGTGCCTGCGCATAATTTATCATTTAATTGTTTAATTACCTATGATTTTCCAAATCTTGAAGCAATAGAGGTTTGATATCACATTTATAATTACTAAAATGTATTCAGGTTTACGTATGTACAAGAAAGTAATGTTAACTTCAACAAAGTATTACATGTAACATATCTCATTTCAATTCATGGTATAATACCATTTTTTTGTGTTTTCTTGTCCCTCCAATTTTAAGTTTAAAATTTTCACAGACTAAATCGATGTTGACATTAAAAAAATAGGATTATCATTCTTTGGGCCACTCAGTCATATTCGGTAATAGGGTACAATTGATTAAAGATTAACGACAGTGTTCTGGTATATAAACATCAAAATAATGTAAGTACAAAGGATACGCGTTGGGTCGTTAAAAAGATACCACGAACCCAGGTACACAATCCAACGCTTATCCATTGTGTCTATCATTTATACTATTGTTGAGACGACTTTTCAAAATAACAGTTCTTTCATTAATTAGGCCCTTATTATCAGGGAGTTCAAATAACTATCAAATGATCTTGAATGATTCACTTGGAATGTCCCAACTATGTACTGGCTTCCGAAGCTGCACATAACACCTTACAAATATAGATTTATTTCGTCTTCAAGCCGTTGTTCCACAACTTAACTGTCTGTTCTACTTACTTGTGCACCTGGTACAATCAAAAACCTGGTAATGAATTTTTTTGTTAGAAATAGTGGAATCATTTACTTTTGGAGTGTCAAACATTTGTGGAAAGTAATTGATAAGTTGCATGCTCATATTGGTGCTTTCAATTTTGTTCAAAGTTTTGATTTTTCTACCCTATATACCACTTTGCCTCATAATCTCATTAAGAAAAAATCACATACATAATTGGATGGGCATTTAAAAATTCAGAATGTGAATATAAATATTTTCAAACTCTTTTAAGTCATTTTGTAGTAATAGCGGGGATCAAAAGAAATGTGTCAATTTGACCTGCTTTGAATTTTTAATAGATAACATTTTTATTCGCTATGGAGATTCCATATATCGCCAAGTTATCGGAATTCCAACGTGGACTAACTGTGCACCACTTATTGTGGACTTGTTTCTGCATTGTCACGAATCACAGTATAAGTGTAAAGACCCATCGAAACAGCATCCGATACTTAAACATTATCGATGTTTTTTTTTCTAACGGGAGAGTGTTTCTCAGCAACCTACAATCACATCGAAGGGCGACAGCCCTGAGATTCGATATTGCCGAAAAACATCCTCGAGTTTGGAAGATCATTGGTAATCTGTTTATCTGTATTTTGCCTTTCATTGACAACGGCACGCGCGCCCTTAGTTTCTGACGATAATTTTCTATCTCAAGCGAGTAACATGATATGAAAAATTATCACAAAAAAAGGAAAAAGGAAAAGTACACAAAATAGCGATAAAAAATTAAATAACACTTTCAGATATTTGGATGATATTTTGGCTCTCAATAGTGACGACAGTATGTACACTAAAGAGATTTATACGTTGAACTTACTTTGAATAAAACTAATACTAACAATAATGAACACAGACCTTTCCAAGATCTTGATATCTATATCTCTAACGGGAAGCTTAACGCTAAAATGTACGATACAAGAGATGATTTTTCATTTCCAATTGTTAATTATCCGTTTTTAGATGGTGACATCCCTTGGCATCATCGTGTTTATCTATATCTCAATTTGTTCGATTCGCACATGTATGTAACAAAGTATGTTAAACACTCATCCGGGAATAACCTTTATGCTGATAATTTACTCTTATGAAATATTCTTATCATAGCAATTTAAATTTTATGAAATAAATATATATCTGCAAGTATTGACAAGCAGTTCTTTTATTTGAGATCGTAAATATATTGATGAATTGTCATTTTCTATGTATTTTTTTTTTAAATTTAGTTATCTTTTCATTGAACTAATACTGAAATAAGAATAGGAGAAGTCGAGATCTACAATAATAACTCCTTTGTATATGCTATATATAAAGGTGCAAGCCCTGTGTGTCCATTGTACCGGTTTGTATAATATTTTAAAATTGATGTGTTCGATATGATGGAGATCAGTCATACATATCATAAATATTTTCAATTTGTCCAAAGCGGGAAAGTCTCCTGGTTGTGATGAAATTCCGATGGAGATGTATAAAAATCCGACAGCTATAAATGCCCTTACTCATGTGTTCAATATTTATTATAATACCGGAACTATGGAGTAGAGGAATAATCACCCGAATACCAAAGAGATCGACTTCCGACCCTCGAGACCCAATGTCTTACTGAGGAAATACATTGGCGCCAACTTCATATAAACTGTATTGCGGAGTACTGAATTCAAGATTAACTGTAAAGCTTGATGAACTAAATTTTATACATGATGAACAAAATGGTTTTAGGTCAAATCGTAGTACTGTTGATCATTTATCAACAATTATTAACATTATTGAAACGAGAAAAATGTGTAAACTATCAACTTTTGCAGCTTTTATTGATTTAAAAAAAAATTGATGCTGTAAACAGATTTTTATTATTTTGTAAACTTGAGTCAATAGGAATTAGTAGTAAAATGTTAAATGCTTTAAAATCTTAATACCATAAAGTACAGTCATGTGTTAAAGTTGATGGGAATTTAACCCAATGGTTTGATGTTAAATGTGGTCTAAAACAAGGATGTGTGTTATCGCCCATTTTATTTAATATTTTTTATTAATAACTTAGTAAATGAGGTTAAAAGTTTAAATGTTGGTATTCCGCTAGAGAAAGAGAAAATATGTATTTTGCTATATGCTGATGATATTGTTTTACTTGCTGATATTGAATCAGACTTGCAAATGCTCTTAGGTGTTTTACATATTTGGTGTCATAAAAATGATACTAGTATTTATCTAAATAAATTTAAGAGTATTCATTTTAGAACACCTTCATCTCCAAGGTCTATTAATAAATTTATGCTTGGTAGTGATAATATTGAAATTGTTTAAGAAATAATTAATGGGGGCTTGAATATATGACAAATATTTTACCCTGAGCGATAGCGAGGTTTAAAATATCGGCATAAACGGACAACCCGTGGTAAAATCACGATATATTCAAGCCCCAATGAATTATTTCGATTCTAATAGGACAAATACGGCAATTCTTTTGGATCGAAGCGCTCTTGGTGAAGGCATTATTTGCCGTTCCCATAAATAAACGCACCATTAAATTGACGTAAACGAACGGAGCAAACTGAATAAATGGCATGCTTAAACTATTTACAATGACATATTTAGATAGGTTTGGATGAATCTAAATGATAATTGTATTTATATGTCTTATATGTAAACAATAAATGGCGTATATAACACATTTAAGCATCGTTTGTTTACGTTTTCTTGTTGTGATGATTTTCGGTTTCACAAGCGTGTATTTTCCCGTAGGACAACCGGGTGTGCCTTTTCGGCCAAAATGTGATTCGGCGGCGCTCAGTAGTCCTACGCCGAAATTGGACTATTTTGCGTCGGCCGACGTCAACTGAAAAATGGCGCGCTTTTGTATTTTTTTTCCGTTCGTTTGCGGCAAAGTACCGACGATAAATACTGTTGATTGTAAGCAAATTTATTTGAGAAAAATATATGAATTTACATATTATTTTCATTTTTGAACATTAAAATAAAAGGAAATCTCATTTTTTTATATCTAAACATAGAATTTCGGATATTGATTTTCTGCACTCTAGGATAAAATGGCTATATTAAAAATGGGAACAAAAAAATACCTATCCTTCGATTTTCTAAAAAATTTTACATCACACTCTCGCTAGTTTGTGGCATCGAAATTCGTAAAGAACAGGAGTGTTCAAGCCAGGGCAAAAATCTGTTCCCATTTTAATGTAGGGGTCTCAATTTTTAATAGGTTTTTCCTTGCATGGTCGGTAGATTTAGAAATTGGAAGAGTTTCTGTTTTTAAAGTAAATATTTATTCAATTCTCATGGAAAAGTGAATCAGTAGATATTAAACCCCTTTTAAAAATAACAATATGTGTCAATAAATTGCGAAACAATAGATTTTTTTCGAAATTGAAGAAGGCGTCATTTTCGTCTATTTTTCTATTACGTCTATTGGTCTGCTAAAATTATTAGCTGTTTCTAAAAAAAATTCTCTGCCTCGATTTTTTTTTATACTTTCATATAATTATCTTTGGTACATAATGTATATGTTATGAAAAAATTAGGCACTTCTATCGAGTAGAAATGGAGAACGGTCATCTTTATTTTGTATGTTCCCACTATGGGGGCGTGGTCCTCCCTAAACCTTGTTTCTGAAGTACACGATAGCTATTCTTCTCTCAAAAATAATTATCCACTAAAATTTATTGAAACATAACAAATATATTTTAAGACATCAATAAATTCTAACTGCTGGAGATTTTTTGAAGCAGAATTGCCGGAATCGACCTCAACCGATGTTGTGTCAGTATATAGACCAACGTTGTTAATTTCCGGCGCCGAAAATGTCACCGAAAATGTCATTAAAAGTTGGGTTCTTTACTTCTTTTTAGCAATTTTGTTTATCTGAATGCCAAGGAAGTAATGCGATATGTTGAATTCATATCAACGTTATACCAAAACAGGCCGAGCTTGGTAAACTAACAGTTTTAGGCCTTCATCATCATGGGATTGATTATTTGTTGATATCGTACTTCGTTGATCCATATTTATTTCGTGAATATTGTTAGTTTGTTACCGTCCGATGAGTTTTTAATGAATATCTAATCTGAATAGGCCGTAGAAAAGCTATCGGTTTGATCATTAAGTAAAGTGCACAACTGCCGCAAGATTTGTCCCACCAACTTTCATTTGTGATATAAATATCCATTTATTCAGGTAGAATATACAAAAAGTATTAAAGCAAAATTGAGTTCTTCTACAACATATGGGTAAATGTCTAATTTTTCATGAATAAAGTCCAATAATTCTGGAAAGGCAAAATTTGAATTCGCCAAAAGCAAAGTGAGCTTTCTGTAAATTACACTCGTACAAAATAAAAGGAAAACACTTGAGGCCAGACATGTCAGAGGGAAGATATATTCGGTTGTCAAAAGTATAAAATAAAACATTTGGAATCTTATTAATTATATAACAGTAATATTGCTTTGAAAAAAAAATTCATGAAAACAACTGAGTCAATAATCTGAATTTTTTACTAAATATTGTAACATTTCACTTATGCACATTTTAATGTTGATGAGTCTGTCATATTTAAAAATCCTCTTTTGACTTCACTTTGGAGCCCATAGTCTGCTAAAGCTTCATTTATTTAATTCTGCATTAGTTCAACTAAAATGTCTGCTAATAATCATTTGAACCACCTGGGTTATTTGGTGGGGTTACCATTCTGTACATGAATATATATATCTCTCTTAATAAATTGCATATACATTTTGTAAATTGCTGATTCCAGGTATTTAATTTTTTATCCCCCAGGAAAATTATTCTTCTGACATGATGTGTTGTGTACTGAAAAAAAGAAAATATTTTGTTTTTAAATAAAGTTTGTTAATTCAATCAAAACGTAATGAAGAATGATAATTATAATATATTGTATTTAATTGTTATGGCCATCTATGACCCCAATACAGTCTGCTTAAGTCATTCTCTTCTCTGAAAAACATGGACAAATTCATTAAAACACTTCATTAGGATATAATGCACATCTTGTAAGAGTTACTTCCCTTATATTGTTTTTAATCATTTAAATTTATTTTAAATTACTGTATCCTTCATTCTTGAAATTAGGTTTTAAATCCAAAAGAAACAATATTGACATTTATACAGCATAGATAATAGAATAAAATCTTTAAACTATTTAAAAGTATACCGTTTGGCATTAAAGTCCGAATGATTCCTTGGCCTATATCCTAAAAATTTTAAGTTCCAGTCCCAATTTATTCCAATGGCAACTTTCATGTCTGACTGTTAAATGCAGAATATTTTCAGTCTGTTTCCTTTTGAAAACAGTTTAAATACCATGTATATTATGTTTTTGTTTCATATTTGGGGGATTGAAATCATAGCACATTGTCAACAACCCCCTTTTGTAACCTAAACAGACAATTTTGGATTACTTACCTTTAATATGATGTAGTCTTATTGTTTTCTGTTAACAAAAATAATTTTGCTTTCAACATCACTGGACATTCCATTTGATTACTGTTTTCTTGTTGTATGTACAGAATATCATACATGTACTGTAAGTATTTTTGTTTGAATATATACTAAATTATTCAAAGCAAGATTAAACTTTATATTGTTATTATCAACACATGAATACAAATTTGCCAAATAAATAACCAAGAAAATACATGAACATGTATTTATAAAGTATTATAGATAATTATGCTCCCAGCATTTTTGCTCAATACATGTACGTGTACATAAAAGTTTCAGACAAAGAAAACATTTCAAAAGTCTTGAAACATAATGGTTAGGTTTAACAAGGAGCAAATTTATGTTATACCAAACCTTTTTATAACATTTATATATTTAATAGTTTGCATACACATCATAAGATCATAACATGTCCATTGTACAATGCAAGCTGAAATTTTATACATTTTGGGGGCACTCACAACCCAGTTTTATTTTAATTTAAATCCTGGAACCACCACTGTCATGACTGTATTGTCACTAAATTGACACCAATATTAATGAAGTTTTAGAAAGTAATATTGTTAATGGATTATCATTTCTAATTAGATTGTGTATATAATCATTGGAAGAATATAACATGTCAGATATAACATTTATAAAGAAATTGTAAATTAATTAGTTTCTGGGGATTCATGTAATGCAAAGCAGCATGTGTACAAGCTTTTCTAATGATTGGGTGATTAGTTAATTTCAATGTGTAAATTTCTTTTATAATTTCAGAGATATGATTTAGAGGATGGCTATCTTAATTAATTTTTTTATGGGAAAGATCTGGTACATGTCCATGTAATCATGGTAATAACCGAACATAAAATAAACATTGCTCAAGAATGCTGACACAGGATGAACATGAATATTCTATCCAATAAAAAGGAAAGAACAATTGTGTACAGATTGACAAAAAATTAATAAGCCATAATAGCAAAATAAGAAAATGAATATAATGTCTCCTTAAATTCCTCCTACCCACCCACCCACATAAAAATAAAAATGTTCGTTCGAGTATGGATAGTGAACCCCCCATTAACAGAAACAAGTGCTTGTGATTGATTTCCCTTTGTATTATATGTTAATGTAATAATGAAAGTTTTTTTAAATATTAAATTTTGGTGTATATGAAATGTGACGAATCTATTAATATTAGACCAGCTATAAAATATCCAACAGTTGAAGTGAATATGTTTTACATTCTAATGATTTGCAGTGGCGGGTCCAGAAATTTTAATTAGAGGGGCCCACTAACTGCCTAAGAGGGGGCCCGTCCAGTCATGCGTCAGTGATTCCGTATATAATCAACCAAATTTTTCCCACAAAGGGGTGGGGGGGCTGACCCCCTAAATCCGCCTCTGATTTGATAATGGACTTTTGAGTTGAATTTGAGACGGTCAGCAAAATTAATGTGTATTTGGGGGAGAAATTACTCCCCTTTTTTTAGAGAACTTACAGTCGGCATTACACGTGATCATCCGTGCTTTCAAATTTGATTAATTTTGGTCTGTATTTGCTGTTAGAGGTTTACAATGTTCTATTATCTGAGCACGAAGTGATAGCGTGAATATTTTCCAGGGAGATTGTGAAGAACACTTTGAACAGTTTGAAAACGGATGTTGACAACTTGTGTGGGTATAATATTCCCGGAGACAAGGACGGATACCTAAGACCGAAATCCGAATATAATTCACCAGTGGTTGGTGTAAAAAGTGTATTCAATATATGAAAAGGAAACGATGAAAAATGGGATTTCAATTTTCATATTTCATATAATTTTACACTTTATTTTTGCCGTTTAAATCATTTTTTGAGATCCCACTTATTTGACAATAATTAACTCGGTATATCTGTAATAATCCTTTACCTTTCATGTTGTGTGGCATTAAGTTTTAGCATCCAAGAATGTCATAAATGCATCTTTACAGCGTGGAATGCCAAATCCAACGTCAAACAATGGCCGCCATTACGTGTTAACAACGTCGTCTAGTGAACCGTATCACTGAGCACCGAAATTAATACACAGGTGCTTCCGGTTGTCCTACTGGTTAGAATACACAATATACTTACCTTGGTTTACATCTTACAGAGTTTTTAAATTACGATTTAATGCCAAAAGCTATTGCCAAGTCTGCAAGTAGAGCTCTTGGGTTATTGATCGCCAAATGTAAATCAAATGGTGGTTTTTGTTACTCTACTTATACAAAGCTTTTTGACACACTTGCATGGTCCGTCATCGATTATGGCGCTTCAATTTGGGGAACAAGAGAAATGTCTTGCATAAATGCAGTTAAAAACAGAGCGATCAGATTTTTATTGGTGTACGGAAATATAGTTACACAAAACTTATCTCTGTATGGTGATATGGGCTGGATTTCATGCAATGTAAAGCAATGGACATATGTTTTTAGATTATGGTCCAGATTTTGTAAAATGGACAATGATAGATTGAACAAACGAGTATTTATGTGGTCGTATAAGTATGGAAATAAACCAATTAAAAATTGGTGATTCAAAGTAATGACTAAGTTTAAAGAGTATTATAATAATCTTGAACCATATTGTAATTGTGATATATTGTTAACTAAAAATGTAATTAAGGATATAGAATGCTTAGCTATTGATTTATATAAAAACGAATGGCATAATAAGTTGGTTTCGAATGAATATGCCAAACTAAGTACTCATAAATTGTTCAAAACAGAAATTAAGGTAAAAAATTATATTTGTAAAAATATTGCAGGGAAATATAGAAGCGTTTTTGCAAAATTTCGCTGTGGTGTTGCACCCCTAAAAATTGAAACGGGCCGGTATCAGAACTTACCTATTAATGATAGAATATATTTTAATTGTAATGATAATACAATTAAAGATGAGAAACATGTAATTTTTAAATGTCCACTATATTCAGATTTTCGTGCTGTTTTGTTTAGTTATGCTTATTCTTTTTGTCATGATTTTAATAGTATGTCAGATGACGATAAATTTGTATTTTTATTTAGTGATGAAAATGTTTACTTTTATACTGCCAGAATCTGCTATGATATTTTATTGATAAGAAAATGTTTATTATATTCTTAAAATGTATATTTTTATTATGTTTTAAGTTTTATATTTTATGTGTGTATATATAATTTATATATATTTTTTATAGTCTCTCATAACTCTTTAGAGTGGCTCTTGTTTTATATGTGAAATTGTAATATTATGTAAATGTTTTGTAAGAGGTGAGAATTTAATAAAAGATGGTCTTGTTTTGTCTTGTCTACATAATAGACTCCAAGGAGGGTGTTCCATTCCCAGTGAAGGCAAATGCAAATTAAAAAAGTTAAAGGTAAATTTAAGAACTTCTCAGACCGTGAAATGGTACGAAAAATGTCAAAACGTTTGAAGGGTACCGGTTTCTGAATAAGTCAGCAATTCCCACCTGAAATTTTGGAGAAAAGGAAAAAACTGCTACCTGTGATGTTCCAGAAAAGAAAAGAAAAACTCTCAGCTTACTTAGTTGACGATAAATTATATGTCGATGGTAAATTATGGGAGAAATAGGAATCCGAGGAGCATGATACTAGTGAAAAATCAATTTCGAAAAATTTAAAAATATGCTCGTGGAATATTTCAAAGGGCCTACTACGTAAATTAACAGACGAAGAATTTGTAAATATGTTGTGTGAATACGATGTTATATGTTTTAATGAGTGTTGGGTCAAATGCCCTAAGGAATTCAATTTAATTGGATATGAAAAGAAATAATTATCTAGAGAAAAGTGTAACGGGGTGGCGTAATAGTGTTCTATAAGAAATGGTTAAAGTCTTATTTAGAAGTTATCGATTGTTGTATTGATTGTATGATATGGATAAAAATTGATAAAAATATAATGTTCGATAATGAAAATTTCTATATTTGTGCTACAAAAAATGTTTATTATAGAAAGTATGATATTGACGTTTTCGATGTTTTACAACAACAAATTGAAATTTATTCAAAATTTGGTAACATTGCCGTTATTGGTGATTTAAACGGCCGAGTGGTTAATGAACCAGACTACATTTTACAAGACGGGTTAAACAGAGAATTACTGGACAAAGTTGACAATTTAATTGAGTATACTGCGGATGTACCGTTAATTAATGGATTGAATGAAGATTTTAAAAAACCGAACTCTTTTGGTAAACGCATATTAAATTTGTGTAAATCTGCTGGCCTTAGGATATGTAATGGACGTTTTGGTGACTCAAGTAGACAGTATACATTTCAAAATAAAAATGGTTGCAGTGTTATAGATTACATGTTGTTATCTTGTAACTCATTTTCAATTGTTAACAGTTTTATTGTAGGAAATTTTACAACTTTTTCATGTCATGCTCCATTATTTGTAGATATTAAATGAAAAGATTTATGTCAGAAAACTGTATGTACATGTAAAAAAATAAAGTATAATACGATACGATGGAATGAAGAGTTCAGGGATGAAGTCAGAGAAGATCTAATACATAATGCACAAAAATTCGAAGAACTGCACAAAAGTATTACTGAAGATGCTGATGCTATTAATAATGCTGTGAATGAAATGAATGTTATTTTGACAAATATTTTTGAAAAATATACACATAAAGAAGTAGATGTACTGGATTCTTCCCAGAACTTTGGGTGAAAAGTATAATAGTGCCGTTATTTAAAAAAGGTCCGGTTAATGACCCTGGAAATTACCGAGGTATATCATTAGTGTCTCATATAGGAAAACTTTTTACAGCCACTATCAATACTAGACTGTTGAAATGGAGCGAGGAACACAGTATCATCACAGACGCGCAGTTCGGATGCAGACCTGGCCACGGAACTCATGATGCAATATTTGCTCTTCATTCCATCATATCAAAATCTTTGAGAAACGGAAAAAGGTTATATTGTTGTTTTATTGATTATAAAAAGGCTTTTGACAGTGTTAAGCATTTTAAATTATGGATGAAATTAGCTAAATGTGGTATAACCGGAAAATTGTTACATTTAATAAAATCAATGTATTCTAACTTGAAATCATGTGTTAAACATGAGGGAATTTTTTCTGAGTTCTTTAACTGTGACTTTGGTCTAATGCAAGGGGAATCCTTATCACCTTTTTTATATGCTATGTATGTCAATGATATTGAAATAGAATTAATAAAACAGGGTTGTCAATCATATGACATGAGAATGCTCAATCTTTACTTATTGATGTATGCTGACGATACTGTTATTTTCAGCGAAAATATAAACGATCTTCAAAAAATGATAGATGTTGTACAAATATGTTCTGAAGGGTATAATTTACATATGAATATGTTAAAAACTAAGATTGTTGTATTTAGAAACAGAGGTGTTATCAAACCAGAAGAAAAATGGTTCATTAATGGAGAGAATATTGAGTTATGTGATGAATTTATATATCTGGGTATACTGTTAAATTATAATGGTATTTTTACTAATACTCAGAAAATGTTGTCAAATCAAGGTAAAAAAACTGTTTTTAGTTTATTCAGTAAAATTCAAGAAGACTTTTTAATACAGAAACACTACTGTCTTTATTACAAATTACATGGTGATTTTGAACTAGGTAGAGTCCCATTGTATGTTCATAGATACTGTAAAATGATGAAATATTGGTGTAAATTGTTAAAAACTGACAATTGTATTCTGAAAAATTGTTATGCAGAAATGCTGGAGGCTAGCAATGTAAAAAGTAAAAATAAATTGAATTGGTCATGTAAAATAAGAGATTTATTATGTAATTTTGGCTTAAGTCATGTCTGGTTGACACAGAATGTTTTAAATGTAGATGTTTTTATATCTGATTTCAAACAGCGTGTTACTGATAGGTTTATATCTGAAGCAATGTCATTTTTTGAGTCTTCTAAATGTCAGTTTTACAAATAGATATAAGAAGATGTGGTATGAGTGCCAATGAGACAACTCTCCATCCAAGTCAAAATTTATAAAAGTAAACCATTATAGGTCACAGTACGGTCTTCAACACGGAGGTTTGGCTCACACCGAACAGTAAGCTATAAAGGGCCACCAAAATTACTAGTGTAAAACCATATATGACAGTCATGGTTTGTAGTTTTATTTTAGTAGACCTGTTAATTTTAGATATAAACCATTAATAAGCAAGTACCGTATACATGCACATAACTTGAACATTGAAACTGGAAGGTTTTTAAATATAAACAGAAACGAAAGAATATGTAATGTGTGCAACTGTAATTCTGTTGAAGATGAATATCATTTTATTTTGGAATGTATTGGACACAAAGATATTCGTATGAAGTATATTAAACTTTATCATTGGAGAAATCCATCAGTATTTAAACTTATACAATTGTTATCTGTTCGTAATATAAAAGAACTTAATAATTTTGGGAAGCATTTATATATTGCCGAAAAAATTCGTAATCGTTGCCGAATGTGTATATCATACTTTAATTAAGATTGTTAAATTATGCTAATTAATATCATGCTCCTACATTTGTTTTTAATTGTATGAATTGTATATTAATGAATTACCTTATTGTAATATGTGTTGCTTACTATATTTAATGTGATATTTATTGTACTTGATACCTATAAGCTGTATTGCTTTTGGAATAAAGAATGTATATATATATATATATATAACTTAAATTATTTCTGTTAGTGAACAGAAAGCAGTAAATCAGCAAACTCAAACTTAATGAAATTAAGCACAAAAAGGAAACAGGTGCATATAATTTGGTGAGTCCATTCCAGCGACATATTAAGGAAGCGTTGATTTTAGAAAAGAAGCAACGGTTAATAAATAGTCCTGACTTCACGGCAATTTAGTTGTGACATAGACATATCGTATTGGTCAAATAATTGGTGATGGTTGCCGTAACTCGTATGAAGTGTTGATTTCAGTCGTTCTTCCTCATCACTATGCTTTTGCAGTTTTATGTGTCAGGAGCACACAGTTGTAAATGAAGTCCGTACAATGTGACCATTTGAAACGGGAAACTCTACACACGAAGTTACGACATAAGGGACGATTTTTGGTTCCCAGGCGCGTAGCTACGTTTACGTCAAAACGCATGGGCGTACACATGGATTTTGGAGAAAAAATATTTTAATCTAAATAAATTAAAAGATCTGGCTAAAAGCACATGAGCCTTGTAGTTCTTTCTCCACTGACTTGTAAATGAAGCTAACAGTCGGAAGAAATTTACTTTTTAATCAAATGGTATCATATTACTTATTTGTTCGTTTTCTGTCAAAATCTGAATCTACTGTGAATTATCCTCCCTTTCCTATAGTTTAAAGCAATTTATTATTGCTGAGATACGATATGCAGTTTTGTCGAGCCTGCGAGACATTCCGTAATCGGCGTTGGCGTCGTCAATATTTACATGTATGTTCAGCCTGTGGTTAAATTTTTTTTTTAAACATCAATAAATTTGTAAAACCTTTATGAAATTTTACAGAATAGGCAGAAACTTTTTTTATGATCAAACGAGTATCCAGAGCATAATTATGAAAATTTACTTTTAATTTTTCCGCATTTTACAGAAAAGAACATTGTTTTTATTAGTTAACAAGTAAATACTGTTTGTTACGCATCAATTACTTTGTCAAAACTTCATCGAATTTTCCGAAAAATGTTAACACCAACTGTACAATTTTCTTTTACACCAGATGCGCATTTCGACAATTAATGTCTCATCAGTGATGCTCGAGGCCGAAATATTTGAAAATCCAAAACCTAATAAAAACATTGGAAGAGCTGATCAAAATAAAACGTACATAAAGTATAGCCAATTCCGGATAAAGAATCAGAGATATAATTATTCCTTTATTTTTAAATGATTTCAAAACTTTTATAACAGTCGGCAAATTTCAGTCTAAAAATTATATTTTTTTTCATTTTTCAGTATTTTACCATTTTTTGGGGTCAATTAACAGACGGTCTTGAATTAAATATTTTTCACCTGCTACATTTGTAAACTTTCATAGATTGTTATGAAACTTGGACAGAAGCTTATCTTCCAAGATCAAGAAAAACATTTAAAGAAAAGTTTGATTTCTTTTAAATCCTGTATTTGACTGATAAATGGATTCACTTTTTATAGTTTAACCGACAGCAGCTATCCCAGGCGAAACACAGGATTCCTCGGAACCGTTTGAGTATGTTTATATCACACCTGACCATCTATGAAAATTTATAATTGCATGTACTTGTCCATTAACGAAATTTACGCATAAAAGGGGAGAAAACTGGATTCGTCATGATAATCAAAAGAACGACACCATTGAAAATGTAGACTTGTTTTTTATATTTCGAAAGGTTTGGATCTTTGGCCGATTGATTGTTTTGCCCCACATCTCCTTTTAAACATATTTCATAGTAACAACTATTGGCCATTAGATTCCATATCAACACACTGAATAAATTATTATACATGAAAAAATCAAGAAATTAGACTTTAAAGTATGTTGCTATTGATGAGTTTTAATGACAGAAAAAGTATCTCTCTCTCAATAAATCGTTATCTTCCGTCGGACCCCTGATGGGAGGTCCCTTGCCCTGTACCCACTGGGGACCCTCAAACCCCTCGCCGAGGTTCGGGCGTACACTTAAAAATGGCTTATCTACGCCACTGCACACACAAAAAGGCTCCAATTCATTATGTTATATATATATATAACACGCCTTTTACGAATTAGCGTATTCAATTCACGAAAAGCTTTCAATGCAAAAATGACTCTAATTTTCAGAAAATGATCTTATGGATCGGACTTTTTGGATTTGATCTAATGATAGATATACATGTGTACATGTAAATGAATTGTTGCCGTGATACTTTCATCATGGTTTCATCAAGACCAGAGAGCGAATTATGCGTTATTGAAGTGCCCCCCCCCCCCCCCCCCCCCCGGGCGAAAATTCTTGAGGGGATAGATGCAAAATATTGTTAGATGTAAACCATGCTGCCAGCTTTCAAAACCAATAGTACGTGTAGTTTTAGAAGAGGTAAACGAAGGAAACCTTTTAAAACTTATTGTGAAGGTATTCTGCCTTTCCCAACACCATGGAAATGATCGATTAATAGATGGACTGTTGATTGCGTAAGATCCAGAAATAAATATTTTAAGGACGCTCAATTCACGGAGATATACCTTTAAAAATAGGAGGAAATGAAACGACTAAAAATCCAGTAACAATTTTTTGGAATATTCATTTTGATACGATAAAAACAAGTATCCACCAATTTATTAATATCGCGTCTTTTTTTTATAGACCACGTTATTCCTTTTTGTAGCTTTCCTCGAGCATTCATTTGTTTCAAGTATAGGAAACCCGTTTTAATTTATGGTAAGGTTTACAAGTTTGGCTAGTTTTAGGGACCCCCCCCCCCTTTTTTTCTAGATTTTTATCATATTTACTGCTGTCTATGCATTTTGTTTACTAGGCCAAAGAGGCGGAGCTTAACAGTGGAATAATGTACTGCTTTCTGAATCTAAAAAGTAAAATCACAAAAATACTGAACTCCGAGGAAAATTCAAAACGGAAAGTCCCTAATCAAATGGCAAAATCAAATGATAAAACACATCAAACGAATGGACAACAACATCGTTAAGCAGCTATAAAATTTAATAAACAGCTGCGCCATGAGCGCATGATACGCCCGTCGTCTTGTGTGTGAATTTTTATGCAATAAGCATAAATAGTTTCTGACATACGGCGTGACATGCGAAAACCCCCCTTTTTCTTTTACAAAAAACTCAATATCTCTAAAATAAAATTTTGAATCAAAACCAAAAAGTATACAGATCTTTAGATTAATATAACTAAGAAGTGTGTAAAATTTTTAGCAATAATCATAAATCATTTTTGAGATACGGCGCGACATGTGAAAACCCCCCCTTTTAAAAAAAAAAAAATCAATATCTCAAAAATAAAATTTTGAATCAAAACCAAAAAGTATACAGATCTTTAGATTAATATAACTAAGAAGTGTGTAAAATTTTAAGCAATAATCATAAATCGTATTTGAGATACGGCGCGACATGTGAAAAACCCCTCCCCCTTTTTTAACAAAATACTCAATAACTCAAAAATACAATTTTGAATCATCACCAAAAAGTATACAGATCTTTAGGTTAATATAACTAAGAAGTGTGTAAAGTTTTAAGCAATAATCATAAACTATTTTTGAGATACGGCGCGACATGTGAAAAACCCCTCCCCCTTTTTTAACAAAATACTCAATATCTCTAAAATAAAATTTTGAATCATCACCAAAAAGTATACAGATCTTAAGATTAATATAACTAAGAAGTGTGTAAAGTTTTAAGCAATAATCATAAATTGTTTTTTGAGATACGGTGCGACATGTGAAAAAAACACACACCTGTTTAGTTACTAAGTCCCGTAACTCAAAAAGTTTTAATCTTATTTTCACCAAAAAGTATACAGATCGTTTGACCATCATAAGAAACAACTATATTAAGTTTCGTGAAATTTGGATAAGTCATTCTCAAGTTACGGTGCGACATGTTTACGCCGGACAGACAGACGGACAGACGGACAGACGGACGGACGGACGCCGACATTTGTATACCATAATACGTCCCGTCAAAAATTTGACGGGCGTATAAAAACCGCTTTCATTGCTTCGCGTGTCTGACGTCAGAAAATGTAAACGTCACATAGGAAGGAATTTTGTCGTTCAAAGTATTTAAAAAAAAAAAAAAAAAATTATAATTTCACATGGGAAATGGTGGTATACAGGGTTAAAAAATCAAAAGTTGTGGTAGAACTAATTTCAGAAACAGACAGAGATTTAAAATTATCCAGAATTTCTTTAGAATTTTTAAGAATCCACATATACCACTACGCGAGGAAAATAATTTTGTCGTTTGTGGTTCAAAGTATTTTCAAATTATAATAGAACAGTAACATAATGACATATAATAGAACAATAACATAATGACGGGATCTTTAAAAGTACAGAGTCACGTCATATGAACCAAAGAAACACAAAAAGTCGCACATACAAAACACACCAGCAAAAATGAAAGATAATACAAACACATTGACAGGATGTAAAAACAAGGCTGACAGAATGCATTAGAATGCATTAAAACACTATAAATTAATTATGAAAATTGGATATTGAAGTAAATCTTAAATATATCAACATTTATTATAATAGTTTTCAATTCATCTGGTTGTAATAAAGATCCACAGCTTTCATATACAGACACATTCATCCAAAATACACAACATTATACCTATATTGGCGTTACTTTCATTGCATCTGGCAGCTTTCCGGAAGCCATGTTATATAAAAAAGGGTTAATAATGTGAACGTGCATCTCAAACTATGCAGATTTGCATTAAGAGTGATTAAACACACACCTAATTTAGCCATATTTTGTGAATTAGCTCCTTATCCCATAAGGTTAAATATGATCATGTTTTCAAATATGATCAACTGTTGAAATATAATTCGTATTTTAAATAATTTTATTTATTACATTGTTTGCAATGAATTACCGTGATTTCCCAGTGAAATAAAAACCGACAATTTCACATGTGAAATAAAAGCGATTATTTCACTCCTCTGACGTCAAACAACAATAGGTCTTGCCAAGACGTCAATAACGTCGCATCAAAGAAAATTGTGAATGCGTAGAAAAAGATAGTTCCTTACATTTTCTACTTTAATTCCATTATTGAAAGGCCCATTGACAATGTAATAAAAAGAATAACTAATCAAAGAATTCAAATATAGAAAAATATTCAACTCGTGACCGAACAAAAACACTGATAAATAACTCATGCGCTACGTTTCTACTAAATGATTGTAAGATGCATTGGTTGATATAAATCGTACAGACCAATAAACCGCAAGGGTAACATAAGTTAGCATAAACAAATAAAATATCAATTACCCAAAACATTTGTAATTGCCATCTTTCCATGACATTAAGCTTTTTTGGAATTGGTACATTATAATGAGTTTATTTACAGGCATTGTTATTTATGTCTATCTTCTTTGAATTGTTGAGTGCAATCAGTGCAGTTTTTTAAGTACACAAGTTCTAATTCATATTTATATGTTTTTGTGCTTGTAATGTCGATGTAATTTTGATACAGGGCGAACCATACTCGAACATGCATCAATAGAAAAGTTATTCAGTCAGCTGTTAGTACATTGAATATTTGGAATATAAAACCAAGATAACTGGAATCCAATTAGTTTTATAAATGTAACAACAACATACCAGCAGCCGCTTCTGGGATGTGCACTTCTTCCTGTTCTATGTCTACAAGAAATGAAAAAGTTGCATTGGTTCTACGAAGAGATCGTAAAATTGTATGGTGGTTGTCTACTCCAGAACTAATTGGAATCGTTCTCCAATCGAATTTTAACTTTGATATTGCTACAAGTACACTTTGTTTCCAACCTTTAGTATGTACAGTACAATATTTTCTGGACCACGTTCACTTTTCATTTTATATCGACAAATATATCATTGTCAAATGGAGACTTATCATACAGAACAATTCAACTGAAAAATAAATTATTAACCATCACAAGACGCATATTAATATTTCCACACATTTTACTTGCCTGGCATGGACACAGGTCAGTACATGAACGGTTCTACTCAAAGCAAAGATATTCTTTGAGCAAACAGATTTTCCTTAAAGTTTACAAGAACAGACAAGGCCTTGTAGGAAGTCCGAAAACATGTGACCCTCAAAAAATACCGACTTCAAACCATCCTTATCAATCAATTTAAACTTTAACGGAGATCTAAGAGGGGATTTAGGAAGGTATGATGTCATCCATATACTTGTCTGCAAAGATGGTCGAAGAAAATGTTACCTAAATGTTGATTCACAAGGGGAAGCATGACCAGATAAGCATCTTTAGTAGTCGCAAGTTTTACACGTAATTTATTGAGGTTACTCTGTACGCTTTTGAATTAACTCTTTTATCAAAATCATACGCGTATCAACTTCCGCATGTGTACTGTACGCAGTCAATGACAGTTTTAGCACAATTGCGTTTTACGATTTGAGGATCGGAAAAAGTACCAGCTAAAATAAGCTCACTATTATTTGCTAGTGCATTTGCTTTCTTTTGGTGGTGACAAACAATAAAATTCACAAGAAACTGGAGCATGCTTGCTATATTGGAAGATAAAAACGTTATCCAGTCTGGAAGGGAACGACCTTCAATCACTTCGAAGACCTTTGGTGTAAAATTGGATCCAAAGTTTTCTGTGATCTAACGTTCTGAAGAAGTATTTCAATGGCTTGCAAAAACATGTCCCAGAACTTAAATGTGGGAGACTTTTCATAACCCCATCTCCAGAAGTGTCCAAGGCAAATGTGTTTATTTTTTTTTTTTTAAAACCTTCACCTCAGCAAAACGTTTGGCATTGGCATTTTCCCTGTTTGAAACGATGTCATGAAAGAGGAAAAAAGGGTCCATGTATTTTTTGGAAGTTGTTCAATCTTATCATTTTGCCAAACGAAAGAAAGCAGCTAACCACAGGGAGCAAAGTGCCTCATAAACTAATTTTAAGCCTCTTTCTGCACGATTAAGATGTTTTCCAACTAACATATGATCCACAGTTGCAGCATCATAAACAGATGAATCCACTAACAAGTCACGAAGACTTCATTCACCCCATTAATTACCAATTGCAGGAAAAAAGCAAGATAAAATGTGAAATCCGCTCATTCCTAAAACATGGTAGTCAAAGGTTGTTGCCAAAGCCCATTTTACTTGCTGGGCAATTGCGTACAGCTGTTGGTCAAATGTCTGAATAGAATGATCTTGACCAATAGACTTGGTCATGTCCAAGCATTTATTCAAGGTAGTAAATACTGTTGAAATATCTCTTTGCGTAAAGTCAATGATATAACTGAAAATTCTGGCCTGGCATCTGAAAGAGTGCTATTGTATCCACTCCAGATAGGAAGTTGGAAAGTGTCAGATGGAAATAAAAAAGGTAATTCAAGAATACCTCTGGATAGAGATCTCAATAACATTCATTAAATATCCTGTGCATTTATTCTTTCTGAAGCACAAAGTGATATTTTCCCTATGCACTAGGAACTATGGGTGGTTCTGTTCGAATTTTTGGTTTATGGAAAACAACACAAATCATCATGGACATGGCATCCTCTGTCAGCGTCAACGAGCTCTCGGTGCCACGTTTTATCTTAACCGGTTCAATAGAGGATTCTTTTGCATTACTGTCTTGAAAAACTGCCCGTGCCATTGAATGAAAATTGTTTTTCCATCTTTTGTTTCCGTATTCAAATCAATATTATCAGCATCTTCTAGAACAAGACCTCCACCGTCGTCAACCGGGGAAACATTCTATGGAACGTTCACACCATCTTGAATTCGCTCGATTTCATGATTGGCAATACTTGTTAGATAGCGTGAAACATCACTGTACGAAGCACAAAATCCATTAGCATTCAATGTTTCAACAAGGTGTTTTGAACAAAACTCATGATATATTTGTAGAGCAACAGAAACAATTGACTTAAGCGTTTACGAAATTTCTCTGGTGCTATTTTATGAGAATGGACTTGGCTGTATTCGGTATTATCCAGTAACCATGAAATGAGTTGCAATAAAGTCGAAGGCATAGATTGGATTGAAGAAGAAAAACACAATTCATCAGAAGTTTGGTATACTTCTGTGGAAATCTGTAGAGTTTCGCTATCTTTTTTAAGTATACTTGCAGCGGAATGCAATTCATGTTCCTTATTTGTGTCCATTACTGTTGATATTGATGCCTGCATCTCAGAGATTTTGAGGTCAGCTTTTAATGACTAGCAGCTGATATGGCATCCCAAATAGTTATGTTGCTAATGAATATTATGTTAGATTTTCCTTGACCTTATTGTGGTTGTATGATAACTGAGTTTCCATAGAAATCAATGAGTTTATACTGCAGTTACCAAGTAGAACATTTTAACTGAGAATGAGTAGGAAGGAAAGATCTACATTTATCAAGTAACGTTGTTATGAGGAATGCTTTTTCACCATTAAATCGTTGTCAATAGCCAATATAAAATTAGTAAAAGCAGTATCGTGATCTGTGATTTCTCCTTCCAGGGGTTCAGATTTTTGTTTGTTTTTTTTCGTTTTTAGCAAATATTTTGTAATGATGTAACTATAATGATATAGTGATAGAAGTTTAAAAAACGGATGAGAAACTATTTCAACTTTCAAATTATAGTCATTGCTTTCTGCCACGGCTAAAATATTCTAAATACGTTCATCTGAATCAAACTTGCGGATTTTCCGATCTTTCTTAAATGTTTTACTGCAACCATGTATACACCCGAAACCGATGGACGACAGTCCGATGATTGTTTGTCATCATCAAAAATCAGGACAGAAGCTTCCTCAATCTTAAAAGGGGAACAGTTTTGTTTACTGGTGTAACTTCTGTAGCATGAACAATGGTATAATGCCTGTAATTCTTCAAATTCACAACTACCAAATGAAACAAATTCATCTTTAACCTTGATGTAAACCTCATCCAATCTTTTATTGCAGATACAAAAGTCGACTTCCCTTTACCAGAAAATTGACTGACACAAACTTTCAGTCGAAATTTTTATCAGGAACAAGTTTTATGAAGTAATATGTTCCTAAAACATTATTAGGTAGTAATGACTACTACTATGAAGAAGAAACTAAAGTTTGTGTCTGAATTTGCAGTAAAAATTACTTCACTTTTAATCAGACAGAACTTTCCAAATTTCATAGTTAAGGTGAAAATAAAATATTGAATAAAACATTTTGACATATGATAATAGCAAAACAAAAAATATATTATTTAAATGTTAGAAAATATATTCAAATTTTCAATTTGAAAAAGGAGGGTTGCAAACTTTCCAATATATTCTAGTCATTAAAACGATTTTGTTTAGAAAAATATGACCACACGAAATATTACGACAGGGTGGAAAATAAAATTGACATGTTTGCCTTTAAGGTAAGACCATGTTTAGCCGTGTGTTACTTGGGGAGATTAAACTCGAAATTTAGACGACTTTTTACACTTCTGTCACCGCACTAGTACTGTAATATTGAATAATTAATTAAATCATCACTAATCATATTATACTTTTTAAAGTCTATTTTTATTTTATTTTTTATATCATATTTAAAAATAATTAGTCTGCTTTTTGTGGGCGCCGCGATTGACAAATACAATATTTGTTTTGTCTTTATAATGAAAAAAAATAAAAGTATTTTTTATAAAAATGATGATAACTGATGATGTTTTAACTACCAATATAGGGGGAGGTGACGGCTAAGACTTTTCATGATCATGCCAAATAAAAGTAATCACCCAATCAAATCTTCTTGTACTGTAAATCTTGTATCATTGATTATAAGCTTTCAAAATGGGTTCATATATAACTAGATATTTATTTTTCCCATATCCCCTTTAACTTATGCTTCTTTTCATCTTTCTATTTTCCATAATGAAGGTAAAGCTTTCAAGGATGTGTATCAAGTGCCTTCATGTAAACAATATGATAATAGTCATTGTCCAATCAAATATCTATATATGATATACAGACTATTATTCCGCCTCTCGTTTGCATTAAGGTGCCAATCTTAATTACAATGACAATTCCAAAATTTGTAAGCAAGCCAATTAAAATTTGTGTTCAACTACATGTAGGAATTGTATAATAGCTCTAAAAAGTAAAATAACCAATATACCGAACTCCAAGGAAAATTCAAAACGGAAAGTCTCTTACCAAATGGCAAAATCAAAAGCTCCAACACATTAAACGAATTGAAAACAACTGTCATATTCCTGACATGGTACAGGCATTCTTTATGTAGAAAATGGTGGATTAAACCTGGTTTTATTTCTAGCTAAACCTCTCACTTGTATGACAGTCGCATACAATTCCATTATATTGACAACTTTGTTTGAGCAAAACAAACAGGACATAATAGGTAAAAATGTCAAAAATTGGGGTACAGCAGTCAACATTGTGTTATAATCATGATAATCTTAATCACTATAAAAAAAACCAACTATGTCAACAAAGAAAAACAAAATGGCATGTAGACACTCTATAGACAAAGCACATCGCAAAAATGAAAGACAAGAATACAAAAAAATGACCATAGCACAATGACACAATGGCTGTATGTATAAATACCGAGCCACGCCAAAAGGATATTACCAAAAATGGACTAAACAGGAAAGTTTGAAAATTTACAAAGACAAATAACCTGATTTGTAACGACTATCCTTGTAGGATTTTGATAGAACTTTAAAGGTAGACTCGGGCATCCAAATGCATAAAACACTGTGTTTTTCATCATTTGTCAATGAAAGAGAGTCTACAATCAGTGTATCTTAATCTTTACGTCATATCGAATCAGTACTGACAATTTATTTAATTTTTTTGCTAAAGTAATTATCAAACTGCCCGTGAGGTCTAATAGCGAAAATGTATTTAAAATGTTAATCACAGGTTACCCGAACTGACAATGACATCAATTGATCAGATGTTCTGTTAGCATTTCTGTACACTATAATTTAAATATCAAATATGTTCTACCTGATCAATTATATTTTATTCGTGAATACAGAAAATTGTTATGCAATATACCTTGCTTTATATAGGATGGCTTGTTCAATTCACATTAATTTTAGAAACCAAGAGAACTTGTTCAATAGTCCCTTCAAATTTTTAGCGTTTCGTATATGACAGTATGAACAAGATAGAATATAAAACCCCAAAACAACGTATGAACTTTGTACTTTCTTACTAACAATCAGGACAGTTTATAAACATAATTATATCCAATATGAATGAAATGTAAATATTGGATATACGCCTTAAAACATTAACCAATCAACACTAACAAAATTAAACAATTGACATGTGTATCGAACTTAAATGGACATTGCCTCCCTCCTTTTACCGCATCCATTTTGCTTCATAAGGAAAATAAAGTCTCGTTTATTTAGCCAGAAACGTGTAGACATGCTATAACCTTATGTTGTTCACAATTTAATCAAACAACACACAATTATTGCAATAGATGAAACTGTTTTCATAAATGTGCATCCAAAGCGTCTTAATTACTCCTCAGCGAGTAAATATAAAGAACGTTTTTAATTTCCCTTGATTTAAATATAAAATGTATGTAAAATTAAGATCGTATATTGATAGATTAAGCAAAATGTTTATATAGTTATTTATAATCATACCACATGTATCAGCTCTTTGATTCTTTATATCATATACTGCAGTCCACAGACATTTAAAAGCTGCATCTATACATCCAAATATGGTCCCTGTAAATGTCAGAATATTATTGCCTTTCGTGAAACCAATGTGATAATATATTACGAGAATCAATGAATGATAACAGTTCAAGAATTTATCATCCTTGTCAAAATTGAGTAAAGTTGTCATGAGCAATAACATTAAACTGAATACATATATTACCTTGTAACTAAGTTTGCAAATATTTAAGTATGATGACGTAAACTGTAACGTAATCAAATCAACAGAGATTCGTTGATGTCAACATGTCAAAGAAAATATCATTAAATTTTACTCATTTCAGCAGTTTATAGAATGATGCATACCAACATTAAAATACAAAATAAATCTACTGCATAAGCTGTCTAGAGTTTAAGTCTTTTTTCTCCTAACACTGCTTAAAAGTGTTTGCACAAAAGCAAATACTAATTAATAATGTTTAATGATACCGACTGTTATAATTGAAGTCCCCCCTCGAAGGTTGACGAACGCAATCAAAAATACTGTATATGTACTATTTTCGCGTGTACTAATTTTTGCCAAATCAGTATTGCAGATGAATTTGCGTGTATTAAATTTCGCGGTATTGACAAAAAAATATCAAAATATATAAAACGGACTTTCTGCATTAAGAGATTAAGAGTTTCAACTTAACAAGGTAAATACACGTGAGGTACACAGGAAAAATTGCAACATATGTTTTTCATATGTTTGTCCCAAACATATGAAAAACATATGTTTACGAACATATGTTTACATATGTTTTGAAACATATGAAAACATATGGAAGCAAACATATGTTTTCATATGTTTTAAAAAATATGTTTACATATGTTTGTAAACATATGAAAAACATATGATTTTCATATGTTTTCATATGTTTTAAAGGGCATTTAAAAAAAAAATGTTTTGAGAAAATGTCAAAATTTGTCATTTAATTATCACATACATTTTTTCATTCATTATCTATATTGTGTATTTCTCAAACAGGAAAGTGCACTCAATTCTAATTTTTTTTTATCAATAATCCCATTATTCTCTATGATTCTTTATTCCATATTTCTGCTTCTTTTAGTATCTGTTCTTTATTTTTTTTGTTCTTTATTTTGCACTTTTTGTCATTATTTTCTATATTCTTAAACCCCAATCTTGATTCCAGACCATCATATATATATATACGTAAATGTACGAAAGCTTGCATGGTACGTCGAATACGGAAACCCGGAAATCATTTCACCGTTACCGTTTTTTTATACTATGACGCAAAATCCATGGACGCTCACGCGATCTGCTGTTGTCATTTAAAAAGTTTGAATGGACAGAGATAGATGATACAAAGAACTCTGGTTTTTCAAACTGGTGAATCAAAATTTATTATAAACAGATAAATTGAAATGGGTGACTTGTCGATTAACTGGAAGAAACCGGGGAACGAAACATAGAAAATTTATAGCAAGTCAACGCAACGAAACAGCGAAACTTCGAAAGTGTTTTTGTTTTGATGGATAGTTTTACGTACCCTAAAAGCACAACGAAAGGTAAATATTATTATGCACATTTTGTTTAATTGTTGGATAAAAGCAGGAAGATGTGTGTGCTTTATTTTTCACGAAAAACTATTTGACTAGATATTTCACATACTTGTAAACCTGAGGCTGAGTTTGAGAACGATATTGTAATATAAATATAATTGCATTGGGTAATCCGTTTCATTATCTATTTATATGTCAGAATGAGAATGTTACAATATTAAGACACAAATACATCCAAAATAACCATATAATTTGTAAACCCTTTGACAATAAGACAAACTTGGAAAGGGGGGGCATCATATACTTGATGTAATGTATTGAAATTGTTTATCTAATGACACTACAGAACTTAATTGCTTTAACTGATGCAGACCTGCATAATCGTGTCTTATGGTGTGTGATATTTGTATTTGTTTATCAGTTGTTTTAAAACCATGACACTGTGCAGAAGACTTTATAATCTCTTTAGCAATTAGTAGCTATTTTACAATTAATAGGTAAGGGTACCGGTGTCCCTGGGGATCAATTACTCCCCCCTTTTCATTTAATTTACATTTAAAAAATGTATATATACCTTTTCATACATTGAGTAGGTAATAATCATGATAATGTACATGTAACCTTTTCCAAATTTTAATTATGAGCATGATGAGTGATTCCAGGACATGCTGGAGCGGACAAGAATCACATTCTGGCATTACCGAGAAAATCATCACATTTGATTATAGCTCAAATCTGAGGCTCAAATTCCTTATGTTATGTTAACTTAAGGCAAAACAAGACTTGCAACTAAGAAAATTACAGGGCTTTCCATATGACAAACTGTACAATAAGCCTAATTATCCTGAGTCTGAGACTACTATTACTGAGTACTATAACAATAAACATCTAGTAATTCTCAGCCTTATCATACATGTATTATACTTCTGATAGTTTTCCACACCTATTCACATATTTTTAAGCTGAAAAATATGACCCAGGCTATTACAGCAGCAGGTCTTATCACCTTGTACATTATAGAAGTGGACTCCTAGAGTGCATGAATGGTTTACTTTACATATACTTTAATGTGAATATAAAAATAAGAAGATGTGGTACATGTACATGTATGATTGCCATTGAGAAGAGTCCAATTCTCCACCAGAGATCAAATGACATAGAAGTTAACAACTACAATAAGTTATGGTACAAGATGACTTCAACAATGAGCAAAGCCCATACCACAAAGTCAGCTATAAAAGACATTTAATGAAAATGACAAATGTAAAACAATGCAAATGAGGAAACTAACAGACTGATACATGTAATGATTTATAAACAAAACAAGGAACAAATAAACAAATATGATATACAGCAACAAAGTGAACAAATGACAACTTGAACCGCTGAATTACAGGCTCCTGACTTGGAACAGGAACATACAGGATGTGGTGGAGTCAGACTAGTTTATTGGTGCCAAACCTTCCCCTTAAGGGAGCTATAATTTGTTTTTTATGTGTGTGTGTGTGTCGGGGGGGGGGGGGGGGGGGGGGGGGTCTAGGATGAAATTTGGAAAAAGGCAGGATGAGACACTTTGCCCCCAAAAAAAAGGCATGATGACAATTGATGTAAAACAAAAGTCAGGATAAACTATAAATAAAAAAAGACAGGACTGAATTGAGTGGAAAACTGGAAATGCAGGACAAACTTTTTCATCCTACGCCCCCCCCCCCCTAAATCAAATGGTAGCTCCCTAACATGGGATAGTGGTGTGAAAAGGCTTAACTCATCTGACATGAGATCTGTGCAAAGCAGATTTAACCACTTTGATTCATCACTTCATACAATGGTCATATGAATTTAATAAACATACATTGTAAGATGGATTAGAACATTCAAATAATTTAATACTTTTTACATAGTTAATTTTTTTTTCATGGCAAGTCTACTTGTAGATCTGTTGTTCTTGTTTTCAAAGATCAAAATAAGCCAATTTTGTCATATAAAAAATTTTAAGGCAATAAATTTGGCAGATATATTAATATTGTAACTTCATTTTATTATACATTTGTACATGTCATACATTATTTCTTTTAGCATTTTCAATGAAAGTACATTTTGTACTTCAAGAAGTAGAAGAATCTAAGCAACAGAACAGAATTCATTTGAGGCATTGCTTTCTAGATTATATAATGGGTTCATAGATTGTCATATTGATTTATGTGCATATAAGGAGCAGCAGGCAATAATTATTTTGTGATGAGAGGTATGTAATGAAAAGGATAACTTTGTTTAAATATTTTGTTTATTCATGTAAAATAAAGGCAACAGTAGTATACCGCTGTTCGAAACTCATAAATCGATAGAGATAAAAACAAATCCGGGTTACAAACTAAAACTGAGGGAAACGCATCAAATATAAGAGGAGAACAACGACACAACAAAAACACAACATTAAAATGTAACACACACAGAAACGAACTATAATATAACAATGGCCATTTTCCTGATTTGGTACAGGACATTTTAAGAAAAAAATGGTGGGTTGAACCTGGTTTTGTGGCATGCCAAACCTCCCGCTTTTATGGCAACGTCAAACACAACACCAAAACGACAACATCACATGACAGGACCACAATACAAATAAATGGGAGAACATATAGGACAAAGAACCACACGAATAATAGCTAACAAAAGGTACTAGGCTTAAAATTCAATACGCCAGACGTGCGTCTCGTCCACACAAGACCAACCAGTGACGCTCTGATGAAAAAAGTTTGAAAGCCAAAACAAGTACAAAGCTGAAGAGCACTGAGGACCGAAACTTCCAATAATATTTATGTATACCAAAGGTTTATTATATATACCAGTAATGTCTTGGATAAATTATTTATACAGGAATTACTTCACTTTGAAATATAAATTATATCGAAGATAACCAGTAAAGCACTGTTATGGTTACATTTTTTTGTCAGATATTTTTGTAATTCATACCATACATGTAGGTCTATATCAGCATAGGCTTTTATGAGTTAGAAAATAAGTGCTGATCAAATATGTTTACAGGAGTTATGCCTCTTGGAAATAGATATTGTAAGAAAAATTGCATTGCAAGCAATCCCACACACGTCTTCATTTCTTTTAGATTATTTATAATTTATGAAAAAGGTTAAAAGAACATACATATTTTTTGCTTTTTGATAGCAAATTTTATACATGTATATCCATCAATTGGCGAGGTACATTGAAAAGCTGTTCTTTTATTAAATCGATTAAGTATGGATGGTAACACAAATGACAACATATTGTGTTCATGAGTTAAAATTTCCTTGTCGTAAAAAAGTATACGCTAAGTACTAACATTGAACTATGGTAATGTTGTAACCCTAACGTTGTAGTGAATGACGTTATTGTATAGATTTCATAGCTACAACGACGATTAAACGAACATGCAATCATAAGTATTTATTGAGATTCCACAACATGCCTATAAATGGTGTATTTAAACAATTTTGCCTATTTAACAGGAAATCAAGATTTACTAAACATCAAGAGTTAAGGCCTTTATGTTGTTTTTTATACGACTGCAAAAAAAATTTGCAGTCGTATATTGGTATCACGTCGTCGTTGTTGTCCGCGTCGTCGGAAGACACTTAGTTTCCGGACAATAACTTTGGTTTCAGTGAATGGATCTCTATGAAATTTAAACACAAGGTTTGAAACCACAAAAGGAAGGTTGGAATTGATTTTGGGGGTTATGGTCCCAACAGTTTAGGAATTAAGTGCCTAAAAAGGGGTCAAAATAAGCATTTTACTAGTTTCCAGACAATATAACTTGTGTGTAAGTGTATGGATCTTTCTGAAATTGTACCACAAGGTTCCATACCAAACTAGAGGCTCTCAAGAGCCTGTGTCGCTCACCTGTATTTACTGATGCTTTGGAAATCATGTAAAATAAGGTTAAAATCATAATTAATAGTATAAGATATTAGATATTATAATGATATCTAAGATAATAATAAAAAACTGCAAAATTTCTGTAAAATTACTAACTCAGGGGCAGCAACCCAACAACTGATTGTCGGATTTTTCTGAAAATTTCAGGGCAGATAAATCTAAATCTGGTGAACATTTTTGCCCCTGTCAGATTTGCTCTAAATGCTTTAGTTCCAGAGTTATAAACCAAAAACTGCATTTTACCCCTATGTTCTATTTTTAACCAAGTCGGCCATGATGGTTGGAAGGCGGGGTCATCGGACACATTTTTTAAACTAGATACCCTAATAATGATTATGGCCAAGTTTGGTAAAATTTGTCTCAGTAGTTTCAGAGAAGAAGATTTTTGTAAAAGAATACAAAAATTTACGAAAAATTGACTATAAAGGGCAATAACTCCTAAAGGGGTCGACTGACAATTTTGGTCATACAATGTACGACTTATTTGTAGATCTTACTTTCATGACTTTGCTGAACATTATTGCTGTTTACAGTTTATCTCTATCTATAATAATATTCAAGATAATATCCAAAAACTGCAAAATTTGCTTAAAATTACCAATTCAGGGGCAGCAACCCAACAACAGGTTGTCAGATTTGTCTGAAAGTTTCAGGGCAGATAGATCTTGACCTAATAATCAGTTTAACCCCATGTCAGATTTACTCTAAATGCTTTGGTTTCAGAGATATAAGCCAAAATCTACATTTTACCCCCATGTTCTATTTTTAGCCATGGCGGCCATCTTGGTTGGTTAGCGGGGTCATCGGACACATTTTTAAACTAGATACCCTAATGATGATTGTGGCCAAGTTTGGTCAAATTTGGCCCAGTAGTTTCAGAGGAGAAGATTTTTTGTAAAAGTTTATGGACAACAGACGCCAAGTGATGAGAAAAGCTCACTTGGCCCTTTTGGGCCAGGTGAGCTAAAAAAGAAGGTTGGAATTGAATTTGGGGGTTATGACCCTAACTGTTTAGGAATTGGGGGCCTATATTAAACAATACTTTTCTAATACTTTGTATAAATTGCTTATTTCTTGACCAATTTCACTGGGTTTTATTCTTGAATTCTTGGGGTTCTTTAATATGCTGAATCTAACCATGTATTAAGTTTTTGGATTTTGGGCCCTGTTTTTAAATTGGTCCACATTGAAGTCCATAGGGTCCAAAATTAAACTTTGTTTGATTTCATCAAAAATTGAATTATTGGGGTTCTTTGATATGCCGAATCTAACCGTGTATTTAGATTTTTAATTTTTGGTCCCGTTTTCAAATTGGTCTACATTAAGGTCCAAAGGGTCCAAAATTAAACCTAGTTTGATTTTAACAAAAATTGAATTCTTGGGGTTCTTTGATATGCTGAATCTAAACATGTATTTAGATTTTTGATTTTGGGCCCAGTTTTCAAGTTGGTCCAAATCGAGTGCAAAATTTAACTTTGTTTTGAGTTTAACAAAAATTGAATATATGGGGTTCTTTGATATGCTGAATCTAACAGTGTACTAAGTTTTTGAATTTTGTGCCCGTTTTTAAATTGGTCCTCATTGAGGTCCAAAGGGTCCAAAATTAAACTTTTGTTGATTTTATCAAACATTGAATTATTTGGGTTCTTTGATATGCCGAATCTAACCATGTATTTAGATTTTTAATTTTTGGTCCCGTTTTCAAATTTGTCTACATTAAGGTCCAAAGGGTCCAATATAAAACTTTGTTTGAGTTTAACAAAAATTGAATATATGGGGTTCTTTGATATGCTGAATCTAACCATGTATTAAGATTTTGGATTTTGGGATCCGTTATTAAATTGGTCCACATTGAGGTCAAAAGGGTCCATAATTAAACTTTGTTTGATTTCATAAAAAAATTGAATTCTTGGGGGTTCTTTTATATGCTGAATCTAACCATATATTTAGATTTAGGATATTGGACCATAATAGGTAAATGTCTAATTTAAAATTTTTTAAAGTTCTTAGACCACATTCATTCTGTGTCAGAAACTTATGCCATGTACAACTGATGTATGCTGTGTCAAATATTTAATCACAAACCCAATTCAGAGCTGTATCAAGCTTGAATATTGTGTCAATACTTGCCCCATCTGTTTGGGGTTCGACCTCTGCGGTCGTATCAAGCTGCGCCCTGGGGAGCATTTTATTTTAAACTGTAGACAGCAGAATATATCATCTTATATTAGAAAAAGTTCATACTATACTAAGACGGGCTTAGCCTATACATACCGGTATATTATTAATATTAGTTACACTGTTGATCTTTTTGTTGTTTGTTACATATTTGTTTCCATTCACTCAAATGTAGAAATATAAATAAGTGAGCATCAGTTTATACTACGTCTACAAAAATGATCTTGTTTTTGTCTGGACTTCTGGATTGAATTAAGATTTACAATTTCAGCTTGTTACCATGGTTACCAAATGAAAGGAAAGTACAGTATTAGAATCACTGGTGTACATGTAGGTGCGGATGTCAGGCAAAAAGAACTGGTATCAAAGTAAGTTCATCTGTAGAATTGCAGTTAATTTAAAAAATTTAATGTTATCTATTTAAAACTTTTTCAAGTGTAATTGTACATGTTAAAGCATGTATACCATGTATACTTGTTGTTTATTTATGTCTTTCTGATGTCAAGTATGCATCAATTTGGTGGCCTTCGGCTGTTGTCTACTCTATGGTCGGGTTGTTGTCTCTTTGACACATTCCCCATTTCCATTCTCAATTTTATCAAGGAATCCTTCTGCTCCACACACACACACGCATAAGATGTCAGAAGTTAAAATAATTATAGCATTTGCTTATATTATCATATGAATTGTTCATATTTAAAAGTTGTTCTCGTCTTGAATATACATAAAATATTTGCCACTGAATCTTAAATAAAAATTATTAAGCTAGAAAAGTCAATCAATTATTGTTTTTGCATTATAAGAAAGAGTTTTCAAACATATAACAATTGAATAATTTCCTTTTAAGATTTTTTATGAACCAGCATATAGATATAACATGTTTAACATGTATGAGGAGATGAGGTACATGTATGATTCTCAATATGACAACTATCAATTAAAAAACCAAAGGACGAAGATGTAAACATTTCCTGGTCACTGTACAGCCATAAACAATGATCAAAATCCATACCATAAAGTAACCTATTATGGCTATAACTTGTATAAGGATGAAAAAATGTGAACCAATGAAAAAAATAAAACTACACACAGTATGGCAGACAACACCCAACATAAGAAACAAATGTCAAAATCAGCCAGAAAGGGCTGGACTCATCAACAAGCACTTAAAAAGAAATAACAAAATAATAAAAGATGCAAAAATTATGTTTTCCCAAACTAAAATATCAACCAATTCACCTTCGACAGATTTAATCAATTAATGTAACAACAAAACATTTGTCATTTCAAACAGTCTAAGAAAGTATGACTTTGTGTAATGCCAAAATATTGAACACACAAGAATATGTAGGACCATAACAGCATATAAGTATTAATAATTGCATAGAATTTCTATTTCTGAAATACATGTTCTGCTTTTTGTCAAGCTTGCAAATTTATTTCACGAAAGTGAGACAGTGATCCTAGATTCTGCCAGGGGCGGCGTCGCTGTCCTAAACTTTAGGTTCAGTCTGTGGTTAAAGTTTTTTTGTAATGTTAATTTCTCTCTTATTAATATTATTTATAGTAATCATGGTAATAGGATATTTCTATTTACTTAGTATGTGGGTACCTTGCAAGGTCCTATAGCTAGTGTCTGTCTACTCTGTCAGTCAATATCTCAGGTATTATAAGCAATAAGTTATACTTACTATATTTGGTGTATGGAATTATTGTAAGGTGTAGATGTCCAACTGGCAGTTGTAATGATGGCCGATTGAATTTTTTCAAGAGTTATGCCTCTTGGAAATATTAAATTTATGGAAAATGGCCTCGTAATTGCTCTCAATTTTTTTTATTAAACTTATAGTATACTATTATAGTAATGCCCTTGAAGGTCAGTTTGAAATATTTAGTATACAAGAAAAACAACTTTTTTTTTTCCCCAAGCACATTTTTTATTTATAAATATTTTTGAGAACAAAAAAACATGTTGTTTTTTTTTAATCATGTTAATATTGCTCCTTGATAGATAAACTAGAGGCTCTCAAGAGCCTGTGTCGCTCACCTGACTCTACTTGGGTTTTTGAAATCATATAAAAAAAGATAAAAATCATAACAGATACTTATAATAATGTTTGAGGCCAAATTTGGTTTAATATTGCTATGTTTGCTTTCATTCCATTCAGTGGTTCTCTAAAAGAAGACATTTGTATGTATTTCCCATAGGGTCCTTTGTTAAACTAAGCCCCCAGCTGGTGGCCATCTTGGATGATGGATCGGCTACAAAGTAACAACACTTGGTCAGCACCTCATAAGGAACATTCATGCTATGTTTGGTTTCATTCCATTCAGTGGTTCTCTAAAAAAAGACATTTGTATGTATTTCCCATAGGTTCCTATGTTAAACTAAGTCCCCCCGCTGGCGGCCATCTTGGATGATGGATCGGCTACAAAGTAAAAACACTTGGTCAGCACCTCATGAGGAACATTGATGCCATATTTGGTTCCATTCCATTCAGTGGTTCTCTAGAAGAAGTTAAAAATGTAAAAAGTTAACGACGACGACGGACGACAACAGACGCCAAGTCTAAGAAAGACTTCGGGTCAGGTGAGCTAAAAATGTACGACTAGGTGGACATTGAAACTCTGTTCTTTTATTTCTACTTGCAGGAACTGAAAAGTAAAGAAACAGAACCAAAGAACATTAATTTTAGATTAATACAATATTGAACTCAAAGTCAATCTAGTTGTCTTTCTTAATCATACAGGATATTTACAAAAAGCAGCTGCATACACATGCACCAGTAATAGCCAGCAGTGAAGACAATTAAATATCTGTGTATGGTGATATAGCAATAGAAATATCACATACATCATAGGAAAATAGAATATAGACAATAGAAATGGAGTATGTCAAAGAGACAAAAATATGAAAATAGAATATAGACAATAGAAATGGAGTACATGTCAAAGAGACAAAAATATGAAAATAGAATATAGACAATAGAAATGGAGTATGTCAAAGAGACAAAAATATGAAAATAGAATATAGACAATAGAAATGGGGTATGTCAAAGAGACACACATATGAAAATAGAATATAGACAATAAAATTGGGGTATGTCAAAGAGACAAACATGAAAATAGAATATAGACAATAGAAATGGGGTATGTCAAAGAGACACACAAAGTCATATGAAAATAGAATATAGACAATACTAGAAATGGTGTATGTCGAAGAGACAAACAAATGAAAAAAGAATATAGACAATAGAAATGTGGTACAATGTATGTCAAGGAGACAAAAATGTGAAAATAGAAGAGACAACAACTTAATAAAAAAAAAATTCTACTTGATATAAAAATTATGGAGCACTTATTGTTTTTTATTTGTTTGAGCTTTTGATTATGCCATGTATTTTCTGTGGAATTTGGTATTTTGGGTTTTTTACTTTTCAAAGCAACAACTCATCACAATGAAGTATTTACACTCAAAATAAGTTCCTGACAGAAAAAAAAAGATAACAAATTAAAGAAAAACATATTACAAAACATCAAAACGTTACCCTTAAAAACCTATCGCAAAAAAAAAATACATATATATACAAACCATGTTTAGAATCTATGAGAAAATAAATGCATTTGAACAATTAAAAACATATTAAAAAAATATATATTTAGGACCAAGATAAAATCATATGAAAACATATGTTTGGGCCAAACATATGAAAACATATGTTTAGGACAAACATATGAAAACATATGTTTAGGCCAGGTATGAAAACATATGAAAAACATATGTTTGTAAAAAACATGAAAAACATATGTTTTTCATATGTTTACATCTGAGACTACTATAACACAGAGATTGGTCACTATAGATTTATCGGATTATCTGAGTCTCCGGTAGTTAGCTACGTTATTTTAATGTAGTTTCGTATTCGACCGTAGCAGACGACATATATCACCTATCACTGAGAATACTATAACAGTATCGGATATTATTATTTTTCTTTTAAAAATAATTTAAAAACAAAATTGAATTAATAAAAAAAAAAAAAGAATATAGTTTTTATCTTTCAAATGCAGTTATCTCTATTCATATTTAAATTTTTGTTTTTAATCATTAATAATTTGTTAATAGTTTGTTATTATGCGGCCACTCTTGAAAATGTGAATGTGATTAATCTTATCAATCTTACAGTTACATTGTTTTGCTACACGTCCGTTAATTGTATCTAATATACAAATATTTTACCTGTAAAGACAGGTAGTCTCAAAAGCATGGGAGATGAATTTTGTTTCACAGCTGGGTGCCCAAGGTACACGAGGCCCCGTTTATTGCAGTTAACTTTTATTCTATACTTGTAAGGTATTTCACTGCTGAGTGCCCAATATACATGTTTATTGTAGTAAACCTTGTCAAATATCGTCGGTGCACTTGTGGTAGGATTCAGGAGGGTGTGGATGGGGTTTTATAGAATGGAGAAATAGGGGCAAAAAAAGTATAGAATGTAGAAAAATGGACCGACAAATAAAGAATAGAGAAGAGAAAATAATAAGTTATTAAGATTTAAAGAATAGAGAAAAATCCAACGTAAATTTTTTTTTCAAACAAGTTTCAACCCCCCCCCCCCCCCCCCCCCCCCCCCCCACTTTTTTTAAATTTCCGTCTGATAATTAGGTCAATTTTTTGCAAACAATGTAATAAGCGGCGATCACAGAAGAGAGAAAAAATTTCATTAAAGATAAATGAGTAATTTCCTTACGTAACAGATCAGCAAAGAGATTATAACTTCAATGGATACATAAAGCAAACATAAGCCCTACAAATTATATATATGTTCCCAAAATATCGCCGGCATTTTCATTTTTCAATTCACAATGTCCAGTAACATTGATTTTTTATCTTGGGATGATAGTGATCTCAATCTTGATCTTTTACGTGGTGAATATACTGCATCAGATATTGAATCTGAGGATGACTATACGTCCCTGCTGCAAAGACTGCAAAAACTACAAAAACTCCAAAAGAAGCATCAACCGCAAGTACATGTAAATCAGAACGAAGAAGCTTCAAAATTATGTGACTGAATAATCAAATTATCTCTATGTTAACATAAATAGAACCACATTAGTGTAAATTACGATGACATTTTTTCAACACCAGAAATATGTGCCCTCTTTCAAAATCCCAGACAAGAAATTTTGTGCTTCAATACAGAGCCGTAAAGTTTTTGAAAATTTGAATATTGTCTATTGTTAAAGTGTCGTATGTTTTAGTTATATCGCTATGCTTTTTGTAACCCTAATAATTGAGCAACTCAGATGAAAAGAGTTGTGATTTGCTTTAGTTTTTTATAGCCACAGCAAATATAAATGTGCTTGTTCAATGTTTGGTGACAAACCATGTTAATTGTTGTCGGCATGATGCTTTGTAAAAAGGTTCCCCATAACATTTTTTTGTTGGGTAACTGCTGACGGTTTACCATGTGAAAATTCTGAGAAGCCAAAAATAATGCGGAATGTATAAATATGTAGCAATGTCAGATCTAAACAAAAATGTTAAATATGATAGCATATATTGATGTCACCTTTCTGTAAATTCAACTTCGATTCACAACTGCTTGTCAATGGCAAATATTTCATGTACAGTCAGCCTGATTAAACCGAAATGAACTATTTTCAAATTATGTTTAAAGTTTGTTTTTATGTTATGTCGTTACACCAATGTCCCATGCTAGTGGTGGTGATGAGCGCCTAAAAATATTTAACATTGTCACTTCTTTATGTGCCCGTCTCAAGTCAGGAGCCTGTAATTCAGTGGTTGCTGTTGGTTCATGTCTGTCATATTTGAATTTTCGTAAATTGCTTTGTTATTGTAGACACTTCGTTTTCTCTAGTGAATTGTTATATATTTTCCATGTCAGGGACTTTTGAAGCTAACTGCACGGTATAGGTTTTCTCATTGTTGAAGGTAATTACTGTGCATTCCAATAACTTACATCCACTTCATTGAACTTCATTTGGACTAAAGGAGTTGTCTGATGATCATTAGCAAAAATATATAAAAATCTCCATAAAGTTTGCTTCAAGTGGCTATTCCTTTAATATATAAAGATATGTGGTTACTTGTTTTTTTTTCTTTCATTGAACTGTTATCCAAACTGAGCGTGTTAGTGAATTTCTGCATTCCTGTCTTAGTTTTAATGTATATAATAATAAAAATGTATATTCAAAGACTTAAATATTTATTTCTCCATGTAAGACAAGCATGACAAATTCAATGAAATTAAAAAAAATACTAAAAAAAGTCATTTTCCCCTGTAGTACTTCTCCCTTCTTCTAATGCGTGATTTCTTTCTGGGGGTATTCCTACAATAAAAAATATATTATAAATAAAAAGAAATAATCTTTGTCAAGTTTATAGCATAGGCAATTCATTAATTTTTAAGACAGTAATCTGAGACTTGAGACTCAGCAGTAATTGACCAATCATGTCAATGTGGATCAAAATAGTTAAACTGATAAAGGATGCAGACCAAAGGTGCATGTACTTTTTACATCATGTTTGGGTCAATTATTTAAAAAAAATACATCTATTTTGGAACTTATGATGTACTGGTATTTCACATGGTGACACATTTTTATTGCATAATATTATTATACTAGCATGTATAGACTGCATATATATTATCAAGGGAACCAAATATAAATCTAAATTTCTTTCACTAACAATACAAATTCACCTATCAGACCTCATGTTGTGTGTGTGCAACTTGTCTCGTGTGTTTCTCAGTTCTGCAGCGGGAACTTACTGATACAGAAAAATTGGAATTTCATATAATTACAAATTTTACATCATTACATCGGTTAATTACTAAGGCTTGCACATACATTATCCGGAAAACAGATTGTTCATCTGAATGTAAGTTATGGGTGAGTTGCTCATTGACCCTGTCCCACGGACTGGTAATAACTCGAGGTTACTTTCCGGTTTGGTCGGTAAATTCAAGTCTATAACTGCACTTATTTTATTTAAAGTGCTTATAAACCAACATTTATGAACATGTCAAATCTTATATTCACACTTACCGGAACATAACACTCTTTATAAATCCACATTTGTTAATTATTATTTTCTCTTTCGCTGTCAAAAATGGCGGTCGAATCCTTCTTGTCAATCATTGCGAGTCACGTGCCGAGTCATGTGATCGAAGACTTACAATTAATTACTATTTGACTGGTCAGTACGGGAAGTGACCAATCTCTGTGTTATAGTAGTCTCAGGTTTACATGTATGAAAAACATATGTTTTTCATATGATTTTAAAAACATATGTTTTTCATATGTTTTCCATATGTTTTTCATATGTTCGAAAACATATGTTTTCATGTCGGGCCTAAACATATGTTTACATATGTTTTCAAACATATGAAAAACATATGTTAAACATATGAAAACATATGTTGCAATTTTTCCTATGTACTAGTGTCAATAGTGAGTAAACTTTAATCTATACCTTCGGTAGTATTTAATTCATATGTGAAATCTAACTATCTATCAATATACATATTTGTGTTTAAAAAAGTTTTGTATTTGTAAATATGTTCCTAAAATATTAAAATTTCATTTATTATGTCTTAATTTTTTAGCAAAATATAAACTAATAAAGATCAGGTTAGTGATAGTGTTTACAAAATAGACAAAAGATTATGCAATCAACAAAACAGTCGTTCGTTTGAAAGAGATTATTCTCCGATTAAGTTGTAGTTACACAATAAATAAAGGCAACAGTAGTATACCGGTGTTCAAAAGTCATAAATCGATTGAGAGAAAACAAATCCGGGTTACAAACTAAAACCAAGTAAAACACATCAACTATAAGAGGAAAACAAATGAACAACAGGAATACCGATGTGCAACAAAAACAAACGCAAACACACATAGAAACGAACATTTTTGTTAACAACTGCTATATTCCTGACTTGGTACAGGACATTTTAAGAAAAAATGGTGGGTTGATCCTGGTTTCATGGCATGCCAAACCTCCCGCTTTATGAAAATGTTAAAAAATATCGCTTAAACACTACGTGACAGAAATACAGCGCAAACTGCCAGATGTAGCTTTGGTCATTATTTGTTACATTTTGTTTTTAATTGATTTTCGGTGTGAATCAATGGTGTTTTTTTTAACAGCTTCACAGTTCAAACGAGGTAATGTAAAGCGAAACCAAGTGAGCGTACAGTTGTTAATTGACACTTATGAAATATCTATTTCACGGATGACCATAGGTATGTTCCAGTTTTCGTTTTTAAAATGCCGTCTTTTTTGTCCTCGCTTTTGACATCACCGAATGATGTTTGTCAACGAATTTACATTTTATAAGCCTCTGACGTGGACTATATGTAAGGCAGGATCAACTTACACTTTCCGAGCTCAAGCGGTCACCCATGTTTTTTGTGGTGATCGGGTTGTTGAGTCATTGGTTTTTTATCGCTAGCTCAACCTCCCACTAGTATGACAGTTGTTTATAGTTCCGTTATATTGAAAAAAATTGAGTGGGCAACCCAATCAGCCATAATAGATTAATGTGACAATAGTTGGGATCCAGCAGCCAAAAACTGTGTAAACGTATATCAGTTGACAAATAAATCTAAGAAAGACGCCAACATGAAAAGTTTTTGTAGTAAGTTGATAGTAAATTTGACAATGACGCCAACAAAAACGTTTTCGTAGTTGATCGTACATACAGTATATAGCATACAATCACCAGATAAAGTAAACATTAAGTATAATATAAAGACAAGTGTAAACAAAATGAAAACAACACTGTAAAACCTTCTTGCGTCCGAATTGCACCTTTGGACCCACCTGCACCAGGAATGCCTAACGTATGTTACTACTGAGAAAACGTGTGTGACTTTGGACTGAACTTTCAACACTTGATATCGATCGCAGTTTTATTGTTTTATTGCTTGCTTTTCTTCCTGTGGCAAACATTAGTTCCTTTTTCAGGACGAAATCATATTTACAATTCATATAAAATGTAGGTTCTTCAAAGCTGGACAATTGCAATAAAGGACACCTCGTTTAATTTCGTTATCTGTGTCAATTTCAAGAATACAACTCTAGATAATTATGAAAAAAAATTCGTAATTTGAAAAACTCATAATAAGGTGTTTTTTTTTTTAAATCAGGAGTTGCCTTGATGCGGACACAAGGGCCATTAGCTTTCAAATTCAAGTATTTTAGACTAGACGCCATCTGCTTATTCATCGAAATGACCTGCCGATGGTCAAATAACCAAATATAAAAAGACAGACAAACACATACAAAATCGTAAAATAACGATTTTTTTAGGCCTATTTGAATTCATGTAATAGATTAAAAAGTATATGTAAATCTCAATTTTACCTGTATAATAATAATTTTTTGTGGACCGAATCAATCAACGAAGTGGTTATTCATAATGGTTTTCACTTTTCAATGTTGACATTCTCATCATTAAATGTTGCATGGATACGGATTTTAATAAGGTTGAATGAGTGACTTGCAAGCCGTTAATACATAAGTAATTGAATGTTAAAAGTTCATTTTTTCGAAGTTTGCACCAAGCTAACTGCCAATAGCGTTATATTATTTGTATATTGCTCTTTTATAAATGTTTGAAACAAACACGTACAGTTTTAATTGTTTTACTAATATGTAGCTCATGCCCTTTAAAATATAAACGCATTTTGTTAATATTGCTGAGGTTAAAGAAAAATTAATGTTTTGGTTGTTGCACAATATAGATGAAACGATCATCAACAAATTAATACTTCGGTTAGAAAATAGCACGTAAAAGTCGTAAAATAGAATTAAAGATCATTGTTAATTTACTTACCGATAAAGATTAAAACCGTGAATAAAGCTCCAGCCAATGCAAATACTGCGAGAGGTAAGGTTCGACCAGAATAGTGAATCAAAGGCTGAGAATCTAAAACAAAAGTTAGTAAACAGGAAATAGGGACATAATTGCCACATAGAAAAGGGATTGTTCCCATGTTATACGAAAATTATTGCATCACATGCGCATTTCGACAATAATGGTCTCCTCAGTGATGCTCCAGGGTAAAATAATTTTAATTCAAAAACCTTATACAAACGTTGAAGCGCTGATAAAACAAAAAAGTATCAAAAGTAAAGCCAAACGCGGACAAGGAATCAGAGATATGTATAAGTGAATACATTTCTTAATTTAAAATGATTTCGAAACTTTATAAAAACAAATTGAAACAGAACAATATCCGTATTTTCATCCCAGTACCGATGTACTGGCTACTGGCCTGGTGAGATCATTTGTGACTAACAGTCTATGCCAACAGCAGACATATCGACATTAATGGTACCAATTTTAAAGATGTATTCTGACGAAAATCAATGTCGAAGTTTATTTCTTACTTGCATCTTGTTATTTTTTATGTAAATAATGTTATGTAAATCAAAATTTCTATTGCTTGAAATTGGGGAAAAATCTGTTTTCGACCTCAGTTAACTCATGAGAAAAGGTATCGGTTGGTATTATTTACAATTCTAGTTTTCGTCGATACTTCATGTACAATGTTTTTATAATAATTCATATGTTGTACGTTATGTCATATTTTTCAGTCCATTTTTAAGAGTTATGAACACCCAGCATTTACAATAAATACTGACCCGGGCGTACGAGTACAAATCCCAAAAAGGCGTAATAGTTCGGTAATTGTTTATCAAATTTATTTGATACTTGTTAGTGCATTGTACTGGAGTTGTAAGTGATAAAGACTTTTTTACTGAGTGGTAAACTCGGTCATTTACTCTCAAAATACAGACTAAATAAATTGTGGCTGAGTTGACTGAGTTTTCAAAAATAACATAAATGGCAATATTATGGTCCTTGGTCTGGTTGCCATTTAATAATTTATTGAAAACTTAAACAAATCAGGGTACAAAAGAGGGACGAAAGATACCAGAGGGACAGTCAAACTCATAGATCGAAAACAAACTGACAACGTCATGGCCAAAAATAAAAAGACAAACAGGCAAATAATAGTGCAGATGACACAACATAGAAAACTAAAGACTAAGCGACACGAACCCCACCAAAAACTGGGGGTGATCTCAGGTGCTCCGGAAGGGTAATCAGATCCTGCTCCACATGTGGCACCCGTCGTGTTGCTTATGTTATTACAAATTTGATTTCATCATATATATATATGTATTCCATTGATGATGCAAAGTTGAATTAAATTTAATACATGCTTATTCAATACCAAGCTACAACTTTATTCAAAAATGCTACAGGACATCTGTTAAAGTCACATTTTAGATTTGAAGCGCATTATTATATAACGGCTTAATCAGTTAATAAGGTACTACCAATTAATTTAAAATCCTATAATATGCCGAAACGACACTTATGCAAGACGAACTAATTGGTCTTATTCATGTTCCAGAGAAAAATGTTGCTTATGAAAGACGTTATCTACTGAGTATGCCAAGATGCTGCAGAACTCAACAACTGGTTTAAGGTAGATTCACTGTATACCGCCATCTTGAATTGTACAATAGCAGTACACAATCGGTCTAGTTCTTTGCCTAAATCTTAAAATTTTGAGAGAGATTTGCAATTTATGTGCAAGACTGCTTATTTGTATAAAGAAAAATAGGTGATTCATCGCATTATCCAAAATGTTTAAACAAAACCAAATATTTATGTTTTTAGAATAAATTTTTCAACTTGGCCATTTAAGGGGAGATAACTCTTATAGTAAAAATTTTATACTGGAATGATAGTGAAATTTTCATTTTTTACTTGTAGCAAGAAAACAAGTTCGGTGACACCATTTTTTCTTTTTATTTTCTTAAAGCATATTATGATTAGGGACTTTCCGTTTTGAATTTTCCTCGGAGTTCAGTATTTTTGTGATTTCACTTTTTATAAAACCTATCTTCGCATATTTTATTTCAAAATTCTATAAAATAGATTTCTTTTTATTCACAAAAATGTGTTTTTTCATGAACAATCTATACAAATTTGGGCAATTTTGCATGACTTGTAGCTTGCAAATTAGCATGGTGACCCATGCTTTTTACTTTATTTTAGAAAAAAGCATTAAAAAATATTCAAAGTATAAAAAAAATCTATTTGAGGAAATATATTCCGATGATCCACCTTAATTGTAGCTGTTAAACTGTCAGCTGTAGAGTGTTGTCAATCTAAGATGATTTCTCAGAGACATAAAATAAAATTTTCCATCTAAATAAGTAAACTTTTAACTTATTAATCATTTAAGCAAATATTCCTCAATCTGAAACTAGAGAAATATTGAAATAATAAATCCATCTTTGTTTCATACAAAAGAATGACCTACGCACATGTTGATTTCTGGGTGTCTTTTATGTGTTTGCTAATCACCGAAGTCTAGGTCTAGATAATTTCAATTGATTATGGTGTTGTTACATCACTGTTCCATATGAAGGAGAGGGATTATCGCTTAAAAATTTGTTTAACTTCACCACATTCCTCATAGAAATGTCCTGGGCTGGAGACTCTTATGAAGTTGTTGGCATTGCTGCTGTCTGCCATAACTGTTTTCTTATACTGTTGTAGTATAAATCAGGCCATTGATTCGTTTCATATTTTGTTGTTCCAAGACCTTTTATAGCTAACTTTACAGTATGAGTTGTGCTCATAGTAGTTTCAATTGCAAGTATACGTTCTGCTTACTAGAAATGACTTCATCATATTGACTTGATTCTAATTTATGTTCACGAAAGACGACTACAGATAAATCTGATAAACCTGATTGATACCTGTTTTAGGTAACACGACGGGTGTTACTAGCCGGGCGAAAACTGTTTTAAGCCGTAAAGTGCACCCCTAGTTTTAAATTGAAATCATGAAACTCATTCCCTGTTTACTCTGTAGTTAGTTGTACACTGTTGTTGTTTTTTTATTGGCCTTGTTCTCTTTTCTACATATGTATTACTTTGTATGTCCCGCTTCAATTTACGATTGTTCAGTTGCCAATGTTGTATTATACTTACCTTTATAATCCCTGGATTCTGTTATATATTCTTCATCCCGTTCCCTAGAAAATTGTTGGGTTTATGTATTGAAACAATTTGAGGAAGATTAAAAAATATATAGGTATTTGTTGATGACATGACAAATGGTATTATATACATACGAAACATTTCAATATACAGTAATTTACACTTTATGGAATGATTTAAAGAAACATATTTTTCGAAATGACAATTTTATAGAAAATAATACTGGAAGTGAAACACTACTTTCGACATAAACCAATAAAAAGAAAAGAAATAGAGTCAAGTACACTAGTATTATTTCAGTAGTTGTCGTTTGTTGCTGTATATCATATTTGTTTTAGGTACATTATTTTGTACATAAATCAGCCCGTTAGTTTTCTCGTTTGAGTTGTTTTATAATTGTCATTTCGGGACCTTTTATAGCTGACTATGCGGTATGGGTTTTGCTCATTGTTGAAGGCCGTACGGTGACCTATAGTTGTTAATTTCTGTGTCTTGTGGAGAGTTGTCTCATTGACAATCATACCACATCTTCTTATTTTTATAGTAAAACTGAAAACGGTCATTTTGATCTGTATAGCTCTCAAAAGACTGAACCATAAATCATTTTGTCAAATTCAGTCTTTCAGTCAGTTTGAAGCCTTATCTACTGCGGTAAATTCAGTGCTTTTCAGACAATTCGCTTGCGGCTAATTTATGTCTATCCATGTTCAGACTGTTCAGTATTTGTTACCTACCTGTACAAATATATGGAAAAAAAAACTACAAATCTTTTTGGGTTCAAACTGGCCTACATGGATAGTGCACGAATCTGAATTAACGATCTATATAAACAACATCAGTGTAATAAATGAGTTAGGAATCCCTTTTGTACTAAAATTTATACTACTTACATGCTATTGAATCAATGGTTCCAAATGGCAAAATTTCAGCACCGGTTTTTGATAAGGTTCCGTTTGCTAATTTTTTTGTTTCTATGTAACTTTTGTCCTTGCTGTTTTTTTTTTTTTTTTTTTGTCGTTTTTCTTTTGATCATGGCATTATTATTTAACTTATTATCTGTAATTGCTGCTTGGCATCAGTTGTCTGTTTTGAACATCATCGCGTAGATAAATACTTACATTTGCTCGATCTCCGGGCACGTTTGGTTTTGTCTGTTTGATTTCAATTTGTCTCGGCAGACATAATCTGGAACAAAACATTATGATAGTTATTTATCTATGAATGCGACGTGATTCTTGATTAACCAAAACCATAACTGTTTTAAGGACATAAAACAAAATTACTTTGCCTAAATGGTAATACATCAATTTTATTTCCATATATTTTAGTTTTTCAGATTTTATTTTTTAATGAAATAAATTATTATATAGATATTAGAAAAGCTCTCGAGCTTTTTATTGTCTATCACTCTTAGGATCATTTGCATTATTCTCTTTATTACTGTCGTAGATTAATTGAATGTTCATTTAAGAACGCAAATTTCTGTTCGTTGTGGGGCATAAGAGAGCACATGGAGCCTAAACATCTATATGTATGGCTAAACAATTCCAAATCAAAGATAGTATCTTTGGGTTTATAGAAGATTGATCATATATATATAATGTGATCTACAACGGCAAAAAGAAACAAAATGCTATAATAGGGTTCCAATTTGACACCAATCAGCTGCGAAAATTTAACCGACAGCATAATTTACATGTATCTAAAGTGCAAACATCAATACAACTGAGGAGAAAATTAATATCGTCAAACAATTTTCGCCATCGCTTTTTGCTTTTTTTTAAAGTTTATGACTGTAATAGAAATGTTAATAACAAATGAGGCATTTACAAAGAGTGTAATACAATTAAAAAGAAGAGTGTTTTTATTGAATTCAAAAGATTTGACAGTTTTTCAAAATTAAAGGGCTCTTTCATATTTTGAATGATCTGCTAATTTGGTCCGGCCAATAAATTGACAGCTTAAAACGTTACATCTTTTTTGCAAACACATACATTGCAAAGCTGAGTCTTTTTCAATAAATCTAATGTTAATGTGTTTTCTAAAATCTTTACCTGGATTTAACTCTTTATTGTATCCACAATCAACAAAAACGCATGAACAATCTTCTTGTACTGGATCACAGTAACATATCTGTCGAGATTTTGTCACAAACAAATAGCCTTTTCTATAATCACATCGGCAAAGGCTGTTTGCACTTGCCGTCCCGTTGCTAAAAATTACCTGACCTTTTTCTGCACACAAGTCTTTTTTGTACTGACATTTATTGGCATTATTAGAAATTATAACAAATGGTTGGAATTGTTTAGGAATACATCGTTCGTCGTTTATATTCATGTTATTTAAGACTCCATATGTACCTGTAAATGATAACACAAATGTCAATATTATTATTGATTCATTGTTAGATTTGTAACATTTGGACGTCAAAATAAGCACAGTCACATATATGAGAATGTAGAACGATATGTCATATGGTTATGTTAAGTACAGTGAGCTTGTTTCCAGTTTTATTCAGCATTCCTTGATACAGCTTGAAATATGTATTTTCACAATGCTGATATGTACTGATTCAGATTATGGATTAAGTAATAAGAAAAATCAAATTACATCACGTTTTAACTTTTGTCTATTTGTTAACGATATCCGTTTTTGACACTGTTTGTATTTGAGACATCTGCTTGTTTTGTTAAAATAGATAAGGAAAAACCTCCGGTCGAAATCAACAAGGAACCGTCAATAGAAGTAGTTGAGTTTTTCATATAAAATTACTTGAATTGTATATTGATTTATTTAAATTTGCAGTGTTGAAAATCAGAATATGGAATGGTATTGGTTGCAAAAATTTGATATTTTTCATTTAAATGCAATATTTTTTATTTAATTGGTATATTCCTTCATTTAAATGCAATATTTTTTTATTTGAATGGTATATTTTTTCATTTAAATGCAATATTTTTTATTCAGATGGTATAATTTTTCATTCAAATGGTATAATTTTTCATTCAAATGGTATAATTTTTCATTCAAATGGTATAATTTTCGTTCAAGTGCAATATTTTTTATTCAATTGGTATAAAATGTCATTTGAATGCAATATATTTTATTCAATTGGTATAGTAGTTTTTTATTTATATGCAATAATTGCATTATGGGAAATTCTTTGACGTCATAAGGTCAAATTTGCAACAACGTTTGTGATTGGTCGGTAATTGTTTTGATTTCTTCCCTTTCTTTCTAAACATGGGTGACCAAGAATTAAAAAACGCGTCAGAATATCGCCCTTCTAACTAAATCTTACGTTCGTGCGAGTCCTGCACTGGCTGTTAAAATCTTGTGGTCATAACTAGTATTTCTATTGCAAAATTTCGATGGTCAAAACGTTCGGTCCACTTTTCAAAAACCGTTTCATTGTATATGGATTTATATGCAAGTATATCGGGTTTTTTTTTAAATAGATTAGACATCATTGGTTTTCCCGTTTGAATGGTTTTACACTAGTAATTTTTTGGGGGCCCTTTATAGCTTGCTGTTCGGTTTGAGCCAAGGCTTCGTGTTGAAGACCGTACGTTGACCTTTAATGGGTTTACATTTACAAATTATGACTTGGATGGAGAGTTGTCTCATCGGCACTCATACCACATCTTCTTATATCTATATACAACGTAAACCAGACGTTTCTCAGACTGTTTTCTTTTTTTAATAAATCCTTTGCCGCGCGTTGTGTACTGATTGATAACTCAGTCTGGGAGAACAAGATTTATTTCAGTACCAGTTGTAATTAGGTTTGAGCAAACTTCCAGTAATTGCAAATACTCTTATGTCGGTGCTTTGTGTTTATTGTCTTAATGTTAGTTTTTTTGTGTGTCTCGTACCGATCTTTTGAGTTAAATTGCTGATTTGTGCAGGTTGTTATGTTATTGTACTGTAACACCACTGTCGCAGCTTCGGGATGGGTTGCTCACAAACATGTTGTTGTACTGTTACACCGCTGTCCTAGATATGGGGAAGGATTGGGATCCAACTAACATGTTTAACCCCGCCACATTCTGTATGTATGTGCTTGTCCCAAGTCAGGAGCCTGTAATTCTGTGGTAGCCGTTTGTTGCTTTGTTATACATATTTGTGTTTCGTTCATTTTTTTGTACATTAATTCGGCCGTTTGTTTTCTCTATTGAATTGTTTTACATTTTTGATTTCGGGGCCTTTTATAGCTGACTATATAATATATGCGGTGTAGGCTTTGCTTATTGTCGAATGCCGTACGGTGACTTATAGCTGTTGATTTCTGTGTCATTTGATCTCTTGTAGAGAGTTGTCTCATTTGCAATCATACCACATCTTCGTTTTTATATCCACCCTGCCATATTCTTTATTTGCCTGTCCCAGGGATGGAGCCTGTAGTTTAGTGGTTGTCGTAGGTTCCTGTCTCGACTCATATTTGATATTTTGTAAATTTTTGTTATGTATAATTAGGCTGTTAGTTTTTTCGTTTGAATTGTTCACACTTTTCATGTCGGGCCTTTTATAGACGACTTTACAGTATCAGGTTTTTGTCATTGTTGAAGGCCTTACGTTTGTCTACAAAAAGCATTAGTCTACATGACGGCAAAAAGCTCTACAGAGCTTATGTTTGTAGTATTTCATGTAACCCGACTTAAAATAATTTTTCTTATCTTATCTTATCTTATCTATAATTGCTTACATCCACTTCATATTTGAACTCCGGTGGATAGTTGCCTTATTAGCAATCATATCCCATCTCTTCATTTTTATATTATATACGTGACTTCTAAACTCGTGTTTTCCTGAACAAGCATGAAATAATTTTCACTGGGCGTTAAAATTAGCAACAAACAATCAATCAATTTAAACTTGTGTTAAATAAGATGAAAACCATTATTTATTTGTTGGAGTGGGGGACAGAAGGATTTCATATATGAATATGGTTGCCTGGTAAGAGCTGAAAAATGGGCATGATTAGCGACAGATTGAAATGAATAATAATGCCCTCTCTTCCCTTCCCCATCCTTCTTCTATAAATCTAAACTGACCACCACGGAATAGCCCAATAGTGTTGAAAGTAGCGTTAAACACAAATCAATCAAAATTCCTTCCCTAGAATATCAAATAATCTTCCCTTAACTGTTATTGTCCGTGTAGTTCTTATATTTATCCAGCTTATCGTCCTACAGGGATGTCCTACTAAGGCTGTCATACCATAAAAACGTTTATAAAACAGCTCACATTCTTATATATCTGCATTCATAAATTTATTAATTTCATTTAGACTAAACGACGCCATGTTTGTTATGTGCCTCTGCCGTCAACCTATCAAAAAAGAAGAGGTGGAAGAGAGCCAGAAGATCTTCCCAATGCCAAAAAAAAACTTCCGAAGAACAAAAAAAAAAAACGCGCTCCATTGATATGTTTTAAAAACGCCTTGCCCCTACCCTTTTTTCCAAAACAATGGCATTATTAAATATATAAACATATATATATAATCATCAAAATTAAAATGCTATTGTATTGTTATAAGACCTACTTTATTACATGACCTGGGACTAATGACATCTATCTATAAGTCCTAGCATACATTAATCATTATAATATGAATATGTTTCTTGTTTTAATAACCACATATGATGCTATGCATGAGTCACCATTTATCAGGACATGAATTGGGTTTACATAGAGAGGATAAAGGACGACATCAGAAAATCAATGAAGGATAAAAAACTTAATTCAAATAGTTATTTTTTTTTGGGGAAGGGGGGGGGGGGTCAAAATTGCTGCAAGTTTTGTTTAATTAACATCGATTTTATATATATCCTTATTGGTCAATCAATTTTTCCCAAATTAAGTTAAGGAGAGGGAGGGGGTAGGGGGTCAGTGAAAAAAACTATATGAATTAAGTTTTTTTTATCCTACATTGAACTTTTGATGTCGTCCCTAATGTGCAAAAAAATAGATAAGGGGCGGGACCAAACCTATAGATAACATAATAAAGAAATGATGAAATATACAGAATACGTTGATTGACTTTTGGTTGCCTTATGTCCAGTGGCAAATATGTCACGCATGTTTAAGACAAATATAATAGAGATCAAAGGAGATAGAATAGAGTGAAATGGTAAAAATTAAAAGATATAGAATTATAGAAACGATCTTTGATCTGAAACCCCTACCCTCACACACACACCATAACCATAACTGCCAATACTCGCATATATACATCTCTATACAAATATCTAAATTTGAACCTCCTCTCCCCCCTCCCCCCTCTAGACACCGAGGTTTTGGATCCGCCCCTGTTAAATGTGTCTAATTATATACATTTTGTACGGGTCTAGATAATAGCTAAACGTACAATCATATAATTTGTTGGATACCTAATTATGTTATATAATGTGTCACAAAATAAACTTGTATACCCACCTTCCCAATGCAGTATTGAAAAGTAAATCATTTAAAAGTTCTGAAAATAAAATATGTTTTGAAATATGCCCTGCATACTTATTTATGCAAAGACATATAGTAATTATTGAACTACTGTGGGGCTTGAAAAAAAATCTATTTAAGGGATTCGGAGACGAGAACAGTAAAAAAAAGCTCAGTAACGAATCATAAAATTAATGTAAAATGATTTGCAGCATAAGACATGAGAGCACATATTATAGATTGTATAAAATATGAAGTTCCCGTCTCATATAGTGAAGTCCTATGTCATAGGACTATTGTTGTAACATGGGTTAGTAACTGGTTCCAATTTATCCTGAATTGTCTTTATTAAAGAATTAGTTCCGGAGTATAACAGCTTATGTCTCTACTTGTGGGTTTCTGGTTCTGCTGTCGTAATTAGGTGATTTTTTTTCTACATGTAGTAAAAAAGAGAGGGCTTAGTCCAAATAATTGTAACGTCCTGGATGCTTTTTATTTTTTTTTTCATGTGTGCCTTCCTGCAACGTCTCTGAGGATCAAGAAAAGTAAAAAAAGATATAGCACTAGAACGTCATGATTACATTTACTGGACTTAGAAGAGGGAGGGGGGCTAGCTATGTATTTTTTTTTTTATTTCAATGTGTAGACTGTAGGAGAGTTTCTTCAGAAAAGGTTTTCATTGGAGGTGTTTTTGCCATGCACGCAGGCATCTGTTTCTATCCATGAACAAGTTGTGTGTCAAATTATTATTATTACTTGTCACTCGCATTTTTTGCTCGTCCTGGCCATTATTGGCATTAACAGCCAGTGCACGAACTCGCACGAACGCCAAATTTAGTTAGAGGGGCGATATTCTGACGCGTTTATTTATTCTTGGTCACTCAACTTTAGAAAGAAAGGGGAGAAATCAAAACAATTACCGACCAATCACAAACGTTGTTGCAAATTTGACCTTATGACGTCAAAGAATTTCCCATAATGCAATTATTGCATATAAATAAATAACTACTATACCAATTGAATAAAAAATATTGCATTTGAACGAAAATTATACCATTTGAATGAAAAATTATACCATTTGAATGAAAAATTATACCATCTGAATAAAAAATATTGCATTTAAATGAAAAAATATACCATTCAAATAAAAAAATTTGCATTTAAATGAAGAAATATACCAATTAATTAAGAAATATTGCATTTAAATGAAAAATATCAAATTTTTGCAACCAATACCATGCCATATCAGAAAATGATTTTGATTAAGGAACTTTCTATTTATCTATAAACTCTAGTGTCTCGTCCGATTACGAATTTTCTTATGCTTTTGTTCTTTTATCGGGTATATCACTTCTTCAAGTGTTTTAGAGTTTTTAATATATTGACCTCGAACGTCTTTGAAGTCGAAATTATCTTCTGATGCATTCCCATCAGGGCTACTCAATTTTTTTTATTAGTACTGGTTAATTTCTGGATGACAAGAAAAAACGCAATTTGTTTTACGAAATAAGAGAAGTAATAAAAGAGAGGCGAAAGATACCAGAGGGACATTCAAACTCATAAATCGAAAATAAACTGACAACACCATGGCTAAAAACGAAAAAGACCGACAGACAAACAGTAGTTCACAAAACACAACATAGAAAACTAAAGACTAAGCAGCAACACGAACCCAACCAAAAACTGGGGGTGATCTCAGGTGTTCCGGAAGGGTAAGCAGATCCTGCTCCACATGTGACACCCGTCGTGTTACTCTTATAAAATACGTTGATAAGTTATATCAAGTGATTACACATCACGCTATAGCGGATTGGTAATAGACTCTTATCTTACCCTGAGACATTACCATATTCTAATCCATCGGTCATGTAAAATTGTCTAACCCTGAAACTTAACCGAATGTGAAATTTTGAAATTGAGACGTTTTTCAATACAAGGGATAGACGAGACTGGTACCAGCATAAACAATACAAATATTGAAAAATTAAAAAGCACAAAGAACAACACTTATAACTAAAGCAAGAGCAAAATAAAATTACTCATTAAACGTTGTAATTTAGTACGATAGAAATGGAGTCACCAATGGTGCCTTTGGCTTAACAGTTGTAAAATCAAATGATTAACAAAAATGACGACCCAAAACACCGAAATATTTTGGTAATCTTTTCTTTTTGGATACCATCGAGATAGTAACGTCTAGTTTTTTATATGCCACGCACGTTTTTCTACTAAATGGGCCATAGTACGTTAGAGTTCACTATACATCTTCAGTAGTAATATATAAAAATCCCATTGTTTTTAAATGTTGCTTTTTTGCAGTGCATCATTAATTGTATAGTATGCGAATTGTGACAATTAATTTAATTTTTTTGATCAAGTAATTCAGATGTTACACGTTATCAATTTCATGCGTCTGAAGCGATTTTCTAGATTTACCTTCATTAGGAACGCTTAAAGCCGAATATTTGAAAGCAAAGGATGTATAAGAACCGAAGCAGTTGAAGAGCTATATATAAAAAATGACCTAGAAAAATACCCAAAACCATCTAGTGCCAACTTTGCCAGAGGGAGTTAAAACTTTAGTTTCTTTATAATTTCACAATTTATAATCGGACATATTCAAAAAAGGTTTTTATAAATCATGTCAGTACCGAAGTAAAAAAATCACATTAAAGATGCTTTGTTTTAACAGAAAAAAAAATGACGGTATAAACAGTAATAATATTTTCAATCTAGAATAGTAGAATAATAAAAAGAATGCAGGTCAAACTCTAAATTGTAACAAAATTAAAAGACAAATCCACTAATCATTTGCCCCTTTCTAAATAGGGCATTTTGGCTGATGCGAACTATTCTATATTACATCTATAACAACTTCCCAATAAATCATACCTTCAACCATCCAAGAAGATTGTTTGCACATCTCAGTATATTGTTTACTAGTGTAGTTTGTCAGACAATGATATTCTAACGGATTTTTGCAGACATGTTTTGATCGTAAGTCTTTTTCTTTGTTTTCTGGGCATCTCACAACATAACAAAACATACCACTGATACCAATCTAAATAAAGCAGACCGATTATATAATTTGTTATGAAATAAATCTCATAGATCATTTTGGTAGGATGTTTTGATTTTTATTATACTATATAAGCTCTTTTTATAATTCCCATTGAAACGAATTTATAATTCAATGATTTTGAATCGATTTCTATCATTGGGTAGTAATTGTTCTATGCGTGCATTAATTATTTTACATCATTAAAATGGTTATTCATGTAAAACCAATAAACTGATTTTCAAAGAAAAAATATGATCTGGTGTGTAGGGAGTATGATTTAAGGAAGAATTTTGAGAACCTTATTTATAACATTCTATTCAATGAAAAAAAAACTTTGTAAAGTCGTGCATCCGAATCGTATTATTGGGTTTATCTTCACCAGAAACGCTCAAATCCTTGCATTTGAAAGCCAACGATTGATAACCACCAGCTGAATACAAGGGGAGATATTTGATCAGAAAGCACATAATACAAATGTCCACATCGATTCATGTAGCATGTTGTAGCAAAAAAAACCTTTTCCCGGTTAAAAAATATATGTAATATTCACTATTTACTATGCATTTTGTTGGTTATATTCACAGCTGAAATATATTAACAAATGGAATACATAAAATTTATATGGTCTAACAGGGACCTCTGTCATTTGTATAGCGGGAACTGCGGCAGCGGCAGCAGAAATCCTTCTCTGTGGCAAAATTTATTAGAAAACCTGTTTAAAACGGGCAGTTATGGCTAATCCCGAACGTTTGAGTATTAATCTAATTTCGGCTGTTATCAAAGTTTCAGCTAAAGTATTGTATAGCTATATTCATTCTAAATTCATATGCATTTTAAGTGACCGATTCATCTTTCTTTTCTCAAAATCGAAAATAGCATTCACTAGTTAATGAATTTTAGACTGACTGGTAATTTTGATCGTAAAAGGATCTGAAAAGTCTGTACAATAAATCTATTCAATCATGTTCAGCTTTTCAGTCAATTTTCAAACTTATCCACTGCGGGAAATTCAGTACTGGGGTTCGCTTGCAATCACTTCAGTACTGTTTAGCAGCATTTCAGACTGTTCTGTATGATGTTGATATACAGGTAAATAGCGCTTACTGAACATAGACTGAACAGATCTACTGTAAATTGACTGCGAGAAAAATGTCTGAAAAGTACTGAATATATCGCAGTGGGTAAGTCTGAATATTGACTGAAAAACTGAAAATGACGCAATTATTTATTGTTCAGTCTTTAAAAAGCTGTTCAGATCTAAATGACAGTTTCAGATCAAAATTGGTGTACTAGTTATTGTCGGTCCCGAGGAATTTGAAATTTGTGGACATTAAAATCATTTGATTTTACACTATTCCATTCCTTGATTCCTTCTGAAACGTTTTTACAAAAGGTTCGAAATTCCATGTAGTTTATGCCGTAAAATCATTAATAAAGGTTTGTTTTGAATTCTGGCATTAACTTGAGTGTTTCTGGTCCAATTTTTAGGTCCTTAAAAAGGAGAAAACTTATCAAGGATAATAATATGCAATCAAATGTAAATGGTGATGCTTTTGTGTATTAATTTTGTTCACACATTGCTGTCAATATAATGGAATTTTTTGCCACTGTCATACAAGTAAGAGGATTAGCTAACTATAAAACCAGGTTAAATCCCCCATTTTTTACATAAAGAAACGCCTGTACTAAGTCAGGAATATGACAGTTGTTTTCCATTCGTTTGAAGTGTTTGAGCTTTTGATTTTGACATTTGATAAGGGACTTTCCGATTTGAATTTTCCTTGGAGTTCGGTATTTTTGTTATTTTACTTTTTACTGATGTATTTTCTATGCAGTGACAACAAAAGTTATTGAAACTTAAAATAGAATGGTCTTTTACCTCACACTTTGACCCAACCTTCTAAAAGTGGTTTACTTGACACAGTTGATACAATGACCCAAACAAAAAATACCTAGATGAAACAAATACTCATCAGAATATGGTATATATGTACTAAACATTCTTACAGTTAGTTACTAAAAATGTTTTAATCCTATTAACAATACTAATAGTCAAACACTCCCACGGATTCCGCACGACATATTCCATTATGTATAAACAAGCCATAAAATGGCACTGTAGCATATATATCCCTATGTAGACCTCTATACATAAGAAATTAGACAGAATAAACATTACAGATTTTGTAGAGATGTGTGCTATTTTGGTTGATCACCATCCTTCTGAACTTGACCTACATCTTGCTGTTAAAAATAAAAGGGTAGGTTTGATTGATTTGATTGATTGGTGTTTAACGCCTCTTTCAGAACTATTGTGCTATTTTGTGGCGGTCAGTTTTTATTGGTGGAGGATGCCGGAGTGCCCGGATAGAACCACCGACCTTCGGTAGGAAAATCCTAGTTAGTTAAGATTGAAGTCGAGCGCACCTGCCACGTGCGGGATCCGAGCTCACAAAATCCGTGTTGAAAAGTAGTGATACGGTTTTTCGACTACTTAGACCACTTGATCACTGAGGCCCCAAAATTCAGAAGAATTGTGAGGCTTCTTTTTTTCACGAAAATAACTTTGAAAAAGCAATGCAAAATGGTCATGCTCTTTCCTGGAATTATGGTTGCTAAATCCTTCATATTAGGGCCCACAACAGAATACATTGGTTAAATGGTCAGAAACGAACTCAAAATTCCAATGATATAGCACGCAGTTTAAAAATGGGAAGTAATTCACAAACAACGTAAAAACCTTTGGTACAGTTACGGTCCACACCGAATATATGCCTCTGCCAAATTTGGCCCCAAACAAGACTAATTGGTCATGGTGTTTAAATCATCATATGGAAATACTGGCATTTCTGACGAGTATGCAACTGCACAATTTCTGCTTTAAATGAGGGTATCTATCACACAGCAACCAACTGTGTAACCTTAATTACAAAGTTCCCTAGGTAAATACAGTATTTCACCGATGTTCAAATCTTATAAATCAATTAGGAAGAGACCAATCAAGGAAACACACAAAAGCTGGAAGATCGCATGAACTCCAAAAAGAAGGAGACCGGATGTAGACTAATCGTCTCCTGTTACGCATGCATCACCCACCATGTAAATCCACGCTCAGTTTAAATCAATATAAGATTTACTAGGTTTTAAATTGGACAACAGTTTCTGTTTGACTGCTGCTTCACAGTTGGACAGAATGCAAAATGTTTGAAGAGTTTAGTACTGCTCTTGAATGGAAAGCACAAAAAAGTAGATATTAGAGCTTCGGTTCAGATTTATTTAATAAGCATACTTTATCAAATTTTACGGTTATGAAGATGGTTCATTGCTTTAATATACTATCAACATAACACCCTTCTCAAGGCGAAACACTTTATTAGGAAAAACACACTCAGGCTAATAAACTATCCCTTTTACAGGTTGACCATAACTTAAAGTTGGCTCCGAGTGCTCAACGCAATCAAACGTTTATACCATAACAGTTCCTTCCACAGAACTTCTGGAGTACTTGTACATATCAACGCAAGTAGCAGATCAAAGACTATTAAATCAGGCGTGCATGGTCCTCTCAGAAATGAAGTTATAACTTCACTCCCCGTTTTCTGTTGCAACTATCTCATTATATTCTTTGCATATATGTTTAAAAAAAAAATTGCAGCATCAACAATATCAACAGATCTTTCAGCAATAGCACATATATATAAAATGTTAACCCTATTTTGATATTCAATCTTTCTTGATTGATAATCAGAAACATAGAGATTTTATCAGTTTGAAGGCATCTCGTTAAACTTAACTGGGCCGTTAAGTGGTATTACATACAAATAGTCAAAACCAATTGACGAGATTACAACCAGAGAAATCATGTCCTTGTGAAAGAGGTAATACGACTTTTTCCTGTTTTAATTATAACAAAGTAGAGTTTAAATATACATTTCACATTTCGTGTCAATCATATGTTCATGACGTCAATTAAAGAACCTACTGAGGCGCGCTCACATACCCCACGTCCCCACATTGTCATTGGAGAAATAAAATATGTGTAAGAAAAAAAAATTGTACAAGAAAAACAAATTGAATCATAATTTCCTGTCAATATGCACATCTACATAGTATGTCCTTATTATCTACAAAGTTTCATGAAATTATATTGTGTGGTTTCAGAGGAGTTGCGATGACAAACTGTTGCAGTAGTACATTGAAGCAAATAAGTTCAAAGGGGCGTAACTCCTAGAAAAAACTGAACCGTAATTTCCTGTCGATATGCACATCTACATAGTATGTCCTTATTATCTAAAAAGGTTTCATGAAATTCTGTTGTGTGGTATCAGAGGAGTTGCGATGACAAACTGTTGCAGTAGTACATTGAAGCAAATAAGTTCAAAGGGCGTAACTCCTAGAAAAAAAATTGAACCGTAATTTCCTGTCGATATGCACATCTACATAGTATGTCCTTATTATCTAAAAAGGTTTCATGAAATTCTGTTGTGTGGTATCAGAGGAGTTGCAATGACAAACTGTTGCATAGTACATTGAAGCAAATAAGTTCAAAGGGGCGTAACTCCTAGATAAAAAATTGAACCGTAATTTCCTGTCGATATGCACATCTACATAGTATGTCCTTATTATCTAAAAAGGTTTCATAAAATTCTGTTGTGTGGTATCAGAGGAGTTGCGATGACAAACTGTTGCAGTAGTACATTGAAGCAAATAAGTTCAAAGGGGCATAACTCCTAGAAAAAAAATTGAACCGTAATTTCCTGTCGATATGCACATCTACATAGTATGTCCTTATTATCTAAAAAGGTTTCATGAAATTCTGTTGTGTGGTATCAGAGGAGTTGCGATGAGAAACTGTTGCAGTAGTACATTAAAGTAAATAAGTTCAAAGGGGCGTAACTCCTAGAAAAAAAATTGAATCGCAATTTCCTGTCGATATGCACGACTACATAGAATGTCCTTATTATCTAAAAAGGTTTCGTGAAATTCTGTTGTGTGGTTTGAGAGGAGTTGCGATGACAAGAAACGGGACTGACGGACTGACGGACGGACAGACAGACGGACGGGTCAAAAACATTATACCCTTCGCAACTCGTTGCGTGGGGTATAATGAACACTACTGATAGATTCAATATGCTGGTACATACCAATGAACAGTCAGTCCCGATCACAAGCTTCTGTACTTCTTGCTTGGGTTGGTAGTTCGAAATTTATCTTTTCTCTTTTTGATTGCCGATGACTTAGAAAAGGTAGGGCAAGGTAGGTGTAATTGCATAACATTTTTCCTATTGGCATATTTAATGCCATACCACACCATGAAAGAATATAACAAATTGCTGTTTTGTATGTAATTTACTTATGTCAAGTAAGAACTTTTTCACTTATCATTTATATTTTGTCCATAGTGTAAAGTTTGTAATACTTCCTGATCCGACAATTTTACTTTACTAAATAAAATTTTGCAATATCATCTTGTGTTCATTATGCTGTTACAGGCGGGCGAGTAGGGGTTGTGTGTACTTTTATTCAAGTGTTGATTATCGATAGTGTTCCTCTAGATAGTCGTGTTTTAAGTGTAGTTGGTTGACTCTAGCAAAATCATATATAAATGAATCCAGCGTGAAAGAATTACTTTTATTCTTGTCCAGTTTGTATTTATCTCAATAAATAACTCATATTACTGTAAAAACTTAGTTAGTATAGATTAAAAGAGTAAGATGATGGCCGTCCGAACCCCATATGTAACTTTCTATAGATATTTGCAAGATTTTATCATATCAATCGTACTAATTCAATAATTAGAAAAAATTGTGAACATTGAACTGGTTCCGCATCTTGTCTAATATGAAGCAACTTCCTGTTGAAGACCTGTGTAAGCGGGAATATTTGAAAAATGGTATTTTTGTTTCCTGAAAGTCTTTGAGTAAGTTTTTGATTCAATATTCCGAAAGATGATCAAAGATTAATAGTAGCTTAAAATAGAACTTGAAATGCTATCGCATAGCTTAAGGTAAAAAGTAAAACCATAAAAATACTGAACTCCGAGGAAAATTCAAAAAGGAAAGTCCCTAATCAAATGGCAAAATCAAAAGCTCAAACACATCAAACGAATGGATAACAACTGTCATATTCCTGACTTGGTACAGGCTTTTTCCTATGTAGAAAATGGTGGATTGAACCTGGTTTTATAGCTAGCTAATCCTCTCACTTGTATGACAGTGGCATCAAATTCCATTATATTGACAACGATACGTGAACAAAACAAACAGATATAATAAGTAAAAATGTCAAAATTAGGGGTACAGCAGTCAACATAGTGGTATCATCTTAATCACTATAAAAACAAAACAAATGTAACAAAGAAGCACAAAAAGGCATACATCAAATTTAACATCCTCATTTAGCTTTTTTATTATACGATTTTATTTATCTATGTAAAATCCACCCATAAAGGATGAAAGGTTTTAAGTACTGGCGTAGAATCGCGCGTTTGACGTCACTCAGGTAGATATAAAATAATTTTGTCGTTCAAAGTATGACGGGATACATAAGTACAGAGTCACGTCAAATGGATATCACAAAAAACAGACTTAACAGTAAAAGTAATATTAATAAAATAAAATAATTTTGTCGTTCAAAGTATGACGGGATACATAAGTACAGAGTCACGTCAAATGGATATCACAAAAAACAGACTTAACAGTAAAAGTAATATTAATAAAGACAAATAAAAGAATACTATTACATGTTATTAAGATGATAAACAACGTCAGTACGCAGAATCTATACTTCAAGACCATCGTGTATTATTTTTGAAGTTGATACGGAATATTTATCAACAAGGTCTTGGTACCTTCCGATGATTTTTTTTAGAAAAAGGACGAGACGTTCTTTGACATACCCCTGGTTCATCAACTTTTTGCTCAGACACTGGTGACGATTTACAAAGTCTGAGTAATAGCTTTATATCAAAAAGCATCCTGTACCTTGTTAACTTTGTTGACTCGAAAGTTTGTTTATTTTGACGTTCTGTTCAGCTTGACAGCCAGATACGATATACCGAAGTGCTAGTGCGACGATGTATTTATACTTGACGGTGAGATACATGCGCGACTCAGAGAACTGAAAATCTATTATAACTTGGAAATGCTAACGAATACTCTGGCTCATGGCACAAAATGCCGTTTTAAATCTATAAATCTGCGAAAGTTTGCCCTTATTTCCAAAAGACAAGTGACATATTAAATATAAACATTAAAATTCCACACTCGCACTAGCCTTGTCATCTACGTTTCTATGTGTCGTCACTGAAAACAGAAAATAGTTCCTTCATGGCGCTTGACAAAAACGTAATTATCGTAACTAGTACCCTAAACAATAAAAGGATGGCCAGCATGTAATTTGAACATATCTCAACAATACTTTATTGAAAACTACCCCAACGATGTGTCAAATAACGTTTAGAATGAACGAATAGTTAACCACAAACATGTTTTTTTCTAAAACCCTTACCCCCTGAAAGAGTGAAATTAATGTTGACCCGCGAAAATCGTGATCGAAGTGCTTGTTCACTGACAGTTGAATTTTACCGTTTTAACAACTTTGTCAATTTGATAGATATTATGTTGTGTGTCATGTTAACTGCTAAAAACGGAGCAAGTTATGAAAATATTCAATTTGATCCCCATAATTTAAGTTTGCCAAAGCTGTCTTAGTGAATAAAAAAAATCAGATAAGACTTATTTTTCAGGTTTACAGATATTGATCCCAAATAAATTTTGAAAGATTAAATGTGTTGTTTCTTTATCGTTATTGGTGATACCCATCTATAACAATGCATTTACATTTCTGACTTTATTCATCAACAACAAGCTTATTCACATAACAGAGTTTCCAGCCAATTGCTTGTTTTGAGTTACATGAGGAGGGCATACAGGCAAATTATTTAATGACTACTTTCATCTTGACGATTATAATTCTTTTTTATTATTATTTAAATGGTTTATACTTTAAACGTTCTTCTTTCGCTTTGCGATAAAGCCATGTTCAAATTTGAATAGAACATGGGCTGCACGTGATTGACGTCACAATTGAAATTGTAACGTTAGTTGTATTTTGAACATTTTGGAGATCAAAATAGACATTTGTGTTGGTTTTGCTTGCTAGGACATTAAATAAAATCATTGTTGAAGTAAGTTTGCATGCATCTGTTCATTTTTTTATCGTAAAACGGTTGATTTTTGCTTCATCAAATCAAAATGTCTGCCATACGAATGTGTGTTATAGATCCGCTTCGAAGTACAAAAGTTCTAAATTTTCATATTAGAATCGAAATATTTCTATAATGCCATGCTCTATGCTCATTTTAACATGGGGAGGCATTATATTTGTGAATATGTTACACCTTGCTAACGATCGGTATAAAGATATAGACAAATTTAATGCCTACCCATGTTAAACTGAGCACTGAGCATGGCATGAAAGAATAATTTCTTAATATTCCAAAACTCATTGAAGGGCTCTCTTGGTTAAATATAGCCCTGAATGCCTCGATTGGTCAGTTATATATGGATCTTACTTAAGTTATTTTTAAGACAGATATGGGTCGATATTATTTGTAATCAATTATATATCTTTGGTTTGATGATTTTCCCACCCTGTTAGCCAATCATCACCTACTTTTAAACTAGAGTAAGGAGTTTATGTTCTTAATTTCATATCTATACTTTTTATTGTCTAATGGTATTGCAGCATGTTTTCCTATATAAGCTTCAGTATAACTTTATTTTAATGTTGCTTTTTTACAAATTATCTTCATGTAGATTGCTATATTCTGTTTACCATTTCTGCATGCATCTATGACCCCATTTTAGGCCAAGAGTTTATATTACATAATGGTTTTTAGTAATTGTATTGATAAGTTGTTTACTTATGTGAATTAAGGAATTTTTTCACTCATATTTATTATTAATATGTTTTACTTAGTGGAAACTTGTTATAATGTCTGAATTGACAATTTTACTATAATAAGTAAAATATTCACACTCCCATCTTGTGTGATCACTGTGGATTACTATTTGCGACTAGATTTCTCAGCAAAAAGCTTAATCATTAAAGGGGTGTTAAGACAATGGTTTGTTGTGGGTTGAAAACGGAGAGAATAAAGATAGTTTTAAGAACTTTATTCATCAAGAATTTTGATACATTCTATGAAAAACTAATGGCTCTAATAAATTTCGTACATCCTATATATAGATATAGATGCACTTTAATAGATATACCTTCATCAGGAAGTCTGAAACCCAAACATTTGAAAACTAAGGGTGTATAACCACCTAATTATGTGAGGAGCGATATGGCCAAAGGGCACCTAAATGCAAATATCCATCTATGTATTCATTTTTGAGCAACCACACAAAAACGCATTTGGATAAATTATCTTTCCGATTTTCAGGTTCAAAATGTCAATGTTGTATGCAAATTATAAGAAAAAAATTGGATGTTTCGTGACTTTCAACAACATGTCCACTTTAAAAAAAATTTTGTGTTTATGTATATTTGATTGGTGGTATATCTGGAATACATGATGCATATATCAATTTTACGACATTTGGATGCAGGTTCTAAATACATACAAAATTTCTTTGAAATCCGAAATCTGCTCTTAATTACGTATACGCCGCCTTATGCATTAATCGTATCTCAGATTCATGGGAAAATTTAAGACTGGTGTTAAAATGTCTGTTTCAGGTGGTACTTTTTTACGTTATGTGACCCAACCCATATAGGGATATACTAAATTAACGTTTCCCCTAACTAAAAACTGAAACCTAATCTTAATGCACAGCCCCAGCCTGTTATTATTTTACTCACGTATGTGGCTGCAATAAGTAGTAATTTCAAGTCCATGGAGCATTCCTGCAATACAATAATTCAGCTTCGTCAGAATAGGACTATCATTGTATAATCAATGTCGCTTTTGTGGCAAATGTGGCTTTAATGTACGTAAAAATCTGTAGTACAGAAATGTCTAATGAGTTGCAAAACGTTCGTTTTTAGATTAGAAAAAATTGTATTCGGAAGTATACCTCATTAGATTTTTTATAACTTTTTGAATGCAATTAAAACTCGAAAAAGTGTGTCTGAATAGCGAAAAACGATTAAATATTTTGCATTTATACTTTTAGATGTTGACGGATATGTTTCAATTGTTACCACAATCCCGTCCTCTTTTCCTAGAATGTGAACTACCAAATTAGACTTAGCACCGGGTTTGCTTATCCTTCGGGACCACCTGATTTCATCCTCTGGTTTTGACGGGATTGGTGTTGCTCTGTCTTTGGTTTCTATGTTGCATTTTGTATTGTTGATTGTCTTTTCGTGGTTTTTCGTTTTTTTGTCATGGCATTGTCAGTTTGTTTTCAACTTATGAGTTTGAATGTTCCTTTAGTATCTTAGTCTATCTATTAGAGTTACAATAGATTAAAAAGTAACAACACAGGTCTATTAATAATTTATTAAATCTATGTCAAAAACTACGAACAAAATACTTTTTCACTTAGAATTGTAATTTCTCGCAATTCCGTCCACATATTTTGTACGAAATTATATATTATTGTTGTGATGATTTCCGTTTTAATTATGTGAAAATATTATTTGATCACTGTATTAGTTCTTCAGCATAATTCAATTTGTCTCGGTTCATAGAGTGAAACGTGTAAAAACGACAAACAAACATTACGTCGTCACGATGTAATATTGTAATTTTTCATGTTTTTCATATATCACTCAAACTAAAAAATCTAAATAGAAAAACTTATCATGCTAATGTAGTGATTGGTATATACCTGTTGATGGATAATGATATACTGATATATTATATGTTTTATTGATTATTTGATTCTTAATGAATGAAAATTAAATTATCACACCATATGTTATATCAGAACTTTCAAGATTGTCTAAATTTAGAATTCTAGAACTTTCTTTTATGGCCAGTAGATATAGAGAAAATGAGATAACGAAATGCATTCCAGTTTTAAATGGTACTTCTGCTTTTCCTTTTTGGATTGGATATGTATGTCCTTGAACTCATAACCAAATGAGAAAAATATCATCTGTGAGATTAAACAATTAATAGTGGAATGCATCATCTGTGAGCAGTTCGCTTGTGAACTGTATAACAATTGCATTTATAAAACTGTACAGTATATATGTAATTTTTTTTTTATCATATCTGACTGTCATATATCAACTGAAGAGTATAAAAGCTTCATGTATCTAATGAACATCTGAAATACCGCCAAATTACGTATATTTTGAACACATTATTTTACCATTTTCATTAGACCCAATGATAATTTCTACCTCTACGTGTACTTAGGCCAATTCCCGAATGATACACCATTTTGAAAAATACGTGTTTGTCTTTTTGTCTGATAACCTTAAGATAATCAATTTGTTTGAATGAAGTTGATTGGCTTAGGAGCCTTGTATTCAAAGAATAAAATTGCAGTTTTATTTTTGTATTGTTTACAATATTAAGTTGAAAAATTTAAATTTGCTGGTTTTAAGTATTGAGCAGTCAACAAAAACCAAATATCCTGTCATAACTTCTAACCTTATCATATAATGCTTCTTCATTTTTTATTTTTAAACTTGTTAGTTTAATGAAACTATAAACCAGATTAGTTTTCTTTTCTATGAAGTTCTAAATGCAATAAACTGTTTTGTCTACGTTTGCTTAGTACTTATAATTTAAACTCTGCTTTTTACTTGTAATGTCAACTCTGATTATTACATAATGAATGTAATTAAGTATTAGTTTTTTCGAATTTCCTAAATGCATGACCATAACACTCTAGTTCAGTAAATATATCAATTACAATTTTACATATTATATATATTGTATACAAAAAAACAGATAGTTCTTAACTTTTTATAATATAGTTTTTTTTAATAAATTGGTTGATTATAAAAGTATTGAAAAAAACAATATTTTCAATGGAAAGTGAAAAAATGGTTCCGAATAAAAATAAATTGTTTATTTTCTTTTCGATACAGCTGAAAATATTTTTAGTTTAAAGAAAAAAACCCATGTCCCAACCCCAAAGATGAATGGTTTGAAAAATTCAGAATAATTTTTATGAAATAACTTAAGCAACATAAATTGATTACCCAATTTAAGGCCGTGTTTCCATTTAGCTAAACTCGATGGGTTGTTGGTGTCCTCAACACGCAGACGAAATCCACTACGTCCGCATTAATAAAAATCAATGTTTACATGTAGTTTTACTCTGGGTTTATTACAAGCAGTCGATAGTGAATGGTGGCCTTGTGAGGGTTAAGTGTACATAAAACTAAATATTTAGAATTTAAATTTTATTAGAAATAAAATTTCTATTGAATACAAGAAAGTATATTACTATCAACCGATTTATTTGTCCTAAATTCAAATTATGACTCACTTATCAAATAAAGTTAAAGTGTTATTACGAGTGGCCTTATCAACCACAGTTTAGACTCAAAGCAATCATTAAAAACATCGGTCAATTAAAAACGTCTTACCGAATTGAGTGGATGGACACTGAAAATGGGGCTTTACTTAATTTATAGCAGCAGGACCATATGCAGAAACAAGGTATAAAAGAGAGACGAAAGGTTCCAAAGGAATAATCAAACGCATGTGTCGACAACAGACTGACAATGCCATGGCAAAAAACGACCAAAAAACAAACAACAGTATAAAGAACACAACATAGAAAACTAAAGACTGAGCAACACTATAATAATATTGGAGGAAAAACAAAATTTGGTGGGACATTAACGTATAAAATGCTGTAATCCAGTGTTATGAAATAACTTGAACATTTAATCTTTTTTCGAGTATTATTTTGCTGCTGTTGTCTGTGTCTTTTTATTACGTAATCGTGACATCCTTAGCAATCAAAGTTAAAAAAAAAATTCAGATAAGAAGAACGGAGTTCATAAGGCACCTACCATTAATCTTTTTTAAATAAGTTTTTTCTTCTTCTTGATACAAACAAATATTGTTGAAAACGTCCCTCTTCCCCCGCCGACATTAAAGAAAACAGTTGGAGCCTACTGCTACAGACGTTGACAGAAACATTTTTATTTTAAATCTATATAAGTTTTAACTATTTCTAAATCTAGTTTACTAGTGTGAACAATTCTCATGTACAGGTAATTAAAACCGATGTACAGATGAGAACTAAGTGTAAACATTTTTTTAAATTACACAATGTGTGGTGTGAACACGGCCTAACACACATCTAAACACATTCAGAATGTAAAGAATCTGTTAAGACACATTAAGAATGTGTTAAAGAGAGACGAAAGATACCAAATGGTTATTTAAACTCATAAGTCGAAAACACTATGGTAAAAAACGAAAAACGACCAAAAGACAATCAACAGTATGCAAAACTCAAGACAGAAAACTGAAGACTGAGTAACACCAACCCACCAAAACCAGGGGTGATATCATGTGCTATGGAAGGGTAAGAAGATCTTGCTCCACATGTGGCATCCGTCGTATTGCTCATGTCAGTACAAACCCCGTGATAAGTTTAGTAAGTCGGTAGGTCACATTCAAGGGCAGAGTTAAGAATTACCATGATAATTTGGCTGCATCGTTATAATGTCAATTCTCATCCCTACACATTTAATTTCAACTAGATCTTATAATAAAATTAAACATTCATCGAATTAACAAAAGTTAAATTTTATATTCTCATTCAAGGTAAAATTATGAAACGTTGATGAAGGAAGGGGACATTTTGAATACAAAATTCTTTAAGTAATATGGTTTTCGTCTATTAGTTGTTCTGTTGCTGCAGACCAATACACAATTCTCTTAATTTACCTTTTGTTTGTTTTTATACGGAAAAGAATTATTCCGGTTCAATTTATACAATACTTTTTTGTACTAATTTAAATGCTTATCCGACAACATCCTGCATTGACATGAAATATTATTTACTCGGTCATTTTATGTCTATTGTATGTTGAAATCGTTCGAAATAGAAGTGTTTCTTAACCTCAAGCACATACAACTTTAGCAAGACATGCACAATTTTTGGGAATATTTGGTTTTTCAATGTTCTTTAATCTTCTCATAAATTTGGCACCACTGACGAGACTTATGTAGACGAAGCATGCGTCTGGATAACTTAAGTTATGGTTATTCGTCAAAACTATGTACACAAGAAATGAAGTTACAATACCTTATCATGATGATCTAGGAATATAAGAAAACATTTTAAACTCGAAAACCCATTCTGGAATCAAGAATTAACTGAGTTATGGGTAACTATACACAGTTGCGAAAAACAATTAAGGACATCTAAAACCACTAAAGGGAAACGTGAGACACAAGTCACGGTTGTTATGGCGGAAAAGAAATTCGATAAATGTTTACGATTTCATGAACGGAAATACAAACAGGGTTTAACTTTACAAATAGAAAATTTGAATACGGAAGATCCGGAAAAAATTTGGGCAGAATTACAAAACTTGGTCCTAAGAAGAAAAAAATGCTATTCCGATGGAATGTGTTAATGACGATGGTTCCACGTCATTCGACGAGAAAACAGTGATAAACGAATGGGAATCCGGTTTTAAAAACTTGTACATGAACAACAATGACGATTACGATGATGAATTTTATAAAAACGCATTACGACACAAACGACTTTTGGAAGACAACATGCTTGATCCGTTGTATATACCAAATGATATACTGAATCAAAACATTCAAATAGACGAAATACAAAAGGTTGTTCTACATTTGAAAGACGAAAAAGCTCCCGGAATATATGGAATTTATAATGAAGTGCTAAAAAATGATCCAATTAATAAAACTATTGCAAGTGCTATATATTCAGTTCTATTTCGACATTTGACTTGCATGCACTGGAAAAAGGAACAATCGTGGACCTCTCAAATATGTATCGCGGTGTGTCGTAACAAACAGAGAGAATGTTTAACCCATTATTAATGACTTACTATAATATGATTCACTGATTTAAAAAGGTCTAACTTTGACATGAAAACTTCTATTCTAAATAAATTTTGTAAATAAATAGTTCAAACATTGTTTTGTAGGTCAAAAATTTTTAGCTCTGTTTTCTAAAAGCAAGTTAGTGTGTAACTGTAATTTGTATATTTTTTCTAAAGCAATTACTGATCTGCTAATATAAAAGGGAAGTAATTTACATTACTGTAAAATCAGCCAAATTTTGATCTGTCAAATATCAACTTCCTTCATTTTATAAGTAATTTGTTTGTAACATTTTTTCCATGATTATTAAACTATTATCCTTTGTTCTGAAAAGAACACTGAAATTTATTTTTTAGATGATTAAAATTTTGAAAAAACTGTTAAAAATATATTATAGCGGCGATCGATGTCTTTCAAAATTACTGCACTTTTCTTGTATCCCTGGTGCTTTCGACTGGAGAACCGTCGTACACAAGCATCGCACAAGTTGGCACTCCGAGGCGGGTGGGGAGCAAGAAGGTGAACTGTGGTTTATTTTTATCAATAGTACCGCTTAAGTCGACCCTAGAGGCCGTCTCGACCTTGTTGTAGGGTATGAATGATTCGTTCATTGTTGAAGACCCTACATCAACTGTCAAGATGAAGAACAGGAATAAAAGCCCTGTTAATTGATAATTTTATATGTTTTCTATGTATGGTGTGCGATTTTGTCCCATGTACATTTACTCCATATCCTTTCATTTTCTATGAAACACATTCAAAGTTATATAAATCATACAGATTCCTCTGTAAATTAAGAAGGTATCACCGGTGAACCCAGTAGTCAGCAATTCTGTGCTGACATGACTTTTCATTGATATGGTCAAAATTATAGATTAACTGTTTTGCAAAACTATGAATTGTTCAAAGTAATAATGATTTTCTACCACCAAACATTTTTTACCATTTCATTGTACTGTTAGGTCATCTTAATATGTCCAAAACACAATTTATTATATTTTCCAAAATTATAAGAAAGTCCTTACATCACTTAATCTAATCCATAAAGGAAATGGTTAAAAAGGAAGTCATGCATTAATTACAAACATTGCACTGACAATGTTACTAATTTTTGAATACTACCAATCAAAAGATCATTTACGCCTTGAACACTTTACAATATTCTAAGTGTGTAAGAGAATGATAATCCCTTTCTTCATAATAAGTACTCGTTCACGGGTAGTAAGGTCGTCATATCGAGGAGCGTTTAGTACAGTGATTTTGTCATAGTTTGGTTAAGTTGGACATGATTGTGTTAAGTGTTTTTGATGACAAACAATGACACAATGTAAACATTCTGATTTTTTGCTAAAGGAACGTCTGAACATGAATTCAAGCTGGTAAATATCTTTGTTTATAGCTGGTATGTTATTAAATTCAAATTTGTATCATACATTTCATTATTTGACACAGAATAATGCTTGTGTATGTCAAAATTTAAAAAGTTGCTTACTAGTTTACCAACCATAAAAAAATGATTTATTTATTGTATGCTTCATCACATATTTCGTTACAATATACAATTGCCGTCAATTTTTTTCGAAAAAAATAGCTTTTTTTGCACATAACTACAGATTATTGACAATTCAGGGTCATGGTTTGGTTATGAAGTGTCATGGTTTGGTTCATGTTCGACATGGTTCAGTTATCTGATGATTCTTATCGTTATGAAGGAAAAGTAACGATGAAAGTAAACAACTTTACACATATTATACAACTATTGAAAAACTGAGAAAAACAAATATTTCTCGATTACTTTTTTTCGCGTTTAACCTTTTTTACCCTATTTTGAGACAATATATAATGTCGCCATTTTCTAATGTTCTTGTTTTGTTTCTTATACAATCAGATCCAATTTCACTTACTAACGTTGATTTTCTACTCGCGGAAAATGAATCCCTCTAGAAACTAAGTCGTTAACAGTAAATTTAAGATATTATCGTAACGGTTATAGAATACATATTAATAAAGTAATCACGACGGTAATATATTACTGCGTTTCAATGGTAACTTCTTTTAAAATTGTTTCATTTGGAATTAAAAACTAGAGGCTCTAAAGAGCCTGTGTCGCTCACCTTTGTCTATGTGCATATTCAACAAAGGACACTCTCCAACATTGTAGACGAGAATAGAATTCTTGACAAAAATCTCTGATTTGTTGATCTTGTATTACTGATCATTTAGTTTGTTTAGTTTCTCTCTATCTTCTTTATATTTTGCTCAAAACACAAGAGGGTAAAAATCCTCATTTAAGGGCAATCACTCCTATAAAGAGTGACAGTCTATTACTTATATCAGAAAAAATTGACTTGTTAGTAGATTTTGCCTTGCTGATCATTTTGTGATTTAAAGTGTCTATAATTTATCTAACATAATTTTTAACATTTAAGGCAAAACCCTCAAAAAATTGTGTATCTTTGTTTTTCTCATAAGCGGCTTCAAACAAACTAACAATATAAAGCTGAAGCACATATGTATTAATTGCATCTAAACCTTGACAAATTTGATCAAAACCATGACGAATTTCTAGAAACTTAACTGAACCATGTCAATTGCTTAACCAAACCAAACCATATCAATTTCGATATTTTGGTTACCCTGCGTTAATTTTTTAAATATAACAATTCCTATGTGGATCGCTTGACTTACAATATAGATTCAAACAACGTATTTGCTTTTTATTTGCTCATTTGAAAAGAACTGAGGCAATCGTTCTGGGAAGTAACCTAACTAAACCATGACCAACTTGGCCAAACTATGACAAAATCACTGAACTAAACGCTCCTCGATATGACGACGTTACTACCCGTGAGGTTATACTGACTATCGACAGAGCGGAATCAAAACCTAATTTAAACTACATGTAAACATTCATTTTATTAATTGAAATGTTGTAGAGTTTTCGGATAAGTGTTGAGGACAATAACAATACACCGAGTTTCGATCAATGTTAACACGGTCGAAGTCGGATACACCTTTGATTTTCAAACGGGTTTTAGTCTTCTGGTTTGCCTTAAAACGTACGGAAACATGGAATATAATTCGTCGATACTTATATATATTCGCATTGCACAAGGCAATGTTGTTCTCTGACTGTTAATGACCTCTTTACACTAAATCCATTAGATGTTGGATATGAACTGATTGTTTTATTATAAGAATAATTTGTTCTTCTGTCACCATGACAAGAAAGTCAAAACATCCCGTATGAAATAAGTTTTCTACAGGTACAACCAAACCAAATACTTTATATCTATAGAAGAATTTAGTAAAGGTTTTAAGTAATTTGTGGTAACGAAATCCCTGACTTAATAATTTACCAGTAATACATAGATTACATTCATTGAAATCCAAAACGTCACAACAGACACGTGCATGGTAATATCTCAATGATACTCTTTTTCTACAAATCACCTGAAACTGAATACGCAATTTGTTGAATTTCGTTTCAAAATTCCAGTCATTATACCAAATGTATTTGAACATTTCGAAGCTTCTAAGATAATTGACTAATTGAAAAACTACCCTCTTGAATAACCAATTCGACTCTACCTGGTACAATAGTTGTCTTTATCCTGAAGTGAAATTTCATTTTCTGTAGTTTTGAAAGCACATTGTGACTTTGAAATGATCAAGATATCATTGTAATAGGATGCTGTAACGAAAGTCTCCCAAACGAACAGCAATTGAACCCCCCTTAGAAGTGTACCCCGAGGACCTGTATAATGCTGGAAATGCCTTTAAATGTTTTTTAGGAACACCCTTCAAAAACAATTTGGACACTGAATCCCCTAGACACCGGCTAACCCGCCGGTTCTGAGGGGCGTGCGCTTGATATAAAAATGATGAAAAAGACGATACTTATAATGAAAATACTATTATAAGTCTAAAATATGAAGCTTTATTGTATCCCCCAGGGCCTGTATAGTGCTTAAAAAGCCTTTAAATGATTTATGGAACACCCTTGAAAAAAACAATTGAGCGAGGGTTCCGCATACCACGGCCGCTTAATCTCCAGATGTTGGGGCATGCGCTCGATATAATTAGGCTAAAACAGAAGGTTAGTAGAACACAGAAATAAAATATTGTAAAATGATGAAAAATAACTTATTTCTGTATCTCCTGGTCCAGTAACACAGCAAACAGAAAAAAGTAATGTTAAACGTCTAAAAAAGAAGCTTCATGGTATTCCCGAAGGCCTGTATAATGCTGCAACACCATTCAAAACAAATTTGAGCATGGGTTTCCCAGAGCCCGGCTTACCCACAGGTTTGGGAGCATGCGCCCGATATAAGTATGCTAAAAAAAAGATATAATGAAAATACTATTATAAGTGCATGCTCGATATAAGTATGCTGAAAACGAAAATATAATGCAAATACTGGTACAAGTCTTAAACTGAAGCCTTATTGTATCCAACAGGGCCTTATAATGCTTGAAATGCCTTTAAATGTTTTTTGGAACACCCTTTATCCTTTGTTTGGGCTTAAACGACCCATTTGTTTTTGGGTTAGGGATTTTGTTTTGTAAATGAATGGATGTAACTTATCCCTTGTTTGCATATATAGTTTTCAATAGTGAAGAGTACGAAGTACTGACATGATGTATAAAAAATTTCTGAAATTGTCCGTTTATAAATTGTGAAATAATAAAGAAACTGAGGTTTCAACTCCTTCAGGCAAAGTTGACCTTAGATAGATTTGGTTTTTTTAGGTACTTTTGGTCATATAGTTCTTCAACTGTTTCGGTTCTTATATATCATTGGCTTTCAAATATTCGGCTTTTGAAGAGCGTTCCTGATGAAGATAAATCCAGAAAAGCGCTTCGGACGCATTAAATTTATAACGTGTTGTTTTCATTTTTTTCTTGAAATTAAGGGATCGTCAAAGACGGCAATTGTACAAGTAGCCTTTCATTATTTTGTTGGTGAAACTTTGTAGGAGAAAAAAAGCTATATTGTTTTTCGTTATTGGAATTGAACATTTTAAAAGGTTACGATATGTTAAAATATTTGACTAGAATCTCTTTTGAAGCATCGATTTTGGCATCATCTGGTTTGTTTGTTTAACTTTCATCACATTATTTAAGCAGAAATAACATTAAAGAGAGAGATGTAAATGCTCAGAATCTTTGATTTTTTTTCTTCATTTATATGCATATAAGTAGTACAACGTTTCCCAATACTAGTCTGATTTTTTTTTTCAGTGATATTCACACTAAGTGTCAAAAAGTCTCTCAATTTTTGCAATTATTCTTACTTGGTTTTATCAGCTCATCAACATTTCTATTAGGTTATTGATTTTCAAATATGTTTGCCTCAAGTATAACAAAATAGACATTAATAGTCGAGATATGCATTTGGTACAGTAAATAGAAACCGTTAACATAATATTTTCCATTTGTAGACACCTCTGCAGATGCACTGATAGTTCCTTGGGAAATTGCACTTCCAATAGTCAGTACTTCGGTACAGATTTTTATTGGAATTTGCTGTATAATTAAAAAAAAAAAATAATGTATCATTAAAAATTATGAAGGAATGCATGTCCCTCATGCAAAGCTCCGATTTTTTGTCCAGGATTTGTTCTGTTTGGTTCTATTAGCTCTCCACTTTTTGTATTAAGTTTTGTATTTCCAAATGTTTTAAGAGAAATTTATTGTCGAAATGCGCATCTGGTGCAGTACATTGTTATTATTGGGTTTATCGTTTCCATCTGCATGCATTACCTAATCATCCGTGTTAAAATGATATAGTCCGCATTTTGTATCTTTTCATTTTATTTGTGCAGTAATAAAAACAACCAATTCAAATAACGTCTGATATAAGTTTATCAAAGAAACACTTATTGTGCTTTTTCAGTAGGCTTTGGGATATTACAATAGCAATGGCAAAAACGGTTTACCAAATTGCAGTTTGAATTCTTCTCCAACAAACTGATCAACTGGTAAAATGTTTTAACAAATTGCTTCAGTAAAGGTTGTTAGTATGAAGTGAGTGCAGTGAAATAAAAAGGAAAACTTACCATCCAGCTCCAGTAAGTTGATGTCTATGTCATGAATTTCAAACAAAATAATGACTTACTATATGAGTCACTGATTTATAAAGGTCTAACTTTGCCATGAAAACTTTTATCCTAAATAAATTTTATAGATAAATAGTTCAAAACATTGTTTTGTAGGTCAATAATTCATAGCTTAGTTTTCTAAGAGGAAGTTATTGTGATTTGGATAATATTTTCTATAAGAATTACTGATCTGCTGGCATTAAAGGGAAATAATTTTTATTGAGTCATTGTATATTAAAAATGTAATCAAAGATACCAGGCTTATGATTTTGCCTACAAATGACTCATCAATACGACTCAATAAAAAAATTGAAATGCCAAATTAGTATGAAGTTGAAGAGCATTGATGACATAAAATTCCAAAAGGTTTTGCCAAATATATTGCTTTTAAGTAAACTTATCCTTGGTGGTAGAAAATCATTAGTACTTTGAACAATTCATAGTTTTGCAAAACAGTTAACCTATAATTTTGACCATATCAATGAAAATTCATGTCAGCACAGAATTGCTGACTACTGGGCTCACCGGTGATACCTTCTTAATTTACAGAGGAATCTGTATGATTCATATAACTTTGAATGTGTTTCATAGAAAATGAAAGGATATGGAGTAAATGTACATGGGACAAAATCGCACACCATACATAGAAAACATATAAAATTATCAATTAACAGGGCTTTTATTCCTGTTCTTCATCTTGACAGTTGATGTAGGGTCTTCAACAATGAACGAATCATTCATATCCTACAACAAGGTCGAGACGGCCTCTAGCGTCGACTTAAGCGGTACTATTGATAAAAATAAACCACAGTTCACCTTCTTGCTCCCCACCCGCCTCGGAGTGCCAACTTGTGCGATGTTTGTGTACGACGGTTCTCCAGTCGAAAGCACCAGGGATACAAGAAAAGTGCAGTAATTTTGAAAGACATCGATCGCCGCTATAATATATTTTTAACAGTTTTTTCAAAATTTTAATCATCTAAAAAATAAATTTCAGTGTTCTTTTCAGAACAAGGGATAATAATTTAATAATCATGGAAATAATGTTAAAAACAAATTACTTATAAAATGAAGGAAGTTGATATTTGACAGATCAAAATTTGGCTGATTTTACAGTAATGTAAATTACTTCCCTTTTATATTAGCAGATCAGTAATTGCTTTAGAAAAAATATACAAATTACAGTTACACACTAACTTGCTTTTAGAAAACAGAGCTAAAAATTTTTGACCTACAAAACAATGTTTGAACTATTTATTTACAAAATTTATTTAGAATAGAAGTTTTCATGTCAAAGTTAGACCTTTTTAAATCAGTGAATCATATTATAGTAAGTCATTAATAATGGGTTAAACATTCTCTCTGTTTGTTACGACACACCGCGATACATATTTGAGAGATCCACGATTGTTCCTTTTTCCAGTGCATGCAAGTCAAATGTCGAAATAGAACTGAATATATAGCACTTGCAATAGTTTTATTAATTGGATCATATTTTAGCACTTCATTATAAATTCCATATATTCCGGGAGCTTTTTCGTCTTTCAAATGTAGAACAACCTTTTGTATTTCGTCTATTTGAATGTTTTGATTCAGTATATCATTTGGTATATACAACGGATCAAGCATGTTGTCTTCCAAAAGTCGTTTGTGTCGTAATGCGTTTTTATAAAATTCATCATCGTAATCGTCATTGTTGTTCATGTACAAGTTTTTAAAACCGGATTCCCATTCGTTTATCACTGCTTTCTCGTCGAATGACGTGGAACCATCGTCATTAACACATTCCATCGGAATAGCATTTTTTTCTTCTTAGGACCAAGTTTTGTAATTCTGCCCAAATTTTTTCCGAATCTTCGGTATTCAAATTTTCTATTTGTAAAGTTAAACCCTGTTTGTATTTCCGTTCATGAAATCGTAAACATTTATCGAATTTCTTTTCCGCCATAACAACCGTGACTTGTGTCTCACGTTTCCCTTTAGTGGTTTTAGATGTCCTTAATTGTTTTTCGCAACTGTGCATAGTTACCCATAACTCAGTTAATTCTTGATTCCAGAATGGGTTTTCGAGTTTAAAATGTTTTCTTATATTCCTAGATCATCATGATAAGGTATTGTGACTTCATTTCTTGTGTACATAGTTTTGACGAATAACCATAACTTAAGTTATCCAGACGCATGCTTCGTCTACATAAGTCTCGTCAGTGGTGCCAAATTTATGAGAAGATTAAAGAACATTGAAAAACCAAATATTCCCAAAAATTGTGCATGTCTTGCTAAAGTTGTATGTGCTTGAGGTTAAGAAACACTTCTATTTCGAACGATTTCAACATACAATAGACATAAAATGACCGAGTAAATAATATTTCATGTCAATGCAGGATGTTGTCGGATAAGCATTTAAATTAGTACAAAAAAGTATTGTATAAATTGAACCGGAATAATTCTTTTCCGTATAAAAACAAACAAAAGGTAAATTAAGAGAATTGTGTATTGGTCTGCAGCAACAGAACAACTAATAGACGAAAACCATATTACTTAAAGAATTTTGTATTCAAAATGTCCCCTTCCTTCATCAACGTTTCATAATTTTACCTTGAATGAGAATATAAAATTTAACTTTTGTTAATTCGATGAATGTTTAATTTTATTATAAGATCTAGTTGAAATTAAATGTGTAGAGATGAGCATTGACATTATAACGATACAGCCAAATTATCATGGTAATTCTTAACTCTGCCCTTGAATGTGACCTACCGACTTACTAGGCTATTTCACGTTTTTGAAAAGAAAATGATTACATTCAGTTTATTCATTTTTGATTTATAAATATAGTATGATTTCATCTGTTTTACTACATATCTTTAGAAATGTTTATTCGCAAATCCCTATGCGAGCAAATCGTGATGTGCCTAGAATTAGGTTCGATAACATACTTATTCAATATACTTAGAAATAAGTTCCAATATGTCTTATTTTGTAAATTACGGAAAATATGCAAATGCACTTTAAAGACAGACGTGTTATGTTATATTTGTATTTCTCTAACCAATTATTTGTGAACATTGATTTATTAATGCATCATTGAACATGATATCATGGTTATTTAAACTCACTTACAATACCTTCTAATTAAGAAAAGGCTTTAATTTTGAAAAGACATCAGAACAATAGTTTAAGTTAGAGACACAATGCAACCTCCGGGCTCATGGTTTCGTTTTCAAGAATCAACGCTGATCCATTGTATCTATAATACATAAACACAGGCCTTACCATTTCATAAGGAGATTATTACTCATTTTAAGAATTTAATTTCAATTACAGCTGTCGTTAGCAAAAATGCAAAAAGTGCATATACACAACTCACGGTAGCTGTAACTACCATTTGTTATTTACATGATGTTTATATATCGGACAAACTGAACTCTTTTCATGTAGAATAATGTAGGGTTTTTTTTTATCAATTGATCAATATTTCATTTTTATATCTATTATGACGTTTTTAAAAGTTGCGTGCTCTTCCTGCACTGATAATTATTGCATGTTATTTTATGTACCTTTTGTAATTACACTCAAATAGGTTTCAGGGGAAAGGGGCGAGATCCATAAACCAGTATTGTATCCTTTTCCATATCGTGTCATCTTTGACTTATTCTGGATTCGTATAATGGATAATGCATGCATAGCATATCCTCTCTTCAATCTAGATTTAATTCCATGGAATAGACATTGATTGTTATGGGAAAATTTTACACAATACGGTGTTTTTTTATATTGATGTTGTGACTATTTTGAAAGCTCATGTTAGAAACAACACATAAACAATCAATTTAAATATGACGCTCTCCTTTCGCTTTGTAAAACAAAGCTATGAAATGATTAAAAGAAAAATGGTTTAAATATTCTTAACGTTAGTTTTCTCGTTTGAATTGTTTTACATTGTCATTTCGGGGCCTTTTATAGCTGACTGTGCGGTATGGGCTCTGCTCATTGTTGAAGGCCGTCAGTGACCTATAGTTGTTAATTTCTGTGTCATTTGGTCTCTTGTGGAGAGTTGTCTCATTAGCAATCATACCACATCTTCTTTTTTTATATTTACGTCACAATTGAATACGCAATGTCAGTTGTACTTTGGACGACTCCAGAGATCAAAATTTCTGGTTATTGATCGCTATGAAAATCAATAAGATCTTATACAAAGGCAAGTCTACAAGTTTTGGCTCACCTTGAATCTTGAAGTATTGTTATCTTTGACCAGGAAAAACATTTAGCAGTTCAGCACAAACCAGCTCATAAAAGTTTTGCCAATTGTGTAGGTAAAGCATATTTTCACTGTCATGGTCGTTGTTGTATGCATTTAAGAAAATTCTACTTATGGAGTTCCAGCTGTACAAAATTTGTGATATAGATTCCAGAACTTCCGTTAGGTTCGCTGGTCCGAATTAGATAGTGAAAAATTTTTGATAGTGTCAACAGGGTATTTTGTTATTGGACTCTGATTCCTGTCACTTTGCAATAGCAAATACGCTTGGAATGTATCACGTATTTTAAATGACGTTCCTTCAATATATATCTGTTTGCAGTATAGCTTGGAATGGATTCTCTCAAATAAACTAATATCTTTCGAGTTGCCTATACCAAGTCAGGAATATGGCAGTCGTTTTTCGCTTGTTCTGTTGATTGATAGCATTTGTTTTTGTCAGTTTTTATGGACTTCCCCTTTCTGAATTTGCATTGGAGTTCGGTATTTTTGTTATACTTTCTTTTCATGAAGGACGATAGTATGTGCATCTAAATTGAACACGAGCCTTCCAAATATATACGTATTACATAACAAACTACACCAGCTGCCTGAATATATATGAAATTATTATCGTATCGCTAAATAGTTTTTTTCTATTATGGCCGTTGATAATATATTTTGTTCAAGGAATTGACAGTAACGAATCATTTTTACAGGATTTTAAATAAGAATGTCTTTTTTCAAAACCAAACTTTTATCTATGACAGCAGCGATATCTTTTTCTTGGTATAGGAAACTACTCTTTACTTCACAATATAGTTTATCCGACGGAAAATAATAAAAGAGAATTTACAAGTTTTACAGGTAAACGTCAATGACACGCCGACCCGACGGCACTTATCACGATATATATCTAAAGGTCCACAAGCAATCTTCAACAACAAAATTAAGGAGATAGACAATATGAAAAGCTCTTAATTATCCCGAATCTAATTTAAAAAAAGCAAAATAAATTAAAAACCAATTGTTCAAAGAACAATTGAAGGTCTTTCCACATCAATTTTCTAAATAATTGATAAGAAGCTACTTCTGGTTTACTCAAAGTTACTATTGGCGTCCAATCATAGGTTTCTTCATACTGATTCAATAAATATATGGTTTCTATATAGTTTTGCCTGAAATAAGGGAGATAATTGCCAACATCCGGTTTAGAAAATGTCACTTCTGGTCTCATATGACAGCTTTATTTACACTGATTCCAAAAATATATGGTTTATATATACTTTTGCCTGTAAAAAGGGAGATAATTGGCTACTTCCGGTTAAGTAAATGTCAATTCCGGTCTCATATGATAGCTTCATTCATACTGATTCCAAAAATATATAGTTTGTATATACTTATGCCTGTAATAAGGGAGATAATACAGTCGAACCTCGTTGTGTCGAAGTCGAAGGGACCAGACAAAAGTATTCGACTCATCCGAGGTCGAATGTGACGTCATATATTTGAAATGTATGAAATACCAATATGTGATTTCTGTAAACTAGATACGTGTTTATTGATCATTGTGCTTTTTTCGATATGATAATATATGATTGTGTATTCATGTTCCTTATTTTTTCTTTCTATGAATAAAAATGTAAACACAGTTAACGTAGTTTATTCTTTACTGAGCAAATAAATTATCAGGTAAGAAAGCTTACATTTATTTTCATAAAAGACAAAAGACAAGCACTACTAACTTTGAAAGGTAAGCACTAGCTATTCATAAATTCCATCATACTAATTAAACACACAAGTACAGATTCAACACACAACATTCACAAATAAAATCAATACACAAATATTTACAAAGGTCAGTCACAATAAATTATGGAATCACTCGCGAAACGAAACAAGTCCTGAAAGATCACTGATTAGGGTCGTCTGCTTTGCGTTCAACTTTCTTTTAAGCTGTTTTCTGGTGAAATAGTTGTTGATCTTGGCGAGTAGTGGAAGCAATTCTTCTGTATCGTCCTGAGCTTCAAAGTATGACTGATATGTATCAGTCATCTCAACCATGGCAGACAAGCTCGGAACGGGTTTTTCTATCGTGATCGTATCTTCTTCGTCACTGTCTTCTTCTGTTTCTTTCATACTCGAAGTTATCTCGTTGATAATATCGTCGTCTGTTAGTGGCTCAGTGGTTGGAATATCATTGTCGATGTTGGCGTATTCTGTGAAATTAATTCCTGCAAGACGGGCTAGTGGAATATCATCGTCGTCGTCATCTTCTTCTTCTTGTTGGTCACTTACTCTGGACTCAATGTCAACACTGAAACCTGCATGTCTAAAGCAGTTGCTTATTGTGGTGGCTGTGACTGAGAACCAAGCTCGTTGAAGAAATCGGAGTGCTTCTAGGACAGTTAGACTGAACTCTGTTTTACTCTCGGCACATGCAATCTGTTTCATTAGGACCCTTTTGCGGTAGTGAACTTTTAAATTCTGAATGATACCTTGGTCACAGGGTTGTGTCTTACTGGTTGTATTAGGTGGCAAGAAAACCAGCTTAATACTTTTCAAGCCTTTAATGTGAGGATGAGCAGGGCAGTTGTCAACTATCATTGCTACTTTACGTTGCTGCCGTAAAAATTTCTTGTCAAGCTTTATTAACCAGTTGGTAAAGATTTCTGATGTCATCCATGCTTTTTTATTTGCCTCATACTGTGTTGGTAGCGTTTTGACATTCTTAAAGCACCTTGGGTTAACTGATTTACCAATGACTAGTATTTCGACTTTCTCGGAACCAGACATGTTTGTACACACCATAACAGTTAATCTCTCTTTACTTCGTTTACCACCACTGCAATCTACACCTTTGAACTCTAAAGTTTTTTTCTGGCAACAATTTATAAAAAAGCCCAGTCTCGTCAGCATTAAAAATGTTATCTGGTGTAAACTCAGTCATTATGCCTTTCAGTTCTGTTACCCAATCGTTCATAGCTTCACTGTTAACATCAACAGATTTTGCCTCTCCACAAATTTTGTTAAATGTGATGTTGTGGCGATCTTTAAAACGATCAAGCCAACAATTGCTGCATTTAATTTCTGGGTGGTCTAATCTTTTTGCAAATTCCTCTGCTTTTGTTGTTAGCATTGGACCTGAGATAGGTAAGTTTTGATCTCTTACACTAGTAAACCATTTGAGTAGGGCGTGTTCAACATTTTCATAAGTTGCATTTCTCATACGTTTTCTTTCAGGGGCAAAACTACTTTGTTGGTAAGCTTCTTTAATTTTATTAGCATTTTTTATCCAAGTGGATAGTGTATTTGCAGGAACACCAAAACTGTGTGCAATTTCTGACTTCTAGTATGGCTTGGTATTTATCTTCTATTGATTTGACATTGAGTTTTCTCTTAGCCGATCTAGCTATCCCCCCGGATGACCCGGTGCCTTCACTAGATTGTTCAGCTAACATCGCGTACTGTAAGAATGAACTATTGTGGCCATGCAACCCCTTTTATAGCAAAGTAAAAATATTTTCATAACTAATCTTTAAAGAATGTGAACAGTGTTCATAGATTAAAAAGACCGACTCATAATAATTAATAAACTATTTTAATCCTTTTAATTATTGTTCTTATTCTAACGGTTAATTCAATCTCAGCTTGTGTCATTTAAATTCGTTTCGTTTTTATACCAAGTGAAATATGTTCAGCACGTTCAAGTTCCGCTTTGGACGATCAACAAAGGTGTTGATTAGCAGTCACCATAAACATGTCATTTTAACTGTTATACAAACAAGTATGTTTACACAGCTTTAATCCTTATGGAAATGATTAGGTTAAACAAGAAAAAACATCCGTTATGAATTTTATTTTTAAAGTTTTTATTTCTTTCGATTATTTTTTTACTTTTGCACTTCGAGACATCGGGGTCAATTTACATCAATTTTACATCGACGGGGCTTAAGAATTACCTCGACTTAACCGAGAATTCGAATCATCCGAGTTCGACTCATCAGAGTTTAAAATGCATTGATCAAACGGGAATTATGCCGGGACCGAGAAATAACTTCGACTCATCCGAGTTTTCGACACAACCGAGTTCGACACAACGAGGTTCGACTGTATGCTACTTCCGGTTTATAAAATGTCACTTCCGGTCTCAAATGATAGGTTAATATATGCCCATTCAAAAAATATATGGATTTCTAGTACTTTTCCATGAAAAAAGTGCAAAAATGGCTACTTCTGGTTTTCTCAAGGTCACTTCCCGCTGTCATTTTTCAAGGTCATATGTCACCCAACCTTTTGTAAAAGGTCATATGGCTTTATAATGAACCATGTTGAAGTAATAATCAATTAACCTTATAATTGGACATTTCAGGGGCACTAACTCCTATTTGATGCCATTAGATTGTTTCAGACCAAATTTAACATATCTTCATTACAATTAAGCAAACATTTTGCACTTGTTCTTTTATAGATATATTTAAAAGTGTTGGAGAAAATGCAAAAACAAGGAAATATCAAAATTGAGAACTTGACCTTGACCTTTGACCTTGACTTCATTTTATAAGTTAGGACCTAGGGGTCTCAAATAAAAACATTCTAGGGTTATACAGTTAACGGTTTATGAGTTAAAAATACATACCAACAAATTTATTTGGTAAAGGTAGATAACTCCTATAAAATTTCATCGAATCGCTTCGATCCAAATAACCAAAAATTCCTTAGGATGTAACGAACAATTTAGAAAAAGAATTTTGTCGATAACTTTATTTGTTACAAAGGAGATGCACACACTTGATAAACAGTGAATAGGGAGATAACTCTTACAAAGAAAATTGTTCGGCTAAGCAGGGTGAAATTTAAAAGCGCATACACTGTACGATACAATTTAAGAAATATCTAAGCAACATATTGCGAAACAAATATTTATCGCAAGAACAAAATTTGGCGGAAAAAAAAAAAATAAAAAAAATAAAAACCAATTGTTCAGAGAACAATTGAAGGTCTTTCCACCCATAAAGTTCAATTTTGATATAGAACTATTAAAATTCAGTTTGATATATCATATCCAGCGTCAAATGATAGCTTATTGTACACTGATTCCAAAAATATATGGTTTCTATACATTTTTTTCTAAATAAGGGAGATAAATTGTTACTTCCTGTTTGAAATATGTCACTTCCGGCTGTATTTGATAGTTTACTTGATACTGATTCCAAAAATATATGGTTCAATATACTTTAACATTAAATAAGTACAAAAAATAGCTACTTCCAGTTTACACCAGGTCACTTCCGGTTGGCTGTTCCATGGTTAAGTGGCTTGCAACGTAATGCAAAAAGTCCCATGGCTTTATCATGTATACATATGAGGTAAAAGCAAAGGTCAAAATCTAGAACGTCAATTTTACCTATGACCTTGAGCTCAATTTCAAGGTCATAAACCAAGGGCTTCAAATCAAAAGACTATAGGTCTTAATTATATATGGTTTATGAGTTATATCACAATATGTCTAATTTTTAATATAAGAGGGGAGAAAACTCCAATTCAATGTTAGCGTACCCTTTCAACCAAAATTTATGTGTTACGACATGTCGCAACTTACAATTTAGTAAAAATATGTTGTCGATATGTTATACGGTTCTAGAAGAGAATTGAACATAAGCCAAAATCAAAATTTAAAATATGACCTTGACCTCTGACCTTGACCTTATTTTCTTATTTTTGGATCAAGGACCTCAAATCAAAAGATCCTAGGTCTCTATCACTTATGGTTTACAAGATAGAAATGCATATCACTAATAACAAACGCATAAGGGGAAATAACTCTCATATGGAGTGTTTGTATCGCTTCGGTCAAAATAGGACAAATCATGCGAAAGATATAACGAGCAATTTTATAAAATAAATTTGTCGCTTTCTTTTATGGTTACAGAGGAGATGCAGTCATAAGGAAAACAGTGTTCGGGGAGATAACTCCTACAAAGAAAAGTCTTTAGTTATGCAGGGTGAATTTCAAAGGCGCATAAACTGTTCGATATCATATATCAAACATCTAAGCGACATCTTGCGTAACAAAATTTATACGCAAGAAATAAAGGTGGCGGAAGAAGAAAAAAAAATAATAATCAGAACAAATAAAATAGGTCTTTCCACCGAAAAGTGGAAAGACCTAATTAAACAGAAACTATCAAAGGTCTGCCATCAACAATAACTTCTTTAAATCACAAAACACCTACAGATAAAACAAAAGAATACCTCTAACAAGTTCGTTATTTGAAAATAGAAGATGATGTAAAAATAAGATGATGTAGTATGATTGAGACAACTCTCCACCAGAAACCAAATGACTTAGAAGTTATGTATTTTTTTAGATTGTAAATAGTGAAATAAACACAAAACAAATAGAAAACTGTAATTTTCAATATTCATATTAACCAGAAAAAAAAGTTTTTTTTTTGTATTTATAAAGTCAAAAACAGAGAAATATAAGAAAGTTTATTATTTGTATTTCAAGAGAAAAAGTAAAACAGAGGAATTTGGGTTCAATGTGCTATGAAACAAATGATAACATATAGAACTTGACCTTTAGCAAAACTATAGCTTATTCTAAATAATAAACAATGAAAACGTTTGTGAAATTTTTCAGGAACATTGTAAATTGACATTGGAGATCAATCTCGAGAATTGTATATTTTAGGTTTTTCAATGACTGTATTGTATCTTTAGTACATTTTGTTCCTCGGCTGCGTGTTTTCCTAATGTGTTATAAACATTCAATAATAATGGTAAATGTTATGATTGTGTCGCAAGGTTATCGAGTTTAACAGTATAATGTAGATGTCGTTGTTATTTATTTTGAATTTCAGTATGTTTTTCGCTATCACAATATGGTAGTCTGTCAATCAGATGCATGCTATCTTAAGATTATATATCTGCACTATCATCTCTTCTGGTGTTATACCCACACACAAAAAACGATAAAAGGGGAAAATGGTTGATATTTACGCTTTTTTATGCAATTCATTTTTCTAGTAACAAGTGCTTAAAATCACTTCCTTTTACCCATACACAGAATTACTTCCATGCAAAAAAAAAACGTATCACTTAATTTATCAACATATCACACACATCGCAATATAACAAGAAAAATCAGTATTTTCCATTCATATGAGCGTTATAAGTATAGAAACTAGTTATCTTTCGGATTTACAAAAATAACAAAATAGCCTAGCATATCCTGAGTTTACCTTCTTAGACCACTTAAACCTATAACACAAGCAATAAAGACCTTCTTTTCGTTGGATCTTACACGCTTTGGCGTCATTTTGTTTTTATTATGATGAATTTTCACCGAAATCTTGTAGATATTTGTAAAGTAAAATTTGTAATTAACAACATTGTATTCCTTGTCCATTTTTTAAATTAATATGAAATTTGTCTTACCCTCTCGTATTCTTCTGTGTTTGTAAAAACTGTCGGCAGGAGTGTTGGATAAATCAATACTTTTAAAATAATATGTTTGAACACATTATGCTACTAACCTTGATATGTAATTTCCATGATTTACGATTATTTACTTTTTAATGCAGGTAAACTGCGATATCACTGACAACGTTAAAAACAAAAGATATATTTAGGTTTTATTACACTTCTACTAACCGCACCAGGAAAATGTTCTTGATGACTTTGCAATGTTTTAAATAAGGATGTTTCTAAGGCCTAATGTCTAATCATGTGATCTGCTAACAAATATGTCATAATGAATGCATTAAGTCAAGTCCAAAGTTTCTGCTGATTTCTTCTTTCAAATTTTAAACTTTCAATTTCTTAACAGTTACATAAATCTACCAACCCGATGGCGACTACATATCTCAACTGATACGTTACGCCCATTCATTTTCACACTTAACGAACTTCATAAGCAGTATATAATTAGTGTGCTCCTTATGTAAAATTTGCTCCGGCAGAGTTATGAGGAAGAACGACTGAAATCGACACTACGTAATTTTTACGGTCACCATCACGAATTAGTTGACCGATAGGATATATATAGATTCTACCACTGTATCGAGTGTGATACGATATTTATCCACTCGAGACAGTTCAATTTTAAAATTTAAAACGCGAGGCTCGCTGAGCGTTTTAAAAACTTAAAATTTAACTGTCGAGTGGATAAATATCGTATTGCACAAGATTTGGTGGTGGAATCTTTTTCTCTAATGATTTTTAAACGATATGCAGACAAACTCAATCCTTCTTTTTGAATGATCTGCAAAAAGATGTGTTCTTTCTATGTGACGTCATCAGGCATGGTCGCCTTTTTTCATGACGTCACAATAGGAAATTCAGAGGAAAGCAAGAACATTTGATGTCATAATCGAATTTTAACTAATGAAGATCTTAGATCAAACGAATCACACGTTGATTAGATAAAAATAATCAACATGTCAGGAAAAGGATAAAACGTGTAAGAATTAGACTTTTTCCAAACTTACTAGCGATATGCTTTGTTTTATTCTGCAGTCTTTGGTCTCTAGATACCAAAAAAGTAGTCAAATTTGTAATTTTATCGATTTTGTCCTATTATTTCGGTTGTGACATCATGAATCATTACTGAGATAGGATTTGCATGGCGTGTGATGGATGCATAGCAGGAGATGTTTAACCTTTCATCGAAGCCGTTCTTGATCCTTTTAGAGTTTATTTGATTCCTTCAGTTTTTGTGTTTCCTTTTTTTTAATTGATTTGTCTCCTTGATCGATTTATCAGATTTGAACACTGTTGGCTTAAGTAAGTATCATTTACAATAAAAGATAGGACAAATTAATGGTAAGATTGAATTAAAGACAAGAAAATATATTGACAAATATGCTATATTAATTATCAGAAAATGACCGATGCTGTTGCTGATATAAGTACGCCGCTAACGGACTGATTGTTCCCGATGGTATCATAATACCAGAAATCAGTGCTTTAGTACCAACATGATTTATTACAGACATTTCTTTAATTTACTTTGAGAAGAAAAACAGAGGTGGAAGATATCAAGGAGATATTCAAAACTCATAAGTTGAAGTGAAACTTACAATGCCATGTTTAAAAACGAAAGACGACGAAAAGACAAACAACTTCTTAAAACACTACATATATGACCAAAGACTGAGCAACAAGAACCATACCAAAATCGAGGTTGATTAGATACTCCAGATGGTTAGGCAGATTTTGCTTCACTAGTGGCACCCGTCATGTTGATCGTGATGAGTACAAATTCGGTAATACGTCTCATTCGGTTATTTCACAATTAAAGGCAAAAAAGAGAATTTTCGTTACGACAATTTGAATATATCCTTGGACATAAAGGTGTCCTGTATTTCAAGTTCGATGGGGTTATTGCTTTCAGCACAGTCACCAAACTTTGACAATATTAATATAGGGGCAAGTCGCAAGAAGAGAAACACATTTATTTCCTATAGCAATGCCGATTGTTCGTCGAAAAACATATATGGTGTCAATAAAAAAAATCTTGATGATTTTAGTTTTATAAAATGTTTTGTTTGAATCAGAGTGGTGATGATTTATCCATTTTTAAAACAAGATATTTATATTTTCTTTAGTCATTCTTTAAAATGATACAAAGTTGGACTTATTCTTTCAATCTGTCTTTAATCTTAGAATGGGGAATACTAAACTATAATATGACAACTTTTGGACTTAACCCTTTCCTTTTGAGGCATTTTAAACCTTACTTAACGAAAAGACACTATCCCAGTTCATTTCAACAGGACATGTGTACCAACGCTCATACAAAGGCCATACATTGGACTCTTATAACAAAATAATTGATTCAATATTCCCCAAAATGATATTTTATGAAAATTTTTATTTTTTGTCTGATTTCACCAACAGTTGTGAATTGCAGGGAAATGTGAAAACATACGAAATTCACAGGGGGAAAGTCGTATGGAAACATATTGTTGCGATGATAGGGTACAGTTTTAGTGCAAATCAATGAAGTCTGTTAGACACATACAAGTAACCATGTTGATATAGAACGAGGGAATACGTGTTGTTTGCCTTGAAAAAATTATACCCGAAACATCCAGAATAACGACCAAATCAAATCCATTACACAAGATTCTGTCTAAATCGTGTTGTTAGTATTTACAAGGGAAGATTAAATGAATTTCCAATTATAATTTGGTGTTGTGGCACATCCTGGACTGTAACAAAAGGGGTGATATTCGCCACACAAGTACCTTCATAAAAAACCAAACGTAAATCTCTCTGAATCTGACTTTTGTATGTATTTAGTTCTCTCTTTGAAAGTAAAGTTTAGATAAGTTACATTTAGTATACGAAAACTTTTTTTAACTTAGGCTGTAAGATTCGAACACACGATCTTCCTATTGTGGGTCGCTTCAGCTCAACCCTGCACTACTGGGATTCTTGGAGAGATTATTTAAACTAGAAGATGCCCGCGAAATCGCGGTACAATTGGACAAGTGTTGAAATAAAGAGCACCCGACATGAAATTTTAAAGTAAATTTTGTATATTACATACAGTAACTAATTATTATTACAGTGAAACCTGTCTAAAATGAACAAAATCTTCAGTCCCAAAGGTGTTCGGTTTAGGCAGGTTTCACTGTATATAATATTTATTATACTGTAGTTAGCTTGTATGCTTGAGCATCCACATGTTTCCAGTAGAAAGTAACAAAAATTACCACCCCACTTTTTTCTTGTAATGGAAAGTATCCACATTATTTTACCCCTTAGCTACGCCACTGATACTCCAGACTGTCGGCTCAGAGGTAAAATGTCTAGAAAATTCAGTCCGCAAGTTTATATAGGGGAGGCAATTTAGTTAACAACATTTCAGCCTGCGATCGTCTGCTCAGAGGCATATTTCAGCACATAGCACACAAATTTATATGAGGGAAGTAATTTTAGGTCATGACATTTCAGCCATCGAGAGTCTGAAATAAGGTATACGTGTATTTCAGTCCGCAATTTATATAGGAGGGGGTAATTTATGGTCACAATATTTCTCCCCGTGTTTGAGGAGGGTGCACCACTAATTTTCTATGGTTTCAGTATGAGTGCTTCAGTCCCAAATTTGTGTGGGGGACGTAATACGACAACTTCAGTCCCAATTTTATGTGGGGTACGTATTGATAGGTATCGACATTTCAGCTTGTATTTGAAGAGGGTGCACCACTAACTTACAACAGATTCAGTCTCAAATTTGTGTGGGGGTAAGGACATGTATAATATGATTGTGGTGTATTCCATGGGCATTGTGCATGTGACAAATTGTAAGCGTTGACCAAGGCTGCCATGCCATGGGCATTGTGCATGTGACAAATTGTAAGCGTTGTCCAAGGCTGCCATGCCATGGGCATTGTGCATGTGACAAATTGTAAGCGTTGGCCAAGGCTGCCATGATCGAGATCACTTCGACACGTTCAACAACCATTCCTTTTTTGGACAGTTGTTTAAATATGCAGTGATTGAAAAGGGTGGAGTGCATGCAGATGTGACCAAATTTGTAAGCGTTGGCTCAGGCCACAGGCACCCGACGTTCGAACCCTCCCCATTTTTATGTGTAAACCGGCCCCTATGCCTAAAAAAAATCTGTGTTTCCGGTAACATCATTTTGAAAAATATGGTCGGTAGGTCTGAAAAATATATTTTTTTTATTTTTATTTTTTGTGACATCGTAAACGAAATCCAGAAAATTTACATGGTTTTTCCAAGTCTGAGTCCGTAATTAGTTTCTTTACCAGAAGTGCGTATAAGACACGGATCGATAACGGTCTCCGAATTTTGATATTTTCTCAAAAATTGGCTTTTTCTGTGGAAAAAAGGTTGTTTCAAAGACAAATTTAGGAAGTACAAAACACTATATTTATACGTCATATCACAAATATTTCTGACTTTGTATGGTTTCAGAGAACATGCGGCTCAATGAAATCAGTCTCTTCCTTTTATAGTATAGATTTAACTGCTTAAGTCAACTGCTTAAATTGAAAGCAAACAAAACAAGAAGTACAACAAGCTTGTTTTCTTTTAGAAATTAAGTATTGAGATGATATATATTTGTTTCCAACTCCATAATTTCAAGCAAATTTAAAGCAAATTTAGGAAGAGATCATAACTTAGTCTGTTATTTTTCCTCGAAATATACATGTTTTTTTTTATCATTTAAACAAAAGTGTTTTCAACATTACCAAGCTCGAACACTCATGGAACAAAGTTTTTTACGTCTATTTCAACTTCACTTAAGGATTTAAGAATAGATGTTTTTGTCACAAAATTCTGTCAGAAACTACCACGATTTTTTTATTGCCGTGGTCCAGTATGATAAACATATGTAAAAGATAAGCGAAAGATACCAAAGGGACATTCAAAATCATAAATCGAAAATAAACGGACAACGCCATGGCAAAAAACGAAAAAGACCAAAAACTGTTTACAAAACATAACATAGAGAACTAAAGACTGAGCAACACGAAACCCACCAAAAACCGGTGGTGATGTCAGGAGCTCATTGAAGTGTGGCAGATCCTGTTCCACATGTGGCACATGTCATGTTGCTCATGTAAGTACAAACCCGGTGATAAGTCTTATTTGGTAGGTCACATTCGGGGAAAAGGGGATTGGATTGTAGTTACGACAATTGGAACATTGTGACTTTTGTACAAGTTATAATTATAATATTATCCAAGAACACACTGCACAGTTGAATAGAACGGTCACATCTTCCTTAAAATAAACAGCATACTATACACTCTTCTTTATGGTTTTTACAGAAAACATACATTGTACTTGTCTATTAGAGGCGAACCGAGAATTTAAGAAATGCACGCAAAAATCATTTCAGTACAGAAGCACTAACAACTGAGCAATGTTTCCCTTGCATTGTAATTGTCAAAATACATTCATGTTTGACCTCTCTATGTCAACATCCTATTGTTTATGGAATTATTTTCTTTAAACTTGGTGTAACCAAAGACACTTCTAACTGTGTGAATAGTTCAAATATTTTGGAGAAAATATTTTTGTCTCCAAATACAACAGAAGTTGGCTATATCCGTGGGTATCATCAGCTAAGTAGTCAATGTTTGGCACTGACATGATTCATATCAACTATTCTAGAATTCCCCGTTGTTGAATGAAGAAAGTATAAAAAAAAAAGTGAGCTTCCAACTTCCTCAGACAAGTTAGATAAATTTTGCTATTCTGTTTAAGTCCCGTTTTGGCACAAAGCTCCTGACGTTTCCACATATGTATGCCTCCCTGGCTTTCTGACGTTTGAACGTTCCTTATAGAGGAAATCCAGGAGAGCGCTTTGGACGCACTCAATGAGTAAAGTATTCTTTTCAATTAGTTACATTTAAAACTCACAATGTGATGAAAAAAAAGGGAATAATATGAGTACCAGTATTATATAACATTGACTCTAATGATAATATCAATCAACTTAGAAACTTGTGACTCCTTGAAATACTTATGCATTTTACATTAAACGTACAAAAATCAGACCCACACAAGTGTGATGAAAAGCCAAACTATCAGATAATTATGAAAGAAAGCCATTATTCTTGCACTATGTATGACAATAACAAATAGCGTTTTAATGTGCACTTTCATATTTCGGTACAATACAGAAGAAAAAATAGTCAAATAACGTGAAATCTTCTGTCTTATATAGATATAGAGGCAAATGAATAATACGTAAAAAGGACAATGTGAAACCCTCGGCATTTTACCATCTCGAGAGGAGAAATATAGCATAGCACAGCAGGATGCAGCGGTAGAATTAAACAGGTGGATTTTGCTTTTTTTCAACTGCAATGTCATGTGATTCTTTTGACCATAATCTACTGTTTCAATTCAGTTTCAACGATTACATAAGTTATCAAGATATAATAGCTATATGTAAGAAAAAAAAGGAGATGTGGTATGATTGCCAATGAGACAACTATCCGCCCAAGTTAAAATGAAGTGGATGTAACCAATCATAGGCAACCGTACGGCCTTCAACAATGAGAAAAAACCCATACCGTATAGTCGGCTATAAAAGGCCCCGACATAAAAAATATGAAACAATCAATTTAGAAAACTACCGACCTATTTATAACAAAACAATTTACGAAAAACAAATATGACAGACATGAACCAACGACAACCACCGAACCACAGTCTTCTGACTTGGGACAGGCAAATAAAGAATGTGGCGGGGTTAAACATTTGTGTGAGCGCTCCATGGATTTAGTGTAAAGACTTCCTTAACAGTCAGAGAAAAACATGTGTTTGCAAAGAACGGATTATCATATATCTATTTATTTTTTGTCTGTTTCCAAAATAACATATACAAACCAAGTGAACAAATTTACAAATCAAGTGAGAAAATCTACAAATTGATAGAGAACATATACAAACCAAGTGAAAACTTATACAAATCAAGTGAAAACATATGCTATTTAAGTGAGAACAAATACAAATCAGGTGAGAACATATACAAATCAGATGAGAACATATACAAATAAATAGAGAACATAAACAAACCAAGTGAAAACATATGCAAACCAAGTGAGAACATATAAAAATCAAGTGAGTACATCTAATGGAATCGCATGATATCCAAAAGGAATGAAACCTTGTTCGTCGACAGAAAACGCGTAGCTTACTATGTATTCATCATTCGTCTTGCGATTCCAGATAAAATGTCACGATAGCCGATAGGGAACAAGGCACAATCGGTACGTTTACAGATCAGACGTTTATTCTAGTAGCTTTACTCTTATCTAGGACAACAAAAGCATGTCTCTTTTGACTAGAGACAGTTGATGACCCTTAAATTAGTTTAGTGCCGATTATAGTCGTTTTCCTTCCTATCACCTCTACCCTCAACCCCCTCCCCCCGTCTTGCCACTGCCCCGCTCGTACACAGCCTGGTGTTCTTTTCAATTAATACACATTCCTGTTAATTGGTCCGTTTAATATGAACATGCAAGAGTGTAAAAGTTTAATGATGCGCAAATAATATCAGTAGTTAAAGCTATGTATGTGTGTGTACAAAATCGAAAAATTGAAATCTAAATATACGACAAAAGAGACCATCTTTTATTATGGCTTCCAATGGAGTGTAGACTTCACATTTTGTAAAAATGAAAGTGATCTAACATTAACACAAAATCTACTTTTAAAGGGTAAACGCTACCGTACGCGCGCATACTTTTGAATACTAATAATTTTCAATAATTTACAGCGGTTATTGCATACTATCAATATTAGACGCTATTTGTCTCCTTCTTTATATTGTTCTGTCGTAAATAAAACTAGAACACTGAAAAAGGATATATTTAAACTCGGAAAATTACTATCACCATTCAACAACATGGGCTACGGGTTTGATAAACTCACTGATTAAGTTAAAACTGTTATCTTTTTCCGAAGGTTGGTCGATTTTATATACTAATTGACCTCGCACAAATACACCCGGTTTCAATTAAACTTTTGGTGAAACTTCATGAAACCTGTTAAACAGTTACTTATGGGAGCTTACATTCACGTCATTTGGTTCCGAAAGGACATTTTTTAATGACAATGATAGCACATCGTATATACTGTACGAAACAAAATGGACCAAACATACACAAAATGTTGACAGACCCGTATACTATAATACAAATGGAAGACACTTCAAAACTATTTACATCTTAATAAATAACTATATCAGTTACATTTGCCGTGCGGGAGAACGATTTTATATAATATAAACTAACATATGTGACGATTTTTATTTATAAAATATATAAATAGCAAACAATAAATTAGGCTAACAGATCTATGTCATTTTAGATTTAATAAAAAAAAAATTCTTTAGCTTCAATCTTTATCACCTCTGTCATTACCGATGAATGCCAAAAGGGAAAAACAATAGAAAATAATTTCATGGAAACCTATAACTTGAGGTAATGCCGACATTTCCAGAGAAAGTACCGAGTCCTGCACTAAAATCCGAATACGAAAATAGTAAATCACTATAGCTTTAATAATATTAACATATATATATATACACTTAAAAATTGTAGTTTACTATCAAATGTCTACGGCTAGAATGAAAACCTTAATTCCAGACTTTATACTTTTGGGGCCAAACCATGAATCTTGACCATTGGACATTCAAAACATGACTGCACGTAGTCTCGATGAACCGTGCAATACAATATTTTTTCTGCTATACTCATATTTGTAAAAGTGTTTTTTTTCCGAAATATATTTTCTGAGCGGTAGCATCCAGCCAATAGCTTTAACTACAACTTTAAGTATCTTTCTGTAGCATATAGCATATTAGGATCGAACTGTTTGTATTACAAACCTTTTTAATTGTGCGTTTAACTTTATATTGTATAGATAGGTAAGGGGAGATTTATAGGCACTTAAAACTAATTTAACCAAACCACATTGAACGCCTATATCAAGTCAGGCGTTTTGGCCCATGTGTTGTTCGTTGTTTGGTTTGTTCGGGGAAAGTGTCGGATATTTGTGGTTGATTATGATCTGTTGATACATGTATCTGTTATCTGATTTATGGATAAGTTATTTACTTATAAAGCGTTCATTTTTTTTAATTGATTGGTTAAATAAATATGTTATAAGCGACTATAACCTACTTGAATATATATAACCCTTGTTACTTTTAAACAAATAGCAAAAAACAAATCGTAACGCCAAACCGGTTGTTATAAAAAAAAACAGGAATTATTCTTTAAATTAGCATTTAATTATATCAAGATGGTGGTGTTAAAAATTTTAACCATTTACTTCGTTTTGATTGGAAATACAACACACCCTTGTCATGTTGACGTCTTGGGAATATCATAGGAATGTTTAGATTTTGTAGGTATATCACATGCAGTAGACGCATCAAAAGGTACATCGTACGGAACTGGTTTCATTTCAGTCTGAAGGGAGCTATAAGGGTTGAGATAACCGTCTATGCAAACACCGGATTGCTGTTCAACTGCAAGTGAATTCATACTACTTCTTTCACTATTTTCAGTATTATTTTTGCCCTGCATGAGTGGGGTAGCATGGAGGTCCTTTGTGCATGCTTCTGTGTTACGACAAATATCATCCAATATATTTTCGTCGATGTAGTCATATGGTCGTTCGGTATTTGGATTGATATTTCGCGGATCATTTATGTTAGTTTCTCTTATTTTATGCCTCATTTCTCGGATTCCAAAAACTGTCACAATTATGAGGATGACGACTGCACACGGTAAACCAATGACAAATACAATCAACAATTTGATATCTGAAAAAAATGATAAAATTAAAAACTTTTATTTTCATATGTACATTTTGAACATGACTTTATATTTCTTTGGAATCCAATTATTTGAAAATTAGCTAAACCAAACCCTTTAATTCAAAACAATAATATCACTGCAGGCTAAAACAAAATGATCACATGCGTGCATGTAAGTTACCTAAACATGTTTGTTGATTTTGGAAATCACTATGTCAAAAGGTTTTATGTCGTTATATATACATTTTCATACGAAACATGTTTAATCTATTTTCTTTAAATTTAATAAGACATAAACAAATTGTAACTTAACAGTACTTCTTTGTGACAACGACATAGAGCTAATTCTGGGCCGACTTGCATTTATTATGTCGAGTTTTAATGGAATATAATTGAATAGAACCATTAAAAAGATGGCGAAGATACCAAGGAACAAATACGAGTGACGTTAATTGGTGATAACACATTTACCTATGTATTTACAAGGTGTGAACAAAAGGATAATTACTGGAATTTTTTCATGATAAAAAGGGGTACATTCACTTATCCGATATAAAACTATTTCAATCATAACATTTGTAAAATGCCTTTCAAAAGTTATTCTAGATATTGATTGATGATCATACTATTTTGAAAAAAGTAAAATATCAAGAATACCGAACTCCAAGGAAATCTCAAAACGGAAAGTCCCTTATAAAATGGCAAAATCAAAAGCTCAAACACATCAAACAAACGCATAACAAGTGTCATATTCCTGACTTGGTACAGGCATTTCCTGATGTAGAAAATGGTGGATTAAACCTGGTTTTATAACTAGCTAAACCTCTCACTTGTATGATAGTCGCAAAGCATTCCATTATATTGACAACAATGTGTGAGCAAAACAAACAGACATAATAGGTAAAAATGTCAAAAACTTGGGTACAGCAGTTAACATTGTGTTATAATCATAATCACTATAAAAACAAATAACTATAGGGGTAAATTCAGTAAAAAAATCTCCCATTGACTTTAATACAAATCTATGTCTTGAATTAAATTTATACCTGGTTTACCTTCAGAAATCAGAAGCTTCCATATATCATTCATATAAGTACAAATGTAGCCCAATCTTTTGCAACAATAAAAACATAGGGTCATGCGGCATTTTTTGGCATTCACATGGCCTTGTTTACAAACACGGTAGATTCACACTGAATTCCTATACTGACCCCCATTACTTTTCAACCCTGTAGTAAGAAAATTAAGTGCATTCAGCATTCATTTTGTAATTTTTTTTTAACTCTAGTTTTGATCCATCTACCAAAAAATATGTATTACAAACATTATCTACCAATCAGAAGAGCACAGGACTTTAGTGTTATACAGAAAGCTCTCCCCCAAATGGACGGTTACCCCTATACAAAGAAAAACAAAATGGCATATAGACACTCTATAGACAAAGTACATAAGCAAAATTGAAAGACAAGAATATAAAAATGATCATAGTGCAATAACACAATGGAAAGGAACAGAAAAAAATATCAATTGGTAGGAAAAAATCACAAAATATAAGGGAAACTACTGATTATATAAGTCAGAAAGCTGAATCCGGATTGACCCCATATTTCTAAAAGCAACAATAGAGCTCCAGGTCATTTGACCACTGGCACAATATTTGAGGCTTTATTTAGTTCAACGGAGAGGAGTCGGTTTCCTTCAAAATGTATCAACTAAAAAAAGTCGATACACTATACTTGTCAACTTCGTATACTTTTTAGAAGCTCTTAATCATAATATGAAACCTTCAAACCCGAGCTCGTCACACGTCGCGCCATTTGTCTTTTTTCAAATTTCTTTTTTAACTTCTGAGAAAAACATGCTGGTTTTTAAACAATGTGATGATTTTTCACGAACTAGTATCTATCAAATTTGTGTCACTTAATATGTCTCAAATTTCTGACGAAGTGGTAACAATAGCACTTAACGACGGACATCCCTTTGTTGACACGTCGCACTCTTTTCGATAGAAAATATGCACTATTATTATTTCAGCATCATATGCTATTATAAATCTAAAACTGAACATAATTTTTAAATAACTTCAAACGAGGTTTCTAAAAGGATTACAGCAACAATCGAAAAATCGTTATATAGACTTGTTAATATTTTACAAGTCTGATTTCCTTATGTAGAATATATTTAATCGTAGTTTATTTCTTAAAACAAAAGGAAAAACTAACAGACAATTTCCTATTAAAATGTTCATTTAATCATACTATTTTCAACGTACTTGTTTTTGGACGGTTAATTTGAATTAAAGATTCCATTATAATCTTAAGAAATAGAAAGACCACAAATTCTGACTCCAACGTCAAGTGTGAAACAGAAAACAGTAAAAAAAAAAAAAATTTATAACAATTACATTTTGACAGCGAAACCAGCACAACTTAAGATGGTAGGATTACTTATCTAATCCATTATTCCATAAAGAATATAGCAACAACTGGCATTGTTGACTGTATTTTACATGTTAAGGAGGTATTTCTAAAGCAAAGGATGAAACTCTTTAAAAAAATCACTGGTACGTTTTTGACCACAATTTTCATATATATTCTAAGCTTCTACGCAAAACAAAGATTCAGATTTATTCTAGATAAAAAAAAAAGTAAAATCACAAAAATACTGAACTCCGAGGAAAATTCTATCGGAAAGTCCCTAATCACATGGCAAAATCAAATGACAAAACACATCAAACGAATGGACAAAAACTGTCACATTCCTGACTTGGTACAGCTTTTATATGAATGCTTTTATATGGAGTATATATCTCCCAATTGATATTGTATTCCAGAGATTGCTGTTTACAAGGAAGCTTTTGAATCCGTGGTTCCAAGTTGTAAAGTTATAGTCAACCCATCGAATGTTTGACGGACGCTCTCACGGGATGGTCGACCGTAATGGAATATCTAGGTCACAGATGACCACGAATATGTTCTGATTGTAAACACAATCCCGTATTTTTTTCCTCGATTGTAACACCACCTATTGAAACTTAAACACCGAATTTGTGATTACCATGAGCAACATTACGAGTGCCACAAGTGGAGCAGAATCTGCTTACCTTCCAACAGCACGATTTGATCACTTCTTATTTTAGAGGAGTTCGTATTGCAAAAACATTAATGTTTCGTGTAGCGTTAACGTTTTGTGAACTTTCTTATATTTTCGTAATCTTTTGTGTTTTGCCATGGCAGTATCACTTTCTTTTCGACTAATGAGTTTAAATGTCTCCACGGTATATATCTTGCCCTTTTTAAAGCATCGATAATACCACTAATTTCGAACACACTGCTAACTAAGAGTTAAATACAAAAAGAATATTCCTTCAATCCCCAAAACTTAAAACTTTTTGAATAATACTGGAAAAACGTACATTGATTTTGTATTATTACGAGAATGAAACAGAATGAGGATTTATTTACCAGTTCCTGCGTTGCTTTCTTGTGTGGTCATATTTTCTGTTGTGTTTTCTGTTTCAGTGCAGTTCTGGCAGAGACATCCGAAAACTGGATTACAACTGCAAATAATAGTTTGACTTATCTCATTTACAATTAAATCATGACGTTTGAGACTGAGTACTATCATTACTCTATTTTATGGTTTGATGTTGGGATTCTTTCTTTTATGATTTTATCCTGGGATACATTGGTACCGTTAATGTTATAAATATGTGCATTATGTAAAAGAAAGAAAATGTATACTATAACATTTTTATATTAGGTCTCAATTTCAACATTTACCCCTGGTTAATTTGAAATTCGATACGGAGATGGACTTTTTATATTGGACTGTTTATGTGCCATAGACAAAATCAAGGTTTCACGGAATGTTTTTTTACACAAAAATAATTGTAACCATAAGTCAAATTGGTTTAACAACTCGTGAAAGTTGGATATCGCTTGATATCAGCTCTATATTTTAAATTCTAATTTAACTCGCTAATATATCGTTTTATTATTGTTACACTCGAAGTAAAGTTTTATCTTTGACATTGATGAAAAACAACTGTGAATACCTTTATGTATTCTCTCACATTTTACCCTACCACACGATCACCACTTCAAGTGTTGGTTCCCCATAATTATTTCAGTATAGTTAAATTAAATAAATCAAATTGATTTTAAACAATATTATGTATGGCATGGTATTGGTTGCAAAAATTTGATATTTTTCATTTAAATGCAATATTTCTTATTTAATTGTCCAATTCTCACTTTATCCAATGTCCAATTCTCACTTGTTATGAAACCTATATTTATCATATTCATTTGTCTATGTCGGGCCTACACGAAAGCTGTGGAATCAAGACATAGCGATCCTACGTTCCCTTATCGATGTAGTCATCTTTGGTGTAGATTGTTTTTATATTTATCTGATACATTTACTCATTTTGTTTTGATTTTTTTTTTTGTCATTATTACACTTTTACACTGACAGCTGCAATCGCAGGCGAGACACGGGTTTACGCGGAACCCTTGACAATGTTTTTTATGTTAATTCGTGAGTTTCCTCAGAGTATATTTTAGTTAACGATATTGTAGACAACTTCTTTAATAATGGTAGTTATGAAAACAGTGCAAAAGGAAGGATATCGTCAGTGACAGCAATTAGTATACTTACAATTCATCTTCCTTACAATTGCATTTATATATACATATTACTCCATAAAAACTATTTGGACAGTCACGCTCACAATTATATGAATATTTTCCTGGTGGACATTCTATCAAAAATAAAATGTCTAAGAATTTAAAACTCCCAGAAGTGAAACATGTACAATACTAAGTTTTACCACCATCCTCCCACTTTTTCGGATTTTTTTTTTATTGAAATCAAAAAATTAAATTGAAAGAGTACACTACCTAAACTTATAGACTATGAGACCACTTTTCAGTCTATTCCTACGCTATTGGTTGATTTAGTCAAAATGGTCATATGTCACTTTTGAATGATACAGGTTTCTTCGAATATATACACGTATTCATGCCAAAATTTTCACATGTCTGCAAGTTGTTTCTTTATCATAAACTTTCGTCTAAAATAGTTTTCAATTTTTTACATTGTGTATAGGCACAAATGTTTGGGTTTTATTGCCAGATAGACTGCACTGGATCTATTTGTTTATGACATTTCTTGGCTTTTTGAGATTTTTTTATTAATGAATTATGTCTTATAGATTGTGACCTGTATTATTAGGTCAATCCCGTTCATTTCCCTCGATTGCGGCATCATCGAATGAGAATATTTATACTTACCAAGCGTTACACGACGGGTACCGATATTGAAGCAGAATCTGTTAACCCTTCCGAAAAACCTGAGATCACCCAAGTTTTTGGTGAGGTTTGTGTTGCTCAGTCGTTATTTTTTTTTTAATGTAGTGTTTTGTGAACTAGTATGTCTTTCAATTGTCTTTCGTTTTGATTTGCCATGCATGGCGTTATCACTTCAACACTACGTGAAATTCATCTTCTTTTTTTTATTTGTTGATTTACTATCTCGTGTATTGCTGTATTTCGTAATAAAGCTTATTTGAAAATCTTCATAATTTTTTTTACTAATTTTCAAAACAAATTCCCGCCACATTCAGTATGTGCCTGTCTTAAGTCAGGAGTCTGTAATTCAGTGGTTGTTGTTTGTTGATGTATATCATATTTGTTTTTCGATCATTATTTTGTACATAAATAAGCCCGTTAGTTTTCTCGTTTGAATTGTTTTACATTTGTCATTTTGGGGCCTTTAATAGCTGACTATGCGGTATGGGTTTTGCTCATTGTTGAAGACCGTACAGTGACCTACAGCTGTTAACCTCTATGTCATTTGGTCTCTGGTGGAGAGTTATCTTATTGGCAATTATACCACATCTTCTTATTTTTATATTTACTAATGGATATTCAATGAATCTTCTAAATTGGAAAAAAAATCACTTATCTTAAAATCGACAAAATGACAAAATTTTACAATATAACTGTACGAATAATACTATTCTGTGGACGAAGTTGCTGTATTAAATTTTCTCCAATGTATATTTGTACATATACTGATTTGATTTTTTAATTTACCAAATAAAGCCTTGGTCAATGAAAACATCCAATCTCATTCTTTTAAAGAAAATATAAGAAAACCATCGTATTGAAATGAGAAAAGAAGCGAATGATGATGTTAAGCTACGTGTACCAGATATGTTGGAGCAGCTAGCCATCATGTTCCAGATAGCACTTTGTTTGGCAGAGTATGTGACCAATGAGCAGTTGAAGTCGGAATCGCATGTCCAACTTTATCCACTGCACCAGAGAAAGATTAACACATAAATATTGTGAATCCATGGCAGACAAAGGATTTAAAACAAACGCTGGCAGATTATGGAAATAACTGCAAATATATGCCGCAAGCCACGAAGAACATATATTAAACTCACACAAGGTAGATGAGGGGTCTAAATCAAAATCGAAAGATTTTTTAAATAATTTGCCAAAATGTAGTTCATTTCATGTTTTTTTTTTAAAGTATAATAAAAAACATGGGTCACGGGTTTTTTAAATACTAGTCATGGCCAGAGAACAATCCGAAAAACGAGTCAGGTATACGTAGCATTCTACCGTGTACTACTGTTTTAATTGTTTCGTTTATTCTTAAAACTTTCTTTTATTTTTGTAGAAACATCATCTCTTCTTTCCCCATGGCATTTTCAGCTATTTAATGCTAAGGGTTTTCCAGAATATGCATGAACTATTTTTACCATTGGACGTACGTTACTCATATGACAACGACATAATACTTTACTAAAGTATAAACTGTACCTTTGTCCTGTGTGTGTGTGTGTGACTTACTTTCACATGTTCCTTGCAGATATCGATAACCTTTACAGCATTCTAGCCACTTATCCCCATTTGAACTGTAAAATAAAGATTTATAGTAAAGCCAATGGATGTCCACGAATGTTTCATATATGTGCTAATAAGCTCAAATAGATATTTAAGTATAGAAAGCAGAGGAGCAATACATAACATAACTACTGCATGGAAAACTTTTACAGTTACTCTAAATTCAATGTAGCAGGTAAAACACAAGTGACCAAGGTGAGGTTAACTATGATAAAAATATTCTGAAACTATAAAATAATGATGAAAAAAGCAATTGACTATTTTCTTGCTTCTATGAATGCTACAAAACAAATTTCGTTATAATCTGCACTTTCACATTTTGATATCATACAATAGAAAAGAAGATCATTACGTTAGAAAGAACGTGATAATATTCTGCCTCACATAAAGCTAGAGGCAAATGAATAATCCGTAAAAAGGACAACTTGAGTTACCTAAAATACAAAAAGACAACAGAAGACCGGCTGCTACTCTATTAACAATATATTTTTGTACGTTTTTATATTTGGTACTGGTAATGTAATAACTATCTCTTGGTAGATACCTCTGATGGTAGACATTCAAATATGACGTCAAATATTATTGCATTTTGCTATGATGACTCACGACAAACGGAAATAACGTTGATGATATCACATAGAAGGAAAAGGACTTTTTGCAATTGATTGAGAGGTTAAGTCTTCATACCGACTTAAAACATATGCCAATATCGTATCTCGTGCGATATTATATCATTCCACTATCGACAGTTTTAAAAATTGAAATATTTACAACGCTTGTTATTATATCTTTTTGAGAGGAGAAATTTAGTATAACACATCAGAATGCAGTGGTTCAATTTATATTTACATTATACGTCGAGAGTATACATATCAAAAAAGACTTCGTGTCAAAATAAAAAAAAAAACTTCAACGTTGAATCTCTGTATATACCGCATTCCTTCAAGAATATGAGGTAGGTGCTACCTGATGAGCTCCCAAGGGTTTTGGTTTTTTAAAACAGGTGGATTTTGTAATTTTGTTTTATTTGTCAACTGCATTGTATCGTGGCTAGTTTGGCGATATTCTACCGTTTCAATCCAATTTCAAAGATTACATAAATTATTTCGATAGAGGTTTATGTGTTTGCAAAGAACGGATTATCATATATCTATTTAATCTTTTCACTGATTTCTCGCATTCTCACATAAGATCACGCCATCATATTGTCGCAGGGTTTTAAAAGCATTTAAAATATCTCAAACAACCTCTACTCCCGCTTTAAAATTAGAAAGAAGATATACTAATAATTCAAAAATATTTGGCCAAACAATGTAATAAAAACACTTTATAAATTTGGTGCGCTAATGCAGATTAACTTTTATCCGAAACGCCAAAAAATCCAAGAATAAGTAGATACAAGAAGAGCGATATGACCAACATAAACCCAATAATTGAATTTCAAGATTACCTGAGAAAAGAAAATTTTAACCTTAATTTTGAATAATTTCTTTGTTTATCAACGAAAAATTTAAAAAATTTATGTTTTCACTTTTAATCTGTTTACTCAACAATTCAAAACACTTTCAAAATAATATGAGACAAGCAGATCTCAACTACAAGAGAACTCTCAGTTTTTAAAAAATCAGGATGAAACGGAAATTTTTCACTTTACCATCCTGATCTATTTATGACTTCAGTGTATTAAATTGAAAATGTCATTTCACAAGGAAATTAAACAAAATTATATTTACTTTATAGTTTTAAATACAGCCGCAAATTAGACCTTAATTGTAATGCGACAACACGAGGTGTATTAAAAGTCCCATATATATTTCGAATATACTCTATGTGCATATCGTCGATGTTGTTAACACCATCTTTAATTTAACGTTATGCTATCTGTAATAAATATTACATATGAGTTCAAGACTATATAGGTTATATATTCAATAATGCTCATTTTTGCGCTGTGAGAAATATATTTTTTAACTTTTTTTATTTTGTTTTGTTTTATCAAATTTGAGAATGTCTAAGTGTTAATACTTTAATGTTGGTTAACCAGGCAACATTTCCTTCACATGTTTCAAGAAAACATTTACGTGTGAGAGGTGCTTAACATTTTGGACGACTTGCAACTAGTTAAATGGGAGGCCATAGAATAAATAAAATATCTCAAACAACCTCTACTCCCGCTTTAAAATTAGAAAGAAGATATACTAATAATTCAAAAATATCCAAATTATCATTCCATAATAAAATATGCATTGGTTTTGTTAGTTAATATGTTCTAATGTGGATAGGTGTTGTTCAGAAATAATAGATTTTTTATCGTCCTATATAAAAAAAATAAGGAAAAATAAATATTAGAACAGTAGTTTACCGGTGTTAAACTGTCATCAATCCAGTAAGAAAATTCAAATCAAAGTTAAAAATTGATCATGTAATAAAGATGCCTCTAATTAGATAGATAACTGTATAACAATACATGTGAAGCTATAGTGTCCCAACTACTACATGTAGTTAATATATTTCATATTTGTAATTTTACCCGCCTCTAACAATACTTTTGGTTCTGTTTTGGTTTTATCAGCTCTTCAACGTCTATTTAAAGTTCAATTTAATATTTTTAAATATTTTGGACTTGAGCATTACTAAAGAGACGTTAAAAAAGAGAGATGAAAGATACCAAAGGGATATTCAAACTCATAAGTCTAAAAACAAACTGACAATGCCATGGAAAAAAACCAAAAACGACGAAAAGACGAACAGTACACGAGACGCAACAAAGAAAAATAAAGACTGAGCAACAGGAACCCCACCAAAAAACCGGATTAACTGTTGCAATGTGTATCTTCTTAGTTTAATCGTTGCCGTTAGTGTGATTATTACCACTTGGTCGAAATATATCTCTGCTGTTGGGCTGTTAGCGCCCAAGGGTATCAATAGACCAGTATCAAATACTTCGGTAATGGCATAAGAATATGAATATTATTTTCTTGACATTTGCTGCTATTAAAACATGTAATGTATCTCCTGCGTATAAATATCCGATTTATAATTTGGGTTTGGTATCACTTTTGATATTTTTGGTTTCATCAGCTGTAAATAAAATAACGCTTCATAAAATTCGTACGTCATAATCGTGTGTTGAATTTACCTTCATCAGGAACGTTCAAACACAAGCACTAGAAAGTCAAAAAGTGTATAAATATCTGAACACGTGAGAAGCTATATGATTAAAAGGTACCTTCATACTAATACAATTTGTAAAACAAACACTCCGATTCCAGCAGAAACTTTACTTCCCACTTGTGAACATTCCATTTCTGTGTAGAAACATTACAGCAGCGCATGCTTACGGAGCATATATCTCCCAGTTGATACGCTATTCTAGGGCTCGTGTTTCCTATCATGATTTTCTTAATATAGGGTTACTGCTTACAAATATGTGAATGCATCAAGGGTTCCAAGTGGTGAAAATTTTACGGACGTCATCACGAGTATAATGACCGTTATGGAATATCTATTTAACTTATGAAGTCGAATATGTTCCAATTGTCGTACTCACAATCCCATCCTCTTTGTCTTGAATATGACTAACCGAATTAGACTGATCACTTGGTTTGTACTGGCAATCTACAGCTAGGTGTGTAGTTTCGCATTTTATTTCCTAACTGTGGAGTGCTACCTTATGTCATCTCAGAAATCACAGAATTGCATTTTTAAAGATAAATCATACCACAAATAAATTGACTGTTAGATTCTTATTTTAGTTCTGAAAGAAAGAAATCTGATAGGATAGCAATACATGTTTCTTTTATTGCATACTGTCCGTAGCAACCAAAAATAAACATTTTGACACTAAGACATGGTTCGGTCTTAAATTTGTACTTCACCCTTGTAACTGAATGATAGCACTTTATATGATAGCGGCAGTATGTATCGCTTTATATTTTTTCATGCGAATAAGTCAAATTAACATTTCTAGCAGGATTTTATGTTGCAATTTGGGATGAATTAAATCTAAAGTTGCCACCGCTGTTCGAAATGTATACCCTAGTTGCATGTTTCTTAACCACGGCTTGGTATGCTCTTTATATCAAAATAGACCTTTTAGTGCTTTAAAATAGCTAAATATTGTACAATTTGTCCACAGTAAAAGAAACTTTATAATTTTAAACAGAAAAAGAGGAAAAGTTTAAGAAATTCAACCCCAACAAAAAAACACAGACTTGAGGTTTTAGACTTTGATCAATAATTTTTTTACATCACTTTTTGTCGCGATTCAACGTCAACTGCTCACCTTCATAAGATATCTATTACTAAACCAATTTTAATTACTTATGTATCATTTTAATCGTTACAGCTAGCAGAACACAGAAAACTTTATTAAAAGTGGAAGCAGGAAGATTAATATAGACTTCAAAGTTGTTTTATATGAACATCAACATTGTGTAATGTATGTATTATGTGCTGTGTTTCTGTATGACAGTCCATATATTTATATCCATACCAGACATTGGTCCAGAAAGTATTGTTATGTTTTTCCACCTTTTTGATGCACGAACTTTGCGATTCAATTTTACCAAAAAAATGAGGCGAAAGGTATCACATTTTTATTTTATCTTTTGATTGATTAATGTCAATAGTTTAAGAAAAGGTATCACTTAAAGGGATTGAAATTCTAGTTTGAACCAAATTTTGGGGATTTTCATGCCCCTTTTTGCAATATGTTATGGTATATAAAGGCAGAATGTTGCCATGGATACTCCAAAAAAAAAGGAATTATATTTAGCCATTTTAACTTTTGAAAAACAAATCTATTGAAGATGATAATTACATACATATGCACATGTATGACACAAACAGTTAGCAAAATGTATTAGAAATCCAGGAATAGAAAATGATTAAACATTTTGTGGGTAAATTTTTATTTCCTAACTGTGGAGTGCTACCTTATCCTTACGGAGCACCTGAAGTCACCCCCAGTTTTTAGTGTGGTTCGTGATGCTAAGTCTTTAGTTTTCTATGTTGTGTTTTATGTGCTGTTGGTTGGTCATTTTCATTTTTGCAATGTCATTGTTGGCTTGTATTCGACTTAAATACCGAACTCCAAGGCAAATTCAAAAGAGGAAGTCCATTAAATTGACAAAATCAAACGCTACTAATCAAAGGAACAATTGAAAAACAACTGTCATATTCCTGACTTGTTACAGGCATTTTCCGAAGAAAAATGTAGGTTTAACCTGGTTTTAAAGATAGCTAGACATCCCACTTGTATGACAGTTGTTTATAGTTCCGTTATATTGACAAAATATAAGCAAGCTAGAAAGAAAATCATGTTAGAAGTCATACCAATACCGAAGCACTGACTTCTAATCTGGTGATATCATCTCGGACTTACAATGCACAAGCAATGGTACCTACCCAGTGCTAGAATACGTAAATAACACTTTATAAAGTTCGTGCATCCGATGCGCTTTTTCTCTGGAATTTATCCTTATTAGGAACATTCAAACCGAAACAATCCGAAGCATAGAATGTATAAATACTTTAAAACGTGAGGAGCTATTAGAATTGCCAAGGTCATACATGTAAACCGTGCCTAGGGGAGGTGTAACTTAAGTTTCTAAACATCTTAATCTTTCAACGGAGAATTTGAAAAAAACCGTATGTTTTAAATCATACCAGTACCGAAACACTGACCATTGAGCTGATGAACCGTGTGGTAATGACAAGGAGTGGCTCACTTTGCATTTTAACGATTTCACATTTTCTACATTTCTATCTTTTAAAGCTTCTACACGATAGTAAACACATTTTACTGAAAAGTAATAAAATATACCAGTTGTAAAGTTGGTCATATTTTATTTATAAATGATCTTTTAACAACCAAAAGGTCTCCGCAGTGTTTTAACATTTACATTTATATGCTTGAGAAGAAAAATGTGACATAATCCTTCTACCTTAAAAGGTTTAATTTCAGGAGGGATAATGAGCACAAGCAATACAAACAAACTACATGCAATATTGGTTTTCTGTCATATTGACATATACTCGCATATCTTAATGCACAGAATATTCTAATGATACAATCCATCAAAGGTCATTTATAAACACTATCGATCATTGGTCGTTTAAATCATTTATGTTCATTATACTGATAAATTAATTTGAACTGAATTTAAGGGGGAAATATTGGGCATGATGTTCGCGTTTAGTGAAAACCAGCCATCATGACAATTACTTTGATTTCGTATTACACAGGATTAAATTGCCAAATAATAGCGTATTATAAATTTCGTGCGTCTGACGCGTTATTCAGGATTTTCCTTCATCAGAAACATTCAAACAAAAACATTTAATAGCTTGAAATGTGCAAGTACCTTAATAGGTTAGGATCTATATGAACAAAAGGTGCTTAAAAAGATTACTAAAATTATCTAAGGTCAGCTTTACATAAGTTTCTCAATACTTTCTTAGTTGATCAAAGAAGGGAAAAGTACAAATCAGTAGCGCCCTACATGTTTAATGCTTAAATTAAATATTGTTGGTTTGTTTTAGGTCAAAGTTAACTTTTTCATCAGGTTGTGCAAAATGCATGTTTGAATTAAAACAAAAACATAGTCATAATAATTGTGTTGGATAACAGGTAAAACCTGTTTTTGGTATAAAAAAAAAGAAGAAAGTTTAACGACAAAACAACAATAACTTCTTTCTTAAATTCAACAGAGAGAATAAAGCCCGTTTACGATACATTAAAATTCTTAGAAGAGCAAGAGTAGGGGAAGTATATTGATAAACATATGTATGTTTCACTACTTTGAGCAGTAAGGGATATCTACATGTTATGAACGAGAAATTATGATTTTAAGATGGCAACCAAACAAGATAATGTTACACGAGGTATGATTAAGTACAATCAATGAAAGAAAGGAGTAGTATAATAACTTTTTAAAAGTATATTGAAAGCATCTAAGAAATACAATATAACAATATATTCGAAGTGACATCTATCTTTGATATATGGAAGGTGTATTTCTCTATCTTTTCATGTTCGTTCTGTCGGTCACAATTCCATACTTGCAGACTGACAAGAAAAATGTCAATAGCTTTGTCATTGCAATAAGATGACCGCATAACAGAACGCTTTTCATGCGAGATATAGTTTTTTTTCAGAAAACATGTGTAGAGTAACCAATCCGATTCAGAATTGTCCGTTTATAAATTTGTAGGTGTCAACTCCCTCAGGCAAAGTTAACCTTTTTTGGCTAATTTCTCAGGTACTTTTTGGTCGTAAAGCTCTTCAACTGTTTCGGTTCTTATACATCCTCGCCCTTCAAATATTCGGTTTTGGGCGTTCCTGATGCAGGTAAATCCATGAAATTAATAACGTATTCTTTTCATTTTTTTCTTATCGAACGCAAAGAATACATAAAAAAATGGTAACACACTAATGCAAATAATACAATGACAAATACAGACGACACAAAGTTAAAAACAGGACTCAACAGTGTCTATGAAGATAAGAATAGAACAATATACAGTCTGTGCGCCTGAAGCGCTTTCCTAGATTTCATTTAATTAGGAACGCTCAAACATAAACATTTGAAAGTCACCGATGTATAAATACTTCTAATCTTGAGGAAATGTATGACAAAAAGGGATATAAAAGGAACAGCAAAATCCATCCAAGGTCAATTTTGGGTAAGGGAGATCTCTATTTTCTTTATAATTTTTTAATTTATTAAGTTTGAAAACGTATGCTACAACTCATATTTTAGAAACACTCACTACTGACAAGCTAGCATTTTGTTCATCAGGAACACCAAGGATATTTAAAACAACTTGAATACATGACGAGCTTTGTTAAGAACAGGACCTAAAATAACATAACCAAATAACAACTAAGGTCTACTTACCTGAGGAAGTTTAAACATTAGTCTCTCCATAATTGCTATGTTTATTAGCGGTGAATTTAAGAAAGTTATGTTCAAACAAATTATTTTCCAAAAATGGATATATCTCTGAATAAGTTTGGTGCGTCCGAAGCGCTGTTCTTAGTTTACCTTCACTAGGAAAGTCCTAAACCTAAAATGTGACCGCCAAGGCTTTTTTTTAAGCTAAATTTTTTAGGAGCCTTGTGCCCTTAGTGACTTTAAAAGAACACCAAATACGAATTAAGATAAGCCTTGCTTGAGGAAGTTTGAACTTAAGACTGTTTACAATTACTTGATTATTTGCGTAGAATTTCAGAAAGGTATGTCATAAATCATGTCAATGGTGGAGCATAGACTATTGAGATGATGCAGGATAATGTTGTACTGTAACCTTGTTGATATGTCAAAATGATAAAAGACGACTTAACTTATTTAGGTATTCAACCTTGTTTTGTAGTATATTGCCGTTGTTATACGATAACAAAATGCCATTGTTAAAAGATACCGTTATTGTTTCTGTCATTGATTCACATAAGATATAAAAATAATAATAGATTGTGTTAAGTTCCCCTAAAGCATATTTTATGAGATATAATAGCCGGGATCTTGTGATTGTTTCCTGTTTTAATCCATCTCGATTTATTACTGCAATAAAACGAAAAAACAATAGAATGAAATATGACATCATTTTGTTTTTATTAACAACGAAATTTCAGAATACAATTAGAAAATAAACTATAATTTTGTAATTTACTTTTTTCCCCATCTAAACACTCAAAAGAATATTTGATACAAAAGTGTGTTTAAGGGCATACCCAAACTAATAGGAGAAAACATATCCATATGAGACATTTAAATTCATTAAGGTATGCTTTTTATAGTTTTTGTATTACGGTTTGCACACAAACGCTATTTGTGACAAAAAAAATCGTATATTTATAAGAACAAGTTACTGGGAATAATAGATTTTTTTGCACAGAACATAACAGCTAAAAATTCAATACTAGTAGCTGAAAGGACGTTGTATAACATCATAGCAAATGTATAATGAGTACTTACGTTCTATAACATACACCGGGTCCATGCGGGTTTAAGCAATATGCCATTGTTATAAAGCTATGTAGACTAAACAAAGATAGAACCATGTTTTAACTTTTTTTTGTTCAGTGAAACACATTTCAATACTTCCCTTTTTAATAATGAACAGGAAAATTGAAGTAAAATTGTCAATGCCGATTGTCAAACTATTGTTTGATTCTAAAAATATCATTTGTTAGTCTTTTCTGAAAGTATAAATATTCCGAAAATAATGAGTTTATATATTTCATGTTATTTCACATTTCAGTCATGTCTGTTATTTCATAAGGACCACTCGAATCCACTCTATATCAGCCATAAACAATATACTATATTAATTGATTTGGACATGTCTATCCTATAACAGATTCTGCAACCTGTTTGTGTCGATTTTATTTGGTAAACAAATAACAAACAGATAACAAACAAAATATCATTGAGACATTTAACTATTATTTTCCATAAAAGAAAAACGAATGACAATTCATGACAAAAAGTAAAATAGCAATGTCTTTATTTCTATATCATTATTGTTCATATCTTAAGTAAGCACTACAATGATCGTTAAAGTTTTTCCTCCATCAGTGTTTAAAACAAAATTCGTATACAAAGCAACATACAAAGGACGTCATCTGTAGCTTCTTAATTTATATTTTCCGCGGCAATAAAACAGACACCACACGACCACAAACAACCTGAAATAATAGGAAAGTTGAAATCTGCTAAATAATAATCGCCTTGATTACTTTTACAATTATGTATTGCCTATCGATTCGATCAATTTTTTTACGACACCGTGAATGTTTATGAAACTCGAATTTCATAACTCAGAACAATCCAGGATTGACTCCAGATAAAACCTTTTTTTATACAACTAGGTAGTTTCTTACTGTCCTGTTGCTATATGACATGTTCTATGAAATGCAGCAATCGGTATTAGAGTTTAGGGCGGCATGATTTCACACCAGCAAGTTGGGCAGGATCTGCTTACCTTTCCGGAGCACCTGAGATCACCCCCAGTTTTTGGTGGGGTTCGTGTTGCTTAGTCTTTAGTTTTCTATGTTTTGTCATCTGTACTATTATTTGTCTGTTTATTTTTAGCCATGGCGTTGTCAGTTTGTTGTTTGACTGTCCCTCTAGTATCCCTCGTCCCTCTTTTGGGAATATTGAATTGTCTTTCAGTAATTACAAGCATTCTTTAATTTGGTTTGACTTTTTTTTATATTGTGTTTTGCCGTCTATTATAAAGGGTCTTTTCAGGCAAGTTTTAAAACTTTATTTTTATGGTTAATATCAACCTTTCTAAAAAGAAACTAAACGAAACAAAAAAAACAGGAAGCAAACACGATGAGTCAATCCCTTCCTAACACATTTTTGCAGTGTTTTTGTATGTTCTGCTGTTATACCACTGTCCTAGGGCATGCAGAGGGTTTATGTTAGCAAACCTGGTAATCGCTGTCACATTTCGTATGTGACTGTCCCAATCCGGAGCCTGTAAGGCAGTGGTTGTTGTTGGCTGCCGGCTGTCATATTTGTTTTTGATTATTGTTTAACATAGCTCTGTTGACATGTTCATGTTGGAGCCTTTGATATCGTTTTGTTCATGTACCTATAGTTGCTTACATCCATGTCATTTTCGTGTCTGTTTGATAGTTGACTCGTTGGCAATGATACCACATTTTCCTTTTTTTCCTCCTGTCTTTTCTTTTTTTTTTTACATTTTTATAAACTTAAATTCAATAAAGTGTATGATTAAATTCATTCTTTTTAAAATAAACAAAAAAATATTATTAATGTGCATATTTTGCTCGACAAAACAGTTAAAGACAATTTCCATTTGAAATAATATTAAAATATTTTCATCAAGAGCTACGTATGGGGAAAACTGCTGAGTCTAGGAAAATGACTGCCTATATGGTGTTTTGTCAATATCATGCCAACAAATTTCCAACATTATCTCATTGTTCTAATTTTTATTTTCAAATTTTCTAAAACTACCATTTTACCCAAATAATACAACTTATATCAATTTTAATGACTTTTCACATTTGACAATCAAAATGAGAATATTCAATTTCAATTATAAAATGTCTGAAGTTATTATCTGTTTGGTCAAATACCCATTTTCTTTACGGGAATATATACATGATTTGTCAATCGTCTGTTTTAAAATGAAATACCAGGTGGTCATGTTTTGAATTTGGAAATTTTTTTATATTGTGTTTTGCCATCTAAGAACTTGTTGCTTGTTTCTGAATCCTTTTTGTGAATGGGAATATATAATGTAATTGTATAATTCATAATAAAAAGTTAAATCACAAAAATTGTGATTGCAAAGGATATATAAAGGATGTTTTAGTAACGTAATCAGTTTAAACCAAGCACATTTTTATATACAAGTTCAGTTTAGGGACAGAAAACGATATTTTAGAAATCTGTATTTTTCAAAGGAATTTTACCACTTATAACTTCGACATCACAAACGCTTAACTATATAATTATCGGTTGTCAAAAATCAGGAAGAAGATGTTCATCTGTACCACTTATCAGTCCAAGGTTGCTCCATAACATTTCGAACCAGCTACTTTTGTAATAGAAAATGAATAAGTGACCCCAAACTTCAATATATTGAGTATATTTTAAAAACATCGTCTTTTTGCATAATGATTAAGTAAACATACACTTGAATTCTTAATACATACCTCTCATACCTTGCTTGACGGCACGTTTGACGCCTAAAACAATTTTTTCTTTTAAATCTGTGTATGTAGTATTTCTAAATAATTTCTATTCAATTTGTCGATCGTTATGAGCAGATTGTGTCAAAACTTGTAAAATCATTCAAACTTTTCAAAATTATGATGTTTTGTAAATGCCTAGTATGATATGTTTGGTTAATATGTGTCAATTACTGGTGATAAAACAATATAGAAGTAACCCTTCTGAATATTAGGAATATGGTATCTGGCACTTGCCGTATTCCCATTGAGTTGATAAGTGGAATTCATTAATATACCATTGATTGAGAGGAGAAAAAAAGAGAAAAAAACAGAAGGACCGGAATATCGCTACGATAAGTGGAAAAATAATTTTGATTGACCAGGTCTTGGTGATTTACATATGATTTCAAACATATGGTCTCAAATATAATATTAAGAACGCTTGGATCCGTAGCTTCATTTCATTTGTTAACAGCACCCTCAATGTCGTCTTAATGTAAGTCAAATTATGAAGCAGACATTGCTGTATCTTTAGGTAAATACCTAAACAATAATTTAAATATTATGTTAACTGTATCATACAAGACTTTGTCAAACAGTAACAGTAGTATTCAAATTTTCAACACCATAAATGCATTCAGAAATTCCATTACATTGTGTTCATATTTTAAAAGTTTTTTAATTGGTTATTTTATTATTATCTGGAAACTTAACGAATACCAACTTTGAAAGGTAATTAAGAGGAATAACCCTGGAACAGTGAACGTCAAAGTCATCAAAATCGTACTTACCATGCAATATATATAGTTTTACAAAATATTTAGTTTATTGCGGTACAGAAATTATCATCCAATATATATCAAAATTGTAACGGAAGGACATGAAGTACTGAAGAAAAAACAAATACCAAAACAACACAGAAAACTGAGAATGAGGAAATCGAACAACACCAGAAACTGATATGAACTAAGGTAATAGCAGCCCCTTTATATTGATCGTGTCAGATAAAACTGTTATAGTCACATTGAATGATGGTCATCAACGTCGAACAGAGGGGTAAGTACGCATATCGCTCAAAATACTAAATAATAATTTCATCGGAGAAGTTGTATCTTTAAATATACATCACAAAAAAATGCTTGCAGTATTTCACGAGTTGAAAAACAAAATGTCATACAACGATTAAACCCGATTATATAAGATAGAATTGAACACAGTCACCGTTCAGCCCCTATGTTTAAGTTATGATAGTTAATGAAGCCATGGTATACTTACGTTTTGCATTCTTGACTACAAAACAAACATTTTCAGTTATATTTATAACCGGAAAACAATCTTTTTTTTTGTGTCTGACAAATTAAGGTCATATCAGAAAGTAATGTGATCGAGAGGTCAATTTTTTGGACAAACATTGCTACAGTTAATATTTTCGAATGGTGTAGTATAGGCAAAATTATTAGAATTTGGATATTAAAATTATCTGAATCTTAATAACTTTTGTCATGTATAAAAATGTAGGTTGATAATTCTAATCGGTCATAAATGGTGTTTTTCAAATACTAATACAACACAGAAAACTGAGAATGAGGAATTCTAACCACACCAGAAACCGATATGAACTAGTGTGATAGCTACTTTTCAGTAAATAACATCAAGTTCGTAAAACGTACATTTTAGTCTTAGCTACTTGATTTCGTTTATTAGTCAGTATTGGCTTTGAACCAGCTGTCAGTTACTGCGAGTACTCTCAGATCTGTACTTTGTCTTTTTTGTTTTTAGGGATCTATAAATGCCCTGCCACGCCCGGTCTGTGTTTTTGTTAGATGCTTTTCGGCTTTGTATCTATCTGATGAGTTAAGACCTTTTCAACTGATTTTTATAGTTTGTTCTTGTGTTGTGCTGTAACACCACTGTCCAAAGTTAGGGTGAGGATTGAGCCTTCACAAATATATTTAACATTTTCATATTCTTTATGTGTCTGTCCCAAGTCAGGAGCCTGTAGTTCATTGGTTGTCGTTAGTTCATGTCATATTTGTTTTTCGTAAACTGTTTTGTTGTAAATTAGGCCGTAAGGTTTTCATATTGAATTGTTTCATATTTTTCATATCGAGAGCTTTTATAGCCAACTATACTGTTTGGGTTTTTCTTAAATTTTGAAGGCGGTACGGTTGCCTATAATTGCTTACATCCACTTCATATGAACTTTGGTGGATAGTTGTCTCATTGGCAATCATACCTTATCTCCTTATTTTTATATTCACAAATGATTTCAAATAAACACCTATTTGTATGATAAGACAAAATAAACTACAGGAACAAAATAACAATAATGAATAATACCGTATCAAAGAATCCTCGCATGTATTTAAAGCAAGTCTAAGTACTTAATCTGCTGATAAAGATATCATACTTTCTTACACTTTTGGTATTTTCAATTTGTGTTCGTGTTGTATCTTCTTTACTGTTTTTTTAGTTGTGTTTGATACTTTTGATGGCTTACATTTAGATTCTTAGTACTTCGTTCCATACACCACTTCCAAACATATGATACTGCACATTAGATGCATCAAGTTTATATCGGATTGATGATTGAAATTTAGTGGCAACAATTACAATCATATCAAAACTTGAACATGTTAGTGTAATATGACTGTGCAACCTAATTTGTAATTGATCGACAGGCTGAGATTGGTAACGTGCTTGTTCCAAAGGCAACATTCGTCAGAAAGACATTTCACATTACATGAACACATTATGTTGAATCCAAGTTGATTAGTAGTTTCTTTGGCATTCCGCATGCTTAGCGGGAAAGGAACAAATACCAACTAGTCCGTTTTTTGTTTTATGTTGCCGGGGAACGAATCCACGACCTCCAAAAATCAATTCGAGCAAACTACCACCAAAGACCACTCAAGCAATAAGAAAACATTATTATCTTAGTAATTTATATAATATCCTTAAAGGTAGTCATTAATCAGTGTTTCGCATGTATTCAATGGATGTTGAATAGAATAGAATAGAAAGATGGAGTTAACGTCACAAGTATTTTTTTTAACAATACAATCAGATAGCAAAAAGCGTATCGAGATTTGTTTACCGTTTTCGATGAGAGATTCTTCTATCTTATATCCCAAGTGCACCTTGAAATTTACTTGATACTACAGAAACCATCAACAAATTACTAGCGGTTAAATTTTCCATCATAATTAACAGTAACCACTGATTTTGGCTGTCATGTTTTCCATGGAAATAAAACAAATAATTTATTTATGACCTTTTCAATATCATTTCTGATAATGATGGTTCAATTATGGCCATGTAGTATCACAAAATGACATCTGCATTTGATTTCCCACTGGTTTTAAAGGATTCTCTGGCATCAGTATGAAATGAGAATTCTATCTTTTATCTTTTATGAAATGAGAATTCTATCTATTTCCCCTTATACATTTTGAAAGAATTTGGCAGTCCAGAGGGAAGGAAATTTGCACATTGATCACGAAGGGTCAAGAACGGTATTAGCAGTCATGTTAAATATCTGATCCGGATTGAATTCATAAAAGACTTTCTTTCATAAATTATTTCTGGAAAGTTTTGTGCAGATGATATCAGAGAAAAATAAGACAATTTGCTTTGCAAACGGGTACAACGAGAATAAACGTGTATTTTTCATCTGGTTAAAGGTTCATCAACCATAATTCTTATATAGTTTCGACAGACTTTACATTGTAAGTGTCAAAGAAAAAATGAAAATTGAATTCTTGTAATTTAAGTTACCTTTATTGACAAACAGTTATGTATCAAGTATATACTATCGTTGTTTGTTTGATTGATTGATTGACAGTGTTTAACGCCACTTTCAGCACTATTGCGCTAATTCGTTGTGGTCAGTTTTTATTGGTGGAGGAAACTGGAGTGCACAAAAAGAAACTTCGACCTTCGGTAGTAAAACTAACAATCCTAGTCAATTAAGATTGCAGTCTAGTGCACTTGCCACGTGCAGGATTCGAACTCACAATTTGGAACCTCAGCGTTGACATCCTAGTGATACAGTAGTTCGATTACATATACCATTTTGTCACCGAGGCCAAAATATCAATAGATTTTTGGAAAAAGTATGTCAAAAATGGAGACAATTCTTCTGAAAAATTATGTAAAAAATATGCTGGCAGTTTATCAGGGCCAGTGGTTTTATGGGGATTTAAGTTTTTTTTTAGAAAGTTTAATATTCCATCATTGTTAATATTTATATCTGGCATGGTGGTATGGGGACTTGTACCTTTTTTGGCATAGAAGATGTATCTTCGGTAGTGAAAGCATTTTTAAATTGTTCATTAAGGATGTTTGCTTGTACATTAGGGTCACTGTGTAATCATATAGACCATCCTTTCCTTTTAGTGGAGAAACTCCAGATGTTTTAGATTGATGATTGTTTAGATCTTTGGGGCTTTCAGATTGCATCTACCAATACCATATTATGATCAGATATACCTGGAATGGATTTTATTTTTTTAGTTATTAATGCAGGTTGGTTTGTGCAAAAAAGGTCAAGGATGTTATTTTTCCTGGTTGGAAAATCAACCATCTGATCAATGCCTAAGTTATTCAGCATATTTATAAATTATTATAGTTCGTTCAGCTGCTTAGTATACAATGAGCCAGTATCCATTTGGAATACCGACCGTTTCTATTCTTTAAGAACATTCCCTTTCAAAAAGTTCCAAGGAAGCTGAAAGACCAAAGGGTTAAAGCTTTGAGTTTAAGTTATCTTTTAATAGCTTTCCGGACCCGTTATGACCACAATGATACGTATATTTGTATGTGATGTAATCATAGTCTCACCCTTCCTTCTTCGTAAGAAAAACAGAAATGCTGCTCAGGATTATGTGTTAACATTCTCAAGGTAATAGTCCACAGGAAGACATGTCATTCTTACATTGAAAGTAATGTTTTAGATTTGTCTGTATAACTGATATATATCTCTCATTTTGTTTGCCAATGTATTAGAGTGCCTGAAGATTATTTTGTGTTTGTAACCTGCAGCGGCCTAGACATCCAGAAATTATAAAGAAAAATTGTATTCATTTACATAGGGCTTTGTAATTAAAAATAATGTTTTATAAAAACATTTATGAAAATATGAAGCACAGTCCGAAGTGGTTGGTTGTTATTTAGCGATGAAAAAGATGAAGAGTGTTATTATGAATATTTTATTAAACAATAAACACGATCAAATTCATAGTTTCAACATATTTTACGATGTGAATGTAAAAATTACACACTCAAAACGTCAATAGGAACAGAATTCTTGATGTCCATGACTTTTTTGTTTCTTGAACTCTTCCTTAGTTTAAATATGTCGTTGCTATAGAACAGGAACCACACCACCACGAACAATCTGAAAGAATATGAAGATTAAAATCGGTCAATAAAAACTCATTGCGTGTAATTAATGATACAACTAAACTGCTTAAGATTTGATACCTTTTTCATCACTAAAAGTGCACATGTTAACGAGAATTTCATTATCAAGAACTATCCAGGATCAATTTAAAACAAACCATATTTACAACAAGGTCGTGTCTCACTGCACTGTTTATGACGTTTCTATATACAATCTTCTGAAGTACATATGTAAAGATTAGAGCTTTGATTTCTTTATCAGCAGGTTGAGTACGTTGAGCTAACTTTAAGTAACTAACTAAATAAAAATATTTATTTAAGAAATAACTAATAACAATTGGCCAACAAACACATGTTATAAAGATATATGTTAAAATTTGAGTTGAGCTGATATTTACAATACATTTGTTTATTGTACAAATTGTTAAGCTTTATTTTCTATATTTGATGATGACATACAAACTGTATATGCTTAAATACAGCACATACTATAGCCAAAAGATAAGTAATATTTACGACTTTGAAAAAAAAAAACCCACATGTGTGCTTTAATTCAAACAAATCTTTAATTGTTTGTTTTGATAAATATTTTTACGCACTGTTTAATGGTTCATAAAGCTTTCAACTGTTATGAGCAATGTTTGTAAAAATATTACTTTCTTCCGTACCAATATAAACTAATGACACACTACGGCTGTTTTTTTTTCAAGATTTGCCATTTGAATTTTTTCACACATTTCACAATTAATATAATTACATATATAACTTTAAAGCTGTTTTTATTAATACCTGAACCCCTCCCCCCCCCCCCCCTGAAAAAATATAAACCATTTATGGTTTCCATTGGACATATTATCTTTGTAAACGACACGTCAGCAATGTCTTTTTACGGGACCTAGCGAAAAATCAGATTACGGTCAGGTGTATAGTCTCCCTTAACCTCCCTCCTATCGTCAGGTGAATACTTTTTTTCAATATCATAATGATTTATTGAATTTCATTTGACTGCTTGATACATACCTCTCATACCTTTTTTCATTGCACGTTTTACGCCTACAAGACACAAATATTTTCATATATGTATATCCATTATTTCTAAATAACATTCCAGCCAATATTGGCAAAAAATATAATTTCGAATTTGCCGATCATTATCAGAGTTTGTCACAGACATAAATCCCTGACGTGCTTCACGTCATTTTACTACATAGATATTTCATGAATAATTTTACTCTGACCACTGGTCAAACGGGTGTCGGTGCAAACAAGAAATATATGTAATATTTTACGGATTTCTATGTTTAATTTCCCCATTCAGGTGCAGTTGCTTAGACCTTTCTACTATTTACACGATGATTGTATGGTTTTTACTGCGTCAGTAATAATGACTTTTGTTGCCAGTTAGTTCAAGTTCAGTTTTCCTGGATTAATCATTTTCCTATGAGTATTCGTAGTTTCTCATATAGCTCTTCACGTTTTTAAGTACGTATGAATCCTTGGCTTTCAATGTTAGGGTATGAGCATGCATGATGAAGGAAAATAAAGAAAAGCGCTTCGCACGCAATGTTTAAAAAGAGTTATTTTTGTTATTCTTTTGTGTTTTGACTTAATGGAATAAGTAGTATGATACGAGCCATTGTGTGACCTTAAAATTGAAAATTAATAAAAATCTTCAATCTTTTCAATATCATGTTGATTGTTTTTAGATTACTGTGGGTTCATTACTATTTGTGGGATACCAATTTTCGTGGAATTCATGGGTTTAGGTAAACCACGAATTTAAATGTTCAACGAAATACACATTTCTGAAAGTTTGTATATAGACTTTGGCAAATCCACGAAATCAAATATCCACGAAAAAAAATCCACAATCACAGCATGATATGTCATTTTATGCATATATTATAAAAAAAACAATGCAAGTATTTACCTGACTTCATCGGAATATTACATTTGGGACCAGTATTGTTGCTAATGGGCTGATAAGTGACATTTATATTAATCATAAAAGGAGGACGGCAGTATGAATATGACAAATAGAACATATTAGATCCGCAGTTTCCTTTTCTTTTAAACATCATTTATTTGTCAATCAAATCTAGAAAGGAAACCCAAGCAACTCAAGCTCTTTAATGTCGTATAAGCTGGAAGAGATATACTTCTTATCCTTCTGAAATATTTCTACCTGAGTACGGATTATTTGTGTTTCAAACGACCATGGATAAGATTTACTTGTCATAGTCTCACATCCGTCCCCTTTTTTTTAATTTTGCCATAACCAAATGCAACTTATCACCGCATTTTTACTTACAATGAGTGCCACAAATGGAACAGGATGTAGGTTAGGGTTCGTGTTACTCAATATTTAGTTTACTGATGTTTGCCTTTAAATTTCCTTGTTTTTCTTTTTGGCCCTGGAGTTGTCTAATTCAAATAAACTTATGGGTTTTGAGTGCCCCCCTTGTACCTACACATTCTTTTACCACATATTTGTTATCGCCTTCGTGTTATATCTATAGTATTATACAAATTTTGAAATTTGAATGGCAAAACTACTTAACATGTAAACTATGCAAATGTATCAAAGTCAATGAACCATGACTGAGGTTGAGGGCCACATATCCCCCCAAAATTTTGTGAATGCTTATATAAATTCCATATAAATATCGTTGACCAACCATTAGTGGTTCGTCTTAAATCGTCCCAATCATTAACTTTATCATGCAAACTATGAAAAAGTATCAAATCAACATAACTTAAGGTAGAGAGATGATAATTTCCATGGAAAAGAGATATGCCAATGTTAATACCACATCCCATCAAACATCATTCAATTCGCATTGTTGGTTCCTTTCAATTACCCTTATCACAAAACAAAACATGTAAATCCAGAAAAGCGCTTCCGACGCACGAATTGTATAAAATGTTATTTTCATGTATAAAGAGAGAGAAAATACCAAGGTTGGCATTTGAAAATCATAATAAAAAAAAAACGAAGATGTGATAGGATTGCCAATAAGACAACTCTCCAATCAGACCAAATGAAGTAGAAGTTAGCAACATAAGGTCACCGTTCAGCCTTCAACATTGAAAAAGTTCAATGAAAACAGACAAAGCCATGAGCAAAAATAAAAAATGCGAAAAGACACAGAACAATTACAAACATAACATAGAAAATTTAAGACTGAGCAGCACGAAGCTCACCAAAAACTTGGGTAACTAAGGTGCTCCGGAAGGATAAACTATTGGCAGTCAATGTAACATTACTGTGGGTACGTTGGCTGAATAACTTCAGTACGTAATACATCTTCCTTACACATATCATTTACTTACCATAAAGGGTTACACTTGATAAAGCATAATCACAAATTTTATTATATTAATTATGGAAACGATTCAGTATGTTGACCATGACTTATTGATAGGGTCATATAATTTCTATGAAAATAGGATTGCCAATGCTAATACATCTAACAGCCAACCCAGCATTTGTGGTTACCCTCAAACTGATGTAATCACACACGTTTATGATTGTTGGTAACGCTGTTGCTGGAAACAGCACGCCTACGATGACTCCGAAACATCGATCTGTAAAACTTTACAAATGACGAATTCAATTCATACCATTTTGCGAATTACATTTATATCATAGCTTTTCCTGTTTGACAGTAACGCTTTATGCAACTGACAGTAAATATTTCAAATATTTATGGTAGTTAGAGGATAATAAATTATTGCATTTGACAAAAATCCAAAAAAATCTGTTGTTTATAAGAATGTACTAAAGAGGCAACCAAAAACTATAAGTCGGAGAAAGACAGACACCATGGCAACAGAACCAGTAGAAACAGTATAAGGAGGACTAAAATTCCATTTTTACCAATATTTCGCGTAATACTTATACATGTCATTTCATTATTGAGCTGCATTTTTCATTTTTCATTTGAATTTCACAAAAAGTGCATTAAACTATTACATGTGATATTTGATTAAATTAAGGTGGTTTAGGCAATTAAAAGACAGACTTGAATACAGTGACCAGCCACACTGTATGATAAAGCTACTCCCAATAATGTTTTATATATAATTAATCTAGTCATATTTTACTTACGGTTCGCATTTTTGACTACAAAATAAACATACACCTTTTTTTTAACATATACGTTTGTTTGTCAAAATTATGACATAGTAGCTAATAACATTATCAAGAGATTCATATTTTTGTACGGACACATCAGCAACTAATGTGTATGACAGATAAGTGTAGAGATCATTGCTCTAACTTAAAAATTGAAATGATTTATTTTGTCATTAATAGAAATGTAGAATGCCATTGAATTTTTGTCAAGTGTCAAATGAACCTTTTAGTGAAATAAAAAAAAATTGTTCACCCTTTTCACTACACATTTAGACAAAATAAGAATATTTTTGTTCAAAAAGATCACCAAATAAAAACAACACATATTTGGAAAAGACCTAAGTCGTTTGTCTTCTTCAGTGTTTGGAGCACACGGCATGTCAATATCAATATATGTATCTAACAGTCATTATTCCGAAAGCGGATTCTAAATAAATTGGTTGTATCTGCTTTCAAGAGATAACAATTGAAGACTTTATAGTAGATGGTTGAAATCAAAGTTTTAATCTTCATAACTTTGTGAATGTAGAAAGATGAATTTATGAAAAAAATGGGTCAAGGTGTGTACAATTTTAATATATGCAGGTATCTTAATAGAAATTAAAGAGCATAAAGTTTCTTTTTTCATCCATTTGTAACTTCCTTGTCAAGTGGAATATAAAGAGAAAAAAAGAAGGAATTCTATGTCCACTGCCCTGGACTGCTTAAGGCTTTTTAAGTCCAAGTGATTTAGAATAAAATATATTTAATTGACGAAAAAGGATAATATATAACATACCTGCTATTATCATACCATCATGGTGAACCCTTTTTCCATGGTAAAGTTTATAACCTCTACAAAAGTCTGCAATTTTTTCGCCAGCCAATTTTAACATTTCATCATGCGTGATGCGATTTGCACGGACCATTATTTCTTCTTTAATTTCATGTTGGAATTGCATCCTGAAAGATCGGTTTGAAAATGCATTATTAAGAAACAATATGTAAATTAGTTGATATAGTAAAATGTTAAGTGATTAAAATTGACGGACATAAGCTAAAATTGTAGAAGTGAATTAAAAAAATCTCGAAGGTTAGAAAATTAGTAGAATGACAGAATACAACTGGACGATTTAATATCGTAGCGACTGTCTTACGAAAAATATTTACTTGTAAAAGTAAAAACCCATTTGAGAAAAACATAAATATTCAAAGGAATTTACACAGTTTGTTACAAGAAAACATATATACAAAACCAACGTTACATAGAAAACACTAGGCAACTCTGCAATAAAATGCTTCATGACAAGTAAGCGTAGACGACAAACTCGCCAAATTGAAGAAAAAAAACCGTCATTTGTATTGTATCCGGTAATGAGTCGATTAACAATGTAAAATATCTAGTGATCTCTTCAATGATATTGGGAGAGGACTATTAAAATATCAATACAGTTTGAATATATAAAGCCATACACATACCAGGATTATGATAACGTATGCATGACGTGTGTTTCGTTAACATAGATTAATCAGTAGCGATCGAATTGATCAGTTCAACGGTCAAATCAATTAACGAAGTTGACATACAATGAAAAAAATCGACTATTTAGTAAACAGATACTTATTAAACTATCTGAATTATTTCTTAGCTTCATGTATAAATGTGCACCTTATAAAAGGGTCATGATTTAAGTGACATGTTTTGAACAGGATACAAGTTTTGATAACCGCTATTGTAAACACATGATAAGACAGGACGGGATCAAATAATATTTAAAAAAGGAACAAGACTAGTTAAAAATACATAAACGGTAATCATGATACATGTATAACTTCGATTTTGAGTAAATGTCTGAATAGTACAGATTAACTGTTCAGTGTTACTACTGCATGGACGCATCATATTTCAACTGTGTATCATGAAATTGACAATTTAATGTAATAACCAGTTTCTCTCATATTTTATGTTCAAATTCCTTTAAAATCAGCGTGCTCATAGATAAGGGTAACATCTTCTATGTTACTGATTTAATCAAAGATACATTTCTTAATTTAAAAGATAACAATATCTATAAAAATTGCCACATTAGAAGTACCCACTAACGAAAAATCAATTATCTCCTACAAAGTAGCTAAATTCTATGTTTGCACCACTGATCGTACGAATCATAAGGTCCACTTACTGAAGTTAACGAAACAATAATATTATAGCTGATTTTGTACAAATCAAATTTGGTCTATTACATTTGTAACTTGTTTGTCCTTCATATTTGAAACAGAAACCTGAAATTAACCTTTTAATTTTGTCGAGCAGATCCACTGAACCACTGTAAGTTTCCTTTGTATCTAGTATTAGGCAAATACCATAATCTATGTTCTTGATGGCAACTTTTTTCTGTAAATAAGAAGAATAAATGTACAGAATAAGATGTTTTATTTCTATTAAATGGGCTCACGAAGAGCATATGTGCATGCATCAACCTTCAATTATCTTCAGTAGAATACGTTTCCTCCTTATGTGGCACCTTAATAAAAAAATAAGTGATCTTTTTTTCAATTACATGATATTTTACAGTTCGGATTCTGTTTACAAATATCCTATCGAGATTCGACTCTCACGTATTTGACTAAAGAAGACATATTGGTTTTAATTTAATCTGTGAATGTAAACAGAATGAAAAGAAATAAAACTTATTTCTCAAAGGTGAATGAAATTTTATGCAAAATGAATATAATTATAATGCTGTTACGGGAAGTAATAGAATTGAGAATGGAAAAGGGGAATGTGTCAAAGAGACAGCAACCCGACCAAAGAGCAGAAACCAGGTTAAAGCCACCAATGGGGCTTCAACGCAGAGAGAAAAATCCCGCACCCGGAGGCGGGCTTCAACGGGCCCTAAAACAATAATTCAGTTATACTAGTTCAGCGAAATGGACACCAAGTCTTTAACTACGGTACTCTATTAACTATTCAACTGACTGTATATGTATCATGGAGATATTACAATAATCAGCATAATTACAAAGCTAGACCAGAAAGTTTTCGAAATACTGCATAATATAGATTATACGAAAATATCAAGAAAACCGAGCGACGTGTATGCAACGATTAAAGCGAACTTTACTACAGTATTCGATTCAATTTTTAACTGACCGTATTTGCATCATGGATATAATACAATAACATCATTAACATTTACAAGTCGAAGAAAAACTGAAAAATTGAAATACATCAATTTACAAATAATAGGAATTAACCTGGTTTATCGGGCGACATATTTGCAATAATAAACGACCTAAACTGAATTGTTTTAAGAATATGATTCAATGATAGCTAAGTCAACAGTTGTTAATCGATGTACAAATCTTCTAAATCCATTCAGAAAATACAAATCATATTGAAAATAAAACTTGAAGGAATCGCAAAACAATCGCGACCGGGTGCATCGACAGGATAAACGTCTTCAACTGTGAAATCATCATCCGCCGTGAGTCGATGGCTATGGGCTTGTTAAGCGTGCATCATTCGTCATAAATAGAGTATGCATCATTTTATTTTATTTTATCGGGTGTAGAACATGGTATTCGAAATGTTATATAGATATCTGTAACATCACACATTTAGTGTTAATTGACCTTAATACGTATAACTGAATACAGTCTATAATCAAACCTTTTCAAAATCATGAAGATTAATTGATTGGCACCAGAAGCCTTTCAGCTGAGACACGTCCCCGACATTGACAGTCATTACATTTCTCTCCTTGTCAACAACAACATCCTCATTGACTTTACCACCAGGTACCTTGATATTGATCCGGTATGTCTGTTAGTTTGAAAAACATTATATATATATATATATATATTAAATATTGGTGTTGTTTTGTACACTTTTTAGCCGTTTATACGATATATATATATACATATGTTACAGTGAATTTGTAGAATCAGGGATTAAGTATAATCCCTGAAATTTTCACTGGTAACTTTAGTGATTATATATAATTACTAAAATTTTCAGGAATTATACATAATCACTAGAAAAAATGTCAGGGATTATACATAATAACTGGAATGAAGTGACAATGAATAAATTTGTTTTCTATAAATTCATATTTATACATCTTTAAAACATGAATATCAAAATCTAAAGCACAATATTCTAATACAATCATTGTAAATTTGGATGACATCTACTATGAGGGGTCCCTCATTTCTTTATTCTTTTATTTTTTACATCTATTTTCTGTATACTGTAAATTTTAACTCAGTGTTCCCGTTTTTCCTTTGTTTTCTTCTGATAGTTGATGTGTTTCCCTCGGTTTTAGTTTGTAACCCGGGTTTGTTTTCTCTCAACCGATTTGTGACTTTTGAACGCCGGTATACTACTGTTGCCTTTATTTAGCACACTATTATTCTCTATTCTTATTTTTATGTCTATTTTTGTGTATTCTTTGATCTTTAGCTCTTTTTTTTTTGCACTGTTTGTCCGTTATTCTCTATTCTGTAAACCCCATTCAGACCCTTTACTTTTGAATATTTGCTCTGCTTTTCCCTTTTTGTTAAACATAAAGAAAACCTTAGCCTTCACCTATGAATCTGATTTTACTGCACTTTGAAGAGAAATAAGTGTTCATTTAAAACATCTGAAGGTGCTCAAACTGATTCCTTCTGTATCATTGGAGCCTTATTTCATGATTCGTAGTCATGCATTATCCTTTTCAGCCCTTTTATGAACGATGGCCATTATGTTTTTGGGGTCTCCCTTTCCACGATCAACATGAGGAATCGGTATCACAGAATTGTGTTCAATCTGTCAAGCCTGTGTTCTGTTTGTGTTTCTGGGTGTTTAGTTGTATTTATTTGCTTAGTTTGAAATCCTTGTTCGTAAACTTTCATCCCTTTTGTTTTACAGCAAATTACATGATCTGTGCATTTTTGTTGGTATTATTAATTTCAATTTAAAATACTTATCTGTTTATGAGTTAATGCGATTTAACTTGCACAGTTAAATAGAGTATCAACAGGAAAAACTGTTCACTTTAATGATATTTGATAAATATAACGTTTGTTTGATGGATTAATGGCTGGAATATTCTGTCAAGGCTTGTTTTGATATATCAAATATCCTGAAGTAAAATTTAGTGATTTTTCGTGACCTCAATTAATTTTAGAGCTTAAATAAACATTCTTTAGAATAATTGTTTGCTTTTTGCTAGCAAATATACAAACCTGTATATCGTCGTAGCTCATTACTGAAATGATTGACAATGTCACTGGAAAAATTACTGCTAGAAACATATTCGACACTTCTGGTTTTTATGTTACAGTCAATAGCCGTTCTGATTGAAAAAAAATAAACACTTAAGCACTGAGGAATCTTTGTCTTAGATAAAATATTGTTTAAACTTATAAGGCACAGTTCACTTGAAGCATTCAATATAATGCATTTCATTGTATTAACTATTGTAGATATATATATATATATTTTCGAAAATTAAACAGAAATTAGCGTACCTTTGTAACGAAAAAGCAGTAACTAATGATATTTGTTTGGAATCATGCCACACCACCTTATTTTCTATAGATATCATTCAATATAATGCTTAGTTCTCGTGTAATTCTATTGATTTTGGAAAAAACTAGATTTGAAAAGGAAAAAAAAGAAAGCAGTGCTATGAATGTCAACTGCTCCTCATGGGTAATTTTGGCGTAGTATATGGTTCGAAAGTATTGTATACTGCAAATGCAAAAGAAAAATGAATAACAGATTTGTAACTTATCTTCCGTTTATGTTGTATTTCTAAAGTTAGGGGGTTTGCATTTATCTTGAGGTTCATTAACTGTGTTATACTTGTGTAAAGAAATTAACGTCTTGCTAGTTGACATGCTTTATGATTCTATAAATTCGTAGCTAGGTAATAATAGCGTTACGTTACATTACGATAAAGGGCGCGAAACTTCTACATTACTTTAAGTCCTAAAGTCTCTTGTCCCATATTCACGACATTCTAGAGGCCTCAAAATTCTAAAGACATTAAATTATTTTCAAAAGATAAATAATCAAAATAGTTAAAAATCTATAAATATATCATACTGAAAGTTTTTGTGTACGCTCACTGTCTTTCACAAAAATCACTCAACTATAGTTCTAAGGGATATAACTTCAAAATTGGTCATGTGGTAACAAATCCTCTAGAAGTCCGTACTTTTGCAAAACGAATAAGTCCATCATCTCCTTTGATAACGTCTTCTATCATTGCTCTCCATAAAAGTCGTGGTGATTCATTTTCTATTTAAAAGACATCACCAATACCAACTTGTCCATCATTTTTCCGGAGGCTCGATGATATTATCGTAATCCAGTAATGTATTCGTTATAACAACGTTTTGCAAATTGGTCTTCCAACAGTCTTTTTCTTTCAATTAGTTTGTTTGCAGTGGTTGTATCAAGTTCTTGAATATTTGGGTTGTGTATGTCTTTGTGCATCTCTGTCTTCAAAATAATCCTTCCATGTAAAAGATAAGATGTGTCAGTGGTTCGGGATCTCTTTTGCCTGAAGATATATATGTAAGTGGGCGATTGTTTATTATAGTTTCAATCTCCGTAAGTATTGTTTTCAAAGATTGCTCGCTGACGAGTGCTCTACCAAAAACTTTCTTTAATGTCATTTTGGTCAAGGCGTTTAGACGGAATTAGACGTTCCCACCATCTGCCATACCAAGGCGCTTCCTTAAAAAAAATTGTCCAGTTGATGTACAAATTCAGCAGACTTTGTAATTCATTTGATGCGGCTACAAATATAGGTGCGTTATCGGAATAAACAGGTGTTCCTTTTGGACTGATTAAACGCCTAAAAGTGTTCAATGATAAATCAGGTACAATTTTCAAATGTATAGCTCGTATACATGCACATGTGAATAAACATATGTATACCTTCCGAGCTTGTGTTTAAGTATCCTTGATGTGTACAGGTCAGACAAAATCTATCCCGATAGTACAAAATGGTATGGTGTCTTTTACTCGATCCGTTGGTAGTGGTGGCGGTTCCGGTCTGTTATACGGTTTACCAATTATGTTCTGGCATTGTATTCATTAACGCAAGATAATGTTCACACATTGTCGAATTGTCGGTATCCAGTATGAATGTCTAATCTGTATTATTATCTGTCGGACTACTGCATGTATATTTCGAAGATGTACGTCCATTATTAGAACATCGGAGAGTTTGTGGTTTTTTGGCAATAAAAGAGGAAACTTTGCATTTTCTTCTAGAGTGGAATTTTGTATTCTGCCTTTACATCTTATGATTCCATTTTGATCCAGATATAAATGTAATTGTTGTACAAACGATAATGATTTAATTTTCGGAATAAATGTAATAATTTCTAGCTCTTTCACGAACCTTTCCTGTTATGTCACATTGGTCCATACATCCATAGATAATGCAATTTCCTCCTTGTTAGTAGTGCCTTTAGCTTTCTGTCACCTTGTGAACTCCTAAGTCGATACGGTTGCTTCTTCTTACAGTTATGACATATCTACGATCTGTGTTATTCCCTGTGGATCACTTGGGACTTTGTCGTCAATTATATGCGTCTCTGTTCCTGTGATATTGGCTACCTTAGTGCTAATTTCACATGTGTGGTCCACGTCGGCCATTTACTCTCGTCTGTTATTAATTGTGGTCTATGCATCCATAAATGTGAATCCTCAAATGGCGATGCACGTGTTTCAAGATCAGCTAGATTCATTTCTGAAGGTACATATTTCTATTCGTAAGTTTCAATAATATCTTTAATTTCGCTAACACGCTTTTTTACAAACTTGTTGAACGGATTCGATGAAGCAAGCCAATGTAGAACTAGTTGAATATTGCTCCAAAATGCTGCTCTTTTTATCCCTAAGTTTTTGGTTACATCTTTTGCAATTCGAGCTCCTATCACTGAAACCATTAATTCTAGTTTTTGTAAAGTCATTCCTTTGAACGGTGCAACACGGTTCTTTCCAATAACGATTGATGTTACTGTGCCTTTACTCAAGTGAACGGGGGCTCCATATGCTTTCTGCCTTGCATCAACAAAAATGTGAAGAGTAGAGTTACTGGTTCCTCATCTTGGTTTGCAAAATAGTATTTCTGTGATTTAAGTTTTGAAGTTGTCTGTAAAATGTCATTCTTTACATTGGTCCATGCGTTTTCAACTTTTTTTTTCGATAGTGTTTCGTCCCAAGCATATCCTTTTTTCAAAAGTTCTTGAATAAGTATTTTTGCTCAAAAGGTGATCAGTCCGAGTAGTCCTAACGGATCCTAAATAGCAGAAGACATTCGCAAAAGTTCCAGTGTTGTCAATTGTTTCGTTTCAGCAAAGCTGAGTGTATCTGAGTCCGCATTCCAGCTCATCTCCTCCTTGTCTGCATCAAGTTTTTCAGACTGTGCCACATCTCTTAGTTTGTCACTGTTTAACATCTATGATCGTAAGTATAAGCCTCCATGTGTAAGTAATTCTTTCGATCCCTTAAAGTATTTATTGCTGATTCTTAGGAGTCCATTCTAGTTAATACATTATCAACATATAAGTCACTTTGTAGAGCATGTAGAGCTGTAGATACTTTGTTCGGATTCATAGATATATGTTTCATCAATGTCGCATTTAGAATGAACGGAAAACACTTCGATCCCAAAAGTACAACTACCCTTCCGGAGCACCTGAGATCACCCCCAGTTTTTGGTGGGGTTCGTGTTGCTTAGTCTTTAGTTTTCTATGTTGTGTCATATGTACTATTATTTGTCTGTTTGTCTTTTTATTTTTGGCCATGGCATTGTCAGTTTGTTTTCGATCTATGAGTTTGACTGTCCCTCTTGTATCTTTCGTCCCTCTCTTTTAAATCTGTACATTGTTAAATCGTTTATTGGATCATCTGAGTCGGACAACCTAAATAATCTTGTGGCGTCTCTGTCTTCATTGTCAAGTCTTACTTGTAAAATGCCTATTGTATGACTGTTGTGATTCCATATTTTCCTAATCTAAATCTTGTAAGAATGTTTGTTAGTTTATTCAAAATAAGTGGCGCTGAAGATAGGCAGTCATTAAGGCTTGGAAATCTTGATTTCCACGGCAACTGCTGTCCTAAAATATTCTAATAGGGGTCGTGCTTGATTCATTTTTCACGGGATAGTGTGGTATATAGTGGATTCCTCCATTTTCGCGATCAATTTCTGTAGAGGGTACCTTTTCTATGAAGTCTTGCATCTCCTGTTCATTGATTATCTTATCGTATAAATGTAACATATCCGAGCGGGTCTTGGCGAACCTAGCTATAACATCCTGGGTCCTCATTCTTGCTATATATTCATTTGTAGGTAACTCTCGGCGATCTGGTTTCCATGGAAGTTTGGAGATATATTTATTTTACCGAAAAGTTATGTTAGAGTTTTGGTACTGAATCATAAGTTTTGTACTTGTTTTGTATTTTCATTTTTGAGTCCGTCTCTAATCCGCTCGACTCATTCTCCCAACATTTCTCTAAATCGCACTTCACGAGTTTGTGCTTAACTAAACATTCATCAATGTAGATTACCATTGTCTAGTGTTAAAATCTGTGTTCATCGGTCCTGATAGTAAATAGCCGAATTTGGATCTAACTGCTATCGGTCCGTCACCTCGAACGATTTCATCCTTTAAGACCAGTAAGAATCTGCTCCAAAGAGTAGTGAAATGTTGAACTTTTCATTATGTGTGACTGGGTGAGCAAGTAGAAATCATCTTATATATGACAAGCTATTGATGTGTACACGTTTCTTCATATGTATCGGTGTGGCAATTTTTGGAACAATTATTTCCTTCATTGGAATTCCTTCTCTGCTTTCGGTCTCAATTGATAATGTCGCTTTCTCTAGGTTGCGTACCTCACCCATTTATCCACCAAATGCTGAAACTTTCATACTTATTATACCATTCGATGTGATATGTAGTTTTTCTATTTACTGTTAATAAATAAACGAGTTTTGGGCGCCTTCGTCGAGTAGAATGTCATCGCGAGTTGGTTGACCGTTATGGAATATCCGTTTCACAGATGATAGCGGATATGTTCCCATTGTCGTAACTACAATCCCGTCCCCCTTTTCCCGAATGTGACCTACTAAATTAGACTTATTACCGGGTTTGTACTTACATGAGCGACACGACGGGTGCCACATGTGGAGCAGGATCTGCTTACCCTTCCGGAGCACCAGAGATCACCCCAAGTTTTTTGTTGGGTTTGTGTTGCTCAGTCTTTAGTTTCTATGTTGTGTTTTGTGTACTGTTGTTTGTTCTGCTGGTCTTTTACTTTTTTTTAATCCATGGAGTTGTCATTTTATTTTCTACTTATGAGTTTGAATGACTCTGTTGGTATCTTTCGCATCTCTTTCATAACACTTTCATCATGATGCTAAACGGGCGCTATAGCAGTTTTTTTTATAAAATTTCGGTATGAGCTGGAAAGGCAGAATGCATATCGACGCTCCTTGTTTGTGTACTACTTAGTACATCTCCATGGACAAGTTTTGTTTAGGTTATCACCATTTATAATGGAATTTTTAATTTGAAAAGTATTACGGCAAATGCTGCTATTATGTTTATTACCTCAATATCGGAAACTATATTGTGATTTACATTCAGAAATCTCATGATTAAATGCGGACATTTGTACCATTGATCTTTGTACATTCATTTGGGTGATGCGAGTTTTGACAAAATAAACAAGGCCTTTTAGTCTTATGTCTACCATTGTCTTTACTATCTTTAGAACCGGTTGACCTCCATCTTTTAATTGTAGCTTCTGTTACGAAAGATGTGGTTGGTATAATATCGGTTTCAGTAGGATTGGCGTTTTGGCCTCTTGAATACAAATTTCTTTCTTTATGGCTTTGCGTAAACTTGAAATTTCCCAATCATCATTACCATAGTACCGAGTAATGTTTTGTCTGACAAGTTTGTTGAGAATTATTGGTACTAATAGGCTTCCGTACGATTCCTGATATCGACTCATTCCTTCTCTTGTGTCACTGAACGATTTCAGTACCTTAATTCCAGGCGTTGGTGCAGGCAGATTTGGCAAGTATTGCATGTATGCGTTTACGATTTTGTGTTGTTGGCCAAAACTCTCATGTAGAATTAGTATTGCTAGGTTTTAATTTTTACTTACTAGTATTTTGCGTTCTCGATATACACTGGCTAGCTTCTCCGTAAAGTTGGAATTCAAAAACAATAATCTTTGTACGTCACTCAATTACGGATTTTCATGAACGGCAGAATTGTATAAACCCCAAAAAGCTGACCATTCCAGCAGATTTCCGTAAAAAGTGGGCATGTTGAGTTTAGGCAATTTGTTGTAATTATTAGATGATATAGATTTGGGCATGTTTGATGGCTTATGCTTGTTTGTTCTGAGTTCCAATTTATCGGATTTGAATGTTATTGCACGCTGGGGTTTTTGTATAAGAAATATGGTGCTTTAGGGTTTAATGGTGATTGATTTTTTAGCTGACTTACTTCTTTGATGTAGTTCTCAATTTTGGTGATTCCTGTCGGATTGTCCAACTCGTATCTGTCGACTTCTTCGATTTCTATGTTTATTCTTTATTCTTCTTCGTCTTCAATTATTTCCATAATCTTATCATTCAGATCGAACAATGTCTTTTGCTTCGTTTTTATCAGCTCCATCATGTTGTTGTGATTCTTCTGTCGGATCTCCTTTCTTTAGTAGCTTTAATACTGCTCTTCTATGTGCTGCTCGGATTGCTTTGAGTTTTTGTCACGGATCCATTATCTTAAGGGTTATTACCTTTGTTATTCTTGTGTTTAGAAAATAATGTCTTGCTAGTTGAGATGCTTTATGAATCTATAGATTTTTGTAGATACGTAACATAAGCGTATCGTTACGTTACAACGGTGTTCGCGAAACTATTACATTACATTACATTCTAAAGTCTCTTGGCCCATATTCACGACAGCATTCCTCAAAGGACCGAAACAGTTCACGAAATAATTTGGACATTTGTCAAAATAACGATACACGATAAGGAGAAAAAGTTTTAAATCAGTCTTTAATTGCACGAAAAATGTCTTGGAGGCACCAAAATTCAGAACTACATCAAAGAAGTAAGTCAGCTAAAAATCAATCACCATGAAACCCTAAAAGTTATAACACGCTGAAATCCTATAATTTGTATATTTTATAACATTAAAGCAAAGATTCAAGATGAACTTGTCCATAAGAGATTATCGTATGTCGACCTCTAATATATCATATTATAATATTTCCATTGATAAGCTTCAAATTGCGGAATACATTTTATCAAGAGAGTTAATAGGCTTGGCAAAGGAAATCTAATAACTGGAAATCGTACATAAATAAAAAATAAAAAAACAACAATCAAATAACACCCGATTACATAAAATGGAAATCTGATAAAATAATTTGAGATGTTGTATGATTGCCAATGATATAACTATTCAACAGAGTCCAGATAAAGTGAGGTTTAAGCAATTATATGTCATCGTACGGCCTTCAACAGTGAACAAAACATATACCGTATAGTCAGATTTAAACGACTCCGACATGTAGTATAACAATGTCTTTTGAAATATCCAAAACGACTGGGTATTTTTCATAATACTCTTCCTCATACATGCAATACAGGCATCACCTGTCTTATGATTACAAGTCGTATCAGGAAGCATAGGCCATGACATTATCAGAACATAACAAAAAAGGTAAAGGATAAGTGTGGTTAAAATCTGGGACCTTTTAATGTCTCATATTATTTGAAAATAATGACATCCCATGCTCTTTAAGGCGATAGTTTGATCTATTTTAAAAGTATATATCATTTTAAAGGTATTTCATTTAAAATTAACTACAGTGGTTTTCGAGTTATAAGTATATTGTGTGAGTGAAATTGCCATCATTAGTACATTTTTGGGAAAATCTTAAGAAACAATATGGTGTATCGTACTACGCTTGATGCAGTGGTATAATCGTTATCGATAAACCACAAATTCAAGATGAATTCTCAACATCCTGTTTTGTTAGTTAACACTCAATTATTTCATTATTGTATAGTATATTACAAAACACAAGTATATCAAAACAATTGAAAATAATTGCGTGTCAATGAATTAGATTGTTTTATTCTAATGGTTGAGACTATATTGTTAAAATAATTCATTATTAAATGTCTGCAAGTATAAATTTGAGAAACACTAGTCTACTAACAATTGCAGAATCGTGGTTAAAGTGACATTTTCCTCTTCATTTATTCTTAGTAATACACTTAATTTACAGTAAAAGTTTAAAAAGTATCGAAGAAAATCATTACTCCGTCAAGAATTAATTTGATGAAATCAAATTGTGGAATTGATTTGATTGAACATTCCGGAATAAAAACCATTACATAAAACATGTGCGCAAACAAAAATAGGGCGATGACATTGGATTTCAATCATTTTTTTATTAATGACAAATTAGTTAGAAAGATTTGTTTTATAGATTTGAGCATGAATGTATCCAACCATCATAGCGCATGAAATACATTAAGCAGATTGTTACATATTCATTCGAAAGAAGTTATAATCTTTACCATCAGAACAATAACGTTTGACTAGACAAGTGGGACCTCCAAAGTACCCAATAGTGATTGTCTATTGACGTCAAGATGCGAATAAAGCATGCAATATTGATTGTTTAGTGAATGCAGTTTTAAAGGTAAATTTATCATTCAAGTAATTTACCATAATATGAAATTTTAGATTCTTTGTTCTTATTTTGAAAGAAAATTCTTCCGTTTTTAAGTTTTGTCCTGATTGCTGCACATGTCGAAGCATATTGTATGTATTTGTTTTGTTTTGTGACTTGTGTTTTATTAATAAATCCTAATAATAATTTTAATTTTTCATAAAAAACGCATCTTCAAACTGAGGTGTCTAATTCGTCTAGGTTTGTTTACGTAACAAACCATTTCGTTCTTAGAATGATAAACAAATTGTAATTCACCTACCTTAAATGGTTATCCCTGCTTGAATACAAGAGAGTACTGAGCCCATATAGTTGCATCTTATTTAACATAATTATCATCGATTTATTTTTGACACGTTGTTAAAAAAGTCTTTGAAATTGGAATGCTGTCAAGTTTGCAGAAATCTCCAATACATACTGTAAACAGATATATCACGTTTTAATGATGTTCTGTATATGCAGAAACTATACAAAGGATTAAGTTAAAAGAAGTGCTGTCTTTCAAAAGACAAGTGGATGGACTACTGTATATGCTTTTTTTAATAATGAGACTACTGACGATATTTATTATTGTAAATTTTCTTCTTCATTATTTGAGTTCGCTCATACTGATCTTTGGCTCGAAACATCTCCGATAATTGCCATCTACTGCAGCAACAACATATAATTATCCTGGATTTAAATAATTAAATACATAATACCAGCGCTTGCATTACATGGAATTTGACGTAAATGTCAATGTATACAACAAAGAGGCACAAGTTATTATGAACGTCAAGAAAAATGTACAGTTTCAAAATATAAGTAAAATAGTAAAAATCAATAATAAAAATAACAAGAAAAAAGAAAAATCCGGATAACAAACATTCTTTATCAATAACAGCTGTCTGATGTGATTTGCGACTGAAAAAAGAAAGATAATAGCGAAGGGACATTAAAAAACCATAAGTCCAATAAAACAGACAGCACCATGACCAAAAACAAAAACAAAACATAAGATCTATAAAAGACAATACAGAAATCCTTATATTAAGTAACTCGAACCCAATCAATATCGGATATGACTGCTCCACTAGCGACACCGCCAATTTTATTCTTGTTGGAATACATTAATGAGTCATTAAACACTGAACAGTGCTTGTCAAAAACAAAAATACTGATTTTTCTTTTGTAATGTACTTTTGGATTCATGCAATTGGAGGATCAATAAAATGTGGGGTACAATTTTCTTATAACCTAAAGGGAAACCATGAATATAATGATATAATATCAGTGGAATATATTAACAAAAGTAAGAGAAAAAAATCAAGGGGTCTTTTAAGAAAGTATGACAGGAATAAAAAGAGATTTGACATATACGTCTTCGAGATAACTTGCAAAGAATTAGAAAAAAAAACATAAACAGAGCTGCATACAGTCTTATTCAATAGACCAAATAGGTTTCTATACATTTTGTCTGCTGTTTTGAGTCAACTTTTCTTCGAGCGCCCCTGATGAGTCTTATGAAGAAAAAAATGAGCTTCTGACGTACTGAAACTATATATATAAGCCTGATATCCCTGTATTGTCGCTTGTCTATAAAAGTTTATTTATTGAATAGAAATAATATCAAAGATCAGCTATACATTGATTATTAGCAGTGTTTTTTACTAAATACAATCAATCAAACGATCCCCATGGAAGGAATAGGTGTATTCAAGACTGCAATAGTACAAACTTGGAATATATAGGTGTAATGTACCTGTCAAAACCAGGTACCTGTCAGTAGCACATATGGTCAGTGTCAATTTGTTGTAATGTGATAAAATTGTCTTGCCTGAGGTTAACATATAAATTTTGTTGTGTTCATAAAATTGACATTTTTCTATATTTTGCTATTTATAATATGTAGGACCCGGAGGTGCGATGGACACGCTGAAGTGCGATGATCACGGTGACTTGCGATGGTATACATCGAAGTGCGATGATAAACACCGAATTGCAATAGCCCTTCACTGATGTGCGAGGATCTATATGACGCTTATGGCTATTTTATAAACTACAGATGTGTAATTATTATGAGAAGTAGGTTTTGTTATCAGAAAGTATCTAAATGTTCATTCATTATTGTCCATAAATCATATATGGTATGTTTGTATCGATGATATATATGTGTATGGTTAAAATCGTTGAAAGAATTATCATCTTTAAATAAGCCTGTTTACCATCCACATTAGGATTATGTGATAATCGTATACTGTTTGAATGCCATACAAGTGAAACACATCCGTGGTAATCTACAACAAAGCTATCCAGAACGGTTAACCAAATCATGATAGCGTTCGTTACTCTTTCGAAAAGATTTACGTTTATCTATATCTTTAATATACATATCTTTAAACGGTAACGGTGTATGTAACATATGAAATACAAGAATATAGTTTATATTATGTAGTGTCCTTAGTTAAAGTTTAATTTAATAAGAGGTTGTCCTTTTTAAATTTGCTGCAGGTCTACATAATACTACAGTTAATCTTTACTTTGTTCTTCTCATGCGTTCCACTTTTGCCGTAGTATTATGATACAGAGACTGTGAAGAGTCTGTCTGTGGAGCCGTATGCATTTAGAAAATGCCACAATCCATCGTACGCAAAACAAAAATTAAGGGATCCGCTACACATTGTTCAACCAGACTTCTGTCTTCAAATCACTTCCCCTTTCCCGTTGTATTTAAAGTGCATAAACCCCTTATTAACTTGTTCCAATAAGGAATATGCATAAAATATTGGCGACTGAAATTTGAACATCAAACATCAATCAATTTATTGATCTTATTTTGTCTAGAGGGTGTTTTAATGAGGTATAATAACAACTTTTACTTGTGGTTTGTGACAGTTACTGTATTCAACAATTTGATATCTCCACTAACATGATTCAAAATACCATCGAAATGAGTTTTGAAAACAAATACATTTCACTTTCGTACGATGCTTAACATTAATAAATAATTAATTGCAAAACAGCCAAAATATTTATTCTTGTCTTTAAGCTGACAGTCGTTAGCCATACTGTAACATCACTTAGCGTAAATTATCGGCCAACATGAGAGACTATATAAGTATAAAAGTTATAAAGTCTCATAACATAATTGTCTTTTATAATAAAATGTATTGGAGTAGACAAAAATGATTGAATAAATTCGCTCAAAGATCAATATCGTACTCTATAGAAGAAATATATATTGTAATGGGGTCTAACATTTTTCATTTATATCAACTTTATGACTTTTCTTTGCAATATAATATTCTTACGACGGATATTGTTAAATTCTGTTTTTAAAACTTACAATTTTAGGGGTAAGTTCCTTTTATTTAGTTTTTTTGCTACTAGAAATAAGAGATTTATGAATAAGCTTTTTAAATAGAAACCAAGGCGCAGTTCCTTTGCTTTTTATTTCGTCAAGTGCGTTGTTGTATTTAGTGTCATGATCACAGGCGCTTGGGATATGGGTACTACTGTACTGTGTTACAAAAAAATATAGTATGTTAGTATTTAAATCGTATAAGCAATTTCATATCTCCACTAACATGATTCAAAATACCATCGAAATGACTTTTGAAATCAAATACATTTAACTTTGGAAGATGCTTAACATTTATAAATAATCAATTCAAAGATGCCAACATATGTTAATGTTTGTCTTCAAGTTGACAGTCGTTACCCATACTGTGACATCACTAAGCTTAAATGTTTATTATCAGCCAATTAAAAAACCTATTAAAAGTAATATTCATACAATAAAGATGTTCTTTCTTGAAATCAATTTATTATAATCATACCAATATTCACAATACAAATTCACAAGTAGGCGTATTTTATTAAAAGCAATATACTTAAAAGGTTATAACTTTAATTTAAACAATATTTTATTTTCAAAAGTGCACAATCCGTCTTCAACTTTAGCTATTAAACCAGGTTCAACCCACCATTTTTTTCGGAAAATGTTTGTACCAAGTCAGAAATATGGCAGTTGTTGTTCACTTGTTCCGTTGATAAATAGCGTTTGATTTTGTCAGTTTTTAGGGACTTCCCCTTTTTGAATATGCCTTGGAGTTTGGTATTTTTGATTTAGTTTTTTATACAATGACATTGTAAAAGCCGTATCATTACAGTACAAAGGCTACGTACACTACTAACAGTAAATTTGCGATCCTACAAATCCTTGAATAAAAGGAAAAATTTAAAGTCTTTAATAGTGTTTTGCGGGAAATCAATTACTTTGTTCATCTATTCATGAAGCAGATTCTTATAATCAAACAATAAAGCATTTGACAGTAAAAATATTAATTATTTTCAAAGTAATGAGATTTTAGATAAAATCTAGATTTTGTTAAATGATTTAGAAAATTTAAGAAATATTGATTGGATCATTTATTGCGTTGTCAGTTTATTTTCGACTGATGGGTTTGAATGTCCGGTTGGTATCTTACGCCTCTCTTTTACAAACAAATTAAAGATCTAAATATCTTATTGTAGCCTTTTCAGTCACATTTCAAAATGTTTCTCTGTATACAAATTCTAAGAAAAAGAAACCACATAAATAGATAATTTAAGGAAACAGTTTGACAGTAGTTCATGCTGACTCCTAGAATTACAGTGACAAATAAAGTTTCTATGCCTTGTATTTTGGGTTGATCATGCTTGGCAATCGTTTGTCTCTGACGGAACGATGATCACTAAGTAAGCCTTTTTAGATATACTTATTACCATCTTTGTTCCCTAAATTTATATTCTGATGTTAACTGTTCTGATGTGCATTGTTCATATATAACTATGTTAATGCTTGGATCTTTAATTATAAATAAAGGCTAAAATCTCATTTATAAATAATTCGAGATATTGGGTTTATGCAAAATAGAAATCATCGAAGGACACAAAAATACAGAACACTTAGCTTTAGCAAGATTTGGGACAGCCTATTTGAAGCTTTTTGTTTAGATAAAACTCGCGTCTAGAAAATTGTAAATAAATTGACCATTCGCTACAAAAGATCATCCTTCAATATTAAATTCCCTCAATGAAAATTAACAAAGAGGTAGGGCCAACCTCCTCTGAGCTTATAAATAACACGGTCCATTTTTCAAAGTTTCCCAATCTTAACTCACATTTAAATTGTTACAACTCAATGTGTGTACTTTGAAGTTCAAACAACATGATTGTGGTGTATTTATGAATATGTAACCAAATTATAAATGCATAAGAATGGCTCAAAGCTACAGTTGGAATAGATTTTGGCAAATTTGGAATAATTATCGGAAAAAATCAATAAGAAAGCCTTTTCGAACCAAATTAATTTTTTTCTGGTATGTTTTGTGATTCAATCACGTATCGTTTCATATATATTAAGGATGTCCTTCGATCTAAAATTTTACAAAAACGTGTAAAATTGGCAATATTATGACAAAACTCTCTTCAACGTCAATGTATAGTTCTGAATGAAATTTAGATTTTATGGTTATATGTCAAATTACTGTAAAATCTTAAATTTGTATCATTTAGACCCTTTAATATTCAATTCAAGTAGTTAGTAACAACTTACGGATTTTTGTGTGAATTTTAATTAAAAGAAGATCAGAAGAACAAAACTAAGGTAGTCAACAAATACATTAAAAACATACGTTATAGGGACTTCCATGTCATGCTTGGGTCTTGACATTTTAGTTTTGTCAAGTATCTTTACTTTAAATTTTTTTCAATGGATAAAACGTGAGAAATTATGAAGAAACTCCGAAATGCGTTATATTAGACAGTATAATACAACAAAAATCTTAATTTTATTATGTACAATATCGATGTATTGTTAAAAACATATAATCAATAATATTACAATGTTCCAAGTTATTTTATTGTCCATAAAAGATGATATAATTGTAATCAACCTACCAAACCGGTCCTCAGATTAAATGAATAGATAATACGGCTAATAATTGGAAAACAAAGCTGTTGCACGATGTTCTTTTGCATGCGATGCAACAACATCTGCACACTTGCATGTAATATTTCCTTTACATGTATTGAATACAATTTTAAAATTTGCATAATAATTTCCTAGAAAAGAACTACTAAAAAGTTCATACAGATACTTCCTTAATCCCTATCTTTCTAGAAATGAAATAACTGTATAGAATACTATATAAAACGTACCTAACTACTGTCTTACCAAGCCTTAAAACTATATTCACTGTGGTTTTGGGAAGAAGAGCAGTAATAAAGGCGCCATAAAAACTAAAACATGTTGTTCGATGTGATAAAATATCTTCAGAATTTAAGGAATCAAACAGAAATTATTTAAGAATAGTTGTATTTCTTTCTTTTTTTGTTGTTCTCTCTTTCCTCCTTTTCAATGTTCTATTTGACAACCATGATTTTTAAATGATTTTGATAACTTTAACCCCCTTTTCTCCCAAAAATTAAAAAAATCAACTAAAAAGCTCTGAAACAAACTCAAAGCAATTAAAAAAGGGAAGGATAAAAACATGTAAAAATAAATAAATATTAGGCAATACCGATATAAACAGATCAAAAGAAAAAAGAAACGAGAACCACTTGCATTCACTTTCGCTTTCTCAAGTCTCATATACACATACATTACTTTCTGATGGACCTAATCATATTGTATAATTATTTATATCACAGTAGAAACAAATAATTGAATATATTTGCTCAAATATCAATATCATTTTCTATATTGGCAGTTTATAATACTGTCTTTGGGTCCAACATTTTTCATATACATCAACATTATCATTTTTCTGTGCATTATAATATTCATAAGACTGATTTTGTTGTTTTATTCTATATTTAAAACATACAATATAAGGAGTAAGTTCCTAAGATTTGAATTGGTATATATAGTTTTTGCTACTAGAAATAGGAAGTTTATAAATAAGCTTTTCCAATAGAAACTAAGGCGCAGTTTCTATGCTTTTTATTTCGTAAAGTGCGTTGAGGTATTCTGTGTCATGAATTAATCACAGGCGTTCGGGTCTATTTTACTGTGTTACAAACAACAAAGTATGCCATAATATTTCTTCATCACTTTAGCCTACTATGCGTAATTGTAAGGGGTGAAAGCTTAAGATCAACCCCGGATTTGGATGGAGTTCTTGTTAATCAGTCTTTTATTTCTATATATTGTTTTCTAGACTGTTGCTGGTCTTTTCGTCATATAATTTTTGTCATGGCTTATTGTCGGCTTTTCTTGAACACTATTTGTGATTGTCCTTTTTGGTGTCTTTTGTCTCTTTTTTGTTATGTAACGAATTAAAAGTTTTAATTTAAGCAAACTTTAGACTTAAAAATGTGCGTTTCTGTTAAGGTGATTTTAATACATGTAGGTCTACTCGGTTATCCAGAAATTACAAATTTTCACTCCTTAAACCCTTTTGATGTTTAAACAAGTCTATTTCTGATGGATTGATATGTCAGATGTAAGTTCCATCAACTCGTTATAGGCTCTGAAACGCAATGCATAGAAATCTGACCAATTCCAAAGGTGTTCCGGTTTATAAAGAGGAAACAATTTTTAAAAAAGACTTGGGGAAACCTTTTGCCCTTACACTATATCTATATCTATAATTGAATTGTATTCGAGTGTAAAGGTTAAATAAAAATGCAAAATTCATTAAGAAATGTACAGCTTATGCATCGAGCAAACGTCAGTCATCTACTTCGTTAATCAGAAATGGGCTTAAATCTACACAAATGTTAATATGACACAACCAATGAGAAGACTTATTATAGAAGTTAATGCCATTAAATATCATTTGTTGACTAATTTTTGTGTTTGCTTATTATCTCGAAAACTATATTACATAGGCAGAAACTGTGAATATGAAAAATGATGAGCAATACAAGATCTATAAAACTTTTAATGACCAAAACCCTCACATAACTTCGTTTACGAGATAAATGCCCTTAAATGACGATATTTTGACTAATATATGTTTGTTTTGTCCAATGTCAGTAAAACTCTAAAAGATAGGTATAAAATGTTACAGCAAAAAATATCAACAATTCAAGATCTACAAAAATGCCAAAATTGCCGAAATTTTGAGATGACTCCGTAAACAATGTATTGACTAATTTTTGTGTTTTTGCATACTATCTTGAAGTGAATAATAGACATACACAAACTTGCAAACAGTATGAATGATCAACAGTGCAAAATCTACAAAAATGACAAGACGACTGAAACCATCAATTGACTGAATATCTGAAGATTTTTGTTGGTTCTGAATGAAATATTTCTGAAAACCTTTTACAATGGCAAATAGATGAAAATAAATATTAAGTTGCCATATTTATATCAGGTCAGTGATTACGGATCTTAGGAGCCTATTGGTATATCATATAAGTTATTTTCAATGTAAAGAAAAGAACGGGTGTCAAATACATTAAGTAGATTAAAAATAATAAAGTGAACAAATAAGAACACAATCTGTTATCGAACGTTTATTTAATTTTTTGTTTGTTTATTGTTTACTTTAAGAACATGTAACGAATGCTTCTTCTTGATTTTGTAGATTTAGTAAAGCAACGTCCGTCTATTCGTTGCTAAATATCATGTTCAGAAGCACGAGTTTGAAGAAAGTTTATTTTTTAATAATTCGATGATTTTTTATCATCTCTCTCGTCTGCACAAGGATATGCTAATGAGAAAAGCAACAACACGGTACCACGCAGGAAGTGTTTTCCTTTCAGAACACTCATTGACCAAATCAACCTCAAATTTGAATGGACTTCGCTTTGCTTTTGTTTTGTTTGTAGTGTTGAGTTCATCTTGTTTTTACTTGCTTCATATTTATCATAAGTGCATTAATGAAATATTAATATTCATGTAGGTCAGTATTTAAAATTGTTATCTGAATGATCATCAAAAACAAAAGAATACATAAATAACAGCAGACTATGTAAAGTGTGTCACAGTACAAGTGTTCGTAGTTATATTTATTCAACAGAAGTTTACCGATGTTCAAATCTCTTGAATAGATTTTAAGGAAAATACAATTCAAAACAAACAAAAAATAAGAATAAGGGAACGAATCAGAGTTTGTCGACAGGGAAAGTGTCTCCTGCTAGCAATTACACTCACTACGCGAATAAACACTCAGTCAAATAGTCACACTCGAGAATAGGACATATGTTGGTGAAATTACAAATCAGATGCCTTTTCTGGTATCTTAAGATCTTTAGACCGCAAAACATGTACCTAGTGAGTTGAAAAACAGACACTTCATACCGGTCAAGCAATTTGCGATGGTGACCGTAAAACTTATGTAGTGATGCTTTTAGTCGTTCTTCCTCAAAAGTCTTGTCAACAGAACAATAATACGCCCATTGGAGGACTGCGGTTTAAAGGAAGAAGATCTGTCAAGAAAAGGTCGATTTTTTTTAAAAGTTTAATGTCCCGATTTACTTCATGGCTAACAATCTACACAACGATAGATGAAATAAAATCCTATCATTTAAGCCAATTCGTTAACTTATCCAATCGTGCAGAGTTTTATAAAACCGCGAACAAATTTTAATCCTGGTATCTATGATGAGTTTATTCAATGGAACAAACATAATTAAATCCCGAAAGATGATTTCATTAATATTTTTCTATAAGATAAAACCACACTGAAACAGCTTATTTTCAACATCAAATATCTATTTATTAACTTCAGTAAATCATTTTGGTACTTAAAAGCTTTTGAAGTATTCTATTCTTGAATTTTTCGGAGAGCTTAATTCTATTTCACATCGGAATAGAATCGAATTATTAAGCATTCCTGTTAAATTTCTCACTCTGTGCCAAAATTGAGTATAAATCTTACTAAAAATTTATCAAAATTTATAAAAGACCACAGAAAAAATGAAAAAATAGATTGTTGCAGCAATAGATGTTCGGCAAGTATGTGTTTATCGTCATCCTCATGATGAATTTGATTAAATCGCAATAATTAACCTGAAGGAAAAAGCACTGTATTATTCAGTATGCATGACAAATTGCTTGATTCCCAAAATGATGTTTCCTTTTAAAAGCTATCAGAATCTCCTCTACATGTTGATCTTTTGCGAAATAGAAATCATTTTCGATGCCGTACTTGCTAGACAGGTAATGTTCCTTTCTTCAGATGATTTAATGGCAAGTATACAACTTATAAACTGCAAGTACAAGCTAGAAAATCATTATTCCAACTCAATTGAGGTTCAGACTCAAGTAAGGCAATGTCTATCAAATATGAATTTCAGTAGTTCAGTCAGTATTTCCGATGTTGTTGGCGCTGCCAGCAGTTAAAACCGGATTTGACATTTTCAGAAATATAAGCAAATTTTGTTAGGAATTCCGCACCCCAAAAAGATAATGCAGAAATTTTGAAAACAGTTAACGATCGTTCAAAATTTCAATAAATTACTATCCATCTTCATTTCCAGTTTCTATTGGTACAACTTTACAATTAATTCTTACTTTTCAGTTGACTTTTCCTGTTGAATAGGTAGACAATTGTTTTCATATTGAAAATTATTACAAGGAAATTTCATGTTTAGAAAATGGGTGTGTCGTGGGCGTATTTGATCGGTGTGAAGTATTTTACAAAGTCAAAAAAGAGAATTATGAGGTCTAATTTAAGGGATGAAACCTTTTTCGTGAAGCTTAAGGCAGATCATTTCCAAAATGAATAACAATACTCTATTCACAAGAAAGTGAAATGGGATTGATCATATTTCTAATTAAACATACACTCGAGTTTTAAAATGGATTCCTGTTGAAAAAGTCCGCGAAGAAATATCTTATTTGATTTTTTTGAAATCCAAACAATTTTTAATGCCAGGACTGTCAGCGACTGTACTCAGTTGTTGAGTGCAAAGGAAGAGGCAGACACACGACTTATTCTGCAATTGCTGTTTGCCAATGAACAGATGTTATAAATAATTATATTTTCAACGGTCGTATTGTCATGATATAGAAGTTCTTTCATAATAAAAGTTCCAAGTGGAAGAAATATTGTATAATATTATTTCTACTGGAACAAACGTTACTGTATTTGTTCCTAACTGAATAAAGAGTGGTATTTTTGTTCCAACTGGAGTAGATATTATGGCATTTTTGTTCCAACTGGAATAGATATTATGGCATTTTTGTTCCAACTGGAATAGATATTATGGCATTTTTTATAACAAAGGTTGGAGGGAAACTGTATAAGGCGGAACAATTATACGTTTACACTTTTGTTATTATGTCATTAGACACTAATGTGTACTTTGTGTACAGGTTTCTTTTACACGAAAGACGGTTGGTTTTCGTATTTAAGGTCTAAACAATGCATTTTGATCAGTGATTTAAAGTATACTACCATGCTCTAACATGATACGACACGGTGTCTTCTTTTTAATGCATTGTCAAGAAGGACAGTTATTGTGGCGTTGAAATAAATTCAAAAAGGTATCAAAATTTGTCAAATCTAGCTTTTTGAGAAAGTGACAAGTCTGTTGCAGTTTGAAGACAATTAATCGCTGTTCTGTTTGACCTAAAACACAGAGGTAAATATGTACATGGTGACTTCATTGTCAAATGCAAAGTCGGAGTTATCTTCAATTGCTTCTTCAATGAAGCTACCTCAATCCGAGACTTCATTCAAAGAACACATTCTTAGAGTACGTACAGAGGCGGATCCAGGGGGGTGGTCACCCGGTGCCGGTGACCATCCCCTGGGTTTGCAAAAATGGTGCACCATGTACCAAAAAATTGTGCACCTTGAACATTTTGAAAAATAAATTCTTTGATTAGATCAATTTGTCTATCGTAATCACCAGTCATAAAGTTGTCATTACTTACCTTAAGGCGAAATACATGTACCTTGACATGTATGTTTACACAATGAACATGTAATTAACGATCGCTAATTACTTGGTCAATTTCTTTGATGTTAGGGTGTAAAAATGAAGAGACAGTCCTCAATCTTAGATGTTTTTAGCAGGTAATTCTTACATTTTTATTTACATTACGTTTATCTAAATTTTTAAAGTTTGTATAATAACTTTTCTCGACCAATAATGTTTTTTTAACTGTGATGCCAAAATTCAAATATAATTTTTAAGTTTTTAAGTCGCTTAGATATTCTATATATTGAATACCCCCGTTCTATCATCTGTGTGTCTAAAAGTTCCGATCATTTCAATTTTTTAGTAACTTATACCCTCTTTCCTTCAGGAAACGCCAGAAATCAGCCCCCTCTGAAGTACCAACGACTTGTAATGGACCTAGCATTGATACGAATAAAAGTGATCAGATTAAAGAAACAACCCCCGACTTACATATAAGAACAAACGACATTGGATTTGTAAAACAATCACGATGCTCACAATGTCAACACGTTAGTTAACAAACGAAGAGAAATTTGATAAGAAATCATTGCAAACCTGGAATAAACTATAACTTTCCCATAAAAAATATGCAGGAAAGAACAGACTGTTTCACTTGAATTGGCTGAATCTCTATGATGGGCTAGCGTACTCACCTTCAAAAGAAGGAGCTTACTGCATATACTGTACTCTGTTTGGGGTTGATAATTTGGGAACATCATGCAAACTACTAACAGATATGGCACATGCAAGTACAAAACTTAACGATCATTTCGGCCATGATGAAAAATCTTGTAAAAAGAGTCATACTCAAGCTAGAGCAAAAGCTCAACTTTTTCTTGACAACATTGAGCAAAGGACTACTGATATGCAAACATGTATTGATAAAGCAATGAATGAACGTATAAAAGCAAACAGAACTGTTTTGAAATCTATATGTAAGTGTGTTTTGCTTTGTGGCAAGCAGAACCGTTTCTTGATTTTTATAACTCTGACTTGCCTAGCCCATGTGGAATTTCTTCGGAAGTAGATAGGTGGTTGCATTTCTGGAAACATACCAAAGATACATTGCCAAAGTCAGCTGCTGAAACTATTATGAAATGCAACAAACTTGATTATCCGAACATACATTGTATATGCTATTCTCAAAATTGTTTGCACAATGAGTGTAACAAGTTGTGAATGTGAGCGTTCGAATAGTGAGCCCGGGTTACTAAAAACATTTTTACGTGCAACAATGGACCAGGATCGACTAAAAAGTAAAATCACAAAAATACTGAACTCCGAGGAAAATTCAATCGGAAAGTCCCTAATCACATGGCAAAATCAAATGACAAAACACATCAAACGAATGGACAACAACTGTCATATTCCTGACTTGGTACAGGCATTTTCAAATGTAGAAAATGGTGGATTGAACCTGGTTTTATATTGAATACCCCCGTTCTATCATCTGTGTGTCTTTCAATTTAGATTTAGGATTTGATGTGATTGTTGACATGTTTGCACGCAGGCATCCAAGAAAAATGAAATTAGAATCAATTTTATAAATCATGTGTAACTTGTGTATTCTATAGTTGTAACTATTTTCATGATATCAATAAAAAAAAATGAATTTTAATTTAAGACCACCCCCTGACAAATTCCTGGATCCGCCCCTGACGTATGCTGGATTAATGCTCACATTGTCAAATCACCACCCATACCATGTTTCAAATGTGGATGGAAAATAGGGATAGCTCATTAGTACCAAAATATTTTGAAATTTCATGATTCTTTTTTTTACAAGACCTTGTTCGCCCATGCGAAAGCAAACGTCGGTTTTAAAAAAAGTCTAGGTTTGCTACATATCCGAACAGGATTTGTCATGAATAAACAGTACATACAACAAGTAACTCATAAAACTAGTTTAGAAGATCTCGATTGATATATATTAGTATCAATGATAAATGTTTCATACTTTGTATTGGCTTCTGGCATCAATTTGACACTGACGGATTAAATATCTCGCTCTCTCTAAAAAAAATAAACAAATAAAAACTGCAACTTTTCCCCGACCTTGACATGGTTGGTGGGATCTAAACCAACTTAACTTCTTTGTCATTTAGTCTCTTGTGGAGAGTTGTCTCATTGTCAATCATCCCAACTCTTCTAATTTTTATTTGTAACTTTTTTGCATCGAATATTGTACAAATATTTAATATTATAGTTACGACACAGCATTCATTTATTTTTTACAAATGGACGTGCAAATTGATAGTCAAGTGTAACATGAATATATGAACCTGGAAAGTTACAAATGCACAATATCTTATCGATTTTGTTTGCAATAAATGTATGATCACTGTGAATGATCGTGTATTGTTTGTAAATACTTATTGAGCTTTCCAATCGGTTTAAGTCAAGAATTTGATATTAGTCCTGCAGATCGGTGACAAAATTGTGGGTTTCATGATAAAAGCACCAAATTTAGCATGATAATAGTTCTGGGTGTTTCAAACAATATCAGCTCTGGACCTAACTTGAAATTTTAAAATGGCGGCTATTTCAAAGATGGCCGCCATAAAATATCAAAATCAACATATACCACTTATATAAGGTTACATTTTAGGTCAGTTTTGGCATGGTAGTAGTGCTTGGTGTTTCAAAAAATATTAGCTATCAACCGACCCTGAAATTTAAATATGGCGGCATTTTCCAAGATGGCCGCCACAAAATATCAAAATCAACAAATATCCCTTAAATTAGTTCAAATTTGTCATGTTCGTAGTGCTGGGTGCTTCGAACAATATTAGCTATGGACCCAAATTGAAATTTCAATATGGCGCCTTTTTTAAAGATAGATGCCATAAGTTATCAAAATAAAAAAAAATATACCTTATAGAAGGTTACAAAGTGGCGTACCTCCAGTAAAACTAAGTGTCCTATGATACCAAGTGTATGCCACATTCCAAACATCAAAAGATTTGTGAGGAAAGTATAGAAAAGCGTAACTACGGTACCATACTTGCTGAACAGTAGTCTATAACGAGGGATTACGTATAGACAATGGCGTTATTCCAATATTTCAGCTAGACTTTATAAAAATGTATATTTCTCGACTCGAACAGTTTTCCTTTTGATCAACTGAAAGAGGACATAGAATGATCTAAACAAATGAAGTATTCTCAGGCTTGCCATGTCATTAACAAGGCAGGTGCTTGCTTCTTATGTTTAATGATTATGTTGGTTTTACAATTAAACAAGCAACCGCAACAACCTGTTTGTAAGACAACGATACTTGAAAAGCTGCACATGCAGGTAATTTAAAGAGACATGATGTAGACAAAAGTCTTTTCCACATTCATGAAAACATTAGTTGATAATCGTTTGGCCAAATATCCATTTCAAAGTTACTTCTGTTTGTTTTCTCTATTCTTCTTCAATATTACATTCAACTGAACTAAAACGATCTATAAATGTATATAGCCCTTATTCTGAAAGCTAGGACCAGGAAAGGAGGTACTACATGAAAAAATGTACAGTTTACGTTTTTCGTTCACTTGTAATCAATCGTTTTTTGCTTTGGCAAAATCGGAACAGTAGAACTGGGCAAACATATTTTTAGCAGAAATAGTGGTCTTCATATACATGATATAGAAATGGCATCGTTGAAACCTGAGGTGATTGGTTAGAAAACAGTAGTTCAACAAGTGTTCAATCAAGAAAACATAGCACTTCATGAACAGCAGTTTCTTTTTAGAGGCTCTCATGCATCATCAACAAGACATTTCCTTGAGGTTACTCTAGGTGTACTTCTCATTCTTATGCAAAGATCCTGGCATAATTTTTACTGAGGAACGAGACCCTGGTGAGAACTTTGTAAAATTCAAAAAATGGAAAAATTAGAGGGAAATTGAGAGTCCGCTTAACCACAACTGGTCTGTAACATTAAAGATTTAACTTGACATGTTGATGTGAGATCATTAAGAGAATGTTCCTTCTTGGTGTATAACGTTTCCATTGTATTGTTTATTTATTGGTTCTTTGAATTTTTCCATCCAAATTATAGCTTCAAGTACCCGTAAGCGATAATGTGGCATTTAACTATACAGTTTAAGTGTTGGAAACGTAATTTGAAAATGTTAAATGTAAATCAAGCCCATGAATAAAGCACTTGTAAAATGACAAGCTGGGCCAATCAGATCGACCATCAATATCGCACAACTACAGCATTTAATGGTGTTTTGTCTAGAAATGGCCAAAGTAATCAAAAAGTTTCAACCCACCTATGAATTAATATAAATTGATCAGGTGAACCACATGATCTTCTACATTAGGTTGCTGTTTAGATGAATAAAAAGATGGAGAAGATACTTATGTACTCACAAAACATACGTAAAACAAAACAGATAAGAAAATGAATAAAAAACGCATAAGACTAACAGCAGTCAAGAAATCACTACACAAAAATCTAACATTTGAGCAGCACTAACCCCACTAAAGACTGGGGATGATTGAAGGTGATCAAGAAGGAACAGCTGTTCCTGTACAACAAGTGACACCTGCCTTGGTGATCTTGTGTAAATATATCGATGAGTCATATCCAGTAATTAGTCAATGACAATGAAAACAAAATATACTAACCAAATGTAACCACGAGTTTCATACTTTCATCAACAATGTAACAGCACCAACCCAATTAAAAACCGGGGGTGATTGACGGTGCTCAAGAAGGGTCAGCGCAGTTCTTATTAACAAATGATACCTGCCTTGGTGCTCTTGTTAAAATAGATTGATTTATTTTTATTATATCATATAATATTGGATTTATAAATGTCTTCTTTCTAACCCTTAGAATCACAAAATTTAAAACATTTGAAAACTATTAGTAGATGTAAATTATCTAAAGCTTGACTGAATGTGAACGTTTGAAGTGAAATAATCTTTCTCATGCTTGTACGATGGATAAACAAGACTTTTACAAGTTGACAACACAGACATTGCAGGCGTTCCGGAAGGGTGTGTAGTTTCTGGCCAACTGATAGCTCTTGTGATGTTACTCATTGCCAGTAGAAATTCGATGGAGGAAAGTGAAAGGACAGTATAAAGGAAACGTGGAAGAGATTCATTATCGTTTGTGAATCAGATTGTACTAAACGGTCAAACAAATCCTGATGGCGTCCTGAAAACGTTCGAATATTTCCATTTATGGGATCTTTGATTAAATTGTATTGCAAGTAGTCCCTAGAATATTGTTTGAACTGCCAAATTCAATTCGATAAAAGTAATGTCAGCAAAGCCTTGTCTTAACTTAATGCATTTACACTTTTTGGCGGCCATTTTAAAATTTTCCAAAATTTTTAATAATAATGAAAAAATGTGAAATATGGACTGATTGGCAGACATCTTGAAAATGGAGGACATATTGGATTTTTCAGAGTGGGTCCATAGCTTAAATTGACTACCAAATATATATCTACGATTGTTCAAAGTTTCATGCTTTTATCATCAAACCAACAATTCTTCTAAAAATTTGAATCAACTGGACTATATATATGCCATCATGGTATTGTTTTATATATTAAGTTATTAATTTGAATTGACTTGCACTTATTGACTTCTTTAAATAAAATCTTCATACATGATCCTATGTATGCTGTTGACTTTAACGTATCAAGACTACCATAATGGTTTCAATTGTCTTTGGGTTGCGACAACCAAAAAAAAATGAAAATTAATCTACTCATTTTTAGTATTCAAATATCATGAATATGTCTATGTATGTTGTCTAATATTATTAAATCTTCAAACTTTAGATTTGAAAATTTTGGATAAAAATTTCGATGAAGATAGATTTTATCATTTCGCAAGTATTTGAAGCGGGTTTAAGTCACCAATTTCTGGAAATCATGCGAAAATGTTACATGTAAAAATGTGAGGTACTGCTCACTAAGAATATCCCGCTATAAGAACTCGGAAAATAGGAATTTGATGAGCGAATAATTTTGAAAACATATCACACGGTTTTAAAAACATGTTCACTTAAAACCGTGAAGTATGAAAAATTTCAGAAAGCACATATTTGTAGTTTCCTAGAAAAATGCGACAACAATTTGATACTTAGCAATTATGTGTTAGAATATACAAATAAGATGTCCAACAGGATCGATGAATATGAAACCTCATCACAAGACAACGCATAGTTACATGAAGACTGGTCACAAGTTTCAGAAAGTTCTGATTTATATATAGCGCCTGCAGAAAATACGACGGAATTTCAGAGGGGGATGGACAAATGGACGGACGGACAAATGTAAAACAGTATACCCTCCTCCTTCGGAGCGGAGTTATAAAAAAGTTAGTTTCAACAACATGTCCAAAGCATAATTCCATTGAATGCCTTATCATTTATCATGAATATTTCCGAAAATTTGTTCAATAGGTGAAAAAACTGTGACTTTAAAAGTTACACCTTCTGGACTTAGACCACATTTTTGCAAACAATCTGCACCACGTAAGCTCTTTATGACAAACTTACATTGATGGGCTTTATGATCATTTCTTCAACAACAAAAAATTAGTCGCGAGGTAGTTCGGTCCATTTTCTTTTAATTTGCCCTTTTTACTGTACAATTTACAAAGTGGATACTACAAAATGTTTGAAGTGGGAAAATGTATTGTTAATATTATGAAAGGTGTATTAAAAATGTGTATGATCATAAAAAGACGACAGGTTTAACAAAATGCAGATACGATTAATGATGTTTACTACTCAAGAATTATATTCCTAGACCTGAAATTAAAAAGCGTTCAGAAAGAATTCGTAGGTTCTATGAATTTTTCACCTGATGTGGCCGTTTTCTAGGAATTGAATCGGTTTTTTTTCAAATTAATTTAATACATGTATAAGAATTGCTGACATAAGTTTACGGATGAATGATGTATATGTAGCACCTCACGCAATAAGAACATGAAATTGTATTTACCTTATACCAACCTCAATAACTATACGTTGTCGAACAAATTTTCGAAGGTCGGTTAATTAATTCATATAAATGGAAAGGCGATGTAGGTATTTGTAACAAAACACTCACAAAAAAAAACGATACTGATAAAAAAAAAATCTAAGATCCTCAACCAAAGACAGACTTCTAGACTTTACAAGAAGTTCAACATTATATCAGTCTAAGAATGTAGGGAATGAACTGAAATGAACATAATCGTATATCTAATGTTAATTCAGCCGAATCAAATCAAAGCAAATTAAAAGTTGTGTCTAAAGTTGGTATGTCACAAAACAAGTATATAAGCTCTTCTGAGTTTTTATAACTGACGAATACAACAGTACACAAGACAAACAAAATGCAGACACATTACACTGATAACTAGCAATGAAGGACATAAAACATATATTTAATGCACTAGAAAGAGCTAACTAGATTGATGTCGAGGCCTTTTATAGCTGACTGTAAGGTGCGGATTTGGCTGATTGTTGAAGGCCGTATGCTGATCTGTTATTGCTCAAATCCCCGTAATTTGTACTGCGGTTGCTAGTTGTAACATTGGCAATCATACATGATCTCCTTATTTATATAGAAAAAGATAAGCACAAAGAGTACCCATTATGTGCATGCATGCATGAATGAAAACTTATCAGTTTATAAGTAGCACTGCTATATATAAACTCATCATAGATACCAGGATTTAAATTTGGTATGTAAGAAGCGCGTTTCTTCTTCAAAAGACTCATCAGTGACGCTCGAATCAAAAAGGGTAAATAGGCCAAATAAGGTACAAAGTTGAAGAGCATTGAGGACCAAAAATTCCTAAAAATTTGCCAATTACAGCTAAGGTAATCTATTCCTAGGGTAGAAATGCATTAAAACAGAAACATAATATACTTAAGCAAATTAAACACATGCATTGCATTACAGTGGATATATTTTATATATAAGCAACACCAATATAAGATCCAAAGCAGCATGTGTTGCAATTCCTTGGACTTGTAAGACTTTTGAATCGGGTAAAACATGATTCAACTCTGATCAATAGTTTGGATACAGAATATCTACAGGATTTCAGTCCATATATTATAGATCTAACTGCAGAAATTTATTTTGATATCTGAAATAATATTAAATGTTTTTTTTTAATATTTATTTCTTTGTGTAAATATATGATATGTTTTCCTTATTTACTGTTCTAATAACACGATTGCCATTGTTCTACGACGTCTTATTATTTTTTGTAATAGTAACACAACATATGTTATGGTATAATGCTCGTTAGTGAAAGGATGTGCTCTTTCTTAAATATTTTTTTTAACTTCAATGATTTTTCCCTCCCTGCAGAAATGCAAAGATAATAAATTGAAATAAGACATAAAAAAAGTTTTATGTTGGTTTTTTTTTCTAACATATTACAAGCAAGAACAATTTCTGAATTACGTTAAATACAAATTACGATATAAAAAGAAAAGTAAGACTAATTTCAATTAATAATGAAAAGTTACCACTTATTCGTCTCTTCTTTTTTTTTTTGTCTTCTGTCCTTTTTGTAATCATTTATGATGATAATAGGCATCACTAATTGATTGAAATGGTCCTATGATATCATACTGCCACGTGATTTTGTCACAGGATGATAAATTACAAGACAAAGATTATTTTGTTACAAATTAAAAATAGAGGAAAAATGAAAATTACATAAAAAAAATTAGGTACACTTAGTTTGATGTGAAAAGCTGAGTTCAATATGGATGTTTTGGATTTGAAAATTTGAACAAGTGTACTGATGTGCTATTTGTGATGTTATCGGGTAGTTTGTTACAGTAGGCTAATGTTTTCGGGAACAAGATTCTTTTCTGTACTGTGTTTTGCAGGATGGAATTTGGAAACTGTTCGAATTGGAATGTCTTTTTGTGGAAATAATTTGTTGTTCTTATGTATTGGATTTTGTTTTGTGTTCTTTTATGTATAGCATTACCAATCGTGAATATTTTTTTCTGTCAGAGTGTAACACACTACCAACGCTTGGGTGTTTCGGTATATGTTGGTTACAAAACGGACAGCCTTTCTTTGAACTTTTTCAATTCTATCTTTTTGTTAAGTAAGGGTCCCAAACAGAGCAAGCATACTCTGTTGAAGGTCGTACTAGGGACTTGTATGCCTGCTCTTTAGGGGATGTTTAGCTAATATATAAGATATTTCGCTCACTTTGGATCTCATCGTCACTCAATTGTAACTCTACTGTGCTGAAAAATAATTCAGGTGTTTTGACTATGTACCCTTGTTTTACTATTTCTGTCAAAATAAGGTAGTCTCTGTTTTTGTACAATTTTTCATGTTCCGTGTAGAACTATGTGGTACGAGCAGAGAAACCTCTGCGTATTTTTTTTCTGGTTTCTAATTTTTGTTGTTTTTTTTTATTTTACTCCAAACCTTTTCTCAGTTCTCTTACACACGAATCATTCAAACACCAATTACACACAAAAAAACAATATGAACATATATTTAATAATATCTTATGGATCGAAATAAAAATAAGGAGATGAGGTATGATTGCCAATGAGACAACTATCCACCAAAGTTCAAATGAAGTGGATGTAAGCAATTATAGGCAACCATACGGCCTTCAACAATGAGAAAAATCCATACCATATAGTCGGCTGTAAAATGCCCCGACATGAAAATTATGAAACAATTCAATTGAGAAAACTAACGGCCCAATTTATAACAAAACAATTTACGAAAAACAAAGATGACCGACATGATCAACGACAACCACTGAACTACAGGCTCCTGAATGGTACAGGCACATACATAATATGGCGGGGTTAAACATGTCTGTGAGCGCTCAACCCTCCCACTTACCTGAAACAGTGGTGAAACAGAACGTGTTGGTGTATGTAGCAGCTCAGTGTGTCTGTTGCTCCGTTGTTTTCCTCTTATAGTTGATGTGTTTCCCCCGGTTTTGGTTTGTGACCCGGATTAATCGATTTATGACTATTGAACAGCGGTATACTACTGTTGCCTTTATGTGAAACAGCACAACATAAGAACAAACTATAAAAATCTGTTGAAAAAGGCTTAACTCATCAGATCAATACAAAGCAGAACAATCAAACAAAAACACAGACCGGACGTGGCAGGGTATTTATCCATTCCTCATCCTTAACAACAAAAACGACACTAAGTACAGATCTGAAAATACGCAGTTACTGACAGCTAGTTCAAAGCCAATAACAACTAATAAACAAAATCATGTATCTTAAACTAAAATATCAATTAGTACACATCACACATCCAATGGATTTAGTGTAAAGACGTCATTAACAGTCAGAGAAAAACAATACCTTGTGCAATGCCAAAATAAAGGTATCGACAGTTTGTAGTACCGTTAAAGTGCATATGTGTATTTCAAAATTATTAAGTATGATTTTAATTTTCTGATAACAAAATCAATATTTATACCAATAAAAACAATATTCAAAAATCTAATTACAGTGTCGAATAAGTAACCTTTTAGAATAAGTTTATTTAAAGGATTGATAAGTTTACCCGGATCGTATATAAATTTCCGGTCTCGGTAAACAACAGCACCGTTAATTAAGGATGTGCTATTCCGTCTAAAATAAGTTTTTTACAGGTACAGCCAAATTTGCAAACCAAATCTTTGTATCTATGGAAGAATTTAGTAAAGGTTTCAAGTAATTTGTGGTAACGAAATCCCTAACTTAACAATTTACCAGTAATATATAGATTACGCTCATTGAAATCCAAAACGTCACTACATACACGGGCAGAACGAACGAGTAAGGATATATATCCACCGTAAGATGGTACCAGAGGAACATCACCGTCCAATGAAGGAAAATTAACAATAGGGAAAGAAAATCATCCCTTTTATCGTAAAATTTTTTTGTAGAGTTTCTGGTGTAAAGCTGAAATGTCTAAATCTAGGAAAGGACGCTTATTGTTGTTAATATTTGATTTATTTAAGGTAAGTTCCTGTGGGTAAAAATTTCTGCAGAATATTTAGAGAATTCTTGATTATGTAACGAAAAAATATCATCAAGATAACGGTAAGTGTTGTTGAATTTATCAATTAAATGGAGTTTAGACGGGTTTTTATTGAGTTGGCCATAAACTGTGATTCACAACAGTAAAGGAACAAGTCTGCTATTAGAGGGGCACAATTGGTGCCCATAGGAATACCTACAATTTGTCGATAAACTTTATTGTACGGATCTAAGTTTATTTAAATACACTTTTCATGTATGTTTGTTCAAAAATATTTAGTATTTTCTCTTAAATTCGTATATAAAGTTGCTATAGGTTAAGTAAAATAAAAATAAGTAGAACAAAAAAAACAGTGTAAAACACAATCTACAAATCATAGGCCGAGTTTGTTCACTTTATTTCTTTACATGGATAATAGTAGGCTGTTTTTTTATAGTCCGAGTATGTTACAGTTCGAGTTTTTTTTAGGCCTAGATATCCAGCATCGCTTCAACGTCAATCAATGGTTGCCATTACGTGTTGACCATTTCAATGACTCCGAAATGCTATATCCTGTATTTCAAGAGAACAACTGTTTGGGATCTTATTTAATTTTTATTGAGACTTCGGCTCGTACAAGTACATATATAACTACATATTCAACAGCAAATACAATGTACAAATACAAGATTAGTCATATATAATGAAAGTTTTAGTACTCTAACTAAAAAAATAATATCATTAGAATAAATGTATTTGTCGTACATAATATTTCCTACAAAATGATTATAACAAAAGTTCTTGAATAATTCTACAGTGCGACAATTTTTTTTTTATTGTAAAAGGTGAATCATTCCATATTAAAATAAGAAGATGTGGTTATCAACCATAGGTCAGCGTACGGTCTTCAGAAATGAGCAAAGCCCATACCGCATTGAAAGCGATACAAGGCCGCGAAAAGATAAAGTAATACAATTCAAAGAGAAAACTAACTGCTCGATTTATGTAAAAGAAAAAATGAAAGAAAAAAAAACAAAACAAAAACAACAAACGACAACAACTGAAGTACGGGATCATGACTTGGGACATGCACATACAGGATATGGCGGTCTTAAACATGTTTTCAGGCACGCTAACCACTCCCTTACCTAGGACATTGGTGTAACAGCACAACATACGTGAAAGTACACGCAGTTACTTAAAGCTAGTTCAAATTCAATAACAAATTTTAAAAATTTCATATAACTAAGACTTAATATATAAATCAGACATACAAATCCGAACACATTCAACTTCCAATGGATTAAGTGGAAAGACGTCAGAGAAAAACATGACCTTGTACAATGCTACACTATAGATATAGATAGATCGTAAGACCGTAAATGTACATATGTTAATATGACAAAGACATTATTTTTCGATCCGTTTAATTGAGGTCTGTAGCTTGTATGTCTAATGGAGTGATGTACATGTTGGAAGCACAACTATTGTTGTTTGTATTAAAAAATCTATCCACAATTTATTACTGGTTAGTAACCAAAAAAATGTCCCTTTAGGGTTACAATAGTGGGTTAGATTCTATGGTTTTATTACCCCAAAGTATGAAACAAATATTCATTAACAGAGAAATCCGACTGAGAATATTCTACACTTACACTCTAATGGTCAATCATGATCGCTACTTATGAAATAAGTTGGGTTTGGCACTTAGAATAAGAAACTGTGAAAGTGCTTCCATTCGTGGGTATCGATTTTCGTGGTTTTTGGCAAGAGTTACGTGTTTGCAGATTCTTAAATTCCTGGATTTTAGTTTTCTGAAGAAAAAAATCGAGTGAAGAATTTGAAAACATCAGTAACGAAGATTCTTGAAAATAATCATGTATTGTTTTATAATGATTTGTGGGACATTGCAAAATAATGAGTTATTTTCACTGACAAGCCAAGAAATCATACAGAGACTTTTAATAATGTCCAATGTGGTAATTAGTAGTTTACAGATTTTTATATATTCTATAATCTATAGCTATGTGGTGGCCAAGTATTGCGATTGGATCGTGAAAGACCTGGTATAGGATCGTGAAGGATAACTTTTCGAGGAGACACGCAACGTCAGCAAATAATCTAATTTAATAAATTAAAATGACAAATATTGGAAAAATAAAACTGTCTATCAAAATGGTTCAACAGTATGATCAGTAACCGAGAAAAATCAAGATTTATAAGTACATCATTTTTACAAAACTACAAAAGACAGATTGCTCATCGAAATTTTAAAAAAATAAATGAGTAAACAAACATGATTTTGTTCATATTCTTAACGCATAAACTACTTTTCTTTAAAACAGAATTATTCCATATAACTGTATAAAATGGTTCTGAAAATATTTTTGATTAAGTTTAATCAAAAACTTTGCAAAAATAGGAATATTTGTGAAAATTTGTTATTCCGAATCGTGAATGATTGGGTACCGCTACTTGATGATGTGAAAAGGATCGTGAAAGATCAGTTGCCGCTTATTTGTTATTGCAAAAATTCTCAAAAACGATTAATTCATTCTTTAAACCCATGATAATTTATACTTGTGAATGGTATGGCAAAAGATTGGATATGCATGACTTATTAGCTTCACTTTTGTTTGGTTAAATGCCATTTGATCTGATTATTTGATAATACCCTTACCGACTAGTTGCCCTATAACATTATAAGTACCTCTGTCTGTCTCCCATAAGTTTTATGTCGTATGAAAAGTAAGGATTATCTCATCTGATTTTTCATTAATCTATAAAACGAAGATCCTTGTTGATTTTTGTAAAAATTGGAAACAAATAAAACTGAGAATGGAAATGGGAAATGTGTCAAAGAGACAACATCCCGACCATAGAGCAGAAAACAGCCCAAGGCTACGAATGGGTCTTCAAAACAGCAAGAAAATCCCGCACCTGGAGGCGGGCTTCAGCTGGCCCCTAAACAAAAATGTGTACTAGTTCAGTGAAAACGGACGTCACACTAAACTCCGAAACATATAAATGAACTAAAATTAAAAAAAAAATACAAGACTAGCAAAGTATTGTTTAAAATAAAACACAAGAAAACAACTGTCATATTTCTGACTTGGCACAGGCATTTTCGTAAGAAAATAATGGGTTAAACCTGATTTTCTATAGCTAGCTAAAAAGTCCATTTGTATGACAGTTGTTTAATGTTCTTGAATGTTACCAAATTAGGTGAGCAACCCAAACAGACATATATATATATATATATATAATTGGTTAACGTGGCCATAACTGGAATACATCAGCCAAAACTGGGTAAACATAATAGACAGACATACAACACATCTGAATTAAACGTTCAAACAAACAAACAATTAAATCAATTTGATAGTACAGTCAGTATAGTAAAGCATAATGGCATATACACTTTCCATTAAACTGTTTTAAAAAAAGAACGAGACGTTTTTTCACAAAACCCTGGCTCGTTAATCTTTTTGCTCAGACACTGATGACGTTTTACAAATTCTAGGTAGCAGATGTAAGCTCCTAATATCGTATGCATTGGGAAATGTATACTCCTTACACGAACGTAGTTGATAAATTGCTGCTAAGTTGAGGCAAATTTGTAAGTTTAAAATTGAAATCATCTCATTTGTCATGGACTCTTGTTTGAGATGACCACTGTAGTCAATGAACATCTTCAATATACCTCTATGTCAAATTAAATGATCTAGCTTCTTAAATTGATCTCACCCTTACGAAAGCCAAAAAGTACATATTAAAATAACTCCAGGGGAAGACCAGCTGACACCCTCTCGCTACATTGATTCGTGGGTGCATTTAGCATTTTAAATACAAAGTTATTTACTTTTCGATAATTTACGCTCCTAGGGGTCTTATTATCTTGGATGCCTCGTAAGAATTTCCTCTGAAATGAAAAACAGGTCTAAATAATGGTCTATATATATATATATCATTCATAAAATGAAAGCATTAATTTACATTCTTGGTAAATAGTTACACGCTTCAACCAATTACACGTATATCAAATGGTAAACGATCAAAATAATGCGTTGCCTCATCTTTCGCGATCAATTTCTATTAAAAATCAACAAAACTGTTCTTTTTTCAAAAATAATATGAACCTTTTCGTTTTCTTGCATTCTTTTATTTTACTGAACTATCATGATATATTTGAATGTGACCACTATACATACAAATCGTGCTGTTTTCTTAATGTTCCTAATAGGACTGTGTGTCGCCTTTTGTGTTTTCTTAAAAAGAACTGCATTTTTCTTTAACATAGTGCACAGTTTTATTGAGGAAGTTTGTTCATTTTGACATAGAAAAAGATAGTTTTACAAAATTAAGTTTCGACCTTACTAAGTGAGCACAAAATATAGTCTTTTCAGACTCTGGACAGTTTGTAGTGTATTCAATAACTTAAGACAGGTCGTAAAGTTTTCAAATCGTGCAGAGTTTTGTAAAATCGCTATGAAGTACGCCTTTCTGTTTTTTTCTTTGTTTTTTTGGGGTTTTTTTTTTTCATTTTTTTTCACGGGAACAAATATAATTTATTCCAGAAAGATGATTTCATCAAGTATTTACTATAAAATGAAACCAATTAAGCTTATATTTAATATCAACTATCTATCTTTAACCTCAATAATTCATGTAATGTTCCCTTCTTGTATTTTCCCCGAACCATAATTTGCTGTAATGTTGACAATTTACTAAAGTATGCTATGCATTGATTTGTGTAACTAACTATATAAATTTGCATTAGTATTCGTGCCTTGATGTGTGACTACGTACAATATACCCTCAGTAGCGTTTGAAGTGTTTTATGCTGCAGTTTTCCGAGAGATCAATTCTATTCCACATTGGAATAGTATAGAATTATTAGGCATTTCTGTTAAATTGTCCACTCTGTACTAGAATAGAGTAAAGTTAACAATTACGCATTATATGATGAGTTTCTGTCACCACAAATTTGTCAAAATTTGTCAAATAAGGAGAATAATGTTGCCTTTTAAAAGCTTACAAAATGTCGACAGGATGATCTGTTTGCGAAATAGAAAGCATTTTAGATGTCACACTTGCTAGATACGTATCATTCCTTTCTTGCAGATGAATTAATGGCAAGTATACAACTTCTAATCTGCAAATACAAGCTACAGAATCATTATTGCAATTCAATTTAGGTTCACACTCAAGTAAGGCAATGTCTATCAAATATGAATTTCAGTAGTTCAGTCAGCATTTCCGAGGTGTTTCGCGTTGCCAGCAGTTTGAAACTAGATTTGAATTTTCATAAATAATCATTTTTTGTAAAGAATCCCACACCCCAAAAAGATAATACCATCATAAAGCTGCACAACTTTTGAAAACAGTTAGCTATCTTTCGAAATCTGAATACATTACTATCAACCTCCATCTCCAGTTTCTATTACTAAAGCTTTACAATAAATTCCTAGAATCGTTAGTAGATGACAATTGTTTTCATATTGAAATGATTACAAGGAAATCTCAAGTTTAGAAAAATGTGAGCGTCTTGGACGTGTTTGATCTCATATCATAGTTACGAAACAAATACACTAGGTATGATGCATAATTTAGTTTTTTTTTCACAAATGTACGTGCATATAGATAGTCAAGTGTACAAGAGAGGTGAAAGATACCAAAAGGACATTCAAACTCATAAGTCAAAAATAAACTAACAACGCCAAGGCTTAAAAAAAGACCAACAGACAAACAACAGTACACAAAACATAACATAGAAAACCAAAGAATGAGCAACACGAACCCCTAAATATCTTATCAATTTTGTGTGCGATAAATGAATTATCCCTGTGATTGCTCGTGTTTTGTTTGTATTGAGGTTTCCAATTAGTTTAAATCAAGAATTTGATATGTATATGCCATTATTGTATTGTTTTTTTTCAAAAAAGGATACATAAGTTTATAATCTGAATTACTTGTACTTGGACTTCTTTCACTGACTGATAACAAGTTTCAAAAAGCTCAGATTTTCCGGAAAAATTGTCCAAGAGGTAAAAAAATATGTGACTATAAAAGTTACATCTTCTGGCCCTTGATAACAATTTTCCAGCAATCTGCACCACTTTAGATATTTATTATAAACCTAATTCGAAGAGAATTAAGGTTCAAAGTTAGACCAAAATTACCCGTGAGGTAGTTCGGTCCACATTGTTTTTTTTTACATCTAATATAAAAAAGAAGATGTGGTATGATTGCCAATGAGACAAATCTCCACAAGAGACCAAATATCACAGAAATTAACAACTATAGGTCACCGTATGGCCTTCAACAATGAGCAAAACCCATACCGCACAGTCAGCTATAAAAAACCCCGAAATGACAATGTAAAACAATTCAAACGAGAAAACTAACGGCCTAATTTATGTACAAAAAATGAACGAAAAACAAATATGTAACACATAAACAAACGACAACCACTGAATTACTGGCTCCTGACTTGGGATAGGCACATACATACAGATTGTGGCGGGGTTAAACATGTTAGCGGGATCCCAACCCTCCCCTAACCTGGGATAGTGGTGTAACAGTACAACATAAGAACGAACTATAAGAATCAGTTGAAAGAGGCTTAACTCATCAGATGGATAAAAATACACATACTACAAATACAAGCGGACGTGGCCGGGTACTTGTACATCCAAACAACAAAAAGACACTTATTGCAGATCTGAGAGTACTCGCAGTTACTGACAGCTAGTTCAAAGCCACTAACAACTAATAAAAAAAATCATGCATCTAAGACTAAATTATCAATCCGTACACATCCAACATCCAATGGATTTAGTGTCAAGACGTCATAAACCGTCAGAGAAAAACATGACCTTGTGCAATGCCAAGATACAGGTATCGACAGATTGTAGATCCATGAATGTGTATATGTATTTAACAATAATATTTAGTTTGCTTTTAATTTACTGATAACAAAATCAATATTAGTACCAATAAAATCAATATTTAATGATCTAATTACAGTGTTGAATTGGTAACCTTTTAGAATAAGTTTATTTAAAGGATCGATAAGTTTACCAGGATCGTTTCTAAATTTCCGGGCACGGTAAACAATATTGCCGTAAAAATGAGGATGTGCAATCCCGTTTGAAATAAGTTTTCTACAGGTACAACCAAACTTCAAAACCAAATATTTATATCTGTGGAAGAATTTAGTAAAGGTTTTCAGTAATTTGTGCTAACGAAATCCCTGGCTTAATAATTTACCAGTAATACATAGATTACGTTCGTTAAAATCAAAAACGTCACAACAGACACGGGCATAGCGAACGAGTTGTGAAATATAAATACCGTAACCTTGTTACGATACTATATGTATATATGTGTGTGTATGCAAATACTAAAAATATTTGAAATGCGAAAATCTTACGTTATTATGTTAATATTAAGAAAGTTATATCAGAATATACATGATCATCAAGATGACAGGTTTAACAAAATAAAAGTACGATTAATGAGGTTTTCAACTCAAATATTATATTCCTGAAATTAAAAAGCGTGTAGAAAGAATTTGTAGGTTCTGTGAATTTTTCACTAACTGTTTTCTAGGAATTCATTTGGTTTTTTTTTTTTTTTTTTGAAATAAATGAAATACATGTAAAAGAATTGCTGACATAAGTTTGCAGATGTTGTACATGTAGCACCTCACGCAATAAGAACATGCAATTGTAGTTACCTTATTTGAAGTTCAATAAGTATTCGTTATCGAACAAAGTTTCCGAAGGTCGGTTTATTATTAGATATGAATGAAAGGAGATGTAGGTCTTTGAAATAGACAAATCAACAACAACAAAACTTCATATGATAAAAAAATCTAAGATCCTCAACAAAAGACAGATTGCTATGCATTACAAACAGTTAGCTATCTTTCGAAATTTCAATACATTACTATCAACCTCCATCTCCAGTTTCTATTACTAAAGCTTTACAATAAATTCCTAGAATCGATATTAGATGACAATTGTTTTCATATTGAAATGATTACAAGGAAATCTCAAGTTTAGAAAAATGTGAGCGTCTTGGACGTGTTTGATCTCATATCATAGTTACGAAACAAATACACTAGGTATGATGCATCATTTAGTTTTTTTTTCACAAATGTACGTGCATATAGATAGTCAAGTGTAACATGATTATATGAATCTGGACAGCTACAATTGTACAAGAGAGGTGAAAGATACCAAAAGGACATTCAAACTCATAAGTCAAAAATAAACTAACAACGCCAAGGCTTAAAAAAAGACCAACAGACAAACAACAGTAAACAAAACATAACATAGAAAACCAAAGAATAAGCAACACGAACCCCTTATCATCTTATCAATTTTGTGTGCGATAAATGAATGATCTCTGTGATTGCTCGTGTTTTGTTTGTATTGAGGTTTCCAATTGGTTTAAATCAAGAATTTGATATGTATATGCCATCATTGTATTGTTTTTTTTCAAAAAAGGATATACAAGTTTATAATCTGAATTACTTGTACTTGGACTTCTTTCACTGACTGATAACAAGTTTCAAAAAGCTCAGATTTGTAGTTCCTGTGGAAAATGCGCCGGAATTTTATGGGAGGGGTGGACATATAGACGGACGGACAGACAATGGTTAAACAGTTAACCCCCTTCTTCTGAGCGGAAGTATTAAAGCTTATTCTAAACAACATGTCCAGATTATGATTCCATTGAATGTCTTATTGATTATCATGACGATTTCCCAATTCCGAAAAAATTGTCCAAGAGGTAAAAATATATGTGACTATGAAAGTTACATCTTCTGGCATTTGATAACAATTTTCAAACAATCTGCACCACTTACATATGTAAGATATTTATAATAAACCTACTTCGAAGAGAATTAAGGTTCAAATTAAGACCAAAATTACCCGTGAGGTAGTTCGATCCACATTGTTTTTTTTTTTTTTTTTTACATTTAACCTTGTTACGATACTATGTGTATAAATGTGTGTGTGTAGAGAATGCAGATACTAAAAATATTTGAAGTGCGAAAATCCTACGTTATTATGTTAATATTAAGAAAGTTGTATTAGAGACTTCCAATAAAATGACATACGTACGTAACTCGACGTACGGACCTAACGGGACTGGTTATTGCCCACCATTGAATTTGATTAAAGACGTCGCTGAAGTTTAAACAAAGTATTCCAAGACTTTTAAAATTTCACACTGGAATTTACTTCCATATGAAATAATTTTATCATGTCGAAAAATGATAGAAATCTTGCATTTTTATCTATCACGTGGTTCACCAGATTCCCGCCTTTATTTTCACTGACATAAGATAACGTATAAAAACACGTATCCCATACCTATCATACGATCGAGTTGAGTTATATTTCATGGTTTTGATTATGACAATTATTTTTTAATAAACTTTGCAGATGAACGCCCCATAATGCTTATTTTTTCGTTATCCGATGTTTTTCTTTTTTTCTTTCTTTCGTTATCCATCTATTTATTATATTTGTTGCGGGGAAAACATTTATAAGGGTATTTTTCTGACAATATCAGAAACATCGAAAACAGTGCTTTTCGGAATCTGTCTCTTTATAAAGGTTGAAAATTGAGATGAAACTATCGCTTCTATTTAATTCTAAACAAATATAGTTTTCATTTATTATAAAATGTAAAATATATTGATAAAAACATCCCCATATAGATTGTATTTTAGAAGGTTTGCTCGATTAAGGATTGTTCTGTGTTGTTTTGTTTAACGGGAATGTTATTGGAGTCCTAATACAAAAGACATTTCAAGGCAATTTTTGTTTGTATCCCTGGAAGTAAAATAACTTATAGTATTTAGAACCTAGGCAATGTTAGAAGTGGAACATTACATATAAGTATTATTAGGGTGTATATAGATAGATATAAGAAGATGTGGTATGTATGGCCATTTATATAAGTGTTCATCGCATATGAATTTAACATATGCATATTTAGGACTAGATGATGAATATGAACCAGACTTTGTATTAAACCGCAGGAAGACATGTCACCCTACCCGGACACAAGATTCTGACTCCGGATCGACCAATATTTGCTCTTACTCCTAAACATTGCGTACTTGGCAGAGAGGCAGCCAATCTTCAATTTTAATCGTGCGAAGATCGAGCCCAAGACTTCCCACACTCAAGCAGTGGTGTAGCTTCCATTGACGCAATAAGCCAACCTCCTCACCAAATGTTTGACCATTGAAAAAGAGAGATAAAGATAAAATATATGCCGTGTATTTCATAGTACAGAAATATACACAGTGACGATGGTTCAAAACGTTGACTGCTTTACTCTTTACTCACTCATTCCTCATTGTTAACGTCTTGAAAAAAATAAACGCCCAACTTTCTTTCATAAAATGAACAAGGTAGATGCAAATATCTTTTTTAAGGAACAGACAACGTATACCTTGCGAAAAAATTATTCAAACAAGAGGTCATAACTGTGAAACTGAGAAGATGTCTGATTTTTTTTTACAACGAACTTGTTACTTTAGCAGGATGTAGTTTTCAACACACATTTGGCATTCTTACATTTTATGTAGTACTCTTCCTACTGACATGTACCTTGGTTAATATAAGCAAGACTTCATAATTCACCCAGTTATTATATATATTCAATGCAGTTTGAAAAAGGCTAAACGTATAAAGTTAAAAAACATAGTGGATCTTAAACTTTATTATCCCCAAATGTGTACAAACGCATTTTAGAGGAGGCCATACACAGAACTCAATTATTTTTATTTTGATCAGGACCTGTTTGTAATTGAATACTGAGAATTGTTCCTTTAACCAGCAGTTTCATTGAAATATATTGATTTAATGCGCATTAGATATATTTTTATTCCATGATAAAATTCCACAAATCTGGTTTCTTCATTGTGCCAGTGTGTGACCTATCAATAGTACGGTCACCTACCACCACCCCCTACTTTTGGGGCGTTTCCTTAGCATTGCGGTTTGTACCAGTATGTGCTCTAAAAAGATTAAGATTATATTCAACATTATAACATGCTTAAAAGAGTAGTCCGTTTGGTTGTCTGGGATGTATAAATACACAGCCACGTCCAGTTGGAGTGGGGACGTTTAGTCAAACCTAATGTAGGTGCGTACATCAGTTCTACGCGGAACAGAAGCAGGGATCCATAGGGGGCCTGTTGCAAGACAAAAACTCTGCCCTTATGTAACGTGGTCTCTTTTTCAAGGTACAATTGAAATTTATGCTGTTATCATGGTCGACCTAGTATATATATTTATATATCTATTGTATAATTTTGTTTTACGTGTCCTGAATATGTATGCAGTTTTCTTCTATTAATGTCCGGCAGCAACAATCAATTAATCAATCAATCAAAAATGTTTAAAATTAGGATTTTTCTTGCACATGTAAATACTGAAATCTATTTTGCGATTCAGATTTTCAATTAACCGTCCATTCCCTATTGGCATTGACGTATTTTAACCAAGTTGAGGCTTTGACTGCCAAGATTCAAATCATTTGCCTCACCAGAAATAAAATTAAAGTAACGATACCGTCGATTGATTGGTTGCTTAACGTTTAGTGGCAAATATTTCATGTACATTTAAATCGAGGCATTCTCTCTACATGAGGCATCAGATTTATCGTCCCCACTCTGATTTGGTATATAATATTAAACGTTTTATATTTTGAACAGAACGGAACAACGGACGCATGCACAGACCAGTAAATATAATATCCACTTGCTATCATAAGTTGGTCATAAATGATCATCCAACTTCAATTCAAAATACTCAATCAAATATTCCGTACATGTCCGTTTTTTCATACGTATTTGCTTATTACGTTAAACCAATGCATCTGTGATCTGAATTTCTATCTCTGACAAAAGTATCTTGAAATGAATTAGAAGTATGCAAAAAAAAATAAATAAGAATCAAGTCGTGTACACCTTTTACATTTCGGCGTGTTTGAAACTCTTGTTTTAATTTTATAGCTTATAAATCTAAAATGAGAATATCATCTCGCTTCAGATTCCATTATTTTTATTTTTTTCAAATTTAATTTTGATTTAGTAGCTTTAAGAATTCACCGTTTGAGAGATACATATATGGGTCAAGTGAAATGACGAATTAATGATCGGTGCATTTGATTGCCGGAAACTGAATAAAGTATTCCCTTGAAAGGTTGTTGTCAATAAAATCATCTCAATTTAATAACAAAATATATAAAAAATTAAAATTGCAGATAGTGCTAATTTTTAAATAGCATCTTTTCCAACAAAGTATGTGTATTCAACGAGCCAAACAATCATGCAGTCATTCTCCCCTCCGTCATTCTTCAATGCAATACGCCGAGATACGGTCAGATAGGTTTGTTATGTCAAATAATGTCATTCTTTTGGAAATCTCTATTAGAATATACATGATCATCAAGATGACAGGTTTAACAAAATAAAAGTACGATTAATGAGGTTTTCAACTCAAATATTATATTCCTGAAATTAAAAAGCGTGTAGAAAGAATTTGTAGGTTCTGTGAATTTTTCACTAACTGTTTTCTAGGAATTGAATTTGTTTTTGTTTTTCAAATAAATGAAATACATGTAAAAGAATTGCTGACATAAGTTTGCAGATGTTGTACATGTAGCACCTCACGCAATAAGAACATGCAATTGTAGTTACCTTATTTGAAGTTCAATAAGTATTCGTTATCGAACAAAGTTTCCGAAGGTCGGTTTATTATTAGACATGAATGAAAGGAGATGTAGGTCTTTGAAATAGACAAATAAACAATAACAAAACTTCATATGATAAAAAAATCTAAGATCAATCAACAAAAGATAGATTGCTATGCATTACAAGAAGTTCAACATTTCTCCTAGTCTACAAATATTTGGAATGAATTTAAAATGAACATATGCATTTATTTCATGTTAAATCGGCGGAATAAAATAACTTATAATTATAATAAAATTGAGAATGGAAATGGGGAATGTGTCAAAGAGACAACAACCCGACCATAGAACAGACAACAGCAGAAGGTCACCAACAGGTCTTCAATGCAGCGAGAAATTCCCGCACCCGGAGGCGTCCTTCAGCTGGCCCCTAAACAAATATATATACTAGTTCAGTGATAATGAACGCCATACTAAACTCCAAATTGTACACAAGAAACTAAAATTAAAAATAATACAAGACTAACAAAGGCTAGAGGCTCCTGACTTGGGACAGGCGCAAAAATGCGGCGGGGTTAAACATGTTTATGAGATCTCAACCCTCCCCCTATACCTCCAGCCAATGTAGAAAAGTAAACGCATAACAATACGCACATTAAAATTCAGTTCAAGAGAAGTCCGAGTCTGATGTCAGAAGATGTAACCAAAGAAAATAAACAAAATGACAATAATACATAAATAGGTTGTTTTTAAAGTCGGCATGTTACAAAATAATAACATAAGCTCTTCTGAGTTTTTATAACTGAGGAATACACTAGTACACAAGACATACTAAAATGCAAACAAAAAACAAAGTACCGGTCAACTATAATCCCGTCCCCTTTTCCAGAATGTGATCTACCGAATTAGACTTATTACCGGATTTGTACTAACATGAGCATGTAAAAAATGGATCTTTATTATTAATTTGATACCAAACAAAAAAACAATAAACTTGCGGAAAAGATGGTATACCGCAAACATGAGGTGCAGAAATTTGTACACCATATCCGGATTTCGACAATTAATGTCTCTTCAATGATGTTAGGAATCGAGACGGTATTTGGAAGGCCTCAATTTACCTCAATTTAGGATAGACTCTTGAATTTGTACACCAAGATGGTATACCGCAAACATGAGGTTCAGAAATTTGTACACCATATCCGGATTTCGACAATTAATGTCTCTTCAATGATGTTAGGAATCGAAACGATATTTGGAAGGCCTCAATTTACCTCAATAATTTAGGATAGACTCTTGAATTTGTACACCAAGATTGTATACCACAAACATGAGGTGCAGAAATTTGTGCACCATATCCGGATTTCGACAATAAATGACTCTTCAGTGATGTTAGGAATCGAAACAGTATTTGGAAGGCCATATAATTTACCTCAATTTAGGATAGACTCTTGAATTTTGAAGAGTCGAAATAGGATGAACGGATCATATAAACCCGAAGGCAAATATAATACAAGCCCAAACGAAAAAATATAAATAATTCTAAATTTAAAAAACCGTTCAAACCTATGATTGCGTTGGATAAAAAACCGCAATTTTTATACGTGTGCATGCAAAACAAATTTTTTGGAAGAGGGGTCTAAATACAGCACAAACAACATTTTCCAAAAGACCAAAAAAGTGAGAAAGTATATTTAAACAAAACTCATTTGACTAACAGGTCGAACAACTGATGTACTTAAACCCTGCTTACTGCAATTGGCGATTGCCAAATAAACGGATCACAAGATGTAAAAATGTGGATCTTTATTATTAATTTAATACCAAACAAACAAAAAAACAATAAACTTGCGGAAAAGATGGTATACCGCAAACATGAGGTGCAGAAATTTGTACACCATGTCCGGATTTCGACAATTAATGTCTCTTCAATGATGTTAGGAATCGAGACGGTATTTGGAAGGCCTCAATTTACCTCAATTTAGGATAGACTCTTGAATTTGTACACCAAGATTGTATACCGCAAACATGAGGTTCAGAAATTTGTACACCATATCCGGATTTCTACAATTAATGACTCTTCAGTTATGTTAAGAATCGAAACAGTATTTGGAAGGCCATATAATTTACCTCAATTTAGAATAGACTCTTGAATTTTTAAGAGTCGAAATAGGATGAACGGATCATATAAACCCGAAGGCAAATATAATACAAGCCCAAACGAAAAAATATAAATAATTCTAAATTTAAAACAACTTTCAAACCTATGATTGAGTTGGATAAAAAAAACCGCAATTTTTATACGTGTGCATGCAAAACAAATTTTTTGGAAGAGGGGTCTAAATACAGCACAAACAACATTTTCCAAAAGACCAAAAAAGTGAAAAAGTATATTTAAACAAAACTCATTTGACCAACAGGTCGAACAACTGATGTTCTTATACCCTGCTTACTGCCATTGGCGATTGCCAAATAAACGGATCACAAGATGTAAAAAAATTGATCTTTATTATTAATTTAATACCAAACAAAAAAACAATAAACTTGCGGAAAAGATGATATACCGCAAACATGAGGTGCAGAAATTTGTACACCATGTCCGGATTTCGACAATTAATGTATCTATAAGCAGCACCACTATTATACCCAAAGTAGCATATGTTGCAATTACTTGGACTGATTAGACTTTGGAATTGTGTAAAATATATTTGAACTCTAAAATGTTTTGGCAACTCAATCAATAGTTTGGATGGTGAATATCTTTAGGATTGCAGTCCATAAATTGTACATATAGCTGAAGAAACTTTAATCGTGGAGAGTGTTGTAAAATCGCGATGAAATACGCCTTTTCGTTTGGTTTTTTTTTTTTTTTTTTTTTTTCATTATTTTTCAAGCAACAAATATAATTTATTCCAGAAAGATGATTTCATCAATTATTTACTATAAAATGAAACAAAAATAAATCAGCTTATATTAAATATCAACTGTCTATCTTTAACCTAAATAATTCAGGTTACGTTCCCTTTTGTATTTAACCGGAACCATAATTTGCTGTGATGTTGACAATTAACTAAATTATGCTGTTTTGATTTTTGTAACTAACTATGTAAATTTGTATTAGTATTCGTGCCTTGATGTATGACTAAGTACAATATCCACTAAGTAGTTTTTGAAGTGTTTTATGCTGGAGTTTTCCGGAGATTAATTCTATTCCACATTGGAATAGAATCGAATTATTAAGCATTTCTGTTAAATTTGTCCCCTCTGTACCAAAATAGAGTAAAGTCAATTGCTATTAACAATTACGCATTATATGATGAGTTTCCGTCACCGCAAATTTGTCAAAATTTGTCAAATAAATAAATAAAATAAAAATAAAATACGGCAATATTTCAGCAAGCAAATGTAACCGCCGTCTTTACGATGTAGTTGATTAAATCTCAATAAATAACTTTAATAAAAAGGCACTGTATTATTCAGCATGCATGGCTGATTACTTGATTCAGAGAATAATGTTGCCTTTTAAAAGCTTACAGAATGTCATGATAACCTGTTTGCGAAAATAGAAAGCGTTTTAGATGTCATACTTGCTAGATATGTATTATACCTTTCTTGCAGATGACTTAATGGGAAGTATACAACTTCTAAACTGCAAGTACAAGCTAGAGAATCATTATTGGAATTCAATTTAGGTTCAGACTCATGTAATGCAATGTCTATCAAATATGAATTTCAGTAGTTCAGTCAATGTTTCTGGTCAGCTACAATTGTACAAGAGAGGTGAAAGATACCAAAATGACATTCAAACTCATAAGTCAAAAATAAACTAACAACGCCATGGCTAAAAAAAAAGACCAACAGACAAACATTAGTACACAAAACATAACATAGAAAACCAAAGAATGAGCAACACGAACCCCACACTATCTTATCAATTCTGTGTGCGATAAATGAATTATCTCTGTGATTGCTCGTGTATTGTTTGTATTGAGGTTTCCAATTGGTTTAGGTCAAGCATTTGATATGTATATGCCATTATTGTATGTTTTGCCAAAAACAGGATACACAAGTTATTAATATGAATTACTTGTACTTATTGACTTCTTTCACAGACTGATAACAAGTTTAAAAAAGCTGAGAAATCTGTGGAAAATGCGACGGAATTTCATGGGAGGGATGGACATTTAGACGGACGGACAAACAGTGGTAAACAGAATGATAAAACAGTATACCTCTTCTTCGGAGCGGAAGTATAAAAGCTTAATCTTAACAACATGTCTAGAGCATGATTCCATTGAATGTCTAATTGATTATCATGACGATTTCCGAATTCCGAAAAATTGTCCAAGAGGTAAAAAATATGTGACTATGAAAGTTACATCTTCTGGCCTTTGATAACAATTTTCAAAATTTTTTTTGATTTAGAGTAAGTAATAGCAAGTTACTTATAGAAGTTGGTAGATATACTAGAACGCCTTTAGAACAGAGAATTTGTCCACTTTGCAAGGATGGAATTGAAGATGAATTATATTTCCTGATTAAATGTATAGCTATAGAATTTAATAGAAATATACTCTTTTGTAACTTAAGTGATATAGTACCATCTTTTGTCTGAACAAGATAAATTTAGTTTCATTTTGAAAAGTAATGATACTGACATAGTGACTGTATGTGTAGCTGGAATAAGCGATATGTATGAGAAGAATGTGTATTTAAAGCAAACATAATGATGTTGAGAACTTTTATAGTATTAACGCTTTATTGTAATAGGTTGATAACACATAGTATGAATAATACCTCCACGCAATGTAGTTATATTATAAAATATGCGTCTCTTATCATTGAGAGAGTATGTCTTTGTATATTTGTCTTTGCTTTTTTTTTTTTTTGTATTTGTGTTTATTCCTGTATTGGAATTTACACCAATAAAATTATTTGATTTGATTTGATTGTTTAGAATGCAGATACTAAAAATATTTGAAGTGGGAAAATCTTATGTTTATATGTTTATATTCAGAAAATGTTATTAGAATAAATATTTAAGCCTTTTTCTCTAATTAGAAAGGTAAATATGCTAGATATACTTACTGGAGGTGTGATGAGATGATTAAAGCTGTTAATTTTCTCCATGATGATATTTTTGTACGTTTCGGCAATAAAGTTTATCGACAGGTTGTAGGTATTCCTATGGGCACCAATTGCTCCTCTTGAACAGCAGACTTGTTCTTGTACTGTTATGAATCACAGTGTATGACCAAACTCAGTAAAGACCCGTCTAAATTGCATTTAATTGATAAATTCAACAACTCTTACCGTTATCTTGATGATATTTTTTCGTTAAATAATCAAGAATTTTCTAAATATACTGCCGAAATTCACACAAAGGAACTTACTTTTAATAAATCAAATATAAACGGTGATCAATGTTATTTCCTAGATTTAGATATTTCAGTTTTACACTCTACACTAAAATTTACGACAAAAGGGACGATTTTTCGTTCCCTGTTGTTAATTTTTCTTTTTTTTTGGACGGTGATGTTCCTTTAGCACCATCTTACGGTGTTTATATATAACTCGTTCGCTATGCCCGTGTTTGTTGTGACATTTTGAGTTTCAATGAACGTAATCTATGTATTACTGGTAAATTATTAACATGATTAAGTCAGGGATTTCGCTACGACAAATTACCTAAAATCTTTACTAAATTCTTCAATAGATATAAAGATTTGGATTTCAAGTTTGGCTTACCTGTAGAAAACTTATTTCAAACGGGATAGCACATCCTAATTTTTACGGAGATGTTGTTTACCGAGCCCGGGAATTTAGAAACGATCAGGGTAAACTTATCGATCCTTTAAATAAACTTATTCTAAAAGGTTACTTATTCAACACTATATTAGATCTTTGAATAATGTTTTTATTGGTATTAATATTGATTTTGTTATCAGTAAACTAGAATCAAACTAGATATTATATTTATATACATATGCACATTCATGGCTCTACAATATGTCGATACCTGTATCTTGGCATTGCATAAGGTCATGTTTTTCTCTGACTGTTATTGACGTCTTTATACAAAATCCATTGGATATTGGATGTGTACTGATTGATATTCTAGTCTTGGATGCATGTTTTTTTTATTAGTTGTTATTGGCTATGAACTAGCTGTCAGTAACTGCAAGTACTCTCAGATATGTATTTTGTGTCGTTTTTTGTTGTGGGGATGTATAAGTAACCTGCCACGTCCGCTCTGTGTTTTTGTGAGAAGTATTTCTATTTGTATCCATCTGATGAGTTAAGCCTTTTTTAACTGATTTTTACAGTTTGTTCTTATGTTGTATTGTTACACCAATGTCCCAGGTTAGGGGAGGGTTGGCGCCTTCAAACTAGTTTAACCCCGCTACATTCTATATGTGCCTATCCCAAGTCAGGAGACTGTAATTTAGTGGTTGTCGTTTTTTGCTGTTTCTCGTATTTGTTTTTCGTTTATTGTTTTTGCATAGTTTGTTCTTCTGTTGTGCTGTTACACCACTGTCCCAGGTTAGGGGGAGAGTTTAGTGCCAACAAACTAGTTTAACCCCGCCACATTCTGTATGTGCCTGTCCCAAGTCAGGAGCCTGTATTTCAGTGGTTGTCGTTTGTTGCTGTGTAATATATTTGTTTTTCGTTCATTATTTTGTACATAAATTAGGCCGTTTTTTCTTGTTTGAATTGTTTTACAATAGTCATTTCGAGGCCTTTTATAGCTGACTATGCAGTATGAGCTTTGCACAATGTTGAAGGCCGCACGGTGACCTATAGTTGATAATTTCTGTGTCAATTGGTATCTAGTGGCGAATTGTTCGATTGGCAATCATACCACATCTTCTTATTCTTATATGATCATCAAAGATGACAGGTTTAACCAAATAAAAGTACGATTAGTGAGGTTTTCTACTCAAGAATTATAATCCTGAAATTAAAAAGCGTTTAGAAAGATTTGTTAGTTCTGTGAAATTTTTACTAGCTGTTTTCTAGGAATTGAATTTGTTTTTTTGTTAAATAAATGTAATACATGTAAAAGAATTGCTGACAAAGTTTGCAGATGTTGTACATGTAGCACCTCACGCAATATGAACATGCAATTGTATTTACCTTATTTCAAGTTCAATAAGTATTCGCTATCGAACAAAGTTATTGAAGGTCGATTTATTATTAGATATGAATGAAAAGAGATGTATGTCTTTGAAGCAGACAAATCAACAACAACAAAAATTCATAGGATAAAAAATCTAAGGACCTCAACCAAAGACAGATTTCTATGCATTACAAGAAGTTCAACATTTCTCTCTATCTATTAATATTGAGAATGAACTTAAAATGAACATATGCATTTATTCTATGTTAAATCGGCCGAATAAAATAAAATATAATTAAAAGTTGTATCTAAAGTCGGCATGTCACGAAATAATAGCATAAGCTCTTATGAGTTTTTATAACTGACGAATACACTAGTACACAAGACATACTAAAATACAAACATAGTACACTGTCAACTACAATCCAGTCTCGAATGTGATCTACCGACTTAGACTTTTTGCCGGTTTTGTACTAACATGAGCAACACGACAGACTTTTTGCCGGTTTTGTACTAACATGAGCAACACGACAATTGGCTCATGTGGAGCAGGATCTGCTTACACTTCCTAAGCACCTGAGATCACCCCCAGTTTTTGGTGGGGTTGGTGTTGCTCAGTCTTCAGTTTTAAATGTTGTGTTTTGTGTACTGTTGTTTGTCTGTTTTTTTTTTAGTCATGGCGTTGTCAGTTTATTTCGACCTATGAGTTTGAATGTTGAATTGTGAAAAATATATTTGAACTCTAAAATGTTTTGGCAACTCAATCAATAGTTGGATGCAGAATATCTAAAGGATTTCAGTCAATTTATTGTAGATCTAGCTGACGAAATTTCAATTGTGCAGAGTTTTGTAAATTCGCGATGAAGTACGCCTTAGAGTAAAGTCAATTGCTATTAACAATAACGAATTATACGATGAGTTTCTGTCACCAAAAATTTGTCAAAATTTATCAAATAAATAAGGAAAATATATTTTTACGGCAATATATGTTCGCCAAGTAATGGTTACCGCCGTCTTTATGACGTATTTGATTAGATCGCAATGAATAACTTTAATGAAAAGGCACTGTAACTTTCAGAATTCATGGCTGATTACTTGATTCGAATAATGTTGCCTTTTAAAAGCTTACAGAATGTCGACATGATGATCTGTTTGCGAAATAAAAGCATTTTAAATGTCATATTTGCTAGATACGTATTATGCCTTTCTTGCAAATGAATTAATGGCAATTATACAACTATTAAACTGTAAGTACAAGCTAGAGAATCATTATTGCAATTCAGTTAAGGTTCAAGTAGACAATGTCTATCAAATATGAATTTCAGTAGTTCAGTCAGTGTTTCCGAGGTTATTCGCGCTGCCAGCAGTTTGAAACCGGATTTGAATTTAAGAAATAAGCATTTATTTTAAGAATCCAACACCCCAAAAATGTAATACCTTCATAAAGCTACACAAATTTTGAAAACAGTTAGCAATCTTTCGAAATTTCAATAGATTACGATATACCTCCATCTCCAGTTTCTATTACTAAACCTTTACAATAAATTCCTACCTCTCAATTTTTATGTTCTTGCTCAGTAAGTAGACGAAAAATGTTTTCATATTGAAAATGATTACAAGGAAATCTTACTCAAGTTTAGAAACATGTGTGCGTCTTGGACGTGTTAAATCTCATATCAAAGTTACGAACAAATACAGGTATGTCGCAACATTCAGTTTTTTTTCACAAATGTACAGAATGTCGACATATAGATATTCAAATGTAACATGACTATGTGAACCTGGACAGCTACAACTGTATAAAAGAGGTGAAAGATACCAAAGGGACATTCAGACTCGTAAGTCAAAAATAAACTAACACCGCCATGGCAAATAAAGAAAAAGACAAACAGACAAACAACAGTACACAAAACATAGAAAACCAAAGACTAAGCAACACGAACCCCACAATACTTTGTAGATTTTGTGTGAGATGAACGAATTTCCCATTGGTTTAAGTCAAGAATTTGATATAGATATGCCATCATTGTATTGTTTTTCACAAAAAGGATACAAAAGTTATTAATCTGAATTACTTGTACTTATCGACTTCTTTCAAGCTCTGATTTGTAGTTCCTGAGGAAAATGCGACGGAATTTCATGGGAGGGGGTGGACATATAAACAGACAGACAGACAATGGTAAAACAGTGTACCCCTTCTTCGGAGCGGAAGTATAAAAGCTTAATAAAACAACATGTCCAGAGCATAATACCATTGAATGTCTTATTGATTATCATGACGATTTCAGAAAATTTGTCCAAGAGTTAAAAAAAATATGTTACTATGAAAGTTACATCTTCTGGCCTTTTATAACAATTTTCAAACAATCTGCACTACTTTAGATATGTATGACAAACCTAATTCAAACAGCATTAAGGTTATCTTCAAAATAAGACCAAAATTATCCGTGAGGTAGTTCGGTCCACATTTTTTGAAAAGTTAATCTTGTTACAGTATAATATGTATATAAACAAGTCTAAAATGAAGGCAACGTTAAAACCTATGATTCCGTTGGATAAAAACCGGAAAATGTTGTTTGTGCTGTATTTAGACTCCTCTACCAAGAAATTTGTTTTGAATGCGCACGTATACAAATTGCGGTTTTTATCCAACGCAATCATAGGTTTGAACGTTGTTTTCAATTTAGACTTGTATATATATCTATTTTGTTACATCTTGTGATCCGTTTATTTGGCAATCGCCAATGGCAGTCAGCAGGGTTTAAGAACATCAGTTGTTCGACCTGCTAGTCAAATGCGTTTTGTTAAAATATACCTTTTCACTCATTTTGGTCTTTTGGAAAATGTTGTTTGTGCTGTATTTAGACCCCTCTACCAGGAAAGTTGTTTTGCATGCACACGTATAAAAATTGCGGTTTTTATCCAACGCAATCATAGGTTTGAACGTTGTTTTCAATTTGGACTTGTTATATATATATATATATATATATATACAGCACAAACAACATTTTCTAAAAGACCAAATGAGTGAAAAAGTATATTTTAACAAAACGCATTTGACTAGCAGGTCGAACAACTGATGTTCTTAAACCCTGCTGACTGCCATTGGCGATTGCCAAATAAACGGATCACAAGATGTAACAAAACAGATCTTATTATTAAATTATTACCAAACAGAAAACAATAAACTTGCGGAAAAGATGGTATACCGCAAACATGAGGTGCAAAAATTTGTACACCATATCCGGATTTCGACAATAAATGTCTCTTCAGTGATGTTAGGAATCGAAACGGTATTTGGAAGGCCATTTAATTTACCTCAATTTAGGATAGACTCTTGAATTTTGAAAGAGTCAAAATAGGATGAACGGATCATATAAACCCGAAGGCAAATATAATACAAGCCCAAACGAAAAAATATAATCAAGTCTAAATTGAAAACAACGTTCAAACCTATGATTGCGTTGGATAAAAACCGCAATTTTTATACGTGTGCATGCAAAACAAATTTCTTGTTAGAGGGGTCTAAATACAGCACAAACAACATTTCCAAAAGACCAAAAAAGTGAAAAAGTATATTTAAACAAAACGCATTTGACTAACAGGTCGAACAACAAATATTTTTACACCCTGCTGACTGCCATTGGCGATTGCCAAATGAACGGATCACCGATGTAATAAATGGATCTTAATTATAAATTAAATACTAATCAGAAAACAATAAACTTGCGGAAAAGATGGTATACCGCAAACAAAAGGTGCAAAGATTTTTGTACACCATATCCGGATTTCGACAATTAATGTCTCTTCAGTGATGTTGGGAATCGAAACGGTATTTGGAAAGCCATACAATTTACCTCAATTTAGGATAGACTCTTGAATTTTGATGAGCCAAAATAGGATGAACGGATCATATAAACCCGAAGGCAAATATAATACAATCCCAAACGGAAAAATATAAACAAGTCTAAATTGAAAACAACGTTCAAACCTATGATTGCGTTGGATAAAAACATATATATATATATATATATATATATATATAAAATGACTGAATAATAGCCAACGATAAATCTTACTGGGCGATGGATCATATAAATATGATACAGTACACTACAAAATATAATATATAACCACTCTAAAAGGGTACAACATCACCAAAAAATGACAATAAACGAACAAATGTAACTATAAATATTTCGGATAACAGATATCCTTCATCAGTATGAGCACGATGTAAAATGAATCAGATCAATCTATTCTGACTCCAAAATATCTTTCTGAGACACTACTACATCGATCTATTAAGGACGGTGTCATATCAACAGATCTCTACTGTAAACATACAGATAAACATCAGTACCTTACTCCCCAAAGCTGTCACCCCAAACACTGTACAAAAAGTATCCCGTACAGTCAAGCTCTCAAAGTACAGCGGATTTGCTCCTCTGAAGAGGCTGTCACTAAACGGTTACAGGAGCTTCGCGGTTTTTTTACCAAACGAGGTTATAAGAAATTAGACATAGATGAGGGATTTGCGCGTGCTAATAACAATAGCCGCAATGACCTATTACAGTACAAACAGAAGAGGCGCATCAAAATAGTTCCGTTTGTTTTAACATACAATCCCGCCTTTACTAACCTTTCACGTTTGATCCATGCCAATTGGCAAACTATTGCCAAGCACCCAAAATTGTCCAAGATCTTTCCCAATCCTCCTGTCTTAGCTTTTTGGAGACTAGCAAATCTGAAATACTTAATTGTGAGAGCTGACGTCTCTTCTAATAAAAGCTGTTTAACTGCAGGATGGTGCAAGTCGTGTGGTAACAGACGATGTCTGACTTGCCAACAAATACTGAATACTCAAACATTTACTTGCCACTCCACTGGGTCTGTGTACACTATATTTTGTAATGTAACTTGCAAAACACAGAATGTTGTATACCTTCTTCAGTGTTGATGTGGCATGCAGTATATTGGCGAGACAGAACAGCCATTCAACAAACGCATGAATGGTCATCGAAGTGACTACACCTGCAAGCCCGACCTCCCCATAAGTCGTCATTTGAGATCACCTGGGCACGCCCAAGCTGATCTCAAAAACCTTACAATCACAATCATAGACCACAAAGAGGGTTGGTCAAGGGCCGAAATACTTGCTCGGGAAAGGTTTTGGATAAGAAGGTAAGAACAGTTTCCCCAAAGGGCATAAATGACAAAAAATAGAATGAGTCACTCATTTTCCATACCATCACTCATTTTCCAGACATCATTTGTTTCCAGTTACTCCGGTTTTCTTACTTGACTATTACACTTTTAAGGATTCGTTTGGAATTTTTGGAATTTTACTAGTTTAAAAGCCAGGGTTCTTTTCATTTGGTAGGGATGTACAAGTACGCATCCACGTCCAATTTTTTAACCTTAGCCCAAATTTACTATTATTTTTTCTTTTCATTATAAAACTGCTATTTATTTGGGATGATAAACACGCAGCCTCTGTTTGACATATTTTACCAGCTTATATCGATCAGTGCTGGTTTTTTTTTTTTTGGGGGGGGGAATGTATTTACACGCAGTTGATGTAACATCTTAACTGACGTCATTTTGGAATTTCAGAGTTGTGCCAATTCATATCTCTAATTACTATTTTCATTTAGACCTGTCTTTAAGTCGTTTTTTAGAAATTTAAAAAATTTATTAGCGTATCTACATATGATGTTCGGGTGAAACTGTTTCACTTTTTTTATTGTTTAGAATTCAAGATTGCTATAGTTTGATAATCAGAATAGATTGATCTGATTCATCTTACATCGTGCTCATACTGATGAAGGATATCTGTTATCCGAAATATTTATAGTTACATTTGTTCGTTTATTGTCATTTTTTGGTGATATTGTACCCTTTTAGACTGGTTATATATATATATATATATATGCGTTTTTATCCAACGCAATCATAGGTTTGGACGTTGTTTTCAATTTAGACTTGTTTTTATTTTACTGTTTGGGCTTGTATTATATTTCCCTTAGGGTTTATATAATCCGCTCATCCTATTTTTAATCTTCAAAATCCAACAGTCAATCCTAAATTGAGGTAAATTATATGGCCTTCCAAATACTGTTTCGATTCCTAGCATCACTGAAAAGACATTAATTGTCGAAATTCGGATATGGTGTACAAATTTTTGCACCTCATGTTTGCGGTATACCATCTTTTCCGCAAGTTTATTGTTTTCTGTTTGTTATTAAATTAATAATTAAGATCCATTTTGTTACAACTGGTGATCCGTTTATTTGGCAATCGCCATGGCAGTCAGCAAGGTTTAAGAACATCCGTTTTTTGACCTACTAGTCAAATGGGTTTTGTTAAAATATACTTTTTCACTTTTTTGGTCTTTTGGAAAATGTTGTTTGTGTTGTATTTAGACCCCTCTATCAAGAAATTTGTTTTGCATGCACACGTATAAAAATTTCGGTTTTTATCCGACACAATCATAGATTTAAACGTTGTTTTCAATTTAGACTTCTATATATATATATATATATATATATAAGTGCCTATAAATAGCAGCACACGACATACAAATCTGTGGGAGTGTGGATTAATCAGTACAGAGATTAATTCAATTACACAAATAAAATTATAGATTGCCTAACAATGTTATTTTAACACACTATTTAGTATGTAAATATAAGAATGTTTAAAATATTTACAAAATGATGAAAATAAACGCAATATTTCGCTAGACTAACTAGCTTTATCAAGCGTGCATCTATCCAGGTGAAATCGGATGTAGATGATAAGAAACTTTTGCAGCTCAATGTATATGTTGCACTTGAATTTAGCTGCCTTGAAAATAATATATAATTTGGATGAAGTTCAAGATTTTTACAAAATTGGTAGTTGAAGTTTGCAACGTCCATTGGCCAATATTACAGGATAAAAAGGACGATGCTGTGTACTCAATTATTCTTTATCTTTCCTGTATCTTTTCTCATCTTTTTCCTTAAGACCATCAGGTTCTAAAGTGTGGAGTTGGTGGATCCAAAAATTTTCTCTTCTCCTTCTCACCGTGGTGTCCCACTCGGTGTTGACTTCTATGATTTGGAAAGTAACATTATCAAAAGAATGTTTCGTTGAACGAAGATATCTTGTGAGAGGACAGTTTTTGTTGGTTTTGTACCATGAATGATGGTTATTGAGCCGAATATTAAATTTATCCATTGTTTCTCCCACATACTGAATGCCACAAGTGTTACATGTTAATATATAAATTGAGTTCTCCGTTTTACAGTTGGAATTTGAGTAGATGGTATAATTTTGTTTAGTAACGGAGCTGATGAAAGAACTGCTTGTATTGGCAGCTTTACAACACAAGCAGTTCCTTCGACCACATTGTTTGTAGCAACCGGGAGATGGAGTAGGCTGCTTTGCTAATACAGATGTCACTAATTTGTCACGGATGTTTTTAGGTCTTCTGAAGGCCATGACTGGTGGTGAGGAAAATACTTTTTTAAGATTTGAATCATTTTCTATAATTTTCCAATGCTTCTGAACAATGGAAGACACATTTTTAAAATCAGGATGGTAAGTGAGTACAAGGGTGTTCTGTTAGCTGCTTTATTCTTATCTTTGTACTCTAGAAGTTCTTGGCGACTAGTTTTGTTTGCTCCTTCGAAAGCGCTATCAATGATGTTGTTATTGTATCCTCGAATAACTAGATGTTTACGTAGTTGTCCAAGTCTAGCATTTTGCGTATTTTCAGTAGAGCATATTCTCTTGATTCGCAATGCCTGGCTGAATGGGATGCCACGGGAGCAGTGTTAAGGATGGCAACTTTTAGGAGAAAGGAATTGATGTTTGTCCGTTTGTTTGGTATGAAGGTCCGTTATAATGGTTCCGTTCTTGATGTAACTCGTAGTGTCGAGGAAGTTTATTTTCTCCATAGATGATTCATATGTAAATTTTATTGAATGGTGGAAAGAGTTACAGTGTCCTAGAAATTCATTAAGATGTTCTTGTGAATCTGTCCATTTGAAATCAATATCGTCAATGAATCGGAACCATGATAATGGCTGGTATGGAGCACTAGCCAAGAGGCGTTTTTCAAGTTGGCCCATAAATATGTTGGCATATGACGGGGCCATTCTTGTGCCCATACTAGTAACGTCTATCTGGAGATAATGTTTTTCATTGAAAAAAAAGATGTTGTTCTCTAGCACTAGTTTCAGAAGTGTAACAAGGCACTCAGTAGGAGGATTTTTGTCACTACGAGTGTTCCATACCTCTTCACACGCTGCTATTCCTTCGTCTTGTGGAATTTTGGTATATAAAGAAGACACGTCCATGGATGCAAGTATTGCTTGGTAGAGGATTGAGGCTTTCCATTTTCTTTAGATAATCAGTCGTATCTTGAATGTAAGAGGGTAGTTCTTTCACATGAGGTCTTAGATGATGGTCTACAAATTCTGATATCTTTTCAGTTGGATGACTATTGCTGAAACAATTGGTCGACCTGGATTGCCCGTTTTATGTATTTTAGGCAACATATAGAATCTTCCGGACTTAGCTTCGTTCTCAAGAGGTCGGAGATAATCAAAGGTGTCATTGTCTATATGCTTTTTGTCGAACATCTCTTGAAGGATGGTGTTGATCCTTCGAATAGTATTTAGTGTTGGATCTGTGGTTAATTGTTTATAAAAAATTGAGTTTGAAAGTTGGCGATTTCCCTCTGCTATGTAATCTGTTTTATTCATGACAACCACAGCGCCCCCTTTGTCGGCAGGTTTTATTATGATATCCTCTTGATCTTTTAACGCGTTCAAAGCGATGCTTTCTGACTTGGATAAATTATAATTTCATGTATTTGTTATACAGGACTTTATATCAGACCTCACGTAGTTAATAAATGACTCCAAGTTATCATTTTTACTCTTAGGTGGTTTCCATGAACTTGTTTTCTTATATTTTTGGATGGGCGTGACTTCTTCATTGGTGTCAGTATCTGAATCTGTTAATCCAGCTTCTTCAAGGTTTTTCTTGCCCCTATTGTAGAAAAAATCTTTCAAACGTAAACGTCTAGCGAATTGGTCTAAGTCCTCGTCTAGCTGAAAGTTATTTACATTTGATGGGATAGGACAGAAGTTTAAACCTTTACTTAAAAGAGATTCTTCAGCACGTGTAAGTTCTTTAGATGACAAATTTACAACAATGCTTTCAGTTTTTTGTTTCCGTCTTTTGAATTTTCTTTTTCTAGGGACCTTATGGTTTGTTGTATTGATATCATTCATATCCTGATTTAAATAGACAGTGTGAATTTTATCTCTTTGAAATGTATTCCTTTGTTTTTCTTTATGTTTGGATAGTTCAATTTTTTCAATATCTGCGAGGCGACGTTTTATTCTTGGTAAATCGTCATGTGAAATGTGACTAATGTTGATGATATCTGATATTTCATTTACAATTTGTCTTTAATTTGTGGTTGTAAAAGAAAGTAACAGTTGAAGTAGCTGGATTGAACAGTTAAACAGAATTTCATTCCAACGGCTCATGAATCTTTTGGATTTATGTCCCGGTGCCTGGGGACTCACTTTGATGTTTAAACCTTTTGGTACAGTTCTACTTTGAATATATTTTTTTAAGTTTGATAAATGATGTTCAGTTTGTAGTTTCTTTTTAGTTAAAGATCTTAATTTCTTGAAATGCAGTGCGCTATCCATGTTGTAAAGATAGCGATAGATTTGAATGGATTACACAAACATTTGTGAAATGCGTGCTACTGAAGATAATAATATAAGTGCCTATAAATAGCAGCACATGACATACAAATCTATGGGAGTGTGGATTAATCAGTACAGAGATTAATACAATTACACAAATAAAATTATAGATTGCCTAACAATGTTATTTTAACACACTATTTAGTATGTAAATATTAGAAAGTTTAAAATATTTACAAAACAATAAAAATAAACGCAATATTTCGCTAGACAAACTAGCTTTATCAAGCGTGCATCTATCCAGGTGAAATCGGATGCAGATGATAAGAAACTTTTGCAGCTCAATGTACATGTTGCACATGAATTTAGCTGCCTTGTAAATAATACATAATGTGGATGAAGTTCAAGATTATATACAAAATTTGTGGTTGAAGTTTGCAACGTCCATTGGCCAATATTACAGGATAAAAAAGACGATGCTGTGTATTAAATTATTATTTATCTTTCCTGTATCTCTTCTCGTCTTTTTCGTTAAGACCATCCGGTTCTAAAGTGTGGAGCTGGTGGATCCAAAAGTTTTCTCTTTTCCTTCTCGCCGTGGTGTCCCACTCGGTGTTGACTTCTATGATTTGGAAAGTAACACTATCAAAAGGATGTTTCTTTGAGCGAAGATGTCTTGTGAGAGGACAGTTTTTGTTGGTTTTGTACCATGAACGATGGTTATTGAGCCGAATATTAAATTTATCCATTGTTTCTCCCACATACTGAATGCCACAAGTGTTACATGTTAATATATAAATTGAGTTCTCCGTTTTACAGTTGGAATTTGAGTAGATGGTATAATTTTGTTTAGTAACGGAGCTGATGAAAGAACTGCTTGTATTGGCAGCTTTACAACACAAGCAATTCCTTTGACCACATTGTTTGTAGCGACCGGGAGGTGGAGTAGGCTGCTTTGCTAATACAGATGTCACTAATTTGTCATGGATGTTTTTAGGTCTTCTGAAGGCCATGACTGGTGGTGAGGAAAATACTTTCTTTAGATTTGAGTCATTTTCTATAATTTTCCAATGCTTCTGAACAATGGATGACACATTTTTAAAATCAGGATGGTAAGTGAGTACAGGAGTTGTTCTGTTGGCTTCTTTATTCTTATCCTTGTACTCTAGAAGTTCTTGGCGACTAGTTTTGTTTGCTCTTTCGAAAGCTGTATCAATGATGTTGTTATTGTATCCTCGAACAACTAGATGTTTACGTAGTTGTCCAAGTCTAGCATTTTGCGTATTTTCAGTAGAGCATATTCTCTTAATTCGCAATGCCTGGCTGAATGGGATACCACGGGATCAGTGTTTAGGATGGCAACTTTTAGGAGAAAGGAATTGATGTGTGTCCGTTTTTTTGGTATGAAGGTCCGTTATAATGGTTCCGTTCTGGATGTAACTCGTAGTATCAAGGAAGTTTATTTTCTCCATAGATGTTTCGTATGTAAATTTAATTGAATGGTGGAAAGAGTTACAGTGTTCTAGAAATTCATTAAGATGGTCTTGCGAATTTGTCCATTTAATATCAATATCGTCAATGAATGGAAATCATGATAATGGCTGGTATGGAGCACTAGCCAAAAGGCGTTTTTCAAGTTGGCCCATATATATGTTGGCATATGACAGGGCCATTTTTGTGCCTATACTAGTGCCGTCTATCTGGAGATAGTGTTTGTCATTGAAAGAGAAGTTGTTGTTCTCCAGCACTAGTTTCAGAAGTGTAACAAGGCACTCAGTTGGAGGATTTTTTTCACTACGTGTGTTCCATGCCTCTTCACACGCTGCTATTCCTTCGTCTTGTGGAATGTTGGTATATAAAGAAGACACGTCCATGGATGCGAGTAAAGTATTGTTTGGTAGAGGATTGAGGCTTTCCATTTTCTTTAGATAATCAGTCGTATCCTGAATGTAAGAGGGTAGTTCTTTAACAGGAGGTCTTAAGTGATGGTCTACAAATTCGGATATCTTTTCATTTAGGTGACTATTCGCTGAAACAATTGGTCGACAAGGATTGCCCGTTTTGTGTATTTTAGGCAACATATAGAATCTTCCAGCCTTTGCTTCGTTCTCAAGAGGTCGAAGATAATCAAAGGTGTCATTATCGATATGCTTTAGGTCGTACATCTCTTAAAGGATGGTGTTGATCTTTCGAATGGTATATAGTGTTGGATCTGTGGTTAATTGTTTATAAAAAATGGAGTTTGACAGTTGGCGATTCCCCTCTGCTATGTAATCTGTTTTATTCATGACAACCACAGCGCCCCCTTTGTCAACAGGTTTTATTACAATATCCTCTTGTTCTTTTAACGCTTTCAAAGCGATGCTTTCTGACTTAGATAAATTATAATTTCTTTTATTTGTTATACAGGACTTTATATCAGACCTCACGTAGTTAATAAATGACTCCAAGTTATCGTTTTTACTTTTTGGTGGTTTCCATGAACTTTTTTTTCCTAAATTTTGGGATGGGCGTGACTTCTTCATTGGTCTCAGTATCTGAATCTGTTAATCCGGCTTCCTCAAGGGGTTTCTTGCCCCTATTGTAGAAAAAATCTTTCAAGCGTAAACGTCTAGCAAATTTGTCTAAGTCCTCGTCTAGCTGGAAGTTATTAACATTTGATGGGGTAAGACAGAAGTTTAAACCTTTACTTAAAAGAGATTCTTCAGCACGTGTCAGTTCTTTAGATGACAAATTAACAACAATGCTTTCAGATTTTTGTTTCCGTCTTTTAAATTTTCTTTTTCTAGTGGTCTTATGGTTTGTTGTATTGATATCATTAATATGCTGATTTAAAGAAACAGTGTGAACTTTATCCCTTTGAACTTTATTCCTTTGTTTTTCTTTATGTTTGGATAGTTCAATTTTTTCAATATCTTCGAGGCGACGGTTTATTCTTGGTAAATCGTCACGTGAAATGTGACTACTGTTGATGATATCTGATATTTCATTTACAATTTGTCTGTAATTTGTGGTTGTAAAAGAAAGTAACAGTTGTAGAAGCTGGATTGAACAGTTAAACAGAATTTCATTCCAACGGCTCATGAACCTTTTGGATTTATGTCCCGTGCCTGGGGACTCACTTTGATGTTTAAACCTTTTGGTACAGTTCTACTTTGAATGTAATGTTTTAAGTTTGATATATGATGTTCAGTTTGAAGTTTCGTTTAAGTTATAGATCTTAATTTCTTAAAATGCAGTGCGCTATCCATGTTGTAAAGATAGCGATAGATTTGAATGGATTACACAAACATTTGTGAAATGCGTGTTATTGAAGATAATAATATAAGTACCTATCAATAGCAACACATGACATACAAATCTATGGGAGTGTGGATTACTCAGTACAGTGATTAATACAATTACACAAATAACCACAGATCCAACACTAAATACCATTCGAAAGATCAACACAATCCTTCAAGAGATGTACGACCAAAAGCATATCGATAATGACACCTTTGATTATCTTCGACCTCTTGAGAACGAAGCAAAGGCTGGAAGATTCTATATGTTGCCTAAAATACACAAAACGGGCAATCCTGGTCGACCAATTGTTTCAGCGAATAGTCACCCAACTGAAAAGATATCAGAATTTGTAGACCATCACTTAAGTCCTCATGTTAAAGAACTACCCTCTTACATTCAGGATACGACTGATTATCTAGAGGAAATGGAAAGCCTCAATCCTCTACCAAACAATACTCTACTCGCATCCATGGACGTGTCTTCTTTATATACCAACATTCCACAAGACGAAGGAATAGCAGCGTGTGAAGAGGCATGGAACACTCGTAGTGAAAAAATCTTCCAACTGAGTGCCTTGTTACACTTCTGAAACTAGTGCTGGAGAACAACAACTTCTCTTTCAATGACAAATACTATCTCCAGATAGACGGCACTAGTATGGGCACAAAAATGGCCCCGTCATATGCCAACATATTTATGGGCCAACTTGAAAAACGCCTCTTGGCTAGTGCTCCATACCAGCCATTATCATGGTTTCGATTCATTGACGATATTGATATTAAATGGACAAATTCGCAAGACCATCTTAATGAATTTCTAGAACTCTCTCCACCATTCAATTAAATTTACATACGAAACATCTATGGAGAAAATAAACTCCCTTGATACTACGAGTTACATCCAGAACGGAACCATTATAACGGACCTTCATACCAAAAAAACGGACAAACATCAATTCCTTTCTCCTAAAAGTTGCCATCCTAAACACTGCTCCCGTGGTATCCCATTCAGCCAGGCATTGCGAATCAAGAGAATATGCTCTACTGAAAATACGCAAAATGCTAGACTTGGACAACTACGTAAACATCTAGTTGTTCGAGGATACAATAACAACATCATTGATACAGCTTTCGAAAGGTCAAAAACAAAACTAGTCGCCAAGAACTTCTAGAGTACAAGGATAAGAATAAAGAAGCCAACAGAACACCTCTTGTACTCACTTACCATCCTGATTTTAAAAATGTGTCATCCATTGATCAGAGGCATTGGAAAATTATAGAAAATGACTCAAATCTAAAGAAAGTATTTTCCTCACCACCAGTCATGGCCTTCAGAAGACCTAAAATCATCCGTGACAAATTAGTGACATCTGTATTAGCAAAGCAGCCTACTCCACCTCCCGGTTGCTACAAACAATGTGGTCGAAGGAATTGCTTGTGTTGTAAAGCTGCCAATACAAGCAGTTCTTTCATCAGCTCCGTTACTAAACAAAATTATACCATCTACTCAAATTCCAACTGTAAAACGGAGAACTCAATTTATATATTAACATGTAACACTTGTGGCATTCAGTATGTGGGAGAAACAATGGATAAATTTAATATTCGGCTCAATAACCATCGTTCATGGTACAAAACCAAAAAAACTGTCCTCTCACAAGACATCTTCGCTCAATGAAACATCCTTTTGATAATGTTACTTTCCAAATCATAGAAGTCAACACCGAGTAGGACACCACGGCGAGAAGGAGAAGAGAAAACTTTTGGATCCACCAGCTCCACACTTTAGAACCGGATGGTCTTAACGAAAAAGACGAGAAGAGATACAGGAAAGATAAAGAATAATTAATACACAGCATCGTCTTTTTTATCCTGCAATATTGGCCAATGGACGTTGCAAACTTCAACCACACATTTTGTATATAATCTTGAACTTCATCCACATTATGTATTATTTACAAGGCAGCTAAATTCATGTGCAACATGTACATTGAGCTGCAAAAGTTTCTTATCATCTACATCCGATTTCACCTAGATAGATGCACGCTTGATAAAGCTAGTTTGTCTAGGGAAATATTGCGTTTAATTTTATTGTTTTGTAAATATTTTAAACATTCTAATATTTACATACTTAATAGTGTGTTAAAATTACATTGTTAGGCAATCTATTAATATATATATATATATATACAATGTATATCACCTCTGAAATAAAAATAGAAATCAAGATGATCAAAGGAAGTGATTTCTTGTCGGATTAAAAAAATATCATCTAATAAATTAAGTTTTCGGTTAAATGAATTTTTATATACATGATCAAGTTTACATTGTATTATGTACATCAAAAATACTACAACTTTCGACCATTATTCAAATATCTTATGAGATTGAATGTCCCTTTAGTAACCCTAGCCCCTTTTTGAAATGGTATTCAAATTTTTTTGATGTTTCAGATATATTTAATGGTTACTGGAAAATGTTCAACACTTACTTAAGTCTGGTATAAATTAGTGGTGTTAGGCGAGTTCAGTAAATAAGGCAGTGAACTTTTTTTTATATTGTATATAACGCAACTTAATAAATTTTTAAAATGACTTATTTGTTTTGTAAAACCAAGAATTTAACATTATAGAGACTTCCATAGAAATCTTTGATAACCTATTAAAAAAGGAATTGCGTTCCAAAATTGCAGTAACAATTTAGGTTGATTAATTACGTTTTGTCAAAATTAAAGACATGGCATACAAGAAGCACCTTAATAAGGTTTAATTACCTCAGTACAGGTGTGTTTCACAGGTAAACAGAAAATCCTATTTTTCTTTAAACTCGTATATTATTTTTCTAGTGAATTCAAAAAGACTTGTGATTTAAGGTTTACAGGATGCTGTTTAATTTTCAAAGAATGTTATTTAAGATTTATTACTCTTTGACCAGGTGCGCTCTTTTAAATGTAGTGCCCCAAGCTGCATGAATTACTTTACAGTTTACCCCTAATCAGAAGAACAATTTAAATCATTTCTTTAATTTTGTTATCACTTTTATATCTGTTTGCGAAATTATAATAAGAAAAGATATATTTCTGATATAAGGTTAAACAATTTTAGTGATTCTGTTGGCTGTTGTTACGTTAGTTAAAAAGATAGTTATATGACTATTGTATGTTACCATGAAACCTATGTAGTTTTTATTAAAGAATTTAGGTCAATTAAGTTTCGGTAAAAATTCCCATGGCAAACAAGAAGTTCCTTAAATAGGTTTTATTTCCCTCAGTACAGGTGTGTTTTTCAGGTTTTTTTTACCAAGATTCAAACTTTAAAATTGGATAATTTAACTTTTTCGATTTGATAAATCTGATAATCATGTAAGGATGTAAAAATCTGTAAATATATTTTTACTTTCTTTTGGCTGTTGGCATGTCAGTTAAAAAGATAGTTAATATATAAACAGTTAAAACTTAAAAAGTATAGGTTATTTGGTCAAGTATGGTTCAGACTGGTAGATTATTGTTCAGACTTTGGTCGAGTTTGGTTCAGGCCTTTGGTCGAGTATGGTTCAGGCCTTTGGTCGAGTATGGTTCAGACTGAAAAAATAGATCGAGAACTAGTCGAATATTGGTCGAGTACAGATCGAGAATGGGTTAAGACTGTTTCAGACTGGTCGAGTAATAGTCCAGACTTTTTTCAATGGCATAGACAAGGGTCAAGTACAAATCAGTACAGTCGAGTATGGTTAAGATTGGGGTCGAGTAATATCGAGTAAAATTCAGACCAATTCAGACTGGTCGAGTAAAAATCAGTACAGTTGAGTACAGATTTACAGTGGAGATCACTTCTAACCTCTCATCAAATCTGTCAGGAGAACTGTTCTAGGACAGTATGTAGAACTGTCATCCTGACACCTTTTAGACAGTTCTAGCTAGAAAAGTTCTAACCTAGAACTGATTTGGTCAGTTCTACCTAGAACTGATTTAGACAGTTCTACCTAGAACTGATCCTGACAGTTCTACACTAGAACTGATCCTGACAGTTCTACACTAGAACAGTTTTAGACAGTTCTACCTAGAACTGACCAAATATTTAGTCAGTTCTACGGCTAGAACAGTTCTACGACTAGAACAGTTCTACGATTAGAACTGATTTGGTCAGTTCTACGGCTAGAATTGATTTAGTCAGTTATATCCATAGAACAGTTTTAAGAACTCTTTGTCTTAAATATAAATAAGTCAAAAGAATATAATATATATCAACAAAATTCTCATCACAGCACTGTTTTAACATTTCTCTAAATGCAGTGACGTCATTTAGAACTGTTCTACGGTTAGAACTGATTTAGTCAGTTCTGCTGACAGTTCTACGACTAGAACTGATTTGGACAGTTCTACCTGGAACAGTATTAGACATTTCTACCCTAGAACTGATCCTGACAGTTCTACCTAGAACTGATTTGGTCAGTTCTACCTAGAACTGATTCTGACAGTTCTACTTAGAACAGTTCTAGGGTAGAACTGTTCTAGGTAGAACTGTTCTAGGACAGTTTAAACAGTTCTATGACAGATTATTCTGACAGTTTTAATGAGAGGTTAGAAGTGATCTCCACTGTAGGTCATTTCAGACTTTTATTGGTTTGTAGTGTAGTGATCAAAGGCCAAAATCAAGGTTAGAGTGACCTGACAAATACCCAGTCCAGACACAAATTGGAAAGGTTTAACTATCATAAGTGCTAAGGTCAAGGTCAAAGTGACATGAGTTTGTTATATAACACACTCCTAGCCTATGATGAAACTGCGTACCACAGTTTAGTTAACCTAAGTTTTACGGAACAAAAGTTATGCACCGGACATGATGTGGGACAAACAGACAGACAGACAGAGGGAAGGCCGGACGGACAGACATGGTGATTCCTATATACTCCCAATATTTGTTTGCGGCAGGTATAATAGCATTCATGTTTTTATAAATTAAAACATATCTCAAAATGTATATGCCTACATAGTTACAAATACTGCTTGCCCTACACCATGTCGCTACATATAATTGAACATTGCATAAGGTCACGCTTTATTCAGTCTGATTGAGACGTCATCAAACTAAACGAATTGCATGTGTAGTGCTTTCTGTTTTGTCTTGGAAAACATTATTTATTCATTAGTTTAAATTGGCTAGAACCAGCGTTTAGTAACTGCGAGCACTCTCAGATCGCTACTCTGTGTTTTTTGTCATTTTTTAAGTGTTTTGATTGTTGAGCTTATATTTGAGCGTTCCTGGCGAATAAATCCAGAAAGCACACAGAATTTAGAAAAGTGTTATTTTAATTTTGTGTAGATCTGATGAGTCAATCCTTTTCCAACTTTGTATTATAGTGTGCTTTTATGCTGTGCTGTTACGTCACTGTCCAAGTTATAGGGAGGAATGATCACTCACAAGCATGTTTAACACCTACTCATTCGTTATGTTGAATAAAGAAAAGGAGGTGAGGCCAACTATCCACTAGAGACAAAATGACATGGATATAGGCAGCAATAGGCCACCATAGGGTCTGTCTGTCTTAAGTCAAGACTGTAATTCAATTGTTGTCGTTAATTGCTAGATTTGATATTCATCTATTTTTTTAGCAAATGTCTGACCATTTGCTTTCTCGTTTGAATTCTTTCACCTGTTGTCACGCCAAAGCCTTTAATATCTAAAAATACGGCATGCCAAACTATAAACCGCCTGGTATTTTCGATGAGTTTTTGCATAATCTGCCGTGCAGTAATACAATTGACTCAAAGAAAGTATCATTATTGAGTATCACATCATAGCAATTATATTTTTTATTATAATTAGGAAACGCTGTCTGTTTTTGGATACTGAATGTATGTAACTACAGCTAAGAATCTTGAGAGAATTTCAAGAAATTGTCAAAAACAAAACATACATACGTGTTTGAAAAGAAACACTTACACATTTTTGTTTTATTCACGCATCGTTGTCAATATAATGGAATTTGATACAACCGTCATACAAGTGAGAGGTTTAGCGCTATAAAACCAGGTTCAATCCACCATTTTCTACATAAGATAATGCATGTACCAAGTCAGGAATATGACAGTTGTTGTCCATTCGTTTGATGTGTTTTCCTTTAGATTTTGCAATTTGATTAGAGACTTTCCGTTTTGAATTTTCCTCGGAGTTCAGTATTTTTGTGATTTAACTTTTTTTTTTTAAGACATAATTTAGTACATAACAACTGGGATACAGTTAGTTTTAAGATAATAATGAAAATGCTTTACATTTAGATATATTTATTAAATATAACATAGCAGTTTGAACTTTTCTAATGTAGTTAAAAGTTTTTTGTCTTGTCTTTGTCGGGCGTCCGGATTTGCACATCAGATCTTGCTTATGAAGCCCCTATTATACACCAACCACACAAAAAACTACAGCCTGCAAAAAAGAAATAAAAGTTTCAAAATGGTCAATAAGTAATAAAATGTGATCAACAACGTTAACGATATTATATAAAGTTAACTAATTTACAACGTGGTGTAGTCAACCGCTTTGTGGTTATTCTGATACAAATATCATTAAATATAAACACATTTTTATGGAATTAATTTTGGTAAGTTTGTTTTAATGATTTTATGAAAGAAGAGAAAATTGATTTTGTTTTTATTTTCTTTTACAAATAGGGCAATTTCGAATTTGATACATACCTCTGAGGTATCCTCGTACACTACGTTTTACACCTACAATAAATGAATTGTTCATATTCTTGATATTAACAAATTCTTTTGAAATTCACATTAAATAATACAACCTTTAAGTATGATACGTCCTTGATCAATTTTTGATAATGAAGTATGAGATATTTTAAAGCAATTGTTCCAAAATTCTCTGCGATTGATTGTTCTCCTGTCATCGATTCTTTAATAATTGATAGATTTGGCGCGTATTGAAACATCATCTCTTCTTTAACAGTTACATCTGCAGGTTATCTTACCACCGTTATCTCCTCATCACACGCATTATTACAAAAAAATTATTTAAGACAATCCATGATTAATCCTTCTTAAGCAAATATAATCCGCGCGTGCAAATGTTTCAATCGCAAAGATATTCACGTTTAAAGTACTGAAATTTATAAATATTCTTGATAAGAAATATAGAAATTTAAAATATTAAAAAAATAGTCAGTCTTGTAATATACTTACGTCTTGCTTTCTTAACTGAAATAAAGATTTTCACTATTATAGCAATTGTATGAAAGATTTATACTGAATTTTTTCGTGTCAAAGATAAGGATAGAATAAAATTCATTATGACTAACATAAAATTCCAGCTATGCAATTTAAAGCATTAACATTATTATTTATGTCACAGTGTGTGATTTAAAATCTAAACACAGATGATTTAAAACTATTTTATTTAGCTCAAAATGCCAATAAAAGTCCATTTGAAACATATTTGAAAATCGGGACAAGGGTTCCTAAATTTTATTTTAAATTCTAGCATAACACTTAAATTATATTCTTTGTGTTTAAAGTTTGAGACGATTAACACATGTAAGTAAAAACATACAAGCTATGTGTACACCATCATGTTGAACCCGTTCTCCATTAAATAGTTTGTAACCTCGACAAAATTCTGCAAGTTTTTCTCCAGCTATTTTTAACATTTCATCGGGTGTAATTGGATGCGCACGGACCAATATTTCGTCTTTAATTTCATGCTGGTAGTGTAACCTAAAATAGATATATAGACTATTTTTTTGGCATTTACTCAGAGTATAATTCTATTATTTACGAGACACATCTCAATATATACTTATTCGTCTGAATTTAGTTCAACAATATAAAATCAAATGATTGAACATTACTCGGTGAGAGATTTGAACCGTTGTTTATTTGATATTGTAGCAACTATAACTGCAATGTGTCTAGCGCCTTACACTTCTCAGCGAACCAGGCTTTAGATAGCTATCGTGAGTCGTGTTTAGCCTATCACAAACAAGAAATTGTCTCAAATATATCTAAATCTTTTTACAATAATTAACGCGTTCAGGTTTAGACTTTGCAGATGATGTTGAGATCGAAATGGACGTTTAAGACTTAAATTCATTAGCAAGTGAAAACGTTAGACTGAGCAAGCTTAATTCCACCTAAAAGTCGGCGAACGCAGGTAATCCGGGAGTGAAGTAGATCCTGCTTCACTAGTGGCACCCGTCATATTGCACATTGTAAATACAAATTCGGTGTCAGCCCTGAATAACTTAGGATTTTACAGTTCTAACACCATGAATTAAATACCCTTTGTCTGAAATTTTGTAAGTCTATAAATTTGCGATTGCACTTTTTGTAATTCATTGAGAGATATTTGAACCCATGGTTTTGTAACATTATGGTAACTTCGTCTGCACTATGTCAAGTGACCTTCACTAGTTTGTGGGCTAGGCTTAATAAAAAAAATTTTTTCATTAGTCATGGGTAGATATAGGAAGATGTGATATGAGTGCCAATGAGACAACTCTCCTAGCCTTTTTTCAGTACATGACAGAATATATATATATATATATATATATATATAAAACATTTCATAATACCTGTTAGCGATAATACCTACCTTGAACTCGCGCATTTTTTTTTTCTATTTTTATACTGCTTAGTATGGTTCAACCACACGTGAGACATTTTTCATCGGATAACTTACGATAAAGCCATAAGATCATCGTCTTTGTTAGATCTCCGAGTTTCGGTTTAAATATTTTTGTTCTTCCCTAAAAGGGATTTGAAATCGGTTTTTTTTTACACTGTGGCAACTCCTCGTGTACTTTGTCCAGCGCCCTACGCGGTCGAATACGCTTTATGAAATAAAGTGTTCATTACTCTTGTGATGCAGTTCGTCGTCGGCTTTATCAAGGGTTGCAACTTAGTACTAGTATATGATTTATGGTGGCATGTATAACCGATTTGTGAAAGTTCTTTGTTATTGTCTTCGGCACTCAATTGAATTGAAACCGAATATAATTCATTGACACTCTGTAAAGTAATTCAACAAGTTATCGTATTACTCTGACGATGACAATTAACATTTACCGTTCTATTTTGTTGAACAAACCCACTGAATCGATTTTCGATTCCTTTGTATCTATTACTAGGCAAAGTCCATGATCTATGTTCTTTATGGCAACTTTTTGCTGAAAATTAAAATGCACTTCCTGTTACCCCTTTGTGTTTACCGTATTTATTATAACTATTCAAAACCCAAATGAGTCTGACTACATTAAGGCAAGCAATAACACAAAAGACTTTTAGGTATTCGGTAAACTAATTGCAATAGAACACATTAAAAAATATAAATAGAGAAAAAAACTTGAATACCAGTTTACACTTACATTTTAAACTTCATAAAATGCCAAGTTTGCATATAGATTCCACCACTGCATCAAGTGTGTTTCGATATTTCTCCGCTCGAGACGGTTAAATTTTAAAATGTAAAACGCGAGGCTTGACGAGCGTTTTAAATATTTAAAATTCAAAGGTAAAGAGTGGGAAAATATCATTATATACGAGATATAGTGGTGGAAACTTAATCCTTCCTTTTCAAGATTTGCAGAAAGTTGTGTTCTCTATATGTGACGTCATCAGACATTGCTGCCTTTTTTCAGGACGTTACAATAGAAAATTCAGAAAAAATAAAGAAAAGAGGTCATAATTGAATTACGACCAATCATTTGCCGAGAAAAAAGTTTTCTCTAGAGATGAGAAATATTTTTTTTTTAAATCGATCGAAATTTTTTTAAAAAGCATCAAAATTAGAGAAATAGCTATAAAGCATCAAAAATATAATTTGACACCGAGTTAGATATTTACTAGTTGTGGTTAAAGAATAACTAGTATTGTATGATTCTTTTAGAAACAAAGACTAAAACTTAGCTTAACATATTTTATGCATCTTAGCTTGCTGTGTCAAATATTGTCTTATTCTTATTGTCTGAAAAAAAAGTTAAAGGATTTAATACACAAACCTTTTCAAAATCATGAAGATTGATTGATGGACAATAAGAGTTATTCAGTTGGGAGACGTCCCCGACATTGACAGTCATTAGGTTTGCCTTTGAGTCAACAACAACATCCTCGTTCACCCTTCCTCCAGGTACTTTAATATTGATCCTGTATGTCTGTGAGTTGAAAAATAAATAAATATAATTTTTAAGTGTGTTACAGTTTATAAGAAACTGGTACACGGTTACTAAGAATAGCCAAAACCTCCAATTTTTCAAGAAAATTGTTACAAGTTCAGCTCCAGTAATTTCACACTGAAGAACATTTAATATGCAAAGGTAATACTGTAAAAAAAACCTCACTATTGGATTCAATGTATGCAATACTTACAACGAAATACATCTTCACATTAAGAAATGCAAACAAAATATTATAAACAAGTTAAAATAAAAGTAATTGTACATACAGATATTAGACTTTCAAGAAGGAATTGCCTTACGTCATTATTTCTATATTTTCTCAAATCACTTTTCATTTGTAAATTCTGATAGTAAATTTCAGATGAATTATATATATATATATATATATTGTAGTTTTATGCCTACACAAACCTAGATTTACAATGTTTGTTTTAGAGTTGTCAAACATTTAGACATATAATATATAGATATAGCAGCTACGTATACGTCTTTTGCTCTTTTTACATTGACAGGTGCTTCTTCCAATTAAGAGAAACATTATTCTTTTTAATACAAAAAAAAAGAAAGTAAGGAGTTTAAGAGTATCGCTGTTTGGTCAGACGATCGCATTCATTATCAAATACACAAACCTGAACATTGTCGTTACTTTGGACTGCAATTAAAGGCAATACAACTGCAAAAAGTAGTGGCAAAAACATGTTTATTCCTCTTTTTTATTTGATGATTTTATACCTGTTGAGAAAAGTCTATGTCTTTTATTCATAAGGCACATTGAATGTTTCATTAGAAGATACGATGCAATTAAAATAACAATCACATTTTGTCTGGTTGAAAAATTAACAAAATATATCTATAAAACACAATTCGAAACTTATCAAGTAAACGCCGGATGTTTTAAATATAGGCGAAGCTTGTATGTTAACTTCAAATGATACACAACTCCATTTGATTTTCTAATTATTCATTAGTCATGTACAAAACAGGTATACTAAAGTAACAGACTTTTTGAAAATATTACATATAATAATGAAACAATAAATTGCAGCTGCAAGTCATAATATGAAGATTTTGGATGATTGGGCGCAGCAAATAAGTGCTTAACGGCTTCATATTGTGTCAAGCGGTTGATATTTTATAACATTAATAATAAACGTATGCGTCATTATTTTTATAAAATTTCGGATTGTTCTCGTGTGTTATGAAGATAGAAACAGTAGCTTCTCTTTGTTGATCCACCAAACCGGAATACGACTTATCAAGTTCGGGTTAAACTTATCACGTCAGTTCAAAGATTATGACGTCGGTGATAAGTCTGGGTCAAAGTTTTTAAGGCCAGGTAAAAGTTTTTGACGTCAAAAAGCCGTAAGGTGCAATTTTATGAAGGCTGAACAGAGTGATACAGGCCGGGCAGCGGGAAGACCTATAAAAATGCATACATCTACGTAACTTATTCAATCTACAAATAAGCTGCTTGGTCGAAATCGTCAGTCGACCCCTTATTAATATTGGAGTTATCTATCCATAACAAAATATACAAATCAATGTAAAACAAAAAACTGCGGGAATACTGCACTCCAAAAATAGCGAGACAATGTGCTTCGACAAGGTAAGCGTCATCTGCTTTGCATCTTAGATCGAAAGAATATCTATTTAGAAAAGTTACGAACTACCAACCTTATACTTCACTCGTAGCAAGGTAAATTGTAGTTTTCATCACATTTATAATTATCTAATCATATGAACGTAGCGTATCACATCGTTTGATCAACAAAGTATTTCAAAAAGTCAAATCATCCCATTATTAAGAACAATATACTAGAAAGAAACTAAAAAGGGACAATCAAAAATAAAAGTTCATTAAAAACAGACAACACCTTGACTAAAAAGATAAACGACGAAAAGACAAGCAACAATAATAAAACGTTTCGCATAAAACTACATGTCTGGTTGTGGGTTAAAGATGATTTCATGAGTGTGTTAACCTTTTTGATAATATTTTATTTTTAATTCTGAAATAAAAAATATAGATGCTAATGTATTATTGAAATACATGCAATATGCTTTCCAATATTTGATAGAGTTTTAATTGCCTGACTGATATTTGCCGTCTTAAATATTAAGGATCGTTTACATCCTTTAAGAAAGATTAAATAGATGTTCATATTGAATTTTTCTGTTTTAAGTTACCTTTTTATTTTTTTATGTTTAAAACTTTTTAGAAAGCATGGTACTATTTTCTACGTTTGTTGTTCTTACGATATTATATAATTATGATAAACTTACCTATAAGTTGTTGTCTCTGTTAGAATACAAGACAGTACTAAACTCTGCATTTAATATGCCTATCATCGATTTATTAATTAGATATTGTATAATGTATAATAATTTTCCACGAAAGTTCAAAATTTTTAGTTCCTGGAATTGACGCAACTGATCAATACCTTGTTTTTTTTTAATTTGTCAGCAAATATATCAAGTTTCAATTACAGTCCTTGAATTCACAATTGCACGAACTATATATAGAATAATATGATAGAAAATGCAAAGTGTTTAGTCTTTAGTTGAAACCCAAAGGGCCTGTGTGACCTTTTTTCATCACTTGGCGTCCGTCGTTTGTCGTCGTCGTCCGTCGTCTGTTAATTTTTACAAGTATCGAGTCCCTTCAAACTAAGGGGCCAAATTTTACCAAATTTTTCCACATTCATTATTAGGGTATCCAGTTTTAAAAATGTTTCCGATGACTCCGCCTGCTAACCTACATACCCGACTTGCTAATAATAGAACATAGGGGTAAAATGCAAGTTTTGTCTATTATCAGGAAAACCACTATAGATAGAGAAAAACTGACCAGGACAAAAAATGTTCAAAATGGTGAGATGGACCTTTTGTCCATTTACAGTTATCGCCCGTATATGACGAATTTTACCAAAAGTGCGTGTTTGCCTATTATCTTGAAAACTTTAGTAAAAAAATAGAAACTCTAAAAGCAAAAATTATCATAACAAATCTACAAACAAGTAAAATTGCGAAAATCATCAGTTGACCCCTTAAATGATGATTTTATACGCTTTTAGAGTTTTGCCTATTATTTTGAAGCTTTAATAGACAAAGAAAAATTTTAGAGAGCAAAAATTATCCGCAAGGCAAAGATCTGCAATAAAGATGATTTTTATGAAAGCGTTGGTCAACTCTTTATATGAGTTTGTGCCCAACAAATGAAACGTTTTATCAGTTTTTGCATTTGAAAACTATAATATAAAGTTAGAAATTTAAAAAAGCTAAATTAATCAGTAAGACAAGATCTATATATAGATCAGCATACATTTACATGTAGATGAATTTCTCATTTGTCTTTTTATGAGTTATTGCTCTTAAATGACGATGTTTGACCTTTTTTGGATTTTAGGCAAAATCTATAGAAAATAGAGATTAACTGTAAACAGAAAAAAAAAGCAGTAATACAAGTTCAACAAAACAAAAAGAGATTTTAGTCATGAATAATATTATAGTCTGTAGAAGTACAATAAAACTGATAATACAAGTAAAAACTACCGAACCAAAGAACAATGCTTGTACTTAAAGCAAGCTCTAATTACAAGACCTGCCGATATAGATTCATGTTACCCAACACTATAACAATAGTGGGTGTTCTTAGATGTTGATTTCATACACCAACGTTTTACACTATTCGAGTCTAAAAGTTGTGACTGGATTCACATGTGCAACAGGATTTGCATTTGAATTGACCGCCTGTTTTTGATTGGCTTCTTGTTGCTCAGTCTTTAGTTTTTTTTTGTTTTGTGTTTTGTAGACTGTTTTTACTGTTAAAGGGGCATTAGCTACGAGATATAAAAAGAATTAAAATATGATTTTTGTTTTGTTCAATAATTAAAAAAGTGAAAGTGAAATAGTAAAAAATATTTCGCTTTTAGCAGCTAATTTGGTGCAATTTTGTCAATTAAAATAAGCTAAGAAACATCGCTGATGAATTATTCACTTGCAAAAGAACAATTCGACCTCATCGAATCCGTATTCATATGACCTTCAATTTAACCCCTTAGCTGGACATGGGTTACGTATGTATTCAGCTATTAAAAGGAAAAGAATGTCAACATTGAAAGTGAAATAAGAATGAACCATCTGGTTGACTGATTCGATCCACAAAAAATCATATACAGGTAAAAAAAGATGATAAACATAATTTTAATCCTACAATATGATATGAAACAAACCTAGAAAAATCCAATTGCAAGTGGTCGCTATCTATTCATATTTATATTTATGTTTATAATCGGGTTATATGACCGTCGGCAGTCTTCGGAGGTCATCTCGATAGTTTATTAGATCACGTCTTGACAAAAATACACATGAATTATTGATACATATTAATATTGATAATTGTTTATTCTAGACTTTTTGTTATTTTGATATACATTTTAGGGTGTTATAAATTAGATATGAGAATTTGAGTGAAATCGATGAACATGAATTTGACAGCTAATACCCCTTTAAGTCATTTTGGGTTTTTTTTGTAATGGCGTTGTCAGATTTTCTTAGGCTTATGAGTTTGAATATCCGTTTTGTATCTTCCGCATCTTTTGTACAATACCCATAATTAATTTTGTATAAACTGTCAATGCTGAACAAAATTAACATTTTATTCTTCTTTTGAACTGAAACAACACAGTATATTTATAACCGTTTGTAATAAGACCACTAAGAAAAAAAACCTTAGCGTTTTAAATAACAATGTTAGCAAATGTACTTCTACATGTAGGGTATCTAAAAAATGCTGAACTCCAAGGCAAATTCCAAAAGTGGGAAGTCAATAAAAACTGACAAAATCAAACGCTATCAATCAAATAACTGCCATATTCATAACTTTGTATGGCTTTTTTCCGAAGTTGTATGACAGTTGTTTATAGTTCCGTTATATTGAAAAAATTGGTAAGCAATATAACAGATTATAGTATAAGAGATTGTTTTCTACACCGTCGAATTCAAACACATGATTACACATTACAAAATTTTAAATTTCACATTACTAAGAATATATATTTGATTTCTGTTCTTAAGTCTAAAAAGTAATGCAAATAGTTATCATACAGCGCCTTTATCAAGACGATAAAGTACATATAGAAAACATTAGAATGTACGTCAAATATGTAACACGGCCAATGTTAAACATAAAAAACACATCAAAATTAGTAAATATTTCGAACAACAAATATCCTGTCTGTAAAATATTTTCAAAATCAGTATTGTGTGAATTGAAAATTTAATCTATTCAAAATTTTGATTTTCATACAACAATAATTCTTACGAATGTTACTAATCTTAAGTGTTTTTTTTTTTTGTGTTACCGATTCAAATCAAAAGATATATACAGTTAGTCCGTCTCTGTTTTCATTTTTTGTTACATTCAATTGTAATCTATATTTATGGAAAACATACTAAACACTGTTAAACATATTTCAAAATCAAATATTCAATTTCCATGATTTGTATATAGTCATAATTGTACTACATATTATGCACTTCACACATTTGCTAATAATGTTTATTTACTTGAAGCATTTCATGACACAAGTGTTAGATATGAAGCGTTGAAATAGTATTTTTCAGGAACATTAATGGGAAATTTTGATGTTTGAATTTCTAAAGAATTTAAAAAGTTATATAAAACAAGAATAATTTATTATATAACGATACGACGACATGTTAGGAAAATATTATTGAACATTTCATAGAAGAAATCATGTGTTTATCGATGTTCAAGTCTCACAAACCAAGTCAAGATAAAAACAAAAATTGAGGGAATCGCATTTGCAAACACGTGTTTAAAGATTACCTGGATTAAAAACGATAATCTATAGTAAAAACTGGCTTCGTTTCTTAGATATAAGTATTTTTTTTCTTAACACGTCATCATTCCCTCCCCTATCCTAAATTGAAATTAAATTTATCTTTTTCACTTGAAGCAAAAACATTGAAAACATATGAACAAATGGCCCTACTCTGACTAAAAATAGTGCTTTTATATAGTTGTTTAGTAAAATTTATGAATGAATTTTCAAGAATGAAACTTTTGCTGAATGAAAAATATATTTGGATCACTTTGAGCCCCCACTGACTTGTGTCTGAATTTGCATTACAGTTTTAAGGGAAGATGTGATACATAGTATTCATAATAAATATTTTTGAAACCAGCGTGCTAATTTTAGTATCTTCCGGAACAAGATTAAGAAGATTAGTTAAAAATTGGTATGTTGATAAATGAAAAATGTACAATTCAGGATAAAAATTGTTCTGATGAATTTAAACTTTAAAAATTAGGAGAGCTGTCAAAACTAAACATTGGGTTAAAGATAAAGGCATTTTGAATAAGTGTTCTGACCCTTTATATATTAATATCAGATTTTTCCAGTTCCTAATTAAATCTCTTTCATTTTGAAAGTCCCTTCTGCATTCATCCATTTTAACACTAATGAAAAAGAATAAATATGCAAAATTCTTTAAATTTGTAATATATTTACCATTGTTGTTCCCTGTTACTATATCATGTGTCAATGTATATTGATAAATAATTGACTGTACAATGATACATATGACCACTGATTGTTCTGTATTATATATTGTTGTTAGTTTTTACTGGGGTTATAAAACCTATAAAAGTTATAAAACCGGGTTTAATCTACCATTTTCTACATAAGGAAATGTCTGTACCAAATCTGGAATATAACATTTGTTTTCCATTTGTGTGATGTGTTTGAGCTTTTGATTTTGCCATTTGTTAAGCGACTTACCGTTTTGAATTTTTCCTTGGAGTTCGGTATTTATGTTTTTTTACTTTTTAACACCTTTCTTTATTTTAAACTTACACTTAATTGTATATATTATAGATAATGTACATGTAAGGTGTAACTAACTCTTTTATGAACAATTTATGTATTTCTTTGATTTGATGTTTCAGTAGAAATATAATTACACGTTTTTCATTGTAATGTAGGTTTTGCTCAGCAAAAATCTTCAATGAATCTTATTCCACATGATTTTTTAAACTTTTGTTAAACAAATTGTTAACAATCAAATACGTAATTCCTGCTCAATTTCAATTATGATGTTGAAAAAGTTTGTTATGGAATCAAAATAGTAAATTGCTGTAAATAAAACAAAAATATTACATTCAAACTGCGTGTTTATATATTTTCAGTTTTCTAACCTACAAATATATTAAACATTTGGCGCCTTGCGTCTTTGTACATTTTTATTTAAAACATTACTATTTTAAAATTGTTTTTGATAAATTAAAATGATGTTTTATTGCTTACCTACACCAAGGGGATCACCAGCACTGTAGTCAACACTTTCTTGTTGACATGAAATATCATTGATATGTTTATTTTCTGTTTTACTGTTATAATAAAATATTCTAAACATTACGTTGTTTTACCCATGGGCATAGATTGCCTCATTAGTATTTGGCACAAATGTTTGGGATTTCCGTTTTTGTTAAATGCTCTTAAGCTTCGTATTAGATCTTTAAACTGTTTTGATTCGAGCGCTACTAATGAGTCTTTTGAAGACGAAACGCGCATCTGGTGTACCAAATTATAAGCCTGGTAAAAAAAGTTTTCATTCTCATGATGGATTTCTTCGTAGTTCACACACAGGTGATATGTACTGATTATAGTTGATGCAAAGACCAGTTGGTCATATCAAGGAATTAGTTCATCAATACATAACGAGGGTTTCTTATCCAATAAATTACTAGTACCGTTTGGTAAAGTAACAGTGTTGTACATTGAAAGCTGTACTTATAGCTCAGGAAATATACTAGTGTAACGTTGTGCAGTCTTATGATGATTTAACAAGTTCATAAATGCTTCAACCAATGAATCACCGACAGGTCTTGATAACTGAAGAAAGCCATGTGTTCCATTGACTGTGTTTCAACATCGCAAAGTAGATATGTACCAGATCATTAGAATTATGCTTCACCCGCCGGGGTTAGTGCTCAAAACTATGCTCGCAAACTGGCACATATAGGATTATACAGTTTTGTTATGTGTTTAGGCTAGAAAACGAATGAATTTCGATTGCTGTGTCGATTTCCATTTTGAATAAAGAAATTATCGGTGTTGAATCATTTTATAATGGAAATTGCTAACTGTACAATCTATCAGTGAGATTCGGTGGTTGAGTGGTCTAAGTACTCCGTCTACGATATAATAGTAAGGTAAATTAAAAAAAAATAATGGACCGAAATACCTCACGGCTAATTTTGGTCTTATTTTGAAGATAAATATAATACTCTTTGATTAAGGCATGTCGTAGAGTGTCAAAGTGGAGCAGATTTATGAAAACTCTGGTCAAAGGTCAAAGGGGGACTTTTAAAAAATCGCCTTTTCTGAACATTTTGGACAATGTCTCGGTAAATGTTCATATTTAATATTCAGCTATGCAATAATATATGACAACATATAAAGATATTTTTGGGAAAGTTTTGTTAAAATGCCATACAGAACAATGGAGAAATAAGTACTGTAAAGTTTACACCCGGTCCATTATTTAATGAAAAAATTATGAAATTTATTACTGATTATTCAAACCCAAAAGAATGTTGGAACTATATAAAAACTATTCTTGATGCATACATGTCAGCATGAACACGATAGTAGATGAATTTTATTTCTTATGTTAATTGGTCAATCAGTACAAGAGCAATAAAGTATTGAGAACTTGTGTCCCCCTTTTTTTATAAAACAACACAAACAATGGCATATATAGCAGACTTGACTAAAACCGATTCGAATGCCCAATATTAATGTGAATTACAATCAAACACAATTCACAGAGATATTACGCTACCAAGGAAGCTGTCTAGGTATATAATACACTAACACTAGACTCCAATATGCACGTCCATTTGAAAAGGTAAAGGAATACTAAGAAAACATATGTGGATGTCATGGTATATAAAGGCAACAGTAGTATACCGCTGTTCGAAACTCATAAATCGATAGAGATAAAAACAAATCTGGGTTACAAACTAAAACTGAGGGAAACGCATCAAATATAAGAGGAGAACAACGACACAACAAAAACACAACATTAAAATGTTACACACACAGAAACGAACTATAATATAACAATGGCCATTTTCCTGACTTGGTACAGGACATTTTAAGAAAAGAAATGGTGGGTTGAACCTGGTTTTGTGGCATGCCAAACCTCCCGCTTTTATGGCAACGTCAAACACAACACCAAAACGACAACATCACATGACAGGACCACAATACAAATAAATGGGAGAACATATAGGACAAAGAAACACACGAATAATAGCTAGCAGAAGGTACTAGGCTTAAAATTCAATACGCCAGACGTGCGTCTCGTTCACACAAGTATGTAATACTTCCGAAACAAATATATTAATATTCGATACAATAATATCTCAAGTTGGTTTGAAAGCGCACCACCGCGTCAAGGTCCGAGACCACTAGCAAGTTTGTTTGTTTGGTTTTAGTATGTTTTTGGTTTTTTTAGAAAGAGAGAGCTCCCCAACCACATCAAGTTGGAGGCCACCAACAGCAGAAAACTTGAAATATTGGGCATTGAGATTAATAGTTCAAACATCATCCTTATCGTAGCAAACTTTTAAAACAATCTGATGAATTAGCTGGTTTCTACAATCACCACTGCCCTGAAAACAACAAATGCTGGTGCGCGACACATTCTGTTCGTAGCATACGCAAGATTTGCTACAAATAGTTTTGCCTTTACATGTACAAACAAGGTCCTGTAAAAAGTGAGAGGACATTGGATTCAAAATACTAGTATACTGAAACTATGGACCTATTCCCAATATCTTTATTCCAAAGGTGACTTAGTTGATGGTTTGGCGATATAAGCATTCATTCAAACGTAAACTCGAAGAATGTGCTTTCTGAATGAGGCATCTGAAAGAGGTAGTCTAACTAAGTAAAGCACCCTTAGAAAGCGCCGACTTCACTCTTGAGTTTTTTTTCAGATCACCATGTACTGATTGAGCATTGCTTCTGGGGTAATATTAATCTGCGATGAATTGGCCTTCCGCTGCAACAGATGTGCCAATATAGAACCAGCTAAATTGACAAACTTTGATACATGCATGGGTATTCTTTCGACGCCTTGTAATTGTCTTTTTTGCCAATTCCGATTGAAGAAGACGTGTCGGGTAAGAACGTGAGCAGCTGGTAGTGTGCCAGACATCAGTGGTCTAGATTTTGAAAAGATCCTTCTAGGAATATTTCGTCATGGTCTTGAAAATCAAAACCATTGTAATGCGGGAGTGCATAGTCACCTAAAAACCTTATCAATCCCTGTTTATTTTCAGGTGCACAAAGCAATTTATTACACTATCTAATTGATATGCATTCAATGAATTGAAGAACCTTAGATCTACCACCATTTGAAATATACTTTGTTGTCTCTTTCACGCATTTCCCTTTTCCATTCTCAGTTTTAATCTTTATTCTTTCTGATGATTTAGTCGAATGTTCCACATCATATCGATCAAACACGTCCACGACACACCCGACGTTTTCAAAACAAGGCATTAGGGTTTTAAAGGCGTCCTTGGCCAAATCTCCAAAACTGTTGTACCTTTTTACTTAAAAACTTTGTACAATACCAATTCTATCTCTGATCAGGGATGTACTGTTTTTTACTGCAGGGATATCACACACTCAACTAAAGATATACATTTCCGTACAGTATCGCATGAGTGTGCATTGTAATTATTATCCATATACTAACCAGGCAAAATTATTTGTCAGAGAGGTAGGAATAAATTGTAAAGCTGTTGGAATACTAAATTTTGACGGAAATAGATAGTAATAATTCAAAATTTAGGACAATCGTTAACTGCTTTTCACAACTTTTTCCGCATTATGAAGGATCTGGAAGAAAGGAAAAATATGTATCTAGCAAACTATACGACAACGAAAATGCTTTTTTTCACAAACAGATCATCATATAAATAAGAAGATGTGGTATGAGTGCCAATGAGACAACTCTTCATCCAAGTCACAATGTATAAAAAGTTGACAATAATAGGTCAAAGTACGGCCTTCAACACGGAGCCTTGGATCACTCCGAACAGCAAGTTATAAAGGGCCCCAAAACGACTAGTGTAATACAATTCAAACAGGAAAAACAACGGTATAATCTTTATAAAAAACGAGAAACGAGAAACACTTACGAACCACACCAACAAACGACAACCACTGAACAACAGGCTTCTGACTTATCATGTAGACTTAAAGTTAGTTTTTCGAAAGCAACATTATGCTCCGACTAATTTGAAACACCAGAAGCAAGTTGTTGTCTTCATATCAGCCAGTATTTAACAATGCATGCTGAACATGCTAAATGCTGCAGCGCCTTGTTCTTGAAGTAATCTATGTATAGTAAACTTACCACTGGATAGTTAGTTTGCCTGGTAATTTGCGTAATTTAAAACATAATCGGTACTCTCAAATTATTCGCCATGCCTTAATTGCTTATTTCGCTGTATGACTGTTGTATGCAGAATAAACATTTGGACCAGTCTAATGGTAATGCCATGGACCGTGTTTTAACAAAAGTTGATTCATCATCACACGTATTGGTTTTTCCCTTATTCAAATGTATTAAAATTTATTCTTCTTGTACATGTATAGGCTTTATAACACGACCTAAGCTACTTTACTTGTTCTTATTTATTGGAATTAGCACTGTCCATAATTTTCCGGATTAATTCGGATGTGTTCCAATGTGGTTTAAAATTAGTCTCTTCAAAAAACTCAACAAGAATAAAAACACCTAATAAGTTATCAAACCTTTACATCTGTACATATTCAAACATCTAGACACAAACATTGATACAAATCTATATTCTTATTTAGAAAAGTTCAGAAAATGCATATTTGATTCATTGTGAAAAACACAGCAATTCATAATGTCAGGGGGGAATTAGGAAAAGGGAGCGTAACATGACTTATTGAGGTCAATATTGACGACTGTCATACAAGTGAGAGGTTTAGCTAGCTATAAAACCGGGTTCAATCCACCATTTTCTACATAAGAAAATGCCTGTACCAAGTCAGGAATATGACAGTTGTTATCCATTCGTTTGATGTGTTTGAGCTTTTGATTTTGCCATTTGATTAGGGACTTTCCTTTTTGAATTTTCCTCGGTGTTCAGTATTTTAGTGATTTTACTTTTGAATAGTAAAACTTCTATTTGATGAGTATTATAAAAAGGCTTGTAAAAGTTGTTTTGTATGTTTTATTAACCTTTGATATATTAAAACTTCTAAAGTATTGTTTGTTCCATTATTTTTGTAAGAAATTTAATATACTTTGACAGACGGTAAGATTGAAAAAAATATCATATGCAATTGAATTCTTCAAATTCATTCTATGTGTATTATCATATGATATTTAATTTTGATATTAAATGAAAGCTGACACCTTACTCTTTCATTTTATAGCAAATATTTGCTGATATCTTCATTCAGGAATTATTTATAAGCGTTTCCGTGTTTGATAATGAAAAAGAAAAAAATCGGAAAATCACGCTTCATCGGGATTTTACAAAAACCTGCACCATGGCAAAACTCTACGACAGGGCTAAAATGATAGTATAATGTTTACTTTATCATCATGTGGATTTCAGCCGTGAGGTATGTCGGTCTATTAAACTCATTAAAAATAAGCCACTTTTCTTGATTTGTCACTCCACAATAACTAGCCTGTCAAATATTGGGTAAATTTCAAGACATGAATGTATTTCAGTGAATAAGACCCCTGTTCGCACCAATCCCGTCTGTCAAATTCTGAAGATATATTTGTTTGTATTTTAGATAATTTTTCTAACTTTGTATCATAAAGGGAGCTCAAATTATACTCCTCGTTGGTCAAAAAAGGGAAGGTATTCTCCCACTTTTATAAGCAACCACTTGCTTATTTCTTACAATAATCATTAAATAACGTAGTCGAATAACCAAGAATTAACATAGTAAAATGACAAAAAATGTACTTAGTACAATAACCAAACAGGAAAAACCGATGACGCGAGAACAATAGAAAAGTCACTCTCTTTATGAAAAAAGTCGGTGCCGATACTGATTGTTAGATTTGAAATGTCGTTCCAAATTGTTTGGTTTATTCATTTTTTATTACTGAATTTATATATTTTATTTGTAATACTTGTAGATACTTTTTTGAGTATTTGCGCATATGCAGCTATGTTGCTCTCATGTAAATTGTAATTTTCCCCGTTTTTTATGTTTCATGACGTTTCACTTTTGACGTACGTTACGTTGTCTAGAGTTGATATTCATTCCAAGTTAATTTGATTTCGGAGACACATCGTTATTTGTTTCGAGAGATCATAATTGAGAATTGTACGGATCACATCAATAAAAGTCGATAAAAGTCGAGTATGCTGTTGTTACGATAGTATATGAATCCAAATGTAATTTGATGAATAAAGATACTTAGTTAAATCGCATACTCGTCTTTTATCGACTTTTAATGATGTGATCCGAACACTGATGAAAAGTTATTGATAAAAATTAATCGTTCATTTTAAAGAAAACTGCTGTTAACCAGCGTTATTAGAAATATACATGCAAATACAAGATGTTTTGTGTTTGTTATTTATTGAGATGATTGCATTAGAAGCTTGTTAAACTGAAATTTAAAAAAAATGTTAATGTTTGCTGCATATTGATAAAAAAAAAACATGGATAAAATCATGTATATCTTTCAGGTCCGAATTTTTGTAGTTTTATCACATAGGCCTTAGCATGTAACAATTTCCCAAAATATACTTTTATATCTTTATGTTTTCGAGTACACATGTCTATACTTGCTCTATTACTTTCAATATAGAAATACTATCTTTTCGTGAATATAGCGATTTAAAAGTGTCTGTGCCGTTTAAAAAATAAAAATAAAGATTTTTACAAAGTAGGTAGATTTTTAATATTTTTTTGTACATGTATTTGCGGTCTTATCGATCTATTCACATTCAATGTTAACATCGGGATAAGGTCCGTTTAAATTTGCAAGTAACTTAATTTCAAAAGTGTAAATCTTTGATGCATATCAAGCGATTCCTTTGGATTTTTTTCCCTGAACTTTTTTGGTCTAGCTACATACACATACGGATAGTTGGGCTTTTCTAGAGAGCTATGCAGCCAGTAGAAAATTACATTGAAGTTGGTACTCAAGGAACTATGTACCCCAATAAAAGTTCTTAGTGTTTGTTTGTGTGTTGTTTTTTTTTTCATAGCATTATATGTATTCCTACGATTATCATTTCAGTTACCTCTTATCTCTGTATATTATCAGCCAGGTTCCGTAGTCGCTGTCATTTGTTAGTCATAAGGCTTAGTAAGTTTATGTACATCTACAGATGTAACTAAATAGTTTGTAATACATTACAGCTATAAACATCTTTGTTACATGTGAAGTTGAATTCTAATACTGAAAGAAAGAAGGATAGAGACTTTAATGAATAAAATTGATTGGACAACTGTACACATATTTTCCATATCGATATCTAATTTTGACAAGCCAACTTTCCTTAATCCACCATTTTCTACATAAGAAAATGCCTGTACCAAGTCAGGAATATGACAGTTGTTATCCATTCGTTTGAGCTTTTGAATTTGCAATTTATTTAGGGACTTTCCGTTTAGAATTTTCCTCGAAATTCGGTATTTTTGTAATTTTACTTTTCACTTTGATTTGATAATTTTATTAAATTAAAAAATTCACCAGCAAAATGAGTAAAACGCATTGAATGAATATTTTTTTTTATGTATTTATGAAACTGGTTGTGTTTTGTTTTTAATTATTTATGAAAATAATTGTATCGATTAAATTGGAAAAATAAAGAAACTGTCAGGAGCCTGCTGTTCAGTGGTTGTCATTTGTTGGTGTGGTTCATAGGTGTTTCTCATTTTTCGGTGTTTATATAGATTAGACCGTTGGTTCTTAATACATTGTAAAGATGCAGTGTAAAGAACCTTGTCAATTAGTTGAAATTTGATGTTTTGGGTCTTTCAAATTGTATCATTGACATTTATCTATTTTCATAAAGCTACAAAAAAAAGATAGGTGGTCCTGAGATTGAAAAATGATGATTATTGAGGACAAAATGAGAAAAACAAAATTGCATATTGTTATTGCGTGAGCTGCGACAACATATGTTATTTTATTTTCATTTAACAGTCATGTATATGTATCGATTTTAATTTAAAGGTGTACATTTCTATAATTCTATATATCTACTAAAATAATAAAATTTTATGATTGTGGAACATTTTAATATCTCACCTGTTCTGTGTTTAAACTATAATTACGTTTTCCTTGATGCCCGAAAACACTTGTTTTTGTCAGTCTTGTTGTGGTTTTCATTTTTCGACAGTAGTTAAGTCATAATCAAAATTCTCCGTTATATTTCAGTTTCTCAAAAGAAATAAAAACATTAAAATGCTCTGCAAATTTTATGTCAATTAGGTCCCAGCATTAGAATCATAGTGATATTCATGATATCATTACACTGGAGACGGACGTGTATTTATTTTATAGATACATATGTGCCCTGAACTAGCTATCCGTAACAGCGAGTACTATTAGATCAATATTTGAGTCTGTTTTCTTTTTGTATTAGTGCTAGAGTAATTATCTGATTAGTCAACCCCTCTCGACTGAAAACAGTTTGTTGTAATGTTGTCTTGTAACACCACTGTACCTGCAGATTAGACGGAATGATATGAGCTTACAAACATGTTTAATACTGCTAAAGTTTTATGTGCTTGTCTGCAAATAGACACCTGTCATTTTGTAGAATAATTCAGGCCTTTGGTTTTCTCTTTTAAATTCCTTTACGGGGCAATCATGACTTATTGTACAGTATTGGGGTTGCACCTTCTTAGTAGACATTTTCGAAAAGTCGTCTACACAGACTCTTACACCGACATCGACACCTACACGGACTACAAAAATATAGGGACCGTATCGAAATGTCAAATATTCTGAATGAATGATCTCGTAAAACATGGTTGCAGAGGGAAACAAATGTATTCTGTCATTTAACTTTAATTATAATTCGGAATCGGAGCTAGAAACATTGAGAAACACTGAATGCTCTCATTATATTTGGATTAATTTAAGGAATGAATTTGTGATATTCCATCTTTTTTTAAATTGTCTCCGTTTGCAACCATTCAAACGGATTCAGTGTTGCGGTAGAATATACAATTGGCGAATGAAATTTCTAGAAAGCATTCGGGACACTGTGAATACATTCAATGAACAAATTATCTGTCATTTGTGATATCTGTGCAGGCTTAGTTTATCGTCGACGGCAGCTGTGCTCTCAAATAAAGTATCGTATGTCTCATGAAGCAAGAGTATACACAATGTTTTAAATTTGTGTAAATCATCAGTTCTTAGGATTTGTAATTAACGTTTTGCTGACTTCAGTTGAAAATGTAGATTTCAAAATAAAAATAGTTGTATTGTGAAATTCCACACACATCAAAATGTCAAAGTAAAAAAAGCTACATTAAGTGAAAAAAAAAGAAGAAGAAAACACTCAAAACAAAAAAAAATACCGGTGTAAAATTCTGTACACCCTAGATTACACCAAGATAACTAATAATATTTTAAATTTATGTTTGACGCTATGAAATGCTTTACACCTTCCTGTTTCTGATTAAAGTTATACTAATTTACACAAAGCCCCCCCCCCCCCCCTTCTTTTAAAGTATAATACTAAGATCGGTAAATGTTCAGCTACTAAACAGAGCCAATAAAATAGCAAATCATTTAAAATAAATGTTTTGTACAGTATTCAAAATGTGAATTAGAAAAAAAATATAATACAAATGCATGTGTTCGTTGTACACATTGAGATGACCCTTCTCAAAAATGTTACCTGTATGCATAGGCATAGGTATTAGCGTCGGTATCGAATAGTTTTCGAAAATGTCTAGTAACCATACGATGACCTGTAATTGTTCACATCTTTGTACTTTGGTCTACGGATAGTTGTCTCATTTACAATCATTCACATTGCTCTCTTTATTCTTTTAATCAACAGATACTCTTCAGTTTTTCAACCGAACACAGCTGACACTTACCCAAAATTTGTTAATAAAAGGTATCGTCTGGAATAACAGAACTGATACGTTGAGCCGATAAAAATCATTTGTTTATCCTTACTGCTATGCATGCAAATAATTCTTAAAACTTTGAGATCATTTTATCAAGTACGTGGATAACAACATAATCAGACGTGTAATGAAATAAACCCAAAAATGACATAATATGAATATTTCACAGAATTAACAACTGGGATACATATCATGACAAGGTGTATTCAAACAGATATGGATTCTTAAAAATTCTTAGATCTACTACAAAATTTAAATCACAATCTTAAAAATTATGCAGCATTCTCGTAACATTTGATTTTTCTACGTTTTACACTACTATTCCTTTAGCTAAATTGAAAGATAAAGAATCGCACTGGTTCAACAAATAATACAACGAAGATGATATTATCGAAATGATGGCCTTTTTTGAACAACATATTTGTTGAGTTTGGTGGATTTATATTTCAACAGACATTTGGACCAAATTGGGTACTAAATTTGCACCCGAACTGGCAGAATTGTTTTTGTTAAAATCAGGGGCAGATCCAGAAATTTTTCAGGGGTGTCACACATACGAATTTTCAAAACGTATCAGCGATCGAAAGTGTAAACGACCATATCAAGATGTGAGTGATACACGTGCATCAGTGTTAATCTGTTTAGGCTTTCTTATCCTATAATCACTATTTAAACGTCCATATTCGCAAGTGATTACTCATTGTGAAATGCAAACAACTTTCACTTATATAGTCAGTTTGGATGCATTTCTTTACGCCTATTTTGTCTATTTTTAATTTGTATTTATGTCAGCAATGCAACCACATATCTAATTCGGAAGATAGCCCCCTAAAACTAAACAAGTCAAATCTATGAAAATGAAGAAACGGTCTTATGTTTCCGATTATTACATTACGTCTGTATATTGTTAATAATCAAAACGAATAATAAATCATATAGATTCATATAAAACCTTTTAAAAAACTAAATTTAAAAACAGTTCTTTAATTTCAATTTCAGATATATTGATGATGTCCTGACACTAAATAAACTAAATTTTATTGGGTTCTTGCATCTCATACATCCCAGTTGTGAACTCGAAATAAAGGATACTACTGACACTAGAAGGTTTGCTTCATATCTTGATCTTTTCTTCGATATTGACACAAATGGACCGCTTCAAACTAGAATCTATGACAAACGTGAGGATTTAAACTTCCGATTGTCAACTTCCCACCTTCAGCAGTGACATACATTCTGTTCCTTTCGTATGGCATGTTCACACTAAACGGAGGTCATTAGCAGGATTATGACCCTATTTACAAAAACTGCTCCAACAGAGTTATGAGAATGAACGACTTAAATCGAAACTACATGAGTTTTAAGGCCAACATCACCAAGTGATTGACCGATACGATATATATGTCTGTGTCTTAACTCAATAGTGACATGTTTTCGCAATCTATTCCCGATTGTGATATTTTGACTGAGTGTTGATTCGCATGGCGGGTCATAATTGGAGACGCTCGCCCTATCGAAACACCCGGTCTCGTTACCTGTTGACTTCATCGGGTTCCCCAGTCTTTGTTTGTTTAACGGGCATAAAGCTTAAGATAATAATAGGAATTTCTAATGTTTAAATAGTTATAATATCATCCTCTGTGTGCGGGATTTTCTCGCTTAGTGGAAGACCTCATGCTGTTTTTTGCTCTTTGATCGGGGTTGTTGTCTCTCTGACACATTCCCCGTTTCCATTCTCAATTTTATATGTTACATGGAACAAAGAAGTTTTGGGAGATTTCTGATACAAATATCATTAACAATATAATCACTTTCTTTAATTAAAGTATGTTTTACAGAAAACATAACTGCCATCATAATACAGGCCTCTTATTATTAATTAAGTAAGACTGAGAAATTTTTCTTTAATTTGCTGCTGAAAATATGTCAAACTATAATTTGATGCATACTTCTACGGAATTCTTTACTTCCAAGTTTTACACCTAAAATGAATGAATTATTATTATTCTTGATATTCAAACACTCTTGTGAACTTCGTAAGCCACAAACATGACACTATTCTAAATAGTATGATGTAATGTGTGATATTTTTAAACAATTGTTTCAAAATTCTAGTCGATTAATTGTTCTAAATGTATTCGCTAATTTTATATATTTGTCTAGGATATCATTTGAACGCTTTTTTTTTTTGTCGTTAACATGCATGACTGTGAGGTGTCCGAGTAAAAACTAAAGAAAATAAAAGAAAAATTTGGTAGGGTAATACTTCAGTTTAGTCTTGATAACAACACCTTTAGAAAACCAGACAACCAGACACTCTTCGACCATGAGATGCAAACCCCGAATTTTGTCGTCCTTTTTAATTCTTGTTGACTCCCACTTTTTAAGAAGCCAATTGCCCACTTGTGTTCTCCTTCGTGTTAACTTTTAGATGTGGTAAATTTGGTCCCTGTTCTTGTACTTCTGTTCCAGTGTTTGTATTTTATCGGAATTTTTCGTCCCATTCAATGTTTATACTTGTATTATTTTCACAATTACAGAATGATATTCGCCTTACTTTTCATTAAACGATGTTCGATATGTTAGTTTAAACATATTTTATTGTTCAAAATGACGAATGGATCAGACACAAGTTGACAACTTAGTAACGTCCTCTCACAATACAAATATAAATATCCACATTATTAGATGAATACGTCATATATCTTAAACTTACAAACAGTTTAAACATAAAGAAATGGAAACAAAAAAACATTTTGAAACGAATCTCTGGATTTCTATCGAGTAATAAACAAATCGAGTGCATTTAGCAATATGAATAAAACAAAACAAAAAACAAGTTGTCACCTTTTAAAACACACAATGATTTAATGAGCGAATAAATGTTTCTTTAAAATACATAAAATCCATTGATAATTTATTAATAAATTTGAATAGCAGAATCCATTCATCAAGTTTAAAAGGTTATTGTAATTAAGATTTTGTTCACTTTTTTCTTGCGCTGTATTGTGATTTCTCAAGATGTTGATAAGATATTTGACATATGATATTGTATAGTAATTGCTCTTTTGAACCTCCTCTATTGAATCAAAAATACTTTTATGTAAGGGTTATTTCATCGAACACTGTTCGATTTTTGTTTTTTTAATAACCCCTAAATGTACTCCTTGCAACCGTATAAGAAATCAACAAAATCAATCCAAATTACTCTTTACATGCATGTCCTCAGAATGTCGCAATCAATTTTACCAAAGCTGTCTGGAATCTTCATATGCGGATAATATGCTTTCTGTATTTGGCTTAACTGATATATAAGTTTAATTCGTTAACCATAAAAGAAAAAAACTGGTATTTTGATTGGAGGGCCTTCGTGTAACTAAAGAACATTGAGTTCAAAGTCATATTCTAAGGTTTTACTTAAAAAATATCTTTATGAAATACTAGTTGGAAATTAAAAGGTTACTATTTCGATCAAATAAATGTGCACGTATTTAAATTACCTTTACAATTTGTGTATGTCCCAATCATAAATTTTTGATTAAAAAATCATAATGACAAATTTTGAGTTTATGCTATTGTATGCCCCTGGATACCTGTACACTCAAAAGTGAAACTGTCTGTCTATTTCATAGAATATAATTTTGACTTTTATCTTGGTATAATTATATAAATATTTACACTTCTTGTATGATAATTTTGATTTAACATGTATACCTCTATTTATGAAAAGGAATTTCAATGTGTGTGGTCGCAATCCTTACTCATGTCCCTTTTCTGTTTACTCGAATTGTGTTCTCCATTAACAATAAATGCATTTTCATTTCAGCTGAAGCCTGCCTCCGGGTGCGGGATTTTCTCGCTGTGTTGAAGACCCATTGGTGGCCTTCAGCTGTTTTCTGCTCTTTGGTCGGGTTGTTGTCTCTTTGACATATTTCCCATTTCCATTCTCAATTTTATTTTCATTGCAAATTTATCATGATTGTTCTTTAGTAATCTTTTTGTGTACATGCTTACTTTTCATTCTAAATTTTTTCTTAAAATTCCCATAGCAAGACATGTCACTTCCATATTATATAATGATAAATAATGTTTGGATTGACATAATGAACCTATTATTGCAGTATAGATACTCACTTATGAAATGAAATTGTTCACACCTCATATCCTAAATAATGTTGTTGAGCATTGCTCTAGACTTCATGAAAGTAACCTCTGCATTCTTGTTAAAAAAAATATACTTTTCATTGTAACCATTATTACCTGATATAAGGTTTAATAAACTGATGTATGCAAGTTTAGATCCATTCATTATGCATGCCACTTATATTTTTCCTGCTCCAGTAGAAAGAGGAAATGGTTGACTCCTTATATCCCTTGATTGATATTTTAATGTTTTTGTCAGTTTCTTCGTGGTGATTTAGTTAGAGAAAAACTGTAATTATCAATTATAATCACCTAAACTAGATCTACATATTCAATATCGCCGTATATTTAAACGGGGTTGAATATGTTTGCGAGCGCTTAAACACCCCCCCCCCCCCCCCCCCTAAACCTTGGACAGAGGTTTAAAAGTATAACATAAGAACAAACTTTAAAAATCAGTCTCACTGGCTTAACTCAAAAGATCGGTACGAGGCACACAAAAAAACTAACATAATAAAATTGACACAAAACACCGAAATAAGAGTCTCACAGTTACTGCGATTAATTAAACTGAAAGACAAATGAACTTAAAAAATTGTCCACCAGGAGGGGTGATCTTTTGTAAACTGGAGGTAGCTAATTTCCTCTAATTTCACATAAAAGAACCTAAAACCATGTACAGTATTTCTGGAATCAGTGTGAAGCAACTCCTTACGTGAAACCTGTAAGTGACATTTTGTTAATTGAGAGGAGCTAATTACATCCCTTATTTCAATCAAAAGTACGAATCGGAATCAGTGAAAAGAAAGTTTTTATTTGACATCAAGAGTCAATTACAGTTACCAGAAATCGCTAACTGTCTCCTATACTTCATTTAGAAAGTTCTATAATTCTGTTTGTTTTTGTTTCGGTGTAATATCATCCAATATTCAGTGGAAATGTAACTCTGAGATTTTTTTTTTAATTTATCAGAGGGATTATTCAGTGATTGGGTGTCGCCGGGTGCATGTGACACCCCTTCAGGTTGACAAAAATGGAACATAATATAGAGTGTAATTCAAATTTATTTTGATTAATCTAACAATAAGTCTATCATTAAAAGTAAACTTGTCAATCTATTTCCAATACTATTAATTAATCTAAAGGCAAAACACATGTGCCTTGACATGCATTCTTATACAATACACTATTTTAACACAGACCGTTAACGGCTAATTCGTATCCTTTGGTGTGGAGTTGTAAAATGAAGGGATAATTCTCAATTTTAAATGTTTTTCATTCATCAATTCTATATATCAATACTTGTATTGTTTAAATGTTATTCTTAATTTTTCTCAAACATAAACGTTTTCCTACAGTGATTCCAAATTCCTATTGATTTTTTCATTCGATCCGGTTAAAATAAACATCCTAAATCCAATTCCTTAAAATTTATAAATTTCCTACAAATTTTACAGGGTTTGAATTTAATTTTTTTCCTTTTTCGTCATAAAAAAAGACAAAAATCAGCCCAAGTCTAAATACCAGCGAACCTTGATGGACCTAAAATAAAATGGTTTGAAAACCTAAAACTGTTTCGGATCTTTATACCGTCGACTTTTTTAGACATGTTGGCGTTGTGCCGAAGTAAAAATATAGTTATATTGATGGCAAAATACAAAAGAGACATTACCTAAGCCAGTAACTGAGAGCATTACAAATGCAACAAGCTTGACCATCCACACATCTTTGTCCTTTTTTTAATTGTCTACAAGATAGTAACAAGTTTCGAAAGTGAGCATTCAAAAAGTGAGCTAGTGTTCCTAAAACTTGTTTTTTTATGTTTTACATGCAACGATACTCGAGAAATGACTTAATTGATTAGCACTGATTAACATGTATTTTGATTGACTCATAGACATTTTGCTTGTAGATATCAAAGAACAATCATAATTCTGTTCCAACTGTAGAAAAGCCATATTCAGAAATGTAGAACGGAACTTATGTCAATTTCAGAACTTTTGATCAAGAGAAAGTAAAATGAAATCCTGACTTTCTGACACGCTTCTCAAGTACATAGCGGTGCACATACTTATCAGGTTTTCTTCATTATAAGGTGTGGTCATGGGATTATAGTTTCGACCAATTCATTTCGTGCAATATAATATCATCAATGCAATACAATACTTTATTCTCTAAAACCAAATACAATCAAAAGTATAGAGAATTACATGCAAAAAAACGATATACAAATAATACATAGTATGGTGGAGGTGAGTTAACATTGGTGTAGTATGAAATACAATATGTAAAAACAAACAAACAAACAAAAAAAACACGTTAATGTGATTTAGCCAGGAGGACCGATTTTCTCGTTTATTATTTTAATTAGTTCACACAGTCTTTTAAGAAGACTAAATAAAAAAATAAAGTACCAATTGGAATGAAAGCTAAATAAATTAGTCGCAAAAATACTTTTTTTTTTTTTTTGGTCGGACAGACAAATATCAGTTCAATAAAACAAATGAGCTGTCAAATTGACAGAAAACTGGGTTTTCTGTACTTTGAAATGCGCTTTTAGGCCTTTTTTACCTGCCATAATCTATGCCTATTTTCCAATCTATCAATGACCATTACTCCTGAACGACAAAAATCGTCAATATCAAACTTTACAACTATTTTGTAATCAGTGACAGCATATCAAAATTTTAAGAGCATTGACAGAACGGCTCAAAAGTAATTGCTCGGAAACATAATAAAGTGCAAATTTCTAATATATCTAGGACCATAACTCCCGAATGGCAAATATAAAAATCATAAATCGCGAACCTGACCACCATCCAGTCATCAGTAACAGCATATCAAAATTTTATGAGCATAGGTTAAACGATACACAAGTAATAGCACGGAAACGATATAAAGTGTCATTTTTCAATCTCTCAAAAACCATAACTCCTGAACGGTAAAAATTGTCAATATTAAACTTTACATCCATTTTGTCATCATTTACAATATATTATAATTTGAAAACCATTGGTTGAACGGTACATAAGTCATTGCACGGAAACTGTTGGCAGAAGCCCGCCCGCCGCCCACCGTACTTCTGCAACTTAATAACTGTTAAAAAAACCCGGCATGACTATGAACCAACCAGTAATAGTTCTTAATCTGCTGCGTGTTTGGAGAAAACAAGCAGAGGAAGTACCAGTTTTGAAGTGTTTGGTTAGACGAGGTGGAGATCGAGCCCAGGATCTCCTGTAGTCGAGGTCTTGTAATGATAGGTAGTAACCATTACCAAACCGACAAAACAATAAACACAAGCAGAATGTATCTTTGCCAATACTGTGACCATAAAGTGAAGAAAAACCGTAAATAGTAACAACACATAATTTTCATTGACTAAAACAATGTAGCTAGGTCCATTAGATCAATGGTTTGGGCGTGCAAAATATTATTGCCCATATCATCTGTTGCCTAAAAAAACCCTCCTTTTACTTAGTTTAATTTGCTTCATAATGGAAGAAATTCTGCATCAGATCCTTATGTGAATCACGACACGATAATATCATTTATCCTGTTGTCTATTTATGCATATCAATACAAAAATATCAATTCAGAACTGAAAATGCATGTTTAAGTCATATTGGCAGAAGGTTACAAGAGACTTCTGTCGGAAATCGCCTTGTTGTACATGACATTAATAAAGCAGTCTAGGTACTGACGTTGTTTATCATCTTAATGATGTGTTACAGTGTTATTTTATTTGTCTTTGTAAATTATCAACCTTTACTGTTTAGTCCATTTTGGTAATATCCTTTTGGCGTGGCTTGGTACTTATGCATCCCGCCAATGTGTTGTTGATATAATGAATTCATATTTACCTTAACGGAACACCTAAGTTAATCTCTGGTATTTTTGGTGCGGTTTGTTAATGTTGTTTGTCTTTTGGTCGTTTTTTTTTGCCATGGCATCATCAGTTTATTTTCGACTTATGAGTTTGAATATACCTTTGGTATATTTCGCCTCTCTTTTATATAATGCAAATTAATTAGTTTGGATAGACAATTTTATTTGATATAAAAAGAGTTTTGAGATAAAAGAGTGAGAAAACCAGAAGGCAACTGTAGTTCGTTATAAAAATGGGGTACAATAACAATTATCCAAGTGAATATACTTAAGTAACTAGGTTAACAAAAATAAAGCCAAATAGATAATTGCAGTAAATATAGTACACTATATAATTGATAGTGAAAATCGTATAAACTATGAATATATTTTTTAACAACTACAATTACTTTCTTCTTATTTTTTATTTTATAATCTGACGCACAGCGCTCACAGTGTTTTGTTTCATTGTTGCAATTAAAATCGATATATTATATTTTGTTATATTCCTGCTTCTTTTTTAACTTTGAAGCTCTATTGGCAGTCTTTTCACCTGATTATATTGCAACCATTGTGCATTTAGTATTGGGATTATTTTATTTATTTCTAAGATGTAATTAACTTTTTCCTTCTTTAAAAGAGAGGCGGAATATATCAAAGGGATGTTCAAACTCCATCTACTTAAAAATATGACTTTTTTACAAGTAAAGGATACATGATACACGAAGAGCAAATATTTCACCCAAATATTTATGGTTTTTAAACGATAATTTTTGAGTATACCTTATAGTGGTCTTTTATGTAAATCTGTTGATATTCTTAATACAAATATACTGGATCAAGGATGTTTACTCGATACTAGATGGGACTTAATTATGAATCTATATTTTACAACAATGGAATGCAGGAAAGAGTAATGGGTTCAAGTTTCTGTATCTTTTAATGAGATATCGGAACTAATCGTTACAAAATTATGGATCCAATACAAAGCCGTTGCACCTGAGGGATGAAATAAAAAGGAAATACAGTGGATATAATCAAATCCGGTGATATCATTACAAATTTAAATGAAATATTCATTCCAAATATTTCCAAAAATTATGATAATAGTATTTATCATTTCAAATAACTAAACTGCAGTTCGTGTGTGAATGAATGAATAAATAAACTCATCATAGATACCAAGATAAAACAGTTCATTAATAAGTTTTGTTTTGATATTTTGCAATACAAAAAACTCTATTCAACGATCATGTCAATGGTTTTGAACCATAGTCTAAATGAGGGATGTACACATTATCTTTGGTATACATCACTGTTTATATATCCCAAAATATATTTTTTAGCCAACCCATATGACAGAGGAACATAGTTATGGTCCATTTTCGCCCGTTATTTTCTTATACTTTTTAAGACTACTTCTGTTAGATCGTTTGACTAATTAAAAGCCGTATAATTTGATAAAATAGTTTGTAGTCATGCGTACTTGATCCGATGGAATGTAGTTCAAGATTATTATTTTTTCCGTGCTTTACTATCAGACATGGGCCGAATTACATTGCAATGTAATCCATTATATTACAATTACTTTGACAAAACCATGCATTAAATTACAATTACGATTACATTCAATTATCAAAGTAATGTATTAAATTACAATTACTTTTGAAAAGTAATGCATTGAATTACACATTACATATGTAAATTTTATTATTAAGTGAAAAGAAAAATCAAACATTTTAAAAAACAACATGAAGTCACAAAAGATTCTAGCATATGCATTAACTGTGCCATGTATTGAATTTAAGTAAACATGTAAAAAATCTATTCAATACGACTATTACATTTTAATATCATATTAGAGGGTTTCGAAGGTTTCAGTCTTCATGCGCATTCTATCAGGTATACATCTCTGTGTTTTCTCTTTAAAGAAATTACAGAGATGAAGTTTAATCACCCCCAGTTTTGGTGGGGTTCGTGTTGCCTAGTCTTTAGTTTTCTATGTTGTGTCATCTGTACTATTATTTGTCTGTTTGTCTTTTTAATTTTTTCCCATGGCGTTGTCAGTTTGTTTTCGATCTATGAGTTGACTGTCCCTCTGGTATCTTTCGTCCCTCTTTTAATACTTACTTTAACTTTATGCTAACTTTATTTTTATTAATATACATTTGTTTTTTTTAATTTCAATCAAAATATTTACTGAGAATTTCTTTCCTAATTATATAATAAACATATGGCTTAATCTATTAAGTGTCAAAATGGTAAAAAGATTGATTGTAAAACAAACTAAGTAGTGTTTTATGACAATGTTCAGTTATCTGTTATTTAATCATGACAAGGTATTCATTGATCTTTTGACAAGAATGGAACACTTTTACAGTAATGCTTTTCAAATATCAATCTTTTTATGCAGGAACATGTATGAATTAAAATGAAATAAAAAAAAGAACTCAATCTGATATACAGTGTTGTGTATGGCAAGCCGTTCTCGTCAAAACTATGTTTAAACCCTTTTTTCGAAAAAATTACACACTGAGATTTAAAAAGCTAAAATAACACACTGACAAATCGAAATTACACACTGAGATTTTAAAATTACACACTGAGATTTAAAAAAAATGAAAAACACACATTGAGAAATTAAAATTACACACTGAGATGAAATGAATTGGAAAACACACACTGAGATTTGTTAATTACACACTCAGATTTCAAAAATACACATTGAGATTAATATACAAATTACTAATGAATATTCATGAGATGAATAATTCAACAGATTAATATCTTGGTCTCTAGAACTCTTGTCATTATAATGAAATGCGGTTCAACCAACATTCATAATAAATTTCAAGACTTAACATCGTTTTTTGCTAACTCATATTCATAATTTTGTTGTCTATATAAATCAGATTAATATTATTGCTAACGATGTATCGGGATTGTTTGCTTAAAACTGTTTAAGCATAGGTCCTTTTTCAAAAGTCTTTCAACTGTTACCCTGATTTCGCAGGGTAATCTTGTATATTTTTGTTACGTTTATATGCTATAATAGACACTTGGGTAAAAATGTCATTGCATTGTTTGTCTTTTTGTAGATTTTCCAATGTTTTCTTATAATTTTATTAAAGTTTTTCACCATTTGGTTATATCAGAGACATATAATACTGGTTATATTTTGTAAAGAGAGAAAGTGGGTATTTTTCTTGTTTTATTGGTCTTTTACGTTGTATTTCTAATGTATTTTATAAAACATTTGGCGTCAGAGTGAAGGACTAACGAGTTCTGTCCCCTTGTTGTTTTAAGCTTGTAATAGATTAAGATTACGTATGCTAATTAGATATGTGCGCATAAAAAATGCGCACAAATCTCAGTGTGTAATTTCAAATTCTCAGTGTGTAATTTCAAATAATCAGTGTGTGTGTTTCAGTTTATTTCAACTCAGTGTGTCTTTTTGAAATCTCAGTGTGTAATTTTCAATTCTCAGTGTGTAATTTTCAATTCTCAGTGTGTGTTTTTCATTTTTCGTAATCTCAATGCGTCTTTATGAAATCTCAGTGTGTATTTTTAGGTTTTTTAATCTCAGTGTGTTTTTTTTTTTAATTCTCAGTGTGTAAAATGTTCGAAAAATGTTTTAAACGTAGTTTTGACGAGAACGGCTTGCCATAGTTGTGTTATTCATTAAGAATTGTAACTTGGTCATTCTTGTATTTATACCACTTTATTTTTATTTTTTAAATATATATGTGTGAAATATTTCAGACATAATAATACAATATCTTAATTGTTGAAAGTCTTACTCAGATTAACCAATTTTTTTTCAAGTTCTACCTGGGGCAAGGCTCAATCTCCAAATCCCCTCTGGTGATTTATGTATAAAGTGTGAAAAATAAATAGAAAATAGAAAATCCATATTCAAATGATTATGTTCTTAGAAATCTTAAATTCTGCTTCAGTTACATTTCCAACAATATGTTAAAGATATATAGTAGTTGAAAAAAGTAATGCCATGTAATGCAATGCAATGCATAAAGTTACACAACTTTTAAGCTAAAGTAATGCATTAAATTACAATTACATGTAATGCAAAAATTGCTGCATTACATATTACATGTAATTACGTTAAAAAATGTAATGCATTACCATGCATGTAATTACAAATTTGCATTACCCCATGCATGTTTACTATACAGTAAAATGTGTATATTTAGTATCCACATATCACAAAATATTCATGTTATATAATATTGTTGCCTCAAATTTTACCTTTTGATGTGTTATATAACATTTAAAACAGTGCTATGCTACCTTAGAGGGAAAAAAGGTTCAGTAAAACTATCTAGATTTGCTAAGTTGAATATATAGACTAAATTGGATGGAGAGTTGTCTCATTGGCACTCATACCACATCTTCCTATATCTATATAAAGAATATCATTATGGATAATGACTTATTTTATATACTAGTATGTATACCTGGTGAGGATTTAAAACAAGGCTTCGGAAAACTTCTTTGCGAATACATAAGCTAACGTTAATGAGCCTAAATAATACTAAAGCATGCTTATACAAAAATACTAACATTCTTCGGGAGCCCGCCCCAAATTAGGAGCCTGTAATTTATTGTTTGTCGTTGGATTCTATTTGACTTTTGTGTTTTGTTTCTTTTGATGTTTTAGCATATATCAGGTCATTGATTTTCTCTTTTGAATTGTTTCTGGTTTTGCATTCCGGGCCTTTTAAAGTTTTCTATAGGGTATCGGTTTTGATCATAGTTGGAGGTCGTACCGTGACCTATATTGTTTATATTATCGTTCTTTGACCTCTGGTGGATATTTGTCTCATTGTCGATCCTACCTCAACTCCTTATTTGTATATTCTTGTGTTATAAATTTTAGATATATACTCATTATAAACCTGAAATTAAGATAACTGTTTCGCGTGTCAAACTATTGGTTAAAAGACTAGCCTTGAAGTTGGGTACCTTTAATGCAAGATTATCTTTATTTTTTCTTCAAATGATACGCTGTTAATCGATCTGAAACTCCTGTCCTTTTTGTAATTTTTATATATTTATGTTTTGGTATTGAAAGTTCAATAAAACATATCATCAAAGAAACAAGGCTTCAAATTTTGCACGCCAGACGCGCATTCCGTCTATATAAGACTTATCATTGGCGCTTGTACCAACGATTCTTATTTGAATAACATTGAAAACCAAATGAATCCTGGCCTGGTGCTTTCCTCGAGGACGAATAAAACTGAACACGAGATAAAATATAACTAATACAAATAGTTTATTTTCCGTCCAAAATTTTAATTAGTTTTACGAATTGTCTTGAATTGTAGCAGGATATATGAATAAAACTGAGATTTGAATGGGGTTGATAATGTTCCTTCACTCATGCTCAAGTATCCTTTTTGCATTGAGTACTTACATGTTATATATTCCTGTGAACTTGAAACAATAAACTATGAATACAGTAAACTATAGGGTAAAAAACCTGTTACACATCTTGATCTTCTTCTGATATTTTTATTGTGAACGTTTCATTGTAATAGTTCAAGTGTCTCAGTTAACATGATGTTCTAACTATGATTTTTTTTCAGTAAGGAAGTATAATTTATAAGATAAACTATTTTTTTTTTCTTGTGCAAGCATAAGGTAATAAGAAGACATTCAGTTATTTTAATCCCTGTTGTTATTTAATTTCTAATAAATTAAGTCCCACATATCAACTGTTTCTTGGTAAACAATAGTAGTGATAATATACCGAAGAGATGCCACAACTACATAGAAGCATACAAAAAACACACACACATACACACACACGTTTACGGAAAACCTCTGAAAATCACATATTAATATTCTTGACCGGTTTCAATGTTTCTCAAACATAATAATTTTACTTAGAAACTGAAAATCAGTACAATATGGATAGCTGTGTAACTTTTGATATATTATCCGTATATTAATAAAAGATATTCAGATATTTTAGATACGTGAATAACAAGAAAATTATATATTTTAGATAGGAGTATAAAAAGAATATCCAACCCAAGTAAAAAAATATGTATATTTCGATTGTGTTCGCAGTTATTTCGTCGTTCGTTGCAGTAGAGAGTAACGAAAGTGTCCAGGTTGGTTTTTTATTTTTAATTTCTAAAAATGCATGCAATCCTTTGAATTACTACATGGTTATCTTGTACGCTCAACTTTAATATGTAGATATTTCAGAATAGCTACATTTTATAAAATTATGCTATCATTAATCCCGTGTTTTGCCTCAATTCAATTTTCGATATCACATTAACACATCATGTATGCTTTTCATTATAACCTTTACTTTGTCTTACACATTCGTTACGATATGTATATACGTGTTACGCTAATAATTATTGCATGTTTTCACAAACATGACCTTCTATTGCCATCATAAGAAGTTAAAATTTCAAACTCGTGTACCAATATTGATATACATACTGACTGCATGTATTTGAAATGAACCACCAGTATTTGGCAAAATCGCGGTAATATACTGCAAACACAGATCTGCATTTTTTTTATAGTTTTGACAAACACTTGAGCTTATCAAATTAAATAAAGAAAGCTAGTTTGCAAATAACGTATATTGTTGATTGATTAAATGCCGTATCTTGCATGACGCCAAAATGCAAGTATATAAATTCCATATTTAAAATGGAAGAGAACAATTTGCAACTTACTTTAATAGGTATGTTATCTTTTTTTTCATCTTTGGCTTTCAAATTTTTAGATTTGAGCATTCATGATTAAGGTGGAACTCTTCAAACGCACAAAATTTAATAAGTGTTGTTTTCCTTTTTCTATCACTTAGTCGATATCTTTCTCGGTATTAAAACGGAATATAAAATTCTAAATTTTCAAATAAACAGACTGGCCCTGTTATTCTCATGCATTGTATGTATTCCCAAAATCTTTTACTGGTAATATAATAGTTTATGTAAATCTTTTTCAACTGACAGACATACAGGGTTAATGTCAAAGTACCTGGAGGAAGAATCAACGAGGATATTATTGTTGACTCGAAGGAAAATACAATGACTGTCAATCTCGGGGATGTATCTCATCTGAACAACTCTTTTTGTCCGTCAATTAATCTTCATGACTTCGAAATGGTTTGTTATTTACTGTTTTTTTGTTTTTATCTCAACCAGTTAAAAAATCAACAAAAATCAACAAAATATAAAAATCACTGCAATTCAACTGAAAAGAAAAATAAAATCCTAGTTTTTCGTTTTGTTTGATACTTTTTAAACCAACGAAACTAACGTATGTTTGATGTTACAATAGTTTTGTTTTAGCTATCTGTATGTTTATTTCTTTGTTTTTTTTGTTTCGTGCTTTTACCAATACCTAATTTGAATGTCATGTTTAAATTTTGAGGTGAAATGAAAATAATAAACACTAGTAAAATGAAACATTCTTTATTTTACAGAAAAAGGTTGCCATAAAGAACATAGATTATGGAATTTGTATGATAGTAGATACTAAAGAATATTACAGTGATTCAGTAGAAATGTTGAACAAAATTACAATGTAAATACTTAGTCTTATGCATTTATATCTATATTTTGTTTGGATTTCCGTTACGTTCAAAATAGTGGATTCGGTGCTTAGGTGTTAATTTTAGAGTTTAGAGTTGTTACTTTTATTTTATTAAAACATTTGAGAACTGTTAAATAAGTATTCGTGTAAAAACACATTCAAAATAAATGTACCAACGTTTGACGCATAACGTGCCGTTTCTTGTTTTTATATCACCTAAACGATCATTTATATATATATATATATATATATATATATATATTCACTATATTTGTATGAGTGATGCGTAATTTCTATGTTATAGATATATATTAATAAATTGTGCATTATCTCCTATACTCAGTACTCAGTACAAGTTCCAGTAGCGATAAAAGTAACACAAAAAAAAAACTTCTTACACATCAAGTATTTTTAGGCTACACTACCGACATGAAGTAAAAGATGAAATTATGGTACGTGCACGTCGTATTACACATGATGAAATGATACAAATAGCTGGAGAAAAAATTGCAGACTTTTGTAGAGGTTACAAACTATACGTTGGAGAAAAAGTTCACAAGGATGGCATGCTGATAGCTGGTACGTTTTAAATTATATCATATTCAAATATATCATAAAGACCAACATTAGAATCATTTGGAATTCCAAACAAGTGACAACCCACACTCCTTTCAAAAACTATTTGCATGAATGGTAAATGATAAACAATGGTTCCGTCAGTGCAAAAATATCATTATGACGTAGCAATAAAAACAAAAATCGTTTATTGAACCAATAATCCAAGTTTTACATAGAATTAAGGGTAAGTATCGTCCTAGGTAATTTGCTGACCATATTCAAATATAGATGAAAAAACTATAGATACTATATTTTGATATTTTTTAGTTGCCGATTCTGACTATATATAAAAGAATTGCACACTTAATAGAAAAAACTTCTCGTATTCTGATAGCTTACCGATATTTTATTTCTTTACAGAAATACCTACATTTACAAAAATATCTGTTTAAATTAGATTTGAAGAATTCAATTAAAATTATAAGTGAAAAATATTTCCCTATAATTTCAGTCCAATATGTCATATACAAAACAAATATTCAGTCAATCATTAAACCAAAGTTGAGCCTTTAAATATATGAATCTTTAAATTTTATGAATTTTATGTTACATTTTTAAAGATTTGTTTAGATGAACACCTTTGCTAAAAATGCTTCACATTATGCAAAACTGTCCTAATCTCCTTTTTTCTTTCTTTTGAGACACAAGATAGGCTTATTGACCTATAACTGTTTACTTTTTACACATTGTGACTTGGATGGAGAGTTGTCTCATTGGCACTCATACCACATCTTCTTATTTCTATTGAATGTTGCTCTTGATTTTCTTTCAGTTAAGAATGCAAACCGACGTAAGTATACTATGTCTACATAGCTCTGCTATGTCTATATTAATATTAGTTCTAAAATAATTATTATTTAGGCCATTATAACAAGATAATCATCTCAATTTTTACGGATTTTGTTGTTTTAACTTTATTTGTGTATTGTGAATAGGAGCCTGATTACGTTCTCTGTCTTTTACCCTTGCTTTGTCTACAATTTTTTTTTTGTGGGGGAGGGGGGGTAGGGATAGTCTCATACTATTTATTTTTCAGATTTTATTGTCTAAATGAACACTGGTGTTATTGTTTCTGAAGCGTCTCCAATTTTTTTAATCTTTTAACAATGATTTTGTTGTAATCAATTATTTTTTAGAACTAGGTTAAGACATTCCTATAGCTTTGTGTCAACATATTCTAGAAAAGATTATTTTGTTTATTTTTTACTTTTATGATATGTTTTAGCTTGAACAAATCAGTTTGCGGGGTATTTTATGATAACAAAAATGACAAATATTTCATAATCAGTTTTCCCAAAGCCGGAGAACAAGGGCCAGATATACATTTGAAATCTTTGTTTGCAAAATTCTAGTGAATTACCTTGATTTTGTTTACTTAAAATCTATATGAAGGTTTCAAAGGACATAATGATGATGCTGATTAAAATTAATCAATTCATTTTAGGTACAAGACGCCGAGCACTGGGAATGAGAGGTGTGTAAAAATATGATATTAGCTCAGACTTTCCCTTTTCATGATTAGCACATTACAATGATTGATGTTATCCGAATCGATAAAAGAGAATGGCATTCATATAAAAAGTAACAATGGACAAAACATTAGGCGTTGGATGATAATTCATCCCTTTATGTCATATTCATGTAGCGCCTCAAGTTTTAAAGTATTTATATATCCCTGGCATTAAAGTTTTGAGGTTTTAGCGTTCTTCTTGAAAGACCAGATAGGCGCTTTGGACACGGATAAATTGTATAGTGTTAGTTTCACTTTTTATTGAGCATGGCTACACATATCATATTTTTGTTATTCTTCTGTATGAATTGTCTTCCTTTACAGACACTTTATTCCATAAAAATATATTAAAGCTAAGAAAAGTAATGAACTAATTATCAATGATAAAACGAAAATGAATTCGAATATTAACAATACGTGTTGAATAAGGTAAAATATATATCGAACATCTACAAAGTAACGAATTATTTCATCTCATATGAATAGCCATATCTACATTAACAAATCAAAGTCTGTAAGTTTGTTTTCACAATTTAGTATAAATTCAGAACAACCATAGTTAATGTTTGAAATGCTTTGTTTATTATACTTTTAAAAAGTTTACTATAAAAATACAAATGCGACACGAAGTTACAAGTTTGTATATGTAGGAACCATATTATCGTGATTTATTTAAGTTCAACAAGTATACACAATTTATAGAATAAATAACTGTCAATTCATACTTCTATATTCTGTATGACAGTTTTATTTGTTTGGTTTTGTTTTTTAGGCTGTAGATAGGGATGTCTTTTCTGTTTGATAGGACAGAGCTAGGAAAGATCTGCTGGAAAAATAAATGATTTATTTTAACAAAACACTAATTAATAAAAGAAAAAAAAACAAGAATATTTCATTTCTTTCATGCCATTTCTTTTTTTACCGCAATTGGAATAATTATGAAATTCACATGACACATTTATTATTAAACTGCAAGCACGAAACTTTATCTAACCTATATGTTTTGTGACCTCTTAACCGATAGGTAATGTCGAGTAACGGGTTATGCAGAAACGGGTTAAGAAAAGTCATCAGCACCATTTAACAGCTGGAAATAATCAACTCGTCTATAAACCATGATTATACAATTCTATAATCTTCCAATTGGAATAATTATGAAATATAATCTGTAACATTTATAAAAATTATGTATTTTATTTTTGAATTTAAAAAAAATATATATATTCCAGTACTAAATATAAGGCGTAAAACAATTTGTTCTGGGATCACCATTAAGTTTTAAAAGATACGCTCAATGTCATGCTGCTCCGAGCAATCTATTATTTAGAGTGAACAAACCGTCTGGAATGACAAGAGATTTTCAATTAAATCAAAGTATTTGAGCAACACATTGATCAATCTTCAGAATTATTAGGAAAACACATTATTGGTTAGATATTGTTGACACATTTCCTGTCACTCACTTTGTTAAAATAATATTTATTATAGTTTAACATTAGACATTATGAAAAACTTTTTAGTTTCTTAATAAGATAATTTTTGGTTCAAAATTGATTTTTAAAAAAGCACTCCAAATAATTGTCGGAGTTCGTATAAGGCAAACATACATATATATTGGAAAATTTAGAATGAAAAAGCTTTTTTTTTCTGGAAATTTATTTTGGAAGATTTATATAACTGAATAGAATACAAAGGTGAAAACTGGTCAGCCCAACATTTTCTTTAATTTGTATTTTTAAAAAAATTATAGAAATTGAGTTGCATTGAAACTTGTGGTTAGTGTTCCGTCAAACAAGAATTAATTCGTTTTTCCTTAGACTAAAAATGGAGAGAATTAGTTTTATTTTATTTCATACTTGTACAAATAAGAAGCAATTTTTGTTTTCCGATGTTCGCAATTCGTAAATTTAATTGAAAAAAATAGCATTAAAAAAATACGAGACGCTTGATCTTAAAATGACGCGAGTCTACATTTCTTCCCTTTGGTAAAGTTTATATTTTTTTTTCATTTTATAAGATGCAAAGGTGTCAGGTATTAGCACTTTGTTCTTATCATTTTCGGACGTAATTATTAGACATTTAAATTTGTAACCAGTAATGAGTATTTTTCAACAACTATTGTCTGAGTTTAGAGGAATTTGTATTCATAACGGAAGTTTTTTGAGTTTTTAAAATAGGGAATTTAGTTTAGATAATGGTATATAAAATATTTCAGAGTTTTTTTAGAAGAAAATAACTCAACATCTAATTCACATCATAACCGCAGAAAGAATGTATTTCTGAATGTCGAGGGTCGTATAACAACTTATTGAGGCTTCACATTACCATAATGTATTAATATATAATAAAAACCGGGTCTGGACAAAAATTCTAAACTATTAGTTTTGTTTTTGCTTATTATATTGAACTAACGAATGTAGACGTAAGTTAGTTTTTTTCTGAAATGATTTTTAGCGCACGTTTTAGGGAAAGAAATAAAATGAAAGGGATGTCTAATATCGTTAATGAGACATCAACCCAACAACAATAAAACAAAAAAATACATATAAATGTAAAATTCTGTCCTTAATAATAGAGATATGCATAATTTCAATCTCTAGATCTCCCGTTGTCTTGAAAAGGAGGTTGAAATAAACAAATCATTTGGAAATACCATTTTGACATCTATATCCCTTACGTTGACTATTGAACAACAAAATTTCATAAATTGTTTAAAATCATAACATAGGCAATATATGTCTAAGGTAAGAAAACCATAGTATATGTAATGAATTCGACATTTTTTAAACAGCAAATTTACAAACAATGACCATGACACTGAACCTTCATTACTCGTCAAAAAAACAACACTTATAATTAATACATCAGTCGCGCGTTTCGTCTACATAAGACTTTTCAGTGCTGCTTGAATTCAACTAAATTTGAAGCCCAAATTCACCAGAAAAAATGAAGAACTTTAAATGTAAAAAAAAGTTGTGCAAAATCTGCCTGGGTGTACAAAAGAAGGTTTAGACAATAATTAAACAATAAAGCAGATAATTTTGATCTTATTTTTTTTATATTGGATCGATGCCACTGCTTGTATACGTTTCGTTCCTGAGGGTATCACCAGTCTAGTAGTCAGCACTGTTGTGTAGATATTTAATGTCATTGTTATGTTCATTTTATGGTACATTTACTGTTTATAAAATGTTGAATTATTCGAAACAATAAGGTTTTTCTATCCCAATGTATTGATTGTCGTAGCCTTATTTGGCCCATTTTTTTTTGGGGGGGGGGAACTTTTGGTTAATAATGCTTTTCAACTACGTATTTGATTTGGCCTTCACACTGTTTTGAATCGAATGTCGTTGATGCGTCTTATGTAGAAACATGCGTCTTGCGTACACGGTGAATAATAGGGTTAATAAAGTGGCAGGACTTTTCGTCCTTCCTTGTATTTACAAGATATAGTAATACTCGTTGTTTCGATAAGACGATTAATATTTCGAGAGACAGTCTAAATTGACATGGATACAAAGTATTTGAACATTCAACTTGACTTGTTCTTTTACTGTCGTGAAGTAAAAATTAAACAAATTCTTCCAGAAGAAAAAACTTCAGGCAAATTTCGATCATTTGAGTTTGATGATGTCAATTCATCCAAGTATTTTTTTCAGTGTGTACTTACATTTCGAATTACCCTTTGAACTTTTTAACTTCAGCAAAAGGGACAAGACAATATGATCAATATATAGATTTTTATGCTTAAGGAAAAGTGAAAACAAGAATAGGTGACATTTTTATTCTCAGCTTAAAAAAGATGTGGTATGATTGCCAATGAGACAACTCTCCACCAGAGACCAAAACGACGTAGTAGTAAGCAACTGTATGTCACTGTACAGCCTTCAATAATGCGTAAAACCCATACCGCACATCAAAAGAGAGGCGAAAAATACAAAAGGGACATGCAAACTCATAAGTCGAAAATAAACTGACAGCAAGCTATAATAAAAGGCTCCTAATTGACAAATGTAAAACAATTCAAACGAGAACTAACGGCGTGATTTATGTATAAAACAATAAACGAAAACAAAATAATGATATACAGCACCAAACGACAACCACTGAGTTATAGGCTCCTGACTTAAGACAAGCACATTCAAAATGTGGCTGGGTAAAACATGCTAGCAAGCGCACAACCCTCCTCTTACCTTGGACAGTGGTACAGCAGCACAACACAAGAACAAACTGTACACAACAATTAAACGAACATGCCTAAAAACAACAAACTTATTTCATAATGTTATTTGTTCATCATCAGTTTGATTTGTAACAACACAAGCTACATGTACCCACATAAAAACTAACACATGTGCTGTATAAAATGAATGACGATCATTTTTTTGGTGTGATATGAATGCAAATAGTGTTGCAAATCTTAAATTCTAACCAAAAGTGTGACACATTACATGTTTTCTTATCTCTTACAAATATTTTTCTCTTATATTAAGTATATATATAAATAGGCTATTTCCATAATTTTTTACCTTTCCATGGTAGGTCCTCTGACCAGTTCTCTATCGTCTCTTTTTTGTCATTTTAAAACTTTGTAAAATTGTTTTCAAAGTAGATCACTCTGTTTTATTTTCAAGCCATTAACAACTTAGATATGGTTATCTATTGACCCATTGTGGCCATTCATTTGTGAATATGATATCTTAGCAGTTTCGGTTTTCAATCTAGAGTGTAGTACGGCATGAGTTCGAAACAAGGGTCAATTCTTTTGATACTTTCATCTGTAATTACAAGCATTCGTTGGCATAGAACTGCCTGTCATTGATTACTTGGATATGTGTGTTAGATCTTTAATACCAGTATAACACTTTAGTGCTTTTCATATGCATGAAATCTATTGAAAGGTTTTATGTACTTTTGCAATATTAAGTGATCCAAATTAATAGGGAAAGGATTACGATTTCGAATACTAGTTTGTGGGCGCTTTAAGGGCCAATATACAAGTTCCAAGTAAGTTACTTCTTAAAAAAGTATAACAAAAATACAGAACTCCAAGGTAAATTCAAAAAAGGGGAAAGTCCATAAAAACTAACAAAATCAAACGTTAGACTTTTATCAACCAACGGAACAAAATTGTTTGTTTTTGTTAAATCTTGTTTTAATTTTTTTTTTTTTTTTTGGTCGTTTGGGGCATTCGATAATGATAGCAGTTCTTTTATTGTCTGATAATTGCATTCATGTCTTTTTAAACTTCGGCGATTTACAGCTTGACATGTTGTATACTTCCTCTTGTCTTATTGTTAAAGTCCGTATTGGAACATTATGATATTCCTTCAGGTGTTTTGAACCCAGTACCGTTAGGTTTTTATCCCATTCGAAGGGAAATATACATATTTTAACTACAATGCATTCGAAATTGTTATTATTTTATCCTTTGATCCTTTTGTGATATTCTATCTTTTAAAGTATAATGTAATGATTTGTAAACTCAATTAAACTAATGTATTTTTGTCTTTTCGTTTGATATTTGTTGATCGTTGACTCCGGAGTTTTATTGCCACTTGATAATTTTTTAAACTTAATATCAACACAAATTATATTTGAATTTTAATAATAAATGTCTCTTAATCGATATATCATTCTGCCATTAATCTCCGTCTGATATATCGGAACCTGTTCAATTCAAACTATATGTATAAACAAATATTTACCAAATGTTGGAAAGAGCTTCGTTTGTTTCAAATCTTTCCTATCAAAAGTCGGTTTAAAACAAATTGAGTAAAACTTAAAATGAAATATAATAATTCTTCACATTCCACACATTTATAACATGTAAAATATTTTATTCTATAATTATGTTGAGATTGTCGCGGGAACATAACGTCCGTACTATTGTACTTGTCCATTGTCGACGTCGTATTGTCAGTGACGTCGCCTTGGGCGGAAATACGTTAGTTGTATATAAAATGTAATGGCTGAACAGTTGTCTTTATACACATTGCCTAACTATCATCTATATTAATGATTCAAGCTTTGCGAATTAGGCGACTGGCGACAACTGCAGTCGTAAACAATTCTGATAGGCGTAGTGCTTGATTCCTTCTGTAAGGAATCAAGCACTACGCCTATCAGAATTGTATTCGGATTTCCATCTTTTCCAGAAATGTTGAATCAATTGCGTTTGTCTGTGTACACTTTTATTAAGATCGCAATGTCCCATGTAAGTCGGGTCGGTGATGTTATCGATTTCTAGTTGTGGGTACGGTAATGTTGAAATGCGCCTTCCGTATAGTAGATGAGACGGTGTTAAAGCTTCACAGTCTTTGATATCGGACGATGGATAAGAAGGCGGTCTGTCGTTTAAGATGGTTTCTATTTCCGCAACAATTGTTTGTAATGTTTCCATGTTAACTTGCGATCGTCCAAGCACTTTTTTCAAACTTGTCTTCGTAAGAGCAATCAAGCGCTCTCAGAATCCACCATACCATGGTGCACATTTCGGTATGAATCTCCACTCTACACCGTGTGTTGATAAAGTATCTTTTACTATATCCGATTCACATAATCTTTTTATTTCCTCAGATCCTGCAATGAATGTAGATGCATTGTCAGATACTAGAATTTTAGGCAGAGATTTACGGCTAACAAAGCGTCGAAATGCCTGAATAAATGAATATTCGCTCATGTTTGGAACTACTTCGAGATGAACTGCTCTAGTCGATGCGCACGTAAATAAGCATATATACGCTTTCTTTAAAGTTCCTTCTTGATCCCTTACGTATAAAGCGCCTGTATAATCGACCCCTGTGACGGTAAATGGCGAGGCTTCCTGTACTCTTATTTTCGGAAGCGGTGGCGGGTCCGGTTTGCTGTAAGATTTTCCCATAACTTTGCGGCAAGTTACACACTTATTCAATAACTTCTTAATAAATTGTCGAAGTGTCGGTACCCAATACGATTGTCGTACAAAAGTTAGCGTAGCATTAAGTCCAGAATGGAGTGAACGTTCGTGTGCGTCTATCACAATCAGTTTGTTAAGTGGATGATTCGCAGGTATAAGGTACGGAAATTTGGTATTCTCTGAAATCGGTGCATTGTGAATTCTTCCATTGCATCTCACAAGACCATTGTCATCTATGAAGAGTCCTAATTGTCTTATTCTTGGAAATTTCATTGTGTTTTTATTTCGTGTGTCCTTTAAACTTTTTATTTCGGCTGAATATGAAGATTCTTGGCAATCTAATATCCATGAACGCACCGCGGTATTTATATCATATGTCGTCAAAGTTCCACCTTTTCTCCGATGTTTGGTATATAGGCAGTTAGATATGAACCGCTGAACGTAAGCAGTTACTCGAATCAATTTCCTGAAAGTCCCATATTTCGAAATGTCTATAACGTTACTAATACCATAGTGATCATTATGAACTTTATTGTTTAGAAATTCCTCTTCGTCGTTTTCTCCTGTAATTGTCTTTGCCATTTTACTTGTGGGAGTTATTTCTGGCCATTTTGTGCAATCCGTTAACCAATTTGGTCCCTTTTTCCAAATGACACTATCGATGTATTGATCGGCGTTAATTCCTCGTGTTAAGAGATCGGCTGGATTGCATTCTGTTGAACAATATCTCCATTCATGTTGATTTGTAGATTCCGTTATTTCTCTCACTCGATTCGCAATAAATCGTTTTAACGGTTTCAATGATTTTAACCAGTGCAATACTATGCAGCTATCCGACCAGAAAACCACGTTTTTACATTCGAAAGTCGATTGTACATGTGACGCTAGTCTAGTTCCAATAACCGCGGCCATAAGTTCTAGTTGCGGTAATGTTAGGTTTTTCACTGGCGCTACTCTGCTTTTTGCCATCAGTAACGCAGTTTCGGTTCCGTTGTTCAGATATGCGGTCGCTGCATACGCCTTTGGACTGGCATCGCAAAATACGTGAAGTTCAAGTTGTTCCGAAGTAGAATAACCGGAGAAATAATATCTCGGAAAGACGATTTGTGTCGCTTTCTCTAAGTCGCTTGCTACATTAATCCAAGTAGCCTTAAAGTTTTCCGGAACTTGTTCATCCCAATCCAGTCCACTTTTCCATAGATCCTGTATTAGTGTCTTTGCTCTTATTGTTACCGGGCTGATTATTCCAAGTGGATCGTATATTTTCGACGAATGTTTCAAAATCTCCCTTTTTGTTACAATGTCTCGTATTGGAATATCACATTTCTGGTACATCAGATCATCGGATTTGCTATTCCATAACATACCAAGTACTTTTGTGTTTATGTCCATATCTAGTACATTTTCCGTATTGGCTAGCTTGCGTATATTCTCACTGTTTGACGTCCACGATCGTAGGTTGAATCCGGCGTCTTTCATCATTGTTCTCGCTTCCTTATAATACGTATCAGCCTCATTCTCGTTCTGTAAACTTGTCAGAATGTTGTCCACGTACAAGTCTCTTTCCATCAATGTAGCTGTTTTACTGTTGTAACGTTGTAAATGTTTCAGTATTGTGGCGTTTAGTATAAACGGTGAACAAGTCGCTCCAAAAAGGACGGATTTGAACCTGTAAGTCTGTAAATAACTTGTTGGGTCGGATGGGTTACTTAGCCACAAGAAACGTGTAGCGTCTCGGTCATCCTCGTTTAATCCTACATGTAAAAAGGCTTTCTCAATATCCGTTGTTATGGCGACAGGGTTGGCTCTAAATCTCATCAGAATTTTTGTCAGGTCGTTTAGCTTCGGCGGTGTATCCAAGAGGCAGTCATTCAAGCTTTGCGAATTAGGCGACTGGCGACAACTGCAGTCGTAAACAATTCTGATAGGCGTAGTGCTTGATTCCTTCTGTACTGGATGATGAGGAATGTAGTGTAGTTTTTCTGAAGTTTCTGCTGTTTCATCCACCTTCTCTATGAATCCCCTAAGTTCCTGTACTTCTTTAACATATCTGGGTTTTGATTAAGTCTTTTAATGACGTTTTCTGTCCTTCTCTTCGTGACTGCTAAATTTGTAGGCAATTCATCATGATCCTGTTTCCATGGTAACCTAGCGAAATATTTATTTTCTCGGAACTCAATTGATCTGTCCTGATAGGCTTTAATATATGCATCACCGTCTTCGTCTACCTCCTTCCTATTTATTCCTTTTGATTCTAAATTCCAAAATCTCTCTAGATTGTATTCTTCAACTTTGTGTGATATTAGAACATTAAACATGCTAGTTTTCGACGTGTTAGTTTTCTTACCGTATGTAGGTCCCGAAAGCAAATATCCGATCTTGGATTTCACGGCGGTCGGACCGTTTCCCCGTACTATATGGTCTTCTACAATGTCCCAAAAGTGATCTGCGCCTACTAACAACGATATTTCGAATGAATCTTGCTGTGTCATCGTGTGCGCTAACTTTAAACCACGCAAATAACCATTTTGTGTATCAATATTGCGTATGTGATTCTGTAGAGGCATGGCTATCATCGGTACTATCAGTACTTTGATTGGCAATACGTGTCCTGCATCGGTTTTCAGATAGATTGTTGTCTTTTCTAGGTGTCTCGCGTTTTTCTCTTCACCTCCAAATGCTGATAAATGTATTATCTCTGTTCCCTCTATCTGTAAGTTGAGTTTATTCGCTAAGTTCTGCGTAAAAAACGATCTTTGCGCTCCTTCGTCAAAAAGAATGTTTGTCTCGGTGTAGAGCTGATTCGACCCTACTTGTGCTACGGCGGTTTTCAAAAGTACATTTGATCGCGATTCTGTCGATTGTGAATACAAATGGTAGTATCTTGATCGGTTGTATGACTTTCATTTACGAGGTGAACGTTTGTCGAATTTGAAGATGGTGGGTTTTGTGGGTTGCTGCTCTGATTATCTTTCGCGCGGAAATTTGTATGTGCTGAGTTACTACCCCCGTTTCCATGGCTTACCTCATGGACTGGTTTTATGCTGTTTGTTAGACGTACATTACACAAGCTTGTATGGTGTTTCTTATTACAATGTCTACATGTGTGTTTAGATTTACATTCGTTTAGTCTGTGTTTACCAAGGCAATTAAAGCATAACTTATCACGTTTTACTATGTTCATACGGGATTCTGTGTCGGTTATTTTACTGCAATGGGTAGGTGCGTGTATTTCGTGACAGAAAACGCAAGGTCTAGTGTCAATATTCTTGTAAGATTTGGACTTCGGCAATTTCGCTCCGGCAAAGAAAGACGATGTTGTGGGCAAATTGTGTGTTGACTCTATCTCTTGTCCTGCGTCCATTATATCTATCTCGTCTAATATGCTTTTACGGAGGTCCCGTAATACCCAAGTTGTTGTTCTGTGTTCTCGCGCGAGATGTTTTCTGACTTCCCCGGGTAATTTGTTCATAATAATGGGAACAAGCAACGTGCCGTATGTTTCCTGTGTTTGACCCAAAGCTTCTAATCCCCTGACGTAACCTTCCATTTTATCGTAAAAACTTCGTAAGCTTGTTAACTGATTTCTAGGCGAAGGAATTTCAAATAATGCCTGCATGTATGCATTTATGATTTTATCTTGATGACCGAGCCTCTCTTTTAACAAATTTACGGCTTCATCGTAGTTTACATTTGTTAGTGCGAAACCTGCTATTGATCCTAGTGCTTCATGTTCTAGCTGTGCTTTCAAGTAATTAAATTTTTGTACATTTGTAAGTGACAGATTAAGATGTACGGCCGACTCGTATGAGTGCCAGAAAGTTTGCCATTCTAAAATGTTGCCTGAGAAGGTTGGAAGCGAAAGTTTTGGTAGGCGGTGACTCTGATTACTAGTTGACGAAAATGTACTTTGTTGCGTGTTAAATGTGTGACTGGCTTGTACAGACGGGTTTTCAAACGACTTTGCGTTGTGTGGGTTGGTTATGTTGTGCGTTGGAACAAACGGTATAGTTTCTTGATTTAACGTGTGAGTTGTAGTATGTGATTCAATATGACGGGACTGCAGGGTTTGGATATTTTGTATGAACTAACGTATGTGTCGAATCTTCGTTTCCATAGTCACTGAATATTCATTTGAATCAATAATCTCATTTTCCACATCTTCCGGTTCTGTTAACTTAGGAATTTGTTCATTTAAGTCCTCAAACAATGTTTGTTTTTGCACAAGTTTTCCGAGCGTTGCAATGACTTCTTCTTCATCGAAATTCGTATTCTCCTTTGCTTCATCTAATCTGCGGAATAGTCTGGTAACAGCGCTTCTGTTCCAAGATCTAACTGATTTCAATTTTTCGAGATCCTGGTCACGGCACCATTAATATAGATGATAGTTAGGTAATGTGTATAAAGACAACTGTTCAGCCATTACATTTTATATACAACTAACGTATTTCCGCCCAAGGCAACGTCACTGACAATACGACGTCGACAATGGACAAGTACAATAGTACGGACGTTATGTTCCCGCGACAATCTCAACATATAGAGTATGTATGCAGTATTCATTATTTTATTCTATTTGAAGACACTTTTGTATGGTTTGTAAAAAAAGAAAACAAGTGAAATTAAAAACCAATTGTTCAAAGAACAATTGATGGTCTTTCCACATCAATTTTCTAAATAATTGATAGGAAGCTACTTCTGGTTTACTCAAAGTTATTAATAGCGCCAAAGTATAGATTTCTTCATACTGATTTAATAATTAAATGGTTTCTATATACTTTTGCCTGAAATAAGGGAGATAATTGCCAACTTCCGGTTTAGAAAATGTCACTTCCGGTCTCATATGATAGCTTTATTCACACTGATTCCAAAAATATATAGTTTGTATATACTTATGCCTGTAATAAGGAAGATACTATGCTACTTCCGGTTTATAAAATGTCACTTCCGGTCTCAAAAGATAGGTTAACCTATGATCATTCAAAAAATATATTTTTAGGTACTTTTCCATGAAATAAGTGCAAAAAATACTACTTCCGGTTCACTCAAGGTCACTTTCGGTTGACATTTTTCAAGGTCATATGTCAACCAACAGTTTGCAAAAGACCCTATGGCTTTATCATGTACCAAGTTTGAGTAATAATCAATTAACCTTAAATTGAATCATTTCAGGGACAATAACTCCTATAAGATGTCATTGGATTGTTTCTGACCAAATGTATCATATCTTAATCACAATTAGGCAAACATTTTGCAATTGTTCTTTAATTTGTATCTTTTAAAGTGACAGAGGAGATCAAATAACAAGGAAAAGTCAAAATTTAGAATATGACCTTGACCTTTGACCTTGGCCTCAATTTCATTTAAATGAACCAAGGAACTCAAATCAATATACCTTAGGTCTCTATCACTTACCATTCATGCTATACATTTATATATCGCTTATGTCAAATACAGAAGGGGAAATAACTCTCATATGGAGTTTACGTATCGCTTCGGTCAAAATTGGACAAAACATCCTGAGGATATAACGAGCAATTTGGTAAAATAAATTTGTCGCTTTCTTTTACGGTTACGGAGGAGATGCAGTCACAAGGAAAACAGTGTTCGGGGAGATAACTCCTACAAAGAAAATTGTTCGGCTTAGAATGGGTAAAAATAAAAAGAGCATAAACTGTATGATACTATATAAGAAATATCTAAGCGACATCTTGCGAAACAAAAATTTGACGCGAGAACAAAATTTGGCGGAAGAAAATGATAATAATAATAATCAGAACAAATACAATAGGTCTTTCCACAGAAAAGTGAAAAGACCTAATAATAATAATCAGAACAAATACAATAGGTCTTTCCACCGAAAAGTGGAAAGACTTAATTATATATAAGTAATTCCGATTACATTTTAAAATACAAATCCAGTCGAACAAGTTTAATCAATGTCAATTTTATATTAAATAATATAAACATTTCAGTTCACATTTTCTATTGCATTTAAGCAAAATTTATAATGATTATGTACATTAGAAAAAGTTATGATGAAAATATTCAATATATGAAATGAATACATATGTTAGAAAACAATATCATAAAATCAATGGTTTTTAATTTTTACCCTGGGAAATTTTACAAACGCTGTCTCGATGCAATTATAGTGTAATTGGATATTGTTTTTTATATCTTTTATTCGTTTGGTATATAAAGCTAGTTTCCAATATAAAGACAGTCATCAATTTCTGTATAAAATAAAATGAATATACTTATGAATAACTGTGAAAATTCTAGTAGCAAAATATTCAATGTTTTTTGGAATCTAACATTAGTTAAAGTTATGCCAAGACGAAGAAGAAACAATTCAAACAAACCAAGAAATATACTTTTGATTCTTCGTCGTCAGATCAAAACAGTTTTTCAGATAAACGACAGTGTATAAAACAGTCTACGGAAAAGAAACAGAAAAACAAGGTACATGTAAACACTAGTGAACAGAACTCAAATGTCACCTATAACGTTGTAAAAGATATGAATAACTCCTTTCAATATTCACCTTTAACAAGTACACCTGGAATGGTATATCAGCAGAATTGTTCACCTGTTTATCCCCCGCCACCTGTTCCCCCATTTATGACTTTTCCAATGTCACCGGGAATTGAGAATACATTAAAAGAACTCTGTCAAAAGATAACAAACGTCGATCTCAAATTGACAAAGCTTGATAAAATAGAGGAACGATTGGAGCTGATTGTTATAAGATTTAAATCTGTTGATACAGAATTAGGCAGTTGTAAACAACGTTTAAATAATCTTGAACAAAGCGCCCAATTTTTATCAGATGTACACGACGAACAAGCTGCACTGAAGAAAAAACTTGATACAATGACAAGTACAATTGAAAAAACAAAAAACTTCAGTAGTATATCGAGACACATAACATAGAAAAAAATCTGCAATTTTTTGATTCGAGGAAGAACCAGTAAAAGTTAATACAAATGATAATAACACCGACAATCAGGGGGAAGGAGATCAAAGTGGTGAAAATGAAAACTGTAAGAAAAAAATACTTGAATTCTTAGAAAACACTATAAAGTTAGAAGGCGTGAAAAATATACATTTGGAAAAAGTGTTTCGTTTAGGGAAACGAGAAGCCGACGCGATTAGACCAAGACCGATAGTTGTGAAATTTAGTCAGCTGTCATATAGAGCAAAAGTTAAAAATGCCTCAGGTCGTTTAAAAGACACAAAGGTCGAAATTAGTCCCCAGTATCCCCGTGAAATTGTTGAACGCCAGAAAAAGTTGGTTCCGATAATGCTAAAAGAAAGAAAAAATGAAGAAAACAGCGTACATTGTAGGTGATAAACTTTATGTGAAGGGAGAAATATGGGAAGGTTAGGATACGGCCAAGAGTGAACATACAATATCTGAAACCAAACAAAGTGTTACAGTCTGTGCCAAAAAAACAATCACTAGCCCGAATTGTTTTTTACTAGACCTGAAAACTTTTGTGTCACCGGTGAGGATCTACTGTTATTAATATATGTGCTTGGAATATTTCAAAAAGCTTAATTAGAAAACAACGTGATAAGGAATTTATCAAAATAGTAAATGAATACGACGTTTTATGTCTTAGTGAATGTTGGGTCAAATGCCCGGATGAGTTTGAATAAAATAGCTATGAAAAAAAAATATTTAGCTAGATCAAAATGTATTGGTGGTGGAGTAGTATTGTGCTATAAAAAATGGCTATGTCAATTTATCGAAGTAATTAAATATGAAGTTGTTAGTATGATCTGGTTAAAATTTGACAAACGTATTATGCCAAACAATAAAAATTTATATATATGTGTTATTCACATGCCACCTGATCGAAATGTATATTATAAAAAGTATAATATAGATGTATTTGATGTTTTACAAGAACAAATTGAATTATTTGCAACCTTAGAAACTGTGTCTGTCATAGGTGATTTGAATGGAAGAGTTGGAATAGAACCTGATTTTATTGTAAAAGATACCCTAGATAAACATTAACTAGACACTATTGACTTTATAAGTTATGTTTCTGGTGTAAAAATAACAAATAGATTGTCCGAAGACTTAAGAGCCCCAAATAGTTATGGGCGTCGTATACTTGATATATGTAAATCTACAGGAATATGTAATGACAGGTTTGTTACTGATAGTGTGGTAAAGTTCAATATCGAGGTGCTCCAATCACGGAGGAACATTTACTTGACAATGCGCAACACCGGATACCTCACTTCGATGACACGGTTCAAACCAACAAGACGTACTACCTGATCTTGGTACCTCGAAGACAACGAAGTCTACCTATAAACAGATTGTTAAAGGTTTGTAGCCATGGGTATTAACGCCCGTAACTGAGACACAACATTGGTGTCAGATGTGAACGCTGTCGTGGCTATAATGGAGATTTTTCTGTGTTTATTTTGACGCGGACATTTTCATATTTGGCGGGATTCAGAAAATTTTATTTTCGTGATTTCGCTCGTAGGTCTGTAATAAACTATTGCATACACACTCACATTGATTCCGCTGAAGTAGCAGATATTTACGTGTTTAAATATTACAGGGAGCAGAACATTTGTAAAAAACAAAAACAACATTGAAATAAAGTGTTCATTTCAATTTTGTTCAGTCACACTTAAATATTTACAAGTTAATATTTGTTCTTATAGCATACACTAAGTTTAACTGACAATACATTAGTATTTATCAATTTTCCGGTTGGTCTGGATTGAATTATACTCATGTATACAAAAATACATTTTTGTTAACTGCATTGGTACTTTTTCATTTTCCGGTTGAGCTGGATTGGAAATTACAAGTGCATTTAACAGAATATTAATAATAATAAAAAAAAAACAAAAAAAACAAAAACGAAACGCTTAAAGAGCCAATTTTGTATTTATTGATTGCACAGGTGTAATATTTTATACCGGGAGATCTGGTCAATATTTACATTTGTCTTATATTATTGTTGCACAGGTGTAATATTTTATACCGGGAGATCTGGTCAGTATTACATTTGTCGGTCTAGATTATTGTTACACACCGTAAATAATTTACATCCATTTATCGCGTGTAAACTAAGCCATAGATTGACATAATACAATATAAAGCAATCATGTCGAAAGTGGTGAATATAAACACGGCAAGTAAAGAAGAACTGATTACAATTAAAGATATTGGGGAGGCAAGAGCCAAACTTATTATTGCTGCAAGGACAGATAAGGGAAAATTGACACTTGAGGATTTGAAATTAATTCAAGGTCTTCCAAATACTATGTGGGACCCTCTCGTAGCAGCAGGTCGAATTATTTTTGAAAACACAGAAGAAGTTGATGACAGTGCGGATCAGAAAAAACAAATCAAGAAGTTGAAAACAGAACTTGTCAATCAAAAACAAGATGCTGAACAGGAGATAAAAAAAATTCAGAACAATTTTGACACACGGTTGTTAATTGCAACTCAAGAAAAGGCAACCATACAACATGAATTAAAACATCAGATAAAAGATTTGCAAGATGCATTGGAAGGGGAAATGGAGGAAAAGAATGAGTATGCTAAATTGATAGAAGAAATAAAACAAAAGTATGCAATGGAGTCATCAGCTCTGCAGGAGTTCAATCAACAGGAAACAGAAAAATTGCTGATCAAGGTTGATCAAGACAAACTTGAAAAACTTGAAAAACAAAAAGAACAAATGGATTTGTTAGAAATAGAAAGACGGGAAATGAAAGATATGATGGAATCCATAGAGAAGTTTGAAAGTGAGAAAACTGTATTTACGGAAAAGACAAATCAGTTGATGACTAAATTAAATGAAGAGCGGGCAATACAGGCACTCACCATAGAACGCGAAAAATTTACAAGAAAGAAATGTGACCGTCTTGAAGAAGAAATAAAACATTTACAAATGTGCAAAAGAGTTACAGAAACAATAGCATTGCATGAAAAAAATCCTAAAAGCAATATACAAGCTACAGAAACTTCAAAAGTAACTGACATGTCAAACACTGTCCAAATACCTGAGCAGAACAAACAACCTAACAGTAGTGGTCCATCACCACAAAGGCTTCCGTGCTATGATGGGAAGACAGAATGGAAACCCTACTACATGCAATTTATTCATTTTTCCAATCGGTACAGGTGGGATATTCAGCAAAGATTAGACAGACTTATAGAATGTTTGCGTGATAAAGCACTGAAGTTCTATAGTACTCGTCCGCCTTCAGTCCAAAATGATTTCGTACTACTTTCAGAAAAGATGAATCAACGTTTTGGAAATAAAGACCTACCCTATACCATTAGAAGGCAATTACAGGAAGTAAGACAAACTATTGATGAAACAGTAGAGGAGTTTGCAGAAAGGGTCCAGGAAATGGCTACTGATGGGTACGGACCAAATACACCTGAAAATGTCGTTGAAACCATAAGCGTAGATGCATTTTTAAAGGGCTGTAGCGACAAGAAAGCTACTCTTTTCGCTATGGAGAAGAATCCAATTACACTAGATACTGCTCTACAGTGTGTAAAGAGTTCAATACACAATCAAAGAATTGTGCTCGGCAAGAGACAAGAGGTTGTCAAAAGAGTTCACTTTGACTCTGATAATGATTCCGAAACAGAATCTTCAGAATTTGCTGTTCGAGCATTAAATAGGTATGACAGGAGATCTTCAACATCATACGAAAGGAGACAGATTCCATCTTCTGATTGGCAGTCCTCAGTTGAGTCACGTCTTAAAAAGACTGAACAGGACATTGGTGACATTAAAGATGATGTTTCGAAAATTTTGATGGCTGTTTCCGAACAATCGATTATTAAAAATAAAATTGAGAATGGAAATGGGGAATGTGTCAAAGAGACAACAACCCGACCACAGAACAGACAACAGCAGAAGGCCACCAACAGGTCCTCAATGCAGCGAGAAATTCCCGCACCCGGAGGCATCCTTCAGCTGGCCCCTAAACAAATAAATATACTAGTTCAGTGATAATGAACGCCATACTAAACTCCAAATTGTACACAAGAAACTAAAATTAAAAATAATACAAGACTAACAAAGGCTAGAGGCTCCTGACTTGGGACAGGCGCAAAAATGCGGCGGGGTTAAACATGTTTATGAGATCTCAACCCTCCCCCTATACCTCTAGCCAATGTAGAAAAGTAAACGCATAACAATACGCACATTAAAATTCAGTTCAAGAGAAGTCCGAGTCTGATGTCAGAAGATGTCACCAAAGAAAATAAACAAAATGACAATAATACATAAATAACAACAGACTACTAGCAGTTAACTGACATGCCAGCTCCAGACTTCAATTAAACTGATTGAAAGATTATGTCTTCATCATATGAATATCAGGCACAATCCTTCCCGTTAGGGGTTTAGTATCATACCATCATAACATATATGAGAAGAACATAACCCGTGTCATGCCAACAACTGGTTTTTAAATAAATGTGTTTAGTGCCGATGCAAAGACCCTATAAGTGAATCAATATTAACGCCAAAATATGCAATCTTTAATGACCTGACAACAGTATCGTAACTATATCCCTTCTTAATAAGTCTATTTAAAGGTTTTGTTAGTTTCAGAGGTGAATACTGACATTTTTGTGCTTTATAAAGAAAATTTCCATAAAAAATTGGATGTGAAATACCTGAACGTATAAGAAGTCTGCATTAGTCTGAATCGAAGGTCCATATCACCAGGAAGAAGTCCAGATAGGTCAAATGACGAGTGTTTTCGTTGTCATGAAAAAGGGCATTATGCAAGGAATTGCCCTAATACAACAGCCAGTGCCAGAGTTCTAAGATCATCATCACCAAAACCAATTGAAAGAGACCAACATTTAAACTCCCAAGGACTGAAGAAATAGACCGGTCTTTAGTCCATATTTCACATACAGGTCGTCCACCAACAACTGAAATTGAACAAATTGTGAATGTAACCGGCAATGCTGGTACTCATAATCTTGTTTCAAACATCAATAAGCAAGGACCATTCAACTCAAACTTGGATGTGACTCGTTCCACAACAATTACCGGTTCCTCTATTACTTGTGAGACGAGCCACTACAAGAATGAGGAGGTTCCAACAGTCATTAGTCAATTTAAAGTGAAAGAAGTTTCAATGTATGGAGATGATACCAAATATAAACCCATTAATTTAGTACTTCAAATAACTATAAATGGTAAAACAGGCTGATGCAATTGTTGACACTACAGCACAGGTAACGGTTATCAATTTTGATTTTGCTAAATCCTTGAATCCTGCAATTGAAGTTAAAGAACCAGTTATATTGAAAGGAGCAGGGAAAGACAACAGCATCACTGCAAAATATACAGATAGAGTAGCCATCAAGGTTGGCAAAACTAAAACAAGATGGAGGGTCATAGTTGCAGATATAACAGATTCGGTCATTTTAGGACTAGTTGTTTTACAACATATAAAAGCAGTTATAAATTTAGTTGATTTGGCCATACCAGTTGATGGCGAAAAACTTCCAGCTACAGTTATCAATGCAAAAAACGACAACTTGAAGATAAAGATTTGTAGGGTGAAGTTAGGGATAGGATAGGAATGTTAATCTATCTAAACAAATTGAGTATTTTGAGAAACAACTACAACTTGCCGTAAAAAAATAGTCTTTCAGTCGTCATACATTGCCGTGGAAATGATTCCCTTCATCTTACTCTACTTACCTCCCTTGTCAACTGCTGCCCAAAAGAACAGAAGATCCACTGGCATTGCTTCACTTCATCCCAAGAAATTTATCATCTAACAGCTTCAAGACACTTATCCAAATATTCCAGAAATTATCAAAGAAAATAGAATTGATCGCCTAGTTTTAGAATCAGAGGCTCCGTATATTCAATATAAAGAAAACCAAATTCCAAACCCGTATATTGTCAACTTTGTAGCAGAGGAAATCTCCAAATTATTAAACATTCCAGTGGAGCAAGTCTTTGAAATTACATTTTCAAATACCCAAAAAATATATGGAAAGAGGGACTAGAGATGAGGAATTGACTGTGTTTGTTGTATATATGTTTATTTCGTTATATAAAGAAACTGTTTATATTTACTTTGTTCTAAGAGTAATTTTGCGTATATTTTTATATTTAATTTTCTTGTTCTAATGAAATTCACCGGGAGTCTTTCTGGTTTTCTTTAGTCAAGGAGTTTATTTGGAACAGGAGTCGACGACCACTGAATTTTATATTGAGTCGTTGACTCGGATTATATTTGCCTTGTAATTTGATGTATAAAGTGTATAAATGTTGAGTTACATTTAAAGTATTTGCCGAAATAGTATTCTAACCACTGATGGATTTTCAACAGTATCACTTACTGAAACAGTCATTTCGTAAATTAAAAGATATATCAACTTAGTTGCCACAATTTTAGGATTGGGATTCAAATAAATAGTATGAAACTTTCCCAAAGAAAATGGAGTGGAGTGTGGTAAAGTTCAATATCGAGGTGCTCCAATCACGGAGGAACATTTACGTGACAATGCACAACACCGGATACCTCACTTCGATGACACGGTTCAAACCAACAAGACGTACTACCTGATCTTGGTACCTCGAAGACAACGAAGTCTACCTATAAACAGATTGTTAAAGGTTTGTAGCCATGAGTATTAACGCCCGTAACTGAGACACAACAATAGTAGTAAATATACTTTTCAAAATAAAAACGGCTGTAGTCTAATTGATTATTTGTTGATATCACAAGACAGTATTTTTACTTTGATCAAGGGATTAACTGTTAAAGATTTTAATATATTATCATGTCATGTTCCATTAAGTGTTGAATTATATTTAAATGTTGATAGAAAGATTAATGGTCAATGTACTTGTGTAAGATCTGTTGACAATAGAGTGAGGTGGAATGAAGGGTTTGAAGACGGTCGTGTAAGTGACATTCTGATGAATGTTCAAAAGTTTGATGATTTAATGTTGAATTTAACGGATCATGAGAACGATATTGACAAATGTGTCGACGATTTGAATAAACTGCTTACAGAAATTTGTGAACAATACACCAAAACAGAAGTTGAATTTACAGATTATTGTGAACATTGTATAAATAGTAATACATGTAAAAGTCGAAAACCTTTTTTTTTAAATTTGATAGACCGTGGATTTCTGAAGATTGTTAGAATTTATATAGACAACACAAATCGGCTTTGAATAATTTCAATGTAAACCATTCTAATGACAACAGAATAAGACTTAACTTAGCTGAACAGAAATATAAATGTGTAGAAATGAAACTTAAAAGACATTACAAAAACCAACAAGGTAATATGATGAAAAATTTGCGAAGAAAAAAAGTTCTACCAGAAGTTCAGAAGACCGAAGACTGAAAACGCGCACAAAATAACATTGGAACAATTTCAGGAACATTTTAAAATCTTAATGTCAAATAACACAGAAACGGACAAGGACACAAATACAGAACCTTTACCAAATGTACATGAAGAACTAGACATTCCATTTACAGAAACTGAATTAGAAAAATGCTTAAGACGATTGAAATATGATAAAGCTACTGGGTTCGTTCGATAATGTCATGAATGAATATTTAATTGCTGGAAAAACTGTACTTATTCCAATATTCTGTAAACTTTTTAATAATATTCTTAATTCCGGAAATTTCCCTGAAATATGGGTCAAAAGTATTTCTGTACCTGTTTTTAAAAAAAGGAGATGTGAATAACCCTAACAACTACCGTGGAATTTCTTTAGTATCTCATGTTGGGAAACTCTTCACCTCGTTGCAGAACACAAGGTTGCTACAATGGAGTGAAAAGAACAATGTGTTGACAGATGCACAATTTGGTTTCCGTCCTGGATTTGGAACAGTCGATACCGTCTTTGCCCTTTATTCCCTTATCACTAAATATCTAAGTAAAGGTAAACGTTTATACTGTTGCTTTGTAGATTACACTAGAGCTTTTGATAGTGTCACGCATTACAAATTATGGCAAAGGTTAGTCAGATGTGGAATAACTGGTAGGCTTTTAAATGTCATTAAATCTGTGTGTAGCAAATTAAAAACCTGTGTAGAACTTGATGGAAAATTTTCTGATTTTTGTTTAATGTACTCTTGGCCTAATGCATGGGGAATCCTTATCCCCTCTTCTGTATTCAGTATATGTCAATGATATGGAGATAGAACTTATTACACAAAATTGAAAATCATATGAACTTAAAATGTTAAATCTGTATTTGTTAATGTACGCTGACGATATGGTCTTATAAAGTGAAAGTATAACTGATCTACAAAAGATGATCGATACTGTAAATGTTTATTCGAATGAGTATAATTTATACATAAATTTTTCAAAAACAAAAATTGTAGTTTTTAGAAACAGAGGTAAAATTAGATCAGAAGAGCTATGGTATATAAATGGAAAAGCTATTAATATATGTAACGAGTTTATGTATTTAGAAATTTTGTTTTATTATACTGGTAATTTTGCAAATACCCAAAAGAAACTATCAGAACAGGGTAAAAAGGCTGTTTTTAGCATATCTAATAAAATACATGGCGATTACTTTTATCATGAAACTTTGTTATCATTATTTGATACTTATGTAGCAAGCATATTGAATTATTGCTCGGAAGTATGGGGATTTCATATGGCACCAAATATCGAAAAAGTTCATTTATATTTTTTAAAAAGTATTCTTAAAGTCAAAATGAGTGCTGTAACTAATATAATTTATTGTGAATTAGGTAGATTGCCTATGTCCATTGAAAGGCAATTTAGAATGATCAAATATTGGTTAAAAATTGTGAGTACAGAAAATTGTATATCAAAGAACTGCTATGATGAGATGTTTAAAAGACGTTGTATTAAAAAGAATGATAAACAAAACTGGTGTTGTAAGATTAGAGATATTTTGTTTAGATATGGATTTAATTATGTTTGGGTTAGCCAAAGTGTAGTATAATAGATATTTTTCTATTACAATTGAAAGAAAGAATGCTTGGTGCATTCATTAGTGAAGTAACTGTGTTTTTTGAGAATTCAAGTAAATGTCATTTGTAAAGATATATGTATTGTTCACATGCTTTGCAATTTTATTTTGATGATCTGTAAACTATATATATACAAACCATACATTTTATACTTGAATGTCAAAAATATGGGAACAAAACTATAACACTATCAAAATCAAATGAAAAAAAACATCATTCATCATGTCAGTCCGTTTGCATCTTTATATCAACCATTAGCAAAAATATTTAAACGTTTATAAAACTTCAAAACAGATAATGAAAAATTTATACAATTGAGTACAACTCTGGGAATTACTTTTAAAAGGGTTTACTAAAAACTTATTCTGATGAATAATTAAATTCATTTTTCAAAGGTTTATTGTCTGCTTATTTATTTCCTTCGATGAAGTAAGAGATCCATCACTATTAAATTTAAAATGATTCTACAATCATTTAATGTATGAATTTATGTTTCAAAAAGTTAAAATGTTCCCACAGTCACAAACACACACACACTCACACGCATAGAGCTTTGATATTGTCAATTTTTAAAAGGCTTTTTGAAAATGTTCTTGGTTTCTTTATACATGTAATACAACGAAAAATAGTACTTCTATATATCAATTTATCAAGTGAGAGCCATATTCTGATGTAGAAAGAATACTACTAGACATTGTGTTGTTTCTTACCTGAGTTAGAGCGTAGTTACATTTTAATAAATCCGAAAACTAATCCTAAATAAACATGTGAGTTTATGAAAATCAGTTCTTCTGATCTAAATCAAATCAAATCAAATCATTTTATTTGTGATAAATCCAAATATTGGGTTGTTACCAAGACAAGCATGACAATATTTACAGACATACAATATTTAAAGTTAACCAACATTCATATTATATAAGTATATCATATATATAGATATTTTGGAGGAGGTGATCTATGAGACCCATTGTTGTGTCATGAATATTGACTAAAATATTCATTCACATAAAAGGATCCTACAATTTCGTCTAATAGATTGAGGTACTTCATTTCGTTTGTTCATCGCTTATACAATCATTACTTAGATAACGATTTTTAATAAATTTTATTATTTACAACATACCGTATAGTAAAGACCCGACATGCATGATCACCGACAATCACTGAACTACAGGCTCTTGACTTAGGACAGACACATAAAGGATGTGACGGGGTTAGACATGTTTGTGAACGCTCAACCCTCCCCTCACCTCGGACAGTGGTTTAACAGCACAAAATAAGATCAATCTGTGATACTTAGTTGCTATTAGCTTAAAGCAAAAGATTGGTTCAAGGGTCAGGTACCACTAATGCAAACACTAAGCACCGAAATAAGAGTATTCCCAGTTACTGAAAACTTGTTCAAATTAAAGCCAATTACAACTAATGAAAAAATCATGTTCTCTCAGACTAAATTATCAATCAGTACACATCTAATGGATTTATTGTAAAGACGCCATAAACAGTCTGAGAAACGCACGACTTTGTGCAATGCCAAAATATAAGTAAACAGTATCGACTGGATGTAGGATCAAGAGTTCTCATAACAGTACATATATAGCAATATATAATTAGTTATGTTTAAATTAAAAAAAAAATGAATGTTAGTAACGATAAAAACAATATTTAAAGAGTTCACTACTGTGTCTAATTGATGACCTTTAAGAATAAGTTTATTCAAGGGATCAATTAGTTTACATAAATCGCATCTAAATTTAAGGACTTTTGTATTTCAAAATTTGATGCTGAGATAAGAACATACCTAATAAACAACATCACTATGAATAAGTATTTGATATCTCATTTTAATAACAACTCTGCGGGTACAGCCTAACTTCCTTACCAAATTGTGTATCTATGAAAGAAATCGGTAAAGGTTTTAATTTATTTGTGGAAGCAAAATCCCTGACTTAATAATTCACCAGTTCTACATAGATTACACTCATTAAAGTCTAAAACGCGACTACAGACACGGGCATATGCGAAATATACACACCATAAGAAGGTGGTAAAGGAATATAAATGTCAAAAAAAGAAAAAATAATAATTGGGAACGAAAAACCGTCTTTTTTGTCGAAAAGTTTTGAATAGATTTTCCTGTTAAAAACTGAAATATCCAAATCTAGAAAAGGACAATTATTGAGGTCTTTTTAAGATGACTTCTGTAAATATAGACTGTGCAATTCATATAGGAACTCCTATTATGGTTTATAAGTCATGTGAAGGATGAAAGCGCTAGACTGTTAACATTTGTGTTTATTTTGATGTTTTTTTATTTCAAATATGGATATATATATATATATATATATATATATATAGAGTGAATTTGTATAATCAAGGATTATGTAGAATCCCTGATTTATCACGGTTTATGCATAATCACTAAAATTATTAGTGATTATATAATCCCTTTAAATGACCAGTGATTTTGTATAATCACTGAACATTTTATTTATTATTTTACAAATTCTCTAAAATGATTTCAGGGGTTATCAACAATTCAACGGTCCTTTGTTTGATAAAAATAAATCAAATATTTGTATTTCTTATTTCTTGAATGTTTAGGTGAACAGTTTTCATTCCTGCTCTACTAGGTAAATCTTAAATGAACAGTTTTTCAAGTGATATTTCATTTAACTGTTCCACATTATTTCGCAAACAAAAAAGTATGGCACAGGTACAGATGTTGCTTGGTTGTAGCAAACGTTTGCACAAAATTAACTGCAAATTGCAGAGGAAAAAACAAAATGCAAGATATGGACAAGGAACATGTACAATGACGTTGTCACTTTGATGACAAAAGAACCAAGGAAAGAAGACAAAACTCCTGCTTATTGTTATCTGCTGACAAAGTAAATATTTAAATTATTTTAAGGCTCGTACCATCCCTTATATGTCTTACAGCTTACACTCTTTACAGCATTTTTCATTAACATAGGAGTGGGAAGGGACTGGTGGGCATGGATCGAAAAAAAAATGCAAAATGAATAAAATATATTTTTTTAATTTACACAAAGAATCAAAAAAATATATTTTAAACATCTGACGAAAAAAATAAATTTTGTGAATAGCAAATATTGTAAAAACTATATGAAAAGAAACAAAAGTACCATTTATCAAATGCACATTTCTACGATTTGCGTCTCATAAGTATACTATTGTTTGATACCAAAACCAGTGGTTGATTCGGGTTGGAGGCATGGAGGGAATAAGACTCTCCCCCCATTTTGATTGAAAAACTAATCACATAAATGTCAGGAATAGTAAAGCTTGTTACCATGTCCGTATGTCCCTATCTTGATAAGTTGTGTTTGCATTTCGATTATTGCTAATACGGAAGGATTCATAATACATTTCGACTTTTTCAGGTATGAAATCTTTTAATGTGGTGACATACAGAAAATTATCAGAAAACGTAGTTCTTGTGACGATGATATTAAATACTACGCTTGTCTAGAGGATATGTATAACATTATTCATAAAATCCACATTGCAACAGGGCATGGCGGGCATAATAAGATGATCAAGGAAGGAAATAGACAATATGCGAATGTTTTAGCAGAGGCTGTAGAACTTGAACTTGAAGGAGCTGTGTGAAGAATATCAATCAAAGAAGCGTAACATTGCAAGTAAAGGGCTTAATATTCTAAAATATTGTGTTTAACTTTTTAATAAATTGTGTTTTACATTTAAGTATATTGTGCCTAACATTTTAAAAAATTGTACTTTTTATATTTATTCTAATATTATCATTTTCTTTATAAACAAAACTCTTTCTTTCAGTTATTGTGGTGTATAATCCCTGACATTTTTTCTGGTGATTATGAATAATTCATGAAAATTTTAGTAATTATATATATTCCCTAAACTTACCAGTGATTATACATAATCCCTGATTATATAAATTTACTGTAACATATATGTTATCAGTAAATAAAACTTCTGAAATGTAATGTAAAACTGCCGAAATAGCTTCATTTTGAGATATGAGCCAAGGTTTTACCCCAACAGATACAAAATATACTTTGTAAAGATATAAATGTGTAAAATATCTTAAATCTATTTTGTCAAAATATTATGTTTAAAATATCAGCATATTTTGACGTCATAGAGAAATCATGAGTATCCATACCAAAACACGTGATGTGTCACATGACCAAAAGGGAAATAAAGATAACAGCCAAATCCATCTAAGTTCAACTTTACCTAAGGGATTTTCTAAATAATCTATAAATTTATAAAGGATAATTTAAAAATGAAAAAATGAAACAATGTTATAGATTATATGCTTCAAATCGCTTTTCGTGGTTCACCTTCATCAGGAACATGCAAAACCAAATATTTAAAAGCCAAGAATCAGTACCTAAACTCTTGATGAGCTACTAGTATATGACCAAAACGGACATAAAATCATACCCAAACCATACATCTAAATCCTTATTTTGATGCCAGTACCGACGGAATTGCTACTGTACGTAACAGTAACAGCAGCAACTTAATATGGAGTACAAAGCTGCCAATACGGGATGTCAGGTATTGCGTTTCCGATGTTTATCTTATCTCCTTCGTGTTTATTATATTGAATTATAATTGATTGGTTCATTTAGAAATATTTTAATTCAATTATGTAAGCTCTTACACAACTTCAACTAAGAAAAAAAAACAATTTGAAGCAAAACTATGGCCATTGGTCAAGGTTTTTTAAAAGATAATTTGATGTTCATTAAACATACAGTGGCAAATATTACATTAATAATCATCAGGCCGGGACAAAAAGTATGCAATTATTAAGAAATTCAGGAAAGGTCAAATCCTGAATGTATGACACTTGAAATTATATCAAACTATTGGTTTTCCTGTTTGAATTGTTTGACACTAGTCATTTTGGGGCCCTTTATAGCTTGCTGTTCGGTGTGAGCTAAGGCTGCGTGTTGAAGGCCGTACTTTAACCTATAATTGTTTACTTTTTACACATTGTAACTTGGATGGGATGGAGAGTTGTCTCATTGGCACTCATACCACATCATTTGATTTCTATTAAAACTTCGTTTCACGATTTGCAATATGTATGCGAATATATTCTTAATTATTAATTATATCACAATGTGCAAGCCCATTTCATCATATATGGAAGAAGGAAACTTATTATATTACACATATCAAACTTTGAAATTTAGTTCTCAGATTACAAAAATTAATAATAAAAAGGCTAGAAATTATAAAAAAAAATAAAATCGCATGTTTTTATTACGTGAGGTGCTACAACATCTGTACAATATCGTATAGCATTTCCTTTAAACAAAAATACAAATTTTACATATTTGCTTTTAATAAACAACTTCTTAAATGCATATTCTTTCTAGACCCCTAGCTCTCTGAAAATGTTATAGTTCTGTAGAACAATGTACCTTTGTATTGTAAATAGCCTTTTGAATAATCTTCACTGTAATGTTATTATGAAGAATAGCAATTACGCGCTGTTCCTTTGCTTTTACTTTGTTACAATAAATGATTTCGCTATCTTTGTTTAACCCAAGACACTTTGGTGCAGGATTTGGATCTTTTTTTCATATTTTGCAATGAAAACTACATTTTCAATTTGCATACAACACACTTAACACTCATTTGCTTGTTAAGTCTCCCGTACAAAGTTTGGAGACTGATTGTTTTTGCTCAGTTCTTCTTCTTCTTCTTCTTCTTCTTCTTCCGCTGCTTTTTTAAATGAACTTGTCTGCACCCGTTCTCCAAAACCGCTAGTCAGATTTACTTAAGGTTCCACAATATGTTAGACTGACATGTCTAGTGGTGCAATCAGGGTTTTGTTTGTGCATTGGGGACTAAATTTTCATTTTCAAATGATTATAACTTGAAAACAGTTAGTGATAGACACAATCTACATAATTGAAAATGTTCTACATGATGAAGCACATCAAATGAAATAAAGGGTTAATCCCCAGGGATCACCCCACCTCCTGCCATTTGAGAAAGTTCTAATATTTTGTAAGTGGTTGAGATCCCCACCCCTAAATATATATTCCTGCTTCTCATGTCAAAAGGATTTGTATGCTATATAGGGTGAGTCCTTTGGGGTCCCCCCCACACCCAATGATCTAATATCTAATAAATGGTTGAGATCCCCACCCCTAAACCATATATATTCCTATTCGTCATGTTACGAAGATTTGAATTATATATAGGGTCAGTCCCCAGGATCACCCCCACCCCCTGCTATTTGAGAAAGTTCTAATATCTTATAAATGGTCAAGATCCCCACCCCTAAACCATATATATTCCTGTTCGTCGTGTCATGAAGATTTGAATAATATATAGGATCAGTCCCCAGGAGTCACGAATGAATATCACTTTACTGGACGGAACCAATTTTTATTGGACTTTGCCCAATGTCCGGCTACCTTGGGAACTACGTAATTATGGGAACTTTGTTTGAGAGACTTCGTATCAGCATCCTGTTACAATCATTTCTTGTTTTGTGTGAATTTGTCAACTCTGATGCAATCCCTTAATTTACTATCCATACAAAAAAACAAGGCAACTAACTCGAATCCATTTTGTTTTAAGCTCTTATTTACGTGCCCGTCTTAACAATTCACAGGTGTATATTTTGAAAAAAAACCAGCTTTAATGTAGATAATCTCCAAATCAGAACAAAAACACTTTATGATATGACATGGTTTTTCCTTGCCGTAGTTGAATAACGCTTGTAATAGCGACGTCTTTTGTATGTTGAAGTGGCGCACTTGCACAATTATTGGGGAATTATATTTGAGAATAATAATGAGAGGTAGCATATTGTAAGGACAACTTTATGTCCTATCAATGTATGACGATTATAAATATTTGAAAAACCTGTTAATTCTATATATATAATAACGTTACATTGGTAGCAAATAGACGTATAATTGCGTCATACAATGGTCAACAAATGAAGCTTGCTGGCTAACTTCTAGATATTGTTCAGACATCGATGGATTGTTTATCCATTTTTTTTTTGTTTGTTATTTTTTTAAATGATTTGTATATGAAACTTATTCACTTTCACTAGGCAAATGCAATAGTCTGTTTCGCTTTACTATAATTATCCTTTTCGTTCCTGTCTGAGTTTCCAACCTCAAACAGTGTTTCCTATTTAAAATTAAAAAAGGAACAGATAAAAATGAGACCAAACCAGAAAAATCATCTATGTATCTTGAATATAACCTTATGTTTAATACATTTTGCATCTTGGTTCAACTAAACATTTTGATGAAAAATTGTTATATCATACTAAGTAAATAGTGTGTACTTCTGTAATAACCTGGAGACTAAAGGGCAATGACTTCAACAAAGTGGCAGTAAAACAAAATAACACGGTATCAAAGTTAACATGTAAATTTAAAAAGATGACTTAACATTTTTATTCAACAGTATCAAACAAAAGTCGAAGAGTGTATTTGTAATACACGAAAACTAAGACCAAAAACTGAGGCTAAAACCAACTAATGTTAATAGTATATCTGGATAATAACTTTAGATTTTAACCACCTTAAGAGTTTTTTTTTTTTATAAACTGTTATTTCAAAATTATCAATGTACGAGTAATACCATGTTAGTACAATAAGTACTGGCCAACTGGGACTTGCAATCCACATCGCAGTTGCATTCATCAGAGGTAGAAATACAAAATACAAAGATAGATATCTAACTTAAGGTAAATGGTAAATAAAAGAATATATTTTAATTTTCTATTTTTATTATTTGTCAGTTCATTCTTGGTTTTGTCGCGTGTTCTTTTCTTTACAATTGAAATATATTGTGTAATGTAACAATAAACTCATCACAGATACCAGGATTAAAATTTTGTATTTGCGCCAGACGCGCGTATCGTCTACAAAAGACTCATCAGTGACGCTCGAAAGGCTAGTTAGAGCCTGAATCACTCACCTAATAAAGATAAATTAATTTGTTTTCGCCTTTTTGCATTTCTATAATTTTTTTTCAGATATTATTTTGTCTTCAGTACCAGGTCTACATGAACTATTTACAAAACTTAAGGTTGATTTTGTGGCAAAGTCTTCAAACTCTTCCCCCCTTCCAATCCACACCTAAATAGCCCTTCATTAAGTAGTCATCACAATATCAAAGGAATAGTTTGAAGATATCCATACGATTCAATTTAACTTTATAAAGTTTTCAAGATATCAATAATCATCAAAATTTCATAAAAATCATATAAGCGCAACGACTCTTATATAGAGTCAATGAATAGTATTATCATGGATCCACAAGATAGAGGATTTCTGCTATAAAGGAGGTTACAGAATCAAAGCAAGATTTTGTTTTAGTTAAATTGATGTTATCTCTTTGTACGTTTTACCCGACGCATCCAGTCAAGCTCTTTTTAGATCCCATCCTTCACTCAGTTTTTGTTTGTTACATTGATTTGTCTTCTTAATCGATATATGACGTTCTGATATCGGTTAAGTATTGCTGCCATCGTTAAAAACACTCCCACACCCACTCTAACCCAGCCCAAGCCCCATCCCTAATAACCTAAATTTGAAATGGGGTTCCATTAAGTATTCATCGATGTATATGACTTTTAAAAAAAAATAATAATGTACAAACCTTACGAATGCATGATACTAGACAAATTTAAATCTTGGCGATTAAAAAATTAACTTGGCATTTGAAGATTCAAGATGCACTGAAAGAGGTTAAACATTAATATGGTATACCAATGGTTTTTTTTTGTATATACGTCGTTTGGGTCATGGCATGACAAGAAACATAACACAAATGGTAAAAATGGATGTGATTGAGATTCTGGATCTTTAAAATGTTCATAATTTAAAGCGCTTCTGACGCATAATATTTATAAAGTAGTATTTTCAGTTTTATTAATAGAGATTGAAAGATCAGGAATTTTATAATACAGTGGCAATCCGTACATATCGAAAAAAGTAAAAATGCAAAAATACAGAACTCCAAGGAAAATTCATAACGGGAACTCCTTTATCAAATGAAGATGATATATTCTTTGGGAATCTTTTTTATAGTATCTGTATCTATACTTAGTCAAGAAACAGCTATCTACAATAGTCTTATGCAAACAATTTTGAATAGCAAGTTGTAAATATCCGTTTTGGCTTTCCATAGTTATATCTATGTATGCTGCATGGGTGTTTGTTTGTTCTTGTATTCGTTTTAAGAGACATTATATTTTAAAAGTACATTTCTGATTTTAATTTATTCTTTAATATATTGATATTGAATCTCGACCGGTAACTTGACATTTACATATATAGTTGTTGGTCAACAGCAAATTCAAGATGAGTTCAGACAATCTTGTCTCTAGAGTATTCTTACGAATATTTATTCTAATAAGGGGAATGTAGAAGTGTAATAAAAGAACGTAAAAAGAGAATCAGTAAAGAAAACACTCACCTCTTTGATGATTGTTATTATATACACATGTAACCAAAAATAATAATGCCGTATTAAGAAAGGATAGCTTTATATGTTGCTGATTGACAATTATATTTGGTACTTCACCAGTCTACTACCAAGTTTCACAATCTGGGTTACAATGTGTTTCCCTCTTCAATTATTTTTATATTTAACTTAATTCATCTCCTAGTATGATGAGTTTATTTACATTGCACATGTATTATTCGATGAACATGCAGAAGTTTAAAAAAAAATATCGAAGGAACGTTCAGTCAAGAATGAGTGGAGTTGGTTTGTCTGAATCGCCTTGAATAACAACCGTTACAACAAAAATATGCACAAACGAAAACTAAGCAATAAGTTTTGATCTCAAAACTTTTTAAATGACAAAATAGTTGAACGATAGAAACGGAAGTCGGTACTCTTTTTATTTGAGCATGATGGTATGTAACACTAACTGAATAGAACGCATAATATACTTCAAAACAAAACTTAACATAAGACATTCTAAAGAAGTAATCATTTTTGCCAACAGACCAATTGCACTTTGGTTAGACACGTAGGCATGTTACTCTATTTCCCTATTGACGAATACAGCATGTAATGTTAATTGTTCAGTAAATGTAGTTTTAAATGCTAGTCAGGTTCCTAACCATTCCGTTCTTACAATAATGAACCATTGTAATTCACCTACCTGATAGTGGTTATCTTTGCTTGAATAACAGATTAAATGAGCTTTAATAGATGCATTCTAATCTGTTATAACCATCATCGATTTATTTTATGACACGTTGTTTAAAAAAATTCTTCGAAAAGGGAATGATATCAAATTTGTCGAATTAACGCCTCTATTTGATACATACTGTAAACAAATATATCAAGTTTCGATTATTCTAAAAACTATACAAATAATTAATCGAAATTAAAAAAAAAATCAATGACGGGAGAATGATGCTAATTAAAACGCCCCGACAGGTCAAATGTGAAACAATTCAAACCGAAAAAAAACAACAGTCGGGTTTATTACTAAAACAATAAACGAAAAAACAAGTGATGTAACAGCTCAACATGTAAAATCAGTCGAAAATGGGTTGACTCATCAGATTGGCACCACGCACAAAAAGCTGCTAACATAAAAACAAATGACACAAAGAACCGAATCTCGAGAACTCACATTTACTGGAAGCTAGTTCAAAGCCAATTACAACTAATAAATACATCAGGATTTCCCATGCTAAAGTTACAATCACCACAAATCCAACGGATTTAGTGTAAAGCCATCCTAAACAGTATGGGAAATACAAAACATTCTGCATTGCCAAACGTAAAGTACATCGACAGGATAAGAACGATAAGTTTCCTTAAACGTAATACAATACATATTTAGTTATGCTTTAAACACAATATTTAAAGATATTACTACAGTGTAAAATTAAACACTTATAAAAATATGTTTATTCAAAGGATTCACGGATTTCAAGCATCGTATCTAATCTGATGGGTTTTAAAACAAACTCATCGTGAAAATAAGAATATATTGCGATATAGCGTTTGAAATGAGAATTCTAAAAGTATATACATTTCCAAACCAAATATTTGTATCTATGACAGAAAAACCTTTAAGTAAATTGTGGTAACAAAATCATTGACTTAATAATTTACCAGTTATACATAGATTACGTTCAATCAAATCTGAACCGTCACTACAGACACGGACATATCGAATGAGGTGAGACATATATACACCTTAAAAAGGAGTAAAAGAAACATCACCGTCTAAAAAAGAAAACCTAACAATCTGTGTACACAGTTTTCCTTGTGAAACTGAAATATACAAGTCTAGTATGGGCCTTCAAATGTTCAAAGAAGACCATAAACTGAGATGTAGTAATGACATAATTGTTGACTTTTTATTTCAATGGGGCACGATCTTGAAAGTAGAACAAAACAAATAAAGCAAAAGCAACACAATACAATACAAATCAAGTGGTGAATTCAGATGCTCCAGGAGAGTAAGAAGTTCTCGTTTTACCAATTTACTATTTCAATCCTGGATTCAACAGCAGCAATGCTATATCATGGAAATCATGATAGGAAACGCAATCCCTTGAATGTCGTTTTAAATAATAGATATATACTCTGGATTCATTAGTCTTCGTGGGATACCAATTCTAGCTTATACCGTTGATAAAAGTTAACCTAGAAATATTCAACGAAGAAGAAATTTTATATAGGCTTGTATGCAGACTTTCGAAATACCACGAAGCCAAAAATCCACGAAAAAACAAACGAAATGAAATGTTAACCAATGTTTTGTAGGAAGTAATTCATATATTTTGGTTAACGATGTCCTTCGATGCAAAATTTTACAACACCAATATGTAGTATTGAAAATCATTCTGACAGTATGAAAATATTTAAAATTGTTGCATCTTTTTTAAGTATATAAAATATACTTCTTGATATTAAAATTCTAGTAGGTATTTACAATTTTCTGATTTTAATTCTGAGAGTGAAACAAATATAGGGGAAATTGGCCATTTGGTTGCGATTTCACAGATCATTGAAAGAATAAGAAACCGTATTCAAATCTTAAATATTTTTAGTTTGGAAATCGATTTTGAATGTATTTCACAACAAAGAAAAATAAATTTTACCCATTTATAAAAGTAAATTATCATTAGCAAATAACATAAAGCATTCATGAAAAAATAATATAGATAAGTTCAAACTGTACGGAGAAATACAGACATTATTCTCTCCTACCTTTAAGAAGTTCCTTCTAATCCAAATGGAAGTTTGTATTATAAAAATAAATATATTATACAGGCATCTTAAAAAAACTTATCATTAAAGGTCAACCAGTCTTTATCAAATAAGACAGGCAACTCCAAGGCAGAAAGTTCTACACTTGTAGGGAATACGGACATATCTCGATTGAATGTCTAAATGATTTCCCAATACCAGGTTTTGCAAAAAAATGTGGGAAAAGATATCACACGGAAATTCAATGTAAAGAAACGAGATAAAATGGTTTCAGATAATCAAAGCACGGGTTAAAATTTTTCACAAACTATAGCTACGGCTGCAGGCGATTATCAAGTACTTTAGCTTAAAAGATGTTACTTCCAATGATCTAGTTACAACACAAAGCAATATTGTTAAAACAAATAGCAAGTCGACTGTTAAAGCTGGCAAGGGCAAAACAAAATGTTACGCCAGATGAAAATAGCGTCAATGACGTGACGTCATCTTCTAGCAAACCATATTCTGACGCTGTCAAGGAAGAGAGCAACACATCACGTGATAAAAATCTGCAAATTAGACTGTAATCAATAAGTACTATGAGAGTTGAATTAAAGCTTGAAATTAATTTTGAACTTTTACATCAAATGTTTTATTTGCAAATTGGTTTTTATTGGCATTTTATGATTGTGAATAAATGACATTTTTCGTGAATCGTGTTTTTATACCATATAGCAAAACAAACTCCAACCCTGGCCTGTAAAATATATGTTTATTATATCAATCTGTCAGTCATAAATACAAAAATGAAGAAAAAGAGAAAGCAAAAAATCCGGGCAGAGAAAAGATGATAGGGAAAAGGAAAATGGAGAAACAAATACAGACTTAGTATCGAGAGCTCTGTTCAAACAGAGAAAGAACAAAAGCACGGACTCTTAAACGCAGTGATTTAAGTCCATCTAACTCTAAACCCTTATCTTCATAAATGTTAAAATTATCAACTATACAAATCACCTCCCTCATTTAATAGTCTGTATTATCTATCTGTCACCAGATATCATAAATGATATAAAACAGAAATATAGACTACTCAAATGGTGTAAGTAGAGTTATAGGTATTATAACATTAGATAATAAAGTGTTAAAAACATTTAAGATCACATAAGTTTCAAACTCCTCTAAAAGGTAAATTAATCCTTAATAGTTTCATAGAAAATAAATTTTATTATCATAAATATCCCATAATCTCTAAGCACAGAAATGTTGTCTAAGAAGGGAACAACGATAGCTTTATTATATTTTGCTAAACTATTCTTCAAATCTAGAACCATATAATACAAAACAATATATATTAACTGAAGATTTCAACTTCATAGAAAATAAACAACAACATTATTTTTATAGCTCTTCGACTGTTTCGGTTCTTATAAATCCTTAGCTTTCAAATATTCGGCTTTGTGTGTTCCTCAAGAAGGTAACCCAGAAGCGCGTCGGATGCATGGAATTTTTAAGGTGTTGTTTTCATTTTTGTTAACTGAATAAATATCTACATGATCAATTTAAAAGTGTTAAAGATATCTTACAAATAAAGGATGTGTTTGGAGAAAAAATAGAGACAAGAATAATTTCACATCTAACAATATTTCGGGAACTCGCACTAGAATTGACAGGTTTTACGCTGATAACGAATTCATTCATAAAAAATTTAAACATGTTACATTTCAAATGTCTTGTCATTTAATTGTTCAAATAAACATTCGATTCAAGCGACAAAAAAAGGATAATGGTTTTTTGGAAAATTAATAATAGCTTACTTAAAATTCATATCACATAAATATCAAGCATTATCATAAAGCCAAAAGAAGATAAATTCAAATAAAAATAAAAGAAATAAAAATAGTCATAAATTTGTCAAGAACCCCAACAAAAATTAATAAATCTAAGCTGAATTAGTCGTACGAAAATAAAATCCCTTCTTGCTTAAAATAACAAACCTACTGATGACAAAAAATCAATAATACAAATAATACTTAAATATTTGGTTTTATTGAAGAAGAGCTAGATGATTATCTATGAAATATAGAATTAAATTAATTAACTGAAGAAGCTTGGTCAGTTTTAAATCAATTTAAACAAGTTCTTTCCAAAAACAAAACACACACAATATTTAAAGTCGTTGTGATGTTACACTATTGTTTCAGATAAGGATGAAGGATGGTACCTATTAAAACGTTTAAACCCGCTGTATTTTTTTGCACCTGTCCTAAGTCAGGAATCTGATGTTCAGTAGTTGTCGTTTGAGTGTTTCTCGTTTCTCGTTTTTTATATAGATTAGACAGTTGGTTTTCCCGTTTGAATGGTTTTACACTAGTCTTTTTTGGGGCCCTTTATAGCTTGCTGTTCCGTGTGAGCCAAGGCTCCGTGTTGAAGACCGTACTTTGACCCATAATGGTTTACTTTTACAAATTTTGACTTGGATGGAGAGTTGTCTCATTGGCACTCATACCATATCTTCTTATATCTAAAAAGACAAACAGACAAACAATAGTACACAAAACACAACATAGAAAACTAAAGACTGAGCAACACGAACCCCACCAAAATCTGGGGGTGATCTCAGGTGCTCCTGAAGGCTAAGCAGATCCTTCTCCACATGTGGCAACCGTCGTGTTGCTCATGTTAGTACAAACCCTGTAATAAGTCTAGTTCGGTAGGTCCTATTCGGGAAGAGGGGGAGGGGATTATAGTTACGACATTAGGAACATATCCACTATCATCTGTGAAACGGATATTCCGTAACGGTCAACCAACTCGTAATGGCGTCCGTAATATTTACGAAGGGATGTTTTCAACTTCATCACTTGGAACTCTTGGTTTAAAAGCTTCCTTGTGAGCAGCAACCCTCTATCAAGGAAATCATGATAGGTAATACAATCCCTGCAGTATCGTATCAACTTGGAGATATATACTCCGTATACAGGCGCTGCTGGAATGTTGCTACATAAAAATGGAAAATTCTCTATTGGGAAGCTGAAATCATCTCTTTTGTCATAAAGTTTTGTTTTCAACCTACCCTCATTGTCAATTTCTAGATTTAAGTCAATATATTAGGCAGACTTAACTGTATCTGAGGTATCCTTTATCTCAAGTTCGATGGGATAGATGCGTTCAACATAGTCACAAAATTTTGAATAATAACCTTCCTACTAAAAATAATCTCAAATGAAGAAATTATAATATTAATCCCCCTAAATGATTTTTTTTCTAACTATGGAAATAAAACATTAAAACATTTACTGTTACACTGTTACAAATTATGATTCTTTAGAAAATATATAAATGAATTCATTAGAATAGAAATAAAGGACAAAAATTGTTTTAAGTGAAATGAAATGCTCTTTTAATATTAGATACCATGTGAACTTTTCCCAACTATCTATTGATATGTATGTTCAGTGTTGCAGACTTTCTATTCGTATGTATGTTCAGTATAGCAGACTTTTATCACTACCTTTCATAGAAATAGTGATCATAATTTAAATAAAAATATCATAATTCAATATAATATGCTACTTATTTCTGATAATTTGTATATTAAATATGTTATGTTTCTTATACAATAAATTATGATTCTTTTTTGTTCCGAGCAAAATGATTTCACTTAATACCTCTTCTAGCTAAGTGATAAAGTAGAGTGAGGGCGTCACCTCCATAATATTTTTATTATGTAAATTCTAATTATTTGGAAAGAAAACGGCTTTTCTACATGCTAAATGTATGTTTATTCCAATGAGTTCTGGTATAGATAATACATATTTTAATGTTTTTCTTCTCATATAACACACCGAGGGGTGTCAGGACTGATCAAAATGCTTAGACCGTAGAGAGGTCTTTTTCTTTGTGCAATCCTGACACCCCAAGATGTGTTATACGACAAGAACTTTAAAATATGCATTATCAAAATTATACAGTCAAAAAAAAAAGTATTTTTTGCAAAGATATGAAGGCTTTGCATCCTCTTTCACCAATCACACTAAAGTAGAATATTCTATTCTTTTACGTTTAGGTTTAAATACGCTCTACGGCTCATCTATAATGTGAAATAAAACTCACTAATTAATCTAGATATAAATTTCTGAAGTCAATGTCCAGTTGAAATAAACAACATTACTGTAACTACATGAAGAAAGTAACAAATGAATTGTTACAGTGTATGAAAAATATCACTTTTATGTAATTTATTATAGGAATTTTATGTTCTTTCTATGTTTTGTTCATGGTTTTTTTTCAAGGAAAAGCAGATTATTTGTTCATCATTTTCATTTATCAACTAGTTATTTAGAATTATTGTTTTCTCTCTTTTGTCTGGCCATACAATTCTTCTTGAATAATTAAGAATTATGATAAACTATAATAACCAACCCCCATTTTTAAATAACCTGGCTGTTATTCTTTAGAAAATGAGAATTTTTAGTCATTTGATAATAATCTTTATTGTCATATAAACAAATTAAAAATGTTTGTGACAAAAACATATATATATAGAGTAACGGGAATATATAAATGTACAAAATTAAAAACTGGCACAAAAATCATGATGTACATGTAACTCGAAAAACAATCATCCATGGGTCAAAGTACGATTTCAAATACAGTGTGAATCAATAAGACTGTATGCTCTTTTTTTTTTCGAAAGTTAAAATGTGCGTTATCAAAGTTTTCTGTTATTCAGTCTATTAAACGAAAGAAAGGATTACCTTACATCTATCAAAGATGAAAAATTGAGAAGTTAAACCCCAATTGGCAACAACACACTATAACTGCCAAATGAATTAAATGTTTAAGTAAACTGTACTTTGCATTTTAATCAGGGAAAATAATGACCTGACACAGGTCATTATTTTATGCTTGAAGCACATTTTATTGAAACTTGGTATCGACAGGGTTATTTCGTCAAAATAATGACCTATCGTTCAGAAAGAAAATAACTCAATATAGGTATCAATGATAGTTTAAACCTAGTAACCTTTGCTTCTTTCTGTTCATATTTTCATGACATTCTATAACAACTCCTAACTATTAACGTTTTATACTAATCAATTCCTGATTGTGTTACATATTTATTTGTAACTTGAGGAAGCACAATATAAAGATTTTTTCAATCCAAATTAGACAACTTTAAACTGATGTAGTTTCTTTAATACAGCTCTGAAATTCATTAATGAGGAACTAATAGAAATTTATCTTCCAAATGGTTATAATTTCATTATTGCGTAACTAATACATAACTAATTATTATGTAATTAGTTGCTAGATTGTGATGTACACGTTTGAATGAATTTAGCTTCTTTGTTATTCATAGCATCTAAAAAATATTTGATAGATTCTCGTGTACTACAGTTTGACCCCCATAAGAGCGTTTTCCTGATTTTAATTCTCTCATTAACCTTTAATTAAGTATGCAACCTTAATTATAAAGACATCACCAAATTTACTTGGATATAAAAGTTGTTCTATTTATGTTATTCTAAATCTGATACACCATTTTGAGGATAACTGATCAACGAACAACATGTGCCAAAATCGGACAAATAGGGGCATCCATCTAGGAGCTAATTCATTTAAGACTACATTTTCAGGACAAAAATGTATGTTTTACCATTAAATAAATAGGGATTTTACTACTTGAACCTCATTTACTTCAAAATATTTCACACATGTACCATCAAGATCATTCAGGATTGGCCTTTAATATCATAAATCAATTAGGTTTTGACCAGTAAGAAAGCATTTCATCTCAGCAGTTCTTAATTTATAAAGAAAATGCACACCCTTTGCATCAAAAATCAGATCTGGCGGTAGAAGTTATCTCACATTTGACCTTGCTTTAAGCCAGCTGCTACTGATATGGTCAAAACTCCGCCCACCTTGAGAAACATTAAATATGAATTATCTCAGAAGTTAATTACATATTGCATTTTTTTTTCTTTTTATCGGGATAACAATCATTTAGTACATAAAACAATGTATTTAGGTTTTAATATTTCCCAAAAAAGGAAGTTATGATTGTGTACATAAAATGATCAGTTGATCAATCTAGAGGATTCGTATGCGGGATTTTTAGAATTACAATTGTATACAAAGAAAATGCGGTATTTTACACAAATTAGAATTTTTATATTTTTGTAGTTTGAAAAAGTTATTTAATTTGTGTTTTGTTTTCAAAAAGAATTCAAATTTAAGCATTCACCTCAAGAAAATAAATCTGATTTTAGAATCATCATTAACACATTAGGTCCTAATTGCTTCTTGTTTTTTCTCATGGCAGCTCTAATGTTTAAATGTTTTTTTTTTTATTTGAAGTTCTTCATCTTCTTTATGTTTCTATTACCTCCTTATCCATCTTTTTTTTTTTTTTTTAAATAACTGCTATTTTGATAGCTGGTCAGAAGTTATAAAACTATCAAATGATTTTGTTGATTAACCACAAAGCACTACCTACACGTTCTCATCTGATATCAGTCATACAGTGCATTTGTTAACATAACTAATTATCATCAAAACTCATTAACAATGTACGATATGGAATCATATTTTCTTCTGTGGTTTTGGAATAGAAAAAAGGTAACAAAAACAATTGAAAATGAATTTTTTATAAAAAAAAAATGTTTTTGTATTGTGCTTCGTTAACTTATTATTTTATGTTATAGAATATGTTTCATGTTTAACTTGTGGTGTTAATGTTTATGTATTATATTCAAATTCATCGTCAAACCCTTCTGTAGACTGAATGCTAAACAAAAAGAAATTTTGTTTTCAAATATTTCAACAACAAAAAAGGTTTAATTGGTGATTTTAAAAGGACCTTGACTCCAGAATGAAAAATATGGTAACTGTTGGTGTAGGTATGTTCATAAAAATAAAGAATTGGATACTTCTTGACAGAAACAGGATTAGATTAGTCTGTAGTAGTAGAATGTATTCTACATGTTTTGAAAACATATATCAATTTCACAGTAAAGCTAAAGCTATGTTAATTTATCAATATATAGATATTTGTGACCCTTAGATAGTCTAGTATCATAAGCATCCAAACATCAACTATCCTTAATCAATTATAAGTTCAAATAGATATAACCAGATGTGATATGAGTGCCAATGAGACAACTCTCCATCCAAGTCACAGTTTGTAAAAGTAAACCATTATAGTTCAAAGTACGGCCTTCAACACGGAGCCTTGGCTCACACCGATCAGCAAGCTATGAAGGGCCCCAAAAATGACTAGTGTAAAACCATTCAAACAGGAAAACCAACGGTCTAATCGATATAAAAAACGAGAAACGAGAGACACTTATAAACCACATCAACAAACGACAACCACTGAACATACCGTGGAAAACATTTTTTAATTTCACCGTTAAACTTAAGCTATGTTAATTTATCAAATACAGATATATATGTTTCGATTCATGATTATAAGAAACAGTTCCTTAAGAACGTTTTTATTAAAAACAATTATCGACATCAGCATAATTCAATGATTATAGGGATCAAGTTCCTTAATAACGTTTCATAAAAAAATAAGGATGATCGCTATCACCACAATTTAATGTGTCATTATCGTTATTTTGCTCAGGGTATATTTTCCACTTCTTGAATTTCCGTTCACAAAATCTCATAACACAGTGTGTACTAAGTAACTACATGGATGATCACAATAATTAGATTTCATTGGACTGTGATTAAAGTAAGTTAACACTAACTTTCTTTCTTTTTTAAATGATAGTATCTTGCCTTCAAATATGTTTTTGAAAACTATGCATTTTGATAGCAGAATAAATAAAATCCTTACTTACATTAAATAATAAAAGTGAATGATTAGGCCTAGCGGGTATTTATCATGAAGAAAGGGATTATCATTGTTTTACAATATAAAAAAGGAAGATGTGATATGATTGCCAAAGAGAAAAATATCCACCAGAGACGAAATGACAAAGATGATAGCAACTATAGGTTGCCGTATGGCCTTCAACAATGAGCAAAACTCAATCCACATAACAAGCTATAAAATCCCCAACAAAACAAAAAGAGAAAACACACGGCATGAATTATGTTCAAAACAACAACCGAAAAACAAATATGATATACAGCAACAAATGACAATCACTAAATCATAGGCTCCTATGAAATTATTGAGAGTAACACTTGCGGATATAGTTTGAATTTATCGTTTAGCTTTGCCTTTTTTCTGAGGTTTTTTTTTTGCATGCTATCATTGATATTATAGAAATTAAAAAAGATCATATTTTGTTTTTATTTGATTACTATCGACCATGTCATGTTATTCATAAGAAACTTTAGAACATGGCTATTTTAATTATTATGGCAATTTCATCTGTTTCACTGCATGTTTTAATATTTTCGAAAAATATTAAAAGCGTAAATCGAGAAGTGGATAAAAATAATTTTTCTTTTGGTAACATAATAATTTACTGAAAAATTAGTTCGATTATGCTTTATTTTGTCAATAATGGACCAATTTTGGAATCATATTCCTTATATTTTAAAAAAGTATTAACAAAAAAAAATAAAACCTGACGAAAACAAACGCTCGACTAGATCAACCAACAGAACGAATAGAAAACAACTGTCATATTCCTAACTTGGTACAAGCATTTTCCGAAGACAATTGTGGGTAAAACCTGGTTTTGTAGCTAGCTACAATTCCCACTTGTATGACAGTTGTTTATAGTTCCGTTATATTGAAAAAAATTGGATGAACAACTCAAACAACAATAATTGGTTAAATGACAATTATTGGGATCCAACACCCAAAACTGCGTGAACATACATCACAGACATACAATACAACTGACATAAGAGATACTCAAACAAACATACAAATAAATGGAGACGATAACAAAATTAAAGAACCTTAGTGAGCGCGCTCACATACCCCACGTCCCCACATTGTCACTGGAGAAATAAAATAACTGTAAGAAAAAAAAATTGTATGAGAAAAAAAAATTGAATCATAATTTCCTATCGATATGCACATCTACATAGTATGTCCTTATTATCTACAAAGTTTCATGAAATTCTGTTGTGTGGTTTCAGAGGAGTTGCGATGACAAACTGTTGCAGTAGTATATTGAAACAAATAAGTTCAAAGGGGTGTAACTCCTAGAAAAAAAATTGAATCATAATTTCCTGTCGATATGCACATTTGCATAGTATGTCCTTATTATCTACAAAGTTTCATGAAATTCTGTTGTGTGGTTTAAGAGGAGTTGCGATGACAAACTCTTGCAGAAGTATATTGAAGCAAATACGTTCAAAGGGGCGTAACTCCTAGAATAAAAATTGAATCATAATTTCCTGTCTATATGCACATCTACATAGTTTGTCCTTATTATCTACAAAGTTTCATGAAATTCTGTTGTGTGGTTTCAGAGGAGAAAAAATTGAATCGTAATTTCCTGTCGATATGCACATCTACGTAGTATGTCCTTATTATCTGAAAAGGTTTCATGAAATTCTGTTGTGTGGTTTGAGAGGAGTTGCGATGACAAACTGTTGCAGTAGTACATTTAAGTAAATAAGTTCAAAGGGGCGTAACTCCTAGAAAAAGAATTGAATCGTAATTTCCTGTCGATATGCACAACTACATAGTATGTCCTTACTATCTAAAAAGGTTTCGTGAAATTCTGTTGTGTGGTTTGAGAGGAGTTGTGATGACAAGAAACAGGACTGACGGACTGACGGACTGACGGATGGACAGACGGACGGACGGACGGACAGACGGACGGGTCAAAAAAATTATACCCTACGCAACTCGTTGCGTGGGGTATAATAAGTTATAGTAGTTAATAGGACATACAGTATAGTAAAACATAATGACACTTTGCCGATAAAGTAAAAAAATAGTAAAATATATATACAAAGGTATACAAAATGGAAACAGCAATATAAAATCCTCATGTGTCCGAATCGTACCTCTAGACACACCCGCATCAGAAATACTTCAGTAACTAGAATCTATAAAATAAGACCATCCTGTATTATTTGTGATGCAGACACTGAAAATTTATCTATTAGCTATAGGTATTGGTACATTCTGATGAACTTTTTTTTAGAAAAAGGACTATACGTTCTTTAACAAACCCTGACTATTTAATGTTTTTCGGACACCAATGACTTTTAAGTATGAGCGGTAGCTGCTAGCTCTTGAATATCGTATGAGTTGAGAAATGTATACTCCATACGCGGGTGAAAATATTTTGGCTAATATGAGGAATTTTATAATTTCAAAATTGAAATCGTCTCGTTTGTCAGACTCTGATACTGAGACGACTACTCTATTCAAATTGGAGACATATGTCTAAAAATGAGGAGCAGGAAGCTGTAACTGTTGTTTCTTTAATATCTAGTTCAGGGGGATATATATATATGAATTGGACCCAATCAGAAAAGTTTGGATTGTTAATGGAAAGATCATCATCAATATACCTGTATTTGAAAGTATATGATCTAGCTTTTTTTATTTTTTTGTTTTTACAAGAGTCTCAAGGAACTCCAACTCATATGAAAATAAAAAAGAGTCGACAAGGAGAGGCGAACAGTTGGTTCCCATAGGAATGCTGACAACGTGCTGGAAGATTCTACCTCCTAATTTATCAAATATATTGTCAATGAGAAACTCCATTAATAATAGTAAGTAAGTTTATTTGTATTAATTTTGATTTACTATTAACATCATCAATGTGACTGTATAGATCTAATCAAATAATAGTGTAAAGAATTAAGCCCACAAATAATAAGTCTAATTAAAAAAGGAACAGTAATTGTGAAAAGTCGTCACAACAATAGTTTAAGTACGAGACACAGTAGATAAGTGTTATTACATTAAAAGAATACATTTAGACCAGAGGCTATTAAACTAACTGTTATCCATTATATCTCAAACACGTAGAACAGAGCTGTTTGATATCTCCGAGACTCTTTTTGTTAAAATACACGATTTTACTGATCGCATAAACAACTTTATAGGTGAAATAAAGACAGAGGACATTCAGTTAAGCATGTTATTGTATGCAGACGCCATACATGTAGCCGCTATCGCACCGGATGATTCAAATTTAAAGCAGATATACATGTAAGATGTTGTAAACACATGGTGTCAGGACTTCAAAGTTTAAGTAAACGCGTCGAAAACCAAAATTGTGCATTTTAAAAATGCTTCCGTGCAGCAATTCGAATGAATTTTTGTTTCCCTCTGTTTACATTAGTCAGATATGGAATATTGTATGCAGCTTATGAATACGTGTTTGTGTATACTATATACATATGTCTCATCATTGGCAACAATACCATATTTCCTTATTATATGAATATGTATTATTTATAAGGAGATGTACTAGTAATATCAATATTTGACAATTGGATAAAATAATCATTAATATCTTATTATTTTATATTTTTATAATAAAAATTATATTATAATGTGCAAACCTATTTTATCTAACTTACTATATTTATCACAACACTGACATTTTTAATTAATGGTTTTTACATTAGTCAGATATGGAATATTTTATGCAGTTTTTGAATATGTTTTTGTGTATAATATATACATTTGTCTCATCATTGGCAATAATACCACATTTCCTTATTATACGAATGTATATTATTTATAAGGAGATTTGGTATTGACGTGGATTTAAGCAACTTCTACAAATGTTGTGTGTAATTTATTTGTATATATTTTAATGTGTTTTATTGTAAATATACATTGACTCATACGTCAATATAGACTCGGTATTGATCTTTGTTTCATTCTAAATGGTACATGCATATTTACTAGTTATATCAATATTGGACTATTGAATAAAATAATCATTATTATCTTATAATCTTATATAGTCATAATAAAATTATATTATAATGTGCCAAACTATTTTATCGTACATAATAAAAGATAAATTCAACATACCAAACCTTGAAATTGGTCCTAAGATTATATAAATAAATGATAACATGGCTGAAAATTTACAATTGCATGTTATTATTGCTTGAGGTGCTACAACATCTGCACACTTGCATGCAACGTTTCCTTTTCCATGTTTCAAATAAAAAAAAATTAATTTTCATGTTCGCTTCCTAGAAAACAATTACTAAAACATTCACAGAACTTGCAAATACTTCCTTAATCCCTATCTTTCCAGAAACGTTATTATTTTATGGAAAACTTACTTTATCAAACCTACTATACAAATATTTATATTCACTATGATTTTGGGAAAAAAAAGCTAAGGCGCTCTTCTGCTTTTTATCTCGTCGAGTGCTAGGATGTATTTTCTTTCATGAATTAATCACAGGCGCCTTTACTGTGATACAAACAACTTTGTGTGCAGTGGAAGTTCTTCGTTATTTAAAGCTTATACTAGAATACACCAGCGACATAGCGGGTCCGTGACTGAATTAAAGTACCTACGCCTTATTTTTGGCCTGATTGTTTAGTATTCGTATTGTCATCAGATTAAGTCATGCTGTTTATAAGGTGTACATTTTTCTCTGCTTTCAAAATCTTTCTGTTTGAACCCGTCCTGGTTTTCCTACTACAACCGGTAATTTTGGTTCATGCCGATGAGAGCGGACGTGCAGTTTTTGCAGAGAGAAACTTTAATCCTTCAACATCTTTGAAATTGCTTTGTCAAATTTGTTTCATGGATAAATTTTATTATCCGTCGTATATTTTATGTTTTGGATTATATTTTTTGGTTATTTTTGTTGAGGAAATTTTTGCAGATATTTTCTTGTTTGTTTGAGACATGTGCTTTTGAGATCCATTTTTACATTTATTAACTAGCTGAAATCTTTATTTCGAATATATTTGAACTTTCATTATCCTCTCACGTTTTACAGAACCTTTTTAGCACCGGCAAAACCTAATTTGTTAATTATCATGTTGAATTTTCGAAAAAATTGTCAGAATTTAAAAACAGTTTTTTAAAAGTCCCCTCTCTGGCCTCAAATATCAAACATCTGCAGTACTTTAGCACTTTACGACATGGTTAAATCGAAGATCATTATGACTATCTTCAAAATAAGACCATAATCAGCCGTGGGAGGTCTCACTTAGATCTTCAAATTTGCCATACTTGTCACCGCACTACCACATATATATTTAGAATGTGGATACTTGTAGATATTTGAAGCGGGAACATATGATTTTTATACTGTTTAAAAGCGTTTTCAAACTTAGCATGATCAGATTACCGGTTTAAAAATAAATACAGGTATGATAATGGTCGTTCTATACAACAATTACATTTCCTGGAATTAAAAAGCTTTTAGAAAGAATCTGTAGGTTCTCTGAATTTTTTAATCGCCGTTTACTTGGAAATTAATTTTTATTTTGCCAAACGAATTGACTATATGTAAATGATATGATAACAGAAGTTGTTGTACATATAACACCTCACGCAATAAGAACATGCAATTGTATTTCACCTGATACAAAACACATTATTCATTATCGAACAACTTTTCGAAGGTCGGTTTATATTTTGTTATGAATGAATGGAGATAAAGGTTACGTCTTTCAAACAACAAACTCAACTAAAAAATCATACTGATGATAAAGTTATAAAATAAAATCTAAGATCAATATGCAGTTATCAACAACAGACAATCTTATCACTTCAAGAAGTTCAACATCTCTTCTAGTCTAAAAATGTTGGGAAATAATTTATAACAAAAATATGCATTTATTTGATATTGAATCAGCCGAAAAAAATCAAATAAAGTCAAATAAAAAGTTTAATATATAGTCAACATGCCATAATACAATAACATTTATGCAGACTCACAACATTTACAATCGGGGACAATTCAAAGCATTATATACTACAAAGACATCTATATGATTGTATTTCTATCGAATGCATGTTGCCTACTCGATCTTTTTGTGTTTTTAAGTGTCGTTGTTTTGATGTCTTAATGACATGTATCCCATTTATAAATGAAGTTATGTTCAAGTATTTTACTATTCATACAAGAGATTAAACTAAATAAACCGATTAAAAAATGGGCTTTTATTGTCCTTTATCTTCGGTAGCTGATGAAATAATTTTCAGTTTGTGGGTTAATTGTGCCTATAATTTATTGATAATGATAAGGTTAAATAATTTATATAAAGTTATAAGCCTTTATTAGTTATATATTTTAGAATATATTTCCTACAAAAGAATAATGGAAATCAATTGTTTCTTTACTTCCAATAGAGAATTGCTCGATTGTACAAAGATAACATGCTGTAGGTACAAATAACTGTACAAGTTCACCATGTGAATTTTTAAATTTGATTTTATTATTTCAACAGAATGCAAACCGTGTTTTTACTAAAAGGATGTAAGGAAAAGGATTACATTGTATGAATTGTCGTGAATCATATCTTTTCAAAGAAAATGTATTTATATTTTTGTTCTGTTTTATCTAAAGGAAGATATTAATTGATGACATGTATATGGCTAAAAATGAAGGGAAAACAACAACAACAAAACTTGACAATTTGATACGTTCGAAGCGCTTTTCAATATAATCGTTGAAAGCCAAAAATATAGAAGCCAAGGATATAAAATTCCGAATGACGTGATGAGCTTAACGACCAAAGAGGGACCTAAACAAGAGCTTAATTCAACTAAGGTTTAACAAGTGTATTAAATTATCCATGTCATTGTCACAAGTAGATGTCAATATCCATATCAAAAAAGCAATTCTAAGTGAGGAAATGCTAAAGATTTAAAAAATACCCGAGGGAGATATATATTTATAAAAAATCATTAAAGACAGTAAAAAGAAAAGAGAAAAAAACATCTAAGGTTAACCCATGGCAATATAAGTTTAATAGATAAACAATTTTTAAATATCAAATGAATATCAAACTTCTATCGACCGGACTTCCTCACCTGCTGTTTGTACTATGACGGCACTTTGTACATATTGTATACCATATTCCAAACGTTGCTTTTTTAATTATATTTTCTTTCAGTTATAAAGTTGGGAAAACATTATGTCTCGACATATTTCCCGATTTTACTTCAATTTTGTGAAGCAATATTTGAAACGAAATTAATTTTATTCAACATTTTTAAGTAGAAAATTGATGATGGTTGAGTGTTCACGTTTAATTGATATTTTATTTTTGTATGACACCGTTTTACATGTAAATTAAAGCATGAAAATGTTTTACTTCTTCACATATGAAATCATACTCCACCAATGGTTTAATATTAGAGTATTTATTGTCGTTCTTTCCATACATTAAATGCCATAAAATATATAAAAATGTACTTTTATTTCATCAGAACAAGGTTATACGATTTCGGACAATGGCTACAACAAATACAGGTCGTTCGAACATATTAAAAAAATATAAATATATGGCATAAAAATGAGGTATCGGGTATACACCAATGTGGCAGTACCCCCCAAAAACTTTAAAACTAGAAAGACACGTTCAAGACCTTATATTGACCTGTAGTTGTTGGCAAACTTGCCATTATATGGGTATTTGTCTGTTTGGCAATCATACCTCATCTCCATATTTATTTTTAATCTAGATTTATTCAATAAAATACAAATGTTTGTATCGTACATCAAGCGTTTACTCGCTCCTAGTCTAAATAAGTTTTGAGTAAATTCAGCAAAAATTGCTTAATGATGAACATCGCGCTAGTGTGTAAACACGAGGTATCTCATTTATTGATTTCAAAATAGGATATTTTAACTTGGTTACGATGTGATCCTTACTTCCTTCGTTTTTACTTTTATAATAAATTTATTACCTATTATTAAAACAAATGTAATACAACTTCCGGATCAGAATACTCAGACGGGTTGTCTATTACCAAATTAAAAAATAATCCTCTATGACTGAAGGAATAAATCTGCCATTACAGCCATGATGTGCTGGAGTAAATTCTGCAAAAACATACTTGCCATCAAAAGCAAAGAAGTCCATACGCATCATGATAAATGGCTGAGATAAGATTTCTGCGTGTCGCATCATTTCCTGTAAGAACACAGGCTGTTTGATTAAAGAGTTAATGGGATAAATTTCTGGTACCTCCCTCATTTGAATTCGCTTCCATTTTGGCGTGAAATAATTGTGAGTATGACGTCCATCTTTTGTTACGTCAACCTGAATGAAATAGGGTTTACCATGGAATGTGAAAACTCTATAGTCCATAGGAAACCTACTAGGGCCTAGGTACTCTTCAAACATACATTTAGGTGGTATATACTGGTAAAATTTTTCGTTTTCAGGATTAAAAACAATTTTTAACCTGCGATCACATATCTTCTGCAAGCACTGTAGCATGTCTATTCCGTCACACGATGGACAATTTTTGTAGTAAGCTGATGAACATTTAGTTACTTTATTCCCCTCAATAATTGCTAATCCACCAGACATATGGTTTGGTTTAAATATATATTTATTAGGTAATTTGCTAATAATATCTTGAGATATATCCGTTGCCTTAGTGACAACAGCATACTCGAAAGCGGTTTTAAGATCTGGCGTTACACTTTGTACATACAATCTTGCCCAGTACTTGTCAGCATACTAAGTATATGTTAAATTACTTAATTGATGTTCCGCACACCAGTGATGGACACCAACGAAGGAAATATGAAGTATGCTTATGACTAAGCTACAAAGAATAGTAAATACGACGAACCATTTTATTGTCTTGGTTGTACATTGTTATCTGTGTACACTATGCATCATTAGCAAGAATTCTACGTCAGATTATCTGTTAAAATAAAATAAAAATAGCACTTTATACATTTAGTCCTTCCTAAGCGCTTATTTGGATTTAGCTTCATCAGCAACGATCTACACTACTTCTCCGTTAAAGCGCCTAACGTTAGAGTAAGAAATGATAAAATATAAACTGCAGCAAAACTTATCAATTAAGAACACGGAGTATCCTCATAGGATATACTATCCACCATATAAATTTAAGCATGTAATATTCTACCGTTAATTAGAAATGAGCGTTACAGTCGAGAGAAAAAAATTGCCAAAAATTACATTAAACGTCATTTTATTTCCTTTGACCTCGTTATCTGATAGTGTATCTCTTAAACTAAAACAATGCTGTAACCTCTGAAATTTAAGGTGTTTCATTAACTTTTTAATTCACATAAACACAGAGACGGATTAAGGGAGGGGATCTTCTCTTATGGAGCAACATATATGATAAATGCATAGTGTCACTCCAAACGTTGGCTTTCTAGGCCCCAGCCTGTTTCAACATTCTGGATTCGTAACTTAAACGTGCCTTTTCTTGTAAGTTTAAAATAAGAAATGTTCAGCCATGTCTGAATTATTATAGAAGTCTTCTTTTTTTTTAACTTTCTTCAACACAAATTCTGCATCCTTTTCCAGTCAATCTAGTGACATCATGATATGGATTTTTATGACTTTTTGTGTTTGGTATTTTATTTTATTAAGAGACATTTTTAATACTCAAATTTTCGTTCGGAATTAAAGGTGGGCTAAGAACATAATATATGACGTACAAATATTCATATGGCTTCTACAAAAATGTAAATTTATGCATATTGGGTATGATTTTGTATATTTTGAAATAAATTAGAAAGTCTTCGGGACCTCGATGGTCAGATTATTTATCTACAGTGATCACTAGCCTAACAACTCTGAATTGTGGGCTTGAACAACACTAAATCTTGGCTCCGAACTTAAATGCCAGTTTTCCTGCAGCGGGTAATTGGTTGGTGGTTCTATCTGGGTACTCCGACCTGCTCAACAAAAAAGTTGACCGCAAGGATATATCAATGAAAGACGCGTTAAACACCAACATCGTTAAGTACTCTCATAATACCAATATACATATTGGATCATATCGAATATGTTGGAAAAACTGGCGTTTATTTTATGATGAAAAGAGGTATAGAACGATATTTGTGTTTTATCTCTTAATATGATGTGGATACTGAAGATGATGAAAATGTTTTCTCTTTCCTGTAGCTGTAAAATGATTCATGCATTATCATATAAAATTCATATCATGTGTAGCATTTTGTGTTTTTTTGTTTTCGTGAATTTATATTTAATTTATCGCAATGAACATTATATTTGAACATGCAAGTTACTGATAAAAGTATATGATTGAAGATATGTTAAAGCAAACATTTATATAATAAGGATTCTAACTATATAAATCCTTCATTTGAATCATTGTCTCTAGACACTTCAAAAAAAATTAAAACTACTCTAAATCTTTTCAAAACTGACTGCACATCCAATGTTTTATCAAATCGCACAATTTTAAATGTAATTTATAGAATGACTTATTAAGTACTTTGTTTTCTGTATATGCTAGAACTTTCAAGTCGGCATTATACATTTCTTTTTCTTCTTTTTTTTTGTTGTGTTTTGCACTTTTGGTATTCTCGGTAACAAGCAAGTTTAATAAGAGTTATTCTTAATGTTCATTTTTATTGTCTCGTTACAGTTGATCTATAGCTGATTGCGATACTAGAAGGGTGTTTTTTTTCCCCAAATTACTATATCGACATTTTTTTGTGATCTTACAATTAAAGAAAATCTCGTCAATGCGTCAAATGGTTGTCGCTGTAGCTAGTAGAAAGGAGAAGGTATGATAAGGCTACCTTTTTGGCACCTCAAATTCGAAAATAAAAAAGTATTATAGATCTACTAAATAACATCCTCTGGGTGTTCATAAGATGTCTGTCGGACATCATTATTTACGTTTATTTAATATTGTCTGACATGTACAAAGTGGCCTTTGGGATTCAAACTTCTTATACTTAGTGCAAACCATAAAAACTGTCATAATAAAATTTCCTATATTTTCGCAAATTCCAAAGACAAACGCTACCGACAGTTAAAAACCATACCGGAAAGGATTTCTGCGCCAATGCGGGAAGCTGAAAACAAATGGAACGATTTTGGATACATACATTATTGAATATTCTACCGGAAATGAGGACTTTATATATGATATAAGGCAGGTGTTACCTGTGATAGGGGACGAAGTCGATCAGCAAACTTTTAAAATACTTTTCGATATTCCGTTTACAGCGAGTATGGGATTTTCTCGTTGTGTTGAAGACCCATTGGTGGCCTTGGGCTGTTTTCTGCTCTTTGGTGGGGTTGTTGTCTATTTAAACGCATTCCCCGTTTCCATACTCAATTTTATTATATACATAAACTTTTATTGTAAAAACAATTCTAGCATAGTTTCTGGTGAAAAAGTAACTGAATTACGTAAACGTATCCGATGTTGTTCCTATCGTTAGGAACTTTATATATGACATCATTTTCAATATAAACAAAAAACGCTATCTTCAGGAAGCGTTTTTTTTCTTTCTTCTCGTTTTAAAATAAAGTATAATTAAAAACAGAATGATTTATACCTAAAAACAACAAATCTACAAAGTCCGCTTTCAACTGATCTTTGTACAGATACAAAAATCTGCCTGATTGATCTGAGGTGAGTTTCCCCAAAGAACTCATTGTGTTTGCTATAAAATCGTATGTTGAATAAGCTCTACACTCATTTCATTACGTACACAAACAGAATAAATTCAAAATGGTCGTCCTCATTATTCTTTTTGGTAATCAGATACACAAATTTGCGGGATATCGTATCCTCGATGATTGGAAGTTCGTTACCCTAACTCGAAACGGAAGAAAAAAAATCACAACCTTGGAGCAAATATAATCCACTGTGAATGTAAATATTCTTTACTTATTTGCAAACAGTCTGATACACTTTATTGATGAATAGCTTCAGAAACATGGTCAATCTGTCTATGTTTCGTATTGTGACCCGATTCCTATAATGAGTAGACATGCTTCTAAGTTTGTGACCTTTGTCTTGGACAGTGGCTTTTGCGCATGTGCAACAATATATAGGTCAGGCATATTGTATTATGTATTTGCACATTACAGAATAAATTTGAGATCAAATAACAAATGAATATCTCGATAAAAAGAGAAATTGGGACATACTTACTTTTTTATTCTCCCTACAACAATTATTCTAATTTTTACACGTGACTTTCAATGGTCAATTGGAAAGTCCAGAATTAAACACTTTAAACACGTTTAAGATAACTGTAACGATGTCACAATGTCATGAATGCATCAAAGTATTTTTTCATTCAATTTGCATTTAATGGCACAGGATTAAATCACTTTTACGAGCCAATAATCGGCATGTTTTGTTTTATCAAAATACATCAAATCATATTCTGATCTTAAAAAATCCGCTCACATACAGAATTTAAAACCTTAAAAAAAGGAAAATGAGCGCCACATAACCTAAAAATAGATGATGACTCATTGTTGAGATGTCACTAACATTGCTGTAAGGATTTTCCCAAGAATTCAACGAAATTCTAGGAGAAGAATAAAACATGTCTTTGTCCCCATATTAAAAATCCTTGACTTCACATTGCCAAAGTTACTCACTTTTTGTGTAACCGTTGTTTTATTTGTTCATTTGTCGTCGCGGTCTTGTGATGTCCCAATTTTTCAATTGTACGACCTTATCTTTCTTGCTACTTCAGTAATATAGATATATTTATACATTTTATAATATTTTAATATATTACGGATTACGAAAGTGGTTAGATAACTAAACAGAGATGTAAGTATATATTCTGGAACTGCCGAAGTAGATACGACGAATTTTAATTAGTTGGAACCTCAATGAAGTCATCATAACGAAAGTTACTATTAGACTGGTTCCCTGTCCTTTATCTATTTCTCTGAGATACCCGTATGTTGCAAGGGAGAGGACCAGTCTAAGTTACCATATGACGTAGCGTAAATCTATACAGAACTGTTTAAGAATTTCAGAGGCTCACAAAGGGTAAAAATTGTGAGAATCCGTAAATAATACGTTTTTAATTTAAAATCACGCAATTCACACATCAATTACTAAACTAATGGCTGAAAGTGTTATTATAAAGTATTACATACGTGATGAAATTATTTTCACTGCAAATTACAAAATCTTTCAGGAATGCGGATAAATATCAGGTTGGGTTTTCAATATTTCTGGGGACAAAATTAAATAAAATGTCATTAACATACAAACAGTCTATATGAGAGCCAAAACTTTTATTGGAAATATATTCTAAACAAAAATATAAATATTTGTCAAGATTAAAATAGTAATTTAAATGAATAAGACAAAATATAAAGAAACGTTTATTGTATGAATATTGGTGAATTGTGTCCCTAGTAGATTTCTTAAATTGCACAAACTTCCGAATAAGATATGTATACTACGAACTCCAGATGGATAATATTCACCAATATGCATGCAATATCTTTTTATGTTGTAATGTTATACCACTGTTTCAGGTTAGGGTGAAATTTGGCGCCTGTTAAAACGTTTAAACCCGCTGCATTTGTTTGCACCTGTCCTAAGTCAGGAACCTGATGTTCAGTGGTTGTCGTTTGTTGATGTGGCTCATAAGTGTTTCTCGTTTCTCGTTTTTTATATAAATTAGACCGTTGGTTTTCCTGTTTGAATGGTTTTACACTAGTCATTTTTGGGGCCCTTTATAGCTTGCTGTTCGGTGTTAGCCTAAGCTCCGTGTTAAAGGCCGTACTTTGACCTATAATGGTTTACTTTTACAAATTGTGACTTGGATGGAGAGTTGTCTCATTGGCACTCATACCACATCTTCTAATATCTACTAATTATCTGTACTGCATTGTGAATGTTCAACAAATACCTGGTACTGGAAAATACATTAAGGCAGGGGTAACCGTTATATATAATGTGTGAATAAGGTTACACACAGGGTATATAATATGGCATTCCAGGCTTAGGGTTTATATTCCCTGAACAAAAAATAATATTTAATGTAAATCACTGCCTTGGTCCGCTTGTTATTTATTATAGTGTTTTAGCAGGTAATACAATATCAACTTGTTAAATTAATTTTATAAGCTGATTTAAATATCAAATCACTTGTATATAGACATTCCTAATGACTTTTACAAAAATTTCAGAAACAATATTATTGTATTAGGTATATTTGTACATATATCCACATAAATTTACAACCTGAATACTAAATAAAACAAACACGTGTTAGGTAATAATTTTAAATGAATATAGAGAAATGTACTTTTTACAGATCACTGAATGTACAATGTATATAGTTGAAGAAAATCACGATAATTTGATAATACTTCGATCAATTTAAACAGGATCTGCAATAAAATAAAATAACATATGTTATTGATTAATAAACAAACATTAATACTGAATATATTTCAATTACGGAACTGAATGTCATTACGAAACTAAATATATCTGTATTTTAATTTAAATTTAATAAACGCTTGAATTTTATTTAAAAATATAATCTGCACATTATAAAGTCACCAAATGCAAAGACGTACTTTGTACTTATTTATAACATCTTTTTATAATGTCACCTTGTATGTGTTTATCTTATTAAAGCATATATTTCAAGTGCCTTAAAGTTATATGAAACGAGTTTCTTGAAATTTTAATGTTATCGAAATTATTGAACCAATGCATGCATAATTACTAAACTTATTCTTGCATGCACGTTTTTTATATTCATTACACATCTATAAGGTACAAATAATAGTTCATTCAGTGATTGTTGATCGCATGCTAATTAACTTTCGCGTTTGTTGCCGAAGTTTTACCGGATCATGACATTGATAAACAATAAAAAATGAGCACTTGGAAAGCGTGACAGACAAGTGAATTTATAGAGGCATGACATTTGTTTTTATATTTTCCATGTGTTCCCATTTGTTAATTAAACTATTCATTAACAGTTGTTACATGATTTGATTATTAAATATGTTCTTTAAGAATCTGTTATTTCTATTTACCTTCAAGAGTACGTGTGTTTACATTCTTTCATCACGGTTTTCCCCTCGCACTTGCGCTGTGCGGTGGCCGAAGTTATAACGAGAGGTCTCGTAGTTAAGGGCACTGTATACGGGAAAATATCGGCGAATGAGTGTCTTGGAAGTCAATAATTCAATATCGGTACATTTATGAAGATTCTGATAATATGAAGGATTTTGTTTTAAAAGAAAGTTCACGTTCACTTCTTTTAGAATAAAACTTAGCCATTCAAGTATATAAAACATGTTCAACTTTTTTTTTTGAATTTGAAGTTTCATATGACTTTAAATTTGGACTTTCGAAACAATTTTAATGTGTGCGAATTTTTTCGTTATATTTGAAACACACAGAATATATTTTCAGAAACTATCACAGATCTTCCAAATCAAAACACCTGTACACTGTGTCATCTTTGTACATGACATATTAGATTGTATGTCTGGGTCTGTACCTATATATTGAACTCTGAACCGCAATAGGTACACTGAAGTGCGATGCTTTGACACTGAAGTGAGTTTTTGATCACACTGAAAAAAGTAAAATAACAAAAATACCGAAGTGAGGATTACATAAACTATATAGAAATAAGAGGATGTGGTATGAGTGCCAATGTGACAGCTCTCCATCCAAGTCACAATGTGTAAAAAGTAAACAATTATAGGTCAAAGTACGGCCTTTAACATAGAGCCTTGGCTCACACCGAACATCAAGCTACAGTATAAAGGGCCCCAAAATGACTAGGGTAAAACAATTCAAACGAAAACAAACGGTCTAATCTATTTGAAAAACGAGAAACGAGAAACACTTATGATCCACATCAACAAACGACAACCACTGAACAACAGGTTCCTGTAAGACAGGTGCAAAATGCAGCGGGTTTAAACGTTTTAACAGGCGCCAACATTCACCCGTTTAATTAAAACAGTCATGATAAATAGGCATTGCATTTCCAGTCATAGCTGTAAGTAGGCTTGGACAAAAATAAGCAAACGTTCACAACATCGTTCATAAATTGACCACTGTATAGATGCTATATGCAAAGGCTATTTACCTTTAACCCAGTACTAATTTCAATGGCTGGAGAACGTGGTTTAAGTTACCTGAAATGCAAATACTACTTGATTAGTCAGCCCGAAACAAAATGTGCAACACACCTATTCTGCTGCTGTGAAAAAGAGCCTGAATAAGATAAACCACAGTAGTTTTATTGCGACTGATGAAAATATGAAATATTCTGTAGGGGCACCAAATCTTTCCTTTTCGGAAACTGTTTTATGGTCCTTTGAAGAATCACCATCTCAAACACTTTTCATGCGACTGTCATACAAGTGAGAGGTTTAGCTTGCTATAAAACCTGATTTAATCCACTATTTTCTACATAAGAAAATGCCTGTACCATAATTGCAAGTCAGGAATATGACAGTTTTTTTCCATTCGTGTTTAATGTGTTTAAGATTTTGATTTTGCCATTTGATAAGGGTCTTTCCGTTTTGAATTTTTCTTGGAGTTCGGTATTTTTGTTTTTTTACTTTTTACACTATATCTATGTCATAAGACAAAACGGCATCAGTAACAAAAATCTCTAATTTTCGAAAAAAAGAGCAATAGATTGATGGATGTCTGATGCTCAAATTTCAGTCGCATATATTTTATACATATTCCACATGGGGACAAGTTTTTTAAGTGCTTAATAACTTTTAATACTACGAGAAAAGGGGAGTGATTAGTGTAGAGGGGAAATTAAGCTTTCTGTAGCAGATTTGTTTTTATTTATCTTCGAAATCTTTAAAAGTTTCGTTTTACGTACGATGAAGCGTGGTATTCTCTAAATACATACGGGTCCGCAAACAGACTCTCCGTATTATAATAGTACGGTACACGGTGAACTCATGGTAGCAACAAAGTTCTAAAAACTGTTTACGCAGAGTAATGACCAAATGCAGCTAAATTAAAGAGGACGATCTGTACTTAGTATACAGCTGTAACTAAGGACATACTTGATATGAAATATATCCTTGTATTTCACATTTTGCAAATACCGTTTAAAGAGATGGTCATAAGCGTGACCATCTTACTTCAGCGTCACCATCGCACCTCCGAGTTGTACATATGCACATATGCAGAGTTAGCATTTTTTTAATAAAGAAGACGAAGAACCAAGTATCAAAATATATATCATAAGTAAAAAAAAAACAACAATCCACAAAAAAAACTCAGAAAAAAATTAAGAATGACCAACACGAAACCAATTGGTAAAAACTAGGTACGATTCAGGTGCCAAGGAAGAGTAAGCTGTTCCTGATGTACTAAATGCATAAGACGTGTGTGTCATGCCATGTAAAATCGTTAGTTGATAGTCGAAGGCTATGAGAATAAGGACAAGCATTAAATGTACCATATATAGATATAGGAAGATGTGGTATGAGTGCCAATGAGACGACTCTCCATCCAAGTTGCAATTTATAAAAGTAAACCATTATAGGTTGAGGTACGGCCTTCAACACGGAGCATTGGCTCACACCGAACAGCAAGTTTTAAAGGGCCCCAAAAAATTACTAGTGTAAAACCATTCAAACGGAAAAACCAACGGTCTAATCTATTTAAAAACGAGAAACGAGAAACACGTATGAACTACATAAACAGACAACTACTGTAAACAGATTCCTGACTTAGGACAGGTGCAAACATTTGCAGCGGGATTAAAGTTTTAATGGTACCAAACCTTCTCCCTTTTCTGAAACAATAGTATAACATCACAACATAGAAAAACACACTATAAAATATCAATTGGAAGGCTTAACTCAATCAAAAACATAAGTTACTTTGTTTTAAAATATACCTGTTCCTGTATTGTGGTTTTCGGGTAAATCAAAACTTTTCAAGTATTTATTTTTAGTTTGTTCTTGTATTGTGCCGTTATATTTCGCTCGCTCTCGTCCCATATGGAATTTAATGACCCAGTATATATCGTATTAGGTCACTCCTAAAAATATTTGCCCTATTATATATTGTTTGTTTATCAAAATTCCAAATCTGCTTATCGGTTAATATTTGTAAGTCATACTTTAATTAATTGACATTAACCATTTCCAGCTCAATAACAACATTAACGGTTTTAATTTAACTGCACCAGGTCCGCATTTCGACAATAAAACTCTCTGCAGTGATGCTCGAGGGCAGAATATTTTAGAAAATCTAAAAGTTATTTGAAAATTAAGAGCTTATAACCAAACAAAAATTTTATACATATTCCACATGGGGACAAGTTTTTTAAGTGCTTAATAACTTTTAATACTACGAGAAAAGGGGAGTGATTAGTGTAGAGGGGAAATTAAGCTTTCTGTAGCAGATTTTTTTTTATTTATCTTCGAAATCTTTAAAAGTTTCGTTTTACGTACGATGAAGCGTGGTATTCTCTAAATACATACGGGTCCGCAAACAGACTCTCCGTATTATAATAGTACGGTACACGGTGAACTCATGGTAGCAACAAAGTTCTAAAAACTGTTTACGCAGAGTAATGACCAAATGCAGCTAAATTAAAGAGGACGATCTGTACTTAGTATACAGCTGTAACTAAGGACATACTTGATATGAAATATATCCTTGTATTTCACATTTTGCAAATACCGTTTAAAGAGATGGTCATAAGCGTGACCATCTTACTTCAGCGTCACCATCGCACCTCCGAGTTGTACATATGCACATATGCAGAGTTAGCATTTTTTTAATAAAGAAGACGAAGAACCAAGTATCAAAATATATATCATAAGTAAAAAAAAACAACAACAATCCACAAAAAAAACTCAGAAAAAAATTAAGAATGACCAACACGAAACCAATTGGTAAAAACTAGGTACGATTCAGGTGCCAAGGAAGAGTAAGCTGTTCCTGATGTACTAAATGCATAAGACGTGTGTGTCATGCCATGTAAAATCGTTAGTTGATAGTCAAAGGCTATGAGAATAAGGACAAGCATTAAATGTACCATATATAGATATAGGAAGATGTGGTATGAGTGCCAATGAGACAACTCTCCATCCAAGTTGCAATTTATAAAAGTAAACCATTATAGGTTCAGGTACGGCCTTCAACACGGAGCATTGGCTCACACCGAACAGCAAGCTTTAAAGGGCCCCAAAAAATTACTAGTGTAAAACCATTCAAACGGAAAAACCAACGGTCTAATCTATTTAAAAACGAGAAACGAGAAACACGTATGAACTACATAAACAGACAACTACTGTAAACAGATTCCTGACTTAGGACAGGTGCAAACATTTGCAGCGGGATTAAAGTTTTAATGGTACCAAACCTTCTCCCTTTTCTGAAACAATAGTATAACATCACAACATAGAAAAACACACTATAGAATATCAATTGGAAGGCTTAACTCAATCAAAAACATAAGTTACTTTGTTTTAAAATATACCTGTTCCTGTATTGTGGTTTTCGGGTAAATCAAAACTTTTCAAGTATTTATTTTTAGTTTGTTCTTGTATTGTGCCGTTATACTTCGCTCGCTCTCGTCCCATATGGAATTTAATGACCCAGTATATATCGTATTAGGTCACTCCTAAAAATATTTGCCCTATTATATATTGTTTGTTTATCAAAATTCCAAATCTGCTTATCGGTTAATATTTGTAAGTCATACTTTAATTAATTGACATTAACCATTTCCAGCTCAATAACAACATTAACGGTTTTAATTTAACTGCACCAGGTCCGCATTTCGACAATAAAACTCTCTGCAGTGATGCTCGAGGGCAGAATATTTTAGAAAATCTAAAAGTTATTTAAAAATTAAGAGCTTATAACCAGACAAAAATTTTATACATATTCCACATGGGGACAAGTTTTTTAAGTGCTTAATAACTTTTAATACTACGAGAAAAGGGGAGTGATTAGTGTAGAGGGGAAATTAAGCTTTCTGTAGCAGATTTTTTTTTATTTATCTTCGAAATCTTTAAAAGTTTCGTTTTACGTACGATGAAGCGTGGTATTCTCTAAATACATACGGGTCCGCAAACAGACTCTCCGTATTATAATAGTACGGTACACGGTGAACTCATGGTAGCAACAAAGTTCTAAAAACTGTTTACGCAGAGTAATGACCAAATGCAGCTAAATTAAAGAGGACGATCTGTACTTAGTATACAGCTGTAACTAAGGACATACTTGATATGAAATATATCCTTGTATTTCACATTTTGCAAATACCGTTTAAAGAGATGGTCATAAGCGTGACCATCTTACTTCAGCGTCACCATCGCACCTCCGAGTTGTACATATGCACATATGCAGAGTTAGCATTTTTTTAATAAAGAAGACGAAGAACCAAGTATCAAAATATATATCATAAGTAAAAAAAAAACAACAATCCACAAAAAAAACTCAGAAAAAAATTAAGAATGACCAACACGAAACCAATTGGTAAAAACTAGGTACGATTCAGGTGCCAAGGAAGAGTAAGCTGTTCCTGATGTACTAAATGCATAAGACGTGTGTGTCATGCCATGTAAAATCGTTAGTTGATAGTCAAAGGCTATGAGAATAAGGACAAGCATTAAATGTACCATATATAGATATAGGAAGATGTGGTATGAGTGCCAATGAGACAACTCTCCATCCAAGTTGCAATTTATAAAAGTAAACCATTATAGGTTGAGGTACGGCCTTCAACACGGAGCATTGGCTCACACCGAACAGCAAGCTTTAAAGGGCCCCAAAAAATTACTAGTGTAAAACCATTCAAACGGAAAAACCAACGGTCTAATCTATTTAAAAACGAGAAACGAGAAACACGTATGAACTACATAAACAGACAACTACTGTAAACAGATTCCTGACTTAGGACAGGTGCAAACATTTGCAGCGGGATTAAAGTTTTAATGGTACCAAACCTTCTCCCTTTTCTGAAACAATAGTATAACATCACAACATAGAAAAACACACTATAAAATATCAATTGGAAGGCTTAACTCAATCAAAAACATAAGTTACTTTGTTTTAAAATATACCTGTTCCTGTATTGTGGTTTTCGGGTAAATCAAAACTTTTCAAGTATTTATTTTTAGTTTGTTCTTGTATTGTGCCGTTATACTTCGCTCGCTCTCGTCCCATATGGAATTTAATGACCCAGTATATATCGTATTAGGTCACTCCTAAAAATATTTGCCCTATTATATATTGTTTGTTTATCAAAATTCCAAATCTGCTTATCGGTTAATATTTGTAAGTCATACTTTAATTAATTGACATTAACCATTTCCAGCTCAATAACAACATTAACGGTTTTAATTTAACTGCACCAGGTCCGCATTTCGACAATAAAACTCTCTGCAGTGATGCTCGAGGGCAGAATATTTTAGAAAATCTAAAAGTTATTTAAAAATTAAGAGCTTATAACCAAACAAAAAAGACAAAAAAAAAAGTATAGCCAAAGCTGGACAAGAAATAAGAGGTATATATTTTGTTCATTGTTGAAAACCGTACAGTGACCTATAGCAAATAGTATATGCATAACGGGACAATAATTTCTTAGTGTGAAATGAACATAAACCCTTCGTTGTACGCTAGAACGAAATACTAATTCACAAGGCAATAGTTCATAGGAAGACACCCTGAACAGACACAATATTCTAACTCCGAGCCGGCCCGTCATGGAGAAGCAGCAAATTCCAATTTTCAATTCACTGGTTTAACCAGGCCTTATATTCACGAAACAACTTACAACTTATGATGTCGTAAGGTAAAAAAAAATCCTTTTCAGATATAGCGAAAAAAAGTTACCTTACGACATCGTAAGTAGTAAGTGGTTTCGTGAATATAGGGCCAGGCCGAGGATTATTGCAGGAATCGGGGGTCTCACGTTACCATGAAACAACCGAAGCGATCTTTAAATGGACAACTTACAATCCAAGTAGTATAGATAAGTAGTTTAGTCCACTTTTGGTAATATCCTTTTGGCGTGGCTCGGTACTTAAACATCCCGCCAATGTGTTGTTGTGCTGTGGTCATTTTTTGTATTCTTGTCTTTCATTTTTGCTTATGTGCTTTGTCTATATGCCATTTTGTTTTTCTTTGTTGATATATTTGTTTGTTTTATAGTGATTAAGATTATAACACGATGTTGACTGCTGTGCCCCTATTTTGACATTTTTACCTATTATGTCTGTTTGTTTTGTTCACACATTGTTGTCAATATAATGGAATTTTATGCAACTGTCATACAAGTGAGAGATTTAGCTAGCTATAAAACCAGGTTTAATCCACCATTTTCTACAAAAGGAAATGCCTGTACCAAGTCAGAAATATGAAAGTTGTTTTCCATTCGTTTGATGTGTTTGAGATTTTGATTTTGCCATTTGATAAGGGACTTTCCGATTTGAATTTTCCTTGGAGTTCGGTAATTTTGTTATTTTACTTTTTGTACACCGCAAATTTCATTTCGAATTTATTTTTTAATATTATTAATTAAATGAAGTAAAACGTGTTTTTACAAAAATTAAAAAAAATGTTAGCCACAGTGCTTTATTTTCCGCTATATAAATCATAAGAACTTTCTTTACAGCATGCTGAATCGTAAGACATGTACAACATTCAAGTGCATGATGAAAAAAATTACTCCGAAAAAATGGAGGGCCTTCGTACATTTAGATACAAATATCTTGTTTTATGTAAAGACAAATCGAACTTTGAAAAAACAATTCTGATTCTTACAATAACTTCTCTTTTTAATTTCGCAAAATCAGCATTCATCTTTATGAACGACATTTGTTGTTTGGTGCTAAGAGTATTGTTCCTAGAATTAGTTGCCTACCTGATTTATCTGATAACACGAAGAGGTACCAAGTAACAATTCAGAACGAATATAGAACAAATGTACTTCTTTCACAGCTGAGCATTGCACGTAGAAGACTACGGTAACTGTGTCAATGTATACAAACGTGTTTATAAAACTTCAAAATGATTACTCCAGCAGTATAACCAGGATCTTAAAATAACACGATTTTATGTTAATATGATGAATTAACATACAAATTACTAGTATTGAAATTTTCATTCAAGGAACTGAAGTTAATTTGTTTAATTCAAATGTCTTATGATTCCTATTTGATAAACGCTTCAATATTATCTATAAAAACGATTTGCACATAAGCACATGATAAAGTCACAAAGGGTAAATGTTACTAGCGTTGATCTTATGCAAAATATATTTTTATATTACCAACTTTCATGTTTTATACATAGGTACATACTACTATATTATTGAAATGATACCAGATATGGTTGAAATTTTAGATGTTTTCAGTTCAGCGTGACATCCTTGTACATCCTTGCCTTTCAAATATTCAGCTTTGGGCGTTCCTGATAAAGGTGAATCCGTAAAGTGCTTCGGACGCATAACATTTAAAACGTATTGTTTTCATTTTTTAAAAGGAAAAAACACGTGGGAACCGTGTATAATTAGTATTAGGTCAGTGGTCGTAGATAATTTTTAACACACGGGTAGAAGTAGTCATTTGATAGAGTAACACGCCTTTAAAATAAACAACACTGAGTCTTTGTTTTTTTTCAAGTTCATATACATATTAAACATACATAATAATAATATTTCAAGCTTTTTGACAAAAACATGTCTAAGAGACGCTCGTTTTTACTCATATTAATCAAAATAACAACAACTGAAAAATATTTTTAAATATTTTTTTTTCAACTGTGTCTTAATTCCCCATATTAGATAGTCGGTAATATAAACTCTTTACACAGTTTTTAGTGACCTAATGCGATATATACGGGTCAGATCAGACACTCGATTTCTAGAGGTCATTGAAGCATCGATTCTATGTCTGGTTAAATAAGTGAATTGAAAATTGGTATTTGTCGCTATTCCGTTAAGCACGTGAAATTTGGTGTAAGTGCAAACACGGGCTCAGAGTAAGAATTTGTGTCTGTACAGGGTGAAATGTTTTTCTACGGACTGTTGGCTTTGTGAATTAACATGTAGTTCTAGAGTACAAAGAAGGATTTATGTTCAATTCACATTAAGAAATCATCGTCCTAGAGATTCAAACACATGCGCCCATTATCTCTTCAAAGACAAATTAAATGAAGCCACAGAAGACATTATCAAATTCTTACAAAAGTGTTGCCAAAGTAAATATCACAGTATTTTTAAAATGTTTTAATTGCTTTATCGAAAAAGGGTATAATTATACTAAATACGGTATGTACTATCAACGACACTGTTTGTTGATGTTATTGTCAAATTTAAAATTTACTATCAACTACATATTTTTGTTGGCGTCTTTGTTAGATTAAATTGTCGGTTTGTTAGAATTTTTTAATCGGTGTTGATGTTTGTCTGTGATGTATGTTTACAAAGTTTTTGCTGATGGATCCCAATTATTGTCACATTAACCTATGTTGTCTGTTTGGGTTGCATACCTAATTTTGTCAATAAAACGGAACTATTGACAACTGTCATACATACATATGTAACACTCTCAAACGTGTCCTTCCCCCCAAACGTGTCCGATTCCCCCAAACGTGTCTATTCCCCCCAAACGTGTCCGTAATATTCAATGTTGTCCAAACGTGTCCGATTTCATAACCCCCAAACGTGTCCGACAATTGTTATTCGCCAAAACGTGTCTATTGTTAAACGCCAGAACGTCTCACGTCTTTTAGCGCTAATAAATGTATGTCCTAAATGACATCAATAACGTTTACGGCAATTCTATGATGGGGGACACAGTTGATGAAGTGGTCATTTATTATCATTAGATTGTTCAATGCCGGTTGTTAATGATGATCATAATTTTAAATTAAATCTATAACATATGAATTACTTTTTGACTGAAATTGTTTATTGTTGAGTTACAAGTATTTCATGCTCATTTAGAGCAAACATACACATAATTTTAGTACAGTTCAATTAATCGTTTACTTAGTGAATTATTTTGTACTAATAAACTCCGATGATATTTATATTAATCCGAATATTGCACGGTGGGCTTTCAGCAGAATTGACTTTCCTTTTTTCAACAGTTCTTGTATTTTAAAAGCTCTTCATAGATCATAAACTGGTTATCAGATATTTTAATAAATTTTAGGTGTCGAACATTACTAAAGACACAGGATCAAGAGACATAACGTCCAGTGCCAAATAGTTCATGCATTATTTGAACGACATCATGTTAACAATAAATACTGTAGATAGGTTTTATTATCATACCGGGAATTTAGGATTAGGCCTAAATTTTTACGGTTATTCGGGATTAACACTAGTTGGGATTTTATTCTAAAAAAAATATTTCTATTTTTTAATGAAATAGTCAAATGAGTATACGTTAATGAAAAAGCAATAACCAAATAACCTACGTATTTATAATATGGACACGAATGATAGTTCTAGTAAAAGAAAAAAATGGAGGTTGATATGGACATATTTGGGGGATTGGGCCTGTTTGGGTGTTTATTAAAAAATGGACACGTTTGGGCGTTTATACAAATGACACGTTTTGGCGCCCTTTTACATTAAGACTTGTTTTGCAGTTCAGTGACGTCATGTGGACTCGTTTGGGGGAATCGGACACGTTTCTGAGTGTTACATATATGCGAGGTTTACAGTTGGAAAGCAAGTCCTTGGAAACGTCCGTTGTCGTCAAGCTCTATCAGCAACAATAGCAGGGGGAATTAATTAGGTTGCGCTACAGTCGTCGGTGACGTCAAAAAGTCCGCGAAATAAATCGGCTAAAAAATCGACGTTTAAACTATTTTTTTCAACTTGTCATGCTTTTATTATAACTGATTTTTAAAGTTTGTAGATTTTGTGAACAATATAGTTTCAATACGACATTGAAACATTGTCGAAAATAACTTTTATTTGCTGTTACTTTATCCTGTCCGTTCTAAAAATGATCAGCCATCTTTTTTGTTCGCCAAAAACATCGAATTTATATAACTTGACGTTTGCGTATCCAAATACGGAATAGAACGTTAAAAATCTTAAATGAAACCGGGTAACCTATTTCAAATTTCTACACAATTATGAAGCCATCATTTTTTACTATTATACATCAATTTTGGTGACCACGAGTCATGTCAATGTGTACCTGGTTTTGGCTGCGTTTCTACTTCAAAACAGTAAACTTCAACTTCTTTTCATTGTACCTGTTTCCAAAGTACTCTAAAATACTGATTTTATTATAGATATGAATGAAATTGTGATTAACAATTGTTGTTTTTCACAATTCCATACGATATCTCCATTTTAAAGTAATTAAACCCCTTTTTGATCTCCTACACAAATTGACGGTGACATTGTTTTCTTTTTCAACATACGTCACATATTAACGCTTACGAAATATGTGTCGTAGTCATGTGCATAGTGAAAATTTACACATTGGACAAGTGAAACAACAAAGAAAATTCTTCTTTATGGCGTTTGAAACTATAGGTCTAAGAAAATTTCATTTATACTGGAAGCAAATATGACAAATTAATGATGGCCAATGGATAAACAAAAGCACAAAAATAGCAATACACCTTATCGCTAGTCCCGGCTGACCCGAGAATCTGTCCCGCTTGAACTATTGACGTCATACAACAATCACTTTTCCATTGTGGCGTCAGATATTTTGTAGTATGACGTCAAAATTTTACGGGAACCTGTGTGATGTCCAGTAATGGCGGACAAATAGCGATAAGGTGTATAGAAAATGCATTGCAAAGAAAATTTCTAGAGGAAAAAACATATGAAAAAAGGAAATGAAGGTCAGTTAATTATATTTATATTTTATAAGTTAAAAACTTGCTTATCAATTATCTCTTTACTAAGTAAGCTACATTAATAAGAGCAAACACTAGCTTTTCAAGTCAAACAAGAAATTAATTCATAGAGATGTGTGCTTACAAACATCGAATTTATTCAAATGGCAAAATCTTGTCAAATTTAATCATCATTGATCATTATTAAAGTAAAATGCACAAGATTTGTCATACCAACTTTCATTTCTGAGATTAATATCCAATTATTCAGATAAAATATACAATACTTTGTTTATAAATATGTAAAGCAGCAGATACAGCAACCTGAAGAGAAGAAGCCCCAATTTTTTGTCAAAATGTTTACTTTCATAATCTATAAAATGCAAAAGTTTAAAATAGCCTTCCAAGACGTCATAATTATTTGGACTATAAAATACCCTAAGAAATTGGACAAGGGCTAAGTTAAGTACTGTGCTAGCTAATCTAAAAGTTGAATTTTACATAATAATGATTTTAAAATTCAAAATTATGTCACTTTCACTTATAATTTTAAGCATGATTTTTTTACAGAATTTTTGTCATTTTTTTGGTAAACTTATCCTTTTTCTGTATGATATTTTCTAGGCAGTACTGTACTGTTCAACTAAGAAACATAGGCTTGAGTTAAAAGGCTTTTTTACTTTGAAGAAACTAAATTGTGACTCTTGGTCCCACTTTATTAAAATATAAATGGTCAGTACTATTTTTTTTCAGAAAGATTATTTAAATTGTATACAGTATGTTTTATTGAATTAAACATTGTTAGAAGTAGTTACATTAGGAGTGATCCCATATCCCATTATAAAAATTACAAACTGAAAGTAAATTTCATCAGCCAGGGCTAATTTATATCAATTCAGCTAGGTTTCTTGATATAATTTTTACCAATTTTTTGTCTTTTAATTTTTACCTGTAATCCTTCTCTGAAAAGTAGAGAAGTATCTCTTCTTAATATTATAATAACATAGTTGTTAATCGACTTTCTTTTATTTTCTTCTTGATTTTTGTAAAATAAACTCCTTTTTATTCATTTTGGTGGGTTTTTATTTTTGACTGGTGATATCAAGGGGAGATAACCACTTGTACAAATCGGCAAAAAAACCACCGCTTCGTGTTGAACATAACTTGACGTTTGCGTATCCAAAACTGTATTGCCTAGATATTCATATCGAGTGTTTGTCTTAATGAGATGCTTTATTAAATTTAAATTCAGCCCATCATTTTTAGTTTCCTCGAAAATATTTACATTTTTCGATCAGGAGCCTTGACAATTTTCACACAAACTTCAAGTTTGAAGATAAAATAAAGAATAAAGGACTTTGAGTTGATGTGTAAGTTTTGACGAGTTAAAACTATGTATATTCAAGATTATTTTGATCAATAAGTTTTTACTATGACAGTGGTATTTTAGTGAGTAAAAGTGAGGTTTGTCTCAACCGTAGTTTTACTGAATTTTCACGGTCACGTGACTCTATTGTTGCTGTTAGACTTGGGGTCAAACCGTGACCTGCTTTCCAACTGTTTAGCTAGTAATAAAACCAGGTTTAACACACCATTTTATTCTGAAAATGCCTACACTAAGACAGGAATATGGCAGTTGTTTTTTTTTTCACCTGTTCCGTTGATTGATAGCGTTTGCTTTTGTCAGTTTTTATGGACTTCCCCTTTTTTAACTTGCATTGCAATACATTATTTTTGTTATAATTTTTTTTCCCTCTAGAATAAGCAATACACCTTTATCATAAGGCACGAAAAAAACTATTTAAACACAAGTATCAATTTAAATAAGATAATTCCGTAGTGGTAATGTAAGGCCGAGACGATAAATGAACAAATAAAACAACGCTTACATTTTAAAATTGCCATATAAGCGGGAGGTTTTGGCTAGCCATAAAACCAGGATCGACCTACCATTTTTTACTTAAAATGTCCTATACCAAGTCAGGAATATGGCAGTTGTTATCAAATAGTCTGTTTCTATGTTTGTTTGCGTTTGTTCAGTGTTTCTGTTGTTCCGTTGTTTTCCTCTTATAGTTGATGTGTTTCCCTCGGTTTTAGTTTGTAACCCGGATTTGTTTTCGCGCAAAGACTATTGAACAGCAGCTGGTTGTACGAACGTGTCATTAGTCTAATGAGTCATTAAATCTTTATTAGCTTAATGCATCATAAAGGCTTAATGAAGATTTAATGACCCATTAGGCTAATGCCACGTTCGTACAACCGGCTGCAGCGGTATACTACTGTTTCCTTTATTTACATAAATTGAGACTAGTTTGGGCAATGTGAAGTCAAGGATTTTTAAAATATGATAAATATAACAAATAAAGAGATGTGGAATGATTTCTAGTGATTCACGGTTTATGTGAGCAACTACTATGCAAAGGTCACTGTACAGAATTTAACAATGAGCAACACCTCTACCTGGAAGTTCTTATCCCTTGTCCTACTTTGGCTATACGTTTTGTCTTTTTTGGTTTATAATCTCTTTATTGTTTAAATAACTTTTAGATTTTCAGAATTATTTTGGTCTCGACAATCACTGAAGAGAGTTTTTTTGTCAAAATGCGCATCTGGTACTGTAAATTTGGAACCGTTAATGTTATTGTTGAGCTGGAAATTGCTTATATCAATTAGCACAATTATGTCTTGCAAATATTAACAGGTAAGCAGATTTTGAATTTTGATTAACGAACAATATATTATAGGGCAAATATAGGACCTCATGGGTATTATTGATATTGATTAAATATTGCAGGGGAAACCGTCAATGACACGGATACCCAACGACACTAATTATACGTGTAAGCCAAACGAGAAATCTTTCAAAATTACTAATGAATTAGCGAAACGAAAAATTGTATGGCATTGCCGGCTGAGACAAACAATATCTCTGAAATCAACCCCAAATTCTCAACAACAACAAAAAAGAAGAAGGTATAATAAGAGCCCTTATTTGGCCCCTGAAATTGCAAAATTGTTAATTAATTCAAGCCTTTTGAAATGATGTTAATTTTATTGATAAATAACCTAATTGTTTTAACTGGAAACTTAACAGCAGAAATGTAATTTGTGATGTCACTTCAATTAACAACTTAACTTGAAAATTGACGCATAGCTTTTGGTAAAAATATATATGAGCAACAGCTATATCCAAAAAGATATTTAACACAAATTAAAATAATTGCAAAATACATTTTAGTAGCAAAATATCTGCTTGAGTAAAGCTCTTTCTCACATATAAATATTGATAACAAGATCTCAAAATTAGGTTATTTTGGTAGTAGTTGATGTTTTGCATGAATTCTCAAAAAACGGAGACACTGATGTTCGAGATACTATAGTCGTATAAACCACTGAAAGTTGTTATTTAGTAGATCTATATACTTTTTGATTTTCAAATTTAAGGGGACAAACAAGTGATATATTACCTGTATGAGTGAGTGAGCTCTTTTAGAATACAAAAAAACTCATTGTTTTGACACATTTTCAACAGGGACTTCAGCAATGAGCAAAACACCTACCGCATAACCATCTATAAAAGGCCCCGACATAACAAAAAAGTAAAGTAATTGAAAAAAATATGATATACAGTAACAAATGACTACCACTAAATTGCGTGCTCTTGACTTGTGACAGGTACATTTAACATGTGGCGAATAAAAATGTCTACCGTCGCTAACCTCTTCTCCTGACAAACATGGGACAGTTGAGTAACAGCACAACACAAGATCAAACTATTGAAAATACTTGAAAAGTTTCACCAGATCGATACAAAGCAAAACAAACAACTAACAAAAACACCAAAGAAACATAGAACCGATCTGAGAGTACTCACATTTACTGAAAATAAAATCAAAGAGATGTGGTATGATTGTCAATGAGTCAACTATCCACCACAGTTCAAATTAAGTGGATGTAAGCAGTTATAGGAAACAGTATGGCCTTCATCAATGGGTAAATTCTATAGTCGGCTATAAAGGATCCCGACAAAAAAAGGGGAAACAATTCAAACTAGAAAACTAAAGGCTTTATGTATAACAAAAATATTAAGAAAAACAAATATGACAGACATGATCCAACGACAACCAGTGAACTGCAGGCTCCTCACTTGGGACAGGCACATGTAGAATTTGGCGGGCTAAAACATGTTTCTGAGCGCTCAACCCTTCCCTAACCTGGGAGAGTGGTGTAATAGCACAACATAAGAATAAATTGTAAAAATCAGTTCAGTTGAATTATCTCAAAGGATCGGTACGATGCAAATCAACAACTAACATAACAACAATAGAAACATAGCACCGACATCAGAGTACTCGCAGATACTGAAAGCTAGTTCAAAGCCAATTACAATAATAAATAAGTCATGTTTTCCCAAACTAAAGTATCATTCAGTACACATCCAACGGATTTAGTGTAAAAAGGTCACAACCCGTCTGAGAAACGCATGACGTTCTCATAACTGTACATATAATGCAATATATATTTAATTATATTTTAATTTTTAAAAAACAAAATTAATGTTATTACCAATAAGAACATTATTTAAATTTACGACTGTGTAAGCTATTTCTAAGCCAATAACAATTAATGAAAAATCGTGTATCCCAGACCAATCACATTAAAATCCGATGTTGTGATACGCTACAGTATCGAAGCGAAAACTAACAGCTGATTTTAATGAGAACGATCCCAGATAAATTATTAATCAGTACACATCACATGGTTTTAGTGTAAAGACGTCATAAACAGTATAAGAAAATATATATATATATATATATATAAAAATATGCAATATATTGACATTGCACATTACTTATATGGACATATTTAGCGTTATACCGAATTATGTGGATTGGCTTAATTGATTGTTGATTGCTTAACGTCCAGTGTGAAATAGTTGATGCATGTTCACACAACTAATAATTGATAAAAGAGATAGGTTCTGTAGGGTAGGGGTCGACAGGGATGATGGACGTGGAATTTAACTGGCACTGAAAAATTAGTGTGTATCAGATGTTGGATACGGACATAAATTTTGCCCCTCAACATTTCACACTCAGGCCACTCGTTTAGTTAATATAAGTGATGTTAACATGCAGAGATCTCAAAACGTTCAACGAGGCATCGGATTTAACGTTCTCGTTCTGATCGGACATACTGCGAATTTACAGATCCCAAAAACCAAACAGACGCCTCACTTTGGTTAGAGGTTGACTGCTGCCGGTCGTGAAAAGGCCAAGGGATGACCATCTTTCCATAACTCAGTCAACAATTGGTGTTCTTCAAAGAGTGCAAAACACATTTAACTTTTTTTGGTTATCCCTTTCGACCCTCTATGCCAACAGAACCTAGACAATTGATTACATGTTAAATACTAGAATATTAACGTCTTAAATGATTTTGAAATGTTTGATATTTGAATAGGAAAAGGCAACTGCTAGTAGTCTATATGGAGATTTTTTTATTTATTTTCCAAATCGTGGGTTTTTTCGAGTAAACAGCACGTCAGTACTTTATAAAAATAAGAAGATGTGGTATGATTGCCAATGAGACACTCCTCACAACAGACCAAATGACACAGATATCAATAACTATAGGTTACTGTAAGGCCTTCAACAAAGCCCATATCGCATAGTAAGCTAAAAAAAGGCCCCGAAATTACACACTTAAAACAATTCAAACAAGAAAACTAACGGCCTAATTTATGTAAAAAATAATGAACGAAAAACAAATATGTTACACATACGACAACCACTGAATTACAGGCTCCTGGCTTGGGATAGACACATACAGATGAGGCGGGGCTAAACTAGTTAGATGGCGCCAAACCCTCCCCTTACCTGGTATAGTGGTGCAACAGCACAACACAAGAACACGCTATATAAAACAATAACCACAAAAACAAATATGATAAACAGCAACAAACAACAACCACCACTCAATTACAAGCTCCGGACATGGGACAGCCACATATAGAATGCGGTAGGGTTAAGCAAGTTTGAAGGCGCGAACCACCACCCTAACCTGGGACAGTTGTGTAACAGTACAACATAAGAGCAAACTATAAAAATCAGTTGAAAAAGGCTTAACTCATCAGCTGGATACACATAGAAATTCATATAACAAAAACACAGAGTGGACGTGGACGGGTACTTATATATCCCCACAAAAAAGACACCAAGTACAGATTTGAGAGTACTCACAGTGACTGACAGCTAGTTCAAAGCCAATAACAACTAATAAAGCAAATCATGTATCTAAGACTAAAATATCAATCATTACACATCCCACATCCAATGGATTTGGTGTAAAAACGTCTTAATCGGTCAGAGAAAAACATGAGCTTGTGCAATGCCGAGATACAGGTATCGACAGAATATAGAGCCATGAATGTGCATATTTGATTACTTTATAAAAGCATTTATATATAATTTACTATTATTTCAACTGTAATACAACTTCTGGGTCCGAGTACGCAGACGGGTTGTCTATAACCAAATTATAATAATTCTCTATGACTGAAGGAATAAATCTGCCTTTACAGCCATGATGTGATGGAGTAAATTCTGCAAAAACATACTGGTCATCAAAAGCAAAGAAATCCATACGCATCATGATAAATGGCTGAGATAAAATTTCTGCGTATCGCAACATTTCCTGAAAGAACGGAGGCTGTTTAGCTAAAGAGTTAACGGGATAAATTTCTGGCACCTCTCTCATTTGTATCCGCTTCCATTTTGGCGTGAAAAAGTCGTGAGTATGACGTCCATCTTTTGTTTCGTCAACCTGAATGAAATAGGGTTTACCATGGAATGTGAACACCCTATAGTCCATAGGAAACCCACTAGAGCCTAGGTACTCTTCAAACATACATTTAGGTGGTATATACTGGTAATATTTTTCTTTTCCAGGGTTAAACACAATTTGTAACCAGAGATCGCATATCTTCTGCAAACATTGTAGCAAATCTATTCCTTTACACGATGGACAATTTCTGTAATAGGCTGATGTACATTTAGTTACTTTGTTTCCCTCAATAATTGCTAATCCACCAGACATATGGTTTGGTTTAAATATATATTTATTTGGTAATTTGCTAATAATATCTTGTGATATATCTTTTGACTTTGTGACAACAGCATACTCGACAGCGGTTTTAAGATTTGGCGTTACACTTTGTACATACAATCTTGCCCAGTGCTTGTCAGCATACTTAGTATATGTTAAATTACTTAATTGATGTTCCGCACACCAGTGATGGACACAAATGAAGAAAATATTTAGAATGCTTATAACTAAGCTACACAGAACAGTAAATACGATGAACCATTTTATTCTTTTGGCTGTACATCTGTGTATATTGTTCATAATTAGCAAGAATTCTGCGTCAGATCATCTAAAAATAGCCCTTATAGATTCTGTCCGTCCGAAGCACTCCTCTGGATTCACCTTCATCAGCAACGCTCAAATCCAAACATTTGAAAGTCAGGAATGTATATCCGTAGAAACGTTAGGGGCTTTATGACAGAAAGAGACCTACAAATAAAAATTTACAAGAAACAATAAAACTACGCATGACTTTGTTATTGAACATCATGTTATACTATCAATGAAGTTGTAAATGGAAACTATAAAAACAGTGACCAATCTCAGAGTGTAAAATAGCATGTATGGCTTCATAGTCAATAAGTTAAGTACTTTTTTTTAGTATATACTAGAACTTTCAATTTGTCATTATGCTTTTTTTTTTTTTATTTTGTTGTGTTTTGGTATTCCATGTTACAGACAAGACCCATTGGTGGCCTTGTATTCCCCGTTTCCATTCCCTATTCTAAGTTTAGTAAAGCGTTCTTCTTAATGTTCACCTTTACTGCCTCATTAAATTTGATCTGCAGCTGATTGCGATACAAAATGGGTGTTGTATCTTCCAAAAAAATATATCGACACTTATTTATGGTCCTATCACAAGTTAAAAAAAAATCTCGCAAATGCGTCAAATGGTTGTCGTTGTCGCCAGTAGAAAGGAGAAGGAATGATAAGGCCACCTTTAGGCACCTTGAATTCGAAAATCATAAAGTATAATATATCTACTAAATGAAATCCTTCGCGAGTCATTAGTCTGTAGGAGATCAGTCTCTGAATATTGTCTTACATAGAAGCATCAGGGCTTCAAACTTCTTACATTTAGTGCAAAACATCACAAACTGCCAAAATAACATTATTTTGCCAAATGTGGAACAGAATCTGCTTACTCTTCCGGAGCACCTGAGAACCACTCCCCCTTCCCCCTTTCGTGCAGTTTTTTTTTTTTTTTTTGGGGGGGGGTGGGGGGGGGTCCTGTTTGTCAGTCTTTAGTTTTCTATGTTGTGTTTTGTATACCGTTTGTCTTTTGGTTTTTTTTTTCTTTTTTTGCCATGGCGTTATCAGTTAATTTTCTACTTATGAGTTTGAATGTCCCTTTGGTATCTTCCGCCTCTCTGTGATCTTAACACACACAGAGTTTTCGCTACAAAATATATTTTACAAAGAAGCCAATAACGTGTAAAATATCTCTATGTGTAAAACTGTTGGTCAAAAAAGCTGTGCTTGAAATGTCCATTTAAAGGCAAATACGTAAATTTCGACATGTTTGTAACGTCATGGTGACACCACAGGCGACCTTTCTGCTATAGAAATGCAAAGAGCAAAGCAACTGGTTCATTTATCATTAAAATTAACACAAGTTTAGAATGGTTTAATAAGTTTACTATTTTTGACATTTCAGGTGTCAAATAACGGCTCTTATCATATCTCCTCCTTTAATTGTCTAACAGTTGCTATAGAGATAAGTGTTAATCGAGACTGATTGATATTTTACACCAGTAGTTAACTGAATTATAGTCGCATATATTTTTAAGCGAAAAAATTACCGTCAATGGTTAGGCGTTTTTAAGATTTTAAAACTGAGACATTTTAGCGAAATTAAAGAAGAATGAATGAATGAATGAATCTTTTATTCTCATAAACTAAATACAAAGTTACAGAGAATGGTACATATATATATTAACCCGAATAATCCAGTCGTTATATTACGATCACTACGATCACTCCATTAACCAATGGTCACTATGCCTTCAAGCCCTCGAGAAAAGTAGTGGATAGAGGGGGCTGAATTATTCGAGTTACTAGTGATATATATACATAAATAGACTAACTACATGCATGTGCAAGAGCTAAGTCCGTTTATGAACTAATTAAGGAGTTTTTAAAAATTGTTCCTATTTTAATTAAAATAGCAAAAATAGAATTATTATAATCATATTATTTAATTGGTAAAATATTGGAACAACATATATTTTATCATTATCATAATACAAATTGAAATAAAAAGACAATATATTAAAGAACAACAAATTGAACCTTAAAGAACCGTTGAGATGTGTAAAATGCAGATATGAGATGCTACAACGAAACATTTCATTTTTAATAAACATTTAACTTATTAAATATTTTTAGCGGTATGATGATGATTCTGAAAGAATAATTACATTTTAGGACTTGATATCTGAGATGACGGATAATAGAAAAGTTGATTATGCATAAATTATGCAATAGCAGGAGTGAAATACTAATACAGCTGAGGGTCAGAGATAAAATAACGATTGTCTTTTATAGGGACTGAGTGATGATAGATACAGTCAGAGATAAGATAATGAATTTCTATTTATATTAAATAAGGCTCCACATTTGTATCGAAATAATAATGGAAAAAAAGTAATAATTAGAATAAAGGACAACGCAATGAAATCAGGCAGTTAGTTTTCTCGTATGAATTGTTTTACATTTATCATTTCGGGGCATTTTGTAGCTTACTATGCGGTTTGGGGTTTGTTCATTGTTAAAGGCCGTACGGTGACAATAGCTGTTAACTTCTACGTCTCTTGGTCACTGGTGGAGATTTGTCTTAATGGCAATCATACCACATCTTCCTTTTTTATACTTAATCTTATTTTAAAATACTAGTCAACCCAGGAAATTATGACGAAATTTAAAGGCACCTTTTATGTGTGTTAAATTCAGAAATTATATGTCATATCGAAACAGTTCATAAATATATATGCGTTTGGGTCCTTAAAATAATTCTATAGATATGAAACGATTACAGACACTGAGTGATATTCTTTGGAGTTAATTGAGGTGATGACTCTTTATTTATCTAAAACTTGTACATAAATTAGACCGTTAGTTTCCTCGTTTGAATTTGTTTTACATTAGTCATTTCGGGACCTTTTATAGCTGACTACGCGGTATGGGCTTTGCTCATTGTTGAAAGCCGTACCGTGACCTATAGTTGTTAATTTCCGTGTCATTTGGTCTCTTGTGGAGAGTTGTCTCATTGGCAATCACACCACATCTTCTTATTTTTATATGAAGTAAAAAAAATAAGGTCTGAACTATTTTCAAACTGGCTACAAAACATTTCATTAAACTTCTTTACAACAAAGACTGTTTCCACAGTTACATTTCGACTTCAGCCAGGAAGCTACCTCTATTCCCAAAATAGCACCTCAGAAAGGAATTAACATATAATGGTTGCTTCTTAACTATCATGTTGTAATGTTATCTATCGGAAGTGACTGAGGGATGGGAGAGAGAGAAATTATTTCTTAAACAAGAAAATTATGCCCAACATAGAACATCAGTTTCATTAAGAATTCATGTCAGTTTATCTACATCTTATATAAAAAAAGAAATGAGGTGAAATTATGAATCTTTATAAAACAATTATCTGATCTTTCATTCCAAACATGCATTTAGGTTCACGATTGCATTTCTTTTTTTAAAGAAAGCGACTTGTATTTATTATTTTTTGAATAACATACTAAAAATCCTGAACTTCACATTGCCAAAGCTATTCTCTTTGTATGCAAATGCGGTTTTATTTGTTTATTTGTCGTCTCGGACTTGTATTGCCCCTCTGGGATTTTCGATTGCACGGCTACTTTGGTGGTATAGAATGATATATTTACACTTTTTATGATATTTTGATATGTAAATCACTACCTTGGGCTGCTTGTCATTTATTATAATCGTAAAGTGAATTTAATGGCGAATTTATTTTATCAATTAAAGCAGTGAGAGTTTGTTTTGACTAGTGTGATAAATTATTTTTACAAGCTTGATTTAAATACCAAATCACTGGTATATAAACAATCATAATAACTTTTACAAAAAGTTCAGCAATAGGTGTATTACTCTAGATACCTAATGAAGCATTTATGTTTCATAAATATTATAAAATTACCGTTTCAAGAATGGTCAACCAAGTCATGGTGGTGTCCCTAAAACATTCAATATTTAAAACTTTACTTCTAAGAATCTTTTATTAATAAGCATCCTTTTAAGAACTTTATGAAGGACATTTTGATTTCGGGTGAAATGTAATTAAACAAACTACTAAACAAAAAAGTAAGATAAATAGTAACATAGAAATCATCTGAAAATAAAACGAATATTACATTAGATAAAAATTTCCCAAATCCTTCATCTTTAAATATAAAAACAAGAAGATGTGGTAACGCTTCAGTTGGTGGTAAGGTTAACAAATTTAAAAAAAAATCAATGCAAACTTTAAAGTTTTCATGACTTACCTGTTGCCTATATATATATCTATATAATATCCTCATTGGTTTACAACCTGCATACAATGTATAAAAACAAACACTTGTAAGGTTATGATTTCAAATGAATATAGAGAAAAAAAAAATTCACGGATCACTGAATGTGAAATATTTTAAATGATGGAGATAACGATAATTTGTATATACAACTTTTATTTAAACAGGATCTGTAATAAAAGATAACCAGATTTTATGACATGACATGAGAAATAAAACAGTACAAAAATAGATTTTGAATTTAAATTTAATAAACGCATCATTTCTGTTGGTGCAAGGGGTATTATTCCTAGCTTTAATTGCCTACCTGGTACGAATGATGACAATTGTAAGACATCCCTCGTGTTGATATAGGCAAATAGTTCATGCATAACGGGACGATACATGGGATGTAAATGTGATATGAACATGAATTCTATTTTGTACTAGAAAAATAAAAGAACAGAGTTCCAATGTCCCCCGCGTTGCACATATTTTATATTTCAAAGGGCCATAACTCTTTTAAAAAAGCCGATCGTCCACCATTATAGAACTTGTCAGAGATATTGCTGATATTAACCTATAGTATAAGTTTTATAAAAATCTGGCAAACATTGTTCTCGTGAGAGCGCTAACGAGGCCATTTTCATCAATGCATAACTCTTTAAAAAAAAATTCGATCGTCCACCATTTTAGAACTTGTCCGAGATATTGCTGATATTAACCTATAGTATAAGTTTTATAAAAATCTGGCAAGAATTGTACCCGTGAGAGCGCTAACGAGGCTATTTTCCATAAATTTAATATATCCAAGGGGCATAACTCTTATAAAAAAGTCGATCGGCCTTCATTATAGAACTTGTCCGAGATATTGCTGATATCAACCTATAAAATAATTTTTATAAAAATCTGGCAAGAATTGTACCAGTGAGAGCGCTAACGAGGCCATTTTCCATAATTTTAATATTTCCAAGGGGCATAACTCTTTTAAAAGAAGTCGATCGGCCAACATTATAGAACTTGTCCGAAATATTGCTGATATTAACCTATAGTATAAGTTTTATAGAAATTTAGCAAAGAATTGTAACTGTGAGAGCGCTAACAAGACGCGGGGAACAAAAAGACATACTGATTTACAAGGCAACAGTCCAACATATCACAGGTTTTTCGGTGAAGCAGCAAATACCAATTTTCAATTCAATGGTTTTACCAGGCCAATGATCGTCGCATCAACGACCTTTAGAAATCAAGGGTCTCACGCTACCACGAAACAACTGAAGCGATCTTCAATTTAACAACTGACGATCCATTTGTGTCGTTATATTATTAATTAAATGAAGCATAAGTCGAAAATAAACTGACAAAGTGCCTAAAAAAAAGAAAAAGACACACAAACAACAGTACACAAAACAACATAGAAAACCAAAGACTGAACAACACTAACCCCACCAAAAACTGTTGGTGATCTCAGGTGCTTCGGAAGGGTAAGCGAGTTATTACAAAACCTTTGAAAAAATATTAGCCGAGTTCTTTTTTTTTTCCGCTGTATAAATCATAAGAACTTTTTTTACAGAATGCTGAATTGTAAGACATCCCTCGTGTTGATATGGGTAAAAATAGTCCGAAAAATGGAGGGCCTTTGCACATTTAGGTACAAATATCTTGTTTTATGTAAAAACAAATCGAATTTTACAAAACAATTCTGATTCTTACAAAAAGTCCCCTTTTTTATTTCACAAAATCAGCTGTTATCTTTATGAATGACATTTGTTATGTTTGGTGGACGTTATTTTGAAATGATAGGCTGTATTGCTATTGGTGGAAGGGGTATTGGTCCTAGCTTTAATTGCCTACCTTGTACGAATGATGACATATATACAAGCACGAAGAGGTACCAAGTAACAATCCAGAATGAATATAGAGCAAATGTACTTCTTTCAAAGATCACTAAACGTACTTAGAGAACACCACAGTAATTATATACAAACGTGTATATAAAACTTTAAAAAAAGACATCTTCATCAATATAAACAGGATCTTAAAATGACAAGGTTTTATGTTAATGTAATGAATTAACAAATAAAAATATTGTTGATTTATTCATTCACGGAACTGAATTTAATATGTTTAATATTATTACAAAAATTTAAATATCTTATCAATTCAAATTTCTGGTAACTCCCTCATTTGAATCCGCTTCCATTTTGGCGTGAAAAGTTCGTGAGTATGACGTCCATCTTTTGTTTCATCGACCTGAATAAAATAGGGTTTACCATGGAATGTTATTCTGTTGCGCCTTTACTCAATTTATGTAGTTCGTTTGATTATATTCTTAATCTGTTTAAGTGTTCCAGTCTAGGAGGATTATTCATCTTTAAACCGTATAAGAAGTTGTAAGAACTTTAAAACATCGTATAATCATTACCTTTTCCCTTTCTTTCACGTATCTCGAACTGAATTGCAAGGTCATCCCAGTACTGGAGAACATTCTAAGGACAAACGACGGTCATCTTGGACACAATTCGTGGCTAACCACAGAGTGAGTTAATTTTATAACATTGTATCTGAAGCCTTCAAATTGCTCTTCATATATTTGAACCTTTAAAGTTTTCACCGTGAATTACTGGAAATTTAACCGTTCTTGGAAGTACAACATTTTCTCGCATTCAACGGACTGTGTGTTATCAATTAAATTTGACATTTCGTTCATCTTAACATTTATTCTACACATTGTAAATTTGTATTTTATTTTGTATTTCAGCTTTTTACCATATGTCAGATTGGTTCATAATTAAAGAATCAGCACCTGATAGTCTTTTCTGCTTGAGCCCAATCGTCGGTTATACTTAATGGTCAGGCCATTAAAGTAAAAAGTCTACAGCTTGCCTGTTGTGTCTCACAGATACCGCCACTCCACGTCAGTTCTACAGCTACAACCTGCCTGCAAGAACGCGTCATCCCTTGACGTACAATAAATTGACGACAACCTGTCTTTACATATTCAGACAAGGAACGACAACGTAGCAACGTACGTAGTGTTACACTGACAGCGCACAACACAACTTGTGTGTACTAGGCAGCAAACTAACAACGTTGAGCCATCATGGATCCCAGTCACGCGGAACAGCATGACGAGGTTCAGCCCCCAGAGGGAGATGTTTCTGAAGAACTAAGGGGACGACCATTTGATATTCTGGGGGGGGGGGGGGGGGCAGGAGGATTTTGAAAATAAATAACTCAGCCTTGATAATCACAAAAATAAATGGTTTGTTCTGTGGTAGTTCGAAAATAAATAACCTGACTTACAATGTATTGAAAATAAATAACTCGGCAGGTCTTTAAACCATTTTATAAATGCTATTCGAAAGTATGAGGTGGCACCAGATTCTTCATAAAATTCATCTTTTTTTCAAAAAAAATTCGGGAAACACTTCCCAAATCTTTTAATAATAAAGGTATAAATATCATTTAAATATACTTGAAATGACTGAAAATGGGTTTCATTTAACTTTAGGTATATTGGCTCAGGAACACTTACCTCACTTTTATTCCAGGGCTGTAACTACATTGAGGCAAATGCCTTTATGTAGAAAATTTTAAAACCAAAAGCTTGTCTTCATATCAAATTGTTTTCACAGCGAGTTTTTGCAAGAAGCAAGTTCTGTTCTCCCTTGGACGTAGCACCTGTTTTTTCGGGATCAATGTTTCTTTAAATTTGTCTTTTGTTCATTGATTGTCCTTCTGTATTCTCTTAGTGTTGCATTCCTTTTGTGATTTATTAATTTTGTTTTCAACTTGATCATGAGTTTTATTTTATTTAGGACTTGTTAGCTAATTTTACAACTTAACTACTTTAAATTGTATCCCAGTTAAGAGCTACATCAAGTTGTAATTGAAATGTGTTATTAAAAATTACTTGACATAGTTATATCACTGATAATCAGCCCCCTCTTAATTTAATTTGAATAAAACCCCATATAATTTACAGGTATAAAAGATTTAAATGCCGAAACAACAACAAAAAAAAAAAAACCAGCAGCCACATACCTAACTATGTGAATTACATTTTTACTTTATTCTTCATATTGGTCTTTTGATGTTGTCCACAAAAACTTAAGTCTTACGCTGAATCTATACATTTTGCTTTGAGACCAAAATATTGTCAAAAAATTATTAAAACAGAACTTGCGTTTTCAGAATAAGAAAGGGTCTGGGAACGCCCAGAAAGCACGATTTTGCATCATTTGTTCTATAGTTTCTTTGGGCCTTCAGCAGCATTCAAAACCCTTCAAAATTTTTTTGCCTCGCTCCGCTCGGCGTAAATATATTTCGCAATGCTTTTAAAAGAGGCTAGTACGTCACAGCCCAACTCTAATACCGTGTATGTATGCAATACATGTATATGCAGTTGGGAATTCAGAAGATTCATTTCCGCAGAGGATGATGATTAATTCTGATTAAATGGTACATTAATGACTTGACTGTACATGTATTATTTATAATAAAAAATGAATTTAAAAATTGTATGTTTTCAAATATTATTAATATAGTTATGAAAATAAATAATCAGTCCCTTGTTTTAATGAAAATGAAAAATCTTGCTTCAACAGTGCAGAAAATAAATAATCTGTCCTATTAGTTAACAAAAATAAATAACCGATCCAAAACAAATCCTCCTGCCCCCCCCCCCCAGAATATCAAATGGTCGTCCCCTAATAGAAAATCAGTCTAATACCACACATTTAGATGAAAATCCCGAGACTAGGCGAGTACGTGAAAAAGGACACGAAGCATTCGCAGAGAAACGTGATAAGTTCTGTCAGGAGCTAGAGGCCCTTTGGTACAGCAGAGGACAGAATCGTACAAGCCTGTACTCATTCTCGCAAGCGCATAGATGAGTACCTGAACTTTTTGAAGAAGACCAGAACGCCGGAAAATCTTAAGAACATAGACATATGTAATCAGTCATCAGAAATTCGACTGTCTAAAGTGGACCTGGCTATGGAAACCCTACACGAGCATCGTCTCGCTCTGACAAAGGCTAAATCCACCAAAACAAAAACATCTAAGGGTAAGAAAACCTCGCATAGCGGAAGCTCCAACGTCTCCGATATGTCAAGCCTGGCACGGAGGAAGCGTGCCAAAGCAAAGGCTGATAAGTCAAAAATTTGCCTTTGCCGAAAAACATGCCTTGATCATTAAACAGGAGGCATTATTAGAGGAACAGCCTCTGTTCAGACAAACTGAAATCAAAGCCGAAATGGAGCAACAAGCCATTCAAGCAGAGCAAGAAGCCTTACGCTAAAAAGTTCAAATGGAACAAGAGGCTGCACAAAGAAAAGTTCAAATGGAACAGGAGGCAGCACAAAGGAAAGCTCAACTAGAACAAGAGGCCATACGCAGAAAAGCTCAACTAGAACAAGAGGCTGCACGTGTAAGCCGGGAAAAGGCTGAACTAAAGGCCAACTTGAACCTTCTCGAAGCACAGAGAGAAGTTGCAGCCGCAGAAGCCGAGGCTAGTATCCTGGAATACGACGGCAGCCAAGAATTTAGCGATCTCCTCGACGAAACGGAAGACCCGCTCCAGCGTGTGCAAGATTTCGTCAATAAACATCCTGTACCAACTGCCATACAGGACGTAACAGGACCTCAAAAGATAAAACATATTCCAATTAAGATTGAGCTAAGTCATGAATCACCAGCGTTCGTGCCATCCGTGGCACTGAACTTGCCATCACAGACACCTGCGGTCTTGCCTACACATGCTAAGTCACCAGAAGTTAATGTATTCCCAGATCTGGGAACAATAACTGGCATAGGAAAACAGGGCGTTTCAGCAGAGATCCCTGTTGCATACCAGAGACAAGGCGTTATAGAAGAGATCCCGGTCTCACACCAAAAACAAGGCGTTATAGAAGAGATCCCTGTTGAACACCAGCAACAAATCAACCCTACATCGGAGATAACCAGATTTCTCTTGCGTAAGGACCTATTGTTCTCCCGGCTAACAAGCTTTAATGACCGGGCGGAATCCTTCCATACATGGAAAGCCAGCTTTAAAAACGTCATAGACGAATTACAAGTTTCAGACTCAAAACAGATAGACCTACTTATTAAATGGCTTGGACCAGAGTCTGCCAAACATGCCATGAGTATAAGGGCGTCAAATGCAAACAACCCAACAAGATGCCTACAGAGACTATGGGAGAGACTGAACGACCGATATGGTGCTCCAGAAATGTTGGAGGCGTCTCTCGTCAACAAACTTGTCAACTTTCCAACATTGACGAACAAAGACAGCGCACTTCTTTACGACTTGTCTGATATTCTGTCAGAAATAGAGTATCACAAGGAAAATCCCAAGCTGGGATGTTTGCTAGCCTATTCCGACTGTTCGTCCGGGATAAATCCTATTGTGGAAAAACTGCCATACGGACTCCAAGAAAAGTTGATAACAAGGGCTTCAAGATACAAGTCTAAATATGAAGTTGCCTTTCCACCTTTCACAGAATTCTCTGCTTTCATCAAGGAAATTAGCAAAATGAAGAACGATCCTGGGTTCATCTTTGGGTCAAAAGTCACACCGAATACAAAAGGTGCTGCGCCAAAGTTCACACCTCAGACATATTCTAAAGTCAACGTCCATAAGACAGCAGTTGAACAACAACCTGGAGACAGCCGTGAACAACAAAGTCTTTGCATTTTGCATAAAACAAAGCATAATTTAAACGAATGCCGAGCGTTCCGAGCCAAATCTATCGAGGAACGCAAGGAACTGTTAAGACAGAACAATGTTTGCTACAAGTGCTGTGAGTCAACCACACATATAAGTCGTGATTGCAACGCGAGCATCAGTTGTAACGAGTGTGGAAGTCAACGACACACAACCGCACTACACATAACAAGGGTGCAACCACACACCATTTCTCAAGATAAGTCGCCTGGAAAATCTACGGCGGGGAGCCAACAGAATCGGCTGAAATCAAGTTAACCTCTGTGAGTTCAACCTGCACAGAAATCCACAAAGATCCTAAGAGTGAGAAATCTTGTGCCAAGATATTACCTGTGGATGTGAACCACAAGGACAGGACAGACAAAATTATCCGGATGTACGCCATCATTGACGACCAAAGCAACCGGTCTCTTGCCTCGCCTGAATTCTTCAGTCTGTTCAACGTTCGGGAAAAACCTGAAAACTACTCTCTTACAACATCCTCCGGAAGAGTAGCTACTTCCGGGAAAAGAGGAAAAGATTTCGTCTTAAAATCTGTACATGGTGACGTACAATTTGATCTGCCTACATGAATTGAATGTAATAATATTCCCAATAATCGAGACAAAATTCATACTCCTGAAGTCGCAATGCATCATCCTCATCTAAAAGAACTCAGAGGAAGCATTCCATCAATAGAGGAACATTGTCAAATTCTTCTCTTAATTGGAAGAGACCTTATATAGGCACACCACGTCCTTGAACAACGCCTAGGACCATCCAGAACTCCATTTGCCCAAAAGTTGAAACTTGGTTGGAAATACATACATTGACAAGCAAACTGTTCCGCTTGAAGTCAACACGAACATAACTAACGTTTCAATCACGGAACCAGAACAACGTCTTGCCTCAAGACTGGAAATAGCCTTCAAGGACAAGAATCCAATTGTTGTTCAGGGTAACGACCAATACTTTAATTCGAATACCAAGGTTGCAAAATTGCATTCCATAAAATTCCTTGAGTGTACTGGACCTAGTACCAAGCCTGGTAAAATCACGAATTTCTCTAAAGGGACAGCACTCATGTCACTAAAAGCAAAATCTGTGACTTCTGATAAATTTGCACAGCTTTTTTAATTTATTTTTGTATTTTAACTGAAATAGTTTCCCAAACTTCAGTATATTTATTCTGTGCAAGAAAAAAGTATCCAAATATTGTGTCCGAAAATTTGCCAAAGAACTACACTGCAAAATGTAATGAAATTCATCACCAATCTCGCTACATTGACATAAACTACAATATCTATAGTTACGACAAGTAGTCTAATTTCCCCCTTACTATCTCGTTACGAGAAAGGAAAGTGAATTAAAAATTAAAATAGACACTTAACTTAATAAAATGAATATCATAGACGACAGAAAGACGTGTACAAACAATCAAAATAATGCTGTATCAAATAAAAATAATGGAATACCTTAAAAAAAAATGAAAACAACACGTTATAAATTTCATGCGTCCGAATCGCTTTTCTGGATTTACCTTCACCAGGAACGCTCAAAGCCCAATATTTGAAAGCCAAGGATGTATAAGAACCTAAACAGTTGAAGAGCTATAAAACCAAAAAAGACCTAAAAGATAGCAAAATTCATCTAAGGTCAACTTTGCCTGAGGGAGTTGAAACCTTAGTTTTTTAGTTCTAAAAGAGAGACCAAAATAAAATAATATTACAAAAAAACTGTGCAGTTCGAAAAGGCATAGAAAAAAATTTAGTTGAAAAGTAAACTCAGGCAAATAACATTGACAAGTCAGTTTGTGGTGGAGAGGTAACCATTGAAGAATTTACCTTTGCTATAAATATAATGAATGAAAATCAAGCACAGGGGATACAGCCGAATTTTATCAGATATTTTGGAATAAAATCAAGTATTTTCTAGTCAAAGTTTAAAAAAAATGATTTTGTCTTTTTTTTTAATTGAATTTCTAACATCTTCTGCACAATATATAACATATCCTCATTTTAAAAAGGGTAGATGTTTGTAAATATCTGTTAGAAAGGGGAAATTGTTGACTTAGATAATGTCTACCTATGTTTAATTGAGCACTACATGAAAGAATTAATTCGATTCAAATAGGAAATTTAGAACTTTTTTTTTGTTCAAAGTAGACGTATAAGACACGTTCGAAAGGCAGCCATATTGATATGAAGACACAAAAAAAAAACCAAAAAAAACAACGGTTTTTCGATTTATAAGTTTACAAATACAAATTATTTTTTCTTCTGGATTTTATTTTAAGATTGAGTTTCACTAAAATGAAAAGCTCCCTGAAATGACCATATTAATCTAAAGCGTCGTTCAAATACAACTGATCTTGCAAAATCAGTTGTTACATCAAGAACGTACACCCTCGTAGAGGCAACATAAATAAACAGAATTAAATACATTGGCATATTAGACTTTAAAGGGGCATTAGCTGTCAAATTCATGTTCACCGACTTGAATCAAATTCTCATATTTAATTTCGTATATCAAAATTACAAGAAGTCTAAAATAAACAATTAACAATGCATGGACTCGATAATATGTTTCACCATTTCGTGTGTTTTTATGCTCCCGCCGTAGCGGAGGGGGCATTAAGTTTTACCCTTGTCCGTCTGTAAGTCCGTCCGTACGTAAGTCCACAAGTTGGTTTCCGTTCTCTAACTTTAGTTTGCCTCAACCAAATGTTATGCAACTTCTACACAATGCTTATTACCACTAAATACAGATCAAGTTTGAATTTTGGTAGCGTCACTTTTACCGTTCTAGAGTTATGCTCCTTTAAAAATGGAAAAATTGCTAAATTTTTCGTTTCTGTTCTCTAACTTAAGTTTGCCTCAACCAAATGTTATGAAACTTATACACAATGCTTATTACCATAATATACAGATAAAGTTTGAATTTTGGTGACGTCACTTTTCCTTTTCTAGAGTTATGCCCTTTACAAATGGAAAAATTGTAAAATTTTTCTTTTTTTTTTTTTTTTAGTCTAGACGTCATCTAATTAACCATCGAGATGACCTCCGAAGACTGCCGACTGTCATATAACCCAATATCAACATAAATAAACCCATCTCCAGCTAAGGGGTTATATTGAAGTTCACATAAATACGGATTCAATGAGGTCGAACTATTCACTTGCAAGTGAATAATTCATCAGCGATGTATCTTAGCTTATTTTGACAAAATTGAACCAAAGTGGGTGCTAAAAGCGAATAATTATTCACTTTTTCACTTTCATTAATGATTGAACAAAACAAATCATTTTTTTTTTATATCTCGTAGCTAATGCCCCTTTTAGGATTATATAAAACTGACAATTATATTCTATACTTGAGTTAAAAAAACATCTCAAGATTCATGTTTTCAAATGTTACACTGAAAAAGAGACAATAAACAAAACCAAAACAAACTACAACCAATAAGAAATATATTTTGATTTAGCATGATTTAGTAGCTGCCTCATTGACGTATATCCCACATCTCTTTTAACTTCTAATGCGTCCATGACATATTGATGGTATAATCGAAAAGTCTTTTAATAAAAAAAAAAACGAACGATGGTCATTTGAATCATGAGAATATTTTACATACTGACAAACTCATTTCAACTGAACTAATGAAGAAGAAAAAAACTTCTATTATATTCATTTAAATCTCTTAAAATTGTCAATCTTATCCGCGCGGGTACAGGTTACTTTCTAGTATTATCTGAAACGTCCACCAGCCATAGAATTTTAAGATAATATTACCTGTCTCATTGCATTTCTATAGATAATATAATCGAAGGCGATTGAACTCTGCAACTTTGTAGATGTATTTTTTCCAACGTGGAATTGACACTTCAAGTTGATCTTTTTTTTTTTACTTTAAATATTTCGTGCAGCACTATCTGACCGACAAAATTCATTCTTCTGCCTAGTTTACCGGACATTTTTTAGCAGGTTGTCTGATTTGTGCGTATTAGGGTTATACAAGCGGCGGTCGTGAGTTTCCTTTTGTAAGTTGTAGTTGTTAGTGAAAGCTCTGCTTTTAACATTCCATCAGTTGGCACATTAAAAAATCTGTGCTTGGTTATGTGAAAGGGAGTTGATTGTGTGATTCGCTTCCAGACAAATGTGTACGATTTCGAGGCACCTCATAGCAACCAAAAACCAAACTGCAAAAGAAATAAAAATAATAGGTTAATCAAAAAACTAATTTGTTTGTATTATCATGTTTCATTAAAAAGCGAGAAAATGAAACTAATATAATGTTGCATGTTTACAAAAATGATATAAAGCACAAATAAAAGTCCTTGAACATAATCAGTGTTATATTGGCTATAGTTGTGAAAAAAATGCAAACCGGCCTTAAATTTGGTTCGTTTATGTTAACACTCTCGAAAGGAATATTAGCCAAATGCTGGATGGAGTGTTTGTACTTTTTTGTGTTTTCTTCTTTTTTTTTTTAATTTGTATTTATTTTCTGAACATCTTTCACTTTAATGATTGTCATAGGAAATTTAAGATTATATATCGTAAAATATGATACTAGATTTCGGAATTTCGTATTGATTCATGTAATGGTAATGTCCATCGCAGTTTAGCTAGTTTAGCTAGTGGTTAAATTTTGTTACTCTTTCCTTTCGAAACGACATTGACATTGGAGATTTCCTTTTGGATATGCGGGACTATAAATTGTATACGTCTGTTTGACTGTTTGGGATTAAGTTTGAGGTCATTTCAAGCTTCCCCTTTCTTTATAAATATATGTCAGTTTGGCTTTTCTGTCTTTACTTTTAAGACGTCGATTACAATTGGCTTGGCGGAAGTAAAAATACCGTTACACACATTCTTTAATATCGGGTAGGGATTTTTTGTCATGAATTCATATCCCTATTTTTACATTATGAAATACCGCTTTTGTGCCTATTCACATTCAATATGAATGCCACGTCGTTTGTTAAGGTTTCTTGAACATAATCTTATTGAATATCGTATTTTCTTCCAATGGAAAGTCTATATATAACTATTATATATCCATATAGAATATGTGACTATGCTTTCACCAACAGTCTCTAGATAATTGCATATTTTACTGAAAATTTAACAGCATGGAAGGAGGTTTAAAATTAAACGCAAGTAAAGTCATTCCATATTGGTCACTTAAAAATCAATAAAACCTTTCAATTTTTAAAAACCAAACATAATAAAACTTTTACGTTTAAATTTTTTATTCCTTGTTTAAATCATTGCAGAAAAAACTTTGAACAATATTGAATTTTTCCATCTCAAATGCACATGTTTGATTGAAAATATTAACTTCCGGTTTTGAATGTCCGCTCTGTTGTCAGATAATAGCTTACTTTACGATGATTTCAAAAATAAATGGTTTCTATATACTTTTGCTTCAAATAAAGGAGACAAGTTGATACTTCCTGTTTTAAAAAATGTCACTTTCTGTTTTTTCACAAAATGTAGTAATAATGATGCGGAATTTGTCTAAATTTATTGAAGTTACTCCCCTTTAGCGTTTCATTATATATTTACGCTAATCTGGGTTTTGATTTACGTTCACTCCGCTTTTTATAGTGAACTGTTTTTCTCGTCATTACGTTAGAATCCTTTAGAGTAATCAGACAAAATATTTTACCCAGTCTTCCTCCTTATATTTATATATCTGCTCTGATTTATTTTTATTTACATGAATTGCATCAGTGACTTAGGCGGCGGATGATTAATTTTTATGACCCGCCGGTACATGTATTTTCTTTGAAATACCTTTAGTAGTATTTGTATTTTTATTTGTTCTTTAAATTCATGAAATAACATGAAGGTTAAATGTTTCATGTTTTCGACCAAATAAATATATATTATTATATTCTATTAATGAAGCCAACAGTAATTAAAAAGGGTGAGTTTCAAAAGCGCGATAACTGTTCGATATCATATACCTAATATATTTAAGCAACATCTTGAGACTTCAAAATAACTACGGAATGAAAAGAAAGTGGCTGAAGGAACAGTGTTCGCGAAGATAGCTCTTATAAGGAAAAGTGTTCGGTAAAACGGTATCAGTTTCAATAGCGTATAAACTGTTCGATATCATATACCAAATATCTAAGCGACATCTTGCGTAACCGTCGAACCCCGCAAGAAATAAAAGTTGCAGAAAAAAAATATTAAAAAATAAATGGTTCAGAGAAAAAATGAAGGTCTCTCCGCCCAAAATGCACATGTTTGTACACTTCCAGTTTAAAACTTTGTTTTTTCTGGTGTTAGATAATAGCTCAGTTTATGCTGATTCCAAAACTATATGGTTTCTATATACTTTCGCTTAAAATTAGGAAGATAAGTAGGTACTTCCGGTTTACAAAATTTCACTTCCTGTTTAATTTTAACGAAACTTCACACTGATTAAAACAAAAGAAAGATTTAGTTACATTTACATATAAATAATGCAGAAATGGCTACTTCCGGTTAACCAAGGTCACTTTCGGTTGACAAGGTCATATGTCTGCAACCCAACGTAAAAGGCCCTATGACTTAATCTTGTACCAATTGGAAGTTACAGCAAAGGTTAAAATATAGAATGTCAAATAAACTTTGACCTTGACCTCAATTTCAAGGTCATGAAGCAAGGACCTGAAAATAAAAAGAGCCGAGGTATCTACTATATATGGTTAATGAGTTATATCCTATACAGCTTATTGTAAAAATAACAGATAAAAAACTCCCATAAATTGTTATCGTATCATTTCAGCCAAAATTTATGTGTGACGATATGTCGCAACCAACAATGTAGTAAAATTTTTTGTCGATATTCTATACGATTTTCTGAGAAGAAGCAATCGTTAGCCAAACTCTAAATATAGAATATGACCTTGACCTTTGACCTAGACGTTATTTTCTTTTCGGTGTAACAAGGACCTCAAATCAAATGACCCTAGGTCTCTATCACTTACGGTTTGCCAGTTACGAATACATTTCACTTACTAGTAGATCAAATACACAAGAAGAAATTACTCTCATAACCATGATAACGAATCTCTGTATCGCTTCGGACAAAATTTAACAAAACATCCTGAGGATAGAACAAGCAATTTGGAAAAATAAATTCATGGTTCCAAAGGAGTAGAGATAACAAACAGTGTTCGGGGGATAACTATAACAAGGAAATGTGTTCGGTTAAACGATGTCAGTTTCAAAAGCGTATTAACTAAATGATATCATACTAAATGTCTTATCGACATCAAAACAAAATCAAAAGGTCTTTCAACGGAAAAATGATGTATATAATACTTCAAAAACTTGAAGAAGAACAAGGTTCGCATCTTGAAAATATATTCATTTTACGGGTTCTGTGTAATGGTTTAACTGAACACATTCTTTCTTCTATAAGAATTTTTACATTTCTTATATGTACACATCCTTTTATTCGTATGTATTTCAACGGAAAATATATGAGTCTCACAACTATCACCAGAAGGAATAATGATGCTTTATAAAAATGTGATGCAATCTGAATTTTTATTTCTTATCAAAGGACAAATTCTTTCAAACACTTTGATTTTGATATTTTTGAAATTGTCAGAAAAAATCTTTTTCTAAATAGTTTTTGTATTCCTTCACCAAACAAAAAACCAAATAGGTAACCGAATCCGGCCTTAAAATGATCAAATTGACTCTTTATAAGCAGATCGGTCATATTTTGACTTCATTAACTCACGGTTTTCATTTGGATTAAATGGGAATGGTAACAGCTTAATGAGACTGAAAAATATTATTTTCTGTTGATATCACATGAAACGAGTTTCTGGAAATTATAATGTTAAGGAAATTATTGAATCAATTATTAAATATGTACTAAACTAAGTCCTCTATTTTTTACATTTATCACCACTCCATAACATATCATTGACAAACAAGTATTGCATTTAGTGGAAACTTTGCCTGATAATTAACTTTCGTGTTTAATCGCCGAAGCTATTAAACTTGACATTAATCAATAATCACCACAGAATCATTGAGCAAGTAAAAAATAAATGAGATAATAGACATGCAATAGAGCGATGTTTATTATTTTTTTTCACATTTTCCATGCGTTTCTATTTGTTAATCAAACGCTGTTCTAACAGTTGTTAAATGATTTGGTGTATTGAATTTTTTTCTTTCAGAATCAATTAACATAAATAAAAATAGATAAATAATGCCCTTTCCCAGCATTTTAGCTCCATATGTTTCTTTCAAAATGAAAATGGTGAACTTGAAAAAGAAGTTAAAAACCTAATTACAAATATTGACGAAATTTATTAATATCAGATTCTCCCCTATCGGTAACTTTCGACGAAAATAAAATTTCACACACTTTGAAAAATTTCAAATCCGGAAAAGCCTGTGGTACTGATGGCATTCCTAACGAATTCCTTATATATGGTGGGGACATTCTGGTGAACTCTCCTGTTCATATTTTTCCAAAAATTACAGATTCAGAAACAATTCCAGATGAATGGCATAAAGGAATCATTATACTAATTCACAAAGGTGGGTCTACACACTCTCTGAGTAACTATAGAGGTATAACTCTCACATTAAATGTATATAAGGTGTACTGCAAGCTAATTGAATGTAATCTTATGGGTTATATTGAAGATAAAGGGATACTTGGTGAAACTCAAGGTGCATTCCGAAAAGACAGGAGGGTGGGGGATCATATTTTTAATCTTAACGGCATTTGCTCGATGAAAAGGTCCAGGAAGGAAAAGACTTTTTTTGTGTTCCTTGACCTTTCATCGGCCTTCGATAAAGTTTGGCTGTTCTATCTCCTATGGAAAAAGGGTATCCAGGGTAAATGGTGGCAGATTCTACGGGCACTATATAAGAATGTTAGCAATAATAACATTTATTGTAAATAAAAGATTTTTTGGCTTGAATTTTCGATAATATTTAGTTTCATAATGCCATGTGTGTAAGAAGGAATTTCTTTGTTTAAGTATATCAACATGAGGTCAAGGACTGCATGTTCAATGCATGATCATCTAAATATATTATCTGATTGGGCAGTTCTTGAGATTAGTAATTAATATCATATTTCTACATGTGCTCGGACATGAGGTCATTCGCCTTTGTTCTGGGAGAGAAAAAAGATCGTTTATGAATTTTAACTGACAAAAAGTCCTTTTTGGTAATTACGAGTCTGATTGGTTCGATCAAGAATTTGGTCTTAAACAAGGATGCATTTTATCTCCTACACTTATTTCCGTCTTAATGACTGACTTATGCGATATGCTGAAGGTGGCAAATTTGGGTATTCGCATCTCTTCTGAATTAATTAACTGTCTTCTTTTCGCTGATGATATTGTCCTGTTAGGAAACACGGAAGATGAGCTACAAACTCTTTTAAACATAGCTCATAAATTTGTCTCAAAATGGAGCTTAAAATTTAATTTTTCAAAGTCGAAGGTTCTGGTTACAGATAAAAAGAAAGACCCAAATAAAAAATGGTACTTAGGGAATGATCTCATTGAAGAAGTTAATGAATACAAATGTTTAGGCGTATATTTTTCAAGATCCCTTAAATCTACATACCATATAGAGCAGTACCTGAAAGAAAATTTTCAATGGAAAATAAATCATGCAATTCGTATTTTATCAAACGTTGACGATTTCCGCTCAACAAGGCTAAAAACATTTGACAAGAACGAATTTTCTGCCTATAAATGCCACGCTTCAACGTATGAATCTTATGACAAACAAGGAGTGTCAGGTATGTTCCTCAAATGCGACTGAGAATATGTCTCACGGTATGTTAGATTGTCCTTCTTTCTCGTCTATCATAAAAAGTATTGACATACAAGCATATTTCAATAGTTTTAAAAACGGATATCTGCTTTCCAGAGTTGCCGCCCCTAGCACAAATACAGTTCATGATAGGTGATCTGGGTTACTTGTATTCTTCAGACTTAGGTAATAGTTTAGATAAGATCCGGAAAAAAATATCTTACAGACGTTATGAATGAACGTACTTTTTTACTTAATAAAATTTCAAATGTCTAATATCATGAACTGTGTGCGAACGTTTTTAGTTTCAAGGTTGAATTTTTTTTATCTTTTATCGACGACAGAAAGATTTCGAATAAATAAGAAAATGAACTTGTTACTGTAATGTTCTTTTTCGAAATAACCAATGTACTATGTTATTTTAGCGTTAATGTATTTATTAGACCTTTTAATATTTGCAAGAACCAGGTTTTACTACAATCATATAATGTTGTTTGTAAATACTATGATTTGATGACGCAGGTGTCAGTACCCCGCTGGCGCTTGCCCCCATTGTAAAGGGGAAAATTACACCCAACAGTGTGAGAATTAGACTTTTATGCTGACAAATTTTTGTCCCTCAACGGGATTCTAACTCACACCTTTGATACACTACAGCACCAATAGCTTAGCCTCATGTCCAGCGCTCTATATAATTGTATATATATATACAATTCTAAATTGAAAACAACGTTCAAACCTATCATTGCGTTGGATAAAAACCGCAATTTTTATACGTGTGCATGCAAAACAAATTTCTTGGTAGAAGTGAAAAAAAGTAAAAAAGTGAAAAAGTATATTTTAACAAAACGCATTTACATACACATACATACATACATAGATACATACATACCAAATGATAAATCAAGTTTTCAGCCTTGGGGTTTGCTGATCAAGGTTAATCCAGAACACGATTTGGACGCACCTAAAATATTTCATTTCATCAATTTTATAAATAACGATGGTTATTGGAAAAACCTTATTGCATTACATATATAAATATAAACGGGTCCACATGGATAGGTTCAAACCGCAAAGAAATATTTAATTAATTAATGTAAAAATTATTTATTATAAAAAGAAGTTTGACAAAAGAATAAAATTACACCGATACAGCAAATGTTTTTCTTTTGTTTGCATCTTGTCCGTTAAGGGTAATTTATTGATGCAGAAGGAAATATATATGGCAAAATTGACAATCCACGGTTTAATTTTAAAGTGTCTAAAAAGCGGTGTTTGACAATTTAAATTGTTAGTGACAACAAGAGCACATAGATATTCTATTACTTTACAGAATATTTAATATGTGATTTTGTCAAAAAATTACACACAAAAAAAACCAAAACGGACAATTTTGTTTTTGGTGCATTACTTATATAGACTGCACATTTAAGTGTAAAAGTGTAATCTTTCGTTAATCTTTTTTCCTTATGTTAGTCTCATTCTAAATAATAAATAATAAATATTGATAAATAACTGTAGATAGTATTTCAAGAATCAAGTTTAGACTAAAGTAAACCGATATTCTTACATGTCTAATAAACTCATCATAGATACCAGAATTAAAATTTTGTACGCCAGACGCGCGTTTCGTTTACAAAGAATCATCAGTGAAGTTCGAATCAAAGAAATGGCAAAATAAAGTACGAAGTTGTAGAGCATTGAGGATCCAAAAAACCCGAAAGGTTTTGCCAAATACAGCTTAGGTAATCTATTCCTGGGGTAGATATTCAAATCATTAGTATTTCGAAAAAATCACAGTTTTATAAACAGTGAATTTATAATTATAATCATGTCAATGATAATTCATGTCAACAAAGAAGTTCTAATTACTGGGCTGGTGATTATTAACTTAGGTCAATGACTACTTTTTACAACCATAGTTCTCTCTCTCTCTCTCTCTCTCTCTCTCTTGTGTGCGTTTATGTTACCTACTGTGAGCACAAACGATTCACATACCCTTTCTAGCCTCAAAGGTAAAGAATGTGGTTTGTAATTGGATGGTAGTTCAATACCACAAAAACACAAAACACACAGTCATGATGTCTTTTTGGTTGCAGTGTTAAAATGTCCACTTATTCTATTTTTGAATAGAAATCCACAATATGTTGAAATATGCATAGTTTCAGATATCTATTATCCATAAAGTTTACAACAATTCATTATTAAACTGTTGAGCTGCATATACAGTAAATGGTTAAATAAATAACTTATAAATCTTATTGATGTATATTTGTTTATTTTATTGTTGTATAATTGAGCTGTAATTAAAACTAATGTTAATTTAATATAATGATGCTTACCAGAAAACAACCCTGGATTTCTGGTATTAACAAAAAGCGACTAAAATGCTGGACTAGTGAAGAACATTGTTAACTGCAGAAGTGTAATTTGTTGTTGAATAAAAAAAACACTATTGAGCTGCATTTCCATATAATCTATATTAATCGGAAGCTTTGTATTTGTGTTTGGGTAAGATTGACAGTTGCGAATCATATATCTGCAATTCATATGTTTCACTACTACTAATTGTATTGCAGAACTCTTTCTTCTTCTTAGGGCAGTCTGCACCCTTAATATATGTTGGCTGCATCAAGCTGGTAATGATAGTTTTCCATACAATATCTAAAGAGTAGGCGAACTAAAAAATTGACGCTATGCTCGACAAATGAAGATATATCAAGATGTTTGTTCCGAGTTAAATATGAATGATTTTTATTTTGAAAGTTGAAGTTTGGTGTTTCATATCCATGTGTCTAAATCATCCCCATAAGCACGATACAGGAATGGAAACTTAATATTAGACCAAACTACAAAAAGTTAGAAAATTATAAATACATCAATTTGAAACAAAACAGAATAGGCCTATGTTACTTTTCTAGATAAATAAACTTAAAGTGTATATCCCAATTTGTTTTTCCAAATTTAAAAGTAGGTCTCTTGTTAGAATAAAAAAGAGTTGTATACACAACTAAGCATGATTCACTGGTATTAAAAAACATGAACATTATATTTTTTAAAGATCATATAACTATCCAGTAAAACTAACATTACTCCATCCTGTTTGGTCCCCTTTGGGCAGCGTTAAACAAGCTCTATTAGATATCAATCCTCCCACGTTTTTAAACTTGATCAGTAGATCAATGCGTTCACCAAAGAACAAGTACAAGAAAAATACTTAACTCTAAAACTTCTCACTAACAGCGAACAAAATCACAAAGTACGTCCCACAAAAAAACATTTGCATAGATTTCATACAACGACGTCATGTAAAGTGTATAAAATAACAATCTTATACAATGTTCAAAGTAACGTTTATGTTACCTACTGTAAGCACAAACGATTCACATACCCTTTCTAGCCTCAAAGGTAAAGAATGTGGTTTGTAATGGAGTGGTAGTTCAATACCACAAAAACACAAAACACACAGTCATGATGTCTTTTTGGTTGCAGTGTTAAAATGTCCACTTATTCTATTTTTGAATAGTAGTCCACAATATGTTGAAATATGCATAGTTTCAGATATCTATCATCCATAAAGTTTACAACAATTCATTATTAAACTGTTGAGCTGCATATACAGTAAATGATTAAATAAATAACTTATAAGTCTTATTGATGTATATTTGTTTATTTTATTGTTGTATAATTGAGCTGTAATTAAAACTAATGTTAATTTAATATAATGATGCTTACCAGAAAACAACCCTGGATTTCTGATATTAACAAAAAGCGACTAAAATGCTGGACTAGTGAAGAACATTGTTAACTGCAGAAGTGTAATTTGCTGTTGAATAAAAAAAACACTATTGAGCTGCATTTCCATATAATCTATATTAATCGGAAGCTTTGTATTTGTGTTTGGGTAAGATTGACAGTTGTGAATCATATTACTGAAATTCATAGGTTTCACTACTACTAATTTTATTGCAGAACTCTTTCTTCTTCTTAGGGCAGTCTGCACCCTTAATATATGTTGGCTGCATCAAGCTGGTAATGATAGTTTTCCATACAATATCTAAAGAGTAGGCGAACTAAAAAATTGACGCTATGCTCGACAAATGAAGATATATCAAGATGTTTGTTCCGAGTTAAATATGAATGATTTTTATTTTGAAAGTTGAAGTTTGGTGTTTCATATCCACGTGTCTAAATCATCCCCATAAGCACGATACAGGAATGGAAACTTAATATTAGACCAAACTACAAAAAGTTAGAAAATTATAAATACATCAATTTGAAACAAAACAGAATAGGCCTATGTTACTTTTCTAGATACTAGTAACCAAACTTAAAGTGTATATCCCAATTTGTTTTTCCAAATTTAAAAGTAGGTCTCTTGTTAGAATAAAAAAGAGTTGTATACACAACTAAGCATGATTCACTGGTATTAAAAAACATGAACATTATATTTTTTAAAGATCATATAACTATCCAGTAAAACTAACATTACTCCATCCTGTTTGGTCCCCTTTGGGCAGCGTTAAACAAGCTCTATTAGATATCAATCCTCCCACGTTTTTAAACTTGATCAGTAGATCAATGCGTTCACCAAAGAACAAGTACAAGAAAAATACTTAACTCTAAAACATCTCAATAACAGCGAACAAAATCACAAAGTACGTCCCACAAAAAAACATTTGCATAGATTTCATACAACGACGTCATGTAAAGTGTATAAAATAACAATCTTATACAATGTTCAAAGTAACGTTTATGTTACCTACTGTAAGCACAAACGATTCACATACCCTTTCTAGCCTCAAAGGTAAAGAATGTGGTTTGTAATGGAGTGGTAGTTCAATACCACAAAAACACAAAACACACAGTCATGATGTCTTTTTGGTTGCCGTGTTAAAATGTCCACTTATTCTATTTTTGAATAGAAATCCACAATATGTTGAAATATGCATAGTTTCAGATATCTATTATCCATAAAGTTTACAACAATTCATTATTAAACTGTTGAGCTGCATATACAGTAAATGGTTAAATAAATAACTTATAAATCTTATTGATGTATATTTGTTTATTTTATTGTTGTATAATTGAGCTGTAATTAAAACTAATGTTAATTTAATATAATGATGCTTACCAGAAAACAACCCTGGATTTCTGGTATTAACAAAAAGCGACTAAAATGCTGGACTAGTGAAGAACATTGTTAACTGCAGAAGTGTAATTTGTTGTTAAATAAAAAAAACACTATTGAGCTGCATTTCCATATATGCTATATTAATCGGAAGCTTTGTGTTTGTGTTTGGGTAAGATTGACAGTTGCGAATCATATATCTGCAATTCATATGTTTCACTACTACTAATTGTATTGCAGAACTCTTTCTTCTTCTTAGGGCAGTCTGCACCCTTAATATATGTTGGCTGCATCAAGCTGGTAATGATAGTTTTCCATACAATATCTAAAGAGTAGGCGAACTAAATAATTGACGTTATGCTCGACAAATGAAGATATATCAAGATGTTTGTTCCGAGTTAAATATGAATGATTTTTATTTTGAAAGTTGAAGTTTGGTGTTTCATATCCATGTGTCTAAATCATCCCCATAAGTACGATACAGGAATGGAAACTTAATATTAGACCAAACTACAAAAAGTTAGAAAATTATAAATACATCAATTTGAAACAAAACAGAATAGGCCTATGTTACTTTTCTAGATAACCAAACTTAAAGTGTATATCCCAATTTGTTTTTCCAAATTTAAAAGTAGGTCTCTTGTTAGAATAAAAAAGAGTTGTATACACAACTAAGCATGATTCACTGGTATTAAAAAACATGAACATTATATTTTTTAAAGATCATATAACTATCCAGTAAAACCAACATTACTCCATCCTGTTTGGTCCCCTTTGGGCAGCGTTAAACAAGCTCTATTAGATATCAATCCTCCCACGTTTTTAAACTTGATCAGTAGATCAATGCCTTCACCAAAGTACAAGTACAAGAAAAATACTTAACTCTAAAACATCTCAATAACAGCGAACACACTGACAAAGTACGTCCCACAAAAAAACATTTGCATAGATTTCATACAACGACGTCATGTAAAGTGTATAAAATAACAATCTTATACAATGTTCAAAGTAATTTTGAACATTCAGAAATACAAAAGAGAAACGAAAACAAGTAGAGGCTGTAGTCGAGAATGAACATCGCTGCTTAATTAAAATTTGCCTTCATCAAAATGTGAATCATCACAGTAAACACGACTGAAAACTGTGGTTTTATTTTCATTTAATTTTTTATAACCGTAAATGAATGCCTGCAAATTACTTTTGGTTTGTGTATTAGAATGATATTCAATCCAACCCATCATTTCTATAGTAAATTTATACTACAAAAATAAGTCGGCATGTTAATGTATCAATTAACCAGTTTATTGGTTTATTTGTTTCCAAGTGACGACTAGCAAACGCAATCGGTAAGATACATTGCTATATTATTAAGTATCAGATGCTTCTGCAAGACAGATAAATTACCATGATGAGCAATATATCAAAAAGTGGACCTATACAACAAATGAATATAGGGTCCACTTTGTCACATTTGGAACTTTGTTCTTTATGTTATCTTGAATTTTCTAAATCCATCTATATCCGTTTGTCATTATAATCTGCTTTGATTTTGCGTCTAAAATAGAAAAAAATTACATTTAATGTGCATCATAGCTAAATCATGTTCTTCAAAAGTATTTCTCTTATTTGATACATTCTTTCTGTTTTTAGGCTTATATTGTAGATCGCAATCCTTCTATGTTAACACGTTTAGATATGGGTATCTTGACGGGCATTACTCAAAATTATCCCTGATTTATTGTAAATAACCCAGCAATTATTTTCATACAAAATCTTACGATTAAAATTGATCGTAAGTTATATTGAAATGTGTATGACTTACGAGTATTTTTACTCTTAAGATTTTTTGTGAAAAGTAGCCGCTGGTACATATTGTCTCGCATCTTGAATACAATTTTTTTTGAAATCCTAACGTCACACCTATGAACACGTTTCAATTGATATAACTTTTTCTGAGTTTCTGCTTTTAATCCTACGTGGAGAAAAGTAAATTCTTTTTTTCTTAATTGTAATTATCTTAACTTTTACTACAGTGTTCAAATATTAAATGTATCAAAATAAAATGATTTGACGTTGATCAAAGTTGATCTGTCGTTGTGAATAGCTTTAACAGAGACCAAAAGCATATGTCGTCAACACCACTGTATACACACAAACATATTACTTAAGACAACAAGTGATCAGTTTCCTGATATTGACAGATTTACCAGATTCTTTATTTCTCTAACACCATATAGTTACAATGGTACAAAGAAGTTCATCAAAAGTTATAACATAACATAAACACACATGACAAGATGATATGAAAAACAAATAAATAAAATAAACAGTAGTGACGAAGAGTGGTGATTAACCAGGAAGACTCACTCGAAAAGTTATAACCCTGATAAATTTGCACAGCTTTTTTAATTTATTTTTTGTATTTTAACTGAAATAGTTTCCAAAACTTTAGTATATTTATTCTGTGCAAGAAAAAAGTATACAAATATTGTGCCCGAAAATTTTCCAAAGAACTACACTGCAAAATGTAATGAAATTCATCACCAATCTCGTTACATTGACATAAATTACAATATCTATAGTTACGACAAGTAGTCAAATTTCCCCCTTGCTATCTCTTTACGAGAAAGGAAAGTGAATTAAAAGTTAAAATGGCCACTTAACTTTATAAAATGAATATCATAGACGACAGAAAGACGTGTACAAACAATCAAAATAGTGCTGTATCAAATAAAAATACTTATTAAAAAAAGATATTTGGAGTTCCTAAAAAAAATGAAAACAACACGTTATAAATGTCATGCGTCCGAATCGCTTTTCTGGATTTACCTTCACCAGGAACGCTCAAAGCCGAATATTTGAAAGCCAAGGATGTATATTAACCTAAATAGTTGAAGAGCTATAATACCAAAAAAGACATAAAAGATAGCCAAATTCATCTAAGGTCAAATTTGCCTGAGGGAGTTGAAACCTTAGTTTCTTAGTTCTAAAAGAGAGACCAAAATAAAATAATATTATCAAAAACTTCACATGCAGTTCGAAAAGGCAAAGAAACAATTTAGTTGAAAACAAAATATTTGAAACTGAGTTGTAAACTCAGGCAAATAACATTGACAAGTCAGTTTGTGGTGGAGAAGTAACCATTGAAGAATTTACCTTTGCTATAAATGTAATGAATGAAAATCAAGCACAGGGGATACAGTCGAATTTTATCAGATATTTTGGAATAAAATCAAGTATTTTGTAGTCAAAGTTTAAAAGAATTATTTTTGTCTTTTTTTTCAATTGAATTTGTAACATCTTCTGCACAATATATAACATATCCTCGTTTTAAAAAGGGTAGAAATGATGTTTGTAAATATCTGTTAGAAAGGGGAAATTATTGACTTAGATAGTGTCTACCTATGTTTAATTGAGCACTACATGAAAGAATTAATTCGATTCAAATAGGAAGTTTAGAACTTTTTGTTTTGTTCGAAGTAGACGTATAAGACACGTTCGAAAGGCAGCCATATTGATATGAAGACACAAAATTTAAAAAAAAAAGTTTTTCGATTTATAAGTGTACAAATACAAATAGACTTTATTTTGTCTTCTGGATTTTATTTTAAGATTGAGTTTCACTAAAACGAAAAGCTCCCTAAAAATGACCATATTAATCTAAAGCGTCATTCTAATACAACTGGCCTTGCGGTCATAAAACTTTCGAGCACGATAATTGTACTCAGACTCAGAAATCAACCAATCAAAATACTGGATTTGGTGTTTCGAGCACAAATTTTGTACTCCGAGTACTGAGTAAAGTTTTATGACCGAGGGCCCTGATCTTGCAAAATCAGTTGTTACATCAAGTACGTACACCATCGTAAATGCAACAAAAATAAACCGAATTAAATAAATTGGCATATTAGACTTTAAAGGGGCATTAACTGTCAAATTCATGTTCACCAATTTGAATCAAATTCTCATATTTGATTTATAACATACTAAAACGTATATCAAAATTACAAAAAGTCTAAAATAAACAATTAACAATGCATCGACTCGATAATATGTTTCACCATTTCGTGTGGTTTTTTTTTTACTAGACTTCATCTTATTAACCATTGAGATGACCTCCGAAGACTGCCAACGGTCATATAACCCGATATAAACATAAATATAAATATAAACAGATAGCGACCACGTGCAACTGGATTTTTCTAGGTCTGTTTGATTTCATATTGTAGGTTAAAAAGTATGTTTATCATCGTTTTTACCTGTATAAGAATGATTTTTTGTGGATCGAATCAGTCAACCAAATGGTTCATCCTTGTTTCACTTTCAATGTTGACATTCTTTTCCTTTTAATAGTTGAATGCATGCGTAACCCATCTCCAGCTAAGGGGTTAAATTGAAGGTCACATAAATACGGATTCAATGAGGTCGAATTATTCACTTGCAAGTGAATAACTCAGCGATGTTTCTTAGCCTATTTTGACAAAATTGAACCAAAGTGGTTGCTAAAAGCGAATACTTATTCACTTTTTCACTTTCATTAATGATTGAACAAAACAAAATCATATTTTATTTTTTTTTATATCTCGTAGCTAATGCCCCTTTAAGAATCATATAAAACTGACAAATATATTCTATACTTGAGTTAAAAAATCATCTCAAGATTCATGTTTTCAAATGTTACATTGAAGAAGAGACAAAAACAAAACCAAAACAAACTACAACCAATTAGAAATATATTTTGATTAAGCACGATTTATTTGCTGCCTCATTGACGTATATCCCACATATCTTTTAATTTCTAATGCGTCCATGACATATCGATGGTATAATCGAAAAGTCTTTTAATAAAAAAAAAACGAACGATGGTCATTTGAATCATGAGAATATTTTACATACTGACAAATTTATTTCAACTGAACTAATAAAGAAGAAAAAAGACTTCAATTATATTCATAAAAATCTCTTAAAATTGTCAATCTTATCCGCGCGTGTACAGGTTACTTTCTAGTATTATCTGAAATGTCCACCAGCCATAAGATTTTAAGATAATATTACCTGTCTCATTGCATTTCTATAGATAATATAATCGAAGGCGATTGAACTCTGCAACTTTGTAGATGTATTTTTTCCAACGTGAAATTGACACTTCAAGTTGATCATTTTTCTTTACTTTAAATATTTCGTGCAGCACTAGCTGACCGACAAAATTCATTCTTCTGCCTAGTTTACCGGACATTCTTTGACAGGTTTTCTGATTTATTCGTATTAGGGTTATGCAAGCGGCGGTCGTGAGTTTCCTTTTGTAAGTTGTAGTTGTTAGTGAAAGCTCTGCTTTTAATATTCCATCAGTTGGCACATTAAAAAATCTGTGCTTGGTTATGTGAAAGGGAGTTGATTGTGTGATTCGCTTCCAGACATATGTGTACGATTTCGTTTCGTTTTCCGATCTTTGGAATGTGAGGTTATATAATCCAACGTCGGGGGTTTGTTTTGCCGCTATCCACAATAACCCGGTGAGCATAATAAAATATCTCAACAGAATGAAAAGGCACTTCATAGCAACCAAAAACCAAACTGCAAAAGAAATAAAAATAATAGGTTAATCAAAAAACTAATTTGTTTGTATTATCATGTTTCATTAAAAAGCGAGAAAATGAAACTAATATAATGTTGCATGTTTACAAAAATGATATAAAGCACAAAAAAAAGTCCTTGAATATAATCAGTGTTATATTGGCTATAGTTGTGAAAAAAATGCAAACCGACCTTACATTTGGTTCGTTTATGTTAACACTCTCGAAAGGAATATTGGACGAATGGCAACCAAAAACCAAACTGCAAACGAAATAAAAATAATAGGATAATAAAAAAAAACTAATTTGTTTGTATTATCATGTTTCATTAAAAACCGAGAAAATGAAACTAATATAATGCTGCATGTTTACAAAAATGATATAAAGCACAAATAAAAGTCCTTGAATATAATCAGTGTTATATTGGCTATAGTTGTGAAAAAAATGCAAACCGACCTTACATCTGGTTTGTTTATGTTAACACTCTCGAAAGGAATATTGGACGAATGCTGGATGAAGGGTTTGTACTTTTTTGTGTTTTCTTTTTTTAATTTGTATTTATTTTCTGAACACCTTTCACTAAATTGATTGTCATAGGAAATTTAGGATTATATTTCGTAAAACATTATACTAGATTTCGGAATTTCGTATTGACTCATGCAAAGGTAATGTCCATCGCAGTTTAGCTAGTGGTTAATTTTTGTTACTCTTTCCTTTCGAAACGACATTGAAATTGGAGATTTCCTTTTAAATATGCGGGACTTTAAATTGTATACGTCTGTTTGACTGTTTTTGGATTAAGTTTGAGGTCATTTCAAGCTTTAAAAGCATATGTCAGTTTGGCTTTTCTGTCTTTGCATTTAAGACGTCGATTACAATTGGCTTGGTGGAAGTAAAAATACCGTTACAAACATTCTTATCGGGTAGGGATTTTTTGTCATGAACTCATATCCCTATTTTTGCATTATCAAATACCGCTTTTGTGCCTATTCACATTCAATTTGAATGCCACGTCCTTTGTTAAGGTTTCTTGCACATAATCTTATTGAATGTCGTATTTTCTTCCAATGGAAATTCTATATATTACTATTATATATCCATATAAAATATGTGACTGTGCTTTCACCAACAGTCTCTAGCTAATTGCATATTTTACTACAAATTTAACAGCACAGAAGGAGGTTTAAAATTAAACGCAAGTAAAGTCAATCCAAATTGGTCATTTAAAAATCAATAAAACCTTTCAATTTTTAAAAACCAAACAGTATAAAACTTTTACGTTTAAATTTTTTAATCCACATTTCAATCTTTGCAGAAAAAATTGAACAATATTGAATTTTTTCCATCTCAAATGCACATGTTTGATTGAAAATATTAACTTCCGGTTTTGAATGTCCACTATGTTGTCAGATAATAGCTTACTTTACGATGATTTCAAAAATAAATAGTTTCTATATACTTTTGCTAAAAATAAAGGAGACATGTTGCTACTTCCGGTTTTAAAAAATGTCAATTTCTGTTTTTTCACAAAATGTAGTAATAATGATGCGGAATTTTTCTAAATTTATTGAAGTTATTCCCCTTTAGCGTTTCATTATATATCACGCTAATCTGGATTTTGGTTTGCGTTCACTCCACTTTTTATAGTGAATTGTTTTTCTCGTCATTACGTTAGAATCCTTTAGAGTAATCAGACAAAATATTTACCAAGTCTTCCTCCTTCCCTTTATATATCTCCTCTGAGATATTTTTATTTACATGAATTGCATCAGTGACTTAGGCGGTGGATGATTAATTTTTTTGACCCGCCGGTACATGTATTTCTTTGAAATACCTTAAGTAGTATTTGTATTTTTATTTGTTCTTTAAATTTATGTAATAACATGAATGTTAAATATTTCATGTTTTCGGCCAAATAAATATATATTATTACATTCTATAAATGAAGCCAACAGTAATTAAAAAGGGTGAGTTTCAAAAGCGCGATAACTGTTCGATATCATAAACCTAATATATCTAAGTAAAATCTTGAGACTCCAAAATAACTTCGGAATGAATTGAAAGTGGCTGAAGGAAAATAATAATAATCAGAACTTATTTAAAAGGTCTTTCCACAGAAAGGTTGAAAGACCTAATCAAAAACTAGTTGTACATAAAACAATTGAAGGTCGTTCCAAATGAGGATGCAAAAAGGTTCTTTGTTGTTGTACTGAGGAGAAAATGACTCTCATATTTAATCTCTGTATCGCTTTGGTCATAATTGAACAAAACACAACGAAGTTATAACGAGCAATTTGGAAAAGTAAACTTGTCGGTTTCTTTTACAAGAAAACAGTGTTCGTGAAAATAACTTTTATGAGGAAAAGTGTTCGGTAAAAAGGTGTCAGTTTCAATAGCGTATAAACTGTTCGATATCATATACCAAATATCTTAGCGACATCGTGCGTAACCGTCAAACCCTGCAAGAAATAAAAGTGGCAGAAAAAAATAATAAAAATTAAAAACCAATTGTTCAGAGAACAATTGAAGGTCTTTCCACTAGTAAAGATCTATTTTGATATAAAAATCAGTCTAAAATGTCAGTTCCTATGGCTTTATGATGTATAAAAGATGAATTTAAAGCAAAGGTCAAAATCTAGAACGTCCTATCAACCTATAACCTTGACCTTAATTTCAAGGTCACAAACCAAGGACCTCGAATCAAAAGACCCTAGGTCTTTTATATGTATGGTTAATGAGTTATATCACTTTACGCATAATTCTAAATATAAGATGGGCGAACACTCCCATTTATTGTCTACGCACCCTTTCAACCAAAATTTATAAGTTACGACATGTATTAGTAAAAATAATTTGTCGAGATGTTATACGGTTTTTGAAAATAAGTGAAAATAAGCCAAAATCAAAATTTATAATATGACCTTTGACCTTTGACCTTGACCTAATTTTCATTTTTTTGGACCAAGGACCTTAAATTAGAATACCCTATGTCTCTATCACTTATGGTTTACCAGTTAGAAATGCATATTACTTATATAAAATGCATAAGGGGAAATAACTCTCATATGCAGTCTCCGGAAAGCTTCGGTCCAAATAAATATCCTAATCCTGAAGATGTAACGAGCAATTTGGTAAAATAAATTTGCCGTAATCTTTTACGGTTGGGAAGGAGTAGTGGTCACAAGAAAAACAGTGTTTGGGGAGATAACACTTACAACGTAAAGTGTTCGGTTTAGCAGCTGTCAATTTTTAAAGCGAATAAACTACAGTCCCTGTAACGTAAAAGTTAACACTTTTTTCATTCGGGAATCGTACGTACAACGTTCGGGAATCGTTCGTATAGAGTTCGGTCATCGTTCGTACATCATTCGTATAGCGTCCGTACAACGTTCGTTCAGCGTTCGTTCATCGTTCGTTCATCGTATGGTAAATGTCATCGTTTAGGGTTTTGTATATCGTATGGTTTATGGTATCGTTAAGCGTTTTATTTGTCGTATGGTACATGGTATGGTTTAGCGTTTAGCGTTTCGTTTATCGTATGGTATATGATATCGTTAAGCGTTTCATCTATCGTATGGTATATCGTTTTGTTAAGCGTCTGATATATGTTAGGGTTTCATTTCAGAAAGATATTTCAACTATTATTTTGAGTTAAAATAATTTAATATAAAAAAGATGCGGGATTAAAAAAAAACATTTATTAGTTTGGATTTATTGAAAGTTGGTTGCGTACTGTATATATATACCAAACAACCAAACGGATGCCCCCACTTTGGCAAGTTTTTTTTTACCGCCAGCCGTAAGAACACCTTTTATTTATATCCTTTGGACTATATTAGATTTGAAAGATTGGATTGGAAACATTTCACTTGTTAATTATATATATATTTTATTATATATTTTGTTGCATACTAATTGTTTCATACGTTTAGCAATGCAATAAACTTACTTTAAATGTACTATAACTTAATGTAGATTTCAAACTGTATACCATTTCTTACCGATAGAAAAAAAAAATCTGCAACTTAAATCATTATGGAACACCCTGCTATATAAAACGAAGGGGGAAATATTTCCTTCCATCACATTTTGACATGAATACACTGTAACATGAGACCAAATACCGCGAAATAAGTCTCTCTCTTTCTCTCTCTCTCCTCCACCAAATATTTCCTCGAAACAGTAAATTATATATATAATGTTCTATAAATGAGGCTTTATATGAGATACACGTTTTATATCTAAATGTATTTAAAAAAAAGACGAGACATCCATGGTATTTGTTCCCCTCAATGTCAGAGTCTGATATAAACCGAAAATTGCCAGGGATATATATATAAATTCGTTGAAGACTTCTATGGTACCAGCGTCGCTTGTGATTCCTGCTGTCGGTGTTAAAATTGTTATTTTGACTGTAAAAAGTGCTTAAGTCCATGTATGCGTAAAATACAGAATTAAAAAAAATAAATCTACCGTTTTTTATATTTCTTTGTTTTAGAAGTAAGCTTCTGGCCAAGTTTCACCAATTTTAACGCAAATCATTTACCTTAAATAACCAATCAATTGTATTCTAAAAGTTGTTGATTTGTTCTTTGTGCGAATACATGAAATATTTGTCACTGGACGTTATGCATGCAATCGATGATCAAATACAAATCTACAGTATTTATAAACATACTGCAATTGTACATATGAAAGAGACTAAATAATATGACTTTTTTACGCATATTTGAAGGATCGAAATAATCAGTTCTACAAATGGTTGTTATTGAAAGACTTAAAATTTTACAAATATCACATGCCTCTATGAAATTTCATATCGACGCACCAAACTATTTCCTTTAATCGTGCATAGCTCATTTTCCGATTCGCTTAAGGCTTTTAACGATCTTCTTACTTGTTCATTACATTCTAAAATTAAAATCCTACACAAATTGCCAAAACTTTTATTCTCAGGCTAGACAGCGTAAAAGATGAATACTGATTTGTTAGTGTACACACGGTGTTTTGAAGGCCGATATCCAATTTCGCTGAAAAAGAATTAATTTCCGCCGCAACTTAATTACGCCAATTCTTTTTTTTTGCATCACTTTATATAAAAAAAAATGCAGCATTCATTCGCGCCAATAAAACAAGCATTTAATTGCGCAAATGTTATAGACTTATTTGCAAATTGTTGTTCTTAGTGCACTGAGGAGATCCTTTGCGGTATTTATACGGACAAATAGAAATACCGCAAAGGGCCTCCTTAGTGCAATAAGAACAAAATATTGCACTAAGAACCTGATGGAATGATAGAATTGACACAAAAAACAGGGCATATAGAAGGAGACTTTCTAAAAGTACATAATTTCAAATTTTATAATCATATCTTTAGTAATTAAAAAAGTAATTTTATGTTTTATCGACACGCGCCACCACCCTCCGTTGATTGTCACCTGTGTAATCGATAGAAATTCATGTTCGTTCAACCTTGACCCGTTTTGAATCCGCTTGTATTTAACATGTTTATGATATTTCAATTTTCTCTGATTTTTTTCGTCTATTTGTTACTGTCGTATTTCTTTTGTTTTTCTGTCTGTTATATTTTTTTTTAGTTCAATGTAAAATGTATGTTCTACTATTTTTTTTTTATTTTTTTTTCTCTCGCTTGTTTGTAAACTTCACTTTTTTATAGTTCTCTAGTATTTCTTTATTGAAAAAATATTTTAGAATGTATAAACTTGTTTACCAGCACATTAGATACACATGTTCAAAGTATAACAGTTTATTACATTTTTGTCGAGTCTGCGACTTTTGGAAGAAAAAAATCCTGATTATCTGTGTTTTACTTACATGTATAATGGACCTAGCTTTTCTCTCAGTTAACATTGCATTCATTCTGTGGTTAAAGTTTTTGAAATTTACATAACTTTCTTAAAATATCCCAAATTTCTACCAAACTTGGATAAAAGCTTGTTTATGATCACAAGATAGTATCCAGAAGTAAATTTTGTAGAATAAATCGTATTTTATTTATAAATGGACTTAGTTTATCTGACAGCTAACATTAGTTTCACTCTGTGGTTAAAAGTTTTAACTTTTTTAAAAACTTTTCTTTAACTATCCAGGCCTGATTTGTACCAGTGGCACGTGCTGATTACAAAGTCATTTAACTTCAAAATAATAAAATCTATTGACACCAAACTTTATATCCATATTCTTTGTGATCTTAAAACACCGTTTTAGTTTCCTTAGTCCATACACGTTGGTCTGAGTGCACTAAGAAGTCCTTTGCGGTATTTCATTTGTGCACACCGTTTTGATGGATTCCCTCCTCCTACATGTATTTACGGACTAGTATTATATGTCTCTGATGCATGTATGTGATCTTATTCATAATTTAAAATGACTGTGCACGAGTCATCTGTAAACAGCCTTGCAAAGTATGATTTAACAGCGCGCATTATGTTTCCATCTAATTTCTCCTTTTTCTATAAAAGCCTGGCGGAATTTATAATCTTCACAACCACGACAGGTTTCGGGCTCTCTATCAGACCACATCTTTTTAAAAAAAATCAAACATCCTTTGAATTGGGTATTCTAATGTTACGTGTAAATAGATTAATCATTTAGAATTAAATATGGCACAATTAAGTTCCATTTATTGGCGCAATTCATATTATAAGAAAAGAAGAGATGGGCGAGATTCAAACCTTTTCAATATGATGGTAGTTGGTACAAATTACACTTAACCGTTCTGACAAACCAGTAAATTCTTCGCCCGGGGATATGCATTTGACATAAATCTTCCTTCAGTAACTTTACAATACACGGCCGTGTCATTTCCGTATATTGTACATGTAGATAGTACGTGTGATACATGTATACATTGTATACACCAGAAATACCCATTCAAGTGAATTTTATCTTTAAAAAAAACTCCATATCGGGTATCATTAAATATACATAAACATAAAATTACAATTAAAAAAAAATGATAATAATAAGTTCAAAAGGTGCTTTATTAAATGCACCTAGGTACAATTACTTAATTTTTTCTAATTGACATGTTCGTAAATCGAAAAACGCACAAACCTAAATAGAATCATATGGTATATGAATGATTTCTCCAACTCAAAACTATTTATAGCTGCCTCTTAAATTTTATTTTTCTCGTTGGGTTGCTTTTCCATTAATTGACGTTTACGCCATATTCTTTTTTTCGGTATTTGTAAAAAGCCGCGCATCGATCAATTTCACAAAAAATCTAATACTCGTTAGTCATGAACATTGAATTTTAACTTGCTATCAAATTTTCGTATACGTACAAAGATAAAATAAATGAAACACCTTTAAGCTGTTTAAATCATGCAGTACTAGTGAATTTGAAAATATGGTTCTAAAAAACGGCTGTTTCTGTTTAATACTTTTCTGTCCCTTTTCTTAATAATTAGGACACGTGCAACTGGTTAATATAGAACTAGTCAACCATGAATAATCCCAAATAACATTTTTTTAATTGGTTTGTCATACTTGCTTATCAATTTCGTATCGTTTTCGGCTGAGACTACTATAACAGTTATAGTAGTCTCAGTTTTCGGCAATATTGTAACATGAATATCCTTTAGAATTTTAAATTACTTCAGTCATTTAAAATATAATAATTTCATCTTTTTTGTTCCATGATTAATATTTTTAGATTGCTGATTTATGTTTGCATTATTGTATAAGCATTATATAGAAGTCACAGTAAACATTTTACTTATGAATGGCGGAAAAGAAATATACGAAAACGATAGGTGCAATGTTCATGCAGCCTTGCAAATAATATTTAAAAAAAAAACATTTAATTTATAAAACTTAGGACTAAAATTCAAGTATTTTTGATGGGATGTTGAAGTTTCCAGAACATAGAAAATACACAAGTAAATCTTTTAGTACATTAGTCTATCAAAATGTTCTTGATGTCCATTTTACAATACATTGTTTAAGAATTAAGTGTTTTCTTATTCATTCTGACATCTGTGTCCCTGGATCTGAACAAGAAATTGCGAGGACGTTATGCTTATCAGTTTACATTTAAAATGATTTTTCAACAGAATGTTATCTTAGTATATAAAATTTTGGTGTCTTCCTCTTATTCCCACTTTTTAAAAATCACTATTCCTCCTATTCCCACATGCAAAGAACAATAGATGTTCTGATAACTAATTTGTTTTTATAACAATCAAGGTTAATAAAAAATGCACCTAAGATTTACCTGTATTTTTGAAAGAAAACATATTTCTTACACTTTCAGTATATTATTTAAAAGAACAAGAATGTGTCCAAAGTACACGGATGCCCCATCCGCACTATCATTTTCTATGTTCAGTGGACCGTGAAAATGGGAACAAATCTCTAATTTGGCATTAAAATTAGAAAAATCATATTATAGGGAACATGTGTACTAAGTGTCAAGTTGATTGGACTTCAACTTCATCAAAAACTACTCGACCAAAAACTTTAACCTGGACAAAAAACTTTAACCTGGACAAAAAACTTTAACCTGAAGCGGGACAGACGAACGGACGGACGGACGAACGGACGCACAGACCAGAAAACATAATGTCCATAAATGGGGCATAAAAATCATTTGTTAGATGTTTTTTCTTCATCAAAGGATAAAATTCACCTAAGATTTACCTGTATTTTTGAAAGAAAACATATTTCTTACACTTTCAGTATATTATTTAAAAAAAAAATCATTTGTAAGATGCTTTTTCTTTATCAAAGGATAAGTCAGATAACCAGAAGTAATATAAGATTGAAAAATCATTGAATTTGTAAACCTAAAAAAATGTCATCCAAACAAATAAATAGATGATAGATAATTTTAAAACAAACTTTTCCATCTTGCAAGATTTCCATGTACAACAAACGCAAAACGAACCTAGTACCAGTTTGATAAAAACGTTGATAAAATCAACAATGTGGGTATTTGGGCACGTGCTACCAAAGGTTGCACATTTTTGCTAACAGACGACAACAACCTAATTGTCAGTGCTCAAAAGAATCTTACACATTATAAATCATTGGAATTGTTAAAGGTATATGAACATTGAGCGGATAATAGTTTTAGACGTTATAAAGCATGATTGTACAAATTCAAATATTAGTTTGAATCGTGTAATATTAGTGACTGGTATAATGACACGAACATTCTTAAAACTACAGTGTTAGCTAAAAATGAATATAAACTCTTTAATCGATTTTAAAAATAAATGGTCGGATGATCTCCATCCAGTTTCTGCAAGACGTAGTGGTGGTAACAAATTAAGGACATATATAGAGCATTCAAATCCGAAATTAATAGTGAACTATTTAAAAACACTGTTATCTCCTGCTCAATATAGTTACATTTGCCAATGCATGAACGGACTTGCTTTATATGTGATAGTAAGATGGAAACTGAGGGACATGTACTACTTGAATGTCCGCTTTATTGTGATTTAAGGAACGAACTTTATGAACACATGATCAGTGAAGATGAGATATTCAACATTTTTACGATATATACAGAAGGAGACATTTTTTATTTCGATAATTTTTAGACTGTAAAGTTTTCAATTCTTTTTTTCTCATAATTCTTTTAAGATTATGTTTTTATGATAATATATGTAAATATTGTAAATGTGTTACAGTATATAAATGGTGACACGCCAATAAACTATCATTAAAATTTTTATCTGTTTATTTATCTATAAAAGAAATAAAATAATTTACTATATTTGTTTCTATTTTTTTCACATTTATCTAAATTAAAAACACAGAATTCATACACACACACATATAACCTATTATCTAGCCAAAATAACACTGGTCAATTTAAAGTTATAATTAAACAATGTTTATACAGTATAATCCTTTGTTTGCAAAAGTTTTCCTCCTATTCCCACATGAAATTTTAACTTTTCTTACCAGATTTATTAAAAGTGGGAATAGGAGGAATGAACCAAAATTTTAAACTTTTTGTTTTTCGATGCGAAAATAAAATGGCCCTAAAGCTAAATGTCTTCGTCAGATGTATAATGGAAGGTGATAAACACATTAGAATGTACACCATCTGTTGGTTCTTTTTACCTGGACACAGATCTTATTACGTAATAAGTACGAATGTAAAATTATCGATTTGGTATATTCAGTCGAATATATACGGTATCTCTGAACTGGGGTTTTTAAGATATTTTGATCTGACAATGTATGCAAATTTATTTGTGCTTTATGTAAAAAAAATGCATTTAACCATTTTATTTTCAAAACATCTTTAAAATGTGTTGACTTTGAGCATATATATATTTTCAAACCGGAGACAAATCACTGATTTCCAATTATAGACCAATCTCATTATTATCAGCAGTGGGAAAAGTATTTGAAAAAAATGTATTTAAAAATGTATTTAATCACTTAATTAGTTATATTTCAAATATACAAGAAAGCGTTTTTGTTTCAAGTTCATATTCGCCTTTTCAGAATACAAATGCAGGAGTTCCACAAGGCTTTGTATAAGGTTCCCTACTATTCCTTATTCATGTAAATGACATAGCTGGTAATTTGATAAGTCAAACTCGATTGTGTGCTGATGAAACATCACTTTCTAATTTAAGTATTATAGTCCTTACACAATAGAGAATGTCTTTAATAGCGATTTAGAACAAATTTCAGCATGGTCTAAAGATTGGCTTATTGATTTTAATCCTAACAAGACAATTACTATGCTATTCTCCTATAATTCTTCCCCAGATGATATTAAAATAGAACTTCAAAATCAAGTAGTAGAATTGTCTCCTGTCATAAGGACTTAGGGATTACTTTTGATTCCAATGGTAAATTCTATACACATATAGAACACGTTTTAAATTGTGCAAGCACAATATTAAATTTCTAAAAAAGAATTGAAATGTGTATTGACTCGAAATTATCTGATTCGTATAAACTTAACACTTATAAGACCAATTATGGAATATGCACGTGAGTTATGGGATGGTTGTACTCAACAAGATTCCGACAATCTAGAACATGACGTTTAGTTGGAAGCAGTAAGATTAGTAACTGGGTTGCCCGTGTTTGCTAGTCCGGAAGTTATATATTTTCAGTGGTACAGACCGACATTTGCTAGTGGACAGAAGAAAATGCAGAAAGCTCAATATGTTCTATTCTTCACATAAAAAGGGACTGCCTCTACGATTTAATGCCACTTTTATTTCAGTTATAAATAGATATAACCAGAAAATCCTTTTTTTTCAACTACTACTATCGAATGAAGTAGCCTAAACCCCGACATATGTACGTCCAGAAATATGATTTATATTTATCTAACTTGATACAGACACAATTGCACGCCAATCTTTAATATTAAGGACAGTTGAGTGGATAAAAGTGATGGATTGCCACGCCTTTATTAAAACTGAGGTCCTATGAACTGACTTCAGATAGCTCCCAGTATTCCGGCGAATTTGATTAAAAAAAATTTAGTGATATTTCGTATTGTTTCAATATTAAAAGTGCTGAGAAACGTAGATGAATTTTAGATTAAATTTGGGGAGTCGTGTACATCCCCATTTTTTAAAGTTATGCAACATGAAGAAATACAAAAAAAAAAAGTTGGTTTTGAAATTTTTTAAGATCGAGTTGCAAATATTTAACAAATTAAAATTATGATACAGAATGATTTTTTTTTATTTGTTTTTCTCAACAGTGTTTGCTGAAGCATTCCCCCCCCGAATCTGGCTAAAAGTTTGGTCATATATTCCAGAGTTAGTTTAATACGTGTAAATCCCGAATTCACACAAATAATAAAGCCGCAACCCGACGTTCGAAAAAGTTTAGTTTAATTTTCAGAAATTGAAATCAAACACAACGTTTTATACAAAATCGTCTTCAGAAACGTAAATAATATAGGTTATTAGCTGACCTGATTTGTGATAGAGATTATCCAATGAAATGCATAAAATATCTAATGCCATGGGTCACGAGTGGACTGTCTTATTTATAGGGATGCCCATGTGGCACATCAAAGATGAGATTGATTTATCCATTGCACTTTAGAATTGCAAAAAATCTTAATTTCACTTGAATAGACTGACCTGTTATCTTGTCGACTTTAAAGCCAACATACAGATGGCCGTTATATCCTGAGAAGAGACCTCGATGAATGATTTGAAAGTTAAACAAATTTTAGTTTTCACGGGAACGAGTATTTTGTAAAACTGTTGTAGTGATCAGATCATCAATGACGCGTAATAGGATGGAAACATGATGTCCTGCATTTTTCTTTAAATGTAAACTCAATGTAAATGTAGTCCTGCTTTTTTATTTTACACTCTATTCGTTCTATTCTTTCCTGCCTTTCTTAGTTATTAATTTATCCTGACTTGTTTTACATAAGTCATCATGCCTTTTTCTTTTTTGGCAAGATGCCCATCCTGCCCTTTTTTCCCCTCTAAACTCCTGTCATGCCTTTTTTTTCAAATTTCAAACTTCTTCGTGCATGTGACTTTATATTCGATTAAATAATTTCAAAAGGGATAAGAAATGTCTTAATTGATAAGTTCTACATTGCATTTAAAAAATCCATTGAAAGAATATTGTTTAATTAGAAATCATTGTCCGCTGTTGGAAGTCCAGTTTCGCCATTTTTCGTGCTTGTCATGAGACGATAATTCAGTGGTTTCGATTGTTAAACTCATTAAATCAAATAACGAACATATTCCATCTCAACATGAGAAAGAGTGGCTCATTTACCTCTGTCAATGCTTATCGTTTATAAGATGTTGTACTTTCAATGCTATTTATAAACGCAAAGTAATATTTTAAATGTTTGGTATACAAATTTTAGATTATTCATCTTAAAAAATATTCAGAAGATAATGGAAAGAATCATGATATAAATTTAAAGAAAAGAAGAAAACACATCTTTTATCAAAATTGAAAATCCAACTGATTAAAAGTCGTATTGACCTCTAAAATTCTATACACAGAACACAAGTACTAATAGTATCTCAAAATTTCCAAATATAGCCCGTTTTATAAACGTGCACTGGCCATAATTGTTTTATTTCAACCGTTTCTGAACTATTTTTGAAGATTACGAATCCGTGGCTTCATTGCACATTAAACGCAAAATACATTTTTTTTTATTTATTAAGAAAAATAAAATACACTGTCACAGTTACTTGTGTGTAAAATAATTTCAATGGAAGCTTTCTGAAGGTATTTGATAGGACGTACGCCAATTCATGAAAGCGTGACAAATTGTCACGAATGTCCAATCAGGTTTTTCTGTTGTTCAAAATTTGACGTGCGGTGATGTTTAAACAGTGTTGAGTTTATTTTAAATTTGTCATTTCGGAGCCTTTAATATCTTAGTATGCTGTATGGATTTTGCTCACTGTTGAAGGCCGTACAGTGACCTTTAATTTGTCATTTCTACGTTATTCAGTTTCTGGTTAAATGATATCATTAGACATTATCCCATCATAGATGATCAGGTGTGATATAAAAAAGAAAACCACATTATCGTATCTCTGATATATATCTATTAAATATAATACAGAAAACTTTAGTAAGATTGAGTACAACAAAAGATTTGCCTTATTAAATCCTTGATGCTGTCTCCTTCAGACTGTCAAACACCGTCACCCTAATTGTTAACGTGGTATTATATGTGATAAATTGCTGTAGACAATAGTAAACTGAGTATAATAATTTATTCGCAGTACGCACTTCCTAATTTAGTTGTGGTGATAGAAATCTTAATATCATTGATACACAGTTGAGAAATATTGTGCAGTTCTTCAAAAGCAGATTTAAACCTTATTAATATTAAACCCAATTCCGCATGCAGCTGTGGCCATCCTATTGAGGATAGTATTCACTATTTTTTAAGTGCCCTTTTATCAACAAAGCAAGAGAAATATTGTTTTCAAAATTAGAAAGATCTACTATATCCATTTTTCTTCTATTGGCTGGTGACGGTGACCTTTCATTTCATCAAAACAAAGAAATTTTTGAGTCTGTACAATCATATATCAGAAATACACAACGATTTAGAACATTCAATTAAGATTCGGAATTCCTAATTCCCAACTCTTCACTCAGGTCCAGTTTTATATATTACTCTATATTATATCATACTTTTTTTTTTGAGACAAGGCCATATTTTGTCAAAAGAGAAGCACAATTACCCCAAAGCGATTTGCGAAAAGTGGTTTCGTATTTCGTTATAGAAAAAAAAAAATACTAGTAGTTTATGTAAAGTCACGACTCTCGTACGGTGTCGCGTTAATATCCTTTTAATAAATTGGTGCAATTGGATGTAAAAAATAATGACCATAAAATGTCAGTTTGCGAGATCAGACAGTAACCTAACAACTATACAATTGAAAATCTGGGGATCAATATTTAACATTCGTCAGCAATGATCAATTTTCATAAATAAAACATGATTTAGTCGAATACTTTGCGAGTAAAGAAAAAGTGACTACCATAGATTTGTTATTAACCCCAAATGCTTGATGGATACAAATCAGTATTCAGGAGTTAACCTTTTTGCATTAAACCACATTACAACAGAAATTGGAAAATATGGCCTGGAAATATTTCTAGGACATTGTTGTTTTCCTGTTCTATGTAGCTTTCTTACTGGCCAACATGGTGATAGATTTTATAGATGTTGTCAGGCACCGACCATTGAAAACAATCGATCTGTTTAAAATAAGAAATGAAAATAACTGTTTTGTGTTTTTTTTTTTTTGGCAAATAAGAAAAATGACCGTTTGATTTAATATTGTTTAAAATTATTTTGAAATAGATTTATGGAAATAATTTATTTACATGTGAAAAGGCTAGACTTTGTGGCGTAGGGATGTGATTGGGTGGTTTTGTTTACAATTTTCCCCATTATTTCTGCAGTGAAAATCTGGAATAATTATTGTTTTATCATGTTGTTGGATTTACACATTATAACAAAACTGAGAATATGACGGATGAATTTATAGTTATCTGTTTGATGTCCAGTGGCAACTGTTAGATGTATTATTAGAAGGACATTTAAAATGTTATAAATATGAACAAGGACATCCTTTGTTATGCAAACATGTGTATAACGGCACAAGCGACGAACTATAGACCGTGTGTACATGTATCATATGTATATTTAGGGTGGGGTTGCTCCGAATAAAGTAGGTATAATAGATAGTTGTAGGAGAATAAAGAAAAAAAAATAAAATTAGAGTATAACGGGAAAAATAAAGGAGAGAGGAAAATGGTATAAGAGAATTAAAGAATAGAGGGTCTAGTTTTTTTGCCGGACAATTGTTGATGATTGTTTAAAGTCAAGTGCATTTATAGTCAAAATAATACATAATCGTATGTACATTGGTAGGGATTTTTTGTTTAGGGTTGATGAGGCACATATCGAGTAATTGTTCTTATTTGAAATTTCTCGAATATTTGTTTCTGTCGACTGATTTGATAAATGAATAAAAAAAATCTATAATCTAAAAAAAAAAATGGTTTAATTACGATATATAGATAAAACTGGGTAGCGTTCAATATCGTAGCGGCTACGTAGTGCTACGTAGATTTATGACTATTGAACGTGTATTTAGAGGCTTTTTAGCCTAGCTGCTACATAGATATTGATAGCAGCTACGTAGCCGCTACGTAGCCGCTACGATATTGAACTCGACCCTGCTATTCAGTCGATTTTAAAATACATGCGATAAAAGAGAATACATAAAAATATTTAACAAACCTTTGGACAAAAGGTCAACCTTAAGACCCCGAATATACTTTTGTAAGAACATAAGATTAATTCCGAATTCCATCTAAAAACAATTGTTCATTTAGGTTAATAAAAATGTTAATACCTTAGGCTATTTTCAAAAAATGTTGACTGAATACCCTATATAGACTGCAGTTTACTCACACATTCACCAAGTACGTATTTCTACGGCTAACAAAATTCATAATCGTATCTTTTAATTCGTTTAAATTTAATTCAGTGTTTATTTTTCAAACTTTTTATGTAAATAGGTTTGGATCAACATCGAGTCTGATCAAATTATAATTTATTAAATTATTAATTAAAAACTGAAACATGCATCCAATCTAAATTTTACGCCTATTATCACCTATATAAAAAGATTTAACAGAACGCCATTCATATTTATATTTAAAAAAATAAACAAACATATACGCTAAACGAAACTATGCACGCCAAGAAACGATGTACGCTATACGATACGATATACGCTTAACGAAACGATGTACGCTAAACGAAACGGTATACGCTTAATGAAACGATGTACGCAAAAACATACGATGTACGATAAAAGGGTGCTTATTTTATCGTTTATGGTATGGTTTATGGTACATGGTTTCGTTCGTACATCATTCGTTCAGCGTCCGTACAACGTTCGGTCAGCGTTTCGTTTGCATTCGTACACCGTTCGGGAAGCGTACGTACATCGTTCGGGCATCGTCCGTACATGATTCGGGCATCGTTCGTATTGTTAACTTTTACGTTACACGGACTGTATACGATATCATATTCCAAATATCTAAGCGACATCTTATGAAACTACAATACTACGCAAAAAGAAAAATTAGGAGGAAGAAAAAAAAATAATAATAATAATTAAAAACCAATTGTTCAGAGAACAATTGAAGGTCTTTCCACCAAAAACCATGTATTTTCATATGAAAGTAGTAAAATTAGGTTTAAAATGTCATAACAATCGTCAAATGATAGCTTATTGTACGCTGATTCCAAAAATATATGGTTTCTATCTGTTTTAAATAAGGGAGATAATTTGTTACTTCCGGTTTGAAAAATGTTACTTCCGATACTATTTGAATATTTACTTGACACTGAATCCAAAAATATCTGGTTCTATATACTTTTATATTAATAAAGTACAAAAAATAGCCACTTCCGGTTTAAACAAGGTCACTTCCGGTTTATTTTTCAAGGTTAAATGGTTTGAAACCTATTGCAAAAGTATCATGGCTTTATTATGTATACATATGAGGTAAAAGCAAAGGTCAAAATCTAGAATGTCAAATTAAGCAATGACCTTGAGATTAATTTCAAGGTCATAAACCAAGGACCTCAAATCAAAAGACCATAGGTCTTAATTATATATATATAATGAGTTATATCACCATACGCGTATTTTTACATACAAGAGGGGAGAAAACTCCCTTTTACGTTCAACGTACCCTTGCAATCAAAATTTACATGTTACGACATGTCGCAACTAAAAATTTAGTAAAAATAATTTGTCGATATCTTATACGGTTTTTGCAAATAAGTGAAAATAAGTCAAAATCATAATTTTGAATATGACCTTGACCTTTGACCTTGACCTTATTTTCATTTTTTGGACCAAGGACCTCAAATCAAAAGATCCTAGGTCTCTATCACTTATGGTTTACAAGATAGAAATGCATATCACTTATATCAAATGCATCAGGGGAAATAACTCTCATATGGAGTGTTCGTATCGCTTCGGTCAAAATAAGACAAATCATGCAAAGGATATAACGAGCAATTTTATAAAATAAATTTGTCGCTTTCTTTTACGGTTACGGAGGAGATGTAGTCACAAGGAAAACAGTGTTCAGGGAGATAACTCCTACAAAGAAAATTGTTCGGCTTAGAATGGGTGAAAATAAAGAGCGCATAAACTGTATGATACTATTTAAGAAATATCTAAGCGAAATCTTGCGAAACAAAAATTTTACGCGAGATCAAAATTAGGCGGAAGAAAATAATAATAATCAGAACAAATACAATAGGTCTTTCCACAGAAAAGTGGAAAGACCTAATAATCAGAACAAAATCAACAGGTCTTTCCACGGAAAGGTGGAAAGACCTAAATAACTGCTTCAGAGAAAAAATGAAGGTCTCTCCGCCCAACATGCACATGTTTGAATAGGAATATATTCACTTCCAGTTTAAAATTTTGTTTTTTTCTGGTGTTAGATAATAGCTCAGTTTATGCTGATTCCAAAACTATATGGTTTCTATATACTGTCGCTTAAAATTAGGAAGCTAAGTAGGTACTTCACTTCCGGTTTACAAAATTTCACTTCCTGTTTTATTTTAACGAAACTTCACACTGATTAAATCAATAGAAAGATTTAGTTGCATTTACATATAAATAATGCAGAAATGGCTTCTTCTGGTTAACCAAGGTCATATGTCTGCAACCCAACGTAAAAGGCCCTATGACTCAATCTTGTACCAATTGGAAGTTACAGCAAAGGTCAAAATCTAGAATGTCAAATTAAACTTTGACCATGACCTCAATTTCAAGGTCATGAAGTAAGGACCTCAAATTTAAAAGACCCGAGGTATCTTCAATATATGGTTTATGAGTTATATCCCCATACAACTTATTGTAAAAATAAGAGATAAAAAAAACTCCCATAAATTGTTATCTTAACCTTTCAGCCAAAATTTATGTGTGACGACATGTCGCAACCAACAATGTAGTAAAATATTTTGTCGATATTCTATACGGTTTTTGAGGAGAAGCAATCGTTAGCCAAACTCTAAATATAGAATATGACCTTGACCTTTGACCTAGACCTCATTTTCTTTTCGGTGTAACAAGGACCTCAAATCAAATGACCCTAAGTCTCTATTACGTACGGTTTGCCAGTTACGAATACATTTCTCTTAGTTCAAATACACAAGAAGAAATAACTTTAAAAACGAATCTCGGTATCGCTTCGGACAAAATTTAACAAAACATCCTGAGGATAGAACAAGCAATTTGGAAAAATAAATTCATCGGTTTCTGTTACGGTTCCAAAGGAGTAGAGATAACAAATAAAACAGGTTCAGGGGATAACTCTAACAAGGAAATGTGTTCGGTTAAACGATGTCAGTTTCAAAAGCGTATTAACTAAATGATATCATACTAAATGTCTAATTGACATCTTGTGAAAATTAAACACCGCGCAAGAAATAAAAGTGGCGGAAGAAAAATAAAATAATAATCAAAACAAAATCAAAAGGTCTTTCAACGGAAAAATGATGTATATAATACTTCAAAAACTTGAAGAAGTACAAGGTTCGCATCTTTGAAATATATTCATTTTACGGGCTCTGTGTGATGGTTTAACTGAACACATTCTTTCTTCTATAAGAATTTTTACATTTCTTTAAATGTACACATCCATTTATTCGTACGTATTTCAACGGAAAATATATGAGTCTCACAACTATTACCAGGAGGAATAATGATGCTTTATAAAAATGTGATGCAATCTGAATTTTTATGACAAATTCTTTCAGACACTTTGATTTTGATATTTTTGAAATTGTCAGAAAAAATCTCCTTGTAAATAATATTGTATTCCTTCACCAAACAAAAACCAAATAGGTAACCGAATCCGGCCTTAATATGATCAAATTGACTCTTTATGAGCAGATCGGTCATATTTTGACTCGCGGTTTTTCTATAGGATTAAATTGGAACGGTAACAGCTTGATGACACTGAAAAATATTGTTTTCTGTTGATATCATATAAAACGAGTTTCTCGAAATTATAATGTTAAGGAAATTATTGAACCAATTATTAAATATATACTAAACTAAGTCCTCTATTTTTTACATTTATTACCACTCCATAGCATATCATTGACACACAAGTATTGCATTTAGTGAAAACTTTGCCTGATAATTAACTTTCGTGTTTTATAGCCGAAGCTACCAAACTTGACATTTATAAACAATAACCACAGAATCATTGAGTAAGTACAAAATAAGTGAGATGATAGACATGCAATAGAGCGATGTTTTTTATTTTTTTTTTTTTGTCATTTTCCATGCGTTTCTATTTGTTTATTAAACGCTGTTCTAACAGTTGTTAAATGATTTGGTGTATTGATTTTTTTTCTTTCAGAATCAATTAACACTTACTATAACTTTCACATTTTTTTTTACCCTTTCTATCATCACGGTGTTTCTCTCGCACTTGATTAGAAAAAGTCCATGCATACGTGTTTTAGAGTAAAATTTAGCCATTCAACTATATAAAACATATTCAACTTTTTTTTAAATTTGAAGTATCATATGACTTATAAAAAATAAACGGTAAACTATATAACTGCTAGTTAAACGCAATTTTTAGCTCTGCCTAACTTATTTGTCTTTTCCACTTGTAATTTTGTAAGATATCGTAGTGAATAATGTTACGTATACCTCAGTACGTTGGATAGATGACTAAAAAATTTTGAAAACGTTTTGTACAAAGTAAAATCACAAAAATACCGAACTCCAGGGAAAATTCAATCGGAAAGTCCCTAATCACATGGCAAAATCAAATGACAAAACACATCAAACGATTGGACAACAACTGTCATAATCCTGACTTGGTACAGGCATTTTCAAATGTAGAAAATGGTTGATTGAACCTGGTTTTATAGCGCTAAACCTCTCACTTGTACGACAGTCTCATCAAATTCCGTTATATTTACAACGATGCGTGAACAAAACAGACATTATAAATAAAATAGTCAAAATATGGGCACAGCAGTCATCACTGTGTTACAATATCAAAACAAACAATTATTTACAAAAAAGCACAAAAGCATCTATCAAATTAAAAACCACATTCATTGCCTCGCGTGTCTGACGTCAGAAAATGTAAACGTCACATAAGAAGAAATTTTGTCATTCAATGTTTATTCAAAACAATTTTATAATTTCACATGGGGAATGTTGGTATACAGGGTTAAAAAATCAAAAGTTATGTTAGAATTAATTTCAGAAATAGACCGAGATTCAAAATTGTCCAGAAGTTCTTTAGAATTTTTAAGAATCCACATATGCTTAATACCACTACGCGAGTAAAATAAATTTGTCGTTTGTCGTTCAAAGTATTTTCAAATTTATAATAGAACAATAACATAATGACATATAATAGAACAATAACATAATGTACAGAGTCACGTTATAAGAACCACAGAAACACAAAAAGTCGCATATACAAAACACACCAGCAAAAATGAAAGATACAAACACATTGACGGGATGTATAAGTACCTAGCCACGTCAAATGGATATCACAGAAAACAAACCAAACAGTAAAAGTAATATTAATAATAGAACAAAGACAAATGAAAGAACAATATAACACGTTGTTAAGATGATAAACAACGTCAGTACGCAGAATCTATACTTCAAGACCATCATGTATTATTTGTGAAGTTGATACGGAATATTTATCAACAAGGTCATGGTACCTTCCGATGAACTTTTTTAGAAAAAGTACGAGACGTTCTTTGACATACCCCTGGTTCATCAACTTTCTGCTCAGACACTGGTGACGTTTTACAAAGTCTGAGTAGGAGCTGCAAGCTCTTGAATATCGAATAAGTTGGGAAATGTATATCCCATATGCAGGTGAAGATGGTATATTGCTACTTAGGTGGGGGAAATTTATAATTTTAAAATTAAAATCGTCTCGTTTGTCATAGATTCTGGTACTGAGATGACTGTGTATGTCAAATTCGAGATATAAGTCTAAAAATGAGGCGGAGGAAGCCGTGTCTGTCGTTTCTTTAATTTCTAGTTCTGGGGGATATATTAATGGAACCCAATCAGAAAAGTTCGGATTGTTAATGGAAAGAACATCATCAATATATCTAAAAGTGAAATTAAATAATCTGGCTTCTTTGATCTTCTTGTTTTTGACAAGTGTCTGAAGGAACTCCGATTCAAATGAAAATAAGAAGAGGTCGGCAAGGGGAAGCGCACAGTTCGTTCCCATAGGAATGCCGACAATTTGTTGAAAAAGTCTACCTCCAAATTCAACAAATATGTTGTCGATAAGAAACTCCAGCATACTGATCACTTGTTCTTCTGTGTAGCATGTTTTACCCTTTTGTTCACTATTAACAAAATATGCCTTATGATATCCCAAAGTAATAAATTTATAGCGTATGCTACCATTTTTATGATGAAATGCATTGTGGATTATTTCTTTCAGGCGATTTTTCAATTTCACATGGGGAATGGTGGTATACAGGGTTGAAAAATCAAAAGTTTTGATAGAACTAATTTCAGAAAAAGACCGAGATTTAAAATTATCTAGAAGTTCTTTAGAATTTTTAAGAATCCACATATGGTTAATACCACTACGCGAGTAAACAGTTTCACAGTATTTCTGAAGACCCTCTTTCACTGCGGACAGAATTTTAGTCAATCTAATGGACAATTCTTTAGTGGAACAAGCAGATGAGCCGGCAATGTACCGTTGTTTATAAGGAATTTTGTGGAGCTTAGGTATCCAATACAAACAAGGTAAGTCCTCCGATTTGGTGTTCAATGTAATGTTCATTGAAGCCATGAAGGACTTATGATTTGCTAAAATCTCATCCTTGTCAAATGATATGTCTTTGTATGTGGGATTACCTGAGTGCTCATTTATTCCTAATTCTTTTACAAGACATTCGTAGTAATACGATTTACATATAAAGACAATATTATTTGAAGCTTTGTCCGCAGGAACAACAACATACTTATCATGAAGAGATGATAGACATTTCACGGCCTCTTTGTCTCTGAAAACGGACTTTGGTCGATCATTCACACAGTTTTTCAACTTATGAATGCGACGTTTTATCAGAGACCTGATAGTTTTGACCCATTCTGACAAAGTGTCCAGTTCAACTTCTTCTCGTTTAGCCCATGCTCTGGCGTAGTCCTCAATGGAATCCATAATTATTTTGAAGTTATGGTTCCAATTGATGTGTTGGGGTTCTCTAAACTTAGGACCATGAGAAATCACCTTTCGAAGATTTTCATGTTGAATTATGTTTAGATCCCCAGTTATAACATGACCAGAGGGGCTGTAATTATAAGGCGAGTGGGAACAGTCACATGTCGGTGGGTTTTTGAGGTATTGTTCTAAGTCAAGGTCCTGCAATGCTTGTTTATAGTTGAATACTTTAGGTGCAATGGTTCTGGTGTAACTGTAGGATACAATAGGAACAGACTGATTTTGAAAATAAATAGGAATTTTAGATGTTACCTCCTTGTGATGTAGAACGTTGCAGATGTTGATTGCATCAATTCCTCTATTGGTAAAGTGAACAGGAAGGAATTTCCTCTTTTCCTCATGTAAAGGTTCCGGTCTTACTGGTTTGAAAAGACGGAAAAGAGCTACATCACAAATAATACTGACTAGTCTGTATATTGAAGAAAATGTATCGATGCATCCTTTGTCAAGTGCATAATCTCTCAAACATTTAAGAAAATTAACAGGCAGTGAAAAAAGAATAGTTCTAATGTAATGTAACCCTAGTGGATGATGAAGATGTGAAAGAAGGTCATCAAAGCTCCCAGAGGGCGATCTAGATTTTGAAGACTTTTTTACATTAGGCCGATGGTAATGTTTTTGCCCATGACTACGTTGTTGTCGTAAGGTAGTATTAAATAAACTCATTACATTAACATCACTACAGGCAGGACTGGACAAATTTTCTACTCCTTTGACATTATCATTGCAACCATATGGCATTGCAGTCCCTAATTCCCTTATCCAGAAATTTTTTCTATCTTTGCGGAAAGGAGTACTTAGTACAGGGCTATTTGTGTGGTGATAAATTTTCTCGATGATGCGTACTTTCATAGATAAAGAAGGATCATGGTCCGGTTGATTAAAATGGTTATAAAGAACCCTAAATTGCGGATCTTTATTATCAGACCGGTGTTGATTCATTCTTTTACGCAAAGTTTGACGAGTTTCACCAACATAAAGTTGTCCACACAAAGTACATTCTATTCCGTACACGACATTGTCCGTGGAACAGTCCAGAGGCTCAAAAGATTTAGTATAATATGTTTTAGATGTTAAATTACTGGTAAAATCAGGAGTCGTGATTAACATATCACATGTCTTACACGTGCTCCTTTTTCCTTTTTTATGTTTACAAGAAGAAATGATAGGTGTTGATTCACTTGTAGCAGGTGTCTTTAAACAGTCGAAAATATTGACGCAACATGGCTTTAATTTATGAAAAGTATCTGAATTTTTAAAATAGAAATTACCTTCTGGCTGAACATAAGTCAAATCAGGGGTATCCCGGAGGATATTCCGTGGAACAAACAAATCAAATGCTACAGTGTTCCGTGCAGCAAAAGGGGACCTTGGTAACCCGGGCGACGTCCCAGCCGGTTTGTTCTTTGTATTATTTGTATTCATCATGCATAAAGCTACCAAGTTAATGATGCCCTCGGGGAATAATCCACCAGCAGTAAAGTTTCTTCTAGGAAGAAACTTGACATCGACTTGGTTTTAGTAAAAAGTAAAATCACAAAAATACCGAACTCCAGGGAAAATTCAATCGGAAAGTCCCTAATCACATGGCAAAATCAAATGACAAAACACATCAAACGAATGGACAACAACTGTCATATTCCTGACTTTGTACAGGCATTTTCAAATGTAGAAAATGGTGGATTGAACCTGGTTTTATAGCGCTAAACCTCTCACTTGTACGACAGTCTCATCAAATTCCGTTATATTTACAACGATGCGTGAACAAAACAGACATTATAAATAAAATAGTCAAAATATGGGCACAGCAGTCATCACTGTGTTACAATATCAAAACAAACAATTATTTACAAAAAAGCACAAAAGCATCTATCAAATTAAAAACCACATTCATTGCCTCGCGTGTCTGACGTCAGAAAATGTAAACGTCACATAAGAAGAAATTTTGTCATTCAATGTTTATTCAAAACAATTTTATAATTTCACATGGGGAATGTTGGTATACAGGGTTAAAAAATCAAAAGTTATGTTAGAATTAATTTCAGAAATAGACCGAGATTTTAAATTGTCCAGAAGTTCTTTAGAATATTTAAGAATCCACATATGGTTAATACCACTACGCGAGTAAAATAAATTTGTCGTTTGTCGTTCAAAGTATTTTCAAATTTATAATAGAACAATAACATAATGACATATAATAGAACAATAACATAATGTACAGAGTCACGTTATAAGAACCACAGAAACACAAAAAGTCGCATATACAAAACACACCAGCAAAAATGAAAGATACAAACACATTGACGGGATGTATAAGTACCTAGCCACGTCAAATGGATATCACAGAAAACAAACCAAACAGTAAAAGTAATATTAATAATAGAACAAAGACAAATGAAAGAACAATATAACACGTTGTTAAGATGATAAACAACGTCAGTACGCAGAATCTATACTTCAAGACCATCATGTATTATTTGTGAAGTTGATACGGAATATTTATCAACAAGGTCTTGGTACCTTCCGATGAACTTTTTTAGAAAAAGGACGAGACGTTCTTTGACATACCCCTGGTTCATCAACTTTCTGTTCAGACACTGGTGACGTTTTACAAAGTCTAAGTAGGAGCTGCAAGCTCTTGAATATCGAATAAGTTGGGAAATGTATATCCCATATTCAGGTGAAGATGGTATATTGCTACTAAGGTGGGGGAAATTTATAATCTTAAAATTAAAATCGTCTCGTTTGTCATAGATTCTGGTACTGAGATGACTGTGTATGTCAAATTCGAGATATAAGTCTAAAAATGAGGCGGAGGAAGCCGTGTCTGTTGTTTCTTTAATTTGTAGTTCTGGGGGATATATTAATGGAACCCAATCAGAAAAGTTCGGATTGTTAATGGAAAGAACATCATCAATATATCTAAAAGTGAAATTAAATAATCTGGCTTCTTTGATCTTCTTGTTTTTGACAAGAGTCTGAAGGAACTCCGATTCATATGAAAATAAGAAGAGGTCGGCAAGGAGAGGCGCACAGTTCGTTCCCATAGGAATGCCGACAATTTGTTGAAAAAGTCTGCCTCCAAATTCAACAAATATACACCATTGCCTGTTTAATTATTTTTCAAACAGTCTACTTATTTCCATTTTGACACTTGTCTATTATCGAAGCCCGTTTATTGACCTTAATATTTGTTAATAAATTGTCGGATTATTGAAGTATGTGTATTTTTTGCCGTTTACCTGAACCTCCTTTTAAAAGATGATGTGGAAAGGGAAACATTTTATCCTAACCAATTAAAATAGGAGAAGGGAGTAGAACCGAAATTACTCTTATATTGGAGCGAATTACGATTGCAGTCATGTAAACATGGATATAAATTAGGTGAAACCGTCATTTTGAGCGACAAATATTTTTAACCATTTGAATTATTTGTAGATTTTGCTGCAATTTTCCCCTGTTTAAAGTTTCCATTATTTATTACAGTTTTTACAACAATCACAATCAAAGTACTGAAGTACTACTGAAGTACTGAACATCGGATGACCGCAAGTTCTTGTGGATGGTCACAAGCACTTGTCTCAGAAAAAAAATCACACTCTATACCTGAAAGTGAGGTTAATGTACAGAGATATATTTTTTTCTGAGACAAGTTCGTGCGTGGATAATGAATAAATGACAGGGAATTCAACCTCACCGTAATAACTATTATATTGTAGTGATACAAATCAGTATACGCTGGTTTGTTGTTATATATTATATTAATATTTGTATATAACAGTTACATGTATATGTAATTTTCATCCATTTGTATATGGTGCATGGTGGACACTTTTCTGTAATAGTTCGATTTTTCTATTAGATTGGATTTGAGTAGGCATTCATATTTTCCCACAACACGTTCTTGAGATATTCTTCCGCATGCGTTAACACAATTTTTCTGTACGTGTGCATAGATATTAATGATTTTTTACTTATATATATATTTCTAACGACAAAACATTTCCATATTATTAATTTATGTTCTAAAAAAAAATATTTTTATGAGTATTCATTGAAGAAATGAATTCATAACCAGCGATAAGGAATGTTATTTTGCACTCGATAATGTCCGCGTATTTATACGATCGGTTACCAGTCAAAAACGAAAGTCAAATCTCTGTGGCAACAATACATCGTAATGCCCTCACGGTCATCGCAATGTAAAAATTATGATGACTAAAATCGACATTTGATTACCCTTTTTAGTATTCAACTGCTGATTTCGATCGTGAAACTTTGTATTGATGTTTTCTCCGTGTCTACTATAGTTTTACCAGAAAACGCAAACTTTGTTAAAAGAGAGGTGAAAGATCCCAGAGGGACTTTCAAATTCACAAGCCGAAAATAAACTGACAACGACATGGCTAAAAAAGAAAAAGACAAACAGACAAACAATATTACACAAAACACAACATACAAAACTAAAGACTGAGCAACACGAAACCCACCAAAAACTGGGGGGTGATCTCAGGTGCTCTGGAAGGGTTAGTAGATCCTGCTCCACATGTGTCAACCGTCGTGTTGCTATTGTTAGTACAAACCCGGTAATAAGTCTAATTCGGTAGGTCACATTCGGGAAAAGGGGACGGGATTGTAGTAATGACATTAGAAACATATCCGGTAAAGATCATCACTGAATGACAATAACTACTTAAAGAAATCGACTACCCATCCCTATTAAAGCAGATCCTTCTCTAAAAATTTGCTTCGACATTGCATTTTTTTTTCATAGTCAAACATCCCAAAGTTAAATGATTAACCAATGATGCATGAACAAAATGATAAGTGTTCAGAAAAGTGCTATGGGAGCGAAAAGAGGTTGCTGAAAAAAATGAAAATCTTTCTCGTTCTCATGAGGCAAACACTACACACTTTAACCTATAAGTTGTAGTACTACTCTAAATAAAAGTAAGGAGTTAATTTAACATTATTTTCCATCAAAGATATGCCGACAGGCACAAGAAAATTTTATGTTGTTGAAAATTTTTATCCTCAAATTTTTAATCTCAATCAGTGATAATACAAATGGTGAATAAAAGTAGTGCAATAAAATTCATCACAGGGAAAAGCAATTCACTATATAGCAACGGTATAAAAGAATACCATACAAGAAAAACACGGAAGTATCTATCCGAATAATATCATGGGAAACTACACCTCAATATCGATGACACACTTCAGAGAAGATTTCATACAGCTTCATAAATAAATCTATGTAAAGAGTACATGCAGGCAAGATTTTATGTAATACCTAGAAAACTCAATATAATGAAACATTTTCAATAATAATAGACGATAATTTACCATTTGATTTTTATAGGGGGAGGGGGGGGGGGCTAGAATGTAATTTGAAAAAATAGGCAGGACAGGAGTTTTGAGTAAAAAAAAGGTAGGATGAGCAACTTGGCAAGAAAAAAAAGGCAGGATGACAATTTATGTAAAAAAAAGTCAGGATAAACTAATAAAAAAAGGCAGGACCAAATAGAGTGAAAAATAAAAAGGCAGGACATAGATTATAACTAAAAAAAATGCAGGACAAAATTTTTCATCCTAACCCCCCACCCCCAAATCAAATGGTAGCTCCCTTATAGCTGAACACTTTTAAATATTTTAATTAAATATTTTTACTATGATTCTTATCAACTGTCTTATTTCGGTCTATGTTATGTGATTATGTCGTGCAATTATAAAACTAGGAAAGATTTGTAAGAGGTGTTTGCTTAATTAAGACGTGTTAAGTGAAAGACGAATGGCTTAGATAAAAGTATTTGTATTCATGTAGCACATTGTATTTGAATTTATGAATAATGACCAAATGAACGTTCTTGCCAAAATATATCGGCTATACACGTTATGTGCGAGCAATTCAAACCTATATTACTTGATCCCGAAGATGTTACTTTGAGACTGTTTAAATACGATTTAATAATGAAGTTTACAGACAATGTGTTTAAGAAAATTTCAACAATTAAAAAAACAGATTTATTAATCAATTGGATTGAACACAAAACAATGTTATAACATTAACAGTACCAATTTTACTGCACTGGATGAGCATTTTGACAATAAATGTCTCTTCAGTGATTCTCGAAGCCAAAATATTTGAAAACCCAAAAGCTATTTAAAACATGACCAGCTAATAAACCAAAAAAGATTAAAAAAAAAAGTAAAGCCAAAGCCGGGCAAGGAATAAAAGCTCTGCGAGAGGGATACATATTCATTAATTTAAAATAATTTAAAAATTTAGTAACAGCACACTTTTTATAACACAATATCTGTATTGTCATGCAAGTACCGAAGTACTTGTTACTGGACTGGGGATACCCTGGGAGAATAACAGTCCACCAGCAAAAGGATCGACCCAGTGGTAGTAATAACATAAACGGTACCAATTTTCCTGCACCAGATGCGCATTTCGACAATAAATGTCTCTTCAGTGATTCGCGAGGCCAAAGTATTTTTAAACCCCAAAAATTCATCGGTCAGTTGTAAATGAGGTCTGTATAGGGTTTTAATTAACTCATTTATTAAATAATAAAAAAAACATTCCCTTGTGTTTATTCGAAGCTTAAAATGCGTTATTACTTTAAAATAATTAATTAATATTACTCTCAATAAAGCGGTCCGTTTTCGATGCAAGTATGTTACTGATATTTGTATATATCAGTCTGAGTACTGTTTATCTATCTTATAAGTTGAATCCGATTTGGACTCGTCTTTCCATGGGAATAAGGAAAGTGCTTTTTGCGTACTTTTCTTAAATATTCAACGGGTGCACAGGTTTTTTGTACTCAAAGTATGATTTTGTGGTGTAAGGCGACATATTTTGTCAAAATCTTCTGATCAACCGTAATCAAGTCAGAAAAGTCTTTCATACGTTAAAAATGTGTTATTTGTTATGACTAAAACGCTTTCAGACCACTAAGACAGCAAGCTCATGTCGCTACTGAGTTGAAACACAGAATTGTGGTTTCGGTCCACTTATTCGTGACAGTGACCGTAACACTTATGTAGTGTCGAATTCAGTCGTTCTACCATATAACTCTGTTGGGGAGCACATTACTGTTAGTCAAGTCCGTAAAATTTGAACATTTAGGAGCGTAGCATGATACATGTGATATGAATATGAGTAATATCTGTTAATTTCTATAGAGGGATTTAAATAGTTCAACGGTTATTTATAGCTTGTCCTATTGAATCGAACTTTTCAAAAAAATCACAATAAGTTTTGGGTCAAATAAAGAATCCTGTTTTAACCATCGTGGTTATTTATGTTATACGGTCAAAGCCACAGTCAGAAAACAAGGTTGGTTAACTGTTTAACACAACAAACAAATGTATAAATGTGAAAAATTACCATAACATATATATGATAAGGTAATAAAATAGAACACTTAAAAATCCATTTTATGTTATTTCTGAATCATGCCAACACCTATCATGCAAAATGGGTCCCTAACGGAATGTCCCATGCATAATTAAATGTAAAAATAATTTACAGGTATATTCAAATTTCTTGACAACAGAATCAGCACACCGAGAAAAAACAATCTTTATTAACAAATTAATTTATCAACCTGTTGTTAAATTTTATCTTTATGCATGATTTTGTGTATCCTGTCAACCTAAAAAAAAGATGAAAGGAAAGCATAGTTGCAATAGAAATGATACTTTCATTAAGAAAAATCTGAAATTTTATTCTTCACACTGTCTCCAAAATGTAATTTCATTAAACAGAAATTTTGCCGTTGAAAAGTCAGCCTGGCTGTGTAGATCTTCAAATTGGGAATGTCTTTGAGACGCTAAAAAAAATGTAAAATAACAAAAATACCGAACTTCAAGGAAAATTCAAAACGAAAAGACCCTTATCAAATGGCAAAATCAAAAGCTCAAAAACATCGAACGAATGGGGAAAAAAACTGTCATATTCCTGACTGCTACAGGCATTTCCTTATGTAGAAAATGGTGGATTAAACCTGGTTTTATAGCTAGCTAAACCTCTCACTTGTATGACACAAGAGGCACACCCGGAATTTTTGGTCCTCAATGCTCCTCACCTTCGTACTTTATTTGGCTTTTTGAATTTTTTTTATTCGAGCGTCATGATTGTTTTGTAAACAAAACGCGCGTCTGGCGTACAAAATTTTAACCCTGGTATCTATGATGAGCTTATTCACATCCCATCTGATAGGAAATGTTTATCTCATATATAACAGCTGACGATTGAAATGTATTACATAATTATATAAATTTAAGGGATTCTACATTAAATCTTAGTACATATGTTCCACTTAAAACACCCATAAAACTGCGCAACTGTAAAAGACCGTACCGGAGATGTTGTCCTTGTGCAAAAGTAGTAAGTATCGCCTTCTTCAATTGAAAATAAATTTACCAAGGATGATTTTTTTCTTTAATTTAATAAAAAAAAACAATATACGGCCTATGAAGAAATAAATCGTAAGTTGTCTGTTAGACCTTATAAATGTTTATTCAAAACAATAACAATTTTTTAGTTGCTGAATATTAAATCTTTCTGGTAAGTAACAAGAACATATGGATTAGATTCAAACATTGCATGGAAATTAAAGAACATGTTATGTGCATAGGAAAGAAATCATACAAGTTATCTAATAAGCAAAAACTAAGTCTGTTCAATTCCGTAGAAAATTGAGATTTCAGAATACTGCAACAAAAGCACTGTCAATTTCATAGGTTTTGTCAAGTGTGTGAAGTATTAGTAGATTAATACACCAAGTTAAATTTTCCATCATGAAATGCATTCTAAGACGTATTTATGAGACGGATTTTGCTTCTAATGCTGATAACATTTCAATGTCCATTTTGTTCTTTACAGTCAATCATTGTTCCCCATAATCGGTAGGATTTACAAAGATGGTTTCCAACTTCCTCATTCAAAGTTGACGGGTGGATTTGGTTTTTATGTTTATGTCCATTTTGATGATATAGATCGATCTACATATTTTTCGGTACTTATACATCTTTGGCTCTCAAGTATTTGGTTTTCAGCGTTCCGATGAAGTTAAATCCGGAAAAGCGCTTCGAACGTATAACATTTGTTTAAGTTAAGTTAACTTTTGGGGGCATGCTCAGGTCTATTCAATATCGTTAAAACAATTTCGTCATCAAAGATAACAGGCTTATAATTATGTACTCCAAACGCATGTTATGTCTACATAAAACTTTTCATTGGCGCTCTAATTAAAACAATTGGAAGGCCAAATCTATTAGAAATTTTGAAATATCAAACACATTTATTTTTCACATTTTGAAAGTTTGATTTTTTTCATTAGAATATCAAAACTTTAAAGCACATTTGAAATTAATAACTCCGTTAAGACCTCCGTGGTAGTATACATATCGATAAATTGTTTAGCCTTCCCCTACTCACCTTTAATGCCGTTAAGTTTTATTCTTGGTTTTTTTTGGGGGGGGGAGGGGGAAGGGGGAACTATCTGAAAGAAAAAGATTATTTCGAACAAGCCTTATGGAAAGTAATTTAATGCAAACTTTAAATATCACTAAAAGCCTCCAAATGTTTAAAAATAATTGCTGTGCAAGAGGTAAAAAATATTTGAAGGTAAATACTAAATAGAATTGACTCAAAAATTCAATTTGATTTGCATTTAACGGAAAATCATGTCCAATTCAGTCGTTTTAAGTTTAAAATTTGTAAATTTAAAGTCTAGAATGGTTATTTCAAATATCATTACAGAAAGATGTTGAAATCAGCATTAAAAGCAATTAAGAAAAAGACAAATGCAAATTATTACCTGATTACAAATGTTTGTCCTCCTCGATTAAAGACGGCAATACAAGAATAGAAACAAAAATGTTGTTACGTTGTGTGTATATTTAGAAATCGACAAAGGTAGACAAGAACTATCTTTCAAAACATCATTGAGATAGGTGTGTGTGTTTAAAAGAATAAATTTAATAACATTTCGATCACATTACATTTTTCTAAATTTGATGGTTAATCTGGTAAATTGTCATTTATGTCAACGGAAATAAAATACATTAACAATGTGATACACGATAAACTTGAAAGAAATCAGTTTTGAAAAGATTATTTGAATTACTGGATATTATACGAGTTAAAAAAACAAAATGAATTAATCATGTAAAATGTGTAGCAGTTCTTTACTTGTAAGGGATGTGTACATGCATCTTGTTTTTTTTTTGTTTTTTTTTTTTATAAATCTATGACTTTTCCACACTTAAAAAATCCTAGATTATCTCGGATTTTTTTTTCCGCACTCAAATTATAATAAATACTATCTACTCGCTATTTTCTTTTATTTTACTAAACGCATTCACAAAAATTACGAATAACAATTCTTATATTGTCTGCCTGGTTCATTTATTAAAACCAGATTGACAAGACTCAAGAATTGACAGAAAAATGTCAAAGCAAGATATTCTTATTGCTAAACCCAGCTGTTACTCCGTTTTTATTATATAAGCTCAAATTTTAGAAATATTGACCTCTATATTAAAGCCGGAATTTACTGTATCCACGATTATTATGTATAAAGAGCAATGACAGAACATCGAAGAACCTTGAAAATTTCAAACATATGGACCTTGATAATGATAATCGTACACTGTGACCCTTATTTATCTGAATATCTAAAGGCATGGATTATTGATTTTGCACCTTGAAATTGTTTTTTCTTCTGTACGCTTCTTTATGTAACGCAAAACGCATGTTTTCTCGTTTGCCTTAATGTGTACTTTCTCTAAAACCATGCAAAATGGATGGGTACGTTCTAAATATAAGTGCAATCGTTGATGAAAGTTTGTACTAAAAGTTGAAATTGATCTATTTGAAAGGAGATTATCGTGATACTTTATGCCTGATTATTCTACTTTAGTTAATTTACTTTATTATTATTTTATAAAACAATTTTGGCTACTCAGTTCGTCAGTTTAACGTAAAAATTTAATATGTTTAAACAAAATAGCCTGTGGTTTATTTGTGTGTTTTTTATCAGTCTGACTGGTTTAGTTGAAATATTTCAGAAACAAATAAAAAATAGGAATGGCGTTTTATTAATTTTTTTTTCTAATTAAAAAATAATGCAATTCCACTTACCCATTTAGCTGCATCTTTATACATGATTTATTCGAAGGCGATTGAACTGGGCAACTTGCAGATTTATTTCTCTCTCGGCGTAGTACTGATACTTCAAGTAAATCATAAAATCATGTGTTTGCACCATTTTATGAACAACTTACAAACTTTTAGATTCTGCCTAATTCTTATTGCAAGCTTTACTCCTTACTGTTCTATTTGTTAGTGAGAGTTCTGCGGTCAAAACTTTCCGAGCATCAACACCAAACAATTCACGTTTAGTTTCGTCAATGCAGAAACAATTCTGTAGTTTACATTCAGGCAAAAACTCATGATTTTGTATCACTTTAGAACGTTAGAAGTTGGCGTCATATAATCCTATATATACGTGTGAGCACGTCGATTTATCCCAACTGCACAAACGAACCATTTTTTCTGGATCAAACTGCAAATAGTCAGAGAATAATAGAAAATTAGTATGAAACAAAAGTATGTAATTTCTAATTTTCATGAGTCATAAAAACCGAAAAATAATATTACGTTTAAATTACTGAATTTTTGCCCATAACATTAAAGAGACCGGTAGTCGTTTGTTGATGTATATCATATTTGTTTGCGTCTATTGTTATGTACATAAATCAGGACGTTAGTTTCCTCGTTTGAATTGTTTTACATTTGTCATTTCTTGGTTTTGTAAAGCTTACTATGGTATCAGAGTTGTCCATAGCTAATTATAAAGGCCGTACGGTGACCTACAGTTTCTAACTTCTACGTCATTTTGTCTCTGGTGCAGAGATGTCTCATTGGCAATCTTCCCACATTTTATTTTTATATTAAAACAACTACAGGTAAAAAAATATACAGAAAGAGTCTGTTCGAACCATTACAGCTCGTCTTTGTCTTTTCATTAGGAAATACTGCATGTCTGTTCTAATTTTTACATTTGAAAACGTTGGTTATTTGTCTCATGTAATTATTTTTTTATTTCGTTAAGTTATAAAATTTTAAAGAATTAATAAACTTAAGTTTAGTTGACAATTCAGTTACAAGAAAATGAATTAATTTCTTAAACTTCAGCCATAACTTAAAACAAGGAAACGCAAAAAAGAGTATCTTATTTTGGAATAAATATATTTTTGCCAATTTTTCTGTATGTTTTCTAAGTAACCAGAAATAACAGCAATACAAACATTGTGTATATCAAATTTTGTTTCTTCAAGTGTGTGAAGTTTTTTTAAAGGATTTTTTCGTTATAAACCTAGTACACCGTATTCTTTTTTACATTTTAGAATACCTTTTAAAAAGTATCTGACAGACTTAAAAGTATTAATTTTTATATAACGCTGATGATATTTCGATAACCTTATGATTTCAGAGTTCGATCATGGCTCACAAAATTGATGATATTTTCCTATCTCTAAATATTGGACATTATAATTCCGGACTTTTACACCTTTTTTTTCCGCATAAATTGTATACTTGAATGTCACGGCGTTCTTCTCTGTTATCCTGACCTTTTTTTATATAAAAAAAGTTCAGTGGCAGATCCAAAAATGTTCATAAGTGGGGGCCCACTGACTGCCTAAGAGGGGGCCCGCTCCAGTCATGCTTCAGTGATCCCTATATAATCAACCAAGTTTTTCCCACAAAAGGGGGGCCCCGGCCCCCTCCCCCCCCCCCTTAAATCCGCCTCTGAAGTTCACCATCCACAGGAATTCCAATAAAGAATCAATTCAGATATATGCATGAATACGGGTTAACTATGTAGGTGAAGTTAATCATTACATATTACTTGATTGTTTCTTTAAAATTAATCTTAAATCAAAAATATTGTTCTAATACACGACCACGCCTGAACTTTATAGATGTAAACACGGAGTTTATTAACATGTGAAAATATCTAACTATGGAAAACCGTAATGGACATTTCAAAGCGCTTTTTGTATTCAAACTACATTGCAAAAGACTACCGTGAACCGCTTAAATGACAATGATGCTTCCTAAATTTCAATGTCTATAACATTTTCGTTACAGTTAGGCTAGGCAAAGATATTCATACTACCAAAAGGATATTACTGAACATTTTCATTTTCGATATGTACGGGGGACTAAAAAATTCAGTTTTCTAAATAAAAAAAACAACCGAAATCAATGGAAAGGATGCCCAGTGCGTTAGATAGACCTTCTTGAACTCTCAATCTTGATGTTATCTGTACCTTTATGTTAGCTAACTCTATGCATAATTTTTATGAAGATTAAATGATCATGGTGATCATGATGATCAAGGCAATGTCCTGAATACTTTTACCTGAATTTTAGACGATTTTTAAGTCCTTTTTTACACATCGAAGATGAAATATTTCTATATCTGTATCTATAACTAATCCGATTGTTCGCTAAATGTTACTGACGTTGAAAGACCAGAAAGGTCTCGCAGTCATTTATGCGGTCTCCGGTAGACTTTTGAAATATATTTGGAATATCAAACTGGTACTTTGAGTCCTCGGTACATATCTCAGACAAAAGTTTCGAAAATGTACTTTTTTTGTTTTCCATAGTAATATCTATCTATATTTTCACATGTCACTAAAGTGTCAAATTGGAAATTTCATGTATTAAAAGTACATCTAAGATTGCATTTTATTGATAAAAATCTATAAATCATAAAAAGGTTTTTTGTTTTGCTGTTTACTCTTTATTACTATGACTATTATTTTTTTATATTATAGAATATTCGTATTTATATTACTATTAACTAAGAAAAAACGCTTTGAATATCAAACAGACAGCTAGCGGTCGATTGATTATTGAATATCGAAAAACGAATGAAGACGATTCGGCCGCTCACTTTACATCAATATAAAAACTCGTCTTTTCTTGTAATTTATATATAAGCGAACGTCTAATTCATTACAAATTGAAAATAGCCGAACAGAAATGATATCGTAACTCCGGCAGAATGGTAATTTAACACCACAATAGATAGTTAAACTTTTCCACGAACTATAATGTTTTATTCTTCGAGGATTTGAATCATTTCAAATAAGATATTGATGAAAAATTTAAAGTCATTATGAATAAGTAATTAAGAAGTGTATTACCTGATAAAAGGAAGACGTATGTATCTCTTAAGTAATTCATACACACTGATGAAACAACAAAATGGTTTTTTTTTCAATAGTTCAATAATGTTACGTCAGTATTTTTCCTAGAAATGCGTAACGACAATGAAAAGTGGAAATACACGATAAACTGATAATTGATTGGTTGAGCAATATCACGCGAGAACAACAAAAAGTCCCAACCACAAGACAACTATTGTTCTAATCATAATTCATCTTTCAAACTACAAACCTTAGAATTATTAAACCCTAGCTTATCAGAAGAGATACAAATAGTACAATATTTTAAAGAACAATAATGTTACTTCAATCAAAGACATATCATTGTCTCTGATAAGAGCCCTTTTTATTAAAAAAAATGCATGGTCTACGAAGGAAGAATCTGTTGTTTAGATGTCAACTTATGCTACAAACTCATGTTACATTATCAATTTTGATATGAACAAGAGCATGCATAATATGTCTAATAGCTTTTCGCAAGCTTATACCCTCAAAGAAAATATGATTTAGATCCAAAGGCCATTAGCTACGAGATATCAATCATTAATGAATCTGAAATAGTGAAATAATTCGCTTTTAGCAGCCAGTTTGGTTCAATTTTGTCAAAAAACATTATCGAGTCAATGCATTGTTAATTGTTCATTTCAGACTTATTGTAATTTGAATATACGTTTTAGTATGTTATAAATCAAATATGAGAATTTGAGACAAATCGGTGAACATAAATTTGACAGTTTATGCCCCTTTTAGTGATGACTTGGGAAATGGAACACGCAAACCTTACATAAATATGCGTAATTATTTTTCATAACATATTTGATTTTGTCCATCAATTTAATAGTTTCTCAAAATCAGGAAAACGTCTTTAATGTGAATAACTACTCGCCTGTAACCGTCTACGGAGGACACAAGATTGTATTTTATCATAAGAATGGTTAATTAATATTTGTCCATATCATTCTATTGTTTTAACAGCAGATTATACTTCAAAAAAAAAACCAGTGTCGACTGTAATCTACTTACATCCTAAGTTTTAAATTATCAATTATTAGATATACAATAGTATCTTAGAAAAAATAAATAATATGTAAACCGATGAATAAATCAGTTGGATCAGTTGTTTAGATGTCATCATATAAACCACAGCTGTGTCGCGTGATCAATTTTGCTCTCAACAACAGTAGCTATTACGTTTAGTAGCTTTTCATAAGTTTTGACTAAACTAACCATTAAGAATCAACAATAAATTGATAAGTTTGTAATAATTAAGCATAAGGTAAGATAATGCAACAGTCATATGAACCCAAAAAATGTCTCTATTGTATCATTTTTAATAAGACCACATCTCTTCATTTATATATATCATAAACAGTCTAGTTTTGAAAAATATTTTTGTCAAAATGTATGTTCTTTTTCTTAATAACCAGACATAACAGAACATATATATAGAAGCGCTGTCTAACTCCATTAAACTTCATCAAATTTATCGACGCAGTCGTTTCAAGATTTACATTTCCTCTTGGACCTTTTCATGCAATAAGAAATTGAAATCCAAAATAATTAATGGAGATGTTGCACCATTTTTCTTGTTGAGAGTAAATGAAATAAATGTACTTTTTTTACTTAAAGCTAAACAAACGCACTTTCTTAAAACAATGGTGCAATATATATGCACAGTGCAGATGCTCTCGGTTTTGTTTTTGAGGGTTCGTCGCTTTATTTCTTGGTAAAAAAAAATTTTTTTCCAATTTAGCACAAATTTTTTAATATCAATCAGGAACAAACATTTTATTTCGAAACCTCAATTGTGTATTTATTTTGTTTCCTTGTAAATGTCAACAAATTTTCTTTGTTTTGTGTTAAATAAATTGTATCATTTTCGTGAAAAACATTGTTTTCAAGAACAGAAAGTCCACATTAGTAATCATTACTACCGTAATACTGTTGAAAGTATGTGTATATCAACTGATTTATGAAGTCATAATTTGACACATTTAGCTGGTTAATTCCATCAAGAAATTCCTAATAACATTTTTGAAATGTAAGGTACAGTAACTGTTAATTGGGCTAACAAACAACTAATTTTGTCGAGAAGCTCACATTAATAAAAGACCAGATAACCGTCTAACACTCTACCAACCATAATTCAGAGACATTCGTACTTTCAACGTAATTTATACTTTATACCGTTGGTTTTCCCGTTTGAATGGTTTTACACTAGTAATTTTTGGGGCCCTTTATAGCTTGCTGTTCGGTGTGAGCCAAGGCACCGTGTTGAAGACCGTACTTTGACCTATAATGGTTTACTTTTATAAATTTTGACTTGGATGAAGAGTTGTCTCATTGGCACTCATACCACATCTTCCTATATCTATTTACGTAAGTATCGGACGTATAATCAAAATAATCTCAAAATAATCTATTTTTGATGGGTAACTGGTTCTCTCCCTTGCAACATACATTGTGTATGAGTATTTGAGTCAGAGCTAAACAGATAAAGGACAGGGAACCAGTCTACAATGAAACATAATTAAAATTGATTTGTCTCTCGTTATCCTAAAGAGAGTTCATCTTCAAAGGCATAATATATGAGAGATACAGACGAGACAAATCAATGTAACAAGAATCAACTGAGAAAAACGAATGAACTCCAAAAGGAACGATCCCTAGTGTGTTAACAGAGTAACCTTCTCCCGCTTTGCATGCATCACCCACCATGCGAATTCACACTTGGTCAAATAATAAAATCTTGAATAGGACAAAATCTTGAATAGGACAAAATCGACAAAATTAGATGACTATTCTGGTATCTTACGGATCAATACCTGGAAAATACATCGCTAGATAGTTTACAGACACTTCAAGTCAAACAATTCGTGAGGGTTACCGTAAAACGTACGTATGTATTGTCGATTTCAGTCGTTTTTCCTCGTAACTCTGTTGGACTTGTGTTTGTGTAAGTAGCACACCCCTACTAATGAAGTCAGTATAGGGGAAACATGTAAACATATAAACGAGAGTAAAACATTTCAAGCATATCATTCGAAATTCGTTATATAATAACAACATTTAAATATATAATATTACAACACATAGGTATGTAATATGTAATGATATACTTACGGTAGTATATGGAGCCAGGGTATAAAAATCAAAGAGCTTGATAGCTCTTAGGACGGAATGAAGTTGCTTTAAACTTTAAAACTTTTTTAAACTTAAATTTCTATGTAACAAAGCATTGGACAGTTAAACTGACTACTAAAACCTGGCCTAATCTGAATAAAATTGACCACATAATTGTTTTCTTCCACAAATAATATGTTCATACAAATCTTAACAATAACCTATCAAACTAGTTATATTTGTTTCCGAATACTACTCATTTGAATGAAATTTAATACTATTTGTCACCTAGCATTTCAACTTCAAATAAACAGCTTTGTCTGGAATTGACTAGGATAACCAGTTTTCTTATAAAAGGTAGGTGGATATTTTCCTACTCCTGCTTATTCCACCACTAAATCCTTGCCGTAATGACATAGCAAAGTGTGCTGACAGTTGCGTTAAACACCAATATCAACCAATCAATTAATCATGTACTGTTATAGTTGTTCCCTGTTGAAATCTGTTTACATTTCATCAAACATATTTACAAAGTGATAAACATCCTCAAATTTAATGTTGATTTTGGCAGGTAAGAAAACTAAGTCTCCTTGGAAACTATTGATCAACACTTACCCACCAAAAATATTACCCAAAGAGAATTTAATGTGCTCCTAAAAAATTGCGTTTAACATGTAAAATTATGTTGCTGTAAATAATGGCACCAGATATCGTGAGACGGAGGCTGCAACATATACTTAAAGAGGGGGTTTATTTCAGGGACCATGTCTGGACTACGAATCTCAAAAGACGGCATGAAAGGTCACTTAAATAAAAACAACGTTTACATCTTATCGTTTAATGTTCAACAGTACTTAATTCTACATCGCTTTGTATGGTTGTTAAACAAGTGTCAGATTTCTAACAACTCAAATCATTCACGAGGTTAAGATCATGAAACTCTAAAAAATTATAGAATTATTAAACTGATGAACACATATCAAGTGAAAGATGCCATTTTGTACCGGTTAACTTGAAGGTACAAGTCAATTCGACCCGAAGACAACTAGTCCAGCTTATAAAATATACAAATGTTAATTGTCTACAAAATTGTAGCGTTCGCAAACTTGAATAAACATGATATTTTTATACATCGTTCGACTTCTTCACTTAAACGATTTAAGTTTGATTTTTTTTCATATAAAAGGAGCGAGTAGTATACTGGGGGCCGATCTTCATGTTTCGAATATAACAAACACGTATGTTGTACCAAATATAATTTCAAAACAGCCGGTTATAGTAAAGATTTAGAATTTGACGTAAGATGGAAATATGAAAAAACGGTAATATAAAAAAAGACATTAGAATATTACCATCTACGAAATCTTACGTACGTAATTGTTTATCTCTGCATTCGCTTTCCTATCTGTTGTGTGACAACATTATTCACACGTTATTTTACAACCTGATCATGTGTACATATTGGTGTTAAGATGCTTTGAAGTTATGAAGTTATAAAGCACAGAAAGGGTTACGGTTACACTCCAGGAATAGTCAGACCGTTCTGCACTGGTTACCGGAATTTTGGATACACCAAACCAGGCATTTCATATCTGAAGCCCCGGTCACACCTTACCGGATAGCGCGTACGGACGCCGAATTCGAACAGATAACTTTTTTTCAATTCGGTTTTATGCGGTACTCGTCCGTTGGATGTACGTTCGACATCCGTTCTGTCCGGTACGTTTCCGTTTCTCGTACGTTGCATATCCTGTGTGTGTCCGTTAGGCATTCGTTACCCGTCCGTTTTATTTTGTCAGTACAACAGGACCCCCAACAGATAAAAAATTTGTCAACGGAAAACTTTTTTTCATCCGTTCGGCGTCCGTTCGAGCTATCCGGTAAGGTGTGACCACAGCTTGAGAAACAGGCTATATTTGCCCTCAATTATATAATTCAATCATACATTTTTGTAATATTCAAAATTATCAGTAAATTGTGTGCTCTACAAGGATCACCAGTCCTTCACCTTTCATTTGATTTTTTAATTACTAAAATATATGCTACATAGTTTAAGATGTACACCTGTGCGTAGGAACTATTTTGGGCCCGATTGGGTGGTGTTACATCTTACAAAGTCTATCCAAATTATTTTTGCAAAGATTTCCGCTAAAGCCGGTGCTAGGGGCCGTATAAAACTTGCAGTGAGGTAAGAGTTTTTTTGCTCCGTGTTGAGGTCTCACTGTGACTTTGAGATGAAGAACAGCAATAAAAGCGCTGTTCCTTTGCTTTTTGTATGTTTTTTTGTTGTTGTGCATTTACTGATTTTGTGTCATGGATGGATACCCCATATCCATTGTTTTTCTATCAAATCTAGAAATACTAGCAAGCAGTTTAGGGATTTTATGAGGTTTTTCTTCCCACCAAATATGACAGATCTTCTTTAATACTTTGCACACATTCAATGCATATACTGCTTTTTCCAAATATAATTTTATGACACCAAGATTTCGACGAGGAATTACTTAAACGAGAAATGGCATTATATAAATTGTAGTTATGTAACTTAAAAACTGAAGTTGTTTCAAAATTATATGACAATATTGTAAACTGTCTGAAATTTCTGTCATTCACTGTATTCAACAAAATATTAACAATCTTCTAGCAATTCTATAAATAGTATAATCGAAGGCGATTGTACTCCCCGACTTGATAGATATATTTTTTTCCACGTGGAATTGACACTTCAAGTTTATCATCTTTCTGGACTTCAAATACCTCATGAAGAATTAACTGACTGACGAACTGTTTTCTTTTTCCTGGTACACCAAATATTCTCTGACAGGTTTTCTGATTTGTGCGTATAAGAGTTATACAAGCGGCAGCCTTAAATTTCTTTGTCTTGCTTCTAGTCGTTAATGATAATTCTGCTTTCAACATTCCACCAGTCGGCACACTAAATAATTGGTGCATGGTTAATTGAAAGGGGGCTATTTGTGAAATTGGCCTCCACACAAAATTGTACGATTTTGTTTCATTTTTCGATCTTCTTTGGAAGGCTAGATTGTATAATCCTACACTTGGTGTTTGTCTTGCAACTGCCAAAAGTGTCACAGAGAGCTCAAAAACGTACATCAGCTGTATGAATGGATACATCATACCAGATAAATCTGCAAAAACAAGAAAATAATGACATAGTAATTTGAAAAAAAAGAGCAGATTTTCTTATTTTGGTTAAAAATATGGCCCAAAGAACATAATGGTTAACATTTGGTATGTTAACGTTAATAAAAGAAATATTAAATACATTAACTTGTAATTATTCTTTTACAAATAGGTAATCGAATGCTGACATTATTGCTCTCAAAATTAAAAACATGGGCCAATCGGGATGCTATAACCATTACAAAACATAAACAATTCAGAACCACTACAATGTCGACTGTAGTCGTCCAAAAATAAAACAATCACGAACATCACAAGCATAGTAGTTGTTTACACATATTAAGTCTTTCTTAAATTTCAAAGCTTCTACATTAGTAAACCCAAGCTTAAGAGGAAAACCAATAATTTGTACATATATAGAAATAGAAAACACATTGTATTTTAACTATTTCTAATTCAAACTGTTTAGATGTTAACTTCTGCAAAAAAGCAGTTTAATGTGATAAACAACCTCATCAAAGATACCAGTCTTAAAATTTGGTATACCAGACGCGCGTTTCGTCTACAAAAAAACTAACTAGCGACGCTCGAATAAAAAGAGGGTAAAGGGCCGAATAAAATCCGAAGTTGAAATGAATTGAAGACCCAAAATTCAAAAAGATTTTGCAAAGTACAGCTAAGTTTGATTTCAACACGAACAAGGAACAACATTATTTTGTACCTTATAAAACAATAATTTTGCAAAAATATTACAAGACAAAATGATTTCAGTTCAACTTTTAACCCGACAAAATTTAAGATATATTGCGCATATGAACAAAACAAGGAAGATGACTTTTTTCTTAAATAGTTTTGTCAATTTCTAATTATCTTTTCTAAGTAACAAGATTTGACTTAAACCGCAAAAAAAATAGTTGTCAATTTCCCTTGCAATCCGTCAAGTTCGAAAAAGAGGAATCCGGTGTCATGATTTAACACACCATTTCTTTCCTGTTTAATTGTAGAATACCTTTAAAAAAGAAAGTGACAGACTTTGAGGCGAAGTATGTTTTTGAACTTTTTATCCTCTACCTGCTCAATTCGAACAACAATCCATTCTTTTTCGCTTTCTCGGGTTTAATAGTATATGAGAAATTGTTTCACACGATGCCTGTATAGAATTATTTTATCCCTTTGTAATTTAATCAATAGTCTTCTGCATAGTTATGTATTTTACCACAAATAAACTTCATGGAAGAAGGTAACAGTTAACCGTTTACATATTTGAAAAGTATATGAACAGAAATGATTTGACTGCAAGTTGGATCTAAACACAATTTTAAGTTATGTCTAGATGAATCAGCACAAAATGTGCTTATAATTTATTCGTTCATTGTGTGTTAATTTACGTTTTTTGATTGAGTTAAGCCTTCCAATTGATATTTTATAGTGTGTTTTTCTATGTTGTGATGTTATACTATTGTTTCAGAAAAGGGAGAAGGTTTGGTACCATTAAAACGTGTAATCCCGCTGCAAATGTTTGCACCTGTCCTAAGTCAGGAATCTGATGTACAGTAGTTGTCGCCTGTTTATGTAGTTCATACGTGTTTCTCGTTTCTCGTTTTTATATAGATTAGACCGTTGGTTTTTCCGTTTGAATGGTTTAACACTAGTAATTTTTTGGGGCCCTTTATAGCTTGCTGTTCGGTGTGAGCCAATGCTCCGTGTTGAAGGCCGTACCTTGACCTATAATGATGTACTTTTATAAATTGTAACTTGGATGGAGAGTTGTCTCATTGGCACTCATACCACATCTTCCTATATCTATAAACAATAATATGCGCTTCCATTTAATTGTTTTCGGGTTTTTAACGAGTTGAAACTGTCAATCAGGATATGCAGAACATGTATTCAGAATTGACAATATAAACAATATAAAGCAAAAAACTTACTATTATTTGATAATATTCAAATTTAATTCTCCTCATTTAAAAATCAACAAAATTGCAATTTGACTAAATATACATTGGAAAAACCGTTGCAAAACTGGGATGGGTAGCGTCAAAATAGTCTTGGAAATTCACAAAGACATAAATAGATTTTAATCATGTCATATAAATCTTATTAACACTATATACAAAAAAGAATGATAAAGAATAATGTAATGTATCAACACCGTATCTCATGATTGTAGCTTTGATCTTAATAGTCCAGGTCTTATTCAAAATGTGAATTTAATTTGAAAAAGAACGATCTTAATACTTGTCACAGGTAACGCTCATGACATTAAAACTATTCTTTTTAATATGCTTTACGATTAATTTTGTTTTTAAGCTTAAAGTACATGTTATTTGTCAGTTTATACTCTTTGGAACATTATGTTTTCAAACAAATATCTTGTAAAAATAAAACCGTTACTATTATAATTATTTATACTCTTTGGAACATTATGTTTTCAAACAAATATCTTGTAAAAATGAAACCGTAACTATTATAATTATTTTTGAGCATTTACAACTACAGTCGTGAACTTATTTTCATAAATAGACAGTTTAGAAAATAAAATGTTATAAAAAGTATTTTTCTAAATTAAAATAATACTTTTTGATTTTGTTCAGTCAAACCCTTTTTCTGGATTTGCCTTCATCAGGAAAGTTCAGAAAATTTGAATGTCAAGGATGAATACATACTTGAATACGCGAAGAGCTATATGACTAAAAGGGACATACAAAGAATAGCTACATCATCCAAGGTCAAATTTAAAATATCTACCCTTTTAATTAAGTCCAATTCAATATCTGTACATTCCTTATGTGCTGGTTTTGCTGTATGTCTTTTAAAATGACGAAATATAATTCAAAACAACATTTAATTTTTTAGCTTATTGTTCTAAATGGATCAGTATTAATTTAACATTCACTTGGGTTTGTTGTTGTTTTTTTTTTTATTATTATTAACGCCTGCACCCTTTTTTGATTGAATAAAACAATGTATTCTCTATTTGTTTTTTACAACAATCTTATAAGAAAGAAGTTGGTATAGAGACAAGGATATCTGATTTGTTTGCCAAAGAGCCAACTATCAACGAAACACCACAGAACAATAATTGGAATAATTATTGGTCACACTACGACCTTTAGCCATGATCAAATTCATACAGTATTCTGAGCTATTAAAGTCTTCAGAACCACAAAATACCACACAATTCGAGCGAAGAGAAAACCAACATTCTGATTCATAAGAAAAACAATAAACGGAAAAAATATTGTAGACAAAAAGCAATAGCACCAAAAAGATAACATGCTCCTAACTAATGACAGGCATGTCACATAGCAGGTACATGTATTTTACTGGTTGCATCGACTGCAGCCCATTTGATTTACTCTAGTCATTATTGCATTGTTATCAGGTTTTGACGCCCTGGTAGCGGACCGCAATCTCCATATATTCAGATGCACCCGGAATTAACATTTGGCCCACACAGCCTGGTCATCCATGGTAAATGTGTGAAACCAAAGTTATGCTGATCCGATGCTGATTTCGGGTCATAAGGTCCCTGAAGTCATTAGACTGGTGGCGTGTAGGAATGTTGACATACACAGGCATACTTGTTTAGACTGATGATAAACCACACAAAGTCATATCTCGGTTGTGTACCTATTTTTCCTTTCTTGGAGTAAGGGAGATAACTTGCGTAACTAACGACGCACGTTTTTTAACCCACATTCCGCTAAAGGCGTGCAATGATGTTCACTTCGCCTTAAGTGGGAAAATGGACAAACCGGACTCAACTAAACTTACTCTTAGCATGAATGGGTCCAAGTGACAATATTCAGGCCTTATGCAAATAAAATATAAAGGTGATAAAGCGGGAACATGTGTAAAATAAGGATAAACAGAGTTTGGAAACTGTCGTTTAGTCAGGGGATCCTCCCTAGTCATACAATGAAGCGACCTACAATTACAGTACAAAGTGTTTGTAATCTTCATCAAATGTTTTTGTATACTCGTTGGCAAATACCAAAGGAAAGTAGAGGTGAGTTTTAACTGAGTATGACGAATAAGTCGTATGTACATTTCTATAGCCTATCCCCTAACCGTTACATATTATTATGGGATTATTCTTATATTATTATTAGTTAAATAAAGCAGTGCATAGTGTTTGCCTTAATAATAATACTTTCTTGCCTTATTCGATGAAAATGCATGACCAACTGACAAATAAAATACTTGTCGTTGGTGTCGTACCTCCTTCAAATTGCTCTGAATTAATTCATTTTACATATAAAAAGATGAACCATACCGACGGTGTGTCTGTTAATATTTTTGTATATGGTAAGGTTTTACCTATATCCTCCCTCTTGTGCTTAGTAATCAGAGATATTAGAAAAAACAGTCAGCCAATAAAACGCTATCCATTTTGCAGAGGTTATTTTTTCAACAAACATGTATTTTTAATTATCAAATACTTTTTTAAATAGATATAAGAAGATGTGGTATGAGTGCCAATGAGACAACTCTCCATCCAAGTCAAAATTTATAAAAGTAAACAATTATAGGTCAAAGTACGGTCTTCAACAAGGAGCCTTGGCTCACACCGAACAGCAAGCTATAAAGGGCCCCAAAAATTACTAGTGTAAAACCATTCAAACGGGAAAACCAACGGTCTAATCTATATAAAAAACGAGAAACGGGAAACACTTATGACCACATCAACAAACGACAACTACTGAACATCAGATTCCTGACTTAGGACAGATGCAAACAAATTCAGCGGGTTTAAACGTTTTAATGGTACCAAACCTTTACCCTTTTTCTTAAACAATAGTGTAACATCACAACATAGAAAGACACACTATAAAATATCAACTGAAATAGCTTAACTCAATCAAAGGACATATTAACACCAGTGAACATACACTGAACAAATAAATTTGACCTATGATACAATGTAAATACAAAATAAATAAACTAAGGGAAGAATAATAAAAGTAACATGTTATACCGCTATGAAAGTATGTTTTTGACTAATATGTATATTTACTGGTAAGACTAGTAATATTTCAATGCCAGTATGGTCCTTCTAGTTAGATCATTGCCCCAAAATAGGTACTATTTCAAAGTTTCAACTCATCTATCCCCTCTGAATCACCTACAGTCGTCAGTTAATTTTCATAGTTTATCAAACATTCACTGATTTTAAAGCGGCAGTAGTTAAATACAGAACATAATTTACTTGACTGCAAGTTGTACCAAACAACTCTTACCGCAACGACTGTCCAGTTAGGCAAAATGACAATTTCAAACACCATAAAAAAAGAGGCGAAATATACCAGAGGGACGTTCAAACTCATAAGTCAAATATAAACTGACACGACATGGCAAAAAAAAACCAAAAGACAAACAATAATATACAATATACAAAACACAACATAAAAACTAAAGACTGAGCAACACGAACCCCATAAAAAACCGGGGGTGATCGCAGGGAATCCGTAAGGGTTAGCAGATTCTGCTTCACATGTGGCACCCGTCGTGTTATTCATATAAGAATAAAGCCGATGATAAGTCCAAAAAGACTAGTGTAAAACAATTGAAACAGGAAAACCAACGGTCTAATCTATATAAAAACGAGAAACGAGAAACACTTATGAACCACACCAATAAGCGACAACGACTGAACAACAGGCCCCTGACTTAGGACAGGTGCATAAAAATGCAGCGGGTTTAAACGTTTCAACAGGCGCCAACCTTCACCCTAATCTCAAACAGTGGTATAACATTACAACATAAAAAGACACACAATAAAGTATCAATTGAAATGGCTTAACTCGATCAAAATGACAATACACAAAAACAAATATATATACACTGAACGAATAAGTTTGATCTATGACACAATATAAATAAAAAAGATGTTTTAATGTAAAAAAGACAACTTTAACCTTAGACAAAATGGCGATAAATAAAGTAACGTACACAGTTAAATTTAAATATAATAATTTTGTTGTTAGGTGTACAGAAATATTTTTTTTTAAATAAATTTGTTGTTCATAGTACCAGTACAGAAGTCATACAATATACTATCAAAGGTGGTACACATTAAAAATAGTAAGACGAGATATAACATAAAATAAGTAAACATTGAATAACAGAAATGCATAACAAATTGTGTCAACATGTCAAATTAACACGAAAGTACGATTTCAGAGTTCTCGCAGTTACTGACAGCTAGTTAAAAGCCAAAAACAATTAATAATAAAAAAACCATTTTAAACCTGGTTTTATAGCTAGCTAAACATCTCACTTGTATGAAAGTCATATGGAATTCCATTATATTGTCAACAATATGTGAGCAAAGCAAACAGAAATAATAGGTAAAAATGTCAAAAATGAGAGAAAGCAGTCCACATTGCGTTATAATCTTAAGCACTATAAAAACAAATAACTATTTCAACAAAGAAAAACAAAATGGCATATAGACACTCTATAGACAAAGTACATAGTAACAATGAAAGACAAGAATACAAAAATGACCATAACCCCGCCACATTCTCTATTTATGTGCCTGTCCCAAGTCAGGAGCCTGTAATTCAGTGGTTGTCGTTTGTTGCTGTGTTACATATTTGTTTTTCGTTCATTTTTTTGTACATTAATTAGGCCGTTAGTTTTCTCGTTTAATTGTTTTACATTTATGGTTTTGGTGCCTTTTATAGCTGACTATGCGGTATGGGCTTTGCTCATAGTTGAAGGCCGTACGGTGACCTATAGCTGTTAATTTCTGTGTCATATGGTCTCTTGTGGAGAGTTGTCTCATTGGCAATCATACCACATCTTCTTTTTTTATAGCACAATAACATAAAGTCGGGATGTAGAAATACCTAGCAACGCCAAAAGTATATACCAAAAAAGACTAAACAGTAAAGGTTAAAAATATACAAAGACAAATAAAAAGAACACTCTAACATGTAATTATTAGGATAAACCACGTAAGTATCTAGAATCTATACTTCAAGACCATCATGTATTTTAGAACAAGGACGAGCCGTATTTTGACATAAGCCTGGTTCCTCAACTTCTTGCTCAGACACTGGTGACGTTTTATAAAGCCTGAGTAGCAACTACACGCTCGTGAATACCGAATGAGTAGGGAAATGTATATCCCATATGCAGGTGAAGTTGGTATATTGCTGCTAAGATGGGGGAAATTTGTAATTAAAAACCATTCCAAAAACAAAACTCCTTCCCAAAAAATCTTAGTGGGACATCTAATTATTCATTTTTGACGGAAATCGAAATCTTCCAAAATAAAAGAAAATAAAAGATAATTCTATATTCCTAAAACGTTAAAATGATTTGTAAAAGGTTGAACTCAAAACGCGTCATTCCGATTTTCCTTAAAGGTAAACTATGATGTGGCGTAAATCTCACATTTCATTATCTCTTTTCATTCACAGAACACATCTCCTCCAATCAACAGAGCACATAGCGTACACCCGTATCTCCTTTCATTCACATAAAACAATGCGCAAAAAGAATTTACTAGACGGCAATATTACATAATTTTGACGTAAGCATACAACGTTGTCTTTTTTTTTCATCTCAGCAGAAAACACCGAAACAGCATTTCAAATATCAACAGTTGTATTTTCAAAATTACACTCAAACCTTATAAGGTGTAAAAGAAAGGAGCAAACCCCAATTTTAAAAATGTAGTCTGTTTACAAACTAACAAAATTATTTTGTTACAACAGATAACTTACCACAAATTATTATCTTTATAAGTCCAAAATTCGGAATTCAGTATTGTCTAAATATTACAGTCACTTCCAGTTTATAATCCATGTGTTTGTTGAGGTCCACGGTTTATAAAATCTTCCACACATCTATGTCTAATGATGAAACGTGCACATGTAATATAGTTCAAAATATTATAGCACAAACGGTTTTATATAAGAATTAAAAATGGAATTTCCGAAGTTTAAAAATAGCATTGAACATTGTCCACCTGATGCAATAAAAATACGAATTTCATTAGTTATTGTGTCAAAGCTTAACACGGCAACAAACCAAACAAGTGCGAACCAACTGTTCACGATGATATAAATATTTACAACTTCCTGATTAATTATATATAAAGACAATAGCACTGTTAATTCATGTGATTTAGCCTTAAATTATTGCTTGACTCAAAGGAGAATTTTTTGTTAATGTTAAAGGGCAAATTCAGGATTGTCATGCTTTATCAGCACTAGTATTATTATTTCACAGTTTGATATCTGGGGTCTTTTAAAGCTGGTTATTATACGGTATATGCGTTGTTCGCTTATTGTTGTATGGCGACCTGTTTTTGCTTATATTCTTGTTTTTTTGGGGTTTTTTTTTGGGGGGGGGGGGGGGGGTTATGGGGGATGGGGAACTTTTGGTGGATAGGGAAAAACCCTAAATAATATCTAAAGACAACCAAAGAAGAGATGGAAAGGATGTCAATGTGGTCATCGAAAACTATTTATCGAATAAGGCTCCACACACCATGGCCAACAAAAAAAAAACATCGCAGACAAACAGGTCCACTGGGACTAAAGATTGAGCTACACAAACACCACCAAAAACTTTGATGAATCAAGTGGTCTGGAAGGGTAAGCAGTTGCTGCTTTAACAATGGTGCTCGTCGTATTATTCATTGCAAGTAAGTATTCCATGATGAATTACATAACATTGACATGTGGTAGGGTTATACCATCTGGTGTTGGAAGCAAACCGGATGACATGATTTCCTGATACAGATATTATGCAATTTTACTTCCGAGTTGATTTCATAAAGCAATGTCATCAAAATTATGATCTTTGGAAATGCTTAGAGTAACTTTTTAAAGAAATTTAATGTAGAACTGAAAACAAATGTAAATTCCTATTCAAGTCAAAAATCAAATGAGTGAATTGATTTCAACCAAAAAAAGAGGGAAAGAAATGAAGCAACGAACCCACAACAGTAGAATTATAGCATTTATAAAAAATAGTGGAGTGACAAATCAAGAAAAAGTCGCTTATTTAAAGAGTTTAATGGACCGAAATACCTCACGGCTGAAAATCCACATGAAGATAGAGTAAACATTATACTTTCATTTTAGCCCTGTCGAAGAGTTTTCCGACGGTGCAGTTTTTTGTAAAATTGCGATAAAGTGTGACTTTCCGATTTTTTCTTTTTCATTTTCAAACACGGGAACGCTTATAATAAATTCCCGAATGAAGATATCATCAAAAAGTTGTTATCAAATGAAACAGTAATGTATCAGCTTTTATTTAACATCAGACTTTAATATCATATGAACATATAAATTGACTGAATTGGACGATTTTCAAATGTATGTAACATTTTTTTCAATCTTACCGTCTGTCAAAGTATACTACATTTCTAATATATATCACCAGTGGTCAATTTTCACAAAAAAATAGTGGAACAACTAATATGCAAGAAGTTTTAATTTATCAAAGTTTGAGAGAGCATACAAATTAACTTTTACGGCCTTCTTATAATACTCATCATATAGCAGTTTTACTATTCAATTTTCACCCCAATAAGTCGTGTTGCGCTCCCTTTTCCTATTTTCTCCTGACTTGTGATTTGCTGTGTTTTTACAAAGAATTAAACTGTGTATTTTCTTTATTTTCGTGTATAAGAATATAGATTTATATCAATGTTTGTGTCTAGATTTTTGACTTAGTACAGATTTTATGTTTTAGTGACTTTAAGGTGTTTTATTTCTTGTTGAGTTTTTCGAATAGACTAATTTTAAGTCACATTGGTACACCGCCGAAAAAACCCGGAAAATAATGGACATGAGTCCTGTTAAATTTGCTCACTCAGTGCCAAAAATGAGTAGACTCAAGAGTAATTGGGAATTATTCGTTATTTGCCAAATTTCTGCCGACGAAAATTTGTCGAATGCAACAGAAAAAAGGAAAAATATTCTTTTAGGATCTTTTAGACGCAATAGATGTGAGACAGGGTACTGTTTATCGCCGCCTTTATGATGAATTTGATTCAACCAAAATCATGAGAACAAATAAAGTATCATAGGTCATGTTATAAAGCCTATATGAGTAGAAAAAATTTGGAAACATTTCAATTAGGGAAAAACCAATGCTCAACAGCGAGTGCAAAACATTCCGTTTATGAATCAACTTGCGTTAAAACCCAGACACTGTGAAACAATTTTGTTCCGGAACTGTAACTGAATGTACTCAGTTGTTCAGTACACAGGAAGAGGCAGATACAAGAATCATTCTACAGTCTCTGTTTGCTAATGAACAGATGATAAAAAGTAATTCCAGGAGTCGCATTGTAATAAAATCATCAGACACTGATGTTTTACTTCTTTGTATTAAGTATTTTCGACAAATGACAAACATTGATGAATTGTGGAACTTCCAGACAGGATGCGTTTCTTCAACCAAAGACGCAAGACGGTTAATACATGTACACGACATATGCAATGTTATTGGACCAGTGATGTCTAGCACACTACCAGCTGATCACGCTCTAACGGGATGCGACACGACGTCTTCTTTCTTCGGAATTTGCAAAAAGACAGTATATAAGGCGTTGAAACAACACCCATTCAGATATCAAAGTTTGACAAATCTAGCTGGTTCTGATATTGAAACATATATTGCAGAGGGAAGACAAATTATCGCTGATCTATATGACCCAAAGACAAGGCTCAATCAGTACATACTGATCTTAATAAACTGAGAGTGAAGTCAGCGCTATCTAAGGATGCTTCCTTAGTGAGACTACCTCCTTCAGAGGCATCATTCAGACAACACATTTTTAGATTTAAGTGTACGTCTGGATAAATGCTCATATCTCCAAACCACTACCCAGATCACCTCTGGAATATGGATGGACAATGGGGAATAGCTCCATAGTTCCAGTATATTTTGAAGGGCCAATGTCTTCTGACTTTTTACAGGACCTTGTTTGCACATGCAAAGGCAAAACTATTTGCAGCAAATTGTGCGTATGCTATAAACAAAACTTGTCATGCACAAGCATTTGTGGTTGTCAGGGCAGTGATGATTGTAGAAACCAGCTTACTCATCAGACTGTTCAAGAAGATTGCAACGACGAGGATGATGATTAAAGTATTAATCTCAATGCCCAATATTTCATGTGTTTGCTGCTAGTGGCTTTTTACTTGACGTGTAAAGGGAGCTTTTCTTTCTTTTTTTAACAAAAATTAGAAAATGAATTTTTAAAATTTAGAAATAAAATTAAAATAAATACCTGCCAGTGGTCTCCGACCTTGACGTGGTTGGTGGGCTTGTAAACTAACTGGAGACTTTATCGAATACTTTGAAAGTATAACATGACATCGAATCGATACATTTTTGTTTTAGTTTTCCGTTACCACTTCAAATGGACGTGCATATTGATGTCAAGTGTTACTGAAATAAACAAATATCTTCATTTTTATCATAATCTCTGTGAATCATGTTTGTTTGATAGATATCGTGCTTTAAAATCGGTTTAGGTCAAGAATATGCTCTTTATTCCATTGTTTGAGTTGTTTTATAAAAATGGGGACACACATTTTCAATATGCTATTGCTCTCGTATTGATTGACCTATTAACATAAAAATATGCTTATACAATCGTGTTCATGGTGACATTTATGCATCAAGACTATTTTTTATAGTTCTAACATTCTTTTGGGTTTAAAAAATTAATTATGAATTTCATCATTTTTTCATTGAATCATGGACCGGGTGTTAACTTTACAGTACTTATTTCTCCTTTGTTCTTTATGGCATGTTAACAAAACTTTCCCAAAAATATCTTTATATGTTGTCATATATTATTACAAAGCTAAATATTGAATATAAATATTTTTTGTCGATAACTTCTGTACATAAAGATAATTTTTATCATTTTCTTCCATGTTGGGTGCGGGGGTATACATCACTAATCTTTGTCAATCTGGCATAAATATGATAAACTGAATTTGTGCAACATTCCCAGAGCATGATTTCATAGAAATTTTTCTCAGTTATCATGATGGACTACCGAGAAATTGTCCAAAATGTCAAAAAATTGGGATTTTTTAAAATCCCCCCTTTTGACCTTTGACCTCAGTTTTCAAATATCTGCACCACTTTGGCACTCTACGACATGCCTTAATCAAAGGGTATTATATTTTTCTTCAAAATAGGACCAAAATTAGCCGTGAGGTATTTCGTTCCATTAAATTTTTTAATTAACCTTACTTGTCACTGTACTAAAAGTACACGCCACAAGAGAACGACTGGACAAGTAGTTCATATGCTTGCTATCCTGATATATAATATTCAATAAAAGTTGTGCGTTATTTACCACCGTATTTGAAACTCCCGCAAGTGTAACCAATATTCCAAAACATATCTTCACATATTCAAGAAGATAGGAGCGTTCTCGCCAATGTGTAATGCACATACCCTAGTGTGAATATTTAAGTAATTAAAATATTATCTATATCGAAATCATGGGCATCCCAATTGAGTAAAATCCAGGGCAAATCAAACCTAACAACCGCAGATCACCCTAATGAAAGAAAATTTTGAACTGTCTGTTCGGCACATAGTTGGTATGAATAATAATGCGTGATAATGTAATATTAAGGTCTACTGGTGTGTGTGTGTGGTGTCTTTTGGCAATTAGTCTATTGTTATGAACGGATAAAGTCTAATCCATTAATTTTGTTTTAACAATACATCACTAACTGATAATGATCGGTTTGATTATCACTAAAGATATTTAAATTCTTTATGAATATCAGTTTATTGTGACCTTGGATAAGCTTATGTCAAATATAATGTCGTATGTTCATAGAAGTAGTACACATCTATTGATAAAATTGAATGCGAAGACGCTTGTTAAAATTTGTTCATATTCACTAACTGTGAAATTGTTGATTATTACTTCGGATTGTAGTCCTCGTATCAAAGTATTTCCTAAACTATTTTTATTAAAACTTCGCCGATGTAAGATAACAAACCACTTGTTTAACATTTTAACATACTGCATTTTTGCTTGTTTTAATTTCAATAGATGCTACAACACTATTTAAGTTGTGCTTTTCTTTGTCTTGCTTCAACTTGCAGGAAGATATTTCATCTGGTCTAAGATTTTTAAAAAGCCGCACATTTTATTTTTGATTTAATTGAGAAATTTTAATGTTAGGTCAATGTATGTCGTTGATCATTGATTAATCAGTAATCTTTTATTTAATATTGGCAATAATTAAATGACAAGCTTTGTTTGAAATTTTCCCTATCATATTATTTTAGAACTTTGCTAAAACGAAGGTTGCACCTCACTAAGTTAAAGTGGATGGCTTTTGTTGTTTTTGTTTTTATGTTTCATAGTTTGCCTTTCCGGATTTTTGGTCAAGAGTGAATAAGATGAAAATTATTCATGAGGCAATTGTACGATAATCAAATCTTTTGTTATGAGTGAATAAAAATAAAAACATTTTATACTGATCGCAATATAAAATTATTCACTAAAGTTGATTTCGATGGCGTATGTTTAGTGGTTGTGTTTTTATAGTGTATTTTGTTCAATGATGTCTGGAAGGTTTTAAAACAATAGACTTTACACAGAACAACTAAATGGCAGAAATACAGCTTTTTAAATTGACATTTTGTCATGTTAAACTAATAAGTACTTTAAAAATAAACAAAAAAACACGTTCATTTTATAGACTATTTATATTCCATAAAGTTTCAACGAGATATTTATTACCTGTCTTGTTGCACTCCTATAGATAATGTCGATACAGGTTAATGTCTAGGCAACTTTGTAGATTTATATCTCCCCACGTAAAATTGAGACTTCATATTGATAATTTTCTGCACTGCAAATCGTTCCTGACGAATTAATCAACTGTAATAGAAATATAACTGTTCACTTGATTTATAACGTGTTGTTTTTATTTTTTTTATTCTATGCTTTCTTCTAGATGTTTATGATAGTTTTGATATTCCAAGAGTAGCACATGCATCTATAATTCACGCTTGGTTACGACAATTGAGATATTTCTGAAAATTGCGCCCAGACAAAAGTTTATGAATTTGTGTCTTTGTCGAACGTTAGATTTTAGGTTATTCAATCCCACATGTGGTGTTGGTTGTGTACGATAAAATATATTTTTTACATTTTTACCTATTGTGTCTGTTAGTTTTGTTCGCACATCGTTGTCAATATGATGTAATTTTATGCGACTGTCATACAAGTGAGAGGTTTAGCTAGCTATAAAACCAGGTTTAATCCACCATTTTCTACATAAGAAAATGCCTGTACCAAGTCAGGAATATGACAGTTGTTATCCATTCGTTTGATGTGTTTGAGTTTTTGAGTTTGCCATTTGCTTAGGGACTTTCCGTTTAGAATTTTCCTCGGAGTTTTCAAATGTCATAAAAAGCGAAAAAAAAGTATTCTTATGTATTATTATGTTTACGCGAGTAAAACAAAAAAAATATCATAGTATGAGCTGACAACCACACGGTAGAAAAAAGAAACGACAAAGACAAATAAACAGAAAGGATCATTTGCATTCGAATCATTACAGATTGTGTGGGTTTTTACATTAGGAACTACTGAATGGTTGTTCGGATGTATTGGTCAAATATTCGATCCTGTACCTTTTTTTAAATGTCCAGATACAACAGCTATGAAAACAGTGGCCATTTCATTTTGGTTTTGTCAAGTACGTGAATTGTGTGAATTTTAATCATGCATAAATACACTATATCCCTTCTTTTCCGTTTTCGAAATCTTTTCAAAAGTATGTGACCGACTTGTATAGGTATATATTTTCATATAACGCTCATATTTTGGAGTTCGATTATTGCTCACAAAATCATTAATATTTTCCAATTTCTTAATATTGGGCAATATCATTTCGGACATTTTCACCTCTTCTGCCTTATTTAAATACCACGCCGTTCTTTAACGTATTCCCGGGCTCAATTTTGTATAAATATCATTTCTGTTCTCAGAAATGTCTATATAGAAATAGAATAAATTTTATATTTATGTAAGAATATACATTCCCTGTTATTTCAATAACAGCCACCAGATAATTTTACCCAAAAAAAAATCAGATGCCATTGAATGAGGTCAACGTTAAACATATTTGAAAAATAACTGAACAGAACTGACTTGAATTTAAATTCAAACTAAATTAAACGACAATAAATAGTTCATTTTTCTAAGAATGATAATGTTCCTATCCTTTCGGTTTAAAATCAAATACGATATTGCAGAAACACTTTGGTCATAATCAATAACACATTAAAAAAATCTAATTCAGAAAAAAAGACAAATGCATACTTTTACCTGATAGTAAGTAGAAGTCGGGATCCCTTGAAAAACATTAATAAAACGAAACAACTATTTAAATAACACAAGAATGTTACGCCATTATATTTCCTAAAAATAAGAAATTACAAAGGAAAATACAAATAGAAATAGGTGATATTCTGATGAATTGGTTGAACAGTGTCACATCAGCGTATCGAAAAAGCCTAACCAAATAACTAGTATTTGTTTTAGACGCTCACCTTCAGTATAAATGAATGTATCTGATATACCTCATGATTATTAAAACCTAACTAACAGTTATAAATGGCAGAATAATCCGAAGAACAATAATGTAACTTCAATCAGAGATATGCTATATGGTATAATTTGTCTCTGGTTAAAACTCCTTTTTTTATTTAAGGCAAAATATGCATTGCATACAAAGAAGTTGTTGTTAAGATGCCTACTTATGGAACATGCTGTTTTACATGGTCGGTTTTGAACTCTGCTAGAGCATATAGCAACAGCTTGACTAGCTTCTGATAAAGCTTTTATTTAGCTTTCAGTGCAATTATAAGAAGAGATTGATTAGGTTCAAACGTATTTATAATAAGTAAGAAAAAATAACACGCAAAAGAATCAAACAAAAATTAAATTCATTTTCTTAAAACTTTTTTGACAATCTTCGTAACTAGTTATTACAGAAAACAGCTTTCAAAGTGCTATTTCTATTTCCCTTAGGTTTCGTCAAGTACATGGTGTGTATATAAAGATTTTGTGTTAGGAATAAATGCATCGTATAGCCTTTAGTTTTGAAATACCTTTTTGGATTATATGGAGGCTACGAGTCGTCTCCGGTTTTTGGGGTTCAAAAATTTAGTTAAGAAATGATGATATTTCCTAGTTTCGCGCCTCTTCCAGTTCAATTTCAATGACATGCTATTTTCTGCCGTTTAACGGGTTATTTTAATATAAAAAAAATTTTTTATACACTATGCACCATGAATGGCTATATCGAATTAATTTAAGTAACAATAAGAATATGAAACAAAATCGCCTTTCCCGGCATTTTCAATATCAGTCTCCAGCTAATTCGAATATTTTACCAACAAAAATACTACCATGGCTTAAGTTCCGTCAGTGCCATAACTGGCCCCGAATATTAAGGCCATTATTTCCAGTGAAAATGTTTTAAGTTGAAAAGACATGTAAAAGAGTGAAATAGAATTATTTTTGTCTGACTTTGATTATAAAGTTTTGACATTTACACAACAAAAATATAGATTTTGGTAACACGCTCATACGTAAATTTTCAACAAAAACACATAATTCATATCTATTCCTTGTTTAGCCATACTTTATTGTGATATTAATCAAGAAATCCTAATTATAAATTTGAGTTGGAAATATGGGTCATATTAGGGACTTTTTACCCTACTCCTTTAAACAATTTAGACATAACTTAACAGAATTGCCAAGACTACAATTTGAATCCGAACACTCGTGTCCATTTAAGTCATAACAAGATGGCAATTCCAAACAACCATAAATAGTTTTACTATTCTAAATATATGAATGTTGAAATCATAAAGGTTTGGGGTCATTATTGATAATGAACAATAAAACGAAATTACGAAATAGATCAATGCATAACATTACCTGCTAATAAACAGCTGTCTATATCCCCTCATTAAAAGTAACACTAATATAATAACAAAACCAATTTAACACATTAATAGACTGTTACGCCATGATTATTCCTAGAAATTGGAAATAACATTAGATGAAAAAACGGTGAATTGATTGCAGAGGTAATGTTACATGGGCATACCGAAACTTCATATCGCAAAACTAGTAGTTGTTTGTAATTATCCAATTCAACTTTCAATATATATATACATCAGACGTATGAAATGCCAACTTAATACGAATACTAGTAGATATAATTGGTGCAAAAATTGAAATAACAAATAGGTTAATTAAATCCGAGACATAGGATACAGGGTATATGGAGTTGAATGAAACTATGCACAGATAATAGAAAACAGGCTTCAGTAAATCTGCACCGTTATTGCATATTTTGTATTTTTATGGCACCTTTTCCAGTCTTATTGCTGTTTATGGACTTTTAGTCCCCGATGGTGTCATCAGCTAGTAATCAGTGCTTCGGTAAAATACTTTTCTTTAAATTCTTTTTGATAAATTAAGAAATTATCAAGTAACTAAGGTTCAACCTCATTTAGGGATAGTTTTTATGTCCTTTTTTGTCATATAGTTTTTCACGTTTTCATATATTTAAACGTTTTTGGCTATGCAACTTTTGAGTTTGAGCGTCTCTTATAAAAGTACATTAAGAAAAGCGATTCAGACGCATCAATTTAGAAAGTGTTACTTTCATTTACTGAAGAGCAATTTAATTTCATACAGAAAATATCTTTCAGAGAAATCACAGTTGATAGTTACACTTTATATTAAAAAGATTGTTTGCACGCTAATATCAAAATGTTTGCGACAGCTAGCCCATATAAAAAATCTGATTTTGACGACTATACATATGTAGATTGAATAAGCGAAAAACCACTGTGCATACCGGTATTATCTCAGTTTGAATTGCTTCGATTTCGATTACACTGTTTCGTCAGTTCAGACGGTCACCAAAATTTAAATTTTGGTTTCAATGTATAATTCATCACTATTTTGTAGAGCGTAGGTACAACCTTGTGTGCAGTTTATTCTAGTGTAAACAAAGCAAACTGCCCGGGTCATCCACTTATTTTATAACAGCGATGTTAATCGACCGTGCTGTCACAAATTTTTTTCGATGGAATAGCTCAGAGTATCATCCAATAAAACACCAATTGGAAATCCAAATATTATATAAGTCTAAGTTCAAATAAATAGAAAAACTACTGTGAATATAACAAACCTATCAGACATTAAAAAAACGACAAAGTCTGGTATAAAAGTTTTGTTCACTACGAGTTTCCGTAAACATAAATTCGAATGATTTTTTGATGTATTGAAAGAGTGTTGGCGATTAACGTCACTTTAACCACTTCTTATTATATCATAGGGGCCAAGTTTTAATGGTGGAGGAAACAAGAGTATCCCTAGTGAATTACACTTCCACATCTTATTTGTCGGATTCCTAACTAAATTAACTTAAGATCTTATTTGAATTACCCCAATTGTTTTATATGACGAAGTTAACTGGAAACCTTGAAAATACAGAATCATATGCAAAGGATTAAAATGAGTACTAGAGTAATTTAATGTTAAAGTGTTAAGACAAAAGACCATGACAAACGGATAAAAAAGAGATGCTGAAGATACCGAAGGGATATTCAAACTCATACGTCGAAGACAAACTGACAACGACAGAAAAAAAAGGAAAACGACAAAATGACAAATAATTCTACAAAACACAACACAGAAAACAAATAATATATATTGTTACGTTAAAATCTTAGAAATTATTACTTTTAATTCGAAAAAGCTAAAGATAATATTAAATATAAGATGCACCATGGTGATTAATATTGAAAATTTTATGAATGTTTAAGAAGGCTTGGAAAGGGGCGTAATACATTGAAAATTTATGAATTACTAATTACATTCCTTGAGATTCCCATAGAAAATTCTAATCTAAGAGAGGCGGAAGATAATAAAGGGATATTCAAACGCATAAATCGAAAACAAACTGACAATGCGATGACAAAAAACGAAAAACGACGAAAAGACATACTACATGGAAATCGAAAAACTGAGCAACACGAACCCTACAAAAAATCATGCTATCTTGAGAGAAATCCTGAAAAATCATGCATATAGTAGAAAAATGCATCCGTATATTTTAAAATTATTTGTTATTTAATTTAAACATATTTTATTCAGAAAATAAGTAAAATGGATTGGATATCAGATAAAATCCTATATAACACATCAATACAAAGTAACATGTCATATACCTGTGTGCATTACAATTTACATTCTAAGGGAAATGACTCAAATTCTATCACATCAGTTGCATCTCAAACAACTGATATTCATCAGTGGTCATATTGTCACCGTCATAATATGATAATGATGGAGAAATACACTTGTTATGACGCACATTATGACAAAAGCTGAGCATTCTTAACGATAGTATATAAAATGCCAGTAATAAGGTGTGAGAATCATAAGATTTACAAGTTCCATTACCTTGGATGAGCAATATTTAGGTTCCGTATTTATCGGATTTTCATATAAAAAATATATAAAGTGAAAAAAAAATTACAAATAAAAACATTATGAATAAATATATTAGAAGGTTTGTCAATAAAAGTGATCATATGCTGTAGTAAACATATTGCAGTACTTTCTATATTCTCTCAAAATCTTTTGCTGTTTAATCAGCCAGTGATAATTTTAAATTTTGTTTATACATGTAATTCATAAATTCACTATCATACATACTTGTTTTGCACATTAACATTGATAGCAGGTTCTTCAAAAACATGTTGAGGTACCTGTCTATGAATATTATAACAGATGGACTCGATTTTGCCGAAGAAGGTAGAACATTCCATAAGCAAATATATTTCTAGGTAAAGCTCTTTTCATAAGATTCTGCATTACAAAACGGAAGCCTAAACTTAAAAAAAAATTATTGCCTAAGGTTTATGTATGTACATTTCCTCAATCAGGTTGTATAAGGTCACAAATAGCCAAGACGACGCCAATAAAAAATAAACTCATCATAGATACCAAAATTTCAATTTTGTACGCCAGACGCGCGTTCGTCATCAAAAGACTCATCAGTGACGCTCGAATCGAAAAAGAAGGGCCAAATAAAATACGAAGTTAAAAAAGCATTGAGAACCCACAATTCCTTAAAGTTTTGCCAATTACAGCTAAGGAAATCTATTCCGGGGGGGAGGGGGTGGGGGGGGGGGGGTAAAAAATCCTTAGTATTTCGAAGAATTCAAAATTTTGTAAACAGTTAATTTATGATTATGAACATATCAATGATAATGATAACTCATGTCAACACAGAAGTGCTGACTACTGGGCTGGTGATACCCTCGAAGAGAAAACTCCACCAGCAGTGGCATCGACCCAGAAGTTGTAAATAAACTCATCATAGATACCAGGATTGAAATTGTGTACGCGAGACGCGCGTTTCATCTTCAATAGACTCATCAGTGACGCTCGAATAAAAAAGGCCAAATAAAGTACGAAGTTGAAGAGCATTGAGGCTCAAACATTTTTTAAAAGTTTTGCCAAATACAGCTAGGGAAATATATTCCCGGGGAAGAAAATCCTTTATATTTCGAAAAATTCAAAGTTTTGTAAACAGTTAATTTATAATTATGACCATATCAATGATAATTCATGTCTACACAGAAGTGCTGACTACTGGGCTGGTGATACCCTCGGGGAGAAAACTCCACCAGCAGTGTCATCAACCCAGTCGTTGTAAATAAACTCATCATAGATACCAGGATTGAAATTGTGTACGCTAGACGCGCGTTTCATCTTCAAAAGACTCATCAGTGACGCTCGAATAAAAAAAAGGCCAAATAAGGTACGAAATTGAAGAGCATTGAGAACCAAAAATTCCTTCCTGGGGTAGAAAATCCTTAGTATTTCGAAAAATTCAATGTTTTGTAAACAGTTAATATATAGTTATAACCATATAATTTAATTTTGGATGTAACACGTCTTCTGATTGGCTGAAAGTGTTTTGTCTATCAGCTAATAGACATAATTTTGTCATGTGACCGTGACGTCACCAACGTTTTTTTTCAAAATTTACTCCTTAAAAATGGAATTTAGAATTAAATTATAAGGAATGACTGTACGCGGGATATTCAGTGTGCACCACATTTTTTATGTTATTTCTTCATAGACAGAAAAAATATTACAGTCATTCCTTAAATCAATGATAATTCATGTCAACACAAAATGCTGACTACTGGGCTGGTGATATCCTCGGGGAGAAAACTCCACCAGCAGTGGCATCGACCTAGAATAAACTCATCATAGATACCATGATTGAAATTTTGTAAGCCACGCAGACACGCGTTTCGTCTTCAAAGGACTCATCAGTGACGTTTGAAAAAAAACCTAATAAAGTAGGAAGTCGAAGAGCATTCAAGACCAAAAATTTGGATAGGTTTTGTCAAATAAAGCTAAGGGAATCTGTTCTTACGGTAGAAAATCCTAAATATTTTAAAACCAGTTAATAAACACAGACGTGCTGAATACTGGGCTGGTGATACCCTCGGGACGGAAACCTTCACCAGCAGAGAAGTATGAATTAATCAAAATTTGTCCAGAAACCTGATACTTCAAAATTCTCAGCATATTAGGGAACGACCATTGAATTTTCGGGGGAAGGGGGCAGGATAAAGGTTCCCATCCTATTTCCTCATACAATTTCAATTTTGAGGAATTCACTCTGAGCCCCGTTAGTATTCTATCTGTTTCCATTTGGACACTGTCTTACAAGTTCGCTTCTTGAAGAGTACCGTTATCCCAAAGAATATATATAAAAATAAGAATATGTGGTATGATTGCAAATGAGACAACTCTCCATAAGAGACCAAATGAAACAGAAATTAATAACTATATGTCACCGTACAACCGTCAACAATGAGTAAAATCCATACCGCATAGTCAGCTTAAATAGGCCCCGAAATGACAAATGTAAAACAATTCAAACGAGAAAAAATAACGGCCTGATTTATGTACAAAATAATGTACGAATGCATACTCTAAAACATATCGTATAAAAGCGATAAACTCATCCTAGATACCAAACTTGAAATTTCATACCCAAGACGACGCATTTTGTCTCGAAAAGAACTTCAGTTACGCTCGAATCAAAAAAAATATAATGGCCAAATAAAGTACGAAGTTGAAGAGCATTGAGGCCCAACATTCGGGTCATATTTAGGACGGTATCCGATTGAAGTCGCTGTTCAGTTGTTGTCTTTTTGTAAGCGAGACTTACAAAAAAACAATTCATGAGACAGCTCGAACAACCTTAGCAATCAGATATTATTTTAAAGCGATATATAGTCATATCATCTATTGATATACTTAACAGCGAAAACAAAAAAAAATTAGAATAATTTCTATTCACTGAATATGAGTTTGATGTTGTAAATCTAATTTGCAATTTTCGGGATCGAAGTTTTATATATATATTTCTTAAAATATCTATATGAATATATTAAATAATCATCAACTTAATATTTATAGTTCTATCTATATATCGGATTTTTAGAGCTATTTTTATAAGAACAGACAGGACACGTACAGATAGACAAAAATTTGTTCTTAGGGGATTTGTTAACGTTGGCTAACTTGTAGGTATTTCATACACTGTTCTTTTTAATTCCATTTGAATTGTATTTTCTCAAATGTTATATGTATATGGCTTTTTATACTGGAAACAAGTGTATTCGCGCATTGCGCATGGCTTTGATTGCATTAAAATTTTTGGGGTTTTGTAGGTTTTTTTCTTGTATTTTTATTATTTTGCATGGGGTATGATTATTTTTTAGGAGGTCAGGATTGATGGGGATTGAAAATAAAAACATTTTATAGCGATTCGTTGGTTGGTGAATAAATTTATACATAGATTGATTTGATTTGAACAAATGGCGTAAAAAATACACATTAAATAGCAAGTGTGTATGTTTTCTTCCTGACGGGCCAATAGCTTTAATCACATTACATAAACTGCTTGATAAATGAATTAGGTATTGACAATTCACTTGGAAACTCAACATATACCCCCACGACACTTACTAAAGAGGAAATCCTGGATAATCATAGGGCTGTTCTATGTTCCTTCGGACTTTGTTCCAAAGATGAAGAACTGGATCTTCCATCACTGTATTGGATACCTAAACTACATAAGTGTCCTTGCAAACAACGGTATATTACTGGGTCTTCCAAGTGCTCCACGAAACATCTTTTTAAATTATTAACATTAATTTTATCAGTAATCAAAGACGGGCTTCAAAGTTATAATGAGACTACCTATTCAAGAGGTGGCGTGAATCAGATGTGGATACTAAAAAATTCCAAAAATCTTTTAGAGTACATACAATCTAAGACTATTTCATCTTGCAATAGTATTAAAACATTCCAAGAGGTGAAGTTGAAATCATCCCTTAGTAAATTTTATGGACGCCATCACGAGTTGGTTGACCGTTAGGGAATATCCGTTTCACAGATGAAAGCGGATATGTTCCTAATGTCGTAACTACAATCCCGTCCCCTTTTCCCGAATGTGACCTACCGAATTAGACTTATTACTGGGTTTGTACTAACGTGAGGAACACGATGGGTGCCACATGTGGAGCAGGATCTACTTACCCTTCCGGAGCACCTGAGATCACCCCCAGTTTTTGGTGGGGTTCATGTTGCTCAGTCTTTAGTTTTCTATGTTGTGTTTTGTGTACTGTTGTTTGTTTGTTTGTCTTTTTCTTTTTTAGCCTTGGCGTTGTTAGTTTATTTTCGACTTATCAGTTTGCTGTCCCTTTGGTATCTTTCGCCCCTCTTTTGGAAATTTGGCGATTGTATTAAGCGACTTTGTAGATGTATTTTTTCCCACGTACAATTGCCACTTCAGGTTTATCATTTTTCTGCACTTCAAATAATTCATGAAGAATTAACTGACTGATTAACTCTTTTCTTCTTCCAGGTATACCAGATATTTTTGACAGGTTTTTTGTTTTGTTCGTTTTAAGTTAATTCAAGCGAATTCCTTGTTTGTCTATTCATGTTCAATTTTAAGGCATTGTCAATTTTCCCAGATTTTTTAGGCTTATATTAATCACATAAAATATCATATGTGAACCCAACGGGTTTTAAACCTTTTTGACAAAATATACCTTCTCGGTATACAGGTATTACAGAAACAGCTCTGAAAGCGCTACCTTTATTTCCCTAAGGTTTCGTCAAGTACATGGTGTGTGTATAGGGATTTTGTGCCAGGAATAGATGCATCTTATACCCTTTATAATTTTGAAATACCTATTTGAATTATATGGAAGCTACGAGTCGTCTCTGGTTTTTAGGGTTCGATAATTGCTTTAAAAAATGATAATATTTCCTAGCATTCCGCCTCTTCCAGTTCACTTTCATTAATATGCAATTTTTCTCCAAGTTGACGGGTTATTTTGATATAAAATATTTTTTTCATCCACAATGCACAAGGGATGAATAACTTGAATATTTTACCAACATAAATACTACGTTCATCCAATCTTTTTGAATGGTTTAAGTTCGGTAAGTACCATATTTGGCCCGAATATTAAGGCCAATGTTTCCAGAAAAAAATGTTTTAAGTTGATGAAAAGACATGTGAGAAAGTGAAATAGAACTACGTTTGTCTGACTTTGATTATAAAGTGTTGACATTTACACCCAAAATAAGCCAAAAAATATTGATTTTGGTAAAACGCTAATACGAAAATTTTCAACAAAAACACATAATTCCTATCTAGTCCTTGTTTAGTTATACTTTATCGTGCTATTAGTCAATAAATCTCACTAATAAATTTTAGCTGGAAATAAGGGCTATAATTAGGGCCTTTTCGAGCCTACTCCTTTTTAACGTTTCTGAAATAACTTAGCAAAATTGTCAAGACTACAATTTGAATCTGAACAAAAACTTTTTCGCAACTCGTGTCCATTCAAGTCATAACTAGATGACAATTTCAAACAACCATAATAGTTCTACTTTTTTTTAGATATATGCATGTTGAAATCTTAAAGGTTTTCAATCATTTAAAATAGGATATTGCAGAAAAATTCTGGTCATAATTAATAATATACAATCAAATGAAATTACAAAAAAAAAGACAAATGCATAATATTACCTGCTAATAAACAGCTGTCTGTATCCCTTCATTTAAAGACCACTATTCAATAACAAAAACTATTTAAAACATAAATAGACCGTTACGCCATGATTATTCATATAAATGGGAAATGACAATGAGTGGCAAAACGTTGAATTGATTGATGGGGTCATGTCACATGGGCACACCAAAAACTCCCAATCGCAAAAATAGTAGTTGTTTGTAATTATCCAATTCAACCTTCAATATATATACCCCAGATGTATGAAATCTAAACTTGATACGAATACCGGTAGTTATAATTGGTGCAAAAATTGAAATAACATATAAGATAATTAAACCCGAGACATATGATACAGGGTATAAGTAGTTGATTAAAGATATGCACAGATAAAAGAAAACAAGCTTCAGTAAATCTGCACCGTTATTGCATATATTGTATTTTTGATGGCTCCTTTTCCAGTCTTATTGCTGTTGATGGACTGTTAGTTCCCGAGGGTATCATCAGCTCAGTAATCAGTGCTTCGGTACAATACTTTTTTTTTAAATTCTCTGTTGATAAATTAAGAAATTATCAAGTAACTAAGGTTCAACCTCATTTAGGAATATTTTCAGATCCCCTTTTAGTCATATAGTTTCTCACATTTTCAGATAATTAAACGTTTTTGGCTTTGCGATTTTGGATTTTGATCGTCCGTTATGAAAGTAAATCAAGAAAAGCGGTGCGGACGCATCAATTTATAAAGTGTTATTTTCATTTACTTTACTGAAGAGCAATTTAATTTCTTATAGATTGATTGATTGATTGGTGTTTAACGCCACTTTCAACACTATTGTGCTATTTCGTGGCGGTCAGTTTTTATTGGTGGAGGAAGCCGGAGTGCCCGGAGAGAACCACCGACCTTGGGTAGGAAAACTGATAATCCTAGTCAATTAAGATTGGAGTCGAGTGCACCTGCCCCTTGCGGGATTCGAACTCTCAACCTCAGTGTTGATTGGCTAGTGATACAGTAGTTCGAGTACTTAGACCACTCGGCCACCGAGGCCCCTAATTTCTTATAGAAAATATCTTTCAGATAAATCATAGTTTAAAATTACTCTTTATATTAAAAAGATTGGATGCGGGCTAATATTAAGATGTGTGTGACAACTAGCCCGTATAAAAAAAATATGATTTTGACGTATATACATATGTAGAATAATTACTTGAAAAATCACTGTATACACCGGTATATCTTAGTTTGAATTGCTTCGATTTCGATTACACTGTTGCGTCATTTCAGACGGTTACCACAATTCAAATTCCAGTTTCAATGTATAACTAATCACTATTTTGTAGAGCGTAGGTACAATCTTGTGTGCAGTTTATCATAGTGTAAACAAAGCAAACTGCCCGGTACATCCACTCATTTTATAACAGGGATGTTAAACGACCGTGCTATAACAAATTTTCTATGGAAAAGCTCAGAGAATCATTTAATAAAACACCAATTGGAAATCCAAATATCATATTAACCTAAATTCAAATAAGTAAAAAATAACTTTGATATATAACAAAACAATTTGACATTGATAAACAAAACAAAGTCTGGTATAAAAGTTTTGTTCACTACGAGTTTCCGTAAACATAAATTAGAATGATTCTTTGATTTATTGAAAGATTGTTGGCGTTCAAAGCCACTTTCATCACTTCTTATTATATCATTGGGTCAAAGTTTTAATGGTTGAGGAAACCGGAGTACCCGTAGTGAATTAAACTTCCACATCTTAGTTGCCGGATTCCTTACTCAATTAACTTAAGATCTTATTTGAAATACCCCAAACTTTTTATATTGCGTAATTAGCTGGAAACCTAGAAAATACAGATTCATATGCAAAGCATTAAAATGAGTACTAGAGTATTTTGATGTTAAAGTGTTAAGACAAAAGACCATGACAAACGGATAAAAAAGAGATGTTGAAGATACCAAAGGGATATTCAAACTCATACGTCGAAGACAAATTGACAACGACAGAAAAAAATCGAAAACGACGAAATGACAAACAATTCTACAAAACAAAACAAAGAAAACAAATAATATATATTGTAAAATCATAGAAATAATGACTGTTAAATCGAAGAGTCGAAACATAATATGAAATGTAAGATGCACAATGGCAATTAATATGGAAAATTTTCTCAATGTTTAAGTAGTCCTGGAAGAGGACGTTATACCTTGAAAATTTATGAACTGCTTTTACATTCCTTGCCATGAGATTCCAATGGAAAATTCCAATCTAAGAGAAGCGAAAGATATCAAAGTTATATTCAAACGCATAAATCGAAAACTGACAATGCCATGAAAAAAATAGAAAAACAACGAAAAGACTTATAGTAGAAAATGCATCCGGATATTTCAAAATTTTTGTTATTCAATTTAAAAATATTTTATTCATAGAATAAGTGAAATGGATTGGATAGCAGGTAAAATCCTATATTAAAATTTTCCAACACAAAGCAACATGCCACATGCCTGTGTGCATTACATTTTACATTCTAAGGGAAATGACTCAAACTGTATGACATCAGAAGCATCTCAAACAACTGATATTCATCAGTGGTCATAATATGATAATAATAGATAAATACATGGGTTATGACGAAAACTATGACAAAAACTGATAGGCATTCTTAACGATAGTATATAAAATTCCAATTATAAGGTGTGATATACATTAATTGTATCGAAATTAGTTTCTAAACACTGTATTATTTTAAGATAGATATAAGAAGATGTGGTATGAGTGCCAATGAGACAACTCTCCATCCAAGAGTATATGTTTGTTACATCCACAACCAGAGTTCAACAAATTTAATCAATTTGAGAATTATAAAATTTACCAGTTCCATTACCATGGATGAGGAATATTCAGGTAATTATCTGATTTTCATATAAAAAATATATAAAGTGAAAATAGAATTACAAATAATCATTATAAATAAATATATAAGAAGGTTTGTCAACAAGAGCGATCATCTGCTGTAGTAAACATATTGCAGTACTTTCTATATTCTCTCAAAATCATCTTTAGGTTGCACTTTGTAAATACAGCTGTTTTTCAAACCACGCCTCTTTTGGGGAGATATATAATATTCATAGATATGTTAATTTGTTAACATACTGGTTCCCATTTATGATCTCTGTGTTTCATTTCATAGAGACATCACTTGGGAATGTAACCAGTATAGAAAAACATGGTAGCGCCTAAATTTTAATTCTTAGGAGGTCCAAAAATGGAGGTAAGGGTAGTATAGAATTTTAGTATAAGTTTAAACTCTTAGAAGTTCAGGGCATATAAATGTTGAAAATATGCCGCACAGCCCTATATTTTGACCTTTGAATAAAATAGTAGTGCATATAAACTTTCCGTTCTAGGATATTATTTTTCACGAAACTTCATAGTAAAAGTGTCACAGTTTTAGCCGCAAAGGGAGTTCCTATGGGAAATTGCATTGTCTATATTTACAGAATTGCAACCTATATAGGGTTAAAAATTAGAACATACAGAATTTCACAAAATCTTGTTTATCTCAGAGATTTTGAAGAATTTAACTCAAATATGAAGTTTTATAAATATTTCATGAAGATTGAGAAAATCCTGGGCCTAAACTATGATGAGTCAGCATAAATTCACAGTTTACAGTATGCATTGTTTACTTAAAGCCCTGAATTAAAAATAAATTCATAATATAGGCCTATTTGTAATTTAAATTGTTTAGAAGTGCTTATATTTACTCTTCGCAGTCATTGCAACTCATTGATCCTTCTTAAATATTTTTGGTGGGGTACTTTTGTCCTGTCGATAAACCAAAAGTAAGCCGTAACACCTAAATGTACTTTTTTGTGACTGCGGCATAAAAAGTACCAGCTAGAATTACAAAAAGACCTCAATAAAACTTAAATAGTGTGTTCTATCCTAAATATGTACCAAATATTCCACATTGCTAGAAACAGGGACAAAATTTAGCAAATGTGAGGCCTCAGGGGCAAAAAACAGAGAAAAATGCCTCCCCTGGGTCATAAAACAGATAATTTAACTTCTAAATGCTATGATTTTATTATTTTAAAGGTCTTTTGTAAAGAAAACAATAACTGTGCTAGGAAGTTATACAAAAATCAGATGTAAGCAGTCATTTCTATCAAACTTTTAGTGAATTTATGCACCAGACTGATATCTTCATAAATACACCTTTTGCAAATATGGCTTTGTTTAAACACTTCTAGTTCATATATTAACTAACTTATGTTAGATATATGGTTAGGGATGATACTGTTGTAACATGAATTCTAAACTGACCATTTGAGGCAGAAATTGTGAACTTTCATTGACAAATAGGCATACAGTAAGATGTGGACTGGAGACACAGGCAGGATTGGATACTTTGTATAATCTTGAATGTTGGAATGATTAACTACTAAACATTACATTTATAGTATTTTGAAATGCTTTCAATTTGTTATCAGAATAGTTTCAAACAGGTTTTAGACAGTTTATGTCAGAAAACATGCACATAGGGTAAGCTGGCAATAATTAAAGTCTTGTTTTCAAATTCTTTAAAAAATTGAAACAGGGGTAGGGGAATAAAATGTACTGTAAAGGGAAACTTAGAGTATATGCAGTGATTTCTTTAAGGCTATAATTCTGATAAATAAGTATTGTTGTGAGAAAAAGTGTTTTTAGAGTGTTTTCTATTTGAATAAATGTTTGTATAGGTTGCACTTTGTAAATACAGCTGTTTTTCAAACCACGCCTCTTTTGGGGAGATATATAATATTCATAGATATGTTAATTTGTTAACATACTGGTTCCCATTTATGATCTCTGTGTTTCATTTCATAGAGACATCACTTGGGAATGTAACCAGTATAGAAAAACATGGTAGCGCCTAAATTTTAATTCTTAGGAGGTCCAAAAATGGAGGTAAGGGTAGTATAGAATTTTAGTATAAGTTTAAACTCTTAGAAGTTCAGGGCATATAAATGTTGAAAATATGCCGCACAGCCCTATATTTTGACCTTTGAATAAAATAGTAGTGCATATAAACTTTCCGTTCTAGGATATTATTTTTCACGAAACTTCATAGTAAAAGTGTCACAGTTTTAGCCGCAAAGGGAGTTCCTATGGGAAATTGCATTGTCTATATTTACAGAATTGCAACCTTTAGATGTTTGCGCATCAAGTGCTAGTTTTAAATACCATACAGAATGCTTTGCACATTAACATTGATAGCAAGTTCTTCAAAAACATTTTGAAGTACCTGTCTGTGAATATCATAAGCTGGGATAAAAATAAAGAAATGACTTGGGTCTTCCCATGGATCACCACAGTGTGATTTGCAAACATATAATAAAGCTGCAAGTGTAAATTTAGATTGCTGGTTTCATTTCTCATTTGACAGATTATGATGTTTTCTCTTAGGGGGTGGACAGTGGGTCCCTGAATCCCACTTCCCTATACCCCCCCCCCCCCCCCCCACTTTTCTTCCCCTACCCCCAATTCCTACACCCCATCTTCCTTACTCCGAGACGAAAATCGGTCAAAAAGACTATTCCAGCTTATCCCTATGTTTACTCTCCCTCTTCCGCCGGTTCCCGCCCCCTTAATTCCACTTTCTTCCCCATGACTCCCGCTTTCTGCCCCTCATATATTATATATTATATATTAATAGGAAAATAGCTCTTTTGTTAAATTACTGCATTACAAAACGGACCCTTAAATAGTACAAAAGCTTTTGTTGCCTAAGGTTATGATAAGTTACACAGTGTGCCAGTGACCTAATACGATATATATGGGGTCAGTAAATTCCATATGGGGTGAGAGAGAAACTCCAACCCCGTATATAATTTACTGACCCCATATATATCGTATTAGGTCAATAGCACACTGTATAACGAATTTATCTTACCGGCTATCTTAACATGTGGCATTTAGACTAGTGGCCTATCAAAGGGATCAAGTCTTCAATATAAAAAACCTACTTCCATTGGTTTATACCAAAAAAAAGCCAAAAAATAACAACTTGTTAGCTTTGAATGTGTTTTCTGCATTTATTTCAATCGTTCATCATCAATTTCTTCATCTGTTGTCCGGGTGAAACGATTCAGATATTTTCTCAGCGTCGTGTTGTTTTTATAAAGGGACGCAACACCACTACTTACCGTGTATTAAAATAAATCACGCCTACTTACCCAATATTAAATATACAGGGGTCTCCACACGGTCGTTTTTAACCAATCATATTTCTAGAAATGTATAGGAGGTCAGATAAATGTATGTACATTTCCCCCATAAGGTTGTATAAGGTCACAAATAGCCAGGATGACGCCTATATAAAGATTCCCATCCTAGTTCCTCAAACAATTTCTATTTTAAGGAATTCATTCTGATCCCTGTTATTACTCTACCTATTTTCGGCTCGACACTCTCTAACATGTTTGCTTCCTGAAGAGTACAATTATCCTAAACAATAAATACGTACTCTAAAACATGTCGTATAAAAGCGATAAACTCGTCATAGTGCCAAATTTAAATTTCATACGCCAGACGAGCGTTTCGTCTACAAAAGATTCATCAGTGATTATCGAATCAGAAAAGTTAAAAAGGACAAATAAAGTACAAAGTTGATGAGCATTGAGGACACACCATTCCGACAGGTTTTGTCAAATACAGCTTAGGTAATCTATTCTTAAGGTACAAAATCCTAAGAATTTCGAAAAAATCAAAGTTTTGTAAATAGGAGTGGGGTACAGGAGGATTTTTAAAATGAATATCTTGTCCTGGTAAAAACTAAAAATATATAACCATGTATAAAACAGAATGAAAATAAATATTCTGTCATACAAAAGGCAGGAAACAGTTGTGTACAAAAGTGAAAATAGAATTTCGCTCGCAAAAACGCGAAAAAATAATAAGCCTGCGTAGCAACAGGCGAAAAAGGATAGTCATCCGCAAAAAATCCTCCAACCACACTCCCCCTCCCCCCTTTTCCCCGAATATCAAATGTCTTTCAACCTGCTTTTGTATAAATGAGATTAATACGATTTCCCAATTTACAGTTACCCCGAAGGTTCAGGACAAGGTGAGTATTTTAAGTTACCTTTTTTCATAGATTGTCTGGACATCCAAAATAAACCGTAATGCTTTCAGAAACTCTCCTTGTAATTATAAGTGATTCTGTTTAAGCAGATTAAATTATATAGCCCAAAGTTTTGACAGGTCATGCATATTTAAACACTTAGCATATCTGTAGCTTGCACATGATTCAATTCGTCCATAACAACGAATAGTGGTTTATCATCGGCGAAACGTTTTATATTATAATTTATACCTTCTATTATATTATTCTAATATATCAGGAACAAAAAAAGAACAAAAACAGATCCTTCGGGAACTCAAGCAGCAATCAAATTATTGGTAATTATGTATAACCAATTTGTTAATTTCCGTCCGAGGTACAGTCAGAATATATATTTCATATATATGGATATATCAAAATAAGAAGATGTTGTATGATTGCCAATGAGACAACTCTCCACCAGAGACCAAATGGCATAGAAATTAACAAATTTAGGCCTTCAACAATGAGCAAAACCCATACCGCTTAGTCAGCTATAAACGGCCCCGAAATGACAAATGTAGAACAATTCAAACAAGAAAACTAACGGCCTGATTTATGTACAAAATAATGAAAAAAAAACAGATATGATATACAGCAACAAACGACAACCACTGAATTACAGGTTCATGACTTCACTACAAAAGTCCAAAAGTCTGAAAGACCAATTTTTTTCTGAATTTGCATGAATTTTTACTCGACATTCTCTCGTTGTCTGAAAATTTTGTAAAATCAAATTCTTGACAAATTCTGAATTTGCCTTAAATAAGTACTTGATTTTTCTTGACATATGTTTTGACAGTATTAACATTGTCTAAAAATTTCTCGACACTTTCTCAACAATCTGATAAGTGTCTTGATTAGTCTCGACCAATTATCGACTTTTTTAAACTTGTCTCGATAAGTTTTGACATATTCTTGACAATCTTAATGATGTCTGAATAGGTCTCGACACATTCTTGACAGTCTCTGATGCATGATTTTTTATTATTAATTGTTTTCTTGGCTTTTAACTAGCTGTCAGTAACTACGAGTACTCTCAAATCGTACTTTCTTGTTTATTTGACTTGTTGATACTAATTGTAATGCTTGTTTGTTATTTAATGTTATTCAGGGTTATATCTGGTCTTTATACCAGCTTTGATAAGTGTTTGGTATTACTATAAATTTCACTTCGTACTATGAACATCAAAATTATTTATTTTGTAAAAATATTTCCTTTCTCTATTTGAACTGTAAACGTATACCTAACAACAAAATTATTTTCATTTACATCTGTTTAAAATAATTGCAAATTGCTGATATTTTTGTTCGAGCATATTGTTTTTCTTAAATTGTTTAACATTTCATAGCGGTATAATATGTTACTTTTATTATTCTTCCCTTAGTTTATTTATTTTGTATTTACATTGTATCATAGGTCAAATTTATTTGTTCAGTGTATGTTCACTGGTGTTAATATGTCCATTGATTGAGTTTAGCCATTTCAGTTGATATTTTATAGTGTGTCTTTCTATGTTGTGATGTTACACTATTGTGTCAGGAAAACTGGTGAAGGTTTGGTACCATTTAAACGTTTAAACCCGTTGCAATTGTTTGCATCTGTCCTAAGTCATGAATCTGATGTTCAGTAGTTGTCGTTTGTTGATGTGGTTCATAAGTGTTTCTCGTTTCTCGTTTTTTATATAGATTAGACCGTTGGTTTTCCCGTTTGAATGGTTTTACACTAGTTATTTTTGGAGCCCTTTATAGCTTGCTGTTCGGTGTAAACCAAGGCTCCGTGTTGAAGACCGTACTTTGACCTATAGTGGTTTACTTTTATAAATTTTGACTAGGATGGAGAGTTGTCTCATTGGCACTCATACCACATCTTCTTAAATCTAATTAAAGATGTCTGAATATATCTCGACACTTTCTAGACGGTCTTAAAGATGTCTAGACACTATCTCAACAGTATAAATTTCGCCTGAATTGTGTATCGACACATTCCTGACAGTTTAAACACTTTCTTATGCTGTTTTATACTCATTTCTAGTACCGCTAAACTAAACTTAGAAGAATTAGAATACAAAAATACATTGCTTATTATAAAAATTATAATTTTTTGGTTCAATAATTGTTTATTTACCATGCTAACATTGATTATTATGCATGAAAAATGAAATATGTCTACAGTATGATTTATTTCAACATTTAGCAATTATTTATAATATTTATAAATCAACATTTGTAATTATTTTCAAACCCACATTTAATTGGTTTATATCGACATACTCACATTTGTATTTGTTAATATTTTCATACCCATATTATTAATTAAAAAATATTTACATGCCCAATTTTTGTTTTTGTTGTAATTAGTGTAACTTGAAATAACAGTATATTCTATGAAGAGAAATAAAGTCAAAGATATATCATGTATATTGGTCATGATTTGTAAAGCTCAGAATTGTCAAGTAATTTCAGACACAATTCAAAATGTTCAGAATATGTCAAGCCATACTGAGAGAAAAAAAGAATGTTGAGAACCTGTTGAGATATTTGAAGACACTATTCAAATGTCGAGAATTTGTCAAGAACTTTTAAGACAATATTCAGAATGTCGAGAATATGTCGAGTAAATTTCATACAAACTTAATATAAATCAGAAATTGTCAAGAAAAATTAAGACATAAGTCACACGTTTTGAGAATGTCGAGTAATTGTTCATGCAAATTGGAGCAAAAATTGGTCTTTTCAGACTTTTGGACTTTTGTAGTGCTTGGGACAGGCACATACAGAAGGTGTTCGGGTTAAACTAGTTCGGAGGCGCCAACCCTCCTCTAACCTGAGGCAGTGGTGTAACGGCACAACACAATAATAAATTCTACAAAACAATATACATAAAACAAATTTGAAAAACAGTAAAAAACGACAACCACTCAATTACAGGCTCCTGACTTGGGACAGGCACATATAGAATGTGGCGGGGTTAAACTAGTTTGTTGGCGCCAAAACATCCCCCGAACCTGGGAAAGTGATGTAACAGTACAACATAGGAAGAAACTATAAAAATCAGTTGAAAAGGGCTTAATTTTTCAGATAGATACAAAGCAGAAAGACATCTAACAAAAACACAGACCGGACGTATGGAAGGGAATATTCGCAATAATAATACACTTCTTAATTTGTTAAATTCAATTTCTTAATTTGTAAAATGTAATTTCTTAATTTAGTAACATGTATGTTTTCCATCCGTTACATGAATTTCTACATTTCTTGATAAGTGAAATGTAACGTCTTAATGTGTAAATGCAATTTGTTAATTTGTTTACGTATTTTCTCCGTTCGTTACATGACATTCTACATTTCTAAATTTGTGAAATGATATTGCTTTCTTTGTTCAATTATATTCTTCATTCTAAATCGTAACTTTAAAATTACTTTCTTAATCTGCAAAATGATATTTCTAGGTTCGTATAGGAATTTTATTTGTTTTTCAATTTCTGTGTTTTAATCACGTTTTGGGGGAATGTGTCAGTGTCATTGTCATCGCTGCCGGCCAATGAGAAGTTCCGTTTCTCAAGAAAACTACAAGATACAAATCAAGAATGAAATAGATTCCACACATTCCTCACGAGGGCGCTATTGTTATTGTTGCTGGTAATTTCCTCCGTTGACTTCGGAGCACTATCTGTATTTGGTGGTGGTGTACGAAAAAAAAGGATTTCTTTTACCAATAACTACCATTTAAATGTCCGGTATAGTATTTACAGTTTATACATTACAATAGTTTATGTTCACTGTCATAAGATTGTTCAATTCAGACAGGAGATTTCTACTGATCTCTTCTATGTCCTGAATAATGTCACTTTCTTTGTCTATTTTACCAAGTCAGGAATATGACAGTTGTTTTCCATTCGTTTAATGTGTTTGAGCTTTTGGTTTTGCCATTTGATAAGGGACTTTCTGTTTTGAATTTTTATTGGAATTCGGTTTTTTGTTATTTTACTTCCCGTCTTTGTTAACATTGAACATTCCAGAATACAGTGCATGAGTAGTTTTTCATCATTAAATATCTCAGATGCTTTTTTAGTGGTAATATGAGTGGCCAATAGCTGTTTTAGTAATTCTAGATGTTTAAAGCGTGCAATTTCTAGTTTAGTGCATTTTTCTATAAAGTGGCATCTATCCTCTTCCTGTGTTTTGCAAAGCTGGCAACTTTCATATACTGCATGTTGTTGAATCTTTTTTTGTGTGTGAAGAGTGTAGGTACCAGTGAGCTATTATCGTTACCGGAAATTATGGCTCAATCATATATATATATATTATAATAATATAACATTGTACTGTTCTGTTGGATGAATTGAAGATATGGTATCAACAATGTAGACAATCTATTCACCATGACTTGTAAAATTCAAAACAAATTATGTAAGTGTCCTAATTTTATGTCCACATCTAGACAGTTTAGCAATAGATACATGCATTGTTTCGATTAAAAGGGGGTCCGTTTCATCAAAAGAACGTTAAGTTGTAACAAAAACATTGTTCTTTAAAAAAAATTACTACTAAAGACGCTTCAATCCATCCCCAGTCTATCCGACCCCAGCCAATGAGTCCCCCTAACCGATCCTTCCCCAGAGCTAAAGTAGACCTGTCCTCATATATGAAATAATAATGTTGTAATTGAAACGGTATGTGGTAGATGACTTATTGAATTTAAAGTTATATTATAAATTTTAAAAAAAATATTATAATTAGATTTTTATATTTTTGAAAGCACACTTATGGGCACTTAATTGTGATGTGTCTTCTAGTTTTCAATTTTTTAATCTTAACTTGACTACAATATGCTTCAAGTTGCTTTATACTTTAGTTGGTCCGAAAATTCAATAATAGTCATTCTTTTTGTTTTACCAAAAACGTACACACGTGTATGTACTGTACTTCCAAGAAAAATGAAGAAGCCGCTTCTGGATTTTCCTTGGAAGTACAGTTAAGGGATGTAGAAAATTCAGCAATGATGTCTTCCTTCTACACATACAAAAACAAAGGATGCCATTTTGATAGGAACAAAAATCCTAATATTTTTGAAATTTAACCAAAAAGAACAGTGATATAATGTCCTTCGCCTTTCAAAGTTCAAAGGGCAATTTTTCTGCCAAAAAAATCAAGGTATTTCACTTATATATACTAAATATTGTCAAAACAGAGTACATGAATAATCAAAATCTGTAAAACAAAATGTAGACGTGAGAGTGCTAACATGGTGATCGGACAGACGGACAGACAGATGCCCAGCATTTCTATGTACCCTGCTCTATGTGTAGTAGGGGACAATAAATTGAGTGGATTCTAAAAATTCTGAGGCACAGATCAATATTCAATACAATTCCCTTGGGGTATTTCAGTCAACTTTTGAAATGAAGTTCGGGGTATTTCAGTCAACTTTTGAAATGAAGGTATATGCTGTGCACAGAGTCCGAAAAATAGATAACCGATATACGTTATGAAATTGGTTACTGTAGATCAATAAAATACGTATTTTTCTATAAAATGGTATTTCTGTATCTTGAAAAATGAATTTAAAGTGGAATTTTGAGAATCAGCCTCTGTGATTTGTAAAAATTTGTAAATGAAACAATATTTCATACCCTTAATTGCTAAAAATCTGTTTAAAAAAATAACTGTTGATTAATAAAAATCTTTGCAACAGAAAGATGTTTGTCCCCCGCAGCAATGTGATGGAGGGAGGTAGTAACGGTCTGCATCCGTCCATTTGTCTATTCATCCATCCGTCTGTCTCTCTCGGGTACTTTGTGGAAGCAACTCCTCTGAAACAGGCCAGTTGATTTTAAGAAAATATTGTAGGATAGTTATATATGATATGGATTTGATCATTCCACACTGCCGTTTTGAGTCGACAAATTTTACAGGTGTTATTGGATTTAGAAGTTATTGTGCATTTGAAACTATATGAATACTTTCTGGATGCAACTCTCCTTAGACCGGCTGTTGGATTCTGTTGAAATTTTGTAGGATGGTTAGACTCAATTTGTACTTTATCATTCCACACTTTAAAAATAGGGAGATGTGGTATGATTGCCTATGAGACAACTATCAACCCAAGTTCAAATGGAGTGGATGTTAGCAATCAGATATCAACCTCAATGCAAACGACATTCTGTACCAGCATTTTAATCAGCCTGATCATTCCATCGTTTCTATGACAGTTCGTATTATCGAAAAAATATACCACAAGACTAACAATCCTCAGCTTGCAACGCCTCTCCGTAGACAAAAAGAGGACTACTGGATTCGACAATTGGGAACTGCGACACCATATGATTGCAATGACACAATTGATGGTATAGGTATTCTATCTAGTCCTTCCTGTAGCTCGATGAATGCGATGAATATATTCAACTCTACTCCTCGACGTAGACGCAGTCATGGTCATCGTCATTATACATCACCTACTTTGCATGATGTCTCTATTAATGACTTGCTGCCATTTATACAAAAGCCGTTAGATATTCATCACATTCGCACGAAACTTTATTTATTACCCCTTTCAAAACTTCATTCTCTGTTCAATTTATGTTTCGAAACCACTGTTACAAACCCTAATTCAAACCAATACAAACTTACAGCTATCATTTCGGATATTGCAAGTCACAGACTTTTCAAACCAGTTCGCATTGGAAAAGATGAAAAAGAGAAAAGATCTTTTCTTAAACTTTCCTTTGTCAACAAAAGTCTCGATGGCGTCAACTTAGGCAATATACTTCATCATAAATTAGTTCAGTCGAAAATACCTCCTTATTTTAAAGATCTGTCTATACCAATAATTTCTTAAACCTATACCAAACCAATTGCAACTAAAATTTTCAATTACAAACACGTTTTGCAGGATCTCAACATGGACGACTTCAAGTCTAAACCTCCTGATTGCACCTGTGCTAGTTCCCAATTCACATATAATCCGGCTGGCCACGTTATTACCGGAGACCTCAACATTGTCAATAACACATCTCTGCGAAATTTGTTATCTAAAGGTCCGAAATATAGTAAGCCTAAATCCATCAATTGGAAATACAACTTCAAAGTACTGATGGATTCAGTCGAGGATTATGCCAGGTAATGGGCTAAACGCGAGAAAAAAGACGTAGATACTCTTTCAGAATGGATTAAGGCTGTGAGGTCGTTGATACAAATCCGAATTAAGAAACTAAATGAGTTTATCAATACCCACGCTACGTCAATTTTTAAAGACCCAAATGTTGCAAACCACTTGTCCTACTTCCATGACAAATATGTTGTTGTCCCCGCAGATAAAGCCCCAAACAACATCGTTTTTGTGTGTAAATATCATTACATAGACTGCTTGATAAATGAATTAGGTATTGACAATTCATTTGGAAACTCAACATATACCCTCACGACACTTACCAAAGAGGAAATCCTGGATAATCATAGGTCTGTTCTATGTTCCTTTGGAATTTCAACCAAAGGTGAAGAACTGGATCTTCCATCACTGTATTGGATACCTAAACTACATAAGTGCCCTTACAAACAACGGTATATTGCTAGGTCTTTAAAGTGCTCCATGAAACGCTCCACGAAACCTCTTTCTAAATTATTAACATCTATTTTATCAGCAATCAAAGCCGGGCTCCAAAGTTATTGTGAAACTGCCTATTCTAGAGGTGGCGTGAATCAGATGTGGATACTAAAAAATTCCAAAGATCTTTTAGAATACATACAATCTAAGACTCTCTCATCTTGCAATAGTATTAAAACATTTGACTTGTCTACACTTTACACAAGTATTCCCCATTCCAAACTAAAAGACAAATTGAAAGAGTTGGTATTACTTTGTTTCATTAAAAAGAATGGCGAATGTAGATACAAGTATCTTGTCTTGGGGAGGGATAAATCCTACTTTGTAAAGAATCACTCTGATTCAAACAAATAATTCTCTGAAACTGACATTATCAAGATGCTTGATTTCTTGATTGACAACATATTTATTACGTTTGGAGAATGTGTTTTTCAACAGACTGTCGGAATTCCAATGGGAACCAATTGTGCCCTCTTCTTGCCAACTTGTTTCTTTATTATTATGAGGCTGACTTCATACAGGAACTTCTTAGGAAGAAAGATAAGAAGTTAGCAATATCCTTTAACTTTACGTACCGCAATATAGATGATGTTCTCTCACTAAATGATACAAAATTTGGTGACTATGTGAACGAATCTATCCCATCAAACTAGAGATAAAGGATACTACAGATACAGTTAAGTCTGCCTCATATCATGACTTACATCTAGAAATTGACAATGAGGGTCGGTTGAAAATAAAACTTTACGACAAAATCGATGATTTCAGCTTCCCAATTGTGAATTTTCCATTTCTATGTAGCAACATTCCAGCAGCGCCTCCATATGGAGTAGATATCTCCCAATTGATACGGGCTTGTATTTCCTATCATGATTTCCTTGATAGAGGATTGCTGCTCACAAGGAAGCTATTAAACCAAGAGTTCCAAATGGTGAAGTTGAAATCATTCCTTTGTAAATTTTACGGACGCGATCACGAGTTGGTTGACCGTTATGGAATAACCGTTTCACAGATGATAGATGATATGTTCCTTATGTCGTAACTACAATACTCTTCCCTTTTCACGAATGTGACCTACCGAATTAGACTATTTACCGGATTTGTAATAACATAAGCAACACGACGGGTGCCACGTGTGGAGCAGGATCTGCTTACCCTTCCGGAGCACCTGAGACCCCCCTCCCCCCCAGTATTTGGTGGGGTTCGTGTAGCTAAGTCTTTAGTTTTCTATGTTTTGTCATCTGTACTATTATTTGTCTGTTTGTCTTTTTAGTTTTGGCCATGGCGTTGTCAGTTTGTTTTCGATCTAGGAGTTTGACTGTCCCTCTGGTATCTTTCGTCCCTCTCTCAGAGCTGTACTTAGTATCTATTTTGTTGTGGGTATGTATAGATACCCTGCCATGTCAGCCATAATTATACATTTCCTAATTTGTAAAAATGCAATTTTTAATTTGTAAAATGCAATTTCTCAATTTGTAAAATGTAATTTCTTAATTTGTAACATGTATTTTTTCCATCCGTTACATGCATTTCTACATTTCTTGATTTGTGAAATGTAACTTAATGTGTAAATGCAATTTGTTCGTATTTTCTTCGTTCGTTACTTTCTTTATTAGTGAAATGATATTCTTTCTTTGTTCAGTTAAATTCTTCATTCTAAATCGTAACTATAAAATTACAAATTTCTTAATTTGTAAAATGATATTTCTAGGTTTGAATAGGACTTTTATTTGTTTTTCAATAGAAATAAAGTTTGTTGATAAAAACGGCAGTTTGGACTTATGTTGTGCTGTTACACCACTGTCCCAGATTAAGGGAGGGTTGGGCGCTCACAAACATGTTTAACCCCGCCACATTCTTTATGTGCCTGTTCCAGGTCAGGAGCCTGTAGTTCAATGAATGGTTGTCGTTCGTTCATGTCTGTCATATTTGTTTTTCGTAAATTGTTTTGTTATAAATTATGCCGTTAGTTTTCTCAATTGAATTGTTTCATATTTTTCATGTCGGGGCCTTTTATAACCGACTATACGGTATGGATTATTCTCATTGATGAAGGCCGTACTTTAAAGTTAAATTGCTAGTGAATTGAGCATCTGTCATTAAAATTTTACAAGTTTTGCAGCCATTTGTTTCATATTTCGAAATGAGACAGTGTTGATCAGAGTCATCAAAATCCAAAATGTCTTTAAGGAGAACTGAACACGGCTGTGTATGTGTTCTATTGCTATTGTCACTAGTATGATGATCTGAATGAGTCATATTGGGATATTTGTCATATCTGGTGATGAGGTGTCACCTGCCTTATCAGACGACACCGTGTCCATGGTGACGTCTGTACTCGCAAGTTACTGACAGATAGTTCAAAGCTAATCACAACTATTAAAAAAAATTATGCATCTAAGACTAAAATATATTGTTTTAATATGTCCACAGACAAATATTTATGCATATTTAGAACGATGTCATATTGAAGTAGCTGATCAGTTGTTGTCTTTTTGTAATCGAGACTTAAAAACAATTCCTGAGAAAGCACGAACAGCCTTAACAATCCGATATTATTTAAAAGCAATATATAGTCATGACATCTATTGATATACATAACAGCGAAAACACTTATTAGAGTTTATTTTTATTCACTGACTATGAATTTGATGTTGTAAATCTAATTTGCAATTATCAGTATCGAAGATTTATTTTTTTCTTGAAATATTTATATGAATAATAATTAATTAATCATCAACTTAATATTCATAGTATATATTTTTATATTGGATTTTTAAAAGCTATTTTGAAAAGATTACTCAAGACGAGTACAGTTAGGCCAAAGTTTGTCCTTAGGGGATTTTTTTAAGTTGGCTAACCTGTAGGTATTTCAAAGACTGTTCTGTTTAATTCTATTTGAATTGTATTCTCTCAAATGCTTTATTTATGTGGCTTTTTATACCGGAAACAAGTTTATTCGTGCTATGCCCATGACATTAATATCATTCAAATTTTAGGGGGTTATGGTTTTGTAGGGGTTTTTCTAGCATTTTTATTATTTTTATTGGGAATGATAATTTTTTAGAATGTCGGGGTTATTGGGGATTCAAAATAAAAACATCTTATAGCGATTCGTTGGTTGGTGAATAATTTATACTAAGATTGATTTTGATTGGAACAATTGGCGTAAAAAATACATGTTAAATAGTATATGTGTATGTTTTCTTCCTAGAGGACCGGTTGTAGAAATTTGAGTTGATGCAAAATAACCAGAAATAGACATTGCGTTATGTAAACTGTTGTTTTGTAGTGCAAAAACGTTAATTACGTATTAAGAAAATTGAAAATAAGATACCAGTTTAGTATTTAATATATCTAAAATTCTATGGAATTTTCACAAAATATTATTTGTCTTCCTGTACTTCTAAAGATAATATAACCTAAGGCGATTGTATTCGGCGACTTTGTAGATGTATTTTTTCCCACGTACAATTGCCACTTCAAGTTGATCATATTTCTCCACTTTAAACACTTCATGAAGAATTAACTGACCGATGAACTCTTTTCTTTTTCCTGGTATACCAGATATTTTTTGACAGGTTTTCTTATTCGTGCGTATTAGGGTAATACAAGCGGCGGTCCTCAGTTTCCTATGCTTGCTTCTAGTCGTTAGTGATAATTCTGCTTTCAACATTCCACCAGCAGGCACAGTAAAGAATTGATGCTTGTTTACGTCAAAGGGAGATGTTTGTGAAGTTTTTTTCCATGTGTATGATTTTGTTTCAAATTTTAAACTTTTGAAGTTGAGGTTGTATGACCCAACGTATGCTGTTGGTTTTGCAACTGTGCAAAGCACCCAAGTTAGCAAAATGAAACACATTAACTGAATGAACGGACACTCCATAATACTACAAAAGAAAAAAAACAAGAATGTTATATTACAGTCTAGTTCAGGGTTAATACTGGGCAATACTGGGTAATATGAAATATTGGCATGAATTTTAAAGAGGATTCAATGATTAATCACAAATGCAATACATTAAAGGTATTTATAAAATTAAGACATATTATTTTGATTTATAAGTTCTTGTTTGAGACTCTTATTATAAAGTGTATAAATCTGAGAAACTATTGTTCCAGCAACACTTCGACAAGTGAACATGAAGACACATAAGACAAATGTGAATAGCTTTTTCTCAATAATCCTACTAAAAATCTATTAAATCGTCATTCGGTCTAGAATGGTCTAGCTGTTTATATAAACCCAAACATTCAATTTGTGCTGTTTTTAAATATATATTACTAATATTAAGAACTGACAATAATATGTAAGGAAACTTACTTTTAAACAAGTTTTGTTCGTTGTTAAAAATGTTTACTATGTTTTAGCATACTTATATGTACATCTTTTTTTCTTTTCTTCGTAAATTCATCCGCATCGAAGCACCCGTGTAACACGGTAGTAAAATGTAAAAACCTTATCTTACCCTTTAAATATTAAAATTCATTTTTAAATAAAAGTGGTAAGGGGATATATTTACAGCGGGCCATAATTTATCTGTTTATTATACGGTAATATGAGACCTTCGTTATGGTCAGGTACTTTAAACAGTGTTAAAAGAATAAAAATAAGTATAATTTGTACTCAAAATTTATAGTGGGAATATTTACAACAGTGTTCTTTTCATGCATTAATTACATGTAAAAACAAGAAGATGTGGTATGATTGCCAACGAGACAACTCTCAACAAGAGACCAAAAGACACAGAAATTAACAACTATAGTTCACTGTATGGCCTTCAAGAATGAGTAAAACCCTTACCGCATAGTGAGCTATAAAAGGCCCCAAAATGATAAATGTAAAACAATTCAAACGAGAAAACTAACGGCCTGATTTGTGTTCAAAATAATGAACGAAAAACAAATATAATATACAGCAACATACGACAACCACTGAATTACAGGCCCATGATTTGGGACAGGCACATACAGAACGTGGCGGGGTTATACTAGTTTGAAGGCCCTAACCCTACCCCGCACCTGCGACAGTGGTGAAACAGTACAACATAAGAACAAACTATAAAAATCAGTTGAAAAGGGCTTAACTCATCAGATGGATACAAAGTAGATATACATCTAACAAAAACAAAAAAAAACCCAGAGTGGACGTGGCAGGGTACCTGGACTTCCCCACAACAAAAAGACATCAAGTACAGATCTGAGAGTACTCGCAGTTACTGAAAGCTAGTTCAAAGCCAATAACAACTAATAAAAAAAATCATGCATCTACGACTAAAACATCAATCAGTACGTATCCAACATCCAATGGATTTAGTGTAAAGACGCCATTAACATGACAGGTATTGACAGGTTGTAGGGCCAAGAATGTGCATATGTATATAAAAACAATATTTAGTTTGATTTTGATTTACTGATAACAAAATCAATGTTAATACCAATAAAAACAATATTCAAAGATCTAATTATAGTGTTAAATTGGTAACATTTTAGAATATGTTTATTTAAAGGATCGATAAGTTTACCCGGATCGTATCTAAATTTCCGGGCTCGGTAAACAACATCTCCGTAAGAATTGGAATGTGCTATCCAAATCTTCATTTATCTTTCAAATCTTTATATCTATGGAAGAATTTAGTAAAGGTTTTAAGCAATTTGTGGTAACGAAATCCATGACCTAATGATTCACCAGTAGTATATAGATTACGTTCATAGAAATCAAAAACGTCATAACAGACACGGGCATAGCGAACGAGTTTTGATATATAAACTCCGTAAGATGGTGCCAAAGGAACATCACCGTCCAAAAAAGGAAAATTAACAATAGGGAACTAAAAATCGTCCCTTTTGTCGTAAATTTTAGTGTAGAGTTTCCCGTGTAAAACTGAAATATCTAAATCTAGGAAAGGACAGTTATTACCGTTTATATTTATTTTATTTAAAGTAAGTTCCTTTGGGTAAATTTCGGCAGTATATTTAGAAAATTCTTGATTATTTAACGAACAATTATCATCAAGATAACGATAAGTGTTGTTGAATTTATCAATTTGGCCATACACTGTGGTTCATAGCAGTACACGAACAAGTCTACTATTAAAGGGGCGCAATTGATGTCCATAGGATACATACAACCTGTCGATAAACTTTATTGCCGAAACGTATATAAATATTATCAAGGAGACAATTAACAGCTTCAATCATCTCATCACACCTCAAGTAATATATATAGCATATTTACCTTTCTCATTAGAGAGAAGGCTTTAGATGAGTTGCAGCAAATATATTTGCATTCAGATTTACCAAAATCCCATTTAATTAAATTGGAAAACTTTTGTTAGATAAGATTGTATGGAAGTGTAGTGTAAAGAGTTGAAAAGTCAAAACTGTCAACAGAATCAAAAAGACCAGCAATGGCACGTAATTTATCTAAAACACCAAAAAAATTTTTACACTCCAAAAATAGTTAATATTACTATTTTCATATGTTTTATTACAAAAGTTAATGATAAGTTCTTTCATAGTAGTTAAGGAGCTAGTTAAAAGCACTGAAAGATTAGTTATAGAACACTTACTAGAGGCCTAGATGAAACGATATTTAACTGGTTTTTTGTGTAGTTTAGGTAACCAATACATAGTAGGGACCTTCAAATGTTCTGAAGAGGCCTTTAGCTGCGATGTGGTTATGATTGTTAACTATGTGACTCTCTGTGGAGCGAACGGACTTGAATGAAGAAGAATTTAAAATTTCATTCTTAAGAACGTCCGTGTAGTATTTACGGCATACCACCACCACATTGTATATAGTTTCCATTATTACTGATCAATGGCAAATACTACTTGCATTCCGATATTATCCTTGGGATAGACTTAGACATAGTTTAAAAAAGAAAATAAAAGAAACATTAGATAAAAAGAAGCATTGATCCTCTTTCGGATAATAAAACTTAAAATTTAAAAGTAACTCAAAACCTAAAATTATTATGGCTAATTGTAAAAATAGTAACTTTTGCGAGTTTATACTTGATAGTGTCCTCATTCTGTGGCCCAGACCTTAAGTAGGATTCTCAACCCTTATCTTGTAAGTAAATTAAATATTATATTTAGTAAAATTAGAAAAACAAAATTAAATAAAATATATAGCCAGAAGACTTTGTGCCCATTTGGTTTACACCACTTTATATAGTCTTAATCTTCTTTTTCATCAACAATATCTGAGTATGGAGTCCATAGCAGAGATCTCTACTGAGTTTTTTTATTTGAATTGCAGTGTCAGAACTAAAGTTCATTTCTTAAGCCAGTGTTGTGCAGTCTATAATTATTTAGATAATTGATGTCTGGTTCCCTTCGAATATTTAATTCCATTTGATGTATCCTACAGAGTGTATGATGAGTTGTTTCAGCTCTGGAATAATGTTTTGCCTTTTTTCATTAAGAGCTGGGCGGCAGAGTAAAAAGTGTTCTAAAGTTTCTATTTCCAGATGCAACAGAGTACAACTTATTAGACTACTTACCGGATTTGTATTAACATAAGCAACACGACGGGTGCCACAGTGGAGCAGGATCTTCTTACCCTCCCGGAGCACCTGAGATCACCCCCAGTTTTTGGTGGGGTTCGTGTTGCTTGGTCTTTAGTTTTCTATATTGTGTCATCTGTGCTGTTGTTTGTCTGTTTATCTTTTTGTTTTTGGCCATGACGTTGTCGGTTTGTTTTCGAACTGTGAGTTTGGCTTTCCCTCTGGTGTATTTCGTCCCTCTTTTATACTGATGTATTTTGAGCTCTGTTTTATTACAGAATTTAATGGTAGTTTTTTCTTTCATTTCGGCTTGAAGTTTACTTGTCCATTTATCGCCTACGGCTGTGTTGATTTGTTTCTTGAATTGAAATTTTTTTGGGAGGCTTTTTATCAGCTCGTGAATTGGCATTAGATTATAATATTGTAGGATCTTTTGTAGGCCATATAGTAGCCTTGATAGACCTTGTATGTTATTTTTGTGTTTAATTTCCATTTAGTCTCACTGGAATTAACGAATACAGAGTCTTTCTAGCAATACTTAAATGTTCTTGTATATTTCTTCTTAATTCGTTTTTGGCCTCTCGTATGATTCCTAAATGTGTTGTACAGGTGGTTTTGATGTACTTGATCATTTCCTTGCCTTGGAAAAGGTAGTTGATCATTTATGTTGTCTAATAAAAACTATTCTTCTGGATTTATAGTCTGTTTCTTGAAAGTTTTTTTTTGGAGTCCCGTCTTTTGCGTATTCTATATCTAATCAACTGATCCGTTGGGTTGTCTTCCCTTGTACTATGGTTGTTGTCATTTTAATTCGTCACGCTTTTATGGAATTATAGCATTATTTGTGATGTGATTGCATTATTTAGGCATATGCATTGGATCATTTGTTGTTCCACCAGTTTCACTCTCAGTTCAAGCAGTTGGCTTTGCATTTCTTGTCTGTGACTCAATTTCTCTTCTCATTTGTACAGTGTCTGAGTTTTTACATCTACATGGGTTAGGGTCTACTGCTGTTGTTGTGTTTCTTCCATATTCGGATGGTCATTTGTTTTGCAGCAGTTCCCTATTTCGTTTCAGAAGATCAATGGTCTGGTCTTTTTTCTTGATACGTTGTTCCAGTGAGGTTATACAGACTGTTTTATTTCCATGATATATGGAGTATCTGGGTCCATTCGATTACTTTAGTTGTTGTTAGTCTTAGGCAGCTGTAATGATACCACTCATTGCATTCATCACAAGCAATGTTGTTTTCTTGAGATTTTTCTTTTCATATGGGACATAGACATATGATAATATCATCCTGCATTTTCATATCTCGACTGAATGGTTGAACTTTGCTTATCTTTTGTGTATTTATTTGGTGGTTTTATCAGTTCTGTGCATACGGTATTTTCAGATGTCTGATTTCTATCTTTTTATATCATTTTCATCGTTTCCGCCCTACCTGTATTCACCACATCTAATAGAGCAGGTGTTGATATATTCTTGTATGCTTGGTAGTATATGCTGTAGGAATATATTTATTTCAGATCTATTTGCTAGTATTCTGCTTGTAGTTCTATATGATATGATTGTACATTTTGAGATTTTCCCTAAAGTACCATCCAACTTTTTCTTGTATATCTTATAGTTATCTTCTATTATATGTCCTTATTCATCATAAACACCTTCATGGGTCACCCTCTAATTAGAAGTGAACTGAGAGTTGTTAAATTTGTTTTCTTCACTTCAACCCTAAAAAGTTCATATGCTGCAGAACTTAAGGCTATCACAACGTTATTTCCTGGTTTAATGTTGACATCTATATGTTTGGAGTTACAGTTGTCAATCTTTTTCTGTAGAGCATTCCTTCCATTAAAACTGAGTAGAGGCATTTTTTCTAGTATTTTGATCTTCTTGTAATGAGGTCAACTGTGTTTTAGATCTGTTACTTCACTTTGACTTGGCTACCGCCATTTCTTGATTTTGGTCCGAAATGGCCATATTTTTGTTGTATGGAGCGATTTATACCTTGATATATAGCTGCTTTGTTGAGTAAGATTAAGGAGCAAAATTTTACCTTGCTTTGCAGATAATTTCGGCTATGGAGCAAATGTGTCGCTTGGTTGTCAATTTGTATTACTTCATTTCCTAGTCTGATATTTTCCGATTGACCTTTTGACTTGATTCTTTCAGTTTTTATAAGAGCGTGTTTTTGCGGATGGATATTATACCTAGGTTTACAAAATATTAGTATGCAATATCATACAATCATGCATATAATTGCTGTTGACATATTAGAATACAGATTTTGAATTACTTTCTAGACATCTGCTGGTACTACATATTATAATTTTTCTAGTAGAGTCATATAATTTACAACATCAAAGGCCTTTTGGCGTCAATGGTTACTAGATATAATTTTTTCTTTTGTTGTTTTGCATGTAGTATGCCTTCAGAAACTATAAGAGCAGTCATGATTGGTGAGAGACACTTTGTTAATTAAGGCAACAGTAGAATACCGCTGTTCAAAAGTCATAAATCGATTGAGAGGAAACAAATCCGGGTTACAAACTAAACCCGAGGGAAACACATCAACTATAAGAGGAAAACAACGGAACGTCAGTAACACTGAAGTGAAAAAAAAACCGCCAACATACATAGAAACGAACTATCTGATAACAACTGCCATATTCCTGACTTGGTACAGGACATTTTAAGAAAAAATAGTGGGTTGAACCTGGTTTTATGGCTAGCCAAACCTCCCGTTATATTGCAATGTTAAAAAATATCGCTAAAATGACAACACTACGTGACAGAAATACAGCACAAACCAACGCAAAAACACTTACCACATAGAAACTCACAAATAAATAATATAATAGTCGTTACAACATGTACAACCGCAGAATAACAACAAACATCTTCCATTAAAGACAGCACAGGACATCACAAACAGTGACGTATTTTTGTAACGAATATATAATCTTGAAATTCATACAATTATTTTAACAATACTAGTACAAACAATTATCATTATAATGACGGTATTGAAAGGCTATTTTAAATAAATGTTGTGACGACGTCATAATTATTTGGACTAACACAATACTTTATCCATGGAAAATGGAAATTAACTCGACTATACTGACAAATAAGACATATGTGAAATGTACCGAAATTACAGAATTCAAACCACAAACGATAAGACATAACACAATATCTAACCGAAACCACAACAGAAACATCATGAATAAATACATGAACGTTGGATATAAAACCACATTGGAGTTCTGTTTGATTAACATTCAAGTCAGGCATTTTTTTTCTAGTAATGCGTATTCAAAAATTTTCCCGAAAACGGAGGTGACTGTTATTCCTCTGTAGTTTGTTGTTAATGTTGGATCTTTCTGTCTTTTTTATGAACTGGTGTAAGAATGCCTATTTTAAAGATATCAGGTAGTGTTCCTGTCAACATGATATTTATAAAAGATTAGCAATATCTGATAAAATAAAATTGTGTCACCAGCATATCTAAAGTGTTTAGCTGTTAAGGAGTAACCATCCTCTGTTTTCCCTGTATTCAGTTCACTGATGGCTTTTTGTATTCTTCTTCTGTAAAGTATGTGATGTCATTTTCATTAATTGCGGATTGATGATCAATTATGTTGATTAAATTGTATCTAAATTCGCACTCCTCTATATAATCTGCATCAAAATGTTCCTCTGTTGCTGGGGTTGCTAACATTTCGTAGAAGTCTGCAAATATGTCAGTTTGCTTTTCCTGTTCTACAATATCTACTCCATATGTTTTCTTTATCATCAGTGTTGTTGAATTATCTGTTTGTGCTCTGTTTTCCCAATCAGCCGGTGGAAAGTTTTTGAGTCGGTTATTCAACATGTTTTTGTAAAATATTTGGCTATCTAGATGATCTTCTTGTCGAACTTGTTTTCTTACCTTTCTTTTGCAGTTCATCATTTCAGAATATACTCTGTTGTCCTGATCTTTTGGTCTTCCATTTTGCTTCCAGTTATAAAAAGCATTCATACTTTTTGATATTAGATCTTTAATCTTCTCCGAGGCTTTCCAATTTGGTCCTTTTAGAGAAACTATTTTTTTTTACATTTGTATTGGTGGTTTTTGGATAAAATATCAATAATGTTAAATGCCTGTTCTTCTATGTCTGTTTTCAAAATTGTTGCTCTGCTCTTGTAGCGTTTTCTATAGCTGTCTGATATGACCCTATGTGTTATCTTCCCATTTGAGTATGGTCTCTGATTTTGACTTTTTTCCTTTGATCTTATCGAATGCTATTGCCATATTCGTTTTCGTTCTTATTGGGGCATGGGATGATCCATTTAGATGGTATTGATCTTCTATTGTTGTGCTCCTTAATATATCTTTATCATTATTTCCCAGGATATAGTCTATTTTTGAGCATGATTTACCCTTACGGTGAGAAAAGATAGAGCCTTGACTGTTCTCCAATGAATGGGTCAGGTGATGTTTTCTACAGATCTCTTTCAGAACTTTATTGTGGTTATTATTTCTGGTTGATATTAATGAACCATTTAGGTCGCCAGTTATAATAATACTATGCGATTCATCATATTTGTTTATTATTGATGAGATTTTATCCAGATGTTCTCTATATTGAGCTTCAGATCCTGTCATCATTGTTGGCAAATAATTGTTGATTAGGATTCTGCACATATTTAAATTACCACTATCCTTTCCTCTTTGTCAAGTTTTTTTTTTATTTTTGTGAGAAAAAGTTTTGGGACATAGAGTTATAACACTTTCTTTTCCTCTTCTAATACGATTTTCTATATCGATTTTATATCATCAAAACAAGAGATATTGAAGTCATAATCGGGGACAATTTTCTGCAATATATTAGTCTCATATCCATGTAGCCAATGTTCTTGTAGACATAGAATATTTGAATCTGACTGTAATTCTTTTAAATATGGGTGTTACCTTTGATCCCTTCAATGTTAAAGGAGACAATCTCTAGCATTGTCTGTTGGTTCTTTCTTTTTCGATTTTCTTCTTGATTTATATCTGGAGGTATTGGAGTCCGTGTCATCTCTAAAAAAATTACTTGAAAGATGCGTATTGTTTTTCACATTGCTTCCTATAAAAGTCTTCTGTTCTGGTGGATTTTTTTCCGTTGTTGTGGTATAGCTTACTTTCTTTCTGCAGCTGAAGCTATGTTAGAGAGGGTTGGTTTTGGATTGCTCTGAATGTATAGTGGTGGTAATAGAAATTGTCTGTTTGGTATATTTCTGATGTCGCATGTAGCTTCAGCTCTGTGTATATTTTGATGTTCAATAATTTGTGTTGGCAATTGATTAGCTGATTTTACTACAGGCTCTTGATAGTTTGCTGGTATACATCTATCTGTCGGGTAGTTTTCCATCTGGTGTAAGTAGTTATGGTGGTTGTCTGTCTTGTTTTAGATGACGTTGGTTTTGAAACTGATAGCCTGGTACATTCTGTTTTAAGGACTCTTAGCTTGAATTTTGCATTTAATAGTCTACCATGTGTTGTATTTGTGCATAATGATTCAAATGCTGGTTGATATGTCTTTGTGGCTGGTAATAATTTTGTTGGTAAGCATTGTTATGTGTTTCAGCCCCTCCAGTCTTTTGATGCTGGATCTTATCTTCTTGGTTCATAAGCTCTGTACCTTTAATATGATTAAATTGATCAATATGTTTGGCTCACTGACTTTAATTGTGAACTTGGTAGTAAGTATTGAGATGGGTTTCTTGTCTGTCCATATGGTTTGGTGTACTTGGTCACTTCTTTGTCTTGGGAAAGAAGATCTATTATTTATGTTGTTTAAAAGATTTATAGTCCCTGTCTGAAAAGGGTTTTTTTTACCATCTGTTGAATTTGATGTACTTGTTCAGTTGAATGTCCTGAAAAGATGGTTGACTATTTATATTGCCTAATAGACATGGTCTGTTGGATTCATAGTCTGCATTTGGAATCTAGTGATATTAGTTGATATTTCCAGCTGAGTTACTTCCATTATGATCTTGGTGGTAGCTGTTCAGATAGTTTTCTTGTCTGTACAGGTGGTTTTTATGTACTTGATCATTTCCTTGCTTGCCTTGGAAAATGTAGTTGATCATTTATGTTGTCTAATAAAAACTATTCTTCTGGATTTATAGTCTGTTTCTTGAAAGTTTTTTTTGTAGTCCCGTCTTTTGCGTATTCTATATCTGATGTAACTGATCCGTTGGGTTGTCTTCCCTTGTACTATGGTTGTTGTCATTTTAATTCGTCACGCTTTTATGGGATTGTAGCATTATTTGTGATGTGATTGCATTATTTAGTCATATGCATTGGATCATTTGTTGTTCCACCTGTTTCACTCTCAGTTCAAGCAGTTGGCTTTGCATTTCTTGTCTGTGACTCAATTTCTCTTCTCATTTGTACAGTGTCTGAGTTTTTACATCTACATGGGTTAGGGTCTACTGCTGTTGTTGTGTTTCTTCCATATTCGGATGGTCATTTGTTTTGCAGCAGTTCCCTATTTCGTTTCAGAAGATCAATGGTCTGGTCTTTTTTCTTGATACGTTGTTCCAGTGAGGTTATACAGACTGTTTTATTTCCATGATATATGGAGTATCTGGGTCCATTCGATTTCTTCAGTTGTTGTTAGTCTTAGGCAGCTGTAATGATACCATTCATTGCATTCATCACAAGCAATGTTGTTTTCTTGAGATATTTCTTTTCATATGGGACATAGACATATGATAATATCATCCTGCATTTTCATATCTCGACTAAATGGTTGAACTTTGCTTATCTTTTGTGTATTTATTTGGTGGTTTTATCAGTTCTGTGCATACGGTATTTTCAGATGTCTGATATCTATCTTTTTATATCATTTTCATCGTTTCCGCCCTACCTGTATTCACCACATCTAATAGAGCAGGTGTTGATATATTCTTGTATGCTTGGTAGTATATGCTGTAGGAATATATTTATTTCAGATCTATTTGCTAGTATTCTGCTTGTAGTTCTATATGAGTTGATTGTACATTTTGAGATTTTCCCTAAAGTACCATCCAACTTTTTCTTGTATATCTAATAGTTATCTTCTATTATATGTCCTTATTCATCATAAACACCTTCATGGGTCACCCTCTAATTAGAAGTGAACTGAGAGTTGTTAAATTTGTTTTCTTCACTTCAACCCTAAAAAGTTCATATGCTGCAGAACTTAAGGCTATCACAACGTTATTTCCTGGTTTAATGTTGACATCTATATGTTTGGAGTTACAGTTCTCAATCTTTTTCTGTAGAGCATTCCTTCCATTAAAACTGAGTAGAGGCATTTTTTCTAGTATTTTGATCTTCTTGTAATGAGGTCAACTGTGTTTTAGATCTGTTACTTCACTTTGACTTGGCCACCGCCATTATATCTTGATATATAGCTGCTTTGTTGAGTAAGATTAAGGAGCAAAATTTTACCTTGCTTTGCAGATAATTTTGGCTATGGAGCAAGCGATAAACTTGCTATGTAGATGGGTTTTTGATATGATTTTATAGCAAGCTCTTACATTGCTGTGCAGTTGTTTTTTGCTGAGTATACTCAGGAAACAAGCTTTTACTTTGCAATGCAGATGTCGTTGCTGAGTATGGTTATTACTAATAAGCAAGCTGTTACCTTGCTATGTAAATGTATTTGGTAACTATAAAAATGATGGAGCAAGCTTTATCCTTGATATTACTATGCGGTTGTCTGTATTGGGTATGATAAGGCAGCAAGTTATTACCTTGCTGTGTGGAAGTCTTTGGTGAGTATGATGATGATGAAGCAAGCTGTTTTTGAAAAATATGATTATGATAATGATGTAAGCTTAATCCTTGCTAATATTATGAAGTTGTCTTTGCTGAGAATGATTTGGAAGTAAGCCTTTACCTTGCTATGCAGATGTCTTTGCTAAGTAAATTAATGTAATAAGCCTTTACCCTGCTGTATAGATGTATTTGATTATGATTATGGAGCAAGCTTCATCCTTGCTATGCAGTTCCATTGATGATTATGATTAATGATGAGTTGGGCTAGTAGTAATCTTGCACTAATTGTATAGATCAGATCAATCAAGAAGATTTTGCCTTGCTATGCGGAAGTTGTTGGGTAGTAAACCTAATACTAATAAAATTTGTTTCTAGTTGTTGAAATGTTGAGTACAGTACTATATGTGACATTATCTTATCAATGGTGGCCTTAAAAAATATGGTCACCATGATGGCCCTTAATGTCCATCATTATACCTCCTGTTGCTTAATTAGTACACAAAGTATTAATCAAAAACCGGTCAAGGATGAAGGGAAATCATGACTGCATTGAAGTGTTAAAATTATATAACTTACAGGTAAAGTGTCTCATTTAAAATATATGTGTTTGTCAAATTTAATAACTGTGATTATGACAAGAAAATTCTTTAAAATGCCTGTACCAAGTCAGGAATATGACAGTTGTTATCCATTCGTTTGATGTGTTTGTTTTTTCTTATTTTGCCATTTGATTGGGGACTTTCCTTTTTTAATTTTCCTCGGACTTCAGTATTTTTGTGATTTTATTTTTTTCTAAAATAAAATGAAATAATTGAACCAGTTGAACATATAGCTTCCTAACATTTTTTGGCAAAAATTTTCTTATGACTATTTGTTTTGATGTTATACCTTTAAAATAATTCTATCAATGTTAAGTTATTTGTTACATTTATTTTTTGGCAAGTGAATAATAAATGAATATCATATTCTAATATAATGCAAACTTTCACAATGCCTGCCTTTTTCCATTGAAAAGGTGTTTCTCAAATTAATTTTTTTAACATAAAAATTGTTTATACTTAGGGGCACTACTTAAACAAGTAAGAATTAAAATTACCTATACAAGTAATGTTGAAAACGAGGCTATTTTTAATGTCACTTATATAAGTAACTTTTCTGAATTATTTTTATAGGTGTCCAATAATACAGATTTTACTAGCTTTAACAAATTTGCACAGTCATCTGGTTATTTTTCTCATAAAATATAAAACCTAATTCATCTGAAACACTGATTAATTTTCTGACCACTTATCTTTCATACCAAAGCTTCTGGGTCAAAGATTGGTCTCTTGGGACTATTCAATTATCATTTTTCTCCAAAATCTGGAAGGTAGACTGATATAAATAGATGGATACTTGTGAATTAATTAAGACTTGATGTTATTTATAATTTGTAACCCAAATCATTTACATGTGTTCCTTAAATAAGTTTAATTACTATTTTTTTTTTTTCAAAAATGTATAAAATAACTTATTCAAGTAATATTTTTGTCATAAACATTAAATGATTTTTTTATTTTATGATATAATATGATGTAAAAATTCACGAAAACTACATTTAGTCTATGTTTCTAGTGAAAATTAAAATAGCACTATTAAGTAATTTTATTATTTTTAAAAACAAAAATTACTTATATAAGTAACTTTAAAAAAAATAACTTGTTTAAGTAACGCCCCTGCATTAAACATTTTTTGAGATTTGAAAAATTTAAAAGATAAACAAAAATAAGTTTATTCCTATATCATATAATGATATTTGTAGTTTTCCTGAATAATAGTCATGATAATAGATTGTACAATTTTTTTAACAAAATTTATTGTAAAAGGATTGATATTCATGATATTGATAATTTTAATTTGTTAAGAAACAGGCTTGTTAAATTACTTGCTTCATGGTTCCTTTAAACATATCATTTGCATGGTTAAAAGTTATAATTGGTAATAATTCATTTAATAATGCAAACGAACAATTGAATACCATGTACATCATGTACAATAACTTTTGTTTTTTTAAGTAATGCTCAAAGTAATAAAAGAATTGAATTGAAAATTTTACTGAAAAAATAATTATTTAAAGGATTTTCTGTTTTGTTTTCAAATGCTAGTCAATAACGTATTTTTAATTTTTTTTCATTTCTAATCAAGATTCTTTCCAAGAAGAAATTAAGGGAATAAGAAGCACAAAAAAACAAATAAAAATCAAGAAAATGTGAATTGTCAATTTGAGAAGAAACCTGAGTTACCTGTACAGGCTAATCTTAATGAAACATACAAGCTGAAAACTTCAACCCTGATTGATTTCAACAGGTAACATAATTAGATAAAACATCAACCTATATTTTATGACCCCAATAAATGGCCAACATCTCAAGATTGAATACCCCAATAAACGGCCACCATTCGAAGGTGACCATACAATAGGACGGACATAACTAAGAGGAAGTCACAGGTTGTACTGTAGTTTGAGAGCTTGCTGCTTATATGCCCTATAAGCTATTAATAGGTATTGTGAAGTAGAATAACCTTAACTTGAATAAAGCTGTTCCCCTACTTTGTCAGTACCTTGTATTCATATACAAATGGAACAAGTAAGTTATAACCTTAATATGTTATTCCAATATGTAAAAAGCTCGAGTATGATAGCTGATAAATTTTTCTGATTGGTATAGTTTATATGAGTAATATCTACTATTGCCGCATATCGATCCACTTTTGACGTCTCATTTTTGAATGCTTGTATCTTTATCTTTATTGTTTATCATCAAGATTATGCCTTGCTATGTATAATATGAAGTATGTCTGTTAGAATTAGAATTAGGAAGCTAAAACTTGGCTTAAAACTAGATTATGTCAGTTAGTTGAAAAGTTCTACTACTCTTTTGAAGATATGTTAATAAATATTGATCTACATCTACTATATTCAAATTTGTTTATGGGTTTTCACCTTTCTTGGTTCTTGCATAACAAAAAATGGCGAACCCAGGGCATAAATCTACCCTTACCTACTAAAAATAATAAAAATTACAAGGTTATTTCACAAAAAAAAAACAATACAAATTTAGTAAATAAGCAATATGTATGACACGGGATTTTATATAGGGAGAAACTTTTGTGAAAAGTTATGGAAAATCTGTTTTTCTTTCGCTCTTCCTTCAAATTTCTATTTACTTGCACATGCGCAAACTAATTAATGAGTATTTATTCAGATAATGACAAAGATTTGTTTATATAACAATAATCAGCCTTTCTTTTCATTTCTGTAAGTGCTCATGAGACATTTGCTTCTAGATACTTGACTTAGCAATGTGATTGTATAACAATTAAAATTTACTTAAACACTGAATAAAATGCATTTTTTTCCAAGTTTTGATTATTGAAACAAAGCTTTGAAATTAACAAGGTATCCTAAAATGTTCAAAACTTGTATTCTGTCTACAAAGAATTACTGAAAAAAGGAAGAAATTGAATTTTCAATCTTCTAGAAATGACTCTCAATGATTATCTGTAAAAAATGTATATATTTAGCTATACTACTATGAAACTACAAACATCTTTACTATTCTGTGTTAAAAGATCATATTGCAGAGTATTACCAGTTTCTGGGAGTATCGCCTGGGTTTTCCCGCCTGGGTAATAATTTGCCTACCCTGGTCTTGTTGCTAACTTCTACGCCATTTTGTCTCTTTTGGAAAGACGTCTAATTGGCGATCATACCACATCTTCGTATTTTTAAAAGATAAAAGTACTGTTTTTTTTAAAGAAATGTCAGAAAAGCGCAGTCAATTCGCCATTTGTAAAGTACGCGAAGGGATTTTGTGTTAAAAATTGATATTCAATATCCCTTGATGATTACAGTGTTTAATACATAGACAGATACTATATGTATTTAGATATTTCAGAAAAATTGTGACTAAAATCAACAAAACTCAATGAAAATATTCAATAACATGTGCAGTACTTACCATATAACAAGCAAGTTTATACAAAGGGAAATATAGTTACAAATTATTACCTCCCCTGTTAACACTGAAAACTAGATCTTTTCAATGTTTGCCTCATTTTAGAAAGGACTCTATCAATTATAGATTCACGGGAAAACGTTCTTGTAAATAGTAAAAATAGAAATAAGTTGAATTAAAACGAAGCTTCCATTCAATGTTGTCATTTCCCTCCTTAAATAGTAAATGACGAGTACAGCAGGTTATTGGAATTTGATGTAAAATTGGTTTAAAATGTTACTATGTGAAAAAATTCCTGGAGTACCATCTTGAATTTATTTTTTTACTGGCTGTATACCTGTCTGAAACATACTAATTATTCGTATATGCATGCATCTAGATCAGAGAAGTTCAGGGTAAAAATTCCAAAGGAATCGACTAATATGCAGCAAAGATTAACGCTTTTGAAATTAAGTTAATAAGCAAGTTCAAACGAAACTTATCCCGATGTAAACATTGAATGTGAATAGATCGAGAATACCGCAAATACATGAACAAAAATCGAGACGACCTTTTCAAAAAAATGAACAAAAAGTAGTAAAAAGATAACCTTTTTTTATACGAAGTATTTATCTTTAATTTTTAACCTTCACAGACAGACATTAAACTTGTTATATTCACGAAAAGACAATATTTCTATATTGAATGTTCACGTGACTGGAGCAAACCGGTGTTTTCGAAAGCTTAGATGTGAAAATTTATTATATTTTGGCAAGGACTTTGTGGAACATACTAAACATTGGCAACCCGAAAGATCTTTAGATTTTTTATGTTTATGATTTTTTCCAATTTTTTTTTATCAATATGCAGCAATGATTACCATTTTTTAGGTTTCAGTTTCACAAGCTTCAAATGCAATCATCTCAATAAACACTGAACACAAAACATCGTGTATTTACATGTATTTTTCTAACAACAAAATATAACAAAAAGAATTCTTTAAAATGTACAATTGAAGTTTTAACTTTTGATCAGTATCAGTCTCCGGCATGGTTTTATTTTTGATTTTCTCAAGGGAATTTTCTATCGTTCTCGTCCACTAGATTTCCTACTGTATACTCTATCAGCGATATACATGTATTTGTATTTTAAGAAACTTGAAATTGGATATTTTTAACATAAATCAATCCACCCGAAAAATAACTCGTGCACGTGAGTAAGTACGAACTTTACTCGAAGTTCAGACAAACCTGTGACCCTAGCTGGGCCTAGATAAATAAAATTTTAATGAATTGCATGTTTCGGAAAATCGAAAATTTCCTGGCTTTTCTGTGGCTTACATGTTGTAATGTACTATTATATTATTTATATATATGTATTTCTCTGTGATGAGTGTTCTTGCGTTTGTTTGTACTGTATTCCTGTCCATTTGAGAGGCTACCCTCCAAGTATAATTGTAGTCATGTGTATTGATTGATATGGACTCTGTAAACCTGAAATAAAAATACTCCCCTAATTCAAAACCGATTTTTTAATTTTCTGAAACATACAATGCATATCACTATTTTAAATCTTAGTCAAGCAATGATGCTTTATCAGATGCACATACTCTCTCTTTCTCTCTTTCTCTCTTTCTCTCTCTCTTTCTCTCTTTCTCTCTCTCTCTCTCTCTCTCTCTCTCTCTCTCTCAACGCAAACTAAACACAAAAAGAATTGAGGCCCTTTTCGTTGCAGTGGTAAATTGGTTCTGTTTTTTTTTTTTTGGCATAAAAATAAATTGAAAATATGCACATATTTGTTTAGTTTAATCATCCATTAATTTTACAACAAAATATTTGTTACCTGTTAAGCTGTATTTCTATGCAAGTCTTCTCTGCAACTTTGTTGTAAATGTATGTATCCAAACTCAAAACCGACAAGAAAAGAAAATCATATTTGTGCACTTCAAATGAAGAATCATCTGAACAACGAACTTTTTTCTTCTTTCTACAACCCCAGACATTTTCTGACAAGTTTCCCGATTGTTCATATAAGAGTATAACATGTATAAGTCGGCCTTAAATTTCCTCTGCTTACTTCCAGCTGTTACGGATAGTTTTAGTTTAAATATCCAATGAATAGGCACATTAAATAATGGACGCTGTTATACGTGAAAGGGAGAGATTTCAAAAATTTGCTTCCAGATAAATATTTGTGCACTTGAGGTTATATAATCCTACATTTTGTGTCTGTTCCACAACTGTCAAAGGCACTGCATTCCATCTCAGCTGTATGAGTAGACATTCCATATTAACCCACACTAAAAAAATAATGGTGCAGCATTATGAAACAAAAAAAGCAGTTTAACTAATTTCAAGGCTGATCAAAAGAAAATATCTTCTACATGCCACTAGAGTGGGGTGCTCATTTTCGCCATAATTTTCCATGTTTTCTGCAGTTTATGTTCAGACCTTTAAGTTTTTGAAGTATACTGATATTTCTATATGAAGATAACATCAAAAGCAAAATATTCTTAGCTTTAAATTTTTTTGTTTACAATATTACTTATGTAAACCAATATCAGTTATTTATAAGACTTAGAAGTCATGATTTAGATATAGAATGTGGACGCTATTCTGCAATTCCAAGAAGTAATAGACTCTGTAGTTTTTGTAAAAATGACATTGAAGATGAGATGCATTTCATTTTAAAATGTCCCACTTATCAAGGTCTTAGATCTTATTTTATCAAACCTTATTATTGGAGAAAACCTTCTATGCATAAATATATACAATTAATGAGTTCTAATAATCTTAGAGAATTATGTAATTTGGGTAAATTTATATTTCGTGCACAAAAAAATTAAGATCTAACATGTTGTAATATGTTTCACACTACCTTCTGCTATCTATGTATACTGTGTGTACTTTATATGTTGTATGCCTAAAGTTGTTATGACTTTGGTAAATAAAGATTAGATATCTTGAAGTTGAAAGAAAAAACGTGTTTCCCTGAAAAAATTCATCTGAAAGTTAGATTAAAGGTTGTTTGAAATTTCCTGATGTTTTGTCATAGGGGGACACATATTCGCCGTTTTTACACATCTTTTTAAAACCAAATAACTTCAGCTTTAAACAATATTTATCAAATCAATTTCATTATAGATGAATAGCAGACATTTCAAAGGTGAAAAGAACTAAAATTTAGGGCAATCAGTAAAAGAATTACCACGAAATACTTCTTTGAAATCTTTTTTTCATTCAGAAATTGGCCGAAAATCGTTGTCCGTTTTTCGGTCCTTTGCAGTAAGTGCCGAAATTTTTTCTAAGTTTAAAAAATAATCATATTTGTTATAAAAATATATTTTACCGGCATATTTCTTCCATTTCAGCAATCCTTTGAAGTTTCTACACCTCAAAATTATAAAACGGCGAAATTGTGTCCCCGGCTAATATGTGCGCCCCACTCTAAATAAAAAAAATGTAACATAGATATAGAAAAAATCAGTACACCTGATTAAAGGTTGGAAAAAAAAATACAGATAGGATCTTTGAAAAATATAAAGGGTAAGTTAAATTTGCGTACAACGTTGATTACTATTCGGGGTCCTTATAAATCTTTGAGTTTGACAATTAATAATGGTTTATTCCTTTAATGCCTATATCCTTTGATCTGCCGACAAAATATAGGTACAGTTATGTTGGCGTTCAAGGAATAGTTTCTGATTAAAGTTAAGTGTAGTGAAAACAAACAGTAATTATGATTTGTGCAGGGCAGGTAAGCTAAGTCTTTTAATTAAAATTCAAGATAAGCTTACCATTTTTCTGTTTAGAATGAATAAATATTTATTTTTATGTTTGTTTGGAATGAGGAAACGTTTTTTGGAGGGAAATTTAAAAAAAACTTAAGCTCTTGTTGACAGATCGGTGAAAGCATATTAAATATTACTACAATAAGAAATATATTTTTATTCAAGTAACTGTTAAGAGTATTAAAAATGGTTGCAGTCCTTTTTGCGCCGATTGTTATTTTTAAGATACTAGTATATCATTTGCGGCATATTTTATATTTATAAGATATCATTTACGCTAAAATACGGATTGTATTTGCGTCAAATTACTTGTATGCATATTTATAAATGATTTATATTAAGCTGATGTTAGTCAATACTTTATGGAATAAATTTGAGCATTTTTCTGGATTAACCTTCATCAGGAACGCTCAATGCCGAATATTTTTAAGCCAATGATGTTTAAAACCGAAACAGTTGAAGCACTATGTGACAAAAAAGACCTACAAATAATAGCCTAATCCATCTAAGATCAACTTTGCTCAAGAGTGGATATAAGGTAGTGTTGTGTAACAAGATGAGCAGTGCATTACTGCTTTGATTGAAAGAAAACTTGTTATTTCGGGGCCTTTTATAGCTGACTGTGCGGTATGGGCTTTGCTCATTGTTGAAGGCCGTACGGTGACCTATAGTTGTTAATTTCTGTGTCATTTGGTCTCTTGTGGAGAGTTGTCTCATTGGCAATCATACCACATCTTCTTTTTTATATTGTCTAACTCAGACGAAAGGTAACTAAAAGAATTTCAGAAAAATACAAGAAGTTGTAGTATTGACAATTTCGTTTCATTAATGGTGTGAAAGGTATGATCATAAATATTGATTTTGAGATTTTTTGAAACTTTTCTATTGGAATGGATAAGATGTATTTTATTATGGTTCATTCAAGTGGATTCGTCATTTGCTTTACTTCGATTTTTGGTATCTTTCTCTAAAAACAGCTTTTAATTGTAAAGTGTTAAATTGAAAAAAATATTTTATCCACGAAATAGTGTAATCTTATATTAAATTTTTGGCGCAAATGATACTAGTTATTCTAAAAGCGATAGACACAAACGTATTATTGGCGCAAACTGGTTGATGTACAACAAGACAAATTTATGGCACAAACATATTTCTCTCAGAATAATCATGTAAACAAGCAACTTCATATATATATATATATATACAGAAAAAGAACAAAAAAGAACACATATATTTAAGATTTACAACATGAAAAGTGCTATTTCACACAGTTTACTTTAAAAAAAAATAAGTCCATTTCGGTTTTTTTTAAAACATCTATAAAGCAACTTATTTCAACTATTTGTTTTAATTTCATTTTTTTTTTCAATTTTGAGTTTTTATACCATGTACTTTATTATTCCGTTGCGAATTGTCGGGGTTATTTAATATTGATGAAACATAAAACAATTTAAACATTCACAGGAATTACCTTATAGAATTGATATATAGATATATAAGAATATATTCACTGCCATTGAAGGAGATAACAGTTAAGCATATTTGAAAAACAACTGGACAGAATTGACTGAAAGTTAAATTTGTACAAAATTTGATCGCAACTCATGTTCATTTAAGTCAGAACTAAATGGCAACTTTAAACAACAACAAATAGTTTCACTTTTCTAAGATTTGCAAATCGTTTAGGTTTTTAATAATATCAAATAGAACATTGCAGGAAAATTGTGGTCATAGTCAATGATTTACAATACAAAGTTATTAAGAAAAGGTCAAATACATATTTTTACCTTATAACAGGCAAACGTCTGTTCTCCTAAACATTAGCAAAAAACTATAATATTGTTACGTAATGATTATTCCTAGAAACGGATAATAGCAATGAAAAAATAAATGGGTGGTAGTTTAACCGGCAAATCTATTGTTTGATAATGTCATATGAGCAGACCGAAAGGTCAAAACAGAACAAATAATATTTGTTGTTTCAACGTATACAAGTCAATCTTCAATAAGACTATATCAGAAGTATATAAATCAAGCTTAATAAGAATAGTTATAATTAATAATTGTGTGTGAGTTTGTGTTAAGATGCCTGTGTCTACAGCGTACAGTAAATTCAGTACATATCATATAAAACTTACAAAAATGTTAGTTTTATTTTACCAAAAACATTTAATGCCATAGAATGAGATCACAGTTTAACAATTTTATAAGGAACCTGAACCGAAATGATTTGCCTACAGGTTGAATCCGAACTAATGTTATCGTAACTCCTATCATCGGGTAAAGTTCGTACAAAATGGCATTTTCAAACCACAATGCTTGGAATTATATCAAATAGGATATTGAAGAAAGGCAACAGTAGTTTACCGCTGTTCAATACAATGTTCGAAAACGAGTATACAATAAAAGGTAATTTATAAAAACACAAATGTATATACTTACCTTATAAAAAGCTGATCTCTGTATCCCTTAATTAAATAAACACAAATAAAATGACAAAAAAAATAAATAACAAAAAAGTAACGCCATGATTATTCCTAGAAATTGGAAATGACAATGGAAAATAGACCAGTGTATTGATTAGTGGGAAAATGTCACATGAGCACACCTTAAAGTCCTAACCGAAAATGCACTTATCCAAGCCAACCTTCAATTGAAAAATAAATCAGAAGTATTTAAATCAAGCTTAATACGAATATTAATAACTGATGCAATAATTTAAATAACAAATATGTTAATAGAGTTCGAGACATATGATATCATATACATGGTATCATACATCTGTGTATCATATGTCTATGACTAAAATTATGCAGTTAGAATAGAAAACAGGTTTCAGTATATCAGCACCGTTATCGCATATATTGTAGTTTGTATTGCATCTTTTTCAGTCTGATTGCTGTTGATGGACTGTTTGTCCCCGAGGTTATCATCAGCACAGTAATCAGTGCTTTTGTAATATACTTTTCTTAAATTCTCTGTTGATGAATTAAAACTTTTTTTTTGAGTGACTTATGTTGATAAATTAAGAAATTATTTTAAATTAGTAAGATTGCAACGCCCTCAGGCATAGTTTTTATGTCCGCTTTTGGTCATATTGCTTTTGACGTTTTCAGATATAAAAACGTTTTTTGGCTTTACAATTGTGGGGTTTGGGCGTCCCTTATGAAAAAAAAAGCGGTGCGGACGCATCAATTTATAAAGTGTTATTTTCATTTACTGAAGAGCAATTTTATTTTATACAGAAGAAGAAATCACCAGTAGCAATCAAATTATTGGTATTCATGTATAACTCATTTGTTAATTTTCTTCCAAGGAACAGTCAGAAGGGTGGTAATAGATTGTTTTAATATGTCCACAGACAAGTTTTTGTGCATAATGAGGACGATATCAGATTGAAGTCGCTGTTCAGTTGTTTTCTTTTTGTGATCAAGACTTAAAAAACAATTTATGAGAAAGCTCGAACAGCCTGAACAATCAAATATTATTTTGAAGCGATATATATTCATAACATCTATGGATATACTTAACAACGAACAGACTTATCAAAATGTAATTATATTCACTGAATGTGTAAATCTATTCTTGAAATATTTATTTAAGAATTGAATGCTTCTTTTTGTAAATTTATTGGGGTGTAAAAGCGTTGACCGAAGTACATTTTGTATGAAGCGCGGAAGCGCTTCATTTTAAAAATATGCGCACGGTCAACGCTTTTACAACCCTATAAAATTACTAAAAGAAGCATTCAATACTTATAATTACATTTTTTTTGATAGGATCATGAAAACATGATTTATATCCAGTTTTTCTTTTATTTACCTGTGCACTTTGTTGTGGAAGCTCGTGTCATCATGAATGTTACATTTCATTTTGAAATGAAGGTTAATTTCAGAATGACGCGAGATTGCTGTTAGCCAATCAAAATAACGTATTATAATGAAACATACATGTAATGTAATTATATGAATTCTGTTCTTTGTGGATTTTTTTTTTACATTGGCTTACCTGTAGGTATTTCAAAGACTGATCTTTCTAAATCAATTTGAATTGTATTCTTTCAAATGTTTATGTGGCTTTTTATACTAGAAACAAGTTTATTCGTGCTGTGGGCATTACTTTAATATCACTTAAGTTTTGAGGGTTTTGATTGTATTTCTATTATTTTTATGGGAAGATGATTATTTTTTACAAGGTAAATGGGGTTTCAAAATAAAAAAAATTTTTTATAGCGATTCGTTGCATGATTGGTGAAAAAATTAATACCAAGATTGATTTTGATTTAAACAAAGGCGTAAAAAATACACGATACAAAGCATGTGTGTATGTTTTGTTCCTGATGGACCGGTAGTTTTTGGAACTTGTCTTGATGCAAAATAACCAGAATTAGACATATATTAGGAGTTATATTAAATGTAATTTTATAGTCCAAAAAGTTAAATACGTAAAAGAAAATTGAAAATATTATACTAGTATAGTATTTAATATATCTAAAATTTTAAAAAAAGATCCACAAAATATTATTTGTCTTCCTGCATTTCTTAAGATAATATAAACTAAGGCGATTGTATTCGGCGACTTTGTAGATATATTTTTCCCACGTACAATTGCCACTTCAAGTTGATCATTTTTCTGCACTTCAAATACGTCATGAAGAATTAACTGACTGATGAACTGTTTTCTTCCTCCAGGTATACCAGATATGTTTTGACAGGTTTTCTTATTTGTGCGTATTAGGGTAATACAAGCGGCGATCCTCTGTTTTCTGTGCTTGCTTCTAGTCGTTAGTGATAATTCTGCTTTCAACAATCCACCAACAGGCACAGTAAATAATCGATGCTTGGTAACTTCAAAAGGAGATGTTTGTGAAGTTTTATTCCATGTATATGATTTTCTTTCAAATTTTAAACTTTGAAAGTTGAGATTGTATAACCCAACGTATGATGTTGGTTTTGAAACTGTACACAAAAAACAAGCAAACATAACGAAACATATCAACTAAATGAATGGACGCTTCATGATACAACTACAAAAGTAAAAAACACGAACCTTTTATAACAGTCTAAAACAAAAGTACTGTTTTTTATACAAAAGTCTTAAAAATTGATGTACAGATTGTGTTTCGAAAAGTCATATTCAATATCCCTTTTTCCATAATGGAATTCCGTTTTGTCTATTCACGTTCAATTGTAATGCAACGCCAAATTTTAGTTGAATCTAAACAAACCTAAACTGCAACACGATTCTTTAGCTAGAACGAATCAGCCATTCAAAATATTCATTGTTTTAATTAATCATTATATACAAATGATTAAAGGTGTTTAATACATAGACAAATACTAATCAGGATATTTCAGAAAAAGTGTGATTATAATCAACAATATCCGATGAAAAAATACTCAATAAAATGTGCAGTACATACCATAAAACAAGCAAATGTATACTCTATCAACAATATAAATGTATTTGTATTTTTAGAAATTTGAAATATGATATTTTAGCAGAAATTAATCTAACCCAAAGTAACTTTGATCAAGAATAAGTAAAAATTTTACTCTTAGTACAGACAAACTTGTGCCCCTGGAAAAGTTTTAAGGCTTGGCTAGGCCTCGATACATTAAATTAAATGAATTCTATATTTCGGAAAAAAGCAAATTTCCTGGCTTTGATGTTGTTTTTGTTTAGTTCCAACAGAAGGTTCCTAAGTAAACTATGTTGGGAAAGATATTTGAAAAACTACCCTCAAAGTATAACCGAAGTAATCTGTATTGATTGATATGGACAATAGATGGATAATACAATTAACTGAACTTAAAGGTAAGCAAACTATGTTATGCATACATTTACTAATCTTGGTTTGATGGTTACACTCCACGCAAACACAACACACAAAGACATGAGGCCCCATTCATTGCCGCGATAAATTGATTTTAATAGCAGTCAATACTGATCGTTCTTTCCTCCAACTCACTTGTTGCTTTTTTTCAACATAACCGAATGGAACGTTTAGTTTTGATTTTTTGATTTGACATTTTTATTTGCATGTTTCTTTCTACCTGGTTAGTAAGTATTAAAATTTGACTTCACGTAATACACATAAAAACGACTATGACATTGTGATACTGATTTCATTTTTATTGTAATCTTTTGGTACAGTGATTATGAAAATAAATTGAAAATATGCATATTTTTTTAGTTCATTCATTAGATTTACAACAAAATATTACCTGTTTAGCTGTATTTCTATGCAACACCAGACGTTCTGTGATAAGTTTTCTGATTGTTTATATAAGTGTATAACATGTATAAGTCAGCCTTAAATTGCCTGTGCTTACTTTCAGTTGTTAGGGATAGTTTTAGTTTAAATATCCAATGAATAGGCACACTGAATAATGGACGCTGTTATACGTGAAAGGGAGATATTTCAGAAATTTTCTTCTAGATAAATATGTTTTTTGTGAACTTGAGGTTACATAATCCTACACATTGTGTCTGTTCTGCAACTGTCTGAAGCACTCCACTGTTTCTCAGCTGTATGAGTAGACACTCCATATTAGACCACACTACAACAAAATCGATTATAATGGTACATCATTATGAAACCAACGTAGCAGTATAACTTATTTTCAAGGATGATAAAAAGAAAATATCGTTTACACCAAGTAAATAAAAAAATTGTAACATTGATATAGAAAAACTCAGTACATTCGATTAAAAAAATTGATAACCTTGATAGAAAGGTCCTTTGGAAATCATATACAATTTAAGAGTTAAATCTGCAAACAACGTTGATTACATTTGGGATCCTTATGATTCTTTAATCGTATATTCTTTGAATGCCTACATCGTTGATTTCCCACAAAATATAGGTACAAATATGTTGTCATTCAAGGAATAGTGTCTGATTAAAATTAAGTGTAGTGAAAACAAACAGTAATTATAAATTTTGTAGGTAAGCTAAGTCTTGCAATTAAAATTCAAGATAAACTTACCATGTGTCGTCTGGGATAAATCAATAATACTTTTAATGTTTGTTTGAAATGAGGAAATCTTTTTTTGGAATGAAAAAAAAAACGTTAAGCTCTTGTAAGCAGCTCAGTGAAAGCATATTACTAATAGCTAGAATAAGAAATGTATATTTGACCAAAAAACTATTAAGGATACCAAAAAATGGTTGCAGTCCTTTTGCGCCAATTGGTATTTGTAAGATACTAGTATATCATTTGCGGCATATTTTATTTTTATAATGTATCACTTTGCACCAAATTACTTGTATAAAATTGAGAATGGAAATGGGGAATGTGTCAAAGAGACAACAACCCGACCATAGAACAGACAACAGCAGAAGGTCACCAACAGGTCTTCAATGCAGCGAGAAATTCCCGCACCCGGAGGCGTCCTTCAGCTGGCCCCTAAACAAATATATATACTAGTTCAGTGATAATGAACGCCATACTAAACTCCAAATTGTACACAAGAAACTAAAATTAAAAATAATACAAGACTAACAAAGGCTAGAGGCTCCTGACTTGGGACAGGCGCAAAAATGCGGCGGGGTTAAACATGTTTATGAGATCTCAACCCTCCCCCTATGTATGCATATTTATCAAATGATTTATGTTAACCTGATAGATATCTTAGTCTTTAGCCAATACTTTATGGAATAAATATGTTTATTGGTGCATACGAAGTATTTTTCTGGGTTAACCTTCACCAGGAAGGCTCAATGACGAATAATTGAAAGCCAAAAATGTATAGGTATAAAATCTAAACAGTTGAAGTTCCATTTGACAAAAAAAAGCATTTATGAATACTAGCAACCCCATCTAACATCAATTTTGCCTAGAGTGCATCTAAGCTGGTGTCGTAAAACGAAAGACTATACTGGAAGTGTATACAGGTGAGCATTGCATTACTGCTTTGATTGAACCTCAGACGAAAATAAACTAAAAAGAATTTCAGAAAAAAACAAGGACTTGTTATATTGACAACTTCGTTTTACTCAATGGTATGAAAAGTATGATTATAACTGTTGATTTTTTAATTGTTTTATTGGGATGCATAAGATGTATTTGCTGATGTATTTAAATTGGACTCGTCACTTGCTTCGCTTCGATTTTTGGTTAATTTTTCCAAAAACAGCTTTTAATTGTAAAGTGGAAAATTGAAAAAACATTTTATCCACGAAATAGAGTAATCGTATATTAAATTTTTGGCGCAAATGATACTAGTTATTCTAAAAAGTTAAAATAACAAAAATACCGAACTCCAAAAAAAATTCAAATCGGAAAGTCCCTTATCAAATGGCAAAATCAAAAGCTCAAACACATCAAACGAATGGAAAACAACTGTCATATTCTTGACTTGGTACAGGCAATTCCTTATGTAGAAAATGGTGGATTAACCGAGTGGGGCAAACATATTATTGGCGCAAGTTAGTTGTTGTACAACCGGACTATTTTTTGGCACAAACATATTTCTCTCAGAATAATCATGTAAACAAGCAAATATATATATATATATATATATATATATATATATACATACAATATATTAATATATACATACTCAAATTTTGTGTAGTTCAAGCTACAAAAATATTTTTTTGTCATGCATCCGATTTCACCTTGAGAGATGCACACGCCTGATGAAGCTAATTTGTTTAGCGAAATATTGCGTGAATAATATAAAATATAACACCTAATTTTATAACACTCATTAGTGTGTTAAAGTTACATTCTTAGGCACTTATATAATTAAATGTAGTAACTGCATCAGTTTATTTACAAACTGATCCACGCCTAGATAGATTGGATGTTGATTGTTGCTATTTTTAGACACTATATATATACATACATATATATATATATATATATATATATATATATATATATAAAGATAAAGAACAAAAATTGCACACATATATTTATAATTTACAATATGAAAAGTTCCATTTTACAGTTTACTTCAAAAGAAAATGATAAAATTGAGAATGGAAACGGGGAATGTATCATAGAGACAACAACCCGAAAACAGCACAAGGCCACCAATGGGTCTTCAACACGGCGAGAAAATCCCGCACCCGCAGGCGGGCTTCAGCTGGCCCCTAAACAAAAATGTGTACTAGTTCAGTGAAAATGGACGTCACACTAAATGTCAATTTCTGTATTTTTGAAACATCTATAAAAGCAATTTATTTCATTTATTTGTTTCAATTTCATTTTTACAATCTCAAGTTTTTATACCATTTTCGTTACTATTTCATTGCATTTAAATTTTACTTTATTTTTTTAAAAAGGGATAGTTTCAAGGTGCAAAATAATTTTTACATTTAACTACGTTTTTCCTAATAAATAATGTTTTAAAACAACATCTATTCGAGGAATAAATATTTTATAAAAAATGAAGGCTTTCCAGGAAGACCCCTTAATAATATTCCTTTGTTTGCCACTTCCGTCTCAATTCTTTCGCGAATTGTCGGGTTTATTTCATTTTTATGAAAATAAAACAATTTAAACATCCACAGGAATTACTTTATAGAATTGATATATACATATAAGAATATATTCACTGCCATTGAAGGAGATCACAGTTAAGCATATTTGAAAAATAACTGGACAGAATTGGCTAGACTGAAAGTTAAATTTGAAAATTATATTTATCGTAACTCATGTCCATTTAAGTAAGTACTTAATGGCAACTTTTAACAACAACAAATAGTTTCTCAATTCTTAGAATTGCAATATTCAAATCGTTTAGGTTTTTAATAATTTCCCATTGCGGAAAAGTTGTGGTCATAATCAATGATTTACAATGAAATTTATTAAGAAAAGGTCAAATTCATGCTTTTACCTTATAACAAGAAAAAGTCTGTTTTCCTATACATTAGCAAAAAAACTATAATAATGTTACGTAATGATTATTCCTAGAAACGGAAAATAACAACTAAAATAAGAAATGGGTGGATATTTAACAGGTACATCGATTGTTTGGATAATATCACATGAACATACCGAAACGTCAAAACTGGACACATAATCTTTGTTGATTCAACATTTACAAGTCAATTTTTAATATGACTGTATTAGAAGTATATAAATCAAACTTGATAAAAGAGAGGGGAAGGATACCAAAGGGACATTCAAACTCATAAGTCGAAAATAAACTGACAACGTCATGGCTAAAAAAGAAAAAAACAAACAGACAAACAACAACAGTACACAAAACAACATAGAAAACTAAAGACTGAGTAACACGAACCCCACCAAAAACGGGGGGTGATCTCAGGTGTTCTGGAAGGGTAAGCAGATCCTGCTTCACATTTGGCACCGTTGTGTTGCTCATGTAAGTACAAACCCAGTGATATGTCTAATTCGGTAGGTCACATTCGGGGGAAAGGGGACGAGATTGTAGTTACGACAATTGGAATATATCCGTCGTCATCTGTAAAACAGATATTCCTTATCGGTCAACCAACTCGTGAAGGCGTCCGTAAAATTTACGAAGGGATGATTTCAACTTCACCACTGGGAACTCTTGTTTTAATAGCTTCCTTGTGAGCAGAACCCTCTATCGAGGAAATCATGATAGGAAACACAAGAACTGGAATATCGTATCAACTGGGAGATATATACTCCGAATGCAGGAGCTGCTGGAATGTTGCTACATAGAAATGGAAAGTTCACAATTGGGAAGCTGAAATTATCTCATTTGCCGCAAAGTTTTGTTTTCAACCGACCCTCATTTTCAATTTCAAGATGTAAGTCAAGATATGAGACAGACTTAACTGTATCTGTTGTATCCTTTATCTCAAGTTCGATGGGATAGATGCGTTCAACATAGTTACAAAATTTTGAATTATGTAGTGAGAAAACATCATCTATATAGATGAAAGTGAAGTTAAAGGATACTGCTAACTTCTTTTCTTTCTTCCTTAGAAGTTCCTGTATGAAGACAGCCTCATATGAATAAAGGAACAAGTCGGCAAGAAGAGGAGCACAGTTGGTTTCCATGGAAATGCCGATTGTTTGTTGAAAAACATGTCCTCAAAACGTAACAAATGTGTTGTCAATCAAGAAATCAAGCATCTTGATAATGTCAGTTTCAGAGAATTCTTTGTTTGAATCAGAATGATTTTTTACAAAGTACGATTGATCACTCCCTTAGACAAGAACTTGTATCTACGTAAGCCATTCTTTTTTATGAAACAAAGCATGACCAACTCTTTCAATTTGTCTTTTAGTTGAAATGGGGAAGAATATTTATAATTAATTATTGTGATCGAGTTTATATTAAGATGCCTGTGTCTACAACGTATAGAAAATCCTGTACATACCATATAGAACTTAAATAAATGTGAGTGTTTATTTATTTTTACAGCATGTTTAATTTTGTCCACATACAAGAACAAGATGGAAATAACAGTTAATGATTTCGGTGCATTCGTTTGAAGCGCTTTTCTTGATTAACCTCCATCACAACAAGTTTAATAGTTTCTAATGAAAAAATAGGTTTACAATTTAGTTTTAAGAAAATACAACTTAGGTTTAAATGTATTAGTGATAGGTAAAAAATACAGCACACATATGAACCAAACAAAGAATTTCTAATACAACAAAAACAATATTTTAGTCCAATTTTCTGTACTTTTTCTAAGTAATTGAATATGACCGCCGTTGAAGCAGTGTACACTTCGTTTTGGTGTCGTTGTGTATCTTAATTGGTGTGAATGATTGTTTTGGTCATGAATAAAACCATATACCTTCTTTTTCAATGTGGAATACCTTAAAAAAAAAGAATATGAATGACTTTTCATGTAACGCCAGTTATATATAGATGTCCTAAAGGTTATTTGGTTCCATTATTGCTTCAAACTATTTTTTTTCAAGTTCTAAATATTGAGCATGGCCATTATAAACATTTTTTCGTCTCTTCTTGTTTTATTTGAATGCTTCGTCAATCGTTCTCAGTTTTTTGCGCTTATATCAAATTTAATATGAAATCATTTTTAATCCACAGGAATGTCTATATAGAGTTAATTCATTTACATGAAAGAATATGGAACTAACTTGTTTTTCTCCTATGATTTTAATAAGCCATGGAGATCACAGTTTAACATATTTATATAATACCTGAACAGAAATGATTTGCATACAGGTTGAATCTGAACTAATGTTATCGTAACTCCTTTTATCAAGTAAAGTTCGTACAAAATGTCCTCAAAATCTCAAATCTTTTAGGTTTGGAATTATATCAAAACAGGATATTAAAGAAATCGTTAGGGTATACAATAAAAGGTCATTAATAAAAACACAAATGCATACACTTACCTTATCAAAAGCAGATCTCTGTATCCCTTTGTTAAGAATACTAATAAAATGACAAATAGGTTAAACAACAAAAAATGTAACTCCATGATTATTCCTAGAAATTGGAAATGACGAAAATAGAACAGTGAATTGATTAGTGGGAAAATGTCACGTGACCACACCTTAAAGTCCCAACCGAAAATGCACTTTTTCAAGCAACCCATTAATTAAAAATAAATCAAAAATATTTAAACCAAGCTTAATACGAATATGCATAAATGATGCAATAATTGAAAAAAAATGTGTTTATAGAGTTTGATTGAAATTATGCTGTGAGAAAAGAAAACATGTTTCAGTATATCATCACCGTTATCGTATATATTGTAGTTTTGATGGCACCTTTTCCAGTCTTATTGCTGTTGGTGGACTGTTAGTCCGAGGGTATTATCAGCACAGTAATAAGTACTTTGATAACACTTTTTTTTTTCATTAAATTCTCCGTTGATAAATTAAGAATCTTTTTGGAATAACTAGGTTCCAACTCAGGCAAAGGTTTTATATCCCCTTTTGGTGAAATGGCTCCTCGCGTTTTCAGGTATTTAAACATTTTTGGCTTTACAATTTTTGGGTTTGAGCTTCACTGATAAGTAAATCAAGAAAAGCGCTTCGGACTCATCAATTTATACATGTAAAGTGTTTCTTTCTTTTTTTCATTTACTTAAGAGCAATTTAATTTCATAAAGAAAATATCTTTCAGATAAATCATTATTTAAAGTTTATTTAAAGTTACACTTTGAAACAAAAGGATTGAATGTGTGTATCAACTAGAGCGTGTAGAAAATCTAAGTCGTGCCATAGACCTCACATACATGAGTGTATTCTTTAACTTTATAGCATTAAGTTTTATTTGATTTTGTCTATGAAATAAACAAACCAAAAGAGCAGTAACACATCTAGTGGATTATTTTTGCCCTGTAAATGTCGTATAAGAACACTGAACCTCAGCATTTATAAGAGTGCCCACGCTAAAACGTATCGCCTGCTTTACTGACCATGATTGATTTAATCTCTAGTCATAAAGATATAGGTTTTACAACAAGTATCACATAAACTTAACATTATCGATGATCCATGACAATAAGGTCAAGGTCAGATAAACCCTGCCTAACAGACATGTAGACCTTAAAATCATTCCGTACACCAAATATAGTAAACCTTTTGCTTCTAGCATATAAAATGAAATGCTCCGCAGGGCGCAGCTTGATACCACCGCAGAGGTCAAACCCTGAACAGTTGGGGCAAGTATGGATAGAACATTAAAGTTTGATACAGCTTTGAATTTCAATTGTGATTAAATGTTTGACACAGCATAGGTTTCTGACACAGAATGAATGTGGTCTAGGAACTTGAAAATTTGAAATTGGACATTTATCTATTATGGTCCAATATCCAAAGAACCCCAAAGAATTGAAGTTTTATTTTGGACCCTGATTTGGACCAACTTGAAAACTGGACCCTGAATCAAAAATCTACATACATGTTTAGATACAGCATATCAAAGATCCGCAAAAATCCGATTTTGGTAAAAATCAATCGAAGTTTAATTTTGGACCTTTTAGACCTTTGTGTGGACAAATTTGAAAATCGGCCCCAAAATCAAAAATCTAGATACCCGGTTAGTTTCAGCATATGAAAGAACCACAATAATTCAATATTGATGAAATCAAACAAAGTTTAATTTTGGACCTTTGGACCTCAATGTGGACCGATTTAAAATCGAAAATCTACATACACGGTTAGTATATTACAGAACCCCAAGAATTAAAGAATTTGAATTAAACCACATTGAAATTGGTCAAGAAATAAGCAATTTATACAAAGTTTTAGAAAGTATTGTTTCTGGCCCCTAATTCCAACTCAATTATGGCTATAACCCCCAAAATCAATCCCAACCTTCCTTTTGAGGTATGGAACCTTATGGTACAATTTCATAGAGATCCATACACTTATACACAAGTTATTGTCCATAAACCAGAAAATCCTTGTTTTAGACCCTAATTCTTAAACAGTTAGAACAATAGCCCCCCAAATCAATCCCAACCTTCCTTTTATAGTATGGAATCTTATGGTACAATTTCATAAAGATCCATACACTTATACTCAAGTTATTGTCTTGAAACCAAATGTCTTCAGATGACGACGACATCGCTGTGCCATTATACATCTACAAATTTTTGCGGTCGTATAAAAACCAGACAAAACTATGATACTTTAACACTAACCAATGAACCATGACAATGAGAAGCCATATACTGATATATGACCACGGATACAAGTTCAGCTGTAACAGTCAAGTCACAGTCCTAATTTAAGTAAAAGCCATATACTGATGTATGACCACAGCTACTAGTTTAGCTCTTAACAGTGAAGACACAGTAATTATTCTTCATCGGAAGCCATACACTGACATATGACCAAAGATAAATAACAATGCTGTAACAGTCAAATCACAGTAATAATTCTTCATCAGAAGCCCATAAACTAATGTATGACCACATATATTAGTTAGGCTGTAACAGTCAAGACACAATAATAATTCTATATCAGAAGCCATATACTGATGTCAAAAGTAAAATAACAAAAATACCAAACTCCAAGCAAAATTCAAAATGAAAAGTCCTTTATCAAATTGCAAAATCAAAAGCTCAAACACATCAAACGAATGGAAAACAATTGTCATATTCCTGACTTGGTACAGGCATTTCACAATAATAATTCATCTGAAGCCATACATCAATCTATGACCCCAGAAAATAGGCCCAAGAACCCAGTTATTTGGTAGTGCATTTTGTTCAGACAATAAATGCAAAATTGCACTTTCTCAATAATAAATATATATGGTGATGTACTACTTTTGGGACAAATTGAAACAAAATTATAGAAAACTTCATCAACTCTAACTCAAAATATAGACATTCTATGTTACGGGGATTCATGAATTCTGTAAGACAGCTTCAGACAAACTAATTTTTAACCTTTTTCAACTAGACCAAATTACTACTTTTCTTTAAAATTCATGGCCCAATTTTTTTTTAGTGTAACCCCTACTTGCTATAAGAAATAAATTGGGGTATGACAAAAATTTGCAAGTGATACACTGTTCACACTAAGGATTTTATTTGTAGACAACCAAAATTAAAGGACGATCACTGTGTTCCCAGAACAATAGATAAGCTGTGTAAAATGATAACATGTTATATTTGTGACAGACTTTATTCTATGATTTTCCACTTGTTAAAGGAATATATGAACTGAATAAATAATGACAATTAAAATCTAAATCATATGTAAAATATAAATATAAAGAAGTATACACAACTAAACAAGAAAATATACCAAATTTCAACATACAATTGAAAAATATTTGACATTAAAAACATGCAATTTGTCAATTTGTTTTTGAAGTGAAGAGGTACTTTCGAATTACTTTTGATAGACATTAAAAAAAAATTATTTAATACCTTTGTGACTTGGATTTTTAGAATGCATTTTTCCACTATGTTAAGGTCTTTAAAACTATTAGACAAGAACTAATTTGCTTGTAATCTTAAAATTTAACTCATTTTTATTTGAGATAAAAGTAAATGTAAACAAAGTAAGACCAACATAAAATGTTATTTTTTTGCCATTTGAAATTAGTACATTGTAAGATATAACCTTTTATCAGTTTTTCTTTTCTTTTTAAACTGTATCATAATAAAAAAAATTATAAAATGCATAATTAAAGAGGAAAAATATATCACTTTCATTTCAAAACAGCTATGAAAAAAGTACAAAAGGCACATTAATATCAATAAGCTAATGAAATTGTTTGTTTGAAAGAACAACAAATCTATATGGTTTAAAATATAGTAAGAACGGTTAAATTTTGAGCTTATTGATGTGAGAACTTGACTGACTCACTCACAAACTGATGTGGGCAAAATTCTGAGTTTCCACATCAATAAACTTTGTTTTTAAATAACCCTTTCTTTCTTATGATTTCTATAAAATGCACTTAAAACTATGTCAACAATTCAGAACTATTTCTCTTGTGTAAGAATTCATACACATGGCTACATGAAAACAGATTTTAAAATATTTAAATTTTTGGTTGCAATGACAAACACCAATAAAATAAGACTTTACATACAATATTGGAATCATGAGGTTTTAAAGCTAGGTAAATAGACACAATTCTGTCCTAACAACCAATATCATAGCTGCAAATATGAAGCGGGTTAATGGAACAAATGCAGTCACTATCATAATTAATTGAGGAAGGATTATGGCAATACTTGGCTCCCCAGTTTTAATGAGTGTTTTTTTTTCAGATTTCACAATTAGGTATCAATGCTGTGTTTTATAGAAAAATGATAACGCCAATACTACACTCTATGAGAAGATGTGCCCATCAAAAATATTCATGTAAAAATCAATTTCTAAAATATTTTTGTTGGCCATGTATATGGTTCTATTTAATATTGCTAATAATCATTGATAAATCACCGAATTTTGAGCCTTTTATAAATGAAAATTTATGGCAGTTAATTCTCTGAGCCTCTTTCTTTCTTGATATTTGTGTCTGTGGATTAAAACAAGCAACAAATCAAAATGATTTGAAAATGCTGAGACTACATTGGGGGACCAAAGTGGGTTCTTATTTGACCTTAACCTTGTGACAGACAAAATTACCAGTTCAAAATTGACAAAATGATACAACATGCGATTTGAATAAATGTATAAAAGCAATAAAAATTTCACTCAATCGTGAGATAATGATATGCCCTATAAGACTTCACATACTAACCAGAATATCTTATATGATTGTGTTGTGACAATGTTGACCTTTTCAATGACCTATATACAATATTGACTTATAGTACTGTACGCTCCTTACATTTCTTTTTAATTTTGGAAATTTATTTATCATTATCCATGTACAAGTCTGTTACCATGCTTCAACAAAACTAAACAGTACAAAATTTGATGTGAAAATTTTGAACAGAAAACCAAACAATGTAATTAGAACTAAACAAAAAAAAATAAGAAACATGTCTCAGATATCACAGCTTAGAATTTCATATTTAAGTTCCTTCATTTTTTTCCCTTTTTCAATATGAATATTTTCATATCATACTTCTTTCTGATAAATTAAAGGATTGTCATGTATATTATGCATTTGTTCAAATAAATGTCTCTGCAGAATGATTATCAAATTAAATTTATTTCCTTGGTTTCTGATACAACTTTTCCATCATCCTTAAACTGTCAGTTTGTTACCCGAATTATAGTTCAGGGGTTGAAGTGATAATCACGTGATCAAAGTTGGATATTAAAAAAATGACACACTCAAATAATTATGAGCTGTACTAATATGTTCACTTGCACTGTTTTCTTAGTTGATTGGCTCGTTGTTTTTCCAGGATGGCTGAATTCCCTGAATAATGCATTTTAACCATAGAAAAAAATATTTGTGGGTGCAGGGCTTATTTTGAAGGGTTAAAATATTTAAAAGGTGAACTGTATGCATTGTGACCATTATGGCAAAATAAATAGCAAACATAAAATACTGTATTTTTAACATACATGCAAGTGGTGATGTTTGTAAAAAGTTTTCCAAACTATAAAACTACAGCAAATGATAATTTCTTATGAGATAATGTTCAAACATGTAAGTAATTCCTTGTTTGACTTGTCTATCCAGCAGGCAGAGATCGTTTGGCCTGACTAATTGTAACTGAGTTCTGGTAAATCTTCAGAATTAATCACATTATTTTCTAAAGGCTCAAACAATCACAAAATAGAAAGTCAAAAGTCAAGAGATTCACTACATTACACAAAGACAGAATTGTATGTATCATATGAATGACCAGTTAAATGTGTGACACATGTTTTACATTAATATAAAAAGTACACTCATGAACAACACATGTTTAAAAATCTCACATCCTACAAATGATTCTACACAAAATAAACATTGATTATCACAGATTGTATAGCTGAAGCAACATTACCATCTTGTAAAATTTGTAATGAACAAAATCTCAAAAAGTTTATCTTTAGGTTGTATGCAGTTAATGCTTAACTATCCATGTTCAAGATATTAATATTCATCCTTATGACAACTAGCTGCTTTTGTATTGTTTGAAATAAACTTGACAGATCTTTTTATCAATTCTGTTCCTATCAGTTGCTGTACAACATCGAAAGCTGTCTGGGGTTTCAGGAAATAGAAATGTTGACAAGATTCATACATCGTCAATATTATTAGACAAGAAATGGTAAACAAAAGCAGCTCTTTTCATCTCTTCTTCTTTTGCTACACTGCGGACATTTTTGTTAGCTCTAGAGGATGTTGGTACATAATGATGGTCTGGTCTTAGAAACACATCACCAAACAAAGAAGCTGTGAAAATATATAATCAATGTCAGTCATTGAAAACAATGTCAAAGTGATCTTTTTAACCATTTTCTTAGAACTAAATATACACTGAATCATGTAGAAACAGGTATTTTTGTGAAATTGTGTTGTTAGGTTGTTGAATGTTTTCTTGTTGACTTGTCTAACATCTCCTTTCTTTCTTATTAAGATGTTTTTTTTTCTTTGTTTTAAGTATCAAATGATCAAATGGTTATGAATAAATCCAATGAAATCTTCTACAAGTTGTTGGTACGTAAAAGTATAAAAAAATTTCAATTGTAAGAAATTAAGAAATTGTATATATCATAAAACTGACAAATTCAGCAAAATTTGACTGAAAATTCAATAAAACAATTACCAAATTCAACTACCATACATGTATATATGAAGGACTCGGAGGTATGATGGGGACGCTGACGTGCGATGGTCACGCTGAAGTGCGACAGTCTATATTCCGCATGATGGCTAGTTTAAAATCTACAGATGTTCAATTATTAGGCCTATGAGAAGTAGATTTTTTTAAAAGTTAGTAGATAAATTATTGTCTATGTATGTCCCTAGTTACAGTCGGAAATTAAATGTGAGATCATCCCCTTCGATTTTCTGCATGTGAACATAATTCTGCGTTAAAAATTTATCTTTACTTGATTCCTATCAAGAGTTCCGCATTTACCGTAATATTATAAAACAAAGAGTCTGTCTTCGGACCCATGTGTATTGAGAGAAGGCCACGCTCCATCGTATGTAAAAAAGGAACCTTTTGTAGATTTCGAAAAAAAATTGGATACAGAAGGTTCCATCTCCACCAATCACTCCCCGTTTCCCAAAGAATTAAAAGTGTAGAAGCCACTAATTAACTTTAAAATCCTAAAAAACTGCTTCTAACTAACAAATTGATTTCTTCATCGACATGAAAAGCATTGAAAATATAGTTTGTGTAGTCTATCGCACTTTAGCGTTACCACCATCATACTTTGGCGTACCTATCAACAAGATAGCGTCACAATGCCACCATCGCACTTCAGCGTGTTCAAAAACACACTTCAGCATGATCAAAAACACACTTCAGTGTTAACAAAAACACAATTCAGCTTCAAACCATCGCACATCAGCGTGACCATTGCGGTTCAGACTCCTACATATATATTATATATATAAAATTTTATCAAAAGTGACTAAGTTTAGAAAGCCATCATTCAGTTGATAATTTACTGAAAGAAAATCTTGACTATATGCACATTGACAGTACAGCATATACACTCTGTCACATATAATTATTCTACCTTAAACAAATTTTAGGAGTTGAGTAGACAAAAAGTGCACCATATATTCAAAATATATCACATCATTTTGTGAATAGAATTTAATAAATTAAAATCCTGACAATCAGCACACCTTTCAGTACAGGTAAAAGCATTGATTAAGTATAAAGGAAAACAAAATATCTAGCTTAAGAGTGCAGGGGGAATTGGGCAGAACAGGGGTGTACATGATATTCAGATTAACTTCATCATTGTGAATAGTTCATGAAAATCAAAATGTTAACAATATGCATATCATAAGTACTGATACAACTATTCTGAGAAATGGAAACTTTCCACCTTGAAACCTAAGTGGAGAAGTAGAGTGCACGAACATTTTTTACATTGTGAAGACATTTAAAAAGATAGACGTAATACACTCACCAAATACTGGAAAAAACATGGGCATATAAAATGAGAAAACATGACAACTTACCTAGAAATTTAATGTCTAAATTATTGTTTTGTGATTTTGACAGGAGTTCTTTGAGGAATGAACAGAGATATCTAAATACATTTCTATGGTATTCAGGAATTTGCATTATAATCTGAAAAATAAAAGAACATTACAAAGTTTGCTGATCATAATATTTCTTCATCTGCATTCTATACAAATATAAAAAAAACTTAAATGGATTTTTTTAGACAAACATCAGTTAAAAAAAATTCAGATATAACTTCAATTAATTGAACTGTTTTTACTTGACATTAATCAACCAACAATCAGTAAATCAACTGAACTTTCAAATAAGTTCTATATCTCTAAGCTCCAAAAGCATGTCCAATAAATGGGGAATGTGTCCATGGGACACAGATGATGCCCCCACTTGCATATCATATAAAGTTATAAAGGGACATAACTGAAAAACGGTAAAAGTGACGCTACCCAAATTTGTACTTGATCTGAGTTTTGTGGTAATAGGTATTGTGTATAAGTTTCATAACATTTGGTTGAGGCAAACTTAAGAAAGAGAATGGAAACGAAAAATCCAGCAATTTTTCCATTTGTAAAGGGGCATAACTCTAGAATGGTTACAGTGACGCCACTTCATAACATAACTGAAAAACGGTAAAAGTGACGCCACCAAAATTCAAACTTGATCTGCGTTTTGTGGTAATAAGCATTTTGTATAAGTTTCATAACATTCGGTTGAAGCAAACAAAAGTTAGAGAACGGAAACCAACTTTGGGACGTACGGACGAACGTATAGATGGACAAGGGTAAAACTTAATGCCCCCTCCGCATAAAAATAATTTGGATAAAATTGAAACTTGACATCCTAAGAACTGACCCATTGATTTCAGAATAGCTTTGAAATGAAACAATAGCCTAGTTGACCATTTGATCTATGTTCACCTTCGTCTGGTTAAGCCAGTTCAGAGGATAAGGTGAACAAATTAAAAGTGAAACAAAAGTTACATGACTCAATGAGAATTTCTAAAAGGCTCAAACAACCATGTGGCCAGTTAAATCAGGTTATTGTTTATATGCTATCAAACAAAAGTTACGACTGATATACTTTCAAAGCAAAATCTTTAACATCATATAAATTTTTTTTGATATTTCTACAAACAAAATTTCTTTGAGAGATCTTTACAATAAACTATTCATTATATACGAAATAGACTGTGATATGTATTTACCAATCATTGAAGAGATATTTAGTATTTTGACTCACCTGTTTACACAGCAGGTAGTTATTAGAACATTCTAAACATCGCTTGTGTACACTTTTTGGAATGACAGGATCTGGAAGTGATTCTAAAAACAACAATAATCCTTCTGCTATAGAATGGATGCTTCCAGCTAAAACATGTTAAGAAACTATAACATAAGATGTTTTGTGATTGTAAACTTTACATTCTGATCTTGTTGATGATATATATTTTGGTCTGGAAAGTGTGTGGGTTTTTTGTACAAGTACATGAAGTGAAGAAAAACTAGAGGCTCCAAGGAGCTGTATTGCTCAATTAGCATTTCTCCATAAAATGGATACAATGCAATTAGAATATTTCAGATGTTTCTAGTAAAAAAAAATGGGTAAATAATACCTATTTGGAGAAGACTGATGATTTCACACATGTTGACATATTTGTAGATCTGTGTTATTTTGCTGATCATTTTGGTATAATACTTACAATTTCTCTCTTCCTACTATGGTTTCAGGCAAAAGGCTCAAATATGAATCAAAATGTCATTCAAGGGCGTTTACTCATATTAGGACCAATGAATTTGGCCTTGATGACTTTTTGTAAATCTTGTCCAGCTGATCATTTAACTATTCATAGTTTCTATCTACTATAATTTCCTTAGGGAGTCAACAGAAAAAATTGACTTATAAGTAGATCTTCGTCTTGGTGACCATTTTTGCAGTTTCTCTCGATCAACTGTAGTTTGTAGAAAAAACAAAAAAAGGTAAAAATCCTCTTTTCAAAAAGTGCATGAACTTCTATTAGGAGTCTTAACTTCATATTTCATCCTGTTGATTTATTTGTAAATCTTGTCCAGGTCTAAATATTTTTTATTTTTGTATAATTCAAAGGAAGGAGACAGACAAAAATGATGAAAAAAGCTCATTTGACACTTGTGTCCAGATGAGCTAATTATGATGAATAAAGGTCCGGTATTCTGAATTGTAAAAGTATTCACCTTTTGTGCATGAAACAAATTCCCTTTCAAGAACCCTTTTAACTTTGAGTTATCTATTTTTCTTAAATTCTGCCTTTTAATATTTAATCAATATCATAAAAGGTGAGAATTCAAAAATATGAATTTGTGTATTTGAAAAGGATACGAATCTTCTCTGGAGCACCAGTATCAAGACAATCCCTTATCAGCTGAATCTCTTTATTCAAACCTGGTTGCTGGAACAAATCTTCCTGCAAAACAAGAATAATGTGGTAAAAATGTTGCCTCAGATTTCATATACTAACCTAGTTTGCAGAGTGGTCTAGAGTGATGGACACAGTAAAGGCAGAATTACCACAGAAGCATGGATTCAAATCCTGATAAAGAAAGGACAAACATTTGCAGATCTAAAGTTGTTGGTTTTATTTCAGACAAAGCTTATGTATCTGGCAAAACTGACCATCAACAAGTGATAATTTGACTTTCTATGTAAAATAGGCAAACCAATGATATATAATTATTGACATAGGATAAGGACTTTATATCAACTTACAAGATGAAAAAAGGCACTTTCTAATAGCATGAGATATATGATTATTCATAACAGTTGATGATACCTTTGTCCTAGTACTGTATATCAACTGTTCAACCTTATAGGCTTATACATGGATCTGGATTCTTTTAAAATACTTTTAAAATTAATGAAAAAATATTGAAAACATTTTTTTTATTTTGAGTTTGATGGACAAGACTTTTATCCAGAAAAAGAGGTAGAAGCAGTATACAGTTGAAGGACACTAAGAAAATCTGTGCATACCAAGTTCTACAGCTCATATTCAATACACACTGGTTTTCTTTAGATGATTAAAGTACAATATTGAAATTGCTAGGGTGCAAACAAACTTGTTTTTAAGGCATTCGGTATAAATTTTATCTGCATCATATTTCTTCTGATCTTATATATATTACTTTGTATTCAGACAGATAATTTTAGACCAGAAAAAGGAAATGGTTTCCTAATATATCAACTTTTTTTGCTGATCTTGCATACTTTTGTTTTCTATCACTTGCAGACAGAATCAATATTTGGCCATATCTATTCCATAAATCATTTAAAATGATGTGATAAATATGAATTATGTAACTTGTTCTTTTAATTTCATCTTTACAATCAGATTCTTCAGCCTGTATGTTGATTTATGATATCAATCAAATGTTTATGATCACTCTGCACATTCTATAAATCAGATGTATTCAGGTGTAATACCACCAAATCATAGTACGTCACATCCGGTTGCATACGAAAATAGGTCGAAAAAAAATATTCCCTTGAATTTGACAGTTGTAGGTAATTGATCCTACATTTCATTGCAGTAAAACATTTCTGAGTCATAAACATATATCTTGGGTATTTCAAAGCACCATTATTTCTTTATTTGGGGTTTCTATAGAATATTTTGGAAACTTGAGGTTACATGGTTACTAAAGCTTGTACACAGGTTAAAAAAGGGGGAAAATTTGATTGGTTAACTTCCAGTGATGGTTATTTTCTTATATGCAATGAAATGTTATGTGAATTTTTTTCTATAGTACTGGACAGGATAAATCTTTACTCATGCCAAGTATTTCTTTATTTGAAACAAAGATAAATTCTGCACAATTTTTTTAAAAGTGCAAATTTAACAAAGACTAATAGGGAAAATCAATGGTGGTATTACACCTAATATGGGAAGCTGTACATGCACCTTTGACCTTGTGAGTACTCTCATGTGTTAAAATGTCTTGCTATTTAAGTGAAATATTACAAATAATGAAATATTCTGAATGGATTGAGTCTCCAAAATACATTTTATGAGAAAATTTCCTTGAAATAGGACTTTACCATGAATATTAGTTGACAGAACAAGCCATACTTAGAGTTTTGGGGAGCTTTTTCTCCTTATTTCTTATATTCTGCTATACTAGAAAATTTTTCCTAAGAAATACTTTAATAAATATATAGTTTTAAGTAAATGAAATTATTTTTAAAGCAGTAACAACAAATTATTCACCAAAAAAGAAGTTTTTTATGTCCCTCTCTGGAACGCGGCGTAAATTTAAGTTTTACGTAAGGACTTATTGAAACCTCCTTGGAGACAGTAAACTTTTATACGGATAGTTCATTCAGCTTGAATACTTCAATTAATCATTTATAATAACATTTCTATCATAAATGAGTGAAAGTTACCCCAAAATTTTTATTTATTGGCCTAAAAAGTAGAAATTTTGAGGAAATGAGAGGTATAAATGGACCAAAAGAGACCTTATAAGGAAGACAAAGAGGTCCATTAGTAGTATTTATCATCCCAAAGTCATCTTTTGTGTCATATTCAACTGTTTGTAGGCAGATGAGATAAATATTTGATCATTTATTGGTCCACACTATATTCTATCATGATGCGGCTTGGTTTGGATTTTTCGAAGAAATTTTGCTCGAATCGCTGTAGATGTCATCTTACATTATACTAGATTTTTCTCAAACTATTGAACTGATTATGACAAAACTTGACAGGAATGCTTGAAATAACCAGTATTACAAAGGAAAAAAGTCAAATTCAGTTTATTTAACAAATAAGTCTTCTTCAGGTGTAATACCACCAAATCATAGTACGTCACATCTGGTTGCATACGAAAATAGGTCGAAAAAAAATATTCCCTTGAATTTGACAGTTGTAGGTAATTGATCCTACATTTCATTGCAGTAAAACATTTCTGAGTCATAAACATATATCTTGGGTATTTCAAAGCACCATTATTTCTTTATTTGGGGTTTCTATAGAATATTTTGGAAACTTGAGGTTACATGGTTACTAAAGCTTGTACACAGGTTAAAAAGGGGGAAAATTTGATTGGTTAACTTCCAGTGACGGTTATTTTCTTATATGCAATGAAATGTTATGTGAATTTTTTTCTATAGTACTGGACAGGATAAATCTTTACTCATGCCAAGTATTTCTTTATTTGAAACAAAGATAAATTCTGCACAATTTTTTGAAAAGTGCAAATTTAACAAAGACTAATAGGGAAAAATCAATGGTGGTATTACACCTTTACATAGTTTAATCTATCAAACTAAATATGAGATATGGTAGAAAAATGAAGAGCTGTTGAAAATCAATGTGACATATTATCACAAACATTAAATATGATCAGAAATTCTTAAGATGAAATATGAGAAATTTCTTTTGATATAAAACTAAAATAAATCTAAAGCAAAATGTTGTTATATCAAGAGAAATAGAAAAAAAACAGCTATGCCAAGAGTTTATGATACACCCTTTGTTATGCATATTGAAATATTTTAAAAATACAGTTTTCCAATGTCTCTTGTGTTGCACACTTTTTATATGTCCAAGGGCAATAAAAACAAATTCTTTGAACTTTTAATAAATATCTTACAAAAAATCAGACATTAGATCACTAACAATTTCATTTTCCATCTATTTCTATTTCCCAGGGGCATAACTCCTGTAAAATTAGTTGGTCAGGCACTCTTCCAAGACCTTGTGGGCCTTTCATACAAACTTCATAAAAATTCAACAAAAATGTAGGTGTGAGAGTGCTTTATACAATGCAATGTTCAATATAAATTACATTTCAAAGAGACATAACTCCTGTAAAATAATAGATCAGTGCTGATTTTGGAACTCACCAAGACATTGTTAATATAAACCCATAAAAATCCTACAAGAAATGAAGGTGGTGTGAGTGTTTACAATGCAGTTTACTATAAAATATACATTTCTAGGGAACTTAAGTATAGTAAAATATTTGATCAGTGCTTATTTAAACCTTCAATATAAATTCCATAACAATCCTTCAAGAAATGTTGGATTTAGAGTGCTTACAATGCAATTTTCCAAGTGGCACAAATCCTTTAAAAAGAGTTGTTATGTATTGATTTTCCACTATATTACTTATATAAACCTTTGATATAACTGTCATGAAAATCTGGTAAAAATTGTACATGTGAGAGTGCTTATGAGACCAGTTGGACAGACGCACGGATGTGTCGTGCGGGGGGACAAAAATAAGAATGAAGGCATGATAGTGCTAAGCATACCCCCACTCATAATTCTATTGGATTACAGGAAGTAGGTGTCTGACCTATCCAAAAAATGGTCACACTTTACAATTGGTCAATGGTAAGTCTTTCCGTTCTGTATTAAATTATTATATTTCTTTCTTTTGATTTACTTAATATCATTCAAGAAGACCTAATCAAAGTGAGAAGTATGACTCAATGCCACATAGTTTACCATTGACTTACCTCTGGAAAATTGTCTGTACCTTAGGAATATGATAGGTATTATCAATTCTATCTGCTGATTTTTTATATGCTTTCTTATTTTTGCTACTTAATTAAGACTTTTTAATAGAATTTCAGTTTTGTTTTTGTTAGCTAAAATCAATTTTAATAAAAATTATACATCTTGTTAGAAATTTGTATACCCCAAACTTTTAGTCATGTCAAGCAATCCAAGTCATTTTGCCCACAACTTGCATGAGACAGTTAACCTCAGGATGAGCTTAGATTTCAAAGTCTGATTTAAAGTCAATGATAAGTAAACAGATTACATAAACACAACCTCTAGTAGGCTAGATTTAATTTGAACAGTGAAATTGTTTAACTGCAGTAAAGTCAAAATCTTGTGTTTTGATTAGGTTTACTATCACAGTGAAAAGGTGAATGCAATATAGCCCTAACTTCTACAGTGTGGGTATGATGAAGATCAAGTACCTCAAATAATGTTGTTTTGAAACATTGAAATTTTATATTTTAGAGCAGAATAAAAACTGATTGCAAAAATCGTACTACTAATCCTCAAAGGCCTCTAAACTGACAATTAAATTTGAACAGAAATGATTTTATCATCTCCTCATTCAAAACTCAAAAACAAATTTGAAAATTTACAAGCATTAAATTGAATTAGAACAACAATTGAAACTCAGTAATTATCTGCTGCCTTTTTATCTTTAACATGAAAATTTTCTAAACAAAGAGAGACAAATCTTAGTTAATTTTAGTACTTACTCTGAATGTTGAGAATTCAATGCATATCACAAGATTTAATTTTAAAAAACTTTGCAGAAAAGATACTTATTTACAGTTGACAGTGAGTATCCCAAAAAATATCCATTAAATATTATTTTTTCAGTCCTCGACTGATCCAGGTCAATAAACATGAAGTAGTAAATGGAAAGAGTTCCAAATATGAATTTAAAATGTTATAGCATAGTGATCCTGAGAACAATTTTATTACATAAAAAATAAAAAGAAGAATGTGTCAATGGGACACAGATTCCCCGCTTGTAAATAAACTGCAAATTCAGCAATTTTTCCATTTATAAAGGGATATAACTCGAGAACAATGAAAGTCCACCCAAACTCAAATTTGATCTGTGTTCAGTGGTAATAAGCATTGTGTATAAGTTTCATAACATTTGGTTTAGGCAAAGTAAAGTTAGAGAGCAGAAACAGCAAAGTCAGCAATTTTTCCAATTATAAAGGAACATAACTCAAGAACGGAGAAAGTGATACCACCAAAATGAGAGCTTGATCTGTGTTGTGTGGTAATAAGCATTGTGTATAAGTTTCATAACATTTGGTTAAGGCAAAGTAAAGTAAGAGTGCGGGAAAGGCAAATTCAGCAATTTTTCAATTTAAAAAGGGACATAACTCAAGAGCCATGAAAGTGACCTCATCCAAATTCAAACTTGATCTGTGTTTGGTGGTAATAAGCATTGTGTATGAGTTTTATAATATTTGGTTCTGGTAAACTAAAGTTAGAGAAAGGGAACCAATTTCTGGAAGTACGGATGTACAGACAGACAAGAGTAAACCTTAATGCCTCCTATATTAGTACAAGGTTGGTTGTCTTCTGATACATCAGAATATATATGTATATATATGCAAGTTTTTTGGACAAACCTGATCACAGCCATACTGCCACAAGTGATCTACCAGTCTCCAGATCTCCTTAGGAATAGCATACAATCTCCCTCCCTGGTTTAGTACATCTCTTTTCACTAAACTACCTGGTTGTTCCTGTTACAAAACATATAAGTACTTTAATACACAGAGAAAATTAGTCTGTCATATTATCTTCTAAACATACTGTACTGGTAAGTTAGTAGATCACATACAGAAGAATTATCTGGATGCATTATTTCTATATTAGTTAACTAAGCACTAGCCTTTAAAAGTTTCTTACAAAATATTAATTCACATGCATTAAGCCATACCAGATGTGATAGTGAGAATTGCTATTCTCTCACTAGTATATTCCACATTCAATGTCTCCTTAAACTAGAGGTATTTTTTTCATTAAAAATAAACACACAATTAAATAAGCCATTAGTAAAACAGATGTTTCATCTTGAAAAGATACTCAACAGACTGTAGTAATATAAAATATAAACAGAAAGGATTTGCTATATTCAAAAAGTTACCCATCTATTCATTTCTCATAAAACTTACTATTTCTACAAGTTGAGCAGTAGGTATTTCTCTGACTGGACCATGCATCTGTATCAAAGCCTCCAGAGAACTTCCAAAACTACTAGCAATATAGTTACCACTGACAGATATGTAATGTAGGTTAAGGAGAAACTCATCTTCCAATAATTTTTTTACGTAATTCATTGCTAATAACTTATCAATATACTGTTACAAGCTTTTTTCTTCAAGCATATTTATTACAATTCAAATGTTATATATTAAGTCTTATTTTGTTGGTGGCAGTTACAGCAACCATAAATGTGTCAAACTTTGACTTCTCTCATATAAACACAACAACAAATTTACAAAATAGTAAAATTAATGGCCATTTAATCTGCTAGGCAGGCCTCAAAGTGTGAAAATTGTATGCACAAATAAGTTGGTTTATATTACTTTATTAGCTTGTGCTATTTGTCACATTCATTTTTTGCATGACTTTACATTTCCCAATCCAACCTCCATAAGCAATAATTCCAACAGTAATACACATTGACTCCAAAAGCTATAAATCTAACAGCAACAAACAATGTATATTTTTAGGTTGCTAGCAAAGGATATAAAGAAATCTTTTCCACCATTCAAATGTAGCACTAGTATATCCTCTAATTTATCTTCACCACTGTTCAATACAGCTGCACTTTTCTTGTCCACAAACACAGAAATGTTTATTTCACAATTTTTTCCTGCAAAACAAATGCATTTGTTTTAACATTTCAAGAGTGAGATTCAAATTAATTTTCAAACCTAACAGTATTCACTCTAAGTTGCGCAATGAAATATGAAAGTAAAATAGATTTTTAAAAGAAGCCTTTTCTATAAAGTTTTTATGTGCAGCTTTGTTTCTTAAATCAAAGCACTGTAAGCGCTGTAGGCAGTTAACCAAAAACCAAGGCAAACGTAATTATGAAAACTGTGGGAGTCTTGCTTCAATTTTTTTTTAAGATTTGAAAAAAGAAACATTAAACATTTGTATATTGTACATTGTTTATTTAATGAAATGTTTACTAAGGCAAATTAATTAATATTTTATCAAGGTTTTCAAAAGCAACGCATATATATATCATTCAGTATTAGTGGTAAAAGTTGACGAAGAATGAGTTTGTAATAGTTTGAACGGATTTGCTTCCCTGGAAGGAACACCGAATTTGGGTTCTTCAGTGCAAAAATTATGAAAAACAAATCAGACAAATGTTTACTACTACAGGGATCAAAGGTGAGGTCTGACTGACCTGCCCATAGTAAATGTAAATTACCCCCACCTTCACCCCAAGTCCATGATGTCACTCCATACCAAGTTTGGAATAAAATGACAGGTGATTATAAAACAGTTGGTCTAACATTCTTGGGCTTTACACTTCTTGAAAGATTCATATGTTTTCTTTAAAAATGAGCCATAAATGAAATAATTCAAAAAATATTTTAAGTAAATCCAATCAACCTAGACTCATTTTTAGCATCAATAAAATTTTATAATGAACAAGAAATAATAGTAACAGGATGCTGTGATGAAGTTTCCCTAACAAAGCTTCCATAATTCGTCATTCCCATGGTCGCCTGGCATTGGACAGTTCACATTGGTTTGGTCTAGTAAAGTGAAATGCATATGTAATGCCTAGGAGATTGACCCTGTGTGTTATTCAAATCTTTTTGAAATGACGAACAGGAATAAATAGGGTTTAGGAGTGGGCATCTCGACCGTTTACAAGTTCTCAAACAGGAGGGGGTGTGGTGACCCCCAGGGATTCCCCCCTTTATTTCCTTTCATTTGTTATACTGTTCCATACATGAATATATATAGTTTAGGGGTGGGGATCTTAACCGTCCTGTTTGTCATTCAAATCTTTTAGAAATGACGAACAGGAATAAATAGGGTTTAGGAGTGGGTATCTCGACCGTTTACAAGTTCCCAAACAGGAGGGGATGTGGTGACCCCCAGGGACTCCCCCTATATTTCATTTGATTTGTTATATTGTCCCATACATGAATATATATGGTTTAGGAGTGGGGATCTTAACCGTTTCCAAAGTTCTCAAACAGGAGGGGTGGAGTGACTCACGGGACTCCCCCTATATTTCATTTGATTTGTTATACTGTCTCTTCCATGAATATATATGGTTTAGGGGTAGGGATCTCGACTGTTTACAAGTTATCAAACAGAAGGGGGTGGGGTGACAACGGGTACTCCCCCAAATTATTTTCATTTTGATTGTTTTATTATCCCATACAAGAATATATATGGTTTAGCTATAGGGATGGGAATCACAATTCACCCTATATTTTATTTGATTTATTTTATTGTCCTGTTCTCATTAATGAAGACCGTGTGTGTCTATCACTTACTGTTTTCGAATAATAGTCATTTGAAAATTAAAAAAAAATCCCATATGGTTCTACAGTAAACCCCATCCCTTCTTTAGACCCCTCAAAATACCCCTAAATAAGGCACAAACGAAAATTGATGGCTTACATTTTATGAAACCTAAGTAAATCTGACAAGCGGTCCGAGTTGTCTTGTTAGATGGGCCGAGTAGACTCTGTCCGACTTGTCTCCGGGACGAGTTGTTCCGCATTTCTTAAAACATCGACCAGTACGTCAATTTCCGTAAAAATAACATCAGAATCAAACGAACTTACGTTTCGTGTACGACTAATACCTGCAAACTTTCACGATTTAGGCGTGAACTACATGATATTGATCCGCTGTCCTGATTTCACGATCGTGTTCGTGAAAATAGATAGCCCCAAAACACGATACTTTGAAAATTACACGCAAAATATTTTTGTTTTCCCAAGGGAGGCAACTCGTGTTTAACAAATTTAATCCAATCAAAAGTCAGTGGTTACGCATTCACCAGTTGATTAATGGTACTATAGTAAACAATCAAAGAATAGAAGTTTGTTAAGTATTTAGAGTTGTTTTTTTTTGGGCTTGAGTGTTAGAATTATTAAAATCGGAATTACTAATGACGAGCTATCACTTGCAAAACTTGTTATATTGGTATATATGTAACGGAAACCAGTCTAGTAGTGCATTCTCCGAGAGTGCATTACTTGACAAGGTCATTTATGTAAAAAACGGAGTAATATAAAAGAATGAAATTCAAATGTGATTACACAATTTATTAACACTCATCTCAAACAAAAAGAATTTCATGATTAACAATAATTACCTTTCTATCATCAGAATCCTCAAAATTTAAAAGTTACGTTAATTTCGTCTTCTAATTTGAAATTGCCGCCAACTTATTAATAGACTACTGACGTATTTAATACGTATCGACGACAAACAATATCCCTACGACTTTTGCCATTTGGGAAATGTAAACGACTTGTCTTTAGAGATTTTCGGCGATTAAATATTTCATACAATTGTTCTTTGACATCTTAGCCAAAAGTACAGTGGAAAATAAACTACATAAGGATTTCTATTGAGCACTACTTCCTATGTGCAACTTAAAAAATTTTGGGTTGTTCGACGATCATTTAAGGTTTTTCTGGTCATATTTTTTGTATTCCAGAATTGATAGTATGAAAAAAGTGCCCAATTAGTTATTAATAACATACTAAGCCAGATAGATAATAACAACAGCACTTTTTCACTATTCAGTGGGAAGAACACAAATCTAGGGTGCTAGCATATGGCAGCTTAACTGCCAAAAAACATTTGTTAAATAAGGCAGCTTATATTAAGTTTTTATTGTATATTAGTAGGTATTACAAATAATAAACTATTTTAATATGTTCACCAATTTTGTGATTACAACTGGTCAGTTAATATAATTTTGATAACAACTGGTCAATTAATATAATTTTGATTACAACTGGTCAGTTAATATAATTTTGTTAACAACTGGTCAATTAATATAATTTTGATTACAACTGGTCAGTTAATATAGTTTTGATTACAACTAGTCAGTTAATATCATTCTATTTATAACTGGTCAGTTTATATCATTCTGATTACAGCTGGTCTGTGAATGTAATTTTGATTAAAACTGGTCAGTTAATATAATTTTGATAGCAACTGGTCAGTTAATATCATTCTGATTACAACTGGTCAGTGAATATAGATTTGATTAAAACTGGTCAGTTAATATAATTTTGATAACAACTGGTCAGTGAATATAATTTTGATAACAACTGGTCAGTTTATTTTATATTTTATCAACAGCTGTTTAGCTCAAGTAAAAAAGTCTGATTCATGTATTGTTATATTGGAATGATTCATGTACCGTTACCTTGGAACGATTCATGTACAGTTACCTTGGAATTATTCATGTACCATTACCTTGGAATGATTCAAGTTCCATTTATGAATGACTGATGCGACTTATGGGTTTAACACAGAGAACTTGTTTTCTGAGGATTTTGACTAAATGTTATGCATGTAAGACTGTTTTCTGAAGCACATACATTTATTGTACATATTTTGAAACAGGTTTTTCTTTGATTTAACATTTTTGATTGAATATCTCCAAAATTTTAGTCATTGGGTTTTTTTTAAATTTCAGATGATACATGTATATGCATGTGAAAAGAGTAACCTTACAATATAAGATTATGAGCTGTATTCACCTGGAGTTATCACAGCTTTAGATGGAGATGCCATCATCCATGGTTTACAATAACTAGGTTCATCAAGCTTCTGTATAAATTCAAAATTTACAGGAACCTACAAAATAAACATAATACTGCTGTATAAATTGTACTTAAAATTCGTAAAGGTTTCAATAGAACTCTGTGTTTCACCTACTATTGCTGCTATCAGAGTAAAAGTGTAATGTTGACTGCCAAAAACTAATTCCATTTATCAGTAAAATACCGAAAAAGTATAAAAAATTTGAATATTTTTCTTCAGATGCTTTTCTTTATCTTAAAGGCTTCTCTCAGAGTTTCTTAACAGTTCATTAAGATTTGACAAAGTAATTGATGTCTTAAAAAATTTAATCCAAGACTGTATGTAAATGTTATCTGCAAAAAACTAAGTCCATTTATCACTAAAATTCTGAAAAATAAAAAAAATTATCTAAAACTTTGTTTTTGAAACAGTATTTTGATCATTAAAAAATTTCCGATAAAAGAGTTTCATAAAATTCCATGATGGTTAGACAAAGAAAGATGTTCATCTTTACCAAAACTTTAACCCTAGACAACCAAAATAATGAAGCCTCAGACAAATGGAATGTAGGATCTCTATGTCTTGCTTCCATAATAAAATGTTGCAGACTCAACAAAAATGTGTATCATAAAGAGATTATTTAATATTTTACTATAAAAGTATTTAATAATGTTTTAATCTTTCTGTGTAGATGTCATAATTTCGATGGTTATTAGTTTGATATGTGATTTAATTGAGGGAATGTCAACAAAAGACAAATAATATAACTGTTTTCTAATCACTTAATTGAAATCCCCAAATGTAATACTAGCTCTTACTGAAAAATCTTAGATGGATCTCCTGTTTATGGATTCCTTAATAAAATACCCCCTCCCTTTACCCCTAAACCATAAACTCCAAAAAACAGCACCAGTAATAGTTAATATGGATAAAAGAGCAATTTCATTAAAATATATCAATATATGTATTTTCTAATACACAAATTCCAAATTTACACATTTTCATACTTGACACAATTATCATTGTGGAATAGAAAAAGAGACACTAGTTTAAAAGTTATTTATCTTCCATCTTTAAGTTTGCTATATAAATTCACATGTAATGTAACATTTGCATTGGATTTCTGTATCAACAGACAAGGCGAAACAAGATTATAACTAACCTGACCAGAATTTGTTATTGTTAATATGTCTTCTTTGGTCTCTATAAATTTGACATCATTTAATATAATCTGAAATGAAAAATAACAGCATAAGGGCATGTTAATTCAATGCAAACAAATTACGAATTTTTAAATTTTCTTTATATGATCCATTGCTATACATGCTAAAACTGTCTTCAACTATTTGTTGTGACTGCTCAGCAGATCTGAAAATATCTTGCATGGTACAATAGTTTCAGATCAATAATCAAATCCTTCTGGAATACTGAACCTAAAAAATTTACTTAAGACTTACATAGTGCCTATAAGAGTGATGTTGACAAACATATAGTATATATGTAAGAGTTATTTCATTCCACCATGTGTTTATTGCGGCCAACAATTATTTACTAGAGACTTTTGTATGTAAATAGTGTGATGTTTATTTTTATGGTAGACTGGTATTGTTTTACATAAATCAATGGGTTAAAATGAGAATAATTTTCAGGGTACCAGTTTAATTCATCTGAATCAATCCAGCATTTTTGTTTGTGGATATAAAACACTAGGAATTTTCATTCCTCTAATAAAGTACACTGGCAGAATCAAACATTCCTTGGATAAAAAAAACAATAGTTTTTGGGTCGATTTTTTACATAATTACACCTTATATAAGAAAGCCAGATTTTGATTGGTTGATAGCCAGTGTATTTTTCGCAGATTCTAATATTTTTTCCTCAATTCAAACAAATTTGCCTGTTTTTCACCTCTACCGGTGATTTGCCTCAAATACCATGGTATTTGCCATTTTGGATATTCCTTTTTTACCCTCTCGAGCATTTTCCCGCCAAAATTTTTCGGATATGACGTTACATAAAAAAGCGAGCTAACGCGTATAAGTACATGTATAATTCCCGCGGTTCTATGATAATATCCTCTTATCCTCAAAATTATGCATAAATATGTTAATGAATAAGTTTCAATCCAAATCTATTCAGTGTAATTAAGCAGATATATCATGTTATGGAGGGGTATTTGCGAAAAATACCAGTCTTGGGACCGAATTTAACAGTCCCTTGACTGGTATTTTTCGCAAATACCCCTCCATTAACATGATATATCTGTTCATAAATCACCTATGCAAGTTTTAGTTACTTCAAATACCCCAAAAAAACCAAGCCCCATTTTTTATATATTTCCCCTTCAAGAAAACCCTCTTCAGAATCTTATGGCGAGTGTTGGATATTTTACACTAGACCTGGATTAAAAAAGCTAGTGCATTTTTGTTGGTGGATATAAAAAACTAGGAATTTTCATCCTTTGGATAAAGTACACTGGCGGAATCAAACCACTGTTACATATACCCCTCACAGCTTGGTTGCAAGGGATAATATGCAGCCCTTTTATATAAGCAAAGAGTATTTTGAAATATATTTCCTAACTTTAAGATATATCTCTAGTTATAATAAACTGTGAGAGAATTCACAAAAGGATACCCTACCCCAAAATTCAATCTTGTCCTGCTGATCAATTTTGCTTTTTATAGCAAATGTAGGATGTATTACCTCTGTTTTATCCAGTTTAACTTGAGGCAGATAATCATTATAGCGAATGCAGGATGTATTACCTCTGTTTTATCCAGTTTAACTTGAGGCAGATAATCATTATAGCGAATGCAGGATGTATTACCTCTGTTTTATCCAGTTTAACTTGAGGCAGATAATCATTATAGCGAATGCAGGATGTATTACCTCTGTTTTATCCAGTTTAACTTGAGGCAGATAATCATTAGGCCGCAATTAAAAATATCTTTGTTTCCCCTTACCCTACCCACCATTTTGGAAGTGGGTAGGTAGGTAGGCTTTTTTTTTTTTTTTTTTAGAGAAAATCCCTTAAATATATCTAACATACAGGAAAACACAGAAAAACAACAAATTGAACTTTATTGATACCAAAACAACATACTGTATAACGTATAATGCATGACTAGAAGACCTTACAATTTCAGACTAGAAAATGTTTGTAAATATCAATGCCTTTGTGACTTAGAGTAGACCACATATAAATTGAGACACGGTTCTATATCTTTCTTATAGTTTTATTAATTCAATTGAAAATATAAAACCCCGAGACTGCTACCTAGTAACATTCGATGCAAAAAATATGTACACTTGTTTTTCATTTAAGGAAATACTAGAAGCCACAAACCGTGATCCAAGCGAGTATGACTACGCCTATTAAGGCTTATTCTAGAAAACTATGAATTTATTTTTAACAATAAACTTTACCATGAAACCTTGGGCGTGCCTATGTGCGGATCAGCATTCGCTGAGTTAGCAGACCTTACAATGTTTGTTAATTCTTGAACACATTTTACAATGCTTTCAACACAGAGAAACAAAATGATAATGATAGTTGAAGTTCACCTACGAATTATCCTGTAATGAAACAATATTCTTAGACACTGTCATAATTATACAAAGGAGAAAGATTCTTTAATGAAGGCATAGTATGATACAAGACATTAAAACCAATATCAAACCAACTGAAACATATCAATATCTGCACAGACACTGCTCACACCCAAAAAGTGTTTTCATTGAAAGGATTTATCAAGGGTGAAGTATTGAGGTATCTCAGAAACACAAGCAGCAAAACTGATCTTAAAAAAACAGTAAGAAGCTAAAACGAGGATATCAAATATCTGAAATCAACGATTTTTTTTATCAAACACAAAATACAGAAAGGGAAACCTTGCTAACACATCGCCCAGCGAAACGGGAGCAACCGCTAGTAATGTTAACAAAATTCAACCCATCTATACAGAAACTAAAAATATAATAATGAAAAACTGGCATCTTATTTCACAAAACCCTGAATGTGTGACCATATTTAATCATCAGCCCATTATAGCTTATAAAAGACATAAGAACTTACAAGAACTTTTATCAAAGCATTAGCTGGTATAGTCATCTCGACTTTTCACAACACAATATGATGCTGAGCTCGAAAAAAATCAACTACTATTTTATCCAAAGACAACTAGTGTATGGTCCAATATCACATACGAAATGAAACAAAATAGCATAAATAGCACGCCAATATACAACTTATTGAGTCAACCACTGATAAAGGCGAACTCAGGGATTAACCACAAACACGACAGAAACACCGGGCCTAACATTTAAGCTCAAGGGTGAGCTTTGATGCGCAATCGTAACTACTCGACCATTCTCGCTACGCATTTTGTTATTGGAGGCGTAGCTAGAATGGAATAGTAGTTAAGATTGCTTGGATGCATTTATTTAAAACATTATTCCATTCCAATTTCAGTATCCTTGCATACGTTGTTTACCCTTTGCTGCAAACACACGGGCGACAATGATTTCGCGGAATGTTGAAAATACGGACCATTCAAGGAAACGAAATTAAAAAACGAACTTTTGAGCGAAACGAAAAAAAAAAAAAAACAACGTGATTTTCGAAAAAAATTATTTCAGTCGGCGGATTTTTAGAGGGTCGGTCGGGTAAGGGGAAACAAACTTAATTTTAATTTTGGCCTTATAGCTAATGCAGGATGTATTACCTCTGTTTTATCCAGTTTAACTTGAGGCAGATAATCATTATAGCGAATGCAGGATGTATTACCTCTGTTTTATCCAGTTTAACTTGAGGCAGATAATCATTATAGCTAATGCAGGATGTATTACCTCTGTTTTATCCAGTTTAACTTGAGGCAGATAATCATTCTCCAGTCTGTCTAATTGTTTCATTATATCTTCGTATACTTTCCTAGATTTCTCTTTGTCTACCACTCTCACCTATAATAGATAGAATTCTTGATCAAATATATTTTCTTTTTCCCAATTTGATAAGAGAAAAAATCTGGAAATTGTATTCATCTCATTCCGATTAAAAAGTTTTCTTTAAAATTCAGACTGATAAAGAATTTTTATCTCTAATCTTTGTGCATTTAAATCATTCTGAACAATTAGATAAAATCTTTATCAACCACACAATCATTACATTGTTCCAAGTGATATCCACCAAATCCATTCAAAATAGTGTACCTTGCATTTAGTCATTAAAGAAATAGATTTGAAACTTTACCCCATTTATTATTTATTATTTAATGATAATTATTGACTAACACTTTTAGTTTTTTTCAAATTCTATAATGCCTTACAACTCTCTTCAGTGGATTAATATAATAATCAATCCGGTTCTATGGTAGAATCTATATTTCTCTGATTCTACATGCACTCAAACATCTTCTGACCAGTATGATAAATCCAGTTTTTTCATTAATCTTTTGTAAATTTCCAAAAGGATCCATTCAGAACATTACACTCAGCCTTTTCAATAAATTCATAAGGAAAACAGATTCTACCACTTTACCTGCTTGACAAAATTAGTTATTCTTTCTACATAGTTAAGTTTCTAAAATATTCAAATGCTAGGTTAACCTTAAAATTTTTTTTTAACTAACTATCTAGAATGGATAAATATTGTAATCAAACAGGTGGTGGAGTAGAATCTATATTTATCTTATTCTGATAAAGTTCTGCGTATTTTATTTTTATCACCATTCTAATAATGTTCTGCATATTTTATTTTTAACATCATGCTGATAAAGTTCTGCGTATTTAATTTTAACATCATTCCGATAAAGTTCTGCGTATTTTATTTGAACATCATTCTGATAAAGTTCTGCATATTTTATTTTAACATCATTCTGATAAAGTTCTGCATATTTTATTTTAACATCATTCTGATAAAGTTCTGTGAATGCATCCTCTCATATTCTATCAAAATACTAGATTTATATATTAGTTGTAATTGGCTTTAAGATAGCTTTCTCTTATTTTGTTGCTATGTGTCTATTGTTTGAGTTGTTTTTGTTCCTTGTACCGATCTTTTGAGTTAATTGCAACTGATTTTTACAGTTTGTTCTCATGTTGTTCCGATACATCACTGTCCCAGGTAAGGGGGAGGGTTGAATGCTCCCAAACCTGTTTAACCCCACCACATTCTTTATGTGCTGCCCCAAGTCAGGAGCCTGTAGTTCAGTGGTTGTTGTTGGCTCATGTCCGTCATATTTGTTTTTCTTAAATTGCTATTATAAATTAGGCCTTTAGTTTTTTTATTTGAATTGTTTCTCATTTTTCATGTCTGGTCCTTTTGTAGTCGACTATATGGTATGGATTTTTCTCATTGTTGAAGGCTGTAAGGTGGCCTTTAATTGTTTACATTCCCATCATTTCAACTCTGGTGGATAGTTGTCTCATTGGCAATCATAACACATCTCTTTATTTTTATATAGATGTTTGTTTTCTCATTTTGAAAAAAAAAAAAAAACTATTAACACAGTTATATGTTTCGTCTGTGTGGAAGTTTTATAGAAAATGCAACTGTTGAATATTAAATGGCAACACTGTATGAAAGTATGACTGTATTCTTCATCATATTTAATATATTAGTAAATCAATTGACCTAATCACAAACTTTAACATGTAAACTATGCAACAGTTTCAAAGTCAATGGACAAGAACGTGGGGCATAATAATCGCCATGAAAATGAGACGTGCACATTCTAAAACAACTGAATACCTATCACCTTGAGTGATTCGTCTTAAATATACCTCATCACAAACTTAACAATGTTGACTATTTTTGCAGGTGATATGATTACTAGTAGTATTTTAAATTACATTCAGAAACTTGATCTCTCAGAAAATTATATAAAACTTCAACTTACAATTTAACTCATTTTCTAACCTATAACAGAAACTGTTTCCATGAATTGTTTGCATGAATTGTTTCCATGAATTGTTTGCATGAATTGTTTCCATGAATTGTTTGCATGAATTGTTTCCATGAATTGTTTGTAATTGAAAGTTAACAAATAGAATATGCAATACAATATATCCATCTGAGACAGGTAATACAGTGCAATAATGATAAACAATATGTTATCTTTATGCATTATCTTAATTTGATTTGTTTATTCATACAAGAGGCTCCCTAAGCAGTCTCATGATATCACTGACATCATACTATGCTTTGAAAATATTTCAGTGTAAGGTGCACAAAGGACAATTCAGAACAATTCTGGTTCCTATTTGAACAAGGAGATTAAGTAAATGCCAACTCATTTCTCCCAAAATTAACCCTTTTATTGCATTAAGGATCTAGAGATTAAGCCACTGTTCCAGTACATGAAAGCTTCTACTTTATTTTTGTGGGTTAACAATAATAAGTAAAACCCACCTCAACATCAAATAGATCTGAGACAGGTTTGTGGTCACTGATCTTTAGTTCAGGATGGTAGCGATACTTCAGACTGGTTATACCACCTCCTTTATACAGGATTCTATCACACCAGGCAGGAGGACGACTTTTCTCACTGAAAAATGGTAAAAAAAAAATGTTTAAATTATTCAAATATCAATGAACTGCTGTAATTCCAGATCAAGAAGTTTAGAATCAATTACTGTAAATTCAGAAATTTCTGATGACCTTTATTGAGATTGGGTTTTTTTCTTCAAATTTCACAATAATAAATCAAGGAAAAAAATCACGGAGTTAAACTGATGTAAATAATTAATACTTCCTTCTCACTTCTGTTCATATTTATAAACAGGCAACAGGACTTCTAAAACAAGTTCTGTCTATTGACATAATATCAAAAGCCTCTGACTTGTAAGTAGCAGATACAGGTGGGAGTGGGCATAGATGGAGTACACCCCCCCCCCCCCCTCCCCTCTTTGATCAGAAAAAAATCTTTTTTTGGCATAAAATAGTCAAAAAAAACTTTCACCTCGTTAAGCTCTGCACTATTTTCACCTTTACAAACAATTAAGCCTCCCTGGATTTACTCCTAGTTCTAGTTGTTTGTATTTGAACTATTACTCAATACTTGACCGAGATCAATAATGTATAAAATGTATGTCAGGAGGATATTGTTTCCATTTAAATCTTCATAGCTAGAAATAACTGGCTTTGATGAAATCTGGAAGTTAATAAACTGTACTAGACAAAAACTGTTTGATTAATAGTATGACATAAAGCCATACAGAGCTACCATACAGAGCGACTGTGGTACCATATTACATCCCAACTGAGATGGACATACACAAAACCTGAATCTAAATTTAAAAACATGTTATACCAAGAAAATGACACCGTGGATATATGTTTCTATGGTATTATGTAATTAATCACTAAATACAGAAATAAATACACTGTACTTCCAATTACATCATACATATTTAAATTATTCTTTTTTATGTTTTTTTTATATACAACTTTCTATAAATCTTTTAATACTGCAGAGAATAGCATTGCAAAAAAAAACATAATAAATAATACATATAAGCTGTAAGCATGAACTAACCTTAAGTACTGGTATTCAGTATGGCTGTGTTATAAATTTATTGTTTCATTGTTCTTATCATGAAAACATATATATTTATAAACAATACTTCCTTGTCTACTTAAATAAATGTAAATCACAGGAAATCATCAAAACTTTCAATTTTTAAAAATCTCTTACAAATATTTGAGGTAAACCATTTAGAGATATGTAGATTTAGAATCTTTCAAAAACTTAGTCAGGCAATACCTTATATTAATTCATACTTTTCACTAATGATAATAATAAACTGTTGACACACAGATATGTCTGGCTTTTTGTAATTTTGATAGAAAAGTTGCAATATTTGAATCTGTAAACTATGCAAAACATTCAAAGTCAATGAACCATGACTGAAGGTGCACCAGGGCCAAATAACATCTATGGAAATGAGAAATGCCAATGCTTATGAAACTGCATTCCAAATACCATTAACTTACCATAAGTGATTCCCTTCAAACTAAATTAAACACAAACTTTAACTTGTAAACTATGCAAATAATACTCCATGGAAATGAGATGTGCCAATGCTAATACAACTGCATACTATATATCAATGATCTATCACTAGTGGTTCCCAATAAACTGACCTCATAACAAACTAATACATTGATGACATCTTCGTCGCTGACAGAACTGGAAACAGCACACCTATTCTTATTCCTATTATTTATTTGGAAACACATACCTTTAACTATCATTTCTTCTCTTTAAGTATTTTTAGAAATGCACTAGAATCAATGACTTATTCATGAATCATAGGATTTCAATTCAAACAAGAGAAATATCTTTGGCTCAGGTGTTATAAATTCAGGGAAAGATAATCAAACTCTCAAACTGGACTTATATATCATGAAAAAAGAAAGAATCAGCACTCTCCTGTTCCATTTTATTTCAAGAAAAGGATTCAATAAGATAATCTCTATCATTTGTTATACCATTGTCTGCTGTTGTTTTACTGACTAGCAATTTCAAACATTATGATCAAATGTTTAATGTTATGTCTTGATTGGTTAACCTTTGGCAATAATCATCCTTTTAGAAGCAACATCTGTCATTGAAAATGCCATCTTACACATGTAATGAGTATACAAAAAAGTGCATCAAGGATATAATTAAAAGCAATTTAATGACTAGTGACCAAGAAATCACCCATATGTCAACATCTATACCTTTATGAAAATTATCTTTATTTACACAAGAATTTTATTCAATGTTAAACAATTATAACTAGTGGGAACCTGGTTTAATGGTTTAACTTTGAAGTAACTTTGAATTAACTTTCATCTATAAAACTAGCTCCCTTAACAGCCCTTAGTAATAAATTCTATGCTGCACTAGTGTGTTTTGTCAGGACAATTAATATCATACATGGTTTAGGGGTTGAGAATTGAACTATTTTCATTTTATCTAACAAGATGTGATAAGGAAGGGTCATGGAACAATACCTATGGTAAACAAGATCTTTTACTGATAAGGCATAATGGAATATTTATGGTTTAGTGGTGTTAATGTGATATCTAATAATTTATTAAATGTTGGGTATGAGTCCAACCGACAAAGCCTAAGGGCACTAGAAAGGTTTTGAATGACGAAAAGAAAAAAATATGGTCTTGGTATAGACAAAAAAATCAATCATTTGATCTTGAAGTCAAAGGTCAAGGTCAGAAGTCATCTGCAAAGTCATATGCAACACGTAATCTTGAGGTAATGCACATAATGCCAAACATCAAAGCATGCATCAAAAGGATTTAACAACAAGTTATGAACTGGACAAGAAAATGTAAAAAACTAGAGGCTCTCAAGAGCCTGTGTCGCTCACCTGTATTTACTGATGCTTTGGAAATCATGTAAAATAATGTTAAAATCATAATTAATAGTATCAGATATTAGATATTATAATGATATCTAAGATAATAACAAACTAGAGGCTCTCAAGAGCCTGTGTCGCTCACCTGTATTTACTGATGCTTTGGAAATCATGTAAAATAAGGTTAAAATCATAATTAATAGTATTAGATATTAGATATTATAATGATATCTAAGATAATAACAAATAACCTGCTTCGCTGAGCGCAGCTAGATACGCCCGCAGAGGTCCAACCCTGAACAGTTAGGGCAAAAATGGACACAATATTCAAGCTTGATTCAGGTCTGAATTTGGTTTGTAATTAAATATTTGACATATTATAGGTTTCTGAATAAATGTAGTCAAAGATCTTGAAATTGGTTATATGAATTGAATTTATATTCAATTAAAGATTTCTTGCTGTAGTGCAATACTAAGAAAATCTGTTGTCAGACTATAAACAAATAAAGTTCAATTAATTCTCAATGTCATATTAGAAATTTATGAAAATACAAAGGGAGCTTACATCAATAGATACAAACAATTCACCAAAGTTTCATGAGAATTGGTGACAGCATTTTTTTGAGTTATTGTCCGAAAACTGGAAAATCACCCCTTTTTTTAATGAATAAAACCCCATAACTCAGAAATGTAAAATGTAAAATTTATAAAATTCTAAAGGGAGCTTACATCAATACATACAAACAATTCACCAAAGTTTCATAAGAATTGCTGTAAGCATTTTTGAGTTTTTGTCCGAAAACTGGAAAATCCCCCCTTTTTTTATGAATAAAACCCTGTAACTCGGAAACGTAAAATCTAAAATTTATAAAAATCGAAAGGGAGCTCATGTCAATAGATATAAACAATTCACCACAATTTCTTGCAAGTTGGTGAAAGCGTTCTTGACTTATTGTCCGAAAACTTGAAAATCCCCCTTTTTTTAATGAATAAAACCTCATAACTCAGAAACGTAAAATCTAAATTTTATAAAAAATGAAAGGGAGCTCACATCAATAGATATAAACAATTCACCAAAGTTTTATGCAAATTGGTTTAAGCATTTTTGAGTTAATGTCCGACATGTTGACGACGGACAGACGGACAGACAGACGGACTGACGGACAGACGGACGGACGGACAGACGGACAACGGTATACCATAATACGTCCCGTAAACGGGCGTATAAAAACTGCAAAGTTTTTGTAAAATTACTAACTCAGGGGCAGATTATTAAGGGCAATAACTCTTCGGGTCAGGTGAGCTAAAAACTGCAAAATTTCTGTAAAATTACTAACTCAGGGCAGCAACCCAACAACGGGTTGTCAGATTCATCTGAAAATTTCAGGGCAGATAAATCTAAATCTGATGAACATTTTTGCCACCTGTCAGATTTGCTCTAAATGCTTTAGTTTCAGAGATATAAACCAAAAACTGCATTTTACCCCTATGTTCTATTTTTAACCAAGTCAGCCATGATGGTTGGAAGGGGGGGGTCATCGGACAAATTTTTTAAACAAGATACCCTAATAATGATTATGGCCAAGTATGGTTAAATTTGTCTCAGTAGTTTCAGAGAAGAAGATTTTTGTAAAAGATTACTAAAATTTACGAAAAATTGTTAAAAATTGACTATAGGCAATAACTCCTAAAGGGGTACTTATTTGTAGATCTTACTTTGCTGAACATTATTGCTGTTTACAGTTTATCTCTATCTATAATAATATTCAAGATAATAACCAAAAACTGCAAAATTTCCTTAAAATTACCAATTCAGGGGCAGAAACCCAACAACAGGTTGTCAGATTTGTCTGAAAATTTCAGGGCAGATAGATCTTGACCTGATAATCAGTTTTATCCAATGTCAGATTTACTCTAAATGCTTTGGCTTCAGAGATATAAGCCAAAATCTACATTTTACCCCTATGATCTATTTTTAGTCATGGCCGCCATCTTGGTTGGTTGGCGGGGTCATCGGACACATTTTTTAAACTAGATACCCTAATGATGATTGTGGCCAAGTTTGGTTAAATTTGGCCCAGTGGTTTCAGAGGAGAAGATTTTTGTAAAAAGCTAACGACGACAGACGATGGACGCCAAGTGATGAGAAAAGCTCACTTGGCCCTTCGGGTCAGGTGAACTAAAAATATCTAACCCTGAAAACAAAGGCCAAAGTGGCATGTACATCATGATGATACAAATCACACCGTCCTATGGTTATACACCTTCATATAAATATCATGAGGTCTCCATCAAAAGATATAGAAAGTTAGGACTTGGACAAGGTTGTATGAGCAGATTCAGAAGAAGATTTACAACTAAATCAATATGTCTGCAAAAAAGTATAACAAAAATACTGAATTCCAATGTAAATTCAAAAAGGGGAAGTTCATAAAAACTGACAAAATCAAACATTATCAACCAATGGAATGAGTAAAGGGGGAGACATTACTAATTAATAAAGTCAATGATAAAGGAAATAATCATATTAATAAACAATCAGTTTTCCTATTAACACAGGAAAGCATTTTTGAGTGTTTCTAATTATTCGATCAATCATACTTATGAGACAGTTTATACATGTATCAACAAATATTCATATGGACACCTGTATCCTCTTATTGCCACGATAGAATCTCTGGGCATACTTGAGTAGTTTTAAATTGTAACAGTAAAATCTATTGCTTAAATGCTCGAAGTTTACTGATTTTACCAAATTCTTTACTTAATAAAAATATGTAACCAATCAATCCCAATTCACACTATCACATTTCAATGTTCAGTAAACCTCAAACCCTAATATAGTGTAATTTTAACTAAAGCCTCTAAAGATCCTGTGTCGTCCACAAAGGTCTAGTGTACATCTTCATCAATGGACACTCTCCCAACATTTAGACTAGAATATTATTCATGAATAAAATCTCTAAAAATTTGTGTTCATCTGTATTGCTTATCATATTTCTGTTAAAAAAATTCTATTGTGGTGTACTGGTGTACTGTCGTAAATTCATGGGAAGTGTCCATCGTTATTCTGCGCTTTACATGTTGTAATGTACTATTATATTATTTATTTATGTATTTCTCTGTCCTGAGTGTTCTTGCGTTTATTTGTACTGTATTCCTGTCACGTAATATTGTCATTTTAGCGGTATTTTTAACATTGCCATATAAGCGGGAGGTTTAGCTAGCCATAATACCAGATTCAACCAACCATTTTTTCTTAAAATGTCCTGTACCAAGTCTGGAATATGGCAGTTGTTATCAAGTAATCTGTTTCTATGTATGTTGGCATTTGTTTTTGTAGCAGTTCAGTGTTTCTGTTGTTCCGTTGTTTTCCTCTTATAGTTGATGTGTTTCCCTCGGTTTTGGTTTGGGACCCGGATTTGTTTTCGCTTAATCGATTTATGACTATTGAACAGTGGTAAATTACTGTTGCCTTTATTCAAAACAGTAACTCCTATATGAAGACAACAGATAAATTCATGTTAGCTGACCTATTTGCAAATCTTGTCTTGGTGAACATTTTTGCTTTTTAATTTTCTACCTACAGTATCTAATTTATTTTTCAAGAAAATAAGCAAACTACTTTCATAACCTATGTTAATGCTTAGTCAATTTCACTTTGATATATTCATGCAAGATATATCTTGGAGTTCTAAGAAAGTTGAAATTGAAAGGAAAAAAAATAATAAATCTTTAGTTTGACAGTTATAAGGATTAAACACATTCTTTCTAGAGTTTATTGGTGTGTAAACTAGGCTGCTGACTCACAAACTTCCTTCAACTTCAATAAACACTACCTTAACCATATACTTTAACCTGATATAGGATAGACAAAAGAACAGAAGGACAGAGGCAAGGACTGGAAAACATAATACACCCTACTACTGTAAGCAGGGCTTCATAATAAAATAAGACATGAAGAATTCAGTCAGAGAAAATGATAAGACAATAATTTTTTCATGATCATTTCTTAACTAATTTTAAATTCATTGGTTTACTTGCACAATATCTATCATATTTTGTTAGCTATTATCAATAGCACTTTTAGGCTTAGATATATTTTAAACTCTTACTTCTCCAACTGTACTTTTTAATTGCTCAATAATCCAACTGTGAATGCCAAATAAAAGTGTGACAGCTCTGGAAAAGGCATTTGCTGTATACTAAAATATATGCATGCTTGCAGGTGCTTCCCTTTTTTGAACTAGTACAAGATATGATAACTCATCACATGTCAATAATTTCATAACAAATATCATGGCATAACAATTATCAGTTATGTTAAAACACCCCGAAGTTGGTCATCAGGTGCAAAAAGTATCAATTTTGACGATGTTTCTGAGGGAAGATGATAGCTTTGTCTCACTGTAGTCTGCATGTAGAGTGGACCCCAGTGAAAACATAAACCCCAAAAATGCTGAGTTCGGAGTTAACCTGATCTAAAGAAGGCCATTTCAACCAAAAATCAGGAATTTTCTGATTTTTCCAATTTGGCTTCACCTGGAACTTCAACCGGAAGTAGTCGTTCCCTAAGCATATTTAAATATTAAACACAAACAGTAGTTATATACCCATTGGGTTTATACTATTTTTGGAAGATTTAGACCTCTGTCAGTCAGAACTCAGACATAAATAAGTCTAAATCTGCTTTTGACTCATAGAGGTCTAAATTTGTAGGTTTAAAGATTTGTCTCCCTTTAATTTAAGACAAATTATGACTTCAATAAGTCAATTAGTGTTAAGCAAGAAATACTTGACCTGAATTAAAAAGTTGCAAATATTGACTCCTACAAGTCGATAAGTTACCAAAATTGGTCAACTTCAAGACCCAAGCATATTTATAACAAGCATTCTGAGAGTATTGTGCAATACATAGTCCCCTACCGGTTAAAAATTCATTGTATTAGAACAAAATGCTAACTTGATCTAAAACTTGTCATAGTGTAAACTATATAACAAATATCAAGTCAATATCTTCAAGCATGACGAAAAAAAGTGTTGAAAACTGATTATTTAAGTGAGTTTTCTAAGTCCAAGGACCATAACTCTGCACAAAATGATCAGACAGAAACAAAATTCGATCTGTAACTTGTCATGATAAAACAATACACCAAATATCAAATCAATATCTGCAAGCACGAAGAAAAAAAGTGTGGAAAACTGATTTGCCAGACTGACGGATGGACAGACAGACAGACGGAGTGCAATATGCATGAGAGCCTTAAAAAACGGAGATAATATTTATTTACTTTACAATGCAACCATCTATAACCACACAAATGAGGAAAATAATCTTATGTTAAGTAAAAATGTTCAATAAGATAATTAAATATTGATAGCTCAGGTCCTTGTGAACTCTCAGACAGGTTTATGATGTCAAAGGTGGTGAACTTTGGTCACCAATTAAAATTAAGTCTTTTCATAAACATAAATAGACCTAAACAAGTCTGTCATTTTCTGACTTGAATAAGTCTGAAAATGAAAACACATTTTTATAATAAATGCATTTTTTGACCTCTGTAAGTCAAAAACAAAAAACCACCAGGGGTTCAAATTAACATTTGGTACTGGAAGGTCCAGGACCTTTGACACTCCAAACTGAAAGGTCCACAACATAAATCCCAGGTCCTACTTTATTTGAAATATTTCATAACTCAGTAAGATTAATGTGTTTTTGGTCTTAGGTTACCTTGTTTAATTATATTTGAACTGCATGCAATATGTTGTTAAGTTTACAAATATATTGCCAGGCAACCATATAAATGTAGCACTAAACTGTCAGTGTTACTGTGGTATAAAATGTATAATAATAAATGATGTAATTGTCTTACAAGTATATTATGAATTCAAATAATCTTTTTTTTTGTATTGGGGAGGGTGTCACTGTGGGTGGGTGTGTTGTCTCAATTATTGGTAATTATACCATTATCTCAGGGCTTAGACTACTTTAGAATCATAGGGGGAAGTGACTTCTCTTTTTTAAACTGATAGGGAGAAGTGGTGAGATTTGAAAGAGAAGTGCTCACTCAAGGCGCTACAATGTTTGATTTTTACTAAAATATAAAGGGCTATATGTATCTTTTTGTATATTGTTCAATTCATAACCGAGTATTCAATTAAAGTAACAGTTCAAATTCATAGCTGTTTAAGTTCATCATAAATTGTTGCACAATTATATTAGTTCCTCTCTTGTTAGAAACTACCAACTAAATATCTAGCAATAATAAAGAAAGAACTTTTTTTACATCAAAAAAGAAAAGGAAGTGTGGAATGCTTAATTTTCCCCTTTGGAATCAATATTCTGCTGTCAGATGTGCCATTCATTGGTCCGTAGTCATTATCCTTAGAATCCGGATTTCATTCATAGCTGGTCCGTTTCCCGACTCCGATCAGTAGTTTGTACAAATATTTCAATGGCTGACGAAAAAATTTACAAAAATAAACGATGTTTGAAACGCTATTTGGAAGGGAATATGACGTTTTTAATGCAACGAATGGATTACAAATTAACTTAAGGCAACTTTCATCTCTTCTAATGGGTTAACAAACTTATTTTGCCGACAGTTAAGATGGTTTAAAGTACGCTCTCAAGGGGTATACCATGTCAATAGTAATATGGCTTTGAAATGAAGATACTGATGGTTCAAAAGGTCGGCAAAGTTAATTTTTATTTTCTTTCAAATCGAAGGTCCGTCGGGCGTAGCAAGTAACCAAAATGAAAGTCCGATTGCAATAGTGGAAGGTCACGGACCTCGGACCACCGCTAATTTGAACCCCTGACCACTTGTTTATGTCTGAGCTCTGACTGTCTGTACTGTGTGTCCGAGACACTGAAGCAAAGTCCACCCCTCCAGAAAACCCAGTTTTATCCAATTTCAATTTACGAGTTTCGTATTTAGGCTCAAACTGCATCTTAACCCTGAGAAACATGACAATAAATAGCATTAAGTTGAAGGAACATGCATAAATTTCGAAATAAACACCATACAGTTGTCGAGTTGACCTCTAAAAGAATGGAGAGCCATTGGAGCCAAAAATCGGTATTTGGGTAGAGGCTGTAATATTACGGCCCCTGCATGGTAAGGGTTACGAAACCATTAAAATTTACATCATTTTATTAAGATCAGATCATAGTAATGTATTCGTCACACTGTCCCTGTCTATCCTCTTTTTAAATAATCAACCACAGACTTATCACTTTATCAGTCAGACCACCTGATCCCTCATTGAAAATTCTCATGTAGTAATTAATAACAATTCTATAACAACTGCTGTTGGTGCAAGGATCAATATATAAAAGTGTGTTAAAATAGACAATTCTGTTAAAGAGACTAAGACTAAGATTCTGATAGGTTACATTTAGTTATCAAGATAACTGCTGATGGACTCACTTTTGAACTTCAGTACATAATATACATATACATGTATAAGAGTCCAGGCCCTTAGCCAGGATGTCTCACTGTGATTATTTTGAGTCATGATGCTGTAACGTTTAAAATCTAATTCAGTTGGATTTTAGTACTTTTTTGTTTTCCAAGGAGTCTGAGTAACTGTCTGAAAAAAGACCCTTCCTATGGATATCCCGTTTTTCTGGTCCTGAGATTTAGTCAGACTCTCACATACCTCAGTGAGACCTCTTTGCTGGCTGTTGCGTACTAGTGTCATTGTATGGATTATAAGAAAAGATTCAACACTTTTTATAAATACAATGGCTGTCTCTTATGCACTATCTTCTTCACTTGATTTATTGATGCAATATAAATTGGCTCTTATGCCATGAGATGTCATACCAGTGAACTGCAATATTTAGTAAAACAGGCATTAACTATCACATGGACTGGTTTATACTGGCTTGGATTTGAAAAATGACAGGTATCTTTCCTTTGCTTACAGTAACCCAGTAGCCATTCAAGATCCAGTTAGTTTATATGATCTGTTATTTGGTATATGCTGTAAACTTACAAAATTCACTGATGCAAACATTATAAACAATCCAAACAGACAAGATATTTAAGCAATTTGCAATGCTTTCAGATGATTTGGTAGATTGTATTTTAGAGGTTTTTGGCAGATTATCAATAAGCAAATTGGGTTAAAAGCTATTTGTTTTGAATTGGGAATAGAGCCAATGTTTGGTTGAAAATCATGGGTAGGAAAGATACTGCTTGTGACACAAACAACATTTACAGTATCACTGCACCTGGAAACAAGTTTCATGTATAGCTGTTAGTGGACCATTTTGGAGGGAATTAATTACAAATTACAATACATTTAGATATTGCGGTTGAGGAAAGCTGAATTAAAAATCAAAATAAATTTCAATATGAAATCGAGCAAAAACACACTTTTACTTGATCTTGAAACTACTAAAGAATGATAAAGCAATGAAAAACTTGTGCACTCTAATTCAGGTAATCGATCTGCAACAAAATGGAAGTGACATGATGCCAATAAAAGGTAAATGCCTTTTGAAAATAATTCAAGAATGATTTCTGAAATGAAAGGAAAACACAGCAGAACAAATCATTAGGCCTGTAGCTTGTTGACACAGTTTGACCTAGGTCTTTAACCTCAGTTTGGCCTCATAGTGTATAACAGTCATCCTGTCTCCATACTGAATATATTCTATATAGTTTGACACTACTGTTTAATTTATCCAACTAACAAGGTGTTGGTTATCAATATTCATAGACATTCACTTCAGCTGGACTTTGACGTCTGTCTGACTTAAATTTAACATATGTCAAAGTTTCCTTTATGCCTAAACTTTCGAATTGACTGAGATATTAAGTAGTGGCAATCCAATGAGGATTTTGCACATATAAATGACCACTGTTACAGATAATTATTGCCAATTAACCACAAATTATGTGTCAAGCATTCAGACTTCATAACACCTATTTGCCAAACAAATTTTTGGTTTTAGGTGAAGGTTAATGGGCTAAAACCTTGCAAGAATATGTATATAACTAGAAACTTCTCCTCTTTATCAAAATAGGGGAATTCAAAATTATATTTGGTTTTATTAGATTGAATGATAGCTTAGTGATTTACTAATATGTACCCACCTAGAATCCCAGTCATCACTGTTGATATCATATTTATATGTGGGCTTAAATTTAATTTCAGCTTCTGAGTAACCTTTGAATACATCTGTTCTTCCCAACTGCCTATGAAGCTGGAAAACAAAATCCATGATTATATTTCTTTGATGACTTGTATATATTGTGTGATAGTTTTCCTCAAAATAATTCTATACAAAAGTGTTTAAAGTTTTTTTTAACCCTGTATCTTGCCTGCAATTGCTGCTGTCAGTGTAAAAGTGAAATGTTGCCTGCTAAAAACTATGTCCATTTATCAGTAAAAAAATGAAAAATAAAACAAATAAAACGTTTTTCTTCAGATGCTATATCTTGATCTTGAAGAAGCTTATTTTCATGTTTCAAAAATTTCCAAGAAAGTTTAACAACTTTATTGATGTCTGAAAAAATGTTATCCAAGACTTCTATGTAAAAATTAATTGCAAAGAAAAAACAAAGTCCATCAATAAAATACAGAATGAACAAAATATTTTTCTATGCATACTGTCCTTTGATCATAAAAAAGCTTCTGTCCATGTTTCTTAAAAGTCCATTTATTTGGTTTGACAAAGTTATTGATTTAAGTCTGAAAAACTTTAACCCAAATTGTATCTTAAAGTTAACTGCAAAAAAATATCCATGTGCGTGGGAGGGAATCTGCCCCAAAGTTGGTCATCAGGTACAAAAAGCATCAATTTTGATTCAAATTTATACATGGAGACATGGGATGGCCTGCTGTAAAACCTAAACAAAATGTTGAAGTTTTGAGACTGTATTTCAAACTTACTGATTGAGATGAAAATAGACTTGTAAAAGTGATACATGAATCGAGTAAATCAAAACTGCGCTCCTGGCATTCCTTTGCACTGGAATTCATTCCAAAATGTGAACTTAGTTGTTTGATGAACGCTTAAAATATGAAAACCCGACAAAAAGTTACTATTTCAAAGGACAAGTTAAACAGTATGGATGCTGAAAATTGGTTAAGTGACTGATATAACGATAGAAACTGTGAAAATGGAAATAAACTTAGAACATTCAGACAGTACAAAAATTATCTTCAACCAAGCAGTTATGTGAAATCTGTAAAGTTGAGAGACTACTGTAGAACTCTAGTCTATCAAACTTTCGTTGTGGCTCTTTACCACTCACTATTGAAATAGGACGTTACACCAGGCCAGTTACACCTTTAAGTGAAAGAATTTGTCAATTTTGTTATGTGAATACAATTGAAACTGAACAACATTTTTTAATGAACTGTAATTTTTACTCAGACTTGAGAGAGGAACTTTTTAATTTATCTATTCTATCAAATGATGTTTTTATTACCTTGAGTGTGGAAGAGAAATCTAATTATATTATGAGCTGTGATGACATTCAATTTTTATTAGCAAATACATTGCATTTCATGTTTAAGAGGAGAAAGAGAAATTTATAACTACTAAAGAGTTTAAATTTTTTAATCATTTATTTAGTATCATATTTAGACTTTTAATTACTTCTATCTTTTTTCCTTCTTTTTAGTGGAAAAAGGATGATCTTAAAAGTAATTATTTTATACTTTTAAATAATTTCTAATTTTGAAAAATGATATTTAAATTGTGTATGCATTTAATTAGCATGAGGTAAAAGTGTCTCATATGTCTTTTAAGGCTGGAATCTAATATATTTTTATGCTTCTTTTATCTATTGTATAATATATTATGTATAATATTAGATTGTGACACTGTAATAATCTATTTAATTACTTACTTACTATGTTTTACTGTAGTCTGCATGTAGCGTGGACCCCTAGTGACCACATTGGTAGTCTAAAGAAGGTCATTTCCACCAAAAAATGGAAATTTTTTCGATTTTTTCAGATTTTTGGCTTTACCTGGACCTGGAACCGGAAGTAGTTGTTCCCTATGCGTATTTCAATAATAAACACAAATAGTAGTTATATGCCCGCGGGTTGCCACTATTTTTTAAAGTTTAAGGCCTTTGTACCGCAGGTCCCAGACACCGAAAGGAAGCCCTACCCTCCAGAAAAAACAGTTTTATCCAATTTCAATTTACGACGTTCGTATATGGGTTTAAACTGCACCTTAAACCTAAGAAACATGACAATAAATAGCCTAAGGTTGAGGGAACATGCATCAATTTCTAAATACATCACATACAGTTGATCTCTAAAAGTATGGAGAGTCATTGAAGAGAGGCCGTAATAATATGGCCCCCTGCATGGTAAGGGTTACTAATCTCTCTTTTACCTTTATGACATAAATTGTTGTCTGATTAACGTACTTTATAACATAAAAAAAACCCTATATTTATATATAGCATGTACCTGGTCATAAGACATCAGATCTTGTAATTTGGAATTCTGGATCATTGTTTTCACTTTATCAATGTCTAAATCGTTTAATCTATAGTTTAAATCACCAAGCCAGAATACCAACCTAAAAAATAAAAACAGAATAAACAAGTATAATGGTCAGAACTAGAGGCTCAAGGAAGCCTGTACTGTCAACCAGCATTTAATTATAATATTTCCCACATTTTTTTTTTTAATGCAACCAATCAACATCAAACAAAGACTGTTTGTAGAGGTCTCCAAATCATAAAAAAATGTGTTAATTCCAAAACATTGCAGATTGTTGATTAAAACTAAAAAGGCAAAATTTGTAGATGTCTTTTTATGCATCATTCCTACCAACATTATTTTACATTGGCCTTTTGGTTCTAGAGATGAAAATGATATATTTTGTGGAGTTTGTTTGCCACCAATCAGACCTTAAATTAACATAGTTTGTAGAGGGTCTCCCAATGATCAATCCTGTAAAGTTTCATACTGCCTTGTTGTTCAGAGAAGAAGATTCTTCAAAAATTGGTTATACGTGTAATAATTGTGCACTGCCATGAACCACCTTTACCACAATAAAGGGAAATAACTTACTTCAAATTCTACATTTTCAGAGACAGATTTGTGACAATGTAAAAGGGCCATCATAATTGTTCATTATCATTGGACAAAGTCTATGTTCAGACACTAAGCAGACACTAAGTAATTTACACATACGGATTTGAAACTGACAAATAAAGAAAACTGGTGGAAGCATACATCATACTACCATAAACTACACAATGGTAATCTTATTTTGAATGGAAATTAGTTTGAGTCATATTTTTAAATGTTATAATTCTAGCTCTCCCTATACATAATTCTTTTCAACAATAAAACTGTCCTACATGATAATTTAAGAATAATCATGACAAACAAGCATATATATCTCAGTTTGTTCCAGGGCTTCCAAAATTATTTTTAGCCAGCCGGACATTTTATTTATTATCCCGATTTTAATCCCTTAAGACTAAATAAACAAAAGGCAATTATGGTAATCAGTTGTCGAGTTGGCCATCCCAATGATTGACATTAAAAAAAACGATATTAAATTTTCTTTAATTCAAATTCGAAGTTCTGACGTAAACTGTTAAATTGGCAGTGCATCATTCGAAGTGTGCAACATCAGCGTACTTATATCTGCCTTATACTATTTATTTGTGCAAAATAACTTTACTTTCGTTTTTATACCGGATGTTATCTTGACAATGGTAAAACATGGACCAGAGACGGATACGTAAATTCCGTGTACGTTTGCAAAGCGTGAATGAGTAGAAGTAGCTCTTTCTACGTTATTTCTTCTAGAAAATATTCGAAATAAACGTGAGATAAAGGTATCAATGACAATTTAAGCATTTTTGGAAGAAATTAGGATGCATAACTAAATTTCACACCTGCGCACATGCGCACACGTGTACTAGTTCAAACAGAGACATGTCTCTAGGTTCAAACAACGTGGATATGACGATTTTTCATTTTCACCTTTTTAATTTTTTCATCAAATCATATTTGTAAACGTATTTCTGATAATTTAAATCTTTTTGACTATATTAATTAGATGCAAACCGCTGAAATGTAAGAAAATAACTTTGAATAGACCGATCAATGTCCAGTTCAAAATAGTTTACCTGTCAACTGAATAGGTAAATTTCAGCTGTTTGACAACTAATTAGCCTTGATTAAAATGAGAAGGTATTAAAGTAGGGGTTGTTTTGATAGTTCTTAATGATCATGTCACTTTTATGACCAGAAATGTGTGGCTGTTAAAGGCAAAACGTTGGGTCAAAAAGATCGCGAATTATGTTAAAATGACCGTCTCTGAAAGCCTTGAAAACTAAAAACTAGATGACCGTTTCATGCTTTGCCCAGCCGGACTTTTACCGGACATTAAACAAATGTCCGGCATATATGACCGTTTTGGAAGCCTTGGTTTGTTCATCAAGAACTTTCATGGTCTACAGTAAACAAGGGATTTTTTACAAATCTTTTCTCTCAAAATGAAGATTGTATATTACAAAATTCCTGTAAGAGAAACTACAACATATCTAAAATCCAAGATCCTTAAAAAAATACTTCTAACATCTTTAAATTTCTTAGGATCATTTAAATGACAATACTTACTCATGCTCATCAATAGTTAATGGAGGGACAAACTGTTTAAATCGCATTTTAGATGATATGTCTCGATAATCCTACAAACAAGAAAATATACATATAATTAAACATGTTTTATTCCTTTCAGTATGTATAAGAATAGATAGTATTAAAACAGAAGAGCAACCACTGATTTATAATTATGAAGGTATGTCAGAAGTGGTGTAGAATTTTATATAAAAGAAAAAATAATGTTTTACATTTTTGGGGGGTAGAGAGTACACCATTTCTAATACTGTAATCGGCCTTGTATAGTTTGCACTGGTACATAGTCTGCACCCCTTCTTGCCACGAGAATACAGGTAAAAAACTGCTTTATAACTGGTTGAAAACGTCTCTTGAAACTCTGGTATTATCAAATCGTATGTGATCTTTTTGCGGTATTTTCATGGAAAAACCTATGTTCCATCATCAAATAGATTTCATGGAAAAACCTATGTTCCATCATCAAATAGATTTCATGGAAAAACCTATGTTCCATCATCAAATAGAAGTTGAAAATGCTTGTCAATGATTCTAGAATATTTCATGAGTGTTGAAATAAGTCAAAATCACAAAAAAACAATTGGGAAAGTTGTAACCGCAAATTAGAATACTGTGGATTCATTTATTTTCGTGGGTATCAATTTTCGTGGATTCAGGAAAACTTGCATTTTCGTGGATATTTAATTTCGTAGTTTTGCCAATCTCTGCATACAAAGCTTATGGAAAATTTGTCATTCGTTGAACATTTGAATTCGTGGTTCACCTGTACCCACGAAACCAACGAAAATTGGTATCCAATGAATAATAATGAATCCACAGTAGCATGTGTAAATAAACAAATAAATATGGTGAGAGTGTGCAGAAAATCCGTACTTAATAAATACCACTAGAATACGACTTTGAAAGTAAAACAGTTCCATCCTTTAGTAAAATACCGTTAAATATATCCATCATATTAATGTTTGAAGGATGTTAAGCTAAAACAAAACACATGTGTCAGTATTAATCGAATAGCCGATCACGTTTTGTAGTTTATATATTGTTATGCATAAACTGGTTTCAGGTTGACTTATACACTTTTTTCGTTCCGTTAAATACAAGCAGTTTCCAGTTTATGTTATGCAATGCTGTGAAAAGAAACGAGAAATTTGTTATGAAGCATTTAATTATGAAATTAATCACTTTATAAAGAATTTTGAATTAAAATTGCACAATAATATGGATTAGGTAAAATATTAGTTTTGAGAATGATAAGGGCGCCCTCTACAATTTCAATAACAAACATGGCGGAACATAAACAAACCTCGCAAAGTCGATGTTTTTCTCCTATTTCTTGCTTATCGTACTCTATAATCCCCCCCCCCCCCCTGCCTGGCAGCTTTAATTTTGGAGAATAAAACCGTGGACTATACAAACCTGAATTCGGTATATAAATAGGCATATTTATTTTGTGAAATTCACTTCCTTGAGTGTTTCAAATTCTTCCTAATATAAATATCAATTGCAGATATAAATAAATGTTGTGATTAATATTTTTACATTATTAGATAGTTTGTTTCTGAACTAGTCCTCAGAATCCAGAACAGCCTCATTTACGCTTTTACTTTCTGTGAAATATACTGAAAGTAAAGGATAACAAACCTGATTTCTTCGTTCTAATTCATCCTGGTGAGCTGCCAGATGTGAACATAGAAAACATATAGAGGTACTTTCTATGGTAAAACGCACTCCAACACCACCTTTATTCCCCTAGAAAAAAGCATCTTGTTACAGAAATATATTCCTACATTGCCTGAATAATTTCATGAATTTCCTATAAAGCTGTTTTTAACCAGAATTTACTAAAGAGTATGCATACATACTTTTAATGAAAGCCATTTAGAAAAATGTTATCTTCATTAAAAGTATTGCATTTCAAAAACTTAAAACATACAAGTATTAGAGGTGAAGACCTTTCAACGCTTACCGTAAATAACATTGCTATAATCTTTTCTTTTATTCTTTTTTTGGGGGGGCTTTTATATCCCATATTTCTTCTTTTTTTTAAACCCTTCATTGACAAGATTGGGATAATAGATTGGTATTAAACTAAACAAAACCTGGTATATTATTTGTTAATGTTCAACACTTCAAAGGAAATATAGACATAATTTTTCATACAGAAATAAGCATTGATTTACAAAAAACCCTATTCCCTTATTAAGGAAAATTATGAAAATTAATACATTTATTTACATGAAAACAATCTGTCGATGGATAAGAGTGTATGTACCTATATTAATAAACATGTTTGCCTTACCATAATTCCCATAATGCCAGTAGCTACAGTGTCAGAATCTATAAAATGTACTTTAGATGAATGTTTTTCTAGAACATAAACAATCAGCATAACACCCACCAATCTCACTAATTTAACCTACAATAAAAACAATCAAATGACAATGTGTGTAACAAACAAGGATTCTAATCAAATTGTGTGTAACAATCCAGGATTCTAATTACAATGTGTGTAACAATCCCGATTCTTATTACAATGTATATAACAATCCAGGATTCTAATAACAATGTGTGTAACAATCCAGGATTTTAATTACAATGTGTATAATAATCCCAGATTCTAATTACCATGTGTGTAACAATCCAGGATTTTAATTACAATGTGTGTAACTATCCCAGACTCTTATTACAATGTATGTAACAATCCAGGATTCTAATTAACATGTGTGTAACAATCCAGGATTCTAATTACAATGTGTGTAACTATCCGGATTCTTATTAATACATTGTATGTAACAATCCAGGATTCTAATTACCGTGTGTATAACAATCAAAAATTCTGATTGATATCCACCCTGATTTTCCTACATTTTTTACTTTACCATTTTTATAATCAAAGCGCGAAAGCGCTGTAAAGGCAGTTAATTACAGGTTGTGTGTATTTTTAGTCCAGTTATATCATTATCTTGCATAGTACATTGTACTTATCAGAGGTGGCTTTCAGTATTTAAGATTTAGAGTTCTCTAATGATATTGAACAAGTTTTATGAATGTCATATTCTGAGCACTATATGAAGGCGATTGTTCTCACTTGTTTATGAACTAGTGCATTATGTCCAGTTAGTACCTTTTTTATCTATGTTTATAGTCAAATACTGTTTAAAATAGTTTGGCATTTTCTTTTAAGTAATAAGTAAATGTTATCAACTGTATTTTATTCAACTTTGCAAATGTGGTTTGTTACTGGTAAGTACAATGTATGGATGATAGTTGTTTCATTGGCAATCATAACACATCTCCTTATTTATATAATGATCTATATTCAACGACCTCAGGTACAAAAAATATGTATGTAACTAAACTATGATGGGAAACCTTTGACTTCTTTCTTTAATATAAACTTTTGATTTGGTACCATAGAACTATGTAGAATAAATGTACATTGCAACATGTCAACTCTTTCAATGACAATACTTTTTTTAGAAACTATAACTCCAAGCAAAATTATATTTCCAAGTATAAAGTAATTTATGAATGAAACAAGAGTGCACACGCTGAAATGTCTCGCCTTCTTTACTAATCATTGATATTATGTTGATAGTCCTAAATATAAAGCTTTATTACAACTGTCACATAAACTTAACATTAACCAAGTAAACTAAACATTGACCAATGAACCAAGAAAATGAGGTCAAGGTCAGATGAACCATGCTAGGCAGGCATGTACAGCTAACAATTCTTCCATACAACAAATATAGTTGACCTATTGCTTATAGTTTAAGAAAAACAGACCAAAACACAAAAACTTAAAACTGAGCAATGAACCTTGAAAATGAGGTCAAGGTATAAAAAAAACCTGCGTGACTGACATATAGATCATAAAATATTTCCATACACCAAATATAGTTGAACTATTGCATATAGTATTAGACAAAAAGACAAAACTCAAAAACTTAACTTTGACCACTGAACCGTGAAAATGAGGTCAAGGTCAGATGACACCTGCCAGCTAGACATGTACACCTTACAATCATTCCATACACCAAATATAGTAGACCTATTGCATACAGTATAAGAAAAACAGACCAAAACACAAAAACTTAACTATAACCACTGAACCATGAAAATGAGGTCAAGATCAGATGACACCTGCCAGTTGGACATGTGCACCTTACAGTCCTTCCATACACCGAATATACTAGACCTATTGCTTATAGTATCTGAGATATGGACTTGACCACCAAAACTTAACCTTGTTCACTGATCCATGAAATGAGGTCGAGGTCAAGTGAAAACTGTCTGACGGGCATAAGGACCTTGCAAGGTATGCACATACCAAATATAGTTATCCTATTACTTATAATAAGAGAGAATTCAACATTACAAAAAATCTTAACTTTTTTTTCAAGTAGTCACTGAACCATGAAAATGAGGTCAAGGACATTGGACATGTGACTGACGGAAACTTCGTAACATGAGGCATCCATAAACAAAGTATGAAGCATCCAGACCTTCCACCTTCTAAAATATAAAGCTTTTAAGAAGTTAGCTAACGCTGCCGCCGGATCACTATCCCTATGTCGAGCTTTCTGCGACAAAAGTCACAGGCTCGACAAAAAGGAGTTCTTAATTAAGTAATAAACTGATTTGCTGAGCGCAGCTGGATACACCCACAGAGGTCCAACCCTGAACAGTTGAGGCAAAAATGGACACAATATTCAAGCTTGATACAGGTCTGAATTTGGATTGTAATTAAATATTTGACATATTATAGTTTCTGAATAAATGTAGTCAAAGAACTTGAAATCGGTTATATGAATTGAATTTATATTCAGTTAAAGATTTCTTGCTGTTGTGCAATACACTGTGCTGTTGCGCAATACTTAATAAATCTGTTGCCAGACTATAAACAAATAAAGTTCAATTTCTTCTCAATGTCATATTTGAAATTTATGAAAATCAATAGGGAGATTACATCAATAGCTATAAATAATTCACCAAAGTTTCATGCGAACTGCTTAAAGCATTTTTGAGTTGTTGTCCAAAAACTGGAAAATCCCCCCCTTTTTAATGAATAAAACCCCATAACTCAATAATGTAAAATCTAAAATTTATAAAATTCTAAAGGGAGCTTATGGATTGATAATTTAGTCTTAGATGCAAGTTTTTTTTATCAGTTGTTTGTGGCTTTGAACTAGCTGTCAGTAAATGCGAGTACTCTCAGATCTGTACTTAGTGTCTTTTTGTTGTTTGGATGTACAACTACCCAGCCACGTCCACTAGTATTTGTATTTATCCATCTGATGAGTTAAGCCTCTTTCAACTGATTTTTATAGTTCGCTCTTATATTGTACTGTTACACCACTGTCCCAGGTTAGGGGGTGGGTTGGGATCCCGCGAACATGTTTAACCCCGCCACATTCTGTATGTACATGTATGTGCCTGTCCCAAGTCAGGAGCCTGTAATTCAGTGGTTGTCGTTTGTTTGTGTGTTGCATATTTGTTATTCGTTCATTTTTTGTACATAAATTAGGCCGTTAGTTTTCTTGTTTGAATTGTTTTACATTGTCATTTCGGGGCCTTTTATAGCTCACTGTGCGGTATGTGCTTTGCTCATTGTTGAAGGCCGTACTGTGACCTATAGCTGTTAATTTCTGTGTCATTTGGTCTCTTGTGGAGAGTTGTCTCATTGGCAATCATACCACATCTTCTTTTTTATATTTACATCAACAGATATAAACAATTCACCAAAGTCAAGGTGAGACAACAAAACTTAGTTGTAAGATCTCTGCAATTATTTACACGGTACAAGTTTTTCTAATTGTTGGAGATTGTATGGTGACAGTAACACCTGTAACTGCTTAACCCATTTCTTATGCACTTTGGTTCGATAAACTCACTGAATATCATACCACATCTCCTTATTTTTATATGCATTACAATTTACATGTGCATGTAATTGTAAATAATATTTATATATATATATCAGAACAAACTTCATTGCGTCACTTTTATTTATGCATCCTTTGGCACAATACAAGTTCTAAAATTACACAACATAAAACAACTAAATGTTATTTCAGATGAAAGTTTTGTTTCAGTTCCATTCATAGGATTTATTAGAATTTTGTATGTTTTGCCAAGTCCAATAATTAGCTCTATGTGCACGTGTTAATTGGAGACTTTTCTATCCCGTATAAGAGTTTTGGAACTAATTCTGTTTCTTTTTTTGAAAAAAGTGAGCAAACAAATCTTGCACATTTAAACCTTTGTCTGCCATCACACTGTCACCTGGATCACATAATTGAACTATTCTACATCTTTCAACTATTTCACAGTCACTGGTACAACCAACATATGCATTAGAGACATAGTTGACTAAACCACCAGGTGTCGAACATACAAGTATTTTCAGTGTTTCTGTTTTTATATGATGAAAAGGTTGCCTGAGCTCTAGGAGCTTTAGGTTTTATCACAGGATATTCTGTGCTGTCAATAATAATCCAAGTTGTAGGAAACTTTAATTCTAAGTTGGATGGCGAAAAATACCTGACTAAACCACTAAATGGCCAAGTGTTAGCCTCACGCCACTGTTTAGACATAAAAACAATCCATGTTTACACAATATTCTTAACACTAGTTTCAATCTAGAATCTAGACAGTTCAAAGTTGGTTGTATAATGCATCAATTTCATCAAAGTCATAAAAAAACTGATTTTCAAATGACACCCTATCAATTTGAAAATATATGTATCTCAAACAATGTGCTGTTGGACCAAGTGTGGTCAAAACAAATAAAAATTTAGTATACAACTCTAAACCGGTATAAAAATGCATGGCTGTGTCACGTGTCTTCATTTCAAAATTCTCTGCTGAAAATATAGGCATTGATGGTGTTTGCGTAATTCCATCTGTGAAGCTCAACATTAGCTCGGCAGTTGGTGGTGGACAGTCATAAATCCTGTCTGCAGTATGAATTACTTCTTCTGGAAAACCAACTTTACAATCAAAACTTTCCTCTAGATTTCTACTACAATATTCATCAAGTTTAGTTCTTTTGTTTTCACAGGAAACTGCCCTGATTTTTCTTTTTGAGGACGATTCAGTCTCTTGCTTGGTCCAGGAAAATAGGCTGGGATTGGCAGTAGACTTAAAGTCTCTGTATGGTGGGTTTGTGCCCTGAAAAAGGTTATAAAACATTAGTTTTTTGATAAATAAATGAACTTCCATTAGCAATGCATACTTTGTACAGAAGCAAGTTAACTCGTACCATTGTAAACTCGTACCAACGTAAACTCGTACCACTGGGAAGTCGTACCACTGCAAACTCGTACCATTAAAAATATATTCAAAAATACGAAAGTTTTATGATTTTTTTTTTTGGTAAACTAAATAAAAAAAGTTGAATTACTTGAATTTTATACTAGATTTTAATGAAAACTTAGACAAAAATACGAATGTTTTATGATTATTTTTTTTTTAAGCTTTATACAAAAAATTAAAATATCTTTGAAATTTATACCAGATTTTAATGAAATCTTAGACAAAAATACAAATGTAATTTCTTAATTACCATGCTAATAAATATATTAAATTCCTTTGATTGTGTGATTATTGGTTGATTATTAACTAATCAACTTGGTTTTTTTTATCTTTAACTAATCAACTTGTATAATCATATAAGCATGGTCATATTCTGCTGAAATGTGCTGAATATTGTATAAAAATAAATTTCATACTGTCTAACTGTTGGTCATAAACAATTTTAAAACCTTTTAAACACAATCAATAAATTCTTTCATTAAATAAAATTCCTTTTAGAAACAATAGAAAAATACCCAAATCTATTCAATGTTACTGATTTGGAATGATTAAAAATTAAATCAAATAGTTGTCAGTAAAAGTTTAAAAAAGAGTCTATTCAAGGGAGACAACAAAGCCAATCTGCCACGGTTTTCTCTTTTCAATTAGACAAGGAAAATTAGCTACAAATTGGTTATTGTAATTTCAAATTATATACATTTTACAGACTTAAGAGGTATTGAGTGAAATTAAAGTATATATTCATCATTAAACACCATTTGAATGCATTTAAATAAGTGGGTACGAGTTTACAATGGTATGAATTTACCGTGGTACGAGTTAGCAGTGGTACGAGTTTGCATTGGAACGAGTTTTTGTTTAGTGGTACGAGTTGACATTGGTACGAGTTACAATGGTACGAGATAACTATAATTCCTTTGTACTCGTAACCTGGCAAAATATTAACTAGATTTATTCATTACAATCTGGATAAAACTATGTTAGCCTGATTCAATGTACATCAAAATGTATGTTATGTAAATCCAAAGGACAAACAATGAGAGACGTATGCAACAAACATACATTGTTTGTACCTAAATAACTATAATATAGATGAGAGCATGTCATTGTTTTGTTCCTGTTAACATTGTCATTGATATTTTTCAAGAAAGTCTATGAGGCATAGCTTATGCATTCCTGTCATTACTACATAAGCATAATTACTGCTAAAATAATTCTCAGTATGATATACCTCTTGTAAGAAATCATTATAATTGTAGCAAGCACCAAAAAATCTCAAACAGATCACATTGAATCGTAATCCAAAAAATTATGACGTCTTGAATTAACCACCCCCTTTTATTCTACAACGATAATTGAGTTGTAAACTGACTTTGGTTTATTCGCATGGCGATTACATATATAACTATATATTTTAAAAGGAAAATAGAATTTTACCATGAATAGTTTCCTGCACGTAGTCTTTTTCAGTAAAATGTGCCTTGCAAACAACAGCTGATTGAGATGGACTCCACGATTTCATCGTGTTCTCGTCCAATCTGCGTATGGGCCATGGCGTTGATCCAACTTTTCCTTCTTTTTAAGTCATTTGGAAATGCATGTCCTCCTCTTAAATGACATCCAGGTACACAACAACAAGTACTTGGCATCGTTAATTAAAAATGCAACTGTAATAGTTGCACAGTGCAGAAACCGGAAGTTGAAGTACAGGATCGGCTACAACGGCGCCACCTATTCAGGAACGATAATTTGCTACTTTATATAACTGCGAAATAACAATAACGTTAGACGGGTTCGCGTGCATAAACAGAAATGCGCTTTAAATTGTATAATATAATTCATGTTCAGTCGACCTTTAATTATTATATCAACGACTGAAATGATTTATAAACATCTAGATTGCAGAAAACACTCGAAATTAACCCGAGCTCTTTCCACACGGAATTCAAATAATTCTAGTTTGTCAATCGGTTGACTGCTTATAATGTAAAATACAAATATATCAAAAGTTTTTAAAACTAACAAAACACAATGATCGTTTCTCTATTTCCCAATGTAAATGAAATGAGACAAAAAACATTTTATACCACAATAAGAAGAGGAGAGAATCAACATTTTCCGGATCTACTTGGAGCTAAATGACCCCCCACGTAGATAAGTTGGATATCGCGGAAAGAAATATTAACACGGCAACTAGAAAGGCATTAAAGCACTGCCTTTAAAAAATGGAATATTGTGTAGCTGTAAATGAGATACAACTGATAAACAAGAGTGCACAAGCTAAAATGTCTTGCCTACTTTACTTATGATTGAATTTCTGTAATATGAAGTTTTTACTACAAGTATCACATAACATAACATTACATGTATCAATGAACCATGAAAATGAAGTCACAGTCAGTTGAACCATGCCAGACAGACATGTGCACCTAACAATCATTCCATACATCAAATATAGTGGCCCTATCCCTTGGAGTACCTGAGAAAAAGACAAACCCACAAAATCTTTTAACACTGACCAATGAACCATGAAAATGAGGTCACTGTAATATGAACCCTGGCAGACAGCCATGTACACCTGACAATCATTCCATACACCAAATTTATTTGATCTATTGCTTATAGTAACTGGTAAACTGACATAGCCACAAAAATCTATCATTGACCAATGAACCATTAAAATGAGGTCAAGGACAAATGACACCTACCAGACAGACATGTACACCTTACAATTATTCCATCAGATTTTTCCATTCGGCATTTAAGCCGGGTGTGCCGACCACCTTCTTTTAAAAGCTGACCACCTTTCCATTTAAGGAATGGTCAGCTTTTTTTTCAAATTCAGGATTTTTTTTTCGGTTCCGCACCGTAAAAACTTAAATACTAATCCCGCCTCGCTGAGTTGTTTTCATTGACAAAAATGGCAGATCGTCAAATTTCAATGTTTTCTTTTATTAATCGGGGGAAGAGAAAGGCAGATGGTGATGGTGATAAAGAAAATTCGACGCCAAAATAAGTCAACTAAAACGGATAGTTGTATTGGAATCGTTGAAATTGAAAAAAAAGCATCAAAACAACGGAAAAGGCACGCAAGCGAAGATAAATATGAACAGGACTTTAAATGGCTAATCGTCACAATTTTGAGGAAGCATTTAAAATCTGGGGAAATTTAAGAAAGAGACATATTTTGATAAATAGTATCAAAAAGTGTGGACAAAGAAACAAATAACTTAAGTGAACAAAAGAAGAGAAAAAAAGGATAAATTATTGAAAAAAATCAAATCAAAGAAGAATATTTGACAGTTTATGTGACTACATCTATTTATTTTTGTTCAATTTCATTAAATGTGAATACAAAACTAATCCTTTTTTTTTGTGACCCCCACCCACAGTAAAAAAAAAACGGTTGGAAATGTTTAAAAAAAACAAAACACCTGGTTGCAAGTGGTTTTTTCAAAACACCCACCTTACCTTAGTGAAAAAAGGAGAACACTGATTCCATACAACAAATATACTTAACCTATTGCTTATAGTATCTGAGAAATAGACTAAATCACAAAAACTAAACATTATCCAATGAACCATGAAAATGAGGTCAAGATCAGATGACACTTGCCAGTCGTACATGTACACCTTACAATCATTCCATACACCAGCTAAAGTGGCCCTATTGCTTATAGTATCTGAGACATAGACCAAACCACAAAAACTAAACATTATGCATAAACCATGAAATTTAGGTCAAGGTCAGATGAAACCTGTCAGTCGATATGTACATCTTACAATCATTCATACACCAAATATAGTTGCCCTACTACTTATAGCATTTGAGATATTGACTTGACCAAGTAACTTTAACCTTGATCACTGATCCATGAAATGAGATTGAGGTCAGTTGAACCCTACCTGACGGACATGTTGACCTTGCAAGGAACCAATATACCAAATATAGTTATCCTATTACTCATAATAAGAGAATCACTGAAGCATGAAAATGAGGTCAAGGACAATGGACATATGACAGACAGAAACTTTGTAACAAAAGGTATCTTACAAGGTATAAAGTATCCAGGTCTTCTACCTTCTGAAATATAAAGCTTTATACAAATAGGTTACGCCGTCATTGCCACCGGATTGTAATCTCTATGTCTTAGGTCGTAGACAAGACAAAAACACAACAATTTGATAAAAAGTTTAAGAACTCAACACTGAAGCTTTCAACAGAGGAGAATAGGACACACAGTAATCATAGGTTGAAAAAGAACCTCAAGTTATTCTGTAATGTTATTGAGGTTTGCCACATTTTTTCAATTATCTCCCTTGCATGGTGAATTATGAACACGTTTTCTTGTTTGAGAAGTCTAAATATTATTTGTTGTTATTTCAACCAACCACGCTGTAAGCAATACTATTTTTATTATTATGTAATTTTATAAGTGTATCATTAGTATAAGAATGTTTAAATATTTCAAAGTTTTAGCATGCTTTAAAATACCTGAATTTGATTGCAAATTTATATTTGCCATTAATTGTGCATTTTATTGAAGTCAGATATGTAGTATTGTACTCAAAACCTATTTTATTGCAAATATTTGGCTTGTATTGTTCCCAAAATTTATACAGAATGTCATTTGTGTAATAATTTTGGTGTTAAATTTTTTACATGTATTGAAAATCGTATCACTGACCACATATTTGTTTGCAATTGTAAATAACAAGTAATATTACAGCCTCTACAAACAATATTGTTTTAAAGCTGTCCATAATTTCAAAGGTTAGTTAAATATGAGAAAAATGGCTATTCTGGAGTAGAATGTGATTTAAGTTTACTGCATTATGGCATTCAAAGTTAGGAGGGAAGAAAATATTCTTTTCTGTCCCAAAATCACTTTGCAAAGTTTGAATAATGTTGAACGTAAACTGTTGGGGTTTAAGATGACACAAACTATGTAACTTCTAAAGCATTCAATGTGCAAAATGACTACACGCATGGGAAACTTTAGAAAAATTTACTCAAATCTATCCAAATAAAAGGGGAATATATCTTCATTCTGTTTGCAATGACTGTGCAAAGTTTGAATGGTGTTGAAGGAAATCTGTTGGAGTTAGGGATGACACAAACAAGGTACACTCCATGTGTTTCAGCCTGACATGCTGTGGTGACACAGGTAAGAACTTATACTCTGGTGATACAGGTGAGAATTTATACTCTGGTGACCAAGCTAAGAATTTATACTCTGGAGACACAGGTAAGAGTGTATACTCTGGTGACACAGGTAAGAATTTATACTCTGGTGACACAGGTTAGAATTTATACTCTGGTGACACAGGTAAGAATTTATACTCTGGTGACACAGGTAAGAATTTATACTCTGGAGACACAGGTAAGAGTGTATACTCTGGTGACACAGGTAAGAATCTATATTCTGGTGACACAGGTAAGAATTTATACTCTGGTGACACAGGAAAGAACTTATACTCTGGTGATACAGGTGAGAATTTATACTCTGGTGACCAAGGTAAGAATTTATACTCTGGAGTCACAGGTAAGAGTGTATATTCTGGTGACACAGTTAAGAATTTACACTCTGGTGACACATGTAATAACTCATACCATGTTGGCACAGGTAAGAATTTATACTCTGGTGACACAGGTTAGAATTTATACTCTGGTGACACAGGAAAGAACTTATACTCTGGTGACACAGGTAAGAATTTACACTCTGGTGACACATGTAATAACTCATACCATGGTGGCACAGGTAAGAATTTATACTCTGGTGACACAGGTAAGAATTTATACTCTGATGACACAGGTAAGAACTTATACTCTGATGACAGTAAGAACTTATACTCTGATGACACATGTAAGAATTTATACTCTGGTGACCCAGGTAAGAATTTATACTCTGGTGACCCATGTAAGAATTTTTACTCTGGTGACACATGTAGGAATTTATACTCTGGTGACCCAGGTAACAATTTATAAAGCTGAATAAAAAAAATCACCTTTCTATATCTTCCTTTTGGATGTAAACAATTCTTTACAGCATGTTGCCATTCACTTTCTTTTGGCGAATCACTAAATATATGTGCTTGATTGCTCAAATCCAGCTCTTGAAACCTGTCAATATAAATATAACTAGTTTGTTACTATGTTTACAATAAGTGATAAAGAATTCATGGTCCACCTACCAAATAAGCAAACTTAAAACTAATCCACTAAGAACACATGCAAATAGATCGTCTGTTAGAAAAATACAACAAATTGTTTTATATATGCATTAATGTAATGAACATGTATCTGGCAAACAGGAAGTAGATAAGTGACAGACCTGAAAAAGTTTCACAGTTTATAGCTTACCAATATGAAGATTGGTATGTAATATTAAGATCTGTTCATTAGTTCCTTAGAAAATTGCATCAAAACTGTGTTATGGACAGATGGACTGACTGACTGACATATAGACAGAGATAAATAAGTATTTGCCCACTAAGTTGGAGCAGAGGTATAATCATTAAATGAAAAAAGTAACATTTATGTATACAATGCAGCCTCATTTTTTATGTTCAATGTATGTTTTCTATAACTGTTTTCTATTCTAAAGATGCTTTTTATATTTTCTTACCCTATAGCATAAATATCTGGAGGTTCTGGGTCTACTTGTAACCACTGAGCTATCGATATGGGCGGGGACTGGCCATTTGTATTCCAAGTTCCAACAAATATTCTAAAAAATAGATAATTCAGATAAGACCCTGTAATCTTTCGAATAACAAAACTATGAATACTGGAAAAGAATATCTCTACAAGAAAATTATCTAAATGATAAAAAAAGTTTCTGTAAATATTAATTTACAGTAATTGAGGTTGTCATAATTCAATGGACAGACCTCTACTATGGTAACTTTTTATCGAGTAGAATGCTCAATGAAAAACTTAATCTTTAAAGCTGTAGAACATTGTTTTGGTAAATGATTATATGTACTTTGAAGATGTGTCTAACAAATTTAGGAATGGACTTTATTGGTCTACATAGTAGGTAAACACAGACTTCTACAAAAGACTTAAGGCTATCATGACTATTAATGGGGTTATTGCTATAGTAAAAGTTAAAATCAGAAATAGAAAATGCTATTCAGAAATATAATTTAAAAATATTCTGTATAAACTTACTTTAATTTTGATATATCTGTAAACTCAACCTCCCTGTCATTCATCATATGTTTGACTATTGTCTCTCTAGCAGTCACTGGTTTACCACCAGATTCAGTTGAGAATTCTGAGGAACCAAGTCCCAACATTTTCTGGACATCTGGAAATTCACTACTTCCAGTGAAGCTATCGAAATAAAGTAAAAAATTACCAATACAACAGTGTCAAATGTATCTTTCTAAATAAAGTGGTAAGTGCTTCATAAAACATGTGTTTCATGAATTTTTTATATATACCTGACCAGGTAAAATCAAATTACTCCAATCCATAGCTATATATATTGTTCCCTTCTAATTATATATTGTTATCACTGTATTCCCTTAAAACATTTGACCTGTATGTTTTTGGATTTGTTCATGACCTTATATCACCTTGTCTGACCAGGTATATTTTGAAGTTGTATTTTCTTAAACAGCTGTTACAGAATATTTAATCATCAACCTGTTCATTACAGGAAGTCATATGGTCATACTGATGAACAAATTACATATGGTTATAATACATTTATAATATCATTGATAATATTTAAAAGAAAACGACTTATCTGGTTAATCAAAACTTGCAAAAAGAGATAATAAGAATGAAAAGATCAGAAGTTAATTGATTAAAATACAAAATGAAATTCTTAAAATGAAGAAGATATTTAACCAATCATATTTGTTAGCTTTGTAAAATAGTTTAGTAGTTTCAGTCTAGTTTTATTTTGGGTCCACAATGTTCCTCAACTTCATACTTTATTTGGCCTTTTTAACTTTTTTGGATCGAGCGTCACTGATGAGTCTTTTGTAGACGAAACGTGTGTTTGGCGTACAAAATTTCAATCTATGATGTGTTTATTTACAACCACTGGGTCGATGCCACTGCTGGTGGAGTTTTTCTTCCCGAGGGTATCACCAGCACAGTAGTCAGCACTTCTGTGTTGACATGAATTATCATTGATATGGTCATAACTATAAATTAACTGTTTACAAAACTTTGGATTTCCGAAATGCTAAGGCTTTTCTACCCAAGGAATAGATTACCTTAGCTGTATTTGGCAAAACTTTTAGGAATTTTGGGTCCTCAATGCTCTCCAACTTCGTACTTTATTTGGCCTTTTTAACTTTTTTGATTCGAGCGTCACTGATGAGTCTTTTGTAGACAAAACACGTGTCCAGCGTACAAAATTTTCAATCCTTGTATCTATGATGAGTTTATTTATTGGTTGAAATTGTTTTAACCCTAGTTTTTTTTTTTATTCCACCAGATCATGACCCTTCAAAACTAAATGGGAGAGGTGCCCCTAGAATTAAAAATAACATACTCATCAAGATCTAACTCATCTAAGGACTGTTTACTGGCCGTCTTTCTCAGAGGATCTAACTCGGACAGGTCTGTAATTCTCTGTGACATTGGCTCTTTCATGTTCCTTGGTCTCTCCGGTACAGGAGGAGGCAAACTCTGTCCATTTCTAATAATTACAGCTCTCATCCTCCTAGGTGGCGCTACTGGTAAACTATGAGGCTTTGTCAGTGCTAAAAAGGAGTCAATAACACATTTCACAAACATGGTTTTATTTGAAATATGCTTATACATTTTTAAAAAGCAATTTCACAAGAAAAATGTATCAGGAATGCCTTGGACGTATGTAGCTTTCAACTATTTTTTTCTATGTAACTTGAACATAAAACATAAAGGAAATATAAAAAGTTTCACAGAACACTATACATTTGTCTTGAACAGATATAAAGTAGTAAAAAGTTTTACAATTGAATTCAAAATTTGTGATAGGTCTTTATCGATCTAGCCTATTCCGTATAACTTTAAAACTAATTACAAAAACATTTGTCACAAACTGTAAATTCAGCAATTATTGTGTGAAATTATTATTGCGATTTAAAAAAAAAAGGGCAAAAATGCAGGATTAATTATTGCGATTTCAAGAAAATCTGCATACATGTATATGTATGGGATGTCAGAATTCAAGTTCTTATTATTGCAATACTCACCCAGTCGCATTATTTGTATTATTTAAAATCTGGAAATAATTTCTGAATTTACAGTAAAGAATACATATAGCCTGGAAGTGTGTAAAGAAGACTTCAGTTTAAATCTACAATTCAGTTTTCTTCAATATTTTTTCAAACTATCAGAAGTACACTCACTTGCACAACAGCAGTTCAAAAGCCAATGGTAAAAATGAACTTCAAGCGTCTATAACCATTACAAAGATATAACATATAATTTATTTTATTGTTTAAACATATCCATGGCTAAATATGAAAAGAAATGTTCACACTGTTCTGCTTTTAGACTCGTTTTAAATAGGTACCAGTATTTCTTGTTTTAAATAGGTACCAGTATTTCTTTGGAACAGAAGAAGTGCAATTTGTAGTTAACTAAAGAATATAGAATATAGAATGCAATCTCCGAAAACTTTAAAAAATCAACACATTAAAAAAAGAAGATGAAATAAACAAAGAATGTTCTCATGATGAAAGAATCTAATGCTAATAGTTCATCAACACCAAAAACAGACAAAATTGTGTGAAAAATTTAATATTTGTATCAAAATGAGATATCAATAAATAGATTAATATTCTTCACAAATTATGAAAGACTATTTTTAAACAGCAAAACTAAAATACAGCTTAAATTCTTAAAGAATAAGTTGTACTATTTATATAGTTTAGTGGAATTTTTTTTCATTGGAAAATGTATCACATCACAGCTGTTAACTTATATCAACTTAAAAACATTAATCAATCTCATGTCTCATGCTAAAAATAATTGAAACAAAACAGTCAACAACATCTTTAAATTTTTAAATAAATTGTAATATTTGTATGAAAGGAATGTAACTGTTTAGGAAAGGACATTACTCCATTCCAATGATTACCTGAAACAACATTAAATATTGAGCTGTAGGTATATGCTTTAGGTGAAAAGGTATTAGTATGTGCTAAACAAGATCTGCATTCTGAAAATAAGGGTTAAAACAATTCAATAAATTACAACAACACAAAAGATGTTAATATTGCAACAGCAAATGGCAAAACAATAACATTTGTTTAGTAAGACGAAGATTTCCATGAAAAAGATGTCAGATCTAAAGTTAAACACTTTTACTAAAATAAAACTTTATAATATATCATAACACTGTGAATTTAGGCATGGTACAATAAGACCATCTGAATTGATGTCTGATCTCTGAAAAATTAGCACTGGGAATTGCCTGATAGATTAGAATTGATTATTCAGAATAATTGGACAGCATGCTCTGATTCAGTTTTCAATTTTTCGCTTATATGCAAATAAAGTAGGAATTTAGTGACACACTTTTCCTTAATGTAATAATTTACATGTCACATACAGTACTGAAATATTGAATTACTCACCAAAAAAGTGTGTATATTTTTTATTGGTGTTTTAAGGCATTCCTTACATTTACAGGTAGGTGTGAAAGTTTTGGTTAAAAAAATAAACTTTTGTGAATTTCTTTACTCTTATTGATTATTAGAAATTATAATCAATTAATCAATATTTTTAAATAATCGATCATTTTTTTTATTATAATTGCTGATTGGATCATCACTATTATATCAATTTAAGAAAAATATTTCAGTATGCATTACTACACTAAACAGGGATGAATTTGTAAAAGTTTGGTTGTGATCCGTTGGCCATAAGTGATGAGAGGTGGAAATATTTCATGCATGAACAGAACTAGAAAAAATTATACAGTAAATTAGTCTGAGAGGTTCTGAAAAGTGGGTAATTCCCAAAGATAGGGAAGTTTTGAGAACAACCAGAAAATTATGGCAAGTTGTGCAGGCTCAGAAATTTGCTTTTGGTAGAGTCACCCTGGACCTTTAAAAAGAGTCGATTTTTTTTTTATCATACTGAGAGTGTGGCACTCTTGTCTCTCAACATCAAGAATTAGTATGCACACATTTTTCCTTTTTCAAATCCTGCTATATACTATAGCAATTAGCAATTTCCAAGTTTGCAGACAAAATCTATCTATATTAATAAGAATTCTAAAAAATAACTAAGACTGACACCATTATAAATAGTATTAATAAATTAGCTTGCATAGGGTTATTCCAAATTAGCTTGACTAAAAAATAATACTGTATCCATGCTTCTTTCCTCCTATATTTTATACATTCATCAGATATTACCAACTCCATACAGAAATGTGTACAGTAACATTGCAAAATAAGTCAAAACTAATGCATAAGCATTTTTATCAATGTAAAAAGAAGATTGATTTATGCTGGTTAAATTGCAAACAGAATGATCTCCAAATTTTTTCTAGTAAAAAAAATGCAGTAAAAAAGGGAAGCGAACTGATTAGGAAATGTAAAAATATTTAATGAAATAGTTATGTAAGATATTCAATATTTAAGGAATATATTATAGCATTTATAAACTAAAGCTTGAAGGAAGCTTAAAAACCTCATGTTGCCCACAATGGTTAAGGTTTATTACCTCTAAAATACCTGGTCATGCTTTTCTCACTTTGCAATGTTGCAACTAAATATTAAAAATATTAATAAGATTAAACTAGGTAGGTTTAAACCTAAAATAGTTTTCAGTTATGGACTTTTTATGATTATATATGAGGCAAATGATTGAAAATACTGTGTATTGTCTAAATTTTCCTTCAAACATATGTCAAATGAACGAGAATTCATTCATTTTTGTATCACACAGCATTTCATTGAAATCTCTTTAAATGAACAAAATAATTGGATATCATTTTTTTTTAAATATATGAATCATTAACAGAAAGTGAATTTTGGAGGTTACCATTGTTGAACTTGAAAGGGCAGCTAGTTCAAATGAAAATTAATTCTAATGTAGGGCACTTTCAGGTTTGTCTGACCTACCACATTCTGTGCCTATTTTCTAATCTATCAAGGATCACATGTCCTTAACAGTAAAAGTGAAAAAAAGACAGATTTTTTCATCGCAAAAACTAAAGTTAAAAAAGTTTGAGCTGTATCTAAAGTCATTGAAAAATAATATTTCCAGCATGATACTGCCACATGAGTTAAACAGATAAAAATGTACTGGAAGCAAGAATAAAATCAGGCTATAACTTAACAGCTAAAAACTGATGAACAATTTTTTTTTAGAAAAAGGCAATTCATAAACCAAGAACTCTTTGTAATTTTGTACCAATTCTTATCAGTTTGAGACAATAAATCTTGATGTAAACTTTGATTAAGTGAATATATATTATTGCATACAACAACAAAAGTGAAGTTAGTACCATTCATTTTGCTGGTGTTAACCTAATAAATGTACATAACTAAAACTTAAAAAAAATCATTCATGATGTCAGACTTTTTTTTACAACATGCAATAATTTGAACAGTGATCATGGCCATATATATATATATATATATATATATACTGAATGATATATGAAAACTGCTTATTTAAATACAACTTTATCAATTATTTTAGTAAACATGGAATAACCCTATAGATGCATGATAATATAAAAGCCAGACTACCAAGAAAAAAGTAAAGGGCAATAACTCTAATTAGTAGAAGCCAGAGTGACTACACACACCACAACATCGACAAACCTTCTGCCTTTTTCACTTGGTTATTTTTTACAAAAGGATCAAACACATCCTTGGCAAATGGATTGTCGTTTTGTCTATTGTAATTCTCTAACCAAGCAAAAGATGGAGGATTACCAAATGCTACTATGTTAGAATACACTGAAATTGAACAATCAATACAAAACATACAATAAATATACTACTATCTTGATATTCGTCAAAGCTTGTAAATATATTGTAGAGCAGCCATATCTAAACACTGTACCATTAAGGTTTTTAGAAATTTTAGCTTTTGATTATGAAAATATTCATTATGAGTGACTTTCTAATTGTGAGTGTAATATAACAGCATAAAAGATTGAGACCACATGTGTCATGTTTTTATGATAAAATTATATAAATGCCAAAAAACTTTTCACAACTCATATAGAGTTGTGTTTGAAAAATTCCTCTTAAACCAGCCACAAAATTACTGATGACAGTAAACCTCTAGAAGAAACACTGAAATAATATAAGGGACTGTATTATTGATTAAAAATTAATTACTTGTTTTGTTTGATAATTGTGACAGAGAATACTCTGATGAAAAAAAATGGAACTTATTCTAGACAGTATGATAGAACAAAAAAACAATTGTCCTTTGTGTGAGAAATAATAGGAATTTACACATTGAAATGTATATTGTTTTAATAATCATTACTGAATGAAATGTGTCATGAAATTTAACATCAATCAACGAAACATGATCCTTATGTCTCGTATTCTGCAATGACAAAATGTAGTTTGTAAATGTATAATTTATAGTCTTAATCTTTAATATGCTTGATTTCACACCTTAAATAAGTCATTTACAATAAAATAGGTAAACTTAAAAGTAATTTCTTAATTGGCATAAGTTGAAATGGACTGCAAACTTCATTTTTCATTTCAAATTCATAAAATAATTTTGCCTGTTCAAAGCAATAAACCTACATTTATAAGCATGTGACAGTTTTTAGCTGATGGATTGGCATGCTTGAGTGGATTGGATTGTTTGGTTTATTTTCTGACCACAAATTAATATAAAATAAAATGACAAATCCATGCCCTTCATTTACCTGATTGAGCTCTACTTAATTCTTCCAGAAATGCTGCTGTTGATGTGTGGTCTGGTAGTACAAGCTGTGCATTTATAAATTTGGATTTCAAATGCAAGACAAAAAATTCTAAAAGAATAAATTTTTATTATTATATTTTGCTACAAAATGCATTTAAAAACATGTCAATGTGTGAAAAATATCTTTTTGGGTAAAGGCTTTGCTCAATCTATTTAGTCTAAAACTATGTGCAAAATTGCCATATTTGGTCAAATATGTCAATTTCAATGTTTATGGTGTCAGCACAAATGACTTTTCTGCACTAAATTGACCAGATTATATGTACCTGTTCATTTATCAATAAACTTTACATACTTTTGAAATTCAATTTCAATATTTTTTTTCAATTTCAGGGGTCCTCTTTTCAGTAAATCAGTGTTTCATAGCTAAAGTGAGAAATTATACACATCTCAATTATTATCACAAACAAATTAAAAACTGATACATTTTCATTTGATAACAAATTTATCCTTAATCAACATTTAAAATGTACTAATCAAAATAATACTCATTTTCTACTGTACCTTTCTGTTGGCTAATGTCTGGAACCTCTGAAAAATAATTATGTAATTATTAAAGAGTTAAAACAGAGAACCAATTTTCAGGTTTCATGTTAAGTCTGAAACAATAGCTTTTCTGTACAATAAATAGCTTGATCATCAGTTGATTTGAAGTGGTTTTCTTTCAAGGATATAACAAAAGCTAAGAACTTGCTATGGCAAAAAAAAAAATTCAGAAATAAAACGCATTTGTGTAGCTTATAGTTAAAGAACATTAGTGACAGTTAAAAGAATGACATTTTAAGCAGTGTACTTTTGATAATTAAGTTTAGATAAAACCCAGTCTGTCTAAAAAAATATGCATCACGGACACTGTAAATTATCCAACATGACCAACATACCTTTAACTCTCTAATGAAAGATTACAAAACATGTTGTGCTCTATAACCTTAAATTCATAGATTGTTACGTGCATTTATTATTGGGATTGTTGTCCAACTGATAAAAATTCAAGATAAATTTTTGCAATACCAGGAAATGTTGCATAAAAGTAATGCTGTCAAAATTCAAAATACAAGCTTTCATTTCTAAAAAATCTATCCTATGGCAATTTCGCAATAATAAAAACTTTGCAAAATCATTTTCTGAATTTACAGTATTACTAGTTGTAGTGCATAGTTAACAAGCTGTTTTGGGGGGGAATTTTGATTTATTTACAGCATTTTATGTGGCATTCTGTCAAGTTGAAAACTATTGTTATAGTATAACACTATCTTGCCATACAATCTCAATATTGTTTCTGAGATACATTATAATATTACCTGAAACTGTCCTTAAGTCTGCATCTACAGGTACAACTTTATCTATATCTAGGTCATCTATAGAAGGATTTGGGAATTTATTCACACTAAAAATAAATAATCTGAAAAACAAATAACACCATATAATATTTTCCACGAAATACCTGATGTACATTTTAATCAGGTAAATACATATCTCAGACTATCATGTGCCATCAATCCATTCCTATTTTTAGAATATTTTTGTTTTTAAATATTGGTAACAGAATAGACTAAACTTTCATATAACTGCAATAATTCTTAGATGGAGACCAATTAAGTTTGTAATCTTGACCTTTTGAAAAGCTTGAAATCCAAATTGTTCAGTTTATAGACATCTTCTGAGAGTTGTAAACCCTCACAACTATCTGGTTTTGGGAAGAACACATAAATCAATAATCATCAATTAACTCCAAACTAAAGATATACAGGGAACAGGACTTACAACTTTTATATGGTTTTTCATCCAGACTATTAAGCTATAGATTTGGGTTTTTTTTTCAAATTACACCTCATTAGGGTTAAACACTCATACAATCATCCATTCACTCCAAGTGTAATCCCAAAAATGGAAAAGACAGGATTTGTAGATATGGCCATACTTTGAACTAACTTTTATCCATTCATTTCAAGTGTTACCCCAAAAATAGAAAAAACAGGATTTGTAGATATGGCCATACTTTAAAGTAACTTTTATCAATTCATTCCAAGTGTTACTCGAAAAATAGAAAAGACAGGATTTGTAGATATGGCCATACTTTGAACTAACTTTAAAGCTTTATTTAAATCTGTTCCCCATAAAACCAGCCAATAATGATGAATGAAGACTCTAACCAACTATGAACAATTAACTCCATGGGATATTTCCTGGATAATCAATTTATTGTAGTGTAAGATTTACTTGATGTTCAAACTTACCATAACCTGTCAACCACAAAAGATGTCCAGCCCTAATAATTGGTAATTTATAGTAACATGGATTAACACATACTCATCAGTTTGGCTTCAGATTGCCTTATGCTTAATTCAAATAAACATATAAAAAAAACAATAAATATAAAGATCAAAACCTTTCAACATGTTATTTTTTCAATGTAATCCTTTTTTGAGATGTAAAAAGATTAGGCATGAGGAAAAATCAAGAAAAGTGTTAAGATCACTTACCAGTATTTATAACTTTACTTCTAAAATTAATTATTTAAGTGATTTAAAAGAAGTGGTTTCAAATTATGATACCATTTCAATTTTTATCCCATAACTTAATAAGTGACACTGAAATCACTTGTAGTAGTTTTACAGTCAAATTGTAAATTTCCTCATTCTGTACAATTTTTTTTTTAAATGCGTATTTAACTGTTTTTTACATGTACTTGTAAACTGATATGTTACCAAGTGTACCTATAATACATTTTACCTTTAAATGTAAACAAAAACGTCTAGCAACTCATAATAATCAACAGCTGGTTTATAATTACTATAGTAAGTGTAGGATAAAAGATCAATACACACAGCATGAAACACTTTGTCATTAAAGACTGCATCGAATCTGAATGTCAATTCATAAGACATAACATCAGTTTTCCAATCTTATAACCTTGACCAGATAAACCAGAAAATCACAGAAATTTCTTATAACCTTGACCAGATAAACCAGAAAATCATAGAAATCTCTTATAAACTTGACCAGTTAAACCAGAAAATCATAGAAATTTCTTATAACCATGACCAGTTAAACTAGAAAATCATATAAATTTCTTACAATCATGACCAGTTAAACTAAATGTACAAAATCATATAAATTTCTTATATAACCTTGACCAGTTATACAAGAAAATCATATAAATTCTTATTACCTTGACCAGTTAAACCAGTAAATCATATAAATTTCTTATATAACCTTGACCATTTAAACCATAAAATCATATAAATTTCTAATAACCTTGACCAGTTAAACCAGAAAATCATATAAATCTAGCTCCACTATTACAACTGATGTGGTATAAAGTTACTTTTGAATTATATTTAAAATTTCATATCTCTAATCATCTCCATCATCATACATGTACATATCCAGGATAAATTTTTCTTTCGTCTTTCGGTTATTTGTGTCATTGGGTTGATATCTCATTGACATATAGCCCATATCTCCTTATTATTACTTTTCGGAGAAAATAGACAAACATGATACATGTACAAACAAAGACAAACAACAACCATTATAACATGGTACAGATAGCCTGACATGGTACATATATATAATGTGTTGTGTGTAAAAAAGATTAATCAGAGCACAAGCCTCAAATGTTGCCTATCTTGATCATATTGCCATGAAAGTAAAACACACAATGAAAAACCTGCACTGTCCTCCTACATGTACACACAGAATGAAAAATAATCAAGTAAACATAAAACAGAACATAATTTGGAAAGCCAGGTCAACAAGTGCTTGCTACTACAGAAGACTAACAATGGTTAATAATAATAACAGTTATCTTTATTTCAAGAGAGTGAGTTCAATTAATACAATAACTATTCTTCCTTGACACTCTCACAATTCATTAACTATGTACCACACAAAATTCTACATCACCAAAACAACATTATAAATAATACATAAAATAAAAGAAGAAAGTGTGTAGGGACAAAAATACCCCTGCAAAAGCTTGCTTATAATACTTGAAAATACTCTTTGAGAGCATATGATGCCACTGCTAGTTAGAGTGTGGAAACAAAAACAATTGCCATTTTCCAAGTTATAAAGGGGGATAACTCTAGAGTAGAACAGTAAAATGACTCGCTGACCAAAATTGAACTCTGTCTGCGAGTTTTGGTTCATAGCATTGTGTATGAGTTTCATAAAATTTGCATGAGGCAGACTTAAATTAGTGCAGAATCAAAAAAATTTGCAATTTTTAAAATTATAAAGAACTCTAGAACAGTAAGTGACTCACTGCCGAAATTCAGACTTTGTGATTCTTAGCATTGTGTAAGAGTTTCATAAAATTTGCATGAGGCAAACTTAAGTAAGGGTGAGGAAACGATAAAATATGCAATTTTCTGAGTTATATAGGGGCATTACTCTAGAATGATAAGTGACTCACAGCCCAAGTTCAGACTTTGACTGCGAGTATTGGTTCTTAGCATTTAGTATGAGTTTCATAAAATTTGGATGACTAGCGAGGCAGCATAAAAATTTGCAATATTTATGTACATGTGATACTGTGAATAAACAGAACTATGCATATATGTTGCTATACAGTTATGAAAACATGTGGTCCTACATCCTGTAGATACTATATATGTACTTATATTTTGGCATTGCACAAGAGCTTACTTTTTCACACTGTTTATAAGGTCTTTACACTTAGATACTTTAGTCTGGGAGAATTTTTTACATCACTGTCCTAGGTAATTGGAGGGTTGAGTGATCACAAATGTGCTATCCCCCCTGCCCCTCATATTCTATTATAGATACAAGGAAATTGGCTGTACTTAAAGTTGTAGAATTCTTATTACAAAAGGGATGTTATGTCTAAAATTTAAGGGTGATGTTGTTAATAGAGCCCATAAATTTAGAAAAGATCCATGTAAACTCTTTGACCCTTTGAATAAACTTCTTTTTAAATGTTATCTATTATAAACACTGTCATAAAATTTTTCAAAATAGTTTTAATTGGTATTTACATTCATTTTGTTTCTGTTAAATTTAAATATACCGTAACTAAATATGTATTGCTATAGTTACATGTATGAAAATTTATGATCCTACATCTTGTCAACACTTTATGTACATACTAATAGTATGACATTGCACAAGGTCATTTTTTTCTCAAGACTGTTTATGACAGTCGGATGTTTCCTGATTGATACTTTTATAGCTGACTATACCAAACTAGAGGCTCTCAAGAGCCTGTGTCCCTCACCTGACTCTACTTTGGTTTTAGAAATCATGTAAAGATAGATAAAAATCATAACAGATACCCAAATAATGATTGAGGCCAAATTTGGATTAATATTGGTCCCGTTATTTAATAAAATATCCTGGTGGCCATCTTGAACAGTAAATCGGCAACAAAGTAGCAACACTTGGTCAGCACCTCATAAGGAACATTCATGCCATGTTTGGTTTCATTCCATTCAGTGGTACTCTAAAAGAAGACATTTGTATGTATTTCCAATAGGGTCCTATGTTAGACTAAGCCCCCCCCCCCCTAGCGGCCATCTTGGATGATGGATCCACTGCAAAGTAACAACACTTGGTCAGCACCTCATAAGGAACATTCATGCCATGTTTGGTTCCATTCCATTCAGTGGTTCTCTAAAAGAAGACATTTGTATGTATTTCCCGTAGGGTCCTATGTTAAACTAAGTCCCCGCTGTCGGCCATCTTGGATGATGGACCGACTACAAAGTAACAACACTTGGTCAGCACCTCATTAGGAACATTCATGCCATGTTTGGTTTCATTCAATTCAGTGGTTCTCTAAAAGAAGACATTTGTATGTATTTCCCGTAGGGTCCTATGTTAAACTAAGTCCCCCACTGGCAGCCATCTTGGATGATGGATCGGCTGAAAAGAAACAACACTTGGTCAACACCTCATAAGGAACATTCATGCCATGTTTGGTTCCATTTCATTCAGTGGTTCTCTAAAAGAAGACATTTTGTATGTATTTCCCGTAGGGTCCTATGTTAAACTAAGTCCCCCACTGGTGGCCATCTTGGATGATGGATCGGCTGCAAAGTAACAACACTTGGTCAGCACCTTATAAGGAACATTCATGCCATGTTTGGTTTCATTCTATTCACTGGTTCTCTAAGAGAAGACATTTGTATGTATTTCCCATAGGGTCCTATGTTAAACTAAGTCCCCCGTTGGTTTTACTTAAACATCTGCAAAAAGAAGGATCCGCAACAGCGAAAATACTTGAGCGAGACCTTTATGTTGATAACATTTTATCAAGCGTTACTGATGAAAAAGAAGCCATCAATTACTTCACAGAAGCAAGACAACTGATGCTAAAAGCTGGATTTAACCTTCGATCATGGACTTCGAATAATGGACAACTTTGTCAGCAAGCCGCCAAAGAGGATGTATTAGACACCGACAAACAGACAAAGATCCTAGGAATGCGCTGGAACGTTGAAAATGATGAACTTACGTATTCAAAACGGACAGTCGTACCAGCACAAGGAGATGAAAAAAGTATTACAAAACGTGAAATTTTGAAGGAATCATCTAAAATATACGACCCGCTTGGATTATTGAGTCCAGTAAGCATTAGAGCTAAGATACTTATACAAGACTTATGGAAAGGAGGTTACGACTGGGACGAGATTTTACCACATGCGTTACTATCAGAATGGACCCGTTTAGCTCAAGACATAGAAACCGCTACAGAAACCACTTTTTCTAGGCACTATTTTGATGAGAGTAGCGAGTCATCGCAAAAAGTACTGCATGTATTTGTGGACGCAAGTATGAAAGCTTACGGAGCAGTTGCGTATTTAAACAACGAAAAGGACACTTCACTGGTAATGGCAAAAACAAGAGTGGCGCCTCTTAAAAAACTTACTTTACCACAACTAGAGTTAATGGCTGCAGTAATAGGAGCCCGTTTAGCATGTCATCTTCAAACTACATTAAAATGTTCAAATATTACACTATGGTCAGATAGTCAAATCGTATTACAGTGGATAAAGACTACCAAAACATTAAAACGTTTCGTTTCAAATAGAATCAATGAAATTAAGAAATTAACAGACAACTGTGAATGGAAGTATTGCCCGACAAATTACAACCCTGCTGATTTACTATCACGTGGTATGACTACGAAACAGTTCAAGGAAAGCACGTTATGGAGAAAAGGACCGATTTGGATAGGTGATAAATCAAAACACCCGAAAACATTTATAGAGATAAATACAGCTTTATCCGTATTTACCGACGACGACAAAGAACCATTAGACGATGAAGAGAGCAAAACTTGCGAAAATGATATTCAGTATGGAATAGACAGAATTATAGATATTAACAATTATGGATCATACAAGAAACTTTTGCGAGTGTCAGCCTTTGTCCATCGATTTATTCACAATTGTAGAACAGTCAAATCTTTTAGAAACGTTGAAGCAATGACACCAGATGAACTACAGCAATCAACAATATTATGGATACGATGTTGTCAAGCGATAGCATACCAAGATGAAGTTCGCGCACTAAAGCTAAAACAGATACAGAAAACTAAATTGCCACGACTTCAACAACTTCAGTTATATTTAGATAACAACGATTTAATGAGATGCAAAGGAAGAATTCATAATGCGCCAATACCCGAATCGGCAAAACACCCTTACCTTTTACCGCCAAATCACCGATTATCGGAACTTATTGTATTAAACTCACACGAACTAGTTTTACATTCTGGAGTTAATGCCACGGTTACACAAGTTCGTCAAACATTTTGGATTCCGTCGTTGCGTCAATTTACGCGCAAATTACTATATAGATGTACAACATGTAAAAGAGTTATAGGAAAACCATACAGGGCACCAGACCCTCCTCCGTTACATAAAATACGACTTCAAGAAGCCCCACCGTTTACCGTCACTGGTGTAGATTTTTCTGGAGCTCTTCATATTAAGGAAAAGAACGGAACATTCATTAAAGCATACATATGTTTATTTACCTGTGCATCGACAAGAGCCGTTCATTTAGAGGTTGTACCCGACATGACAGAAGAATCATTTTTGTTAGGATTCAGAAGATTTACTTGTAAAAAATCCTTACCACATGTTATGATGTCAGACAACGCTACATCTTTTATTTCAGCATCACAAGAGATTAAACAACTGTGTGAATCCCAGAAGATCAAAGAGACATTATCTACGCATGGAGTCGAGTGGAGATTTATCCCTAGCCGAGCCCCGTGGTTCGGAGGATGGTGGGAGAGACTTATTGCATTAACTAAAACGAATTTAAAGAAAATACTTGGACGTGCATTGATTAACATGGAGACACTGCAAACGTTAATTGCCGAAATTGAAAAGATTTTAAATGATCGACCATTGACTTATGTATCTACAGACATTGATGACAGTGAACAATTAACACCGGCCCACCTACTATATGGTCGTCGTATTACATCTGTACCATATCCGAGAATTGAGATAGATAATATTGATGAAACTTACGTAATGAACACGTCTGATGCTTCAAAGCGTGCACAAAGACTTTCGTTTATAATTGAACAATTTTGGAACCGTTGGAAGTCCGAATATTTAACAGCACTTAGAGAGTTTCATAAAAAGAGTGGAGACAACAAAATCAACATCCGGGTCGGAGATATTGTACAAGTTCATGACGACAAACCTCGAAATCGGTGAAAAATAGCAATTGTTGAAGAATTAGTTGTTGGAAATGATGGTTTAATCAGATCTGCAACTATCAGAACAAACAGTGGCCGTACGACTCGCCCAATCGTCAAACTTTATCCACTAGAGATCAACGAAGAGGAACTACCAAATAAAGCAGATGAGACGAATGAAGTTGATACCAGAAGAACAGTGCCTATGCGAAAGGCAGCTATGCGTGCAAAGGAGAACATTAAAACTTGGACAATATCTTAGACATTAATTTTGTGTCCGATTTTAAAATCGTTATAGAGACTGCTAATTTTTCATTTTATCATAGTGATTTCTAGAGACAGTAATTGCCCATCATATTTTAAAACATATTTTTTCGTTTCATATATGGACAGTTCAAGAAATATTTCAATTTTATACAAAGATATACTTTTGCGGCCCCCCAGTATGTTGAGAATGTTAACTTTATGTTTCCCGTATTTACGTCTTATGTTTATGATGTTAATTTGTACCTTTGTATGGGGCCTTCGATATAGATTTTGATCATAAAAGTAACACAACGCAAAGTATAGAGTTTTATTCGTTTATTACAATACAACTTGGTCAGCACCTCATAAGGAACATTCATGCCATGTTTGGTTTCATTCCATTCACTGGTTCACTAAAAGAAGACATTTGTATGTATTTCCCGTAGGGTCCTATGTTAAACTAAGTTCCCCGCTGGTGGCCATCTTGGATGATGGATCGGCTACAAAGTAACAACACATGGTCAGCACCTCATAAGGAACATTCATGCCATGTTTGGTTTCATTCCATTCAGTGGTTCTCTGAAAGAAGTCATTTGTATGCATTTCCCATAGGGTCCTATGTTAAACTAAGTCCCCCGCTGGCGGCCATCTTGGATGATGGATCGGCTACAAAGTAACAACACTTGGTCAGCACCTCATAAGGAACATTCATGCCATGTTTGGTTTCATTCCATTCAGTGGTTCTCTAGAAGAAGTTCAAAATGTAAAAAGTTAACGACGACGACAGACGACGCCGGACGCCAAGTGATGAGAAAAGCTCACTTGGCCCTTTGGGCCAGGTGAGCTAAAAAGAATTTTGCTCATTATTGAAGGCTGTACACTGCGTACAGTGAACTTCAGTTGCTTACATCTTTAAAGATATATTTTGTTCTCTGGTGCAGTTCTACTATTGGCAATCATACCACATCTAATTCTAATACTTGCCCTTTGGACCAACTTACCTGATTATATTCATATTCATGCATGAATTACCTTCATATCATGCATATAGCATTAAAAAACTTGGTATTACTTACCCATGATCATCTTGTCTTGCTACAAGTGCTATGTACAACTGGACAGGCGCATGTGAAAAGGTATCTAACATCTTTCCATTGATGCAGTATTGAAGTTAAGGAATATAAATGTTAAATGTATAGTACTATGTTGATTCCCACATCACCAATATTGATTACATAATTGTAGCCATACATGTATATTTTAAAACATGCATTAAACCATCTTAAAAAAAATCTTTAACATTAACAAGATAAATCTTCCATAAAGCAATATTTAATTAAGATAAGTATCTATTCTTCTGCATGTTCAGTAATAGGGAAAACACAATTTATTGGCAATGGATCAGGGGTTCTACTATAACACCCCTTATACATGTAGTTATAGGGCCCTAAAAAGATGGATGAAGACATCAGTTGAAGAAAACTAACAATCATATTCAAACAAGTATTTTAAGTATCAATTGGGTTACTGTAATATTTATTTAAAATATTGATAGTATCATCAAAGTGAGAATTTTTTTTTCTATTGGTTCTGCTATGGGTTGCTATGCTCAATATGAACTTCATAAAAAAGAATAATGATGACTTATAACTGTAAAGAATTAAGATCTCTGTCATAGTTGGTGCATGTCCGATCAATGGTTTTTATAAATATTTCATTGGTGGACAAAGAAATATTTTACAAAAATAAACAATGTTTGACAAGCCATTTGGTAAGGAATATAACTTTTTCAATGCAATACTAGATGGATGAAACATGAACACTAGGAAATGTTCATCTCATTCAAATGAATTAACAAACTTATTTGCTGAAAAACCAAAATGTTTTGATGTACAGTTGACTGTAAACTCTCAAGTAACAAGAACCGGAAAAGTAAATGAAAATATTTCTTAAAAAGTTGTTTCTTTTACATAACATACGACCAATCTTTCACCACATTTTTAACAATATTTAAAAAGTAAATTGTTTATGTCTCTGGGTTTCTTTACTTATAAATGCAGACTTGCTGGTTTATCAACCTGGAAAAAATGGAAAATCGCCATCAAAAGCAACTGTTGTAACCACCCAGCCCCAGGTGATTAGATGTCGACAGACAGATCCGAAAGTGACTTCTTTACCCTAGTCGCCCAATTCGGCAATAGCTTGTGCACTGAAAAAAAAGGGCCAAAATTCTATGACACACCCCACAAAAACCTCCTAAAAGAAACACTAAATTTAAGAGTTTTAGAGATTTTGGGTAATTCCACGTGCTGTTTAAGGTTTATTTTTAAGGATATTATTATGCATTTCTCCTCTTTTGACAGGAACTTTTCCTCAATTTGCTTGGTGCTCATCGACATCTTTCTTGTACCAAACTTTCATCCATAACATATATTTGCTTCACTTTTTGTATGAGTATACCATAGACAAATATATATGTATTAACTGCTACGTTGTTGTCAAGAACTTCATAATATTGTCTCAAACGTTTGAAGCTTAGCTAATAAAATCGTCTGTTAAAACTAAAATTTTCTGTATAAACCTTGATGTGTCAATATATATCAACAGCTCTATTTCTTCAGTTGAAGCTTTGAATAGTCTTCTAGGAAAAATATTCAAAATTCTAATATTTTTAGCTTCAAAAGCAAAACCGTCTGCCAAATTTTGAAAACGGAAGTGACTTTGAGGATTTTGCCAGAATTAGTTTCGAACTTATAATGTGAATTAATAAACTACAACCAAACCGATTAAGTTGAAATATTTTCATTCTAATATAATTTTTTCATTCAACAAAATATTGTCTTAGGTGGAACAAAGTGATACGAAAATATATAAATGTGCAACTCTGCTTGTATTTGTGTAAGGCTGCCAAGGAAACAGACTACTTTAATCTTTCACAAAAATATGTGAAAATACTTATTTCATATGGATTGACGACATATATAACGGTAAAATATTGATTTTGAAAACAATTGATTTCAACATTTCGACAAAATAACCTGTAACAAGTGACATTGTCCAAGTAAGAATTTAAAAAATCAAAGCCGACAAAGGAACAAAACAATGATCTTTGTCCAGTTGTCATTTCTTCAGGAACAAAGAGACAAAGCAGTTTCATTTATTCCATCATTCAATGTATTTTACCACGTTATAGTTGTTTCTTTTTAGATAACATGTAAATCAGCCCTGTCAAAAACTTCTGTCAAGTTTTTGTTATAAGAATATTATGCATCTGGCCATTCTGGGTTTGTTCATCCTAATGCACGAGATTCCAATTCTTGTTTTATGAATAAACTGCGTCATAGGACATTGTGACGTAAAGATATTTGCTTTCCAACGTCAATTTTTTCCGGCAAAGAGACCTAATGGAAGATCATGTATACTTATTCGCCAAGGCCAGACCGCTAATTTCCACATTCTAAAAGGTTCTTCCCCCTTATCATTATTTTGAACTGATTGCATATACGCTGCATCTATTGGCCTTTCCTACAACAAAACATTACAAGTCATGTTTAATTTCCAAGTAAAATTTCTGACTTCAAAGTTGTTGTACATGTAATTATCATTAGTAAAAAAGACATCTGACAGCCACTATAAAGTGTTAGTCTGACAGAAAAATAGAGTTTGATTGCATATTTCCATTAAAATTAAATTATATAATCAAGTACATTGATATATATTGAACTGATGATTTGTATAGTTTTATTAGTACTATACAAATCCTCGATTGAACTGATTATCAATTGCAGTTTTCATTTTACTGAAAGCTAATTACATAAAGATTATTGTATCTTTACCTTTAATTCCCTTCTCCATCATTTTGAATTCTGTCTACACCTCCAGAGTCCTATTTTTTCGATTCACTTGGAACGTGTTCAGAATGCAGTTCTGTTTTCTTTTATTGAACTTCTGATTGATTCTGTGGATTCTGAATATCTGGAACATGATTAATGGTGCTTTAGTCTTAGGTTGATTGTTGTCTCATTGGCTGTCTGCCTTGTTACATTAAATGCAGCATTGCTTTCTTGTTTAACAATTCCTACCTCCACTGGTATTTGGCAAGCCTGCAACTTTTGTTGCAGAAAACTCGACATAGGGATAGTGATAGAGATTTTTTGTAATGTTAATTTCTCTCTTATTATGAGTAATAAGATAACTATATTTGGTATGTACGTACCTTGCAAGGTTCTCATGCCTGTCAGACAGTTTTCACTTGACCTCGACCTCATTTCATGGATCAGTGAACAAGGTTAAGTTTTCGTGGTCAAGTCCATATCTCAGATACTATAAGCAATAGGTCTACTATATTTGGTGTATGTAATGATTGTAAGGTGTACATGTCCAACTGGCAGGTGTCATCTGATCTTGACCTCATTTTCATGGTTCATTGCTCAATGTTAAGTTTTTGTGTTTTGGTCTCTTTTTCTAATACTGTATGCAATAAGTTAAATATATTTGGTGTATGGAAATATTTTACGATGTTTATCTTTCTTGGTACATTAATTTGATCATCAACATACATGGCAGTCTGGCAGGTTTTATTTGACCTTGACCTCATTTTCACGGTTCATTGCTCAATGTTAAGTTTTTGTGTTTTTGTCTGTTTTTCTAATACTGTATGCAGTAGGTCAACTATATTTGGTATATGGAAATATTTTACGATGTACATGTCAGTCTGGCAGGTTTTATTTGACCTTGACCTCATCATGGTTCATTGCTCAATGTTAAGTTTTTATGTTTTGGTGTGTTTTTCTAATACTGTATGCAATACAATGTAGGTCAACTATATTTGGTGTATGGAAATATTTTACGATGTACATGTCAGTTTGGCAGGTTTTATTTGACCTGAACCGCATTTTCACTTATCATTGCTTATGTTAAGTTTTTGTGTTTTTGTCTGTTTTTCTTAAACTCTAAGCAATAGGTCAACTATATTTGGTGTATGGAATGATTGTAAGGTGTATATGTCTGTCTGGCAGGTATCATCTGACCTTCACCTCATTTTCATGGTTCATTGGTCAATGTTCAGTTTTCCTGGTTAACTTTGTTTCTTAGATACTATAAACAATAGGTCAACTATATTTGATGCATGGAATGATTTTAGGGTGTACATGTCTGTCTGTGGCAGGGTACATCTGACCTTGACATCATTTTCATGGTTCATTGGTCAATATAGATTTTCCATGGTTTGGTCTGTTTCTTTTATACTGTAAGCAATAGGTTATCTATATTCTGTGTATCGAATGATTATATTAAAGGTGTACATGTATTTCTATCTTGGTTTATCTGACCTTGACCTCATTTTATTGGATCATAAATATTAATGTGATACTTGTAGTAAAACTTTATATACATGTAGGACTATCATCATAAAATCAATGGTCAGTATAGTAGGCGAGACATTTCAGCATGTGCACTCTTGTTCTAATTCCATGCTTACTATAAAAATAAGGAGATGTGGTATGATTGCCAATGAGACAACTATCCACCAAAGTTCAAATGAAGTGGATGTAAGCAGTTATAGGCAACTGTATGGCCTTCAACAATGAGAAAACCCCATGCCGTATAGTTGGCTATAAAAGGCCCTGACATGAAAAATATGAAACAATGCAATTGAGAAAACCAACGGCCTAATTTTTAAGTTTTACTTTAAAGTTTTCAAAGTGTTTACTATATAATCATCAAACCACCAAAGCTAGTAATTAAAACAATCATGGGGACCATTGTAATATTGTTTGAATAGATTTCTAAATATCAAATCAACAGTTATTAAAATTTATTCTCATTGAATACCAATCTACATGTATTAATGAAGTCTCATAGCATATACTAATCACCAAATATAAAAAATATTAACTTTTTTCCATAAACATGATAGACTTAAGGTAGATCATAAGTATATACTTTTTGAGATAGAATTTTCTTATACTTTGCCAAAAGGAAGATTTTACTATGCTTTTTTCAAAAATATAATAAAAAGTATGGGTCACCGTGCTATTTTCCAAGCTATGAGTCGTTGAAAATTGCCTAAATTTGGTTAGATTGTTCATGAAAAAACACATTTGTGTGCATAAAAAAAATTCTATGAGATAGAATTTTAAAATAAATTGTAAGAAGATAGGTTTTATAATATGTTTTAAAAAAATAAAAAGAAAATATGGTGTCACCGAACTTGTTTTCTTGCTACAAGTAAAAATAAAAAAATTCCCTATCAGTCCAGTATATATTTTTTACTAAAAGATTTATCTCCCCTTAAATGGCTTATTTGAAAAAAATGATTCTAAAAACACAAAATTTGATATTTGTTTAAATATTTTGAATAATACAATAAATCACCAAGTTTTCTTTATATAAATAAACAATCTAACCATTGAACTGCAAATCTGTCTCCAAATTTGCAGATTTGGGCAAATAACTAGACCAATTTTGTACTGAGATTGTACAATCCAAGATGGCGGTATACCATGAATCTACCTTAAAGGAAACAAAAACATAAATTTATAAAATCCAAAATTGGTTCTGTGCCAATCTTTTTAAAATACAGATCCTTATTAATTATTTTTAGTTAATGTTTTGCAAATGATATATACATGTTCTGTTCTGTATACATGTATGTATGATCCTCTGTTTTATATGGGAGAGCTCCCAATTTAGATACAGTTTTTACACTTACATGTGACTTACAAGTTAACATATATTAACAAGGATTTTTACATAGTGTGAAGATATGCTAAAATTAAAAATACAATGTACATGTATATATATAATATGTGTGCTTTAACAAATCAAAACTGCTATTTAAAATCAAATATCTATAATATTGAGCTTTTAATAAGATTCAATAATTCAAAACCGTTTGATAGCATTGATGATAATATCTTTACTTTACTTTGTAGAATAGAAAGAAATAGAAAAACAAAAAATAGCAACAACAAAATTGTACCAGTGCCAAAAACAATTAAAAACATAGTAAAAATGTCTGCAAGTACAAGAGAACAGGCTAAGCAATACTTAGCGGCACACAAAATACCACAGATGTTTGAAAGTCTACTTAGCTGTCTTATGATTGAGAGACCAGATGATCCGGTCAATTATATAGAGAAAAAAATGTCTGAAATCAAACAAATTGGACTAGATAAAGTAAACTGGGAAACTTTTGTTTTCCATCTACATCCATACAGATATCCTGTACGCTTAGCAAATATTCATGATGGCAGTAAGTATGACAAAGAGAGAGAGCAAGAAGAGGAAACACTCGCAGAGATGCAACGTGAAAAGAGTATGGGAGAAAACTACAAATCAGATGTGTTTAAACTTACTGAAGCTCAATAATGACACATTCATTCTAGTTTATTAGCATTTATAAAATGAAAATCATGTAATGAATATTCAGGGACACTGTCTGTCATTTACTGTACTTAATTACTAGTCTTTTTTTCTTTTGTTGTAAGCCTTTTTTCATTGCCTGTATTAAGTTTTGTTCAGTAGCTGATTTTCAAGTGTAGTACTCAGCATAATTTATAAGTATTAAATGGAGGAGGTATGTTAAGATCTTTTATTTGGCCACTGAAGTTGCTAAAGTACTAGTTATTTAATCCTCTCAAATTTTATAAATGAAAATAACATAATTTCGACTAGAAGTGCAGAAATGTCAGTAGTGATGTAACTTTTATAACAAAAACACATAAAAAATATTTGACCTGAAATGACCATGCTGATCATTTTTAAAGATAAGATAAGATAACATCTGGAAATGAGGCCTTTTTTGGCCGTGGAAGTTCTACATTAAAAAACATACAAGCAGTTTGAAAACATTCAAGCAAATATGTAAGAAGAAATTTGAAAATTCAAACTAGTAATTTCAGCCAGTGTTAGTGTATTGTGAATAACTTGATAGTTTAATGATACTTTTATTATCAAATTTGAGGGGCTTAAAAAGTGGTCTTATTATACCTTCTCCATAACATTTATAAAGCAGTTATGATAAGTTGTGTGCCTTATAGAAATAAAATTGAAAATAATTGAGGGCATTGAAAAATTTAGAGGAATTTTTTTAGCCTCTTAATAAATGTATGTATGTAAAAGTTGATAATGGTAAGAGAAACTATGCTAATGGAATATTTTGTAAATCAATAAGTTGTACATTTTTTTTTGTTATATATTGTTTGGGCTAGTTAACTTCTTATATTAATGGAATAATTCTGTGTGCATGTTATAGACAAAAATTGGCAAGGTGCTTTAGACATGTTAGAAAAATATTGTCAAATCAAATCATGATAATAAAACTAATAAATTGTATTTAATTTAGTTTTATATAAAAAAATTAAATCTTTATTGAGTTGCCATAGTATAGAAAATATTTATTTATGCAATATTTCTAAGAGGCAATATAGGAAAATAGTTTCAAGTACAAACATGTACATGTATGAGTATTTATATATTTTTGGACCAGATACCATGTAATTAGCAGTAGATTAGTTTATTTTACTTAAAATAGCTCAAAATAAGTGCCATTTACTTTGAGAATATAAGAACAAGATTTTTTTGGTATCTTTATTACTAGCACAAAGGACAACTTTTAGTTTCATAATTTTAGAACAAGTGTATTTTGTAAATTAATGTTGACAATTTCAGTTGAAAACAATCTCCTTAATATATATTTGTTAACAAGTAAGGACGATGTTGAACTTTTTTTTATCTAGGATCAAGTACATGTATGTTTGTGGAATTGTTTTATAACTTACTATTGTTATAAGTACTTTTAAATTAAACATTGTTTTGCTTAATTTTAACAAACAGCAAATAATTTTCATTACGAAATGTTTGTCTTAAGAGGATATCAATCATTTTGTACATGAATAACGTCTTTGTTTAGTATTATTATATTTTTTTTAACTATATCTATCAGTATTTTGTTTTTTCTTTTTAAGCAGTTATCCATAAATTATTCAAGCTTTGTAGATTGTCATAACTACACATAGTAATATTTTAAGCACATTTAACTAAAAATTGTGTCTATTGCTTAGTGCTTCTCATTTTTGATGATTTTTCTAATTGATCTTTCATACAGCTCATTTTTGCAAAAAATTTAAGTACAAATTACTTTTACTTTATAATAATGCATAATTCTTTAGTTTTGCTTTATGTAAAAACGATTTATCTGACTGTTTTTATTTTGATAATCAAAGATAACACAATTGATTGCATTCTGAATAATTAATCAACATTGTTTTACAACTCAATCTCTATTCCATGATTCTCGTAAACCCTGTATAGAATTAATATTTTTACTTGACCTTCTATAATCTAGAGGTACGTTATTTTTTTAATTCATTTGAAAATTTTTACCTTCACCTCATTAATCTGTTTCTCTTTGTGCAATCATGTTTAATAGAGAGTTTTTATCATTAACTATTTTTGATATGTTTGTTTTTTTGTTTGATAACATTTTTAAGTATCACATTGTTGAATCAGTGGACCAAGCCTTTTATATTTGTTATAGATAATGATTTTTACTCTGGTCTAGATTAAGATGTGATGCTTTGACGTACATTTTTTATAATCTTTTCAAGATACATACATGAAATGGTTGAAGTATGTATTTTGCAATATTATTTTCATTACAAGTTTTATTTGAATTATTCATATGATATAAACTATAAAAGTACATATTACAGTGATATTATGTTGTTTTTGTATGGGTTGTGACAATTGACATAGAAGTGACATAGATGTTATTTTTTTGGTCACATGTGACATTAAGTTAACTTTAACAATTAAGCAGTTGCTTAGCATATTTTTTTGCATTCAAATCATCGTCAATATTTGACGCCCTGCCCCTCTCAATCATGCATAAGTGACTTTGAAAGGTTATTGATTTGGTGTTGAGTTTACGATTATGTATCTTTGTAATACAAGCAATAGTTCCTGGCATATATCCCATTTAAAATATTAAGAAAGATGTGGTATGATTGATAATGAGACTACTCTCCAACAGAGACCAAATGACGTAGAAGTTAACAACTATATACATCACCATATGGCTTTCAACAATGAGGAAAACCCATACTGCATAGTAATGCTTCTTGAACAAATACATTCTGATATTTTAGTGGTGAAGCTTCCATCACTTAATTTATGACCAAGAAATCAGAGAGTAAGAAAGATAAAATGTTATTTGTTTGTACATGATGTATGATATAGTAAAGGGTGAAGATTGTTCTTTACATTTGACCTCTCTTCCCATTCAATACACAAATATTTCTCATTCTAGGCTTAGACAGATTGAAAGCATTTGTCATTTTTTATTTTTTTTTATTCAAATCCCAACAAAGTTATAGATATATTATTTCAGGAAATGGCATGAACAAAAATTCTTGGTTCAAACAAGCAGTTCTGTGAAACTGACACAAAGATGCTCAATTTTGTTATTGACATCACATTTGTTTCAGGGGGCCTCGGTGGCTGAGTGGTCTAAGTAGTTACTACTGTAATCACTAGCCAGTCAACACTGAGGTTGTGAGTTGCGGGTGCACTCGACTCCAATCTTAATTGACTAGGATTGTCAGTTTTCCTATCGAAGGTCAGTGGTTTTCTCCGGGCACTCCGGCTTCCTCCATCAATAAAAACTGGCCGCCACGAAATAGCCCATAAGTGGTGCTTAAAAGTGGCGTAAAAAACACAAAAAAATCAAAAACAAAATCATTTGGTGGGTGTGTTTTTCAACAGAAATTTGGCATTCCTATGAGAACCAATCGTTCTCCTTTTCACCCGTAGTTGTTCCTTTATTAGCTCACCTGGCCCACAGGGTCAAGTGAGCTTTTCTCATCACTTGGCGCCATTCGTCCGTCGTCATCGTCTGTTAACTTTTACAAAAATCTTCTCCTCTGAAACTAATGGGCCAAATTTAACCAAACTTTGCCACAATCATCATTGGAGTATGTAGTTTAAATTATGTGTCTGAAGACACGGCCTGCCAACCAAGATGGCCGACATTGCTTGAAATAGAACATTGGGGTAAAATGCAAGTTTTGTCTATTATTTTGAAAACCGTTATAAATAGACAAAATCTGACTGGAGCAAAAATGTTCACAATGTTGAGCTCTACCAATTGTCCATATACGTCAAAATGTCTTCTTATAGGAGTTATTGCCCTTAAATGACAAATTTTACCTTTTTTTTCATTTTCACCTATTATCTTGAAAACTATAATAGATAGAGAGAAACTTTATATTGCAAACATCATCAGGAAGACAAGTTCTACAAATAAGTCTGCATGGTCGAAATCATCAGTTGACTCCTTATTAGAGTTATTGCCCTTTGATGACGATTTTTATCAATTTTTTGCGTTTTTGCCTTATAATATATACCGGGGCTTATATCTTAAAAATTGTAATAGATTTGACATTTTGGCAATTTTGGATTTTCTATATTTTTTTTTAGAACAAAAAGCATATTATTTCAACTTCATTGTTATAAATGATTGAAAAAATACATATCTAAGAATTTTGAAAAGAAAAAATTGATATTAGATGTACAAATTTTTGGTAAAATCATTTCTTTGTACCCCTCATCCATTTTCTCAACATTTTGGCAGATGCCAATTTTATACCCAAAAACTACTTATTGCAAGTACACAATTTGTTCACAGAGTTTAGTTTGATTGTAATATTTTTTGAATTCATTGATATTTTCCACTTGTAACACATGTTTTGGAAATAATTCCTGAACGAGATTTCAACAAGACTAAAACATTAGAAGAATGCATCCTGAAGTATTGTTTTCTGGACTTTGAATCTAATAGAGGAAGTTTTGTTTGAGAACTGATATTAGCAACAAATGAGATGATTTTAATTTTCCCGTTGTCAAATTTTCCTTTAAATGAAGTTCCATTTCTGCTCCCCTTAATAGAGAGTTGCTGTTGACAAGGAAACTACTGAACCAAGGGTTTGTAATTGAAAAGCTGAAGAAGTCCTTTGAAAATTATTTACACAATTTAGATTCAGTTTAATATTTGTGTCAAAGATGGCCAAGGCTATGTTCAAATTAATCCTTTCTTCCTTTCATAGTTAATGGCATCAAGGTATATGCAACTTATAACCTGATTTTATTTTTTTACTGGGATTTATTGTTGTTTAATCATTATTGTTGTTGATAGTGTATTGTGAACTTGTTCTTATGGTTTTTGATTACCTACTAGGTATCATTTAGGGAGCTACCATTTGATTTTTATGGGGGGGCTAGGATGAAAAATTTTGTACTGCTTTTTTTTTTAGTTGTAATCTCTGTCCTGCCTTTTTATTTTTTACTCTATTCGATCCTGCCTTTTTTTTTACTAGTTTATCATGAATTTTTTTACACAAATTGTCATCCTGCCTTTTTTTTTTTACAAGTTGCTCATCCTGCCTTTTTTTTTACTCAAAACTCCTGTCCTGCCTATTTTTTTCAAATTTCATCCTAGGTAGATTAGGGTATAGAAATATGGTCATCTGAACCACTTCCATCCATCAATAACCCCCTCCCTATAGAGACCATGTTCAGTTTCGTATGAAGTATATAAGTATAATGGCACAGACTAGTCCAGACAGAAGGGTTGATGGTCTTAAATTCGGTGCCTCTTATAAGCAGTTTGTCAAGTTTTCTGTCCATTAATGAATCATTGCAATAAATCTTTCAGAGGTTCACATGTGGCCTGTTATAGGCAGCATTGCTGTCCCTTTCCAACATATCTTCTCTTTCCAATGTCAGTCCAAATTTCTCATCCTTCATCATTATCAATTCATTTTGCAGAACCTGCATACTGGATTTATAAACTCATCCGGCTCTATGCTACATGAGCTATTATTGCTATCTATGTCTGTCATATGTACAGAATGTTCATCTCTGAAACCGCTGAGCGAATTTCAACAAAACTTGGCCTGAATGAGCCTAATGATATCTAGTATAACGTTTGTCCTGTTTGTCCTCACCTTATATAGATCAGAGATAATTATCTAATAAGATCTAATAAGAGATGAGCCTCCTCATTGGGTTTTTGATTAAGTGATTACGTGGATGTTTTTACAGTGATTATTTGATTACCAGACCAAATATTTCATGATTATTTGATTATCTAGGACTGTATTTTTGATTATTTGATTATCTTGTTTAAAAAAATAATTAATAATTATGTGATTATATTGGCAAAAAAATTCTGATTATATGTGATTACTTGGACACCCCCTTGAGGGCCTCAGAGATATTGCCCCAGCCTCAAATGACGATTTTTTCCCATAGCAATTTTGCAATTATCTTGAAGTAGTAAATAGAGAGTAATGGTCAGCAAAATAATCAGCAAATAAATATCTACAAATAAGTCACACATAACCGAAGTTGTCCATCGCTTCCTTCAATGAGTTATTGCCCTTGAATGACAAGTTTTGACAATTTTAGGTTTTTTTTGTTATCTTCTTAAAAACTATTATAAATAGAAAAAAAGCAAATAGCAAAAACAATCAACCACATAAGATTTAATTCACGTCATCAAATGCCACTTGACTCCTTTTGAGAATTACTGTTCTTAAATGATGATTTTGAATTCTAATCAAAGAATAAAACCGTCACCAGCAGCGTAGCACAGTGGCGGATAGAGAACTTTTCATAAGGAGGGGGGCTCCAGTCATGCTTCAGTGATTCCCTATATAATCAACCAAATTTTTCAAACAAAAGGGGGGCCCAGGCCCCCCCTGGATCCGCCTATGTAGCACCAGTATAGCATTGTAAGCATGTGATTATAAATAATTTTATAAAACATTTTTTTTTAATATGAATTTTACCATAATCGTTCAGACCCCCTGATTACAATCTATTTTCAAGTGGCTACGCAACTGGACACGGTGAACTACATATCAGTAAGATGTGATCTATAAAAAAAAATCATCTATAGGTGATTGCTTATATTGCTTTTAATAGGTGATTTTTTTACACTAATTTGCTTTTTTTTGGCAATAATCTTTAACACAACAATTATTTGTCAGATCTAAAAAAAGATAAAAATGACCAACTAACTCTTGAAAGCTATTCTAGATAGATATCTGATTGAAAACCTCGAAAATTAACAGTCGGATTTGATCTACAAATAATCAAATATTACAATTGCAATGAAGGTAAAATTAAAGTGATATATGTAATGCCAGGTGAGCGCCAGGGTCTTATAAGCCTCTTGCTGTTGATTTGTTTATGCATGAAATATTTGCCACTGGACAATTAGCGAACTATAAATGTGGATTACTCTTTTGTGTCCTGTTAGATGTCCTTAATAGAAGGTTACTGCTGTTGCATCAAGAGTTCCAAATGATAAAGTCATTAGTTGAAGTCATCTCTTCATAAGTTTTACAGACGCAGCCATTATTTGGCCGATTGTTATGGAATATCTGTGTCACAGACCATGGATATCTACCACTTGTAGTAGCCACAATTCCTTATTCTTTTCCTCGATTATGACATTACCTATTGAGACTGGTCGCCTGATTTCTACTTACGTGAGCAATACAGCTGTTGAGCAGGAACTGAATGTGATAATCTTTCAGGAACACCTGAGTTCAACCCAAATTTTGGTGGGGTTCGTGTTGCTGAAATATTTGTTTTCGGTGTAATGTGTTGTTATTGTTATTTGTTTTTTTCGTCGTTTTTCTATTGGTGATAGTCTGTTTTTATTGGACTTATAGTTTTTGTTGTCTTCTCTCTTCCTTTTTTTTCTGAATTAATATGTACATGACATTGGTCGGATCTTACCTTAATCAAATGATTCGGTAATTCTGGTTATTGACTTGACCCGGTTACCCTAAGTAATACTAGTAATAGTCTAATAGATATAACATTAATGGGAAGGTGTACTTGGCTGTTTAGCAAGTGCAATGTGACTTTGACCTCAATTATATATGTGGCTTTGTGATTACTTGATCCTTTTAGATTATTTGCTGATGTTTTTTGAGTAAGTAGGTCGGATGTGCCTATTTTGTGTGTTTGTTTTGTTAATCTTATTTTCATTTCATATTTCAAGAACCCAACGATGTAGGCTGCTGAATTTCAGGGTCGTCTAAATTTTTGATGAGGTGTACTTTTTTGCTGTTTTTGGTTTATTTAAAGTTCGCCTGTAGTGTAATGAATAATTGAAATCGAGACAAAGGTGTGCAAAACATCCAGTAACGGTGTAAACTAAAAGTACCAAGCTCAAATTTTCAGAAAGTTGATTTGCTAAAAAAAAATAAGTTGATAACAGCAGTAAAAGCTCTGTTCCTTTGCTATGAGTTTTGAAATTTTTTTTTGTCACGAGTCAACACTCGTGTGATCTTTTCCATTACATTGTAAGATAGAAATATCCATGCGACAGAACGGATCAAAGGACCTTCAACACATTTTGACATTTTATTGATCAACATTAAATTTATGATCAGGTCTGATTCTCAGTTGTATAGTAGTGTTGCAATGTTTCCTGCATGTGTCTTTATGTTTATTTGAATGACGAACATCAAGTGTTTTTATGTCGAAAAGTTTCTCTGTTACTGTGATCTCGTTTTTGGTAGTGTGTGTCGGTTGGTTCCTGTTTCGTTGACGTATATACCGAACTTATCTTTTTCATTCATATTTATATTCTAAGAGAATTTCATTCGAAAATATTAACACTGAATTCTTCACGTAAAAAACTGTGCTCATATTCAGTTAAATGTCATGAAAATGCAACAGAACGGATTCATGGCATTCAACCAACAAACGGTAAAAATCAGATTAAACGTATGGTAATTGAATCAATGTCCTGTGTTTAAAAATAACAACCTATGGATAGTCTTCAGTAAAGATCCGAATTATCAATGCTACATTGCCATTCAAGATGTGCGGTTTATATATTCTAAAAGAACTCCTACAAACACACCATAGTGTCTTTATTGGATGACGATGAACATTTTCTGGTCCATGGTGATAAAGCAACCGAACGCCATAATCATTAAGGAATGTACTGTATGTTTACCCTAAAAGCCCCTAAAACAGAACTTGATAACTTTCTTTTTTTTACAATTCATTCTAAAGCAAATATTTGTAGTTCTCTGAGTGATTATTTTAATACTTTAATTTTCAAGATATCAAGTTAAGCGTTACTGTAATAATTTCAGTCTTAAGTGGCATCGGAATGGGCAGTTTCAGAACTTTAGCCATCTTCCGCTTGCAGTTTTTCAATATAAGATATTGGCACTCCTTCTTCAATGTCCAATAATTTAGTATATCTGTCGTGAAGCTTATAATTTTGTTTTTAAATTTCATTTGTTCGGGTGTGTCTTCAGTTTTATAATCGTTCGTGTTGTCCATTATTTCCTTGACGCATTTATACGACATCATATTTAAAATATTCAAAAAAATATCCAGATCTTTAGTAGTGAGTGTTTCTACGGTGTAACAAACAAATTGTTCGAATATCAAGCTAACCGGATAGAGTCCATTGCATTCTATTTCAGGATCTGCACCATATTTTAATAATAACACTAGACTCTTTGTGTCTAACCCAATCAAAATGGACATATCACAAAAAGAGTGGAATGCAGTCCCCATCAACGACCCGTCCTCGTTAACTCGTCCTATTTGCTGCAGATTTGCTCCGTGACGAAGAAGGATCTCCGTACACTGTTGCAACATTCCATAAATCGTTTTGAATTCTATTTCAGCCTCTAAATGGAGGTTTAAACTACATATATTCGAATAGAAACAATGAAGTCCAGTAGAGTATGCTAATCTCCCAAATGCAGTTTGAACATTTAGATTTTCGTGATCAATCTCAAATTCAATTTCGTCGAAATTCGAATTAGCACCAGCGTTCAGCAGCAGTACTATACAAGCAAAAATGTAAGGAAGTTTTTCTGGCATATCATAACATTTCACATACAAGCACAACAAACTGTACAAAGGATAAGTTCTGAAAGGTATATTTGAAGCAACACTGTGTCCATGACGTATTAGAACAGTGGTCACTGTCGGTAATGCTTCAACCCAGTTCTTGTCAAACAGAAAACTGTAGGAATAAAGGACATGGTAAAGGTTCATTCCTCCGAATAGTGATCTCAAATCTGGATGTAAACGTAATAAAATATCCAGACATTCTGGTTTGGCTAATTTTAAAGCTGCTCCGACAGCACTTTTTATATCATCGTCTGTTGGGGACTCTGACAACAAAAGCCTCAAAGCTGAAGGCGAATCGAGTTGGCATGCCATGTTGATGTGGGCGTCCTTGCCAGAGAACTTACATCTGCCGTGATATCGACCTAAACAATGATCAAGTATTAATTTCACACATCTAATATGGCCACCTTTGCCAGCAACATCAAGTGGAGTAACTTCGGTTCGTTCATCGCCGTCTGTTGGTTTCATGTAGTGTTTTTGGCTAAGCGACTGATACTTGAAGTTAGTAGCTTTATTATCATGAGGTCTGTCCTGTAAAAGGAGTCCAAGTATAGTTCTGTATCCAAGTTTGGCAGCAAGATGCATGTAAGATATTGAATGATACTCGTGTGGTGGCAGAAAAAATCCTTTAAAAAATAAAACTGTCACAGCTTCAATATTATTGGCGATAATGGCATGGTGAAGGACATCCAGATCATTGTCATCGAGGTAAGATTCAATTTCTATTTTCGACAACTTGTCTACTTCTGACTTCACAATTTTTGTATCGGCAAAAGTTTGAACAAGTTGTATGAGAGATTGAACTGCTCTTGTATTTGAATGTTGGCGTCTGTTCATTTTGAAATCTATATAGCGTCACAATGCAATCAAACGCTTAATAATACGTCATAATTATATAACATCTCTGCACAAATGTTGACAAATCATGAACAATCCATTCTAAACACAACTCAATCTAAAGAAAAAATAAGCCATGTTTACACAGGAAGTTGAACAAAATCGACCTTGGTAATGTTCTTGAGATTTAAAAATATAATCTAAATCTATATATATTATATATGTACAAAATGTATAAATAAATATAGATTTAAATGTTCGCATTACCTTTTGAAAGGTCGCATCATGGAGAATTAGACAACAAAACGTTACATACAGTATGTTACATATAAACTCTTCTCAAAACGTTTATGTCTTTGATAATGTGATCCTGGCATTTTGAAAAGGGGGAGTTCCAACCCCTGGAACACTGGTGGCATGAAATGCCGGTTCACATAATTAATTAAAAAAAAAAAACCGTAAAAAGGGGGGTTCCAATCCCCGGAACACCCCCTCTGCATCCGCTTATGAACCTGGTGGTTGAAAGACAGGAAGTAAATGGAGAATGTATCCATTGGACACAGATGATGCCCCCCGCTTGCATATAACGTAATAAAGGGGCATAACTCGAGAACAGTAAAAGTGACGCCACCCAAATTCGAACTTGGTCTGTTTTTTTGTGGTTATAAGCATTGTGTATAAGTTTCATTACATTTGGTTGAGGTAAACTAAAGTCAGAAAACGGAAACCAATTTCGGGATGTACGTACGGACGTACGGACAAGAGTAACACTTAATGGCGCCTCTGGAGACGGCTGGGCATAAAAATATACGCTATCACTCCCAAAGAAAACCTGGATAATAACTCATTATATAATATCTCATTAGAAATCGCTGAGTTTGTTACGACTCTTGCATGTGGAATTTCGCATATAACAAAGAGGCGAAAGGTACCAAGGGAGGATTTAAAGCTCGTAAGTCGATGATAAACAGATATAGGAAAAAAATAAAAAAGAAGAAAAGATAAACAAGTTCACATAACACTACATAGAAAAACTAACTAGAGAACGAGCACCACGAACCCCACTCAAAACTTGTGGTAATCTCGTTTGCTCCGGAAATGCTAGCCGATCCTGCTCCACGTGTGGCATCCGTCCTTGTGGTAAGTACAAATTCGATGATGTCACAACCGAATAGAAGAGGACGTGATTGTAATTACGACATTTGGTACATATCCGGGGTCATCTGTGATACAGTTCAACCAACTCGTTATGGCGTCCGTAAAACTATTGAAGGGTTGACTTCAGCTTTTTGGTTTAATAGCTTTCTTTTCAGCAACACCCTTTTTACATTTTATAACTTGAGGGACTTTCCGATTTGATTTTTCCTTGGATTTCGGTATTTTTGTTATTTCACTTTTTTTTGTCAAGGAAATCATCAAAGGAAACGCAAACTCTAGTATAAATTGGGAGATATATACTCCATGTGCAGGCGCTAGTGAAAATGTTGCTTCATAGAAATGGAAAATTCACAATTCTGAAGCTGAAATTATCTCTTTTGTTTTAAAGTTTTTTTTCTCAACCGACCCTCATTGTCCATTTCTAGATGTAAGTCAAGATACGATATCCATTGTGAACTTTCCATTTCTGTGCAGCAATAGTTGCAGTGTCTGCATATGAAATACGTACATGACTCTCTGTTGATACGGTATTTTAGGGCTTGGGATCCCTATCATAAATTCCTTGATAGATATTTTTATGTTTACGATGATGCTATTGAACAAAGGGTTCCCAATGGTACAGATAAATCCCTTCCGGCGAAACGTTTTGCGGACGCCATAATAATTTGTTTGACCCTTATTGAATATTTGTGTAACAGATGACCACAGATATGTTCCATTTGTCACTGCCCTCGTCGTCTTTGACTCGATTGTGAGATATCGAATGCGACTTGTCGTCAAATTCTATTTACCACGAGCAACGTCACGGGTGCTACTTGTTATGCAGGAACTACAGGCCCTTCCGGAACACCTGAGTTCACCCAAATTATTGGTAGGGTTTATTATTGATAGGGTTTGTGTTGCTGGCTCAGTTGCTTTTCAATTCACGATAGAGAACGATGGACAAAAAAAAAGAAGAATAGAGAATAACAAGGTGTTAATATATAAAGAATAGAAAAATTGGCCTATAAAAAAAAAGAATACAGGAATAAAGATCTCCATCTAGATCCTCGTGTATAAGCCAATTTGTAGCACACACAGTGACATAGCACATACTCCTTCGCGAATACAGATTAAGATGTTGGGTAAACAGGAACATATATATATTAGATATTAACAAGTCTAAATTGAAAACAACGTTCAAACCTATGATTGCGTTGGATAAAAACCGCAATTTTTATACGTGTGCATGCAAAACAAATTTCTTGGTAGAGGGGTCTAAATACAGCACAAACAACATTTTCCAAAAGACCAAATGAGTGAAAAAGTATATTTTAACAAAACGCATTTGACTAGCAGGTCGAACAACTGATGTTCTTAAACCCTGCTGACTGCCATTGGCGATTGCCAAATAAACGGATCACAAGATGTAACAAATGGATCTTATTATTAAATTATTACCAAACAGAAAACAATAAACTTGCGGGAAAGATGGTATACCGCAAACATGAGGTGCAAAAATTTGTACACTGGGCATATCCGGATTTCGACAATTAATGTCTCTTCAGTGATGTTAGGAATCGAAACGGTATTTGGAAGGCCATATAATTTATCTCAATTTAGGATAGACTCTTGAATTTTGAAAGAGTCAAAATAGGATGAACGGATCATATAAACCCGAAGGCAAATATAATACAAGCCCAAACGAAAAAATATAAACAAGTCTAAATTGAAAACAACGTTCAAACCTATGATTGCGTTGGATAAAAACCGCAATTTTTATACGTGTGCATGCAAAACAAATTTCTTGGTAGAGGGGTCTAAATACAGCACAAACAACATTTTCCAAAAGACCAAAATGAGTGAAAAAGTATATTTTAACAAAACGCATTTGACTAGCAGGTCGAACATATATATATATATTATATATATCTATATATTAGATATTAGATATACTGTTCCCAGGGGTAAACGTTCACTGGAATTATTTCAAAACGTTCACGACGTCGAAAGTCTAGAAAACGCCGGTAGTTTTGGTATCACAATGAGTTGTGTTAACATACAAGTATACCAAAAAGGAAGTCTCAACATAATCTTGCTAGCAAAAAAGATAAAGAAGGGTGCCCTATTGGTATCGTGAAGCCGATTCCAAGAGCCAATTAAAACCATAAGTCGTAGAAAAACAGGCAGCATCATCGCCAAAAGAAGGAAAAAAAAACGAGAAGACAAACAACAGTCTACAAAACATGCTTCTTTTGTCCATTATTCTCTATTCTGTAAATCCCCATCCAGACCCTTACACGTGGATTCCGATGAATAGTGCAGCAAAAATTATTGAATAAAGAAAATATATATGGATGGTGTCATAACATTTATTGTTAACTCATTAACGAACATTTTATGCAAGAGATATGCAAATAAAACACATAAACGAGCATTGCCAGGTGATACTAAGAATTTCAGAATAAGAATATATGCACAACTTGCCGAGTTTTTCCCCCAGCTTCAGTCCGAGATATATATCCATTCTGGACACACATCTGCATTCAGATTTATACCAGGATTTACCCTCGGATTTCGATGGTCCTTTTTAATAAAAATATGCTCTTGTGTTCGATATGAAACATATATATGTTGTAGAAATTTTCGGAAACACAGACAAAATTAATGTCATGTGCCTTTAAAAATCTACCGCGTTCTGTCCTAAGATATGATAAGTTAACGTTGGATTGGTGCTATTAGAATTTTAATCACTTTCTTGGTAGTACCCTGGGGAATCATAAAACTCTTCTTCCAGATTTATATATTTGTCTATACTATCATGGTCACTGTAACTATGATCTTCATAACTATCATTACTCCAACTGTCGTGTTCATCTCTGTCATGATATTCCTCTGGTGATGGTGACCGACTACACATTTTTACTCCTACCCACAGACAATTGGGGTAATTCGTTTTTGTCAATACAGTTCCACAGAAAGAGTAAAAATATCCGCGCTTACTTCCAGGTTTATTGATTTTTATCCCAGCTGTATCGTCGGCAAAACCCGAGCCATACGGGCCGAATATGTTGCCAAAATTAGAAGTAAATCTCAGACCCATTTCTGTTGTATTGTAAAAGCTCTCAACTTTAATAATAACTTCATTCCGTTGTAATATAAATCTCTCTTCTGATAATTCTATATCAGAACATTTCTTGCTGCATGTCTTTCCCTTGCTGTCTTCGTGTGTGACGCTCAGATCTTTACCACTTCTGCAAGTTACTATAATTTTATTGATCCTTGTTCTAGCTTTTTTTTTGTCCAATGTACTGCAAAGACATCTCGAGACAAAAATTCTGATTTCCGAAGCACGATCATCCACAAATTCAAAATCCCTTGTCCAATTATGTCCATGATAATCATAATGGTATTCCATATTTCTCCAGTATCCTGAAAATTTCCTGACCTCGGACCACTTCTTTGGCAAAAGTTGGTCTATCGATTGATTTCTCGGGTACTGTATATAAAGTAGAACAGTTCTGATAGCATCACTATCATATACTGTAGTGTAATTTTCTAATGTTTCAACTACGTCGTGAAACGGAATTTCCGTAAATTTGATAGACCATAAAAGAGAATCTACGTTAAGTTTTTCGATCTGATCATCAGCTTTGTTTGAGATATATTCTAGTACAACCTTCAGCAACTCCAGTTCTACGTTTTCGGCCGGAATATCAAATATCAAAACCGATAAATTTTCATTTGACAGCAATGTTTTCAACTGATCTACGGAAAGGGAATCGAAAAGTCCTTTCTTTTTAACATCTTCAAAATTCTTCGTAATAAATGAGCACACTGCTTTCTGTTGTTGCAGTAAACCCAAAGTGCATGTTAAGGTTGAAACTTTTACAAGGTTGTCAAAATCAACATGCACATGCCTTTTCATGAAATTTACCGTTGCCTTTTTCATGCCATCTACTTTCAGAAGAACGGCAGCTTCATATAAATCCATTGCATTGTTCTCTGTTATTTTTATTTCCCCACTGTACGCAAAATGTACGATAGTTTCTAGTATTTCAGAAGAAATATCATCTATTATGAAAAGTTCCTGTGATGAATGATCTTGAAACAGTGTCTCAAAAAAATCAGAAAAAGATGTCAGAATTAGTTTATGTGCGGTGACCTTTACTACGCCAGACTGCAGAATAACATCACAATACTTCCTGGCTTCACGAGCTTCGTTTATTTTAAGGCAGATCTGTCTTTGGTAATGCTTTTCTCTGAATGTACAGTAAGACATTCCAGTTCTGTAAAATTAGGCCCGAGCCTGAAATAAAAAAAAACTATAATTTTGTTACTGGTACGTCTGATATATTCGATTTGTTTACATTTAAAAGGCTTTTTGAAGATTGTATTGACTGTTACGGCAACTTGGGGACTTACAACACTTGGTTTTGTCTTGTCAAAATGTAGTTTTATATTTATATATCATACTATTTAGAAAAAAAACATAAGAGGAGTGAATGTGTATGTCACAGAGCCTCAGAGGGTTGCAATTAGAAGCGAAATGATATGGATGACCTTCTATAATTGCAACCCTCTGAATCCCCACTTTCTTTTCAAATCAGCAAGAATATATATCTTGTCAATAAATTATGCATAGAATTTAAGAAAATCGTTCATGTTTAATAGGGCATACATAAAATTCCATGACAAAAAATATCTTTCTGAATAGTCACATCAGTCCTAAAATATTGAAATTGTATTTTTTATATTTGGTGGGATTAAATCAGCATTAAAATGTCAATGTCTTATTCTTTTTTGTCATATGTGTGCATGCTTTCTTTCTTTCTCGTGGTTCAATAAAAAAAAATATGAAATATTCCTTTAATGTTTCCTCTGGAGGATAGTTAATATGACAATGTGTTTCCTTTAAATTCCCCAATGTATTTTAACATACGGTATTTTTTCAGAATTGGAAACTGTATATTTATCTGTGACTAAAGGAGGATTATATCTGTAAGTCATAGAGTTATGACAGTCGTGTAAATGTTCAGGTTTTTTTTTATTTACATCTTAACTTACCTTTCAGATCAAAGTGAAAGTACAACATAAAATTTCAGAAAGTGAAAGTAGATTTTAAAATTATGAGAAACGATAAAATATTCTGATCTTATTCTATGTGAATTCTTTCATTTTTTGAATTATTTTAATGAAACTGAAAAAAATCTACCGGTTTAATCATTATAAAGATTAAAAATATAAAATATGATAATGAATAAGTTAAGGGGAGACAACAACGTTTTAACAGGTGCTTCATACGGGTACTTTTGGTAACCAACAACAATGATGGCGGCCTACATATGAAAGAAGATCAGCGTTCCATAACATTAGAAACAAACTGCAGAAACCGTAGATGGAAAAGCCACTTTTAAATTTGAAATAGTTATATGTTTGAGATAGGTTTGGTTCAATTTTTGCATTAAAATGGATGAACGGCATTGGTGGATCGCTGGAAAGATCCAGGAAAGTTTCAAAATTGGTGGATATGACAACCCTACTCTCCTTGAAGATTTTATGACCGAGCAAAATAATCTTAACAAAATAAACAAATTTCTAAAAGCAGGGGGGCCATGTAGATTGTTTTTCTACTGTGAAAAATTGCCTGAAGGAGAATTGGCAACCAGTCATTTACATGTGACTGGCACACTTGCGTCGCTGAAAGATGCCAACTTGGACCAGTTGAATGTGTTGTATTTCTTGAGGAATAGAGTTGACAAAGATGTTGATCCAACAAGGATGGAAAGAGATATTTTCTGCGGTGAACTTAAGCATAATACCATGGAAACACTTACATCATTATTATCAGAAGTTTACATACCATTAATTAAAGCACAGAAAGAATGGGGAGAATGCAACAATGAAAGCCAAAATAACTTGACTCATAGTATGGATAAATTCCTTACAGCTTTAAATGAATCAACAGCATCCATGGCTAGTTCAAAACAATTGGTAAAAATAATTTACATTAAATTATATCATGATTATAAAACTTACATGACTTAAGAATTGACATCTCAAAGTGAATATCTTCACATCACATTAATGTCCTATGACATGTAATGATGTTTTCCCTTAAAGACCCCAGGTTAACTGGGGCATTTCATTCATTAAACAGAAACTAGAAACTTGTCTATATAATAGCCTTCGCTATTTTGGTAACTACGACACTTGAACTATTGCCATCATTTATACAACGATCACTTTTCTTTTGTGGTGTCAAAAATTTTCTCTTGTTTGGTCAAAATTTTACAGGAATGTATCTGGCTTGTCTGTTGTTGAGTAATGGCTGACAAATAGAGAGAAGGTATATTACCCATTTTCTCTCAATACATTGGTACATTCATATCACTAAAGAGATTTTGGCCTTCTGTTACTTAGGTGTCATAATTATTGTTATATTTGACTCATACTGTGCATGTACTGATTTCATGTCGTGGATGGATACCAAACCCATACCATTTGTTTTTCTATTTGATAATTTTTTTACAGTTACATAATGTAGGTTTTTTTCATTTTTTTAAAGGATTAGGGGCAATAAGGCCCTTATTTGACCCCAATATACTGGTGTAAATTAAAAAGTAACCATACATGTAAAATTGTTCTTAAATTTGTCCTTAACTATACTAAGGTACAAGGTGTTTAGAAAATAAAACAAATTTCACATTTAAAGAGTTACCATGACAACATGCTGAAGTGCAGAGCTCCAAATTGTACATGTATGATTTGAAGTTGATAGCAAATTATTTATAGCAGTAAACATTAGAATTTATTATACTTCATGTCAAAATGACAGATTTTGATTGGTTATAATACGAGGGAGAGAATTTACTTTATCCCATGGCAAATACTCTTTTACCCTTCACGGAGACGCTTGCTCAAGTGTGCGCTTTAATAAATACAGATGATTGTTATGTACAAGATGACATAGTTTATTACTTTGAATTTGAAATTTAATAGACATTAATAACTGAACATTCAGTATAATAAATTAAATAACACATATCTGAGAGAGTGATAGAGCAGATTGTTACCCCTCGAAAAGACAATGTCAACCTTGGCTTCGCCTCAGTTGACAATGTTTTCTCGGGGAAACAATCTGCTCTATCACCCTCTCAGCTATGTGTTATTTATATATTGGTACACAATTATTTCAAGCTGAACATTGGAATGAGATCTAGTCAACCTTATTTTAATAATTAATATTAGATTAACAGGAACTTTTATGACAGAAATTAACCATGTCTCTATTTTTTTTTTTTTTTAGATGCTGAAGCAGCCAGAAAATGTGATTTTGAATGACTTTAAGATGCAAAGACAAGCAGCATTAGATACACAGCTGATTGGCCAGTATGAAGAATTGGTAACTGATTGGATGAACACAATAGAAACTATTTTGAGTGACACATCAGATGAAAGGTACATAATTGTAATTTGGCATTCTTTAAATCATCACTTCATCTGGATTTTACACCAATGTTTTAAAGTTTTTTTGCACACAAAAAAGTGAGTTGCCATACATTTATGACCAGTCATGTAACATGCATTTTTATTGGACTTTTGATTTACTTATTAATGCAATATTTAAATATTTCTTGGAAAGGGGAGTCTGATGAAAATTGTTTACATCTCACTGTTATTGTTGAACTGGTGAATTAAAAATTCATTTCACTGTACTTTGTACAATAAACTTTCATGTAAAGTTCAAAAGTTAAATATTAAACCTTTTAACTGAAAACTAACTGGAAACAATCTGTTTTCAAATATAACCATTCATTAAAGAGATACTATTTAACAACAGAAGTGTAAATCATTCAAGTTTTGAGACTAATAGACAAGAAAGCTTCTTTAAATGTAGCATAATCCCCATCTGCTTTAGGGGTACTTTTATATTTACAATGTATGTAAAAAGCTTTGATTTAAAGAATAGCATCATTTTCTTATCTTCTTGCTTGAAACTGATCTTGACTTTCTCTACTAGGAAAGTGGCTTTCCCTGATGAGCCAGCAAGGTGATTGTTTTTCTAACTTGTAGAAGTAGTTTTCATTCTAATATACCATAATTGTGCTATTTGTATAATGTGTAGATTTTACAGCAATATTTTTTCCATTACAAGTCATTGATGAGGGACATGCACCAAATGGTAGAATATTAGTAATCAGGTTTCTTAATTCATACTTAGCAATAGACAAACAATACCAAGATTGAAAATCAGACATTTTTGGGTAAACTGTATTTATATATAATTGATTATGTTCAGAAAATGAAGAGCATTCAATGTATCTATTTTGACAGAAGCCGTTCATATAAGTCAAAAATTGTTCAATATTGTATACCGTTTTTATTAGAAATCTTTTTCAAAGTCTGTTATCTTTCTTCACAAAGATGACTTCATTTATATTGCACATACAATTATTGATAATTTGAAAGAAAATTATTTGGAAAAATTGATACAAGATGTAGCAATATATTTTTTTTACAATTTACCGGTTGTCAGAAAAGTATATGAAATCTTTATTTTTTAGATGTGACTAATTTTATTTCTACCATTGGACATGAAATCACATCAAAATTAATCTAAAATATTATAAGTTCACATGTAAATTTTGCTTATCTATATATATATATATGCTAAATAAATACATAACCTGATATAAGTTCATCATATAACATAGAAAATAAGTCATGTTTATTTGAACAACATAAACATTTTTAGTATATGATGGATTTGATGGAGTTTTTGGGTCATTTCTTTAGAACTCACGTAAAACTCTTTTAAATTCATATATTTAGTGGAAAATGTAGGACCAGAATATATCCACACTGTGATTTAGGAATGTACAACATGTGCTGTATAGTTACAGAATTTGTTCCCTCAGGTCAATTGAATGAGGATTAAGGATCCTTGCAACTTGCCTAACTAGATGAGTCCTGGACTCTTCTGTTTCATTTACTGGTTTGACACACCAAAATTTTCAAAATGTTTTTTATAGTGGCTGATTTTTAAAATATTATCATAAATATCTTCTGGACTAATACTATTTAAGACCATACCTTGACCCCTTTAGTTTTAGATTTCAGCACTTCCCTCCCTGTAGTAAATAATATATATGTACATGTAATCTGTATTATTTAGTATGTCATTACTTATATGAGAGAAGTATTGATGAATTATTTCAAACTCTTAAATGAAGTTTATTTTGTGAATCTTTGATTAATATAGATTTGATCCTTTTTCTTTACTCTGATAATAGTAAAACAAATACGAGAAGTGATGCAAACAGCTGGATCAATTTAAGGTTGGAATGTTTCTGGCACTTGTGATGGGGCGAGTTGCTGTTTTGATGTGATAGACAAAGATAATATGATAAATTTTTTTGGCTGTATAAAGTGTCTAGTATAGAATATAAAAAAAAAATTCTCCTCCAAAGATTACTGTTTTGAAGTGAAATGACAATTAACTTTCAAAATGTTTTCACATAGTCTGTTATGAAGTTTGAAGTAGCATTTTTATACAAGAAAATAGATTCTATTTTATATTTCCAATGCCTCTGAATATGAATGATAGAATTTCCGTCAATTATTATCTTAAGATTAATGTTAAATGTAATTAATAAAGGCATACTAATTATTGATATTCCTATAATTATTGTTCGAAAATAAGTATATGGAACAATAAACTTTGATTGAAGGACTTCTCTGCCAAAGGAAAATTATGTAATTGAAAAATTGTGGACTTTTTCAAAACATTTTTAATAATTATTATGTGTGTCTAACCTATGCATTTTTGGTGTTCCTTGATTAACATTATGATTAAGATTGTTATGCTAGGAGCTAGGTTAACCAGTGTTAAGCAATGCTTTGTAGTAGATTTTTTTACTTAACTTGATAGGTGTTATATACATGTAGGATACTCTTTTAATTGTTAACATAAGATAATCCTCATTTGGTGAGATTTTCATCACATTTACTATTGTTTTTTAAGTGGAGAATCATTATTTCTGGACCTTAGTTATTTTGAAGAGAGGTAAGACCAGGGTGAAGATTTGTAGAATTATTTTGATTCCCTTGTAGAATGACACTGACCTAGCCAGATTTATACCATGTTTTAATATCCAGAAATGGTCGATTAAAGTGGGAGTATTGTTATAAAGAATAGAAGTTCAAGCTTGTAAAAATATTATCTTTATCATTAGTTTAGGAACACTTATAAACATGTAATATATCTTTGTATGCTGATATTTAGATTAAAATTTTCTTCACACAAAAAGTATTTATCTGCAAAATATCACTATACATTTACTTCAACAGATGTTCCAATAAAAAAAAAAAATTCATGTAAATAAATTTTGAACATTTTATAAATCTGGTCCTAGAGTAAGATTCTGTCATTATTGAGTGGTAGTTTATTTAGACACAAAGATTAGTTTTACCTCAGTTTATCCATGCTACAAGTATCTGAAGTAATACCCCTTGGAAACTATTTTGTTTTATTATGAAATGTGGTGCATTTTTAGTCATTTTTGGTTAAATCTCTAGAAGAGACGAAATAAGATTTTAGTGTTTTGGTTAAAAAATCATTTGTTTATCTTTGTTTAGATTTTAATTTGACAGTGGAAGGTTGTTTTTTTATTCATCTAATAATCTAATATTATTTCATTTGATTTCACCAAATGTTTAGTTTCTTGATATTTTGCCTTGATATTTTTGAATTTTGGAGAATATGGCCTGTCAGATATTCTAGATATTACTGGCTCTTTCATCTACTGTCTAAGGTTTTCTGGATTTTACAAATTTTTACTGTTTTTTTTTGCTCGATTAATCATAGTGCTTTTTAAAAAGGATTTCTGTAGATGGAAACCAGTCTTCAAAATTAACTGGATGCCCAAGACCCATACCAGCAGTAGATAAGTAATCAGTTGTCATATTATGAATATGTTGACTTTTACAATAGAACATGTGCTGTAATGATTTACAACAAATTGCAGATCTATGACTTTTAAAATCTTTTAAAGCATGAGGTGCATTTAAAATTTAAATAATATAGAATTTGAAAGTTTTGTGATAAATATCAACATACTAACAGTTGATCACACTAAAATTTTGTTCTTAGCAATTACTGGGTTGTAACATTTAGGAATATTTAAGTAAAGTCAAGTTCCAAAGCTTTAAAATCAAATTTTTTTTCAATCATTATATACTTGATAATATCATAAAACTTACACAAATTTGAAGTAGAATTGAATGGTGAATTTAGAAAAGGTACATGTAGATAAACCAACAACCAATGCCATCTTCCCTAGGAGAGCTTATAATGAAGCTATTTGATTATATATGTGATTCTGGCCACATGGTTTTTATAGCAGTATTTTGCTTAAGTTTTTACAGTCTGATACAAGTGAGGTGCATTTTTTATCATTGTTTTAGAAAAGTAATGCTTTTATTTAACACACATGTTTTATTGTATCTGGTATCTTAAAGGATTTTATTCATGTGATGTTGAGTCGTTGTGTTGTTTTGGTGAGAAAGCTTTTTAATCCAGAAAAACGTTTGATCATGAAGTCTTGGGGTATTTACAAATATATTTTTAGCATTCAAAACATGAAATAGAAATAATCCTGAAGATTGAATATTTTAGATTTATGGACCCCAATGCTGGACCTCTATCTGAGTTGGAGAGATGGCGTAGACGTCAGAGGTTGTTGACCAGTATTACAGAGCAGTTAAAGAGTAAGGAATGTAAAGCTGTTATTGGTGTACTCATCACTGCCAAATCTAGACTGCTGAAGAAATGGAAAGTTGTTGATGCTTCGTAAGTATTTGAAAAGGTTTTGTAAAGTTGATCATTCAGGACATATATGACATTTAAAGGTTATTTATGTTGTAGATAAGATAATATGGCATTATTGAGTTGTCAAAAGAACTGAATTTCACCACAATATTTTGACATCAGATTTTTTTCTGTACGGAATATTTTTCAGTCTCCAAATTTGTTGATAAAGTAAGTTTTAAAGTCTGCAAGCATAGCTTCTAAGCCTTTCAAAATCACTTTGGAAATAAAATTAAAAAAAAAAAACAGTGACTCTTTTGAAAAAAAAATGAAATCAATAATTTATTGTATGCTATAATGGTATGTTCATGACTGAAGAATATTTTAACATAACAGCTCTTTGAATTTGATACATAGTTGGATTATTGAAAATGACCCATATATTAAAAAAAAAAGATCTATTATTGTCAATTAACTCCAATCATGTGGTAAATCTTATACATATGAATGAAATTTTTGATGTTATCTTTTGTAAGAAAAATTATCTGTTTACATTTTCATTGAATTTTACAGAATTACAGATGCCATGAATGATACCAAAGACAAAGTGAAGTATTTGGAATCCCTTAGACGTCATTTTGATCAGCTCTACCATGATGCAACACCTGCTTCAATTATAAACAATGCTATCCCAGGAATCACAAACAGTGTTCGACAGATGGATTCCATTTCCAGGTACTATGCCAGGACAGGGTTTCTTGGTATAGTATTTACAAAAATAACCAATCAGTTAGTATTAGCTTGTAAAGAATATATTAGGAATTTTACCAGTAATGTATATGATGAAGATGAACTTTGGGGGAGGATAGCCGAGGAAATCAAACACAGAGAACTTCTATCAACTGTTGATCCACAACAGAGATTACTAAGGAGTCAAGTGGAGTCAAAACTAAAGGTACAGTTTAATACTTTCCTTTTAACAACAGGAACCTTTTATTTTTTATAAATCTATGTGTATGAGTGAGATTTGTAGATTTCTATAAAGTACTGTTGTAGAAGAAACACGAATAAAGGCCTTTTCTGAAAGGCAGATTGTTCATTTTTTTGTCATCAAATAATGAAGAAGAAAAAAACGAAAATTAAGAAATATATATCTTAAAAGTTAGACATATTTTAAAAAAATGAGAGTTAAGATGTTAGTCAATGACTTTATTTGAAATTCCTGTATATATCATATTTGTTCTTTAGGGAGGTATGCAGAGAAGTAAAACCAAAGAAGGAAAAGATCTAGGATTACAAGATGATAGTCTGTATGGTCGTCTGAGGGCATGCCTGTCATTACAAGGCTTTTACAGGGACACACTTCGCTCATTAAAAGATGCTCTGGGACAGTCACAGAACTTGTCACACTTCCCTTCCATCAGTAGTATGGGAGGCTTGGGTTCTGTTAAGTAAGTTATTGTTCAAGTTCACGTTTGATTTTTAGTTTAAACATATTTTATTTGTTCAAGTACAAATTGGATAAGACACAAGTCAAACAGACTTATGAAGTCTTCTCCATTCAACATTTATAGCAATATAATACAAAATATATGTATGAGCATGCATGTATAGAATGGTATATCTATTTAATATATATATATATATATATATGGATTTATGTCAAAAGACAGAAAAGTGAAGACAGAAAGAAAACAATAATACAGAAAAAATAAATAAATGAATATTTAGAAAACAAAAACAAAAAATAAAATACAAATTAAACAAAAAAAAAAAAGAAAAAAAAAGGAAGACTTTTACTTAGATGATGATGTGTGTGCGATCATGGTTTGCTATCTAGACAATTAGAAATCTTTCCGAACTTTTAATAAACTCGAAGACATTTTTGAAAATGGTTTGGTTTTGCTCTAGAGAAAGAAGACAACTACCCGAGGTTAGTAGTTCTATGTTAATTTTACAATCTTTTGGAAGCCAGCGCAGACTTTCAAACATTTTATTTCGTATGTCTGAATATAATATACATTTAAAAAAGAAATGATAGGAATCTTCACGATTAACACCACAGCGGCAAGAAGGGTCAGAAATAATATTGACCCTATATAGATCATAGTTTAAGGATGATGCAAAACATCGAAGTTGGGTTAGAATAATATTCAGTTTTCGAATTCCAAACTCATATTGCTTCTGTACAAATATGTTACTCTGAGGGTAAAGTTTTTTTAGTTCAGTTTTAAATTTATTTATTGATTCCGCATCACGAGTTGAATCATCAAGATTATTCCAAAGACGTATGGTTGATGGAATAAATGAATCATTAGTCAATGCTAGTCTGCAGAATGGAATAACGATGTCATTTCCATTGCGTAGAGGATAGACCGTCATACTTTGGATTTTTGGGGGAATTAAATTTGTCAAATATTCTGGAACATTATTTTTTTGAATATTATAAAACATTTGAATTTTTCTTCTCTCTCTTCTTTCAGCTAATGTTTCCCATCCAAGTTCTTCATAAATAACCCTTGAGCTTGTGAATATAGGTAACCCCGTAACTATTCTAGCAGCTTGGAGCTGTAATTGTTCCAGTTTATTGATATAACCTACCCCAATGTTATCCCAAACTTCACTGGCATACTCAAATAAAGGTCTTATAAAAACTAAATATAGTTTTTCTAAATTTTTTCTGCTCAGTTTATATTTCAACTTCCTTAGCATATTTATATGTTTAGATGTGCTTAAGATAATATTATCAACGTGGACATTCCATTTAGCATCATTGCTAAATGTAACCCCTAAATGTTTATGAATATTTGTAATAGGTATATTTTTATCATTGAATATAAAGTTCATTTCTGGGATTTCAACATTAGAAAATAACATAATTTCTGTTTTATCTGGATTAAAAGACATTAACCATTTTTTGGACCATTCGTTCAGCTTTTCCAGATCATGGTTTATCACAGTTTCTATCTGCAATGCATCACGATCCGCACAGCTGAACGACGTGTCATCTGCAAAGAGTCTGCACAGAGAAATAAGGCTTTCTGCAATATCATTAATATATATTATAAAAAGTAATGGTCCAAGGACCGACCCTTGAGGGACACCAGCTGAAATACTGCAAAGTTTTGAAGAAGATTGCTTGATAACCACTCTTTGTTTTCTATCACTTAGGTAGCTTCTAAACCATTTTAACAGATTTCCATTTATACCATAAGCCTTCATTTTATGTAATAAACCATCATGCCAAACTTTATCAAAGGCTTTGGAGAAATCGCAAAAAACAAAACAACTTATCTCTTTCTTTTCAAGTGAGTTCAATATGCAATTATATATTTCTAACAGTTGGTGAACCGTTGAACATTTAGGAAGAAAACCCGATTGATACTCATAAATTAACTTATTTCTTTGTAAGTGGTTGTAAACATATTTATATATAACACGTTCCATGACTTTGCCTATGCAACTAATGAGTGATATAGGTCTATAATTGGAAGGTAATGAACTATCCCCCTTTTTAAATAAGGCTATAACATTTGAAATTTTCCAGCTGGATGGATACTTGCACTGCTGCAAGGATTTATTAAATATTATACAACACGTTTGATCTTATGCATATACAATCAACACATAAAAAGGTTTAAGATATATGCTTCCTTTTTAATACAATCTTATAAAGCAAACAAAATTTCCTTGTATCAACCTCAATTTGAGGGTGAAGTTTTGAGCCTAGTAGAAAAATAGTATGTTTATGACAAGTGCACAAGAATAAAAATTCAAACAAAACATTTTCACTCTTTCAGGATAAAGAAAATTATTCATTGATTGAATTTCATTTTATACTTTTCATTATGAATTTTTTTCAGATCAAAACCAGGCACTAGTGATAAATCCCGTGGAAGTAGTTTAATGGTATCACCAAAGAAAGGAATATCTGCTCTGGATACCCAAGGTCATGGCGTGTCAATAGCTGATGATGATGCTGTAATGTCACATATGGACTCTTTCTGTACACGGATTAAACAGCTGATAGACGTCATCAATACCCTCTCTCAGTACAACAAGTAAGTTATGTAGGAAAACATTTGCATACATAAACCAGCTGATAGATGTCATCAATACACTGTCTCAGTACAAGAAGTAAGTTATGCAAGAAATCATTTGCATCCATAAAACAGCTGATAACTCTCTCAGTACAACAAGTAAGCTATACATGAAATCATTTGCATAGATTAAAAATTTGATAGATGTCATCAATACCCTGTCTGTTAAGTAAATAATGCATTGAATGATATTCACACATAAAAGATCTGATTGATGTTAACATGTTTCCTCAGCACAATAGCTTGGTCAAGTAAGTTACACATGGAACAATTTGCACTCATGAAATGTCTGATTAGTGTCATCAACACGCTATTTCTGCACAAGTAAGTTTTTACATGGAATCAGTGCATACATAACACATCTGATTGATGTCACTAACATAAAATTCATGCAATTAGCAAGGTATGCATAGATTCATTTTATGTTCATGAAATAACATCAATATCAACAACACAATTTCTATGTACAATATTAAAGTAAGTTTATATTCAGTTCTCAAAATCAGATGAAGTATGTTTAAAAATTGATAGCTCTCCTCTATATTAATACAAATTGGCGGATATAAAGTTTTCAAATCTGACACAAGGGGAGGCAGATTGCATGACATTTGTATGAATATAAAAAAGAACTTCTTTTGTTTTGTAATCTGCTTAAACTTTCCCTTGAAATTCATCCTCTGCTTCATGAAAATTTAATATTCAAAACCTTGACATGTCACATTTTGTACACAGTTGCTATTTCCTATTCTTATAGATAATGTACACTTACATAAAATTTATATTGTTTTATTAAGTTTTTATTAATTTTTAAAAAGTTTTGAGACCTTGTTATTTTTCCAGGATGGTTACTTTGACAGCTGGTATGCCTAGACTGAGGAAAGATGATTTTGTATTTGAAGATGAAACAGAGAAAGAAGAATACAAGTATAGAAAGCGACAACAAGAAGCCAGAAAGGCATTAGGTTTGATATTTTTTCTGCATTTATTTTATGACATTCTCTGATAATTGGTTGTCTCTCTTTAAAACCAGATGATACAGAAATCACAATAATTGAAAACTGATGTATTGAGTCAAAGAAATGTAATGTGAACATATATATTTTTGATCATGGTAATTTTTATGTTGCTTTTATCATCTTTAATTGACAATCTCATATAAGTGGAACATTTATACATGAGAATGATCTTATATTTTTTTTATTATTCATGCATAAGTTGTATTCAAAAATATATGACAAATCTAATTAAAACAAAATATTGGATAACATTAACATTTTTCCCACTGAAAAAGTTATATAAAATGAAAAGTGAAACTTCATCAATTTACAATTTCACGAAATAAGAATATTCCTTATATTCACACTTGTTCTTTTCTTTGTAAGTAATTTATGAAAAAAAGATGATTATAAACATTGGTAACATTTACCTGCATATTTTTTTTCTTGGTGAAGTTAGTATTTTGATTTGAACTGTTTTACAGTAAATTGAAATAAAAAGAAGATTTAAAAAAGCTTTGTTTACAAGGGGAATGTAGTATATGGTGTTAGAAACTTTAAAATAAAATATTAGATAGAAAAAATTATTTAATGATTGATTTCAGAGAGAGAAGCTGCAGAACAAGAAGAAGCAATGAATGCAGAGAACTCACCTGAGAGGAGTCTAGGGACCATAGCTGAGGATGAAGATACCCCTAACTCTGAAGGATCAAAGACAGATGAAAGGAAAGAAGAAGGAATAACAGCGAGGAATGATGAAGTGTTTGATTCTAAAGATAAAGATAACAATCAAGGACTTAATGAAGAACAGTTGGCTGTATTAAGTATGTGAACTTATTGCTGTTTCTTGTGGAATACTCCATTATTGACTATTCTGATATGTGCCTACTTATGGCACAGTGTTAGCTATTCCTTTTTCTTTAAATCTGTTGTCCTTTTTATAAATTTTCAAAATCTTCTTTCAAACTTCTAGACAGATATCAATGGAATATGCCTTGAATTGATTGTTGGTTATTTTTTATTAGTCTATTGTGGCTTCTGATACTGTTAACATTATATAAGTATTGAAATACAAATATTGATATTGTTATCTGCAGTAACATGTAACATGAAGAAATGTAAGTGATCTGGTCTTATTGTGGCAACCATTAAAGAAAAGAGTAAGTGGACCAAATACCAACAATAATGACTGTAGGAGTTTTCGGACAAAATGAGAACTTGAAACTTGAAGGATTAAGTTTTTAGCTGTTTTAACCAAAATGAACTGCATTTTATCTTGTTATAAAAACTAATTGAGATATTCTTTTTTTAGGGAAATATTACCCAGAGGATGAGGAGGATGATGGTCCTGGCGTTTCAGCAGTTATTTTAGATCATCTTGATCAGATGACTAAAGCTATGTCAGATAATGTAACCACCAAAACCATGTTAGATGTAGAATCAAAGGTGAGAACATGTAGGGAGGTTTGTTTACTGAAAAGGAACATGGATTCCTTGAAATTTTTACAATAAAGATTAAAACATGGCTTCATTTGAGATATCTTTATCTTTAATTTTTAAGACCGACATTTCAGATAAATCTTGAACTTTAAAGGTAAAACACATGAAGAAAAAAAGAAATTATTTTTTATCTTAAAGAAGCAACATTTATTTAATGGGTGCTTTTTGGTAGCATTTCTATGGTGACAGTATCACTAAGTTCTTTAAGAAAAGACGACAGAGTAATAACTATGGTGATGACCAGGAGGAAATAGAGGAACATTCGGTATCGATTGATTTATTGTTTTTATACAGAATTCAGAGTAATATTTTACAGAATGTTTATGGATTTTCTCTTGAAATCTAAGCTTGTAAGAGGAACAAATCTAGAACTTTGTATGTTTGCTTACTGAATTGAAATTAAAAAAACTACCAACCAGACATTTTTTTTTTGCATTAAGTTTTTCAAAAAATTTAAGGAAAAATATTTACACAACCAAGGAACTCTTACATCTAAGTGAAGATATTTGATATGGCAAACAGGAATATTTTAAGTCTGTTCCTTGTAATATATTACTTTGAATTCAAGAGTTTTTGTATTCTTTATATTTTTTATGTCAGTTGACTGTTGATTTAAACTTTTGTATTGTTTCTTGTTCTATTTTCTTTTGAATTCTTGTTTTATGATATTTGTTTTCTAGTTATATATCTTTGAACTGAAAAAAAAGTTTTCATGGTACTTTTTGTTGAACTCATTTTCAACATTTTAAAAGTATTTAACATTATATTAAAAAAACGAAAATGTTTTAGGAACTTTTTAATACATTTTAAGGACATTTATTGGTAATTGTATACAATTGGACCATTTCTTTGATTCGATTTCATGGCTTTAGAAAAAAGATGGATATTTTATTGTGTGGAAATATTCCTCCAATTTAAATGACTAAATCTTTAAATATTTAAGTAAAGACATCTCTTTGCATTAAATCCATAAAATCAGCTTCTGTCCCATAGTTAAAAATGAACTGTACCGTTTTTTCAACAACCTTCCATTGTAGATATATAACAATGACAAATAATATATATTTTCTCAATTAAATCCTGCCAGTTAATAGTTAACAAACTGATTGACAATAACAATTAAAAAAAATTGATATATTACAAAACTAGGACCTGTTTTGAAGATTTTGACCTGTTTTAGGAAGAATTAATTTTTTATATATATATTTCTTTTACTTTTACAGGATAGAGATAGATTTGATATGTACTACAATAACTTTGCTGAGATAGTTCAGGAACAAGAAAAATTACTCTCAGCATACCTTAATGTTATCTTCATGAGAAAAATGAAAACACAACAAGGACTTGATATTATTACAAGGTAAGGTTATCAGAGTTAATTTTATAAGTTATTTCTTGAAAAAAATACAGCTTTAAAGCGACAGAATAAAACATTGTCAGGTGTTGTTAACAAGAAGAAAAGCATGATGTAACATTCTAATGCAATCTTGATGTAACAAGAGTTTTTTTTCATGGCTAGAATTTACTGTTAAATCTACAATTGACATGTAAAGCTGCCATATTGAATTTTCAGAATCCACAAATGTTTCATTAATACAACATAATAGAAAATAAAACAATGCCTACCTCAAAAACACCATTTAAATGAGATATTATCCAAATCTGAATCCTACAAGTAACAAAATCACCATCAGTTTGTTAATTTTTCATTTGTATGATGGCATGTTTTGCCATGATGTTTATGCTCTAAAATCATTCATGAAGATTCTTTGAATTTTATTTATCTTAAAATATATATATTTTTACAAGCTCTAATGTACTATTTCTTTTTGTAATGCATTTAACTAGGAAGAACAGTACTGTAGTTTAAGATTTGATGCAGTCAAATTGCCAATTGACGAAGACAACTCTTCAACTTCATTACTGTTATTCCTTAATTGGACCCTTCCAATAATTCTGTACAAGTTTTTATATATATCTATTGACAGTAATTCCAGAAACACATGATTTACTAATGATTTAAAAATTGCAGATTTAGTTTCATAAGCCTATTACCAATGTTTTTTTTTTCAGATTTGGACCAGTACAGGGTAGGCCTGGGATAAGAACCACTATAGCAGAGAAGTTTGTAGAGATATTTAACTGGTATGAAACTGATCTGGAGGAGGTTCAAAGAATTTATGAAACACACAAGGTAAAGTTTATATACTTATAGAATAAGAATAAGAATTTTATTATTCTAATCAAGAACCCATAAAGGGCATCATTTTACAACAACAATATATGCACAATATGATTGGAAAAAAAAACATAAACAAAAAATAAGAACCTATTATATCATGTTAACTTATGCAGTATAGGTTACAATGATGGAGTGAAAGAAATAAATTTATTATAAGCATCTGAACCATTTTTAGAATATCTCCACTATTTATTCACTCTGTAGAAAAAATGACATCACTCTAATTTTTAAAATACTGAAATTACCCATAGTAAATAAATTACTGAACTTATGATTTATTATAATTTTGTTCAGGAAAGTCCACAGATGGTAAGGAATGCTCCACCAGCAGCTGGAGCTATCCACTGGTCCCGTCAACTTTTGAAGAGAATTGAGGATCCAATGAAAGTGTTCCGTGATAACAGAGCAATCAATCAATTAGGAGACTTTAGTAGAATAGTCAAAATATACAACAGACTTGCAACTGCTTTAGTGACATTTGAAAGTTTATGGTTTGCTCAGTGGAAGAACAGAATTGAACATGCCAAGGCAGGACTTAGGGCTACATTGTTTATAAATCATCCAAACACAGGAGAAATCCTTGTTAATACTGATGAAAGGTAGGTAAAAGTACATGAGAAAAGAAAAATCCTTGCCAATAATAACAGGGGTTTTCTATAGTAAGTTGTACTTCAAAAGTTACAAGAGTCATTTAGAAGTTTGTCTTTTGTTAACACAATCAAATTTGCAAGTGTATTCCAGGATCTCTGCATAAGTTATCTACCATGTAGCCAACATTGTAACAGAATAAATCTTGAATTGTCTAAAAAAAAAAAATTCTTGTATTTTCACCTGAAAAATGTATATGTTGAAGATTTATAAAAGAATAAGTCTGTGTATCCCAGTATGTTATAAGCTATTAATAGATTTGATTATTAAATATTTTTCAGAGTACTGGAGCTGATCCATGAGGCTAAATGGTTAACAAGACTAGGTATTCAGATTCCAGACTCAGCTACTGCCATTATGCAGCAAGAGTCACGCTTCAAAAGTTACAAAAGTCATTTAGAACTAGTTTTACATGAATACAAGGAAACATGCAAGTGTATTCCTGAATCTCTCCAGAATTTATTCACTCCACATACTAAGTATGTAGAGGAGCAGTTACAACCTGGACTGACAACTCTAGCGTGGAATAGCATGAATATAGGTAAATTTACCTTTATTCTTTGGACATATATTTTACAAACTGAATGTATAAAAATTTCTAAATAAAAAAATATTATCATAATTAGTTACTGATGAATTTGAACTTTTCTGATATCCTGACTAGTTCATAACAGGAGATAACATTGCATCATGTTAGTGTTGTGCATATTTTGGAATTACTCTTACACTTTTTTTTTATAGTATCTTGTAGTCGAAATAATTTTATAAGGGACATATATTATCGAAAAGAACAGCTAGTGCATCAGTTGTGTTACCATTCAATGTTTTCAATACTAGGAATTTTCTCATAGAATGTGTCATAAGTATTAAATATGTTTACAAAAGACTGAATACATACACTTATGTTTAAATTTCTGTATTGTTATCTATTTTCAGATGCATTTTTACATCAGATCCATTCTGCTACAAACCGATTGAAGGAGAGAAGTACAAAAGTTCAGGACATAATGGAGAATGATGTTGCTGGATCACTAGAAGCTATCAAGAATTTCTATCTGTTTGATTATGAGGAAGCTATCACCAGACCATGGGTAAGTCTATCTTATTTTTAACTTGACTTTGATATTAAGGTCTGAATGGCTACTGTCAATAATATTTCTATTGAATTAGGGCTTTTTCTATAAATAATTGCAAATTTTGTGGACCAGCCTTTTTCACAAATGCACTTGTTGAGATTCTATTATTCCTTAAGATATCTTGGCTTTCGGTAAAATTTTATTACTTCTTTTAGATATCTTGATTTTAACTAATATTTGAACTATATATTTGGAATTGTTAAAAGTTATTATTTTCTATTATTGTCTATCTCTTAAGATCTATTATTTAGACATCATCTTGTAGGAGAAGAAAAAAAAACAACTCAAGAACTGAAGTTAAAAATTGTTTCTTCATTTGGTTACAAGAGATAATTTGTACAGAATATTAGGTCTACAATAATTTCAAGGAACAGGACTTCATATCATATTTGAATAATGATACAATAAATGATCATTGGATGTTTTATTTGTTATAGCCACCACATGAGTTTAGAGATGTAATGTTAGACAGAGTACAAGAGAAAGTGGAAGAACTACAGAAGCTGGTACAGAGAGTAATGAATGGTTTACTGGCTGTGGCTAATCTACTGGCTACTAGAAAGGTAGGAATCAGCACTTTTTCCTGTAGTATTGTTTCCACAAGTTTTTGTTGATATATAACACCCATTCATAGCATAAAATATACTCCTTTGTCCAATATTTTGTTGCATTTACATTAAAGCACATGTCTAATTTCAGTTACCAGCGTTAACACAAAATTTTACATTTTACAGGAATACATATATTCAGCTTCAAAAGGCTTTATTTCCATGAAAAATGTATCAGATAAAGCCAAGCTTCAGAAACGTCATAGTGTAGCACATAAGACCTTGTCAGAAATGGTGGGATCATTTTTACTGAAATATATCACATATATACACAGTTTTAGTCAAATATATCATCAGTTAGTGTATATATACTTCTCTGTACCTGTAACGCCTCTTTTTAGTTACTAACAATTTGTCAATAAATGAATACAAAGTAAATGGCTCTGATAAAATCCTGGACATAGTCTCAATCAAAACTATGTTTGGGACCCCCCTTAAAAATAACCCTGATCGATCCTTTTATGAAAAAGTTTAAGAGACTTTACATGATATTCATATTTCAGGACCCTGCACTAAGAATAGGACCAAACAAGAGGAAAATTAAATTATGATATTACCAAAAAAAAAATCTGGAATTTTTCTTAGTTTAGTTATCTTTGTATGGTTCACATGACATAAAATTTTCAAGATTTCACGTTAAAATCTGTTTCATTAGCAAAGGACAGATCTATGTCAAAATTAATTGCTCACATCACAGATTATTTTTTTTTTAACAAACCTTATATTCTGTAACATATTTCTTTGTTTTCTGTGTAGCTGTTCATTTTGAAGGAAAGTCAATGTCATGCACATGTGAGTGTCAAAATTAGTCTGGGCTTAAAACTGAAAGTCAAATAAAATAACATTTTCTACTGAAACATACTTATTTCATACAAATTTTTAAGACTTTACTAAATAGTTTAAACTTGGGCATAGAAATAATGATTAACATTCTAGATAGAAATTTTCTGATTTAAAATATTAAATTTCAAAAATTGTACCTGGTGTCAACATTAGATTACTAATATCTATACAATATTATAGCATTAAATCAAATTTTGCAGGTGAGACATTTCTATGTGTCCACTGGTGTCTTAATGGGTATACTGTATTGAATCATTGTAGATTAGACAATTTCTTTTATAATATTTTAGAATATTCATATTTTTAACATTTTATACAGTTGCATGGTGATATGTACTGTTTTTTTTTCTTTGATTTAAGATAAATATAGTGTTGAAAAGTAATTTCTGCATTGTATAAGATAAAATGAAATAATACATTCTTCTTTCATCATAACTGACTTTATGGGACGTTATATTGGAGAAAAAACTAGATATTTTTTTTATCCAAGTAAAAATATTGATATGGTTGTTCTGTCCTCATAACAGCAATATTTATTTACATAGATTGTTATCAGCTGAAATTAATTTATCAATTTCATTTGCATGTTTTAAAGTCAGTTACAGAATTTTTAATCTACTTAGACAGCTGCTACATAGTGCAAAAATATGACTTATCAAATGTATCATATTTAAATATACAATAAGTGGTACTGTTAAAAAATAAGTTGTTACTGTAAATCAATCTGATTTATCTCCCTTGTAGTTGGAACATCATAACCCAAAGGCAAAGAAACTAGCATTAATGGTAGATGACAGTGAAGCCATGAAAGAAAGACAGAGAGCTGCAGAGGAAGAGAAATACATTTCTAATCTTATATGTATGTTGTAATATTATTGATAGGTTACAGGCTTAACATGTAATTTATTGATGACATAATTTTTTTGACCATGGAATAGCTTAGTAAAGCAGACTATATATATGTACAGGTTTGTCAATTTGATTGTCTTTTAGAATTGTACAAATTGATTTGTTTCATTTCTTTTATGATAATATATTCCTTCATAGAATTATTTGTGTATACCCATGCTTGTTTTTCATAATAAATAAAAAAAAATGAAGGTCATTAAAGTCATGTAACTCAAACTTTTACTTTGACATCGTAATTATTTTCAAAATCAATCAAATAAACGCAGTTTCTGTTAAGACCCATAGATATCATTAAGCAATAATTTTAATTTGCTATATATTTAAGCCTTTTACAAAGAGCAAGTGTATGAAGCTGTACTCACTGCCACTAAGAGATCTCTGTCAGCTTTAGTGGATTCTACAAGTTGTTCAGAAGAAGAACTAAGAGCTGCCAGTGTATTGTCTAATCCTACATACTCACCGAATACTAGTCCTCGTCGTACCAGTAGAGCAGCTTCTGCTATGAGCAGGGTGTCATCTGCTATGACAGAAAGACCGAATACCAGTATGTCAGCATTATCCAATATGACCTGGACTACAGAGAAAACAAATGATCTAACCTATCTGCAGTAAGTACATTATTTTTGTAGCAGTGGAATTAATGTAAGTTATTGTAACATATAGTAGCTTTTTTGTATTGCATGGTATTGTCGCTCTAAAAATAATCCTAAACCAAAGTTTATGATTGACAGCCCTCTGACATGTGTTTTGAACTCACCATGTTTTTCAAGTTCCGGACTGATGTTTTGTGCCTTTTGATATAGATGACCAAGATAACATTATAAACAATGACATATGTATAAAAAAAATCTGTGCTATCAATGGTTGACAATGTCTGTTTTAGTAAATTAATGCTACTTTCAATATCATGTGCTATAAATTACTACACATCAGCAACAATGAAACAGCTTTCTATCAATTATAATTCCAACATTTTGCTGTGTAACAGGTAATTTTGCCTTAATAAAACAGAATTTTAAAACACTTGTCTTTTCAGGTTTGAGATAGAAGTTGGTTTTAATATTCCAGTAATAGCAGTACAACCAACACTAGACACTGCACAGACAGCCATTAATGATGTGGCCTCAGCTGTAGTAGAATCATGTAGAGGTAACCTATTATAATGAAGCTTGTCACTTAAACCAGACATCAACATTCTGTTTGTATTATAACCATGATTGTCACACACCACTGGAAGAATTCTCATAGTTACTGAAAAGAGGTAAAGGTGGTTCACCTGTAGGTATGAAGATGTGTAGAATAAATCTTTATGGAAAGTTGTCTCATTTGCAGTCCTATCACATCTTCTTTAAAAAAAATTTGACATTTGCAAGTCTCCTCTTGATCATCAACAATAAACAGGTGCCCATATATTATATGTAAACCGGAAGAATAACATCTGTGTATTATAATACACATAATGCCATTTATAAATTCTTAAAAAGGTACACATTGATAATTTTAATATTCTATTATAGATGTAACTTGGGTAGAGAAAGACAGAGTTTATGACTTCCATGACAGAATTACTTCAGATGCAGAAGTAAATCAAATGTTGACACAGCTCACACATATAGTACATGGTAAGTAAAAGGAGTTAGAAATAAATAAAATGTTTACACAGATCACACATATGGTAGAATGTTGTTAAAAGGAACCAGAATTAAATCAAATGTTGACACAGCTAACACATATATGTAGAAGGTAGGTAAAAGAACCAGAATTAAATCAATTTTTGACACACATGACACATCTCATAGAAGAAGTTCAATTTATTACTTAAGTTTCACCTAATTTCATTAAAATTGAGGTAAATGATTAAATAGAATAATCATTTAATTTAATTCATTAAATTTAATTTCAATTAAACTAAGAAATCCTAATATAATTATAGATCATATAAGAATTTATTTCTTTACAGATGTAGAACCAGTGATCAACAAACATATCTTCCACTTTAGTTACTATGATTTTCTCTGGAAAGATGATTTACATGGCAACTTCAAGGAGTTCATGCAATCAGACCCTGGCATGTTTGCCATTAAAAGAGAGGTAGAGAGATACCTGTACATAGAAAAGAAGGTTCTCGCTATACCTGAAATCCTTCCTGTTGGTCCTATTTGTCTGAAAACAGACCCCATTAAAGATGCCTTACATGGATTTGCCATGCAATGGAAGAGTCATTTTGCTTCTGTTTTACATGAAGAAGCCAAGAAAAAACTAGATAGTGCTGTATTGTACAGGTCTAATGTACGTAATAGACTAGAGTTAGATGTGATTACACTGGACCAATTAAATAGTGCCTTACATTTACTGGAAGAACTCAGAGATATGGAAAACAAAATAGATGGAATTTATTTGCCTATAGAAACTATGTATGCCAAACTAAGGTAAGTTACAATTTGTGTATCCTTTAACATCTAAATAACTGTGTACTTACATAAAAGTTTACTATTAGAGTTATTAATCACTGTATTGGTCAGTCATACTATTAGTTTTGGGATATTTAACTGTTTTTTTCTGAAGGTTTCAGATTAACAATGTCTCACTTGATTTTCCCAGATTAAATTCTGAAGGTTTTCTTATTGTTTTACTGGAGAGAACACATATGTAGAGACCGAATTTCTCTGGACTTTTGCTCAAGTTCTAAAAATTTACTTCAAAAGAGTACATAGTACTAACTATTATTACAGAGAATTTGAGCTGAGGTTACCTCGTAATGAGGTTGAGGAGGTAGATCAGTTACGGGACAAGTGGCAAGAATTGATGGAATTAGCAGAGGAAGTACGACATAAATTGTTGATAGAGAAGAGAGGAACATTTGAACAAGAACTGGATAAACAAGTCAAGGTAAATTCAATATATCCTGCATCATAATAAGGACTCGGAACATAAATGTCTTCTTTCATTATTGAAGACTTGTTATAAGTTGCTGTACTGAGTACATTGATTGATGTTTGCTTTATGTTGTAGCATTTTTTTTTCTTTTTTATTGAAACCGATTTGAAGGTATTTATGTTTCTGATTTTATTGTCGTTCACATTTCTCAATTTGTTATAAGGCAGCCGTGTAAGATCTTGGACATGAAAATAACTATTTTACAGTGAAACTTTCATAAGCATTATCAAATAAATTGAATATTGAAACATGTAATTGAAAATAATATTCCTAGCATTATTGGAGAGTAGCAGTTATGGTTTTATTCACAACATGTCTAGCCTTGTGGCGATTTAGTATGTTCATATTGTATGGACCCTTGTCTGTAGTTGAAGATTAATAATAACCTTTAGTTTTATTTTTGGTTGTTGTCTAGTAACTGTCTCATTGAATATACCCAAAAATTGCTTTGATTCTTATTTATGAAATATTTTAATTATTTATTTTCAGTCTTTCAATGTAGAAGTGTTACGGTTCAGAAATGACTTTGATGGACAAGGTCCGATGGTTCCAGGAATACCCCCATCAGAGGCTGTTTCTCGTCTTGATTTCTTCCAACAGAGTTATGTATTATTTGACCTGAAGAGAAAGACTCTGGACTCTGTGTCTAAACTATTTGGTATTATATGTAAACCTTTTATTGAACTTGATAAGACAGGAGAAGAATTACATCTGTTGAACCAGTTATATGGACTGTTTCAGAAGTTCATTAGATTTGACAATAGGTTTAAAGATACATTATGGGCTGATGTGGATCTGGAAGCTGCTCATATTGAGGTAAGAATATAGTATGAAGTTTATTAGTTTTACTTAGTTTTAATATGAATTAGTATTTTCTTGAAGCTGCTAATATGAAGGCGCTACTATACAGTTTTACTCAAAGGTTTTTAAACAAGGTTTTTAAACTAAAATTAAATTAATTATTAGGAAAATTGTTTCATTGTGCACAATGTAGCCATGGGGTTTCGTTCTAACCCCCATGAAAACAAAAAATACAATAAAAGACTTAAAGTTGAGCTTCAGATTGAAGTTTGACTATTAAATTTATAGCATCATGACTTCTAATATCCCTCCTCAGAGACATCCTGGCTACAGGCCTGCTATGATGTCAAATAAAAATTGTATGTTTTAGGTGGAAGGATACTGGGATGAATGTCTGGCTTTACCCAGTAAACTGAAGGATAAAGATGCCTATAATGACCTGAAGACATCTCTACAGACTTACTTAGAAGTATTCCCTCTTCTCAAGGCACTTAATTCTAAGGTAAAATAAATAAATCATCATTTGTTCATCAAACATACATACATTTCAAATGTTTACACATTGTGAAAAGTGTCACATAATACATCTTAACATATTCACTTTTTTAATTTGCCAGTTCTGAATTTAATACAGAAATGATTATTAATACATTTTATGGTAAATGAAATAACATAGACTTCATATGCACACACATTTTGCAGTTGTGATAGTTTTTGCTTATACCACTATATTTATATGCACCATCTTAAAATATGTGTACCTTAAACAGAGAGATGAGAAATATGATATAGCTGTAAGTATGGGTGTGTTTGATTGGTTTGTTGTAACTATGGGTCTACTTGATTTTTGATCTTCAATTGCTTCAAACAGTTCTAAAATTATCTGCTTCATTATCATAAAATGATTAGTATGTGAAAGGGGAAGAGAGTGATGCATTTTGACAAATAGGAGGAATACAAAAAAACAGAAGGATAAGTAAAGAAGTCTACAGGCAACTACGTTCATGATTATTTAGGACAAGCAGCAATAAAAAAGAATTGAATGGAAGACTAGCAGAGGTGCACAAAAAATTTAGACATTCATCATACACTGATATTTCAATTTGAAACTTAACATGGAATTGACCAATGAATCATAACTAAAAATGTTTCATCGATGTTAAAACATGATATTGTAATTATCGTCTGCTTAATATACGTTTTACAAGTTAAGCTGAAAATTAAGAATGTTTTGTTTTGATTTATGTTGAAATAACAGATATTGTGGACTTGTCAAGTTGTTTAAAAGTTCTGTGTAGAGTGTTTATGTTCAACTTACTTAGCTGTTAGAATCCTTAATCTTAATGTTTGCAGTGGTAGGATAAAATGTAGGGATTTCTGTTACTAGTATTAAAACCACTACTATCTTGTACATATTATGGTTTTTTTTATCAAATACAAAATACTGAAAGTTAAGTAATGGAAAATAGAATTTGACAACTTTTTGGTTGTTGTGATAAGTAATTTGATTCAACCAATTGTTGGAGGAATGAAAATTTATATTGTGTCCTTTGTGAAGTTACTATATGATGTATCTTGATAATGAAAAAAAAACAACAATGGAATAATACAAAAGAACATTCTCATCATTTAACATGTATATCGAACTGAATGAAAAAATTATTTTGACTCCCTGAAATTAGAATGTTGGATTGGATCCTTATTTGGGCCTCTTTACAATGGAATTATATTTTAATTTAAACGATATGCAATAATGTGAATTTAAGCAGTGTTCATAGATCCAATGAACAATTGTAAAAAAAACATTTTTGAATTCAAAATTTGAAGCATGTTGGGCTTATTTACTCCTTTTAATTGTTAGTTATAAATTATGTTAGGTTAAACTATACTCAGGTCAAAATGTAATTTTGACTTATATGACATACTAGGGTTCGTAGTAAAGAACAGTTTTTTTTGTACTTTCAGGAAATAAGGAATCGTCATTGGTCCAGAGTTATGTTTGTCACACACAGTTCATTCCCATTAGAAGCCAATGTTTTCAAATTAAAACATCTTTTAGAGATAGAATTAATCAAGTAAGTTTTGAAAATTAAGAGGTTTATTTTTATGTATTTGGGGTGTAAAGTATTAACCATCCTACAATTATAAGCCTGGTATCTTTGATTTAAGTGGAAGCACTTCATACTAAATTGTACGCACTTTTACAACTCAATAAAATTGCAAAAAGAAGCATTCAATTCTTATAATTACATTTATATGCTACAACTATGCCATAAAGTGTAGTCATGAATGTTGAATTTTATTGAGAAATACAATTTGATTTTGGAATGTATCGTGATTGCTTTCAGCCAATCAATAGTACAGATTCTTATGAAATAACATGTAATTAAGAGTTGATTCATTCTGAAAATGTACATTCAGTTAAGAAACTTGTGTGTTAATGCAAACACAAAACATCCTCTATGAATAAATGGAGATGTAAGGTATATGCCAAGCAGACGGCAACCCTACAACTTGAAAAAAAAACAAACATATCTAGAGATCAGTTTATGCTGTAATTGCATCTCATGTTTTGGAAACAGAAAAATTATGAATTAAAATGAATATTTTTCTTACAATATCTCACCTGTGATTGAAGGAAAATCTGTAACTTTTTTTTCATCATCCCCATTGGCATTGTCTTCCTCTTAGGATAAGAATAAATACAATAAGATATAGCATGAAATCAATATAATTAATGATGTCTTTGAATATTTTGTTTGTTATAATATGATTTGATTGAAATTTTCCAGACACAAAACAGAAATAGAAGAAATCTGTCATGGTGCAGCCAGAGAATTGGAATTAGAGATCAAAATGAAAGTAACAGAGGAAGAATGGACCGAACAAGTGTTAGCATTTGAACATTACAAGAAACGTGGACCCATGTACTTAGACAAAGCCTTTACTGAGAGACTATTAGAACAGTTAGAAGACTCTCAGGCTTTACTAGCTAACATGTTAACATCTAAATATATAGCTCCACTGAGAACAGAAACAGCATCTCTGGCAGTCAAACTAAAGGAAGTGGCTGAAGTCTTAGAATTGTGGTTAGAAGTACAAGATTTATGGCAGTATTTGGAAGCTGTCTTCACCAATGTTGCTGCTGCCAGGGTTTGTTTACTTTATTGATGAATTAAATACCTGTTTTGATTAGTATGAATGTTTACATCAATACCTCTATAACTTGATTAAAGTAAAATTCTTTACATGTTATGGTAAAATATCACAAGAAAAAAAATCTATGTACATCTTGTTGTCTTTGGATGTGATGTTAAAGTAGCATTTAGTAATTTAGACAATAAGTTCAATCCATACTATTAGTAAATCTTTACTGCTTTACAGAAATTAACAAATATTTGTGATTTTTTTCTTGAATTTCATAAGGTTTGCCTTATTTTGTTGCACGTTATGGTAAATTGGCTATTGTTGTAAGTTTTCATAAATTAAAATTTTCCATTATTTCAAATCAGAAATTGTGATGAAAAGGAAAAACTAATGAACTATTATAAATAAATCTAAATTGCAGTACATTGTTGACAAGCAGTGTTATAGACAGTTTTCTCTTTTTGTTTAGGAACTGCCTCAGGAAGCTAAAAGGTTTACCAGAGTAGATAAAACTTGGATGAAACTGATGAAGAAGGCATTTGATACAAGGAATGTTCTTCAGGTATGAATGATAAGTTGAACTCGGTTTAAATGTCTAAATTCTCTTCAAGTAACCTAGCTTAAACATAGATTTGTTAACCTGATCTGATGAAATAGTGTTACTAGGATGTTTTAAAACATTCAGGTCGTTGTCAACAGTTATTTAAGGATGCTTATACAAAAAAGATAAAACTAACATGAAATGTTTGTTAAATCAATGAGACAGCAACCTAACAACACAATTAACTAAAAAAGCATTTAGAGGTCATCATACAGTGTTCAAAAATAGACAGGCATCTATACAATATGTCAAGCTGTAAATCATTGCTAAGTAAAAAAAAAGTTGTGAATAGATTAGATTCACAATTGATAATAATTTTCAGTAGAAATACAGTAAAGAATTTTAGAAAGCCTGTAAAACACATTAGTAGATTTGTAAAAATTGTATTTTTTTACAGTGTTGCCATGGTGGAGGAGAAGGATCCAAGGTTCTCCATTATAAAATTATCTATGATGAATTAGAGATATGTTTTAAATCACTGATGGTATATCTAGACAACAAGAGGAGGGCATTCCCTAGATTTTACTTTGTCTCTGATCCTATTCTATTGTCAATCCTCAGTCGTCCAGCAGACATGGAATCAGTCAGACCACACCTTAGGTAAGTTCATAATCCATCCAAATAATCAGAAGAGAGCTTTTCCTAGATGACATTATCTGATACTTGTCAAGCCAATATTCAGGCAATCAAACCTCATGTTAACTACTACTTGAGGCAACTTAAATATTTTAAATATTAAATTAGAACTTCGTATTCAAGTTTTGAGTTGCATAGAAATGCACAATTGCTATAAATTCATGAAGGAATGTACTGATTTGTTAGAAAATTTAATTATATTTTGAAAATTTATGCATCTTCAACAGATCACTGTTCAGTTCAATATCAGATGTCAAATTAGAGGAAGCAAACCCACCTGAGGATGAGCTTCCAACTGATGAAATAGGATTTGGCAAAGCAGCTGATGGACACAGGACCAGTGCAAGCTCTCGAGCTGGTGGTAAATCCATGTTGTCTCCTAGTCTTAGGAGCACCACACCACCAAAGATAGATAAGAGACTAACAGAACATTATGTAAGTTTGTTCATTTTTTAAAGAAATGAACAAGTAAAAGTAGAATGTTATTTCTGATTTCAAGGAGAAATGAAATGAGGACTTCATAGTGATTTTTTATATTGACATGTAGTATTAATGTTAAGGCTATTATTTTTATACTAATATATAACAAAAAGACTTCTGTCTGTCATGCCTGAAGTAGGTTCTGTCTTAATTATGGTAGCAGAATAAAAGTATAATGGATTATATGAGCCTTAGTTGTCCTCATTTCTTGTTCTCCTTTGTAGAAAACTTGACTTACTTTATAATGTTAGCAGTAAACTTGTTATTTTCTTCATCAAATGTTAGAAACAAAATAATTTTAGGATGTGGCATTCTTTAGCTTTTTTGGACAATTTCGTCATGGTTTGTTTTTGTTGAATGAAAGAGCTTGTTTGTGATATTTGGCTAAAAAAGTCATTTTACCATTACGGTTTTGAAAATTTATTGATAGTATTTTGCATTCTTCAAAGTAGAAGAAAGCTATTTGAATATTGTGAGAGATAAACAAAAATTCATTACTTTATTTTAATAATGTTTATGATTAGAGCAAGGATGAAGTTTCGGCTCCAACCACATCAGAAACTAAGAAGGTATAGAGATGTTGTATTCAATTTTATTATTTTTTTGTTTACAGTTTGTATTGATGATATATGGAACTTTATGCACATGTGATAAAATGAATGTTTGTTGTCAAAAGGGTTTATGCTGGTTATACCAAAATTATACATGTGAATGTTGTATTTGAAAAAGCATGATTTCACAAAATTGCAGTCGTGATTCACACAGGTTTCAAGGTTGAAAATGAATTATTGCACAATTAAATGATATTTTATTTTATTGTTTTCAGGGATTAAGGGTAGATAAACAGTGTTAAAATAACAAAATGCATGCACATGGTTTGATTGCTGTGTCAGAAAAAAGAAAGATTAGATGCTAGCACATTAATGAATTGGCCAAAACCTACAAAATTGTAACTTGTTTTTTGGCATTCTTTTAATGAATAACTTGATAATTATAGATCTTGTTTCATCCCTCTTTGAAGAGTTTTGGAGAGTACTATATCATAGTGTATTGATGTAAATTAAACAACAGGAGCTTTTCTTTTATGTTATTTCATAAAATTATTACATGGTTTCACAATAACAAGAATATTCCTTTTATATTTTTAAAGGTCAGAGTACCGTCAGACCTCTGGAATCAATGCAACAATATCACAATATAAAAAAGATTAAAGGCACAAAAAACTTTGTAGATTGCATCCAGTCTTTATCAAAATTACTGCAATTCTTATGGCATGTGGGGAGGTCATAACCCCTTTTGAATTTCATTTTCAAGGTCATAGGATGTTATGGTAGACATAAGCTTTTTAGGAAAAAGAGCTTTAGATTTGCATCCATTTTACCTTCATTTTAGATGGTACAATGCTTAGTTAGTATGAACAAAAACTTGTTCAGTGCAAGAGGTCAAATTCTGGTCATAGTATACATAAGAGAAAAACAGGACAGTGAAATAGATGAGATTGCAAGAATGTATTTCCCTTTTGTGACTTGCAATATGTTTTTTTAAATATCAACCCATAATATTTTTCAAAGAGAAACTAATAAACTTGTATAATTAATATGTTCAGTTTTACAAGTAATATTCTTCAGCTTTTATACATACTTTTTTGTATTCTCTGCTTAAAATTTTGTTCTGAATTGATGTTTTGAATTGATGGCTTTTGCTTTTTTGCTAAATGAAAAAGCAATAATTAGCTGAAGGATCTGAAAATCAAATTGAGTTAGAAATGTTTCTATATTCTTAAAGTTACTTGATTAAAAGCTGCATTCACAATAAATATGGACCAAGAATACATTGAATGTAAATACAGTTTATATTAATGGTCTAGATAGTACACTGTTTAAAGAAATGGGTGCTTGATTGTTGAATGTTCAATGTCAAGTGAGAAATATTTCATGCATTTTTAGTAGAATTTAAAGGTTATGATGAGATTTGATGAATATTACAAGGAAAATAAGTACCATCACGTAATAATACAACATCTTGAACATAGATTTGTTCAGAAATATTGATATCTGTGAATGGCTTGATTAAGAAAGATACATATGGAAAACTTGTAGAAAGTAAAAATTGCTTCATTTGAATGTTTATAAGAACAGTAAAAACATTTTTTTTTGTTGCAAAATTGAGTTTTGAAAGTTTGTTAGAAAGACCCTGATTGAATAAAATATAACAAAGTATATAAATAGTAATCCCGATTGGGAAACATATTCGATTGTGCATTTGAGTATAGATGTTACAATTTTAAACTTTTATTTAATTTTTTAAGCAGAGTAAGAATAAGAAATCAAGAAACAGCAAAGTTTATAATCTTGGAAGTTCTAGTACGACTTCTAAGAAAAGTATTTGGAATGTCACGGTATTATACTACACAATTCTCCAAAGTTTTTGTTACTAGTTTTCTTTGTTGTTGATTGCAAAGTTTTTGTGCAATGTGTTTTCTTTTATTTTTTCTCTGTTTCATGCAAGGAAATAATTTTTATTTTCCCTGCCATCAAAGATTAATTGGACTGTTGTCCAAAAAAATAAAAGTATGTTTTTGGGACAGAAATGTACCATTTTTTACTCCTATCTTGTTTAAGACAAAAACAATTATTTCCTTTCCAGTTATGAATATAATATTTTAAAATGCATGTTTGTTTCCTAATGCAAGTTTTTGTGTTGAGAATTATAGCATTCCCTTACTGTTTGTAATTTCAAATTGGATATTAAGACTACATTATCATTTATAGTACCTGTATAAGCCTGGGTAATCTATGAGTTAGACAGCTTTCAATTTTTCTAATGTTTGCATTAAATGGCAAACATTATAACGTTGATTTTAAATGAATAATCATGATGTATTGTCAGTAAGACCACAACAAAGGAGAGTTTTTATGTCAGTGTGAATCTTTGAATTCTTATAAAAACAAATAGTATTTCCAGTTCAAGTTTTCAAATTTAGCAGCATGCTGACATATTGAACAAATGTCAAGTTTGTGGATATCCCTTACTTTTATACAGGATGAAGTAACTGGTTTATTATTGATTTCTTATAATACTATACAAATGTTAAACTATAAAAATAAAATGAAATATAATCATAATGTGAAACTCTGTCAAATAATGTAATAAAAGTAAAAATTTTAATTTTAGAAATAGATTTTGAAAATTGTTCAAACAATTGAATCTACATAAATAGTGAGTATAATGATGTATTCATTAAATTTTTCAGAGTTTGAATCCAAGTGTGATGCAGCATGGTCCATCCTATCTACCATCAGAAGGTATTATAGAAGACGTTATACTATATGAGGCTACAGCTATATCAAGTTCTGAGGGAGAAACTATTGCACTGAAAGATAAGGTTTGTATCTTGTTCTTGCAAGTCCCAAAGTTGGATTTCCAATGAAAAGCAGGGCAATCTTTCCCAGACCCATTTTGCTCCATTTCAGTTTTTTAAGTTCAATTTCTAGTTCACAATGCACCTTTAATCTGCAAAACAGTACAATAATTCGTTCTAAGTTGAAAGAAAATGCTTGAATAATTGAATTTCTATCATTAAGTTAACCTGTCAAAGTATGGTATATAAATTGAACAAAAATGTGGATTTGTGGAATAAGCTGTAATTTTGTGGCCCTCACCCTGCAAAAAGTTATGTAAAGAGCGATATCTTCAAAACAACGAATAGAAAGATTTTTTTTTTGCATACTTTGATTTGATTTGATAATTACTTTTTTTGTGATATTAGTGGAAGAGTTGATATCAAATTTTAAGAGGGTGTTTTCAACATTGTTCCTGTTAACAGTAAGAAAATGGAAACAAAATATCTTTTTTTTTTTGTTTAATTGGCAGTTTGCCTCTATCCAGGAAGTCAATAACCTCCAATAATATATCCTTACTAATTTCAAATTAAAATTGTAATAATTATTTGAATTTTAGGTGAAATTAGCTGATGGTGTAGAAGTCTGGCTTCTGGGATTAAGTGAATCAGCTGCAAAGACAATAAAAGAAATGAATAACAGTATAATTCAGGACTGTAATCAAGGGACTGTCATGGATGAATGGGCATCAAAGGTCAGAACTTTTGTGTTAAATGATTGGTTATTGAATTTTTCATTAAGGAAATAGACGCAATATTCTGATTGGGTAAAACGTTGCATTTTCTTGTTTATAAAACATTTATGTTTTTTTATTAAGAACTGATTCAACAAACTAATTTTTGTAAGTGATTTATTTTAGTGACATTCACAAATAGGAATATCTTATTAATATAAATCGTCACTTATATGTCAAACTTTGATCATTTCTTTATCGAATACATCATTAAGGCAATAAAGTTGTGAAAATAAATATTTAGGAAGTCTTCTATCAAAGACTCAAAATGAAATAAAATATTCACAGAAATAAATTTGGTTTACATTATGTGTTTATTGGCTAAAAACCTATATTTGAAAATTTATTTTTCTTGAAATTAACTTGGTATTCCAGGGAAACACATTATTACCAGTAAATACCTTGTCTTAACTTTAACAAGTTTTTATATTTGCTGTTATAGTATCCAGCACAAGTATGTAAGATTGGAATGTTATATTTCTGGACCAAAGAATGTGAGATTGGAATTTCTGAAATCAAGTATGATCGTAAAGCTCTACATGGTGCCCTGAAACGATACTCCATCCATACCTCTAAACTGACATCAGTTCTGATGAGAGGAGCCTGGAGGACCATTGAGGAACCAATGTTACCTGTACATAAATCTAGACTGGAGTGTATGGTTGCTGTAAGTTTTCTCTTACATAAATGACAAACAGTTGTGTGTTGTTCTCAAGATGCTTTTGAAGGTCGTATGGTCATACCATAAATCAGTCATGTTCTGTTATTGGTGTGGAACTTTGAATAGGGATTTAAATCTTTGCTGTGTTGATTGTTTTTGTGATAATTCCTTGTACCATGCATGTGGATGGACAGTGAAATGTTTGTGTATGGTTAATTTAATGTGTTTAATTGCATACCATGAACATAGCCAAAATTAAACTTTTGCACAAATTTCCCTATATACAGCAATAGAGACACTATCAGGATATACTGTGAATAATATATCATGGTATAACAAAAAAAATGATACTTAATAAATAGTTGTAATCATTTAAAAATTATTAGTAATATAATTGTTAATGAAAGTTGACAATATATTTCTAATTACTAGAAACAGTTTAGGCCTGACTAATCTCATATCAGAAAATTTGAATGAAGTACTTCAAGATTCAAGTATCATATCAAAGTTCTCGAAATCTTTTTTTCCCTGGTGGTTCTTGAAGAAAATCTGTTGATCCTCACTATTATTTCTATGTCAAAATACCAATATTGTGCCAGTCCTTTGAAAATTTTGGTGGTCAAAACCTTTGGACCATCGCTTTTCGTGAACTCTGTTATATTATTCAGTGTTCCCGCCTGCCCTAAATAGAAGGGCGGCCCGCCCTTGGTGCCCTTACCCCCGCCCTTCTGCCCTCAAAAGTAAAAGAATGCACCCCACTGCCTTTTCAAAAAAATAAAATTTCAAAATTTTATGCCTACCGGCGTTTCCAGTAAAATTGTTACCTGATTGTGTAACACTAATTAACTGACAATGGGATTAAGTTAAATACCTAATGCTTTGGCAGTTTTATCACCTTTGTTAATGATTGTTTACTGCTAATTAGTGGATTTAAGATAATTGAACAAATACTAGATATTTAATACAGAATGAAATGTCCACATGTTATCCATTTGTAATGTTTATGTACAGCATGTACACCTGAAAAAATTTATTTCAGAAGGCATAACATAAAAAATAAAATCTTAAACAATTTTAAATGCATACATAGTTTTGACTTAATTGGTAAAAAATGTTTTGTTTCATAACCATGAGTATGAAATTTAAAGAGGAATCAAAGAAATTTGTACTTTGAACATAACAAGATTCACTTCCTGTTTTTAATACTTCTTGTATTTTATAATCCTCCTGACATGGAGCACTCAACAAATTTATTTTTAACAATGATGGAGAAAAAAGGTAACTGTTTATACTTTCTGCAATATATTATTGCATCAATATAAATATGATCCTCTCCTGTCTCACCTGTTATATTTATAAAACTCCTTACTGAGGAGCACTTTGGTGTGCACTTAAAAATACTTTTTTGTAACAATTTAAAAGATAATAAATAACTCTCAATAACATATATACTATATGTTTGAACAAGTAATTTAAATGTAGATAATTTAATTACATTCAACATTCAATTTTGCATGTATAACTCCATCTTTCAAAACTACTTCTTTATTTTGGTATAAGTTATAAAACATTGAAATTTCTGATGATTATTTTCCATACCAAATGTACAAGTTTGTTTAGATTAACATCAGAATGATATGCTTTGCTTCATGGTATGATAATTTGATGAAAAAAAATTCTTACTGGAACCAACATCAAGAACACATTAATTTCTGAATATGGTTTAAATACAACTAATGTTCTCCAGCTGAGCCTAGCAATATTCAAGGTAATTTATACACTGTCCAACATTGCCCTTAAAATCTGGGTTATAACGCTAAAGTGCCCTTTCAGACAACTAGCACCCTTCTGCCCTGAGATTCAAGCTGGAACACTGTTATTGCAAGTTGATTTTCTGTATACTTCTTTGGTTTATGTGTATATTTAAACACCATACAATGATTTAGTATATGTTTCTTGCAGTACACTGGTATAAGAATATTTGCACTAGGATAGTAATAAAGTCTGAATAGATGCAGCTTTTCTATATCTTAATAGGATATCTTTTAAATTGAGATGTATCTTTTTACAGCAATCCCTGTATTTAAGAGATGTTTTAGAGAATATGTGCAATAGAAAGTTACGAGAATCAACTGATTTTGAATGGAGGAGGAGTGTGAGGTGTTACTATCACCCTGTCGGTAAGTTGATAATTCATTTACATGTATTATCATGCTCACATAGTTTTATATACTAATGCTAGAAATATATACATATATAATGATCTTTTCACAGTAGATATATACTTGCATGAACATCTGGGTGAAAAGGCTTATTATTGTGATTCGATCATGAATGAAAAACTTCATTTTTGTTGAAAATCAGGTATTATACACATAAAGTATTACAGCAGAAATAAGCAGCAGCTCTTTTCACAAAACATTTTATGAATAAAAAATACTTGTAAGTCATGATTATTTCAGTTTAACTTATGATCAATTTTTATCGTAATATGTTTTGTGAAAAGAGTCTCAGGTTCTGAAATGCATAAGTTGACAGTTTGAGGTAGATGTCACACACCTGTAATTTGAAATAAAATGCTTTCCATGTTTGAACAATGAATAATAAAGGAATTTTTGGAGAGAGATATTTAAACCATTTTAAACACTTCAAACTAAATAAAAATGAAAAGCCAATGAGACAACTTTCTACCAGAGACCAAATGACATAGAAGTTAGCAACTATAGGTCACAGTACAACCTTCATCATTGAGCAAAACTCCAAAATTACAAATGTAAAACGATTCAAACAAGAAAACTAACAGCTTGATTTATATACCAAACAATGTACTTAAAAAAATTAATAGGATATATATAACAACAAACCACCGAATTACAGGCTCCTGACTTGGGACAGGCACATATAGAATGTGGCAGGGTTAAGCATTTTTGTGGACACCCAACCCTCCTCTTAACTGGGACAGTGGTGTAACAGCACAAAATAAAACAAACTATAAAATTCAGTTGAAAAAGACTTGACTCATTAGATCGATACAAAACACAACAAAAAAAAAATCCAACTAAAAGAAACCGATCTGGGAGTACTCACAGTTAATGAAAGCTAGTCCAAAGCCAAAAACAAAATTAAAAAAATATGCATCAAAGATTAAAATATCAATCAGTACACATCCAATGGATTTAGTGTAAAGACATCATAAACAGTTGGAAAAAACGTGATATTGTGCAATGCCAAAATATTAGTATTGACAGAATGAAGGACCTTCCCATTGACCCAAAAATTAATAAAGTTCTTGTTTTTATCTTTAAGTTTTAACACCAGTTGCCATCATGGCATGCATTATTTGTTTTATTGAGATATTTTTGCTTGGTTATTTGGCATGTACTTTGAGTATTTATAGAAATATTTATACTGAATAATAAGATCACATAAGTAGTAGTAGATCACTTTACTGTTCTAATTAACATTGACTTCTAGCTACTGAGGCTGATGATCTTAAATCTACTATGGGAGAGGATACCGCTAGTCAAACAAGTTTGACAGATTTGCATATAAGTAAGAATTCCACACTAGGTGGTTGGAATTGTACTATTTTTGTTTATTCTGCTTGGTAGTTTGTTACTCAATAGATTTAATAAGTGTAATATTTATAGAATCATTGCAGTATCATGGTTTTTTAGTTATGTAATGTTTCTGCAGACACTGCACGGCTGCAACTATATGTTTTGCTTTCTGCAATCTTATATTTTATATTTTAGAATTCTGAATTTCAGTACCTATAGAAAATTGGTTTTTTAAATCTCCATATATGATTGATTTTTTTTTCTATTTAAATGAAACAAATTATAATTTTCTCCTTGCTGATCCAAATTTTATAGGCAGGATATTTTGATCAAGTGTTTCATGGTCAGAATTTTATATGCTGATTATTTTTTACTCCTCATTCTTATTACTTCATTTTCTAGCTTCAATACACAACACACAATAGTATAGTTATTTTATTGCATCACATACACTTTTATTCTACACAATTTGAACTTACAGATGTTTGACTGAAAGCCAGTTGTAGCTTTTGCTTACATTTGGTGTCTGTAGTCTGTTAAATTTTTCAAAGATCTTCTCCTGCAAATTAAAACTGCTTTACTAATTTCAAAAACTTCACATAAATGATCCGTAGAGTATCAAGATTAAAAATATAATATAAGTGTAAAATAAAGGTAATTGTTGAATACATTTTTATGATGAAATAATAATAGATACGGTACAGAAATCTTCTAAATGTCAAGATAAACCTATTTTCTAGTTGTACCAAAATTTTCAAAGATCTAGCCCTAAATGACGATTTTTTACACATTTTAGGAATTTTGTCATCTATCTTGAAAACTATTAGTCAACAGAAACTGTAACAAAAGAAAAATTACCAGCAATACAAGATCTACAAATATACCCATATGATGAAAATTTCAATCAATCCTTACCGAAGTTATTTCCATTTTAAAAAAGAAGAATCTTACAATTATAGTGTTTTTAGCTCACCTGGCCCAAAAGGGCCAAGTGAGCTTTTCTCATCACTTGGCGTCCATCGTCGTCCATTAACTCATCCTTAGGGTATCTAGTTTGAAAAATGTATCTGATGACCCCACCCATCAACCAAGATGGCTGCCATGGCTAAAAATAGAACATGGGGGTAAAATGCAGTTTTTGGCTTATATCTCAGAAACTAAAGCATTTAGAGCAAATCTGACATGGAGTTAAAATGTTCATCAGGTCAAGATCTATCTGCCCTGAAATTTTCAGAGGCATCAGAAAACCCGATCTTGGGTTGCTGCCCCTGAATTGGTTATTTTAAGGAAATTTTGCAGTTTTTATTCGTATATTGGTATGACGTTGGCATCGTCGTCCGGCGTCGTCATCGTCGTCCGAAGACACATTGGTTTTCGCACTCTTACTTTAGTTTAAGTGAATGGATCTCTATGAAATTTTACCATAAGGTTCAATACCACAAAAGGAAGGTTGGGATTGATTTTGGGGGTAATGGTACCAACAGTTAAGGAATTAGGGGCCAAAAAGGGGCCAAAAATAAGCATTTTTGTAACTTCCAGACATAACTTGTGTGTTAGTGTATGGATCTCTCTGACATTGTACCACAAGGTTCCATATCACAAAGGGAATCCTGGGATTGATTTTGGGGGTAATTGCCTCAAAATTTTAGGAATAGGGACCAAAAAAGGGAAAAAAAAACAAGCATTTTTCTAGTTTCAGGACAATAACTTGTGTGTAAGTGTATGGATCTTTCTGAAATTGTACTACAAGGTTCCATATCACAAAGGGAAAGCTGGAATTGAATTGAGTTTGGGGGTAATTGCCCAAAACGTTTAGGAATAAGGGGCCAAAAAGAGGCCAAAAATAAGCATTTTTCTAGTTTCCAGACAATTACTTGTGTTCAAGTGTATGGATCTCTCTGAAATTGTACTGCAAGGTACCATACCACAAAGGGAAAGCTGGAATTGAGTTTGGGGGTAATTGCCTCAAAATTGTAGGAATTAGGGGCCAAAAAGGGGCAAAAAACAAGCATTTTTCTAGTTTCAGGACAATAAATTGTGTGTAAGTGTATGGATCTTTTTGAAATTGTACTACAAGGTTCCATATCACAAAGGGAAAGCTGGGTTTGAGTTTGGGGGTAATTGCCCTAAATGTTTAGGAATTTGGGGCCAAAAATTAGCATTTTTCTAGTTTCCAGACACTAACTTGTTTTCAAGTGTATGGATCTCTCTGAAATTGTACTGCAAGGTACCATACCACAAAGGGAAAGCTGGAATTGAGTTTGGGGGTAATTGCCTCAAAATTATAGGAATTAGGGGCCAAAAAGGGGCAAAAAACAAGCATTTTTTTAGTTTCAGGACAATAACTTGTGTTCAAGTGTATGGATCTCTCTGAAATTGTACTGCAAGGTACCATACCACAAAGGGAAGGCTGGGATTGAGTTTGGGGGTGATGAATCATAAGGGGGTTCAAAAAATTTTGGGGAGGGATTTTTTTTCTTTAAAATTTTCCATTTTAAATTGGTTATTTCTGATTTATATATAAAAGCAAATAATAATGATATGGTTTGTATAGGTGAATTAAAATTTTTAAGTTCTTAGACCACATTCATTCTGTGTCAGAAACCTATGCTGTGTCAAATATATAATCACAATCCAAATTCAGTGCTGTATCAAGGTTGAATGTTGTGTCCATACTTCCCCCACCTGTTCAGGGTTCGACCTCTGCGGTCGTATCAAGCTGCGCCCAGCAGAGCATTTTATTGTAGTTTCCGGACAATAACTTGTGTGTGAGTGTATGGATCACTCTGACATTGTACCACAAGGTTCCATATTACAAAGGGAAGTCTGGGATTGAGTGTGGGGGTAATTGCCCCAAACATGGAGGAATAAGGGGCCATAAAAGGGCCAAAAACAATCATTTTTCTAGTTTCCAGACAACAACTTGTGTTTAAGTGAATGGATCTCTCTGAAATTGTACTACAACGTTCCATACTACAAAGGAAAGACTGGGATCGAGTTTGGGTGTAATTGCTCTAAGGAGGAATTCAAAAATTTTGGGGGGGGGACATTTTTTCCAAATTTTTTAAGGGATTCATATTTTTTTTCAAAATTTTTCAAATTTCAAATTTTTGAAAAGTTTCAAGAAGAAAGAAGAAACCTTCAATTGCACAGTATTGCGCAATAGATTTGTAAGATCTTTGACCACATTTATTTTGTGTCAGAAACCTATATTATGTCAAAAATGTGATCACAATCCAAATTCAGACAGTATCAAGCTTGAATATTGTGTTCAAATTTGCCCCAACTGTTCAAGGTTCGACCTCTGCGGTTGTACCAGGCTGCGCTCAGCGAAGCATTTTATTGGTTATTATCTTGAATATTATAATAGATAGAGATAAACTGTAAACAGCAAAAATGTTCAGCAAAGTAAGCTCTACAAATAAGTCAACATGATCAAAATTGTCAATTGACCCTTTAAGGAGTTATTGCCCTTTAAAGTCAATTTTTCACAATTTTTTGTAAATTTTTGTTATCTTTTACAAAAATCTTCTCCTCTGAAACTACTGGGCCAAATTAAACCAAACTTAGCCTAAATCATCCTCAGAGTATCTAGTTTTAAAAAAAAATATATCCGATGACCCCGCCCATCCACCAAGATGGCCGCCATGGCTAAAAATAGAACATGGGGGTAAAATAGTTTGGCTTATACCTCTGAAACTAAAGTTTTAAGAGGCAATCAGACATGGGGTAAAAATGTTCATCAGGTCAAGATCTATCTGCCCTGTAATTTTCAGATGCATCAGACAACCAGTTGTTGGGTTGTTGCCCCTGAATTGGTAATGTTAAGGAAATTTTGCAGTATTTGGTTATTATCTTGAATATTATAATAGATAGATATAAACTGTAAACAGAAAAAAATGTTCAGAAAAGTAAGCTCTATAAATAAATCAACTTGATCAAAATTGTCAAGTGACCCCTTCAGGAGTTATTGCCCTTTAAAGTCAATTTTTCACAATTTTTCGTGAATTTTTTGTGATCTTTTACAAAAATCTTCTCCACTTAATCTACTGGGCCAAATAAAATTAAACTTAGCCACAATTTTCAATAGGGTATCTTGATTAAGAAATGTATTTGATGACCCTGCCATCCAACCAACATGGCCACCATGGCTAAAAATAGAACATAGGTGTTTACTAGAAGTCTATGGGAAAATTGTAAGAAAACAATTTCAAATGGTCACAATTTGAAAACTAATTTAAATAATGATAAGGGGTCTTCAGTAACTATTGTAAGATTACAATGGGATGACCTGCTTTTAATTTAACTACTGGGCCAAATTAAACCAAACTTGGTCTCAATCATTATTGGTGTATCTAATACTATTCATTATGATTTTAACCTTATTTTACATGATTTCCAAAACCACAGATACAGGTGAGCAACACAGGCTCTTGAGAGCCTCTAGTTTCCCATTATCTTGAAAACTATTATAATTATGCTGACAGAAACTGTAAACAGGGAAATGGGGGCTTTGAATATTTTGTGAATACCTTTTTATTCTGATTTCTACATTAATATCAATACATCATGTTTTTCTTCCAGATGAGTAGATGGCACCTAATTTACTTGTCAATTAATTTGTATATAAATCCATTTTTAACCATATTATTCTTTTGTGTTATTTTCTATTTTATTATTATCTTATTAATTTAAAAAAAAATTAAAAACAAAGAATAAAAATAAGATATATTGAGTAATAAATGATTAACACATTTTCAACTTAAAGAAATTCTTGAATTACTGTACATTTTGTTTTTAATTTTATTTGTTCACAGAACAAATTTGTATATCGTGAATTATCATGATATTTTACTTCATTTCCATCCATTTTATTGTTGTGTTCAGTTTGAAAAGCCATTTTTATCTGTTATATGCAACTTTTTAAAGTACAAAAAGGGAGAGTCCAAATTTTTGTAGTAAAAAATTGACAGAAATTAAAAAAAATAATAATATTAATATATTACAGAAGAGGAATATGAACCACTGATCTGGATTCTGGACTCATCCTATCATTACTCTAACGAATTCTATGGTGCAGAACCAGGAGTGGCCCTCACACCAGTCACAGAGAGATGCTTCCTCACAATGTCACAGGCCATTAACAATGTACAGGGCAGTCATATTGTTGGCCCTGGTGGTGTTGGCAAGACAGAAACTGTAAAGGTCAGTATATGATATACAGAAGCTTATATTTGAACTAAATCAAACATGTTAAAGGAAAAATTAAGTATTTGCATATCTATAGAGGTATCTCTATTATGCATTATATTGTCATTTTTTTTTGATGAAGGAAAAAGTAAAACTTCATACCCAATCCCATTTTGCATCAAAAGGAAACATATCTTTTGTATGTTAATTATGTCATAATATTTTTCACATAGCCTCACTTTTAAGCAAGTCAAACAAATAGGAAATTTGTATTGTTTGTCCTACAAAGAAAACTTTATTGGTTTGTATGATAACAATTTACATATGCATTGTTAATATGCTTTCAAATGCAAGTCAAAATAGCCCATCCTCAAGTTTAATTTAAACAAAACAGGATTGAATAGTCTTGGCACTATACAAAATCTTAAACATTTTTTTGTAGGATTGTACAGGAAAGTTGAAATAATATTCTCACATTCTATAGTACAGAAAACTTTTGTCAAAGATTCCTTTTTTTTTATCATGTTGAGGTCAGGTTTGAGTTGACAATGAGAATAATACTTCTTAGAGTTAAAGTTAGTTTCATATTTATTTTCAGGGACTTGCCAACCTTTTTGGTAAATTCTTGATGTTAGTACAGTGTTCCCCAGAGAGTGATACAAGTGGTATGGGAAAGATTGTACAAGGAACTGCTATGGTAAGTATACACATATTCTTGAACCTCTCTAACCTGCTATTGTAAAACTGTCTCTTTTACCAACCTGACCAAAATGTCAATTTTGATCTAAAATTAAGCAAGTCTAAACAAATTTGAACAGTATGACTAAAATCAGACCAATTGCTGCCAGGAACCATATAGACATGAATGCATGTTTATATAGACTAAATGTTGCAAAGTTTTGTTATGATTGCTCCTTTGGGGATACAAATTGCCAGCCATCTAAGTTATAAAAGTATATTGGCATCACATCAAAGATATTTTCTATAGTAACTTTTTCGCACATATGTTGGCACTTTTAGATTAAAGCTCTTGTTGTCTAAAAGATAGTGAAATTGAGATGATTTATACTATATTTTATTATGTTTGTATCATAAGGAGGTAAAGTTTTGTTCAGGTAGTTTGATTTGAACGGCTTGACAAAAATAATGTTTATTTCTTGCAGGATGGATGCTGGGCCTGTTTTGATGAATCACAGAACCTTAATAACTTGTCCATGTCTATTGTATTGGATTTTGTTACATCTGTATTGTCAGCCCTCAAATCAAGACACAGCTATGCCTCATTGAGCAATGGACAAGAGGTAAGCTTGTGAAATCAAAACTTAAACTATATGTTCACAGACAAAACAAAAGCAATCAAAGAAGCAAAAACACCACAAAAAGCCTCTAATCAACTCAACTATTATTTATCAAGGAAATAGGGAAAAAATTACCTGTATTAAATGTATTTTGTATAATGAAATTATGATGTCATGGAGTTTTACTCTGATATAATTTTTATCAAATTTCTTGAAAGAATGAAATTTAAAAGGCTTTTTATATGCCTGTTTACGGGACTTATTATGGTATACCTCTGTCGGTCTGTCATCAACACTTTGGACAATAACTCGAAAATGCTTTCACCAATTTTCATGAAACTTTGGTGAAGTGTTTATATCTATTGAAATAAGCTCCCTTTTGTTTTTTTTTTATAAATTTCTGATATGACATTGCAGAGTTATGGAACTTTATTCATTGAAAAATCATTGAAATCTGTTCTCACTTTGGACGCAAACTTAGTTAAACTTGAGGTAGCCTTGATAGTCGCAATTTATTCATGTTTTGTGTCAATGGGTACCACTGTGTGTGCTTTTTTTTTCTTTTTTTTTGGGGGGGGGGGTTCTATTTGAGCTTTCTTGTTGATCATAAATATTCATTTAAAGCATAAAGATGAGCTAAAACGGTTACAGGCATATCATGCGCTCATGGCACAGCTCTTTATTTGAAAATGTGGTACCTTAAAAAGTAAATTTTAAGAAAAATAATAACTTATTTTACTTTTTTTCTCCAGATAAACCTGAAGAAAGGTTTAGCTCTACACATGACGTCTAATGCAAGTGTTAGACATCCATCATGTAGAATGCCAAACTATGTCTCAGCCATATTTAGAACTGTATCCCTAGTCAAACCAGATTACTGTTTAGTGTTGAAGGCAAAATGTGCTTCCCATGGATTCAAAGTACCAAACATACTTGGAGTCAGGCTAAAGACCCTTTCAGATCTAACTATTAATCAACTGTAAGTACAATTACCATCAGTATAAACTTTAAAACAAAAAAATGAATTTGACTGACTTTTTATTATGAAAAGATATACAAAAATAAAAATTCTTAACTTTTTCATGTGTGAACAAATTTTCTCATCAATGGTCAATTTTAATTTAATTTTATTTTATCAAGAGTTATTTAAGTTTTTGAGTTGTTGCAAACAAAATGATTCAGTTGTAACCCCACAAATCTAATAAAAGGTCATCTTAGAATAAATGATGATATTTAATTAACACTTTGCAATGAAATGTATGAAAAGCCCTTGGTGTATCTAATTGTATGTAAAATTGAGAATGGAAATGGGGAATATGTCAAAGAGACAACAACCCGACCAAAGAGCAGAAAACAGCCCAAGGCCACCAATGGGTCTTCAACACAGCGAGAAAATCCCGCACTGGGAGGCCGGTTCAGCTGGCCCCAGGTGCGGGATGTGAACAGTTACAAGCCAAAAATAAACCTTGAAAACATGTATTTTTCCTATTGTAGCCAAACAGTTGAACCATGATTAATACAATAACCACTAATCAAAGTCAGTATAGATATGTTTGTTCTGTACATTGCTTGTTTATTCCTGGGATGAAATATATTCATATATCTTAATAACAGTTATTACTTATAGAATAACTAATCCAAGAATTCAAATGTTGAAAAATATTCAATGAGTGTCTGAACAACACATTAATTCACGAATGTGGGTAGAGCATGAATTAATTATCAGTGCTGTAAGGTCACAAATTAAAAATTTTGCGATATTTTAATTCTTGAATCAGTTATTCTTTTTATCTCATTGACCATGGAAAGTAGAAATTAAAAGAACTAGATCTGTTTCTATCCATTCTCAATTGTTTTGATATATAGTCATCAACAACACCCATTGTTGTATGACATCAGAGGAGTGTATTATCAGATTTATTTCCCATGTGAAATTATTGGTTTTTATTTCACTGAGAAATCATGGTAATTCATTGCAACCAATGTAATAAATTCATTTAAAACCATCGAAGAAATCTTAAATTTCTTTGTCCCTCAATAATCTCTAATGATATGGAATTTGTTTGTATATAGGCCACCAGAAGTTCACCACCTGTTTGGTATAGCTACATGGGCTGGTGTACTGAAGAAAGCTGCTATTAAGAAGAGACTAGTCAAGGATGATAAGTATCAAGACAAGATAGATGCCAGACGAGAAGAAACTTCACGATCAGAGTCTCAAGCTTCTGATAATGTGGCACAGATTAAAGCTGGAAACCCAATGAGCCAACAAATGAGTGTTACAAGTAAGTGCTTTGTTATACTTTAATAAATAAATATCTTTTGGTCATTTGTATTTTTAGGTTGTTGTCTCATGTATGTAAACCTCACATCTTCTTTTATTCCTTAAACAAATTTTTATACATTTTACAGTAAAACTTTTATACATTTATTAAAATAAAATAGAATTTTGAACAAAGCTGATAAAATATTTTCATATACTGTAAATTCAGAAATTATTGCGTGCATTTATTATTGCGATTTTTGAAGAATGGACAAAAATCCGAGACTATTTATTGCTATTTCAGGAAAATCTGCATACTAATGTTGGTATCAGATATCTGAATGCAAGTTATAATTATTGAAATACTCACCTTGTCGCATTATTTGCAATAATAAAAACCTCGCAATAATTTCTGAATTTACTGTAATATTAAAATATGGAGATACGGTATGAATGCCAGTGAGATGACTATTCATAGACCAAAGAACAAAGATATGAACAATTGCAAGTCACTGTATGGCCTTCAACAATAAGTAAAACCCATTTCAAAAGCATTGAGAAAAGTTTGTTATTTTGAGTAAACCTAGTTCTATAATATTGTGATTTATTATTGTTACAATATAACTGCAAATAAATATGGTTTTTTTTGCTTAAATCCACAAAATAAGTATTCTACAAATACAAATAAATCTGCAGTAAAGTCTGTGAATTATTCATTGTCCATTGTTGATAAATTTACATGTTATAAAATTTCTATATTTGATCCATTTTAGTGGCACCAAGTTCAATGAAGTTCGGAGGTGCAATGACAGCAACACAGAGGAAGATGGGAACACCTAACCCTATGACCCTGGCTGCTAAGATGGAACATTCTTTAGTATGTCAGACCATTAGGGAAGTTATCTGTCCTAGGATGACAGATGAGGTAAACTATTACATAGATTGGTTTCCTAAAATATCAATAATTCATGATTTTGAGATCAATAATTTGGTGTTTTGGTAAATGTATATATATTGTGTATATATTTACTATACATTTTAAAACTGTTTTACAGCACGTTAAGTTTTATATATTTTTTTTTTCACCCAAGTTTGAATATTCAGACTTACAGAATTCTGACATGTATTATATGTTTTAAGATTTAACTTGTATATCATCTTTTGTTTTGAATTCTATAAATAACTAAATCAATCAATGTTTATGTTCTTATGACAATAGATTGAAATTTGAAATTGACTCAGACCTTTTTAAATCAAATTTTACCTCTTCTTACAGAACAACAAAGTATTTAAGAATATACTAGATGATGTTTTCACTGGACTACCAGATGCCCCACAGTTGAAGAACACTCATTCTGCCCGATCTCGTGGAATAGATATAGAACTAGCCCTGAAACACAAGGCTGTAGATAAAGGGTTATCTGCCCATGATCCGTGGATCAGTAGATGTAAACAACTGTATGAAATATCTCAAGTTTATCATGGTAGGTACAGCAATAGTGTTCTGCTTATAAGCATAACAGTACAGAGTCTTTCATTTACTGGTAATTAATACACACATATAGACTTGTATACACACACTGCAATTAAAAATTGAAGAAAGTGATTAGATGGATCTTTTCTCTAAGCATATTTTAATTAATCTTGTTTTGGCTGAATTTTAAGCCTAATTGGCTCTTATTTTCAGTACATTGTATTTGTTATTTTCCATTGGTCTGAAAGCTTATTGTAGAAAATGTTTTTGATGAAGGTTTTATATCTGTATAGAACCAGGTGCTGTTTTTTTAATATAAAATTCTGTAAAAGTTCTTCACATACAAAATATGTGGCTTTTAAGGAATAACTTATGTACTACACATCAACTTTGATAAATAAATATACTTATAGACAATACGTATGTTTTGTAGGAGTGATTGTTGCTGGACCACCAGGCAGTGGTAAGACCAGCTGTATACAGACCCTAGTCGATGCCCTCAGTACACAGGTCAGAGGTGGACAGTCACGCCAGTCTCATATCAGTCGTACCTCAAACCCAGCAGAATCACAACACAAAATCATCAGAATTAACCCCATGGTTGTAGATGAATACTCCATTATGTTTGGTTACCTAAAGGACAACCATGATTGGGTGGATGGAATAGTCACATCATCATGTAGAAAAGCTAATAGGGTATGTTTAATCACTTTCTATTTGGCTAACACAATGATTATTTTTCTTATGATGATATCAGTCTGTGTAACAATATTGTTCGAATATAAAATTTATCATTATATTTATTTATGTATTATACTGTCTGATACTTACTTGAACACAGCCATTGTATTTTTTTATTAAAGACTACATATTTTTCCTTTAGAAAATAGAAATGATGATGAAATGATAAATATATATTTTTTAGAATACAGTCAAATTTTTGATGGTATTTTGTTATCATTATTGTAAGCTTTTCCAAATTACCCTAGGCATTTGATAAATAGGGCCATTGAGAAGTAAATTAAATTGTCTCCATTTGTAACTTTGTGAATGAAAATAAATATTTATTTGAAGTATTTTCTCTGATTTTTTGAATTTTTTTTAACAGTTTTAAGTAATTAAATTATAATTTGTTTTAGATTATTGAAATTGATAAAACCCATTTTATTTTTTCAGAATCAAAGTACCACCTGGTTGTGTTTAGATGGACCATTAAATCCTGGATGGTCAGACAACTTTAACTCTGTACTGAGTGAAGAAAAGGTATGTTATACACATCATTTATAAAATATAATTGACACAGAATGAATTCTGATTCATTTTAGAGTAGATTGTGGTTTTGTTGGATTCGCTCTAAATTGAATAAGAAAATTGGACATATTTAATACTGTTATAAATTGTGTTCTTTTTTTTAATAAAAATGCTTCGATGTATTAGTTTTTTACTTGTTTTTGTAGGTAATTCATCTGAAGAATGGAGACAAGTTATTTTTGTCAGAGAACATCATTGTTGTATTTGAGACAGACAACCTGTCATCTGCCTCACCATCTACTATTTCCAAATCTGTAAGTTTTTTACTAATTTATCCTCTTGACAAAATGAATCAAAGTAACTCAAGATTATTGATGTCATCTCAAACATGATACCATAGTTGCAAAATAAGAACATTATGTATATTACTAACAGTCTCAAACCATTATTCCATATAGTTCTTCCATAAAAAGAACCTACATGCAAACATATTTTTTTCTTCCTAAACCAAAAATAGAATTGTTCAAGAAATCTTTTATGTATTCTGGACCATTCTTGTGGAATAATTTGCCAATACTGTTAAGAAATATTTAAAATGTTAATTCTTTCAAATACAAAATAACAGATCATTTATTAAAATCAACCTGTTGAAAAAACTGATTATGTCATGATGTTTAATTTTTCATAACATTTTATCAAGTTGTATTGAACATTATCATCATACTTGACTTTTATACTAATGTATGCAATGTATATGTTTGCATTTTGTTTGATTTTTTATTTCAGTGTATAAGGACTATCTTGGAATTGTGTTATTTTGCAACTCACAAACAAACCTCCTTAAAATTACAATCAACCTAATGATTTACCCAAAACTTTCAGGAATAGATGCAATTTCTGCTCCAAATACTGGGTCCAATTGTTCAATTACAATGGCTACTCATTATTGACTTGGCAACAGTCTTTTGAATAATACCAAAACTGTGTCTTGACTTGAAATGGGTGTTGATAGGACTATTGAAATTTAACAATGTTATTTTTTGTATTTCAGGGAATTGTATATCTAGGCAATAATGTTGTCGGTTGGAAGCCTATAGCTGATGCTTGGTTAGAGAGTAGATCTCCACAAGAAATACATGTAAGTTTATATTAAAAGTTTGATCTCTAAGGTTATTAACTGTATATATATATTTATAAACTTTGTAGATAGATAAATATGTAAATACTCTATTCTGGTTTGATGTGATAAACAGATAGCAACATTTCTTGATATAGGGGAGAAAAAGAGGGTATTAAAGTAGATACATTTAAGTTTGGTGAAAGTTTTAATACATGTAATTTTAGTGTATTTTTCTTCTGTTCTTTCTTAAATTGAATTGTTTTTAGAATTTAGATATAGACCTTGTTTGACATATTGATCTATACAAAATCAGTTGGAAACATGACAAAAACTAACAAGGAAATGAGAGAGAAAAAAAAAGAAAAAAAAGAGAGCTATCAGAATTCCCCTACCTTTTAATTTCAAGTTTGGAGATAACAACATTTTTTTTTTAATGTTTTATAAACAGATACAGGTATGTTTTAGTTTGTTAATATTTTGATTGTATTTTTATAGTGTTGGTCGGGGGAAAATCACCACATTACACATTGAGTAAACATTCCATCACACTTTTCACAATCTTTCTAGATGTCTAATAGATAGTCATTGAAATATTTGACTGGACACAGATTTTGAAATGTTTAAGGCTTCCTTTATTCGATTCATCGCTATCATCATTGCTGTTTGTGATTTTGTCTATATTAATGTCTGACACGATATAAGATAATTTAGTAATGCTAACTTTTGGTGGTTGCTCTAGATTCAAGGATTTACTTTTTTTCAGTGAAAGCTACATTATTTTTTCAAAGTAAAGAATCAATGTGACTTTAAATGCAATCCATTATGTTTTTTAAAATTGCTCTTCAAATTATTCCAAAATATATTAAGTCAATAAGAGGAAAAAATATACTTATGTTGTAGCTACTAATTGAATTTATTCAGGTATTTTAACTAGCTGTTTCAAGCCTCTACATCTGTTGATTTCAAAATGACTCCTGTGAGATTGATAGAATTTGAGTCCAGCTGTTCCATTAAAAAATGATTTCAAGAGCAACATGTGTAATGATTTCATTTTGCTGGGAAAATAACCATCCGAACATACGAATTCATTTATTTTTGTGGGTATCAATTTTTTATGGATGGAGGAAAAATTGTATGTTTTGTGAATATCTGATTTTGTGGATTTGCCAGAGTCTGCATGATAGCTTATAGAAAATTTATACTTCGTTGAACATTTATTTTGTGGTTTACGAAATCCACGATAATTGGTACCCCACAAATAATCATGAATTTACAGTATTTAATCTTTATAGCCAAAAAAACACAAAGTTTATTAGATGTGTTCTCTTATTGTTAGTATTATTTGTGTTGTGTTTCTGTGGTAAAAATTAGTTTATGGGTTAAAAAAAGTGACACTGGTTTTGCATATATGTAAAAATAGTATTCTGGTTTTGCAAAAAAAAACAGTTGAAAAGAGTCACGGGTGTATGGTCTTTTATATACTATATAGCACATTTTAATGAACCACAAAATCAAATATCCACAAAGATACAATTTTTCCTCAATCCACAAAAATTGGTATCCAAGAATATAAATGAATCTAAAGTAATAAACAGAATGATAAATAGAATGGAAAATAAAAATTGTAAAAATTAAAAATGATGAGTAAAATTGATGATTATGAAGTAAAAATATGTAGCAGTGTTCTCTTGTTTTTATGGAAAAAAAACACATAAAATAAAACCTATTTTGCAGAGTGTTGCAAAAGAAGTAAGTTTGGTGTGTAAATATTGCGCTCAATTACATGTAGACTATATATGCTAAATAATGAACATTTTGAGCGCTCATTTAGGATTTTGAAGATGTATTGCCAAAATTGCTGCATGACATGTTTATGTAGTTTTTAGAATCTAACATAACAGCCATTCTGTTTGTAATGGTTTAATTGATTGAAAATATAATTAGGGATGAGAGGTTGTTTTTTTTTCAATCTCTTGATGTAATGATTTAGATATTTGTTTCACCATGCTTGATTTATGCAAATTTACACAACTCCATATTTTCAAGTTTTAAGTAGTAAAAACAAATAATATAGTTAATCATTATTCAAACATTAGATGAGCAATTGTTATCACCAGAATACAACAAAATTTGTTATTGAATAAAACTTAACAGTGCTTTAAAATTTTTGCCAACTACATCATCATGATTTTAAGAAGCAAGCATTTCAAAAGATCAGCTATAGCTTCGTTTCATCAGTCATTTATTCATATACTACAGTTCATTGGTCAAAAGAGTTTGAAACTTATTAATCAAATGGTACTTGGTTAACTGCATATTAAAGTTTGACAAATATTCAAGTGAACCAAGTGTTTAATGTAATTATGTGTAGAAACTAACTTCAGGCTAATTAAGAATCCTTTTTTTTTAAGGCTCTGTACACAAATATGGATGGGCACGAAGTTCTACCCTTATAGGTTGCACTTCTGTAAATATAGACAATGCAATTTCCCATAGGAACTTCTTTTACGACTAAGACTGTGCCACTTTTACTATGAAGTTTCGTAAAAAATTATATCTTAGAATGAAAAGTTCATATGCACTACTTTTTTTTTCAAAGGTCAAAACATAGGGCTGTGCGGCATATTTTCAACATTTATATGCTTCGAACTTCTAAGAGTTTAAACTTATACTAAAATTCTGTACTACCCCTCCCTTCACTTCGGGTCTTCCTCAGAATTCAATTTGGCTGCTATTCATGTGTATTTATACTGGTAGCATTCCCAAGTTATGTCTCTATGAGTTGAAGCATAGAGATCATATCTGGGAACCAGTACGTAAACAAAACAAAATATCTATGAATATTATATATCTCCCCAAAAGAGGCGTGGTTTGTGAAACAGCTGTATTTACAAAGTGCAACCTATAAAATGGAGATGTGGCATGATTGCCAATGAGATAACTATCCACCAAAGTTCAAATGAAGTGAATTTAAGCAATTGTAGGAAACCATGCCTTCAACAATTTATCCATTCATATCAATACATACACACATTCTAAAATATTTATCACATAGCAATTTAATGTAAGTCCAGCAAAAGCCAGTGTTATGGAAATTCCAATTGATATCATGGTATTTTACAACTTAGATTATACTGTCTAGGTTTTGAGAAGTCATTTTTAATTTTAGAAAAGTGAATTGCTAACCTTGTTTTTGCTAACAGCTTTGAGTATCATTGTCATATTTTGCAAGTGAAATTGATCTCATTTAATCTAGAATTTTAAATTATATATATCAATTTATTTTCACTGTTACCAGCGACCTGTAAATGTTGAACAAGGAGAAACGGACCAATCTTTGCCCAGAACTGTTGAAGGGGTAAAATCAGTTTTGTGGTATATGGATGTGTGTTGTAATTGGTCTGAGGCATTCTTCATTTATGTGGGATTTTTTGTTTTGTTTGTTATTACAAATGAATAGGAACATGTCATAGGGTGTGTTTTGGGGTGTGTATTTATGTGTTGTACCTTGCACTGCATGGTTTCATAGGCAAAACTTGAGTTGATTTAAGAAATTTATCCTTTTTCTTTCAACATTTTGTGTGCTTCTCACAAGGTTTAGGTTCATTTTGGTAATTTGATTATCAGAGTTAAAATGTTTGTTTTTTTCACTAAAAATTTGAGTTTGAATAGTTTTAAGCTTGCAACTGTTTTGATTCAAGCACCACTGATGAGTCCTATGTAGACAAAACAAGCAGCTGGCATACCAAATTATAAACCTCGTATATTTTGATAAGTGTGAATACTACCAGAAAATTGTGCTGTTTAGAAAATGTTTTTGTCTGAATGGCATCATCAAAACTTGAAAACTGCATGAAATATCTTTTAACAAGCTTATCTATAAGAATGTATATGTCTGTACAGTGCACAGCATGACTGAATGTATATGTCTATATATGTGCATGGTTTGATTAACATAATAGGGCACCACTCTAGATGGAATGAATATTTTACATGCATTTGAATTATACAATTCCCTCTTTTAACATGACCGTTCTTAATGCATTCCCTTTAAATGAAATGAAATAGATTATATGGATAATAACCCAGTATGAAACATGATTGCAGTGGTTTTATTTAATTTGATAACTTTATACAAGTATTGCACTGTGTGATTTAAATATTTTCTCAATAAATATTTCACCATTTCAGGTACTACAAAGAGCTTTCCAGAAAACACTGGATCCAATATCTCAGTTTGTGTTAAATGAAGCTAAGTGAGTATTACCTTTGACTATTCGTTCAAAATATTTGAGTGTATGAGAATAAAAACATTTTAGATTTCACTTTTGCTATGAATAGTATTTGATGTTATATATAGATGTTGCTGGTTTGACAAATTCATTTATATTACACAGTTTATGATACAGAGAGAGAAATTGAAAAAAATAAAATAATAAAAATAAAACATTACATTTGAAATTCTTGTGAACATCAATGAAAAGACAACATATTTTTGATAACAGTTGACAAAAATCAAGACTTCGATGTTCAAAAATTTACAGCAAAATATAGAAATCATGAAAATAAGTATGTTTGAATTGAATTTTTCAGACCTTTGGTAAAGCTATCACTTGTTGGACTCTTTAAATCCTGCCTGGGACTACTATCAGCCATGTTAGCTGACAATAGAGAGACCAGTGAAGACCATGTGGAAAGACTCTTCCTGTTCTGTCTTATCTGGACTTTCGGTGGACTCCTGGACAGTCATGATAGGAAAATTTTCAGTGAAAAGCTCAAAATGCTTTCTAATACGTAATCATCATTTTTTCTGTTATCTTTATTGAAGAAAAAGTATTTTTACATGATTTTTATGTATTTTCCTTATCTTTTCAGAATAAAATATTTTAGATTAATAGCACAGCAAAGCATTTAATAATCTTACTTTGTTTCATGATCTTCCTTAACAGAATTAGAAATTGCTTATTAACAAGGGTTATAATTATTTGTTCATAAATGCAAAGAGTCTTTCTCAAACCGACAGACCATTACGTCACATAACAGACTACGGAATATCCTTTTGTATTCCTATTATATGAATGTACTACTATTGTTATTGGTTTCTGTCTTTAGCTTACCAGATGATGACAGACAGATCTGTGTATTTGATTACTATGTAGATGAATCAGGAGACTGGGACCCATGGGCATCCAAAGTCAGTGAATCAGTGTACTCTGACCAACAAGATATGCTTGGAGAAGTCTTTGTTGACTCCATCAATACAGTAAGTAGTCTAGAAAATTGGCCTTGGGAATTGGACCACTAGGTCTCAAAATATGTGATTACCAAATAAGGGTTGGAGAATCTATTGGTGAATGATATGTAGATAACAGTTTAAAAAATTATCAAGCTTTAGACCAGTTTAATTGTAAAAGATATTAAACTCACAGTTCATTGTTAAACTGGTTGCAGAAAAATTTATTAATAGCTATGTCAATTTTGGTATAATGGTTGTTTGATAATTGCTCTATGTCTTAGAACTAATACATTTTTAAATGCTTCAGCTACTTGCTTTATAGAAATTTGACTCAAATGAAATATATGATACTTTATGATAAAAAAAATTGTGATTCCTATGATAAAAGCAATGTGATACCTTATGACAAAAGAAATGTGTCAAACATACTAAAACAAATTATATTTTATGTAGATCAGAACAAAAATCTTGATAGATTTTGCCTCAGCTTCAGGACTGAATGTTTTATTAGTGGGGCCACATGGATCAGGAAAGACAACTCTTATCAATGACTTCATGGACCTGCAAGGTTTGTAATTTCTTATTTATATAGATATCTGATGTATAGCATGGGAATTTTAAAGTTGCTGTTTTCTGTTTGTGATGAAGGCAATCAAAAAAGGGTTTTCACTAAAGTCACAATAAGCATGATAAGTTAGTTCAAATTTTTCATATTTTTTTTGTCACCAATATATGGGAAGTAATAAAAGAGTTTATTTTTTATTTTTTGTTGATTATAACAAAAATGCTTGGAATTTTAAAGAAATCATTTAAGGTTATCAAATAGTGGGAAAAGGTTTAAGATAACAGGAAAAATTAGCATTCATTTCATTTGACCTAAGTATTCTTGAAAGATTTTTGGGGTGGATGGTATAGGCTCCATGTGAAAAGGGTTTAGATTTAATGCATAGTTTTTGTTACAATACATGTAAAGTAGAATAAATAACCAGAAAAAATCTCAAGTTTTCCTGTTTAGAATTGGCCCAATTTTCATGTAAAATATCTAACTGCATGTTTTAGAATATTTATGCATGTGACACAAGAATTAACTACACATATAACAGCATGCCTAAACCATATAGTAGCTTTTTGTAATACCTATTTACATAAAAAATGCCTCAACCTAGTCATATGAGTTTTTTTGCAATATAGTCCATAGTGGATAGTTGTCTTACATGAAATCATGCCAAATCTCCTTACATTTATCATATCTCAGTTGCAGCTTTCTCATATGAATTTAATCTTAATTTAACAAAGCTGAATTTGCTTACCCTTCATTTGAACTTCACAATCCATGCTGGCTCCTTACATACCTGTTGCAGTCATTTCACATACACAAATTTAATCTTACTACTCAAGGAGCAATACAGGGTTCACATTGCTTATTTTACTGTTAATTGCTCTTAACCCAAATCATTCAAATATCCAATTACCACAGATAATCAAGTATCATAAATGTAATAAAAAATCCTGTTGATTTGTTGACCCTTAACTGCTCATTTAATACTGACTATGAGTAGAGCCAAAAATGTGTTACTTTTATTTTACCTCAGTTAAATTGAAGGAGACTAATAGAGGATCCTAAGCATTCATTTCTAAATCTGATTATTCATGCACATCTACAGCTAGAACTCCAAAATTGTATATTTACAGCCATACAAATTAATGTTCAGTTGCGTTTTGAAGGGACTGGTCATCAGACCAAAGATTTGGTCACACACGACTTCATGGTTTCCTGGTTTTCAATTTTTGTCGAGCCTGCAACTTTTGTCGCAGAAAGCTCGACATAGGGATAGTGATCCGGCGGCGTTGGCAGCGTTAGCTAACTTCTTAAAAGCTTTGTATTTTAGAAGGTGGAAGACCTGGATGCTTCATACTTTGTATATAGATGCCTTATGTTACGAAGTTTCCTTCTGTCACATGTTCATTGTCCATGACCTCATTTTCATGGTTCAGTGACTACTTGAAAAAAAAAGTTAAGATTTTTTGTAATGTTAGTTTCTCTCTTATAATGAGTAATAGGATAACTATATTTGGTATGTGCGTACCTTACAAGGTCCTCATGCCCGTCAGACAGTTTTCACTTTACCTTGACCTCATTTCATGGATCAGTGAACAAGGTTAAGTTTTGGTGGTCAAGTCCATATCTCAGATACTAGAAGCAATAGGTCTAGCATATTCGGTGTATGGAAGGTCTGTAAGGTGTACATGTCCAACTGGCAGGTGTCATCTGACCTTGACCTCATTTTCATGGTTCAGTGGTTATAGTTAAGTTTTTGTGTTTTGGTCTGTTTTTCTTATACTGTATGCAATAGGTCTACTATATTTGGTGTATGGAATGATTGTAAGGTGTACATGTCTAGCTGGCAGGTGTCTTCTGACCTTGACCCTCATTTTCATGGTTCAGTGGTCAATGTTAAATTTTTGAGTTTTGGTCTATTTTTCTAATAGGTCAACTATATTTGGTGTATGGAAATATTTAATGATGTACATGTCAGTCTGGATGGTTTTATTTTGCCTTGACCTCATTTTCACGGTTCATTGCTCAGTGTTAAGTTTTTGTGTTTTGGTCTGTTTTTGTATTACTATAAGCAATAGGTCAACTATATTTGTTGTATGGAAGGATTGCAAGCTGTACATGTCTACCTGGCATGGTTCATCTGACCTTGACCTCATTTTCATGGTTCATTAGTCAATGTTTAGTTTTCTTGGTTAAGTCTGTATCTTAGAAAATATAAGCAATAGGTCAACTATATTTAGTGTATTGAATGATTGTAAGGTGTACATGTATTTCTTGTTTGGTTTATATTTCCTTGACCTCATTTTCTTGGATCATGTTAAGTTTATGTGATAGTTGTAGTAAAGCTTTAAATTTAGAACTATCAACATAATATCAATGATTAGTAAAGAAGGCGAGACATTTCAGCGTGTGCACTCTTGTTGATAAAAAGTCAGTATAAAAGCAATGACACAGTCATATAACTTAGTGTTACTAGATGTATCTAAGATTATAGAATAACCTGCAATGAAAAAAAAATCGCTCAAAACTGATCAAAACTTGAAACAGTTTCGATTTTGAGATATGTTATAGACAATTATCTGTTGTTGAAGACTATTGTCTTTAGTATGTTTCTTTTGTATTTCATTGATGTTTGTCCAACACATCTCCTTTATTCATATTTACAGTTCATGCTTCAGTGACTAAGGCTACTTTTACTTCATCAGTAAAACAATAGAACTTGGAATGGAAATGCATTTAAAGGAATTAGCATCTCCCAAAATTAAGTCACTCTAACCTAGATTTCATGCTTCAATGACTTTGGTTAAATTTGACATCAGAGTTTTGTTCTCAGATACTAGGTAGCCTATGAATGCCTTAAATGCAATTCTTTGTGTAGGGATTGGTGAGGTTTAGAGGTATTAGGTGTTTAGAGAATATTAAATTCAGAATTTTTTCACTTATGGTATTTTATTAAGACTGCTTAAAGTTTTATTTGAAAAATTCCTTGAAAATGTTGCAGTTTTTGAAATTTAAAGTAGATAATATACTTTATATACATTAAATTAGAAAAAGGAAAGCAACTGATGTTGTTAAGCAAAAACAGTAAGTGGTAAATGGTGGTTAATTGTTGTTTGCTTTCTTTCCATTCCTACTTTTATTGTTTACACAATGTCTTGGTTCTGAATTTAAACTCAGAACTTCAACATTTGACTATTTATAATTGGTTTTAGTTTATGACTTTTATTATAACTTTGTTTTTTATAAATCAGATCATTGATTTATTCTAATAGTAAATGATTTATCTAGTTTTAGTAAAACTTCTATTTCTGTCTAAATTTCAATAAAACTCATAAAATTTATCCTTCTTGAAACTTAATGCACAAAAAAAATTCCAAACAAAGTACGTGATTTAAACATCAAGTGCTAGGGTATTATTACACTTAGATGCATAAAGATGGAAATTTCAATTTTAAGTTCATCAAGCAATTTTTACGGACCAAAACTTCAATGAAACTGTTTTCTATTGAACAAATGAACTGATTTAAAATTTTTACTTTCCTTGTTTATCTTTTATTTAAGTTTAGTTGCATGGGTTTATGTTATTGAACAACTGAATGGCTTTGGATCTTAGACTTTCTTGCTTTTATGGAAGTAGGAATGAGAAAGTAGTAAATTAATGTATTGTGGTATAATGATGTAACCTAATTGTTTTATTGTCTAACCTGTGTTGTTATAGAAAGACTTCAACATTACAAGTCCTCTTCTGGTAAATGACATAGCTGTTGCCAGATACATACATGTACATTTGTACTCATTTTTATTTTGCTAGATTTAAATTTTTTATTAGATTATTAAGAGTGAAAACATCATATATGCAGCAAAGTTATATAAGCTTAGACATTACAACAAATTTTGTCAACTGACTTTTATAGCTGTTTAATCTTGTAGCATCAGCTAAATTGATTTGCAGTTTTTATTAATAAATATGCAGTGTGCTTTGTTTTTGTTGTATATGCATGACTTTTATGCTTCAGAAAATGTGTGTGTTTTTAAATATTTAAAATTAAAAGAATATATTAGTTAAGGTTATAAATTTTAAGTGCATTAAAATCCAGAAAAGGTGTACAGATTTTTTTTATAGATTTATGTAAAAATGATTTAGAAAATGGAGTTTTTATTTTTATTTTGTTTCATTTTATATTTTAATAAATGCCCACCTGCATATCATAACTTGTATGATAATTTGATTTTCTGCTATGTTGACATATGTATAAATTTAAATGACATAACTTAAAAAATAGATTCAGGCATTAGATTCAGGATTTGGTTGTTAAGCAGAATCTCTGTAACTTTATTTTATAGATCCACAGATTTCTGTATGTAAGAAGTTAGTATTCTCTGGAGCCTCTAGTGCCAAACAGTTACAGAGCTTTATAGAGTCGAATATTTACCACAGACAAGGTGAGTTAATTATTAAAGATTTCTACCTGTTTTGTAGACCTTACAGGTCAGAAATTATGTATAACATTTAAACATTCATACCTTATTAACTGTTTAGAGGAGCCTTCTTACTCTGTTTTTCAATCTTGAGTATGTATTGCTCTTTCGCATAAAAATAGATATTAAACTGTATTTGATGGTTATTATAGGATTTGTATATGGTGCCAAAGAGAACAAGAAATTAAAGGTGTTCATTGATGATGTTAACCTGCCTTTACCAGACAACTACAAAGTACAGAAATGTAATGAGGTAAATATAGGACAGAAAACTGACATAACTTATTTATTTATTTAAAATACCCTATGTTGCTGCCTCAATGGTAATTACCTCACATCTTCTTTGTCAAATACAATACATAAAATTTGTATTCTGATTTTTTTTAAATTTTTACATCACAAATTCAATTACATTATATTTAATCTCACACAAATATTTATCCCAAGCCCCCTAATTTGGAGGTTGAGCTAATTATATTTCAATATTCATTTTAAAAAAAATGTCATACTTTATAACATTGAGAAATTGTGTCCTATGAATTAAAGTTTGCATCATTACACATGATGTTTTCTTTCCAGTTACTGAGACAACTTTTAGATGACAAAACTCTATGTACATTGGAGAAGCCATTTGAATGGAAGACTGTAGAGGGATTTAATGTGATCGGTGCAATGTCAATGAGTGACAACCCTGGTGTGTCATGTACTCAGTTATCCGAAAGACTTCTGGTAAGTGTCACTACAATAAGTTATAACAAAAGTATACTGAAAGACTCCTTATCTCCTTATCAGCATAGGAATATAATGTGACGGGTGCAATGCCATTTAAAAATACTCATGATAACTTATATATATGTTATTGGTAGAAAGACTGGTATAAGTATTGAAAAACTGACATTGTGTGTCATATGAATATTAGTGACTGACATTGTTGATCATATTAATATAAGTTACTGACATTGTTTATCATATTAATATAAGTGACTGACATTGTTTATCAAACTAATATAAGTGACTGACATTGTGTATAATATGAATATAAGCTACTGACATTGTTTATCATATTAATATAAGTTACTGACATTGTTTATCATATTACAGTAATATAAGTTACTAAAAAGTAAAATAACAAAAATACCGAACTCCAAGGAAAATTCAAAATGGAAAGGCTTTATCAAATGGCAAAATCAAAAGCTCAAACACATCAAACGAATGGAAAACAACTGTCATATTCCTGACTTGGTACAGGCATTTCCTTATGTAGAAAATGGTAGATTAAGCCTAAAGTTTTATAGCTAGCTAAAACTCTCACTTGTATGTAAGTCAGACATTATGTATCACTCATATTGTGAATCATAAATATAAGTTACTGACATTGTGTATCATATGAATATAAGTAACTGACATTGTGTATCTTATTAAGTAAGTTACTGACATTGTGTATCATATGAATATAAGTTACTGACATTGTGTATCATATTAAGTAAGTTACTGACATTGTGTATCATATAAATGTAAGCTACTATCATGTACAATTATAAGAAAAATAATTTTTGAAAAATAATACACAGAATTTGGATGCACCATGTAATGTGATTCTACTGTAAGATGTCAGTATGTTATAAGAAAATATATATGATGTAGAACAAATTAACCCTAAATGTGTAATCAAATGCTTTATTTTTGTTTGGTTTTCAGAGACATTTTGCAGTATTCCATCTGACAGCCCCAGAAGGTGAAGCTCTAAAGAACATTGTTCATGGAATACTGGATGTAAGTAACGAGGTCATCTCATTGACAACCCACAAGAGTTGTGACTCAAAGGGTTCCCTGCATCTTCCATACAATTTATGACAATTCAATTCAATTAATTGCATCTTGTGTTAAGAAATATATAACCTTGAACAGGATGTTCTAACTGTTTTTATTACTTCTACCATTTGGTATTATCATCTTTAATGCAGTAATTAGATTTAAAAACATTATTTTTTAGCTAACTTAAAAGTAAAAACATTTCAAATTAAACTAAGATATATGTTAGCACTATTCAAGCAAAAAATGTACAGGATGGTTGGACGCAACATGATATTTTTTTTCTATTTGAAATAGGGATGGAGGCAAATGCAATTCTGTTACAAATGAAAATAAAAATTATGGTTGGTGGGGGTATCAAAAGAGTGTAATCTAACCCCATGTATTTTTTCCCTGTAATTGCCCTTAACTAGTCTTTATTTAAACCTGTGTATCTATTTAAGGCAAACATTTCAATTTTTCAAAGTGTTGCAATGTAATTTGATTTTTTGTTCATCTCAGCTGAACATGACAGATGGAGATAGACCTGGATTAGATATAGAATTACATAACCATCTAGTAAAGGCATCATGTGACATGTTAAAGGCTGTCCAAGATGTTCTCAAGTCAACAGCAATGCCTGGTCGTAAACACTACCTGTATACACTTAAAGATATAACAACTTGCTTTCAGGTAAGTGATTATTAATTTGGAGGTTTTTTTGGTGAAGGCACAATACATACCAGCTCTTTTTAGATCTGTTTTATACTATTCTTTATAAAATGTAAAGGCCTTTTCGCCTCTTGAATTTTTGAATTTTAAATAGTGTTACAAATCTATCAAGAAACATCATTCAGATGTTCATTGTTCATATTTCAAAATTTTGTTTTAACCTATATTTGGTTTAGACTTTCAAACTTCTTTTACATAAGAAAAAAAATAAAAATTGCTGAACAGGGTTCATTTAGAGATTTTGTCTTTGATATTTAGATATGTGCAACAGTTTTATTCAAAAGATATTTTAAGATATAAGTTGTCTTTGTGAGGTTGTTTCTCATACTAAATTCTACAAAAGACCTGAAAAATGGCCATTTTATGTTAGATATGTGTATTTTGACATGTTCAAAACTTCACATTGACATCACAAATAACTAATCTGTACCAAAGTGACCAAACTATATCATTACACTGCAGTTAATTGTTACTGAACTGTAATGTGACATTTCGTTACTAAGTGATAATATTTTATGTAGAAATGACATGATCATCAGATCCAATCAATTTTTAGTGTTTGAAGAGACTACCAGAAGAAAGTCGAGCAGATGAGACATTGATTCCTGTGATATCGTTATGGAAACATGAGATGACAAGAATTATGAGAGACAGAATAGCCAGAACAGCTGATCTGAATTGGTTTGATCAAACCATTAATAATATTCTTGCAGAGGTCAGTTGTAGTTACAAAATAAATAATAGTTTCTTCTTAGGGAGAGGACTATTAGAAAACACCGTGGAATAAATTGAAAGTATATGTGAAGTGAATTATTCAATTTTAAAACTTTGGAATTAGAATTAGAACATAAATATAGAAAACTAAAACACATTTAAAAAAATCTTGATTTCCTTCTAATCTGTATATGATATGCAGATTGCAGATATATTGGTATGGTGGTATGGTATATTTAATATACATGTATTTATATTTTATGCAGAATTTCCCAGAAGTAAAAGGACCATTTATGGATCATTTTGTGACCTTCCCAACAGATGCCAGAATGTATAACAGACCTGTTACCTCAGTTACTGGGAAAAATGTCAGAGTAAGTTCATTCATAAAAACAATTTGGTCGAAATATTGACCTGCCATTACTTAGTATAATGAGTTTATATTTTTTTAACCGTTTCTTTTACCTTAGCTGAAAAAAATAAATAAATGTGGTTATTACACTTATATTTAGGAATATTGTCCAGAGCATTATATCATATAGCATGAGCTGTCAAGTGGAATAGGATATACTGCAAGGGACAGAATTTCTTAATATTGCTGCAGTTACCCTTTTAGGATATAGTACCAGATATTTCAGCAAGATTGATGATACTTCCTCCAATTCCTGCAGCTCTGATGCCTGCAGTACAGATGCATTGTCAATTTCTGCCATCTTGATGTCGTTTTGCTCTGAGTAGTGTACCAAACTTTAAGGAAATAGTATAGAATACAATATCGGTCAAGATGCAATATTCTTAAGACTTTGGAAATGCTATACTTTTTAGGTATAGTTATAAAGGAAGACCATTAAAAATATCAGCAAATATTGCATTTGATAGATGGACTTAGTTTTTTGTAGTTAACATTCACAAACAGTCTGGGCTTAAATTTTTAAGACATCAATAACTTTGTTAAACTTTCATGGACTGTTACAAAAACTTAGACAGAAGCCTCTGTGTGATCAAGAAATAACATCTGAAGAAAAATTTGATTTATTTTTCCATATTTTACTCATAAATGGACTTGGTTACTAGCAACATTATACTTTTACAATGACAGCAACAGTTGCAGGCGAGACACAGGAACTCTTTACAAATTTATCATTATTCTGAAAAACAATCCTGAATGTAATAAAAGGATTGACATTGTTTTTTTCTCATTGTAGATTTCCCTTCAACCTGTTGACAATTTGAGGGACATACACAGCTGCCTTAATACACACTTAACAAGATACAATGAAGAATTTGGAAATATACCACTGAACATTATGCTGTCAGATTTTATAATTGACCATGTTGTTAGAATGCATAGAGTACTTAGTTTCCATCATGGGTAAGTAAGGATTTATATGTTTGTAATTATTATAAGCCCCTACCCCCAAAAAAAACCAACAAAAAACAAAAAAACAACTCTGTTTTATTGGTTTTCCTGTTAATTATTATTGAAAAGAAAGTATATAGCATATTTATTTTTGGCACAAAATGTCTTAATGCAGTTGGGAAAAAAACATAGCAAAATCACAGCACTATTATTGCTGCTCTTCCTCTCAAAGTCACAGCTAGGCCGTCAACAGGGAGCACAAACTCCCACCTCACTGAAGTACAAGACAGCACCCTGCTACGTCAGTGCATTGAAGAACACAGTTGCATCAAATCATAAACTATAACTTTTTGTAGATTTAAAGAAGACCTGTTCATTTATTATATAAAAATATTCTCATGCTTTTGCTTTTATAACAACAATAACAATTGAACTTTACAAATTTATCTATAGATAATATTGTCTCAAAAAAATTTATCATCCTCTTAATTAAATCAAAAAGGTATAACAAAAATACTAAAAAACTAGACCAAAATAACATATTATTGTCTTTTTGATTCTCTTTAAATTATTCTTAAATTTATAAGAAGAAAGTTATTTGAATTGATATTTGTTTTTCAGTGGGAATTTATTGTTGATTGGAGCAGTTGGAGCTCACCTTACAACCTTGTGTAGACTGGCTCTCCATGTAGCTGACATCCCTATACATAAAATGGACACTTCCAAAACAAGTAACTTCTTTGATGGTCTGAGATCAGCTGTACGATTGAGTGGAGCTGAGAACAAAATACTCACCGTCATTTTTACTGTAAGCTTGTTAAGTTTATAAAGCAATCATACTATGCACTGTAACCTCTCTCCCAGTGTTTTTTTGGAGGGGAAGTCAAGGGATCATCATTACCTTGGAGTTGCATAGTATTTTAGATATCTTTTTGTGAATTTGTTACAAATTTTAGTCCAAAAATAGTCCATTAGCTGGAAAAATGTAATTTAAGTTTTGAATCATTGATTTATTCACTAATTGGATTTATTTATACACTTAAAAATTATTGTAAATAAAATTGGATATGAGTCAACAGCTCATACTTTTTCTCTGGTTATCAGAATAAAAAATAAATTTTTGAATAAGTAAAAAGATAAATATTTGAAGCTCCCATTTTTAAATCCAGAATTTAAACTAAAATTTATAATATGGCCTGTGTATGAAAAAAAACATGGACATGTCCTAAAAAACACAAATTTTAGTTTTAAATAGACTAACATGCTACACACAAATACATTGCATTTTCATACTATTTTTCCAGAGTAACCAGGTAGGTTTTACTCTAAAAATCAGAACATATAGATAAAAGGGAATAAATGAATATTATTTAATTTGCACATATATTGTTATTGGTCACACATGGACAGGTATTCTGTAGCATTGAAATTTAATTTTTCCTGTACATATAGCTGGCTAGTTTGCACAGAGTATAGATTATCACAAAATGTTTCTCTCATAGTCACATCAAATTCCAATAGCTGTTAACAAAAGTAACAATGAATAACAATAATTCAGAATTTTTAATTGCGAAAACATATGAGAGAAAACAAGAGGTTTCGGTTACCTATGGTAGATTAGGAAATTAAATTGTCTTTAAATGAAGCTGCTATATAGTTATTTGGTGTATATCTTTTCTCTGTTGTTATGTGCATCTAGGTTTTGTCTGGTTAATCATGTGACTTTTTTGTTCAGAAGATTTTACCGAAAGGTCTAAAATTATCTCTGTAAATGCTTTTGTTTCTGATAATTGCTATATTAATCCACATCACTTTGAAAACGGCCCCACCCATTTCCCTCCCCCCTGTGTATGTGTATAGTATGTATGTGTATATATGCTGTTGGAATCTAGACCAGTCTCAGATCAGATGCATGTTAATGTCTAACTCTGATCGGAATCCAGTCAGGAAACCTGTGAATCCAGATGGTTACTAGTGTAAAACAAAGACATGTTTGGGAAAAGAACCACAGTTTAATGCTTAAATTTCATATTAATAAAACACAAACAACAGTACAGTTTGAAAACAATACACAAATTAATTAATTAATAATCTGTGGTATTCCACTCAAGGGAATATTACATTTATAATATGAAACCAAAACTGTGTGTTCTTGTAATATAATCTACTCTACACATTTATAAAATATACAGTTAAATTAAATCAATTATATATCTATAATTAGTTGATGAAGCAACCTAAACATCTCAACAAAAAAAATTAAAAATAAAATAGGGTGGGTGAGGATGGGATTTTAAATTCGCTAATGCCAAATTGCAATGCGTCTGCTTCATGCAGTTGTATTATCTAAAATGCCTAAATGAGGCGCGCAGTAATTAAAACAAAAGGATGATAATTAATTAATTATCTCTGCCGATTGGATAATTTGAAATAAGGGTCTTGTTCTGATTGGTTCCCTTCCCACATCTCACAAAACAATTAGAGAGCGAGATGTCAAGAGTGGCCAGTAGGGAATTCCTTATATCATTGGTTGTTATTAATGGATATAAGCTGAAATAAAATACCCAATCGGCAATAAAGGACAGGTAATGCATGTGCGATGATACATGTCAACATGCTGTGTATTAATAATCCATTTTTCTTGTTAATAAAAATATCACATTAATCCACATCACTTTGAAAACGGCCCCACCCATTTCCCTCCCCCCTGTGTATGTGTATAGTATGTATGTGTATATATGCTGTTGGAATCTAGACCAGTCTCAGATCAGATGCATGTTAATGTCTAACTCTGATCGGAATCCAGTCAGGAAACCTGTGAATCCAGATGGTTACTAGTGTAAAACAAAGACATGTTTGGGAAAAGAACCACAGTTTAATGCTTAAATTTCATATTAATAAAACACAAACAACAGTACAGTTTGAAAACAATACACAAATTAATTAATTAATAATCTGTGGTATTCCAAACTTCCCAAACATGTGTGGTGTAACCAGTAGAAGGTAGGTTAAATGGTTTATTATTTCCCCAGGGCAACTGCAAATTTGTTCATGACTTCCTGTCTGTGTGCAAAAGAAGGATCCAAGTATGATTTGTATGCATTAGATTTCCAATCACCCTGTGATTGTATGAGATCCGCTGGAACCCCACATTCTAAGGCAAAGGAGGCCCCTCCTCTGCGAAAACTATGTCCCGAATATTTGCTGCTGTCATAACCCAACCTAGATAAGTTCTGTTTTAGCATCTTTACAAAGGCTGTATATGTAAGAGGGGTAACCTTGCCTCGTACTAAATACAGGAAGACAGGTGAGGGGGCTGACACTGCTGGCACCTGTTTAAAATTTAGAAGAAGCGCCTTAGAGGGACATAAATGAGAATTCTTCACTCTAGGAAGGGGAATTTCTAATATACGCTCTGAAAATTGAATTGTTTTGGTTTTGCGTACTTTTAAACAGACACCATCTGAGTGAAAATGGATTTCCTCACGAGTAAAATGTCGCAAAGGATCAAAAGCTGAAATTGAAGGGGCAAACAAATTTGACTTCCTTAAAAAGGAGAAAAAAGCCACTAAGCAGGCTGCCCAAAAACACAAGTCCTTACTACTGCTGACTGACAGTAAAGTAAATATCTCATTCAAAATTTTTGGTGTAATAGGCAATTTTCTATGTATGGCAGCACCTAACACACGTTTAGCACCCTTGAGTACTGACTCCATAAAAAAGGAATCTATCGGAGATGCAACTCCTGATTCTAAATGTAGCAACCGCACAATTGACAAATAATTTGTTATGGAATTAAATTGTAACCTTGAAGATAAATAGGCTACATATCTGGCTAAATTCATAGGACTTAATGGAACAAGGGTAATATTTAATCTTCTACAAAATTCTGCGTATGACTTGAAATAGTTTAAATATGTCTTTTTGGTAGATTCAGCATAAGTATGACATCTAAAGTTAGCAACAATACTATCCAGTGATCTCACCTCCCTCGATACCAGTGAGCCTAAATAAAAGAAAACGAAGGGCATTACTAGACATGTGCCTAACAAGATCCTGTAAATACAGTGGCGGTCGAACATAATCCCGCAAAAATTGTTCACAGAAAGGTAGATCATGCATCCGTGAAATACAGTCTGCTAGTATATTCGTTTTGCCTGGAACATGCTTAGCTATCAAGTGAAAATTATACGTTGCTGATAACCAAAAGAGCTCACGCAAAAAGGACATCAAAATAGCATTTTTTGATGTACCTTTATTAATGCAACTTACAGTTACCGCATTATCGCAATGAACTATAATACGCTGACCACGCCAATATGGGGCCCATGTCAAGAGTGGCCAGTAGGGAATTCCTTATATCATTGGTTGTTATTAATGGATATAAGCTGAAATAAAATACCCAATCGGCAATAAAGGACAGGTAATGCATGTGCGATGATACATGTCAACATGCTGTGTATTAATAATCCATTTTTCTTGTTAATAAAAATATCACCTTATTCATTTATGAATCTATTTTTGATTCTATATTATTGATCATTCCCCCGTCCTTCTTCAGGTTGTCAGTTAAACCTTTAGACATTTAAAAAGTAAAACCTTTTTATAAATTGAGTGTGGAAATTCAAAGAACTATTTACAGTAAAGAATTGGTAGTCAAGATTTACATATATTTTTGGATTCATTTGCAGTTCAGGATATTATTTTCATTGTAGGCACGAGATTTGCAAGATCCTGTTTACTTGGATGCCATTAATAGTCTTCTTATCAGTGGAGAAGTACCACACCTATTTACTAATGATGAAATGGAAGGACTATTACAGGTATAGTATTAGTGGACTGACCTCTGCTAGACTTTATTTACATTCTTTAGTTTAAAAATTCTTTGTTCTTTTTAGTCTTTGCAAAAATTATTTTTTTAGATGTAGTTTAAGATTTAAAAAAAAAAAAAAGAGAACATTATACATGAGAAATTTGATAGATACTATATTCTGAAGAAGTTAATTATTTGTGTCACATGTTTACTCAGTAGGAGATATTTACAGAGTTAACTGAATTCAATTGAACATAGACATGCAGAGTGTTTGGGACTGTTCCAATAGAGTTTATTGCTATTTGGGATTTTGTGATAAATGATACAAGATTTTGCATCATTTGACCTATTGTTGTCAAAAAAAATTACTTTTGCTTTTTAAGGTCACTTTTTTAAAAAATTTGTTTTGTGTCTTAAGTACATGGGAATTGTTTTTTGACAGGCCATAGCCCCAGCTATGAAGAGAGAGTTTCCAAGTATGTCTGTAGATCCAATGAAATTCTTTGTTGCCAGAGTGAAAAGTAACCTACACATTATACTGTGTTTACAACCTGGCCATATACTCCTTGGAACAGCACACAGGTAAATATTTGTAAAGATAAATTTGAAGGAAGGATTAGTAGATTTTCATGTATAAATACATAGGCTTGGGAACTGAAGGAAGAACTGTTAATGCATTACAAAATGTTCAATATATTCATATACTGCTTTTCATTTAGAAAGATTATTATTTAACTTTTAAAAAGTAGCTGTCATGATAATACTTCTGTGTAGGACTATTTGTTGGTGTTACAACACCACAGTGTTATAAGTCCTCTAGCAGCGTTAGGTTTGCACTCCGTCCATCAGTTTGTCTGTAAGTTTATTCTGCACTTTTTTCTGTAATGCTTCTATATATATTTTTTTTATTTTGTAACTACTCTAAATATCAGCACAACAATGTTAAATCTGCAAATTTGCGGAAGCAAATTTTTGTTCTTCCCTTGCCGGGATTCGAACTCATGCTATTGCGATATCGAGACAACACCGCCTGCACTGTGTCCATCGCTCTAGACCACTCGGCCACCTAGACTGAACATTTTGTATATAGTCATATTATAAGTAGTTACAAATTTAAGCTTTGTTCTGGTTGAGTGATTTTGCTGAAATTGTGTACCTTTCGAAATAGAATAAAAAATAGCTTTGAAATCTCAGCGAATTTTTAGTGGTTTTTCTATTGATTTTTGTTATTATTATATTGCAGAGAATTCCCAGGACTGTTGAGTGGTTGTGCCATAGATTGGATGTGTGACTGGCCACAGGAATCATTATTAGGGGAGGCCTCATACTTTATAACTAGGTTCCAACTGACAGAAGAGTTTGAAAATCTGAGGTAAACAATACTTGTGTAAGAATTGATAGTCAACATTATCACAGAATAGTACAAAATAATGATGGTGTAAAAACACAGGTTTGGAAAGGGCCATATTTGCCTGATTGTGATTGTTCAGAACTCTAACATAAAGAATTACAAAGATCAATCATTTTGTTATTTAGTCACCAACATGACATAAGTCAATTACCATTTAAATAACTCTCAGGTTATTAAACATCATTTGACATTTGAAAGCATAAAATATGTAAACCCTGGACAATTATTCAATTGCAGTAACTGGTTTTAAAATCAATATATATATATAAAAATAATGCCAAATTGGCAATGCTTACAATTGCATCACAGAGAGTTGAATAACGTTCAGAACATTGCAGAATCGTTTAAACTGTGTCTTTTTTTTTATCTTCAAGATGAACTAGACTATGGAATCCAAATGTCAAGCTTTGACAAAAAACTGGAATCATGTAAAACAAAATTGTACCTTTGTATAACCATATATGTTTTGCTTTGTTTTAGTGAGAGTATAACAACTTGTCTGGCTAACATCCATAGTTTTGTGCTGAGAGATTGTCGCCAGCTTCCATGGGCTGGAGACTTAAGTCCTGAGATCACAATTAACAAGATCAAGGTTCTTGAGAAGAAGAAAGAGCAGTTTAAGGTAGAGGCTGTCAAAGTACCCAATCTGCCATACTCAAAGACCATTCTTCATGAAAGAATCAAGTAAGTCAATGAGTCTGCCATGGGATACTGATGAATGAAAATGTGTTCAATTACAAAGTATATAATGTTTAATATCAAAATAAGAAGATGTATGATTGCCAATGAGACAGCTATCCACAAGAGACCAAATGACGTAGATTTTAGCAACTAAATTTAATGGTCAGTGTACAGCCTTCAACAATGAGCAAAACCTATACTGTATAATAAGCTTTTAATGGCCCCCACATGATTAAATGTAAAACAATTCAAATGAGAAAACCAGACATTTTTTTTTCAATTAGTAAATTTTAAATGACATCAGTTACCATATATATGATTATCTGTTTGATCCAAACTATCCTAAATATAGGATCAACATAATTTTACCAGTAAAACGACATTTCATAAAAAAAAGCCATCCAAGATACCAGGCTTATAACTTTGTATGCCAGATGTGAGTTTTGTTGACATAAGATGCCACAATGGCACTTGAATCAAAACAAATGGCCAAATCAGTTGAAAAGTTCAAGGTCATTGAAACCACAAAAAAACTAAATATTGTATGAATTCAGATTTAGACCATCATGAAAAAATCATCAATGATGTCGGCAAAATAGTAACTGCAGTATTTTTTGCTATGCTATGTGCTTAGTTTGAAATTTTAAAACCTGCATTAGAAATCAGTGGAATAACACAGAATGAATTGAAAATGAATATCTAATTTTTAGGAACCGTCACAGAAAGGACGATGACAGAGCTAAGAATGAAGTATATGTAGGACCTACGACTTTCAGAAGATTCATGGAATGTTTTAGATGTTTGTATAACAATAAATCAAAAGTTAGAACACAGGATGTAGAACAACTAAAGTAAGTAAATAGAAATTTGAATGAAAAGTTGTAAAACAATAAGAAAAAACACTATATAAAATTAAAATTATGCACATATTTTACTGAAATTGATACACGTGAATGATTTAATAATTCACCTTTCAAAGGTATTGGATAAGCTTTTCTTTTATTTGATTTTAGTATCCTTTTCTGTCTTTGAAGAAATAGATTATTTTAAGTGTTTCACAAAAATAAGTACAAATATTATATTTGTAGATTTCCAGTCTTGAGTCAAAATATTTTTTAGTAAAAGATTATAATATCTGTATGGTTTCCATAACTGTTAAAACATTGTAGGAAAGTGTTGTCTACATTAGACCAAACCAGATCAGATGCCAAAGTAATGAGGAAGGCCATTAAGACAATTAGTGGCAAATTTCAAGATGCAACTAAAAAAACTGAGGATTTACTATATAAACTAACTGTAAAAGCCACAGCCTTGGAGAAACTCAAAGCAAAAATAGGACTAAGTAAATCATTAGATGCTCACCTTCACCTTACAGAAATGTATGCTGAAGAAGAAGAGGAAGATGAACTTTTGGAACAAGGTAAATACAATACATTTTCCTCATAAACTTGGAGTGGCATGAAACCAATTGAGATTTGTATTGATAGATTTGTTAGAAATTTTTAAGGACATTCAAAGAAGCTGTTGAAATGAAAATCCAAGTACACTACTAGAAATCCTAAAATGATCTATACTACAATGCAACTTGGAATTTACATGCAGCAGCTATTATTTTTAAAGTGCATGTAGCTCTTTCACAGTGCCATAATAATTGTCATGGAGAAACTTATTGACATAGAACAGAAATAATGAAACTGAATTTATTGATGTAACAACAATATTATAATAAATGAGTTACTCATAATATTAAGCATGATAAACACTATAAAGGTTAAAAGACCAATAACAGGTATAAATATCCACCATAAAATGTCTTTATCAATGTAACAATATGTTCCATAAGAAGCTCATAATGTCATTTAGATGAATTGTAGACTAGTGAACAGCTAGTTTAAGTAACTTGTTGGATGTTATTATATCTAACATGAGAAGACAAAACTAGAAACCTTGGATCATATGCTGGGGATTCATTTATGTTAATGGGTACCAATTTTCATGGATTGAAGAAAAAAATGTATTTTCTAAAATACTTGATTTCATGGTTTTGAAGTTTGCATTCAAACCTATGATAAATTTATACTTCTTTAACATTAAGATTTGTGGTTCATCAGTCCCAACAAATAATAATGATTCCACAGTAACTTGAAATTAGAATTTTTTGTTTCAACAGAAGAATATGATGAATATGACAGGAAGTTTGATAAGATGATGGAACTAAAGTTACAGGATAGACAAGTTAAAGCTAAAGAAGACCATGTCAAAGCTAAGAAATCTGTGGATGAATGTAGACAGAACCTTGAGTATGCCAAACAACAGGTGAGTCAATATAGACAGACTTTTAAGTAAAGTAAACAGCAAGTGTGTTAATTTAGACAAAACCTGAAGTACACCAAACAACAAGGGTGTATGGACAGAACTTGGTGTATTGACAGACCTTAGTGTACAACAGACAACAAGGGTGAATTGACAGAACTTAGTATACACCTGGATTGACAGAACTTAGTGTACACCTGGATTGACAGAACTAAGTGTACACCTGGATTGACAGAACTTAGTGTACACCTGGATTGACAGAACTTAGTGTACACCAGACAAGGGAGTACAATGTATAGACAGAGTTCAAGGTACACCAAACTACTGATGACTTGATAAAAACAAAACATTACAATTCATTTACTACTGTAGATGAGGTCTTTTAGTGAAATGGAAAAGTGCTAGCAGCACATAATTGATTAGTTTAAATAACTTAGCTTTTAAAATGACACTGACATTTAGAAAGCTTGAAGAATAATCAAATGCACAATAGATAACAGAATGGTTGATCAGAAGAATTGTCTTTATGGCAAATTTTAGTCATGTAGAATTAGAAATATTAATATCCATTTTTTTATGAGTTATCCTGAATTTCATGTTTAGCACATCAAACTTAGCATTGATATATAGATAGTCATATTCATTATTCTAGGTACTTCACTGGAAGACCAAAGTTGACCGTGGCTGTATAGAAAGAATTCGTCAGTTTTCCAATCCACCCCTTTTGGTTGGACAAGTAATGGAGATGGTTATGATGTTGGTTGGTAAGAGACTACCCTCACAGAGATTGTATGAGCCTAAGGAATCTACAGGAAAGGATGAAATGTCCAGCAGAATGTCTTCTAGTTCTAGTAGTACAAAAATGCTAGGGGTCAAAAAAGGTATATATAAAACATATTCTAATTTCTATATATCAAAATCTTAATGCAATATTTATCTAGATATTTTTTACAAAGTTATCTCTTAACAGGAAGTGCAATATGTTTTATCTGAATTGCATGTACCCAATTTATATTTATTCTTCAACTCCTTTCCCTTTTTGTCAATTGCTTCATAGATTCTTTGCAAGTCCAACAAAGAGCTTTCCTGTTTAAAAAATTTAATCAGACAGGTAACTTAAAACATGCTACATCAAAGAACAAGTGATCAGTATGCTGGAGTTTCTCATTGACATTCTTCGGAAAATGCATGTACCAAGTCGGGAATATGGCAGTTGTTTTTCACTTGTTCTGTTGATTGATAGTGTTTTATTTTGTCAGTTTTTATGGACTTCCCCTATTTGAATTTGCCTTGGAGTTCGGTATTTTTGTTATACTTTTTTTATAGTATTTGTTAAAGTTAAGATAATAAGAAGTTAGAATAAAAACAAAAGTTCCAACACGGAACCTTTATCTAAACATAAATATTATGAAATGTAAGCATTGATTTCAATAATTTATCTGTGTAGAAAAGTATTTATTAGGTAAGTGACTTTTCCACACGTGGGAACATTTTACTGATCTTCTGGTGAAAGTGTACTATTTAGATTATTACATGCATTGGTATGTATATTTGGTTTAGCAGAAAGTTTTACATGGTATGGTGATATTGTTTACTTGTTCTGATGCCTTTTACCATTTTGCACTGTATAAGGGTACATATTTCCAGTAACAGATAGCACAAGGGTTTGCAGGGATATGTGTATTTTCTCAGTATTATATACTGAATTCGTGTATTTTATTCCTACATTTTAATGTTGTATTCCAGACTGGGTTTCTAAATGGAAATTAGTTTCTCAACGTTCATTAAAAAGGGGTAATGAGTGAATAATTGTTGTCACTGTTTCTATTTTCAACATATCATGAGGCTTTGGAAGGGTTGGGATTCAAAAAAAAAATCTGAATGACAGTTTAAACTTTGATAAAATGCAGGATGAATTTTCAAGTAATTCTGTTTTGAGAGATTTTTAGTAAGTATAACATAATAATACTTTTTGTAAGTTTTTGGAGTGAATGAGAAAGAAAAAGAATTTTAATTGGAAAAAAAACACCTTCCATAGTCTCAGTTTAATTGATATTTTGGTTTAATTTTATTCATACTTGTAGGATATAGTTTGGAGTGCTGAATGTTAAATTTGTATTTCTATGTCGTTTTCTGCTTTTTTTTTTTCTTTTTTTTTTATCTCTAAGGTCAAGGGTTAAAAGAATGATTTTTTGTTGTTGTATGGGTATGTTTTCCCAAGTTTTGTATTGTTTATCCAAATCAAGGTCCATTGGTGTTGATTTGTGTCCTAGATTGTGTTCTAAATGATAATCCTGTTTGTTGTAAAAAAAATATTGGAGTATCTTATAAAAGGGAATTATCTCTTTTTACTAGATTGGTAACCAGGACTTGTGTTACATGTTGTTGTGTGCTATATCAGGCATGCTAAGACTATAAAACTGATAGACACCATGATAATTGGGAAAATTTTGGAATTGCTAATAATGATCTTTAATTAGCATTTACCCTACCCCGCTTTTAATCTATAATACATATATGACATTTTTAATAATTTTTTCATTAGATCCCAAAGAAGGTATGGTAAACACCTGAAGTGTAACATGATATATAGTTAATTCCTAACCCTTGATCATTTCTCTACTCTTATTTTAGTGTAAAATTTAAATATAGATCATCTCATAGAACTGCTATAATATATTTTCTTTTGTTTTCTCTTTGCACATTTCCAAATAAATATAGCCAACACATTTGCCTTTGATATCAGTTATCAATATTAGAAGTATTTGTTTGTCCTCCAGATTTCCTGTTTGGTTTACCACAGCTATAGATATCTTGGTTATAGTAATCTCCATCCTTAGATCAAATTCCTGATCAAAAAAGGGGTTTAATTATTACATAAGAGGACAAGAATATATTGATTTCAAATACCTGCTATTACAGATGATTGATGTAGCTACACACAATGAATTATATTTTTTTATGAAAATATCAAGATTTAAATGTTGTTTTAGCTTTTCAATGTGAAGGACCAAAATTGTGTATGCATTTTTTTTTTCTTTCTATTAGTAACAAAGTTATGCATATATAAAAGTATAAAAAATCTAAATCTTATGATTATTATAAAAGGTAAAAGCATAAACATTTTATCATTGAAAACAAAATCCCCAAAAACATTTTAGCTACTTAGAACAGTACTTGTATATATTAGGTAACAAGCTAATGAAGACCATAGACTTCATACTCAGTGAAATACATATTTCCCCTGATTTGGATTATGTTGTTCAAAGGTCAGAAATTCAGAACACAAATTCAAAACCCCAAAACAAATTATTTCTGCACAGATCAGGAAAGTTGAACTCTACCATGTCTACATTCCATAATAGTTTCAACAGAATCTTAGTTAGGGTAATATTTTATGTATTGATCATACCATTGACATTTTGAAAGTCAAACATTGATTGGATCAATGAATTACAGTGTGTACCTATTGTGTCATCTTTCTGTCACAATGTGTGTTTCTATCTTCTGACTTTGTTTTACTCTCTATACAGATGGACAGAGATCAGGTAATACTACACAACCCATAATACACAAAATTGTATATAATATCACCATTTGTAATTTGTAGTTTAAAATTAACATGGAGAAGTTTTTGTTAATATCCTGATCCATAGGGACTGATCATGAATAAACATTTTTTTTCTGCAGCTTGTACTGAAAGTGCATCAAAAACCAATACATATATTTTCAAAATGAGAAGTATTATTAAATTGATAGACCTTTTTTCATTGACTGCAGTCAATCCCTTAGTAATGGCAAAATACCATATTTTCCCTGTAAAACATTTGGAGATGATATTTGATTCATATGTACATGTAGTAGGCAATCAAAGCAGTCTATATTATATCCTCATGGTAATTTCCATGTGAAAAGTCTGTCCTCGCAATTAAAGATGTGTGAGTAATTCTTGCATAGTTATTAATTGTTTAAAGATTTAAAAAGCAGTTGTTTTATGGATAAAAAAATCATTTTGATAGGAGGCAAAATACATTATAGCACTCAATTTGTTACAGTTATATATCATCACAAATCTAAATTAACATCTTTATATACAATTAATTTACCCGGTAGAGTCACAGTTAATATTGCTAATAATTCAAATGACAAGCTAATACATACATAAAATATGCTATTAAATTCTTTTAAGTACAACGTTTGGCATTTGTAATATGATTTGAATTTTCACAGAAGTTTCGAGGTTGAGGGGCTTCAGGTTAAAAGACACTTTTTAAAATTCTGGAATATATAAGAAGACAGGTATAGCAAATAATTAATTATGTTCTCTGTTAAATTTTATATGTGAGACCAACAAACTGTAGCTTCTTTAAACCAGGTAAACCAATATCATGTTTTTCTCTCTCAGAAATGTATAATACCTTAATCAGTTGTAATGTTTTAATTTGATAATTTTTAAAGGTAAAAAAGATGGAGGATTTGACCGAGCTCAGTGGAAGAATATCCAGATGACAATGAATGATTCTCAGAAGTTTGTTGACATGTTACACAATGTACCCTGGGAAGATGGTCTGATGGATGATGTGCTGAGAGGTAGGTATAACAAAACATGTAGAGCAAATTGTCAGTGAGACAGCAACCAAGAATATAATACAGCTTGTGGTCGAACAGAAGCTGGTAACCATCCCATTTTGTATGCTCAAAATATCAAAAGTTCAAAGATATATTTCATTTCTAGCTGATCATTCACTTTAAAGTGACTTATATTAGATTAGATAATTCCAAACTGTCAGATTCCATATTTTATATACTGTATTTGGTTTAATCTATTCTATAATTCTATGCTAAGAAGTAGCGAGGGTATATAGCTTTTGACTCATCAGTCCCACAGTCATCTTGGTTTTTAGGTTCTAAATCAAACACTTTTATATAGCTTGCAACCTTACTTGAATTTATAGTCACATATAATAACAGGAAGATCCCTATTTATTTTGAAGTCACTTCCAAATGTCAAGGTCATAACTACTAAAACTAAAGTGTAGTTTGTGAAGAAAAAATTATTTCCAAGGTTTAATAAAATACTTTATATTGGATTGCAACCTTACTTGAATATGTGGTCAAATACAATGAGAGGAAGATTCCTATTGATTTTGAAGTCAGTAGGCATAAGTTCAAGGTCAAAGCTACTAACACTGAAATTTGTGTAGGAAAGGAGTTTTCATATTATAACTTTATAACCTTACATGTGATTGCTTTTTTGCTCTATACATTTACAGTTACTAAAAACTTAGTCTCATTATATGGGAGGTTGGTGGGTGGTATATGAGTTTTTTCACACATTTTGTTTGCCTTTTAAGATGAATGTTATACATGCTTGTTTTTTCATCTTAGCTGTTGAAAGTTACCTATCTGCAAACAAGGATGGTAACCTTGGTGTGACTGGGGAAGGAACATTACTTGATCATGCTCAAGGTAAGACATTTGTATTGATAGATGTAAATATCAAAAGGGAGGGCACAATAATATGCAGATTGCAAGTTTCTGCAATGTTAGAACCACCCAACTCAAATCAGTCACAATCTGTCCTCTTTTATTGAATGGAAATTTTCCCATTTCTTATACTCTGTTACATGCATCATTGATTTTTTACTGTTTTTATATTAAACTGCTTAAATATTGACATGAAAGTTTGTGACAGATCAACTCAATGTGATTTAAATTAATTCTCTGCACTTGGTCTTCATTTTTACATGACATATAAATAACCAAACAAAAGTATGAGTAAGTGTGGAGAACTAATGTTAATGAGATTGAGATCAACTAGGTATATATTTCTGTCATATTATATCAAATGTAGACCTACTATAAATGTATCTGTGATATTTGTAGATGTTCAGTTTACTGCTAGGAAAAGGTCTCCTTCACCAGACAACACAAAAGGTATAACTATAGCTGCAGCCAAATATTCCAGTGAGGACTGTGCTACTCTGGTCCAGTATACCATAGCTATTGTAGAGTTCTCTAGACTATGTGGTCCACTTAAGGCAGCCTTGGAGAATCTTCATGGACTAGAGAGAGAAATAGAAGAAAATGAGAGACTGCAGAAAGAAAAGGAAGAAGAGGTGAGAACTATAGTAATTTAAATGAAAGCAATGTTATTACAATCTCACTGCTTTAAAGCACAATATTTTTTTTTCAGTTTCACTGTAAATCATTGCATGTTTTTCATTCGTTCTAAATCTGTTTGTGATTTTATGGTGTTATACAAAAATAACTTTTATTTGTGAACTGGGATGAGGCATAAACTCCAAGATACTTTTTTCTCCTGATACTATTATAATTACACAAAAACCTAAATTTTGATAGGCTGTCTATTTCTATTGACTTGTTAATCTCTATTACATGTATTTTGTTCTGAGTACAAATGGCATAAAAATACCGACTATTTCTATAGACTTGTCAATCTCAATTATATGTATTTTGTTCTGAGTACAGATGGCATAAAAATATCGTCTATTTCTATAGACTTGTCAATCTCTATTATATGTATTTTGTTCTGAGTACAGATGGCATAAAAATACCTTTGAATATACTTTGGACAGTATATAACATCCACAATTAATTATTCAGGAATTAGGGAAGCAAAGAGAGGTAATACAAAGTATATGTTATGTTGTATATCTTGCTGAATAATAAATATTGCATTCATGTTTACATGTATATATCTTGTTCAGTCATTCTGGAAAGATTGACTTCAGTACATTCATCATTGAAAATTTCTCTAATACTATACATGCATAAAATGTCATATTATTTGTTCTAACAAGTCTGTTTGATCTGGTGAAGGACACACTGGCAGAGTTATATGTTTGTTTTTAATAACCTATATTGCCTCCCCTGTTTAGAGGTTCTGACAGCAAGACATTGTGATTTTGTCACCTTTATTGTCTGTGGAGGATTTTAAGTTTAATAAATTCATCATTACATTGTAGAAATTTATAAACTTTTTATGGGACCATCAGCTGTCTAAAGAAAATTGAATGTTCTTATCTGATTATGTACAAAATGTATATGTATATATAAAAAGTTTGTCATATGACAAAATTTAAAATGACCCGTTCCTGTTCAGAGAATTATTTACATGGTGGCTACAAGTATTTCATTATAAGTTCATCCTCAATAATTCACCAGTCTATTTGATATTTAGAGAAGATTAAAAAAATTACTTATGAAGGAGGTAGATATATATAGTTTGATAAGTGGACATTGTTTTTTTTTAACCAATTTAATGTTTAATGGACTTCAGTGACAGCATGATGCTTTCTCTTATAAAGAAACTAAGGCATGAAGTTTATAGGACTTAGCATGAAGTCCTTCTCCTGTGATATACTGATTTTCTTTCTTGTGCAAGTGAAATGTTTTCAATGAAGCTGTTTTATCACAATCGAATTGAAAACAACTAACTGATTTCAACACATGGTGTGTGTTTATTGAATTAATTGTTGATAACTAACTTTTAACACAGATCTCCAAAAAGCTGAAACTTAGTAGAAAAAGAAAGGTTTGTTGTAGGAAGAATGTTATATCAGTGTTTGAAATAGGACAAATATAATGTTGATACACAGGGCTCTTCCATATCACTCATGAAAACCATGTGTTAGACTTCTGTGGATTCATTATTATTGGTGGGATAACAATTTATGTGGATTTTGTTGGTAAAGGTGATCCACGGATTTAAATGTTCAACAAAGTACAAATTTTCTATAGGCTTGTAAGCAGACTTTTGCATAACCTCAAAATTAAACAGTCAGCTTTTTCTAAATGCACAAAAATTGGTACCTACAAAAAAAAAATTAATCCACATCATGTGTCTAAAACAACTTTATAAAATCTATAGGAAATATTTGTAAGAAAAAACTCACTGAGTGGGGATTCATATCCTGGTTTTCATGTTTTAATGGACAAGCTCTTAGATCTTGTATGAAAAATAAAACTATTAACAATCATTCTTTCTTCTGAATGTTTTTTGGAAATAACAGAAATCTACCTTCGTATCAGTGGTTTATAATAGTTTGATTTGGAATGAAGAAAGCATTGTAAACAGTTATAATATTTATTCATCTTGCCAGTAATGTCTACAATGTCAATGGTAATACTAATTTGTCTTCATGAGATCAGCAACAATTGACTGTTTCAAACACTGTTCATGTTAATCTCTTATGTTGTATCTCAGATTATCTGCATGATTTGTCCGTGTTTGTAGATTTCTTGACATTGAGTCTTCTGTTTATGTTTTGTTTTATAATTTAAATTATGTATTAGTTTACTTATAGGAATGCCTATTAAATGTGTATTTGAATTACTTATAGACAACTGTTAGATCAGACAGTAATTACTTAAAATGAATCTCTATTTGAAATAAATGTAGGCCTAAATTGACCTCCTTTAATTTGTATTTAGGAAATTACACTTTCTTAAAAAAAAAAGTCCTCTTGAAGAAAGTTTACTTCTTAAATATGGACACAGTTTCAGAAAAATAAGAACTACAAATGTACTTACAAACCTAAGAGCACCAAACAAAATTCTTCAAAGTTTATGAACAAAACAATACTTCAATTTTGAACACCAGTGATTTTAACTTGTCTAAATACCAAGTACACCTGTTATGTTTTAAATATAATTTCATTGATAAGTTTTTGGAAATTACTTGAGTTTAGTAACTGTTTTACATATTTTACAGAGCATGTTTGCTTCATTGAAGGTATCAATGTTTTGATTTGTTGGACTGGTGTTATTTTGTTATCTTTTTAATATAAAGTTAGCTTTTTTGTGGAAAAAAAAAAGGAATTTTCTTGATTTAGATTCTCTATTATTAACTGTATAACTGGAACCCATTTTTGTGTACCTACATTTTTTAATGTACCAAATTTTGATGTAGTTATAACCTCCCTTTTCCAAATAAGTAGTGAATTAGCATGTAATTATACATGGACTGTAGATATAAAAAACAAGGATGTAGTTGACTTAAAGTATTATGGATATGGGATTTAATGGTAAGAAGTAATGATCTGAAATAAAATCATTAAAGGAAAAGGTGTTGTTAAATGAATTATATGAAATTGATGTATTGGTTATAGGTTTTGTTTCTTTCATATCACAGAACATTCATTATATAAGTATGAATTATATTGTTTGAGCTCATTAAATGCCCTATACATAGATGATAAAATACAAAAGGGACTTGATATTAATTTTCTGTTATGAACAAATATACCTATATAATAAGATATATCACATGAAAATTCTAGGCCCCATACAAATTCTATCTCAAATTTGATTACTAATATAATCTCCATTTACTTTTTGTATGTAAAACTGAAAACAAAACTGGTTTTCATATAAAGATTTTCATAATCTTTAGTCTTACTTTCATTCATTTTACTAAAACTTCATAAAGTACTACAGTAAAGACATTGCTAGACAAAAGATTTTCTTCTGTGTCGCTTGAATAATGACAAACATTTTCTCATTGTACAGCAGGGAGAAGAAGAGACCAAACGTGATGCAACACCAGAACCTGAACAGGAATACACAGCAGACGATCTATCCAAACTTCAGGATGATGTCAATAATCTACAACAGCAGTTTGATCAATCTGTCACAGAGAAACATAATCTGGAAACAGAATTAACATCTATGAACCAGAGACTGAAAGCTGCTACAGACCTTATAGACAGGTAATCATTTTGAAATATAGTACTTTGGATTCATTATGCGTGGGATACAAATTTAAGTGAATTTTGTATGTTTAGGTAAACCATGAATTTAAATGTTCAAAGAAGTACAAATTTTCTATAGCCTTGCATGCAGGCTTTGGCAAAAACCACAAAATCAAATATCTTTGAAATTGCAAAATATTCTCAATCCACAATAATTGATGTCCATGAAAATAAATGAATCCACAGTACTTTGAACTACCATGTCAAAAAAAGTTGTAGCCAAAGCTATCATCATACATCAAATTATAATACAAATGTACTACCATGCTTGATTTGATTATTATTTTAGTTAGAGATTTTACAATTACAATTTAATCATGACAGATCTAACCACATACACACTGCAAAGTAAAATAACATTTACAGATAGATAAAATATCAACTTTTTTGTAGGAAAAGTATTTAAATATAAGTTCTATGTTTTACAGAATTATGCAGATGAGTTAAATGATTGATAATGATTTTATCTTATTGTTGTTTATATATATTACAGTATGTATGGCCAGGAACTAGAATGGAGAAAATTTGTTAAAGAGAATGACAGCAACGATTTGTTGTTAGCCAACTGTATCACTGCTGCTGCTTTTCTTGTCTACTGTGGCTCTGCTAATATGGATACAAGGTACCAAAATAACATCCAAATTTGATATTTATGATAATCTATAGATGTGAAAGGTTACTAGAATGAAGTATGATGGATCAAAATAAAATTGATAAATTATAAATTTTCTTAAGTTTATCTGAAAGATAGTCATATATATATGCATAAAATTAAAGCTATGATTGAGGCATAAAATAATACAATCAGAAGAATACATATTTCTATGAACACCATGATATTATTATACCCCCACTCTAAAAGTGGGGGTTGGGGTTTAGAGTGGGGGATATATATTGCAATCATCTTGTCAATTAAATATTTTTTATTTTTGTCTCACTTTTCTCAGAAACTACTGAACAGAATAAATTCACATTTGGTCAGCAGCTTCACTTTGATGTGTTGTATCACCTGTACTTTTTGGATCTGTCAGATACTAAATTCTTGTTTTCTGACTCTTTGAATTAAGATTGTGGTATACTAAGCATGACAATGTGTGCTTTCTTGTTTTGCTCTTTGTCTAGTGAGTGAATTGTTAATATGAGCACAAAACAATAGTTCAAAGAAATGTTTGGATATACTGGTAACCATAAATAAAAGTAATAATACTTGATAACTTCTAGAGATAACATGTTCTTGTTGCATATACAAACACATTTCATACAATTCTGTAACTTTATTTTTTGTAGGAAAAGAATGGGAGAATTTTTCATGCAAGTTTGTGAACATCATGGGATGCCAATGCCAAACGGGAAGTTGTTTAAAGAGTTGACATTGGTGGATTTCCTTTGTAAAAAAGTATGCAGAATACTTCTAAATACTATCTTTCTCTACTCAAGGAACTAAAAGTATTGGTTTTTTTTTATAGAAATTTCATAACATATATATTTAAAAAGATAAATCAGACAATTTTTCAAACAATTCATAACTAAATCTATATGCTAAATGATGAAAAAAAAAAATTAACATTGAGTTTAAAGTTCAATTTAAAATCATTTTTTTAGCTTGACCTGATGGAATTGGAGATAAAACAGTTACCAACCACACCCTTGATGTTAGAGAATGCTGCTTTCTTGATGCAAGAAGACTATGTAAATGCCTGGCCTTTGATCTGTGATCCTACAAGTAGAGTATTGGATTGGTTATATCAGTATAAAAGAGATAAAGGACTGGTTGTTGTACGATACAGTGTAAGTAAAACATACATTGTATACCTTTTTCGCCTTTGGTCTTTAACTCTGTATCAATTTAGATCTGATAAATGAATTAGACTATAGATCTTTTAATTTCTGTTTAAATCAATTTACAACTTTTATACACCATGGATCATTGAGAGCTTGAAGGTTGCATTTACCTCCAAATCTCTTTTGGTTATTTTCGTCATTGGCTTGCTGTCTTATTGTTATGTACACACCAATTTGGAAAAAGGAATAACTTGTCATGGCTGACCCTTTATCCTCAAGCATTACATTGGTTGTACATTTCAAACTCAATAAAACTTTTGTACTTGTATCAAAATATAAATTAAATATGACCAGCATTGTTTTAAACAATATTATATTGAATGATTGTTGGTTCCTTTATACCCCTTCAGCGCAAAAAAGCTATATCGCGGCAAAACACAATATTGTATGTAGAAGCAGTAATTTTAATTAAATATTGTGACTGATTTTGCACAATGTGATGCAGTTACTACTCTTTACATAAATACATTTAATTGTTAAAATTTAAATGTATAATACTTTCTCTTACAGGAAATAAGATCCCAGTTTGAGAATTGTTTAGCAGATGGTAGTCCATTATTCATAACAGACTGTGACCTTGCAGAACTGTCCAATGACAAGAGGTTTATTGATGCATTACAGAACTGTTCACAGTTCATCCATGGAAAAACTAGATTCAAAATTACAGTAAGTTAAATTTTTTTAGAATATTTCTCTTTTTGAAATAAGCAGTTTTTTGATAAATCATTACTATACCCAACTATAGTGGCTATATTGCAGTCACCTTGTCATTTAGTCTTTCCAACAAACATTTCTGTAATACTTTTCTCAGAAACTTTAAAACAGAACAACTTTATTTATATTTGATCAGCAGCTCGACAGTTATGAGTTGTAAGGTGTGAGAACGTTTTGGATCTTTCAGATACTTACTTACTGTTTCACAATACTTTGAACTTTTCTATATGTTGAATGAACTTTAAAATTTTTGTGACATTTCTCCAATAAAATTGAGAATGGAAATGGGGAATGTGTTAAAGAGACAACAACCCGACCAAAGAGCAGAAAACAGCCGAAGGCCACCTAATACATACTTCTAATAAAATGACTTAATATTTGGTCAGCAGCTACACAATGATGAATTGTTAAGTGTGTATGCTATTCTGATCTGTTTAACACATACTTCCTGTTTTCCCATACTTTTGAAATATGTGTACCCTTAGCACAACAACACATGCATTATTTATTACAAAACTAAGCAAGAGTATATAAATCTGTGATGGCCACTTTCAAATACAAATAGAACATTAACATATTATGGAATTTGTAATTTAATATTTTTGACCAGTCATGAGAAATGATTTACACAGGTTGAGGACCATGAGGTAGAGTATGATCTTAAGTTCAGACTGTTCCTCCACACTACAGTAGATTCCCACAAAGATAATTTTTTTCTATTTTTACACAGGTTGAGGACCATGAGGTAAAGTGTGATCTTAAGTTCCGACTGTTCCTCCACACTTCAGTAGATTCCCACAAAGATAAATGTTTTCTATTTTTACACAGGTTGAGGACCATGAGGTAGAGTGTGATCCTAAGTTCCGACTGTTCCTCCACACTACAGTAGATTCCCACAAAGATAAATGTTTTCTATTTTTACACAGGTTGAGGACCATGAGGTAGAGTGTGCTCCTAAGTTCAGACTGTTCCTTCACACTACAGTAGAGTCACACAAAGATAAATGTTTTCTATTTTTACACAGGTTGAGGACCATGAGGTAGAGTGTGATCCTAAGTTCAGACTGTTCCTTCACACAACAATAGATTCCCACAATTATAAATGTTTTCTATTTTTACACAGGTTGAGGACCATGAGGTAGAGTGTGATCCTAAGTTCAGACTGTTCCTTTGCACTACAGTAGAGTCACACAAAGATAAATGTTTTCTATTTATACACAGGTTGAGGACCATGAGGTAGAGTGTGATCCTAAGTTCAGACTGTTCCTTCACACTACAGTAGAGTCACACAAAGATAAATGTTTTCTATTTATACACAGGTTGAGGACCATGAGGTAGAGTGTGATCCTAAGTTCAGACTGTTCCTTCACACTACGGTAGAGTCACACAAAGATAAATGTTTTCTATTTATACACAGGTTGAGGACCATGAGGTAGAGTGTGATCCTAAGTTCAGACTGTTCCTTCACACTACAATAGATTCCCACAATTATAAATGTTTTCTATTTATACACAGGTTGAGGACCATGAGGTAGAGTGTGATCCTAAGTTCAGACTGTTCCTTCACACTACAGTAGAGTCACACAAAGATAAATGTTTTCTATTTATACACAGGTTGAGGACCATGAGGTAGAGTGTGATCCTAAATTCCGACTGTTCCTCCACACTACAGTAGAACCACACAATGTACCACAGACACTAGCTGCCTACTGTACAGTATTGTACTTCCAACAGAGTAGACATTGTCTAGAGGTAGAACTAATGGAAAGATTTAAAGCCAAGAAGGAGAAATCAAGGAGTGAAGAGGAAAGACAAGCTCTTAGAGTGGTAAGTTGAAATTCAGAAAGATAAATTATACATCTTGACCTGCAACACATCAAAGAAATTTTCCTGAATTCATGAATGGTTTAAGTTAGTTTTTCATTTTGGATTATTTTAGTTGACTGTCACAATCAACAAATAATGACCTAATAAGGGATTAGAGTGTGACATGAATTTTGCTCATGGAAAACTTCTGATTGTAAAATTGTCCTTGAGAACTAAAATGTCCTTTTAACATGTTCAACTTAAAGAAAAAGCTTGCCTAAGTATTTTTTTAGAGATGCACATTGATGAACTCGGTGTATTAAGTAATACTAAAAACATAACAATTGACCAACAAACTTTTCTCCAAATTTTTATACCAGAAAAAGAGAGAAAACTACAATATACAAAACCTTGGCAGTTCATATTCAAGAAAAAGAAAACAAAATTATGATAAAGATGTAGTGGGTGGAAAATTGTCTACCTTCTAGCCTTTTCACTAATCTCATACAATATTATTTTTTAGGAGAAAAAAGAGAATATGATAGAGATGGAGAGGTTAGAGTTTCGTCTGAGGGAGAACTTGTCTAGTGATGTCAGGTTGATGAATGATTTACCAGCTACAAAAAAAATGACAGATCTAAAGAAGATGTATGATGAAGCTGTTGACAGGTAGGAAGCTAAAATTATCATTGTTACAAATACTAGTATACAATTTATTTGTGTTTAATTTTCTGTTCTCCTTGACCAAAAATCTAAGGAAGTTTAATTATGAGATAAAGATTTATATTAAATCTCCTGTTGATCAATGTCAAACATACCAAATTGCCTAAGTTCACTGCATTATTCAAAACCAATCTGCATTGTGATCGCAAGACCTAATACTAATAACTAAATAATTTTGGTTAAAATGTAAAAAGACAAGCTTATATGAAATTGATTGTTTGATTTTTGTAGTCAAAGTCGAGTAGAGGAGAGACAAGGTGAACTGACAAAGAACACTGATACCAACAGGAATGTAGCCGTCAGAGCTGCTGTGTGCTTTGATGTAGCTCAGTATATGAGAGAAGTCAATGCGTTATATCAAATATCATTCACCCAGTTCCTTACATTGTTTGATTATGCCATTACACAGTCAGAACCGTAAGTTAACCAGTTCTTTACACTGTTTTTGTTTATGCCAGTCATTTAGCTAGTTATTCAAATTGTTTGATTACATCATTATGTCACCATGCAGGCAATTAACCAATAACACTAAGTATGTTAAGACAAAGTTTCAAGCAAAACTGAATCATTCAGCCAGGTACACATTCAGAAATATAAGTCAGTTTTCAACACAGATATTTACAGTTTGATTACACCATCACACAGTAAAAAAATCAGTCATTAAGCCAATGAGTAATATTGTTTCTCTCAGATAGAAATGAGAGCAAGTCGGCCAGTCCAGATATCATTGAGTCAGTTCATACCATTGTTTAACATTTATCTAATTAGACTATTGGAACCATAAGATTTTCTTACATACTTGTACCCTTAAGTGGTTAACATTAGACCTTCATTTCAAAGTCGATAAAAATAAAGAAGAAGAAACAAAGTTAAGAAAATAACTTGAGAAGTGCCATTGCTGTTTGTGGGTTGATTACTGTAGCTGTTTTTGAACAAAAGAAAATTCAATATCCAAAAGATATATATGTCAAATTCCTATTGTATTAACAGGTAGTTGAATTATTTTATAGGTCTCAAGACCAGGCTATGATTGATAAAATCACATACACCACACATAACTTTGTAGCCAGAGGACTGATGGAGAGAGACAGACATCTGTTTTCACTTCTCTTAGCTATTGAGGTAAGTAAGAATATATAGATTTTTAGTAGAGAAGGCTCTTTTTGAATGAGTCTAGTTGAATTTTGAGTCTAATAAAATGTGTAGACTACTTTACTCTAGTCAGTGATATATAAGGAATAGTTCAGAAAAAATCTGAAGTAATCTTGAGACTATAGAGAACTCCTTATCTCTCCTGTCTCTGTATACCTCAGGTTATATTTTATTGCTTTATTGACAGATGGAAGATTCCTTAGGCAATGTAGGAGAAGGAGAAAGATAGTTCCTTATCTCTCCTGTCTATATATACCTCAGGTTATATTTTATTGCTTTGTTTACAGGTTGAAGATTCCTTAGGCAATGTAGGAGTAGGAGAAAGAGAATTCCTGATCTCTCCTAACTATGGATCTGTTGTTATGTCAGCCTTGGGATATACACAGCCTACTGATAGTAAAATTCTACAACAGAAAAACACATTTGCCTGGATGCATGAAGAACAGTTCCACAATCTACAGGTTTGAGAATTTATTCAACAGAATTATTTTTTTACCAATGTAAAGGGTTGAATATGTTCAAGAACATTTTACTAGTAAATAAGCAAAATCACTGCTTGCTTATGACATGATACATAGAATAGAAATAAACATGTTTTCATCATGATAAATTAACAATTCCAGATTTTTTAAGAAATATAATTGTTGGTAAGCAAAATTATCCCTAAATAGAAGTGAAACATTGTTAAGAGTGAGAACTCAGATAATTCAGTCATGTTCTTTTTGTTGTGTAGAAAAGAAATTATAGTTATATCAGAGACTTTCAGGTTATTTTTTTTCTTGGTTTGACTCTGTATTGAAAAAAGATATACACCTACTACCATAATGTCTACAAGAAATGAGGTCAGTTTTATTACATAGTCTTATCTTTAATTCAAGCTTTATAAAATGGGATGATAGTATTCTGTTATATGGTCTACACTATCTGAATAATGTTTATGATTACTGAAATAGTTTGCTGTATACCTTATTTTGATGAAAACAAATTCTGACATTTTGTAGGTATTGGCCACACACTTTGAATGGTTCCAAGACATGTTTGATAAAATGCCAAAGGACGGTCGTGAGTCACCTTGGCGTAATTTTGCTGATCCCCAAATCACTGTGGCAGGAGAAACTCAGCCATTACCAGACAAATTTGATGAACATTGTAAGAACCTACAATGGTTGTGTGTAATGAGAGCTGCTCGTAGTGATCGACTCATGCAGGCATCCACACTGTTTATCAACAGAGTATTAGGCAAGAAGTGAGTAGAATTATTACCCTTATACTAATTAAAATGAAATTGTTTTAACCTAAAAAAGTTTACTTATGTTCTTTTCTCAGAATGTAACCAGTTTGCAGCTAGACACTGTGCTTTGTTATGTTGACTTTTATAATTTCATGTGATATTCAGTTTCTTTTATGGCAGAAAAATTCTACCTTCTACATATTTCTTGAAGCAAATTAGATGATTATTTGATTACAATGAAAGGTATTCAAAAATGTATAGCTGTTGAAACTGAAATTGCTCATGCAAAACAATTGATTTATAATTTGTTTAAATGTGATATTACCAAAATTTTAGTAGGAATTTGTCACCAGCTATGGATTTTTACTAAATAGCTGTTATTGATACCAATATACATCAGATCATTTACAAAAAATTGTATATATGTATCTAAGTTTGTATGTTTTTTGCTTTTAACACTTTTGTGCACTCAATATGATATAATGTTCACTGTTTATTTTTCACTTTTGATTTTTTATTTGATCTATATAGAAGAATAATGTAAGAGTAGATTATGTCTTTTTTTTTTTTTACTACAAATGACGGCTTCAGGACAATCACAGATTTTTTTTGTTTATTAATATTCCATACAGTCAAGCATTTAAGAGAAGATGAGTTTTTTGGTTATTACTAGGAATTTTACAATGAACCTTATTTGTATTTTTAGGAGTGCTTATCTGAGAAATAGGAGACCAACACTAAATAAATTCACTCATTATCTTTTCACGTAATGTCTTAATTAAACAATGGATCTAGACAGCTTAGTGCTATATTATGTACAGTAGTTAGCTTTATATTATGAAAATATTAAAGGGTTATTGAACACTTTCATTCCCTCTCTTGTTCATGTGGGATTATTAATCTCTTGGTAAATTTAAAAACTTTTGGAAATCAACTAAAAGCCAACAAACATTAGAGTTCTATTTAGAAGTCATATCCAACTTTCAATAAAGTATTTCTTTAGCAGACAGTTTTTTTTTCTTAAAAAATGCATGTATCATGATCTTTATTAGGAAATATATCTACTTTTATGTATGAGGATATTTTAGCATAGTGTATATTACATTTGTTTTACCTTCAACATTATTTATTAGTGCTAGTCAATTTTATAATTATATAGTAAATTTCAAGATGTTGATGCTTTAAAGTATAATGAATATTTCAGTTGTTATAATTAGACTGACAAAATGAACTACTGAAAATATTTGGAAAAGATTGGCTCAAACTGCCAGAGAACAATGTTTTATTAATTGATTATTGTCTATATACTGGCTATTTTTTCTGGATATGTTGATTTAGAATGATTTTTTGTGTGCTTCAAGTTCAAAGTAAATCTACTTATAAAGAAATCACAAACAAATAGAAATGATATATGAATGAACACTGGCAATTTAGTAACACCTGTCCTGATGGAAATTTTAAAGTGCTTTCTTCCTTTCAAAGGTAAAGAACCTTTGCTCTGTTTTTCTCTGCTTAAAGTTGATTGTATCCCTAGTTTTCTCAAAATTATACCCTCCAACTTATCAATAAAGTAAAAGAATAGTGTGTAAACATTTCTACACAGATACCCTTGCATGCTATTATGCGTTAGATATACAAATAAGAAAAGTTACTATTTGTTTTATAAGGCTTCTATGCTAAAGTAGACTTTTATGTTTTCAATAGACATCAGGATGTAGATTCATCAGAACGTTGGTAAGCAGCATGCAGTGTGTGACAGCATGTCATAAGCATTCAATGCACTGTAGCTGTGTGATAATTACACATAACTCCATAGTGGGCGTACAAAATTATGTGTGCTGCTTTAATGGATTGGGTCAATATTAATATAGCCATAGGCCAAGATATATACTGGCAACAAGAGTGGGCAAAATATTTGATATCTTTAAACCTTATCAATCAAGTAATTTATGTTGACAGGTGGTTGGTTGTGAAGATGATGAAAACACTTTGATTTGTATTTTACTAATTTTGATAGTTTTATTGGTGTTGTGTTTTACTGCTATGTCTCAAACGTTTCAGCTGAAGGAACTTTGAATGACCCTTAAATAAATCGTAGGTTTGGAGCCAATAGTCCTGTTCATTCAAAACTATTTATACAAGAATATCATACTTACTATAATTATAATGTCTGATAATTTCCTCTTTATTCAACAATGAATAGGTCTTTTTTTGTGTTTTGAAATGTTGGAGTTCAGTACAGTTTGTATTTCTTATCATCACTTTTAAAGATATGCCTGTAATTTTAATCAGGTAATTACGTCCATTTGTTCCATTTGTGTTTTAGCTGCAACTTGCATGCAACAAGTTAAAATTACTGATAGGGATACAGTTCTGTGTTTTGAGAACTTCTAATAAGGCCCAGGCTGAGGAACATTACATGCTAATTATAAAGCCAATGCTTTGTTGTATTGTGTGGTAGAAGCTTGTAGCAATGATTTATAGCAACACTACAAAGGTAGAGTGCACCAATTCCAATCATCTCCAAAGATGACAGTGTCTGATGAGGAGTTAAGCTTAAGAGTTGAAACACGCCAAAATTACCTAGTATGTAAAACATTGGACATTGTCTACTTTTAACAGTCATGCCTGCAGTTGGAAGTTTTGTCCTGAATTTTATTTTAAAGAATTTTTAAAACAGATAATTGTTTATGAATAATACTGATATAGGTAGAACATTTAAACATTTGATATAGACTTTTTTCCAAACATGTAAAAAATGTTAAAATAAATGGACCCAAAGCTAGAATGGTATAAAATACCAATGACTTGTAATATTTACTTTAACAATTTGTTATTTTGCTGTTTTAACAGTTATTTTCTAACTCCTACTAATTAAGTAAACAAGTTAAAATTTTTTGAGAATATAATATGATTTATTAGGTGTGTTACATTGCTAGTCAATGTTTAAAGATGTAACCAGTAGTAAACATTTATGTATGTTGTGTCTGGGTAATTTTCACTGTAATGTTATGTTTCCTTCCTGAATTCTAACTTTCCTGTAAATAATGTCTGTAAACTGAGATAAAAAAGAATCTTAACATTTATTACACTATGCATTGTAATTTTGTGCTAAATACCTTATGAATATGTATAATATATTTTTTTTCAATTAACATTTATGTATATGTGTTTTGATGTCTTCACTTTGTAGTTAAATTTCTGCAAAACATATATATTTTGTTAGCTGTGATTTCTAGAATGATAAAATAATTAGATGTATAACTATTATCAGGTATTATGGAGATGTAGGAATAGACTTCACTACAATGCACAGACAGAGCTCACCCAACACACCTGTCTTATTGTTGTACCAATTTGAAACAGAAATGGCATACAAAGTATTTATAGACTATGCCAACAAGAAACAGAACAAACCTGTGATAAAAACACTGACAGAGAACACAGCTGCTACAGAAAAAGCAGTGAAGCGTATCATACAGAAAGGAATGAATGAGGTAAGTACAGAAATTATTCATGTAAATAAATTGATCAGGGGAAATAATTAAACAAAAAGAGTTATGCCCCTTGGAAATATTAGTTATATGGAAAATTGCATTGTTAGCGCTCTCATGCGTACAATTCTTGCCAATTTTTATGAATCTTACAGCATAGGTTTAAATTAGCAATGTCTTGGACAAGTTTGAAACAGTGCAGATCAATTATCTTTAAAAGAATTATGCCCTTGAAATTTTTAATTATAGGGAAAATTGCATTGTAAGTGCTTTCACATGTACAATTCTTGCCAGATTTTTATTAATTTTATAGCATAGGTTTAGATTAGCAATGACTTGGACAAGCTCGAAAATCAGTGCTGATGAATTACTTTTAAAAGAGTTATGCCCTTGGAAATATTGATAATATGGAAGTTGCATTTTAAGTGGACTCATGTGTACAATTCTTGCAAGATATATATTAAATTTATATCAAAGGTTTATATCAGCAAAATCTCTGACAATTTCGAAAATCAGTGCCATCAACAATTTTTAAAGATACTATGTCCCTTGGAAATATTAATTGTATGGAAAATTGCATTGTTAGAGCTTTAAAACCTTCTAAGATACTTATAAAAACATTTTTTAGTTATTGTCCATGGACAGATAAAATATGTACAACACGGGGACAATGGAACTCTGTTCTTTTATTTATTTATTCTATTTTGTAGGGATCTTGGGTATTATTGAACAATGCTCACAATGCACCTAATGTACTGAAGAGTTTAGAGACTGTAATGACCGAGAATCCTAAACCTGACCATAACTTTAGAGTATGGATAACTTGTAGGATTAAACCAGACTATATACCCACCAGAATGTTACAGAATTCTGTCAAATGTGTCATTGATTCACCCAGGGTAAGTGTAATTAAACTGGACTGTATACCCACCAGAATGTTAGAGAATTCTGTCAAATGTGTCATTGATTCACCCAGGGTAAGTGTAATTAAACTGGACTGTATACCCACCAGAATGTTAGAGAATTCTGTCAAATGTGTCATTGATTTACCCAGGGTAAGTGTAATTAAACTGGACTGTATACCCACCAGAATGTTAGAGAATTCTGTCAAATGTGTCATTGATTTACCCAGGGTAAGTGTAATTAAACTGGACTGTATACCCACCAGAATGTTAGAGAATTCTGTCAAATGTGTCATTGATTTACCCAGGGTAAGTGTAATTAAACTGGACTGTATACCCACCAGAATGTTAGAGAATTCTGTCAAATGTGTCATTGATTCACCCAGGGTAGGTACAGAATAAACATGCATTATTATTTTGTAACACCAATGTTAAAAGTTGGATGGGTTGTGAGTGGATCAAATATTTAAATCAACAACACACTAAGTGTATGCTTATAGAAGAATGCATATCTTGAATAATTATCTTAACCTATAATTATGTATGAATAACTGTACAACTCTTAAGGGTAAGTCTTGATCATAAAAAAAAACCCAGAAGTTTGATAGGAAAGTTCAGATCAGAGGATTGATATTTTGAAAGCAAAGCAGATAAAATATAATAAAAAAAAATATTACCTTGATTTACATGTCTGAATTTGTAACCTTTTTTATATGACGAGGTAGAGATCTAAAAACCAACAAGATGTAAGGGAAGTATTTTTGTCAATGTGCACATCTTTGATAAAAATAAATTTCATAAAGAAAATAAGGTCACCTTAACCATATTTTCATGTTTGACTCACTTGGGTAAAGTTTTAAGTTAGAATTCAGATATGAGCATCTGAAAATTGTAGAGGGTGATATTTACCTCTAGATATGATGTCGGAGAGTAAATGAAGTTCACACAGAAAAGTTCCTTTTGGCCTTTTTTCATACAGTAGTCACAAGTAATTGATTGCATCAAGGTTCAAGTCTGAGCAACTTAAAGTCATTGAGAATAATTATTGCATACCTCTGTTATAAAGGTCATCACCATGACAATATATTTTGCAAAAAAGAAACTCCAGTTGATGTCTGATGGGATTAGTTTTAGTCCAATCTATAAAAAAAGTAAAGCATCAAAAATATAAGCTATTGCATGCAACATATATTTTTTTTACATTTAAATTTATTTTTCCCAATATTGATATATTTTTATAAATTTTTCTGATTTTAGGTAATGAAGGACAGTTTGATTAGATCATTTAACTGTTTTGACTCGGATATATTGAAACAGTCCTCTAGACAGGAATGGGCACCAATGTTACACAACTTGTGTTATGTCCATGCTGCCATACAACTCCGAGCCAGGTTTGGTATGTCTGGATGGAATGGCCCCAAAGATTTCTCCAAAATAGGATACACAGAATTAATGGTAATTAACTTTTTTGTAACATTAGGATCTCTTAAATCAGTTTTCATTCTGTAATTTGACATTTCAACAAATTCTTGAATACTTTATGTTACATCATAGATAGGATTAGTTTTATGACTTTGTTGGCTCTAAGTTGTCCCCCTTAATAATTTTTATGCCCCACCTACGATAGTAGAGGGGCATTATGTTTTCGGTCTGTGGGTCCGTTCGTCCGTCTGTCCATCCATCCGTCTGTCTGTCCCGCTTCAGGTTAAAGTTTTTGGTCAAGGTAGTTTTTGATGAAGTTGAAGTCCAATCAACTTGAAACTTAGTACACATGTTCCCTATGATATGATCTTTCTAATTTTAATGCCAAATAAGAGTTTTGACCCCAATTTCACGGTCCACTGACCATAGTATATGATAGTGTGAGTGGGGCATCCGTGTACTATGGACACATTCTTGTTTATGTTGCATTCCAGAGCTTAATGTTTTGAAAGCTTTAAATAATAACCTGATGTTAATTAATTAGCAGTTATAACAATTATTGTTTTTTTCTAAAATTTTCCTTTGATCTTTTTATGCCCCCACCACTAGGCGAAGGGGGCATTAAGTGTTACCCTTGACCGTCTGTCCGTCCCCAAAGGTAATTTCACATATTATAAGTAAGCTTGATTGGGGGCATTCGAAACCTGACATATTCTTCTTTTATTTTGTGATAATTTTCCAATTCACGCTGCCTGAGTGATATTGGATTTTCCCAGTCCAGTAGAAAGAGAAAGTATGATGTCATTGATGTTGCCTAGGAAAATAGCGATAGCAAATGGTCTTTCAAACTCAAGGATGTTTCTCAGTTACATCTCATCTCTAGGTTGCCACCCTTCAATGAGATTGTAGCAAAGAAACTCCCTCTTGTTTGAAGAACCATCCATTATCTTTAACTCCATTTTAGTTTGAAGGTTTTTTTTTTGTAATTAGGGCCTCTCCTAGTGGCGGGTCGCCCTATGGTGATCAGTCTGTCCGTCTGTAACAAATCTAGAGATTCGTTATAATTTCATATTTTATACTTGACATGTATATTAACCAACACCAGAGGGTGTGTCATAATGTTTGTACAACTTCCTAGGTCAAAGTTCAAGGTCAGCGGGACCCACAGAGATGGCTCCCATCTCAATGATGTCTAGTTTTCATTGTAATTCTATGTATATGTAATTTTAATATCTAGTGAAAAATATAAAAAGAATATATTTTGAGTATATGATTTCAGGAGTCACTGTCTATCCTGGTATCTGAGTTTAAGGATCCATTAAGTTGTATCGCTCCGGATGGTTCACAGATGTCTAGACCAACATCATGGACAGGCCTAAGATACATGATGAGTGAGGTAAGTCTCCCAGTCTGTGTTGATATCAAAAGTGTTTAAGGAATCATACTAAATAAATGGTGCTTTTGTTTCTTATTTTACAGTATTAACTAACTCGAATTATTCAAGCCCTTTCCGTGTCCGATTTTCTCCCACACGAGGGCTTGAACTCTTTATGATCATTGGCCGCGTCGTCTGCTCTCTGTGAGAGAGAGCCAATCGGCAGCGATCAGGATAATGAGTCTGCGCAACTGTCTTGTAATTGTCTTACTAAACACGTGTGTTCAATTAACACAAATCCGATAATAATTAATTAACATCAATTAACATCAGTTTACATCATTTAACATCAATTAACATCCGAAACTCCTCCTTCTTTAGCTGCCAACTTAAATCAAAATTCCCATATTGCATAGCGGTGTGAATTTTCCGGTTGACGGTCTTTATCGAGGAAGACGTTCAGGCGTTAATGTAGCCTTCGTAGATCAGCGGAATATAACGACTGAATTATTCGGGTTACAGTATTAACATGATGTAGTGTCCAGCAGGATTTTTCAGTGCTATGATGATAAAATGTTTATGTTTTGAATCAAAATTTGGTCAAATCTGAATTATGAAATGTATGAGAATGAAAAAATAGGAAAAACTAATAGAAAAAGTTTCTTTAAGAAAACTGAGACCTAAAACTCATTTAGTTTGAACTTTAATTCCAGGAAAGGATCTTGTTTCCATTACAATATACCTATACTTTGTTACATAACAAGATCTTGTAAATAAGGGGAGATAATTAGCATGAAATTGATTTTGTTATATTTGCAGATAATATATGGAAGTCACATTACCGATTCCTATGACCAACAAGCTGTTAGTGCCTTAGTAGACTATTGGTTATCACCTAATGCTGTCAAGAAAGATTTTGAAGAAAGGAGATGTAAGTTTAATTACTAAATAAAGCAAATAATATAGGCCGTTTTTAAAATTGTAAAGTTCAGTGAGAGTTTTCAAATGTTATTTGACAACAGTTTTCATTTAGTTTGATAGATTTTGAAGTAGAATAGAAAGTAACATGTAAGTTTAAATATGAATAATATGAGGTATGAGGTAAATGTCTATGAGAATAAACCTATTATTAACTACACAAGTAAATCACAAACAAAGATGAGCAACAACAAACAACACATGGTCCAGAAATCATGACTTGGTACTGGCACAAATGTGATGGCATTTTTGATGCACACAAACTCTCTCCTAGGTCTATCCAAACCATCCCAGGTCTTAAAAGCAATACACATAATAAGAAAAGTCCATGCACCACAAAATGACCACAAAATATAACAAGGAACCAATAGATTGCACATATTTTGAAGCCTGGGTCAAAATGTGCTCCCTTACTACTGGAAGCTACTTAAGATAAGACTTATGCAATTATATAGGTCAGGCATCAGTTATTCAAACTACTTAGCTGATTAAACAATTCTACAGTTTCTATTGCTGTTTGTTTTATAATGGTGTTAAACTATGGTAACATCAAAAGTTATAAATGGTTCATTTATATTTTAATTTAATCATTAAGGTGTACAATGTACTGAAATTAATGTTCATTCAATGTTCTATTTCTGGGGATTTTTTTGTACTGTAATTTTTATTATTTTTCTTTATTTTAGTAAAATACAAGCACCCTGCAGCATTTTTTAACCCTAATGTCAGATTGAACACACTAATACAAGCACTGGAGTATAATATAAGTCCTCACACACTTGATGTACCAGAAGGCTGCCATATTCATCCTAGTGTTGAGGTAAGGCATTATAACATCTCTTTATATTATTTAGATTTAAAAACATGTTTTCCCTGCATGAAAAACACAAAATTCAACTTGGGTAACACATTTGCACAATGTATTTTGTCCATTCAAATGGAATGCATGTAACTGGCTGTTTTACCCATCACTTGATTGTATTTGCTTGAGCATGGTAATTATGCATATTCACAGTAATTATCAAAACATGATTTGACTAAAAAAAGTTAGGAATGGTAAATATAATATACAAGTATATTACTTGATAAAAATTCACCCCACGACCAGCCAAAAAAAAATAAAAGATGCAGAGATCCAATTTTATACAAATGTTTCCTTAACAAAGAGATATTTATAGTTGTAGTTTCAATAAAGTCTTTGGATGAATCTATTCACAAAAGTTACTTAAAGTCTGAAACGAAGAAATTGTATAATTTTTTATTTTTTATATCATGCTAAGATACTATGAAATATACTGATTTTTATTTCAGCTTGTAGTTCATTCCCACCATATGAGGGATCATGTAGTTCATGACATTATGGTCATTATTAGTTGCTTCATTCATATTGTGTTTTTAGTAAACCATTGCTTACTACTTCAAGTCCATCAAAGAAAATAGTCCTTTGAAGAAAGCAAAATAATCTAGGAATAAAGATTTAAGAAAAAACTCCTCAATCAAAATTGTATTTCAAAAAGTTTTTGTTCTTCATGTAAAAAAGAAATATATGAATTATAGTCTTTTAGGTTTATTGGATAGAATCCAGATTAATGAACAGTTTTGATCATGTGACTAAAATGTTAACTTTTTTTGCCAGATACCTAATAAGGCAAAAGAATTTCAGGTAGCTACAAAAATGAAAATTACATAGTATAGTGTTCAAAAATTTCTTACATTTCATAGCTGTGGGCTTTTGGCCAATATTCTTTATTTTCAATAGTAAATTAACATTTTCATTTTTAATTTGAGCAGCTGTTCTGTTCATTAATAGTATAAAACAATAGAAATTCTGTCTGAACTAAAAAAAAAAATATACCTAAAGGTTTACTTAAACTTGTGAATTTTAGTTAGTATTAGTTTATCAGTTTAGTTTTATGTTGACTGAAGATGAAAAGTTTTCAGGTCATTCTAGTGTTAATTGTAAAAACTTTTTCTTCAAAATTATAATTAACTCTGTCTATTTCTGTAATATATAATGTCAGAATTAACAGTACGAAACACTGACCTGAAAACTTTTTATTTCTGTTCTGATTTCTCTATACAATGATTTTTTACCTTAAATGATTTATTAAAATGTTAAAAAGTTTCTGTCCAAATTTATTCCCTATGTTAAATCTAATGTTCAACTTACCAAAAACTGCTAGGGGTTATTAAAAATTTTTTTTAGGGGTGTCATTTGCATGTCAATCCTTCATTTAGTTTAGAATTGACATTTGATTGTCATTATTCAATCCTTCAATCAATTTAGGAGTAACATTTGATCATTATTCAATCATTCAGTCAATTTGGAAGTAACATATGGTCATCATTAATCAATCCTTCAGTCAATTTAGGAGTAACATTTGATCATTATTCAATCGTTCAGTCAATTTAGGAATAACATATGGTCATCATTATTCAATCGTTCAGTCAATTTAGGAGTAACATATAGTCATCATTATTCAATCCTTCAGTCAATTTAGGAGTTACATTTGATCATCACTATTCAAACATTCAGTCACTTTAGGATTAACATATCGTTATCATTATTCAATCATTCAGTCATTTTAGGAGTAAAATTTACCAGGCATACTTCAATCCTAGTTTAGTTAGGGAGTGACATTTGCTTGTCATTATTCAATCCTTCAGTCAATTTAGGAGTAACATTTGATCATTATTCAATCATTCAGTCAATTTGGAAGTAACATATGGTCATCATTAATCAATCCTTCAGTCAATTTAGGAGTAACATTTGATCATTATTCAATCGTTCAGTCAATTTAGGAATAACATATGGTCATCATTATTCAATCGTTCAGTCAATTTAGGAGTAACATATAGTCATCATTATTCAATCATTCAGTCAATTTAGGAGTTACATTTGATCATCACTATTCAAACATTCAGTCACTTTAGGATTAACATATCGTTATCATTATTCAATCATTCAGTCATTTTAGGAGTAAAATTTACCAGGCATACTTCAATCCTAGTTTAGTTAGGGAGTGACATTTGCTTGTCATTATTCAATCCTTCAGTCAGTTAAGGAGTGACATTTGCTTGTCATTATTCAATTTTTCAGTCAGTTAAGGAGTGACATTTGCTTGTCATTATTCAATCCTTCAGTCAGTTAAGGAGTGACATTTGCTTTTCATTATTCAATCCTTCAGTCAGTTAAGGAGTGGCATTTGCTTGTGACGTTGTTATTATTCAATCCTTCAGTCAGTTAAGATGTGATATTTCCTTGGCATTATTCAATCATTCAGTCAGATAAGGAGTGACATTTCCTTGGCATTATTCAATCCTTCAGTCAGTTAAGGAGTGGCATTTGCTTGTGACGTTGTTATTATTCAATCCTTCAGTCAGTTAAGATGTGATATTTCCTTGGCATTATTCAATCATTCAGTCAGATAAGGAGTGACATTTCCTTGGCATTATTCAATCCTTCAGTCAGTTAAGGAGTGGCATTTGCTTGTGACGTTGTTATTATTCAATCCTTCAGTCAGTTAAGGAGTGACATTTCATTGGCAATAGTCAATCTTTCAGTCAGACAAGGAGTTACATTTCCTTGGCAATATTCAATCCTTCAGTCAGTTAAGGAGTGACATTTGCTTTTCATAATTCAATCCTTTTAGTCAGATAAGGAGTGACATTTGCTTGGTAGTATTCAATCCTTATGTCAGTTAAGGAGTGACATTTGCTTTGCATTATTCAATCGCTCAGTCAGTTAAGTAGTGACATTTGCTTTTCATTATTCAATTCTTAGTCAGTGTAGGAAGGACATTTGGTTGTCATAATTCAATCCTAAGAATCAGTCAATTTGGGATGGAAGGTTTTTTTTGTTGTCATTTTTTAGTCCTTCATCTATTTTAAGAGTGAGTTATATTTGAATTCAATCCTTCAGTCAGATAAGGAGTGACATTTGCTTGTCATTGTGTAATCCATCAGTCAGTTATGTAGTGACATTTGAATATGATTATATCAGTCAGTCATGCAAGTGTTCATCCACTTAAAATCACTACAACAATGTAATCAAATTAAGATCCTATTGTCCAAGCAGTTTAACATTCTTCTAAAATAATATCACTTTTTTTTTATCTTTTCACTATGATCACCAGGAAGAAGGATGCCCGGTATGACACTTTATTACACATTGTGTGTTGTGTGAAAACTCCTTAATATAGTAGTCAAGATAATTGTTGTTGTAGTGTCAGAATTCATATAAATGACTTGAATATCTGTTACTTTGGTGTTAGTTTTTTTAAGAACTTTTTTTACCTCATGTTACAAACATGGTGATGCTCACAATCTAAATTTTTGATTGTATGTTGGTATTTTAATTTTCTTGTAAACCTTTCTTGAATAAAGTAGGTAAAAAATACATACAATTTTTTGTTATTATGGTTTTTCAAAAGATTTGTTTAAAAAATGACAAAAACTTTTTCATAGCAACATTTCATAATTATTTAAAACATGAGAGCCTGGAAAATTGGGCAGGAATATATTGAATACTTCTGTTTCAAATTTAAAAAAATTAATATTAGACAAAAGCAAGATTCAGTATGCCTCTGGCAAATACTTAAATTACCCGTGAAAAAGGACAAATGATCATATAGAGTTGTAGGAAGTATAATGATTATCTTGACTGGTTTCTGGTTGTCTCCCCTTGCACCTAACCACAGAGTTAACACAATGGTATAAATGAAAAATTGTTTTTTACAATGCTTTTTTTACAGACAATTGACAAGTATTAATTAAGTCATAAAAATGATCTTAACATATTTCTATATATGTCTCACATTTGTAACATTGTTGATTGTTTGTTTTATGTTCAAACCTATGTTTCTCTGTCTCAATTAAATATAAAGCTAACAATAGTTATTAAAATATTGATTACAGTTGCATAAAGGTATATGATTTAGTAATGAGTTCAGAATATTATGAATATAATGTAAACTTTAGTACTTCTGATGATATTTTTTAATGAAGTTTAATTTTCTTGGAAACTTTAAGAATAGACAAAATAAGCATCTATAAGTTCTTTGTCATTCCCTTTTTCACAATATATTTGTTAGAAATGACAGAAAAACATTTTTCCAACTTTTCTTAAATCTAAAGTAAGTTTATATGATTCCAGAAAAAAATATACACACTAGAAATGTAAGCTAGAATGTAATATTTTATTTGTTTTACAGACTTTACTGGGAGATGACCAGTATGTATTCACTAGACTGAACAAAGTTTTTGATGCCATGCCATCCAACAAAAGTTTACAACACAAGATGTTCCCTAGACCACCTACACCCTTTGATGGTTAGTCATAGTAAAACATACATTCTCTTTTCTACTTTTAACTTTTTGATACTTTACAGTTGCAGATTAGTTCTACCCAAAATAGCAGATTATGAAACTATAGTTTACCTATTTTAAGCTGGTAATTAACTGAGATAGAAGTTCAACTTTCGTATATGAAATATTTAGAAAGATATATTTTTTGTATTTATGAAAATGGTTTAACAGGAATTAATATAATTAATCTCAAATCCTTCAAAATTAATTTTAGGAGGGGCAAGTTGACAAAGAAAACATATGATTGATTCACTGTTCCTTATTATTTTAGGTCCAGCCTTAGCAGGTATAAGTAAGTATAGTAACAATCCCTGTGTTGTCAACATGGGTGTCTTCTCCACGGCAAGCTTCTCACTTCTCAAACTCAGGAAGGACGTGGAATTATGGGAAATATGTACCAGTCTACTACAGAAAGTACCAAAAATACTTACAAAGGTATGATATCAACTTTTGTGTCATTACATTATTTAAATTACTTAAGATTTATTCAGTATGTTTTGTTACTTTTGATTCCAATAATTAATAATTTAGGTTTTTTTATATGTTTTCTTGTAGTCAAAAATTTTGTCAAAGTGTGAATTTACCATAAACATATTGATTATAACATACATGAGCAACTAGAAACCTCAAATGTCTTTTTCTATTTGATGTAAGAAATGTTTTAAAATCTCACAGCTCATGAAAATAAAAAAGTTAATTTTCAATTGAAAAATTTAATTGAAAAATATAGCATAAAAAATAAGAGAAGTAAGTTATAAAAGAAAGAAAAGGTGAAAGTAGAAGAAAAATGACAATACAATTATATTTTTGACACACAGAAAGTACAACCAAAGGTAAGAGTGCAACTCATAGTGGGTGTGGTTCTATGTTTAGTTCATTTGAGTTCAATTGAATCTTAAAAAATTGATAATTAAAAGATTTTTTAATTACATTGTTTATTTTTATCTCAATATAGTAATTGAACTCTGAGATCAATTCTGAAGAATTTCTCAAATAATTATAAAGTTGTCCATAAGGTTTAATGAAAGAATTGATAAACAAGGTAAAGAAAAGGTTAAAAAGTGAATGATCAAAGAATTTCATCTCAGTCATGTGTTCTATCATACGATTTTCAATAATGGTATTATAAAAGTCTGTTGTGATCTTGAGATATATCTCCTTTGTAAAGGATGGATGGTGAAATGAATATTTACCCTAGAAACATAATGGGTGATTTTTGTATTCATTGACTAAAAAAAATCTGGTAAAAATCATCAAGAGTTTGTGTAAAAGTATGAAAAAGATGGATTGTAAAATTAACTGCTGCATGTGTATTCTGGACTTTTAAATCATTTATTTTTGTAGATTATTGAACTCAATTGGACTTTACTTTACATATTTATTTTAAAAAATCAGTATTTTCTTAAGAATCACATGGAGTATGAATGCCAAATAAATGTCTTTTCTAGCATTTTATACATGTGTCCAACTCAATAAAAACATATCAGGAAATTATAGTTAATTTTGATCTGGAAAGTAAACTCAATGGAGCTCTCATAATCTGAGACTTTCTCTGTAGAAATACTACCATATTTTTGCTCTGTAGAGATTGGTGTTTTTCGTTTGGAAGAATTTCTTAATATGAGGAGACTTACTTTGTAATCATACAGGACATGGGATGTAGTGTGCTCATTTTATGGTTTCCTTTCATGATATGGTTGGCCATTATGGAATATCTGTGTTACAGATGAGCATGGATATTAAATATTCCCTTAACTTTTTGGAGCCACAATCTTATCAAGAAAAAAATGACTGACTGCCAAATATTTGCCATGCACAGCATAACAGGTGCCACCAGTTGAGCAGAAATTTTCAACCCTTTAGGTGCCTTTTTGCCCATCATGATGTGATTACCCATTATGGAGTATGTGTCACAAATGACCAATGATATATTCCATTAACTTGTAGCCACAATCTAGTCCTCCTTTCATTGTTTATTACAATGTGATTTATTACTGACTGACCTTGTAATGTGCAATGAACAACAGGTGCCACTAGTGGAGCTGGAACTTCCAACTCTTTGTTTGCCCTTTTGCTTATCTCCCTTTAAAGGTCGGGTTAGTATTGCTCAATCTTTAGTTTTCTGTGTACAATAGTGTTTGTGGACTTTTTTTGTCTGTTCATCATTTTTTTTACAATAGTGTTGTCTCTCTTTCTTCAACTTTTGTTGTTTGTCCCCTTGGAATCAACTTGTAATTTTGTTGTTGAAAGAAAATGTTGATGCTATTTTGATTATAATGTAATCTTTACAGTTGTATGTTGTAAGAAAATGATGATGGTATTTTGATTACAATGTAATGTTTACAGTTGTATGTTGTATTCTAGGGATGATTATTGGCTTGACCATCATATGTTCATAAGCTCTATAAATCACTTTATAAATTGTAGTCAAAACAGTTTTTTCTGTGTACAGTATCACGCACCTTTTATTCAAGTATTTTGTGGTTCATAAAAAGAGATTTCAAAAGTAATATGGCTGTAAAAGAGATTATTTAAGGAGAGATGTCAGCAAGTCCTCAGATACCCTTTATCTGTTCATTATTGTGTAGTGTAATCGGTTGTTGTTTTAATGTTAGATCTTTCAACTTTATATAATACATATACTAGTCCTGATTATTAGGATGTTTTGAAGGGTTTTTATCAGAACATCAAGAAGATAAATTTGTTTTCAGGTTTAAGATTTTGCATTGGTCATTTTTTATATGACCACAAAAAATTTTGCGGTTGTATATTGGTATCAATCGTCATCGACCGAAGACATTTGGTTTCTGGACAATTACTTTAGTATTAGTTAATAGAAATCTATGAAATTTAAACATAAGGTTTATAACCACAAAAGAAAGGTTGGGATTGATTTTGGGGATTATGGTCCTAACAGTTTAGGAATTAAGGGCCAAAAAGGGGCCCAAATAAGCATTTTTCTAGTTTCATGACAATAACTTGTGGAACAGTGTATGGATCTATCTGAAATTATACCACAAGTTTCAGTACCACAATGGGCTGATTAGGATTGGCTTTGGGGGGTTATGGCTCAAACCGTTAAGGAATTAGGGGCAAAAAAGTGAGAAAAAACAAGGGTGTCCTGGTTAATGGACTATTACTTAAGTACAAATTACAGTGTAAGGGAGGTAATTCAAACACAACTTTGAATTACCTCCCTTACACTGCTTTAAATTATGTATAAACAATTTTTGTATTGTCTTGAGGTGATTAGCTGTCAATTCATTTTTAGAAGTTACTATTGTAATAATTTTAAAAAATGCTGATTAAGGTAAATTAATTTTAGCTATGATTATGTATGTCATTTTCTATTTAAGACTTTTATGATGTAAAATGTATTTAAATAGGTTATTATGGACCATGACTGAGGGAAAGAATTTTTTTTTGGAAAAAGGGGGGGGGGAGGTAGGTTAAAAAAAAATTGGGGGAGGGGGTAAAAAAAAAATGGTGGTGGGGGGGTGGGGGGGACAATTTTTTCTCCTCAAGATTTCAGAAATCAAAAAGAAAATCCTTCAAATTTTATTATTTTTTTTAAAAAGGGGGGGGAGGGAGGTCAATTTGCAACAGCATAGTGTATTGCACATAAGCAAAAAATTGAATATAAATTCAAATCACATAACCAATTCTAAGTTTTTTGACTACAGTTATTCTGTGTCAGAAACCTATTATGTGTCAAATATTGAATTACAATCCAAATTCAGACCTGTATCAAGCGAGAATATTGTGTCCATTTTTGCCCCAACTGTTCAGGGTTGGACCTCTGCGGTCGTATCCAGCTGGGCTCGGCGAAGCAATTTATTTGCATGTAGTTTCATATTGCAATTACACTAAATAATATTTTTAGAATTTATAATCAACTACTGATCCAAATGACATGTTATTACAAATCACCAAAACTATAAAACAGAAAAGTCTATATGGAAATTGTTTCAGGTCCTTCCTGTCTGTAAAAGATAGAATTAAATTGACCACTATTACTATCTAATTTTCATGGAATGTACTGTGGATTCATTTATATTCCTCAATACCATTTTTTCATAGATTGAGGGAAAATTGTAATTTTGTGGTTTGTACAAATACGGTTTACAAGTCTTTAGGAAATTTGTACGAAGTTGAACACTGAAATTCATGGTTTACCCATATCCTTATGAAATCCACAAAAGTTAGTAACCAACTATCCATAGTATTATATATGATATGCATGAGTATCTTTGACTTGCATTTGAGTTTAAATCTTTTACGCATCTATTATGCATGGCTTCATTGTGATTTAAAGTAAAAGACTACTGTAGATTCATTTATTTTTTGTTGGTACCAATTGTCGGTGATTGTAGAAAAACTGTATTATCATGGATATTTGATTTTGTAATTTAGTCAAAGTCTGCCTAAAAACTATATGAATTTGTAATTCCTTGAACATTTAAATTTCAGAATCCCCAAATAATGATGAATCTACAGTAATAATCCAACAATAGGTTATTTACTAACAATTAATTGCAAGTAATATTTCAGTAAGGATAATAATAAAAGACAAACAATTTAATAATGGTGCTATTCTTTCCAGGATTTTGTTACCGAGAGGATTAAGAAAGCAGGTGAGACAGTACGACTTGGTGAACCAACCAAAGTACCAGAGTTTCCTAACATAAATACATTTATCATGAAGGAGATAGAAATGATGTCAGCGCTTGGACTGGAAATAAGGAATACTCTCACTGTAAGCTATTTTTAGCTCACCTAGCCAAAAGGCCAAGTGAGCTTTTCTCATCACTTGGCGTCTATCGTCATCATCCTCTGTTAACTTTTACAAAAATCTTCTCTGAAAATACTAGGCCAAATTTGACCAAACTTGGCCACAATCATTATTGGGGTATCTAGTTTAAAAAAGTGTCCAATGACCCCGCTTGTCGACCAAGATGGCTGACATGGCTAAAAATAGAACATAGGGGTGAAATGCAACTTTTGTCTAATACATTTGTATCTTGAAAAAACCTCCATGAATAGAGAAACATCTGACAGAGGCAGAAATGTTGAGATCTACCTGCTGTGCATTTATGTTAAAATTGTCAGACGAATTCTTATAGGAGCTATAGCCCTTAAATGTCAAATTTTATTTTTTTTCATTTTTGTCTATTATTTTGAAAACTATACTAGACAGAGAAATTTTCATTAGGAAAAATGATAATCAAGACAAGATCTACAAATAAGTCAACATGGCTGAAATCATCAGATGACTCTTATTGGAGTTATTGCTCTTTAGAGACGATTTTTACCAATTTTTGCGTTTTTGCCTTATATCTTAAAAACTATAATAGATAGAAAGAAACTTTAAAAGCCAAAATGATCAACAAATCAAGATCTACAAATAAGTAGAATGACCGAAATTGTCATTTGAATCTTTCTTGAAGTTATTGTCATTTAATGACGATTTTTCTAAATTTTTTGCACTTTGTCTATTATTTTGAAAACTATAATAGAAAGATAGAAATTTTATATAGCAAAAAGGATCCGCAAGGCAAGATCTTCAAATAAGTCATCATGGCTGAAAAACTTTAGTCAACTCGTTATTGGAGTTATTTCCCTTAAATGATGTTTTTATACCATTTTATTTTAGTTTTTGCCTATTATCTTGAAAAGTGTAATAGACATAAATGTAGATAGAAACTTTTAAAGCAAATATGATCAGCAGGACAAGATCAACAAATATATCATCATGACTGAAAATGCCCTTTCATGGTGATTTTTACAAAAACATGGCTATTGTTGAAGATGCAGGTGAGAGACACAGGCTCTTTAGAGCCTCTAGTTCTTTATGTTCACAAGATTGAGTTAAAAATAGACAGACCATCCTTTAAATGTCATATATGACAAGAAAAATGTAATGGAATTGTTGTTGATGTTCAACCACTTATCCAGATGTTATACATTCAAATTATATGATTGTAATGGGGTGTTTTCTAGGTCAAACATTTTAAATGAGGGTTGATTTCACAAACGATGGAAAATATGAAAAAAGAATCATACTAGAACAACAGTACTAAGAAATAAAAACAAGGAATAACTATAATGTCAAAAACTGCAATAAAATTAATTATTAACAATCATTATTAATCAAATATGACTCTGCCAAATGATTAAATAATCATTTTAAAGAATTCAAACCTTTAGGTATGATCTCTATTAGTTATATTTTTTAACTTTCTACATAATATAAAATTTTATGTTGATAACAGGCTATTAAGAATGCATGCGAGACTGAGAGTTTTGGTGACAATCTGTCGGAACATATTGTATCAGCTGCTGATGACTTGTATCACATGAGAATCCCTAAGACCTGGTGTCAGATGGCAGGAAGTGCTGCACCACCCCTTACCATGTCTGTAGCTGCATGGCTCAGTGGAGACAGGGATAGAGACGGACTGTTAGCCAGGAGTATGGCTCTGGAGAAATTAATAGGACTGGTATGTAATGTATTAGTATGAATTCCCCCGTATTTCCTCCAACCATGGTTATTTCATCGTTTCTTTTGAATATATGAAAGAAAGTTCAACTATGTAGGTTTTAATTTTAAAGATTAAAGGTTTGAGTTACAATACTAAATCAGTATTGCAGACATAAGTTCTGATAACCAATTTATTTTACAGCTTAGATCCAGTTATGAAATAGACTTTTTTTGTTTTTTCAACCAATATGTTAGGTTACAATATGAAGGCTGTACTATTTCTTCTAAAGCTCAAATTCAGTAACTCTTTTGTTTATTTTTAGCCCAGATCAAAGGTTCCAGTATGGACTCTAGGCCAGTTCTTCAGACCCCAGGCCCTGATAGCTATACTGAAGCAGGATTACATCAGAAACCATTGTGGTGATAGATCTGGATACTTTGACCAGATTGTTGTCAACTCTGATATCACCCCCAGAGATGTTGGACATGTATGTATTATAAACCAAAACATATTCTTAACTTTGGAAAATTAATTTTATTTTTTTCGTTTGAATTTTAAGAAAATTGTGGATGAACTTTAGCAAGAGAATAATTAAAATGTTAATCAGATCAAACCTTTTATTTGAAATATATCCTGATGCTATATAAGAATAAGAAGATGTGGTATGCCAATGAGACAACTTATATAATCCACTGCAGACCAAAGGACAATGATCTAAATAACTGCAGGTCATCATACACCCTTAAGCAGTGATCAAACTCTATACCATATAACATACTTTAGTTTCCACCAATTTTATAATCTGATGATAATGTTTATTATGTTGAAATATGTAAAAATATTAACAAGCGAAAAAAAAAACTTTAATATTTGCATATTTTTAGATACGTGAGCCTCCAGTAGAGGGTATGTATGTCTATGGTATACATCTGTGGGGCTGTGCCTGGGACAAAACAGTATTAGAACTTATGGATTCACCACCGAAACAAGCATGTGTGGCACTCCCTGTGGTGCACCTCACATGTTGTCAGATCACAGACAAAGCCAATCAACAGGACCCGTCCAAGGCAGCAGAGATCTACTCCTGTCCTGTGTATGCCTCTAGAATTTCTGCTAGAGAACCAATATTTGAAATGGAGGTCAAGAAAGAAGGAATTTCTTCCTACAGATGGGCACTTCGTGGACTGTCGGCTACAATCAGAAACTATTAATTATTTACCACAGCTTAAATGAAATTTTAAATGAGATTGCAGACATTTGTATGAATTATTGAACTGTTTAATGTAAGGATTATTTAACTACACCTTTTTATTGTGGAGCATTAGGGATTTTAGGAACCAGTAGATGAAATATGAAAACGGAGTATCTTGTAGTCATTTTGATTTTAAGTGTCACAATAATTTACACACAAGAATGAATTTACTATTTTTCACAAGAAATGTTAACTGATGATATTTTATGTTTAGATAAAATTATCCAGTTATTCAGTTCTGGTTTGCTGAATGCAACCATGCAGTTGAAAAATATATGCAATATTGAATAACTATGTAAAACCCAGCACCATTGACTTAAAAAGAATAATTAATGGATGCAGTGCTAGTTTATTTCTTTAACATACTAAGGGGTAAATAAAACTTTCCTTAGGTAAACCAGGACTATTTATTTTTATATAGTTTTATATTGTATTAGCCTTATTGAACATTCCATCCATTGTCTCTTGGAAATGTGATAGATTGGTTTTATTTTTTCCTCAGTATTGATAATAATGTCAAATATTTAATTCTATTTATTGATTGATATTTGTTGGTTTATATACATACTTTTATGACAATGTTGAAGTTGTTCTATGTCAGTTACCGTCCAGTTTTAAGTGTCAAGGAACTTCTGCTGAGATATTTACATGTTTAATGATTTATTTAATAAATTGTTTTTGTTTTAACATAGACTTATATTTCTTCCAAAGATAACTTTTCCAATGTACAGTTACCGTTTTTTGTATTGCTTGCTAGTATTATTGGAGATTTTTTATCTAGTGATGATGCTTTTTATATGAAGCTTATATTTGAGAAGGTAGAAGAGTTGAATAATCCATATCTGATATTCTGAAGCATTTTGGTCTGAAATGTCAGGTCTTGCATATGTGTTGTTCTCAACTTTATTGCAATGCTCAATTGACAGCTATGTAAGATTGAATATGCTTTTATCATATGATTTTTTTCAGTCATTAAGAGTATATGACAAATGTATTGTGTATATTAAATCATTGCAAGCAAGGTATACATATCTTTAAGACAGGGTTCACCGGACATTGTTTCATGGTTCACTGACCAACATTGTTTTTTCCTGATAAGGTGTAATACCACCATTGATTTTCCCCTATTAGTCTTTGTTAAATTTGCACTTTTCAAAAAATTGTGCAGAATTTATCTTTGTTTCAAATAAAGAAATACTTGGCATGAGTAAAGATTTATCCTGTCCAGTACTATAGAAAAAATTTCACATAACATTTCATTGCATATAAGAAAATAACCATCACTGGAAGTTAACCAATCAAATTTTCCCCCTTTTTTAACCTGTGTACAAGCTTTAGTAACCATGTAACCTCAAGTTTCCAAAATATTCTATAGAAACTCCAAATAAAGAAATAATGGTGCTTTGAAATACCCAAGATATATGTTTATGACTCAGAAATGTTTTACTGCAATGAAATGTAGGATCAATTACCTACAACTGTCAAATTCAAGGGAATATTTTTTTTCTACCTATTTTCGTATGCAACCGGATGTGACGTACTATGATTTGGTGGTATTACACCTAAAGAAGACTTTTTTGTTAAATAAACTGAATGTTACTTTTTTCCTTTGTAATACTGGTTATTTCAAGCATTCCTGTCAAGTTTTGTCATAATCAGTTCAATAGTTTGAGAAAAATCTAGTATAATGTAAGACGACATCTACAGCGATTCGAGCAAAATTTCTTCGAAAAATCCAAACCAAGCCGCATCATGATAGAATATAGTGTGGACCAATAAATGATCAAATATTTATCTCATCTGCCTACAAACAGTTGAATATGATACAAAAGATGACTTTAGGATGATAAATACTACTAATGGACCTCTTTGTCTTCCTTATAAGATCTCTTTTGGTCCATTTATACCTCTCATTTCCTCAAAATTTCTACTTTTTAGGCCAATAAATAAAAATTTTGGGGTAACTTTCACTCATTTATGATAGAAATGTTATTATAAATGATTAATTGAAGTATTCAAGCTGAATGAACTATCCGTATAAAAGTTTACAGTCTCCAAGGAGGTTTCAATAAGTCCTTACGTAAAACTTAAATTTACGCCGCGTTCCAGAGAGGGACATAAAAAACTTCTTTTTTGGTGAATAATTTGTTGTTACTGCTTTAAAAGTAATTTCATTTACTTAAAACTATATATTTATTAAAGTATTTCTTAGGGAAAATTTTCTAGTATAGCAGAATATAAGAAATAAGGAGAAAAAGCTCCCCAAAATTCTAAGTATGGCTTGTTCTGTCAACTAATATTCATGGTAAAGTCCTATTTCAAGGAAATTTTCTCATAAAATGTATTTTGGAGACTCAATCCACTCAGAATATTTCATTATTTGTAATATTTCACTTAAATAGCAAGAAATTTTAACACATGAGAGTACTCACAAGGTCAAAGGTGCATGTACAGCTTCCCATAAAGAAGACTTTTTTGTTAAATAAACTGAATGTTACTTTTTTCCTTTGTAATACTGGTTATTTCAAGCATTCCTGTCAAGTTTTGTCATAATCAGTTCAATAGTTTGAGAAAAATCTAGTATAATGTAAGATGACATCTACAGCGATTCGAGCAAAATTTCTTCGAAAAATCCAAACCAAGCCGCATCATGATAGAATATAGTGTGGACCAATAAATGATCAAATATTTATCTCATCTGCCTACAAACAGTTGAATATGATACAAAAGATGACTTTAGGATGATAAATACTACTAATGGACCTCTTTGTCTTCCTTATAAGATCTCTTTTGGTCCATTTATACCTCTCATTTCCTCAAAATTTCTACTTTTTAGGCCAATAAATAAAAATTTTGGGGCAACTTTCACTCATTTATGATAGAAATGTTATCATAAATGATTAATTGAAGTATTCAAGCTGAATGAACTATCCGTATAAAAGTTTACAGTCTCCAAGGAGGTTTCAATAAGTCCGTACGTAAAACTTAAATTTACGCCGCGTTCCAGAGAGGGACATAAAAAACTTCTTTTTTGGTGAATAATTTGTTGTTACTGCTTTAAAAGTAATTTCATTTACTTAAAACTATATATTTATTAAAGTATTTCTTAGGGAAAATTTTCTAGTATAGCAGAATATAAGAAATAAGGAGAAAAAGCTCCCCAAAATTCTAAGTATGGCTTGTTCTGTCAACTAATATTCATGGTAAAGTCCTATTTCAAGGAAATTTTCTCATAAAATGTATTTTGGAGACTCAATCCACTCAGAATATTTCATTATTTGTAATATTTCACTTAAATAGCAAGAAATTTTAACACATGAGAGTACTCACAAGGTCAAAGGTGCATGTACAGCTTCCCATAAAGAAGACTTTTTTGTTAAATAAACTGAATGTTACTTTTTTCCTTTGTAATACTGGTTATTTCAAGCATTCCTGTCAAGTTTTGTCATAATCAGTTCAATAGTTTGAGAAAAATCTAGTATAATGTAAGACGACATCTACAGCGATTCGAGCAAAATTTCTTCGAAAAATCCAAACCAAGCCGCATCATGATAGAATATAGTGTGGACCAATAAATGATCAAATATTTATCTCATCTGCCTACAAACAGTTGAATATGATACAAAAGATGACTTTAGGATGATAAATACTACTAATGGACCTCTTTGTCTTCCTTATAAGATCTCTTTTGGTCCATTTATACCTCTCATTTCCTCAAAATTTCTACTTTTTAGGCCAATAATTAAAAATTTTGGGGCAACTTTCACTCATTTATGATAGAAATGTTATTATAAATGATTAATTGAAGTATTCAAGCTGAATGAACTATCCGTATAAAAGTTTACAGTCTCCAAGGAGGTTTCAATAAGTCCTTACGTAAAACTTAAATTTACGCCGCGTTCCAGAGAGGGACATAAAAAACTTCTTTTTTGGTGAATAATTTGTTGTTACTGCTTTAAAAGTAATTTCATTTACTTAAAACTATATATTTATTAAAGTATTTCTTAGGGAAAATTTTCTAGTATAGCAGAATATAAGAAATAAGGAGAAAAAGCTCCCCAAAATTCTAAGTATGGCTTGTTCTGTCAACTAATATTCATGGTAAAGTCCTATTTCAAGGAAATTTTCTCATAAAATGTATTTTGGAGACTCAATCCACTCAGAATATTTCATTATTTGTAATATTTCACTTAAATAGCAAGAAATTTTAACACATGAGAGTACTCACAAGGTCAAAGGTGCATGTACAGCTTCCCATATTAGGTGTAATACCACCATTGATTTTCCCCTATTAGTCTTTGTTAAATTTGCACTTTTCAAAAAATTGTGCAGAATTTATCTTTGTTTCAAATAAAGAAATACTTGGCATGAGTAAAGATTTATCCTGTCCAGTACTATAGAAAAAATTTCACATAACATTTCATTGCATATAAGAAAATAACCATCACTGGAAGTTAACCAATCAAATTTTCCCCCTTTTTTAACCTGTGTACAAGCTTTAGTAACCATGTAACCTCAAGTTTCCAAAATATTCTATAGAAACTCCAAATAAAGAAATAATGGTGCTTTGAAATACCCAAGATATATGTTTATGACTCAGAAATGTTTTACTGCAATGAAATGTAGGATCAATTACCTACAACTGTCAAATTCAAGGGAATATTTTTTTTCTACCTATTTTCGTATGCAACCGGATGTGACGTACTATGATTTGGTGGTATTACACCATAAGGTCCCTTTATCAGATGCTCTTGACCTCATTTTCGTGGTTCAGGGATTGCTACAAAAACTAGTTTTTCATCGTGATTTATGTGGTAAAATCATGTTAGGATTATTAACAATAAATCATCTATATTCAGTGTATAAATTTATGTACAAAATATGTACATGTCCATCTGATGACCTTGACCTCATTTTTTTTTGGTTCATTGGACAATGTTTTCTTGATTTTGTCTGTTTCTGAGATACTATAAACAGCAGTATTTGGTGTATGGAATGTTGTATGTCTGTCCAACAGGGTTCCTTATCATGGTTCATCAATATGAAGTGTTTGATGGATGGCTGGCTGTTTAACATCCATTGGCAAATTAAATACAAATCAGGGTGAGAACATAATTATATGAAATATAAACCCTGCTTTGAACTAGACAGACATGCTGAGCCGAATATATAACACACTAGTTCACAAGGTATCAGTCCACAGGAAGACATGCTGCCTTACCTGGACAACTTATTTGGGGGACAGTCTTTGCTCTCAATCCTAAATGCTGCATGCTTAGTGAAGAAGCAGCGAATATTAATTTCAAGTCTAGTTTTACTGGGTCGGGGACATGACCAGAGGAGTCAATTGTTGATTGTATTACTACCCGTTACTGTAATAGGTCAACTACATATATCTACAGTATAAATGATACTCTTTAGTTCACATAATTGGATCAGGTTCTCGGTTTTTGTCTCTTGTTAAAGATAGATGGAGCTTATGGTGACCTCTAGATGTCATTGGTTTTGTGTCTGGTTGACACTAATAAATTAATATTCACAAACATAAATTTCAATTAAATCTGAATTTGTATTTGTTGTATAGAATTCAGTTATTTTTTATCACGTTGGCTTGAAAATCTATGGCACAATATGCCATGTTTACAGGAAAAAAACACCACAAGAGGAATTCTTTCAAATACCTAAAATACCACCTTGGAATGACTAATCAGTGAATGGAACCATCGAAAAACTATTGTTAGATACCCTAATATTCATACGGACATGTACACCTTACACTGATTGAAGTTGACCTTTTTCTTGTGGTAAAATATCTTCTCTAAACTTGCTCAACTGATTTTTCTTTGGGGAAAAGAATGAAGTTCCTGACAATTGGTGTACAACATCGAGTGGCAAATAATTCATGCATATCAAGAAATTAATATTAATGTGACATGAATATGAACCCTGCTTTGAACCCTGTGTCATTTGGTCTCTTGTGGAGAGTTGTCTCATTGGCAATCATACCACATCTTCTTTTTTATATTTGTACTAGACGTCAGGATTTTCAGTGCTAGTTCACAAGGTAATGCCAATGGTCAGCCTTACACTAACACCTTATTTGAACTTCAAGCTGACGGGTCTTTGCTCTTACTCCTAAATGCTAAATGTTTTACAGATATGCAGAAAATACCAATTTTCAAATCCTTGGTTTGACCAGCACAGAAATCAAACCCAAATTTTCTGCATAATGGAAATGCATACATGCGACCAAAATGAAAATACTGTAAATACAAAGATTTTTGCAATGTTTTCATTAATTCTAAAAGAGTGATGGGTTTTGCATATAAAACCTCAAATTTTAAATTTTAAATGAATTATTTTTAAGGACAATTTCCACCATGCAGAATGCAACATCTGGTGCATTGGCTATGTAGGACATATGAAGCTTCAGAACAAAGCAGGTCCCTAAAAATAACATTTTATCCAGAAACTCGCATCCAAAAGTCACAGAATCTGTGACAATAAAAACTGAGAAGTGTTTAAGAAAAGGGAGCACTAGGACCGTTTGCCTTTGAATGAAGGAGATTGATAACTGTTCTGCACCTTCCATGTTATATAGGATTTAGAACAAAGAATATTCAAAAAAGAAAGTCTCATACATAGGTGTTCTGGATGGTAATTGTGCCAATGAAATTGCAATTTTTTGTCCTGTGTTCAACAACAAATGCATGAAAAAATTTCTAAGTTTACAGTATATCAAAGTACCACTATTCTTCATCTTCTTGACTGCATTCTTCTACGTAAAACTGATTTCATTTCAGTTCATTCAGAAATTGTCCAATATATACTTGTGACTAATGTGGTTTGGGAGCAACTAAAATGACTATAACTTGTAACAAAAATATTTTTTTAATTCAACTAACAAATATATGTACATTAAAATACAGCAAAACTATCAGATTTTTGTAAAAAAAAAAGTACAATGTAGCACTATTTACCAACAAGAAATATCTTATTGTATTCATTATCATTTGTGTTTTGGACGGACTTAAAAAATATATTGATTTGTGAAATACTGTTTTAGAAAAATTAAAAAAACAATGCACAATTTTACCTGAGAAAAATTATCATGATATTATTGTTTAAGTAAAGGACTTCAGTGCAAGACAATCTTAAAGCTTACCAACAATAACAAATACATAAACACAATTATATAAGTTTTAATGGAATTTAAAAAAAAATTATGACTTCTGAGCATTTTCAAGAAAATAGCACCATGAAAATAAATTATTTTGATGTATATAAAACAAATATAAATCAACAAAACACATATATAATGTAACTTGCACAATAATTTTTGTTATAATAACCAATATCCATGTTAAAGCATACACTGAAAATTTGCATTTCCTTTGCCATTTATGACATGAAAAATTGTGCAAAAAATTATCTAGCACATCATTTAAACTGATAAAGTTGTATTTTTCACAGAGGTCAGATTGCAGTTTTTACCATTAATGATTGTCCAATTGCCTTAACATGTGGATATTTTTTTTAGACATCTATACTAAACTATACTAAAATTATGAAGTCAAATTTAACCATGACTGAGGGGGCTTGCAAAAATAAAATCCAAATTCTGGAACTTGAAATTGTTGTACATGTATAAGCATTACGAAAACTGCATCAGTTCAGCATTAAAGTCAAAATAAGATGGCTCTGCAGTTTACACTTGGAAAAAATTGGGCAAGTATGTTTCCCCCTTTGGCAAGTTAATCAAAATTAAGGGTTACCCTGTAATACCACCTCTGATCATTGGTCTTAACATAACAATAAATTGGAAAAATATAAGAGAGGTTAAAATCTGGAAATGTATAACCTTCAGTCATTGAAAGGATTATAAACTGACTTTTTTTTTTTTTAAAACCCTAAAAAAAAAAAAATCCTTTTTGAAAAATTGTTACCCAAGCATCAAGACGAAAGAATCCAAATATAAATATTAAAATGTCATCAGGATAAACATGATCAACAATTAACAAAATTATAGTACATAGTGGTTACATAAATGAAAAATTGACATTTATAACCATGATAACTGCAAATGTTCGGTCATGTAAAACAATTCCTTTAACATTGATTACAGGCCATGTAATACTATTTAAATGATTCTCAGACACACCAACATATTTTAAATCAACATGTGTCTGCAGTGATGATGGATTGTTTGCTATCTGTCATCAATTATTAATAAATAATGCCAACCATAATTGACTGTAATTTTCATTTTATTCAGGTGGTTATAGATCTAGGGATGAATTCTATTTTTTACTCGTAAGCAACAGCTGCAGTACAGAAACTTTTAATTTATCTGAACTCGGATGAATTTGAAATTACTAACAGAAAATGCAAAAACAGCATTCTATGAAATTTTCAACATATTAAAACAGGTGACAGATTTTAATATTGTGGAGTCTGAGAACCAAATACTTTGCTAACAAGAGGCTCCCAAGAGCCTGAATCGTTCACCTGTAATTTTTTGCCTAAATCTTTCATCAATGATTATTTTTGCTTTTCAATATATATTAATGAGTGGCTTAAAAATGCCATTTAAATGTTCTTTGTATCTGTCATATTTTCTTCAAAAGCAAAAAACTGAATTTTACCCCTATGTTCCATTTTAGCCATAGTGGCTATGTTTCTTGACATACAAGGAAATAAAATACAAAATTTACACTAGATACTCTGAAACTCATTCAGCCCAAGTTTAGCAAACTAGATGAACAAATTGTGAAAAAATGTCTTTAAAGGACAATAACTCCTTAAGGGGTCAATTGACAATTTTGGTCGTATAAACTTATTTGTAGATCTTACTTTGCTGAACATTTTTGCTGTTTACCTTTCTCTATAATAATATTCATGATAATAACCGAAAACTGCAAAATTTCCTTAAAATCAATAATTCAGGGGCAATAACCTAAAAATCAGATACCAGATTTGGCTGATGATTTTAGGGCAGGTAGACCTTGGCCTATTGAATACTTTAACTTCTTGTCTGATTTGCTCTAAATGCTTTAGCTTTTGAGATATGTCAAAAACTGTATTTTACCCTATGTTCTATTTTTAACCATGGCGGCCATGTTTTCTGAGGAAACATTAATTAGAACACAAACTTTATTCTAGATAACGTAAGAATCATTCAGCTTAAGTTTGGTTTAATTTGGTACAGTAGTTTCAGAGAAGAAGATTTTTTAAAGTTACAAAACATGATAAACAAATTGTGTAAAATTGTCCTTAAAGGGCAATAACTCCTTAAAGGGTCAATTGACAATTTTGGTCATATAAACTTATTTGTAGATCTTACTTTGCTGAACATTTTTGCTGTTCACATTTTATCTTTAACTATAATAATATTCAAGATAATAACCGAAACTGCAAAATTTCCTTAGAATTACCAATTAAGTGGCAGCAACCCAACAAAGGGTTGTTAGATTCATCTGAAAATTTCAGGGCTGATAGAACTTGACCTAATGAACATTTTTACCTCATGTCAGATTTGCTCTAAATGCTTTAGTTTTTGAGATATAAGTCTTTATTCTAGATACCCTAAGGATCATTCAGCTTACGTTTGATTGGAATTGGTTCAGTTGTTTCAGAGAAGATGTTTGAAATAGTTTACACAGACAGACGACGACGGATGCCAAGTGATGGCTAAAAATGACCAAAATATCACCCTGAGTTCTAACCCCCAATAGTGCTGTCTGCACTTTATATATACAATGTATTTTACATATCTACCACTTATATTTAGCATTGCTCCTCCTTTTCCTTTTCTGTTTCTGCTTTTGGGAATTAGTTGCACCTTTACTGGTACCTTGAGCCTGATGATGACTTCCTTCCTTGGTAGAATCAGAAGCTTTTTTAGAAGTATCTTCTGATAAATCTGGTTTTTGTTCTGCTGGCTTACCTGTTGTGTTAGTGTGCATCACCTGTTCTGAAGAACATTTTCTTTTATCACTACTACTTTCTAATGCTTTACTGGGAATATCTTCACTCTTTGGAAGCGGGGTTTCCTTTTTACTAGTAGATCCTTCTGTCTCTTTATGATTTACAGACTTAGCACCGCTAACTTTGTCACTCAATTTGGAATAATGTTCCTCTTTTTTCTCTATTTTTTGCCTTGAATCAGAGGACTTGTACTTAGTGTCTATAATTTTTGGTTTACCAGTAGTAATGTAATCCTTTTCTTTATCTATCTTTTTTTCAATTCCTCCTCCCATTTCTGATTTTCTCATGTCACTGCTTTTATAATTGCTTCCATGTTTATCAGATTCTAGACCTCTTGCTTGTTTTCTCTCATGAGTAAATTTATCAGTTGTTTTTCCATTATGTTCCTTTACATAGTGACTTTCTTTGTAAGAATGTGATTTGTATGACGAGGTATTGGTCTGCTGAAATCTATCAGGGGTATTGTAATTCTGCTTTCTGTATGGTGCTCTGGGGGTATTCCCATAAGATCCTCTTCCTCTATTACTTTTATCGTGACTTTCTGAATATGAATGATATTGGCCATACTGTCGAGGTGACCCATAAGAATGATCATACCATCCATGTACTGGCTGTTTACAACTATCATGGCGACTGTTACCATAGCGACCAGGTGTTGTTGTACCATGCCAGTTTCTTTCTTTATATGAAGATTTATTTGGAGTTTCATATGACCTTGAGTAAGATTTTGGTTGTTGTATTCTTGAACCAACTGTCTTTCTTTGAGACTTTGAATTTGAACGACTTCCACCATCTGATTTCACAGACAAATTTTCTAAAGAATCTGCTTCACTTAAATTTCCATCTTTTGACAGAAATTCACATGATCTCACCATTGTTGGACTCAAACTTCCAATTATACCCAATGGAGATCTTCTTACCTGTTCTCCAATTTCATCTGAATTTGTAGGTATATTACTATAATCAGAATTTACTCCTTTATCATCAGTACAAATTTTCTCTTTGGCTGCCATTTCTGTGATCAAATCTTTCAAACCTTTTTCAATGGTTTTAATATCAGTCTGAATAACCTTAGACTGAATGTTCTCAGTTGATATACTCGTACTGTCTGTTGTAGGTTTTGCCTCCGCTCCTTCAGTCTTGGTATTGTCAATCAAGGCTGTGTCTGCTCCTTTTTCAATGTCATCTTGAACTGTTTTGGTCAAATCTGCTATAGTTTTTGTGTCATCTTCCACTGTTTTAGTGATATCCTTCAATGTGTTTTTGACATCTGCCATTGTTTCAATAACATCTGCAATTGTTTTGTGCTCGTGTTGTACTGTTTTTACATTGCCCGTTTCTATGGTTTTGTCATCTTTAGTCTTCAAAGTTTCATTTGTTACTTTCTTAGTAATGTCTTCTATTGTTATTCTGTCATCTTCCACAGTTTTTGTGATGTCCATCAATGTTTTTCTTACACCTTCTATTGTTTTTATTACATCTGATGTATCTTTGTTCTCATCTGTTCTATTGGTATTGTCCAGCATCGACTTTGTGTGACCTATTGATTTTTGTGTAATGTCTTTTGTTAAAGTGTCTTCTGCAACTGCTGCTTTGGTGTCGTCTGCTGCCTTGCTGATTGCAACTTTAGTCTTAGTGTCTGCCACTTTATCTGATTTAGGTTCTATGCTCTCGGACTGCATTTTATAATCAGCCTGTAATATCAGAGTGTCCTGGCAGGTAACAATACTCGACTCATCTGTCTCTATAGTTTTTGCCATACCTTTTACCAAGCTTTCTAATTTTTCCTGAGTGTTTTCACCTCTTGTTTCTTGTACTAATGAGAAAATACTGTCTGTAAGTGTTAATGGCAAAGATTTTTCCTCAATGGATTCTTTTTCATCTGCAGTCTTGTCTTTTTCATCAATCTTTTCTGATCCATTAGCTGGCATTTCCACTGGAATTTCATTTTCAACTTCTTTTGCAAGCATTTCTACCTGCTTTTGTACTTCTGATTCACTTACATCATTGACAAGTGTAATAACACTTTGAGTTAGTGTAGAACTTGTTTCAAATGTCTCTGATTGTGTTGTTACAGATGTCAACTTTTCTGTTTCTTCTAATTTCTGGTCTGATGCACCATCTTCTAATTTTTGCAGATTTTGTTTAGTTTCAAATAGTTTTAAATCCTTTTCACCATTCTCCATGCCTTCTGCAGTGATATTGCTTTCTTCACTCTGAATAAGACCTAAAGCTGCTGTATATTTCTGTTTATCATTCTCCTGTCCTTTTGGTTCCTTGCTTACTTTGCTTTCTTTGTTATGATCAAGTGTATCAGAGGTCTCTGTTTTGATACCAGTATTGGATTTCTCACTCTCATGTAATTTTGTTTTTACAACAAATCTTTCTCCTTCAATTTGAACATCAACTTCTGATATGATTGTAATTGTCTCCCTTTTCATGTCAGTTTGTTTTGCTTCGGTCATTCTTTCCCTCTCTTTAATCTCTCTATCATGGCCTTCTCCCTGATGATCAAGTAGTTTAGTTTCATTCTCTGAATGTGTTTTATCTTGTTTTTCTGTGATGGGGTTTCCATTATCATCAAATTTCTTTGTTATTTCAGTTTCAACTAAAGCTAACAAAGAGGTCAATGCACCACTGACTTCGTTCTTGACATCAATATCACTTTCATCTGGTTTTATGTCATCCTTTTCAGTTTTGTTCTCTTTAAATTTCCCAGCAGATTTTACAGCCTCAGAATAATTCAGCAAAGTTCCTACTTTAGATGATACTCTCAAATTCCCATCACAAATCATTTGGTCCTGTCTTCTCTGTGTAATGTCTCCCTCTTTTGTAGCCGATTCATTTTCAGGCTCTGTGGGAAATTTTTCTGATTCGAACTCAAGTTTACTCACTTCTGAGGAGTCTTTTCTAACATCTGTACTATTATTCAGAATCTGATCATGTTCAGGCATAACTTCTGCATCATTATTCTGATTTTTACCATGTTCAGCTATAACTTCTGCATCATTATTCTGATTTTTACCATGTTCAGGCATAACATCTGCATTATTATTCTGATTTTTACCATATTCAGCTATAACTTCTGCATCATTATTTTGATTTTTACCATGTTCAGCTATAACTTCTGCATCATTATTCTGATTTTTACCATGTTCAGTCATAACTTCTGCATCATTATTCTGATTTTTACCATGTTCAGCTATAACTTCTGCATCATTATTCTGATTTTTACCATGTTCAGTCATAACATCTGCATCATTATTCTGATTTTTACCATGTTCAGCTATAACTTCTGCATCATTATTCTGATTTTTACCATGTTCAGCTATAACTTCTGCATCAGTTATATTTGTTGAAATGATTTGCTGAGATTCTTCATTTGTCTGAATGTCCTTTATAGATTCCTTCACCAACATTTTTGTCTTACCACCAACATTTTCTCTAACAATAGTAAGGTTTGGATTTGTTTCCAGTCTAACATCAGTATATTTAAGTCTAGATGATCTTGATTTATCTGCAGCATTTTCTCTAACAACTGTTAAATTAGGGTTAGTTTCTAATCTGACATCTGAGTATTTCATTTTTGCTGACTTGTCAGTTTTCTCCTTTTGATCTTTTGACCTTGATCCAGCATTCTCTCTTACAACAGTTAAATTAGGGTTTGTTTCTAATCTGACATCTGAGTATTTCATTTTTGATGACCTGTCAGTTTTCTCCTTTTGATCTTGTGACCTTGATCCAGCATTTTCTCTAACAACCATTAAATTTGGATTTGTTTCCAATCTTACATCACTATATTTCATTCGAGATGATCTTGAACTATCTAATGACCTTTGACTGCTGTCTGCATTCTTATTATCAGATTTCATGTCTGATTCCTGTTTCATGTTTTCAGGCAATACTTGACCAGTTTCAACATTTGCCACCTTTTCAATAGATGTTTTACTTCCTACGTTTTCACGCACAACTTGTAAAGATGGATCTGTTTCTAATCTTACATCTCTACACATTCCACCAGCAGGTCTGTCATACTCTGAATAGCCACCTTTTCTTCTGAAAAAAAAAACACAACACAACCATGACAACTCTACTTATGAAGAAAAAGGATTATAAATTAAATTTTTCATTATTCAAAGCTGTTATTCAGTGTATGTAAGATACATATAATGCATCCACATGTGATATAAATTATATGTGAATTTAGAGTGTATTCATTCTACTTTTGTGTGTATGTAAAAAAAATATCAATTTATTCCGGGAATCCAATTTGTTATAATCCCAATCTTGATTTCATTCTATTGAATGCATGATTTCAAGACCAAAACATATTAAAAATTTACAACTTAATCAATTTATTTTACTGTATCAAAGGAAACAAGAGTGCACACACTGAAATGTCAAGCCTGCTTTACTGTCCATAATTGAATTTATGTTGTAAGTCATAGAGAAAAAGGTATTAAATTAACATACTCAATGATCCTACAGTCTTTGTAGAGGAGGATAAGGTCAGATGAACCCTGTCAGACCGACATGTATGCCTTACAATCAGTCCATATACTAAATATAGTTAACCTATTGTTATAGTATATGAGAAACAGACCTAACCAAGAAACTAAACATCAACCAATGATCTATGAAAATGAGGTCATGGTCTGATGAAACATGGTAGTCGGACATGTTCACCTTACATTCTGATAAAAGGTTTTGAACATGAATCCTGTTCTATATAATGAAACTAAGGATAGACAAAATATTACATGTAGGTAGAGCAAACATAAAAAAAAGCGATTTTTTTTTTAATTTTGACTTACAGGACTTATAAGTTTTTTGATGACCTCACAAACCCTGATTTATAATATTAAAGTTTTATTTCAACTATGTTAATAATAATAATCAGTCATAAAATGTTCTATGTGCTTTTTTCATTGTTGAAGACCATACCATGACAACAGGGGACTATTCTTGTAAATAATAATTTTCTCTCTTGCTTATTACTCAGTGTTCTTACTTTTCTTGTTTCTTCTTTCTCCAGTCTGACTTTTTCTCCCTTTTTCCTTCCAATGATGGCAAATTCCTATAAAAACAAACAAAATGTATAAGATATTTACTATTGACTCAATAATATCTCTCACTTCTATGCAATAAGACAACCATCTACAAAGACACAAAGACAAGGATGATAACAACATCAGGTCACTGTACATACTTCAACAATGAGCAAAACCCATATTATTTAATTAGATAAAGATGTGCTCACTTTAAACGTTCCTAACTACCTATTTGAATGACTAAACTATGCTATACATAAAACATGTTTAAACTTTATATTAGATTCAACACAATAAAAAAAACTAGCCGAAATGTCTGTCTGAGAGACTGAAACAAGTAATCATTGGCAAGAATGACAACTTTTGTGAAATGTTTATCATGTTCATACAAATACATCATCATTATTCTGAATTATTTAAATGGCTGTCAGGTGTTTTGTGTTTCTGTAAGCATTACAGCCTTCCTCTTTAAACATGTTTAATACTGAAAACATTTATAATGGTGTTGTGTATTTGATTATGTGAAATTTGTATATTTTGTCTAATCCCTTATTGATATTATTGTAACTTGTATCAGCCTCTTTTTAAAAAATGTTTTTCGAAATACAAAGGATTTTCTATGCCAGGAATAGATTACCTTATCTGTATTATTCAAAACCTTTTGGAATTTTGGGTCCTCAATGCTCTTCAACTTCGTAATTTATTTGGTCTCTTTAACTTTTTTGATTTGAGCGTCATTGATGATTCTTTTGTAGACTAAACGCAAGTCTGTTGTAAAAAATTATAATCTTGGTATCTGTGATGAGTTTATTTGTACATACAACTAATAGTAAAGGACGTAATTTTGCAGCTCTTAATATTTTATTTCTTTGGTACTTTACTTAGTTCCTCCAAAATAAGTGAAATATATTACAATGGATACATTTTGTCAACAAGGCTTCATTTTTTACACCCTAATACACTAAGTGACTTACTCTTCAATCCAATCTTGAGTGAAAATAAGTTCTGCATTGTAGCGAGCTTGTTTTATCCAATAATCAAACTGAAATAAACAAAAATAATTTTCTTAAGCTGAAAAAAATGATACGAACATATATAACCCTTTTGAGGCTTTTATCTGTTATTCATGTTATTTGTTAATCATAACATTTAAATTTCAAATTACAGTACAGATATTGTAATTACTATAGAACCTTGCATTGTATCCGGCTTACTTTTGTTTAGTTTCATTGTTAATCACCTCATGTTTCCTTTTTTTGTATTACATTTCTCATAATTCTACTTATAAAGTACATTTGATTGATCCACTCTACAATTACCTCTTGCTAAGTGACTCTTCCTGACTATTGCAAAATCTCCAATATGGATTTTCTATGAAGGAAGTGGAAAAATTGAGCCTCCTAGTAAAAATTTTGCAAGTTTCCAATTTTACACTCAGATTATCTTATATATTTTGAACTATTTCAAAAGTCTTTTTATTACGGGAAAATATAAATACAAGATGTGGTATAATTGCTGATGAGCATGATGAGACAACTCTCCATCAGAGACCAAATGATGCAGACGGTTAGCAAACTGTAGGCCACTGCAGCTAATTTGAAAGTTGTCTATAATATATATTTGTCTGCTTAAAATCACTCCTATCTTTTTATATTTATTTATCTCTTTCTATAAGCATTAATTTATACTGACTGGTCAAATAAGCCGAATAAGCTATTATATTTGTCTACTTACCTTTCTATCTGCCGCCATTCTGTATTGTTCAATAACAGCTTCATTAATGTCCGTCTGCTTCATGTCCTTCAGAAATCCCAGTTCAAACATAAGCTTTTTAGCATCCACAATTATTCCTTTAGCTGTCTTTCTCTGAACAAACTCTAGAAAATTTTTAGGTTCAGTTTCATACTTTTCCTCCTTCTTTCCCTCTCTTGTTTCAGATGTTGAAGCACAGATTTCATCTTTTTCTTTTCTTGGTCTTTCTGACGGTGAGATAGAGCCTTTATTTCTTTTGCTTGGAATCACATATTTCTGCTTAGGTTTGCTTGTGTTTACATCTGTTTGCTCAGCTTTTGATTGTTCTCTTTTTTCATCCCTCTTTGAACTTGTTTCTGCCTCTTTTTCCTCTTTATTTGTATTATCTGTTTTTACATCTGTGCTATTTTCTGTGGCAAGAATTTTCTTTTCCACTTCATTAGATACTACATTACTTTCCTGTTGCAAGCCAGAACTATTTTCTTTTCCCGTAATATCCACATTAGCATCTTCTTTAGATTTGGTATCTTTTTTAGCTACAGATTTTTCAGGCGTTTTACTTTTTCTTCTCTTATCCTTCCATCTTTCCAGTTTTTCTAATTTTTTACTCAGTTTATTTCCTCCTTGACCTTTTGACACTGGCATTTTAGGAACAACATACTTTGCATCAGCATCAACATTATAGTTCACATTTTCAATCATGGATTCTGTTTTTAGAACTACAGAGGATTGAATTTTTTCTTCAGTATTGTCACGATTAGTTCTTGACATACTATCATGTTCAGATTGCTGTTTTGAACTATTTGCACCAAATGTAATGACATCTTTTGTGTTTGAGTTTTTATCAGAGCTGCTTTTTGATTGTTCATCAACTGTTTCAAAGTTTTCCAGTTCCCCTAAAACACTCTTAAATTCTGAGTGCACATTGTTCTTGCTTTCTCGCAATCCAAAAACTTCATTTTGATCAATATGCACAAAGCTTGTAGTCAAGCGTCTACTTTCACTTTCTGTTGGCATGTCAATATCAAGAAACGCACTAGCATTCATATTGTTCCAGTTTTTGTCATTTAATGATGTCATACCTTCAGAAGCTTCCTCTATTCTAATAAAACTATCTGTTGATAATTGGACTTTGCCCTCTGAATTATCTGGCAGGGACTGAAATTCTTTGGACAATCTATCTTTACGTTCTGATGTGGTTTCTATGACAACACAGTCTTTGTATACATGTTCTGAAATGAATACTATAATATATCAAATGTCAATTTGAGTCTTTAGGGATTACATAAATTTAATCGAATCAAATCTTACTTTTTAACATAGATATGACACTATTATAAACCATCATGGAATATATATATATCTGTATGATTATACAAGAAGTTTCACAGAAGTTTTGTTCACAAATCAACACGGAAAGCAAGCAGGCCATTACTATGTATTACTTACTTTGCAAATTTAAATAATAATGGTTAGATCAAATCAAGAGGAAATGGCTCCAAAGTCATCAACTTGAGTGTTACTCATTGCATTTACATCTATACTACTAAAGGAAGAGACCGATTTCATTGAGCTGCAACTCCTCTGAAACCATACATAGTCGGAAATATTTGTGATATGACGTATAAATGCAGTGTTTTGTACTTCCTAAATTTGTCTTTGAAACAATTTTTTTTCCACAGAAAACACCAATTTTTGAGAAAATATCCAAATTCAGAGACCTTTATCGATCCGTGTCTTATACGCTTTCGTGCATGCTCAGTCGACATACTGCCCGCGAAATCTTACTAAAATAACAAGGTCATGAACTTCGTACAGGGATTAATATTACTAAATTTGATCTTTGTCAAATGAATTTTCCGGTTGTAGTAAGAAAACCAGGACGGGTTCAAACAGAAAGATTTTTATAGCAGAGAAAACTATGCACCTTATAATCAGCATGACTTTATCAGATGACAATACGAATGCTAAAATCCAGGCTTAAAATAAGGCGTAGGTACTTTAATTTAGTCACGGATCCGCGATGTCGCGGGTGTTTTCTAGTGTATTATAAAAATAAAATGAGGTATGATTGCCAATGAGACAAGAAGTACCCATCAGAATTCAGATTTTCACTATGTTACCAAGAAATGCTGATTTTATGTGTTTTTGTTTTAGAATAGAAAAATAAAGGGTATGTGGGTAGCCATCCATGACACAAAATCAGTACATGCACAGCAAAAAAACAAACTAGAGGCTCTAGAGCCTGTGTCGCTCACCTTGGTCTATGCACATATCAAACAAAGGATACTCTCCAACATTGTAGACGAGAATAGACTTCATGACAAAAATCACTATTTTGTTGATCTTGTATTACTGATTTTTTAGTCTGTTTAGTTTCTCTCTATCTTCTTTAGTTTTTGCTCAAAACACACAAGTGGGTAAAAAAAATCCTCATTTAAGGGCAATCACTCCTATGAAGAGTGACAGTCTACTAACTATATCGACAAAATTTGACTTTTTAATAGATCTTGCCTTTGTGATCATTTTTGTGATTTAAAGTGTCTATTTATCTATTATAATTTAAATCATATAAGGCATAACGGAAAAAAGTTGTTTCTCTCTAAATATCATAGTTTTCATGATAATAGGCAAAAATGAAAACATTTTTTTTTTTTTTTACATACTTTACTGAAAACTTTCACATTTGTTAGTTGGATACAAAAGTACTGGTACCTTATCCCGGCCTCGTTAAACATTAGATTGTATATTTAGATAGAAAATAGTTAGTAATTGTTAGTATTCTAAATTATAAAATATATACACTATATTATTATGTATCCATTATTTCCATATTGTTCAATAAAGAGAGAATTTTATTTCATAAAGAAAGAAAAGAGAGAAGAGAAAATAATAAATAAATAAAAAAAAAAAAAAAAAAAATTAAAAAAAAAAAATAAAACTAGAAAAAAAATCACTGAAATTTGGATTTGAATGAAAAAAAATGGCAAAATTTGTCATTTATGGGCAATAACTCCTATAAGAATTTTGTCTAACAGTTTTGACATATATGGACAATTGGTAGAGCTCATTATTCTGAACATTTTTGCTCCTTTCAGATTTTCTCTATTTATAACAGTTCAAAAAAATATAGAAAATACTTGCATTTTACACCTATGTTCTATTTTTAGACATGTCGGCCATGTTGGTTGGTAGGCGGGGTCATCGGACACATTTTTTAAACTAGATACCCTAATGATGATTGTGGCCAAGTTTGGTTAAATTTGTCTTAGTAGTTTCAGAGAAGATTTTTGTAAAAGATTACAAAAATTTGCAAAAAACTGTTAAAAAATTGACTGTAAAGGGCAATAACTCCTTAAGGGGTCAATTGACCATTTTAGTCATGTTGACTTATTTGTAGATCTTACTTTGCTGTACATTATTGCTGTTTACAGTTTATCTCAATCTTTGATAATATTCAAGATAATAACCAAAAACCGCAAAATTTCCTTAAAATTACCAATTCAGGGGCAGCAACCCAACTACGGGTTCTCTGATTTGTCAGGGCAGATAGATCTTAACCTGATGAACATTTTTACCCTGTCAGATTTGCTTTAAATGCTTTGGTTTCAGAGATATAAGCCAAAATCTACATTTTACCCCTATGTTCTATTTCTAGCCATGTCGGCCATGTTGGGTTGGCAAGCCAGGTCATCAGACACATTTTTAAACTAGATACCCTAATGATGATTGTGGCCAACGGAAGCCAAGTGATGAGAAAAGCTCACTTGGACCTTTATAAAAATATAAAGCATGAATTGTTTTTATAATTGCGGGACAATTTGGACATCAAAATTAGGAAAACCAGGGGATTCTAAAAGAAAAACAAAACGAAATCAGGAAAACAATGGTTGGTGGAAATTTTGCCCCAGGAACAATAATATTATAGATATTAACATGAATAAAGAGTACCTTTAGTTGTAGAGGTGTCCACACTTTCCCATATTGATGCTGACATTGCAGGTCCATCTACAAGCACTGGTTGGTCTGGACTTGGTGGATTCACAACACATTCAGGACTAGCTGATTCTCCACTTGTTTTGCTTTGTGTCAGTTTTATATATCCATCAGATTTATCTGTTTCCACTACCGTTGGATTCTTCTCACCTGTAAAAAGAGATTATGACCAGATTTACTTCTGTGCAAATACTATTTGGTCCATACTTTATCTGCTGAACTCCTGCAGTTTCCAGGTACAATGTAGAATGTTTATATTGGCAAAATATTTGTATGCACATTGTCATGAGAATTTTGCTTACCAATAATGAATGTACCAGCCTACCAACTTATAAGCTAGATCTAGCTAGCAAATGAAGGAAAAATCCAAACCAAAAAAGATGGTTTGAAATTTGATTTCCAGATGAAAAATACAATGGTGGAAGCCAAACATCAATAAATATCTGAATAAATAGTTTTCATTGAAAATAAAAGAATACTTGGTGTTTTATTTTTTCTCTGTCAGCCAGTTTCTATCATTCTGTATTGAATTTCCCACCATTTTCATTTTGTGTATTGATTTTTCACAGTCACATGGTTTGCATATATAAATATACATAACTTAGATCTAAAATCCAGAAATGAAAAGGAGATGACACTGTACAAAATACAATAAAGTGTAAAACGGTATTTAGCTGAATCTGTGTAATTATAGTTTATCACACTATATATCTTACTAATCAGATGCATATTTCATGGCTAAAATAATCAATATAAGGGTGGTCGAAACATCTCAGATAAAGAAAATAAATGGTATTGATTGACAAGCCAAAATAATCAATTGATTACCCCTTAATAAGTGACAAACAGTTGTTTTCACTAATGGACTATAGGTGTGAATAAATATGAGACAGGTGCAAAGTAGACAGTAAAGTGTTGTTCATGATCATGAATTAGTTAATTAACGTCCCTCCATTTCCTTTATCATTTTAATTATCACAATAAGAACTAGAGGCTCTAAAGAGACCATGTTGTTCACCTAGGTCAATGTGCATCTTCAATAATGGACGCTCTACAACATTTTTGACAGTAAAATTCATGACTAAAATCTATTTTTTGTTGATCTAATATTGCTTATTATTTATGTTTTTATGTTTATACAGTTTGTCTCTATAACTTCTATAGTTTCTGCCCAAAACACAAAAAAGGGTAAATAAATCATTTTAAGGGCAATAACTCTTATAAGAAGATGACTGACAATTTCATGTATGCTGACCTATTTGCAGATCTTGTTTTGCTGGTTATTTTTGCTTTTTAAAGTTTCTATATATCTATGATAGTTTTCAAGATAGAAGGCAAACATGCTAAAAAATGTCATTTAAGTGCAATAGCTCCTACAAAGAGCTGACCAACAAAATATCAACTTATTTGCAAATCTTGCCTTGCAGATCATTTTAGCTATTTAAAGTTCCAAGCTATTCTATATACTTGCAAAATAATAGGCAAAAACAAAAAAAAATTGTAAAAATTGTCGTTTAAAGACAAAAACCACTGTAAGGAGTCAACTTAAGATTTCATATCATTCATACATGTTGACTTATTTGTAGATCTTGTCTAGCTGGTCTTTTTAGCATTTTAAACTTCTATCTATCTAATAATAAAGATAATTGGCAAAAATGCAAAAATTGGTAAAAATTGGCATTCAAGGACAATAACTCCAACAAGAAGTGAACTGACTGTTTTTCGGGCATGTTAACTTAGATGTAGATCTGTTCATTCTAAACAATTATACTGCTGTCAGCTTTCTCTATCTAAAGGGGTTTTCAAGATATTAGACAAAACTTGCATTTTACCTCTACAATCTAAATTTACCCATGTTGGCAATGTTTGTTGGCAGGTGGGGTAATTGGACATAATTTTTAAACTAGACACCCTCATAATGATTATGGCCAAGTTTGGTTAAATTTGGCCAAGAAGTTTCAGGAGAGAAGTTTTTTGTACAAGTTAATGGACTAGTACAATGACAGACACCAAGTGATTGGAAAAGCTCACTGGCCCAAAGATGCTGATAAAGCTCATACATGAAGAATTTAATTAAATGGTTAAATCTATGTATTTAAGGAATGACTAATATTTTTTTTTGTCTATGAAGAAATAACAACAAAAATGTGGCAACACTGAATAACCTGTGTAGCAGGTTTTTTAAAAGTGTGCACCACATTTTTGAGGTTATTTCGAATAGACAGAAAAATATTAGTCATTCCATATTACATGTATTATTTAATTCTAAATTCCATTTTTAAGGAGTAAATCATGAAAAAACATTGATGACATTACTGTCACATGACAAAATTATGTCTATGAGCTGATAGACAAAAAACTTTCAGCCAATCAGAAGACGTGTTACATAAAAAAAAAACATTTACTTGTTCTTGCAAGGCAATCAACAAAATCCTGTTAATTCCTTAGAATTAAATCTACCTTACTTCTTTGCATTGGAATATTTTGTTTAGTTCTTACTAGCACTGTAACAAGTGGGACAGACATTGAAGTTCACCTGATCTAAGAAGTCAAAACTTTTTTTTTAAGGATTACCTTTTTTGACTGTTGTTACAAATTGAAAAAAACACTTTATCATTAAAATCCTGTTCTATGACAAACCTTAGAATACAAAATTTCATAATAAACATAAAAAAGTATGCAAACATTTAATACATACTATTACTACTTTCTTGTAGGTTAGCTGATGGTGGTTTTATTTCCACATTTATCCATGCTGACTTTTCTGAGTCAGGACTGGAATCTACAGAGTTATTTCCCTTGGAAGCTCCTTCTCCAGTTTTAACATTTGAAAAATCTGCAATTAACAAAGTTATTAACAGATCATCAACAAATACAATGTCAAATGCTAAGCCAAACAATAATCTCCAATGTTTTATTTGGAGCTTCTCATTTATATCATTAAATATCAATTTTAACATTCCTGCTATCCATGCAAATCATAATTTCATTTGATCAAATAAAATAATGTACAGTAATGACATATCAATATGAAAATGAGAAGATAAGGTATGATTGCCGACGATACAAATCTCCACCCGAGACCAAAACATATAGGTTAGCAACTATAGGTCACTGTACTTATCATTAAGGACTAAACTTAAAGACGTCTGGGTTCAACATTAAATTTTTACCAAACTTGCCCCTTAAAACAAATGTCAATGACATTTCTCGTCCAAAAAATTGAACTTCTTTTCTAAATTTCTTTGACTCAGAAATAAAAAAATATGGAAGAATACTGGCATCAGAATAAGAAAACTAGTCTATAAAAAAAGTGCTACTTGTATCTTTTCTTGTTTACAAATCAAAGATTTATACACCCTTCATCATCTCTACAGATGCTATCACCATTAATATTGTTGGATATATATTTTTTTTTAATTGTTAGAAATGTGTATCTTTCAATTTTCAATATTTTATATAATCTGTTAATGAGATTCTGTATTTCTATTCAGTTGAAGATTATTTTTACTTGTCTTATAGGGCAAGTGCACTGATGTTTTTGATTGCTACTTTAACTCCATATTGGCAATCAGACAGCCATTCATGTCGAACCCAGGATTAGAACTTTTATGACCTAGTAGAGTATCATCACTAATTTGTTCTTTGTTTCAATATTAATACTATACCTCCTCTTACTAAGATGACCTACTCTGGTTAATTAAAAGACCTGAATTTTTCTTACCAAATGGAGGTTCATCACTTCTTCGTCTTTTTGCTTCTGGACTAGATCTTTTCTTCCCTTTTGATCTAGTAAAATGTTTATGTGGGCTAGTATCTTCAAATGAATGCCTTCTATCTTTTGAAGAACTTTCATCTGGTTTCTTTTCATACCCTAGAAAAAGTTATGGTATATTTCTATATATTGAAGGTCCTTCCAAATTAATTCTACATTTAATATTAACCACTTTTGTAGGATAAAGATTAACCACAAAATATGTCAATAAAACAAGGATATAGATGTTGAAAAACTTGGACAATAGGGTTCAGCAAGGTTTGCTGGTCTTAATATATTGCCGATTTCAAACATTTCAAGCAAATTTAAAAGTTTCAAAGAGCGAGCATCCTTATCATACATTATTTGCAATAACTTCAAAACTACTCTGAATTGTCCAACTACATCATTAGATACAATTTTAAAATTAACTCTAAGATGATTAAGGTCTTCCTGTTCTTTGGTTTTATCCCCATTCTGAATCACCATTAGTGAAGTCAAAGTTACATGATGATCAATTAATGACATGTTAAGTCCTAGACAAATTGGATGCTGAACCTGGTAAATCCCATAACGTATTATTTGACCAATTAAATGTGTTTTGTCTCTCATCATTGAGAGAAAAGCTTTTGCAGTCCTATATCTTAAGACATCATAAAGAGTTGTCTAAAATATACATTTACTGATTGTGACATATTCCCTATTATTACCCTTGTCACTGAAACAGGATCAACTAGGCAGGTAGTGCTTGCAGTAGAGGAGATACCTACTCTGTTCATGCACCCTGTTTTGAGCAGTTTGGAGAGTTTCAAATCTTGGTTGGTAAATTTCTAATTGCCATAAATTGGATTTATTAGTATGGACAATTAGTACACCACTTATCTAAAAGAGATATTCTTCTATTTTTCTGGAATCATCAGTTATACAAATGCATTATTAGCAACCATTTATGTCTACAAATTGTAATTAAACCACTTTTGGAACAAACTCCATTCAGACAGAAAAATGGACAGGATATTAGACTATTTTCATAATACCGACTTTTGAATCCAGATTATATAATTTTTCAACAGGTTACCTACTGTATGGTAGGACATCCTGGTACTCTGTCAAGAGCAACCAAAAGAAGTAAAATCAAACATATAATTAGTGCAATTTGGGGGAAAGTTAACTGTTTTCTAATGATTTTGTCTTGTATAGAAAACATAAAGCAATTAATTTTCCCCCAAAATTGTACTGATTGTAAGCTTGATTTTACTACTTTAAGTTCTCTTACTTGACCAAGTACCAGGATGTCCTACTGCAGAAAAGGTAACCTGTCGAAAAAATATCAACTCCAGGGTAATATGAAAAAAGTCTATTGTAAACATAACAATTGTAAACATAACAATAATAAATGAAAATCTATTTTCCTTGCAATATAAAATATTCCTTTGGTCAATCTACTTACCAAATACTTTGGACATTAATCTGCCAAACATACTGAAGTTGTTCTATACTTCTCTGAAATTGAATTTAAGACATGAGCATGTAATTTTTAATCAAAAATGAATTATGTTATTCTATAAAAGGGTTTTACTGGTCTAGACAACATACAAGGCTTTAATTTTTAGTTTTTCTAGTGATTCAGACATTTTTCAACCGAGTTATTTTCCACTTTAGATGAAAATCATTTATTTACCCACAAAGTAACTCTAAATTGAAGTGCAAAGAAATGAATTGCATTTTTTCCCCTTAGCATTTGGTTTGTTTTTGTTGATACTAAGTATAATTTTTATTAATCGTATTATATTTCACTTCGTATTATAATAAGTTGAACTGTCAACTAATGATACCACAGATATAAGTATTCAGTTAAAAGGAAGTTGATAATTGATGGATGTGAAACATTTTAGGACACTCCCAAGAAGCTTAATTCCATATTTCAGAGAGCCTTGATTTGTGGTACTTCCTGAGAAAAAGGTGATGAAAATTTCATACATGGCCATTACATTTAAGAATATATATAAGTATATTTGTGTCTACGGTTTAATTGCTTTATTATTACCTGAAATTTATTAATTTTTAACAGACTTTGCTTTTGTTGCTCAATTCTCCAATATGCTTGGTTATTTTAATTATTATAATATTTTATAACATTTCGGACAAGTTAGTTTTGGTATGTACTTGTCCTATTTGGCAAGTTGAAAAAAATGTTATTGTAGAGGCCTGCTACAGGAACAGAAAAAATGACCATCAAAATCCAAAAACGATTTTATCTTTCTGAAACACAAAATGCATTTAACTTTTATATATCTAGTGGATACCAGGCCTTAAAACTTTTCCATCTGCACAGGTTAGTCTGTACTCAAAGTAGTTTTTGAGGTGTAAATACAGCCATTTGTTTTCAATTTTTTATGATGAACCTTAATATATTACTATTCCCAGCATACATCGAAATGCATTGACATAACAATAACTTAATGTAACCTTAGGCACAAAAATTATTGTTGGGTATGTCCGTAATTAATCAGTTCACAAACTAGTCCCAAATTGCTCTGACGTCCAACAGCTGTTTTGCCAGTCAAGCTTGATGTCCAACGGCTGTTTTGCCAGACAAGCTGGGGCCATGGGACATCAGATCCATATAAATCTGGCCTAAATGAAGAGATAAATGAAAAATGAACAAATTGAGACCAGACTTATATGGATCCAAGGCCGTCAGTCGGCTCCAGAAGCAAGGAAGCAGCGCATCCATTTAGGACCAGCTCCTACGTCCAACGGCCCCAGCTTGTAGGGCAAAACAGGACAAAATATCATGATGAATTATAATCTTGTGGGACAATATTTTGCTTTACAATTTACAGCATGGACCAGAGCTAATGTCGTAAATGACAGATAGTAATGTTGTCACTTCTAGATACTTTTAAACGTGATTGTCACCTCGAGTTTTGCATGTCAATTGTTCTATTCCTACCTGATGAACATATATTTTTCCTCTTAAAGTTGTCTTTTGCTGACAAACAGACGAAATTTAGATGAATAGCTGACTGTTCTTTTCCCAGTCATTAAAATTTGCCGCCATTTAGTAAAGGTAGGTAAAATGTTAGACTGGTTCCCGATCGCAATATTCAGTATGTTACACATATTCCAATATAACAGCGTGGTTATCAGCTAACACCTGGAACGTAGTACCGGGAACCAGGATAGTAAAATGTTTTTAAAGCGACTTCCCGATTTCAGGGAACGGCTCGACTTTTGTATAGATTTTTTTAAAAGTTTATCATTTTCCGAACAAACCATAAACAATTTAAAGACATCATGACTTATTTCATCACTGTATCTTTATGTCATTGGACATATACTTTAATAAATTTTAGGGTATACTTTCTAGATTTCATGGCTATTATTTTATTTAAAAGGGTGTGCTCGAGTCATATTACTGTTTTGTTTTTTGTTTTTATTTGGTTTCCTTTTTAGGGAGAAGGGATGTGAGGGGTGTGATTAGATTGTTTAAATACAAATTTCGGCAGAGTGCGGATTTTAAATTGATAAATTCCTATTCTTTCCTTTTGATTGAAAAGTACCTCTAGTTAAGGCAGAGACTTTCTATAACGTTAGTAGAGGCATATGATACAATGAAAGTCCCAGATATTTGATAAAAATTATATGACACTGAAGATGAATGGGTTTATTTCATTTCCATAATCTTACTCAAAAAATTGTATTCAATTACCCACAGATGGAGAATTTCTCAATTTTGATATAAATTCTTTTGATATTTCAATTTTTCGAAGGGGCACTGATTTCTCATATTTTCTTTTTTTTTTCAATATAATGGGGAATAAACATATAAATTTGATTGCAAAAAATCTCCAGGTTAGAGTTATGCAACTTCGTTTATTGGTTTGAGCAAATTAATGATAATTGTAAATTAAATTAACATAAATTATTGACTAATATCAGATTATTATAACACTGATTTTACAAGTAATATAGACCCTGCTTGCTTTTTTTCACACATATTTTGTTTTTTGTCTTTTCTTTGCAAAAACATGCATCTTTTTTATCCTTAATCTTTCATCTCTGAGAAATAATTTACAGAATAATTTTATGTAGTGTAGATCAAAAGTCATTGTAGGTTTACAATTGAGGTCAATATTACTGTGTATTCAAACTTCAAGGAGGCAATTCAGTTCCAAGTTACGACAAGTAAAACTTGCTCAAATTTTTTTAATCAATTCTATTTGTTAATTGAAATCACTAAATTAGCCAAAGAAACAATTAAGCACACAAAGTAAACAGTTGAATATGATTTTGTGAGTCCTTGTCAGCTTTATGAAGCGTTAATTCTTGCAAAAAAACCTACGGTAATTGAATAGATTGACGTCATTGATTTTTAAAATTAAAATATATTTTTGTATTAGAATTGATAAACAGATGTGATACTGTAAATTGAGAAAATATAATGTGAATAATGTGACTAGGTGAGTATCACAATAATAAGAACTCTTATTCTGATATCTTATACATATATCTGTAAGCAGATTTTCCTCAATTCACATCTCACTGACAATGACAAAGTTATATATATACTTAACCCATCAACACCAACACAAGTGAATAAACTAGGATCCTTTATTAAAAAGTCAATAGAACTGAGGACGGGGGACCCTTTAATATTTACTTGAACCTGTATATATATATTGAGTTACTTAGTTATTGTCTTCATTTGTTTTGTTATATGTCACAATCTGTAAAGTTTATATGGCAATAAAATATTGAATTGAAATTGAATTGAATTGAATTATTAATGTTAGCAATAGTTTCTTAATTCACAGTATATAAGGGGTTTACAATCCTTTCTTGGGACTATTCTTAGGACATGCAAATATGTAACTTTGTCATAAGTTAGACTTATGTTAATTCAGGGAACATGAAAATTAAAACTTTATGTTATAAAAGAACTTACTATTTCAAGAGAAAATATCATCAGATAAAAAACTGATAACTGATATATATCCAGGATGAAACAAATGTAAACATATTTTATTTTGTATAAGTTTAGTAAATATAATCTGTCCTAAGTACATCCTTTTTCACTGCAATTTATCTTATAAAAGAGTATGTATAGATATGGTATAGAAACTCTTTTTCTGGATAAGCTAAGGAACAAATCATTAATCTAATACCGGTAATAAAATGCAGACCTTCCAACTATTCCATTTTATGGGGGATATCCCCCATGGGAGGGGTTGGCCTGACTATTTAAATCCTCTATTATATGAACTTAATACCACAAAATAGTTATTCAATTGAGATTAATGGCATTAAAGTACATATATACTCCTTAAAAATCATAGTATATCTTATCAAATATACTTTAGGCATGTATAAAACATCCACTAGGTCCTCTTGTGCTTAAAATCTCCCATGGAGGTTTTGAAAAGTTGGCAGGTATGAAAATGTCACTGCAATTCTAATAAAATGCTCAGCTGGGCGCAGCTTGATACTACCGCAGATGTCGAACCCTGAACAGTTGGGGCAAGTATGGACACAACATTCAAGCTTGATACAGCTCTGAATTTGGATTGTGATTAAATATTTGACACAGCATAGGTTTCTGACACAGAATGAATGTGGTCTAAGAACGTAAAAAATTTTAATTTACCTATTATGGTCCAATATCCAAAATCTAAATACATACACGGTTAGATTCAGCATATCAAAGAACCCCAAGAATTCAATTTTTGTTAAAAATCAAACTAAGTTTAATTTTGGACCCTTTGGACCTTAATGTTGACCAATTTGAAAACTGGACCAAAAGTTAAGAATCTAAATACACAGTTAGATGCAGCATATCAAAGAACGCCAATATTTCATTTTTTGATGAAATCAAACCATATCATTTTTATTTGCTTTAATATATAAATAAAAAATAACCAACTTAAAATGGAAAATTTTAAAGAAAAAAAAAAAAGGAAAAAAAAAATTCCCCCCCCCCCCACCCCAATTTTTTGAACCCCCTTATGATTCATCACCCCAAACTCAATCCCAGCCTTCCCTTTGTGGTATGGTACCTTGCAGTACAATTTCAGAGAGATCCATATATACACTTGAACACAAGTTATTGTCTGGAAGTTACAAAAATGCTTATTTTTGGCCCCTAATTCCTTAACTGTTGGTGCCATAACCCCCAAAATCAATCCCAACCTTCCTTTTGTGGAATTGAACCTTATGGTAAATTTTCATAGAGATCCATTCACTTAAACTAAAGTTATTGTCCGGAAACTGAATGCGTCTTCGGACGACGACATGATAGCATTATACGACGCAAAACATTTTTTGCGGTCGTATAAAAATGGAAAGTGTAAAAATGCTTGTTTTTTGGCCCCTTTTTGGCCCCAATTTCCTAAATGTTTAGGGCAATTACCCCAAACTCAAACCCAGCTTTCCCTTTGTGATATGGAATTTTGTAGTACAATTTCATAAAGATCCATACACTTAAACACAAGTTATTGTCCTGAAACTAGAAAAATGCTTGTTTTTTTGCCCCTTTTTTGCCCCTAATTCCTAAAATGTTGAGGCAATTACCCCCAAAATCAATCCCAGCCTTCCCTTTGTGGTATGGAACCTTGCAGTACAATTTCAGAGATATCCATACACTTGAACACAAGTTATTGTCTGGAAGTTACAAAAATGCTTATTTTTGGCCCCTAATTCCTTAACTGTTGGTGCCATAACCCCCAAAATCAATCCCAACCTTCCTTTTGTGGAATTGAACCTTATGGTAAATTTTCATAGAGATCCATTCACTTAAACTAAAGTTATTGTCCGGAAACTGAATGCGTCTTCGGACAACGACATGATAGCATTATACGACGCAAAACATTTTGCGGTCAAATAAAAATGGAAAGTGTAAAAATGCTTGTTTTTTGGCCCCTTTTTGGCCCCAAATTCCTAAATGTTTAGGGCAATTACCCCAAACTCAAACCCAGCTTTCCCTTTGTGATATGGAATTTTGTAGTACAATTTCATAAAGATCCATACACTTAAACACAAGTTATTGTCCTGAAACTAGAAAAATGCTTGTTTTTTTGCCCCTTTTTTGCCCCTAATTCCTAAAATGTTGAGGCAATTACCCCCAAAATCAATCCCAGCCTCCCCTTTGTGGTATGGAACCTTGCAGTACAATTTCAGAGATATCCATACACTTGAACACAAGTTATTGTCTGGAAACTAGAAAAATGCTTCTTTTTGGCCCCTTATTCCTAAATGTTTTGGGCAATTACCCCCAAACTCAATTCCAGCTTTCCCTTTGTGATATGGAACCTTGTAGTACAATGTCAGAAAGATCCATACACTTACACACAAGTTATTGTCATGAAACTAGAAAAATGCTTGTTTTTTGCCCCTTTTTTGGCCCCTAAATCCTAAAATTTTGAGGCAATTACCACCGAAATTAATCCCAGCATTCCCATTGTGATATGGAACCGTGTGGTAAAATGTCAGAGAGATCCATACACTAACACACAAGTTATTGTCTGGAAGTTACAAACATGCTTATTTTTGGCCCCTAATTCCTTAACTGTTGGTGCCATAACACCCAAAATCAATCCCACCCTTCCTTTTGTGGTATTGAACCTTATGGTAAAATTTCATAGAGATCCATTCACTTAAACTAAAGTTATTGTCCGGAAACTAAATGCGTCCGGACGACGCAGACGACGACATGATAGCATTGTACGACGCAAAAAAAAATTTGCGATCGTATAAAAATGAATTCCCTCAATCTTATTAAAATACAGGTCCTGTCATGCTTGTGTTCAACCTTTGCTTTCAAGGATCTGAAAACACTCTGTTCTACTTTCAGCTTTAAAGACCATTTCGGGATCCCCTGGTTTTGCTGCATTAATACACACCATCAAAAATATAAAGGCTGAAATTTTATTGACTGATGTAACAATTACCAGAACAGAAAAAAAAAACAGACTGTTGTTAGATTCTTGTAATAAAACCTTGGACACAGGATCTGTATTTTAACCAGATTGGAATTCCCTGGAATTGTCATCATGAAGATGCTCTGTAATTTTATTTACTGAGAATATACTTCTGTTTGTTGAGTGTGCCAGTTTTGACCAGACTATGCATCCATATTTAAAACAACTATGCTCTTATATATCTCCTCTTAAAATTTTTTTTCTCCATCTTGAATTTATAGAAAAACTGCAAAAAAATCTGCTATGGGGAATAACATATATTACTTCAAAACCATTGGTTGAATGCAGTGGCGGATCCTTTTTTTTGACGATCAATGCATTTGAATGGGAACATATAGTTGGACCCCCCCCCCCCTTTATCCGGGGTTAGGACCCCCCCCCTTTTATAAATGGCTGGATCCGCCCCTGGTTGAATGGTTCACACGTAACTGCATGGAAATTATATAAATTTCCATTTCCACATCAATCAAGGGCCATAACTCCTGAACGACTAAAATGAAATTCATCAATAATGAAGATGAACTCTATTTTGTTTTGTAATTATCAACAACATATGAAAAGCAGTAGGACCAATTTCCCCATGTTCAGTTTGTTTGTCTTTGTTTATAGGTCTATTTTTTTGGATGAGTGGGCTGTTGATGATTGGTGTGGTCTGTTGTATTGTCCAATATTTCTGGTATTCCTGGTATTCTTTTAATTTTTCATTGTTTTGGGGCTCAGTTTAAGACAAAGTTTCATTCAATGTGGTACTTGGATTAAATATATAACAAAGACGTGGTGTGATTGCCATTTAGACAGTCAGCCATAAAAGATCTTCAGAGAGCAGATGAACATTGAATAATCATTGTAGAGCCTTTAATAATTTATATTGATGGAAACTGTATATAATACATATAAATATTAAATTATTTTAAAAAAAGCTTCAAATAAATACTGAAGAGGCAGACAAAATTAACATACTTCTCTGTTATGTTGCCTTTAATTTCTCGTGATCATTACTTTATACACAAAATAATTAAACCACATATTCATATAATACAATAACGTAAATAACCCCTCTATAGACTGTACATATCTCTACAAAGGACAATAACTCATTGTCTTCAATAAACATATTTATTGCAGTGTGTACGAAATATAGACATTTTGGCAAAATAAGTACTTTTCTTATGATAATAATAACAGTCTCAATAAAATAATGGATAATCATCATGGCTGAATTGAAAAAAAATATTTCAAAATTAAAAACTTCAAAATTTTCCATGCATTTAGAATTTTGACAAGCGATTGTTGTATGACCTCAACTGGTCAAGTGTTGTAGAATCCTTAACAGACAACGGTCAAATATGATATAAAGACTTCATTTTAATATTTTCCCCAAAAACATAACTAAAGTATATTTTCATTACTAAATATTTCACCTAGTCAAATTCAGCATTACAATATTGTATTATTCACCATTTTTTCATGGACTGATATCAGTAATAATGTTTTTTTATTAAAAATAAATTATCATATAATAGCATCATTATTATAATCTTGAATTGAAAGAAAAATGATGCGTAATAAACAAAATATACTTTAGAACAATTGTAATAAGTTTTTAAATGGTACTTAATATGAGATGAGTTCAATGACACATAAATGTATAACGAATCACATTAATTACAATTTAAAGCACTGAAAATAATTGAAAACAAGGAAAACAACTGATAAAATAATAAAGTGGAAAATTATGCAATAATGAATATCTCACTGACATAGGATGGAGCATATATCATGTATAACTGATTAACATTAAACTGATACAACAACATTAAGTAGTTTCTTGAACTGTGGATTAATTTTTGTTTGTGGGTACTGATTTTTTTATTATTGGAAAAAAAAATTGTGTTTTCATGGAGACTTGATTTAGGGATTTAAATTCTACAGATAAGACTTCATGGAGTTTTTAAATTGTTGAACTTATATTTGTTGTTTCCCTATACTGACTAATTTGATGACTATTAATGAATACTAATGAATCTACAATATACTATTTTGTACGATGAATAGTCATAGACCTAATTGAGATGAAATTTTTGTGCTAATTTCAAAATTATACCATAATTCTAAGTAATATAAAGATAAACAAGATCGTTAATAAAATGAATGCATGATTTACAATGAGAAACCAACTTGAGACGATCTAAATGGATTACTTTTTTTGTATAACTTCTATCCTATGCAATATTTAACAATATGTTAAATAGAAATAACTTAAGCATATTTTGAATATAAAAACATAACATTTTAAATATGACTGACAGACTAATAAAAACATTGCATTTCAATCTGCAAAATAAAAAAAAAATTCACAGCAAAAATATCACATTGAAGTAAATTGGATTTCACCTTGACCTTTCATCTTTGTTCTTGACAGGAATTTATCCTGCCCATTTCAAGTGGCATTTGTCTGGTGCATAGGAATGATCCTAGTATACCATCAAAATTTAACTCCTCCTACATAGCTTGAATGGTTTCAATGCAAGTTTACACAATCCAGTATATTATATAAACATGTGAATAAAGGGATTTGCTTATGGTCTGTAAAGAATTGGATTTCTTACAGTTTGATAGGGAATATAACTAACAGTTTCTCTTGCTTCACTTATTATGAATAGCAGACCCTTTATTTACTCCTAATTTTTCCCCAAAAAACTATACAACCAACCTATTAATTGGCTATTTTTATTTCATATCTCAATTCTAACGTTTAGCTAACTAAAGATATTATTACTTTAAACATATTTCATTCTCAACAAGTTAACGACAATGGATGGGACTAACAAACATGATCTTACTGAGCACCAGGGGTACAACAAACCTTCACTTTAGTGAGTAGCTGACTCACTCTATCACATTCCTGTAGTTTACGAGTACATATTATTTTCACACAAATAAGAAAAATGTGGGTGTCAAATCCTAGATTTTGTAGTGATAGTCTTTGACATCCCACTTGAAAAAAAGGGCTAATAAAAAACCCATTTTGTAACTTCTCTTATTATTGTCATCCCTTTTAAAGGTACAAAATAAGCTATATAAAAATGTTAAAACAATTTTAATTACTGAAGTGAAAAATTAAATTATGAATTCGTGTTTTAAATAAATACATTTGTTATGCATATACAAAGTCTAAGATAAGTTACATATATGAATAAAAATCATAATTCAAATTTTAAACTGATTACATTATACTTGGCTCATTTGTAGTTTAGGTTAAAAAAAAAAAGCAGCATAAGTACAAACCCATTTTCAAAGGAAAAAAGTAATGAAAATAAAAAATTTATAGAAAAATAATACCATTACCCTACGCAAAATAAGTGAAATTAGAAAAAAAATATCTTTAAAAAATTTGTAAGGGTTCTGCGGAACCCAGTGTCTCGCCTACTTTTGCTGTTGTCTATGTTTTCAGTGTGATAGGGGAATGCACATAATATATTTACAGTTAATGAAATAAAACGTTTGAAATGTATGAAAAAAGTTATGCTTGTAAAAAATGAATACAGTATGCAATCAAATCTATAGATTTATAAAAGAGTTACATATAAACATAAATTTATTGAATGAACAAATGATAAAGAAGATAATTTTTACATTTTCCTCTAGATACTATCTTTTGATTGTAAGAAGCTTCTGTCCAAGTTTGGTAAAAATCCAGGATGGTTTATGAATCTAATAAATGTTTTAAAAACTTTAACTGCAGACTGTATGTAATGTTAACTGGATGAGAAACTAAGTCCATTTATAAGTAATATACGGAAAAACAGGAAATATTTTTTTATAAAATGTCTTTCTAGATACTAGCTTTTGATCATAAACAAGCTTCTGTCCAAGTTTGGTACAAATCCAGGATGGTTTTAGAAAGTTATTGTAATGTTAACTGGCAGAAAAACTAAGTCCATTTATAAGTAATATACGGAAAAACAGGAAATAAATTTTTACAAAATGTACTTCTAGATACTATCTTATGATCATAAACAAGCTTCTGTCCAAGTTTGGTCGAAATTCAGAATATTTTAAGAAAGTTATTAAAATTTTAAAAACTTTAACCACGGAGTGAATGTTATGTTAAATGGCAAAAAAACTAAGTCCATTTATAAGTGAAATACAGATGAACGGTTTTTTTTTTACAAAACTTACTCCTGGATACTATCTTATGATCATAAACAAGCTTCTGTCCAAGTTTGGTAGAAATTCAGGATAATTTAAGAAAGTTATTAAAATTTCAAAAACTTTAACCACAGAGTGAATATTTGTGGACGCTGCCGACGGAATGTAGGATCGCTATGTCTCGTTTTTGCGACAAAAGTCGTAGGCTCGACAAAAATCAACAGAATTACAGAAAAACCGCAGATAACTTTTAATTAAATAAATATTCTAAAAAGAACAGTTATGGTGACTAGCTTTCAGTACACAACTATTCTCCTTTAATCCTATAACACAAAACATGATAGACCAGAAATTTCAAGATATTTTCTTAGTTTTCATCAGATCAGATAATTTTAATCCCCTTTATGATTCTGAGTCCGGATTATTTTCTGATTTGGCCGCTCCGGACTCAGAATCCCAAAAGGAATTAAGATAATTTATGCTTGAACTGCAATGGATATATATTTAACTTTGAAATGATTAGATAACTGTTCCTATTAAATATGGAGGTAAATAAAATTAAATATTGAAATATGGTATGCTGTTAACATCATATGTGCCAACTGATGACAAATTCTCAACTAACAAAAACATGCAATTTGTTTTGTGCACAAAAAGCATATATTTTATGAATAAGTATTGAAAAGTACAAGTCCACTTAAGAATTCTACTATATGGACCTAGCAATCTTTTTACATGAGAGACGAACATTATTTCCCATTTAAATCCTCTTGATTACGTGATTTATCGGTTTTCCCTCAATCTGATTATAAATCTTCTTAAAATCATACTTCACTGATAGATGACGAATCCTCAAACATTCACATACTACTGCCCATGAATCCTAATACTAATAATATCCTTTCAATTTCATGTAACTATTTCCAATTTCAATTTAAATCCAAAAAATCTTTCTAAAGCTGACAGATAATAATTCATTATTAAAGTGTCACCAAAGTCTAATCAACTTTTTTGTTAAAACATGTCATACCACACCTTCTTATTTATCTTTAAACAGAAAACAATGACAATTTCATTTTCAGTATTTTAAGAGAACTTGAAATTAAGTTTAAATTTTTTTCAGATTCTATTAATTTTGGGGTTTACAAAGTATTGCCTTTTTAGAAACGAAAAATATCTTTCCAATGGAATATCTAAAATTTCACAGAATTTGAGTTAATATTACAAAACATTTGGAAACATTTAGTAATAATCATTCAATATTTATTAGATATAACAATTGTTTTTTTTTCAATTTAAACAAATAAAAGGTATGCTGCCTTTCTATTGTTGCTAAGTATGCCTATTACAATAGAACACAAGAGTCATGGTTCAAACAACTGCAAAACGGTTGTCACATGATACTGGAAATTACAAAAAAATGCTTCATAAGTTAATTTGTTTCCTCTAATTGCACTGACTATAAGCTTGATTTTACTTCTTTTAGTTGTTCTCACTAGACCGAGTACCAAAAACTTTATCACCTTCACTATTTTATTATTCTATTTGGACAATACTGTACATATAAATAAGCAGGATTTTTTTTTTATGAACCAGCTTCTTATGTTTTGAATTTATCTGAAACCAGATTACCTGATAATAAGGTGCAAAGGATATGCAATTTTATTCGCAAAATATTACACAAATCATCTTGTACGAAAAGAATACTTTTACAGTTATTGGGACATTTAAATTTTGCTTCCAGGGTTATTTTACCTGGAAGGTCTTTTGTTTCTTATTTGATTAATTTGTCAACTACAGTTAAAGATTTGTCTGATTTCGTGCATTTAAGCACAGAATGTAGAACAGACTTGGATTTTTGGTTACGTTTTTTTGTAAAACTGGAATGGCATTACTATGTTTCATGAAAATGAATTTACAAGTAGCTTTGATATGGAATTATTTACAGACGCTGCGTCAACAATAGGATTTGGGGGCTATTTTCAGGGGAAATTCTTTTATTCAACCTGGCCTTTGGATTTACCATCATTGACAAACAACCTTTCAATAGCTTTTTTAGAATTATATCCTATTGTTGTAGCAGCACTGCTTTGGGGGCCAGAGTGGTCTTGTAAAAGAATATTATTCTGGTGTGATAATGAGGCCACTGTAGCTGTTGTGAAAAAGGGGAGATCAAAAACTCTAGAAATTATGAAATTGATGAGACAGCTGACTTGGTGTGCAGCTAAATATAATTTTTACTTTAGTGCAAAACATGTTCCAGGTTATAAAAACCAAATTTCGGATGCTTTGTCTCGTTTACAGATCACCCGTTTTCACAAGCTGGCCCCAAAAGCAGAACGGAGTCCATGCATAGTTCCAAGTGCATCAGAAGTAATGTGGCACTGAGTGAAACAGTTAGTAAATTATGGAATTATTCTATTTCTGAAGGGACAAAAGTGTCATATGAGACCGGTTATAATCATTTTTTAAATTTTTGCTATTAAATATAAGTGTCACTGACAGCAAGCCTCATTCAGTGTCAGAAGATCTATTGATATATTTTGCTACACATTGCTTTCAACATTTCAAACTACAGTACTCTACAATTAAACTATACATATGTGGAATTAGACATAGATGCTTGAAGGACAATATATGTTCTCCTTTCAATAATTCTAGTAACAATTTAGAGAGACTGTCCTTGTTTTTTACTTCTATTAAAAGATTACAGAAACCGATCATTAAAGATCGCTTACCCATAACTTTTGATATCCTTCAACTTTTATGTGTTAAGCTTAAAGAAGGATTTTTTTCACCTTTTATTGACCAGATGTTATATACTGCTTTTACAGTAGCTTTTTATGGTTTCTTACGCTGTGGCGAGTTTACAATTCGCAGGTCAAAATCATTTGATTGTAACAACAATTTATGTATATCTGATGTTTTGTTTTATTCTGACTATGTTATTTTACATTTAAAGCAGTCTAAGACTGACCCTTTCAGGATGGGTGTTGATATTCAACTTCACAAGCTAAATCATGATTGTTGTCCATTTAAAACTTTACATGATTATTTGATTGTAAGGAAAACCATGTTTAAATCTCAAAACAATAGTGCTTTATTTATTGACGAATCGGGTAAAGCTCTAGAAAGAGAATTTTTCATCAGCAAGTTAAAGCATCTTTTGGGCATCTGTGGATATAATCCTCAGTCCTTTAACGGACATTCATTTCGAATTGGAGCTGCTACAACAGCTGGAAAATCTAATATTGAGGATCACTTAATTAAAACATTAGGTAGATGGAATTCAAATAGTTATTGTCGCTATATAAGAACTAGTAAAAATGTAATTAAAAAGGCACAACAAAAGTTATCATCATGATTCTTGTATCTATCCATAACGTCATATCCTGTGTAAAATAATTTTTGCTTTTATTCTTATTTTATACCATATAGTGTACATTTGCACATGTACAATACATACCTGTAGATATTAAACATTTGAGTATTTTAAATATCATGTATTTGTTTGTTTTATTTTAAAAACTGATTCATATGATTATAAATACATATTTTATTATTTCTATCTTTCATTATCAGTGAAGTATTGAAGGTGTCCAAGGTGTTAAACTTTAAGTCCATCCCCTTACAACCACTTTCCTATTTAATTCCTTGGGGGTCACTCAGCTGTTTCACATCTGATCTTTGGACCATTACGAAATTCACCACTGGTTAATTTCTCTTCTTATCCCCAAGTAATTAACTACTTTTCATCTCTCCACCGTCAATTCAACCCCTTTTCGTAGCACCCTGCTACGAGATGAAGCATCGCTTCATCCCCTTTTGGAACCCTCTGCGTTCCAGTTGATTGGCGGAGTGTCCATGTCCACGGGGCTTGGCTACCCACTATACCAAGTGTCGTCGACAGGGCCTGGAGCAAAATTTTCCCAGCTGAGATACTGACTCCCAAAGGGCAAACTTATATTATATAATAAAAGTGAAACTTTATCAAGCCTTTGTTATCAACAGCCTTATCAATTTGTCGAAGTACTTGCGTCAGGTTTAGCCATTTGTCTGGTTCTGGTTTTTATATGGTCAGTAATTGTGGTCTTCATCTTAAAGACAAGTTGAGAGACTGTAGCGTTTGGTCCCATGTTGTATATACATGTACATGTTTATGTTGAGTATAATTTGGCACCAGCTGTTCCAGGGTTAAAGAGCAACACTTGAAGAAACTATCATATAAGAGGATCTCCAAATTTAAGTTAGAGGTCTTGAGGTAATCATAAAGCACAGTAGTATCCAGGATCACATACAATGTGTTAGGGGCGTCACTTGGCATTCGTCGTCTCCTATGTGCTTACATGTCATGTAGGTCTCAAGTCATCACTTGGCATCCGTCTATCAATATTACTTAAGCTGTCATTTTCCTCCAGGACGAAAGTATAAAATTCTATTTGGACAATACTGTACATATAAATAAACAGGATTTTTTTTATGAACCAGCTTCTTATGTTTTGAATTTATCTTGTAACGTTTACCTTGATTTTTCAAATTGGCTTCCAAGACATTATAAATATTGAGTCTAAAAATATTCTAATTACAATTCGTATTAATACTTCTTAGGTCTGTTCCAGAAATAAATGTATTGGGGTCAGAAAGCATTTTTTATTTTACTCCATCATGGATAATATTTAAATAGATTATTTAAAACAAACACCACACATCAAACTTTAATATAAGTGCCTTCCCAATATACTATTAATTCTGGAACAGCCCCTTTACTATAATAATTTAAATAAAACATTTAACAACAAAATTAACAAATAAACAATTTCAGTCTGAAGACTTTTTAGCTGTATTACTTTGAGATTTAACTGGTATTCACTGTTATAAAACCTTTGTCATGTTGACTGAAAAACTTGTTTCAACATTCAATGTAAAAAACACAATAATATAAGTAATCTATATTGCACTACTAATAAATGCCATCTTTTATCAAAATTCAATCCAAAATGGCCTCTACGAGTACCCTTGACCACAGATCGGATCTACTGTCCAATAATGCTTCAAAATCACCATTTTCACCGTCGGAATATTTCTTCATCACTGTCATGGTAACGACTGACATGTCGACTTGTTGTCAGTGTTGTTTCTTCTTGGTCTGACCTAAAATAAATGTTGACATGAGTTTGACCAAATAATTCATTATCTAAAGCTAAGCCTACTTCTTCATTATATTTATTATTAAAATGCATTGCATATATGAATAAGAAGATGTGGTATGAGTGCCAATGCAGTCTAATTAACCTTATTCTTTTATACCAAAATAAAAAACCAAATCTTCAACTGAAGGACCAAAACTGTTTCCAATATTACTGCAGGTCAATATTTATGCATATGACCTTAGTCAAACATTTTTTACTTGCATGGAGAATTCTTTTGATGTTTTCTTTTTTTGTAAGTCAACTTTATCTCACAAAATGAAAACTTCTGTAGAATTAAGAATTTCTGTAACCAAACAAAATTAAACAAAGTGCTTTTTATACCATAACAAAATTCAAAATGTCTGTAAAAGTGGTAAGGCAAAATAGCTTAACCATGTCACTAATCATAGACTAATTATTAAACCTACCCATAATGCACATCTTCATCAGAGTCATTCAACATGCTCATACCAGGACTGTCTTTAAAATTGCTCTCTGTAAAAGAAAATTATTATGATCACAAAAAATTTGAAAGTAATATTTTGAACTACTGTTAATTTTTCTTCATGGAAAAAACACAGATCAATGGTCATTAGCAACATTATTTTAACATGGAGAAAGGATTTTTTTTAAATTGCCAGATAAATAACACTTTTAGTTTAGTCTTGCTTATTTCAAGCAACATATTATTTTGGCTATTTAAGGAAAAGATAAACTCCATCCACAACTATCACTGAAATCACTGTTTTATATGATGTTTCTGTGCCCCTGTCATTGATACTGTGTTAAAAAAAAATTCAAAAGAATAGAACCTTACAATTTTTTTTTTTTTGGACTGACATGAAAATTAACCTGAGCAAGTCAGGAGCCTGTAATTCAGTGGTTGTCCTTTAATGTTGTTTATCATATTTGATTTGCGTTCATTGTTTTGCACATACATCTGGATACATCATTTGGTCTCTGGTGGACAGTTGTCTCATTGGTAAGTATACCACTTTTTTATATTTTAATATGGAATAGATGTAAAAAGAAAGAAAAAACTTTTTTTTCAAACTAAGCTGAACAAGCTTACCATATAATTGCATTTTTGCAAGGCGAATACACAAATGCAATTGTGTACATATAGAAATTGAGCAGACCATAAAATGCGACAAATTCTGCTGAATTTTTGTAGTTTGTGGACAATTCTGCTACAAAACTATCTTGTAAAGCTACAGCACCATATCTCATCACTGTTATTGTAATACTGATTGTCAACACTATTAACATCAAACACGTCATGAACTTTAACCTCAAATCTGAAAATAAAACATTATTAGTGAAAACAAGCATAGAAAAAAAGAAAAGAATTCACAGTCACAGATATTAAAGCATTTTGGATAACATTTTAGAAGCATTCACTTATTTTTTTTGTGCCTGTACCAAGGTTTATTTCCCAGAGGATTGAGGTGTAGGTAGTTGGTTGCTGGGCGATCAGGTTGATCAAATATATTCGCCCAGCCAAAATTCTGGGTGACCTTTAAGTGTAGTCCCTGCATGGTCAAGTTAGACTTTTTAGGCAGACATGTACACCTTACAATAATTTTATAGATCAAATACTGTTGACCTAGTATCACTCATGGTATCTAAGAAATTGACCTATGCATGATAACTAAACACTGATCATTGAACTATATGTTTATAATAAACCTACTTACACTGATTTTGTAGACCAAATATGGTTGAACTATCATTTAAAGCAATTCAAAAATGACTATGCATTAAATTTAAATGAACTTATTTAAACAATGACAAAAAAAATAAGCTGATCCCAGTTAAGACAGAAATATACACTGTAGGCTTACAATATAACATTGTAGTTGATTGATTACGCAGAGTAGCTGAGAAATTACAAGCGTGAAAACTATAATCTAATTATTGAACCATGAAATTGAGCTCAATGTGAGGTGACTCCTTTTAGACAATCATATACACATTACAATGAATACATAGACCAAATAAAAAACCCTAGAACCTCCATAAGCCTGACAATCACATGGTTGGTCACATATAGCGGACCTATAAATCATATTAGCAGAGAAACTGACTTAAGCACCAAAACATCCTATAGGTCACTGTTTCATAAAAAATTATTAGGTTGAGGGGAGGTGACCTATCTCATACAGACACGTACATCTTACAATGATGCTACAAACCAAACATATTGACTCCACCTTTTAATCATATTAACTGAGGAACTGACCTAACAATAAAAACTTCAACACTGATCTAACAATAGGTCAAGGTCAAACAACTTATGCCAGAAAGACTGGTTCACTTTACAATGATTATTTTCTATTTCTGATGGTAAATGACAAACTGATGATTTAACATTAACTTTAGGATGTTCGCTACTGTTGTGTTTGACTTTTTGCCAGATATTCGGAATCCTCTTATCCATATACATGTACTGCCATTACAAATTTTGCCCACTTACCTCTACTTTTCTTTTCATAATTTTATTACATATAGTTTCAAAAGCCATTTTTGAAAACTTTATAAAATCCTTGTTATTTTTTCATAGTTTTTGAAAGAAAAAAGGTGTAAAAGTTAAATGTATGAAAGATCTAGAGAGAAACATTTCCTGCCAAATATTCAATTGATTATTTCTCAAAAACAAAATCACGGAACTGTCATTTCTTTCTACTTTTAAAGTCCCGTTTTTTATATACTGTCAATTTATAACAGTCTTTTAAAAAGTCAGTTATTTTGAAACAGAGCAGCCAACATCCTTAAGAAGTCATTTAAGTATGCAATAGTGGTCAATAGCAACTGAAGGATTTGCCAGAAGGAAGCAAAGTAAGAAACCATCTATAAACAAAATATGTCGGCATTGTCTAACTTTTTAATTTTCTGAAATATAAAATGTTTTTATCAGTATATTCCCTTGCAGCCACAGCCTGACTGTCATACCAATCTCTAACATCGCAACAACGGAAGCAGGCAAGATAATAAAACAGTAAAGTCTTTGTGGGAATTGATAATTTAAAGAAGCTGCCATACTATAAACCATATATACATTCTCTTACACTTAATAAAATCATGTAATTTAACTTTTAATATCGTAGAAAAACTTTCACATCACAGTTTCATGAACTCCTGGATATGTACTTGTGCATGCTCTTACCAAAATATGACATAGATCTCAGCTCTGCATAAGCTCTGATTAACAGATACCCTAGGTACAGAAGATACAGTCCTCCAACAATGAAGAAAAATATTTTTAAACCCTGCAAATAAAAGATGATACATTGTAGTACATTGTAGAACTATATACACTAATAGGCTGAAATAGGCAAGTAATTTTATAACTACAAACAATAATACCTCATCTTAATATAGACACAAGTAAGACTGTATAAGTCTTGTACCCACCATATTATGTTAATAAATCACCTGTTTGTAGTACACAATCATTTGTACAAGCACTTATCATAATGTACAAGCATTTCTGATGTAAAGAAACATTACTTTAGTGTGTTATTTGGTTGTTGTCTCATGGACATGTATACCACATCCCCTTATATAAGAAAACATCCTGAGTATCACACAAAACAAGAAAAAGGCAGAGATTTTAGAATTTTATTGATAAAATCTTTTAAAAAGCAATATGTAATGAGGACCAGATTGGATGTAGATCTTAATCATCTGATTTATTCCGAAAAGGTGATAAACATTTGAAAGCTACTATTGAAACATAAGTGGGCAAATACCAATTCTCATCTTGAACTGATAATGTGAATTCGTTGAAATCCTGTATGTTCAAGGTCAAACAATATATATCATAGTGTACAAGCACTTCTGATGTCAAGAATCATCAATTTTTCAAATTTAAGTGTGTTGTTCAGTAACTATCTCATGGACATGTATACCACATCTCCTTGTTTCATCAATTTTCAATAATCTTCTCTGGTGAAATACCAGCTACTGTATGTGATACCTGCTGTTGAACAAATCTATGTTTAATTATTTGTAAAAATTTTGTGTTGTTTGAATTGATTAGCAAAGCATTAAGCAAAAAGAAAGAATAGCATTTTTCTATTGGCTTAATGTTGAATACATGCAGAAATGTGACGTCCTTGCTTTTTGTCATCCTTGATTTTAGAACACTAAATGTCTTCTGAGAGACAAGGCAATATATTTTGTCTTCTCTTTATGCTATAGAATAGCAAAATATAACATGGAAGTTTGGATTGAATAAAAATTGCAATGATTTCTTTGAATGAATCATGTTATGGTAACAATTCCTTTCAGCCATAAAACATCCCTAAAATAACCATGTACTATTGACCCTCTTTCCATTGTAGAATCTAATAATTTAAAAGTTTTAAGTCTATGGTGATAAACCAAATGTTTAGTGACCCTTTATATGTAAATATGCATTTTCTGTAAAGGAATATAAAACAAGAACTGCACAATTTTGACAGCAAGTGGTAATTGAATAGTACTACAGAAGATCAGATTTTGTAACAGTCATGTGATGATGTTCTTCACTTCTTCCTGGTCATTCAGTTTAAATTGTCGTGGGGTTCCTATCACTAAAAATGTTTACTTCCTTTACACACTGATATTACATAGTTGTTGAGTTGATGTGCTTAAATTAAATGCTTATAAGTTTCTTGTTGCATGGAAATTATAAATATACCAAAGGGTCCATTTAAAATTATATGGAGTAGACTATGAAGAAAAACGATGAAAATTCACTAAATTATTGTGTAAGTGTTATACCAAAAATAAAATACTTATATGTCACATGGAAAAGGACTCTGTTTCAACTTATATACAAAGTATATACTTTGCAATAAGAAGACATCTAATAACATAAAAATTAAAAGCGAATAGTACAGCTGGGTGTATATAAATAATTTAGTTACCAAAAGTCAGTAGTATATTGAAACAGCTCAGAATGAAAGGCATATTCATGACTTTTGTCATTCATGTCATTCTAGTGGACAAAATCTTGTCCTTATCTGAATCAGACTCCTGTGATGGAGAACACTGTGGTAGTATCATATCTATGCCAATAATGGACAACATGAAAGCTTGTTTGAAAGCTGACTTGGATGTGTCTAAAATGAATAAACATTTAAAGGCATACATCGAACAGGAGATTGAAAAGGGTGTGAAGACAGCAATGGAAAGCCTGATGACACAAATGATAGAAAACAAAACAGAACAGATGAATACAGAAATAACAGCCAACTTTAAACATGCTGAGGAAAGACAATCAATTAAAACAGATCAGATGGATCAGATCATAAAAAACAAAAGTGAGGAAATGTTGACATTATTTAGAGACAGTGAGGACAAAAGTATGGCAAGCTTTGATGTAAAAATGGAAGAATTTAATCAGGAATTTGAACGAAAAGATCGATTAAAGTATGCTTTTTTCTCACATTTGTCTTCTGACAAGAAAGCTTTAAATAAGGAAACAGTAGTTATATATGATGTTGTACCACTTAACATTGGTAGTGCCTATGATGGTACAACAGGAAAGTTTACATGTAAAGAAGATGGGATATACACATTCTCCTGGACATCAGTGTCTCACCCTAAACAAGAATTTACAAGTGCTTTTGTGGTTGATGGAATACAAATAGCTTGTAATGTAGTAGACAATGAAGCAACTGATGATCATTTGTCAGGATCTATTAGTGTAATTGTCAAAATGACGAAGGGACAAAAGGCATGGGTTAAAGTTGTTGGACCAGATGGTGATTATTTGGATGTATCATGGGAAGATATACCATCTTCAGTGTTCTCAGGATTTAAAATTTAATTCCAACTTAATACTTTAAGTAGGATCAATGATCAAGTTCAAGTGTTAAAATATTTTTTGATACCCTCAGACAATTTATCAGACTATTTAACTCTCAGAACCAGGGTGCACGCAGGCAGAGAAACTGGCTTCCATTCTGTTACTGTCCTTTTCTCGGTTGTCAAAAGTGATAACAAGTTGCGTTGGGTTATAATAGTAACCCTATTAAACAGAAACTTTATGTTTTGATGTAATATCAATTATTTGTTTTCATTTAAAGACACATTTATTCATAAATAGAATTTATTGCAGTAGAGTTATCTTTATTGTTTTAAAATATCCATCTATATTTTTGAAACCAACTATGCTGCTTTATTTCCATCATTTGATTCTTGAAGAAAGGCTCAACTTAAGAGTAATGTTAGAGGTTAGAATATACCATTATATTTGACTGTTTCAAGGGAGTAGTCAACTATTTGTTATATGTTATACGTTTTTTATTTTATTTGTTTATTTGTATAATTTTTATAATAATTTTTTTTTCATTCATGATTGAATATTCAAAATACTCGTGTGACATCCAGAATGAGATTAAAATGTAATTAAGGATTAAGTATGGGTGTGTAGCAACTTTAAACAGGTGTTCAATATAATAACCTCATGCAGTGCTCTAAATCAACATGATCAATGAAAAGAAAATATTGGATTAAAGAGTTATTAAATTTTAATTACTGCTAATCAACTTAGAAAAATGTTTGAGGTATAATTTTTTTCCAATAACATTCTAATTATTTCTTTTATAATATTTGAACAGTGCATCAGCTTGGACAAACTTAGACAAACATTGATTTCAAAAGGGATCTTTAATTGATAACTTTACTTTTATGAAATTAATAAATGTCATTACATGATAAAAGCTCTACGACTTTATTGTTTATGACACTAGAATTATTTAATTAAACAATTTGATTAAACATTCAATCTTATATATTATTTTATCTTTCAATAGACTTAAATGAAGATTAAATACATGGTTTAAGTGTTTCCTTTTAAAGGCTTTTTACAGTGAACTAGACTTTAAATTTTTATTTTACTTTCTTTTTTTTTTTTTTACTTTTTCTTCTTTTCATTTTTATTAAAATTTTTTCCACGATTTTGGATGGATGATAAGTGGGTGCGTGTTATATATCACTGCGTACTATACACGACTAAATACGGTAACTACACTTATAAATGTATGAAAGAATTTCAGCATGTGGACCAAAGTCATTCCATTATCATACCTTCAATATATATTCTATAAAAAACAATCCATTTTCAAATAAATAGTATGAAAAACTTTCATGTGCAATTTTTATGAAATTTGAAACAGTGTCCTGAAAATATTTTTAGTTCCTTTGGTTTCTTTCGCATAAATTTTCAAATTTTAATTTTGAATACATTATTTATTGACACATCTTAATGCCACAAAATTATTATATACTTATAAGTTACTTATAACACCAAAAATGAAGTTTGCCTAAAACTGATGAATTTTTGGAAAATAAGATTTTAAACAAAGGAGGGGTTAACATTTTGTTCATTACCTTTTATGTTGACAGTGTTCTAAAATCTATCAAATCAGAGGTATTTGAATTAAAAAAATAGATTAAAGAAAAAATCAACTTAATTAATTAAAAGCTTTGTAGTAATTTATTTTGGTAAAATACTAGAAATGGAAGATTAGTGAAGATCAAAAACTAAGGACTTATCTGAAAGTAATGTAAGATTCTGATTTGAAAATTTTTGCAAAGGATATAACAACTGATTCTTCGAAACTTGCATTTGATATTGTATTATTATTATGGACACATTAATCATAATTTCTTGTTTAATGGTTAATGTTTTTGAAGTTAATCCAATATTATTGCATAAGAAATGAAACTTTTCCATAGAATCACTTTCTCTTGGTCAATGTATTTAAACTTTTGTCAGTTCTTTCGTTCTATTGAACAAATACAATAGCCATTGTTCTCTGTGTAATTTATTCACTGGGATCTTAAAATGTCTTCTAAGTAAAAACCATCACTCATTGATTAATTAAGATGAAGAGTATTGGGGACCTAAATTCCGAAAGATTTTGTCAAATACAACTAAGGTTATCTTTTCCTGGTGTAGAAAATCCTTTATATTTCGAAAAATTCAAAGTTTTATAAACAGTTAATTTAAAATTATGACCATATCAATGATAATTCAATTAAAAACAGTACCCTGTTCAAATTCACTGATCGATATTTGTAGCTTAACAGCATATAAGTCCACAATTGACCAGTACCTCACAAGGTACCTCTTTACCTAGTGTTTCCACTAACACTGATCGATATTTGTAGCTTAACAGCATATAAGTCCACAATTGACCAGTACCTCACAAGGTACCTCCTTACCTAGTGTTTCCACTAACCTCAACTTTTTTCCATTACAGTACATTAGAATATAATATTCAGTCACACATAGGCAGCCATATTACTGTAAATTCAGAAATTATTGCGAGGTTTTAATCAATGCGAATAATGCGACTTGATCATATCATCTGTATGCAGATTTTCCTGAACTCGCAATAATTAATCTCACATTTATGACTGTTGAACAGCGGTATACTACTGTTAACTTTATTTTTTGCCTATTTTTCACCAATCGCAATAATTAGTGCTCGCAATAATTTCTGAATTTGCGGTATTTGACTCATCAGGAAAGTACCACACAGAATTCCTATGACAACTTACTTGCTTCGTTATTGGTTAGTAAAGGTTGAGCAATAAACAATATAAAAGAAGTTATGAGTTTTATTACATAAAAGATAATCATTTTTTTCTTTCGAAAAGTCTTCTGTATTCAAAAGAATAATGTTTTAGGTTATCTCCCATGGAAACTTATTAACTACGTATTCTAATTTCACATATATTTTACTGAATATAAGATGTTTTAATTCAAATGATGTCTGATTCTTTTGAATATAGAAGACTTTTCGAATGAAAAATTGTATGAAAGCTTAGTTTAGACATTTTTATAGCAATTCAAAATTTCTATCCATCACCTTTAGCATGACAATAACAATAAAATTTCTATACAAACTGTTAGACTGATTTTTCATAATAACATTGAAGTGGAATTAAAGTCTGATAGGATTGTAAGTATGCTTTATTTTATCACCTTGCACTTTCACGACTTGACTGTGGTTTTCTACAGCAGTTTGTTCAAATTTCTGACCAGTTGAACAGTTTGGTTTTATAAAACAAATTGCAATTTGTTCAGAATTTTGAATAAGTTGCAATAGGTGGAGAGCAACACTAACAGTCAAGTCACAGTAATTACATACCATAAAATAAGTAGTATCCACTCTGTAATAATATGTAGGATCTTGAATTTCATTATACTCTTGCCAGGAAGACAAAGTTACTGCAGAAATTCAGATCAGTCCTGCTATCAGTAACTTTGGTATGTAGAACTTCACAAATTTTCTGTCAGCCTGAAAAACAATTTATACACAACAATAGCAGAGGAAACTAAAACTGTCTACAAAGCAGGACTAATACCCCTACATTTGCATTTCAGCAATTGCACAGAAGTAGATTGATATCAATGTCAAAGGTCAAAGCATAGTTTACAGCAATCATTTTTTTTGGTAAAAAACACATCCACAATCCACATACAAAGTTTGGTAAATCGAAATTCTACAGTACCTATTATGTCCCGGACACCAAAGGTTAATTTGACCCCTATGATAGTAACACCTTTTTCAATTGGTGTCCGTGGCCGTTGTACTGTAGATTTTAGATTGACCAAACTTGATGTTTCACATACCAAGATCAGGTCACAGTTACCCGACTTTGATATGTGACACACTGACTTACCATGATGCATCCACATGCCAAGTTTGCTCAACCTAAGTTCTATGGTACAACACTTATGCCCCAGACATGAATATGACGGGTCTAATTTCAAATGTCAGGTCACAGTGACCTGTTTTAGTATGTGACACACCACCTTCTCATGATGCATCCAAATAACAAGTTTGGACAGTCTTAGTTTTAGAGTAGAACTGTTATGCCCTGGACACAAATCTGATCATAGGGGTCAAAGTCAAGGTCACAATGACCTGATTATGATATGTGACACACCGCCTTCCCATGAGGTTTTTCATTTACCTTGGGCTTTTGTGCTAAAGTTATACCTATCATGCGAGCATTTCAGTTTTGCTGTTTGGGATATATAAATGCTCAACCATATCCTGTTGGCGCTGAGGTTGAGTGGTCATCCCTAAAAAGTATAAGGACCAAAATAAACCTGGTCTTTATAATTTTATGAAGATGACCAAACAGCCTATAAACTGCCAATTTGGCATATTATGTCATACTCCTCTGTTAAGTTGATAAAACAAGACAACATAGCTTTATTTTTTCCATGAATATGACATACTAGTATATCCTTTGAATAATTTGTCATTGTTATATATGCAAATAATGTAAAAACACATCAGAATACTTAAAATCAAATGCTCTATTCTGTAATGAATGCAGATTAATCAAATTTTTAATATCTTGAAAATATTTTTTATAATTTTTTAACCATTTTACTGAAATAAAATATTTTATAATTTTACAAAATGTTCTCCACTGAAAAGCTTAACATCACACAATATAATTATCAACCCGTATAAATATATATTTACTGTCTGACACCATGGTATATAACTAGAATAATAACAGACCACATAGGTAAGAGGCATCGAACATTCCTGGTACCCAACTGTTAACTAGGAATGTCAACGGAAATATTGGATCTGAAAAAAAATCTAAATAGAACTAAACAAGGCATCGAACATTCCTGCTACCCAACTTTTAACTAGGAATGTCAGCGGAAATATTGGATCTGAAAAAAATCTAAATAGAGCTAAAAAAAAGGCATCAAACATTCCAGGTACCCAACTGTTTACTAGGAATGTCAGCGGAAATATTGGATCTGAAAAAAATCTAAATAGAGCTAAAAAAAAAAAAGGCATCAAACATTCCAAGTACCCAACCTTTAACTAAGAATGTCAGCGGAAATATTAGACCTGAAAAATAAAAATTTAGATACAAAAAAGAAAGGTATCAAACATTTCTCACAACAAAAAGTCATAATGCTGAGGAATTTACTATCATTTGATATTAAATAAAGTTTGCCTGAATGATGTTCACTCTAAACTTTGAAGTGAATTATTTTCTCGTCACTCCGTTAGAATTCTTCAGTTATCAAGAAAGTATCCTGCTTGGAGTTGGACTTTCAAGATAGTGTCACAACTCTTGGTTCAATAGCTAAATCATTGGTTTGTTTGGCAGATATTTAACTGTTGTGGTCCGTTGTTATACTTGTATTTTTTATTTTAATAATTTCAATAATACTTGTATTTGTTCTTTTTATGTATGTAATGTCTTGTATGTTAATTCTTTTATGTATTCTGATATACAAACATGTATATAATTATTTTATTTTTAAGGAGGTACCCAACACTGACAACTAAAATAGATTTCATTAAATTTTGACAAAATATTTACTTTTGCCCTGTTGACAAAAATATAAAACTTTCAAGAAATTTGAACCAAACAAATTACAGGAATAATTTCATTGGATACATAGCAATTAGACAAAAACTATTTTTTTTTATCATTGAGAAGCTTGATTTCTATTTTTTTCTAATTGTATGTGATTAAAATGTTCAGCTGATTTTTAAAGAGTTAACTCCCTTAGGTGTCCTGTATCCCCTTATATCAAACCCAGTGACTGGTTTGTTTTTATCTAAAAAATATAAAGTTATTATGTTTTGGAATTAAAAAAAATAAGTTCTTTCCATTTGGCTGATCATTAGATATTAGTTTACACTTCCCTGAATTCTGAATTGTGTTCACTCTGTCACGGAATAGAAGTTCCTTCATAATATAAGTTCCAAATGGAAAAAATATTCTTGAATATTATTTCCACTGGAATAAATATTACAGTATATGTTCCTAACGGAATAAATGGTATAGAATATTTGTTCCAACAGGAAAAGATATTATGACATTGTTTATAACAAAGTTTCCAGTGGAACTTCTGTTAGGCGGATCAAATATACGTTGACAACTCTTCATTTTAAAGTGAATTATTTTTAAATCTTAAATTCTAATCCCCCCTCACTTTATATATATCATTAGTCTATTTACTGGATATCTAACTTTTCGGACAAGAATTGTACATGTATTTTTTTAATAATTTCAATACTCCTTGTACATGTTTTTTATGTGTATGTTATTTCAAGTATAATATTTTTTGTATGTATCTAGCCAAATAAATATATATTGTTTTATTCTTTTATATGAAGCCCAGTAATTCTGACAAACAAGCACTAATTAATGGACATTAATGTGCTTTTGACCTACATCTATATTATTAAAGAGTGTGTCAGTTACTTGCAGTAAATTATGCATTTTTTCAACCAACAATTTCCCCCAGATTTCACCCTCAGTTTTGATGGGGTTGTGTTGCTTAATTTGAAGTTTTCTGTGCAACTTCATGGACTATTGTTTGTCTTAAGGATGTGGTCAGGTGAAATAAAAAAAATCTAGAATTTAAAATTGATACTTTAAGTCAGACGAGCATTAGTTTAGGAACAAATTAAGCTAAATATATTGATAGGTTATGGAACTCCTTTTTGAGATATTTGATTGTTTTAAAATAGCGGGAAAAGGCTGACTCGGACTTTTACCTTGTATTTAGCATTGGCATTATTTAGGTCTCAAATCGTAAGAAAAAATATCTAGTATCTGCTTAAATTATTGAAATGACCATTTTATGAGCTATTGAAGCCTTCTATAAAAAGAATAGTGGGTGATATGGGGGAAAATATTTTTTCTTGTATCATAGGAAAAAACACAAGGAGTCCGAACATCTGACAAAAATTCATAAACCTGACCTGACTACATCCTTAAGGTCATGGTGTTGTCTGTATTTTATTGGACTTTGTCCCCTTGGTATCTTCTCCCTCTCTCTTCAAAAGATTTAAGCTTTATGCTACAATGAGTAGAACACCAAAGAAACTTAAGGCATTTCACATTGTATGGCATAACTAGATGGAGCAGTGTCATTTATCAACAAGATTGTTTGGCAATAGCATAATTACCCCTGCGACTGTTTTAATTAGGAATAAAATTGTGTTAAGTATAGAAATGTACAACAGGAACATTGTTTACATTATAAAGTGTAATTCAAGCTTTTCCATTTGTTCCTTTTATTCAATAAGAAAAAGTGGACCTTGGTGGCTGAGAGGTCTAAGAAGTTAAACTACTGTATCCCTTGCCTGTTATGACTAAAGTTGTTCGTTTGACCTCGTACGTCGCAGGTGCGCTCGAATCTAATCTTAATTGAAAAGGATTGCCAGTTTTCCTGCTGAAGGTCGTGGTTCCCTCCACCGATAAAACTGACCGCTACATGATAGCCAAAAGTGCTGAAAGAGGCGTTAAACAACAATCAATCAATAGGCAGAACATGCTTGGTGTCACTGTGGTACAATAGTAAAACAATAGTCAAAGTCCCATATCTCCCTTTAAATTGGTCAAATCATAATGACTGTACAATATGGTCAATTGAAAATGATAGCAAATAATCCTACAAAGTATAAGAGCTTTCTGTCAAATTGTCTCAGGGCAGTTACGTTTACAAGGTGTTATTGAGGTATGTTAGACGAAAATATGGTCAACGTTCCATTAATTATCAACTCAAAATGGTACATTATGGGGAATTACATATAGTGCAAGACATTTTAAAAATTTAAATTTTCTGCAAGCAAGAGAAAATAATTGAAGAAACTTTAGCATGTCACATGGTATGGCATAACCATTTGAAACTTGTCGCCATATATCAAGGAAGGTAAAGTATCAACTGAAACACAAAATAAGCAAATTCACTAAACTAGTACACATTTTTGTTTAAGGGGCCAGCTGAAGCCCGCCTCCAGGGGCGGGATTTTTTCGCTGTGTTGAAGACCCATTGGTGGCCTTTGGCAGTTTTCTGCTCTTTTGTCGGGTTGTTGTCTCTTTGACACATTCCCCATTTCCATTCTCAATGTTATTTGGGTTTTGCTCGTTGTGGAAGGCCGTAAATTGACATATAATTGTTAACTCCTATGTCACTTGGTCTCTGTTGGAAAGTTGTCTCATTGGCAATACCACATTTTCTTATTTTTATATTTGTAGAAATGCAGGTGATGATTAAACAGTCTTTCATGTAAAAAGTTAAGTGTTTAAGTGTCACTACAAGGAAATAAACAGATTTGAGTTTGTATTCTATCACAAGAACAAGCTATTACTTGGAAGTTGCTGCTATAGAAATGTATTACAGACATAGATGCAAGGAAGGAGGAAAACAAGTATCCATCTTCTATGGAACAGGAATATAACAAACAGCTTACCCTTATATAATAACAGAAGAGATAGTAGTAAAGATATCCATTTTTGTTCTAGTGACCAATATCGTATAGTAAACTTCCTTAAAGAATGACCAAATACACACTGAAATTGTAAAGAAATATCAACTGAAACACAACAAAGCATTTCTAGAAATACAGGTGGCAGGGAAAAAGAAAAAAGTCTCTTCATGTTATAATTCACATATTAAGTATAACTGCTAGGAAAGAAAAGCTTTGGCATTATTTTTTGTATCAAAGGAACAAGCAAATATAAATTGCATTCAATAAAAGCACATGCTTTTTAAGGGTACACAAATAAGTCAATATGTAATAAACTACAGTATGCAATATGTTTTTAAAAATGTTAACAGTTTAACTGCATTTGCATAAAACTAATGCGACTTTACAGTCTACATTTAATTGTTTTATGTGTATTGTCTTTGGACTGTTATTTGTCTTTTTGTTCTTTTCTTCTTGGCCATGGTGTTGTTTTATCTTATGGCATTTTACTGTCCCATGATATCTTTTATTTCTCTTTTTTAACAATTTATTTATTTATTGACAATAACATGACAATGCTTACTGTGTTGCTTCAAATGTCATGAGGTTGTGTTGCTTAATCTGATCCAGATTTCAATCTGTTTGAATGAATAGTTACAACTCTTAAACTGAAAAACAAAACTGTAAATGATTATACTCCATATCTTGTGAAAATTAATCAACTGTAGCTTGCTGTTCGGTGTGAGCCAAGGCTCCGTGTTGAAGACCGTACTTTGACCTATAATGGTTTACTTTTATAAATTTTGACTTGGACGGAGAGTTGTCTCATTGGCACTCATACCACATCTTCTTATATCTATGTAAACAAACACTATAATATAATTTATCATAGACACCATCAATCATGGTTAATAAAAATGTTAGTTAGTCGATTTTTTATATTTGTTCTGGACTTTAAAAAATATTAAATTTTTAGGTTGTTTTAGAACTGATTGTATGTGGGGGAGGGGGTCAGACAGCACTTATATTGAAAATAAATGGATGATGATTATTTTAGAAAGATAGCCTAAACAATTAGAGGAACACATCAAGTAACATTTCATGTATGGAGGGATTAATATTGTCTTTGTGTGTAAATCGTACTACTACGAGTGTCTTGTAAAAGAATTAGGAATAAATGAGCACTCAGGTAATCCCACATACAAAAACATATCATTTGACAAGGATGAGATTTTTGCGAATCATAAGTCCTTCATTGCTTCAATGAACCTTGAACAGCAAATCTGAGGACTTACCTTGTTTGTATTGGATACCTAAGCTTCACAAAATTCCTTAAAAACAACGGTACATTGCCGGCTCATCTGCATGTTCTACAAAGGAATTGTCCATTCGATTGACAAATAATCTGTCCGCAGTGAAAGAGGGTGTTCACAAATAATGTGAAACTGTTTACTCGCGTAGTGGTATTTACAGTATGTGGATTCTAAAAAACTCTAAAGAACTTCTGGATAATTTTAAATCTCGATATTTCTCTGAAATTAATTCTATCAAAAGTTTTGATTTTTCAACCCTGTATACCACCATTCACCATGTGAAATTGTAAAATCGTCTAAAAGAAATAATTCACAATGCTTTTCAATATAAAAATGGTAGCATACGCTATAAATTTATTACTTTGGGATACCATACGGCATATTTTGTTAATAGTGAACAAAAAGGTAAAACATGCTACATAGAGGATCAAGTGTTCAGTATGCTGAAGTTTGTTATTGACAACATATTTGTTGAATTTGGAGGTAAACTTTTGCAACAAATTGTCGTCATTACCATGGGAACGAGCTCTGCGCCTTTCCTTGCCGACCTTTTCTTATTTCCATATGACTCGAAGTTCCTTCAGACACTTGTCAAAAACAAGAAGATCAAAGAAGCTAGATCATTTAATTTCACATTCAGATAAATTGTTGATGTTCTTTCCAATAACAATCCAAACTTTTCTGATTGGGTTCCATGAATATATCTTTCAGAACTAGAAATTAAAGAAACAACAGAAACGGCTTCCTTAGCCTCATTTTTAGACTTATACCTCGAATTTGACATAAGCGGTCATTTCAGTACCAGAATTTATGACAAACGAAACAATTTTAATTTTGAAATTATCAATTTCCCCAACTTTAGTAGCAATATACCAACTTCACCTGCATACGGGATATACATTTCCCAACTCATTCGGTATTCAAGAGCTTGCAGCTGCTACTCAGACTTTATAAAACGTCACCAGTGTCTGAGCAAAAAGTTGATGAATCAGGGTTATGTCAAAGAAAGTCTCATCCTTTTTCTAAAAGAAAATCATCGGAAGGTACCAATACATTGTTGATAAATTCCGTATCAACATCACAAATAATACATGATGGTCTTGAAGTATAAATGTTAGGTAGTGACGTTGTTTATCATTTTAATAACGTCTTATAGTGTTCTTTTATTTGTCTTTGTAAGCTATTTACCTTTTCTGTTTAGTCCATTTTTGGTAATATCCTTCTTGCGTGGCTCGGTACTTATACATCCCGCCAATGTGTTATTGTGCTATGGTCATTTTTTGTATTCTTGTCTTTCATTTTTGCTGATGTGCTTTGTTTTTATGCCATTTTATTTTTCTTTGTTGACATATTTGTTTTTATTGTGATTAAGATTATAACACAATGTTGATTGTTGTATCCCTATTTTTGACATTTTTACCTATTATGTCTGTTTGTTTTGTTCACACATTGTCAATATAATGGAATTTTATGTGAGAGGTTTAGCTAGCTATAAAACCAGGTTTAATCAACCGTTTTCTACATAAGGAAATGCCTGTACCAAGTCAGGAGTACGACAGTTGTTTTCCATTCGTTTGATGTGTTTGAGATTTTGATATTGCCATTTGATAAGGGACTTCCCGTTTTAAATTTTGGGTTTGGTATTTTTTGTTTTTTTACTTTTTTAAATAAAAAGTGCCTTTTGCTTCATCCCACATTCATTTCTGGAACAGTCCTTATCTCTACCAGTGAAATCAACAAAATCAAGTACAAAATATTTATTAGCAATCAATATGTAGTATTTTCTTATTATAAATACTACAATCATTAAAAAAATACTTACATAAAATACAATGTCTTTAAAATTAAACTTTGTGTTCTGTAACCCATAGAAATAAACTCATCATAGATACCACGATTGAAATTTTGTATTTGCGCCAGACGCGGGTTTCATCTTCAAAAGACTCATCAGTGACGCTCGAATCAAAAAAGGTTAAAAAGGCGAAATAAAGTACGAATTTGAAGAGCATTAAGAACCAAAAATTCCTAAAAGTTTTGCCAAATACAGCTAAGGTAATCTATTCCTGAGGTAGAAAAGCCTTAAAATTTAAAAAATTCAAAGTTTTAAAAACAGTTAATTTATAGAAATGGATTGTTATTATATAGTTGTTGTAATCTAAGTATCCAAGATGTAATAAGATCAGGTCATCACATTGCTGAAATTATATTTAAAAAATTACATTAGTGGGTAAACGTCAAGATTGGAACTAAATAAGAAGACTGAATGTATCAAGGCTCATGTTAATGGGAAAAAGTAAAATCACAAAAATACTGAACTCCGAGGAAAATTCAAAAAGGAAAGTCCCCAATCAAATGGCAAAATCAAAAAAACAAACACATCAAACGAATGGATAACAACTGTCATATTCCTGACTTGGTACAGGCATTTTCTTATGTAGAAAATGGTGGATTGAACCTGGTTTTATAGCTAGCTAAACCTCTCACTTGTATGACAGTCGCATCAAATTCCAAAAAACAGACTGAACAGTAAAAGTAATATTAATAAAGATAAATAAAAGAATACTATAACACGTTATTAAGATGATAAACAACGTCAGTACGCAAAATCTATACTTTAAGACCATCGTGTATTATTTGTGAAGTTGATACGGAATATTTATCAACAAGTTCTTGGTACCTTCCGATGAAATTTTTTAGAAAAAGGACGAGACGTTCTTTGACATACCCCTGGTTCATCAGCTTTCTGCTCAGACACTGGTGACGTTTTACAAAGTCTTAGTAGGAGCTGCAAGCTCTTGAATACCGAATAAGTTGGGAAATGTATATCCAATATGCAGGTAAAGTTGGTATATTGCTACTAAGGTAGGGGAAATTGATAATTTCAAAATTAAAATCGTCTCGTTTGTCATAGATTCTGGTACTGAGATGACTGTGTATGTCAAATTCGAGGTATAAGTCTAAAAATAATGAGGAAGCCGTGTCTGTTGTTTCTTTAATTTCTAGTTTTGGTGGATATATTAATGGAACCCAATCAGAAAAGTTCGGATTGTTAATGGAAAGAACATCATCAATATATCTGAAAGTGAAATTAAATAACCTGGCTTCTTTGATCTTCTTGTTTTAACTTTTGAATGCGACGTTTTATCAGAGACCTGATTGTTCTGACCCATTCTGACAAAGTGTCTAGTTGAACTTCTTCTCGTTTAGACCATGCTCTGGCGTAGTCCTCAATGGAATCCATAATTATTTTGAAGTTACGGTTCCAATTGATGTGTTGGGGTTCTCTAAACTTAGGACCATGAGAAATCATCTTTCGGAGATTTTCATTGTGAATTATGTTTAGATCCCCAGTAATAAAATGGCCAGAGGGGCTGTAATTGTAAGGCGAGTGGGAACAGTCACATGTCAGAGGGTTTTATAGGTATTGTTCTAAATCAAGGTCCTGTAATGCTTGTTTATAGTTAAATATTTTGGGTGCAATGGTTTTGGTGTAACTGTAGGATACAATAGGAACAGACTGATTTTGAAAAAATAATAGGAATTTTAGATGTTACCTCCTTGTAATGTAGAACGTTGCTGATGTTGATTGCACCAATTCCTCTATTGGTAAAGTAAACAGGAAGGAATTTTCTCTTTTCCTCATGTAAAGGTTCCGATCTTACTGGTTTAAAAAGACGGAAAAGAGCTACATCACAAATTATACTGACAAGTCTGTATATTGGAGAAAATGTATTTATGCATCCTTTGTCAAGTGCATAATCTCTTAAACATTTTAGAAAATTAACAGGCAGTGAAAAAAGAATAGTTCTAATGTAATGTAACCCTAGCGGATGATGAAGATGAGAAAGAAGGTCATCAAAGCTCCCAGAGGGCGATCTAGATTTGGTAGACTTTTTTACATTAGGCCGATGTTAACGTTTTTGCCCATGACTACGTTGGTTTCGTAAGGTATTGTTAAATAAACTCATTACATTAACGACACTGCAGGCTGGACTTGACAAATTTCCTACTCCTTTGACATTATCATTGCAACCATGTGGCATTGCAGTACCTAGTTCCCTTATCCAGAAATTTTCTCCATCTTTTCGGAAAGGAGTACTAAGTACAGGGCTATTTGTGTGGTGATCAATTTTCTCGATGATGCGTACTTTCATAGATAAAGACGGATCATGGTCCGGTTGATTAAAATGGTTATAAAGAACCCTGAATTGTGGATCTTTAATATCAGACCGGTGTTGATTCATCCTTTTACGCAAAGTTTGTCGAGTTTCACCAACATAAAGTAGTCCACACAAAGTACATTCAATTCCGTACACGACATTGTCCGTCCAACAGTCCAGAGGCTCGAAAGATTTAGTATAATACGTTTTTCCTGTTAAATTACTGGTAAAATCAGGAGTCGTGGTTAACATATTACATGTCTTACACGTGCTCCTTTTTCCTTTTTTGTGTTTACAAGAAGAAATGATAGGTGTAGATTCACTTGTAGCAGGTGTATTCAAACAGTCGAAAATATTAACGCAACATGGCTTTAATTTATGAAAAGTATCTGAATTTTTAAAGTAGTAATTACCTTCTGGCTGAACGTAAGTCAAATCATGGGTATCCCGGAGGATATTCCGTGGAACACACAAATCAAATGCTACAGTGTTCCGTGCAGCAAAAGAGGACCTTGGTAACCCGGGCGACGTCCCAGCCGGTTTATTCTTTGTATTATTTGTTTTCATCATGCATAAAGCTACCAAGTTAATGATGCCCTCGGGGAATAATCCACCAGCAGTAAAGTTTCTTCTAGGGAAAAAACTTGACATCGACTTAGTTGTAGTAAAAAGTAAAATCACAAAAATACTGAACTCCGAGGAAAATTCAAAAAAGAAAGTCCCCAATCAAATGGCAAAATCAAAAAAACAAACACATCAAACGAATGGATAACAACTGTCATATTCCTGACTTGGTACAGGCATTTTCTTATGTAGAAAATGGTGGATTGAACCTGGTTTTATAGCTAGCCAAACCTCTCACTTGTATGACAGTCGCATCAAATTCCATTATATTGACAACGATGCGTGAACAAAACAAACAGACACAATAGGTAAAATTGTCAAAAATAGGGGTACAGCAGTCAACATTGTGTTATCATCTTAATCACTATAAAAACAAACACATGTAACGAAGAAGCACAAAAAGGAATATACATCAAATTTAACATCCTCATTTTGCTTATATTATAGGATTTTATTTATCTATGTAAAATCCACCCATAAAGGATGGTAGGTTTTAAGTACTGGCGTCAAATCGCTCGTTTGAAATTCGCACAGGTAGACATAAAATAATTTTGTCGTTCAAAGTATGACAGGATACATAAATACAGAGTCACGTAAAATGGATATAACAAAAAACAGACTTAACAGTAAAAGTAATATTAATAAATAAAATAAAATAATTGTGTGGTACAAAGTATGACGATATACATAAGTAGAGAGTCACGTCAAATGTATATCACAAAAAAACAGACTCAACAGTAAAAGTAATATTAATAAATAAAATAATTACACTTATACATAGTAATAATATCAGCTATAAAAGACATAAAAAAAACACATCAAATTTGGAATAACAAAAATAGAATTTAAGTTTCTTAAAGAAGGATTCAAAAAGGCAAAAAAACAAGGAATTGTTTAACTACCACATGGAAACAGGTACCTCTCTTTCAAGTCTGATCGATTCTCCCTGTCAGTTTCATAAAGAGGATGTCCTCAATTGTTCTCAATATCAAATAAAGAAGATACAATGGATAAGCATATTTTGTTCGTTAAAACGATACATTAAGCCAAGAGGGCAAATTACATCTTTTTAACGATCCAATGTTTATTTTTAATTAAAATTTTGTTAATAATTAAAATTCTTTTATTAGACCATATAATTAGTGAGTTCAAATAACGACCTACTTACCATGAATGGTGCATAAAGCACAACCATTATTTACAAGCATAGTGGATTTAAGCGAAATAAATGTATACTGTTCTGAAAATTCCATTGCATGATTAAGAATCTGAAAATTATCCATAATTTACAAAATAAGACAGATTCAAACTAATTTTTAGTGTAAATACACGGATGTTATTGAATTTCTATGAAGAAAAATTCTTGTCACATCATGATTAACATTCATAGTTACTTGATAATATGCATTTGTAAAGAATGAAAACAACGATACAATTTCATGCGTCCGAAGCACTTTTCTGGATTTACCTTCATCAGGAAGGCTCAATGCCAAATATTTGAAAGCTATATGGCCAAAAAGGACCTAAAATAATAGCCCAAATGTAAGGTCAACTTTGACTGAGGGAGTTGAACCCTTAGTTTCTTAAGAAGATATGTATTAAAACAGATGAAATCAACCAAAATAGAAAAAAAGGACAAATCGAATGTAATAATTTTCTTTCGAAATACGTAAATGCCAATATAAACAAGAGTGCACACGCTGAAATGTCTCGCCTGCTTCACTGACTATTGATTTTATGTTGAAAGTCTTAAAGATAAAGGTTTTACTACAAGTATCACATAAACTTAACATTTTTGAAGATCCATGACAATGAGGTAAAAGTAAGATGACACCAGCTAGACCGACAATGTACATCTTACATCCGAGGGTATCACCAGCCCAGTAGCCAGTACTTCGGTACGGCATGAAAATACGGATCTAGTGTTATTGAAATTTTCTGTTACAAAATGTTTGAAATTATTGAAAATTAATCTCCCTCGTGCAAAGCTCTAATTCCCTGCCCGGCTTTGGCTATACTTTTTTTTCTTTTTTGGCTTATAGCTCTTCATTTTTTTAATAAGCTTTGGATTTTCAAATATTTTGACTTTGAGCATCACTGAAGAGACATTGATTGTCGAAATGCGCATCTGGTGCAGAAAAATTGGTACCGTTTATGTTGTTACTACCACTGGGTCGATGCCTCTGCTGGTGGACTGGTAGTCCCCGAGGGTATCACCAGCCCAGTAGCCAGTACTTCGGTACTGGCATGAAAATACGGATCTAGTGTTATTGAAATTTCCTGTTACAAAATGTTTGAAATTATTTAAAATTAAGGAATGTATCTCCCTCGTGCAAAGCTCTGATTCCCTGCCCGGCTTTGGCTATACTTTTTTGTCCTTTTTGGCTTATAGCTCTTCATTTTTTTAATAAACTTTGGATTTTCAAATATTTTGACTTTGAGCATCACTGAAGAGACATTGATTGTCGAAATGCGCATCTGGTGCAGAAAAATTGGTACCGTTTTTGTTGTTACAAGCATTCCATACACCAAATAAAATTGACCTATTGCTTATAGTATTTTAAAAACAGACTAAAACACAAAAATCAAACATTGACCAATGAACCATGAAATTGAGGTCAACTTCAGATGATACCGGCTAGACCGACATGTACATGTCATAACCATTCCATACACGAAATATAGTTGACCTATTGCTTATATTACTTGAAAAACATACCAAAATAAAAAAACTTAACATTGACCAATGAATCATGAAAATGAGGTCAAGGTCAGATGAAACCTGCAAGTCTGACATGTACCCCTTACAATCATTCCATACACCACATATAGTTGACCAACTGCTTAAAGTATCTGAGAAATGGACCTTATCACATAACTTTAACCTTGATCACTGATCCATGAAATGAGGTCGAGGTCAGGTAAACCCTGTCTGACAGACATGTAGACATTGCAAGGAACCCATTTACCAAATATGCCGCTAGTAGGGACTTAGTTTAACAAAGGACCCAATTGGAAATACATACAAATGTTTTCTTTTAGAGAACCACTGAATGGAATGAAACCAAACATGGCATGAATGTTCCTAATGAGGTGCTGGCCAAGTGTTGTTACTTTGTAGCCAATCAATCATCAAAGATGGCTACAAGCGGGAAACTTAGTTTAACAAAGGACCCTATGTGAAATACATTCAAAAGTCTTCTTTTGAAGAACCACTGAATGGAATGAAACCAAACATTGCAGGAATGTTCCTCATGAGGTGCTGACTAAGTGTTGTTACTTTGTAGCAAATCCATCAACCAAAATGGCTGCCAACAGGGGACTTAGTTTAACAAAGGACCCTATGGGAAATATATACAAATGTCTTCTTCTAGAAAACCGCTTAAAGGATATAAACAAAACATGGTATGAATAATTCTTTTGAGGTGCTGACCAAGTGTTGTTATTCTGTAGCTGATTTGTCATTGTTCTTACAAAGTAATTTTCTACAATTTCAATGAATTTATTGGTAATTTCTGTAAATTTTACAAAAGTCTTCTTAAATTAAATTATGGGGCCAATATTAAACCAAATTTGGACTCAATCATTATTAGGGTATCTGTTATTATTCTAATCTAAATTTACATGATTTCCAAAACCAAAGTAGAATCAGGTGAGCGACACAGGCTCTTGGGAGCCTCTAGTTTAAATCAACATACATTTTTGTATTAGAATTGATAAAAGGATTTGATATATAAAGGTTTACAATCTTTTCTAGCAATTATTTTTAGGACATGCAAATATGTAACTCTGTCACAAGTCAGACTAATGTTAATTCAGGGAACATGTAAATCAAAACACTAAGTTATAAAAAAAATAAATGGGGAATGTGTCAATGGGACACAGATGATGCCCCCGCTTGCATATCATATAAAGTTAAAAAGTGACAGAACTGAAGAACGGGACATATGGACGGACAAGGGTAAAACTTTAATGCCCCTCCGCTATGGCAGGGGCATAAAAACTTACTATTTCAAGAGAAAATATCATCATCAAAAGAGTGAAAACTGACAACTGATATATATCCAGGATGAAACAAATATAAACATATTTTATTTTGTATAAGTTTAGTAAATATAAGCTGTCCTAAGTACATCTTTTTTCACTGAAAATTAATCTTATAATAGAGTATATATAGGAACTCTGTTTTCTGAATGAGCTAAGGCTGGGGTTATTTGATGCAATGATTTATTGTTTTTGGGAGGAACAAATCATCTAATCTAATAAGAAAATGTCACTGCAATTTTACTTAATGAATTCCTGGGACTGACTTTATGAAGATGCTTTTAAATTTTTTTTATGAGAATATACTTATGTTTGTTAAGTGTGCCCGTTTTGAACAGACTATGCTCTTATCTCCTCTTAATTTTTTGTTTTCCATCTTGAATTTAGAGAACAACTGCACAGCTTGATACGACTGCTGAGGTTGAACCCAGTATGGACACAACATTCAAGCTTGATACAGCTCTGAATTTAGATTGTGATTAAATATTTGCCACAGCATAGGTTTCTGACACTGAATTAATGTGGTCTAAGAACTTAAAAATTTTAAATTGGACATTTACCTATTATAATCCAATATCCAAAATCTAAATACATGGTTATACTCAGAATATCAAAGAACCCCAACAATTCAATTTTTGATGAAAATCAGACAAAGTTTAATTTTGGACCCTTTGGACCTCAATGTGGACCAAAATACAAAATTTAAATACACGGTTAGATTAAGCATATCAAAGAACCCCAAGAATTCAAGACTTTGAATTAAACCCCATTGAAATTGGTCAAGAAATAAGCCATTTATACAAAATATTAGAAAAATATTGTTTTAGCCTCTTTTTCCTAAACAGTTAGGGCAATAACCCCAAAAATCAATCCCAACTTTCCTTTTTTCGTATGGAACTTTGTGGTACAATTTCAACTTATACTCAAGTTATTGTCTGGAAACCAAATGTCTTCGGACGACAACAATACCATAACATTAGATGGCCGCAAATTTCTGAGGTCGTATAAAAATCTGCCATGGGAAATAACATATTAAAACTTCAAAACCATTGGTTGAATGGTTCACATATAACTGCATGGAAACTATATAAATTTCCATTTCCATATCAATCAAGGGCCATAACTCCTGAACGACAAAAATGAAATTCATCAATAATGAAGATGAACTCTGTGGATTATTTTTTGTTTGTGGGTACTGATTTTTATTGAAAAACAAAAATTGTATTTTCATGGAGACTTGATTTAGGGATTTAAATTCTGCAGATAAGACTTCTTGGAGTTTGTGATTTGTTGAACTTATATTTGTGGTTTCCCTATACTGACTAATTTGTTGACTATCAATACCCCATGAATACTAATGAAGCTACAGTATACTATTTTGTAGGATGAATAGTCATAGACCTAATTGAGATGAAATTTTTGTGCTAATTTCAAAGTCTTCCTATAATTCGAAGTAATATAAAGATAAACAAGATCGTTAATAAAATGAATGTATGATTAACAATGAGAAACCAACTTGAGACAGTAAATTTATTGTAAAGTTTAAAGTATTGTAAATATGACTGACAGACTAATAAAAACATTGCATTTCAATCTGTAAAATAAGAATAAACAATAAAAAAAAAAAACTCACAACAAAAATATCACAGTGAAGTAAATTGGATTTCATCTTGACCTTTCATCTTTGTTCTTGACAGGAATTTATCCTGCCCATTTTAAGTGGCATTTGTCTGGTGCATAGGAATCATCCTAGTATACCATCAAAATTTAACTCCTCCTACATAGCTTGAATGGTTTCAATGCAAGTTTACACAATCCATTATTTATATAAATATGTGAATAAAGGGATATGCTTATGGTCTTTAAAGAATTGGATTTCTTACAGTTTGATAGGGAATATAACTAACAGTTTCTCTTGCTTCACTTATTATGAATAGCAGACATTTCTTTACTTCTAATTTTTTTTCCAAAAACTATACAACCAACCTATTAATTAACTATTTTTATTTCATACCTCAATTCTAACTTTTAGCTAACTAAAGATATTATTACTTTAAACATATTTCATTCTCAACAAGCTAACGACAATGGATGGGACTAACACACATGGTCTTACTGAGCACCAGGTGTACAACCAACCTTCACTTTAGTGAGTAGCTGACTCACTCTATCACATTCCTGTAGTTCACGAGTACATACTATTTTCACACAAATAAGACAAGTGTGGGTGTCAAATCCTAAATATTGTAGTGATAGTCTTCGACATCCCACTTGAAAAAAAGGGCTAATAAAAAACCCATTTTGTAACTTCTCTTATTATTGTCCTCCCTTTAATAGGTACAAAATAAGCTATATAAAAATGTTACAATTTTAATTAGTGAAAGTGAAAAATTAAATCAAGAATTCCGTGTTTTAAGTACAATCCCATTTTCAAAGGAAAATAGTAATGAAAATGAAAATTTATAGAAAAACAATACCATTACCCTATGCAAAAAAAGCGATATTACATAAAAAACATCTTTAAAAAAACAACGGAATTACAGAAAAAACGCTGATAACTTTAAATCAAACAAATATTCTAAAAAAAAATAAGTTATGGTGACTAGCTTTCAGTACACAACTATTCTCCTTTAATCATATAACACAAAAAGAAATTTCAAGATATTTTCTTAGTATTCATCAGATCAGATGATTTTAATCCCTTTTATGATTCTGAGTTCGGAGCTATTATCTGATTTGGCCGCTCCGGACTCAGAATCCCAAAAGGGATTAAGATAATTTATGCTTGAACTACAATGTACACTGGATATTTTTTTAACTTTGAAATAATTAGATAATTGTTCCTATTGAATATGGAGGTAAATAAAATTAAATATTGAAATATGGTATAAAGCTGTAAACATCATATGATGAGCCAACAAATGGCAAATTCTCTACTAACAAAAACATGCAATTTGTTTTGTGCACAAAAAGCTTATATTTTATGAATTAGTGTTGAAAAGTACAAGTCCACCTAAGAATTCTACTATATGGAACTAGCAAATTGTTTACATGAGACACGAAAATTATTTCCCATTTAAATTCTCCTGATAATGTAAATTATCGGTTTTCCCTCAATCTGATTATAAATCTTCTTAAAATCACACTTCACTTTTATTTATCTTTTAACAGAAAACAATGACAATTTCAATTTCAGTATTTTATGAGAACTTGAAATTAATTTAAATTTTCTCTGGTTCTTTTAATTTTGGGGTTTACAAAGTATTGCCTTTTTAGAAACGAAAAATATTTTTCCAATGGAATATCTAAAATTTCATAGAATTTGAGTTAATATTACAAAACATTTGGTAACATTAAGTAATAATAATTCAATAATTTTTAGATATAGAAATTGTTTTTTTTTTTTACTTTAAACAAATAAAAGGTATTGTTGCCTTTCTATTGTTGCTAAGTATGCCTATTAGAATAGAACACAAAGAGTCATGGTTCAAACAATTGCAAAACGGTTGTCAAATGATGCTTGAAATTACAAAAAAATGCTTCATAAGTTAATTTGTTTCCTCTAATTTCACTGACTGTCAGCTTGATTTTACTTCTTTTAGTTGTTCTCACTAGACCGAGTACCAAAAAGTTCATCCTCTTTACCCTATATGATATGGTTCAAAAGGTCAGATAAGTTTTATTATTCTATTTGGATAATAATGTACATATAAATAAAAAGGATTTTTTTTATGAACAAGCTTCTTATTTTTTGAATTTATCTTGTAACATTTACCTTGATTTTTCAAATTGGCTTCCAAGACATTAACAATATTGAGTCTAAAAATATTCTAATTACAATTCTCATTAATACTTCTTAGGTCTGTTCCAGAAATCAATGTATTGGGGTCAGAAAGCACTGTTTATTTTGAATTTATCTTGTAACATTTACCTTGATTTTTCAAATTGGCTTCCAAGACATTAACAATATTGAGTCTAAAAATATTCTAATTACAATTCTCATTAATACTTCTTAGGTCAGTTCCAGAAATAAATGTATTGGGGTCAGAAAGCACTGTTTATTTTAACCCATCATGCATAATATTTAAATAGAATATTTAAAACAAACACCATACATCAAACTTTAATATAAGTGTTTTCCCACCCCTCCATACTATTAATTCTGGAACAGCCCCTTTACTATAATAATTTAAATAAAACATTAACAACAAAATTAACAAATAAACAATTTCAGTCTGAAGACTTTTTTGCTGTATTACTTTGAGATTTAACTGGTATTCACTGTTATAAAACCTTTGTCATGTTGACTGAAAAACTTGTTTCAGCATTCAATGTAAAAAACACAATAATATAAGTAATCTATATTGCACTACTAATAAATGCCATCTTTTATTAAAATTCAATCAAATATGGCCTCTACGAGTACCCTTGACCACAGATCAGATCTACTGTCCCATAATGCTTCAAAATCACCATTTTCACCGTCGGAATATTTCTTCATCACTGTCATGGTAACGACTGACATGTCGAATTGTTGTCAGTGTTGTTTCTTCTTGGTCTGACCTAAAATAAATGTTGATATGAGTTTGACCAAATAATTCATTTTCTAAAGCTAACCCTACTTCTTCATTATATTTATTGTTAAAATGAATTGCATATATGAATAAGAAGATATGGTATGAGTGCCAATGCAGTCTAATTCACCTTAATTTTTTATACCAGACTACCAAAATCAAAAACCAAATCTTCATTTGAAGGACCAAAACTGTTTCCAATATTACTGCAGGTCAATATTTATGCATATGACCTTAGTCAAACATTTTTTACTTGCATGGAGAATTCTTTTGACGTTTTCTTTTTTTGTAAGTCAACTTTATCTCACAAAATGAAAATTTCTGTAGAATTAAAAATTTTGTAACCAAACGAAATTAAACGAAGTGCTTTTTATACCATAACAGAATTTAAAATGTCTGTAAAAGTGGTAAGGCAAAATAGCTTAACCATGTCACTAATCATAGACTAATTATAAAACCTACCCATAATGCACATCTTCATCAGAGTCATTCAACATGCTCATACCAGGATTGTCTTTAAAATTGCTCTCTGTAAAAGAAAATTATTATGATCATAAAAAATTTGAAAGTAATATTTTGAACTACTATTAATTTTTGTTCATGGAAAAATCACAGATCAATGGTCATTAGCAACATTTTTTAAACATGGAGAAAGGATTTTTTTAAATTGCCAGGCAAATAACACTTTTAGTTTAGTCTTGCTTATTTCAAGCAACATATTATTTTGGCTATTTAAGAAAAAGATAAACTCCATCCACAACCATCATTGAAATCACTGTTTTATACGATGTTTCTGTGCCCCTGCCATTGATATTGGATTGAAAAAAATCCAAAAGATCAGAACCTTACAAAAACGTTTTTTTGGACTGACATGAAAATTAACCTGAGCAAGTCAGGAGCTTGTAATTCAGTGGTTGTCCTTTGATGCTGTATATCATATTTGATTTGCGTTCATTGTTTTGTACATAAATCTGGATACATCATTTGGTCTCTGGTGGACAGTTGTCTCATTGGTAATTATACCACGTCTTTATAATTTAATATGGAATAGATGTAAAAAGAAAGAAAACACTTTTTTTCAAACTAAGCCGAACAAGCTTACTATTTATTGCATATTTGGAAGGCGAATACACAGATGCCATTGTGTATATATATAAATTTAGCAGACCATAAAATGCGACAAATGCTGCTGAATTTTTGTAGTTTGTGGACAATTCTGCTACAAAATTATCTTGTAAAGCTGCAGCACCATATCTCTTCACTGTTATTGTAATACTGATTGTCAACACTATTAACATCAAAAACGTCATGAACTTTAACCTCAAATCTGAAAATAAAACAAAATTTGTGAAAACAAGCATAGAAAAACAGTAATGAATTTACAGTTACAGATACTAAAGCATTTTGGAAAATATTTTAGAAGCATTCACTTATTTTTTTTGAGCCTGTACCAAGGCTGCCTAGATGTATCTTAACCATGTGTTTTTATACGTTTTTGTTTTGTCTTTGTTTATAGGTCTGCATTATTTCCGAAAGGATTGAGGATTGAGGTGTAGGTAGTTTTTGTGGTCTGTTGTACAGTACAGTATTTTTTTTAGATTCCTGGCTGTTATCCCTTTTTATGAATCACCAAACAATCCATGAACTCATTTGAACAAAAAGTCAATATATCGAATTTCTATAATTCTGATGTCTAACTACCTGCACAAATTTACAATGAGGCATTGCTGTTTTGTTACCAACTTAAGATACTGTGGATTAGTTTATTTTTCGTGGGTACCAATTTTCGTGGATTATGGAAAAATAGTATTTTCTAGGGTATTTCGTGGTTTTACAACAGTCTACATACAAAGCCTATACAAAATTTGTACTTTGTTGAATTTTTAAATTCGTGGTTCACAAGTAACCAGGAAAATTGGTATCCCACGAATAATAATGAATGCAAAGTATTGGGATCATCATCATTAAACTATATATGAGTCAATCAACCATCAATTTGTGACAAACTTAGTTGTCTGATCAGGTTTTGGTTATTAAAATGAACTTACTTGTTTCCTAAAATCCTCTCTTTAATTTTCCCGCTTTGATTAGACAATCAGGTTTCTGTTTGCGAACAGTTTTAGTTTACATCGTGGGGGAAAGGGTAGAAATGGGATTGACTGCAAAATATTTTACAGTTGCCAGCTGGGCGATCGGGATGATCAAATATATTCGCCCAGCCAAAAATCTGGGTGATCTTTAAGTTTAGTCCCTGCACGGTCAAGTTAGACTTTTTAGGCAGACATGTACACCTTACAATAATTTTATAGATCAAATACTGTTGACCTAGTATCACTCATTGTATCTAAGAAATTGACCTATGCATGATAACTAAACACTGATCACTGAACTATATGTTCATAATAAACCTACTTACACTGATTTTGTAGACCAAATGTGGTTGAACTATCATTAAATATAAATGAACCTATTTAAACAATGACAAAAAAATAAGCTGATCCCAGTTAAGACAGAAATATACACTAGGCTTACAATATAACATTGTAGTTGACTGATTACTCAGAGTAACTGAGAAATGACAAACATGAACTATAATCTATTTATTGAACCATGAAATTGAGCTCAATGTGAGGTGACTACTTTTAGACAATCATATACACAATTCAATGAATATGTAGACCAATTAAAAGACCATAGAACCTCCATAAGCCTGAAAATCTCATGACCTATTAATCATATTAGCAGAGAAACTGACTTAAGCACCAAAATATCCTATAGGTCACTGTTTCATAAAAAATTATTAGGTTGAGGGGAGGTGATCTATCTCATACAGACACGTACATCTTACAATGATGCTACAAACCAAACATATTGACGCCACCTATTAATCATATTAAATGAGGAACTGACCTAACAATAAAAACTTCAACACTGATCTGACAATAGGTCAAGGTCAAGCAACTTATGTCAGAAAGACTGGTTCACTTTACATTGATTATTTTTGTCTCGCCTTGATGGAGTCAAAAGGCGAGACATAGGTATGATGTTTCCGGCTTCGGCGCCATCAACAATGTTTTAGTTTGTGATAAGGTTTAGTTTATGGTGAACCACTAGGGTAGGTCAATGATATTTGGTATGCAGTTGTATAATCATTGCCATATCTCATAACCATGGAGATTATTTGGTTCCGCCCCCTTAGTCATAATCTATTGACTTTGAAACCTTTGCTTAGTTTACATGTATTAGTTTGTGATTAGGTCAGTTCAAGGGGAACCATTAGTGATAGGCCAATGTTAATTGGTATGCAGTTGTATACGCATTAGCACATCTCATTTCCATGGAGAATATTTGGCCCCGCCCCCCTCAGTCAGGGTCTATTGACTTTGAAACTTTTGCTTAGTTTACATGTATTAGTTTGTGATTAGTTCAGTTTAAGATGAACCGCTAATGTTAAGTCAATGATATTTGGTATGCAAATTTATTGGCATTTGCAAGTCTCGTTTCCATGGAGATTATATAGTCCCACCCTCTCATCATGGTTCATTGACTTTGAAACTATTGCATAGTTTACAAGTTAATGTTTGTGTTTAGGTTTGTTTAAAGGGAACGACTAATGATAAGTAAATGGTATTTGGTATGCAGTTGTATTAGCATTGGCACATCTCATTTCCATAGAGATTGTTTAGCCATGTACCTTCAGTCATGATTCATTGACTTTGAATATTTGCATAACTTACATGTGAAAGTATTGCTATTTTAATTTCAGCATTTGCATTATCAAAATTACAATAAACAGCTGTGCCATGAGCGGATGGTTCGCCCGTCGCTTTTTTAAAGAATAAAGTTCAATAACTTCTCAATGTCATTTTAGAAATTTATGAAAAACGAAAGGGAGGTTATATTAATAGATATAAACCAGTCACCAAAGTTTCATGAAAACTGCTCAAAGCACTTTTGATATTGTCCGAAAACAGGAAAATCACCCCCTTTTTATGAATAAAATCCCATAACTCGGAAACGTAAAATCTAAAATTTATAAAAATCGAAAGGGAGCTTATGTCAATAGATGTAAACAATTCACCAAACTTTCATGAAATCTCCTGAAAGCATTTTTGAGTTATTGTCTGAAATCTAGAAAAAAAACCTTTCTTAATGAATAAAACCCCATAACTCCGAAATGTAAAATCTAAAATTTATAAAATTCGAAAGGGAGCTCATGTCAATAGATATAAACAATTCACCAAAGGTTCTTGCAAATTGGTAAAAGTATTTTTGAGTTATTGTCCGAAAACTGGAAAATCCCCCTTTTTTAATGAATAAAACCCCATAACTCGGAAACTTAAAACCTAAATTTTATAAAAAAAACGAAAGGGAGCTCATGTCAGTAGATATAAACAATTCACCAAAGTTTCATGCAGATTGGTTAAAGCGTTTTTGAGTTATTGTCCGACATGTTGACGACGGACGGGCAGAGGGACGGACAGACGACGGACGGACGGACGGACGGACAACGGTATACCATAATACGTCCCGTAAACGGGCGTATAAAAAGGCGAGACATATTTCTGATGGTAAATGACAAACTGATCTAATAAGAAAGATTTAACATTAACTTAAGGATGTTTTCTACTCTTGTTTTTGACTTTTTGCCAGATATTCGAAATCCTCTAGTTTTATCCATATACATGTACTGCCATTACAAATTTTGCCCACTTTCCCCTACTTTTCTTTATTTTATTACATATAGTTTCAAAAGCCATTTTTGAAAATTTTATAAAATCCTTGTTATTTTTTCATAGTTTTTGAAAGAAAAAAGGTGCAAATGTTAAACGTATGAAAGATCCGGAGAGAAACATTTGCCGCCAAATTTTCATTTGATTATTTTTCAAAAACAAAATCACGGACCTGTCATTTTTTCTACTTTTAAAGTTCCGTTTTTTATATACTGTCAATTTATAACAGTCTTTTATTTTGAAACAGAGGAGCCAACATCCTTAAGAAGTCATTTAAGTATGCAATAGTGGTCAATAGCAACTGAAGGATTTGCCAGAAGGAAACAAAGATAGAAGCCATTTATAAGTAAAATATGTCTGGATTGTCTAACTTTTTAATTTTCTGAAATATAAATTTTTTTATTCAGTATATTCCCTTGCAGCCACAGCCTGACTGTCATACCAATCTCTAACACAGCAACAACGGAAGCAGGCAAGATAATAAAACAGTAAAGTCTTTGTGGGAATTGACAAATCAAAGAAGCTGTCATACTATACATCATATATACATTCTCTAACACTTAATAAAGTCATATAATTTTACTTTTAATATCACAGAAAAAACTTTTACATTACAGTTTTATGAAATCCTGGATATGATCTTGTGCATACACTTACCAAAATATGGCATAGATCTCAGCTCTGCATAAGCTCTGATTAACAGATACCCTAAGTACAGAAGAACCAGTCCTCCAACAATGAAGACGAATATTTTAAAACGCTGCAAATAAAAAATGATACATGTAGTACATTGTTGAACTATATACACTAAGAGGCTAAAATAGGCAAGAAAATTTTATAATATAAAACTTTAATGTGAAAATTTGAGTATTTTGCCATCTGTCCTCCCCTCCGTGCTTCATCCAGAGAAAGACAACTACAAACAATAATACCTCATCTTAATATAGACACAAGTAAAACTGTATAAGTCTTGTACATACCATTTTATGGTAACAAATCACCTGTTTGTAGTTCAAGTCACACACACTCATTTGTACAAGCACTTATCATAATGTACAAGCACTTCTGAATCATTACTTTGCTGTGTTATTGGATCGCTGTCTCATGGACATGTATACCACATCCCCTTGTATAAGAAAACATCATGAGTATCACACATAACAAGAAAAAGACAGAGATTTTAGAAAAATAATTTCATTTATAAAATCTTAAAAAAAAACAGTATGTGATGAGGACCAGATTGGATGTAGATCTTAATCATCTGATTTATACCGACCGTGCAAGACCCTCATGGGTAGTCAAGGTCGTTAAAAAAAACCTCGTCGTAGTCTGATTTATTCCAAAAAGTGGTAAACATGAAAGCTACTATTGAAACATAAGTGGGCAAATACAAATTCTCATCTTGAAACTGATAATGTGAATTTGTTGAAATCCTGTATGGTCAAGGTCAAACAATATCTATACTACTAAAGGAAGAGACCGATTTTATTGAGTCGCAACTCCTCTGAAACCATATAAAGTCGGAAATATTTGTGATATGACGTATAAATGTAGTGTTTTGTACTTCCTGAATTTGTCTTTGAAACAATCTTTTTTCCACAGAAAACGCAAATTTTTGAGAAAATATCCAAATTCGGAGACCGTTCTCGAGCACATGCTCAGTCGACGTACTGCCCGCGAAATTTATAATACTAAGGTGGCAGTCGCCAGTTATTTTACAATAAATCTTTAGAATTTCATGGATTTATGATTTAATTTTCTTGAAAATCTTTCAAGCTTATATACAAATAAAATGTATGGTTTTGAGTAACTAAGATGTGTGCGTGCTTATGTGAATCTATAGAAAACCTTTAAATTTGGGTGTCTGTCCAGCATGGAGATTTTAAAATTCATAAATGCATTGCAAATAAGGCAAAAAATGTGATGCTCTGATACAAATCTAATCCTCACCTTCCTGCTTAAAGCCGACAAGAATTTTAGGCAAAATTCAAGAGATAAATGATATTCAATGCATTAGAGCCTTGTCCGCACCTATCCTTACCATCAAAATCTCAAGATATTTTTGTTTACATAAAACTGAATTTTTCCCCCACTTTGATTGGATGCCGTCAAATGAGGAGACCACAATTTTGACCTCTGATTGGACCCATATGTGAAGAAAATCCCCAACCTGTGTATGCAACTACTTACTTATATAGTATAATAGCCTAGAATTTACATTCATTTATTTCTTCAGTCCGAATGATGCAGTTATATACCTCATTGCTTAACTATAACAATATTTCTGCGTGGGACACATGTTCTGGTACACCAAAACTGGTACCTGCCACCTACAATAACGAGGTCATGAATTTCGTACAGGGATTAATACTACTAAATTCAATCTTTGTCACATGAATTTTCCGGTTGTAGTAAGAAAACCAGGTCGGGTTCAAACAGAAAGATTTTGATAGCAGAGAAAAACTATGCACCTTATAATCAGCACAACTTTATCAGATGACAATACGAATACTAAAAATCAAGGCTTAAAATAAGGCGTAGGTACTTTAATTTAGTCACGGATCCGCGATGTCGCGGGTGTTTTCTAGTATATCATAATGTACAAGCACTTCTGATGTCAAGAATCATCACTTCAGATAATTTTTCAAATTTAAGTGTGTTGTTCAGTAACTATCTCATGGACATTTATACCACATCTCCTTGTTTCATCAATTTTCCATAATTTACTCTGTTGAAATACCAGATACTGTATGTGATATCTGATTGCTGTTGAAAAAATCTATGTTTAATTATTTGTAAAAATTCTGTGTTGTTTGAATTGATTAGCACTGCATTAAGCAAAAATAGAGTAGTATTTTTTCTGTTGGCTTAATGTTGAATGCATGCAGAAATATGACGTCCTTGCTTTTGTCATCCTTCATTTTAGAACACTAAATTTCTTCTAACAGACAAGGCAATACATTTTGTCTTCTCTTTATTCTATAGAATAGCAAAATATAACATTGAAGTTTGGTTTGAGTGAAGATTGTTATAATTTCTTTGAATGAATCATGTTATGGTAACAATTCCCTTCAGCCAATAAAACATCCCTAAAATAACCATGTAATATTGACCCTCTTTCCATTGTAGAATCAAAGAATTAAAAGTTAAAGTCTATAGTGATAAACCAAATGTTGAGTGACCCTATATATGTTTAAAGGATACTTTAAAAAGATTTTATGAAGAAGAATATTAATTCTGGCAGAAAGTGGTAATTGGTTAGTATTACAGAAGATAGGATTTTGTACGTACTAGTCACATGTGCTTCACTTGATCCTTATCATACAGTATAAATTGTCATGTGGTTAACATTCCTTTAAGTATTGGATTCCTTCACGCACTGATACCAAAATTGTTTTGTCAGTTGATGTGATTAAATTAAATACTCATAAGTTCCTTGCTGCATGGACATTTTAAATATACCAGAGAGTCCATTACAAATTATATGAAGAAGAATATAAAGAAAACCGATGAAATTCCCAGACACTTTGTGTAAGTGTTATACAAAAACAAAATACTTATATGTTACATTTAAAGGGACCCAGTTTCAACTCATATATAAAGTAATTTGTTTTGCAATAAGCAGACATCTAATACTTTAAAATTTAAAGTGAACAGTACAGCTGGTGTACACATTTCATTTAATTAATCAAAGGTCAGTGGTATTTTTTTTAAATATCCTGTCAGTAGTATATTGAAACAGCTCAGAATGCAAGGATTATTAGTGACTTTTATTATTCATGTCATTCTTGTGGACACTATGTTGTCCTTATCTGAATCCGACTCCTGTGACGGAGAACAATGTGGTAGTGTTATATCTATGCCAATAATGGACAATATGAAAGCTTCTTTAAAAGCTGACTTGGATGTGTCTAAAATGAATAAACATTTAAAGGCATACATACAACAGGAAATTGAATTAGGTGTGAAGACAGCAATGGAAAATCTGATGAAACAAATGATAGAAAACAAAACAGAAAAGATGAATTCAAGAATTAAGACAATGTCTGAAAAGAAAAATGCAGAAATAACAGTCAGATTAGACGATGCTGAGGAAAGACAAATGAGAAAAACAGATCAGATGGAGCAGCTCATAAAAAACACAAGTGAAGAAATGTTGACATCATTTCAAGACAATGCGGAAAGACAAACAATTAAAACAAATCAGATGGAGCAGCTCATAAAAAACAAAAGTGAAGAAATGTTAACATTAGTTAAAGACAATGCGGACAAAAGTATGGCAAGCTTTGAGGTAAAAATGAAAGAATTTAAGCAGAAATTTGAACAAAAGGATAGATTAAACTATGCTTTTTTCGCATATATGTCATTTTCTAAGAGTAATTTAAAAATAGGCACCATAATTATATTTGATGTTGTACCACTGACCGTTGGAAGAGCTTACGATGGTACAACAGGAAAGTTTACATGTAGAGAAGATGGGATATACACATTCTCCTGGACTACACTGTCAACTTCAAAAAGTGATTGTACCAGTGCTTTTGTAGTTGATGGAAAACCAATAGCTAGTAATGCAGTAGATAATGATAAGACTGAAGATGCTATGACAGGATCTATAACTCTGATTGTTAAAATGACAAAGGGACAAGAGGCATGGATTGAATTTGTCGAACCATCAAAGAATTATTTAGATAATTCATGGTATAGTAATGTACCATCTTCAGTGTTCTCAGGATTTAAAATTTAACTGTTAACCTTCCAGTAGTAGTTAGATAATATTGAGTGATTATATTCAAAAATAACATTTTCATTTCCTTCAGAAGTTTTATAAGATGGTAAACGCTCAGCATATGATCAGGTTCATCTAAATGAATAAGGTTTTCTCAAAAGTTTTATCAGACTGTTTACTTTACGTTGGGGTATGACAATAGCAATGACTAAAACAGTTTACCAAATTGCAGTTTGAATTCTTCTCTCACAAACTGATCATATGGTAAAATATTTTAACAATTTGCTTCAGTGAAAGGTTGTTAGTATGAAGTGAGTGCAGTGAAATAAAAAGTAAAACTTACCATCCAGCTCCAGATAGTTGATGTCTATGTCATGATTTTCAAACAAAATAATCACTTACTATAATATGAGTCACTGGTTTAAAAAGGTATAACTTTGACATGAAAACTTCTATCCTAAATAAATTTTATAAATAAATAGTTCAAAACATTGTTTTGTAGGTTAATAATTTCTAGCTCTGTTAATACCATTATGACTCTCAGAACACATACCCTTGCTAGATATCCTCTCTAACCACCTTGTTTTTTTTTAAGTTGGGCTCGGAATGTAACCGTAGAGCATGATTTTACATAGACTTAGGAAAGCAATCCCATCACACAGGTAAGGGCTATTAAAGAAAAAATATATGGGGGAGGGACTTTTAATATTTTTGTATGGGTGGGGGCAGGTCACGAAGTTCAAATTGTGTGGTTATGTATGCAAAGTAAAATGTTATTATATGTGAGATGGCCATAAAAAAGTGCCTTCCAAACCCCCCATAAATTCTTTTTCTGGAATAGCCCTGTAATAGTCAGGAGCCTGTTGTTCAGTGGTTGTCGTTTGTTGGTGTGGTTCATAGGTGTTTCTCGTTTCTTGTTTTTTATATAGATTATACCGTTGGTTTTCCTATTTGAATTGTTTTACACTAGTCATTTTTGGGCCTTTTATAGCTTGCTGTTCGATGTGAGCCAAGGTATCCGTGTCTTGAAGGCCGTACTTTGATCATTAATTGTTATTCTTTTATACATTGTGACTTGGATGGAGAGTTGTCTCATTGGCACTCATACCACATCTTCTTATTTATACTTACCTGAACGCTGTTCACTCTGAATTTGAAGTGAATTATTTTCTCATCATTACGTTAGAATACTTTAGAGTTATCAAGCAACAATCCTGCTTGGAGTTAGACTTTTAAGAGAGTGTTGCATCTCTTGGTTCAATAGCTAAATCATTGGCTTGTTTGGCAGATATTCAACTGTTTTGGTCAGTTGTTATACATGTATTTTTTTATTTCAATGGTAATTGTATTTGTTCTTTTATGTATGTAAATTCGTGTTCGTTAATTCATTTATGTATTCTGATAATTAAATATATATTTTTTTATTCTTTTATATCAAACCCAGTAAATGGTTTGTTTTTATATAAAAAAAATTATAGTAATTATATATAATATTGTGGAATTTGAAAATGACAAATTACGTCTATTTGGCTGATCATTAGACTATTAGTGTACACTTCCCTGAATTCGTAACTGTGTACACTCTCCATATTAAAGTGAATAATTTTTAAATCTTAAATCCTCCCCCCCCCCCCCCCCCCCCCCCCATTTCCACTTAATATATATTATACACTAGATATCTAGTTTTTGTGGACAACAATTGAACATGTTTTTTTTTTCAATAATTTCAATAATCCTTGTATATGTTTATTATTTATATGTTATTTCAAGTATAATAATTGTTTTATGTATTTAGCCAAATAAATATATATTATGTTATTCTTTTATATGAAGCCCAGTAATTCTGACAAACAAGCATTAATGTGCATTAATGTGCATTTGACCTACATGAATGTTAAAGTGTGTGCTAATTACTTGCAGTTAACTATGCATTTGGGTTTTTTCAACCAATAATTGACTGCCATAAAATATGAAATGAAAGTAATGTATAGGTGTTGAGCTTTATAAAATGAAACCAGATGTAATGTGAGATATTGCTCATTAAACATACCCCAGCTCAATGTTGTTGAATAAATATGAAAAAAATTGATATATGTGCAAGAAATAAAAAAAATATTTGTCTTTTGCAAAAAGGAAGTAGAATATCAAAATATCTTTAAAAGAGAGGCGATAGATACCAAAGGAATATTCAAAAGTCAAAAATAAATGACCAAGCCATGGCAAAAAAATAAAAAGACTAAAAGACAAACATAAGTATGCAAAACAGAATAAAAAAAAACTAAACACTGAGTAAAATGAACCCCACCAAAAACTGGGGATGATCTCAGGTGCTTCGAAAGAGTAAGCAGATCTTGCACCACATGTTGCACCTGTCATGTTGCTCATGTAAGTAAAAATCTGGTGAGAAGTGTAATTAGGTAGGTCACTTTTGGAGAAAGGGATGATGGGACGAATGGAACATATCTGTCCTCATCCGTGAAACAGATATTCCGTAACGGCCAACCAACTCGTGATGGCATCCATTACATCTTCTAAGGGTTGATTTCAACTTCACCACCTGCAACTCTTGGTTTAATAGCTTTCTTGTGAGCAGCACCCCTCTATCAAGAAATCATGATAGGAAACGCAGGCCTTGAAAAATTGTTTCAACTAAGAGATATATACTCCATATGCAGGCGCTGCTGGAATGTTGCTACATAGAAATGGAAAGTTCACAATTGGGAAGCCAAAATCATCTCTTTTGTCAAATAGGTTTGTTCTCAACTGACCCATCACACAGTATGGCATAACCAGATGAATCTTGCTTTCATATATCAAGAAGCTATTGCTTGTGGATGCATTGAAAAATATGGCACAAAAATCACAAATGTGCATCCTATTCTCCATAGTGACATAAACTGAATTTAACCTATGACAGATATTTACTTGCATTGAGTAACAGGACAGGTTCAACAATTTTACCCTCAGTTTTGATGGGGAGGTGTTGATCAATCTGAAGTTTTCTGTGCAGTGTTTCATGGACTATTGTTTGTCTCTAAGGCCATGGTGTTACCATTTTTTTATTGAACTTATGGTTTTTAATATTCTCCTTGATAAGCTTAAAGCAACAAGGAGTAAACATCAAAGAAACTTAAAGCATGTCACATGGTATAGCATAACTAGATGAAGCAATGTCATTTATCAACATGATTGCTTGGTCATAGCAAAATGACCCCTGCGGCTGTGAAAGAAATATACAACAGGAACATTGTCTACATTTTAAAGTGTATTGCAATCATTTTAATATGTTCCTTTTGATTCAAAAGGCGTCATTGTGTTACGATAGTAGAAAATATAGTCAAAGTCCCATAACTCCCTCAAAATTGGTCAAATCATTATTACAGTACAATATGGTCAATTGCAAATGATGACAAACAATTCTGCCATGTATGAGAGCTTTCTGTCAAGTGGTCTCAGGGGAGTTGAGTTTACAAGGTGTTATTATGGTATGTTAGTCGAAAATATGGGAAAAGTCTCATAACTACCATAAAAATAATTAAATTGAATTGCGTCAGAGAAATTCCGTTTTCGAGGCTTCATTGTTACAATACTCCCAAAAATGGTTGAAGTCCCATAACACCTGTTAAAATTATTGAATCGAAATGGCGGTACAACATGGTCACCAACAAAGGGTGGCAAACAATTCTACCATGTATGAAGGTTTTCTATTAAATAATTTCAGAGGAGTTGCGTTCACAGAGTGTCATTGATAAGATACGTTAAAATGGTCCAAGTCCCATAACTCCTGTTAATATTGTCAAATAAAAATGATGGTGTAGTATGGTTAAGAGAATATGAAGACAAATAATTCTACCAAGTATACAAGCTCTCTGTCAAATGTTCTAAAGAATTGATATTGTTCAGCTGGACGGATGGACAGAGATCATTACCATGTCCCCCTCGGCAACCATATGGAACATAAAGCTTTGAAATTGTGTATGACTTTTAAAATATTTTTAATTTTTTGCAAACAAAAGAACAAAATTAAAGAACTTTAGCATGCCATAGGGTATGGCATAACCAGATGAATCTTGGACATCTTGGTGCCATGTATCAAGAAAGGTAAAATATATCAACTGTAACACAAAATAGCAATTGTTGAAATACAGCTGATGATAAAATAGTCTTTTCATGTTAAACGTTTAGGTATCTCATCTAGAAAATAAAAAATAGATTTGAGTTTTTTTTATATAACTTATTCTTGTAGTTGTTGCTATAGAAATGTATTACATACAGACAGACACATAGAATGAGAAAAACTAGTTTTCCCCTCCTATGGAACAGGAGTAAAACAAACTGCTTAACATTATACAATAACAGTAGAGGTAGTAGTAAAGACATCCATCTTTGTTCTATTGACCAATCTCGTATAGTAAACTTCCTCAAAAAATGACCTAACACACACTGAAAAGGTAAAGACATATCAACTGAAACACAACAAAGCATTTCTAGAAATAAAGGTGTCAGAGAAATAAGAAATATTTTCTTCATGTTATAACTCACATATTAAGTACAACTGCTAGGAAAGAAAAGCTTTAGTATAATTTTTTGTATCAAAAGAACAAGCAAATATAACTTTCATTCAATAAAAGCACATGCTTATTTAGGGGTACACAAATAAGTCAATATGTAATAAACTACAGTATGCTATATGTTTTTAAAAATGTTAACAGTTTAACTGTATTTGCATAAAACTAATGGGACTTGACAAACTACATTTAATTGTTTTCTGTGTAGTGTCTTTAGACTGTTATTTGTCCTTTTGTTCTTTTCTTCTTAGCCATGGTGTTGTTTTAATTTTAACTTTTGGCATTTGATTGTCCCATGACATCTTTTACTTCTTTTTTTTTACAATTTATTTATATATTGACAATAACATGACAATGCTTACTGTTGCACCAATTGTCATGAAAAAAACACAAATCTGATACAGATTTCATTCTGTTTGAATGAAGAGTTATAACTCTTAAACAGAACCATAAATGATAATAATTCATATCTTCTGAAAATTAATCAACTGTAAACAAAAACTATAACATAATTTATCATCGACACCATCAATCATGGTTGTTAAAAATGGTTCGTTTAGATCTATAAAGAGGTTAAACTCCTAACTATCCTACTGTCTGTCGATACATTTATTTTTGGCATTGCACTAGTCATGTCTTCTTTGACTGTCCATGACGTTAAAATACTAAATCCCTGGGATGTGTTTTAGTTGATTTTAGTCTCTGATGCATGATTTTTTATTATTAATTGTTTTGGCTTTTAACTAGTTGTCAGTAACTGCGAGTACTCTCAAATCGTACTTTCTTGTTTATTTGACCTGTTGATACTAATTGTATTGCTTTTTTGTTATTTAATGTTATTCAGGGTTATATCTGGTCTATATACCAGCTTTTATAAGTGTTTGGTATAACTATAAATTTTCACTTCGTACCATGAACATCAAAATTATTTATTTTGTAATAATATTTCCTTTCTCTATTGGTACTGTACACGTATACCTGACAACAAAATTATTTTCATTTACCTGTGTTTAAAGTTATTGCAAATGGATGGTATTTTTGTTCGAGCATATTGTTTTTCTTTAATTGTTTAACATTTCTTACCGATATAACATGTTACTTTTATTATTCTTCCCTTAGTTTATTTATTTTGTATTCAAAATTATTTATTTTGTACAAATATTTCCTTTCTCTATTGGTACAGTACAGGTATACCTAACAACAAAATTATTTTCATTTACCTGTGTTTAAAGTTATTGCAAATGGATGGTATTTTTGTTCGAGCATATTGTTTTTCTTTAATTGTTTAACATTTCTTACCGATAACATGTTACTTTTATCATTCTTCCCTTAGTTTATTTATTTTGTATTTACATTGTGTCATAGGTCAAATTTATTTGTTCAGTGTATGTTCAATGGTGTTAATATGTACTTTGATTGAGCTGGGAACATTATATCTAATGGGAAATGAATCTGATACGCTTTTCAGTATAAAATTGATAAAATCTCGGACTCCCCGAGACTTCCCAAGATTTACGGATTTTGGTAGCGTCTGACTGAAAAACTATCAGAACTGCTCAACAAATAAACCACATAACTCTAATTGTAAATAAATACAAGTTTTATCATTTAGTAGATTTATTTTGTCATATAAAATTACCAAAATAAGTTTGATTTATTTGATGTGAAGTGTTTTATAATAGTTTGGAATTTGTAAATCATCGCGGCAATGGCCGCCATTTTTTTATTACCTGGTTTGCATTCTGCACAATTCTGTGATGAAATGCTTGCGATTTTAACAAATTTGAAGTGACAGAATACAAGTTTTATACACTAGCATCACTATAAAACTAGTTTGAATGACATTTTATTGATAATATCAGAAATTATTAGGATAATAGCGAGTCCGTTTTTAACACATGTCCGTTTCTGTATCGTATCTTTATTAACTATGGCACGACGATAAAATCGACTACAATCAGGTAGTGTCAAGTCCCGTCAATATATATGTTCCTGGATTGAGTTAAGCTATTTCAGTTGAAATTTTATAGTGTGTCTTTCTATGTTGTGATGTTACACTATTGTTTCAGAAAAAGGGTGAAGGTTTGGTACCATTAAAACGTTTAAACCCGCTGCATTTGTTTGCACCTGTCCTAAGTCAGGAATCTGATGTTCAGTAGTTGTCGTTTGTTGATGTGGTTCGTAAGTGTTTCTCGTTTCTCGTTTTTTATATAGATTAGACCGTTGGTTTTCCCGTTTGAATGGTTTAAACTAGTTATTTTTTTGGGCCCTTTATAGCTTACTGTTCGGTGTGAGCCAAGGCTCCATGTTGACGACCGTACTGTGACCTATAATGGTTTACTTTTATAAATTTTTACTTGGATGGAGAGTTGTCTCATTGGCACTCATACCACATCTTCTTATATCTATTGTTTGTCGTTTTTTAATATTTGTTCTGAACTTAAAAGAAATATTATAACTTTAAGCTGTTTTAGAATTGATTATATTTGGGCGAGGGGATCAGACGGCAAATTGATGGATGATGATTATTTTAGAAATATAGCCTGAACAATTAGAGATACAAATCAAGTAAAATTTCATGTATGGCGGGATTAAAATTGTCTTTGTATGTATATCGTACTACTACAAGTGTCTTGTAAAAGAATTAGGAATAAATGAGCACTCAGGTAATCCTACACACAATAACATATCATTTGACAAGAATGAGATTTTGGCGAATCATAAGTCCTTCATTGCTTCAATGAACATTACATTGAACAGCAAATCTGAGGACTTACCTAGTTTGGATTGGATACCTAAGCTTTACAAAACTCCGTACAGACAACGGTACATAGCCGGCTCATCTGCATTTTCTAAAGGAATTGTCCATTAGATTGACAAATAGTCTGTCCGCAGTGAAAGAGAGTCTTCAGAATACTGTTAAACTGTTTACTCGTGTAATGGTAGTAACCATATGTGGATTCTAAAAATAAACTCTAAAGAACTTCTGAATAATTTTAAATCTCAAACTTTCTCTGAAATTAATTCTATCAAAAGTTTTGATTTTTCAACCCTGTATATCACCATTCCCCATGTGAAATTGAAAAATCGTCTAAAAGAAATAATCCACAATGCTTTTCAATATAAAAATGGAAGCATACGCTATATTACTTTGGAATACCATACGGCATATTTTGTTAATAATGAACAAAAAGGTAAAACATGCTACACAAAGGAACAAGTGATCAGTATGATTATTGCCAACATATTTGTTGAATTTGGAGGTAAACTGCGCATTTCCTTGCCAACCTCTTCTTATTTTCATATGAGTCGGAGTTCCTTCAGACACTTGTCAAAAACAAGAAGATAAAAGAAGACAGATCATTTAATTTCACATTCACACATTCAGATATATTGTTGATGCTCTTTCCATTAACAATTCAAACTTTTCTGATTGGGTTCCATTAATTTATCCTCCTGAACTAGAAATTAAAGAAACAACAGACACGGCTTCCTCAGTCTCATTTTTAGACTTATACCTCGAATTTGACCTAAGCGGTCATTTCAGTGGAAAATAAAATTTTATGCGACTGTCATACTAGTGAGAGGTTTAGCTAGCTAGTCTGGCAAGAATTGTACCCGTGAGAGCGCTAACGAGGCCATTTTCTATAAATTTAATATGTCCAAGGGTCATAACTTTTTTTTAAAAAGTCGATCGTCCACCATTATTGAACTTGTCCGAGATATTGCTGATATTGACCTATAGAATAAGTTTTATAAAAATCTGGCAAGATTTGTGCCCGTGAGAGCGCTAACGAGGCCATTTTCCATAAATTCATTATTTCAAAGGGGCATTACTCTTTTGAAAAAAGTCTATCGGCCACCATTATAGAACTTTGTGTTTTCAATTCGTTAGATGTGTTTGATATTTTGATTTTGGCATTTTATAAAGGACTTTCCGTTTTGAATTTCCCCTGGAGTTCTGTTTTTTTTTTTTTTTTTGTTATTTTACTTTTTTTGGTAATGGGGCTATAGAGGCCCCAGACTGGCCTACAGAAAGTGCACTGTTGACAAATTATATGCACATATTTTCCCTTCGTTGACAGCAGAAAGCAAGGAATCCTGTACTCCTCTAGTAGCATGCATGCCTGTAGAAATATTAATGAGACAAGGAGGGTTTGGCATCTATATATCAGAGGAATCAGTCATGGTTTGGTTCAAATGGTTAACTATTGCTTGTACTTGTTCCTCATCTCGCTTCAAAGATGTTTGTTTGATTTGTTGTGCAATTGCATAGAGTTGCTGGTCAAATAGGTAATCCTGTCCAGCATCATTAAACATGTCAAGACACTACTTCGAGGAAGTATACACTGTGGCCATATCATTCGGTTTAGCATCTATAATTGGCGCGCTTTTTAGACAAAATGACAGTTGTACCCTGTCCAAAAAGGAATCTTTTGTTCAGTTGCATGCAATTCTATTGGAACTTTATAATATCCCTTGACAAATGTCTGGAAAACCCATACCTGGTCAACATCATTACTCTCATAATGATCACATAGTTGAAGTTTTTCAAAAGCATCCGATCGTCGTGATGGTTCTGATTTACATTTTGGTTTAGTGTAAGGAGTCGCATCGCATCGGTCAATGATGCTGTTGTATCATATATAGCCAAAGATCGCTCAATTCCCCGCTTGATTCGTTCCGAACCATAGTCATACACGCCAGCTGATCTAGTTTGAAATATAGCCCTAGCAAAAAGTTAAATAACAAAAATACAGAACTCCAAGAGAATGTAACGTGTGTTTCCATCTAATGTCTCGGCGTTTATGTCAATATTATCGGAACCCTCTTGAATCCACCGACCTCCTACTGAAATGGGTCGAATATCTCCTAGGATGTATCGATCGCCACTGCTACGACGGATTCCATGGTTTGCAACACTGATAAGGTATCTGCGCAATTCAGTGTATGTAACGCAAAAAAAATCAAACTTTAAAGTAAATTTGGATTTTATTAGATAAATACTTACCATCATAAATTCTGAGTATACCCCAACTGCGTCATAAGGTCAGATGGAATATCCCCGACTAAAAATAAACGTACTATCACTGGTTACTGGTCTGGACATATACCCATGTGTACCCATATTCTCCCATTCAATTTCCTTTAGACAGAAACGTAAGGAAAGGGGATGAAGGGGAGGCGGGTGGGACCTATAATTTATGATGGTAATATTGAGCAATAAACAACACTATGAGAAAGAGTAATGGCATATCATAAAATTAGTAGTATCCAGTCTGTAATAATAGGTAGGATCTTGTATTTCATTATATGCCTGCCAGGAAGACAAAGTTACTGCAGAAATCCAGATCAGTCCTACTATTAGTAACTTTGGAATATAGAACTTTACAAATCTTTTGTCAGGCTGAAAATAAAACCACAAAACCATTAAAGATGACACATCAATATGTAGACTGTAAGCATGTACTAAATTATCTTTTGGTTAAATTTACTTGCAAACTTTCTTCAGATGTAACAAAGTAGTTTTTTGCTGTCTTAAGATTTATTTACATACATAAGATTCGATATTGTTTGTTTTATATTTCATTTTTGTATTTAAATTACATAGGATGATTGGGGTATACAAAATTATCTGTAGCATATGTTTCTTAGGTAAGATATATCCACAAATGAGAGGTGTTTGGGATGTATTAATCCACAACCCCATCCTGTTGGGGCTGAGGGTGTGTGGTCATCTTCTAAAAATAGATAAGAATCAAAGCAAAGCTGAAGTCAATATAATTTTATTGAGATTATTGGACAGTCCATAAACTGCCTATTGGATGGATTTCTTTTTATTATATCAAAATATTCAACTGAAAATGTCTTGAAACAAGACAGCAAAATTTTATTTTTTACTTTGAATATGAAATACATTTTTTGAATCATTTGTCATTGGTTTATGCACATTCTGTTTCAACACTCAAGAACAGTTAAATGTTATTGCTCTTGATTTTGTATTGTATGGAGAGAAGAATAGAATTTTTAATATCTTTAAAATATTTTACAATTGTTAACCATTTTACTGACTGACATAATATAGTTTACAATTTTTCAAAATGTTCTCCACTGATAAGTTAACATCATAGTACAATATAATCATCAATCTGTTGTTCTTTGTCAGAAAGTATATATAAACAAATATATAAATATAATTTTACCTGTCTGACATAATGATATATACACAACCAGAATAATAACAGACCACAAAGAAAAGAGGCTTGGAACAAGGCATCAAACATTCCAGGTACCCAGCTGTTAACTAGGAATGTCAGCGGAAATATTGGATCTAAAAACCTAAAACATTCCAAATACAACAAAGAAAGGCATAAAACATTCCTGGTACCCAGCTGTTAACTAGGAATGTCAGTGGAAATATTGGATCTGAAAAATAAAATTTTGAATACAACAAAAAGGGGATGTATCATTTCTCACAAAATAATAATCATAATATTGTAACGAAATGCGGGTCCCCTGAAATGGAACTTGTTTCCCATAAAATTGTGTGATGTTGTTTAAATCTTACCAATAATTGACTTTTCTTATTATATATTTCTTGTATAACTATGTTTAAACATTGATAACTCTAAAACTTTTTATTATTCTTGCCTATGTTTTTACATAGGAACACCTGTGCATTGTGTACTTAAAATGACGTACAATGACGTCATTACCTATTTTGGTAATCACCAGTTCCGGTTTTGGTAATTTAGGTATTTTCCGAAATGGTAAATGGTAAACCAAAATGGTAAATGTTAAACCAAATCGGAAAATTGGTTTGCCTAAGTATAAATACGGCGGAGAATACAGATAAGTCTTTAGCACGATTTTATCCTGGGCAAGTAACACTCGCTAATTCCAAGCTATTTTGATATACGTACAGATACCATGTACCATACCAAGTAGTAACCAGACAGCCAACACTATTACAATGTCCGAGGAGACGACGTCCGTATAATGTGGGTTTGTTAATTCCTTTCCAAGTTACATTTAGAGAATAACTTCTCGAGAGAAACTTTATCTTTTGGCATTGAATTTGATTTACCATTTGCCGATTACCAAACTACCTTTAGTAAACTTTCTGGGTATATTTTTCCGCTATTCATTTTCTTTAATTCACGATAGAAGGTTAATAAAGTATTTATCTGTTAGACTAGAATATTGTTAAGTTATTTAATATTTATATGTATTGTTTATATTTAATGCATCTTAAAGTTAATATAAGTTGATTTTTATTTAACGAGTCTGTTATTCTTACAAACATCGAGAGTTACCATTCAAAAACCTATACTCCAATCTACCCTTTTATATCAGAGTCATTACCTTACCAGAGGAACCAAACCTTACCAGTGTGTATTCAGAATACCAGAGTACCACATAGTACCACGATACCAGAGTCCACGCTACCAAATAAGAGTCACCAGATATAACTTTTATTTTTTATATACTCGTTCATTCTAACATAACACATTCTTATAGCAACGCACTAAGGGATAAATATTTATAGTTTACACTAAGGCCCGACCGCTCGGTTTTCGTTACAGTGGTGGCAGCGTACCTACATTTTTATATTCTAACAATAAGTGTCATTATATTCAAGATAAGGCATAAATAAAAATAAGTAAAATGGATAGCGCGGAAAATAAATTTGAAACACCTAGGTTAACTGCCCAGGGTAGACCAGTGTTCCCCCGATCTCGGTCCTGTGAAATTTTCCATGATCTGACGCCGACCGGAGAGATAGGCAAAAGAGTGAACCAAGATCAATGTCCCTCACAAGAGAATACGAATAGATACGAAAAGGATGGTATACATCATGCTGACAATAGGCCATTGTCAGGGGATCTATCACCATCAAGGAAAGTGGCCATTGACCAAGCGAAAAACCCGGAAGTTTCAAATAGGGCAACGGTTGTGCATTTGGAAAAAAATGCAGCGCGTACGGTAAAACAGAATTTTGGTGAAGAGTCAAGGACTCTTTTGGACCATTGCCGCCAGAGGGTCTAGGTATTGGTTTTGGAGTCAGAAAGCAAGGTATTCTGCTGAGGGAGACTCCGGGAATACAAGACGAGTCGCGACGTCTTGTGAATCCGATGCCCGACGGGGTAGATGGGATTCGGGACATTTACCTAGGACTTTGGACCGGGGCGTACCCCATAATCAGGGGCAACGTACCAAGCATTACCTTTGACGTCCCGCGGACGATTCAGAGTGGGGGTTAACGGGACCGACCAAGAACACCGTACTGATGAAATGACCAGTAATTCAAATTATGCTGGCATTAGCAATGAACAAAATTTTGAGCGTGATTATGATTTAAACTTACAAAATACAAACTATTACAAAAAGAAACCAGCACTTTATGATGGTGAAAGTAATTGGGAAGACTATTTAGTTCAGTTTGAATTAATTGCAGCAATTAACAAATGGTCCGACATAGAGAAAGCTTTAGAACTAGCAACTAGCTTAAGAGGTACCGCCCAAAGTATTTTAACCGATTTAAGACCAGAGATGCGGACCAATTTTATACAACTGACAGCCGCCTTAGCGTCTCGTTTTCAACCAGAAAACCAAGCAGAAATGTACAGGGCGCAAATGAAAAATAAAATACGCGGACGCACGGAACAAATGCCTGTGTTAGGCCAAGACATAAAACGTCTAGTAAGATTAGCGTATCCATCAGCTCCGATAGAGATTAAAGAACAATTAGCATGCGATTGTTTTATTGATTCCCTAAATGATGTTGACATGGAATGGGCTATTTTCCAGGCCAAAGCAAAAAGTATTGATAACGCTATTCAAGTAGCTCTTGAATATGAAGCCTTCCAAAATAGCAGACGTAAACACGGCACTATAAGCTAGTTTGTGCTGTAAATGAAAATGATAATTTTGATCTAAATAGGGAAATTTATTTTTCTGAACAAGTTGATAACATTTCAGGTCGTATTGCAAAAATAGAAAATAAAAGAAAAAAATAAGAATACTTTTTCTTGTTACCATTGTGGGGATTCCGGTAATCAAAAGGGAATGTCCCCTATTGAATAACCGATCCCAAAGTTTCGAAGGTAGCAGAACTAACATCTTAATTCCAAGAAAAGTGGCAGACCAAATGTCTGGTCGGGGAAACTATTAGTGGCTGAAACTGAGGACCAAGTTTCAGCCGAAACTAAATATGATTTTGAAGAATCCAATAATTTTGAGAAATTGAGTCAGATAAATATATTCTGAAAGTATATATGTACATAATGTAATTGTCAGTGTTATGGCATGAAATTGAATTGTTTGATTGATACCGGGTCCACCGTTAGTGTCCTTAACTCATCCATGTATAATATCATGTCTAAGAGTGTAACGCCAGTGTTGTCCAATGCACGTAGTGGTTTAAGCATGGCAAATGGAAGTGTAGTTATGCCGCTGGGGACTGCTGTATTACCAACGCAGTCGGATAAAAAAAATTGTGTATCACCGTCTAATTGTTGCAGACATAGATATACTTGTACCAAGGATTATTGAGTTTGATTTTTAAAGATAATATTCCATATATATTGTATAAGGGAAAGAGTATTTTTTTTCAAATTGACGTTTAATTTATTTCAGATTTTTATTAATTTTGCTTACATTTATTGAATGTTTAAATATGTAACTTATTTTCAGGAAATTCAATTGTACAATTGTCTTTTATGAACATTCGTCCCGCTGAGAATATTTGGTGGTGCTCTATAAACAATCGTCAAAATACACAGAATAAGTTCTGATGTAAGAACATTCATCACGCGAAGAAGATGTGTTAGTGCTTTATGAACATTCGTCAGGTGAAAAAGTTATATATGTCGGTGCTCTATAAACTAAAACATTCGTCAAAATAAACAGAACTTGTGTTTTATGAACAATCATTATGAGAAGAAGCGATGTTGGTGCTATATGAACATTTACAAGACTAAAGGATCATAAAAAACAGTGCGAAATTCAAGCTTTGCGTGAAGACGTATATGAACAATGAACATTCTAAAGATTAATTAAATTTAATTAAATATTGTTTTATATGTTGAATATGTATGTAATAGAATATTTTAATGAACGATATTGAAGAACTTGTTTTAAATTTTAGGAAATGCCTTTTCATGTTTGGGGACAAACATTATTTTTCAAAGATGGGGAGAGTGTAACGAAATGTGGGTCCCCTGAAATGGAACTTGTTTCCCCTAAAATTGTGAGATGTTGTTTAAATCTTACCAATAATTGACTTTTCTTATTATATATTTCTTGTATAACTATGTTTAAACATTGATAACTCTAAAACGTTTTGTTATTCTTGCCTATGTTTTTGCATAGGAACACCTGTGCATTGTGTACTTAAAATGACGTACAATGACGTCATTACCTATTTTGGTAATCACCAGTTCCGGTTTTGGTAATTTAGGTATTTTCCGAAATGGTAAATGGTAAACCAAAATGGTAAATGGTAAACCAAATCGGTAAATTGGTTTGCCTAAGTATAAATACGGCGGAGAATACAGATAAGTCTTTAGCACGATTTTATCCTGGGCAAGTAACACTCGCTAATTCCAAGCTATTTTGATATACGTACAGATACCATGTACCATACCAAGTAGTAACCAGACAGCCAACACTATTACAATGTCCGAGGAGACGACGTCCGTATAATGTGGGTTTGTTAATTCCTTTCCAAGTTACATTTAGAGAATAACTTCTCGAGAGAAACTATATCTTTTGGCATTGAATTTGATTTACCATTTGCCGATTACCAAACTACCATTAGTAAACTTTCTGGGTATATTTTTCCGCTATCCATTTTCTTTAATTCACGATAGAAGGTTAATAAAGTATTTATCTGTTAGACTAGAATATTGTTAAGTTATTTAATATTTATATGTATTGTTTATATTTAATGCATCTTAAAGTTAATATAAGTTGATTTTTATTTAACGAGTCTGTTATTCTTACAAACATCGAGAGTTACTATTCAAAAACCTATACTCCAATCTACCCTTTTATATCAGAGTCATTACCTTACCAGAGGAACCAAACCTTACCAGTGTGTATTCAGAATACCAGAGTACCACATAGTACCACGATACCAGAGTCCACGCTACCAAATAAGAGTCACCAGATATAACTTTTATTTTTTATATACTCGTTCATTCTAACATAACACATTCTTATATCAACGCACTAAGGGATAAATATCTATAGTTTACACTAAGGCCCGACCGCTCGGTTTTCGTTACAGTGGTGGCAGCGTACCTACATTTTTATATTCTAACAATAAGTGTAATTATATTCAAGATAAGGCATAAATAAAAATAAGTAAAATGGATAGCGCGGAAAATAAATTTGAAACACCTAGGTTAACTGCCCAGGGTAGACCAGTGTTCCCCCGATCTCGGTCCTGTGAAATTTTCCATGATCTGACGCCGACCGGAGAAATAGGCAAAAGAGTGAACCAAGATCAATGTCCCTCACAAGAGAATACGAATAGATACGAAAAGGATGGTATACATCATGCTGACAATAGGCCATTGTCAGGGGATCTATCACCATCAAGGAAAGTGGCCATTGACCAAGCGAAAAACCCGGAAGTTTCAAATAGGGCAACGGTTGTGCATTTGGAAAAAAATGCAGCGCGTACGGTAAAACAGAATTTTGGTGAAGAGTCAAGGACTCTTTTGGACCATGCTGCCAGAGGGTCTAGGTATTGGTTTTGGAGTCAGAAAGCAAGGGATTCTGCTGAGGGAGACTCCGGGAATACAAGACGAGTCGCGACGTCTTGTGAATCCGATGCCCGACGGGGTAGATGGGATTCGGGACATTTACCTAGGACTTTGGACCGGGGCGTACCCCATAATCAGGGGCAACGTACCAAGCATTACCTTTGACGTCCCGCGGACGATTCAGAGTGGTGGTTAACGGGACCGACCAAGAACACCGTACTGATGAAATGACCAGTAATTCAAATTATGCTGGCATTAGCAATGAACAAAATTTTGAGCGTGATTATGATTTAAACTTACAAAATACAAACTATTACAAAAAGAAACCAGCACTTTATGATGGTGAAAGTAATTGGGAAGACTATTTAGTTCGGTTTGAATTAATTGCAGCAATTAACAAATGGTCCGACATAGAGAAAGCTTTAGAACTAGCAACTAGCTTAAGAGGTACCGCCCAAAGTATTTTAACCGATTTAAGACCAGAGATGCGGACCAATTTTATACAACTGACAGCCGCCTTAGCGTCTCGTTTTCAACCAGAAAACCAAGCAAAAATGTACAGGGCGCAAATGAAAAATAAAATACGCGGACGCACGGAACAAATGCCTGTGTTAGGCCAAGACATAAAACGTCTAGTAAGATTAGCGTATCCATCAGCTCCGATAGAGATTAAAGAACAATTAGCATGCGATTGTTTTATTGATTCCCTAAATGATGTTGACATGGAATGGGCTATTTTCCAGGCCAAAGCAAAAAGTATTGATAACGCTATTCAAGTAGCTCTTGAATATGAAGCCTTCCAAAATAGCAGACGTAAACACGGCACTATAAGCTAGTTTGTGCTGTAAATGAAAATGATAATTTTGATCTAAATAAGGAAATTTATTTTTCTGAACAAGTTGATGACATTTCAGGTCGTATTGCAAAAATAGAAAATAATAGAAAAAAATAAGAATACTTTTTCTTGTTACCATTGTGGGGATTCCGGTAATCAAAAGGGAATGTCCCCTATTGAATAACCGATCCAAAAGGTTCGAAGGTAGCAGAACTAACATCTTAATTCCAAGAAAAGTGGCAGACCAAATGTCTGGTCGGGGAAACTATTAGTGGCTGAAACTGAGGACCAAGTTTCAGCCGAAACTAAATATGATTTTGAAGAATCCAATAATTTTGAGAAATTGAGTCAGATAAATATATTCTGAAAGTATATATGTACATGTTGTAATTGTCAGTGTTATGGCATGAAATTGAATTGTTTGATTGATACCGGGTCCACCGTTAGTGTCCTTAACTCATCCATGTATAATATCATGTCTAAGAGTGTAACGCCAGTGTTGTCCAATGCACGTAGTGGTTTAAGCATGGCAAATGGAAGTGTAGTTATGCCGCTGGGGACTGCTGTATTACCAACGCAGTCGGATAAAAAAAATTGTGTATCACCGTCTAATTGTTGCAGACATAGATATACTTGTACCAAGGATTATTGAGTTTGATTTTTAAAGATAATATTCCATATATATTGTATAAGGGAAAGAGTATTTTTTTCAAATTGACGTTTAATTTATTTCAGATTTTTATTAATTTTGCTTACATTTATTGAATGTTTAAATATGTAACTTATTTTCAGAAAATTCAATTGTACAATTGTCTTTTATGAACATTCGTCCCGCTGAGAATATTTGGTGGTGCCCTATACACATTCGTCAAAATACACAGAATAAGTTCTGATGTAAGAACATTCATCACGCGAAGAAGATGTGTTAGTGCTTTATGAACATTCGTCAAGTGAAAAAGATATATATGTCGGTGCTCTATAAACTAAAACATTCGTCAAAATAAACAGAACTTGTGTTTTATGAACAATCGTTATGAGAAGAAGCGATGTTGGTGCTATATGAACATTTACAAGACTAAAGGATCATAAAAAACAGTGCGAAATTCAAGCTTTGCGTGAAGACGTATATGAACAATGAACATTCTAAAGATTAATTAAATTTAATTAAATATTGTTTTATATGTTGAATATGTATGTAATAGAATATTTTAATGAACGATATTGAAGAACTTGTTTTAAATTTTAGGAAATGCCTATTCATGTTTGGGGACAAATATTATTTTTCAAAGGTGGGGAGAGTGTAACGAAATGTGGGTCCCCTGAAATGGAACTTGTTTCCCCTAAAATTGTGAGATGTTGTTTAAATCTTACCAATAATTGACTTTTCTTATTATATATTTCTTGTATAACTATGTTTAAACATTGATAACTCTAAAACTTTTTGTTATTCTTGTCTATGTTTTTGCATAGGAACACCTGTGCATTGTGTACTTAAAATGACGTACAATGACGTCTTTACCTATTTTGGTAATCACCAGTTCCGGTTTTGGTAATTTAGGTATTTTCCGAAATGGTAAATGGTAAACCAAAATGGTAAATGGTAAACCAAATCGGTAAATTGGTTTGCCTAAGTATAAATACGGCGGAGAATACAGATAAGTCTTTAGCACGATTTTATCCTGGGCAAGTAACACTCGCTAATTCCAAGCTATTTTGATATACGTACAGATACCATGTACCATACCAAGTAGTAACCAGACAGCCAACACTATTAAAATGTCCGAGGAGACGACGTCCGTATAATATGGGTTTGTTAATTCCTTTCCAAGTTACATTTAGAGAATAACTTCTCGAGAGAAACTATCTCTTTTGGCATTGAATTTGATTTACCATTTGCCGATTACCAAACTACCATTAGTAAACTTTCTGGGTATATTTTTCCGCTATCCATTTTCTTTAATTCACGATAGAAGGTTAATAAAGTATTTATCTGTTAGACTAGAATATTGTTAAGTTATTTAATATTTATATGTATTGTTTATATTTAATGCATCTTAAAGTTAATATAAGTTGATTTTTATTTAACGAGTCTGTTATTCTTACAAACATCGAGAGTTACTATTCAAAAACCTATACTCCAATCTACCCTTTTATATCAGAGTCATTACCTTACCAGAGGAACCAAACCTTACCAGTGTGTATTCAGAATACCAGAGTACCACATAGTACCACGATACCAGAGTCCACGCTACCAAATAAGAGTCACCAGATATAACTTTTATTTTTTATATACTCGTTCATTCTAACATAACACATTCTTATAGCAACGCACTAAGGGATAAATATTTATAGTTTACACTAAGGCCCGACCGCTCGGTTTTCGTTACAATATCATTGAGGAATTTTTGAAAAAATTGTTCATCTTATTTCCCTAGGAACTATCATTTGATATGAGTTAAAGCTTGTCTGAATGCTGTTCACTTTTAAGAGAGTATCAGAACTATTGGTTCAATAGCTAAATCATTGGTTAGTTTGGCAGATATTAAACTGTTGTGGGCTGTGTTATACTTGTAATTTTTATTGCAATAATTTCAATACACCTTATCGCTATTTATTCCTATCCGGATAAGTTCTAAATTTACACAACTTTCAAACCCAGTTGAAGCTATCTGGGGCCTTGTTTAAACAATGTATTGTGCATAAAACTTTTCATAGAGACATTTTTAAACCATCGTAAACACATCAAACAAAGCATTTTCAATGACTTTGATTTGTCTTTTAAACATTGCTTCTTAAACTATCAACACTTCAAAATGTCCACTTCCAAACCTTTTCCTCCCTCTGCTCATTACTGATAACCTTTGTTTTTGCTCCACTTGACCTCAACAGGAAATTGTCTAAGTAACTGGGTTTTTTTCCGGATTGGACTTAATAGCGATAAGGTGTATAGTACTTGTATTTATTCTTTTTATGTATTTAATGTCTTGTATATTTATTCTTTTATGTGTTCAGATATATAAATATATATTATATATTATAAGGGGATACCCAGTAATTCTGACAAACAAGCATTAACATGCATTAATGTGCATTTGACCTTCATGTATATTAAGAATGTGTCAGTTACTTGCAGTAAATTATGAGTTTTTTAAACCAATAATTGGCTGCCAAAAAGTATGAAATGTTAAAGTAAAGGTGTTGAGCCCAAAAATATAAAACCAGATGTAATGCGAGATATTGCTCATTTAGTATACCCTAGCTCAATGATGTTAACTAAATGTAATAAATATTGATATATGATCAAGATATTTTAAAATAATATTTGTCTTTTGCAAACTAGAAGTAGAGTATCTGTAAAAGAGAAGCAAAAGATACCAAATGAATATTAAAAGTCACAGTAAAAAATAAATTTACAACGCTATGGCAAAAGAAGAAAAGACTAAAAGGAAACCATATGTATTCAAAGCACAACATAGAAAACCAAAGATTGAGCAACAAAAACCCCCTCCTCCCAAAAAAAGGGGGTCGAACTAAGGACCTCAAGAAGGGTAAGCAGGTCCTGCTCCATATGTGGCACTTGTATTGCTCCTGTATGTACAAACCTGGTGATAAGTGTAATTTGGTAGGTCAGATTGGAGAAAAAGGAGAATGGGATTCATGTTACGACATTTGGAACATATCTGTCATGATTTTTGATACAACTATTCAATAACGGTCAACCATCTTATGCTTGCGTCTGTAAAATTTTCAAAAAGATGATTTCAACTTCACCACTTGGAGTTCTTGGTTTAATAGCTTCCTTGTGAGCAGCAACCTTCTATCAAGGAATTCATAAAAGGAAATGAAGCCCTGGAATATCTTATAAACTGGGAGATATATACTCCATATGCAGGCGCTGCTGGAATGTTGCTACATAGAAATGGAAACTTCACAATTCGGAGCTGAAGTCATTTCTTATCGTAAGTCAAGATATGTAAACAAATCACACAGTTTGGCATAACCAGATGAATCTTGTTGCCATATACGTATCAAGAAACAATGGCTTTTAGATAGCTATAAGAAGATGTGGTATGAGTGCCAATAAGACAACTCTCCATCCAAGTCACAATTTATAAAAGTAAACCATTATAGGTCAAAGCACGGCCTTCTACACGGAGATGCATTGATAATTGTGACAAAAATTAAAAAAATGTGCATGATATAAATATGCATCCTCTTCTCCATTGTGACACAAAACTAAATGTATCCTATTACAGATTGTTACACACAATGAGTAACAGGATAGGTGCAACTAGTGGAGCAAGAATGGCTCACCCTTTATGAGCACCAGATTTTAACCTTAGTTTTGATGAGGGGAGGGGGGTGGTGTTCCTCAATCTGAAGTTTTCTGTGCAATGTTTCATGGACTATTGTTTGTCTGTTTTTTTGGATTTTTTTTACTTTTTTAGGTTTTTGATTGCCTCCTTGATATCTTCTCCCCCTCTTTTTAAAGATAAAAGCTTTATGCAGCAAGAAAAATTAAAGCATGTCACATGTTATGGCTTAACTAGATGAAGAAGTGTCATTTATCAACAAAATTACTTGGTCATAGCAAAATAACCCCTGCGGCTGTGAAAGAAATGTACAACAGGAACATTGATAACATTATAAAGTGTACTGCAAGCTTTTTGATTTGTTCCTTTTATTCGAAAGGCAGAAAAGATGGTTATTTTGGTACATGGTAAAATAGTAAAAAAAAAGTCAAAGTCCCATAACTCACTCAAAATTGGTCCAATCAAAATTACAGTACAAGATGGTCAATTCCAAATGATGGCAAACAATTCTGCCAAGTATGAGAGCTTTTTGTCTAATGGTCTCAGGGGAGTTGAGTTTACAAGGTATCATTGAGGTATGTTAATTGAAAATATGGTAAAAGTCCTGTAACCCCAATAAAAATGATAAAATCGAATTAATGGTATAATAAGGTCAATATCATATGGTAGCTAACAATCTTGTCACCTAGGAGATCTTTATGATGAATGGTGTCAGAGGAATTTCGTTTACAAGGGGACATTGTTTCAATACTTCAAAAAATGGTTGCAGTCAAATAACACCTGTAAAAATTATTGAATCAAAATGGCGGTACAATATGGTCTACACAGGATGGCAAACTATTCTACCAATATGAAAGTTTTCTGTTCAACAGTTTCAGAGGAGTTGTGTTCACAAAGTTTCATTGTTAAATCCTTTTTTTAATGGGCAAAGTTCCAAATCTCCTGTTAAAATTGTCAAATAAAAATGATAGTACAGAATGATCTAGAGAATATGAGGACAAATAATTCTATCAAGTATGCAAGCTCTCTGTCAAAAGGTCTCTGAGAATTGACGTCTTTCAGATGAATGGGTGGACAGAGACCATCACCAAATGTCCCTGGACGACCATAGGTGACAAAAAGCTTTGACTTGTGCATGACATTTTAAAAATTAATTTTTTTCTGCTAACAGGAGAATAATCTTGAAATAACTTTAGCATGTCACATGGTATGACATAACCATATGAAGCTTGGTGCCATATATCAAGAAAGGTAAAAAAATATCAACTGTAACATAAAATAGGCATTTGTAGAAATGCAGGTGATGATAAAATAGTTTTTTCATGACAGACACATAGAAGGAAAACCAGTATCCACCTCCTTGAGAACAGGGGAATAACAAACAGCTTACCATTATACAATAATAGTGGAGTTAGTAGTAAAGACATCCATCTTTGTTCTATTGACCAATCTCGTATAGTAAACTTCTTCAAAGAATTACCAAACACACACTGAAAAGGTAAAACACATCATCTGAAACACAACAAAGCATTTATAAAAATACAGGAGTCAGAGAAGTAACAAAATAGTCTCTTCATGTTATAATTCACATATTAAGTTTAACTGCTAGGAAAGAAAAAGCTTTGAGATTATTTTTTTGTTCCACAAGAACAAGCACATGTATCTTGCATTCAATAAAAGCACTTGATTTTTTAGGGGTTCACATACAAAATATATGTCAAAAAACTATAGAATGCAATATGGTTTTGAAAATGTTTACAGTTTAACTGCATTTGCATAAAACTAATGAGACTTTACAATCATCATTTATTGCGAACCAAATAAAACTTTTCCACAGAGTCATCTCCTCTTGGTATTTAAACCTTTGTCAGTTCAAAATATTTAGCATTGTTCCTATTGAAATTTGCATTTTTTGTTTTGTATTTTTTAAGTTATAGAATACATTTAAGAAGGCCTTCATTTAAATATTGTCTTTTTCCAGTTTTTATTTGTCAAACACACAAAACAACAAATTTCAATAGAAACAATGTTGAAAATTTTGTCAGAAATCAACTTTTAATGTTTGAATCAGTGTTTACATTGAACAGATTGAAAATATATTATTCATATTGAATAAATACAACATCACATACAGTTTTGTGAGTTGAAACATGTATTTTCATCTACTTAGAAGATATTTTTTTACTCAGGTAAATTAATCAATGAATGATGGATTTCTCTTAGAAGAAATTTAAAGTTCCCGGTGATTAAACTACACAGAAAACAATAGCTATTGTATTTATTCAATGGGACAACAGAACTGACAAAAGCTTAAATACCTTGACCAAGAGGAGATGACTCTGTGGAAAAGTTTCATTTGGTTCACAATAATTGTTTTCTGTGTATTGTTTTTGGACTGTTGTCTGTCTTTTTGTCTTTTTTTCTTGGCCGTGATGTTGTTTTAATTTTGACTTATGGTATTTGATTGGCCCATGGTATCTTTTACCCCTCTTTTTGTTTTTAAACTTTATTTGTTTATTGACAATAACATCAATACTTACTGTTGCTACAAATGTCATGAATAAAAACACAAATCTGATCCAGATTTCAATCTGTGTGAATGAAGAGTTATAACACTGAAACTGAAAAATAAAACCATAAATTATGATTCTCCATATCTTCTGAAAATTAATTAACTGTAAATGAACACTATAACATAACTGAATTTTAGAAGATACGTATTTTAAAATTTGATGGGTGATGATTATTTTTGAATGATAGCCCGAACAATTATAGGGAAAATCATGTCAAGTTTCATGTATGGCAGGATTAAATAAAAAACCTTTTGACCCCATCCCACATTTATTTCTGGATCAGTCCTAATTCGACCAGTGAAATCAACAAAATGCAGTAATTAGCAATCAATTTGTAGTATTCTATTATTATAAATACTACAATCATTAACGAAATACTCAAATAAAATGCAATGTCTTTGAATTTAAACTTAGTGTTCTGTAATCCATTGAAATGGATTGTTATCATATAGTTATTGTAATCTAAGTATTAGACCTGGGGTCAATTACATGCCAAAGTATATATTACATTTCAATTACATTGATGTTTACATTGATTTTCAAATGTAATTAATAACATTACAATTACATTGCCAATGTAATTAATTTCTTTTCAATTACTTTTGTCCAAAGAAATGTAAGAGCTATATTATATAAGATTAAATCATAAAAATGAAAACAGGCTAGAATGAAACTTTTAACAGTGAACAGATTTTAACATATAAATATGATGGTTTAAAAGATAAATTGATTTTGGCATTTTAATCAAGGGACATTCTTGTAAAATTAGTTAAGTGAAAGGAAATATCCTGAGGCTAAGATTATTGTTAATTGTTAGAACAACATATTTACAAATTATATGTCAATTATGTCAATAAATTGTTATTGTTTATAATTTTTAAATTTTTTATGCAAAAAAATAAAATAATTAATTAATTAAATACAAATAAGGATTATATTACTTGCTATAATGATTAATGAAGTTTTATTATTAAGGAATGTTACATTTTTTCAACACATTAAAATGTTTATAAAGTATTAAAAGAAATCAAAGTACCAAGTGTATGATGTGTGATTGCATCAGAAAAGCCCAAAATGTATTTTAAAATTTTCCAGAAAATATCTAAGTGTAATTGAAAGTAATTGAAATGTTATTCATAATTACATGGCAAAAAGGCAATGTAATTAATTACTTTCAATTTCATGTAATTAAAAATATGCTCAATTACACATAACATTGAATTACTTTTAAATTTGTAATTAATTACAGCTAATTACAATTACATTTTTTAATTACCCCAGGTCTGCTAAGTATCCAAGATGTAATAAGATCAGGTCATCACAATGCTGAAATTATCTTAATAAATTTGCATTAATGGGTAAACATCCAGATTGGACTTATTAGTAAAGGTTATCTTACCAATGTTGTAATTAGATGTTTGAATATAGTTTACACTGGCACTAATATCGATTTTGTCATCAGCAAATTAAAACATAACTAAATTTGTATTCTTTTCAAACGGGATGTATAAAGACATACCCACTTTCATTTTGATCTATAAAGAGGTTAAACTCCTAACCATCCTACTGTCTGTCGATACATTTATTTTTGGCATTGCACAAGTCGTGTCTTCTTTGACTGTCCATGACGTTAAAATACTAAATCCCTGGGATGTGTTTTGGTTGATTTTAGTCTCTGATGCATGATTTTTTTATTATCAATTGTTTTGGCTTTTAACTAGCTGTCAGTAACTGCGAGTACTCTCAAATCGTACTTTCTTGTTTATTTGACCTGTTGATACAAATTGTAATGCTTTTCTGTTATTTAATGTTATTCAGGGTTATATCTGGTCTATATACCAGCTTTGATAAGTGTTCGGTATTACTATAAATTTTTCTTCGTACTATGAACATCAAAATTTTTTATTTTGTAAAAATATTTCCTTTCGCTATTGGAACTGTACACGTATACCTAACAACAAAATTATTTTCATTTACCTGTGTTTAAAGTAATTGCAAATGACTGATATTTTTGTTCGAACATATTGTTTTTCTTAAATTGTTTAACATTTCATACCGATATAACATGTTAATTTTATTATTCTTCCCTTAGTTTATTTTTTTTGTATTTACATTGTATCATGGGTTATTTGTTCAGTGTATGGTATCAATATGTACTTTGATTGAGTTAAGCTATTTCAGTTGATATTTTATAGTGTGTCTTTCTATGTTGTGATGTTACACTATTGTTTCAGAAAAAGGGTGAAGGTTTGGTACTATTAAAACGTTTAAACCCGCTGCATTTGTTTGCACCTGTCCTAAGTCAGGAATCTGATGTTCAGTAGTTGTCGTTTGTTGATGTGGTTCATAAGTGTTTCTCGTTTCTCGTTTTTTATATAGATTAGACAGTTGGTTTTCCCGTTTGAATGGTTTTACACTAGTAATTGTTGGGGCCCTTTATAGCTTGCTGTTCGGTGTGAGCCAAGGCTCCGTGTTGAAGACCGTACTTTGATCTATAATGGTTTACTTTTATAAATTTTGACTTGGATGGAGAGTTGTCTCATTGGCACTCATACCACATCTTCTTATATCTATGGAATTGATTAAGAAGATTGAATGTAACAAGGTTGATGTTAGTGGGCTTACACATATACATAAAAATCATATAAAGTATAAAAGACATAAAAAAAAACATATTTAATTTGAAATAACCAAAATAGAATTTAAAATTTCTTAAAGAAGGCTTAAAAAAAGGTAAAGTAAAATGGAATTTTTTTTAACTACCACATGGAAACAGGCACTTCTCTTTCAAGTCTGATCGATTCTCCCTGTCAGTTTCCAAAAAAGGATGTCTTCAATTGTGCTTAATAAAAAATAAAGAAGATACAATGGATAAGCATATTCTGTTCGTTAAAAAGAAACATTAAGCCAAGAGGGCAAATTGCACCTTTTTAACCAATATCTATTTTATTTAAACTTTTGTTTATAATTAAAATTCTTTTATTAGACCATATAATTAGTGAGTTCAAGTCACCACCTACTAACCTTGAATGGTGCATAAAACACAACCATCAATTACAAGCATACAGTGGATATAAACGAAATAAATGTATACTGTTCTGGAATTCAATTGTATGATAAAGAATCTGAAAATTATCCATAATTTACAAAATAAGGCAGATTCAAACTAATTTTTAGTGTAATTTCATGGATGCTACTGAATTTCTAGGAAGACAAATAATTCTTGTCCAATCATGATTAACATTCATATTTACTTGATAATTTGAAAACAACTGTACAATTTCATGCGTCCAAGGCACTTTTCAGGATTTACCTTAACCAGGACGGCTCAATGCTAAATATTTGAAAGCCATATGACCAAAAAGGACCTAAAATAATAGCCAAAACCTTCTAAGGTCAACTTTGACTGAGGGAGTTGAACCCTTATTTTCTTAAGAAGATATTTATTAAAACAGATGAAATCAACCAAAATAGAAAAAAAAGGACAAATCGAATGTTATAATTTTCTTTCGAAATACGTAAATGCCAATATAAACACGAGTGCACACTCTGAAATGTCTCGCCTGCTTTCTCAATCATTCCATACACCAAATATAGTTGACCTATTGCTTATAGTATTTGAAAAACAGAGTAAAACACAAAAACCAAATATTGACCAATGAACAATGAAATTGAGGTCAAGTTCAGATGATACCGGCTAGACCGACATGGGCATGTTACAATAATTCCATAGACGAAATAAAGTTGACATATTGGTTATAGTACTTGAAAAACAGACCAAAATACATAACTTAACATTGACCAATGAACCATGAAAGTAAGGTCAAGGTTAAGATGAAACCTGCAAGTCTGACATGTACCTCTTACAATCATTCCATACACCACATATGGAAGACCTACTGCTTATGGTATCTGAGAAACGGACCTAATCACATAACTTTAACCTTGATCACTGATCCATGAAATGAGGTAGAGGTCAGGTGAACCCTGTGTGACAGGCATTTATACGTTGCAAGAAACCCATATACCAAATATATATCCAAATACTCATAATAACCAAGAAATGAACATGACAAAAAAAATGTTTTTTTTCAAGCAATCACTGAATCATGAAAATGAGGTCAAGGACAATGGACATAAGACAGGCGGAAACTTAGTAACATAAGGTATTTGCATACAACGCATTAAGCATCCAGGTCTTCTACCTTCTGAAATATAAAGCTTTAAACAAATAGTTTACGCTGATGCCGCCGGATAGTAATCTCTATGTCTCGCATTCTGTAACTTTCGTCGCTAGCGAGACAAAAATAACAACAAAGCGTTCTCATTGCAAAAATAAAAAAAAAATAACATACAACAAAGGAAAAAACAAAAAATAAAGGAAAAAAAGGAAGAAATGGAATGAAACTTAAAGGTACATATATGAACTCCGAATGTTAACCATACAAGTCATTTAAACCATGAGGCTACCAACTTACATTAAAACTCCAAACTGCATTGAGGCAATTCGGTTCCAAGTTACAGCAAGTAAAAATTGCTCAAAATTTCTGAATCAATTTCATTTCTTTATTGAAATCACTAGATTAGAAAATTAACTTTTAAGCATACAAAGTAATCAGTTAAATATGATTTTGTGAATCCATGTCTAGATTTAAGAAAAAGAAACCAATGTTATTGAATAGATTGACAACACTGAGTTTTTAAATCAACATACATTTTTTCTATTAGACTTGATAAAAGGATGTGATATATAAAGGTTTACAATCCTTTTTAGCAGTTTTTTTTTAGGACATGCAATATAAAATTGGGAAATGGGGAATATGTATAAGAGACAACAACCCGACCAAAGAGCAGAAAACAGCTGAAGGCTACCAATGGGTCTTTAACGCAGCGAGAAAATCCCGCACCCGGAGGCGGACCTCAGCTGGTTCCTAAATAAAAACGTGTACTAGTTCAGTGAAAATGGACGGCATACTAAACTCAAAAACATATAAATGAACTAAAATTAAAAAAATATACAAGACTAACAAAGGCCAGAGGCTCCTGGCTTGGGACAGGCGCAAAAATGCGGCGGGGTTAAACATGTTTTGTGAGATCTCAACCCCCTCTCCCCCTATACCTCTAGCCAATGTAGAATAAAGAAACACACAGCAATACGCACAGTAAAACTCAGTTTAAAAGAAGTCCGAGTCCGATGTCAGAACAGGCAACAAAAGAAACTAAGCAAAATGATAATGATACATAAATTAACAAAGGACTACTAGTAATCATGGGCGGGTCCAGGTGAGGGCGTAATGGGCGTACAACCCCCCCCCCCCCCCCCTTTTCAAAAAGAAAAAAAAACTATCGTAATCTGCTAATATTGTTTTGAATATGGCAATTTATGATAAAAAAAATGTCAAACCTTGACACTTTAACTATAAAATATACATGCTCCAAGTCAGGAACCGTTACATTAGTGCATTTCACAATTATTTTATGTTTTTTAGCAAAAAAAAGGTACAAAAAATGTTTCGCCTCGCTCCACTCGGCCAAAGATTGGATTCTACGCCCCTTCTTTCAAATATCCTAGAAACGCCCCTGGTAGTTACTGACATGCCAGCTCCAGACCTCAATTAAACTGATTGAAAGATTATGTCTTCATCATATGAAAATCAAGCACAATCCCTCCCGTTAGGGGTTTAGTATCATACCATCATAAAATATATGAGAAGAACATAACCCGTATCATGCCAACAACTGGTTTTAGAATAAATGTGTGTATTTCCGATGCAAAGACCCTATGAGTGAATCAATAATTAATACCAAAATATGCCATCCTTAATGACCTGACAACAGTATCGTAACTATATCCCTTCTGAATAAGCCTGTTTAAAGGTTTGGTTAGCTTTTGAGGGGAATGCCGACATTTTTGTGCTTTGTAAAGAATATTACCATATAAGATTAGATGTGAATTACCTGAATGTATAAGATGTCTGCATGCTGATTTATATTTACGAATGATGTCCTTGTACCGATGATGAAATTTAGTAAATGTTTTGACTAGTTTGTGATATCGAAAACCCTGATGTAATATTTTTTTCAGTAATACAGAGATTTCTTTCGTTAAAAACAAATACGTTGTTACATACATGAGCGAATCAAACAAGTTGAGATATATAAACACCATAAGATGGTGACAAGGGAACGTCACCATCTAAAAATGGATAATTAACAATAGGAAATGAAAAATCATCTCTTTTATCATAAATTTTGGTATTTAGCTTCCCGTTAAAGATATAGATATCAAGATCCAGGAAAGGGCATTGGTCATTGTTAGTATTAAAATTGACTATTAGCTTTATTTAAAGTCAGTTCGGCAGGATAAATCTCTTTAGTGTACAATATATCATCCAAATATCTAAAAGTGTTATTAAATTTTTGTATCAGATGTTGTTTCGATGGGTCTTTGCTGATTTTAGTCATAAACTGTAACTCATAACAATACTGAAAAAGGTCCACAGTTAGTCCCCATTGGAATTCCGATAACTTGATGATATACGGAATCTCCATAGCGAAAAAAATGGTATCTAGTAAAAATGTGTAACTCTGTCACAAGTCAAACAAATGGTAATTCAGGGACCATGTAAATCAAGACACTATGTTATAAAAGAACTTACTATTTCAAGAGAAAATATCATCAGATAAAAAGAGTGATAACTGATAGATATCTAGGATGAAACAAATATAAACATATTTTATTTTGTATAAGTTTAGTAAATACAATCTGTCCTAAGTACATCATTCTTCACTGCAATTAATATTTTAACAGAGTATATATATCGGAACTCTGTTTTCTAGATAAGCTAAGGCTGTGGGTTAGTTGATGCAATGATTTCTTGTTTTTGGGAGAAATTAATCTAATCTAATAATAAAATGTTACTGCAATTCTACGAATGAATTCTCTGGGATTAACATCATGAAGATGCTTGATAACTTTTTTTTACTGAGAATATGCTTATGTTTTTTAAGTGTACCAGACTATGTATCCATATTTAAAACAACTATTATCTTATCTCCTCTTAACATTTTGTTCCATCTTGAATTTAGAGAATTTAGAGATTAAATACTCCGCAGGGCACAGCTTGATATGACTGCAGAGGTTGAAATTTGAACAGTTGGGACAAGTATGAACACAACATTCAAGCTTGATACAGCTCTGAATTCAAATTGTGATTAAATATTTGCCACGGCATAGGTTTCTGACACAGAATGAATGTAATCTAAGAACTTAAAAATTTTAATTTGAATATTTACCTATTATGGTCCAATGAAAAAATCTAAATACAGGGTTAGATTCAGCAACCCCAAGAATTCAAGTTTAATTTTGGACCTCCATGTGGACCAATTAAAAAAAATCTCAAATACAATTCATTATTAGATTCAGCATATTTAAAAACCCCAAGAATTCAAGACTTTGAATTAAATCCCATTGAAATTGGTCAAGAAATAAGCAATCAAAACAAAGTATTAGAAAACTATTTTGGCCCCCTTTTCCTTAACAGTTAGAGCCATAACCCCAAAAATCAATCCCAAACCTTCCTTTTTTTGGTATGGAACCATGTGGTACAATTTCATAGAGATCCATACACTTATACACAATTTATTGTCCAGAAACAAAAATAACTAGAGGCTCTAAAGAGCATGTGTCCCCGCTCACCTAGGTCTATGTGCATTATCAACAATGGACTCTCTCCAATATTGTAAACAAGAATAGACAAAAAAGTTTTTTTTATTGATCTTGTATTGCTAATAGTTTTGTCTGTTTAGTTTCTTTCTATCTTCTTTAATTTTAGATCAAAACACAAAAAAGCCTCATTTAAGGGTAATCACTCTTATGAAGAATGACAGTCTACTAACTATATCGGCAAAATTTGACTTGTTTGTAGATCTTCCCTTGCTGATCTTATTTGGTTTTTAAAGTTTCTATCTATCTAACAGCATTTTTATCATATAGACAAAATGCAAAGGAGTCGTCGGAAGATTTACTCCATATTGTCTTATATGTAGATCTTATCTTGCTGATCATTTTTTCTTCTTTAAGTTTCTATCTTTTTATCATAATTTTAAAGATATAAGGCAAAAACGCAAAAAAAAATGGTAAAAATCGTCATCAAAGTGCATTAACTCTTATAAGGAGCTGGATGATCGACAATGCATACTTATTCGTAGATCTTGTCTTGCTAGTCATATTTGCAACTTAAAATTTTCTATCTATTATTGGTTTCAAGATAAAGGTAAAAATGAAGAAATGGTAAAATTTGTCATTTTTTAATTCATATAAGGAGTCGCCTGACATTTTTAACGTCAATGAACAATTGGTAGAGCTTAACATTCTGAACAATTTTGCCCTTGTCAGAATTGGTCTTTTCATAACGGTTATCAAAAAAATAGAAAAAACTTGAATTTTCCCCTATGTTTTATTTTTAGCCATGTCGGCTATCTTGGTTGGCGGGCAGGGTCATCTGACAAATTTTTGAAACTAAATACCCCAATGATGAGTGTGGCTAAGTTTGGTAAAATTCCGTCAAGTAGTTCCAGAGGAGAAGATTTTTGTAAAAGTTAACGACAACGGACGACGACAGACGACGGTGGACGCCAAGTGATGAGAAAATTTTTGGCAATTGCTGCTGTCAGTGTAAAAGTGAAGTGTTGACATAAACAAGTGAGTCCATTTATCAAGAACATACAGAATTTAAAAAAAAATCATATTTTTCTCTAGATGCTATTTCTTGGTCTTAAAGATTAGCTTCTGTCCAAGTTTCATAACAATCCATGAAGGTTTAATAAATTATCATGTCAAAAAAATTTAATTCCAGACTGTGTGTAAATGTTAACTATAAGAAACGAGATCCATCTATTAGAAAAATACTAAAAACGAAAAAAAAATTATTTTCAATGGTTTGCTTCAGACATTATCTCTTAATCATTAAAAAGCGTCTGCCAAAGTTTCATAAAACTTTATGAAGTTTTGACAAAGTCATTGATGTGTAACAAACTTTAACCCCACGACGTATCTACTTGTTAACTGTGAAAAACTAAGTCCATTCATCAGTAAAATACGGGAAATGAAAATAAATATGTTAAAAACTTTGCTTTGAATACTGTATTTTGGTCATAAACAAGCTTCTGTTCAAATTTTATAAATTTGCATGAAGGTTTGACAAAGATATTGATGACTGAAAACCACAGACAAAACCTAAATGTTGATGCCGCCTATGTCGCCGACGGAGTCTAGGATTGCTATGTCTCGCATCTGCGAAACAAATTTCACAGGCTTGACAAAAATGCTTGTTTTTGGTCCCTAATTCCTAAACAGTTAGGACAATAACCCCAAAAATCAATTCCAAACCTTTCTTTCGTGGTATGAGACTTAGTCATTGTCTGGAAACCAAATGTCTTCGGATGACGACAATGCCATACAATTATGCGGCCGTGAATTTTTTATGTCATTTAAAAATCTGCCATGGGAAATAATATATCAAAACTTCAAAACCATTGGTTGAATGGTTCACAAGTTGCATGGGAACTAAATAAAATTCCATTTCCCCATCAATTAAGGGCCATAATTCCAGGTCGACAAAAATGTATTTCATCAATAATGAAGATCAACTCTATTTTGTCATTATCAACAACATATAAAAAGAAGTAGGTCCAATTTCCCTATGTGTTGTTCATTTTGTTTGTATTTGTTTGTAGGTCTATTTTTTTATGAGTGGGCTGTTGATGATTGGTGTGGTCTGTTGTATTATCCAATATTTCTGATGCTTCCTGGTATTTTTTTTAATTTTTCATTGTTTTTGGGCTCAGTTCAAAACAAAGTTTCATTCAATGTGGTAATTGGATTAAATATAAAACAAAGACGTGGTGTGATTGCCATTTAGATAGTCAGCAATCAAAGATCAGTAAAGGTAGCAGATGAACATTGAATAATTATTGTACAGCCTTCTATAATTTAAATGGGTGGCAAACTGTATATAATAAGAATAAATATTAAATTATTTAAAAATATCAAATAAATAATGAAGAGGCAGACAAAAATAACATACTTTTCTGTAATGTAGCCTTTAATTTCTTGTGATCATTAATTTATACACAAAATAAATGAACTACATATTCTTGTAAGACAATAACGTAAATAATCCCTCTATAGACTGTACATGTCTTTACAAAGGACAATAACTCATTGTCATCAATAAACATATGTATTGCATTGTGTAAGAAATATAGACATTTTGGCAAAATAAGTACTTTTCTTATTATAAAAATACCAGTCTCAATAAAATAATGAATAATCAACAAGGCTGAATTAAACTTCAAAATTTTCTATGGTGGTCAAACTTCGAAAATGTATTTGTTTTGTACATACACCATTTGGATGATTGCCCACCATTACAGCACAGCAACACCATGCATATAGAATTTTGACAAGTATGATCTCAACTGGGCATAAAAGACAAAAGGTCAAACATTGATATAAAGACTTCATTTTAATATTTTCCCCAAAAACATAACTAAAGTATATTTTCATAACTAAACATTTTACCTAGTCAAATTCAGGACATGTATTATTCATACTTTTTTATTTACTGATATCAATAATAATATTCTTTTATTGAAAATAAATTATTATATTACAGCTCTTTTATAACCTGGCATTGCCAAAAGAATAATTACAATAAATTGTCTAATGGTTCTTAATATGAAATGAATTCTGATACTTAAATGTATAGAAATCACATAAATTACAATTTAAAGCACTGAAAATAATTTAAAGCGCATTTTGTTAAAATATACCCTTTCACTCATTTGGACTTTTGGAAAATGTTGTTTGTGCTGTATTTAGACCCCTCTACCAAGAAATTTGTTTTTCATGCACACGTATAAAAATTGCGGTTTTTATCCAACGCAATCATAGGTTTGAACGTTGTTTTCAATTTAGACTTGATTATATTTTTTCGTTTGGGCTTGTATTATATTTGCCTTCGGGTTTAAATGATCCGTTCATCCTATTTCGACTCTTTAAAATTCAAGAGTCTATCCTAAATTGAGGTAAATTATATGGCAAAATATACCGTTTCGACCCCTAACATCACTGAAGAGACATTAATTGTCGAAATCCGGATATGGTGTACAAATTTTTGCACCTCATGTTAGTTGTATACCATCTTTCCCGCAAGTTTATTGTTTTCTCTTTGGTATTAAATTAATATTAAGATCCATTTTGTTAAATCTTGTGATCAATTTATTTGGTAATCGTCAATGGCAGTCAGCAGGGTTTAAGAACATCAGTTGTTCGACCTGTTAGTCAAATGCGTTTTGTTAAAATATACTTTTTCACTCTTTTTGGTCTTTTGGAAATTGTTGTTTGTGCTGTATTTAGACCCCTCTACCACGAAATTGTTTTACATGCACACAACGCAATCATAGGTTTGAACGTTGTTTTCAATTTAGACTTGTTTATATATATATATATATATATATATATATATATATATATATATATATATATAAAATTGAGAATGGAAATGGGGAATGTGTCAAAGAGACAACAACCCGACCATAGAGCAGAAAACAGCCGAAGACCACCAATGTGTCTTCAATGCAGCGAGAAACTATATATATATAAATGTAAAAATCACAAGCTATTAAAGTCAAATGTACATAATTGTAGAAATTCAAATATAGTCAAACCTGCTTAAGAGACCATCTGTGTTATAAGACCATTAATTTTAGATCCCTCTGTAGTGCATTTTATAAAGATTGAACATATACATGTACTGATAGACCAACTGTCTTATGAGACCACTTTCAAGCTCTACCTTTAGTGGTCTCTTAAAACAGGTTTCATTGTACTCATTATTGATATCTGCTATGTTAATATCGTGTGATTATTTGAAGGAGGATCTAAATAATGGATTACTTTTTTGTATAACTTCTATCCTTTGCAATATTTAATAATATGTTTAATTGAAATAACTTATGCATATATTGAATATAAAACAATAACATTGTAAATAACGGCAACTGTAGTATACCGGTGTTAAAAAGTCATAAATCGATTGAGAGCAAACAATTCCGGGTCACAAACTAAAACCGAGGGAAACACATCAACCATACGAGGAAAACAAAGGAACAACAGGAACACTGAAGTGCAACAAAAACAAACATGACCGACAGACTAATAAAAACATTGCATTTCAATCTGCAAAATAAGAATAAACAATAACAAAAAATCATAACAAAAATATCACAGTGAAGTAAATTGGATTTCACCTTGACCTTTTATCTTTGTTCTTGTCTTGTTTTAGACAGGAATTTGTCCTGCCCATTTCAAGTGGCATTTGTCTGGTACATAAGAATCATCCTAGTATGCCATCAAAATTTAACTTCTCCTACATAGCTTGAATGATTTCAATGCAAGTTTACATAATCCAGTATATTACATAATTATGTGAATAAAGGGATATGCTTATGGTATTTAAAGAATTGGATTTCTTACAGTTTGATAGGGAATAAAACTACAGGGTTCTCTTGCTTCGTCTATTGTGAAAAGCAGATCTTTTTTACTTCTAATTTTTTCCCCAAAAAGTATACAACCAACCTATCAATTGACTCCTCAATTCTATCTTTTAGCTAACTAAAAACATTATTACTTTAAGCATATTGCATTCTCAACAGACTCAAGTTAATGACAATAGATTGGACATACATTTTTAACAAACATGGTCTTACTGAGCACCAGGGGTACAACAAACCATCACTGCAGTGAGAAGCTGACTCACTCCTTCATATTTTTATAGTTCAGGAGTACATACTATATACACAAATAAGACAAGTGTGGGTGTCAAATCCTAAATTTACCTTTAATAGGTACAAAATGAGCTATAAAAAATGTTCAAAAAATTTAATTAGTGAAAGTGAAAAATTAAGACATGAATTCTGTGATTTATATAAACACAAATGTTATACATATACAACGTCTAAAAGAAGATACATATCTGAATCCAAATCATATATTTTAAACTGATTATATCATACTTGGCTCATTTGTAGTTCGGTAAAAAAAATTAAACATCAAATCTATTGATAAAACACATCTTCAAAGGATATAAGTAATAAAAATGAAAAATATTATAGAAAAATGATACCATTGCCCTATATTCAATGAGTCAAATTAGAACAAATACATCCAAATAAAAAGTTTTTTTCTTCCTTCAAGTCTGTTAAAACCCTTCAAAATCCACATAACTTTAAACCAAATAAATATTCTTAAAAGAACAATTAAGGTGGCTAGCTTTGAGTACACAACTATTCTCTTTTGAACTAAAACATAGGAAAGACCAGTAATTTCAAAATTGTTCTTAGTATTCATCACAATACATAAGTGATGCATGAATTCCAATGGGATATTCATTTTAATGTATATTTAACTTTGATTTTTTTTTATATTTTCATCCTGCAATCGATCTTTCCATTTGACAAACACAAGTGGTAAACTACTTTAAGTAAAAACTTTAATCTGAGAATGTACTTATCAGTATTTATTAATAACACATTTTATGGTCTCTTAATCATATTATATGTATTTATCTACCATTTATCATTAACATCTAAATTACAGCATGTAGTATTTTTAATTCTGCATATTTTTCATTAATATTGTTTCATTTTCAGATTTGAGGTTAAAGTTCATGACGTTTTTGATGTTAATAGTGTTGACAATCAGTATTACAATAACAGTGATGAGATATGGTGCTGCAGCTTTACAAGATAATTTTGTAACAGAATTGTCCACAAACTACAAAAATTCGGCAGAATTTGTCGCATTTTATGGTCTGCTCAATTTCTATATGTATACAATGGCATTTGTGTATTCACCTTCCAAAAATGCTATATATGAAAACTTATTCAGCTTAGTTTGAAAAAATATAGTGTTTCCTTTCTTTATACATCTATTCTATATCAATACAAAGAAACTTGTTCTGTAAGGTTCAGATCTTTCTGATTTTTTTAAAACAATAATAATGACACGACCACTGAAACATTATATAAAACAGTGAATTTTCAAAAAACATTTGGGGTGCAGTTTATCTTTTCCTTAAATAGCAGAAAAAATATGTCGCTGGAATAAATATGTTTTACTTGTATGGAGAATTCTTTTGATGTTTTCTTTTTTTTTAATAATTCTACTTTTCTCACAAAATGAAACATTCTGTGGAATTAAGAATTTCTGTAACCAAACAAATTTAAACGAAGTGCTTTCTATACCATAACAGAAGTGGACAGAATTTTATAGCAACAGCTATGAAATAGTATCCTTCCACAGGACACTATTTCATAGCATTTGTTATTAAATTATGTCCTCCAAGAGGACTAAATTTCATGGTAATGGACATTATTTAATACTTTAATTCTGTGAAAAGGAGAAGCAATACAAAGGTCATCATAATGTTTTTTATATACTTGAATTGTAATTAATTAAGAAAGGTGTATTATAAATAGATGCATTTAGACATAAAAAATGGATGGCAGTGAGTACCAACAAATTTGCAATTATTTAAGTTCAAAGAAATATCCAGAAGACTTCAATAAAAAATTTAAGGCGAACACTTCGAAGAAAATGTCAAAATTGTAAAATCAAATTGGATGAGTTATATAATATCTTTAAAGACAAGAAGGCCAAAGAAAGTATAGTAAGCTTGTGGTTCATTGTGATAAGCTGGACACTGTATTGTTTATGTGTCACGATGAAAGTGGCTGTCATCTTGGTGTCAATAGGACAGTTTCCAAAATTGCGTCAAAACATTATTTTCCAAACATTGTTCAAGGACCAAATTTAATGGTAAAAAGTGTCCGTGATAACATTTCTTAGGTAAATTATGTCCGGGACACTTAAACATAAGTGAATATTGTCCATGGACATTATTTACTTTGAAAAAATGTACAGTGATAACACTGACACTTTTTCACAGCTTATGACATATTTTCATAGGTAAATTGTGTCCGGGACACATTAAAATAAGTAAATAGTATCCATGGACAATATTTTCTATTAAAACCAGCGAGCATTATTTCATGGGAGACATTATTAAATCCTACACTATTAATCATATTAACTGAGGAAAGTTGACCTAACAGTTGAAAACTTCAACACCGATCTACCAAACAGTCAAGGTACAGTAATAACTGTCCGAAATACTGGTACACTTTGCAATGATTGTTTTCTACTTCTGATGGTTAATGACAAACTGATGTGATAAAGATTCAAAATAAACTTGAGAAAGTAATTTAACTATGCAATAGTGGTCAATAGCAACAGAGGGATTTTCCAGCAAGAAACGAAGTCATAAGCCAAATTATACAACATATGTCTGGATTATTGAAATATAAAGTTTTCTAATTAGTACATTCCCTTGCAGCTACAGCCTGGTTGGTATACCAGTCTCTAACATTGTAACATCGGAGGCAGGCAAGTTAATAAAACTGTAAGGTATTTGTGAGAATTGATACTTAAAGAAATTGCCATATTAAACACCATGTATGCATTATCCAACATGTAACAAAGTTTTGAATAACTGAATTCTTTCAAAAGCATAGAAAAAACTATAACATCACAGTTTTATGAAATAGATGCGTTCTTGTGCATGCTGTTACCAAAATATGGCATAGATCTCAGCTCTGTATACGCTCTCATAAATAGATACCCTAGGTACAGAAGATACAATCCTCCAACGATGAAGAAAAACATTTTAAATCCCTGTAAATAAAAAAGGATAGTACATTTTACTATATTCTCCAATAGACTGAAATATTCAAGAAAATTTTGTAGTATTTATACTTTATTTATGAGAAAATTTAAGTATTTTGCCATCCTTACTCTATGCTTCATCCAGAGCAGTATAAGTACAAACAATAGTACCTAATCTTAATATAGACACAAGTAAGACTGTATAAGCCCTGAACATACTGTTTTATGGTTATAAATCAGCTGTTTGTAGTTTAAGTCACACACAATTATTTATATCAGAAAACATCCTGAGTATTATACAAAGAAAGAAAAAGACACTAGTTTCGTTTATAAAAACAATGTGTGATGGGGACCAGACTTACTTTGACTAAGATGTGAATCTTATTCAGCTGATGTATTCCTGAGAGGTGATAAATATCTAAGTACTATTGAAGGTAGAAACATAATTGGGTAAAAAATATGCTCATCATGAAACTGATAATGTAAATAAATTTGTTGAAATCCTGTATGGTCGAGGTAAAACAATATATATCATAATAAACAAGCACTTCTTGTGTCAAGAAACATCACTTCAGATGGCTTTTCTAAGTTAAGTGTGTTGTTGGGTCGTTGTCTCATGGACATGTATACCACATCTCTTTGTTTCATAAATTTCCCCAGTATCTACATTGGTGAAATACCTGATACTGTATGCAATAACTGCTGTTGAAAAAAAAAACTATGTTTAATTATTTGTAAAAATTCTGTATTGTTTGCATTGATTGGCACATAATTAAGCAAAAAGAAAGAATAGTATTTTTCTGTTGGCTTAATGTTGAATACATGTAGAAATGTTACGTCCTTGCTTTTTGTCATCCTTGATTTTAGAACACTAAATGTCTTCTGACAGACAAGGCAATACATTTTGTCTTCTCTTTATGCTATAGAATAGTAAAATATAACATGATTTGGATTGAGTGAAAATTGCAAAAATTTCTTTGAAGGAATCATGTTATTGCAACAATTCTTTTTTGCCATAAAACTTCCCTAAAATAAGTATGTACTATTGACCCTCTTTCCAATGTAAAATCAAAGAATTAAAAGTTAAATGTTTAGTGGATCTTTATATGTATGAAGGATATTTTGAATAGATTTTCTGTAAAAGAATATTAATTCTGACAAAAAGTGGTACTTGATTAGTTCAATGGAAGATAAGATTTTGTAACAGTCATTTTCTTCGCTTCTTCCTGGTCATTCAGTATAAATTGTCATGAGGTTCCTATCACTAAAAGTGTTTTCTTTCTTTAAAAACATATTTCAAAGGTATTTTTTGAGTTAATGTGCTTAGATTAAATGCTTCGTGTAAGCGTTATACAAAAACAATATACTTATATGTCACAAGTAAAGGCAATCAGTTTCAACTGATATATAAAGTATCTACTTACCATTGAGCAGACATCTATTACATTAAAATTTAAAGAAAATAGTACAGCTTGGTGTACATGGTTAATTTGATTTACCAAAAGTCAGAAGTATAATGAAACAGCTCAGAATGAAAGGCTTATTCATGACTTTTATTATTCATGTCATTCTAGTGGACACTATGTTGTCCTTATCTGAATCTGAATCCTGCAATGGAGACCACTGTGGTAGTGTTATATCTATGCCATTAATAGACAATATGAAAGCTACTTTGAAAGCTGACTTGGATGTGTCTAAAATGAATAAGCATTTAAAGGCATACATTGAACAGGAGATTGAAATAGGTGTTAAGACAGCAATGGAAAACCTGATGAAACAAATGATAGAAAATAAAACGGAAACGATGAATGCAGAAATAACAGCCAAGTTTATAGATGCAGAAGACAGACAAATATCGAAAACAGATCAAATGGAACAGCTTATAAAAAACAAAACAGAAAAGATGACTACAGAAATTATGACAATGTCTTTAAAGACAAATAAAGAACTAACAGTCAGGTTTGAAAATGCTGAGGAAAAACAAACGAGAAAAACAGATCAGATGGAACAAGTCATAAAAAACAAAAGTGAAGAAATGTTAACATTATTCAAAGACAACAACGACAAGACTAAGGCAAGCTTTGATGTAAAAATGGAAGAATTTAAACAGAAATTTGAACTGAAGGATAAATTTAAGTATGTATTTTTCTCCCATTTGTCATCTTCCCAGGCAGATTCAAAAGTAGACACAACAGTTGTATTTGATGTTGTACCACTTAACATTGGTTATGCTTATGATGGTACAACAGGAAAGTTTACATGTAAAGAAGATGGGATATACACTTTCTCCTGGACTACATTGTCTTATGAATTTTACGGTTTTACCAGTGTTCTTGTAGTTGATGGAACACCAATAGCTAGTAATGTAGTAGACAATGATGATACTGAAGATGCTATGACTGGATCTATTACTGTAATTGTCAAAATGACGAAGGGACAAGAGGCCTGGATTAAAGTTGCTGAAACAGGCGATAATTATTTAACAACTTCATTATTCTCTGGATTTAAAATCTAACTTTTAACTTTTATTAACTTAAAACTAGTCTGACACAGTAATCAAAAGTGACATCTTGTTGCACTGGATTTCTAACTGTCAGCATCGTGGCCAGAAATTTTATGTTTTGAAGTAACAGCAATTTTTTGTTTTCATTTAGAGGATTTTTATTAAGAACAAAATTCATTGACATAGTAGACAGATTATTTTATTCAAATCAACCATGCTGTTTTATTTCCATCATTTGATTCTCACATTTGATTCTCGAAGAAAAGCTCAACATTGGAGTAGTGTCAGAGATTGCAACATACTATTATATAGGACTGTTTCAAGGCAGAAATCAACAATATGTCCTATGTTGAGGATAAAAATTCTAACTTATTGAACTACACTTATATATTTATTAAAGAATTACATCATGTGGATAGGGTCAGTCCAAACATTCACATTTTATACAGAAAAAGAATTCACAAATGAAAAACAAATAACATGCCCTTCGATTGTGTTTCAAACTATCAATGAGTGCATGAGTATTTCTGTAAAAAAGTCAAAAAAACTGAATTTTTGCGTTTTCTTCATTTTCTTCATTTCTTCATTTGATAAGACGTTGTATCATCACCAACGTCATGTTACGTTAACTTCGATTACAAGGTAAAAACGTTGATTATTCTTGTCTGGTTCATCCCTTTAAATCACTACTGACCGGAAGCTCATATAAACCAGATAGCATTGCGTCCATCGTCCGTCGTCAATAAACTTTTCTATAAAATCTTCTCCTTTTAAACTGCACAATTGATTAAATCAAAGTTTGTTAGCTTCATAGATAGGATGTCTACTATAAAATCTGTAATTTGCGTTCAAGTTGACCAACATGTAATGGCCACCGTAGCTAAAAATAGAACATAGGGGTAAAAATTGTCAGAACTACTAGCTCTATCTTACCTGCAAATAAAAAAATATATATATGATCACTCGTTTAAGGATTTGTTGTCCTTGAAATGTTGATTTGAAATTTAGGTTAGTTCTAGGCTTTATGGTTTCGTAAATTGCAACAAAATATCAACCTTACGAGATCTATCTACCTGAAAATTTCATAAAAAGTTGAAAATCCTAAATCGGGTAATTGCTTTTGAAATGGCGCAGTTTTTTTTTACCATTATCTTTAAAACCATAGCCAGTATAGTAAAAGAATAACAAGATGTATCTTCCCAGGAAATTGGAGAGAAATCCTATAATCTGTTTAGGATTTATTGCCTCTGAAATATCCATGTTTTCCAATTTGCACATATTTCGGCTGATATAGTGGAAGCTATAGGAGCTAGATTAAAAGTGTAATTGAAAAAAAAGTGATCAGCACAGTAAGATCTATACACCCTGAAATATCTGTCATGGAGTTATTGCACCTGAAATTTACATTTTTTCTCCAATTTTCTTAGTTTTTTGCTGTTATCTTGAAAACAATAGGAGCTAAGTTAAAAGTGTAAATTGCAAAAATTATCTGCTTGACACTTTATGTCTACTTGGAAAATTTGAGAAAATCTGACATCCTGTTTTGGATTTTTTGCCCCTAAAATTTTAATTTTTTGCAGTTTTGACTATTATCTCAAAACTATAGGATCTAGGATAAAAATATCTATTGCAAAAAAGATCAGCAACACACAGAATAGCTAGTATGACCATTTAAATGTCCTCATTAGCAGTATAGCTACTGTGGATTCATTTTTATTCGTGGTATACCAATTTTCGTGGGTTTCGTGGGTCACAGCGAACCACGAATTTAAGAATCAACGAAGAATAATCCCGAGAAATGTGTATGGAGTCGGATGTTTATTTCCGGTTATGTTATTCAGTTTTAGTATAGTGTTGACCAGCGATAAACATTGTAACATAACACGTGTTTTTATTGAAAGAAGATACAAGTATTTTGATAAAATCAATAATAAATATATCGAATATCAGTGATAATTTACTTTTTAAAATTGATTAAAAAGGTTCATGGGAAATAACTGCAAGTTGTTAATTACCGTGTCATAGTTTGGTTTACTGGTGATTAAAAATCAATAGGATTATGTACGGGGATATTGCCCGTAGGTAATATTCTTTATGACAGGAACATTTATTTTCACACCTTTTACTTATATGACTGTTTATTATATCGTGATTAGGGAAATGAGCTTTCAATCATTGAGTTTTGAATGCCTTATAAAATTCCGACAAGAAATTATACATTGTAAAACAAACAAATAATTAGTTGTCTCTGTCCATTATTGTAATAGAAGTTTTCAATGAACACTTTAACCTAGAATGACCGAGAGAGGATTTTGACAATTCAAAACTTTTTCAATTAATTCCTTCTTCGTTGTTTGTTTTATTATTGATGAAACCAAGGAGGTTATATGATCTAAATTAAAAAGAAATCGACGAATTACGTTTCTGAATGTTTTTTTTTGTAATCCACGAATTTACGTATACCACGAAACGTCTTTTTTTCTCTATCCACGAAAATTGATACCCACGAAAATAAATGAATCCACAGTATTCTTTTACAAGTTGACCGATACAGACACAAGTGTGCCTCTTGTTATCTTTTTTTGCGTTGGATTTCAATATTTGCAATACAGGTGCATCATCTAATAACGATGTATCACAAAATACATGAATTCCTAACATTATTGTGTCCTGGTCAAATTGTTTTTGTTTATTTGACAGACTTATACATTTAGAATATGGATACATCATCTCATAACCGTCTCATATACTATCCTATATGACCTATGACATAATTTGAAATATTTTATTGTTGGTGGACATTTCCTAATAAAAGAGCAACAAACCGGCAACACAACAGATGAATATTCATTTTCTCGTACTTTGAAAGTTTCGTTGCATATCTTATTTTCATGAAAATACTGAACAAGAGACTCAAAAATACTGTCTTGTATTTTCCATATTGGACTAAGTTAATATTAATGTTGTTAAAAAGCTCAAAATAAATCAACGTCAAATGGACTCCCAAATGGGGCTTTCTTCGTGTAATACCACCAAATCATAGTATGTCACATCCGGTTGCATACGAAAAATGGTCGAAAAAAAATATTCCCTTGAATTTGACTTATGTAGGAAATTAATCCTACATTTCATTGCAGAAAACAACTATATAATTGCATGCATCCGAAATACTTTTCTGGATTTACCTTCATCAGGAAACCTCAATGCCAATATTTGAAAGCCATGGATATATAATAACAGAAACAGTTGAAGAGCAAAATGACCAAAAAGGACCTAAAATAATAGCCAAACCATCAAAGTCAACTTTGCTTGAGAGATTGAACCCTTAGTTTCTTAAGAAGATATGTATCAACCAAAATAGATAAAAATGGACAAATCAAATGTAATACATTTGTAATTTGCTTTCGAAATACGTAAAAGCCAATTTAAAAAACAACAAAAAAGTGTTTTCATTGCAAAAATATAAAAAATAACATACAACAAAAGAAAAAACAAAAAATAAGGAAATAAAGGGAAGAAATCGAATCAAATTTAAAGGTACAAACATTTACTTCGAATTTTAACCATACAACTCATCTAAACCTAGTGGCAACCAACCTACATAAAAACTCCAAGGAAGGCAATTTGGTTCTAAGTTACAGCAAGTAATAATCTCTCAAAATTTCTAAATCAATTCCATTTGTTAATTGAAATCTCTAAATTAGAAAAATAAACCTTTAAGCATACTAAGATATCTTAAAGATGAATATGATATTGGCAAAATGCATCCCTTGCTTAAAACAGCAAGTGCAAACATAACTGAGATACAGAAAATATCTATTTGTGCTAAACTAGCAACTGGCACGTGTATACTTCAATCTAATAAAGCTGAATATCCAAAACATACTACAAGCCCAATATGTAGACTATGTAACAAAATGCTGATGAAACCATTGCACATTTTATTTTGTTGTGTAATACGTTTGCACCAACAAGAGAGCCTCTTATAGACAAAATATTAAATGAAAGTAGTCGGGTCTTAGCAAAAGAAAGCTTGAAAATACATATTGACTTGATAACATTGATTGTCAACCCATATTATTATGTGTCAAAGACAATTCACAAGAATATAGAAGAGAGAATCTGTAATCACTTGGTACCATTATGCCGCCAGCTTCTATATACACTTCATTCCAAACGCTATGCCTTGTTGGCAAAACTTGATACAAGAGCAAGCGGAAAACAAAGAGACGTTAATTCATTGTAGTTACAATATAACTGGGGATGCACATGGACGTCACCCTTCTTAGTTATCTAAAGCCCCATAGTTTAAAAAAAATAGATTCCATAATTATTCCATTTTTTTTTAAATTTTATTTTTAACAGTGTTAAAAACAAAAAGATTTGATTGTATTGTATTATATTATTTTTGTCTTATATAATTTTAACATAAACTTTTTTATAATATTAAATGTAATTGTTGAATTTTAACACTGTCGAAACGTACATATATATATTTAAATGAAAAGATGTGAATAAAAGTAAAGACAATTGGATTGAATATAGAACTGTGTAAATATTTGTTGAAGAATATCGGTGGTGGAACTACTTTCCTCCTATATGGAGGTGTGTCTTGAATGCCAGAATTACGTATACAGATTACAGATTACTAAGTAATCAGTTGAATATGATTTTGTTAGTCCATGTCAGCTTAAAGAAGCATTAATTCTTGAAAAAGAAATCACAGTAATTGAATAGATTGATAACACTGATTTTTTTAAATCAAAATACATTTTTATATTAGAATTGATAAAAGGATGTGGTATATAAAGGTTTACAATGCTTTCTAGGGACTAGTTTCATGCCCTCGCATCTGTACGTCCGAGATTGGTTTCCGTTCTCTAACTTTAGTTACCCTTGACCAAATGTTATGAAACTTACACACAAAGCTTATTACCACAAAACACAGATGGGTGGCGTCACTTTTACCGTTCCTGAGTCATGCCCCTTTATAAATTGAATAATTGCTGAACATTTTCGTTTCCGTTCTCTAACTTTAGTTTGCCTCAACCAAATGTTATGAAACTTATAAACAATGCTTATTACCATAAAACACAGATCAAGTTCGAATTTGGGTGGCGTCACTTTTACAGCTCTCTAGTTATGTCCCTTTATAACGTTTTTATGCTAGTTTTGGCATCATTTGTATCCCATGGGCACATTCTTCATTTATTAGGACATCCAAATATGTAACTCTGTCACAAGTTAACTGATAGATATCCAGGTTGAAACAAATATAAACATATTTTATTTTATATAAGTTTAGTAAATATGATCTATCCTAAATACATCCTTTTACACTGAAATTAATCTTATAAAGAGTATATTGTTTTCTAGATAAGCTAAGGTTGTGGGTTAGTTGATGCAATGATCATTTCTTGACTTTGGGAGGAACAAATCATCTAATCTAATAACAAAATGTCACTGCAATTCTACAAATGAATTCGCTGGGATTGACATCATGAAGATGCTTGATAATTTTTTTTTTACTGAGAATATGTTTATGTTTATTAAGTGTGTAAGTTTTGAACAGACTATGTATCCATATTTAAAACAACCATTCTTTTTTCGCCTCTTGAAAATGATTTTCCATCTTGAATTTAGAGAACAACTGCAAATAAAATGCTCCCAGAGCACAGCTTGATACGACTGCAGAGGTTGAACCCTGAACAGTTGGGGCTAGTATGGACACAACATTCAAGCTTGATATAGCTCTGAATTTGGATTGTGATTAAATATTTGGCACAGCATAGGTTTCTGACATAGAATAAATGTGGTCTAAGAACTTAAAATTTTGAAATTGGACATTTACCTATTATAATCCAATATCCAAAATCTAAATACATAGTTAGATTCAGCATATCAAAGATCCACAAGAATTCAATTTTTGATGAAATAAAACAAAGTTTAATTATGGACCCTTTGGACCTCAATGTGGACCAATTTTATAAGGGGTCCAAAATTCAAAATTTAAATACATGGTTAGATTCAGCATATCAAAGAACCCCAAGGATTCAAGACTTTGAATTAAACCCCATTGAAATTGGTCAAGAAATAAACAATTGATACAAAATATTAGAAAAGTACTGTTTTTGGCCCCTTTTTCCCAAACAGTTAGGGCCATAACCCTAAAAAAAATAATCCCAACCATCCTGTTTTTGGTATGGAACTCTGTGGTACAATTTCATAGAGATCCATTTATAATTTAACTATCGAGATTGGATAAATCCGATAATCCACGCGTAACTATGTAATAATCAGTTTCTCTAATGATTAAAAGATAAATTTTCCTTTTTTTCTAATTAAAATCCCCTTCGAGTGCCTTCCACTTTCCACGAAGTTGTCAATTTCATTAACACCTGTTAGAACATTTTGATTCATTCAGTAAGTTGAGAAAGGTTATGACCCTTAAACTCAGCCAATCATCTTCTGAGATCACCAGCAACCACACGTTGATTAAATTTTTTTATACAATGGGTTCGGAAAGGGATATATTTCCATAGAATTAGAGAAATATAAATATTAAATTATTAAAAAGCTTCAAATAAATACTGAAGAGGCAGACAAAATTAACATACTTCTCTGTTATGTAGCCTTTAATTTCTCGTGATCATTACTTTATACACAAAATAATTAAACCACATATTCATATAATACAATAACGTAAATAACCCCTCTATAGACTGTACATATCTTTACAAAGGACAATAACTCATTGTCATTAATAAACATATTTATTGCATTGTGTACGAAATATAGACATTTTGGCAAAATAAGTACTTTTCTTATAATAAAAATACCAGTCTCAATAAAATAATGGATAATCATCATGGCTGAATTGAAAAAAAATATTTCAAAATTAAAAACTTTAATATTTTCTATGGTGGTCAAACTTTGAAATGTATTTGCTGCGTACATACACCATATGGATGTTTGCCCACCATTACAGCACAGCAACACCATGCATATAGAATTTTGACAAGCGATTTTTGTATGACCTCAACTGGTCAAGTGCTGTAGAATCCTTTACAGACAAAGGTCAAATATGATATAAAGACTTCCTTTTAATATTTTCCCCAAAAACATTAACTAAAGTATATTTCCATTACTAAATATTTCACCTAGTCAAATTCAGCATTACATTTTATTATTCACCATTTTTTCATGGACTGATATCAGTAATAATGTTTTTTATTGAAAATAAATTATCATATAAAAGCATCATTATTATAACCTGGAATTGAAAGAAAAATGATGCGTAATAAACAAAATATACTTTAGAACAATTGTAATAAGTTTTTAAATGGTACTTAATATGAAATGAGTTCAATGACACATTAATGTATATGAATCACATAAATTACAATTTAAAGCACTGAAAATAATTGAAAACAAGGAAAACAACTGAGAAAATAATAAAGTGGAAAATTATGCAATAATGAATATCTCACTGACATAGGATGGAGCATATATCATGTATAACTGATTAACATTAAACTTATACAACAACATTAAGTAGTTTCTTGAACTGTGGATTATTTTTTGTTTGTTGGTACTGATTTTTAGTGAAAAACAAAAATTGTATTTTCATGGAGACTTGATTTAGGGATTTAAATTCTGCAGATAAGACTTCATGGAGTTTGTAATTTGTTGAACTTATACTTGAGGTTTTCCTATACTGACTAATTTGATGACTATCAATACCCAATGAATACTAATGAAGCTACAGTATACTATTTTGTACGATGAAAAGTCATAGACCTAATCGAGATGAAATGTTTGTGCTAATTTCAACCATAATTTTAAGTAATATAAAGATAAACAAGATCGTTAATAAAATGAATGTATGATTAACAATGAGAAACCAACTTGAGACAGTAAATTTATTGTAAAGTTTAAAGTATTGTACGATCAGTACAAAATTGATAGTATTGTAAAAATGTAATTAAACAGTGTTCAATAATTATATAGGAACTTTTCATCACTGAAGTATTTATATATATATAAATATATTTATATATCACAAGCTAAGTCAAAAGTTATCATGTACATAAATTGTAGAAATTCAAATACATGTACTCATTAGTGATATCTGCCATGCTAATGTCTTGTGATTATCTGAAGGACCATCTAAATTATGGATTACTTTTTTGTATAACTTCTATCCTATGCAATATTTAACAATATGTTAAATCGAAATAACTTAAACATATTTTGAATATAAAAACATAACATTTTAAATATGACTGACAGACTAATAAAAAAATTGCATTTCAATCTGCAAAATAAAAATAAACAATAAAAAAAAAACTCAACAAAAATATCACAGTGAAGTAAATTGGGATTTCACCTTGACCTTTCATCTTTGTTCTTGACAGGAATTTATCCTGCCCATTTCAAGTGGCATTTGTCTGGTGCATAGGAATCATCCTAGTATACCATCAAAATTTAACTCTTCCTACATAGCTTGAATGGTTTCAATGCAAGTTTACACAATCCAGAATATTATATAAATATGTGAATAAAGGGATATGCTTATGGTCTTTAAAGAATTGGATTTCTTATAGTTTGATACGGAATATAACTAACAGTTTCTCTTGCTTCACTTATTATGAATAGCAGACCCTTTCGTTACTTCTAATTTTTTTTCCAAAAACTATACAACCAACCTATTAATTAACTATTTTGATGTCATACCTCAATTCTATCTTTTAGCTAACTAAAGACATTATTACTTTAAACATATTTCATTCTCAAAAGTTAATGACAATGGATGGGACACACATTTTTAACATACAATGTCTTACTGAGCACCAGGGGTACAACAAACCTTCACTTTAGTGAGTAGCTGACTCACTCTATCACATTCATGTAGTTCACAAGTACATACTATTTTCACACAAATAAGACAAGTGTGGGAGTCAAATCCTAAATTTTGTAGTGATAGTCTTCAACATCCGAATTGAAAAAAAAGGGCTAATAAAAACCCATTTTGTAACTTCTCTTATTATGGTCATCCCTTTAACAGATACAAAATAAGCTATATAAAAATGTTACAACAATTTTAATTAGTAAAAGTGAAAAATTAAATCATGAATTCCGTGTTTTAAATAAATACATTTGTTATGCATATACAAAAGATAAGATAAGATACATATATGAATAAAAATCATAATTTAAATTTTAAACTGATTATATTATACTTGACTCATTTGTAGTTCAGGTAAAAAAAAAAATAAGCAGCCAAGTACAAACCCATTTTCAAAGGAAAAAAGTAATGAAAATGAAAAATTTATAGAAAAATAATACCATTACCTATGCAAAATGAGTGAAATTATAACAAAAATATCTAAAAAAAACCAATGGAATTACAAAATAACCACAGATAACTTTAAATCAAATAAATATTTCTAAAAAGAACAATCACAGTGACTAGCTTTCAGTACACAACTATTCTCTTTTGAACTAATTCATATAACACATAAATGGGGAATGCATCCATGGGACACAGATGATGCCCCCGCATGCATATAATGTTAAAAAGGGACAGAACTCAAAAACTGTAAAAGTGACGCTACCCAAATTTGTACTTGATCTGAGTTTTGTGGTAATAAGCATTTTGTATACGTTTCATAACATTTAATTGAGGCAAACTTAAGTAAGGGAACGGAAACAAAAAATTCAGCAATTTTTCCATTTGTAAAGGTGCATAACTCTGGAATGGTAAAAGTGACGCCACCAAAATTCAATCTTGATCTGTGTTTTGTGGTAACTAGCATTGTGTATATGTTTCATAACATTTGGTTGAGGCAAATTAAAGTTAGAGAATGGAAACCAATTTTGGGACGTACGGACAGATGGACGTACAGACGGACAAGGGTAAACTTAATGCCCACTCTACTACGGCGTGGGCATAAAAACATGAAAGACCAGAAAGGAGTAGGCCTGGTAAGACCCCTTTTTGGCCCCAAATTATAGCATTTTTACAAATTTGTTGAAATGTAAACTTTTAGCTATTTATTGGAACGTAGAATACTTTTGTTCCATAAATATGGGCTGTTTTTGACAATACAATGTACATGCATCGGGTAATAGCATCATAAATTCATGCAAAATTACTGAAATCTTCACAATTTTAGCATTTGTGCTAATTTTAAGAGTTTTTGTCTAAAATGGAAGTGGCTGCATTTGTGTTCAATCTTAATATTTAAATATGTTGTATTTGATGACTATACATAACATATATAAAGGTTGAGACTGAACACGAATGCGGTCCCTTACATTTTAGACAAAAACCATCCGAAAAGTGACGTTTTATAGCATATATTGATATCTAAGCTTGAATTTGAGTGTCTTAAATGACCAAATCAGTTCAAATCCTTTTCATAAACTAATTGAATCCACTGTAGACACTTAAGGGTTTGAATAATAACAAAAATCTTTCATCAGATGTACTTCAAATTTTAAGCAAAAACTAGCCCTTACTGGACCTTCTCCTTTCAAGATTTTTTTTTAGCATTCATCAGAATACATCATTGATGCATGAACTACAATGGATATATATTTAACTTTGAAATAATTAGATAATAGTTCCTATTAAAAATGGAGGTAAATAAAATTAAATACTGAAATATGGTATGCTTTCAACATCATATGAGCTAACTGATGGTAAATTCTCAACTAATAAAAACAAGCAATTTGCTACCTTTCTATTATTGCTAAGTATGCCAATTAAAATAGAACACAAGACTCTTGGCTAATCAGACAACTGCAAAACAGTTGTCACATGATATTGGAAATTACAAAAAAATGATTTATAACTTAACTTGTTTCCTCATATTGCACCGACTATAAGCTTGATTTTACTTCTTTTAGTTGTTCTCACTTGACCGAGTACCAGAAAAAAAGTCCTACCACAAAGTAGGTTATCTGTTGAAAAATAATAAACTCCACAGTCAAAAGTTGATAATATGAAAGTAGTCTATTAGTTGTTATCTACTTCTTACTACAAAATGATTTCTCCAATCATTTGTATTCTGATGTAGTTTAATCAAATTACATGTATTTATCTACTATCGACCATTTACTAGTACATTAAATATACTATTATTAATTCTGCATATTTCTTGGAAGAAAAACCCATATGAAATGTTTAATATGAGAGAATATTTATAAATTATTACATGGCATTTTCCATATTGGCCCTGGTATCAGCCTGAGACTCCCAAGCTTAAGGGTGTAGGTCGAGGGCTGATACCATGGCCAATATGGAAAATGCCATGTTGTGATCTATTTATCAAATATTTCATTTATTGTTTTTTGATTGACAGGTTTACTGGAATTTAAATTTGGGGGCTCAATATGAGTATTTGAGGGCAAATATCGGTATTGGCCCCAAGAACAAATAACTGACTCCAACTTTCAGCTATTATTGGACATGCAAAAATGTACATATTAGTACAAAACATGTGATAAACAATTTATCATATATTTAGTAGTAATTACAGTAGTTTTGAATATTTGATAAATAGCATGCTGTTTAATCCGTATCGCTCAACTTTGATGCACACCCTTTATCCCACCCCCTTTATCACACCCCTACTCAAATTTCTCATTTATGACAGTAGTGATTCCGACTAAATTTACATGAAGTCCATGTTTTAATTTATGCAAGCTTAATTCTCAAGAAATATTTTTCCTCAATGGGTCCTAAATGAAACGGTCATTAGGGCGTGACGTCATTTATCGAATGACGTCATTGTTTGCATGTGACGTCACAGACAACGAGCTTTCATATTTTCTGGCACACAAATGCAACTATAAAAAAGACCTCGATGAAATACCATACAAAATACAAAAAATTCGTAAGGGTTCCGCGGAACCCAGTGTCTCGCCTACTTTTGGTGTTAATCGCAGGCTCAACAAAATTGAGGAAAAAAATTAATAAAAATATTCCTCTCTATACTATCTTTTGATTGTAAGTAGCTTCTGTCCAAGTTTGGTAAAAATCCAGGATAATTTATGAATCTAATAAATGTTTTAAAAACTTAAACTGCAGAATGTATGTAATGTTGACTGGAAGAAAAACTAAGTCCATTTATAAGTAAAATATGGAAAAGATGGAACAAAATTTTATCAAAATTTCCTTCTAGATACTAGCTTTTGATCATAAACAAGCTTCTGTCCAAGTGTGGTACAAATCCAGGATAGTTTAAGAAAGTTGTTAAAATTTTAAAAACTTTATCCACAGAGTGAATGTAATGTTAACTGGCAGAAAAACTAAGTCCATTTATAAGTAAAATACGGAAAAAATGGAATTTTTTTTTTACAAAATTTACTTCTGGATACTATCTTATGATCATAAACAACCTTCTTTCCAAGTTTGGTAGAAATCCAGGATAGTTTAAGAAAGTTATTAAAATTTCAAAAACTTTAACCACAGAGTGAATGTAATGTTTCCTGGCAGAAAAACTAAGTCCACTTATAAGTAAAATACGGAAAAAATGGAATTTTTTTTTTACAAAATTTACTTTTGAATATAATCTTATGATCATAATCAAGCGTCTGTCCAAGTTTGGTAGAAATCCAGGATAGTTTAAGAAAGTTATTAAAATTTCAAAAACTTTAACCACAGAGTGAATGTAATGTTTCCTGGCAGAAAAACTAAGTCCACTTATAAGTAAAATATGGAAAAAATGGAATTTTTTTTTTACAAAATTTACTTTTGAATATAATCTTATGATCATAAACAAGCTTCTGTCCAAGTTTGGTAGAAATCCAGGATAGTTTAAGAAAGTTATTAAAATTTCAAAAACTTTAACCACAGAGTGAATATTTGTGGACGCTGCCGACGACGACGACAGCGACGACGACGACGACGCCGACGGAATGTAGGATCGCTATGTCTCGCTTTTTCGACAAAAGTCGAAGGCTCGACAAAAAATACAATAAACAAAATATTTCTATGAACAACAGGATGCAAATTGTAAGGTAACCCAGGTGCTTCGGATGAATAATTAAGAAGTTCTTCAAAAGCTTTTAAAACAAGACAAAAGTAAATCTGAAGGTAACCCAGGTGCTAGGGATCAGAAAGCAGTTCATATATACTCTCCTGTTTAAATATATGATAAAGCGTATAAAACATGGCAAAATCCGTATAAAGGCCCTCGGCCTGATATTGGTATCTCCGGATGATATGGCATATGATACAGATTTTGCCATGTATTATTCTCTATATATCTAATGGAAGGTTAAAGGTAAATATTGGCTCAAATTAATTTATAGTGAAAACTTTATAAGACAAAAATTTTCATTTTACCAATGCAAACAAAGTATATTAGACTTATGCACTAACTATATAAATTTGAATTTTTAAAATAGTCCTTTTGAAAAAATTCTTTAAAGCAAAAATGATAACATCAATCAGATCACACATAAAAATGTGAAACAGCATACAGCAGAGAGAAAAAAAAAGAAATTAATTTTGTATTGGAAAACAATTAACCTTTTGTTATTGAATACTATATTTGTTACTTCTTCATCCTATATGGTATGGTTCAAAAGGTCAGTTAAGTTTTATTATTCTATTTAGATAATACTGTGCATATAAGTAAGCAGGAATTTTTCTAAATGAACCAGCTTCTTATTTTTTAGATTTATCTTGTAACATATGTCTTGACTTTTCAAAATGGCTTCCAAGACATAACTATTTCATATTTTAATACACATTAAAAGTATGTTCATCAAGCATAAATATAAAGTCTTAAAAATATTTTAATTACAATTTGCATTAATACTTCTTAGGTCTGTTACAGAAATACATGTATTGGGGGTCAGAAAGCACTTTTCATTTTACCCTGCCATGCATAATATTTAAATTGACTATTTCCTATAATTTTCCATGCTATCTTTCTAAAATAACCACCACACATTAAACTGTAATAAAAGTGCCTTCAAACCCCTCCATACTATTAATTCTGGAGCAGCTCTTTTACTATTACAATTTAAATAAAACAATAAAATTAACAAACAATTTCCGTCTGAAGACTTTTTGGCTGTATCACTTTGAGATTTAATAGGTATTCACTGTTATAAAACATTTGTCATATAGACTGAAAACTTGTTTTAACAAACAATGTAAAAAACACAATAATATAAGTAATCTATATTGCACTATTAATAAATGCCATCTTTTATCACAATCCCAACCAAAATGGCCTCTACGAGTACCCTTGACCACAGATCAGATCTACTGTCCCATAATGCTTCAAAATCACTATTTTCACCGTCGGAATATCTCTTCATCACTGTCATGGTAACGACTGACATGTCGACTTGTTGTCAGTGTTGTTTCTTCTTGGTCTGACCTAAAATAAATGTTGACATGAGTTTGACCAAATAATTCATTTTCTGAAGCTAACCCTAATTCTTCGTTTTATTTATTATTCTAATATGACATTCTTCTTTCGCTTTGGAAACAAAGCTATGTTCTAATTCCAATAAAACATGGGCTGTACATGACTGGTGTCACAATTGAAACTGTGACGTTAGTTGTACTTTGAACAATGCCGGAGATCAAAATGGACATTTGTGTTGGTGTTGCTCTCTAGGAAATTAATTAAATCTTTCTCAAGGTAAATTTACATGTATCTGTTCATTCTTTATCGTGAAACGGTTGATTTTCTACAACGTTTCTACCTCATCAAATCAAAATGGCTTCCTTTCGAACGTGTATCAATAGGTCCGCTTTTGAAGTACAAAAGTTCTCAATTTTCCGATAAGAATCGAAATAATTCTATCATGTCATGCTCTATGCTCATTGTCCCCTGCTTAAGCATTGCCGGGGACATGGAAATACCAGGCGTCTGTCCGTGTATCCATCCGTCAGTCCGGTCTTTGTTAGCGCTCTCACAGGTACAATTCTTGCCAGATTTTTATAAAACTTATACTACAGGTTAATATCAGCAATATCTCGGACGAGTTCTATTATGGTGGCTGATCGACTTTTTTTAAAAGAGTTATGCCCCTTGGAAATATTAAATTTATGAAAAATGGCCTCGTAAGCGCTACAAAAAAAGTGTTTTATTTAGTTATTGCCCTTGTACCTTGGAAAGATAAAATATATGCCAAGCGGGGGACATTGGAACTCTGTTCTTTTATTTTAACATGGGTAGGCATTATACTTGTCAACATTTTACACCTCACTAACGCTCGGTACAAAGATATTGACAAATATAATGCCTACCCAAGTTAAAATGAGCATAGAGCATGGCATGAAAGAATTATTTCTGAAGTAAAATACATTGCAGCCTTGTTAACCGTAATATTTTATATTAGATTAAATAAAAAAACAAATCCTCAACTAAAGGACCAAAACTGTTTCAAAATATTGCTGCAGGTCAATATTTATGCATATGACCTTAGTCAAACATTTTTTAATTGCATGGAGAATTCTTTTGATGTTTTCATTTTTAGTAGGTCAACTTTATCTCACAACATGAAAATTTCTGTAGAATTAAGAATTTCTTTAACAAAACAATTTTAAACATAATGCTTTTTATACCATAACAGAATTCAAAATGTCTGTAAAAGTGTTCAAAATAGCTTCAACCTTGTCACTGATTATAAAACCTACCCATAATGCACATCTTCATCAGAGTCATTCAACATGCTCATACCAGGATTGTCTTTAAAATTGCTCTCTGTAAAAGAAAATTATTATGATCATAAAAAGTTTGAAAGTAATATTTTGGACTATTAATTTTTCTTCATGGAAAAACCACATATCAATGGTCATTAGTAACATTGTTTTAACATGGAGAAGGGATTTTTTTTTAAATTGCCAGACAAATAACACTTTTAGTTTAGTCTTGCTTATTTCAAGCAACATATTATTTTGGCTATTTAAGGAAAAGATAAACTCCATCCAAAATCATTATTGAAATCACTGTTTTATATGATGTTTTTGTGCCCCTGTTAATGATTTTGTGTTGAAAAAAACCAAAAGATAACCTTACAAAAGGTTTTTTGGACTGGCATGAAAATTAACCTGAGCAAGTCAGGGGCCTGTATTTCAGTGGTTGTCTTTTGATGCTGTATATCATATTTGATTTTTTTTTATTGTTTTGTACTTGGGATGTCAGCGAGTACTCGAGTATTCGAGTATCGCTCGGTTGTACTGAGGATCAAATACCAAAACGATACTGGACTAATCGGTTTCCTGTTAGAATATTGCTGTCTTCTTTATATAAAATTGATCTTCTTGAGAACCTCTTTCGGAAAATTAAATAGGCATCACTGATTAATCATACTAGTAGATAAAATACATTTTAATTCAAATGCTTGTGCTAAATTGTCATTTAAAATGACGGCAAAAATATGTGGGTTATACCTAGTCTAACACTTTAAACTAAACATGTCTTAGCCTTTCTGTCACATTGGTACCGTCAGATCAAATATTTTCGTCTGCAAGACTGTAATTTACAAAGTTGCAAAAACGATTGTCCCCAATAAAAGTTGACTAGAAAATGATTCCAAATAAAATAAATTTGTTGCATCCTCTGGTGACCCTCAGTGAATAGTTAAACTTCTAATCCTTATGCCTTTGTAAACATTAAATGTGTTTTCTTAACGATTACCAAATACAATTGTTTGATATGGTTTTTCCTTGTTATAATTTTTAAATATGTGTTCATTAAATTATATTGATTAGATTGTTGTTTTTCAGAATGTAAAATAGGTATTTTTGTGTTTCTGTGTTGTAGATATATTCCAGAGCAAGTACTCGAGTATCGCTCGATAAAACCAACGAGTACTCGATTAGTAATTGTTCACCGAGTTGACATCCCTATTTTGTACATAAATCTGGATACATCATTTGGTCTCTGGTGGAGAGTTGTCTCATTGGTAATTATACCACTTCTTTTTATTTTAATATAGAAAAGATGTATAAAGAAAGAAAACACTATATTTTTTTTTCAAACTAAGCTGAATAAGCTTACCATATATAGCATTTTTGGAAGGCGAGTATACAAATGCCATTGTATACATATAGAAATTGAGCAGACCATAAAATGCGACAAATTCTGCCGAATTTTTGTAGTTTGTGGACAATTCTGCTACAAAATTATCTTGTAAAGCTGCAGCACCATATCTCATCACTGTTATTGTAATACTGATTGTCAACACAATTAACATCAAAAACGTCATGAACTTTAACCTCAAATCTGAAAAAAAACAATATTGGTGAAAACAAGTGTAGAAACACAGAAATGAGGTCACAGTTACAGGAACTTAAGCATTTTTAGGATGATATTTTAAAAGCATTCACTTATTTTATTGTGCCTGTACCAAGCAAAGCTACATGTATCTGGACCATGTGTTTTTATTCGTTATTGCTTGTCTTTGTTTGTAGGTCTAGGTTATTTTCAGAGGAATCAGGTGTAAGGAGTTGATGTGATCTGTTTTTACTGTGTCGTATTTTTGGCTATTCCTAGCAGTTATCCCTTTTTATGGATTACCAAAAAGTTGTGATTGGCTAACTAAATCATAAACAATGGATATACGGCCAATGATGTTATTTTCATTTTGGTGTACCAGCAGGACAATAACTGCAGATATTCTGAAACAATCCATTACCAGCATAGTTGGTTATATGAAACTCGTTTGAACAAAAGTCAAAATATAATTCAATTTCTATAATTCTGATGTCAAACTACATGTACAAAATTTACAATCAGTGCAGTCTTGTTACCAACAGTAGATACTGTGGATTTATTTATTTTTTTGCAGGTACCAATTTTCATGAATTATGGAAAAATGGTATTTTCGTGGGTATTTTATTTTGTGGTTTTACCAAATGTCTACATACAAGCCTATATAAAATTTGTACTTTGTTGAATATTTAGATTTGCGGTTTGCATGTACCCACGAAATTGGTATCCCACAAATATATGTAATAATGATTCCACAGTATTAGGATTCACAAATCGCATCAAGGATCATCATCATTAAATTATATATGAGTCAACTAACCATGAATATGACTTCAAGGTCAAGTTTAACTTTTCAGACAGACACATACCCCTTACAATAATTTTATAGATCAAATACTGTCGACCTATCATTCATTGTATTTAAGAAACTGACCTATGCATGATAACTAAACCCTGATCACTGAACTATATGTTCATAATAAACCTACTTACACTGATTTTGTAGACCAAATATGGTTGAACTATCATTTATAAGAATTAAAAAATGACTATGCATCAAAATTAAATGAAGCTTTTCAAACAATGATCCCAGTAAGACGGAAATATACATGTTGGCTTACAATACACCATGAAATTGAGCTCAATTTGAGGTGACTCCTTTTAGACAAACATATACACATTACAATGATTATATAGACCAAATAAAAGACCCTGGAACCTCCATAAGCCTGAAAATCTCATGGCTGGTCACATATAGCTGACCTATAAATCATTAGCAGAGAAACTGATTTAAGCACCAAAACATCCCATTGGTCACTAATCCATAAAAATTTAATAGGTTGAGGGGAGGTGACCTATCTCATACAGACTTAGGCACCAAGACATTTCACTAGTCACAGTTCAATAAAAATTTAATAGGTTGAGGGGAGGTGACCTATCTCATACAGACTTAGGCACCAAGACATTTCACTAGTCACAGTTCAATAAAAATTTAATAGGTTGAGGGGAGGTGACCTATCTCATACAGACTTAGGCACCAAGACATTTCACTAGTCACAGTTCAATAAAAATTAATAGGTTGAGGAGAGGTGACCTATCTCATACAGACATGTACATCTTACAATGATTCTACAAAGTAAATATACTGACACCACCTATTACTCGTTTTAACTGAGGAACTGACCTAACAATAATAAAGAGCTGCGCCATGAGCGCATGATACGCCCGTCACTTTTTCAACAGATAAAGATCCATAACTCCTCAATGTTATATCAGAAATTTTCTTTAAAAACTAAAGGGAGGTTATTTTAATAGATATAAACTAGTCACCAAAGTTTCATGAAAATTTCTCAAAGCACTTTTGAGTTATTGTCCAAAAACTGGAAAATCCCCCCTTTTTTATGAATAAAAACCCATAACTCGGAAATGTAAAATCTAAAATAAATTTAAAACCAAAAGGGAGCTTAGGTCAATAGATATAAACAATTCACCAAAGTTTCATGAAAACTGCTCAAAGCATTTTTGAGTTATTGTCCAAAAACTGGAAAACCCCCCTTTTTTAATGAATAAAACCCCATAACTCTGATACGTAAAATCTAAAATTTATAAAACTGAAAGAGAGTGTATGTCAATAAATATAAACAATTCACCAAAGTTTCATGCAAATTGGTTAAAGCGTTTTTTAGTTAAAGTCCGATATGTTGAAGACGGTTGGATGGAATAGCCGTGACTGACAGACAGACAGACAACGGTATACCATAAAATGTCCCGTAAACGGGCGTATATAAACTTCAACACTGATCTATTTATAGGTCAAGGTCAAGCGACTTACGTCAGAAAGACTGGTACAATTTACAATGTTTTTTTTTTTTTAATTTTTGATGGTATATGACAACCTCATATAATAAGAATGACTTTAAATAAACTTGAGAAAATAATTCTACTATGCAATAGTGGTCAATAGCAACTGAGGGATTTTTCCTGCAGGAAACAGAGTAATGAGGTAAATATATACAAAATATGTCTGGATTGTCTAAATTTTTTTTTATTTTCTGAAATACAAAGTTTTTAAATTAGTATATTCCCTTGCAGCCACAGCCTGGCTGTCATTCTAATCTCTAACACTGTAACAACGGAAGCAGGCAAGATAACAAATCTTTAAAGTCTTTGTGACACTTTTATATCACAGTTTCATGAATTCCTAGATGTCAACTTGTGTATGCTCTTACCAAAATATGGCATGGATCTCAGCTCTGCATATGCTCTAATTAACAGATATCCTAAGTACAGAAGATACAGTCCTCCAACGATGAAGAAAAATATCTTAAAACCCTGCAAATAAAAAAGGAAAGTACATTGTAGAACTATTTACTCTAAAAGGCTGAAATAGGCAAGAAAATTTTAAAGTATAAAACTTTAATGAGAAGATTGAAGTATTTTGCCATCCGTCCTCCGTGCTTCATCCATGGAAAAACAACAATAATATATCATCTTAATATAGACACATTTAAGACTGTATAAGTCTTGTACATACCGGTTTTTGGTACTTAATCACCTGGTTGTTGTTCAAATCACACACAATCATTTGTACAAGCACTTATCATAATGTACAAGCACTTCTCATGTCAAGAAACATTACTTCAGATTGCTTTTCTAAGTTTAGTGTGTTGTTGTGTCGCTGTCTCATAGACACATATACCACATCTCCTTCTATAAGAAATCATCCTGAGTATCACACAAACCAAGAAAAAGACAGGGATTTAAGAAAAATAATTTCATTTATAAAATCTTTTAAAATAAAATGCTTCGCTGGGCGCAGCTTGATACGAATTTTTGTTGAAATCAAACAAAGTTTAATTTTGGACCCCAATTTGGACCAACTTGAAAACTGGGCCAAAAATCTAAAATTCTAAATACATGTTTAGATTCAGCATATCAAAAAACCCCATATATTCAATTTTTGTTGAAATCAAACAAAGTTTAATTTTGGACCCCAACTTGGACCAACTTGAAAACTGGGCCCATAATCAAAAATCTAAACACATGTTTAGATTCAGCATATCAAAGAACCCCAAGAATTCAATTTTTGTTAAAATCAAACTAAGTTTAATTTTGGACCCTTTGGACCTTAATGTAGACCAATTTAAAAAACAGGACCCAAAATTAAAAATCTAAATACATGGTTAGATTTGGCATATCAAAGAACCCCAATAATTCAATTTTTGATGAAATCAAACGAAGTTTAATTTTGGACCCTTTTGACCTCAATATGAACCAATTTGATAGCGGGGTCCACAAATAAAAAATCTAAATACATGGTTAGATTCAGCATATCAAAGAACCCCATATATTCAATTTTTGTTGAAATCAAACAAAGTTTAATTTTGGACCCCAATTTGGACCAACTTGAAAACTGGGCCAAAAATCAAAAATCTAAATACATGTTTAGATTCAGCATATCAAAGAACCCCATATATTCAATTTTTGTTAAAATCAAACAAAGTTTAATTTTGGACCCTTTGGACCTTAATGTAGACCAATTTGAAAACTGGACCCAAAATTAAAAATCTAAATACACGGTTAGATTTGGCATAACAAATAAATAAATGTGGTCAAAGATTTTACAAATCTAATGCGCCATACTGTGCAATTAAAGATTACTTCTTGAAATTTTTCAATATTTGAAATTTGAAAAAAAAATAATATTTGAAGAATAATTCTTTTTAATATCTGAAATCTGTAATGAGAAAAAATTGACCCCCCACAATTTCTTTTTACCCCCCCCTTTTTTCCCACAAAAAATTCTTTCCCTCAAGATATGGTCATAATCTCAATTCAAATTTCCAATGGAGTTTGCAACCATAATTATCCATTTAAATTTACCATAGTGCTAACTTAATCCATTTTATAATAGAATTTAAAATATAGTGTCAAATCTTTCATATGGATTTTTTTGTAAAAAAAAAAGATGCAACATTTTCAGATATTTTTACTGGTCTTCCTTTATAAATATGCATTTCTTTAAACATAATTTAAAAGCAGTGTAAGGGAAGTAACCAAAACGTTGTATTTGGATTACCTCCCTTACACTGTTTTAAATTATCTTAATTGTTCATTAACCATTACTTTATACATAATTTAAAAGCAGTGTAAGGGAGATAATTTCAATGATGTATTTGATTTATCTCCCTTACACTGCTTTAAATTATGTTTTGTACTAAAGTATTTGTCCATTAACCAGGACAACCTTGTTTTTCCCCCTTTTTTGCCCCTAATTCCTAAACGGTTTGAGACATAACCCCCTTAAAGCAAATCCTAACCATCCCTTTGTGGTATGGAAACTCGTAGTATAATTTCAGAGAGATCCATACACCGTTCCACAGTTATTGTCTGGAAACTAGAAAATGCTTATTTTTGGCCCCTTTTTGGCCCCTAATTCCTTAACTGTTGGTACCATAACCCCCAAAATCAATCCCCACCTTCCTTTTGTGGTATTGAACCTTATGGTAAAATTTCAAAGAGATCCATTCACTTAAACTAAAGTTAGAGTGCGAAAACCAATGTGTCTTCGGACGACGACGCCGGACGACGACAACGACGATGACGCCAACGTCATACCAATATACGTTTTGCGGTCGTATAAAAACAGTATGTAATGGGGACCAGATTGGATGTAGATTGCAATCATCTGATTCATTCCCGAAAGGTGATAAACACCTAAGAACTCCTATTGAAACATTAGTGGGCAAATAAAAATGATCATCTTGAAACTGATCTTGTAAAGAAATTTGTTGAAATCCTGTATGGTCATAGTCAAACAATATATATCATAATGTACAAGCACTTCTGATGTCAAGAAATATCACTTCAGATAATTTTTTCCAATTTAAGTGTGTTGTTGGATTACTGTCTCATGGACATATATACCATATCTCCTTGTTTCATAAATTTTCCAGTGTCTAATCTAGTGAAATACCAGATACGGTTTGCATTAATTGCTGTTGAAAAAACTATGTTTAATTATTTGTAAAAATTCTGTGTTGTTGGAACTGATTAGCACAGCATTAAGCAAAAACGAAAAAAAAATCTGTTTGCTTGATGTGGAATGGTTTAGTATGCATGCAAAAATGTGAAGTCTTTGCTTTTTGTCATCCTTGACTTATAGACACTAAATGTCATCAGATAAGGAAATACATTTGTCTTCTCTTTTTGCTATAGAATAGCAAAATATGACATTGAAGTTTGGATTGAGTGAAAATTGCAATATTAATTTCTTTAAATGAATCATGCTATGGTGACAATTCATTTTAGCAAAAAAATCCCTACAATAAACATACTATTGACCCTCTTTTCTTTGATAAATCAGAGAATTTAAATCTCAAGTCTATGGTGATAAATCAAATGTTTAGTGACCCTTTATATGTATACAACAAAGAACTTGATTAGTACTACAGAAAACAAGATTGTGTACCAGTCACTTCATCATGCGCTTCACTTTATCCTGGTCATATAGTATAAATTGTCATGTGGTTACCATTCCTTAAAGTGTTGGCTTCCTTTACACACTGATACCAAAATTATTTTGTAAGTTGATGTCCTTAAATAAATGCTTATAAGTTTCTCGTTGGATCGAAATTATAAATATACTAAAGGGCCCATTAACAATTATATGAAGTAGATTATAAAGAAAACAGATGAAAATTCTCAAAAATCTTGTGGAAGTGTTATACAAAAAAAAATACTTTAAGGTCACATGGAAAAGGACTTAGTTTCAGCTGATATATAAAGCATCTACTTTGCAATAAGCAAAAATTTTATACTTAAAAATAAATTTTAAGTGATTAGTACAGCTGGGTGTAACTTTTATTTAATTAATCAAGTCAGTAGTATTTTTTAAATATCCAGTCAGAAGTATATTGAAACAGCTCAGAATGAAAGGCTTATTGGTGACTTTAATCATTCATGTTATTCTAGTGGACACTTTGTTGTCCTTATCTGAATCAGACTCCTGTGATGGAGAACAATGTGGTAGTGTTATATCTATGCCAATAATGGACAATATGAAAGCTTCTTTGAAAGCTGACTTGGATGTGTCTAAAATGAATAAACATTTAAAGGCATACATCGAACAGGAGATTGAAAAGGGTGTAAAGACAGCAATGGAAAATCTGATGAAACAAATGATAGAAAACAAAACAGAAAAGATGAATGCAGAAATTATGACAATGTCTGAAAAGAAAAATAGAGAAATAACAGTCAGGTTTAACAATGCTGAGGAAAGACAAAAAACAAAAACAGATCAGATGAAACAGCTAATACAAAACAAAAGTGAAGAAATGTATACATTATTTCAAGACAACAAGGACAAAAGTATGGCAAGCTTTGAGGTAAAAATTGAAGAATTCAAACAGAAATTTGAACAAAAGGATAGATTGAAGTATGCATTTTTCTCCCATTTGTCTTCTACCCTGTCAAATTTAAAAGAAAACACAATAGTTATATTTGATGTTGTACCACTTAACATAGGTAGTGCTTATGATGGTACAACAGGGAAGTTTACATGTGAAGAAGATGGGATATACACATTCTCCTGGACTACTCTGTCTAATGGTCATTACGATTTTACCAGTGCTCTTGTAGTTGATGGAACACCAATAGCTAGTAATGTAGTAGACTATGATACAATTGGTGGTGCTTTGACAGGATCTATGAATGTAATTGTCAAAATGACAAAGGGACAAGAGGCCTGGATTAAATTTGTTCAACCAGCAAAGAATTCTTTATATCATTCATGGGTAAAAAGTATACCATCTTCAGTATTCTCAGGATTTAAAATTTAACTGCTTACCTACTAGTTGTAGTGAGTCAAAAAAAATATTGAGTGAGATAAGGTCCAACAATTACCTTTTCTATACCTTCACAAGTTTAATCAGACTTTTTAACTCCAGAGAAGGTCTCAAGACACACTAAATCTATAAAGTGTTATTTTCATCTGTAAGCATGGTACCAATACAGATATAAGAACCAGGGATCACCTTGGTTAAAGTGACAAGGGTAAAGAAGCAGACTTCTCATCTGTCACTTTGCTTTTTTCAGTAAGGGAGCTACCATTTGATTTCTATGGGGGGCTAGGATGAAAAATTTTGTCCTGCATCTTATTTTAGTTGTAATCTCTGTCCTGCCTTTTTTTTTATTAGTTTATCCTGACTTTTTTTACATAAATTGTCATCCTGCCTTTTTATTTTTGCAAAGTTGCTCATCCTGCCTTTTTATTTTACTCAAAACTCCTGTCCTGCCTTTTTTTTCAATATTTGGATTTAATAGATTTCAAAATTCAAAGAAGGAGTGTACTGCAAAATTAACCTATTAATATCTAGAAATGTGTTTGGTTTTGTAATGGATCACAGAATTTTATAAATTTTGATACCAAATTTAGTGCAATTTTTACATAATTCATATATTTATTTACCCGGTACACTTTTTTCATAAAAACATATCTTTTTGCAAAAACATATTTTATAGAGGTTCCATCTTTTTGTCTTTAATTTCCAAATTTAAACATCTACCCCTTTCAAACATTTAAGATCACCGTGTCAAAATTTGAAAATGATTTCCACTTGTCTTCTTCCCTAAATCCTTTTATGATTCAAACTAATGAATATATTGAAATCTTCAAAATGTCTGTAGTTTACTACCAAGTTTTTAGTCATTACTAACTTCTTTATGCTGCAATTTTTTTTTTTCAAACAGCTGTTAACCATACTTATAATATTACTTTCTATTTCATTTTGATTTTAAAGTTTTAAAAATAATTTTCAAGATTAAAAAATATGAATAATCTGTTAACACAACTAGTCTTCTTACATGTATATCTATTTAATCATGTATTTGCAGCAGATATATGAAGTGATTTTTCAAAAGTTGCTTTTTTCTTATTGTATTAACATTATTTCCTGTTTAATGGTTAATGTTTTTGTGTCTAATTCCAATATTCAATCATATTTAAGTAATGGAAAACATCTAAGTTCCTCTCCCATGACTATTTTTGATGTTTTTGGTCCAGCACCTTTAATATGCACAAAAACAGAGTTTTAAATGTCAATGAATTTTCTCCAATTTTAAATTCATTCCTGAATATGCATAAAATATTTGTCCCTGGACATTAACCAAACAACAATCAATCAATCAAGCTGATTATAAATAACTTTTCTTTTATGATGAAATTTTTAGGGTCCTTTCCAAAGCCACCTGCAATTATTTGTAGTTTATCTGCAAATTAGTCTTTAAAATTGGTCAGTACTTTACAAAGTACCTTCTACTATAATAGTGTTTTAACTAGTCTCAACTATTTTCCATTAAATTACACTAAAATGAAACATTCAGACACCTATGGCAGCAGTATTGCTCTATTCATAAGCAAAGTAACATATCTTTATTTAAAAACCTCATGTAATTTCTATGACAGCTATTTATTTGCCTTTGATATTGAATGTTGAGCAGTTATCAACACTTAAAGCAGTAATCAGTTTGTAATAATTACATACCATAAAATTAGTAGTATCCAGTCTGTAATAATATGTAGGATCTTGAATCTCATTATACTCCTGCCAGGAAGACAAAGTTACTGCAGAAATCCAGATCAGTCCTACTATTAGTAATTTTGGTATGTAGAACTTCACAAATCTTCTGTCAGTCTGAAAAACAATTAAAGGGAAAATTCGCGATTTTTTACTTTTCATCTTATTATGTTCATAATACAATAAAAAACATATTCACCAAGTTTTATCTGGATATGAACACTAATAAAGAAGAAAATTGGGAATTAATAATTTAATTTATTCGAACTTCCTGACTTATGTGACGTAGTTTAAGTCTTTTTGCATGCCGGGAGTGAATAAATCTCATTGTAAGTCTTGTTCGTTAATCATCTAATAACGCGATTTAAAGCGCATCGACGACTTTTGGTGTAGCTATTAACCAACTAATAATTGAGAAAGTAAAGTGATCAGCCGTGCAACTTTCAAAATTAAAATGTACGATTTATATTTAAAGGATTTCTGATATGATTATAGTAATAAAAGTAAATCATACAATAGAATATATTTTTATATGAATTTTTTTCCGACGGATATTTTGAACAAACATATATAACTGATATTGTTTTACAAATGCATGTTTGTATTCTCACCTGAAGGCTTTTACTTCAGTCTATCAAACATTTCACACTAGTACTGTGTAAATACAATGTGTATTGTACTGTGACACTTAGTGACTACCTGTTGAATGCGTGGTTAAATTCAAGGTAATTAAAAGATTAGCATTCTGTAATTCTATTCTTTTGATCTTCACTCAGTGAATTTTAGCCAACACGGTTCACCGTTACAGGTTTGAACAACATTTCGTATGAATGATAAAAACATTAATTATTTGGGGAGGAATATGGTGGCAAAATACCTGAATCGCCGTTATATATATCTTTTATATTTTGCGTAAGCTTAATTTTATAATAGATAGGTGAGTATTTTGTTGTAACATCGAAATTCTGTATTACTTTCAATTAAATAATTTTATAAATAAAAATGGCCCACGAAAACGAGCGTATAAACCAAACACTGTACTTACTTTTTTCAAATTATCATGGGTATTAAGCTTGAATATTTCAATGTTTAGCGAAAATTATCGTGGTTACATGATTAATATAGCTTGGTCCGTCCACAGCGATCTACATTTACCTATTCGGGAATGCCCTTATTAAAATATTTAAAATCTCACAACGTATACATACTTTAGCTATTTGACCAACGATGTTTAAAAAAAATGTCAGAATCAATATAACGTCAACTTTCCTTTTTTGAATGGAGACAGACCGGCGGAATCAATTTTCAATGTGCTTTATATCTTGTACCTTTGAAAGACTTATCATTCATTCATAAACCCACTCTATACCAGATACATATATGTCAGTCTTAACTGACAAGAATACACCTCAAGCGGACAAGCAGTATATTCTTTAAATTTCTGTGATTTGATACGAAGAAAGAAAAAAATCCCGTAATTAATTTGATACTTTGATACTCCATATTTTTCCTGGAAAATAGTCACATCCTCGTTTGGTCTGAAAATAAGATAAGAATTTGGTATACAGAACATGCAGATGTGTGAATGTCATAAAACCTTGTTATCAGAAACCAATGTGAACCTGTATACGTAAGACCTCATGGGACGTCACCTAACCACATACAGGTAATATACAAGTAGCTCTGTTATACCCGGAAATGTCAAGGTAATTCACTACCGATACAGAATGTACCAATGCAAAGAAAATTCTGATGATTGTGAAGCGTGACCATTCATGATTTTAGAGGAGTCTTAGGTGGAAATTGCCGGTACGATTTAAATTCTGACTAGATTTTTTTCTTTCAATTTAAATCACTGAACTAAAAAAAAAAGAAACCTACGTCCAAGATCAGAATTATTCATGTAAATTCATAAATACAACGTTCTTATTTTGTAACTTTCAATATACTTTACCTCCAACCACCGCCCCCCTCCCAACCTGGGAACAGTAAATCTAACATTACAATGTTTGTGTACCTGCCCAAATAAAAAAAAAAAAAAAGAAGAAAAAAGAAAGAGATGAACGGTAAGTCACATCAGATTCAAATATTTATATGGTTGATTGCCGTTAACTAGAGATGTATAGTTACATGTCTCTGCGTTAACTTATAAGAATGACAGGAAAGTATATACTTGAAATAGATTTATGATGAATAATATGCAACTGCGGCACCTCTTTTTGTCAAAGTGTACATGCATGTATTTTAATGACTGTCCGTTATTTCGATTAAGAATGACAATTGTACGTGAAATTCTATAGTTGCCAGTGAGACTTTCTTTTACCAGATATGCGACTTTTCGTATTTATATTTTCTCTCATATTACTCTCATTTAATATTTTATGCATAAGTGCAATATTTGGGAATAGTTTATTCCCCCCACAAGCCAACTAAATAAATTAATCAACCATCTAGCTAATCAGACGTTAATACAAATACTATCAGTCTATCCGGAGTGAAGTTTCTTTATTTCTTCAAATACATTTTTTTGGGGATCATTAGTGTACGTCAAGTGGCATATATATTACATGCATGTCGGAACAGGAAAGTTAGCATAATGTACTTTTAGAACCATGTTCACATCATTATACATTATACTCATCAATTGTGGTGATGACGAATTTCTTTAACTGTTCGAGAACAATCTAAATGAAATATAAATCTGTGATTTTACTATGTCCATAACTTCGATGAACCAAAGCAAGTAAGATATCAACTGTATTTAAATCAAATTGGTTCTGGATGTTTCTCTGTTATATTCAAAAACATGTATATATTTTTAATTGCGACTATCTATAGTTCCGTAACTTTCTATCTAGGCGTATTAACCAATGATCGACAAGACTTAGTGCGTACATTTTTGTTAAATCAATATTTGTATGTTTCAAAATGTCCATCATTATTGACAACGAGTATATACTTACATTTCCACAATTTACCCTTGGAAAAATTTTATCAAATCTTTTTTTGGAATTATTTAGATTTTCATAAACATCATTCTTTACACCAGAAATGTTATTTATAAACAAGCGTATGTGTTTAGTAATGACTAGTATATCACTATCGGACACGCAAGACAAAGATGTATATTACACCTGATAGTTTCAAAATGGAAAGTTACAAGTTATTGGCCGTGTACACTGATCAATACCCTTAGAAATGAAGGGATGCATGAACTTGCTTTATGTAATTGTGTAATAAGAGTTTTTAAGTCTGACAGGAAATCGCATGAATACCTGGACGTGTCACCTCACAATACCTCTGGGAATAATTCCTTTAGCCATGCTGGTGATCAGATAAGGGAAGGTCTGAATTTATTTAAATAATTAGATATAAGAAAATGTGGTATGAGTGCTAATGAGACAACTCTCCATCCAAGTCACAAATTGTCAATTTGTAAAAGTAAACCATTATAGGTCAAAGTACGGTCTTCAACACTTGGTTTATTACATAAAAGTTTATTACATAAAAAAATTATGAACAAATTAGATTTTCGAAAACAATTATACACGGGACACTTATTTATGACTTTGACTTTGACTTTTTAACTAATTCCCATATAAATTTCTTGTTTCAAAACTTAGTAAAAACAAGGATTTGTATAGTAACAAATACAAATCCTTGGTAAAAAAAACAAGTTTAAATACGACAGACCATAGTTATTTAAAAAAAAATAATTACATTTTCCGTATCATGTTAGTTAGGAAAGGTTGCACAACCATGTCTATTATAATCATTTTTGTTACCCGGGAAACTGTTTATGCTTTTCTTGTCGGATAAAACAACTGTACGCTTGACAAGATATCGACACGCAATTACGACTACGTTAGGTTACTGCTGGTTTTGGTCCTTTGTGGTTTATAGATATATCGTGGTTTCTAAACCGAGAAGATGTCAAAATGGCCGCATGCAGAGAATTGATACTCTAAATTTAAAATCGATGGTGATCTCTTATATAGCAGAATAAAACTTTAATATTTATGAATTTGTGCTTTTTTATACAGAATGAACATAATATCAATTTTTCATTTTTTTGCGAAGTTTCCCTTTAATACACAAGTTTAATAATACAGAAGAAACTGATAAATCTGTATTCATGTATTGAATTAGCTTTTGGTTAACTTTACTTGCAAACTTTAATCATATGCTACATAATAACTTTTGGCTATCATATGATTCATTTACATTTATCAGATGGGACATTGTCTCATTTTAATGATTTATATTTTACTGTTTTATTCATAACCCAAGGTCAATTGGGGTGTAAAAATTTACCTGGGGCTTTTGTTTCTAAGGTAAGACCCAGGATTAGAGCTTGTCTGTTTGGTTGAGTGGTGTGTATAAATGCACAACCACATTCCTGTCTGTGCTGCGAGCTGGTAGTCATCTTCAAAAACAGTACAAGGACAAAGGCAATACTGAAGTCTATATAATTTTGTGGAGATGACCGAACAGTCTATAAACTGACTATTGGCCTGAAGTTACATAAATTATTCATTATGTTATACTCCACTTTTAAAGAGTTCTAACAAGACAGCAGTTTTATTTTTACCAAGAATATGAAATATATTACTTGAATCATATGTCAGTGTTTTATGCAAATACTGTTTAAACACTTCAGAACACTGCAATGTAATTTCTCAATTCTGTAATGTAAGGAGAGTAAGTAGAATAGAATTTTTAATAAGTCAGTTTGTTTTACAATTTCTTAAGGCCAGACTTTTTTTTTTTATCTGTTTAACGAGAAAATTTGTTAAAAATTAGGGTCGAGAGGACGAAATAACAAAAAAATAAAAGTGCCAAGTTGGTCCATTCGACACTAAAAATAAAAATAAAACCATTATAAGTGACTTTTTTTTTTTTTTTTTTTTTAAGAATTTATCAAAATACAAGAACAATGAAATGAAAACAGACCAGTATATTAACCCTTCTATTAATATGAACATAAAAAATATCTTTTGATTCTGAATGTCCTCTAATTTAGATCCATGCATATGCACCAGGCAAATATATCAACCTCCCTGCATATACACTATATATATGTATATTACCAGTCAGGAACCTCTTAGTGTATGTTACATGTTTATACTGTATATACAATTCAATTAAAAAAACTACTCTGTTATCATGTTCATGAAATTAATTATTTTTCATTAAAAAGATATATTCATTTAACCGTTAAGCTTGGAAATAATATAATTATTTTATTTTATATTAGTGTAATAGACATGGTTGAGCAACATTAACTTATAAATTGAAACAATGCATTAAAAAGGAAATATAAACATTAATCAAAAATATCTAACCAAAAGTACGTTAATGCGTGTGGAATGCGTAATTTTTCCTTTTGGGATCAATTTTTGTCTGTCAGCAGTGCCATCATGCGTCCGTAGTCATTATCGCAAGAATCCGGATTTCGGTCATAGCGGGTCCGCTAACGATGAAATCCTGACTCCGATCCGTAGTTCTTCAAAAATATACCCAATAATTTAAATGTCAGAGAAAACTTTACAAAAATAAACGATGTTTGATACGCTTTTTGGAAAGGAATATGACGTTTTTAATGCAATACATGGATTACAAATTTACTTCAGGCTAATTTCATCAAGTTCAAATGAAGTAATAACTTATTTAGCCGAAAGTTAGAATGATTTGATGTACTCTCTCGTGTAACAAGTACCGGCGAAAGTGGTTTTAAACAAATTGTTTTTAAGAAAAAACATGCCACCAGCTTAAAAAATCAATGCTTTAACCTCTTTTTTGAAGTCATTAATCATTTATGCCTTTAATTTCTTTACTTTGAAATTGCTGTTTCATCGACTTGGTAAAAATTAAATATTACCGATGGCGAAAGCGGGTATCGTAAACCATTTCTTTTATTTTTATTCTGAAATCAGGAAATTGGAGTCGGCCGATCTCGTTAAACAGATAATGAAAAAAGTCTGGCCTAAGTAATATTGACTACTTTTTTTAAATGTTCTCCACCGATAATCTCTTGACATCACAATACAATAAAATCATCAACCTGTTGTCCGATGTCATAAAGTATATATATAAATATATCAATATAATATTACCTGTCTTACACCATGATATATACACAACCAGAATAATAACAGACCACATAGGAAAGAGGCTTGGAACAAGGCATCAAACATTCCTGGTACCCAACTGTTAACTAGGAATGTCAGCGGAAATATTGGATCTAAAAAAAAACATTTCAAATACAACAAAGAAAGGCACCAAACATTCCTGGTACCCAACTGTTTACTAGGAATGTCAGTTGAAATATTGGATCTGAAAAAAAAAACATTTCAAATACAACAAAGAAAGGCTTCAAACATTCCTGGTACCCAACTGTTTACTAGGGATGTCAGCGGAAACATTGGATCTAAAAAATAAAACATTTCAAATACAACAAAGAAAGGCATCAAACATTCCAGGTACCCAACTGTTTACTAGGAATGTCAGTGGAAATATTGGATCTGAAAAATAAAACATTTCAAATACAACAAAGAAAGGCATCAAACATTCCAGGTACCCAACTGTTTACTAGGAATGTCAGTGGAAATATTGGATCTGAAAAATAAAACATTTCAAATACAACAAAGAAAGGCATCAAACATTCCAGGTACCCAACTGTTTACTAGGAATGTCAGCGGAAATATTGGATCTAAAAAATAAAACATTTCAAATACAACAAAGAAAGGCATCAAACATTCCAGGTACCCAACTGTTTACTAGAATGTCAGTGGAAATATTGGATCTGAAAAATAAAACATTTCAAATACAACAAGGAAAAGCATCGAACATTTCTCGCAAAAAAAAATAATCATAATGATAAGGAATTTAAAAAAATTGTTTTACTTATTTCCCTTTGGACTATCATTTGATTTCTGACAGTTAAATCTTGCCGGAATACCCTTAACTCTGTATTTTGAAGTGAATTATTTTCTCATCATTACGTTAAAATTATTTATAGTTATCAATCAACAATCCTGCTTGAAGTTGGACTTTCAAGAGAGTGTTGTATCTCTTGGTTCAATAGCTAAATCATTGGTTTGTTTGGCAGGCTTGTTTGGCAGATATTAAACAGTTGTGGTCAGTTGTTATACTTGTATGTATTTTTTATTGCAATAATTTCAATAGTACTTGTATTTGTTTTTTTTTATGTATGTAATGTCTTGTATGTTAATTCTTTTATGTATTCTGATATATAAATATATATTATTTCATTCTTTAATGGGGCACCCAACACTTTGACTAAAATAGATTTCATAAAATTATGACAAAATATTTACTTTTGCCCTGTTGACAAAAATATAACAATTTCAAGAAATTTGAACAACACAATTTACAGGAATAATTTCATTGGATTCATAGAAATTAGACAAAAACTAATTTTGACCATTGAGAAGCTTGACTTCTCTTTTCTAATTGTATGCGATTAAAATGTTTAGCTGATTTTTAAAGAGTTAACTCCCTTAGGTGTTCTGTACCCCTGATATCAAACCCAGTAACTGGTTTGTTTTTATCAAAAAAATATAAAGTAATTATGTTATGGAATTAAAAAATCAAAGCACTGTAAGCGCTGTATGCAGTTAACCAAAAACCAAGGCAAACGTAATTATGAAAACTGTGGCAGTGTTGCTTCAATTTTTTTTAAGATTTGAAAGAACAAACATTAAACATTCGTATATTGTACATTTATGTTCATTAAATGAATTGATTATTAAGGCAAATTAATTAATATTTCATCAAGGTTTTCAAAGCAACTCATATATCAATGTAAATGACCCCCATCTTCACCCCCAAGTGCATGATGTTACTCCATACCAAGTTTGGAATAAAATGACAGGTGATTATAAAACAGTTGGTCAAACATTCTCGGGCTTTACACTGCTTGAAAGATTTATATGTTTTCTTTAACATGAGCCATAAATGAAAATTATTATTGGCCCAGAAATAATTTAATAAATAACTAAAGTAAATTCAATTAACCTACACTCATTTTTTGCATCAATAAAATTTTATAATAAACAAGAAATAATTGTAACAGGATGCCGTTACGAAGTCTCCCAAACAAAGCCCTCATAATTCGTCATTCCCATGGTCTCCTGACATTGGGCAAAGTTCAGTTCATATTGGTTTGGTCTAGTAAAGTGATATGCATATGTGACACATAGGAGATTGTTCCTGTATGTCATTCAAATCTTTTTGAAATGATGAACAGGAATAAATATGGTTTAGGTGTGGGTATCTCGACCGTTTACAAGTTCTCAAACAGGAGAGGGTGGGGTGACCCCAGGGACTCCCCCTATATTTCATTTGATTTGTTATATTGTCCCATACATGAATACATATGGTTTAGGGGTGGGGATCTTGACCATTTCCAAGTTCTCAAACAGGAGGGGTGGGGTGACCCCAGGGATTCCCCAAATATTTCATTTGATTTGTTAAATTGTCCCATACATGAAAATATACGGTTTAGGGGTGGGGATCTTGACTGTTTACAAGTTCTCAAACAAGAGGGGGTGGGGTGTCCCCATGGACTCCCCCTATATTTCATTTGATTTGTTTTATTGTCCCATACATGAATATATATGGTGTAGGGGCGGGGATCTCGACCATTTCCAAGTTCTCAAACAGGAGGGTGGGGTGACCCGAGGAACTCCCCATATATTTCATTTGATTTGTTATATTGTCCCATACATGAATATATATGGTTTAGGGGTGGGGATCTTGACTGTTTACAAGTTCTCAAACAGGAGGGGTGGGGTGACCCGAGGAACTCCCCATATATTTCATTTGATTTGTTTTATTGTCCCGTACATGAATGTATATGGTTTAGGGGTGGGGATCTCAACCATTTCCAAGTTCTCAAACAGGAGGGATTGGGGTGACCCCAGGGACTCCCCATATATTTCTTTTGATTTGTTATATTGTCCCATACATGAATATATATGGTTTAGAGGTGGGGATCTCCACCATTTACAAGTTCTCAAACAGGTGGGGGTGGGGTGACCCCAGGGACTCCCCCTAATTTTCATTTGATTTTTTTTATTGTCCCATTAATGAATATATATGGTTGAGGGATGGGGATCTCGACCATTTCCAAGTTCTCAAACAGGAGGGGGTGGGATGACAACGGGGACTCCCCAAAATTATTTTCATTTGATTTCTTTTATTGTCCCATACAAGTCTATATATTGTTTAGGGGTGGGGATCGCGACGGTTTACAAGATAAAAGTACATTTTCAAATTGAAGGGGGTTGGGATGACCCCAGGGACTAACCCTATATTTTGGTTGATTTTTTTTTATTGTCCTGTTCTCATTACTGAAGACTGCATGTGTCTATCACTTACTGTTTTTGAGAAATAGTCATTTGAAAATTAAAAAAAAATAAAATCCCATAGGGATCTATAGTAAACCCCTCCCTTCTTCAGGCCCCTCCAAATACCCCTAAATAGACCCCAATGCACAAACAAAAGATAAATTTCTCCGCTAGACATGTTAGTCTAATATTTTATGAAACCCTGTGTAAATCTGACAAACGGTCAAAGTTGTCTTCTTAGACGGTTTGAGTGGATTCGGTCCGACTTGTCTCGGGGACGAGTTGTCCACATTACTTATAAACATCCCATCAACGTCGATTTCCGCATCTGTTTCATGACCTCGTTTCATTCATAAAATAACAACAACCTTATTTGGCAAGATAAGTTAAAAATTACCGCCCACTTATATAACTTTATTTCCTTTATCATAGAGATTTGTTGTACATGAACAATATTCCTGCGCATTTTGCCATTTTGGAAATATAAACGACTTGTAATTACCGATTTTCGGCGATGAAATATTTCATACAATTGTTCTTTGACATCGTAGCCAAAAGCACAGGGGATAATAAACTACGTACGGATTTCTATTAAGCACTACTTCCTATGTGCAACTTCAAAAGTTTTGGGTAGTTCGACGATCATTTAAGGTTTTTCTGGTCATATTTTTTGTATTCCAGAAATAAAAGTATTAAAAAAATGTCCAATTAGTTATAAATAACATAATAGCCAGCTAGATAATAAAAATTGCACGTATTTCAGCATTTATTGGGTAGAACACAAATCTAGGGTGCTCGCATAAGGCAGCTTAACTGCCTAAAAACAAGTTATTTCCATTTGGCTGATCATTAGATATTAGTGTACACTTCCCTGAATTCTGAATTTTGTTCACTCTTCATGTTAAAGTGAATTGTCTTTAAATCTTAAATTTTTATCCCCCCGTCACTTTATATATATCAGTAGTCTATATACCGGATATCTAAATGTTGTGGACAACCATTGTACAGGTACTTTTTTTTTAATTATTTCAATACTAAATTGTATATGTTTATTATAAGTATGTTATTTCAAATATAAAAATTGTTTTAAGTATTTAGCCAAATAAATATATATTACCGGTATTCTATTCTTTTATATGAAGCCCAGTATTTCTGACAAACAAGTATTAATGTATGTTAAAGAGTGTTTCAGTTACTTGCAGTAAATCATGCACTTTAGCTTTTTCAACCAATAAATTTACTGCCATAAAGTATGAAATGAAAGTAAAGGTGAAGAGCCCCAAAAAATGAAACCAGATGTAATGTGAGATATTGCTCATTAAGTATACCCCAGCTCAATGTTGTTGACTAAATGTGACAATATTGATATATGTGCAAGAAATTTTAAAAAATTGTCTATTGCAAACAGGAAGTAGAATATCAAAAGATCTGTCAACTTTACAAACAGTCTGGCACAACCAAATGTATCTTGGTGCCATATATCAAGAATCTATTACTTATAGATGCAGAGAAAAATGTGACAAAAATTTCACAAATGTGCATGATATAAATGTGCATCCTCTTCTCCATTGTGACCTAAACTAAATGTAACCGATTACAGATTGTTACTTACAATGAGTAACAGGACAGGTGCAACTAGTGGAGCAAGAATGACTCACCCTTTTGGGGCACCAGATTTTATCCTCAGTTTTGATGGGGTGGAGTTGCTCAATCTGAAGTTTTCTGTGCAGCGTTTCATAGACTATTGTTTGTCTTTAAGGCCATGGGGTTGTCTATTTTTATTGAACTTATTGTGTTTGATTGCCTCCTTGATATCATGTCCCCCTCTTTTTAAAGATATAAGCTTTATGAACAAGGAGTAGAACATCAAAGAAACTTAAAGCATGTCACATGTCATGGCATTACTAGATGAAGCAGTGTCATTTATTAGCAAGATTGCTTGGTCATATCAAAATAACCCCTGCGGCTGTGAAAGAAATGTACAACAGGAACATTGTTTACATTTATAAAGTGTATTGCAAGCTTTTTAATTTGTTCCTTTTATTCAAAAGGCAGTACATGGTGTCACTGTGGTACAATAATAAAAAAAATAGTCAAAGTCCCATAACTCCCTCAAGATTGGTAAAATCAAAAAACTGTACAATATGGTCAAATGCAAATGATGGCAAACAATCCTGAAAAGTATGAGAGCTTTCTGTCAAGTGGTCTCAGGGGAGTTGAGTATACAAGGTGTCATTGAGGTATGTTAGTCGAAAATATGAGATCTTTCTGATGAATGGCATCAGAGCAATTCTGTTTTCAAGGTTTCATTGTTTCAATACTCCCAAAAAATGGTTGAAGTCCCATAACACCTGTAAAAATCATTGAATCAAAATGGCAGTACAACATGGTTACCTACACAAAATGGCAAAGAATTCTACCAAGTATAAAGGTTTTCTATTAAATAGTTTCAGAGGAGTTGTGTTCACAAAGTGTCATTGTTAAAATATTTTTAAAATGGTCAAAGTCCCATAACTCCTGTTAATATTGTCAAATAAAAATTATAGTGTAGTATGGTTAAGAGAATATGAAGACAAATAATTCTACCAAGTATACAAGCTCTCTGTCAAATGTTCTCTGAGTATTGATATTGTTCAGATGGACGGATGGACACAGACCATTACCATGTCCTCCTGGGCAACCATAGGGGACATAAAGCTTTGACTTGTAGTTGCTAAGAAAAATGTGCATGACATTTTAAAGATTTAAATTATCTGCAAACAGGAGAACAAAATTAAAGAACTTTAGCATACTAAATGGTATGGCATAACCAGATGAATCTTGGACATTCTTGGTGCCATATATAAAGAAAGGTAAAATATATCATCTGTAACACAAAATAGGCATTTGTAGAAATACAGCTAATGATAAAATAGTCTTTTCATGTTCAACTTTTATGTATCACATCTAGAAAATAAAAAGATTTGAGTTTTTTTACATTACTATTACTTGTAGTTGCTGCTATAGAAATATATTACAGACAGACACATAGAAGGAGAAAAACCAGTTTCCCCCTCCTTGGGAACATAGGTATAACAAACAGCTTACCATTGTACAATAACAGTAGAGGTAGTAGTAAAGACATCCATCTTTGTTCTATTGACCAATCTCGTATAGTAAACTTCCTCAAAGAATGACCAAACACACACTGAAAAGGTAAAGAAATTTCAACTGAAATACAACAAAGCATTTATAGAAATACAGGTGTCAGAGAAATAAGAAAATAGTCTCTTCATGTTATAATTCACATATTAAGTATAACTGCTACGAAAGAAAAAGCTTTGAGATTGGTTTTTGTATCACATGAACAAGCAAATATAACTTGCATTCAATAAAAGCACAGGATTTTTTTAGACGTAAACATATAAGTCAGTATGTTGTAAAACTACAGAACGCAATATGGTTTTAAATATATTTACATAGAAGTGTTATCATTTATTAGCAAAAAGTTCAGATTTTGGCAATTAAACCAGAAAAAGACAAGATATAACAGCGATTCATCTTGCAATTCAAAAGCAGTGATAAGGTATCAATATGATGACAGAAAAATAGACACAATTAAGATTTAATTTCAAATTCTTTATTACAAAACATCTTCTGAAAGTGTTACTGCATCTGGAAAATTTGAAATAATGACACTTTTCCTGTTTAATCAAAACTAATTGCTCTTTTTAGAAAAAGAGAAAAGATAAAACATTTATTTATTACTAATGAGATTTTACAAACTAGTATGCTTATCTGTTTTGGAATGTTGCTTGTCTTTTTGTCTTTTTTTTCTTGGCCATGGTGTTGTTTTAATTTTAACTTATGGTATTTGATAGGCCCATGGTATCTTTTACCTCTCTTTTTGTTTTTAAAATTTATTTGTTTATTGACAATAACATAACAATACTTACTGTTGCTACAAATGTCATGAATAAAAACACAAATCGGATCCAGATCTCAATCTGTGTGAATGAAGAGTTATAACTCTTAAACTGAAAAACAAAACTGTAAATGATAGTTCTCCACATCTTCTGAAAATTAATCAACAGTAAACAAACACTATAGTATAATGACACCATCAATTATATGGTTTGTAAAAAAGGTTGTTTGTAGTTTTTAATATTTGTTCTGAACTTAGGAAATAATGACAACTTAAGGCTTTTACAAAATTGATTGGGATCAGATGGCACTTATATCAAAATTTGATGGGTAATGATTATTTTAGAAAGATAGCCTGAACAATTAGAGGAACAAATCAAGTAAAATTTCATGTATGATGGGGTTAAATAAGAAGCGCCTTTCGACCCCATCCCAGATTTATCTTTGGAACCGTCCTTATTTCTTCCAGTGAAATCAACAAAATCTAGTACAGAAAATCAGCAATGAATTTGTAGTATTCTCCAATTATAAATACTACAATCATTGACAAAATACTTACATAAAATACAATGTCTTTAAAATCAAACTTAGTGTTCTGTAATCCGTAGAAATGGATTGTTATTATATAGTTGTTGTAATCTAAGTATCCAAGATGTAATAATATCAGGTTATCACATTGCTGAAATTATATAAAAAAAATTACATTAATGGATAACACATCCAGATTGGATCTGAATAAGAAGACTGAATGTATCAAGGCTCATGCTAGTGGGTTTACAAATATGTGTAACAATAATCTTAGGGCTGTTCCATAAAAACCTACATGGGATCCAGGGAAGGTACTTCCAAATCTCAGCTATGGGTTGGTTTCATCTTTGTTTTTGCATAGTGGAAATGTAAGTGAAATTTTAATTTGCCTCTATAGGTGGTTACCCCATTTTTAAATTGCCTTCCCTGGGTACCATGTATGTTTAAATGGAACAGCCCTCAGCTGTAATTACATCACAAAAACATCTTTAATTTGGAATAACCAAAAAAGAATTTAAGTAAGAAGAAGGATTCAAAAAGGCAAAATAACAAGGACATTTTGTTACTGCCACATGGGACCAGGCAATTCTCTTTCAAGTCTCATTAAATCTCCCAGTCAGTTTGAAAATCTGAAGTATTGTAATCTTTGGTCCTTGGTTATTATTTGTAAACAAAACATTACTCTGTTCTGTGATTGGACGTTTTGTTATTTATAGATATCAAAGAACTTAACCATAATTGCTTTTTAAATTGCAGAAGACCACACAATAACGATGTAAAACTGAAAAATTGAGTTTTTATTTTTTTGCAAAGTAATGAATTCCACACAGAGTGTGACAATGGGTTTTTTTCACTGTGAGAAGCTGTTATGCTAAAGGGATTATGTTATATGTCCTATATGATTATCTAAATTCAGGAATATATTCCTTAACCAGATATGAAATAAATTGGTAAAAACATTAAAATTATAAAAAATCTTTATTCAAGGGCAATAACTCCTATGATGAGTCAACTAATGGCTTTCAGTTATTTTGCTTTCAATTTTTGCTTTCCACAATTTCTATCTATTTTCCAAAAAGTACACAAAATAATGTAAAATTGGCAGAAACTTTATCATTTAAGAGCAATAACACCAATGAGTAGACATCAATTTTGAGCACTAAGTCCTGCAAGAAGATATCTGATAATATGGTAGAACTGTTACATAGGTAATCCTGACATTATAACATTAGTTTCTTGTCACATTTTCTCTATCTACAATTGTTTTCATGATAACAAACGATTACTTGCATATTTTTTTTTTATAATAAAGGTAATTTAAGTGACTGTATTAAGATCAAATTTTTATATATGCACTGTAAACTACCTTTGAACACTTGAGAATTCTTGTTCTGTTATGAATCTTTGGACTTAATTGAGGATTATCAGCCTGTATGACCCCTTCATCATCAGCTTTCATACCACGTATCTCTACACTCACTGTAAACTTCTCCTCAAACTTGGAGTCTGAAAAATATAATTATCATACAAATGTTTTTAAGTCTTTATAACATTATCAAAACAACTATTATTATATGGCTATTAGATAGCACAAGTGTTTACTTTGTTCTTGAAAAAAAATCCAGTCCAAGATTTAAATATGGTCGAAATAGCTTGTTTTTATTTGCTTGTGCAGACCTTGGCAGCTCATCATCACTAAGGTGAAGGTTCAAGTCTCATTTTTGTCATGTGTAAAAATAACTTGTCAAGTGTTTTATCTTTTTCATCACTAATATAAGTATAGAAGTATAGATGTGTAGATGTGTGAATGCATACAGACAGTATTTTAATTACTACAATGCAACATAAAAAAAACATGAGTCTTCTCAGTAAGATGTGAGTTACTTTTTATAGGGAGTTGCAGATTATCAAAGTTAAATTAGCAGAAATGTGGCTAATTCAATGTTTTGGTATGGGAAACCCCTTAAATCCCTCAGATGAAAAATTAAAATTGCAGGTGCACAACTTCATGTCCTGTAGAAGAAAACGTGCAAGCTTAATTGAATTATGTCAAGCTGTTTTCAATATACTGTTGATAAGCGTAAAATGTGACAAGGACCACAATCCAGAAGATGACTCAAGGAGACAGATACAATCCATATGTGTTGTCAGCAGTACAACGCTGTTGGGCAACAAAATGAGTAGGAAAATAAAATACATTACGTGTTTCTGAGTCTGTAGTTATTTGTGCTATAAGCCAGAGTTGTTGATGGTATGTTGTCAGTGGTGGAGACTTCAGTATGAATGGTCCTGTCTATAAAATGTAATACAGTTAAATGCATATCAAATAAATCATTGTGTAAACTTTTAAATGGAGAGGTGTTACTGTAAGTAATCAGTACACAGAGATTTATATACACATACTTCTGACCTCTGACATTTTCATTATCTTAAGCTAATTATAGAAACTGCCTTAATATAAATCTAATAACAAGTGTAAATGTCAAAAAGGCCATATAATCAGCTAATCACAAGACAATTAGCAAAAAAAAGAATCTGTGTCCAAACATAAGAAACCATGCCCTGCTCAAACTATCACAATTCCATGTTCATTGAACAATGAAACTTGTTTCAAAACCTTATTTGTCATATATTTTTTTTAATTTCATGTCATAAAGAACATTGTTAGTTTATGTCTGTCTAATTTATTTTTCATTTTTCGTTTTTTTACCATAAAAATGCTGTTAGTTTTCTTTTTTTACCTTTCTCCCATTTACTATATGGTATATGTTTTGCTCATTGTTGAAGTTGTACAGTGTCCTAATAACTGTTTACATCCTACAGCGCCCTAATCATTGTTTACATCCTTGGACTCTGGTGCATGGTTGTATCATTGACAATCATACCATATCTCCTTATTTTTACATATATCCTAAGCTGACAACAAATTGGTAAACTACATAAAAATTCGTAATGGTTCCGCGGAACCCAGTGTCTCGCCTACTTTTGCTGTCAGTCGCAGGCTCAACAAAAATGGGGAAAAAATTATTAAAAATTTTCCTCTAGATACTATCTTTTGATTGTAAGAAGCTTCTGTCCAAGCTTGGTAAAAATCCAGGATGGTTTATGAATCTAATAAATGTTTTAAAAACTTTAACTGCAGACTGTATGTAATGTTAACTGGAAGAAAACCTAAGTCCATTTATAAGTAAAATTTCCTTCTAGATACTAGCTTTTGATCATAACCAAGCTTCTGTCCAAGTTTGGTAGAAATCCAGGATAGTTTAAGATAGTTATTAAAATTTAAAAAACTTTAACCACAGAGTGAACATGTTGAATGTAATGTTAACTGGCAGAAAAAACTAAGTTCATTTGTAAGTAAAATACGGATAAACAGGATTTTTTTTTACAAAATTTACTTCTGGATACTATCTTATGATCATAAACAAGCTTCTGTCCAAGTTTGGTAGAAATCCTGGATAGTTTAAGAAAGTTATTAAAATTTCAAAAACTTTAATCACAGAGTGAATATTTGTGGACGCAGCCGACGACGACAGAATGTTGGATTGCTATGTCTCGCTTTTGCGACAAAAGTCGATGCTCGACAAAAACCACACCTTTTAGTTGTTTTTCACTTGTTCCGTTGATTGATAGTGTTTGATTTTGTCAGTTTTTATAGACTTCCCCTTTTTGAATTTGCCTTGGAGTTCAGTATTTTTGTTATACTTTTATTCTGATACAGAACAGACAGATGGACCCACATACCTGAAACCATAATGCCCCTTAATATGGTAGTCATGTCATAAAAATACAGTCATAAATAAATGAAAAAGAACTTTTTTATTTACCTTCAAATCTTTAGGTTTATGTGGCCCAAATGATGATCCATTTTGTGAGACGGTTTCAATAATTGGTGGTCCTAAATACAAAGCAGTCAACTATTGAAACACTTTGTTTAAAATATAAGGTAAAATAGCATTATACATGTTATTATGATTTAATTTTTTTTCATATACAATATTGTCCTATTTATGTGTGCAATGTTTATAAATTATTTTTTCTTTCTTTTAAATGTACCTGGATGGTGTAAGTGAATACTGGTACAATATGTCAAAGACTCAAATAGCCAGGTTGCAATATTTGCGGTTTGAAATTTGAAGAGCTATGAATTTTTTTGAAAATGGGGATGGTAGTAGTACACATATTTGATATACATCAGGGAACATATTTGAATTCTAGTAAGGAAAGTTGGATACATCTTCTAATTTCTAAAATTAGAAAAACTAAAATATAGCCTAAGAGACATAAGTTGAAACAGACAAAATTTCACCAAAACCAGACACAAAGGGAGGGGCCAGTCCGAAGGGCACTTCTTTAATGTACATGTATAAGCCAACATTCTTTGGAAATCTACAAAGGTTCTCTACATTTGTGTATGATATGGTCAATGCTAATAAAAAGATTCTACACAGTGGCATGAGTGGTGAGTCTCTGGTTTGAAAACTATATGACTCAAAATCAATACTGTAAATTTTGTGTGATTTTTGAAGAAAGGACAAGACATGATATTAATCATTGTAATTTCAGTAAATGATGCAATCAAATAATGTTATAAAAATTTAAAATGCCAGTTAATATTTTTTGCCTTAATTATTGATTTGCAATTTGCCCATAATAAAAACAATAATTTCTGAATTAAAAATGCTGCTGAAAGATAGCAATGTTTTGCTAGCTTGAAAATCTGCAAACTTTCTTTAAATCATAAAATGTGTATGTAACTTAAGGTATATATCTTCAATTTGTTTATTATATACAGACATTTTACAAAGTTTGAAGGCTCTAACTGAAAGCACTTAAAAGTTGATAGCACAAAATTGGTACCCACTCTGCCCCCATCCCCCCAAGCCTGCATCTTATTCTCCACACTATAACAGGTCTTTACAGGATTCCCAGTTCAACTTAGGAGTTTTAAAGGCAAATCAAGGGGTTCACCAGTTTTGCCCATGGCAAGTTTAACAGTGAGAAGAAAAACAATGAAAATGCTGTTATTTATTATATAAGTCTCCATGTGACAAAACAGAGAATGGGAGATAAATCACATTTAGATTAACTTTTAAACTTTTGCTTTGAAATGATGACAGCTGGTCTCAGCTGATACAACAATGTACAATCTACTTCCATTTTTGGACTCAATTCAGATATTGATGAGTCCAAACAGATTTTCATGAGTCTAGGACTCATGGAGTTGTCTTAGTAAAACCTTACCTGCAACCTGGTACACAGTGAAGTTCAAGATAAGGTTATATGTCAGTGAGACAAGAACACAAGGACAAAAAATCAAGTCATTTTGGGGTGAACATAAAGTTGTCAACAATAGACAAGTGTCTACACAACATGTAAATCGCTCGTCTACAAAAGTTTTCAATAATTAAATGACAGATGAAATAAGGCCTTCAGCAATTTTAAGAGCAAAAATCCTCAAAATTAATTTAAATTTTGTTCCTGGCAATTGCATGTTATGATAAACAGAAAACAGCAAATAAATCTACACAGCACAACAGCCTGGGAGAAAATTACAAAAATATGACATTATATGTGTATTTTTGCTGTGCATGTACTGATTTTGTGTCATGGATGGATACCCCATATCCTTTGTTTTTCTATTAACATCCTTTCTTAATTTTCTGCCATACATGTATGATGTAGGTTAACCTAATATAACTGCATACCAAATATTAAGATGCTATGATTTGTAGCTGATGAAAAATTGAAAGAAATGAAGAAAATTTGGGGAACACATACATGGCAGGGTGGTAAGACTCAATCCTTTCATCATTGTAACTTCTCCCCATATAACATGTATAAATGATACATTAGATGTAGAGGGAAGATTGTCACAACAGGAAAATCATGCACTTCAAAAGGATAATAAAATACTTAAAATTTGACAATACACAAGTGTATATATCAAGAGTATGCCTTTTGTGATTGTTGGTTTAACTTTTAACTTCCAGTAGCAAAAATCGATTGAATATTACAAAAGTAACTAGCTGCATCTCAAATTAATATACCAGTACTTAAACCAAAATATATGGAGAATAACTCACCTGCGACTCCAATCAATAAACTAATACCAAAACATATGAAGAAAGTAACAAAAACCAGTACAAATTGTCTTTTGTTCAATGCATACAATCTCATCTGGACTGACCTATAAAATAAATTCACAATAGTGTTAATTTTCAGATTGTTTGAGAAATTAAGAATGAATGCATCACTTTGAAGTTCATTTGTAAATAAGAATCACATGGTCAGTTCATCCTCCCCTATTGCCAACTTGTCATAATATGTGTTGCAACTTTTTAAAGCCTGTTAGGATCTATGCTATATTTTCATGTCATATAGCCCATGGGATGGAATCAATAAGACATTTATTCTGAATCAGAGTTCTGTTGGAGCTGTAGAGCAGTCTGAGACCCCTGCATTCAGTTCAGGTGCCAGAAGGGGAATCAGATATATCAGAGGCACCCATGGGAGTACAATGTAGGTAAAAAACAAGGACATGGTCCCTTGTCAGGAAAGGTGGATTCCCAAACACATGGTCTCCACATTGTTTGGTCTTGATGGGAGGCCCTGTTTAACAAGTCTGAATCATTCCTATTTCCCTGTAGAAACAAACTCCAAGATGGAGGGTCTACATTTACTGAGGATGAGGAGCACATCTTGAAAGAGGAAGATGATTTTATGCTGAAAGTTGGGAGAGGGCCTTGGTTTGGTGTCATCAAGGACATACATGGAGATCATGTATGGAATCTATAGACCTGGGCAGAGAGAGTTTAAAAACAGTCACAGCAATGGGACCCTGCTATTATGTATACACTCATTCAACAGTTGTTCACAGCCGATCATCCACGGGTAGAAAACAATGAGAAAGGGCGGGGGTATCCTAATTAAGTCTTTTGTACAGGAAAGGTCTAATCTGATATTTGTACAAGTAATGAGGTGAAATACATATGATTTATATTGGATCTCTAAGTAGATTAATGTCAATGGTTTTAGAAAAGGTATCACTCAAATGGATTGAAATTATACTTTGGACACAATTTTGGGGACATTTGTGACATTATCACCACTGCCCCCCTTTCTTGCAATATTTCATATCAAATAAATGCAGATTGATGTCATGGTTACACCATAAACATGATAAAGAGATTACATTTCACCAGTTTAACTATTGGATATCAAATCTATGGAAGATGCTGTTTCCATACATGACACAACATTAAGCAAGGGAAAGAGGGTGGTTAATTATTGAGTGTTCTTCCTAACTGTGTATTGCTACTTAAGATGCTAGCCCATCAATGCAGGACGCGACATCCATGTACCTTGAAAAGATGTATCGACCATGGGACAACATCATCCATACTTTGTGAAGTCCATAGCTTTTTTTTTCGGAAATATTTTATTTATAAAAAGTATTGTGATATTATACATGTAGATGGTTATTATATATATATATATGCTGTATTTACATTATTTGTTATGTTTTTATATGTTATTCACTTGGAATACACATTATATATATCATATATAAATGTGCTTTATTTGCTGCAGACTAGGTATCTACCACATGTACTAATGGAAGCGGTCTCGTCTTACTTCCCCCACCTCAGGAGTCATCATATCATTATGGCTCTCATAATGCATACCCTAGGCCTAGCTAAAAATCCTATCTAACCACCATGGTATTTTTTAGTTGGGCGCCAAATGCATCCGGAGAGCATGATTTTCATGGCAAAGTCATTTTGTTTCCTCAGGGACTCAATCCCGGGACCTCTGTGGCGCTGGGCAGTGCTTTGGCCGACTGACCTTAGCTCGCTAAGGTCAGTCGGTTGGGGCGCTGCCTTGTGGCATAGGGGTCCTGTGTTCGATTCTGTAGAATCATGCTCTTCAGTTACACTAAAAAGTATGGACGTCGTGGATATGTGGCCGTCGCATCTCGAAAGCTAGCCCACATGGTGACAGTCCAGAGGATAAATATCACCCTACCCAGACCCAATAACCTTATCAAATATAAATACTATGGAAATTATAGCGAGGTCTATAAAATGACGTCGAACCCTCTGCGTTCAAATTAGATCAATACGGGCGAGATCAAATCTTCTAGCCATTTCTGGATATAGACTCGGGTCATTGGAAATGATTGCAATGTTTTTTTTATGATGGAAATTAGCTTACGACTCAATTTCTCTTGCCATGTTGGCAAGTCAATATTCGTGTTTGTCAAGCAACAACAAGATCGAGATCTAAGATTCTAAAAAGAAAATAGAATCAGTATTTCAGAATTACGCAATTTTTTATAGATTGCTTTGACTGTTGACAACGTCGGTTTCCCCAAGTTTTGACTTCAGTCCAAGCAACGAGAAACGACTCCATTATGTTTCTTAGGGAGCTACCATTTGATTTTTATGGGGGGGGGGCTCTAGGATGAAATTTTAAAAAAATAGGCAGGACAGTTTTGAGTAAAAAAAAAGGCAGGATGAGCAACTTGGTAAAAAATAAAGGCAGGATGACAATTTGTGTAAAAAATTCAGGATAAACTAGTAAAAAAAATGCAGGACAGAGATTGCAACTAAAAAAAAATGCAGGACACAATTTTTCATCCTGCCCCCCCCCCCTAAAAATCAATGGTAGCTCCCTTATGAAAAAGGTATGATATCGTTTTATGCCGTTTACCTGAATAAATATTACTAGTTATTATCAATATTGTATTGTTATTTTTTATAAATTTTACTACTGTAAATATAATATAGAAGAAGAAGATGCTTTATTTCCATCAAATGGGCTCACAAGGAGCATAATATAATATCATTATAATATTATTTTTACAAATATAACAAACAATACAGTATACATAGTTACAAACACAAATAAGAAACAACAGTTTTCACATATTCGTATATATAAAACCTTCGTCTCATATAGAGAGCATCCGAGCTGAGCATGTTAATATGGTTAAATGACCAATGGTGGAAGGAGTAACAGCACCTGTTCTACATATGAAAATATGGTTCCTCTACAAGGGGGGTTTAAAGATAAGTTAGATAGAAAGACTAACTACTAATTAAAAAAAAAATGTGTGCTCAACCCTTACATTTACTCTGGGACATAATATACTGACAGTATTAATAGTCCCAGATTTATTTCATCCATCATTTCAAACCTTTCAAACAGTCACTTTTCCTTATGGAAATTATTCTCAAACCTATGTGTATTTTGTTCGTCGAGGACATCGTGAGTAATCGATGACCGACATGCAAACCATTTGTCGTCATTTTCTCCGCACAATCGGCCAAAGGGGTGAAGAGTCGCCAACTTTCTGCTGTTTAACATCGTCCTGTAAGGTGTTGTTGTGTACTTTTTTTTTTGCGAGCAATATCTACATCTGCATTATTAGTGTTTCAACCTTTGTTGTGTGAAAAAAAATGACAATGACTCTAACTCACCTTTCACATCGATCATGATGATATGTCGGTGCTATGTGTTTAGAAAATGCACTAAACATATCGGAAAATTGAGACAAAAATGCGCGTGCATTGTTAGTCCAAGACGGCGTAGAAAACGAATATGTATAAGAATCCATTTTGTCAACAAGGTCCGTTTTCTGCTGGAACTGCTTACGATCAGATTTCAAGAGATACACATCAAAATAACAATCTCAATTAAGAAAGTTACGTTGCCATATAAGTATTTTCATATCCATGTTTTTTATATAACTAATTTCATTTCCATACAAATGCCTGGAACCGATAATGGTTTATTTCCATTTATGATAGAAAATCGATTACAGTGACTACAGACGATAGCGGAAGTGTAAAATCTCCATGAGAATTAATCGATAACCATTCTGTTTTCTGCATGTCATTATCGTTTACGTCAACCTTGGCATAACAGTTGTTAATCGATGAAAATCAATTATTAAGATACTATCTTAATTATGAAAACTTTTAATTGTGAATTTTGAATAAACAAAACAAGACAAGACAATATCTTTTTTACACTAAATAAGTTGACAGGTGTTCCCATCGTTAATTTCAGGTAAAAATTCCTTTTGGAAGTAAAACAGTTTATTTAATTAATATAGAAATAGACTGTTTATATATAAATATAAAACTATACTATATAAAACATGATAACATAAGAAAGCTGTATAGTAAAAGGTATTAATATAAATCAAAGTACTGAAGTACTGAACATCGGATGACCTTAAGTTCTTGTGGATGGTCACAAGCACTTGTATCAGAAAAAAAATCACATCTCTATACCTGAAAGTGAGGTTAAGGTACATAGATATGTTTTTTTTAGAGACAAGTTAGTGCGTGGATGATGAATAAATGACGGGGAATTCAACCTCACCGTAATAACTATTATATTGTAGTGATACTAATACGGCGTTTGTACTAATACCAACAGACCCATGATTTTGGTTGTGTTCCCTTTCATGTCTGATTGGGAAATTTTTGATCCGCTGTTTTCTTCCAAGCTATTGGATTTCTAGAATTCCAAAGTTCGTCAAATTTGATGAGATTGTTCCTTTACACACAAACATCATTAATCAACAAATCAAAGTGATCTAAAATCACTAATGGAAAGATTGAAGAATTGTGTGTATAATTTCAATCATATTTTACACTTCCATAGCATTGGTGGTGGACAATAAAAACTTGCTATAGCACTATTGCATATTTGTTAGTTATATTACTGCAGATTTTTAGAATGATAAGCAATTTTTCAGCGAATAAAGTAGCTTGAGAGAGTTATGTCAGTGGGTCACTAAATTTGCATAATAACTTCTTTATGATTGCAACTTAATAGATATAAAAAGATGTGGTATGAGTGCCAATGAGACAACTCTCCATCCAAGTCAAAATTTATAAAAGTAAACCATTATAGGTCAAAGTACGGTCTTTAATGTTTATAGTTTTTTTAAACAGAAGAAATTACATAATAAAGAAAATTATCATTTTCGTTTTTCAGTAAACCTGGGATCAATGGTTAAAGAGACTTGAAACTTAATGTCAATTTTTCATCTCCCAAAATTAACATGTGAATGGTTGTTTTGTGGGCATGTCTGTTACTCATACAGATTTTCATTTTGGTCTTTTCTCAAAAAAGTGCATTATGTATTAATCCTTAATTAATCATCTTTCAAACATTATTTACAGATCATTTAGTGTAAATCAAAAGATATGTATAGCCATAATAGGTAAAGGAAAAAAATCTATCATCTGTTTATAATTTTATTAAAGAAATCTCCATTTAGTATTTGTTAGTTTCAATTTAACATGAAGACAGAGCCTGACATATATAGATCAAATTATATCAGATATTAATGAGGTCAAAGTTTGTGTATTGAGTGGTCTGCCATGTTATGTATAAAATTAAGTTATGACATTTGGTCAATTATGATAGGCATTAAGGGGGAGGAGTCTGTGTAGAATTCAAATAATTGTCCCACCCGTTGTGTTTAATTGTACCTTGATCATGACAGTTGTCAATCATTCTGTTAATGTATAAATACACTTTAAGTAAAAAGATAAAAATTGAAAAAAGTAATGACTATTATTTTTGAAAAAATACTCAAAATCAAGATGTAACCAAATTTCTTACCAGTTCATTTGTGTGCATATGTACACAGACATGAGAACAATTGGGAATATATGTCAGTGTGTATAGATTTAGTAGCTATTCTGTCCACTTTCTGTTTGGAGGCCGGTGCCTTAGGAAAGAATTGGAACACATTCCAATCTTTCCAAAAAATTAAAACATTTACGCTCGTAAAGATGTTTTCCATTTCTACATTTTATATCAATTGATTCAAAACACAGTGAACTGTATTTATCACCTACAAGTATCATTACATATGTAAGTGATAAATTTGTCCTGGTAATATATGTCCATGGTTACAGAATTTACTAGTATTTTTAGTCCGATGTTAGTAATTTATGTCCCCAGACTAATTTTCCTAGGAATTCAAGTCCATGTCATTAATATTCCTAGGTAAAAACGTCCATGTTCTTTTTTTAATAAGAAAAATATTAATGAATCAATTCATTTACATTTATACAATATTGGAAATTTAAATATTACGTTTTAATATTGTTTAAGAGTTGTGTATTTATATTTTTAATAAAATTCATGTCCCCAAAATAATTTTCCTAGGAAATCATGTCCATGTCATTAATATTCCTAGGCAAAAACGTCCATGCCCTTTATTTTAAAAGGTAAATATAAATGTTATGTTTTAATATTGTTTAAGAGTTGTGTATCAATTTTTTTAATATAATGTTTGTCCCCAAAATAATTTTCCTAGGAAATCATGTCCATGTCATTAATATTCCTAGGTAAAAACGTCCATGCCATTTATTTTAAAAGGAAAATTTTAATGAAACAAATTATTTACATGTAAACAATGGAAATTCAATTTTTATGTTTTGATATTGTTTAAGAGTTGTGCATTAATATTTTAATAAAATTCATCTCCCCAGACTAATTTTCCTAGGAAATCATGTCCATGTCATTAATATTCCTAGGTAAAAGCGTCCATTCCCTTTATTTTGAAAGTTAAATTTAAATGTTATGTTTTAATATTGTTTTAAAGTTGTGTATTAATATTTTAATAAAATTTATGTCCCCAGACTAATTTTCCTAGCACATCATGTCCATGTCACTAACATGCCTAGGTTATAATGTCCGGCCATGTCCTTTATTTTAATAGGAAAAAGTAATGGAACTTTCCAATCTTAATTAAGAAAATATGTTGTTTTTTTATTTGCAATAATTTTTGAAATATAATAAAAACTACTAGAAAAACAAGTCTTAGGACAATTTTTCCTAGGAAAATAAGTGCCAGACATATTTTACTAGCTATGGACTTATTTTCCTAGGAAAATTTGTCCTGGGACTTAAATTCCTAGTAAAATAATGGTCATGGACTTGATTAACTAGGAAAACAAGAGGCTCTCAAGAGCCTGAATCGCTGTATTTCAGAGGAGAAGATTTTTAAATGTTAGCAAACTTGATGAACAAATTGTGTAAAATTGTCTTTAAAGGGCAATAACTCCTTAAGGGGTCAATTTTGGTCAGATTAACTTTTTTGTAGATCTTACTTTGCTGAACATTATTGCTGTTTACAGTTTATATCTATCTATAATAATATTCAAGACAACAAAAAACTGCAAAATGTCCTTAAAACTACCAATTTAGTGGCAGCAACCCAACAATGGGTTGTTCGATTCGTCTGAAAATTTCAGGGCTGATAGATCTTGACCAATTGAACAATTATACCCCATGTCAGATTTGCTCTAAAAGCTTTAGTTTTTAAGATATAAGCCAAAAACTGCATTTGACCCCTATGTTCTATTTTTAGCCATGGTGGCCATGTTTGTCGATGGATCAAAACTTGGGATACAATTTATAAACTAGATACCCTAAGGAACATTTAGTTAAAGTTTGAAGGTATTTGGCCTAGTAGTTTCAGAGGAGAAGATTTTTGAAATAGTTTACGACGACAGACGACGACGACAGACGACGGACGACGACGGACGCCAAGTGATGGCATAAGCTCACATGGGGCCCTTCGGCCCCGGTGAGCAAAAAAGTCTGGCGGACAAATTTTACTACCGGACCAAATTTACTGTGGCATATGTATATACCTATATACCTGTATACCGGTAGTCAATGGATAGTGATATGAGTACTTTTTGTCATTCGCCTGGTGATCTAATATATACTGAACTACAAAACTGTGCGTTACAGCCAATGCCCATCACACGAATGTTTTTCAAATAACTTGATCAGTCAAGATTCGCAATCTAGGCTAATAAATGAATCGCAACAGTTAGCGAAATACTTTCTTAACGACGCAAGTGATACAAACGTAGTCTCAATCCCAGAGCCGTCTCAAATCATAACTGATCGCATTGATTCAGAATGTAATGGTCTACCCAAAGATTCGTTTGTTGCTTCTTTACTAGAAATATGCCAAAATGACACTGATAAGCTTGAACAACTTAGATTATACTATTTCAAAGTTGCAAAATGTAAAGAAGACTTCTCCATTCAATGCGCAGTATTGAAACGGAGAGTTAATCCGAAAAAGAAAACTGGTGAACCACTCATAAATAAACTTGGGCGCGATTGTTACGCACTTCGGCTAGCATCAAGGGGTGAATTTTGCGATGATCTTAAAGAAACTTTTAGCTCTAGATCCGTTTCGACCAATTTGTCAAATATCGACGCTGATGTCACTACTTCGGCGCCAAATTTCGACACCATTCTGCGTGGAAAACTTATCAAATTAGAAAGTGCTGTCCTCGAACTAAAAGCATCTAACTCTAAAACTGTCTCAAACTTAACTAACAAAATAGACGGATTGTACACTGAGAATAAAAAGCTACATACTGAGTTGAATAAGCAAAAGGAACGTCACATAAACATTCAAAGTCAGCTAAATATAATTCGCTCAAAAAAACATTATGTTGAATGACGCCGTTGCGAATTTTGAAAAGACGCAGAAAACGAATATTGATAATCTAACAGAACTATCCCAATATCATAAAAACAACGAAGGTACTATGCGTGGCACCATCGAGTCAATGAACAATCTTACGTCAGTTGTTCGTCAAAATGAAAATAAGATCAACAACATAAAAACCAAATTAGATAAGACTACAACATTATCGAATGAAACAAAATTTAGACTTGATTCTGAAATCATCAGAATCAGAAAGATTAGCGACAGTCGTGCATCTGGATTGTGTAACCTCCGATTTATTAGATGAATACAAAGTTAACATTTGTGCTATTTCCGAACATTGGTTACGTACATACCAGCTTCATGTACTTAACACTATAGATAATAACTTTGTCTCCATAGCAAAAGGTGTGGACATACATACTCCTGAATCAATGTCATGCAACAGTCGGTGTGGTGTAGCCTTTTTAGTGTCAAAAGACATTGTTCCATTTGTTACTGAAATAGACATTGACAGAATCATCGGCATCCAAGTTAACTTACCTAATGTACAAACTCTTATTATTCTATCGATTTATTTACCAGCTACAACACAGCCTCATCAATTGTACCAGTATAATGTCGAACTTTTGCATGAAATTTGTTCTGTATATAAAGATGTGGGATCTGTCATACTAATGGGCGACTTCAATACAAAGATTCAAGGCCCGCGGTATAAATTTAATCCCGATGAAAGAAGTAGGCTTATGTATTCCTTAATACTAGAGTACGAATTGTTTTCAGTAAATACGCAAATGTTTTGCCATGGACCAGTAACAATGTTTCAATCACACGACGGTGGTCCGTCCACTGGTATCGATCATATTCCTATGCCACTATCAGAAATTAGAAAGGGATTAAATGCAAAAGTTATAGACAGTCAACCTTTTTCAGTATCAGACCATCGACCAATATTAAGGTCAATAACATTAGAAAACTCAGTTTTAACTTACACTGAAGTGACCAATCAACTCGTTCCGTTTCGTGGGATCGTGCACGCAAGTATGGTTACATACATGATTATTTGTTCGCATTATCACAACACTTGTGGACGGCTGAATTTCCAAGACACGAAATTAATCAATTCATTATTGAGGAGTACTACAACAAGATAGTGCAATTAAGCAAGCCGAACAAGAGGCATTGCCGTATTCTATATTCAAACCTAATCTACAGCCATACTGGAATAAAAGTCTCACACATTTGCGCGACATAATGCGTTTGAACAGATCGAATGGTTAAATAACTGTAACTGCCATGATATAAAATGCCGCGGATGTGTTTAATCATTACAAGCAGGCGAAAAGGGCTTTTCGTGACGCTCAGAGATCCGCTATTGACGAATACGAAAGTTATATTGCGCAGAAAATTGAAAATGACATTGACGTTGACCAAAAATCCGTATGGATCATTCTTAATAAGCGAAAACAGAAGCCACACACCTGTACAGCTTTAAAGAAAGATGGCACTTTATTTACGGATAGTAACGATCTAATGAGTATATGGTATGACCATTTTCAAAACGTTTTTTCACAATCAGTGTACAGTGAACCAGACCGTGAAACCTACATATCTGACCGCGTATCAACCATTCGTGAAAAAAAATAGAACAATCAACGAGGAGGATGATGTACAATTTAGTTACTCTGATGTCATTCACATTTGTTCGCATTTGAAAAACAACAAAGCGTGTGGCCATGATCGTATTGCATACGAACACATCAAATACGGGGGAAAACTACTCTTGAAACATTTACATCACTTGTTCAACATGATAAAACAATGCGGATATATACCTGGTGAGTGGCGAAAAAGCATTTTTTTCCTTCTTTTTAAAGGTGGAAATAAACCTCGCACTGATACTAACTCATACCGTGGGATATCTCTAGTGCCAATTAAGTATCGCAAAAATATTTGAAAAATTGCTTGAGAACGAACTTACAAAATTGAGACCTGATTTTCCGAATCACCAGCAAGTTGCTTACCAAAAACAATTAAGTAGCAAGAATGCATCATATAATTTACAAGAAGTTACATTTCATCACATTGATAAAAGTGGACCCGTCAACATCGTCCTATTAGACAGTACTAATGCGTTTGACACTGTCCCACACGACGGTTTGCGCATCAAACTCTACGAATATGGCATTTCGGCAAAATTATGGTGTCTACTTGATAATATGTATTCTGATCTCACGAGTGCGGTATTCTCTGGTGGAAAGTTGTCAAATTGGTTCAAATTGCATCGTGGTGTTAGGCAAGGAAGTATACTTTCAGCGAAACTGTACCTAATTTTTATCAACGACCTTATAGAGAAATTAGAGTCTTGTCAACAAGGTGCTTTTATACATGATCAAAACGCTAGCTCGCCTATTCAAGCTGACGATATTTCAATAATTGCAACTGATCGCCAATCTTCACAAGTTATGGTCAAAATTTGCGAGGAGTACAGCATCCGTTGGAGCTTTGCGTTCTCAGCAGGGAAAAGTCAGCTCTTACATTTTGGTAAACGTACAACTGGAACTGATGTGCTACTATATAATGAACCAATATCGACAGTTAAGACAGCAAAAAATTGTAGAGTTAAGCTATATACGTGCCTTAAGTCGATGGATCGTACAATAGACGTTTGCAGAACCCTGCGTGCAACCGTTATATCTTTAATTCGTCTAGATGTTCATCCAGCTATTTTAAACCCTATTGTATGTTCAAAATTTGTAAAACAAGTGTGTTATCCGAAGGCGTTGTACGGATGTGAACTATGGGGCAAACTTACTTCAACTGAATGGTTAATGTTAGAAAGAACTCAACACTACATTTACAAAAATATTCAAGGTTTACCGAGACGCATACGAAGTGATATGTGCCTTCCGATGATCGGTTGGTTCAGCATTGAAAGCTATGTGGACGAGAAGAAACTTCTATTCTTAGGACGGACATGTAATCTTCTGTGCGAATCTGTATCTTTCCGTATATTGATTCGTAGAGTTAACGACTTAAAATACAATGACAGAAGCCATCCAAATTTGGGATTTACTGTTGACATTATGAACATTTTTCAGAAATATGATTTATCGACATATTTTGATAATTTCTGTGAAACCGGACTTTTTCCAACACCTCTAGTATGGAAGCGTATTGTGAAAACAGCAGTGGCCGCTTTCGAGATTGTTAATTGGACAAGACGTATAAACTTTGATGATGACTTTGTTGTTTTTAAAACGATCAAAAAGCATATGTACCTCACTCTGCATGGACTGTAGCATTGAAGCATCCAAACCTACGAAAACAAGCACATTATTTGATTTCTGTTTGCTGTTTAGTAAGAGACAATGCCAATGGGCAATACATTCTCTGTGACAGATGTGGTAAAATGTTTTGGGATCCATTACTAAAAAGTAGTTCACGCTATTGCTTCATGTGACTATCTCGACGAAACACGTGATAACTTTTGGTGTGAAATTATAGATATCAATCCAATAACTTTCAGTATCTTCCTAGCAAACATGTCTGATGAAGAACTTTTTTATTACTTACTATCCGGCAATTCGGACAATTTCCCACTAGAAACTGACCAATTAGAGACATTCCAAGCCATATGCGTTCGATTTATCTATAAATTTGGAACTTTACTACGAGATTAAAATAACTGTAATATTACTGACACTTACTTATTTCAACTGATCATGACATTCTGATTTAACTTGCCTATTTTGTTCAATTGTTTAATTTTGTGTTTATTTTGTTTATTATTTACACTCTCCTTCTGGAGGCAATAAAGAATATATATATTGTGTTTAAGCAGACACGATCTTTTGACCCAGACTATATGAATTTTTATATTACAAATCTCATATTTTTTCCATATTTACGGAATAATCTATGATCATCTATAACTAAAAGAACTTGTTTTTTTTTCTCACTTTCTTGTTCCTTTTATAATGTTATTGTTCATGTAGTTTAATTCAATCCTATTATCATATTGAGGAACTTATCAGGCGCGGTTTCAAGCGGGAAAACAATCTTATAGTGGAAGAATAAATGTAATATTATGATTTTTTATATGAACACGACAATTTAATTGAAAAGAAATCTGAGTTTCCTTCATTTACAAATTCAAGCTTTTATAAAAAGTCATCTTGGAACGCACGTTATATATAAATGAATTTAAATAATCCTGAAATTCCTAGTGCGTATTTAGTCGACATTTTTATCTGATATAAATTTGAACATGTTGAAAACCAATTGTTCGAGGTCTGATTTTCTAGAGTTGTTTTATTTTTAACTATTGATTCATTTCCTAACTCAGCTTTACGCATTAAATTTAGTAGATAGTAACCAGTACATTCGGGTTTTCTTCAAATATTATAAAAAAAGAAACAAAAACAAAAACAAAGAAAACAAAATATTCTTCCTTTCTTTTTTTTAACTCGAAATAGTATTTTCAATTTATTGTGATATGCTTGTTTTAGGACCTCTGCGTTTCCTCCATGAATGAACTCTTGCGTTCCAACCTTATTCTGTTGCAAGTGCTCCTCTATAAAACGCCAATTGAGTATTTTATACTGCGATGTACACACAATTTTGACTACACATTATCGTCTGTAAATAAGTGGGTGAATACATCCAGTTCACTTGCAGTCTGTTGTGTTTCGGCACTACGGTCCCCGTTTCCGTGGGACGATGAGGACGAGCTGGGAACAGCTGCCAGTTTAGTGCACATTGCAGGTTCGCTTGAGGAATCACCAACCCACGTACAAGAAGTCGGGATAACATTGTGAACTTCTGCGTTATGGTCTACAGAACTATGAGTCGGTTTTTCTGGTACAAAATGTTTTCCTGTCACACCAGTCGTTTTTTCTGTCCTTGGGACTGGTATTTCTGGTATTGGTTGTAGTTTAGGTGGCGAAGATATATAACAGGGAGATACACATGTATTATGAACATAATTGTTTTCAAAAGGAGACTCCTGTCCTGACGCAGTAGATTCTGTCTGTGATTTTGATGCCTCTTTATCATGTATCATGCTTGGACTCACCAGAGAAGTTATAATCCTGGACATTTGATTAGAAATGGTTTTATCATAAGGTGAGGTGGCGGGGGTGCTGCTGTCCTCGACATGAGTGGGTACATTTTGCTTTTCCTCTGTACCATCTGGTGACAGAAAATGGTGAATTTGATACACTTTGCTAGATGTCGGACTAATTACATCTGAAGCGACTCGATATGGGTCGTCAAATGTCCTCGACCGTTGTGATGTTGCATCAGAAGGCTGTGTTTGTGTTCGCTGGCTGTTTGGATTGATAAAAATGTTGGAACTTGAAGACTCTGACGGATTCTGCGCAATGTTTCCACCAAACGTTCCAATAGCCACACCTCCGGGGACCGACATTATGCTAATTACATTATGAGGCGTTGGTCCACAGGTTCCCATTGACATATTCTACAAGTTTATAGTAAACATTTTCAACAGTCACAATTTAAACAAATGTTACAAGAACAATAAATAGATGTTTTTGGCTAGAGGTATAGGGGGAGGGTTGAGATCTCACAAAACATGTTTAACCCCGCCGCATTTTTGCGCCTGTCCCAAGTCAGGCCTTTGTTAGTCTTGTATGTTTTTTTAATTTTAGTTCATTTATATGTTTTGGAGTTTAGTATGACGTCCATTTTTACTGAACTAGTACACAATTTTATTTAGGGGCCAGCTGAGAACCACCTCCGGGTGCGGGATTTCTCGCTGCGTTGAAGACCCATTGGTGGCCTTCGGTTGGTTTCTACTCTATGGTCGGGTTGTTGTCTCTTTGACATATTCCCCATTTCCATTCTCAATTTTATTTATCTCTGAGATAATATGTTATCCTCAATTGACAAAGACATGCATATTTGTTTTCGTCTATTGTTTTGTCAGAAATCAGACTGTTGGATTTTTTATTTGAATTTTTTCACATTTTGTCATGTCGAGCCTTTTATAACTGACTATACGGTACGGGTTTTCCTCATTTTTGTAAACCGAGACATTTGATTAAATCCGCTGCTTTTGGGTTTTGTTGGAAAGTTGTCTAATCAGCAATTATACCGCCATCTCCTATTTTTTTTTTTTTTATAGTTTACAATAAAGCATATGGTTTAACAGTGGATCACGAACGAAAGCCGGAATAGGAAGTAAAGAATTTATCGTCCACCATGTTTTTTACTCGATTCATTATCTTTCTTAGTGAATAAGCTCAGTGACGAGAACATATGTATGATGGAACTGGTATTGAAGTCCATCTTCCCGTACGATAAAGAATAAAATTTAACCAAAAAAGTGAATCCATGATTTAGTGGTAAAGAGTTAAGAAAATGCATATTTTGCAACCTCGACAAAAGATTGAGTACAATTAATACAAATAATAAAAGGGTAATTTAGGTGTGGACTAAAGTTAAAACCAAGCACTAGTCTATTTGTTCTACAAATGGACTAAACATGAAAGAAATCCAGTTTTTATCACTACACGCGAATAATTTTTCACATGTGCTTTGATTATGAGGAAAAGCTGACATTCAAATACAACTGTATGTTTGTTTAAGGGTCATGTTTTGTATAAATCTGTACAAATAATTGTATGAAATGAGAAAATCGGGTTACTTTTTAGAGTTATCACCCCACCCCCTACCTGAACTAACAAAATGTGTTTGACTTGCAGTGATTTCAAGATTGACTAGCACCCCCGAATTAAATGTTTCAAGCAGTCGAATTTCTCAAAAAAGGGGTATAAATTTTCGGTTTATCATAGCGTTTGTGACGGTCAAAATATATGGTTGATTGGTTGTTATTTGTTTAACGTCAAGTGGTAGGTATTGAAGAATATTTAGACTGAAAACAATAAACCCAGTACGTAGATTTTGCAAAGTTGGTCATAATGTCACTGGAAAAAGAGGATATTTCTTAGGACACATACGGACACCATATGAGTTGTTGTAAAGATTCTTTAATGTGCAGAGAGCTCTACACTCTCCTTGCAAGAAGACGGTTTGAATTAACATCTCCCGCATTCCGGACTGACGAGTTTGGAAGAGCATTTTACATCCATCTCAGTCAAACATTGTCAAACGAATGCCCCTTTGTAGTGCAATTGAATATTTTGATTTTCTATTCTTTAAAATCAAACTATTGAAATCCGTTAGGAATATTTGTGGCATTTGCCTTTCGAAAATTGAACTTACCTGTATCATATCACTTCTGGACTTTTCTGAACTTTTAGCAGACGTTTGGGAAATAAGGTGACCTGAAGAAGTTTTCAGGAGTGTTGCTATCATCTGTGCATTTTCATGGAACATAGCTAGGGCTTCGTTAATATCAATTGGAACATGAATAGATGCTGGCGATGTTGATGTTTCTTGGTCTTTGTATCGTTTTGTTTTAAACCTTGTTTGGCCTTTATTCTTAAGATCTTTAGAGCAACCCAGATCGGTAAGCGTTGCTGACGAAGCATTTTCACGATTTCCAAGCGCCCGTGACTCTAGAATAACGTCGTCTCCAAAATCATAGTCATCTGCCACGTTGTACTCACTAACAGCTATCATGACATTGTCAGTTTGGGACGTACGCTGTGCCCAAGGTATCAGGAACAAAACCAACGCTCCGCAAATGATTGGAAGACCAGCCAAGTGGAATGCAAGGTCATATGACCCCATCATGTCGTATAAAGCTCCTGTCGAAATGTAAAACTAAGATAAGTATCTTTAATTATTTTATAAGAAGGATTCTATATACTTGGTAGATAGATCACCTGGCCAAAGGTAACATCAAATGATATGAAAGTGTGGCATGAGAAATCCAACAACATTACAACAGACCTATATGTTACTGTACTAAATTAATACCCGAAGGGTGAAAATCTCTATGATGTAGCAAGGTCACTGCAAGTATGTCATTTATGAATAAAGAAGTCAGAGTGGTTAAGTACACGTCAATGAGACAGCAATCCAACAACACAATTTTTAGCAAAGGAAGACTAGTGTGCATTTATATACAAATGATTAAATCAACGTAGGCGACCAAAAAATTGACATGAACGCCATTACGGTCGTATCCTGGATCAGAAAAAACTCGCAGATATTCTTGACTTTGGCAGAGTTTGAGTGGTGTTGTGATATCAGTGGATGATAGGTAGCAATCGTATGTGTAGGTATGGTCAATATGAAGTTTCATACCTGCAAAATTACCCATAAATATGATCATAAATTATCAATGCAGTTTCGTTTCCACACCGTGATATCGGCAAGATGCATAACATAACATAAACTTGTGCGTTATTTAAACTCCCTCTTCAAAAACACTTACTGGAGTCATTAATATATAAACCTCAGTGAACAACGTATATAATTAACTTACCTGCTAGGGGTGGTCCTGCGGTAAATGTTACTGAACTGGTACCAACCAAGAAACCCCAGGCCAACACTGTATTGTCTACGCCAACCAATGTTGTAGTAAGGACAGGCAGTAAGACAACATAGCACCCATCCACTAGTCCAACACAGATTACATAAGCTGCAATTCCAGTGAAGGATTTCAAAAGAGGTAATAACATTACCCCGGTCCCAGTTACAACCATCGAAAACTGGTGCATGTGTAGACGATTCAAATAGCCATGCTGGATAATTTTCCCAAACACTATCCGACCAAATGCTGTACAAGCTCCAAGCATCATGACAAATATGGCCCCCTTTTCTGGAGGAATGCCACAGTCTTCTGCATACGCAACCTGAAATTAAGTTGCATTAGCCTGTGGCATATTATTCCGACGGTTGTCGTTTATATTATGTAAAATGTTTGGATGTTTGGTTTTAATTTGATTTAACCAGATGGTAATACATGCTTTTATTTCTTTACAGTTTTTTTGTTGTTTTTTTTTTTTTTGCTTTTGAGATTGTGCTCGCAGCTTTTAAAAATTTTAAATGATAAAATGAAAACTGATATCACATTTTTTTTTTAGATACCAACTAAAGACGTTTGCAATGCACCCAAACTTGAATTAAGTAAGTAAGAGATCACATGTGTATTTCTATTTTAGGGGTAAGTGAGTATGGTCAATATTAAAAAAAGATAGTATACTTACTAAATGAACGTACGGAATGTAGAACCCAAACATAACTAGAGTAATGGCTATTGTCCAAATTACAAACACACGATTCTTCCAGAGTTTTAGATCCTGAATAATCAGACGAATTGGTGATTGTTTCAACTTCTGCTCGTCAGTTTTCTTTTGGTTTGAAATCGGCTTGATGAACAACGAACAAATAGCACTAACCGAACACAGTCCGGCATAGCACCGGAATGTACTTCTCCAACCATAGGCATCAATGAAGGCTTGAGACATTGGTGCGTAAATGAGGGTTCCAAAGCTACTTCCAGCAGTCATGATACCGACTGCAATTGTCAGGTACTTGTCGAAGTATTGCGTGGCAATAGTCATAATCGGAGTTATACATAGGCATGTCCCAATTCCGTAGAAGACGGAAAATGTAACAAACATCATCTCTATTGAATGGACAAACGATGCCGCTAAGATTGATGCCGAACAAAGAAATGCTCCCAATACCATTACAATTCTGTTTCCAAATCTGTTTACCAACATCGAAGCTATAGGTCCAAATGTCATAGACAGTCCATATGCTAAAGAACCGACCCAGGCTGAAATATAATCAAACTTGCCTTAATGTCGTGTTCCGCTTAATTTCAATATTTTTTAAAGGTTTTATAATAAGTGACAGAGACGAAAGCATGAGTAACGTGAAAGTTTCCCGGCATTGAAACAGTATGTAAGGTTGCTTTATTATTCATTTTATTATTGTTTTTGTTTGTTTTAACTACAGATTAATTAATAAACTACAGATTAATGTGGTTTGGGAAGGAGACAGATTTGAAAGTATTTTTAAAATGCAACAGTATTTATTCTTTCATAAAGTGTAGATGTAATATTAGTCATTTCAGATATATATGGTATATTTCTTAACCTTCAAAAACCAGGGCCCTGACGATCTAACTTATGTATTGGATGACACGATGGACATTAGAGGGTTAACCCTCGGGTGATAAATTACGGTCATTTGGATCTGTCATTAGAATGATAACAATATGATTATATAAGAGCAATGACTTAATATTTAAATACCAGGAGTCGGTTTCACAAAAAAACTTACGACTAAAATTGATCGTAAGTCATGAACAATTCAATATACTTACGATCAATCTTAGTCGTAAGTTTTTTTGTGAAACCGACTCCAGACCCTTTGACGTACGTTTGGAGTATTATCCCGTTGTATATTAACTCTTATATTCAACTGAGTACACTGTTTGTAGATATTTTTGTTGTTGGTTTGCTGTCTCGTTGACGTTTACCCCACATATTCTATCTGCTATTGACAGTAAAAATGTACCTGATTTTTCCTTTGTTATTTTGAATTCTTCAATAAATGCAATAAAGAAAGCTCCGAATCCATGCAAAACACCAACAATAATGACCCTGGCAATGAATCCACATGCACAAACAACCCACGAATAATACGAATCTTTTTTATCATTTTCTTTATCAAGTAGATTATTTGAGGATGAAAATTTCAAAGATGATTCGGAGTCCGTCATGACCGTATGGAGTCGTTGTTGAAGGAATTCCTATGGGAACAATAAAGCTACTATTATGACATCATTGCTTTTTGTGCACACAAAATAACAACTTCCGTATTTTTAGATACCTGAACTATTTTTGCAATCCTCGTAATCTGCGTGCTTTTTAAGTACGTAAAAATAGGTGGGTCATGCAGAAAACTTACCAGCTTTAGATTTTGAAGATTTGAAATCCTTGGTAAATTCCACAAAGAACACACCGAATCCATGCAAGACACCCAAAATCAAGATTTGGGTCAACCACCCATTGAAACAAATAAACCAAGAGAGTTTAGAATCTTTCTTGGCAGTCTCAGAACTATTCACTGTACACTCAGTCTGAATGAGAGATTTTTCCACCGAAGACATCTTACAAATTTACAAATTATCTATGTGAATGATGCATTTACAACGCTCTTGAACTCTTTAACTTTCCTGCCTTTTCCATCACTGATAGTTTCGAAGGACGACGTTAACGTCATAAGCATGTGACGTTTGTAATGTAAAGGCAATGAGATTCGTGTAGACAAGGGAATCCAAACTCGTCTCCAATTAAAACACTATAATGTAGGGGTGATTTGCACGGTTTAGTCACGCAATTTCAAGGGAAATATCCATTCGAGGAGAAACATTTTGTTTATATTTGAAGTGTTTCCCAAAAAGGAAACAAACTTTTTTATGTATTGCTCATTGTCATTTTCCTTCATATGCTTTAAGTGACCACTACCCTGTATGCTTAAATCGAAAAATCAATACAAAGGTAAAGAAAGAAAATCATATCGAAATAAAATATAGGCGTTTCAAAAACTTTAATGAGGATGCCTTTTGTGCAGACTTACATCAAACCCCTTTTCATATTGTTGAAATGGAAGAAGATATTGATATTTCTGTCAACAAATGGTATGAACTTTTTAATCAAGTTATTAACAAGCACGCACCAATGAAAACTAAAAGAGTAAAAATATTTAAACAAGCCGAATGGTTCAATAAAGAAATTAAAAATTCCATTCAATACAGAAATATGTATCATTCAAAAAAAGATTGAGTAAACTTTAAAAAGTGGCGTAATAAAACAACGTCGTTAATATTTAATGCACAAAAGGAATATTATCAAAACGCTATATCTAGTTCCAAAAATAGTAAAGAACTTTGGATTCACATTAAAGAGTTAAATCAAAAAATGGATAATATTTTTCCACCTAAAATGCAGTATGAAAATCAAACTGTTTATAACCCCCAAGATATTGTTAATACACTAAATGTTCATTTTTCTTCCGTAGCTGAAAAACTTATTTGAAATAATACTTCAGATATGGATTTTTCTAAGCTACAGACTTTTACTAGTAAAAAATTAAAGGAAACTGAAAATTTTAAATTAAAACTCATTTCTGTTGGAGAGGTGTGTTCACAACTAAAACACCTTGATATTAATAAATCCGCAGGTTTAGATGGAATTGGTCCCAAATTTTTAAAGCTAAGTGCAGAGATAATATCGCCATCACTAACTTTTCTAATAAACAAAAGTATAACGTCGAATCGTTTTCCGCAAAAACTAAAACTTGCAAGAGTAACTGCTATACATAAAGGAGGACCAACAGATATTCCCTCCAATTATCGTCCAATTTCTATTTTAAATACCATATCTAAAATTTTTGAGAGACATGTATGTACACAGTTATATGCATTCTTAAATAATAAAAAAATGTTACATATCGCTTAGTCAGGTTTCAGGCAAGGTCATTCATGTCAAACAGCGCTGACTATACTAATTGATGAATGGTTAAAATATTTAGACAATGGAGAAATAGTTGGTACTGTATTTTTAGATTTCAGTAAGGCCTTATTAACCATGCCATACTTTTAGAAAAGTTAAAATTTTATCATATCGGAGGACATACGATAGATTGGATAAAATCATATTTGTCTGAGAGACAACAAGAAGTTCAATACGCTAACATTAAATCTGATAAATCGTTTGTAAAATATGGAGTGCCTCAAGGTTCTATTTTAGGTCCTCTGTTATTTTTAATTTATATAAATGATTTACCACTTCATGTTAAACAATCCGACATGGATTTATATGCTGATGATTCAACATTGCATTTTCATAATAAAAACATTGAGAAAAATAAACAGCATATTGCAAAATGATTTAAATGCTATATTACAATCTTGGTGTAACAATAACAGTATGAAAATTAATGCACAAAAAACAAAGTGTATGAAATTGGGTTCAAAACAAAAACTTACACAGCTATCAGAATTATGTATTACCGTCAATGAAACATGTATTGAAAATGTCAATTCTTTCAAATTACTTGGAATTGACATTGATGAAAATTTAAGCTGGGAAGATCATGTTGATCGTATATGCAAGATTATCTCATCTAAAATATCACTTTTGTTTAAAATTAAAGTATATTTGCCTATACACACAAGACAACTATTTCATAATGCATATATTCTACCATATATAGACTATTGTAGTTCAGTTTGGGGAAATTAATTACAAAAAGATTCAGATAGAATCATAAAACTTCAAAAAAGAGTAGCAAGAATTATATATTTCTGTTCCATCTAATTTTATGTTTTCATCTTTAAAATGGCTATCTTTTACAAAAAGAATAAAATACCAACAATCAATTCTAATGTATAAAATTGTAAATGGACTAACACCTGATTACTTAGCAATGCTAAATATTAATTATGTGCAACACCACAACTTACGATCTGTCTCTAATAATGATCTATTTGTCCAAGACCAAATACAAATTTTTATAAAAAATCTTTTCATTATTCTGCAACAAAGGTATGGAATAATTTACCACTCAAAATAAAAAAATGTCGAAATGTGGAATTATTTAAGAAACATTGTTATAATCATTTTCTTGAAAATTCTATGCAAGTCTAATAAATTGTTTTCTTTCGTTTGTTGTAAGAATAATAAAATTTAATCAAAACTTTACCAATTATTGCCATTTATTGCCATTTGTATGTTTGAATTATTGAATTGTGTATATACTAGTAACATATATACTAGTAATACTAGTAATATATATTGTATTTTAATGTATGAATGTATGAATGTTAACTGTATACATGTATTTTGTTTGAGAGCCTCAATGAAAATTAGACTACTTCTAATTGAGTTACCCTCTTTAAATAAAGAATTTATTAAGTCTCCCAAACGAAGTTTGGGAAGACTTATTGTTTTTGCTCAGTTCTTATTATTATTATTATTCTTCTTCTTCTTCTTCTTCTTCTTCTTCTTCTTCTTCTTCTTCTTCTTCTTCTTCTTCTTCTTCTTCTTCTTCTTCCGCCGCTTTATAATTTGAACTTGTCCGCACCCGTTCTCCAAAACCGCTTGTCAGATTAACTTAGGGTTTCACAATATGCTAGACTAACATGTCTAGTGGTGCAATCAGGGTTTTGTTTGTGCATTGGGGTTTATAAAGGGGTACTTTGAGGGGCAAAAAGAAAGGAGGGTTTTACTATAGAACCCTATGGGATTTTATTTTTTAAAATTTTCAAATGATTATAAATAAAAAACCGTTTGTGATAGACACAATCTTTTAAATTGAAAATGTTCTAAATGATAAAGCACATTCAATGAAATACAGGGTTAGTCCCCAGGGGTCATCCCCATCCCCTGCCATTTAAGAAAGTTCTAATATCTTGTAAATGGTCGAGATCCCCACCCCTAAACCATATATATTCTGGTTTGTCATGCTAAGATGATTTGAATGATATACAGGGTTAGTCCCCAGGGGTCATCCCGACCCCCTGCCATTTGAGAAAGTTTTAATATCTTGTAAATGGTTGAGATCCCCACCCCTAAACCATATATTCTGGTTTGTCATGCTAAGATGGTTTGAATGATATACAGGGTTAGTCCCCAGGGGTCATCCTGACCCCCTGCCATTTGAGAAAGTTCTAATATCTTGTAAATGGTCAAGATCCCCACCCCTAAACCATATATATTCTGGTTTGTCATGATAAAGCACATCAAATGAAATACAGGGTTAGTCCCCAGGGGTCACCCCCACCCCCTGCCATTTAAGAAAGTTCTAATATCTTGTAAATGGTTGAGATCCCCACCCCTAAACCATATATATTCTGGTTTGTCATGCTAAGATGGTTTGAATGATATACAGGGTTAGTCCCCAGGGGTCATCCTGACCCCCTGCCATTTGAGAAAGTTCTAATATCTTGTAAATGGTCGAGATCCCCACCCCTAAACCATATATTCTGGTTTGTCATGATGAAGCACATCAAATGAAATACAGGGTTAGTCCCCAGGGGGTCACCCCCACCCCCTGCCATTTAAGAAAGTTCTAATATCTTGTTAATGGTCAAGATCCCCACCCCTAAACCATATATATTCTGGTTTGTCATGCGAAGATGGTTTGAATGATATACAGGGTTAGTCCCCAGAGGTCATCCCGACCCCCTGCCATTTGAGAAAGTTCTAATATCTTGTAAATGGTCGAGATCCCCACCCCTAAACCATATATATTCTGGTTTGTCATACCAAGATGGTTTGAATGATATACAGGGTTAGTCCCCAGAGGTCGTCCCGACCCCCTGCCATTTGAAAAAGTTCTAATATCTTGTAAATGGTCGAGATCCCCACCCCTAAACCATATATATTCCTGTTCATCATGTCTCCAACATTTGAATGACGTATACGGTCAGTCCCCAGGGGTTCCCCCCACCCCCAATGTTCTAATATCTTGTAAATGGTCGAGATCCCCACCCCTAAACCATATATATTCCTGTTCGTTGTGTCTCAAACATTTGAATGATGTATAGGGTCAGTCCCCAGGGGTTCCCCCCACCCCAATGTTCTAGTATCTTGTAAATGGTCGAGATCCCCACCCCTAAACCATATATATTCTGGTTTGTCATGCCAAGATGATTTGAATGATATACAGGGTTAGTCCCCAGGCATCACTAATGCATATAACTTTCCTGGACCAAACCAATTTTCACTGAACTATGTCCTATGTCAGGCGACTCTGGGAATTACGACTTATGGGAGCTTCGTTTGGGAGACTTCGTAACAGCATCCTGTTACAATCATTTCTTGTTATTATTATTATTATTATTATTATTATTATTATTATTATTATTATTATTATACAAATTGTAAAGATTTGGGATTGAAAGTGCTCGTGTTCATAAATCTTAATAATGATTTGTAAGGTTTATATAATGAATAACATGGCAACATTATCACTCAAGTGTAAGCAAGATGCCCAATCACTTTGATTGAAGATATTTAGAATGCAAAGACGAAACGATGCAAGACATAGCATGTTCAGATATAATATGGCATAAACAATCCAGCATTGATTCATCATTGCATTTTCATCATAATAAATTGAAAAAATAACAGCATTTTGCAAAATGGTTTAAATGCTGTAGAAACCTGGTATAACAATAACAGTATGATAATTAAAGCATAAGAAAAGGTGTACTTAAACGAAAGCTTTATTTAGATTCTGTATAGTTACAAACTACAAAACATAAGCTCTATAGAGCTTGTAACCGAACACAATCATACAAGCAAACTAAAAATAGAGAAGCATACATAAAAGTAAGCACAACACAAACATGGCAAAGAAAATTACACGTGCTAGCATAACTATAAGAATTGTTCCCCTGCTATAAAAAGAGGTCAGAATTTCAACAAAGCCTTTTTCGTTAATCGTTGCCTCTCGACCTAGTTTTAATGAGCACGATTCAAATGTAGTCTTTCTGAATTGTGAAATTACTCGAGGCAACCAAAAACTGCCATAAATGAGCTTATCTTTATACTCCTTGTTCTAGAAACATTCATCAAGTTGTGAATTAAAATTATGCACAAATCTTTAGAATATTTAAAATCTACTGGTCTGGTGATATAAATGATAAACCTTTACTATTATAAGAAGAGTTAAAACCCATAATTTCTTATATAATAAAATTATCTTAATTCTAAATTGCTCACTGATTATAGCGGGAAAAACATGGTAAACATGAATTATAACATTACAAAATTCATTAGTATAAAACATCAATATCTTAATTTCACCAGCAAACAGTCACTAGATAATTATGAAAAATATTTGCTTAAAATCAATGTGCTTCTGCGCCTTGCTTTTCCTCCTAAAACGAGAATGAAATAATTAGAAAATAAACAACAATAATTATGATATCATTTTGTTTGCAACAATAACCATAACGAAGATAAAGTTTATAGGCTATCCTCCAGCCGCCTTGTAGTTGAATTGGACCCGATAGTATACCAAAGACCACGTGCAACCGGACTAAACATGCATCACAAGATACAAACTGATTTAGCTCTGTCCATTCTTCCAGGCTTAAAATGGAAAAAAAACATTAAAAATCAGTAAGAATTCCGACCACCAGAAATTAGAAATAATTAAAAACACACAAAACAATATTCCATTTCAAACAAAGTAATACTGCTATGAAACTGTGACATGGTCATTTGTCTTAATTGGAACATTTGTCTGAACATTCCGGATGAGCCTGTTGTGTCCCATCTTTCTGCAAACAAGTTGCACAAATGTGGTGAACAATCCTGACTTCACCACGAATAGTGTCCGAATGAGATAAGATTTTCTCTTCAAATTTGTTTCTTTGAAATTTATAACAAAACCATATACTAGTATCTGATTTAGAAGAGTGTTCATTTAGAGAAGTTTTCGAACTGGATCTAAATTCTGGTGGTAAAATATTGCCGGTTAAAACAGCAGATTCTAACACTTGAGGGTCATCTTTCCACGTTTTCTTACCAATTTCAATCTGTCGTAACCAAGCAGCATAAAAATCGAGAATAGCTGACCACTGATAAATGGATGAAAAATAGGCAACTTTTTGTAAAAGATTTAATCTATCTTCTTTTTCTGCTTTGTTTTTGAAAAAAAATTGAAATAATTTCTAATTCACCTGCGACAAACTGTTCAAAATTCAACTGCTTAAATTTCAAATCTTTATTAACATATTCAAACTGAAAATGATTGTGCGGGAAAGACTGTGTTTTTTTTAACCCTATCAGTAGATTTACTGACGAATCCAGATCTTTTCTTTTTCGCATTTTTTCTGACCTTTCTTTTCTGAGAAAACCCATCACTACTAGTAACACAACTAGAACCTGAATCAGAATCTGAACCGCTACTTGTTGAATCAGAATCAGACACAGCCGTGACAATCTTTTTCTTTTTAGAGCTCTTTATATATTTAGTTAATTTCAAATGTAAATATGTAATACAAATTGTGTGTAGTTTTTAATGGAAGAAAATTTCATTTTTTTTAAATAACAATAATAAAAATAATACATGTAATAATAATTCTTTATTTAAAGAGGGTTACACAGATAGCTGTAAAACTACTCTTCCCTGAGGCCCTCATGAAATGCATTGAAATATAACAAACAAAGAATTACAAAAATCATACAAATACACACATTAGCTAATGCATATGTAATTAATACATCACAAACTTTCCTTATTCATTTTAATATTTAATTTCCATGATTACTTATAAAAATGTGAAACTGGACATAATTAACAATAATAAACATCTGTTTGTTAAGTAATATTATCTGTCCCTTTATCAGCATGAGATGACAGATTTACTACTCTACTTCACCATTTTATACTCTAATAATGAAGTTACAGTAAATTTCAAACTATATGATACTGTAACAAAATTGGCGTCCATCTATTAAAGTTGTATAGGATTTTACGGATTTTCGCGTATGTCTCATCAAGGGGATATAAGTAGCGCCTTTCATGAATTTATAAGTCAACTGCGATTGTCGGTTCCCTTTAAGGAAACTTGTCCCCCCCCCCAAATTTGTGTATTGATATTGCTTTAATGGTATCGATACATTACTTTTGTTGTTATGTAGTTATTGTGTAAAGTATGGATAATTATGCTTTCAGATGTTGCTGAATTTACCTTTATTTTGCATGCTCATGTGTGAAAATCCCAGTTCAAACATGGTTAACTGTTAAACTTTTATTATTCTTGCCTTTGTTTTTATATTCGGAACACCTCTCTTTTGTTCATTTCAATTGAAGTACACAAACGTTTTACCAAACACCCCGAACATAATTTTGGTAATCACCAGTTCCGGTTTTGGTAATTTAGGTATTTTCCTAAATGGTAAATGGTAAACCAAAATGGTAAATGGTAAACCAATTCGGTAATTGGTTTACCTAAGTATAAATACAGCGGAACATTCACTAAGTCTTCAGCTCATATTTTACCCTGGGCAAGTAACTTTCGCTAATTCCAAGCGTTATAATAAAATTAAGTACCAGTTACCAGACCAAGTCGGTAGAACCAGTTACCAAGCAGACGACAGATAACCATGTCTGAGGAGAATAGGTCCGTACATATTTTGGTTTGTTAATTCCTTTACGAGTTACACACGGAAATAACTTATTAAGTTAAACTTTATCTTTTGGCATTGAATTTGATTTACCATTTGCCGATTACCCAACTATAATAGTAAACTTTCTGGGTATATTTTTCCGCTATCCATTTTCTTTCATTTCACGATAGAAGGTTAATAATATATTTATCTATAAGATTATGATATAGTTAAGTTATTTAATATTTATCTGTATTGTTGATAATTAATGCATCTTAAAGTTAATATAAGTTGATTTTTATTTAACGAGTCTGTTATTCCTACAAACACAAATACGGAGAGTTACATACAAAACACACAAACACTTCCACAGGCCAAAAACATATTTCCAGATACACCCTTTTTTTTTTATCCAAGTCTTCACCTTACCAGAGTAACCAACCTAACCAGGGTGTGGAAAGAAACCAGAGTACCACGAAACCAGGGTACCACGCTACCAAAGAAGGGTCTCCCGTCATAACTTTTATTTCATATATATAATTATGCATTCTTACAAGAACATTCTTATAGCAACACACTAAGGGATAAACATTTATAGTTTAACACTAAGGCCCGACCGCTCGGTTTTCGTTACAGTGGTGGCAGCGGAGGCACGTACCTACATTTTTATATTCTTTAAATGAGTGTAATTATATTTAAGATAAGACATAAATAAAAATAAGTAAAATGGATAGCGCGGAAAATAAATTTGAAACACCTAGGTTAACTGCCCAGGGTAGACCAGTGCTCCCCCGATCTCGGTCCTGTGAAATTTTCCATGATCTGACGCCGACCGGAGAGATAGGCATAAGAGTGAACCAAGATCAATGGCCCTCACAAGAGAATACGAATAGATACGAAAAGGATGGTATACATCATGCTGACAATAGGCCATTGTCAGGGGATCTATCACCATCAAGGAAAGTGGCCATTGACCAAGCGAAAAACCCGGAAGTTTCAAATAGGGCAACGGTTGTGCATTTGGAAAAAAATGCAGCGCATACGGTAAAACAGAATTTTGGTGAAGAGTCAAGGACTCTTTTGGACCATGCTGCCAGAGGGTCTAGGTATGGGTTTTGGAGTCAGAAAGCAGGGGGTTCTGCTGAGGGAGACTCCGGGAATACAAGACGAGTCGCGACGTCTTGTGAATCCGATGCCCGACGGGGTAGATGGGATTCGGGAGATTTACCTAGGACTTTGGACCGGGGCGTACCCCATAATCAGGGGGCAACGTACCAAGCATTACCTTTGACGTCCCGCGGACGATTCAGAGTGGGGGTTAACGGGACCGACCATGAACACCGAACTGATGAAATGACCAGTAATATAAATTATGCTGGCATTAGCAATGAACCAAATTATGAGCGTGATTATGATATAAACTTACAAAATACAAAATACCACAAAAAGAAACCAGCACTTTATGATGGGGAGGGTAATTGGGAAGACTATTTAGTTCAGTTTGAATTAATTGCAGCAATTAACAAATGGTCTGACATAGAGAAAGCTTTAGAACTAGCTACTAGCTTAAGAGGTACCGCCCAAAGTATTTTAACTGATTTAAGACCAGAGATGCGGACCAATTTTATCCAACTGACAGCCGCCTTAGCTTCTCGTTTTCAACCAGAAAACCAAGCAGAAATGTACAGGGCGCAAATGAAAAGTAAAATACGCGGACGCACAGAACAAATACCTGTGTTAGGCCAAGACATAAAACGTCTAGTAAGATTGGCGTATCCATCAGCTCCAATGGAGGTTAGGGAACATTTAGCACGAGATTGTTTTATTGATTCCTTAAATGATGCTGACATGGAATGGGCTATCTTCCAGGCCAAAGCAAAAAATATTGATAACGCCATTCAAGTAGCTCTTGAATATGAAGCATTCCAAAATGGCAGACGTAAACACGGCACTAAGCCAGTACGTGCTGTAAATGATAATTTTGATTTAAATAGGGAAATTTATTTGTCTGAACAAGTTGATGACATTTCAGGTCGTCTTGCAAAAATAGAAAATGATGAAAAAAATAAGAAAACTTTTTCTTGTTACCATTGTGGGGTTTCCGGTCATTTTAAAAGGGAATGTCCCCTATTGAATAACCGATCCCAACGGTTTGAAGGTAACAGACCTAACAACTCATTTCCAAGAAAAGTGGCAGACCAAATGACTGGTCGGGGAAACTATTAGTGGCTGAAACTGAGGACCAAGTTTTAGCTGAGACTAATTATGATTTTGAAGAGTCCAAAAATTTTGAAAAATTGAGTCAGATAAAATCAACCAGTTCTGATAGCTTATATGTAATTGCCAGTGTTTTTGACATGAAATTAAATTGTTTGATTGATACCGGGTCCACTGTAAGTGTCCTTAACTCATCCATGTATAATACCATGTCCAAGAATGTAAAGCCAGAGCTATCCAATGCATGTACTGGTTTACGCATGGCTAATGGAAGTGTAGTTATGCCGATGGGGACTGCTGTATTTCCAGTACAGCTGAATAAAAAAATTGTTTATCACCGTCTCATTGTTGCAGACATAGATATACCAATGATAATTGGATTTGATTTTTTATATAAAAATAGTTGTATATTAGATATGGGAAGGAGAACCGTAGAAATTGACGGACAATTTATTACCTGTCAAAGAGAACATTGTTTAAATTCTATTTTTAAAATTTCGTCTGTTGAAGATGTAGAAATTCCACCCACTTGTGAAATGATTGTCCAGGGAACAATATTACAGGGTACACCACATAAAGTAACTGGGTTAATTGAACCGGCAGGCCCTTTTCTCACCGAAAATGGCTGTCTTATTGCCAAGGCAGTGGTAAATCCTAGTCAGCAGTACTTACCTGTCCGCATTATCAATCTTAGTGAACAACCAGTTCAGTTATATAGGGAAGCAATTATTGGTCAATGTGAATTAATCAACAGTGATACAATAGAAATAAATGTACTGTCTAAACAATTAAATGCTAGGGATACACTGTATCAAATAAGCAACCAAGAAGATGTTCTTCCTGAATATTTACAAAACTTATATGAGAGGTCCATTTCACACTTAGAAAAAGAACAACAAGTCAAGGTTTTTAAACTTTTATCAAAATACAAAACTGCCTTTTCCAGGTGTAAATCAGATTTAGGTAGAACTGATATTGTTAAACACAAGATTGATACTGGGGATACACCACCTTTTAAGATGCAACCCAGGCGTCTACCTATGGCCAAACGAGAAGTTGCATCCAAAGAAATAAAACGCTTACTTGATGACGGAATCATTGAACCATCTAATGGACCATATGCCTCACCTATTGTGTTGGTCACCAAGCCTGACCAGTCCACGAGACTGTGCATTGATTACAGAAAAATTAATCAAGTAACAAAACGTGATTGTTACCCCCTACCGTTAATAAATGACTCCCTTGACGCCCTGGGGGGCTCCTCTTGGTTCAGTAGTATGGACCTAAGCTCTGGATATTATCAGGTCGAGATGGACCCCATTGACAAGGAAAAAACTGCCTTTACCAGCCACGAAGGATTATACCAATTTAAAGTTATGAGTTTTGGCTTATGTAATGCCGTTGCAACTTTCGAAAGGTTAATGGAAACTGTTTTAAGAGGTTTACATTGGAAAACCTGTATCTTGTATATTGATGATATAATCGTGTTTGCTAAAGATTTTGATTCCCATATCCAAAGACTGGATACAGTCTTGGAAAGAATATCCAATGCTGGTCTCAAAATATCACCAAACAAATGTAACCTTTTTCAGAAAAAGGTTAAGTTCTTAGGACACATAGTTTCTGAGGAGGGAGTTTCTACCGACCCACGGAAAATTGAATGTGTTAAAAATTGGCCACCATTAAAAAATGTCCATGATGTCAGAAGTTTTTTAGGAACATGTTCCTACTACCGTAGATTTATTCCTTCTTTTTCCGACATTGCCAGACCTTTGAATAAATTAACTGAAAAAACCGCCAAATTCCTTTGGACAGAGGACTGTGAAACCTCTTTTCAAACGTTAAAAGAAAAGTTAACACAAACTCCTATATTAGTTTACCCCTGTATGAACAGACCTTTTATCTTAGACACCGATGCCAGTGGATATGGTATAGGAGCCGTTCTTTCCCAAGTATATGATGGCATTGAAAAACCTGTTGCATATTATAGTCGTTCTCTCAATAAACAAGAACGCAACTATTGTGTTACTAGACGAGAACTGCTTGCAGTTGTAGAAAGTGTCAAACACTTCCATCATTATTTGTATGGTACTTGTTTCAAAGTCCGTACAGACCATGGAGCCCTTAATTGGCTCTGTAAATTTAAAAATCCAGAGGGTCAAATGGCTAGGTGGATAGAAGTGCTTGAAACTTATAACTACAAAATTGAACATCGCCCAGGGAAACAGCATGGAAACGCTGACGGACTTTCACGCCAATGTTTCCCATGCAATCATTGTTTTCGCCAAGAAACCAAAGATAAGGAATATCAAGAACAATACATCAGAGCTATCCAGTGTAATGAAGTACCAAGTACCAGTTTCCAGGAACCAGTAGATTACTGGTTGTCTCCCAGATCTGAAAAAGAAATCAGAGAGGCACAATTAGCAGACAAAGATTTAAATATTATAATGAAATGGTTGGAAACAAATTCTGGCCAACCTGAGTGGTCCGAAGTTTTAGTTCATAACACAAGTGTAAAAATTTTAAGGACAAAATGGAAACAGTTAATAATAAACAACGGTGTTCTTTACATAAATTACCTTGATGTAGATTCAAATAAGATACTAAAACGGTTACTTATACCTAAAATATGGAGAGATGAAGTGCTCCAAATGTTGCACAATGATCCAGGATCTGGTCACCTCGGAGTCGGTAGGACTCTGGCTCGCACCAAAAGCAGAGTATATTGGCCTGATATTTCTAGAGATGTTAATCTGTGGTGTCAAAAGTGTTTGGTTTGCCAATCCCGCAAACGACCTGCTAGGAACGCTAGAGGTGGCCTTGGTCAATATGCTGTTGGTGCACCTATGGAACGCATAGGTATGGACCTACTTGGTCCCTTACCCCAGTCTCGACAAGGAAATAAATTTATACTTATAGTGTCGGATTATTTTACGCGCTGGATAGAAGCGTACCCCATACCTGATATCCAGGCCCATACCATATGTAGAGTATTCATTGCTGAATTTATTTCTCGGTACGGAATTCCAAGACAAATTCACACTGACCGTGGTGCTCAGTTCACCTCACAACTGTTTAAAGAAATCTGTGATGCTTTTCGCATTGACAAGACTTTCACTACTGCTTTACACCCCCAAAGTGATGGTCTTGTTGAGCGATTTAATCGTACTGTAGAAGATATGCTAAGTAAAGTTGTTTCTCGTGACCAGAAAAACTGGGACGAAGTATTGCCAATGGTGATGCTAGCATACCGCACGTCTGAACATGACAGTACTGGTCAAACTCCGAGCATGATGATGTTCGGTCGTGAAGCAGAATTACCAATTGATCTACTTTTAGGTCTACCACCCCATGTGACACCAAGCACACATTCAGATTATGTAGCAAAGCTGATAAACAGACTCGATCGAATCCATACGGTAGCCTCCAAGAAAATGGAAGGTGCCCGTGACCGACAGAAAAGGAACTATAACATTAAAATAAATAAAACACAATATTCGGTGGGTGCACTGGTTTGGTTACACGATACCACACGGAAAAAGGGACTGTGTCCAAAATTACAAAACCCATGGGTTGGGCCCTACCAAATAGTAGAAATCATTTCGGACCTCGTCTATGTAATAAAACAATCACCACAATCCAAACCTAAAGTTATTCACCATGACAGACTCAAACCATATATTTGTTAATGAAGGTTGAATGATATTATATTTTATCCCAAATTAATTATTGCTTTTCGCTTTTCAGTGAGAAAAAGAAAACCTATGACTGCCCCAAGTGTGACCAAAGCTACGACCTTATCAGTCAGCTGAAAAGACACCATTCTGATCGCCATGGGCCCAGATTGAAATGTAATACTGATGGGTGTATTTTCACATGTCCAGAAAGTAGAAGGTACATGCTGAGAAATCACATGTCAGAACAGCATGCCCAATACATCACAGCACCCATGGTAAATTCAGAAAAATATCCGTTGTCACCATTGAGATCACCAACTCCGATTTCCTTATATGAACCAACTGATATAAATGGTAATGAGTTTGATTTCCTTTATAATGCTTGCCAGGAAAGTGGTATTAACCTAGATTTCCCACCTCCCCGTAAGGTTTTAATACAGGAACAGCTGAATGAAAAGGGAGATGCTAATAATAACACCATTCTTACACCTGTCAGTCTCAAACCAAGAGATTTGACCTCCGAATATTTGATGTGTCCGATCTCACCGGAAATACCAACTTATTTTACCTGTTCATCATCATCAACCCGACCTAGGAATTCCGAGTCCAATCCACCAACCACCACATCGGCTCTACCAGTTACCGCACCTATTTCTCCAACACCTACTTTTTCAGCCAGTTTTCAGTTACCAGATGGAAGTAAGTATACCTGTACTACTTCCCTGGTACCTGATCCCAGCAACCCGAAAGAAACGGAAAAAAAGGACGCCGAAACACAGTGTGAGATTATGGATTTGGCAAATTACCAGAAGTATCTAAAATTTGTAGAAATTATGAACTTGTTTAAAAATTAATTTGGTGCCTTTGTCATTAATGGGGGTTGGATTTAGATTATAGTGTTATTGTGTATATATTTATTGGATGTAGGGGGGTGGACTTTAACTTTATATTGATATTGTGTTCATTTCATGATTGTTTAACCTGTTTAAATATGTAACTTGTTTTTAGGAACATTCGTCTTGCGAAGAAGATATGTTGGTGTTATATAAACATTCGTTAAAATACACGGAAAACAATGTATTAAAGAACATTCGTCTTGCGAAGAGGATATGTTGGTGTTATATAACATTCGTTAAAATACACAGAATTAGTTGCGATTAAGGAACATTCGTCTTGCAAAGAAGATATATTGGTGCTCTATGAACTTTTAGCGGTAATAAAAGATCTGAAAAGACTGGGATATCAGGCTTCGCTTGAAGCCCCGTAAATTATGAACAATGAACATTTCAAAGACTGTAATATATATAGATATTGTTATATATTGTTGTATATGTATGTTACAAAAATATTTCATATTATTGATGTTGAACCTTTATTTTTCTAATATTCAATGAATACTTATGTAAACTATGTTTGAGGACAAACATTATTTTTCAAAGGTGGGGAAAGTGTAACAAAATTGGCGTCCATCTATTAAAGTTGTATAGGATTTTACGGATTTTCGCGTATGTCTCATCAAGGGGATATAAGTAGCGCCTTTCATGAATTTATAAGTCAACTGCGATTGTCGGTTCCCTTTAAGGAAACTTGTCCCCCCCCCCAAATTTGTGTATTGATATTGCTTTAATGGTATCGATACATTACTTTTGTTGTTATGTAGTTATTGTGTAAAGTATGGATAATTATGCTTTCAGATGTTGCTGAATTTACCTTTATTTTGCATGCTCATGTGTGAAAATCCCAGTTCAAACATGGTTAACTGTTAAACTTTTATTATTCTTGCCTTTGTTTTTATATTCGGAACACCTCTCTTTTGTTCATTTCAATTGAAGTACACAAACGTTTTACCAAACACCCCGAACATAATTTTGGTAATCACCAGTTCCGGTTTTGGTAATTTAGGTATTTTCCTAAATGGTAAATGGTAAACCAAAATGGTAAATGGTAAACCAATTCGGTAATTGGTTTACCTAAGTATAAATACAGCGGAACATTCACTAAGTCTTCAGCTCATATTTTACCCTGGGCAAGTAACTTTCGCTAATTCCAAGCGTTATAATAAAATTAAGTACCAGTTACCAGACCAAGTCGGTAGAACCAGTTACCAAGCAGACGACAGATAACCATGTCTGAGGAGAATAGGTCCGTACATATTTTGGTTTGTTAATTCCTTTACGAGTTACACACGGAAATAACTTATTAAGTTAAACTTTATCTTTTGGCATTGAATTTGATTTACCATTTGCCGATTACCCAACTATAATAGTAAACTTTCTGGGTATATTTTTCCGCTATCCATTTTCTTTCATTTCACGATAGAAGGTTAATAATATATTTATCTATAAGATTATGATATAGTTAAGTTATTTAATATTTATCTGTATTGTTGATAATTAATGCATCTTAAAGTTAATATAAGTTGATTTTTATTTAACGAGTCTGTTATTCCTACAAACACAAATACGGAGAGTTACATACAAAACACACAAACACTTCCACAGGCCAAAAACATATTTCCAGATACACCCTTTTTTTTTTATCCAAGTCTTCACCTTACCAGAGTAACCAACCTAACCAGGGTGTGGAAAGAAACCAGAGTACCACGAAACCAGGGTACCACGCTACCAAAGAAGGGTCTCCCGTCATAACTTTTATTTCATATATATAATTATGCATTCTTACAAGAACATTCTTATAGCAACACACTAAGGGATAAACATTTATAGTTTAACACTAAGGCCCGACCGCTCGGTTTTCGTTACAATACTATATCTATTTTTGATAAAATGCTTTGCTGAGCTCAGCTGGATACGACCGCAGAGGTCCAACCCTGAACAGTTGGGGCGAAAATGGACACAATATTCGCGCTTGATACAGGTCTGAATTTGGATTGTAATTTAATATTTGACACATAATAGGTTTCTGACACCGAGTAACTGTAGTCTAAGAACTTAGAATTGGTTATATGATTTGAATTTATATTCAATTTTTTGTTTTTGTGAAATACACTATGCTGTTGCGTATTGACCCCCCCCCCCCCAAAAAAAAATTTGTTTTACCCCCCCCCCCCCCCCTTTTTTTTTGCAAACAAAAAAAATATTTGAAGAAATTTTCTTTTTAATTTCTGAAATCTGAAATGAAAAAAAAAATTGCCTCCCACAATTTATTTTTTACCCCCTCCCCCCCTTTTCCCAAAAAAAAAAATCTTTTCCTCAAGACATGGGCATAATTTCAATTCAAATTTCCATTGGAGTTTGCAACCATAATTACCAATTTAAATACATCATAAAAGTCTTAAATAGATAATTTAAAAGCAGTGTAAGGGAGGAAATCCAACATTGTACAACATTGTACAATTTGGTTTTGGATTACCTCCCTTTCACTGCTTTTAAATTGTCCATTAACCAGGAAACCCTTGTTTTTTCCCCTTTTTGCCCCTTATTCCTAAATGGTTTGAGCCATAACCCCCCATAGCCAATCCTAACCATCCCTTTGTGGTATGGAAACTTGTGGTATAATTTCAGAGAGATCCATACACTTAAACACAAGTTATTGTCTGGAAGTTACAAAAATGTTTATTTTTGGCCCCTAATTCCTTAACTGTTGGTACCATAACCCCAAAATCAATCCCAACCTTCCTTTTGTGGTATTGAACCTTATGGTAAAATTTCATAGAGATCCATTCACTTAAACTAAAGTTATTGTACGAAAACCAATGTGTCTTTGGACGACGACGACGCCAACGTCATACCAATATACGCCTGCAAAAATTTTTTGCGGTCGTATAAAAATGACTCTACTTATAATTTCTATTAATTGTGCCATACAGCTCTGATTAAATATTTGATATAGCATAGTTTCTGACATAGAATGAATGTGGTTTAGGGAGCTACCATTTGATTTTTTATGGGGGGGGGGGGGCTAGGAAGAAAAATTATGTCCTGCATTTTTATTTTAGTTGTAATCTCGGTCCTGCCTTTTTATTTTTCACTCTATTCGGTCCTGCCTTTTTTTTTATTAGTTTATCCTGACTTTTTTTACATAATTTGTCATCCTGCCTTTTTTTTTTTGCCAAGTTGCTCATCCTGCCTTTTTTTTTACTCAAAACTCCTGTCCTGCCTTTTTTTGAAATTTCATCCTAGCCCCCCATAAAAATCAAATGGTAGCTCCCTTAAGTACTTAAAAAATTTGAAATTGGACATTTACCAATTATGTTCCAATATTCAACATCTAAATACATGGTTGGAATCAAACAAAGTTTCATTTTAGACCCTTTGGACCTCAATGTATACCAATTTGATAACAGGACCCAAAATCAAAAATCTAAATACACGGTTAGATTCAGCATATCAAAGATCCCCATATATTCATTTTTTGTTGAAATCAAACAAAGTTTCATTTGTGACCCCAATTTTAACCAACTTGAAAACTGAGCCTAAATCAAAAATCTTAATACACCTTTAGATTGGGCATATCATAGAACACCAATAATTCATTTTTTTTAAATCAAAATATGGACCAATTCAAATACAGGGCCCAAAATCTAAATTCTAAATACTTGGTTAATAAATAATGGTTAGATTCAGCATATTAAGGAACCCCAAGAATGCAAGACTTTGAATTAAACCCCACTGAAATTGGTCAAGAAATAAGCAATTTATACAAAATATTACAAAAGTATTGTTTTTGGCCCCTTTTTCCTTAACCCTTAAGGTCATAACCCCAAAAATCAATCCCAACCTTCCTTTTTTGGTATAAAACCTTCTGGTACAGATATATAGCAATCCAAAGATTCATTTTTTTTAAATCAAACAAAGTTTAATAATTTTTTACCCTTTGGACCTGAATGTGGACCAATTTGATAATGGGAATAACAATCCAAAATCTAAATACATGATTAGATTCAGCATATCAAAGAACCCATATATTCAATTCAATTTTTTTTTTAAATCAAACAAAGTTTAATTTGGACCAACTTGAAAACTGTGCCCAAATCAAAAATCTAAATACATGCTTAGATTCAGCATATCAAAAAACCCCAAGAATTCATTTTTTTTCAAATCAAACAAAGTTTAATTTTGGACCCTTCAGACCTTAATGTGGACCAAATCAAAAACAGGGCCCAGAATCCATATTCTTAATACCTAGATTCGGCATATTAAAGAACCCTAAGAATAAAAGACTTGGAATTAAACCCCATTGAAATGGTCAAGAAAAAAGCAATTTATACAAAGTATTACAAAAGTTTTTTTTGGCCCCTTTTTCCTAAACCGTTAGGGTCATAACCCCCAAAATCAATCCCAACCTTCCTTTTATGGTATAAACCCTTGTGGTACAATTAAATAGCAATCCATGGACTACATATACTCAAGTTATTGTCCAGAAACCAGAAAATCCCAGCTTTTTTGTCCCTTTTTGGCCCTAATTCCTAAACGAACTTGGGCCATGACCCCCAAAATCAATCCAAACCTTCTTTTTGAGGAATGGAACCTTGTGGTAAAATTTCATAAGATCCATACACTTATGCACAAGTTATTGTCCTGAAACAAGAAAAATACTTGTTTTTGGCCCCATTATAGCCCCTTATTACTAAACAGCTACGACAATAACCCTCAAAATCAATCCCAACCTTTCTTTTGTGGTATGGAACCTTGTGCTAAAATTTCATAGAGATCCATACACCTTTACTCAAGTAATTGTCTGCGAACCAGAAAAAATGCTTGTTTTTGGTCCCTTTTCGCCACTTAATTACTAAACTGCTAAGACAATAACCCCCAAAATCAATCCCAACCTTCCTATTGTAGTATGGAACCTAGTGCTAAAATTTCATAAAGATCCATACACTTATACTCAAGTTATTGTCTGTGAACCAAAATGTCTTCAGCCCCTTTTCGGTTACTTATTCCTAAACAATTTGGGCCATGACCCGAAAATCAATCCCAACCTTCCTTTTGAGGTATGGAACCTTGTGGTAAAATTTCATAGAGATCTATACACTTAAACACAAGTTATTGTCCTGAGACAAGAAAAATACTTGTTTTATGCCTATTTATAGCCCCTAATTACTAAACAGCTACGATAATAACCCTCAAAATCAATCCCAGCCTTTCTTTAGTGTTATGGAACCTTGTGCTAAAATTTCAAAGAGATCCATGTTTATACTCAAGTTATTGTCTGTGAACCAGAAAAAATGCTTGTTTTTCGTCCTTAATTACTCAACAGCTACGACCATAACCCCCAAAATCAATCCCAACATTCCTATTGTGGTATGGAACCTAGTGCTAAAATTTCATAGAGATCCATACACTTATACTCATGTTATTGTCTGCAAACCAAAATGTCTTTGGACAACAACGCAGACATAGCCATAGCATAATACGAACACAAAAAGTTTGCGGTCCTATAAACACTGCAAAAAAATTGTAAAAATATTCATTACAGGGCAAAAACTCCAATAAGTCAACAAAAGATTTAGGCCATGATGGCTTCTATGTAGAACTTAGCTTGCGGATCATTTTTGCTATTTAAGTTCCAATCCATCTTTTATAGTTTTCAAGATAATAAAATTTTAAAAATCGTTATTAAAGGGAAATAACCTCAATAAGGAATCGATTAACAAATTCGGTCATGTTGACTTATTTGTAGATATTGTCTTACTGATCATTTTTACTATATAAAGTTTCTGTCCATCTATTATCGTTTTCAAGATAATAGGCAAAAATGCAAAATATTCGAGAACATTGTCATTATAGGGAAATAATTTTAATAAAGTGTCGACTGAGGATTATGATCATGTTTGACTTATTTGTACATCTTGTCTTGCTGATCATTTTTTTTTCTCTAAAGTTTCTGTCTATCTATTACAGTCATAAATGAAAAAATATTTAAATTCATCATTTAAGGGCAAAAACTTCAATAAGAAGTCATCTGACAATTTTGATGTTAATGAACAGTTGATAGATCTTTAATTCTAAACATTTTTGCCCCATCAGTTTTTTTCTATCTACAGAGGTTTTCATGATAATAGACAAAACTTGCATTTTACCCCTATGATCTTTTTTTAGCCATGTCGCCCATGTTGGTGGGCAAGCAATATCATCAGACACATTTTTAAACTAGATACCCTATGATGATAGTAGCTAAGTTGGTTCCAATTGGCCCAGTAGTTTCAGAGGAGAAGATTTTTGTAAAAAACGAACGGATGACGACAGACAACGGATGCCAAGTGCTAGGAAAATCTCATAAGTGGCATTCTGACCAAGTGAGCTAAAAACTAATTTACCCTACACCATCATGTTCTTGTGCCAGCCAAATTCTTGTCTTTTGTCTCATATTTTAATGTGTTTTTTTGTCATGTTGGGGAATTTGATGTTGATAGCAGATATTTCTCTAGATGTTTTCGGTTTTTTTGTATTGTTGGGTAGCTGTATCATTGATGTATACCAAGAATCTGCTTTTATTAATATAAATAAAATGCTCCGCTGGGGCGCAGCTTGATACGACCGCAGAGGTCGAACCCTGAACAGTAGGGGCAAGTATGGACACAACATTCAAGCTTGATACAGCACTGAATTTGGATTGTAATTAAATATTTGACACAGAATGAAAGTGGTCTAAGAACTTAAAAATTTTCAATTTACCTATTCATACATGTGATGGACTGTGAAACTCAGATCAGGAGATTGGGAAATTTTGGTCAGGAGATTAGGACTCAGATCAGGAGGTTTTTAATCGACATTAATTTTGTTGTAAATGTAACCGTGTGCTGTAAAAATGGTCTTTTAAAGTGTGTTTTCTTCAACTTTCCATCCAATTTATTATGTTTATAGTACCCTTGTACTTATAAAGTTTCTCCATCTTTATATTCTACATGTTCAATCTAACATTGTATTTTTCCAGTATGTTCTTTAAATTTTTTACTTCATATTCTATAAAACAATCATTGCAACCAGAACATTTGTTTAGCTATCTGCAAATAGTTTTTATTTTTTTTTTTTCTCTTGCAAATAGTTTTTATTTGCAAACTCAGAAAATCATTTTATCTGTAAAATTAGGGTCATAGTTATTATATAAATTTCAATTTAAGCCTGTAAAGGAAGTCTAGAATCCTCAAATAATTTTCAAATTATTATTTTTTTATTTGTCCTAAGACATTTAAAATCATTTAATAACCATCCTTTTATAAATATTTGTTCAATTTATATTTTATTTATATTCTTTTAAAAATTTTCATTATTAAAAGGAAAGTAACTTAAAACAGGATAAATCAAGGGAAGTAACCCAATAAATACACAGTTTTTGTTACACAACGGCAGTTAGCCTGAGGTAAAAATCGTTGATTACCTGTATGTTTGACACCCAAGCTGACAAGTGAAGCCATATAATTATGCATGTTAATTGATTTACAGGTAAAATATAACTTCAGGTAATGTCAGTTACACCAGATGCCTGAGATGATATGTTGGGCAGAAATTTTTCATTCATGAAAAATTTCATACACGGGATTTTTTCCTCTTCAACGGGAGGTCGGGAGGAGACCCCTGAAAACGGGATTATTGTACTCCCGTCGGGAGGTTCACATGTATGCCTATTCAAACCATATCATTATTATTTGCTTTTATATATAAATCAGAAATAACCAATTTAAAATGGAAAATGTTAAAGAAAAAAAAGGAAAAAAAAATCCCCCCCCCAATTTTTTGAACCCCCTTATGATTCATCACCCCCAAACTCAATCCCAGCTTTCCCTTTGTGGTATGGTACCTTGCAGTACAATTTCAGAGAGATTCATACACTTGAACACAAGTTATTGTCTGAAAACTAGAAAAATGCTTGTTTTTTGGCCCCTTTTTGGCCCAAATTCCTAAACCTTTAGGGCAATTACCCCCAAACTCAATTCCAGCTTTCCCTTTGTGATATGGAACCTTGCAGTACAATTTCATAAAGATCCATACACTTACACACAAGTTATTGTCCTGAAACTAGAAAAATGCATGTTTTTTTTGCCCTTTTATGGCCCCTAATTACTAAAATTTTGAGGGAAAACCCCCAAAATCAATCCCAGCCTTCCCTTTGTGATATGGAACCTTGTAGTACAATTTCATAAAGATCCATACACTTACAAACAAGTTATTGTCATGAAACTAGAAAAATGCTTGTTTTTTGCCCCTTTTTGGCCCCTAATTCCTAAAATTTGGAGGAAATTACCCCAAAAATCAATCCCAGTATTCCTTTTGTGATATGGAACCTTGTAGTACAATTTCATAAAGATCCATACACTTACAAACAAGATATTGTCATGGTCGTATAAAAATGCCTGTTTTTTGCCCCTTTTTGGCCCCCAATTCCTAAAATTTGGAGGCAATTACCCCCAAAATCAATCCCAGCATTCCCTTTGTGATATGGAACCTTGTGGTACAATGTCAGACAGATCCATACACTTACACACAAGATATGTCTGGAAGTTACAAAAATGCTTATTTTTGGCCCCTTTTGGCCCCTAATTCCTTAACTGTTAGTACCATAACCCCCAAAATCAATCCCCACCTTCCTTTTGTGGTATTGAACCTTATGGTAAAATTTCATTGAGATCCATTCACTTAAACTAAAGTTAGAGTGCGAAAACTAATGTGTATTCGGACGACGACGCCGGACGACGACGACGACGACGACGACGACGACGCCAACGTCATACCAATATACGACCACAAAAATTTTTTTGCGGTCGTATAAAAAGTAAAGAAAGGAATAGTGATTGAATTCTACATCACAAGATGCCCCCTAGTGCATACTGTTTTGGGCAGAATAATTTACTAGATATCTTATATTCTACATGTGTCATTTCAACACTACTAGAAACACTGTGAACTCCATTTTTCTAAGACTTGCCTTCACAAGTTGACAGGCATTAAACATCAATTGCAAGGGCATTAAATTCAGAAACTTCTTAATCACTTATTCCCAACTGTAGACAAAATTTCCTCAATAAATTATTTAGAAAATCTGTTGTATAAGTATTAAAATAATTTTATTCTAAAATGTGAAAGCAATGATATAAAACAACCTAATTCCCTGATTTTTCTTCATACATACTTTCTACTCATGATTTAACAATAAAAAACTCACACAGAAATCTCTTTTCCAATATCTCAAACACACATTCTCTTATATTCAATAATAATAATGTAATGTATTTTTTTTTATTATAAACCTAAATTTTCCTTTTGTAAACTTGAATAGATTTATTGTTACATGTCTTACTAGTACTCATATGGTTATACAAAGCAAAACATTTAAGACTGATATATAGAAACCAATTTGTTTTGTGCACCTGGATTTTTTATACAGCTTGATCTTGAAGTCAGTGTAAAAAGGTGTATAATCCCCCAATATTAAAATATAGTCATATTTCTGTAAGCTCATTAATCTTTGTTCGACTCCTATTTTCTTTGACTGATTAGGGGCAAGGACATCATACAATGGAGACCTTACACACTGGTGCCAAATGCACACACCATAGAATCAGCCACATTTGGTACTGAACTGACCATATACATATACATATGCCGGTATCTAAAATAGATTAACAAAATGCATGTCTTCCTTTGAATGTGATACCCCAAACAAACTAAATAAAGCTTACTGGATGGTTCACTGGAAATTCAGTCTAGTGATCAATCATTATATACAGATAAGAAAAATCATTGACTATAATTAATGATAGATCTTAGAATTCAACAATGCAATGAAGCCACATAATTTCAAAAGATATTTTTCAAACTTTACAAAAAAATAGTTGTAAACAAAACTTAATAATATTTGCTTGCCATACAAAGTTACATTTGTAAATGCTTTCAAATAGAATTTATAATTTATAATGCAAGGTGAATGGTGCTTGCATTATCTCATAACCAGTAGTGCAAAATGAAATTTGCACAATAGTATTTTTTACATACCGTAATAAAGAATGGTAGTAACAGTAACTTGTAGCCCATGAGGTTGCATTTATAGAGGGATAATAAAGCCAGAAGAACCTATAGGATATAAGTCATTGGGGTTTTATTTCTGTGCCCAACTAACATGTATGCTTCATCCACAAATAAAAATGTAAGACTATATAAAATGAACAGATGTGGTATGATTCTATGATTATTTCATTTAAAAATTATATGTGTGGTCTGGGTGCAGACATCAACAAATTTTATATAATTTTTAGTGATTTCATTAATTTATAAATCTAAAATCCTCAAAATCTTTAATATAGATACTTTACAGACAGCCATCTTATGTGCTATTCATTTTGAAGATTGCTTTACACCTTTTTCATGAAAGGGCCTTCATTGGTCAAAAATTAAAAAAACATACTTGACTAGTAATAGAGACAGCAACCCACCACATTTAACATTACATAAAGATAAATGTTTAATAACTACATTTTTTGTACTTTATTACAATTAGCAATGAGCAATAGCCAAACACCAAAATATATTGTATAAAGCTCTAGTCCTGATCGAAAGATGATTTTTCTTTTTGAAGAAAACAAAACAACCTTATTATGCACTTAAGATTAAAATATGGAACTGATATATAATATAAAATGAAAAGATACATGAAGATCAAAACTGCTGTATAATTCCTGTACATACCAAAATGTATAAAAATGTTGATAACTGTGCATTAAAAGTCTACATTATTTAGAATAATGAACAATATACAATGTAACAAAGACATAAAGTTTGATTAGGGAAACTTTGATTACACTATATTGTTGTAAGTAGCAGAATACAGATATTAAGGATGCATATGTATATGGTGGCAACTAAATACAATTTGGATTAGAAAAGCTAAAATCAAATTGCCAACTTTTTAGCACCATTATTCTAAAACATTAACAGAACATGGATATACATATGTACATATCATCACATTTTATCAGTATATGCTATGTGCAACATTTGTGCTATAGATATTAAAGTATATTTTAGGCCAAAAAAAATCAAAGACTTGTTTCCTGCCTCCTGGGACAAAAAATAAAGTTGTTAGGTATTAAAAATTATTTTATATTTTAAAACATATTTTACTTAGACTATATAGGGGTAAATTCAGTAAATAAATATACGTCATCAAGGACTGCCCATTTGGGGGAGAGCTTCCTGGATAACACTGAAGTCCTGTGCTCTTCTGATTGGTAGATAATGTTTGTAATAAATATTCTTGATAAGATGGACCCAAACTGGGTTTAAAAAAAAATAAAAAATTAATGCTGAATGCACTTAATTTTTTTACTACAGGGTTGAAAAGAAATGGGGTCAGTGTAGGAATTTAGACGATTCTATTGTGTTTTTAAACAAGGCCATGTGAAAGGCCCATAAATGCTGCATGATCCTTATATTTTGATTATTGCAAAAGATGGGGCTACATTAATTTTGTACTTTAATGAACATGATGAATGATATATGAAAGCTTGTGATTTTTAAAGGTAAACCGGGTATAAATCTAATTCAAGAAATAGGTTTGCATTCAAGTCAGTGAGAGATTTTTTTAACTGAATTTACCCCTATAAGGGAAATGTTCTAAACTTTAAACAGTGCTTAACCCAAAATGTCCATAAAAGTGTCTTAAGTGTTGACATGGAAACTACATATTTATTTGGTGTTACTAATGGCAGTAATTTCATTTTTATCAGTATATCTTATGTGCAGCATTAACTTTACAAATACTATGGATTCATTATGATTCATGAGGTGCTTAGTATTATGGAGGTCGTGGCTTTAGGTCAAAACAAAAATCAAATGATCAACAAGGTATAAATTTCCTACAGTACAGGTTTGTATGCATAATTTGCTAAAACCATAAAAGAAAGAATCCAAGATTTTTTTTCTCCGCAATCCACAAAATTAGTACCTATAATAATAAATGAATCAACAGTACTCATATATTTTGTATCCAATATCATTTGTTTACAATCATTATAATACAGTAGATGGGGCTTGTAAAATCTTCTGATCAGTACAAAATTATCTCTAATTTTAAACCCTGATTTTATATATCTAATCTATACAAAATCTGCAAATTTGTTCACAATTTCAAGACTCACAACACAATAATCTGAAAACCAAACAGTATTATCATGTTGAAAATGGTTCCCATAATTTCACAACCATAAAATCTAATTAAAAAGTAAATAAAATCAACAATCATAGCAATTAATATGGTATATTCTACACATCTCTTTTCAAGAATTAACATTAATTCTGCACATAAGTATTGGTATAATGTATTCAGAGGCAGCATTGTCTACCTTTTTCACTTTATATAAGAATACTGCAGTACAAAATGTATAAACTAAAATACACATAGAGCTATAATCCATAGACCACTATCCAGATAAACAGAAAACCAAAACCTAGTGTGATCTTAGACAAATTCTTTTTACTGAATCTCTTTAACCTGATGAAAATTTTGATAATATGACAGATTATCAGATAATGTTGTTTTTATTTAAGAATCAAGATATTATTAGATTATGTGCCAAAACCTTTAATTCTATTCTGAAAAGAGGCAAAGAAGTTTTATATTGTATTTAATATCACAATTATGCTGTTTATTTTTATCGTTCATGTTTAATTTTTAATGTATATACATGTTGTTTTAGCTGTTATCGTCTCTCAATAATCTGTACTGATTGGCTTATGTATAAAACAAAATGTATCTTTAAATGTTGTATAATACATGTATATTTGTATGCATAAGGTGAGATGTAAATAAAATATTAAATTAAATTGAATTGTCTAAATTCTAACTTTAAAAAAATCATTGTATTAGAAATATATTGCTTCAAATAGAACCAAAATATAGCGCTGTGGACCAGCCTCTAAATTTCATACTTAACATTTTGTTAATAATTGGAATGTTAAAACTTCATATTTTTTAATGTAATCTTTACCACTTTTCATGTAAATGGTACTCTTTTTTAGTTATTTTTCTCCTTTTTATAAAAACTGGTAAAAATACAAAAATCATTAAAATCAAACCTATAACCAAAGACTTTGTAGAATAGTAACTAAAATTTATCTAATATACAGGTACAGACACTAAGTCCAACTGGTGCTGCATCAGTATTTGTACATCAACAACCTTTGAATTTCCATTCTCCTTAGCACCATCAAGTAGATTAACATATAACATGTCTGTTTGGAAACCGGTTTCATCATCAGTTTTAAAACAATACATTACGTTATTGCATATAGTTATACCAAATACATATCCTCCAATTTCTTCATTATTTTTCTTGGTAAAATGTGTATATGTATTTGTTACTTCAAGAGATTTATCGTCAGAGTGTTCCAATACATGAACCAAGTCTCGACTGGCTCTCACATATATTGCATCATTGTAAGTACATGCTCCCAGAAATGCCAGTCCACTTTGTATATCACTAGACATGATTAACTTTGTCCATGTATCTTGCACCGGCGAATAACAAAACATTGCACTACTACAGAACAAAGCATATATTTTGTTGTGTAAAACTGTCAAAGCTTTGTGGTACCCATGTGTTGGTGATGGGGCCAATGAACACCACTTGTCTGTAAAAAATAATAGAGATATCAGACTAAAAATGTTTTTCTAACTTATTGTAATTATAAAGCACAAAATAATTGAAAAGTAACTGAGCATGTAAAAAACATTTGCACTGCTGATGAAGAGCAGCAATAAAAACGCTGTTTCTTTGATATTTGGTTTTTTTCTGAGAATTTGAAAATTTTTTGTCCTAAGTGGATTTATCCTATATTATCTCTTTCCAAGCTTGAGTTTGACAAGTCATTTTATGAAATGCTATGAAGATTTAAAAAAGTCATACCAGTAATATCAATGTAAAATTTTAAACCTCATAGAATTTATATGACATTGAGTAATAATTTTTGAAAATTTTGGTAAAAGGCTATATCGGTTAACACCTGGATCCATAACTCTGATGGACAGATAGTCATTTGCAAACTATATTTATTACATGGAATTATTTTATATATTTATGTCTTGAACGACAGGTTATACAATGTATTTCTGAAATAAGACCATGTATGGACTATACTTATTTGCACAGAGTGCTAAATAGCTACTTAAAAAGAAGTTTTAAAATCACTTTTCTTTCTCTAATGTTTCTTAATTAAAGAAATCGTTTTTATATTGATGAGTGAGATAGTAACTTTCAATAAAATGCTCCACTGAGCGCAGCTTGATACGACCGCAGAGGTCGAACCCTGAACAGTTGGGGCAAGTATGGACACAACATTCAAGCTTGATACAGCACTGAATTTGGATTGTGATTAAATATTTGACACAGCATAGGTTTCTGACACAGAATGAATGTGGTTTAAGAACTTAAAATTTTTTTAATTTACCTATTCAAACCATATCATTATTATTTGCTTTCATATATAAATCAGAAATAACCAATTTAAAATGGAAAATTTTAAAGGAAAAAAAGGACAAAAAAATCCCCCCCACCCGAAATTTTTTGAACCCCCTTATGATTCATCACCCCCAAACTCAATCCCAGCCTTCCCTTTGTGGTATTGTGGTATGGTACCTTGAAGTACAATTTCAGAGAGATCCATACACTTGAACACTAGTTATTGTCTGGAAACTAGAAAAATGCTTGTTTTTTGGCCCCTTTTTGACCCCAAATTCCTAAACGTTTAGGGCAATTACCCCCAAAATCAAACCCAGCTTTCCCTTTTTGATATGGAACCTTGCAGTACAATTTCATAAAGATCCATACACTAACACACAAGTTATTTTCCTGAAACTAGAAAAATGCTTGTTTTTTGCCCCTTTTTGGCCCCTTATTCCTAAAATTTTGAGGCAATTATCCCCAAAATCAATCCCAGCCTTCCCTTTGTGATATAGTACCTTGCAGTACAATTTCAGAGAGATCCATCCACTTGAACACAAGTTATTGTCTGGAATCTAGAATAAACAGCTGCGCCATGAGCGCATGATACGCCCGTCGTCTTGTGTGTGAATTTTTATGCAATAAGCATAAATAGTTTCTGACATACGTCGTGACATGCGAAAACCCCCTTTTTTTTTTTACAAAAAACTCAATATCTCTAAAATAAAATTTTGAATCAAAACCAAAAAGTATACAGATCTTTAGATTAATATAACTAAGAAGTGTGTAAAATTTTAAGCAATAATCATAAATTGTTTTTGAGATAAGGCGCAACATGTGAAAATCCCCCTTTAAAAAAAAAAAAAATCAATATCTCAAAAATAAAATTTTGAATCAAAACCAAAAAGTATACAGGTCTTTAGATTAATATAACTAAGAAGTGTGTAAAATTTGAAGCAATAATCATAAATCGTTTTTGAGATACGGCGCGACATGTGAAAAACCCCTCCCCCTTTTTTTACAAAATACTCAATAACTCAAAAATTAAATTTTGAATCATCACCAAAAAGTATACAGATCTTGAGGTTAATATAACTAAGAAGTGTGTAAAGTTTTAAGCAATAATCATAAACTGTTTTTGAGATACGGCGCGACATGTGAAAAACCCCTCCCCCTTTTTTAACAAAATACTCAATATCTCTAAAATAAAATTTTGAATCATCACCAAAAAGTATACAGATCTTAAGATTAATATAACTAAGAAGTGTGTACAGTTTTAAGCAATAATCATAAATTGTTTTTGAGATACGGCGCGACATGTGAAAAAAAACACACACCTGTTTTAGTTACTAAGTCCCGTAACTCAAAAAGTTTTAATCTTGTTTTCACCAAAAAGTATACAGATCGTTTGACCATCATAAGAAACAACTATCTTAAGTTTCATGAAATTTGGATAAGTCATTCTCAAGTTACGGTGCGACATGTTTACGCCGGACAGACAGACGGACAGACAGACGGAGGGACACCGGACATTTGAATACCATAATACGTCCCGTCAAAAATTGACGGGCGTATAAAAATGCTTATTTTTGGCCCCTTTTTGGCCCCTTATTCCTAAATGTTTTGGGCAATTACCCCCAAACTCAATTCCAGCATTCCCTTTGTGATATGGAACCTTGTAGTACAATTTCAGAAAGATCCATACACTTACACACAAGTTATTGTCATGAAACTAGAAAAATGCTTGTTTTTTGCCCCTTTTTTGGCCCCTAATTCCTAAAATTTTGAGGCAATTACCCCCAAAATCAATCCCAGCATTCCCTTTGTGATATGGAACCTTGTGGTACAATGTCAGAGAGATCCATACACTAACACACAAGTTATGTCTGGAAGTTACCAAAAAGCTTATTTTTGGCCCCTAATTCCTTAACTGTTGGTACCATAACCCCCAAAATAAATCCCAACCTTCCTTTTGTGGTATTGAACCTTATGGTAAAATTTCATAGAGATCCATTCACTTAAACTTAAGTTAGAGTGCGAAAACCAATGTGTCTTCGGACGACAACGACGACGCCAACGTCATACCAATATACGACCGCAAAATTTTTTTGCGGTCATATAAAAAGGAGGATTTTATAATGCAAATATTAAGACCAATCATATTCTTAAATTTCACAGGAAAAGACCAAATTATTCATTTATTAACCAATTCACAGAAGCCATGTCAGGCTGACCAACAAGGTCTTTGAGAATCATTTTGAACAACAGTGCCATCAGTGTCATTCAACACAAGTTGGTTAGATATAGTTAGCTATCCCAGGGCTCAGAGGCATATATTTCAATAAAAGTACTAAAATCCAGATTGATGTTTGGATATTGATGGACACTAGACAATGATAATAGCTGTTATGTGACTTTATTGTAATACTTTAACTTGCCTTCATCACAATCATACTTTTCCATAGAATTAAGTTTAACTCTAAATCGTCCATATCCCCCTATAACATATAGGCAATTATTTATAGCACACGATGCATGGTGTCGCCTCGGACTCTGTAATTCTGTCAACTTTCGCCACTTTTTCGTGAAGGTATTATAGCAATAAACACCAAGGTTCCATGTATTTTTACCTAACTTTGGTTCTCCACCTGACACTATTATGTCTTGACCTGTAAAGTACCACTTGATTATTTATTTTCATTTTGAACACACTGTAAAACCTAATATCTGTTTAATATTTTTACATTTACAATGCACGATTAGAAAATCATATTATTTGACAGTAAATGACAACAAAACTTTTTTGTGAATTGCATTTTAAAATTGACATTGATTCTTCAAATGTATTCAAAGGAATGCAATATTTCTCCAATGGTTGAAGTTTAAATCTTACATGTAAATATTTGAGAATTTAACATTTGAGAGTGAGAAATGTCATGAACCGAGTGGTAGGACTGGTTTCTCTAGTACTGAGCTAAGATGATATAAAAGCAAACTTTAGCCTTCCTCTATTGATCTGCTCAAATTTTAAATCGTTATGCATAATAATCTCATTGTCATCTTTTTACTGACTGTCTCAGTGAAAAACGAGTATGACCTTACCATTAACACAGACACTATACCCACCATGACCTTACCATTAACACAGACACTATACCCACCATGACCTTACCATTAACACAGACACTATAACCAGCATAAACAGACACTATAACCAGCATAACCTTACCATTATGACCTTACCATTAACACAGACACTATACCAACCATGACCTTACCATTAACACACACACTATACCAACCATGACCTTACCATTAACACAGACTCTATAACCACTATGACCTTACCATTAACACACACTATACCCACCATGACCTTACCATTAACACAGACACTATACCCACCATGACCTTACCATTAACACAGACACTATACCAACCATGACATTACCATTAATACAGACACTATACCCACCATGACCTTACCATTAACACAGACACTATACCCACCATGACATTACCAGTAACACAGACACTATAACCACCATAACCTTACCATTAACACAGACACTATACCCACCATGACATTACCATTAACACAGACACTATAACCACCATAACCTTACCATTAACATTGACACTTTAACCAGCATAACCTTGCCATTACAACGGACACTATAACCAGCATAACCTTACCATTAACACAGACACTTTAACCAGCATAACCTTACCATTAACACAGACACTATAACCACCATGACCTTCCACATTAGGTAAAACATCTTCCATTGTAGTTATAACATTATCTTTCAGTATACCACATTCCTTTGTCATATCAATCTTGTAGATCTCAGGATCAAACCAGAAACTCTGGGAAGATTCATCAAATCTCTGTAACCCTACACAAAACAGGTCTTCAGGGACTTGTCGATACTGAAATTAGAAACATTAAAAGCCTTTTTTTATATGCTGAAATATTGAAAATACGAAGTTTGTGTTATAATAATAAAAGGTAACTACAAGTAATTGAGATAAAACTTTTATAATACAATCATTGGTCAATACAATTGTTCTGAATACCAGAGAGTCATATGATACAACTTAATTTATACACAGTCAAATTGATACTTTGTAACAGAAATCTGGAAAACCATTTCTTAGGCTGGGCCATAATAAAGAACTGTCTCAAGTCTGTACACACTTGTCATTGAAATAAATCTACATTGTAACTCAACCAGGTATTTGTTTTTCGGGTACATTTTTGTAATATAATTGATTTACATATAACAAATAGAAGGAAAAAAAGAGAAACTTAAAATAATACCTTTCTTCTTATTTGATCTTTGTTATTTTCAAGTCTTTGCAAAATGCCATTTTTTGTTATGTGAAGATATTTGAATTCTGGCAGCATGTTAAGTTCTATGGAAGGATTAATTATATCTTCAATGTGTATGTATTTCGACAGTTCATTTATATACTGTTGTCTATTCTCTACATCGGCATCTATCCATCGTTCAAATGCATAATAAACATCTATTTCTGATTGCACGTTCAAGGCTTTCTCCTGTAATAAGCTTCTTAATGTTGCAACTTGTATGGAGAGAAAATCCTCAGTCTGACAAACCTACAAAATGTACATTTAAAATCAGTCATTTCTATATTTCTTTTTATATGACACAAATTTAAAGTGCCTGAGACATTAAAATCATATAAAATTTTCAGAATTTTTTTTTAATTTTCTAAAATAACTGTAATCAAATGCCTTTCGTTAGTAAGTGAATAAATTTTGAATGTCTTTTTTTACAGAAATACTAGTATTACATTTTCCCTTCAAAGCGCATTAATAATATATTGCATATAATGTCAAATTAGTGCATGTAGGAAAGTAATTTCAATCCGATAAACCACAAGCTTATGGCCCATGCCAGTTAAAATGTATTAAGCCAGTAACAAGATTTGAAAAGAGAAGTTACATAGATTTATAGTAATTTTCTGTAAAAAAATATAATTTACAGGCTAGTAAGTAAAATTTTTCTCGTAAAGATTTAAAAAATTTAATTTGACATTTGGTTGAACAATTAAATATCAATATTCCCATTTGTTGTGCCACGATTATTTACAGTAACATTTTTAGCATTCATTTCATTCGTATTTCCCGGCGTATATTTTCCGCGAAACTGGGTAATACTTATTTTCACTTTTGCACACTTGCTTGTTATGCGGAATAATCTTTCATAGTTACAACATAATTACCTTATTCAGAAGTTATTAATGCATCCTATTTAATCCATATTTATCCTTTTATAATGTTAGAATTATCCAAAATCATACTTGTCAACTAGGACGTCACTTTGGTTTACTTTCATATTAGTGTACACATGTACTATTTTTAGCGTGTATTGAGTGACGTCGTAAAACAAACGTTTTCAGAAAGTATAGGCAGTTTCAAATTATAGCCGCTGGCGAACAGCTGATTTTTAGACAGTGACCCAGATTTATTTATTCAGGTATTTTGGCACACACTGCAATTCTATTCACATATATTGTAATTTATTAATAACTATTATTAATGATATTAACTTTTAATAAAGCTGCTTTTATTTATTTAAACAAATCTTATTCCTTGATTATCCAAAGTTTGGACTTCAAAACAGTTTTATTACTTTGACTTTATAATTGATATTTGTATAATATCTGCCAAACATTTACAATAATGATTGGCGTTTCACCATTCAGTGTAATTTTTGATACAATATGATAAATAATTCACTTTAAATTCAACATATAAATGAAATAACACTCTATTGTAACAGTTGACTTACTTTTGTGAAGTAATGCTGCATGTGCCTTTTAGCTAATTTTAGCACACTTTTAAGATGATACAAAGTCGAACACTCCAAGGTACTTGGACAGGTATTATGGCACATATTATCTCTTAAAAATTCACAACACAATTCTATGGCACTTGATATCTGTAAAAAAACATGACCTATAAGTTATAAGGAGCAAAAACAATACATAGATACCAAATAAGGGGTTGAAATAAACTAAAACTTACAGTTGATGCAAAATCTTTATAACAATTGTTCTCCAGTTTAAGAACTGCTGATATTTCATTTCACAATTAAAATATTTTTAACTGATGCTTGGTCTCTTGTTTAATATTGTGAAATGTTAATTCAAAGTGCTGTTTTGAGTAGCCTTATGTCTTACTGGGAATTATTGATTGACTGTGCTTGCTTAACATCCATTACATACAATTTGAAGTTTTATTAAAGATGTATTTTATATACATGTTATGTAGTACTACATGTACCTATATTGTCACCACTTGATTTTTTCAAATCAATGAATATGCATACCTGAAACCTACAAGCCCCAGCCGTGATACAATACACAGATTCCTTTGTTAGGTGTAGTACATCAGATGAGATATAGCTGATCAGCTCTCTCATGACATCAGCTTCCACATCTTTAATTTCTACCATATTATAATGACTTTCTATCATACCAGAGGAAAACATGGCATTAAAGTAATCACTTTTCTTCATCAGAAGACATTTAGAACAGTTAATTTTTTCTTCATCTCCAAATGTTATGGTAACATTCTCATCCTCTGGATTATCAGAATCATCCTCCATGTTTGTTTCCCTATTAAAATGAAATTAAACTTTTATTTTACCACTAGACAGACCAGTCCAACTTCCACATCAGCTAGACAATAAATTGGACATGACCTCTATACTTCAATGAATAGTTTGACAATCTTGTGCTATTTTGATACGAAATGACTTAGTTGGCCAGTATGTCTTCATTGCGACACATATTGATAATGCTACATTTGTACATTAAAGAACACAGATGTAGTGTAATATTTATTTCTTTTAAATTACAGACTACCAAAGAGACTCGACAAATACTGTTATAATACTCATGATTTGCCAAACTTAACCGAAAAAATGTATTGAGAGTGCAATTCATTGGTATGGATAACAAAACAATTTCAATAAACAATCAGCATAATTTAACTGAACAAGAATTGAAGTAGCACACAAAAGACAGATTACCTGAAAAATTAATATGCCACAACTAAAACACCCTAAATATGTTTTCCAACAATGGAATATCAGAAATGTTTTCGAACAGTTTAACTTTTCTATATTGTTGGGTTACTGCCTTATTGACCTGTCAATGTACAGTACTACATGAATATACACATCTCCATTTATCATGTTTATTCATATTATAAGGTTAATTAATGTCTTAAATAAGTTGTATACCTCAGTTTACAAACTTCATCTAGAGTTGATCAAACTTCTATGCAACAGTGAAAATCAATGTTGCTTATTAGCCTCAAATTACATGATGAAATAATCTGCCTATAATAAATATAATACAATGCGTTTATTGGTACATTTAAAAAAAACACACTTTTCCAGAAATTAACAATTTAGCAAATAAATAGGAAAGTACTAATCCAAATTAATCACATAACTTATCATGTTACAAAATATGAGATTTTTAGCCAGAGTGTCTTTTTACCACAGAACTACAAACAAATACAATGAAAAGACTACATGATAGATTTACCACAGAACATTTAAATTACTCTACAAAATGCAAAACTATTAATTCAGTGGTTGTAAATAAACTCATCATAGATACCAAGATTAATATTTGATACACCAGACATAGGTTTCGTCTAAAAAAGACTCTTCAGCGACGCTCAAATCGAAATAGTGCAAAAGTCCCAATAAATTAAGAAGTTGAAGAGCATGAAGAATCAAAAACTCCGTAAGGTTTTGCCAAATACAGCTAAGGTAATTTATTATACCTCATTATGTATTTTCTTTATATAATTATAAACGAATAAATTTACTATTTTTATGAAATTGTCTGAAAAAGACTATTTGACAGTAAATAGTTTCAGTAACTATTTACTGGATATGAATTATCAAATAATTGTTGTAACAACTCTTAATGTCAGCTTAACAAATTACTTTGATCACTTTAATAAAGGGGGTACAGAAAACCTAAGGAAGATAACTCTTTAAAAATCAGCTCAAGATTTTAATATTACAAAATATAAGTAAAGAGAAATCAAGCTTCTCAATGATCAAAATAAGTGTTTGTCAAACTGATATATCCAATGAAATTATTCCTACAAATTGTGTGGTTCAAGTTTCTTGAAATTTTTATGTTTTTGTCAACAGGTCGCAGTTAAAATTTTGTCAAAATTTTATGAAAATTAAACGAGCCAAATCTATCTTAGTCAAAGTGTTGGGTACCCCTTAAGTTAAATTATTTGTTAACAACTACTCTATCATGCTTATATTTAATTAATAAATTTTGATTATTTATTGTAACAACTCTAAACATGAAAGTAATAAAAAATTGTAAAAAAAAACCAAAATAAACTGCTTCCTCGAGCGCAGCAGGATACGACCGCAGAGGTCCAACCCTGAACAGTTGGGGAAAAAATGGACACAATATTCAAGCTTGATACAGGTCTGAATTTGGATTGTAATTAAATATTTGACACATTATAGGTTTTGACATAGAATAAATGTAGTCAAAGAACTTGAAATTGGTTGTATGATTACCGTCTCCTCAGAGACGGTATTAAGAGTTGAACGATGGACAGTCTGCGGGCTGAAGGCTTTCTTACTACCTGATTGGAAGATATTACTGACGCTGTCATAATTAAAGTTCGTTGATTGGTTGGGACAATTCAAACCTAGTAAATGTCTTTTAATCCCATAGAGTGTCGGATCTGAACTCTTTGCTTTAGTAAATAGATTTGCCTGGTTACCAATCATACATATCGGTACACAGGTAACACATATCTATAAATAGCCGAATCTCCTGAAGATTTGTAAACACACACGTGATTATTTCAAGTTACATACATTTTATACGTGAAAACATAAGAAAAACTTTTAGGAAAATGCCTTTTTCTTAGGTTATATTTATTTATACTCAGTAAGATAATCTAAAGGCAACACAAACATTTTAAAACGGAGATATCAAATAATTTCTGTTCGATTAATATCAATTTACACGAGAATTTTTATCTCAGGGGGCGGGGGCGGCGGCACTTCGACCTTTCTATGGCAGGGGTGAGCAGCTGAGACATCCAATACCCCACCCTTTATATATATATATATATATATATTGAATGATAAAAGAACATACATGTAATTACCCTAGCTATCATATATTTTTTACAATAAGTATATATACCTGCACATAGCTATCCTTGTTACGCTATTTCATGGGGAGATACTAGTTAAAATAGATTTGACAAATATCTTAAACATTTACGAAAGTGACTTTAGAGACATATATACACAATCTCTGGTGATTTTAATTGCATCTGTAAAAAAAATATCGACATCTGATTAGTTTCAGATTCAATCATCAACCTTGTCTTATATATCACCTAAATTTCTCGACCTCATGCTATATCATAAAGCTTCAAATAGTGACCTATCCCAGCGAATCATCCCTTCCACTCATTACATAATAAGTGCCCCCACACACACCCCAAGATCGTTGGGCTGAGTTGGATGTTGTCTAGATCTACCTAGCTAGCTCTTCCTAGCAAGATAGCAGACGTTGAAGAACAGAAGACTAAAAAATATATCTAAAAGGGAATATAAGAACAAATAAAATGCTTCGCTGGGCGCAGCTTGATACGACCGCAGAGGTCGAACCCTGAACAGTTGGGGCAAGTATGGACACAACATTCAAGCTTGATACAGCTCTGAATTTGGATTGTGATTAAATATTTGACACAGCAAAGGTTTCTGACACAGAAAGAATGTGGTCAAAGAACTTGAATTTTTTTAATTTACCTATTATGGTCCAATGTCCAAAATCAAAATACATGGTTAGATTCAGCATATCAAAGAACCCCATATATTCAATTTTTGTTGAAATCAAACAAAGTTTAATTTTGGACCCTTTGGACCAACTTGAAAACTGGGCCCATAATCAAAAATCTAAACACATGTTTAGATTCAGCATATCAAAGAACCCCAAGAATTCAATTTTTGTTAAAATCAAACTAAGTTTAATTTTGGACCCTTTGGACCTTAATGTAGACCAATTTAAATAAAAACGGGACCCAAAATTAAAAATCTAAATACACGGTTAGATTTGGAATATAAAAGAACCCCAATAATTCAATTTTTGATGAAATCAAACAAAGTTTAATTTTGGACCCTTTTGACCTCAATATGAACCAATTTGATAGCAGGGCCCACAAATAAAAAATCTAAAATCATGGTTAGATTCAGCATATCAAAGAACCCCATATATTCAATTTTTGTTGAAATCAAAAAAAGTTTAATTTTGGACCCCAACTTGGACAAACTTGAAAACTGGGCCCATAATCAAAAATCCAAACACATGTTTAGATTCAGCATATCAAAGAACCCCAAGAATTCAATTTTTGTTAAAATCAAACTAAGTTTAATTTTGGACCCTTTGGACCTTAATGTAGACCAATTTAAAAAACAGGACCATAAATTAAAAATCTAAAAACACGGTTAGATTTGTCATATCAAAGAACCCTAATAATTCAATTTTTGATGAAATCAAACAAAGTTTAATTTTGGACCCTTTTGACCTCAATATGAACCAATTTGATAGCGCGCCCACAAATAAAAAATCTAAATACATGGTTAGATTCAGCATATCAAAGAACCCCATATATTCAATTTTTGTTGAAATCAAACAAAGTTTAATTTTGGACCCCAATTTGGACCAACTTGAAAACTGGGCCAAAAATCTAAAATCTAAATACATGTTTAGATTCAGCATATCAAAGAACCCCATGTATTCAATTTTTGTTGAAATCAAACAAAGTTTAATTTTGGACCCCAACTTGGACCAACTTGAAAACTGGGCCCATAATCAAAAATCTAAACACATGTTTAGATTCAGCATATCAAAGAACCCCAAGAATTCAATTTTTGTTAAAATCAAACTAAGTTAAATTTTGGACCCTTTGGACCTTAATGTAGACCAATTTAAAAAACAGGACCATAAATTAAAAATCTAAAAACACGGTTAGATTTGTCATATCAAAGAACCCTAATAATTCAATTTTTGATGAAATCAAACAAAGTTTAATTTTGGACCCTTTTGACCTCAATATGAACCAATTTGATAGCGCGCCCACAAATAAAAAATCTAAATACATGGTTAGATTCAGCATATCAAAGAACCCCATATATTCAATTTTTGTTGAAATCAAACAAAGTTTAATTTTGGACCCCAATTTGGACCAACTTGAAAACTGGGCCAAAAATCTAAAATCTAAATACATGTTTAGATTCAGCATATCAAAGAACCCCATGTATTCAATTTTTGTTGAAATCAAACAAAGTTTAATTTTGGACCCCAACTTGGACCAACTTGAAAACTGGGCCCATAATCAAAAATCTAAACACATGTTTAGATTCAGCATATCAAAGAACCCCAAGAATTCAATTTTTGTTAAAATCAAACTAAGTTAAATTTTGGACCCTTTGGACCTTAATGTAGACCAATTTAAAAAACAGGACCCAAAATTAAAAATCTAAATACACGGTTAGATTTGGCATATCAAAGAACCCCAATAATTTAATTTTTGATGAAATCAAATGAAGTTTAATTTTGGACCCTTTTGACCTCAATATGAACCAATTTGATAGCAGGGTCCACAAATAAAAAATCTAAATACATGGTTAGATTCAGCATATCAAAGAACCCCATATATTCAATTTTTGTTGAAATCAAACAAAGTTTAATTTTGGACCCCAATTTGGACCAACTTGAAAACTGGGCCAAAAATCAAAAATCTAAATATATGTTTAGATTCAGCATATCAAAGAACCCCATATATTCAATTTTTGTTAAAATCAAACAAAGTTTAATTTTGGACCCTTTGGACCTTAATGTAGACCAATTTATAAAACTGGACCCAAAATTAAAAATCTAAATACACGGTTAGATTCGGCATAACAAATAAAAAAATGTGGTCAAAGATTTTACAAATCCAATGCACCATACTGTGCAATTAAAGATTACTTCTTGAAATTTTTCAATATTTGAAAGTTGAAAAAAAAACAATATTTGAAGAATAATTCTTTTTAATTTCTGAAATCTGAAATGAGAAAAAATTGACCCCCTGCAATTTCTTTTTACCCCCCCCCCCCTTTTTTTCCCCAAAAAATTCTTTCCCTCAAGATATGGTCATAATCTCATTTCATATTTCCAATGGAGTTTGCAACCATAACTACCCATTTAAATTTACCATAGTGCTAACTTAATCTATTTTATAATAGAATTTAAAATATAGTGTCAAATCTTTCATATGGATTTTTTTTTTTTAAAAAAGATGCAACATTTGCAGATATTTTTACTGGTCTTCCTTTATAAATATGCATTTCTTTAAACATAATTTAAAAGCAGTGTAAGGGAAGTAACCAAAACGTTGTATTTGGATTACCTCCCTTACACTGTTTTAAATTATCTTAATTGTTCATTAACCATTACTTTATACATAATTTAAAAGCAGTGTAAGGGAGATAATTTCAATGATGTATTTGATTTATCTCCCTTATACTGCTTTAAATTATGTTTTGTACTAAAGTATTTGTCCATTAACCAGGACAACCTTGTTTTTCCCCTTTTTTGCCCCTTATTCCTAAACGGTTTGAGCCATAACCCCCCAAAGCAAATCCTAACCATCCCTTAGTGGTATGGAAACTTGTAGTATAATTTCAGAGAGATTCATACACCGTTCCACAGTTATTGTCTGGAAACTAGAAAATGCTTATTTTTGGCCCCTTTTTTGGCCCCTAATTCCTTAACTGTTGGTACCATAACCCCCACCTTCCTTTTGTGGTATTGAACCTTATGGTAAAATTTCAAAGAGATCCATTCACTTAAACTAAAGTTAGAGTGCGAAAACCAATGTGTCTTCGGAAGACGACGACGCCGAAATTTTTTGCGGTCGTATAAAAACTACTCTCAGATGATAAAAGCAATTATACATGTATGCTAACATATTTTAAGCAATGTTTAATTTCTATGAATGACTTTAAAGGAGATGTGAAGTATACATAATTAATTTAGACAGCAACCCAATTAAGCAACAAACAAAATGTGACAATTTACTTCTAAAGTTCAATCTACGGTCTTCTTCAATGGACATGTCATTATAACATTTTAAAGTTTTTTATCCTCCCAAGTCTAACTATAATATATAGAATAGTTGTGAATATGTGAGCCAAAATTTGTTCCTGTGAAAAAGTTCCAGTGGAACAAATATCACAGGAAATATATTCTGGGAGAACTTTTTTCACAGATAATTTCTATATGATTTGTTCCATCTCTATAAAATAAGTTCCACAATTTACATGGTGAAATAAGTTCTGGGTTTGTGAAATTTGTTCCTTACCTAGTGAAATAAGTTCCGGGTTTGTGAGATTTGTTCCTTACCTGGTGAAATATGTTCAACTGGTTATACAAGTTATCTTTTATACTGAGCATTGTTATCAGTGAGTTCAAAGTTATAATTCAAGTACATTATAAAACATGTATTATATGATCTTATATTGATAATGTAATAAATAAAAGGTGTAAACATCCAATATGGATTCTGTGGAGTATAGCAAAATGTTTAATTACATTATCCATAAAAAAAATACCCACATGACAATAATTTAATGAGGCAGATAAGCGAAGAATAAGAAAAATCCGTCAGAAATTTTTTATAGATCAATCATTTATTTATGAATATTGCAATTCAACATATGTTACTTCATTATATCAGAATTTGAAGATAAACTGTTATCACAGAAATATGTCTCGCCTTTTGTAATTTTGATTATGCAAATGTTGAAATTAAAATAGCAATACTTTAACATGTTTCATAAGTTATGCAAATATTCAAAGTCAATGAACCATGACTGAGGTACATGGCTAAACAATCTTCATGTTAATGAGATGTGCCAAAGCTAATACAACTGCATACCAAATACCATTGACTTATTATAAGTCGTTCCCTTTAAACAAACCTAAACACAAACATTAACTTGTAAACTATGTAAAAGTTTCAAAGTCAATGAACCATGAAGAGGGGGTGGGGCTATATAATCTCCATGGAAACGATACTTGCAATGCTAATAAATTTGCATACCAAATATCGTTGACTTAACATTAGCAGTTTATCTTAAACTGTTCTAATCACAAACTAATACATGTAAACTAAGCAAAAGTTTCTAAGTCAATCATGTGTCAATAGACCATGATTGAGGGGGCGGGGCCAAATATTCTCCATGGTAATGAGATGTGCTAATGCTTATACAACTGAATACCAATTAACATTTGCCTACCCTAAATGGTTCCCCTTGAACTGACCTAATCACAAACTAATACATGTTAACTTAGTAAAATTCTCAAAGTCAATAGACCATGACTAAGGGGGCGGAGCCAAATAATCTCCATGGAAATGAGATATGCCAATGCTTATACAACTGCATACCAAATATCATTGACCTACCACTAGTGGTTCCCCATAAACTGACCTAATCACAAACTAATACATGTAAAATAAGCAAAAGCTTCAAAGTCAATAGACCATGACTGAGGGGGCAGGGCCAAATAATCTCCATGGAAATGAGATGTGCCAATGCTAATACAACTGCATACCAAATATGATTGACCTACCACTTGTGGTTCACCATAAACTAGACCTAATCACAAACTAATACATTGTTGACGCTGCCGCCGCCGACGCCGGAAACAGCATACCTATCATGCCTATGTCTCGCGTTTTGACTCCGTCAAGGCGAGACAAAAAATGAAATAGTGTGTTTTAAATATTTATCACATTTGTTAATCATAGTTGTGCATTTGTTTTTTAATCATATTATCTAAGTACAATATATATGCTGACTTAATTTGAATTTCTAAAAGATTTACCTAATTTTGAATGTTTTTGTGTTATTTAAAGACTTCATTATGTTGAGTATTAAATTTGTCAGGTACAACTATAGAAATTTTTGCTTGATATAAAGTTAATGCATCATGTTAATCTATAACACCTGAACTTATTTAACATTTAGTAAAAAAATTGGTTCCGAACAAATTTTACAGTGCTTGAACATATTTCCTTATAATATATATTCCGGGTATAAATTTTCTGTGATATAAATTCCGGTGGAACATATTTCCTATGAAATAAGTTCTGGCGGAACAAATGTCACACTGGAACAATTTTTTTGCTACAAAAAATAATCTTAATAGCAAAAAATAATTCAGATATTACTTTAAACTATGAGCAGGGTCAGGAACAAACTTCTTATGTTTGTTTTGAGGTTTATTGACTATTTATACTAGACATGCTATATGAGAGAAAGAGAAATAAAAGAAAATTATAAATTTAAAAGACGAAAATACTGTTGGCATTTTGAAAGATTATTCTTAATTGTATGTTTTCTACAAGAATTGTAAAACAAGTATAAACATACATATACTATGATCATAAAACAAAAAGACATTTATATGTCAACATATGAACGGTCTCCCACAAAAGATTATGTCAATCCAGTATGTCAAGCTTTTAAGGGTAAGTATGATAAGGGCCTTATTTGTCATCCAACATTAAATGGTATAGTAAAAAATATGAAGATATGTACAAGTAAAACAATAACAAAAGATACAGTATCAAGCTGTATGCTTAATAAAAGTTTTTGGTCAAATTTGTTGATTCTCTTGTGTTGATGGCCTCATAGTGAACTTAAAATAGCTTTGCAGAACTTATCACCTTCTTTATAACCAACGACGTCCATTAAAATTTGAAAAAGAATGGCGGCGAAACTACTATGTTTTGAATTTCAGGCACTTACAATAGGTCTTATATAACAAATTACCCGTCTCACGACTCTGAGTATTTTTCATAAAAAAATATAATCAAGAAGTCCAATAAAACCAAATAATCTGAAAAAAGAAACATTTAATTGTTAAGGATACTCATTATTCAAATATAGAAAAAGAGGCGTGGGGCATTCCACATTGCAGTCCAACTACAATGAATAGACAAAATCTTCATCGACAACAAAAATAACCATACATCATGTACATATATTTGAAGCTTTACATTTTAAGCATGTTAAGGATCATTTTTGAAAAGATGTGAGATACCGTTGGAAATATATTAATTGTGTTCTTATAGGCTTAAATTTTACTACGTTTCACTCTCTACACTTTTCGATGCCTACTATGAACGAATAACTTTCAGGTACATGTATATAACAAATAAATGTAACAAATAACCTTCATGACCTTGTGCATCTAAACATTTTCAAAAATAAAATGCTCCGCAGGGCGCAGCTTGATACGACCGCAGAGGTCGAACCCTGAACAGTTGGGGCAAGTATGGACACAACATTCAAGCTTGATACAGCTCTGAATTTGGATTGTGATTAAATATTTGACACAGCATAGATTTCTGACACAGAATGAATGTGGTCTAAGAACTTAAAAATTTTAAATTGGACATTCACCTATTATGGTCCAATATCCAAAATCTAAATACATGGTTAGATTCAGCATATCAAAAAACCCCAAGAATTCAATTTTTGATGAAATCAAACAAAGTTTAATTTTGGACCCTTTTGACCTCAATGTGGACAAAGTTGATAACGGGGCCCAAAAATCAAAAATCTAAATACATGGTTAGATTCAGCATATCAAAGAACCCCATATAATCAATTTTTGTTGAAATCAAACAAAGTTTAATTTTGGACCCTGATTTGGACCAACTTGAAAACTGGGCCCATAATCAAAAATCTAAATACATGTTTAGATTCAGCATATCAAAGAACCCTAAAAATTCAATTTTTGTTAAAATCAAACTAAGTTTAATTTTGGATCCTTTGGACCTTAATGTAGACCAATTTGAAAACGGAACCAAAAATTAAGAATCTAAATACACAGTTAGATTCGGCATATCAAAGAACCCCAATAATTCAATTTTTGATGAAATCAAACAAAGTTTAATTTTGGACCCTTTGGACCTCAATGTGGACCAATTTAAAAACGGGGCCCAAAATCCAAAAACTTAATACACAGTTAGATTCAGCATATTAAAGAACCCCAAGAATTCAAGAATAAAACCCCATTGAAATTGATCAAAAAATAAGCAATTCATACAAAGTATCTTTTTTTGCACAATACTGTGCAATTGAAGATTTCTTGCTATTGCGCAATACTGTGCAATTGAAGATTTCTTGCTATTTTGCAATACTGTGCAATTGAAAATTTCTTGCTATTGCACAATACTTATTATATAATAATTTACACATCCTGTTTGGTGTGTATCTCCTACCATATCATTATTATTTGCTTTTAAATATAAATCAGAAATAACCAACTTAAAATGGAAAATTTTAAAAGAAAAAAAAAAGGAAAAAAAGAAAAGAAAACCCCCCCCCCCCCCAAATTTTTTGAACCCCCTTATGATTCATCACCCCCAAACTCAATCCCAGCCTTCCCTTTGTGGTATGGTACCTTGCAGTACAATTTCAGAGAGATCCATACACTTGAACACAAGTTATTGTCTGGAAACTAGAAAAATGCTTATTTTTGGCCCCTTTTTGGCCCCCAATTCCTAAACGTTTCGGCAATTACCCCCAAACTCAATTCCAGCTTTCCCTTTGTGATATGGAACCTTGTAGTACAATTTCAGAAATATCCAAACACTTACACACAAGTTATTGTCATGAAACTAGAAAAATGCTTGTTTTTTGCCCCTTTTTTGGCCCCTAATTCCTAAAATTTTGAGGCAATTACCCCCAAAATCAATTACAGCCTTCCCTTTGTGATATGGAACCTTGTGGTACAATGTCAGAGAGATCCATACACTTACACACAAGTTATTGTCTGGAAGTTGCAAAAATGTTTATTTTTGGCCCCTTTTTGGCCCCTTATTCCTTAACTGTTGGTACCATAACCCCCAAAATCAATCCCAACCTTCCTTTCGTGGTATTGAACCTTATGGTAAAATTTCATTGAGATCCATTCAATTTAACTAAAGTTAGAGTGCGAAAACCAATGTGTCTTGGGACGACGCCAGACGACGACGACGACGCCAACGTCATACCAATATACGACCAAAAAATTTTTAATTTTTGCGGTCGTATAATAAGAAGAAAAGATAAAATCAAAATATTTTGATAATAGGTGTTTATGGTATGGACCCAAGTACATGATCATTAAGTTTTGGGCGTTACAAAAGTGTGTCACCCCTAACTCGAAAAATTCATTTTTTTAAAATTTATAATAAATGTCAAATTATAAAATAACAAGAGGCTGTCAGAGAGACAGCAAACCGGATTTTCCTGCAGAGGTCGAACCCTGAACAGTTGAGCAAGTATGGACACTACATTTAAACTTAAAACAGCTCTGAATTTGGATTGTGATTGAATATTTGACACATCATAGGTTTGTGACACAAAATGAATGTAGTCAAAGAACTGATATATTTGAAATTGGACATTTAAATACCTATTATGGTCCAATATGCAAAATCTAAGTACATATTAGAATCAGCATATCAAAGAACCCCAAGAATTCAATTTTTGATGAAATCAGACAAAATTTTAATCTAGGACCCTTTGGACCTCAATGTGGACCAATTCGATAAAGGAGCCCACAATCCAAAATCTCTCAATACATGGTTAGAATCAGCATTTCAAAGAACCCCATAAATTCAATTTTTGTTGAATCAAACAAAGTTTAATTTTGGACCCTGATTTGGACCAACTTGAAAACTGGGCCTAAAAATCTAATATTTAAATAGAGTTTAGATTCAGCATTTGAAAGAACCCTATATATATATTTAATTTATGTTGAAATGAAACACAGGTTAATTTTATCCATAATATTTTCTGTGCAAATGGAAATAACTCAAACTGGATAAATAGTTCTCTAAAATAAGATATGATGCAATTTTTCAAATTATAATCAATAATAAACAACCAGTGATGACTAAGTTCTCTAAAATTAGATATGATTTAACACTCAAACATTGTTAGAATCAGCATATCAAAGAACCAAAGAATTCAATATTTGATGAAATTAAACAAAAGTTTAATTTAGGACCCTTTGGACCTATATGTGGTATTATCTTATTAATAATGAAAAGCTCAACCGTTTACAAGTTCTTAAACAGGAGGGGGGTGGTGTGACCCAAGGGGACTCACCTTATATTTCATTTGATTTGTTTTATTGTCCCATACCAGAATATATATGGTTTCGGGGTGGGGATCTTGACCATTTACAAGTTTTCAAAAAGAAGGGGGGTGGGGGTTACCCCAGGGGACTTTCCCTCAATTTCATTTGATTTGTTTTATTGTCCCATTCAAGAATATATATGGTTAAGGGGTGCAGATCTCGACCGCTTACAAGTTATCAAAAAGAAGGGGGGGTGGGGGTTACCCCCATGGACTTTCCCTATATTTCATTTGATTTGTTTTATTGTCCCATACAAGAAAATATGGATTAGGGGTGGGGATCTCGACCGTTTACAAGTTCTCAAACAGGAGGGGGTGGGGTGACCCCAGGGGACTCGCCTTTTATTTCATTTGATTTGTTTTATTGTCCCATACAAGAATATATATGGTTTCGGGGAGGGGATCTTGACTGTTTACAAGTTTTCAAAAAGAAGGTGGGTGGGGGTTACCCCAGGGGACTTCCCCTCAATTTCATTTGATTTGTTTTAATGACCCATTCAAGAATATATATAGTTCAGGGGTGGGGATCTCGACTGTTTACAAGTTATCAAAAAGAAGGGGGTGGATGTTACCCCCCATGGACTTCCCCAATATTTCATTTGATTTGTTTTATTGACCCATACAAGAATATATATGGTTCAGGGGTGGGGATCTCGACCCTTTACAAGTTATCAAAAAGAAGGGGGTGACCCCCTGGACTTCCCCTATATTTCATTTGATTAGTGTTATTGTCCCATACAAGAATATATATGGTTTAAGGGTGGGGATCTCGACTGTTTACAAGTTCTCAAACAGGATGGGGTGGGGGTGACCCCAGGGGACTCGCCTTATATTTCATTTGATTTGTTTTATTGTCCCATACAAGAATATATATGGTTTCAGGGTGGGGATCTTGACTGTTTACAAGTTTTCAAAAAGAAGGGGGTGGGGTGGTCCCGGGGACTCCCCCAATATTTCGTTTGATTTGTTTTATTGTCCCATACAAGAATATATATGGTTTAGGGGTGGGGATCTCGACTGTTTACAAGATAAAACTCAAATTTATTTCCATGAACCAGTAACAAAACACCAAAATAATTCTCTAAAATTAGATATGACTTAACCACTCATAAATCTCTAAAATTAGATATGACTTTTTTCTATCAATTAAACACATCACTTTTCAAAACAAATAACTCAAACTTATTTACATAAACCAATAAAAAACCAGCAAAATACTTCTCTAAAATCAGATATCATGTTATATCTATTTCCATATTATAATCAAATTTAATTAATAGTTGCTAATATTGTTTCTTTCATGTGTCAAAAAATAATACAGATCTGCAACTTATCTATCAATGTCAAAACCTTTATCTCATAATAAAAATAGATTATTATCTAATTAAAAATAAGTTTAGATTCAGCACTTAAAGAACCCTATATATATTTAATTTATGTTCAAATATAACACACACAAACTGATTAATTTTCCCAGGGGACCTGCCCTTTATTTCATATGATTTGTTTTTTTGTCCCATACAAGGATATATATGGTTTAGGGGCGGGGATCTCAACCATTTACAAGTTCTTAAACAGGAAGAAGGTGGGAATAACCCCAAGGAACTCACCTTTTATTTCATTTCATTTGTTTTAATGTAACATACAAGAATATATATGGTTTGGCCGTGGGGATCTTGACCATTTACAAGTTTTCAAAAAAAAAGGAGAGTAGGGGTTACCCCAGGGGACTTCCCCTAAATTTAATTTGCTTTAATTTATTGTCCCATACAAGTACATATATGGTTTAGGGGTGGGGATCTCAACCGTTTACAAGTTTTCAAAAAGAAGGGGGTAGGGTTTACCCCCATGGACTTCCCCTATATTTCATTTGATTTGATATATTGTCCCATTTCAAATAAATCTGTCACTCCAATGATTATCATATGCTAAAATATTTCAAAGATCTAATTAATAATGAAAATAAATCATTATCATATGCTGAAATATTTATAATATCTAATTGAACAGAACTATAGTTGTTTAACATAGTACTCTAAAATCATTAATAATGTAATAATCTTCAAAATGTCTAATGATATAGCTTATAATCATTACCACTTAGGAAATAGATAATTTTCAAATAAATCTGTCACTCCAATTTTTATTCTGAGATCATGGAGATAAGACAAATCATAAAAAGATAACAACAGTAAAATATTTAAAATTCTACTTTTGGATTTTAAAAATGAAGATAACTCACAAAGAAGATATACTAAAATTAATAGAGACCTTCATTAAGTCCCATGAAACAACATATTTAAATTTGAAAAAAATTTGTTAAAGCGTTTTCATGTTATTGTGCGGACGCTGTTTGGCAGCCGCCAGAGCCGCCCAGCCACCCGCCGTATATACATGTAACCATTTTAATAACCAATATTTCCTTCGAAAATCCGGTTAAAAACAATTAATAATAACATTAATAATAATGTCTGAAGTCTTAATATTTCGAAGTTTTGTGGTACATGTATATTTTGGCTGTTCTGTGGTATAGACCTTAGTCATGTTAGTATCGTTATTTGGAAATCTTTGACACTTGGAAGTACTGACGTCATACAACAATCACTTTTCCTTTGTGGCGTCACACATTTTCTATTGTGACGTCAAAATTTTACGGGAACTGTTGGGATGTCCAGTAATGGCGGACAAATAGGGATAAGGTGTATTCCGTGGTAAAAAGACGCTCCCATTTAAGCTCATGAAATTCTATTTGGCAAGAATCTAATTGAAGTATCAATAAACCTTTAAACGGAATGAACTTGATATCTGTTAATTAAGATCATTATATGAATCAAATAATTTAGGAAGAGACATATCAAGGAAATAAACAAAAAGTGAGTGATATCGTCAGATCACATGAATTCGTACTGTGCATGCTTTATCAATGGAAATTGTGACGTCACAATGCATTTTTAATAGCACGAAAACCTATAATACGAGAATAAGTGTAATAAATTTACATTTAAAAACAATTTTCAAAACAAATGTGGACTTTTAAGGCTTCAGACTTCAGTTAACGACACATTATTAAAATTAAATTAACCTTGAATTGAGATAAAAATAATAAGCCAGAAGGTTTTACTTTTACAATATAACATTATGGCTGGATATGCAGATCCGATCAGATATGGGTCAATCCCTTTGAAATTTTGGTGGATAGTCAATGGACCAGGGGAAAGAAACATATTTACAATCTCACTAAATAATATCTAAAAACAAACTTTGCAATCCCGAACCCGTAACTAAAATAAGAAAATCATATTGATTTGTAAACACATAAATGCCACGTTATCTAAAGCCAAAGATATACCAAATTAATTTAATATAATCAAAATAATGACGAAATTAAACTAAAAAAAATATGAAAAGAGCAGAAGGTTGTTTTACATTATGGTTACAACTTGAGAGCGCAATTGATTTGCAATGCATTTCAAAGGAAAAGTGATTATCGGGTCAAGAGTCACAGATTCCCAAACAATCGCATAATTCCAATAAGTTATATTAGTACCCGACGCAGTGGGGTATTCAAAACTATATTTATACCATAAACAATTTATAAATACTGTCGTTAACTAATTCTGTTATTAGAAATGTCAGCGTTTTAAAACAAAAATATAAAAGTAAATGGTCGTGCGATAAAGGCTAGTTAGCCTACAATGCAGTCAGGCTGAAACGAAATCTTCCAATTCTAAATGGTTCCTTAGTTACTACAATGAATGAATTTTCCACACATTGTAAAAATGTGTATTTACTTTTCGGGTATTTCAAAATTAATGTCAGCTCGCCCTAGCGAACTCGCTTGATATTTTTGCTCACCGGGATGAAGTCAGAATAAAAAATGTCATTATTTCATATGTTTATTGCATTATTATTTTTTTGCGAGAGCCATTATATGGAGGTGGGGCGTGGGGGTGTCTTCATTTTTGTATATCTTAATTTTTTAGGCCATTTTCTCTATTCTTTTACGGGGCCTCGGTGGACGAGTGGTCTAAGTAGTCGGGAAAAAAGTAGTCGAACTACTGTATCACTAGCCTGTCAACACTGATATCCCGCACGGGGCAGGTGCACTCGACTCCAATCTTAATTGACCAGGATTGTCAGTTTTCCTGCTGAAGGTCGATGGTTTTCTCCGGGCACTCCGGCTTCCTCCACCAATAAAAAACTGACCGCCACGAAATAGCACAATAGTGTTGAAAGTGGCTTTAAACAACAATCAATCTATTCTTTATTTTTTGTCCAATTATTCTCTATGCTCTAGTCATGGTGTTGTCAGTTTATTTTCGACTTATGAGTTTGAATGTCCCTTTGGTATCTTTCGCCTCTTTTTTTCTTTATATTAAAGCATCCCATTATTCCCTATTCTTTATTTTTTTGCCTCTTTTTCACTATTCATTATTTTTTTTGTCCTTTATTCTCTACTTTTTTACCCCATTGTTCCCTATTCTGTAAACCACATCACGATCCTCTTATATTTACAAATTAGATGCTGAATATTACTGTGATTTTTTTAAGGTATTCAAAAGTCTATGATATCTCAATTTGGTTAATGCAAATATAAGTTCATTAAAGTCAGCTTCATGGTAACATATTCTAGCAAAACCGTACAAGTTGTATTTGCCATGGGATGCGAAAAGAGGAACTTCACCGTCCGAAATAAATGGGAAAATGTCAATGAGTGAGGACAAAGTTGAAATTTGTCTTTTGCCATATATTTTAATTAAAAGTCATATTAAACGAGTTTCTTGAAATTATAATGTTAAGGAAATTATTGAACCAATGCATGTATATATACTAAACTAAGTCCTCTATGCACGATTTTTTTCACATTTAATACGAAACACATAACATAAAATCGACAAAAAAAAATTTATTCAGTGAAAAATTTGCCTGCTAATTAACTTTTGTATTTTATTGCCGAAGATTGCCGAACGTGACCTAAATAAAAAATCAACACAAAATCATGGAGCACGTGAAAATGTATTTTCATGTATGGTTTAAAACATCGTTTAGTTTTGTTTTTCGTAAATTGTTTTGTTATAGATTAGGTCTTTAGTTTTCTCGTTTGAATTGTTTCTTATTTTCCATGTCGGAGCCTTTTATAGTTGATATCTTCGTCATTTGAACTCGGGTGGAAAGTTGTCTTAACGGCAAGCATACCACGTCTCCTTATTTTTATAGAGAAAAAATCAAATACACAAAAGAAAGGAAATGTGGTATCTTTGCATAAATTAAATCAACACTTTATAAATTTCATGCTTCCGAAGGGCTTGTCTGAATTTATCTTTCACCAGGAACGTTCAAAGCCGAATATTTGAAAGCAAAGGATGTGTAAGAACCGAAACCGTTGAAATGCTATATGACCAAAAGGGGCATAAAAATAATAGCCAAATCCATCTTAGGTCAATTTTGCCAGATTTGTAAATAAGCTTATAGTCATAAAAGATAAAAGGACAAGGATATGAACTACGTGTCACTGTACGGGGTTCAACATAGAGCAAACCCTAACCGTATGATAAGCTATAAAGGGTCCACAAAATCCCAAAAGTTAGACAATCCAAACGAGAAAAGCAATGTCTATTACTAAAATCAATAAAAGAATCAAAGCGCATGTGAGCACTAAAGCGTACAGTTTGCTTTATTTTTGAATGTGAAATTAAAATTTGACGTTGAATTGTATTTATCAATGAAACACATTAATGCAAGTTTCATATTTTGAATGGGAGTTATCTTCCCTTGTTCGTAATTGTACAAATATAAAAGATTCATACGTCATGCACAACTTATGTAATTAAAACAAAAATTCTTGACAAGTATGGTCATACAAATGCGCATAATTTTGTAACTTGAATGCCTGAGTATAATATATCATAAATTAACAAATAATAAATGCATGACATTGCCTGGATACGTTCTATAGACCGTTCACCTCACTGCCCCAAATTGTTTTAACTGTCAAAAGTAATGAAAAAAAACCTGGACGATTTAGAGATCAAGCCAGTAGCATACGAATTTTGATTGCATGTCATGCAATCTCTACCCCGAACAACCCAGACAGCAACCAATGACAACCACTGGTTTACAGACCCCTGGCTTGGGACAGGCACACTATCTATATCCGAGACCTATAATATTATAGTATCTGTCGATATGAAGTCTTATCCCATCTGGTGTTTACAGAGCACAATAGTGTATTGTTTGATAAACGGTGTTGATATCATAATCTAGTTCCTTTCTTTTGAAAATATCTAACAACAAATATTATACACCATCAACTATAAGGCTCTGGAATAACGCTAGTTTATCGATTTGTATAACATCCCAATTTAAAACCCAATTTAGTAATTTCTGTATGATTCATATGGACCGAGGAAACAAAGCTAAGTTACTGACTTCTGGCATATGAACAAGACGTTCATTTTGTATCAAGTAGCTCATTATATAATTATGCAGATGACAATACTATATCATATTCACATTATAATATAGAAACTGTTGAAAATACGTTAGAAAAAGAAAGCTTAGAGCTTATTAATTGGCTTAGTTTAAATCATATATGAAGGCCAGCCCCGACAAGTTTTAGGCAATTGGTAAGGAAACTGAAAATAGAAATATATCTTTTAATTTAGATGGCAATATCATACATGGAAAAAAGAAGTTGAACCACCTGGTGTAACTATTAATTACCAGCAGAAATTTGATGTTTGTATTTCTAATATTTGCAAAAAGGCATCTAGACAGTTGCATATACTGTAATGCATCGATAAACATTTAACGAAATTAGGTAGACTTACTATTCACTAATGATTTATAATGTTAAACTTTAATAACCAATTGTCTAATAGTGTGGCATTTTTGTGGTGATTGTTCTACCAGAAAAATAGAGAAAAAAATACAGGAACTTGCCTTTATATTTATTTATTTATAAAGATTATTGCAGCACATACCCAAATCAAAATTACCAAGTTTAAACATAAGTACAACATTCTGTGAGTATTGCCTGGCAATACATAGTCCCCTACCGGTTAAAAATTCATTGTACTGGAACAAAATGCTAACTTGATCTATAACTTGTCATGGTGTAAACTATATAACAAATATCAAGTCAATATCTTCAAGCATGACAAAAAAAAATTGTGAAAAATTGATTATTTGAGTGAATTTTTCTAAGTCCAAGGACCATAACTCTGCACGAAATCGTCAGACTGGAACAAAATTCGAACTTGATCTGTAACTTGTCATGATAAATGATAAAACTATACCAAACATCAAATCAATATCTTCAAGCATGACGAAAAAAAGTGAGGAAAACTGATTATTTAAGTGAATTTTCTAAGTCCAAGGACCATAACTCTGCACAAAATCATTAGACCGGAACAAAATTCGAACTTGATTTGTAACTTGTCAGGATAAAGCTATATACCAAACATCAAATCAATATCTCCAAGCATGACAAAAAAACAAGTGCGGAAAACTGATTATTTGAGTGAATTTTCTAAGTTCAAGGACCATAACTCTGCACAAAATCGTCAAACCGGAACAAAATTCGAACTTGATCTGTAACTTGTCCTGATTAAACAATACATCAAATATCAAATCAATATCTTTAAGCACGAAGAAAAAAAGTGTGGAAAACTGATTTGCCGGACTGATGAACAGACTGATGAACAGACAGACAGACAGACAGACAGACAGACAGACAGACGGAGTGCAAACCTAAAGTCCCCTTCGACTTCGTCGGTAGGGGACTTATAAAATACTATCCACATACGCATCTTCATTATATGTACAACTGTTCTAAAAAATAAATGTTGCACTTTTGAACCATAAGAGAAGTCCAACAGACAAACCATGTACCTTTTATGTAGACGAACGGACGGACTGACAGGGGTAAATTAATATGCCCTAAATATAAATAAATGGGGAATGTGTCAATGGGACACAGATGATGCCCCCGCTTGCATATAATGTTACAAAGGGACATAACTCAAGAACTGTAAAAGTGACGCTACCCAAATTCAAACTTGATCTGAGTTTTTTGGTAATAAGCATTGTTCATAAGTTTCATAACATTTAGTTGAGGCAAACTTAAGTTAGAGAACGGAAATGAAAAATTCAGCAATTTTCCCATTTGTAAAGGGGCATAACTCTAGAACGGTAAAAGTGACGCCACCAAAATTCAAACTTGATCTGTGTTTTGTGGTAATTAGCATTGTGCATAAGTTTCATAATGTTTGATTGAGGCAAACTAAAGTAAGAGAACAGAAACGAAAAGTTCAGCAATTTTTCCATTTGTAAAGGGCATAACTCTAGAACGGTAAAAGTGACGCCACCAAAATTTAAAATTGATCTGTGTTTTGTGGTAATAAGCATTGTGTATAAGTTTCATAACATTTGGTTGAGGCAAACTAAAGTCAGAGAACAGAGACGAATAAAATGCTCCGCTCGGCGCAGCTTGATACGACCGCAGAGGTCGAACCCTGAACAGTTGGGGCAAGTATGGACACAACATTCAAGCTTGATACAACACTGAATTTGGATTGTGATTAAATATTTGACACAGCATAGGTTTCTGACACAGAAAGAATGTGGTCTAAGAACTTAAATTTTTTTAATTTACCTATTCAAACCATATCATTATTATTTGCTTTTATATATAAATCAGAAATAACCAATTTAAAATGGAAAATTTTAAAGAAAAAAAAGGGGGAAAAAATCCCCCCCCCCCCAATTTTCTGAACCCCCTTATGATTCATCACCCCCAAACTCAATCCCAGCCTTCCCTTTGTGGTATGTTACCTTGCAGTACAATTTCAGAGAGATCCATACACTTGAACACAATAAATTGTCTGGAAACTAGAAAAATGCTTGTTTTTTGGCCCCTTTTTGGCCTCAAATTCCTAAACATTTAGGGCAATTACCCCCAAACTCAAACCCAGCTTTCCCTTTGTGATATGGAACCTTGTGGTACAATTTCATAAAGATCCATACACTTACACACAAGTTAATGTCCGGAAACTAGAAAAATGATTGTTTTTTGCCCCTTTTTTGCCCTTAATTCCTATAATTTTGAGGCAATTACCCCCAACATCAATCCCAGCCTTCCCTTTGTGGTATGGTACCTTGTAGTACAATTTCAGAGAGTTCCATACACTTGACCACAAGTTATTGTCTGGAAACGAGAAAAATGCTTATTTTTGGCCCTTTTTTGGCCTCTTATTCCTAAACGTTTTGGGCAATCACCCCCAAACTCAATTTCAGCTTTCCCTTTGAAATATGGAACCTTGTAGTACAATTTCATAAAGATCCATACACTTACACACAAGTTATTGTCCTGGAACTAGAAAAATGCTTGTTTTTTGCCCCTTTTTGGCCCCTAATTCCTAAAATTTTAAGGCATTTCCCCCCAAAAATCAATCCCAGCCTTCCCTTTGTGGTATGGTACCTTGTAGTACAATTTCAGAAAGATCCATACACTTGAACACAAGTTATTCTCTGGAAACTAGAAAATTGCTTATTTTTGGCCCTTTTTTGGCCCCTTATTTTTAAACGTTTTGGGCAATTACCCCTAAACTCAATTCCAGCTTTCCCTTTGTGATATGGAACCTTGTAGTACAATTTCAGAAAGATCCATACACTAACACACAAGTTATTGTCATGAAACTAGAAAAATGCTTGTTTTTTGCCCCTTTTTTGGCCCCTAATTCCTAAAATTTTGAGGCAATTATCCCCAAAATCAAACCAAGCATTCCCTTTGTGATATGGAACCTTGTGGTACAATGTCAGAGAGATCCATACGCTAACACACAATTTATGTCTGGAAGTTACAAAAATGCTTATTTTTGGCCCCTAATTCCTTGACTGTTGGTTCCATAACCCCCAAAATCAATCCCAACCTTTCTTCTGTGGCATTGAACCTTATGGCCAAATATCATAGAGATCTATTCACTTAAACTAAAGTTAGAGTGCGAAAACCAATGTGTCTTCGGACGACGACGCCAACGTCATACCAATATACGACCACAAAATTTTTTTGCGGTCGTATAAAAATTCAGCAATTTTCCCATTTGTAAAGGGGCATAACTCTAGAACGGTAAAAGTGACGCCACCAAAATTCAAACTTGATCTGTGTTTTGTGGTAATAAGCATTGTGTATAAGTTTCATAACATTTGGTTGAGGCAAACTAAAGAATTAGAGAACGGAAACCAATTTTGGGACGTACATATGTACGGACGGAAAAGGGTAAAACTTAATGCCCCCTCCGCTACGGCGGGGGCATAAAAATAAAATTTTAATTTTGAACTAGGCATATGTTATGACAAAACGCTACAAGAAAAAGGTAAAAAAAGATGCATATTTTTTCGTTGATGCGTATTCCTGAGTTTTCTGTTTCATGTAGAATAACCAAAGTCCTGCTTCCATTTATTACTTGCGCATATTACACAAATCAATACTTAAATAAAAAAAAAGACAGAGTTCCAATGTCCCCCGCGTTGCACATATTTTATCTGGCCATTAGTAGCAAAAACTAAAAATTTCTTTAATTTTTTTAAAAATATTTTAGAGAAATGAAGGCTTCAGAGCAAATGCAATGCAATTTCAGATATAATTAATATTTCAAAGGAGCATAACTCTATTTTGATAAAAGTCTGGCAAAAATGGTACTTGTGAGAGTGCTTACAATACAATTTTCCATATAGTTAATATTCCCAAGGGCATTACTTTTAAAAATAATTGATCGGCACTGATTTCGAACTTGTCCGAGTCATTGCTGATTTAAACCTTTGATATAAGTTTCATAAAAATCTGGCAAGAATTGTACAAATGAGAGTGCTAACAATGCAGTTTTCTATATAATTAATATTTCAAAGGGGAATTTCTCTTTTAAAAATTGTTAATCGCCACTGATTTACGAACTTGTCCGAGACAATGCCGATATAAACCTATTATATAAGTTTTATTAAAATCTGGCAAGAACTGTACACGTGAGAGCACTAACAAGACGGGAAGGACAGACGTACGGATGGCCGGTATTTCCATGTCCCCCAGCAACGCGGGAGACAATAATCAACACAATAAATACTATTCTTACTGGTGCAGTCTCTATTCTACTTCAATATGAATTTTTTTAAGTTTCTTTTATTTTATAAAAACATACATATATATAATAATAAAGGTTACAACAGTACTTTATCACAAATTCTAAAAAACAAAATGTATTCAAACATTAAGTTGGTCAAAAGTGTTAAAAAAAAGGCGTAGAGACCTCGTCCCTGAATTATGATCAATCATTTTGTGTAATAGTGCATTCGCGCCAGTCCACGGTTAAGACTGTTATCACGTGTTTCGGATCACTTCCAGTTTCCGAAAGTCAGTGATAACGAGGAGAAGTAACAATAACTTATAGCAACAAAAAGAACTGTAACAGATATGAAGAGAATAGGATGGTCAATGAACGAGTCTAACAGATAACCACACACACTTCTTTGATCTAGAACAATTCGTACATCCGGGGATAACAATTTAGAGAGAAAAAGAAGATGGCTGCTCGTATATTCTCCATCAACGTCATTCTTCCATCGAGCATAACAAGATGCTGAATCGATTCCAAGGAATTCTAAAAATTCGTCCTCACGTTCTAGAATTTTAGCATCTTTCCAGTCAACTAAGTCCGTCTTCGTCAATATTCCAAAAATAGGGATATCTGAAAAAGAGTAAAATACTGTATGTATTACTGAAAATGTTATTACTTTTATTTTGAGACATTATATTTTGCAGAGTTGGTTACCTTAGACAACTTTGCCTAACCGTAAAATGCACAAATATACATTTCAATTGATATTTTATAGTGTGTCTTTCTATATTGTTTCAGGTAAGGGTGAAGGTTGGTACCTATTAAAACGTTTAAACCCGCTGCATTTGTTTGCACCTGTCCTAAGTCAGGAACCTGATATTCAGTGGTTGTCGTTTGTTGATGTGGTTCATAAGTGTTTCTCGTTTTTTTTATATAGATTAGACCTGTTTTTTCATGTTTGAATTGTTTTACACTAGTAATTTTTGGGGCCCTTTATAGCTTGCTGTTCGGTGTGAGCCAAGGCTCCGTGTTGAGGACCGTACTTTGACCTATAATGGTTTACTTTCACAAATTGTGACTTGGATGGAGAGTTGTCTCATTGGCACTCATACCACATCTTCTTGTATCTATAAACAAAACTTAGTTTAACAACTTGTACAATTCTTGGTTTCTATATATATTGTAAATGAAAATAACACTTTATAAATGTGTTGTGTCTGAAGCTCTTTTCCTGATTTACTTTCCATCATACCCCCAAAGAATTGAAATCCAAGGATTCACATGATGAGCTGTCTGATCAAACGGGGCATAAAAAGAACAAATAAATTGCTTCGCCGAGCGCAGCTGGATACGACCGCAGAGGTCCAACCCTGAACAGTTTGGACAAAAATGGACACAATATTCGCGCTTGATACAGGTCTGAATTTGGATTGTAATTTTGGCCCTTTTTTCAAAAAAAAAAAATTTGAAGGATTTTCTTTTTGATTTCTGAAATATTGAGGAGAAAAATTTGTCCCCCACCCCCACCACCATTTTTTTTACCCCCCCCCCCTTTTTTTCCCAAAACAATTCTTTCCCTCAGTCATGGTCATAATTTCAATTCAAATTTCCAATGGAGTTTGCAACCATAATAACCCATTTAAATACATCATAAAAGTCTTAAAATAAAAAATGACAGCTAAAATTAATTTACCTTAATCAGCATTTTTAAAATTATTAAAATAGTAACTTCTAAAAATGAATTGACAGCTAATCACCTCAAGGCAATACAAATATTCTTTATACATAATTTAAAAGCAGGGTAAGGGATTTAATTCAAAGTTGTGTTTGAATGACCTCCCTTACACTGTAATTTGTACTTATGTAATTGTCCATTAATGTTTTTTCTTACTCTTTTGCCCCTAATTCCTAAACGGTTTGAGCCATAATCCCCCCCCCCCAATGCCAGTCCTAACCATCCCTTTGTAGTATGGAAACTGGTGGTATAATTTCAGAGAGATCCATACACTGTTCCTCAAGTTATTGTCATGAAACTAGAAAAATGCTTATTTGGGTCCCTTTTTGGCCCCCCCCCTTAATTCCTAAACTGTTGGGACCATAACCCCCAAAATCAATCCCAGCCTTCCTTTTGTGGTTATAAACCTTATGTTTAAATTTCATAGATTTCTATTTACTAATACTAAAGTAATTGTCCGGAAACCAAATGTCTTCGGACGACGACGACGACGACGTGATACCAATATACGACCACAAAATTTTTTTGCGGTCGTATAAAAAATCCATTTAAGGTCAACTTTGCCTGAGGAAGTTCAAAACCTAAGACTTTTAATAATTTCTCAATTATCTCATTAAATAACTATAATGAAACACAGAAATAACAAGCATTCTGAGAGTATTGCATGGCAATAAATAGTCCCCTACCGGGTAAAAAATCATTATACTGGAACAAAATGCTTACTTGTTCTATAACTTGTCATGGTGTAAACAAAAAGAAAATATCAAGTCAATATCTTCAAGCATGACTAAAAACAGTGTAGAAAACTGATTATATGAGTGAATTTTTCAAGTCCAAGGACCATAACTCTGCACAAAATTATCAAACCGAAACCAAAATTTGAACTTGATCTGTAACTTGTCATGATAAAACTATATACCAATTATCAATCAATATCTTCAAGCATGATGAAAAAAATGTGTGGAAAACACTCTAACATTAGATGTGATTAATAGTTCTCTAAAATTATATATGATGTAATACAATGTATATTTATTTTCAAGTTATAATCAAATATAATTAATAGTTCCAAATATTTCTTCTTTCATTTGTCACAAACTAATATAGATTTGTAACTTATCTATAAAATGTCAACAACTTTCATCTATACACAATGTAATGTATTGAAATATAATTATACCTTAATAAAAACAGATTATTATCTAATTAAAAGATTTCACTTCATATTTTTTTATGTACATGTATATAGCATTCAGAAAATTAGTTTATACAAAATAAAAAACACTTCAAACAATTAACCAAAGAATGTCTTTAAAAAAATGAGTTATCTCACTTTGTACAGAAATATGGTTTAACATACAAAATGTAGTACTCTAACATTAGATATGGACCATGATAACTCTGGACTAAATCATCAGACCGGAACAAAATTCGAACTTGATCTATAACTTGTCATGATAAAACTATATACCAAATATCAAATCAATATCTTCAAGAACGAAGAAAAAAAGTGTGGAAAGCTGATTTGCCGGACTGACGGATGGACAGACGGACGGACAGACGGACGGAGTGCAAACCTAAAGTCCCCTTCGACTTCGTCGGTAGGGGACTAAAAATTATCATAAGCGTAGTTTTTATCATGTCTATATTTGTTGTTTATGAGATGTTCAAGTTAATCGACGACTTAACTTAAAATATACAACTTACATCTTGGGTTCATGTTTCTTCTACTTCCATCAGGCTGTGCCACATTTTTCACAGATTGAATCAAGTGTTTCGGTATAGGTTCATCAGCGCTGGCAACAAACAGTATTTTATGAATTTTTCGACTATTCATCGAAAATGGAAAATCTCTTTTCATTTGCCACCATGACCATTGCGCATTCTGAATGTCCTGTAAGGCCGGGATAGAAGTTTGGTCAGGTATTCTTCCTGTGATTATCATTTCTAACAATTCCTGTTGATCTTTGGTGCACGTGTCTGCTAAACCAGTCATATCAACCAAATGAGGAAAAGCTTTTGGGACAGTCATATCTTTCTGTTTTGCACCGTCGATACCGCATTTGTTGTACCTAATAATGGCACATTGATAAACGTTAATATACAATACTTGGATACAGACGTCTAGAAATCAAATAGACATCGTGTGAATCATTTGTAAGACTGGCAATACATTACAAAAATTCTTCTGTTTATGTATCATTATAATATTGTATGTACTTTATGAATATGTTATTATTATTTTGAGGACTCTCAGGAATATTATTTTTAACTAATGGGATTATCCTCTTGAAATAAAGATTATTTATTTATTTATCATATCATAATATTTATCAATAAAATGCTTCGCCGTGCGCAGCCTGATACGACAGCATAAGTCGAACCATGAACAGTTGGGGCAAGTTTGGACACAATATTCAAGCTTGATACTGTCTGAATTTGGATTGTGATCCAATTTTTTACATAATATATAATATAGGTTTCTGACACAAAATAAATGTGGTCAAAGATCTTAATAAAATGCTTCGCTGAGCGCAGCCTGATACGACCACAGAGGTCGAACCCTGAACAGTTGGGGCAAATTTGGAAACAATATTCAAGCTTGATACTGTCTGAAAATGGATTGTAATCAAATTTTTGATATAGTATAGGTGTCTGACACAAAATAAATGAGGTCAAAGATCTTAAAAATCTATTGAAATTTGAAAAAATTTGAAAAACAAATATGAACCCCTTAAAAAAATTGGAAAAAAAAAAACCCCACCCTAAACTTTTTGACCACCAAACTCAATCCCAGCCTTCCCTTTGTAGTATGGAACCTTGTAGTACAATTTTAGAGAGATCCATACACTTAAACACAAGATATTGTCTGGAAACTAGAATATGCTTGTTTCTGGCCCCTTTTTTGCCCCAGATTCCTGCATTTTTGGGGCAATTACCCCCAAACTCAATCCCAGCCTTCCCTTTGTGATATGAAACCTTGTGGTACAATGTCAGAGAGATCCATACACTTACACACAAGTTATTGTCTGGAAACTACAAAAATGCTTGTTTTTGGCCCCTAATTCCTAAACTGTTGGTACCATTACCCCCAAAATCAATCCCAACCTTCCTTTTGTGGTACTGAACCTTCTTGTAAAATTTCATAGAAATCCATACACTTAAACTAAAGTTATTGACGGGAAACCAAATGTGTCTTCGGACGACGACGCAGACGGCGACGACTTCATAGCATTGTACGAACCCAAAAAAATTTTGCGGTCGTATAAAAATTTTAAATGGGACATTCAATTTACCTAGTATGGTCTGATATCCAAAATTTAACAACATGGTTAGATTCAGCATATAAAAATAAACTGCTTCGCTGTGCGGAGCTGGATACGCCCGCAGAGGTCCAACCCTGAACAGTTGGGGCAAAAATGGACACATTCTAAAGGGAGCTTACATCAACAGATATAAACAATTCACCAAAGTTTCATGAGAACTGCTGAAAGCATTTTTTAGTTTTTGTCCGAAAACTGGAAACCCCTCCCCTTTTTTTATGAATAAAACCCTTTAACTCGGAAACGTAAAATCTAAGATTTATAAAAATCGAAAGGGAGCTCTTGTCAATAGATATAAACAATTCACCAAAATTCCTTGCAAGTTGGTGAAAGCATTCTTGAGTTATTGTCGGAAAACTGGAAAATCCCCCCTTTTTTAATGAATAAAACCCCAAAACTCGGAAACGGTAAATCTGAAGTTTATAAAAAACAAAAGGGAGCTCACGTCAATAGATATAAACAATTCACCAAAGTTTCATGCATATTGGTTAAAGCTTTTTTGAGTTAATGTCCGACATGTGGACGACGGACGGACGGACGGACGGACAGACGGACGGACAGACAGACGGTCAAAGGTATACCATAATACATCCCGTAAACGGACGTATAAAAACACCAAAAATTTAATTTTAGTTGAAATCAAACAAAGTTTAATTTTGGACCCTTCAAACCTTAATATGGACTGATTTGAAAACAGGGCCTAAAATAAAAAATCTAAATGCACAATAAGATTCAGAATATCATAGAGCCGCAATAATTCAGTTTTTGATGAAATCAAACAAAGTTTAATTTTGGACCCTTAGGACCTCAATGTAGACCAATTTAAAAATGGGGCCCAATATCCAAAATAGTAATACAAGGTTAGAACCCCCAAAAATTAAAGACTTTAAATGAATCCCATTGAAATTGGTTGTATGATTTGTATGTATTTTCAATTGAAGATTTCTTGCTATTGCGCAATACTGTGCTGTTGCACAATACTTAGTTAATCTGTTATATATAATAATTTACACACCCTGTTTTGTGTGAATCTTCTGCCATATCAGTAATTTTTGCTCTTATATATAAATCAGAAATAATCAATGTAAAAATGGAAAATTTTGGGGAAAAAAAAAAAAATTATGAAAAAAAATCCCCCCAAAAAATGTGTCTCCCCATAAAGAAATTTTGAAAAATTTTGAAGAAAAAAAATATGAACCTCCAAAAATAAATTTAAACAAAAATCCCCCACAAACTTTTTGTATCCCCCCCCCCCCCCCAATTATTTTGAAGATTATTTTCTTTTCAGGTAAAAATGTACAATTTCAGAGAGTTCCATAAACTTTAACACAAGTTATTGTCCGGAAACTAGAAAAATGCTTGTTTTGGACCCTTTTTGGACCCTAATTCCGAAACTGTTGGTACCATAACCCCCAAAATCAATCCCAACCTTCCTTTTGTAGTATTGAACCTTCCGGTAAAATTTCATAGAGATCTAAACTAAAGTTATTGTCCGGAAACCAAATGTGTCTTCAGACGACGCTGACGCCGCCGACGACGACGTGATACCAATATACGGTCGTATAAAAATATCACAATGCCTTACTTTGTACTTGAAACCTGGGAGGCTGTGACCACTATATATATGTATTAGTCCAGGGCAGGGTTCAAGCTCTTCCGAAATATTTGAGATAACAGTGTCTACAAGTTCTGAAAATATTGGACATTGCGTTCGTTGTTCGGGATAGTTATAATAAAGAAGAACCGCCTCTTTTGTATCTCCAAACAGAGACATATCATTGAAGAAGAAGGTCTATGTATTTGTTAGGTATACGAAACCATTGCCTTTCACAACAGACAATAATCTAATAGGACATGGTGTTCTTTGCCCATTGAATCGCACGAAGGATTGAATAATGATCAAATGTAACTCCTAAATTGACTGAAAGATTGCATCATGATGATCAATGTTACTATCGGCTACATGAGCGGCATTTGCCATCTTCTTTCTTCTAACTGAATTTGCAGAAGTAAGAAGAAAAGACTTCTTGCAAGAGAATAGAAACGTTCTTATTTTGAAAACGATTAATACATGGATGACATTTATATCATCAAAGTAGGTTTATATATTGATAGTAGAGCTCTACATATTGTACAAACACCTGAATATTGTTGAAGACTGTGCGTTGCCCTCTTAATGACTTTTGGTTATTTCTATCGTTGGGTAACTGTCTTACTGACGTTTACCCCACGTATCCTTTTATTCATATTTAAAACGATAATACCTCTGCATATTTATTTTGAAAATCAGAGGTAAACCAGCAGAATAGGCATTCAAATTTGTTTTTATTGAAGGGAACAGTTGAACTGGAACAACGTCAACAGATCCGACTAAAAATCATTCATATTTCCTTACCAAATCAAATGTGTCGTTGTTCTTCTCCGTCCATCTTTATGCATATGTGTACCCTTGCTCCCAGTGGGAGCTTTGTACGATTTTTCACCCGACAAGGTTGCTGTAATTGTATTGATTGTAGCAGATTTACCAGCACCTATCGTACCAATGAGCAATATATTTTCCTGTCGTCCTGTTCTCTTGTAGCATTCAAATATTTTTCTCTGCGATGGTATTATAAGCTGATCTCGTTTCTTCATTTCTGTTGAGTAAATGAAATCAGTTCCAATTATACGAGACACGTTAACACGATGTAAGATAATTGTATTTTTAATCAGATTTGTTGCTTATTCTTTCATTTAAGAATATATGATATAACATTAGTTATCATTTACTAGAACAGATATATCATTTTTCTCATGTTTGTGGAATTTACTGGAAAAGACGGTATATTATTGGATATGGTTGGGAATTTTGTCTTGCACAAGCAGAGAATCGGCTATAACTTCCCTTTTTCAACCGGAGATAACTGCTTACTTATTTATTTCACATAGGCAAACCGATGCTCCTTTTTTATCATAGGTTTTACTACCGAATGGGTGAAGTATAGGTTACCATATTTCTAGACCCCACTGAGTCAACCATTGGTATACATGCTTAATAGGGGGTTAGCGTGAATTGTAGATTGTACGGTTCACCTGGCTGTCTTTCCGATAAACATTTATTTTTATTTAGTATATGTTAATTAAACGATTTACCGTTCTGTTTGGCGATTCAAAGAGGACAAAGCTAACACTGGAAAACTGTATATGTTTACACAGATATATAATATATAGTCCCTGCTTTCGAAGAGACCTGGTTACAGACACATAAGAAATGTCTGTGCATCCTTCTATTGAATGTCATTTCCAGTATTTACAGGTAAAATTCAAGACACATAATCCCCAAGTCACACGCTACTCTGTTGACAAAAACACCATAGATTTGATTTTCTATGCAAGTTGTGTTTACCTTCAGTAATCAAATTAATTAGAACCAGACCGTTATACAACACAAAGAGTCCATGATAGATTCTTTTAGCATAAAGACATTTGTGTCCAACGGTGTTTCACAGTTTCTTTGTAACAAATTGAGACATTACTTTATTAGTCCTTAAAACAATCCAAATACATTGTATACAAACATAACAAGTACTTCATATATAATAGTTTATAAAAAAATATCCATATCTTATTAAAACAAGTTGGTAGAAAATGAAAAGTCAAATCTTTTAGCCAAATGATTTCCTACAATTAATTAAGCTTACTCAGCACTTTAACATATAAAACCAATGGTTATGATCATATATGATCACAAATTAAGGCTTCCAAATCAATTAAAGGAAATTTGATTAACGTGTTTTAGTGCAAAATGTTACTCAATGAATGTAAAACTAAATACCTTTATGGACTTATGTATATTCTTCTTCTCTGTTTTAAGAAATGTTGTTCCTTGTGGCAAATTTCTTGTCTTTACATTTATACAAAAAGATCAATGTCAGTTACTCCCCCTGTGTTTGTTGTGAAATAATAAATTACGGCTAAACTTGTTTCGATTAAAGAGGTGTAATAACTGTATTGACAGTTAAAATAAACGCTTCGCATTATAAAGAATTAGCTGATAGCAGGGACGTTTATATGTCTTTTCTTACACTGAATACTTTAATTCTATAAACAAAGAATAAAAAAGATTATATGAATGGGATATATCATTTTAGTAAATGATAAGATATTCTGCTATTGCTCTCGTTTAAATCAAATACGCCCTTTCATCATAGTTTTTGGAATAACCTGAACTATTTATAGAAATGATTGCCAAACACATGTAGCTAATCTGTTGTCAGCCTTACAAGATTTTGCGAGGTAGACGAAATTGACCTTAAAGAGATCGTGTTAAATTTTGATGTCCAAAAATAGGTAGATCGGACATATTTTGACTTAATTTAATGACTATTTTTGTTTGGGATTAATTGTAATTATAACATTATAATGAGACTGAAAAAGTTTTTTTTTTGTTAAGATAAGCAAACGCGTAGCCGTGCGTAATTTAAAAATGTATTTCGGCATTTGAATTTCTCTTCGAAAAATGACATGTTTAACGGAATAAAACGTCACATTTGTAAATTTTTCTCTTATTACTCGGGAATAGGTTATTAAAAAATAATTTAGCTACTCTATATGTGGAAAATTTCGTAAAATTATAAGAAGTGGCCATTCTTACCTTTCATACCTTTAATTTCATTGATAAAAAAATAATATGGACCCGTGCAGTGTCCGGTTTGAAAGTCATTTAAGTTACTGTACACGTGTGTGTACATGTAAAAAGAAATTCATTTTTAAGAAAACAATTTTTTCAAATACATTTTGTAGTACATTTTCAGCTTAATGAATTAAAAAAATGAATAAATAAATATGGCACCGACTACACCGTTACTTTCATGCACGTCCTGATTTAATCAATTAACTTTTATGAAAAAAATAAACAGTTTGAAGGTAAACTTAAATAACTTAATCCAATCAAAATGCGTAAGATTCAATAACAATGACCGGTCCACATCATAATAAGTAAGAGGGGTAAACTGGGTAGGGAGAAAATGACAGATATTTTAAGTTCAGTTTTTGAAATAACGAATAAAAATTTGTCAACCTAAAGTTTTGCTATAATTTCAAAAACATATCGTTCTGTATTGGTAAAGTTTTCGGATCTTTCAGTTTCATATTTAAGGCAATAGAAAGTTTGGGCTTCAAAAGTCTACATAATTATTGACTTTATACAGAAATTCACCCTTTTAAAGCATTTAAAGTTTCATAAATTATACATGGATACAAAGTAAAATCATTTCTTAAAACACTGCAAAAAAAAATCATTCTAATTGGTATAATGGTATTGTCATAAAGAGCGGTGAAATGAACCGTGGTATAGCAAACATCGAATTCCCTGAGGCTCACAAAATTTTAGCAAGATGATAGGGAAATACCTTTCGCTTATAAGAAAGAAAAATAAATAATCAAAACAGTTTGACAGTGTCAAATTATAATAACTTTTCTATTCAGATATTTTCATTTAGTTCACCGTTCAAATATTTTTTCCGTTTTCTTTCATTTCCGTTTTTTTTTAGTCTGGAAAGGTTTTAACTCTTTGTTTATGTGCTAATTGCACGTTTTTACTTTAAAAAAAATCTAAATATAGGTTATAGTCAGGTAAGTAAGTAAGTAAGTAAGTAAGTAAGTAAGTAAGTAAGTAAGTCAGTAAGTCAGTCAGTAAGTCAGTCAGTCAGTCAGTCAGTCAGTCAGTCAGTCAGTCAGTCAGTCAGTCAGTCAGTCAGTCAGTCAGTCAGTCAGGTGAGGGAGGTGAGTATATATATATAAGTAAGTAAGTCATCCTCATTTAAAGTCAGGGTTTCATATCTATACAGAAGACGTGGACAAATGTCATTTGGGTATTGAGAGCTCTAACACAACAAATCAATCATATAAGACAACACAAACAAACAATACAAAGCAGCATATGTTTATATCAATACGTACAAAGCAGCACATGTTTATATCAATACGTACAAAGCAGCACATGTTTATATCAATACGTACAAAGCAGCACATGTTTATATCAATATGTACAAAGCAGCACATGTTTATATCAATATGTACAAAACAGCACATGTTTATGTCAATACGTACAAAGCAGCACATGTTTATATCAATATGTACAAAACAGCACATATTTATATCAATATGTACAAAACAGCACATGTTTATATCAATACGTACAAAGCACATCCAATATAAAAAGCTTAGCAACATTAGCCTATAAAACACACACAACTAAAGCTATTAAAAGAGGAAGATATCAGTACGGACAAAGCACGTGCAATATAAAAACAAACTAGCAGCATATACATATATAACACGTACAAACAGTTAAAGCAGAAGATATCAATATACGTACAACACATTAAAGCACTACTACAGGCACAGTCGTTTGAATGAAAGAAGCTGCAGCACATTTTAAACATTTATAAGCAGCCAGAAGTAGACCTTATTTGTTATGACAAAAGAAAAGCAAATTATTATATAAAACAAGGCTAAAAAACGAAATTTGAATAAATCTCAACGAACAGCAGGCTTTAATCGTTAGCTCTGGGACTGTAAGGAATGTCATTATTTTCACAAACTACCGGTACAATTTTTATAAAAAAACACCAAGTAGAGATAAAAAAATTTAACTGGACGAAAATTGATACACTCTTTGTCTTATTTGGTAAGGATTTCCACATTCTTGCTGCCTCATAACATAAGACTTTCTCATCATAATACCTTGTTGTTTTCGGTCGTGGTATATCAGCTATGTCTTTGTACCTGAATTATATTCATTTTCTACTAATGGTTATCAAATTATGCAAAAAAATCTGAATTCGATTTGTTAACTATAATGCAATGATTCTCATCCTTCTGATTTTAAGTGCTTCAGTTTAGATTTTTCAAGTAAGAAGTTGATATAGAGCTTTTGCAGTCGTCGTTAATAAATCCGAGTGCTCGTATTTTTTGCATTTTTGTGTGTGTTTTGTTCACTGCAAACGTGCCATGTAAGTGGACGGTAGCTGAGGTTTGACAGGATACATGTTTGACAATAAGTTTATATAGTCTGTTAGATGAGTGCCAATTCTTTGTGAAACTTTAGATGTCGTACAGCTTGTTACAAATGTTTGAGATGTTTGTATTGATATCTGTTAAAAAATCTTTCTTTGGTTTCACCAAGAACTTTCACCTCATCATCACACTTTATATTGATTCCGCTAAGATTGAAATCGTATTGTGTGTGTGTGTGTGTGTGTTTTTTATTCATATTGCAATTACCTGGAATTTTTCTGGTTTGCCTGCATTTTGTTGGACGAGAACCATAATAATAGTGAGTTACAATCTTCCTCTAATGGTTTAATAACTGATTCCAAGAAAGTGTCAAATTTAGAGAGGGTGTTATCATCGGCATGGTTATATAATTTACAATAACTTACGAAAGGGAAGATGTCATTAATTAAGACATTAAATAATACAGGGCCAGAGGAACATCTTTATACATGTATATATCAAGCATTTGACTAATGCATTGTCTTAAGTTTTAACACTGTTTCATTTTAGTGAGATAGATTTTGAACAATTCTAGTGCAGACGTACTTAGACCATATTTTTTCAAGGTAAAGAAGATCATGTGGTAGAAAGTCAAACTCTTTGCTAAGGTCCTAAGGTATTGTTGCTTGATATGTATTATTATTCAGTACCTTTTCCAAGTCTTCTAACATTTAATGATGTTTGACTGATAGCCATAGATTGATCGAAAGTCGCAAGGAAATTGTAAAAATATCATAAAAAAGAAAAATAACAAAAATACCGAACTCCAAGGAAAATTCAAAACGGAAAGCCTCGTATTAAATGGCAACATCAAAAGCTCAAACACATCAAACGAATAGAAAACAACTGTTATATCAAAGTATTTAGAAAATAGAGTTTCTATGGCTATTTTATTTTGTTTGATAGAGCAGGTAGAACGGGTCTGTAATTACCCTATTACACTGCTTTTGTGGATGGATGCCACTTGGTCCGAAATGTGTTTCGGACGTCGAATTTATGTATACTGAAATCCGTAGTTAAAAAACATTTGTACTGGACTTTGCCGGGTCTGATATTGTTTTTCACATTAATTGTTGAAATATTATAACTTAAATTAATACGATATTTGGAATTGATGTTTGTTTTACTAAAACTGTGAGCCATTCCACAGAACATTTGTCATTCTCTGTCTACAGTGTACATGTTTTATTGCAAATATAACTACTGTATCGTGAATAAACCGATGAGCTGAAAATTTAAGCTTAAGGTAATAAAATATTCTGTTCTATAGCAGTGTAGTTCAATATCACTGTTATGGTTTCTTAAATTTATTATGTTATTTGTAGTAACTTCATTATAATATGTACTTTCCTTATTATAGTATGTGGTTTCTTTATTATGTTATATGTAGTTACTTCATTATAATATGTACTTTCCTTATTATAGTATGTGGTTTCTTTATTATGTTATATGTAGTTACTTCATTATAATATGTACTTTCCTTATTATAGTACGTGGTTTCTTTATTATGTTATATGTAGTTACTTCATTATATTATGTACTTTCCTTATTAGGTCTTTCCACCTTTCCGTGGAAAGACCTATTGGTTTTCTTCTGATTATTTTTTTTTTCTTCCGCCTAATTTTTTTCTTGCGGTGTATTTTTGTTTCAAAAGATGTCGCTTAGTTTTTTGGTATATGATATCATACAATCTATACGCTTTTGAAACTGACCCTGTTTAACCGAACACTTTTCTTTGTTAGAGTTATCTCCCCAAACACTGTTTTTCTTGTTATGAGATCTCCTCCGCAACCGTAAAAGAAAGCCACAAATTTATTTTTCCAAATTGCTCGTTATATCCTCAGGATGTTAGGTTTTATTTAGACCGAAGCTTTACGAAGACTCCATATGAGAGTTATTTCCCCTTTTGTATTGATATAAGTGAAATTTATTTGTAACTGGAAAACCATAAGTCATAGAGGCCTAGGGTCTTTTGATTTGAGGTCCTTGGTCCATAAAAATGAAAATGAGGTCAAGGTCAAAGGTCAAGGTCATGTTAAAAATTTTGATTTTGGCTTGTTTTCACTAATTTTCAGAAATCTTATAAGATATCGACAATTTTTTTTTACAGAATTGTTAGTTGCGACATGTCGTAACACGTAAATTTGAGTTGAAAGGGTACGGAGACATTTAATGGGAGTTTTCTCACCTTTTATATTCAAAATTACATGTATGGTGATATAACTCATTCATCTTATATAATTGAGACCTAGGGTCTTTTGATTTGAGGCCCTTGTTTCATGACCTTTAAATTGGGGTCAAGGTCAAAGTTTAATTTGTATTATTTTTTAATTTTTTTTCTTCCGCCTAATTTTTTTCTTGCGGTGTATTTTTGTTTCAAAAGATGTCGCTTAGTATATGATATCATACAGTCTATATGCTTTTGAAACTGACCCTGTTTAACCGAACACTTTTCTTTGTAAGAGTTATCTCCCCAAACACTGTTTTTCTTGTTATGAGATCTCCTCTGCAACCGTAAAAGAAAGCGACAAATTTATTTTTCCAAATTGCTCGTTATATCCTCAGGATGTTAGGTTTTATTTAGACCGAAGCTTTACGAAGACTCCATATGAGAGTTTTTTCCCCTTTTGTATTTGATAAATGTGAAATGTATTTGTAACTGGAAAACCATAAGTGATAGAGGCCTAGGGTCTTTTGATTTGAGGTCCTTGGTCCATAAAAATGAAAATGAGGTCAAGGTCAAAGGTCAAGGTCATGTTAAAAATTTTGATTTTGGCTTGTTATCACTAATTTTCAGAAATCTTATAAGATATCGACAAATTTTTTTACAGAATTGTTAGTTGCGACATGTCTTAACACGTAAATTTGAGGTGAAAGGGTACGGAGACATTTAATGGGAGTTTTCTCCCCTATCATATTCAAAATTACACGTATGGTGATATAACCATTCATCATATATAATTGAGACCTAGGGTATTTTGATTTGAAGCCCTTGTTTCATGACCTTGAAATTGGGGTCAAGGTCAAAGGTTGATTCGACGTTCTATATTTTGACCTTTGCTTTTACCTCATATATGTACATGATAATGCCATGGGACTTTTTGCATTAGGTTGCAAGCCATTTGACCTTGAAAAAGCCAACCGAAAGTGACTTTTTGTAAACCGGAAGTAGCTATTTATTGTACTAAATTAATGTAAAAGTATATAGAACTATTTTTGGAATCAGTGTCAAGTAAACTATCAAACAATACCGGAAGTTACATTTTTTAAACCGGAAGTCAAAAATTATCTCCCTTATTCATCTTTTTTTTATAGAAACCATATATTTTTGGAATAAGCGTACATTAAGCTGTCATTTGACGCTGGAATTGACATTAAAAACCTAATTTTAATATTTTTCATATCAAAATAGATCCTTACTGGTGGAAAGACCTTCAATTGTTCTCAGAACAATTGGTTTTTAATATTGTTCTTACATCTGTTCTGAAAAAAAAAATCCACATGCTTGTTATCAGATGTTCTCTGAAACTACATGTCCAGTTGACCCTAAAATTTGCAGTCAGCAGGGTATACATGTATTACATCTTCATAAAACAACGTGATGCAGATATCTCGCAAGAATTTTCTTAGAGAAAAGAAATTGCAATGCCGTAAAAATCGCTTGTCAGTTCCGTAAATCTCAGTGAAATCCTACAATAAAATGTCCACTATTAGATTGAAATACAAATCTGTGTTACAAACTGCTACTGAAAAATGTACATTATGTGAAAATAATCAACAAACGTGTTTTAAAATTACACAGGATCAATTAAATCCAAAGCATGCACTGCTCGTGAACTGTGATCGAAACGTCAATTACCTACAATGACAAAAGAAATACATTGTGTGTATTCTGTCGCTATACATGTTGTCTGTCCAACGTCCCCACCTAAAAAGAAATAAAAATACTAAGTTTTCGCTAATATAAAGCCTCGTCACGTGACGCCACAACCTGGCGCGAGACAAAGACGCGCGCGGACCCTGAAATAGAATAAAAACTTTCCAAACTAAATATAGAAACTTAACCAACACACTAATATGGACCATTCAAAGAAACAAACAAACAAACAAACAAACAAACAAACAAACATACATACACATATATCAATCAATCATGTTTCAGAAGGGGGAAAGACCATTTACAATTGCTTTTTAAAGCAATTGATTTATATTTATAGTATGTGGTTTCTTTATTACGTTTTGTGCTTACTTCATTATAACATTGTATTTTCTTTATTATATTTTGTGGTTTCATTGTTATAATATGTGGTTTCATTATTAAATTATGTGGTTTCTTTATTGTGCGGTGTTGTTACTTCATTATAAAATATACTTTCTTTATTATATCATATCATTACTTTACTATATTATATTCATAATTTGTAATATCAAGTGGATAAATTTTTATATGAAGTACTAGTAGTTACAATGTCATTCTTATATTATGTGGATACTTTCTCATGTTATGTGGTTACATTCTTATATAACCTGTCTTTTCTATGTATCATATGCTGTACATTTACTTTATATAATGCAGTTATCGATAATATTTATCATGTTTATATCTGGTAAAAACTTCTTTATGTGAAGTAGATACGTTGTTTTTGATAAAAGGAAGCTTTTCCAGTGTCCGAGGGATAAAAAAAGGGGCGTTAACATGTTTTTTTTTTAATTTTAAGCGCAAAAAATGTTTTTCCGATAAAAAGGGGGTGGTGTCGTCTTTGCCACACACCGTTGAAATCGTTGGACTCGGCGTTTTTTTCCCCATCTATTTTGTCCATGGAACGTTACAGGTGAGAGACGATATTTTTTCAATATAGGTATATATACTCAAACACCAAAATTTAGACTATAAACTGGAAAACGAGGACATGTTGGATATTGGCACAACATTCGCGTTGCTACGAACAAACTACGGACCCCTCGAACGGTTGTTAAAAGAGTACTTTGATGTGCAGAAAGCATGGCACTTTCCCTAAGCGAGACATCATAATAACTGACATGTAAGGATGAACTAACAGTTGTAAGGATGAACTAACAGTAAGGTCAGGTTGGTTTGTCGTCAAGTTCACAGCAGCAAAGACATCATGTAAAACTGCATGCAGAAAAGGGGGCATTGATTGCAGTACTTTTAGCTGTCGCTCACTTTATTTGATCTGCCGATCTTGTTTTATTGTGGACTAAGTACACTAAATCAACAGGAACTTCTGAGTTGATTTGTCATACGCACTTTTATAAAACAAACGTTAATCTACATATTGGACGCACATGATACCCGGCATGCACTTTTAAAGTTCATTATATTTTATCCACGATAATTCCAGCTCATCATAAAAGTATTTATATGATCAATTATTAATTTCTGCTTTATTGATTTATGTATTGTTTACAAACATACGCATGATGACTGACAAAAGGTGATGCTAGTACACATTGTTCAATACCTCGGTATACTTCTGACCACAAACCAGAAAACAAAACCAAGCTGTTATTGAATAGTTATTAAATTTCATCACACGCATCTGCATGGTTACATCATATAAATTCAAGGTTCATTAGAATAAAAATTACCATTGAATAATTTATCATGTGAGCAATGACCCTCTGTTGCACCTACTGCATGGGAACTGTATCCACTAAATCGCATTGTATTGAAGAGGGTCTGGATGGGGGTCTTCATTTCTGTATTCTTTAATTTTTATGCCATTTTTCTCTTTTCTTTGTCTATTTTGCCCATTATCCTCTATTCCATATCTTTTGGTCTGTTCAACTGAATTTATTTCACACCAGGGCCATTTTCTAAATGTCTTATAATCTATTAACCAAATTCACAGTATCACAACCTAATATGTGTACAGTTAAAACTATGGTTTATTTCTTAACCGATCGCCAAAGCATAATTTAAACGCCTTAAAACAGCACAAAATACAATTTTGACAGATGAGGGGAATTATTAGTATTTATCCAAATGAATGTACACGAAGGATGGTGGAATTAAAGCTATGACATTCGGTTTAAAATTAATTCATGTTAGAATATTTATAAAAAATGTTTCTCACATACATTAGTTTTAGAAGGTATTTCCTGTCCCACCTCATATTATAATGTCGTTAATAAGAATAAGAATAAGAATAAGAATATTTATTATTCCAATCAAGGGCCCTTGATGGGCAGCATAACATGTACACATAAAACAATACATCATGATTTTAACAGAAAAACATTTTTATATATTAAAATGAAACATTAAAAAGTTCAGACAGATGTTATTATCTTCATTCTATAAAAATCACATACATTTAATTCCAGGCAGGATCAGAACTATAAAATCATTACAATTATCATTGTTATTACATACATTAATTAACATTTCGTCTAACATCTAGACATGTAATAATAATAACATGTCGTTAATATAACTAAAACATTGAAAATGATATTAAAAACTTCTCACATCTTTCAACAGCAAGGGCTGAATGCATGATATACCAATTGATTCCGTTGAAAGGGTTCTTTATTCAGATGGTCTGACAATTTTAAATACTTTCTGGCCTCTCACAAATACTACCGATTTCGATTAGATTTTATGGTGAGACTTCAATATGCTAGGATATTGAATCTATTTTCTTGTTTTTTTTTAGCAACAGTATTAAACCAACAGCTGTGACCACCTATATCCTATAGCTCACAGTAATAGTGTAATAGCACCCTTTAGACCCTACTATCCAAATCATGTGACATCTTTTATCTTCTTGTTCAAATAAGTGTTTTTCCTGTTGGCAGCTTGACTGGGCAGGTTCCTTATTTCTTTTTTTTTAATTACTTTAAAACCTATGATCAAGATAGGCAAAAGGGGATGTTTGTACGCAGTAAAACTTGTATAAATCTATCGCATGTGTGTATGTATCAACTCAGGCTATCTGGACCGTAGGTTGTTAGTTTTTGTTTGTGCGTCTGTTTTTTTTTTCAGGAGGAGTCTGGTGTTTGGGGTTGGTGTTGTCCAATATTTTCTTGGAAATCTGATTTCCTTTTTGTGTATTATTATGCAATATATAGGAGGTACCTTCCATTCTTCTGAAACAAGAGACTCTAGGGAGTCCGTATCACTCATGTTTGACCACAGGGAACATTAGGATCAAGATTCATCTTATTTTTTTACAGTTTTACTTTTCAAGAAAATAGGCAAAATGTAAAAATGCAAAATTGTAGTCGATTTATGGTTCGGCCATGTTTGACCTTTATAGTGCTTGTCTTCCTTGTTATTGTTGCTGTTTACATTTCTCTCTGTCTACTTTACTTTTATATATAATAGCAAAAATGGAAAACAAGTCATTCAAGGGTAAAACATCATATAAGGAATCAATTGATACTTCAGTCGTGTTGACCTATTTGTAGACTTTGTCTTGCTGATCATCATTGTCGTCAGTTTCTTTCTATATATTATTATTTTTAAGATATTAGCAAAAAAACTCAAATAAGGATACCTGTCGTATGACTTTTTGTAGATTGCTGATCAGTATTGCCGATTTTATTCAGGATATTACGTTAAATGCTAAAATTGTTCAAAAATGGCATTTAAAGGACAGTAACTCTCATAAAAAGAGGATTGACATTTTCAGTCATTTTGACTTATGTGTAGACCTTCTTTTGTTGTTTATAGTTTCTGTTTATTTATTTTAGTTATCAAGATAATATAGGCAAAAACGCAAAATTCGGAAAATCTTGATGTAGGGGCAATAACTCTCATAAGGAGTCGATTAACGATCTCAATAATATTAACTTATATTGTTAAACATTTTTCTGATTAAAGCTTTCTCTATCAGATAACAGTCGAACATGCTTAAAATTGATAAACATACTCTCTTTGAGTAGTTGTCTGAAAATTTTGGTTTAAACGGATAGTAATAAGAACTTGACATTAATTCGCATCGTCATATCTTAGTCTAGTTTCTAAATGTTAAACCATTGAATGCTTTGTAACCTCAATATGGAAATAGGGAGATGTGTTGTAATTGTAAATGAGACAACTGTTCACAATAGACTAAAACGACAAGCATTTGAACAACTAAAGGTCACCAGTATACTCTAGTGTTAGCCAAGGTGGCTTGACATGCGTTTTACGTGACATACATTATCGACATCATGTTTAGACACCCTAAAGACGATTGTGGCTATGCAAGTTTGGTCCATATTTGCTCGTTGGTTTCAAAAGAAGAGATTTTTGAAAACTAGCAATAACTAAAATGGCCCTACAGGGCAAGGTGAGCTAAAACATATTTGACACCTGTCTTTTTTTGAAAACCGCATGTTAACCTTTAGAGTTTGTATTGTTTGGTTGATGTCTCATTAACATGTATGCCATTCCTCCATTATCAATGGATTGCATATACAGGTATGTTGCCCTGAACATGTATAAAATGTCTGCCATTTGATTTTACTCAGCCAACTACCACCAATCAATCACACATGTTTAAAGGGCCAATAAATGTCACAAAAGAAAATAAACAGCTGGGCCAATCAGACTAGAAATTTCAACAGAAATGTATACAAACTGTTCTAGTTCATAACTTGCAGACATTTAAATTGGGCGAACATTTTCACCTTTTTGCCTGCACATGCATTGGAAGGACGAAGAAAGAAAGACAGGAGTGATAAGAACCTTTGTGGCACAATAGTCCTTCAAGTTTTTAGAAGTGCTAGCAAAATGGAAGTGAATTTTAGAGAAAAAATGTCATTTTATGACCATGCTTCAAGTTGACAACATCACATTTCAATTTCTGTGATCAATACCATTCAGTGTTTTGTAGTGGATTAATATATAGCCGATGTCAATTTTCACGATTATTTTATAATTTATTCACATTCGAAATTATAAAAAAAGGGATGACAAAAACAATCATAAAAGATTTTTCGTAAAAAATAGCAGTAAAATAGTTTTCCCCTTTATTTATATAAAGTCAATTTTTCGAGTGTTTTATAGGATTTATTCAAACAAACCCAATATCATATGTACATATTTCTTTTTAATATATTTTAAATCATCTCAATGAAGGCATTTCATCAAATCAAATATACACTTAAATGGAAAACACACAAAAAATATACATGCATTAACGCTCACATAGCTGAGATCATCTCAGAAAAAATATATTGCACATAAAATGATTACTATAGCCTTAAAGTCATACAGTGTCGCTGAGAAAAAAAATGATTGCCATACACCATCGCTGAGAAAAATGCCGGATTGCCATAGCCATAAAGCCATACAACATCACTGAGTAAAATATTGGCTCTCAATATGAAAACATCGTAGTTAAATGTCTCCATTTCACATTATTCAGTGTACTCCTTAGCCGACGGAGATCGAAAAGACATGTGCAGTTGTCCCGTTTCCAGAATTGTAGAGCACTGCTTTATCAGTTTTGGTATCAGTTCAAAGTCTAACTAATCACAGCCTTTGTCAATCAACCTCCGAATCTGTTTCTTCTAGCATAGTTTCCTATAAATATAAATACAAATAAATACGTATACATTATTTTGATTATGTAAGGAATAACTTCAGAGATGAATAAGAAGATACAAATGTATTAATAATGTGCAACTTGTTGTTTAGATCAAAATAGCTGTCTCTGATCTTTCAAAGAAATTGACATAGTTTAAACACGGACCGCAAAGATGACTCCAAAATGATCTGTCACGCAAAAAGAAATATCCACATTACCGGTTGATCAACGTGGTAGCGGAGCAACAGGGGGCTTTATTTGTACTGTACTGTATGGGTTTTACTTATTGTTGAAGGCCGTACGGTGACATATAGTTGTTAGTTTGTTTGTCATTTGGTCTCTTGTGGAGAGTTGTCTCATTGGCAATCATACCACAACTTCTTATTTTTAAAGTACAAATAAAGCAAAAAATTATGTGTGTACCTGTTATAGTTGACTGATTGCAGGATAAACGATTTAATTTTCGCAAAACTAAGAGTCAACTGAAATTGAAATATCATAGGAAGCATATAACCAGAATAAGTCATGCCCTCTCCGTGATCGATCTCTCCTAATCGCGAGTCGACAATAATTCAGATTTGTTCATTATTGTATAGCAACATACTGTATTTCCCACAGAACGTAACAAAAAGCTATTTTGAAATATTCTATCCTATTGCACTAGTGCAAATTATGCTTCATATTATCTTCCTCACAGTGACAAAAATATGTTTAAAACAGTGTTTCAAGCTTTGATATACAATAAAAGGTATTGGCGAATATTATCTGTCATAGAATTGGCAAGGCTGAAGCTCGTGCGATATAAATCTTCATGATACACTATTCACCAATATGCATGCAATAACCGTATTTTATCATGCAATGTATAGCAATCTTAGAGCAGAGCATATAACGACTGAAATATTCGGGTTAAGGAAGCTTACAAGTGGTTGGATCAAACTTACCAATCCACCTCTATCGTATATCCATGGAAGTAATTCTTCGTGGAAATATCTAACCGCCATGTCCTTTAGTTTACAGGCAATACTTCCACCCGCCCCAGCCATAACAATGGCTGCTTTAGAAATGTAAAAATACAAAGCAACCTGGTCCCATCCAATCGTCTCGCACAAAGCCCTCTTCACCAAGTCTTTAAAATGGTCATAGGTTATTTGTTTGACCATGTCCATTACTATCGGTAAAAGATTAGCAGGTAAATTCATCTAAAAATAAATTAAAATAATTTTCTAGTTGTACTATTGAGGGAATTTTTATCGTGCTTGAAAATAATAAATTTAAAAATACAATTTTAATTTTAAGAAAATACATTTCTTGTATAAGACCCTGTACTAAAAGATAGATACATTTACTACTGCTGCCATGTATTGTTGGACATTTTACTTCGTCTCTTTAAAAGTCGGCCTGATTTAAATACAATTCCGCACAAGGAACGTACTTTTGAGGGGGGTCGAGGCCAAAAAGGATTGAAGTAAAACATTTTTTTACGGTAGTCAAATGTAACTTTTACCTGTATATATACAATCAAGCAGAACTAATATTCTAACTGACATCTAATGTTTTACTGAAACTGAGAAAAGAGAGTTTAAGGGTTGCAATTGGTCCCCCTCTCTCGTTGTTTCGACGCCTGCTCATCTACAATAACCGCAGATTAAACCTTGTCATGATATTTTTTTTGAAGAAGAGACCTCCGCTGTATGTCATAATATCTGATGAGTTTTGTTATTTCATTTTACAGGCTTTTCGTGTTTGACATGCCTGAGAAAACAAATATCACTATATTTCCCCTAAAATTGTGTGTATACAAAAAGCCTCATATATTTTTAAGTGACTTTGATTTCAGTTTCTTTAATAAGTAACTGTATTAAATACTGTGTCCTTCAAACAAAATAATTTAGCATAACGTATAAAGATAACATTTTCAGAGGTCACTGAGGAAATTTTGTTAAAAGCTATTTATACCTCTCGGGATAATCTGTCTCCTTCCTTTCTTAGTTCATCCACTAAGTCTTTGGCAAGCTTCCTACCTAAAACAATAAGTAATAACCTAATAAAGATCAATGCACGATGGTTTTATAGAAGGTAAAATGTCCCACTTTAATATGATTTTATTACCATGTCGATTGTTCACCTTTAGTTATTGCAATTTTATAAATGATAATCGATTATAACGTCTTTGGTTAATCTATCATAAATATCATAATATTAACAACCGCTAACACGATATAACAGAAAATTAATGAAAATACTGGGTTAATCTCCCATAATTTATTGAATTATGTGTCACTGATCTACTGCTCATCAGATATCGAAATATTTAGGAAAAGGTAACGGATAAATTGCAAATGATGGGGAAAAAGGGGGTGGGTGTAGGAATGCATAACGCTGCTAATACAAATTAAATCTGAAGGATTTTGCTAATTTTCAAATAAAAACAACCATTTTTATTAACTCTTTAATAAACCAATATGATAATTTAGCATTTAATAATAAAATAGGGATATTTAGGAGAATTGGAATCGGACGTCCCAGTATTTCCAACTTCTTCGAAAACCTTGGTTTTTCCAATTTAGAGAAACGCTGATGTAATTGTGACACAAATATTTTCCAAATCAATACCAGCTGGGATGTTGCTATTTAAAAGGAGAAATATTTTAACGCCTCGTATATTATTAACGTGCAATGCATTTACATGACTAAAAATATTTTTCGATTCATCGATTTTATAATATTTAGATTTAATTTCATTTGAATAAAATAATCTTAATATACAAATATGTCGTGTAAAATTTTTAAAATAACGAACATAAAATTATGATACAAGCATGTTTAGGAGGTGAACACAACTTTCATCAGCTGACTGTGTACCCCTTTATCATCTGCATAGCATATTTTCACAATTGTTAAAATGTTTTTCTTTAATTGGTAATTGATTTATTGATATTTTTTAAAATGACAGCTAGTAGAACTACGATGAAAATCGAAGGGCGAAAGAGCGATATAATAAAATGAGAATGTAAAACGCTTAGCCCTCCCCCGCCCCTCACCCAATATATATATATATATACTTGTTTCCTGCCTCCTAGCCGATAGGTATAGGCAGGTTAAATGATTTTATCTTTTAAAAAGTTTACAAAAGACTACATAGGGAAAGGTTATAGACTTTAACGGTGCTAAACCTTAAATATCTGGATTTAACGGTGCTTAACCCAAATGCACATAAAATGTGTTAGGGAAGGCCATGAAAATTTAAAGGAGGTAGGGAGGCAGGAAACACTATATTTGGGGCGGGGGGGGGGGGGGGCTTCTATATATCATAGCCATACCTTGAGACGCGGGTGACAACAATGGTCCAGCCGTAGCCCCTTGGATTGGTGAAGTTCCTCCAGCTCCCATGCGCTGGACACAGTCTTCAGCTATTCTAGTTAGTCTTCTAGCTATTTCTTCTATCATTTTTTCCTGTTCTGACGCTGATAAGGGCTCCTGTGGTTCGTCTCCTGTACAAATAAGGTAGATGTTATAGTATGGAATCTACACATGTTTTAGTGTTAGACTGCATGTGGCCATAAAAGAGAGAATATTTGATTATTATGAATATTTTCTACCCTTTTTTCCATTTTAAGTCAATATACACTCATCTTTTTTATTTAATAAACAAAAACAGAATAAAAGGAGGTGTTCCTGGACATTATCATGTATCTAGTGTGATTAACTTGTAGTGGTGGGTTGCTGTCTAATTTTAAGTTCCTGTCATCTCTTAAACGCATTGAAATAATATACAAATTAAGGAAGGACTGCTTGCAACATCTTATACGAAGGGTATATATAAAAAGGATAATTACGCAGTAGGATGATTCTCATTTTACTTGATACTAAAACTTGTTCAAATAAATACCTGTTTGTAATCGAACTACCTCCTTCAAAGGAGATCCCATTGGACCATCAACTTCATCATCATTACCCCCATCCACTTCCAAAGAAAAGGTTCTCTCAATTGTCCTTCTATCTGTAAGCAAAGTCTGCCTTGTTCCATCAGATACTATGGTTCTGCTCTCCTGTATTACTGTTGTATGTGATTCTACTTTAAAATCAGGTGTAAAAGGATCTAGGTTTAATTTAAGTCCAGATTTCTTATTTTTTATTCCATCAGCGTATGAAATATCTCTAACTGGACTGAAATCTTTTCTCTTGTGAACCCTTTGAGCTGGAAATTTGTAGGGTTCATCAGTAACTTCGGCAGACGATAGGCATTTTTCGAACATATTAGTAATTTCTTCACGAGAGACTTGAGATCTGTATCTTCTGTCACGCGCGGGCGACTTAGAAGTTGGAGCCATGTTCTGAGCTGGACTTTGTTGGTTTGATGGCGATCCTTTGGTATCTGGAAGTTATTAATATCATAATGAGAATGCATAGTGTGTCTATTCCCCGTCCATTAAACCAAAGCACAATAAAATGAAAACATTTCGAACTTTAATTATACGATCGCGAGTAAAAAAACGATTACCATTCGCTTATAGTTTAATTTTACATACATAGTACCTCAAGAAAAATGTTTTATGTGTATATTGATGTACTTATAATCTCTACACACTTTAAACTAACTATACATTATGATATCTATAATTATATTCACACATCTTCCTTTCCCGAGTATTGCATTTTAATTGAAATCTGTACTTTAAATAAACAAAAATAACATAATAAACTTACATTCTAACGTTCTTGATTTGATACTATTATTATTTGTCTTTCGTTCGATAATCTCAGCATCGTTTGATGTGGTTAGTATTTGACCTTTATTGTCGTTAACTCTCAGTACAATTTCATTACCATGATTACCATGATGAAGGGTCGGTGTCCTTTTGGATTCTTTTGATTTCTTTTTATCGCCATGTTTCTTATCTTTCCAGAGTATGAATATGATTCTTTCCTTAGTCCTTTGTACAACACTTTTCTTCTTTCGGTTTTCAGGTGGACTTGTATTATTGTCACTATCAGACGATGGAACAGTTCCAGATTTCTGTCTGTTAAGTTTATTTTTTCTCCCTACTAGCAACTTTGATTTGTTATCAGTATGAGTTATCTTTGTTCTGTCAACTGGCAGAGACTTATATTTCTTGTGATCATAATCTTCTTTCTTGAAAGTCATGGTTTCTACAACATCCTCGAGCGAAAATCTTTGCGTAGCTTTCCTGTAACTATCAGAACGTTTGAATTCAGGACGGTCCTGAACACAGCTGCTGTCCTGTTTTTCAACAGTATAAACAAAATTATCATTTGTCGGTTTTTCCTTTTCAGTCGGACTTGATGGCAGATGAAGAAAAAATTCCAATAGCTGTTCGCTTTCCTTTCTCGTTATAGGACAGGTTTGTCTCAGACGACTTCTGTTTAATGATGAAGGCATTCTGGGTTCTCTTCTCTCTAGAACAGATAATAAACCAAATTAAATTAAATTAATATATTTGCTTTATATCTGACCAAAGCATGGAATTTCCTTTGGAAAAGTCGTTGTACATTTACTGTTATATAAAATGAATGTACTTATATAGTATACTCGATTTCAAGATAACCCGTAACCTTTTAACCTCCTTCAAAGTCATGTATCTACATATTTACTTAAATTCTGTGTTGTTGAAATGGATTAAAATGTTTCAATGGAGCATTAAAAATATCTGTCCTCTATGTGTGTACACAATTACTTTTTCATCATATGGTAATTTAGTTATTTATAAATAATGAATGAATAATGTACAAACAAAAACACAACCACAGTTGACTAACGACAGGTAAATAAGTCTAAAAAACTGTTTACTTTCTAAAGTTGACATCTGATGGTTATCTAAACCTTCAATGATACTTTCTCAAGTGTCTTTTATTTGGGACTGTGTTAAATTTTAACCAAAACCCAATTGCTTAGTCAGTTAGTAGAGGTCTAATGAAGTATTTTATATTGAATGAGTCTCCATGGGAAATATTAATCAAAGTCATCTTTCTTTGGAATATATACAGTTAAACTGTTTAATAAAGTTAGTCTACGATTTAACAACACTACCTTAACGGATTTTGCGTACGTATATCCAATAAAAAACTGAAAACTTACATTAGTTTTAGAATATATATATATTCCTTGTAACACCTGGTTTTCTAATGATTATGTCACTGTCAGTTCAGGTGACATTTGTGGTTTATTGAACTGACTAACAATGAAATTGAACAAAACAAAAACTTCCGTATTTGGAGTAATGACGTAAACCAATCTAAATTTAGATACGGGTGGAAAGCGGGTAGTTTATGTTTATGTTAATAAGGTTTATTTTTAGAATTTTGTTGAACAATTCTTATCATTTTCATTTACAGAAAACTTATGTAATGATAATTATTTAATAATTACTGAGTGAATGGTAAATAGAGAAAACAGTTGCAATAACATTAAATACAGCAATAGCTATGTATGACGGTCCGGTGCGGGGGGAGGGGGGGGGGGGGATGGTCTTTTTTTCTTTATTTTTTTAGACCATTTTTCTCTATTAATTATTCTCTACTCTTTTTATTTTTGCAACCCAATATTCTCTTTTTTTTTTCTTATTAATTTGCCAATGTTTCTCTATTCTTTATTTTCGCCCTTTATTCTGCACTTTTTGACCATTATTCTCTATTCTGTAAATCCCATCCAGACTCTCTTGTATATGTAATCAGAATGACAGATAAATTCTACAAGACCTATATAAGATGAAAAAATGGAGTGACAAATGGCTACTCGAATTTCACCCTTAAAAATGTAAATACATGAAAATATGTAAGAAATCAAATAGCACTGACTACTCAACAAATTACAGTCTACTAAACCATTCAATAGCAAAGGTTAAAGAGGAAATGGTTATAGGAATTCTTATTGACTCAAAACTCACTTTTGAAAATCACATAAGCGAAAAAGTAAATAAGGCCAACTCCATATTTGCAGTTCTCAGAAGAACTTTTAAATACTTGGGTACTGAGACAGTCGTACCATTATATAAAACCATGGTCAGAACTCATTTGGATTATGCTAGTTCAGTCTGGTCTCCATACAAGAAAAAAGATATTGACAAAATAGAAGGAGTCCAAAGAAGGATAACAAAACAACTACCAGGTCTCAAAGACATAAGCTATCTAGAGAGACTAAAAAAACTAGGCTTACCTACACTATCATATAGGAGAATACGAGGGGATATGATTGAAACCTTCAAAACTATTAATGGCTACTATGATAAGGAATTAAGCTCATTTTTAAAAATGGCAGATGATTCACAACATGGAACCAGTAGCAGGACAAATGGACAAATAGCAACAAAGTCATCCATCAAAGATTCCAATCTAATATCCGAAAACACTCATTCTCTGTTAGAATTGCTAAAACCTGGAACAAACTACCAGATAAAATCACTAAGGCCCCATCCATAAATGCTTTTAAAAAACGATTAGATAAATATTGGTCTGACGAAGAGCTCTATTATAATGACTATAGAGCAGAAATATCCGGAAGTCACGGACAAAACAGTAATAGAAACAATTTAAATTATAAGTCTGGTGAAGAGGAACCTTAGGGATCCTGTACCGGAAATCAACCATAAGTAACTATAAGTGACTATTAGTATACGCTTAACTATCAACAAATTATATATTGCATCAGAAACTCAAGCGCTTTGGACATGGGATCTTTTTTCTTTGCCGTTTTTGGAAAAGAAGAATAGATGGGCAGCATATACTGTTATTGTAATATCGTATGGATAAGAGCAAGAACGCATTAAATAAGTTAAAATAAGTTTAACTTTTAGAAAATAATTTAAAAAAAATAATAATAAAAAAGAAGGAAAGAACTTGAAAAGGGGGTACATGCTTAAAGCGCATGTGATAAGAACATATAGATGCATGCATACTTTACATTAACTATATTTTTGACGGGCTTCAGAGGGTCGTACATACAATAAAAGTCATTTTCATAGTGCAATAATTTTACTCACATAACTCACCTTCCCTTGACCAAAATTTTTCCTAAGTCTACCAAATTTAAAACAGAATCAAGAAATTAATCCAATATTATTTTTTCAAACGAAAGAATAACCAACGCAGACAGGCATCTTGTATATAAGAAACGATAATTCATAGGCAATTGTTTACATTTTTTACGAACAAAAATATTAAAGATTCTTGATTTTTTTTTTAATAATTGAAAACCCTATATATGTGTTACTTATGGACGTTTTTGTTGAGGTTTGTGTTGCTCAATCTTTTTTTTAATATACAGTGATTTTGAACTGTTGTTTTTATATTCGTATTTTTCTTCTTTTTGTCATGGAGATGTCATTTTCTTCGAATTGTGTTTTATGAGGTTTTCTTTGTTTTACCTGGTATTCCCCCTTTTTTAAAAGGATCACTGCGAATTTTTTTATTTCACTCGTAAACTTCTTCCACCTTCTTTGAACTGCCAGGACAATTTTAACCAATATTTCCCAATTATTCTTGTGTTTGTAGTTAATTACAACTCAATATGCTGTCCAAATAATAAGGATGTCGCTATTAAAATAGAACAATTGAAATGATGGGGTTGAATCAAACAAAATATATCTTTTTTTATATTGAGAAACTGTTAAACAGATGATTTTATATGAGAAATATGGTTGACTCCTATTACTTACTGTTTTCTTCGTTTTTTATACTTAGAGGCAAATGATAACATTATACTGTTTTCATTGTAAATATTTACTCAAACGTTCCTTTAGGGGCTTATAATCAGTAACGTCCACAAAACTATTTGCGCAGAAATGGTCAAAATCAAAGAGTACTTTTTAGAAGGGAGGTAATATTTTGTAACCAGTTTACCCATTATTAAGGAGAGGATGTATAATCGATCTTCTTTAGGAACAGCTACCACTATACTTATAAACCATTGATAGATACGTCAATATAGATGAGTGGGAACCCTCTCTGGCAAATGACATTAAAAAATCACATCTCCAAGCTGGGAAATGTTGCAAAGTTCATACTGGAGCAATACTTATATTTCACAAAAACTCTGATTTTGTATTCTCGGAGAATCTGAATGACCTTTTTGTATATGGTTTTGTAATTATTATCAATAAAATCTACAATTGTGCTAGTATATCATACATATGATGTACATATGATGTAGTTTAAGTGCAGATATGACATATAATGTACTTACAATATAATATAACGTTCTTGTCGTAGCTTGAAATAATCGAATGTTGTAAGAGGAACTTCTATATATATATACAGTAACCCTTTTTAGTACATGACGGGTACTACTCGGTTATTTCCATGTTCTATTTTTGGCATGTTTTTTAAAAGATATATTTTTACAATGATTCAAAATGTGCCATATCATACTATTACACTTGGATGGATTTACCTATAGATGCAATCCCTTAATCATTTTATTGCCGCGAGAAATATATATATATCTATAATATTAAAAATTGATCTATTACAAAATATATATGTAAAAACTGATTCTTCGTTTAATGAACTGTCAGACTTTCTTCTGTATCGTATTAGTTCCTTTACCCTTAAGCACAAAATATAAGTACGTTATTTCTCTATTGCAAAATAGATGACTGCTAGGTGAATAGCAATCCCTATATACACTCTATGTAATTGCCAAATAGATAACATAGTCAACGGAGAATTTGTGTTTTTTTCTGTAAATAGATGGGTTAGGTAAGTACTAACTAATACATCAAAAAGTACTTTAAGGTGTCTTTAAATATGTATATTACATTATGATATAGGTATATGTGATCAAGGACAAGGTTGGGAACAAGTGCAGATCAGCGTCAGGCCTTTAATAATGTTCAAAACTCATATCGTATAGCAAGATATACCATTAATAACATCTTTGTTAACTAGCAAATGCACAGATTATTTCCCTTTTTAAAGTGCGAAACGAAACAAAAAGAAACGAAGTCAACGGAAAAAACAAAAACGAAACAAAAAGAAACGGTCTACGAAAAAACAAAACAGAACGAAAAGTAACGAAGTCAACGAAAAAACAAAATATATATTAAATCGCTCTTTTCCATTTTATTTTAGGAATGGGTTGATCATTAGATGTCTCCCTGATATCAAAGTCTTTACATATATTAAGCATTGAGTTGAATAATACCCTTGGATCTTCTATAGTGAACATAAACAATAACACTTGCACAAACATGTGACTGGAATCTGGATGTATCTATAATGACCTACTTTTCCTTTTCAATTAAGTGAAAAACAATAGTTATTTCAATATCAGTAAAATAAAATGGGATGCAAACGCCAAAAGGCAGATTATTTTCTATATTTTTAATCAAATGGGGGCGTGTCCTCTCTACGTCCCACTGAATCCGCCACTGGATAGTTGTCTCATTGGAAATCATACCACATCTCCTTATCTTTATATGAATGGCCATAAATTCCGTGGTCGTTGCTTCAAATTTGGTATAGACCTCAGGTTAAATGTTTTTGGAACTCCAACAAAAGTATCAACTCAAAGCAGTTGGAAAGAGCTTGACACTCAAAGAAGTTGGAAAAGGCTTGACACTCAAAGCAGTTGGAAAGGGCTTGACACTCAAAGCAGTTGAAAACGGCTTAAAGTTGACGCTCAAAGCAGATGGTAAAGGCTTGACACTCAAAGCAGTTGGATAAGGCTTGACGCTCAAAGAAGTTGGAAAGGGCTTGACGCTCAAAGCAGTTGGAAAAGGCTTGACGCTAAAAGCAGTTGGAAAAGGCTTGACGCTAAAAGCAGTTGGAAAAGGCTTGACACTCAAAGCAGTTGGAAAAGGCTTGACACTCAAAGCAGTTGGAAAGGGCTTGACACTCAAAGCAGTTGGAAAGGGCTTGACACTCAAAGCTGTTGAAAAGGGCTTGACAATAAAAGCAGTTGGAAAAGGCTTGACACTCAAAGCAGTTGGAAAAGGCTTGACACTCAAAGCAGTTGGAAAGGGTTTGACACTCAAAGCAGTTGAAAACGGCTTGACACTCAAAGCATTTGGAAAAGGCTTGACACTCAAAGCATTTGGAAAAGGCTTGACGCTCAAAGCAGTTGGAAAAGGCTTGACGCTCAAATCAGTTGGAAAAGGCATGACGCTCAAAGCAGTTGGAAAAGCAGTTGGAAAGGGCTTGACGCTCAAAGCAGTTGGAAAAGGCTTGACGCTCAAAGCAGTTGAAAAAGGCTTGACGCTAAAAGCAGTTGGAAAAGGTTTGACACTCAAAGCAATTGGAAAAGGCTTGACACTCAAAGCAGTTGAAAATGGCTTGACACTCAAAGCAGTTGGAAAATGCTTGACACCCAAAGCAGTTGAAAACGGCTTGACAATCAAAGCAGTTGGAAAAGGCTTGACACTCAAAGTAGTTTGAAAGGGCTTGACACTCAAAGCAGTTGGAAAGGGCTTGACACTCAAAGCAATTGGAAAAGGCTTGACACTCAAAGCAGTTGGAAAAGGCTTAACACTCAAAGCAGTTGGAAAAGGCTTGACACTCAAAGCAGTTGGAAAGGGCTTGACACTCAAAGCAGTTGGAAAGGGCTTGACACTCAAAGCAGTTGAAAAGGGCTTGACAATAAAAGCAGTTGGAAAAGGCTTGACACTCAAAGCAGTTGGAAAAGGCTTGACACTCAAAGCAGTTGGAGAGGGTTTGACACTCAAAGCAGTTGAAAACGGCTTGACACTCAAAGCATTTGGAAAAGGCTTGACGCTCAAAGCAGTTAGAAAAGGCTTGACGCTCAAAGCAGTTGGGAAAGGCTTGACGCTCAAAGCAGTTGGAAAGGGCTTGACGCTCAAAGCAGTTGGAAAGGGCTTGACGCTCAAAGCAGTTGGAAAAGCAGTTGGAAAGGGCTTGACGCTCAAAGCAGTTGGAAAAGGCTTGACGCTCAAAGCAGTTGAAAAAGGCTTGACGCTAAAAGCAGTTGGAAAAGGCTTGACACTCAAAGCAATTGGAAAAGGCTTGACACTCAAAGCGGTTGGAAAGGGCTTGACACTCAAAGCAGTTGGAAAATGCTTGACACTCAAAGCAGTTGAAAAGGGCTTGACAATCAAAGCAGTTGGAAAAGGCTTGACACTAAAAGTAGTTTGAAAGGGCTTGACACTCAAAGCAGTTGGAAAGGGCTTGACATTCAAAGCAATTGGAAAAGGCTTGACACTCAAAGCAGTTGGAAAAGGCTTAACACTCAAAGCAGTTGAAAAGGGCTTGACAATCAAAGCAGTTGGAAAAGGCTTGACACTCAAAGTAGTTTGAAAGGGCTTGACACTCAAACAGTTGGAAAAGGCTTAACTCATTAGATCAGCACGAAAAACAAAAGACACAAAGTACTGAACTTAATGTACTCTCAGTTACTAAAAGCTAGCTCAAAAAACTAGTAAATAAATCATGTTTACCAGACTAAAATCTCAACCAGTACACATCAAATGGATTGAACGTCAAAACGCCATGAACGTTTTGAGAAAGCATAACCTTGTGCAATGCCAAAATATCAGTTTCAAAAAGATGTAGAAGATTCTTTATATTCAAAAGGTAGAATTCATGACCATAAATAAAAAAAGAAGAAATATAATGTTCCGTATTTGTACAGATGATTAGACACAATAGAAAAAAATTGTTTCAATGGCCATGAAAATTTTGAACATTTTTTCCTCATGACTTCGACAAACAAATGATCCTTATATTTATGCATCATTATATAATATGGTTATGTGGCTGAAGTTTTAAAATTATGATGTCGTCTAAGGGTACCATACAACCCTTTGAAATTTTATTAGCTTATCTGGATAAAAGGGCCATCTAAGCTATTGTCAGCACTCACTTTCTGTCTGCCCGTCTGTGTGGGGTAAACTTTACACTTATATGGAAACTGTGGCCAATGATAACTAAAATGGCAAGAATTCATGATCGTTCATGAAAAACTGTTGCCAAACACTTTTAATTTATTTCCGATCTAATGTAACACATGGCCATGGAAGACACTTGCATTTTTTTTATTCTAATTGACCGATTATCCAAATTTTCCTCCACTGAAACTACACAGTGAATGTGAACATAATTTTGCAGAAATTAATAAAGCATGGAAGATCCTTTACAGGATCTTCATTCGGTTCCTATCGTATGAAAAACATAGCTCGATCTTGTGAGGCGTTTTTAATTTTCAAAAATCTTCTTATTTAGGGACTCACTGGTATCACTATCCACTAATCAGTCCGTTTTATTTTTTATGTGAATGAAACAAAGTGCTTTTTATTGATGTTGACGTGACGGCTTATGTACAGCCTTTTTTTAAGTAATGGAGCGAATAGGTTTTTCGTTATCATAATATAACCTTTTGATTTTTTTCTTTTTGCTTCCGCCCCCTTTTTTTAACAATTTCGTTATATTTCTTTTCGTTTCGTTGATTCATTTTTCGTTTCATCCTGTTTTTCTTTGATTCCGTTTCTTTTTGTTTCATTTCGATTCGTTTTAAAAGTCGGGTTTTCATATACACAATAAACAAAGAACGTGAGGTCTTAATTTAGAGCTCTTTAAACGAATATTTCACACTCTATAGGTACTCAAAACACAGCTACAAATTCTCCTGGATAACATAAACAATGGAACAGGAACGTAAAGACTGTGGCTGTGGATAAACCCCCTCCCCTAAACATGGGACAGTGGTATAACTGTACAACAATAAAGCATACTATACAATTATAGCCTTTGAATGAGGTCGATATAACATGGTATTGACCTCAACCAAAGGCTACAATTGATATATTATTAATCAACAACTATTTCATGAACAATGTAAAATTGGGGATTTCTAGAATGTATTTTAGTAACATGTTATATGCCCTGTGCAATATGCTGTTTTTGAACTACGAAAAGCTAAACAAAACAGTATTGGTGTGCAAACTGAGTAAATGCAAATGTACATGTGATCAAGTTTAACGAATACAAATCCTCAAAAATATTCGATTAATAATATTGCAATACATATGAAAGTCAGTTCAAGTATTAAATTAAAACGTATTACTAAGGTATTTGATGGCGATCTAATTGTCACCTTACATTTTCTTTAAATGACACGTCACTTGTTTACATGTTTTTCAAAGAGGAAGTTGAATAACGTTTTGGGTTTTAGTTTCTGTTTTACATACCCAAACATTGACGTGATAAAAATGTTGAACTAATCTGTTTGATCAGATTAACCCCCCTTTTTATGCACCGTTCAATATATAAATGGTTTTTACCAAAATTGGATAGCATACATTGTAATTAAAAAATTGTATTTTTTCTACGATATGAACGGATAGTTTAAAAACATATTTTATCATTTTTTTCATTCAACGTAAACTATGTAAATAAACAACATTTCTCAAACATGATAAATTTGAATTTGTCCAATATCTAGGCTAACTAGATCATAATAAAGTTATTCGTGATATCGAAAGCATTGGTAATTTAAATGGAATTTCCGCCCTTTACTGATTAATATTTTGACTTTTTTATATATTACTATCTATTTTTATCTTTTCTCTGTATTGCTCATAATTATCTCCAACTTACTTAAAGTTGAAAAGGTAAAAATAATTTCAAATGTAAATAGTTGAAGGGGTCTGAACATTGACACAGATCAATACGCATGCTTTTATATGGCAATTTCGGGCGCATTACATTTGCGCGCATTTGGGGATATTTTTTTTTACTTTTGCGCGCAGCTTTTGATTACATTTGGTAATGGTAATGCACACGAGACATTTCATTATATTTTTCAGCACTACTTGCGAAGAATATTCGCGGTGAAAAAAAGAAGAAAAAAGTATCCACTTGATTTTCGACTGATTTTTATCATTCAGACCAAGGATTTGTATTGTCTCACTATACAAATCCTTGTTCAGACTGATTTAACTTGAAACCGAGTTCATGGACCCCTCTTTTAAAAATTGACATTTGGATTGATTATGTATGAAGATTATTTGTGCCAATTTTTATGAAGAAATAACCGATGAAATTTTTTTAAATTGGATAAATATACAGCTAAAATGCCGTTCTTTGACTAAAATGATAAAAATGAATAATTTCCAAAGAATTGTTTCAAAAATTAAAAGAACACTTATATAGAGAAGATATTCCAGATCTTTTGCAAAAATCCTCTTGCGTTTATCTTTTAAAACAAAAAAGTTATGTATGTCTTTCTAAAGGATAGAAATGTCCAAGAAACCGAAATTTCCAGTAAATGTCTGAAATTTCGACCCCATTTATCACTACAAGTAGCACATGAAGGTACCCGCTGCATTTGTTTGCACCTGTCCTAAGTCAGGAACCTGATGTTCAGTGGTTGTCGTTTGTTGATGTGGTTAAGTGTTTCTCGTTTCTCGTTTTTTATATAGATTAGACCGTTGTTTTCTTGTTTGAATAGTTTAACACTAGTCATTTTGGGGTCCTTTATAGCTTTATAGCTTGCTGTTCGGTGTGAGCCAAGTCAAAATTTATAAAAGTAAACCATTATAGGTCAAAGTACGGTCTTCAACACGGAACCTTGGCTCAAACAAGTCATAGAAAGGTTATGGAAATATCGGACTAGTTAAACGTACACTTGTGGCGAATCCAGGATATTGAATAAAAGCGATGTATGAGATACTAAAAAGGGGGAAATTTCATAGCCTATCAGTTTCTTGTCAGTTAGATCTTTTTGATAGATATACGGTGAGCTAGGACGTTTTCCACTTGCCATTGATGTAAAATTAAGGATGATATCCTACTGGTCTAAATTAATTATGGGAAAGCAGTCAAAGTATTCTTGTATTATTTATAAGCTACTGTACCACTTGTATTGTACTAAAAACATAGATTTTAAATGGTTAATATGTGTTAAAAATATATTTGATGAATGTGGATTTTCTTATATCTGGAACACACAGCTCTTTTTAAATGATGTATGGTTGAAATATAATATCAAAGTAAGATTGTGTGATCAATTCAAACAAACATGGAACGAGACTATTCAAAACTGTTCCAAAGCCTTGAATTATCGTATTTTTAAGAATTTATTGTGTTTTGAAGAATATTTTAATATTTTAGACGAAAAAGATTTTTTAACATTATGTAAATTTAGAATATGTAACCATAAACTTCCAGTCGAACTTGGAAGATGGTACAATATAGAAAGGGAAGAAAGAAAGTGTAATTTATGTAAGCTAGATATTGGAGATGAATTCCATTACATTATTAATTGTTCACATTTTAGAGAAGAGAGAAATAAACTTATAAATCGAAATTTTAGTATAAGGCCAAATATTATATTATTTACTGAAATTATGTCGTCTACAAATAGGACAGATCTCATAAATTTATGTAAGTTTATACGAATTTTAAACAAGCGAGTGTGTCCTCCTGAATAATTTCTTTTTGTCTTTGTTGTTGTTGTGTATATTGTATATTTATGTTTATGTATTTAATGTATTGTATAAAATGCATGTCTTCTCTGTACCTATGTATTTGGTGATGAGAATAAAGATATATATAAATAAATAAATGAACTTTTTTTTTATTTCAAGAGGATAACCTCATTAGCCAAAGCTAATCTTCCTTAGGGTCTTAAAATCAATCCAATTAAAATACAGAGCTCTGATTTCTTTATGCTCCATACACGCGAGTTCCGATAGATCTGAGTTTTAATCAGATTACTAAAAAATAAGTCATATATACATAATGTATTTGATGGGCCTCGGTGGCCGAGTGGTCTAAGTATCACTTGCCTATCAACAATGAGGTTGTGAGTTCTAAACTCCGGCTTCCTTCCCCAATAAAAACTGACCGCCACGAAATAGCACAATAGTGTTGAAAATGGCGTTAAACACCAATCAATTAATCATAATGTATTTGACATAATTAATTATAAACACAAATTAATTCATTCACATATCATTATTATTATAGGCATATACTTGCCCTTCAACAAACAAAGTATTGAGAGACTACTCGTTAAAAATGTGTTATAAACTGTTTTAACAATCTCTTTTTAAATAAGTACATTGATGTTGTCTTTATAAAATTGGTCTTTGACTTTGGCAGTGTTATTTTAATGGAAATCAACTGGTAATTTGGAACATTTAAATTTTGGAAATTTTCTTCTAAATTAGGAGGTGCCAATCCATTTAAAGATTTGAATACAAGAATTGCTTTCTGGTATTTAACTTTCTTCTCGAAATTATTACATGATATCATTACATCGGCTTCTAAAATAGCCCTTTCTGACATCTTAAAAAATGGTCTAAATGATTTATACAAAATAAACTGCAGTTCCCCCAAATGACACAACAATAATCACATACTGGTAGAATAGATGTATTAAACCGTGCATAGGAAGGTACTTGTGAACTTTTAGTAACAAATTTATTCTATTTGATATTAAACAAGACATCCTATTGATTTGGTCTGTCCAATTTTCATAAGGAGAACTGTCCATACGAAAATTTTTGTTTACAAATTGTTTTAAAATCACAAAAATGTTCTAAAAAACATACATATTTGGCATAAAAGGTGGAGTCTCTGGGGCACCTTGCCCACCTCCCCCGATTCATCATTAATTGCTCTCAATCTAATGCGTCAAGTAATAAATGCATGTATTTAGATGTAAACTCACATGCGTTGCTTTGGTTTCACGATCACTCAAAACAATGTTCTTGATCAAATCCTTCTCTTCACTAGTAAATAAAAATCAAAACCTTGCCTCTTCTCTTATTAAGGAAGTATTTAACGATAATATCAGAAACTTTAAGATATATACTGCTGTCTGTATTGACCAAAATCGTCAGAGGTTTAATAATAGGGGTTATTATCAATGTACATCAATCAAAGTGGTGTTCTGGGTGAAAAAAAAATACCACAAAACGTCGAGTTTCCATACAACTTGTTGTTAATCTAAATTAACGTTCAAATCAAGAAATTTGAAAGCTGAATTATGATCAATCGCTTAGTTTCTTAATAATGTCTAAATTTATCAACTTCAACTTATATATAGAATTTAAGAAATGTATGTTATAAATCGTGTAAGAACCGAAGCACTAGCTACTCTCGGGAACAAGCAGTCCAACTCTAGTGATAGAAAATTCACAAATATTACTTTATTAATTTGGTGCATTTGAAGCATTTTTCGTGATTTACCTTCTCCAGGAACGCTCAAAACAAAAACAAAAAATTGAAAGATATATCAAGGATGTATAATTAATTGAAAACTAGAGGCGCTGTATGACCAAAAAGGGGTACAAAGATACCGAAATCGCATATGGTCAACTTTTCCATGGAAGTTGGAATTTCTACATTTATCAACGGAAAATTTAAGAAAGGTATGTTATAAATTGTGTACGTATACCGAAGCACTGACAATTGAGTTGTTGATACCCTAGAGGACTTGTAGTTAAATGTTGTTTTTATGATCATATCTTGTACTTCAAGTACATCATAACAACCTGAAATATCTCAAAAAGTAAGTCATACAAGTACACGTATATTTCTTATCATATTTAGAGAGTACAAATCGAAGCAAGCTCCCTGTCAACAGTGTAGGTTTGCTCTGATAGACATAACCATGAAGTACTAAAGTCAAGTATCGTTTTTTTTTTTGGTAATTTTTTTGCAAGTAGATTCATACTGTTGTAGTCTTTTGTTGGAAGTTTTAATTATCAAAATCCTTGACACGAATTATGGCGGTATTGCATGGATGAATAATGGTGAGAGAGCAACCCAGCAACACAATTTTACTAAAGTAGACATCTATTGGTTACGATGCTGGCTAAAACAAACACAACATGCAATATAGACAAGTATCATGTAGTATGAATGCTAATCAGACAAGTATCAACAAAATGGCAAGGATGCAAACAACTATATACATAGGGCACTGTTCGGTCATCAACAATGAGCAAAACCCATACCGTATAGAAGAGAGAGAGAGAGAGAGAAGAAGAACATCATTCATTTTTTTTTTCATTCACCGTTTTGATTGTTGCACTGGTCATAGTCTTATTACAGTTATGTTTATATTTACAGTGTTGTAACCAGAGACATATATACACATATATATGTGTATATATGTCTCTGTTGTAACTAATTGATAAGAAAAATAAATGATTTTCATCATTACATTCTCCACACCAGATTTGAAATGTCGGACTTAACAAAGGAGTCAAATAATTTTTGTTTTTCAAGAATGTACGTGTGCATCATGCTTAGGAAACTTGATATAAACTTTCGCCTAAAGTTTTGTTCATTTTATTCATTGTTTTCACATTTCTATAATCAGTATCTATTTTACTTCGTTTTAAATTCGCCCTTTTAAATAAAATAAAGAGATGTAGTATGTTTGCCAATGAGACAACTATCCAACAGTCCAAATTATGCGGATTTAAGCACCATGCGGCCTTCAACAATGAGCAAAACCAATACCGCATAGTCAGCTAAAAAATGCCCCGATATGGCAAAATGTGAAAAAAAAACGGCCTGATTTATGACAAAATAATAAACGAAAAACAAATATGACAGACAGTAACATGATACAACCACTGTATGACAGGTTTCTGGCTTGGGATAGGCACATATAGAATATGACCGGTTAAACATGTTTGTGAGTGCTTAAGTCTCCCTCTAAGCTGAGACAGTGGTGAAACAGCACAATATAAGAACAAACTAAAAATGCGTTGGAGATGGGTTGACTCATCAGATGCACAAAACAAGCACAATTTACAATTATGCTGATAATTATACTGTATAATAGAATGATAATGATATAGGTAAGGTTATTTACCTGAATACCGACTTTGAATAAAGCTTTGGATTGAATTGAAGCAGGTTAATGGAAAATTCTAAACTTTAAAGACACATACAAAAATTAACGGATATATATATATATTCTTAATTAACAGATTACTGCGTAATTTTTTTTTATGTGTCTTTATTATATATATAGTTTGTGTGTAATAGTCCTAGCAGTAGTCAGTGAACATGTTTTAAGCCTTGAAAATTTCAATCTGATCAAACCAATATCTTGGAATTTTCGATAATGAAAGATAATATCCGTGGCGAATCTGTTATTTTGAATACAACATCTTAAACATATTTTCTATTAAAATTTATTAAATTACCAAAAAAGGTAAAACGTTTCAACTTCCAGTTAATGTATCTGGGTATCATGTTCGGGACTGCTTGTATAGTTTTAGCATTTACGACAGAAAGCGTTTCTCCAAATTAGAGAGTTAAACAACGACGTGAAACTTGACTTTGAGCATTACAAATGCACAAATGGCATCAAAACTAGCAAAATTTGGCAAATTTCATTCAAGAATGTAATTTTCTTTTATCGTATAATTTTTATCACTGTAAATTGATACCTGATAAGGGGTATAATACTCATAAATTGGCATAACCTCTGATCTTTATCTAAATGATCCAAATGGTTGTCTCATAATTGCAATCATACCACATTAGACATCTCCTTATTTTCATATAAACAATTCTCAAAGGAAGAACAAGTAAGGTTTACAAATTCCATAGCTTCAAGATAAATTACTGTCCATATAAGTTACAATTGTTTCATTTTATGTTCAGTCTATGCATGTACATACATTGACATAGTAAATAATAAGTAATAATGTTTCTATTTTTAGCCCATTGTGGAAACAGAAAGTTCCCAACTATCCTTTGTATCAGCAAGGTGGACCACAAAATCGTATATTATTATGTTACTTTTGGATGAAATTGATCAAACCACACCGAGAAGTTCCAAAAAACCAAGTTCATTTTGAGGTTCACCCACAGTAAGTAATTACTTGCATATTTTTTGTCCTTAAGCTGTTGGAGTCATCTGCCTTACTGTACATGTAGGTGAATTGTTATACTCATTTGAGGGTCCTTGATCAAAGTTCTGTAATCCGATTTTACTATGAAAACAGTATGTACATCCTATTTCTTGCAAATCTGTTATTCTAGCTGCAAACTTTCATGACATGCAGTATGTTTAAATACACCAAATAAGTTATTGCCTTAAAGCAGATCAATACAATAAAGGCTGTCAATCATGATCATGTCGATTATATCATGGAAACCAGTTTCAAAAAAGTACAAAAAAATAAAGGCTTGTTTTATACTTATACAATGGTTCATAACATATCCCATTAAATTTATTTTGTAATCAGATAAATAAACTTTGTTACTTGTAATCAGGGTTCTCACTAAGGACTTTTGAAAGAAAGTCCAGGTTTGGCCATGGTGAGTCCAACAGTGAGAAGATGAAATTTCATTGCTATATCAGTTATTGTTTCAGTCCCCATGACAAAATAGAGCAAGGAAATGACATCCATAGATATAAGAAGATGTGGTATGAGTGCCAATGAGACAACTCTCCATCAAATCTAGATAATTTTCAAACTTGTAATAAAATGATGATATTTGTGCTCAGTTGATACAACATTTTACAATCTTGATGGATTTTTAGACTCACCAATTTTGAAAATGATTCCCGACAGATTTTCATGAGTCCAGGACTCATGGACTCGCCTTAGTGGGAATTCTGTTGGTATTATCTGTCTTGAATTAATAACTTCACATGCACAGCACAACCACTTTGTTTAAAGCAGTTTTGTAAATATGACGTTTGGAAATTTGATGATATCTACAATGTATGATGTGAAATTAAAATAACCCAATAAAAGTAATTTTTATGATGTTAACAAAACCAATTAAAAGATATTCCTTATTTGATTTTTAGTAAACAGGAATAAATGGGTTGTCCCCAGGTACATATCAATGCATCAAAAACCAAACAACACAATAAAACCATAAAAGAAATCTAGGTCAACATAAAGTCTTCAAGATTGTTAGAAGTGTCAAGCTTTCAATTGCATCAGTCAAGAGAGGTCAATGGAGGTTGTTACTGTAAATAATTTTTTGTTATGTTTTTAGTATTGCAAAAATTACAATGTGATGGTTTCACAAAAATAAAAAATTTACCATTTATATTTTGGAAGTGTTATTTATATGCAGTATTTTCTGAAATCTCAATGATTAATCTCACATGTGCATCCATTGTTGAACAATCGCAAAAATAAATGCACTCAAAAATTCCTAAATTATCAGTTTTAGATTAACAGAGACTATCAAAGGTCTGCCATCAACCTCAGATTAGTTATTTAGATTAACAGAGACTATCAAAGGTCTGCCATCAACTTCAGATTACTTATTTAGATTAACAGAGACTATCAAAGGTCTTCCATCAACTTCAGATTACTTATTTAGATTATCAGAGACTATCAAAGGTCTGCCATCAACTTCAGATTACTTATTTAGATTAACAGAGACTATCAAAGGTCTTCCATCAACTTCAGATTACTTATTTAGATTAACAGAGACTATCAAAGGTCTGTCGTCAACTTCAGATTACTTAATTAGATAAACAGAGACTATCAAAGGTCTGCCATCAACTTCAGATTACTTATTTAAATTAACAGAGACTATCAAAGGTCTTCCATCAACTTCAGATTACTTATTTAGATTAACAGAGACTATCAAAGGTCTGCCATCAACATCAGGTTACTTATTTAGATTAACAGAGACTATCAAAGGTCTGCCATCAACTTCAGATTACTTATTTAGATTAACAGAGACTATTAAAGGTCTGCCATCAACTTCAGATTACTTATTTAGATTAACAGAGACTATCAAAGGTCTTCCATCAACTTCAGATTACTTATTAAGATTAACAGAGACTATCAAAGGTCTGCCATCAACTTCAGATTACTTCTTCAGATTAACAGAGACTATTAAAGGTCTGCCATCAACTTCAGATTACATAATTAGATTAACAGAGACTATCAAAGGTCTGCCGTCAACTTCAGATTACTTATAAATTACAAAACAAAAACTATTGAGACTTGTCTAAGCCAACCTCTGATAAGTTAGCTAACCAGCTGCAGCATGTTAACATATGGCAGTTTTTGTCTTGCCGAATTCAAAAGTTGTGGAAACAAGACTTAGATTGTGTTATTTCTAATATGGGGACTGCCATAATGTCAATTATTGTATAAGCTTGTGATTAGGTCATACAGGCAAGACATATCTTAGTGTTAACAGTTTATTCATCTATTATTCCTTGTAAAATTCACCATTTTTACAAATTTTTTAACAAATAAGTCCAGCTTTGCAAGTATGTATTACAACCCTTATACATGTTATAGTATTCCTGCAAACACTTCAGTTATCATTTCATTGCATACAAGAAAATAATCTTGCCCACAGGTCAATTGAACCAATTTTCTACTTTTTTTTTTCAATTTAAGACAAAAGTAGTCTGGTTACTACGAAGTTATATAAATTATTTACTGAACCAATAAAAAAAGAGGCCTTTCTACATCCTTTTGAATAGAACAGTTTGTTTGGAATGAAATTTATTTTTTTTGTACACATTAACAGTCCGGTAATAAATTAGTGAGTGTACACATTAACAGTCCAGTAATAAATAAGTGAGCAGTAGCTATAGCTCACAATACATCTTGTTTTGACTACCTCGGTACATACAGGGATTTGAAATACATTTGATGCAATTTAATTTTTTTTGAAGGATAACGAAAATATTTGATTATTTTCAGAATGAGCAAGCATGATATAAAGCAGTATTTAGAGAAAATATACAATGTTCCAGTGTTAAAAGTTGCTGTTAATAATGTAGATGGTAAGACAAACAATATTTTGCAAATATCGCTGGTCAATTTTCAAGTCTGATACAGAACACCTAAATATTGCTGGTTAATTCTCAAGCCTGGTACTAAAACGTAGATATATTTGGTCAATTGTCAGGCCTGGCAACAAACACCTAGATACTTTTTGGTCAACTGTCAGGCCTGGCAACAAACACCTATATATCTTTGATCAATTGTCAGGCATGGCAACAAACACCTAGATATCTTTGGTCAATTGTCAGTATGGCAACAAACACCTAGATATCTTTGGTCAATTGTTAGGCATGGCAACAAACACCTAGATATCTTTGGTCATTACTTAGGCCTGGTACCAAACAACTATATTTCTTTGATCAATTCTCAGACCTGATACAGTCTTAAAAGTTATACATAAATGAGGTTGTCTTTTCTTCCTGTTTCTAAAGCTTATATAAATACATTTTACATTTTCCCACAATGCAGCTTGCTTTTCTTTATTTTTTTCCCCCCAGCTATTGTCTATATTTTGTAGGGATGTCAACTCGGTGAACAATTACAAATCGAGTACTCGTTGGTTTTATCGAGTGATACTCGAGTACTCGCTCGGGAATATATCTACAACACAGAAACACAAAAATACATACTTTATATTCTATGGTTTGTTGTTCAACGGACAAAAAACCATCTACATAAGTATCTGGGACAAGGAATTACACACCATAATTAATAGCTCATTACCTACAAGTACTAATTAAGTAAAAACAATAATCTAACCAATATAATTTAATGAACACCTATTTAAAAATTATAACAAGGAAAAACCATATCAAACAATTGTATTTGGTAATCGTTAAGAAAACACATTTAATGTTTACAAAGGCATAAGGATTAGAAGTTTAACTATTCACTGAGGGTCACCAGAGGATGCAACGAATTTATTTTATTTGAAAACATTTTCTTGTCAACTATTATTGGGGACAGTTGGTTTTGCAACTTTGTAAATTACAGTCTTGCAGACGCAAATATTTGCTCTGACGGTACCGATGTGACGGAATGGCTAAGACATGTTTAGTTTAAAGTGTTAGCCTAGGTATAGCCCACATATTTTGGGAGGCATTTTAAATGACAATTTAGCACAAGCATTGGAAACAAAATGGTTTTTTTTTACTAGTATGATTAATTAGTGATGCCTATTTAATTTTCAAGAAGATCAATTTTATATAAAGAAAACAGCAATATTCTAACAGGAAACTGATTAGTCGAGTATCATTTTGGTATTCAATACTCTGTATTACCGAGTGATACTCAAATACTCAAGTACTCGTTGACATCCCTTATATTTTGCATAGATATTGGTGTTTTGCTTAATACACCAAAAATAAATAGTGATTTGAATATTACTGCTATCTCATAATAGGAGCAGGATACTTATAGATGTATCTGTACACTTTATGAATATCACGTCAGTTTATCTGTCCATCCTTATTTGTATAATATAATTACTAAGGAGGATGAATAGAAATAAGACTAGGTTTTGTTTTGCACTTTAGTTTATTTCTTAAGAGCACTCAACAATGAATCATTGATTTTTTCAGCATTAAAACCAATTTATATAGTTACACACAGCTCAAAAAAAAAATACCAAGGGTACAATAAAAAAAAACACAAGTTGGAAGAAAAACAGACAACACCATGTCCAAAAGAGAAAAAAAACCAGAAGGACAAAACAGCAGTCAACAAGACACTGCACACAAACTAAAGATTAAGCAACAACAACCCTGATAAAAACATGGGGTGAACTATGATACTTTAGAAGGGTCAGCACTCATGTTTAATCCTTTGATTTAAAACAGCCATTGTTAGATTTCTTACAATAACAGATTTATAGTGAATGTCGCTTGTCTGACCCTATGGCATTACCAAATTTACAAACCATTAATACTTGTTAATTCTTTTACTGTAATTATTCAATAGCAACAATTGATGACTTACCATGGCCTAATTTGTTGTATGTTCAGGTCATTTATACTAAATAAAACACTTTTTAAAAAGAATCTTTGGTTCTTCATAACATACAATTTATGCCTGGCCAGTACTGCCTAAGTTTTGAAGATCCCAGAGTTTTTTTTTGTACATATGAATTTTTTCTCAGAGCCATGCATTCATGTAATATAGACACATCTTACAGTTATGATTGTTATGATAACATTTACAAAACGTATACCTCAAATGGGTATAGTTAGTAAATATTGTTACATTTCTGTATTATATTTAGTATCAATATAATTACAGATATATTGATGTTTATAATTCTAGGAAAACCTGGAGTATACAAACAAAAGCCATATGAAGAACCCAAGAAAAGGGCTTATGTAACATTGGTAAGTTTTAAGAACCTGTACAGTTTCTTTTGAGACGGTTAAAGGTAATGAAAAGTAATTAATGCTGATTTTTATACGACCGCAAAAAAATTTTGTGGTCGTATATTGGTATGACGTTGGCGGCGTCGTCGTCGTCCGGCGTCGTCGTCGTCCGGCGTCGTCGTCGTCCGGCGTCGTCGTCCGAATACATATTGGTTTTCGCACTCTAACTTTAGTTTAAGTGAATGGATCTTTTTGAAATTTGACCATAAGGTTAAATACCACAAAAGGAAGGTTGGGATTGATTTTGGGGGTTATGGTACCAACAGTTAAGGAATTAGGGGCCAAAAAGGGGCCAAAAATGAGCATTTTCTAGTTTCCAGACAATAACTGTGGAACGGTGTATGGATCTCTCTGAAATTATACTACAAGTTTCCATACCACAAAGGGATGGTTAGGATTTGCTTTGGGGGGTTATGGCTCAAACCGTTTAGGAATTAGGGGCAAAAAAGGGGGAAAAACAAGGTTGTCCTGGTTAATGGACAAATACTTTAGTTCAAAACATAATTTAAAGCAGTGTAAGGGAGATAAATCAAATACATCATTGAAATTATCTCCCTTACACTGCTTTTAAATTATGTATAAAGTAATGGTTAATGAACAATAAAGATAATCTAAAACAGTGTAAGGGAGGTAATCCAAATACAACGTTTTGGTTACTTCCCTTACACTGCTTTTAAATTATGTTTAAAGAAATGCATATTTATAAAGGAAGACCAGTAAAAATATCTGCAAATGTTTTCATCTTTTTTTTTTACAAAAAAATCCATATGAAAGATTTGACACTATATTTTTATTAATTCTATTATAAAATAGATTAAGTTAGCACTATGGTAAATTTAAATGGGTAATTATGGTTGCCAACTCCATTGGAAATTTGAATTGAGATTATGACCATATCTTGAGGGAAAGAATTTTTTGGGGGGAAAAAGGGGGGGGGAGGATAAAAAGAAATTGTGGGGGGCCAATTTTTTCTCATTTCAGATTTCAGAAATTAAAAAGAATTATTCTTCAAATATTTTTTTTTTTTCAAATTTCAAATATTGAAAAATTTCAAGAAGTAATCTTTAATTGCACAGTATGGCGCATTACATTTGTAAAATCTTTGATCACATTTATTTATTTGTTATGCCGAATCTAACAGTGTATTTAGATTTTTAATTTTGGGTCCAGTTTTCAAATTGCATTAATGTCCAAAGGGTCCAAAATTAAACTTTGTTTGATTTTAGCAAAAATTGAATATATGAGGTTCTTTGATATGCTGAATCTAAACATGTATTTAGATTTTTGATTTTTGGCCCAGTTTTCAAGTTGGTCCAAATTGGGGTCCAAAATTAAACTTTGTTTGATTTCAACAAAAATTGAATATATGGGGTTCTTTGATATGCTGAATCTAACCATGTATTTAGATTTTTTATTTGTGGACCCCGTTATCTAATTGGTTCATATTGAGGTCAAAAGGGTCCAAAATTAAACTTTGTTTGATTTCATCTAAAATTGAATTATTGGGGTTCTTTGATATTCCAAATCTAACCGTGTATTTAGGTTTTTAATTTTGGGTCCTGTTTTTTAAATTGGTCTACATTGAGGTCCAAAGGGTCCAAAATTAAACTTAGTTTGATTTTAACAAAAATTGAATTCTTGGGGTTCTTTGATTTGCTGAATCTAAACATGTGTTTAGATTTTTGATTATGGGCCCAGTTTTCAAGTTGGTCCAAGATAGGGTCCAGTATTTAAACTTTGTTTGATTTCAACAAAAATTGAATATATGGGGTTCTTTGATATGCTGAATCTAAACATGTGTTTAGATTTTTGATTATGGGCCCAGTTTTCAAGTTGGTCCAAATTGGGGTCCAAAATTAAACTTTGTTTGATTTCAACAAAAATTGAATATATGAGGTTCTTTGATATGCTGAATCTAACCATGTATTTAGATTTTTTATTTGTAGGCCCCGCTATCAAATTGGTTCATATTGAGGTCAAAAGGGTCCAAAATTAAACTTTGTTTGATTTCATCGAAAATTGAATTATTGGGGTTCTTTGATATGCCAAATCTAACCGTGTTTTTAGATTTTTAATTTGGGTCCCGTTTTTTAAATTGGTCTTCATTGAGGTCCAAAGGGTCCAAAATTAGACTTAGTTTGATTTTAACAAAAATTGAATTCTTGGGGTTCTTTGATATGCTGAATCTAAACATGTGTTTAGATTTTTGATTATGGGCCCTGTTTTCAAGTTGGTCCAAGTTGGGGTCCAAAATTAAACTTTTTTTGATTTCAACAAAAATTGAATATATGGGGTTCTTTGATATGCTGAATCTAACCATGAATTTAGATTTTTTATTTGTGGGCCCTGCTATCAAATTGGTTCATATTGAGGTCAAAAGGGTCCAAAATTAAACTTTGTTTGATTTCATCAAAAATTGAATTATTGGGGTTCTTTGATATTACAAATCTAACCGTGTATTTAGATTTTTAATTTTAAGTCCCGTTTTTTAAATTGGTCTACATTAAGGTCCAAAGGGTCCAAAATTAAACTTAGTTTGATTTTAGCAAAAATTGAATTCTTGGGGTTCTTTGATATGCTGAATCTAAACATGTGTTTAGATTTTTGATTATGGGCCCAGTTTTCAAGTTTGTCCAAGTTGGGGTCCAAAATTAAACTTTGTTTGATTTTAACAAAAATTGAATATATGGGGTTCTTTGATATGCTGAATCTAACCATGTATTTTGATTTTGGACATTGGACCATAATAGGTAAATTAAAAAAATTCAAGTTCTTAGACCACATTCTTTCTGTGTCAGAAACCTATGCTGTGTCAAATATTTAATAACAATCCAAATTCAGAGCTGTATCAAGCTTGAATGTTGTGTCCATACTTGCCCCAACTGTTCAGGGTTCGACCTCTGCGGTCGTATCAAGCTGCGCCCCAGCGAAGCATTTTATTATTAATTATCCTAATGTATAGAATGATTTCTAGTGTTTGTAAAATTTGTAAGAGTGAGAAATTTATTATTTTTGAAAGTATAAAGTTTTAAAATTTATTTTTAACAATTCATTGAAATGGTATGTTCCTGAGTAGGACAGGCTATAAAACCTGTTAAATTTATTACATGAATAGTGTTTTGAGTCAAACTTTTGACCTACATTTTTCAAAATTAGGACATGTTTTTTGCAAAGAACATCAGTTATTAAGATGTCAGTTTAGGTTCAGATACCATACACACATAATAATAATAATAATAATAATAAAATAATCTATTTCAAGAGGGTATGCTCAATTAGTACAAACACTATTCTCACCTGAGGCCCCCACACTCCACTCACAATGCATTACACAATTTCTTCATAACAAAGATAAACATAAGAAAACATAATCAAAATTGATATATAATCATTTAAATAATTCCTGCATTTTCAAGTAAAAACTTAAAGCAGTTTGTTTTAAAAGTATTTATGTTTGACATGTGTCTTAGTGCTTCTGGTAGTTTATTCCATAAAGTTGGGCCAGAATATGAAAAAGATCTTCTAAATGTGTTTGTTCTTGCCTTTGGTATATTAAGTAATTGGGTTGTATTTGATCTATACTACATAGTTGAAGACTGCAGTAACTGGCAAGAACGTCATTAGAAGTTGAGGATGTTTTTGTGAAAGGTCATTTCCCAATATTTATATAATTTTGTAATGTCATTTTCATTTGAAAGGAGATAAAATTTGTAGGCATTACATTTGAACCACTTCGGTATCAAAGACTTGAAAGTCATAAACAAAGATTTCCTAAACACTAGTCATAGTTCATCATATTCAGCCAAATCAAGGCTTATGCAAATAATTATTTAGTTGGAAAATTCAAAAGAATAAAACAATGAAAAATTTATCTGTGATTAATTTTTTTTGACATGATTAATGTGTAATACTTCATGGATTGTTATCAAATTTGGACAGAAGCTAATCCTCAAGATCAAGAAATAGCATTGGAAGAAAATAGTTTCATATGCAAAAAATATTTCTATATTTCACTGATAAATGGACTTACTTTTTTACAGTCAACATTACTCATTTACACTGATGACAGCAGCAATCACAAGGGGAACATATTGTTTAGTGGAAACCTTTCCTATTTTTATGACCCTGCCTTAGGCAATGGGGCATTAAGTGATATCCTTGACAGTCAGTCCTTCCGTTTGTTTTTCCCTCTGTCCTTCCGTCCTTCAGTCCCTCCCATTTTTATTTCCACACTCTAACTTAATTTTTCCTCATCAAAATTCTATGATACTCATACACAATGCTAGGAATCCAAACTTGCAGACAGTGTTTGAATTTGGGCAGTGAGTCACTTACCGTTCTAGAGTTTTGTCCCTTTAAAACTTGGAAAATGTATATTTTTTTTTCCTTTCCCTCCGTTCTTCAGTTTGTCCCATTTTTGTTTCTGTGCTCTAACTTAAGTTTGCCTCACACCAATTTTATGAAACTCATTCACAATGTAAAGAACCACAACATGTAGACAGAGTTGGAATATGAGCAGTGAGTCATTTACAGTTCTAGAGTTATGCCCCTTTTTAACTTCGGAAAATTGCAAAGCTAGAGCAGGGGCATTCTTGTCCTCAGACACATAATTCTTTTATTTTTAAATGTTTCATATATTTAATTGATAAATTACCTTCGTCTTCGTCAGCATCGTCCGAAGACATTTGGTTTCCGGACAATAACTTTACTTAATGTAAATAGAAATCTATGAAATTTAAACACAAGGTTTATAACCACAAAAGGAAGGTCGGGATTGATTTTTGGGGTTATAGTCCTTACAGTTTAGGAATAAGGGGCCAAAAAGGGGCCCAAATAAGCATTTTTCTAGTTTCCAGACAATAACGGTGTATGGATCTCTCTGAAAATATATAATACCACAAGTTTCCATACCACAAAGGGATGGTTAGGATTGGCTTTGGGGGGTTATGGCTCAAACCATTTAGGAATTAGGGGCTAAAAAGGGGGAAAAACAAGGGTTTCCTGGTTAATGGACAATTAAAAAAAAGTACAATGTTATGTTTGGATTACCTCCCTTACACTGCTTTTAAATTATGTATAAAGAAATGTTGAATTGTCTTGAGGTGATTAGCTGTCAATTTATTTTTAGAAGTTACTATTTAAAAATGCTGATTAAGGAATATTAATTTTTGCCATAATTATGTATGTCATTTTCTATTTTAAGACTTTTATGATGTATTTAAATGGGTAATTAGGGTTGCAAACTCCATTGGAAATTTGAATTGAGATTATGACCATATCTTGAGGGAAAGAATTTTTTTTTTGTGGAAAAATGGGGGGGAGGGAGCTGAAAAAAAAATTGGGGGGGGGGACAATTTTTTCTCATTTCAGATTTTCAGAAATTAAAAAGAAAATTTCTTTAAATAAAAATTTTTTTTGGGGGGGGGGGGGGGGGTCAATTTTCAACAGCATAATGTATTGCACAAATATAAATTCAAATCATATAACCAATTCTAAGTTCTTTGACTACAGTTATTCTGTGTCAGAAACCTATTATGTGTCAAATATTTAATTACAATCCAAATTCAGACCTGTATCAAGCGCAAATATTGTGTCCATTTTTGCCCCAACTGTTCAGGGTTGGACCTCTGCGGTTGTATCCAGCTGCGCTTGGCGAAGCAATTTGTTTTATCTTTAATTGATCAATGGATTGCTATTAGTTATTTGGCAGTAAACATAAGTTTTTTACTCTGGCAGCAACAGTTGAAAGAGAAGAACCTGTTTCATTTTTGTTTAGATAATAACTCTGTTCAATCACGCTTTGATTGTTATGATGCAACAAGTTGTTATTAAGTTGCCTTCTTAATATTTGTTTGTGTCTTACTGCTGCTATTAACATTTTTAAACACACCAAGCTTTAATAAAAAAATATAAATTCCTTCATTAATGTGCTCCAGATTCAACTCTGAGTAGGGCCCCAGTGGCCAATGGTCTAAGTATTGGAACTACTGTACCACTAGCCTGTCAACACTGAGACAGGTGCACTAAAAATCTTAATTGACTAGGATTGTCAGTTTTCCTACTGGAGATTGGTGGTTCTCTCCTTACACTTTGGCTTCCTTCACCAGTACAAACTGATTGCCACAAAATAGCACAATATTGCTGAAAGTAGCATTTAACACCAAAATTCAAATTCAAATCTGTCCCTTTATCAGCGTGAGATGACGGATTTACTACTCTACTTAACCATTTTATACTCTAATATCTCCTTTCTCTAGTGCATCTTATTTCTAGTTAAATAATGACTTTTATTTTACAGGCAGGTGGACAGACTTTTGAATTCCCTGATGTGTCACCTATAATGAGTCAGTATGAAAAAGACAAAGAAGAATTTGAAACAACAGATAAAGCCTTCATAAGACAACAACAGAAATACTGGGACAGACTTAGTATACCACCATGGTTTAGAAGATAATAAATATATTTAAAGTGAACAGTTGTTTCCTATGCCAAATGCGTTTAATTTCTTGATTATGACAGCATAATTAAAAGTTTTCTGTTTAAATCACTGAGAAACCCTTACAGTAACTGTTTTTTTTTGTTTATTTTCTTTCAAATTTCTTGCTAAAAGAGTGTGACATAAATTCATCAAAGAAGTTAGGCTATATAATAATTTTGTCTGCCTGAAGTGTATTTCTTCTACAAAAGACTAATCAGCGAAAAGCCAAATAAAGTACGAAGTTAAAGGGCATTAAAGGCCAAAAATTACTAAAAGTTTTGCCAAATATGGCTAATGTAATCTATTCCTGGGGTAGAACATCCTAAGTATTTCGAACAATACAAAGAATTTAAACAGTTTATTTATAAATATGACAATATCAATGATAATTCATGTCAACACAGAAGTTCTGACTACTGGGCTGATGACTCAAAAAAATAACATTTGGTGCCAATTATCAATGATATAATTTCTGTCAGAAAGAATTTCTTAGTACTACCTTGGAAATAAGAAACTGTAACATGATTGGGAAAAAAACAAAGGAAGGAAATTTATGGGGACCCACACTAGTATTTTGTTGCAATTAAGGATGTTTGCTCCTCTTGTTTTTGAATTTTTGCCAGATATTCTGAATCCTTTGAAATTATCCATGTAGTGCCATTAAAAAATGTTGCCTGCTAACCCTTTCTTTTCTTTTTATAATTTTATTACATATAGTTTAAAAAACTATGTTTGAAAATCTTAAAAATTCCTTGTTATTTTTTCATTGTTTTTGAAAGAAAACAGGTGCCAATGTTAAATGTATGAAAAATCTAGAGAGAATAATTTCCCGCCAAATTTTTAATGGCTTATATCTTGAAAACAAGCACACAGACCCTTCATTGTTTCCACTTTTTTAGTTCCTTTATTTATATACTATCAATTTGTAACAGACGTTTAAAAAGCTTGTTATTTTGAAACAGAGTAGCGAACATCCTTAAACTGAACCAACTATTGACAAAGCCAGAAATATAATTCCATGTACATTGTACCATGTATATTACACAATTTAAATTTTTGAGCAGTAAACTCATAACTGTAGAACGGTAAAGGATTAAAGGAGGTCAACTTGACCTTTCACTTTTGATTTCAGGAGATCCACTTGTGCCTTTCAGAATCAGTCTTATCTGTTATAGATTAAAATCAAAACAACATGAGTTATCTTACTTGAGGTAGTCTGAGTCATACCTTTTAAGTAAGAATTGAAACTAGAAATGCTCTTTAATGACGATTTATACCCATTTTTTGGTGTTCTGCATCTCATCTTGAAAACTAGAATAGATAGATTGACACTTTAATTAAATAGCAAAAAAGATCAGCAAGACCTAAGATCTAAAAATAAGTCAACAAGGCTGAAATCGTCAGTCGACTCCTTTTTGAGCACTTGCTCTCTAATGACTATTTTTACCAATATTTTGCATTTTTGCTTTTTATCTTGTTAACTGTAAAAGATAGATAGAAACTTTGTATGGCAAAAATGATTAGCAAGACAAGAATTACAAATAAGTCGAATTTTCCGAAATATTTAGTAGACTCTTAATTGAGTGATTGCCATGAAATGACGATTTTTTACCCTTTTTAGCTCACCTGGCCCGAAGGGCCAAGTGAGCTTTTCTCATCACTTGGCGTCCGTCGTCGTCGTTGTCGTCCGTCGTCGTTAGCTTTTTACAAAAATCTTCTCCTCTGAAACCACTGGGCCAAATTTAACCAAACTTGGCCACAATCATCATTAGGGTATCTATTTTAAAAAATGTGTCCGATGACCCCGCAAACCAACCAAGATGGCCGCCATGGCTAAAAATAGAACATAGGGGTAAAATATAGATTTTGGCTTAAATCTCTGAAACCAAAGCATTTATAGTAAATCTGACATAGGGTAAAACTGATTATCAGGTCAAGATCTATCTGCCCTGAAATTTTCAGACAAATCTGACAACCTGTTGTTGGGTTGCTGCCCCTGAATTGGTAATTTTAAGGAAATTTTGCAGTTTTTGGTTATTATCTTGAATATTATTATAGATAGAGATAAACTGTAAACAGCAATAATGTTCAGCAAAGTAAGATCTACAAATAAGTTGTCATGACCAAAATTGTCAGCCGACCCCTTTAGGAGTTATTGCCCTTAATAGTCAATTTTTAACAATTTTTTGTAAATTTTTGTAATCTTTTACAAAAATCTTCTTCTCTGAAACTACTGAGACAAATTTAACCATACTTGGCCATAATCATTAATAGGGTATCTAGTTTAAAAAATTTGTCTGATGACCCCGCCTTCCAACCATCATGGCCGACTTGGTTAAAAATAGAACATAGGGGTAAAATGCAGTTTTTATACGACCGCAAAAAAATTTTGAGGTCGTATATTGGTATGACGTTGGCGTCGTCGTTGTCGTCGTCGTCGTCGTCGTTGTCGCCGTCGTCGTTGTCGTCGTCGGCGTCGTCGTCCGGCGTCGTCGTCCGAATACACAATGGTTTTCGCACTCTAACTTTAGTTTAAGTGAATGGATCTCTATGAAATTTTACCATAAGGTTCAATACCACAATAGGAAGGTGGGGATTGATTTTGGGGGTTATGGTACCAACAGTTAAGGAATTAGGGGCCAAAAAGGGGCCGAAAATAAGCATTTTTGTAACTTCCAGACATAACTTGTGTGTTAGCATATGGATCTCTTTGACATTGTACCACAAGATTCCATATCACAAAGGGTCAATGCTGGGATTGATTTTGGGGTTAATTGCCTCAAAATTTTAGGAATAAGGGGCCAAAAGGGGGCAAAAAACAAGCATTTTTCTAGTTTCATGACAATAACTTGTGTGTAAGTGTATGGATCTTTCTGAAATTTTACTACAAGGTTCCATTTTACAAAGGGAAAGCTGGAATTGAGAGTTGTGTTAATTGCCCAAAATGTTTAGTAATAAGGGGCCTAAAAAGGGGTTTAATATAAGCATTTTTTAGTTTCTAGACAATAACTTGTGTTCAAGTGTATGGATCTCTCTAAAATTGTATTACAAGGTACCATACCACAAAGGCAAGGCTGTTATTGAGCTTGGTTTGGGGGGAAAAGGGGTGGGGGTGATGAATCATAAGGGGGGCGGGGGTCAAAAAAGGGGTAATTTTTTTTTTTCCTTTTTTTTTTGTTTAAAATTTACATTTTAAGTTAGTTATTTTTTATCACGAAGAGAAAGTAGGAATTGAGTTTTGGGGTTAATTGCTCAAACATTTATGAATAAGGGGCCAAATATTGGTCGAAAATAAGGATTTTTTTAGTTAGCAACAAAAACTTGTGTTCAAGTGTATGGATCTCTGTGAAATTGTATTGCAATGTACCATACCACAAATTGAAGGTTGTGATTGAGGTGGGGGATGATGAATCAAAAGGGGGTTGAAAAAATGTGTGGGGGGTAGGATTTTTTTTTTTCCTTTTTTTTTCTTTAAAATTTTCCATTTAAAGATGGTTGTTTCAGATTTATATATGAAAGAAAATAATAATGATACGGTTATATATCATGAGGAATTGAAATTTTAAATTATGTATATTGGAAATTTAGGTTACATTGGAAAGTAATATTGGGGGGGGGGGGGGGGGGTGGTGGTTATGGCTCTAATGTTTAAGGAATAAGGGGAAAAAAGGTTAAAAAACAAGGGTTTCCATTTTAATAGACAAATAATTGAGTAAAGAACATTATTTAAAAGCAGTGTAAGGTTGGTAATTCAAACTCATTTAAATATCTCATCTACACTGCTTTTAAATTATGTAAATTGGAAATTTGCCAATAACTTTATTGTTAATAAATGCATTGGAAATTTGCCAACAATTTTAGTGTAATAAACTTCATTGGAAATTTGCCAATATAAAATTTTGCTGATGAAGGTTTTTTGTTTACCTTTAGCCTTGACTATGAAGTCATTTTCTATTTTTATAGCCTTATGATGTAGTTGAATTATTTAATACTTTTATGATGTGTTTAAATGGGGTTTTATCATGTTTATGGTTGCAAATTTATTGTTTTAGTATAATAAACTCCATTTAAAATTTGCCAATAAAAAAAATTTTTGTTTATTTTTAGCTATGATTATGATGTCATTTTCTATTTTACTTTTATGGTTGCAAAGAAATTTTTATTTTTAGATATTACTGTTAAATGATGCTGATTAAGGTTTTTGCTATGTTTAGCCATGACTATGATGTCATTTTCTATTTTAATATCTGTTATGATGTATTTAAATGGGCTTTTATGGTTACAAAGGAATTTTATTTTTAGATATTACTATAAAATGTTGCTGATGCTGATTAAGGATTTTGTTTATTTTTAGCCATGACTATGATGTCATTTTCTATTTTAATACCTTTATGATGTAATTTCCATTTTTAGATATTACTGTTAAATGATGCTGATTAAGGGTTTTTTGCTATGTTTAGCCATGACTATGATGTCATTTTCTATTTTAATATCTTTATGATGTATTTAAATGGGCTTTTATGGTTACAAAGGAATTTTATTTTTAGATATTACTTTAAATGTTGCTGATTAAGGATTTTTGTTTATTTTTAGCCATGACTATGATGTCACTTTCTATTTTAATACCTTTATGATGTATTTAAATGGGCTCTCATGTATTTAGATTTTTGATTATTTATACATGTTACCAAATTGGTCCACATTGAACAAAAACGGTCCAAATTTCAACTTTATTACATTACATCAAACATTGAATTCTACATATTCTTTGATATATTGAAATTAACAAACAATTTAGTTTATGGATATTCCACCATAATAGGTAAATTAAATTTTTTCCAGTTCTTACACCACATTCATCCTGTTTCAGAAACCTATGCTGTGTCAAATATTTAATGACAATCCAAAGTCATAGCTGTATCAAGCTTGAATTTTGTGTCCATACTTGCCCCAACTGTTCAGGGTTCGACCTCTGCGGTCGTATCAAGCTGCGCCCCAGCGAAGCATTTTATTGTTTATATCTCTGAAACTAAAGCATTTAGAGCAAATCCGACAGGTGGCAAAAATGTTCATCAGATTTAGATTTATCTGCCCTGAAATTTTCAGACGAATCCGACAACCCGTTGTTGGTTTGCTGCCCCTGAGTTAGTAATTTTACAAAATTTTGCAGTTTTTTGTTATTATCTTAGATATCATTATAATATCTAATATCTAATAGTATTAATAATGATTTTAACCTTATTTTACATGATTTCCAAAGCATCAGTAAATACAGGTGAGCGACACAGGCTCTTGAGAGCCTCTAGTTTTGTGTTCTTGTCAAATACTAAAGAAGATCGAGAGAAATTGTGAACAGAAAAATGATCAGCAATACAAAATAAACAAAATAGAGATTTTTTGTCATGATTTCTATTCTTGTCCAACAATGTTGGAGAATGTCCATTGTTGAAGATGTACATAGACCTAGGTAAGCGACACAGGCAATTTAGAGCCTCTAGTTTACTGCACTAGATATATACCGCTGCTGGTGGACTATCAGTCTCCTAGGCTATCACCATCTCATCAGGCAGCACTTCGATACTGACATGATTTATCACAAACCTTTCCTAAATTGTCCGTTTATAGATTATAAGTTATTAAGAAACTAAGGCTTGAACTCCCTCAGGCAAAGTTGACCTTAGATGGATTTGACTATTATTTTCAGTCCCTTTTTGTTCAGATAGCTCTTCAAAAACAGAGGCGAAAGATACAAAAGGGACATTCCAACTCGTTCAACTGTTTTAATTCTTATACATCCTTGGCTTTCAAATATTGGGCTTTGAGCATTCCTGATGAAGGTAAATCCAGAAATTCGCTTCGAATGCATGAAATTTATAAAGTTGTTTTAATTTTTTATACGACCGCAAAAAATTTTTGCGTTCGTATAATGCTATGATGTCGTTGTCGTCTGCATCGTCCGAAGACACATTTGGTTTCCGGACAATAACTTTAGTTTAAGTTAATGGATCTCTTTGAAATTTTACCAGAAGGTTCAATACCTCAAAAGGAAGGTTGGGATTGATTTTGGGGGTTATGGTACCAACAGTTTAGGAATTAAGGGCCAAAAACAAGCATTTTTGTAGTTTCCGGACAATAACTTGTGTGTAAGTGTATGGATCTCTATGAAATTGAACCACAAGGTTCCATATCACAAAGGAAAGGCTGGGATTGAGTTTGGGGATAATTGCCCCAAACCTTCAGGAATTTGGGGCCAAAAACAAGCATTTTACTAGTTTCCAGAAAATAACTTGTGTTTTAGTGTATGGATCTCTCTAAAATTGTACTACAAGGTTCCATACCACAAATGGAAGGCTGGGATTGAGTTCGGGGGTAATTACTCCAAAGGAGGGTTCAATATTTTTTTTCTTCAATTGCACAGTATTAGGCAAAAACACAGAATTGCAACAGCACAGTATTGCGCAATAGCAAGAAACCTTCAATTGCACAGTATTGCGCAATAGCACAGTACTGGGCAATAGCAAGAAATCTTCAATTGCACAGTATTGTGCAATAGCAAGAAATCTTCAATTGCACAGTATTGTGCAATAGCAAGAAATCTTCAATTGCACAGTATTGCGCAATAGCACAGTATTGCACAACAGCACAGTATTACGCAATAGCAAGAAATCTTCAATTGAAAATAAATACAAATCTTTTAACCAATTTCATTGGGATTAATTTAAAGTCTTTAGTTTTTGGGGGTTCTAACCTTGTATTACTATTTTGGATATTGGGCCCCAGTTTTAAATTGGTCTACATTGAGGTCAAAAGGGTCCAAAATTAAACTTTGTTTGTTTTCATCAAAAACTGAATTATTGCGGCTGTATGATATGCTGAATCATATTGTGCATTTAGATTTTTTATTTTGGGCCCTGTTTTCAAATTAGTCCATATTAAGGTTTGAAGGGTCCAAAATTAAACTATGTTTGATTTCAACTAAAATTAACTTTTTGGTGTTTTTTATATGCTGAATCTAACCATGTTGTTAGATTTTGGATATCAGACCATTCTAGGTAAATTAAATGTCCCATTTCAATTTTTAAAGATCTTTGACCACATTTATTTTGTGTCAGAAACCTATATTATGTCAAAATTTTATCACAATCCAAATTCAGACAGTATCAAGCTTGAATATTGTGTCCAAACTGGCCCCAACTGTTCAGGGTTCGACCTCTGCGGTCGTATCAAGCTGCGCCGAGCGAAGCATTTTATTTGTTATCCTTTTATTCCCATAAAGATTATCAGGATATTGAAAAAGAACAGCCTTTTGAGGTCATCAAAGGCAGTATGTTTCTTGTCTAAATAATTGAATAACAAATGAATTTAAATCAACAATTTATCGTCTTAAATAATGGCCTTTTTGTGTTGATGTCTCGAAAGAATTAAAGAGATGAATTCAAAAGGTCGATATTGTTTGCAGAATTATCAAACACTGCCCTTATCTATGACATTAAAGTGATGACTTCTAAGGAATTTGACCCTTATTCAGACAAGCTAAATTGCACAAATGGATCCCATCATTGTAAAAGAAAAAAATTCATTTTCTGTAAGACAAATAATCCATGTGGAAGGTTCAGTTATCCTAAGGAACTTCTGACTTCACCATTTGTCACCTTGACACATACCCTTGAAAAAGACAACAAGGTTACAAGATGGTGGAAGATACAAAGGGTGCAGTCAAAACCCATGACTAAAAAAAAAGTTACCAACCAGACAATATCATGACCAAAAAGAAAAATTACTGAAAGGTGAACAACAGTCCACAAAACAATACAGTGAAAACAAAAGATTGAGCAGAACTAAAACCCACAAAATATTTGTGCTAAACTCCGACCATAGAAGGGTCAGTAGTTCCTACTCCACTAGTGACTACCACTGTTTTACTTCTGTTGAAATATGTTGATGAGTCATATCCATTGGCAAATGCTGCTGGATAACACGACCTTTAACACCTCTGCCTATAGTAAACTCGTGTATCATCAGCTCAGTAGTCAGTACTTCGAGTTTTAATTTGGTTACAGCACTGGGTCGATACCTCTGCTTGTAGACTATAAGTCTCAGAGGATATCATCAGCTCAGTAGTCAGTAATTCGGTACTAACATGATTTATAACAAACTTTCTAAAAAAATTATAAATAAATTTAGAAATTGATAAGAAACTAAAGTTTCAACTCCCTTATGCAAAGTTGACGATGGATTTGGCTATTATTTTTAGGTCTGTTTTGGTCATAAAGCTCTTGAACCTTTTCAGTTCTTATACATCCTCAATAACGCTTTCGAACATATGGCATTGAGCGTTCCTAATGAAGGTAAATCCAGGAAAAACGCTTCGGTCGCATGAAATTTATAAGTGTTGTTTAAATTCATTGACCATCGGTTATGTAATTCTCTAAGTTAACCAATAAGTTATCCTCTTTTTGCCGACTCTCCTTTTATTAATGTAAGGCAGAATTCATAGAGGAGCTTCTAAGGAAGAAAGAAAAGAAGCTAGCATTATCTTTTAACTTTACGTTCCGCTATAAAGATGGTGTCATCTCACTAAAAAAATCAAAGTTTGATGTCCATGTTGAAAGCATCTATTCAGTCGAACTTAAAACAAGAGGCTCTCAAGAGCCTGAATCGCTCACCTGCATTTCAGAGAAGATTTTTAAATGTTAGCAAACTTGATGAACAAATTGTGTAAAATTGTCTTTAAAGGGCAATAACTCCTTAAGGGGTCAATTGACAATTTTGGTCATATTAACTTTTTTGTAGATCTTACTTTGCTGAACATTATTGCTGCTTACAGTTTATATATATCTATAATAATATTCAGAATAATAACAAAAAACTGCAAAATTTTGTTAAAACTACCAATTCGGTGGCAGCAACCCAACAACGGGTTGTTCGATTCGTCTGAAAATTTCAGAGCTGATAGATCTTGACCAACTGAACAATTTTACCCCATGTCACATTTGCTCTAAAAGATTTAGTTTTTGAATATATAAGCCAAAAACTGCATTTGACCCTTATGTTCTATTTTTAGCCATGGCGGCCATGTTTGTCGATGGATACAAACTTCGGATACAATTTATAAACAATATACCCTAAGGAACATTTAGTTAAAAGTTGAGGGTAATTGGCCCAGTAGTTTCAGAGGAGAAGATTTTTAAATGTTAGCAAACTTGATGAACAAATTGTGAAAATTGTCTTTAAAGGGCAATAACTCCTTAAGGGGTCAATTGACAATTATGGTCATTTAACTTTTTTGTAGATCTTACTTTGCTGAACATTATTGCTGCTTACAGTTTATATATATCTACTAGTATAATAATATTAAAAATAATAACAAAAAACTGCAAAATTTTGTTAAAACTACCAATTCGGTGGCAGCAACCCAACAATGGGTTGTTTGATTCGTCTGAAAATTTCAGAGCTGATAGATCTTGACCAACTGAACAATTTTACCCCATGTCACATTTGCTCTAAAAGCTTTAGTTTTTGAGATATAAGCCAAAAACTGCATTTGACCCCTATGTTCTATTTTTAGCCATGGCGGCCATGTTTGTCGATGGATCAAAACTTCGGATACAATTTATAAACTAGATACCCTAAGGAACATTTAGTTAAAGTTTGAAGGTATTTGGCCCAGCAGTTTCAGAGGAGAAGATTTTTGAAATAGTTTACGACGACAGACGACGACGACAGACGACGACGGACGACGACGGACGCCAAGTGATGGCATAAGCTCACATGGGGCCCTTCGAGCCCCGGTGAGCTAAAAATAGAGCTTGCATTTCCTATCATGACATCATTGAGGTTTACTGCTTAGAAGGACGCTATCAAAGGGTTTTAAGTGGTGAACTTGAAGTCATTCCTTCGAAAATTTTGCGGACGCCTTCACGAGTTGAATGAACGTTATGGATTAACATTACCAATTAATGTCACTTCAGTGATGCCCGAGGTCAAAATATTTGAAAATCCAAAACTTATTCAAATATTGAAGAGCTGATAAAATCAAAAAGGACAAAAACTAAAGCAAAAGCCGGGCTAGGAATATTAGTGAATTTTTAAAATGTGAAAGTTATTTTGCTATAAAATTGATTTTTAGATAGCCGAAGAATAATATAGCCTTCAAAGTGGGTTGACATCAAGATTGTTTTTGCATGTTTTATAGGCCATTTTCTGGTTGACAGTCCGTATTTTCACATCCGGTAGTACCGCCCAAAGGTCCAGAAATTATTGTAATGTTTTTCAACTATTATTTGACGCGCGATTTTCAATCCAAATTTATGGAAAAATGGGGTGAAATCCATATGTGATTTTTTTTTACCTCTTGATAGATAAATGTCAGGAAAGTTATCACTCTGATGGATTGAAATTCTACATTGGATCAAATTTTGGGGATTTTTGTGACATTTTCACCCCCCCCCCCTTTTTTGCAATATTTTGTAACAAATAAATGCAGATTGTTGCCATGGTTACACCAAAAAGAGATTATATTTCACCATTTTAACTATTGGAAATCAAATCAATGGAAGATGCTGTTTCCATACATACGGTTTTGTAATGAGATTGAACATCCATTTGGAAATGTGAAAGTTTTAATGAAAAATTGTTTTCAAATTCATAATGGGAAATTTGAATTCGTATCTTTAATTTAGTTCTCAACTTACCCTCAGTGTTAATTTCAAGTTGTAAATCAAGATGTGAAGCAGACTTAACTGTAATCTTTGATTTTCTTTATTGTTTAAGTGTACTATGATACTAGTAGATGGAATCAGCATAGTCCCAAAACATTGATTTATTCAGCAAGAGGACATCATCTTTATAGCGAAAATTATAAAGTTCAACAAAAATACCAGCCTCTTTTTTTGCTTTGATAAGATCCCGAATGAAGTCTGCTTCAAACAAATAATGGAACAGGTCGACAAGAAGAGAAGCACGAACGGTTCCAATAGGAATGCCGATTGTCTGTTGAAATCATATCAAATATGTTCAAAACATTTACTAAATTTTATCATCGGTACAAGGACATCATTCGTAAATATAAATCAACATGCAGACATCTTATACGTTCAGGTATTTCACATCCAATATTTTATGGTAATATTCTTTACAAAGCACAAAAATCACCTCAAAAGCTAACCAAACCTTTAAACAGACTTATTCGGAAAGGATATAGTTACGATACTGTTGTCAAGTCTTTAAGGATTGCATATTTTGGTATTAATATTGATTCACTCATATGGTCTTTGCATCGGAAATAAACACATTTATTCTAAAACCAGTTGTTGGCATGATACGGGTTATGTTCTTGTCACATATTTTATGATGGTATGCTACTAAACCCCTAACGGGAGGGATTGTACTTGGTTTTCATATGATGAAGCCATAATCTTTCAATCAGTTTAATTGAGGTCTGGAGCTGGCATGTCAGTAACTGCTAGTAGTCCTTTGTTCATTTATGTATCATTGTCATTTTGCTTAGTTTCTTTTGTTACCTATTCTGACATCGGAATCGGACTTCTTTTAAACTGAGTTTTACTGTGCGTATTGCTATGTGTTTCTTTATTCTACATTGGCTAGAGGTATTGGGGGAGGGTTGAGATCTCACAAAACATGTTTAACCCCGCCGCATTTTTGCGCCTGTCCCAAGTCAGGAGCCTCTTGCCTTTGTTAGTCTTGTATGTTTTTTAATTTTAGTTCACTTATATGTTTTGGAGTTTAGTGTGACGTCCATTTTCACTGAACTAGTACACAATTTTATTTAGGGGCCAGCTGAGGACCACCTCCGGTGCGGGATTTTCTCGCTGCGTTGAAGACCCTTTGGTGACCTTCGGCTGTTGTCTACTCTTTGGTCGGGTTGTTGTCTCTTTGACATATTCCCCATTTCCATTCTCAATTTTATCATAAAAAGGTCGAGCAATTCAATGTCAGTTTCAAATTGATCTGGAAGGATAAGCATATCCTCCTCTACATGTGGCACCTGTCGTGTTACTCATGTAAGTAAACAGTCGGTGATTAGTCTAATTCGGTGATGTCACATACGAGGAAAAGAGATCACTTCAGGTGAAAAGCAAAGGAACAGCACTTTTATTGCTGTTCTTCATCTCATCTTCATCACAGTGAGGCACTCAAGTGTGTTTTCGACTTATGTTTTTGTATATTCCTTTGATATCTTTCGCCTTTCTTTATCAGAAATTTTTGTTTGATTATGAGTGCTTTTTTTACACAGTATGATTGTACCATCCCTTAAACACGGATTTTGGATCTGAGTAGGTTATATATGAAGCGAAGTTGGACCAACTCTTTCAATTTGTTTTGATATGAATACTGTTTTCCACTATTGAATGATGAATACTTGTGTAAAGGAAAGAGAAGGAAAATGTTTTAATACTATAGAAGGGGCTTAAATTGTTTGTACTCTAACATATATTTTTATTATTTTTGTATCCACATCTGATTTACATTCAGTTTCCAACAAACATGACCTTAATATTCCTAAGGCTGTCTAGTTTAATGTTGTGGTTATTTTGGTTTATTGCATTAAATGCAACAAAACCCTATTGTCACTGACTTGATAGTTACATTTTCAAGGCCTCGTCATCTACCTTTGAGAACACAAAATGGTGCAGTGAGGTCAACATTCTTAAAATCCTAATGTCCATTTCAAGCAATACATTAATGATATATAAGTAATAAAAGGATGTGTATGTTTATAACCATACTTTTTATTTAAGAAAACTACTTTATAGAAAATTACAAGTTGTCCATTGGTACGAATCTATCTTAAAATAGGTTCATCTATAGATTGAAGTAATGGACAAAGGAAGATAACTCCAAATCAAATATTTTACAAATGTGTTCCACTGCTCAATACAACTAATGTTTAATTTTAAGTTCACATTGCTAAAGAAAGCAATATTTATCCTTCAGTGTTCACAATAATTTATACAAAGGGAGACAATTGAATGCACATTATCCTTTTTCATACACGAGGGGGTGGACAGGGGTGATCTTAGAATCTTTTTTTCTCTCCCACCTATTTTTTGTCTCCCACCTCCCACCCCCTTCCTCCCACCTCCCTCAAAAGCTGTCCACCCCCTCATACACGTATCTAATTACTTCTTATACTTTAAAGAATTTACAATTGATTTCAGCTCTAAACAATTTGTCAAAACATGAACATGCTCAAGAGATTAGCATATGGTTTCAAAATTAAAATCGAAATAGGACAGACAAAACAATGGCCTATAAATATATATTATATCTAGGATTAGGATAATTCCCACAGATAACAACAAAACAAATTAATGATTGAGTGACACACACTTCTGGTGCTCTGGGAGGATGCATAGTTCTATCTTAACTAGCTGCACTGATTATGTTACTAATGACGAGTAAACATCGATGATAAATAATTAGGTTTGTCACGAGGACAGGAGGATGGGAACGTGGCTTATATTAACGGAACATTTGTAAGGGGACGACAATTTGATTTTCTGGCGGAGAAGAAGATTTTGAAACTGAATGTCATGCACTAGTAAACTTATTTTGTTCTGAAACGGTCATTTTGATATGAACAGCTCTTAAAAGATCTGAACAATAAATTGTTAAGTCATTTTCAGTTTTTCAGTTAATTTTTTGACTTGTCCACTGCGGTCAATTCATGAGAGTATAGATCATTTGCTTGCTGTCAATTTAGATCTGATTGTTGAAATGGTCTTACCCGAATAGTTTAGTCGTAATACTCTGGACTTCGAGGTGCGACTGTGATGTCAGATCGGACTTCGGTTTAATGAACGGACGTCGATCTGGGTCTAGCAAAAATTCTTGGTGGTTGAAGTTTTTCTTGAACGTAACTCTAACTTATTTTTGAATTGACTGTGCTGATAAATTTATTGTTGTTTTCTTCAACGTCCAGTTCCAAAATATTAAGCATATACCAGACGAGAATACATTTGATAGATGGGTCCTGTAATGCAGATCGAATGGAGTAAAGGACTGGTAATTCAGACTGCCACTGAAACAACTCAATCTCAAGCGGAAGTCCGTTTTGCATTGCGGGATGTATGAATAACCGTATTGCATTAACTCTTTGACGGTTCCGTAGGTGGTTTGTTGGGAGACAAAAATTTTGCCCGTGTCCATGGCCATCTTAGGAGTAATAAAGCCATGGTAGAGCAGTGAATTTTGCATCCTCTAAATCGACGTCCAATAGGACGCCATACATAAATAAAACGAAGCCCCATCATAGTCTGCTTTTATTTCAAGTTTGATCTCTATTTGTGTTACCAGCAGTGATTTTTTTCGGTTCTTATTATGTTGCATAAATATTTCAATAACTGAGTTGACTAATGAAAGGAAACGACAAATAAGACAACACCCTGTTACAAAGAAGTCACAAAACGTAGGAGTGTACGGGAGTAATTGACAACAAAACAAGCACCGACAACAGATAATATTGGCTTATTCATTGCATGGAAAACCTTAATCCAGTCGACCTCTATATGTGCATTGTCTCATTCCTTTCATGTTCATATTTTTGTTTACAGCATAGAAGCTCAGTCACCAGATGTAGAGATATTGTCATAGCAAAGGATCAGATATGCCGGATTCATCATTTTGAAATTGATATCAATACTTGTTTAAATGAACTCAATGTTAAAATTATGATATTAAAATTTGTAGAAATTGTACTGACTTTTTACTTAATTTGTCAAAAGTGTCTTTCTGAAAATTCGTGAGGTTTCAACTATTAAGTTCAAATTTAAATTTCGTGTTCATATCTTCAATAAGGCTAAAAGAAATTAGCCTATATACGCCTGCATATGGAGTATATATCTCCCATTTGAAACCATATTCCAGGGCTTGTATTTTCTATCATGATTTCCTTTATAGATGGTTGCTGCTCACAAGGAAGCTATTAAACCAAGAGTTCCAAGTTGTGAAGTTGAAATCATCCCTTCGTAAGTTTTACGGACGCCATCACGAGTTGGGTGACCGTTATGGAATATCAGTTTCACAGATGATAGCAGATATGTTCCTAATGTCGTAACTACAATCCCGTTCCCTTTTCTCGAACGTGACCTACCGAATTAGACTTATTACCGGGTTTGTACTAACATGAGCAACACAACGGGTGCCACATGTGGAGCAAGATCTGCTTACCCTTCCGAAGCACATGAGATCACCCCCAGTTTTTGGTGGGGTTCGTTTTGCTCAGTCTTTAGTTTTCTATGTTGTGTTTTATGTTCTATTGTTTTTCTGTTTGTCTTTTTCTTTTTTAGCAATGGCGTCGTCAGTTTATTTTCGACTTACGAGTTTGAATGTCCCTCTGGTATCTTTCGCCTATCTTTTGTCTATAACATCAGTATAAACATGTATGCTTTACAATTACATTCAGTAAACGTATTTGCAACTATGAAGTCATATCAATACTCCAATAAAAGGACGTCGATCAGAGAAGCCAGGAATGGATTTGAGAAAGCGAAAATGGACTTCGAATAAAAGAGATCAGAATTGGTCGTCGATTTGAAGTCGAATTGAATTATAACGTCATATATGACTACGATTTGAGGAACAGTCTTCGATTAGTGAAAGTAAAATAACAAAAATACCGAACTTGAAGGGAAATTCAAAACGGAAAGTCCTTTATAAAATGGAAAAATCAAAAGCTCAAACACATCTAACGAATGGAAAACAACTGTCATATTCCTGACTTGGTACAGGCATTTCCTTATGTAGAAAATGGTGGATTAAACCTGGTTTTATAGATAGCTAAACCTCTCACTTGTATGACAGTCGCATAGAATTCCATTATATTGACAACAATGTGTGAGCAAAACAAACAGACATAATTGGTAAAATGGTCAAAAATCGGGGTACAGTCAACAATATAATCTTAATCACTATAAAAACAAATAACAGTTTCAACAAAGAAAAACAAAATGGCATATAATAGACAAAGTACAAAAGCAAAAATGAAAGACAAGAACTCAAAATTGACCATATCACAATAACACAACGGCGGGATGAATAAGTATCGATCCACGTCATAGGTATATAATCAAAAATGGATAAACAGTAAAGGTTAAAAATATACAAGGACAAATAAAAGAACACTTTAACACGTAATTAAGATGATAAACAACGTCAGTACCTAGAAACTATACTTCAAGACCATCATGTATTATTTGTGAAGTTGATAAGGAATATTTATCAACAAAGTCTTGGTATCTCCTAATGACCGGACGTTGGCCCAACATACTTATTAAAAAACGATATATGCTGTGGAACATTTAAAATAAAAAGATTGTCCCCTTTTTAGTAAAAGTAATACAGACTTTGTTTGTTTCTTCACTATTTTATTGATGTTAATACATGATGAAGTAGATTATAAGTAAAATCTAACATGAAATAAGTGTTCAATAACCTATGAATTCATACCTTCGGGCTATATCGTCAGTTGTTTCCCAAGTAGAATGCTTATATATCTTACATGCTTTTGGCATGAGTTATGAGTTCATATCTATACTATTAGTTCTAAGTCAATACATAGATGAGAAATCTTTTTTGCGTGATACATCTTCGCGTATATATGTCCTAAGAGGAACTCTTTTTGATATAAATTGCTCGGCATTCTTATTTTTTAATTCGATTTGATTTGCCTCGGAGTTCTCGGTGCTTCTGCTTCTCTTTCTGCCTCTAACTCTTCCTCTTCCTCTATTTCTATCTGTTGTAAACGTCTAAGTGCATCACTTACTATGCACAAATCGCCACGTAATTCACTAACAGCATTGGCAATACAACGAGTGTTGTTAAGTACGTCAACAGTTTGTGTGTATGGGTTATATCGGACAGCAAATGGTCTTTTAATAGTACAAGCATATTGTCTAAAAAAAATTAAGGCAACGTTTAGATAAACAGTTTGTTGTTGGAGTTTATATTCTTGAAATTTTCCTTCTTGTAAATGAATTATAAAATATAATCTTACCTTTGTAGTATATACCTGTATTACAAAATAAGTTTTTACTTGATCGACTAAAAGTGAAGTTAATTTTGATGCATGCTGTGAACAATTAAATGCTGAATACAAAAATAGGTCATCTTCAAGTAAATTTTAAGAACTTGGACAAAAAGGTCTTGGTGAGTATGTTTTTTTTGCGATTTTATATCTAGACTGCAATGTTGATTGAATGTTTGATCGATCGAGTTGACAACATAGAAATCTAGTGGTCAACTCATTTCATCCTATTCAATCATGTTATACAATAGAAAAAATATAGTGGAGTAGAAAATAATAATAAAACACAAATACATAATTGATTGTTTTCTATATAACACCTATATGTATTTATTTATTGAGATATGCTAGAAACGTAATACACAAATTTATTGTTTTTGCTACATCTGCTGTCTTATTTAATGTTTTTCATGTGTTCGTATGTTATTTTATGTTGAATAATTCTGACTAAGATAAATACTACAGTTAGAATCAATTACTTACTACAAAAATCCAATATAAGTTTTGTTTGTAAATATCCAGTACATAAAATTATGCAAGTGTGTTAGAACCAAGGTTACAACTCCATCAGGCAATACTGACCTTAGGGGGTTTTGGCTGTTAAGACCCTTTTGGTGTTTACGCCTTAAAAGGTATGCTTGTTTTGGCTTTTTAAGCTTTTGGAGACTATCGTACCTGATGAAGGCTATGCAAAAAACAAATGTTGCGCGCAAGGAAATCATAGCAATTGTGTTGATATGATTGTAAATGTACGCTTACACGATTATAGCCACACAAAAAAATAGGCCTTAGAAGTTTTGCAACATAAGTTCTTAACCTATGTACAAAATGAAATTATTAAAGGAAATCTGACAATAATACTTCCAGAAGGTATTACCAGAGATATGTGTTATATGTCTCTGGTATTACACGCTCATCAATGATACCAGGAGTATAATTTAATACGCCAGATTCGCGTTTCATCTACATAAGACATAATTGAAAGTTGAACCAAATCTGGTTATGGCCTATTATGCCTGGGAGTAGAAATTGCTACATTTAAAAAATAGTGCATCTTTTAATTGATGTCGACTGTAACATCAGTGTGTGATACTTCCAGAATTAAGTAGTCCAATACCCGATAGCAATGAATTATAGTAGATATCAAAGTCTTATTAGTATGGTACTTCCGTTATAAAATTCTTCACATTAAGTTGAGACCACGAAATCAGAAAAACCAAAAGGAAACAATCCGTAAAGTCCTTTAATCACACTTAAGATAACCTAAGTTACATATGTCATAACTGAAATATAAGTATACCTCATACGGTCCTTTGCCTCCTCGAAGCTTTCGGTATAAAAGTATACATCTTGGTAAGTGGTTATAAGACATTCCTGTTTAGATGTTCTAACTGGTTCAAATGGTATTTTCCTGGACTTGTCCGTTAATGCATGCTTGAAAAATAGAAATATTACTCAGACAAAAGTAAGATTGAATGCATATAGTGAATATTGCCCATCATTTCAGAAAGCGTCCGTTATGGTTTTACAGTCACACCGAAAATGTTCTCAGATAATAGTAATCAGTCATTAGTATTATAATTTATTTCAACTTCTCTTATATTGAGATGATGGTTAAAACTTAACATGCATGAAGCAACACCAATAATTGATTAGAGCGGTTCATTCAATTGTATACAGGCACCATAGAAGAAGTTATTCGATGTCAGTTAAAACACAAATACAGGTAGAAAAAACATAGAATGGAAGTATCAAAAAGTCGAAATCGTATAAACTCTACCCTGAGTGAGTCCAGGCGCTTGGACGGGCCAAGCAAATGTCTTACCTTAAGTTCTCCAATAGAAGAGAGAAGTCCAGCACCGTATACACGCATAAGCCCGTCTTGTTTACATAATCCAAATTCAATAGTAAAGAAGTAAAGCTGGAAAATAGAAAAGAATCTTTATAATGCAAAGATGCGACGTAAATGAACTAAGTACCAGTATACACATGATTATGCTACTATATATCAACGTGGGTTATTTTTTTATAAACAATAGCTGTTTTTGACAACTTACTGTAGCTAATTTCTGTACTGCTTCGTCACTAGCACCAAGTGACGCCAGTCCCAATTCTTGCGAAAACTGTGCAAAGCTAGGATCCGCTAATAGTGGCATGTGTCCAAGTAATTCGTGGCAACAATCACTGCAACATGAAACATATATGTAAGACAACCACAAACAGCTTGATAAATACATGCAAATGATTACTGGCTCATACTGAACCATTTTCAAATTTATGAGAATAAACTATATTTCACAGTTTATTCCAGCGCTACACAAGCTCTGTCTTCTTTTCTATACCTCTTGAGACTTCGCTTGTTTACGAAAATAAATAATAAAGTCTCGTTTACTATTGGTCTATTATAGTACATTTTTATATAATAAAAACAACCAGCAATGGCAATTTTTCGTCTAAAATTTGATTTTAAACAGTGGAATGCCTTTTGCCTCTGAATTATTAGATATTTAATGAATGTTTATAGCTAGTGATTGTGTTTTGCGCATTGTCAGCTCTAGACACCACCAGGCAAAGCTATATTCGATTTTTAAGTTATGTTGTTATGGTTTTTAGGTCTCAAGTGTCTTACGTTTCTGTCTTTCTAGATTTGCAGCGTACCAAATGTAGGATATTTAAGAAACACGTGTTATGAAGCACGAAAATCATATTACATATCGTAATTTTTGTATAAATCATGTACATACGGTTCAGGTGTATATAAGGGATCTGAACTATGTCTTATATACTGTGTACAATGAAACACTCGGAAAGCCAAACCAGCTAGGAAGTCACGTGATGACAGGTACCCAGCAACAGGACGAAGTTGAAATCCTGTTTTCTCTGTAAGTAATAATTAATATAAAGCTAACATTATAAATGAATCAGAAAGCATTAGAGAATCCGGACATTTCAAATTGTTATAAACTAAGAGTAAAACTGATTTTATTCATCTATTTACAAAGTTTTTTTTCCAATTCATTGGACTAAGTTAAGTATGAAATACATGGTTGATTTAAAAAAGAATAATACCTTTTAAAAATTCGGATACATCCTCCAGCTGTGGCACATTATCTTTCCTGTAAGAAGTAATTTTATAACATTAATCAAAGTACGTGTATGTAAACTATTAATTAAGATAGCCAACTCATCAATACAACTTACCGCTAATTGTCCACTTACTGCATGGTATCACGGACGTTCCCGTAAATTTTGAGCCACAAAAGAAAACGTCGATGCCACAGTGCAAAAAGAGGCGGACGATACCAAAGTGAGAATCAAAGTCGAAGAGAGACCGAAAGATCATGGCAAATAAACAATAACGATGAAAAGACTAACAACAGGCTCAAAAAAACTACATAGAAAACCAATGACTGAGCAAAACGAATCCAGCCACTACCGGTAGTTATCTCAAGTACACTAATTTCTACACGTGCTGCACATGGTAAGTACACACTTGATGTAACCAAAAGAAATCATGATAGGAAATGCAGGATCTGTTATATTGTATCAACAAAGAGACTCCATATGCAGGCGCTGATGGGATGAACATACATAGAAATGGAAATTTCTCAACTAAAAAGCCGAAACCATCTCTTTTATCGTAAAGTTTTGTTAAAGTGATAGTGTTGTGTGATGTCAATAGTTCATGCGTCGCAACATCTCGAGTCAAGTGTCGCAGCATGGTAAATGTTGGTAATGTATCACAATTTTGTTTTAGATATTTGTTGACGTTTTGTTTAAATTTGTATAAATATTAAAATATATCAGTACATATATGTGTGTGTATCTATATAAAGGCTATCCAGATCAGTGCTCGATTACTATAAATAAAAAAGAAGTGGCATGATTGCCAATGAGACAATAAGACCATATCTCGATACCGGGATAAGTTTGTCTGGTATTACATAATTAAAGTTGTCAATGAGGCTATCTTTTTAAAATTTCCTTTTTGGTTACCACCACAGTTGTGAGGCATCAATTCTCAAATACGTTTTCGCTTTTCTTTTAAAACATACCTATATCCGCAAAATTCAGTAAGCTGAGGAATATTTCTTAAATATTCTCGACATGCATGTGAAGGATAAAGCTTCATCAGCTCTGTGAAAACAGTTCCCCTACAATATTAACGTTACAATGTTTAGTCAAATATATAAATAAAATTAGTCAGATACATTCCTTCATATATGTAACCGTGAATAATCAAGCTATAAATGTAATTTTATTTCCCAGTAGCCAGTACTTCGGTATGGAAATACGGATATTGTTTAATTGAAAGTTGCTGTTATAAAATTTTGATTATATTCGAGATTAATGAATGTATCTCCTTCACAAACATAGCTCTATTCCTTGTCTGGGTTTGGCTTTACTTTATGTACTTTTTATTTTTTATAAGTTTTCAACTTTTGTTAACTTTTGCCTCTAACATCACTGATTATACATTCATTTTCAAAATACTCATCTTTTGCAGAAAAAATGGTACTGTTAATGTTATTTCAAACTCCAATATTCAAAAACCAACGGCAAATACAAGTACAAATCAGGAGTTTTAATTACACCCTAAAACTGAGGTTTTATGGATAGAAATCCAACAAATCCATGAAAAAAATGATTATGTTAAAATGGTTTGGAGGTTGACAATTTGAAAATTTTCGACTAATTTCGTTGAATAATACATTTTTTTAGTTTTAGTCTTAATTTCAAATATAAAAAAATCAAACACAAATCAATGATAATTTACAATGACCTGCAATATGTCATATTGATAAACCATTTTGAATAGATATGTTTATCTCTAATCTTATTTTGCCAAAAATGTTCGAAACTTGTTTCTAGTATATGTACTAACCATGTTGTAACCTCTTCTTCAGTATAATCTATTCTAGGTATAGGTTCTCCGCTGTCAAAAGATAAGGAAAATATAATGTCAGTTTTATGTGAAAAAAATTTACGAATTCACTCTTCGTTATTGTAATGTATTTCGTATCGAACAATAGTCTCTCCTGTCACTCATTCTCAATAAACGCTATGTTTGTTAAGAGAAATTACATGAATTAACATAATTCATTTATTAGTTGAAATTTGGCTTTTAACTTGTATTCCTTAACTGCGAGTACTCTAAGATCGGCACTGTGTGTCCTTTGTGATTCCGTTTGTTGTTTTGTTCTTGAAAATATCGATTTGATGATTAGAGCCTTTTTACAGATTTTTACGGTTTATTCTGATTTCCTGTTACACCACTGTCTTAGTTTTTTAGGTAGGTTGGGTGGGATTGAGCACTAACAAACATGTTTAACTCGGCCTAATTCTTTTATGTACGGTATGCTATGGGTGTTGCTCATTGTTGTAGGCCGTACGGTGACTTGTAGTCGTTAATTACTCTCTCTGGTGGACTGTTGTCTCATTGGCAAACATACCACATCTCCCTTTTCTATACTGATGATTTTTTTTATCATTTAAGAAATAAGCATACAATGTGTTCACTGGTTTTTGTATTGTAGATTTAGCAATGATGAGGGTCTCATATTTCAGTTTATACATATTCAAAAATAATATATATGTCATGTAGCTAGTGAATTGAAGTTGTCGGTTTTAATGCTGATACATACTCTGTTGTCTGTCGTTTTGTTACATTGATTTATTAGACGCAAACGTTGTAAACACTTTATTAGTTGTCAAATTATCAGTGTTGCACTTAAAGAGGTAATCAATTATATATAGATCACCTCATTTCAAGTTAAAGATCTCCTGGTTATATTTTAAGACTTAGATATTTTGAGTTGAGAATGTTCTTAATTATTCCGAGTGTTCCACAAACAATTTGTATAGTTATTTATTTATTTGGTTTTTGCCAATTTTTCGAATCGGTGTTGTTTTTCAGAGATGTCTGAAGAATTGATCATTACTTGTAATATATCCAATCTACTTGAAGCTTCCTTTATGTTTTGAACCTTCATTACATTTAGCGACATCATGATGGCCATTATATGTCTATTCCTTTGGGGTTATTTTGTAGGGTTTCTGACTAATTGATGATTTCTCCGTATCTCCTTCATTTACGTCCATCTATTTAGCTGTTAGAAATTGCTACTTTTACTAATTTGTCAGAGATTCAGCATTAAAATTTTATAAATTCATTGTAGTTTAGACCTTTTGACAGATATTGATAACATAAATCATTGGAAAAATTATTATTTCGTCTGCCATTACAAACCATAAAAAGTATCAAAGTCGTATTACCATTATTTATTGGTGTGGCTTTATTTAACTATTTGTTACTTATACAAACGCTAAAACTGATGTTTTAACACTCAAAACATTTTTCATAGAATGCATTCATCACAATTAGGCGACAATCGCCAAATCAGAATCGACCTTACTCACAAATAAGATAATACCAGTAATATTTCGACGGATTTGCCAAGAATGATACTGAGATAAAACAAAAGGTCTACAACATTAACTGATAAGCAATAAATATTCATGAGTTAGGATACAATCACAACAAATTATCCTTTTATGGCATTACCGATGTTCTATATGTCGAAATAATTTCTTTGATTTCACGTTAGAAAATTGTATACATATTTTATAGTTATCCCTCCCGATATGACGTTAATGAATCCTCGGACGTCAATTTGTTTTTACCTTAAAGGTAATCGAGGTGGAAAATGAAATTACTCCCCCAAGGCCAATTTTACGTCCTGATTTACACATAAACATCTTCAGTTTGATTTCATTCCATAAAGATAAAACAAATAGATGGTTCTAGAAGGTTAACTTAAGCTTAGTACATTTGCAGCCTTTTTATATCTAGATATTACAATGCATTTATATTACACAAAAGCAGTAAAACTATTAGGGCTTGATAAGGCTCACATGGTGAATCATCTATTGTGTGAAAAATTATACGTCTATCAATAACGTTTTCATGACTGGCAAAAGAAAATAAACCTTAAATTAGTGGATAATTGTTATCTGGATAATTCAGAACCAAAAACTAGGGAAATAAAAAGACATATACAAATACATGTTGAGCTACAAAGACCGAAGACGTTATCAGAGAAGCAAAATGTCTTAATTCAAGGATAGCTTTGTCTGAGAGAGTTGAACCCTAAATTATATTAAAACATTTAACAAAAAGAATAGACACCGACCTGTCAACATTTATGCAGGGCATGGGTCTTCTCCCGATCAACATTTCTACGACTTTAAATAATCAAGCTATTTTTTTCAATTATATACAGAAAACTCATTGTTGAATTTATATTTTCCCTAATTTTCAATGGAAATAAATTTTTTTTTCACTTTCCTTCTGCAACGATTAAATTTTTCAAGAATCATACAGTTTATCAAAAAAGATACTACTGGAATTATAACGTATATATTAGAATACAATTTCAGGTGATAATAGGCACCGACCATCATCTTTAAAAAAATTAAATTATTCCACTAGTGACATCCGTATGGTTATTTGTGGCAAGTAAATACACCAAGATAAGTTCCATGTAGTGAGTGAAGTGATAAACGAAGAACAGAGAACTGGATTATGGCCGCTACAACGTATGAAGCATATCAGTGGCCCTTTGTGACAAAGAGATTCCATAAATGATTGCCAATTGCATGTATTACTTTTTTCATAATTTCAGTTCGGTCAAGAAAGATAACTCGTACTTTTCTGATATACTGTTGAACACCAGATAGGAAGCTATATATGGAAGAGGATTAGCAGGTGCTCCCTCTAAATGGAACCGGCATTTTTCTTACAATTCAAAAGAATGTATAGAAATAACATCAAATGTATAACTCATTCTCAAAAAATCGGATAACGGATTACGATTTTGTACTTAAACTTACTATTTGTACTTGAAAGCAATATCTGCAAATATTTTTCTCCTTAATCTATAAACCTTGTCTTTGAATCCCTGAAATGTCAAAATTATATAACTGAAATGCATAGTGAAGATTTAATATATGAAAAATGTATATACTAAAAGTCAAAATTGAACCAAAAAAATGGATATATAGAAATAAGTATGTGATGAATAAATAAAAACAAGCGCGACGTTTACGCTTTTTAAAGGACATTTGCGCAACAGAACATTTTAGTCTTGGTGTTTCATATTTCTCTCCCGTTACCCGGGCTGGAAGAGATTCATGTAATTCACATGTACCATTTGTATTCCTAAGAGAGTGCTAATGACTGAATTTATCACTACCATGCTTGTGTCAGATGAAAAGAGGTCGAATAAAAATGAATTCCTAATAACAACCATGACTCTTTATTTTAAAGCCAACATAAACAGTTAATGAACAAACCACTTTATGAATGTCGTGTGTCCAAATCTCTTTTCTAGATTTGCTTTCAGCAGGAATGTTAAAACTCAAAAGGGTGTACAAATATTCAAAACAGTGTAGCGGGTTTAAAAATCAATGTTCGATCTTGAATTACCAATTGAAATAAGCTTAGATTACCAATGATGTTACATTTCCTCGGATTTTCCAGGCAATAGAATGAACACCGAGAGGAATGACGTTTCCACTTTATATATAAGTTGATTTTAATTTTGCGTTTTCAACTTATTACGATTTTATAGATAAAAAGCGCAAATGCCCTATAATTCAGTATAGGTGTATTAAAGTTTAAAGCGCAAATGTTGGAGCGCAAAAATCTTTTAGTGTTACAGGTAAAAAAAAAGCGCAAACGTCCTGTTCCCTCTTATTTTTTCGTTCATTTTTCGAACTTTATCACTGAATTTATGGGCACAGGACGTTTGCTCTTTTTTACTTGAAAAAATAAGAACAGCGCTCCAGATGCATTTGAAATACCGGAGGTTTTCTTTTATAATTCTCTTTTTTAACGTGAATAATTCGTTTAGTTATGGTGGCGCTGTTTCGAAATATTAATTCATAAAAAGTGATAATTTAATGACGTGAAGACTTTGTAACACATTGATATATCCTTAAATTAACTCTTGTCACAAAGAGTTAATTTGAGAATGTTAGCACAAATTGATTTTGTGTGAAATACAAGGCTTTTCGAGATTTACGTTCTACTCTGACATTCAAAATGACCATATATGGTTAGGAATACCTTTAAACTTGTATTAAGAATCTCATTGTAAAAACACCGACGTAGGTCATTTTTTGTGCCAAAATATTGGTCTTTCGATACGATATAATTTCATCTTTTCGTCATATCGCTGTTTGTGTAGCATCGCACCGGCATTCTAGGCGACCCAATACCTATGATGGTTTAGCGCTCACGTCAATACAATGCATGAAAGGTCTTATTTTTAATTCAAACAAAACAATTTGTTTTAGAATATTTAGAAATTAGCTCTTTTTGTATGTTATTTAGTCCATAAACTCTTATATATAATGTATTTTTATACGTAAATTCAGACGGGGCTGTCATCATTTGCCAATTGATGGCACAAAATACCTAGAAACGAAAGGATATGTAGTGTATGTTCTGTTTTGTTGCGAAAATGAACCATTTCATATTAATGCATGTCAGTAACTGCTAGTAGTCTGTTGTTATTTATGTATTATTGTCATTTTGTTTATTTTCTTTTGTTTCCTATTCTGACATCGGACTCGGACTTCTCTTAAACTGAGTTTTACTGTGCGTACTGTTGTACGTTTGTTTTTACTACATTGGCTAGAGGTATAGGGGGAGGGTTGAGATCTCAAAAAAACATGTTTAACCCCGCTGCATTTTTGCGCCTGTCCCAAGTCAGGAGCCTCTGGCCTTTGTTAGTCTTGTATCATTTTTAATTTTAGTTTCTTGTGTATAATTTGGAGTTTAGTATGACGTCCATTATCACTGAACTAGTATACATATTTGTTTAGGGGCCAGCTGAAGGACGCCTCCGGGTGCGGACGTTTCTCGCTGCATTGAAGACCCATTGGTGGCCTTCGGCTGTTGTCTGCTCTATGGTCGGGTTGTTGTCTCTTTGACACATTCCCCATTTCCATTCTCAATTTTATTATTATTATATTATGATAATAATAGTATACTAATTTCTCTGAAACATTATGTTTACGAATATTATTTTAATTGGATATTCGTATTCGTATTAAAGATTATTTTTATGGCGTTGTTATAAGAAACGTCGTCAAGGAGCTCACTCAGTGTTTAGCTGAATATATATAGATATATCGAGTCGTCATTCCTATGAGGTGTTGGATTATTAGCAATAATTATATTGTGGTTCATAAACTACTTTATGACTTGTAAATAATAAAGTAAAAAGACTATACCGGATGATCAGCATCAAGTTCTGACCCATACATCAATACTCTGTTCGCAGACTTATCTAAGTCAGATACTTTTCTAGGAAACCACGGTATATTCTGTAGTTCATCATCTGAATATAAAAGTGAACAAAACCTCAAAGAAACAGCCTGAAGCCACAAATTGGAAGATAAAACAAAATTCAGAGGAAGATGAAATACACAAAACATGAAAAACAAACAACAATAAATAAGAATATCAATTAGAAACAGTATTAAGAAACACAGTTCTAGCTTATACAGTCGTGTAGGGGGGTGGGGTGGGGTGACGAACCCATTTGCCACAGAAGGACAAGTGGTTTATACATGCACTATGGTACCATGAAAGGTGACTCATGTTTCACTCCGGTAAATGTGGTCACATTTACGAATAAGAAAAGCATCAGGATTGAATTGTGACTATGACAAACTGAAAAGTTAGCTTTTTACTTCATACTAATTTGGGTTAAAATGTTTTATTGCATAATTTTCTGTTATTCTTGTTTTCTATTTTGTTTTGACCAATCTGATTGAATGTTACATTTTCGAGGTAGGACGCACTCCATTCATTAATTTTAAAGAACAAAAACATAATCAAACACTGTACATTTCAGGACTGTATTAAAAGAAAAGCCTACAGACACCTCTTTGTTACCTACCTAAATAAGTAATTCGTGAAGCGGTAGCCGGTGATGGTGGTATTGGAAGATCGTTGTAAGATATACTGTTGACCTCTTTCTTAAGTCGCTTGATTAATTCTTCCAGTCGGATGTTATCCGTCTCTATATCCATATAAATATCATACATAGAATCACAACGCCTTGACTTCCTGGATTCTATATGAACAACATTGATATGGTGTTCCTGAAATATTTTGAAGGGAGGCTTCATCAGTAAAAGACATAAACGAGAGAACTGAAATATTTAAAATGAGGCTTCATCAGTACAAAGACAAAAAAACGACAGAAATACTTACATTACATTGATGTGAAAACAAATTTGTTGACTTTTAGATCCCTTTTTGTGTCGTTGGGGTGGTGTTTCAATACCGTATAAATCACATTTTTTTTTCAACACAAAGATTCGAATGCCAAATTTTTCAACACTCACATCAATCAATATTTGACATATTCTATTGGCTGTTCTCAAACACTTTTGCAATATATCAATTAATAAATTTTTTTGTGATAAAAATATATTGGTGAAAATAAAATAGAATAGAACTTACAGTGTTTAATCCACAAGACATACAGTGGTATGATTGTATCATCGTTCAAAGAAATAATAAGACGTCACAGTAAACAAAAACAAGAAATACTATTGTAGAAATGACCTTTATACATAGCGACCTACTCATCATCATGACAACAGACAGGGCAGATGGTATTTCATTGGCAAAGTTCATAAAAAATGGGCATTATTGTGTATTCGCCATATATCTCTATGGTCTTATGTTCTATTTGAACACATTTTGCTAGTATAAAAGTGACTTACTATGCATCAAATAAAAAGACCAAGTTGATTTTAGAATCCCAATGAAGATATTTTAATGGCAACGATATCGAGAAGATCACTAACCACTACTACTGGTTCAAGACAGGAACCGAAACGAAAATGTAGCACTGTGAGAAAATCATTAAGAATTTAATTTTATAAATCTAGGTGACACCGTGGTTTCGCGTTCACTTTGTAACCTGAAAAATCACACATCTATAGCAACACCAAGGATTGAATTTACGCCTAGTAGATGCGTATAACGTATAGTTCCTATGACAATAGAGCAGTATTGTGAGTGAGAAAACATGCACTATTACGTAGTTGACATGTCGTTATGTAGTTGACAAAATGTTCTTATTTAAACCTGTACATATATATGTTTATCACAGTGCATTCTTGTTGGGGCGATTTATTGTACATTTAATAATACACTTTCTTCATAATTATATAGTAGTATAAGTTTGTTTTATTTTTGACAAAGTGTTCATGTTTGACCCCGTACGTAACACACTACAGAATAATCAATCAACTCTGTATTAAACACATCCAGTTTTTAGTTTTAACAGTGGTAAATTAATTTTCATGGTCATCTTTTTTTTGCACAAGTCTAATTTATCAGTAGTGAAAATACTAGTCAATCTTTTAAACGAACTTCATCATACTTAACATTCAAACGTTAATACAAGTAATACATGAACAAATATTTTCAATAATTTGAAATGGATTTGGCTTTAGAAAATATTTGTAATCTGTTTTGATCTGTTGAAAATAGTGTATCTTTAGTTGTTAAAATTTGGTACTCGAGATGAAAAGTGCAATATTTTTTCCTTTAGTGTGTCATAAAATGTTAATTCATGTTACACTGTTGCGCAAGGGTCATACTAATACAATAGGTTGACATTTTTGTTTTCAAAATGTCCGTTCTGTATGAAATAAAGGATGTATTGTTGTTTCGCACTTGCTATATGGTGTCAAGAGTTGTCATGTTGAAAAAAGTATATATTCCAAAACATTTTATTATTCTCAATTGCAACGAAAATTCAAATATGTACATTTTTAAATGACTCATATACTATATACAGTGGTGATGTCTCGTTCCGTAAAGAAAAATAATTGTGGTAGATTGGAGATAGTTCTAAAATAATTAATACCTCAATGTGCAAGCCAAATTTAATAGTAACAGTGATGTTCTACGGATGTAAAATACGTGTATGGTCTCTTTTTAAATAAACAGTTAAAGAAAGTTTGAAGGAGCAATAACAATATAGAAATAGGGATATGTAGTACGATTGTCAATGAGACAACTATCCACACGAGTGCAATTATGGCTCACCGTACGGCTTTCAACATTAATAAAAACCCACACCGTATAGTCAGCTATAAAGGTCCCAAAATGACAAAATTGGAAACAATTCAAGAAAGAAAACTAACGAACTAATTTATAACAATACAAATTACGAAAAACAAATATGACAGATATGAACCAACTACAACTACTAAATTACGGGCTCCTTACTTGGGACGGGCACATACATAATGTGGCGGGGTTAAACGTGTTTGTAAACTTCTTATCTAACCTGGGACAGATATGTAACAACACAGCACAATATAAAAACAAACTGTAAAAATAAGTTGCAAATGGCTTAACTAAATAGATGGGTAAGAAACACACACAAAAAAAACCCCAAAACAAATAACATTAAAACAAGACACAAAGCACCGATATAAGAGTACTTGCAGTTACTAAAAGCTAGTTTAACGCCAATTACAACTAACAGATAAATCTTGTTCTCTCGACTAAAGTATCGATCAGTACATATCCAACGGATTTAGTGTAAGAAAGTCATGAACAAACTAAAAAAACGCATGACTTTTTGCAATGCCAAAACATAATTTAACAGAACCGACAGGACGTAGGATCATACGTATTCATAACTGTACATGTATAGCTGTATATTTAGTTATTTTCTTATTTTTCGAAGACAAAATCAATTTAATTACCGATAAAAAAATATTTAATGACTTTTTACAATGGTAAATTGATAACCTTTAGGAATATTTAAAGGATCTTTAGGTTAACATGTATCGTATCTTTAATTTACAGGCCCTATAAACAACATCAACGTAAAAATTAGGTTGTGATATCCCGTTTAAAATAAGAATTTTACAGCTACAGCCAAACTGTCTAACCAAATCTTTGTATCTGGAATAATTTCATAAAAAGTTTTAATGAATTTGTGGTTACGAATTTCCTGACTTAATAATTTACCATTTATACATAAGTTACGTTCATTGAAATAAAAAACGTCATTACAGACATTAGCATATAGCGATCGAGTTGTGAAATATACACACCGTAAGAAGGGGCCAACTAAAAATGACCGTCCTAAAAAGGAAAATTAACCTAGGGAAAAGAAAAATCGTCTCGTTTGTCTTAAAGTTTTGTATAGAGTTTCCCGTGTGACACTTAAATATCCAAATCTAGAAAAGGATAATTATCGTCGTTCATATAAGATTTACTCAAAGTAAGTTCTTTTACGTGCATTTCCTCAGTATGATTAGAAAGCTCTTGATTAATTAAAGCAAAAATATCATCAAAGTAACGGGAAGTGTTTTTAAATTTATCATTTAAATGTAATTTAGACGAATCTATACTGAGTTTGGTCATAAATTGTGATTCATAACAACACATGAACAAGTATGCAATTAAAGGAGCGCAATTGGTGTCCATAGGATTACATACAACCAGTAAAAGTGCATTTTTATCGTTTGATGTTATTTTGGTAAAGTTGTAGTTATTGTTATAGAGTTCCGTTTGTTAAAAGTTTTTCCTCTTTGTTTAATTTATTGAATTAACTAACGACTTTTCAGTTCGTCATGTCTTGTTAAATAATTGACTTGACCTTTTGTGACATGCCATATTATATAAAGAACCCGACTTACTTCAGTGCTAAATGCGAATAAAAATAAGATTGTTTAGTTAATAACTACTAAAACTAAAGTAAAACCGAAAAAAAACTTAATTTTCAAAAGTGAACATAAATAAATACCTGAAAAATCTTGAGTGCGTTCGCCAGACATCCCACTTGATCTTTAAGACTGAATACTATCGATGTTGTTTTGCCTAATCCAGAAGGGCTGTAGATGCCATCAATGCTATCCAAATTCTTTAATACAATGATAAATGAGGAAATTGAGAGTATTAGATACACAAGAAGAAGTTGACAGGGTTTTTAAGTAACAATCGAGTTGGATAAATGAGTTGTGAATCGCACAGTTTACAAGCTGTTAATCGTGTCGAACATACACACTATAGATAAAATCCCTACATCCAGGAACGGAACCTGTAAGTGTATCATGACAATCGTTGACAAATAGCATTCTAGCACAATTCTGTTTGTGCCAACAGCATAAAACCAATGAAAAGATCTTTAGACTAAGATTCCAAATTTTACATTAGTTGAATGATAAAATGAAATCAAAGATGTAGAATAGATATGAATGGTTGTCTACATAAAATGTAAGATTATTGTTCACCTTGGAGTATTTTACCAATATAGAGAAATGTTAATTGTATCTGTTTGTAATATTAACAAAACTGCTAACTGATCAGCTAATTCATGTATAGATAATATTTCAAAGATTTAAATGATACAAAGACATTGAAAACAGACATCAAATGACGATGATTCGTTAAAGGAAAACTTTTAAACATAAAAAAAAAAAACGTTGCGAGTGGGAGTTTTCAAACCTAACGCAAAATTCAGTTTTGTGTATAATATTATGTATAACATTTTGAATTCCTTTGCCGACCTTACATGACCCAAATCAATAATTACAAATCTCCTAATTTGCAGACAATCTTTGATGCTATCTGAATTATGGCGCCTTTTGATTTGCATATAAATAGGTGGATTTGTGAGCATTCTCTTTTGCAGACGTAGATGAAAAAAATCGTTGATTATGAAATATGTCGATACAACATCCAAATATGTATCTCATTTCAAAATGTCATGTTAAGGTAGATTTATGGTATACCCCCATCTTGAATTGTACAATCGCAGTTCAAAATTGGTCTAGTTATTTGCCCAAGTCTGCAAATTTGGAGACAGATTAGCAATTAAATGGTTAGACTGTTTATTTATATAATAAAAACTTGGTGATTTATTGTTATATACAAAATATTTGAATAAATATCATTTTTTCTTGTTTACAAATTCATTTTTTCAAAAGAGCCATTTAAGGAGAGATAACTCCTTTAGTAAAAAAATTATACTGGACTAATAGGGAAATTTTTAATTTTTACTTGTAGCAAGAAAACAAGTTCGGTGACACCATTTTTTCTTTTTATTTTCTTAAAACATATAATAAAACCTATCTTCTCACAATTTATTTCAAAATTCTATCTCATAGAATTTTTTTTATGCACACAAATGTGTTTTTTCATGAACAATCTAACCAAATTTAGGCAATTTTCAACGACTCATAGCTTGAAAAATAGCACGGTGACCTATACTTTTTATTATATTTTTGAAAAAAGCATAGTAAAATCTTCATTTTGGCAAATTATAAGAAAATTCTGTCTCAAAAAGTATATACTTATGATGTACCTTAAAAGAACTTTAACAGGCCCAAAAATCTTTCAAAAATATCAAAAATTAATGTAATCTTAACAAGACCAGAACACGCAGGATTACCGACAGATTCGAATAGTTAAAATATTCCAGTTCATACGTACACGTTTTAATTCTGTTTAAGATAAGAGTTTCACTTTTCAGACTTTTGAAATCGAGCAGACCTGGTTAAAGTTAATCCAAGGTTAGGTGTGTTAAGTATTCAAACATATATGTTTGCTTGATTATCGCTATGTATTCATTGCATTTCAATGGCTGCTGTTCGATTCGTAAAATGAAAAACTGACGATTCCAATAATTTTGTGTGGTATTAAAATAAACAAGGAGCTTTACACAAAGTGTTAATTAAATTTTAAAATCTTTATATATACACTACAAATTAGATGCAAATGAGCACTATCAATGGTGTTTTTCTGTTCATATTTGTCCAAGGTTTTCTTTTAGTTGGGGTTAAACAGGTCTCTTATATCCATAAACAGATTGTTCTTTAGCTTACCATGTTTCCGTTGAAGACTTTGTCATGACTATGTGTTGTACTATCTATATTCTATGCGTATTGTCTCATTACATATTCTTTCATTTTGATATTAAATTAACCAGAGAGGATGCAGTCAAAAGAGTTATTAAATTTTATAAGGAACTGACTGATACACACAATTGTGTTTAATTCCCTGTCATGTGCACACCATGTTTGACAATACAACTTTGTTGCTTTTGCTAATTCAACGTAATAAAAGTATATGACCACTTTACAATAGACATAACCCACAGAAGGAGTTAAGGTCGACTTCAATATGAACACTCTTTTAACTATTATCAATGCGGAATTAAAATTTATATTGATCGAATTGCCTTTCATAAATAGACACAATTCAAAATCATATTAAAATATAACTTGCCCTAACACAAATGTTTTACACCAATTCGAATTTAAAAAATGTCGGTACTAATGGTTTTTTTTCAAATTCACAACCATGTACTTTAACATTTCAAATTTTAATGACCAAATAAATGTTGTTTGCTTAACTCCCATTTGCAAATATTTCACGTGTATTCGAGGCAAGAATAAATTAACAACATATTCAATATATAGGTTCTGTGAAGTTAGTCGACTGGGATGAACATTGAAAAATTTAGATTGCCATTCAAAAGGAATGTATGCTGAATACCAAAAGCGTCTTTTTCTGTAATAGACAACACATGGACCCCATGCACATAAGAGTTTTTGCAAATTCCCCTCAGTGAGCAGAGAGCTTTACATTTTTCATGCAAGAGACATTGTACTTAAAGTTCTATACCGACATAACCATTACAGCCAAACGACCTTTGTTGATGAGGTTGGTAGTTTTTTAGTTTATAACGATTTTATTTGCTCATAGATACAAAAAGGATCGGACACAAGTTTAACCAACTTATGAAGTCTTCTTCTTTACATAATATTACAATAACAATTATACAGAGCATGCACAGTTCAGTAGATATATATTGAAGGATATAGTAAAATGAGGCATTTACACAGTCAGAGAAGAAAAAGAAAGAAAAAAAAAAGCCTAACGCAATTAACAAGGAAAAGGATAGAGAATTGAGAAAAAGAAAAAAAAAAAAAAAAGAAAAAAAGAAAAGAAAAATTATAAATAATAGAAAAAAAGAAAAAATAGGAAATAATATAAATATAAAGAAAAAAAATAAATGAAATTCTGTGGACACGATGTTTTTTGTTCAGTCATATCTTATTTGATTATACTACAAGGAATCTTTTTGATTTTTTTATATATCTAAAGACTTCTTTAAAGATTTCACAGTTTTCCTCGTATGCTAAAGTTTGGCTACCCTCAGTGAGCAACTGTAGATTTATTGTCACTTGTAGACGATGAATGTTGGTTAATAGATCGTTCCTTATATCGGCGTATTTATTGCAATTAAAGAAGAAATGAAATGAATCCTCACGCGGAGCGCCACAAGCACAATATGGACTTTGTATTATATTTGATTCAAATAGGTCGTTATTTAGAAATGAGGCTGAACATCGCAGCTGTGTTAAAATTACACTCAATTTCCGCGGACCATACATAAAATGCTTAGGTACAGTCTTTGCTTCGTATGTATTATTCAACAAATAGCGTTTGAACTTAGATAGGGTATCAAGTGTACGGATAGAATTATCAAGTTTGTTCCATTCTCTGATGGACGAGGGAATAAATGCAGAATTTGTTAAGGAGAGTCGACAAAAGGGGACTATTAAGTCATTGCCATTACGCAGTGAATAAACAGTTGTACTTTGTATAGTTGGGGGAATTAAATCACATAAATATTTTGGAGCGAGACCATTGTACATATTATAAAATAATTGGAGTTTTCTTCTGTGCCTCCTACTGTGAAGAGGTTCCCAGCCAGTCTCTAAATATAAATACTCGGTTTTAGTAAAGATTGGCAGTCCTGTTACAATCCTCGCAGCTTGCAGTTGAAGTTTTTCTAATTTGTTTGAATAGCAAATACCACAATTGTCCCACACTTCGCAAGCATACTCAAATATAGGACGAATATATATCAGATACATTTTTTCTAAGTTCTGTCTTTTCATCTTAAATTTTAATTTTCTTAAGACTCCTAAATGCTTTGTAATATTTTTGGAAATATTTTCTACGTGCTCATTCCACTTTGCGTCCTGGGAGAGAGTTACTCCTAAGTGTTTATGACTTGATGTGTTAGATATTGATATTCCATTGAAAGAAAAACTTAAATTACTTGGAAACTTAGTATTTGAGCAAATCATTATTTCCGTTTTATCTGGGTTAAAGGACATTAACCAATTTTTTGACCAATCATTGAGTTTGTTTAAATCATGATTAACTTCTACCTCCAAGTCTGTAATGCTTGCGGTGGAATATCCCAGCGACGTATCATCAGCAAAAAGTCTAGTCAGTGAAATTAAATTTTCGCCAATATCATTTATATACAGCAAAAATAAAAGGGGACCGAGAACAGAGCCTTGGGGGACCCCCGCAAAAACAATGGACAATGACGAAGACGAATCTCTAATAACTACTTTTTGTTTTCTTTCTACTTTTTGTTTTCTTTGAAAAAGATAATTTTTATTCCATGCAAGTAAATTTCCCTTTATTCCATAAAAATTCATTTTATATATAAGTCCATTATGCCATACTTTATCAAATGCTTTGGAAAAATCACATGAGGTTGGTATGGTCGTGTCCCACAGATGAATAACGCGTGTCCAATTTGAACGTCCTGGTGCCCTTAGAATATTTCTTTCTTTACATCTGCCCATTATTTTGGACAACGTTCATTTCACGATTTCAAAGAATTCTGTCAAAAGAGTTTTGTACAGAAATCATTAAGATAGAGGTATATTTTGCCAGGACAAATAAATAGTCTTTCATAAGTTTACGATATCAGTTAGGATTTTATAATATGCATAAAAAGTTAGTTGTTTCAATGACAGGAAATGTCAAATTAGGCAACAACACCACACAAATTATAAGTGACTTTTATTTTAAAATAAAGAATGACACTTTCGACGATTATGATATTTTAACAAAAAGGCATGCTTGACGACTAAGTGACTTAAAATGACCCTCTAGACATTAGAAAAGATTAAATGAAATTTCAATTCCAAATTTTTATAAAGCAAACATTTGCTCAATAAAAGGTTTTAATTTTCATAATAGTTTTTGGGGCAAACGGGGCTTTTGATTATTCCCATAAGTTCCTACCAAAAAAAGAGAAAGAATATAAGTATAAAAATACTTATAAGTATTATAGGCAATTGTACGGCCTTCAACAATGAGAAGATGATGTATTCTTTTATAAGTTTGCGTTTTAACAAAAATAATGAATGAACACAAAAGCGAAAGCTTACAGAGTTGAATAATACTTCTTTTACGTATAACTTTAACTAAACATTTTGTTTATTTATACTTGGTTAAATATTGAAATATATGTTGTTGGAATAAACAAGAACAAAAAGTGCAATATGTGACGTATTCCGTTGTCGGATCGACAAAGAATGGAAAAGCCAAGAAATACATTCACATTTTCGGTAAATAATTTAGAATTAAAAATTGTTTATATTTGATATGAAAGTTTAAGAAACGGACTGAAACCAATGCGATCATTGGTTTTATTGTGCATAGTGGTCAGGTGCAGAATTTTCGTGCTTTATTTTACTGAAAATGAAATTTTAACGTGCTGTTTTGACACAAATGAATCTACCATTACACAATCCTATGAAAAAGGAAATGTGGTATAATTGCCATTTAGACAACAAGCCACAAAGACCAAAAAACAAAGATGTGCCCAATTTTACCACTGTACGCCAACTCATAGAAAGCTATGAAGGGCTCCGGCATGACAAAATGTGAGATAATTCATAAGAAAACTCCAACAGCCTGATTTCTGCTAAAAACAATAAACGAAAACCTTCAAGTTTATCCAAATTCATTAAGTAAATGTTATGATAAAAACCCACTTACCTCAAGATCTGAAATTTCATTAATAGATTGTGCAGATATACTTTTACATCGCCTTTTCCTCCTGAAATTTTCCACTTTTGTAAATTGATTACGTTTAACAACTTCGTCGGCTTTCACATGTTCGGGCTTCACAAATTGGTCAACTCTTACATGTTCTGGCTTCACAACATGGTCAACTTTCACAAACTGATCATTTCTACCAACATGTTCTATTTTTCCAACTTCTCTTTTCTCTATTCCGTTTTGCATCACTTCTGGGCCGCAAAATGCCGAATTTTTTAATGCGGCCTTATAAGCTTCCATACAATTACCCAGTTTTAATTTTTGAGATTTCAACGTTAAATTAATGAAATTATATAGAGCAGTTGAAATGTAAGACAGTCCGTCTGGTTTCCAAATTGAAGAGCTTAGTCTTTTCTGAATAGTTTGATTTGCAAGTCAAATTTTGAATTAGATATAGAATTGCCAAGCGTCTCCTCAAATAGGCATCTATTTAGTTCTAGTTGAATGTTTCTATTTATATGTAGAGTGGTTCAATACATTATGAAACGTCGAATTAATTACCGTTTTACTTGTGTAGGAAGGTTTTTGAGTAACATGTCAAGCCCACATTATTGGTATGAGTCTTTGCGTATAGTTGTACTATCATCTGCCAAATTATTACGTTTATTGCACACTTATTTCGTAATACAAAGAATGTGTAAATGAAAAATAGATATTTACTGTTTTGTTTATCACAGGCATCAACTCTGTATAAAAAATACAAACCGTACAATACTGTTAATGTGATTTTATTCATTATCAAATCGTTTTCTACTAACATGAGTACGATAAATTATTACAATTATTACACTTTTTTATTATCTAATTAGCAGATTGATCTCTCCTAACACTTTATTAAGAAATCTATGGTGTGAACCAACACTCGTCGCCTAGGCTGTCAAAGTCTTTTTGAACCCGTGGAAACTCATGTGCGCACGAATGTAAAATTAAAAACAAAAACCATAATTCCACATCCAAATTTAAGCATTAAGAAAAGATAACGTCAAGAACTATTTTATGATAAGACGAAATTATAGTCCTATGCAAATCAAGTACACGATATTCAAAATATACACGATATTCAAATTAAATATTGTCTGTGAAATTATTAGCTTTGATTCAATTGGTTAAATCAGATTCAAATATTTTGAAAGGACAACAACAAAAGCGAAATTTAAAGCGTTGAAAACAAGAACAATAACACTGTGACAACAATAACTACAATAACTACAGAAATCATGATAATAACGAAAAAGAAATATTATAGATACAATAGATTCAATATTTTATTAAAGGCTCACCACATGATATTTTCACATACATATATAAAACGTAGCGTACATTAAAACTTGTAGAATATCATTAGCTTAAATAAAAAAAAACATATAAAAGTGCCAGTCTATTAAGAATAGTGGAATAATGAGAGACTATTAAAAGAATTATTATAAACAGTACTTTACATATTTTTTTAAAACTATATAAATATATGTCTTGTATTGGGAAATGTTAGTACAAAAACACAACATAGAAAACTAAGGACTGAGCAACACGAATCCCACCAAAAACTGGAATATATATATATATTTATTTTTATTGAAATCACCATATGGTAAGTTTTTTATTACCCTTTACGACTGACAGAAATGTCTGATCTGCAAAATCTACATGCCACTATATGTCATGTAATTTAGAAGAACCCGAGCTGAGCCGGCGAGGAATAGCATCACTCGTCTTACGAAAATTATATTTTATAGAGACTAGTTGGCCGAGTAAAAAAGGTCGATTGACAAAGTTCAGGTGGCGTTGCCACGATGTCACAAAAGCACGGAATAAAATTCTCTGAGGGAACAACCGCAAATTTTCACCTGGTTGTGAATAAATATAAATGAAAATGAGTGGCGAAAGATACCAAAGGGGTTATAAAACTCATAAGTCGAAAACAAATGGACAATGCCAAGGTAAAACGAAACACGACCTAAAAGTCCAACAACAGTATTTATATACAAACCACAACATAGAAAATTTAAGACTGAGCAACACAAACTCCACCAAAAACCGGGGGTGATATAAGGTGCTCCAGAAAGGTAAGCAGACTCTGCTGCACATCTAACACCCGTAGTGTTGCTCATGTAAGTTCAAAAATAGGTGATAAGTCTATTCTGTATGTTTTTTTTCGTAATAAAAATATCCATGAAAGTAAATTAAATAAATAAACACACTGTTGTTTATTGGTTGGGGTTTTATGTTGAAGCCTAGAAGTTTTGAGCGTTGAAATGTCGTCTATTGTGCTTTTTCCCATATTGCATTTTATACTTTGATTGTAATTACATAAAATCCAATGGCAAATATTTCCTACATATACGGTGAAAAAACTACAATAAATACAATATTTTCGCAGATTTTCTCAAAGTGGATGAACGGGGATGCAGGGCAGGGATTTAAGAAATTAGGCTGTGTAGGATAGTAACTGTAACTATACTTTGCAATAGACAACATACGGACCACGATGGAATTTGTTACAATTGTTATTTTCAAAGTCCCGGGAACTTCCCACTCTCCCCACATGAATCTTCGGCTTTAAAGTCACCATTTTGACCAGAAGTGTCTGTATTTATACATCCAGCATAGCCAAATGGACATACTTCTTTAGCATTGGTTTAACTGCAGATTAAAATTAGCAATGTTGCTTGTTTCTGGATCCCATTGTTTATACTGTATTATATTATATAGCATGATTTGACTTATCGAATAAAATATTGTTTAAACTAACTGCCGTTTGGAAGAAGTCAAGAAGACCATGATACTTCTATACATTTTGGTTTATAGTAAAGATTTGAAAGTGTTATCTAAGTTATTATATAATGATATATGTATACTCGCCTTCGACTTAATAAATATAATAATAAGAGTAAATGGTATGATTTCCAATATGAGACAACTTTAAAGACTAAAGACTAAAGGGAAAAGATATACTAGAGCCATCAAACTTAGTTTTTTTAGTTTTCTTAATGAATGCTTAGTTTAAAGTCAGTAAAAATTCTACGCTAATATCTGTACAGATGAATTGATGTGAATTTTTCACGCTGTATAATTTTTAAAGCCTCTCCGTTGTCGATAACCGTAAATTAACTTCCTAGATTTTGTGCGTCTGAAGCACTTTTCTGTTTTTACGTCTGAAGCACTTTTCTGTTTTTACGTCTGAAGCACTTTTCTGTTTTTACCTTCATCAGAAACGCTAAAACCTAAACAATCGAAAGCCAAGGATGTTTAAATAAGTTTCTCTAATTCTTCGTCAATTTATCCCTTTCTGCACCCATTGTATAAAAAAAATTTATTACGTTGGTAGCAATGAATTACATTGATTTCCCAGTCAAATAAAAACCGATAATTTCACATGTGAAATAAACGTGGTTATTTCACTCTCTGACGTCATACAACAATAGGCGTTGTCAAGACGTCGATAACATCGGATCAAAACAAATTGTGAATGCGTAGAAAAAAGATATAGTTCCTTACATTTTCTACATTAATTTCATTAAAAAAAGCCATTTGCCAATGTAATAAAAAGAATAACTAATCAAAGAATTCAAATATCGAAAAATATTCAACTCGTGACCGAACAACACTGATAATTAACTCATGCGCTACGCGCATTCGTGAATTAATGTGTTGTTCGGTCACTCGTTGAATATTTTTCTCTATTTGAATTCTTCGATTAGTTATTCTATAATTAATCAACGTGTGGTTCGTTTGATCTCAGTTCTTCATTGGTTAAAATCCTATTATGACGTCGAATTTTCTTGCTTTCCTCTGAATTTCCATTTGTGACGGCATGAAAAAAGGCGACCATGCCTGATGACGTCACATAGAAAGAACACATCTTTTTTCAGATCATTCGAAAAGAGGGAACAAGTTTGCCTGCATATTGTTTGAAAATCATTAGAGAAACAGATTCCACCACCAAATCTCGTGTAATACAATATTTATCCACTCTCGACAGTTAAATTTTAAATATTTAAAACGCTCGGCGAGCCTCGCGTTTTAAATTTGAACATTTAACTGTCTCGAGTGGATAAATATCGTATCACATTCGATGCAGTGGTAGAATCTATATAGAAACGTTAGGGGCTATATAATCAACAGGGATCTACAAAGAATAGCCAAATCCATCTAAGGTCAACCTTGCCTGGTGGAGTTAGAATCTTAGTTCTTAATAATTTTTTAATTCAAATTATGAAAAGTAGCATTCTTTGTTTGCTTACCTGAATATAAAGAAAAAGAAACATCAGTTTTAAAAAATGGAGTTGAGTTATTTGGATGTTGTTTGAAGTAAGCACATATGCTCAGACAGACAATTCCGCAAGAATAGCACCATGACGTTGGTTTCCGTGTTAGTTTTGAAAGGATAATTTTGAATTGAAGTGATAAAGTTTTATCTTATTATGCATATGAAAGTCATTAAAAGTTTATTTCAATGATTTTCATAGTGTATATTTTAAAGAAAAAATAAGGACAAGAATAAAAAAAAATAACCAATATGGTGTTATCTGCACGTATTAATGTAAATTCTGGGAACATCGCTCAAAATATTGTTATATCAATGTAACTAAATCGATATCTTAAGAACAAATATAGAAAGACTAAATCCCGGTATTAAGGGATAAAATAAAATGTCCCAGAATCATTCATATATTCAAATAGTATGGTTATTTTATGTCAAAATAAGATCAATTCTAAATATTATTGTACAAACAAGGCAATGAAAAGAAACTCCATTCATGGCAATGTAATTTGTTTCATTCATACGCTATACCATATGTAAGTGTTATTTATTTCCATATATGGCAGTAAATGTCAGGTTTTGTATAAAAGTGGGTAATTGGTTATAGGTTATATCAAGTTAAAATGATACTCGTTACTTTCAAACAACAAGAAACATTATATTTTCAAGTATTGGCACATCTTTATATAAGTATGTTTGCAAACATATACAAACTTTAAAAAAAACTTTAAAAAACACAAAAGGAAGAATGGTAAATGGAATGGCTCTGAAACGAATGATAGCGATAATTCGTGAATAAAAAAGATATCATTAGGGCCGGGAGCCCAATATTTTTCACGTTGTCCGTCTGCCCGTCCACAATTTAAGTGAACACTAAAACTCCAAAAGTATAGGCAGGAGGCTAATGAGATTATGCACAGTTTTTGCGCATAATATTTAAATGTGCATATTATATTTTGGTGAAATTTGGCTCATTAATTTTGGAAAAAAAAATCGTTTTTGTTAAAAAATCACAAATTTTGTGAAATGTCTTTTGTAAACGCAAAAACTCCGAAAGTATAGATAGGAAGCAAATGAAATTTTGCGCAGTTGTTGTGCATAATATGAAAATGTGCATATTATTTTTTTTTGAAATTCGACTCATCAATTGTGGAAAAAACTTAGTTTTGAAAAATGTCTTCTCAAATAGGTTTTTAACCAAAACTGAAATATATATAGGCATACTATGCATCCCATTTTTTTCTCAAGTCAAAATTGTGTTAAAAAATTATTTGTTCTTAAAAAATATAAATTCTGAGAATCATATTTTTTGCTAGGATTTCAATGAAAAGGTATCATTTGCTATTACGAAACGATTCTCTTTTGTCAAAATTATTGGTTGTCCACCAAAATATATGTCATAGTGCTTGGATTTCAACAAAACGTATATTAATCGAGAACAAATCCTGAATTAATTGTTGGTGTCAACATATATAAAAATTGACAATCTATGAACGTTAGCTTTGTATGCAACAGTCTCTTTGCCTCACATAAAATTGTACTAACTGGGACCCTTGCTGAGAAATTTTAATAAAGTTAACAGCCTGTAATTAAGAGATTCTCGTTGGTTGCTGTCTGTAAATACTATGTTTTTCATAATCAGGCCTTTGGTTCTTTTCCCTTTGAATTATTTCACATTTTGTCATGTCGGAGCCATTTTATAGCTGACCAGACGATAGAGTTTTTTCTCATTGTTGAAGGCCGTATGATGTCCTAATTCCACGTTGGACTCTGCTAGATAGTTGTCTCATTGTAATCATATCACATATCCTTATTTCATATCACAGCTTTTCAATATTTAGTATGCCACATATTTAAGTTGTGTTCAGTTATCATAAAAGTCTACGAGAGAATCCCCTAAGTGTCTTTTGTCTTTTAAAATAATAAGTTGTTGTAACGAAAATTGTTTTTAAACCAAAAGGGTTGACTAATGTATAAAAATCTTGTCACTTGGACTTCTTCGTCTGACATTAAAACCCATGCTGAATAACTTTCGGTGGATGTGAGAGCTGTTTGTCAGATCTCACACGGATTCATACAGAGAAGTACGCAGTAGTTGATATTGTTTGATAGTTCTCGTTTTAATTTTACCTGTATTGATATTTGTAATTTTGATTTCAGATGCCATCTTTATGTGGATGAGATACTTGCCACTGGATGTGAAGCTAACAGCTCATGGATATATGTTAAAGGTCGTAGATTATGTTCGACATATTGTACAGACACCCGTTTGATATTGATGTGACCCTCTATACGTCTTTCTCGTTATCGTTTTCTTTGGTTTGCTGTCTCATTTACATATAATTATCTGCATCTCCCTCCTTTTATTCATGTCTTTTATAGAAACATTTGTAGAAAAAAATGTGTCCCACATGCCAGGAAAAATTAGTTCGGTAATCGTAATGAAAAGAAAGAAAAATAGGGCTGCCTAATTACCGTCATGTAAATGATTGACATTTTACAAAAAATGAAAACAACACTGTATAAAATGTGGTGTAAAAAACGACTTATCTTGAAAATTAACCATTCCTTGGTACTCCCTTAGATATTAAAATCTTCCTTTATATATTTATATCATAATTTAGATGCACACTTATAGCGATAAGTATCTGTGACGATAACACTTATTTAACGTTATCAAATTTTCTGCACCCAATGCGCATTTCGACAATAAATGTCTCTTCAGTGTACTCGAGGCCAAAGTATTTGAAAATCCAAAACTTAATAAAACGACGAAGAGCTTATAAAACAAAAACGTACGTAAGTAGATAAAGATGTAGTATGATTGCCAACGAGACTACAAAAAGACCAAAAGACAGTGATGTGAACAGCTGTAGGTCACCGTACGCTTCATTAAAGAGCAAAACTTATACCACATTGTAAACTGAAAAAGTCCCCGGCATAACAAAATGTGAAACAATTGAAAAGAAAAAAAAACACCTGCCTGATTTAAGCTAATAACTTAAACGAAAAATAATTATCGCTGAAAAAAACCTAAGACTACAACTTGAATATAGCCGACTGACTTGAGGCAGGTATATAAAGAATGTTGCGGGATAAAGCTCAACCCAAACACAGGACATTTGTGCAACAGTACTACACTACAATTAGTGAAGTTTAAATAAAAATACTAGTAAGAAGATGTGACATGATTGCCAATGAGACAACTATCAATCAGAGACCAAATGACGTAGATGTTAGTAACTATGGGTCAGCGTACGTCCTTCAACAATGAACAAAAATCCAAACCGCATAACATGCTTTTAAAAGGCCCGATATAACAAAATGCCAAACTATTCAAACGAAAAAACTAACGGCCTGATTTATGTACAAATCAATCATAGAAAAACAAATATGATACATATATCAACAGACGACAACCACTGAATTATATATGCTCCTAATTCAGGACAGGCACATAAGAATTTTGCAGGGTTTGCGGGCGCCCAACCTTCTCAATAATCTGTGGCAGTGGTGTTACAGCACTACACGACAACAAAAATCATGCAGTTGAGTAGGACCAGAGTCATCAGAACAATACAAAGCTCAAAAATACTTGAGGCACAAAGTACCGATCTTAGAGTACTCACAGTTACTGAAAGATAGATCGAAGGCAATAACAACTAAAAAAATCATGCATCTAAAACAAAACAAAAGTCTGTGATAAGTTGCATCTGATGATACCAAAATCGAAGAAAAGAGGACGAAATTGTGACTAAACAGTGCGACATCGATATTCCATATGACTGTCAACCAAAATCATGATGACATCTGTAAAACATTCGAATGGATGACTCAACCTTACCATTTATGAACCTTCAGTTCAATAGCTTTCTTGTACGCAACTATCAAGCAATTCATGATTGGAAACGCAAGCCCTAGAATATCGTATCAACTTGAGATATTTACTCCTTATGCAGGTGTTGCTTGAATGTTACTGAACAGAAATGGAATATTTACAATGGGAAAATATAAATCATTTTTTTTTGTCGTTGTTTATAATTTTCAACTGACCATCATTATCAATTTCTAGATGTAAAAGAAAATATGAAGCATACATAAGTGCATCTGTGGTATCCTTTATTTCAAGTTTTTTTTCCAGGATATATGCAGTCAACATATTCATGTGGACCTATCTTTAAATTAGTTAAGTAAGGACATTTTATCCGAACGTGAAGTTAGAGATTAATACTAACTTCTTCTCATTATTCTTGAAAAGCCCCTGCATTATAAGAATAAAGGAACAATGCGAAATGCTGAGGGACACAGTTGGTTCCCATAGAAATACCGATAGTCTGTTGAAAAACACGTCCTCCAAATGTAACAAACATGTTATGAATATAGAATACTCAGCATCTTGATGATGTCTGTTTCAGAGAACTTTTTGTTTTAATCACAGTGAGTGAGTATTTTTGTTTACAAAGTATGACAGGTCCCTTTCTATACTTAATGGCACAGGGTGAATAAAAATTAGCGATGTTCAGGAACACAAAATGCGCAATAGCAACCCTTTTTCTAGATATAAAAATCAAATACTTTCATGGGGAGACAAATCTATCTAACATAAATCGGATCAAGATCACGTATGTACTCAAGGACATTTTACTTCCTGTTTATTCGTGACGATAACAAACACTTTATTTGGCCGACCAACCAAGACCTTGTCCCGGAAGGTAAGTTATAATAGTTAGTACAATAAAGGTATGTACTGCGTCTTCTTTGGATATGGGAGAGGGCAACATTTGGAGTTAAAAATATTGCTAAACTATTATTTGGTCTTAATTTTTGGCAATTTATTCAGTTCTGGGGCCTGTTACTTATTACTTAACTGCAGTTTTGTGTATTTTTATTAATACTTCTAGCTCATCTGAAGTTTGCTGATTTTCTAGAATTCTTAAGTATATGTACAGTGCAACATTATGAACAATATGATTTGTGCTCTGATGAATGGTTATGTTTCATGTTTGTGTATGTGTGTGTTTGTGTGTGTTTAAATATTTAGAGACATCTCGAATTAATATGAGATGTCTGCCAATGACTTTCAGACCTTTTCATTTCATTGAGAAAATTCTTAAATTCATAAAAGATGTCTTTTGACTATAACAAGATTCCATTGCTTTTCGTTACAACTCTTTAACATTTACAGATTTTAACAGCTCTAAAATCTCACTATAATATTTTTGATTGATTATGAATCAAAATTCCTTTATAAAGTAGGTCACAGATAAAATAGGAACCTCAAATAAATCTAAAAGAGGAGATATTGTAATATTTATTTTGTCTGGTCCCTGAAATTGAAGAAATACTTCAATCCTTTCAAAACTTTGTTAACTTTAACATGAAACTTGAATGCAGAAATATCAATGCATTTAGGTCAGATATCAACAATGTACAAGTGTAGATAAAACTAATATGGTAATCATAAACAAGCACTTCTAGAGTTGATATCATCAAAAGATAACACATGAAATCGTTACCACTTATTTATAAAGGAGTACATAGAGTGTATGTATTAGATACACCCCGAGGACGTAAGCCCGATGCGGAGTATTCAATTTACATCATATTATGGTTAATTCTAAATGATAGCTTTCAGCAAACTAGCAGTGAGGTCTTTCAGCAATCTAGCAGTGAGGTCTTTCAGCAATCTAGCAGTGAGATCTTTCAGCAATTTGGCTTAAAAAATGCTAAAGCATGATATCTACAGGATATTCAATTGCATTTAATGGTATAATGGTGTAAATCTACCTTTTGAATTATCGAGTAAAAAAATAATCTTATTTATGACAATACAATCAATGAACATCAAAGTAGAAGGTAGGAGAAGGTAGGAGAAGGTCACCTGTCTGGCCACTTGAATTCGAAAATCAAAATAGTATATTAAATCTACCAAAATACACCCTCAGCTATTCACAAGAAATTAATCTGTCAGACATCCGAATATACATTTTTTCTTTTTTTTCTTTAATCATTTTTAGGACGTCAAAAGTCTTGCAGTTGGTACAGCCTTGCAGTTAGTGTAGTCTTGCAGTTGGTACAGCCTTGCAGTTAGTGCAGTCTTGCAGTTGGTACAGCCTTGCAGTTAGTGTAGTCTTGCAGTTGGTACAACCCTGCAGTTAGTGTAGTCTTGCAGTTGGTACAGCCTTGCAGTTAGTGTAGTCTTGCAGTTGGTACAACCCTGCAGTTAGTGTAGTCTTGCAGTTGGTACAGCCTTGCAGTTAGTGTAGTCTTGCAGTTGGTGCAAAACTGCGAAAATCTCCTCATTATAACTTTTTTCATACCTCCTCCTCTATATGTTTTTTTTCAAATGTAGGTTTACTTCGATACGAAGGCTTCATTTATATTGGACCTATTTGTTTTGTTTTGTCTGGATTTATTATATCAATCTGCAGTTTCCTTTAAAGTATGTGATACCACGTCATACCAGGAGGAGTAGGAATATATGGTCGTAGTTACATTTAAAATAAAATGCTTCGCTGGGGCGCAGCTTGATACGACCGCAGAGGTCGAACCCTGAACAGTTGGGGCAAGTATGGACACAACATTCAAGCTTGATACAGCTCTGAATTTGGATTGTTATTAAATATTTGACACAGCATAGGTTTCTGACACAGAAAGAATGTGGTCTAAGAACTTGAATTTTTTTAATTTACCTATTATGGTCCAATGTCCAAAATCAAAATACATGGTTAGATTCAGCATATTAAAGAACCCCATATATTCAATTTTTGTTAAAATCAAACAAAGTTTAATTTTGGACCCCAACTTGGACAAACTTGAAAACTGGGCCCATAATCAAAAATCTAAACACATGTTTAGATTCAGCAAATCAAAGAACCCCAAGAATTCAATTTTTGCTAAAATCAAACTAAGTTTAATTTTGGACCCTTTGGACCTTAATGTAGACCAATTTAAAAAACGGGACTTAAAATTAAAAATCTAAATACACGGTTAGATTTGGAATATCAAAGAACCCCAATAATTCAATTTTTGATGAAATCAAACAAAGTTTAATTTTGGACCCTTTTGACCTCAATATGAACCAATTTGATAGCGGGGCCCACAAATAAAAAATCTAAATTCATGGTTAGATTCAGCATATCAAAGAACCCCATATATTCAATTTTTGTTGAAATCAAAAAAAGTTTAATTTTGGACCCCAACTTGGACCAACTTGAAAACTGGGCCCATAATCAAAAATCTAAACACATGTTTAGATTCAGCATATCAAAGAACCCCAAGAATTCAATTTTTGTTAAAATCAAACTAAGTTTAATTTTGGACCCTTTGGACCTCAATGAAGACCAATTTAAAAAACGGGACCCGAATTAAAAATCTAAAAACACGGTTAGATTTGGCATATCAAAGAACCCCAATAATTCAATTTTTGATGAAATCAAACAAAGTTTAATTTTGGACCCCAATTTGGACCAACTTTAAAACTGGGCCAATAATCATAAATCTAAATACATGTTTAGATTCAGCATATCAAAGAACCCCATATATTCAATTTTTGTTGAAATCAAACAAAGTTTAAATACTGGACCCTATCTTGGACCAACTTGAAAACTGGGCCCATAATCAAAAATCTAAACACATGTTTAGATTCAGCATATCAAAGAACCCCAAGAATTCAATTTTTGTTAAAATCAAACTAAGTTTAATTTTGGACCCTTTGGACCTTAATGTAGACCAATTTAAAAAATAGGACCCAAAATTAAAAATCTAAATACACGGTTAGATTTGGAATATCAAAGAACCCCAATAATTCAATTTTAGATGAAATCAAACAAAGTTTAATTTTGGACCCTTTTGACCTCAATATGAACCAATTTGATAACGGGGTCCACAAATAAAAAATCTAAATACATGGTTAGATTCAGCATATCAAAGAACCCATTATATTCAATTTTTGTTGAAATCAAACAAAGTTTAATTTTGGACCCCAATTTGGACCAAATTGAAAACTGGGCCAAAAATCTAAATACATGTTTAGATTCAGCATATCAAAGAACCTCATATATTCAATTTTTGCTACAATCAAACAAAGTTTAATTTTGGACCCTTTGGACCTTAATGTAGACCAATTTGAAAACTGGACCCAAAATTAAAAATCTAAATACACTGTTAGATTCGGCATAACAAATAAATAAATGTGATCAAAGATTTTACAAATCTAATGCGCCATACTGTGCAATTAAAGATTACTTCTTGAAATTTTTCAATATTTGAAATTTGAAAAAAAAAAAATATTTGAGGAATAATTCTTTTTAATTTCTGAAATCTGAAATGAGAAAAAATGCCCCCCAACAATTTCTTTTTATCCCCCCCCCTTTTTTCCCTTAAAAAATTCTTTCCTTCAAGATATGGTCATAATCTCAATTCAAATTTCCAATGGAGTTGGCAACCATAATTACCCATTTAAATTTACCATAGTGCTAACTTAATCTATTTTATAATAGAATTAAAAATATAGTGTCAAATCATTCATATGGATTTTTTTGTAAAAAAAAAAGATGCAACATTTGCAGATATTTTTACTGGTCTTCCTTTATAAATATGCATTTCTTTAAACATAATTTAAAAGCAGTGTAAGGGAAGTAACCAAAATGTTGTATTTGGATTACCTCCCTTACACTGTTTTAAATTATCTGTATTGTTCATTAACCATTACTTTATACATAATTTAAAAGCAGTGTAAGGGAGATAATTTCAATGATGTATTTGATTTATCTCCCTTACACTGCTTTAAATTATGTTTTGTACTAAAGTATTTGTCCATTAACCAGGACAACCTTGTTTTTCCCCCTTTTTTGCCCCTAATTCCTAAACGGTTTGAGCCATAACCCCCCAAAGCAAATCCTAACCATCCCTTTGTGGTATGGAAACTTGTAGTATAATTTCAGAGAGATCCATACACCGTTCCACAGTTATTGCCTGGAAACTAGAAAATGCTTATTTTTGGCCCCTTTTTGGCCCCTAATTCCTTAACTGTTGGTACCTTAACCCCCAAAATCAATCCCAACCTTCCTTTTGTGGTATTTAACCTTATGGTCAAATTTCAAAAAGATCCATTCACTTAAACTAAAGTTAGAGTGCGAAAACCAATGTGTCTTCGGACGACGACGCCGACGCCGGACGACGACGACGACGCCAACGTCATACCAATATACGACCACAAAATTTTTTGCGGTCGTATAAAAATATATATATTAGGCTATTGAATAAACTTTAATTTCAAGAGATTTTATAAGATATCCCATTTGCTATTCATGAAGCATATAATTGCATAAGGGAGCACTGATTTAATTGATAAGAGAGACCAAGAATCACTTTCAATAAATGTGTAAGTCTTATGTTGATTATGATCTTAGGGAGAGCAATTTCTAAGATCAAATTATATTCACACAGAGATCTTCAATTTCTGAATTTGACAGAAATCTTGCAAATGATAGAGGGTATGGATGGGGTTTACAGAATAAAGAATAATGGCAAACATCGCAGGATAAAGGGCTAAAAAATAAAGTAAAATAGGCTAAAATAACCAGAATAGAGAAAAATAGGCAAAAATAACCAGAATAGATAATGATGGGGTGCTAAAATATAAAGAATAGAGAAAAATGGAAAAAATATTTGAAGAAAAGAGAATAATGGTCAAAATGAATAAAGAATAGAGAAAAATTGTCTTAGAAATTAAAGAATAAAGAAATAAAGGACCCCCATGCAGATTCTCATGATATATATAGAGAGTTTCATAACATTTATATTGAATAGGAGAGCTAAAGTCAATTAGAGAAATCAGAATGAGGACCGTTAATGGATGACCATCAGATATCTCTTTTTTTTGTTTTTAATCGATAGGATGATTTGCCATTGTGTAATCCTCAAACATACTGAAGTAATAATAAAATTTTACAAGTTGGATTACTTCAGCTTCTGTCCATTGTTGGTGAATTGTACCATCTCGAACAAATACTTTAAATAAAAACGGCTTAAGAATTATCTCGATTGGATAAACGTTCGAATTCTAACTAATTTTAGTTCATTTTATTTAGAACACTTGAACTCGGTTTTTTTTTAGACCAATGTCATCATGTATAAGTGGGAAATGGATTTTAAACAGGCATTGTAAAGCTTTTTTTTTAGGCACGGAATAAATAAAACGTATTTGTACACACACATGTTTAATGGTATTTAGATACAGATTTATATATTGAGATTGGTCTCCTAAAATAATAAGTAATACTTCGTATTTCTAAAATCTTTGAGGGATTAATTGCATGGATGTATTGTTTCTTGTATGTGAAATTGTGTGTATAATTTGTATTAATGAAGCTTATTTAACACATTGCACGTTCGAAGAAAGGACTACACGAGATTTAATATCAGTAAAAAAATATTACAAAAATACCAAACTCCAAGGTAAATCAAATAAAAGGAATTCTATAAAACCTGACAAAACCAAAATGCTCGACTATATCTACCAACGGAAAGAATGTAAACAACTGTCATATTTCTGACTTGTACATGCAATTTTCGAAATGAAAATGGTAGGTTAACCTGGTTTTATAGCTATCTAATCCTCCCACGTGTATGACAATTGTTTAAATATTCAGTCCAATTGGTAAAATTGTATGAGCAACCCAACAGCCATAATTGGTTTATATGACAATAATTTGGATCCAGCAGCCAAATTGTGTTAACATACATCATAGATATACAACACTTGATTTCAAACAATCCAAAGAAACAAATAAATCTAACAAAGACGCAAACAACAAAAGTCTTTGTAGTTATAGTAACATTCTGCATCGCAATGACGTATCACAATAACGAATCATCACATTTTTTATGAAGACTTTGTTGCGTTTTGTGTACTGTTGTTTGTCGTTTGGTGTTTTTTTTTGCCACGGCGTTGTCAGTTTTTTTTTCGACTTATGATTTTGAATGTCCCTTTCGTATCTTTCGCTCTCTGTGTAAGTTTATTCCAAGATATATTATTATTTAAAATATCTAAATTCCTTACAATGTTTACTATACACAGATAATTCAAAACGAAAATAACAAAAGAAGATATTGTGAAATTTACTTTGAAGTATGGGAAGTTGTCCCCGTGGAGTAGCTATTGAAACTCAAAATCCTCACTTCAGCAGTACGGGTTAGCTCGAGGGAAGATCTCGGACGGTTTATGGAGTTTCAATTTATTCCCTTCACGTGAAAAACATGTATACATACGGAATATGCTAACTATATTTGGATTAATCTACACAACATGAAAACAGTACTGTTTATATCTCTCATAAAACAACTATATACAGCACAAAAAATATATTTTAACAAGAAATACAACTATATAATGTTATCAGTTATAACAACAATTTTCATTTATTTTTACTTTTCCTTAAAGAAAGTATAAAGATAGATCATGTTGGCATACATCTGTTTCTATGGTCATTAAAAGTGAAATGCAGCTGCATATTTTTGTATTATCTGTTATAATTATTCATAACATACGGACCCTTATTAGAACGTTCCATAGAAATAAGAAATTGGAAATCAGTGTTTGAAATTAAAAGCGAAGCACTAAATGAATTAGGAGACCATTTTAAATTTAATTAAAATGGCTTTAGTCTCCCACCGCATATGATAATCTTTTGTTTCCTTTTCATATTTTATAGCAGTTATATGATAAAAAAGAAAAATGAACCTTAGTTTGACGGATATTGTAGAAGATATATCATTTAGTCGAATCACAGATATTGATATATGGAACAAGCTTATACATTATTTTAGTGAGCAATGGGATGGACAACCAGAATTTATAGCCGTTCTGAATTTGTCAGGAAGACAATTAGGTGAACAGATAAAAAATGTAAAAGACACCTATAGTTACTTTAATGCTCTGGAAAATACTTTCAGTGATAATAATGATTTACTCGAGTTTTTGATTAATTTAACTGGGTATTTAAATTATCACACCGAATCAGGATCGGTCAACGTCAAGCATAGCCTAAAAGAATTGCGTAAAAACTTGAAACATTTGCGACAGCAGTGTGTAAGAAGAGGAATGTTCCATGATAGGAATTTTGTTGGCAGAGAAGTACAGATCAAAACAATGGAAGACAAAATTAAAACAGGAAGTACAAAAGTTAAGTATTCACATACTCTTCGTCTACTATATAAAAATTAAGAGATGTGGCACACACAATTGCCCATGAGAGAACTATCCATCAAAGCGAAATTAAAACAGGAAGTATAAAAGTTAAGTATTCACATACTCTTCGTCTACTATATAAAAATTAAGAGATGTGGCACACACAATTGCCCATGAGAGAACTATCCATCAAAGTCCACATGGCGCTAAGGATGGGAACAGTTACTGGTCACCGTACGGACTTCGGCAATGAGCAAAACTGATACCATGAACTATATCATGTATATACAGCAATGGGATCACTAAAATAGTTTGTAAACAATGATACATTGTATAATTTTTTTTAAAGTTTCCTTGAAATCAAGGCAGTGGATAAGGAGGAGTAATGGAACCGATATCTTTTTAGAATTGTCTCGGGAAACACCAAAATCATTTGAGTGAAAAAGTAACATAGGAGATGCATAATGTTATTAGGTATACTTCAAATTCTCTTTAGATATTAGAGGATAAAGGATATTGTTCGAAAAAGTGTGAACATTGATCACTATTTACCACACTTCATTAAGGGGGTAAGGGTGTAATAACGAAAATAATCAATCTTTTATCCTCAATTACAGAGGACACATTAACAGAGTTTAGTCTTGATAATATATTTTTCAATATATACGTGCAGGTATTCTACTATGTGGTCTAGGAGGAATGGGAAAGACCAGTCTCGCTAACACAGTCTGTTACAGACTCCGTGGTGAATGTTGGAAAACAATTAAAATTGAACTAAGGTAATGTCAAAATTGATAGTTTAATATATTTTCCATTCCGAAGTATAACATTATGGCACTAATATACTACAATAATTTATGAGTACTTAAGATATACTGCTTGTTTGGGCACATCTTTAGTACTACAAAGTTGTAGTTGTAAAAAGTACACATGCAAAAGTAGTGTACGAACTTGAAAAAATAAAATAAAATTAAAAATTATGTCTCCCTCGAAATATTTGAAGTTATAAATGATATTCCTCAGTTGAAATATTGATGTATGACAACAAAGAACACTTCTTACAAATATACAACAGTCTGAACTTAAAACGACAAAAACGTGATTTACGATATTTGTCTTTTTTAAAGTTTGCATAGACAGTTTAATGAGGTTATTATTCTAAGTAAAAACCAAGGATTTATAACTCTAAATATACGTCCTTGTATGAATCAAGGATTTATAACTGTAAATATACGTCTTTGTATGAATCAATAAGTTCAGTTTTTTTACTTGTATCTGCAAAATAGTACCACTTCTTGTACTTAATAAGATATATAAATAAGAAGATGTGGTATGAGTGCCAATGAGACAACTCTCCATCCAAGTCATAATGTGTAAAAAGTAAACAATTATAGGTCAAAGTACGGCCTTCAACACGGAGCCTTGGCTCACACCGAACAGTTAGCTTAAATGGCCCCAAAATGACTAGTGTAAAACAATTCAAACAGGAAAACCAACGATCTAATCTAGAAAATAAACGAGAAACAAGAAACACTTATGACGACAACCACTGAACAACAGGCTCCTGACTTAGGACAGGTGCATACAAATGCATGTTTTTAGTTTTTTTTTACATAGGTAATATTCTAACCATACTGAACTGTATCCAGGCAAGAAATTTAAAATAAAAAAAAAACATATACTACTATGGGCATTGCTCACATTCATTCACCCGGTCCAACCTTTATTGTACATTAATGTTTTGCAGTTACTGTAGTAACCCAAACCCTATCCCTGATAATCTTTAGGATAAAGATATAAGATAGGAAGTACACTATTTTAAAAGGAACTGATTATTGTATGAATCTATTCATAGCCAACTAATTGTAATTATTGTGATTAATTTCTTCTCGTCCTGAAATACATGAAACATTTGACATTGGACGTTAAGCAACAAAAACAACCAATTAACAATAAAAGAATAAACAGTACATAATATACATATAGTAAATGTAATTGATCTGACTAACTGTATCATATCGTTTTTTATTATTAGGGAGCAGGTAACGTACAGACATTTTTTGCGGACTTCCGTTCAAAGTATTATGAAAGGATCAAATGTACTGGTATCAGGTAGTCAATCATCAGACAATGACCAGAATGGAGAGAAAACAGACCAAATTCTCATTGAAGAGCTTAATCTGCGACAGAAACTTTTAGAACATATTACAGAAAAGTTACGAAGGAAACGTAAGTCAGGTGAAAAAGTAGTTTAATGTTTAAGATTTAAGAATTTCAGATATCGAGGTACTGAATACATAATAGTATTAAAGAAGTCAGGAAATTATAGACATAATAAGCACCAATCCATGAAAATGGAAAGACGAATATAAAACAAAAACAGTTACACAAATCTAAGTTTCTCATCTTGAGCTATTGATTGTAATATTGTAAATGAATGCTGACACTTTTAGTGCTCACTACATTTTTTTATACACTTCAAAACCAGAAGACTAAGAATGCCACATGTTTACAGCGTTCTGAATCTTAGTAGCAACAAGCGTAACATATCAATCAAAACATGAAACATACAACTTTGCCTCGACAATTCGTAACCATCTCCGTTACCATAGTTTCGTTATCATCACATTATTAATTAACTAAAATTTACAGCACGGTATTTGCATAGCAATTGCTACCGATGAAAATGAAGAGATTTCAGGAATGAGCAATAAAAAAATATGAAAAATTCCAGGGAGATTGACAGTTTATATTCTGTGTTTACTGTTCATTGTAATACAATATAAACCACCAAAAAACCCTCTAAAAATATGTAAATGAGTTGAAATAATATATATTCGATGGTATACATTCTCCTCGAGTACCTTACGTCTCGGGTCGTAAACTTAAGGTAAGTTGACACACTACAAACACTTAATTTAGTAAGGAGCATATTGTAAAAAAAAAACAACATCAGAATTAGAAAAAAATGTGATTATTTGTGATCGTTAACTTGTATATTCTTTAAGTAGCCTTTTTCTGTCCCTGTTGATTCTAATTTGAAAAAAAACTAATACTTTTTTTTTTTTTTTTTTTTTTTTTTTTTTTTTTTTCTTTCTTTTTTTTTTTTTTTATTATAGTGTCACATACCAATATAAAACACAATGAATACATAATTACATAATATGCAATTAAAAATTAAATATTACAATTAGAATATTGGTACCCAGCCAAATAACTGACTTATGAGACACTTTAAAAATATAACACATATTATAAAACAATTAAAACTAATGTACTAAAATATTATTACACACAATACCTCCTTCGATAAAACATGTGATATAAAGTTTTTGCTAAAAATGGTTGAATTGCATCATTTGACATTAAGAAAATAAATTTGTCCTGTAAATCAAGATCGTTAAAAGTCTCACAAATATCACCAGATTTCTTCATTAAATCATATCTTAAATCTGCATAAAAATCGCACCCTAACAAAAAATGTTTTTCATCCTCAACACAATTATCTGTACAATATATACAAGTACGCTCATTTAAAGGAATTTTTGGCTTGGTGTATCTACCCGTTTCAACTGCCAGTGGTAAACAGCCACTTCTAAAATTTGACAAAACACGTCTATGCTGCCTATTACGAACTAATTTTACATAAGAACTAAATTCTAAAACATTTTTATACTCCCTATACATACGTAATTTATTACCATTACATTCATTTCTGTCATTAAACAATTTTTCAACCCATTCATTTTTATCTTTTTCATAGAGTTTGGATTTGATTTCTTGCAGTTTATGTTTGATGGAAAAAGTATCATTAATAACATTTTCAATACCTAAAATTTGTGCTTTCTTTATACAGTTTTTATCCCATGACCTAGAACAATCCTTACTCCACGCATGAACCTTATATGTAAGTCTTGTATCGTAAGTTTTGCTCACTCTAAGAAAAAGACGAAAAGTTTCCAAAATTTCTGCTGATTTCGTACTTTTAAGTCCCATATCACCCTGAATGGCTATATTTGACGCATTTGAAGCACTTCCTAAGAATAACCGACATGCTTTGTTCTGTATAACTTGTACATCTCTCCAATTTGTATGCCCCCATATTCCAGAACCATAGTATAGAACAGGCTCAACTACAGACCTATAAAGTTTCGTAAACACATCATAAGTCATTCCACCACATGAAATAAATTTAGCATATAAGGCTGAAAGTGCTCTGCTTGCTGATTTAGTAATTTCTCGTACTGTATGTTTATAATCCAAAAATTCATTCAAATGCAGTCCCAAATATCTGTAGGATGAAATATAATTAACCGAAGTTTCTCCGCAGTTAAATTCGACAGTAGATCTAGCAGTGTTTTTATTACGAAAATGAATAACCTTTGTTTTTTCTTTATTTAGTGTCATTCTCCATTTCCTACACCAGGTTTTTAAACAGTCCAACATCTTTTGTAAATTCTGTTCATTTGGAGCTATCAACGCAACATCGTCAGCATAAAGAAGAATAGATACATTTAAATCACCAATATCTACACCAGCATTAAGCGAGCGAATATCATCCGCAAGATCGTTAACATATATGGAATACAAAGTAGGAGACATTTTACAGCCTTGTTTCACACCGTATTGAACCGGGAAAATATCTGTCAAGTTGTTTCCTAATTTTACTGCACTTTGTGTCGCATCGTAAAGAGACTGAATTGCTTTTAGAAACGTTCCGTTAATACCAATTTTCATCAGCTTATACCACAACATGTCCCGATTAACATTATCAAAAGCCTTCTTCGCATCAACAAAGCACACGAAAGAATCTTTCCTTCGTAACTTTCTATTTTTAATAATTGTTGTTAATACATATAAGTGATCCAAACAGCTTCGGTTACGTCTAAATCCATTTTGCTCTTCTGCTAACATGTCATTTTGTTCTAACCAATTTGTCAATCTTTTATTCAAAATATCCGCATATATTTTGCACGGCACTGATATTAATGAAATTGGACGGTATTCAAGTGGATTAAGGGAATCCATTTTCGGTTTCGGAATCGGAGAGATCATACTCGTTAACCATTCATTAGGAACGTGCCCTTCTATGAAACAAAACTGAATAATTTTATATATAACAAGTCTATACACGTGTCATTTCGCAAAATCTCACTCGGTATCTCATCAATTCCAGCGGATTTACCTTGCTTAGCTCGAAAAACGGCCTCGCGTACCTCATCCCTTTCAATAGCTCTATTAAGTTCAGTTGTATCAATATTATTGTCACAATATTATACTAACATGGATTTTTAATTTTTTGTCAAATAACTAACGAACTTCATGATTGCCTAAATGGAAGCTATGTCATTATGATTTGTTATATGATAAAATTATCTAAACATGTTTATTTTTGCAGAATGTTTAATCCTATTTTACTTTTTTAATATTTGTACTTCAGTTATTTTTTTATTTGATAATCTTGATGATGAGACTACAGAAGACGCCTGTGCTACCCATAGTTCCATTGAACAGTCAAAGATTATGGAATTCTTTAAGTCTTTACTTGAAATTATGACGGCCAATAAAGACTGCCAGGTATTTTTGTGTATCATAACTTCGAAACTTCTGGTTTATGATATCAGTTTGCCACAAGTTCTTAACTTTTATTCAGGAATACTTTTTAACAACTTTATGTTCTCAGTCTTCATATGAAGCATACAATGTTATACTTACGGACTTAAACAGATGAAACATACTACACACCAACAGATACATAACACTACTGATTTTTTTTAAATATATGAAATACATTAAGAACTTTGAAATATCTAACCACTATGTTTTCTAATAGCAGATTAATAAACTGATTATACCGAAATTTAAATGTAAACTTTTATTAACGCTTTTAGTAATTAAACATCGGTTTGAAACAAAACTTCGTTATTTTACAACAATGTTTTATAAGGTCATACATCTCTGTCCAAAAAATTAAAAAATCGTATCATCAATTCCAATAGATATGAGTGACTTTCAACAACTCATCAGAGTCATGCATTTCGTTTGATGGGGAATATATACATATACATGTAAAATAACTCATCAAAGATACCAGGCTTATAATTTTGTACGCCAGACGCGCGTGGCGTCTACAAAAGACTTATCAGTGACGCTCGAATCAAAACAGTTAAAAGCCCAAATAACGTACGAAGTTGAAGGGCATCGACGGCCAAAATTTCGGAAAGGTTTTGCCTTATACAGCTAAGGTAATCTATTCCTGGGGAAGAAAATCCTTGGTATTTCAAACAATCCATATATAATTGATACAGCTGATAACTTGTATCTTAGATAAATTTACAATAAAAAACAAATACATGGACATTAGATTTTTTTTTCTGCTATTGTCTATAGCAAAATACATTTAGCCTAAGAATGGTTGTGGTACTGGAAAGAAAATCTATACAGTTTATTAAATACAGTTACAAATATACTTATTTATATTTCATTCAGACTAGACTTATCATAACATCAAGGAATAACTTCCTGTTAACTTCTGGTAAGGAATTAAGAAATCTTCTGGTAAAAATTGAAGTAGACAGCTTAGGCATTGAGGATGCAAGAAAGCTAACCTTAAAGTGTACGAAACAGGTATAGCATTATGACACCTTCTAAACTAGTTATTTAAACAAATTTTAAGAATAAAATTACCGATGTATACATTTGTAGCTATATCATTTTTCCCCTTGTAGAACTACAGAGGTAACAAGAAAAAAGGAAAGCCATTTAGTTCATTAACTAACATCAACTAAAAAAAGACAAGAACAAGAATATATGATGTATGAATTCCAGATAATAATTTAGTTCGCAGACATAGAAAAAGAACCTACTGGATACAGGAACTACTACAATCAAACTCTTCTAAAAGAAAAAAATAGACAAATAGACAAAACATTATGATTTATGGCATAACAAATCGGACTCAACACGGAAATAAATTCCTGATAGACCACTTATCAATGTTGAAGAAATAATAATTAATCTGCACAGTACAGCTACCGACGCACAGTAAAAATGTTTGTTTTAAACAGGTTTGCTTTTGTTTTCAGTGCACCACGAACGATCAGCAAATCGATGCCATAGTGACTGTTTGCAGTGCATGTCCTCTTGCCATCCGAGTTATCAGCGACGTCATAAACGACTCCCCAAATGGCATTCAGATAGTTTCACTTATTCAGAAAAGTACAGACACGTTTTTGTCGCCATTGCTGCAGATTTATGAATGCTTAAGTCAACCATTTGAAAAACTAAAGGAATACAAGTCTACATTATGTCAACTTTCACTTTTTGGTACAACAAAGTTTGACATGAATTCAGCAGCTAACATTATATTTGGAAAATTTCAAACCAACATGGAGAAGAAAGAAATCATTAAAAAGCTCACAGAATTAAAGCTTACCCTTTTGCTTTTTAAAAGTCGACACCTTATCGAAATAGAAAATGAAGAATGTTCGTACAGCCCAGGCGGTCAAAATACGGACATGGAACTCGATGACCTATTTGCAGGACAGAGAATATATTCTCTTCATCCTCTTGTTTACAAGTTTTTAAAGGAAAAAGAGAACGATAGAGAATTAATTGGTGATATTCGAATTGCTAAACATAACTATATAGTATTCTTCGATGAACTAGTTCTAGATATTGGTCAAGAATCTAATGTTTTAGTTGCCAGAGAAAAGGCTGAAAAAATAAAAATTCACATATTAAAATATATAGAATTCATGAAAGAATATAAAAGCTTTTCTGATATACCTCATCTACAAAAATTATCTACACCTGAAGATGCTAAACGACGTAACACAGTAGTTCAAATGATATGTATACCAGAGTATCATTTATCTTTTATTGAATCTATGCTGTCGAAAGTTGAAAATAATGTTATAGCAAAACTAAGCTGGGAGATAGAATATGTAGCAGCGATTGTAAGATATCAACACTTTTGTGACAATATTGACGATAGATGCAAGCTGATTTTACAAGAACTCAATTCAGTCGCATCAAATACATTAAGTGAAGTGGAAAATATTCAGCTATCAATTTTAAAAGGACGAACATGTTTTTTCTTAGGAACCATAACAACAGATTCCGATCCTGGATATTCAGAAAAGTGTTTATTGGAAGGAAAACATATTTTTGAATCACAACAATTACGTCAAAAGCAAGAAGCTTTATCCTATTTATCTGCAATTTATAATGGCTTGGGTCATATATTTTATCGAAAAAAAGACAAACAAAACCGGATAAAAGATATCGAAAAAGCAATAGAGATGCACACACAAGCTCTTAATTTTTTATCAAACAGTCAAAGTGAAAATATTGTCATATACTATTCAAATATCGCAGCATGTCATTTTGAGCTTGCAACCTATTTCCATAAAGAAAAACGAACCAATGAAAGAGAAAAATCTTTGAAACATTACAATACCTCAGTTGAGCTTGCGAAAGTTTATGGAATGATAACTTCAGATATTTACCTGCGTAAATTACTTGATAGAGGAAATGTTAATCTCATGCTGTGGCAGTTAGAGGCAGCTGCAAAAGATTTCGAAGAGTGTTCAAATTTGGTGAAGAAGCTGTATGAAAAACCAAGTAGGATCGAAGTACTTATACGTCATGCACATGGACATTTAATTAGAAGAAAAATACAACTTGGGGGTAAATAGAATAATTACAAAGTAATGAAATGCTGGTTAGAAAATGTTAAGATGAAAAATATACTAGTAACCTTTCCTATCCTGGCGTATCAAACACGTCAAGACCACTAGAATTCTGACGTCTTAATACACTTGATAGTAATTTATCAATTAAGACTTTTTTAAACGTGTCCCTGAAAAATTTACCAATCGTCATAATGAACAACAAATCATTGTGGGCTACTGTAGTTTAATATCACTTAATAACTAGTGAAATTAGGAGATTTGTCTTTAAAATTTTGTATTGTATCTCGGAATCTCGTGTTTGCTTGGTTTGTTCATCTAATGTGACATATGCAGAATCTTCAATTTGCATTTAAAAAAAAATGTTCATCGGCTTCAGACGTTTTGTTACCTTTGGCATTTTTGTTACCGTTGACTTTTTTTTATCTCGTCTTGTCAAAGAAGTAGATATCAGGTTTTTTCTCTTGTAATCGACTGTACATGCACATTTATTTCAACGAAGTGTCTATTGTCTTGCTCTCTTTAAACGTGTTAAAACTTTTTTAAGAAATAGGTTACATGATACTCTATGCTCTAAGAATATCTAAAATCTTTGTTGATTATCCAGAATATTATCATTCGCTTTTTCTAACAATTATTCGTTAATCTGAGCATAGAACTAATGCTCTATATCATGGTCTATACATTTAATCATATAAGATGAAATATTTTTCGGCAATCTCTTAAAATTGCGTTGAATGTCAGTGACACGTGTTCCCGGTAAATTGTCAACACATTGTAGTCCATCGTACATTGCAACTCATTTAATAATTGGTCAATGACCCAGGTAGAAATTTAGTATACTTGAATGATCATACTCGTATTAGTTAGTATACCCGACCTGGTAAACGTGATTTCACGTGTTCTGTAATAGTTATCCAATGATGACGCGGTGTGTCAGTGTAAGATCACCCCGACGGCCGGAGGCCAGAGGGTGATCTTACACTGAAACCAAGTCCGAGTGAGATAACTATTTTACATCCCAGCTCTTCTAGACTATATGAAAAAAACATTTACGCTTCATAACATCTAGTTCAGAATGCCATACAATAATTATAATATACTTTATATATTACTATATAGTATATACCCTTTATGAGCTCCGGATACAACGTTTAAATATGTTAAATTAACAGGGAATTTGTATCCAGTCGTCCTGGTGTAGCTTCATATGCTGGAGGTTTTGAGTTTGATATCCCGCTTAGACACTGGAAATTAAGTGGATTTTTCTACATAATTTTGAAAGTTAGTCTTTATTCCGCTTAAATATTTCTAAGTTTTAATGTGTATTCGACATTCCCGCCAAAATGTTACAGAACAAAAGAAAGCATGCAGAACAAAAAATTCAAAGTAGGGTGATCTGGTAGGGGTGATCCGACTCAGATCACCCCTGTTAGAAGAAAGGAGTTGGGATGTAATATAAATAACCGTATATAAAATCTCAGCAAAGAAAACAGACCTATGATTGGTTACCACCACTTTATTTTAACTATGATGGATAGTTGTTTCATTGACAATCATACCACATCTCCTCATTTTTATATTATGATTTGTTGATGAGTAACGAAAAGGAGATATTCTGAATTATATCAATACTAAGTCAACTAAATACAAATGAACACAAATAGTAAACAACACATATTTATTTATAATAGCTTAGTTGATAAGAGATGAGAGAAAAAGAAAACAAACTATGTGATTAATTTGATACCGTTTTGATCAAACTTTGCAATAGCATGTATGATGAATAGAAGTAACATTTGTACTATATTAGAAAAACGAGAAAACACGCGGAAAAAAAAAGACAAAACCATTGTAAATTTAAAATAAGATAAAAAAGGACAAACTAATAAAGAAAAGTCTTCAAAACGCTACAGAGAAAACTAAGAATTAAGCAACGAGAACCTCACCAAATACATAATTCGGTGGCTCCGGAAGTGTAGTCATTTCTACACTAGAGGCAAGAATCAGTAATAAGGCGCATTCAGTGATACAATTAACAATTTTCGTATGTGTCTAGTACATGAAGAGAAAACGTTTTGTCCGATAAGATGATTTATTATACAAGAAAATTTGTAATATAATTATGATGCAAATTTCAACCATTAAGAAGGCCAAATTTTCCCTTTTTCATGAACACTTTTGCTAAATTGAATTATTTTGGTCTTCTACGTCTTTCCATTCCTTGATCAATTGCAGTGATAAGAGCTTCAAATGTCTTTACTTTCGTTGATCACTTGCAGTAATAAGTTTTCCTTTCCTTGTAGTAATAAACCAGAGAATATATTTACAGGAGAGAAGAGGGGCGGAAGATACCAAAGAAATATTCAAACGCTTGAGTCGAAGACGAACTAAGAACGCCATGGCAAAATAAAAAACTAAAAACGACCGAATGACAAACAACAGTCTACAACACGCAACATTGAAAACCTAAAGCGGAGCAACACAAACCCTACCAAAAACCGGGGATAATGTCAAGTGTTCCGGAAAGGTATGCATATCCTTCTTCATATGTGGCACCCGTCTTAATGCTCATATAAGTACAAATTTGATGATGCCCCATTCGAGATAAAGATGAGGAGATTCTTGGAACGACAATTAAAACAATCCGTAAATCAACTCGTGATGGCGTCCGTAAAATTTTCGAAGGGATGGCTGCAAATTCACTACTTGGAACCCTTGGTTTAATAGCTTCCTTGTGTTACGCTTCCTGAGCACCTGAGATAACCCCGGTTTTTGTGGATGATCCTGTTGCTCAGTCTTTGGGTTTCTATGTTGTGTTTTGTAGACTGTTGTTTGTCTTTTGGTCCCTTGGTGTTTTGCCATGGCGTTAGTTTTCGACATATGAGTTTGAATAACCCTTTGGTATCTTCCACTTTTTTATTGTAAGCCTCAAATCGCTATCAATAAAACGCAAGCTCCGGAATATGGTATATACTCCATATGCATGTGTTTCTGGAATGTTGCTACATAGAAATGGAAAATACCACAATTTTGTCGTAAAGTTTTGTTCTCAACCGACCTTCATTTTCAATTTCTAGATGAAAGCCAACATATGAGGCAGACTTAAATGTAGATAGATGCGTTCAAAATAGTCACTTAACTTTGAATTATTTTATTGAGAGAACATACTAGTAGATATTGTTTCCATTTACAAACTGACGTATTTTCAATATTTGGTTTTCTTTTATCTTTTGTGTGTGAAAAAAATAAGGTTGAAAACCAGAAATTTTCATAATATGCTTTCACGAAATGTTATCCTAATAGGGACAACTGTAAAACTAGGCGCATAGTAGGAGATTAACAAATCGACGCACTCAGTCACGCTCTTTTTTGAATTCATGCGACTCCCTCGTGGTATTGTATTCAAAATCGATGAATTAATGTTGCCTTGGATTCATCAAGTCCAGTATAAGAGAAAAAAGGCAAATATGAATATTTGGTTTGCGACGGTCAAGATACCTATTATAAAAAAAGTGCAAATATTCCTTTCAGAATATAGAATCCAATTTTAACTCAATCAATTGTATAAAAAATTTCACGTTTGAAGTTTGGAGGGGCCTTAAGCAAGTTTATGGTTATTACTATGCATTTTTCAACAGGATGACACTAGGGTAGAATCATTTCATACCCTTCAGGAGAACCCGACTACTGCTCCGGATTGGTGAGATAATTTTGATCAATCTCTGATTTTCGGTTTAGTGTTTAATTCTGATCATATATATCTTTATCCTACTTTTTTGTCGACTATTTTTTTGTTTTTCCTTCTTCGACTTTTAATTTATGACCCGAGACAACTTTCAAATGATGTAAATAAACTTATCATAGATACCAGGATTGAAATTTTGTATTTGCGCCAGACGCGCGTTTCGTCTACAAAAGACTCATCAGTGACGCTCAGTTAATGTCACTGAATAAAACTAATGCGAGGTAATATTAGCCGTTTTGATAATAAGTGAAAATTCAAATATAAGACATAATACTGAAATATGAATTAAATAAACGCACATAAATTTCTTTTGTCTTTAGGTATATCCAAAGATGAACTTGCTGACTTAGTCGTCAAAGGAACAGAGATATATGAGGAATTGAAGAATATTCTTTCGCCTACTCTACTACCCGGTAACAGCGCGAAATTTAAACAAATTCAAAGGTACCATATGGACTTCCTCAGGGACTTTAATGAAGATGATTTGAAGATAAATGCTAAAAGGTTTTATTCGGTAAGTTTGAATTTACAAAAAAAAAAACGATGTTAATGTCTTACTTCAATTATTTATATTTTTTTCAGAAATTGAATATTTTTAGGGAACTAGAAATAAGTGCTTCTTGAAATTTGTTATAAGTCTCCACGTGAACATGCCTTACCGTGTAATGCAGTTTGAGATTCATCGATCCCAAACTTCCTGTTAACTGAATACGTTTATATTCTAACACATTCGTAGCATCTCCCTACGGAACTACAAATAAGAGCTTCCCGAATTTTGTTATAAGCCTTCATGTCAGTATGCAGTGTGATGTGTTATCAGATTCATAGCTTATCAATTTCCTGTTTACCGATTACTGATGTATTCTAACACATAATGGCTACGTATTTCATGTCGTATTATCTAGGGACCTGCAATAAAGGGCTTCCTGAAATTTGTTATCAGGCTTTTTTTGTGAACATGCTTTACTGTGTGATGTGTTTTCAGATTCAGAACTTATCAACTTCTTGTTACCGATGTATTTAAAGTGGGGGTATCAATAGTGAGCAGAAGCTCACAGTTATACCTGTTAATTTCTAATAACATAAATAGAAGGCAAAGAGTACTGCTTTTGGTATCAATTTGAAACTTTATTTTTAAGGCGTATCATTCTGTGGATTCGGAAAATGACTCAAGTTGTAAACCTCCAATATCAGAATCGTTGTCAAGTAGTAATGATGAAATGGAGGAACCACAACATTTCAAGCTTCCGTTGTCCACTTCTAAAAATATTTCAGGAAGAGACTTAACTCCGGCAACAAGATGTAGAGGATCTAGCACAAGTTCTGGTTTTTATAGTATGAATTCCTCTACCACGGACATAGAGAGTGTAAGTTCATTAAAAACTAATTCTACGTCGAGACAGTACAGTTGGTCTGATGACGACGTTTTCGCAAAAAGACAGTCATCTTTCGAAAGTGCAGTAGAGAGAATGGAAGACATGCCATGTACAAACAAAAGTAGTACACTTAAATCACGCCTTCTTAAACCATGTGCAAATTTTGAAGTTGAATCATTACATTTAGAAGAAGCAAAAAGCAAGCGGCAGCTCACAGAAGGTAAGTTGAGTTTTGAAAATGATTAGAGGACCAGCATTACATACTAGTAAAGCAATTTTTGAAGTCACTGCTTACTCTTCCGGAGCACCAGAGTTCACGCCTTATTTTTGGTAGGGTTCGTGTTGATCAGTCGTTTGTTTTTCTATATTGTGTTTTGTAGATTTTTTTGTCGTTTCGTCGTGTTTCGATTGTTGCCATGGCGTTGTCAGTGTTACTTCGACTTATGAGTATTGAATGTGCTCTTGGTATCTTCTTCTTCTTCTTTATTTTTATTATTGATCTACCAGTTTCAAATAATAATAAGATAAGGTGTAAAAAATAAACATTGTTTAATATCCTGCTTAAGATAACATTAGAAAACTACTGGCGATATTCGTTTCTACAATTTAAAATGTGTTATCCAAGCTGAGTAAGTGTAATCTATTACACATATTTAGACAGTTAACCTAGAGTAACAATACAAAGTAAACAAATAAAGGAAATTGTATAGATGATGGAATGTTTCAATAAAATTTTGAGTTAAACGGGTTTTACATGTTCGTTTGCTTAAATGTCATTTGACTAGTATATATATATCTTCTTTAGAAATTTAGTCATTTCTGTTGATTTCATCAACTTTGCCAAATATTATTAGAATGTCCTTCCTAGATAAAAAGAGCATCGATATTAAGTATCTCATGTAAATGCATTTATGGAACGATCAAAACCATTACATGCGCAAAAGTTTATGTATTCTTCTGCCATATAAATGAACTCATCATAGATACAGGATTACAATTTTGTACGCCAACCGCACGTTAAAGTATACAGCGGAACATAATAATATATATAGCCAACAGATGTATTACCATACTCAAATGTGTAACCCACAAAGTCCACTCATGGAGACCTATTGATATGTAGCAAAATGGTAATTTTACAAAGAATGTTGTTAGATATATCTAATAAATATGAAATTCGTTTAAATACAGCATAGTGAATTTTGACGCAGTCTTCGAAGTTCATGTGTAAGTAAGAATTGGAAAAACACGCTCTTTACTTATCCTTTAAAAATTATTACCTAGATACAATAACATTTCAACATGTTAATTTTTGCCGTATGTTACAGCATAATCATACTATTTTACAGATGACAAATCAAATTCATCAGATGTGGATTTTCCACACAAATTAAACATAACGGAATATGATAGTCAATTTTCAGATGAAAATTCTCGGTCATTTGAGAGAAGTAGGAAAAAATACAAAAAGGGACAGCTAGGTATGCATAATAATATTTTTATCATAAAATAATGGCTTATCTATATAAATGCAAATACATTCATGTATCTATGTATATTCGTTTGGTTAAACCGATTGTAAAGGAAAGATCATAGGATAATTGAATTTCAGGCGACAAAATCTGACGTATCACTCAAAAATAAAATAAATATTTTTGGTTGGGATTTATTCTTTACAGGTTTCTTCAAAGCTGAACCAACACACTTTGGATAATAATTTCTTTTTTTCATTCCCTAAAATATTTGTGCTTCCTATGTTGTATCTTTAAAAGAGGAGGGAATTAGTCAATAATCTCTGCAAAATTAATCTTCAATATTTGTAGAAGAAATAGTTGATGAATTAGAGGAACTTATACCATCTGTAAAACCAAGAATGAGAACGCTTATTAGAGATCTTGACACTGGGGAAGGCAAGTATAGATGTGACTGTAGCATTCCTCAATAAAATATTAAGAGTTCAATGTGAATGTAACAGTCCTCAACAAAATATTAGTAGTTCAAATACAAACAAAACATAGGAAATCTAAACTGGGTGATATCAATCTTTTTGTTGGTGTTTTACTGCACTTTTAAGGCACATATTTTTGGCATTTTTTTTATGAAAACATTGCATATAGAGGTCTGCTTAGTAAAATAGATAGCTTTCATCACTATGTGTGGCTAGCATCTAGTCTTCAGTAGTTGTATTATCAAAATGTGTATAATGCTTGTTAACAAGAAACTATAAAACAATTGACATCAGGATATGTATTTATTATGAAACACGACATCAAAGATGATTTTCTGTTTAGATTGATTGTTTGATTGATTGGTGTTTAGCGCAACTTTCAGCACTATTGTGATATTTCGTGGCGGTCAGTTTTTATTGGTGTAGGAAGCCGGAGTGCCCGGAGAGAACCACCGACCTTCGGTAGGAAAACTGAAAATCCTTGTCAATTGATATTGGAGTCGAGCGCACCTGCCACGTGCGGGATTAGAACTCACAACCTCAGTGTTGACAGGCTAGTGAAACAGTAGTTGTACAGAGGGGAGAAACGAAAGTTAAATAGATGCATTAATATTTCAATTACTTTTATCATGTTTTTTATACATATTTCACGGTAATCTGTGAACATTTCGCATCAAATTTTATATTTTCATTTCTTCCACAAAACAAACAGCGTAATGCACACATTAACCGTATTGTATCCCCATTTTAATTTTTTCAGCTGAGCTAGTTGATGACAAGAGCGGCAGACCTTTAGTCAAGTATAACGATTAAGCATCTAGGTATATAAAAATAATAATGTTGTCAAATTGAACAGTTTTGACCAACTGGTTACTCGGATAATCTTTCGACCGATTAACCGACCGATTAACCGGTTATTCGGTAGCTAAATTGAATTGTTCCTTATCCACAGTACTCTACAAATGCACAGTTATATGACACAATGGATTGAAGTTTATCCTTGGGCATTATAAAGCCTGGCTTTGAGCTTTCCTGGTGAAATTTTGTTTTTAATAATCCAATACTACCATATCTACTATGACGTTTGTAATAACTTCAGATTATGAGGATTCACTTTCTTGATCTCGGCGAATTGACAAACTTTAGTCTGAAACCGGTGCTTGTTTAATTTTCTCTGGTCTTACAGAAAATTCTGTGGAGTGTTTCAATTTGAGATGATTTAGCGTGTTACTCGTACCAACCAGTATACATTAACTTCATTTGCTTAATTTTCTTTTCATCGTTTTTTGAGTCGGCACTTCGTTTAAATTATGACAAAGCCTTGTACAATGGAGGTGGCATACATACATGCAGGTCTTCGAAATATTTAATAAAAGTAATTGTGAAATTTAATCAGCTTATAAATGTTCAAAGTTCTTGTACGCTTGTTTAAGTTTTCTTTAGAACTTGCCCCAGTCTTATAGACGAGTGGTCTTTGTGCTAATTAATTTTGTAAAATTGGAATGTTTTCAAGGTTAAAAATAGTAATCAATATACTGGACAATTGATCTGTCAAGTTAAGTAGCACGACGATAATTTTCAGATCCAACAAAATTAATAAATGATTTCAATACACATTTACATCAAATCTATTAAAATTGAAAAACGGTCCTGTTAACCGGTTAGGGTTTTTCGTATTCGATATTCGGTCCTTCCGACGGTTAACCGTTGACAACACTAAAAAAATGATGAAATACTTTTAGAATATATAAAATTCAGTGTATTCAACTTGCAAAATAAAAGTATCACTCACCATGTATACTTTTATCCTAAATCAAGAGTAAGTGGAACAACATATTTTTCCTGAATGGATCAACATATTTAATATTTAAAAGTTATTTGAAAGACGACTTTATAAACAAAAATGAAGATTTGTCCAAAATGTTCAAATTTTATTAGTAACTAGGAGTTTTGGAATGTTCTGAGTAACCATCAAATTTAATATGTTGTCGTTGCATCTGATTAGGTTTTTACTTTCATCCCTTAGCCAGAAATTCATTAAACATTTCTTTTCTCTTTGATATATATATCACAAAAAGAATGATGGTCTCAATTCTGTACTGTGGACACACATTATACAAGACTCCTTTTCAAGAGTTTCTAGTAACGTGAATGTTAAGATTTGCCATGGAACCTTTTCTTAAGAATCTTGCAACAATGCTGGTACAGGAAAGGAAAAGTATTGTAAAGAGTGGTGTACTACCAGCAGTGTAAATGCGATTTCACTTATACACAGCTACTTTAGTACAAACAATCTTGATGTACATCTGATTAGATTTATACTCTACATTTGAAAAGAAATATATTAGCTGTTTGTAATTGCGTATGATTTTTTAAATTTTTATGGACTATCAACTTTTGGATTTACCTTGGAGTTCGGTTTTTTATTTTATACATTCATACATCTTTATCGGTATACAGTATATATACATTGTAACCGCTGTACTGTGTATAAGCATCTCAACAAATTTTTATGCATCTTAAGAAATGTTAATCAAGATTGCTTGTACTAAAAAGAGCTTAGTATTCTTTTAGTTCTGTACTCCAAAACTGAGGCAACAATTTTATTAGAAAGATCAATTGAAATATTCAATTTCCATACTCTTAAATAAAATTTGGTACGGTAAATAGAAAACAACATGTTATTAAATATTCATGCGTCCGAAGCGTTTTTCTAGATTTACCTCCACCAGGAACGCTCAAAGCCGAATATTTGAAAGCCGCGGATGTATAAGAACCAAAACAGTTGAAGAGTAATGTTCTTATAGCTATCACGAAATAGATGATCGTTATAATATCTCAGTTTCTCAACTTTTAAAGAAATAAATTATCATACTGTCAAATACTTCACGTCCTCTTATTTATTTGATTGTCTATATAACATCATCTTAGATTGATTGTTTTCATAACTTGATATTATATTGCAATAATTGATTCAACCATAAAAAAACATGATTTACTTGTTTTTGATTTAGGAAGATATATTGGAGTCGTAAAAAAGATTGTTTTGGTACAAATATCATGCTTTGATCCCGCCATTGAACCTTTAAAACTTCCATATCTGGCAGCACATGTTATTTTTTTTTATTTTGTTGTCATATCGAATGGATAATTATTTCTTCCGTTGGGATCTAGAAAATTAGTTGATCATATCTTTATATAAAATTTAAACTTTTAAACATGTACTTTCAGGAAAAGAAATCATGCATCGTTGTATATGACTACCAAGGATATCTGTTCTTTGAATGTGACCTTTGAACATTTAAAAAGGATTAGCCATTCAAAATTCAAAACAGTTTCTTAAATATCTTTTCTTCTTGATCTCTTACGTTTTTAGTGTTTTGAATTATTTATACATTAAACTTCTCATTCAAGACAATATACTAGTATCAAACTTTCCATATAATGAATGACGACTGTAAGTATTTACGTTTTCGTTATATATTTACTTCTTAGATATAATGTATAGTCGGTTTTAACTTATAATACATATTGTATTGTCACTTGTTTGTTTGGCTATAATTTTCAATATATATTATATAAAAAAAACTCACCAAAGATACCAGGCTGATAATTTGGTACACTAAACGCGCGTTACATCTACATAAGACTCATTAGAGGTGCTCGTATCAACGCAGTTGGAAGGCTAAATAATAAACGGACTTGGAGAGAATTAAAACCGAAAATTCCTAATAATCCTATTAATTCCTAATACGGCTAAGGCAAAATAGATATTAGGGTAGAAAAACCTTAGTGTTTCGAATTATTCATAATTTTATGAACAATAAATTTACAGAAAAATGGAGATATCAATGATATTTCATGTCAATGCAATAGTGCTGGCTACTAGGCTGGTGATACCCTCATGGACGAATTGTATATCAAAATGGTATCGATCCACTGACTATAAAACTCATTAAAAGATACCAGGCTTATAATTTGATACGCCAGACTAGCATTTCTTCTACATAAGACTCACCAGAAGCGCTCGAATCAAAACAGTTTGAAGGCTATGAAGGAAATAACGAACACGAAGAGTATTTAAGTCAAAAATTCCGACAAATTGTGCCAAATATGAATTTGGCAAACTATGGCCGGGGTAGAAAAGTAATTGAACAATTTCAAACAGTAAACATACAGAAAATAAACATATCAATGTTATTTCATTTCAAAGCAAAAGTGATGTCTACTGGGCTGGTGATACCCTCCGAGACGAAGCTTAGGCTTCTTAAAAAGCTCTGACGTGTAAATATTCTTTTCTAAAAATGAAATATTGGTCAAATAAAAATCAGTGTCAAACAAAATAACTAAAAAACAAAAGAAAAAATCAACCACTAGGTGGATTAAGAATAATTTGTATTCTGTTACAACAAACTTTTAAGCTTAAACATTAATGGGAATGTTCTTAAGTTTTGTATTTGATTTAGTTTTCAAATACATTACCAATAATAGTATTTCCCAAATTACAGCTGACTTAAGTTTATATTCTGTGTTTCTTTGACAAGTTTAACATAATTTTATTCACAAATGAATAATATTTTAAAAATTTTATGAATCAATATTTATCAAAAATATTCTTTTAGATTTAGATATTTGCATATTCCTCAGTAATTCCTTCGGATTTAAGCGTTCCATGCAGTATGTTTTTTTTTGTTTAATTTTCCCAGCAATATTATTTATTTTTCTTCGCTTGCCTTTTAAATATGGTACTGAAAACTCACGGTTTCATACGTTAACATTAAATTGTATTTATGTTAATTCTAAAAATAAAAATCATTTTGTAGTTCTGTATACGTGAAACTTCCAGACTTATGTATGCATGGATAAAATAAGAAGTATCTTTACGGAAATGCCTAATCTTATTTTGAATGAGTTTTACCTTTATATTGGAACCATACTTTAACACATTGACTTTTTGTTATCATGACACACGTGATATATTGGTTACATACAGTACATTGTCAGTAATTTAGTGCTTTAAATAAAGGCAACAGTAGTATACCGCTGTTCAATAGTCATAAATCGATTTAACTGGAACAAATCCGGGTCACAAACCAAAACCGAGGGAAACACATCAACATAAACGGTATGGTACAACAGACTTAAAAGAGTGGCGAAGGATACCAAAGGGACATTCAATGTCCTTTATATTAAATGTCGATAAACGTTCGAAACTCTATAGTTTGTTCATATTTTGTATTTATTTATATATAATTATTTTTTACTTAATCGAGAAATTGTATTCTATATACGGTATGTACTATCAACGACAAAAAACTTTTTTTGTTGACGTCATTGTCAAATTTACTATCTGTTACACCATTTTGTGTGTCTTTGTTAGATTCATTTGTATATTTGTTTGAAGTTTTTAGTCATTTGTGTTGTATGTCTGTGATATGTATTTACGCAGTTTTGGCTGCTGGATCCCAATTATTGTCACATTAACCTATTATGTCTGATTGGGTTGCTCACCCAATTTTGTCAATATAACGGAATTATAAACAACTGTTATAGAACATCTAGAAATTGACAATGAGGGTCGGTTGAAAACAAAACTTTACGACAAAATAGATGATTTCAGCTTCCCAATTGTGAACTTTCCATTTCTTTGTAGCAACATTCCAGCATCGCCTGCATACGGAGTATATATCTCCGAATTGATACGATATTCCCGGGCTTGTATTTCCTATCATGATTTCCTTGATAGAGGATTGCTGCTCACAAGGAAGCTATTAAACCAAGAGTTCCAAATGGGGAAGTTGAAATCATCCCTTCGTAAATTTTACGAACGCCATCACGAGTTGGTTGACCGTTATGGAATAACCGTTTCACAGATGATATCGGATATGTTCCTTATGTCGTTACTACAATACCCTTCCTTTTTCACGAATATGACCTACCGAATTAGACTATGTACCGGATTTGTAATCACAAAAGCAACACGACGGGTGCCACATGTGGAGCAGGATCTGCTTACCCTTCCGGAGCACCTGAGATCACCCCCAGTTTTTGGTGGGGTTCGTGTTGCTTAGACTTTAGTTTTCTATGTTGTGTCATCTGTACTATTATTTGTCTGTTTGTCTTTTAATTTTTGGCCATGGCGTTGTCAGTTTGTTTTCGATCTATGAGTTTGAATGTCCCTCTGGTATCTTTCGTCCCTCTTTTATACACGTCAGGAGTTTGGCAGTTTTTTTTAATTTAGGACAGAAAGTCAAGGAACAAAAAGTCACAGTTCAGTTTTGAGATTATTTTCTTTGAATAAGAAAACTCTTATTTTAAAAAAAACATTTTTGTATTTTTCTTGAACTAGTGTATATATAAACCAACTTTGTAAACAAAATTTATTAAAAAATATCAATAATGATCAAATAATTGTTAAGAAAACAAAGTGTCAAAGTGGCTGGCTTGGTACTTAAACGGCGTCATGGTGCGAAGAAATATATCCTTTGCGTGATTAAAATCTAATAAATCTTCATTTATCAAGGCTAATGAACAATTTCCCAAACTGTAAAAAGAATATATGTAATAAAAAGTAAATATCTAAAGATCTTACTCTTATATACTCAAACAATTGTCAACAAATTATTTGCGACTTTTTGTCCTGTGAACTTTTGTCCTATCAAATTTGTGACTTTTCTGTCCACTTACCTAGTTTTTCACTTGTTCCGTTGATTGGTAGCGTTTGATTTTGTCAGTTTTTATGCACTTGCCTTTTTGAATTTGCCTTGGAGTTGTGTGTTTTTGTTATACTTTTTTCTTTAAAGTACAGATAGCGTCAGACTTTCTACGAGACCTTATATGTTCGTGTAAGGGGGAAAAGGCATGCCAGGCAGTATGCATTTGCAAGGAACAGGTCTTTCTTGCACGGATTTGTGTTTTTGTCAAAATGTAAATGAGTTGCAACAATGACATCCCATGATCATTATTTATTGGAAATGTTTTCCAACTGCTTTTGGGTTTCCTAGTTCAGTTCGTATGTGAATTTTAACTTGCTATAATTATTTTCGTTTTAATTTTGAATGAAAACAGTCACGTCTTAATTTTCAAATTTGTCATAAAACCTGCTTGCATTCATGACAGTAATGTCGAATGAACGTAAATCGTAGTTGTAACTTCAATAACTTACGCTACTGGTATCATCTAAAAAGTATCGTGAATTTAGACTTGCACGAAGATATCGTTAAATGAAATTGGATATCCAGCATTTATCATGCTTTTTTATAACCTATAGTCCAATCTCTGAAAGACCCCCTCCTAAATTATTAAAAACTATCATTCTGCATTGAAAATAATGTCTTGGTGTAAATTAAATTCACCCATTCGGGCTAATGTCCTCAATGTGTATCTAATACTAACAATAGGAATTTATTTCCAGAAAACTCGATTCCTAGAAAACTGAGACGAAATTTAACTTGCAAATGTTGTTGGATTTAATGTAATTTATTAGTAATTTCCATTAAAACGTGTTACCTTTCGAAAAAGTTAAATGATGCGTTACTCTGACGTCATGTGCAGAAATGAAACATATCTAAGTCGGATCTTAAGCATTGATGAAAATTAGTACTTTTCCAATTAACTAAACGGATTATCATTTTTGAGAAAAATCAGTGCTTTGTTTCTTTAGATGAAAATATGCAAATTTTTAGAGAGCTTGATTTAAGGCATGATGGTAACCGCTTTTAAGTTTACGACGCAAATTTTCAGAAAAAGTACACGATTCAAGCTTTTCAGTGAGCTATTAGAGTGCCATGAGGTAATTAAGTAATTCAAAATTCATCAATAGCCCTCTCTGCTGCTCAGCTACTACAATACATGTGAAATATTATTGTAAAAAAAAACACAAAACTGATATGAAAATTAGCAAAGTTAAACCTTGCAAATGTTAATTTGGTAAACTAAATATATAAGATGCAACAGTAATTTACCAATGTTCCTTTCATAAATTCATTATGAATATTCAAATGAAGATGAAATACTGAGGTCATACATAAATTTCAAACGGAGCGAGACCGGGTGTGTCGAAAGTGTATGCGTCGAATGGTTTGCACGCATCATCCTCCATGAGAATCCAGATTTATTCAAAATGGCACGAATGACACAATCGGCAAGTTTACAGATCATACACGCTGTATGATAACTGTGATGACTCGTGAGTCGAAACACAGATACACCGTATTGGTGAACGAATTTGTAAACTTTAAGTGTTATTTTCGATTGCAATTAACCGATATCTCTTAGATCAGCATACGACTAAATATAAACAAGATATGTTTTGATATCAAATATGCTATAACATAAAATGTACCTGTTGAAGGGTATGTCAAAAGTGTTTTTCGTGCGTTTAAGATTGAACATTAGTTTAGTAACCCTGGAATGATCCACTGCTAGCTGGCTGTTGGTCTGCCCAGTAGATAACGCTTAGGTATGGGAATAACATATGGTTCATCGACATCTCTGCATAATTAGTATATTTTAGATCCTTCATATCCTTAATATACCATAACTAATTTCGTTTTTACTGTAAACCTTACATATGATATGTTAAAATGCCTGCGATAGTTTTAATTCAAGAAACACAAACAAAATGCTCATGATAAATTGTAACACAAGTAGCTTTAGAATAACCCAATAACAAATTGCAAATATAATTTTTGAGTCGATTTGTTTGTTATAATATAATAAGTTGAATTCTAAATACACATTTTTTTGTTTTATCTTTGGCTAAATCTAGAGTCAGAAGAGTTTTCTTGAAAAAAAATATTTGACCTTGATTAAATACTCTGTTTGCACTTAATAGAATTCTGACATTATGCACAATATTACGTGTGCCCTAGTGTAAATTAAAATTAGAGGCTCTAAAGAGCCTGTGTTGCTCACCTTGGTCTATGAGCATATCAAACAAAGGACACTCTCCAACATTGTAGATGAGAATAGACTTCATGACAAAAATCTCTATTGTGTTGATCTTGTATTACTGATCTTTTAGTCTGTTTAGCTTCTCTCTATCTTCTTTAGTTTTTGCTCAAAACACAAAAGAGGATAACAAAAATTCCTCATTTAAAGGCAATCACTCCTATGAAGAGTGACTGTCTACTAACTATATCGGCAAAATTTGACTTTTTAATAGATCTTACCTTGCTGATCATTTTTGTGATTTGAAGTGATTATTTATTATTATAATTTAAATCATATAACTAAGGTATAACGAAAAAAAAAATGTTTCTCTCTATTAAAATATCATAGTTTTCATGATAATAGGCATACATGAAAAAAATGGTAAAATTTGTCATTTATGGGCAATAACTCCTATAAGAATTTGTCTAACAGTTTTGACGTATATGGACAATTGGTAGAGCTCATTATTCTGAACATTTTGCTCCGTTCAGATTTTCTCTATTTATAACGGTTCAAAATATAATAGACAAAACTTGCATTTTACCCCTATGTTTTAGCCATGTCGGCCATGTTGGTTGGTAGGCGGGGTCATCAGATACATTTTTTAAACTAGATACCCTAATGATGATTGTGGCCAAGTTTGGTTAAATTTGGCCCAGAAGTTTCAGAGGTGAAGATTTCTGTACACGCTAACGACGACGATGGACGACGGACGCCAAGTGATGAGAAAAGCTCACTTGGCCTTTTAGGCCAGGTGAGCTAAAAAGATGAATATTCAACATTTCCTGCTTTGCATCTTTCTTTTTTAAATATTTAAAAAAATCTAAATATATGTACTCGAAAGCATACACTTACTAAACATGTGTTATACATTTTTTGGCAGATTATAAAATATCTGTTTTACGGAAACTTTATAATTAAATTCCTGTCTTGATTCTAAACTTATATTTGACAATGTTCAAATATGATAATTTACTTCCCGCTCGAATGGAGTGACATGAGGTGAAGGTAAGTTGTTTAAAAACAACATATGTAAAAGATAATAGCGTAAATAATGTAAATCATCGAAAAGCAAAATCCAGGTTTCCATAAAACGAAAAAGTTGATTGGTTTATAATATTTTGTAATGGATATATTATTTGATGATATCGATTTTGTATTGTTTCAATTTGTTACAATGTGAAGCTATATATAGTTTGTAAATCAAAGATATCTAATTACATTTAATGGCAGCATGGTGTAAAAAACAATATACTTGAGCTATATACTTGCGCATTTTTTACCTACATCAAAATGCAATTATGAAAAATACCAGGCTTATATTTTGCACGTCAAGCGCGCGTTTCGTATAAACGAAACGACTCATGAGGTCTGGATGGGGGGTCCTTCGTTTCTGTATACTTTAATTTTCTAGGCCATTTTTCTCTATTCTTTAATTTTTTGCCCATTATTCTCTATTCTTTTTTTTTTTGGCCTATTTTTTTTTATTCCTTATATATATATATTAGGCCATTATTCTGCAGATTTTGCCCATTATTCTCTATTCTGTAAACCCCACCCAGACCCTCACTCATCAATAACTCTCGAAGAATAAAAGTTAAAAGGCTAATAAAATACAAAGTTGAAGAGCATTGAGGACCTAAAATTCCGAAAGTTTTTGTTAAATACAGCTAAGATAATATTTTCCGGGGGTGAAAAAATCCTAACATTTTCGAAGTTTTGTAATCAGTTAATTTATAGATACTGTATAATCATATATATAAGCACTCGCTGTACTATATACATGTAAAACATTTATGGGAAAAATATCCTTAATCTTGTATAAAAAGGAAAAAGGTCATTCAAATGAATGATCATCTCAATTGGATCATGTTATTGAGTACATAATTCAATGCTTTTATATCAGTTAAATATTACATTACATGTTTTTAAAACTTTGACCTTATTTAATATGTTTAAGGACATCATTTAGTTCGTATTATTTTACTAATGAAGAAAACAATTCTGCACCGTGTGTAATTTGTAGTCTCTCATACAGATAATGCATAAGTCCGATGATAAAGGTGATAGTTAAGTATAATCATCGTAGGACGAAATTAAATCTTTATAGATGTGTATTTGTATTATGCATACTTCTCCTAAATTGATAAATCAAAAAGAAGAAAATAGTTGAAACATACATCTTATAGATATAGCATATTTTTTAAGATTAATTCTCTTATGTGTACACATTTGCGTAGCTTACGTTGAGGCAACCGAGGCAACTGCCTGATAAAAAATAAAAAATCTTTAACAATTTCCACCTTATGTAGCAAAACGATACTTAACGCTAATATACCGACTTGTATCGTATCGTTGTTGTTATTGATTCACATCCTTTGCGAATTCAAGACTTATGGAAACATTTCCCTCCACTAATCAGAAATCCCCTTTGCGGTTGTTTTCAGTAATATTAATATGTCGGAGTCAAAGAAATCGACAAAACTAAAGCAAACAGATTTATTATTTTAATCATACCCAAGCAAAATGAGTAAAATAGATGATGATAAGGTTCACAAGCCTTTACCAATCGAATATCTTCAGGCGGAAACCCAGTTGAAATTAAACAAAAGAAATGGAACTCTTTGTTAGAGAAGGTAAAAAAGGCCAAGTTGGTAAATATGAATTGTTTACATCTGTTTCTATGGGCTTTAAAAGTTTAATGAATGTGTCTTATTTAGGATTTTATGCATATTGTGTATGTGCTTTTATTTAAATTTTGGATGGGGCTTTGAAATATTTGTAAACTTTTAAATTATAGACATATTTTCACAAAACAGTCGATTGTGGTAGGTGCAAATACATGTGGATCTTTTTCGTGCATAAGCATAAATTCCGCCGAAAAAAGTTCCAAAGAAAGATAAAAGATTGATCTTTTTAAAGTATTAATTTGGATCTCTTCCCCGGCGACAGTTTTTTGGGAATTATTTCATCAAAAAGAGAAAGTCGAGTACACCTTTTTATGTTTAGGCGTGTGAGTTTACTATTCTGTCTTGAAAAAGTATAAAAGACAAATATTATATACGTTATCTCGCTTCAGATTCTATCATTTTTATATATTTAGGCTCTAGGTTGATATATTAACATTAACAATTTACAGTACTAAAAATGAAATATATGGCTCAAGTGAAATACCTTTCTAATGAGTCATACCAACAGAATAGGTGTGTTCGAATAATAAATTTTTTCTAAAAGTACTTGACGGCAGACTTTTCAAGTGGATACTACAGCTTTACTTTCGGTCTCTTTTGTCTGTAAATAGAATTCAATCCAAAAGAATTATTTGCCATATTCATACCTTATTTATTGATTCTTTATCATGTAGGTATTTTCTTGTGTTCCATGTTTTTCTAAATGTTCGCTTTATTTGACGAATTTACAAAGATAAAATCCGGCTAATTTTGAGATCAATTATTCAATTAATTTGAACGTTACAGTCTGTAATTAGATGTTGAGTTTGCCACACATGTACATGTGTAGCGTGATTAACATCTATCAAAGAAATCAAAGAACCAATTACTGTGAACCAAAATTATTCTATCGGATACTGTTTAACGTATGCAGCCCTTCTTAGCCGATTTTTTTTTATTTGTTTTCTCAGTTTTCCAATATTTATGTTGTATCTTCAGATAATTAAAAAATGGGACGAAAGATACCAAGGGGACAATAAAATTCATAAGTCGAGGAGAAACCGACAACACCATGACACAAACCAAAAAACGACGAATAAACAAAAAACAGTGAACAAAACATTGCATATAAAATAAATATAAATACAACGAGTCCTGTAATAAGTATCTAAACTTGCCTCAATAACAAGACCAGAGATATTACAGTGGGCCCTTTTATAGTTTACTATACGGTATTGGCCGTATGGCTCATATAGCCCTATGAATTTATTTTGTTCTAATAACATTAACGGTACTAGTACCAATTTTATTTCACCAGACGCGAATTTCAACAATTAATGTCTCTTCAATGGTGATCGAGGCCAAACTATTTGAAAGTTCGAATCATAATACACGCCTGTACCAAGTCAGGAATTTTCAATTCCTTCCGTTGATAGATATAGTCGGGCGTTTGATTTTGTCAGGTTTTATGGACTTCTCCCTTTTTGATTTTACCTTGGAGTTTAGCATTTTTGTTAATACTTTCTCAGACAGATAATTAGGTATACTACATCAGATGAGACTCGACTACGAAGTTTAGTTAAAATTTGGCTAGCAATTGTGAAAATCCAAAAAAAGGAAGGCTTTTCGCTAGTACTATCAAATAACTGACGCCATGCAAAGATTTTGTGGCTTCACATGCTTTGAAATAGGTGTCGATATCCGATTTGGTGGTGACATTTCTATTGTACAATTTCCTGCCGTTAATGTTTACGGTGAACACTTTTCATCAAAAATAGGAAGTTTTAAACGATGTACTCAGGTGGAAAATATTTATCTGGAAGTAATGTAAAACAAATTGCGCTTGAGTTCCCGGTCTTCCGAGCAAGTACTCGTTGCCCTCCAATTATTTTACCATTTACCAGATTTTTGTTTTATATTTATTAATGATAGCACAAACTAATAGATTGTTTATCTGTACGTTGCATTATACCTCCATTAATTATGTGCATTATCAAAAGGCTCAATATTTATTAATGAAGAATACACACAAACTCATATTTGAAAGAATTTTTAAAGTCAAACGATTTTTCAATTGACAAATTTTAAATTTGTGAAAACAAGCATGCAATAACACGTAAACAAAATGTTTATAACTAAATTGATTAAAATCGTCTGCTCAGGAAGAATTGTGAAGTTATGGGCCTTTAAATTAAGCGTTTCATTAACTTCTTTTTTAAATGTCAGATCAGGTAATATCAATTTTTCTGTTGTTAGTTGAGCTTTATCAAAAGTAGGACATGTCTGCAAAAATTACAGATATAATATTGATATTTATTGTTATTCAAATATAACTGTTAAAGTTGAAGATAAGTCAGAGAGTTCGAGGATAGAATCTTATTATTCATTGTAAATTGTCTTTCTCCGGTAAGGTAAGTCATTTGAAAACTATTCGTTAAATAAATTAATGTGATATTCAAATAAAAGTGCTATAAGTAGAATGTTTTAACATTTTATGATAATGCTTGATGTTTTTCGTACGGTAGGCAATGATTAGATACATAAATCATTTGTTATGAGCATAAAGTTACCACACAAGTTTTGACAAAATAAAGTTCATACAAAAAACAACTAAATTCATTCGTTTATCTTTACACTTTATGAACGGATACATTAAGTATATAATTATATATTCTTATCTCGGCCTTATTCGGATTTTGCTCGACATTATAACAAGCGTCAGATGCCTTCGAATTCTTAACTTACAATTTTTTTTAAATCTTTTTTTCTTTTATAAAGAGTTTATTGTTGATGCCCGACCTTTGCTAGTCTCTGTTAAATCTATTTAAAATTTTCTTAAAACTTTGAAATTTAAAGCTTGACAATTGTACACAAACAGTTGTCTATTGGTAAAGACCGTAACCGAAGACAGCTCGAATAACAACAATATCAATAGCAATCTTTAGATTTTCAGTATAGATAAATAATATATGACATGGAAATTAAAAATCAAATGCATTAAATAAATTATAAATCTTGCTTTTTTCTGGCTATTGGATTATTGGTATTCTAATAAATGTTTATAATCTTAAGAGAAAATAAAAACTCAAAACTTAAAGGCATAAAAATCTGTGTTATCTTTTATGATAAACTATGAGAATTTCTGAACAAGGATCTATTATATATTAAGATTATTATTGTACATGTACATCCTTGTTATGGATGAAAAGAGATCTGGGGTGTACGTCACGTCAGCAAGATAGCTGCCAAGCGACACTAACAAAAACAGAATATTCCAAACTGTAAATCGCCTCTAGTCTAAAATTATGCAAAAAGCTTTAAAAAATATATCTAATTCTGCACCCCAAAAAATAATAAAATTATTTGGAAAAAGTTTAACTTACGTTGTGTTTTGTGTTTTGTATGGAAACTTGTTTACCGTGTACATCATTTACAACGTAATTAAAAGTGTTTTGTACATCTTTACTGTTCATTAAATGTAAACATCATTTAAAAAAAACCAAACGCATAGATGGTCTTAGCCTGAATTTGCATTGCATTTTTTATTTTAATGCCCTTCAATTTTGTAATGGATTGGCCTTTTAACTGTATTGAATCGAATGTCACTAAAGATTCGTATGGAGAAGAAAAGAAAGTCTGGCGTACAGCTTGGTATCATTGGTGATATTTCCTTTACCTCATTCATAAAATGCATTATTGTCCTAATATAAATATGCATGTGATGTTGCTGGCGTAGAATTTTACAAATTAAAAAAAAACCGCTTTAACTTTTCCTGATTTCATTGGGTCGGGGATCGTATCCATGAACCCCGGTTTTTTGGTGGGGTTCGTGTTCCTCAGTCTTTAGTTTTCTATGCACACAAATTGTCGGTTTGTTTTGACTAAGAAGTTTGAATATCCCTTTGGTATCTATCTCCTCCCTTTTCCAATTCATTGATATTATGTGTAGAAATTATCTTCATATGACTTAAAATGTAGCACGTTTGTAGTATACAGAACGTATTGTAAAAGAGGCAAAATCAAAAACTAGTCATAGTAAAATGGTTGTTAATACCAACAATATTTTTGAATAGAAAATTGGTTATTTTTTGGTGGGTTTTTTTTAAATTCGAGTTTGCACTTCAAGACGTGCACAATTGTATTGGTTGATTGTTGTAAATAGTCCAATCACTAAACTCGTTTAAAGCCTTTTTCTGTAACGAAAAAGGAAAGTATGCTAGTTACACTTACTGGAAATGTGAAGATATGATTGAAGCTTTATATCTTCTCCTGGACAACATATATGTGCGTTTCGGCGAAAAAGTGTATCGACAAGTAGTAGGTATTCCTATGGGCACTAACTGCGCCCCTTTAATAGCAGATTTATTCATGTATTGCTATGAATCTCAGTTTATGACCAAACTCAGTAAAGACACGTCATTGTTACATTTAGTTGATACATTCAACAATACCTTCCGTTATCTAGATGATATTTTTTTTCGTTAAATAATCCAGAGTTCTCTAAATATACTACCGAAATTTACCCAAAAGAACTTACTTGTCATTTTCTAGATTTGGACATTTCAATCTCTAAAGGAAAACCATACTAAAATTTACGACAAAAGAGACGACTCTTCATTTCCTATTGTTAATTTTCCTTTTCTAGACGGCGATGTTCCTTTGGCTCCATCATACGGTGGTTATTTATCCCAACTCGTTCGTTATGCCCGTGTGTGTAGTGATGTTATAGATTTTAACGAACGTAATCAATGCATCACTGGTAAATTATTAAGTCAGGGATTTCGTTGCCATAAATACGTAAAACTTTTACTAAATTCTTTCATAGGTACAAAGATTTGATTAGTAAATTTGGCTGTACCTGTAGAAAACTGATTAAAAACGGTATTTCACATCCTAAATTTTACGATAATATTGTACTTAAAGCGCGGAAATCACTATGTGATCCGTGTAAACTCATCGAACCTTTAAACAAGCTTATTAGTAAAGGTTATCTTACCAATGTTGTAATTAGAGCTTTGAATATAGTTTACATTGGCACTAATATCGATTTTGTCATCAGAAATTAAAACATAACTAAATTTGTATTCTTTTCAAACGGGATGTATAAAGACACACCCACGTTCATTTTGATCTATAAAGAGGTTAACTTCTAACTATCCTACTGCCTGTCGATACATTTATTTTTGGCATTGCACAAGTCATGTCTTCTTTGACTGTCCATGACGTTAAAGTACTAAATCCCTGGGATGTGTTTTAGTTGATTTTAGTTTCTGATGCATGATTTTTTATTATTAATTGTTTTTGGCTTTTAACTAGCTGTCAGTAACTGCGAGTACTCTCAAATCGTACTTTCTTGATTATTTGACCTGTTGATACTAATTGTAATGCTATTTTATTATTTAATGTTATTCGGGGTTATATCTGGTTTATATACCAGCTTTGATAAGTGACTGGTATTACTATAAATTTTCACTTCTTCAGATAAGGGTGAAGGTTTGGTACCATTAAAACGTATAAACCCGCTACAATTGTTTGCACCTGTCCTAAGTCAGGAATCTGATGTTCAGTAGTTGTCGTTTGTTGATGTGGTTCATTAAGTGTTTCTCGTTTCTCGTTTTTTATATAGATTAGACCGTTGGTTTTCCCGTTTGAATGGTTTTACACTAGTAATTTTTCGGGTCCTGTATAGCTTGCTGTTCGGTGTGAGCCAAGGCTCCGTGTTGAAGACCGTACTGTGACCTATAATGGTTTACTTTTATAAATTTTGACTTGGATGGAGAGTTGTCTCATTGGCACTCATACCACATCTTCTGATATCTATGTAGAATAATGTCATTTTTGTCTATTTTGATACTGACTTTATCAGCAAGAATATCAAGCGAGCCCGCTAGGTCGAGCTGATATTCGAGATGATGAAGTAAGTATCAAAAACTAAAATGCCATTATACTTTTTATCGGCAATTTATCAAGCTAGTTTAGAAAGATGCGGTACCCAGGAATTCCTGGAGTCGAAATATATGATCTCGTTCCTGAGTTTCTGCGAACCTACCTACTCTAGGGGCGGTGTGAATCAAATAAGGATACTAAAAATTCGAAAGATCCGTTAGAGAACATACAATGTAACTTCCTTTCCTCTTGTTATAGTATTAAACATTTGACTTCTCTTCACTTTACACTAGTATGCCTCATTCTAAACTTAAAGATAGATTGATAAAACTAGTCCAACTTTGTTTCATAAAAAAAGAATAACCAACGTAGATGCATATAAATTGTTTTACGAAGGAACACACCATACTATGTTAAAACTAGCACTCTGATTCGAACAAAAAATTCTTTGAAACTGACATTGTGAAGATGCCTCATTATTTGATTGACAATATGTTTGTTATGTTTTGAGCTATTCTTTTCCAACAAACAATCTTATGGGAGCTAATTGGGCTCCTATTCCTGCCGATTTGTTCCTTTATTCATATTTATATATACTTCATATATGAGCTTTTCAAGAAGAATGAAAAGAAGCTCCCGTTATCCCTTAACTTCATGTTTTGGTATATATATAGATGGTGTCCTCTCCAGCAAAAATCCAAAGTTTATGTTATGTTATGTTATGTTGAACGCATCTATCCCATCAATTTTGCAATAAAGGATACCACAGATACCGGTAGGTCTACCTCATATCTTGACTGTCATCTAGAAATTGACAATGAGGGTCGATTGAGAACAAAAATTTACAAAAATAAAGACGATTTCTGCATTCCCAATTGAAAACATTCCATTTCTATGGAACAACATTCCCGCAGCGCATGTATACGAGTATATATCCCCAAATCTAGCGTTTCCTAAAATGATATTCTTAAAAGAGGGCTGGTGCTTATTGAAAGTAGCCTTTGTGTGCTGAGGTGGCGTGAAGCAAACACCAATCAATCAACAATGCAACTAGTGAACCAAGAGTTCCAAGTCCAAGTGGTGACATTTAAGGCATAGCTAGCACGAGTTGGTTGACCGTTATGGAATATCTGTGTCACAAATGACCACAGATATCTTCCAATTGTAGAAACCACAATCCCGTTATCTTTTCCTCGATTTTGACAGCATAGAATGAGACGAATTATCGGATTTATACTTGCATGAGCAACATTACGGGTGCAACATGTGGATCAGGAACTGCTTACCCGTCCGGAGCACCTGTGTTCACCCCCGGTTTTAGGTGGTGTTCGTGTTGGCCAATCTTAGTTTTCTATATAGTGTTTTGTGGACATGGTCGTCTTTTCGGCGATGTCGGATTTTCTTCGACTTATGAGTTTTGAATGTCATCATGGTATCTTCCGCCTCTTTCTTCCATGAAAGGATAGTAAATGTATTGTATGACTTAATACAATGGATTTTGATGACAATCACGTATGTTTCACCATTGAAGAAACATTTACACCTATAAGTTGAAAGAAATCTTTTTTAAAGTAGTGATTTAAAAGCCTTTTGAAATCATAAATATGACTTAAAGATCCTGGTTTAAAAATTAATAAGCCAAAAAATATCTTTTCAATCAATGTGACAGATAATCTGATAGATAACATTGTGTAGTTATAAGGCTTTAAATGATGCGTATCATACTCATTTCAAAAGATCTTAATGGCAATTTGAAATCTAGTGGTATCGTATGTTTAATTATATTCATCATCAAATCTAGTGCTATCGCACGTTTAATTGTATTCATCAAAATTGGAAAATGTACTTTACTAAGAAATAGCTATGTAAATCAGAGGATTGGAAAGAACACTTGTAAATAATGTAAGTAATTGGTTTATTCGTCGAAAGGTGTTTTCCTCAATTTTAATGTTTCTAAATCCTTCATAAAATGTTAAAAATGTCATTATCCTTAAACTATTGTACTTTAAAACGACCTTCACTTCAATGCTTGATGCCTTGAATCAAATAATGTAAAACCATTTTTTCTAATGTAAATATTATAAAAATCATAAAGTAGCTAAAGCTTTGTTTAATATTTTGTAATTGCAAATTCTATAAATATAGGTTGATACCTTTATTGTACTTCTTTATTGTTGAAGACTGTATCTTGAACTGTAGAAATTCTTGTCAAATTAAATCATCCCTCTTTTCCCAGAGAAAACTATCTCATTCAAGAAATACAGAAAACAAATGAACTTATCGATCAGATTTTAAAATTCTAAATTCATATGCAGCTAAGCAATATAGAAATATCATTGATCGAACAAATTTAAGAGACAACACGTTATTATTTTATTAATAAAAAAATTGATCTTTCATATCATTTAGGTAACACCATGTAGTATTGAAGCCTATATCGGTGGCAACCATGTTCCTTAGTTTGAGAAGTATAGTCGATGAAATTGCCACTGGACACTGCACAGAAATTGATATTTGGGACAAATTGGTACATTATTTTACTGAATATTGGGATGGAGATGAACACATATTTCAGCAGGTTTTAAACTTGTCTAGGCGACAGTTAGGGGAACAAACTCAAAGCGTCACTGACACTGCAGCATTCTTTACAGCTTTGGAAAACAACTTCAGTGACAAGAATGATTTGTTGGAATTCTTAATAAATCTTACTGGGTACTTAAATTACCATACAGAGCTAGGATCAGTCAATGTAAAACAACACTTAAAAGATTGTAGAGAGAACATAAGACGGGTTAAACGAGAATGTATAAGGAGAGGAATTTTCAGGGACAACAATTTTGTTGGTAGAGAAGTTCAAATAGCTAAGATTAAAGATGAAATTGAGAAAGGAAACACTAAAGGTATGCATTCATGATCTACTAGGGAAGTCCTGACTTCCAACATAACTTTAACTTAACTAAAGTTTCTGACCTATCTCCCATATATATAATACATGTGGAATTGTAAGTTATCTATTTACAAATGTATATTACAAAACAAATTGGTAAATGGGAGACAATCCAATTTGAACCATGTCCCATTGGTTGGCACGGAAGTATTTCCTGGGTCATAGGGATAATGACATAACTAACTTAAATTGTTAAGAAGTTATTTTTAACAGAAACGAATTTCAATATTTGCCCTTATCTTAGTTAGGGCCCCGCCTAGTGGCGGGTCGCCATATAGTGATCGGTCTGTCCGTCACATTATCGAGAACCGTTATAATTTCATACTTTATACTTGACATGTATATTAACCAACACAAGAGGGTGTGTCATAATGTTTGTACAACTTCCTAGGTCAAAGTTCAAAGTCAGCGGGGCCCACAGAGATGGCTCATATCTCAATGATGTCTAGTTTGTACTGTAGTTGTTGCTGTTTCCGTTTGTTTATTGATCTTTGCTCATTGATAAGAAAACTTCTTATACCAATAAATGTATTTAAACGTTGAGTGACCAAACATGCAGTGCCTTGTGCTATTTTAATACTCTATTTTAGTGGTTTTAATGATTTGGTTTTACTACTGCGTAAAACGGTTTAATAATTGAATGGGGTTTACTCTAGTCTAATACGTTATCATCTGAATACAAGGAAATTCGGATTATTCGCCTCTGCGACAGTACCACTACCACAAAAATAACAATGAAGAAATTTAGCCAAACACACAGTATTAATAAAAGTCGGTGTCTATCAAAAACAATTTGCAGCATACAACTTACTGGATTCCTATGAAGCTTTCGCAGAATCTTCCTTAAGTATATGACATTGTTGAACTTTCTTGCATATTTTTACTCAAATATTTTTGTATTTTCAGAAGCAATGACATGTCTATGCAAATGACTAAATGAAGTATGCATATACATGCTTTGTCTACAATGATTTTGTAATATTTATTTGATAAACTTATTTACACATTAATATTTTAGGAATACTTGTTTGTGGATTGGGAGGAATGGGAAAAACCTGTCTCGTCAATACAGTTTGTTATGAACTACGAAGTGACAAATGGAAAACCATTAAATTTGAACTAAGGTAAAAACAATTTTCAAGACAAAACTCGTGATTTATACGATATGATCAATTTAAAAAAAATTATAATTTGTTATTTAAAAAAGTAAAGCATAGTGTTAAGTGCATTGGCGAAAATATGCAGAGTAACGAACGTAAAATGCAAAACCCAAATGTAGTTCAGGTACAAATGGAGAGAACGCACAACTGCAATGCGGCAATTGGTACAATTTCCAGTTGATCTGAACTGACTAATATTGTCAGTATCATCGGACTTGCCGTGGTATGAAAATTATCTTGTCAGTTCACTTTCTCGCATAGACGGGTGAATCGCACAAGGAAATTTTTTTTCTGCAATAAGACACGAGTGTTTAATGATTTTGTCGTTGTTTCTTTAATTCTATACATTGATATACGAGGTATCAAAACCAGCTATAATTTTCATTTATTATGGTACTAATCTGGTTCTATTCCGATCTTTTATCTTTTATTGCGAAGAATTTGTTCACTCACTGTGAAGTGCTACAATTCAAAGTATGCACAACACATAAAGACTCTTCTGAATGGATAAATGCTATGAGGTCGTTGATACAAATCATTTTTTTAAAAACTGAATGGGTCTATGAATATTGTTGCTACATCAATCTTTAAAGACCCAAATGTTGCAAAACACCTGTCCTACCTCCATGACAAATATGTTGTTGTCCCCGCAGATAAAGCTCCAAACAACATCGTTTTTGTGTGTAAAGAACATTAAATTAATTGCTTGATAACTGAATTGGGTATTGACATTTCACTTCGAAACTCAACTTATACCCCCACGGCACTTACCAAGGAGGAAATCCTGGATAATCATAGGTCAGTTCTATGTTCCTTTGGTATTTCAACCAAAGATGAAGAACTGGAACTTCCATCACTGTATTGGATACCTAAACTACATAAGTGTCCTTACAAACAACGTTATATTGCTGGGTCTTTCTAGTGCTCCACGAAACCTCTTTCTAAATTATTAACATCAATTTTATCAGCAATTTAAGCCGGGCTTTAAAGTTATTGAGAAACTACCTATTCTAGATGTGGCGTGAATCAGATGTGGATACTAAAAAATTCCAAAGATCTTTTAGAGTACATACAACCTAAGACTTTTTTGTCCTTTTGAGCTCACCGTTCAGAAGGAACTGTGAGCTTTTGACATCACTTGGCGTCCGTCGTCGTCCGTCGTCGTCCGTCTGTGTAAACTATTTCAAACATCTTCTCCTCTGCAACTACCTAACCAATTCCAACCAAACTTAAGCTGAATGATGCTTTGGGTATTTAGAATCAAGTTTGTGTTTTATTTACTGTTTCGTCAGATAACATGGCTGTCATGACTAAAATTAGAACATAGGGGTAAAATGCAGTTTTTGGCTTATATCTCAAAAACCAAAGCATTTAGAGCAAATATGACATGGGGTTACAGTGTTCATTAGGTAAAGTTCTATCAGCCCTGAAATTTTTAGTTGAATCTGATAACCCATTGTTGGGTTGCTGCCACTTAATTGGTAATTTTAAGGAAATTTTGCAGTTTTTGGTTATTATTTTGAATATTATTAATGATAAAGATAAACTGTGAACAGCAAAAATGTTCAGCAAGGTAAGATCTACAAATAAGTTAAATGATCAAAATTGTCAATTGATCCCTTAAGGAGTTATTGCTCTTTAAGGACAATTTTACACAATTTGTTTATCATGTTTTCTAACATTAAAAAATCTTCTTCTCTGAAACTACTGAACCAATTCCAACCAAACTTAAGCTGAATGATTCTAAGGGTATCTAGAATAAAGCTTGTGTTTTATTTTCTGTTTCGTAAAAAAACATAGAACGTAGGGGTAATTTTTGGCTTATATCTCAAAAACCACAGCATTTAGAGCTAATCTGAGATAAAAATGTTTATTAGGCCAAGCTCTGTCAGCCCTGAAATTTTCAGATGAATTTAACAACCCATTGTTGGATTGCTGCCACTTAATTGGTAATTTTAAGGAAATTTTGCAGATTTTGGTTATTATCTTGAATATTATTAATGATAAAGATAAACTGTAAACAGCAAAAATGTTCAGCAAAGTAAGATCTACAAATAACTTCGGATGACCAAAATTGTCAATTGTCCCCTTAAGGAGTTATTGCCCTTTAAAATCAATTTTTCACAATTTGTTCATTTAGTTTGCTTACTTTAAAAAATCTTCTCCTTTGAAACTGCTGAATCAATTTCAGCCAAACTTGGGCTGAATGAGTTTCAGAATATCTAGTATAAGTTTTGTATTTTATTTTCTTGTACGTCAAGAAACATAGCCACTATGGCTAAAATGAAACATAGGGGTAAAATGCATTTCTTTGATTTTGAAGAAAATATGACAGATACAAAGAACATTTCAATGGGAGTTTTAAGCCATTCATTAATATATATTAAAAAGCAAAAATAATCATTGATGAAAGATTTAGGCAAAAAATGACAGGTGAGCGATTCAGGCTCTTGAGAGCCTCTTGTTTTTATAGCTCTTCTTCTTTTTTATAAGCTTTGGAGTTTCAAATATTTTGGCCTCGAGCATCACTGAAGAGACATTGATTGTCGAAATGTGCATCTGGTGCAGAAAAATTGGTACCGTTTATATTATTTTGCCTTGCAATAGTATTAAAACATTTGACTATTCTACACTTTACACAAGTATTCCCCATTCCAAACTCAAAGACAAATTGAAAGAGTTGGTCCTGCTTTGTTTCACAAAAAAGAATGGCCAAGGTAGATAACAGGATCTTGTTTTAGGAAGGGATAAATCGTACTTTGTAAAAAATCACTCTGATTCAAACAAAAAATTATCTGAAACTGACATTATCAAGATGCTTGATTTCTTGATTGACAACATATTTGTTACGTTTGGAGGACGTGCTTTTCAACAAACAATCGGTATTCCCATGGGGAGCAACTGTGGTCCTCTTCTTGCCGACTTGTTCTTTTATTTAAATGAGGCTTACCTCATACAGGAACTTCTTAGGAAGAAAGAAAAGAAGTAGTATCCTTTAACTTTACTTTCTGCTATATAGATGATGTTCTCTCACTAAATAATTAAAAATTTGATGACTATTTTGAACGCATCTATCCCATCGAACTTGAGATGAAGGATACAACAGATACAGTTAAGTCTGCCTCATATCTTGACTTACATCTAGAAATTGACAATGAGAGTAGTTTGAAAAAAAAAACTTTACGACAAAAGAGATGATTTCAGCTTCCCAACTTTAAACTTTCTATTTTTATGTAACAACATTCCAGCAGCGCCTGCATACGGAGTATATATTTCCAAGTTGATACGATATTCCAGGGCTTGTTTTCCTTCATAGAGGGGTTGCTGCTGATAAGGAAGCTATTTAACCAAGAGTTCCAAGAGGTGAAGTTGAAATCATCACTTCGTAAATTTTACGGACGCCATCACGAATTGGTTGACCGTTATGGAATATCCGTTTCAAACATGACAGCGGATATGTTCCAATTGTCGTAACTACAATCCCGTTCCTTTTTCCCCTAATGTGACCTACCGAATTTGAATTATTACCGGGTTTGTACTAACATGAGCAACACGACGGGTGTCACATGTGGAGCAGATCTGCTTACACTTCCGGAGCACCTGAGATTACTCCCAGTTTATGACGGGGTTCGTGTTGCTCAGTCTTTAGTTTTCTATGTTGTGTTTTGTTTACTGTTGTTTGTCTGTTGGTCTTTTTCTTTTTTTTAGCCATGGCGTTGACTGCTTATTTTCTACTTATGCGTTTGAATGTCCCTTTGGTATCTTTTGCCTTTCATTTAATATTATCAAATCAAAATCGAAAAGTTAATACGCTCAGCAAACGTCATGATTTTTTGACTAGGTTTCTGGTGACAAATAAAGTACCTGACATTGAAAGAGGCAAAACTAATCTGTAAAAAATCAGGCTACAAATAAATATCCGTACAAACAAAATGTTTTATACGACTATAAATCGTTTGATTCGTTCATACGGGTCGCCGTGACTTTTTATACATTTGAAATTCAAAGGTTTTTTTTTTTGGCTTCCTTGTTTGTATTACAGCAATTAAACAAGAACAGTTTGGTTACTAGAACACAAGACTATTTTGGAAGCATTGAAGTTCAATAAGGACATAAAATGCATGTTAATATTTCTAAATTCAGGGAACAAAGAAGCTATAGACATTTCCTCCGCACAACTATAAACAAATTCAGAGAGTTACGGGGGTCTAGTTCAGGCAAAGATTCAAACATAGTGAATGTGGAAGAAAATGATGTTCAAGATGAGATACTAGTTGAAGAAAATATTCTACAACAGAAACTTTTAGATTATTTCCGGAAACAGCTGGGAAATGGGGACACTGTGAGCAAAAAACGTGAGACAATTTCATAATTTACGTTTGAGGAAGTATTTGTACCTCACTGAATGTTATGATGATGATTTAAAAAACAGAATATTCAATACATTACATTTTTAACATACAGTAGATCAACACTTTCCATGCAAGCCTGTGTATCTGTCTGGTTTCACTGATCAATTATAAGACCACTGTTTATTTTTTATTCCATTTAACAAAACATTTGATCAATATACTACCAAGATCATTATTGTGTGAACTTTCATTTCTTAATATTTGTCTTTTCTTTATAAATGAAACTTCTTTGTAAAATTCATTCATAAAATAAAAAAATCTTGACAACAAATCTGAAAAAATCTGAAAATTGAAGACAACATGAGAAATGAGTTCCTAATAACAAAAATTATCTAGTTAATTGTACTGTAATCATTCCTAAATTTTCAGAAATATTAATGTTTGATAACATTGACGATGTAACCACGAATCCTGACGAGAAGACAAAGCTTTTAGCATTTTTCAAAACTCTACTCGAGATGATGCAAAGCAGGAAAAAATGCATGGTATGTTATTGATAGTGTTTATGATTTTTGGTCGATTTGAATGATAAAGTAATTAATTATATTCATGTTTTAAGAAAACCAAATAAGGTCACTTACTACGTTGGAGCTGGAAATTTTTCGTTAGAACACTGCAAATTTCCTTCGTATCTTTACATTCTTAATTTATATAGATCATTAAATATCAACTTTTACTTCTGAAAGTGCTATTATTTATGAAATGTTTCATTTAAAAAATATGAGTTTGGTAAGATGTGTTCGAAGTTATTTTACAATTCATTTTCTCCAATTACAGATGAGAATGATTATTACTTCTCGGGATAATTTTCTGATGACAACTGGGCAAGATATGGTACATAGTCTGGTCAAAGTTGAAGTAACACGTTTGGATAGAGAAGACGCAAATAACCTAGTGAGAATGAGTACAAAACAGGTACCTTTGCATATCTTTTTATGTTTTTCATAAATTTTTTATGATATTTATGGTAAATTTCTAACACGCAACTACAAAGGGAAAAGTATTGGAAGTCAGTTGAATCAGTAACAAAACTATGAAGTCCACATTCACATTAATAAATACACTCATCATAGATACCAAGATTAAAATTTTGTACGCCAGACGCGCGTTTCGTCTACAAAAGACTCATGAGTGACGCTCGAATCAAAAAAGTTAAAAAGGCCAAATAAAGAACGAAGTTGAAGAGCATTGAGGACCCAAAATGCCTAACAAATACTTAAGGCATCATACAGTTCTCTTTTAATTATCCAGGAAAACCTTTTTTGGAATTATAATTCAAATTATAATTCATAATTTGAATTATAATTAAAAAAAAACAAGAATTTCCATAGGGAAGAAGGATAATTGATTTGTTGCAAATATAATAATGACATAACGACATGGATAATATTACTTGATAAATTCATATCTATTGATTTTTGGTGTCCCTTTTTTAAGGTATTCAAATTTCATCTTCTGCTATCCTATCATAGAATATTAGTTTTAATATTCTAAAATTTAAGGAAAGAAACAATTCTACAAAAACAAACAAAAAAATCAGATTGCTCGTACAAAAAAAAAAATAAATCCAAAGAATCGAAATAAAAACAAAAAGGAAATTGAGCTATTTGACATATCTATGGCATGTTTAGATAAATAAACATGTTGTTATAGTTACCTTAATACACAGAACTCGAATCATAATTTAAATGGCAGCTCAATCCTAACATTGATTCACTTTTTATTTTCAGTCCAACCTTGAGATAAAGCAAATTAACTTCATTGTTCGAGTCTGTGAAGCTTGTCCACTGGCGCTTCGAGTTATATGTGATGCAATCAATAATGCCCCCAACATTGACAATCTGATAAAATTTCTAGAAATAAGAACAGAATCACTTTCAACATCTGTTTTAAGTATGACCGATTGTTTGAATCAACCGTTTAAAAATCTTGGTGACCACAAGTATACTCTTTGTAAGTTGTCATTGTTCGGTACGTCCAAATTTAGCCTTAGATCAGCAGCCATTATTGACCGAAATGAACAGGACATAGATAAAAGAAATGAATCTGAAAGTCTTGGTGATTTAAAGATAACTCTTCTACTTTTTAAAAGTCGACATCTTATTGAAATTGAAAATGAAGTGGAGGACGAAAATTGTACAGAAAAGTTGCAAAACGAGTCTGAAGTCTTAATTGCTGACCAAGAAATATTTTCACTTCATCCGTTAGTATACAAGTTTTTACAAGAAAAAGAGCATGAATCAGATGTAGCACAAGCATTGGAAAAGGCGAAATATAATTACTTAATACTTTTTGATGAGCTTGTTATGAACATTGGTCAAGAGTATGATATAAATGTATTAACTGCAAGAGAAAAATCTGAAAAGTTGAAAGTACACATTGCAAAATATATACAGCTTATGGAAAGTTACGAGAATATATCGAATCTTCCAAATATGCAAGGTTTAACATCAACTGAGGATACAAAACACAGAAACAATGTTGCTCTGATGATCCTTAAACCGGAGCAACACCTTTCTTTTATTCAGCAGATGAGCTGCAAGAACTGGTCTTATCCTTTGATAAAGGTTTCATGGGAGGCAGAATACGTGACAGCTATGATTAGATATGACCAACCAGATATTAACATTGACAACATATGCAGCGATATACTTAATACGATTAATAATATTTGCAGTAACGACTTGAGTGATACGGAGAAGTGGCAACTTCTTATCTTGCATGGTAGAATGCTTTACAATTGTGGTCGTCTTAAAATGGAAACTGACTCGAAAGAGTCTGAGATGTATTTTAATCAAGCGGAACATATTTTTAAACATAAAGAGTTGCGACATAAGCAAGAGCGTAAGAAATACTTAGCAGATATTTACAACTGCTTAGGATGTGTATATTATCGACTGTATGAGACTGAAAAGGCTATAAATTTCCACAAGAAGGCTCTCGACAGTCAAAATAAAAGTCACAGTCAAAATGAAAATACTCTTGCATTCCTTGCAAACATTGGGGCTTGTCATTTTCGACTTGGAATACAACACTTGCGAGATAAAGAAAAAGAAAAATGTGAACAGGAGATGAAAAAGGCACTAACGTTTTATAATGATAGTATAACAGTAGCCGAAGCATTGAAAATGGACAGAACTGATATTTACTTGAAGAAATTGAAGAACAGGGGAGATGTTCTGACTATGCTTCATCAATATAAAGAGGCAAAGAAAGACTATCAAGAGTGCTTGGACATAGTTAAGACATTGTATGTTTCACCAAGTCGTAAGGAAATACTCTCTCTTCACGCTCAAGGAGATTTGATCCGAAAGATGATTGCAAGTAAAACTAGAGGTACTTAATTATCTTCTTTTTAAATCATCATTATTAACGAAATAACTAGGCCTTATCTTTTCATAATTTCTGTTTTATCTTATTTGTATTAGATGTTTCATTATCTCAATCAGTTACAACATTATAAAAATAAACCAAGCTTTTTCTATTTCTTGAAGCATACGATAGTTATCGTGTTTGACATAGTTATCATGATGATTTGCAGAACTCTTATATTTATTAATTGTGAAATGATTTATCACTATCGAACATTGTAGTTGTTGTTGTTGACGAATTGAGCATCGTGGTTCATTTTGGGAAGGGTTTCTCTGTTGCTCAAACTTTGCTTACCTATGTAGTTTAGTTTTTCGATTCCTGTTTTTGTCGTATGGTTATCAGATTGTGTTTTGCAATTATCTTCGTCTTATCGTTTTAATTAATGCAAATTATGTTCTTATTTGTTTAACTTACGTGAAATTTGTTCAATTCATTTTTTACTTTTGATGGATTGACGAGATTTGAACATCGTTAATTATGGTAAACTACTGGTGTCTCTAATTATCGTAAATACAGAATATATTTTCTGAAAATTTTCTCACGTAATATTATATTAAGGATTTCCCATAGCAGATCAATTATCTTTTAAGTAACCCTGTTCGGGTAAGTTTCAACAGTATAAACAACAGTTCCAATCTTATTTTGAAGGTTCTTTTTCGAGTGACGTAATGGACGAAGAAAGAAATCAAGAAGAAAGGTACAGCCTGGTGGACGAGGGTTTAGAAATATATGAAAAATTAAAGAACATGTTAAACAGTGAAATTTTCCCAGGCGACCACGAATCATTTAACAAAATAAAGAAGAATCATTTATATTTCTTGAAACAGCAACATGAGGCTTCAAAATTCGAAGACACAGAAAAATTTTACTCGGTAAGAGCGGTTTTAATTTTGTCAATTTTGATAATCAAGTAACTTATCGACTTAACATACCACAAAATTCATATGTAAATTTTTTAACACATTTCCAAAAAAATAAGGTTATATAGTTGGTAAGTCCATTGATACAGCATGTAACTATCTTTCAAAAAAGTAAAATAATAGGTTACCATACCAACGACTATAGTGGACATTTTTGAGACATGTCAACATTCAAAGGAGAATATAAAATACAAGAAATTATTCCTCCGAAAAAAAAATTCTTACACATTTCGAACTAAGCTTCAAGATGGATATAAGGTAATCTAAAATGGTCAATTTATCTAATTTACATTGGAATCGGTCGTGCTTTTCTTTTCCGACAATGAGTGAAAGTAAGGAAGTCGGTCTGGATAAAAGGACGCTTATATAAAAAAAAATAGAATACGAAAGTGTGTGTCAACCATTTCAATTTATATATTCTTTACTTTTAAAAGAGCGGCGAAATATACCAAAGGGACATACAAACTCATAAGTCGAAAATAAACTGACAACACCATGGCAAAAAAAGAAAAAGACCAAAAGACAAACAACAGTATACAAAATACAACATAGAAAACTAAAGACGGAGCAACACAACCCTGTCTAAAAACCGGGGTTGATGTCATGTGCCCCGGAATCGTAAGCAGATACTGCTCCACGTGTGGCACCTATCGTGTTGCTCATGTAAGAACAAATGCTATTCTAAGTAAGACAGATGATATATTTTTTACTTTTACAAAAAGCATTGAAGATACCTGCTATTATAAATGCAATTCTAGTTTCAAGATGTACTTCTTTTACTACACGTCTTCAAACTAAAGTAATCTTTAAATTTGTTAAAAAGACGCGAATAATGTCTACACTTAATTGAAAAATATTCACGATTGATGAATTAATCAAAGGATTTGAATACATAGGCGTACCTGACAAGAGGTCTAGATGATGATACAGATTCATCTATGTCGACAAAAAGCAGCAGCACAGATTCGGGTGAGGGTAGTGGAGATGAAACTGAACCTGAACACAATTCACACAGTCGAGGTTCAAGTATATCACCCCGGCATTCAGAAATAGAAGACGAAGGAGCAAGCAATGAAATTAATATTCACGGTAATATAGTTGACCAAACCAGCTGGATGATAAAAAAGAAACAAGAATTCAAATTGCCTTTACGAGTACCTGCAAAAAGAAGTGCTGATGAAATAAATCGGTCTCCACAGAAAAGAACATGTCGTCGCGCGTCAAGTTCTAGTTCAGGTGTCTCAAGTATGGGAAGTTGTACACCAGACGTAGAAAAGGCTAGTTTAGGACAATTCAGAGAATCTCTTCAATCAAGTCACGGGAGTTCATTCGAAGATGATGTATTTCCAAAAACAAAAACAGAGAACAGTGACAGAAAAGAAGCAAAAACAGATCCTGGATGGGTTGAACGAAGATCTACATTATTGTCATTCGGCTCTGGTTCGTTGGAAGAAAGTACAGTGGTTGATGAAGAAGTTGTACCAAAAAAAAAGAAACGGGAATTAGAAACAAGTAAGTGGTTGAAAAATAAAGCTATACCACAATATTGAAAATCATGCTGATATTCATGATTATCTAATTTTTGACACAATTATAGTATGAATATCTATATATGTATCTATAACAGCCTACCTCTGTCTAGGTTTAATGCGTTTAACAGGAGTAATTCAATTTATTTGTTACTGGAATAATTGAAAGTTTTAAACAATTCTTTCACTGAAACTTGAATATAACCAAATGAATCTAGACGTTACCTAAAATAACTTCCTTGGTGTATTATAAAGTAAAAAATGTTTTACACAGATTTTCTAACAGTTGAAAACATAGTTTTCATTTTGCATGAAATGGTAGAAAATGTAACTGTAACTATTTTTGTCTTTATTTATCTGTATTTGTACATTTAACTTGTTCTTCATATTGTATAAGCAGCATTTGGTACACCAGCTACTTTTGATGAAACCTTGTCCTCTGCAAAATCTTTGAAGAAGCAAAAATCGGAAGATTGGATGATAAAAGAAAAATTGTCTCCATTTTTTGTAGACAGACGGAAAGACAGTAGTTCCCAGACAGATTCAAGAAATATAGGTTCGTAATTATAATTACACACGTACGCCGTTAGAACACCTTTTATATGAACAAAATTGGTATATATATTGTTGTAAGTGAACACCAAAAACTACCATTAAACAAGCCATTTTTTTTAAAAGCAAATGGTAATTGTTAATAATAACTTTGAATAAGGCAAACTTAATATGTTATCAGTATCAAAATGTAGTATATTAATCAATTCCATGCAATTATATCATAACCCGAAACAATAAACGCTTAACACACTATTCATATTAAAAGACACTATTGCATATAAGTTTATGGCAATATCCTTGCCTTAAATGCTTTACACTTACTTTCTAAAAACAGCTGGCTGACTAAAAACTGAATTTTGCAGATAACATAGTTGATGAATTAGAAGATTTGATTCACTCTGTGCAGCCAAGAATGAGATCTCTAATTAGAGATATAGATTCACGAAAAGGTATGTGTAATCAGAACATCGTATTCTCCATATATTTTGAAAATGATAAATAAATAATAAATAATAAAAAATAGTCATCCAATTTCATTTCCAAAAGTTGACTATTTGTACGCACTTCCAAGGTAAGAACAAGACTGCTGTTATGATTTTAAATTATCTTTATTGCAAAGGAATAATATCTTCTAAAACTAAACATCACTAAGCTAAATCTTGAAATCGAAATCAAGTCAAGATGAACTATAACTTACCTGCTACTAAAATAAATGAAGATTAAATATCTCTTTTCAGCACGACTAATTGATGACATAAATGGAAGACCGACTATTCAGTACAAAGACGAAGGTTTCTTGTAAGTCCGATTTATATATACTTATTGTACACATATGTATTCACTTTTAATGGAAAAAATAGATCAAAAGCATTTTGTATCTAAAAAAAATCACCAAAGATACCAGGCTTATAATCTTATACGCCATACAAGCATTTCGTCTAAGCAAGACTCATTAGTGACGCTCGACTATAAAGTAAAAAGGCCAAATACAGTACGAAGAGACCGTGTTTATTTATTTTGAAAACATTTCCATTTCCTTTTACATGTTTTATAAATAGAAATTGTTACACGCTATGCATTTTTCAATTGGCGACAAGCCAAAAGCAAAAGTTTTCTATTCCTCCCTAAGAATAGTATACAACAGAACATGAACAACTTAATGCGAGGAAAACCCTAGATTCATATTTACCAAGTCATTTTATATATTTACCTGTGTCTTATTTCAGTGACGATACTGGTTCATAAAATCAGGTTGTGGAAGATAGAAAATGGAAAACTATCGTCAATTTACGAAATTATGATCGGTATGAAATGTTTTGATATTATTTAAACGAATTGTATTTTTTGTGTTATTTATTATTTACTAGAGAATTGTTGAAATCTATCGTTCATCAGAATGTTAAATTTTTTAAAATTGTAAAATTCACACACACTGTTCTGGAATGTATTCTAGTCACGTCAATGGCTGCTATAAGTTAAGACGCTGTATGCATATGCTTACAGACTCAACAAAAATGTGTGTTCGAAACAAATACATTATTTTTCTAGCAAATGTTTTGATTTAATATGACATGACTACATTCCAGAACAGTGTGTGTGAATTTTACAAACGAAGATGTTGAACAATTGCAATTGATTATAATTTTTATATATATTTACATCATCAAAGATATTATAAATGTTTTACATTTTAGAAATGATCTCCGCAAAACGATTTATATTACCTTTTTTTTTATCCCCTTGTTTATTACTTGAATTTCGTTTTTTTTTTAATCTCCACAAAAACTGTGTACAAATATTTATACACATATATTTTAAGTGCTGTTAAAGAGAATGTCACAAATACTCATTTTTGATATATTTTAATATAGTGACAATGTTTTGTTATAAGTAAATATATGTGTAGGACACAAGGTATGGTGGTATGTCACCCTTAAAATGCGATGGTTATGGTTTGGTAGACTGTTTGTGATTTTTATCACTAAAGTGTGACTCGCTGAAATTTGATACTGTCTTCCAGCTATCACATTGGGAAAAAATTTATATAACTATATATGTCTATGCAAACTTCAGTACGATCAAAAAGTAAAATCACAAAAATACTGAACTCCGAGGAAAATTCAAAAAGGAAAGTCTCCAATCAAATGACAAAATCAAAAGTTCAAACACATCAAACGAATGGATAACAACTGTCATATTCCTGACTTGGTACAAGCATTTTCTTATGTAGAAAATGGTGGATTGAACCTGGTTTTAAAGCTAGCTAAACCTCTCACTTGTATGACAGTCGCATCAAATTCCATTACATTTACAACGATGCGTGAACAAAACAAACATACACAAAGGTAAAAATGTCAAAAATAGGGGTACAGCAGTCAACATTGTGTTATCATCTTAATCACTATAAAAACAAACAAATGTAACGAAGACGCACAAAAAGGCATACATCAAATTTAACATCCTCATTTTGCTTATATTATACGATTTTATTTATCTATGTAAAATCAACCCATAAAGGATGGAAGGTTTTAAGTACTGGCGTAAAATCGCGCGTTTGAAATTCGCACAGGTAGACATAAAATAATTTTGTCGTTCAAAGTATGACGGGATAATCATTAAATAAACATAACAAAGGAAAATCAAAGTCTACAATGGCAGACCATCCACATCATAACTCTTTAAAATAATTAAACAAACTGTCACAAAAATTATACTTTATTACATGTGAATCATGTTAACTTTTTAATATAATGATATATTTATAGAATCATGTCTGTTATTAAAGACGTTATGTTGACCTCCAGATGTCTTTTGGTTATTTCTGTTGCTGTCTCATTGACGCATACCCCACATGTTGTATTTTTGATAGTACCGGCAGACAAACCAAGTTATGTATATTAAAAATAAGTCAAATCACTGTCACAAACATGGACTTTATTTCATGTGAATCAAGTGAATTTAAAATAAAACGCACATTTTGTGTAGTGGCTTTGTGCATTGACAGTGACCGTCACATACATACCTGTTTGTATGCTGTGGAAAATTAAATCCTAAATTTGTTATTGATTTTAAAAATATTTTATGGAATTTCGATTCATTCCACCATCTTTTTGTCAGCTATTGTACGTTTATAGAAAATCAAAAGGTTTACTTCAGACAAATTAATTGACCCTAAATGACAACGTAAACAATCCATGTAAATTGTTCTTGATTGGGGTCATTTGTTTTGCAATCAATGAATATTCCTTCTCCAAAAAAACGCTTACATCATCCTCATCATTTTTCTTTGCCGCAACGATCGGAAGTTAAGGTCCCACTGCAATTACGTTGCTAAGGCCCTTTCTTTTGCATACCATCGGTGACGTGTTGGCTATTGAACAGTATAACCATCGTACTTCAGCATATATAACGATCTTACTTTAACTCATACCATCTTTCTTCTGTTTGACCATCGCATTTAAGCAATTACCATAGCACTTTGGAGTCCTACATATGCGGTGTTATTGTTACAGATATTGTAAAATAATATAAAAACAAACTTGCCATTACATGTGTACTATTCCGATTTCTATAAGAGATTGGCAACTTTATTAATGTTTTTATAACACATGTGTGTAATCATTTTTTCAAATAAGGTTTAAAATTTTTGAAAATTGTTATCTTTTTTTCTTTTAAAAAACCATCGTCTGATTCTATAATTCTAGAAAATATACGTCCTTTGGAAACGATTTCATCAGGAAATTATTACAGTTAAAGGTAAAACATTAACAATTTAACAACTTTTAACGAGTTGATGACAATATTTACAATAAATTACTTTTTTCTCATTTCAACAATTCTTCAGTCTGACAAAATAGTAAAATTTCTTTCTTATAATATTTAAAATCTATTAGTGATACAAAGGTTTTAGTCTATAAAAATTGTGATTAAATTAAATTGAAATATTATCTGCCTGCAACTAAAAGATCTCAAAATTATAATAAAAAAAACACATTGTCACGTATTTAATGGTGTATTCCCCCCCCCCCCCCCCCATTCATGTTTCATAAGTTGAGAATCGTATATCTTAAGAGTATTTTTAAAAGCAGCGAGTAGTAGTTTGTTTTTTTTTAACTTGTGTATTTTATTCCGCCGATGTTCTATGATGAAATTTTTTTTTTATAGTTTTAAACAAACTATTGATTCACATCGATAAATTAAATAAATATGTAATGTAGTGGGAAAATGTTGTTATTGACATCACTGTTTGCGAGTTACATTTGATTTTATTAAGAACGGATATTTATTTAGTAAGAAATGACAGACACATATAATGTATAAGTAATAAAAAACCCAATATCTTAAATATATTAAATTCTTTTTTTTTAAAATATCATGCATATCATTTGAAAATAGACAATTCCTGTCATCTAATAACGTGTGCAATGAATGTATTCATTTTCAAATTTTGGATGTTCTTTAGATAAACCAAAAAAATCTTTACTAAAGATTATCATCATCATACATATAATACATATACTATCTGATAATTATTTTAATGAACACATTGAACACTTAAAACTTAAGTAGTGATAAAAAAAAAGACTGCAAAGTGTTGACCTTTTCATCCATGATTGAAACAAATCATTCTGCATCTATATAATTATATCAACTGTCTCTATAGAAATATTATAAATGAATGGTTTGACATTAACTAGGTTATTTGTCAAGTTCAGATCTCATAGACAAACAAAGTTTTACCTGGGTCCATAATGATTTTTTGAATATATTTGATGGATTTTTCTCATGATTTGGTTTTGTAATTTTACATTGCAAATAATACTGTGACATTGTAATGTTATTTGGTATGGTATTTTTATGAATGAAATATTTGACGAATCAATAACTTTTTGATGAAACATTAATTTTTATTTTTATTTCGATTTAAGGTGGATCATTGGTAAATATTTCCTCAGATAGAATTTTCTTATACTTTGTCAGAATGTAGCTTTTTCCATGCTTTTTCAAAAATATAATAAAAAGTATGGGCCACCGTACTACTTTGCTACTACAAGTCGTGCATAATTGCCCAAATTTGCATAGATTGTTCATGAAAAAACACCTTTTTTCTGAATAAAAAGAAATCTATGAGATAGAATTTTGAAATAAAATATAAGAAGATAGGTTTTAAAATATGCTTTAAAATAATAGTAAAAATGGTGTCACCGACCTTATTTTCTTTCCACGAGTAAAAACTGAAAATTTCTCTGTCATTCCTTATAACATTTTTACTATTTGAGTTATCTCCCATTAAATGGGTAAGTTGACAATTTGATTAAAAAGACACAAATATTTGGTATTTGATAAATCAGTCTGAATAATGCAATAAATCACTTATTTTTCTTTTCCCCAATAAACAGTCTAACCCATTAATTGCAAATCCGTCTCAAGATTTGCAGACTCAAGCAAAGAACTAGACCTATTGTGAACTGCTATTTTACAATCCAAGAGCGGTATACAGTTAATCTACCTTAAAAGATAATATTAATTTGCTCCTTTTTAAAATTATATTTTGATCTCAAATTTAGTACAATGCGTTTTATACAGTTTTATATATGTTTATTAACAACATAACTTCAGTTCACATTATAAAGTATGTCTCAGGTCATTATTCACATGTCAACAAAGTTACCACTAAATCATATTCATATACAATTCACAATCAACAGTAGCAGGCAGCTAAATTTATTGGACCAACACCTTGTTGAAGAACAATTTACGTGTTTTAATATGACTTTACTGTATTATATATATTCATTTATCAAATGTAAAATTAGTATAACAGTATGCAGTGCATTAACAATGTAATTCGTTAGCAATAAAAAAATTAGAGTATTTCGTATTTTCTTTGACATTTCATCAGTGAACATCAATTGGATATATAGCTTTCATATTGCATTCCCATTTTGCTATTCATCGTTTATCCACGAATTCTTTAATTTCACCGGAAAAAGCAAATGAGACCGAACGTGGCACCAATATCTATTTACTTTGTTTTCTAGTGTGAGTTTGACAGTGTAACATAAATGGCTAATTTGACATAAGACCTTTAAAATATGGGATTGTGATTTTTTTATTTGATTCAATTGGACTATATATACACAAAACAATATTCCAAAGATCCGATGAAATATTTAAAACAAATTATAGAATTTAACAGATAATACTCATATAAAGAGTATTTTTAAAAGCAGCGAGTAGTAGTTTGGTTTTTTTAAACTTGTGTATTTTATTCCGTCGATGTTTTATGAATAAAGAAAAAAAATATAGTTTTAAACACACTATTGATTAACATCGATAAATTAAATAAATCTGTAATGTAGTGGGAAAATGTTGTTATTGACATCGCTGTTTGTGAGTTACATTTGATTTTATTTAGAACGAATATTTATTTAGTAAGAAATGACAGACACATATGATGTATAAGTAATAAAAAACAATATCTTAAATATATTAAATTCTTTTTTGAATATCATGCATACCATTTGAAAATAGACATTTCCATCTAATAACGTGTGCAATAAATGAATTCATTTTCAAATTTTGGATGTTCTATAGATAAGCCAAAAAAATCTTTACTTAAACTTATCATCATCATACATATAATACATAAACTATCTGATGATTATTTGAATGAACAAATTGAACACTTAAAACTTAAGTAGTGATAAAAAAAGACTGCAAAGTGTTGACCTTTTCATCCATGATTGAAATAAATCATTCTGCATCTATATAATTATATCAACTGTCTCTATAGAAATATTATAAATGAATGGTTTGACATTAACTAGGTTATTTGTCTAGTTCAGATCTCATAGACAAACAGTGTTTTATCACATATACGGGGTGCATAATGATTTTTTGAATATATTAGATGGATTTTTCTCATTATTTGGTTTTGTAATTTTACATTGCAAATAATACTGTGACATTGTAATGTTGTTTGGTATGGTATTTTTATGAATGAAATATTTGACGAATCAGTAACACTTTGATGAAACATTAATTTTTATTTTTATTTTTATTTCGATTTAAGGTGGATCATTGGTATATATTTCCTCAGATAGAATTTTCTTATACTTTGTCAGAATGTAGCTTTTTCCATGCTTATTTCAAAAAAATAAAAAAAGTATTACTCACCGTGCTACTTTGCAAGCTACAAGTCGTGCAAATTGCCCAAATTTGCATAGATTGTTCATGAAAAAAAACACTTTTTTCTGAATAAAAAGAAATCTATGAGATAGAATTTTGAAATAAAATATGGGAAGATAGGTTTAAAAATGTGCTTTAAAAAAAATAAAAAGTAAAAATGGTGTCACCGACTTTGTTTTCTTTCTTCAAGTAAATTTCTCTATCATTCCTTTATAATAATTTTATTATTTCAGTTATCTCCCAATAAATGGGTAGGTGACAATTTTATTAAAAAAACACAAATATTTGGTAACTGATAAATCAATCTGAATAGTGCAATAAATCACTTATTTTTCTTTTCCCCAATAAACAGTCTCACCCATTAATTGCAAATCTGTCTCAAGATTTGCAGAGTTAAGCAAAGAATAAGACATATTGTGAACTGCTATTTTACAACCCAAGAGCGGTATACAGTTAATTTTCCTTAAAAGAAAATATTAACTTGCTTCTTTTTAAAATTATATTTTGATCTCAAATTCAGTACCATGCGTTTTATACAGTTTTATATATGTTTATCACAAAATTAACTTCAGTTCACATTATAAAGTATGTCTCAGGTCATTATTTACATGTCAACAAAGTTACCACTAAATCATATGCATATACAATTCACAATCAACAATAGCAGGTAGCTAATATTTATGGGACCAACACCTAGTGGAAAAAAAAATACGTGTTTTAATATAACTTTACTGTATTATATATATTCATTTATTAAATGTAAAATTAGTAGAACAGTATGCAGTGCATTTACAATGTAATTCGTTAGCAATAAAATGATTAGAGTATTTCGTATTTTCTTTGACATTTCATCAGTGAACATCAATTGGATATATTGTTTTCATATTGCATTTCCATTTGCTATTCATCGTTTTTCCACGAATTCTTTAATTTCACCGGAAAAAGCAAATGAGACCGAACGTGGCACCAATATCTATTTACTTTGTTTTCTAGTGTGAGTTTGACAGTGTAACATAAATGGCTAAATTGACTTAAGACCTTTAAAATATGGGATTGTGATTTTTTTTATTTGATTCAATTGGACTATATATACACAAAACAATATTCCAAAGATCCGACGAAATATTTAAAACAAATTATAGAATTTTTCCTGATTGTGACATTTTAACTGAGTTTTCATTCGGATTGGGGTTACAATTTCTTAGCAGGAGACGCTTACTCTGTCGACGGATTCGATCTTGATGCTTTTGTAGTTTTTGTGTATTAGTTTGATTTGTTTTTTCATAATCGGTTTTTGAGATCTAAACATCGGTTTACTACTGTTGCCCTGGTGTATTCCATGACCTCGAGTCACACATATCTTAAATTCAAGATGCTGTGATGCATCATGATTTCAAAATAGACATTCTGAGTAACTTGATTTATGGTTACCATTTGAAAAATAATGTCAAAGTTCACAGCTATGATGTTTTTGTTAATTTTCACAGGTGAACCAAGTTAGACTATGTGAACTATTTGTTTTCGCTGTTGCTTAAATTTGTTTTACGTCATTTGTTTTCGGAGGAGCCAGATGTTTGTGGTTGGTGCGGTCTTTTTTTTCTCTCAAATAATTATTTTCTTTGGTAATTCCTGTAATCCTTGCTACATGTTATTGATGGAAATATTAAGACAGTTGTGAAAATCGAAAAAAAACTTATTGATTAGTGTATATTTATGAATTTGTAATGTTCCATCTTTTAAAAATATAAAATACAAAAATACAAAATTAGTTGTATTCGGTTGAATCAAAGCAATGTTTAGACAACGATAATGATAAGAATAAAAATTACTTAGTTCTTTCAAAAAAATATGAAACAAATATTTCTTTTGACGATGACCTGTCACTTAAGTGAGTGCTTGCATCTCATATAGCCAAGTGAACTTGAGATTAAGGAATTAACGAAAGTAGATAGTTTGATTCATATCTTGATTTTTCCCTCGATATTGAAACAGATGGACGACTTTGTACTAGATTCTATGACAAATGTGAAGATTTTTAGTTTGCAAATCAACTTTCCATCTACCCTCTTCCCCATCGTATGTCTTTCTCAATTGAAATGTTATTCTCGTGCATGTTCATACTTTTCGGAATTCATAGTCATATATAAGAAGGGATGAGATCCTAACACGGAAACTGCTCCAACAGAATTATGAGAAAGAATGACTTAATCGATGGTACATAAAATCTACGTTCACCATAGCGAACCGGTTGACCTATACGATATGTCTGTGTCTCAACTCACTAGTAGACAGTCTTGAATCTTTAGATACCAGAATAGTAAAAAAAGTCGTTTTATCTTTAACTTTAACGATTGTGTCCTATTCCCGATTGTGTTATTTTGACTGCGTGTGGATGTACATGGCGGAAGAGTTCATGCAATTCCCATCAGTTTTAATTGGTTTCCTTAATTGTTCTTTTTAATAGATTTATGAAATGTAAACATCGGTAAACTGCTGTTGCATAACTAAGAAGTGAACAAATCAAAACGTCAAATAAATTACAATGTTAACAAGAAGATATATAATACTTTCAAGGGAATTCATAAGGGATGGTAATACCTTGAACCCTTGGTTAGCTGTTCGTTAAAATGTTTTTAAAATTGTTTACCAATAGAATGCAACAGTATACAAAGATAGACATACGAATGAACTATTTGAAATTTAAACATTGTCCTATAATAATGATTATTTAGAAGCTGTTATTTATTTTCAAATCCATCGCTTCGAATTTGTCAGTGTCTGCTCTATTATTAAATCTTCTGCATCATTTCCTATACATAATTTCTAGCACTTCTACTGAGGAAATTATTTCGAAATAAGAGTTTTATGCACAAAATTCAGTTCGGCGTTTCGTACATCAACACATCCAATAATGGACAACATAGACATCAACAGAGAAGGCATCTATAATTTAATTAAAAATGTAAATCCTAAAACAGCATCAGGATCAGATAACATAACTGGAATAGTGCTTAAAGAAAACATTAGTACATGCACAGACATACTCACTCTTTTTTTTTTTATACAAAATCAATACAAACAGGAAAAATACCTCATGATTGAAATCACGCAAACGTAACACCTGTTTTCAAAAAAATAGACAAACACCATTATAGGAACTATAGACCAATCTCATTAATATGTGTTTCCTGCAAATAACTAGAACACATAATTCCAAGCAACATCATGAAACACTTTGAATCAAACAACATACTTTCTGACTTGCAACACGGCTTTAGGGCAAATAGATCTTGCGAATCCAAGATAATTTCACTAATTCACCAGCTGTCATCAAATAATGATAAATATATACAAACACATCTAATCATCATGGATTTCGCAAAAGCCTGTGATGAAGTTCCACCCAACCGACTACTATATAAACTAAAATTTTTGGCGTATCAAAACAAGCTACAAATTGGATAAAATCTTTCCCATCAAATCTTACACTAACAGTTATACTAGAAATAAATAAACTCATCATAGATACCAGGATTGAAATTTTGTATTTGCGCTAGACGCGCGTTTCGTTTCCAAAAGACTCATCAGTGACGCGCGAATCAGAAAAAGTTAAAAAGGCCAAAAAAAGTACGAAGTTGAAGAGCATTGAGGACCAAAAACTCCTAAAAGTTTCGCCAAATACAGCTAAGGTAATCCATTCCTGAGGTAGAAAAGCCTTAGTATTTCAAAAATGTAAAGTTTTGTAAACAGTTAATTTATAATCATAACCATATCAATGATAATTCATGTCAACACAGAAGTGCTGACTACTGGGCTGGTGATACCCTCGGAGAATAAAAAGTCCACCAGCAGTGGCCTCGACAACCATTCCTCTGACAATATACCAGTTACATCAGGTGTTCCACAGGGCACTGTATTAGGTCCAATACTATTTTCAATATACATTAATCACTTACCTGACTTTTTACATCAGAGTCAAATCAGTCTCTTTGCTGACGACAGTATCATTTTCCGACAGATAAAATCAACATCAGATTGCCTAAAACTAAAAGACATCCTAGAAAGGGCAATCAGATGGGAACAAGACTGGATAATGCAGTTCCATCTTGACAAATGTAACATACTCCGAGTGACCACAAAGAAAACACCCATTTATTTTTACTATAATATATAAAGGCAACAGTAGTATACCTCTGTTCGAAATTCATAAATCGATTGAGAAAAAAAAAACAAATCCGGGTTACAAACTTAAACTGAGGGAAACACATCAAATATAAGAGAACTACGACACAACAGAAACACAACATTAAAATGTAACACACACAGAAACAAACTATAATATAACAATGGCCATTTTCCTGACTTGGTACAGGACATTTTAAGAAAAAATGGCCACATTCTTGATTCAGTTGAAAATGCCAAATACCTCGGAGTAACAATATCATCAAATTTAAAGTGGAACAAACACATTCAGAACATGATATATACAGCAAACTAGGCCCTTGGATTCAGCAGAAGACATCTAAAAATAACCTCAGTAACCATTTAAGACCGAGCATACCAAGCCCTTATCAGACCAAAACTAAAATACTGCTGCGCCGTCTGGGACCCTTACACAACAGAGAACATTAACTCCATAGAAAAAGTACAAAGACGTGCAGCACGATACGTATGTTCTAAATGCCAATATACTGAAAGTGTTACCAACGTGCTAAACACACTTCACTGACCATCATTACAAGAAAGAAGGCATAACATGTTCCATAGAATTACCAACAACAAAATTGCCATACCATATACTGACATACTAATTAAAAGCAAAGCAAACACTAGGTCTAACCACGAACAAACATACTTACAAATTCGATACGGCAAAGACAGTTACAAATCTAGTTTTTTTTCTGCCAAACTATAAAAGATTGGAATAAATTACCTGAACCAATAGCCTGCAGCACCACCATTGAGTGCTTCAAGGAGAAACTAACCAGAGAAATTCTATTTGACACTTACAAACACATACATGCATAATCTATATCTTGTTTTTATCTTATACCAAAAAATAAAAAAAAATAAAAATTGAAAAATATTACTTACAAACATAAAAATTGAAAAATTAATATGAAATTAGAAAAATAAATTTGCAATTATTGACAATAATGTTAAACCAGGCATGCGCCAGAAAGTAATCATCAACCAGTTGATGTTTTTCTGTATATAAAGAAGAAGAAGAAGAAGAAGAAGAAGAAGAAGAAGAAGAACAACAACAACAACAACACTTAAATATCGTGCAGGCGAAGCGCTTTTCTCGGAACCCTCAAACCCAAATATTTGAAATCCTGTGATGTATAAACAGGTATAAATATTAGGGTGGAAACGACCAAAAGGACCTTAAAAGAATATTCAAATTCTCGAAAGGTCAACTTTGACGGTGAAGTTCATAAAAGTATGTTTGAAATCATGTTATTACCAAAAACACTGACTATTAAGATGATTACACTCTGTTGACTGATGTACCCCTATTTTGGACATGTTTACCTATTGTGTCTGTTTGTTTTGTTCATGCATCGTTGTCAATGTAATGGTATTTGATGCGACTGTCATACAAGTGAGAGGTTTAGCTAGCTATAAAACCAGGTTCAATCCACCATTTTCTACATAGAAAATGCCTGTACCAAGTCAGGAATATGACAGTTGTTATCCATTCGTTTGATGTGTTTGAGCTTTTGATTTTGCCATTTGATTAGGGACTTTCCTTTTTGGATTTTCCTCGGAGTTTAGTATTTTTGTGATTTTACCTTTGAAGTGATAATACCCTCGGAGACCAACAGTTCACCAGCATTTGTATCGACAAAGTGCAAGTAAATAAAAATAACACTTATAGATTTCGCATTTATATGTTACAGAAAATCACACCACAGATAAGTAAAAACAATACCAATTAAAACCAACTTAACATTTTTAACGGTTACTGATGAACACTTCTGTGAATAATAAAATCACACCTTTTCTTATATCCAAATGTCAGCCCGTCTATTTTGTTATAAATATAAAAAATCTGTAATAGACACAACAAGTAAAATTAGTAATTTATTTCTTAAAGAAGACAGACCTGGTGTGTCTACAGGGTTAGCAATTCCTGCTATGCATGAATCATCCGCCAAGCAAATCCACTCAGTCAAAATGTCACAATCAGGAATAGGGCCCAATCTGTAACAGTTTAGAAAGTTCTATAACAGATTATTCTAACAGTTCTAAAAAGAGGTTAGAACTGACCCCAACTGTAATTGGCTAGAAGAAACATTGCAAGGATAAATGGTCAATGACCTCTAGATGGCTTTCGGTTTTGAAAAAGATTGAGTTGCTGTAACAAATCTTCTTTGATAAAGATATATCTGATAGCCAAAACGCACCTGTTTGTATTCTTTTTATCTAACAAAAGTGTCAAGATTATTTAAGTAGGAATAAATTGTAGAGTTGGGATCAAGATTGGATAAAGATAGAGAGAAGATATAAAAGTGGCAATCAAAAATCTTAAGTCCAATAAAAGGAGACAACACCATAGCCAAAAAACTTTTTTTTTAAAAAACGAGACACACAATAATAACAAAACACTACGCAGAAAGACTAAAGATTGAGCAATATGAACCCAGTCAAAAACTGGAAGTTAACTCAGATGCTCTGGACCGATAGCCAGATCCTGCTCCAATAGTAGCACCCGTCGTTTTACTCATTGCCTTTGTCGCATTTGGAAAAGTCACAATCAAGGAAAAGACGATCGATTTCTGGTCACGACAAGTGGAACTTATATGTGGTCATCAGTGACACAGATGTTACGTACCGGTAACCAGATCTAGAATACGTCCGTTAAAACTTTGGAATGAATGATTTAAATTTTATCATTTGGAATTCTTGGTGCAATATCTTCCTTGCAAGCATCAACCTCTAGTAATAATATCATGATTATAAGAAACGCCAGCCCTGGAATAGTCCATATGCAAGCGCTGCTGCTGGAATTTTGCTTCACAAAAATGGTAAGTTATCAATTGGATATTGTAGATGACTTGGCGACAGGTATATCAAAAGCACATATCAAGTGAATTGAAATCGGTACCGTGTTTATTTTAGTATCATAAGTTTGTTTCCGCTTCTGGTGGCCTGTTGTTCTACCCTGGAATAAATGCTTGGTATTAAAATTACATCTTATTCATCGAAATATCTGCATCTCATCTTTCATTTGCCAGGACACATTACATTGTCAGTGGTAGATCAAATAAAAAGCATATTATAGGCATAATACATTTTTTATTGTCACTATCACGAATAAATTGACCGATACGATTTGTCTGTGTCTCACCTCGCTAGCAATATGTAAGGTATAACTCTCAGTTCTTTAGATGCCGATAAAGTCGTTTGTTCCGTAATTCTACCGATTGTGACATGACTGAGTATTGCGGTGTGCATGCTTGACAGGAGAAGATGACTCTGCCGACGCACCGGTCTTGAAACTTTCAACACAAATGTCTAAAATTACCCTCTCCTCTAAAAGACAGAATAGAAATGCTGAATCTGACTTAGGCAATATATGCCTTAGGGTTGAACAAATTTATAGTTTCAACTGATGTTAACATTTTTAAACGATAAAGTTACAGAAAATTATCGCGTCAACCAGGATAAATCAATTGGTATACTTTTTTTACTCAGCAGAATTCCACTGCTTCAACGAAATTAAGCATTTTATATTTACATTACGATATTGACATTGCTATGGTTAAAACATTTATTTCCGTTAAGCTGAATGAAATGTTCAAAATCCTCCAGTTTAATTAATTTTTGAGATCCGCCAAAAATGAGATTCTATTGTAAAAACCTCAACATACATGAGAAATTAAAAACAAAAATTGATATGGGGAAATTAATGCTCGTTAATTGAATAGAGTCAATTATTTTTTATCATTATAATTGATAATTTTAAATTTTTGTAAACACAATAAATGTTGCATTATTCTTAACGCCAATGGCATCAATTCAGATAAGTGATCTTTCATATTTTATAAAGAAATCATAATATATTTTAAGGAAGCAAATCCAGGATGACTTTGAACGGTTACAGAACATGTTACACAGAGGAACAAGTGATCAGTATGCTGGAGTTTCTTATCGACAACATATTTGTTGAATTTGGAGGTAGACTTTTTCAACCAAATTGTCGGCATTCCTATGGGAACGAACTGTGCGCCTCTCCTTGCCGACCTCTTCTTATTTTCTTATGAATCGGAGTTCCTTCAGACACTTGTCAAAAACAAGAAGATCAAAGAAGCTAGATTATTTAATTTCACTTTCAGATATATTGATGATGTTCTTTCCATTAACAATCCGAACTTTTCTGATTGGGTTCCATTAATATATCCCCCAGAACTAGAAATTAAAGAAACAACAGACACGGCTTCTTCCGCCTCATTTTTAGACTTATACCTCGAATTTGACATACACAGTCATCTCAGTACCAGAATCTATGACAAACGAGACGATTTTAAATTTGAAATTATCAATTTCCCCCACCTTAGTAGCAATATACCAACTTCACCTGCATATGGGATATGCATTTCCCAACTTATTCGATATTCAAGAGCTTGCAGCTCCTACTCAGACTTTGTGAAACGTCACCAGTGTCTGAGCAGAAAGTTGATGAACCAGGGGTATGTCAAAGAACGTCTCATCCTTTTTCTAAAAAAGTTCATCGGAAGGTACCAAGACCTTGTTGATAAATTTTCCGTATCAACTTCACAAAAAATACATGATGGTCTTGATGTATAGATTCTGCGTACTGACGTTGCTTATCATCTTAATAACGTGTTATATTGTTCTTTTATTTGTCTTTGTTCTATTATTAATATTACTTTTACTGTTTGGTCTGTTTTCTGTGATGTACATTCGACGTGGCTCGGTACTTATACATCCCGTCAATGTGTTTGTGTTGTCTTTCATTTTTGCTGGTGTGTTTTGTACGTGTGACTTTATGTGGTTCTTTGGTACATATGACGTGGCTCTGTACTTTTAAAGATCCCACCATTGTGTTATTGTTCTATTATAATACCATTATGTTATTGTTCTATTATAATTTTGAAAATACTTTGAACGACAAAATTATTTTACTCGCGTAGTGGTATTAACCATATGTGGATTCTTAAAAATTCTAAAGAACTCCTGGATAATTTTAAATCTCGGTCCTTTTCTGAAATAATTTCTAACAAAATCTTTTGATTTTTCAACCCTGTATACCACCACTCCCCATGTGAAATTATAATTTTTGAAAATACTTTGAACGACAAAATTATTTTATATTTCTTCCTGTGTGACGTTTACACTTTCTGGCGTCAAACACGCGACTCTACACTAAGAGTAGATGTGAATGCAATCACAGGACTTTAAATATTTCAATCCTTTATGGGTTGATTTATAATACATATATAAGTAAGCAATGAATGTGGTTGTTAAATTTGATAGATGCTTTTTGTGCTTCTTTGTTAAATGTTTGTTTGTTTTGAGATTGTGACACAGTGATGACTGCTGTACCCATATTTTGACAATGTTACCTATTATGTCTGTTTTGTTCACGCATCGTTGTAAATATAATGGAATTTGATGCGACTGTCATACAAGTGAGAGGTTTAGCGCTATAAAACCAGGTTCAATCCACTATTTTCTACATTTGAAAATGCCTGTACCAAGTCAGGAATATGACAGTTGTTTATCATTTGATTTTGCCATTTGATTAGGGACTTTCCGTTTTTAATTTTCCTCGGAGTTCAGTATTTTTGTGATTTTACCTTTTACAGCTGATTACTTTGACCGAATAGCGGCGATTTATTGCGTCTGGAAAAAATCATAATTTATATCTTCAATATTAAAAAGTAAAAAAATAAAAATACCAAACTCCAAAGAAAATTCTAAACGAAAAGTCCTTTATCAAATGGCGAAATCAAAAGCTCAAACGAATGGACAACTGTCACATTCCTGACCTTGTACATACATTTCCGTATGTTGAAAATGGTGGATCAAACGTGGTTTTATAGCTAGCTAAACCTCTCACTTGTATGACAGTCGCATCGAATTCCATTATATTGGCAACAATGTGTGAGCAAAACAAGTGTTATCAATTCACAGCAGGAATAGCAATTTGGACTTGTCCTGATACTCAGTGATTTTTCTTTTAAGTTTGCAATGATACCGTTACGTGTATCATTTCATGAACATAAACGTGAATCAAGTAAACAACCTAGCAACTAAATTTATTCGTTCTTCTGTGCATTTCTTGATTAATGGACAAAGGGAAAATGCCATCTATCACTCAAGTGTATTCATACATTCTTTTCTGAGTGCAAAATGTATATCAAAGTTCAAATATTGAATTTGTACGTGAATTGAACGAGGGAAAACAACTTGCATTATTGTATATTTTGATATAAAATTTTGATAAGGGACATAATTGTATCATCATGCTAATCAGATATAATGAAATGTTACATTTCATGTATCGTTGTGTCTTAGAGTCTTTTTGTTGTAGAATATTTTCTATCTTTTAATTAGAACTGCCACCGAATCCACTGGACGAGGCCATTATCACCAAACAACATGGGCGCGCCAAATTTAAAAGTGTTATTTTTACTATGTTCATCTTTTCCAACAAATATTTTGCCTTCGGGCTGTTTGCCGCGGAACATTTTGTTGATGGAAAGAAAACCATGCTGCAACATCTTTCTATTTTTTTATATTAAAGTACTGTATTTATAAATAGTTATTATTGCAAAGTACAAAAGAGGACAAAGTCCTCAAAACAGTAGAAAAATCAACATATAAATCAATATATACTAGTCAACAAAAGTATTAACGATACACAAGTTTGAACTCCAATTTATCATAAAATATAATAGATAGAAAAAACTGTTAAATTATCCAATGAAAAACATTCATTCGCAAAGCAAATGCATATGATCAAAAGAATCTGACCAAATTTGAAAGTGAGAAAATACCGTGTTATGGAACACAGGGGTCAAATTTATTTGGCGGAAAATGATGACAAAAGTCGGCACTTAATTTCGAAGATGAGAATTAAGTATTCAAATATCTGCAAAGGCATTCAAAATTTTATGCAGACCATGTTTAAGTTTAAAGTTTTACATTCTAATATCGATTTTTGAATTTTTTTGGGTGAAAATACGATTTTTGAAATAACAAAAATTGCACAAAAAAAAATCGCGTATTCGCCTTAAATCAATGGTTTTGATAAGAAAATAACACTCTGTGATTACTAGACCAATTGGGCGATTATTTACCTTGGTACAGTGTATCCAATTTCATTATATATGGAAAATACATTGCCTTGTATCGTTTCTTTTGTTGACTAGTATACTAGTAAATTCAAAATATGTCTGTTTAAGTCTTCTGACTTTCGCATTTGCGGAGACATCATTCCGTTTTTCACTTTTCTCTGGATTTTTCTATAATAACTTAAAGAAGAATACGATTTTAATTAATTTTCTTTCTGATTACATAATAAAAAAACACACAATTTCCAGTAATTTTGTGTATCTGCTTGTATTACCGACAAGTAGTATTGGGCACGTGTTACATGTGAAAGAGGACAAATAATTCTATTTCCTTCGATTTGTTTAAAAAAAACCGAGTTTTAATGCCGATTTAACAAACGATCTTATAAGATAGGAGAAAAAAAATGTAAAAATGAATATCAGGGAAAACTCGCCAAATTCACAAAATAGAGCTTTTGTAAAAAAAATATTAAAAACACGCACACGTGTCTCTTTTCCGATTTCATGTATAAATAGTAAAAAATTGTAATCAAGCAATACTTTACTTACATATGCGGATCCAGATTTTGAAAAGGGGGCCCCATACTAGGAAACGTTAGGAGTGGGACAGGTAAAAAGTATATAAATTAGTCACATGTATAGCTTCATAAAGGGGGTCCTGGCCGCTGCCGACCCTAAATCCACCACTGATTAGATAAAACGCTATCTGAAATGAACAGTGAAGATCGCGTTTCTGTGTTAACATAAATAAAGTAAGTTCCTTTGGGTAAATTTCGGCAGTATATTTAGAAAATTCTTGATTATTTAACGAACAAATATCATTAGAATAACGATAAGTGTTGTTAAATTTATCAATTACTTAAGTAAATGCAATTTATACGGGTCTTTACTGAGTTAAGTCATAAACTGTTATTCATTACAGTACAAGAACATATCTGCTATTAAAGGGGCGCAATTGATGCCCATAGGAATACCTACAACCTGTCGATACACTTTATCGCCGAAACGTACATAAATGTTATCAAGGAGAAAATTAATCGCTTCAATCATCTCATCATATCTAGCATATTAAGCTCTCTCATTGGAGAAAAAGGCTTTAAATGAGTTGCAGCAAATATATTTCCAATTAGATTTTTCAAACAACCATTTAATTGAATAGGAAGACTTTTGTTTGATAAGATTGTATGGACATGTAGTGAAAAGTCAAAACTGTCAGAAGAATCAAAAGGACCATCAAAAGCACGTAATTTATTCAATTCATCCAAAGATTTTTTTACACTCCAAAAATAGTTAATTCCGATATTTTCATATGTTTTATTACAATAGTTAATGATAATTTCTTTGATAGTAGTAAAGGAACTCGTTAAAAGCAATGAAATATTAGTTGTAGAACGATTACTATGACCAACATCGGCTGTGGGTGGATGTTTTATGTCAGCTTATTTTTTTACCAAATATCAAAAAAGAAATTCGGTTAATTTAGTTATTTTATTTGTTAAGGTCTCAATCTTGAAGACAACGAATTTCAACTTTATCTTTCTGGTAATTGATCGTTATTGTATATAGTTTTGTACTGTAATTGTATAAAGGGAAAAGCAATGATTTCCTTAGTACTAAGAATTAACATTATTTAATGTATTAAATTTTGGAAAAAAATGATAAAACTGTTTTATATGGCCAGCAAACAGCCTTGGTTCTCTTTCACAGGTAACACCTGCCTCATACTAACTACTAAGATGAAAATTTACAATCAAAGGGAATCACTGAATTAAAGATGTCATATCAATTGAAGTGTTGCAATAACGTTATTTTTCTCAGCTCTCTTTACAAATACAAAACTGTTGTCATCCACTCGGTGTTATTTGTTTTTACAATAAACATAGAGTAAGTTGGTTAATATTGATAAGATAAAACTTTGCCCATATTTTCGAACGGATGATACTGTAAATTTCGTTCATAGTACTTGTATGCTGCAAAACAATGTGTTTCTGTAAATTTGGTCACGAACAGGATAATTATTTACAGGAGGTATGTGTTGAACAAAGCTCAAAGTGAATCACCCGCTTAAATTAGAATTCATTAACAATTTTGAATAATAGCATAGTGGAAAAAGGAAAAGTTACTTAGAGAAAATTATAATTGGTTAAATTATGGTTTTGATTTCAGGCAAAAATAAGTCCTTTTCTGTAACCAAACTTGTTGACCACTTACAGCCCATGTTAAGAGAGTGTTATTATAAAGTATAAAGGTTGTAGAATTGCTCTATATTATTGTTAGTTATTATATTAATGCTGGGTGTTGTCATTGAGTTATCGCGGATATCGTTTTCTCGTGATACAGACTCTTTGTATACAGATATCTAAACATTGCATTTGATAAGGGAAAAATTTATGACTTGACTTTATTTTATTTTTATCTGATTTTAAATTTACGTTGACGTTTACAAAAATAAACTGTACACAGTTTGCTTGACTAGTGACATAATAAAACTCAAAATCAAAATTGAGATGGACCCATGTTGACTAGAGATGCTATCAGTTTATTAACCCGAGATAGATATCTTGAGGTAGCTGTTTGTCAATCATCTAAATAAATAAATTATAGAATTGTTCAAACTATACTCGGGGTCTTTTGATTCGGGATGTTAACGTGAAGTTTAATTGCCCGGCAAACAAGGCCAGTTGGACCCAGTCGGTGTAATACATTTAGATATTGTATGTTAGGTGTGAGTTTTATGCTTTCAATTGAATAAAATGAGTATTTTTAAGTAAGAGTAGTTTACAATACTGTTATTTGTTTAGCGATCCGTTAATACACGGATGATTTAAATAGAATAATTGTACAGCTAGGGCCGACAGACTTTTATTTACTTGATTAATTTATTCTGTGTTTTTTTCACATCAATCCATGGATCCATCTTTTTCTTCATGGCATGTTTTCGGAAATGAAAATGTATTGATAAACTGTCGGATAAAACTTCATAATTAGATACCGCGATGTCTATGCTCATTGTCTTTGTTTATAAAAAAATGAAAATAACACTTTATACATTTCCTGCGTCCAAAGTGCTTTTCTAAATTTGCCTTCATAAGGAAAGCTCAAAGCTAAATATTTGAAAGCCAAGGATGTATAAGTACATATATGTGTAAATATTGAACTGTCGACTATTTTATTTAATCTATTAAAAGTAATATCATCAATTGGCTCAATCTTCGTTTCATTTCTAGGTATTCGAAACATGACAGCTAAGTCATTACCAGTTTGTTTTATGTTGGTCTGTGGGGATTGCCAGTAGGTTGACCACAAAACCTGGATAGCCAAGGTGAACTAAAATGGCGTCTTGTATCGACAAATTCAAAACTGACCCCTAACAGTTGATTCTCATACAATGGCTGAAGTTATACTGGTCACTCACTCTCAGTTGACAACAAAATATTGTATCTAACATAAAATGAAAAATCCTAGCATGAACTATCGTAGGTCTTCAACTCATTAAGTGTATGTGAAGGATCTATTTAGATTGTTAGTTTAAAGAGAACAGCTACTTTCAAAAGGATGGGAACTTAGGGGAAAAGGGTTAAGTACATTAGAGAAACCCTCGGATGACTGCGTATGAAAGGGATAGTAATGGTTGTCTAAGAGTGAAGGATGTCCCACTCTAAGCGAACGATGGTCAAATCATACCAGTACTGGAGGAACGTAGTTACATTACATAGAACACTTTCGAGATTGCCTCCGACACGAAAAGATAATGACCAACTGTTTAACAGGAAACATAGTTGTAATCTATGAAGGTCATTAACAAGATGACAGTCATGAAAATTAACTATCAGAGAAACATCATCAATTTGATATCGATGAAGTTTCTAATGATGAAAATAAAATAACGTTTATTTCTGATAAGGTCGAAGCAGATATTTAGGCTTCTAGTCTGCTTACCACATTTGAAGTAAAACTCACCAGCATCGAGCATGCAAAAAACATTGAACAGTCACAGTGATGCTCTCCAAATTCGTACAGTATTTGGCCGTTTTCACTTTTTTTGTTCGAGCGTCATTGATGTGTCCTTTGTAGACGAAACGCGCGTCTAGCGTACAAAATTTTAAACCTGGTATTTAAAGAGTTTATTGATTCAACAATCAAAAGATCTAAATCTTTTGAAGAATTATTATGAAATTCATCAATGTTTATCAGTAATGTTCCAATACTATAGAATTTATAATAAACAAGATAAACACGTAGTTTTACTACCGTGGGAAGGCATTTTTCAAGACAATTTGAATATACAATTTTAAAATACTCTAAAGGTTTATATCGGAATACATAGATAATTACAAAGTCAAACAATTCAAATGGTAATTACTTCGTTTCATTCTTTTATGCAATGAATTGATATCCCTGTGGAAAATATTCGAAATCATTATACTTTCTGTAAGGATGTTCTTTAATTATAAAATTCTTCAGTTCGGCATAGATAACAATAAAATATTTCGTCTGTTAATTAGTACAGATATTGCTAAGAGTCAATATTTTGTTCACGTGATAAGGCGGAACTTAGCGCTTTATAACATGAATAGTAGTAATACAATCAACTTAAAGTAAAAATTAAATGTTTATGCATATACTCCTATCAATTAACAAATAACAATTAACGGACAAAGCTACGCAAAACGCTCGGACTGCCCCGAATTAAGCCGAAGAGAATCAGAAACAAATCTCAAATGTTGGAACCATCATGAATATTGTTGAAACAGCATACAAGTATTTTACAGAACCATTATGTTTGTTGAAATAAATCTCCCTTCAGCTACGAAATAATATCTTTCTAGGTATGAATATAAATCTTGCATCTTTACTAATCTCAACCTATTTAGGCGATTCATGAGATTACCTAAGCGACGACATATACAACAAAAAACGACCAAAGATGTTCAAGATCACTGTTTCTTTGCGAGTTTTTCCAGGCCTTTCGCATTAATAAAAATACTATGTGCGCAGGTTTTCCTCGTTGTACAAGCAACCAAAAACTAAATAAAAAGTAAAATAACAAAAATACTGAACTCCAAGGAAAAATCAAAACGGAAAGTTCCTTATCAAATGGCAAAATTAAAAGCTCAAACACATCAAACGAATGGAAAACAACTGTCATATTCCTAACTTGGTACAGGCATTTCCTTATATAGAAAATGGTGGATTAAACCTTGTTTTATAGCTAGCTAAACCTCTAACTTGTATTACAGTCGCAAAGAATTCCATTATATTGACAACATTGTGTAAAGGTGACTTGATGGATATACCCAGATATCCAGAAAAACAGCTTATTTGAGTATCATTAGTTCTTTTCTACTGACGCTTCAGGCCATTTACGGCAAAACAATATTCCTGTTAACTGGTTCATCAGATATAACATTTTAAATTGAAATACTTTTGCAAAAAAATGTAACATTTTCAGTAGATCCTTCCATTTTACAGGTATTTGTAATATGTTGTCAAACAACTATAATATAAATACGAAATGGTTACCTAGTTTAGATCGGAACATGCACAACAAAGAATGTTCGAATTATTTTGGAAAAGAAATTTAAACTAGTTTTTATGGAAAAAAAGGTTGTTATAGAGTAAAATGATGAAATTTGTATATCTGCCCAGGCAGTTACGGAGAACAGTCTTCAACAGTTGGTATGAATAAACAAGAGGTAATAAGACCCTTTAAAACCGGATCCAATATATAGAGAGAAAAAGTTCAAGATCATGTTTCCATACATTTAGCAGCTGAATCACCTATCATGAATAAAAATTAACTTTATGAACACGAAAAACCATAAAAAATTATGAGGTTAAGAATAACCCCTTTCCTGGATTAAGACTATATTTTTTCACGCGTGTTACAAAATAACCATATATTTCTATTGAATGCAACAACTCATGATCCGTGTTATCATAATGAATTGAATCTTAAGTAGAGAAAGATACGTTTGAATATCATTGCTATAATCATATTGGTGTAGCAGATTGTAAAACGATAAAATGCGTTAAATTTCAGAAAAATCAGCGCCGCACAAAGATCCGGAAGACCCTAGTTTAAATAAACTAAATGGTAAAAAACGAATTTATTTTGCAATATATTTCAAACGAGGCCGATACAAAATTGAGAATCAAAACTCATAAGTCGGAGACAGACTTACAAAATCATGGCAAATAAAGGCAACAGTAGTATACCGCTGTTCAATAGTCATAAATCGATTAAGCGAAAACAAATCCGGGTTACAAACTAAAACCGAGGGAAACACATCAACTATAAGAGGAAAACAACGGAACAACAGAAACACTGAACTGCAACAAAAACAAACTCCAACATATATAGAAACGGACTATTTGATAACAACTGCCATATTCCTGACTTGGTACAGGACATTTTAAGAAAAAAAAAGTGGGTTGAACCTGGCAAAAACGTTAAACGACGAAAAATTAAACAGCAGTCTACAAAACACTATATACATAATATACAACAAACTAAGGTATAATCAACATCAACCAATCTCGTGTTGCTCGTATTAAATACTAATTCGGTGTTGTCAGAAACGAGGAAAATAGGACTGGATTGTGGATATAACATGCAATTGGAGCATATCCCTAGTCATGGGTTACAATGCCGATACGATCAGAACTATAAAAAAAACCACCGACCTAAGAGCTGGCTAATAAAGACAAATAGCAAAGACGTAAGCAAGTTTATAACCCTGTCGCCAATTATTAGAGCTTTCTTATATTTTGATGAAAGGTACGAATGAACGTAAAGGGAAACGGTAGTATTTATTCTTCCATTGGTGACAATACTAACATTTTCAAAATATACTATTTTTTATAATTTAAACCTGGACAAAACAGTTATGTGTGGTATTAGTACTTTATTATTCTGTTTTAGAAATTGAGAAGTTTAAAAGTATCATGATTATCTTCCAACGGAGCTTGTTTATGGTATCCATGCCCACCATCAGAAAATTTGGAAGTCTCTTCGAAATAATTCTCAAGAAAATATTTAAATGGGTTTCAAAATTTATATTGTAAATATACACACTGCAAATATTCATGAATACAAAAAAATATTATACCCTTACATCCAATCACAGCGATCCTAAGTTGACTTCCTTCACCTGCCTTGGGTGCACAAAAGGCAAACCTAAAGCTGGGAAAATGTAATACTACTTTTTTCCCTATAGGGAGCATGGGTTACATTCCCATGATAACACTTAAAATCTATGTTTTATCCGATAAACCGGTCTTCTATTCCGAATAGATGCATCTTTTAAAATTTAAGCATAATACAAATAAACCGCGCATTTAATATCTGAAAGTAAAGACAAATTGTTTAAAATACACGTAAACGAAATATTTGTAACTAAACGTATTTAAATCGTCTGCTCAAGAAGCATTGTGAAGTTATGGGCCTTTAAATTAAGCGTTTTATTAATTATTTTTTAAATGTCAGATCAGGTAATATCAATTTTTCTGTAGTTACTTGATCTTTATCAAAGGTAGGACATGTCTTCAAAAATAACAGTTATATTGATATTCATTGTTATTTAAATACAACTGATAAAGTTGAAGAGAAGTCAGAGAGTCCAAGGAGAGAATGTTATTATTCTTTGTGTAGGTAGAAGTGTCTTTCTCTGGCAAGGTAAGCCATTTGAATCATCTTCGTATTTTCAATTCATATAATATTTAGATAAAAGTGAATTGATAGTATAGGTATTCTATCTAGTCCTTCCTGTAGCTCGGTGAATGTGATGAATATTTTCAACTCTACTCCTCGACGTAGACGCAGTCATGGTCATCGTCATTATACATCACCTACTTTGCATGATGTCTCTATTAATGACTTGCTGCCATTTATACAAAAGCCGTTAGGTATTCGTCACATTCGCACGAAACTTTATTCATTACCCCTTTCAAAACTTCATTCTCTGTTCAATTTATGTTTGGAAACCACTGTTACAAACCCTCATTCAAACCAATACAAACTTACAGCTATCATTTCGGATATTGCAAGTCACAGACTTTTCAAACCAGTTCGCATTGGAAAAGATGAAAAAGAGAAAAGATCTTTTCTTAAACTTTCCTTTGCCAACAAAGGTCTCGATGGCGTCAACTTAGGCAATATACTTCATCATAAATTAGTTCAGTCGAAAATATCTCCTTATTTTAAAGATCAGTCTGTACCAATAATTTCTTATACCTATACCAAACCAATTGCAACTAAAATTTTCAATTACAAAAATGTTTTGCAGGATCTCAACATTGACGACTTCAGTCTACATGTCTGTAAATTCAAAAATTATTGCAATTTGAATAACACAACAGATTTTCAATGTCACCCGCCTACTAATTTTTTTAAACAGGGCTCATTTTCAAACTTGACCGGTTGTCTGTAGAAAGCTACTGCATAAATTTTATCGGAATTAGATAATGATTGATTATGCTAGAAAGTTTACAATCCGGACCGATACTCGGACGGACAGACGAACAAACAGCATTTATATAGTCCCGGCTACAATATGATGCTGAGGGGGACAACAAGAACAGATATCGGGTATATTTCAAGGAGACAACTATTCATCTCAGAAGTTAACTAACCAAAAATGTACACCCAGCATTTTTTTTGCCCAGAGGTCGCCACACGATCTGCAACAAGCTGGGAAACCCCACACCATGTAGTTAGCTCTATATGGCCAAGACTGTGACATGACCTCAAGTGCATTTTTCATTTTTTGTACAATATTCAATATAGTTTAAATTTTTAATCTCACATTTTTGACGGTCATAATGAATACGCAATAATATTTTTACACACATTAAGTTTTGAATTCACAGTATTTCAAATTTTTCTGCATAAAGTCAGAATTCTACCAAATTGTTTTTGAATTCAATTACAACTAGGAAGAACCGTTTAAGTGAATTGAAACTAATGTCTCCCCTGTAGAAGTCACTCTGGGAAAAAAAGATTGTCATTGCAAGTAAAAATATATGTTAATGCGTGGAAATATGCACTATTTTCAATATATTTAACAATTTATGAAACAAGGGGGTAGGGCATGAGGAACAAAATATATGTTAAACTTAACTGGTCTAGTCATGATATATTTATTAGAGTATATGGTTTAGCGGTGGGTATCTCAAAGGCGTTGCCATGCTGATTGAGAATATATATATATATGGTTTAGAGGTAGGGATATGAACATATTTCAAGCTATTTTACCATCAATGGTATGATGAACTAGAAAGGCAATTAAGATTAAATATGGATTGAGGATGAGGTTCTGAACCCTTTTTAAGATAAATCTAAATAACAAAATTATTATATGACTACGCGGGGCATGACCCCATGGACAAACCCTTAGCTGCACTGCAAAGGTCATGCACGTTCTATGGCCTATAAATTGCTTACTAACACTTTATTTTAACTGTGGTGGATAGTTGTCTCATAAGCAAACAGTCCACTCTCTTCATTTTCATACTGACATGGCAAGAAAAGATATTTTTGGTTTTAGGGTGACATGTAAAATTAAATATTTGACCTTGACTTTTTATTTGACCCTGAAGGTCAAAGATCAAGATCATCATCTATGGTACGCGACACATCATATTGAGGTGCTGCACTTGTGTGTCAATTATTAAAAGACTTTGTCAAGGGAGAGGAAAAGGTGTTCTCCAGATAAGAAAATGTCAAAAAAATCAAGTATTTTGACCTTGAGGTCAAAGGTCAAAGTCATTTGACGGTTTTAATTTTTATGAGATACACTTTCTTAATGTAATACACCTTCATGTCAAATATCATGAGTCAGTGTCAAAAGATAAATAGGTTTTCGTGGTTAAAAACATGGGTTATTGTTAAAAAAACGTGAAAATTACACATTTTTATCCCGTTGCCATGGTAACGGTGTAGGACACCCCTGCACAAAAATCATTAAACTTGTAGCACATATGTAAACCTTTATATAAATTTTTAAAACATTAAAAAAATCATAGTACTTTAAAAGAATTCATGTCTTTTTGTTGATCTTTTTAGGAAGTATGCTCAAAATGCCCTTTTTAGGGTGGTCAGCCCCAAAATATAGCTATGCTCCAGCAAAAACATTTTGTCAAGTTTCGAAGGACGAATGATGCTTGTTCTAAAAATCAATTCAAATATCAGCTAAACATAACCATATCTAGCATATTCAGAGTAACAACAAAGTGACATTTTTGTGGAAATTTTGGGAAATTAAGCCCTTTTCCAATAGATGGCGCTGCAAAATCTAAAAATAGCCTCAAATTAAATTTTAAAGATAGATTTTTTTTCTATTGACTATCACAACATATATGCAAAATTTCATAACATTTGGTTTACATGTCATGTGGACCCACTTATAAGCCTTTTGCATGGTTCTATCAAAGACTGGGTGTTAAAGAAGTGATTTTTAAAAATCGTTTTAAAATCATAGATTCATACTTATAAATTTGACTAAAAGATCCTGGTATAAAGTAATAAGCAAAAAATACTTCTGAATAAACCTGTCAGATAATCTGATAGATAACATTGTGTGGTTATAAGGCTTTAAATGATGCGTATCATACTCATTTCAAAAGAACTTTATGGCAATTTGAAATCTAGTGGGATCGTATGTTTAATTATATTCATCAAAATTTGAACATATAATTTACGAAGAAATAGCTATGTGATTACAAATCAAATAATTTAAAACTATTTTTTTCTAATGTAAATACTATAAATATCCTCAAATTAGCTAAATATTTGTTTCACATTTTGTTATTGCAAATTCTTGAAACAGACGTGGACACCTTTATTGTCCAAGACTGTATCTTGACATATAGATGTCTTTGTCATATCATATCATCTCTCTTTTCCAAGAGAAAACAATATCATTGCAGAAATATAATGAAAATAAAAGTTATCGATCGGATTTTAAAATTCTAAATTCATATGCAGCTAAGCAACGTATAGATATAATTGATCGAACAAATTTAAAATACAACACATTATTATTTTATTAAAATAATTATTTGATCTTTTATATATCATTTAGGTAACACAATGTTGTATTAAAGCCTGTAGTGGTGGGAACCATGTTCCTCAGTCTGAGAAATATAGTAGATGAAATTGCCACTGAACACTGCACAGAAATTGATATTTGGGACAAATTGGTGCATTATTTCACTGAATATTGGGATGGAGATGATCACATATTTCAGCAGGTTTTAAACTTGTCTAGGCGACAGTTAGGGGAACAAACTCAAAGCATCACTGACACTGCAGCATTCTTTACAGCTTTGGAAAACAAGTTCAGTGACAAGAATGATTTGTTGGAATTCTTAATAAATCTTACTGGATACTTAAATTACCATACAGAGTTAGGATCAGTCAATGTAAAGCAACACTTGAAAGATTGTCGAGAGAACATAAGACGGTTTAAACGAGAATGTATAAGGATAGGAATTTTCAGAGACAACAATTTCGTAGGTAGAGAAGATCAAATAGCTAAGATTAAAGATGAAATCGAGAAAGGAAACACTAAAGGTATGAATTCATGACCAACTGAAGACATCTGGACTTGCAACATTACTTAAACTTTACTGAAGTATCTGACCTTTCTCATATACATATAATGCATGTGTAACTGTAAGTAATCTATTAAAATTTTTTAAAAATCTTGTAAATGGTTTCTAACACTGACCTAGAACCTACATACAGAGTCGACTTTCATTATGATATTCAGAAATAAATTTGAATATGTATAATGACTGTTTACTTGGTAAAATATGTTTAGTCAATACTGTATTTTTTGTCCTATTGCAGTTTTCAGATACATTGACTTAAGTAGGGTACACAAAAGAGCAACCTAGTTCCTGGAAAGTAAATACTACTCTGCCACCTTAACAAATGCGTTATACGTCCGATACTTGCTTATAGTATAAATCATGTCGGAACCCGGGTGTTTCTATTTAAAGATTTGTATCTTATATTGTCTATCTAAAACAGTCAAATGGCATCACTAACTAAAATTTTAAAGTAGATATTTTTAACAGAAATGTATTTCAGTATTATCTTTTGTCATAGTTTGTACGGTAGTTGTTGCTGTTTTCGTTTGTTTGTTCATCTTTGTGTATTGATAAAAGCATTTCTTATACCAAAACGTTTAAACTTTGAGAGGGCAAACATGCAGTGCCTTGTGCTATTTTATAACTCCGTTTAAGTGGCTTTAATGATTTGGTTTTAATAAAGCCTAATACGGTTTAATGACTTATTTGGTTTTAATTTAGCATAATACGGTTTTATCTGAATGGTTTCTATGTATGTTGGCGTTTGTTTTTGAAGCAGTTCAGTGTTTCTGTTGTTCCGTTGTTTTCCTCTTATAGTTGATGTGTTTCCCTCGGTTTTCGTTTGTGACCCGAATTTGTTTAAGTTAAATCGATTCATGACTATTGAACAGCGGTATACTACAATTGCCTTTATTATTCGCCACTGCGACAGCACCACAACGACACAAATAACAATGTAGACATTTAGCCCAAGACACATTATAAGTCTGTTTCTATACAAAACAATTTTGCAGCACGCATATACTCTTTAACAACCTACTGGATTTCTATGGAGCTTTCATAGAATCTTTCTTTAGTTTATGACATTATATAAATAACACATAGCTGAGAGGCTGCTAGAGCAGATTGTTACCCCGAGAAAACATTGTCAACTGAGGCGAAGCCAAGGTTGACGATGTCTTTTCGAGGTAACAATCTGCTCTATCACCCACTCAGATATGTGTTATTCAATTTATTATACTGAATGTTCTGTTATTACTGTCTATTAATAGAGCATTTGCCATGGGATAGAGTAAATTATCTCCTTCGTATTAACCAATCAAAATCTTGCATTTTGACATTAAGTATAATAATATTAAACTTAAGTATATGACATTATTAAACTTTTTATTAAATTATATTCAAATATTTTTTGGAAACATATTTTAGGAATACTTGTTTGTGGTTTGGGAGGAATGGGGAAAACCTGTCTCGTCAATACAGTTTGTTATGAACTACGAAGTGACAAGTGGAAAACAATTAGATTTGAACTAAGGTAAAGCTCATTTTCATTGTTTTATATTTGATATCATATATTAAAACAAGTAAAAATGTATAACAAAAATACTGAACTCAAATCCAAAAAGGGAAAGTCCATAAAAGCTGACAAAATCAAACACTATCAATTAACGGAACAAGTGAAAATAACTGCCATATTCCTGACTTAGTACAGGAGTTTTCCGAATAAAATGGTGTGTTTTACCTGGTTTTCGAGCTAGCTAAACCAACCACTTGTATGCCAGTTGTTATATTGAAAATATTGGGTAAGCAACCCAAACAGACATAATAGGTTAATGTGACAACAATTGGTATACAGCAGTCAAAACTGTGTAATCATACATCACAGACATACAACACAACTGACTGAACAATTCAAACAAACATACATATTAATCTAACAAAGACGCCAACAAAAATGGTGTAATAAATCATAGTGTTTGGTACATTACAAAAAGCATGCAGATTAAAAAAAAATATTACAAATTCATAACGCATTCTATCTTTAAATTGAACGAACGAACAACTGTAATGCGGTAATTGGTACAATTTTACTTTGATCTAAACTGATTGATATTTTTAGTATTATTGGACTGGCCGTGATAGAAAAATAAGCAGGCCAGTTCGCTATCTCGCATATATCCGCTTTCGTTTCATTGAGACAAATCGCATTTGCTTTATTTCCGCAATAGCGCACGTATGAAATTGTTTCGTTAAAATTTCTATGCATTGATATACGAGCTATCAAAAAGTAAAATAAAAAAAATACAGAACTCCGATGAAAATTCAAAAAGGAAAGTCCCTAATCAAATGGAAAAATCAAAAGCTCAAACACATCAAACGAATGGACAACAACTGTCATATTTCTGACTTGGTACAGGCATTTTCTCATGTAGAAAATGGTGGATTAAACCTGGTTTTAAAGCTAGCTAAACCTCTCACTTGTATGACAGTCGCATAAAAAACCAACGTTTTCATTTATTAGCGGAAATGTTAAATGAACTGGAGGTGTTTCGATCCTTCGTCTTTTCTTGCAATGAATTTGTTCAAACTGTCCAATCACTATAAAGTGCTACAATGCAAAGTATACACAACATATAAAGGTACAGTCATTGTATTGAAAAGGCTGAAACAAAAAAAAATTAAAAAAATCACACATTCGTTAATTTAAATGTGTTGACCAATTCATATTTTGCCCAGTGTTAGTCAATGCAATTATAACGACATGGAAAGCCATTTTAATATTGACAAATCAGAATCGAAAAATACCCTTCGCAGACGTCATGATAATCTGCACTTGGTCTGGGTAAAAAATTATAATATCCGACTTTGGAAGAGGCGAAGATAATCTGTACAAAGTCGGGCTAAAAATAGAAAATTGAAGGTTTTAAACAATTGTAACGAAATTGTAAGTCATTCTAGTAAATGTGACCTTTTCTGATTAATTACCGATAAAATGAATAAAGGACTTTTCGTTTTTGATACTGACATTACCACAGTGAAATATCGGGATCGTACTTCGGGCTCAAATGGTATTTAATCTTGACAAAGTCAGTATTAAAGGAGCATCAGCTGTCAAATTTATGTTCACCGATTTGACTTAAATTCTCAAATTTGATATATAACATACTAAAACGTATATGCAAATTACAAAAAGTCTAAAATAAACAATTTACGATGCATGGACTCGATGATATGTATATAGCATTTGGTGTGTATTTTAGTCTAGACGCCATCTAATTAACCATCGTGGTGACCTCCGAAGACTGTCGACGGTCACATAACTCGATATAAACATAAAATTAGATATAAATAGATAGCGAACACGTGCAATTGTATTTTTCTAGGTCTGTTTGATTTCATATTATAGGTTAAAATAATGTGTTAATCATCGTTTTTACCTATATAAGAATGAGTTTTTGTGGATCGAATCAGTCCACCTAATGGTTTACCCTTGTTTCACTTCCTCAGTTGACATTCTTTTCCTTTTAATAGTTGAACACGCTTAGTTCATGCGTAACCCATCTCTAGCTAAGGATTAAATTAAAGGTCACATGAATCCGCATTCAATGAGGTCGAATTAATCACTTGGAAGTGAATAATTATTCAGCGATGTTTCTTAGCTTATTTTTGGCAAAATTGAACCAAACTGGCCGCTAAAAGCGAATTATTATTTCACTATTTCACTTTCATTAATGATTGAGAAAAAAAATCATATTCTAATCTTTTTTTTATCTCGTAGCTTATGCCCCTTTAAAACATAAAAAAACCTTTATAGTATATTTATATATCGATTACAATAAGATATGCACCTAAACAATTCTGATCCTTACATTCAGGAATCATGATAATGATAAATATGATATATATTAAGTATTTTTAATCTCCAATAAATCCAAAAATCTGTTTATGTATGATAATGAAAAAACTTCTATATTGCATAGCAGGAGATGTCTACCGTACAACCGAACAAAAACTTACTTTTTTGGAGTCTAGCGATTCCGTAAATTTAACTTAAATGTAATTCTGTTTTGTAATATAAGGGATATTAGAACATTGTTATTTTACCTTTATATAGTACGTTTAATTTGAATGTTAAACTTATATTTCTTATAGATCCTTTGAGTTTCAGTATTGTACTTTCCTTTACTCTTCTGATAATTAATTAATAAGCTCTTCACGTGTTTATGTCATAACACAGTGGGCCTTATATATCCCTACCTACGGACGCACGAAATAAATAAATTGTTATTTTCATTTATGACAGTTTATATATCATATGTAAGAAATGGCAAAGTTGGTGTATTAAACTTTGACCAATTTTGTACAGAGTTAGATATATATTTTTAAATACCTAATTTTATTATAGATTTATTAATTCATAACTGTTCGATCATAATGCACGCTGTGATGACTTTATATATTTAAATTTTAATTGTTTTTTTTTTTGCTTTCTTGTTTGAATTGCTGCAATTAATATAGTCAACATTAGTTCACCGATTGTCAAATTTCATAAATCCTTTAAGAAGAAAAATCAACGTTACAAACAAAAACTGAGGGAATCACATAGACTCTTAAAGGAGGGAGACCAGGTGCGTTGACAGGGAAAGCTTTTCCAAGAATATGTTGGTGGCTAAAGCTAAGAGACATTGAAATTCAAAAAGTGCATTTAATGCATACAAAATATTTCTAATTTCAGGGAGCAAAGAAACTATAGACATTTCCTCCGAACAGTTGTAAACAAGTTTAAAGAGTTGCGAGGATCTAGTTCCGGCAACGATTCAAACATAGGCAATGTTGATGATAAGGAGAATCAAGATGAGATGACGGATGAAGAAATGATTCTACAGCAAAAATTTCTAGACTATTTCAGGAAGCAGCTTGGAAATGAAACTGTTAGCAAAAAACGTAAGAAAAGTTCATAATTCACCACTGAGGAATTCTTCGTACCTCACTGAATGTGATGATCACTGCGAAGAAATAAAAATAGTGGCGATTAAAATTCATTATTGGCGAAAGTATTTGGTGAAAGAAATGTAACGGTTCGACTTCGTCCATCTTGTTTACTTTTTTCGTGTTTCTCTGACTTTTTCCCTGATCAGACAATACTGAACTCATTACGATTTTGACAGAAAATCAATAATCAGCTGATTACATTTTATAGCTATCGGCAGCAATGGACTAATTAATATAGGTGTTGACTGTATTGTTTAATGAATTGGTGTGGTTAAATGGCGTCACATGTCACCTTAAGGATTTATTTACAACTCTGGCGAAATGAAAACTGAACCAGGGGAAACCATCATTGATAAGGATTTAAAAAAAATGTATTGAATACAATAAATTTTAAACACAGAGTCGCAGTCTGCATTGAAGCCTATGCATCTAAAAATGTATTAGGAAACAAGGGCAATTATAAGACAACAGTTTTTTTTATGACAATTTAAAAAAACATTATATAGATAAACTACTCGGGTAATTATTGTATAATCTATCATTTTTTTTTTAATTATTGTCTTAAAAGTGATAATGAAACTTTCTGGTGAAATTCAAATAAAAAATGTGTCCTTTAGAACAAATCTTCAAAAAAAAATTCAAATTAAAGACAATGTGAGAAATAATTTGAAAATAAAAAAAATCATCTAGTTACTTGTACCAAAATCATTCATAAATTTTCAGAAATATTAATGTTTGATAACATTGATGATGTAACCACGAATCCTGACGAGAAGAAAAAGCTTTTAGTATTTTTTAAAACTCTGCTAGAGATGATGCAAAGCAGCCAGAATTGCATGGTATTATATTGATAGTTTTTAGAATTCATTTGGTTTGTATAATTGAGTACAATTTTCTTATATAGTTCATTAAGAAAAAAATACTTTATGGTTGAAATTGGAAATGTTTATTTAGAAATGTAGTGTCATTCTTTTGTGTGCATTGAAATTCTTCATTCATATCTATCATTATTAAATGTTGGAATTTTTATAGGATATGAAGATCGGCTTGAAGTTCCTCTTTATTAATGAATTTTATCCAATTACAGATGAGAATTATTATTACCTCTCGGGATAATTTTTTGTTGACAACTGGGATCGATCTGGTATATTGCCTGGTCAAAGTAGAAGTAACCAGTTTGGATCGAGATAATGCTAATAAGCTTGTGGCAATGTGTACAAAACAGGTACCAACTTTGCATTTCATGTCGTGATTGTCTTGAATATTTGTTGTTGATTTTAGGGACAACGTTCTATGACGTTACTAGGAGAGGAAACGTATTTAAAGCCATCTTAATCAGCTACATCTCTTTGAGGTCCAATGTCATAAATACAAATAATTATACTCACAGGTTTCCTTAACGTATAAAAAAATCACTTAGGGAATCATCATTCTATTTATAAAACACAACGTGAGGCAATAACTTTCATCGGTACGAAGGAGCATTGATTCCTTGCAAATTAGAAAATAACATAACGAAATGGATTATATTATTTGATAAAATCATATCAATGGATTTTGGGGTTTTCTTTAAGATATTTCACATTTTTACTCCTAGTATTCTTCCATAAAATACCATCTGCATTACTCTAAAATGTATAGTATAACATAAAAATAAAATCATAACTTATTGCATAAAAAGGTAAAATAAAAATAATGGAAAAGAAAACTGGATGTCGATTAAGGTACGTCCTTACATATCTCTGACATTTTTTTTCTCGGATAAACACACATAGTGTCAACCCTTTCATCAAAATTTATTATGGTTGCATTCAATACAATAGCTGGTAAAACTAGCAAATATCAATAGTATCAAGTTTTGATATATCAGCTCTTTTCTAACATTGATTTATATTTTTTTCAGTCAAACCTTGATATAAAGCAAATTAAAGTCATTGTTCGAGTCTGTGGAGCATGTCCACTGGCCCTCCGAGTTATATGTGACGCCATCAATATTGATCCAAACATTGACCAGTTGATAAAATTTCTGGAAAAAAGAACAGAATCACTTCCAACTCCTGTTTTAAGTATGACCGATTGTTTGAATCAACCGTTTATAAATCTTGGTAACTATAAGTATACTCTCTGTAAGCTGTCATTGTTCGGGACGTCAAAATTTAGTCTAAAATCAGCGGCAATTATTGACCATAATGAACTTGAAATAGATGACAGAAATAAATCAACAAGGTTGGGTGATTTAAAAATAACGCTTCTTCTATTTAAAAGTCGCCATCTTATTGAAATTGAAAATGACATTGGGGACAAATGTTATACAAAAGAGATGCAAAATGATGAATTATTAATGGCTGACCAAGAAATATTTTCACTTCATCCGTTAGTATACAAGTTTTTACGAGAAAAAGAACATGAAGCAGATATAGCACCGACAATGGAAAAAGCGAAATTAAATTACGTAAAACTGTTTGATGAAATTGTTTTGGATATTGCAAAAGAATATGAAATAAATGTATTAGCTGCAAGAGAAAAGTCTGAAAAACTGAAAGTACCTATTGCAAAATATATGCAGCTAATGGAAGATTACGAAAAAATACTTGAACTTTCATGTATGCAAGGTTTTATATCAACCGAGGTTACAAAACGAAGGAACAATGTTGCAATGATGATCCTAAACCCTGAGCAACATCTTTCTTATATTCAAGTTATGAGCTCCAAACACTGGGCTAACCCGTTGATAAAAGTTTCATGGCAAGTAGAACACGTGACAGCCATGGTCAATTACGATCGCACTTGTACTGACATTGAGGAAATATGTAGCGATATACTTAATACGCTCCATGATTACCGTACAGACCATCTTAGTGATGAGGAGAAGTCACAACTTTTTATCATGCATGGTAGAATGATTTACAATCGTGGTCTTCTAAAAATGGATACTGATTCTAAAGAGTCTGTAACGTATTTAAAAAAGGCGGAGACCATTTTTAAATCTAAAGAATTTAGGAGCAAACAAGAAAGAAAGATGTACTTAGCAGATATTTACAACTGCTTAGGATGTGTATATTATCGTCAAAAAGAGACTGAAAAGGCTATACAATTTCACGAGAAGGCTCTTGAAGGTCAAAGTCACAATCAAAATGAAAGACATTTAACATACCTTGCCAATATTGGAGCCTGTCATTTTCGACTTGGAATACAACACATGCGGGATAAAGAAAAAGAAAAATGTGAACGGGAGATGAAAAAGGCACTTAAGTTTTATAATGATAGTATAATTGTAGCTGAAGCTTTGAAAATGGACAGAACTGATAGATACTTGAATTATTTGAAACACAGAGGAGATGTCCTGGCTATGCTTAATCAATATAAAGAGGCAAAGACAGACTACCAAGAGTGCTTGGACATAGTTAAGACATGGTGTGTTTCACCAATTCGTAAGGAAATACTCTTTCTTCACGCTCAAGGAACCTTGATCAGAAGGATTATTGCAAGTAAAGCTAGAGGTAAACACTATTACTGATGAACAACGGGGCTTTATCTACTTTATCACACTTTACATTACATTTATATCTGAAATCTGCACTTTGGTCGGATTGTTGTCCCAGTCAGGAATATGACAGTTGTTTTCCATTCGTTCCGTTGGTTGATAAAGTCCAACGTTCTATTTTGTCAATTTTCATGGACTTACCCTTTTTGAATTTACCCTGGAGTTCGGTATTTTTGTTATACTTTTTTCAAATATCTTTCTAAAATATATTTTCAAGTACAGGAATTTTTTTTACACAATTTAAAAATTTATTGCATTTTGATATGGAATTTACAGACAATAAATTCGATTTTTGAAGATTTAAAATATCGTTACGGCATGCGTTTAAGTTTACTTGTTTGTACAGCAACACCTTCTATTAGCAATGGCGGGATAGTAAGAAACAGACAACCGAAGCCAGCAAAGTAGGATAAATTCTCTGCTATTCTCGCCGTCCGTGCTGATAAAACTTTTTGGAAATATACCTACATGTTCGGTTCATATACTGTTGTTGTTGTAATTAACATTTTAGAGAAGGGATAAAATACATCGCAGGTGATAAACACCAATGCCGATACAACTATTCGCTTTCTCAAAAACTTGTATGACTTAAGAATCTATATTATGAATAAAACAGACGTTTGACTTCTCATTTTCAAATGTAACCCACCATGTAAGATGTTATATTCAGTATATATTTTAAAAAGTACCTTCCACCCGATTCCCTCGAATATCAGTAGTAGAAACGCATCAATATACTGCCCGGAGTATGCTGGGTCTAGATTCTTTATCCAGACTGTTGTGTAATTCACAAAAATACAAAAAGGTATAGACAACCACTGCAAACGAAACATTAATTTGTAAAAATTACATTACATGTATGTTTCATTATAATACGTTATTTTGATTGGCTAACAGCAATCTCGCGTCACTCTGAAATTAACCTTCATCTCAAAATGAATTGTAACATTCATGATGACACGAGCTTCCACAATAAAGTGCACAGGTAGATAAAAGAAAAACTTCATAAAAATCGTGTTTTCATTATCCTAGCAAAAAATGTAATTATAACTTAAAGTATTGAATGCTTCTTTTCGTAATTTTATAGGGTTGTAAAAGCGTTGACCGTGCGCACATTTTTAGAATGAAGCGCTTCCGCGCTTCATACAAAATGTACTTCGGTCAACGCTTTTACATCCCAAAAAATTTACAAAAAGAAGCATTCAATTCTTTAGTAGAAAATAAAATAGTCATTTGTTTTCTACCATGTGTTGTTTTATCAACAAAACAAATTTGCACATCAATAGTGTTGTCACCATCGTTTGCAATATAAAATAAGATTAAACATATCTCTATGATAAGCATTTAATTAGGTGTATGTATTAGAATAGCAACAACAACAAAAATTGTCTGCTCACTGTAGCCATTACTTAAGGTAACACGATACCGAATGGCATATCCCCCGATTTCTAAAAATTTTTGGCACACTTGTTCTTTTATTCGAGTTACATCGGTATATGAAATAAAAAAAGGGGGTCACCATTTTTCATTTTTTTGTAATTTTTATAAGAAAACGTAATTTTTGGCAACGAATTTACATAGATATTTAGGGAAAATGCCTTATTTTACTTTTTTTTTTGAAGTATTCAATTGATGGCTGTGTTCTTACTTGGGGAGAAAGACCAAAAATGGATCTAAATGGTGTTTGTTATTTTGTTTTCATTTCCTTTTCCGGTTTTGTAAACTTCCTATTAATTCTACTCATTTAATTTTAGTTCGTACTAACTATCCTGGTGAACATTCAGCTTATACAAAATTAATTTTCAACAAAGCCCTACCAAACTAGACAAAGGTGATGCCACCGCTACATTCATGCATGAATAAAGTGCTTCAAAAATTTGATTAAGTAAACAGTGATATTCGAGTACAATTTGAATTGATTAATTGGTTTGTTTAATGTCCAATGGCAAATATTTCATGCATGTTCAGGACGATTCAATACAATTTGAAATAGTTGTGTCTAAAAGACACATTTAATGCAGCCATCAAAAAGGTTAAACATTCTGTTAGTTGTAAAAATGATAGATATTAAAATCAATATCTTGATGAAATACATATTCTTAATATAGTATACTCTGTTTGGTGTAAACGTGTGAGCTGTGTGCGCAGTTAATCGGACAAACCTTGCTAACTGTATGCAAAAATTCACTTGAAAAGACAAAGTTAAACATTCTGTCATTCGTGGAAAATTATACAATAAAAATCCTGAGAATATATATGCACCCTCTATATAAGTAAAACACTCGGCGCAATATAAAAGTTCAAGCTTGAAATTGTACATGTAGAAGGAGTTAGCCGGACTATGTAATCTGCGTGCCGTTATATATTATCAAAATGCCAAATTTAGCAACCTGTCATTTAAAAAAAAGAAAAAACAATCCTGAAAATATGCACACCTTTGGTATATATACTAACACCAGGTACATAATTTAAAGTTGAAGCTTAAAAACTATAGTCCTAAGAAATAAGCCGTATAAATCCTTAGCTACATACCGAGTGAGGGACGGGCAACGGACACGGGTAAAACAGTATGCTACCGGCATTTTGTCGAGGGACCAAAATATATATTAAGCGTATGTGATGATGTTCTATTTTATAAGGCATTTGGTGAAAAATATCTTTTTGAATAAGCAGTTCATAGTGAAATGTAATTGGGAGATCTCAAACGTAGCAATGCAAGCAAGCTAAAATCTACATTTGGAAACTTGTCTCATTGGCAATTATATACCATCTCCTTATTTCATAATGGTTTGAGTTTTCTTTTGAAATACAAGAAGTTTAAAGACTTCAACAAATATGTACTATGAGACTGACATGTGTACTATTATAATTAATATCTTAATATCTGACTATTGTTGTGAACATGTGATGTTATAATTTGATAGATTTTATACTTGCTATAATAAATATACGTATTAACTTTCAAATTCAAAGGACCAAGAATCTTTACTTAATCTACAAATTAGCAGTAAAAAAAATACTCGTCCATCCTGCATTTACCGGTATCATATGTTATCTAGATATATTTGGTTTTGTGTGTTGTTAATTGGCCTGTTGCCGACTTATTGAATCTCCCACATCTCTATTTATACACACAAAGAAATACCAACACTTTATCTAACATACATACTTGTATATGTACTTGCTATAAAATCTCCTTAAAAGATTCTTAGTACCCTCGGACTTTTTCCGACGCTCATGTCAGCAATGTGCCTCTCCCAAAAAAGACACCTTTGATAATCGTTTGTGAGTCGTTTTGTCTCATCACTTTATGAAATGGTGCATTTTTCATCATCTGTACTTGTACATCATGTCAAACTCAAACAACAAAACACACCCATTCCTGTACACCCAAGCGTAAATTAACATGAATCTAAAATCAAAATGATTTTAAAATCTCGTTGATTTTTTCAGTTTGTTTCTGTCGTTTGAATAATATATAGGTTAACGAAAATATCTCTTTATACTTTGTTTGCGTTCGAATCGCTTTTCTGGGTTTACCTTCATCAAAGCACCGATTAGTCATTTATTGTGGGCCCACTGTTTTTTTTTAATGAATCGCGTGATTGTAAATATTGAAAAATAATTTGTTTCGAACTGGAATTGAAAATAAATATGTAACGGGATCTGAATGATTTAATTTTATTACGTTCCACCGGGTGCACATTAAGTGTTGACATCCCATGTTTTCAAGCCTTTGTTAACTTTTTCTTCATTCTGATGTTGATGTCTGTGTAAACTGCGCTTATACGATTACAGTGCTGGCAATTTATTTTTTACAAGCTTCCGAAACCATATCGGATTTCTTCTGTACAGTCCAATAATTTTCAGAAACTGGTTAAACTTGAAACATAGGGAAAGTTGTGCGGCCAAATAACCAAGTTCAATTATTCTTCTGTTTTTATTCCATTCCAACAAACCATTTTCTGTCTGAGTTTCCACGTCTGCTTGAACGGTGCATTTTTCGCTAAATTCAATCCGTATTCTTTTACAAATAAATTTCATTTTTTTCTATTTTGCTAGCAACGTCTTTCGGCAACCATTTTAAAACGAATGGGTTTCTAACGAAATTGAACTAATAGTGGCACAATTCCCCGTATTTTCACACATTATCTTGCGTTTCTTTAATTTGGATTTCTACTTTAAAAATATTTCTTTGTCGGGAAACGTCGTGCATCATAAATAAGAACTAATTACAAAAATACTCAACCAAGAATAAAAAAAACTCAGTCTATTATGCATAAGGACATATATAGATAAATATTAATAGATACAGAACATCTAAAAAAAAGTATATAATTATGTGTAAAGAATGAGAAGAAAAACGGGATAAAGACGATCGAAGCAATCAATGTCAAATAAAGTATTGCATCAAATCTCTCTTCTGCATCTATACAAAGTTACAATGAAAAGGTTTACCATAAATACCAAGGTTAATTTATTATTTTATTTTCGCGATAAAAGAACAGCATAGGGCCTATATGTATTGTGTTGTCAACCGCCCGAAACACGACGGAACCTACTGCATTGATTGGTATATATAAACGACGCTAAAATGAAGGTATTTCTAATATATAATCATATAACGTCACAGTACCCAAATTGCACCGAGTACTCAAATTGCACCTATTCAACAAAAATAGATGCAGAAATCTTACAAGTTTTCTTTGAGACAAAACAATTTGTATTTTTATGATTTTACATTATACACGTCTTTCAACATAGGTAAATATGTTTAAATATATACACAGCGTTCACAGTATATATCAACAGATGAGCATTTACTGGAAAAAGTAAAATCTACGGAAATGCGACATTCACAAAACGTCATCTTTTAAAAATGAGCAAATAGAATATTTTATTAGCATCCATTTCTTATAAAATTAATAGTAAGCATGGGCTAATATCAAAATGTTCCAATTGTTTGAAAAAATAAAACAAAACATCTGTAATACGATTTGGATCCAAGTTGGGTACTCCTCATGACAGAATCATGGATCGTTTGGAGGTCAGTTCTAACCCATTTTTCTATGATTCAATATGGATTCAAAATTGATTTGGTGTAACTGTATAGTAAATAAGGATACGTCTACAAAATAAACACAGACTGGAAACTTTTGTCTGGATCATAAAAAACGTAGGTGAAAAAACTGCCAAAATAGGTGCAATTTGGGTACCCTCACGTTACATTTGCAAATTTGAAATAAAGAAACATTTATCTTTCAACTATTTTATACCAGACTGAGGCAAATTGTTTGTTTAACTCGTTCTAAGTTATTCTAAAGCATCAGGTTTTACGTTTGCCGTCAATTTCATGGGTGTCGCCAACAGCAGGAACGATAACTCGTGGCGTAACATACTGAGCTTAACGTGAATCATAAAAAAATGGAAAATTAGACTTCAACATCCATTTGAAATGCATTTTGCATCTGAAAGATATGTAGTTTTCTTTGTCAAACTGGTAAACAGAATGTATTATATGATTTATTGAATAGCGAAATATGGCATTATCCCCTTCAATCTGAAATTAGCTGGGTTTTTCACTCGAGTCATTTGGGTGTAAAAAAAACATAATGACAAATACTTTCAAGACCAAAGAATATGCATAAGAGCTGCACAACATCTGTATATGCTACAGAATATAGTCCACCAAACAATGTGTCAAATACAGCAATACATGCGGATATTATGACTGCTATGTCGTAGTTCAGGGATATAATAACTGACAATGTTGATCCTATAAGGAAATGAATTATATGTATTATAGATACAATGAATAAGCGTTGATTCTTGAAAAAGAAACCATGAGCCCGGAGGGCGAATGGTTTGTTTTTCATGAAACAACGCTTATCCATTGTATCTATAACTTAAACTATTGTGTTAATGTCTTTTCAAAATTAAAGCCTTTTCTTAATTAGAAGGTATTGTAAGTGAGTTTAAATAACCATGTTATCATGTTCAACGATGCATTTATAAATCTAAGATCACAATTAATTGGTTAGAAAAATACAAATATAACACAACACGTCTGCCTTTAAATTATCAGGCATCTGAAATATTATCTGTGTTTACAAAATAAGACATATTCGAACTTTTTTCTAATAAAATTGAGAAAGGATATGGGAATGTATCAAAGAGACAACAACCTGACCAAAGAGCATATATAAAGTATATATAATAAGTATGTTACCGAATTTTCTAGCAAGAAACCTAATTCTTGGCACACCACGATTCACTAGCATAGGAATTTGCGAATAAACATTTGTAAAATCATGTAGTAAAACAGATGAAATCATTCTATATTTATAAAACAAACATGAACAAATTGAATGTAATCATTTTCGTTTCGAATATTTTGTAATAGACAACAATAAACGGTAAAACTCGCTATTATTACAAAAATATCCACACTTACATACAAAATAACAAAACAAAAAAACCAACAGAAAAACTACAGAAGGGGACATCAAAGAGAATACAGAGATTCGAACCTAAACCGACAAGTCCCTACCTTTAAATTGACTCTTTAACTCATTGTTTTGAACCATGCTAACCTCGCGGCTACGAAATTATACAATACGATTGCCTATTATGTATATATAAAGGTACAAGCCCTGTGTATCCGTTGTACCGATGTTTATCATATGTTCATTTATATATATATAAAATAGACATTTAAATTGTAACCCATTGGTAGCCGAGAGGTTTCGTCGATATGTTGATGTGAGTTACACATTACAAATTTCAAGGACGGGTTCGATTCCCAGTGAAGGCATATGAAAATTACAAAAATTTGAGGTAAGTTTTTAAATTAATTCCATTAGTGAACAGAAATCAGTAAATTAGCCAATTCATATTTAATGAAATTAGGCACACAAAGGAAACAATTGAATATAATTTGGTGAATCCATTTCAGCGACAGATTTAGGAAGCGTTGATTCTAGAAAAAGAATCCACGGTAAATGAATAGACTGACGTCAGTAGCTATTCCAATTATCACTAGGTGGCGCCCTAAAAGAACGAAAAATTTATTGCTTCCGGTATTCTCATTCTCATGCTTTTCATAATCTTGCCGGTATTCCATTTCGAAAGGTGTTTTTTTGCATCAACCATCTGACCAATATTAGTATTTGCTGAATGTAATAATTGTTTAAGGTAAGGCTTAACTGTTTTTGTTCAAATCTTATCAATACACGTGAGTTTTCTACTGGTTTTTGCGTTTGGAAAATAGTCCTGTTAAACGATGAGGTCGGAAAGACGGACACTGCCATTTTTATTGCAAAATGTATTAAACAGCATCAAGCTTACGGGCTATTTCATACCAAATTATACTTATTTATGTATATTATTTATAATTTATCTAAATGTATGGATATAAATCAGTCGGTCGTCGGCGACTAGGTTTCTACGAAAAATACGGGTTTTAGGCAACTCGAGTTACCCCCTTATACTATAGACTTTTTTGGATATGATATGATATGATATGATATGATATGATATGATAGTGCAGTGCAGTGCAGCATTGATCATTTTTTAAAAATAGGAAAAACGTTAAACATGTGAAATAAAAGTAGTGTCTATATTATTTATATGAACCCTATTGTTGAAAAGATGTCTTTCTCACAATTGTACAATTATACTCATAAAATAAAGTGGTTACAGCAGCTTTTTGTCAACAAGTTTTATATAAAGGTGGAGGGTCATTGAATATTTCAACCAAGGCCTGCTTATTATTTATTTCTTAATCAAATGCTTGATCAAATGTTTGTTATTATAATCCCTATATAATCAATGGGTCATTATAATAATTGGTACACAATGTACATAGCCAAGAGGCAGAATTACTTTGATCAATGTGTTAATGATAATGATAAATGGTCTTTATATTTAATAAGGGTATCACAACTTAAGTAATCATCTATGAGGTCCTCTTAAAAGTTGATTATCTATCTACTGTGCAACCAAATGGTAATAATTATTTTAATAGTGATTGTTGTCTCTTTTTTTAAGTAATTTAATCATTTGTTAATGCAACAATGCTCTAATTTGATATTGAATAGCAGCCTACACTTGTTTCTTTGTTGTAGGAGTTTCTTGTATTATATAGTGATTAGTTGATATTTTGATACAGGAGACAACCACCTTACTTATTTTGTTTTCAAATTTGGTAAGTAGACTTATAAAAGTGATACTTATATTTCAATTACCATAACTTCCAAACCATTAAATTTTAAACAAAGTAAAATTCATACAATTATAAAAAGATATGGGATATTAAAGTACATTAAATGAGACAACCAAACAAAAAATTTAGGAAGTGGCACAAATAAAAATATGCACTGTAAAAACATTTAAGCTGTCTAAAACTGCTGTTAAGATAGAAAATAATATATAAGTAATCATCTATGAGTCCTCTTAAAAGTTGATAATCTATCTACTGTGCAACCAAATGGTAATAATTATTTTAATATTGATTGGTGTTTCTTTTTTAAGTAATTTAATGCACCAATGCTCTAATTTGATATTGAATAGCAGCCTACACTTGTTTTGTTGTTGTAGGAGTTTCTTGTATTATATAGTGGTTAGTTGATACTTTTATAAAGAAGACAACCACCTTAATTATTTTGTTTTCAAATTTGGTAAGTAGACGATACTTATATTTCAATTACCATAACCTCCAAACCATTAAATTATAAACAAAGTCAAATTCATACAATTATAAGAAGATATGGGATATTAAAGTACATTAAATGAGACAACCAAACAAAAAATTTAGGAAGTGGCACAAATAAAAATATGCACTGTAAAAACATTAAGCTGTCTTAAACTGCTGTTAAGGTAGAAACAAATAAACAACAAACAATAAATAATATATTATGACCACAAAACACAGATCAAGTTTACTTTTGGTGGTGTCACTTTTACCAATCTAGAGTTATGGCCCTTTACCAATAAAAAAATGTGAATTTTTAGTTTCTGTTCTCCTACATTAGTTTGCCTCAGCCATATTATAAAACTTATACACAATGTTTATTACCACAAAACACAAGTTTAAATTTTGGTGGTGTCACTTTTACCATTCTAGAGTTAAGCCCCATTGCAAATCCTAAAATTTCTGAACTTTGTTTCGGTTCTCTAACTAAAGTTTGCCTCAACAACATGTTATGAAACGTGCACACAATGCTTATTAGTAAAAAAAAAATCAGATCAAGTGCAAATTTAGGTAGTGTCACTTTTACTATTCTTGAGTTATGTCCCTTTATAGCACCAGTGGACACATTCCCCATTTATTTGTGTGCAGGTCTGGAAAAAATGCTTGTAGAAGTAAAAGGCATAAGGGGAAATAATTCTAACTTTATTAAGAACTATTAATATGACTTATTTTATTTAAAAAGGCATAAAGTAACTATAACTAATTAATAAATTAACAAAGGAATGATGATTACATGTAAATTATATATGGTGTTCTTTGATTTTTAGGTATAATTGTTCAGATTTATATGGTGAGCATGTAATTAAAGAGCCAGTCAAGAGGAGTTTGACAGTTTTTTCCTATTGGTATGCAAGTGAATGATAAATTGTTAATAACAAAATATGCTTATTTTCATACAAATAGAAAACTAAATTTCAGCAAAATAAATATAACAAAAACAACTCATGTATAGGGTCTAGAAATCGTGACCTGGTCATGATACAGAACGCCATGAGGTTTAGGTGTCAGACCACCAATTACTCCCTCCAATTTAGAACGTATGTAAAAGTAGCCCTACTCTGACACAAAATAGTGCTTTTGGTGTCCTTGTTTACTTAAACTAACCAACAAATTTGCAGAAATGAAACTTTTGGTGAAAGAAAAATATATTTAGACCATTTTGAGCCAAATTTTACTTGTCTATGAGTTTGCATTAAAAATTGAGGATTAATGTGCTCCATAGTATACGTATACTAATTTAAGATTTCCAGAAAACCAGGGGTTATTTTTGGAGTACCCCTATTTGAAGGTCAGTTTTTTTCTTAGAAGTCTTTAAAGGTATGTTGAAAATTGGCATGTAGAAAGCTGATACATGTACAATTCAGGATATACCTGGTTTCTATAAAGTTAAACTTAAGGTAAAATATTTAGAAAGCTGTGAAAATTGCAAAATTTGGTTGAACAGATAGGGATTTTTAATTGGTGGTCTGACACCTTAAACCAGTTTGACATAGATATAAGAAGATGTGGTATGAGTGCCAATGAGACAACTCTCCATCCAAGTCACAATTTATAAAAGTAAACCATTATATGTCAAAGTACAGTCTTCAACACAGAGCCTTGGCTCACACCAAACAGCAAGATATAAAGGGCCCCAAAAATGGCTAGTGTAAAACCATTCAAAAAAAAAAAAAAACAACGGTATAATCTATATAAAAAGCATGTCCACATAAAACAGCAGCCTTTGCCTATGCAGAACATATATAAAACTAGAACAAGAAAAAACACCAAAAATATTATTTGGAAATCACAGAAAAATATGACTGCTAAGGTAGTAACAGCTGTTGGTAGGACCAAAGAATAAAAACAATTCAGAAATAATTTGAAATACTCAATTTTGTACCATGAGTGCAGATAACTTAAAAATTATTTAAAAAATAGATTTTTCAAATAAAAATAAGATGATTATCATATTACTGTCAATTTAACTTCATACCAATATCACGAATTATAATAAATATTGGATTTCTTGAAAATTGACTATGAAGGTCGGTTGAGAACAAAACTTTACCACACTTGTTCCCAATATCCATTTGACGTAGCTCGGTACTTGTACATCCCGTCATGGTGTTGTTGTGGTATGGTCAATTTTTGTATTCTTGTCTTTTGTTTTTGCTAATGTGATTTATCTATATGCCTTTTTGTTTGTCTTTGTTGACATATATGCTTGTTTTTTAAGTGATTAAGATTACAGCACAATGTTGACTGCTGTACCCTTATTTTTGACATTTTTACATTCTATGCGACTGTCATACAAGTGAAAGGTTTAGCTGGCTATAAATCCAGGTTTAATCCATCATTTTTCTACATAAGAAAATACCTGTACCAAGTCAGGAATATGACAGTTGTTATCCATTCGTTTGATGTGTTTGAGCTTTTGATTTTGCCATTTGCTTAGGGACTTTCCGTTAAGAATTTTCCTCGGAGTTCGGTATTTTTGTTATTTTACTTTTTCTCAATTGTTAACATTTCATTTCTATGTCGCCACATTCCAGCACTGCCTGTATATGAAGTATACATCCCCAAAGCTAGCGTTTCCTAAAATAACATTCTGAAAGAGGGTTGCTGCTTATTGATAGTAGCCTTTTTGTGCTGAGGGGGTGTGAATCAAATACCACTCAATCGACAATGCAACTATTGAACCAAGGATTCCAAGTCCAAGTGGAGACATTTAAGTCATCGGTAGCACAAGTTGGTTGACCGGTATGGAATACATGTGTCACAAATGACCACAAATATCTTCCAATTGTAGAAACCACAATCCCGTCATATTTTCCTCGATTTTTACTTCATAGAATGAGACGAATAATCGAATTTGTACTCACATGAGCAACATGACAGGTGCAACATGTGGAACAGGAACTGCTTTCGCATCCGGATGACCTGTGTTCACCCCTGGTTTTAGGTGGGGTTCGTGTTGGCCAATTTAAGTTTTCTATATAGTGTTTTGGGGATATGGTAATCTTTTCGGCGTTGTCAGTTTTTCTTCGACTTATGATTTTGAATATCCTCTTGGTATCTTCGACGTCTTTCTTCCATGAAGGGATTTTAAGTGTACTGTTTGACTTAATACAATTAATTGCGGGGACAATCACATATGCTTCATCAACGTAGAAACATATTCACTAATAAATTGAAAGAAATCTTTTTAAAATAGTGTTTTTAAAGTCTTTTCAAAATATAAATATGACTTAAAGATCCTGGTATATTTAAAAAGTAATAAACAAAAGAAAACTTCGCAATAAACATGTCAGATAACCTGATAGATAACATTGTGTAGTTATAAGGCTTTAAATGATGCATTCAATTTGAAATCTAGTTGTATCGCATGTTAATTCATCATCAAATCAAGTGATATCGCATGTATAATTATATTCAACAAAATTGGAACATAGTTTACTACGAAATAGCTGATAGTGATTTACAATTAATGTAACAAGAGTTAGACTCGAGCTCAGAGCATCGGAAAGAACACGTGGAAATAAACTTAGTATTTGTTACTGGTTTATTATTTGACGAAAGGTGTTTTCCTCGATTTGAATGTTGCTAAATCCCTCATAAAATGTTAAAATGGCATTATCCCTAAAACTATTGTACTTTGAAACGACTTTCATTTCAATGCTTGATGCATTGGATATAATAATGTAAAAGACTGAATACAATTATATTTACTATAAGAATAAGAAGATGTGGTATGATTGCCAATGAGGCAACTCTTCACAAGAGACCAACAGACACAGAAATTAACAACTATAGGTCACCGTACGGTCTTCAACAATGAGCAAAGCCCATAACGCATAGTCAGCTATAAAAGGCCCGGAATTGACAAAAGTAAAAAAATTTAAACGAGAAAACTAACGGCCTAATTTATATACAAAATAATGAACGAAAAACAAATATGTAACACACCAACAAACGACAACCACTGAATAACAGGCTCCTGACTAAGGACAGGCACATACAGAAGATGACTGGGTTAAACATGTTAGCAGGCGCCCAACCCTTCCTTAACCTGACACAGTGGTGTTACAGCACAACATAAGAACAAACTATAAGAATCTATTGAAAAAGGCTTAACTCATCAGATGGATACAAATAGAAATACATATAACAAAATCATAGAGTGGACGTGGCCTGTTCACTTGTACATCCTAACAACAAAAAAGACACTTAATACAGATCTGAGAGTACTCGCAGTTACTGACAGCTAGTTTATATCCAATAAAAACTAATAAAAAACTCATGCATCTAAGACTGTATCCTGATCTATAGATATTTTGTCAAATTATATCATCCCTCTTTTCCCAGAGAAAACTATATCATTGAAGAAATATTGAAAAGAAATTGAACTTATCGATCGGATTTTAAAATCCTTAATTCATATTCAGCTAAGCAACATAGAAATATCATTGATCGAACAAATTTAAAAGAAAACACATTATAATTTTATTAAAAAGATATTTTTATCTTTTATATATCATTCAGGTAACCCCATGTAATATTGAAGCCTATAGCGGTGGCAACCATGTTCCGCAGTCTGAGAAATATAGTAGATGAAATTGCCACTGGACATTGCACAGAAATTGATATTTGGGACAAATTGGTGCATTATTTCACTGAATATTGGGATGGAGATGAACACATATTTCAGCAGGTTTTAAACTTGTCTAGGCGACAGTTAGGGGAACAAACTCAAAGCATCACTGACACTCCAGCATTCTTTACAGCTTTGGAAAACAACTTCAGTGACAAGAATGATTTGTTGGAATTCTTAATAAATCTTACTGGGTACTTAAATTACCATACAGAGCTAGGATCAGTCAATGTAAAACAACACTTAAAAGATTGTAGAGAGAATATAAGACGGGTTAAACGAGAATGTATAAGGAGGGGAATTTTCAGGGACAACAATTTTGTTGGCAGAGAAGTTCAAATAGCTAAGATTAAAGATGAAATTGAGTAAGGAAAAACTAAAGGTATGCATTCATGATCTTCTAGGGAAGTCCTGACTTCCAACATAAATTGGTGCATTATTTTACTGAATATTGGGATGGAGATGGCGACAGTTAGGGGAACCTGATTTATCCTTCAGCTTAGGAAAATATGTTAAGCCAAAACTGTATTTTCTGTTTAATTACAGTTTCTAGATACATTGACTTAAGTAGGGGGCACAAGAAAGCAACATAGTTCCCGGAGAGCAAGTACTATCGTGCCACCTTAACAAAAGCATTATACGTCCAGAACTTGCTTATAGTATAAATCATGTAGGAAACCGGACGTTTCTATTTAATGATTTGTGTCTAATGTTGTCGATCTAGAACAGTCAAATGGCATCACATACTAAAATAGAAGCTATTTTAACAGAAATACATTTCAGTATTTGCTTATGTCATAGTTTTTATGTAGTTGTTGCTGTTTCTGTTTGTTTGTTCATCTTTGCTTATTGATAAGAGCACCTCTTATATCATTTATTTTATTCAAACGTTGAGAGGGCAAACGTGCAGTGTCTTGTGTTATTTTATAACTCCAGTTTAGTGGCTTTAATGATTTGGTATTACTAAAGCCTAATACGGTTTAATGATTTGTATGGGTTTTCTTTAGCCTAATACGGAATGTGAATAAAATTAAATGCGGATTATTCGCCAAAGCGTCCGCACTACAACGACACAAATAACAATGAAGACCTCTAGTCAAACACACAGTATTAATTGTCTATACAACAACAATTTGCACCATCAAAATAATCTTTACCAACTTACTGGATTTCTATGAGGCTTTCAAAGAATTTGACTAAATCGATATAAGAAGATGTGGTATGAGTGCCAATGATACAACTCTCCATCCTAGTCACAATTTGTAAAAGTAAACCATTATAGGTCAAAGTACGGCCTTCAACACGGAGGCTTGGCTCACACCGAACAGCAACTATAAAGGGCCCCAAAAATGACTAGTGTAAAACAATGCAAACAGGAAAACCAACGGTCTAATCTGTATAAAAAACGAGAAACGAGAAACACTTATGAACCACATCAACAAACGACAACCTCTGAAGATCAGGTACATTATAAGACTTTCATTTCATAATTATATTCAAATATTTTTTGGAAATATATTTTAGGAATACTTGTTTGTGGTTTGGGAGAAATGGGGAAAACCTGTCTCGTCAATACAGTTTGTTATGAACTACGAAGTGACAAGTGGAAAACAATAAGATTTGAACTAAGGTAAAGATCATTTTCGTTGTTTTATATATGATGTGATATATTAAAACAAGTAAAAATGTACATCAAAAATACTGAACTCCAAGGCAAATTCAAAAAGGAGAAATCCAACCAAACTGACAAAATGAAAGCTTTCAATCAACGAAACAAGTGAACATAACTGCCATACTCCTTGGTGTAGGGGTTTTCCTGATAAAATGGTGGGTTATACTTGTTTTTCGAACTATCTAAACCTACCACTTGTATGACAGTTGCTTAAAATTCCGTAATATTGACAAAATTTGGGTAAGCAACCCAAAAAGAAATAATAGGTTAATGTGACAATAATTGGGATCCAGCAGTCAAAACTGTGTAATCATACATCATAGACATACAACACAACTGACTTATCAATTCAAACAAACATACAAATTAATCTAACAAAGACGCAACAAAACAATGTAGCAGATCAATGTGTTAATATAAAAATATGAAGATATGATATGATTGCCAATGAGACAACTCTCCACAAGAGACCAAACGACACAGAAATTAACAACTATAGGTCACCGTAGGTACATTCGAAAAAAACATATAGAGTAACAAAAATTATTACAAATTCATAAAGCATTCCATCCTGAAATTGAATGAACACGCAACTGTAATGCGATGATTGGTACAATTTCCCTTTGATCTTAACTGCCTGATATTTTCAGTATCATTGGAATGGCCGTGATAGATAAATAAGCGGGCCAGTTTGCTTTCTTGCATGTATCCCCTTTCGTTTCATTGAGACAAACTGTAGACGCTTTATTTGCGCAATAGCGAACGTATGAAATTGTTTCGTTAATATTTTTATTCATTGATATATATTTATATATAAGAGCTATCAAAACCAACGTTTCATTTTATTAGCTGGAATGTTAAATGAACTGGTGGTGTTTCGATCCTTCGTCTTTTCTAACAAAATTAAATTGAGAATGGAAATGGGGAATGTGTCAAAGAGACAATAACCGGACCAAAGGGCAGAAAACAGATGAAAGCCCCCAATGGGTCTTCAACACAGCAAGAAAATCCCACACCCGGATGCGGGCTTCATCTGGCCCCTAAAAACAAAATGTGTACTAGTACAGTGTAAATGGACGTCATACTAAACTCAGAAACATATAAATGAACTAAGATTAAAACACATACAAGACTAACAAAGGAAACTCCGAGGAAAATTCAAAACGGAAAGTCCATATCAAATGGCAAAATCAAAAGCTCAAACACATCAAACGAATAGATAACAACAACTGTCATATTCCTGACTTGGTACAGGCATTTTCTTATGTAGAAATTGGTGGATTAAACCTGGTTTCATAGCTTGTTAAACCTCTCACTTGTATGACAGTCGCATAAAATTCCATTATATTGACAACGATGTGTGAACAAAACAAACAGACATAATAGGTAAAAATGTCAAAAATAGGGGTACAGCATGCGCAGTCAACATTGTGTTATAATCTTAATCACTATAAAAATAAAAAGCCATTTTAATACTTGCAAATCAGAACAAAAAAATACTCTTTGCAGACTTCATGATAATTTGGACTTGGTCTGGGTAAAATATAATATCCGACTTTGAAAGATTGATTTCATATAATAGGTTAAAATGATATATTAATCATCGTTTTTATCTTTAAAAGATTGAGCTTTTGTGGATCAAATCAGTCAACTAAATTGTTTAAATTCTTTTCATTATCAAAGCTGAACACGCCTAGTGTTTGCGTTACCCATCTCTACCAAAGGAATAAGTTGAAGGTCACATTAATACGGATTCAATGCGGTCGAATTATTCACTTGCAATTAAATAATTAATCAGCGATAATTCTTAGCCGATTTTGACAAAATTAAACCAAACTGGCTGCTAAAAGCGAATTATTTTTTCAATGTTTCACTTTAATTAATGATCATAGCAAATGCCCCTTTTAAACTTAAGAAAAACCTTAATAGTGTATTGATATATCAATTACAATAAATATGCACCCAAACATTTCTGATGCTTACATTCAAGAATCATGATAATGATAAACATTTTATATTAAGTATTCTTATTCTCCAATATATCTAAAAATTTGTTTATGTATGATAATGAAAAAACTTCTATATTGCATAGCAGGAGATGTTTACCGTACAACTGCACAAAAACTTACTTTTTTGGAGTCTACCGATTCTGTAAATTTAACTCAAATGCAATTCTGTTTTGTAATATAAGGGATATTAGAACATTGTTATTTTACCTTTATATAGTACGTTTAATTTGAATGTTAAACTTATATTTCTTATAGATCCTTTGAGTTTCAGTATTATACTTTCCTTTACTCTTCTGATAATTAATTAATAAGCTCTTCACGTGTTTATGCCATACCACAGTGGGCCTTATAGATCCCTGGCTTCTGACGCACGAAATAAATAAATTGTTATTTTCATTTATGACAGTTTATATATCATATGTAAGAAATGGCAAAGTTGGTGTATTAAACTTTGACAAATTTTGTACAGAGTTAGATATATATTTGTAAATACCTTATTCTATTATAGATTTATAAATTCATAACTGTTCGATCATAATGCACGCCGTGATGACTTTATATATTTAAATTTCAATTGTTTTTTTTTTTTTGCTTTCTTGTTTGAATTGCTGCAATTAATATAGTCAACATTAGTTCACCGATTGTCAAATTTCATAAATCCTTTAAGAAGAAAAATCAACGTTACAAACAAAAACTGAGGGAATCACATAGACTCTTAAAGGAGCGTGACCAGGTGCGTTGGCAGGGAAAGATTTCCCGAGAATATGTTGGTGGCCAAAGCTAAGAGACATTGAAATTCAAAAAGTGCATTTAATGCATACAAAATATTTCTAATTTCAGGGAGCAAAGAAACTATAGACATTTCCTCCGAACAGTTGTAAACAAGTTTAAAGAGTTACGAGGATCTAGTTCCGGCAACGATTCAAACATAGGCAATGTTGATGATAAGGAGAATCAAGATGAGATGATGGATGAAGAAATGATTCTACAGCAGAAATTTCTAGATTATTTCAGGAAGCAGCTTGAAAATGAAACTGTTAGCAAAAACGTAAGAAAAGTTCATAATTCACTACTGAGGAATTCTTCGTACCTCACTGAATGTGATGATCACTGCGAAGAAATAAAAATAGTGGCGATTAAAATTCATTATTGGCGAAAGAATTTGGTGAAAGAAATGTAACGGTTCGACTTCGTCCATCTTGTTTACTTTTTTCGTGTTTCTCTGACATTTTCCCTGACCAGACAATACTGAACTCATTACGATTTTGACAGAAAATCAATAATCAGCTGATTGCATTTTATAGCTATCGGCAGCAATGGACTAATTAATATAGGTGTTGACTGTATTGTTTAAAGAATTGGTGTGGTTAAATGGCATCACATGTCACCTTAACCATCATTGATAAGGATTTAAAAAAAATGTATTGAATACAATACATTTTAAACACAGAGCCGCAGTCTGCATTGAAGCCTATGCATCTAAAAATGTATTAGGAAACAAGGGAAATTATAAGACAACAGTTTTTTTATGACAATTTAAAAAACATTATATAGATAAACTACTCGGGTAATTATTGTATAATCTATCATTTTTTTTTTATTATTGTCTTAAAAGTGATAATGAAACTTCCTGGTGAAATTCAAATAAAAAATGTGTCCTTTAGAACAAATCTTCAAAAAAAATTCAAATTGAAGACAATGTGAGAAATAAGTTGAAAATAAAAAAAATCATCTAGTTACTTGTACCAAAATCATTCATAAATTTTCAGAAATATTAATGTTTGATAACATTGATGATGTAACCACGAATCCTGACGAGAAGAAAAAGCTTTTAGTATTTTTTGAAACTCTGCTAGAGAAAATGCAAAGCAGCCAGAATTGCATGGTATAATATTGATAGTTTTTAGAATTCATTTGGTTTGTATAATTGAGTACAATTTTCTTATATAATTCATTAAGAAAAAAATACTTTATGGTTGAAATTGGAAATGTTTATTTAGAAATGTAGTGTCATTCTTTTGTGTGCATTGAAATTCTTCATTTATATCTATCATTAATAAATGTTGGAATTTTTATAGGATATGAAGATCGGCTTGAAGTTCCTCTTTATTAATGAATTTTATCCAATTACAGATGAGAATTATTATTACCTCTCGGGATAATATTTTGTTGACAACTGGGATCGATCTGGTATATTGCCTGGTCAAAGTAGAAGTAACAAGTTTGGATCGAGATAATGCTAATAAGCTTGTGGCAATGTGTACAAAACAGGTACCAACTTTGCATTTCATGTCGTGATTGTCTTGAATATTTGTTGTTGATTTTAGGGACAACGTTCTATGACGTTACTAGGAAAGGAAACGTATTTAAAGCCATCTTAATCAGCTACATCTCTTTGAGGTCCAATGTCATAAATACAAATAATTATACTCACAGGTTTCCTTAACGTATAAAAAAATCACTTAGGGAATCATCATTCTATTTATAAAACACAACGTGAGGCAATAATTTTCATCGGTACGAAGGAGATTGATTCCTTGCAAATTAAAAAAAAAACATAACGAAATGGATTATATTACTTGATAAAATCATATCAATGGATTTTGGGGTTTTCTTTAAGATATTTCACATTTTTACTCCTAGTAATCTTCCATAAAATACCATCTGCATTACTCTAAAATGTATAGTATAACATAAAAATAAAATCATAACTTATTGCATAAAAAGGTAAAATAAAAATAACGGAAAAGAAAACGGGATGTCGATTAAGGTACGTCCTTACATATCTCTAACATTTTTTTTTCGGATAAACACACATAGTGTCAAACCTTTCATTAAAATTTATGAGGGTTGCATTCAATACAACAGCTGGTAAAACTAGCAAATATCAATAGTATCAAGTTTTGATATATCAGCTCTTTTCTAACATTGATTTAGATTTTTTTCAGTCAAACCTTGAAATAAAGCAAATTAAAGTCATTGTTCGAGTCTGTGGAGCATGTCCACTGGCCCTCAGAGTTATATGTGACGCCATAAATATTGATCCAAACATTGACCAGTTGATAAAATTTCTGGAAAAAAGAACAGAATCACTTCCAACTCCTGTTTTAAGTATGACTGATTGTTTGAATCAACCGTTTATAAATCTTGGTAACTATAAGTATACTCTCTGTAAGCTGTCATTGTTCGGAACGTCAAAATTTAGTCTAAAATCAGCGGCAATTATTGACCATAATGAACTTGAAATAGATGACAGAAATAAATCAACAAGGTTGGGTGATTTAAAAATAACGCTTCTTCTATTTAAAAGTCGCCATCTTATTGAAATTGAAAATGACATTGGGGACAAATGTTATACAAAAGAGATGCAAAATGAGTCTGAAGTATTAATGGCTGACCAAGAAATATTTTCACTTCATCCATTAGTATACAAGTTTTTACGACAAAAAGAACATGAAGCAGATATAGCACCGACAATGGAAAAAGCGAAATTAAATTACGTAAAACTGTTTGATGAAATTGTTTTGGATATTGCAAAAGAATATGAAATAAATGTATTAGCTGCAAGAGAAAAGTCTGAAAAACTGAAAGTACCTATTGCAAAATATATGCAGCTAATGGAAGATTACGAAAAAATACTTGAACTTTCATGTATGCAAGGTTTTATATCAACCGAGGTTACAAAACGAAGGAACAATGTTGCAATGATGATCCTAAACCCTGAGCAACATCTTTCTTATATTCAAGTAATGAGCTCCAAGCAGTGGGCTAACCCGTTGATAAAAGTTTCATGGCAAGTAGAACACGTGACAGCCATGGTCAATTACGATCGCACTGACATTGAGGAAATATGTAGCGATATACTTAATACGCTCAATGATTGCCGTACAGACCATCTAAGTGATGAGGAGAAGTCACAACTTTTTATCATGCATGGTAGAATGATTTACAATCGTGGTCTTCTTAAAATGGATACTGATTCTAAAGAGTCTGTAACGTATTTAAAAAAAGCGGAGACCATTTTTAAATCTAAAGAATTTAGGAGCAAACAAGAAAGAAAGATGTACTTAGCAGACATTTACAACTGCTTAGGATGTGTATATTATCGTCAAAAAGAGACTGAAAAGGCTATACAATTTCACGAGATGGCTCTTGAAGGTCAAAGTCACAATCAAAATGAAAGACATTTAACATACCTTGCCAATATTGGAGCCTGTCATTTTCGACTTGGAATACAACACATGCGGGATAAAGAAAAAGAAAAATGTGAACGGGAGATGAAAAAGGCACTTAAGTTTTATAATGATAGTATAATAGTAGCTGAAGCTTTGAAAATGGACAGAACTGATAGAAACTTGAATTATTTGAAACACAGAGGAGATGTCCTGGCTATGCTTAATCAATATAAAGAGGCAAAGAAAGACTACCAAGAGTGCTTGGACATAGTTAAGACATGGTGTGTTTCACCAATTCGTAAGGAAATACTCTTTCTTCACGCTCAAGGAACCTTGATCAGAAGGATTATTGCAAGTAAAGCTAGAGGTAAACACTATTACTGATGAACAACGGGGCGTTATCTACTTTATCACACTTTACATTACATTTATATCTGAAATCTGCTCTTTGGTAGGATTGTTGTCTCTTTGACATATTCCTCATTTCCATTCTCAATTTTATTCATCATTGATAAAAGTTTACTTATGATTTTAGTTCTATTAGATTTATTTTTTTCTTCATGAGATAAATACATCTTATTCAGTTACAAAATTATAATATAGCCCAAGGATTTCTCATTCATTCTTTATGCTTAAGATAGTTATCAAGTTGAAGATAGTAATCATTATCATTTACAGAGTTCAAACATTGATTTATTTTGAAATGGTGTAGCATTATGTTGCTGTTAACGAATTGAGCGTTAGAGTTCATCAATTTTTTTGGAAAGGTTTTGTGTTTCTCAATCTTTAGTTATCTATATGTAATATATTTGCGATTCGTCTTTTTTTTTTGTATGGTGTTCATATGATGTTTTGTAAGTATCTTCGTCTTCCCAGTTTAATTGATGCAAATCATTTTCTTACTTGTACATGAAATATATCGTAACTTACGTGAAATATGTTTATTTGTTTTCCTTTCTGGATAAATTTACGACAAATGAACAGCAGTAAACATGGTATGCTTCTGTTGCCTCTTATTTACGTACTAAAAATATATTTTTTTATATGTTGTTTTTGCTTATCATTATATACATGCAAAATAAGGATTCCCCGTAGCAGATCAAGTGTCCCTAAAGTAACCGTCGTCGTGTAAGCTTAAGAAATGAATGCTAAAATTCCTATCTTGTTTTGGAGGTTCATTTTCGAATGACGTAATGGACGAAGAAGGAAATCCAGAGGAAAGTTACAACGTGGTCGACCTTGTCGACGAGGGTGTAGAAATCTATGAAGGATTAAAAGACATGTTAAACAGTGACATTTTCCCCGGCGACCACGAATCATTCAACAAAATAAAGAAGAATCATTTATTTTTCTTGAAATAGCAACATCAGGCTACAAAATCCGAAGACGCGGAGAAATTTTACTCGGTAAGAGCGGTTCTAATTTTGTCAATTTTAATAATCAGGTAACTTTACAAAGCTTTATCGACTTATTTTTAATGAAGAAAATTTTAAACACATCACAAAATGCACATTAAAATCTTTACATGCATTTATAGATCCTAACTACATGGCAGGCATTTTGTAAAACATAGACAAAAAAGCAATTGGGAATCTGAGAGCCTCATTATTTTGTAATGATAAATTAATTCTTTAATAAGTGATAAAGTCGGTCAAATTTGTTCATATTTTTCGTTGTTATTTTTAGTGTACAAGTGTGCTTTTTTATTTGTTCATAGCACTGTATGTCAAAACATCCATTTGTATTGATGTATTCTTAAAATAATCCTATAGTCTAAGAATAAAAAAAATTCCGAGGCGCATAAGTATAACGGGAATTGATTGTCTCTTGCGCATGTGTAATACATGCAAGTGTAAGCGAAGGAATTTTTAGCTCCAATTAAGTGGGCACATGAAATGTGTGGTCAAATTGACCCTACAAATAATTCTTTTGTTCAAAGTTTAGTTTAATCAGCTAAAAGAATTGCTAAACCTGTTGTTAATAAGAAAGATCCAGTCACTACTGATATCTTAATTCGGTTATGTTTTCTGTATCAATTTTCTACAGATTTACTGGTGGTTAGGGATCTTTTGATGACTTTGCTTGGTTTCAGTGGGGTTTTTTTGCGTTTTAACGAGTTAAGTCAGCTAAGATGTAACGATATTATAGTAAAAAATGATCATTTAGTTATTAAAATTAGGAAGAGTAAGACTGACCAGTACTAATCAGGAGATGCAATTTTAATTTGTAATTTGTATTCTATGCAGTATTCGAGCTTGTCAACAAACATAATTTTGTGTTGTGTTTTTCTTTAAATAGATGGGTTTGAATGTATTTAGTGAAAAGAAGACAACATGGTTTATTTGTTAGTTGGTTTTGAACTATCTTTCAATAACTGTTAATATTCGTTGATTGGAACTTTGTGTCATTTGTGTCTTTAAGTGGGATTTTTTTGTCCACCGCGGAACGCGTTGCGGGGGACATAGAAATACCGGGCGTCCGTCCGTCCGGTCTTGTTAGCGCTCTCACATGTTCAACTCTTGCTAGATTTGTATAAAACTTATATCATAGGTTTATATCAGTAATGTCTCGGACAAGTTCGAAAACCAGTGCCGATGAATTATTTTCAAAAGAGTTATGCGCATTGGAAACATTAACTAAATAGAAAATTGCATCGTTAGCGATCTCATGTGTACAATTCTTGCCAGATTTTTATGAAACTGATATCAAAGGTTTATATCAGCAATGTCTCGGACGAGTTTAAAAATCAGTGCCGATGAACAATTTTTAAAAGAGTTATACCTCCTGGAAACATCAATTATATGGAAAATTGCATCGTTAGCGCTCTCATGTGTACAGTTCTTGCTAGATTGTTTTGAAACTTATATTGTAAGTTTATATCAGCAATGGCTCGGACGAGTTCGAAAATCAGTGCCCATCTATAATTTTTAAAAGAGTTATGGCCCTTAGAAATATTAATCATATGGAAAATTGCATTGTTAACGCTCTCATGTGTACAATTCTTGCCAGATTTTTTATTAAATTCATATTATAGGTTTATATCAGCAATGTCTCGGATCAGTTTGAAAATCAGTGCCGATCAGTTATTTGTAAAAGAGTTATGTCCCTTAGAAATATTAATTATATGGAAATTTGCATTATAAGCGCTCTCACGTGTACAATTTTTGCCAGGTTTTTATTAAATTCATATCAAAGGTTAATATCAGCAATATCATGGACAATTTCGAAAATCAGTGCCAATCAATTATTTTTAAAAGAGTTCTGCCCTTTAGAAATATTAATAATATGGAAAATTGCAATGTTAGTGATCTCATATGTACAATTCTTGACAGACTTTTATGAAACTTATATCATAGGTTTATATCAGCAATGTCTCGGATCAGTTTGAAAATCAGTGCCGATCAGTTATTTGCAAAAGAGTTATGCCCCTTAGAAATATTAATTATATGGAAATTTGCATTGTAAGCGCTCTCGCGTGTACAATTTTTGCCAGATTTTTATTAAATTCGTATCAAAGGTTATATCAGCAATATCATAGACAATTTCGAAAATAATAGCCGATCAAATATTTTTAATGAGTAATGCCCTTGGAAATATTATATATATGAGAAATCGCTCTCAATTCTTCAACTCTCAAAAATGAATTTAAAAAGTTTTAAAAAACTAAATAAAATATTCATTTTTAGTTATTGCCCTTGGACAGATAAAATATGTGCAACGTGGGGGAACTATGTTCTTTTATTTTATTTGTTTTTTGTGCTTAAAAGCGATCAGATGATATAAGTCTTTTCCTCCTCAATTTTACAGTTTGTTCTTATTTTGAATTGTTACACCACGCTCCCAAGTTAGTGGAGGGTTTAACGCTCACAAACATGTTAAACCACGCCATATTCTTCATGGACCTACCCCATGCTAGGATTCTGTCATACAGTGGCTTTATTTGCTGTCTGCTATTTTTTTCATGGAATATAATGAGGCCGTTGATTTTCTCTTCAGTTGTTTGTTCTTTTCTAGCTAACAATATAGGTTGGAGTTTGCTCATTGCTAAAGTCCTAAAAATACCAGTATTTGATCACATATTTTCCCTTTGGTATTCATGAAAAGTTGTATCATTAGCAACAAACCCACATCTCCTTATTTTCCTAAATCTTCAAAGACTTGATTATTTTATAAAGTTTTTGAACATATTTGGAACATAGTTGGTTAGGCAATCGATACAGCATGTAGTTAACCTTAACTGATATGTTAAAAAAAATAGGTTACTATGTCAACAAGTAGTTACAGGTATAACATACCAAACAAGGTATGTTGATAGGGAAACAAAATTTTAAATCCAAATGCAAAAACACTTACGAGACGACATGTCAACGTTTAAAAAAATATAAAATACAATAAATCATACCTCAGAAAAAAATGTTACACAATTCGATCTCGTATTTGCAGATGGATATTAAGTAATCTAGAATGGTCAATTGATGGAATTCACATTCGAAACGGTCGCATTTTCCTTGGCCAATACAATATCCCGACAATGAGTGGAATAAAGCAAGTGGGTCAAGATAAAAGGACGAAAATTTAAAAAAAAAATAAAGTTTGTGTCAATCATTTGCAACTTCTACGTAACACATTTGACTAATTTTTTTCCAAAAAGCATCAAAGAAACCTGATATCATAAATACAATACTAGTTTCAAGATGTACTTCCTTTACTCCAGGTCTACCAACTAAAGTTATATTTAAATTTGTTTAAAAAAGACGCGAAGCATATCAACGGTTAATTGTAAAACATTCATAACCATTGATAAATTAATCAAAGGATTTGTTAACAAAGGCTTACTTGACAAGAGGTCTAGATAATGATACAGATAGATCTAGCTCACCAACAAGCAGCAGCACAGATTCAGGAGAAGGTTGTGGAGACGAAACTGAAAACAAGCCACACAATCGAAGTACAAGTATATCACCAATGCATTCAGATATAGAAGATGAAGGAGCAAGTAATGAAACTAATATTCACGGTTGTACAGTTGACCGAAACGGGATGATGGACAAAAAACAACAATTCAAATTACCTTTATCTGCAAAAAGATGTGTTGATGATATATCATATCGGTCTCCACAGAAAAGAAAAAATCGTCGCGAATCAAGTTCTAGTTCCGGTGTCTCAAGTATGGGAAGTTTTACGCCAGATGTAGAAAAGGCTAGTTTAGGACAATTCACAGACGTTCTTCAATCAAGTCTAGGGAGTTCATTCGAAGATGACGTATTTCAAAAAACAAAAACAGAGAACAGTGACAGAAATGAAACAAAAACTTATCCTCGGTGGGTTAAACGAAGATCTACCTTTTCGTCATTTGGGTCTGGTTCGTTGGAAGAATGCGCAGGGGTTGGTGAAAAAAATGTACAAATAGAAAAGAAACGGAAAATAGAAACCAGTAAGTTTAGGTAGAAGTTGGAAAATTAAGGTATCAGTACCATATTGCAATTCTTACAGAATTGTAGCATGTATATCCAGATATGTATCTATACGAGCTTACCTCTGTCTACATTTTATGCGTAATAAAGGAGTAATACAATTGACTTGTTACTGGAATAATTGAAAGTTTTAATAAATTCATTAATGCAATTGTAAAGAATTTTGTAATGTAATAAATATAACCAAATGAATCTAGAGGTTACCTCAAAGGACTTCCCTTGATGTATTGGAAGTGACAAACTGATTTCCACATAATTTTTTCCCTCTGAAAATTTCTAATAGCTGAAAATTTAATTTTCGTTTTTGTATGAAATGTAGAAAATGTAACTATCTATTTTTTTTCTCTATATATCTTTCCTCTGTATATTTTACTTGTTCTTCATATTTCATAAGCAGCGTTTAGTACATCAGTTTCTCTTGATAAAACCTTATCCCGTTCAAGATTCTTGAAGAGGCAAAAATCAGAAGATTGGATGATAAAAGAAAAACTGTCTCCATTTTTTGAAGACAGACGGAAAGATAGTAGTTCCCAGACAGACTCACGAAATATAGGTTTGTAATCATAATTACAAACGTACGTCGTGCGAACAGCTTTTATATGAACACAATCAGTATATTTTATTGTAAGTTAATACCAAAACTACCATTCAGCAGGCCATTCTTTCAATCATTTGTAATTGTTGATACTTACTTTGATTTATGGCTAACTTAACATATCATCATTATTAACATATAATACATTTATCAAATCACTGCAAATACTAAACACACAAAGTATATCAAAATGACACTCTTGCATATAAGTTTACAGTAATTATATCTTTGCCAAAGAAACAAATTTTACACTTTCTTGCTGACTTAAAATTGATTTTTTTAGATAATATAGTTGACGAATTAGAAGATTTGATTCCCTCTGTGCAGCCAAGAATAAGATCTGTAATTAAAGAACTGGATTCAAGAAAAGGTATGTGTCATCAGTTAATAGTAACCTCCATATATTTTGAAAATAGTCAGGAGCCTGTAGTTCAGTGGTTGTCGTTGGTTCATGTCTGTCATATTTGTTTTTTGTAAATTGTTTTGTTTTAAATTAGGCCGATAGTTTTCTCAATTTTTCATGTCGGTGCCTTTTATAGCGGCTATACGGTATGGGTTTTTCTCATTGTAGAAGGCCGTACGGTTGCCTATAATTGCTTACACCAACTTCATTTGAACTTTAGTGGATATTTGTCTCATTGGCATTCATACCTTATTTCTATAAAGAAAAAACTTATATGCTACGAATATAAATGAAGTAAATATAGGCTATAGGACTAATAACCACAACAACAAACAAACAGAAGAGTGTACAAATATAGGCTATATCAAATTAACTAAATATGTATACAGATAAAATTATGGACGTTAATCAAAAAACAATCAATCAGATTAAATATCTGTTTTCAGCACGACTAATTGATGACGTAAATGGAAAACCGACTATTCAATACAAAGACGAAGGTTTCTTGTAAGTCTGATTTATAAATACTATAAGTTTTCATTTTTGATAAAAATAAAAAAACAATTGGTCAAAAGAATAATTTTTATCGCGATTTTGTGTTTTTTTTCTTTTTTTTGTGATAATTTTTCATTTGCTACTCGCTTGAGATAGAAAATTATCGTCAGAAACTAAGGGCGCACGTGACGTTGTCAATGTAAACATCAACGACGTCATAAGCAAACTAGCGATAAACAGATTATCAATGGTCTTTCATATTCGAGGATGTTTGTCGGCCCTTCGATGAGATTGTATCTGAGAAACACCCTCTAGTTTGAAAAACCATCAATAATCTATAAATTCTATAAAAAAAAACAAAGTTACCAGACTTTTAATTAACCTAAAAAAAGTTAAAGGCCAAATACAGTACGAAAAAAGTAAAACAACAAAAATACCGAACTCCAAGGAAAATTCAAAACGGAAAGTCTCTTAACAATTGGCAAAATCAAAAGATCAAACACATCAAAGGAATGGAAAACAACTGTCATATTCCTGACTTGGTACAGGCATTTTCTTATGTAGAAAATGGTGGATTAAACCTGGTTTTAAAGCTAGCTAAACCTCTCACTTCTATGGCAGTCGCATAACATTCCATTATCTTGACAACAATGTGTAAACAAAACAAAAAGACATAATAGGTAAAAATGTTAAAAAAAGGGGGTACAGCAGTCAACATTGTGTTATAATCTCAATCACTATAAAAACAAACAAATATGTCAACAAAGAAAACAAAATGGCATATAGACAAAGCACATACGCAAAATTGAAACACAAGAATACAAAACATTACAACAGCACAACAACACAATGGCGGGATGTACAAGAACCGAGCCAGTATAAAGGGTATTACTAAAAATGGACCAAACAGTAAACGTTAACAATTAACAAAGACAAATAAAAGAACACTATAACACGAAGTTGAAGAGAAGAGACCGTGTTTAATCCACCATTTTTACATGAGGAAATGCCTGTACCAAGTGCCTGTACCAAGTCAGGAATATGACAGTTGTTTTCCATTCGTTTGATGTGTTTGAGCTTTTGATTTTTCCATTTGATAAAGGACTTTCCGTTTTGAATTTTCCCTGGAGTTCGGTATTTTTGCTATTTTACTTTTACACCAAAAAGATTTCTATTTGCTTTCATACATAGAAATTGTTACAAGCTCTGCATTTTTCAATTGGCTACAACCTTCAAGCAGAGGTGTGTATACAACAGAACATGAACAACTTAATGCAACGAAACTCAAGATAATCATATTTACTCAGTCATTTTATATATTTTACCTATGTCTTATTTCAGTGACGATACTGGTTCTTAAAATCAGGTTGTGTATGGCAGAAAATGCAAGACCATCGTTAATGGACGGAAATATGATCTGTACGAACTGTTTCGATATTATTTGAACTAATTGTATTTTTTGTAATATTTATTACCTACTTGAGAATTGTTGAAATCTAACGTTCCTAATGTGACATTTTAAATTAACAGTAAGAATCCTAATTCAAACAATATCACCAGACTTTTAATAAGAAGATGACGCCGAGTTTTCTCTAAAAGTGTTACATTCCTCTTTATGTCACTTTTTTAGCATAATGTATACCTATGTCAATTTAAACATTGAATATTAGTTAATTCTTAATTAGCTTCTTAAAACAAACAGATGAATTCATTATTTTTCTGTTCAAACGAAGGTATTTCCATTGCTTTAAGAGTCGGGTCTACAATTACAAATGGAATGCAGGTAACCTCTACATATGATATAGTTATGTGAAGTAATGTTGCGTCGCTTCCTAAGAATTCTCTAATCTGAGTTATAATATTTCTTGTGTGTTTCTATATCAAGAAAAAATTAATGTACTAGTCACTGGCAGAAATATGTTAAGAGACTGTATGTAAATATTTATTGACTCAACAAATAGGTGTGTTCGAAACAAATAAATTATTTTCCTAGCAAATGTTATGATCTTATATGACAGGATTACATTCCAGAACATTGTCTGTGAATTAATTTAACAAACATAGATGTGAAACATTTGCAATTGATTATAATTTTAATATGTATTTTTATATTCAAAGATATTATTAATGTTTGCACTTTAGGAATGATCTCTACAAAAAAATCATATTATTTATTTTTATACACCTTTCGTATTAACTTGAATATCCTTTTTTTTTAATCTCCTAAGAGAAACATGTGTTTATACGTATTAAATCTTTTTAAAGGGAATCTCTCAACTACTCATTTTTAGTATTTAATTTAATATTGTTAATATAGTGACAATATTTTCTTATAAGAAACTGTTCGTGTAGGACACAACGTAAGATGGTATGACACGCTTAAGTACGATGGTTAGTTTTTGGTTAGCCGGTTTGCGATTGTTATAGGTAAAATTTTACCTACTAAAATGTGACATTGTCTCTTAATAGCTACCACACAAAGAATTCAGTTCCAAAATTAGTCGTATCTATAATCATATATGTCTATGCAAACTTCAGTATGGTCAATACAGATAACTAAATAAAAAAAGTTTACTTTAGACAATCAAATAGACACTGAAAAACAACGTAAACCATCCATGTAAACTGATTATTTTGCTTCAACTTATCGATAAATATTACCACCCCGGGAAAAACACCAACGTCATCCTTGTCATTTTAGTTTAATGCCTCAACAGCAAGTTAACTTCCGACTGCAATTATTTTACTAACACCCATTCTTTTGGGTCCCACGGTTTTCATGTAGGCTGTTAAACAATATAACGATCGTACTTTAGCATATTAAACTATAGCATTTTAGTTCACACCATCTTACGTCAGCTTGACCATCGCATTTAAGCAATTACCATCGCACTTTCGAATCCTACATATGCGGTGTTATTGTAAAACAATGTAAACAGAAACTTGCCATAACATGTTAAGGTTTCTATATTACCATAAGAGATTGGAAACCTCATTAAATGTTCTTAAAACACATGTTTGTTTAGAAATATCATACGGCAATTTCAATTTAATAAAAAAAAAAGAACTTTTAAGGTACTGACATTATTTTCATTTTATAATTTTTCTAATATTTAATCATGTTCTAATAATGCTTTTTTTCTCGAAAAACATTGTTTGATACCTATGATTCTTAAAAAAAACATTCTTTGGAAACGCTTTCATCAGAAAATATAAGTTTCAAAAGGAACAAAAGTAACAATTTTGCATATTCTTAAGTGTTGATTTTATGACCACAATTAATTTGTTTCTCATTTCAACCATTTTTAAGTCGGACAAACTAGTAAAATTTATATTTAATAATATTTAAAATATGATACATTATATAAATGATCTAGTCTATGAAAGTTGCCATTAAATTAAAATGAAACTAAAAAATCTCAGATTAATAATAAAAAAGCATATGCTGTTGTCTGCTCTTTGGTTGGGTTGTTGTCTCTTTGACATATTCCCCATTTCCATTCTCAGTTTTATGATATATGATCTGACGTAAAAGAAAATACCTCTATTATCATTGACAGGTATTTAATATAAATAAGGAGATGTGGTATGAGTGCCAATGAGACAACTATCCATCAAAGTCACAATGTGTAAAAAGTAAACAAATTATAGGTCAAAGTACGGCCTTCAACATGTTTGTTTGTATTGTATTTTTTCCCAAGGATATGTTTCATAAGTTGAGAATCGTATATCTAAAGAGAATTTAAGGAATGAGTATCCTTTTTTTTAAGTGAATTTTATTCCACCGATGTTGTATCATGAAAAAAATATTAAGTGTTGAAAATAAACTATTGATTATCATCTATAAATTAATCAAATATGTAAATCCGTTGAAAACTGTTGTTATTGACATCGCTGTTTGTGAGTTACATTTAATTTTATTAAGAACAGATAGTTATTTAGTAAGAAATGGCAGAAACATTTATTGTTTAAGTTATTTAATAACAACAATTTAAATATATTTTAATTCTTTTTTGGATATCATACATTCAATTTGAAAATAGACATTCCTGTCAATTAATTTACAAATTTTGAAAGTTCTATAGATATTCCAGAAATTTAGTTGCTTAACATTATCATAATCATACATATACTATCTGATGATAATTTGAATGTACAAAGTCGACCCTTAGAATTTAAGTAGTGATAAAAAAAAACAGTCCTTAAAGTGTTAACTTTTTCACCAATGATTATGGCATGGTATTGGTTGCAAAAATTTGATATTTTTCATTTAAATGCAATATTTTTCATTTAATTGGTATATTTTTTCATTTATATGCAATATTTTTTCATTTATATGCAATATTTTTTCATTTGTATGGTATATTTTTTTCATTTAAATGGTATATTTTTTCATTTATATGCAATATTTTTTATTTTAATGGTATAATTTTTCATTTATATGGTATATTTTTTCATTTAAATGCAATATTTTTTATTCAAATGGTATAATTTTTCATTCAATGGTATAATTTTTTATTCAAATGGTATAATTTGTCATTCAAATGCAATATTTTTTATTCAATTTGTATAACTTGTCATTGTACTGCAATATTTTTCATTCAATTGGTATAATTGTCGTTTTTTTTATTTATATGCAATAATTTTTATTTATATGCAATAATTTTTATTTATATGCAATAATTGCATTATGGGAAATTGTTTGACGTCACAAGGTCAAATTTGCAACAACGTTTGTGATTGGTCGATATAGTCGAAAATGGCAGCCCCTGCTTGACTCACATGTTGAAGTTGTACGTTTGATTAGCTGTTGATAGATATATGAGAAGGTAACGCTTTGTGTAACTGTTTGCATTCCCCCCTTTCTTTCTCAACACGCATGCATGACCAAGAATTAAAAAAACGCGTCGCCCCACTAACTAAATCTTGCGTTCATGCGAGTCCGGCATTGCAGGCTGTTACTGTTAGTGTTACTGTTAGGATTATGTACCCTTGTGTTGATTCAATACTAAACATATGGAAAGTTTATAGAAAATCCATAGTCCAAATAATAATGACGTCTGGCAAGGCTATTTTGATTTTTTTCTTGGACGCCTTCCTGCGACCAAAATAGCCTTGCCAGACGTCATAATATTATTTAGACTAGAACATCCACAGCCTTTTCTATTTATCCTTGTTCCCTCAAATAAGGCAATTTAATGACTGATAGATATAGGATTATTGCGAGCATTGAAATTTTCTCAAAACAAGTTTATTACTTTAGTTATAATAATGGTTAAAACAAATAAGAATTTAGCTCAAATTAAGTACACCTTTTAGGGTGCACTTGACTGGCTCAGCACAAGATGTTTGGGAATTTACAGGTTGCTTATATTTTTTTGTAAACAATTAATAAACACAAGCACATTTTAGAAAAGCAAGTGAGTAATCTATGTTTGAAATTTTATAACAAAAATCTCTGTATTGCAGGCTGTGGATTTTCTATAGAATCTTGGTTTATTTGCCACAAAGTACTCGCTTTGTTTATAAAAAATCCGTAAACCAGAACTGGAAATTGACAGCAGGTTCATCAGATGGAAACACTTGTTGGAAAGAGTTGCGGTACATCTAATAACCAATGTAAAAAAGTGCCGAAATATGCACCACAATGGCCGTTTATGGAAAAATTGGAATGTGTTCTAGTTCCCATCTCTGAATCCCCGAAGTAGATTTTTTTTCCACGTCCCACTGTGGTTAATAATTACTATATGTCTTTGCATATTTCAAAACATATTTTTCTTCAGGAATTCTTAGCTCTCTAGAACTTTTATTTGTCAGCATATTTTGTTCATATTTATACACATAATGAGAACTATATATATATTCATAGCCTCTCATAGGACAACTTGTTAGCACTGACTAGAATAATGCTAAGTAACATAAAACTAAGATTAAGTTCAAATTCGGGTGGCTTCACTTTGACTGTTTCTGAGTTATGTCTTTTCCCATTTGCACTTGTTCTCCACCTATTTAAGCATGACAATCAATCCATTTTGCCAGTGGGGGATCCATGTCATCAGACACAATCTTGTTTAATTATGCGACCACAAAAATATATTTAGGATCATAATAATGGTATGATGAAGTCATCGTTGTCCATGTCGTCTGCGTCGTTGTCCTTAATATTAGACACATTACGTTTCCGGACAATAACTTTAGTTTAAGTGTGGATCTAGATATGATTTTTTTTTTAGAAGGTTCAATACCACAAGGTTAGGATTAATTTTGGATGATGGTCCCAACGGAATGGAATTCAGACTCAAAGGGGGCCAAAAATAAGCATTTTTCTTTAAGTTATTATCATGAACTTAGAAAAATGCATAATATATATAAGAAAAACACATAACAAATCAATAACAAACAAACTGGGCATCAATGAATACATTTTATGATTTATAATCACCAGAGTATGAAATGAAGTACTATGCAAGCTTCCAAGTCATGCAAGTAATTCCAAAGTGTCCCATGTAAAAAGCATTATCGCTATTAAATTTTTAGGAAATTTTCCTTCGATCTTGCTGACTGGTGATTTCCTTTCTCAGCAGGAGTCAAGACGGAGTGATATGAAAAATTATCGCAAGAAACTAATGAGGCACATGGATCCTAATGAAACTGACAATGTCCTCATAGTTACAAATAGCGATCAACAAATTATCATTGCAATTGGTCATCTCAACTGGATTGCTTTTCTCATTTTAGCCATATCATCTCAGGCGAGAAAATCAATCTTGTTGAGATGATCAATGATGATCTGTAAGAACATGTATCTAAATTATATGCCTTTTAAAGCTAAGCCTTTTCCTATTGATTTAGTATGGTTCATCAAAAATGATTTACTTTAATTAGAAAATGAGTTATTCAGTCTATGTATTCAGTTTCTGCGCAAAGTTTCAAAAATTCTCAAGTGCCTAATATAAAAAGTAAAATATTAAATATTTGGTTAACAAATAACAAACATGTGTTACTAAACTATTAGGAATAAAAAGAGAGGAGACAACTCGCGAAAGCATTTGTAATCACACTGTGTGAGAAATTGTGAACTAAGTTTCCACATCCCATGTCAGAATCTTTCATAATAAAGGTTGCAGTCTTGAAATTGACTGCTCCATAGGCTTACATGCAAAACAGCTGATCTTTGAAAATAAAAAATAAAAAAATAAAAAATGCTACATAGAAAAAAAAATTCATGTTCATATCATGTATGTACTAATGTGAAATTGTGATTTAATCGAAAAAAGGGGGTTCTTGCCACGAAGAATAAAAAGTTACTCAATTCTGAAGTCAAAACATTTTTTTCCTACTTTCTCAGGGGTCGAAATTAGCGCTGGTGACCAGTAGAATTTACGTCGGACCAGTAGATTTTTTCAGCTAGTGGTCCGGCGGACCAGTTGAATTTTTTCGATAAAATTCTCTGATTGCATCACAATCTCAGTTTATTTACATTACAAATTACCTGAGAAATCAATAACGCGATACTGGAGGTATAAAAATTGATTACATTAATTAATATCTCTGGTGTTCGTCCTTCACAATAAACAAAATATGGAAATTTTCGGAAGGGGTTAAAACTTTCTCAAAATCAGGATGCAAAAACTTCTTTGACCAATGTATAATATATGTAAACAAAGGCATGAAAATAAAAGTAAGCATCTTTAATTTATGTTGGAGTTTGTCAAATGTATTTTTTTCAGGACCAGTAGATTTTGTGCAGGACCAGTAGAGTTTTCAGTCCACTGGTCCGGCTGGCCATTACACAAAAAAACCTTAAATTCGACCCCTGCTTTCTGTTTGCTATTTTTACTAGGCCGCACCACTTCCAGTAAACATGATATCCTTCCACTTTCCTGGATTGATATCCCCAAAAGATGCAAGATTTTTTTTAAAGCCTATATATATGTTTCAATTCAGCATAAACCTACATGTATAATCAAACAGAAAAAATTGAGTTCAGAAAAAAATTCAGAACAAAATGCACTATTTTGTTTCCCTCCATGTTTTGAATGCACCCGAAATTGGAGTTGTAATACAAGACTGGTACCTAAAGGTTAATACAGTCAAATATTAAATACAATACTGACTGCCAATCATGCCTAAAGTTTTTAAAATCTGACAAAGTCAAAGATGAAGCTAGTTACAAAAATTACATCCTTGGTCCCTTGCTATTACAGCCATTACACATTGGTGGGTTTTCATAGCGCTCAAAAGTGACTAAAGCCCTCAAAACCCTAGCTTAAACCCAGATTCACACATGCATGTTTATTTCTCTGAAATGAAAATATTTAAGTTATACCCTTGATTGTTCAGAGTGTAAAATATCACTCATTTTATAATACATAGAAATCTGATAAATTGCAGAATACTATACATGCTGTAGCTACAAATGTAACACCATATTAGCTGTGAAATATTGGCTCATGTGATAGGTTTGATGGCTTAATGAAATTCTTCCTTTTTTTGCAGAAGATGGCAACATACCCAGATCATGAAGAGCAAGAAGAGACTATTTTTGAACAAAAATTTCAAGACTTGGACGAAACGTTATCATATTGTGAAAATATCCCAGATAACCCTCCAAATTGTGACATAGAATACTTTCGCAACAGATTGAAAAGTGCAGTGGATTGCTTAAATTGTTTAGAATTTAATTTAGTTATAAATAGAGCTGATCAGAGCTTAATTGATAAAATTCAAACCCTATTATCTTGTCTTCAGCCCCTGAGAGAACATTGGAGCACGATAGATTTTTCTATGCCATCTAGTTTCTTGAGCATTGTTGATGGAGCAGGATGTATTTCAGCGACTGATAGGCTGGGAAGGCCTCCTGCTTTTATATGCACCGACCAAGTGGAATATTTGTTTAAAATTGGTTTTAAGATAGGTGAAATAGCCAGAATGTTCTTAGTGCACAGAACAACACTATGGAGACGACTTAAATATGAGGAGAAGAATCTGGTTAGACATACTATGATAAATGATTCAGAATTGATGTCAGTGATGCGAGAAATCGTTAACAGTCAACCACATACTGGTGTGAATATGATGATTGGCCACTTAAAAGCAAAAGGTATAAGTGTGCAACAGTCACGTGTAAGGAGAACTCTGCGTGATATTGATCCAGGAAGCACCTTGATACGATGGGGCTTAACTGCAGTTCGCAGGAAATACTCAGTTGCAGGGCCTAATGACCTATGGCATATTGATAGACACCATGCGCTGATCCGCTGGAAATTAGTAACACATGGAGGTATTGATGGTTTTTCGCGATTAATAGTGTTCTTAAAATGCTCGAACAACAACTTGGCGGTCACTGTTTTGAACTCGTTTTTGGAAGCAGTTGAATCGTACTCATTACCATCTCGAGTCAGAGGTGATCAAGGAAGTGAAAATGTTTTAGTTGCTAGATATATGGAAGAAAGGCGAGGCTCTGATCGTGGTAGTTTTATAGCAGGAAAATCTGTGCACAATAGCAGAATTGAAAGGCTTTGGAAAGATGTTTATTATGCTGTAATTCAAACATTCTATTCATTGTTTTACTATCTAGAAGGAAATGATCTGCTAGATGTTGATAATCAAAAGGATCTGCTGTGTTTACATTATGTGTTTATACCTCGTATCAACGAAGCACTCTCTCAATTCGTAGTGGCATATAATAGTCATGGGTTAAGAACAGAACGTTGTTGGTCACCACAAAAGATCTGGGTGAACAGCATGATTAAAAAAAAACATTCATTCAGCTGAACTGAATAGTGAAAATATTTTAATTGATGGAATTGAGAAGTATGGAATAGACCCTCATGTTAATGATGTTCAAACACATGGTGAAGATATTGGCTCATTGGACATGCTGAATATGCAACCAGATCATGTAATTGTAGATGTGGATAACTTGTTGAGTCAGGTTGACCCTCTTATTCCAAGTAATGAACATGGAGTTGATGTTTATCTTGCTGCAAGAGAGATTGTATGACATGATGATGTGAAGAATTAGATAAAAATAAAATTCTGGGTTTTTTATTTTCACTGGTACATGTAGATTATTGTACACTGACCCTGTACTTGTCCATGTTAAGATGATGTAATACATGTTAAATTATATTTGTGAAGTCAAAATTACTTTAAATGTATAACATACATGTACATTTGAATACATTGTATGAGACAACAAACCTTTACAAAATGTGAAATAAAAAGAACAATACAAAACATACAACAAGAGTGTACACACTGAAACGTCTCGCCTGCTTTACTTTTCACTGATATTATGTTGAAAGTCCTAAATATAAAGCTTAACTATAACTATCACACATGATCCAAGAAAATGAGGTCATATAAACCAATCAAGAAAAACAGCTGAAGGACGCCTCTGGATGTGGGAATTTCTCGCTACATTGAAGACCTGTGGGTGACCTTCTGCTGTTGTTTTTTCTATGGTCGGGTTGTTGTCTCTTTGACACATTCCCCATTTCCATTCTCATTTTTATGTCATGTACATGTCACAATCATTCTATACACTAAATATAGTAAGTTGACCTATGGCTTATAAATAGCTTCAAAGAAACAGACTGAACTATGAAAACTAAACAATGACCGATGAAAATGAGGTCAAGGTCACATGAACAATACTTGGCAGACAATTACAGCCTACTATACTTCCATACAACAGACATATTTGACCTATTGCTTATAGTTTTACACCAAAACACAAAACTTAACACCTTGCAATGAACAGTGAAAATGAGGTAAAGGTCAAATAAAACCTGTGAGACTGACACATAGATCATAAAATATTTCTATGCATCAAATATAGTTGACCTATTGCATATACAATTTAATATTACAAAAAGACTAAAACTAAAAAAAAATATTTTTTTTATCTCTGAACCATGAAAATGAGGTAAAAGTCAGATGACACCTTACAATCATTCCATATAGTAAAAGAAAAAAGACAACAAAAAAATAACAACTGAACCATGAAAATAAGGTCAAGATCAGATGACACTTGCCAGTTGTACATTTTCACCTTTACAGTCCTTCCGTACCAGAAATATTGCTTATATGATATCCAAGATATGGACTTGACCACCAAAACTTTACCTTGTTCACTGATACATGAAATGAGGTCGAGGTCAAGTGAAAACTGTCGGACAGGTATGAGGACCTTGCAAGGTATGCACATACCAAATATAGTTGTCCTATTACTCATTTCAGACAGAATTTACATTACAAAAAATCTCCAACCTTTTATTTTTTCAAATAGTCGCTGAACCATGGACATGTGACAGATGGAAACTTCATAACATAAGCCATCTATATACAAATTTTATGTCGCCTGCTAATCACAGAACATGTAAGAGTCACTTTGACACTACATGTCGTCAGCATCAAAAAAAACCAAAGCTTCAAAAATATGTCGAGAAACTTAATAATGCACAAATATGCATGGTTTATTTCAATATCAGTTCATTTTGGTTTTTTTGTAAACATTGACCCCTGCTGGTGGCAATATTTTTCAACAGACCGGAGAAAAACGAAGACCATTTGTTCAGGACATGTCATAGATCATGACTTTTTAAGTTTCAAGATTTTTGAAAATCGGAGGCTCACAATGACCCTGCATGTGTAGCCCTTTTGGCAATCCTTTTTTGGTCTAGATTTTCCACATATCTTAAGAGCTTTATAATATTCAAATATATGTATGGTTTAATTTGTTCACATATCAGCTACTTTGTACTTGAGAAATTGGAAAAATATGATTTCCCGTAGGGTTTCTATGTAAACTTTGAACCCTGGCTGTGGCCATTTTTCGTCAGACCAGAACAAAATAAGGATTTATGTAAAGTTTCAAAACATTTTGCCTAGTAGTTTCAGAGACAATCTTTGAAAATTGGCCAAACAGAATCTAAGATTTGCTCTAGCGGACATGTTTTTCATTGGACTAGAACAAAGTAGGGTCATTTGTTAAGGACCTTGCACTGACCATTCGTGCAAATTTTACTTAAAATCTGTCAAGAGGTTTCAGAGAATGAAAATGTGAAAACTTTATGACAAATGATGGTCATAACTTGATGGCAATTGGACTTTTACTTAGGTGAGCTAAAAAGTGTTTATGAAAATCTTCAAAATTTATTATAAATTTCCAAAAACATACATGTAAGAATGTGGGTTTTTGCACTTGGACCTATATATACACATAACACATACTTTAATAAAACATTTTAATGAAAATAAACCTGACAGTTATGTTCTCCATAAATTGCAAAACAAAAGTTCATAGTATTATGATAACATTAGATCTAAATATTTTATTTTCAACAACTCATCAGTTTCCCTAACTGTTATACATGTTTTACAAAATAATCAAACTCAGATGTCTGTGCAGTTTGAGTCAAACAACAATTTAACATATAATACACCCGAGTTTCTTGTTGTTCAAAACTATAACATAATAAAATGTTTGGCAGGGCACAGCTTGACACGACCGCAGAAGTGGAACCCTGAAAAGTGGGAGCAAATATGGACACAACATTCGAGTTTCATACAGCTCTGAATTTGGATTGTGATTAAAAAGTTGAAACTGCATAGGTTTCTGACACAGAATGAATGGGGTCTAAAAGCTGAAAAGTTTTAAATTGGACATTCACTTTTTATGGTCCATTTTCCAAAATTTAAATACATGGTTAGATTCAGCGTATCAAAGAACCACAAGAACTCAATTTTTGATGAAATCAAATAAAGTTCCAATTTTGGACCCTTTAGACCTTAATGTGGACCAATTTGATAACGGGGCCCAAATATCAAAAATCTAAATACATGGTTAGATTGAGCATGTCAAAGAACGAACCCCTTATATTCAATTTTGGTTGAAATCAAACAAAAGTTTAATTTGAACCCCTATTTGGACCAACTTGAAAACTGGGCCCATAATTAAAATTCATACATTTTCAGATTCAGCATATCAAACAACCCCAAGAATTATTTTTTTGTTAAAATCAAACTAAGTTTAATTTTGGACCCTTTGGATCTTACTGTAGACCAATTCGAAAACAGGACCAAAAATTCAGAATCCAAATACACGGTTAGAATCGACATATCAAAGAACCCAAATAATTCAATTTTTGATGAAATCAACAAACAAAAAAAGAGTTAAAATTTTACCCTTTTGGCCTCTTCCTCCTAAACTGTTAGGACCAAAACTCCAAATATCAATCCCAACCTTCCTTTTGTGGTAAAAAACCATGCGTTTAAATTTCATAGACTTTTATTTACTTATACTAAAGTTATTGTGTGAAAACCAAATGTCTATGGACAACGACAACATGATACCATTTGTATAAGAATTTATATGATCAATATATTTATACAGAAATATTCAAATTTGTATTTGTAACAACCTTTGCACCAGGCAAGACAAAAAATGAAGATGAAGTATGGATGAATATTAAAATTATAGGCTCCCATGAATGGTTCATGCCAGTCCAAAGCCTGGTGAGTTTGCAATTCCAAAAGTCATGTGTTTTCTGAATGTATTAAAATCTACTGAAACTGGAAGCTTCAACTCCATTGAGCATGTGTTTGCTTTTGGAAACAATCCTGAGTCATGAAGAAAAGTAATAGATGGTGATGGATCAAATCCTAATGGAGGTACACAGTCTGCTCCAGTTGCAAATGATAAAACATCACCTAAGGTAATTTCACCATCCTCATCTTCTGAAATAAGACAAATAAAAAAAAATTTATACAAAATGTTGACTTCAGTTGAGGTTTACTCATGTTTATACAAACCAGGTAAGTAATTGAATGACCAAAACCAACAGCCAAGCTGGTAGTAGATCAATCACAGGGAATGTCCATATAGTCATAATTATACAAAAATCAAAGAGGATAACTGATTCATTAAATGTTATGTAACAAAGTTGAACTTGAGTTGGCTATAAAAGCTAAACAACCTCACTCAATAAACTTTCATATTACTACATGAACAATATTTTTTATGCTTCACATCTCAATGAGGTCACAATATGAAATAAAACAAAGTCTGTCTTTACATGGTTTATTATATCACTGGTCCCTAATTTTTTTAAAGATAAAAACAATGACAAGAATGTGTCCAAAGTACAGGGATGCCCTACTCGCATTATCATTTTCCTTGTTCAATGGACTGTGAAATTGGTGAAGTTTCAAAGTTGAAGGCACATAATTTCAGTCAAATCAGCAGAGCAGAAAGAATGGTATACTTTTATCTGCAAATTTTTGAAAAAAAGTTGGGATGGACTGTGGACCAGTCAAAAACATCATTTCCTTCGCAACTTGGTTGCCTTCGGTATAATAACATGCATTGTGAGATACACCCAGTCCCCCATGCAACATTCAGAGCAAGTGATATTACGTGTGCACATCTTCATAAAATGTCCCTCTGTATTGCACTGACTGGATGCAAGGAGTTGCAGCTATAGTGATTTTTACTTTTACTTAACAAAATTTTAATTGCAATTATGACAGCATTGGCTGACCTAGAAGTCACGGCCACACAAGACTTTAAATCTCGCAATTTGAAGGGGTAAATTAATAAACTGCTTTGCTGAGCACAGCTGGATATGCTCTCAGAGGTCCAACCCTGAATAGTTGGGGCAAAAATGGACACAATATTAAAGCTTGATACCGGTCTAAAGGAGTAGGTCCAGTAAGGGCCGATTTTGGCCTCAAATTTCAGGTTCTTCTAACGAAAGATTTTAGACACTTTTTAAACACTGAAGTGTCTATTTCAATTGATTCAATTAGTTTATGTGACATATTTTAACTGATGTAGTCATTAAAAACGCTTCGATTCAAGCTAAAATATGAAAAATCTATCAAATATGCCAGGAAACGTCACTTTTCGGATGGTTTTTGTCAAAAATGAAAGTTGCCGCATCCGTGTTCATCCTCAACCTTTATATATGTTATGTATTATCATCAAATAGAACTTACATTTCAATATTATGAATGAACACGAATGCGGCCACTTTCATTTAAGATGGAAACCATCTAAAATCTAACCAAAATGCTAAAATTGTGAAGATTTCAGTAATTTAGCATGACTTCATGATGCTAGTTCCCGATATATGTGCATTGTATTGTCAAAAACAGTCCATATTTATGTAGCAGAAGCATTCTACTTTCCAATAAATAGCTAACAGATTACATTTTCAAAATTTTGTAAAACTGCTATATTTTGGGGCCAAAAAGGGGTCTTATTGAACCTACTCCTTTGGATTGTATAGAATATTTGACATAAAGGTTTCTGAATAAATGTAGTCAAAGAACTTGAAATCTGTTATAAAAATTGAATTTATATTCAATTAAAGATTTCTTGCTGTGCTGTTGCTCAATACTTAGTAAATCTGTTGTCAGACTATAAACAAATAAATTTCAATAATAACTCAATGTTAGATATCAAAAATTTAATAAAAAAAACCTATAGGGAGGTTATCTTTATAGATATAAATCAGACATCAAAGTTTAATAAAAACTAGAGGCTCTAAAGAGCCTGTGTCGCTCACCTTGGTCTATGTGAATATTAAACAAAGGACGCAGATGGATTCATGACAAAATTGCATTTTGGTGATGGTGATGTGTTTGTACATCTTACTTTACTGAACATTCTTGCTGCTTACAATTATCTCTATCTATAATGAACTTGGCCCAGTAGTTTCAGTGGAAAATGTTAGTAAAAGTTTACAAATTTTATGAAAATTGTTAAAAATTGACTATAAAGGACAGTAAGTCCTTAGGGGGTCAATTGACCATGTTGGTCATGTTGCCTTATTTCTAGGTCTTACTTAGCTGTACATTATTGCTGTTTACAGTTTATCTCTATCTATAATAATATTCAAGATTATAACAAAAAACGGCAAAATTTCCTTAAATGACCAATTCAGGGGCAGCAACCCAACAACCGGTTGTCCAATCCATCTGAAAATTTCAGGGCAGATAGATCTTGACCTGATTAACAATTTAATCTCTTCAGATTTGCTCTAAATGCTTTGGTTTTTGAGTTATAAGCCAAAAACTGCATTCTACCCCTATTTTCTATAACAATTCTTATTATCAATCCAATACTTTCTAAATACTACCTTTTGAACTTCTCCTCTCAAGTCACCATCTGCTATATCTTCAATATTCCTTTCTCCAGCTTGTCCCACTAACGCATTGTACATAGCTGGAGAAAGGAATTTTGGTGATGGTCCTCTGTGTACAATGGATAGGGAAAAGAATAATCCAACATCTCTGTACAGATTGTCTTCTAGGGCTACAATAAAACAAAACTAAATATTTTGCTGAAATGTGATAAAAGATTTAAGATATATTAAATTTAACATTTAGAGGCCTTAATAGACATGATAGATGTCAAAGAATAAATTTTACTATTCATAACTATATATTATCAATCCCTGATTCAGTGATATAATATATATCATGTTTGTTTTGTGTTTCACAGATCTTCCAGAAATCAGAAGCAAAATGAAGGAAAACAAGAATGTGTCCCTAATACATGGATGCACCATCTGCATTATAATTTTCTGTTTAGTGGACCGTGAAAATGGGGTAAAAACTCTAATTTGGCATTAACATTTGAAAGATAATATCATAAGGTACAAGTATACTAAGTTTCCTCAACTTCATCAAAAACTAACTCAACCAAAAACTTTAACCTGAAGCCGGACAGACAGACGAATGAACGGACAGACGGAAGAACAAACGAACGAACAGACCAGAAAACATAATGCCCATAAATGAGGCATAAAAATGGTCCTTCCCTTTAAAACTGTAACAAGTGTCTAGATCCCCAAAGTGTCCCCTATTGTAAATGGTGTGAGGTTATTGTGAGAGATGGGTCAAGATCCCTAATGCACCAGCTCTAGATGAGGAACCCCAAGTAATGTGTAAAAGAAATCTCTGTGTATTGATATTGGACATGTTTCTATTTTTTACAAATGATTGAGCTTAACCATTTGTGGTGATAAGGAAAGTAGAGGGAAATAGAATAAATGTGTAAAAGCTATGGAGCTATTAAAAGTTCAAAGAACTTATTGTGTTAAAACAGGGATTTTTGACCACAAGGAGCCGCATCACGAAAGAATACTCTGGGTTTGCTAATTTACAGAAAAAGTAATCTCACTTCGTACCCTGAAAATTTAACCACAAATAAGAAAATGTCTCAGCTTCAAAACGAGCCATCATATATATCCAAGTTAACGATATGGACTGAGCAACAGAAGAAAACGTTACCATTACGGCCTATGGAGAAACAATTGCAAACCTTGAACCAGATGATTGATAATTGAACATGACAAAATACCTCTCCATCCCTATAAAGTGGGAGACATAAAAATGTAACTGTATAGAGAATACATGAAATTCCTTTTTTAATCTTTCACCAAGATGAGACAATATAATCATCAGTGATATTGTTTGCCTTAAATTAGTGGAGAATAAAGGCTTTTTCCCCTGGAGAAGAATCCCAATTTGAACAAGAGTGCACACGCTGAAATGTCTCGCCTTCTTTACTAATCATTGATATTATGTTGATAGTCCTAAATATAAAGCTTTATTACAACTGTCACATAAACTTAACATTAACCAAGTAAACTAAACATTGACCAATGAACCATGAAAATGAGGTCAAGGTCAGATGAACCATGCTAGGCAGGCATGTACAGCTAACAATTCTTCCATACAACAAATAGAGTTGACCTATTGCTTATAGTTTAAGAAAAACAGACCAAATCACAAAAACTTAACACTGAGCAATGAACCTTGAAAATGAGGTCAAGGTCAAATAAAACCTGCGTGACTGCCAAATAGATCATAAAATATTTCCATACACCAAATATAGTTGAACTATTGCATATAGTATAAGAAAAACAGACCAAAACACAAAAACTTAACTATAACCACTGAACCATGAAAATGAGGTCAAGGTCAGATGACACCTGCCAGTTGGACATGTACACCTTACAGTCCTTCCATACACCAAATATACTAGACCTATTGCTTATAGTATCTGAGATATGGACTTGACCACCAAAACTTAACCTTGTTCATTGATCCATGAAATGAGGTCGAGGTCAAGTGAAAACTGTCTGACGGGCATGAGGACCTTGCAAGGTACGCACATACCAAATATAGTTGAACTATTGCACATAGTATTAGAAAAAAAGACCAAAACTCAAAAACTTAACTTTGACCACTGAACCATGAAAATGAGGTCAAGGTCAGATGACACCTGCCCGCTAGACATGTACACCTTACAATCATTCCATACACCAAATATAGTAGACCTATGGCATACAGTATAAGAAAAACAGACCAAAACACAAAAACTTAACTATAACCACTGAACCATGAAAATGAGGTCAAGGTCAGATGACACCTGCCAGTTGGACATGTACACCTTACAGTCCTTCCATACACCGAATATACTAGACCTATTGCTTATAGTATCTGAGATATGGACTTGACCACCAAAACTTAACCTTGTTCATTGATCCATTAAATGAGGTCGAGGTCAAGTGAAAACTGTCTGACGGGCATGAGGACCTTGCAAGGTACGCACATACCAAATATAGTTGAACTATTGCACATAGTATTAGAAAAAAAGACCAAAACTCAAAAACTTAAATTTGACCACTGAACCATGAAAATGAGGTCAAGGTCAAATGACACCTGCCCGCTAGACATGTACACCTTACAATCATTCCATACACCAAATGTAGTAGACCTATGGCATACAGTATAAGAAAAACAGACCAAAACACAAAAACTTAACTATAACCACTGAACCATGAAAATGAGGTCAAGGTCAGATGACACCTGCCAGTTGGACATGTACACCTTACAGTCCTTCCATACACCGAATATACTAGACCTATTGCTTATAGTATCTGAGATATGGACTTGACCACCAAAACTTAACCTTGTTCACTGATCCATGAAATGAGGTCGAGGTCAAGTGAAAACTGTCTGACGGGCATGAGGACCTTGCAAGGTACGCACATACCAAATATAGTTATCCTATTACTTATAATAAGAGAGAATCTAACATTACAAAAAATCTGAACTTTTTTTTCAAGTAGTCACTGAACCATGAAAATGAGGTCAAGGACATTTGACATGTGACTGACGGAAACTTCGTAACATGAGGCATCCATATACAAAGTATGAAGCATCCAGACCTTCCACCTTCTAAAATATAAAGCTTTTAAGAAGTTAGCTAACGCCGCCGCCGCCGGATCACTATCCCTATGTCGAGCTTTCTGCGACAAAAGTCGCAGGCTCGACAAAAAATAATGGCTTAAAATTTTTCCAAAAAGACAATTTTTTTCCCAAACAGTGCTGTCTCAGTAGAAATGAATGAAGTGCATGAATACAAACTGAAAAACACTCATTTAAACAATTTTCATGCCTAAAATGACTATACTTGCAGATTTGAGGGTCTATTTATGTATCATCACTGACAAAATGAGGTCTTATTTTAAAGCAGGGTTTGACATTGAAGTTTCAGTCAAATTCATGGTTAATTTAAATTTCCCAATTTGATGAAAATGACACATATTTTCCCAATAAAAAAGGGTAGAGGTAGTTTAGAAAAAAGCCAACAATATCACTGGAATCATACCTGATGTACTATAGGCCAAAATTCTTGTTTTCAGGACCTTCAAAAATGTGCAGGTATTGGATCTTTTTCATCAGCATTCTCAAGAACTCTCTTTTTGGTCCACCTTCATCTATGGCACCTTCTGCGATTCCTACATCGTCCGTAAACTTCACACTTATCTTGCTTTTAGCACAGAAGGATTTCCTTTTAATGGCACTCCGAGCACCATCTAAAACAAGGTTTCTGTTGATATTGAATTTCGTTATCTTCTCCAGGTCAACCTGTGACTGTAACTTTATTAATAACTCTGGCAAACTAATATCACTAAAATGAACAAAAAATAGTTGACACAACACAGGTTTCTGACACATAATGAATGTGGTCTAAGAACTTAAACTTAAAAACTTTAAATTTTAAATTGGACATTACCTATTATGGTCCAATATCTAAAATCAAAATACATGGTTAGATTCAGCATATCAAAGGACCCCAAGAATTCAATTTTTGAGGAAATCAAATAAAGTTCAATTTTGGACCCTTTAGACCTCAATGTGGACCAGTTTGATAACCGGGCCCAAACATCAAAAATCTAAATACATGGTTAGATTCAGCATATCAAAGGACCCCAAGAATTCAATTTTTGAGGAAATCAAATAAAGTTCAATTTTGGACCCTTTAGACCTCAATGTGGACCAGTTTGATAACCGGGCCCAAACATCAAAAATCTAAATACATGGTTAGATTAAGCATATATCAAAGAACCCCATATATACAATTTTTGTTGAAATCAAACAAAGATTTATTTTGGACCCCAATTTGGACCAACTTGAAAATTTGGCCTATAATCAAAAATCTAATACATGTTTAGGTTCAGCATATCAAAGAACCCCAGGGATTCAATTTTTGTTGATATCAAACAAAGTTAAATTTTGGACCACAATTTGGACCAACTTGAAAACTGGGCCCATAATAGAAAATCTAAGTACATTTTTAGATTCAGCATATCAAATAACCCCAAGGATTCATTTTTTGTTAAAATCAAACTTAGTTTAATTTTGGACCCGTTGGACCTTAATGTAGACCAATTTGAAAACGGGACCAAAAATTAAGAATCTACATACACAGTTAGATTCGGCATATCAAAGAACCCCAATTATTTAATTTTTGATGAAATCAAACAAAGTTTAATTTTGGACCCTTTGGACCCCTTATTCCTAAACTGTTGGGACCAAAACTCCCAAAGTCAATCCCAACCTTCCTTTTGTGGTCATAAACCTTGTGTTTAAATTTCATAGATTTCTATTTACTTATACTAAAGTTATTGTGCGAAAACCAAAATAAATGCTTATTTGGGCCCCTTTTTGGTCCCTAATTCCTAAACTGTTGGGACCTCAACTCCCAAAATCAATCCCAACCTTCCTTTTGTGGTCATAAACCTTGTGTTCAAATTTCATTGATTTCTATTTACTTAAACTAAAGTTATAGTGCGAAAATAAAAAAAATGCTTATTTGGGCCCTTTTTAGCCCCTAATTCCTAAACTGTTGGGACCAAAACTCCCAAAATCAATCCCAATTTTAGTGCAATTTAAGTATACATAAATAAACATGAAATCTTCAAATACGTACACATCCATTGGTATGGTTTTGTCACCTTCATCATCAGAGTCATCAACTGTTACTATTTCAGTTTCAAACAGCTGGACATATGACCTAAGTAATAAATAAATCTTGGTTTGATTAACCTATTGTACATTCTGTTTTCCTTTTTACTTAAATGCTATTTTTTATGTCTGTAATGTTTATATGAAGTTAAAGACATTTATGACACAACATATGTTGAAACCTCCAGGTTGGGTACTTGTCACCAATACGGATATTCAATTGAAAAAATACATGTAAAGTATGCTGGATTTTCGTATCATATCTTTGACAAAAATAAAAATAATCAACTATCACTAAGTTTGTCTTGTTCTTAATATTGTCTGAGGGTTCAACTGCAAAACACATGACTTTGCCTGGATGATAATCTACTATCTAGGATGCATGCAAATACAAGGTTAGATGATTCTACCATGTATAGTTATAACGCTTCACATACACAAATTTTTCTTACGATTGCTTACGAATCTCAAAACTTTACCAGATTCATAAAACTTTCACAAGCTGCTGATAGGGCTTTAAACCTTAACCAATCGATCAAACCTAAATCTTAAATCAAAATCAAATACATTTGCAAAGTACTGGAATATATCCCAAAACAATCAGAAATGTATATTCATATACATCAAGAAAGAGGGGGGTAGGAGGGGTCCTGATCCCGAAATCCCGGGCTTAAAAACACGAAATCCCGAGGTCCCGAATTTAAATAAAGTTAAATCCCGGATCCCGAAATTTGAAAAAAAGATTTCCCGGATCCCTATGTAGTAAATCCCGAAATCCCGAGCTTAAAAACACCCGATCCCGGAGTCCCAATAAAGGTCCTATCCCCCTCAAGAAAGTATTTATATTTATTCCTAAACTTGTGGCCAACCAATTATAAACTATACTCAATCATTTGTAATTGATTCATAAAGCAATCGTATTCAATTACACACAAAAGACTTTTCACCATTCTTTAAGAATAGTGTTTGTGTTGTTACATTAAGTTAACAATGCTTTACAAATGACTAAGACTGGATGGCGAGCTATTTACGAATGAAGTTATCTAAAAACAATCAGCCATTTGTTGAAAATTATTTGACATGTCAAATCAGGGATCAGCAGAATGTATAAGAGTTGTTTTAAGAGTTAAATTCCAATGCTTGCTGTGAATGACAAAAAAGTTGTAGATTTGTGAGCATTTATAAGAAAAAAATTCTGTATGTGAATTGGTATTAATACTAAGAAAGATGTGAACTTGGAAGTAAACTTAAATGTAAGTCAGTCAAGTAAAAAATATAGGTTACAGTGATTCATTATATCAAGAAATTGTGTCCAGATTATCTACAAATAAAATACCTGTAAGTTGAAGGACATGCTGGAGCATCATTACCAGTAGATGACCGCAAGCTTAATCGAGATCTACGCTCTCTACGTTCTAAGCACGATGGATGAAATGTTATCTATAAAACAGGGTAATCCGTCTTAAAATTAAACAATTTCAAATTGTAAAACAATTGCAGAGTATTCTTGGTCAGCACATATAGCATTTCAACTTATCATACATGCATGTTATTTTAATTCATTTTGATTTTTTAACAAATGTATACTGCTTGTCATCTAAATCAGGTTTCACTTTCTAAGACCTGCTGCTCACTATTTACAGATTCAGTTAATACTGCCATTTTTCTGAAATGAAATCTCCCTAGGCACTTTTGTTTTCTTTTTGACATTTCTTTAATAATAGTTTCGGCAGGCATTGAAATATCTGAATTGTCCATTACTAAAGATTACAGAAACTCAGTTCAGAACTGATACTGGTAGATTTAAATCAAAATTGATCACCTGTGGCGTAAACAGCTATTTAGAACAAGAGATTGAAATAAATTTGGGGCCTTTCTTTTAATGCAATAACAAATTTTCAGTGCGGCATTTGTCATGTTGGATGTAAAATGCAAATTTTGCAATAGTGCCTCCTAGAACATGTAGAATACTCTGGAACTAGTTTAATCAAAGTCCATTGAAATATATTAAATCCAGAGTGCTCACAAGGATGAAACAAACTGAAAATTTTGAAGTTCTGTTTGCCCATGACAATCAATCTATGATCTTAAAAAAGCAATCACATTTGAGGTCATGATATGTAATGAGTTTGTTAAAAAGATGCATGACACACATTTCATAATAAAACCTTTTCACATCCATTCTAATGGAATAGCTAAGTTACATGTAAATACTAACTGTCGGTGTGCCTGTATCTTCCCGATCACCTTCCGGATCACCTTCCACTATATCTTGACTTTGCACAGTTTTGGTGATGTCTGTTTGTGGTTTCTACAATATTCATAAAACTATATTATCCTAGTTCAATAAATTCCTTCAGGATTATTATCCTACAGGAGTGTGTCAAAAATACACACCAGAAACATACACTTCAAAATACTGAAGTAATATTTAGCACTAAATTCATAGAATACTGCAAATAATAATTTATTAGTTTAAACATATTTATTTATACTGGATTGGGAAACAAGTTTTTCATCTTATATTAATCCCTTTCCACTTTGCAGGTGCTAGTGCTGCTTGTAGCGGCATTACCCTGCTCTTTTTTTCGAAATCTACAAGGGTGTCCTTTACATGCAAGAGATATGACTCTCTCTTAACACTAATTTAATTTATTGCATACAACATGTACAAAGAGCTGTTCGGGAAGTAGTTTCATTGTGTACACTTAAAACTTATAGCACATCATGGAATGCTGTTTGCAATTGGATTTACATTAAACATTAACACTGTCATTGAAGCAAATGCTATTTTTTCTTTCCCTTTCCTAGACATCCCCCCCTCATAATTTTAATGCAAAGGTGTCATTTTTCTTCTGAAAAGTGTTAATATGGTAAATGTCACAACCATAAACAAACTAAAAAATCATTTTTAATAAAATGCTCCGCAGGGCGCAGCTTGATACGACTGCAGAGGTCGAACCCTGAACAGTTGGGGCAAGTATGGACACAACATTCAAGCTTGATACAGCTCTGAATTTGGATTGTGATTAAATATTTGACACAGCATAGGTTTCTGACACAGAATGAATGTGGTCTAAGAACTTAAAAATTTTAAATTGGACATTCACCTATTATGGTCCAATATCCAAAATCTAAATACATGGTTAGATTCAGCATATCAAAGAACCCCAAGAATTCAATTTTTGATGAAATCAAACAAAGTTTAATTTTGGACCCTTTTGACCTCAATGTGGACAAAGTTGATAACGGGGCCCAAAAATCAAAAATCTAAATACATGGTTAGATTCAGCATATCAAAGAACCCCATATATTCAATTTTTGTTGAAATCAAACAAAGTTTAATTTTGGACCCCGATTTGGACCAACTTGAAAACTGGGCCCATAATCAAAAATCTAAATACATGTTTAGATTCAGCATATCAAAGAACCCTAAAAATTCAATTTTTGTTAAAATCAAACTAAGTTTAATTTTGGACCCTTTGGACCTTAATGTCAGTCAGGGGTACTACTTGTACAAGTAATTTTTATTTACTTGAAGAAGTAAATAAAATATACTTATACAAGTTAATTATATTGTTTGAATAATCTCCCCTTAATTTTCTAAAAAATTTACTTGTATAAGTAAATTTTTTTTACAATCCCACAAAAATTCTCAAGTTTTGAGATGTAAAATCATGCCTTTAACAATTTTTCTCAGGTTAGCTCATAATTTTTAATAAGAGTTCAATGTTTCATCTCATTAATTCAACACAGAAACTGATTGAGCAAAGATCTTAAGTATTTGCGCAAGGCCTTCAAAAATTGCTCCTTGGGGGCTTGTAAATGAGCAGTGTTCTAAAGATAAAAGACAAATGAGATTTTCATTGTCCATGAAATTACACTTAAATGAATAGTAAAGACATCTGCAAAGGACAGACAATTCAAAATTCTGTTAGAGCAAAGAAGTTCTAAGAATTCAAGAAAAGAAGATAGGATGACTTTTTTACTTGTATAAGTAAAAAAATCTGAATGCCTAAGGGACATAACTAGGCCAAAAAATAATTTACTTATACAAGTAAATAAAATACACTTGTATAAGTATCCTACAAATTTACTTATATAAGTATATTATAATTACTTCTTCAAGTAAATAAAAATTACTTGTACAAGTAGTACCCCTGACTGAATGTAGACCAATTTGAAAACGGAAACAAAAATTAAGAATCTAAATACACGGTTAGACTCGGCATATCAAAGAACCCCAATAATTCAATTTTTGATGAAATCAAACAAAGTTAAATTTTGGACCCTTTGGACCTCAATGTGGACCAATTTAAAAATAGGGCCCAAAATCCAAAAACTTAATACACGGTTAGATTCAGCATATTAAAGAACCCCAAGAATTCAAGAATAAAACCCCATTGAAATTGATCAAGAAATAAGCAATTTATACGAAGTATCTTCTTCTGCACAATACTGTGCAATTGAATATTTCTTGCTATTGCGCAATACTGTACAATTGACAATTTCTTGCTATTGCGCAATATTGTGCTATTGGATATTTCTTGCTAATGCGCAATACTGTGCAATTGAAGATTTCTTGCTATTGCGCAATACTGTGCAATTGAAGATTTCTTGTTATTGTGCAATACTGTGCAATTGAAAATTTCTTGCTATTGCACAATACTTATTATATAATAATTTACACATCCTGTTTGGTGTGTATCTCCTACCATATCATTATTATTTGCTTTTAAATATTAATCAGAAATAACCAACTTAAAATGAAAAATTTTAAAAGAAAAAAAAAAGAAAAAAAAAAATCCCCCCTCCCAAATTTTTTGAACCCCCTTATGATTCATCACCCCCAAACTCAATACCAGCCTTCCCTTTGTGGTATGGTACCTTGCAGTACAATTTCAGAGAGATCCATACACTTGAACACAAGTTATTGTCTGGAAACTAGAAAAATGCTTATTTTTGGCCCCTTATTCCTAAACGTTTCGGGCAATTACCCCCAAACTCAATTCCAGCTTTCCCTTTGTGATATGGAACCTTGTAGTACAATTTCAGAAATATCCAAACACTTACACACAAGTTATTGTCATGAAACTAGAAAAATGCTTGTTTTTTGCCCCTTTTTTGGCCCCTAATTCCTAAAATTTTGAGGCAATTACCCCCAAAATCAATTACAGCCTTCCCTTTGTGATATGGAACCTTGTGGTACAATGTCAGAGAGATCCATACACTTACACACAAGTTATTGTCTGGAAGTTACAAAAATGCTTATTTTTGGCCCCTTTTTGGCCCCTAATTCCTTAACTGTTGGTACCATAACCCCCAAAATCAATCCAAACCTTCCTTACGTGGTATTGAACCATATGGTAAAATTTCATGGAGATCCATTCGCTTAAACTAAAGTTAGAGTGCGAAAACCAATGTGTCTTCGGACGACGATGACGACGCCAACGTCATACCAATATACGACCAAAAATTTTAATTTTTGCGGTCGTATAAAAATGCATGAATTTAGCTAACAAAGTGTGGTCATGAAAATGAACGTCAGCGAGTCGATCGATCTATATAAAAAAAAAATTGTTGTAGGGGCAAAAGATATAAAATTTATTTCATGAAAAGCTTAACGTTAACATCATCATGATGATCCATTTATCTGAATGTGTCACAAGATTGCTATTTAGTGTTACATGCACAATTGTTAATTACAAACTAGACTGTACTGTCTTCAAGGGAACCTGTATGTCGCCTGCATTTTATTCATAGCATTGCACACATTATTTATGTCCACAGTCCACTATGTGTAATTTCAAAGTTTTTGATAAACAGGATGTAGTTGAGTGACAGCAATGAAAAACAATTCTAAAGGATAAAGCATAGAGATGCAAAATATCAAATGTCTGTACTGCATGTAGTTGTAGAGAAAACTGCAATGAAATTTTGCATACATATTTGACGAGCATGCCTTAAATATCAAAGTTTTTGGTATTAAATAGGAAGTACATAAGCAAAGCCATGAAAATGCTTTACGCGTCATAGTACTTCGAGATAAAGCATTCTCCAAAATATTAAGTCTGCTGCATGTAGTTGATAAGAAAACTGCAATGAAAATGTGTGACAACATTGCGGTGCATATGCGGCAAAGGTCTTGGAAAGATGGATTTTGTCAAAGTGACCCCTATATAAAACACAGGCGACATAAAAATATATTATATGTATCAGTATATACATGAAGTGCACTTGGATAAGAATATTAATCTATAGGTACATAGAGTGAGTATGATAGTATTACCAAGCATTTCATACCTGTTGTGTGTCGAGTACGAATACAATTTTCTGCCACTGTACAAATATTGTTTTTATCCTGTATTTATAAAATGTACAAATTATTTTTTCATACCAACAGAATAACAGAAAGACATTCTTAAAAAAATGATTCCATATGAACACATCATATAGGAAAGCATGAATCATGTAAAATTAAAATGGGTCAAAGACAGAAAGGGCCAGTTTTTGTTAAACAAGAAGAAGAGCTACAAACCTCACTCTGAAATCACATCTCATTGATGTGAGAGCCCATACAGAAGCTGCATACCAAATATGAAGAGCCTGTGATTTTTAGTTCCTGAGATAAATATTAAAAATACAGTATTTCCCTGCGACCAACATTCACATATTATAATTAAGCTGATTTTTCAACTCGCAAAATCCAGCCAAAAATCATTAATCTAACTTGAAGGTAAAAGACCATCATCCTACATGTAGCAAGAGCAGAAACATCACCTTCATGTGATCTATCCACATGCAAAATAATAAAAGCCTATCACAAATTTTAGGTACATGCTAGACATGATTTTGTTTTGAGTGGCAGCTGACGACTGATTACTATAGTGTGACCACCACTAAGAAACATTGTTTTATTTATTGTCGATTAAAACTACATGTGTAATATCCTGTGTTCTATGGTTTTGAGCTCTAAAAAGTTATGATGCTGCATAATTACCTGTAAAGAGTGTGTCTTGCCGAATACTGGAAGTTCCTCGTCTGTCATGTCTGTGTCATCTAATTTGTTTTGATCCATCATGTCCATATCATTTTCGAACTAAAAATGAATTCATACTTGTAAAACAACTATCAATATTTTTGCAGTAAGATACTATATCACTAATTAGAAAACTTTTTATGTGTGTTAACGAACATTGCAAAAAATCTGCACCCATCCCCCCTAAAAGAAGAACATTACATTAAATTATATTTCTTTCCTTTAAATGGATATTGCAACTCCCTCAAGACTCATTATACAGTTTGATGTTATTAATTCTTTAATAAATATTTTGCGGCCCATATTTTGTCATACAACTAAAAGTAGGTGTTTTACTGTTTACTTTCTCAGGTAACATTTAACTTTGTGATCAATGCTTATGTGTAGTTGTCCTTCATGTATAGTTATACAATATTAAACTGTATTTGTCATATAACAGTCAGGGGTACTACTTAAACAAGTGATTTCATTATCACCTATTTCAGTGATTTTTTAAATTCAGTTATCACCTATTTAAGTGATTTTGGTGCTTCCTTTGATCTTCAAATGCTAATTTCATTGATTTTCCATATTTTCACAAACTTTTCTATAATTTTCCTATATAGATCAATTATCCCTTTATCTTTGGATATCAATTTCACTAGTGCGCTTGGCCAGTAAGTTAGTGCGCTAAAGCTTTTAAAAGTACCCTTGGGAATTGTTCTGTAATCAAATATTCATTAACTACTCTTACTATCAGACAAAGGTCAACAATATTAGGTAACCTGATTGGTTTTCTTTATAGTTAGAATGACTTATTTCAAGGTTATGTCCTGATCTACAAATTATTCCAGTTTTTGCATATTTAAATAAACTGTAAAAACTGACAGGCTTATCAAGCAAAAGACAATTTCTGCATGTACATAGTTGTCTTTTCAATTGAATTCTTGTCTTTTTACCAATAAAAAAATCAAGCTTATGGGAAAAATATCAAAAAAATGTTATAAACACTTATTGAAGTGATTACATTTTAACTTCTCAAATTACTTGTTTCAGTGATTTTAAAAAGTCTGTGCGAAAATTTTTAATATTTCACAGACAAAATCACAAAAAGAAGTGATTCTGAAATCACTTGTTTAAGTAGTACCCCTGACTGTATAAGTAACATTATACTTTTAACATAAACAAAAATAACAACAACAATAAAATAACTGAGTGGAACACACACATATCTATATATACACAAGTAAAACTAACTAAGAGTTCCCTGTCCTCAGTTCTTAAAAGACTGTTGTTAAAAACATAATAAAGGAACCTGTTTTTTCTGACACTTGGTTTATATTTGACGGATTTAGTAGGACTACTAGTTTTTCAGTATCAGATAGATTTGGAAACATAGGATTATCTATTGCCATGTCATTAAAAGGTTTTATACGTAAAGCATTATTAATTTGACAGTGGAGGAGAAAGTGATTTTCATCTTCTAAGGTTTTACAAGTTGGACACGACGTAACGTTCTATTGTTTTGAGGTATGTTTAGATTATCTGCCCTTCAATGATCAAATTATGGTAACTAATTCTAACTTTTTGTAAATAAACGTCTAGTTTGTTTCAAAAATTTGGATGAAGATAAAATTTTTGGTCTTGTTTGACTTTAATATTTTTGAATGAAAGAAAAAGTTTGTTATTTTCATTTAAACTGTTCATGTTATTTTCCAGTAATTCTGAATTAAAGTTGCATGTAATATTCTTAATCAAAGTCTGTAGTTTTTCACTTGTTCCATATTTTGACAGGACACTATTTTTTGTATATCAATATTCATTTCTTGTGTTGAATCTACCAGAATTTTTCTAATTCCATTTTTTTGGAAAATATTGTACAATGAATGATAAAATACAATGTACACACCTCAGGGCCCTCGACGAGAACATATAGCTTCCCTTGACCAATCAGAGCCTTCAGCCCTATTCCATCAAATTTGAATGTTGATGGTTCATTTGGTTTGGATAATTTTTTATGGGAGCACGATAAAAAATTGATCTTGGTGGGATCTTTGTCAGTACTGTCAAATATGTCAAGTAGTTTGTTTTTAATAGTGTCCTCTGTATCCTCCGAACTTATGTTAATTAATCCTTCTTCTAGGATAATATCTGCACACAGAATGCCTGGCAATTTTATATTTCCAATAAAAACAACTTTATATGACTTTTCAAATAACTTCTTCTTCTTCTTCATTTGTTGTCTGATGTCTTTTCTGGAGGCAGCTCCCTGTATTGGTGAGAAATGTGTCCTTGGGTGTGAAGTGGCTTTTGACGACTTAAACACAGAAGCAATCTGCTGAGCCCATCCACTTGTACTTGGCCTGTTGCCAATGATATCTCTTGCTTGTCCTATATTAAGTAAATATTATTATAGTAAAATTAAAAAGATAAAATTAAAGCAGTTGGCGATTATCATGACAAAATTTTAAACTAAACAATTATTTGGAAAGATATTACTTCAGGTAAATGTATCACAACTTAAAGACACGGTATCATACCATAATTTTTCAACACATTTTTTGGCGGTCATGTACTCGTCTAAAAGTACTGAAGTTAATTAGGTATCAAAAATCCTTTCACCCTTTTTATCATCTGTTTCACCCCTTATTTTCCAAAACAGTATTGGGTAGAAAGCTCAAAATCACTCACAGTCATAGTATAGTACTCAGATATCTTATTTTCAAAGTTCCTAAAGAACAATCAACTAATACTTTTAAATCATTCGATAGTATTGCAAAAACAATTCAGAGAATTTGCTCAAAAGATATAGGTTTAAAAAGAGCCTGTTCGAGACATAATTCATTGAACTTTTTTTTCATCAATCTGCAACAAAAGTGGGCAACTGATCTTTGCCAAGCTATTAGGTTTTTTGTTGAGTTTCATCAATACAAAGAGCTCAGCACCTGTACATGCTGTAGTTTTGTTGTACAAAAAAATAATTGATTTTTCTACCAACCATGAATGTACATACCAGCACGTTCTGCTGTTGTTACAACAATATATCTTCTTGTTCCCCAACCTCCATCTGGAGAAGAAAACCCTCTTGTATCAGCTGCAACGGCTTTCAACACCCCTCCTACATGGTACCTCAAACCCACTGCTGAAGGAAACTGTGATTTGAGTGTCTCCCTCTCCAAAACATCTTCTTTAAGTGGCAATAAGACCTCAGCATCATAACAAAGTTCACTATGTGAAACCTTTATATGACCTGACATCATATAAACCTAAAAACAGAAATATGGAAACCAATTATTGATCAGAGTCTGAATCGTTCACCTAAAATATCATGACAATTGCCACCAAATATTTGAAATTTGGGAACACAACTGGACTATTTTAACTCACTTGTGCATATAATTCTGGTTTCCATTGGCATTGATTTTGAATATTTTTTCTAATACATGTATATCCCTATCCTCTCCTCTCTATTTATATTTCACAGGCACTTGGGTTCCCAGCCAGATATACAGGGAAGTAAGAATAGTCCATTTTTATAAAAATTAGCAACCATGGGCCTGTGTTACAATGTATCTGAGTGCCCAAGAAACCCATAATGGCATTTATAACAAGAAGTAATTGTAACAAGATGCTGTTACGAAGTCTCCCAAACAAAGCTCCCTTAATTTGCAATTCCTATGGTCACAAATTCATTTGATTTGTTTTATTGTCCCATACAAGAACATATATATGGTCTAGGGACAAAGATCTTGATCGTTTACAATTTATCAAACATGAGGGGGTGGGGGTGACCCTTACGGACTGCACCTATATTTCATTTGAATTGCGTTGTTATCCCATGCGATATGCAAGAATATGGTTAAGGGGTGGGGATCTTGACCATTTACAATTTATCAAACATAAGGGGATGGGGGTGCTCCCCATAGACATCCCCTACATGTAATATTTCGTTTTATTTGTTTTATTGTCACATACAAGAATAAATGGTTTACCGTTTAGGGTGGGGATCTCAACCATTTAAAATATGTTCAAACATGATGGGGTAGGGGTGACCCCGATGGACTCTCCCTATTTTTCATTTGATGTGTTTGTCCCATACAAGAATATATATGATATAGGGGTGGGGATCTTGACCGTTTACAAGTTTGCAAACTAGAGGGGGTGGGAATGACACACACCCCCAACTTCCCTTTAATTTCATTTGTTTAACTGTCCCAAACTAAAGTATATATGGTTTAGGGGTGGGGATCTGAACCATTTACAAGATAATAGCACATTCTCAAATTGAAGGGGGTGGAGTGACCCAGGGACTCACCTTTAGTTTTATTATCCTGTGATCATTTTTGAAGACTATGTGTCTTTCACTTGCTGTTTTCAAGTTATAGATATAGGAAGTCATGTTGTGTGAATGCCAAAGAGACAACTCTCAATCCAAATAACAATTTATAAAAGTAAATAACCAGTATAATAATACTAATTATAGGTCAATGTACGGCCTTCAACATTATAGTCATTTAAAATTAAAAAAAAAATAAAAACCCATAGGGTTCTGTAGTAAAACTGTCCCTTCCTTATGCCTCCCCAAAATACCCCTTAATAAACCCCGATACTGCATGCACAAACGAAAGGTTGATGGCTCCCCTAATCATATTAATTAGTCTAACATTTTATGAACCCTAAGTATATCTGACAAGCAGTTTTGGAGAACAAGTTTATTTTTCAAAACGTATCGGAAGAAAAAGAAAAATAATAATAAAAGTAATATGAACAGAGCAACAAGAGTGCACACACTGAAATGTCTCGCCTTCTTTACTAATCATTTATATTATGTTGATAGTCCTAAATATAAAGCTTTATTACAACTGTCACATAAACTTAACATTAACCAAGTAAACTAAACATTGACCAATGAACCATGAAAATGAGGTCAAGGTCTGATGAACCATGCTAGGCAGGCATTTACAGCTAACAATTCTTCCATACAACAAATATAGTTGACCTATTGTTTATAGTTTAAGAAAAACAGACCAAAACACAAAAACTTAACACTGAGCAATGAACCTTGAAAATGAGGTCAAGGTCAAATAAAACCTGCCTGACTGACATATAGATCATAAAATATTTCCATACACCAAATATAGTTGAACTATTGCATATAGTATTAGAAAAAAAGACCAAAACTCAAAAACTTAACTTTGACCACTGATCCATGAAAATGAGGTCAAGGTCAGATGACACCTGCCAGCCAGACATGTACACCTTACAATCATTCCATACACCAAATATAGTAGACCTATTGCATACAGTATAAGAAAAACAGACCAAAACACCAAAACTTAACACTGAACAATGAACCTTGAAAATGAGGTCAAGGATAAATAAAACCTGTGTGACTGACATATAGATCATAAAATATTTCCATACACCAAATATAGTTGAACTATTGCATATAGTATTAGAAAAAAAGACCAAAACTCAAAAACTTAACTTTGACCACTGAACCATGAAAATGAGGTCAAGGTCAGATGACACCTGCCAGCTAGACATGTACACCTTACAATCATTCCATACACCATTTATAGTTGACCTATTGCATATAGTATTAGAAAAAAAGACCAAAACTCAAAAACTTAACTTTGACCACTGAACCATGAAAATGAGGTCAAGGTCAGATGACACCTACCAGTTGGACATGTACACCTTACAATCATTCCATATACCAAATATAGTAGACCTAATGCTTATAGTATCTGATATATGGACTTGACCATGAAAACTTAACCTGGTTCACTGATCCATGAAATGAGGTCGAGGTCAAATGAAAATTGTCTGACGGGCATGAGGACCTTGCAAGGTACGCACTTACTAAATATAGTTATCCTATTACTCATAATAAGAAAGAAATTAACATTACAAAAAATGTTGACTTTTTTTTCAAGTAGTCACTGAACCATGAAAATGAGGTCAAGGACATTGGACATATGACAGACGGAAACTTCGTAACATAAGGCATCTATATACAAAGTATGAAGCATCCAGGTCTTTTAGCTTCTAAAATATAAAGCTTTTAAGAAGTTAGCTAACGCCGCCGCCGCCGGATCACTATCCCTATGTCGAGCTTTCTGCGACAAAAGTCGCAGGCTCGACAAAAACAATTAGTTTGGGAGACTAAATAATAAGAACAGTCTTTGCAACATTCCTGTGGAGTGCAGTGTGTTGAACCTTCTATCAGTAGATACATTTTGTACATTGAAGGACCAATATGGATACACTTTTAGTATTTGACATATTGCAGAGAATGGTGGGTTGACTCAGTCCCACAAAGCATATTTGACACACAAAAAAGGTTTGGATAATCTATAAATATGCTTGGATATATAATCTATTGATAACCTGATCGACTACTTTTCAAATTGACAAAAGACTTCAGACCAGAAATAGAGTCAAACTCCTACCTGAAGATCTATTCAAAAAGTGTTTGTTTGTGCAACCCGACTTGATTAAATAGTCATAATGAATTTAATTCATTGAAATGTAACATGCTATCATAGATACTTAATTTCCCATTCATTGTGTCACAAAAAAGGGTTAAAATGGAATCAACTTGGAGACAATTTGACTGAACAGAATGGAGTGTGAGCCATACGTGTTCATTTTTATCAATGGAGATCACTAAAACTTGTTATAGAGCCAAGGGATATTTGTGTTTTAAATATACAAAATCTAGAGCACTTGCAAGTAAGAAATTGATATTTTCAGTCATATAAAAGACCATAACTCTTACTCTATATATATGACAAATCTGGCTGACACTCAAGCCTGTCTATGAATTAATGGATATTAAGCTGCATGCTTTTAAATTTCATGAATCAATCAACAAACAAATTGTAGAATCCTTATATAAGTGAATTAAGAGCTGTGATATAAGTACATGATAAGCCCATTGCCCCTTTAGCTTGTCTTTATGCTTTAAATGATTTTTTTTTACATTAATTAAGCGGTTAGATTTCTCATTTAAATTGTTTGACAGCTGTCAATAGGGATCTTACATCAATAGATATAAACAATTCACCAAAGTTTCATGAAAGTTGGTGAAAGTGTTTTAGGGTTATTATTGTTCCACCCTTTTTTAAGTATAAAAGTTCATTACTGGAAAACGTATAATCTGAAATTTATAAAAATTGGAAGGTACCTTAAGCATCTTAAGCCAACAGATATAACATGTATACACAATTCACCAAAATTTTGTGAAAGTGTTTATGAGTGATTGTCCGGAAACTGGAAAATTCCACCTTTTTTAGGCATAAAAATTCATGACACAGAAACATAAACTGTGAAATTTTAAAAAAATCGAAAAAGTCACATATACAGTATGTCAATAGATATAAACAATTCACCAAAGTTACAGACAACGGTATACAATAAAATGTCCGGTATTAGACAGGCGTATAAAAATGACACTTTTCTGTCAAACAAAGAGCCATAAATCCTGTTCTTGGGCTTATGCATTTTAAGCAAAAGTATCCATACCGAGGTGCCATAAAGAGAGAAAATCAATGGATGGAGAACAAAACAACAAGATGGTGACACATTCAACATACAATTTGGAATATTTACTTGTATATTAAAGGACTAATTCCCCCTCCCCTTCCCCATTTTCCTAATGTAAATATAAATTTAATCCATTCAAAAAATAAAACAAGTGAAACTACAAGCTACTGCTCACTGATGATACCCCCGCCGCAAGTGGATAATATTAATAGTGTAAAAATATGCAAGTGTTCGGTAAACAGGAAGTTGTTGAGTGATGAATCTGAAAACACATCACACAGTATAGCTGACTTATATAAACCCTGAAACCAAATTTCAGAAATCCTTGTATTGAAGTTCCTGAAAAAATGTGAAGAAAACTTTCAACTTGGCTATCATGTTTAAAATCATACAAGTGTTAGGTAAACAGGAAGTTGTTGAGTGATGAATCTGAAAACACATCACACGGTATAGCTGACTTATCATGCTTATACATGTTATATAAACCCTGAAATCAAATTTCAGAAATCATTGTATTGTAGTTCCTGAAAAAATGTGATGAAAATTTTCAACTTGGCTATCATGTGTAAAATCATACAAGTGTTCGGTAAACAGGAAGTTGTTGAGTGATGAATCTGAAAACACATCACACGGTATAGCTGACTTATCATGCTTATACATGTTATATAAACCCTGAAACCAAATTTCAGAAATCATTGTATTGTAGTTCCTGAAAAAATGTGATGAAAATTTTCAACTTGGCTATCATGTGTAAAATCATACAAGTGTTCGGTAAACAGGAAGTTGTTGAGTGATGAATCTGAAAACACATCACACGGTATAGCTGAATTACATAAACCCTGAAACCAAATTTCAGAAATCATTGTATTGTAGTTCCTGAGTAAAAATGCAAAAATATTCATGGGACGGACTGATGGAAAGATGGATGGACAGACAGAGTTAAAACAGTATACCCCCCCCCCTTTTTTTAAAGCGGGGTATAATCCTAGTCAGTGCTAACAAGTTGGAAACGACAAATTTTCAATCATATAAAGGGCAATTTCTCCTTGAAATAAAAGTGAATCTGGCTGAAATTCGAAATTGTCCTATGAGAGGCTATGAATATATATATAGCTCTCATTATGTGTATAAATATGAACAAAATATGCTGACAAATAAAAGTTCTAGAGAGCTAAGAATTCCTGAAGAAAAATATGTTTTGAAATATGCAAAGACATATAGTAATTATTAACCACAGTGGGATGTGGAAAAAAAATCTACTTCAGGGATTCAGAGATGGGAACTAGAACACATTCCAATTTTTCCATAAACGGCCATTGTGGTGCATATTTCGGCACTTTTTTACATTGGTTATTAGATGTACCGCAACTCTTTCCAACAAGTGTTTCCATCTGATGAACCTGCTGTCAATTTCCAGTTCTGGTTTACGGATTTTTTATAAACAAAGCGAGTACTTTGTGGCAAATAAACCAAGATTTCTATAGAAAATCCACAGCCTTCAATACAGAGATTTTTGTTATAAAATTTCAAACATAGATTACTCACTTGCTTTTCTAAAATGTGCTTGTGTTTATTAATTGTTTACAAAAAAATATAAGCAACCTGTAAATTCCCAAACATCTGGTGCTGAGCCAGTCAAGTGCACCCTAAAAGGTGTACTTAATTTGAGCTAAATTCTTATTTGTTTTAACCATTATTATAACTAAAGTAATAAACTTGTTTTGAGAAAATTTCAATGCTCGCAATAATCCTATATCTATCAGTCATTAAATTGCCTTATTTGAGGGAACAAGGATAAATAGAAAAGGCTGTGGATGTTCTAGTCTAAATAATATTATGACGTCTGGCAAGGCTATTTTGGTCGCAGGAAGGCGTCCAAGAAAAAAATCAAAATAGCCTTGCCAGACGTCATAATTATTTGGACTATGGATTTTCTATAAACTTTCCATATGTTTAGTATTGAATCAACACAAGGGTACATAATCCTAACAGTAACACTAACAGTAACAGCCTGCAATGCCGGACTCGCATGAACGCAAGATTTAGTTAGTGGGGCGACGCGTTTTTTTAATTCTTGGTCATGCATTCGTGTTGAGAAAGAAAGGGGGGAATGCAAACAGTTACACAAAGCGTTACCTTCTCATATATCTATCAACAGCTAATCAAACGTACAACTTCAACATGTGAGTCAAGCAGGGGCTGCCATTTTCGACTATATCGACCAATCACAAACGTTGTTGCAAATTTGACCTTGTGACGTCAAACAATTTCCCATAATGCAATTATTGCATATAAATAAAAATTATTGCATATAAATAAAAATTATTGCATATAAATAAAAAAACGACAATTATACCAATTGAATGAAAAATATTGCAGTACAATGACAAGTTATACAAATTGAATAAAAAATATTGCATTTGAATGACAAATTATACCATTTGAATAAAAAATTATACCATTTGAATGAAAAATTATACCATTTGAATAAAAAATATTGCATTTAAATGAAAAAATATACCATATAAATGAAAAATTATACCATTAAAATAAAAAATATTGCATATAAATGAAAAAATATACCATTTAAATGAAAAAATATACCATACAAATGAAAAAATGTTGCATATAAATAAAAAAATATTGCATATAAATGAAAAAATATACCAATTAAATGAAAAATATTGCATTTAAATGAAAAATATCAAATTTTTGCAACCAATACCATGCCATAAATGATTAAAATAAATCACTTGCTATCTATATAATTATATCAATTGTCTCCTTACAAATATCCTAAATGAATGTTTGACATTTACAAAGGTTGTTTGCCAAATTCAGATAACTTCGAACACAATGTTTTTCTTCATATACAGGGTGCATTGAGAACAACAGTTTACTTGTTTTGATATGACTTTGCTGTATTATGTATATACGTCTGATGTAAAATGAAAATATAGTATGCAGTGCATTAATAATGTTATTTGCTAGCAATAAAATAATTAGAGTATTTCGCATTTTCTTACTTGTTCAAAAGGTGAACATCAATTGGATGTATTGTTTTCACACTTCATTCCCTTCTTTATTTATCATCCATCTGTGAATTCTTTTATTTCATCCGATGAAGAAATATTCCTTTACTTTCGGTTTTTATTCACTGTGGCTTTGACAGTGTGACATAAATAACCAAGGTAGTTAAAAAAAAATTTAATTGACTAAAGATCTTTAAAATATGGAATTGTGATTTGATTTTTTTTTTTGTTTTAATTTAATGGGCCCAGATAAGCACAAAACAGTATTCTAAAGATCCGATGAATATTCAAAACCAATTATAGAATTTAACAGACTTTACTCATATACATATCGAAAGTAATACGTTTCGCTTGTGCATGTTCACACGTTAAGGACTTCGTTAACAGGAGTTTGCTTCTTACACAAAAACTTCCATAACAGAGTTATATGGCAGAACAATCGAAACCGACACTACATAAGTTTTATGGCACCGTTACGAATTGGTTTATCGATACGATGAGTATGTGTCTCAACTCACTACTGACATATTGATTAGGCAGGTTTTTTTTGGAAAAAAAAAGACATTCTGGGTAACTAGATTTATTGTTATGATATTTAGAGTTAAGTCATTTTGTTCAGCCTTATTGTCTACCTCATAACCGTTCACCACTCATAACCGTTCACCAGCTGAAAAATATGTCAAAGTTGACAACTGTGATGTTTTTGTTAATTTTTACAGGTGAAACAAGTTAGACAATGTGGACTAGTTGTTGTAGTGCCCGCTTATCTTTGTTTTGCATCTTTCTTTTCAGAGAAGTCCGGTGTAATTGGTGGTTGGTGCAGTTATATGCTATCTACTAATTTTTGTTTTGTTATATATCATTTATGCAAAATATGGAGACAGTTGTAAAAATTGAAATAAAATGATTAATGGATTAGGTTTTGAATTTGTAGTACGACACCTTTTAACCAAAATCAAATACCAAAATAAAAAGATAAGTGCATTCTATTTAATAAAGGCAAAGTTTAAGACAACGATAAACTAAGAATAAAAAATATATAATCATTTCAAAATTATATGAAAAAAATATTTCTACTGATGATGACCTGTAACTTCAGCGAGTGTTTGCATCTTATATACCAGTGAACTTGTGATTAATTAAGGAAACAACCAAAACTAGATGGTTTGTTTCATATCTTGATTTTTTTCTTCGATATTGACACAGATGGACGACTTCAAACTAGAATCTATGACAAATATGATAATTTTGGCTTTGCAATTGTCAACTTTCCATTTCTCAGAATCTAGTAGCAATACCATCCTCTCTATTTCAATTGAACGTTACGCTCTCGTGCATGTTCATACTATGGACTTGATAAGAAATGGTGTGCTCCTTGTACAAAAACTGCTCCAACCAAGTTATAAGGAAGAACATCTAAAATCGACAGTACATAAATAGTACGACCACCATCACAAATTGGTTGACCGATACAATTTGTCAGTGTCTTAACTCACTAGCAACATTTTTTCATAGTCTAATATCTTTAGATAGCAGAATAGCCGTGTAATCTGTAATTTTACCGAGTGTTTCCTATTCCCGATTGAGGCATTTTGATTGAGTGTGGAAGATACATGCATGAAAGGAGACGCTGTATCCTGTCGTCGTACTTTTCTTTCAGTTTTGTTTGTTTCCTTGATGTACCTTCTTAATCGATTTATGAGATAAAAATATCGGTACAGTAGTGTTGCCTTAATTCTTAATTCTGTTAATCCCTGAAATATGCGTAGGCAAATGCATATAAAACAAATCAGTAATTGGATATTCCATTTCGCGAGGCGGTGAAAAATTTAGATGAATAACTCAGAACTGAACAAACCAAAACGTCAAATGAAATAAAAAATGATAAGTACATATATTCATACTTTTAAGGGATTCATGAGTGATCATTCTTTTACAATAAATAAACCAATTGAAAACAACCGAGGAATTGTATGAACTCCAATATAAGCGAGACAGGATTTGTCGAAAGGGTAAGCGGATTAATGTCAAAATAGGTAAGATATGACAGTTCTAAGTTTTTTATGAAACTTTTTGAAACACGGACTTGAAATATAATTTTATAATTAAAGCAAATTCCTTAGAAAAATTGAGAAACCTTAAACACAATGTATTTTAGTTTTGGTAAGATATAATTGTTCTCAAAGTATTTACGTACGTTTACGCATGGTAATTACCGATTGTTTATCTTCATGTGTATGTTGACATGAATTATCATTGGTATGGTCATAATTATGAATTAACTGTTAACAAAACTTGGAATTTTTCGAATTACTCAGGATTTTCTATCCCAAGATTAGATTATCTTTGACAAAACCTTTTGGATATTTTGGTATCTCAATGCTCTTTAAATGTTTACAAATGTTTAAAATGATATAATTTCCGGTGTAAAATGACAGTTAGCGGAAACGATGTCAACTTCACAATAATAGATTATTTATGTTTCTCTACATGCAAATGGGATGGTCTCATTTCTGTATCATTAAATGAGGATAATCAATTTGTGATTCGCAACAACAGGACAAAGTACTATTAAAAAAATGACATTAAAGCATATATGAATTTTCGTTCAATATAGTATTATAAAAAAAGTAACACCACTCCCTCCCCCTTTACCAGAACAAACAAAATAAGAAAAAACAAAAAACAAAAAAACAATAGCGATCGAGCCTATCAAACTTTATCGGAGTCTTCATTTAAAATATTAATTCAACTCGATATTGCACAGATAAATAGATCGATAAGCCATTCGATGTAGTTTTTATTCTTATCACTATTCAGTATATACATGTATTATATTTGTTAAATAACAAGAACATTTCAAGTTTTTAAACTTTATCAAATATAAATAGGTTGACCTCAATACATAAAATACCCGGATGGAAAAAAGGTAACGGGAAAGTAAATTCTGGTCTGATTTTAATACTGGACAATTGTCAGTATGGATACTAACCCAACATCTGGAAAACCATGTATTGGAGCCGAAAAATCAACTTTGAGTCCAGTCGATATAGCCATGCATGAACTCAAAGAACATCTGTTAGTAGATGAGGAGTTTTGTCAAGAATGGAAGAAAAACAGTCCATTTTATAAAGACGGTGATGACGTAATTGGCAGTATCAATGCAATGCGGGCACGTACAACAGAAGAAGATGTTCTCCAAGCTCTTATACTTACAACGGAATCACTTAACCTTCATATTGATTCTGGAACAACCAATGTAGCAGACAAGTTAAAAAAATACAAACAAACACTTCAAGTTTGTATGGATGAATTGAAATGTGATAAAGAATATGAAATAAGACATTTTTTTGGCAGAGTGAAGGATATTGAGTCAGTAATGAAAGTATTTTCCAAAGATCTGAGAGACTGTAGTAACACCAATTATATAGGTAAGACAAGTAAAACGATTATTCACCAAACTTAAAGACACACAGATTCTGTCTCTTATGCATTGTCTTATAATACTACTGCAACACACACATCTTGTACAATGGTTTAGTCGAGCACTTTACAAAACCAGAATCGTAATTGATATTACGTGTAGTGTTGTTGGTAAAACAAAGTTAGCCTCAAAAACAATTTGTGCAATGTTTTAAAGTTTTAATGATTTTGCCTCATTGAGCGCTTCTAATTGACCACAATTATGAATTGTTATTTTCATTTTGTAGCACTTGGTCTATACTGCCTCTGGTTGACTGTTAGTCCAGAGACTACCATCAGCTATGTAGGAAGTGCTTTGGTACTGAGTTGATTTCTAACATACCTTTCTTAGATTCTCCGTTGATGAATTGAGAAATCATAAAAAAAATATGTTCCAACTCCCTCCGGAAAGGTTAACACACATTTGAAAACTCTGATTTTTATTTATTTTCGTTTTGATTAAGTACAAGGGTTGATGGGGTAAAGAAATATAGGCATTCCTTGGATCCCGTCTGGCATTAAAACCCAAGCAAAAGTGGGGCATCCGATTGGTTGTGCGGGGTGTATAAATACGCAGCCACGTCCGGTCGGAATGGGGACGTTACATCCGATGCATCATGTTGAGATAGGTTTACGCTCTATTTGAAAAGACTTGCACCAACTCTTTGAGAGGTTTGTATTTGGCCTGTTGCAAATTAAATTTCTGTACCCTATCTTTAAGACCCTCATTTTCGAATGGCAGTCGAAATTCTAGCCTTTCATTCCGGTCGAACCACTTTAAAGAATCTAAATTTTGCAAAAATTGTTTAAAATGTGTTCCGCCATGGAGAAGCATGCAATATTTGTTAATGTACTTTAAGAAACAATAGTCAATCAATCGTTATTACTAGTTTCTGGCAACCTTGTAATCAGTAGCGCCCTAATGGAGAATATGTCAAAAAAGAGCTACAATGTGTGTCATTAGATTTCCAACTTTTGGCTTAGAATATGTTTAGAAAGCTGTTTCTTCGCTCATATTTAATTACAGGTGTTTGTTTGTGTGGAATGGGAGGTAATGGCAAAACAACACTAGCTGAACACATTGGGCGTAAACTTCAGAAACGAAAATGGTCATTTAAAAAGATTGACTTCAGGTACATATACTATCATCGAACATTTCCATACTACCTTACTAATGAATTTTGTAATAAAATATATTCCCTAACATACATTTAAAATTTTACCCAAAAATATCAAGAAAAATATATGATGACACTCACAACTGAGATGTATCCTAAATCGTCGGTAAATTTAACCATAGTTTATTGGGTTATGTATACTTCAGGTAAAAGTAATAATTACATTATCAATCTTTTTAATACGATAGTATATTTTTCTTCAATCAAGATGCTATTTTTTAATATATTTCATTGGGATAATCATATATAAATTATCAAGAATGTAAGTCATCGTTTTGTCAGTTTCATTTTGGTTATTTAACCAAAAATCAAAACGTGTACTGTTGAATTGCCTTTATGGATTGGAATCTATCTACAAAATGTACATAAACAATACCTTCAATACCCTGAAAGAGTAGAATATTCGTATCATATGACAGTAAGGGTTGTACTTTTGGGGTTTGTTTATTTATCATGTTACTGTTTAAGTCAGTTTCGAATGGTTGGCAACTTTCCTTTTATGAAGTTTTAAGTAGATTGTGTTTTCTCGTTTCAGGGAACTTACTTCATTGTTGCAGTTCATAAGACAAATCCTAATAGAGTTTGGTCATACATGCTTTGATGAAAATGTAGACAGGATTAAATCAAAATTATTTTCAGTTCTTGAAGATCAGAGTGAAATCAAGCAAGGTACATTACGTCGTCACGTGTGTAACATATTCTGTATAATTCTGTATTTTTTTTTTTATTATAATGTAAATCAAATAAGTGATAACATTATCACATTTCGCTTTGAAAGTGGTATCTCCAAAAGAAATAAAACTCTTCAGTGTATTGTGAATGATTTTGCACATTAACTATATTTTAAAAGTTCAAACTGATCTTATCAATGTTGCAGAAGTCTCTAGTTCAATAAAAGATTTGCTGTGAAACTATATTTTTGATAAATTGATTTATTTTTAGACACATTATTACTACTGGATAATATTGATGACATTCACAGAGACTGGGATGAATTACTCAAATTTCTGGAGCAACTTATGATACTTCTGAATAATAACACAGAAAACAAGGTAATTCGTTGCGTTTTCTTGTACATAATCATTTACATCCATGATGGATAAAAAAAATAGATTAATTGTGGAAGGGATTTTTTTTTTCTTAAATAATCTTAGCAATCGTTTACTTAAATGCAAGTGTTTTCATCGGATGAAACGGAGACTATTTAATTTTTGCAACAATTTAAAAGAGGAAGGTAAAATCCTTAGTATCACTTACATCAAAATTAAGTTTAAATAATATTCTTGCACATCTTTAATTTACAAATCGATTGAAATTAGCTGACCTAAAAGAATTTACAAACAGACAGACAGATAAACACATTCAACAGATGAAAATATTTAACTGTGTACGGATGAAATTTTCAAACATTTACGATTAACGATGATAAGATACAAATGAACAGCAATTTAAATTTTTTCATGAAAGTATTTACATCTCTATTTATTCATACTCACAGATTAAACTTCTTATAACATCAAGAAAAAAACTAATGTCAGAGAAAGAAATCGGGGTATATGAAACTATAACAAATTTCTTCAAAAGTTCACCAACAGAACTGGATCGATTTGATGGGTTATGCCTAGAGAGAGAATTAGAAACACTTGGTTACGACGACTGTTCGAAACTTGTTAGCTCATTATTACCAAGAGAAATACAAGTATGTTAAAGCAGGAAATAGAAATAGTTTTAATAGAATGGGACAGGTTAAAGTTGTTTTCAAGTTGTTGCCCTTAAATAAAGATTGTGACCATTTTTTGTGTTTTTGCCTATTATTTTGAAAATTCTTATAAATAGAGAATAGACAGAGATAGATTAAATAACAAAACTGATCAGCAGGGCGTGGACTACAAATTTGTTAAAAAGGCCAAAATATTTAGTCGACTCCATATTGGAATTATTGCCATTGCATGATGATTTTTACCCCTTTTAACATTTTTCGTGGAACTATAGAAGAAAAAGAAAACTGTAAACAGTAAAACAAAATCTACAAATAGGTCTATATATCCGAAAATGTGAGTCGACTGCTTATAAGAGTTATTGCACTAAAATTACTATTTTACCCAATTTTGCAAAACTATAGAAAATGAAGAATAACTGTCATTACATTTCTTGTAGGAGTTAATGCTCTTGAAAGACTTTTTCAACCCCTTTTTGTGATCTAGATTCTCATTAGTAAAAATGTTCATTTGTAAATGCAAAGAACAGTGCTTAAATCAAATTAAAGAACAATTTTTTATGAAGTATTTTGTAATGTTTATTTATATACAATGTTTTCAGAAACAGATAACTTCTAATCACCTTCAAAAACTTATGTCATCATGTGGCTTCAATCCTCTTCTTATTCATACCATTTGTGACACACTGAGAAACAATGAGGGCAGTTTACCGGATATGCTTGGAAATATGCGATCTTGTGTGATGCCATTAACCGACCGTTTGAAGTCCAACTCGTGTATTGAACAAACCTTTCTGCAAATGAAACAAGAGCACCAAATAATTCTAGTTCAATTGCATGTTTTCAAAACTTGTCGATTCAACATGAAAGCTGTTATGACAATAACTGGTGCATTAGACACACTATCCCTTCAGATTAAAATCATGAACTTAAAAGCTCATCATCTGATAGAAATCCACACAGTAGGTTCAACTAACTCATCTGAGGAAACAAGTTTTTCATTGCATCCAATGGTTTCTAATTTTTTGAAAGAAGCTTCAAAGAAGGCTGAAATGACTTCAATTTTTAAAGAAGCTGTTCGTGAATTCATGAAATGGATGCAAGATAAAATTGAACAATACGAAAACACGCTAGAAATAGACTACAAGAAAGCTCAATACATATTCGTACAAAACGAAGCCCATTTTTTAAATTTCTGTAAATATCTGAAAAAAGACCCTTCTAATGGATCAAGAACTATCAAACAAAATAAACAGATTTCCGAAGTAGCAGATCTAATTCTAAATGATAAAAAGAAGGCCGAGTTAATCGAATATCTTCGGAAAAGATCAGAAAAGGATACAGACAAATTGAGTGCATGTTTTTGGTGGTTAGAGAACGCAGAATTGGATTTGGATATGGACAATAAGGAAGTAATTAATTCGGTAAATGATCAGGCCAAGATTTTAAAAAGTATTTCTTCTGAACATACTGCAGGGGAGCTAATATCAGTTATCGCCATTTTAATGTTTCTAAAAGGTAGAATTTATTACCGATTTGATGAGTTTGATTATGGATATAAAGCCGTTTATACAGCCATCTATATACTAACTGACGCTGAGATTGAAGGTATAAAATGGGTAGTAAAATCCTTTAAAACATTGCGCTCAAAAGTATTCAACCTATTGGGATGCCTTTTACTAAGAGAGAAACGAATCATGGAAGCATTCCACTGTTTCATCAAAGCGTTTGCATTAATGACTAAAAAGACCTGCAAGGCCAGAAGTCAGAACATGGCATTATTCATTTCCAATATTGGTGCATGCTTCTTTCAATGTGGTCGTAAAATGTTAAATGATAAACTAGAATTTGCACAGCAACAATTTTTAGAAGCGATGAAATTTTCCCAAAAAGCCATTAGACTTAGACAAACAATGGGACATGAAAAATTTAGCACATATGCATTTGAACTACAGAAACGAGGTAAAGTTTACTTGGAGTTCAAAGATTTCAACAGTGCATTGGCAGATTTTAAAACAGCACTAGGAATACACATGGACATAGAAACAATGCCTCATTCAAACATAACCCTTGCTTTACATCTAATTGGTAAAACATGCCTTCTACAAGGTCAATATCAAATAAACAATGGTCTCCAAGGTATGTTGTACATAATTTCTATAATGAAACGTATTGAAATGATAATGCACAAAGAGACCGAACAAATATTAAATCTCAAATCTTATGTGTTTTTGGGTCGAAGCCGCATAGGTATAACCTCACATCTTTGTTTTTTCGTAAATATATAAATGACATTTATAATTCATCCATTATGTCTTCGGCAGCCATGAAAATACAAAAATCAATCAGTTCACTCAGCAAATATTATGAAGAACTAAGATTTATTAAAATCGAAATTCTTAAGTCTATGAAAATATATATTAGATATCATATTTTGATTTTACCTTAATTTTATATTTTGGAAAAATATACGTTATCGTCACAAAAACACACACTTGTAAATAATTAAAATTTTTGAAATGTATATATCATATTTAGTATAACCATCCAATTACCTCATATAAGGCTGTGATATGTACCTCTGTAAATGTAGACAAAATTGAAGAAAAAAACTGGAAATATTTTAATATTAGTCTTTCTAGTAACGGTTAATCCTTCCTAGTGGCGAACTATACTAATTCCACCATAAAATATAGCTTCTTGTAACTGAGCCTTATAATCAATGATATAATATAATTTTAATTGAAACAAAACATTATTTCTTAACTCCCTGACTTTATTTTGTTTTAATAGGTGTTGGAAAAGAACATTTAGAGTTTTCCCGGGTATTGTACGATAGTATAGCAGATCTTATTTACGACTGTGGACTTACTGGATATACCGAGGAATACGAAGCGATAAAGTCTAACCATATCTGGCTTCTCAATGATCTTAATGTACCTGCTGAATCAGTCAATAAATTCAAAGGTCTATACAAGGTAACGTCAATTCAAAGTTGTATACAAGGTAACGTCAATTCAAAGGTTTATACAATGTAACGTCAATTTAAAGGTTTATACAAGGTAATGTCAATTCCAAGGTGTATACAAGGTAACGTCAATTCAAAGGTGTATACAAGGTAACGTCAATTCAAATGTTTATACAAGGTAATGTAAATGTAAATAAAACCAGGTTCAATCCACCATTTTCTACATAAGAAAATGCCTGTACCAAGTCAGGAATATGACAGTTGTTGTCCATTCGTTTGATGTGTTTGTGCTTTTGTTTTTGCCATTTGATTAGGGACTTGTTTTGAATTTTCCTCGGAGTTCAGTATTTTTGTGATTTAACTTTTTTCATATACATGGTAACGGTTATCATAATACTAGGTAAACGTATGTGTCGATAAATAACAGCCAGGGGTGCATTCAAAACTTATATTTTATTTCCGTATAAAATGCAGCATCTATGACTACGTGCGCTCTCCGTGGCGATATTAAAACAAACCATAGAAAAGCTAGCGAAAGACTTGAATCAACACGTAATTTCATTTTTGTAGCATAAAAATGTAATTAAAAGAATTGAATGGGTTTTATTTTGTAATGTTTTAAGGAGTGTAAAAGCGTTGAACGTGCGCACATTTTTAGTATGAAGCGCTTCAAACAAAATTTGCTTCGGTCAACGCTTAAACATATAATAAACCAATCAAACATTTAAAGGGTTTTTCATCTAGCAGTTTAAAAAAAATTACCAATCTGACACAAGATACTTGTAATAGCACTAGAAAATCACGTAATTACTTATGAACCAATTACACAAAACCTTTACTACATTCTTTCATAGATACAAAAATCTGGTTTTATAAGTTTGGCTGTACCTATAATATAAACGTAGTGATTCTTTGAAAACAAAATATATTTTTAAAGGTAATCAATTTAACACCAATATCTTTGAATACTGTCTTTATCGGTACTAACATTGGTTTTGTTTTATTCAAATCAAACCATAACTAAATATGTATTATTATACATTATTAAACACTTATGGTCATATACATCCTCATGCTTTTCTCAGACTTGTTTATAACGCCATTTCACTAAATCCGTTGATGATTGATATTTTAGTCTGGGGAAAATGGTTTGTTTATAGATGAAATTGGCTTTGAACTAGCTTTCAGTAAATAAACTCATCATATATATCAGGATTAAAATTTTGTGCGCCTAACCCTATCCCTAACCCTAACCAGTAACTGCGATTTCTCTTAGATCGGTACTTTGTTGGTTTTTGTTTTGGTATATTTGTTAAATTGTGTGTGGTGTTTCTTGGCGACGATGGGTATCCTTTCCAGCTGATTTTTACAGTTTGTTCTTATGCTGTGCTGTTACACCATTATCCAAGGTTAAGGGAGGGTTGAGCGCTTAAAACATGTTTAACTTCGTCACATCATTTATGTTCCTGTCCCAAGCGAGTACGTTAATCAGTTGTTGTCGTTTTATTCTCTTTGGCTTTCTCTTTTATAACAGTGTGTAATCATCGGATGTCCATGGAATATTGTATAGACAAAGAAGAAATATCATAATAATTGTTGTTGCATGATATCATTTAACACGCAATTTTCAAACATGTTCAAAGTTATTTATAACTGAGTACTTAATTTACTTTCAGGAGTGTGAGTCAGGTAAAAGGGAATCGGCATGGAAGAAAAACTCAAGACGAGAAGTGAAATTTCAAAAACGATATAAAAACGTGCTTGAACTATTGGGCGAAGATAAATTACTGCAGGTTTTAGACGATCAAACCAAAACAGCTGTTAAACAATGGGTGACTAATGCAAAGGAAAGCGAACCTTTGACTGACGAAGAATTTGATGACGTTCTTCCAATCGTATTAAATAACATCAGTGATGAAACAATAAATGACGAAAACGATGAGACGTTCTTCCAAGAGTTGATCTCCATTGCACACAAGCAATATCACAAAGACTGTATACATGGTGTCATATCGAGCTTAAAAGAGATGTATCATTCTTCAGATGATATGGAATTGGTTACTTATTGCATAAACCATTGTAAACAAGAAAAACAAACAGGTGCGGTACCAGGAATCCTTTAAAAATTATGATACACATTTGTAGATCATTTGATAAAAACGTTAATTTTTAGTAACACGTGACCTCCGTCTTTCTTGGAATGTTGTCTCCCTGTTAGAACAAATGGTGTAAAATTACCAGAAAATTTATTTAGGGCCATAGTCCGAAGAATTATTACTAGTCACAAACATGGTTACCTTGGCTAAGAACAGGCTTATTCTTATTGACTGAAACACGGAATTAATTCATACAAAATAGTATAACAGAAATGTACCTTGTAAGGTGATTACTTTTGGTCGGGTTTTTATTTTTTCTAAAACAGGTTCGAGCGTTCCAGAAGATTTCAATATATACATACGAATTTTAGAAATTGTAATTAAAGATTTGTTCAGAATATAGTATTTTTTTTAAAGCTTTCATTTGATTGATTCTTTATGGTATGAAAGTAAGTGGCTGGATACATTGATGTCATGTTTTCTATTTTTCAGAAAATACTAAAAAAGACGGAAAAGAGACGAAAAGAAAACGACGTTGTAGTTCAGATACTTCTTTCTAATATTGATAGTAACGAATTCGGACAAGAATCTGGAATTCACTGTATGATAATGAATACAGGTTGATTCAAACTTAAACAACTAGAAAACGATGTTGACTTTTATACATCTAGATACGTTTAAAATGATAAAATTATCTAAGTGAATAAATCTATGTACACAAATGTATAGAAGTGTCTTGAAAGTAGAATTTATAGTTCTTTGAAAGCAATGTTTGCCATAGTCACTTTCCCAAATCACAATACTTGTGACATACTTATGTGGCAGATGATTCATTTGGTGTACAACGACAATACTTGGTTTTTGGGACGTTTGACTGCTGTCGTGTGAAGTATAACCAAATTTTCTTTTATTTATGTATATATTTTATTGTGCTTAGCATTTGATTTAGAAAAATGAATCTTTTGTCAACTTTTAATTTAACAAATATTTACTTAGCATTTGATTGAGAAAATTGAGAAAATGAATCTTTTATCAACTCTTAATTGGACAAATATTCTTCCAGATAGAAACTAGCTGACGTTTTTTGAGAGGGATGTAGTGGTATCTTAGTGGTATATTTTTGTTACTTGGTTGTCTTTTCAATTTTGTTTTTATACAGCACTAGTCAATTTGCATTGTTTATTATTATTTATACAATTAAACGTATGATTTACTACCTTGCCTGCTTATTGAAGTTAATAGTTATTGCCATATTGAAGAATGAAATGGTGCAGTAGCATTGTAAAAAATAAAATCTAATATGTTAATTAAGACATTCAAACAAAATTAATCGTCTTAACGATGATAGACAATACAAACTGTATTCATTGTATGAAACATACCGACATTCGTTGTATATATTTGAAAGTTAGTTAGCCTCTTCAGAGGAGCTTGTGTTCCCTTAACTAGTGGATCATCGGGCAGACACAATTACTCTCCACAAATTGCTCAGTTATAAACAGCCTAAACTTTTGTCACCTTTTGTGCAATAATTTTAAGTTTTTTTGTCATAAATATTAAAAAATTTTCGACATTGCTTAGCTTAATTTTAAAGAAGTAGGAAAAAACTAACTAACTAACTAACTAATTTTATTTAGTATAAAACCAATGCAGTACAAAAGGAGCATCGCTGAAATAGATATAAACATTGACATAACAAACATGCACTGTATACCAATCAGAAGATAATCAGTGTGTTTCCGGAAGTATAATTGTTATGTACATTTGATGCAAATTTAATTTAAATTATCTTTCAACAATAAAGAACTGGAACCGTCGAATGCATGAACACAACATAGTGCCAAAAATCCTCCCCTTTTTCTGGTAAATGAATATAAGTACATCAATCAATATAACCACAATTAGTATATAATAATTATAGCTTCTTACCTTGAACGTATTGTTTACCAATTCAAAGACGTTTTTAGTTAAATACATGTATCTCTTTTTATTTTTTACATATGTGCATTGTTATAGGTATTTCTACTTCAGCTGTTACATCCAAAACTTCGTATGCAAATAAACTATTTGCACTTCAATAAGATTTTACTATCAAAGTTTCGTTTGAAGAGTCTCTCGATTTGAAGAAGCTTCCGTATAAGGTGGCGGAACATCATATGTACTCTCTGAAAACGTTGTGACAGTCTCTTTACTTGACATTTCTACATTCAATTCTTGTGCCGGATGAAAGATTTTACTAGGCTTCTTCTCTGGTAAGTTAACAATGCACCTAAATACATCATATTGCTTACGTAAAATGCCTCTTTTGAAAAGAAAATTTGCTGAATAAGATACTGTAAATATAGATACAAATGTAAGGAGCATTGAAAATGTTTTGTATGGGAAAAGTTGCGTGTTGGAGTCTTCAAGATACCATGGATATCTGATCAAAGGTTTGAAGTTTAAAAGATTATCGCCCCCTGCTAGCCGAAAGAAGAGTCCAATAATAAATCCGGCTAGAGATCCGTATGTGTTTGTACCAGTGAAATACACAACACATGTAAGTTGTGGATATAACATGACATACACAAAATCTGAGCACAAGAACCACAATTCATATATTGAACCAACAGTTATTGCTATCACTGTAGCGACGACACCAACTCCAAAAATTGCAATTCTTAACACCCATGTCAGTTCACGTTCGGAAGCCTGAAAAGATAAGTACGAAAATTAATATTAAGTAAGTGACGCTAAATGTAAATGCTACCCTGGTTAACAGCTTTAAGTAAACCTCAAATAAAAGACGTTAACAAAAGTCACTTTTAATCATTTTATATATCCATGGGGCCAAGCTGACATTAGATAGATTTTACTATTATTTCTAGGTCCTTTTTAGTTTTTCAACTGTTTCGGTTCTTATATACACCTCCTGGCTTTCAAATATTTGGCTTTGAGTGTTGATGAAGGTAAATTCGGAAAAGCACTTCGTATGAATAAAATTTATGAAGCGTTGTTTTCATGTTTTTAAAAGTATGTAAAGAATTGTGTAACTGTTATCATTTGTACAAAGTGTCATCAAACATCATTTATGATTCAATTTATCTTACCTCCTGTACATTTCTAGCAATATCATTGGTTTAAAGCAACCTCGTGGATACCCAGTATATTTAATATGGTGTTAGTGGGCTTGGTTTATTTTAATACACCTTTAGTAGTGGTGTTACGTCCCTTTAGAAAAACAACACAGCGTTGAGGAAAAATATGAAACATTTCGCCCGGACAACAGATGGAGAAATTGACGATGAACGATTGAAATAAGTGCAGATAACACATTAAAAGCTAACAAGCTGTTATTGTTAGCATTTGTTTTTGTATAGACCAATGGAAAAGTTTCCGCACAAAATATTTAAAAGCATTGATATTTATTAAACTTGCATGTTGTCTGAATATTGCTCCATAAATGTTTCTTGAAAACATCCCACTTGCAGACAAAACAGAAGAATCAGCAGACGACATAACTGCCGCGGCTACAGCTCCCAGACCAAAGAAGGACACAGCGCTCGGGCATAAATACTGTAAAACCAATGGTAATACCATTCGTTCATCGCCTTGAGGTAGTGAGAATTCTGATGTATTATATCCAGTTTCACTCCAGTCTGTTGATAAAAAAATTTATCTATAATCAAGCATTTCATTTTTTTTTACACTTGTCTTTATATTTTACTTAATTTGTACTTTATCGAGAAAGTATATTCATTTTACTATATACTGTATGTACTATCAACTACAAAAACATTTTTGTTGGCGTCTTTGGCAAATTTACTACATTTGTATTTTAAACTACAAATATTTTTTTGTTGGCGTCTTTGTTAGATTTATTTGTATTTTTGTTTGATTATTTTTGTAACTAAAACTATATCTATAACTTAGTCAGTTGTGTTGTATCTCTGTGATGTATGTTTATACAGTTTTGCCTGTTAGATCCCAATTATTGTCACATGCATTAACCTATTATACAGATATAAGAAGATGTGGTATGAGTGCCAATGAGACAACTCTCCATCCAAGTCACAATTTATAAAAGTAAACCATTATAGGTCAAAGTACGGTCTTCAACACGGAGCCTTGGCTCACACCGCACAGCAAGCTATAAAGGGCCCCAAAAATTACTACTAGTGTAAAACCATTCAAACGGGAAAACCAACGGTCTAATCTATATAAAAAACGAGAAACGAGAAACACTTATGAACCACATCAACATGTCCGTTTGGCTTGCTTACCAAATATTGTCAATATAACAGAACTATAAATAAGTATCATACAAGTTGGAGGTTAAGCTAGCTATAAGCTATGTAACCCACCATTTTCTTCGAAAAATGCCTGTTCCAAGTCAGGAACATGACAGTTGTTTTCCATTCCGATTTCGTTCCGTTGGTTGATAAAGTCCAACGTTCGATTTTGTCAATTTTCATGAACTTACCCTTTTTGAATTTACCCTGGAGTTCGGTATTTTTGTTGTACTTTTTTCAAATATCTTTCTAAAATATATTTTCAAGTACAGGAAATTTTTTTACACAATTTTAAAATTTATGTGATATGGAATTTACAGACAATAAATTCGACTTTTAAAGATTTGAAATACCATTTCGTCATGCGTTTAATCTTACTTGTTTGTGCAGCAATAGCTCCTATCAGTAATGGCGGGATAGTAAGAAACAGACAACCGAAGCCAGCAAAGTACGATAAATTCTCTGCTATCCTCGTCGTCCGTGCTGATAAAACTCTTTGAAAATATACCTTAATTATAAATATTTAAGAATAGCATTGCAATTGTAAAACATGACTTTTTGTGTTAAGCCGCCAATCATTATAACTGAGGACATTTATCACAAAAAGCTTGCAGAAGACGTTACTAAGTTGAAAAAAACTTGTGTCTGTTTCCTGTGTCATTTTGAACAATAAAGTATGTTGAAACTAAATAACAAAAAAACTCGTCGTTTTATATAAAACAAATATCATGTTTTCTATCACTTTATCTTTATCATAAGCCATATGTATGCATCTATTATGGCAAGGATATATATGTGTTCTAAAGTAAGCAACACTGTTGTGCATTGCTTTGTAAGTACATAAAGGTGACATACATTGTGTACCTACATGCTCGGTTCGTATACTGCGGTTGTTGTAACTAACATTTTAGAGAAGGGATAGAAATACATCGCAGCTGATAAACACCAATGCCGATACAACTATTCGCTTTCTCAAAAACTTGCATGACTTAAGCATCTATATTATAAATAAAACAGAAGTTTCACTTGTCATTTTCAAATGTTTAAGAAACAGTAAGATGTTATAGTCGGTATATATTTTAAATAGTACCTGCCAACCGATTCCCCCGAATATCAGAAGTAGAAACCCATCAATATACTGCCCAGAGTATGCTGGGTCTAGATCCTTTATCCAGACTGTTGTGTAATTCACTGATATATCCCTCACAGCATCGTGTGTCATGGCAAAAGGTATAGACAACCACTATAAACGAAACATTAATTTGTAGTCAAAAAATAAAATAGTCATTTGTTTTCTACCATGTGTTGTTTTATCAGCAAAACAAATTTGCACATCAATAGTGTTGTCACCATCGTTTGCAACATAAAATACAGATTAAACATATCTCTATGATAAGCATTTAATTAGGTGTATGTATGTATTAGAATAGCAACAACAACAAAAAATGTCAGCCCACTGAAGCCATTACTTAAGGTAACACGATACCGAAAGGCATATAATTCCCGATTTCTAAAATTTTTGGCACACTTGTTCTTTTATGTCCGGTGGCAAATATTTCATGCATGTTCAGGACGATACAATACAATTTGAAATAGTTGTGTCTAAAAGACACATTTTATGCAGCCATCAAAAAGGTTGAACATTCTGTTAGTTGTAAAAAGGATAGATATTAAAATCAATATCTTGATGAAATACATATTCTTAATATAGTATACTCTGTATGGTGTAAACGTGTGAGCTGTGTGCGTAGTTAATCGGACAAATCTTGCTAACTATGCAAAAATTCACTCGAAAAGACAAATTTAAACAATCTGTCATTTGTGGAAAATTATACAATAAAAAATTCTGAAAATAAATATGCACCCTCTATATAAGTAAAACACTCGGCGCAATATAAAAGTTCAAGCTTGAAATTGTACATGTAGAAGGAGTAAGCCGGACTATGTACTCTGTGTGCCGTTATATATTATCAAAATGCCAAATTAGCAACCTGTCATTTGCAAAGAAAAAAAATCTGACAATATGCGCACTTTTGGTATATATACTAACAACAGGTACATAATTTAAAGTTGAAGCTTAAAAACTATAGTCCCAAGAAATCAGCCGTATAAACCCTTAGCTACATACCAAGTGAGGAACGGGCAGTCAAACGGACACGGGTAAAACAGTATGCTCCCGGCATTTTGTCGAGGGACCAAAATATATATTAAGCGTATGTGATGATGTTCTATTTTATGAGGCATTTGGTGACAAAATATCTTTTTGAATAAGCAGTTCATAGTGAAATGTAATTGTGAGATCTCAAATGTAGCAATGCAAGCAAGCTAAAATCTACATATGGAAAGTTGTCTCCTTGGCAATTATATTACATCTCCTTATTTCATAATGGTTTGAGTTTTCTTCTGAAATACAAGAAGTTTAAAGACTTTAACAAATATGTACCAGGAGACTGACATATGTACTATTATAATTGATATCTGAATATTGTTGTGAACATGTCATGTTATAATTTGATAAATTTTATACTTGCTATAATAAATATACTTATTAACTTTCAAATTCAAGGGACCAAAGAATCTTTACTAAATCTACAAATTAGCAGTAAAAAAAATACTCGTCCATTCTGTATTTGTCATATGTTATCTAGATATCTTTGGTTTTGTGTGTTGTTAATTGGCCAGTTGCTGTCTTATTGAATCTTCCACATCTCTATTTATGCACAAAAAGAAATACCAACACTTTATTTAACATACATACTTGTATATGTACTTGCTATAAAATCTTCTTAAATATTGCTAATACCCTCGGACTTTTTCCGACGCTCATGTCAGCAATGTGCCCCTCCCCAAAAAGACACCTTTGTTAATCGTTTGTGAGTCGTTTTGTCTCATCACTTTATGAAATGGTGCATTTTTCATCATCTGTACTTGTACATCATGTCCAAACTCAAACAACAAAACACACCCATCCCTGTACACCCAAGCGTAAATTAACATCAAAAATGATTTTAAAATCTCGTTGATTTTTTCAGTTTGTTTCTGTCGTTTAAATAATATATGGGTTAACGAAAACATCTCTTTATACTTTGTTTGCGTTCGAAGAGCTTTTCTGGGTTTACCTTCATCAAAGCACCGATAAGTCATTTATTGTGGGCCCACTGTTTTTTTTTAATGAATCGTGTGATTGTAAATATTGAGAAATAATTTGTTTCGAACTGGAATTGAAAATAAATATGTAACGGGAACTGAATGATTTAATTTTATTTCGTTCCACATGATGCAAATTAAGTGTTGACATCCCATATTTTCAAGCCTTTGTTAACTTTTTCCTCATTCCGATGATGCTGTCCTGTGTAAACTGCGCTTATACGATTACAGTGCTGGCAATTTATTTTTTACAAGCTTCCGAAACCATATCTGATTTCTTCTGTACAGTCCAATAATTTTCAGAAACTGGTTACTCTTGAAACATAGGGAAAGTTGTGGGGCCAAATAACCAAGTTCAATTATTCTTCTTTGTTTATTCCATTCCAACAAACCATTTTCTGTCTGAGTTTCCACGTCTGCTTGTACGGTGCATTTTTCGCTAAATTCTATCCGTATTCTTTTACAAATAAATTTCTTTTTTTTTCTATTTTGCTAGCAGCGTCTTTTGGCAACCATTTTAAAACGAATGGGTTTCTTAACGAAATTGCACTAATAGTGGCACAATTCCCCGTATTTTCACACATTATCTTGAGTTTCTATAATTTGGATTTCTACTTTAAAAATATTTTTTTTATCGAGAAACGGCGTGCATCATAAATAAGAACTTATTACAAAAATACTCAATCCAGAATAAAAAAAACTCAGTCTATTATGCATAAGAACATATATAGATAAATATTAATAGTTACAGAACATCTAAAAAAAAGTATATAATTAAGTGTAAAGAATGAGAAGAAAAACGGGATAAAGACGATCGAAGCAATCAATGTCAAATAAAGTATTGCATCAAATCTCTCGGCATTCTGCATCTATGCAAAGTTACAATGAAAAGGTTTACCATAAATACCAAGGTTAATTTATTATTTTATTTTCGGGATAAAAGAACAGCACAGGGCCTACATGTATTGTGTTGTTAACAGCCCGGAACACGACGGAACCTGCTGCATTGACTGGTATATATGAACGACGCTAAAATGAAGGTATTTCTAATATATAATCATATACATTTGCAAATTTGAAATAAAGAAACATTTATCTTTCAACTATTTTATACCAGACTGAGGCAAATTGTTTGTTTAATTCGTTCTAAGTTATTCTAAAACATCGGGTTTTACGTTTGCCGTCAATTTCATGGATGTCGACATCAGCAGGAACGATAACTCGAGGCGGCATACGATACAGTTACAGGGGAAGTAATGACGTTGCTAACGTAAATTGTTATTTTCGCGACGTCAAACTGTGACTTATCGGGAAAAGATGCAGTTTTCGACCGATTTTTATCATTCAAACTGATTTAACTTGAAAACGAGTTCATGGACCCCTCTTCTTTAAAATGACATTTGGTTTGATTACGTTTGAAGAGTTATGTGTACCAATTTTCATGAAAAAGTCAATAGTGCAATTATTTTAAATTTGATAAATATACTGCAAAAAATGACGTTTTTTTTCTACATTCATGAACATTTGATAAATATGAGTTATTTTTAAAAATAAAATGTACAAATTTATAGAACATTTATATAAAACAGAAATTACAAATAATCTAACAAAAAACAGCTTGTGTCTATCTTAAAAGATAGACACAAGATGTTTTTTGTTAGATTATTTATGTATTTCTGTCGAAAGGAAAAATACGTCCACAAATCCGAATTTTGAGGAAATATCTGAAATTTCAACCTCAATTTACTCAAAAAGTAGCACATGATGGTATATTTTTTATTGCATATTTGACTTAATCAGGTAAAAAATAGCCTATATGCAAATTTTCATCAAAATTTCATTACGGGATCAAAACTGTATCGTATGCCCTTAACGTGAATCGGTAAAAAATGGAAAATTAGACTTCAACATCCATTTGAAATGCATTTTGCATCTGAAAGATATGTAATTTTCTTTGTCAAACTGGTAAACAGAATGTATTAATCTGATTTAATGAACCCCTTAATTCAATCTGAAATTAGCTGAGTTTTTCACTCGAGTCATTTGGGTGTAAAAACATAATGACAAATACTTACAAGACCAAAGAATATGCATAAGAGCTGCACAACATCTGTATAAGCTACAGAATATAGTCCACCAAACAATGTGTAAAATACAGCAATACATGCGGATATTATGACTGCTATGTCGTAGTTCAGGGATATAATAACTGACAATGTTGATCCTATAGAGAAATGAATTATATGGTATTTAATTGTATATCTATTCGTAAATATAATCATATTAAGTACAATAATGCAAGACATTAAGTAAATCTAAAGAAAGTAAATAAAATAGTAAAATGTTAGTAAATTAAAAGGAAGTAAAAAAAATATTAAAATGTTAGTCAATTAACAGAAAGAAAATGAAATATGAAAATAATGTTAGAAAATTAAAAGGAAGTAAATAAAATATAGAAATAATGTTGTAACTTAACAAAGTAGACGAGAAAATATACCTAGAGCACCCAGAATGGCAGCTGACCAAAAGAGTTCTCCCATTAGTGAAGGGAGATACAGTAGTCCTCCCATCCTGTCGCCATATTTTTGTTGTATGGGATCCAACATTGTAACATATCCCTGTGATCTCATACGTTTGGCAAAGAAATATCCACCTATAGATAATGAAAATAGTATACACTTACTAGTATTCATTCATTTGAATCAGTAATAATAAGAAACATTGAAGCATTTTCTATTTTTTGTTGTTGTTTTTTTTAAATTTATACTTTTATTGCACTGTCATAATATATATCTTGATTAATATATGTATATACATGATTGGATTGTCACATTCAATTTGACGAAATGATGAAAAGGGCGTGATAGCAACCATAAAACATACCACCCTTTCATCAAAAATAGTCTTCTGATAGAAGATAGAACCAGTTAAAAGAACTTAATCGGGTGTTAATTATGTTACATAAGCGGAGCCAGGGAGGTGTTCCAATGGTTGGAAACACCCCCCCCCCCCCCATTATTCGATTTTTTTTAATTATGTGAACGTTTCATGGTGTTTCGAGGGTTGGAAACACCCCCCCCCCCCCCCCCTTTTTTTCTAAATGGTTGTATCCGAGCCTGAAACACAAAAAATAGATGACGATGTATATTCGTTCTATTTATAAAATGAATCTACTATTATGAAATTGCTGCCATCCCATTTATTGTAACCTGAATTGTTTATACTATTACCATTACAGCTATTTATGACAGGTGTTGAAATGACTTGAGTCGGAAATATTAAGATGGACCTCCAATCGTTTCTCTCAGACCTAAATCAGACGGAAGAAAATATGACAGTAATAATTGAGTGCTTGCTTGCTTGGTTAATTGTTTGATTGGTTGTTGGTTGCGTAGCGTCTAGTGGCAAATTTGTCATATTATTCAGAACGAGAATAAATCAGAAGATATGATGGATTTGGGGAAAAAGTTGTGCCTTGCAACAGGTCAACTACAGACCTCTCTAAGAGTTTTTACAGTGGTTCTTTGACGTGCAGCGAGCGCGACACTCTCTCTCCACGAGGCATTTGATTTAACGTCCCCATTCCAACCGGACTTTGCTGCATGTAAACAACCACAACACAATTGACGCCCCACTTTATTAAGGTTCTAATGCCGAATATATGGGAGAAGTCCAAGTCTTGACCACATTTATATAGTGAAGGCAACGGCCTTTGAGTTGTATCAATAATGAACATTGCTGTCATGTTGTTTACGTCGGTTCTATAGACAACCTCTCTCCAGTTGTCTCATGCAAAATAACTGCAACTAATTGCTCTGCAAAAATTGATAGCTAAAGATTGAGGAATAACTAGATAAGCAATCATCGTCCTTCGGTCTTTGGTGGGTAATTGTCGTCTCATTGACAATATTTTTAGCAATAGAAGCTTTTTACTCTAAAAAAACACAAAATACGAGACATCCCAGAGACAAAATGGACTGTAGGTTAGGGGGGGGGTCCCGCTAACATGTTTAACCCCGCCACATTCTGTATGTATGAGCCTGTACCATTGATGAGTCATATATTTGTTTTTCGTTCATTTTTTTGTACATAAATTAGGCCGTTAGTTATCTCGTTTGAATTGTTTTACATTTGTCATTTCGGGGCCTTTTATAGCTGACTATGCGGTATGGGCTTTGCTCATTGTTGAAGGCCGTACGGTGACCTGTAGTTGTTAATTTCTGTGTCATTTGGTCTCTTGTGAAGAGTTGTCTCATTGGCAATCATACCACATCTTCTTTTTGTTATATGTATGCAATTAAAGGCGTCCAAGAAAAGCTTTCCACGAAAATGCTTCGATGTAACTTTTAGCAATCCTTCATCAAGAAAATCCTAAACTGGATTATCGTATAACCTGGAATATTCGATATGCCGATTCTAAAGGGTTAATTCACGCTTCATAAAAATGGAAAGTTTACAATTTGAAAATTGAAGTATAACGTACACCTCTCTTTTATGAATGATCCAATTCGTTCACATTTACCAATTGACATCAATCTGATGTGGTTTCGATAAACATGTACCTCTGGGGTATGAAACCACACAAATTCTCACGGTGTTATTTAAAACCTTAAATTTGATAAGTTGGTGTTTTAACTTGATAGTGTATTTACCGCCGAATGATCTGTAAATAGTATAATGCGTGTATTTTGGGTTATAATTCGATATAGTCTACTGAAACAGTAGCATGTAGAAGCTCTTATTTTTTTATGTACTTACCAAACCAAAGACTGGCGGCATAGCCAAATGGAGCCTGACACCACACAAAACCCCAGGAATATATAGCTTCTGATGTTCCATTTATAAAACCACCTCCTACCCATGTTGCTGAAAAAACAGAAATGCTAACTTTTATTCAATGTTATGCTAGATTTGTACGCTTATTCTGTAAAATTCTCATGAAAATAATTTTACAATCTAATTTTTCTGTAATTAGATGATTTCTTTATTCTGTACATCGTTCATATCTGTAATAAGTAAAATATTACATAATTCTTTTATTTTCCACAATTATTCTATATACTTTACATTTATTTCTCATTTTTCTCTTATTCATTTCAATGATTTTATTTTGCCATATTTCTCTATTCTGTATACCCCATCCACACCCTCATGTAGACTCTTTTATATTTCAAATTTGTTTAGGTATACATGTATATAATTATCAGTAAATTTGAGGTGGGTGTGAATATATTTGATGTGGGTGTTCACAGAGATCAATATCTTAGAAATAAGCAGTGGTATAGGGAAAAGTAGTTTTCTTAATTAGTTGTTCACTGTGAGTACCCCTATTATATGCTAGAATGAAAAAAAGAGAACATGACTAAAATGAATGCGACTTTCACATCAGTGATCATTTGTATGATTAGAGTACCAAGAGAAAATGTTAAATCTGTATTATCTGCTTTATAGCTTATATAGGAATATAACTTTTTTTCAATTTGTCCATAAAGTAGTAATGGTATACAGTTGTATTTGCTTCTCAGCTTAGATCATACGTGTGTATTGTAATCTTAAACCAATGGATTATAAATAAAGGTCCGATCCATGGAGTTGGTATGATAGACACGCTGGAACTTCGAGATTTTGTACACATTATGCCCACTTCCACATTGGATCAAATCATATCAACATCATCAAATCAAAAGCTTTATTTAGAGCTGGTAAATATGCAAAACAGTACAACATAAGCTCATCAGAGCTTTTAAACCTACGTATGTATAGGAAAAGCAAGATTCGACCGAAATTGTTGAATTTACTGCAAATGATGCATGTATTCATATATATTTAAGGTTACGTTTTAGAAATTTAATCCAATTTTTCCCATTATCATAACTCTTCGACACAATATATCAATCTATATTAATGATAAAGGAGAATCTAAGTTTTCTTGTAGAGAATGTTTCCCTCGAAACGAACGAGCGAGCGGCAATGTCGATGTCTGCAAAAGTGTAGACAACTTGTACATATAGGGATTTCGCGTTGTAAAATATTCTTCGGACGACAGATCTTTGACATATATAATGTCATTTGTAAATACATGACCATAGCTTTGCTTCCAAAAGAATTGCATATCTGTTTAGGCCGTATCCTTGATACTCACGTTATTAGGAGACCTCCGTTGCAGTTGGTTATTATAAAAATTAACAGATTAAGCAGACAAAAACACCGATCTATTTATCTATATGTGCAAGATAGTACAAGATTTGTACAGAAATCACAAGATAAGACAGACCTAAACATGAAATATGAGTGGTTTTTTTTCAACATATATTCACGAATTTAAATCAGTGGCATGTATGTGGTCAGGCGTAGTAAGGTGATACTTTAATCACATTCAGGATTTTAATTGTTTTTCTTCAGAAAACAGTAAAAAGCTAAACAAATCAATAACATGTGTCATATTTGCCTCTTTATGCGGATGTGTAGGGTCTGTTTATCCACAACTGATTTCTGGGTTCTTCTATATGCCTCTAATGAAAATCTTACACTTTTTGACAGTTGTTGGGCCCTGTTGCATGTGCATGTGCCCTTTTCCTTATCACGAGCATTATATTAATTTCTGTTAGCATGGTCTTAATCAAATCGTAAACTAACCAAATACTAGTAATGAATTGCATAACTATAAAGTCGACAGGTTGCAAGTATTTGACACTTGGTCTTGAAAGTTGTTGACTTCAGAGTATTAAAGTCCATTTACGTTTTATAATTTAACTTTGGAAATTCAATTAAAATTGGCTGTAAATGGACCCCTCCCCATTTAAAATTATGATTCAATATGCTTACAAGCAATTGAAAAGACAACATATTAGTTCAAGATGAGCCACTCCATTACCTTTGTAGCCTATTTGCTATTTAACAATTTCAAAGTACACAACATCGTGAACTCTAATGAATGATAATATGTAGTGTGTTCCGTTTCAGTTAACTTTAAGGCTCTATTTGTTATGATACATGTATTCGATATAGGAATAGCTGCAGCCGAAAACTCCAGCGTAGGTCGTGCAATTGCAGACCATGGTCTATTTAAGAGTCACGACAAAATGTGGGTGATTAGAATAAATAATTTTACCTGTCAGTACTTTAACTCTAATTTAATAATAACAGACACATATACTTTATATTGAAACGTTGTATAATGCATCAATATATAAAACTTGTCACACTTACTACCTTATGAGATTTTTAATATTCAAGAACATACACTAACTATAAATACTTGCCAGTCATTGTAAACACGCCCACAAAAACACCTATATCTCTCCCAGCTAACATCAAATCCTCATTATAAGAATTTCGTTTTCTCCTTGCAGCCCATAATCCTATGCCGAGAATCAGAATATAGAACAAAATCACTGCAATCAGACCTGGAACATTGACAGCCATGTTGATGTGCGAGAAATTATTTTATGACATTCATTTAACTCATCCTATTTGACCATAAGCTTGGTTGATAGACCACGAAGAAAGTTTAATTATGTTATTTGTGATAAGTTTAACACACCTTCAAGGATTAACCTCACCTGCGGTATATTGCCGTTTTTATGCACAATATTACTTAAAAGGACCAGAAAAGGCAATAAATGTATTTAAGATTTTATGTTTTACATTTATTTGTATATCAATTAAATGTTATGTAACTCAAGTAAACTACAACATCGAAGGCCCGTTAGAGTTCTACAAATCTCCAAAATATCATAAGATACAATAAAATGAAATGAGATATTTATTAGTGTAAAATCCAAACAATCATGCAGCTTGCTACTAATTAAATATCACAAATTCACAATAAACAATACAAATATGTAACATTTCATATGATTGTTGAAATTGTTTCTATGTTTTTTCTAATTGTTACTCGAAATCTGATCATTTTTGCTACAATTTGTTTTCAAATAATAAAAAAAGTTGTCCATCAGCTAGGTCTCTATAGTAAATGTGAAACTCAACATCCAATAAATTTAGAGGGAGGATCACGGCAGTCGGCCTATATATAGTCCCTTACAGTAACGGTCACCGAATTGGAAGTAAAGTGACCTGCGATATACATCTTAAAACACTGTACAATTGGTTTCACCTTGCACTGTCTATAAATCAACTTAGTCAGCTAAATATTTGTACATTTAGGTTGCTGTTTAGTTTGAATGAGAGGACACTGTGAAACAAAGAAAAGAACGAAAGTAATACATTTAAGTTTGAAACCAAATATAAACCAATAATAGTTTCCGACTTAATATGCGACAAATAAAAGGTGAACGCATGCACAAAGACAGAGAGATATAGACATTTACCAGCCGTGTTTTCTTTATACTGAGTGGAAGCACTTTAAATATGTAGGCTTATTAACAGACATCAATAAAAAAAAAAAGAAAAGTGATGAATTAAGAATTAAGAGCAGGTGCTCTACAGGCTATAGCTTCTTATAAGGATAATTTTAAATCCGCTTGGTGTGTATACTGATTGATACTTTAGTCTTACAGAAGAACATGATTTATTTATAAGTTGCTATTGTCTTTGAACTAGCTTCCGGTACTCTTATATCATGGCGCTGCTTTGTGTCTTGTTTTTGTGCTTACTACCGATATATTGAGTTAAGCCATTTACAACTGATCCGATTTTACAGTTTGTTCTTATGTTGTGCTGTTATACGCCACTGTCTATTAGGGGAGGGTTGAGCACTCACAAAATATTTGAACCCCGTAACCTTCTTAAAGTCAGGAGCCTGTAATTCAGTGGTTGTCATTGATTCAGAGCATTTCTGTCATATATTTTTTCGTAAATTGTTTTGTTATCAATTAGACCGTTAGTTTTCTCGTTTGAATTATTTCACATTTTGCCAAAATGGTGCCTTTTATAGCTGACTATATGGTATGGGTTTTGCTTATTGTTTAAGGCTGACGTGACGGTGACCAATAATTACTTACATCTACGTCTAGTGTCTCAATCTCCTTATTTTGATATAACCTGAATGTCCTATACGATCTTTGGACTGTGCCAGGCATTCAAAGGACCAGACTGCACGATTATATTACATGACTCTGGTACATGTTTTGTCAAAGCCTGACTTTAAATGATGTTTGAAATCAAGGAAATGTATATTAATATACAATTCCTTGTTGATACGTATACAATCATATTTCGTTTTTATATTCTTATAAAATTTTTGTTACACCGATACTTCTTTTAGAATTAAAAGTAAGTTATTGGTATAGCTTAATCCCATTAATTTTAGAAGTTAACTTTCTACTTTTAATTATATAATAAACTATGTATCATCGGGTATTTACAAGGATTTTAATTCAAAATCTTTGTAAAGACCCAATGGTGCATAACTTTGTGACTAATGGACTGGTCATTTTCCGTTTCATTGGGGGGACTTGGAAGAAAATATAGGAACTTCTTATTTTTTTCAAGATCCCACCTTGTCAAAAGAAAAAAATCAAGACCCCTTCCTTGCAAAGACCTAACCATTTCATCCCTTTTAAAACTTGAAAACGTTTCCTAATACCAGTATTGCAAAAATGCTTACAATATAAAAATAGGAAGATGTGGTATAATTGCCAATGATGTCTATTATAGAATTACTAATATTAAAAAAAATTGTGCACCACTGAGTAAGGTAGTCGTAGCATCAAGCGGGGTAGTTGTTTTTTTACCTTGAAAACCATAATCAAGTTGTACCTGTTATGGTCTCAATTGCATTTACCAGAGACATGTATAGTACCCTTCATTTACCACTGTGAAGTATCAAATTACACTGAGTTGGTTGTTTACTAAGAAACAGGTACCGATTTTCGTCGAAATCAGAGTAACGGAAATAAATCAGCTTACGCATGGACACATCATCTTCATTCAATTTTAGCACATTTATGTTCCTTTTCCTATCCTTTATTAAATAAGTTAGAAAATTAGCATCACATAATAATAATTTCCGGGAGAATATGCTGAAACTGATTTGGATACGTGGAATTTTAACCTTAACATTGTTTTGCTTGCCAAACACTTGAATATATTTTTATGATTGTATGGAGGATGCGTCGGGTGTGCCCCTTCCTGAGTTCGCCTTCGCATGACACAAAGAAAAATAATTCATGTTTATAAAGTCACGTTATAAATACCACGTTTAACTCCTATATTTTATCTTCAACCATTGAAATATATGCTCGATCGTGAGTTTTTCGATGAGTCATGAAAGGAAACAAAGTTATTTTTTAGAGGTTTAGCTAGCTTTAAAACCAGGTTCAATCCACCATTTTCTACATAAGAAAATGCCTGTACCAAGTCAGGAATATGACATTTGTTATCCGGCATTCGTTTGATGTGTTTGAACTTTTGATTTTGCCATTTGATTGGGGACTTTCCTTTTTGAATTTTACTCAGAGTTCAGTATTTTTGTCACGGATTTTACTTTTTATTAGTATTATCAGTGTTTTATTGGAAATGAATAAGTACGCGTACGCCCCCTTTTTAATAGCTAAAAATTAAAAAAATGTCATGTTTCTCACGATTCATGTTATTTTTAGCATAAAATAAGCCTACAAATTGTTCTTACATTTTCTGTAAAAATACGCCCTCCCCGGCCCGTCCCTTTTTTAAAAATGGCCTGGATCCGGCGCCTCTGGAAGTTGCTTAAATTTTGTAAACAAAAAAATGATGCCCTCTTATCTGAGGTGTTGGAAAATTAAAAAACCCCATTTTAATTCCCCCAAAATAAATTCTCTCATTGTCCTCCATTTGGTTACCAAAAACGGTCCCCTAGTGTGTTCTTCTCCTTCCAAGTAAGGAACCGAATTCAATCATGAATGTATAAGTGTCGGGCATCACGGCTAGTCTTCTAAAAGTTATTTACAATTAAAACTGTCTCCATTTTTAAAAACTTTGCACAATTAAGTTTTTAATGTGAATTTCTTTCATATTCCGTTCTAACTGATAACTTGTTCGTGCAGCCGGAACATTTCTATATCTGTTTCCGGTTTTCGGTTTTCTCTGTTAGATTTTTAAAACTGGTGCCCTGTTATCCCTGTAGTTTTGTGTACCTTGACTAGTCAAGAAAGTATCAGTACATACGCGTCTGAACGGGAACATTCTAGAGAAAAGAAAACATTATCTCACACATTTTTAGACCAGAAAGGGTTTAGTATTACTGCAAGAAGGTAAATGACATCTGAGTGCATTCCAAAATGTGCGCGAATCATTACCTTAGTGTCCAAATAATAACCAAACGATATCGTTATTTCTTTCACATGGTAACCATGTGGTTTACACCCCCCTTTTATGTCATAGGTAGTTACTACTGTAGATATTTTCTGGCGGTGATTGACTTTAACATGTTCAGATAACAAATAGAACCATTATATATATATATATATATATTTAAAGTATGCAATACCATAACTTTCAAGGACTAAATTAGTCATTTTAAAATGTATTTATAAACATACTAATCATGCTAATTAAACCTGAATGCAAAAGAAAAAAATTCCCTCCATTGTAATGTGTTTATGTCCATAGACATTGTATTGTAGAAAATTAATAGTAAAGACTACCTTGAAAATTGTAATAGACCTGTATTGACCACTTGATGAGTAATAACTGGGGCAGCAGTTTTTCTGGCCAACATTATATTATGTTCAAAACATATATATTCACTTTGAATTTAATTTAATGTCAGAAAATGTGTCAAGCTACAAAAAATGTAATACAGACTAGAACATTCAGTTCACTTGACTATTGAGACGACTTTTACTTACTTACACTAAACAATATATGCTAAAATTAATTAAAACGAATTTAAAATTGTTTTCAATAAGATTCATTCTTTTATTTGTTTTGAATATATATATATTCACATTGTATCATGTTCATGCATACATTTTTTCTATGTTATACATGTATATGTCACTGTACATGAATGTACTTCATTATGAAATGAAAACCTTTTATTGCAGATGTCGTCATTAGCATTAAACCCTATACAGATTTTCAGCCAAGGAGCTGAAGAAGAGAAGGCAGAAACTGCTAGATTGGTAAGTTCATACTAATGAGTAAGTTCCATAAAAGGCATAACTTGTAGACAATGTTAACTCCTGGAAGTAAATAACTTGCAATTTTCTAAATGTATCTTGTAATGTTCCTATTGATACTCATATTTCTTGATGCCATGTCCTTTTATATTGACACCTTGCATGCCTTGCTCATTGAATTAGAATTTTCAGTATGAACAATACTGTATTTCATTTTCTTTTAATTTGTCAAGATATAACATTAGCATTTACTATATAATATATAAACTGTGACATGTTCACGGATTTGACCCAAATTCTCAATTGATATACTAACACATAGATCCAAATTACAAAAGTCCGAAAGACATAATTGACAATGCATGGACTGGTTATAACATATCAGAATTTTGTGCATATTTTAAGACTAGATTCAAATTATCCATGAGGCAGAGATGCAGATAATTTTGTTTTCCTATCAGACATTGGGTCCTGCATGTAAGACTGGTTTGCCAGTCCTATCAACAGTTTGCCAGACCTACTTTTTTGAAAAATAATAACTAGTTCCCAGTTAGATTAAGATACGCCTTAAAAACCTTGACTAGAACGACCAGGTTAAATAAGAATATGACCATGGGGTGGTTTAATGTGTTAGACCACATTTAATTTAAATTATCCTGCAACATCAAATAAATAAATGAAAATGTTTTACTACACTTGCCATTAATACAACTATTCATTAACTTTATGGATAGTTGTCTTATTAATTGGCATAAGAACAATTAGATAAAAAACAAAGACAATGGCAAGCTACATTTTTACGTCAAAACGAATATATGTGTTCATACATTAACTAAAATGAAGAAAAAAAAACACTCTTATAAAACTAAAATAATACTTGTTTTTGTTTAATTTAATTTACTTAAATGTGGTCATTATGACATTAGTTGTCCCTTAATAGAACTTTTGGTTTTCAGTGCTTTTCAACTAATAATTGATTTGGCCATCTATTGTTCCAACTGTTCATGCACCACTGATTTGTCTTATGGAGACGAAACTCGTTTTTGTCTCGCCTTGACGGAGTAAAAAAGCGAGACATAGGTGTGCTGTTTCCAGCGACAGCGTCAACAATGTATTAGTTTGTGATTAGGTCTAGTTCATGGTGAACCACTAGTGGTAGGTCAATGATATTTGGTATGCAGTTGTATTAGCATTGGCACATCTCATTACCATGGAGATTATTTGGCCCCGCCCCCTCAGTCAAGGTCTATTGACATTGAAACTTTTCATAGTTTACATGTATTAGTTTGTGATTAGGTCAATTTATGTGGAACCACTAGTGGTAGGTCAATGATATTTGGTATGCAGTTGTATAAGCATTGGCATATCTCATTTCCATGGAGATTATTTGGCTCCGCCCCCTTAGTCATGGTCTATAGACTTTGAAAATTTTGCTAAGTTAACATGTATTAGTTTGTGATTAGGTCAGTCCAAGGGGAACCATTAGTGGTAGGCCAATGTTAATTTGTGTTCAGTTGTATAAGCATTAGCACATCTCATTTCCATGGAGAATATTTGGCCCCACCCCCTCAGTCATGGTCTATTTACTTTGAAACTTTTGCTTTGTTTACATGTATTAGTTTGTGATTAGATCAGTTTAAGATGAACTGCTAATGTTAAGTCAATGATATTTGGTATGCAAATTTATTGGCATTTGCAAGTATCATTTCCATGGAGATTATATAGCCCCACCCCTGATCATGGTTCATTGACTTTGAAACTTTTACATAGTTTACAAGTTAGTGTTTGTGTTTAGGTTTGTTTAAAGGGAACGACTTATAATAAGTCAATGGTATTTGGTGTGCAGTTGTAATAGCATTGGCACATCTCATTCCATGGAGATTGTTTAGCCATGTACCTTCAGTCATGGTTCATGGACTTTGAATATTTGCATAACTTACATGTTAAAGTATTGCTATTTTAATTTCAATATTTGCATTATCAAAATAACAAAAAGGCAAGACATATCTCTGTGATAACAGTTTATTTTCGTACTAACAATGTTCTCGTTAAAGCGACGCATCCTTGCATGAACCGTGCGTATGAGGGACGCATCTGATAACACTTGCTGAGTCTTGTAATCATCAGAATTATCCCTCAGCTATCAAAAGAAGCTGAAAACAAGCTTCTACATTTTTGTACTCAATATTTTTACCGGAAATTTACTTTCGCTCTCATTGCTATGTATAATAATAAATCCCGAGAACTACGAAAATAATTATAATCACATGACTTACGCTAATTCAGGGCTCGACAATAAAGCTTGTCGGATTGTCCGGTACCAGAGGAAAAAAAGGTCGGACAAGTAAAAGCTAGATCAAGGTTGTCCGAAGGGCCAAGTTAAATCATTTTGTAGAAAATAAATTAAATCCAACTTTGATGAACAAAGTAATAAACAAAAAACAAGAAAAGATAAAAAAAAATATTAATTTGACATGTTTACTTGCAATCAATAATTTTAAACTGGTTCTTTGACAGATACTTTATAACAGATAAAACACATAATATTCTGGGAAACCAGCCTTAGATGAAATCAAGAATGGCTTTGTAGGTAACAAGACAGTTCGGCACTGGCACGGAAACCAATCCTTCCATGTTTAATAGACAGTATGGCACCATAGGAGACATTTCGGGACCAAGCCAACCAGTACCTCATTTCCCTACCTTATTCTGCTGCTTATAATAAATATGATAAATTTTATTTAACAAAAATATTTTTTAAAATAAAAAATGAAGAAATTATTGACCATAAAATTCACAGAATCATATTTGATTATATGTAGACAAAACAAAATATATTAAAAACTAAGCTGTTTGTAGTAAGGCATTAATCATAATAATCAATATTTTACCAACATGAAAGACCAGGATACAAACCAAATGAGTGTAGACTGACAGGCCTACCAGACTGTGCCTCATGTGCAGAGTCTGATGAGACTTTGGCATTGATGAAAACTAGAACCTAAGTCCTGTGACATGACTTGATTCAGTTGTTCTCGACTCATATTTTTGAAAAGGATATCAAGAGATATAAATCAAATTCTGTTCATATGTTCATTGAATCAACTTAAAATGCAAAAAAGGTTAATATTAAGATTTTTTTTGGACAAGTTACAATTCCATTCGAACAAGTAAGTTTTGATGTGTACTTGTCCTATTGGGCAAGTTGAAAAAAAAGTTATTGTACAGGCCTGTAATTGGATAAACGCAGAGAAGATCGAAATCTGTTTACATCAGCATGTTTACCTATTACCGGCAATAAATGTGTCATTAGAACTTTTGGTTTTCAATGCCTTTCAACTAAATTATTAATTTGGAAGCCAAGGCTACTAGGACCAACAGAAATTTCAATTTTGACGGCCCCAAACAGTAAAAATATTTGCCGGTCATTGGGTCTGACACAAAGACGTCATTTGCTGGACCCTCTTAAATTCTGCCCCCCCCCCCTTAGGGCCTACTTTCATTGGCATACATTTCTCTGAAATGAATTTTAAATTTTTGCTTCATTATCAATGCACCAAAATATTTTTTTTAAAAAGAAGGAAATGTGATATGATTACCAATCAGACAGTGATCCACCAAAGACCACAGGACAAGGATTTAAACTGTAAAGTATGACTTGTATACCTGAAAAAGAACAATTAAAATAAGATTTGTATACATGGACGTATTTAATGAAGATTTTCTTTTTGTAGTCATCATTTGTTGGAGCCATCGCTATTGGAGATCTGGTCAAGAGTACATTAGGTCCAAAAGGAATGGTAAATACATTTACACAGAGAATATTGTGTGGCTTTTGCAATATCCACCGGTAGCAACTAGAAAAACCAAGAAAATACCAAGAACTCTGCTTAAGTGTTGATGCTGGTGTGATATTGAAAAGCCCATCATAAACACTTTATTATATACTTAATAGCTTGAACGAGATGTTTTTCTGTTAATAGAAGTTAAATGAAATACTTATATAAAGGATGACTAGATTGAACATTCACAAGTTGCCTTAATGAAACAAGTTAAAAATAATAAGAAAATTAATAAACTACTACTAATGTATCTGAAATGGGAAGTACTGTACTAATTTTGACAAACATTTCATTAATGGATAGCTTATTTGTATCAAAATCTAAAATATTTTATTCCCATTAATTATTACTTTCTGTGATGAAAATAACCTGATTAACAATTGTTTTAAGGTGGAATGATGGAAGCCAACATTATGCTATCACAGCAAAAATAATAAATTCATCATTATTCATGTCATTAGTTCTTCTTCACGCAACAGAGTTGTAAAGTTTATGATTCTTTGTATACCCTCGTCCTTATTAGGGTATATAGTACCTGTGTCTATGTCTGCTTGTCTAACAGTATGTCCTTCTTCTGTCATACTTCAGGTTTCAAGGAGTTTGATATATGGATCAGGATTTATAAACACTGTGCTGGCTACTTGTGCATGTTATTTCTCATTATTAGTAATGAACTTGTTGGAGCACCAAAAAACACTTGTATAAAAGCTCTGAAATTGATAAAAAAAAATGTCTGGATCAGTCTTGTCATAAAATATATAATATATTCTATATATGAAATTATTACAGGACAAGATACTGCAAAGTGGTGAGGGTATACAAGTAACAAATGATGGTGCCACCATACTGAAATCCATTGGTGTAGATCTTCCTGCAGCCAAAGTTTTGGTTGGTAAGTTACAGCCATACCGATATTTATAGGTGTAGATCTTCCTGCAGCCAAAGTTTTGGTTGGTAAGTTACAGCCATACCGATATTCATAGGTGTAGATCTTCCTGCAGCCAAAGTTTTGGTTGGTAAGTTACAGCCATACCGATATTTATACCCCACGCAACGAGTTGCGGAGGGTATAATGTTTTTGGTCCGTCCGTCTGTCAGTCCGTCAGTCTGTCAATCTGTCAGTCCTTCAGTCCTGTTTCTTGTCATCGCAACTTCTCTCAAACCACACAACAGAATTTCACGAAACCTTTTTAGATAATAAGGACATACTATGTAGTTGTGCATATCGACAGGAAATTACGATTCAATTCTTTTTCTAGGAGTTACGCCCCTTTGAACTTATTTACTTTAATGTACTACTGCAACAGTTTGTCATCGCAACTCCTCTCAAACCACACAACAGAATTTCATGAAACCTTTTCAGATAATAAGGACATACTACGTAGATGTGCATATCGACAGGAAATTACGATTCAATTTTTTTTCGAGGAGTTACGCCCCTTTGAACTTATTTGCCCACTATACTACTGCAACCTTTTGACATCGCAACTCCTCTCAAACCACACAACAGAATTCATGAAACCTTTTCAGATAATAAGGACATACTACGTAGATGTGCATATCGACAGGAAATTACATTTCAATTTTTTTCCAGGAGTTATGCCCCTTTGAACTTATTTGCCCAATATACTACTGCAACCTTTTGTCATCGCAACTCCTCTCAAACCACACAACAGAATTTCATGAAACTGTGTAGATAATAAGGACATACTATGTAGATGTGCAAATTGACAGGAAATTATGATTCAATTTTTTTTTCTGATACAATTTTTTTTTCTTGCACTTATTTTATTTCTCCAATGACAATGTGGGGACGTGGGGTATGTGAGCACGCTCACTAAGGTTCTTTAATCATAGGTGTAGAGATTCCTGCAGCCAAAGTTTTGGTTGGTTAGTTACAGCCATACCGATATTCATAGGTGTAGATCTTCCTGCAGCCAAAGTTTTGGTTGGTAAGTTACAGCCATACCGATATTCATAGGTGTAGATCTTCCGGCAGCCAAAGTTTTGGTTGGTAAGTTACAGCCATACCGATATTTATAGGTGTAGATCTTCCTGCAGCCAAAGTTTTGGTTGGTAAGTTACAGCCATACCGATATTTATAGGTGTAGATCTTCCTGCAGCCAAAGTTTTGGTTGGTTAGTTACAGCCATACCGATATTCATAGGTGTAGATCTTCCTGCAGCCAAAGTTTTGGTTAATAAATAACAGTCATACTTAAATTTTATACATGTAGATATTTTGTGGATGCATATTTTTTATATATATAACACCAAGCTGATTGATTTTTTTTTCACTTTGTAGATATATCCAAAGTACAAGATGATGAAGTAGGAGATGGCACTACCTCTGTTGTTGTGTTTGCTTGTGAACTTTTAAAAGTAAGTGTACACATGTTTGGTTATTTTCTGAAACTTTCAATTACATTGATCATACAGCTTTGATCACTGTAACTATAGATTTATTAGTGTTCAGTCGACTTAGTTTGTGTCCTTAATATGATAGTCAAAATGACATGTCCGTCCATTTCTATGTTTTCTTTGTCATTCAAAAGCTATGTTTGCTTTTTGTGCATTTCATTATAATTTTTATTGCTTTGCTAAAATAAAATTATGCCAATCTAGGAGTGTTGAGATGCACAAAGCTTAATATTACGATAGCAGAGATGAACAATCCATATCTTGTAAATATTTAATATATTACCGGTAGATATATCACTAATCTTGTGCTTAATAGTTAACATTTGATTATTATTTATAGGAAGCTGAACAACTGATTTCCCAGAAAATTCACCCACAGACAATTATATCTGGTTGGAGGTTAGCTACAGATGAAGCTAGAAAGGCCCTGACAGAATTTGCACGTGATCATGGGTAATTAAAAAAATAGCATTAATTATTTTGTTTCAAATTATACCTTTTCAAAAATTATAAATTTTGAAAAGAGAAATTAAAATAACCAGTGCTAAATGTAATTAAGAACAAATTTCTCAGGTAAAAAAGAAATTAAAAAAATTATTATTTTGTAAAATATAATTTATACATTAATGTTGTGAAAAATATGTCATATTCTGATAGCGCATAACACTATTGTTTTGAAAAATTGTATGATAAATGTCTTCCATGTTTTTTTTTTAGAAAAGATGAAAAGAAATTTAAGAAAGATTTAATGAACATTGCTAGAACCACACTCAGTTCTAAAATATTGACACAATACAAGGACCACTTTTCAAATCTATGTGTTGATGCTGTTCTTAGATTAAAGGTAAAAGTCTTCTCGTAATAAAATGCAGAAAGTCTAAATTTTGATGTAAATTTTGCTAGCTTTACTGACTGCAACAACTTTTCAGAATGTGTCTTAAACGTATAAAGAGATTTCATTTGTAATTGTTCCCCACACGTCGTGCTGTGGGGGTATTGTAATGGACTCTTTGTCCAAAACACATCATTTATAAGATACTATTTGACAGAAAGCTTCCATACTTGTGGGATTATTTGCCATCATATTTTCTTGACCCTGCTTTATCATTCGTTTGATTTGATTTTTACCCAAGTGATGGAACTTTTTAGTATTGTAACAATGACTCTTTGTGAATGTAACTCCTCTAAGTCCCTATTACAGATTGGTTTTACTTGGTACTATTATTTGCCATCAAGTGTAGTTAACCATATGGTATCACCATTTGGCACTGCCCATTTTTTGGTAGTATTGTGACAAAAACAACTCCTCTGAGTTTGTTTTTCCGAAAGCTTGGTAATTTTTTTTGCCATCATGTGAAGTTAACCGTATTGTACCACTATGATTACATGAGTTGTGGGACTTTGACCATTTGTTGGAGTATTGTTACAATAACACCTTGTGATGCAACTCCTCTGAAACCCTTTAACAGAAAGCTCTCATACTTAATAGGATTGTTTGCCATCATGTGTTGTTGACCACATTATACTGTCATTTTGATTTGATCATATTTATGGGAACTTTTACCATATTTTGACTATCTACCACGATGACACATTGTGACACATAATCAAATTCCTCATTCATACTGCTGTTGGGAACATTTAGCTACAACGTAACAATCTTGTATTCATTTGTAACAAAAACAAAAGACTTATTGCAAAATGAAGTCTCTGTAAAGTTGCTATGTTTTACTCTATGACCAAATGGTACTAAAGAAATCTTGTCTTTAAGTATAATTTTTTATCATTTCATTAACCGGAATTTCGAAAGAAAAATCTGTTATTGATTTATGAATGTATGGCGGGCAGGTGGCTGCCAAACAGTGTCCGTTCATTAACATGAAAACTCTTTGACGAAATCTTTTCAAATTTATTTCATGATTTTAGCTGTTTTCGCTGTTGAGTTGTAGACCTTTCAGTAGCAAAAGTGATTCTTATTATATGATTTTGAGTTATTTCCCTTTGAACAGAAATGGTGTAATTAATAAGTAATTTCTATGTCATTTGGTCTCTTGTTAATTTTGAGTTATTTCCCTTTGAACAGAAATAGTGTAATTAATAAGTATTTCATCAAAAATTGAATTCTTGGGGTTCTTTGATATGCTGATTCTAACAATGTACTTAGATTTTAAATATTGGACCATAATAGATAAATGTCCAATTTCAAATTTTTCAGTTCTTTGAATACATTCATTTTTTGTCACAAACCTATGCTGTGTCAAATATTCAATCACAATCCAAATTCAGAGCTGTTTTAAGTTTAAATGTTGTGTCCATACTTGCTCAACTGTTCAGGGTTCGACCTCTGCAGGAAAATCGGGTTGGCTGTCACTCTGACAGCCTCTTGTTTCTTTGTGGTTTAGGAAATGCTATGGATTTTTATAGATTTAACACTTATTGTAATTGACTGGAAATGAACCAATTTACTATAAAAAAAAATGTTGTTTTTTTAGGGAAGTGGAAATTTAGATGCTATCCAGTTGATAAAGATACTTGGAGGAGGTTTACAAGACTCATATTTAGATGAAGGTAATGTTTTTCCCTCTTTCTTGTGAAAAAATGTTTTATTGAAAAGTGCAGAGATTATTGAATTTCAGTAATTTATAAATTGACTATAGTTGATAAATGGATGTGTTTTAACAAAAGTCTTATAAACTATAATTAATAAACCCCTGAAAAATCCTCCTTCCCTTCTTTCATTCATTTGAATTAAAAGAGATTTAGGTGATAAATGCCAATGAGACAGCAATCCAGCAGCAAATTAATTTGACATGATTTTGAATATCCCTTTGATATTTTCTTCCTCTCTCTTACTGTAAAACAAAAAAAGGAAACTAGAAGTGAAGATAATTTTTCATCAACAGACATGTTAGTTTATTTTGTTGCTAACTGTTTTTATACGACCGCAAAAAAATTTTTGTGGTCGTATATTGGTATGACGTCGGCGTCGTCGTCGTCGTCCGAAGACGCATTAGTTTTCGCACTCTAACTTTAGTTTAAGTGAATGGATCTCTATGAAATTTTACCATAAGGTTCAATACAACAAAAGGAAGGTGGGGATTGATTTTGGGGGTTATGGTACCAACAGTTAAGGAATTAGGGGCCAAAAAGGGGCCAAAAATAAGCATTTTCTAGTTTCCAGACAATAACTGTGGAACGGTGTATGGATCTCTCTGAAATTATACAAGTTTCCATACCACAAAGGGATGGTTAGGATTTGCTTTGGGGGGTTATGGCTCAAACTGTTTAAGAATTAGGGGCAAAAAAGGGGGAAAAACAAGGTTGTCCTGGTTAATGGACAAATACTTTAGTACAAAACATAATTTAAAGCAGTGTAAGGGAGATAAATCAAATACATCATTGAAATTATCTCCCTTACACTGCTTTTAAATTATGTATAAAGTAATGGTTAATGAACAATTAAGACAATTTAAAACAGTGTAAGGGAGGTAATCCAAATACAATGTTTTGGTTACTTCCCTTACACTGCTTTTAAATTATGTTTAAAGAAATGCATATTTATAAAGGAAGACCAGTAAAAATATCTGCAAATGTTGCATCTTTTTTTTTTACAAAAAAATCCATATGAAAGATTTGACACTATATTTTAAATTCTATTATAAAATAGATTAAGTTAGCACTATGGTAAATTTAAATGGGTAATTATGGTTTGGGGGAAAAAGGGGGGGGGGGGGGTGAAAAGAAATTGTGGGGGGTCAATTTTTTCTCATTTCAGATTTCAGAAATTAAAAAGAATTATTCTTCAAATATTATTTTTTTTTCAAATTTCAAATATTGAAAAATTTCAAGAAGTAATCTTTAATTGCACAGTATGGCGCATTAGATTTGTAAAATCTTTGACCACATTTATTTATTTGTTATGCCGAATCTAACCGTGTATTTAGATTTTTAATTTTGGATCCAGTTTTCAAATTGGTCTACATTAAGGTCCAAAGGGTCCAAAATTAAACTTTGTTTGATTTTAACAAAAATTGAATATATGGGGTTCTTTTATATGCTGAATCTAAACATGTATTTAGATTTTTGATTTTTGGCCCAGTTTTCAAGTTGGTCCAAATTGGGGTCCAAAATTAAACTTTGTTTGATTTCAACAAAAATTGAATATATGGGGTTCTTTGATATGCTGAATCTAACCATGTATTTAGATTTTTTATTTGTGGACCCCGTTATCAAATTGGTTCATATTGAGGTCAAAAGGGTCCAAAATTAAACTTTGTTTGATTTCATCTAAAATTGAATTATTGGGGTTCTTTGATATTCCAAATCTAACCGTGTATTTAGATTTTTAATTTTGGGTCCTGTTTTTTAAATTGGTCTACCTTAAGGTCCAAAGGGTCCAAAATTAAACTTTGTTTGATTTTAACAAAAATTGAATATATGGGGTTCTTTGATATGCTGAATCTAAACATGTGTTTAGATTTTTGATTAGGGGCCCAGTTTTCAAGTTTGTCCAAGTTGGGGTCCAAAATAAAACTTTGTTTGATTTCAACAAAAATTGAATATATGGGGTTCTTTGATATGCTGAATCTAAACATGTATTTAGATTTTAGATTTTTGGCCCAGTTTTCAAGTTGGTCCAAATTGGGGTCCAAAATTAAACTTTGTTTGATTTCAACAAAAATTGAATATATGGGGTTCTTTGAATTGCTGAATCTTACCATGTATTTAGATTTTTTATTTGTGGACCCGCTATCAAATTGGTTCATATTGAGGTCAAAAGGGTCCAAAATTAAACTTTGTTTGATTTCATCAAAAATTGAATTATTGGGGTTCTTTGATATGCCAAATCTAACCGTGTATTTAGATTTTTAATTTTGGGTCCCGTTTTTAAATTGGTCTTCATTAAGGTCCAAAGGGTCGAAAATTAAACTTAGTTTGATTTTAACAAAAATTGAATTCTTGGGGTTCTTTGATATGCTGAATCTAAACATGTGTTTAGATTTTTGATTATGGGCCCAGTTTTCAAGTTGGTCCAAGTTGGGGTCCAAAATTAAACTTTTTTTGATTTCAACAAAAATTGAATATATGGGGTTCTTTGATATGCTGAATCTAAACATGTATTTAGATTTTAGATTTTTGGCCCAGTTTTCAAGTTGGTCCAAATTGGGGTCCAAAATTAAACTTTGTTTGATTTCAACAAAAATTGAATATATGGGGTTCTTTGATATGCTGAATCTTACCATGCATTTAGATTTTTTATTTTGTGGGCCCGCTATTAAATTGGTTCATATTGAGGTCAAAAGGGTCCAAAATTAAACTTTGTTTGATTTCATCAAAAATTGAATTATTGGGGTTCTTTGATATGCCAAATCTAACCGTGTTTTTAAATTTTTAATTTTGGGTCCCGTTTTTTAAATTGGTCTACATTAAGGTCCAAAGGGTCCAAAATTAAACTTAGTTTGATTTTAACAAAAATTGAATTCTTGGGGTACTTTGATATGCTGAATCTAAACATGTGTTTAGATTTTTGATTATGGGACCAGTTTTCAAGTTTGTCCAAGTTGGGGTCCAAAATTAAACTTTGTTTGATTTCAACAAAAATTGAATATATGGGGTTCTTTGATATGCTGAATCTAACCATGTATTTTGATTTTGGACATTGGACCATAATAGGTAAATTAAATAAATTGAAGTTCTTAGACCACATTCTTTCTGTGTCAGAAACCTATGCTGTGTCATATATTTAATCACAATCCAAATTCAGAGCTGTATCAAGCTTGAATGTTGTGTCCATACTTGCCCCAACTGTTCAGGGTTCGACCTCTGCGGTCGTATCAAGCTGCGCCCAGCGAAGCATTTTATTTCAGATTTAACCTGATAGTCTCAAACATGATGATGTAATTAATTTCATTTAAATATTGCAACTATTTTTGTATTCATCCAAACAAACTGGATAACTTTTTCATTTCAGGATGTAGTTCAAGGGTCCTTTTCTTCATAAATTCTCCAGAACGGTTACAAATAAAACATATGGGGAAAATGAAAATAACTATTGTATATCTTTTAAACCAGATTCAATATAGAAACGGCTACACCACTGCAAAATTATTTCTTTTTGTGTGTGTCAAGCAAAAAGTAGTGAAGGCATATTTAATACATTTCACAGTTTGATAAAATATGTTGGATTAATTTCATCTGAATATTGACCTTGCTGTTTGATTTGTTTCAGGATTTTTGTTAGAAAAGAAAATAGGTGTAGGACAGCCTAAAAGATTAGAAAACTGTAAAATATTAGTAGCTAACACACCCATGGATAGTGACAAAATAAAGGTAAGAAGTACCCATTTGATCTGGTTTTTAATGAGTGATTAGTTCTGTTCAGGTTTTTACATAAGATATTGTGAACCAAATTGTTTTGTGGATACTTTCTCCTGTATTGAATTACAACTGGACATTAAGCCCGCAACAATCAATCAGTCTTAAATAAATTAAAGGTTTTCAACAAGCTAATTGACACCTTTACCTTAATCTGACGATGAATAATTTTGTTTGTATAACACTTTAGTAGATGGTTAGACATTTTTGTTATCTACTTATTTCCTGCTCAATTAAATTCAATCAACTTGTCATCAAAATGATTGTCCTAATTATCATGCTATGAGAAGCATAATAAGTCATGTGCATGATATCACACCTTGGTTGGTATGAAACATTGAGTGTTGAAACAAATATGCATTGTATTTTGCTTGCAAAGTTGGAAATACAGTATTTTAATAACTACAGAAAAAAAATACCGTCTGAAAATGAAAATGTTACTTTAAAAGATAGAATGGATACATCGTATGCTCATATCAACCTGATACACAAAATCAGTTTACCTCGTGCAAGTTCTCTCCCCTTGAGTTGAGCTTTGGTTGACTGAATTGTATCACTTTCTCCTAGTTTTCCTGATAACCATAACTATAAGAAGAATTGACTACAATACACCTAGTCAATGTCAATGGAAATATGCAAAGGGAGATATCTCAAATTTAATTATTGATACTAATTTGCTATTTTCCTGTTTGAATTTTCTAGCTTTTATGTTAAAAATCTAATTTAAGCATGACTTTATGGTAACAAAACCAATTTTAAGCCACTGACAAAGTATGAAGAACATTCAAAGGTGTAAAATAAACAAATCAGTTTATCTATTAACAATAAAAAGTCTTACTGTGGATTCATTTATTTTCGTGGGTACCAATTTTCGTGGATAAAGGAAAACTTGTATGTTCGTGGATATTAAATTTTCATGGTTTTGCCGAGGTCTGCATAAAGCCTATAGAAAATTTGACATTCATTGAACATTTAATTTCGTGGTTTACCTGTACACACGAAATCGACGAAAATTGATATCCAACAATTATTAATGAATCCACAGTAACTATATTTTTATACTGGTTTGAAGAATATCTGAATATTAAATAAGAATATTCTAATTTCCTCAGATATTTGGATCTAAAGTAAAGGTAGATGCTGTTTCTAAAGTAGCAGAATTAGAATTAGCAGAAAAAGAAAAGATGAAGGACAAAGTGAATAAGATCTGTAAAGTAGGATGTAATGTATTCATTAACAGGTAAATAAGATCTGTAAAGTAGGATGTAATGTATTCATTAACAGGTAAATAAGATCTGTAAAGTAGGATGTAATGTATTCATTAGCAGGTAAATAAGATCTGTAAAGTAGGATGTAATGTATTCATTAACAGGTATTCACTTCACTCTTACTGACAGAAAGTACTGTTACCTAAACACATGAATTTTTTTTAAATGAATAAAGAAAATATTGAACCAATACAACTTGACATGATAATTATGCCCCCACCGTAGCGGTGGGGGCATTAAGTTTTACCCTTGTCCGTCCGTACGTCCCAAAATTGGTTTCCGTTCTCTTACTTGAGTTTGCCTCAACCAAATGTTATGAAACTTATACACAATGCTTATTACCACAAAACACAGATCAAGTTTGAATTTTGGTGGCGTCACTTTAACCGTTCTAGAGTTATGCCCCTTTATAAATGGAAAAATTGCAAAATTTTTAGTTTCCGTCCTTTAACTTAAGTTTGCCTCAACCAAATATTATGAAACTTATATACAATGTTTATTATCACAAAACACAGATCAAGTTTGAATTTTGGTGGCGTCACTTTAACCGTCCTAGAGTTATGCCCCTTTATAAATGGAAAAATTGCAAAATTTTTAGTTTCTGTTCTCTAACTTAAGTTTGCCTCAACCAAATGTTATGAAACTTATACACAATGCTGATTACCACAAAACTCTGATCAAGTTTGAATTTTGGTGGCGTCACTTTAACCGTTCTAGAGTTATGCCCCTTTATAAATGGAAAAAATTGCAAAATTTTTATTTTCTTCTAATTTATCAAGTTATTTTTAAAATTGGAGTTATCTTCCTTTGTCCATGATTATAGTTGAATCAACTACAATCAATGCTTTATACAATGCAATGTTTAATTTTGACTTCCACTGATAAAACACAGATCAAGTTGAATTTGGGTAGTGTTACTTTAACCATTATTGAGTTATGCCCCTTTATAAATAGAAAAATTGCTGAATTTTTAGTTTCTGTTCTCTACTTAAGTTAGCCTCAACCAAATGTTATGAGACTTACACACAAAACTCAGATCAAGTTCAAATTTGGGTAGCGTCACTTTTACTGTTCTTCAGTTATGTCCCTTTATAACTATATGATATGAAAGCGGGGGCATCATCTGTGTCCACATGTGGACACTATCCACATTTATTGATGCCTGTGTGCACCTTTTACAAGAAGTAAATTAATATGTCATTACATTACTTGGATCATTTATATACATGTAAAGAAAAACTAATTCACTTTTTGGATGTGTGGTAGTATGCTTATCAGCTTTTCAGAATGTCATGGGATTTTATTCCTGGACAGACTAATACAAAGATTTTAGAGCTGGTATTCAGAGTATCTTCACTAAAAATGCTAAATACATGACATTTATGAAATAAGACTGTTCACATAAGAAATAAAATTATACTTCTACATACAGCAAAGAGTCTGCCTTGTGGAATAATACTTTATCCGATTGGAAATAAAAAAAATCTGAATGTCAGTCTATTACAACCAGGTTGCATACTCATGTGAAATCAACAGAATAATTGGTGAAATATTGTGACACCTAGAGCGGAACTCATTAGAAGCAAAATCACTGGAGAACAACTTATAATCAGGAAAACAAACAAATTAGTATATCTTCCTCAAATATTGTCTTGAGCTTTTACTTACTAATACTTACCAGTAGTTCCTTTTGGACCCTTGACCAATCAAACTCCTTAACTAATATTACCGGGTACTAAGATTTTTCCCCCTTTTTTGACCGCCAAAAAAATAATTGGTGGTATTTTTTGTTTCAGGTGGAGAACACTTCAATTTTTTTAAGCAAAGATGGTGGTAAAAAAGAGAATTGATCCAGGGGAAATTCTGCAAGACTATATTAAATGTGTTTTTTGATGAGTATTTAAACATGTGGTTCCCCTTTACCCACAAAATCAACCAAAATATTTATCCATCAAATAATAATGGATAAGCAATACAAATGCCTTGACATGTTTATACATGATTCTAAGCATTATTAATTTTTTTGTAGACAATTGATATACAACTATCCAGAACAGTTGTTTTCAGACAATGGAGTTATGTCTATAGAGCATGCTGATTTTGAAGGAGTTGAAAGATTAGCCTTAGTAACAGGTACTGAAACATTATCAACATTGGTGAAAAAAGATAATAATCGACATGTTAAACTTAGAATTCTTAATTGAAACACAGAAACCATTTGCTGAAATTGTGATAAACCAGGAAAACTGAACACTTAGTAATATGAACTTTGCTGTTTTTATTTTCCTTATTTGATCAACTATTTTATGGATTTATGAAATTGAAAAAAAAAATAAAGTGGGTTGCAGGAGACAATCAAATACAGTTATTGCATAAAATAATTTTCAACAGTTAGTTAAACTTTACCCTTTATATGAAAATTTGTTTTTAGGTGGAGAAATCTGTTCAACATTTGATGCACCAGATTTAATCAAATTAGGTCACTGTGATTTGATTGAGGAAATTATGATTGGTGAAGATAAACTTATCAAATTCTCAGGTATGTTATACCCAATGTTATTGATCACAAAACTATTGACATTGCAAAATTTGTGTTTTCAAGTATGCAAGAATCTAGGGAAAGAAGTATGTCTTTGCATAGAACATCCATGTATTTCAAATAATCATGTGGTCATTTATTGTTTCAAATACTTTAAATGTAGTTATGTATCTATTGCTTTATCAAATAAGAGGAATGGAGCAAGCAGAAAAATAACTGCCTTTTAAATTTTCACTAAAGACTTCTGAGTAGGTGCTGTCAACCTCAGAGTTCATTACTTCCATCAAGACACCTTACATTTAAAGACCTTAGTTCAATTGGAATTAATTAAACGGGAATTACATCATTTTTGAAGTCAATAAAACAAAACTCAATGTCTGTATCAACTGGCCAGCTAGGAGTTAAATCACTGCATATTCCTGATTTATTACAAGCACTTTGCAAATTAACATCAAATGTGGTCAACTAATACAATCTATTATAAAAACAATGTAAACAATAGTTACAGGAAGTCACTGTGTCAAATACATTGGGCTGAGTTATGTTTATTGTACTGTGTGGAGTGAAAAAAAATTGAGATATTTTAATATTTTAATATTTCAGGTGTTAAACTTGGAGAAGCCTGTACTATAATATTACGAGGAGCAACAAAACAAATCTTAGATGAAGCAGACAGATCTATTCATGATGCCCTGTGTGTTCTTACTCAGACAGTCAAGGAAACCAAGACCGTCTTTGGTGGAGGTAATATTTTAATCCACTCTTTGTCATATTATTACCTTGACAGCAAACTGTTCTAGCTGTGTAGTGTTTTAAAAATGTTTGCGGTTAAATAAGAAAAAAAAAGTTGGTAGATATATATGATACAAGCATCTTGAATAGCATTTGTTATTTATCAATTACAAGTTGACTCGGCCTTATTTTATGTCATTAGTTATGTAACGTGAGGGTACCCTAATTGCACCTATTTTGACAGTTTTTCACTTAGGTTTATTTAAGAAACAGACAAAAGTTTCCATTCTGTTTATATTTCGTAGCTGTATCTTTATTTACTATACATTTCCTCAAATTTAATTTTTAATCCATACTGAATCACAGAAAAATGAGTTTGAACTGATCTTCAAACAATCCAAGATTCTGTAGTGATGAGTACCTAAATTGCATACATGTTTTACTTCAAATCTATAAATATCAAAGAACAGATGTTTTGTTTTATTTCGTCACATTTTTAGCACAATTTGCCAATAGTTCATGCTTTCTGTGCATTTTGTAAGAAACTGGTGCCTGTGAGATATTTTGATTGCTAATTTTTATACGACCGCAAAAAAATTTTGTGGTCGTATATTGGTATGACGTTGGCGTCGTCGTCGTCGTCCGGCGTCGTCGTCGTCCGGCGTCGTCGTCGTCGTTGTCGTCGTCGTCCGGCGTCGTCGTCCGAAGACACATTGGTTTTCGCACTCTAACTTTAGTTTAAGTGAATGGATCTTTTTGAAATTTGACCATAAGGTTAAATACCACAAAAGGAAGGTTGGGATTGATTTTGGGGGTTATGGTACCAACAGTAAAGGAATTAGGGGCCAAAAAGGGGCCAAAAATAAGCATTTTCTAGTTTCCAGACAATAACTGTGGAACGGTGTATGGATCTCTCTGAAATTATACTACAAGTTTCCATACCACAAAGGGATGGTTAGGATTTGCTTTGGGGGGTTATGGCTCAAACCGTTTAGGAATTAGGGGCAAAAAAGGGGGAAAAACAAGGTTGTCCTGGTTAATGGACAAATACTTTAGTACAAAACATAATTTAAAGCAGTGTAAGGGAGATAAATCAAATACATCATTGAAATTATCTCCCTTACACTGCTTTTAAATTATGTATAAAGTAATGGTTAATGAACAATAAAGATAATTTAAAACAGTGTAAGGGAGGTAATCCAAATACAACGTTTTGGTTACTTCCCTTACACTGCTTTTAAATTATGTTTAAAGAAATGCATATTTATAAAGGAAGACCAGTAAAAATATCTGCAAATGTTGCATGTTTTTTTTTTACAAAAAAATCCATATGAAAAATTTGACACTATTTTTAATTCTATTATAAAATAGATTAAGTTAGCACTATGGTAAATTTAAATGGGTAATTATGGTTGCCAACTAATTTAAATGGGTAATTATGGTTGCCAACTCCATTGGAAATTTGAATTGAGATTATGACCATATCTTGAGGGAAAGAATTTTTTTGGGGAAAAAAGGGGGGGGGGATAAAAAGAAATTGTGGGGGGTCAATTTTTTCTCATTTCAGATTTCAGAAATTAAAAAGAATTATTCTTCAAATATTTTTTTTTTTTCAAATTTCAAATATTGAAAAATTTCAAGAAGTAATCTTTAATTGCACAGTATGGCGCATTAGATTTGTAAAATCTTTGATCACATTTATTTATTTGTTATGCCGAATCTAACCGTGTATTTAGATTTTTAATTTTGGGTCCAGTTTTCAAATTGGTCTACATTAAGGTCCAAAGGGTCCAAAATTAAACTTTGTTTGATTTTAGCAAAAATTGAATATATGAGGTTCTTTGATATGCTGAATCTTAACATGTATTTAGATTTTTGATTTTTGGCCCAGTTTTCAAGTTGGTCCAAATTGGGGTCCAAAATTAAACTTTGTTTGATTTCAACAAAAATTGAATATATGGGGTTCTTTGATATGCTGAATCTAACCATGTATTTAGATTTTTTATTTGTGGACCCCGTTATCAAATTGGTTCATATTGAGGTCAAAAGGGTCCAAAATTAAACTTTGTTTGATTTCATCTAAAATTGAATTATTGGGGTTCTTTGATATTCCAAATCTAACCGTGTATTTAGATTTTTAATTTTGGGTCCTGTTTTTTAAATTGGTCTACATTAAGGTCCAAAGGGTCCAAAATTAAACTTTGTTTGATTTTAACAAAAATTGAATTCTTGGGGTTCTTTGATATGCTGATTCTAAACATGTGTTTAGATTTTTGATTATGGGCCCAGTTTTCAAGTTGGTCCAAAGGGTCCAGTATTTAAACTTTGTTTGATTTCAACAAAAATTGAATATATGGGGTTCTTTGATATGCTGAATCTAAACATGTATTTAGATTTTTGATTATGGGCCCAGTTTTCAAGTTGGTCCAAATTGGGGTCCAAAATTAAACTTTGTTTGATTTCAACAAAAATTGAATATATGAGGTTCTTTGATATGCTGAATCTAACCATGTATTTAGATTTTTTATTTGTGGGCCCCGCTATCAAATTGGTTCATATTGAGGTCAAAAGGGTCCAAAATTAAACTTTGTTTGATTTCATCAAAAATTGAATTATTGGGGTTCTTTGATATGCCAAATCTAACCGTGTTTTTAGATGTTTAATTTGGGTCCCGTTTTTTAAATTGGTCTTCATTGAGGTCCAAAGGGTCCAAAATTAAACTTAGTTTGATTTTAACAAAAATTGAATTCTTGGGGTTCTTTGATATGCTGAATCTAAACATGTGTTTAGATTTTTTATTATAGGCCCAGTTTTCAAGTTGGTCCAAGTTGGGGTCCAAAATTAAACTTTTTTTGATTTCAACAAAAATTGAATATATGGGGTTCTTTGATATGCTGAATCTAACCATGAATTTAGATTTTTTATTTGTGGGCCCCACTATCAAATAAATTCATATTGAGGTCAAAAGGGTCCAAAATTAAACTTTGTTTGATTTCATCAAAAATTGAATTATTGGGGTTCTTTGATATTCCAAATCTAACCGTGTATTTAGATTTTTAATTTTAAGTCCCGTTTTTTAAATTGGTCTACATTAAGGTCCAAAGGGTCCAAAATTAAACTTAGTTTGATTTTAGCAAAGATTGAATTCTTGGGGTTCTTTGATATGCTGAATCTAAACATGTGTTTAGATTTTTGATTATGGGCCCAGTTTTCAAGTTTGTCCAAGTTGGGGTCCAAAATTAAACTTTGTTTGATTTCAACAAAAATTGAAAATGTGGGGTTCTTTGATATGCTGAATCTAACCATGTATTTTGATTTTAGACATTGGACCATAATAGGTAAATTAAAAAAATTCAAGTTCTTAGATCACATTCTTTCTGTGTCAGAAACCTATGCTGTGTCAAATATTTAATAACAATCCAAATTCAGAGCTGTATCAAGCTTGAATGTTGTGTCCATACTTGCCCCAACTGTTCAGGGTTCGACCTCTGCGGTCGTATCAAGCTGCGCCCCAGCGAAGCATTTTATTAAACATTAACTTTCTTTTTATGGATGTTGCATGCAACTTTTAGTTTTTACACTGGATGCTTCATCTTTTGATATATAATGTGACCATTTTGTGTATATTTAAATATATTTATCTATGTTGTAGATGTGCATAATGACAAATAATAAAAATATGAATTGTTTAGTCTCTAAGAAAACTAACTTATAGGTAAAATGGGTTAAAATTTGGTATTTGGTGCAATTTGATTACTGTGATACTAGTTGTTAATGCTGCACTTTAACTGATTATAGGAAGTTCAGAAATGTTGATGGCAGATGCTGTATCCCGATTGGCAGCAAGAACACCTGGAAAAGAAGCTGTTGCTATGGAAGCATATGCTAAAGCCCTAAGACAGGTATATAGTTAAAATTGCTTTATTAGACTATTTTTCAGCCAATTGCATTAATTAACAAGTATGCCTTAGAAGCTAAAAATGTTATGCTTCACCTACAGTAATAGAGGTCATCATATTTTCCAGTCTGCACATCTAGTATGAGGTTAGAGCTAACTGAAACTATCATTTGAAGTTTGAATATTTACTGACCTAGATATAAGATGTCATATAAGAGTTAGTGTTAATTTCAAAAAGATGGTTTGGTTTAAATGATTTATGATTAAAAAAAAGTCTTAGCAATAAGAATATATTGTGAAAAATATTTTAAGGGTTGTTTATTATTTCAATGGTTTACATGTAAATTATCTTTTTTCTTATGATTAAAGTTGTAAAAAGATGCAATACCAATCACTAAGCAGAATTCTGTGATAAGAAAATGTCTTCACATTTCAATTAATATATAAGTGTTTTCAATTTTATAAGTAAAAATTATTCATATTGATAATTAGTTACATAATTTCTATTTATAGCTACCATCCATCATGATAGACAATGCAGGTTATGATACAGCTCAGTTGATCTCAGAACTTAGAGCTTGTCATACACAGAAGAAACACACCATGGGAATAAGTAGGTTCAAAGTTATTATATTGTCTTTGAAGTCTAAAGCCAACCTTCTGATTGTTTTTACTGTAAATTCAGAAATTATTGCTTTTATTAATGCGAAAAATGGGACAGTATCAGGCTTCCCAATAGTAAAAACTTGCATTCATAATTTCAAGAGTGATTTTCTTTCATAAAACTTTTGCAATCACATTAAGGAGGGTCTGGATGGGGGTCTTTCTTTTTTGTATATACAAATTTTTTTATGTCATTTTTCTCTATTCTTTATATTTTTTGCACTTTTTTTTCTATTCTCTATATTTTAACACTCCATTATTCTCTATTCTTTATTATTTTGGCTAATTTTTCTGTAGATTTGACCCATTATTCTCTATTCTGTAAACCCCATCCAGACTCTCATTAATTAGATTTCACATTTTTGCCAGAGGTCATGGATTTGCAATAATAAATGCACGCATTAATTTCTGAATTTACAGTTTAAATAATAGTAAACCTAACAAACAATTATTTTTTTTAAAGTATTAAACTAAACGAGATAAATATCTTATATAAACTTATATCATCAATGAAATAATAAAAGTTCCATTTTTGGGTGGATTAAAAAAAAAAATTTCTATTTGTTGATTTTTTCTACGATCATTTAAAGAAAGGTATAATATATTAGTAAGAAATTAAAAGGGTAATTGTATTTGGAGGTAATGTTTAAAAGTATAAGTTATAAATACCATAGTACACTTCCAAAAAACATTTAAATATCATCAAGGGTTACTTGAATGCAAGATTTTAACAGGAACTATTTCTTACATAAACTGTAATATGCTGTGTCAGAATATTAACAGATAATATCTTGTGTGAGTGAGTAGCAGTCCAATTTTATGACTAAATCTTACCTATTTACATATTTACAGATATGGATGAAGGGAAGGTAGATGACATGGAAGTCAATGGCATTACAGAATCTTTCCAAGTTAAAAGACAGGTCATCATGAGTGGTTCAGAAGCTGCAGAGATGATCCTCCGTGTGGATGATATTGTCAAAGCAGCACCACGACCAAGAGGAAGGGACGATAGGCACTGTTAACAAATCAGACTTTATATTCATTGTGTGACATTTTTCTACTTACATAAATTATTCAGCTGTCGATGAACAAAATTAATAAAAAAAATACCATCATGTATTGTTGATAGTTATGATATTGTATGTCTCTATTAAAATACTATAAAATCAAATTGCTGTCACAAAGAATGTCACTGGAAATTTATTGTTTCTCCTGAATTGTGAAATTATTCTTCTCCTCTTCTCCTGAATAGTGAAATTATGTTGTATGCATATACATTTGAAGTGTTACCTGTCAAAATTTTTTTTTTTTTTTTTTTTTTGGCCCACTTACAGAATATTTTTATACGCCAGTATACGGGACATATTATGGTATATTGTTGGCTGTCTGTCCATCCATTGTCAACATGTTGGACAATAGCTCAAATATGCTTTAAACAATTTGCATGAAACTTAGGTGAATTATTTATATCTATTGATGTAACCTCCCTTTCGATTTTTATAAACTTTAGATTTTACATTTCCGAGTTATGGGGTTTTATTCATTAAAAAAGGGGGATTTTCCAGTTTTTTGGACAATTACTCAAAAATGCTTTGAGCAGTTTTCATTAAATTTTGGTGAATTATATCTATTGACGTAAGCTCCCTTTCCATTTTTATAAATTTTAGATTTTATGTTTCCGAGTTTTGGGATTTCATTCATAAAAAAGGAAGGCTTTTCCAGTTTTCAGACAATAACTCAAAAGTTCTTTGAGCAGTTTTCATGAAACTGGTGACTAGTTTATATCTATTAAAATAACCTCCCTTTAATGTTTTATAAATTTTTGATATGACATTGAAGAGTTATCGAAATTTATTCGTTGAAATAGCGACAGGTTATCATGCACTCATGGTGCAGCTCTTTATTTCAGTTTGTGTCTCCATCCATTTGTCCGTCCCATATAAGGTAGAAATTTGGTTTATGGTAGTTTATTTTAAACTTGTGGTCGCATCACATGGTTTGAAATTTCATTGTCTCCTTAGCTCGACCTGATTTTCATGACCAGTTAAATTTTCAGGTTGAGGTCTGTTCTAAGTAATTAAACATTATAGGTCAACAATTATAGTAGGTGGATTGGTTGCCAGGAATAAATTGCCATTTGCCATATGGATCATTTAGCCCTGACCTCAGTTTCACACCTCCATGGTTGGATTAAGTTGTTAGGATTAGATGGCAATTGCACATGAGATGTCAACAATACCTGGTCTGTGGATTGGTTGAAGAATATACATCTATCTGACACGAAATTGACCTCAGTAACTACTTGTTGCAAGGAATATGTATCTTTATGGCCTTGAAATTTCATGCTCTAGTGGTCAAATAAAGTTGTCAGGATGAGATCAGGACTCTCAGTCATAAAAATTTACTCAGTACTCAAAAGACTACAAAGTATGTGCTCGAAACACTAAATCGATTATGTTGATTGGTTGAATTTAGAGTGAGTATGATAATAGTACATAAAATTGTTATGACCGCAAGGCCTGTTCTTCTGAATCTATATATAACAGATCAATAATATTGGGTATGTAAATTGGTTTGAGTTGAATATATACTGTTTATGTCCTGACATGCCATATGGCCTTAGCCTCATTTTCATGCTTCAGCGGGTATCAAGTCCTTGGATGAAACATTATACATGATATGTTTAAAATATATGGGAATTCATTACATGAACATGTTTATTTCACAGACTTCATTTGACCAGTGTCTAAGAAGACCAAAGTTTAAGAGTTTGTTGATCTTTAACAGTCAACACTGACTGGTTGCCTGATTGATATTCAAATTATAATTGGTAAAGAAGAGAAAGAATACACCAAAAGGACAAATAAAAGATATGTCAAAGAAACACTAACAATACCATGGCTCAACACAAAAATGACAAAAGAAGACGAACATTAGTCCACAAAACACTACACAGAAAATAATGAGCAACAAGAACCCCATCAAAAACCACAGTTGTTTCTATTTCTCAACTGACACCCATCGAGTTGCTCATGGCAAGTACAAATTTGGTGATGTCACTCGAGGAAAACCGGATAGGATTGTAGTTAAAACAATTAAAACTTATCCCTGGTCATCTGTGTCAGATATTCCATTACTGTCAACCAAATCATGGTTGTGTTCATACAACGGTAACACTAGGAACCATTAGTTCAATAGTGAATACAACCCTCTATCAAGGAAACCATGATAGAAACCACGCAGTCTCTTAAATATTGTAACAACTGGGAGATGCAGGTGCTATTGCAATATTGCTACATAGGAATGAAAAGTTCACAATAAGAAAGCAGAAGTCATCTTTTTTGTTGTAATGTTTATTTCTCAGCCGATCCTAATTGTCAATCTCTACATGATAGTCAAGATAGGAGCAGATTATATGTAACTGTATCTGTGGTATCTTTTATTTCAATTCAAGTACGATGGATGGATGTTTCAACAGTCGCCAAACTTTGAATTATTTATTGAGAGGAAATCATCTATATGGTATATGGCCGAAGGTGAAGTTCAAGGATGATGCTAAGTTCTCTTCATTCTTGCTGAGAAGCTCCCGTATGATCTGTCTCATATGAATGAATGAGCTAGAAGATGACAGTTGGTTACCAGAGGAAAACTAATTGTCACTGTGAAAAACACGTCCTCCAAACATACCAAATATGTTGTCAATAAAAAAATGAAGATGATGTCAGTTTCAGAGATTTGTTAGAATCACGGCGTTATTTTTTTACAATGTAAGATCTGGGACTAATACATTATCTATTAGTCCCAGGTAAGATTCATCTAATCTAATCTAATCTAACTTATCTTTAAATCCCCTTTGTAGAGGAACCATATGTTCATATGTAGAACAGGGGCTCTCTTTATATTAAGTACTGTTACTCCTTCCACCATTGGACATCTAATCATATTTACATGCTCAGCACAAATGCTCTCTACATACAGTGCTGTTACACCCTCCCCCTTTCGATATCTGATGTGTGCACAATTACAGTGAAGTCCTACTCCCACACATTTTGCATAAAAATGCTTTATTTTACAGTTTAGTTCACGTGATTCAAGAAAATTTGTGTGGTTCCTCCAACCACGCCCTTATAGATGTTGAGATACCGGACTCGCTTATTTTATTGTCACTTCGCACTATAGATTTATTACTATCCACATACCATCTTGTAACGGGCTATATGCAATTGGTATAGTAGGCGTCGAGTAAGGCGTTCTATTTGTACTACACTGACTGGAGAGAGTTTCTTTGTTTTCGCTACCGGTGTTAAGACCAGAATATGGTGTAGTTTTTCGTCCGTTGATAGTTCATCAAATTGAATTCCCATTGCGTTCATCGTTGTAGTTATTTCATGAAGTATGGCGTTCCTCACTGTTCTCAAGCTTTCACATTTCAAAATAAAGAGTTCTATATTTTCTTCTTCCTTCGCATATAACAGACATTTCGGGTCAGTCTCATCTTTGTACATTCTGATCCTATTGTCTGAAGGATATACGAGCCTGTGAGCAGCTTTAATTTTGCTGGCAATCTTGCTGTATCAATAGTGGAGTGGCAGTTGCTTTTGAATAGAGGATGTATATTTCCGGTTCTCAAATTTTCAGTTGTTAAGAAATTGAGCCCTTTATATAATGACTGTATAACTGAACTATTGACCTATTCCAGTGATTGTATATTGTCTTCTTGATATTTGAGGTTCATATAGTCCTCTTACCTGGGTTTTTCAAATACCAGCTTGCCTCCTGCAGGTCATACTTTCGTAGCATATGCTTAATAGCAATGAACAAGCTAGAACTTCTGTCGTTTTTTATAAGAAGTTTGCGTGTTGCAAGTGATATTTCTACACTGTCGTCAGGCTGGTTGCAGATGAATAGGCCGCTCGGATGTGTAGTTGTGCCTCAATAGGTAGTATTCCTGTTAGGATGTTAACAGTTATGTCTGCTACACTGGTTGGTAGAGAAAGTATTCCTTTAGGATTTTTTTTCTGGAAGTTTTCAAGAAGTGTTAGTGAGCTTGTTGTTGGTAGTATTAGCTCTAATCCATATAGTAGTATTGGAGAGATGTTATTTTGTACAGGTGCACCAATGTCTCTACGTCAAGACCGTTGTTGGCCATAGAATCCTCCCCAAGCAGGCTATAAGCACTTCTTCTTTCTTTTTTATATTTTCTTCCACGTTTGCTGTCATGCGCGTAGCTACGTTTACGTCAAACCGCCCGGGCGTGCACATAAATTTTGAAGAAAAAAATATTTTAACCCAAATAAATTAAAAGAACTGGTTAAAAGCACACGAGCCTTGTAATTCTTTCTTCAATGACTTGTAATTGAAGACAAAAGACTAAGTGACGAAATTTACTTTTTAATCAAATAAAGAAACTAAAGTTTCAACTCCGTCAGGCAAAGTTGACCTTAGATGAATTTGGCTATTTTTAGGTACTTTTTGGTCATATAGCTCTGCAACTGTTTCCGTTCTTATACATACTCGGCTTTCAAATATTCGACTTTGAGCGTTCCTGATGAAGGTAAATCCAGAAAAGCGCTTCGGCCGCATGAAATTAATAACGTGTTGTTTTCATATTTTATATTACATGTTTGTTCATTTTATGTCAAAGTCTGAATCTACTGTGAATTCTACTCAGTTTACTATTGTTTAAAGCAGCAACAAGCTATCAAGGAAATGATGATAGGAAATGCAAGCTGTGGAATATATTATGAACTGAGAGGTACATACTCCATATGCAGGTGCTGCTGGAATGTTGCTACATAGAAAAGAAAAGTTCACAATTGGAAGCTGAAATCATCTCTGTTGTCAAAAAGTTTTGTTCTTACCCGAACAAGTATGTTGCTATTGATGAGTTTTTAATGACAGATATTGGTATCACTTTCTCAATAACGCGTGAACTTCCCGGGGAGGGGGTTGGTTGGGTACGGCGCCCCCAACCAGGAGGTCTTTTGCTCCGGATCAGCTTAGGGGACTTCAAACCCTCGATGAGGTTCGGGCGTACACTTAAAAATGGCCTAGCTACGCCACTGGCTGTCATGAGTGATGTAGTTCTAATAATTCCTAGATGTGTGGCTTTCTCAATTGATTGTATATCGTTTGGTCCTATTTTAAAGGTCTGGTTGTTAGAGTCCTGTTTTCGCTGTTTATTGGAGATGTTTAGGACTACTCTTTTTGTTAGTTATAGTTCGTATAGCCTTCTATATATTCATAGTCATAAGCCAAATTAATGAGACTTTGAGATTGATCAGGGTCTGATCATCACTTCCTTTCTAGGTTGTCCATTCTTTTTTTTATGAAACAAAGTTTCTGATTCTTGCAAAATATCTTTATGTTCAGAATGGTGTATGCTAGAGTAAGGGTATAGAATAGGTTGTTGTGTTTATACTGTTGCACGAGGAAAGAGACTTGCATTTTGTGTAATTCACCGATTGTTTTTCAACAAAACTATGTGATCTGAAACAAAACTATGAGATCTGTCCGAACACAATTAATCAGGGGCGGATTCAGGCGGGGGCGTGGCGGGCGTGCGCCCCCACCCCCCCTAAAATTTGCAAAGCATGGGTTAATAAAGAATATTTCGATAATTTTACCTAAAAAAATGTTCGCCTCGCTCCGCTCGCCGAAAATTTAAGTTTGCGCCCCCTAACCTAAAATCCTGGATCCGCCCCTGTACTTTAATTTATTTTAATGAAGAATAGAAAGTCCCTTAGAAACAGTTGTCATTTCGGTCGAATGATAAAACAATGTTCGTAAGATAACGCTGCCTGTTCATTAATAATTTCATCGGTTGTTACTATATATATATAAAAATATTAATTTTCGCGAACCATTTAGGTCACGGAAATTCCATTTTTTGCCATCAGTAAGGAGAGTTGTACAAATAATGTGAATACACAGAACCCCGATCCAATTCATCTTTTGCTAAAAATATTTATCATTTTCTGTTTTATATCTCCTAACATCATTCCATTTTTCTCTAATTTCGATTAAAATATGCCAAAACCTGCAGTAAAAATAGATGTATGCCCCAAATAAACATTCCCCGATTGGTTGAACTACTATGGCGTCGATGTAAAGCAACGAAAGCCTCGATGTAAAGCAACGCAAGCCTCGATGTAAAGCAGACGCTTCCCAAGAGTAAGGAGAGTTGTACAAATAATGTGAATTCACAGACCCCCGATCCAATTTATCTTTTGCTAAAAGTGTTCATCATTTTCTGTTCTGTATCTACCAACAACATTCCATTTTTCTATAATCCCGATTTAAACATGTCGAAACCTGCAGTAAAAATAGATGTATGCCCCAAGTAAACATTCCCCGATTGGTTGAAAAGCTGTGACCTCGATCTAAAGCAACGCAAGTACACGCAAAAATTTCCGTTGAAATGTTGAACTTCGACCCCGCGCCGTTTCACATAGAGATTTTCTTGCGCTCAAATGTAATTCTAAGTGAAGTATACTGGTAAAGTAAAATTATGTTCTTTTACAGAAATATTTACACATTTTATTATTAATGTATTGTCATGCTTCTGCATATTTACGCTGAGCTTTAATTAAATATAATTCTATACAAATTTTGTTACGTCAATCATTAAGAGTAAGAATATATTTCGCGCCAAATCAAGAAAATAATCTGTGTCACCAAATAAGTTTATCAGCATCTTTCTGAAATTTTCCAACAGAAAATAGCGTTAATTATAGAGAAATTTTGGTGAGTATTACTTATTAATGTTAAGGTTCTCCAGAGGTGGTTCTCTATACCTTCTTGGCGGTCTATTTAATCCCATTTATCAATTATCCCCGATGGCGATGACACCCAGTCGATTTGTGTCATGAGTGAAAATCTTATCTATTTGATGAAATAACTTCTTCATTAACTGTACATGCAATATTTTTGTAGTTTTTGATAACCGTGCACATTCCCATTGCATGTCCGCAAGATAAATGGGTTATGCATTTGTGAATTGTGTAAGACAGTAATATTGTGTAATAAAAATTTGCGACGGTCAGTGCGTGATCACGTGACATTATTATTTGTAAACAAACGGGCTCCCCATGTAACACGTGTCGGAACTATCCATACAAGGTGCAATCAATCTTTTATTTCACTATTTGATGATATTTCTGTGTTTGTTTGTAGGTTTTGCAGATCAGATCATTGACAGATGTCATAGTATAGTTTCATAGGTAAAAAAGTACCATGATTGTTCCTGTTAAGTACTCAGACAGTAGTTGTGAATTTTTTTTCTAGAATTAGAAGGTAATTCTGCATTAGTCATTATTTGAATTAAGTCTGAAAAAAATGACTCAACTCTCTGTGTAATTTTTCCCCAATTTTTGAAACATGCATAATTTAAAGAGCATTTGCTTCCCTTGAACCCTCCCCCTTTTACAAATTGCCCAAAACTCATACTCATAGTCCGAGATTACTCTGGTGTCCAACATCTGTTTTTGCGATTCCAGCATTTTAACTCTTTATTTTCAAATTGAACACACTCGGCCATTCAGCTTATTTGCATCATAAATGAACGAGGTGTTAGATTATGTTTTCCTATTGAATAAGGGTCATTTTCATAAATCAGCTCTCATACATGTAATGCATTGTAAATTACTTTTTCTGTTGGTCATGTCACAATCTTTTAAAGTTAAAGTGAAAATGCCAGTATTGATGTGTCGATGTGAAAACTGTCCAAATATGAGAAAATAGCGGGTGGCAGGTCGATTAAACTTACTTTAATGAAGAGAAAAATGAACTAATTGAGGCTCGATTTATATAGATTATGTTTTCCTATGGAATATGGGTCATTTGCATAAATCAGTTCCCATAATGTTGGTCATGTGACATTCTTATAAAGTGAAAGTTAAAATGAGGGTGGTATTGGGGGTACCTTCATGACGAATAACGGTAAAAAATCCTGCCAAATGACGTTAACGGTAATTTTTGGTGCATGACGATAAAATAATTTCTTCAAGACGATAAAAAAATAGATTTTGACGAATCACGTTAATTTTTCCCCAAAAATAATGGTAACGATAATTATTTGAGACCTCTGATGAATCACGATAAGGATATGTTGACGAATCACGGTAAAATGTTAACCAATTTAATGCTAACGGTAACTGAAAATGTCTGTTTGACGCCTGACGGTAAAGGGCATTCATACCCTTTAAAATGCCAGTATTGATGGGTCAATGTGAAAACTTTCCAAATATGAGAAGATAACGGGTGGCAGGTTGATCAAACTTACTTAAATGAAGAGAAAAATGAATAAACTGAGGCTTGATTTATATGAATCCAGTCGCCTCCACTTCGGACAGGCAAATATCATCTATCTGATATGGGACCAGCTGAAGTCCCACTGCCCTAGCTGGTGTCGCAAAACAGTCGTTGGAGGTTAGAGTAATCTCCGACTACAAAACTCCATTCCAATGACAAAAATGCCCTAATCTTAAATTGAAAGCATTGGAAAAGTAAACTGTAAACTATAATTTTGACAATGACCACAATTTGTTTTAGTTCAATGTACATGTAATAATATGCGGGATAATACATGAACTTAATACTGCTTCAAGGTTATACAGGTTTGTCAATGTAAAAATAAAATAATTTGTTTGCTAACTTAGGGAGCTACCATTTGATTTTTAGGGGGGGGTCTAGGATGAAATTTGAAAAAAAAGGCAGGATGACAATATATGTAAACAAGTCGGGATAAACTAATAGAAAAAAAGGCAGGACAAAAAAAGAGTGAAAATTAAAAAGGCAGGACAGACTAAAAAAAATGCAGGAAAAAAAATTTTCATCCTAGCCCCCCCCCCCCCTTTTCCCCCCTTAAAAATGGAAAGGAAGCTCCCTTATAGTGTTTCCTTCAGAGGGTGTTGGCCTGGAATGGTACCCTGCAGTTTTCATACGCCTGTTAATGAGAAATATTATGGTATGCCTTTGTCCGTCTGTCTGCCCTGATCTGTCTGTTTCTAGCATGTTGTTCACTAACTCAGTAATATTTTCACCAATTTGCATGAAACTCTGGTGAATTGATTATATCTACTGACGTGAGCTCCCTTTTAGATTTTTAGGAATTTTATGATATACTTTTTCAAAATGTGAGGTTTTATTCATTAAAAAGGGGGATTTTCATGTTAACGCCCATTAACTCTAAAAATGCTTTGTTCACCAACTCTTCAACACTTTCACCAATTTGCATGAAACTGTTGTGAATTGATTATTTTATAAATTTTAGATTTCCCGTTTCAGAGTTATATGGGATTGTATTTATGTATTGATGTGAGCTCCCTTTAGATTGTTTTGGAATTTTAGAATTTACATTATCCAGTTACAATGTAAGGGGTTTTATTCATTCAAAAAGGGGGATTTCCATGTTTTCAGACATTAACTCGAAAATGCTTTAAGCAGTTGTTATTTGTCATGAAACTTTGGTTAATTGTTTATATATATCTATTGATGCAAGCTCCCTTTCAATTTAATAAATTGTGGGATTTTATTCGTAAAAAAGGATGGCTTTCCCAGTTTGCAGATTAAATTCAAAAGTTTGTACATGCACTTCTCTGGCATGTTTCAGTAAATGTGTAAATTATAACTGAAATAAATAACTTTGACAATGACCACATATTTTTAAGTTCAATGTACATGAAATATACAAGGTAATGCATGTAGACTCGATACTGCTGCAAGGTTATACAGGGTTGTCGATGAAAAAAAAAAAAATTTGTTTGCCAACTTTAGTGTTTCTTTCAGAAGGTTTTGGTGTGGTATGACACCCTGTCATTTTTATACGCCCGTTTACAAAACGTACTATGGTATACCGTTGTCCGTCTGTCCGTTGTCAACATGTCGGACATTAACTCAAAACCGCTTTAACTAATTTGCATAAAACTTCGGTGAATTGTTTATATCTATTGACATGAGCTCCCTTTCGTTTTTTATAAATTTTAGATTTTACGTTTCTGAGTTATGGGGTTTTATTCATTAAAAAAAGGGGGATTTTCCTGTTTTCAGACAATAAAAGCTTTCACCAACTTGCAAGAAATTGTGGTGAATTGTTTATATCTATTGACATGAGTTCCCTTTCGATTTTTATATATTTTAGATTTTACATTTCTGAGTTGCAGGGTTTTATTCATGAAAAAAGGGGGGATTTTCCAGTTTCGGACAAAAATCAAAAATGCTTTCAGCAGTTCGTATGAAACTTTGGTGAATTGTTTATATCTATATTGATGTAAGCTCCGTTTAAAATTTTATAAATTTTACATTTTACATTTCTGAGTTATGGGGTTTTATTCATTAAAAAAGGGGTGATTTTCCAGTTTTCGGACAATAGCTCAAAAATGCAGTCAGCAATTCTCATGAAACTTAAGTGAATTGTTTATATCTATTGATGCAAGCTCCCTTTACAGTTTCATAAATTTCTAATATGACTGGGAATTAATTGAACTTTATTTGTTTATAGTCTGACGACAGATTTACTAAGTATTGCGCAACAGCACAGTGTATTGCACAACAGCAAGAAATCTTTAATTTCATCACGTTCTAATGAAGTAACAAGCTTATTTTGCCGAAAGTTAGAATGATATGATCTACAATTGAGTAACAAGTACCAGAAGTGATAAAAAAATTGTCTTTATGAAAATAACATGCAACCAACTTTAAAATCAATGCTTTAACCTCCTAAAGAAAATAAATTGTTTACGTCTTTGAATTTCTTTACTTTCAAATGAAAAATTGCTGTTTCATCGACTTGGTAAATGTTGAATATTGCCAATGACGAAAGCGACTGAAAGCGAGTATCGTAAACAACAGGGCGACTAGATTTCGCTTTTGAAGGTCGGTCAAAGCGAAGTGGCGACCGGGGAAAGCGACTTTGTTGCCCCAGTAGCATGGTAACGTGAGCCATGCACAATGCTTATTACTTTAAAACACAGTCCTGTAATATTTTTTATTCTACTTTGAATATTGCCTGCTTATTTCAGCAACTATTCTTACAAAACAATCCTCTATTTATCCTAGGTGTTGCACTCAGCATTGTTGATTATATTTGTATGTATATGTAGTAAAGTGAATGCAACCCCCCTTTTGAAGGTAAGTAACAGTTAACAAACTTTATCACTTATCAGTAGTTTAGAATGTTTTAAAAAAAGATCTAATAGATGTTACATGCATTATGCCTTCCTCTCAAAAAGTTAGTATGTGTTTTAAAGTGGTTATTTAGCAATGTAATTTTTTCCCTCAGTATTAACATTAATTTGGAAGTAAGTTAAAGGATTTCAGTTAACCAAAATTATTTCACGCCTAATTTATATAAACAAATCCCACGTCGATATATAACATGTACAACAATCAAACATCAACCCACGCCAAACTGGATGTAATTGAAAGACATCTAGAGGTCAATATACAGTCTCGAACAAAAGACAAAATGAGGAAAAATATAGCAAATTTTTTAGAATTATTATTGCATGTTTATTTGCAATATTTAAAATGCATAGTTTAAAATCTTTTGAGTTTTTGGTACCATTTTAGAAAACTGGGATTTCATTGCAGCTAGTCTATTAGATAACATTTTATAGTTTTGAATGTTTCTTCATCAGTAAACTAAAATTAGGTGGAGGTATGTTCTTATTTCTGACAGAGGGGTACTCAACCTATATCAATTTGTGCATGAAGCGATTGATAGTTGCTAGATACTGAATAATTTTACCACAAATTTGTGAAAGTTTTAACCGGTGTATATACTTAAAATATGTTAATAAAGTTCATGTCTTTTTCAGGACTTCTGATCCAACCATGTAGTATGGCATGTTTGTGAGATATGGTTTTGGCCAGTAGGATGTTCATGAAGGACCTGTAGTACAAAGTATATCACTGGATTGAGCTCATTGTCTAAGTGTATTATTAAAGTGCTTTGCTTTGAGCTCAGTTCATTGTTATGCAATTCATTCTTTGTGAAATAAAGATTTGACAGACAACTCTCATGTACAAGGAATTGTCAAAGTAGTATCCATTCTATGAACAATGTAAGTAATAGGGAGATGAAAGCATTTTATTTAGATTTGAACCAAACATTTTTTGTCCATTAGCCAAACTAAAAAAAAGAAGCACAAATTCACCAAACAATGCTACTGGCGCTACTAGCAATATGATGCTCAGTTCTTTTGTTACACTTTATTATGCCCCAGCCGTATCGGACTGGGAATTAAGTTTTACCCTTGTCCGTCTGTACGTACGTACGTCCCAAAATTGGTTTCCGTTCTCTAACTTTAGTTTGCCTCAACCAAATGTTATGAAAATTATACACAATGCTTATTACCACAAAACACAGATCAAGTTTGAATTTTGGTGGCGTCACTTTTACCGTTCTAGAGTTATGCCCCTTTACAAATGGAAAATTGCTGAATTTATCATTTTCATTCTCTAACTTTAGTTTGCCTCAACCAAATTTTATGAAACTTATACACAATGCTTATTTCCACGAAACACAGATCCAGTTTGAATTTTGGTTTTGTAACTTTTACCGTTCTAGAGTTATGCCCCTTTACAAATGGAAAAATTGCTGAATTTTTCGTTTCTGTTCTCTAACTTTAGTTTGCCTCAACCAAATGTTATGAAACTTATACACAATGCTTATTACCACAAAACACAGATCAAGTTTGAATTTTGGCGTCACTTTAATCATTCTAGAGTTATGCCCCTTAAGAAACGGAAAAATTTCAAAATTTTTATTTTTTTCTAAATATCAAGTAATTTTTTAATTGGAATTATCTTCCTTTGTCCATGATTATAGTTGAATCAGCAACAGTCAATGCTTTATACAATGCAATGTTTAATTTTGACTTCCACTGATAAAACACAAATCAAGTTGAATTTGGGTAGTGTCACTTTAATCATTATTGAGTTATGCCCTTTTATAAATTGAAAGATTGCAAAATTTTTAGTTTCCATTCTGTAACTTAAGTTTGCCCCAACCAAACATTATGAAACCTATACACAATATTCATTACCACAAAACTAAGATCAAGTACAAATTTTTTGTTTCCGTTTTCTAACTTTAGTTTGCCTCAACCAAATGTTATGAAACTTATACACAATGCTAATTACTACATAATACAGATTAAGTACGAAATTTGGTGGCAACACTGTTACCATTCTTGAGTTATGTCCCTTTATAAACATAAAAATTGCTGAATTTTTCATTTCCGTTCTCTAACTTCCAAATGTTATAAAACTTATACACAACCGTTCTAGAGTTATAATTATTTATTGCGTGTTTACAAATAGAAATTGCTGAATTTTTAGTTTCTGTTCTCTACTTAAGTTAGCCTCAACCAAATGTTATGAGACTTGCACACAATGCTTATTACCACAAAACTAGGATCAAGTTCAAATTTGGATAGCGTCACTTTTACCACTTCAGTTATGTCCCTTTATAACTATATGATATGCAAGTGGGGGCATCATCTGTGTCAACATGTGGACACTATCCACATTTTTTTTTTTTTTACATCTGTACTGACTACTGGTGACTCAGTTCTGAGTGTAAATGGTCATTCAGTATGTTAAGAAAAAGATCAGAATTTATAAGGCCTATCTGGCCTAATTGATTTCTAAAATATATTTCATTGTACATGTTCAACATTTATCATTCATTTGTTTATTTCTTAATTTGTGTGAATTAACAGTAAATGTTAGTTACTACACTTTCATACCATAACAAAACTGCCTTACTGTATTGGTATCACTTATATTTGTATCCATATAACAAAAAAACTGAAAAGAGAATACTTTTGCAATAGCTTTTTCATATTCAATACTAAAACATTTTAGATATTTAGACATATTAAGTAGATGTTCATAATATCCACTTGACATTTTATCATATGACTTCTGTAGTTAGTTATGAGTCTTTGAAGCATGCTCACAAAGGTTCTTTTGTTGATATCATTTTCATACTGGTCAAAACTTTTTTTTTGCTTTGACCAGCTTTGGAGGAGATATTTTCAAAGAATTAATAAAAAATAACACAGAAATTCACTTTCTAGCTCATCTAGCCCAATCATCATGTCAGGCATTGTCATTACTAAAAAACATTAAATGTCTTCTAAAATGAGAAACAATTTCCACATTTAACCGAAATCTTTTACTTATGATACTGACAATCCCCCACAAAGTAATATAAATAGAACCATACAAATAGTAAGCAAATACATGTTCTCAGATACCATCTCCCATATAAAAAAATCACATTAAGAAAAAAATGAACCTATTATGTGTTCCTCTCCTAGCTACAAAATGTATCCAAAATCAAAGATGTGGAACACATATATATTCTATCATAATCATTTGGTAATTAATGCAATTAGTATCTGTTGAACATAAAAAAACTAAATATTACATAAACAACACCCCTAATCCTCATGTTGGTTGTCATTGTGCAACACAGTTAATACATAGAAAACATAAAACATAGAACTCCTTTTGTCATATAAAACACTCAAACATCCTATCATACTGTCCACACTGATCTGTGTCCACACTTGTTTTATTGTATAAATCAATATAATTTATATTTAAAAACATTGGTACATGTATACAATGTACAGAGGTGATGAAATCTCTTGTTCCGGTATTCGTCATGCAATACTGTTAGTTATACGTTGATTTATTCGTTATCATGTGTCCATTCGTCTAAAAATAGGATTGTTGGAAAATAACATCACATGACCATTATGATATTATTGTCGTTTTGATTTACAACTTGAGACAAAAAATTAGAATCAAAGGTGAGTGTTTGTTAATTATAAACACCTTTAACACTCTTAAAACATGAAAACTTTTATTTTCTAATTGGTAACTTCATAGACGAGCTTATTCATTAAATTAAACATTTCCGACTAAAAATACACTTTATTTTTATATTTCCGGATGTAAATGTACTATAAGTCTAGGAACACTAATACACATATATTAAAAGGGAACCAAATATCACGCAATCTTAAAACTTTCATTATAAGATACTATTTTTTTGTCACATGCTGACCGATTAAGATTTTGTTTCGTCTCACCAGAAAGATGAGTCAAGGCTTTTATCAACAAGGTCCAAACTACGGTTCAGCCCCTCCATATGGACAACCAGCAGGAGCATATGGTCCACCAGCAGGGGGTTATGGTCCACCAGCAGGAGCTTATGGTCCACCAGCAGGGAATTATGGTCCACCAGCCGGAGCTTATCAGCCACAGTACCAACAACCAACAGTGTGAGTAGATTTTAATCTTTTCACGAGTAATTCCACTTGCTCAACACAGGATTGTTTCACAACAAAATATCTATATGAGTTAAATAGCTTCACTAAAAATTGTACCAATTACAATACACCGGTACACATGAAAAGCTTGAGGGAATAAAAAAAAAAGACTACTATATTGCAACATGCGTGACATGTGAACCTACGCTTTGATTACAATAGAATAAGGAACTACAGGCCGCTCCTTAAAATCCGAATCGCTCAATTAACAGAAATATACTGAGGAAATATGCAAAGATTTTTTTCGGATACAATTTTTTTTTATTTTCTTCTATGCAGCTTTTCATGTGATATCAAGGTTAATTGATGCTTTCGTTTTCATATACAAGGAGTACATTAGTAGAAAAGTAAAATATTGGGATAAAAACATTATTTGTTTGCATAATATTCGAAGCCCTCCACCTATCATAGTATCCCCCGCTAAACAGTCATCACTAAATTAAAGACTAATGAATGAATTGTAGATCTTAACGGTTTGCTTGTTTATTTTCTCTTTATCAATTCCTTTTTCAAAATAACATTCATAAACTAATAAAATTTAGTTAACGTAAAAATCACCATTAAAGAACAATTAACTTCAATAAACAATCTATTGACAGTTCCTGTCATGTGTCTTAATAATTTGTACATATCTCAACTGCATGATCATTTTTATTGCCTACAGTTCCTGCCTATCTGTATTTTTTTTCTGTTTCAAAGATACTAGTCTGATAAGGCTGCTAACAATATCATTATTGTTTGACGTAAATTTTACATTGAAGTTCTAAAAAAGGAAATCACGAATTCACCAACATTCCAACTGACTCCATTTTCGGAAAATGACATCTGTAACAAACAAACTTTTAGCTACCTCTTTACAAGCAGAACCAAATACAATGAAAGTTCCAACTATGTACTGGCTTCCGAAGCTGCACAAAACTCCTTACAAATATAGATTTATTTCGTCTTCAAGCCATTGTTCCACTACTAAACTATCTATTATACTTACTAGTACACTTGGTACAATAAAAAACCCTGGTAATAAATTGTTCAAATAAGGCCTTTGAAAATAGTGGAATTAATTACTTTTGGAGTGTCAAAAATTCGTTGGAAGTACTTGATAAATTGCATGCTTATATTGGTGATTTCGAATCTGTTCAAAGTTTTGATTTTTCTACCCTATATACCACTTTGCCTCATAATTTTATTAAGAAAAAATTCACACACCTGATTAAATGGGCATTTAAAAAGTCGGAATGCGAATATATATGTTTAAACTCTTTTAGGAAAATTTTTAGTAACAACAAACAAAAGAACTATGTCAATTGGACCTGCTTTGATACTATAACTGCCCTTGAATTTTTACTAGATAACATTTTTGTTCGCTATGGAGATTCCGTATATCGTCAGGTTATCGGAATTCCCATGGGGACTAACTTTGCACCACTTATTGCGGACCTTTTTTCTGTATTGTTATGAGTTACAATTTATGACTAAAATCAGCAAAGACCCATCGAAACAACATCTTATTCAAAAATTTGATAACACTTTTAGATATTTAGATGATATATTGGCTCTCAATAATGACGACTTCAGTATGTACACTAAAGAGATTTATCCTGCCGAACTGACTTTAAATAAAGCTAATACTAACAATGAACACTGCCCTTTCCTGGATCTTGATATCTATATCTTTAACGGGAAGCTTAATACCAAAATTTATGATAAAAGAGATGATTTTTCATTTCCTATTGTTAATTATCCATTTTTAGATGGCGACGTTCCTTTGTCACCATCTTATGGTGTTTATATATCTCAACTTGTTCGATTCGCTCGTGTATGTAACAACGTATTTGATTTCAACGAAAGAAATCTCTGTATTACTGAAAAATTATTACACCAGGGTTTTCGATATCACAAACTAGTCAAAACATTTACTAATTTTATCATTGGTACAAGCACATCATTCGTAAATATAAATCAACATGCAGACATCTTATACGTTCGGGTATTTCACATCCAATATTTTATGATAATATTCTTTACAAAGCACAAAAATGTCGGCATTCACCGCAAAAGCTAACCAAACCTTTAAACAGACGTATTCGGAAAGGATATAGTTACGATACTGTTGTCAAGTCATTAAGGATTGCATATTTTGGTATTAATATTGATTCACTCATAGGGTCTTTGCATTGGAAATAAACACATTTATTCTAAAACCAGTTATTGGCATGATACGGATTATGTTCTTCTCATATATTTTATGATGCTATGATACTAAACCCCTTACGGGAGGGATTGTACTTGCTTTTCATATGATGAAGACATAATCTTTCAATCAGTTTAATTGAGGTCTGGAGCTGGCATGTCAGTAACTGCTAGTAGTCCTTTGTTCATTTATGTATCATTGTCATTTTGCTTAGTTTCTTTTGTTACCTATTCTGACATCGGGCTCGGACTTCTTTTGAACTTAGTTTTACTGTGCGTATTGCTATGTGTTTCTTTATTCTACATTGGCTAGAGGTATAGGGGGAGGGTTGAGATCTCACAAAACATGTTTAACCCCGCCGCATTTTTGCGCCTGTCCCAAGTCAGGAGCCTCTGGCCTTTGTTAGTCTTGTATGTTTTTTTAATTTTAGTTCATTTATATGTTTTGGAGTTTAGTGTGACGTCCATTTTCACTGAACTAGTACACAATTTTATTTAGGGGCCAGCTGAGGACAACCTCCGGGTGCGGGATTTTCTCGCTGCGTTGAAGATCCATTGGTGGCCTTCGGCTGTTGTCTGCTCTTTGGTCGGGTTGTTGTCTCTTTGACATATCCCCCATTTCCATTCTCAATTTTAGTAATTTGCTTTAACGCAAAATTGGTCATAAATCGCCATTTAAGGCCAATAACATCTATAAGGAGTCTATTGATGGTATCAGTCATATTGGTATTTTTGTAGATCTAGGATTGCTGATAATTTTTTTTTTATTTTACAGCTTCTATCTATCTATTAAAGTTTTCAAGATACATTTTGTAATTAGGAAAAACGCAAAAAAAAATTGGTTAACAATCGTATTTAAAGTTAATTACTTCTTTAAAGCATCTTCGCTAGCCGAGAGATACGATCTAGTCTCCTTCTGGTCCACGTGGAGAGGGACAGGAGTCAGTTTCACAAAAAAACTTGCGACTAAGATTGATCGTAAGTATATTGAATTGTTCATGACTTAAGATCAATATTAGTCGTAAGTGTTTTTGTGAAATCGACCCTTGGCTAGCGAAGAAATGCATTCTGTAATGAATCCGAGTTTTCTGATTCAATTTCTCCCGTCCTATTTATAGGGTTTCGATGTTCTTCTTGAGAAATGCTCGATGTGTTTCTTTTGAGAAATGCCGGACGTTTCATACTTTGTTCAGTCATGTCTTTCTTTAGTTAATGATAATTGATAGTCTGCTGCTGAAAGTTAAAAACAAAATATGCCCAAAAATTTAATTTATATATTTTTGTATGAATTTATTTCTTGAAATATGAACTGGCACATGTGTGAATATCATAGAAATGTTTTTTTTATTTTCTCATTACTATATATTACAGAGTATATGTAGAAGGGAAAACCCAAGAAGACCGGGACAGAGAATCTGCCGAGGATTGTTGTCTGTTTGCTGCATGCTGTGCATTGTTGTGTTGTTGTCTGGCTAATAATTGATCATTTATTATGGAATTATTAACAATATTTTTTTGTGAAATTGTGATAGTTATGTACAGAACAAAGCCATTCCATTCATTACAGTATCATTCTACCGACCTAAGAAATTACTGAAACTGATGGAACAGTATTAAGAATGCAATATTTACAGTTATCTGCATAATAGTCTTTGTTTGTTTGTAATTAAATGTTAATTATAATTGTTAAATATGTACTGATTTTAGTGTAAAATGTTATTTATTGTTTTACAAACTGTTGATTCTCAGTGATTCTTCAAATACAAAAGTGTAATAGTGTAATCACATGTTCATTGACAATCTGTTTAAAATTGCTTTCCTTCAAACAATGGAGAGGAAACTCGTTCATAATTGTATCAATAAAATAATCAACTGTAAATATCAGAAGTTGGGACAAATCAAGCCTACATGAATCAAAAGTAAAAGCTATTTTTTGTATTTGTCGTAGTTTTTTGTTTGGTTTGGTTGAATGGTTTGTTCAAATCATGTTATTAATATATTATCTAGTTTCGATTTAGGATTTAAACTATCAGAATCTGAAACCAGTTTCATATTTCAGCAGATAGTCAGCATTCCAATGGGTTCTAATTGTACACCACTACTTGTTTTTGTACTCACACGAAGCAGATTTTATGCCGAACCTTATCAAAGACAAAAAGAAAAAGAGTCTTGCAAAGCTCGTTGGCACAACTTTTTGGAATTTTAGGTCCTCAATGCTCTTCACTCTTATACTTGTTTGGCTTTCTAACTATTTTGATCTGAGCGTCACTGATGAGTCTTATGTAGACGAAACGCGTGTCTGGCGTATCAAATTATAAGCCTGGTACCTTTGATAACTATTATTTCACTTTCAGATATATTGATGATGTTCTGTCACTCAATCAGAAGCATTTCAAATAGTGCTATCCTAGTGTACTTGATATTAAGGATACCACCGAAAGTAAAGGGTATGCTTCATATCTTGATCTTTCCCTCGATATTGACATATATGAACGATTTCAAACTAGAATCTAAGACAAACGTGATGATTTCAACTTTCTAATTGTCAAGTTCACATTTCTCAGCAGTAACATACCGTATGCTCCATCGTATGGCGTTTACATATCTCACTTAAAACGTAAGCTCGTGCATGTTCACACTATTCGGACTTCATTAACATGTGTGTGCTCCTCACACAAGCAATGCTCCAACAGAGTCATTAGGAAAAACGACTGAAATTGACATAACATAAATTTCACGGTTATCATTACAAATTGGTTGACCGATATGATGAGTGGCGGTGTTTTTAACTCACTGGTCACATGTTGTATCAGTCTTAGATCTTAAGATACCAGTAATGTCGTCTGAACTTTGATTTAACCGATTTTGTCCTATTCCGAGTTGTGAAGTTTTGACAGCGAATTCGCATGGTGGGTGATACATGTATAGCAGGAGATGCTTACCCCGTCGACGCACCCAGTCTCGCTCCTTTTGAAGTTCATGCGATTCCCTCAGCTTTTGTTTGTTACCTTGATTTGTCTCTTCCTTATCGATTTACGAGATTTGAAAATCGGTAAAATACTGTTGCCTTCATTTAGAGGCATTACATTTGCCCTTAATGTATGTTACATACACATGCAATCATCCATCATAACATCATTGTACGACATGTTTCCCTGAGAATGGAGCGTTTGTAGAAAAAGTAATGACAGACTCAAACCCAGTATTGTTATGGTGACCTTGATGTAGATCGGTTTTTGTTCCGGTTGGTCAAAAGTCGAATTACGATACCAGTGGAATATGGCATCTGGATCACACGATGTTCCAGTTGCCGTGTTTTAAATTATACAAGGGACGAACTCTGTCATGGAAACACAGTATTTTTGAAAAAAAAACAGATTAAAGCAATCAAAGCTTGTAGAGAGAAAGATTTGATGGTATAGTCACTTTGCCATCAGGAAAAGACAAAACCGTCATAATTCAGGCATATAACGACACTCGTGCAGGTGTTGACTAATTCGGTTTCACTCCCGATAGGACGAATAGTTGCCTTATAGATGCAATTATTGTTTGATTGGACAGTTTAGTATTTCTTTCAGCATAAATTTCTTAAGTCAAATATGTTCTCATTTAATAGGCTCGGTGATTAAAGAATCCCTGAAGCTTTCTCATTTCATGTGGCATACACTACAGCAACGATAACCCATATCTTTCTAATTAACCCAGTTTTTTCATCATTTCATCATAATCTCTTCTACTTCTACTTTTACTACATAGTGACCGCCTTCAACAAATTGAAGATTATGTCACAGGAGCAAGGCATAGTTTAATATACAAACTAAAAATAGAGGAAAAATGAAAATTACAGAATTTAATGTATAGTTCGTTTCAATTTTAATTAGATTGAGGTCGTTTGATATGAAAAGCGGTGTTTAATATGATGTTTTGGAAGAGTCTACTGATGTGCAATTTATGAAGTTATTAGGTATTTTGTTCCAGTCGGTTATTGTTCTCAGGATATAAAGATTCTTAAAGTTTACTCTACTGTGTTTTGAATGATGGAATTTGGAAACTGTTCCAATTTGCATCTTTTTTGTCTTTATTGTGAAAATAAATTGTTTTTAGGTACTGCAACCTTATCGTGTTCTATTTTATATAGCATAAACAATCGTGAATATTTTCTTCTGTCAGAGAGGATGAGCCATCCAAGGTGTTATAACATGTTATCAACGTTTAAAGTGTTTCCGTATTTGTTGGTTACAAAATGGACAGCCATCCTTTGAACTTTTTCAATGCTATCTATGTCCTTGTTGTAAGTAAGGGTCCCAAACAGAGCCAACATACTCTAGTGATGGTTCTTCTTGGGACATGTTTGTTACATAAATTAAATTCCTATTTTTATGTATGCCCAAAATGCTTTTATACCACGTGGTATTTTAAGCACCCCATCTGTCCGTAGTTTTGAAAAATATCATAACAAAATTTCATACCATAATATTTATTTAACCCCACTTCAACATGGAACATTAAACGCCTGCCTCTGGAATTTCAGTTTTCCCTGTACTTACGGCAACAGTGTCAACTCATTCATATTTATTCATTTGAGTCCCAGGTCCTTGTTTAACCTTTATGTTTCATTTGCTCTTCGTCTCTTTCATTTCCAACTAAGGGCCACGTTAGCTGAATTCTAACATTGTTGGCCTTTTCTATCTGCAGCATCTGTCCAAAGTACTTATATTTTTCTTTCCAGGTGTTTCATTTATTGTCACATTCAGGGCCCAGTACATTATAATATCCCCGCCCCCTCCCTGCGCTTGATTGATTGTTGGTTGTTTAATGTCCAGTGGCAAATATTTCATGCATGTTCAGGTTGAGAACAAACTAACACTAGATACAATAGGTAGGTCCTGTAATAGAGGCCGTCTGGGATGAAGGTCGGGGAAATTTTGACCGCCACTGGAAAATGAGGGTTAATTGGAAAGGAACAGAAATTTTGCCTTGCAACAGGCTACGAACGAACCTCTGAAATAGTTGTTGCAAGGGTTCTTAACGTCCAAAGAGCGTGGTACTCTCTCTACATGAGGCATCGGATTCAACGTCCCCATTCTGACCGGACGAGACATCTGTACATAATAGTGTCCAAAATATACTAATCGCTCTCTTGGTAATTCAGATGTACCTTCATGAGAGAAACACACAGACATTGGAACTAAACAACCAGATTTGATAACTTGTTTAAAAATGTGGTTGACTGAAGTTTTAAAAGACATTGGATGGTCCAATTTTTCAATGTTTTCATTAGATCCTTGTGGTATCCATAGATATGTTTAAATCCACAAAGCTTTTGCCATGCTGCATTTCATAGTTTTCTTCTGTTCCAGCTTAGTTGTTGATGAATGTTTAATGGTACGTTACGATATCAACCTGAAAGCAATTTGATTTCTCCATAATTATCTATTTCAGTACGAGGATTTCCTCTATTTCTGGTTTTCAGAGATGGCGTTTGCACACAGTCTACGTCATGATCTGTGCATTTCTTTATTGTTTTAGTTGTTGTTTTTTTAGTCAGCTAGGAGATATCACTTTGTGTTGAATTTAAGTTTATATTGATCCAGATTTCAGCACATTGTTAAAATAAAATGTCCTACTTAAAACTTACCAGTCGCCATGAGCAGAAATATCAGTCACAACAATGCAGACAACAGATTATAAAAAGATAGTAGGCAACAGCTCCAATGGACTTTTAGTGGAGACAAAGGATCCCAAATGACCACAAGAGCTCCCATGGACATTCAGTACAGACAAAGGATAACTAGTGATAACAAGACCTCGTATGGACCTTCGTACAGAAAAGGGATACCAAGTGATGACAACAGCATTACTGGACCTTCAGGTTATACAATTAATATAAAATGATGAAAACATCTTTTAGGGACCTTCATATTATGTAAATATCCCTTATGGATCTTCTGTATAGATTGATTGTTGTTTGCGTAACACCCAGTTCTCAGCAAAGACAAAGGATACCAAATGTTGAAAACATCCCTTAATGACATTCAGTATAGACAAAGGATACCAAATGATTAAAAAAAATCCCCTATGAAAAAATCTAGATTATTGATTGTTGTTTGCTTTACACCCAGTTCTTCAGTAAAGACAAATGATACCAATAATGAAAACATCTTATGGACCTTCTGTACAGACATAGGTTAATTAGTGATCACAAGACCTCGTATGGACCTTCAGTACAGAAAAGGGATACCAAGTGATGACGACAGCATTACTGGACCTTCAGTATAGACAGAAGATAAAAATTGACGAAAACATCTTTAAGGGACCTTCAGTATCCACAAAGAATATGTGATGTAAATATCCCTTATGATCCTTCAGTAGACAAAGGATACCAAACGATGAAACAATTTCTTATTGAGCTTCAGTTGACAAAGGATACCAAATGATGAAACAATTCCTCATCGACCTTAAGTAGACAAATGATACCAAACGATGAAACAATTCCTCATCGCCATTCAGTAGAAAAAAGGATACCAAATGATGAAACAATTCCTTATCGACTTTCAGTAGACAAAGGATACCAAACGATGAAACAATTTCTTATCGACCTTCAGTATACAAAGGATACCAAATGATGAATCAATTCCACATCGCCCTTCAGTAGACAAAGGATACCAAACGATGAAACAATTTCTTAATGACCTTCAGTATACAAAGAATACCAAATGATGAAACAATTCCTTTTCGACTGTCAGTAGACAAAGGATACCAAACGATGAAACAATTTCTTATCGACCTTCCATATAGACAAAGGATACCAAATGATAAAAACATCCCTTATGGACCTCTAGTATAGATTAATTGTTGATTGCTTTATCTTCAGTTCTTCAGAACATACCTATGATAACAACAGTTTTCATAGACCCTCAGTATAGACAGAAAATGCCAAGTGATGATGATATCTCAATTAGATTTTCAGTAGATAAAGGATACCAAATGATGAAACAATTCTTTATAGACTCTAGACAAAAGATATCAATTTATGAACCAATTCCTTATCGACTTTCAGTAGACAAAGAATACCAAATGATGAAACAATGTCTCATCGACCTTAATAAGACAAAGGATACCAAATGTTAAAAACAATTCTTTACCGACCTTCAGTAGATAAAGGATACCAAACGATGAAACAATTTCTTATCGAAATTTAGTGGACAAAGGATACTAAATGATGAAACAACTTCTTATCAACCTTCAGCAGACAAAGGATACCAAATGATGAAAAAATGTCTTATCGACCTTCAGTAGACAAATGATGCCAAATGATGAAACAATTTTTTATCGACCTTAAGAAGACAAAAGATACCAAATGATGAAACAATTCCTTATCGACCTTCAGTAGACAAAGGATACCAAATGATGAAACAATTTTTGATCGACCTTAAGAAGACAAAAGATACCAAACGATGAAAAAATTTCTTATCGACCTTCAGTAGACAAAGGATGCAAAATGATGAAACAATTTTTTATCGACCTTAAGAAGACAAGATACCAAATGATGAAACAATTCCTTATCGACCTTCAGTAGATAAAGGATACCAAATGATGAAACAATTTTTTATCGACCTTAAGAAGACAAAAGATACCAAATGATGAAACAATTCCTTATCGACCTTCAGTAGACAAAGGATACCAAATGATGAAACAATTTTTGATCGACCTTAAGAAGACAAAAGATACCAAATGATGAAACAATTTTTATCGACCTTAAGAAGACAAAGGATACCAAATGATGAAAAAATTTCTTATCGACCTTCAGTAGACAAAGGATGCCAAATGATGAAACAATTCCTTATCGACCTTCAGTAGACAAAGGATACCAAATGATGAAACAATTTTTTATCGACCTTAAGAAGACAAAAGATACCAAATGATGAAACAATTCCTTATCGACCTTCAGTAGACAAAGGATACCAAATGATGAAACAATTTTTTATCGACCTTAAGATGACAAAAGATACCAAACGATGAAAAAATTTCTTATCGACCTTCAGTAGACAAAGGATGCAAAATGATGAAACAATTTTTTATCGACCTTAAGAAGACAAAGGATACCAAATGTTAAAAACAATTCTTTACCGACCTTCAGTAGATAAAGGATACCAAACGATGAAACAATTTCTTATCGAAATTTAGTGGACAAAGGATACTAAATGATGAAACAACTTCTTATCAACCTTCAGCAGACAAAGGATACCAAATGATGAAAAAATGTCTTATCGACCTTCAGTAGACAAAGGATGCCAAATGATGAAACAATTTTTTATCGACCTTAAGAAGACAAAAGATACCAAATGATGAAACAATTCCTTATCGACCTTCAGTAGACAAAGGATACCAAATGATGAAACAATTTTTGATCGACCTTAAGAAGACAAAAGATACCAAACGATGAAAAAATTTCTTATCGACCTTCAGTAGACAAAGGATGCAAAATGATGAAACAATTTTTTATCGACCTTAAGAAGACAAGATACCAAATGATGAAACAATTCCTTATCGACCTTCAGTAGACAAAGGATACCAAATGATGAAACAATTTTTGATCGACCTTAAGAAGACAAAAGATACCAAATGATGAAACAATTCCTTATCGACCTTCAGTAGACAAAGGATACCAAATGATGAAACAATTTATGATCGACCTTAAGAAGACAAAAGATACCAAATGATGAAACAATTTTTATCGACCGTAAGAAGACAAAGGATACCAAATGATGAAAAAATTTCTTATCGACCTTCAGTAGACAAAGGATGCCAAATGATGAAACAATTCCTTATCGACCTTCAGTAGACAAAGGATACCAAATGATGAAACAATTTTTTATCGACCTTAAGAAGACAAAAGATACCAAATGATGAAACAATTCCTTATCGACCTTCAGTAGACAAAGCATACCAAATGATGAAACAATTTTTGATCGACCTTACGAAGACAAAAGATACCAAATGATGAAACAATTTTTATCGACCTTAAGAAGACAAAGGATACCAAATGATGAAAAAATTTCTTATCGACCTTCAGTAGACAAAAGATGCCAAATGATGAAACAATTCCTTATCGACCTTCAGTAGACAAAGGATACCAAATGATGAAACAATTTTTTATCGACCTTAAGAAGACAAAAGATACCAAATGATGAAACAATTCCTTATCGACCTTCAGTAGACAAAGGATACCAAATGATGAAACAATTTTTTATCGACCTTAAGAAGACAAAAGATACCAAACGATGAAAAAATTTCTTATCGACCTTCAGTAGACAAAGGATGCAAAATGATGAAACAATTTTTTATCGACCTTAAGAAGACAAGATACCAAATGATGAAACAATTCCTTATCGACCTTCAGTAGACAAAGGATACCAAATGATGAAACAATTTTTTATCGACCTTAAGAAGACAAAGGATACCAAATGTTAAAAACAATTCTTTACCGACCTTCAGTAGATAAAGGATACCAAACGATGAAACAATTTCTTATCGACCTTCCATATAGACAAAGGATACCAAATGATAAAAACATCCCTTATGGACCTCTAGTATAGATTAATTGTTGATTGCTTTATCTTCAGTTCTTCAGAACATACCTATGATAACAACAGTTTTCATAGACCCTCAGTATAGACAGAAAATGCCAAGTGATGATGATATCTCAATTAGATTTTCAGTAGATAAAGGATACCAAATGATGAAACAATTCTTTATAGACTCTAGACAAAAGATATCAATTTATGAACCAATTCCTTATCGACTTTCAGTAGACAAAGAATACCAAATGATGAAACAATGTCTCATCGACCTTAATAAGACAAAGGATACCAAATGTTAAAAACAATTCTTTACCGACCTTCAGTAGATAAAGGATACCAAACGATGAAACAATTTCTTATCGAAATTTAGTGGACAAAGGATACTAAATGATGAAACAACTTCTTATCAACCTTCAGCAGACAAAGGATACCAAATGATGAAAAAATGTCTTATCGACCTTCAGTAGACAAAGGATGCCAAATGATGAAACAATTTTTTATCGACCTTAAGAAGACAAAAGATACCAAATGATGAAACAATTCCTTATCGACCTTCAGTAGACAAAGGATACCAAATGATGAAACAATTTTTGATCGACCTTAAGAAGACAAAAGATACCAAACGATGAAAAAATTTCTCATCGACCTTCAGTAGACAAAGGATGCAAAATGATGAAACAATTTTTTATCGACCTTAAGAAGACAAGATACCAAATGATGAAACAATTCCTTATCGACCTTCAGTAGACAAAGGATACCAAATGATGAAACAATTTTTTATCGACCTTAAGAAGACAAAAGATACCAAATGATGAAACAATTCCTTATCGACCTTCAGTAGACAAAGGATACCAAATGATGAAACAATTTTTGATCTACCTTAAGAAGACAAAAGATACCAAATGATGAAACAATTTTTATCGACCTTAAGAAGACAAAGGATACCAAATGATGAAAAAATTTCTTATCGACCTTCAGTAGACAAAGGATGCCAAATGATGAAACAATTCCTTATCGACCTTCAGTAGACAAAGGATACCAAATGATGAAACAATTTTTTATCGACCTTAAGAAGACAAAAGATACCAAATGATGAAACAATTCCTTATCGACCTTCAGTAGACAAAGGATACCAAATGATGAAACAATTTTTTATCGACCTTAAGAAGAGAAAGAAACCAAACGATGAAACAATTCCTTATCGACCTTCAGTAGACAAAGAATACCAGATGATGAAACAATTTTTTATCAATAGATTGATTGCTTTACATTCAGTTCTTAAGTACATACCTATGATAATAGTTTTCATAGACCACTAGTATAGACAAAAGATGCCAAGTGATGATGAGAGCTCTCATGGACTTTCAGTACACATAAAAGATGCCGATTCATGGTAAAAGCAGTAATTGGACTTGAATGCAGAAAAAGAAACCAAATAAAATCAACAACATGGATGTTAGAAAACTGATGTATATTGGTGGTGTATAACAGCTCAAACAAAGCTCAAAGCAGATACCAAATGCTTATATTGATGATAACACAGACCTTGGTACTGACTATGAGCATTTAGTGGACAATGTTTATAATTCTGTAATAAACCTCAGTAAAATGATTCAATGAAATCCATTGGCTGGTGTTGGAGTAGTTTATACAGAAGGAATTATACCAACATTATGTTCATGAAATATTCATATGAAGAAAAAAGATGTATAAATTATCAATTATGGGTGCAGTTTAAAAAAGAAATTAAAATTGGAAAATTAATTTGAAAAAATTACAATTTTTGAGAGCTGGGCAACCCCTCTTAATCTTGCCCACACAAGACCGACATCTTAGACGTCTATAATGATCTAAACTTACTGGAATATAACTAATAAATGTGTTCGTATTAAATATATGGTTTTGTTACAAGTACTTATAGCTGCCGGTCCAACATCAGAAAAACTTAAGAACAATTTTTTTCACTTGATTGGCCTTCAATTACTTGTCATAAGCAGAACTGTGTTTGTCCAAGCTAAACATATGGGCAACCATGTGTCACTGAGGCCCAGAATATATGCAGTTTAGTCCTGGTGGTCAAGGGATAGGACAAACATTGTCAAAACTTTTTTTTCATGAGACGGCTGACTTATGTGGATTTAAAATTCTGCTGGGCTTAATTTAGCAGGCTGTCCAAATAAGTAAATGAACTATGGTTCTGTGTTTCGAGTTGGACCTAAGAGTAAAGAATATAATCTAAACTTTCCAATTAAATAATGAAGAAACGACTACACCTAATATGGACTTCTTGAGCAGACAGAATATACCAAGTAATGGAATAGCTCCTTGAATATTTTTCACAGAATACTTTTTTGTTTCAGACGGAATATGATGGAAAACATTTCAGATGTGGATCCAGGATTTGGTTAAAAGTCTATGCATTAACCATATATGCAGCTCGATAAGGGGGACTGGCTCTGCATCTCACACCGATCATTAGTACAAGTTAGCTAAAATCTAGCCTTAAAAGTTAATAGAAATGGTAAGCTTAGTTTTACTTTTATATATTCAATTGCAATGATTAAAAAAAATATATTTATTTGTAAAAAATCACAGGAATGTTATTGATTTGCCAACAATACAACAATTCATTAATCAACAGTCTATATTGCACATGTCCACTTAAGATCACATGATCCTGTAATCTATTCCCAATCTTCCTCATCCTCCTCCTCCTCATCATCCTCCTGGTCACTTTCACTATTACTATCCTCTGATGGAGCACCTCCAGCAGGTGCAGGAGCATCTGGTGTGCTGAAATAATAAATGTAAATATAGGACAAGTTTAGTTTGTTAGAAATAACAGACAAAAAATACAAGACCTACTATATTAAAATGAAAATGGAAGTCCACATGACAATACATAAAACAGATAAGTCATTGGTAATAAGACAGAGTAGGAACAAACAAGATGAGAAGTAAACAAATAGGTGGAAGGAAAGAATAAGAGTTATTCTATTAGCAATAGCTACATTACAAGCAGGACATGAAAAGAGTCCTGCCATAGTTAACAAATCATTTCCACTAAAATCAAGATATCTTTATGTTGGTAATTTGATTTTCATGTGATTTATCTGAAGTATATCTATCAGTTTCTACCTATACTATTTCCCCATCACAATAAAGTTAAGAGTTCTGAGGGAAAGAGGGGACCTAAGATTTTGGCTAAGTGGGGCAGGACCCAAAAATTGGTTCTCAAACATATTTTAAAGTTCTCAATCATGACTGTTAACTCTCCAAACTCATATCATTCAAATTGATAATATTACACATTTTTTCATATGATTGAATAAATTTGTCGTTTTGCATGTAAATTCGATCTCATGTATTATCATTACCTACTAAATATCATTTCTAATGTCCATAAGCATCTATTGAAGGTCACAATATTTGAAAACAGATGTGTACGGATGCCAACTGTTTAAAATATAGATGTTTATACAATACTTTCATTACTTACTCTAATAATTCTGGATCTAGTCCTTCATCTTTCATCTTCAATTTAATGGCAGTAGGTGGGACACCCTAAAATTTAAAATCTAAATTAATATTCCAATTATCAAAGATCAAAATTTTTAATTATTCTAAATAATATATTTTTGAAGATTTACAGAACTCGAACAGACCATATGGGCAATGAACCATGTATCTTAAATTTACCAGAGAGAAATTAAATCAAATGTAAAACATGATCCATCAACCATTACAAATGCATTATTCATGTCTGACAAGTCCAATAATAATTTATGTTCTATTTTTGGAATTTTACAAGTTTCATACATACACCTCTCCAATATGATTTAGCAAACATTTTTTACGTTGTGGTCAGCATGTTTTATATTAGATACTTGTAAAATATCATTTAAGATGTCCATTATCAACAAAGCTACCCTTTTGTTTTTAATTGAATCTTCTTTTGAAACTATTATGTGTCTGTCCTAAGACAGGAATGTCTCTTAATACTTTTAGAATATGGATGTGCGGTCAAAAATGGGATTTTCAAAACTAGTTTAAAAATGGTGTGGACACCTGTCCATGTTTCAGACCATATAATGCCCTCCAAATGTCAATTATTTTTGAAAAATGTATTGTGTCTCATTGAGGTTTATCCAAAATTTCCTTTAATTCAAATTTGAAGCTTTTAAGTTAAAATACAAGAATATATTGATATCTAAAGCATGGTTTGAGAAGGTTCAATAAAGACTTAGATTCATGCTCTTTATAATTTTAATATTTAACAAGGAATGTATGTATGCATTTATGCAGAGATAAAAGAAAAGCTTTTAGTATAATAACACTTATAAAGCACTTGATTCTGACTTCTTGAAAGAAAATTGTTTTTCCGGTATTGGAGAGACCTATATTTATGCCTTATTCTCATAAGAGTATGTCATGTTCAAAAAGATTGGGGTGGGGGTTATTGGCAAAACTACAATGAAATTCTCTCTGAACTTGTGAACTAATGTCAAATTGATATACATACAAAGTGTAACATTTTGAAGAACTTCATATATCTTGGATCTTTTGATACTGGGTTTGTTGATTCTGGTGGTGGTGGTGCCGCTGCTTCATCTGGAGGCTAAAATTAAAGTCATATTGTTGCTAACCATGTTTAAAATATCTGAACTTATAGGATATAATTTCAAAACCAAATTAATCAGCTGTGCCCTAAAGAGACTCACCATGGCAGTAAACAATTGGAGACTGTTTTCTTTGATGGTTACTTTCCAAAATTAAACTGGATTGAATTTTCATAATCAAAATCCATCTGATCCAAATCTTTATTAATATACCATCGTATATAATCGTACTCACACTCAGCCAATCAAAATGCTGGATTTGGTGTTTTGGGCAAAAATTTTGTACAGAGTAAAGTTTTATGACCGAGGACCCTGGTATATATACAGAATAATTTGAGATAGTAATGATTTATCAAACTGCTTAATAATGTAAAAGATATTTGCATTGCTAATCAAAACAATTCACTGTTTCATATTATTATGCAGTCTGGGTAATATTTTCAAAATATTACGCCAAAACGTTGAAATTGGTTAACAAGCTCCTAAACAATGAATATCCAACTAATTGTGTAACGTCATTTTCATTTTGGTGTACAAGCTTTACAAAGAAATTGCCCACAATCCTCTAACATCTCTAATGGTAAATTGCCTATCGGTTTTATTAAACAGTAGGTAATTCAAAGTATTTGCAGTATCAACAGTAATAGCAAGATCTTGGTGAAAATAAATTTCTAATAAGCTGCTTATGTAACTTACTGGTGGTTGACCTGCTGGTGTGGCAGTGGCTGCAGGAGTGGCAGTAGCCACAGGTGTGTCTACTGGAGGTGGAGGTCCTCCTGATGCTTGTGATGTAGTTGTTCCACTAGAAGCACTGGAAGGTGCTGTTACATTTTCTAAACCAGGAACAGATGAAAGCTGCAAAAAGAGATTTCAGAAATTATAATAACTATTTTTATATTATGATGTACATGTATTAACATAAACCTTCTTATTCACATACTAATCAAACTATTACTATTTTGTTTGACAACATATTAATTAAAAAAAAAACAATTTGTTTATTTGAGGTATCTAAATGCAAACCAGGACACTCAACTGCAGAAAATAGATTTTCTTGGCTCATAACATACAAACAGATGAGAGAAATTAAAATTAGATCTAGGTAGACTTACTGTACTATTAGTGCAGCCTGCACTTCTTAAATTTTGAACTCGAGTAATAATTATCAGTTTACAACACAAAATAGATTTATTCCAGCATTAATCAATTTTATTCATCTTTATTGAAATCTTCTGCCTCCTTTTATTAACACATGGTTTGTCTGTTCTCAGATCTTCTGCTTTAGGTGTTTGTGTTTTGAATGCTAATGTTGCTTAGCTTTTCATATTGCATTGAATGTATTGTTGTTTATAACTATTCTACTTAATATTCATTTCCAATCTATACATGTTCTTAATTTGTATAACTGTTGAAAATAATTTAAGAAATACCCCCTTGATGTTATTTTAGGATTTAATCCTGATTATTGGAACACCTATAGGTACAGAATAAATACTGGTTAATTTATCTTTACTACATGTATTAACAAATGGATAATGTAGAGTAGAGATATACCTTTTTTATCTGCTCCACTGCCTTTATCATTAATTTTGAATTTATTAGCAATACCTGTATATTCCCATAGCCATATTTAAGTTCTACAAAGATGTTTCCAATAGTCCCTTAGTACATGTACTTTCAAAAAATCTAAAATGACTAAACCAGAAATATGAAATTTGAAGACAAATTCAAACTAATTTTCCAAAGATTTAAAAAAATAAAGTTAGAGAATGGAAATGATAAATTCAGCAATTTTCCATTTGTAAAGGGGCATAACTCTAGAACGGTAAAAGTGACGCCACCAAAATTCAGTCTTAATCTGTGTTTTGTGGTAATAAGTATTGTGTATAAGTTTCATAACATTTGGTTTAGGCAAACTAAAGTTATAGAACGGAAACCAATTTTGGGACGTACGTACGTACAGACGGACAAGGGTAAAACTTAATGCCCCCTCCGCTACAGAAGGGGCATAAAAAAAGGTTTTCAAGTTTGCACCATCTAGGTCATCATGACCTAATTTTGATAATGTGAAATAAAATTTTACATGACATGTAAGCAAACAAAATAAGATGACCTTATCTCATATTAATGATTTCTGAGACACATATCTGTATGCTGAGCTATTCAACCTTAATTTTGTTAAGCAAATAAACTCTTTTAAAATGCAAGACAATGATGATGATGAATAGGTGTTTATTGTTTAGCAGCAAATTATATGCATATTCTGGACGAGGACATGTTAATTAAGAAATTAATGTTTCTTTTTGTAATATTATTGGGTGTAAAAGTGATGACCGAAGCACATTTTGTATACAGCGCTGAAGCGCTTCATTCTAAAAATGTGTGCACCGTGGCTTAAAATACAAACCTTAGCCTCTAATAAATTCATTGATACTTCTAATTCCTGAATTCTGTTTGACATATGTTCTAATTTTTCTTCACACACAGAAGAAAATCTGTTAAGAAATTTAGCTGTATGTGTAACAAAGTGGTTTAAAAATGCAACAATTCTCTTCTGCTGAATAGCTTCCACCTGAAACCAATAAAAAAGTATTCTTTTAAACCAAAACAAAATATTCTTTTCATACAATATTTAGTCATATCAAACAAATATATCACTACTACATGTACTATGTGTTTTAAAATAATAGAATCTTTACATGCTGTTTATACAAATGTACTGATGTTCAAAATTTGTCAATATAAAGAAATATCTTCTATATTTCTATAAAACAAAAATCAGTTTGAATTAAAACATGTTATATTCAGTAAAATGTATGTCAAGTTAAAATATGTTGTCAATAAGATTCTATGGGAGATAATCAGATATCTATAAATTATATTTTTTCATATCAATTAAAACATCATTAAACCGTATTTCAAATAAAATTATACTTTTCTGAGTATTCTAGATTATCATGATTATAATTTAAAGACAACTCTGTAACATGTAAAGAAAAATACATTTTAGAAAAGATTATTTGAAAACTTTATATTTGATATTAATTTGTTTATTATAGCAATTCAAAATTCATACAATGTAAAATGTATGACTTTCCATTTGATATATGATTAAAGAAATACATCCGTACAATTTCACTTTTGACACTATATGTTACATTGATGACTTGACTAGTTCTTCTACTGCAGTTTGGTAAAATTTCTGACCAGTTGAAGAGTTTGGTATCAGGTCGTTTTGGCTTCAAACCAATCCGGCCCCAAGTCAATCCAGTCCCAATATAAAAATAAGAAGATGAGATATGATTGCCAATGAGACAACTATCCACCAAATTTCAAATGAAGTGGATGTAAATCAATTCTGACCAAGTCGATCCGTCCCATGTTGTTCTAGCCCCATAATAAAATAGTGAATAATTATTATAAAAGACACAGATTTTTCTGAAGTATTTGATTCAGGGCAAGTGTCAATTTGCATGTGAAAAAATAATATATTTCGATATGAAATCAAAATATAAATAATCGAAATATAAATATTTCAAATATTAAAAACAATATTTTCCCGTAATGAAATTTATATTTGAATATGCATCCATGTGTATGCATCAAAGGCACAGGTTGTGATCGTCCACCTTTGATATTGTTCATACAATTATTATTATTTAAGAACAGTTCAACTACACATGCTACATGTCAACATATATATACTTTTTAGGCCAAAAAAAAATATATGTCTGTTTAAGGTTACATACTTAAAAAAAAATAGGGTAGGTAGGTCAGTATTTCTATTTTATTTTATTTTTTCATTTTATTTTTTGTGACATGATTTTGAGTCACGCCGTTTCGTCTTGTTGTGGTCCGAGTTGATCATGGGTAGAGTTTACCCGTATTTTTAATGATTGGATTATTTCCCTTGGTAATTGGTTGGAAAAAAATGGTGGCAAAGTGTTTATTTCATCACACGAGATGCGAAATTCCTAAAAACAGCTGTCATATTCACGATTGTGAACAATGGGATGTATCAGGCAATTGATTTGTATTATTTGCAACACTAACTTCGCTTTTGACACGAGTTCAGTTTATTTTTCCCTTTACGGCGGAAATTAAATGACTTAGGGTAGGCGCTCAAAAGTAGGGTCGGTCGGGTAACCGTAAACAGACATATATTTTTAATTTGGCCTTACCCCTTGTAAATATTTTTTTTAAATTGGGGCCGGATCGACTTCTAAAGTGGGCCAAATCGACTTCAGGTCTGATGGACATGAAAGCGAACAGTTTGATTTGATGAAACGAATTGCAATTGGGTCAGAATTTTGAATGATAAGTCTTTTATTACTTCTTATTTTCACATGAATAAACAACAGGTATATACTTGTACACACTTTAAATCATGTAATTCAAATTGGTTTTTTTTGTATTTCCTATGTAATTTATGTTGACACCTAGATTTGCATGTTTACTAGCAATATGCAGTATACTATCCATGTTAATAAGTAGAACTGATTAGTATACAGACATAGATAGTATACTGCACATTAATTTCCAATCCGTAGTGTGTGTCCAATCTGTGGTTCACATAAATATTTCAATGGTCATGATGGTAGACGAAGATAAATTTACAAAATTAACAATGTTTGACAAGCAATTTGGAAAGGAATATAAAATGTTTTTAATGCAATAGATGGGTGAAACATGAACTATAGGCAATTTTCATCACGTTCAAATAAAATAACAAATCTATTTTGAAAATTATCAGAATGTTTTGATGTACGCTCTTGAGTAACAAATACCTGGAGTGAAAGAAAATACTTCTTAAAAATTGTTTTCTTTGAAATACCATACTACTACCAATCTGCATTGTAGTCAATGCTTTCACAAAATTTCGAAAGAAAAAAATTGCTAAGCCTTTGAATTTCTTTACTTATAAATAAAAAATTACTGTTTCATCAACTTGCCAATGAGGAAAGCGAATGTTGAGAACACCAAGGGGACTAGCTGTTGCTTTTGACGGTAGGGAAAAGGGAAGTGAGGGACAGGAAAGCAACTTCTTCGCCTCGTAGTATTAGGTCTGGTTAAATAATAGAGTTCTATATATATATATATATATATTATAACTACTCTAAATATCAGCACAACAATGTTAAATCTGCAAATTTGCAGAAGAAAATTTTTGTTCTTCCTTCGCCGGGATTCGAACTCATGCTATTGGGATATCGCGACAACACTGCCTGCACTATGTCCATCGCTCTAGACCACTCTGCCACCTAGACTGAACTAATAATTCAGCTTTCGGTGGCCTAGTGTTACCTTTCCTCGTCAGTAGAATCTAGAGTTGTAACACAGTACATTATATATTAGACATGAAGATGGAATTGATTGCAGATTAGCTAAATTATCTGTTGTAAAGGATCGTAAGATGCAGTCACAGAAATAATTATTTGATAAGTACGTCTAAACAAGTGACAACTCTACGACAGGTCCATCCATTGGATCACCAGTGAAGGTGATACATGGCTGAATATATATATATATATATATATATATAATGTAAGTGTGCAAAAAGACATCGTTAAATCCATACAAAAGAGAGGTGCTAGATTTATCACCAAAGACTACAAATCGAGAGAGGAAGGTTGAATGACAAAAATGCTACCAGCATGATCAGAACTTCAGCTTCCGTCACCACAATCAAGACGTCAACAACAACACGACTGATCTTCTTTTTTCAAAGTGGTTGAGGGGAAGATACCAGCGCTCCCTTCTGACGACCTGATTAAATTCCATAGACCAAAACGACAAATCAGAGCAACAACCTATAATAACTTTGTTACTAAGAACATTATAGACCAAGAAGTTCATAACAACAAACGAGCAGTCATAGTTCCATCTAGTAAGACCGACCAGTTCAAAAACTCTATTTTAGTGCGTACTGCAGTAGATTGGAACCATCTGGAGGACTCAATAGTGTGTGTCACTACAACCGAGGAGTTTAAATCAGCACTCCTCAGCAAGCGCGACTAACTTGTGCAGACCAACCTGTCACACAGTAGCTGAAAGGAATCTGTGACGTACCCATCCATATCAAGGATCCAGAAATTTTCCAGACAATTTCGGTCATTTTGAGATGTTTGAAAAGTTGGTGCCCCTTTTCAAATTGTCGATATCAACTTGACTATATTCATAGCATCAACGAACATAACGAACTTGTATTGCTGTTTCATCGCATTTACTAAGTAAATATCTTACCATTACCATGAAGGACAGTTTAGGGAAGGCAACAGTCTAAAATTGAAATGATTTTAATGACTCAAAATGGTTAATTTCTCAGACATTGCTTACGTTTCTTTCGATTTGACAAAAGTTAAAACCGGAAGTTTGCGATATTTTAAAGGACAAATGATTCCGGATTCATTTCCGGGATTTGTTTTGTTTATCAAACTAACAGGAAATCACCGGCTTTTTATGGCTTTTTTATTTTATTACCTTTAAAAGTGTTTGAATATAACAGATAATAGTTGCACTCATTTAATTTAGCATAAAATCAATTTGCATTTTACGATTAAATATTAAATTTGCTGAAGACAATTTCACGCATGCGTATTACATAGTAAATAAAGCACATGTGTTACTCATGAAAAAATACTTTTTTCTACGTTAATTTAGATTTAATTTTTAAATCAGAATTGATGACTGTCTTTGATGAAAAGTAAATAAATAATGAATACACTTGTCAGGGAACTTTAATGTTTTAAAGATATTATTCTGAGCTAGTGATCACTGTCAGGTGTGAATTAAAACCACAGGTTTCCCGGAGGCATTGATATAGATATTAGGAGGGCCCTCAGGATTATCAAACTACTGCAGTGGCAGTTTTATTACAGGAAAGGGATTATAAACAAAAACAAGTGATCACAAGTGCAAAATGGCGATTAAGAAACCGATTTCAATCATTGAGTCAATGAAATGACCGAAATTACTTCTGTAAAAAAATAAAATTTGTCCTAAATCCCAATTACTCGTTTAGGACAAATAGTTTCATCTTAGGACATGACTGGCAAATATGACCGTTTCCGGACCCTTGATCCATATACAGAAGTGGGAAATACATACATACATACATGAGGGTCGTAATGGGGGTACCTTCATGACGAATAACAGTACAAAATCTTGCCAAATGACGTTAACAGTAACTTTTTGGTGCATGACGATAAAATAAACACTTTCTTTAAGACGATAAAAAAATCGACTGATTTTGACGAATCATGTTAATTTTTTCCAAAAAATAACGGCAGACCTGCCAACTATCCCGATTTTGGCGGTATTATCCCGATTTTCATGCCTCAACCCGAATCCCGATATCGGGTTCCTAAAACAAGCAAAAAACCCGATTTTCATAAATTCTACCCGAGAAAATTTTATTCTTACCGATTTCCGGTAATGGAGGACAACATAGATATATTATCCAATCAAATTCATCGTAGTATCTGATATTCGGGTCATGTTGATTTACCTGAGGATTATCGATCTGTTTTGACACTAAGTATTATGTAAACATATACACGTGCCTCAATAAAATCAATGATTTGTCAAAGTTTTATGGGTCTTAATTGGTAATAAAATTATTGATCTTTGTTATTTATACCGATCAGCTTGGGAGTTACATAATTAACTGTTTTAATTTTTTTACTTATCATTTAATTGAGATTAATTATGTTATAATCAAGTTAACTAGTTAAAAAAATTCTTTAATCAGGTGAACATAGTTAATAATTATCTTAATTATAACAAGAGTTACCAGAGCAATGTGTTGTATACCCAACTCCAATGCAGATTGTGAGAGAGTCTTCAGTATGGTCAAGAAGATACACACAGAACACAGGACATCACTGGACAACTCAACACTCTGTGACCTACTTACCACTAAGATCAACTCAGACTGTGCATGCTACCAGCTAAAACCAGACAAAGACTTGTTGAAGACAGCAAAGAAAGCATTTGTTGCTTACAACAAAGACTGTGGAAATTAGTGCCAAATGACAATTTTATAGTGCTGACAATTTTAAGTGATGATAATGTAACTTAGTGCTTTCTACTTAGTGCAAAATGAACATTAGTAGCTTTTATGTTTTTTTGCTCCTTGTGCATTATTGTTTTGTATTGTTTTTATCTCCTTTAAATGCTACTGAATAAATATTATTAATATGACATTTACCTTGTTTATCTTTTCATGACATAGTTTGCAATGTATGCATTAATGAAGCAACCAAGTCATTGTTTATCAATTTATTTTAAATAGATACATTGAAAATACAAATAAAACACTGAAATAAAACAAATATAACACTGAAATAAAACAAATATAACACTGAAATAAAACAAATAAAACAAATGAACCAAATGAAAGAAACATCTTTACACAGAATGATACACACAGCATCAAAACAATCTCAAGAGTTCAAGAAACAAACCAAAATTGATCCTAAATATACATGAAATACTTTCTACTGGACATTATAAAAAAAAAACAGTCACAAGATGAAGCGATACATTTAAATTTTTTTCCCCGGGGAAAATCCCCCATGGAGGTTTTCATAAGTTGGCAGGTCTGTAACGGTAACAGTAATTATTTGAGACCTCTGACGAATCACGACAAGGATATTTTTAGACGAATCATGGCAAAATTTTAACCAATTTGATGCTAACGGTAGCCAAAAATGACCGTTTGACGCCTGACGGTAAAGGGCATTCCTACCCTCATACATACAACTGAACACTGACAGCTGAAGTGTCATTTGGTCTTTGGCAGTGATAAAGTGGTGACAGCTTATCTTAAGTATGACAAATGATTTTAAGACACCTTTGTATAATCTACACCAGGTCCAACAAGAGGCAACCCATCTGAATCCATTATGGAGTGAAATATCAATTTGTTTTGACAAATCAAGGGTAGATATCTTTTCAGCGGTTTTAGCAAAGTGAAACCGGAAGTAGATTTTCCATAATGGAGAGAATAGGAAATTATAATCAATGCATAAAATAAATATTTAAACTGATTTAATATTTACACTAAACTTAATATATATGTCTTTGACAAAAGAAATCAAAGGTATATTGTCATTCTATTTTACTTCTATCAAAAGTGCGGGACTAACTTGGTGAAAAACTTACTTCCGGTCAGTGTTCTTGCTGAAATTTCAAGTGATAATTCCTTAAATATACAGCAATGAACAGTGAACCGTCTTTAGAGACGGTTTATCAAGCGCTTCAAGCACTTTATCAAAATCCAGACGTAAATGGAAAGGAAAGAGCATCAGTATGGCTCGGAGAATTGCAACGCTCGGTAAGCAAACTGATCTGACTGCTGCACTCCCAACAGTAGATAATTTTATGTTTAGTACTAAAGCCCACTAATACGATAAAATAGTTTTATACTTAACCATGCTATTATATAATATACAAATCTTTCAACTGTTTTCACATAAAGAAAAAAATACATAGTGCTATTTTGGAATCTCCGTCTGTGGCACATGCTATGAGATTTTGTGACACCTGAACTATTGACGAAACAAAACTATAGATTTGCTTTGAGGTGTTGGACATGTTATCACTTGACAATAAAATATTACTTGGACGTACAACTTGATGTCCAGTCATTACAAACAAATAGTTATCAAGTGCCTTCATTGAAGTTCATTCAAATTCACTCGCCAAATTCCCAATTTATATGAGTGCCAATTGCTGACATGCCAAATATTTCTCTAATATTCCTGTATTGTTATTATTTGTCATTACCTGCCGTTGCCAGAACTGGTTAATTTGCATGCCTGCTGCCCTCCTTGATTGTGGTAGCTGTTTCACATGAGCTCATGATCCCTACAGTGATCAAACCCTGAATCCCCATTTTAACTATGGTAGGCACATAACGTACATGGCTTTCGAGACGCGACGGCCATACTTCCATGACGGCCATAGGATGTGTCGGCCATACCGTCACATCGTCCATGGGACATATCGGCCACACATTGTGAGACGTATCGTCCACACTTTAAAAAATTTTTTTTATTGAGGTTATAACATAAAATATAATAATAAAATAAGTATTTATTCATAATAATAACATTAATATGATTTTGTAGTATTTTTTTCTGTACAAGAGATCTTATTTATTCTTGTAAGAGTTATCTTTGCTTGATCATCATCACTCGTGTTTACAACTTGTTGGGGCCATATTATGTAAGTATATTGATTATTTCTTCATTATCAGTTATAAACAATTTCTGAAGAATCATTTTTATTGTAATGTGATAATATGAGGCAGGCATTACCTGTGAAAGGGGACGAAGTCTGTATGAATTATTTTTTTTAATTCAAACATATGTTCAAAAAGAAACGGAAATACCGTAACGTTTCCGGTTTTGGTTCTGTTGTTAGGTGATTTTAGTTGTGACGTTTTTTAAGTTATGACGTCATATTCAATGTAAACAAAGAAACGCTATCATCAGGTAACGTTTTTTCATATCAAATAATTGTTAAAAATGAAATTTGTATTGTGTTCCTTCCTATATTTTACCGTGAGACTGATAAATATACATTTTACTCAAAGTATCATGACAAACGAGACCGGAAGAAGGAGGCAGATTTCTGCGCAGATGCGGGGAAATAAAAAAAGTCTGAAAAAAAAAAAAGTTAACGATTTTGAGTTCATTAGTACAATGAAAATTTCGGGAAATTTTCCCGGATTTTTTTTTTTTTTTTTTTTTTATTTATTTTTCTACCGTAATTGGGGACTTCGTCCCCATATAAAGGCATCTTATTTTATATGAAGTTTAAATTGTAAGAATGTTGACTGTCGCTGTCGATGACAATATATAAATACAAGCACATGTTACAGATCTTTTTATTATATCTGTAAAAAATATATTATTCTAAACAATAAAAATCTTCTCAATCTCAGTCTTGATGAAATTTAAAACAGGACTCAGTGTTAAGGTTAACTCTAAGGAAGGCAGTTCATCAAGTTCGAGTTATATTTGTCATGATCATCAGACACATAGTTTAATAATTCTGTATTTTTTTTTCTTTCTTATAGTTTAAAGTCATTCCATTTGCTGAACATCTTTCCAAGACGGAGACTACTGTAGAATTTTCCAATAACATAACAAATTAACCGTAATATCTGACAGGAATGTGCACCCTAATAACATGATAAAAGATGGCCAGTTTCATTTTTATCATACTGAATGTTCTTTTTGCTTAAGTTTGTTCATTGTGTTGAATACTATTTGTTGACAATTTAAATGTTCCCATTTTTGTGCATTTGTTGATGGAGAATTGTATTATGGACAATCATACCAATATACTCTTAGTATAAGAAAAACAAAAAGATATATAAACCATACATCATACATACACAAAACACTCATATATATTATTCTTTTCGTTCAGGCATGTAGAAAATCAAACACATCGAAATGTAAGAACATACATATATACATATGCCATTGAACATTCATCTTATATACATTTTTTAAATTAACAATCTCATACTTTTTCTCTCATATGCTCATGTCACTCATTCATTTATTCCACTGCATACACATTTCACCCAATATTCAAACATTTATATTCACATTCACACATATAACCTATATCATAAAGCACTAAAATACATAAACATGCAGTTATAAAAGTCACAACATAAACATGCAGTTATAAAAGTCACAACTGAAACAAAAGCACTAAACATACCAAAATATACTATATTATGATCATTTACTTCATGAACTCATTAAAGTTACTATTTTAACAAAGCACTATACACAGAATAAGCACAACCAATAAGTTCTTCAAGTCACTACAATTAACACTTAATCAGACTCGATGTCGGAATCTTCAGAGTCGGACTCTGGGAGGGTCTCTGGTTGTGGAACAGGGGGTGCATACAGATGGCCTACGGAGCGGAGAAAGTCTGATGTTCTGATACTGTCTTCCTCGTACTGGTCCCACAGTGAAGTTAGACGGCCTTGAAGCTGCTTGTATGTGTCTCGTTGATATCGGCTGAGCTGCTGTTCACTCACAAGCTGCTGTGTGATGGACACGGTCTTAGCTTCTTGTTGGAAGGCTGGCACAATCTTGTAAAAATGGAGGTGGTTGTGGGCAGCCTTGCCATTGAAACGCCTATGCCACCCAAAATAAACACAATAATTACTAAAAATTTGAATAAAAACGGAACAATTTTAATGTTAATATTTATAAAAACTCAAATATGATGATAGTATAACTTAAACTTTACCATCCTAAAATAAATAAAATTGTGTATTGTTGCACAAAAAAAGTATAAAAAAAAACGTCAAATATAATATAATATTATATGTCAAAATATAATTCAAAATATATAAATTCACATTAATATTTGTAACATTGTTTGATAATTGGCAATCACGTAAACTAATTAAAGGATTAACACCTCCGAAATTTGTATACTTTGCATTAAACAGAGACACGCGCCCAATGATTGGATTAATATGATTTATGATGGGTCTTTTTTTTATAGTTAATCAGACATAATCATAAATAACGGTTTGAGACCTTTGGCATAACAGGACTTATTCGGAATAATAGTCAACCACAAAAAATGAAAAATTTAGGTTGAATACAATTTTTCTTCTCAAAATAATAAATAAACGTTAAGAAATTAAAACAATTCTGTCGAACACACAACATTTAAAGAAATAATACAATAACGTATATGTACCTCAACCTCCATATCTTGTGGTATGCGGACACATTCTGCACAGTGGAAAATAATGTCGACTTCTTCATTTACCATCAGGCGGTAATCAGTAATTGATATACCTGAAATAACAAGAAATTTAAATATGACATATATATATTTCTTTACAGTCAAGTAATATTAATGCACTGATAATAATGTTAAAGGCCGTAGTAAGGTGACCTATAGTTGTTAATTTCTGTATCATTTGGTCTCTGATGGAGAGTTGTCTCATTGGGAATCATACCACATCTTCTTTTTATATCTATTAATTGATACCTATGGTCCATTTATTGGACAAATGTGTAATGCAAATAACACTTAATATAGATTTAATTCTTATCAGGGAAGGGTCTTAACCAAAATTAAAGTAAAAAAAAAATGTATCTAAAATATGACCGAAAGTACGAAATATGATTCAAAGGAAAAACTAAATTAATAATAAATTTGTAAATACCTGTATTGCAAAGCCTGTGTTGCCATTTATCACAATCCTCACATTGGAGAGCATGTTGTCTTGGTCGGACTTGCTGGTCACATAGCACACAAGGGTACGACATGATGAACAGCAATTTTACAATTGAGTGCCACCGACATTTCTGGTTACTTTTATAAAGCAAGGTCGGTACATCAAAAAGACTGCTCAAACAGCTTGTATTTTTACAAGAATTTCACTACAAAATTTATGTTTGCACTCCGCTTGAACTCAGCTTGGGTGTTGTGTTTTTATAGTGATCTTGAATTGTATTTCCATTACAATTTCTTGACAAAAGCATAATTAATACTTGTGTTCATCAAAGAAGTAATAATAAGCAATCAACAATCTTCTTAAATTTCAAACTTAATCATAACTTGATTACCTTGTTTTATATATTTCAAAACTGAACTTATTGTTTTAATTTTGACAGAAATTAGTCTCCCATTCGGATATAGTCATTCATATTTGTTCATTTTGTTCTGTTTGTTATACGCAAGATATCAAAAAATCATTTAGAAAACAATATGATATTTTAATATTTTATTAGATTAAACACATTCATTTATGATATATATATAATGAGTAAACAAATGATATAACAAAATTAAACATGATAAATAATATAAAAACAGTAAAGTTTATTTAAAAGTTATGATAACCATCTATAAGTATCAAAATAATTCATATATAACATCTATATAAAAAAAAAAAAAAAACGTGGACGATACGTCTTCACAAAGTATGGCCGTTTTTGTCATATGGCCGTTTCATCTTTTCGGGGTATGGCCGTTTCATCCTATGGACGTCATGGCAGTATGGCCGTCACGTCCTGCATCGCGTACATGTACCATTGCAAAAGTTCTGGGGAAAAAAGTATCTGTATCTGTGCTGTATAAGCAACAAAAACAATATATCTCTAAAACTAAATCTGCTCACAAATTTATTCAAACACCATTGGATCAGTAGTGACGTTACCATATTTAGGTATATCTGCTGTCTTTTCTATTCTAATGGTGAATACTTCTAAGAATGACTTATTACAGTTCAGTTTCTTGTATATTCCTCCATTAATTGTGGAGCACTACCCATAGGGTATAATTGTAGCAACTATATACACCTTAGAACATAAGGAAACATTTAATTATGTACAGATTGTATTACTCAAAATTTATTATTAAGTATAGTGATTTCAACAAACCTTTGTCATCAGCTTTAAATCAAACACCTCTACCAGTTTGATACACTTGTCTCTTGAAGATGGCTTCAGAAACTATTATCAGAAGGTTACAAATTGTTTCAAGTACAGTACACCATCGGAATTACTTATAATTAATTATCCTAAATGTGCCTATGAATATACATGATATAAGAGGACAATAAAATGTATATGTTTAGGATGTAAATCTGAACATGCTGTAAGATTTAATTTATACATGAAAGTTATTATTTTTTTTTTCTCAGCATGCGTCAGAAAAGCAATATAATTATTATATTAAATTCAAATCACAGGAACATGTAGACTGACCAAGATTGAATCCTAATACAAATGATAAATGATTAAATTTACTTTTATTTCTAGAATAAATGACTTATTATTCATTATAATCTCTGATATAGCGCTGTAACGAGGGGGCAATAAGTTTTACCCTTGTCCCTCTGTATGTACATCCGATCAAAATTGGTTTCTGCTCTCTCACTTTAGTATGCCTCAACCAAATGTTATGAAACTTATACACAATGCTTATTACCACAAAACATAGATCAAGTTTGAATTTTGGTGGCGTCACTTTAACTGTTCTAGAGTTATGCCCCTTTACAAAGGGAAAAATTGCAGATTTTTTTTTATTAACAACAGCAACGAATATGGGCAGAAAAGCTTTCTCCATTGAATTTTACTTAACTATTGCAATATCTTTTCTTTTTTAAAATAAAAAACATATTGAATTTGTACAACAGAAAAATACGTGAAATAAGGCACTGGAAACAAAAGGCATTATGGCAAAATACCAAAATGATCAAATACTTTCATTGAATGCCATCACTTGGACCTGAAAGAAAAATAAAAAAACCTGAACACTTGCTGACTAGACTTGAAAAGTTATTTGCTAAACTTGGAAGATCAAATTCGTGTCCTTAAATTGCAATTACACATTCATTTGATAATCAGTTTTGAGTATTTGTGTGTTGTAGATGTATGCATGGCATGTATCTGACCAGTTGTTAAGAGAACATCAAGGACTGGAATCCTGTTATTTTGCTGCACAGACAATGAGAACAAAGGTAACATTTAGTGTGTATCTTCAAACAGGTAAAAAGTAATTATACTTTAGGGAACCCTGTATGCAATGTACATTATTATTTTCAATAATAGCACAAGTACATAGAAAAAAATGTACAACATATTTTAAGCAGATTGAGGTGTATAAAGTTTCAGATTCTTACTTTAAAGTTGTATTTGTTAGTCCATAAAAAAAGTTTTTAAAAAATAATGTAGACTGAATAAGAAGATATATTCATTAAGAGGCAGCACAATTGGAGTATAGACCCCTAATTGCATGCAACTTTAAAAATGTTCCAAAGAGCTGCAGATTTCTTGATTTAGGTTGATTGAAAAAGAGTAGTTGACTTGGACATGATATTGAAGTTGATGAGATTTTTCTTTGAATTTTTATCCTCTTGCTGTACATTTTAAATATTAGTAAGGAAATTGTTAAAAAAAATTATGTTGTAATTGGGAAGTGATGATTAAAGAATGATGTTTCATTACCAGAAATTTGAAGCCCAACTATACAATGATATACATAGTATAGGTACATTGAGTTTTTATTATTGGATTACATATTAACTTGCACCTTTTGTCATTTTGTTTCTATAATACGCAGTTACTAAATTATGGACTTGATTGATAGATTTTCTTTTGTGCTTGATATTTTATGGGTAGACACAAAATATGTCATTCAATAACATATCACCGAAACTGTACTAAAGTACAATTTAATTATGTTTAGCCTTAATCAGACAAACATCATCCAATGGTATTTTTAAATGCAGTGTGACTGTTTATAAATTATTCTAAATAGGTGCATTTTAAAAGTAATATGTTAATATTTCAGATACAGTATGCGTTCCATGAGTTACCTGTAAATTCTCACCAGGTAAGTTCACATTAAAACTAGATTTTACAGTAAAAGCAGTCTATTTTCTTTGTTTCTACTAAGTTTTTAGAAGAACTTTTGAATTTCTTTTAACAAACTCCTCAAGGTGACTACATTAATAATCTCTACACATGGATCTTGATTTGCCTAATATTTTGTCTGGACCATTTTAGAGATGAAAAACATATCAATAAATGCAAAGCATCAGCAATAGACATAATAGGGAGTGAATTTTCACTTTTTGTGAAATTCACAATCAAAAAGGCATTTGATTAAAAAAAATAGTTACAAACTGTTCACTTTTGGCTGTTTTCTGCTCTTTGGTCAGGTTGTTGTCTCTTTGACACATTCCCAATTTCCATTCTCTATTCTCTACTATATATACATGATATATATATATATAAAAATATATAAACAAGTCTGAATTGAAAACAACATTCAAACCTATGATTGCGTTGGATAAAATCCGCAATTTTTATACATGTGCATGCAAAACAAATTTCTTGGTAGAGGGGTCTAAATACAGCACAAACAACATCCAAAAGACCAAAAAGGTGAAGAAGTATATTTTAACAAAATGCATTTGACTAGCATGTCAAACAACGGATGTTCTTTTAAAAACACTGCTGACTGCCATGGTGATTGCCAAATAAAAACGGATCACAAGATGTAACAAAATGGATCATGATTATTAATTTAATACCAAACAGAAAACAATAAACTTGCGGAAAAGATGGTATTCGCAAATATGAGGTGCAAAAATTGGTACACCATATCTGGATTTCGACAATTAATGTCTCTTCAGTGATGTTAGGAATCGAAACGGCATTTGGAAGGCCATATAATTTACCTCAATTTAGGATAGACTCTTGAATTTTGAAGAGTTGAAATAGGATGAACGGATTATATAAACCCGAAGGCAAATATAATACAAGCCCATACGAAAAAATATAAACAAGTCTAAATTTAAAACAATGTTCAAACCTATGATTGCGTTGGATAAGAACCCCAATTTTTATACGTGTGCATACAAAACAAATTTCTTGGAAGAGGGGTCTAAATACAGCACAAACAACATTTTCCAAAAGACCAAAAAGTGAAAAAGTATATATATAATATATAAAGATTTTTTTAAAATTTCTTTGTTATTTCCCTGTTTGTTTCAGTCATTAAGAGATTCGTTGCTGGATCACGGTGGGAAATTGAATGCAGAATCCCCCCCAGCCATTGTTACACAGGTTTGTGAAGTATTAGTACACATTTGTGCCACAAAAAATTGTAACATTTATTTGCAGTTAAAGTTCTAGTTTAAAGTTGTAAATACGTACAAACATTGAGTTTATTCTGTCTATATGCTGAATAATTTTTTCGCTAAAAAAAGAAATAAGTAAGCACCTAGTTGGAACTCACTTCTATTAAAATTTGATGGGTGGTGATTATTTTAGAAAGATAACCTGAATAAATATAGGAAATAATGAATTATAATTTATGTATGATGGGGTAAAAAATTGCCCTCGACTCCTCCCCTACATTTCTGGAACAGCACAAAGCAATCTGGTTAACTTGTCTGATTAAATAGCCATGGTCATATCATGATTGTTTCAAATGTGACTTTATTTCAGCTAAGCTTAGCTTTGGCAGACCTTGCATTACAGATGGCATCCTGGAAGGACCCCATCATGGATCTTGTTCAGAGGTTTGTTCTTTGGTCTTCTTTTTAGAAACAAATCTAAGGCTCAAACATTGTTTTACTAATAAATGTTGTGACTTAATTTTTTTTTGAGTCATTTTGTATTGTCTTATGTTACAGCTACTTATACAGTTCTTCTAAATGTTTACTTTTGACAGACCTCATATTACTCTAGCAGTTTAATTTGAATTTGTTTGATTGATGTTTGAAATATGCAGTTTGGACAATTATTAAAAACATTTTTTATTGTGTTACATACATATAAATAAATTACTCCTCCTATGGGCCATTTGAGCTATTGCCATCACTTGGCCTCTGTTGACCACCTGATTATAAAAATGGATTTACACATGTTTTTAACATCAGTATACTACTGATGCCTCTTACTTTATACAGTACTTACATGTACCAGAACACTTATAAAAAATGTAATCTTTTTAACCTGGATTGAGAAAAATGTATGTATATGTGTTTTTAGCTCACCTGGCCCAAAGGGCCAAGTGAGCTTTTCTCATCACTTGGCGTCCGTCGTCGTTAACTTTTACAAAATTCTTCTCCTCTGAAACTACTGGGCCAAATTTGACCAAACTTGGCCACAATCATCATTGGGGTATCTAGTTTAAAAAATGTGTCCGGTGACCGGCCAACCAACCAAGATGGTCGCCATGGCTAAAAATAGAACATAGGGGTAAAATGTAGACTTTGGCTTATATCTCTGAAACCAAAGCATTTAGAGAAAATCTGACGTGGGGTAAAATTGTTTATCAGGTCGAGATCTATCTGCCCTGAAATTTTCAGATGAATCTAGCAACCCGTTGTTGGGTTGCTGTCCCCGAATTGGTAATTTTAAGGAAATTTTGCCGTTTTTGGTTATCTTGAATACTATTATAGATAGAGATAAACTGTAAACAGCAATAATGTTCAGCAAAGTAAGATCTACAAATAAGTCAACTTGACCAAAATGGTCAGTTGACCCCTTAAGGAGTTATTGCCCTTTATAGTCAATTTTTAACCATTTTTCGTAAATTTTTGTAATCTTTTACAAAAATCTTCTCCTCTGAAACTACTAAAACAAATGTAACCAAACTTGTCCACAATCATCATTAGGGTATCTAGTTTAAAAAATGTGTCCGATGACCCCGCCCGCGAACCAAGAAGGCCGACATGGCTAAAAAATAGTACATAGGGTAAAATGCAGTTTTTAGCTCATATCTCTGAAACCAAAGCATTTAGAGCAAATCTGACATGGGGTAAAATTGTTTATCAGGTCGAGATCTATCTGCCCTGAAATTTTCAGATGAATCTAGCAACACGTTGTTGGGTTGCTGACCCTGAATTGGTAATTTTAAGAAAGTTTTGTAGCTTTTGGTTATTATCTTGAATATTATTATTATAGATAGAGATAAACTGTAAACAGCAATAATGTACAGCAAAGTTAGATCTACATTTAAGTCAACATGACCAAAATTGTCAATTGACCCCTTAAGGAGTTATTGCCCTTTATAGTCAATTTTTTACAATTTTCATAAATTTTGTAAATTTTTGTAAATTTTTACAAAATATTTTCCATTGTAACTACCGGGCCAAGTTCATTATAGATAGAGATAATAGTAAGGAGCAAGAATATTCAGTAAAGTAAGATCTACAAACACATCACCATCACCAAAACACAATTTTGTCATGAATCCATCTGTCTCCTTTGTTTAATATGCACATAGACCAAGGTGAGCAACACAGGCTCTTTATAGCCTCTAGTTTATGCCCCCGCCACTAGGTGAATGGGGCATTAAATGGTACCCGTGACCTTCCGTCTTTCCATCCCTCCTCCCGTCCCATTTTTGTTTCCGCACTCTGACGTAAGTTTGCGTCATGCAAATTTTATGAAACTCATACATAATGCGGAGAACCAAAACTTCCAGACAGAGTTCAACTTTGGGCAGTGAGTCACTTACTGTTCTAGAGTTATGCCCCTTTATAGCTTAGAAAATTGCAAATTTTTTTGTGTCCGCACTAGCAGTGACATCAAATGCTCTCAAAAAGTGTTTTCACATATTATAAGCAAGATAGACAAATTCTTCTTTCATTTTTACATTTATTTCAATATGGAGCTGCAGTTATATATTTTGTTCTAATTTTATGAAAACAATGAATTTTTCATTGATTTAATTCTCTCTTTTTTTATAGATATGGAAGCAATCCACAGAATTTACCTTTCTTGTTAGAGGTGCTGACAGTATTACCAGAAGAAGTAAGTCATTATACCTAATTTTTGTTTCAGGGCTGTTCCATAAATTAAACGCATGGCGGCATGAGAGGCATTTTTTAAAGACCTTGACCACTCATAAAATAAAAAATTTCATTTTACTCATTATTTTTAAAAAATTTTGAGAAAAATGCATCCATCCATATTTGATTAATTTGAGTGCCTCCTACCCCCTTCCATCTGATAAATTTTGAAATAGCCCTAAATTTTTTTGGTCTTGAAGATGCATATTTTTGATAATTTCTACACTTTTGATGGTTTTACATGATATACTTACAATCCAGTCATACTTTTAATAAGTATATTGCTAGATTTTAAGAAGACGTGAATATAGCATTGCTGAAAACTGGAAATACAAATATAATGTCTTTAGTTAGTGACATGTATGCGTTTTTTATTTTGACAGGTGAATAGTAGATCATTGAGATTAGGTGCTAATAGAAGAACTGAAGTAACAGAGGAATTTAGAAAATCCTCACCAGTAATTCTACAGTTATTGGTAAGTTATATATTTTATCCAAAATTATTCTTCAGCTATTTTAAAAACAAGAAAATCACACGGTTTTATATTGTTTAGGTAATAAACACTTTTTTTTTGCTGATGTTTCAAGTTTTATTTTCTAGAATGATATCAATTCAGGAAACCCAAGGGATTTGATTATTTTCTTTGTAAACATCATAAAGAGCAGACACATTTTATACTACATTTAGAGTATGATCCATCTATTTTTTTTCCATATGTACAATTATTCAATCAAGATGTTCTCAATATTACCCCCCAAAAAATATTTTAAGTTGTGGATTTTTTTATCTGATTTAAAAAAAATTTAATGAAGTTGTCATTGTAAATTTTGTTATTCCACAGAAATACAAAGGGGAATGATTGAGGCTCAAAAAGTAGTTTGATATAAAAATAAGAAGGTTGCCTATAAGACTACTATCACACAGAGACCAAGGAATAGGATGTCACCTTAATACCTTAAACAACAAAGACCAATACCCTATAAACATGTTTGTTAGCGCTCAATCCTACCCAATATAAAATTAAGGAGATGTGGTATGATTGACAATGAGACAACTATCCACCAAAGTTCAAATGAAGTGGAAGTCCACCTAACTTGGGATTGTGATGTACATATAACAGCACACTGTAAAAATCAGTTGGAAAAGACTTGACTTTTAAGACCCTTACTAAGCACAAAAAATTAACAAGAAGACAACCAACACACAAAGTACCAACCTAATGGTACTCACAGCTATGAAAAGCTAGTTCAGAGCCCGATTTCAACTAATAAATGAACTATGTAACTCTTCTACATGTTTATATGCCTAAACAAGCCACAAGTCTGTTCAGTGGTTATTTTTGTTTTCATCTTGTTTGAAAAAATTGTAGTGTCAATGGCAGATCATTGGTAGCCTGTATTGAATTCCAAGCTTTGCATGATTTTGAGTTGACATTTGGTATCAACACTTATCTTTTACTGAAGACTGTGTAGAGAACTATGTATGTCTGTTCGTTTTTGTTAATTGTGATGTTTGTTTGCTGTTTCATTGACATATGCCCACATCACTGGTTTTATTTTTACTTAAGGATGCATGTGGTGAAAGCTGTGTGGGTGATACAAAGGGACAGATGAAGATATTTAGGTGTCTAGGAAGTTGGTTTAGTTTAGGTGCACTCTCAGAAGAACTGATTATTGGAAGTAAACTAGTCACAGCTCCATTTCAGGCATTGGTATGTAAATAAAGTATTGTACTGTTCCTAGATTTATTCCTTTGTAGATCTACTGTCTTTAGTCATTGCCAATGACAATTACAAATTAGTAGTTGTCCCCCCGTGCAATATGTTGCGGGGGACATGGAAATACCGGGCTTCCTTCCATCCGTCTGGCCTTATTAACGCTCTCACGTGTACAATTCTTGCCTGATTTTTATGAAACTTATGTCATAGATTTATATCAGCAATGTCTTGGACGAGTTCGAAGATCAGTGCTGATCAATTATTTTTAAAAGAGAAATGCCCTTTGGAAACATTAATTTTATGGAAAACTTCATTGTTAGCGCTCTCATGTGTACAATTCTTGCAAGAATTTTCTGAAACTTATATCATAAGTTTATATTAGCAATGTTTTGGACGAGTTGGAAAATCAGTGCCGATCACTTATTATACGACCGCAAAAATTAAAAATTTTTTGGTCGTATATTGGTATGACGTTGGCGTCGTCGTCGTCGTCGTTGTCGTCGTCGTCGTCGTCGTCCGGCGTCGTCCGGCGTCGTCCGAAGACACATTGGTTTTCGCACTCTAACTTTAGTTTAAGTGAATGGATCTCCATGAAATTTCACCATAAGGTTCAATACCACAAAAGGAAGGTTGGGATTGATTTTGGGGGTTATGGTACCAACAGTTAAGGAATTAGGGGCCACAAAGGGGCCAAAAATAAGCATTTTTGTAACTTTCAGAAAATAACTTGTGTGTAAGTGTATGGATCTCTCTGACATTGTACCACAAGGTTCCATATCACAAAGGGAAGGCTGTAATTGATTTTGGGGGTAATTGCCTCAAAATTTTAGGAATTAGGGGCCAAAAAAGGGGCAAAAAACAAGCATATTTCTAGTTTCATGACAATAACTTGTGTGTAAGTGTTTGGATATTTCTGAAATTGTACTACAAGGTTCCATATCACAAAGGGAAAGCTGGAATTGAGTTTGGGGGTAATTGCCCGAAACGTTTAGGAATTGGGGGCCAAAAAGGGGCCAAAAATAAGCATTTTTCTAGTTTCCAGACAATAACTTGTGTTCAAGTGTATGGATCTCTCTGAAATTGTACTGCAAGGTACCATACCACAAAGGGAAGGCTGGGATTGAGTTTGGGGGTGATGAATCATAAGGGGGTTCAAAAAATTGGGGGGGGATTTTTTTTTTTTTTTTTTTTTCTTTTTTTCCTTTTTTTTTTCTTTTGAAATTTTCCATTTTAAGTTGGTTATTTCTGATTTATATTTAAAAGCAAATAATAATGATATGGTAGGAGATACACACCAAACAGGATGTGTAAATTATTATATAATAAGTATTGTGCAATAGCAAGAAATTTTCAATTGCACAGTATTGCACAATAGCAAGAAATCTTCAATTGCACAGTATTGCGCAATAGCAAGAAATCTTCAATTTAACAGTATTGCGCAATAGCAAGAAATATCCAATAGCACAATATTGCGCAATAGCAAGAAATTGTCAATTGTACAGTATTGCGCAATAGCAAGAAATATTCAATTGCACAGTATTGTGCAAAAGAAGATACTTCGTATAAATTGCTTATTTCTTGATCAATTTCAATGGGGTTTTATTCTTGAATTCTTGGGGTTCTTTAATATGCTGAATCTAACCGTGTATTAAGTTTTTGGATTTTGGGCCCCGTTTTTAAATTGGTCCACATTGAGGTCCAAAGGGTCCAAAATTTAACTTTGTTTGATTTCATCCAAAATTGAATTATTGGGGTTCTTTGATATGCCGAATCTAACCGTGTATTTAGATTTTTAATTTTGGGTCCGGTTTTTTAAATTTGTCTACATTAAGGTCCAAAGGGTCCAAAATTAAACTTAGTTTGATTTTAACAAAAATTGAATTCTTAGGGTTCTTTGATATGCTGAATCTAAACATGTGTTTAGATTTTTGATTATGGGCCCAGTTTTCAAGTTGGTCCAAGTTGGGGTCCAAAATTAAACTTTGTTTGATTTCAACAAAAATTGAATATATGGGGTTCTTTGATATGCTGAATCTAAACATGTATTTAGATTTTAGATTTTTGGCCCAGTTTTCAAGTTGGTCCAAATTGGGGTCCAAAATTAAACTTTGTTTGATTTCAACAAAAAATTGAATATATGGGGTTCTTTGATATGCTGAATCTTACCATGTATTTAGATTTTTTATTTGTGGGCCCGCTATCAAATTGGTTCATATTGAGGTCAAAAGGGTCCAAAATTAAACTTTGTTTGATTTCATCAAAAATTGAATTATTGGGGTTCTTTGATATGCCAAATCTAACTGTGTTTTTAGATTTTTAATTTAGGGTCCCGTTTTTTAAATTTGTCTACATTAAGGTCCAAAGGGTCCAAAATTAAACTTAGTTTGATTTTAACAAAAATTGAATTCTTCGGGTACTTTGATATGCTGAATCTAAACATGTGTTTAGATTTTTGATTATGGGACCAGTTTTCAAGTTTGTCCAAGTTGGGGTCCAAAATTAAACTTTGTTTGATTTCAACAAAAATTGAATATATGGGGTTCTTTGATATGCTGAATCTAACCATGTATTTTGATTTTGGACATTGGACCATAATAGGTAAATTAAAAAAATTGAAGTTCTTAGACCACATTCTTTCTGTGTCAGAAACCTATGCTGTGTCAAATATTTAATCACAATCCAAATTCAGAGCTGTATCAAGCTTGAATGTTGTGTCCATACTTGCCCCAACTGTTCAGGGTTCGACCTCTGCGGTCGTATCAAGCTGCGCCCAGCGAAGCATTTTATTTTTAAAAGAGTTATGCCCCCTTGGAAATTATATTGAAAATTGCATTGATAGTGCTCTCATTTGTACAATTCTTGCTAGATTTTTATGAAACTTATATCATAGGTTTATATTAGCAATGTCTTGGACGAGTTCGAAAATCAGTGCCGATCAATTAATTTTAAAAGAGTTATGCCCTTGGAAATAAAAATTATATGGAGAATTGCATTGTTAGTGCTATCATATGTACAATTCTTGCCAGAATTTTATGAAACTTAAATCATAGGTTTGTATTAGCAATGTCTTGGAAATATTAATTATATGGAAAATTGCCTTATGAGCGCCATAATGTGTACAACTCTTGTCAGATTTTTATGAAATTTATATTATAGGTTTATATCATCAATGTACTTGAAGAGTTCAAAAATCAGTGCCGATCAATTATTTTTAAAAGAGTTATGCCCCTTGAAAATATTGATTATAAGGAAAATTGCAATGTGATCGCTCTTATGTGTTCAATTCTTGACAGAATTTGATGAAACTTATACCATAGGTTTATAACAGCAATGTCTTTGACACTTTCGAAAATAAGTTCTGATCAAATAATTTTAAAGAGTTATGCCTCTTGGAAATATAAATTATAATGGAAATCACATTGCATTTGCTCTGAAGCCTTCATATCTCTTAAGATATTAATAAAAAGTTTTGAAGAACAAAAAAAAATGTTTTTTTTAATTATTGCCCTTGTACCTTGGATAGATAAGATATGTGCAACGCGGGGGACATTGGAACTCTGTTCTTTTATTTGATTGCATTACATGCTTTAAACATTATATTGATTCTTTGATAAGTATTTACTGAGATTGAGACATGCTGATGGAAAGGTGTTTCAAGAACATTTTAGTTTTAATATTGAGTATTGAAGTCCAATTTTTTTACAGGTCATACCAGAATGTCCTGCCATGTTACATGAAGCAGCAACAGATTGTATATGTTCAGCTTTATACAGTGTAGAGGTATGATACTGAAACATACTTATTATTATGATTTTCTATAGATTCATGTCAAATTCTCAGTAGTTCAGTTTTTAGGTACTGATATGAAATAATTGTTTTTATGAAATTTATGTAATTTAAGAAATATTGTAATGGAGAATTATTTAAATTTCAATGCATACATTGATTTCGTTCATATGAACTTGTATATTATCATCATGCAGGTTATCAAATGATTGAATTTGAAAGCGGTTTTGTATCCAAATGGTTCCCTTTGGTGCTCCCATCATTTCTACAATTTTTGTTTATAATTTATGAACAGTTTAACTTGGGTATAAGCCATGTCTTTATATCAACAGGATTTAAAGTCACATCTACGTTTAGCTGAAGCCTTATACAATGGCGTAAAGACTTTACCAGATGCCTACCATATGTCTGTAGCACTGGATGATACAGATAAGTATGTATTATTGTAAAATATTCAAATTATAAAAACACAGGGATTGTGTTGGGTATAATTTATTAAGCAGTAAAAATTTGGCAAACTTACATCCTTTTGGTATAAAATGTCATGAAAAAGAGAGGGGAAAGATACCTAAGGGACATTCAAACTCGTAAGTTGAAAATAAACTGATAACGCCATGGCTAAAAAAGAAAAAAACAAATAGACAAACAACAGTACACAAACGCAACATAGAAAACTAAAGACTGAGCAACATGAACCCCACCAAAAATGGGGTGATCTCATGTGCTCCGGAAGTGTAAGCAGATCCTGCTCCACATGTGGCACCCGTGGTCTTGCTCATGTTAGTACAAACTGTGTTATAAATCTAATTCGGTAGGTCACATTCGGGGAAAGTTACATATTTGCTCTGCTATCATCCCTTACAAAACATTTTATATGTAATCGGATATACAGGAGTATTTACATATTATATTTTAGTTGTGTTCTGCATGGTCAATTGTCAATTTTTTACCAAAAAACAGTTATCTTAGACTTTATAGAAAATCATCTGAATGAAGTTTATTGACTTATTTTTTCATTTCAATAATTTTATCTTATCTCTCAGAATTTCATAATATTTTTTTTGTATTTTCAGATCAATAAATTATTGCAGAATTTTTACAGAACTTGCAGAGTCATTTTTAGAACAAATAGTTAACACACCTAATCAGGTAAGTAGTGTCATCTGTGGTTTGTACACTTAAATTGATATTACTATCTTGTGTCCCTTTTTAGGGGAGAAAACAAATCCCTGGAAATTTACAAATAGCCACTACAAACCTTTGGATAACGATAAAAGTTGAAATAATGCTGTGCTGACAGTTTTTTTAATATACCTGCGTTGCCAAATGCGAAAGTAGGTCTAGTATTAAGAGCTTGACTCCATCCATCCGAAAGACCTTTGATAGAGAACTTTTGTCAAAGTTTTCTTGGCTTCAATGTGCTGGTGTGATTTTATATTTGGTCTGCAGCTTGATAATGTTGAGTTGTACTGTGTAAGCAATTTTCAAATCTGCCTTGAAGCTACTTCCTGTTTGCCAATAGTTTGAAATTTTACATCACTCATTTTAAATTTGCACAATGATTATTATGCTAAATGAATTGTTATATTCAAACATTTTCATTCATTTGAATGGTATTTTGATCACTATCTTCTCAATGATTGTAAATTGAAACTTTTGATTATTGCAATTGAAAAACACAAAAAATATAATTTTAATAGAACAATAATAACTTTTACAATGTTTACAGAGTGAACTTCTAATAAACTATGGCTTTCAGTTAAATTGATGCAAGAGTCTTTTGGACCTTTAAAAATATTGTCCACCACTTATGAAGTATATGTACTTGAATAGCATGTAAATTTACTTTTTGGTGGCAGTATATAAATTATTGTTACGTTACTTTTTCAGGGATTCACTGGAGATTTAGGAATTTTAGATTTATTACTTACATGTGTTGGTCATCATTTATATGAGGTAAGTCAAGAAGAGTACTTAAGTTCATTGATGTTGACTTCCGGTAAGGGCTTATTTTGACCTAAAATTTGAAGTACATGTGATGGAAGATTTTTGACATTTTTTAAACACTAAAGTGTTTTCTTCATTCGATTTAATTAGTTTATGTAAAAGACTTGAACTGAATTGGACAATAAAGACGCCTAAATTCAAGCTTAAATATGAAAATCTATCAAATATGCCACAAAATGTCACTTTTCAAATGGTTTTTGTCTAAATTGGAAATGGCCCCATTCATGTTCAGTCTCAACCTTTATATATGTTATGTATCATCATCAAATACAACATATATTTAAATATTAAGACTGAACACAAGTGCGGCCACTTCCATTTCAGACAAAACCGTCTAAAAATTAGCACAAATGCTAAAATTGTGAATATTTCAGTAATTTTTCATGAATTAATGATGCTAATGCCTGATGCATGTGCAGTGTAATGTCAAAAACCAGCCCATATTTATGTAACAAAAGTATTCTTCTTTCCAATAAATAGCTGAAAGTTTACATTTTTAACAAATTTTTTAAATGCTATATTTTGGGGCCGGAAAGGCATTTGCAACTCTTCATCATTTTTTGAAGGACCTATTTTTTTTAGGAATCTTGCTTCACAGATATATTAAATGTAATAATGCGAAGTATAATTCTTAACAAAGAAGAACATAAATTTGTCAAATTAATCTCCTTGTTCAGTTGGCAACTAGCACACAGGGATAAACCTATATAGAATGGTTGTACTATATAAGACAGTTGTAAACAACTAGATAGTGCAATTAAAATATTGCTGGACATGGAAAATGTCTGTTCTGGCTTTGAAAGAACATGAGCAATACTATCTGACAGTTTTTATGCCCCCCCGTGCCGCAGAGGGCATTAAGTTTTACCCTTGTCCGTCTGTACGTCCGTACATACGTACGTCCCAATGTTGGTTTCCGTTCTCTAACTTTAGATTGCCTCAACCAAGTTTTATGAAACTTCACAATGCTTATTACCACAAAATTCAGATCAAGTTTGAATTTTGGTAGCGTCACTTTAACAGTTCTAGAGTTATGCCCCTTTACAATTGGAACAATTGCTAAATTTTTCGTTTCCATTCTCTAACTTTAGTTTGTCTTGACCAAACAGTATGAAACTTATACACAATGCTTATTACCACAAAATACAGATCAAGTTTGAATTTTGGGGGTGTCACTTTTATTATTCTAGAGTTATGCCCCTTTCCAAATGGAAAAATTGCTGAATATTTCGTTTCCGTTCTCTTACTTAAGTTTGCCTCAACCAAATGTTATGAGACTTATACACAATTGTTATTACCACGAAAACTCAGATCAAGTACAAATTTGGATAGCTTCACTTTTACTGTTCTTCGGTTATGTCCCTTTATAACTTTATATGATATGCAAGCGGGGGCATCATCTGTGTCCCATGGACACATTCCCCATTTATTTCAATTTATTATGATTTGAACATTGACTCACACTCTGCTACAAATATGAACTCTTTGAATAAGCAGGAATGTTTGCATTGTTGACATAAAGTGTGTTCTAGATAAGTCTATTTTATTAGGCACAAGAACTCATTCCATACAAAATCTTTGTCTCACTTTTCTTTACTTTCCTGTAGACACTTGTTGGGTGATTTCACTTTACATTTTGTACTTAACATGTAGTGTGTATTATGTGTGTATTTGAAATATATGCATCCATCACTGATGTCCAGTGTGATTATCTAGGTGGCAGAAATAACATTTAATGTATGGTACAGATTATCTGAAGAATTGTATCAAAGACATGAAGATCCTGCTATAGAAACATTTAAACCTTACATTCAAAGGCTTATAGTTGCAATGTGTCGGCACTGTCAGATGGATCAAGATCATGTGAGTCTTAAAGTGCAAACATGTTTTATTTTATAAATTCAGTATATCATATTAAAATCATTTTAAATCCATCTATGTTTGATAATTGTATTAAGAATGATTTGGGAAATTATTTTGATTCTGATTCTACTTCTACAGCTTGGCTGAAATTCATTTTCACTTCACTAAACATTGAAAGTTACAGCTGAAATTTCTTTATGTGAACATGTTAAAAATAATGAGACTTTTATATTTTTCTGCAAATATGTGACTATATTAGTATTGCAATACAACATACACAAATACATTTTATGTGTTGAAACTGTATGCATTTCTGAATTTAATTCAAAGGGCTTCACAAAACTAAAAACACAAGATTTTTTTAAATCTCTATGACACATCATGTACATGTATAAGAATGTTGTTCTGGTCAGATTTGACTTTTACTTGCTTGGACAACAAGGCTTTTTATGACCATGAATGCATATTTATCGTATAACAGTAGTTTTTGTGATAAGTTGATTGTTGGTTTTGAGTACTACAACAATTTATTTTATTTGTAGGATGGTATTCCAGGTGAATCTGATGATTTTGGAGAATTTAGAGTTAGGGTATCAGAATTAATTAAAGATGTCATATTTATTGTTGGTTCATCAAATTGTTTTGCACAGGTAATGTACATTCTATGTTATTGGTGACTTTGTAGAAATATATTATGCAGTATAGTAATTTTTCACTAAGAAGCATTATTCAGGGGGTAACAATTTCTGTGGATTAAGGAAATTTCTTTAGTTGAATATTTAAATAAATGTTTACCTATTAGCACAACATCCATGAAAGCTGATACCCCTCAAATACTTATAAATCCACAGTAAATTAGTCCTTGTTATGTTAAGAAAATGTCTCTTCAATCTTTTCTGTTTTGAAAATGAAGAATTGTTAGGTATTTATTCTGACAATTTCTTCTTTTTCTCTTTCAGATGTATGAAAACTTAAAGCAACAAACAGAGAGCACTTCTTGGGATGTTACAGAGGCCACATTGTTCATTATGACAGCTGTGGCAAAAAATATCTTACCGTAAGTTTTATAATTATTGTAATTGATTGGCATGACACGACCTATCGAGTGTGTGTTTTTTGGGACTTTCCTTTACTTGAGTGACTTCTAAAGGTGAAGGGGAGACATTTATTTTCGTCAGTTAAAAACAGTCCCACCTAGTTAATTTATGTTTAGCTTGATTTAATTATTTTAATGTCTTATCATTGTTAACAAATTTATCTTGAAAGGTGATTTTGATCTTAATGGTTAATGTTGATGTGGACCCTATGGCTAAAAAGGCTGTGTTTATTCCTCAAAATTCACTCTTAGCACAGACAAACCTGTGCATCTGGAATAGTTTTAAGGCATAGCATGCCCTAGATAAATAAAATTGAACATGAACCTTAAGAATAATGTGTTATAGAGTCAAAAGAAGTTCTTTCACTACTCACTAGTGGCATGCTAATTTATGCAAGGCTGTAATTGTAATTGTTTCTAACATACATTTGAAATTGTGTCTTCTTTGCCACTGAAAAAAAAAAAACACTATTTGATTCAATAATCAATTTTGCATGTATTGATAAGAAAATTTATTCATTATTTTATTTGTTACATGTGAACTCATACTTTCAGGGAAGAAAATGAAATAGTACCAGAAGTAGTGAAGGCTATTTTATCAATACCACCAACTGCACATATAGCTGTTAGATACACAAGTATACAATTGTTTGGAGAACTTTGTGAATGGATAGAAAAACATCCAGACTATTTAGGTAAATAATAGATACATGCATAATGAATTTTGATATATATTACATGTATGAATTTTAAATGATGAGTTTGGTTAGGAAAACATATCTTCCTAAAGACCATTAACTTGTGTTAGCTATCAGGCTAAAATCTGCCTAAGCACATGGGTAGTGTACCAAAGCAGGGTTTATTCAATTTGCAATACCATGTTATTTCATTGAATTTATATGTATTATTTACTATGGACAATTATCCCTGATCTATCAGTTAATATACTAAATAAGGTGTATTTGTCTTAATTTTGTATTGCTCGGTTTCAAAAATATTTAAACTGTGTTTCAGATCCAATACTACAGTTTTTATTAGCTGGTTTACAACAGCCAAAGTTAGCTTCAGCTGCTGCTACATCAGTACAGAGTATATCAACCACTTGTAAAGGAAAAATGAGGGATCACTTCCAAGGACTTATAAATATAGCACAGGCTATTGACACACTACATCTTTCTAATGAAGCTGTTATAGGTTTTCTAAAAGGTATGAAATTTTGTGTATTAATATATCGTACAGTACAGGTTTATTATGTTTTGTTCTTACGTCAAGAAAGTTGGTGCTTTAAATGTATTTTGTCATAGCAAAAACATTTGTTAATTTCATCATAAAAAAGACCATTTATCGTTATTTACACCATAAAAAGAAAACATTTGTTAATTTCATCATAACAACGACCATTTATCGTTATTTACACCATTAAAAAAAAAATTTGTTAACATAAACAGCTGTTGTTTATTTCATCATAACAAAATGTACCCCCCAAGGGTGACTGGGAATTAGAAATTTGGTCACCATTGGTGTTCCTCTGACCGGCAGTTAAACCCTCGCCAAAGTGGGGCATCCGTTCGGCTGTTCTGGATGTACAAGTTGGCAGTCACATCCTGTCAGAATGGGGACGTTAAATCAGATGCCTGTGTAAAGAGAGTGCCACGCACTTTGCACGTTAAGAACCCTTGCAACAACTCTTAAAGGGCTTTGTAAGTGGCCTGTTGCAAGGCTAAATTTCTGTCCCTATCCAATATACCATCATTTTCCCATGGCTGTCCAAATTTCCCTGACCTTCATCCTGGATGGCCTCTATTACAGTATATTGTTAATTTGTTCTCGTCCTGAACATGCATGAAATATTTGCCACTGGACATTAGCAACTAACATTCAATCAATCAATCATAACAAAATTATTGTTGATTTCATCAAAACAAAAACATAAGTCATTAACTTATTTTGCTTAACTACTTGAAATTGTCAATTTGCTGAAGTCAAAATAGTACTTCTGTCTCAAACATCTCAAGTTATCACACAAAGCAGTAGATACTGAAAGTACTCATCTTATAGCAGAAACTATTAGGTTTATGCCAATTGGTCAATTTCAGTTATAAAATTTAAAAAAACAACTCATTTTTATACGACCGCAAAAATTAAAAAATTTTTGGTCGTATATTGGTATGACGTTGGCGTCGTCGTCGTCGTCGTCGTCTGGCGTCGTCCGAAGACACATTGGTTTTCGCACTCTAACTTTAGTTTAAGTGAATAGATCTCCATGAAATTTTACTATAAGGTTCAATACCACGAAAGGAAGGTTGGGATTGTTTTTGGGGGTTATGGTACCAACAGTTAAGGAATTAGGGGCCAAAAAGGGGCCAAAAAAAAGCATTTTTGTAACTTCCAGACAATAACTTGTGTGTAAGTGTATGGATCTCTCTGACATTGTACCACAAGGTTCCATATCACAAAGGGAAGGCTGTAATTTATTTTGGGGGTAATTGCCTCAAAATTTTAGGAATTAGGGGCCAAAAAAAATGGGCAAAAAACAAGCATTTTTCTAGTTTCATGACAATAACTTGTGTGTAAGTGTTTGGATATTTCTGAAATTGTACTACAAGGTTCCATATCACAAAGGAAAAGCTGGAATTGAGTTTGGGGATAATTGCCCGAAACGTTTAGGAATTGGGGGCCAAAAAGGGGCCAAAAATAAGCATTTTTCTAGTTTCCAGACAATAACTTGTGTTCAAGTGTATGGATCTCTCTGAAATTGTACTGCAAGGTACCATACCACAAAGGGAAGGCTGGGATTGAGTTTGGGGGTGATGAATCATAAGGGGGTTCAAAAAATTGGGGGGGGGGATTTTTTTTTTTCTTTTTTTTTCTTTTCCTTTTTTTTTTCTTTTAAAATTTTCCAATTTAAGTTGGTTATTTCTGATTTATATTTAAAAGCAAATAATAATGATATGGTAGGAGATACACACCAAACAGGATGTGTAAATTATTATATGATAAGTATTGTGCAATAGCAAGAAATTTTCAATTGCACAGTATTGCACAATAGCAAGAAATCTTCAATTGCACAGTATTGCGCAATAGCAAGAAATCTTCAATTGCACAGTATTGCGCAATAGCAAGAAATATCCAATAGCACAATATTGCGCAATAGCAAGAAATTGTCAATTGTACAGTATTGCGCAATAGCAAGAAATATTCAATTGCACAGTATTGTGCAAAAGAAGATACTTTATATAAATTGCTTATTTCTTGATCAATTTCAATGGGGTTTTATTCTTGAATTCTTGGGGTTCTTTAATATGCTGAATCTAACCGTGTATTAAGTTTTTGGATTTTGGGCCCCGTTTTTAAATTGGTCCACATTGAGGTCCAAAGGGTCCAAAATTTAACTTTGTTTGATTTCATCAAAAATTGAATTATTGGGGTTCTTTGATATGCCGAATCTAACCGTGTATTTAGATTCTTAATTTTTGGTTCCATTTTCAAATTGGTCTACATAAAGGTCCAAAGGGTCCAAAATTAAACTTAGTTTGATTTTAACAAAAATTGAATTTTTAGGGTTCTTTGATATGCTGAATCTAAACATGTATTTAGATTTTTTGATTATGGGCCCAGTTTTCAAGTTGGTCCAAATCGGGGTCCAAAATTAAACTTTGTTTGATTTCAACAAAAATTGAATATATTGGGTTCTTTGATATGCTGAATCTAACCATGTATTTAGATTTTTGATTTTTGGGCCCCGTTATCAACTTTGTCCACATTGAGATCAAAAGGGTCCAAAATTAAACTTTGTTTGATTTCATCAAAAATTGAATTCTTGGGGTTCTTTGATATGCTGAATCTAACCATGTATTTAGATTTTGGATATTGGACCATAATAGGTGAATGTCCAATTTAAAATTTTTAAGTTCTTAGACCACATTCATTCTGTGTCAGAAACCTATGCTGTGTCAAATATTTAATCACAATCCAAATTCAGAGCTGTATCAAGCTTGAATGTTGTGTCCATACTTGCCCCAACTGTTCAGGGTTCGACCTCTGCGGTCGTATCAAGCTGCGCCCTGCGGAGCATTTTATTAGATGTTAGTTAATGATCAATTTTGATCAGATGAAACCGCTTGTTTTTTGTTATTTGACTTTTAAGATATACATACGTTCCACTTACCAACCTTCGAAACAATACCTGTCATGTCTTTTTATAACTCTTGATAAAATTTAAGTAGTATTGTCCACTCGCTAGAAAAGTAACAAAAAAGATTTTATGTTAGAGAAGTAGAGACATTTTAGTGTGTACTGTCTTCCATATCAGAATGTGTAAACAAATAGCTTCAAATTTAGATTAAAAAAAAGAGAAAATATAGACTCAATACTTTTCTCATATGATATGACAGCGCATTCTGTATAAAATGTAAATATAAACCACAGTTATAATCCAGTTCTACATCTGGTATTCTTATTTCCATGAATACCTTATTTCGCTTGTAGCCATTACTAGCTAACTTTGCTGTGATTTCTTTTGTAATTTTTTATTTTCTTTGGTGTATTTCTATAAAGGAAGACCATGTTTTACATATTTGTGACGATTTATATTTAAGTTATTTTTCTATTGGAAAAATATTTGAAAATTTATTTGTTTTTAGTATGATGATCAAAGCATGTGATTACAAAGAGCTATTAAAAATTTTAACTTATAATTTCAGGAAGGATGGAAGTTATGTTTTATGTTTACTCAAATATTTGTATCAGATTTTCTTTTCTGATCTGTTGCAGGTACTTCAGTGATATTAACACAGTTACCATCGGAGAAAATAGGAGAGGCTTTAACACAATTATGTTCATTTCAAATTACGCCTTTGAATTCAGTAAGTTATCTTTACAAAGGAACTATGACATATAATGTATAAAATATCATGGTTTTTAACAACTGCAAAATTTTGGCGGTTGTATAATGTAAAGACTTTGCCAGCATCGTTGTCATCATCATTGTCCAAAGACATTTGGTTTCCAGACAATAACTTGAGTATAAGTGTATGGATCTCTATGGAATTGTATCACAAGGTTCCATACCACAAAAGGAAGGTTGGGATTAATTTTGGGGGTCATTGTTCTTACTGCTTAGGAATTAGGACCAAGAAAGGTGCAAAAACGAGCATTTTTCTTGTTTTTGGACAATAACTTGTGTATGAGTGTATGGATCTCTATGAAATTGTCCCACAAGGATCCATACCTCAAAAGGAAGGTTGGGATTGATTTTGGGGGTAATGGCCCAAACCATTACGGAATTAAAGGCCAAAGAACTAGGATTTTCATGTTATTGACAATAACTTGAGTATAAGTCTATGGATCTCTATGAAATTGAATCACACGGTCCCATATCATTAAAGGAAGGTTGGGATTGATTTTAGGGGTTAAGGAACTAACTGTTTGGGAAAAAGGGGACAAATACAATAATTGTCTAATACTTTGTATACATTGCTTATTTCTTGACCAGTTTCAATTGGGTTTAATTCAAAGTCTTGACTATGCTGAATTTAGATTTTTGATTTTAGGCCCTGTTTTTAAATTGGTCCACATTGAGGTCCAAAGGGTCCAAAATTAAACTTAGTTTGATTTTAACAAAAATTGATTCAAAGTGTTTTTTGAGATGCTGAATCTAAACATGTACTTTTGATTTTGGGTCTAGTTTTCAAGTAAGTCCAAATGGGGGTCCAAAATTAAACTTTATTTGATTTCAACAAACCTCTGCGGTTGTATCAAGCTGCACCCCACAGAGTAGTTTATTTTTATATTGAATACTGTGAAAATCACTGCCTGCATTTTTTTGTCAGTTTGTGGTAAAAAAAACTGATATTTTGTATATTCTAACTAATTTCATTTGTTCAGAAAGAGTTTACATGTTCAACTGTATCTTCAAAGGTAGACTGAAAATGTCAGATTTCTCCAGTTAGATTTGATTTTTCAAAAGGATGCCACAAACGTGAATTTATTTTCTTTTGAATTTTAATGACAAAAATTAGCAATGAGAAAGTCCAAAGAACAAGATTTATTTGTGGCCCTGATTAACACCTAGCAAAATGTTGAAGTCTGAAATTATGATAAATGTTAATTCTCTGAAATATTTACAGGTAACTTGAATGTTAGGCAGTAGCTGAAATTGAAAGGATGGAAAGTCAATTATTTTTACCATAACATATCTTATTTGACTCAAAGCAATGAATCATATTGAAGATGGTTGTATAATGTTAGACATATCTGTTTCAGCTTTTGACAAAAGCAGAGGATCAGAAATTACCAAACCACATCCCTCATGGTAGTAAAGAAGATCCTACAGTATGGTTAGACAGATTATCTGCTATATTTAGGTAGGTAAAGGTAATAATTGTCTCTGTATCTATAATGAAGAATATAAGTATGGGTATTTTTTTCCTCTTCATTACCTGTACTTGTGAAACTTACAAAAAAGAATTGACATGCTTATAATGCAAACTGAATTTTAAATTCTGTATACAAATAATATATGTATATATATTTTTATTTATATCTCTATTTTGAATATTCACTAATCAGAATTATCTAAACTCAACATTAAAAGGAAATTTTGTTGATTTTTCAAGGCACACCACACCAGTAATAACCAATGGTCAGGTCCATCCATGTCAGACTGCTGTTCAACAGGTAGGTTATTCTATCTTTCTCGTATATGCTTTATATGAGAATCTCACTGACAACTTTAGCACAGTATTAGGGAATAACTATGAATTGATCAGATGATTTTTGTCGAGCCTTGAGTCTGCAACATTTATGTCGCAAAAGCAAGACTTAGCGATCCTAGATTCAGTCGTCAGTGGCGTCAACATTTAGTTTCAGTCTATGGTTGAAGTTTTTTTAGACATCAATAACTTTGTCAAACCTTCACGGAATTTGATGAAATTTAGACAGAAGCTTGTTTATGACCAAAAGACAGTATCCAGAGTAAAATTTTAAAAATATTTATTTTCATTTTCCTGTATTTTACTGATAAATGGACTTATTTTTTTTGTCGAGCCTGTGACTTCTGTTGCAGAAAGCTCGAAATAGGGATAGTGATCCGGCGTTAACAAACTTCTTAAAAGCTTAATATTTCAGAAGGTAGAAGACCTGTATCCTTTATACTTTGTATATAGATGCCTTATGTTATGAAGTTTCCGTGTGTCATATGTCCATTGTCCTTGACCTCATTTCCATGGTTTTGTTTTTTGGTCTGTTTTTCTAATACTATAAGCAATAGGTCAACTATATTTGGTGTATGGAATGATTGTAAGGTGTATATGTCTGTCTGGCAATTGTCATCTGACCATGACCTCATTTTCATGGTTCATTGGTCAATCTTAAGTTTTCCTGGTTAAGTTGGTTTCTTAGATACTATATGCAATAGCTCAACTGTATTTAAAGCATGTAATGACTGTAAGGTGTACATGTCTGTCTGGCAGGGTTCATCTGACCTTGACCTCAATTTCATGGTTCATTGATCAATGTTAAATTTTCCTGGTTAAGTTTGTTTCTTAGATACTATGTGCAATAGGTCAACTATATTTAAAGCTTTTGGTGAATGGAATGATTGTAAGGTGTCCATGTATTTCCAGTTTGGTTTATCTGACCTTGACCTCATTTTCTTGGATCATGTTAAGTTTATGTGATAGTTGTAGTAAAGCTTTATATTTAGGACTATCAACATAAAATCAATGGTCAATAAAGAAGGCGAGACATTTGAGCATGTGCACTCTTGTTACAATTAACATTCAGGCTCAGTCTGAGGTTAAAGTTTTTCAGTCAACAATAACTTTGTCAAACCTGCATGGAATTTGAAGAAATTAGTACAGAAGTTTGATAATGACAAAAATTTTAAAAATATTTTTTTTTTCATTTTTCCATATTTTACTGATAAATGGACTCACCTTTTAAGTCAACATTACACTTTTACACTTTCAGCAGCAATTGCAGTCGAGACGCAGGGTTCTGTGGAAACCTTTACAAATTTTTTAAGATGGTGCTGTTGCTGTCTCTTACATACTATAAATCCATGAATTATTGCAATGTGCAAAAAATGTGATAGTATCAAGTTGGCAATAATAAAAACTTGTATTCATAATTTCAGCACTGATTTTCCTTCACAAAATTTTACTACTTTATTCATTAAATCTCACATTTTTACCAGTGATCAGTGATTTGAAATTATAAATTAATTTCTGAATTTACAGTAATAAAAGCATATTTTTCCTTAAGTTTTGATTCGAGACCCACTGATGAATCTTCTGTAGATGAACATTACATCTGGTGCACTAAATTATGAGCCTGATATCCTTGATGAGTTTTTACATTTTTTATGGTTCCTTGTAGCAACTTCATAAAAAAACAGAATCTATACATATGAGTTATCCTTTACACAAAGCATGGTCATTATGCAGATTGTTCATAGTCTTATAATGTTCAAATTTTTTTTAGACTGTTTTCAATCTAGGTAGTTTGGAAATTGTAAAATTCTAAAGAAATACAAATTATAAACATTAAATTATTTAAATAAGAAATAGGTTTAAAGTTTGCAATTCAGAAATCCTGAACAAAAATGAAATATTTTTTTGCCAGTTTATGAATTTGTGCATTTCCTGATTTTATATTTGGTTCATTTTTTAGATATGGCCAGTATTATCAGAAACCTGTTCTAAGTTCCAGTCAGACATACGAATTGTAGAAAGAACTTGTCGCTGTATCAGATTTGTAATACGATGTTTAGGAAAAAGTTCTGCATCATTACTCACACCACTAGTCACACAGGTATGTAAAATTAGAACATTCAGTTTACACTGCTCAATTGTTAAAGGGAGAAGGACTATACAAGTTTCAAATGTTAAGTGAGAATATTATGTTTATGTTTGGTTCCGCTCTGATGATTTGTTCCAAAATTACAGGCTTTTGACTTTGAAAATTTCTTGACAAGTTATACAGACTTTCATTCTCAAATTTCCACTCCCAAAAATAATTCAAGCTTTTATTGTGAGAGTGGCCATGTATGTCCTTAGGATACATCTAGTTTTTGGCTGAACCTGTGTTAATAATCTATAGAAAATAATTTTATATGGTGTTACATTGGAATTTTTTTTTTATATTTGTATTTTACACAATAATTTACCGTGACAATATTTAAGTGGCTTAATGGGCTGTCCTCTTCATTTATATTCAAAAGACTGAAATATAAGAAACTTTGATTTCTTCAGCCCTTCATTTGCATATATATGTCTTTAATAAATCAAATACATATAAGAGGGTAGGAATGCCCTTTACCGTCAGGCGTCAAATGGTCTTTTTCGGATACCGTTAGCGTCAAATTGGTTAAAATTTTACCGTGATTCATCAGATGTCTCAAATAACTATCGTTACCGCTATTTTTGGAAAAACAGTTAACATGATTCGTCAAAATCAGTCGATTTTTTTTATCTTCTAAAAGAAAGTGTACATTTTATCGTCATGCACCAAAAATTACCGTTAATGTCATTTGGCAAGAATTTTTACTGTTATTCGTCATGAAGGTACCCCCATTACGACCCTCATATAACAACTTAATTAAAAGTATTTTGTATTTGATTTGATTAACTAATTATCTCTGTTTTATTTCAGATGATTTCATTATACCAAGTCCATCAACATTCATGTTTCCTGTACCTAGGTAGTATATTGGTAGATGAATATGGTCAAGAGCAGTCATGTCAACCTGGTCTTTTGAATATGTTACAGGTAAGCAAACAATGAAGACTGTTTTTCATAGATTGTGATACTAAGTGATAGATGAGGAAGTTTTTTTTAATTATAAACTCTACTTGAATTAAGAACCAAAATTAACAGATGTTATTGTGAAGTCAGTAGTTAAACATAAAATAAGGCAGATCAATAAACCAAAAATATTTTGATGATTGCTTCTGAGAAAGTATTTAATTATAAATTCTGCTTGAATTAAGAACCAAAATTCACATATTTTACTGTGTAGTCAAGTTAAACTTGAAATAAGACAAATAAAATTTACGAAAATATTTTGATGATTGCTTGTGTTACTGTGAAATGTGATTTACAGTAGAAAAGGGGCTACGCCAACACCAATTGACTGTTATAAGATTGACGCTCCATATTTTATTCACAGTGTTACAAATTTATTTCAGGCTTTCTGTGTCCCAACATTTAAAATATTAGAAGAACACAATGGTTTACGGAATCACCCAGATACTGTAGATGATTTATTTAGATTATGTTTAAGGTATTTTAATTTTAGAAAATAAGCATAGATTTTAATGGTATTAAAAAAATTATTGAAATTATGAGAATCATGATAATTTATATGTGATTTAAGTTGAATTTAAGGTTATTTCACATATAGTAGTTTATCTAGACTTACACAACCAGGATTTCATTTTTCAATGAACTGTTTACAGCAATTTACAGAATTATTGGTTCACCAAACAAAAAAGGAAACTTAAATTCATGTCCTAACAATGAATTTGAATAGTTAACCTGTACAAATAGATGGAATCTTCTTGTTATCTAGAACAATTGATATGTCAATATAATGTCAATATTTAAAAGTATCAAGAATACATAATAATCTGTTTCTAAACCCCTCTCTGTGAACAAATGTTATTCCATTACAGATTTGTGCAGAGGGCTCCAGTCCCTTATCTCCAGTGTCAGATGGCCAAACCTATCCTATGTTGTGCTATAGCAGCTTGCCCATTAGATCATAGAGATGCAAATGCTTCAGTGATGAAATATCTGACAGATTTCTTAGCATGTGCTACAAAGAAAGAGGTATTTAACAATAAAAGACCAGCTAATCATTTCTGATAAATAGTAATCTTGTATCTATTGCAGTTTTCATTTTATTGGTTGACTTGAGTCTAGCGGCCTGAGAGCATCCAGCATAAGGATTATTTCTGTCATCTGTGACAGCCACATTGCACTTTGTTCATCCCCAACTCCTAAAAAAGGGCTTCACAGATTCAACCAAACTTGCAGATTCTTCTACAAGAGTTAAAGCTGTGCACCTGGTATCTTAATTTTTTATCAGTGTGATATTTAATGTTTCTCATACCAAAACATGGACTCAGCCATTACTGCTTACATTAGTTGTTTAAAATCTGCAACTCCTTGAAAACAGCACGACAGATTTCAGCCAAACTTGTGGACAAGACATGAAGTTGTACACCTATCTGTGTGATTTTTGGGGTTTCTCATTCCAAAACATGGATATAGCCATTTATGCTTATATTATTTGGAAGACCCAACCATTTTATAATACAAATGCTTTAAAGGTTTTCTATCCCTAAATATGCATGAAATGTCTGCCATTCAGACCTTCAGCATACAACAGTCAATTGTTAACTTGTTTTGAAAATGTACTCTAGCACACAATAGTTTATCAAAAGATGGACAAAATCTGTAAAGTCCAATTAAATTTCATGATAATCTTTCTAACTTAAAATTAAAGTTTGAAAATCTTGTAAGGATATAAGGTAAAATCCCTTTTACGTAATAAATATTGGATGTCATTGGATTTTAAGTGTATCAAAGTAAAATTTAGAAATTTTACCATGTTTTTGGAATCAAATGTTTTTTAGGAGAAACCAGACTTTGAAGTACGGAAGAACTTGGTGAAAGGACTATTACAAGAACATGGGTCACAGTTAGTTCATGCCTTAATCAATGCTTGTCTGTTTTGTTTACCTACATTTATGTCAGCTGATATTGGAGAAGTTTTATATGAACTAATGATAGTAGATAGACCGGTAGGTTGATATGTATTGAAAACATTTAACAAGAACCAAGTGTACCAACAAGATTAGTTAGTAATAGTAAAATACAAATATATTGTATATACTATACTCTATAGTGTCAGTTGTTAGAATAATGTAATTAATGATCATTTGCATTAAAGCCCTAAACTTCTGTCATCATAATTGTTACCATAATTGGCTGTGTATAATCTACTGGTATATTGTCCGTGATCCCTTTTTTGCCACAGGGAATATTTGGAAAAAACAATTTTGTCACTTGTTCAAACTGTCTTGTGAAACTATGGTAATTTCAAATCAATTGTTATCCTTTGCGGTATTTTCACTGAAAAACCCAGTTTGCATCATCAAGTGGAAGTTGAAAATGATTCTATAAGACTTCACGAGTGATAGAATAAAACAAAATCACAAAAAAACAATTGGAAAAGTTGTGTTTGTCATGACTGTGAATTCATTTATTTTTCGTTGGTACCAATTTTCTTGGATATATGAATACATTGTTTTACTAAAGTCTGCATACAAGCCTATAGAAAATTTGATAATTGAGGATCATTTTTGGGAGGCAGACTTCCATTCTTCCTTTTCATGGATGTGGCAGGTATGATAGTTTCTTCATCAAGTTTCTTTCAGTGTGGATACATGATTTCATTCACCCAAAAATATTTCTTCAATGAAGAAACATGAATATATTGCTAAATATTCAGTCAAGTAATTTGAGGATTGTTGTAATGCAGATACCTAATAAATTACTTTTGTGAATTTAAATTATATGTATGAAGTCATTGCTAGTGTTTAAGTGTGTTGAATGCAATGCTTTGCAAGACCATGTTGGCATTGTAGAGCAATAAAATAAGTCATTATTGAATTAATTTCATGTTTAATTGTATTTTTAGACATTTTGTCGATGGTTAGAAACAACTTTGAAGTCTTTACCTACAGAAAGTTCAGGAGGTGTGGTGACAGCCACACATAAACAGCTCACAGACTTCCATAAAGCTGTCACTAGGTAGGTCATGGTTACAGAGTTACAACAGAAAAAGTAGCACAGCACATCCATACATGATATTTAAGTAGTTTATTGAAAAAAATACAAAAATTAAAGTTTGTAACAAAATCATCATTTCATTTATTAACATAATTATAACATACCATACCATACCATAGACATATAAGATAAGGAGCTGCGCCATAACACATGATAAAGTTCCATAACTCCTGAATTTCATATCAGAAATATATAAAAAAAAAAACTAAAGGGAGCTTATTTTAATATATAAAAACTAGTCACCAAAGTTTCATGAAAACTGCTCAAAGCATTTTTGAGTTATTCAAATATAGTCCGAAAACTGGAAAATCCCCCCTTTTGTATGAATAATGTCCCATTGCTCAGAAATGTAAAATCAGAAATTTTAAAAAATCAAACGGGAACTTATGACAATATATATAAACAATTCACCAAAGTTTCAAGAAAATTGTTTAAAGCATTTTTGAGTTATAGTCAGAAAGCTGGAATATCCCCAATTTTTTATGAATAAAATCCCATAATTCGGAAATGTAATATCTAAATTTATAAAAATCGCAAGGGAGCTTACATCAACAGGTATAAACAATTCACCAAAGTTTCATGAATATTGGTTCAAGCATTTTGAGTTCTTGTCCGACATGATGATGATGGACGGACAGACGGATGGACAATGGTATACCATCATACGTCCCGTAAATGGGCATATAAAAAAGGGAAACAGTTATTTCAAAACTCAGATATTTGTACAAGATTCGTTCAGATTATAAGAACATGAGAAATATAAGCCTGTCAAGTTGTTTTGATAGAGCTGTTTATCTTTTCTAATCAACCAATTGATTGTAGTTGCCTTCAAAGTCCTGTTATGCTTTAATAGATGGTTAGCTATTAAAAGAGATGTGCAAAATTAGACAAAGGCTATGACTTTTCAAAACAAAAAGTTTTAATGAAGATATTGTCTTCATAAAATCAACTAAAAGAAAAGGAAATTCTGGGTACCTAATAAAGTACTAATATAGAAATAAGGAGATGTGGTATGATTGCTAATGAGACAACCATCCACCCAAGTTCAAATGAGGTAGATGTAAGTAATTAAAGGCAACTGTACGGCCTTCAACATTGAGAAAAACCCATACCGTATAGTTGGCTATAAAAGGCTTCGACACGAAAAATATGAAACAATTCAATTCAGAAAACTAACAGCCTAATTTATAACAAAACAATTATCTCTGTTTATCAAGACAGTAGCTTTAAAGTCTTACAACAACAATCAGGGTAAATGTACTGTAAACCTAAAATCTTAAAAAAAATGTCTTGTAAGTAGTCATTTTGATTCAGTACATCAGGCTTTCAAAGGCTTTTGAGAAACAAATGAACATTTGAAACTTGATGCATAACATTAAACAATTATTATTTCAGACTAGTTAAAAATATAATAAATATATGATTATGAAAAAAAGAGTTTGTTTCTACAATTTCTTTTTCAGTGCTGAGAACTATAAACAAGTTTCAACAGCTTTAAGAGAATTTTCAAGACTTTACAGATGATAGCTGTTTTACCTCATAACAACTCTTACATGTGCAATCAAATGAAGGCTTCTTTGTGACAGAACATTTTCTTAGCCTTACCATCTAATTTTCTACTTGATGTAGTGTTGGGATCTTGCTCAACAGTAGTGGATGCTGTAGTGGTCCAGAATTCTAACAGGATTTTAATAACATTCAATTAGTTTGCGGTTGAAAGGTAGAAAATCTAAATTATGTGAGTCAGTTGGAGTGGCTTCTGTTAGAACAGTTCGGGAAAAATATTGACTCTAATTAGATAGGAAGTAGCTTGATTGTAAACATTATTTTGAGAGAGTATTGACTTGTAAAACTGTGTAAGTGCTTCCAATTCTGTTTGTGCATCTACAAGTGGCTTACCTCTTGGTGTTGCATGGTGCAGTCCATATTTGAAGTTTTGTATGAATCTCATTGTGATGACAGAACTAGATGAACTGGTTGTAAAATGATAGTTAGTGATATACTATGTATCAAAATATTATAAGATCATGAATAGTTAATTGGACATCAGTTATCTGTTTTTAATCATACTTGTATAGTGCTGTTTAATTCTAAGAGATATTACAAGTTATTTAGCCTTTCTTTAATTTTTATTTGAAAATAAGATGAAATTCACGTTATTTTCAACTTTGATTAAATGTTGAAGCTACATTGTAGCTTATTTTCAAAAAAAAACTTTGCCTTGGATAAGGTTATGAATTTCACAATTGATATGGTTATGACATTGTTTATTAATGCATATTTAAAAGTTATACCACTACATATTTGCATACTCTTTTATTACTCAACTGATTGATTTAAAGGGGAAGGATTGAGTATCCAAAAACAAGTTAACTAGTGAAAAGTTCAGGGGCCCAAAAATTGCCTTTTTGATGGATTGCTGCTTTCTTGGGAAAGTCTTGGATAATTGTTTTGTTAAATTCGATTTGTTTACACTGATGCTAAGAAGTTGTTATTTTGTGAATACTAAGGTTAATTGAAAGTTCATATATTTGATAATACTATGAACGTGGTAAGAAGAGGTCTAATTTTTTATTTCATTTAAGATAATTTTTTATTATCCTTTGCTTTTGAATGTTATTTATATGGAAAAGGTAATCTTAAAAAATTCTCAATAGCATAAATGGTATGGAGAGATGTTTTCTTTTTTGCTATTTCATGATGTTGCTGAAGCTTATATTGCTTGTACATATGTGCTTTAAGCAATATTTATCTTTCTTAAAATTGTTCAATAGGTTATATTGCGTGTACATAAGAGCTTGAAGCAATATTTATCTTTCTTAAAATTGATCAATAGGTTATATTGGGTGTACATAAGAGCTTGAAGCAATATTTATCTTTCTTCAAATTATTCAATAGGATTTAACAACATATCTTCATCTCATGTGTCATGTGTGTAAAGCACCTATTTATTAACATTGTATACCAACATTTTGAAATATTAATGAATATTCAACGTCTAGTTGAAAGAAAATATTAATGAATATTCAACATCTAATTGACAGAAAATATTAATGAATATTCAACATCTAATTGACAGTATGTCATATAATGCAGTAGAATTGCACAGAATCACAGTTCCTGTTTATTGTTATTGTCATTATGCATAGTTTTGAAAAGGATAAACCATGTTTTACAGAATCAGTGTAATAATTTCAAAACCAGAGGTTGAGATAGCTATCAGTATGTACTGTTGATATCTATTGTGTTATAGAAAATAGGACATTGCAGATTTTTATTAAATTAATTTTATTGCATGCAGAAATTTTAATCAACAGTTACTTATTAAGCTGTCATAATTTTTAAGGATGATTGATTTAAAACCTTTCCAAATTTGTTTGGATTTTTTGTAAGATTAAGGACTGGAATGGAAACACAATAAAATCATGTTATAATATCAATTAAACACAATACAATTATGTGAGCATAACTTAGAATCAAAATAAAATTATATGATCATATTGATGAAACTTTTTATAAAATCATGATTGTAATGATGAAACACAGTAAATCTTGATCATATTGACGAAACACAATAAAATCATCTTAACAATTAGACCAAACACATTAAAGTGAGTGGTCATATTGACAAATATCGTGATTATAATGATGAAACACAATGAACTCATAATAATTTTGACGAAACGTATTAATATTATGCGATCATATTGACAAATCAAAATAAAATTATATGATCATATTGATGAAACTTATTATAAAATCGTGATTATATTGATGAAATTCAATAAAATCTTGATCATATTGACGAAACACAATAAAATTGTAAACATTAACGAAACACAATATAATCATGAGCAATTTGACCAAACATATTAAAATAATGTGTTTATATATTTACAAATCAAAATAAAATAGTGATTATAATGATATAATTGACGAAACACATTAAAGTCATGTGATCATATTGACGAAACACAATAAAATCATGTGATAATATTGATAAAACACAATAAAATTATTTAATCATATTGTCACAATAACACTATTTGATTTTGATTATATTGATAAGTTATACTAAGTATATATTATAGAGTTGACATAGTAATTACTTTTCACATGTTTCAGAAAAGGTTGTTGATATGCAGACAAATTAAAATATGGGAGATAACTCTTGAGGTATTAGGATTAGAGTTGAGAATTTATATTTGTTTTAAAAAAATTCAAAAAATCCCATATTTTGTAATTTAATGTCTCAGCTTTCAGATATCTTACAAACAAAAAATTACTTGAAATCAAGGTTACAGTAATGAATGAAAGATTGTTTTTTTTTGTTAAAATGTGTTTTTTCATTAAAAAAAAATGGTAACCTTGAAATAAATAATAATCCAAAAATAATATTAAAGTGAGTCTGGATACCCAATAGAAATTTTGTTTATCTTGACTTGCTTGGGATGAAAAATAGTGATCCATACTTCACATTGTTTGAAAATTTTGCTTATAGTTGACCTCTGTCTTAAGACTTATGATTAGTTTGATAATACAGAACTTTTCATGACACCACTTGGTCATAAGTTCACATCAGAATTTAAATGATTTTTATAAAATGAAAGAGTAAAGTTAAAAACATATTCTAAATTTCAGTTTAATATAGTCCAATCTAATTAAAATTAAATCTTTTAATGACTCCCCTTCTGATATTTTGTGCATCAAGAACAGGAGCAATTTAAGGATTTCAGTCCTAATTAAGATCGATGATACCATTTTTCCCCCTGATTATCTGTTTTAGTTTTTTATAGAATATTTATACATTTTGTTATAAATAGAAATCTGAAAGAAAGAAAATTACCTCATAAAAACACTAAGTATTAAGTTATAAGAAAACACTTTACATTTCTAAATTAATTTGTCTTTGTCCTTTGATTAGAATGTACTTTAGAATGAACCTAATTTCTAGAAAATGTTTTACACAAGATCAAAGGTAGACTTAATGACAATTGTACTATTGGTGCTTGTATTTTAAATGTTGCTATATACTGTATGACTATGTACAATATAAAATTGGTCAATGAAAGCGATATGTGTAACCAAACGTGTTCATTTATTTAATTGTTATTTTCATTGCTATTAACTGCTTTGTTGTTAGAAATACACCAGTTTTAGAAATACACCAGTTTTTTTCTATTCACATGTTTATGGTAACATTTATGTTGCATGTTAGAATTATTTAATTTTAGTCATTAGATGACATCCTATGTTGTAGCATGAATGTGTTTGTATCCATTAAATGATGTGTATTTAGTTTATAACAAAGGTGTTCGTTTGTATTTTTCATGGTTCTTTATGAATTTGATATTTATATTTAATTGGTTAAAGCAGAACAAATAAAGATTTTATAAACCAGATACAACATTGCAAGTTAAAAGATTATTAAAAAAACCCAATCGTATCAATGAGGAGATTGAACCAATAAGTAGATATACCTCCAAAATTATTTTGTGTATGAATTAATTATTGAAAATGACCTGAGATGAAATTTCAATCAACATATATTAAATACAGTAGATTATTTTTTTTAGCATGTCAAGTATTTAAGGCTGATCATAGGGTTGTCAAAAGTTTATTGAACTTGCTAAAACTACAATGACATTTCATATTGAAGGGTTTTCCAATTTTGAAAGAAAAGCAAATCTATAATAAGAAAATTAATTTTTTTATTTACTAAAAAAATCATTACAAACGACAGTGAACCAACACTTGGTAAAAATCATTGATCTTAGGAAGCACTTCATTGACATTTGATGACAGATGATAAATATTATATATGGAACAACTAAACCATTTTGCAGAACAAGTTTCAACATCCTTTGTATCATTATGAAAATGCTATAATTGTTGTTGGCACGAGTATAACTTAATCAATCTATTTAAAAAAAGATGAGAATTCCATAAAATGTATTAAAAATTTATAATGCAGTTGCTGAACAATACTTGTTTACAAACATGATTTAAAATAAACACCATGAGTATGTTGAAAAAAAATTTGGAAAAGTCAAAACAATTAACTTCACTTGAATTTCATGGATAATGACTTAAATGCATCAAAGCATAGGAATCCTCATGGTTGGATAAAATACTGTTTTATTTTTATAATGTGTGTAGTTATGAGTGAATTGCACGTGTATGTATGCTTTGTTAAATGCACTGAGAATGTGCTTAATTGTATTAATATGCAAAATTGTAATATATATTGCTTTTATACATGTGTAAATATGTACATCACTATTTTATTGGAATGTTCAGATTTGTAATGAACAACAAAAAAAAAAGTCTCAAATTGGCATTACATGGGGGGATTGATAAAAAAGAAATAAATGGATTTGACTCATCAGATATTCTTTTTGTTATCTAGAACCGAAAACAAAACAAAAATAAATCCTAATATTCATATTTACCTGGTCATTTATATGGATCTTGTATGAATCGGTTTGTCTAATATGAGCAAGTCCTACATTTGAAACCATTCATATGTTAAACAGTTTTCTTGCTAGTGAAAATACTAATTTAATTTTACCAATATATTTAGTTGAATCTTGACAGGTTGAAGTCAAAGGGATCCAACAAAACGATTTGACTTAGAAAAAGTTCAAGTCATATAAGGTTGTTAGGAGTTACATCATGTTTAAGAACCACTTCAGAATGGTTAATTCAGGTGAAACCAAATACAAAAGAAATTTTCTTTATGTGGTACTTACCGATTTTTTTAAACTTTGTGTTGACCCTTCCGGTCGTATATTGGTATGACGTTGGCGTCATTGTCGTCGTCTGTCATTGTCGTCGTCCGAAGACACATTGGTTTTCGCACTCTAACTTTAGTTTAAGTGAATGGATATCTATGAAATTTTACCATAAGGTTCAATACCACAAAAGGAAGGTTGGGATTGATTTTGGGGGTTATGGTACCAACAGTTAGGGAATTAGGGGCAAAAAAGGGGCCAAAAATAAGCATTTTTGTAACTTCCAGACATAACTGTGTTAGTGTATGGATCTCTCTGACATTGTACCACAAGGTTCCATATCACAAAGGGAATGCTGGGATTGATTTTGGGGGTAATTGCCTCAAAATTTTAGGAATTAGGGGCCAAAAAGGGGCAAAAAACAAGCATTTTTCTAGTTTCAGGACAATAACTTGTGTATAAGTGTATGGTTCTTTATGAAATTGTACTACAAGGTTCCATATCACAAAGGAAAAGCTGGAATTGAGTTTTGGGGAAATTGCTAAAAAAGGTTTAGGAATAAGGGGCCAAAAATAAACATTTTTTTAGTTCCCAGACAATAACTTGTGTTCAAGTGTACGGATCTCTCTGAAATTGTACCACAAGGTACCATACCACAAAGGGAAGGCTGGGATTGATTTTGGGGGTAGTTACCTCAAAATTTTAGGAATTAGGGGCCAAAAAGGGGCAAAAAACAAGCATTTTTCTAGTTTCAGGACAATAACTTGTGTATAAGTGTATGGATCTTTATGAAATTGTACTACAAGGTTCCATGTCACAAAGGGAAAGCTGGGTTTGAGTTTGGGGGTAATTGCCCCAAACGTTTAGGAATTTGGGGCCAAAAAGGGGCCAAAAAACAAGCATTTTTCTAGTTTCCAGACAATACCTTGTGTTCAAGTGTATGGATCTCTCTGAAATTGTACTGCAAGGTACCATACCACAAAGGGAAGGCTGGTATTGAGTTTGGGGGTGATGAATCATAAGGGGGTTAAAAAAATTGGGGGAGGGGATTTTTTTTTCCTTTTTTTTTCTTTAAAATTTTCCATTTTAAATTGGCTATTTCTGATTTATATATAAAAGCAAATAATAATGATATGGTTTGAATAGGTGAATTAAAATTTTTTAAGTTCTTAGACCACATTCATTCTGTGTCAGAAACCTATGCTGTGTCAAATATTTAATCACAATCCAAATTCAGTGCTGTATCAAGCTTAAATGTTGTGTTCAAACTTGCCCCAACTGTTCAGGGTTCGGCCTCTGCGGTCGTATCAAGCTGCGACCAGCGGAGCATTTTTATTTCAGGAACTACTAAAAAGAATGCCTTTATATTCGGTAAACAGCTGGACAGCGAGCAGTATGATGTAATGTGTGAGTACATTTTGAGTATATCAGACACCAACTTCCTGTTTGCCTATACTTTAAATTTTTCAATATGTTGAATGAACTTGAAAATTTTCATCAGACTTTTCCCCAAGTACTTCTTAACAGAAGTAATTCATATTTAGTCAGCAGCTAGGCAGTGATGAGTTGTAAGGTGTGAACACTTTAAGGATATGTCAGACACCCACTTCCTATTTCAGATACTTTGAATTAAGAGTGAAGGTATATTTAGCATGACAACATGTGCAATCTTATTGTAAATATCTCAAGCACCATGTATCGGGATGAATGCAAATTCAGTTAAACGAAATGGAACCCCTTAACAGTTTGGGTCTGAATATTCTGTTTACTAGTCTTTAAGGTTCATTGTAGATCAACCCATGTCATTTGGCCTGTTGGGAAGTTGTCTCATTGGCAATCATACCACATTTCCATATTTTATAACAGTTTAGACAGCTTGATATTGATCCTGGTTTCTTTATATATTTTGTGTCGACTTAATTCATCAGTGTCATATATACGTATCATCATGGCTCCTTTTAAGTTTCATTGATTCTCCGACACCCGGAGATTGAGACGGTCTACGGTTTCATCTCAGCAATATAGATATGAATAAAAAAATGTTTCGGTTATACCTCAGAGAGACAGCAACCTAGTAACATTAATGATAGCATCACAGGTGCTGTGATCTAGCCAATATTAATCATAGCATCACAGGTGCTGTGATCTAGCCAATATTAATCATAGCATCACAGGTGCTGTGATCTAGCCAATATTAATCATAGCATCACAGGTGCTGTGATCTAGCCAATACTTTTGCTAGTCAGAACATTCTTTTAGCATTTCAATTTTAGAAGGTTCCATGATTTTTATGCCCCCGCCGTAGCAGTGGTTGCATTAAATTTCTCCCTTGTCTGTCTGTACGTCTGTCCGTACTTCCCAAAGTTGGTTTCCATTCTCTAACTTTATTTTGCCTCAACCAAATGTTATGAAACTTATACACAATGCTTATTTCACAAAATAAAGATCAAGTTTGGTTTTTGGTGGTGTCACTTTTACTGTTCTAGAGTTATGCCCCTTTACAAAAGGAAAAATTGCTGAATTTTTCGTTTCCGTTCTCTAACTTAAGTTTGCCTCAACCAAATGTTATGAAACTTATACACAATGCTTATTTCACAAAATAAAGATCAAGTTTGGTTTTTGGTGGTGTCACTTTTACTGTTCTAGAGTTATGCCCCTTTACAAAAGGAAAAAATGCTGAATTTTTCGTTTCCGTTCTCTAACTTAAGTTTGCCTCAACCAAATGTTATGAAACTTATACACAATACTTATTACTACAAAACTCAGATCAATAACAAATTAGGGTAGTGTCACTTTTACTGTTCTTCAGTTATGTCCCTTTATAACTTAATATGATATACAAGCGGGGGCATCATCTGTGTCCCATGGACACATTCCCCATTTATTTACCTTTTTTATAACCTTTTTTCAATTTAATGATTTTGTTATGGATGGACAGAGGAATCTGCAAAGGAAGGTGTAGTATATTTTTATTGGAGTTAGACCTAATAACTTTTAGAAAGAAGCATTCAAAATGCACTTTTTGAACAAGTAAAAAATGGAAAGTAACTAAATTTTATTTCAATTGGTGTTCATTCTTCATAAAAAAAAAAACATTTCTGGTATTAAAATATGCATGTACATCTACCTTATACTTTTAAATAGCAGTATAATGGGACAAATAAATATTATTATAAAAAATGCTCAGGTTAGAGTTTTTATACGCCCGTTTATGGGACGTATTATGGTATACCGTTGACCGTCTGTCTGTCCGTCCGTCGTCAACATGTCGGACATTAATTCAAAAACGCTTTAACCAATATGCATGAAACTTTGGTGAATTGTTTATATCTATTGACGTGAGCTCCCTTTCATTTTATATAAATTTCAGATTTACCATTTCCGAGTTTTGGGGTTTTATTCATTAAAAAAGGGGGGATTTTACAGTTTTCGGACAATAACTCAAAAACAATTTCACCAATTTGCATGAAACTTTTGTGAATTGTTCATATCTATTGACGTGAGCTCCCTTTCTTTTTTTATAAATTTCGGATTTACCATTTACGAGTTCTGGGGTTTTATTCATTAAAAAAGGGGGGATTTTACAGTTTTCATACAATAACTCAAAAAACATTTCACCAATTTGCATGAAACTTTTGTGAATTGTTCATATCTATTGACATTAGCTCCCTTTCGTTTTTTATAAATTTTGGATTTTACATTTCCGAGTTTTGGGGTTTTATTCATTAAAAAAGGGGGGATTTTCCAGTTTTCAGACAATAACTCAAAAACAATTTCACCAATTTGCAAGAAACTTTGGTGAATTGTTTATTTCTATCGACATGAGCTCCCTTTAGATTTTTATAAATTTCAGACTATATGTTTCCGATTTATGGGGTTTTATTCATTACAAAAAGGGGGATTTTCCAGTTTTCGGACAATTAACTCAAAAATGCTTTCAGCATTTTTTTATGAAACTTTGGTAAATTGTTTATATCTATTTTTGTAAGCTCCCTTTTGATTTTTATAAATTTTCGATTTTATGTTTCCGAGTTATAAGATTTTATTTGTTTATAGCCTGACAACAGATTTACTAAGTATTGCGCAACAGCACAGTGTATTGCACAACAGCAAGAAATCTTTCATATAACCAATTTCAAGTTCTTTGACTACATTTATTCAGAAACCTGTAATATGTCAAATATTTATTGGTTTATTGTTTCAAGCTAATCACTGATATTAAAAATAGTAACACAAGTAAATTACAATTAAAATTTTTTGCCATTTCTTTGAAGAAAAAAAACCATTTTATTAATCCTTAATCATTCATCTTTGACACATAATTTACAGGATAATTTCATGTAGTGTGGATCAGAAGTATTTATAGGTAAATCTGTCATTTCTAAAAACATAAAATGTATCAACAGTCTCACTACTTGTACTATTGAGGTCAATTATTTAATATAAGAGACATTGTATTTTTTAAAATAATTTAACAGATAATTTATTACACTACCTAAGACACAATCTTGACCTCAAGACTCATTACGGAGGAAATGGAACAACAGTATTTAAAAAAGTGGGAATTCACTTTGATATCAATGTGCTGCTTGTTTCAAATTTTAAACAGTCTCGCTACTTGTACTATTGAGGTCAATTATTTAATATAAGAGACATTGTATTTTTTAAAATAATTAAACAGATAATTTATAACACTACCTAAGACACAATCTTGACCTCAAGATGCATTACGGAGGAAATGGAACAACAGTTTTTAAAAAAAGTGCGAATTCACTTTGATATCAATGTGCTGCTTGTTTCAAATTTTAAAAATTCTTACATAAGCAACATACATGCAAACATATACTTTATTCCACAACTCAATACACAACTAATACACAATTCTTGACCTCAAGATGTCTTAGTTAGGAAATGGTACAATCGTATTTGAAAAAAGTCTATATCCATTTTGATATTAATGTGCAGCTTGCAACAAATTTTATTCATTTATTTACACAAGCAAAAGACTGATAAACATTTTAATAATTCTTATCAACTACTGAAATTTGATATCTCATCTTTCCACATAAATTCACTAATAGTAATATTTTATAAATTTTGATTTACATATTCAAGTGTTTATTTAAAATTTAGTAGCTGTTCAACCTCTCCTTTTTTGTCTCGCCTGTGACGAAAGTTGCATTATGGGAGACATAGGTGTTACTATCAGGTGGCGGCAGCATGTTAACTATTTGTATAAAGCTTTATATTTCAGAAGATAGAAGACCTGGATGCTTCATATCTTGTATGCAGATACCATATGTTACGAAGTTTCCGCCAATCATATGTACATTGTCCTTGACCTCATTTTCATGGTTCAGCGACTGCTTGAAAAAAAATTTGAGGTTTTTTGTCATGTGAATTTCTCACTTATTATGAGTAATATGATAACTATAATTGGTATATGGATTCCTTGCAACGTCTACATGTCTTTCCTGTGAGTTCACCTGACCTCTACCTCATTTAATGGATCAGTGATCAAGGTTAAAGTTACATGATTAGGTCTGTTTCTCAAATATTATAAGCAGTAGGTCAACTATATTTGTGTATGGAATGATTGTAATGGTGACATGTCAGTCTCACAGAGTTTATCTGACCTTGACCTAATTTTTATGGTTCATTGGTCAATGTTAAGGTTTTGTGTTTTTGTCTGTTTTTCAAGTACTATAAGCAATAGGTCAACTATATTTGGTGTATGGAATGATTGTAAGGTCTACATGCCTGTCTGGAAGGTATCATCTGACCTTGACCTAATTTTTATGGTTCAATGGTCAATGTTAATTTTTTTGTGTTTTTGTCTGTTTTTCAAGTACTATAAGCAATAGGTCAACTATATTTGGTGTATGGAATAATTGTAAGGTGTACATGTCTGTCTGGAAGGTATCATCTGACCTTGACCTAATTTTAATGGTTCATTGGTCAATGTTAAGTTTTTTGTGTTTTTGTCTGTTTTTCAAGTACTTTAAGCAATAGGTCAACTATATTTGGTGTTTGGAATGATTGTAAGGTGTACATGTCTGTCTGGAAGGTATCATCTGACCTTGACCTAATTTTTATGGTTCATTGGGCAATGTTAAGGTTTTGTGTTTTTGTCTGTTTTTCAAGTACTATAAGCAATAGGTCAACTATATTTGGTTTGTGGAATGATTGTAAGGTGCACATGTCTGTCTGGAAGGTATCATCTGACCTTGACCTAATTTTTATGGTTCAATGGTCAATGTTAAGTTTTTTGTGTTTTTGTCTGTTTTTCAAGTACTATAAGCAATAGGTCAATTATATTTGGTGAATGAAAAAATTGTAATGTGCATATGATCTGTCTGACACAATTTATCTGACCTTGACCTCATTGTCATAGATTTTTATACAACCGCAAAAAAATTTTGTGGATGATATTGGTATGACGTTGGCGTCGTTGTTGTCGATGTCGTAGTTGTCGTCGTCCGTCATCGTCGTCGTCCGAAGACACATTGATTTTTGCACAATGACTTGAGTTTAAGTGAATGGATCTCTATGAATTTTTACCATAAGGTTCAATACCACAAAAGGAAGGTTGGGATTGATTTTGGGGGTTATGGTACCAACAGTTAAGGAATTAGGGGCCAAAAATAAGAATTTTTGTAACTTCCAGACAAAAACTTGTGTTAGTGTATGGATCTCTCTGACATTGTACCACAAGGAATTAGGGGCCAAAAAAAGGGTTGAAAAAAACAAGCATTTTTTTCTAGTTTCATGACAATAACTTGTGTGTAAGTGTATGGATCTTTCTGAAATTGTACTACAAGGTTCCATATCACAAAGGGAAAGCTGGAATTGAGTTTGGGGGTAAATGCCCAAAACGTTTAGGAATAAGGGGCCAAAAATAAGCATTTTTCTAGTTTCCAGACAATAACTTGTGTTCAAGTGTATGAATCTCTCTGATATTGTACTGCAAGGTACCATACCACAAAGGGAAGGCTGGGATTGATTTTGGGAGTAATTGCCTCAAAATTTTCGTAATTAGGGGCAAAAAAGGGGCAAAAAAAAAGCATTTTTCTAGTTTCAGGACAATAACTTGTGTGTAAGTGTATGGATCTTTATGAAATTGTACTACAAGGTTCCATATCACAAAGGGAAAGCTGGGTTTGAGTTTTGGGGTAATTGCCCTAAATGTTTAGGAATTTGGGGCCAAAAAGGGGCCAAAAAACAAGCATTTTTACAGTTTCCAGAAAATAACTTGTGTTCAAGTGTATGGATCTTTCTGAAATTGTACTGCAAGGTACCATACCACAAAGGGAAGGCTGGGATTGAGTTTGGGGTGATGAATCATAAGAGGGTTCAAAAAATTGGGGGGGGGGGGGGTTCCTTTTTTTTTTCTTTAAAATTTTTCATTTTAAGTTGGTTATTTTTGATTTATATATAAAAGCAAATAATAATGATATGGTTTGATTTCATCAAAAATTGAAATATTGGGGTTCTTTGATATGCTGAATCTAACCGTGTATTTAGATTCTTAATTTTTGGTCCCGTTTTCAAATTGGTCTACATTAAGGTCCAAAGGGTCCCAAATTAAACTTAGTTTGATTTTAACAAAAATTGAATTCTGGGGTTCTTTGATATGCTGAATCTAACCGTGTATGTATTTAGATTTTTGGATATTGGACCATAATAGCTAAATTAAAATTTTTTAAGTTCTTAGACCACATTCATTCTGTGTCAGAAACCTATGCTGTGTCAAATATTTAATCACAATCCAAATTCAGAGCTGTATCAAGCTTGAATGTTGTGTCCATACTTGCCCCAGCTGTTCAGGGTTCGACCTCTGCGGTCGTATCAAGCTGCGCCCAGCGGAGCATTTTATTGAAAATGTTAAGTTTCTGTAATGCTTTTAGTAAAACCTTTATCTTTAAGACTTTCAACATAAAATCAATGGTCAGTAAAGCAGGCGAGACTTTTCAGCGTGTGCACTCTTGTTAATTTAAGGGCAAATTACGTGTCAAAAGTTGGTAGTAGATTATTAAATGGGTGGATACTTTCTGCAAGTCATATACATGTCATAAAGTGATGACATAGATCAAGCTTAACTGGTCAAATGTTAAGTCCAATGTCTGTAGGTGATGTACCCAGATGGCAAATAGGGAGCTCGGTTACAAAGTGGTCTTATTATACCCCACAGAACAAAGTTTTTGACCTGTGCGTCCGTCAGTCTGCCAATCTGCCAGTCTGTCCGTCAGTCCTGTTCTTGTCATCGCAACTTCTCGGAAACCACAACAGAATTTCATGAAACTTTGTAGATAACAAGGACATACTATGTAGATGTGCATATCGACAGATAATTGTTATTCTATTTTTTTGTCGGAGTTATGCCCCTTTGAACTTAGAATTTTGGCCTGAACATACTACTGACTGCAACATTTTGTCACCGCAACTCCTTTAAAACCACACACCAGAATTTCATGAAACTTTTAGATAGTTATGACATACTATGTAGATGTGCATATCGACAGGAAAGTATTATTTAATTTTTTTATCTAGGAGTTATGCCCTTTGAACTTAGAATGTTGGCCTAATTATACTACTGCAACAGTTTGTCATTGCAGCATATCCAAACCACACAACAGAAATTCATGACACTTTGTAGATAATAAGAACATTCTATTTAGATGTGCATATCGACAGGAAATTATGATTCTATTTTTTTCTAGGAGTTATGCCCCTTTAAACTTAGAATATTGGCCTAAATATACTACTGCAACAGTTTGTCAATGCTACTCCTCTGAATCCACACAACAGCATTTCCTGAAACGGAGGGGCGTGGGATATGTGAGCGTGCTCACGAAAATTCTTAAATTAGTTCATCTTTAGTGATCACTAGACTGTCAACACTGAGGTTGTGAGTTTAATCCCGCCAATGGCAAGGTGAGTTCCAATCTTAATTGACCACGATTGCAAGTTGTACTGCTGTAGGTTGTGGTTCTCTCCCAGTAGTACGGCTTTTTCCAGACCATCAATAAGTATTGGGCACCATGAATTGATATAGTCAAGAGTGCTGAAAGTGACACCAACAATCCATCAATCACATGACAAAAATCATAAGCCTAGGTAAAAAATACATAAGATCATGGCAACGTAAAAGGTTGAACTTGAGGTTAAAGTTAAAGGTTAAAGGTCACATGAATGAGTTGCAACAAATCATGATGTGTTGTAGACACATGTCAAATATTGAAGTTCTTTGTCAAAAGAAAAAAATATGATCGTGCTCGATTATGCAACTAAAAAATCCATAAAATAATCGGCAGGTCCATTGCACACCACACATCATCTTGAAGCGATGTTTCCACATGCAAAATATCAAAAACCATGGTCAACAGATATGGCCTGGAAACTATCATGTCACTTAACTTAAACTTTGAGTTCACCTTGAGGTCAAAGATCGCATCGAGTTGCCACATGCCAATCACCAAATGCCTTTAAAAAAATCAAAAGTTGATGCCCAGACAAGATCATGTCACCTCAAAATAATAAGTCTTGTATATTTTGCAAAATAATGGAGCATATCATAGCTAGTCAAATAAAGGAACATGTTGAAAAAAAACAATATATTATGTGATCTACAACATGGCTTTGATCTAAACGATCATGCGAGACACAATTAATATCTTTCATACAGGACCTTGCAAAAGACAACAATAACAACATACAAACTGGTGTCATTGTGGTGGACTTTGCCAAAGCTTTTGACAAAGCTCCTCACAAAAGGTCACTGTATAAATTACAATACTATGGCATTAACAATAATACCTTGGAATGGATTAGTGATTTTTACATCAACGTACACAGACAGTCACAATCAATAAAAATCGGGGTAACATCTGGAGTTCCACAGGGCCCCGTGCCTGGCCCAATTTTATTCTTCACTTTATACATTAATGATTTCCCAGAATACTTACAACATAGCACCTTAAGGCTATTTGCTGATGACAGCATCATCTATAGAAACATCAAAAACAAAGATGATGCATTCAAATTACAACAGGACTTAGATTCAGCGGCACAATGGGAAAAAGACTGGTTAATGTTATAACATCCAGACAAATGCTCCATACTAAGAATTACACCAAAAAAACATGAAAAAGAAACGACTCAACCATTACTACTTCCTTCATGGTCACATTCTACAAACTGAAATAGCTGCAAAATATTTAGGCATAACCATCCAATCAGATCTCAAATGAAAAAAAAAACATGTAGATAATAAAACAGCAAATGCACATCGACAGCTAAATTTTCTAAAACGTAACCTAAAAGTATCTTCCAAACAAATAAAAGAAAGGGCATACATGTCATTAGTTAGGCCTAAGCTTGAGTACAGCTCTTGTGTCTGGGACCCTCACAACAAAAATCAAATCAATAAAATTGAGATAGTCCAACAAAGAGCTGCCCGCTATACATGATATAGATACCACAATACCAGCTCTGTCTCAAATATGCTCGAACACCTACAGTGGCCTAAATTACAAATAAGACGAATACAAACAAGACAAGTGGTTTTCTATAAATTTATACACCAACATTTAGCAATCTACCCTAAAGATCTTCTTATTACACCAGACAGTAGAACAAGAGATAAGCATACCAACCACTATAAACAAATTCAAACCAATAAAGATTCTAAAGGAGCTACAATTTGATTTTTATGGGGGGGGGGGGGGGGGGGGGGGGGGGGGGGGGGGGGGGGGGGGGGGGGGGGGCTAGGATGAAATTTGAAAAAAATAGGCAGGACAGGAGTTTTGAGTAAAAAAAAAAGGCAGGATGAGATTATTTGCAAAAAAAAAAAAGGCAGGATGACAATTTATGTAAAAAAAAAAGTCAGGATAAACTAATAAAAAAATAGGCAGGACCGAATAGAGTGAAAAAATAAAAAGGCAGGACCGAATAGAGGGGAAAATAAATAGGCAGGACGAAATTTTTCATCCTAGCCCCCCCCCCCCCCCCCCCATAAATATCAAATGGTAGCTCCCTAACAAATTCTCATTTTATCCGCACACAACAGTACAATGTAACCTAATTCAAACATCAGCAATCCTTTGTACAACAGTTGACGGCTTCAAAGAGCAGATTTTATATCACAAATATTCAGTTAAACACTGCATAACATGTACATAGTTTTACCAAGAAATATTTTATTTTTTCTGTTCACGTAATATTACTGAAAAAATTATTTCTTTCAAATTGTGCATAAGCTACGTAATAGTCAAAGTTGTGACTGAGTGCAGAAATACGAAAATAGAATTAAAGATAGTCCAATGGTGCATGACATATCATCTTGAGTGGGTGTTTAAGTCCAATGGTGCATGAAATATCGTCTTGAGAGAATATATTGTATCCTCTCCAAATATTATTAGGGAATAGCCATTTAACTCTAGAGGGGTAATTTGTGGAGGTGAATAATTATACCTTCATAAGTGTACAGTTCTGTGAATAATTTGTACTTACAAATAACGCCTTTGAAAACTAAACATTTAATATATAACATGACTCAAACACCATCAACATCATTAAGCACTAAATTTCATTTTTTTTACTTCCAGGAAGTTACATATGGACATGCTCAGACATTTTATGTTATTCTTGCAATACTGTTGCAAACATATAGAATGGTCAAAGAGTTAAATTTCTACAATCTAGCCGCAAACATCCCTTATATTCTTGTTTTTTTTCTCTCAGTGCAATCTTACTGCAAACATAATTGTTTCTGCTAACTTACCGCAAGCTTGTATCATTATACTACAGTGTTTGCAGGTTAGAAGCTAGCTGCAAACATTATTTCAAAGTTTTCTGCAAACAAAAAGTTTGCAGCTGTAAGGAGGTTTTTTTTTTTATTCCCAATTCCCAACTTTAAATTAAAAAAAAATGATAAGGGAGAAGGAAAATACAAATTTAATATTTTGATGTTTGGTGTAAATCTACGGACCGTTGCCAAAGCCATTTTTTCCTTGATCTTGTTTTATTATATAACTTTTTTAATAAATAGATACTAGGATAACGGCGGGAAATTGCCATTCGGAAGCCATTGTCAAATATGTTCCAAATGAGAGCACCTGTTCATCGTGATCCCGAAGACGTTTACTTTCGTACAATCGCAAGTGAAGCGTATAATAGATGGTGATGTTCTTGTTTACATGTTGCTAACGTGAGAAGAAAAGAAAGAACGACCAGATTTTGCATTTAAATTTCCATTGATAAGAACCTTGATAAGGCAATAAGGGGTTATCATAATGTATTCTCATACAAACCAGAAAATTGACGAAATAAGGCGGGATATTGATAATATAGCCCAAAGTGGGAATTATTATTGTACGCAAGAAATAGGCAGAGAATTATCAAATATTCGAAATGGACTTGATCATATGAGACTTGACAACAATATATCATCAACTTCAAAATTCAAAGGAAGTCCTGGCATAAATACATACACATGTAAGTATACCCAGAAGTAAAATACTGAGAGAAAAAAAAAACAATGACTGGTGCTGGTTTAACATAACCCTGTGTCTGCTACTCTCCAAACAGGGTTTACATTCATTCCCATTACTAACAACTGGAAAAGTGGAGTTCATAATGTTATAGAAAAATGTCATGTTTATTCCTATTAAACAAATTTCATGACCACGCAGAAAGAATATCCTGTACATTCACATGAATACGGGTCCATTCGCCCAAAATCATGTTTGCTCCCATTCACGTTTGCACAACTCACATGCGCACCCTAGGTCTGTTCGCACCCTTTTTATTGGTTTTTGTATGTTGAAGTTTTAATCATATTCAAGTTATTGTATTGCTACAAATAAGTTTTTCTTATTGTTTTAAAATAAAGTGACATACTAAAAATGTAAACAGGTTTCCTTTAGTGTTTTATTAGTTATTTTGATGAAATGAATCATGTCAGAATAAAAAATTGTCATGAAGATTAAGGCAAAGTTCATTCATCTAAGTCTTGTTAAAGAAAGAGGGAAGATACCAAATCTTCATTGAGTCTACTCATACCAAGCTAACTACATGAGTATTTACATCAAAAGCTAGTTTTAACAACAATCATGATTTTCAAACACAGAGCAATAATACCAAAGGTGGCTTTGTAAATACCAATTAACAGTAAACATACATAATTAACATTTGATAATTAATCATCAAATGACCAAAAAAAAACATATTTCAGTTAAAAATTCCCTAATTTTTATTAAAGAAAATTTAAATATTTTAATAATTATATCTAAAAACATCTAATTATTCAACAAGTATTTGAATAAAAAAAAAGGTGCCAACGAACCCAGAACCGAACTGTGGGGTGCGAACGGACCCGATACCCATCCACATGGAGAATTCATTTCCATTATGTTTTTGAATTAAAACACTTGCCTCTTCAAAGCTTAATCTTGAACTTCATCCTGATAAACCCCCCAAGGGTGACTGGGGAATAGAAGTATGGTCACCATTGGTCTTACTCCGACCGGCAGTAAAACCCGTGCTAAAGTGGGGCGTCCGTTTGGTTGTGCGGGATGTACAAATTTGCAGCCACGTCCGGTCAGAATGGGGACGTTAAATCCGATGCCTCGTGTAAAGAGAGTGCCACGCTCTTTGCACGTTAAGAACCCTTGCAACAACTCTTTGAGGGGTCCGTAGGTGACCTGTTGCAAGGCTAAATTTCTGTCCCTATCCAATATGCCCTCATTTCCCGTGGCAGTCTAAATTTCTCCGACCTTTATCCCTTAATCTATTACAGAACCTACCTATTGTATTTATTGTGAACTTGTTCTCGTCCTGAATATGCATAAAGTATTTGCCACTGGTTGTTAAGCAACTAACAATCAATCAATCAATCATCCTGATAAATTGTTGGTTTATGCTTTAAAACTGATACTTTTCTTAAATTCAGATGTTTCTTTACATGTTATGTACATGCATTCATTCTTGAACAAACAAAAACACATTTAGTTTGCCAGAAGTTGGGATAGAAGCAGACACAGGGTTATGTTATTCAATATTACATGTATATCTAGGGTGTCATTATAGACAAACATGTGTGTAATAATACCAAAAACCTAACAATTCCAGACAGTAAAACACCACAAAACCAATTGTTTGTCGATACTACCATACATTGAAAACATCTATACTGATAGCTTTGTGCATGCTCACTCCACAGATGACTTCAAGACCACCAGTTGGAATCATCCTCTCTTTCTCTCTCTCTCTCAAATTTGGTTTCTATAACTAATACAGATACAGACCATTTCCATTTAAAAAGTGTGCTACACAATATCATCATATGGTCAATTAAACACAGAGTTTTCATCTGGCCCCTACCCAAAACAAAAATTCAACATAACAAATAATAAATTTCTATCTAAGAGTCAATAAGTAATCATGATCAACTATCCATTATGGTAATAACTTTTTTTGGTTGAGTCATGATTACTCACAGTATCAGTATCTTATGATTACAAGTTATTCATTTTTATAGCCAAAGTGAAACTGTTTCAAGGCTGATTTAGTTCAAGCTCATGTTATTCCTGGATATAATTTAAAAATAAAATGTTATTTTTTTTCAGTTCAGCATAACAGTAAGCAATATATAGCCAAGTTTTATTATAATTTGTGAAAATTCTGTGATATCCATCAATTTTCCCTCAATAACTCAGAAGTTCAAGGGATAATTGTTTTGTGAATGAATACATTGTATCTGTATGTTCAGGACAATACCAGTAGCCAAGAAATACAACAGTTTGAATGTTGGCATAATTACTCTACAAATGTAATGTTTGCAAAAACCTTTTACATTTCAAAGAAGCATAGTAGATTAGATTGCCTTTTCAGTAGCACTACAGGTAATGTCAGATATAAACATAGTACAGTAATAAGTATAGGGATGGAATCATATAATATCCTTTTTTTAAATTTTTTAGCAGGTCCTCCTGATTTAGATAGAGTAAGCAATCACCTATCACATCTCAAACATGTTATGGATATTGAGAATCTACAGGGTAAACAGGAAAATCAGTTACGTGAAAGACATCATTACGCAGTGCAGAATCTACGTGGAATCCAGCAGGTAATTGAAATACATCTATTTATAAATAGTTTTCTATATATATATATGTAGGACTCTAAAGTACGATGGTTACGCTAAAGTGCAATAGTCTGCGCTTAAGTGTGATGCCTCCATACGCTAAAGTCTGATGGTCTACGAAAGTATAGACATAAGAAATGTAGTTAGATTATGACGTTAACAGTCGTTTATACAGACCAAAAATGAACATGCTGGAAGATAAATTAAGAATATTTGATTAACAACTTTTAAACCAAATGTCCATGACTTAATTGATTTAAACCTAACCGCTCTATTGGTTGAAGCAAATGTGGTTGTTTTCAGGGTGCTGGAAAAAGGACTTGTATCCTGCAGTCAACCATTTTACTATATAGATACAAAATAGTATACACATATATGTATCCTGTATCCTTCTTCTATTGGAAGCGAACGGATACATTTAAATCATTGTTTATGTTGCAGTTTACTTTGCGGTCCCCGTTAAAGTATTGTAGATTTTATTGAAAAGTAACTTCGGTAAAATAAAAGTACATGTTTTCATGCATGAATTATAAATTGTCGGCTAAAACATTAGTTGTACATTGTAGGAAAATATAACATGTATTTGTACTCACTACGAAAAAGGAGAAAGCTCGGAGAACATCGCCTTTCTCTTTCATATAAATTAAAGCTTAAACAATAAATGTTACATATTCCGACAATGAACGAATTTTGTATTTGTAATTTACAATGACGACTGTAAGGGGAGGTGTTCACATTAGTGATAGACTGTATGAACGGCAAGCTACACCAATTATCCAAATATTTGATATCCCTGAATTGTTAAAAATTCATTTACAGGAAATATAGTATTTTGTGACACCTAAATTATCTTTTAAGCAATAATTAAGTGGTCGGTCTTCAAAATTTATAAACAATCACTTTAGCCTACCGATAAATTATAAAGCCTATCACATATGTTATACCTTAGCATACTATAGCTTTTGCAAAAAGACTATTTTTTAACATCCATGTACTCTAACGTTTTAAGCCCTATAACCTTACCCTTTTGGTCCACTTTATCGTGATATACCATTGTACTTTAGCAAACAAACAACCATTGCACTTTAGCGTGAGACACCATTGTACTTTAGCGTAGACCATCACATTTTAGCGTGACCATCGCATTTTAGAGTACTATTGCATTTTAGCGTCCTACATATATACATGTATAATATAGTACAATTTTTTTTTCTTTGGTAGACTATATAATTATGCCATGTTATTTTTTTTGTGTGTGCATTCCCTAATATTTTTACCTTTAATTCTATTCCTTATGTAACATGTAGACATATTGGCTCTTTATAGGTTTCAAGTTTTGAGACAGCTATCTCCCATTCGGGCAGGTATTCTCACACAAACCATTGCAAACTGTAAAGCACACTTTAAAAAAAAAAATAATAACAATAATCCTAATAATATTTAGAATTTTTACAGTAAAATATCAATGCCCATTTTGACAAGCTATTCCTATGCCTTAATACCAAATTGTTTGTACAAAAACTACATATAATTGATTCACCATTTTACCCATAGAAACTGTACCAAGACAACTCGTGTCGAGAAAAGACTACTGTAAATTTAATAACTTATTTTCGTGATTAATTTATTTTCGCGAGTAGATAAATAACACAAATATAAATGTTCGTGAATATGTAAAATTTGGATCTTTCCATATTCAACTACATCAAGAAAATTTGAAAATCCTGAACTTTGATCATTGCGAAGTGTGCTAGAAAGGGTGAACACGAAATAAAGTATCCTCAAAAATAAGTTGGTTAACAGTATTTAACTGAGGTCCACAGGATTAAGGGAAAATAACCTTTTCAAGTTTCAATAATTTGGGAAATTAAACTTTTGAATGATGGAGGACATAATTGTATTAAACTCTGAACTAAATATGAGGGTATAACTGCTATAGCCAAATACGTTTATTTATTTCTTCTACATGCAAAAATGGGATGGTAAAATTGAAAGGGGATATTTGTACTTCAATCACATATTATCCCAAACATTTGTTTTGCCTATGCACAGTTAATTTTATAAGTGATTACTATTGTTAAGTTTATAATAAAACATATTGTTCTTGGATAATGTACAAATAACAAATAGCCTCCATTGCTTTTGAATTTTTTCATATTTTATTGGTTATATTTGCAAGAGTTGCTATTGCTATAACCATTGTACGTATAAGAGTTTAATTTTTAATAATTTCACATTCATTAAATTAAAAAACAATAAAACTTTAGTCTTTTCAGGACCAAAGTACAAATGCAATCTTATTTCTATAAATATCATTTGGGATTTATATTTCATGCAAAGTTTGCATGCGAAAATATTTGATTTGCTTGTTGTAACCTATCAGTATATAAATGCTGAGCTCTTACATATGTCATAGTAATCTATAATTAAATATGACAACAAGTTAACTGATTTTTACAGTCTACATGTGCATATATAAAGTGTACCAGTATTATTTTGATTTCAAAAGCCTAGATTATTGAACTTCTTTTTCAGCACCTATCTGTCTTTGGATTGTGATGGTAATTTATGACAATGCTTGTAACACAATGATTTTGTAACACACACTAATTAGTGTTGTTGTAAGAGAGAGTGCTGTAATTAAAACATTTCATTATGCAAGACATAAGTATACACACACAAGTTTTTACTTTGTATAAGTGAATTTTTAATTGCACAGGCTGCAATTGAAATTTGTGAAATATAAGGAAACTGCTTATATTTTTTCACCGTAAAATATACCTTTGGAAGCAACCATTTATCATTAAGAGGGGAGGAGTGTAATTTAAATGAAATAATGAAGAACAGTGTTAGGCTTGGAAAAGCTTGTAGCCTCTTCCTACACAGAGTTAAATGCTTGCTTCTTTTTTAAAAGTAAACACTATTGTTACATCATCAACCAGGAATGCATTGATATTTTCCAAGTTAAAGAGTTGATTTTAACAGTAAAGTTAAATTTCCAAACAATAGAAAAATCAATGCCTAAACCCAAATTCAAATATAATTCAGGCAGTAAGAACATAAATTACAATTTGTCTTTGTACTATATTAGTAGTATTAAATGGCACATTCAACCAACTAGCCTTCGCTACTACAGGAAGTTGGTATTTCTGTTTTCCGGTATATAGATGACTTTCTTGATCTTCTCGTCTGACTTAGAGCATTAAGTTGGTTTGTAGGATATTAGACACTCCCCAACAAACTAACTTGACCCACCAGTATGTCACCATTTGAAAATATATTAATTTATCATATCTTTGTAATATTAAAAATCTATGGACTGACTATGCAGACATTATGTTTGCCTTGCTGTAGATAATATTGACCTAAAGTTATTACAATATAGAAATTATTGTAATGTGTTTATTATTGCAAAAATTGCCATGGAATAGTGTTGTTAAAATAAAAACTTTCATTTTAGATTTCGATAGCATAATGAAGCATTTCCTGAAATTGCAATAATTAATCTTGCATGTGTGTTCATTAATAAAACAGACCTTTAAGTTTTCTGCTGAAGAATATACTGATGAATATGATTTTATAGAACAGAAAATAATGATCTTTTATTTTGCTAATTTTTTCTGCTCTTGATTTTACTTTAAAATAATATAAAGTTACAAGTATTCAGTAAACATCATAATGTATATAAACTTGCAAAAAACATTTGCCTTATTAAATTTCTGAGTTATCTCCCATTATCAAAAAAAGAATCTAATCTTCCATTCTAATTATCTTCATTGAGATTTTATATCAAAATTCTATAAACAATTAGTTACATATTGTCCTATATTGAAATCTATACTTGTAACTGATCTATGTCTTCAGAGATTAAAATGTTGATAATTTCAAAATTCTTTGATTTGTATAGGACAAAACAAAAGACTACATATTGACCTTTTGTTGTCAATCACAAAACCAGATTTTTAAACATTTTTAAAAACTGAAAAAATTTTATGCTTGACAGTAGCAATATAGATATTTTAAAACCATTAGTAGTAGAGAAGAATTAAACAGAATAGCTTTCATTCTAAGCTTCTGTTATTTCCAATAAATTCTTCTGTAACTTTACAAATCAAAGTGAAAGACGTCAAAATACGGACCCTTAGACATGTATAAATATATCTGAAGAAAAGTGTATCAGAGCATCAAGAACTTAAGGACTGTTGTCACTCAAATTTCATTCGAAGGAAAATAATCTACCAAAGACATTGTTTTTAGGATTATAAAATAAGTCATGTTATTCAAAAGAAAGGTTTGTATTTATACTGTTTTTCAACTTGTGGTGTTATATTTGTATTTACAGGACATCTTCTTTGCATTTTATTTTTTTTCACAATTGTTGTGGCTAAATAGGATGGTTTTTGAGTGTTTGTTGTTTTGAAACTAAGATGCAGAATGGTTTTTTATTGCCTTTGCTAACCTACAATTTTACAAAATGTTTACAGCACTTGGTTTTTTTTTGAGAATTTGTTTTTTCTTTTTAATTTTTCTACTTGAGTTAATATATCTATTGGTCTGAGGTCAAAGGTTCAAATTAGTGCAGGTCAGAGTTCCGGAGCCTGACTATTCTGTGAAGGAAGCTTTGATATTGATAAATTACAAAAGTCCAATACCACCCAATTTTTACATTGATGCTTTAAGAGGGACCTATGACTTTCTTTAGAAGGGCTTTTCTCTTCAAAATTCAAATCTCCTTCCTGGACCTTTCATTCTTAAATGCAAACTTGAATTCTTGCAGATATGATTGATCAGATAATGTTTTACTTCAAATTATAGAAGTTATCCCACTTTGTATAACATTGTTCACCTGTTGCACAATTATTTCATCTTTGAATAAACTGCAAATGCAAATGTTGAGAGCATTGTTGGTACCATACTACAGAAATTACAAGAAATCTTTTTATTTTTATGTTTGACATTGTATATGCATGCTGTTAATATGGTTAAATTACTATATAGTACATTGTTGTGGTACATTGAAGCCAGTCTTAGTCAATAATCGAGAACCTGTCTAAATCAAAATCTTGTATCAGGGCATACATTAAATATTCTTGACACCTGTAAAAATTGAACCAATTCTCAGTAAGTTTTAAAATTGTTAAATTAAGGCAGGTTTCAATTTATTACATTGGCTTTCCACAACACAGCATCATATATTATTTTACTCTTAGCCATGTATTATTCCATTTATTTGAAAGCCAAATGTTTTCCACACTTTTTTTTATCTCACCTGGCCCGAAGGGCCAAGTGAGCTTTTCTCATCACAGTTGGCGTCCGGCATCGTCGTCCGTCGTCGGCGTTAACTTTTTACATTTTGAACTTCTTCTAGAGAACCACTGAATGGAATGAAACCAAACATGGCATGAATGTTCCTTATGAGGTGCTGACCAAGTGTTGTTACTCTGTAGCGGATCCATCATCCAAGATGGCCGCCAGCGTGGGACTTAGTTTAACATAGGACCCTATGGGAAATACATACAAATGTCTTCTTTTAGAGAACCACTGAATGGAATGAAACCAAACATGGCATGAATGTTTCTTATGAGGTGCTGACCGAGTGTTGTTACTTTGAAGCTGATCCATAATCCAAGATGGCCGCCAGCGGGGGACTTAGTTTAACATAGGACCCTATGGGAAATACATACAAATGTCTTCTTTTAGAGAACCACTGAATGGAATTAAACCAAACATGGTATGAATGTTCCTCATGAGGTGCTGACCAAGTGTTGTTACTTTGAAGCCGATCCATAATCCAAGATGGCCGCCAGCGGGGGACTTAGTTTAACATGGGACCCTATGGGAAATACATACAAATGTCTTCTTTTAGAGAACCACTGAATGGAATGAAACCAAACATGGCATGAATGTTCCTTATGAGGTGCTGACCAAGTCTTGTTACTATGAAGCTGATCCATAATCCAAGATGGCCGCCAGCAGGGGACTTAGTTAACATTGGAACCTATGGGAAATACATACAAATGTCTTCTTTTAGAGAACCACTGAATGGAATGAAACCAAACATAGCATGAATGTTCCTTATGAGGTGCTGACCAAGTGTTGTTACTTTGTAGCGGATCCATCATCCAAGATGGCCGCCAGCGGGGGACTTAGTTTAACATGGGACCCTATGGGAAATACATACAAATGTCTTCTTTTAGAGAACCACTGAATGGAATGAAACCAAACATGGTATGAATGTTCCTTATGAGGTGCTGACCCAGTGTTGTTACTTTGAAGCTGATCCATAATCCAAGATGGCTGCCAGTGGGGGACTTAGTTTAACATGGGACCCTATGGGAAATACATACAAATGTCTTCTTTTAGAGAACCACTGAATGGAATGAAACCAAACATGGCATGAATGTTTCTTATGAGGTGCTGACCGAGTGTTGTTACTTTGAAGCCGATCCATAATCCAAGATGGCCGCCAGCGGGGGACTTAGTTTAACATAGGACCCTATGGGAAATACATACAAATGTCTTCTTTTAGAGAACCACTGAATGGAATGAAACCAAACATGGTATGAATGTTCCTTATGAGGTGCTGACCCAGTGTTGTTACTTTGAAGCTGATCCATAATCCAAGATGGCTGCCAGTGGGGGACTTAGTTTAACATGGGACCCTATGGGAAATACATACAAATGTCTTCTTTTAGAGAACCACTGAATGGAATGAAACCAAACATGGCATGAATGTTCCTTATGAGGTGCTGACCAAGTCTTGTTACTATGAAGCTGATCCATAATCCAAGATGGCCGCCAGCAGGGGACTTAGTTTTACATTGGAACCTATGGGAATTACATACAAATGTCTTCTTTTAGAGAACCACTGAATGGAATGAAACCAAACATGGCATGAATGTTTCTTATGAGGTGCTGACCGAGTGTTGTTACTTTGAAGCCGATCCATAATCCAAGATGGCCGCCAGCGGGGGACTTAGTTTAACATAGGACCCTATGGGAAATACATACAAATGTCTTCTTTTAGAGAACCACTGAATGGAATGAAACCAAACATGGTATGAATGTTTCTTATGAGGTGCTGACCCAGTGTTGTTACTTTAAAGCTGATCCATAATCCAAGATGGCTGCCAGTGGGGGACTTAGTTTAACATGGGACCCTATGGGAAATACATACAAATGTCTTCTTTTAGAGAACCACTGAATGGAATGAAACCAAACATGGCATGAATGTTTCTTATGAGGTGCTGACCGAGTGTTGTTACTTTGAAGCCGATCCATAATCCAAGATGGCCGCCAGCGGGGGACTTAGTTTAACATAGGACCCTATGGGAAATACATACAAATGTCTTCTTTTAGAGAACCACTGAATGGAATGAAACCAAACATGGTATGAATGTTCCTTATGAGGTGCTGACCCAGTGTTGTTACTTTGAAGCTGATCCATAATCCAAGATGGCTGCCAGTGGGGGACTTAGTTTAACATGGGACCCTATGGGAAATACATACAAATGTCTTCTTTTAGAGAACCACTGAATGGAATGAAACCAAACATGGCATGAATGTTCCTTATGAGGTGCTGACCAAGTCTTGTTACTATGAAGCTGATCCATAATCCAAGATGGCCGCCAGCAGGGGACTTAGTTTTACATTGGAACCTACGGGAATTACATACAAATGTCTTCTTTTAGAGAACCACTGAATGGAATGAAACCAAACATGGCATGAATGTTTCTTATGAGGTGCTGACCGAGTGTTGTTACTTTGAAGCCGATCCATAATCCAAGATGGCCGCCTGCAGGGGGACTTAGTTTAACATGGGACCCTATGAGAAATACATACAAATGTCTTCTTTTAGAGAACCACTGAAAGGAATGAAACCAAACATGGCATGAATATTCTTTATGAGGTGCTGACCGAGTGTTGTTACTTTGAAGCCGATCCATAATCCAAGATGGCCGCCAGCGGGGGACTTAGTTTAACATGGGACCCTATGGGAAATACATACAAACGTCTTCTTTTAGAGAACCACTGAATGGAATGAAACCAAACATGGCAAGAATGTTCCTTATGAGGTGCTGACCAAGTGTTGTTACTTTGAAGCTGATCCATCATCCAAGATGGCAGCCAGCGGGGGACTTAGTTTAACATGGGACCCTATGGGAAATACATACAAATGTCTTCTTTTAGAGAACCACTGAATGCAATGAAACCAAACATGGCATGAATGTTCCTTATAAGGTACTGACCAAGTGTTGTTACTATGAAGCCGATCCATAATCTAAGATGGCCGCCAGCGGAGGACTTAGTTTAACATAGGACCCTATGAGAAATACGTACAAATGTTTTCTTTAGAGAACCATTGAATGGAATGAAACCAAACATGGCATGCATGTTCCTTTTGAGGTGCTGACCAAGTGTTGTTACTTTGAAGCTGATCCTTCATCCATGATGGCTGCCAGATGGGGACAATGTTTAACAAAGGACCCTATGGACAATACATACAAATGTCTTCTTTTAGAGAACCACATACTGAATGGATTGAAACCAAACATGGCATGAATGTTCCTTATGAGGTGCTGACTAAGTTTTGTTACTTTGAAGCTGATCCTTCATCCATGATGGCCGCCAATGAGGGGACTTCCTTTAACATAAGACCCTATGGGAAATACATACAAATGCTTCTTCTAGAGGTGCACTGAATGGAATGAAACCAAAACATGGCATAAATGTTTCTTATGAGGTGCTGATTAAGTGTTGCTACTTTGTTGCCGATTTACTGTTCAAGATGGTCACCAGGATTTTTTATTAAATTACAGGACCAATATTAAACCAAATTTGGCCTCACTCTTTTTTAGGGTATCTGTTATGATTTTAATCTATTTTTACATGATTTCCAAAACCAAAGTAGAATCAGGTGAGCGACACAGGCTCTTGAGAGCCTCTAGTTTTACCATGCCTTTAGAAATGAAAGTAACAGCTATATCATACATTGTTTTTTACCAAAAATTGATACATTTTGACTGAAAGTGAAAATTTTTCACTTTTCAAAACACTAATTTAATTCATTAGTACTGAAAATCACCATAATGAAAGGCTGGGAAGCATGACATTTTAATTGTCACCATTAGATGTATAAGACATCATTGTGCACAAATGTTTGTGAATACATTATACTATCTGTTCTAAAACAATGCAAAAAGACTGTTATTTGTTTTATTAAAACTATCTTATAAAAAGATATACAAATACAGTTCACTATCTGTTACTGGCACATACCATTTGATCTATTAGTTTGTATTACTATTTAACTAACACTCATATTTTTTAAATCAATAATGGCCACAGCAAATCTGGAAGATCACCAATGTGAGTCCTCCATGTGAAAAGGTACAAACATTTTTTTTTTTGGAAAACTTAAGGGGACAGATCTTAAAAGTTAAAATTGAATTATTTTTGAAAAATTCACCATAAAAACTGTATAATTTTTCATGGATAAATCAGTCACAAAAAATAGCTGGTTTACAGTGACTATTAAAATACCCTTTTAAAGTTTTTCATATCTGTATAGCTTTCAGTGTTGAAGTATAAATGACATTAGTTATATTTGATAAATATGAAACTGAAAAGCTATATGAGCATTCCACTTGTACTCACTTTCTCATTATCTTTTTAAGGATCTGGATCCCCACACTTACCAGGCTGCAGATAGAATTCGTCAGTTTGGGGATCACATAGGTGTCACTGACAGCTACACTGGTTACCGTAACAATCTCTCCCGAGGATCCAGGGAACCATTCCAAATGAGAACAGCATGGGCGGATAAGAATTGCAATACTGGATACATGGGTGCTCTAAATGCTGCTAGGAAATTTCATGGTAATTTCTTTCATAGATATAGAATTTGTTTTAAGATGTGTATTTCCATGCCATGCTACAGCTGAAAAATTGTTGAATCATCTTCTTTAGTTTGATGCGCTGCAAAAGATACTCAGTACATTTCTTAAGGTTGAAATCTCCCCTATTTTGGACTTCAGTAGATTGCCATGTTTCTCTGCAAACTTTCACATTAAAATGTCAATTACTTGATGTCCTTGTAAATGTTTATTTCCTGGAAAAAAAAATTGGTTTTATCATCAAACAAGGGTTTCTTTTTGAATTATATATCAATAAATCCATTCAAAGATCTACAACATTGTAGACTAATTTATGATTAAGGACCATTTTTAATTTCAGTGGAACTAATTACAGAATCAATGCAATGAGTGCCGATCAACTATTTTAAAAAGGATTATGTCCCTTTGAAATGTAATTTATATTGATACTTTAATTTTGACATTACAGAAGACAGAGAAAGGCAGTCAGCAATGATGAGACCAAAGACTGCCCCATCATTACTTGGAAGTAAAATACAGTATGGTTTTAATGCACAACCAAAGTTTGATTACAGAGGTATTATTTTACACCATTTCTACCTTTATTTCTGGTCACAAAATATCTTATGCCTTTACATTTGCACCTCAGTTTTGAACTCTTCATCCAAGTATTTAAAAAAGTATTTTCTTGGCCCTTTTATAGCTTACTATATGGTAATGAGTTTTGCTCATTGTTGAAGGCTAATTAACTATGACCTTGTTTGCTTACATCCTCATTCTTTGTTATCGGGTGGATAGTTGTCTCATTGGCAATCATATCACATATCCTTATTTTTATATTTATATATTTATATAAGTACATGTATATATAAATGGATGTATTGTCTACAGTTTACTAGAATAAGTCATAAAGGCAGATTATCAGAGGATTACTTATAGGCGCTATTGCCCTTAATTTGGCATTTTTGACTTATTCTTCCCCCAAAATATTTCAGGAGCATATAGTTGTTGCATTGTCCATTCTTCTTTCTGTCTGTCTATCTGTTTGTTGAAAAAAATAGTTTCCAGATGGTAACATGGCCCAAGAACACAGTTATTTCGTAGTGCATTTCTTTTAGACAATAAGTTCAAATTAAAAAAATCACACCTGTTTTATCTCAAAAAGATTTTTACCGTGTTGTGTACTACTTTTGGAACAAATTATAGAAAAATTATAGAAAAAAAATTTACCAGCTATAACTCAACATATGGATAATTCTATGTTAAGGGGGTCTATAATTCAGTTTGACAGCTTCAGATATAACAATTTTTTACCTTTCTTAACGGAACCAAATCACTACTTTGCCTAAAAATTCATCACCCAAATTTTTTTAACATGTAATTTCATCCCCCTACTTAATATTTCATGCATAAAATTTAAAGAAATAAATTTGCAAGTTATACACTGTCTACACTAGGGACTGTTTTGTAGACAATGAAAATTAAAGGACGATAAACTAGTCTTCGGACTACATGACTTTCCTTTGCTTAAGTAGAACGAAATTTGTACAAATGGAAAATATAGGGTAGGGGAAGAAGCATATTGAACTTTGGGTCAAAATTCAAAGACACTGCTACTAGAATTGCAGTTTGTTTGGAAAAATGCTTTCAGATGTTAATTTGAATTTTGCTAGCTTGATAAGTACAAAACATATACAGATGGATGGTTTTAGTTTTTCTGGAACATTTTTATTTGGTATGTGATTCTAGACCATGGCACCCCCCTGGCTAAAAAAAAAACAATTAAGGACCAAAAAAAGTTTCTGAATATGAAGACTCTGGAGGTTTGGACGCCCCAAACAGGTTTTCTGTATACTGGGGCTGTGGAGGTGTGGATGCCCCCAAAAGGGTTTTCTATATACTGGGGCTGTGGTAAAAGTCTTAGTAACAATTTTGGTTTCTACATAGATCACTGATATAAAGGTTACAAGCTTAGAATTTTTGTGCCTTAAGGGCATACGTAACAGTTTTGATCCCACGGTGATTTTTTTACGAAAATATGCATACAAGCTATTTTTTACCTAGTCAATGCAAATATGAAATAAAAAATATACCTTCATGTACTACTTTAAGAGATAAATGGGGTAGAAATTTTAGACATTTACTCAAAATTTCGATTTTTGGAACATTTCTATCCTTTGGATAGACATACCTAGCTTTTTTGTTTCAAAAGATAAACACAATAGGATTTTTGTAAAAACATTTGGAAAATCTCTTTTACATAAGTATGCTCTAAATTTTTATAACAATTCTTTGGAAATAATTAATTTTTATCAAAGTTTCAGGATTTTAGGAAAAAAACAGAATTTTTTGCTGTATACTTATCTAATTTTAAAAAGTCTCATCGGTGACTTTTTCATAAAAATTGGTACAAATAATCTTCATACGTAATCAATCCTAATGTCATTTAAGAAAGAGGGGTCCATGAACTCGTTTTCAAGTTATATCAGTCTGAATGATAAAAATAAGTCGAAAAATGCATCTTTTCCCGATATGTCGCAGTTTGACATTTTACCTAGGCAACGTCATTACCTCCCCCGTAACTGTATCGTATGCCCTTAAAAAATTTCTAAGAACACTGACCTGACTTTTTATACACCTTAGAGTACTTAGTCCTTGCTAAGTCATATTTTTTTTTTTGGATTATAACTCAAATATCCAATTATGGATTGTAAACAATTTTTACAGATAAAAAAATATTAATAAAAGTACATGTTTTCTTTGTCCTTTCAAAGTATACTATTGTGAAATCTTTGAAATACAAAACAGACCATACATGATGCTCATTTTGTTTCTCTCAATAGATTTGGAATTCTGGAAGCATCTGTTGGCAGTGTCATCAACTTTTCACTTGTTGCTTATAATGTCTTGAAAATTTTCATAGATAGCTATATAGACAGACAGAAATTGTAGACAGCTAAAAAAATAAAGTGATAAGCAATACATGATCTGCAAAAAATGATGATATGACTGAATCCATCAACTGACTCTTCAGTCACTCTTGATAGGACTCATGATTGCCAATAAATCACAATTTTTCCATTTTTGTGTTGCTGCCTGTCATCTTGAAAATATAATAGATAGATAGAAAATGGAAACAGCAAAAATCATCAGCAATACAAGATCAACCAAAATGCCTTCATAAATGAAACTTTCATTTGAGTCCAATAGCTGTTTTCATTTTTCATATTGTCTTGAAAACTATAATAGATAGACATGTTTAACCCAGCCACATTCTATATGTGCCTGTCCCAAGTCAGGAGCTTGTAATTCAGTGTTTGTTGTTGGTTGATGTGTGTCATATTTGTTTTTTAGCTCACCTGACCCAAAGGGCCAAGTGCACTTTTCTCAAGACTTGTCTAGCAGTTTCAGAGTAGAAGATTTTTGTTAAGTTAACAGACGACATTGGATGCTGAGGGAAGCCAAGGGACGCTGGACACATCCCACTGGTCCCTCAACGTCCAACGTCGTCTGCTAACTTTTACAAAAATCTTCTACTCTGAAACTGCTTGGCTAAATTGAACCAAACTTGGCCATAATCATCATTGGGGTATCTAGTTTTAAAAATATGTCTGATGACCTCGCTTGCCAACCAAGATGGCAGGCATGGCTAAAAATAGAACATAGGGGTAAAATGCAATTTTTGCCTATTATTTTTGAAACTGCTATAAATAGAGAAAATCTGACAGTGAAAACATGTTCAAAATGTTGAGCTCTACCTATTGTTCATTTAAGTCAAAACTGTCAGATGACTTCTTATGAGAGTAATTGCCCTTAAATGACAAATTTTACCATTTTTTAAAATGTTTGCCTTTCATCTGGAAAATGATAACAGATAGACAGGAACTTTAGATAGCAAAAATGATTAAAAAGACAAGATCTACAAATAAGTCAACATGACCAAAATTGTCAGACGATTCTTTATTAGAGTTATTGTCCTTTAATGCCAAATTTGCATATCATCTTGAATACTATATAAATAGACAAAATTGTAAGTAGAAAAAACGATCAGCACTATAAGATCTAAAAATAAACTTAGATATTGCCTTAAAGGAAGATTTTCTGAATTCAGCATTTCTGCTTGTTATCTTGCAAACTTTTTTTAGAGAGACACAATTTGTAAACAGCAAAAATTTTCAGCAATACAAGATCTACAAAAGTCCAAATATGAGTAAAACCATCAAATAACTCCAGTCTTTATAGAAGTTATTTATTGTCTTTAAACAGCATTTTTTGATGGTCTTGATTTCATTTGAAAGCACTTAAATAGATACAAGTTTTAAAATTAGATTGTTGATCAAGATTAAGGTTAAAAAAATAACAATATAGCTTGTTTTTTCCAGGTGAGCAACTCAGTCTTTAGTTTTAATTTCCATTTATCATTATTTCATATTTTATAGTTGACTTTTGTGTCTGCTTGTTGCAAAAGGAACAAAATGTATACTGATTTTATTTCTTTTTTTTTTTTAATTTTTAGGGGGGTGGGGATGGACAAATTGGAACTCTTTATCTACCAGCAGTGTTAAATGAAACATGCTTAATTTGTGGTACAAACTATATTTGAAGTACTTTACTGGATAAAGCTTCACCTGGCATGCATAGAGCCATGGTTTTCAAAATTGAAGATCAGGGGTTTAAATGTCAGTTTTCATAAAAAGTAATTAAAAAATTATCAACTGAGAGTTCTTCAAAATATGTGCTATTAAATTTTTGTAATAGAGCATGCAGTAAAATATCAGATTTTTTAGAGATGCTTAATCTGTGTGCTTTGCTTTTATGTAATTTCTGAAACTGAAATAAAATTTCTGTATACCAATACTCATGTAGAAGGGTTTTTTGCTGGTGTTATTTATGATTAGCAGTTTAGGACTAAAAAATTTGTGTATTTCATTTTGCTGCTGAAAAATTTTAAATAATTATTTTGCTTAATTCTGAACTGTATGCAGGTTAAAAGTAAAGGACTACTGTTAAGTCAGAATTAATGAGATGTTTTATAATTGAGGAAATGAAAATAACACTACCGTATCTGGTCCTCAATAATAAAAACTCACATTCATTATTTCAATAGAGATTTTTTTTCGCAAACTTTTATCCAATGGTCTTTATCGAAGGCCTCACTGTGACTTTGAGATGAAGAACAGCAATAAAAGCACTGTTCCTTTGCTTTTTGTGTATTTTGCTGTGCATATACCGATTTTGTGACATGGATGGAATACCCCATATCCTTTCTTTTCTATTTTAGATTTGTCCTAGCTGATTAATCTTTAAAATTTAAAATTAACAATGTGATAAACTAAAAGTTTACATATGGACGCCATTAAGTACCAAAAACTATATAAATCATTTATTGATTTTTATTTATCTTTAGTCAATAGTTACAAATAGTTACTTGTCTTTCTTTTTGAACTCAAAGGCGTTCAACTTTACTTTATATCCCTATATATGCGTCAAATTGTATTTGAATTGCTTAACTTATTGTTACAAAGTGTTTAAGAGTGTTCTTACATTAGGATTTGCTAAAAAAAAATGAATATGCATGTTTATAGTGATAAAAAATATATAAGAAAAGTAATATTACCACATCATTCAATGATAGAATCAGAGAGGCCATTTTAGGTGGTTCAAGGAAATGGTAGAGCTCTGAAGGATTTATTATATATAACTTGTTACCTTTGCCAGCTTGTTGTGTGGAATATTTTGTTGTACCTTTAAGTATTTTAGATTATTCCTCGATCCTTTTTTCTTTTTTCTCCACAAAGCTTAGATTTACAGCATTTGTATGAAGTTTTAAATTTCCTATGTCTTTTGGTCTTTCTTATTTATTGATCAAAGTTATTAACAAAAATTTAATAAACTAATGCTGTAATTGTCCACACTATGGTGAAAATGCAGCATAGCATAATTTGATATTTAATTCTCCAATAAATATTCGAACATTTAAATGTACATTGTTCAAATTGAACAGGTTCAATACAACTAAAAATAGATTAAATATGAGAACAAAAGAGTTGTAATGATATAGATTTTTATACCCTGATTATTAATCTTTAATGTGGTAGCTAGGTAGGAAAACGACAACAACGAACAACCATATCTACAAGGTATAGTGTAGTGTTTCTTCATGAGTTTAAACTTCTTTATATTACATAAATCATCAAAAATTTGTTAACAGTTAGGATTTAAAAGAAATTTTAAACAAAAGGTAATTAAGTTTTTTAAGATAAATGAAAGTTTTGATAATTTTTATGTGTGGTCTCAAATTTCATGTTGCTTTTTAATATCTTGGACATGTTCAGGATACAAATTCCTTATTTATAGTAAGATTTTTTTCTGGGAATAAATAGAGAATCAATGCTTTCTGAAATACAATATGACAATTGAAAATACAATACTTTTTTGCCTTTTTGGACAACTGAAAATTTTGACAATTACAGCAGAATAGCGTCTTAAAAAAATCTGTGTGTCAGTCTTGTATTCTGTTCAAAGGATCAACATTTTATATAGTGTTTCTTGTGCTATATTAAAAGATGTTTTTTTTGTCATTTTGGATCAAGGACATTACACCAAATTTGTCTTGGTGCTCATGACTTTTGCAACCATACACTCCCAAGAAAATGAATTCATTCATTCTTCTAAACAGTTTATGTCAGACTATTATATGTTGGGGATCAATTTTTCGTGGATTTCATTGATACAGGTGAACCACAAATTTAGATATTCAATGAAGTACACATTTTCTATAGGCTTCAATACAGACTTTGTCAAAACCAGGAAATCAAATATCCACGAAATTGCAGTTTTTCACCAATCCACGAAAATTGGTAAACACGAAAGTAAATGAATCCACAGTATATCCTAAAAACAGCTTTGCCATGAGAACTCTTAATAACCTCATGACAAATTGTAAATATTTTTGTAGCATTAGCCAGTGGTGGATTTAATGGGGGTGGGGGCACTCAGAAAAATTATCCTTTTTTCAGTTTTATGAAATAACACACACCTTCCCCTTTTCAAAAATCCTGGATTTGCTACTGACAGCCACACCTAATTCTTAACATTAAAAAAACATTGGAAACAAGACCTGGAATAGTGGCATAAACTTATGATACTTAATAAAAAACCCCAAATAATTTATTAGCACATGTATAACATAATTGGAACAAAGCTCAAGAAAAACCAACAATGCACTGTAGATAAAACTGTATAAAACATGCTCAAATTTATTTATCTAGTGACATTTAAATCATGTATTCTTACTATCTTATGAGTTTTGTCGGATATAAATCGACCTTATGCAAGTGCACGTATACATGTACATGTATAAGACTTTGATTGATTTTGGAACACTCAAATACGAAATAAAAGATGAATTTTTGGTTCTTATAACAACTCAATTTTCAAACAGTTACAAACTTTCCATAAAGATTTTTTAACCTGAAATAGGTTAACAGATGTATTGATATTCATTTGCATAAGGTTGATTTCTATCTGACACGGCTCTTATATTGGTTCCTACACTAGTACTTCACAATAGAATTTATGTTATCAACATCATCTATAGTGTAAGAAAATTAAAGCACATCTAGAGGTTGACATAGGGTTTTCAATGATAGGCAAAAGTCCATACAATATGTCAAGCTCTGAATTACAAAAATACATACCAATGCTAGTTCTAATGATCCATTATCTGATTATCTTCACAGGTACAATATGAACTTAAATCAAATTGAATCACATGAAGAGAATCATTAAAATAATATAAAAGTATACTTCATGGACAGTCTGTGGAGTATTTATTTCACAATCTGCTTACATATACAGATTGTGAAGACGTATACTTTTACACTTTAGTAAAAAAAAAATGGTGAAAACTTTAATTTGGATATTTTTTTATGATTAATTTTGGAGGATATCAGAAAGAAACTAAATTTTGAAATCTTAATAAGGTTAAATGTGGACAGTGTCCTTCTCTCTCTGATTTTTGAACTAATTTGTATTTTTCTGTTACAGGTTACCAGACAATTGACAGTATATACCCACGCAGCAATACTTTTCATCAGACCAGTGGTCCTGCAGTTAGTTGGAAATTGAACGAGACCAAAGCAGAAAACAGTTTAAATAAATTTCCCAGGGAAAGTCCATATCAGACCATGACTACCACAGATCCAAGAGGAATGCAGTGCATGTCTGTTCAGGAACAGGCAGGGATCAATACAAGATTCCCAGGACCAACAGAGTATTCGACCAAGTTTGAGCGACCCCCAATGGACATACCGACAAGTGCATTTAACATTAATCCAACACCAAACTTCCACCTTCATGGACGTCCACTTGGAACGGAAACATATGATGCCTGTAATACAGAGTATCAAGTTAGATACGAATGGCCTGATAGCAATAAAATTGTGAGAATGCCATGGTTACGAAAATAGACATAATATAAAAAAAATTTAATTTGCAAATTCATCAAGCTGTAATTTTTAATATTGTTACTTTGCTATAGTGTTGTTGAGATACAGTTGTTGCAATGGTTTTACATGGAGGATGGTGCCAGTGATTTTTATAGGAAAAAAATCGTGTAATTTGGAAAGAAAGATCTGATGTAAATAAGCCTTTAGACAAATCAGCATTAGTTTCTATTTAGTAAATTCTATTAACTCTTCACTAATATGTTATATTCAAGAAAGATGCAAAGACTAAAACTTAATGTAGAAAAGCTTCATAGATAGAAATATCAAAACACATACAATATATTACTCTATAGGGCTTCTTTTTTCGTTCATGGATTTTGTTTAAATGAAGAAAACACAAAACTCCTTATCTTTCAAATAAAAATGATAGAATTAAAGAGAAAAAAAAAAAGAAAGAAAAGGAAAAGAAAGAAATTTAATATTTTATCAGTTTTGGACTCCCATGAGTTCTATTTCATAAAAAGTTGTACAAAATCAGGTTTTTGTGTAAACTCAACTGTAAGAGTATTAAAAGTATGTCCTTCCTAATGCTTCGTTTTAGAATATATTTGAATAGAATGCACATGTATAAAACCAGTCTGTGAATTCAAATTCACACATGTAACAGGAAAACTTTTTTGTATCAACTGAAATCCTTGAAATTTCAGTCTGAACGGTCATTTGTCTTGAAACATTCAAAAGATGACCAAATACAAGTCTGACTGTAACAAAGAAATTGATTAGCATAGTTTATTAACACATATCTTATTAAAGGTAGCATATTGTAATTTATATGTCTGATATATATATATTTATTTATTTTGATAACAATATTTTCAATCTTCTTTTTAAAAAGTTTTATATTTACACGTAATTGTTGAAATATTAATGTAATTTGAAATACTTATACATTTTTAGATGTGGTTGTAACATAATCTCTTTAAGTTTTTTTAAGACTGTTTTTATTGCTTCGTCTTTCTTTTTAATTTATTTTATAGCAAAAATTGAAAGGATATTAAATTTACCAAAGATTACAGAAAATATTAGCTAGGATATATTATATATTGACTGTTATTGTTAGTTATTGATGGGTTGTTGTCCCTGAATTTTGTTACAAAAGTTATAATTCCTGCACAGCATTTGTTAAAAATTTTGATACAAATTATGATATTTAACTGTGTTTAAAGGAATGTTGCAATTTAAAAAGGAGCTTGCTCACTTACTCTAAATCAAATAGCATAGTATAGGGGAGATAACTCTATTTTCTATGTCCTTTGTTATGTATTGTATCTGTGATCATTATAGTAAAATTGCCTTATTCTGTCATATTGGCGATAAAAATTATCATAATATTTGTTTTTGTTAAATTATTTAGTTGTATTAATTTCCAATAATATCAATAATAACATTAACAGTGCAATTATGCTGCACCAGATGTGCATTATAACAATTAATGTCTCTTCAGTGATGATCGAGGCTGAAAAATTTGAAAAGCCAAAACCTGATAAAAACTTTGAAGAGCTTATCAAACCAGAAAGGACCTAAAATTATAGCCAAATCCCGACAAGGAATCAGACCTTTGCATTAGGGAGATATATTTCTTAATTTAAAATGATTTCCAAAATTTTATAACAGCAATTTTCAACCAACAATTAATATCTTTATTTTTATGCCAGTACTAAAGTGCTGGTTATTTGGTTGGTGATACCCTTGGGGACTTACAATCCACCAGTATCAACCCTGTGGTAGTAATAATATTAACTGTTCTAATTTTACTGCACTCAATGTGCAAATCGACAATTATTGTCTCTTCAGTGATGCTCAAGGCCAAAATATTTGAAAATTTAAAACCTAAATATTCAAAGTTCAAAACTGATTGATTTTGATTTTGATTTTTGTGTTTTTAACGCCACTATTGGGCTATTTTGTGGCGGCTAGTTTTTATTGGTGGAGGAATCTGGAGTGCCCGGAGAAAACCACCGACCTTCGATAGGAAAACTGACAATCCTAGTCAATTAAGATTGGAGTTGAGTGCACCCGCATGAGTGGGGTTCGAACTCACAACCTCAGTGTTGACTGGCTAGTGATTACAGTAGTAACTACTTAGACCACTCGGCCACCGAGGCCTCGAAGTTCAAAACTGAGAACTGGTTAAAACAAAAAGAAAGTATAGCCACCTCTGGACAAGGAAGCAGCTGATGATTTAATTCAAACAATTTAAACTTGAAATGGTACTAATATATGTCCATTACTTTTAACATTATTTCAGCATGTTTTGGCTTCCTAGTTCATTGATAAATATTATGAAATTTGCCACTTTATATGTTCTGCTGTACAGATTTGTTAAAATCAAATGACATTAAATTGGTGTTAGAACAGTAGTTTTCATGGCTATCTTTCTAAAGTTCTGTCTATTCAATGAGAGGCAAAAGATACTAAAGGGATAATTAAAATCACAAGTCGAAAATAAACTGACAAATGCCTTGAAAAAAAACGAAAAACAACCAAAAGACAAAACAATATACAAAACACACATAGAAAATTAAAGACAGAGCAACGCCACAATAAAAAATGGGCTGTTCTCAGGTTCTCTGGAAGGATAGGCAGATCCTGCTCCACATGTGCTCTCCGTCATGTTGCTAATGTAATTATAAAAAATCGGTGATATGTCACATTCGAGGAATAGAGGACGGGATTGTGGTTACGACAATTGGAACCTATCGGTTGTCATCGATGAAACAGGTATTCCATAACGATCAACCAACTGATGGCATCCATAAAATTTTCCAAGAGATGATTTCAACTTCAACACTTGGAACTCTTCATTTAAAAGCTTCTTTGTAAGCTTTAGTCCTCTTTTAAGGAAATCATGATAGAAATTGCAAGCTCTTGAATATCTTATCAACTTGGAGATATATACTTCATAAGCCAGCGCTGCTGTAATGTTGCTACATAGAAATTGAAAGTTCACAATTTGGAACCTGAAATCATTTTTTTTGTCTAATGTTTTGTTCTCAATCGACCCTCATTGTCAATTTCTAGATGTAAGTCAAGATATGAGGCAGACTTAATTGTATCTTTTGTAAGCTCGATAGGAAAGATGCGTCCAACATAGTCACCAAACTTTGAATTATTAAGTGAGAGGACATCATCTTTTTAGCGTAAAGTGAAGTTAAAGGATAATGATAGCTTCTTTTCATTCTTTCGAAGAAGCTCCTGTATGGAGTCTTCCTCATATGAATAAAGTAACAAGTCGGTGAAAAGGAACACAGTTGATTCCCATGCGAATGCTGATTATTTGTTAAAAAAACACGTTCCACAAACATAACAAATATGTTGTCAATCAACATATCAAGAGTTGATTGTGTCAGTTTCAGAAATGTTTTGTTTGAATCCGAGAGTTTTTTAAAACAAAGTACGAGTAATTCCTAATGGTGTTAAAGTATATTTGTTTCGCCTAACAAAAGTTCACCTGGAATATTTCAAAATATAATTGTTTCCATATGAAACTCATATTATGGAGGAACTTCCGGGGCCTCTGTGGCCAAGTGGTCGAAGTAGTCCAACAACTGTAGCACTAGCCTGTCAACACTGAGGTTGTGAGTTCAAATCCCGCACGTGGTAGGTGCGTTCGACTCCAGTCTTAACCGACTAGGATTGACCTACCGAAGGTCGATGCTTCTCTCCGACACTCAGGCTTCCTCCACCAAATAAAAACTGACCGCCACGAAATAGCGCAAAAGTTTTGAAAGATGCGTTAAACACCTATCAATCAATCAATGAAGGAATTCCATTTCATGATACGGCAAGATACTTGTATATACGTTGGCCAAATAAGGACCCTCATTTAAACTCACTGTTCCATGGTTAACCACACAAAATTTAGATTAAGAAAGAAAGGGAGAGGAACACTGGGTCAAACGGGGCAACGAAAAGGGTATGTTGGAGCTTGTATTGTATTGTAACCTGAGAGTATGATTCTTTTACAGAATCGCTTGTCTCCTCCGGGACTTGAACCTGGGACCTTAATTTGTGTTACAAGACAGCGCGTTAACCGACTGAGCTAAAGAAATATTTGGAAATAGCTCACGACTGACTAAGTATCTACTAATGAAGGGAAGAAATCCCGTCACAGTATTTACTATCATGATTTACTTGATAGAGGGTTGCTGCTCACAAGGAAGCTATTAAGGTTCATTAAAAGGAATTGAAAAATATGGTCGTGTTTACACCACCAAATCTGTCATGAGTTCAGACAAACTGATGCATCTAGGAAAGTTTTAAGGCATAGCAAGATATATATATATATATATATATATATAGATTGCCTAACAATGTAATTTTAACACACTATTTAGTATGTAAATATAAGAATGTTTAAAATATTTACAAAATGATGAAAATAAACGCAATATTTCGCTAGACTAACTAGCTTTATCAAGCGTGCATCTATCCAGGTGAAATCGGATGTAGATGATAAGAAACTTTTGCAGCTCAATGTATATGTTGCACTTGAATTTAGCTGCCTTGAAAATAATACATAATTTGGATGAAGTTCAAGATTTTTACAAAATTGGTAGTTGAAGTTAGCAACGTCCATTGGCCAATATTACAGGATAAAAAGGACGATGCTGTGTACTAAATTATTCTTTATCTTTCCTGTATCTTAGCTAGCAGTTCTTTCATCAGCTCCGTTACTAAACAAAATTATACCATCTACTCAAATTCCAACTGTAAAACGGAGAACTCAATTTATATATTAACATGTGACACATGTGGCATTCAGTATGTGGGAGAAACAATGGACAAATTTAATATTCGGCTCAATAACCATCGTTCATGGTACAAAACCAACAAAAACTGTCCTCTCACAAGACATCTTCGTTCAACGAAACATTCTTTTGATAATGTTACCTTCCAAATCATAGAAGTCAACACCGAGTGGGACACCACGGCGAGAAGGAGAAGAGAAAATTTTTGGATCCACCAACTCCACACTTTAGAACCTGATGGTCTTAACGAAAAAGATGAGAAAAGATACAGGAAAGATAAAGAATAATTTAGTACACAGCATCGTCCATTTTATCCTGTAATATTGGCCAATGGACGTTAATTGCTAACTTCAACTACCAATTTTGTAAAAATCTTGAACTTCATCCAAATTATGTATTATTTTCAAGGCAGCTAAATTCAAGTGCAACATATACATTGAGCTGCAAAAGTTTCTTATCATCTACATCCGATTTCACCTGGATAGATGCACGCTTGATAAAGCTAGTTAGTCTAGCGAAATATTGCGTTTATTTTCATCATTTTGTGAATATTTTAAACATTCTTATATTTACATACTAAATAGTGTGTTAAAATTACATTGTTAGGCAATCTATAATTTTATTTGTGTAATTGAATTAATCTCTGTACTGATTAATCCACACTCCCATAGATTTGTATGTCATGTGCTGCTATTTATAGGCACTTATATATATATATATATATATATATATATATAAGTTATTTGTAGTTTATGTTTCAGAAAATACTTACCTGGATTTTGATGTGCATTTTTTTCCAGTCTGCAGAAGATGAAAAAAAAAATAAACTAACATGAGTTTCATTTGATACGGTCCACTCAGTTACACAGTTTAAGGATGTTCGCTACTCTGTTTCAAAATAATAAGCTTTTTAAAAGACTGTTATAAATTGATAGTATATAAATAAAGTAACTAAAAAAGCAGATAAAATTGAAGGGTCCGTGTGCTTGTTTTCGAGATATAAGCCATTGAAAATTTGGCGGGAAATGATTCTCTCTAGATTTTTCATACATTTAACATTGGCACCTTTTTATACGACCGCAAAAATTAAAAATTTTTTGGTCGTATATTGGTATGACGATGGCGTCGTCGTCGTCGTCGTCGTCGTCGTCGTCCGGCGTCGTCCGAAGACACATTGGTTTTCGCACTCTAACTTTAGTTTAAGTGAATGGATCTCCCTCCATGAAATTTTACCATAAGGTTCAATACCACGAAAGGAAGGTTGGGATTGATTTTGGGGGTTATGGTACCAACAGTTAAGGAATTAGGGGCCAAAAAGGGGCCAAAAATAAGCATTTTTGTAACTTCCAGACAATAACTTGTGTGTAAGTGTATGGATCTTTCTGACATTGTACCACAAGGTTCCATATCACATAGGGAAGGCTGTAATTGATTTTGGGGGTAATTGCCTCAAAATTTTAGGAATTAGGGACCAAAAAAGGGGCAAAAAACAAGCATTTTCTAGTTTCATGACAATTACTTGTGTGTAAGTGTTTGGATATTTCTTAAATTGTACTACAAGGTTCCATATCACAAAGGGAAAGCTGGAATTGAGTTTGGGGGTAATTGCCCGAAACGTTTAGGAATTGGGGGCCAAAAAGGGGCCAAAAATAAGCATTTTTCTAGTTTCCAGACAATAACTTGTGTTCAAGTGTATGGATCTCTCTGAAATTGTACTGCAAGGTACCATACCACAAAGGGAAGGCTGGGATTGAGTTTGGGGGTGATGAATCATAAGGGGGTTCAAAAAATTTGGGGGGGGGATTCTTTTTTTTTCTTTTTTTCCTTTTTTTTTTCTTTTAAAATTTTCCATTTTAAGTTGGTTATTTCTGATTTATATTTAAAAGCAAATAATAATGATATGGTAGGAGATACACACCAAACAGGATGTGTAAATTATTATACAATAAGTATTGTGCAATAGCAAGAAATTTTCAATTGCACAGTATTGCACAATAGCAAGAAATCTTCAATTGCACAGTATTGCGCAATAGCAAGAAATCTTCAATTGCACAGTATTGCGCAATAGCAAGAAATATCCAATAGCACAATATTGCGCAATAGCAAGAAATTGTCAATTGTACAGTATTGCGCAATAGCAAGAAATATTCAATTGTACAGTATTGTGCAAAAGAATATACTTCGTATAAATTGCTTATTTCTTGATCAATTTCAATGGGGTTTATTCTTGAATTCTTTGGGTTCTTTAATATGCTGAATCTAACCATGTATTTAGTTTTTGGATTTTGGGCCCCGTTTTTAAATTGGTCCACATTGAGGTCCAAAGGGTCCAAAATTTAACTTTGTTTGATTTCATCAAAAATTGAATTATTGGGGTTCTTTGATATGCCGAATCTAACCGTGTATTTAGATTCTTAATTTTTGGTTCCGTTTTCAAATTGGTCTACATAAAGGTCCAAAGGGTCCAAAATTAAACTTAGTTTGATTTCAACAAAAATTGAATATGTGGGGTTCTTTGATATGCTGAATCTAACCATGCATTTAGATTTTTGATTATGGGCCCAGTTTTCAAGTTGGTCCAAATCGGGGTCCAAAATTAAACTTTGTTTGATTTCAACAAAAATTGAATATATGGGGTTCTTTGATATGCTGAATCTAACCATGTATTTAGATTTTTGATTATGGGAACAGTTTTCAAGTTGGTCCAAATCGGGGTCCAAAATTAAACTTTGTTTGATTTCAACAAAAATTGAATATATGGGGTTCTTTCATATGCTGAATCTAACCGTGTATTAAGTTTTTGGATTTTGGGCCCCGTTTTTAAATTTGTCCACATTGAGGTCCAAAGGGTCCATAATTTAACTTTGTTTGATTTCATCAAAAATTGAATTATTGGGGTTCTTTGATATGCCGAATCTAACCGTGTATTTAGATTCTTAATTTTTGGTTCCATTTTCAAATTGGTCTACATAAAGGTCCAAAGGGTCCAAAATTAAACTTAGTTTGATTTTAACAAAAATTGAATTTTTAGGGTTCTTTGATATGCTGAATCTAAACATGTGTTTAGATTTTTGATTATGGGCCCAGTTTTCAAGTTGGTCCACATTGAGATCAAAAGGGTCCAAAATTAAACTTTGTTTGATTTCATCAAAAATTGAATTCTTGGGGTTCTTTGATATGCTGAATCTAACCATGTATTTAGATTTTGGATATTGGACCATAATAGGTGAAGGTCCAATTTAAAATTTTTAAGTTCTTAGACCACATTCATTCTGTGTCAGAAACCTATGCTGTGTCAAATATTTAATCAATCCAAATTCAGAGCTGTATCAAGCTTGAATGTTGTGTCCATACTTGCCCCAACTGTTCAGGGTTCGACCTCTGCGGTCGTATCAAGCTGCGCCCTGCGGAGCATTTTATTTCTGTCTAAAAGTATGAAAAAATAACAAGGATTTAATAAGATTTTCAAAGATGGCATTTTAAACTATATTTAATCAAATTATGAAAAGAAAAGTAGGGGTTAGTGGGCAAACATTTTTAATGGCACTACATGGATTAAACCAGAGGATTCCGAATATCTGGCAAAAATTCAAAAACAAGAGGAGCGAACATCCTTAACTCACCAATTGTTTGCAGATGTCTATTTTCCATCTAAGTTTAGCACATACTTACAACTTCTCGTCCAATCAAATTGCTAGAATTTGCCTTCTAATTTCCATTAGCACATACTTACAACTACTCGTCCAATCATATTGCTGGAATTTGTCTTCTATAAATTTTTATAGTACATACTTTCGCGCTTCATATAAAATGTACTTCGGTCAACGCTTTTACGCCCCAATAAATTTACAAAAAGAAGCATTCAATTCTTAAAAAGCCTTTTCTTTATACTTTGAAATATAAAAAACCAAACCTGCAATCTTATAATTGATCTATTGCTACTCGCGTTTATAATGCCTATTGGCTAGACTATCTTTTGGTCATATTTATCTATATATTTTTCAATTTAACATATTTTAGTTTTACTGTGGAATTGAAAAATGTTTGCACATTTATTGTGTCATTTTACCTTGTAAAAATAGACATCTCTTTATCTTGATATACATACTTACACCAGCAACTACCATCTTTTCATTCTGGATTCAAGGGCCTCAATTTAAAATCACATATTTCGATAAACTCGTGATCTGGAAAATCACTTCACGAATTGAACAACTATATGATACTAGTGAGTAAATTTTACAAAACATAAAACTTAGATAATGTGTTTTTAAACACCTGTGAAAGAAGAAGTCAGCCAAAATGAACTATCAATAGACCAATTAAAAGTTTACTCGAGTTATAAATATGTGCTAAATTGGATAGTCTATGGAAAGGTATACACTATGAAATTAAGTGCCCGGGGCAAGCCCCTCGCTCTAAATTTCATAGAATATACATTTCCATAGACTAACCGATACTTAGTACACGGGAAAAGTATTTACTATGAAACTAAGAAGGCAAATTCAAGCAATTTTATTGAACGAGAAGTTGTAAGTATGTACTAATGTCCATATAAATCAATACTACTCACAACATTTATTATATGAGGGGAGCTTCTCAATACTCTTTCCCAACTTAGTTTATTTTGTCACCTTCTGCATGAGTGAAAAAAAATGAATAGCAAAATCCAGATAAGTTTTTAATATTCTGAATCTTAAAATGCATTTAAATTTTATATATTCAGCCATGCTCCAAAACTTTCAAGGTGCATCGGGTGTCTGTAGTCAGGGTGGAATTTGTGGGGTAAATACGACCATATTTCTAAAAGGTTATGATGAACCTTAGATCAAGAGTTCCAAGTGGTGAAGTTGAAATCATCCCTTTGTAAAATTTACGGACCCCATCACGAGTTGATTGACCGTTACGGAAAATCTGTTTCACAGATGACGACGAATATGTTCCAATTGTCATAGCTGCAATCCTGTCCCCTTTTCCCTGAATGTGACCTATCAAATTAAACTTATCACCGGGTTAGTAATTACAAGAGCAACACGATGGGTTCCACATGTGGAGCAGGATTTGCTTACCCTTCCGGAGCACCTGAGATCACCCCCGGTTTTGGTGGGGTTCGTGTTGCTCAGTCTTTAGTTTTCATGTTGTATTGTTTACTGCTGTTTGTCTTTTTCTTTTTCAGCCATGGCGTTTTCAGTTTATTTTCGACTTATGAGTTTGAATGTCCCTTTGGTATCTTTCTCCTCTCTTTTCCCTTGGACCTTTTTTCTTAGCTTGTATTTTTTTCATAATAAAGAAACCTTTGGTACCTGTCTTTGACTATACGGTATGGGATTGCTTATTGTTGTAGGACGTTCTGTGACCTATAATTGCTTAAGTCAACTTCGTTTAGAGTCTGTTGGATTGTTGTCTCATTGGCAATCATACCACATCTCCTTATTTTATTTTGATGGACACAACATGTTCTCTTTTTTTGCACACCTATAAACCTGCCTCTGTCACATATGAGTATTTTTTATATTATTGGTTGAGTCAGCACAAACTTTGTGAGTCAACGGGTGACACATTTTCCTGAAGATTTTGCATCACAGTTCGATGAATTAGTAATGTGTAATTGCATTTTCATGACCAGGAAATACTGATAGGTATCTTATAAAAAGAACCACTAATCTGTGAAGTGAAAGGTAGGAAATACCGGATTGTAGTTTCATTGAAAGAATAGAATGGTAAATCGGTTTATATGTACAAGGAGAATATACGGTACTGTAGTTCTGGATTTTATAATAGTTGACAAGTTGATAGGTCGACAGTTAACGTAAATTAAGTCGACAAAATCAAATCATTTCATTACACCAGAATAATGCATTAGTGGTAACAATTAACAAGAAGACAGTTGACAGGTCGACAGGTTGACAAGTAGACAGTCGACATGTCGACATTTGACAAAAACTTTGAAAAGAAATATTAAATTAAATGTATATCAAAATGATTGTCATAGTGGTTGACAGTCGACAGGTCGATCGTTCGACAGCCAGCAAGTTGACAGTTGACCATATATCTATGTTGACCTTTCAATTTGTCGACCTATGTATGAAAATATTGATACTGTCAACCTATCGATTTATGATTTCAAATTAGAAATGTGTAAAAAGATAGACCATAGTACCGTATATCCTACTTGTCATTTTGTGTTGTTGTGTATTTGTCTCATTGACACATTCCCCACATTTCCTTTTATCAATCATGCTGATTAATTTTTATTAAATGCTTATAAGTATATATAAGTTTTGACAACGTCTGTATAATCTTTAAAATTTGCATTTGGTTTCATTCATGATTACAATAACAGAAGAACAGGTTAGCAATAATATTGTATTTATATATGAATTTCATTCTCATCTACAATGGGAAAAGTTTACATAAACTTTCATATCAGGTTGAAGATACACCGTAAATAAATCAAGACAATGATCGAATGTAGACCATTTAATCGATCTTTTTACCCTTATTTCAATTAGGTTATTCAAATTTCTGAAAGCTGATATTAAAAAAATGCTGCGTTTTGAGAGTAGGCCATAGTAGAGTAAGTCAGCTTTTCTTATTTTTTTTTTGACTTTGTTCAAAAGTTACATTTGCGTCTAAGATGAGAGAGTATCAAAACAACTTGTTTCAATAAAAAAAAATCTATTTACGCTATTCTGTTGCGGTCCTTTTCGGTCATACAGCTCCTAACTAGGCAGCGTATTTACGCATCCTTGGCTTTTAAATGTTCAAAAGTTACATTTGCGTCTAAGATGAGAGAGTACCAAAACAACTTGTTTCAATAAAAAAAAAATTCAATTTACGCTATTCTGTTGCGGTCCTTTTCGGTCATACAGCTCCTAACTAGGCAGCGTATTTACGCATCCCTGGCTTTTAAATGTCTGCACGTTCCTGATGAAGGCAAATCTAGAAAAGCTCTTTCGACACACGAAATTCATAAAGTTTTAATTTCATTTACTATTAAATGGTCGATACCGTTACTGGTTGACTGTTAGTCCCCGAGGGTATCATTGTCTTAGTGTCCTTGCTTCGGTACTGTCAAGATTTATAGCATATACTTATTTAAAATCCCCCTTTCATAAATTTCGAAATGATTAAAGACTAAGGTTTCAACTCCATCGGTCAAAGTTGACCTTAACTAATGAATTAGTGTGCACCTATGCTCTGAACAAATTTCATAAGTAATTTAGTTGTTAATCTGCGTCCTACATTTGAATTTTTGACTGGTTAATATTTATCTTGAAATTCTTTGAGTTATATTAACCGTGCAATGGCCGTTCCGAAAATACCCGGAACGACATCAACAACTATGTTTGAGACAAATTAAAACAACACTTTATAAATTGCATGTGTCCTAAGCGCTTTTCTGGATTTAATTTCATCAAGAATGCTCAAAGCCGATATTTGAAAGCCAAGGGTGTATAAGAACTGAAACAGTTGAAGAGCTGTATGACCCAAAAAGACAATTAAGTATTAATCAAATCCATCTAAGGTTAATTATGCCTGAGGGAACTGAAACCGATTTTAAAAAAAATAATCTTTTAATCTATATTAAAACGGACAATTTACGGAAGGTTTGTTATGAATCATGTCAATACCGAAGTACTGAGCTTATGATACCATTGGAAACTGATAGTCCACCAAGCAGCAGTATCGATCCCGTGCTTTTTAAAAAATGAAAACACTTTATGAATTGCATGCGTCCAAAGGGCTGTCCTTGATTAACCTTCATCAGGAGTGCTCAAAGCCGAATATTTGAAAGCCAAGGATGTATAAGAATAGAAACAGTTGGAGAGCTTTATGATAAAAAAGGGACCTAAAAAAATTAGCCGAATCCATATAAGGTCATCTTTTCCTGAGGGAATTGAAACCGAGTTATTTTTTTTATAATCTTTAATCTTTAACTGAAGCGGACAATTTAAGGAAGGTTTGTTTGAAATCATGTCAGTTCAGGCTATGGCTATGTCAGTTTTCTTGACATATGAGTTTTAAAGGAGTTTCGACTCTTTTGTTCACGGTATTTTGTTCTTACCATTAGAACTACCGGTGTTTCTTGTTCTGTATAATTTTGCGCTTCAGTATTTGTGCTTCTGAATGGGATATAAATAACAAAGAATCTCTACACTGAAAATTCTTTACTTACTTATTATTATGTTAGATTAAAACTTTGTCTTTGGCAATTCATAATTAAACTTAATTCATTTAGTAGTAGTATATTTTCATCGATGTAATTTAAAAAATGATATTAATATTATTATTATTATTATTATTATCATTATTATTATTATTATTATATGCCTTGTAACATATACAAATGAATTAGACTTCGAACTAGTGGATAACATTTTGATATTGTCGTTGTTAATTTTAGTATAACATATCACAGGTAGCTACGATAACACTATACCCGAATGGTACACATGATACAGTCACAGAAGTGTGCGTATCTGTAGAATCATTCCATTGACATTTACTTCAAACAGAAATCGTGGAGCTTTCTTGAAGAATAGTCACGTGAACAATTATTCTAAAACGATTGTTTAAGTATTCCGCTTTGACTCATTGCTTGATATTAATCACTCATTCTCGTGCAGAGATAACCACGCCCCTCTGTATTCAAATAATTCCTTCTCTCCGGAAACCATCTAGTTCTACCCCTGATGCTGATAACAATTTTGGTTGCAATAGTGTCTTGTGGTGCCATTCTTCTGTATGTATTCTCAGGTATTATTTTAGGTTCCTCGCTTGTTTCAGTCCGACTGTTGACATCATCATCATCACTTTTAAAGATGTGAGGAGACTGGATAACATTTCTAACCAAATTAAAAAAGCTGCCTTGGGAGACTTGTTTCCATTTAGTGTCGCTAAGATATACACATATACTGAACTTGGGTTAAAGGTACATAATAATTAACGCTTAATAGTTAATTAAATTTGTTGTTTTGGTGTGAAAGTTTAATGCTTTAACAGATAGAACAGTGACTAGTCAACCCATTAATTTAGTTTGTGTTTCGTTACTCACCAGAAAACAATGAAATATCATGTCTGATAACATACCAAGGAACTTTTTTCTTTTGTAGCTGTTAATATTGCATGTCTTATCATAAAGTATCTTTTTGCTTGATATCTTGGTAATGTCTTAATCATTTTAGTCATGCATGTGAACTTCTGATGAAGCATGTTTTAATATTTGATAAGAAGAATGATAAATTTTACTTGATTGGTTTATTTTTTAAAACAACATGCATTGTACAAAGTATTGCATGTATAAAACTATTTGGTAATTTTTTTTTTATCTATTTAGTTTATCTTAATACATTTTTAAGTAGAAGATACAATTACACACAATGGACCAAATTACATTTCGAAAACACTGTTTACACGATAATATTTTAATCATAAACAACTGAATCTACTTCTGCAAGAAAAGACTTGTAAGATTTCAAAGAACTCCAATCAAATAGAACTCCATAATATTTTCGTAAATCTATGACAGACCAACCGGAAATAGTTTAGAAAAAAGAGGCGGATCATACCAAGGGTATATTCCAAACTAATAAATCGAAGGGACATTGTCATTGAAAAAGGGATGAGTGGGGGTCTCAGGTAATCGAGAAGAGTAAGTAGATCCTACTCCACTAGTGACACCCATCATGTAAATCATGCAAGTACAAATCCAGTGATCAGTCTCATTCGTATGTCACAAACGAGGAAAATGTCAAGTTCGTCTAGATATATTCAACAGTTGTCAAATAACTTTATCATTTTGTTCTCGTCGTCTTTTTCCTTTATTCATATTGGACAGACTTCATAAAGGGCCTTTTCAACATAGAACGGAGCTTATTTACGCCTTTTTATATCTTGAATATCACCTTGAATTGACATTGACGTTCAGATGTTATCATAAGCTGCGGGCAAACGCAATATTTTTTACGTGCAAATGTAATGGTAATGCGCGAAAATGTAATCACCGTTCAGATCAGAACTATTTACTACAAAAGAAATGCTTTCAAGTTTCATTGCGAGCTTTTCATTTTTATGTAGCAAAATTTCAGCAGCACTTGCATATGGAGTACATATCTCCCAGTTGTTACGAAATGCAAAGGCATGGTTTCTTTGATGTATGATTTCTTCCTTAGTGAACCGATTGAAGCCAGGCCCATTGGCCTCGCAATTGGGTACTTACAGGAAATATAACTGACATATAACCTTTCTAGATTTGATTCCTGTATTCTTAGCATTGAACATTAAAACAACACGTTATATATTTCATTGGTACGAAGCGCTTGTTCTGAATTTATCTTTATCGGAAATACGCAAAGCCGAAATTTGAAAGCCAATGAGGTTTAAGAACCTAAACAGTTGAAGAACTATAGGACCTTAAAATAGCCAATATAAAAAGAAGATGTGGTATGATTGCCAATGAGACAACTCTCCACAATAGAACAAATGGCACAGAAATTAACAACTAAAATAGCCAAATCCATTTCAGGTCAACCTTGCCTGTGGGAGTTGAAACTCTAGTCTCTTATAATTTCAAAATTCATTAATGGACAAATTCAGAAGGGTTTGTAATAAATCATGTCAGTACCGAAGTACTGACAACTGAGCTGATGATACCCTCGGGGACTGATAGTCCACAAGGAGCGGTGTTGACTCAGTGCTGTTAAAAAATGGAAACAACACGTGACACTTTTTTTCTAACAGATCAGATCCATCTAAAAAGTCCTTACGTTTCCTGATAGAGGAAAGGAGAGCGGTTAAGCGATCGGCCATGAACAACAATAAAGTCGGAGACACATACTTGTTTGAAAATTAATAAATTAATAATTAAAGATAAAATAAAGCCACATTCGTTATGTGCCTGTCCTAAGACAGGATTCTGTAATTCATTGGTTCTCGGTGGTTGCTGTCTTTCATATTTGTTTTACGATCAGTGTTTTGTCATAAATCAGAACGTTGGCTATCTTGTTTCACATTTTGTCATATAGGGGGCTTTTATAGCTGACTTTACACTTGGGTTATTGTGATAGCGCTGAGTTTGTCAAAACTGCGTATCTTGATTTGAACGATTAAAAAGAGTATTGTTCTTTATTTGGACATTCCTCGATTGTTACGGATGAACTGCTCTGTCATAAATTGTCATTACTATATTGTTTAGCTAGTTATTATTTCATCAAAATTATTTGATTTGCAATATCTGTCCGTGATTTTATTCACTTTCAAATTGGATAAGAATCCTTTGAAAACGTTCTATGACATATATTTTAATAATTAGCATTCTTGTTGTCAAATCTTTTCTATTCATTATGTAAGAATTACTTATTACAAACAAGTCTGTAATCCAAGCCACAGCCAGACCAGAGTCATAAGCATATGTATTGAAAAGCAGTAACAAAACCGATTATATAAATATTAACAGGCAAATATTTTTAATGGGTTACATATGTAACATATCTGTACGAAAATGAAATTTTTCTGAGTTCCAAACATTTATTAATATAAGTTCCAATAATGTTCAATACCTCTAGGTTTTCCTGAATGAAAAGCCAATTGAATTTGGCGCTTGTGTTAAACACTTCTATATTTTTACAACTCATAAAATTTTTATCATAGAACCCTTTTCTCAAAAGATTACAAAGTGGACATTCACATATAAAATGTTCTTCATATTCAACCTTATCCAACGTGCATTTTTACATAACCTTTGTGATTTATGTAGTATATAGTTTTTGCATACCTCTCCGTCTCTATTTTTAGGGTATGTGCACTTATTCTGATCTTGCATATATATATAGTGCTTGCCAGTCTTAAATTTCTTTCAAATCAAAATATTTTGCTGTACCAAAAGATATTTTAATGGAAAAATAAGTCAAGAGTTTACCTTTATCTTATTTAAGAGTATTTTCTCTAAAATATTTCCAATAGTTCAGAAAAATTTCGCATAATTTATTCCTAACTATATTACATAATCGGTCAACATTTAAGTTTAGTTCTTTGATTTGAAAATAATCAATACTTGAAAACCATTTTCTAATATTTTTTACAAATCTATGCGTCATATAAAAAAACATCCTTTTTGTTCTCTTAAGTTCGAGCATATTTTAACATAGCCAATAAAATTGAAAAATATTTTGAAAATCTTCCTAATTCAGACATAACCGGAAAATCACTTCTTGCTTTTCATTTGTGTGTGATTTTTCAGATATGACTTTTGAATAAACCTTTTTTAAAATGTAATTATTCTTCTTCTTACATGCAACTGAAGTGGTTAAAAACATTCCACATATTTCACTGTCATATATTAATCATAAAGATGCATTAAAGTTGAGACACTTATGATTTGATAATGCTAGGCATTGTTGTAATTTAAAAAAACAAGCTTTCAATGATTTCTTGTATAGCTAATCTTTGGTTTAAATATACTATACGTTAATCGCTTCATGTTATCTGTCAACCTGTATTTGTATATAGTAGAAGGGTTGAGTGCAGGACAAATGTTATAAAACGTTTTAAAAGGATTCTTATCCAGTTTTAAAAAGAATAAAATTACATTGACGGACAAATATTGCAAATCAAATAATTTTGATAAAAAACTAATTAGTTAAACAATATAGTAAAGACAATTTATGACAGAGCAGTTCACTAGTACACGTCTACAATGTCCAAATAAAGAACAATACTCTTTTAATCGTTCAAAAAAATTATACGCATTTTTCACAAATTCAGCGCTATCACATTATGCATATTATTAAAGACCGGACGGTTACATATAGTTGCTTAAATCCACTTCATTTTTACTCTGATGGATAGTCGTCTCGTTGGAAATCATACCACATCCCACATCTAATTTTTATGATAATCGAACTGAATATGTATCGTAAGAGAAAGTGTCAGACAATAATCCTTCCGTTACAGTTATAGTTCCCAGAAGTCACGTCATTATAAATAACAATAAAACAACTAAGAATAACGAGGTATCGAATTTATGAATAAATAATTCGGATGATGCACATGATAAAGTTTAAAGATAACGCTTCAGAATTCCGAATGATATTTCCGTAAAATATTAATTAAAATTGACGTGTATCGTCATGGAACAAAATATAATGTCAAAACAAGCATAAAAACTAAATTAAATGAGTCTAAAACATGACAAATGGTTGTTACTAAGGAAAAGTTAAAACAAGACAATTGTCTTTCGGCCAACATTTTGAATGTATGAAAAGAAAATGAATGGCAAAATAAGTACGGTAACTTTTAAAATTGAGGACGTATATGTCAATAAAACTTCTGATGAGGCATCAAGTCAAAACTCTGAAGATAAAGACGAGGAGTGTAAAAAAGTCATATATCCAGAAGAAATTTCATCAGACTTTGATACAGATTTGGATATAATCCCTCCAGAAAAAGGTAATATATAATATTAGTAGTCTCTGTCTGTAAGGAATTAACATAGTCTTAAATTATTCAATTGAAACAGGCATTCTTAAATATAAGTATTGTTATGTCGCCCATTTAATGTTCATCGACTGACAGTTGAAAATTCTGTTATTCAATTTATAATTTTTAATAAAACCACACAGTCTTATACACATAAATAAAAATGCTTCAAATAGTAAAATAGGCAGAAGCAACCTAGGGACAATAAAAAGGCATTACACGAAATAGAGAGTAACCTGGCCAGAAAAAAAAGACGGACCACAATAAAAATTGTTTATAAAAGTTATAATTTTGAAACTTGAATGCCCAATTGATCTTGTTTCTTAAATACGACAAAAATTACTGGTTGTATGCTTTTAGTGTTTTCTAATTGTTTCCCCATTTTTTATTTTAAAGGTTTCGACTAGTTCCTAAAAAATCGCGATCACTATTGACCTACATGTAATATTCACAAAATCAATTTGGCTCGCCTCAAAATGTTATGAAATATAAACAAATTAGTCATGTTAAATGTTCACTGTTTTTCTTTTCAAAAGTAGAAGGCATAAATAACTATACACTCATCTCACGTTTGAACTGTCAAAAGCAACTATTATTGCAGTACCATTTATTAACTAATTTTCTGAAAAACGACTACATCAAAAGTGAAATTAGTTGTGTTGAAATATGCGGTCTTAATATCAACTCAGAATAACAGATGAATATAAACTGAACCGACAATAATTGACTGCAAGTGAATTGTCTGAACAGTACTGCATTTACTTCAATGGATGAGTTTAAAAATTCACTGTAAGACTGAAAATGACTAAATGATTTATTGTTCAGTCTTTTTAGAGCTGTTCAGATCAAAATGACCCTAACAGACCAAAATTGGTTTACTAGTGAAAGTGAATAGGAAAATAAATTTATACAGAACACTGCTCTTGTTTCCTAATTCAATTTTTGAAATGCTTGAATGTATGGTTCGTATGAAAATAAGGAGATTTGGTATGATTGCAAATGCGATAACTATCCACCAGAACATTATCATATACTTTACATCCTATTACCGGTACTGCAGATAACATCACACCCTATTACCGGTACTGCAGATACAACATGTTACACAGATCAAAATCTGTTGTTCATGATTGCAAAATCCATTGTGTTGAAATGGCAATCGGAACGACAGAAAAATATCTGCTGTACATGAAAGCAAAAATAATTGGTTTGAAATTCAGGAATACTGATTCGTAATAATAACCGGTAAAAGGATGTGAATATTGTGACTGCAAGTTTAAATGCCTTTTTGTGGCATGTGTCTCATCGTCATTTGACAGTAACTAACCGAGAAATTAAAAATTCCCAAACACTGTAAAATTATAAGTATGATAAAATAGTTTGATTTCTTTCATTTTATTCTGATAATATTCAGACACTATTTAATTCAAAACCTTATTGAATATCAGAATGTCAAAAATGAACAAATAGATTTAATGAAAGAAAAAAATAATTGAGGAGAATAGAAAACATAAACATATTGATATTTTTGTTCGAAAATTGTATTTCTTTAAATTTGACATATTCCGCATATTACCTTCAAACAAAATAAACGAAACTAATAGGTTTAGCTAGCTATAAAACCAGGTTTAATCCACCATTTTCTACATAAGGAAATGCCTGTACCAAGTCAGGGAATATGACAGTTGTTTTCCATTTGTTTGATATGTTTGAGCTTTTGATTTTGCCAATTGTTAAGGGACTTTCCGTTTTGAATTTTCCTTGGAGTTCGGTATTTTTGTTGTTTTACTTTTTACATGCGAACATTACTTCAAGAGAGAAAATTCCTAACACAATTAATATTAAATAAATCAATTTCAATTGCATATATAATTTTAGAACAGAAAACAAATGCAGAAACTTGTATTCATATATACAAAACGTCTTGTTCCAATCTTGGAAATTATCCACCGCAGCAGAAGATAATCGATACCTTGGATAAACCAATGATGTCTTTATCTTCACGATCATTAGGACCAACATCAATTAGACCACTTTGTTTGGCTTTAACTGTAAGTAAAATTTTATTTTCACCTAGTGTCAACTCATCCTAAGCTTTCAATGAAAATTGTATCCTTTTTTTAATATAGTCCAAGACTTGGTCTCCAATTCAAATATAAAGTCAAATTTCATTCCAGAATGAGCAATGCGAAGAACGTAGATACAACCGTGTTATAACCTCTGCTTGTGAACTATCATTCCCTGATTATATCATCCGAACAGTGATGATTGTGGTTCCTTATCGGTTTGATATAAATGAATATCTTTCACTAAATAAAAATTCCATAATACAAAGTTGACCTTAGATGGTTGATTTTCTGTAAAGGCATTTCTGGATGTAATGCTCTCCAACATTTTATAATTACCGCTTTTCAAAATTTTGACTCAAGCATGATTAATACAGTTTTTTAAGACGTCTTGTGCATGCGCACTGAAATAATGGCATACGTCTTTTAGTGGGTGTGTGACATCCAAGATTCAGTGGTAACAACCCATGCCATTATTGAAAAACTTATCACTGGATGGATGCCTCATACACGAAACAATGACTTCTTGACGGATGACAAACACGACAAAATTGTAATAAATCATAATCAAATTCAAATGGACAAGGTTAGTACAATAGAAGTGCACATATTTTTTTACACAAACTCTTGAAAAGGTTTTTATGCAATCATAGTATGTAATAAAATAATTGTAAATCAAATGATTATGCAAAAATAAACATTGACATACATATTTTTTCTTCAAATTCACATCTGGACCAATAATTATTTCTTAGACATATTCTTCATTGCACGTCCATTTCAATATCGTCTGTATGGTTTTTCCTGTTTTTAGTTTTGTTTTTATTTTCTTCAGTTTTTACTCGCCGCGAAATAGCCTTTTTGTGTTGATGCGACGTAAAGCAATAACCAATCAATCAATCTTCATTTGTTTTATAATATATTTTGCTAGGAAAAACATTGGATATGGAAAATCATCAAACCAAACCAGTGGAATAATCATTAACGCAACTAAGTTTTCTGTCAGAATTCAATTTATCGAATACTCTTAATCCCATTCGGATTTAATTAAGTCAATCAATCTCGTATGTAGCGATTTGTTAAATATGATATAAAGTTCAAATAACTAATTTTTTAGGAAAACTTGAAGGTAGAAACACTTAACTTGGATGGAGTTGACCTTCAAGAGGAAGGATGCAAATATGTTTCCGAAATGTTATTGGAAAATTCTTCCATTTGTAGACTTGTAAGTTATTTATATAAAAAATATAACCAAAATAAAAGCAAATAAAAAAACTGTAACAGACACCTCACTGATAAAATCCAGAATTCGGACAGCTGTGACCATGTTAATGTTATCATCTCCTGTTTCTAGATTAAGCTACATTGGTTGTCTTTGATTACAAATTAAGATATAGCACCGCTTACTTTAATTTCAAATTGATTTTGACATTAAAGTCATATGAAACGAGGTTCTGATGATTATAATGTTCAAGACATTTTTGAACCAATTCATGCACATATTCTAAAGTAAGTCCTATGTGAACGTTAATATCATTTATTATGAATCCTTCACGTGTTATCGATAAAAAAAAATCATGCGGTGAGTTGGTTTATCAAATCCATGGCTGCTAATTAACATTAGGATTTTGAGGCCGAAGTATAACGATCAAAACACTGATAAACACAGAAAGATGAGCACGTGTATAACAAGATTTTTTTCGATGATAGAGCAATATTTATTTGTTGTTTTTTTATATTTTCCATGCGTTTGTATTTGTTGATTAAACTTTGTCATAACAGTTATTAAATTATTTGCAGTATTTTCTTTCAGAATATATTTGCTTTCTTTCCACGTTTCTTAACTTTTTCTCCCATCACGGGTTTACCTTCGCTCTTGAACAGTGCGAGGTAGAACAATAGATTTTCTAACGTGAGGTGTCATGTTACTGTCCCTTCAATAATGAGCGAAACCCATACCGAGTAGTTAGCCATAGCATGACATAATGTGAAATAATTCAAACGAGAAAACTAACTGATTTACCCTAAAACAATAGACGACAGCAAAAATGGCAGACATGAACCAGCTACAACCACTGAATTGCAGGCTCCTGACTTGGGATAGACACATACAGAATTTAGTTGGGATTAACATGTTTGTGCGCACTCAACCCTGTCCCTAATATGTATGCATTCTATATTTTTAGAATAAAGTGATATAACAAGTTTAATTTCAAAAACGATGGAACTTCAGTTGTTATTTTTTTCAGAATATTTCAAAAAATGGACTTGGTCCTATTGCAGCAAAATATTTATCGATTGCTATAATGCAATCACGATTTCTCCAACAACTCAATTTATCAGGTAAGAACAACGATTCATCAACAAATGATTTTTTAACTTTTGTTTTTTTATTTGTTAGTGTTGGCTAATGCCGATAGTGAATTAGCCGCATCAGAAGCTAAATGACTATGAGTAATTACATTTTATGTTGCACAAACTAGAATAACGTTCAATCATTGGTTAAATTTTCGGAAATTGGGACGTTGTTATCCTGTCACAAAGTTTTGGTGTATTACACAGATTGCTTCAGATTGTTGAATTGCATGTTCGTGAAATTGTGTATTTCTGAAAGTATTAGGGTAACCCTTACTTCTGACCTTGATGTCCACTTTTGATAAGAATAAAAATTCCTAAACTTGAAATTTAGAAATTTTGATAAAATATTGTTAGCAATATTTCTACTACAGATAAAGGTGATATTATCGTAAAATTGACCTCTGTTACACCTGAGCAATTTTGATCGTCTGATATTTTTCTTAATCATTTGTTTCAAGATAATTGAGCGTTCCTGATGAAGGTAAATTAAGAAACGGGCTTCGGACACACGAAATTTATAAAGTGTTATTTTCATTCATTTAAGTCAACCGCACTTAATATCATTTAAAAAAGCCATAAAGTCGAAAAACAAGTCACATACAAACAAAAAGACAAAAAGATGAAGTTAATAGCATTTAAAAAGCAACACCTTGGCCAAAAGAAAAATCAAACAACAGTCCATGACACATTACTAAGATAGCTAAAGAACAACTGATACCCCTAAACGGGAGATAAATCATGTGCTTGGAAAATATTCTGCTTTACTAGTGGTACCTGTCATGTTTTTCGTTGCAAGTTAAAAGTTATAAGTCTTTTTCACTAACCAAACAATGGACAGAATTTAAATTACGACAAACTAAACATTAATGTGGTCGTCATCTGTTTTACACTAACGGGTCAACAGATGACGTCCACAAAATAGCGGGGTCAACTGAAGACGTCCAAAAACATTCTCATTAGTGGCATACGATACAGTTTTGATCCCACTGTGATTTTTTTACGAAAATAAGCATACAAGCTATTTTTTTGGACATTTCTATTCTTTGGATAGACATACCTAACTTTTTGTTTCAAAAGAAAAACACAAGCGAATTTTTGTAACAACATTTGGAAAATCTTCTTTAAATAAGTATTCTTTAAATTTGTATAATAAATCTTTGGTTATAATAAATTTTATCAAAGTTTCGTGATTTTAGAAAAAAAAGACATTTTTTGCTGTATATTTATCTTATTTAAAAAAAAAATCATCGGTGACTTTTTCATAAGAATTGGTATAAATAATCTTCATACGTAATCAAACCTAATGTCATTTTAAAACAGAGGGGTCTATGAACTCGTTTTCAAGTTAAATCAGTTTGAATGATGAAAATCAGTCGAAAAATACATCTTTTCCAGATATGTCACAGTTTGACGTCGCGAAAAATATCATTTTACGTTAGCAACGTCATTACCTCCCCTGTAACTGTATCGTATGCCCTTAAGACTCCTCTTATCAGTAGCTACCTTGCATTCTTTCTTTATAATACGGTTTTAACAAGTAAAAAGTTAAATCACAAAAATACTGAACTCCGAGGAAAATTCAAAACGGAAAGTCCCTAATCAAATGGCAAAATCAAAAGCACAAACACATCAAACGAATGGACAACAACTGTCATATTCCTGACTTGGTACAGGCATTTTCTTATATAGAAAATGGTTGATTGAACCTGATTTTATAGCGCCAAACCTCTCACTTGTATGACAGTCGCATCAAATTCCATTATATTGACAACGATGCTTGAATAAAACGAACAGACATAATAGGTAAAAACGTCAAAATATGGGTTCAGCAGTCAACACCGTGTCACAATCTTAATCACAACAAAAACAAACAAATATTTAACAAAGAAGCACAAAAAAGCATGTATCACATTTAACAACCTCATTCATTGCTTACTTATTTTTGTATTTCATTTATGTATGCCAAATCAACCCATAAAGGATCGAGGGATTTTAAGCCCTGGGACCGAATCGTAATTTTAACATGAACTCTGGCGTAGAATCGCGTGTTTGAATGTAAACTGGTAAACGTCACACAGGTAGAGATATAAAATAATTTTGTCGTTCAAAGTATGCAAAAATTACAATAGAACAATAACACAATGGCGGGATGTTTAAAGTACAGAGACACGTCATATGTATCAAAGAAACATAAAAAGTTACACGGACAAAGCACACAAGTAAAAATGAAAAATAATACAAACAACACAATGACGGGGTGCATAACCGTATTACTGTAATATATAACATTATCAAACATTTGTTTTACATGTATAACAAGGTTTAGAATTATCGCCTTATGTAGAGTATAATGATTATATTCAATGATTATTATATTGATTTTCATTTTTGATATTTTGTAGAAAATAAGTTTGACTTTGAGGCGGCTCTTAGTTTATCAAGAGCAATTGCAGTAAGTGAATATATTATAGGAACTCTCAGCTAAATAATTCTGAATATCAATTAGTTCATTCATGTACATTCAATACTATTATATATGCAGATAATCATTTAAGCAAAACGTAAACTTATAAGAATCAGCACTAGTGAAAACAATACTTTTATTCATCAGTTTAACTGAAGAAAAAAAAACACTCCCAAAATCTAAAAAAACATACTAGGGACCTCTACCACTGTTTACATTTCGTATAACCTGTGCATTGTGTTGTATTAGAAGGTTTGACAGGCCATACCGACTCTCCCATAATAATAATTGAAAGAATGTTTTACTTAATTGCCAAGTATATGGACTTCCATTAAGTATTATTCCTTTATATATGTATTATTTTTCTAAAAGGCACTAGACAATTTTTTTAAAGCATTTTATTCACTTATTCATGAAGCAAAAATTGTATAAACAAGTAGTTTCTATTCCTTTGCATGGGCCTTTTCCAAAAGAGTTTAGATAAGCATTAAATGGTTATTAAAATTTTAGAATATCTAAAACATAAAACACAACAATTACATAAGCTTACAGAGTATAAAAACAAACAGGCACAAACAAAAATCTACTTTTTTTCAAATTGGCATACGTATTTCTTTTAGAAATAAGAACAGAAGGATACATTTTCATTAAAAAAGCAGAATGACCAATAGATGAATTTTTTATAGAGAATATTTCAAACATCACGGGACGTCTATCATAGATAAGAAAAAAATATACGTAGAATAAATATACTTAGTCAGCAATTAAAAAAAATCATATTAAGCCTTTGATGGGTTTCCATTTCAACTACAGAAAATTACAATGTCGGCAGCGCGAACTTCAGTCAACCAGATATTTGCTCTAAAAGGGCGTGGGTATCGGGAGACAGTACATGACTAAGCAAAGGTTATTTCACCACCTCTAAAGAGGCTTTTCATATTGTAAATGAAAAAAAGAGGTTTTTATTTTAAACATTCAGTTTTCTTTTAACGAATATTTATTTACCAATTATTGGTATTATTAACAATTATTTTAATAACCCAAGTGCTGACTGGGGTGTATAAATAAAACCTTGAATCTCCATTCCGACAGTAAAACCCATGCTAGTAGGGTGTCCGTTTGTAGCTGTGTGGGAATTATAAATACGCAGCCACGTCCTGTCAAAATGAGATAATATAATCCCATGCACTGAAAGGTTCAAAAATGAGATAATTTAATCCCATGCACTGGAAGGTAGGGTGCCACCTTTCTTCTTCTTCTTCTTTCCTCTATATCTTCCTCCAATAGTTGGAGTACACCAACCTTACTGAATTAAGGTTGGTTAATCCTTATACAAATTATTAAGTGAATACCTAACTATTTAAAAATAACATTATGTACAGTTAAATCCCTGCAAAGATAATAATAATAACTTCTTTGTACATTAAAAATGGGTCACAGTTTAAAAGTTATTAATAAAATTTGAAAAAAAAAAAGTTTTGAATATTATTTACAGGGCATGCATTATAGTAAAAAATCTTTACATTCACTAAACAATGTTACTTAAAGGTAATAAATAACGAGTTTTCAGCTTCCTGCCTGCTACATGCTGGAGCTACTACATCTGTCTATGAGCACTACTAGGCGATATAAAATCAATAAAATCATGCATATAAGCTTATATGTCCTAAGCGATCTAATTATGCATAGCCATTATCTATCTGTTATATAGATATATGTGAAGCTACTGGGTATTAAAGCTAACGGTAAACATGTACATTTATTCCAACTATAGGTAAAGCGCGGCACAACCACACTGACCATTTATTCTAATATTTCATGGATTTTCTCAGCATTTAATTTTACGTAAAGGATTGATAGGTTTAGCGCGGAACACCCACACTGACCTAGTTGTCCTGTCCAAAAACCTTTATGATGACTTTAGATTAAAGATAAACGTTGTTTCAGTTTTTCATTTTACGGGCGAAACAGCCATATTAACCTAATGAAGATTTAAACATTTAGATTTTCGCAGCATTTAGTTCTGTGTAAAAGATTGATGTTAGGTTTAGCGCGGAACACCCACTTTTCCAGCATTCCCTAAAATGGCCCCTTTTCTAGCTTAAATTTCAAATTACGATTTGTTGACTAGTATCACAATGAATCATAGCTAATACAGTGACTAGATAGGAAATAAGCCTTTTGTTGAAAATTTACGTACCTGCGTTTTATTCATAACGTTACAAATAGTACTCATTTTGATGTTCCTCGAAAAAATCAATGAAAATGGGTAAATTTCCATTGATTATTGGACAGGAAACATAGAGCGCATACTTTGACAAAAAAGATCTTTTAAAACAATGTTTGCAAAGACATTATACATGTCTTACTTAAATATTTAGTTTGTCGACGCTTGCAGTTTTTGTTTTCTGGTCCTAAATTTGAAATCCGGCCGATTTTGTCAAATTTCGCCAAAATCTCTTATCTTGACATATTTGGGATGTAAAAATCAACGGTTTAGAATGTAACATTGACACAAATAGTTCTATTTAACTTTCGCACATGTCTTTAAGTCAACTTTAAGAAGAAACTTTACTGCTGGTGGATTATTCCCCGAGGGCATCATTAACTTGGTAGCTTTATGCATGATGAAAACAAATTTTTGTGATTTAACTTTTTACTACAACCAAGTCGATGTCAAGTTTCTTCCTAGAAGAAACTTTACTGCAGGTACGTAAATTTTCAACAAAAGGCTTATTTTTTGTGATTTAACTTCTTAAAACATTTTTTATCTTGTAACATTGAACTTTATAATCGGGGCCAAATATGGCCCTTACCGAACTTACTCCTTTCCGCCCCTATCCAACATACCCTCATTTTCCAGTGGCACTTAACACTTTGCAGTACCATCCTTTTTTCTACTTATTATAAAAATAAGAAGATGTGGTATGATTGCCAATGAGACAACTCTCCACAAGAGATCAAATGACACAGAAATTAACAACTATAGGTCACCATAGGTCTTCACCAATGAGCAAAGCCATTACTGCATAGTTAGCTATAAAAGGCCCCGAAATGACAAATGTAAAACAATTCAAACGAGAAAACTGATGGCCTAATTTATGTACAAAATAAAAAATAAAAAACAAATACTTATTGTTTATTTGATCTCGTCCTGATTATGCATAAAATATTTGTCATTTGACGTCAAGCAAACAATATTCAATCAGTCAATGGAAAAAATGTTGATGTTAAAACTCGATTTACTTGTATTAATTTCAGAAGAATGATAGAATCTGTAACATCGATTTAAGTAAGAATGGATTTTGTTCAAGAAGTGGAAACGTTATAGGTTCAGCAATAGGTAAATCATTGTATAAACATTATGATCACTACATTGCGTTGAGGATCAACCACGTATGCCACTGTTTATTTATAATTTTTCATCATTATTATCGTTTACTGTAATTGTTGCAAATTAAAATTTTATACGAGAATATAACTAAAGTCGGTCTTATACTCTATTTACCAGATACATCCAAATAGTTCGTTTCGTGTTTAACATATATTGGTTTATAATCAGAAAATAAACATGAAATTTCATAAAGTTGGATTGGTAAATAAATTGATAGCAATCATACTCAGTAAATATTCCTTTCCAATTATAAACTTACGAATCCTAATGATGTCCCACTATCTAATATTTTGTTGGTAAATTTCAGACATATGGATAGGTCATAGAAACCAATAATTTTGAAAATGTCTTCTTACAAGAGGCAGTTGTGTTGGTTAGTATCTTACGAAAAAGCTGAATAAGATGTAGATTTATCTTTTGTTTTTTCTAGCTGAGAATAAAAAGCTCGAAAAACTTAATCTGAGCTGGAATGAGATAAGAGGTAAAGGTGCCGTAGCAGTTTTTAAAGGAATTATGGTAAGCATTTTCTTTGAACATCTGTATCCAAAGCTAATGAAAAGCAATAAATGAAGCATGCTTTTTAATTATTTCAAAGCTGAGAAAGGGAACACATGTATTATATTCTATATTGATTTTGTATACCAATTACGTCTTGTTTCGATTGTGACCTTTATAAACGGACAAGAGCTAGGGTTACAGTAAGAAGATAAGTGCATAGCAGGTAATGTTTACACACTCGACTCCCAGTTTTATCCTCATTCTGGGCAATCCGATTTTTCCATATTGGTACTTGTGTTGATAATTTATTCATTGACTCGAACGAATTATGTGTACTGTGTTTCACCTGAACCTCATTCTGATAATCATACTTTTGATTAAACGGTTAAATTATTTCAGATAATTGTAGAAATGTACAGTATAAGTCAATTATGCCAAAAATATTGACAGTAGAAATTTAAAAAACTATATATTTGCCCTGTAGATTTGTTAAAAGTAAAACAAGCGCAGTATTAATTTTTGTAACATTGAATTTAAAGGTGAGAGTTAAGTTAAGTATATGCATTGTTTACAAATTGTTTGCAAAGACGTTTAACTTACATTCTAAAAAGCTATAACTTTACTGTGCTGCGTTGCGCAATCGCAGTCGACGTTTATTAAAAACCTTGTACAAGTATTGCATCATAAAATAATGTGTTGGCAGCGTTGCTAGCGACAATAGGGCTTTAGTGATCGCAAATATCTGTTTTCCTGTTCCACTACCCGTCATTATCAAACATTCATTTGCGTCCGAAAATTCCACAATTCTGTAATAATGCCTCTAACACAGTATAGTTACTTCAAAACTCCAATCTAAAACTGTAACAGTAAGCGGAAGATTGCAATCTGTAGTCACACCATGCACTTATTTTTCATTTTTAATATTCTGTGTTGTAGATTGTGCTTATATAAGACATTTTGTTTTTTGTTTGTTTGTGGGTTCCTATCTCATTGACGTATATCCCACACTTCCTTGTTTCTTATTTGATAAACTACAAAAAATGTAATTGAAATTATAAAGAATTTCTCCTGCATTTAATTACATTGTAGGTAAATACATGCTTGAAATCAATTGATTTATCTTGGAATGGACTAGGATACGAAGGCACTTTATCGCTGTGTGAAGCATTGAAAAGAAACAGAACTCTGCAGACCATTGACATTTCAAACAATAGAATTAACTGGAAAGCAGCTGAGATCCTTAGTAGGGCACTCTCAAAAAACACCACATTACAGGTTTTAAATGTACGAAGTTTTATTAACATGAACTTGGTTTATAGTTTCGTATCATAAGTTTACTAATGACCTTACTGTTTGAAACATGCGTAAAATCAAGCAGGCAATGTTACAGCCATATTTATGACATCCGATCACCTGCTGTAAACCTTTGGATACATAAAGACTCAGAAATCATTGAAACGCCTCGATAGTTTCTTAGTAAAATACTCGCCTCGAGTGCGGGAGTCCTTGGATAAGATGCTCGACTGGATACAACCGCTGACTTTAAAATTGATGTATGCAGCTGATCTGATAAACCTTCGACATTTTTTAGTAAGAGCAAAGACTTGTCGACTCAGAGATAGAATATGTGTTTGAGTAGGTTCAAATGCCTTCCTGCTGAATATTACTTTTTTAGCTAACATGTTTAAAATTCGCCTCATATGCCGTTCTGGTACAAAGCTGGGTATATTCATAGAATAATAACATGTTACCATCCTGCATATGTAAGTCATATTTGCCTCTGGACATGAAAATTATATATATACATTGGCTGACGTCTAAATGCCGCGGGTCTGGATATTCAATTCGAAGATGTGTGTGTGAATGGTATACATAGTATGAATAAATGATTGTAAAATTAAAGTCCAAATGTTTAAAGATGCTACACGTTTGTATTTATTAATTTCATATCTTCAGGGTTTAAATTGAATTTGTTTTCTCTACCATGAAAGTTGTAATTTCCGTTAAGATTTCTTATCTTAACAATTAGAAAATATTCAACGGTGTAACCATAAGAGAGGAAATGCCTACCCAATCTCGGCCTTTTGGTTAATAAATGAGAAAGTTAGCAATTTACTGTCGGTATTGGCTTTAATGATAAAGGTATCAAGAACAATATGTATACAAAATAGAAACTGCATTTTACTTCATTGTAAACATATCTTTTTTTAGATAGGAAACAATCCGTTAACCACAACAGGAGCCATGGACCTTGTCGAAGCAGCAGAAACAAAAACCAGCGCTTTGAAATCACTGGATCTGACGGTAAATTTCACTCTACATCCCAATACTTGCTCATAGTATTTATAACTGGAAAATAAGTTTTTATCTAGTTGAAAAACGTAACAGCGAAATTTTTTGGGTATATTTTTGAACGCAATCCATTTATCCTTCTTCGTCAGCTATAAATCCAGGTTTAACCCACCATTTTCTTAGAAAAATACCTGTACCAAGTCAGAAATATGACAGTTGTTTTTCACTCGTTCCGTTGATTGATAACGTTTGATTTTGTCAGTTTTTATGGACTTGCCCTTTTTGAATTTACCTTGGAGTTCGGTATTTTTATATTTAAAACTTTGTATAGATCTGCAACTTTTACGTTTTCAGAGCTTGTCTTTTTGTACAGTTTTGTGACGAAATGTCGGGAGACAAAGACCGTTACAACTTATGTTGTCTTAAGGTCTTCTGTATTTTTTAAACCTTGCAAGCTTGTTTAAGAATAATGTTTGCAGAGGGGAATTGGTAATATCATACGCCAATTGAGAGTTACTTGACGTCTCAATAAGTCCTTCAACCAACGGATTGACAATAATACGTAATTTTTCCATTATTAGAATTATGGTAGTCTTTGTTAAATATATTTGCAACTTCAGTAGACTTGAAATATGACATACACTTGTCTGATGTTGAACATGTATGCTGACTTTCTGATAACTTTACTGGTTTTATTGTATCATAGTGTGCCCTCTCATATACATATTCATATTCGGTGGTCTCATGGTAAATGCTTGCCGGAGGCGTGTGATTTTGTGGGCTACTTAACGGGTATATGTAATCACGGACACAATTTAGTTTAATTGGATTTAGCAATCACATAGTTCATGAGAAAATTGTTTTTCCTCTCCCTCCTATACGAAAGAAGAGGGGCTTTATGTTTTTTTGGTGTGTGCGTCCGTCCGTTTGTCTGTTTATCCGTCCGGTTTTAGGTTAAAGTTTTTTGGTTTCTGGTCACATCAACTTGAAACTTGGTAAACATGTTCATTATGATGCAAATGTTTAAAATCATATGTCAAAATTCTTGTTTTGACTCTGATTTCATGACACTTAACTTGAAAATGACGGTATGCACGATATTGAGTCTCAATCACGATCACGACGCAATTAGACGTTTTCCACCGATAATCGAGTACATTTTTTTTGTCTTCTTTTTTTGGACAGCAAAGTTATTTGTGTTCGATGTTGATAATTTGATAATTTTAAGGTTGTGAGTAAGATAAAAGGGTGTGATATGAAAACAATAAACATTAATTTCCAGTTAAGTTCCGAAAAGAAGGAAGAAGCCCACAATTTTGATTTAATTAAAGCAACAAGTTTTTGGTTACAAGTGAATAGATTCAGACTTTAATAAATCCGATTGAATTATCAACACTTCACATATTCAAATAACTGGTATATTTATGTGATAGTGTGAAATCAATACATTTTCAAGTTAAAGTTTTTGGTTAAGGTAGTTTACCGTGAATTCACTTTAACTTAATGCTTGTATGTTGATTGTGATGTTAACTATTAAAAATACATACCAAATTAGGGTTTTGACTCAACCCAATTTCACGATTCACTGAACATTCTTGGTTGATACTAATGATACTAAATTTACTTTCCTCAAGTAGAACATCCTGCAATCACATATATGGGTCAGTATGAGCAATTTATTTCATGAAGGCGGTAATGGTAGCCTTTTCTTTAATGCCATTACCCATATCATACACTTAGATGTGTATGATGGATCGTTTCAAAGCTGAGACGTTTTCGATTATGTAGTTAAATTTTCGGGGATAAAGTGAGATTCATTTTTGCCGTAATTTTGCTTACCCCGTAAAGCCTTTTGTAATGCGGCTTCTTGAGGCAACAATTCTTATTTTCACACAAAAATTTCTCTGTAAATTCAGTTTTTTTGCATACATTAAATAACCCAACAGTTTATACACCTTTATTCTATGGTCCGGTTCTCTTCTCTTCAAATCAGCGCACATGGTTAATCTCAGTCACTTGTTTAAAGATGCAATATTCGAGTACATCAATGTCAGCTGCATTAGGGATATTGATCCATCTGTAAAACGCCATACCAGATCCGGTTAAATTTATACAGGAATAACTAATTAGAATTTTTATATATAGTTAGATATTAGATTGTTTGAAGATGCATCGTTATTCAATTCAGGATGTTCCTGTATTGAGTGAAACGACTCTTCTTGCATTTGTGATAAATAGACAACGACCCTTTCAGTTTTTACATGGAGATGTAGTCCATACACCAGACGTCCTTGGACAAAGATTTGGTATGTTACTGACATTTGAAAAGAGAAAAAAATCTAACATAAGATTCTGAAATATATTCAATTTAGACTTGTTTATATATATATCATGTATATTAGGCAAATACAAAATCTTTATTTTTAAAACAACTTTCATGTATAAACATTGTGTAAGCAGTAGATGATTAATAATTCATGGATAGAATTTTGTACCAAATTCACTTTCTGTTAACAAATCTGAGTAAATATCTATCTTATGAATAATACACGTATAACTGCTATAGATTAATAATCAGAACTTTTGAGTCGTGGATATGTACGTTTTAAAAAAAACACAAAGTTCAGCTGTAAGCATTGTACACCAAATATTGGAAAAAATTATTTCTTACAGTTTTACAAGCAACAGCAATGCAACGATTATTGGCTTATATGAAACGTTTAGGGATACGACCCGTGGAGCTTCTAAGAGGATTTGATAAAAGTGTACAATTTGACATCACAAAGGACGAATTCATTCAGCGATTAAAGGTACATTTTATAATGAAGGTTTCCTGAATTCCAAATGAAAAGAAACAATGTAAACTTGATATGTTTTCGAATATTATACAATTATTAATTTTTGATGAGGTTTATACACCGATTTAACAACCCCAGAGATATGATATTCACAGAAGCCAACGCCCGAGGTTGAATGTCATATCCATTGGGTTGATTAATCATTGTATCAACTGATATCAAAAGTCTACAATTGTTTTTTTATATGACATTTAAATCCATCTTCAATTTTCTAGTATTTGCTCAAGATATATAACTACTCCATTTTTTTAATACTAAAGATATTACTGATTTGACAGTTGCTAACTTTAATGAGTTGAAATATTCAATAAAAGTATTTTCCTTTTACTCAAATACACAATATCCTATCAATAGAATAAATACGCATTTTCTCGCTGATACTGTTCAATGGTTAGCAGGCTTTTACGTGACCAAACGATTATGCCACTTACACCTAGCTTTCAAACTGTATTACAAAGCAGGATTTCGTTCATTACTACATCTTTTTCAAATGCTTGATACATAATTTTATTTAATGTATTATTTTGTTTTACGTTTTTAATCAGATAGTAAATGTTAAAACGTAAACAACTGGTTATGTGAACAAAGATTAACTCATGAGAAGTTTTTGCAAGCCTTTTGTCATTCAGACCATATAAAATACTCTTTATGAGCAACACGACGGGTGCCACATGTGGAGCAGGATCTGCTTGCCCTTCCGGAGGACCTGAGATCACCCCAAGTTTTTGGTGGGGTTCGTGTTGCTCAGTTTTTGGTTTTCTATGTTGTTTTGTTTATTGTTGTTTTTCTGTTTGTCTTTTTCTTTTTTAGCCATGGCGTTGTCAGTTTATTTTCGACTTATGAGTTTGAATGTTCCTTTAGTATCCTTTGCCTCTCTTCTTCTTCTTCTTCTTCTTTGAAATGAAAAAATTCTATTTTACCAAATGCAATAAAGTATATGTTTTTTTTTTAGAAATGTGGTGTACATTTGTTCAAGTTTGAGATGGATGCACTAGCAAATTCTATAGCTATGAATGGAAATATCAATTACAAGTATATATTAGAGCATTACAGCGATTTTAGTTTAAAGTTTCCTTAATATTTGACATACTCTAATTGTACCGAATAAATAAACTGTAAACATATTTTGCAAAGGCATGAGTTGAACATTAACCTCTTGCAATAAGTTAAAATTTTAAGAAGACAGCTCATCGACCAATATGTTATAGAATAAGTCTTCTTTGATTCTCTTTAAAATTTAGAGTTATAGCTTTACTATAGAAAAACCAAACATACTTTAAACTGAGGAATAGGAGAACGGACATGTCAATATATGCAATAAAAAACCATTCAACAGATATACATGTACTGGAAAATTGCCATAAATCAACGTGCTCAGTGGATTAGGCATGTATATATATAATTTCGTTTGACCTCAATGAATGATAACAGAATTATCAAAGTAAAACTGGTTTACTATACAAGATCTTAAATGTGATTAGTTTTTTTTAAATTCATATTGGGAAAAAAAACATAGATAAATTATTTCGACAAATATAAAAATGGCATGACAATAGAATCCTTATATCATAGTTGAAGAGATCAACTAAATGTGTCAGTATTTTACTTCAAATTGTATAGGTATTTTTTATTCTTTTTGCCAGAAGGCTTGTGGATGCTGTAAAGGAAGAAATATATGGTGAAAGAAGATTGAAAATCAAAGAAAGACAAAAAGTAAAAAAAATCAAAGAACAACATAAGCGAATTTTAGATCTAAACCTACCAACAGAAGTTGTATCTACTGATGACGAAGAGCTTATTGTAGTGACTAAACAACAAGGAGGAACACAGATTAAGAAACTACCATCAATAGCTTCTACAAGTTATCACAGTATTTTGTCGTCTGCTAGTAAAATTTCACTATCAAATAAGGAAGATCAAATATCTGGACGAGGGAAAAAAGCAAATGGCATATCTTACAGTGCACCACTTGGTGGAATAGTAGAGCCAGCTAAAAAACGAAAGAAGAAACGACACATAAAGAAACAACCTGTCGTCAAGAGCTGGATGTCCAAGGTTGCAGTTTGATGATGAAAATTTACTTGAAATAGATACTAAAAAGGACGTGGTTACATCCATTTTATCGTAATAAATAGGTGTTAGTTAGCACGTACATCAGTTCTGCTTTTAAAGGAACAAACTTAGATCGTTTAATTAAAAGATTTATAAACACTTTTTTGTAAATCTCATTTTAAAAGTTTCGTAAATATTAAGTATAAACAATTTTACACATTACACACGCCCAGTGATGAGCTTCAAATACAATACTTTGTGTTATAACAACATTAACGGTACCAATTTTACTACACCAGATGTGCATTTGTATTATAAATGGTCATGCGAGTATGTAATGCTGGAACTTCTTTAAAAAAAAACTAACGGGTTAAGTATTGTTAAACGAAACATTTATGACTGGCATAAACTAAAAATGTCTACACTTTTATATTTCTTCGAAGAAAGTCAGGACAATCACAAGACATATTGATATCAGTAAATTATAACCGGCACGAACAAAAATATAATGCTGTCACCTTAGAATATTTAAATAAGAATTTCAATAATATTCAAATCTAATGATTCAAATGTGATATACCAATTTCGTTTTTGTTTTGTTAGTTTGTGACAGAAGATCTTATGCAATTAACTGGAAATGAAATTTAATCAACAACACAAAAACCCAACAAAAATCGTGGGTGATCTCAGGTGCTCCGGAAGGGTAAGCAAAACCTGCTCCACATGCGGCATCCGTTGTATTGCTCATGCATGTACAAACCCGGTGATAAGTCTAATTCGATAGTTCACATTCGAGGAAAAGAGAACGGGATAATGGTAACGACAATTGGAACATTTCCGTCGTCATCTGTGAAACAGATATTCCATAACGGTCAACCAACTCGTGATGGGGTCCGTAAAATTAACGAAGGGATGATGTCAACTTCACCACTTGGAACTATTGGTTTAATAGCTTCCTTGTAAGTAGCAATCCTCTACTAAGGAAATCATGATAGGAAACATAAGCCCTGGAATATCGTATCAACTGGGAGATATATACTCCGCATGTAGGCGCTGCTGGAATTTTGTTGCATAGAAATGAAAAGTTCACAGTTAGAAAAGGCACAATTTCTACTTGAAATGTCACTGACACCTCTATACTCTATGTCCTTCAAGAACAATTATTTGGACAATGCTTATATGTCATCGATATATAATAACAAATGAATAACGTTTTATCTAAAAATTCATTAAAATTGATTTACCATTTACATTTTTGGTGTCGGGTTATTGTGATATATGCAGTCCTGTTGTGTGAATAAACAGAATACATGTTGTATGTAGAAACTTGTGTGTCTGTCCAATATGCAGATTTAAAATATATGACTGCATTGCAAATCCGACCAACACCGAATCCTACCAATGAAAGTGCGGAGAATAAGAGTATGCAACCAATTATCATTTCAGTACAGTAACCAATAATTTATATTCATTTGTTTTAGTCAACATGAAGAAATTAGATATTTCTTCACTAAGTTTTATTAGTTTTCTAAATCAGGCAATGTTACCCCCAAAAATGATATCAACAACCTGACACCGTTTTGATTGATTTTCTGCTTTTCAAATATAATTGATTATAAAGGACGTAATGTTGCTGAGTTAAACAAATTTTAATGGAACCTCTTTCCAAATTACTGACAATGGGTTATATAGCTATCAAAAGCGGGCTTAAGAGTTACTGTAAAACTTCTTTCTCTGGGAACGATATCAATCAAATGTGGATACTACAAGGTTCAGAAGTGTTAAAGTACATACAATCTATAAGCACTTTTTCCGCGCAACACCATGAAAAATAACTTCTTTACCCTTCCTACATGTAAACTATTTCTCATTCTAAACTTAGCCAAATTGGAAGAATTAATTTCAACTGTGTTTCATTATAAAAGAATGACAATCTTATATACAAATATATATACTTTTAAAAAGAGACTTTGTAAATAACCAAACGCTATAATTTAAACAAAAAGTTATCTCAAATTGACACCTCCATGGTGGTTATTCTTTTTGGTTGATAACATATTTCAAACATTGATGGACTCGCCTTTTACAGTCGACATTCATATGGAAACCAGCTAGGCTCCTTTTCTACTTTATTCGGCCTTTAAACTTTTTTGATTCGAGCTTCACTGGAGAGTCTTTTGTAGACAAGGCACGCGTTTTGCGAACCACAATCATAAGCCTGCTTTCTTTGATGAGTTATTTTCTTTCCGACTTGTTGAGATAAACTTTATACATTGGCTTCTTAAGAAAATAAGAAGAAACTATCAATGTCTTTCAACTTCACGTTCCGCGATGAAGATGAAATTATCTCACTGAATAATATATAGATCATGCCATCTATCCTTTCAAACTGAAAAGGATACAACAAATAGAGTTTGCTCTGATTCATATATTTTGACTTGCATATACAAGTTTACAATACGGGTCATCTTAGAACTTGACTCAGACAAAAAAGAAGATTTGAATATTCGAGCTTTGTATTTTTCCCCTTTCTCCCTAGCAACATTCCAGCAGCTCCTGCATAAGAAGTATATGTTTCATAGTTCGTACACTATTGAAAGGCTTTAGTTTACTATCTTGATTCATTTTATTGAAGGATTGCTAATTTTAAGGAAGCTATTAAACAAGAGGTCATTAATGGTAAAGTTGAAAGTGTTACAGACGCCATCAAAAGTTAATTCACCGTTATGAAAACACGGTTCCAGATAGAACCAAAAGTCATAGCTACAACTTGTTCTTTCATTGTTAATGACGTGCGATATTTTATCGGACTTTTACCTTGCCATTTGGCAACACAACGTATGCTAACTGCGTCAAAGGAACTGCTTACCCACGGAGCTTCTGAGTTGACAGCTTTATTTTTTTATATGCTCATGTTGCTTTTCCCTTAGTTTTTTGTGCTTTATTTTGTGATATATTGTTTTCCATTGTATGTGCTATATCTTATGTAAATTTGTTCTTGCTATTCTTCATCCCGAAAAAGGATAATATTTCGAACTTAAGTATTCAGATATGTATAAGTGTTACAGATTTTAAGTATAAAATATGGAACTATCTATGGTTAAACAAGACACAGTTACATATCTGCTATTGTGCGATGCCTTAATGGAAAGGTTAGATCAACAATTTTTAAATATGCGTAGCTACGAGAGTTGCTAGTGTTGACTCTTTCGGGGCAGCTGTGTTCCGTCTTATTGAATTCGTTTTGCACAAACATTAGTTTATTTTTCATTCTGTTTGTCTGTTTCTTCATTTTCTTTTGGACAAGATGTTGTATTATTTTCTTCGATTATGGTTTTATATTGTCAGTTTGTTAACTCCCTCTCATATTTATGGCTATAAGAAAAGGTGTAGTAGTCCATATTACACTTTTCTTAGCATTAACTGAAACTAAATCAATCACCAATAAAAGATACTAGGCTTATAATTTGTCTACACAAGACTTCCCAATTGCGCTCGAATGAAAAGTTTTGAAGGCCAAATCATATAGTTGAACTGCGCATTGATTGAACTCTAGTTTTATTTCCATCTGTTAATTTACACCACATTTGCGAACAAAAGTTAAACTAAAATATTATAACATTGAACTAAGAATTAGTAGATAGTTTAAATTGTTACGTCCATTTTATAACTTTAACATTAGTTTACTGATTTACGAAAGCCTATTAGGGTCACAAAAAAATAAATATTTATCTCGTAATAACGAAATAAATATCTCGTAATTACGAGAAAACTATCGCGTAATTACGAGATAATTATCGCGTAATTACGAGAAAAAAATTATCGCGTAATTACGAGATAATCATTTTTTATCTCGTAATTACGAGATAGTTATCGCGTAATTACGAGATAACTATCGCGTAATTACGAGAAAATTATCTCGTAATTACGAGAAAACTATCTCGTAATTACGAGATAAAATTACATATATATATAGATATATACAGATCATGATTACCCTTCCGGGGCACCTGATAAAACGCCCGTTTTTATTAGCTCAATTGACCCAAAGGGTCAAGTGATCTTTTCCCTTCACATGGCGTCCGTCGTCCGTCGTCGTCCGTTAACTTTTACAAAAATCTTCTCCTCTGAAACCACTTGGCCAAATTGAACCAAACTTGACCTTAATCATCCTTAGGGTTTCTAGTTTAAAAAAATGTATCCAAAGACCCCGCCCACCAACCAAGATAGCCACCATGGCTAAAAATAGAACATGGGGGGGGGGGGGGGTAAAATGTAGTTTATGGTTTATATCTCTGAAACTAAAGCATTTAGAGCAAATATGACAGGGTAAAAATTTTCAGACGAATCAGACTTCCCGTTGTTGGGATGCTGCCCCTAAATTGGTAATTTTAATGATTATTTTTCAGTTTTTGGTTATTATCTTGAATATTATAATAGAAAGATATAAACTGTAGCAGCAAAAATGTTTAGCCAAGTTAGATCTACAAATAAGTCAAATGACCGAAATTGTCAATTGACCCCTTAAGGAGTTATTGCCCTTTAAAGTCATTTCTGCAATTAAGTAATTTTTTTTAATCTTTTACAAAAATCTTTCTCCTCTTAATCTACTTGGCCAAATGAATTTTTATGTCGTAATTACGATATAGTTTTCTCGTAATTACGCGATAATTATCTCGTAATTACGCGATAGTTATCTCGTAATTACTAGATAATTATCTCGTAATTACGACATTAAAACTTCTGATCTCGTAATTACGCGATAGTTTTCTCGTAATTACGCGATAATTATCTCGTAATTACGAGATAATTATCTCATAATTACGAGATAAAACAGCTTCTTATCTTTTAATTACGCGATAGTTTTCTCGTAATTACGCGATAATTATCTCGTTATTACACGATAATTATCTCGTAATTACGAGATAAAACTATGATTATCTCGTAATTACGAGATAAAAATCTTATCTCGTAATTACGCGATAATTATCCCGTAATTACGAGATAAAACAATGATTTAATTTATCTCGTAATTACGCTATAGTTTTCTCGTAATTACGAAATAAAAATATCGTACTGATTTGATTTGAATTTCACATATTTATTTTAGGAAAAAAAGTGCATATTCACTTCAGAAGCGTTTAACATGCTATTGAAATTTAATTAAAAGTCAAAAGATCACCTTTTTATGTAAATCTTCTCTTTCAAGGAAGTGTAGAAACAAGCGTTTAAGAATTCGAATTGACACGGAATGTCCTCTTTATATCACTTGTTGAACTTCATGAGCATTGACGACCCGTGAGTATGCCAGTATTTGCAGCCTAAAAACGAAATTGTGAAGCTTTTTCGAAACATGTTCTAAAGGTTTGAATTTTTTACAAAAACAGCAATTTAGCAGAACTGAACAAACATGCCTGTATAAAATTAGGAGATGCTGTATGTTTGTCAATAAAACAACTATCCGTCACAGTCCAATTGACGCAAAAGTAAGCAATTATAATTAACTAAGGAATATTAAGGAAAAGGTTATCATAGCTTTATTTGGCAAAACATTTCGGAATTTTGGGTCCTCAAAGCTCTTCAACTTCGTAATTTATTTCGCCTTTTGAACTTTTTTCATTCGAGCGTCACTGATGAGTTTTTTGTTCACGAAACGCGCGTCTGGCGTACGAAATTTTAATCCTGGTAACTGTGATGAGTCTATCTACAACCACTTGGTCGATGCCAGTGCTGCTCCCCGAAGGTATCAGTAGCCCAGTAGTCAGCACTTCTGAGCTGACATGAGTTATCATTGGTATGGTCATAATTATAAATTAACTGTTTAAAAAACTTTGGATTTTTCAAATATTAAGGATTTTCTACCCCCAGGAATAGATTACCTTAGCTGTATTTGGCAAAACTTTTAGAAAATTTGGGTTCTCAATGCTCTTCAATTTCGTACTTTGTTTGGTTTTTTTAACTTTTTTGATTCGAGCGTAACTGGTGAGTCTTTTGTAGACGAAACGCGCGTCTGGTGTAAAAAATTTCAATCTATGATGAGTTTATTTACTCACAAGTTAAATTTATAGAAAAAGCATTTTTACATGGTCATTATCAATTTTCCCTCCGAAACATAATATTTCGTCTTTTAAGCTTCTAAGAAATATGTAAATGAACTGTTAAATAGGAAGTCAACCGTTTTACTTAGAGGCATTTGTGGCATTGAACCCAATTTTGTCCTTTATTTTGGTGCTTAAATTTGTTTATAGTAAATTAAATTAAGACTCCTTAAATATTTCAAATTAGTTTTATGCTGGCCCTCTATTCTTATTTGGTAAATAAGAATAGAGGGCAGCACTTTAAACTTATGTTATTGTAAGAATAGGAGAAAGATCACACCAATTAAGTGAAAATAAGAAGAAATTAGATGATTTTTTTTCTAAAGAAGAAACTAATCAAAACAGCAGAAAAAAAATGGAACAAAATTTCCCCAAACGCCTGTGGTTTCACTTACTGACGAAAAAGAGGACAGAATAAAGGCATTTTAAAATTGACTCTAGCGAAGGCAAGATAACAGATACACCCAGATTTAGACAATATGCCAAAGATAAATGATTTAAATTGTACCAATTTTGGTTCAGAGAATGAGCTGTGTATTCCTGCGAAAGAGGTTTGGATTTATTCTAAAAATACCTATGTGGTCTATTCAAAATACTCATATGGTCCTGCCCGTTAATAACCCAAACGTGTATATACTCATATGGTACTCGAATCAAAACACGCGGGAATCGCTTTAATCCTTTCCCGAAAGTCATTTACGAATGCCTTATTTCACTGTCAGACAACAATTTGATGTCATTGATTGTGGTTCCAAGAACAAGGTATGACGACAATCTTGCGTAATAAAATCATCCGAATAAATTAAACTGGAAAAAAGTACTACATCCTTTTGAAAGTGCTCCAAATAATTCGATATTTTTACAAAGTTTTAACAGAAAATGAACTAATATTTCATGTCAACACAAAAGTTCTGACTCCTGGGCTGGCGATAACATCGGGGACGAAACGTTGATATCTCAATAAGATAATTCAGTGTCATTAAATATAAATTATATCAAATATATCAAATAATTTCAAAAACAGGATTTGGCAACTCGCTGTAAAACTGTTACAAAACTATTCACCTGATGAAACAAACATCAATTCATATGTACATGATATTTGTAAAATGAACTAATAACAACAGAAAGAAACTCTGAGTGCTTTTAATGCTTAAAGAATTTCAGTGAAATAAATATACTATTTTGCGAAATTTGCGCTCATCATTCTTGTAATTTTGCAACTTATTTCTTACAACAAAAACCTACAATATAGTAATCATTTATTGCACATATAGAATGTGTCTCCTGGTGGTGTAATGAACGGTCAACAGTTAATATGTATTCAAAACACGCGATTTCCCCCTAAAAAAACTAAGGTCGTGTTTGATTACAAGAGAACCAGATACGGTTTCATAGTCCGGTTTTTCAAAAACTTACAAATGAAATCAAACGCTAAAACTAATATATACGGGTTTAGTTAAACAAAACCGGTTTTAGTTTCAGTGTTTGATTTCATTTGGAGACCAAAGAATATTCTAAATCAAATTAATGAATATGGTTATCCTGTGCTTGATTTTCTTTTCGATAATGCTTTAAATTTTATACCAATGCTTAGTTTTATTGCTGCATGCTGGAACAGTGGGATTTCCAGTGACACTAGAACAATAGAAAAGTGACTCTTCTGATGAAAAAGATAGAAAAGGTAAAAAAAAAAGACAATTAACACATAAAACTCGATATGCATAGGGATGAATATCTCTTAAAACACAAAACCATAATATAACTTTTATACAACCACTATAAGTAAAGTATATTTTAACCCTGAATTTGATTTGTTGATATTTGATTTTTTAGTTGCCAAATATGCTGTTAAGGTTCATGTGGACCCTACAGAAAAAAAATGTCTGCCAAAAATCATAACAATTTCAGACACTTCAATTGTACTTTTGTGAGGAATTTATAAACTTATTTCAACATTAATATGAAAATTTGTCATGCATAGTTTCTTCTGCAATAACATGCAAAGCACATCTTCAATTTGATTAATTATTTTAAACATTCAATTTTACCCGTTATAGATTTCATACACCTTCGAGGAAAAAAAGTAAACCGCATTCACGCGTACTATTTTTTACATATTTTTGATATAAAACATTACCTTGTGATCTAAGCGAGGGCATGCTATACTTTTTTTTTTTTTTAATTCATTACACTGTCCAATTTCCTTATAAAATTCCAATGTTGTCAAATGCGAGACTTCCATTGACGAAAATCCAAGCTTTCAAACTTTGAAAGGAGAGGAAATAAAATCCTTGCAATATTGATGGACAAAAATGTAGAAAATTATAACTTTTTACATCATAACCAGTACTAACTCACTGATTTAAACATCAGAAACCCATAAAATTGTTTACCATGACATTATTTTTTATGTGATTGTGTTTGTTTTGGTTCGTCTTCTTCCATGCTGTTTCCGCAAAGTATTAAATACATCCGCAAAATAAAACTAATAATTTTTATCACTAAAAGGATTTGATTTTTCGATGTGGTAAACAAACATATATTTATCAAATTACCATTTACAATTTCTGATCATAAAATAAGGGTTAATATTTATGATTTTGTAGGAACTATATTTTGTGAAGTCATATCCGGATTGGGCGGAAGTGCAAACAACCCTGATCATTGACAAGACAGAAAGTGAAAGTAGACTAAAAGCCAATATTGGGTGAAATTTTATAAAATTACACACTTCCACTTGGTAAGTTATAACGTCAGGTATATATGGTTACTACATTTTGTCTAGCAACCCCTTGCGATCACTTATATCAGCTGAAATTAGGTATATGATCTCTTGATCACCAGTCGGTTTCGTTTTGAAATTACACTTTTTATGGTTTTATTTTTTTTATTTCATCTGTAGAGTTGTACCCTTGTCACTGAAATAAAGTGAAAAATTTCGATATTTGTAATAAAAAAATGGTTTTATTATTGAATTTCTGGTGTTTACACACCTACAATTATATGGACACCTGTTCATGCTATCACTATCAGCACTATAAAAATATATTTCGATATCACATCTCAAAACTTAACTATAATCAATGGCAAAGAAGAAGAAACAACTAAGCAGGTTTGGATTGCCTTCTGGCAGATATAGTTCCACAAGAAAGAGTGTAAGCTTGTTTAGTGGACGTCAGAAAAGCGAGTTCGAGTGCCACCTAAATGTACAGGAGGATTTTAAGATAAAACTTATTAGAAAGTTTAGGTCATTAAAGCGAAATAAAGCAAAGAGAATAAATCTGTGGCACAAGTGTTCTAAGAAGAACTACTATATATACCGTAGTAAAGAAGGAAAGTATCAAAAGCATAAAGTTACAAATATTACTGCCTCTGGATACAGATTAATAAATTTAAAATCAATGCAAGACCATTTCACTGAAATTACTACCCACACAATGTTTTGCGAAGCAGCCAGAACAATTGCCTATAATGGAGGGAGCGCTATAAATTTGGAATCACAACTTTCAAGCTATGGCTTAGCCTGTATTCTGTCAGCACGTTGTACAGGTTGTCAGAAACAGTTTGTGTTGGAGACTAGTCCAAAATTAAAAACAGAGGGAAGCAACCATTACGACATCAATGTAAGAGCTACATGGGGTTCCCTAACAAGTGGTAATGGACTAGCGCAACTGAATGAGTTAATGTCAACAATGGATTCACCATCTATGACTCAAAAAACCTTTTCAACAATTGAGAATGAAATCAACCATTGGTGGGAGAACATGCTAGAGGAAGATCTGAAATGTGCTATCGAGGAAGAAAAACTCATAGCGATAGAAAATAATAGATTTCATGAAGGTCGGTTTATATTATTTTCTTTTCAATTTAAAAAAACAAGCATCCCATTGTGCATGAGCTAACAAATTTTTTATGCATCATGCTTGTCCACACCTCTAAATTTTTACTAGCAATACATGTAGATTAAAAACAAAAACATTAAATTATCATGAAATAAGCTGAAATACTGCTCACTGGACATTAATCATTCAAAACATTAATGGTCAACAAATTCATTAATAAAATCATTATCATCAGCTTACATTTTGTAGCAAACATATTATATAACCTCCTGTACAAGAAAAGCCTTTTAATAATAAGTAAGTAATTATATAACAAGCACCTAATTTTAGGGGCCATTGGCAGATTGGCCCCCAAAACATTTGTAATTCTAAACCCTGAAGATACATCAAAACATCACCATTATCACACTGATTTAAATTTTAAACATTTACAATATAATAATAAGGTGTGGTCAGTGGCGTAGCTAAGCAACTTTTAAATGTACGCCCGAACCTCGGCGAGGGGTTTGAGGGTCCCCAGGGGGTACAGGGCAAGGGACCTCCCAGCAGGGATCCAACGGAAGCGATTTATTGAGCGTTGAGCGAGAGATACTATTTCTGTCATTAAAGCTCAATAGCAACATAC